>NW_027211885.1:0-5207734 GCF_036971445.1 Narcine bancroftii
CTCTGTTTACCCGCCTGTTTTCCCGCCTCTGATTCCCCACCTCAGATTCCCTGCCTCAGATTCCATGCATCTGATTCCCTGCCTCTGATTCCCTGCCTCTGATTCCCCACCTCTGCTTCCCCACTTCTGATTCCCCGTCTCTGATTCCCCGCCTCTGATTCCCCGCCTCTGATTCAATGCCTCTGATTCCCCGCATCTGATTCCCCGCCTCTGATTCCCCACCTCTGATTGCCCGCCTCTGATTCCCTGCATCTGATTTCCCGCCTCTGATTCCCCACCTCTGAATCCCCACTTCAGATTCCCCGCCTCTGATTCCCCGCCTCTGATTCCACGCCTCTGATTCCCCGCCTCTGATTCCCCGCCTCTGATTCCCCGCCTCTGATTCCCCTCCTCAGATACCCCACCTCTGATTGCCCGCCTCTGATTCCCCGCATCTGATTCCCCGCCTCTGATTCCCCGCCTCTGAATCCACGCCTCTGATTCCGCACCTCTGATTCCCCGCCTCTGATTCCCCGCCTCTTATTCCCCGTCTATGTTTACCCGCCTCTGTTTACCCGCCTGTTTCCTCGCCTCTGATTCCCCACCTCAGATTCCGTGCCTCAGATTCCCTGCTTCTGATTCCCTGCCTCTGATTCCCTGCCTCCCTTTCCGCTCAACTTTCCTGGCCTACGTTTCCCCACATATCTTTCCCCACCTCTGATACCCCAGCTCTGATTCCCCGCCTCTGATTCCCCGCCTCTGATGATGCGCATCTGATACCCCGCCTCTGATTCCCCGCCTCTGATACCCTGCCTCTGATAACTTTTAACTGATTCCCTGCCTCAGATTCCCTGCATCCGATTCCCTGCCTCAGATTCCCTGCATCAGATTCCCTTCATCTGATTCCCTGCCTCTGATTCCCCACCTCTGCTTCCCCACTTCTGATTCCCCGTCTCTGATTCCCCGCCTCTGATTCCCCGCCTCTGATTCAACGCCTCTGATTCCCCGCATCTGATTCCCTGCCTCTGATTCCCCACCTCTGATTGCCCGCCTCTGATTCCCTGCCTCTGATTTCCTGCCTCTGATTCCCCACCTCTGATTCCCCACTTCTGATTCCCCGCCTCTGATTCCCCGCCTCTGATTCCACGCCTCTGATTCCCCGCCTCTGATTCCCCGACTCTGATTCCCCGCCTCTGATTCCCCTCCTCAGATACCCCGTCTCTGATTCACTGCCTCTGATTCCCCGCCTCTGATTCAACGCCTCTGATTCCCCGCATCTGACTCCCCGCCTCTGATTCCCCACCTCTGATTGCCCGCCTCTGATTCCCTGCCTCTGATTTCCCGCCTCTGATTCCCCACCTCTGATTCCCCACTTCTGATTCCCCGCCTCTGATTCCCCGCCTCTGATTCCACGCCTCTGATTCCCCGCCTCTGATTCCCCGCCTCGGATTCCCCGCCTCTGATTCCCCTCCTCAGATACCCCGACTCTGATTCCCCGCCTCTGATTCCCCGCCTCTGAATCCCCGCCTCTGATTCCCCACCTCTGATTCCCCGCCTCTGATTCCCCGCCTCTTATTCCCCGTCTATGTTTATCCACCTCTGTTTACCCGCCTGTTTCCCCGCCTCTGATTCCCCAGCTCAGATTCCCTGCCTCAGATTCCCTGCTTCTGATTCCCTGCCTCTGATTCCCTGCCTCCCTTTCCGCTCAACTTTCCTGGCCTACGTTTCCCCACATATCTTTCCCCGCCTCTGATACCCCACCTCTGATTCCCCGCCTCTGATTCCCCGCCTCTGATGATGCGCATCTGATACCCCGCCTCTGATTCCCCGCCTCTGATACCCTACCTCTGATAACTTTTTACTGATTCCCTGCCTCAGATTCCCTGCATCCGATTCCCTTCCTCAGATTCCCTGCATCAGATTCCCTTCATCTGATTCCCTGCCTCTCATTCCCCGCCTCTGATTCCCCGCTACTGATCCCCACCTCTGTCTCTACTCCTCTCTTTTGCCTGCACTCTTTCCCCTCCACTCTTTCCGTGCCTCTCTTTCCCTCCCTCAATTTCAACAACTCTGTTTGATCTGTTCTGTATACCTCATTTTCAACATACAAGTTCCAACCACTATGTTTCGCCCATCTCTTTCGCCGCTTCTATTTATGCACCTATGTTTACCCGCTTCTGTTTACCCGCCTGTTTCCCCACATCTCTTTCCCCACCTCTGATTCCACGCCTCTGATTCCCCGCCTCTCATTCCCCGCCTCTGATTCCCTGCCTCTGATTCACCGCCTCCCTTTCCGCGCTACTTTCCTGGCCTACGTTTCCCCACATCTCTTTCCCCACCTCTGATTCCACGCCTCTGATTCGCCGCATCTGATTGCCCGCCTCTGATTCCCTGCCTCTGATTCCCTGCCTCTGATTCCCCACCTCTGATTCCCCTCTCTGATTCCCCGCCTCTCTTTCCCTGCCTCTATTTCCGTGCCTCTTTCTCTGCATCTAGTTTCCCACATCTCATTTCCGCCTTCTGATAACCCGCATCAGATTCCCAGCCACAGATTCCCTGCCTCAGATTCCCTGCCTCAGATTCCCTGCATCAGATTCCCTTCATCTGATTCCCTGCCTCTGATTCCCCGCCTCTGATTCCCCACCTCTGATTCCCTGCCTCAGATTCCCTGCATCTGATTCCCTGCCTCTGATTCCCTGCCTCTGATTTCCTGCATCTGATTGCCCGCCTCTGATTCTCCGCCTCTGATTCCCCGCCTCTGATTCCCCGCCTCTGATTCCCCGCCTCTGATTCCCCGCCTATGATTCCCCGCCTCTGATTCCCTGCCTCTGATAACCTGCCTCTGATTCCCTGCCTCTGATTCCCTGCCTCTGAGTCCCCACCTCTGATTCCCCGAGTCCGATTCCGCACCCATGTTTCACCGCCTCTGTTGCTCTGCTTCTGTTTTCCCGGCTCAGATTCACCGGCTCTGATTCCGCACCTCTGATTCCACGCCTCTCTTTCTGTGTCTCTGATTCCCCGCCTCCGATTCCACGCCTCTGATTACCCGCCTCTGATACCCTGCCTCTCTTTCCTCCCTCTATTTCCGTGCCTCTTTCTCTGCATCTCGTTTCCCATATCTCATTTCCCCCTTCTGATAACCCGCATCAGATTCCCTGCCACAGATTCCCTGCCTCAGATACCCTGCCTCAGATTCCCTGCATCAGATTCCCTTCATCTGATTCCCTGCCTCTGATTCCCCACGGCTGATTCCCTGCCTCTGATTCCCCGCCTCTGATTCCCCACCTCTGATCCACCACCTCTGATTCCCCACTTCTGATTCCCCGCCTCTGATTCCCTGTCTCTGATTCCACGCCTCTGATTCCCCGCATCTGAATCCGCGCCTCTGATTCCCCGCCTCTGATACCCCGCCTCTGATTCCCCGCCTCTGTTTCCCTGCATCTGATTCCCTGCCTCAGATTCCCTGACTCTGATTCCCCGACTCTGATTCCCCGCCTCTGATTCCCCGCCTCTGATTCCCCGCCTCTGATTCCCCACCTATGTTTACCCGCCTCTGTTTACCCGCCTGTTTTCCCGCCTCTGATTGCCCACCTCAGATTCCCTGCCTCAGATTCCCTGCCTCAGATTCCCTGCCTCTGATTCCCTGCCTCTGATTCCCTGCATCTGATTGCCCGCCTCTGATTACCTGCCTCTGATTCCCCGCCTCAGATTCCCCACCTCTGATTCCCCACTTCTGATTCCCCGCCTCTGATTCCCGCGTCTGATTCCCCGCCTCGAAATCACCGCCTCTGATTCCCCGCCTCTGATTCCCCGCATCTGATTCCCCGCCTCTGATTCCCCGCCTCTGATTCCCTGCATCTGATTCCCCGCCTCAGATTCCCCGCCTCTGATTCCCCGACTCTGATTCCCCACTTCTGATTGCCCGCCTCTGATTCCACGCCTCTGATTCCCCGCCTCTGATTCCCCACCTCTGATTCCCCACTTCTGATTCCCCACCTCTGATTCCCCGCCTCTGATTCCACGCCTCTGATTCCCCACCTCTGATTACCCGCATCTGATTCCCCGCCTCTGATTCCCCGCCTCAGATTCCCCGCCTCTGATTCCCCGCCTCTGATTCCCCACCTCTGATTCCCTGCATCAGATTCCCTTCATCTGATTCCCTGCCTCTGATTCCCCGCCTCTGAATCCCCACCTCTGAGTCCCTGCCTCAGATTCCCTGCCTCTGATTCTCTGCCTCTGATTCCCTGCCTCTGATTCCCTGCATCTGATTGCCCGCCTCTGATTCTCCGCCTCTGACTCCCCACCTCTGATTCCCCGCCTCTGATTCCCCGCCTCTGATTCCTCGCCTCTTATTCCCCGCCTCTGATTCCCTGCCTCTGATAACCTGCCTCTGATTCCCTGCCTCTGAGTCCCCACTTCTTATTCCCCGCGTCCGATTCCGCACCCATGTTTCACCGCCTCTGTTGCTCTGCTTCTGATTTCCCGGCTCAGATTCACCGGCTCTGATTCCGCACCTCTGATTCCACGCCTCTCTTTCTGTGTCTCTGATTCCCCGCCTCTGATTCCACGCCTCTGAATACCAACATCTGATACCCTGCCTCTCTTTCCCTGCCTCTATTTCCGTGCCTCTTACTCTGCATCTCGTTTCCCACATCTCATTTCCCCCTTCTGATAACCCGCATCAGATTCCCTGCCACAGATTCCCTGCCTCAGATTCCCTGCCTCAGATTCCCTGCATCAGATTCCCTTCATCCGATTCCCTGCCTCTGATTCCCCGCCTCTGATTCCCTGCCTCTGATTCCCCGCCTCTGTTTACCCGCCTGTTCCCCGCCACTGATTCACCACCTCATATTCGCCGCCTCAGATTCCCTGCCTCTGATTCCCTGCCTCTGGTTCCCTGCATCTGATTGGCCGCCTCTGATTCCCTGCCTCTGATTCCCCGCCTCTGATTCCCCGCCTCTGATTCCCCGCCTCTGATTTCCCACCTCTGATTCCCCACTTCAGATTCCCCGCCTCTGATTCCCCGCCTCTGATTCCACGCCTCTGATTCCCCGCCTCTGATTCCCCGCCTCTGATTCCCCGCCTTTGATACCCCACCTCTGATTCCCCGCCTCTGATTCCCTGCATCTGATTCCCCACCTCAGATTCCCCGCCTCTGATTCCCCGCCTCTGATTCCCCGCCTCTGAATCCCCGCCTCTGATTCCCCGCCTCTGATTCCCCGGCTATGTTTACCCGCCTCTGTTTACCCGCCTGTTTTCCCGCCTCTGATTCCCCACCTCAGATTCCCTGACTCAGATTCCATGCCTCTGATTCCCTGCCTCTGATTCCCTGCCTCTGATTCCCCACCTCTGCTTCCCCACTTCTGATTCCCCGTCTCTGATTCCCCGCCTCTGATTCAACGCCTCTGATTCCCCGCATCTGATTCCCTGCCTCTGATTCCCCACCTCTGATTGCCCGCCTCTGATTCCCTGCCTCTGATTTCCTGCCTCTGATTCCCCACCTCTGATTCCCCACTTCTGATTCCCCGCCTCTGATTCCCCGCCTCTGATTCCACGCCTCTGATTCCCCGCCTCTGATTCCCCGACTCTGATTCCCCGCCTCTGATTCCCCTCCTCAGATACCCCGTCTCTGATTCACTGCCTCTGATTCCCCGCCTCTGATTCAACGCCTCTGATTCCCCGCATCTGACTCCCCGCCTCTGATTCCCCACCTCTGATTGCCCGCCTCTGATTCCCTGCCTCTGATTTCCCGCCTCTGATTCCCCACCTCTGATTCCCCACTTCTGATTCCCCGCCTCTGATTCCCCGCCTCTGATTCCACGCCTCTGATTCCCCGCCTCTGATTCCCCGCCTCGGATTCCCCGCCTCTGATTCCCCTCCTCAGATACCCCGACTCTGATTCCCCGCCTCTGATTCCCCGCCTCTGAATCCCCGCCTCTGATTCCCCACCTCTGATTCCCCGCCTCTGATTCCCCGCCTCTTATTCCCCGTCTATGTTTATCCACCTCTGTTTACCCGCCTGTTTCCCCGCCTCTGATTCCCCAGCTCAGATTCCCTGCCTCAGATTCCCTGCTTCTGATTCCCTGCCTCTGATTCCCTGCCTCCCTTTCCGCTCAACTTTCCTGGCCTACGTTTCCCCACATATCTTTCCCCGCCTCTGATACCCCACCTCTGATTCCCCGCCTCTGATTCCCCGCCTCTGATGATGCGCATCTGATACCCCGCCTCTGATTCCCCGCCTCTGATACCCTACCTCTGATAACTTTTTACTGATTCCCTGCCTCAGATTCCCTGCATCCGATTCCCTTCCTCAGATTCCCTGCATCAGATTCCCTTCATCTGATTCCCTGCCTCTCATTCCCCGCCTCTGATTCCCCGCTACTGATCCCCACCTCTGTCTCTACTCCTCTCTTTTGCCTGCACTCTTTCCCCTCCACTCTTTCCGTGCCTCTCTTTCCCTCCCTCAATTTCAACAACTCTGTTTGATCTGTTCTGTATACCTCATTTTCAACATACAAGTTCCAACCACTATGTTTCGCCCATCTCTTTCGCCGCTTCTATTTATGCACCTATGTTTACCCGCTTCTGTTTACCCGCCTGTTTCCCCACATCTCTTTCCCCACCTCTGATTCCACGCCTCTGATTCCCCGCCTCTCATTCCCCGCCTCTGATTCCCTGCCTCTGATTCACCGCCTCCCTTTCCGCGCTACTTTCCTGGCCTACGTTTCCCCACATCTCTTTCCCCACCTCTGATTCCACGCCTCTGATTCGCCGCATCTGATTGCCCGCCTCTGATTCCCTGCCTCTGATTCCCTGCCTCTGATTCCCCACCTCTGATTCCCCTCTCTGATTCCCCGCCTCTGATTCCCCGCCTCTGATTCCCCACCTCTGATTCCCCGCCTCTGATTCCCTGCCTCTCTTTCCCTGCCTCTATTTCCGTGCCTCTTTCTCTGCATCTAGTTTCCCACATCTCATTTCCGCCTTCTGATAACCCGCATCAGATTCCCAGCCACAGATTCCCTGCCTCAGATTCCCTGCCTCAGATTCCCTGCATCAGATTCCCTTCATCTGATTCCCTGCCTCTGATTCCCCGCCTCTGATTCCCCACCTCTGATTCCCTGCCTCAGATTCCCTGCATCTGATTCCCTGCCTCTGATTCCCTGCCTCTGATTTCCTGCATCTGATTGCCCGCCTCTGATTCTCCGCCTCTGATTCCCCGCCTCTGATTCCCCGCCTCTGATTCCCCGCCTCTGATTCCCCGCCTATGATTCCCCGCCTCTGATTCCCTGCCTCTGATAACCTGCCTCTGATTCCCTGCCTCTGATTCCCTGCCTCTGAGTCCCCACCTCTGATTCCCCGAGTCCGATTCCGCACCCATGTTTCACCGCCTCTGTTGCTCTGCTTCTGTTTTCCCGGCTCAGATTCACCGGCTCTGATTCCGCACCTCTGATTCCACGCCTCTCTTTCTGTGTCTCTGATTCCCCGCCTCCGATTCCACGCCTCTGATTACCCGCCTCTGATACCCTGCCTCTCTTTCCTCCCTCTATTTCCGTGCCTCTTTCTCTGCATCTCGTTTCCCATATCTCATTTCCCCCTTCTGATAACCCGCATCAGATTCCCTGCCACAGATTCCCTGCCTCAGATACCCTGCCTCAGATTCCCTGCATCAGATTCCCTTCATCTGATTCCCTGCCTCTGATTCCCCACGGCTGATTCCCTGCCTCTGATTCCCCGCCTCTGATTCCCCACCTCTGATCCACCACCTCTGATTCCCCACTTCTGATTCCCCGCCTCTGATTCCCTGTCTCTGATTCCACGCCTCTGATTCCCCGCATCTGAATCCGCGCCTCTGATTCCCCGCCTCTGATACCCCGCCTCTGATTCCCCGCCTCTGTTTCCCTGCATCTGATTCCCTGCCTCAGATTCCCTGACTCTGATTCCCCGACTCTGATTCCCCGCCTCTGATTCCCCGCCTCTGATTCCCCGCCTCTGATTCCCCACCTATGTTTACCCGCCTCTGTTTACCCGCCTGTTTTCCCGCCTCTGATTGCCCACCTCAGATTCCCTGCCTCAGATTCCCTGCCTCAGATTCCCTGCCTCTGATTCCCTGCCTCTGATTCCCTGCATCTGATTGCCCGCCTCTGATTACCTGCCTCTGATTCCCCGCCTCAGATTCCCCACCTCTGATTCCCCACTTCTGATTCCCCGCCTCTGATTCCCGCGTCTGATTCCCCGCCTCGAAATCACCGCCTCTGATTCCCCGCCTCTGATTCCCCGCATCTGATTCCCCGCCTCTGATTCCCCGCCTCTGATTCCCTGCATCTGATTCCCCGCCTCAGATTCCCCGCCTCTGATTCCCCGACTCTGATTCCCCACTTCTGATTGCCCGCCTCTGATTCCACGCCTCTGATTCCCCGCCTCTGATTCCCCACCTCTGATTCCCCACTTCTGATTCCCCACCTCTGATTCCCCGCCTCTGATTCCACGCCTCTGATTCCCCACCTCTGATTACCCGCATCTGATTCCCCGCCTCTGATTCCCCGCCTCAGATTCCCCGCCTCTGATTCCCCGCCTCTGATTCCCCACCTCTGATTCCCTGCATCAGATTCCCTTCATCTGATTCCCTGCCTCTGATTCCCCGCCTCTGAATCCCCACCTCTGAGTCCCTGCCTCAGATTCCCTGCCTCTGATTCTCTGCCTCTGATTCCCTGCCTCTGATTCCCTGCATCTGATTGCCCGCCTCTGATTCTCCGCCTCTGACTCCCCACCTCTGATTCCCCGCCTCTGATTCCCCGCCTCTGATTCCTCGCCTCTTATTCCCCGCCTCTGATTCCCTGCCTCTGATAACCTGCCTCTGATTCCCTGCCTCTGAGTCCCCACTTCTTATTCCCCGCGTCCGATTCCGCACCCATGTTTCACCGCCTCTGTTGCTCTGCTTCTGATTTCCCGGCTCAGATTCACCGGCTCTGATTCCGCACCTCTGATTCCACGCCTCTCTTTCTGTGTCTCTGATTCCCCGCCTCTGATTCCACGCCTCTGAATACCAACATCTGATACCCTGCCTCTCTTTCCCTGCCTCTATTTCCGTGCCTCTTACTCTGCATCTCGTTTCCCACATCTCATTTCCCCCTTCTGATAACCCGCATCAGATTCCCTGCCACAGATTCCCTGCCTCAGATTCCCTGCCTCAGATTCCCTGCATCAGATTCCCTTCATCCGATTCCCTGCCTCTGATTCCCCGCCTCTGATTCCCTGCCTCTGATTCCCCGCCTCTGTTTACCCGCCTGTTCCCCGCCACTGATTCACCACCTCATATTCGCCGCCTCAGATTCCCTGCCTCTGATTCCCTGCCTCTGGTTCCCTGCATCTGATTGGCCGCCTCTGATTCCCTGCCTCTGATTCCCCGCCTCTGATTCCCCGCCTCTGATTCCCCGCCTCTGATTTCCCACCTCTGATTCCCCACTTCAGATTCCCCGCCTCTGATTCCCCGCCTCTGATTCCACGCCTCTGATTCCCCGCCTCTGATTCCCCGCCTCTGATTCCCCGCCTTTGATACCCCACCTCTGATTCCCCGCCTCTGATTCCCTGCATCTGATTCCCCACCTCAGATTCCCCGCCTCTGATTCCCCGCCTCTGATTCCCCGCCTCTGATTCCCCGCCTCTGATTCCCCGCCTCTGATTCCCCGGCTATGTTTACCCGCCTCTGTTTACCCGCCTGTTTTCCCGCCTCTGATTCCCCACCTCAGATTCCCTGACTCAGATTCCATGCCTCTGATTCCCTGCCTCTGATTCCCTGCCTCTGATTCCCCACCTCTGCTTCCCCACTTCTGATTCCCCGTCTCTGATTCCCTGCCTCTGATTCCCCACCTCTGATTCAACGCCTCTGATTCCCCGCATCTGATTCCCCGCCTCTGATTCCCCACCTCTGATTGCCCGCCTCTGATTCCCTGCATCTGATTTCCCGCCTCTGATTCCCCACCTCTGATTCCCCACTTCTGATTCCCCGCCTCTGATTCCCCGCCTCTGATTCCACGCCTCTGATTCCCCGCCTCTGATTCCCCGCCTCTGATTCCCCGCCTCTGATTCCCCTCCTCAGATACCCACCTCTGATTGCCCGCCTCTGATTCCCCGCATCTGATTCCCCGCCTCTGATTCCCCGCCTCTGAATCCAGGCCTCTGATTCCGCACCTCTGATTCCCCGCCTCTGATTCCCCGCCTCTTATTCCCCGTCTATGTTTACCCGCCTCTGTTTACCCGCCTGTTTCCTCGCCTCTGATTCCCCACCTCAGATTCCGTGCCTCAGATTCCCTGCTTCTGATTCCCTGCCTCTGATTCCCTGCCTCCCTTTCCGCTCAACTTTCCTGGCCTACGTTTCCCCACATATCTTTCCCCGCCTCTGATACCCCAGCTCTGATTCCCCGCCTCTGATTCCCCGCCTCTGATGATGCGCATCTGATACCCCGCCTCTGATTCCCCGCCTCTGATACCCTGCCTCTGATAACTTTTAACTGATTCCCTGCCTCAGATTCCCTGCATCCGATTCCCTGCCTCAGATTCCCTGCATCAGATTGCCTTCATCTGATTCCCTGCCTCTGATAACCCACCTCTGCTTCCCCACTTCTGATTCCCCGTCTCTGATTCCCCGCCTCTGATTCCCCGCCTCTGATTCAACGCCTCTGATTCCCCGCATCTGATTCCCTGCCTCTGATTCCCCACCTCTGATTGCCCGCCTCTGATTCCCTGCCTCTGATTTCCTGCCTCTGATTCCCCACCTCTGATTCCCCACTTCTGATTCCCCGCCTCTGATTCCCCGCCTCTGATTCCACGCCTCTGATTCCCCGCCTCTGATTCCCCGCCTCTGATTCCCCGCCTCTGATTCCCCTCCTCAGATACCCCGTCTCTGATTCACTGCCTCTGATTCCCCGCCTCTGATTCAACGCCTCTGATTCCCCGCATCTGATTCCCCGCCTCTGATTCCCCACCTCTGATTGCCCGCCTCTGATTCCCTGCCTCTGATTTCCCGCCTCTGATTCCCCACCTCTGATTCCCCACTTCTGATTCCCCGCCTCTGATTCCCTGCCTCTGATTCCACGCCTCTGATTCCCCGCCTCTGATTCCCCGCCTCGGATTCCCCGCCTCTGATTCCCCTCCTCAGATACCCCGCCTCTGATTCCCCGCCTCTGATTCCCCGCCTCTGAATCCCCGCCTCTGATTCCCCACCTCTGATTCCCCGCCTCTGATTCCCCGCCTCTTATTCCCCGTCTATGTTTATCCACCTCTGTTTACCCGCCTGTTTCCCCGCCTCTGATTCCCCAGCTCAGATTCCCTGCCTCAGATTCCCTGCTTCTGATTCCCTGCCTCTGATTCCCTGCCTCCCTTTCCGCTCAACTTTCCTGGCCTACGTTTCCCCACATATCTTTCCCCGCCTCTGATACCCCAGCTCTGATTCCCCGCCTCTGATTCCCCGCCTCTGATGATGCGCATCTGATACCCCGCCTCTGATTCCCCGCCTCTGATACCCTGCCTCTGATAACTTTTTACTGATTCCCTGCCTCAGATTCCCTGCATCCGATTCCCTTCCTCAGATTCCCTGCATCAGATTCCCTTCATCTGATTCCCTGCCTCTCATTCCCCACCTCTGATTCCCCGCCTCTGATTCCCTGCCTCTCTTTCCCTGCCTCTATTTCCGTGCCTCTTTCTCTGCATCTCGTTTCCCACATCTCATTTCCCCCTTCTGATAACCCGCATCAGATTCCCTGCCACAGATTCCCTGCCTCAGATTCCCTGCCTCAGATTCCCTGCATCAGATTCCCTTCATCTGATTCCCTGCCTCTGATTCCCCGCCTCTGATTCCCCACCTCTGATTCCCTGCCTCAGATTCCCTGCCTCTGATTCCCTGCCTCTGATTCCCTGCCTCTGATTTCCTGCATCTGATTGCCCGCCTCTGATTCTCCGCCTCTCATTCCCCGCCTCTGATTCCCCGCCTCATATTCCCCGCCTCTGATTCCCCGCCTATGATTCCCCGCCTCTGATTCCCTGCCTCTGATAACCTGCCTCTGATTCCCTGCCTCTGATTCCCTGCCTCTGAGTCCCCACCTCTGATTCCCCGAGTCCGATTCCGCACCCATGTTTCACCGCCTCTGTTGCTCTGCTTCTGTTTTCCCGGCTCAGATTCACCGGCTCTGATTCCGCACGTCTGATTCCACGCCTCTCTTTCTGTGTCTCTGATTCCCCGCCTCCGATTCCACGCCTCTGATTACCCGCCTCTGATACCCTGCCTCTCTTTCCTCCCTCTATTTCCGTGCCTCTTTCTCTGCATCTCGTTTCCCATATCTCATTTCCCCCTTCTGATAACCCGCATCAGATTCCCTGCCACAGATTCCCTGCCTCAGATACCCTGCCTCAGATTCCCTGCATCAGATTCCCTTCATGTGATTCCCTGCCTCTGATTCCCCACGGCTGATTCCCTGCCTCTGATTCCCCGCCTCTGTTTACCCGCCTGTTTCCCCGCCTCTGATTCAAGACCTCATATTAGCCCCCTCAGGTTCCCTGCCTCTGATTCCCTGCTTCTGATTCCCTGCCTCAGATTCCCTGCATCTGATTGCCCGCCTCTGAATCCATGCCTCTGATTCCCCGCCTCTGATTCCCCGCCTCTGATTCCCCGCCTCTGATCCACCACCTCTGATTCCCCACTTCTGATTCCCCGCCTCTGATTCCCCGTCTCTGATTCCACGCCTCTGATTCCCCGCATCTGATTCCGCGCCTCTGATTCCCCGCCTCTGATACCCCGCCTCTGATTCCCCGCCTCTGTTTCCCTGCATATGATTCCCTGCCTCAGATTCCCTGCCTCTGATTCCCCGACTCTGATTCCCCGCCTCTGATTCCCCGCCTCTGATTCCCCGCCTCTGATTCCCCACCTATGTTTACCCGCCTCTGTTTACCCGCCTGTTTTCCCGCCTCTGATTGCCCACCTCAGATTCCCTGCGTCAGATTCCCTGCCTCAGATTCCCTGCCTCTGATTCCCTGCCTCTGAGTCCCTGCATCTGATTGCCCGCCTCTGATTACCTGCCTCTGATTCCCCGCCTCAGATTCCCCACCTCTGATTCCCCACTTCTGATTCCCCGCCTCTGATTCCCGCGTCTGATTCCCCGCCTCGAAATCACCGCCTCTGATTCCCCGCCTCTGATTCCCCGCCTCTGATTCCCCGCCTCTGATTCCCCGCCTCTGATTCCCTGCATCTGATTCCCCGCCTCAGATTCCCCGCCTCTGATTCCCCGACTCTGATTCCCCACTTCTGATTGCCCGCCTCTGATTCCACGCCTCTGATTCCCCGCCTCTGATTCCCCACCTCTGATTCCCCACTTCTGATTCCCCACCTCTGATTCCCCGCCTCTGATTCCACGCCTCTGATTCCCCACCTCTGATTCCCCGCATCTGATTCCCCGCCTCTGATTCCCCGCCTCAGATTCCCCGCCTCAGATTCCCCGCCTCTGATTCCCCACCTCTGATTCCCTCCTCTGATTCCCCGCCTATGTTTACCCGCCTCTGATTCCCCGCCTCTGATTCCCCGCCTCTGATTCCCCACCTCTGATTCCCTGCCTCTGATTCCCCGCCTCTGATGCCCCACTTCTGATTGCCCGCCTCTGATTCCACGCCTGTGATTCCCCGCCTCTGATTCCCCACCTCTGATTCCCCACTTCTGATTCCCCACCTCTGATTCCCCGCCTCTGATTCCACGCCTCTGGTTCCCCACCTCTGATTCCCCACTTCTGATTCCCCACCTCTGATTCTCCGCCTCTGATAACCTGCCTCTGATAACTTTTTACTGATTCCCTGCCTCAGATTCCCTGCCTCCGATTCCCTGCCTCAGATACCCTGCCTCAGATTCCCTGCATCAGATTCCCTTCATCTGATTCCCTGCCTCTGATTCCCTGCCTCTGATTCCCCGCCTCTGATTCCCCACCTGTGTCTCTACGCCTCTATTTTGCCTGAACTCTTTCCCCTCCACTCTTTCTGTGCCTCTCTTTCCCTCCCTCAATTTCAACAACTCTGTTTGATCTGTTCTGTGTACCTAATTTTCAACGCACAAGTTCCAACCACTATGTTTCGCCCTTCTCTTTCGCTGCCTCTATTTATGCAGCTATGTTTACCCGCTTCTGTTTACCCGCCAGTTTCCCCACTTCTCTTTCCCCACCTCTGATTCCACGCCTCTGATTCCCCGCCTCTGATTCCCCGCCTCTGATTCCCCACCTCTCATTCACCGCCTCCCTTTCCGCGCAACTTTCCTGGCCTACGTTTCCCCACATCTCTTTCCCCACCTCTGATTCCACGCCTCAGATTCGCCGCCTCTGATTTCCCGCCTCTGATTCCCTGCCTCTGATTCCCTGCCTCTGATTCCGCACCTCTGATTCCCCCCTCTGATTCCCCGCCTCTGATTCCCAGCCTCTGATTCCCCACCTCTGATTCCCCGCCTCTGATTCCCTGCCTCTCTTTCCCTGCCTCTATTTCCGTGCCTCTTTCTCTGCATCTCGTTTCCCACATCTCATTTCCCGCTTCTGATAACCCGCATCAGATTCCCTGCCACAGATTCCCTGCCTCAGATTCCCTGCCTCAGATTCCCTGCATCAGATTCCCTTCATCTGATTCCCTGCCTCTGATTCCCCGCCTCTGATTCCCCACCTCTGATTCCCTGCCTCAGATTCCCTGCCTTTGATTCCCTGCCTCTGATTCCCTGCCTCTGATTTCCTGCATCTGATTGCCCGCCTCTGATTCCCCGCCTCTGATTCCCCGCCTCTGATTCCCCGCCTCTGATTCCCCGCCTCTGATTCCCCGCCTCTGATTCCCCGCCTCTGATTCCCCACCTCTGATTCCCTGCCTCTGATAACCTGCCTCTGATTCCCTGCCTCTGATTCCCGGCCTCTGAGTCCCCACCTCTGATTTCCCGTGTCCGATTCCGCACCCATGTTTCACCACCTCTGTTGCTCTGCTTCTTATTTCCCGGCTCAGATTCACCGGCTCTGATTCCGCACCTCTGATTCCACGCCTCTCTTTCTGTGTCTCTGATTCCCCGCCTCTGATTCCACGCCTCTGATTACCCGCCTCTGATACACTGCCTCTCTTTCCCTGCCTCTATTTCCATGCCTCTTTCTCTGCATCTCGTTTCCCACATCTCATTTCCCCCTTCTGATAACCCGCATCAGATTCCCTGCCACAGATTCCCTGCCTCAGATACCCTGCCTCAGATTCCCTGCATCAGATTCCCTTCATCTGATTCCCTGCCTCTGATTCCCCGCGGCTGATTCCCTGCCTCTGATTCCCCGCCTCTGTTTACCCGCCTGTTTCCCCGCCTCTGATTCACCACCTCATATTCGCCACCTCAGGTTCCCTGCCTCTGATTCCCTGCCTCTGATTCCCTGCCTCTGATTCCCTGCATCTGATTGCCCGCCTCTGATTCCCCGCCTCTGATTGCACGCCTCTGATTCCCCGCCTCTGATTCCCCGCCTCTGATTCCCCGCCTCTGATTCCCCTCCTCTGATACCCCGCCTCTGATTCCCCACCTCTGATTTCCCGCATCTGATTCCCTGCCTCTGATTCCCCGCCTCTGATTCCCTGCCTCTGATTCCGCTCCTCTGATTCTCCGCCTCTGATTCTCCGCCTCTGATTCCCCACCTCTGATTCCCCGCCTATGTTTACCCGCCCCTGTTTACCCGCCTATTTTCCCGCCTCTGATTCCCCACCACAGATTCCCTGCCTCAGATTCCCTGCCTCAGATTCCCTGCATCAGATTCCCTTCATTTGATTCCCTGCGTCTGGTTCCCTACTTCTGATTCCCTGCCTCTGATTCCCTGCATCTGATTGCCCGCCTCTGATTCCCCGCCTCTGATTCCCCGCCTCTGATTCCCCGCCTCTGATTCCCTGCCTCTGATTCACCGCCTCTGATTCCCCGCCTCTGATTCCCCGCCTCTGATTCCCCACTTCTGATTGCCCGCCTCTGATTCCACGCCTCTGATTCCCCGCCTCTGATTCCCCACCTCTGATTCCCCACTTCTGATTCCCCACCTCTGATTCCCCGCCTCTGATTCCACGCCTCTGATTCCCCACCTCTGATTCCCCACTTCTTATTCCCCACCTCTGATTCTCCGCCTCTGATACCCTGCCTCTGATAACTTTTTACTGATTCCCTGCCTCAGATTCCCTGCCTCCGATTCCCTCCCTCAGATTCCCCGCCTCTGATTCCCCGCCTCTGATTCCCCGCCTCTGATTCCCCGCATCTGATTCCCCACCTCTGTCTCTATGCCTCTATTTTGCCTGCACTCTTTCCCCTCCACTCTTTCCGTACCTCTCTTTCCCTCCCTCAATTTCAACAACTCTGTTTGATCTGTTCTGTGTACCTAATTTTCAACACACAAGTTCCAACCACTATGTTTCGCCCATCTCTTTCGCTGCATCTATTTATGCAGCTATGTTTACCCGCTTCTGTTTACCCGCCTGTTTCCCCACATCTCTTTTCCCACCTCTGATTCCACGCCTCTGATTCCCCGCCTCTGATTCCCCGCCTCTGATTCCCCACCTCTGATTCACCGCCTCCCTTTCCGCGCAACTTTCCTGGCCTACGTTTCCCCACATCTCTTTCCCCACCTCTGATTCCACGCCTCAGATTCGCCGCCTCTGATTTCCCGCCTCTGATTCCCTGCCTCTGATTCCCCGCCTCTGATTCCCCGCCTCTGATTCCCCGCCTCTGATACCGCGCCTCTGATTCCCCGCATCTGATTCCCTGCATCTGATTCCCCGCCTCTGATTTAACGGCTCTGATTCCCCGCCTCTGATTCCCCGACTCTGATTCCCTGCCTCTGATTCCCCACCTATGTTTACCTGCCTCTGTTTACCCGCCTGTTTTCCCGCCTCTAGTTCCCCAACACAGATTCCCTGCCTCAGATTCCCTGCCTCTGATTCCCTGCCTCTGATTAACTGCCTCTGATTCCCTGCATCTGAGTGCCTGCCTCTGATTCCCCGCCTCTGATTCCCCGCCTCTGATTCCCCACCTCTGATTCCCCACTTCTGATTCCACGCCTCTGATTCCCCGCATCTGATTCCGCGCCTCTGATTCCCCGCCTCTGATACCCCGCCTCTGATTCCCCGCCTCTGTTTCCCTGCATATGATTCCCTGCCTCAGATTCCCTGCCTCTGATTCCCCGACTCTGATTCCCCGCCTCTGATTCCCCGCCTCTGATTCCCCGCCTCCGATTCCCCACCTATGTTTACCCGCCTCTGTTTACCCGCCTGTTTTCCCGCCTCTGATTGCCCACCTCAGATTCCCTGCGTCAGATTCCCTGCCTCAGATTCCCTGCCTCTGATTCCCTGCCTCTGATTCCCTGCATCTGATTGCCCGCCTCTGATTACCTGCCTCTGATTCCCCGCCTCAGATTCCCCACCTCTGATTCCCCACTTCTGATTCCCCGCCTCTGATTCCCGTGTCTGATTCCCCGCCTCGAAATCACCGCCTCTGATTCCCCGCCTCTGATTCCCCGCCTCTGATTCCCCGCCTCTGATTCCCCGCCTCTGATTCCCTGCATCTGATTCCCCGCCTCAGATTCCCCGCCTCTGATTCCCCGACTCTGATTCCCCACTTCTGATTGCCCGCCTCTGATTCCACGCCTCTGATTCCCCGCCTCTGATTCCCCACCTCTGATTCCCCACTACTGATTCCCCACCTCTGATTCCCCGCCTCTGATTCCACGCCTCTGATTCCCCACCTCTGATTCCCCGCATCTGATTCCCCGCCTCTGATTCCCCGCCTCAGATTCCCCGCCTCAGATTCCCCGCCTCTGATTCCCCACCTCTGATTCCCTCCTCTGATTCCCCGCCTATGTTTACCCGCCTCTGATTCCCCGCCTCTGATTCCCCGCCTCTGATTCCCCACCTCTGATTCCCTGCCTCTGATTCCCCGCCTCTGATGCCCCACTTCTGATTGCCCGCCTCTGATTCCACGCCTGTGATTCCCCGCCTCTGATTCCCCACCTCTGATTCCCCACTTCTGATTCCCCACCTCTGATTCCCCGCCTCTGATTCCACGCCTCTGGTTCCCCACCTCTGATTCCCCACTTCTGATTCCCCACCTCTGATTCTCCGCCTCTGATAACCTGCCTCTGATAACTTTTTACTGATTCCCTGCCTCAGATTCCCTGCCTCCGATTCCCTGCCTCAGATACCCTGCCTCAGATTCCCTGCATCAGATTCCCTTCATCTGATTCCCTGCCTCTGATTCCCTGCCTCTGATTCCCCGCCTCTGATTCCCCACCTGTGTCTCTACGCCTCTATTTTGCCTGAACTCTTTCCCCTCCACTCTTTCTGTGCCTCTCTTTCCCTCCCTCAATTTCAACAACTCTGTTTGATCTGTTCTGTGTACCTAATTTTCAACGCACAAGTTCCAACCACTATGTTTCGCCCTTCTCTTTCGCTGCCTCTATTTATGCAGCTATGTTTACCCGCTTCTGTTTACCCGCCAGTTTCCCCACTTCTCTTTCCCCACCTCTGATTCCACGCCTCTGATTCCCCGCCTCTGATTCCCCGCCTCTGATTCCCCACCTCTCATTCACCGCCTCCCTTTCCGCGCAACTTTCCTGGCCTACGTTTCCCCACATCTCTTTCCCCACCTCTGATTCCACGCCTCAGATTCGCCGCCTCTGATTTCCCGCCTCTGATTCCCTGCCTCTGATTCCCTGCCTCTGATTCCGCACCTCTGATTCCCCCCTCTGATTCCCCGCCTCTGATTCCCAGCCTCTGATTCCCCACCTCTGATTCCCCGCCTCTGATTCCCTGCCTCTCTTTCCCTGCCTCTATTTCCGTGCCTCTTTCTCTGCATCTCGTTTCCCACATCTCATTTCCCGCTTCTGATAACCCGCATCAGATTCCCTGCCACAGATTCCCTGCCTCAGATTCCCTGCCTCAGATTCCCTGCATCAGATTCCCTTCATCTGATTCCCTGCCTCTGATTCCCCGCCTCTGATTCCCCACCTCTGATTCCCTGCCTCAGATTCCCTGCCTCTGATTCCCTGCCTCTGATTCCCTGCCTCTGATTTCCTGCATCTGATTGCCCGCCTCTGATTCCCCGCCTCTGATTCCCCGCCTCTGATTCCCCGCCTCTGATTCCCCACCTCTGATTCCCCGCCTCTGATTCCCCGCCTCTGATTCCCCACCTCTGATTCCCTGCCTCTGATAACCTGCCTCTGATTCCCTGCCTCTGATTCCCGGACTCTGAGTCCCCACCTCTGATTTCCCGTGTCCGATTCCGCACCCATGTTTCACCACCTCTGTTGCTCTGCTTCTTATTTCCCGGCTCAGATTCACCGGCTCTGATTCCGCACCTCTGATTCCACGCCTCTCTTTCTGTGTCTCTGATTCCCCGCCTCTGATTCCACGCCTCTGATTACCCGCCTCTGATACACTGCCTCTCTTTCCCTGCCTCTATTTCCATGCCTCTTTCTCTGCATCTCGTTTCCCACATCTCATTTCCCCCTTCTGATAACCCGCATCAGATTCCCTGCCACAGATTCCCTGCCTCAGATACCCTGCCTCAGATTCCCTGCATCAGATTCCCTTCATCTGATTCCCTGCCTCTGATTCCCCGCGGCTGATTCCCTGCCTCTGATTCCCCGCCTCTGTTTACCCGCCTGTTTCCCCGCCTCTGATTCACCACCTCATATTCGCCACCACAGGTTCCCTGCCTCTGATTCCCTGCCTCTGATTCCCTGCCTCTGATTCCCTGCATCTGATTGCCCGCCTCTGATTGCCCGCCTCTGATTGCCTGCCTCTGATTCCCCGCCTCTGATTCCCCGCCTCTGATTCCCCGCCTCTGATTCCCCTCCTCTGATACCCCGCCTCTGATTCCCCACCTCTGATTTCCCGCATCTGATTCCCTGCCTCTGATTCCCCGCCTCTGATTCCCTGCCTCTGATTCCGCTCCTCTGATTCTCCGCCTCTGATTCTCCGCCTCTGATTCCCCACCTCTGATTCCCCGCCTATGTTTACCCGCCCCTGTTTACCCGCCTATTTGCCCGCCTCTGATTCCCCACCACAGATTTCCTGCCTCAGATTCCCTGCCTCAGATTCCCTGCATCAGATTCCCTTCATTTGATTCCCTGCGTCTGGTTCCCTACTTCTGATTCCCTGCCTCTGATTCCCTGCATCTGATTGCCCGCCTCTGATTCCCCGCCTCTGATTCCCTGCCTCTGATTCCCCGCCTCTGATTCCCTGCCTCTGATTCACCGCCTCTGATTCCCCGCCTCTGATTCCCCGCCTCTGATTCCCCACTTCTGATTGCCCGCCTCTGATTCCACGCCTCTGATTCCCCGCCTCTGATTCCCCACCTCTGATTCCCCACTTCTGATTCCCCACCTCTGATTCCCCGCCTCTGATTCCACGCCTCTGATTCCCCACCTCTGATTCCCCACTTCTGATTCCCCACCTCTGATTCTCCGCCTCTGATACCCTGCCTCTGATAACTTTTTACTGATTCCCTGCCTCAGATTCCCTGCCTCCGATTCCCTCCCTCAGATTCCCCGCCTCTGATTCCCCGCCTCTGATTCCCCGCCTCTGATTCCCCGCATCTGATTCCCCACCTCTGTCTCTATGCCTCTATTTTGCCTGCACTCTTTCCCCTCCACTCTTTCCGTACCTCTCTTTCCCTCCCTCAATTTCAACAACTCTGTTTGATCTGTTCTGTGTACCTTATTTTCAACACACAAGTTCCAACCACTATGTTTCGCCCATCTCTTTCGCTGCATCTATTTATGCAGCTATGTTTACCCGCTTCTGTTTACCCGCCTGTTTCCCCACATCTCTTTCCCCACCTCTGATTCCACGCCTCTGATTCCCCGCCTATGATTCCCCGCCTCTGATTCCCCACCTCTGATTCACCGCCTCCCTTTCCGCGCAACTTTCCTGGCCTACGTTTCCCCACATCTCTTTCCCCACCTCTGATTCCACGCCTCAGATTCGCCGCCTCTGATTTCCCACCTCTGATTCCCTGCCTCTGATTCCCCGCCTCTGATTCCCCGCCTCTGATTCCCCGCCTCTGATACCGCGCCTCTGATTCCCCGCATCTGATTCCCTGCATCTGATTCCCCGCCTCTGATTTAACGGCTCTGATTCCCCGCCTCTGATTCCCCGACTCTGATTCCCTGCCTCTGATTCCCCACCTATGTTTACCTGCCTCTGTTTACCCGCCTGTTTTCCCGCCTCTAGTTCCCCAACACAGATTCCCTGCCTCAGATTCCCTGCCTCTGATTCCCTGCCTTTGATTAACTGCCTCTGATTCCCTGCATCTGAGTGCCTGCCTCTGATTCCCCGCCTCTGATTCCCCGCCTCTGATTCCCCACCTCTGATTCCCCACTTCTGATTCCCAGCCTCTGATTCCCCGCCTCTGATTCCCCGCCTCTGATTCACCGCCTCTGAATCCCCGCCTCTGATTGCCCGCCTCTGATTCCCCACTTCTGATTGCCCGCCTCTGATTCCCTGCCTCTGATTCCCCGCCTCTGATTCCCAACATCTGATTCCCCACTTCTGGTTCCCCGCCTCCGATTCCCCGCCTCTGATTCCACGCCTCTGATACCGCGCCTCTGATTCCCCGCATCTGATTCCCTGCATCTGATTCCCCGCCTCAGATTCCCCGCCTCTGATTTAACGGCTCTGATTCCCCGCCTCTGATTCCCCGACTCTGATTCCCTGCCTCTGATTCCCCGCCTCTGATTCCCCACATCTGATTCCCCACTTCTGATTCCCCGCCTCCGATTCCCCGCCTCTGATTCCACGCCTCTGATTGCCCGCCTCTGATTCCCCGCCTCTGATTCCCCGCCTCTGATTCCCCTCCTCTGATATCCCGCCTCTGATTCCCCGCCTCTGATTCCCCGCATCTGATTCCCCGCCTCTGATTCCCCGCCTCTGATTCCCCGCCTCTGATTCCCCGCCTCTGATTCCCCGCCTCTGATTCCCTCTTCTGATTCCACGCCTATGTTTACCCGCCTCTGATTCCCCGCCTCTGATTCCCCGCCTCTGATTCCCCACCTCTGATTCCCTGCCTCTGATTCCCCGCCTCTGATTCCCCGCGTCTGATTCCCCGCCTCTGATTCCCCGCCTCTGATTCCCTCCTCTGATTCCCTGCCTATGTTTACCCGCCTCTGATTCCCCACCTCTGATTCCCTGCCTCTGATTCCCCGCCTCTGATTCCCCGCCTCTGATTCCCCGCCTCTGATTCCCCACTTCTGATTGCCCGCCTCTGTTTCCCTGCCTCTGATTCCCCGCCTCTGATTCCCCACATCTGATTCCCCACTTCTGATTCCCCGCCCCTGATTCCCCGCCTCTGATTCCACGCCTCTGATTCCCCGCCTCTGATTCCCCGCCTCTGATTCCCTGCCTCTCATTTTCCTCCTCTGATACCCCGCCTCTGATTCCCTGCCTCTGATTCCCCGCATCTGATTCCCCGCCTCTGATTCCCCGCCTCTAATTCCCCGCCTCTGATTCCCCGCCTCTGATTCCCCGCCTCTGATTCCCTCCTCTGATTCCCCGCCTATGTTTACCCACCTCTGATTCCCCGCCTCTGATTACCTGCCTCTGATTCCCCGCCTCTGATTCCCCGCGTCTGATTCCCCACCTCTGATTCACTGCCTCCCTTTACGCTCAACTTTCCTGGCCTACGTTTCCCCACATATCTTTCCCCGCCTCTGATACCCCTCCTCTGATTCCCCGCCTCTGATACCCTGCCTCTGATAACTTTTTACTGATTCCCTGCCTCAGATTCCCAGCCTCAAATTCCCTGCATCAGATTCCCTTCATCTGATTCCCTGCCTCTGATTCCCCGCCTCTGATTCCCAGCCTCTGATTCCCCACCTCTGTCTCTACGCCTCTCTTTTGCCTGCACTCTTTCCCCTCCCCTCTTTCCGTGCCTCTCTTTCACTCCCTCAATTTCAACAACTCTGTTTGATCTGTTCTGTGTACCTCATTTTCAACATACAAGTTCCAACCACTATGTTTCGCCCATCTCTTTCGCCGCCTCTATTTATCCACCTATGTTTACCCGCTTCTGTTTACCCACCTGTTTCCCCACATCTCTTTCCCCACCTCTGATTCCACGCCTCTGATTTCCCGCCTCTCATTCCCCGCCTCTCATTCCCGCCTCTGATACCGCGCCTCTGATTCCCCGCATCTGATTCCCTGCATCTGATTCCCCGCCTCAGATTCCCCGCCTCTGATTTCCCGGCTCTGATTCCCCGCCTCTGATTCCCCGACTCTGATTCCCCGCTCTGATTCCCCACCTATGTTTACCCGCCTCTGTTTACCCGCCTGTTTTACCGTCTCTAGTTCCCCAACACAGATTCCCTGCCTCAGATTCCCTGCCTCTGATTCCCTGCCTCTGATTCCCTGCCTCTGATTCCCTGCATCTGATTGCCCGCCTCTGATTCCCCGCCTCTGATTCCCCGCCTCTGATTCCCCACCTCTGATTCCCCACTTCTGATTCACCGCCTCTGATTCCCCGCCTCTTATTCCCCGCCTCTGATTCACCGCCTCTGATTCCCCGCCTCTGATTCCCCGCCTCTGATTCCCCACTTCTGATTGCCCGCCTCTGATTCCCTGCCTCTGATTCCGCGCCTCTGATTCCCCACATCTGATTCCCCACTTCTGATTACCCGGCTCTGATTCCCCGCCTCTGATCCAACGCCTCTGATTCCCCGCCTCTGATTCCCCGCCTCTGATTCCCCGCCTCTGATTCCCCTCCTCTGATACCCCGCCTCTGATTCCCTGCCTCTGATTCCCCGCCTCTGATTCCCCACATCTGATTCCCCACTTCTGATTCCCCGGCTCTGATTCCCCGCCTCTGATCCAACGCCTCTGATTCCCCGCCTCTGATTCCCCGCCTCTGATTCCCCGCCTCTGATTCCCCACCTCTGATACCCCGCCTCTGATTCCCCGCCTCTGATTCCCCGCCTCTGATTCCCTCCTCTGATTCCCCGCCTATGTTTACCCGCCTCTGATTCCCCACCTCTGATTCCCTGCCTCTGATTCCCCGCCTCTGATTCCCCGCGTCTGATTCCCCACCTCTGATTCACTGCCTCCCTTTCCGCTCAACTTTCCTGGCCTACGTTTCCCCACATATCTTTCCCCACCTCTGATACCCCGCCTCTGATTCCCCGCCTCTGATTCCCCGCCTCTGATGACCCGCATCTGATTCCCCGCATCTGATTCCCCGCCTCTGATTCCCCGCCTCAGATTCCCCGCCTCTGATTCCCCGCCTCTGATTCCCCGCCTCTGATTCCCTCCTCTGATTCCCCGCCTATGTTTACCCGCCTCTGATTCCCCGCCTCTGATTCCCCGCCTCTGATTCCCCACCTCTGATTCACCGCCTCTGATTCCCCGCCTCTGATTCCCCGCCTCTGATTCCCCACTTCTGATTGCCCGCCTCTGATTCCCTGCCTCTGATTCCCCGCCTCTGATTCCCCACATCTGATTCCCCACTTCTGATTACCCGGCTCTGATTCCCCGCCTCTGATCCAACGCCTCTGATTCCCCGCCTCTGATTCCCCTCCTCTGATTCCCCGCCTCTGATTCCCCTCCTCTGATACCCCGCCTCTGATTCCCTGCCTCTGATTCCCCGCCTCTGATTCCCCACATCTGATTCCCCACTTCTGATTCCCCGCCTCTGATTCCCCGCCTCTGTTTCCCCATATCTGATTCACCGACTCTGATTCCCCACATCTGATTCCCTGCCTCTGATTCCCTGTCTCTGATTCGCCGTCTCTGATTCCCCATATCTGATTCCCCGCCGCTGTTTCCCCGGACTCTGATTCCCCACCTCTGATTCCCCATCTCTGATTCCGCACATCCGATTCCCTGCCTCTGATTCCCCGCCTCTGATTCCCCGCGTCTGATTCCCTGCCTCTTATTCCCAACCTCTGATTCCCCACCTCTGATTCCCCATATCTGATTCCCCGCCTCTGTTTCCCCGCTTCTGATTCCCCGCCTCTGTTTCCCCATATCTGATTCCCCGCCTCTGATTCCCCACTCTGATTTCCCGCCTCTGATTCCCCACCTCTGATTCCCCGCCTCTGATTCCTCGCATCTGATTCCCTGCCTCTGATGCCCCGCCTCTGATTCCCCATCTCTGATTCACCGCCTCTGATTCCCCGCCTCTGATTCCACGCCTCTGATTGCCCGCCTCTGATTCCCCGCCTCTGATTCCCCGCCTCTGATTCCCCTCCTCTGATATCCCGCCTCTGATTCCCCGCCTCTGATTCCCCGCATCTGATTCCCCGCCTCTGATTCCCCGCCTCTGATTCCCCGCCTCTGATTCCCCGCCTCTGATTCCCCGCCTCTGATTCCCTCTTCTGATTCCACGCCTATGTTTACCCGCCTCTGATTCCCCGCCTCTGATTCCCCGCCTCTGATTCCCCACCTCTGATTCCCTGCCTCTGATTCCCCGCCTCTGATTCCCCGCGTCTGATTCCCCGCCTCTGATTCCCCGCCTCTGATTCCCTCCTCTGATTCCCTGCCTATGTTTACCCGCCTCTGATTCCCCACCTCTGATTCCCTGCCTCTGATTCCCCGCCTCTGATTCCCCGCCTCTGATTCCCCGCCTCTGATTCCCCACTTCTGATTGCCCGCCTCTGTTTCCCTGCCTCTGATTCCCCACCTCTGATTCACCGCCTCTGATTCCCCGCCTCTGATTCCCCGCCTCTGATTCCCCACTTCTGATTGCCCGCCTCTGATTCCCTGCCTCTGATTCCCCGCCTCTGATTCCCCACATCTGATTCCCCACTTCTGATTACCCGGCTCTGATTCCCCGCCTCTGATCCAACGCCTCTGATTCCCCGCCTCTGATTCCCCTCCTCTGATTCCCCGCCTCTGATTCCCCTCCTCTGATACCCCGCCTCTGATTCCCTGCCTCTGATTCCCCGCCTCTGATTCCCCACATCTGATTCCCCACTTCTGATTCCCCGCCTCTGATTCCCCGCCTCTGTTTCCCCATATCTGATTCACCGACTCTGATTCCCCACATCTGATTCCCTGCCTCTGATTCCCTGTCTCTGATTCGCCGTCTCTGATTCCCCATATCTGATTCCCCGCCGCTGTTTCCCCGGACTCTGATTCCCCACCTCTGATTCCCCATCTCTGATTCCGCACATCCGATTCCCTGCCTCTGATTCCCCGCCTCTGATTCCCCGCGTCTGATTCCCTGCCTCTTATTCCCAACCTCTGATTCCCCACCTCTGATTCCCCATATCTGATTCCCCGCCTCTGTTTCCCCGCTTCTGATTCCCCGCCTCTGTTTCCCCATATCTGATTCCCCGCCTCTGATTCCCCACTCTGATTTCCCGCCTCTGATTCCCCACCTCTGATTCCCCGCCTCTGATTCCTCGCATCTGATTCCCTGCCTCTGATGCCCCGCCTCTGATTCCCCATCTCTGATTCACCGCCTCTGATTCCCCGCCTCTGATTCCACGCCTCTGATTGCCCGCCTCTGATTCCCCGCCTCTGATTCCCCGCCTCTGATTCCCCTCCTCTGATATCCCGCCTCTGATTCCCCGCCTCTGATTCCCCGCATCTGATTCCCCGCCTCTGATTCCCCGCCTCTGATTCCCCGCCTCTGATTCCCCGCCTCTGATTCCCCGCCTCTGATTCCCTCTTCTGATTCCACGCCTATGTTTACCCGCCTCTGATTCCCCGCCTCTGATTCCCCGCCTCTGATTCCCCACCTCTGATTCCCTGCCTCTGATTCCCCGCCTCTGATTCCCCGCGTCTGATTCCCCGCCTCTGATTCCCCGCCTCTGATTCCCTCCTCTGATTCCCTGCCTATGTTTACCCGCCTCTGATTCCCCACCTCTGATTCCCTGCCTCTGATTCCCCGCCTCTGATTCCCCGCCTCTGATTCCCCGCCTCTGATTCCCCACTTCTGATTGCCCGCCTCTGTTTCCCTGCCTCTGATTCCCCGCCTCTGATTCCCCACATCTGATTCCCCACTTCTGATTCCCCGCCCCTGATTCCCCGCCTCTGATTCCACGCCTCTGATTCCCCGCCTCTGATTCCCCGCCTCTGATTCCCTGCCTCTCATTTTCCTCCTCTGATACCCCGCCTCTGATTCCCTGCCTCTGATTCCCCGCATCTGATTCCCCGCCTCTGATTCCCCGCCTCTAATTCCCCGCCTCTGATTCCCCGCCTCTGATTCCCCGCCTCTGATTCCCTGTCTCTGATTCGCCGTCTCTGATTCCCCATATCTGATTCCCCGCCGCTGTTTCCCCGGACTCTGATTCCCCACCTCTGATTCCCCATCTCTGATTCCGCACATCCGATTCCCTGCCTCTGATTCCCCGCCTCTGATTCCCCGCGTCTGATTCCCTGCCTCTTATTCCCAACCTCTGATTCCCCACCTCTGATTCCCCATATCTGATTCCCCGCCTCTGTTTCCCCGCTTCTGATTCCCCGCCTCTGTTTCCCCATATCTGATTCCCCGCCTCTGATTCCCCACTCTGATTTCCCGCCTCTGATTCCCCACCTCTGATTCCCCGCCTCTGATTCCTCGCATCTGATTCCCTGCCTCTGATGCCCCGCCTCTGATTCCCCATCTCTGATTCACCGCCTCTGATTCCCCGCCTCTGATTCCACGCCTCTGATTGCCCGCCTCTGATTCCCCGCCTCTGATTCCCCGCCTCTGATTCCCCGCCTCTGATTCCCTGCCTCTGATTCCCTGTCTCTGATTCGCCGTCTCTGATTCCCCATATCTGATTCCCCGCCGCTGTTTCCCCGGACTCTGATTCCCCACCTCTGATTCCCCATCTCTGATTCCGCACATCCGATTCCCTGCCTCTGATTCCCCGCCTCTGATTCCCCGCGTCTGATTCCCTGCCTCTTATTCCCAACCTCTGATTCCCCACCTCTGATTCCCCATATCTGATTCCCCGCCTCTGTTTCCCCGCTTCTGATTCCCCGCCTCTGTTTCCCCATATCTGATTCCCCGCCTCTGATTCCCCACTCTGATTTCCCGCCTCTGATTCCCCACCTCTGATTCCCCGCCTCTGATTCCTCGCATCTGATTCCCTGCCTCTGATGCCCCGCCTCTGATTCCCCATCTCTGATTCACCGCCTCTGATTCCCCGCCTCTGATTCCACGCCTCTGATTGCCCGCCTCTGATTCCCCGCCTCTGATTCCCCGCCTCTGATTCCCCTCCTCTGATATCCCGCCTCTGATTCCCCGCCTCTGATTCCCCGCATCTGATTCCCCGCCTCTGATTCCCCGCCTCTGATTCCCCGCCTCTGATTCCCCGCCTCTGATTCCCCGCCTCTGATTCCCTCTTCTGATTCCACGCCTATGTTTACCCGCCTCTGATTCCCCGCCTCTGATTCCCCGCCTCTGATTCCCCACCTCTGATTCCCTGCCTCTGATTCCCCGCCTCTGATTCCCCGCGTCTGATTCCCCGCCTCTGATTCCCCGCCTCTGATTCCCTCCTCTGATTCCCTGCCTATGTTTACCCGCCTCTGATTCCCCACCTCTGATTCCCTGCCTCTGATTCCCCGCCTCTGATTCCCCGCCTCTGATTCCCCGCCTCTGATTCCCCACTTCTGATTGCCCGCCTCTGTTTCCCTGCCTCTGATTCCCCGCCTCTGATTCCCCACATCTGATTCCCCACTTCTGATTCCCCGCCCCTGATTCCCCGCCTCTGATTCCACGCCTCTGATTCCCCGCCTCTGATTCCCCGCCTCTGATTCCCTGCCTCTCATTTTCCTCCTCTGATACCCCGCCTCTGATTCCCTGCCTCTGATTCCCCGCATCTGATTCCCCGCCTCTGATTCCCCGCCTCTAATTCCCCGCCTCTGATTCCCCGCCTCTGATTCCCCGCCTCTGATTCCCCACTCTGATTTCCCGCCTCTGATTCCCCACCTCTGATTCCCCGCCTCTGATTCCTCGCATCTGATTCCCTGCCTCTGATGCCCCGCCTCTGATTCCCCATCTCTGATTCACCGCCTCTGATTCCCCGTGTCTGATTCCCTGCCTCTGATTCCCCGCCTACGATTCCTCGCCTCTGTTTCCCCGCCTCTGATTCCCCGCCTCTGATTCCCCATATCTGACTCCCCGCCTCTGATTCCCCAACTCTGATACCCCGCCTCTGATTCCCCATCTCTGATTCCCAGTCCTCTTATTCCCGGCATCTGATTCCCGGCCTCTGATTCCCAGCCTCTGATTCCCTGCCACTGAATCCCCGCCCCTGATTCCCCACCTCTGATTCCCCGCCTCTGTTTCCCCGCCTCTGATTCCCCGCCTCTGATTCCCCATATCTGATTCCCCGCCTCTGATCCCCAACTCTGATTCCCCGCCTCTGATTCCCCAGCTCTGATTCCCCGCCTCCGATTCCCCGCCTCTGATTCCACGCCTCTGATTCCCCGCCTCTGATTCCCCGCCTCTGATTCCCCGCCTCTGATTCCCCTCCTCTGATATCCCGCCTCTGATTCCCCGCCTCTGATTCCCCGCATCTGATTCCCCGCCTCTGATTCCCCGCCTCTGATTCCCCGCCTCTGATTCCCCGCCTCTGATTCCCCGCCTCTGATTCCCTCTTCTGATTCCACGCCTATGTTTACCCGCCTCTGATTCCCCGCCTCTGATTCCCCGCCTCTGATTCCCCACCTCTGATTCCCTGCCTCTGATTCCCCGCCTCTGATTCCCCGCGTCTGATTCCCCACCTCTGATTCCCCGCCTCTGATTCCCTCCTCTGATTCCCTGCCTATGTTTACCCGCCTCTGATTCCCCACCTCTGATTCCCTGCCTCTGATTCCCCGCCTCTGATTCCCCGCCTCTGATTCCCCGCCTCTGATTCCCCACTTCTGATTGCCCGCCTCTGTTTCCCTGCCTCTGATTCCCCGCCTCTGATTCCCCACATCTGATTCCCCACTTCTGATTCCCCGCCCCTGATTCCCCGCCTCTGATTCCACGCCTCTGATTCCCCGCCTCTGATTCCCCGCCTCTGATTCCCTGCCTCTCATTTTCCTCCTCTGATACCCCGCCTCTGATTCCCCGCCTCTGATTCCCCGCATCTGATTCCCCGCCTCTGATTCCCCGCCTCTAATTCCCCGCCTCTGATTCCCCGCCTCTGATTCCCCGCCTCTGATTCCCTCCTCTGATTCCCCGCCTATGTTTACCCACCTCTGATTCCCCGCCTCTGATTACCTGCCTCTGATTCCCCGCCTCTGATTCCCCGCGTCTGATTCCCCACCTCTGATTCACTGCCTCCCTTTACGCTCAACTTTCCTGGCCTACGTTTCCCCACATATCTTTCCCCGCCTCTGATACCCCTCCTCTGATTCCCCGCCTCTGATACCCTGCCTCTGATAACTTTTTACTGATTCCCTGCCTCAGATTCCCAGCCTCAAATTCCCTGCATCAGATTCCCTTCATCTGATTCCCTGCCTCTGATTCCCCGCCTCTGATTCCCAGCCTCTGATTCCCCACCTCTGTCTCTACGCCTCTCTTTTGCCTGCACTCTTTCCCCTCCCCTCTTTCCGTGCCTCTCTTTCCCTCCCTCAATTTCAACAACTCTGTTTGATCTGTTCTGTGTACCTCATTTTCAACATACAAGTTCCAACCACTATGTTTCGCCCATCTCTTTCGCCGCCTCTATTTATCCACCTATGTTTACCCGCTTCTGTTTACCCACCTGTTTCCCCACATCTCTTTCCCCACCTCTGATTCCACGCCTCTGATTTCCCGCCTCTCATTCCCCGCCTCTCATTCCCGCCTCTGATACCGCGCCTCTGATTCCCCGCATCTGATTCCCTGCATCTGATTCCCCGCCTCAGATTCCCCGCCTCTGATTTCCCGGCTCTGATTCCCCGCCTCTGATTCCCCGACTCTGATTCCCCGCCTCTGATTCCCCACCTATGTTTACCCGCCTCTGTTTACCCGCCTGTTTTACCGTCTCTAGTTCCCCAACACAGATTCCCTGCCTCAGATTCCCTGCCTCTGATTCCCTGCCTCTGATTCCCTGCCTCTGATTCCCTGCATCTGATTGCCCGCCTCTGATTCCCCGCCTCTGATTCCCCGCCTCTGATTCCCCACCTCTGATTCCCCACTTCTGATTCACCGCCTCTGATTCCCCGCCTCTTATTCCCCGCCTCTGATTCACCGCCTCTGATTCCCCGCCTCTGATTCCCCGCCTCTGATTCCCCACTTCTGATTGCCCGCCTCTGATTCCCTGCCTCTGATTCCGCGCCTCTGATTCCCCACATCTGATTCCCCACTTCTGATTACCCGGCTCTGATTCCCCGCCTCTGATCCAACGCCTCTCATTCCCCGCCTCTGATTCCCCGCCTCTGATTCCCCGCCTCTGATTCCCCGCCTCTGATTCCCCGCCTCTAATTCCCCGCCTCTGATTCCCCGCCTCTGATTCCCCGCCTCTGATTCCCCGCCTCTAATTCCCCGCCTCTGATTCCCCGCCTCTGATTCCCCGCCTCTGATTCCCCACTCTGATTTCCCGCCTCTGATTCCCCACCTCTGATTCCCCGCCTCTGATTCCTCGCATCTGATTCCCTGCCTCTGATGCCCCGCCTCTGATTCCCCATCTCTGATTCACCGCCTCTGATTCCCCGTGTCTGATTCCCTGCCTCTGATTCCCCGCCTACGATTCCTCGCCTCTGTTTCCCCGCCTCTGATTCCCCGCCTCTGATTCCCCATATCTGACTCCCCGCCTCTGATTCCCCAACTCTGATACCCCGCCTCTGATTCCCCATCTCTGATTCCCAGTCCTCTTATTCCCGGCATCTGATTCCCGGCCTCTGATTCCCAGCCTCTGATTCCCTGCCACTGAATCCCCGCCCCTGATTCCCCACCTCTGATTCCCCGCCTCTGTTTCCCCGCCTCTGATTCCCCGCCTCTGATTCCCCATATCTGATTCCCCGCCTCTGATCCCCAACTCTGATTCCCCGCCTCTGATTCCCCAGCTCTGATTCCCCGCCTCCGATTCCCCGCCTCTGATTCCACGCCTCTGATTCCCCGCCTCTGATTCCCCGCCTCTGATTCCCCGCCTCTGATTCCCCTCCTCTGATATCCCGCCTCTGATTCCCCGCCTCTGATTCCCCGCATCTGATTCCCCGCCTCTGATTCCCCGCCTCTGATTCCCCGCCTCTGATTCCCCGCCTCTGATTCCCCGCCTCTGATTCCCTCTTCTGATTCCACGCCTATGTTTACCCGCCTCTGATTCCCCGCCTCTGATTCCCCGCCTCTGATTCCCCACCTCTGATTCCCTGCCTCTGATTCCCCGCCTCTGATTCCCCGCGTCTGATTCCCCACCTCTGATTCCCCGCCTCTGATTCCCTCCTCTGATTCCCTGCCTATGTTTACCCGCCTCTGATTCCCCACCTCTGATTCCCTGCCTCTGATTCCCCGCCTCTGATTCCCCGCCTCTGATTCCCCGCCTCTGATTCCCCACTTCTGATTGCCCGCCTCTGTTTCCCTGCCTCTGATTCCCCGCCTCTGATTCCCCACATCTGATTCCCCACTTCTGATTCCCCGCCCCTGATTCCCCGCCTCTGATTCCACGCCTCTGATTCCCCGCCTCTGATTCCCCGCCTCTGATTCCCTGCCTCTCATTTTCCTCCTCTGATACCCCGCCTCTGATTCCCCGCCTCTGATTCCCCGCATCTGATTCCCCGCCTCTGATTCCCCGCCTCTAATTCCCCGCCTCTGATTCCCCGCCTCTGATTCCCCGCCTCTGATTCCCTCCTCTGATTCCCCGCCTATGTTTACCCACCTCTGATTCCCCGCCTCTGATTACCTGCCTCTGATTCCCCGCCTCTGATTCCCCGCGTCTGATTCCCCACCTCTGATTCACTGCCTCCCTTTACGCTCAACTTTCCTGGCCTACGTTTCCCCACATATCTTTCCCCGCCTCTGATACCCCTCCTCTGATTCCCCGCCTCTGATACCCTGCCTCTGATAACTTTTTACTGATTCCCTGCCTCAGATTCCCAGCCTCAAATTCCCTGCATCAGATTCCCTTCATCTGATTCCCTGCCTCTGATTCCCCGCCTCTGATTCCCAGCCTCTGATTCCCCACCTCTGTCTCTACGCCTCTCTTTTGCCTGCACTCTTTCCCCTCCCCTCTTTCCGTGCCTCTCTTTCCCTCCCTCAATTTCAACAACTCTGTTTGATCTGTTCTGTGTACCTCATTTTCAACATACAAGTTCCAACCACTATGTTTCGCCCATCTCTTTCGCCGCCTCTATTTATCCACCTATGTTTACCCGCTTCTGTTTACCCACCTGTTTCCCCACATCTCTTTCCCCACCTCTGATTCCACGCCTCTGATTTCCCGCCTCTCATTCCCCGCCTCTCATTCCCGCCTCTGATACCGCGCCTCTGATTCCCCGCATCTGATTCCCTGCATCTGATTCCCCGCCTCAGATTCCCCGCCTCTGATTTCCCGGCTCTGATTCCCCGCCTCTGATTCCCCGACTCTGATTCCCCGCCTCTGATTCCCCACCTATGTTTACCCGCCTCTGTTTACCCGCCTGTTTTACCGTCTCTAGTTCCCCAACACAGATTCCCTGCCTCAGATTCCCTGCCTCTGATTCCCTGCCTCTGATTCCCTGCCTCTGATTCCCTGCATCTGATTGCCCGCCTCTGATTCCCCGCCTCTGATTCCCCGCCTCTGATTCCCCACCTCTGATTCCCCACTTCTGATTCACCGCCTCTGATTCCCCGCCTCTTATTCCCCGCCTCTGATTCACCGCCTCTGATTCCCCGCCTCTGATTCCCCGCCTCTGATTCCCCACTTCTGATTGCCCGCCTCTGATTCCCTGCCTCTGATTCCGCGCCTCTGATTCCCCACATCTGATTCCCCACTTCTGATTACCCGGCTCTGATTCCCCGCCTCTGATCCAACGCCTCTCATTCCCCGCCTCTGATTCCCCGCCTCTGATTCCCCGCCTCTGATTCCCCTCCTCTGATACCCCGCCTCTGATTCCCTGCCTCTGATTCCCCGCCTCTGATTCCCCACATCTGATTCCCCACTTCTGATTCCCCGGCTCTGATTCCCCGCCTCTGATCCAACGCCTCTGATTCCCCGCCTCTGATTCCCCGCCTCTGATTCCCCGCCTCTGATTCCCCACCTCTGATACCCCGCCTCTGATTCCCCGCCTCTGATTCCCCGCCTCTGATTCCCTCCTCTGATTCCCCGCCTATGTTTACCCGCCTCTGATTCCCCACCTCTGATTCCCTGCCTCTGATTCCCCGCCTCTGATTCCCCGCGTATGATTCCCCACCTCTGATTCACTGCCTCCCTTTCCGCTCAACTTTCCTGGCCTACGTTTCCCCACATATCTTTCCCCACCTCTGATACCCCGCCTCTGATTCCCCGCCTCTGATTCCCCGCCTCTGATGACCCGCATCTGATTCCCCGCATCTGATTCCCCGCCTCTGATTCCCCGCCTCAGATTCCCCGCCTCTGATTCCCCGCCTCTGATTCCCCGCCTCTGATTCCCTCCTCTGATTCCCCGCCTATGTTTACCCGCCTCTGATTCCCCGCCTCTGATTCCCCGCCTCTGATTCCCCACCTCTGATTCACCGCCTCTGATTCCCCGCCTCTGATTCCCCGCCTCTGATTCCCCACTTCTGATTGCCCGCCTCTGATTCCCTGCCTCTGATTCCCCGCCTCTGATTCCCAACATCTGATTCCCCACTTCTGGTTCCCCGCCTCCGATTCCCCGCCTCTGATTCCACGCCTCTGATACCGCGCCTCTGATTCCCCGCATCTGATTCCCTGCATCTGATTCCCCGCCTCAGATTCCCCGCCTCTGATTTAACGGCTCTGATTCCCCGCCTCTGATTCCCCGACTCTGATTCCCTGCCTCTGATTCCCCGCCTCTGATTCCCCACATCTGATTCCCCGCCTCTGATTCCCCGCCTCTGATTCCCTCTTCTGATTCCACGCCTATGTTTACCCGCCTCTGATTCCCCGCCTCTGATTCCCCGCCTCTGATTCCCCACCTCTGATTCCCTGCCTCTGATTCCCCGCCTCTGATTCCCCGCGTCTGATTCCCCGCCTCTGATTCCCCGCCTCTGATTCCCTCCTCTGATTCCCTGCCTATGTTTACCCGCCTCTGATTCCCCACCTCTGATTCCCTGCCTCTGATTCCCCGCCTCTGATTCCCCGCCTCTGATTCCCCGCCTCTGATTCCCCACTTCTGATTGCCCGCCTCTGTTTCCCTGCCTCTGATTCCCCGCCTCTGATTCCCCACATCTGATTCCCCACTTCTGATTCCCCGCCCCTGATTCCCCGCCTCTGATTCCACGCCTCTGATTCCCCGCCTCTGATTCCCCGCCTCTGATTCCCTGCCTCTCATTTTCCTCCTCTGATACCCCGCCTCTGATTCCCTGCCTCTGATTCCCCGCATCTGATTCCCCGCCTCTGATTCCCCGCCTCTAATTCCCCGCCTCTGATTCCCCGCCTCTGATTCCCCGCCTCTGATTCCCTCCTCTGATTCCCCGCCTATGTTTACCCACCTCTGATTCCCCGCCTCTGATTACCTGCCTCTGATTCCCCGCCTCTGATTCCCCGCGTCTGATTCCCCACCTCTGATTCACTGCCTCCCTTTACGCTCAACTTTCCTGGCCTACGTTTCCCCACATATCTTTCCCCGCCTCTGATACCCCTCCTCTGATTCCCCGCCTCTGATACCCTGCCTCTGATAACTTTTTACTGATTCCCTGCCTCAGATTCCCAGCCTCAAATTCCCTGCATCAGATTCCCTTCATCTGCTTCCCTGCCTCTGATTCCCCGCCTCTGATTCCCAGCCTCTGATTCCCCACCTCTGTCTCTACGCCTCTCTTTTGCCTGCACTCTTTCCCCTCCCCTCTTTCCGTGCCTCTCTTTCCCTCCCTCAATTTCAACAACTCTGTTTGATCTGTTCTGTGTACCTCATTTTCAACATACAAGTTCCAACCACTATGTTTCGCCCATCTCTTTCGCCGCCTCTATTTATCCACCTATGTTTACCCGCTTCTGTTTACCCACCTGTTTCCCCACATCTCTTTCCCCACCTCTGATTCCACGCCTCTGATTTCCCGCCTCTCATTCCCCGCCTCTCATTCCCGCCTCTGATACCGCGCCTCTGATTCCCCGCATCTGATTCCCTGCATCTGATTCCCCGCCTCAGATTCCCCGCCTCTGATTTCCCGGCTCTGATTCCCCGCCTCTGATTCCCCGACTCTGATTCCCCGCCTCTGATTCCCCACCTATGTTTACCCGCCTCTGTTTACCCGCCTGTTTTACCGTCTCTAGTTCCCCAACACAGATTCCCTGCCTCAGATTCCCTGCCTCTGATTCCCTGCCTCTGATTCCCTGCCTCTGATTCCCTGCATCTGATTGCCCGCCTCTGATTCCCCGCCTCTGATTCCCCGCCTCTGATTCCCCACCTCTGATTCCCCACTTCTGATTCACCGCCTCTGATTCCCCGCCTCTTATTCCCCGCCTCTGATTCACCGCCTCTGATTCCCCGCCTCTGATTCCCCGCCTCTGATTCCCCACTTCTGATTGCCCGCCTCTGATTCCCTGCCTCTGATTCCGCGCCTCTGATTCCCCACATCTGATTCCCCACTTCTGATTACCCGGCTCTGATTCCCCGCCTCTGATCCAACGCCTCTGATTCCCCGCCTCTGATTCCCCGCCTCTGATTCCCCGCCTCTGATTCCCCTCCTCTGATACCCCGCCTCTGATTCCCTGCCTCTGATTCCCCGCCTCTGATTCCCCACATCTGATTCCCCACTTCTGATTCCCCGGCTCTGATTCCCCGCCTCTGATCCAACGCCTCTGATTCCCCGCCTCTGATTCCCCGCCTCTGATTCCCCGCCTCTGATTCCCCACCTCTGATACCCCGCCTCTGATTCCCCGCCTCTGATTCCCCGCCTCTGATTCCCTCCTCTGATTCCCCGCCTATGTTTACCCGCCTCTGATTCCCCACCTCTGATTCCCTGCCTCTGATTCCCCGCCTCTGATTCCCCGCGTCTGATTCCCCACCTCTGATTCACTGCCTCCCTTTCCGCTCAACTTTCCTGGCCTACGTTTCCCCACATATCTTTCCCCACCTCTGATACCCCGCCTCTGATTCCCCGCCTCTGATTCCCCGCCTCTGATGACCCGCATCTGATTCCCCGCATCTGATTCCCCGCCTCTGATTCCCCGCCTCAGATTCCCCGCCTCTGATTCCCCGCCTCTGATTCCCCGCCTCTGATTCCCTCCTCTGATTCCCCGCCTATGTTTACCCGCCTCTGATTCCCCGCCTCTGATTCCCCGCCTCTGATTCCCCACCTCTGATTCACCGCCTCTGATTCCCCGCCTCTGATTCCCCGCCTCTGATTCCCCACTTCTGATTGCCCGCCTCTGATTCCCTGCCTCTGATTCCCCGCCTCTGATTCCCCACATCTGATTCCCCACTTCTGATTCCCCGGCTCTGATTCCCCGCCTCTGATCCAACGCCTCTGATTCCCCGCCTCTGATTCCCCGCCTCTGTTTCCCCATATCTGATTCACCGACTCTGATTCCCCACATCTGATTCCCTGCCTCTGATTCCCTGTCTCTGATTCGCCGTCTCTGATTCCCCATATCTGATTCCCCGCCGCTGTTTCCCCGGACTCTGATTCCCCACCTCTGATTCCCCATCTCTGATTCCGCACATCCGATTCCCTGCCTCTGATTCCCCGCCTCTGATTCCCCGCGTCTGATTCCCTGCCTCTTATTCCCAACCTCTGATTCCCCACCTCTGATTCCCCATATCTGATTCCCCGCCTCTGTTTCCCCGCTTCTGATTCCCCGCCTCTGTTTCCCCATATCTGATTCCCCGCCTCTGATTCCCCACTCTGATTTCCCGCCTCTGATTCCCCACCTCTGATTCCCCGCCTCTGATTCCTCGCATCTGATTCCCTGCCTCTGATGCCCCGCCTCTGATTCCCCATCTCTGATTCACCGCCTCTGATTCCCCGTGTCTGATTCCCTGCCTCTGATTCCCCGCCTACGATTCCTCGCCTCTGTTTCCCCGCCTCTGATTCCCCGCCTCTGATTCCCCATATCTGACTCCCCGCCTCTGATTCCCCAACTCTGATACCCCGCCTCTGATTCCCCATCTCTGATTCCCAGTCCTCTTATTCCCGGCATCTGATTCCCGGCCTCTGATTCCCAGCCTCTGATTCCCTGCCACTGAATCCCCGCCCCTGATTCCCCACCTCTGATTCCCCGCCTCTGTTTCCCCGCCTCTGATTCCCCGCCTCTGATTCCCCATATCTGATTCCCCGCCTCTGATCCCCAACTCTGATTCCCCGCCTCTGATTCCCCAGCTCTGATTCCCCGCCTCCGATTCCCCGCCTCTGATTCCACGCCTCTGATTCCCCGCCTCTGATTCCCCGCCTCTGATTCCCCGCCTCTGATTCCCCTCCTCTGATATCCCGCCTCTGATTCCCCGCCTCTGATTCACCGCATCTGATTCCCCGCCTCTGATTCCCCGCCTCTGATTCCCCGCCTCTGATTCCCCGCCTCTGATTCCCTCTTCTGATTCCACGCCTATGTTTACCCGCCTCTGATTCCCCGCCTCTGATTCCCCGCCTCTGATTCCCCACCTCTGATTCCCTGCCTCTGATTCCCCGCCTCTGATTCCCCGCGTCTGATTCCCCTCCTCTGATTCCCCGCCTCTGATTCCCTCCTCTGATTCCCTGCCTATGTTTACCCGCCTCTGATTCCCCACCTCTGATTCCCTGCCTCTGATTCCCCGCCTCTGATTCCCCGCCTCTGATTCCCCGCCTCTGATTCCCCACTTCTGATTGCCCGCCTCTGTTTCCCTGCCTCTGATTCCCCGCCTCTGATTCCCCACATCTGATTCCCCACTTCTGATTCCCCGCCCCTGATTCCCCGCCTCTGATTCCACGCCTCTGATTCCCCGCCTCTGATACCCCGCCTCTGATTCCCTGCCTCTCATTTTCCTCCTCTGATACCCCGCCTCTGATTCCCCGCCTCTGATTCCCCGCATCTGATTCCCCGCCTCTGATTCCCCGCCTCTAATTCCCCGCCTCTGATTCCCCGCCTCTGATTCCCCGCCTCTGATTCCCTCCTCTGATTCCCCGCCTATGTTTACCCACCTCTGATTCCCCGCCTCTGATTACCTGCCTCTGATTCCCCGCCTCTGATTCCCCGCGTCTGATTCCCCACCTCTGATTCACTGCCTCCCTTTACGCTCAACTTTCCTGGCCTACGTTTCCCCACATATCTTTCCCCGCCTCTGATACCCCTCCTCTGATTCCCCGCCTCTGATACCCTGCCTCTGATAACTTTTTACTGATTCCCTGCCTCAGATTCCCAGCCTCAAATTCCCTGCATCAGATTCCCTTCATCTGATTCCCTGCCTCTGATTCCCCGCCTCTGATTCCCAGCCTCTGATTCCCCACCTCTGTCTCTACGCCTCTCTTTTGCCTGCACTCTTTCCCCTCCCCTCTTTCCGTGCCTCTCTTTCCCTCCCTCAATTTCAACAACTCTGTTTGATCTGTTCTGTGTACCTCATTTTCAACATACAAGTTCCAACCACTATGTTTCGCCCATCTCTTTCGCCGCCTCTATTTATCCACCTATGTTTACCCGCTTCTGTTTACCCACCTGTTTCCGCACATCTCTTTCCCCACCTCTGATTCCACGCCTCTGATTTCCCGCCTCTCATTCCCCGCCTCTCATTCCCGCCTCTGATACCGCGCCTCTGATTCCCCGCATCTGATTCCCTGCATCTGATTCCCCGCCTCAGATTCCCCGCCTCTGATTTCCCGGCTCTGATTCCCCGCCTCTGATTCCCCGACTCTGATTCCCCGCCTCTGATTCCCCACCTATGTTTACCCGCCTCTGTTTACCCGCCTGTTTTACCGTCTCTAGTTCCCCAACACAGATTCCCTGCCTCAGATTCCCTGCCTCTGATTCCCTGCCTCTGATTCCCTGCCTCTGATTCCCTGCATCTGATTGCCCGCCTCTGATTCCCCGCCTCTGATTCCCCGCCTCTGATTCCCCACCTCTGATTCCCCACTTCTGATTCACCGCCTCTGATTCCCCGCCTCTTATTCCCCGCCTCTGATTCACCGCCTCTGATTCCCCGCCTCTGATTCCCCGCCTCTGATTCCCCACTTCTGATTGCCCGCCTCTGATTCCCTGCCTCTGATTCCGCGCCTCTGATTCCCCACATCTGATTCCCCACTTCTGATTACCCGGCTCTGATTCCCCGCCTCTGATCCAACGCCTCTGATTCCCCGCCTCTGATTCCCCGCCTCTGATTCCCCGCCTCTGATTCCCCTCCTCTGATACCCCGCCTCTGATTCCCTGCCTCTGATTCCCCGCCTCTGATTCCCCACATCTGATTCCCCACTTCTGATTCCCCGGCTCTGATTCCCCGCCTCTGATCCAACGCCTCTGATTCCCCGCCTCTGATTCCCCGCCTCTGATTCCCCGCCTCTGATTCCCCACCTCTGATACCCCGCCTCTGATTCCCCGCCTCTGATTCCCCGCCTCTGATTCCCTCCTCTGATTCCCCGCCTATGTTTACCCGCCTCTGATTCCCCACCTCTGATTCCCTGCCTCTGATTCCCCGCCTCTGATTCCCCGCGTCTGATTCCCCACCTCTGATTCACTGCCTCCCTTTCCGCTCAACTTTCCTGGCCTACGTTTCCCCACATATCTTTCCCCACCTCTGATACCCCGCCTCTGATTCCCCGCCTCTGATTCCCCGCCTCTGATGACCCGCATCTGATTCCCCGCATCTGATTCCCCGCCTCTGATTCCCCGCCTCAGATTCCCCGCCTCTGATTCCCCGCCTCTGATTCCCCGCCTCTGATTCCCTCCTCTGATTCCCCGCCTATGTTTACCCGCCTCTGATTCCCCGCCTCTGATTCCCCGCCTCTGATTCCCCACCTCTGATTCACCGCCTCTGATTCCCCGCCTCTGATTCCCCGCCTCTGATTCCCCACTTCTGATTGCCCGCCTCTGATTCCCTGCCTCTGATTCCCCGCCTCTGATTCCCCACATCTGATTCCCCACTTCTGATTACCCGGCTCTGATTCCCCGCCTCTGATCCAACGCCTCTGATTCCCCGCCTCTGATTCCCCGCCTCTGATTCCCCGCCTCAGATTCCCCTCCTCTGATACCCCGCCTCTGATTCCCTGCCTCTGATTCCCCGCCTCTGATTCCCCACATCTGATTCCCCACTTCTGATTCCCCGGCTCTGATTCCCCGCCTCTGATCCAACGCCTCTGATTCCCCGCCTCTGATTCCCCGCCTCTGTTTCCCCATATCTGATTCACCGACTCTGATTCCCCACATCTGATTCCCTGCCTCTGATTCCCTGTCTCTGATTCGCCGTCTCTGATTCCCCATATCTGATTCCCCGCCGCTGTTTCCCCGGACTCTGATTCCCCACCTCTGATTCCCCATCTCTGATTCCGCACATCCGATTCCCTGCCTCTGATTCCCCGCCTCTGATTCCCCGCGTCTGATTCCCTGCCTCTTATTCCCAACCTCTGATTCCCCACCTCTGATTCCCCATATCTGATTCCCCGCCTCTGTTTCCCCGCTTCTGATTCCCCGCCTCTGTTTCCCCATATCTGATTCCCCGCCTCTGATTCCCCACTCTGATTTCCCGCCTCTGATTCCCCACCTCTGATTCCCCGCCTCTGATTCCTCGCATCTGATTCCCTGCCTCTGATGCCCCGCATCTGATTCCCCATCTCTGATTCACCGCCTCTGATTCCCCGTGTCTGATTCCCTGCCTCTGATTCCCCGCCTACGATTCCTCGCCTCTGTTTCCCCGCCTCTGATTCCCCGCCTCTGATTCCCCATATCTGACTCCCCGCCTCTGATTCCCCAACTCTGATACCCCGCCTCTGATTCCCCATCTCTGATTCCCAGTCCTCTTATTCCCGGCATCTGATTCCCGGCCTCTGATTCCCAGCCTCTGATTCCCTGCCACTGAATCCCCGCCCCTGATTCCCCACCTCTGATTCCCCGCCTCTGTTTCCCCGCCTCTGATTCCCCGCCTCTGATTCCCCATATCTGATTCCCCGCCTCTGATCCCCAACTCTGATTCCCCGCCTCTGATTCCCCAGCTCTGATTCCCCGCCTCTGATTCCCCACCTCTGATTCCCCATATCTGATTCCCCACCTATGTTTCCCCGCCTCTGATTCCCCTCCTCTGATTCACCATCTCTGATTCCTGGACTCTGATTCCCCACCTGTCATTCCCCGCCTCTGATTCCCCGCATCTGATTCCCTGCCTCTGATTCACAGCCTCTGATTCCCTGCCTCTGATTCTCAACCTCTGATTCCCCACCTCTGATTCCCCATATCTGATTCCCCGCCTCATTTCCCCGCCTCTGATTCCGCGCCTCTGTTTCCCCATATCTGTTTCCCCACTTCTGTTTCCCTGCCTTTGAATCCCCGCCTCTTTTTCCCCATATCTGATTCCCCGCCTCTGATACCCCAACTCTGATTCCCAGCCTGTAATTCCCCATCTCTGATTCCCCGCCTCTGATTCCCCGCGTCTGATTCCCTGCCTTTGATTCCCCGCTCTGATTCCCCATCTCTGATTCCCCGCCTCTGATCCCCAACTCTGATTCCCCGCCTCTGATTCCCCAGCTCTGATTCCCCGCCTCTGATTCCCCGCGTCTGATTCCCTGCCTCTGATTCCCCGCCTCTGATTCCCCATCTCTGATTCACAACCTCTGATTCCCCACCTCTGATTCCCCATATCTGATTCCCCGCCTCTGATTTCCCGCCTCTGATTCCCCGCCTCTGATTCCCCATATCTGATTCCCAGCCTCTGATTCCACACCTCTGATTTCCCGCCCCTGATTCGTCAGCTATGAATCCCCTCCTCTGGTTCCCCACGTCTGATTCCCTGCCTCTGATTCCCCGCCTCTGATTCCCCATCTCTGATTCAACACCTCTGATTGCCCGCGTCTGATTCCCCACCTCTGATTCCCCATCTCTGATTCCCCATATCTGATTCCCCGCGTCTGTTTCCCCGCCTCTGATTCCAAGCCTCTGTTTCCCCATATCTGATTCCCCGCCTCTGATTCCCCAACTCTGAATCCCCGCCTCTGATTCCCCAGCTCTGATTCATCACATCTGATTCCCCACCTCTGCTTCCCCATCTCTGATTCACTGCCTCTGATTCGCCACGTCTGATTCCCCATATGATTCCCCGCCTATGTTTCCCCACTTCTGATTCCCCGCCTCTGATTCCCCATATCGGATTCCCCGCCTCTGATTCCCCATCTCTGAATCCCCAACTATGATTCCCCGCCTCTGATTCCCCAGCTCTGATTCCCCACCTCTGATTCCCCGCGTCTGATTCCCTGCCTCTGATTCCCCGCCTCTGATTCCCCATCTCTGATTCACAACCTCTGATTCCCCACCTCTGATTCCCCATATCTGATTCCCCGCCTCTGTTTCCCCGCCTCTGATTCCCCGCCTCTGATTCCCCATATCTGATTCCCAGCCTCTGATTCCACACCTCTGATTCCCCGCCCCTGATTCGTCAGTTATGAATCCCCGCCTCTGGTTCCCCACGTCTGATTCCCTGCCTCTGATTCCCCACCTCTGATTCATCGCTTCTGATTCTGATTCCCTGCCTCTGATTCCCCATCTCTGATTCCCCACATCTGATTCCCTGCCTCTGATTCCCTGTCTCTGATTCCCCGTCTCTGATTCCCCGCCTCTGATTCCCAACCTCTGATTCCCCAACTCAGATTCCCCATATCTGATTCCCCACCTCTGTTTCCCCGCCTCTGATTCCCCGCCTCTGTTTCCCCATATCTGATTCCCGGACTCTGATTCCCCACCTCTGATTCCCCATCTCTGATTCCACACATCCGATTCCCTGCCTCTGATTCCCTGCCTCTGATTCCCCGCGTCTGATTCCCTGCCTCTGATTCCCAACCTCTGATTCCCCACCTCTGATTCCCCATATCTGATTCCCCGCCTCTGTTTCCCCGCTTCTGATTCCCCGCCTCTGTTTCCCCATATCTGATTTCCCGCCTCTGATTCCCCAACTCTGATTTCCCGCCTCTGATTCCCCAGCTCTGATTCCCCGCCTCTGATTGCTCACGTCTGATTCCCTGCCTCTGATGCCCCGCCTCTGATTCCCCATCTCTGATTCCCCGCCTCTGATTCCCCACCTCTGTTTCCCCGCCTCTGATTCCCCTCCTCTGATTCCCCATATCTGATTCCCAGCCTCTGATTCCCCAACCCTGATTCCCCACCTCTGATTCCCCATCTCTGATTTCCAGTCCTCTTATTCCCGGAATCTGATTCCCGGCCGCTGATTCCCAGCCTCTGATTCCCTGCCACTGATTCCCTGCCACTGATTCCCCGCCCCTGATTCCCCACCTCTGATTCCCCATATCTGATTCCCCGCCTCTGTTTCCCCGCCTCTGATTGGCCGCCTCTGATACCCCGCCTCTGATTACCCATCTCTAATTCACTGACTCTGATTCGCTTCCTCTGATTCCCCATATCTGATTCCCCGCCTCTGTTTCCCGCCTTTGATTCCCCGCCTCTGATTCCCCATATATGATTCCCAACCTCTGATTCCCCGCCTCTGATTCCCCGCGTCTGATTCCCCACCTCTGATTCACTGCCTCCCTTTCCGCTCAACTTTCCTGGCCTACGTTTCCCCACATATCTTTCCCCACCTCTGATACCCCGCCTCTGATTCCCCGCCTCTGATTCCCCGCCTCTGATGACCCGCATCTGATTCCCCGCATCTGATTCCCCGCCTCTGATTCCCCGCCTCAGATTCCCCGCCTCTGATTCCCCGCCTCTGATTCCCCGCCTCTGATTCCCTCCTCTGATTCCCCGCCTATGTTTACCCGCCTCTGATTCCCCGCCTCTGATTCCCCGCCTCTGATTCCCCACCTCTGATTCACCGCCTCTGATTCCCCGCCTCTGATTCCCCGCCTCTGATTCCCCACTTCTGATTGCCCGCCTCTGATTCCCTGCCTCTGATTCCCCGCCTCTGATTCCCCACATCTGATTCCCCACTTCTGATTCCCCGGCTCTGATTCCCCGCCTCTGATCCAACGCCTCTGATTCCCCGCCTCTGATTCCCCGCCTCTGTTTCCCCATATCTGATTCACCGACTCTGATTCCCCACATCTGATTCCCTGCCTCTGATTCCCTGTCTCTGATTCGCCGTCTCTGATTCCCCATATCTGATTCCCCGCCGCTGTTTCCCCGGACTCTGATTCCCCACCTCTGATTCCCCATCTCTGATTCCGCACATCCGATTCCCTGCCTCTGATTCCCCGCCTCTGATTCCCCGCGTCTGATTCCCTGCCTCTTATTCCCAACCTCTGATTCCCCACCTCTGATTCCCCATATCTGATTCCCCGCCTCTGTTTCCCCGCTTCTGATTCCCCGCCTCTGTTTCCCCATATCTGATTCCCCGCCTCTGATTCCCCACTCTGATTTCCCGCCTCTGATTCCCCACGTCTGATTCCCCGCCTCTGATTCCTCGCATCTGATTCCCTGCCTCTGATGCCCCGCCTCTGATTCCCCATCTCTGATTCACCGCCTCTGATTCCCCGTGTCTGATTCCCTGCCTCTGATTCCCCGCCTATGATTCCTCGCCTCTGTTTCCCCGCCTCTGATTCCCCGCCTCTGATTCCCCATATCTGACTCCCCGCCTCTGATTCCCCAACTCTGATACCCCGCCTCTGATTCCCCATCTCTGATTCCCAGTCCTCTTATTCCCGGCATCTGATTCCCGGCCTCTGATTCCCAGCCTCTGATTCCCTGCCACTGAATCCCCGCCCCTGATTCCCCACCTCTGATTCCCCGCCTCTGTTTCCCCGCCTCTGATTCCCCGCCTCTGATTCCCCATATCTGATTCCCCGCCTCTGATCCCCAACTCTGATTCCCCGCCTCTGATTCCCCAGCTCTGATTCCCCACCTCCGATTCCCCGCCTCTGATTCCACGCCTCTGATTCCCCGCCTCTGATTCCCCGCCTCTGATTCCCCGCCTCTGATTCCCCTCCTCTGATATCCCGCCTCTGATTCCCCGCCTCTGATTCCCCGCATCTGATTCCCCGCCTCTGATTCCCCGCCTCTGATTCCCCGCCTCTGATTCCCCGCCTCTGATTCCCCGCCTCTGATTCCCTCTTCTGATTCCACGCCTATGTTTACCCGCCTCTGATTCCCCGCCTCTGATTCCCCGCCTCTGATTCCCCACCTCTGATTCCCTGCCTCTGATTCCCCGCCTCTGATTCCCCGCGTCTGATTCCCCACCTCTGATTCCCCGCCTCTGATTCCCTCCTCTGATTCCCTGCCTATGTTTACCCGCCTCTGATTCCCCACCTCTGATTCCCTGCCTCTGATTCCCCGCCTCTGATTCCCCGCCTCTGATTCCCCGCCTCTGATTCCCCACTTCTGATTGCCCGCCTCTGTTTCCCTGCCTCTGATTCCCCGCCTCTGATTCCCCACATCTGATTCCCCACTTCTGATTCCCCGCCCCTGATTCCCCGCCTCTGATTCCACGCCTCTGATTCCCCGCCTCTGATTCCCCGCCTCTGATTCCCTGCCTCTCATTTTCCTCCTCTGATACCCCGCCTCTGATTCCCCGCCTCTGATTCCCCGCATCTGATTCCCCGCCTCTGATTCCCCGCCTCTAATTCCCCGCCTCTGATTCCCCGCCTCTGATTCCCCGCCTCTGATTCCCTCCTCTGATTCCCCGCCTATGTTTACCCACCTCTGATTCCCCGCCTCTGATTACCTGCCTCTGATTCCCCGCCTCTGATTCCCCGCGTCTGATTCCCCACCTCTGATTCACTGCCTCCCTTTACGCTCAACTTTCCTGGCCTACGTTTCCCCACATATCTTTCCCCGCCTCTGATACCCCTCCTCTGATTCCCCGCCTCTGATACCCTGCCTCTGATAACTTTTTACTGATTCCCTGCCTCAGATTCCCAGCCTCAAATTCCCTGCATCAGATTCCCTTCATCTGATTCCCTGCCTCTGATTCCCCGCCTCTGATTCCCAGCCTCTGATTCCCCACCTCTGTCTCTACGCCTCTCTTTTGCCTGCACTCTTTCCCCTCCCCTCTTTCCGTGCCTCTCTTTCCCTCCCTCAATTTCAACAACTCTGTTTGATCTGTTCTGTGTACCTCATTTTCAACATACAAGTTCCAACCACTATGTTTCGCCCATCTCTTTCGCCGCCTCTATTTATCCACCTATGTTTACCCGCTTCTGTTTACCCACCTGTTTCCGCACATCTCTTTCCCCACCTCTGATTCCACGCCTCTGATTTCCCGCCTCTCATTCCCCGCCTCTCATTCCCGCCTCTGATACCGCGCCTCTGATTCCCCGCATCTGATTCCCTGCATCTGATTCCCCGCCTCAGATTCCCCGCCTCTGATTTCCCGGCTCTGATTCCCCGCCTCTGATTCCCCGACTCTGATTCCCCGCCTCTGATTCCCCACCTATGTTTACCCGCCTCTGTTTACCCGCCTGTTTTACCGTCTCTAGTTCCCCAACACAGATTCCCTGCCTCAGATTCCCTGCCTCTGATTCCCTGCCTCTGATTCCCTGCCTCTGATTCCCTGCATCTGATTGCCCGCCTCTGATTCCCCGCCTCTGATTCCCCGCCTCTGATTCCCCACCTCTGATTCCCCACTTCTGATTCACCGCCTCTGATTCCCCGCCTCTTATTCCCCGCCTCTGATTCACCGCCTCTGATTCCCCGCCTCTGATTCCCCGCCTCTGATTCCCCACTTCTGATTGCCCGCCTCTGATTCCCTGCCTCTGATTCCGCGCCTCTGATTCCCCACATCTGATTCCCCACTTCTGATTACCCGGCTCTGATTCCCCGCCTCTGATCCAACGCCTCTGATTCCCCGCCTCTGATTCCCCGCCTCTGATTCCCCGCCTCTGATTCCCCTCCTCTGATACCCCGCCTCTGATTCCCTGCCTCTGATTCCCCGCCTCTGATTTCCCACATCTGATTCCCCACTTCTGATTCCCCGGCTCTGATTCCCCGCCTCTGATCCAACGCCTCTGATTCCCCGCCTCTGATTCCCCGCCTCTGATTCCCCGCCTCTGATTCCCCACCTCTGATACCCCGCCTCTGATTCCCCGCCTCTGATTCCCCGCCTCTGATTCCCTCCTCTGATTCCCCGCCTATGTTTACCCGCCTCTGATTCCCCACCTCTGATTCCCTGCCTCTGATTCCCCGCCTCTGATTCCCCGCGTCTGATTCCCCACCTCTGATTCACTGCCTCCCTTTCCGCTCAACTTTCCTGGCCTACGTTTCCCCACATATCTTTCCCCACCTCTGATACCCCGCCTCTGATTCCCCGCCTCTGATTCCCCGCCTCTGATGACCCGCATCTGATTCCCCGCATCTGATTCCCCGCCTCTGATTCCCCGCCTCAGATTCCCCGCCTCTGATTCCCCGCCTCTGATTCCCCGCCTCTGATTCCCTCCTCTGATTCCCCGCCTATGTTTACCCGCCTCTGATTCCCCGCCTCTGATTCCCCGCCTCTGATTCCCCACCTCTGATTCACCGCCTCTGATTCCCCGCCTCTGATTCCCCGCCTCTGATTCCCCACTTCTGATTGCCCGCCTCTGATTCCCTGCCTCTGATTCCCCGCCTCTGATTCCCCACATCTGATTCCCCACTTCTGATTACCCGGCTCTGATTCCCCGCCTCTGATCCAACGCCTCTGATTCCCCGCCTCTGATTCCCCGCCTCTGATTCCCCGCCTCTGATTCCCCTCCTCTGATACCCCGCCTCTGATTCCCTGCCTCTGATTCCCCGCCTCTGATTCCCCACATCTGATTCCCCACTTCTGATTCCCCGGCTCTGATTCCCCGCCTCTGATCCAACGCCTCTGATTCCCCGCCTCTGATTCCCCGCCTCTGTTTCCCCATATCTGATTCACCGACTCTGATTCCCCACATCTGATTCCCTGCCTCTGATTCCCTGTCTCTGATTCGCCGTCTCTGATTCCCCATATCTGATTCCCCGCCGCTGTTTCCCCGGACTCTGATTCCCCACCTCTGATTCCCCATCTCTGATTCCGCACATCCGATTCCCTGCCTCTGATTCCCCGCCTCTGATTCCCCGCGTCTGATTCCCTGCCTCTTATTCCCAACCTCTGATTCCCCACCTCTGATTCCCCATATCTGATTCCCCGCCTCTGTTTCCCCGCTTCTGATTCCCCGCCTCTGTTTCCCCATATCTGATTCCCCGCCTCTGATTCCCCACTCTGATTTCCCGCCTCTGATTCCCCACCTCTGATTCCCCGCCTCTGATTCCTCGCATCTGATTCCCTGCCTCTGATGCCCCGCCTCTGATTCCCCATCTCTGATTCACCGCCTCTGATTCCCCGTGTCTGATTCCCTGCCTCTGATTCCCCGCCTACGATTCCTCGCCTCTGTTTCCCCGCCTCTGATTCCCCGCCTCTGATTCCCCATATCTGACTCCCCGCCTCTGATTCCCCAACTCTGATACCCCGCCTCTGATTCCCCATCTCTGATTCCCAGTCCTCTTATTCCCGGCATCTGATTCCCGGCCTCTGATTCCCAGCCTCTGATTCCCTGCCACTGAATCCCCGCCCCTGATTCCCCACCTCTGATTCCCCGCCTCTGTTTCCCCGCCTCTGATTCCCCGCCTCTGATTCCCCATATCTGATTCCCCGCCTCTGATCCCCAACTCTGATTCCCCGCCTCTGATTCCCCAGCTCTGATTCCCCGCCTCTGATTCCCCACCTCTGATTCCCCATATCTGATTCCCCACCTATGTTTCCCCGCCTCTGATTCCCCTCCTCTGATTCACCATCTCTGATTCCTGGACTCTGATTCCCCACCTGTCATTCCCCGCCTCTGATTCCCCGCATCTGATTCCCTGCCTCTGATTCACAGCCTCTGATTCCCTGCCTCTGATTCTCAACCTCTGATTCCCCACCTCTGATTCCCCATATCTGATTCCCCGCCTCATTTCCCCGCCTCTGATTCCGCGCCTCTGTTTCCCCATATCTGTTTCCCCACCTCTGTTTCCCCGCCTCTGAATCCCCGCCTCTTTTTCCCCATATCTGATTCCCCGCCTCTGATACCCCAACTCTGATTCCCAGCCTGTAATTCCCCATCTCTGATTCCCCGCCTCTGATTCCCCGCGTCTGATTCCCTGCCTCTGATTCCCCGCTCTGATTCCCCATCTCTGATTCCCCGCCTCTGATCCCCAACTCTGATTCCCCGCCTCTGATTCCCCAGCTCTGATTCCCCGCCTCTGATTCCCCGCGTCTGATTCCCTGCCTCTGATTCCCCGCCTCTGATTCCCCATCTCTGATTCACAACCTCTGATTCCCCACCTCTGATTCCCCATATCTGATTCCCCGCCTCTGATTTCCCGCCTCTGATTCCCCGCCTCTGATTCCCCATATCTGATTCCCAGCCTCTGATTCCACACCTCTGATTTCCCGCCCCTGATTCGTCAGCTATGAATCCCCTCCTCTGGTTCCCCACGTCTGATTCCCTGCCTCTGATTCCCCGCCTCTGATTCCCCATCTCTGATTCAACACCTCTGATTGCCCGCGTCTGATTCCCCACCTCTGATTCCCCATCTCTGATTCCCCATATCTGATTCCCCGCGTCTGTTTCCCCGCCTCTGATTCCAAGCCTCTGTTTCCCCATATCTGATTCCCCGCCTCTGATTCCCCAACTCTGAATCCCCGCCTCTGATTCCCCAGCTCTGATTCATCACATCTGATTCCCCACCTCTGCTTCCCCATCTCTGATTCACTGCCTCTGATTCGCCACGTCTGATTCCCCATATGATTCCCCGCCTATGTTTCCCCACTTCTGATTCCCCGCCTCTGATTCCCCATATCGGATTCCCCGCCTCTGATTCCCCATCTCTGAATCCCCAACTATGATTCCCCGCCTCTGATTCCCCAGCTCTGATTCCCCACCTCTGATTCCCCGCGTCTGATTCCCTGCCTCTGATTCCCCGCCTCTGATTCCCCATCTCTGATTCACAACCTCTGATTCCCCACCTCTGATTCCCCATATCTGATTCCCCGCCTCTGTTTCCCCGCCTCTGATTCCCCGCCTCTGATTCCCCATATCTGATTCCCAGCCTCTGATTCCACACCTCTGATTCCCCGCCCCTGATTCGTCAGTTATGAATCCCCGCCTCTGGTTCCCCACGTCTGATTCCCTGCCTCTGATTCCCCACCTCTGATTCATCGCTTCTGATTCTGATTCCCTGCCTCTGATTCCCCATCTCTGATTCCCCACATCTGATTCCCTGCCTCTGATTCCCTGTCTCTGATTCCCCGTCTCTGATTCCCCGCCTCTGATTCCCAACCTCTGATTCCCCAACTCAGATTCCCCATATCTGATTCCCCACCTCTGTTTCCCCGCCTCTGATTCCCCGCCTCTGTTTCCCCATATCTGATTCCCGGACTCTGATTCCCCACCTCTGATTCCCCATCTCTGATTCCACACATCCGATTCCCTGCCTCTGATTCCCTGCCTCTGATTCCCCGCGTCTGATTCCCTGCCTCTGATTCCCAACCTCTGATTCCCCACCTCTGATTCCCCATATCTGATTCCCCGCCTCTGTTTCCCCGCTTCTGATTCCCCGCCTCTGTTTCCCCATATCTGATTTCCCGCCTCTGATTCCCCAACTCTGATTTCCCGCCTCTGATTCCCCAGCTCTGATTCCCCGCCTCTGATTGCTCACGTCTGATTCCCTGCCTCTGATGCCCCGCCTCTGATTCCCCATCTCTGATTCCCCGCCTCTGATTCCCCACCTCTGTTTCCCCGCCTCTTATTCCCCTCCTCTGATTCCCCATATCTGATTCCCAGCCTCTGATTCCCCAACCCTGATTCCCCACCTCTGATTCCCCATCTCTGATTTCCAGTCCTCTTATTCCCGGAATCTGATTCCCGGCCGCTGATTCCCAGCCTCTGATTCCCTGCCACTGATTCCCTGCCACTGATTCCCCGCCCCTGATTCCCCACCTCTGATTCCCCATATCTGATTCCCCGCCTCTGTTTCCCCGCCTCTGATTGGCCGCCTCTGATACCCCGCCTCTGATTACCCATCTCTAATTCACTGACTCTGATTCGCTTCCTCTGATTCCCCATATCTGATTCCCCGCCTCTGTTTCCCGCCTTTGATTCCCCGCCTCTGATTCCCCATATATGATTCCCAACCTCTGATTCCCCACCTCTGATTCCCCATATCTGACTCCCCGCCTCTGTTTCCCCGCCTCTGATTCCCCGCCTCTGTTTCCCCATATCTGATTCCCGGACTCTGATTCCCCACCTCAGATTCCCCATCTCAGATTCCGCACATCCGATTCCCTGCCTCTGATTCCCCGCCTCTGATTCCCCGCGTCTGATTCCCTGCCTCTGATTCCCAACCTATGATTCCCCACCTCTGATTCCCTATATCTGTTTCTCCGCCTCTGTTTCCCCGCCTCTGATTCCCCGCCTCTGTTTCCCCATATCTGATTCGCCGCCTCTGATTCCCCACATCTGATTCCCTGCCTCTGATTCCCTGTCTTTGATTCGCCGTCTCTGGTTCCCCATATCTGATTCCCCGCCGCTGTTTCCCCGGATTCTGATTCCCCACCTCTGATTCCCCATCTCTGATTCCGCACATCCGATTCCCTGCCTCTGATTTCCCGCCTCTGATTCCCCGCGTCTGATTCCCTGCCTCTTATTCCCAACCTCTGATTCCCCACCTCTGATTCCCCATATCTGATTCCCCGCCTCTGTTTCCCCGCTTCTGATTCCCCGCCTCTGTTTCCCCATATCTGATTCCCCGCCTCTGATTCCCCACTCTGATTTCCCGCCTCTGATTCCCCACCTCTGATTCCCCGCCTCTGATTCCTCGCATCTGATTCCCTGCCTCTGATGCCCCGCCTCTGATTCCCCATCTCTGATTCACCGCCTCTGATTCCCCGTGTCTGATTCCCTGCCTCTGATTCCCCGCCTACGATTCCTCGCCTCTGTTTCCCCGCCTCTGATTCCCCGCCTCTGATTCCCCATATATGACTCCCCGCCTCTGATTCCCCAACTCTGATACCCCGCCTCTGATTCCCCATCTCTGATTCCCAGTCCTCTTATTCCCGGCATCTGATTCCCGGCCTCTGATTCCCAGCCTCTGATTCCCTGCCACTGAATCCCCGCCCCTGATTCCCCACCTCTGATTCCCCGCCTCTGTTTCCCCGCCTCTGATTCCCCGCCTCTGATTCCCCATATCTGATTCCCCGCCTCTGATCCCCAACTCTGATTCCCCGCCTCTGATTCCCCAGCTCTGATTCCCCGCCTCTGATTCCCCGCGTCTGATTCCCTGCATCTTATTCCCCGCCTCTGATTGCCCATCTCTGATTCACAACCTCTGATTCCCCACCTCTGATTCCCCATATCTGATTCCCCGCCTCTGTTTTCCCGCCTCTGATTCCCCGCCTATGATTCCCCATATCTGATTCCCAGCCTCTGATTCCACACCTCTGATTCCCCGCCCCTGATTCGTCAGCTATGAATCCCCGCCTCTGGTTCTCCACATCTGATTCCCCGCCTCTGATTCCCCAGCTCTGATTCCCCGCCTCTGATTCCCCGCGTCTGATTCCCTGCCTTTGATTCCCCGCCTCTGATTCCCCATCTCTGATTCACAACCTCTGATTCCCCACCTCTGATTCCCCATATCTGATTCCCCGCCTCTGTTTCCCCGCCTCTGATTCGCCCCTCTGATTCCCCATATCTGATTCCCAGCCTCTGATTCCACACCTCTGATTCCCCGCCCCTGATTCGTCAGCTATGAATCCCCGCCTCTGGTTCCCCACGTCTGATTCCCTGCCTCTGATTCCCCACCTCTGATTCCCGGCCTCTGATTCCCGGCCTCTGATTCCCGGCCTCTGATTCCCCGCCTCTAATTCCCCACTTCTGATTCTGATTCCCTGCCTCTGATTCCCCATCTCTGATTCCCCACATCTGATTCCCTGCCTCTGATTCCCTGTCTCTGATTCCCCGCCTCTGATTCCCCGCCTCTGATTCCCAACCTCTGATTCCCCAGATCTGATTCACTGCCTCTGATTCCCCGCCTCCTATTCCCCGTGTCTGATTTCATGCCTCTGATTCACAGCCTCTGATTCCCCATCTCTAATTCACCGCCTCTGATTCCCCACCTCTGATTCCCCATATCTGATTCCCCACCTATGTTTCCCCGACTCTGATTCCCCTCCTCTGATTCACCATCTCTGATTCCTGGACTCTGATTCCCCACCTCTCATTCCCCGCCTCTGATTCCCGGCATCTGATTCCCTGCCTCTGATTCACAGCCTCTGATTCCCTGCCTCTGATTCTCAACCTCTGATTCCCCACCTCTGATTCCCCATATCTGATTCCCCGCATCATTTCCCTGCCTCTGATTCCGCGCCTCTGTTTCCCCATATCTGTTTCCCCGCCTCTGTTTCCCCGCCTCTGAATCCCCGCCTCTTTTTCCCCATATCTGATTCCCCGCCTCTGATACCCCAACTCTGATTCCCAGCCTGTTATTCCCCATCTCTGATTCCCCGCCTCTGATTCCCCGCGTCCGATTCCCTGCCTCTGATTCCCCGCTCTGATTCCCCATCTCAGATTCCCCGCCTCTGATTCCCCACATCTGATTCCCTGCCTCTGATTCCCTGTCTCTGATTCCCCGCCTCTGATTCCCCGCCTCTGATTCCCAACCTCTGATTCCCCACCTCTGATTCCCCATATCTGATTCCCCGCCTCTGTTTCCCCGCCTCTGATTCCCCGCCTCTGATTCCCCATATCTGATTCCCCGCCTCTGATCCCCAACTCTGATTCCCCGCCTCTGATTCCCCAGCTCTGATTCCCCGCCTCTGATTCCCCGCATCTGATTCCCTGCCTCTGATTCCCCGCCTCTGATTCCCCATCTCTGATTCACAACCTCTGATTCCCCACCTCTGATTCCCCATATCTGATTCCCCGCCTCTGTTTCCCCGCCTCTGATTCCCCGCCTCTGATTCCCCATATCTGATTCCCAGCCTCTGATTCCACACCTCTGATTCCCCACCCCTGATTCGTCAGCTATGAATCCCCACCTCTGGTTCCCCTCGTCTGATTCCCCGCCTCTGATTCCCCAGCTCTGATTCCCCGCCTCTGATTCCCCGCGTCTGATTCCCTGCCTCTGATTCCCCGCCTCTGATTCCCCATCTCTGATTCACAACCTCTGATTCCCCACCTCTGATTCCCCATATCTGATTCCCCGCCTCTGTTTCCCCGCCTCTGATTCGCCCCTCTGATTCCCCATATCTGATTCCCAGCCTCTGATTCCACACCTCTGAATCCCCGCCCCTGATTCGTCAGCTATGAACCCCCGCCTCTGGTTCCCCACGTCTGATTCCCTGCCTCTGATTCCCCACCTCTGATTCCCGGCCTCTGATTCCCGGCCTCTGATTCCCGGCCTGTGATTCCCGGACTCTGATTCCCCGCCTCTGATTCCCCGCTTCTGATTCTGATTCCCTGCCTATGATTCCCCATCTCTGATTCCCCACATCTGATTCCCTGCCTCTGATTCCCTGTCTCTGATTCCCCTCCTCTGATTCCTCGCCTCTGATTCCCAACCTCTGATTCCCCAGCTCTGATTCACTGCCTCTGATTCCCTGCCTCCTATTCCCCGTGTCTGATTTCCTGCCTCTGATTCACAGCCTCTGATTCCCCATCTCTAATTCACCGCCTCTGATTCCCCACCTCTGATTCCCCATATCTGATTCCCCACCTATGTTTCCCCGCCTCTGATTCCCCTCCTCTGATTCACCATCTCTGATTCCTGGACTCTGATTCCCCACCTGTCATTCTCCGCCTCTGATTCCCCGCATCTGATTCCCTGCCTCTGATTCACAGCCTCTGATTCCCTGCCTCTGATTCTCAACCTCTGATTCCCCACCTCTGATTCCCCATATCTGATACCCCGCCTCATTTCCCCGCCTCTGATTCCGCGCCTCTGTTTCCCCATATCTGTTTCCCCGCCTCTGTTTCCCCGCCTCTGAATCCCCGCCTCTTTCTCCCCATATCTGATTCCCCGCCTCTGATACCCCAACTCTGATTCCCAGCCTGTTATTCCCCATCTCTGATTCCCCGCCTCTGATTCCCCGCGTCTGATTCCCTGCCTCTGATTCCCCGCTCTGATTCCCCATCTCTGATTCCCCGCCTCTGATTCCCCACATCTGATTCCCTGCCTCTGATTCCCTGCCACAGATTCCCCGCCCCTGATTCCCCACCTCTGATTCCCCATATCTGATTCCCCAACTATGATTCCCCGCCTCTGATTCCCCAGCTCTGATTCCCCACCTCTGATTCCCCGCGTCTGATTCCCTGCCTCAGATTCCCCGCCTCTGATTCCCCATCTCTGATTCACAACCTCTGATTCCCCACCTCTGATTCCCCATATCTGATTCCCCGCCTCTGTTTCCCCGCCTCTGATTCCCCGCCTCTGATTCCCCATATCTGATTCCCAGCCTCTGATTCCACACCTCTGATTCCCCGCCCCTGATTCGTCAGCTATGAATCCCCGCCTCTGGTTCCCCACGTCTGATTCCCTGCCTCTGATTCCCCACCTCTGATTCACCGCTTCTGATTCTGATTCCCTGCCTCTGATTCCCCATCTCTGATTCCCCACATCTGATTCCCTGCCTCTGATTCCCTGTCTCTGATTCCCCGTCTCTGATTCCCCGCCTCTGATTCCCAACCTCTGATTCCCCAACTCAGATTCCCCATATCTGATTCCCCACCTCTGTTTCCCCGCCTCTGATTCCCCGCCTCTGTTTCCCCATATCTGATTCCCGGACTCTGATTCCCCACCTCTGATTCCCCATCTCTGATTCCACACATCCGATTCCCTGCCTCTGATTCCCTGCCTCTGATTCCCCGCGTCTGATTCCCTGCCTCTGATTCCCAACCTCTGATTCCACACCTCTGATTCCCCATATCTGATTCCCCGCCTCTGTTTCCCCGCTTCTGATTCCCCGCCTCTGTTTCCCCATATCTGATTTCCCGCCTCTGATTCCCCAACTCTGATTTCCCGCCTCTGATTCCCCAGCTCTGATTCCCCGCCTCTGATTGCTCACGTCTGATTCCCTGCCTCTGATGCCCCGCCTCTGATTCCCCATCTCTGATTCCCCGCCTCTGATTCCCCACCTCTGTTTCCCCGCCTCTGATTCCCCTCCTCTGATTCCCCATATCTGATTCCCAGCCTCTGATTCCCCAACCCTGATTCCCCACCTCTGATTCCCCATCTCTGATTTCCAGTCCTCTTATTCCCGGAATCTGATTCCCGGCCGCTGATTCCCAGCCTCTGATTCCCTGCCACTGATTCCCTGCCACTGATTCCCCGCCCCTGATTCCCCACCTCTGATTCCCCATATCTGATTCCCCGCCTCTGTTTCCCCGCCTCTGATTGGCCGCCTCTGATACCCCGCCTCTGATTACCCATCTCTAATTCACTGACTCTGATTCGCTTCCTCTGATTCCCCATATCTGATTCCCCGCCTCTGTTTCCCGCCTTTGATTCCCCGCCTCTGATTCCCCATATATGATTCCCAACCTCTGATTCCCCACCTCTGATTCCCCATATCTGACTCCCCGCCTCTGTTTCCCCGCCTCTGATTCCCCGCCTCTGTTTCCCCATATCTGATTCCCGGACTCTGATTCCCCACCTCAGATTCCCCATCTCAGATTCCGCACATCCGATTCCCTGCCTCTGATTCCCCGCCTCTGATTCCCCACGTCTGATTCCCTGCCTCTGATTCCCAACCTATGATTCCCCACCTCTGATTCCCTATATCTGTTTCTCCGCCTCTGTTTCCCCGCCTCTGATTCCCCGCCTCTGTTTCCCCATATCTGATTCGCCGCCTCTGATTCCCCACATCTGATTCCCTGCCTCTGATTCCCTGTCTTTGATTCGCCGTCTCTGATTCCCCATATCTGATTCCCCGCCGCTGTTTCCCCGGATTCTGATTCCCCACCTCTGATTCCCCATCTCTGATTCCGCACATCCGATTCCCTGCCTCTGATTCCCCGCCTCTGATTCCCCGCGTCTGATTCCCTGCCTCTTATTCCCAACCTCTGATTCCCCACCTCTGATTCCCCATATCTGATTCCCCGCCTCTGTTTCCCCGCTTCTGATTCCCCGCCTCTGTTTCCCCATATCTGATTCCCCGCCTCTGATTCCCCACTCTGATTTCCCGCCTCTGATTCCCCACCTCTGATTCCCCGCCTCTGATTCCTCGCATCTGATTCCCTGCCTCTGATGCCCCGCCTCTGATTCCCCATCTCTGATTCACCGCCTCTGATTCCCCGTGTCTGATTCCCTGCCTCTGATTCCCCACCTACGATTCCTCGCCTCTGTTTCCCCGCCTCTGATTCCCCGCCTCTGATTCCCCATATATGACTCCACGCCTCTGATTCCCCAACTCTGATACCCCGCCTCTGATTCCCCATCTCTGATTCCCAGTCCTCTTATTCCCGGCATCTGATTCCCGGCCTCTGATTCCCAGCCTCTGATTCCCTGCCACTGAATCCCCGCCCCTGATTCCCCACCTCTGATTCCCCGCCTCTGTTTCCCCGCCTCTGATTCCCCGCCTCTGATTCCCCATATCTGATTCCCCGCCTCTGATCCCCAACTCTGATTCCCCGCCTCTGATTCCCCAGCTCTGATTGCCCGCCTCTGATTCCCCGCGTCTGATTCCCTGCATCTGATTCCCCGCCTCTGATTGCCCATCTCTGATTCACAACCTCTGATTCCCCACCTCTGATTCCCCATATCTGATTCCCCACCTCTGTTTTCCCGCCTCTGATTCCCCGCCTATGATTCCCCATATCTGATTCCCAGCCTCTGATTCCACACCTCTGATTCCCCGCCCCTGATTCGTCAGCTATGAATCCCCGCCTCTGGTTCTCCACGTCTGATTCCCCGCCTCTGATTCCCCAGCTCTGATTCCCCGCCTCTGATTCCCCGCGTCTGATTCCCTGCCTTTGATTCCCCGCCTCTGATTCCCCATCTCTGATTCACAACCTCTGATTCCCCACCTCTGATTCCCCATATCTGATTCCCCGCCTCTGTTTCCCCGCCTCTGATTCACCCCTCTGATTCCCCATATCTGATTCCCAGCCTCTGATTCCACACCTCTGATTCCCCGCCCCTGATTCGTCAGCTATGAATCCCCGCCTCTGGTTCCCCACGTCTGATTCCCTGCCTCTGATTCCCCACCTCTGATTCCCGGACTCTGATTCCCGGCCTCTGATTCCCGGCCTCTGATTCCCCGCCTCTGATTCCCCGCTTCTGATTCTGATTCCCTGCCTCTGATTCCCCATCTCTGATTCCCCACATCTGATTCCCTGCCTCTGATTCCCTGTCTCTGATTCCCCGCCTCTGATTCCCCACCTCTGATTCCCAACCTCTGATTCCCCAGATCTGATTCACTGCCTCTGATTCCCCGCCTCCTATTCCCCGTGTCTGATTTCATGCCTCTGATTCACAGCCTCTGATTCCCCATCTCTAATTCACCGCCTCTGATTCCCCACCTCTGATTCCCCATATCTGATTCCCCACCTATGTTTCCCCGACTCTGATTCCCCTCCTCTGATTCACCATCTCTGATTCCTGGACTCTGATTCCCCACCTCTCATTCCCCGCCTCTGATTCCCGGCATCTGATTCCCTGCCTCTGATTCACAGCCTCTGATTCCCTGCCTCTGATTCTCAACCTCTGATTCCCCACCTCTGATTCCCCATATCTGATTCCCCGCATCATTTCCCTGCCTCTGATTCCGCGCCTCTGTTTCCCCATATCTGTTTCCCCGCCTCTGTTTCCCCGCCTCTGAATCCCCGCCTCTTTTTCCCCATATCTGATTCCCCGCCTCTGATACCCCAACTCTGATTCCCAGCCTGTTATACCCCATCTCTGATTCCCCGCCTCTGATTCCCCGCGTCCGATTCCCTGCCTCTGATTCCCCGCTCTGATTCCCCATCTCAGATTCCCCGCCTCTGATTCCCCACATCTGATTCCCTGCCTCTGATTCCCTGTCTCTGATTCCCCGCCTCTGATTCCCCGCCTCTGATTCCCAACCTCTGATTCCCCACCTCTGATTCCCCATATCTGATTCCCCGCCTCTGTTTCCCCGCCTCTGATTCCCCGCCTCTGATTCCCCATATCTGATTCCCCGCCTCTGATCCCCAACTCTGATTCCCCGCCTCTGATTCCCCAGCTCTGATTCCCCGCCTCTGATTCCCCGCATCTGATTCCCTGCCTCTGATTCCCCGCCTCTGATTCCCCATCTCTGATTCACAACCTCTGATTCCCCACCTCTGATTCCCCATATCTGATTCCCCGCCTCTGTTTCCCCGCCTCTGATTCCCCGCCTCTGATTCCCCATATCTGATTCCCAGCCTCTGATTCCACACCTCTGATTCCCCACCCCTGATTCGTCAGCTATGAATCCCCACCTCTGGTTCCCCTCGTCTGATTCCCCGCCTCTGATTCCCCAGCTCTGATTCCCCGCCTCTGATTCCCCGCGTCTGATTCCCTGCCTCTGATTCCCCGCCTCTGATTCCCCATCTCTGATTCACAACCTCTGATTCCCCACCTCTGATTCCCCATATCTGATTCCCCGCCTCTGTTTCCCCGCCTCTGATTCGCCCCTCTGATTCCCCATATCTGATTCCCAGCCTCTGATTCCACACCTCTGATTCCCCGCCCCTGATTCGTCAGCTATGAACCCCCGCCTCTGGTTCCCCACGTCTGATTCCCTGCCTCTGATTCCCCACCTCTGATTCCCGGCCTCTGATTCCCGGCCTGTGATTCCCGGCCTCTGATTCCCCGCCTCTGATTCCCCGCTTCTGATTCCCCACCTCTGATTCCCCATCTCTGATTCCCCATATCTGATTCCCCGCGTCTGTTTCCCCGCCTCTGATTCCAAGCCTCTGTTTCCCCATATCTGATTCCCCGCCTCTGATTCCCCAACTCTGAATCCCCGCCTCTGATTCCCCAGCTCTGATTCATCACATCTGATTCCCCACCTCTGCTTCCCCATCTCTGATTCACTGCCTCTGATTCGCCACCTCTGATTCCCCATATGATTCCCCGCCTATGTTTCCCCACTTCTGATTCCCCGCCCCTGATTCGTCAGCTATGAACCCCCGCCTCTGGTTCCCCACGTCTGATTCCCTGCCTCTGACTCCCCACCTCTGATTCCCGGCCTCTGATTCCCGGCCTGTGATTCCCGGCCTCTGATTCCCCGCCTCTGATTCCCCGCTTCTGATTCTGATTCCCTGCCTATGATTCCCCATCTCTGATTCCCCACATCTGATTCCCTGCCTCTGATTCCCTGTCTCTGATTCCCCTCCTCTGATTCCTCGCCTCTGATTCCCAACCTCTGATTCCCCAGCTCTGATTCACTGCCTCTGATTCCCTGCCTCCTATTCCCCGTGTCTGATTTCCTGCCTCTGATTCACAGCCTCTGATTCCCCATCTCTAATTCACCGCCTCTGATTCCCCACCTCTGATTCCCCATATCTGATTCCCCACCTATGTTTCCCCGCCTCTGATTCCCCTCCTCTGATTCACCATCTCTGATTCCTGGACTCTGATACCCCACCTGTCATTCCCCGCCTCTGATTCCCCGCATCTGATTCCCTGCCTCTGATTCACAGCCTCTGATTCCCTGCCTCTGATTCTCAACCTCTGATTCCCCACCTCTGATTCCCCATATCTGATTCCCCGCCTCATTTCCCCGCCTCTGATTCCGCGCCTCAGTTTCCCCATATCTGTTTCCCCGCCTCTGTTTCCCCGCCTCTGAATCCCCGCCTCTTTTTCCCCATATCTGATTCCCCGCCTCTGATACCCCAACTCTGATTCCCAGCCTGTTATTCCCCATCTCTGATTCCCCGCCTCTGATTCCCCGCGTCTGATTCCCTGCCTCTGATTCCCCGCTCTGATTTCCCATCTCTGATTCCCCGCCTCTGATTCCCCACATCTGATTCCCTGCCTCTGATTCCCTGCCACAGATTCCCCGCCCCTGATTCCCCACCTCTGATTCCCCATATCTGATTTCCCGCCTCTGTTTCCACGCCTCTGATTCCCCGCCTCTGATTCCCCATATCTGATTCCCCGCCTCTGATCCCCAACTCTGATTCCCCGCCTCTGATTCCCCAGCTCTGATTCCCCGCCTCTGATTCCCCGCGTCTGATTCCCTGCCTCTGATTCCCCGCCTCTGATTCCCCATCTCTGATTCACAACCTCTGATTCCCCACCTCTGATTCCCCATATCTGATTCCCCGCCTCTGATTTCCCGCCTCTGATTCCCCGCCTCTGATTCCCCATATCTGATTCCCAGCCTCTGATTCCACACCTCTGATTTCCCGCCCCTGATTCGTCAGCTATGAATCCCCTCCTCTGGTTCCCCACGTCTGATTCCCTGCCTCTGATTCCCCGCCTCTGATTCCCCATCTCTGATTCAACACCTCTGATTCCCCGCGTCTGATTCCCCACCTCTGATTCCCCATCTCTGATTCCCCATATCTGATTCCCCGCGTCTGTTTCCCCGCCTCTGATTCCAAGCCTCTGTTTCCCCATATCTGATTCCCCGCCTCTGATTCCCCAACTCTGAATCCCCGCCTCTGATTCCCCAGCTCTGATTCATCACATCTGATTCCCCACCTCTGCTTCCCCATCTCTGATTCACTGCCTCTGATTCGCCACCTCTGATTCCCCATATGATTCCCCGCCTATGTTTCCCCACTTCTGATTCCCCGCCTCTGATTCCCCATATCGGATTCCCCGCCTCTGATTCCCCATCTCTGAATCCCCAACTATGATTCCCCGCCTCTGATTCCCCAGCTCTGATTCCCCACCTCTGATTCCCCGCGTCTGATTCCCTGCCTCTGATTCCCCGCCTCTGATTCCCCATCTCTGATTCACAACCTCTGATTCCCCACCTCTGATTCCCCATATCTGATTCCCCGCCTCTGTTTCTCCGCCTCTGATTCCCCGCCTCTGATTCCCCATATCTGATTCCCAGCCTCTGATTCCACACCTCTGATTCCCCACCCCTGATTCGTCAGCTATGAATCCCCGCCTCTGGTTCCCCACGTCTGATTCCCTGCCTCTGATTCCCCACCTCTGATTCACCGCTTCTGATTCTGATTCACTGCCTCTGATTCCCCATCTCTGATTCCCCGCCTCTGATTCCCCGCCTCTGATTCCCAACCTCTGATTCCCCAACTCAGATTCCCCATATCTGATTCCCCGCCTCTGTTTCCCCGCCTCTGATTCCCTGCCTCTGTTTCCCCATATCTGATTTCCCGCCTCTGATTCCCCAACTCTGATTTCCCGCCTCTGATTCCCCAACTCAGATTCCCCATATCTGATTCCCCGCCTCTGTTTCCCCGCCTCTGATTCCCCTCCTCTGATTCCCCATATCTGATTCCCAGCCTCTGATTCCCCAACTCTGATTCCCCACCTCTGATTCCCCATCTCTGATTTCCAGTCCTCTTATTCCCGGAATCTGATTCCCGGCCGCTGATTCCCAGCCTCTGATTCCCTGCCACTGATTCCCTGCCACTGATTCCCCGCCCCTGAGTCCCCACCTCTGATTCCCCATATCTGATTCCCCGCCTCTGTTTCCCCGCCTCTGATTGGCCGCCTCTGATACCCCGCCTCTGATTCCCCATCTCTAATTCACTGACTCTCATTCGCTTCCTCTGATTCCCCATATCTGATTCCCCGCCTCTGTTTCCCCGCCTTTGATTCCCCGCCTCTGATTCCCCATATATGATTCCCAACCTCTGATTCCCCACCTCTGATTCCCCATATCTGACTCCCCGCCTCTGTTTCCCCGCCTCTGATTCCCCGCCTCTGTTTCCCCATATCTGATTCCCGGACTCTGATTCCCCACCTCAGATTCCCCATCTCAGATTCCGCACATCCGATTCCCTGCCTCTGATTCCCCGCCTCTGATTCCCCGCGTCTGATTCCCTGCCTCTGATTCCCAACCTATGATTCCCCACCTCTGATTCCCTATATCTGATTCTCCGCCTCTGTTTCCCCGCCTCTGATTCCCCGCCTCTGTTTCCCCATATCTGATTCGCCACCTCTGATTCCCCACATCTGATTCCCTGCCTCTGATTCCCTGTCTTTGATTCGCCGTCTCTGATTCCCCATATCTGATTCCCCGCCGCTGTTTCCCCGGATTCTGATTCCCCACCTCTGATTCCCCATCTCTGATTCCGCACATCCGACTCCCTGCCTCTGATTCCCCGCCTCTGATTCCCCGCGTCTGATTCCCTGCCTCGGATTCCCAACCTATGATTCCCCACCTATGATTCCCTATATCTGATTCTCCGCCTCTGTTTCCCCGCCTCTGATTCCCCGCCTCTGTTTCCCCATATCTGATTCGCCGACTCTGATTCCCCACATCTGATTCCCTGCCTCTGATTCCCTTTCTCTGATTCCCCATCTCTGATTCCCCATATCCGATTCCCTGCCTCTGATTCCCCGCCTCTGATTCCCCGCGTCTGATTCCCTGCCTCTTATTCCCAACCTCTGATTCCCCACCTCTGATTCCCCATATCTGATTCCCCGCCTCTGTTTCCCCGCTTCTGATTCCCCGCCTCTGTTTCCCCATATCTGATTCCCCGCCTCTGATTCCCCACTCTGATTTCCCGCCTCTGATTCCCCACCTCTGATTCCCCGCCTCTGATTCCTCGCATCTGATTCCCTGCCTCTGATGCCCCGCCTCTGATTCCCCATCTCTGATTACCCGCCTCTGATACCCCGTGTCTGATTCCCTGCCTCTGATTCCCCGCCTACGATTCCTCGCCTCTGTTTCCCCGCCTCTGATTCCCCGCCTCTGATTCCCCATATCTGACTCCCCGCCTCTGATTCCCCAACTCTGATACCCCGCCTCTGCTTCCCCATCTCTGATTCCCAGTCCTCTTATTCCCGGCATCTGATTCCCGGCCTCTGATTCCCAGCCTCTGATTCCCTGCCACTGAATCCCCGCCCCTGATTCCCCACCTCTGATTCCCCATCTCTGATTCCCCGCCTCTAATACCCCGTGTCTGATTCCCTGCCTCTGATTCCCCGCCTACGATTCCTCGCCTCTGTTTCCCCGCCTCTGATTCCCCGCCTCTGATTCCCCATATCTGACTCCCCGCCTCTGATTCCCCAACTCTGATACCCCGCCTCTGCTTCCCCATCTCTGATTCCCAGTCCTCTTATTCCCGGCATCTGATTCCCGGCCTCTGATTCCCAGCCTCTGATTCCCTGCCACTGAATCCCCGCCCCTGATTCCCCACCTCTGATTCCCCATCTCTGATTCCCCGCCTCTGATACCCCGTGTCTGATTCCCTGCCTCTGATTCCCCGCCTACGATTCCTCGCCTCTGTTTCCCCGCCTCTGATTCCCCGCCTCTGATTCCCCATATCTGACTCCCCGCCTCTGATTCCCCATCTCTGATACCCCGCCTCTGCTTCCCCATCTCTGATTCCCAGTCCTCTTATTCCCGGCATCTGATTCCCGGCCTCTGATTCCCAGCCTCTGATTCCCTGCCACTGAATCCCCGCCCCTGATTCCCCACCTCTGATTCCCCATATCTGATTCCCCGCCTCTGATTCCCCATATCGGATTCGCCGCCTCTGATTCCCCATCTCTGATTCCCGGCTTCTGATTCCCCATCTCTGATTCCCCGCCTCTGATTCCCCGTGTATGATTCCCTGCCTCTGATTCCCCGCCTATGATTCCCCTCCTCTGATTCCCTGCCACAGACTCCCCGCCCCTGATTCCCCACCTCTGATTCCCCATATCTGATTCCCCGCCTCTGTTTCCCCGCCTCTGATTCCCCGCCTCTGATTCCCCATATCTGATTTCCCGCCTCTGATCCCCAACTCTGATTCCCCATCTCTGATTCACAACCTCTGATTCCCCACCTCTGACTCCCCATATCTGATTCCCCGCCTCTGTTTCTCCGCCTCTGATTCCCCGCCTCTGATTCCCCATATCTGATTCCCAGCCTCTGATTCCACACCTCTGATTCCCCACCCCTGATTCGTCAGCTATGAATCCCCGCCTCTGGTTCCCCACGTCTGATTCCCTGCCTCTGATTCCCCACCTCTGATTCACCGCTTCTGATTCTGATTCCCTGCCTCTGATTCCCCATCTCTGATTCCCCACATCTGATTCCCTGCCTCTGATTCCCTGCCTCTGATTCCCTGCCTCTGATTCCAAGCATCTGATTCCCTGCCTCTGTTTCCCAACCTCTGATTCCCCACCTCTGATTCCCCATATCTGATTCCCCGCCTCTGTTTCCCCGCTTCTGATTCCCCGCCTCTGTTTCCCCATATCTGATTTCCCGCCTCTGATTCCCCAACTCTGATTTCCCGCCTCTGATTCCCCAGCTCTGATTCCCCGCCTCTGATTGCTCACGTCTGATTCCCTGCCTCTGATGCCCTGCCTCTGATTTTCCATTTCTGATTCCCCGCCTCTGATTCCCCGCCTCTGTTTCCACGCCTCTGATTCGCCCCTCTGATTCCCCATATCTGATTCCCAGCCTCTGATTCCACACCTCTGATTCCCCGCCCCTGATTCGTCAGCTATGAATCCCCTCCTCTGGTTCCCCACGTCTGATTCCCTGCCTCTGATTCCCCACCTCTGATTCCCGGCCTCTGATTCCCGGCCTCTGATTCCCGGCCTGTGATTCCCGGCCTCTGATTCCCCGCCTCTGATTCCCCGCTTCTGATTCTGATTCCCCGCCTCTGATTCCCCATCTCTGATTCAACACCTCTGATTCCCCGCGTCTGATTCCCCACCTCTGATTCCCCATCTCTGATTCCCCATATCTGATTCCCCGCGTCTGTTTCCCCGCCTCTGATTCCAAGCCTCTGTTTCCCCATATCTGATTCCCCGCCTCTGATTCCCCAACTCTGAATCCCCGCCTCTGATTCCCCAGCTCTGATTCATCACATCTGATTCCCCACCTCTGCTTCCCCATCTCTGATTCACTGCCTCTGATTCGCCACCTCTGATTCCCCATATGATTCCCCGCCTATGTTTCCCCACTTCTGATTCCCCGCCTCTGATTCCCCATATCGGATTCCCCGCCTCTGATTCCCCATCTCTGAATACCCAACTATGATTCCCCGCCTCTGATTCCCCAGCTCTGATTCCCCACCTCTGATTCCCCGCGTCTGATTCCCTGCCTCTGATTCCCCGCCTCTGATTCCCCATCTCTGATTCACAACCTCTGATTCCCCACCTCTGATTCCCCATATCTGATTCCCCGCCTCTGTTTCTCCGCCTCTGATTCCCCGCCTCTGATTCCCCATATCTGATTCCCAGCCTCTGATTCCACACCTCTGATTCCCCACCCCTGATTCGTCAGCTATGAATCCCCGCCTCTGGTTCCCCACGTCTGATTCCCTGCCTCTGATTCCCCACCTCTGATTCACCGCTTCTGATTCTGATTCCCTGCCTCTGATTCCCCATCTCTGATTCCCCACATCTGACTCCCTGCCTCTGATTCCCTGTCTCTGATTCCCCGCCTCTGATTCCCCGCCTCTGATTCCCAACCTCTGATTCCCCAACTCAGATTCCCCATATCTGATTCCCCGCCTCTGTTTCCCCGCCTCTGATTCCCTGCCTCTGTTTCCCCATATCTGATTTCCCGCCTCTGATTCCCCAACTCTGATTTCCCGCCTCTGATTCCCCAACTCAGATTCCCCATATCTGATTCCCCGCCTCTGTTTCCCCGCCTCTGATTCCCCTCCTCTGATTCCCCATATCTGATTCCCAGCCTCTGATTCCCCAACTCTGATTCCCCACCTCTGATTCCCCATCTCTGATTTCCAGTCCTATTATTCCCGGAATCTGATAATACGGCCGCTGATTCCCAGCCTCTGATTCCCTGCCACTGATTCCCTGCCACTGATTCCCCGCCCCTGAGTCCCCACCTCTGATTCCCCATATCTGATTCCCCGCCTCTGTTTCCCCGCCTCTGATTGGCCGCCTCTGATACCCCGCCTCTGATTCCCCATCTCTAATTCACTGACACTCATTCGCTTCCTCTGATTCCCCATATCTGATTCCCCGCCTCTGTTTCCCCGCCTTTGATTCCCCGCCTCTGATTCCCCATATATGATTCCCAACCTCTGATTCCCCACCTCTGATTCCCCATATCTGACTCCCCGCCTCTGTTTCCCCGCCTCTGATTCCCCGCCTCTGTTTCCCCATATCTGATTCCCGGACTCTGATTCCCCACCTCAGATTCCCCATCTCAGATTCCGCACATCCGATTCCCTGCCTCTGATTCCCCGCCTCTGATTCCCCGCGTCTGATTCCCTGCCTCTGATTCCCAACCTATGATTCCCCACCTCTGATTCCCTATATCTGATTCTCCGCCTCTGTTTCCCCGCCTCTGATTCCCCGCCTCTGTTTCCCCATATCTGATTCGCCACCTCTGATTCCCCACATCTGATTCCCTGCCTCTGATTCCCTGTCTTTGATTCGCCGTCTCTGATTCCCCATATCTGATTCCCCGCCGCTGTTTCCCCGGATTCTGATTCCCCACCTCTGATTCCCCATCTCTGACTCCGCACATCCGACTCCCTGCCTCTGATTCCCCGCCTCTGATTCCCCGCGTCTGATTCCCTGCCTCGGATTCCCAACCTATGATTCCCCACCTATGATTCCCTATATCTGATTCTCCGCCTCTGTTTCCCCGCCTCTGATTCCCCGCCTCTGTTTCCCCATATCTGATTCGCCGACTCTGATTCCCCACATCTGATTCCCTGCCTCTGATTCCCTTTCTCTGATTCCCCATCTCTGATTCCCCATATCCGATTCCCTGCCTTTGATTCCCCGCCTCTGATTCCCCGCGTCTGATTCCCTGCCTCTTATTCCCAACCTCTGATTCCCCACCTCTGATTCCCCATATCTGATTCCCCGCCTCTGTTTCCCCGCTTCTGATTCCCCGCCTCTGTTTCCCCATATCTGATTCCCCGCCTCTGATTCCCCACTCTGATTTCCCGCCTCTGATTCCCCACCTCTGATTCCCCGCCTCTGATTCCTCGCATCTGATTCCCTGCCTCTGATGCCCCGCCTCTGATTCCCCATCTCTGATTCCCGGCCTCTGATACCCCGTGTCTGATTCCCTGCCTCTGATTCCCCGCCTACGATTCCTCGCCTCTGTTTCCCCGCCTCTGATTCCCCGCCTCTGATTCCCCATATCTGACTCCCCGCCTCTGATTCCCCAACTCTGATACCCCGCCTCTGCTTCCCCATCTCTGATTCCCAGTCCTCTTATTCCCGGCATCTGATTCCCGGCCTCTGATTCCCAGCCTCTGATTCCCTGCCACTGAATCCCCGCCCCTGATTCCCCACCTCTGATTCCCCATCTCTGATTCCCCGCCTCTAATACCCCGTGTCTGATTCCCTGCCTCTGATTCCCCGCCTACGATTCCTCGCCTCTGTTTCCCCGCCTCTGATTCCCCGCCTCTGATTCCCCATATCTGACTCCCCGCCTCTGATTCCCCAACTCTGATACCCCGCCTCTGCTTCCCCATCTCTGATTCCCAGTCCTCTTATTCCCGGCATCTGATTCCCGGCCTCTGATTCCCAGCCTCTGATTCCCTGCCACTGAATCCCCGCCCCTGATTCCCCACCTCTGATTCCCCATCTCTGATTCCCCGCCTCTGATACCCCGTGTCTGATTCCCTGCCTCTGATTCCCCGCCTACGATTCCTCGCCTCTGTTTCCCCGCCTCTGATTCCCCGCCTCTGATTCCCCATATCTGACTCCCCGCCTCTGATTCCCCAACTCTGATACCCCGCCTCTGCTTCCCCATCTCTGATTCCCAGTCCTCTTATTCCCGGCATCTGATTCCCGGCCTCTGATTCCCAGCCTCTGATTCCCTGCCACTGAATCCCCGCCCCTGATTCCCCACCTCTGATTCCCCATATCTGATTCCCCGCCTCTGATTCCCCATATCGGATTCGCCGCCTCTGATTCCCCATCTCTGATTCCCGGCTTCTGATTCCCCATCTCTGATTCCCCGCCTCTGATTCCCCGTGTATGATTCCCTGCCTCTGATTCCCCGCCTCTGATTCCCCTCCTCTGATTCCCTGCCACAGACTCCCCGCCCCTGATTCCCCACCTCTGATTCCCCATATCTGATTCCCCGCCTCTGTTTCCCCGCCTCTGATTCCCCGCCTCTGATTCCCCATATCTGATTTCCCGCCTCTGAACCCCAACTCTGATTCCCCATCTCTGATTCACAACCTCTGATTCCCCACCTCTGACTCCCCATATCTGATTCCCCGCCTCTGTTTCTCCGCCTCTGATTCCCCGCCTCTGATTCCCCATATCTGATTCCCAGCCTCTGATTCCACACCTCTGATTCCCCACCCCTGATTCGTCAGCTATGAATCCCCGCCTCTGGTTCCCCACGTCTGATTCCCTGCCTCTGATTCCCCACCTCTGATTCACCGCTTCTGATTCTGATTCCCTGCCTCTGATTCCCCATCTCTGATTCCCCACATCTGATTCCCTGCCTCTGATTCCCTGCCTCTGATTCCCTGCCTCTGATTCCAAGCATCTGATTCCCTGCCTCTGTTTCCCAACCTCTGATTCCCCACCTCTGATTCCCCATATCTGATTCCCCGCCTCTGTTTCCCCGCTTCTGATTCCCCGCCTCTGTTTCCCCATATCTGATTTCCCGCCTCTGATTCCCCAACTCTGATTTCCCGCCTCTGATTCCCCAGCTCTGATTCCCCGCCTCTGATTGCTCACGTCTGATTCCCTGCCTCTGATGCCCTGCCTCTGATTTTCCATCTCTGATTCCCCGCCTCTGATTCCCCGCCTCTGTTTCCACGCCTCTGATTCGCCCCTCTGATTCCCCATATCTGATTCCCAGCCTCTGATTCCACACCTCTGATTCCCCGCCCCTGATTCGTCAGCTATGAATCCCCTCCTCTGGTTCCCCACGTCTGATTCCCTGCCTCTGATTCCCCACCTCTGATTCCCGGCCTCTGATTCCCGGCCTGTGTTTCCCGGCCTCTGATTCCCCGCCTCTGATTCCCCGCTTCTGATTCTGATTCCCTGCCTCTGATTCCCCATCTCTGATTCCCCACATCTGATTCCCTGCCTCTGATTCCCTGTCTCTGATTCCCCGCCTCTGATTCCCCGCCTCTGATTCCCAACCTCTGATTCCCCAGCTCTGATTCACTGCCTCTGATTCCCCGCCTCCTATTCCCCGTGTCTGATTTCCTGCCTCTGATTCACAGCCTCTGATTCCCCATCTCTAATTCACCGCCTCTGATTCCCCACCTCTGATTCCCCATATCTGATTCCCCACCTATGTTTCCCCGCCTCTGATTCCCCTCCTCTGATTCACCATCTCTGATTCCTGGACTCTGATTCCCCACCTCTCATTCCCCGCCTCTGATTCCCCGCATCTGATTCCCTGCCTCTGATTCACAGCCTCTGATTCCCTGCCTCTGATTCTCAACCTCTGATTCCCCACCTCTGATTCCCCATATCTGATTCCCCGCCTCATTTCCCCGCCTCTGATTCCGCGCCTCTGTTTCCCCATATCTGTTTCCCCGCCTCTGTTTCCCCGCCTCTGAATCCCCGCCTCTTTTTCCCCATATCTGATTCCCCGCCTCTGATACCCCAACTCTGATTCCCAGCCTGTTATTCCCCATCTCTGATTCCCCGCCTCTGATTCCCCGCGTCTGATTCCCTGCCTCTGATTCCCCGCTCTGATTCCCCATCTCAGATTCCCCGCCTCTGATTCCCCACATCTGATTCCCTGCCTCTGATTCCCTGTCTCTGATTCCCCGCCTCTGATTCCCCGCCTCTGATTCCCAACCTCTGATTCCCCACCTCTGATTCCCCATATCTGATTCCCCGCCTCTGTTTCCCCGCCTCTGATTCCCCGCCTCTGATTCCCCATATCTGATTCCCCGCCTCTGATCCCCAACTCTGATTTCCCGCCTCTGATTCCCCAGCTCTGATTCCCCGCCTTTGATTCCCCGCCTCTGATTCCCTGCCTCTGATTCCCCGCCTCTGATTCCCCATCTCTGATTCACAACCTCTGATTCCCCACCTCTGATTCCCCATATCTGATTCCCCGCCTCTGTTTCCCCGCCTCTGATTCCCCGCCTCTGATTCCCCATATCTGATTCCCAGCCTCTGATTCCACACCTCTGATTCCCCACCCCTGATTCGTCAGCTATGAATCCCCACCTCTGGTTCCCCTCGTCTGATTCCCCGCCTCTGATTCCCCAGCTCTGATTCCCCGCCTCTGATTCCCCGCGTCTGATTCCCTGCCTCTGATTCCCCGCCTCTGATTCCCCATCTCTGATTCACAACCTCTGATTCCCCACCTCTGATTCCCCATATCTGATTCCCCGTCTCTGTTTCCCCGCCTCTGATTCGCCCCTCTGATTCCCCATATCTGATTCACAACCTCTGATTCCCCACCTCTGATTCCCCATATCTGATTCCCCGCCTCTGTTTCCCCGCCTCTGATTCGCCCCTCTGATTCCCCATATCTGATTCCCAGCCTCTGATTCCACACCTCTGATTCCCCGCCCCTGATTCGTCAGCTATGAACCCCCGCCTCTGGTTCCCCACGTCTGATTCCCTGCCTCTGATTCCCCACCTCTGATTCCCGGCCTCTGATTCCCGGCCTGTGATTCCCGGCCTCTGATTCCCCGCCTCTGATTCCCCGCTTCTGATTCCCCACCTCTGATTCCCCATCTCTGATTCCCCATATCTGATTCCCCGCGTCTGTTTCCCCGCCTCTGATTCCAAGCCTCTGTTTCCCCATATCTGATTCCCCGCCTCTGATTCCCCAACTCTGAATCCCCGCCTCTGATTCCCCAGCTCTGATTCATCACATCTGATTCCCCACCTCTGCTTCCCCATCTCTGATTCACTGCCTCTGATTCGCCACCTCTGATTCCCCATCTGATTCCCCGCCTATGTTTCCCCACTTCTGATTCCCCGCCCCTGATTCGTCAGCTATGAACCCCCGCCTCTGGTTCCCCACGTCTGATTCCCTGCCTCTGACTCCCCACCTCTGATTCCCGGCCTCTGATTCCCGGCCTGTGATTCCCGGCCTCTGATTCCCCGCCTCTGATTCCCCGCTTCTGATTCTGATTCCCTGCCTATGATTCCCCATCTCTGATTCCCCACATCTGATTCCCTGCCTCTGATTCCCTGTCTCTGATTCCCCTCCTCTGATTCCTCGCCTCTGATTCCCAACCTCTGATTCCCCAGCTCTGATTCACTGCCTCTGATTCCCTGCCTCCTATTCCCCGTGTCTGATTTCCTGCCTCTGATTCACAGCCTCTGATTCCCCATCTCTAATTCACCGCCTCTGATTCCCCACCTCTGATTCCCCATATCTGATTCCCCACCTATGTTTCCCCGCCTCTGATTCCCCTCCTCTGATTCACCATCTCTGATTCCTGGACTCTGATACCCCACCTGTCATTCCCCGCCTCTGATTCCCCGCATCTGATTCCCTGCCTCTGATTCACAGCCTCTGATTCCCTGCCTCTGATTCTCAACCTCTGATTCCCCACCTCTGATTCCCCATATCTGATTCCCCGCCTCATTTCCCCGCCTCTGATTCCGCGCCTCAGTTTCCCCATATCTGTTTCCCCGCCTCTGTTTCCCCGCCTCTGAATCCCCGCCTCTTTTTCCCCATATCTGATTCCCCGCCTCTGATACCCCAACTCTGATTCCCAGCCTGTTATTCCCCATCTCTGATTCCCCGCCTCTGATTCCCCGCGTCTGATTCCCTGCCTCTGATTCCCCGCTCTGATTTCCCATCTCTGATTCCCCGCCTCTGATTCCCCACATCTGATTCCCTGCCTCTGATTCCCTGCCACAGATTCCCCGCCCCTGATTCCCCACCTCTGATTCCCCATATCTGATTTCCCGCCTCTGTTTCCACGCCTCTGATTCCCCGCCTCTGATTCCCCATATCTGATTCCCCGCCTCTGATCCCCAACTCTGATTCCCCGCCTCTGATTCCCCAGCTCTGATTCCCCGCCTCTGATTCCCCGCGTCTGATTCCCTGCCTCTGAATCCCCGCCTCTGATTCCCCATCTCTGATTCACAACCTCTGATTCCCCACCTCTGATTCCCCATATCTGATTCCCCGCCTCTGATTTCCCGCCTCTGATTCCCCGCCTCTGATTCCCCATATCTGATTCCCAGCCTCTGATTCCACACCTCTGATTTCCCGCCCCTGATTCGTCAGCTATGAATCCCCTCCTCTGGTTCCCCACGTCTGATTCCCTGCCTCTGATTCCCCGCCTCTGATTCCCCATCTCTGATTCAACACCTCTGATTCCCCGCGTCTGATTCCCCACCTCTGATTCCCCATCTCTGATTCCCCATATCTGATTCCCCGCGTCTGTTTCCCCGCCTCTGATTCCAAGCCTCTGTTTCCCCATATCTGATTCCCCGCCTCTGATTCCCCAACTCTGAATCCCCGCCTCTGATTCCCCAGCTCTGATTCATCACATCTGATTCCCCACCTCTGCTTCCCCATCTCTGATTCACTGCCTCTGATTCGCCACCTCTGATTCCCCATATGATTCCCCGCCTATGTTTCCCCACTTCTGATTCCCCGCCTCTGATTCCCCATATCGGATTCCCCGCCTCTGATTCCCCATCTCTGAATCCCCAACTATGATTCCCCGCCTCTGATTCCCCAGCTCTGATTCCCCACCTCTGATTCCCCGCGTCTGATTCCCTGCCTCTGATTCCCCGCCTCTGATTCCCCATCTCTGATTCACAACCTCTGATTCCCCACCTCTGATTCCCCATATCTGATTCCCCGCCTCTGTTTCTCCGCCTCTGATTCCCCGCCTCTGATTCCCCATATCTGATTCCCAGCCTCTGATTCCACACCTCTGATTCCCCACCCCTGATTCGTCAGCTATGAATCCCCGCCTCTGGTTCCCCACGTCTGATTCCCTGCCTCTGATTCCCCACCTCTGATTCACCGCTTCTGATTCTGATTCACTGCCTCTGATTCCCCATCTCTGATTCCCCACATCTGATTCCCTGCCTCTGATTCCCTGTCTCTGATTCCCCGCCTCTGATTCCCCGCCTCTGATTCCCAACCTCTGATTCCCCAACTCAGATTCCCCATATCTGATTCCCCGCCTCTGTTTCCCCGCCTCTGATTCCCTGCCTCTGTTTCCCCATATCTGATTTCCCGCCTCTGATTCCCCAACTCTGATTTCCCGCCTCTGATTCCCCAACTCAGATTCCCCATATCTGATTCCCCGCCTCTGTTTCCCCGCCTCTGATTCCCCTCCTCTGATTCCCCATATCTGATTCCCAGCCTCTGATTCCCCAACTCTGATTCCCCACCTCTGATTCCCCATCTCTGATTTCCAGTCCTCTTATTCCCGGAATCTGATTCCCGGCCGCTGATTCCCAGCCTCTGATTCCCTGCCACTGATTCCCTGCCACTGATTCCCCGCCCCTGAGTCCCCACCTCTGATTCCCCATATCTGATTCCCCGCCTCTGTTTCCCCGCCTCTGATTGGCCGCCTCTGATACCCCGCCTCTGATTCCCCATCTCTAATTCACTGACTCTCATTCGCTTCCTCTGATTCCCCATATCTGATTCCCCGCCTCTGTTTCCCCGCCTTTGATTCCCCGCCTCTGATTCCCCATATATGATTCCCAACCTCTGATTCCCCACCTCTGATTCCCCATATCTGACTCCCCGCCTCTGTTTCCCCGCCTCTGATTCCCCGCCTCTGTTTCCCCATATCTGATTCCCGGACTCTGATTCCCCACCTCAGATTCCCCATCTCAGATTCCGCACATCCGATTCCCTGCCTCTGATTCCCCGCCTCTGATTCCCCGCGTCTGATTCCCTGCCTCTGATTCCCAACCTATGATTCCCCACCTCTGATTCCCTATATCTGATTCTCCGCCTCTGTTTCCCCGCCTCTGATTCCCCGCCTCTGTTTCCCCATATCTGATTCGCCACCTCTGATTCCCCACATCTGATTCCCTGCCTCTGATTCCCTGTCTTTGATTCGCCGTCTCTGATTCCCCATATCTGATTCCCCGCCGCTGTTTCCCCGGATTCTGATTCCCCACCTCTGATTCCCCATCTCTGATTCCGCACATCCGACTCCCTGCCTCTGATTCCCCGCCTCTGATTCCCCGCGTCTGATTCCCTGCCTCGGATTCCCAACCTATGATTCCCCACCTATGATTCCCTATATCTGATTCTCCGCCTCTGTTTCCCCGCCTCTGATTCCCCGCCTCTGTTTCCCCATATCTGATTCGCCGACTCTGATTCCCCACATCTGATTCCCTGCCTCTGATTCCCTTTCTCTGATTCCCCATCTCTGATTCCCCATATCCGATTCCCTGCCTCTGATTCCCCGCCTCTGATTCCCCGCGTCTGATTCCCTGCCTCTTATTCCCAACCTCTGATTCCCCACCTCTGATTCCCCATATCTGATTCCCCGCCTCTGTTTCCCCGCTTCTGATTCCCCGCCTCTGTTTCCCCATATCTGATTCCCCGCCTCTGATTCCCCACTCTGATTTCCCGCCTCTGATTCCCCACCTCTGATTCCCCGCCTCTGATTCCTCGCATCTGATTCCCTGCCTCTGATGCCCCGCCTCTGATTCCCCATCTCTGATTCCCCGCCTCTGATACCCCGTGTCTGATTCCCTGCCTCTGATTCCCCGCCTACGATTCCTCGCCTCTGTTTCCCCGCCTCTGATTCCCCGCCTCTGATTCCCCATATCTGACTCCCCGCCTCTGATTCCCCAACTCTGATACCCCGCCTCTGCTTCCCCATCTCTGATTCCCAGTCCTCTTATTCCCGGCATCTGATTCCCGGCCTCTGATTCCCAGCCTCTGATTCCCTGCCACTGAATCCCCGCCCCTGATTCCCCACCTCTGATTCCCCATCTCTGATTCCCCGCCTCTAATACCCCGTGTCTGATTCCCTGCCTCTGATTCCCCGCCTACGATTCCTCGCCTCTGTTTCCCCGCCTCTGATTCCCCGCCTCTGATTCCCCATATCTGACTCCCCGCCTCTGATTCCCCAACTCTGATACCCCGCCTCTGCTTCCCCATCTCTGATTCCCAGTCCTCTTATTCCCGGCATCTGATTCCCGGCCTCTGATTCCCAGCCTCTGATTCCCTGCCACTGAATCCCCGCCCCTGATTCCCCACCTCTGATTCCCCATCTCTGATTCCCCGCCTCTGATACCCCGTGTCTGATTCCCTGCCTCTGATTCCCCGCCTACGATTCCTCGCCTCTGTTTCCCCGCCTCTGATTCCCCGCCTCTGATTCCCCATATCTGACTCCCCGCCTCTGATTCCCCAACTCTGATACCCCGCCTCTGCTTCCCCATCTCTGATTCCCAGTCCTCTTATTCCCGGCATCTGATTCCCGGCCTCTGATTCCCAGCCTCTGATTCCCTGCCACTGAATCCCCGCCCCTGATTCCCCACCTCTGATTCCCCATATCTGATTCCCCGCCTCTGATTCCCCATATCGGATTCGCCGCCTCTGATTCCCCATCTCTGATTCCCGGCTTCTGATTCCCCATCTCTGATTCCCCGCCTCTGATTCCCCGTGTATGATTCCCTGCCTCTGATTCCCCGCCTCTGATTCCCCTCCTCTGATTCCCTGCCACAGACTCCCCGCCCCTGATTCCCCACCTCTGATTCCCCATATCTGATTCCCCGCCTCTGTTTCCCCGCCTCTGATTCCCCGCCTCTGATTCCCCATATCTGATTTCCCGCATCTGATCCCCAACTCTGATTCCCCATCTCTGATTCACAACCTCTGATTCCCCACCTCTGACTCCCCATATCTGATTCCCCGCCTCTGTTTCTCCGCCTCTGATTCCCCGCCTCTGATTCCCCATATCTGATTCCCAGCCTCTGATTCCACACCTCTGATTCCCCACCCCTGATTCGTCAGCTATGAATCCCCGCCTCTGGTTCCCCACGTCTGATTCCCTGCCTCTGATTCCCCACCTCTGATTCACCGCTTCTGATTCTGATTCCCTGCCTCTGATTCCCCATCTCTGATTCCCCACATCTGATTCCCTGCCTCTGATTCCCTGCCTCTGATTCCCTGCCTCTGATTCCAAGCATCTGATTCCCTGCCTCTGTTTCCCAACCTCTGATTCCCCACCTCTGATTCCCCATATCTGATTCCCCGCCTCTGTTTCCCCGCTTCTGATTCCCCGCCTCTGTTTCCCCATATCTGATTTCCCGCCTCTGATTCCCCAACTCTGATTTCCCGCCTCTGATTCCCCAGCTCTGATTCCCCGCCTCTGATTGCTCACGTCTGATTCCCTGCCTCTGATGCCCTGCCTCTGATTTTCCATCTCTGATTCCCCGCCTCTGATTCCCCGCCTCTGTTTCCACGCCTCTGATTCGCCCCTCTGATTCCCCATATCTGATTCCCAGCCTCTGATTCCACACCTCTGATTCCCCGCCCCTGATTCGTCAGCTATGAATCCCCTCCTCTGGTTCCCCACGTCTGATTCCCTGCCTCTGATTCCCCACCTCTGATTCCCGGCCTCTGATTCCCGGCCTGTGTTTCCCGGCCTCTGATTCCCCGCCTCTGATTCCCCGCTTCTGATTCTGATTCCCTGCCTCTGATTCCCCATCTCTGATTCCCCACATCTGATTCCCTGCCTCTGATTCCCTGTCTCTGATTCCCCGCCTCTGATTCCCCGCCTCTGATTCCCAACCTCTGATTCCCCAGCTCTGATTCACTGCCTCTGATTCCCCGCCTCCTATTCCCCGTGTCTGATTTCCTGCCTCTGATTCACAGCCTCTGATTCCCCATCTCTAATTCACCGCCTCTGATTCCCCACCTCTGATTCCCCATATCTGATTCCCCACCTATGTTTCCCCGCCTCTGATTCCCCTCCTCTGATTCACCATCTCTGATTCCTGGACTCTGATTCCCCACCTCTCATTCCCCGCCTCTGATTCCCCGCATCTGATTCCCTGCCTCTGATTCACAGCCTCTGATTCCCTGCCTCTGATTCTCAACCTCTGATTCCCCACCTCTGATTCCCCATATCTGATTCCCCGCCTCATTTCCCCGCCTCTGATTCCGCGCCTCTGTTTCCCCATATCTGTTTCCCCGCCTCTGTTTCCCCGCCTCTGAATCCCCGCCTCTTTTTCCCCATATCTGATTCCCCGCCTCTGATACCCCAACTCTGATTCCCAGCCTGTTATTCCCCATCTCTGATTCCCCGCCTCTGATTCCCCGCGTCTGATTCCCTGCCTCTGATTCCCCGCTCTGATTCCCCATCTCAGATTCCCCGCCTCTGATTCCCCACATCTGATTCCCTGCCTCTGATTCCCTGTCTCTGATTCCCCGCCTCTGATTCCCCGCCTCTGATTCCCAACCTCTGATTCCCCACCTCTGATTCCCCATATCTGATTCCCCGCCTCTGTTTCCCCGCCTCTGATTCCCCGCCTCTGATTCCCCATATCTGATTCCCCGCCTCTGATCCCCAACTCTGATTTCCCGCCTCTGATTCCCCAGCTCTGATTCCCCGCCTTTGATTCCCCGCCTCTGATTCCCTGCCTCTGATTCCCCGCCTCTGATTCCCCATCTCTGATTCACAACCTCTGATTCCCCACCTCTGATTCCCCATATCTGATTCCCCGCCTCTGTTTCCCCGCCTCTGATTCCCCGCCTCTGATTCCCCATATCTGATTCCCAGCCTCTGATTCCACACCTCTGATTCCCCACCCCTGATTCGTCAGCTATGAATCCCCACCTCTGGTTCCCCTCGTCTGATTCCCCGCCTCTGATTCCCCAGCTCTGATTCCCCGCCTCTGATTCCCCGCGTCTGATTCCCTGCCTCTGATTCCCCGCCTCTGATTCCCCATCTCTGATTCACAACCTCTGATTCCCCACCTCTGATTCCCCATATCTGATTCCCCGTCTCTGTTTCCCCGCCTCTGATTCGCCCCTCTGATTCCCCATATCTGATACCCAGCCTCTGATTCCACACCTCTGATTCCCCGCCCCTGATTCGTCAGCTATGAACCCCCGCCTCTGGTTCCCCACGTCTGATTCCCTGCCTCTGATTCCCCACCTCTGATTCCCGGCCTCTGATTCCCGGCCTGTGATTCCCGGCCTCTGATTCCCCGCCTCTGATTCCCCTCTTCTGATTCTGATTCCCTGCCTATGATTCCCCATCTCTGATTCCCCACATCTGATTCCCTGCCTCTGATTCCCTGTCTTTGATTCCCCGCCTCTGATTCCTCGCCTCTGATTCCCAACCTCTGATTCCCCAGCTCTGATTCACTGCCTCTGATTCCCTGCCTCCTATTCCCCGTGTCTGATTTCCTGCCTCTGATTCACAGCCTCTGATTCCCCATCTCTAATTCACCGCCTCTGATTCCCCACCTCTGATTCCCCATATCTGATTCCCCACCTATGTATCCCCGCCTCTGATTCCCCTCCTCTGATTCACCATCTCTGATTCCTGGACTCTGATTCCCCACCTGTCATTCCCCGCCTCTGATTCCCCGCATCTGATTCCCTGCCTCTGATTCACAGCCTCTGATTCCCTGCCTCTGATTCTCAATCTCTGATTCCCCACCTCTGATTCCCCATATCTGATTCCCCGCCTCATTTCCCCGCCTCTGATTCCGCGCCTCTGTTTCCCCATATCTGTTTCCCCGCCTCTGTTTCCCCGCCTCTGAATCCCCGCCTCTTTTTCCCCATATCTGATTCCCCGCCTCTGATACCCCAACTCTGATTCCCAGCCTGTTATTCCCCATCTCTGATTCCCCGCCTCTGATTCCCCGCGTCTGATTCCCTGCCTCTGATTCCCCGCTCTGATTCCCCATCTCTGATTCCCCGCCTCTGATTCCCCACATCTGATTCCCTGCCTCTGATTCCCTGCCGCAGATTCCCCGCCCCTGATTCCCCACCTCTGATTCCCCATATCTGATTTCCCGCCTCTGTTTCCACGCCTCTGATTCCCCGCCTCTGATTCACCATATCTGATTCCCCGCCTCTGATCCCCAACTCTGATTCCCCGCCTCTGATTCCCCAGCTCTGATTCCCCGCCTCTGATTCCACGCGTCTGATTCCCTGCCTCTGATTCCCCGCCTCTGATTCCCCATCTCTGATTCACAACCTCTGATTCCCCACCTCTGATTCCCCATATCTGATTCCCCGCCTCTGATTTCCCGCCTCTGATTCCCCGCCTCTGATTCCCCATATCTGATTCCCAGCCTCTGATTCCACACCTCTGATTTCCCGCCCCTGATTCGTCAGCTATGAATCCCCTCCTCTGGTTCCCCACGTCTGATTCCCTGCCTCTGATTCCCCGCCTCTGATTCCCCATCTCTGATTCAACACCTCTGATTCCCCGCGTCTGATTCCCCACCTCTGATTCCCCATCTCTGATTCCCCATATCTGATTCCCCGCGTCTGTTTCCCTGCCTCTGATTCCAAGCCTCTGTTTCCCCATATCTGATTCCCCGCCTCTGATTCCCCAACTCTGAATCCCCGCCTCTGATTCCCCAGCTCTGATTCATCACATCTGATTCCCCACCTCTGCTTCCCCATCTCTGATTCACTGCCTCTGATTCGCCACCTCTGATTCCCCATATGATTCCCCGCCTATGTTTCCCCACTTCTGATTCCCCGCCTTTGATTCCCCATATCGGATTCCCCGCCTCTGATTCCCCATCTCTGAATCCCCAACTATGATTCCCCGCCTCTGATTCCCCAGCTCTGATTCCCCACCTCTGATTCCCCGCGTCTGATTCCCTGCCTCTGATTCCCCGCCTCTGATTCCCCATCTCTGATTCACAACCTCTGATTCCCCACCTCTGATTCCCCATATCTGATTCCCCGCCTCTGTTTCTCCGCCTCTGATTCCCCGCCTCTGATTCCCCATATCTGATTCCCAGCCTCTGATTCCACACCTCTGATTCCCCACCCCTGATTCGTCAGCTATGAATCCCCGCCTCTGGTTCCCCACGTCTGATTCCCTGCCTCTGATTCCCCACCTCTGATTCACCGCTTCTGATTCTGATTCCCTGCCTCTGATTCCCCATCTCTGATTCCCCACATCTGATTCCCTGCCTCTGATTCCCTGTCTCTGATTCCCCGCCTCTGATTCCCCGCCTCTGATTCCCAACCTCTGATTCCCCAACTCAGATTCCCCATATCTGATTCCCCGCCTCTGTTTCCCCGCCTCTGATTCCCCGCCTCTGTTTCCCCATATCTGATTCCCGGACTCTGATTCCCCACCTCTGATTCCCCATCTCTGATTCCACACATCCGATTCCCTGCCTCTGATTCCCTGCCTCTGATTCCCCGCGTCTGATTCCCTGCCTCTGATTCCCAACCTCTGATTCCCCACCTCTGATTCCCCATATCTGATTCCCGCCTCTGTTTCCCCGCTTCTGATTCCCCGCCTCTGTTTCCCCATATCTGATTTCCCGCCTCTGATTCCCCAACTCTGATTTCCCGCCTCTGATTCCCCAGCTCTGATTCCCCGCCTCTGATTGCTCACGTCTGATTCCCTGCCTCTGATGCCCTGCCTCTGATTCCCCATCTCTGATTCCCCGCCTCTGATTTCCCGCCTCTGTTTCCCCGCCTCTGATTCCCCTCCTCTGATTCCCCATATCTGATTCCCAGCCTCTGATTCCCCAACTCTGATTCCCCACCTCTGATTCCCCATCTCTGATTTCCAGTCCTCTTATTCCCGGAATCTGATTCCCGGCCGCTGATTCCCAGCCTCTGATTCACTGCCACTGATTCCCTGCCACTGATTCCCCGCCCCTGAGTCCCCACCTCTGATTCCCCATATCTGATTCCCCGCTTCTGTTTCCCTGCCTCTGATTGGCCGCCTCAGATACCCCGCCTCTGATTCCCCATCTCCAATTCACTGACTCTGATTCGCTTCCTCTGATTCCCCATATCTGATTCCCCGCCTCTGTTTCCCCGCCTTTGATTCCCCGCCTCTGATTCCCCATATATGATTCCCAACCTCTGATTCCCCACCTCTGATTCCCCATATCTGACTCCCCGCCTCTGTTTCCCCGCCTCTGATTCCCCGCCTCTGTTTCCCCATATCTGATTCCCGGACTCTGATTCCCCACCTCAGATTCCCCATCTCAGATTCCGCACATCCGATTCCCTGCCTCTGATTCCCCGCCTCTGATTCCCCGCGTCTGATTCCCTGCCTCTGATTCCCAACCTATGATTCCCCACCTCTGATTCCCTATATCTGATTCTCCGCCTCTGTTTCCCCGCCTCTGATTCCCCGCCTCTGTTTCCCCATATCTGATTCGCCACCTCTGATTCCCCACATCTGATTCCCTGCCTCTGATTCCCTGTCTTTGATTCGCCGTCTCTGATTCCCCATATCTGATTCCCCGCCGCTGTTTCCCCGGACTCTGATTCCCCACCTCTGATTCCCCATCTCTGATTCCGCACATCCGACTCCCTGCCTCTGATTCCCCGCCTCTGATTCCCCGCGTCTGATTCCCTGCCTCGGATTCCCTCCTATGATTCCCCACCTATGATTCCCTATATCTGATTCTCCGCCTCTGTTTCCCCGCCTCTGATTCCCCGCCTCTGTTTCCCCATATCTGATTCACCGACTCTGATTCCCCACATCTGATTCCCTGCCTCTGATTCCCTGTCTCTGATTCCCCATCTCTGATTCCCTATATCCGATTCCCTGCCTCTGATTCCCCGCCTCTGATTCCCCGCGTCTGATTCCCTGCCTCTTATTCCCAACCTCTGATTCCCCACCTCTGATTCCCCATATCTGATTCCCCGCCTCTGTTTCCCCGCTTCTGATTCCCCGCCTCTGTTTCCCCATATCTGATTCCCCGCCTCTGATTCCCCACTCTGATTTCCCGCCTCTGATTCCCCACCTCTGATTCCCCGCCTCTGATTCCTCGCATCTGATTCCCTGCCTCTGATGCCCCGCCTCTGATTCCCCATCTCTGATTCCCCGCCTCTGATACCCCGTGTCTGATTCCCTGCCTCTGATTCCCCGCCTACGATTCCTCGCCTCTGTTTCCCCACCACTGATTCCCCGCCTCTGATTCCCCATATCTGACTCCCCGCCTCTGATTCCCCAACTCTGATACCCCGCCTCTGCTTCCCCATCTCTGATTCTTAGTCCTCTTATTCCCGGCATCTGATTCCCGGCCTCTGATTCCCAGCCTCTGATTCCCTGCCACTGAATCCCCGCCCCTGATTCCCCACCTCTGATTCCCCATCTCTGATTCCCCGCCTCTGATACCCCGTGTCTGATTCCCTGCCTCTGATTCCCCGCCTACGATTCCTCGCCTCTGTTTCCCCGCCTCTGATTCCCCGCCTCTGATTCCCCATATCTGACTCCCCGCCTCTGATTCCCCAACTCTGATACCCCGCCTCTGCTTCCCCATCTCTGATTCCCAGTCCTCTTATTCCCGGCATCTGATTCCCGGCCTCTGATTCCCAGCCTCTGATTCCCTGCCACTGAATCCCCGCCCCTGATTCCCCACCTCTGATTCCCCATCTCTGATTCCCCGCCTCTGATACCCCGTGTCTGATTCCCTGCCTCTGATTCCCCACCTCTGATTCCCCATATCTGATTACCCGCCTCTGTTTCCCCGCCTCTGATTGGTCGCCTCTGATACCACGCCTCTGATTCTCCATCTCTAATTCACTGTCTCTGATTCGCCTCCTCTGATTCCCCATATCTGATTCCCCGCCTCTGATTCCCCATATCGGATTCGCCGCCTCTGATTCCCCATCTCTGATTCCCGGCTTCTGATTCCCAATCTCTGATTCCCCGCCTCTGATTCCCCGTGTATGATTCCCTGCCTCTGATTCCCCGCCTCTGATTCCCCTCCTCTGATTCCCTGCCACAGACTCCCCGCCCCTGATTCCCCACCTCTGATTCCCCATATCTGATTCCCCGCCTCTGTTTCCCCGCCTCTGATTCCCCGCCTCTGATTCCCCATATCTGATTCCCCGCCTCTGATCCCCAACTCTGATTCCCCATCTCTGATTCACAACCTCTGATTCCCCACCTCTGATTCCCCATATCTGATTCCCCGCCTCTGATTCTCCGCCTCTGAATCCCCACCCCTGATTCGTCAGCTATGAATCCCCGCCTCTGGTTCCCCACATCTGATTCCCTGCCTCTGATTCCCCACCTCTGATTCACCGCTTCTGATTCTGATTCCCTGCCTCTGATTCCCCATCTCTGATTCCCCACATCTGATTCCCTGCCTCTGATTCCCTGCCTCTGATTCCCTGCCTCTGATTCCCCGCATCTGATTCCCTGCCTCTGTTTCCCAACCTCTGATTCCCCACCTCTGATTCCCCATATCTGATTCCCCGCCTCTGTTTCCCCGCTTCTGATTCCCCGCCTCTGTTTCCCCATATCTGATTTCCCGCCTCTGATTCCCCAACTCTGATTTCCCGCCTCTGATTCCCCAGCTCTGATTCCCCGCCTCTGATTGCTCACGTCTGATTCCCTGCCTCTGATGCCCTGCCTCTGATTCCCCATCTCTGATTCCCCGCCTCTGATTCCCCGCCTCTGTTTCCCCGCCTCTGATTCGCCCCTCTGATTCCCCATATCTGATTCCCAGCCTCTGATTCCACACCTCTGATTCCCCGCCCCTGATTCGTCAGCTATGAATCCCCTCCTCTGGTTCCCCACGTCTGATTCCCTGCCTCTGATTCCCCACCTCTGATTCCCGGCCTCTGATTCCCGGCCTGTGTTTCCTGGCCTCTGATTCCCCGCCTCTGATTCCCCGCTTCTGATTCTGATTCCCTGCCTCTGATTCCCCATCTCTGATTCCCCACATCTGATTCCCTGCCTCTGATTCCCTGTCTCTGATTCCCCGCCTCTGATTCCCCGCCTCTGATTCCCAACCTCTGATTCACCAGCTCTGATTCACTGCCTCTGATTCCCCGCCTCCTATTCCCCGTGTCTGATTTCCTGCCTCTGATTCACAGCCTCTGATTCCCCATCTCTAATTCACCGCCTCTGATTCCCCACCTCTGATTCCCCATATCTGATTCCCCACCTATGTTTCCCCGCCTCTGATTCCCCTCCTCTGATTCACCATCTCTGATTCCTGGACTCTGATTCCCCACCTCTCATTCCCCGCCTCTGATTCCCCGCATCTGATTCCCTGCCTCTGATTCACAGCCTCTGATTCCCTGCCTCTGATTCTCAACCTCTGATTCCCCACCTCTGATTCCCCATATCTGATTCCCCGCCTCATTTCCCCGCCTCTGATTCCGCGCCTCTGTTTCCCCATATCTGTTTCCCCGCCTCTGTTTCCCCGCCTCTGAATCCCCGCCTCTTTTTCCCCATATCTGATTCCACGCCTCTGATACCCCAACTCTGATTCCCAGCCTGTTATTCCCCATCACTGATTCCCCGCCTCTGATTCCCCGCGTCTCATTCCCTGCCTCTGATTCCCCGCTCTGATTCCCCATCACTGATTCCCCGCCACTAATTCCCCACATCTGATTCCCTGCCTCTGATTCCCTGTCTCTGATTCCCCGCCTCTGATTCCCCGCCTCTGATTCCCAACCTCTGATTCCCCACCTCTGATTCCCCATATCTGATTCCCCGCCTCTGTTTCCCCGCCTCTGATTCCCCGCCTCTGATTCCCCATATCTGATTCCCCGCCTCTGATCCCCAACTCTGATTCCCCGCCTCTGATTCCCCAGCTCTGATTCCCCGCCTCTGATTCCCCGCGTCTGATTCCCTGCCTCTGATTCCCCGCCTCTGATTCCCCACCACTGATTCCCCATATCTGATTCCCTGCCTCTGTTTCCCCGCCTCTGATTCCCCGCCTCTGATTCCCCATATCTGATTCCCAGCCTCTGATTCCCCAGCTCTGATTCCCCGCCTCTGATTTCCCGCGTCTGATTCCCCGCCTCTGATTCCCCAGCTCTGATTCCCCGCCTCTGATTCCCCGCGTCTGATTCCCTGCCTCTGATTCCCCGCCTTTGATTCCCCATATCTGATTCCCAGCCTCTGTTTCCCCGCCTCTGATTCGCCCCTCTGATTCCCCATATCTGATTCCCAGCCTCTGATTCCACACCTCTGATTCCGCGCCCCTGATTCGTCAGCTATGAACCCCCGCCTCTGGTTCACCACGTCTGATTCCCTGCCTCTGATTCCCCACCTCAGATTCCCGGCCTCTGATTCCCGGCCTGTGATTCCCTGCCTCTGATTCCCCGCTCTGATTCCCCATCTCTGATTCCCCGCCTCTGATTCCCCACATCTCATTCCCTGCCTCTGATTCCCAACCTCTGATTCCCCACCTCTGATTCCCCATATCTGATTCCACGCCGCTGCTTCCCCGGACTCTGATTCCCCGCCTCTGATTCCCCGCTTCTGATTCTGATTCCCTGCCTATGATTCCCCATCTCTGATTCCCCACATCTGATTCCCTGCCTCTGATTCCCTGTCTCTGATTCCCCGCCTCTGATTCCTCGCCTCTGATTCCCAACCTCTGATTCCCCAGCTCTGATTCACTGCCTCTGATTCCCTGCCTCCTATTCCCCGTGTCTGATTTCCTGCCTCTGATTCACAGCCTCTGATTCCCCATCTCTAATTCACCGCCTCTGAATCCCCACCTCTGATTCCCCATATCTGATTCCCCAACTATGTTTCCCCGCCTCTGATTCCCCTCCTCTGATTCACCATCTCTGATTCCTGGACTCTGATTCCCCACCTGTCATTCCCCGCCTCTGATTCCCCGCATCTGATTCCCTGCCTCTGATTCACAGCCTCTGATTCCCTGCCTCTGATTCTCAACCTCTGATTCCCCACCTCTGATTCCCCATATCTGATTCCCCGCCTCATTTCCCCGCCTCTGATTCCCCGCCTCTGTTTCCCCGCCTCTGAATCCCCGCCTCTTTTTCCCCATATCTGATTCCCCGCCTCTGATACCCCAACTCTGATTCCCAGCCTGTTATTCCCCATCTCTGATTCCCCGCCTCTGATTCCCCGCGTCTGATTCCCTGCCTCTGATTCCCCGCTCTGATTCCCCATCTCTGATTCCCCGCCTCTGATTCCCCACATCTGATTCCCTGCCTCTGATTCCCTGCCACAGATTCCCCGCCCCTGAATCCCCACCTCTGATTCCCCATATCTGATTTCCCGCCTCTGTTTCCACGCCTCTGATTCCCCGCCTCTGATTCCCCATATCTGATTCCCCGCCTCTGATCCCCAACTCTCATTCCCCGCCTCTGATTCCCCAGCTCTGATTCCCCGCCTCTGATTCCCCGCGTCTGATTCCCTGCCTCTGATTCCCCGCCTCTGATTCCCCATCTCTGATTCACAACCTCTGATTCCCCACCTCTGATTCCCCATATCTGATTCCCCGCCTCTGATTTCCCGCCTCTGATTCCCCGCCTCTGATTCCCCATATCTGATTCCCAGCCTCTGATTCCACACCTCTGATTTCCCGCCCCTGATTCGTCAGCTATGAATCCCCTCCTCTGGTTCCCCACGTCTGATTCCCTGCCTCTGATTCCCCGCCTCTGATTCCCCATCTCTGATTCAACACCTCTGATTCCCCGCGTCTGATTCCCCACCTCTGATTCCCCATCTCTGATTCCCCATATCTGATTCCCCGCGTCTGTTTCCCCGCCTCTGATTCCAAGCCTCTGTTTCCCCATATCTGATTCCCCGCCTCTGATTCCCCAACTCTGAATCCCCGCCTCTGATTCCCCAGCTCTGATTCATCACATCTGATTCCCCACCTCTGCTTCCCCATCTCTGATTCACTGCCTCTGATTCGCCACCTCTGATTCCCCATATGATTCCCCGCCTATGTTTCCCCACTTCTGATTCCCCGCCTCTGATTCCCCATATCGGATTCCCCGCCTCTGATTCCCCATCTCTGAATCCCCAACTATGATTCCCCGCCTCTGATTCCCCAGCTCTGATTCCCCACCTCTGATTCCCCGCGTCTGATTCCATGCCTCTGATTCCCCGCCTCTGATTCCCCATCTCTGATTCACAACCTCTGATTCCCCACCTCTGATTCCCCATATCTGATTCCCCGCCTCTGTTTCTCCGCCTCTGATTCCCCGCCTCTGATTCCCCATATCTGATTCCCAGCCTCTGATTCCACACCTCTGATTCCCCACCCCTGATTCGTCAGCTATGAATCCCCGCCTCTGGTTCCCCACGTCTGATTCCCTGCCTCTGATTCCCCACCTCTGATTCACCGCTTCTGATTCTGATTCCCTGCCTCTGATTCCCCATCTCTGATTCCCCACATCTGATTCCCTGCCTCTGATTCCCTGTCTCTGATTCCCCGCCTCTGATTCCCCGCCTCTGATTCCCAACCTCTGATTCCCCAACTCAGATTCCCCATATCTGATTCCCCGCCTCTGTTTCCCCGCCTCTGATTCCCCGCCTCTGTTTCCCCATATCTGATTCCCGGACTCTGATTCCCCACCTCTGATTCCCCATCTCTGATTCCACACATCCGATTCCCTGCCTCTGATTCCCTGCCTCTGATTCCCCGCGTCTGATTCCCTGACTCTGATTCCCAACCTCTGATTCCCCACCTCTGATTCCCCATATCTGATTCCCCGCCTCTGTTTCCCCGCTTCTGATTCCCCGCCTCTGTTTCCCCATATCTGATTTCCCGCCTCTGATTCCCCAACTCTGATTTCCCGCCTCTGATTCCCCAGCTCTGATTCCCCGCCTCTGATTGCTCACGTCTGATTCCCTGCCTCTGATGCCCTGCCTCTGATTCCCCATCTCTGATTCCCCGCCTCTGATTCCCCGCCTCTGTTTCCCCGCCTCTGATTCCCCTCCTCTGATTCCCCATATCTGATTCCCAGCCTCTGATTCCCCAACTCTGATTCCCCACCTCTGATTCCCCATCTCTGATTTCCAGTCCTCTTATTCCCGGAATCTGATTCCCGGCCGCTGATTCCCAGCCTCTGATTCACTGCCACTGATTCCCTGCCACTGATTCCCCGCCCCTGAGTCCCCACCTCTGATTCCCCATATCTGATTCCCCGCTTCTGTTTCCCCGCCTCTGATTGGCCGCCTCTGATACCCCGCCTCTGATTCCCCATCTCTAATTCACTGACTCTGATTCGCTTCCTCTGATTCCCCATATCTGATTCCCCGCCTCTGTTTCCCCTCCTTTGATTCCCCGCCTCTGATTCCCCATATATGATTCCCAACCTCTGATTCCCCACCTCTGATTCCCCATATCTGACTCCCCGCCTCTGTTTCCCCGCCTCTGATTCCCCGCCTCTGTTTCCCCATATCTGATTCCCGGACTCTGATTCCCCACCTCAGATTCCCCATCTCAGATTCCGCACATCCGATTCCCTGCCTCTGATTCCCCGCCTCTGATTCCCCGCGTCTGATTCCCTGCCTCTGATTCCCAACCTATGATTCCCCACCTCTGATTCCCTATATCTGATTCTCCGCCTCTGTTTCCCCGCCTCTGATTCCCCGCCTCTGTTTCCCCATATCTGATTCGCCACCTCTGATTCCCCACATCTGATTCCCTGCCTCTGATTCCCTGTCTTTGATTCGCCGTCTCTGATTCCCCATATCTGATTCCCCGCCGCTGTTTCCCCGGACTCTGATTCCCCACCTCTGATTCCCCATCTCTGATTCCGCACATCCAACTCCCTGCCTCTGATTCCCCGCCTCTGATTCCCCGCGTCTGATTCCCTGCCTCGGATTCCCTCCTATGATTCCCCACCTATGATTCCCTATATCTGATTCTCCGCCTCTGTTTCCCCGCCTCTGATTCCCCGCCTCTGTTTCCCCATATCTGATTCACCGACTCTGATTCCCCACAACTGATTCCCTGCCTCTGATTCCCTGTCTCTGATTCCCCATCTCTGATTCCCCATATCCGATTCCCTGCCTCTGATTCCCCGCCTCTGATTCCCCGCGTCTGATTCCCTGCCTCTTATTCCCAACCTCTGATTCCCCACCTCTGATTCCCCATATCTGATTCCCCGCCTCTGTTTCCCCGCTTCTGATTCCCTGCCTCTGTTTCCCCATATCTGATTCCCCGCCTCTGATTCCCCACTCTGATTTCCCGCCTCTGATTCCCCACCTCTGATTCCCCGCCTCTGATTCCTCGCATCTGATTCCCTGCCTCTGATGCCCCGCCTCTGATTCCCCATCTCTGATTCCCCGCCTCTGATACCCCGTGTCTGATTCCCTGCCTCTGATTCCCCGCCTACGATTCCTCGCCTCTGTTTCCCCGCCTCTGATTCCCCGCCTCTGATTCCCCATATCTGACTCCCCGCCTCTGATTCCCCAACTCTGATACCCCGCCTCTGCTTCCCCATCTCTGATTCCCAGTCCTCTTATTCCCGGCATCTGATTCCCGGCCTCTGATTCCCAGCCTCTGATTCCCTGCCACTGAATCCCCGCCCCTGATTCCCCACCTCTGATACCCCATCTCTGATTCCCCGCCTCTGATACCCCGTGTCTGATTCCCTGCCTCTGATTCCCCGCCTACGATTCCTCGCCTCTGTTTCCCCGCCTCTGATTCCCCGCCTCTGATTCCCCATATCTGACTCCCCGCCTCTGATTCCCCAACTCTGATACCCCGCCTCTGCTTCCCCATCTCTGATTCCCAGTCCTCTTATTCCCGGCATCTGATTCCCGGCCTCTGATTCCCAGCCTCTGATTCCCTGCCACTGAATCCCCGCCCCTGATTCCCCACCTCTGATTCCCCATCTCTGATTCCCCGCCTCTGATACCCCGTGTCTGATTCCCCACCTCTCATTCCCCGCCTCTGATTCCCCGCATCTGATTCCCTGCCTCTGATTCACAGCCTCTGATTCCCTGCCTCTGATTCTCAACCTCTGATTCCCCACCTCTGATTCCCCATATCTGATTCCCCGCCTCATTTCCCCGCCTCTGATTCCGCGCCTCTGTTTCCCCATATCTGTTTCCCCGCCTCTGTTTCCCCGCCTCTGAATCCCCGCCTCTTTTTCCCCATATCTGATTCCACGCCTCTGATACCCCAACTCTGATTCCCAGCCTGTTATTCCCCATCACTGATTCCCCGCCTCTGATTCCCCGCGTCTCATTCCCTGCCTCTGATTCCCCGCTCTGATTCCCCATCACTGATTCCCCGCCACTAATTCCCCACATCTGATTCCCTGCCTCTGATTCCCTGTCTCTGATTCCCCGCCTCTGATTCCCCGCCTCTGATTCCCAACCTCTGATTCCCCACCTCTGATTCCCCATATCTGATTCCCCGCCTCTGTTTCCCCGCCTCTGATTCCCCGCCTCTGATTCCCCATATCTGATTCCCCGCCTCTGATCCCCAACTCTGATTCCCCGCCTCTGATTCCCCAGCTCTGATTCCCCGCCTCTGATTCCCCGCGTCTGATTCCCTGCCTCTGATTCCCCGCCTCTGATTCCCCACCACTGATTCCCCATATCTGATTCCCTGCCTCTGTTTCCCCGCCTCTGATTCCCCGCCTCTGATTCCCCATATCTGATTCCCAGCCTCTGATTCCCCAGCTCTGATTCCCCGCCTCTGATTTCCCGCGTCTGATTCCCCGCCTCTGATTCCCCAGCTCTGATTCCCCGCCTCTGATTCCCCGCGTCTGATTCCCTGCCTCTGATTCCCCGCCTTTGATTCCCCATATCTGATTCCCAGCCTCTGTTTCCCCGCCTCTGATTCGCCCCTCTGATTCCCCATATCTGATTCACAGCCTCTGATTCCACACCTCTGATTCCGCGCCCCTGATTCGTCAGCTATGAACCCCCGCCTCTGGTTCACCACGTCTGATTCCCTGCCTCTGATTCCCCACCTCAGATTCCCGGCCTCTGATTCCCGGCCTGTGATTCCCTGCCTCTGATTCCCCGCTCTGATTCCCCATCTCTGATTCCCCGCCTCTGATTCCCCACATCTCATTCCCTGCCTCTGATTCCCAACCTCTGATTCCCCACCTCTGATTCCCCATATCTGATTCCACGCCGCTGCTTCCCCGGACTCTGATTCCCCGCCTCTGATTCCCCGCTTCTGATTCTGATTCCCTGCCTATGATTCCCCATCTCTGATTCCCCACATCTGATTCCCTGCCTCTGATTCCCTGTCTCTGATTCCCCGCCTCTGATTCCTCGCCTCTGATTCCCAACCTCTGATTCCCCAGCTCTGATTCACTGCCTCTGATTCCCTGCCTCCTATTCCCCGTGTCTGATTTCCTGCCTCTGATTCACAGCCTCTGATTCCCCATCTCTAATTCACCGCCTCTGATTCCCCACCTCTGATTCCCCATATCTGATTCCCCAACTATGTTTCCCCGCCTCTGATTCCCCTCCTCTGATTCACCATCTCTGATTCCTGGACTCTGATTCCCCACCTGTCATTCCCCGCCTCTGATTCCCCGCATCTGATTCCCTGCCTCTGATTCACAGCCTCTGATTCCCTGCCTCTGATTCTCAACCTCTGATTCCCCACCTCTGATTCCCCATATCTGATTCCCCGCCTCATTTCCCCGCCTCTGATTCCCCGCCTCTGTTTCCCCGCCTCTGAATCCCCGCCTCTTTTTCCCCATATCTGATTCCCCGCCTCTGATACCCCAACTCTGATTCCCAGCCTGTTATTCCCCATCTCTGATTCCCCGCCTCTGATTCCCCGCGTCTGATTCCCTGCCTCTGATTCCCCGCTCTGATTCCCCATCTCTGATTCCCCGCCTCTGATTCCCCACATCTGATTCCCTGCCTCTGATTCCCTGCCACAGATTCCCCGCCCCTGAATCCCCACCTCTGATTCCCCATATCTGATTTCCCGCCTCTGTTTCCACGCCTCTGATTCCCCGCCTCTGATTCCCCATATCTGATTCCCCGCCTCTGATCCCCAACTCTCATTCCCCGCCTCTGATTCCCCAGCTCTGATTCCCCGCCTCTGATTCCCCGCGTCTGATTCCCTGCCTCTGATTCCCCGCCTCTGATTCCCCATCTCTGATTCACAACCTCTGATTCCCCACCTCTGATTCCCCATATCTGATTCCCCGCCTCTGATTTCCCGCCTCTGATTCCCCGCCTCTGATTCCCCATATCTGATTCCCAGCCTCTGATTCCACACCTCTGATTTCCCGCCCCTGATTCGTCAGCTATGAATCCCCTCCTCTGGTTCCCCACGTCTGATTCCCTGCCTCTGATTCCCCGCCTCTGATTCCCCATCTCTGATTCAACACCTCTGATTCCCCGCGTCTGATTCCCCACCTCTGATTCCCCATCTCTGATTCCCCATATCTGATTCCCCGCGTCTGTTTCCCCGCCTCTGATTCCAAGCCTCTGTTTCCCCATATCTGATTCCCCGCCTCTGATTCCCCAACTCTGAATCCCCGCCTCTGATTCCCCAGCTCTGATTCATCACATCTGATTCCCCACCTCTGCTTCCCCATCTCTGATTCACTGCCTCTGATTCGCCACCTCTGATTCCCCATATGATTCCCCGCCTATGTTTCCCCACTTCTGATTCCCCGCCTCTGATTCCCCATATCGGATTCCCCGCCTCTGATTCCCCATCTCTGAATCCCCAACTATGATTCCCCGCCTCTGATTCCCCAGCTCTGATTCCCCACCTCTGATTCCCCGCGTCTGATTCCATGCCTCTGATTCCCCGCCTCTGATTCCCCATCTCTGATTCACAACCTCTGATTCCCCACCTCTGATTCCCCATATCTGATTCCCCGCCTCTGTTTCTCCGCCTCTGATTCCCCGCCTCTGATTCCCCATATCTGATTCCCAGCCTCTGATTCCACACCTCTGATTCCCCACCCCTGATTCGTCAGCTATGAATCCCCGCCTCTGGTTCCCCACGTCTGATTCCCTGCCTCTGATTCCCCACCTCTGATTCACCGCTTCTGATTCTGATTCCCTGCCTCTGATTCCCCATCTCTGATTCCCCACATCTGATTCCCTGCCTCTGATTCCCTGTCTCTGATTCCCCGCCTCTGATTCCCCGCCTCTGATTCCCAACCTCTGATTCCCCAACTCAGATTCCCCATATCTGATTCCCCGCCTCTGTTTCCCCGCCTCTGATTCCCCGCCTCTGTTTCCCCATATCTGATTCCCGGACTCTGATTCCCCACCTCTGATTCCCCATCTCTGATTCCACACATCCGATTCCCTGCCTCTGATTCCCTGCCTCTGATTCCCCGCGTCTGATTCCCTGACTCTGATTCCCAACCTCTGATTCCCCACCTCTGATTCCCCATATCTGATTCCCCGCCTCTGTTTCCCCGCTTCTGATTCCCCGCCTCTGTTTCCCCATATCTGATTTCCCGCCTCTGATTCCCCAACTCTGATTTCCCGCCTCTGATTCCCCAGCTCTGATTCCCCGCCTCTGATTGCTCACGTCTGATTCCCTGCCTCTGATGCCCTGCCTCTGATTCCCCATCTCTGATTCCCCGCCTCTGATTCCCCGCCTCTGTTTCCCCGCCTCTGATTCCCCTCCTCTGATTCCCCATATCTGATTCCCAGCCTCTGATTCCCCAACTCTGATTCCCCACCTCTGATTCCCCATCTCTGATTTCCAGTCCTCTTATTCCCGGAATCTGATTCCCGGCCGCTGATTCCCAGCCTCTGATTCACTGCCACTGATTCCCTGCCACTGATTCCCCGCCCCTGAGTCCCCACCTCTGATTCCCCATATCTGATTCCCCGCTTCTGTTTCCCCGCCTCTGATTGGCCGCCTCTGATACCCCGCCTCTGATTCCCCATCTCTAATTCACTGACTCTGATTCGCTTCCTCTGATTCCCCATATCTGATTCCCCGCCTCTGTTTCCCCTCCTTTGATTCCCCGCCTCTGATTCCCCATATATGATTCCCAACCTCTGATTCCCCACCTCTGATTCCCCATATCTGACTCCCCGCCTCTGTTTCCCCGCCTCTGATTCCCCGCCTCTGTTTCCCCATATCTGATTCCCGGACTCTGATTCCCCACCTCAGATTCCCCATCTCAGATTCCGCACATCCGATTCCCTGCCTCTGATTCCCCGCCTCTGATTCCCCGCGTCTGATTCCCTGCCTCTGATTCCCAACCTATGATTCCCCACCTCTGATTCCCTATATCTGATTCTCCGCCTCTGTTTCCCCGCCTCTGATTCCCCGCCTCTGTTTCCCCATATCTGATTCGCCACCTCTGATTCCCCACATCTGATTCCCTGCCTCTGATTCCCTGTCTTTGATTCGCCGTCTCTGATTCCCCATATCTGATTCCCCGCCGCTGTTTCCCCGGACTCTGATTCCCCACCTCTGATTCCCCATCTCTGATTCCGCACATCCAACTCCCTGCCTCTGATTCCCCGCCTCTGATTCCCCGCGTCTGATTCCCTGCCTCGGATTCCCTCCTATGATTCCCCACCTATGATTCCCTATATCTGATTCTCCGCCTCTGTTTCCCCGCCTCTGATTCCCCGCCTCTGTTTCCCCATATCTGATTCACCGACTCTGATTCCCCACAACTGATTCCCTGCCTCTGATTCCCTGTCTCTGATTCCCCATCTCTGATTCCCCATATCCGATTCCCTGCCTCTGATTCCCCGCCTCTGATTCCCCGCGTCTGATTCCCTGCCTCTTATTCCCAACCTCTGATTCCCCACCTCTGATTCCCCATATCTGATTCCCCGCCTCTGTTTCCCCGCTTCTGATTCCCTGCCTCTGTTTCCCCATATCTGATTCCCCGCCTCTGATTCCCCACTCTGATTTCCCGCCTCTGATTCCCCACCTCTGATTCCCCGCCTCTGATTCCTCGCATCTGATTCCCTGCCTCTGATGCCCCGCCTCTGATTCCTCATCTCTGATTCCCCGCCTCTGATACCCCGTGTCTGATTCCCTGCCTCTGATTCCCCGCCTACGATTCCTCGCCTCTGTTTCCCCGCCTCTGATTCCCCGCCTCTGATTCCCCATATCTGACTCCCCGCCTCTGATTCCCCAACTCTGATACCCCGCCTCTGCTTCCCCATCTCTGATTCCCAGTCCTCTTATTCCCGGCATCTGATTCCCGGCCTCTGATTCCCAGCCTCTGATTCCCTGCCACTGAATCCCCGCCCCTGATTCCCCACCTCTGATACCCCATCTCTGATTCCCCGCCTCTGATACCCCGTGTCTGATTCCCTGCCTCTGATTCCCCGCCTACGATTCCTCGCCTCTGTTTCCCCGCCTCTGATTCCCCGCCTCTGATTCCCCATATCTGACTCCCCGCCTCTGATTCCCCAACTCTGATACCCCGCCTCTGCTTCCCCATCTCTGATTCCCAGTCCTCTTATTCCCGGCATCTGATTCCCGGCCTCTGATTCCCAGCCTCTGATTCCCTGCCACTGAATCCCCGCCCCTGATTCCCCACCTCTGATTCCCCATCTCTGATTCCCCGCCTCTGATACCCCGTGTCTGATTCCCTGCCTCTGATTCCCCACCTCTGATTCCCCATATCTGATTACCCGCCTCTGTTTCCCCGCCTCTGATTGGTCGCCTCTGATACCACGCCTCTGATTCCCCATCTCTAATTCACTGTCTCTGATTCGCCTCCTCTGATTCCCCATATCTGATTCCCCGCCTCTGATTCCCCATATCGGATTCGCCGCCTCTGATTCCCCATCTCTGATTCCCGGCTTCTGATTCCCCATCTCTGATTCCCCGCCTCTGATTCCCCGTGTATGATTCCCTGCCTCTGATTCCCCGCCTCTGATTCCCCTCCTCTGATTCCCTGCCACAGACTCCCCGCCCCTGATTCCCCACCTCTGATTCCCCATATCTGATTCCCCGCCTCTGTTTCCCCGCCTCTGATTCCCCGCCTCTGATTCCCCATATCTGATTCCCCGCCTCTGATCCCCAACTCTGATTCCCCATCTCTGATTCACAACCTCTGATTCCCCACCTCTGATTCCCCATATCTGATTCCCCGCCTCTGATTCTCCGCCTCTGATTCCCCGCCTCTGATTCCCCATATCTGATTCCCAGCCTCTGATTCCACACCTCTGATTCCCCACCCCTGATTCGTCAGCTATGAATCCCCGCCTTTGGTTCCCCACGTCTGATTCCCTGCCTCTGATTCCCCACCTCTGATTCACCGCTTCTGATTCTGATTTCCTGCCTCTGATTCCCCATCTCTGATTCCCCACATCTGATTCCCTGCCTCTGATTCCCTGCCTCTGATTCCCTGCCTCTGATTCCCCGCATCTGATTCCCTGCCTCTGTTTCCCAACCTCTGATTCCCCACCTCTGATTCCCCATATCTGATTCCCCGCCTCTGTTTCCCCGCTTCTGATTCCCCGCCTCTGTTTCCCCATATCTGATTTCCCGCTTCTGATTCCCCAACTCTGATTTCCCGCCTCTGATTCCCCAGCTCTGATTCCCCGCCTCTGATTGCTCACATCTGATTCCCTGCCTCTGATGCCCTGCCTCTGATTCCCCATCTCTGATTCCCCGCCTCTGATTCCCCGCCTCTGTTTCCCCGCATCTGATTCGCCCCTCTGATTCCCCATATCTGATTCCCCGCCTCATTTCCCCGCCTCTGATTCCCCGCCTCTGTTTCCCCGCCTCTGAATCCCCGCCTCTTTTTCCCCATATCTGATTCCCCGCCTCTGATACCCCAACTCTGATTCCCAGCCTGTTATTCCCCATCTCTGATTCCCCGCCTCTGATTCCCCGCGTCTGATTCCCTGCCTCTGATTCCCCGCTCTGATTCCTCATCTCTGATTCCCCGCCTCTGATTCCCCACATCTGATTCCCTGCCTCTGATTCCCTGCCACAGATTCCCCGCCCCTGATTCCCCACCTCTGATTCCCCATATCTGATTTCCCGCCTCTGTTTCCACGCCTCTGATTCCCCGCCTCTGATTCCCCATATCTGATTCCCCGCCTCTGATCCCCAACTCTCATTCCCCGCCTCTGATTCCCCAGCTCTGATTCCCCGCCTCTGATTCCCCGCGTCTGATTCCCTGCCTCTGATTCCCCGCCTCTAATTCCCCATCTCTGATTCACAACCTCTGATTCCCCACCTCTGATTCCCCATATCTGATTCCCCGCCTCTGAATTCCCGCCTCTGATTCCCCGCCTCTGATTCCCCATATCTGATTTCCAGCCTCTGATTCCACACCTCTGATTTCCCGCCCCTGATTCGTCAGCTATGAATCCCCTCCTCTGGTTCCCCACGTCTGATTCCCTGCCTCTGATTCCCCGCCTCTGATTCCCCATCTCTGATTCAACACCTCTGATTCCCCGCGTCTGATTCCCCACCTCTGATTCCCCATCTCTGATTCCCCATATCTGATTCCCCGCGTCTGTTTCCCCGCCTCTGATTCCAAGCCTCTGTTTCCCCATATCTGATTCCCCGCCTCTGATTCCCCAACTCTGAATCCCCGCCTCTGATTCCCCAGCTCTGATTCATCACATCTGATTCCCCACCTCTGCTTCCCCATCTCTGATTCACTGCCTCTGATTCGCCACCTCTGATTCCCCATATGATTCCCCGCCTATGTTTCCCCACTTCTGATTCCCCGCCTCTGATTCCCCATATCGGATTCCCCGCCTCTGATTCCCCATCTCTGAATCCCCAACTATGATTCCCCGCCTCTGATTCCCCAGCTCTGATTCCCCACCTCTGATTCCCCGCGTCTGATTCCATGCCTCTGATTCCCCGCCTCTGATTCCCCATCTCTGATTCACAACCTCTGATTCCCCACCTCTGATTCCCCATATCTGATTCCCCGCCTCTGTTTCTCCGCCTCTGATTCCCCGCCTCTGATTCCCCATATCTGATTCCCAGCCTCTGATTCCACACCTCTGATTCCCCACCCCTGATTCGTCAGCTATGAATCCCCGCCTCTGGTTCCCCACGTCTGATTCCCTGCCTCTGATTCCCCACCTCTGATTCACCGCTTCTGATTCTGATTCCCTGCCTCTGATTCCCCATCTCTGATTCCCCACATCTGATTCCCTGCCTCTGATTCCCTGTCTCTGATTCCCCGCCTCTGATTCCCCGCCTCAAATTCCCAACCTCTGATTCCCCAACTCAGATTCCCCATATCTGATTCCCCGCCTCTGTTTCCCCGCCTCTGATTCCCCGCCTCTGTTTCCCCATATCTGATTCCCGGACTCTGATTCCCCACCTCTGATTCCCCATCTCTGATTCCACACATCCGATTCCCTGCCTCTGATTCCCTGCCTCTGATTCCCCGCGTCTGATTCCCTGCCTCTGATTCCCAACCTCTGATTCCCCACCTCTGATTCCCCATATCTGATTCCCCGCCTCTGTTTCCCCGCTTCTGATTCCCCGCCTCTGTTTCCCCATATCTGATTTCCCGCCTCTGATTCCCCAACTCTGATTTCCCGCCTCTGATTCCCCAGCTCTGATTCCCCGCCTCTGATTGCTCACGTCTGATTCCCTGCCTCTGATGCCCTGCCTCTGATTCCCCATCTCTGATTCCCCGCCTCTGATTCCCCGCCTCTGTTTCCCCGCCTCTGATTCCCCTCCTCTGATTCCCCATATCTGATTCCCAGCCTCTGATTCCCCAACTCTGATTCCCCACCTCTGATTCCCCATCTCTGATTTCCAGTCCTCTTATTCCCGGAATCTGATTCCCGGCCGCTGATTCCCAGCCTCTGATTCACTGCCACTGATTCCCTGCCACTGATTCCCCGCCCCTGAGTCCCCACCTCTGATTCCCCATATCTGATTCCCCACCTCTGATTCCCCATATCTGACTCCCCGCCTCTGTTTCCCCGCCTCTGATTCCCCGCCTCTGTTTCCCCATATCTGATTCCCGGACTCTGATTCCCCACCTCAGATTCCCCATCTCAGATTCCGCACATCCGATTCCCTGCCTCTGATTCCCCGCCTCTGATTCCCCGCGTCTGATTCCCTGCCTCTGATTCCCAACCTCTGATTCCCCACCTCTGATTCCCCATATCTGATTCCCCGCCTCTGTTTCCCCGCTTCTGATTCCCCGCCTCTGTTTCCCCATATCTGATTTCCCGCCTCTGATTCCCCAACTCTGATTTCCCGCCTCTGATTCCCCAGCTCTGATTCCCCGCCTCTGATTGCTCACGTCTGATTCCCTGCCTCTGATGCCCTGCCTCTGATTCCCCATCTCTGATTCCCCGCCTCTGATTCCCCGCCTCTGTTTCCCCGCCTCTGATTCCCCTCCTCTGATTCCCCATATCTGATTCCCAGCCTCTGATTCCCCAACTATGATTCCCCACCTCTGATTCCCCATCTCTGATTTCCAGTCCTCTTATTCCCGGAATCTGATTCCCGGCCGCTGATTCCCAGCCTCTGATTCACTGCCACTGATTCCCTGCCACTGATTCCCCGCCCCTGAGTCCCCACCTCTGATTCCCCATATCTGATTCCCCACCTCTGATTCCCCATATCTGACTCCCCGCCTCTGTTTCCCCGCCTCTGATTCCCCGCCTCTGTTTCCCCATATCTGATTCCCGGACTCTGATTCCCCACCTCAGATTCCCCATCTCAGATTCCGCACATCCGATTCCCTGCCTCTGATTCCCCGCCTCTGATTCCCCGCGTCTGATTCCCTGCCTCTGATTCCCAACCTATGATTCCCCACCTCTGATTCCCTATATCTGATTCTCCGCCTCTGTTTCCCCGCCTCTGATTCCCCGCCTCTGTTTCCCCATATCTGATTCGCCACCTCTGATTCCCCACATCTGATTCCCTGCCTCTGATTCCCTGTCTTTGATTCGCCGTCTCTGATTCCCCATATCTGATTCCCCGCCGCTGTTTCCCCGGACTCTGATTCCCCACCTCTGATTCCCCATCTCTGATTCCGCACATCCAACTCCCTGCCTCTGATTCCCCGCCTCTGATTCCCCGCGTCTGATTCCCTGCCTCGGATTCCCTCATATGATTCCCCACCTATGATTCCCTATATCTGATTCTCCGCCTCTGTTTCCCCGCCTCTGATTCCCCGCCTCTGTTTCCCCATATCTGATTCACCGACTCTGATTCCCCACATCTGATTCCCTGCCTCTGATTCCCTGTCTCTGATTCTCCATCTCTGATTCCCCATATCCGATTCCCTGCCTCTGATTCCCCGCCTCTGATTCCCCGCGTCTGATTCCCTGCCTCTTATTCCCAACCTCTGATTCCCCACCTCTGATTCCCCATATCTGATTCCCCGCCTCTGTTTCCCCGCTTCTGATTCCCCGCCTCTGTTTCCCCATATCTGATTCCCCGCCTCTGATTCCCCACTCTGATTTCCCGCCTCTGATTCCCCACCTCTGATTCCCCGCCTCTGATTCCTCGAATCTGATTCCCTGCCTCTGATGCCCCGCCTCTGATTCCCCATCTCTGATTCCCCGCCTCTGATACCCCGTGTCTGATTCCCTGCCTCTGATTCCCCGCCTACGATTCCTCGCCTCTGTTTCCCCGCCTCTGATTCCCCGCCTCTGATTCCCCATATCTGACTCCCCGCCTCTGATTCCCCAACTCTGATACCCCGCCTCTGCTTCCCCATCTCTGATTCCCAGTCCTCTTATTCCCGGCATCTGATTCCCGGCCTCTGATTCCCAGCCTCTGATTCCCTGCCACTGAATCCCCGCCCCTGATTCCCCACCTCTGATTCCCCATCTCTGATTCCCCGCCTCTGATACCCCGTGTCTGATTCCCTGCCTCTGATTCCCCGCCTACGATTCCTCGCCTCTGTTTCCCCGCCTCTGATTCCCCGCCTCTGATTCCCCATATCTGACTCCCCGCCTCTGATTCCCCAACTCTGATACCCCGCCTCTGCTTCCCCATCTCTGATTCCCAGTCCTCTTATTCCCGGCATCTGATTCCCGGCCTCTGATTCCCAGCCTCTGATTCCCTGCCACTGAATCCCCGCCCCTGATTCCCCACCTCTGATTCCCCATCTCTGATTCCCCGCCTCTGATACCCCGTGTCTGATTCCCTGCCTCTGATTCCCCACCTCTGATTCCCCATATCTGATTACCCGCCTCTGTTTCCCCACCTCTGATTGGTCGCCTCTGATACCACGCCTCTGATTCCCCATCTCTAATTCACTGTCTCTGATTCGCCTCCTCTGATTCCCCATATCTGATTCCCCGCCTCTGATTCCCCATATCGGATTTGCCGCCTCTGATTCCCCATCTCTGATTCCCGGCTTCTGATTCCCCATCTCTGATTCCCCGCCTCTGATTCCCCGTGTATGATTCCCTGCCTCTGATTCCCCGCATCTGATTCCCCTCCTCTGATTCCCTGCCACAGACTCCCCGCCCCTGATTCCCCACCTCTGATTCCCCATATCTGATTCCCCGCCTCTGTTTCCCCGCCTCTGATTCCCCGCCTCTGATTCCCCATATCTGATTCCCCGCCTCTGATCCCCAACTCTGATTCCCCATCTCTGATTCACAACCTCTGATTCCCCACCTCTGATTCCCCATATCTGATTCCCCGCCTCTGATTCTCCGCCTCTGATTCCCCGCCTCTGATTCCCCATATCTGATTCCCAGCCTCTGATTCCACACCTCTGATTCCCCACCCCTGATTCGTCAGCTATGAATCCCCGCCTTTGGTTCCCCACGTCTGATTCCCTGCCTCTGATTCCCCACCTCTGATTCACCGCTTCTGATTCTGATTTCCTGCCTCTGATTCCCCATCTCTGATTCCCCACATCTGATTCCCTGCCTCTGATTCCCTGCCTCTGATTCCCTGCCTCTGATTCCCCGCATCTGATTCCCTGCCTCTGTTTCCCAACCTCTGATTCCCCACCTCTGATTCCCCATATCTGATTCCCCGCCTCTGTTTCCCCGCTTCTGATTCCCCGCCTCTGTTTCCCCATATCTGATTTCCCGCCTCTGATTCCCCAACTCTGATTTCCCGCCTCTGATTCCCCAGCTCTGATTCCCCGCCTCTGATTGCTCACGTCTGATTCCCTGCCTCTGATGCCCTGCCTCTGATTCCCCATCTCTGATTCCCCGCCTCTGATTCCCCGCCTCTGTTTCCCCGCCTCTGATTCGCCCCTCTGATTCCCCATATCTGATTCCCAGCCTCTGATTCCACACCTCTGATTCCCCGCCCCTGATTCGTCAGCTATGAATCCCCTCCTCTGGTACCCCACGTCTGATTCCCTGCCTCTGATTCCCCACCTCTGATTCCCGGCCTCTGATTCCCGGCCTGTGTTTCCCGGCCTCTGATTCCCCGCCTCTGATTCCCCGGTTCTGATTCTGATTCCCTGCCTCTGATTCCCCATCTCTGATTCCCCACATCTGATTCCCTGCCTCTGATTCCCTGTCTCTGATTCCCCGCCTCTGATTCCCCGCCTCTGATTCCCAACCTCTGATTCCCCAGCTCTGATTCACTGCCTCTGATTCCCCACCTCCTATTCCCCGTGTCTGATTTCCTGCCTCTGATTCACAGCCTCTGAATCCCCATCTCTAATTCACCGCCTCTGATTCCCCACCTCTGATTCCCCACCCCTGATTCGTCAGCTATGAATCCCCGCCTCTGGTTCCCCACGTCTGATTCCCTGCCTCTGATTCCCCACCTCTGATTCACCGCTTCTGATTCTGATTCCCTGCCTCTGATTCCCCATCTCTGATTCCCCACATCTGATTCCCTGCCTCTGATTCCCTGTCTCTGATTCCCCGCCTCTGATTCCCCGCCTCTGATTCCCAACCTCTGATTCCCCAACTCAGATTCCCCATATCTGATTCCCCGCCTCTGTTTCCCCGCCTCTGATTCCCCGCCTCTGTTTCCCCATATCTGATTCCCGGACTCTGATTCCCCACCTCTGATTCCCCATCTCTGATTCCACACATCCGATTCCCTGCCTCTGATTCCCTGCCTCTGATTCCCCGCGTCTGATTCCCTGCCTCTGATTCCCAACCTCTGATTCCCCACCTCTGATTCCCCATATCTGATTCCCCGCCTCTGTTTCCCCGCTTCTGATTCCCCGCCTCTGTTTCCCCATATCTGATTTCCCGCCTCTGATTCCCCAACTCTGATTTCCCGCCTCTGATTCCCCAGCTCTGATTCCCCGCCTCTGATTGCTCACGTCTGATTCCCTGCCTCTGATGCCCTGCCTCTGATTGCCCATCTCTGATTCCCCGCCTCTGATTCCCCACCTCTGTTTCCCCGCCTCTGATTTTTCTCCTCTGATTCCCCATATCTGATTCCCAGCCTCTGATTCCCCAACTCTGATTCCCCACCTCTGACTCCCCATCTCTGATTTCCAGTCCTCTTATTCCCGGAATCTGATTCCCGGCCGCTGATTCCCAGCCTCTGATTCACTGCCACTGATTCCCTGCCACTGATTCCCCGCCCCTGAGTCCCCACCTCTGATTCCCCATATCTGATTCCCCGCTTCTGTTTCCCCGCCTCTGATTGGCCGCCTCTGATACCCCGCCTCTGATTCCCCATCTCTAATTCACTGACTCTGATTCGCTTCCTCTGATTCCCCATATCTGATTCCCCGCCTCTGTTTCCCCGCCTTTGATTCCCCGCCTCTGATTCCCCATATATGATTCCCAACCTCTGATTCCCCACCTCTGATTCCCCATATCTGACTCCCCGCCTCTGTTTCCCCGCCTCTGATTCCCCGCCTCTGTTTCCCCATATCTGATTCCCGGACTCTGATTCCCCACCTCAGATTCCCCATCTCAGATTCCGCACATCCGATTCCCTGCCTCTGATTCCCCGCCTCTGATTCCCCGCGTCTGATTCCCTGCCTCTGATTCCCAACCTATGATTCCCCACCTCTGATTCCCTATATCTGATTCTCCGCCTCTGTTTCCCCGCCTCTGATTCCCCGCCTCTGTTTCCCCATATCTGATTCGCCACCTCTGATTCCCCACATCTGATTCCCTGCCTCTGATTCCCTGTCTTTGATTCGCTGTCTCTGATTCCCCATATCTGATTCCCCGCCGCTGTTTCCCCGGACTCTGATTCCCCACCTCTGATTCCCCATCTCTGATTCCGCACATCCGACTCCCTGCCTCTGATTCCCCGCCTCTGATTCCCCGCGTCTGATTCCCTGCCTCGGATTCCCTCCTATGATTCCCCACCTATGATTCCCTATATCTGATTCTCCGCCTCTGTTTCCCCGCCTCTGATTCCCCGCCTCTGTTTCCCCATATCTGATTCACTGACTCTGATTCCCCACATCTGATTCCCTGCCTCTGATTCCCTGTCTCTGATTCCCCATCTCTGATTCCCCATATCCGATTCCCTGCCTCTGATTCCCCGCCTCTGATTCCCCGCGTCTGATTCCCTTCCTCTTATTCCCAACCTCTGATTCCCCACCTCTGATTCCCCATATCTGATTCCCCGCCTCTGTTTCCCCGCTTCTGATTCCCCGCCTCTGTTTCCCCATATCTGATTCCCCGCCTCTGATTCCCCACTCTGATTTCCCGCCTCTGATTCCCCACCTCTGATTCCCCGCCTCTGATTCCTCGCATCTGATTCCCTGCCTCTGATGCCCCGCCTCTGATTCCCCATCTCTGATTCCCCGCCTCTGATACCCCGTGTCTGATTCCCTGCCTCTGATTCCCCGCCTACGATTCCTCGCCTCTGTTTCCCCGCCTCTGATTCCCCGCCTCTGATTCCCCATATCTGACTCCCCGCCTCTGATTCCCCAACTCTGATACCCCGCCTCTGCTTCCCCATCTCTGATTCCCAGTCCTCTTATTCCCGGCATCTGATTCCCGGCCTCTGATTCCCAGCCTCTGATTCCCTGCCACTGAATCCCCGCCCCTGATTCCCCACCTCTGATTCCCCATCTCTGATTACCCGCCTCTGATACCCCGTGTCTGATTCCCTGCCTCTGATTCCCCACCTACGATTCCTCGCCTCTGTTTCCCCGCCTCTGATTCCCCGCCTCTGATTCCCCATATCTGACTCCCCGCCTCTGATTCCCCAACTCTGATACCCCGCCTCTGCTTCCCCATCTCTGATTCCCAGTCCTCTTATTCCCGGCATCTGATTCCCGGCCTCTGATTCCCAGCCTCTGATTCCCTGCCACTGAATCCCCGCCCCTGATTCCCCACCTCTGATTCCCCATCTCTGATTCCCCGCCTCTGATACCCCATGTCTGATTCCCTGCCTCTGATTCCCCACCTCTGATTCCCCATATCTGATTACCCGCCTCTGTTTCCCCGCCTCTGATTGGTCGCCTCTGATACCACGCCTCTGATTCCCCATCTCTAATTCACTGTCTCTGATTCGCCTCCTCTGATTCCCCATATCTGATTCCCCGCCTCTGATTCCCCATATCGGATTCGCCGCCTCTGATTCCCCATCTCTGATTCCCGGCTTCTGATTCCCCATCTCTGATTCCCCGCCTCTGATTCCCCGTGTATGATTCCCTGCCTCTGATTCCCCACCTCTGATTCCCCATATCTGATTCCCCGCCTCTGTTTCCCCGCCTCTGATTCCCCGCCTCTGATTCCCCATATCTGATTCCCCGCCTCTGATCCCCAACTCTGATTCCCCATCTCTGATTCACAACCTCTGATTCCCCACCTCTGATTCCCCATATCTGATTCCCCGCCTCTGATTCTCCGCCTCTGATTCCCCGCCTCTGATTCCCCATATCTGATTCCCAGCCTCTGATTCCACACCTCTGATTCCCCACCCCTGATTCGTCAGCTATGAATCCCCGCCTCTGGTTCCCCACGTCTGATTCCCTGCCTCTGATTCCCCACCTCTGATTCACCGCTTCTGATTCTCATTCCCTGCCTCTGATTCCCCATCTCTGATTCCCCACATCTGATTCCCTGCCTCTGATTCCCTGCCTCTGATTCCCCGCCTCTGATTCCCCGCATCTGATTCCCTGCCTCTGTTTCCCAACCTCTGATTCCCCACCTCTGATTCCCCATATCTGATTCCCCGCCTCTGTTTCCCCGCTTCTGATTCCCCGCCTCTGTTTCCCCATATCTGATTTCCCGTCCTCTGATTCCCCAACTCTGATTTCCCGCCTCTGATTCCCCAGCTCTGATTCCCCGCCTCTGATTGCTCACGTCTGATTCCCTGCCTCTGATGCCCTGCCTCTGATTCCCCATCTCTGATTCCCCGCCTCTGATTCCCCGCCTCTGTTTCCCCGCCTCTGATTCGCCCCTCTGATTCCCCATATCTGATTCCCAGCCTCTGATTCCACACCTCTGATTCCCCGCCCCTGATTCGTCAGCTATGAATCCCCTCCTCTGGTTCCCCACGTCTGATTCCCTGCCTCTGATTCCCCACCTCTGATTCCCGGCCTCTGATTCCCGGCCTGTGTTTCCCGGCCTCTGATTCCCCGCCTCTGATTCCCCGCTTCTGATTCTGATTCCCTGCCTCTGATTCCCCATCTCTGATTCCCCACATCTGATTCCCTGCCTCTGATTCCCTGTCTCTGATTCCCCGCCTCTGATTCCCCGCCTCTGATTCCCAACCTCTGATTCCCCAGCTCTGATTCACTGCCTCTGATTCCCCGCCTCCAATTCCCCGTGTCTGATTTCCTGCCTCTGATTCACAGCCTCTGATTCCCCATCTCTAATTCACTGCCTCTGATTCCCCACCTCTGATTCCCCATATCTGATTCCCCACCTATGTTTCCCCGCCTCTGATTCCCCTCCTCTGATTCACCATCTCTGATTCCTGGACTCTGATTCCCCACCTCTCATTCCCCGCCTCTGATTCCCCGCATCTGATTCCCTGCCTCTGATTCACAGCCTCTGATTCCCTGCCTCTGATTCTCAACCTCTGATTCCCCACCTCTGATTCCCCATATCTGATTCCCCGCCTCATTTCCCCGCCTCTGATTCCCCGCCTCTGATTCCCCGCGTCTCATTCCCTTCCTCTGATTCCCCGCTCTGATTCCCCATCACTGATTCCCCGCCACTAATTCCCCACATCTGATTCCCTGCCTCTGATTCCCTGTCTCTGATTCCCCGCCTCTGATTCCCCGCCTCTGATTCCCAACCTCTGATTCCCCATCTCTGATTCCCGGCTTCTGATTCCCCATCTCTGATTCCCCGCCTCTGATTCCCCGTGTATGATTCCCTGCCTCTGATTCCCCGCCTCTGATTCCCCTCCTCTGATTCCCTGCCACAGACTCCCCGCCCCTGATTCCCCACCTCTGATTCCCCATATCTGATTCCCCGCCTCTGTTTCCCCGCCTCTGATTCCCCGCCTCTGATTCCCCATATCTGATTCCCCGCCTCTGATCCCCAACTCTGATTCCCCATCTCTGATTCACAACCTCTGATTCCCCACCTCTGATTCCCCATATCTGATTCCCCGCCTCTGATTCTCCGCCTCTGATTCCCCGCCTCTGATTCCCCATATCTGATTCCCAGCCTCTGATTCCACACCTCTGATTCCCCACCCCTGATTCGTCAGCTATGAATCCCCGCCTCTGGTTCCCCACGTCTGATTCCCTGCCTCTGATTCCCCACCTCTGATTCACCGCTTCTGATTCTGATTCCCTGCCTCTGATTCCCCATCTCTGATTCCCCACATCTGATTCCCTGCCTCTGATTCCCTGCCTCTGATTCCCTGCCTCTGATTCCCCGCATCTGATTCCCTGCCTCTGTTTCCCAACCTCTGATTCCCCACCTCTGATTCCCCATATCTGATTCCCCGCCTCTGTTTCCCCGCTTCTGATTCCCCGCCTCTGTTTCCCCATATCTGATTTCCCGCCTCTGATTCCCCAACTCTGATTTCCCGCCTCTGATTCCCCAGCTCTGATTCCCCGCCTCTGATTGCTCACGTCTGATTCCCTGCCTCTGATGCCCTGCCTCTGATTCCCCATCTCTGATTCCCCGCCTCTGATTCCCCGCCTCTGTTTCCCCGCCTCTGATTCGCCCCTCTGATTCCCCATATCTGATTCCCAGCCTCTGATTCCACACCTCTGATTCCCCGCCCCTGATTCATCAGCTATGAATCCCCTCCTCTGGTTCCCCACGTCTGATTCCCTGCCTCTGATTCCCCACCTCTGATTCCCGGCCTCTGATTCCCGGCCTGTGTTTCCCGGCCTCTGATTCCCCGCCTCTGATTCCCCGCTTCTGATTCTGAATCCCTGCCTCTGATTCACAGCCTCTGATTCCCCATCTCTAATTCACCGCCTCTGATTCCCCACCTCTGATTCCCCATATCTGATTCCCCACCTATGTTTCCCCGCCTCTGATTCCCCTCCTCTGATTCACCATCTCTGATTCCTGGACTCTGATTCCCCACCTCTCATTCCCCGCCTCTGATTCCCCGCATCTGATTCCCTGCCTCTGATTCACAGCCTCTGATTCCCTGCCTCTGATTCTCAACCTCTGATTCCCCACCTCTGATTCCCCATATCTGATTCCCCGCCTCATTTCCCCGCCTCTGATTCCGCGCCTCTGTTTCCCCATATCTGTTTCCCCGCCTCTGTTTCCCCGCCTCTGAATCCCCGCCTCTTTTTCCCCATATCTGATTCCACGCCTCTGATACCCCAACTCTGATTCCCAGCCTGTTATTCCCCATCTCTGATTCCCCGCCTCTGATTCCCCGCGTCTCATTCCCTGCCTCTGATTCCCCGCTCTGATTCCCCATCACTGATTCCCCGCCACTAATTCCCCACATCTGATTCCCTGCCTCTGATTCCCTGTCTCTGATTCCCCGCCTCTGATTCCCCGCCTCTGATTCCCAACCTCTGATTCCCCACCTCTGATTCCCCATATCTGATTCCCCGCCTCTGTTTCCCCGCCTCTGATTCCCCGCCTCTGATTCCCCATATCTGATTCCCCGCCTCTGATCCCCAACTCTGATTCCCCGCCTCTGATTCCCCAGCTCTGATTCCCCGCCTCTGATTACCCTCGTCTGATTCCCTGCCTCTGATTCCCCGCCTCTGATTCCCCATCTCTGATTCACAACCTCTGATTCCCCACCTCTGATTCCCCATATCTGATTCCCTGCCTCTGTTTCCCCGCCTCTGATTCCCCGCCTCTGATTCCCCATATCTGATTCCCAGTCTCTGATTCCCCAGCTCTGATTCCCCGCCTCTGATTCCCCGCGTCTGATTCCCCGCCTCTGATTCCCCAGCTCTGATTCCCCGCCTCTGATTCCCCGCGTCTGATACCCTGCCTCTGATTCCCCGCCTCTGATTCCCCATCTCTGATTCACAACCTCTGATTCCCCACCTCTGATTCCCCATATCTGATTCCCAGCCTCTGTTTCCCCGCCTCTGATTCGCCCCTCTGATTCCCCATATCTGATTCCCAGCCTCTGATTCCACACCTCTGATTCCCCGCCCCTGATTCGTCAGCTATGAACCCCCGCCTCTGGTTCCCCACGTCTGATTCCCTGCCTCTGATTCCCCACCTCAGATTCCCGGCCTCTGATTCCCGGCCTGTGATTCCCGGCCTCTGATTCCCCGCCTCTGATTCCCCGCTTCTGATTCTGATTCCCTGCCTCTGATTCCCCATCTCTGATTCCCCACATCTGATTCCCTGCCTCTGAATCCCTGTCTCTGATTCCCCGCCTCTGATTCCTCGCCTCTGATTCCCAACCTCTGATTCCCCAGCTCTGATTCACTGCCTCTGATTCCCCGCCTCCTATTCCCCGTGTCTGATTTCCTGCCTCTGATTCACAGCCTCTGATTCCCCATCTCTAATTCACCGCCTCTGATTCCCCACCTCTGATTCCCCATATCTGATTCCCCACCTATGTTTCCCCGCCTCTGATTCCCCTCCTCTGATTCCCCATCTCTGATTCCGCACATCCGACTCCCTGCCTCTGATTCCCCGCCTCTGATTCCCCGCGTCTGATTCCCTGCCTCGGATTCCCTCCTATGATTCCCCACCTATGATTCCCTATATCTGATTCTCCGCCTCTGTTTCCCCGCCTCTGATTCCCCGCCTCTGTTTCCCCATATCTGATTCACTGACTCTGATTCCCCACATCTGATTCCCTGCCTCTGATTCCCTGTCTCTGATTCCCCATCTCTGATTCCCCATATCCGATTCCCTGCCTCTGATTCCCCGCCTCTGATTCCCCGCGTCTGATTCCCTGCCTCTTATTCCCAACCTCTGATTCCCCACCTCTGATTCCCCATATCTGATTCCCCGCCTCTGTTTCCCCGCTTCTGATTCCCCGCCTCTGTTTCCCCATATCTGATTCCCCGCCTCTGATTCCCCACTCTGATTTCCCGCCTCTGATTCCCCACCTCTGATTCCCCGCCTCTGATTCCTCGCATCTGATTCCCTGCCTCTGATGCCCCGCCTCTGATTCCCCATCTCTGATTCCCCGCCTCTGATACCCCGTGTCTGATTCCCTGCCTCTGATTCCCCGCCTACGATTCCTCGCCTCTGTTTCCCCGCCTCTGATTCCCCGCCTCTGATTCCCCATATCTGACTCCCCGCCTCTGATTCCCCAACTCTGATACCCCGCCTCTGCTTCCCCATCTCTGATTCCCAGTCCTCTTATTCCCGGCATCTGATTCCCGGCCTCTGATTCCCAGCCTCTGATTCCCTGCCACTGAATCCCCGCCCCTGATTCCCCACCTCTGATTCCCCATCTCTGATTACCCGCCTCTGATACCCCGTGTCTGATTACCTGCCTCTGATTCCCCGCCTACGATTCCTCGCCTCTGTTTCCCCGCCTCTGATTCCCCGCCTCTGATTCCCCATATCTGACTCCCCGCCTCTGATTCCCCAACTCTGATACCCCGCCTCTGCTTCCCCATCTCTGATTCCCAGTCCTCTTATTCCCGGCATCTGATTCCCGGCCTCTGATTCCCAGCCTCTGATTCCCTGCCACTGAATCCCCGCCCCTGATTCCCCACCTCTGATTCCCCATCTCTGATTCCCCGCCTCTGATACCCCGTGTCTGATTCCCTGCCTCTGATTCCCCACCTCTGATTCCCCATATCTGATTACCCGCCTCTGTTTCCCCGCCTCTGATTGGTCGCCTCTGATACCACGCCTCTGATTCCCCATCTCTAATTCACTGTCTCTGATTCGCCTCCTCTGATTCCCCATATCTGATTCCCCGCCTCTGATTCCCCATATCGGATTCGCCGCCTCTGATTCCCCGTCTCTGATTCCCGGCTTCTGATTCCCCATCTCTGATTCCCCGCCTCTGATTCCCCGTGTATGATTCCCTGCCTCTGATTCCCCACCTCTGATTCCCCATATCTGATTCCCCGCCTCTGTTTCCCCGCCTCTGATTCCCCGCCTCTGATTCCCCATATCTGATTCCCCGCCTCTGATCCCCAACTCTGATTCCCCATCTCTGATTCACAACCTCTGATTCCCCACCTCTGATTCCCCATATCTGATTCCCCGCCTCTGATTCTCCGCCTCTGATTCCCCGCCTCTGATTCCCCATATCTGATTCCCAGCCTCTGATTCCACACCTCTGATTCCCCACCCCTGATTCGTCAGCTATGAATCCCCGCCTCTGGTTCCCCACGTCTGATTCCCTGCCTCTGATTCCCCACCTCTGATTCACCGCTTCTGATTCTGATTCCCTGCCTCTGATTCCCCATCTCTGATTCCCCACATCTGATTCCCTGCCTCTGATTCCCTGCCTCTGATTCCCTGCCTCTGATTCCCCGCATCTGATTCCCTGCCTCTGTTTCCCAACCTCTGATTCCCCACCTCTGATTCCCCATATCTGATTCCCCGCCTCTGTTTCCCCGCTTCTGATTCCCCGCCTCTGTTTCCCCATATCTGATTTCCCGTCCTCTGATTCCCCAACTCTGATTTCCCGCCTCTGATTCCCCAGCTCTGATTCCCCGCCTCTGATTGCTCACGTCTGATTCCCTGCCTCTGATGCCCTGCCTCTGATTCCCCATCTCTGATTCCCCGCCTCTGATTCCCCGCCTCTGTTTCCCCGCCTCTGATTCGCCCCTCTGATTCCCCATATCTGATTCCCAGCCTCTGATTCCACACCTCTGATTCCCCGCCCCTGATTCGTCAGCTATGAATCCCCTCCTCTGGTTCCCCACGTCTGATTCCCTGCCTCTGATTCCCCACCTCTGATTCCCGGCCTCTGATTCCCGGCCTGTGTTTCCCGGCCTCTGATTCCCCGCCTCTCATTCCCCGCTTCTGATTCTGATTCCCTGCCTCTGATTCCCCATCTCTGATTCCCCACATCTGATTCCCTGCCTCTGATTCCCTGTCTCTGATTCCCCGCCTCTGATTCCCCGCCTCTGATTCCCAACCTCTGATTCCCCAGCTCTGATTCACTGCCTCTGATTCCCCGCCTCCAATTCCCCGTGTCTGATTTCCTGCCTCTGATTCACAGCCTCTGATTCCCCATCTCTAATTCACTGCCTCTGATTCCCCACCTCTGATTCCCCATATCTGATTCCCCACCTATGTTTCCCCGCCTCTGATTCCCCTCCTCTGATTCACCATCTCTGATTCCTGGACTCTGATTCCCCACCTCTCATTCCCCGCCTCTGATTCCCCGCATCTGATTCCCTGCCTCTGATTCACAGCCTCTGATTCCCTGCCTCTGATTCTCAACCTCTGATTCCCCACCTCTGATTCCCCATATCTGATTCCCCGCCTCATTTTCCCGCCTCTGATTCCGCGCCTCTGTTTCCCCATATCTGTTTCCCCGCCTCTGTTTCCCCGCCTCTGAATCCCCGCCTCTTTTTCCCCATATCTGATTCCACGCCTCTGATACCCCAACTCTGATTCCCAGCCTGTTATTCCCCATCTCTGATTCCCCGCCTCTGATTCCCCGCGTCTCATTCCCTTCCTCTGATTCCCCGCTCTGATTCCCCATCACTGATTCCCCGCCACTAATTCCCCACATCTGATTCCCTGCCTCTGATTCCCTGTCTCTGATTCCCCGCCTCTGATTCCCCGCCTCTGATTCCCAACCTCTGATTCCCCATCTCTGATTCCCGGCTTCTGATTCCCCATCTCTGATTCCCCGCCTCTGATTCCCCGTGTATGATTCCCTGCCTCTGATTCCCCGCCTCTGATTCCCCTCCTCTGATTCCCTGCCACAGACTCCCCGCCCCTGATTCCCCACCTCTGATTCCCCATATCTGATTCCCCGCCTCTGTTTCCCCGCCTCTGATTCCCCGCCTCTGATTCCCCATATCTGATTCCCCGCTTCTGATCCCCAACTCTGATTCCCCGCCTCTGATTCCCCGTGTATGATTCCCTGCCTCTGATTCCCCGCCTCTGATTCCCCTCCTCTGATTCCCTGCCACAGACTCCCCGCCCCTGATTCCCCACCTCTGATTCCCCATATCTGATTCCCCGCCTCTGTTTCCCCGCCTCTGATTCCCCGCCTCTGATTCCCCATATCTGATTCCCCGCCTCTGATCCCCAACTCTGATTCCCCATCTCTGATTCACAACCTCTGATTCCCCACCTCTGATTCCCCATATCTGATTCCCCGCCTCTGATTCTCCGCCTCTGATTCCCCGCCTCTGATTCCCCATATCTGATTCCCAGCCTCTGATTCCACACCTCTGATTCCCCACCCCTGATTCGTCAGCTATGAATCCCCGCCTCTGGTTCCCCACGTCTGATTCCCTGCCTCTGATTCCCCACCTCTGATTCACCGCTTCTGAATCTGATTCCCTGCCTCTGATTCCCCATCTCTGATTCCCCACATCTGATTCCCTGCCTCTGATTCCCTGCCTCTGATTCCCTGCCTCTGATTCCCCGCATCTGATTCCCTGCCTCTGTTTCCCAACCTCTGATTCCCCACCTCTGATTCCCCATATCTGATTCCCCGCCTCTGTTTCCCCGCTTCTGATTCCCCGCCTCTGTTTCCCCATATCTGATTTCCCGCCTCTGATTCCCCAACTCTGATTTCCCGCCTCTGATTCCCCAGCTCTGATTCCCCGCCTCTGATTGCTCACGTCTGATTCCCTGCCTCTGATGCCCTGCCTCTGATTCCCCATCTCTGATTCCCCGCCTCTGATTCCCCGCCTCTGTTTCCCCGCCTCTGATTCGCCCCTCTGATTCCCCATATCTGATTCCCAGCCTCTGATTCCACACCTCTGATTCCCCGCCCCTGATTCGTCAGCTATGAATCCCCTCCTCTGGTTCCCCACGTCTGATTCCCTGCCTCTGATTCCCCACCTCTGATTCCCGGCCTCTGATTCCCGGCCTGTGTTTCCCGGCCTCTGATTCCCCGCCTCTGATTCCCCGCTTCTGATTCTGATTCCCTGCCTCTGATTCCCCATCTCTGATTCCCCACATCTGATTCCCTGCCTCTGATTCCCTGTCTCTGATTCCCCGCCTCTGATTCCCCGCCTCTGATTCCCAACCTCTGATTCCCCAGCTCTGATTCACTGCCTCTGATTCCCCGCCTCCTATTCCCCGTGTCTGATTTCCTGCCTCTGATTCACAGCCTCTGATTCCCCATCTCTAATTCACCGCCTCTGATTCCCCACCTCTGATTCCCCATATCTGATTCCCCACCTATGTTTCCCCGCCTCTGATTCCCCTCCTCTGATTCACCATCTCTGATTCCTGGACTCTGATTCCCCACCTCTCATTCCCCGCCTCTGATTCCCCGCATCTGATTCCCTGCCTCTGATTCACAGCCTCTGATTCCCTGCCTCTGATTCTCAACCTCTGATTCCCCACCTCTGATTCCCCATATCTGATTCCCCGCCTCATTTCCCCGCCTCTGATTCCGCGCCTCTGTTTCCCCATATCTGTTTCCCCGCCTCTGTTTCCCCGCCTCTGAATCCCCGCCTCTTTTTCCCCATATCTGATTCCACGCCTCTGATACCCCAACTCTGATTCCCAGCCTGTTATTCCCCATCTCTGATTCCCCGCCTCTGATTCCCCGCGTCTCATTCCCTGCCTCTGATTCCCCGCTCTGATTCCCCATCACTGATTCCCCGCCACTAATTCCCCACATCTGATTCCCTGCCTCTGATTCCCTGTCTCTGATTCCCCGCCTCTGATTCCCCGCCTCTGATTCCCAACCTCTGATTCCCCACCTCTGATTCCCCATATCTGATTCCCCGCCTCTGTTTCCCCGCCTCTGATTCCCCACCTCTGATTCCCCATATCTGATTTCCCGCCTCTGATTCCCCAACTCTGATTTCCCGCCTCTGATTCCCCAGCTCTGATTCCCCGCCTCTGATTGCTCACGTCTGATTCCCTGCCTCTGATGCCCTGCCTCTGATTCCCCATCTCTGATTCCCCGCCTCTGATTCCCCGCCTCTGTTTCCCCGCCTCTGATTCCCCTCCTCTGATTCCCCATATCTGATTCCCAGCCTCTGATTCCCCAACTCTGATTCCCCACCTCTGATTCCCCATCTCTGATTTCCAGTCCTCTTATTCCCGGAATCTGATTCCCGGCCGCTGATTCCCAGCCTCTGATTCACTGCCACTGATTCCCTGCCACTGATTCCCCGCCCCTGAGTCCCCACCTCTGATTCCCCATATCTGATTCCCCGCTTCTGTTTCCCCGCCTCTGATTGGCCGCCTCTGATACCCCGCCTCTGATTCCCCATCTCTAATTCACTGACTCTGATTCGCTTCCTCTGATTCCCCATATCTGATTCCCCGCCTCTGTTTCCCCTCCTTTGATTCCCCGCCTCTGATTCCCCATATATGATTCCCAACCTCTGATTCCCCACCTCTGATTCCCCATATCTGACTCCCCGCCTCTGTTTCCCCGCCTCTGATTCCCCGCCTCTGTTTCCCCATATCTGATTCCCGGACTCTGATTCCCCACCTCAGATTCCCCATCTCAGATTCCGCACATCCGATTCCCTGCCTCTGATTCCCCGCCTCTGATTCCCCGCGTCTGATTCCCTGCCTCTGATTCCCAACCTATGATTCCCCACCTCTGATTCCCTATATCTGATTCTCCGCCTCTGTTTCCCCGCCTCTGATTCCCCGCCTCTGTTTCCCCATATCTGATTCGCCACCTCTGATTCCCCACATCTGATTCCCTGCCTCTGATTCCCTGTCTTTGATTCGCCGTCTCTGATTCCCCATATCTGATTCCCCGCCGCTGTTTCCCCGGACTCTGATTCCCCACCTCTGATTCCCCATCTCTGATTCCGCACATCCAACTCCCTGCCTCTGATTCCCCGCCTCTGATTCCCCGCGTCTGATTCCCTGCCTCGGATTCCCTCCTATGATTCCCCACCTATGATTCCCTATATCTGATTCTCCGCCTCTGTTTCCCCGCCTCTGATTCCCCGCCTCTGTTTCCCCATATCTGATTCACCGACTCTGATTCCCCACAACTGATTCCCTGCCTCTGATTCCCTGTCTCTGATTCCCCATCTCTGATTCCCCATATCCGATTCCCTGCCTCTGATTCCCCGCCTCTGATTCCCCGCGTCTGATTCCCTGCCTCTTATTCCCAACCTCTGATTCCCCACCTCTGATTCCCCATATCTGATTCCCCGCCTCTGTTTCCCCGCTTCTGATTCCCTGCCTCTGTTTCCCCATATCTGATTCCCCGCCTCTGATTCCCCACTCTGATTTCCCGCCTCTGATTCCCCACCTCTGATTCCCCGCCTCTGATTCCTCGCATCTGATTCCCTGCCTCTGATGCCCCGCCTCTGATTCCCCATCTCTGATTCCCCGCCTCTGATACCCCGTGTCTGATTCCCTGCCTCTGATTCCCCGCCTACGATTCCTCGCCTCTGTTTCCCCGCCTCTGATTCCCCGCCTCTGATTCCCCATATCTGACTCCCCGCCTCTGATTCCCCAACTCTGATACCCCGCCTCTGCTTCCCCATCTCTGATTCCCAGTCCTCTTATTCCCGGCATCTGATTCCCGGCCTCTGATTCCCAGCCTCTGATTCCCTGCCACTGAATCCCCGCCCCTGATTCCCCACCTCTGATACCCCATCTCTGATTCCCCGCCTCTGATACCCCGTGTCTGATTCCCTGCCTCTGATTCCCCGCCTACGATTCCTCGCCTCTGTTTCCCCGCCTCTGATTCCCCGCCTCTGATTCCCCATATCTGACTCCCCGCCTCTGATTCCCCAACTCTGATACCCCGCCTCTGCTTCCCCATCTCTGATTCCCAGTCCTCTTATTCCCGGCATCTGATTCCCGGCCTCTGATTCCCAGCCTCTGATTCCCTGCCACTGAATCCCCGCCCCTGATTCCCCACCTCTGATTCCCCATCTCTGATTCCCCGCCTCTGATACCCCGTGTCTGATTCCCCACCTCTCATTCCCCGCCTCTGATTCCCCGCATCTGATTCCCTGCCTCTGATTCACAGCCTCTGATTCCCTGCCTCTGATTCTCAACCTCTGATTCCCCACCTCTGATTCCCCATATCTGATTCCCCGCCTCATTTCCCCGCCTCTGATTCCGCGCCTCTGTTTCCCCATATCTGTTTCCCCGCCTCTGTTTCCCCGCCTCTGAATCCCCGCCTCTTTTTCCCCATATCTGATTCCACGCCTCTGATACCCCAACTCTGATTCCCAGCCTGTTATTCCCCATCACTGATTCCCCGCCTCTGATTCCCCGCGTCTCATTCCCTGCCTCTGATTCCCCGCTCTGATTCCCCATCACTGATTCCCCGCCACTAATTCCCCACATCTGATTCCCTGCCTCTGATTCCCTGTCTCTGATTCCCCGCCTCTGATTCCCCGCCTCTGATTCCCAACCTCTGATTCCCCACCTCTGATTCCCCATATCTGATTCCCCGCCTCTGTTTCCCCGCCTCTGATTCCCCGCCTCTGATTCCCCATATCTGATTCCCCGCCTCTGATCCCCAACTCTGATTCCCCGCCTCTGATTCCCCAGCTCTGATTCCCCGCCTCTGATTCCCCGCGTCTGATTCCCTGCCTCTGATTCCCCGCCTCTGATTCCCCACCACTGATTCCCCATATCTGATTCCCTGCCTCTGTTTCCCCGCCTCTGATTCCCCGCCTCTGATTCCCCATATCTGATTCCCAGCCTCTGATTCCCCAGCTCTGATTCCCCGCCTCTGATTTCCCGCGTCTGATTCCCCGCCTCTGATTCCCCAGCTCTGATTCCCCGCCTCTGATTCCCCGCGTCTGATTCCCTGCCTCTGATTCCCCGCCTTTGATTCCCCATATCTGATTCCCAGCCTCTGTTTCCCCGCCTCTGATTCGCCCCTCTGATTCCCCATATCTGATTCCCAGCCTCTGATTCCACACCTCTGATTCCGCGCCCCTGATTCGTCAGCTATGAACCCCCGCCTCTGGTTCACCACGTCTGATTCCCTGCCTCTGATTCCCCACCTCAGATTCCCGGCCTCTGATTCCCGGCCTGTGATTCCCTGCCTCTGATTCCCCGCTCTGATTCCCCATCTCTGATTCCCCGCCTCTGATTCCCCACATCTCATTCCCTGCCTCTGATTCCCAACCTCTGATTCCCCACCTCTGATTCCCCATATCTGATTCCACGCCGCTGCTTCCCCGGACTCTGATTCCCCGCCTCTGATTCCCCGCTTCTGATTCTGATTCCCTGCCTATGATTCCCCATCTCTGATTCCCCACATCTGATTCCCTGCCTCTGATTCCCTGTCTCTGATTCCCCGCCTCTGATTCCTCGCCTCTGATTCCCAACCTCTGATTCCCCAGCTCTGATTCACTGCCTCTGATTCCCTGCCTCCTATTCCCCGTGTCTGATTTCCTGCCTCTGATTCACAGCCTCTGATTCCCCATCTCTAATTCACCGCCTCTGATTCCCCACCTCTGATTCCCCATATCTGATTCCCCAACTATGTTTCCCCGCCTCTGATTCCCCTCCTCTGATTCACCATCTCTGATTCCTGGACTCTGATTCCCCACCTGTCATTCCCCGCCTCTGATTCCCCGCATCTGATTCCCTGCCTCTGATTCACAGCCTCTGATTCCCTGCCTCTGATTCTCAACCTCTGATTCCCCACCTCTGATTCCCCATATCTGATTCCCCGCCTCATTTCCCCGCCTCTGATTCCCCGCCTCTGTTTCCCCGCCTCTGAATCCCCGCCTCTTTTTCCCCATATCTGATTCCCCGCCTCTGATACCCCAACTCTGATTCCCAGCCTGTTATTCCCCATCTCTGATTCCCCGCCTCTGATTCCCCGCGTCTGATTCCCTGCCTCTGATTCCCCGCTCTGATTCCCCATCTCTGATTCCCCGCCTCTGATTCCCCACATCTGATTCCCTGCCTCTGATTCCCTGCCACAGATTCCCCGCCCCTGAATCCCCACCTCTGATTCCCCATATCTGATTTCCCGCCTCTGTTTCCACGCCTCTGATTCCCCGCCTCTGATTCCCCATATCTGATTCCCCGCCTCTGATCCCCAACTCTCATTCCCCGCCTCTGATTCCCCAGCTCTGATTCCCCGCCTCTGATTCCCCGCGTCTGATTCCCTGCCTCTGATTCCCCGCCTCTGATTCCCCATCTCTGATTCACAACCTCTGATTCCCCACCTCTGATTCCCCATATCTGATTCCCCGCCTCTGATTTCCCGCCTCTGATTCCCCGCCTCTGATTCCCCATATCTGATTCCCAGCCTCTGATTCCACACCTCTGATTTCCCGCCCCTGATTCGTCAGCTATGAATCCCCTCCTCTGGTTCCCCACGTCTGATTCCCTGCCTCTGATTCCCCGCCTCTGATTCCCCATCTCTGATTCAACACCTCTGATTCCCCGCGTCTGATTCCCCACCTCTGATTCCCCATCTCTGATTCCCCATATCTGATTCCCCGCGTCTGTTTCCCCGCCTCTGATTCCAAGCCTCTGTTTCCCCATATCTGATTCCCCGCCTCTGATTCCCCAACTCTGAATCCCCGCCTCTGATTCCCCAGCTCTGATTCATCACATCTGATTCCCCACCTCTGCTTCCCCATCTCTGATTCACTGCCTCTGATTCGCCACCTCTGATTCCCCATATGATTCCCCGCCTATGTTTCCCCACTTCTGATTCCCCGCCTCTGATTCCCCATATCGGATTCCCCGCCTCTGATTCCCCATCTCTGAATCCCCAACTATGATTCCCCGCCTCTGATTCCCCAGCTCTGATTCCCCACCTCTGATTCCCCGCGTCTGATTCCATGCCTCTGATTCCCCGCCTCTGATTCCCCATCTCTGATTCACAACCTCTGATTCCCCACCTCTGATTCCCCATATCTGATTCCCCGCCTCTGTTTCTCCGCCTCTGATTCCCCGCCTCTGATTCCCCATATCTGATTCCCAGCCTCTGATTCCACACCTCTGACTCCCCACCCCTGATTCGTCAGCTATGAATCCCCGCCTCTGGTTCCCCACGTCTGATTCCCTGCCTCTGATTCCCCACCTCTGATTCACCGCTTCTGATTCTGATTCCCTGCCTCTGATTCCCCATCTCTGATTCCCCACATCTGATTCCCTGCCTCTGATTCCCTGTCTCTGATTCCCCGCCTCTGATTCCCCGCCTCTGATTCCCAACCTCTGATTCCCCAACTCAGATTCCCCATATCTGATTCCCCGCCTCTGTTTCCCCGCCTCTGATTCCCCGCCTCTGTTTCCCCATATCTGATTCCCGGACTCTGATTCCCCACCTCTGATTCCCCATCTCTGATTCCACACATCCGATTCCCTGCCTCTGATTCCCTGCCTCTGATTCCCCGCGTCTGATTCCCTGACTCTGATTCCCAACCTCTGATTCCCCACCTCTGATTCCCCATATCTGATTCCCCGCCTCTGTTTCCCCGCTTCTGATTCCCCGCCTCTGTTTCCCCATATCTGATTTCCCGCCTCTGATTCCCCAACTCTGATTTCCCGCCTCTGATTCCCCAGCTCTGATTCCCCGCCTCTGATTGCTCACGTCTGATTCCCTGCCTCTGATGCCCTGCCTCTGATTCCCCATCTCTGATTCCCCGCCTCTGATTCCCCGCCTCTGTTTCCCCGCCTCTGATTCCCCTCCTCTGATTCCCCATATCTGATTCCCAGCCTCTGATTCCCCAACTCTGATTCCCCACCTCTGATTCCCCATCTCTGATTTCCAGTCCTCTTATTCCCGGAATCTGATTCCCGGCCGCTGATTCCCAGCCTCTGATTCACTGCCACTGATTCCCTGCCACTGATTCCCCGCCCCTGAGTCCCCACCTCTGATTCCCCATATCTGATTCCCCGCTTCTGTTTCCCCGCCTCTGATTGGCCGCCTCTGATACCCCGCCTCTGATTCCCCATCTCTAATTCACTGACTCTGATTCGCTTCCTCTGATTCCCCATATCTGATTCCCCGCCTCTGTTTCCCCTCCTTTGATTCCCCGCCTCTGATTCCCCATATATGATTCCCAACCTCTGATTCCCCACCTCTGATTCCCCATATCTGACTCCCCGCCTCTGTTTCCCCGCCTCTGATTCCCCGCCTCTGTTTCCCCATATCTGATTCCCGGACTCTGATTCCCCACCTCAGATTCCCCATCTCAGATTCCGCACATCCGATTCCCTGCCTCTGATTCCCCGCCTCTGATTCCCCGCGTCTGATTCCCTGCCTCTGATTCCCAACCTATGATTCCCCACCTCTGATTCCCTATATCTGATTCTCCGCCTCTGTTTCCCCGCCTCTGATTCCCCGCCTCTGTTTCCCCATATCTGATTCGCCACCTCTGATTCCCCACATCTGATTCCCTGCCTCTGATTCCCTGTCTTTGATTCGCCGTCTCTGATTCCCCATATCTGATTCCCCGCCGCTGTTTCCCCGGACTCTGATTCCCCACCTCTGATTCCCCATCTCTGATTCCGCACATCCAACTCCCTGCCTCTGATTCCCCGCCTCTGATTCCCCGCGTCTGATTCCCTGCCTCGGATTCCCTCCTATGATTCCCCACCTATGATTCCCTATATCTGATTCTCCGCCTCTGTTTCCCCGCCTCTGATTCCCCGCCTCTGTTTCCCCATATCTGATTCACCGACTCTGATTCCCCACAACTGATTCCCTGCCTCTGATTCCCTGTCTCTGATTCCCCATCTCTGATTCCCCATATCCGATTCCCTGCCTCTGATTCCCCGCCTCTGATTCCCCGCGTCTGATTCCCTGCCTCTTATTCCCAACCTCTGATTCCCCACCTCTGATTCCCCATATCTGATTCCCCGCCTCTGTTTCCCCGCTTCTGATTCCCTGCCTCTGTTTCCCCATATCTGATTCCCCGCCTCTGATTCCCCACTCTGATTTCCCGCCTCTGATTCCCCACCTCTGATTCCCCGCCTCTGATTCCTCGCATCTGATTCCCTGCCTCTGATGCCCCGCCTCTGATTCCTCATCTCTGATTCCCCGCCTCTGATACCCCGTGTCTGATTCCCTGCCTCTGATTCCCCGCCTACGATTCCTCGCCTCTGTTTCCCCGCCTCTGATTCCCCGCCTCTGATTCCCCATATCTGACTCCCCGCCTCTGATTCCCCAACTCTGATACCCCGCCTCTGCTTCCCCATCTCTGATTCCCAGTCCTCTTATTCCCGGCATCTGATTCCCGGCCTCTGATTCCCAGCCTCTGATTCCCTGCCACTGAATCCCCGCCCCTGATTCCCCACCTCTGATACCCCATCTCTGATTCCCCGCCTCTGATACCCCGTGTCTGATTCCCTGCCTCTGATTCCCCGCCTACGATTCCTCGCCTCTGTTTCCCCGCCTCTGATTCCCCGCCTCTGATTCCCCATATCTGACTCCCCGCCTCTGATTCCCCAACTCTGATACCCCGCCTCTGCTTCCCCATCTCTGATTCCCAGTCCTCTTATTCCCGGCATCTGATTCCCGGCCTCTGATTCCCAGCCTCTGATTCCCTGCCACTGAATCCCCGCCCCTGATTCCCCACCTCTGATTCCCCATCTCTGATTCCCCGCCTCTGATACCCCGTGTCTGATTCCCTGCCTCTGATTCCCCACCTCTGATTCCCCATATCTGATTACCCACCTCTGTTTCCCCGCCTCTGATTGGTCGCCTCTGATACCACGCCTCTGATTCCCCATCTCTAATTCACTGTCTCTGATTCGCCTCCTCTGATTCCCCATATCTGATTCCCCGCCTCTGATTCCCCATATCGGATTCGCCGCCTCTGATTCCCCATCTCTGATTCCCGGCTTCTGATTCCCCATCTCTGATTCCCCGCCTCTGATTCCCCGTGTATGATTCCCTGCCTCTGATTCCCCGCCTCTGATTCCCCTCCTCTGATTCCCTGCCACAGACTCCCCGCCCCTGATTCCCCACCTCTGATTCCCCATATCTGATTCCCCGCCTCTGTTTCCCCGCCTCTGATTCCCCGCCTCTGATTCCCCATATCTGATTCCCCGCCTCTGATCCCCAACTCTGATTCCCCATCTCTGATTCACAACCTCTGATTCCCCACCTCTGATTCCCCATATCTGATTCCCCGCCTCTGATTCTCCGCCTCTGATTCCCCGCCTCTGATTCCCCATATCTGATTCCCAGCCTCTGATTCCACACCTCTGATTCCCCACCCCTGATTCGTCAGCTATGAATCCCCGCCTTTGGTTCCCCACGTCTGATTCCCTGCCTCTGATTCCCCACCTCTGATTCACCGCTTCTGATTCTGATTTCCTGCCTCTGATTCCCCATCTCTGATTCCCCACATCTGATTCCCTGCCTCTGATTCCCTGCCTCTGATTCCCTGCCTCTGATTCCCCGCATCTGATTCCCTGCCTCTGTTTCCCAACCTCTGATTCCCCACCTCTGATTCCCCATATCTGATTCCCCGCCTCTGTTTCCCCGCTTCTGATTCCCCGCCTCTGTTTCCCCATATCTGATTTCCCGCTTCTGATTCCCCAACTCTGATTTCCCGCCTCTGATTCCCCAGCTCTGATTCCCCGCCTCTGATTGCTCACATCTGATTCCCTGCCTCTGATGCCCTGCCTCTGATTCCCCATCTCTGATTCCCCGCCTCTGATTCCCCGCCTCTGTTTCCCCGCATCTGATTCGCCCCTCTGATTCCCCATATCTGATTCCCCGCCTCATTTCCCCGCCTCTGATTCCCCGCCTCTGTTTCCCCGCCTCTGAATCCCCGCCTCTTTTTCCCCATATCTGATTCCCCGCCTCTGATACCCCAACTCTGATTCCCAGCCTGTTATTCCCCATCTCTGATTCCCCGCCTCTGATTCCCCGCGTCTGATTCCCTGCCTCTGATTCCCCGCTCTGATTCCCCATCTCTGATTCCCCGCCTCTGATTCCCCACATCTGATTCCCTGCCTCTGATTCCCTGCCACAGATTCCCCGCCCCTGATTCCCCACCTCTGATTCCCCATATCTGATTTCCCGCCTCTGTTTCCACGCCTCTGATTCCCCGCCTCTGATTCCCCATATCTGATTCCCCGCCTCTGATCCCCAACTCTCATTCCCCGCCTCTGATTCCCCAGCTCTGATTCCCCGCCTCTGATTCCCCGCGTCTGATTCCCTGCCTCTGATTCCCCGCCTCTAATTCCCCATCTCTGATTCACAACCTCTGATTCCCCACCTCTGATTCCCCATATCTGATTCCCCGCCTCTGAATTCCCGCCTCTGATTCCCCGCCTCTGATTCCCCATATCTGATTCCCAGCCTCTGATTCCACACCTCTGATTTCCCGCCCCTGATTCGTCAGCTATGAATCCCCTCCTCTGGTTCCCCACGTCTGATTCCCTGCCTCTGATTCCCCGCCTCTGATTCCCCATCTCTGATTCAACACCTCTGATTCCCCGCGTCTGATTCCCCACCTCTGATTCCCCATCTCTGATTCCCCATATCTGATTCCCCGCGTCTGTTTCCCCGCCTCTGATTCCAAGCCTCTGTTTCCCCATATCTGATTCCCCGCCTCTGATTCCCCAACTCTGAATCCCCGCCTCTGATTCCCCAGCTCTGATTCATCACATCTGATTCCCCACCTCTGCTTCCCCATCTCTGATTCACTGCCTCGGATTCGCCACCTCTGATTCCCCATATGATTCCCCGCCTATGTTTCCCCACTTCTGATTCCCCGCCTCTGATTCCCCATATCGGATTCCCCGCCTCTGATTCCCCATCTCTGAATCCCCAACTATGATTCCCCGCCTCTGATTCCCCAGCTCTGATTCCCCACCTCTGATTCCCCGCGTCTGATTCCATGCCTCTGATTCCCCGCCTCTGATTCCCCATCTCTGATTCACAACCTCTGATTCCCCACCTCTGATTCCCCATATCTGATTCCCCGCCTCTGTTTCTCCGCCTCTGATTCCCCGCCTCTGATTCCCCATATCTGATTCCCAGCCTCTGATTCCACACCTCTGATTCCCCACCCCTGATTCGTCAGCTATGAATCCCCGCCTCTGGTTCCCCACGTCTGATTCCCTGCCTCTGATTCCCCACCTCTGATTCACCGCTTCTGATTCTGATTCCCTGCCTCTGATTCCCCATCTCTGATTCCCCACATCTGATTCCCTGCCTCTGATTCCCTGTCTCTGATTCCCCGCCTCTGATTCCCCGCCTCAAATTCCCAACCTCTGATTCCCCAACTCAGATTCCCCATATCTGATTCCCCGCCTCTGTTTCCCCGCCTCTGATTCCCCGCCTCTGTTTCCCCATATCTGATTCCCGGACTCTGATTCCCCACCTCTGATTCCCCATCTCTGATTCCACACATCCGATTCCCTGCCTCTGATTCCCTGCCTCTGATTCCCCGCGTCTGATTCCCTGCCTCTGATTCCCAACCTCTGATTCCCCACCTCTGATTCCCCATATCTGATTCCCCGCCTCTGTTTCCCCGCTTCTGATTCCCCGCCTCTGTTTCCCCATATCTGATTTCCCGCCTCTGATTCCCCAACTCTGATTTCCCGCCTCTGATTCCCCAGCTCTGATTCCCCGCCTCTGATTGCTCACGTCTGATTCCCTGCCTCTGATGCCCTGCCTCTGATTCCCCATCTCTGATTCCCCGCCTCTGATTCCCCGCCTCTGTTTCCCCGCCTCTGATTCCCCTCCTCTGATTCCCCATATCTGATTCCCAGCCTCTGATTCCCCAACTCTGATTCCCCACCTCTCATTCCCCATCTCTGATTTCCAGTCCTCTTATTCCCGGAATCTGATTCCCGGCCGCTGATTCCCAGCCTCTGATTCACTGCCACTGATTCCCTGCCACTGATTCCCCGCCCCTGAGTCCCCACCTCTGATTCCCCATATCTGATTCCCCACCTCTGATTCCCCATATCTGACTCCCCGCCTCTGTTTCCCCGCCTCTGATTCCCCGCCTCTGTTTCCCCATATCTGATTCCCGGACTCTGATTCCCCACCTCAGATTCCCCATCTCAGATTCCGCACATCCGATTCCCTGCCTCTGATTCCCCGCCTCTGATTCCCCGCGTCTGATTCCCTGCCTCTGATTCCCAACCTCTGATTCCCCACCTCTGATTCCCCATATCTGATTCCCCGCCTCTGTTTCCCCGCTTCTGATTCCCCGCCTCTGTTTCCCCATATCTGATTTCCCGCCTCTGATTCCCCAACTCTGATTTCCCGCCTCTGATTCCCCAGCTCTGATTCCCCGCCTCTGATTGCTCACGTCTGATTCCCTGCCTCTGATGCCCTGCCTCTGATTCCCCATCTCTGATTCCCCGCCTCTGATTCCCCGCCTCTGTTTCCCCGCCTCTGATTCCCCTCCTCTGATTCCCCATATCTGATTCCCAGCCTCTGATTCCCCAACTATGATTCCCCACCTCTGATTCACCATCTCTGATTTCCAGTCCTCTTATTCCCGGAATCTGATTCCCGGCCGCTGATTCCCAGCCTCTGATTCACTGCCACTGATTCCCTGCCACTGATTCCCCGCCCCTGAGTCCCCACCTCTGATTCCCCATATCTGATTCCCCACCTCTGATTCCCCATATCTGACTCCCCGCCTCTGTTTCCCCGCCTCTGATTCCCCGCCTCTGTTTCCCCATATCTGATTCCCGGACTCTGATTCCCCACCTCAGATTCCCCATCTCAGATTCCGCACATCCGATTCCCTGCCTCTGATTCCCCGCCTCTGATTCCCCGCGTCTGATTCCCTGCCTCTGATTCCCAACCTATGATTCCCCACCTCTGATTCCCTATATCTGATTCTCCGCCTCTGTTTCCCCGCCTCTGATTCCCCGCCTCTGTTTCCCCATATCTGATTCGCCACCTCTGATTCCCCACATCTGATTCCCTGCCTCTGATTCCCTGTCTTTGATTCGCCGTCTCTGATTCCCCATATCTGATTCCCCGCCGCTGTTTCCCCGGACTCTGATTCCCCACCTCTGATTCCCCATCTCTGATTCCGCACATCCAACTCCCTGCCTCTGATTCCCCGCCTCTGATTCCCCGCGTCTGATTCCCTGCCTCGGATTCCCTCATATGATTCCCCACCTATGATTCCCTATATCTGATTCTCCGCCTCTGTTTCCCCGCCTCTGATTCCCCGCCTCTGTTTCCCCATATCTGATTCACCGACTCTGATTCCCCACATCTGATTCCCTGCCTCTGATTCCCTGTCTCTGATTCTCCATCTCTGATTCCCCATATCCGATTCCCTGCCTCTGATTCCCCGCCTCTGATTCCCCGCGTCTGATTCCCTGCCTCTTATTCCCAACCTCTGATTCCCCACCTCTGATTCCCCATATCTGATTCCCCGCCTCTGTTTCCCCGCTTCTGATTCCCCGCCTCTGTTTCCCCATATCTGATTCCCCGCCTCTGATTCCCCACTCTGATTTCCCGCCTCTGATTCCCCACCTCTGATTCCCCGCCTCTGATTCCTCGAATCTGATTCCCTGCCTCTGATGCCCCGCCTCTGATTCCCCATCTCTGATTCCCCGCCTCTGATACCCCGTGTCTGATTCCCTGCCTCTGATTCCCCGCCTACGATTCCTCGCCTCTGTTTCCCCGCCTCTGATTCCCCGCCTCTGATTCCCCATATCTGACTCCCCGCCTCTGATTCCCCAACTCTGATACCCCGCCTCTGCTTCCCCATCTCTGATTCCCAGTCCTCTTATTCCCGGCATCTGATTCCCGGCCTCTGATTCCCAGCCTCTGATTCCCTGCCACTGAATCCCCGCCCCTGATTCCCCACCTCTGATTCCCCATCTCTGATTCCCCGCCTCTGATACCCCGTGTCTGATTCCCTGCCTCTGATTCCCCGCCTACGATTCCTCGCCTCTGTTTCCCCGCCTCTGATTCCCCGCCTCTGATTCCCCATATCTGACTCCCCGCCTCTGATTCCCCAACTCTGATACCCCGCCTCTGCTTCCCCATCTCTGATTCCCAGTCCTCTTATTCCCGGCATCTGATTCCCGGCCTCTGATTCCCAGCCTCTGATTCCCTGCCACTGAATCCCCGCCCCTGATTCCCCACCTCTGATTCCCCATCTCTGATTCCCCGCCTCTGATACCCCGTGTCTGATTCCCTGCCTCTGATTCCCCACCTCTGATTCCCCATATCTGATTACCCGCCTCTGTTTCCCCGCCTCTGATTGGTCGCCTCTGATACCACGCCTCTGATTCCCCATCTCTAATTCACTGTCTCTGATTCGCCTCCTCTGATTCCCCATATCTGATTCCCCGCCTCTGATTCCCCATATCGGATTTGCCGCCTCTGATTCCCCATCTCTGATTCCCGGCTTCTGATTCCCCATCTCTGATTCCCCGCCTCTGATTCCCCGTGTATGATTCCCTGCCTCTGATTCCCCGCCTCTGATTCCCCTCCTCTGATTCCCTGCCACAGACTCCCCGCCCCTGATTCCCCACCTCTGATTCCCCATATCTGATTCCCCGCCTCTGTTTCCCCGCCTCTGATTCCCCGCCTCTGATTCCCCATATCTGATTCCCCGCCTCTGATCCCCAACTCTGATTCCCCATCTCTGATTCACAACCTCTGATTCCCCACCTCTGATTCCCCATATCTGATTCCCCGCCTCTGATTCTCCGCCTCTGATTCCCCGCCTCTGATTCCCCATATCTGATTCCCAGCCTCTGATTCCACACCTCTGATTCCCCACCCCTGATTCGTCAGCTATGAATCCCCGCCTTTGGTTCCCCACGTCTGATTCCCTGCCTCTGATTCCCCACCTCTGATTCACCGCTTCTGATTCTGATTTCCTGCCTCTGATTCCCCATCTCTGATTCCCCACATCTGATTCCCTGCCTCTGATTCCCTGCCTCTGATTCCCTGCCTCTGATTCCCCGCATCTGATTCCCTGCCTCTGTTTCCCAACCTCTGATTCCCCACCTCTGATTCCCCATATCTGATTCCCCGCCTCTGTTTCCCCGCTTCTGATTCCCCGCCTCTGTTTCCCCATATCTGATTTCCCGCCTCTGATTCCCCAACTCTGATTTCCCGGCATCCGATTCCCTGCCTCTGATTCCCCGCCTCTGATTCCCCATCTCTGATTCCCCGCCTCTGATTCCCCGTGTCTGATTCCCTGCCTTTGATTCCCCGCCTCTGATTCCCCGCATCTGATTCCCTGCCACTGATTCCCTGCCCCTGATTCCCCACCTCTGATTCCCCACATCTGATTCCCGGCCTCTGTTTCCCCGCCTCTGATTCCCCGCCTCTGATTCCCCATATCTGATTCCCTGCCTCTGATTCCCCAACTCTGATTCCCCGCCTCTGATTCCCCAGCTCTGATTCCCTATATTTGATTCCCCGCCTCTGTTTCCCCGCCTCTGATTCCCCGCCTCTGATTCCCCATATCTGATTCCCCGCCTCTGATTGCCCACCTCTGATTCCCAGCCTCTGATTCGCCAGCTCTGATTCCCCGCCTCTGATTCCCCGCATCTGATTCCCTGCCTCTGATTCCCCGCCTCTGATTCCCCATCTCTGATTCACCGCCTTTGATTCGCCACCTCTGATTCCCCATATCTGATTCCCCACCTCTGATTCCCGGCCTCTTATTCCCAGCATCTGATTCCTGGCCTCTGATTCCCGGCCTCTGATTCCCCGCTTCTGATTCTGATTCCCTTCCTCTTATTCCCCATCTCTGATTCCGCACATCTGATTCCCTGCCTCTGATTCCCCACCTCTGATTCCCCATATCTGATTCCCCGCCTCTGTTTCCCCGCCTCTGATTCCCCGCCTCTGTTTCCCTATATCTAATTCCCCACCTCTGATGCCCCAACTCTGATTCCCCGCCTCTCATTCCCCAGCTCTGATTCCCCGCCTCTGATTCCCTGCATCCGATTCCCCATATCTGTCCCCGCCTCTGTTTCCCCGCCTCTGATTCCCCGCCTCTGATTCCCCAACTCTGAATCCCCGCCTCTGATTCCCCAGCTCTGATTCCCCGCCTCTGATTCCCCGCATCTGATTCCCTGCCTCTGATTCCCCGCCTCTGATTCCAGGCCTCTGATTCCCAGCATCTGATTCCGGCCTTTGATTCCCGGCCTCTGATTCCCTGCTTCTGATTCTGATTCCCTGCCTCTGATTCCCCATCTCTGATTCCGCACATCTGATTCCTTGCCTCTGATTCCCCACCTCTGATTCCCCATATCTGATTCCCCACCTGGGTTTCCCCGCCTCTGATTCCCCGCCTCTGTTTCCCAATATCTAAGTCCCCGCCTCTGATTCCCCAAATCTGATTCCCCACCTCTGATTCCCCAGCTCTGATTCCCCGCCTCTGATTCCCCGCATCTGATTCCCTGCATCTGATTCCAAGCCTCTGATTCCCTGCCTCTGATTCCCAACCTCTGATTCCCCACCTCTGATTCCCCATATCTGATTCCCCGCCTCTGTTTCCCCGCCTCGGATTCCCCGCCTCTGTTTCCCCATATCTGATTCCCGGCCTCTGATTCCCGGACTCTGATTCCCCACCTCTGATTCCCGGCCTCTTATTCCCAGCATCTGATTCCCGGCCTCTGATTCCCGGCCTCTGATTCCCCGCTTCTGATTCTGATTCCCTGCCTCTGATTCCCCATCTCTGATTCCGCACATCTGATTCCCTGCCTCTGATTCCCCACCTCTGATTCCCCATATCTGATTCCCCGCCTCTGTTTCCCCGCCTCTGATTCCCCGCCTCTGTTTCCCTATATCTAATTCCCCACCTCTGATGCCCCAACTCTGATTCCCCGCCTCTGATTCCCCAGCTCTGATTCCCCGCCTCTGATTCCCCGCATCCGATTCCCCATATCTGATTCCCCGCCTCTGTTTCCCCGCCTCTGATTCCCCGCCTCTGTTTCCCCATATCTGATTCCCCGCCTCTGATTCCCAACTATGATTCCCCGCCTCTGATTCCCCAGCTCTGATTCCCTGCCTCTGATTCCCTGCGTTCTATTCCCTGCCTCTGATTCCCCGCCTGTGATTCCCCATCACTGATTCACCACCTCTGATTCCCCACATCTGATTCCCCATATCTAATTCCCCGCCTCTGTTTGCCCGCCTCTGATTCCCCGCCTCTGTTTCCCCATATCTGATTCCCCGTCTCTGAATCCCCAACTCTGATTCCCTGCCTCTGATTCCCCAGCTCTGATTCCCCGCCTTTGATTCCCCCCGTCTGATTCCCAGCCTCTGAATCCCCGTGTCTGATTTCCTGCCTCTGATTCCCCGCCTCTGATTCCCCATCTCTGATTCACCGCCTCTGATTCCCCACCTCTGATTCCCCATCTCTGATTCCGCACATCCGATTCCCTGCCTCTGATTCCCCAACTCTGATTCCCCGCCTCTGATTCCCCATCTCTGATTCCCCACCTCTGATTCCCCGTGTCTGATTCCCTGCCTCTGATTCCCCTCCTCTGAATACCAGCCTCTGATTCCCCATATCTGATTCCCCGCCTCTGATTCCCTGCCTCTGATTCCCCAGCTCTGATTCCCCGCCTTTGATTCCCCCCGTCTGATTCCCAGCCTCTGAATCCCCGTGTCTGATTTCCTGCCTCTGATTCCCCGCCTCTGATTCCCCATCTCTGATTCACCGCCTCTGATTCCCCATCTCTGATTCCCCACCTCTGATTCCCCGTGTCTGATTCCCCGTGTCTGATTCCATGCCTCTGATTCCCCGCCTCTGATTCCCCATATCTGATTCCCTGCCACTGATTCCCCGCCTCTCATTCCCCATCTCTGATTCACCACCTCTGATTCCCGGCCTCTGATTGCCCACCTCTGATTCCCCGCCTCTGATTCGCCAGCTATGATTCCCCCCCTCTGATTCCCCGCGTCTGATTCCCCGCCTCTGATTCCCCAACTCTAATACCCCGCCTCTGATTCCCCAGCTCTGATTCCCCTCCTCTGATTCCCCGCATCTGATTCCCTGCCTCTGATTCCCCGCCTCTGATTCCAGGCCTCTGATTCCCAACCTCTGATTCCCCACCTCTGATTCCCAATATCTGATTCCCCGCCTCTGTTTCACCGCCTCTGATTCCCCGCCTCTGTTTCCCCATATCTGATTCCCCGCCTCTGATTCCCCAACTCTGATTCCCCGCTTCTGATTCCCCAGCTCTGAATCCCCGCCTCTGATTCCCCGCGTCTGATTCCCTGCCTCTGATGCCCCGCCTCTGATTCCCCATCTGCGATTCACAACCTCTGATGCCCCACCTCTGATTCCCCATATCCGATTCCCAGCCTCTGTTTCCCCGCCTCTGATTCCCCACCTCTGTTTCCCCATATCTGATTCCCCGCCTCTGATTCCCCAACTCTAATACCCCGCCTCTGATTCCCCAGCTCTGATTCCCCACCTCTGATTCCCCGCATCTGATTCCCTGCCTCTTATTCCCCGCCTCTGATTCCAGGCCTCTTATTCCCAGCATCTGATTCCGGCCTCTGATTCCCGGCCTCTGATTCCCTGCTTCTGATTCTGATTCCCTGCCTCTGATTCCCCATCTCTGATTCCGCACATCTGATTCCCTGCCTCTGATTCCCCACCTCTGATTCCCCATATCTGATTCCCCGCCTCTGATTCCCTGCCTCTGATTCCCAACCTCTGATTCCCCACCTCTGATTCCCCATATCTGATTCCCCGCCTCTGTATCCCCGCCTCGGATTCCCCGCCTCTGTTTCCCCATATCTGATTCCCGGCCTCTGATTCCCCGCCTCTGATTCCCCATATCTGATTCCCTGCCTCTGATTCCCCAACTCTGATTCCCCGCCTCTGATTCCCCGCCTCTGATTCCCCATCTCTGATTCACCGCCTTTGATTCGCCACCTCTGATTCCCAATATCTGATTCCCCACCTCTGTTTCCCCACCTCTGATTCCCCGCCTCTGATTCTCCATATCTCATTCCCCGCCTCTGAATCCCAATCTCTGATTCCCGGACTCTGATTCCCCTCCTCTGATTCCCGGCCTCTTATTCCCAGCATCTGATTCCCGGCCTCTGATTCCCGGCCTCTGATTCCCCGCTTCTGATTCCCTGCCTCTGATTCCCCATCTCTGATTCCGCACATCTGATTCCCTGCCTCTGATTACCCACCTCTGATTCCCCATATCTGATTCCCCGCCTCTGTTTCCCCGCCTCTGATTCCCCGCCTCTGTTTCCCTATATCTAATTCCCCACCTCTGATGCCCCAACTCTGATTCCCCGCCTCTGATTCCCCAGCTCTGATTTCCCGCCTCTGATTCCCTGCATCCGATTCCCCATATCTGATTCCCCGCCTCTGTTTCCCCGCCTCTGATTCCCCGCCTCTGTTTCCCCATATCTGATTCCCGCCTCTGATTCCAAACTATGATTCCCCGCCTCTGATTCCCCAGCTCTGATTCCCTGCCTCTGATTCCCCGCGTTCTATTCCCTGCCTCTGATTCCCCGCCTGTGATTCCCCATCACTGATTCACCACCTCTGATTCCCTACCTCTGATTCCCCATATCTAATTCCCCGCCTCTGTTTGCCCGCCACTGATTCCCCGCCTCTGTTTCCCCATATCTGATTCCCCGCCTCTGAATCCCCAACTCTGATTCCCTGCCTCAGATTCCCCAGCTCTGATTCCCCGCCTTTGATTCCCCCCGTCTGATTCCCAGCCTCTGAATCCCCGTGTCTGATTTCCTGCCTCTGATTCCCCGCCTCTGATTCCCCATCTCTGATTCACCGCCTCTGATTCCCCACCTCTGATTCCCCATCTCTGATTCCGGACATCCAATTCCCTGCCTCTGATTCCCCAACTCTGATTCCCCACCTCTGATTCCCCAGCTCTGATTCCCCGCCTCAGATTCCCCGCGTCTGATTCCCTACCTCTGATTCCCCGCCTCTGATTCCCTGCCTCTGATTCCCCATATCTGATTCCCCGCCTCTGATACCCCAACTCTGATTCCCCGCTTCTGATTCCCCAGCTCTGAATCCCCGCCTCTGATTCCAGGCCTCTGATTCCCATCATCTGATTCCGGCCTCTGATTCCCGGCCTCTGATTCCCTGCTTCTGATTCTGATTCCCTGCATCTGATTCCCCATCTCTGATTCCGCACATCTGATTCCCTGCCTCTGATTCCCCACCTCTGAATCCCCATATCTGATTCCCCGCCTCTGTTTCCCCGCCTCTGATTCCCCGCCTCTGTTTCCCAATATCTAAGTCCCCACCTCTGATTCCCCAAATCTGATTCCCCACCTCTGATTCCCCAGCTCTGATTCCCCGCCTCTGATTCCCCGCATCTGATTCCATGCATCTGATTCCAAGCCTCTGATTCCCTGCCTCTGAATCCCAACCTCTGATTCCCCACCTCTGATTCCCCATATCTGATTCCCCGCCTCTGTTTCCCCGCCTCGGATTCCCCGCCTCAGTTTCCCCATATCTGATTCCCGGCCTCTGATTCCCCGCCTCTGATTCCCCGCCTCTGATTCCCTGCCTCTGATTCCCCATCTCCGATTCCCTGCCTCTGATTCCCAACCTCTGATTCCCCACCTCTGATTCCCCATATCTGATTCCCCGCCTCTGTTTCCCCGCCTCTGATTCCCCGCCTCTGTTTCCCCATATCTGATTCCCCGCCTCTGACTCCCCAACTCTGATTCCCCGCCTGTGATTCCCCAGCTCTATTCCCTGCCTCTGATTCCCCATATCTGATTCCCCGCCTCTGATTCGCCAGCTATGATTCCCCGCCTCTGATTCCCCGCATCTGATTCCCTGCCTCTGATTCCCCCCTTGATTCCCCATCTCTGATTCCCCGCCTGTGATTCCCCAGCTCTGATTCCCCGCCTCTGATTCCCCAGCTCTGATTCCCAGCCTCTGATTCCCCGTGTTTGATCCCCTGCCTCTGATTACCTTCCTCTGATTCCCGGCCACTGATACCCCGCTTCTGATTCTGATTCCCTGCCTCTGATTCCCCATCTCTGATTCACCACATCTAATTCCCTGCCTCTGATTCCACGCCGCTGATTCCCCACCTCTGATTCCCCATATCTGAATCCCCGCCTCTGTTTCCACGCCTCTGATTCCCTGCCTCTGATTCCCAACCTCTGATTCCCCACCCCTGATTCCCCATATCTGATTCCCCGCCTCTGTTTCCCTGCCTCTGATTCCCCGCCCCTGTTTCCCCATATCTGATTCCCCGCCTCTGATTCCCCAACTCTGATTCCCCGCCTCTGATTCCCCAGCTCTGATTCCCCGCCTCTGATTCCCCGTGTTTGATTCCCTGCCTCTGATTCCCCGCCTCTGATTCCCCATCTCTGATTCACCGCCTTTGATTCGCCACCTCTGATTCCCCATATCTGATTCCCCACCTCTGTTACCCCGCCTCTGATTCCCCGCCTCTGATTCCCCATATATCATTCCCCGCCTCTGAATCCCAATCTCTGATTCCCGGACTCTGATTCCCCACCTCTGATTCCCGGCCTCTTATTCCCGGCATCTGATTCCCGGCCTCTGATTCCCGGCCTCTGATTCCCCGCTTCTGATTCTGATTCCCTGCCTCTGATTCCCCATCTCTGATTCCGCACATCTGATTCCCTGCCCCTGATTCCCCACCTCTGATTCCCCATATCTGATTCCCCGCCTCTGTTTCCCCGCCTCTGATTCCCCGCCTCTGTTTCCCCATATCTAATTCCCCACCTCAGATGCCCCAACTCTGATACCCCGCCTCTGATTCCCCAGCTCTGATTCCCCGCCTCTGATTCCCCGCATCCGATTCCCCATATCTGATTCCCCGCCTCTGTTTCCCCGCCTTTGATTCCCCGCCTCTGTTTCCCCATATCTGATTCCCCGCCTCTGATTCCCAACTATGATTCCCCGCCTCTGATTCCCCAGCTCTGATTCCCCGCCTCTGATTCCCCGCGTTCTATTCCCTGCCTCTGATTCCCCGCCTGTGATTCCCCATCTCTGATTCACCACCTCTGATTCCCCACCTCTGATTCCCCATATCTAATTCCCCGCCTCTGTTTGCCCGCCTCTGATTCCCCGCCTCTGTTTCCCCATATCTGATTCCCCGTGTCTGATTCCCTGCCTCTGAATCCCCGCCTCTGATTCCCCGCCTCTGATTCCCTGCCACTGATTCCCTGCCCCTGATACCCCACCTCTGATTCCCCATATCTGATTCCCTGCCTCTGTTTCCCCGCCTCTGATTCCCCGCCTCTGATTCCCCATATCTGATTCCCCGCCTCTGATTCCCCAACTCTGATTCCCCGCCTCTGATTCCCCAGCTCTGAATCCCCGCCTCTGATTCCCCGCGTCTGTTTCCCCGCCTCTGATTCCCCAACTCTGATTCCCCGCCTCTGATTCCCCAGCTCTGATTCCCCGACTCTGATTCCCGGCATCCGATTCCCTGCCTCTGATTCCCCGCCTCTGATTCCCCATCTCTGATTCCCCGCCTCTGATTCCCCGTGTCTGATTCCCTGCCTTTGATTCCCCGCCTCTGATTCCCCGCCTCTGATTCCCTGCCACTGATTCCCTGCCCCTGATTCCCCACCTCTGATTCCCCACATCTGATTCCCGGCCTCTGTTTCCCCGCCTCTGATTCCCCGCCTCTGATTCCCCATATCTGATTCCCTGCCTCTGATTCCCCAACTCTGATTCCCCGCCTCTGATTCCCCAGCTCTGATTCCCTATATTTGATTCCCCGCCTCTGTTTCCCCGCCTCTGATTCCCCGCCTCTGATTCCCCATATCTGATTCCCCGCCTCTGATTGCCCACCTCTGATTCCCAGCCTCTGATTCGCCAGCTCTGATTCCCCGCCTCTGATTCCACGCATCTGATTCCCTGCCTCTGATTCCCCGCCTCTGATTCCCCATCTCTGATTCACCGCCTTTGATTCGCCACCTCTGATTCCCCATATCTGATTCCCCACCTCTGATTCCCGGCCTCTTATTCCCAGCATCTGATTCCCGGCCTCTGATTCCCGGCCTCTGATTCCCCGCTTCTGATTCTGATTCTCTTCCTCTTATTCCCCATCTCTGATTCCGCACATCTGATTCCCTGCCTCTGATTCCCCACCTCTGATTCCCCATATCTGATTCCCCGCCTCTGTTTCCCCGCCTCTGATTCCCCGCCTCTGTTTCCCTATATCTAATTCCCCACCTCTGATGCCCCAACTCTGATTCCCCGCCTCTCATTCCCCAGCTCTGATTCCCCGCCTCTGATTCCCTGCATCCGATTCCCCATATCTGTCCCCGCCTCTGTTTCCCCGCCTCTGATTCCCCGCCTCTGATTCCCCAACTCTGAATCCCCGCCTCTGATTCCCCAGCTCTGATTCCCCGCCTCTGATTCCCCGCATCTGATTCCCTGCCTCTGATTCCCCGCCTCTGATTCCAGGCCTCTGATTCCCAGCATCTGATTCCGGCCTTTGATTCCCGGCCTCTGATTCCCTGCTTCTGATTCTGATTCCCTGCCTCTGATTCCCCATCTCTGATTCCGCACATCTGATTCCTTGCCTCTGATTCCCCACCTCTGATTCCCCATATCTGATTCCCCACCTGGGTTTCCCCGCCTCTGATTCCCCGCCTCTGTTTCCCAATATCTAAGTCCCCGCCTCTGATTCCCCAAATCTGATTCCCCACCTCTGATTCCCCAGCTCTGATTCCCCGCCTCTGATTCCCCGCATCTGATTCCCTGCATCTGATTCCAAGCCTCTGATTCCCTGCCTCTGATTCCCAACCTCTGATTCCCCACCTCTGATTCCCCATATCTGATTCCCCGCCTCTGTTTCCCCGCCTCGGATTCCCCGCCTCTGTTTCCCCATATCTGATTCCCGGCCTCTGATTCCCGGACTCTGATTCCCCACCTCTGATTCCCGGCCTCTTATTCCCAGCATCTGATTCCCGGCCTCTGATTCCCGGCCTCTGATTCCCCGCTTCTGATTCTGATTCCCTGCCTCTGATTCCCCATCTCTGATTCCGCACATCTGATTCCCTGCCTCTGATTCCCCACCTCTGATTCCCCATATCTGATTCCCCGCCTCTGTTTCCCCGCCTCTGATTCCCCGCCTCTGTTTCCCTATATCTAATTCCCCACCTCTGATGCCCCAACTCTGATTCCCCGCCTCTGATTCCCCAGCTCTGATTCCCCGCCTCTGATTCCCCGCATCCGATTCCCCATATCTGATTCCCCGCCTCTGTTTCCCCGCCTCTGATTCCCCGCCTCTGTTTCCCCATATCTGATTCCCCGCCTCTGATTCCCAACTATGATTCCCCGCCTCTGATTCCCCAGCTCTGATTCCCTGCCTCTGATTCCCTGCGTACTATTCCCTGCCTCTGATTCCCCGCCTGTGATTCCCCATCACTGATTCACCACCTCTGATTCCCCACATCTGATTCCCCATATCTAATTCCCCGCCTCTGTTTGCCCGCCTCTGATTCCCCGCCTCTGTTTCCCCATATCTGATTCCCCGTCTCTGAATCCCCAACTCTGATTCCCTGCCTCTGATTCCCCAGCTCTGATTCCCCGCCTTTGATTCCCCCCGTCTGATTCCCAGCCTCTGAATCCCCGTGTCTGATTTCCTGCCTCTGATTCCCCGCCTCTGATTCCCCATCTCTGATTCACCGCCTCTGATTCCCCACCTCTGATTCCCCATCTCTGATTCCGCACATCCGATTCCCTGTCTCTGATTCCCCAACTCTGATTCCCCGCCTCTGATTCCCCATCTCTGATTCCCCACCTCTGATTCCCCGTGTCTGATTCCCTGCCTCTGATTCCCCTCCTCTGAATACCAGCCTCTGATTCCCCATATCTGATTCCCCGCCTCTGATTCCCTGCCTCTGATTCCCCAGCTCTGATTCCCCGCCTTTGATTCCCCCCGTCTGATTCCCAGCCTCTGAATCCCCGTGTCTGATTTCCTGCCTCTGATTCCCCGCCTCTGATTCCCCATCTCTGATTCACCGCCTCTGATTCCCCATCTCTGATTCCCCACCTCTGATTCCCCGTGTCTGATTCCCCGTGTCTGATTCCATGCCTCTGATTCCCCGCCTCTGATTCCCCATATCTGATTCCCTGCCACTGATTCCCCGCCTCTCATTCCCCATCTCTGATTCACCACCTCTGATTCCCGGCCTCTGATTGCCCACCTCTGATTCCCCGCCTCTGATTCGCCAGCTATGATTCCCCCCCTCTGATTCCCCGCGTCTGATTCCCCGCCTCTGATTCCCCAACTCTAATACCCCGCCTCTGATTCCCCAGCTCTGATTCCCCTCCTCTGATTCCCCGCATCTGATTCCCTGCCTCGATTCCCCGCCTCTGATTCCAGGCCTCTGATTCCCAACCTGTGATTCCCCACCTCTGATTCCCAATATCTGATTCCCCGCCTCTGTTTCACCGCCTCTGATTCCCCGCCTCTGTTTCCCCATATCTGATTCCCCGCCTCTGATTCCCCAACTCTGATTCCCCGCCTGTGATTCCCCAGCTCTGATTCCCCGCCTCTGATTCCCCATATCTGATTCCCATCCTCTGATTGCCCACCTCTGATTCCCCGCCTCTGATTCGCCAGCTATGATTCCCCGCCTCTGATTCTCCGCATCTGATTCCCTGCCTCTGATTCCCCCCTTGATTCCCCATCTCTGATTCCCCGCCTGTGATTCCCCAGCTCTGATTCCCCGCCTCTGATTCCCCAGCTCTGATTCCCAGCCTCTGATTCCCCGTGTTTGATCCCCTGCCTCTGATTACCTTCCCCTGATTCCCGGCCACTGATACCCCGCTTCTGTTTCTGATTCCCTGCCTCTGATTCCCCATCTCTGATTCACCACATCTAATTCCCTGCCTCTGATTCCACGCCCCTGATTCCCCACCCCTGATTCCCCATATCTGATTCCCCGCCTCTGTTTCCCTGCCTCTGATTCCCCGCCCCTGTTTCCCCATATCTGATTCCCCGCCTCTGATTCCCCAACTCTGATTCCCCGCCTCTGATTCCCCAGCTCTGATTCCCCGCCTCTGATTCCCCGTGTTTGATTCCCTGCCTCTGATTCCCCGCCTCTGATTCCCCATCTCTGATTCACCGCCTTTGATTCGCCACCTCTGATTCCCCATATCTGATTCCCCACCTCTATTACCCCGCCTCTGATTCCCCGCCTCTGATTCCCCATATATCATTCCCCGCCTCTGAATCCCCATCTCTGATTCCCGGACTCTGATTCCCCACCTCTGATTCCCGGCCTCTTATTCCCGGCATCTGAATCCCGGCCTCTGATTCCCGGCCTCTGATTCCCCGCTTCTGATTCTGATTCCCTGCCTCTGATTCCCCATCTCTGATTCCGCACATCTGATTCCCTGCCTCTGATTCCCCACCTCTGATTCCCCATATCTGATTCCTCGCCTCTGTTTCCCCGCCTCTGATTCCCCGCCTCTGTTTCCCCATATCTAATTCCCCACCTCAGATGCCCCAACTCTGATACCCCGCCTCTGATTCCCCAGCTCTGATTCCCCGCCTCTGATTCCCCGCATCCGATTCCCCATATCTGATTCCCCGCCTCTGTTTCCCCGCCTTTGATTCCCCGCCTCTGTTTCCCCATATCTGATTCCCCGCCTCTGATTCCCAACTATGATTCCCCGCCTCAGATTCCCCAGCTCTGATTCCCCGCCTCTGATTCCCCGCGTTCTATTCCCTGCCTCTGATTCCACGCCTGTGATTCCCCATCTCTGATTCACCACCTCTGATTCCCCACCTCTGATTCCCCATATCTAATTCCCCGCCTCTGTTTGCCCGCCTCTGATTCCCCGCCTCTGTTTCCCCATATCTGATTCCCCGTGTCTGATTCCCTGCCTCTGATTCCCCGCCTCTGATTCCCCGCCTCTGATTCCCTACCACTGATTCCCTGCCCCTGATACCCCACCTCTGATTCCCCATATCTGATTCCCTGCCTCTGTTTCCCCGCCTCTGATTCCCCGCCTCTGATTCCCCATATCTGATTCCCCGCCTCTGATTCCCCAACTCTGATTCCCCGCCTCTGATTCCCCAGCTCTGAATCCCCGCCTCTGATTCCCCGCATCAGTTTCCCCGCCTCTGATTCCCCGCCTCTGTTTCCCCATATCTAAGTCCCCGACTCTGATTCCCCAACTCTGATTCCCCACCTCTGATTCCCCAGCTCTGATTCCCCGCCTCTGATTTCCCGCATCTGATTCCCTGCATCTGATTCCCAGCCTCTGATTCCCTGCCTCTGATTCCCAACCTCTGATTCCCCACCTCTGATTCCCCATATCTGATTCCCCGCCTCTGTTTCCCCGCCTCTGATTCCCCGCCTCTGTTTCCCCATATCTGATTCCCGGCCTCTGATTCTCCGCCTCTGATTCCCCGCCGCTGATTCCCTGCCTCTGATTCCCCATCTCCGATTCCGCACATCGGATTCCCTGCCTCTGATTCCCCGCCTCTGATTCCCCGCCTCTGATTCCCTGCTTCTGATTCCCAACCTCTGATTCCCCACCTCTGATTCCCCATATCTGATTCCCCGCCTCTGTTTCCCCGCCTCTGATTCCCCGCCTCTGATTCCCCAACTCTGAATCCCCGCCTCTGATTCCCCAGCTCTGATTCCCCGCCTCTGATTCCCCGCATCTGATTCCCTGCCTCTGATTCCCCGCCTCTGATTCCAGGCCTCTGATTCCCAGCATCTGATTCCGGCCTTTGATTCCCGGCCTCTGATTCCCTGCTTCTGATTCTGATTCCCTGCCTCTGATTCCCCATCTCTGATTCCGCACATCTGATTCCTTGCCTCTGATTCCCCACCTCTGATTCCCCATATCTGATTCCCCACCTGGGTTTCCCCGGCTCTGATTCCCCGCCTCTGTTTCCCAATATCTAAGTCCCCGCCTCTGATTCCCCAAATCTGATTCCCCACCTCTGATTCCCCAGCTCTGATTCCCCGCCTCTGATTCCCCGCATCTGATTCAATGCATCTGATTCCAAGCCTCTGATTCCCTGCCTCTGATTCCCAACCTCTGATTCCCCACCTCTGTTTCCCCATATCTGATTCCCGGCCTCTGATTCCCGGCCTCTGATTCCCCGCCTCTGATTCCCTGCCTCTGATTCCCCATCTCCGATTCCGCACATCTGATTCCCTTCCTCTGATTCCCCGCCTCTGATTTTCCGCCTCTGATTCCCTGCCTCTGATTCCCAACCTCGGATTCCCCACCTCTGATTCCCCATATCTGATTCCCCGCCTCTGTTTCCCCGCCTCTGATACCCCGCCTCTGATTCCCAACTCTGATTCCCCGCCTCTGATTCCTCAGCTCTGATTCCCCGTGTTTGATTCCCTGCCTCTGATTCCCTGCCCTGATTCCCCATCTCTGTTTCACCGCCTTTGATTCGCCACCTCTGATTCCCCAGCTCTGATTCCCCGCCTCTGATTCCCCGCATCCGATTCCCCATATCTGATTCCCCGCCTCTGTTTCCCCGCCTTTGATTCCCCGCCTCTGTTTCCCCATATCTGATTCCCCGCCTCTGATTCCCAACTATGATTCCCCGCCTCTGATTCCCCAGCTCTGATTCCCCGCCTCTGATTCCCCGCGTTCTATTCCCTGCCTCTGATTCCCCGCCTGTGATTCCCCATCTCTGATTCACCACCTCTGATTCCCCACCTCTGATTCCCCATATCTAATTCCCCGCCTCTGTTTGCCCGCCTCTGATTCCCCGCCTCTGTTTCCCCATATCTGATTCCCCGTGTCTGATTCCCTGCCTCTGAATCCCCGCCTCTGATTCCCCGCCTCTGATTCCCTGCCACTGATTCCCTGCCCCTGATACCCCACCTCTGATTCCCCATATCTGATTCCCTGCCTCTGTTTCCCCGCCTCTGATTCCCCGCCTCTGATTCCCCATATCTGATTCCCCGCCTCTGATTCCCCAACTCTGATTCCCCGCCTCTGATTCCCCAGCTCTGAATCCCCGCCTCTGATTCCCCGCGTCTGTTTCCCCGCCTCTGATTCCCCAACTCTGATTCCCCGCCTCTGATTCCCCAGCTCTGATTCCCCGACTCTGATTCCCGGCATCCGATTCCCTGCCTCTGATTCCCCGCCTCTGATTCCCCATCTCTGATTCCCCGCCTCTGATTCCCCGTGTCTGATTCCCTGCCTTTGATTCCCCGCCTCTGATTCCCCGCCTCTGATTCCCTGCCACTGATTCCCTGCCCCTGATTCCCCACCTCTGATTCCCCACATCTGATTCCCGGCCTCTGTTTCCCCGCCTCTGATTCCCCGCCTCTGATTCCCCATATCTGATTCCCTGCCTCTGATTCCCCAACTCTGATTCCCCGCCTCTGATTCCCCAGCTCTGATTCCCTATATTTGATTCCCCGCCTCTGTTTCCCCGCCTCTGATTCCCCGCCTCTGATTCCCCATATCTGATTCCCCGCCTCTGATTGCCCACCTCTGATTCCCAGCCTCTGATTCGCCAGCTCTGATTCCCCGCCTCTGATTCCACGCATCTGATTCCCTGCCTCTGATTCCCCGCCTCTGATTCCCCATCTCTGATTCACCGCCTTTGATTCGCCACCTCTGATTCCCCATATCTGATTCCCCACCTCTGATTCCCGGCCTCTTATTCCCAGCATCTGATTCCCGGCCTCTGATTCCCGGCCTCTGATTCCCCGCTTCTGATTCTGATTCCCTTCCTCTTATTCCCCATCTCTGATTCCGCACATCTGATTCCCTGCCTCTGATTCCCCACCTCTGATTCCCCATATCTGATTCCCCGCCTCTGTTTCCCCGCCTCTGATTCCCCGCCTCTGTTTCCCTATATCTAATTCCCCACCTCTGATGCCCCAACTCTGATTCCCCGCCTCTCATTCCCCAGCTCTGATTCCCCGCCTCTGATTCCCTGCATCCGATTCCCCATATCTGTCCCCGCCTCTGTTTCCCCGCCTCTGATTCCCCGCCTCTGATTCCCCAACTCTGAATCCCCGCCTCTGATTCCCCAGCTCTGATTCCCCGCCTCTGATTCCCCGCATCTGATTCCCTGCCTCTGATTCCCCGCCTCTGATTCCAGGCCTCTGATTCCCAGCATCTGATTCCGGCCTTTGATTCCCGGCCTCTGATTCCCTGCTTCTGATTCTGATTCCCTGCCTCTGATTCCCCATCTCTGATTCCGCACATCTGATTCCTTGCCTCTGATTCCCCACCTCTGATTCCCCATATCTGATTCCCCACCTGGGTTTCCCCGCCTCTGATTCCCCGCCTCTGTTTCCCAATATCTAAGTCCCCGCCTCTGATTCCCCAAATCTGATTCCCCACCTCTGATTCCCCAGCTCTGATTCCCCGCCTCTGATTCCCCGCATCTGATTCCCTGCATCTGATTCCAAGCCTCTGATTCCCTGCCTCTGATTCCCAACCTCTGATTCCCCACCTCTGATTCCCCATATCTGATTCCCCGCCTCTGTTTCCCCGCCTCGGATTCCCCGCCTCTGTTTCCCCATATCTGATTCCCGGCCTCTGATTCCCGGACTCTGATTCCCCACCTCTGATTCCCGGCCTCTTATTCCCGGCATCTGATTCCCGGCCTCTGATTCCCGGCCTCTGATTCCCCGCTTCTGATTCTGATTCCCTGCCTCTGATTCCCCATCTCTGATTCCGCACATCTGATTCCCTGCCTCTGATTCCCCACCTCTGATTCCCCATATCTGATTCCCCGCCTCTGTTTCCCCGCCTCTGATTCCCCGCCTCTGTTTCCCTATATCTAATTCCCCACCTCTGATGCCCCAACTCTGATTCCCCGCCTCTGATTCCCCAGCTCTGATTCCCCGCCTCTGATTCCCCGCATCCGATTCCCCATATCTGATTCCCCGCCTCTGTTTCCCCGCCTCTGATTCCCCGCCTCTGTTTCCCCATATCTGATTCCCCGCCTCTGATTCCCAACTATGATTCCCCGCCTCTGATTCCCCAGCTCTGATTCCCTGCCTCTGATTCCCTGCGTACTATTCCCTGCCTCTGATTCCCCGCCTGTGATTCCCCATCACTGATTCACCACCTCTGATTCCCCACATCTGATTCCCCATATCTAATTCCCCGCCTCTGTTTGCCCGCCTCTGATTCCCCGCCTCTGTTTCCCCATATCTGATTCCCCGTCTCTGAATCCCCAACTCTGATTCCCTGCCTCTGATTCCCCAGCTCTGATTCCCCGCCTTTGATTCCCCCCGTCTGATTCCCAGCCTCTGAATCCCCGTGTCTGATTTCCTGCCTCTGATTCCCCGCCTCTGATTCCCCATCTCTGATTCACCGCCTCTGATTCCCCACCTCTGATTCCCCATCTCTGATTCCGCACATCCGATTCCCTGTCTCTGATTCCCCAACTCTGATTCCCCGCCTCTGATTCCCCATCTCTGATTCCCCACCTCTGATTCCCCGTGTCTGATTCCCTGCCTCTGATTCCCCTCCTCTGAATACCAGCCTCTGATTCCCCATATCTGATTCCCCGCCTCTGATTCCCTGCCTCTGATTCCCCAGCTCTGATTCCCCGCCTTTGATTCCCCCCGTCTGATTCCCAGCCTCTGAATCCCCGTGTCTGATTTCCTGCCTCTGATTCCCCGCCTCTGATTCCCCATCTCTGATTCACCGCCTCTGATTCCCCATCTCTGATTCCCCACCTCTGATTCCCCGTGTCTGATTCCCCGTGTCTGATTCCATGCCTCTGATTCCCCGCCTCTGATTCCCCATATCTGATTCCCTGCCACTGATTCCCCGCCTCTCATTCCCCATCTCTGATTCACCACCTCTGATTCCCGGCCTCTGATTGCCCACCTCTGATTCCCCGCCTCTGATTCGCCAGCTATGATTCCCCCCCTCTGATTCCCCGCGTCTGATTCCCCGCCTCTGATTCCCCAACTCTAATACCCCGCCTCTGATTCCCCAGCTCTGATTCCCCTCCTCTGATTCCCCGCATCTGATTCCCTGCCTCGATTCCCCGCCTCTGATTCCAGGCCTCTGATTCCCAACCTGTGATTCCCCACCTCTGATTCCCAATATCTGATTCCCCGCCTCTGTTTCACCGCCTCTGATTCCCCGCCTCTGTTTCCCCATATCTGATTCCCCGCCTCTGATTCCCCAACTCTGATTCCCCGCCTGTGATTCCCCAGCTCTGATTCCCCGCCTCTGATTCCCCATATCTGATTCCCATCCTCTGATTGCCCACCTCTGATTCCCCGCCTCTGATTCGCCAGCTATGATTCCCCGCCTCTGATTCTCCGCATCTGATTCCCTGCCTCTGATTCCCCCCTTGATTCCCCATCTCTGATTCCCCGCCTGTGATTCCCCAGCTCTGATTCCCCGCCTCTGATTCCCCAGCTCTGATTCCCAGCCTCTGATTCCCCGTGTTTGATCCCCTGCCTCTGATTACCTTCCCCTGATTCCCGGCCACTGATACCCCGCTTCTGTTTCTGATTCCCTGCCTCTGATTCCCCATCTCTGATTCACCACATCTAATTCCCTGCCTCTGATTCCACGCCCCTGATTCCCCACCCCTGATTCCCCATATCTGATTCCCCGCCTCTGTTTCCCTGCCTCTGATTCCCCGCCCCTGTTTCCCCATATCTGATTCCCCGCCTCTGATTCCCCAACTCTGATTCCCCGCCTCTGATTCCCCAGCTCTGATTCCCCGCCTCTGATTCCCCGTGTTTGATTCCCTGCCTCTGATTCCCCGCCTCTGATTCCCCATCTCTGATTCACCGCCTTTGATTCGCCACCTCTGATTCCCCATATCTGATTCCCCACCTCTATTACCCCGCCTCTGATTCCCCGCCTCTGATTCCCCATATATCATTCCCCGCCTCTGAATCCCCATCTCTGATTCCCGGACTCTGATTCCCCACCTCTGATTCCCGGCCTCTTATTCCCGGCATCTGAATCCCGGCCTCTGATTCCCGGCCTCTGATTCCCCGCTTCTGATTCTGATTCCCTGCCTCTGATTCCCCATCTCTGATTCCGCACATCTGATTCCCTGCCTCTGATTCCCCACCTCTGATTCCCCATATCTGATTCCTCGCCTCTGTTTCCCCGCCTCTGATTCCCCGCCTCTGTTTCCCCATATCTAATTCCCCACCTCAGATGCCCCAACTCTGATACCCCGCCTCTGATTCCCCAGCTCTGATTCCCCGCCTCTGATTCCCCGCATCCGATTCCCCATATCTGATTCCCCGCCTCTGTTTCCCCGCCTTTGATTCCCCGCCTCTGTTTCCCCATATCTGATTCCCCGCCTCTGATTCCCAACTATGATTCCCCGCCTCAGATTCCCCAGCTCTGATTCCCCGCCTCTGATTCCCCGCGTTCTATTCCCTGCCTCTGATTCCACGCCTGTGATTCCCCATCTCTGATTCACCACCTCTGATTCCCCACCTCTGATTCCCCATATCTAATTCCCCGCCTCTGTTTGCCCGCCTCTGATTCCCCGCCTCTGTTTCCCCATATCTGATTCCCCGTGTCTGATTCCCTGCCTCTGATTCCCCGCCTCTGATTCCCCGCCTCTGATTCCCTACCACTGATTCCCTGCCCCTGATACCCCACCTCTGATTCCCCATATCTGATTCCCTGCCTCTGTTTCCCCGCCTCTGATTCCCCGCCTCTGATTCCCCATATCTGATTCCCCGCCTCTGATTCCCCAACTCTGATTCCCCGCCTCTGATTCCCCAGCTCTGAATCCCCGCCTCTGATTCCCCGCATCAGTTTCCCCGCCTCTGATTCCCCGCCTCTGTTTCCTCATATCTAAGTCCCCGACTCTGATTCCCCAACTCTGATTCCCCACCTCTGATTCCCCAGCTCTGATTCCCCGCCTCTGATTTCCCGCATCTGATTCCCTGCATCTGATTCCCAGCCTCTGATTCCCTGCCTCTGATTCCCAACCTCTGATTCCCCACCTCTGATTCCCCATATCTGATTCCCCGCCTCTGTTTCCCCGCCTCTGATTCCCCGCCTCTGTTTCCCCATATCTGATTCCCGGCCTCTGATTCTCCGCCTCTGATTCCCCGCCGCTGATTCCCTGCCTCTGATTCCCCATCTCCGATTCCGCACATCGGATTCCCTGCCTCTGATTCCCCGCCTCTGATTCCCCGCCTCTGATTCCCTGCTTCTGATTCCCAACCTCTGATTCCCCACCTCTGATTCCCCATATCTGATTCCCCGCCTCTGTTTCCCCGCCTCTGATTCCCCGCCTCTGATTCCCCAACTCTGAATCCCCGCCTCTGATTCCCCAGCTCTGATTCCCCGCCTCTGATTCCCCGCATCTGATTCCCTGCCTCTGATTCCCCGCCTCTGATTCCAGGCCTCTGATTCCCAGCATCTGATTCCGGCCTTTGATTCCCGGCCTCTGATTCCCTGCTTCTGATTCTGATTCCCTGCCTCTGATTCCCCATCTCTGATTCCGCACATCTGATTCCTTGCCTCTGATTCCCCACCTCTGATTCCCCATATCTGATTCCCCACCTGGGTTTCCCCGGCTCTGATTCCCCGCCTCTGTTTCCCAATATCTAAGTCCCCGCCTCTGATTCCCCAAATCTGATTCCCCACCTCTGATTCCCCAGCTCTGATTCCCCGCCTCTGATTCCCCGCATCTGATTCAATGCATCTGATTCCAAGCCTCTGATTCCCTGCCTCTGATTCCCAACCTCTGATTCCCCACCTCTGATTCCCCATATCTGATTCCCCGCCTCTGTTTCCCCGCCTCGGATTCCCCGCCTCTGTTTCCCCATATCTGATTCCCGGCCTCTGATTCCCGGCCTCTGATTCCCCGCCTCTGATTCCCTGCCTCTGATTCCCCATCTCCGATTCCGCACATCTGATTCCCTTCCTCTGATTCCCCGCCTCTGATTTTCCGCCTCTGATTCCCTGCCTCTGATTCCCAACCTCGGATTCCCCACCTCTGATTCCCCATATCTGATTCCCCGCCTCTGTTTCCCCGCCTCTGATACCCCGCCTCTGATTCCCAACTCTGATTCCCCGCCTCTGATTCCTCAGCTCTGATTCCCCGTGTTTGATTCCCTGCCTCTGATTCCCTGCCCTGATTCCCCATCTCTGTTTCACCGCCTTTGATTCGCCACCTCTGATTCCCCATATCTGATTCCCCGCCTCTGTTTCCCCGACTCTGATTCCCTGCCTCTGATTCCCAAACTCTGATTCCACACCTCTGATTCCCCATATCTGATTCCCCGCCTCTATTTCCCCATATCTGATTCCCCGCCTCTGATTCCCCAACTCTGATTCCCCGCCTCTGATTCCCCAGCTCTGATTCCCCGACTCTGATTCCCGGCATCCGATTCCCTGCCTCTGATTCCCCGCCTCTGATTCCCCATCTCTGATTCCCCGCCTCTGATTCCCCGTGTCTGATTCCCTGCCTTTGATTCCCCGCCTCTGATTCCCCGCCTCTGATTCCCTGCCACTGATTCCCTGCCCCTGATTCCCCACCTCTGATTCCCCACATCTGATTCCCGGCCTCTGTTTCCACGCCTCTGATTCCCCGCCTCTGATTCCCCATATCTGATTCCCTGCCTCTGATTCCCCAACTCTGATTCCCCGCCTCTGATTCCACAGCTCTGAATCCCCGCCTCTGATTCCCCGCGTCTGATTCCCTGCCTCTGATTCCCTGCCTCTGATTCCCCATCTCTGATTCACCACATCTAATTCCCTGCCTCTGATTCCACGCCCCTGATTCCCCACCTCTGATTCCCCATATCTGAATCCCCGCCTCTGTTTCCACGCCTCTGATTCCCTGCCTCTGATTCCCAACCTCTGATTCCCCACCCCTGATTCCCCATATCTGATTCCCCGCCTCTGTTTCCCTGCCTCTGATTCCCCGCCCCTGTTTCCCCATATCTGATTCCCCGCCTCTGATTCCCCAACTCTGATTCCCCGCCTCTGATTCCCCAGCTCTGATTCCCCGCCTCTGATTCCCCGTGTTTGATTCCCTGCCTCTGATTCCCCGCCTCTGATTCCCCATCTCTGATTCACCGCCTTTGATTCGCCACCTCTGATTCCCCATATCTGATTCCCCACCTCTGTTACCCCGCCTCTGATTCCCCGCCTCTGATTCCCCATATATCATTCCCCGCCTCTGAATCCCAATCTCTGATTCCCGGACTCTGATTCCCCACCTCTGATTCCCGGCCTCTTATTCCCGGCATCTGAATCCCGGCCTCTGATTCCCGGCCTCTGATTCCCCGCTTCTGATTCTGATTCCCTGCCTCTGATTCCCCATCTCTGATTCCGCACATCTGATTCCCTGCCTCTGATTCCCCACCTCTGATTCCCCATATCTGATTCCTCGCCTCTGTTTCCCCGCCTCTGATTCCCCGCCTCTGTTTCCCCATATCTAATTCCCCACCTCAGATGCCCCAACTCTGATACCCCGCCTCTGATTCCCCAGCTCTGATTCCCCGCCTCTGATTCCCCGCATCCGATTCCCCATATCTGATTCCCCGCCTCTGTTTCCCCGCCTTTGATTCCCCGCCTCTGTTTCCCCATATCTGATTCCCCGCCTCTGATTCCCAACTATGATTCCCCGCCTCTGATTCCCCAGCTCTGATTCCCCGCCTCTGATTCCCCGCGTTCTATTCCCTGCCTCTGATTCCCCGCCTGTGATTCCCCATCTCTGATTCACCACCTCTGATTCCCCACCTCTGATTCCCCATATCTAATTCCCCGCCTCTGTTTGCCCGCCTCTGATTCCCCGCCTCTGTTTCCCCATATCTGATTCCCCGTGTCTGATTCCCTGCCTCTGATTCCCCGCCTCTGATTCCCCGCCTCTGATTCCCTGCCACTGATTCCCTGCCCCTGATACCCCACCTCTGATTCCCCATATCTGATTCCCTGCCTCTGTTTCCCCGCCTCTGATTCCCCGCCTCTGATTCCCCATATCTGATTCCCCGCCTCTGATTCCCCAACTCTGATTCCCCGCCTCTGATTCCCCAGCTCTGAATCCCCGCCTCTGATTCCCCGCGTCTGTTTCCCCGCCTCTGATTCCCCAACTCTGATTCCCCGCCTCTGATTCCCCAGCTCCGATTCCCCGACTCTGATTCCCGGCATCCGATTCCCTGCCTCTGATTCCCCGCCTCTGATTCCCCATCTCTGATTCCCCGCCTCTGATTCCCCGTGTCTGATTCGCTGCCTTTGATTCCCCGCCTCTGATTCCCCGCCTCTGATTCCCTGCCACTGATTCCCTGCCCCTGATTCCCCACCTCTGATTCCCCACATCTGATTCCCGGCCTCTGTTTCCCCGCCTCTGATTCCCCGCCTCTGATTCCCCATATCTGATTCCCTGCCTCTGATTCCGTAACTCTGATTCCCCGCCTCTGATTCCCCAGCTCTGAATCCCCGCCTCTGATTCCCCGCGTCTGATTCCCTGCCTCTGATTCCCCGCCTTGATTCCCCATCTCTGATTCACAACCTCTGATTCCCCACCTCTGATTCCCTATATTTGATTCCCCGCCTCTGTTTCCCCGCCTCTGATTCCCCGCCTCTGATTCCCCATATCTGATTCCCCGCCTCTGATTGCCCACCTCTGATTCCCAGCCTCTGATTCGCCAGCTCTGATTCCCCGCCTCTGATTCCCCGCATCTGATTCCCTGCCTCTGATTCCCCGCCTCTGATTCCCCATCTCTGATTCACCGCCTTTGATTCGCCACCTCTGATTCCCCATATCTGATTCCCCACCTCTGATTCCCGGCCTCTTATTCCCAGCATCTGATTCCCGGCCTCTGATTCCCGGCCTCTGATTCCCCGCTTCTGATTCTGATTCCCTGCCTCTTATTCCCCATCTCTGATTCCGCACATCTGATTCCCTGCCTCTGATTCCCCACCTCTGATTCCCCATATCTGATTCCCCGCCTCTGTTTCCCCGCCTCTGATTCCCCGCCTCTGTTTCCCTATATCTAATTCCCCACCTCTGATGCCCCAACTCTGATTCCCCGCCTCTGATTCCCTGCATCCGATTCCCCATATCTGATTCCCCGCCTCTGTTTCACCGCCTCTGATTCCCCGCCTCTGTTTCCCCATATCTGATTCCCGCCTCTGATTCCCAACTATGAATCGCCTCCTCTGATTCCCCAGCTCTGATTCCCTGCCTCTGATTCCCCGCGTTCTATTCCCTGCCTCTGATTCCCCGCCTGTGATTCCCCATCACTGATTCACCACCTCTGACTCCCTACCTCTGATTCCCCATATCTAATTCCCCGCCTCTGTTTGCCCGCCTCTGATTCCCCGCCTCTGTTTCCCCATATCTGATTCCCCGCCTCTGAATCCCCAACTCTGATTCCCTGCCTCAGATTCCCCAGCTCTGATTCCCCGCCTTTGATTCCCCCCCGTCTGATTCCCAGCCTCTGAATCCCCGTGTCTGATTTCCTGCCTCTGATTCCCCGCCTCTGATTCCCCATCTCTGATTCACCGCCTCTGATTCCCCACCTCTGATTCCCCCTCTCTGATTCCGCACATCAAATTCCCTGCCTCTGATTCCCCAACTCTGATTCCCCGCTTCTGATTCCCCAGCTCTGAATCCCCGCCTCTGATTCCCCAACTCTAATACCCCGCCTCTGATTCCCCAGCTCTGATTCCCCACCTCTGATTCCCCGCATCTGATTCCCTGCCTCTTATTCCCCGCCTCTGATTCCAGGCCTCTTATTCCCAGCATCTGATTCCGGCCTCTGATTCCCGGCCTCTGATTCCCTGCTTCTGATTCTGATTCCCTGCCTCTGATTCCCCATCTCTGATTCCGCACATCTGATTCCCTGCCTCTGATTCCCCACCTCTGATTCCCCATATCTGATTCCCCGCCTCTGATTCCCTGCCTCTGATTCCCAACCTCTGATTCCCCACCTCTGATTCCCCATATCTGATTCCCCGCCTCTGTATCCCCGCCTCGGATTCCCCGCCTCTGTTTCCCCATATCTGATTCCCGGCCTCTGATTCCCCGCCTCTGATTCCCCATATCTGATTCCCTGCCTCTGATTCCCCAACTCTGATTCCCCGCCTCTGATTCCCCGCCTCTGATTCCCCATCTCTGATTCACCGCCTTTGATTCGCCACCTCTGATTCCCAATATCTGATTCCCCACCTCTGTTTCCCCACCTCTGATTCCCCGCCTCTGATTCTCCATATCTCATTCCCCGCCTCTGAATCCCAATCTCTGATTCCCGGACTCTGATTCCCCTCCTCTGATTCCCGGCCTCTTATTCCCAGCATCTGATTCCCGGCCTCTGATTCCCGGCCTCTGATTCCCCGCTTCTGATTCCCTGCCTCTGATTCCCCATCTCTGATTCCGCACATCTGATTCCCTGCCTCTGATTACCCACCTCTGATTCCCCATATCTGATTCCCCGCCTCTGTTTCCCCGCCTCTGATTCCCCGCCTCTGTTTCCCTATATCTAATTCCCCACCTCTGATGCCCCAACTCTGATTCCCCGCCTCTGATTCCCCAGCTCTGATTTCCCGCCTCTGATTCCCTGCATCCGATTCCCCATATCTGATTCCCCGCCTCTGTTTCCCCGCCTCTGATTCCCCGCCTCTGTTTCCCCATATCTGATTCCCGCCTCTGATTCCAAACTATGATTCCCCGCCTCTGATTCCCCAGCTCTGATTCCCTGCCTCTGATTCCCCGCGTTCTATTCCCTGCCTCTGATTCCCCGCCTGTGATTCCCCATCACTGATTCACCACCTCTGATTCCCTACCTCTGATTCCCCATATCTAATTCCCCGCCTCTGTTTGCCCGCCACTGATTCCCCGCCTCTGTTTCCCCATATCTGATTCCCCGCCTCTGAATCCCCAACTCTGATTCCCTGCCTCAGATTCCCCAGCTCTGATTCCCCGCCTTTGATTCCCCCCGTCTGATTCCCAGCCTCTGAATCCCCGTGTCTGATTTCCTGCCTCTGATTCCCCGCCTCTGATTCCCCATCTCTGATTCACCGCCTCTGATTCCCCACCTCTGATTCCCCATCTCTGATTCCGGACATCCAATTCCCTGCCTCTGATTCCCCAACTCTGATTCCCCACCTCTGATTCCCCAGCTCTGATTCCCCGCCTCAGATTCCCCGCGTCTGATTCCCTACCTCTGATTCCCCGCCTCTGATTCCCTGCCTCTGATTCCCCATATCTGATTCCCCGCCTCTGATACCCCAACTCTGATTCCCCGCTTCTGATTCCCCAGCTCTGAATCCCCGCCTCTGATTCCAGGCCTCTGATTCCCATCATCTGATTCCGGCCTCTGATTCCCGGCCTCTGATTCCCTGCTTCTGATTCTGATTCCCTGCATCTGATTCCCCATCTCTGATTCCGCACATCTGATTCCCTGCCTCTGATTCCCCACCTCTGAATCCCCATATCTGATTCCCCGCCTCTGTTTCCCCGCCTCTGATTCCCCGCCTCTGTTTCCCAATATCTAAGTCCCCACCTCTGATTCCCCAAATCTGATTCCCCACCTCTGATTCCCCAGCTCTGATTCCCCGCCTCTGATTCCCCGCATCTGATTCCATGCATCTGATTCCAAGCCTCTGATTCCCTGCCTCTGAATCCCAACCTCTGATTCCCCACCTCTGATTCCCCATATCTGATTCCCCGCCTCTGTTTCCCCGCCTCGGATTCCCCGCCTCAGTTTCCCCATATCTGATTCCCGGCCTCTGATTCCCCGCCTCTGATTCCCCGCCTCTGATTCCCTGCCTCTGATTCCCCATCTCCGATTCCCTGCCTCTGATTCCCAACCTCTGATTCCCCACCTCTGATTCCCCATATCTGATTCCCCGCCTCTGTTTCCCCGCCTCTGATTCCCCGCCTCTGTTTCCCCATATCTGATTCCCCGCCTCTGACTCCCCAACTCTGATTCCCCGCCTGTGATTCCCCAGCTCTATTCCCTGCCTCTGATTCCCCATATCTGATTCCCCGCCTCTGATTCGCCAGCTATGATTCCCCGCCTCTGATTCCCCGCATCTGATTCCCTGCCTCTGATTCCCCCCTTGATTCCCCATCTCTGATTCCCCGCCTGTGATTCCCCAGCTCTGATTCCCCGCCTCTGATTCCCCAGCTCTGATTCCCAGCCTCTGATTCCCCGTGTTTGATCCCCTGCCTCTGATTACCTTCCTCTGATTCCCGGCCACTGATACCCCGCTTCTGATTCTGATTCCCTGCCTCTGATTCCCCATCTCTGATTCACCACATCTAATTCCCTGCCTCTGATTCCACGCCGCTGATTCCCCACCTCTGATTCCCCATATCTGAATCCCCGCCTCTGTTTCCACGCCTCTGATTCCCTGCCTCTGATTCCCAACCTCTGATTCCCCACCCCTGATTCCCCATATCTGATTCCCCGCCTCTGTTTCCCTGCCTCTGATTCCCCGCCCCTGTTTCCCCATATCTGATTCCCCGCCTCTGATTCCCCAACTCTGATTCCCCGCCTCTGATTCCCCAGCTCTGATTCCCCGCCTCTGATTCCCCGTGTTTGATTCCCTGCCTCTGATTCCCCGCCTCTGATTCCCCATCTCTGATTCACCGCCTTTGATTCGCCACCTCTGATTCCCCATATCTGATTCCCCACCTCTGTTACCCCGCCTCTGATTCCCCGCCTCTGATTCCCCATATATCATTCCCCGCCTCTGAATCCCAATCTCTGATTCCCGGACTCTGATTCCCCACCTCTGATTCCCGGCCTCTTATTCCCGGCATCTGAATCCCGGCCTCTGATTCCCGGCCTCTAATTCCCCGCTTCTGATTCTGATTCCCTGCCTCTGATTCCCCATCTCTGATTCCGCACATCTGATTCCCTGCCCCTGATTCCCCACCTCTGATTCCCCATATCTGATTCCTCGCCTCTGTTTCCCCGCCTCTGATTCCCCGCCTCTGTTTCCCCATATCTAATTCCCCACCTCAGATGCCCCAACTCTGATACCCCGCCTCTGATTCCCCAGCTCTGATTCCCCGCCTCTGATTCCCCGCATCCGATTCCCCATATCTGATTCCCCGCCTCTGTTTCCCCGCCTTTGATTCCCCGCCTCTGTTTCCCCATATCTGATTCCCCGCCTCTGATTCCCAACTATGATTCCCCGCCTCTGATTCCCCAGCTCTGATTCCCCGCCTCTGATTCCCCGCGTTCTATTCCCTGCCTCTGATTCCCCGCCTGTGATTCCCCATCTCTGATTCACCACCTCTGATTCCCCACCTCTGATTCCCCATATCTAATTCCCCGCCTCTGTTTGCCCGCCTCTGATTCCCCGCCTCTGTTTCCCCATATCTGATTCCCCGTGTCTGATTCCCTGCCTCTGAATCCCCGCCTCTGATTCCCCGCCTCTGATTCCCTGCCACTGATTCCCTGCCCCTGATACCCCACCTCTGATTCCCCATATCTGATTCCCTGCCTCTGTTTCCCCGCCTCTGATTCCCCGCCTCTGATTCCCCATATCTGATTCCCCGCCTCTGATTCCCCAACTCTGATTCCCCGCCTCTGATTCCCCAGCTCTGAATCCCCGCCTCTGATTCCCCGCGTCTGTTTCCCCGCCTCTGATTCCCCAACTCTGATTCCCCGCCTCTGATTCCCCAGCTCTGATTCCCCGACTCTGATTCCCGGCATCCGATTCCCTGCCTCTGATTCCCCGCCTCTGATTCCCCATCTCTGATTCCCCGCCTCTGATTCCCCGTGTCTGATTCCCTGCCTTTGATTCCCCGCCTCTGATTCCCCGCCTCTGATTCCCTGCCACTGATTCCCTGCCCCTGATTCCCCACCTCTGATTCCCCACATCTGATTCCCGGCCTCTGTTTCCCCGCCTCTGATTCCCCGCCTCTGATTCCCCATATCTGATTCCCTGCCTCTGATTCCCCAACTCTGATTCCCCGCCTCTGATTCCCCAGCTCTGATTCCCTATATTTGATTCCCCGCCTCTGTTTCCCCGCCTCTGATTCCCCGCCTCTGATTCCCCATATCTGATTCCCCGCCTCTGATTGCCCACCTCTGATTCCCAGCCTCTGATTCGCCAGCTCTGATTCCCCGCCTCTGATTCCACGCATCTGATTCCCTGCCTCTGATTCCCCGCCTCTGATTCCCCATCTCTGATTCACCGCCTTTGATTCGCCACCTCTGATTCCCCATATCTGATTCCCCACCTCTGATTCCCGGCCTCTTATTCCCAGCATCTGATTCCCGGCCTCTGATTCCCGGCCTCTGATTCCCCGCTTCTGATTCTGATTCCCTTCCTCTTATTCCCCATCTCTGATTCCGCACATCTGATTCCCTGCCTCTGATTCCCCACCTCTGATTCCCCATATCTGATTCCCCGCCTCTGTTTCCCCGCCTCTGATTCCCCGCCTCTGTTTCCCTATATCTAATTCCCCACCTCTGATGCCCCAACTCTGATTCCCCGCCTCTCATTCCCCAGCTCTGATTCCCCGCCTCTGATTCCCTGCATCCGATTCCCCATATCTGTCCCCGCCTCTGTTTCCCCGCCTCTGATTCCCCGCCTCTGATTCCCCAACTCTGAATCCCCGCCTCTGATTCCCCAGCTCTGATTCCCCGCCTCTGATTCCCCGCATCTGATTCCCTGCCTCTGATTCCCCGCCTCTGATTCCAGGCCTCTGATTCCCAGCATCTGATTCCGGCCTTTGATTCCCGGCCTCTGATTCCCTGCTTCTGATTCTGATTCCCTGCCTCTGATTCCCCATCTCTGATTCCGCACATCTGATTCCTTGCCTCTGATTCCCCACCTCTGATTCCCCATATCTGATTCCCCACCTGGGTTTCCCCGCCTCTGATTCCCCGCCTCTGTTTCCCAATATCTAAGTCCCCGCCTCTGATTCCCCAAATCTGATTCCCCACCTCTGATTCCCCAGCTCTGATTCCCCGCCTCTGATTCCCCGCATCTGATTCCCTGCATCTGATTCCAAGCCTCTGATTCCCTGCCTCTGATTCCCAACCTCTGATTCCCCACCTCTGATTCCCCATATCTGATTCCCCGCCTCTGTTTCCCCGCCTCGGATTCCCCGCCTCTGTTTCCCCATATCTGATTCCCGGCCTCTGATTCCCGGACTCTGATTCCCCACCTCTGATTCCCGGCCTCTTATTCCCAGCATCTGATTCCCGGCCTCTGATTCCCGGCCTCTGATTCCCCGCTTCTGATTCTGATTCCCTGCCTCTGATTCCCCATCTCTGATTCCGCACATCTGATTCCCTGCCTCTGATTCCCCACCTCTGATTCCCCATATCTGATTCCCCGCCTCTGTTTCCCCGCCTCTGATTCCCCGCCTCTGTTTCCCTATATCTAATTCCCCACCTCTGATGCCCCAACTCTGATTCCCCGCCTCTGATTCCCCAGCTCTGATTCCCCGCCTCTGATTCCCCGCATCCGATTCCCCATATCTGATTCCCCGCCTCTGTTTCCCCGCCTCTGATTCCCCGCCTCTGTTTCCCCATATCTGATTCCCCGCCTCTGATTCCCAACTATGATTCCCCGCCTCTGATTCCCCAGCTCTGATTCCCTGCCTCTGATTCCCTGCGTACTATTCCCTGCCTCTGATTCCCCGCCTGTGATTCCCCATCACTGATTCACCACCTCTGATTCCCCACATCTGATTCCCCATATCTAATTCCCCGCCTCTGTTTGCCCGCCTCTGATTCCCCGCCTCTGTTTCCCCATATCTGATTCCCCGTCTCTGAATCCCCAACTCTGATTCCCTGCCTCTGATTCCCCAGCTCTGATTCCCCGCCTTTGATTCCCCCCGTCTGATTCCCAGCCTCTGAATCCCCGTGTCTGATTTCCTGCCTCTGATTCCCCGCCTCTGATTCCCCATCTCTGATTCACCGCCTCTGATTCCCCACCTCTGATTCCCCATCTCTGATTCCGCACATCCGATTCCCTGTCTCTGATTCCCCAACTCTGATTCCCCGCCTCTGATTCCCCATCTCTGATTCCCCACCTCTGATTCCCCGTGTCTGATTCCCTGCCTCTGATTCCCCTCCTCTGAATACCAGCCTCTGATTCCCCATATCTGATTCCCCGCCTCTGATTCCCTGCCTCTGATTCCCCAGCTCTGATTCCCCGCCTTTGATTCCCCCCGTCTGATTCCCAGCCTCTGAATCCCCGTGTCTGATTTCCTGCCTCTGATTCCCCGCCTCTGATTCCCCATCTCTGATTCACCGCCTCTGATTCCCCATCTCTGATTCCCCACCTCTGATTCCCCGTGTCTGATTCCCCGTGTCTGATTCCATGCCTCTGATTCCCCGCCTCTGATTCCCCATATCTGATTCCCTGCCACTGATTCCCCGCCTCTCATTCCCCATCTCTGATTCACCACCTCTGATTCCCGGCCTCTGATTGCCCACCTCTGATTCCCCGCCTCTGATTCGCCAGCTATGATTCCCCCCCTCTGATTCCCCGCGTCTGATTCCCCGCCTCTGATTCCCCAACTCTAATACCCCGCCTCTGATTCCCCAGCTCTGATTCCCCTCCTCTGATTCCCCGCATCTGATTCCCTGCCTCGATTCCCCGCCTCTGATTCCAGGCCTCTGATTCCCAACCTGTGATTCCCCACCTCTGATTCCCAATATCTGATTCCCCGCCTCTGTTTCACCGCCTCTGATTCCCCGCCTCTGTTTCCCCATATCTGATTCCCCGCCTCTGATTCCCCAACTCTGATTCCCCGCCTGTGATTCCCCAGCTCTGATTCCCCGCCTCTGATTCCCCATATCTGATTCCCATCCTCTGATTGCCCACCTCTGATTCCCCGCCTCTGATTCGCCAGCTATGATTCCCCGCCTCTGATTCTCCGCATCTGATTCCCTGCCTCTGATTCCCCCCTTGATTCCCCATCTCTGATTCCCCGCCTGTGATTCCCCAGCTCTGATTCCCCGCCTCTGATTCCCCAGCTCTGATTCCCAGCCTCTGATTCCCCGTGTTTGATCCCCTGCCTCTGATTACCTTCCCCTGATTCCCGGCCACTGATACCCCGCTTCTGTTTCTGATTCCCTGCCTCTGATTCCCCATCTCTGATTCACCACATCTAATTCCCTGCCTCTGATTCCACGCCCCTGATTCCCCACCCCTGATTCCCCATATCTGATTCCCCGCCTCTGTTTCCCTGCCTCTGATTCCCCGCCCCTGTTTCCCCATATCTGATTCCCCGCCTCTGATTCCCCAACTCTGATTCCCCGCCTCTGATTCCCCAGCTCTGATTCCCCGCCTCTGATTCCCCGTGTTTGATTCCCTGCCTCTGATTCCCCGCCTCTGATTCCCCATCTCTGATTCACCGCCTTTGATTCGCCACCTCTGATTCCCCATATCTGATTCCCCACCTCTATTACCCCGCCTCTGATTCCCCGCCTCTGATTCCCCATATATCATTCCCCGCCTCTGAATCCCCATCTCTGATTCCCGGACTCTGATTCCCCACCTCTGATTCCCGGCCTCTTATTCCCGGCATCTGAATCCCGGCCTCTGATTCCCGGCCTCTGATTCCCCGCTTCTGATTCTGATTCCCTGCCTCTGATTCCCCATCTCTGATTCCGCACATCTGATTCCCTGCCTCTGATTCCCCACCTCTGATTCCCCATATCTGATTCCTCGCCTCTGTTTCCCCGCCTCTGATTCCCCGCCTCTGTTTCCCCATATCTAATTCCCCACCTCAGATGCCCCAACTCTGATACCCCGCCTCTGATTCCCCAGCTCTGATTCCCCGCCTCTGATTCCCCGCATCCGATTCCCCATATCTGATTCCCCGCCTCTGTTTCCCCGCCTTTGATTCCCCGCCTCTGTTTCCCCATATCTGATTCCCCGCCTCTGATTCCCAACTATGATTCCCCGCCTCAGATTCCCCAGCTCTGATTCCCCGCCTCTGATTCCCCGCGTTCTATTCCCTGCCTCTGATTCCACGCCTGTGATTCCCCATCTCTGATTCACCACCTCTGATTCCCCACCTCTGATTCCCCATATCTAATTCCCCGCCTCTGTTTGCCCGCCTCTGATTCCCCGCCTCTGTTTCCCCATATCTGATTCCCCGTGTCTGATTCCCTGCCTCTGATTCCCCGCCTCTGATTCCCCGCCTCTGATTCCCTACCACTGATTCCCTGCCCCTGATACCCCACCTCTGATTCCCCATATCTGATTCCCTGCCTCTGTTTCCCCGCCTCTGATTCCCCGCCTCTGATTCCCCATATCTGATTCCCCGCCTCTGATTCCCCAACTCTGATTCCCCGCCTCTGATTCCCCAGCTCTGAATCCCCGCCTCTGATTCCCCGCATCAGTTTCCCCGCCTCTGATTCCCCGCCTCTGTTTCCCCATATCTAAGTCCCCGACTCTGATTCCCCAACTCTGATTCCCCACCTCTGATTCCCCAGCTCTGATTCCCCGCCTCTGATTTCCCGCATCTGATTCCCTGCATCTGATTCCCAGCCTCTGATTCCCTGCCTCTGATTCCCAACCTCTGATTCCCCACCTCTGATTCCCCATATCTGATTCCCCGCCTCTGTTTCCCCGCCTCTGATTCCCCGCCTCTGTTTCCCCATATCTGATTCCCGGCCTCTGATTCTCCGCCTCTGATTCCCCGCCGCTGATTCCCTGCCTCTGATTCCCCATCTCCGATTCCGCACATCGGATTCCCTGCCTCTGATTCCCCGCCTCTGATTCCCCGCCTCTGATTCCCTGCTTCTGATTCCCAACCTCTGATTCCCCACCTCTGATTCCCCATATCTGATTCCCCGCCTCTGTTTCCCCGCCTCTGATTCCCCGCCTCTGATTCCCCAACTCTGAATCCCCGCCTCTGATTCCCCAGCTCTGATTCCCCGCCTCTGATTCCCCGCATCTGATTCCCTGCCTCTGATTCCCCGCCTCTGATTCCAGGCCTCTGATTCCCAGCATCTGATTCCGGCCTTTGATTCCCGGCCTCTGATTCCCTGCTTCTGATTCTGATTCCCTGCCTCTGATTCCCCATCTCTGATTCCGCACATCTGATTCCTTGCCTCTGATTCCCCACCTCTGATTCCCCATATCTGATTCCCCACCTGGGTTTCCCCGGCTCTGATTCCCCGCCTCTGTTTCCCAATATCTAAGTCCCCGCCTCTGATTCCCCAAATCTGATTCCCCACCTCTGATTCCCCAGCTCTGATTCCCCGCCTCTGATTCCCCGCATCTGATTCAATGCATCTGATTCCAAGCCTCTGATTCCCTGCCTCTGATTCCCAACCTCTGATTCCCCACCTCTGTTTCCCCATATCTGATTCCCGGCCTCTGATTCCCGGCCTCTGATTCCCCGCCTCTGATTCCCTGCCTCTGATTCCCCATCTCCGATTCCGCACATCTGATTCCCTTCCTCTGATTCCCCGCCTCTGATTTTCCGCCTCTGATTCCCTGCCTCTGATTCCCAACCTCGGATTCCCCACCTCTGATTCCCCATATCTGATTCCCCGCCTCTGTTTCCCCGCCTCTGATACCCCGCCTCTGATTCCCAACTCTGATTCCCCGCCTCTGATTCCTCAGCTCTGATTCCCCGTGTTTGATTCCCTGCCTCTGATTCCCTGCCCTGATTCCCCATCTCTGTTTCACCGCCTTTGATTCGCCACCTCTGATTCCCCAGCTCTGATTCCCCGCCTCTGATTCCCCGCATCCGATTCCCCATATCTGATTCCCCGCCTCTGTTTCCCCGCCTTTGATTCCCCGCCTCTGTTTCCCCATATCTGATTCCCCGCCTCTGATTCCCAACTATGATTCCCCGCCTCTGATTCCCCAGCTCTGATTCCCCGCCTCTGATTCCCCGCGTTCTATTCCCTGCCTCTGATTCCCCGCCTGTGATTCCCCATCTCTGATTCACCACCTCTGATTCCCCACCTCTGATTCCCCACCTCTGATTCCCCATATCTAATTCCCCGCCTCTGTTTGCCCGCCTCTGATTCCCCGCCTCTGATTCCCTGCCACTGATTCCCTGCCCCTGATACCCCACCTCTGATTCCCCATATCTGATTCCCTGCCTCTGTTTCCCCGCCTCTGATTCCCCGCCTCTGATTCCCCATATCTGATTCCCCGCCTCTGATTCCCCAACTCTGATTCCCCGCCTCTGATTCCCCAGCTCTGAATCCCCGCCTCTGATTCCCCGCGTCTGTTTCCCCGCCTCTGATTCCCCAACTCTGATTCCCCGCCTCTGATTCCCCAGCTCTGATTCCCCGACTCTGATTCCCGGCATCCGATTCCCTGCCTCTGATTCCCCGCCTCTGATTCCCCATCTCTGATTCCCCGCCTCTGATTCCCCGTGTCTGATTCCCTGCCTTTGATTCCCCGCCTCTGATTCCCCGCCTCTGATTCCCTGCCACTGATTCCCTGCCCCTGATTCCCCACCTCTGATTCCCCACATCTGATTCCCGGCCTCTGTTTCCCCGCCTCTGATTCCCCGCCTCTGATTCCCCATATCTGATTCCCTGCCTCTGATTCCCCAACTCTGATTCCCCGCCTCTGATTCCCCAGCTCTGATTCCCTATATTTGATTCCCCGCCTCTGTTTCCCCGCCTCTGATTCCCCGCCTCTGATTCCCCATATCTGATTCCCCGCCTCTGATTGCCCACCTCTGATTCCCAGCCTCTGATTCGCCAGCTCTGATTCCCCGCCTCTGATTCCACGCATCTGATTCCCTGCCTCTGATTCCCCGCCTCTGATTCCCCATCTCTGATTCACCGCCTTTGATTCGCCACCTCTGATTCCCCATATCTGATTCCCCACCTCTGATTCCCGGCCTCTTATTCCCAGCATCTGATTCCCGGCCTCTGATTCCCGGCCTCTGATTCCCCGCTTCTGATTCTGATTCCCTTCCTCTTATTCCCCATCTCTGATTCCGCACATCTGATTCCCTGCCTCTGATTCCCCACCTCTGATTCCCCATATCTGATTCCCCGCCTCTGTTTCCCCGCCTCTGATTCCCCGCCTCTGTTTCCCTATATCTAATTCCCCACCTCTGATGCCCCAACTCTGATTCCCCGCCTCTCATTCCCCAGCTCTGATTCCCCGCCTCTGATTCCCTGCATCCGATTCCCCATATCTGTCCCCGCCTCTGTTTCCCCGCCTCTGATTCCCCGCCTCTGATTCCCCAACTCTGAATCCCCGCCTCTGATTCCCCAGCTCTGATTCCCCGCCTCTGATTCCCCGCATCTGATTCCCTGCCTCTGATTCCCCGCCTCTGATTCCAGGCCTCTGATTCCCAGCATCTGATTCCGGCCTTTGATTCCCGGCCTCTGATTCCCTGCTTCTGATTCTGATTCCCTGCCTCTGATTCCCCATCTCTGATTCCGCACATCTGATTCCTTGCCTCTGATTCCCCACCTCTGATTCCCCATATCTGATTCCCCACCTGGGTTTCCCCGCCTCTGATTCCCCGCCTCTGTTTCCCAATATCTAAGTCCCCGCCTCTGATTCCCCAAATCTGATTCCCCACCTCTGATTCCCCAGCTCTGATTCCCCGCCTCTGATTCCCCGCATCTGATTCCCTGCATCTGATTCCAAGCCTCTGATTCCCTGCCTCTGATTCCCAACCTCTGATTCCCCACCTCTGATTCCCCATATCTGATTCCCCGCCTCTGTTTCCCCGCCTCGGATTCCCCGCCTCTGTTTCCCCATATCTGATTCCCGGCCTCTGATTCCCGGACTCTGATTCCCCACCTCTGATTCCCGGCCTCTTATTCCCAGCATCTGATTCCCGGCCTCTGATTCCCGGCCTCTGATTCCCCGCTTCTGATTCTGATTCCCTGCCTCTGATTCCCCATCTCTGATTCCGCACATCTGATTCCCTGCCTCTGATTCCCCACCTCTGATTCCCCATATCTGATTCCCCGCCTCTGTTTCCCCGCCTCTGATTCCCCGCCTCTGTTTCCCTATATCTAATTCCCCACCTCTGATGCCCCAACTCTGATTCCCCGCCTCTGATTCCCCAGCTCTGATTCCCCGCCTCTGATTCCCCGCATCCGATTCCCCATATCTGATTCCCCGCCTCTGTTTCCCCGCCTCTGATTCCCCGCCTCTGTTTCCCCATATCTGATTCCCCGCCTCTGATTCCCAACTATGATTCCCCGCCTCTGATTCCCCAGCTCTGATTCCCTGCCTCTGATTCCCTGCGTACTATTCCCTGCCTCTGATTCCCCGCCTGTGATTCCCCATCACTGATTCACCACCTCTGATTCCCCACATCTGATTCCCCATATCTAATTCCCCGCCTCTGTTTGCCCGCCTCTGATTCCCCGCCTCTGTTTCCCCATATCTGATTCCCCGTCTCTGAATCCCCAACTCTGATTCCCTGCCTCTGATTCCCCAGCTCTGATTCCCCGCCTTTGATTCCCCCCGTCTGATTCCCAGCCTCTGAATCCCCGTGTCTGATTTCCTGCCTCTGATTCCCCGCCTCTGATTCCCCATCTCTGATTCACCGCCTCTGATTCCCCACCTCTGATTCCCCATCTCTGATTCCGCACATCCGATTCCCTGTCTCTGATTCCCCAACTCTGATTCCCCGCCTCTGATTCCCCATCTCTGATTCCCCACCTCTGATTCCCCGTGTCTGATTCCCTGCCTCTGATTCCCCTCCTCTGAATACCAGCCTCTGATTCCCCATATCTGATTCCCCGCCTCTGATTCCCTGCCTCTGATTCCCCAGCTCTGATTCCCCGCCTTTGATTCCCCCCGTCTGATTCCCAGCCTCTGAATCCCCGTGTCTGATTTCCTGCCTCTGATTCCCCGCCTCTGATTCCCCATCTCTGATTCACCGCCTCTGATTCCCCATCTCTGATTCCCCACCTCTGATTCCCCGTGTCTGATTCCCCGTGTCTGATTCCATGCCTCTGATTCCCCGCCTCTGATTCCCCATATCTGATTCCCTGCCACTGATTCCCCGCCTCTCATTCCCCATCTCTGATTCACCACCTCTGATTCCCGGCCTCTGATTGCCCACCTCTGATTCCCCGCCTCTGATTCGCCAGCTATGATTCCCCCCCTCTGATTCCCCGCGTCTGATTCCCCGCCTCTGATTCCCCAACTCTAATACCCCGCCTCTGATTCCCCAGCTCTGATTCCCCTCCTCTGATTCCCCGCATCTGATTCCCTGCCTCGATTCCCCGCCTCTGATTCCAGGCCTCTGATTCCCAACCTGTGATTCCCCACCTCTGATTCCCAATATCTGATTCCCCGCCTCTGTTTCACCGCCTCTGATTCCCCGCCTCTGTTTCCCCATATCTGATTCCCCGCCTCTGATTCCCCAACTCTGATTCCCCGCCTGTGATTCCCCAGCTCTGATTCCCCGCCTCTGATTCCCCATATCTGATTCCCATCCTCTGATTGCCCACCTCTGATTCCCCGCCTCTGATTCGCCAGCTATGATTCCCCGCCTCTGATTCTCCGCATCTGATTCCCTGCCTCTGATTCCCCCCTTGATTCCCCATCTCTGATTCCCCGCCTGTGATTCCCCAGCTCTGATTCCCCGCCTCTGATTCCCCAGCTCTGATTCCCAGCCTCTGATTCCCCGTGTTTGATCCCCTGCCTCTGATTACCTTCCCCTGATTCCCGGCCACTGATACCCCGCTTCTGTTTCTGATTCCCTGCCTCTGATTCCCCATCTCTGATTCACCACATCTAATTCCCTGCCTCTGATTCCACGCCCCTGATTCCCCACCCCTGATTCCCCATATCTGATTCCCCGCCTCTGTTTCCCTGCCTCTGATTCCCCGCCCCTGTTTCCCCATATCTGATTCCCCGCCTCTGATTCCCCAACTCTGATTCCCCGCCTCTGATTCCCCAGCTCTGATTCCCCGCCTCTGATTCCCCGTGTTTGATTCCCTGCCTCTGATTCCCCGCCTCTGATTCCCCATCTCTGATTCACCGCCTTTGATTCGCCACCTCTGATTCCCCATATCTGATTCCCCACCTCTATTACCCCGCCTCTGATTCCCCGCCTCTGATTCCCCATATATCATTCCCCGCCTCTGAATCCCCATCTCTGATTCCCGGACTCTGATTCCCCACCTCTGATTCCCGGCCTCTTATTCCCGGCATCTGAATCCCGGCCTCTGATTCCCGGCCTCTGATTCCCCGCTTCTGATTCTGATTCCCTGCCTCTGATTCCCCATCTCTGATTCCGCACATCTGATTCCCTGCCTCTGATTCCCCACCTCTGATTCCCCATATCTGATTCCTCGCCTCTGTTTCCCCGCCTCTGATTCCCCGCCTCTGTTTCCCCATATCTAATTCCCCACCTCAGATGCCCCAACTCTGATACCCCGCCTCTGATTCCCCAGCTCTGATTCCCCGCCTCTGATTCCCCGCATCCGATTCCCCATATCTGATTCCCCGCCTCTGTTTCCCCGCCTTTGATTCCCCGCCTCTGTTTCCCCATATCTGATTCCCCGCCTCTGATTCCCAACTATGATTCCCCGCCTCAGATTCCCCAGCTCTGATTCCCCGCCTCTGATTCCCCGCGTTCTATTCCCTGCCTCTGATTCCACGCCTGTGATTCCCCATCTCTGATTCACCACCTCTGATTCCCCACCTCTGATTCCCCATATCTAATTCCCCGCCTCTGTTTGCCCGCCTCTGATTCCCCGCCTCTGTTTCCCCATATCTGATTCCCCGTGTCTGATTCCCTGCCTCTGATTCCCCGCCTCTGATTCCCCGCCTCTGATTCCCTACCACTGATTCCCTGCCCCTGATACCCCACCTCTGATTCCCCATATCTGATTCCCTGCCTCTGTTTCCCCGCCTCTGATTCCCCGCCTCTGATTCCCCATATCTGATTCCCCGCCTCTGATTCCCCAACTCTGATTCCCCGCCTCTGATTCCCCAGCTCTGAATCCCCGCCTCTGATTCCCCGCATCAGTTTCCCCGCCTCTGATTCCCCGCCTCTGTTTCCTCATATCTAAGTCCCCGACTCTGATTCCCCAACTCTGATTCCCCACCTCTGATTCCCCAGCTCTGATTCCCCGCCTCTGATTTCCCGCATCTGATTCCCTGCATCTGATTCCCAGCCTCTGATTCCCTGCCTCTGATTCCCAACCTCTGATTCCCCACCTCTGATTCCCCATATCTGATTCCCCGCCTCTGTTTCCCCGCCTCTGATTCCCCGCCTCTGTTTCCCCATATCTGATTCCCGGCCTCTGATTCTCCGCCTCTGATTCCCCGCCGCTGATTCCCTGCCTCTGATTCCCCATCTCCGATTCCGCACATCGGATTCCCTGCCTCTGATTCCCCGCCTCTGATTCCCCGCCTCTGATTCCCTGCTTCTGATTCCCAACCTCTGATTCCCCACCTCTGATTCCCCATATCTGATTCCCCGCCTCTGTTTCCCCGCCTCTGATTCCCCGCCTCTGATTCCCCAACTCTGAATCCCCGCCTCTGATTCCCCAGCTCTGATTCCCCGCCTCTGATTCCCCGCATCTGATTCCCTGCCTCTGATTCCCCGCCTCTGATTCCAGGCCTCTGATTCCCAGCATCTGATTCCGGCCTTTGATTCCCGGCCTCTGATTCCCTGCTTCTGATTCTGATTCCCTGCCTCTGATTCCCCATCTCTGATTCCGCACATCTGATTCCTTGCCTCTGATTCCCCACCTCTGATTCCCCATATCTGATTCCCCACCTGGGTTTCCCCGGCTCTGATTCCCCGCCTCTGTTTCCCAATATCTAAGTCCCCGCCTCTGATTCCCCAAATCTGATTCCCCACCTCTGATTCCCCAGCTCTGATTCCCCGCCTCTGATTCCCCGCATCTGATTCAATGCATCTGATTCCAAGCCTCTGATTCCCTGCCTCTGATTCCCAACCTCTGATTCCCCACCTCTGATTCCCCATATCTGATTCCCCGCCTCTGTTTCCCCGCCTCGGATTCCCCGCCTCTGTTTCCCCATATCTGATTCCCGGCCTCTGATTCCCGGCCTCTGATTCCCCGCCTCTGATTCCCTGCCTCTGATTCCCCATCTCCGATTCCGCACATCTGATTCCCTTCCTCTGATTCCCCGCCTCTGATTTTCCGCCTCTGATTCCCTGCCTCTGATTCCCAACCTCGGATTCCCCACCTCTGATTCCCCATATCTGATTCCCCGCCTCTGTTTCCCCGCCTCTGATACCCCGCCTCTGATTCCCAACTCTGATTCCCCGCCTCTGATTCCTCAGCTCTGATTCCCCGTGTTTGATTCCCTGCCTCTGATTCCCTGCCCTGATTCCCCATCTCTGTTTCACCGCCTTTGATTCGCCACCTCTGATTCCCCATATCTGATTCCCCGCCTCTGTTTCCCCGACTCTGATTCCCTGCCTCTGATTCCCAAACTCTGATTCCACACCTCTGATTCCCCATATCTGATTCCCCGCCTCTATTTCCCCATATCTGATTCCCCGCCTCTGATTCCCCAACTCTGATTCCCCGCCTCTGATTCCCCAGCTCTGATTCCCCGACTCTGATTCCCGGCATCCGATTCCCTGCCTCTGATTCCCCGCCTCTGATTCCCCATCTCTGATTCCCCGCCTCTGATTCCCCGTGTCTGATTCCCTGCCTTTGATTCCCCGCCTCTGATTCCCCGCCTCTGATTCCCTGCCACTGATTCCCTGCCCCTGATTCCCCACCTCTGATTCCCCACATCTGATTCCCGGCCTCTGTTTCCACGCCTCTGATTCCCCGCCTCTGATTCCCCATATCTGATTCCCTGCCTCTGATTCCCCAACTCTGATTCCCCGCCTCTGATTCCACAGCTCTGAATCCCCGCCTCTGATTCCCCGCGTCTGATTCCCTGCCTCTGATTCCCTGCCTCTGATTCCCCATCTCTGATTCACCACATCTAATTCCCTGCCTCTGATTCCACGCCCCTGATTCCCCACCTCTGATTCCCCATATCTGAATCCCCGCCTCTGTTTCCACGCCTCTGATTCCCTGCCTCTGATTCCCAACCTCTGATTCCCCACCCCTGATTCCCCATATCTGATTCCCCGCCTCTGTTTCCCTGCCTCTGATTCCCCGCCCCTGTTTCCCCATATCTGATTCCCCGCCTCTGATTCCCCAACTCTGATTCCCCGCCTCTGATTCCCCAGCTCTGATTCCCCGCCTCTGATTCCCCGTGTTTGATTCCCTGCCTCTGATTCCCCGCCTCTGATTCCCCATCTCTGATTCACCGCCTTTGATTCGCCACCTCTGATTCCCCATATCTGATTCCCCACCTCTGTTACCCCGCCTCTGATTCCCCGCCTCTGATTCCCCATATATCATTCCCCGCCTCTGAATCCCAATCTCTGATTCCCGGACTCTGATTCCCCACCTCTGATTCCCGGCCTCTTATTCCCGGCATCTGAATCCCGGCCTCTGATTCCCGGCCTCTGATTCCCCGCTTCTGATTCTGATTCCCTGCCTCTGATTCCCCATCTCTGATTCCGCACATCTGATTCCCTGCCTCTGATTCCCCACCTCTGATTCCCCATATCTGATTCCTCGCCTCTGTTTCCCCGCCTCTGATTCCCCGCCTCTGTTTCCCCATATCTAATTCCCCACCTCAGATGCCCCAACTCTGATACCCCGCCTCTGATTCCCCAGCTCTGATTCCCCGCCTCTGATTCCCCGCATCCGATTCCCCATATCTGATTCCCCGCCTCTGTTTCCCCGCCTTTGATTCCCCGCCTCTGTTTCCCCATATCTGATTCCCCGCCTCTGATTCCCAACTATGATTCCCCGCCTCTGATTCCCCAGCTCTGATTCCCCGCCTCTGATTCCCCGCGTTCTATTCCCTGCCTCTGATTCCCCGCCTGTGATTCCCCATCTCTGATTCACCACCTCTGATTCCCCACCTCTGATTCCCCATATCTAATTCCCCGCCTCTGTTTGCCCGCCTCTGATTCCCCGCCTCTGTTTCCCCATATCTGATTCCCCGTGTCTGATTCCCTGCCTCTGATTCCCCGCCTCTGATTCCCCGCCTCTGATTCCCTGCCACTGATTCCCTGCCCCTGATACCCCACCTCTGATTCCCCATATCTGATTCCCTGCCTCTGTTTCCCCGCCTCTGATTCCCCGCCTCTGATTCCCCATATCTGATTCCCCGCCTCTGATTCCCCAACTCTGATTCCCCGCCTCTGATTCCCCAGCTCTGAATCCCCGCCTCTGATTCCCCGCGTCTGTTTCCCCGCCTCTGATTCCCCAACTCTGATTCCCCGCCTCTGATTCCCCAGCTCCGATTCCCCGACTCTGATTCCCGGCATCCGATTCCCTGCCTCTGATTCCCCGCCTCTGATTCCCCATCTCTGATTCCCCGCCTCTGATTCCCCGTGTCTGATTCGCTGCCTTTGATTCCCCGCCTCTGATTCCCCGCCTCTGATTCCCTGCCACTGATTCCCTGCCCCTGATTCCCCACCTCTGATTCCCCACATCTGATTCCCGGCCTCTGTTTCCCCGCCTCTGATTCCCCGCCTCTGATTCCCCATATCTGATTCCCTGCCTCTGATTCCGTAACTCTGATTCCCCGCCTCTGATTCCCCAGCTCTGAATCCCCGCCTCTGATTCCCCGCGTCTGATTCCCTGCCTCTGATTCCCCGCCTTGATTCCCCATCTCTGATTCACAACCTCTGATTCCCCACCTCTGATTCCCTATATTTGATTCCCCGCCTCTGTTTCCCCGCCTCTGATTCCCCGCCTCTGATTCCCCATATCTGATTCCCCGCCTCTGATTGCCCACCTCTGATTCCCAGCCTCTGATTCGCCAGCTCTGATTCCCCGCCTCTGATTCCCCGCATCTGATTCCCTGCCTCTGATTCCCCGCCTCTGATTCCCCATCTCTGATTCACCGCCTTTGATTCGCCACCTCTGATTCCCCATATCTGATTCCCCACCTCTGATTCCCGGCCTCTTATTCCCAGCATCTGATTCCCGGCCTCTGATTCCCGGCCTCTGATTCCCCGCTTCTGATTCTGATTCCCTGCCTCTTATTCCCCATCTCTGATTCCGCACATCTGATTCCCTGCCTCTGATTCCCCACCTCTGATTCCCCATATCTGATTCCCCGCCTCTGTTTCCCCGCCTCTGATTCCCCGCCTCTGTTTCCCTATATCTAATTCCCCACCTCTGATGCCCCAACTCTGATTCCCCGCCTCTGATTCCCTGCATCCGATTCCCCATATCTGATTCCCCGCCTCTGTTTCACCGCCTCTGATTCCCCGCCTCTGTTTCCCCATATCTGATTCCCGCCTCTGATTCCCAACTATGAATCGCCTCCTCTGATTCCCCAGCTCTGATTCCCTGCCTCTGATTCCCCGCGTTCTATTCCCTGCCTCTGATTCCCCGCCTGTGATTCCCCATCACTGATTCACCACCTCTGACTCCCTACCTCTGATTCCCCATATCTAATTCCCCGCCTCTGTTTGCCCGCCTCTGATTCCCCGCCTCTGTTTCCCCATATCTGATTCCCCGCCTCTGAATCCCCAACTCTGATTCCCTGCCTCAGATTCCCCAGCTCTGATTCCCCGCCTTTGATTCCCCCCCGTCTGATTCCCAGCCTCTGAATCCCCGTGTCTGATTTCCTGCCTCTGATTCCCCGCCTCTGATTCCCCATCTCTGATTCACCGCCTCTGATTCCCCACCTCTGATTCCCCCTCTCTGATTCCGCACATCAAATTCCCTGCCTCTGATTCCCCAACTCTGATTCCCCGCTTCTGATTCCCCAGCTCTGAATCCCCGCCTCTGATTCCCCGCGTCTGATTCCCTGCCTCTGATTCCCCGCCTCTGATTCCCCATCTGTGATTCACAACCTCTGATGCCCCACCTCTGATTCCCCATATCTGATTCCCAGCCTCTGTTTCCCCGCCTCTGATTCCCCACCTCTGTTTCCCCATATCTGATTCCCCGCCTCTGATTCCCCAACTCTAATACCCCGCCTCTGATTCCCCAACTCTGATTCCCAGCCTCTGATTCCCCAGCTCTGAATCCCCGCCTCTGATTCCCCGCGTCTGATTCCCTGCCTCTGATTCCCCGCCTTGATTCCCCATCTCTGATTCACAACCTCTGATTCCCCACCTCTGATTCCCTATATTTGATTCCCCGCCTCTGTTTCCCCGCCTCTGATTCCCCGCCTCTGATTCCCCGCCTCTGATTCCCCATCTCTGATTCACCGCCTTTGATTCGCCACCTCTGATTCCCCATATCTGATTCCCCACCTCTGATTCCCGGCCTCTTATTCCCAGCATGTGATTCCCGGCCTCTGATTCCCGGCCTCTGATTCCCCGCTTCTGATTCTGATTCCCTGCCTCTTATTCCCCATCTCTGATTCCGCACATCTGATTCCCTGCCTCTGATTCCCCACCTCTGATTCCCCATATCTGATTCCCCGCCTCTGTTTCCCCGCCTCTGATTCCCCGCCTCTGTTTCCCTATATCTAATTCCCCACCTCTGATGCCCCAACTCTGATTCCCCGCCTCTCATTCCCCAGCTCTGATTCCCCGCCTCTGATTCCCTGCATCCGATTCCCCATATCTGATTCCCCGCCTCTGTTTCACCGCCTCTGATTCCCCGCCTCTGTTTCCCCATATCTGATTCCCGCCTCTGATTCCCAACTATGAATCCCCTCCTCTGATTCCCCAGCTCTGATTCCCTGCCTCTGATTCCCCGCGTTCTATTCCCTGCCTCTGATTCCCCGCCTGTGATTCCCCATCACTGATTCACCACCTCTGATTCCCTACCTCTGATTCCCCATATCTAATTCCCCGCCTCTGTTTGCCCGCCTCTGATTCCCCGCCTCTGTTTCCCCATATCTGATTCCCCGCCTCTGAATCCCCAACTCTGATTCCCTGCCTCAGATTCCCCAGCTCTGATTCCCCGCCTTTGATTCCCCCCGTCTGATTCCCAGCCTCTGAATCCCCGTGTCTGATTTCCTGCCTCTGATTCCCCGCCTCTGATTCCCCATCTCTGATTCACCGCCTCTGATTCCCCACCTCTGATTCCCCCTCTCTGATTCCGCACATCCAATTCCCTGCCTCTGATTCCCCATATCTGATTCCCCGCCTCTGATTCCCCAACTCTGATTCCCCGCTTCTGATTCCCCAGCTCTGAATCCCCGCCTCTGATTCCCCGCGTCTGATTCCCTGCCTCTGATTCCCCGCCTCTGATTCCCCATCTGTGATTCACAACCTCTGATGCCCCACCTCTGATTCCCCATATCTGATTCCCAGCCTCTGTTTCCCCGCCTCTGATTCCCCACCTCTGTTTCCCCATATCTGATTCCCCGCCTCTGATTCCCCAACTCTAATACCCCGCCTCTGATTCCCCAGCTCTGATTCCCCACCTCTGATTCCCCGCATCTGATTCTGATTCCCTGCCTCTGATTCCCCATCTCTGATTCCGCACATCTGATTCCCTGCCTCTGATTCCCCACCTCTGATTCCCCATATCTGATTCCCCGCCTCTGATTCCCCGCCTCTGATTCCCCAGCTCTGATTCCCCACTTCTGATTCCCCGCATCTGATTCCATGCCTCTTATTCCCCGCCTCTGATTCCAGGCCTCTGATTCCCAGCATCTGATTCCGGCCTCTGATTCCCGGCCTCTAATTCCCTGCTTCTGATTCTGATTCCCTGCCTCTGATTCCCCATCTCTGATTCCGCACATCTGATTCCCTGCCTCTGATTCCCCACCTCTGATTCCCCATATCTGATTCCCCGCCTCTGATTCCCTGCCTCTGATTCCCAACCTCTGATTCGCCACCTCTGATTCCCCATATCTGATTCCCCGCCTCTGTATCCCCGCCTCGGACTCCCCGCCTCTGTTTCCCCATATCTGATTCCCGGCCTCTGATTCCCCGCCTCTGATTCCCCGCATCTGATTCCCTGCATTTGATTCCAAGCCTCTGATTCCCTGCCTCTGATTCCCAACCTCTGATTCCCCACCTCTGATTCCCCATATCTGATTCCCCGCCTCTGTTTCCCCGCCTCGGATTCCCCGCCTCTGTTTCCCCATATCTGATTCCCGGCCTCTGATTCCCGGCCTCTGATTCCCCGCCTCTGATTCCCTGCCTCTGATTCCCCATCTCCGATTCCGCACATCTGATTCCCTTCCTCTGATTCCCCGCCTCTGATTTTCCGCCTCTGATTCCCTGCCTCTGATTCCCAACCTCGGATTCCCCACCTCTGATTCCCCATATCTGATTCCCCGCCTCTGTTTCCCCGCCTCTGATACCCCGCCTCTGATTCCCAACTCTGATTCCCCGCCTCTGATTCCTCAGCTCTGATTCCCCGTGTTTGATTCCCTGCCTCTGATTCCCTGCCCTGATTCCCCATCTCTGTTTCACCGCCTTTGATTCGCCACCTCTGATTCCCCATATCTGATTCCCCGCCTCTGTTTCCCCGACTCTGATTCCCTGCCTCTGATTCCCAACCTCTGATTCCACACCTCTGATTCCCCATATCTGATTCCCCGCCTCTATTTCCCCATATCTGATTCCCCGCCTCTGATTCCCCAACTCTGATTCCCCGCCTCTGATTCCCCAGCTCTGATTCCCCGACTCTGATTCCCGGCATCCGATTCCCTGCCTCTGATTCCCCGCCTCTGATTCCCCATCTCTGATTCCCCGCCTCTGATTCCCCGTGTCTGATTCCCTGCCTTTGATTCCCCGCCTCTGATTCCCCGCCTCTGATTCCCTGCCACTGATTCCCTGCCCCTGATTCCCCACCTCTGATTCCCCACATCTGATTCCCGGCCTCTGTTTCCCCGCCTCTGATTCCCCGCCTCTGATTCCCCATATCTGATTCCCTGCCTCTGATTCCCCAACTCTGATTCCCCGCCTCTGATTCCCCAGCTCTGAATCCCCGCCTCTGATTCCCCGCGTCTGATTCCCTGCCTCTGATTCCCCGCCTTGATTCCCCATCTCTGATTCACAACCTCTGATTCCCCACCTCTGATTCCCTATATTTGATTCCCCGCCTCTGTTTCCCCGCCTCTGATTCCCCGCCTCTGATTCCCCATATCTGATTCCCCGCCTCTGATTGCCCACCTCTGATTCCCAGCCTCTGATTCGCCAGCTCTGATTCCCCGCCTCTGATTCCCCGCATCTGATTCCCTGCCTCTGATTCCCCGCCTCTGATTCCCCATCTCTGATTCACCGCCTTTGATTCGCCACCTCTGATTCCCCATATCTGATTCCCCACCTCTGATTCCCGGCCTCTTATTCCCAGCATCTGATTCCCGGCCTCTGATTCCCGGCCTCTGATTCCCGCTTCTGATTCTGATTCCCTGCCTCTTATTCCCCATCTCTGATTCCGCACATCTGATTCCCTGCCTCTGATTCCCCACCTCTGATTCCCCATATCTGATTCCCCGCCTCTGTTTCCCCGCCTCTGATTCCCCGCCTCTGTTTCCCTATATCTAATTCCCCACCTCTGATGCCCCAACTCTGATTCCCCGCCTCTCATTCCCCAGCTCTGATTCCCCGCCTCTGATTCCCTGCATCCGATTCCCCATATCTGATTCCCCGCCTCTGTTTCACCGCCTCTGATTCCCCGCCTCTGTTTCCCCATATCTGATTCCCGCCTCTGATTCCCAACTATGAATCCCCTCCTCTGATTCCCCAGCTCTGATTCCCTGCCTCTGATTCCCCGCGTTCTATTCCCTGCCTCTGATTCCCCGCCTGTGATTCCCCATCACTGATTCACCACCTCTGATTCCCTACCTCTGATTCCCCATATCTAATTCCCCGCCTCTGTTTGCACGCCTCTGATTCCCCGCCTCGGTTTCCCCATATCTGATTCCCCGCCTCTGAATCCCCAACTCTGATTCCCTGCCTCAGATTCCCCAGCTCTGATTCCCCGCCTTTGATTCCCCCCGTCTGATTCCCAGCCTCTGAATCCCCGTGTCTGATTTCCTGCCTCTGATTCCCCGCCTCTGATTCCCCATCTCTGATTCACCGCCTCTGATTCCCCACCTCTGATTCCCCCTCTCTGATTCCGCACATCCAATTCCCTGCCTCTGATTCCCCATATCTGATTCCCCGCCTCTGATTCCCCAACTCTGATTCCCCGCTTCTGATTCCCCAGCTCTGAATCCCCGCCTCTGATTCCCCGCGTCTGATTCCCTGCCTCTGATTCCCCGCCTCTGATTCCCCATCTGTGATTCACAACCTCTGATGCTCCACCTCTGATTCCCCATATCTGATTCCCAGCCTCTGTTTCCCCGCCTCTGATTCCCCACCTCTGTTTCCCCATATCTGATTCCCCGCCTCTGATTCCCCAACTCTAATACCCCGCCTCTGATTCCCCAGCTCTGATTCCCCACCTCTGATTCCCCGCATCTGATTCCCTGCCTCTTATTCCCCGCCTCTGATTCCAGGCCTCTGATTCCCAGCATCTGATTCCGGCCTCTGATTCCCGGCGTCTGATTCCCTGCTTCTGATTCTGATTCCCTGCCTCTGATTCCCCATCTCTGATTCCGCACATCTGATTCCCTTCCTCTGATTCCCCACCTCTGATTCCCCATATCTGATTCCACGCCTCTGATTCCCTGCCTCTGATTCCCAACCTCTGATTCCCCACCTCTGATTCCCCATATCTGATTCCCCGCCTCTGTATCCCCGCCTCGGATTCCCCGCCTCTGTTTCCCCATATCTGATTCCCGGCCTCTGATTCCCCGCCTCTGATTCCCCATATCTGATTCCCCGCCTCTGTTTCACCGCCTCTGATTCCCCGCCTCTGTTTCCCCATATCTGATTCCCGCCTCTGATTCCCAACTATGAATCCCCTCCTCTGATTCCCCAGCTCTGATTCCCTGCCTCTGATTCCCCGCGTTCTATTCCCTGCCTCTGATTCCCCGCCTGTGATTCCCCATCACTGATTCACCACCTCTGATTCCCTACCTCTGATTCCCCATATCTAATTCCCCGCCTCTGTTTGCCCGCCTCTGATTCCCCGCCTCTGTTTCCCCATATCTGATTCCCCGCCTCTGAATCCCCAACTCTGATTCCCTGCCTCAGATTCCCCAGCTCTGATTCCCCGCCTTTGATTCCCCCCGTCTGATTCCCAGCCTCTGAATCCCCGTGTCTGATTTCCTGCCTCTGATTCCCCGCCTCTGATTCCCCATCTCTGATTCACCGCCTCTGATTCCCCACCTCTGATTCCCCCTCTCTGATTCCGCACATCCAATTCCCTGCCTCTGATTCCCCATATCTGATTCCCCGCCTCTGATTCCCCAACTCTGATTCCCCGCTTCTGATTCCCCAGCTCTGAATCCCCGCCTCTGATTCCCCGCGTCTGATTCCCTGCCTCTGATTCCCCGCCTCTGATTCCCAATCTGTGATTCACAACCTCTGATGCCCCACCTCTGATTCCCCATATCTGATTCCCAGCCTCTGTTTCCCCGCCTCTGATTCCCCACCTCTGTTTCCCCATATCTGATTCCCCGCCTCTGATTCCCCAACTCTAATACCCCGCCTCTGATTCCCCAGCTCTGATTCCCCACCTCTGATTCCCCGCATCTGATTCTGATTCCCTGCCTCTGATTCCCCATCTCTGATTCCGCACATCTGATTCCCTGCCTCTGATTCCCCACCTCTGATTCCCCATATCTGATTCCCCGCCTCTGATTCCCCGCCTCTGATTCCCCAGCTCTGATTCCCCACTTCTGATTCCCCGCATCTGATTCCATGCCTCTTATTCCCCGCCTCTGATTCCAGGCCTCTGATTCCCAGCATCTGATTCCGGCCTCTGATTCCCGGCCTCTTATTCCCTGCTTCTGATTCTGATTCCCTGCCTCTGATTCCCCATCTCTGATTCCGCACATCTGATTCCCTGCCTCTGATTCCCCACCTCTGATTCCCCATATCTGATTCCCCGCCTCTGATTCCCTGCCTCTGATTCCCAACCTCTGATTCGCCACCTCTGATTCCCCATATCTGATTCCCCGCCTCTGTATCCCCGCCTCGGACTCCCCGCCTCTGTTTCCCCATATCTGATTCCCGGCCTCTGATTCCCCGCCTCTGATTCCCCGCATCTGATTCCCTGCATCTGATTCCAAGCCTCTGATTCCCTGCCTCTGATTCCCAACCTCTGATTCCCCACCTCTGATTCCCCATATCTGATTCCCCGCCTCTGTTTCCCCGCCTCGGATTCCCCGCCTCTGTTTCCCCATATCTGATTCCCGGCCTCTGATTCCCGGCCTCTGATTCCCCGCCTCTGATTCCCTGCCTCTGATTCCCCATCTCCGATTCCGCACATCTGATTCCCTTCCTCTGATTCCCCGCCTCTGATTTTCCGCCTCTGATTCCCTGCCTCTGATTCCCAACCTCGGATTCCCCACCTCTGATTCCCCATATCTGATTCCCCGCCTCTGTTTCCCCGCCTCTGATACCCCGCCTCTGATTCCCAACTCTGATTCCCCGCCTCTGATTCCTCAGCTCTGATTCCCCGTGTTTGATTCCCTGCCTCTGATTCCCTGCCCTGATTCCCCATCTCTGTTTCACCGCCTTTGATTCGCCACCTCTGATTCCCCATATCTGATTCCCCGCCTCTGTTTCCCCGACTCTGATTGCCTGCCTCTGATTCCCAACCTCTGATTCCACACCTCTGATTCCCCATATCTGATTCCCCGCCTCTATTTCCCCATATCTGATTCCCCGCCTCTGATTCCCCAACTCTGATTCCCCGCCTCTGATTCCCCAGCTCTGATTCCCCGACTCTGATTCCCGGCATCCGATTCCCTGCCTCTGATTCCCCGCCTCTGATTCCCCATCTCTGATTCCCCGCCTCTGATTCCCCGTGTCTGATTCCCTGCCTTTGATTCCCCGCCTCTGATTCCCCGCCTCTGATTCCCTGCCACTGATTCCCTGCCCCTGATTCCCCACCTCTGATTCCCCACATCTGATTCCCGGCCTCTGTTTCCCCGCCTCTGATTCCCCGCCTCTGATTCCCCATATCTGATTCCCTGCCTCTGATTCCCCAACTCTGATTCCCCGCCTCTGATTCCCCAGCTCTGAATCCTCGCCTCTGATTCCCCGCGTCTGATTCCCTTCCTCTGATTCCCCGCCTTGATTCCCCATCTCTGATTCACAACCTCTGATTCCCCACCTCTGATTCCCTATATTTGATTCCCCGCCTCTGTTTCCCCGCCTCTGATTCCCCGCCTCTGATTCCCCATATCTGATTCCCCGCCTCTGATTGCCCACCTCTGATTCCCAGCCTCTGATTCGCCAGCTCTGATTCCCCGCCTCTGATTCCCCGCATCTGATTCCCTGCCTCTGATTCCCCGCCTCTGATTCCCCATCTCTGATTCACCGCCTTTGATTCGCCACCTCTGATTCCCCATATCTGATTCCCCACCTCTGATTCCCGGCCTCTTATTCCCAGCATCTGATTCCCGGCCTCTGATTCCCGGCCTCTGATTCCCCGCTTCTGATTCTGATTCCCTGCCTCTTATTCCCCATCTCTGATTCCGCACATCTGATTCCCTGCCTCTGATTCCCCACCTCTGATTCCCCATATCTGATTCCCCGCCTCTGTTTCCCCGCCTCTGATTCCCCGCCTCTGTTTCCCTATATCTAATTCCACACCTCTGATGCCCCAACTCTGATTCCCCGCCTCTCATTCCCCAGCTCTGATTCCCCGCCTCTGATTCCCTGCATCCGATTCCCCATATCTGATTCCCCGCCTCTGTTTCACCGCCTCTGATTCCCCGCCTCTGTTTCCCCATATCTGATTCCCGCCTCTGATTCCCAACTATGAATCCCCTCCTCTGATTCCCCAGCTCTGATTCCCTGCCTCTGATTCCCCGCGTTCTATTCCCTGCCTCTGATTCCCCGCCTGTGATTCCCCATCACTGATTCACCACCTCTGATTCCCTACCTCTGATTCCCCATATCTAATTCCCCGCCTCTGTTTGCCCGCCTCTGATTCCCCGCCTCTGTTTCCCCATATCTGATTCCCCGCCTCTGAATCCCCAACTCTGATTCCCTGCCTCAGATTCCCCAGCTCTGATTCCCCGCCTTTGATTCCCCCCGTCTGATTCCCAGCCTCTGAATCCCCGTGTCTGATTTCCTGCCTCTGATTCCCCGCCTCTGATTCCCCATCTCTGATTCACCGCCTCTGATTCCCCACCTCTGATTCCCCCTCTCTGATTCCGCACATCCAATTCCCTGCCTCTGATTCCCCATATCTGATTCCCCGCCTCTGATTCCCCAACTCTGATTCCCCGCTTCTGATTCCCCAGCTCTGAATCCCCGCCTCTGATTCCCCGCGTCTGATTCCCTGCCTCTGATTCCCCGCCTCTGATTCCCCATCTGTGATTCACAACCTCTGATGCTCCACCTCTGATTCCCCATATCTGATTCCCAGCCTCTGTTTCCCCGCCTCTGATTCCCCACCTCTGTTTCCCCATATCTGATTCCCCGCCTCTGATTCCCCAACTCTAATACCCCGCCTCTGATTCCCCAGCTCTGATTCCCCACCTCTGATTCCCCGCATCTGATTCCCTGCCTCTTATTCCCCGCCTCTGATTCCAGGCCTCTGATTCCCAGCATCTGATTCCGGCCTCTGATTCCCGGCGTCTGATTCCCTGCTTCTGATTCTGATTCCCTGCCTCTGATTCCCCATCTCTGATTCCGCACATCTGATTCCCTTCCTCTGATTCCCCACCTCTGATTCCCCATATCTGATTCCACGCCTCTGATTCCCTGCCTCTGATTCCCAACCTCTGATTCCCCACCTCTGATTCCCCATATCTGATTCCCCGCCTCTGTATCCCCGCCTCGGATTCCCCGCCTCTGTTTCCCCATATCTGATTCCCGGCCTCTGATTCCCCGCCTCTGATTCCCCATATCTGATTCCCTGCCTCTGATTCCCCAACTCTGATTCCCCGCCTCTGATTCCCCGCCTCTGATTCCCCATCTCTGATTCACCGCCTTTGATTCGCCACCTCTGATTCCCCATATCTGATTCCCCACCTCTGTTTCCCCATATCTGATTCCCCGCCTCTGATTCCCCAACTCTAATACCCCGCCTCTGATTCCCCATCTCTGATTCACCGCCTTTGATTCGCCACCTCTGATTCCCCATATCTGATTCCCCACCTCTGATTCCCGGCCTCTTATTCCCAGCATCTGATTCCCGGCCTCTGATTCCCGGCCTCTGATTCCCCGCTTCTGATTCTGATTCCCTGCCTCTTATTCCCCATCTCTGATTCCGCACATCTGATTCCCTGCCTCTGATTCCCCACCTCTGATTCCCCATATCTGATTCCCCGCCTCTGTTTCCCCGCCTCTGATTCCCCGCCTCTGTTTCCCTATATCTAATTCCCCACCTCTGATGCCCCAACTCTGATTCCCCGCCTCTCATTCCCCAGCTCTGATTCCCCGCCTCTGATTCCCTGCATCCGATTCCCCATATCTGATTCCCCGCCTCTGTTTCACCGCCTCTGATTCCCCGCCTCTGTTTCCCCATATCTGATTCCCGCCTCTGATTCCCAACTATGAATCCCCTCCTCTGATTCCCCAGCTCTGATTCCCTGCCTCTGATTCCCCGCGTTCTATTCCCTGCCTCTGATTCCCCGCCTGTGATTCCCCATCACTGATTCACCACCTCTGATTCCCTACCTCTGATTCCCCATATCTAATTCCCCGCCTCTGTTTGCCCGCCTCTGATTCCCCGCCTCTGTTTCCCCATATCTGATTCCCCGCCTCTGAATCCCCAACTCTGATTCCCTGCCTCAGATTCCCCAGCTCTGATTCCCCGCCTTTGATTCCCCCCGTCTGATTCCCAGCCTCTGAATCCCCGTGTCTGATTTCCTGCCTCTGATTCCCCGCCTCTGATTCCCCATCTCTGATTCACCGCCTCTGATTCCCCACCTCTGATTCCCCCTCTCTGATTCCGCACATCCAATTCCCTGCCTCTGATTCCCCATATCTGATTCCCCGCCTCTGATTCCCCAACTCTGATTCCCCGCTTCTGATTCCCCAGCTCTGAATCCCCGCCTCTGATTCCCCGCGTCTGATTCCCTGCCTCTGATTCCCCGCCTCTGATTCCCCATCTGTGATTCACAACCTCTGATGCTCCACCTCTGATTCCCCATATCTGATTCCCAGCCTCTGTTTCCCCGCCTCTGATTCCCCACCTCTGTTTCCCCATATCTGATTCCCCGCATCTGATTCCATGCCTCTTATTCCCCGCCTCTGATTCCAGGCCTCTGATTCCCAGCATCTGATTCCGGCCTCTGATTCCCGGCCTCTGATTCCCTGCTTCTGATTCTGATTCCCTGCCTCTGATTCCCCATCTCTGATTCCGCACATCTGATTCCCTGCCTCTGATTCCCCACCTCTGATTCCCCATATCTGATTCCCCGCCTCTGATTCCCTGCCTCTGATTCCCAACCTCTGATTCGCCACCTCTGATTCCCCATATCTGATTCCCCGCCTCTGTATCCCCGCCTCGGACTCCCCGCCTCTGTTTCCCCATATCTGATTCCCGGCCTCTGATTCCCCGCCTCTGATTCCCCGCATCTGATTCCCTGCATCTGATTCCAAGCCTCTGATTCCCTGCCTCTGATTCCCAACCTCTGATTCCCCACCTCTGATTCCCCATATCTGATTCCCCGCCTCTGTTTCCCCGCCTCGGATTCCCCGCCTCTGTTTCCCCATATCTGATTCCCGGCCTCTGATTCCCGGCCTCTGATTCCCCGCCTCTGATTCCCTGCCTCTGATTCCCCATCTCCGATTCCGCACATCTGATTCCCTTCCTCTGATTCCCCGCCTCTGATTTTCCGCCTCTGATTCCCTGCCTCTGATTCCCAACCTCGGATTCCCCACCTCTGATTCCCCATATCTGATTCCCCGCCTCTGTTTCCCCGCCTCTGATACCCCGCCTCTGATTCCCAACTCTGATTCCCCGCCTCTGATTCCTCAGCTCTGATTCCCCGTGTTTGATTCCCTGCCTCTGATTCCCTGCCCTGATTCCCCATCTCTGTTTCACCGCCTTTGATTCGCCACCTCTGATTCCCCATATCTGATTCCCCGCCTCTGTTTCCCCGACTCTGATTCCCTGCCTCTGATTCCCAACCTCTGATTCCACACCTCTGATTCCCCATATCTGATTCCCCGCCTCTATTTCCCCATATCTGATTCCCCGCCTCTGATTCCCCAACTCTGATTCCCCGCCTCTGATTCCCCAGCTCTGATTCCCCGACTCTGATTCCCGGCATCCGATTCCCTGCCTCTGATTCCCCGCCTCTGATTCCCCATCTCTGATACCCCGCCTCTGATTCCCCGTGTCTGATTCCCTGCCTTTGATTCCCCGCCTCTGATTCCCCGCCTCTGATTCCCTGCCACTGATTCCCTGCCCCTGATTCCCCACCTCTGATTCCCCACATCTGATTCCCGGCCTCTGTTTCCCCGCCTCTGATTCCCCGCCTCTGATTCCCCATATCTGATTCCCTGCCTCTGATTCCCCAACTCTGATTCCCCGCCTCTGATTCCCCAGCTCTGAATCCCCGCCTCTGATTCCCCGCGTCTGATTCCCTGCCTCTGATTCCCCGCCTTGATTCCCCATCTCTGATTCACAACCTCTGATTCCCCACCTCTGATTCCCTATATTTGATTCCCCGCCTCTGTTTCCCCGCCTCTGATTCCCCGCCTCTGATTCCCCATATCTGATTCCCCGCCTCTGATTGCCCACCTCTGATTCCCAGCCTCTGATTCGCCAGCTCTGATTCCCCGCCTCTGATTCCCCGCATCTGATTCCCTGCCTCTGATTCCCCGCCTCTGATTCCCCATCTCTGATTCACCGCCTTTGATTCGCCACCTCTGATTCCCCATATCTGATTCCCCACCTCTGATTCCCGGCCTCTTATTCCCAGCATCTGATTCCCGGCCTCTGATTCCCGGCCTCTGATTCCCCGCTTCTGATTCTGATTCCCTGCCTCTTATTCCCCATCTCTGATTCCGCACATCTGATTCCCTGCCTCTGATTCCCCACCTCTGATTCCCCATATCTGATTCCCCGCCTCTGTTTCCCCATATCTGATTCCCCGCCTCTGTTTCCCTATATCTAATTCCCCACCTCTGATGCCCCAACTCTGATTCCCCGCCTCTCATTCCCCAGCTCTGATTCCCCGCCTCTGATTCCCTGCATCCGATTCCCCATATCTGATTCCCCGCCTCTGTTTCACCGCCTCTGATTCCCCGCCTCTGTTTCCCCATATCTGATTCCCGCCTCTGATTCCCAACTATGAATCCCCTCCTCTGATTCCCCAGCTCTGATTCCCTGCCTCTGATTCCCCGCGTTCTATTCCCTGCCTCTGATTCCCCGCCTGTGATTCCCCATCACTGATTCACCACCTCTGATTCCCTACCTCTGATTCCCCATATCTAATTCCCCGCCTCTGTTTGCCCGCCTCTGATTCCCCGCCTCTGTTTCCCCATATCTGATTCCCCGCCTCTGAATCCCCAACTCTGATTCCCTGCCTCAGATTCCCCAGCTCTGATTCCCCGCCTTTGATTCCCCCCGTCTGATTCCCAGCCTCTGAATCCCCGTGTCTGATTTCCTGCCTCTGATTCCCCGCCTCTGATTCCCCATCTCTGATTCACCGCCTCTGATTCCCCACCTCTGATTCCCCCTCTCTGATTCCGCACATCCAATTCCCTGCCTCTGATTCCCCATATCTGATTCCCCGCCTCTGATTCCCCAACTCTGATTCCCCGCTTCTGATTCCCCAGCTCTGAATCCCCGCCTCTGATTCCCCGCGTCTGATTCCCTGCCTCTGATTCCCCGCCTCTGATTCCCCATCTGTGATTCACAACCTCTGATGCTCCACCTCTGATTGCCCATATCTGATTCCCAGCCTCTGTTTCCCCGCCTCTGATTCCCCACCTCTGTTTCCCCATATCTGATTCCCCGCCTCTGATTCCCCAACTCTAATACCCCGCCTCTGATTCCCCAGCTCTGATTCCCCACCTCTGATTCCCCGCATCTGATTCCCTGCCTCTTATTCCCCGCCTCTGATTCCAGGCCTCTGATTCCCAGCATCTGATTCCGGCCTCTGATTCCCGGCGTCTGATTCCCTGCTTCTGATTCTGATTCCCTGCCTCTGATTCCCCATCTCTGATTCCGCACATCTGATTCCCTTCCTCTGATTCCCCACCTCTGATTCCCCATATCTGATTCCCCGCCTCTGATTCCCTGCCTCTGATTCCCAACCTCTGATTCCCCACCTCTGATTCCCCATATCTGATTCCCCGCCTCTGTATCCCCGCCTCGGATTCCCCGCCTCTGTTTCCCCATATCTGATTCCCGGCCTCTGATTCCCCGCCTCTGATTCCCCATATCTGATTCCCTGCCTCTGATTCCCCAACTCTGATTCCCCGCCTCTGATTCCCCGCCTCTGATTCCCCATCTCTGATTCACCGCCTTTGATTCGCCACCTCTGATTCCCCATATCTGATTCCCCACCTCTGTTTCCCCACCTCTGATTCCCCGCCTCTGATTCTCCATATCTCATTCCCCGCCTCTGAATCCCCATCTCTGATTCCCGGACACTGATTCCCCTCCTCTGATTCCCGGCCTCTTATTCCCAGCATCTGATTCCCGGCCTCTGATTCCCGGCCTCTGATTCCCCGCTTCTGATTCCCTGCCTCTGATTCCCCATCTCTGATTCCGCACATCTGATTCCCTGCCTCTGATTCCCCACCTCTGATTCCACATATCTGATTCCCCGCCTCTGTTTCCCCGCCTCTGATTCCCCGCCTCTGTTTCCCTATATCTAATTTCCCACCTCTGATGCCCCAACTCTGATTCCCCGCCTCTGATTCCCCAGCTCTGATTCCCCGCCTCTGATTCCCTGCATCCGATTCCCCATATCTGATTCCCCGCCTCTGTTTCCCCGCCTCTGATTCCCCGCCTCTGTTTCCCCATATCTGATTCCCGCCTCTGATTCCAAACTATGATTCCCCGCCTCTGATTCCCCAGCTCTGATTCCCTGCCTCTGATTCCCCGCGTTCTATTCCCTGCCTCTGATTCCCCGCCTGTGATTCCCCATCACTGATTCACCACCTCTGATTCCCTACCTCTGATTCCCCATATCTAATTCCCCGCCTCTGTTTGCCCGCCTCTGATTCCCCGCCTCTATTTCCCCATATCTGATTCCCCGCCTCTGAATCCCCAACTCTGATTCCCTGCCTCAGATTCCCCAGCTCTGATTCCCCGCCTTTGATTCCCCCCGTCTGATTCCCAGCCTCTGAATCCCCGTGTCTGATTTCCTGCCTCTGATTCCCCACCTCTGATTCCCCATCTCTGATTCACCGCCTCTGATTCCCCACCTCTGATTCCCCATCTCTGATTCCGGACATCCAATTCCCTGCCTCTGATTCCCCAACTCTGATTCCCCACCTCTGATTCCCCAGCTCTGATTCCCCGCCTCAGATTCCCCGCGTCTGATTCCCTGCCTCTGATTCCCCGCCTCTGATTCCCTGCCTCTGATTCCCCATATCTGATTCCCCGCCTCTGATTCCCCAACTCTGATTCCCCGCTTCTGATTCCCCAGCTCTGAATCCCCGCCTCTGATTCCAGGCCTCTGATTCCCATCATCTGATTCCGGCCTCTGATTCCCGGCCTCTGATTCCCTGCTTCTGATTCTGATTCCCTGCATCTGATTCCCCATCTCTGATTCCGCACATCTGATTCCCTGCCTCTGATTCCCCACCTCTTAATCCCCATATCTGATTCCCCGCCTCTGTTTCCCCGCCTCTGATTCCCCGCCTCTGTTTCCCAATATCTAAGTCCCCACCTCTGATTCCCCAAATCTGATTCCCCACCTCTGATTCCCCAGCTCTGATTCCCCGCCTCTGATTCCCCGCATCTGATTCCATGCATCTGATTCCAAGCCTCTGATTCCCTGCCTCTGAATCCCAACCTCTGATTCCCCACCTCTGATTCCCCATATCTGATTCCCCGCCTCTGTTTCCCCGCCTCGGATTCCCCGCCTCAGTTTCCCCATATCTGATTCCCGGCCTCTGATTCCCCGCCTCTGATTCCCCGCCTCTGATTCCCTGCCTCTGATTCCCCATCTCCGATTCCCTGCCTCTGATTCCCAACCTCTGATTCCCCACCTCTGATTCCCCATATCTGATTCCCCGCCTCTGTTTCCCCGCCTCTGATTCCCCGCCTCTGTTTCCCCATATCTGATTCCCCGCCTCTGACTCCCCAACTCTGATTCCCCGCCTGTGATTCCCCAGCTCTGATTCCCTGCCTCTGATTCCCCATATCTGATTCCCATCCTCTGATTGCCCACCTCTGATTCCCCGCCTCTGATTGGCCAGCTATGATTCCCCGCCTCTGATTCCCCGCATCTGATTCCCTGCCTCTGATTCCCCCCTTGATTCCCCATCTCTGATTCCCCGCCTGTGATTCCCCAGCTCTGATTCCCTGCCTCTGATTCCCCATATCTGATTCCCATCCTCTGATTGCCCACCTCTGATTCCCCGCCTCTGATTGGCCAGCTATGATTCCCCGCCTCTGATTCCCCGCATCTGATTCCCTGCCTCTGATTCCCCCCTTGATTCCCCGCCTCTGATTCCCCAGCTCTGATTCCCCACCTCTGATTCCCCGCATCTGATTCCATGCCTCTTATTCCCCGCCTCTGATTCCAGGCCTCTGATTCCCAGCATCTGATTCCGGCCTCTGATTCCCGGCCTCTGATTCCCTGCTTCTGATTCTGATTCCCTGCCTCTGATTCCCCATCTCTGATTCCGCACATCTGATTCCCCGCCTCTGATTCCCTGCCTCTGATTCCCAACCTCTGATTCGCCTCCTCTGATTCCCCATATCTGATTCCCCGCCTCTGTATCCCCGCCTCGGACTCCCCGCCTCTGTTTCCCCATATCTGATTCCCGGCCTCTGATTCCCCGCCTCTGATTCCCCGCATCTGATTCCCTGCATCTGATTCCAAGCCTCTGATTCCCTGCCTCTGATTCCCAACCTCTGATTCCCCACCTCTGATTCCCCATATCTGATTCCCCGCCTCTGTTTCCCCGCCTCGGATTCCCCGCCTCTGTTTCCCCATATCTGATTCCCGGCCTCTGATTCCCGGCCTCTGATTCCCCGCCTCTGATTCCCTGCCTCTGATTCCCCATCTCCGATTCCGCACATCTGATTCCCTTCCTCTGATTCCCCGCCTCTGATTTTCCGCCTCTGATTCCCTGCCTCTGATTCCCAACCTCGGATTCCCCACCTCTGATTCCCCATATCTGATTCCCCGCCTCTGTTTCCCCGCCTCTGATACCCCGCCTCTGATTCCCAACTCTGATTCCCCGCCTCTGATTCCTCAGCTCTGATTCCCCGTGTTTGATTCCCTGCCTCTGATTCCCTGCCCTGATTCCCCATCTCTGTTTCACCGCCTTTGATTCGCCACCTCTGATTCCCCATATCTGATTCCCCGCCTCTGTTTCCCCGACTCTGATTCCCTGCCTCTGATTCCCAACCTCTGATTCCACACCTCTGATTCCCCATATCTGATTCCCCGCCTCTATTTCCCCATATCTGATTCCCCGCCTCTGATTCCCCAACTCTGATTCCCCGCCTCTGATTCCCCAGCTCTGATTCCCCGACTCTGATTCCCGGCATCCGATTCCCTGCCTCTGATTCCCCGCCTCTGATTCCCCATCTCTGATTCCCCGCCTCTGATTCCCCGTGTCTGATTCCCTGCCTTTGATTCCCCGCCTCTGATTCCCCGCCTCTGATTCCCTGCCACTGATTCCCTGCCCCTGATTCCCCACCTCTGATTCCCCACATCTGATTCCCGGCCTCTGTTTCCCCGCCTCTGATTCCCCGCCTCTGATTCCCCATATCTGATTCCCTGCCTCTGATTCCCCAACTCTGATTCCCCGCCTCTGATTCCCCAGCTCTGAATCCCCGCCTCTGATTCCCCGCGTCTGATTCCCTGCCTCTGATTCCCCGCCTTGATTCCCCATCTCTGATTCACAACCTCTGATTCCCCACCTCTGATTCCCTATATTTGATTCCCCGCCTCTGTTTCCCCGCCTCTGATTCCCCGCCTCTGATTCCCCATATCTGATTCCCCGCCTCTGATTGCCCACCTCTGATTCCCAGCCTCTGATTCGCCAGCTCTGATTCCCCGCCTCTGATTCCCCGCATCTGATTCCCTGCCTCTGATTCCCCGCCTCTGATTCCCCATCTCTGATTCACCGCCTTTGATTCGCCACCTCTGGTTCCCCATATCTGATTCCCCACCTCTGATTCCCGGCCTCTTATTCCCAGCATCTGATTCCCGGCCTCTGATTCCCGGCCTCTGATTCCCCGCTTCTGATTCTGATTCCCTGCCTCTTATTCCCCATCTCTGATTCCGCACATCTGATTCCCTGCCTCTGATTCCCCACCTCTGATTCCCCATATCTGATTCCCCGCCTCTGTTTCCCCGCCTCTGATTCCCCGCCTCTGTTTCCCTATATCTAATTCCCCACCTCTGATGCCCCAACTCTGATTCCCCGCCTCTCATTCCCCAGCTCTGATTCCCCGCCTCTGATTCCCTGCATCCGATTCCCCATATCTGATTCCCCGCCTCTGTTTCACCGCCTCTGATTCCCCGCCTCTGTTTCCCCATATCTGATTCCCGCCTCTGATTCCCAACTATGAATCCCCTCCTCTGATTCCCCAGCTCTGATTCCCTGCCTCTGATTCCCCGCGTTCTATTCCCTGCCTCTGATTCCCCGCCTGTGATTCCCCATCACTGATTCACCACCTCTGATTCCCTACCTCTGATTCCCCATATCTAATTCCCCGCCTCTGTTTGCCCGCCTCTGATTCCCCGCCTCTGTTTCCCCATATCTGATTCCCCGCCTCTGAATCCCCAACTCTGATTCCCTGCCTCAGATTCCCCAGCTCTGATTCCCCGCCTTTGATTCCCCCCGTCTGATTCCCAGCCTCTGAATCCCCGTGTCTGATTTCCTGCCTCTGATTCCCCGCCTCTGATTCCCCATCTCTGATTCACCGCCTCTGATTCCCCACCTCTGATTCCCCCTCTCTGATTCCGCACATCCAATTCCCTGCCTCTGATTCCCCATATCTGATTCCCCGCCTCTGATTCCCCAACTCTGATTCCCCGCTTCTGATTCCCCAGCTCTGAATCCCCGCCTCTGATTCCCCGCGTCTGATTCCCTGCCTCTGATTCCCCGCCTCTGATTCCCCATCTGTGATTCACAACCTCTGATGCTCCACCTCTGATTCCCCATATCTGATTCCCAGCCTCTGTTTCCCCGCCTCTGATTCCCCACCTCTGTTTCCCCATATCTGATTCCCCGCCTCTGATTCCCCAACTCTAATACCCCGCCTCTGATTCCCCAGCTCTGATTCCCCACCTCTGATTCCCCGCATCTTATTCCCTGCCTCTTATTCCCCGCCTCTGATTCCAGGCCTCTGATTCCCAGCATCTGATTCCGGCCTCTGATTCCCGGCGTCTGATTCCCTGCTTCTGATTCTGATTCCCTGCCTCTGATTCCCCATCTCTGATTCCGCACATCTGATTCCCTTCCTCTGATTCCCCACCTCTGATTCCCCATATCTGATTCCACGCCTCTGATTCCCTGCCTCTGATTCCCAACCTCTGATTCCCCACCTCTGATTCCCCATATCTGATTCCCCGCCTCTGTATCCCCGCCTCGGATTCCCCGCCTCTGTTTCCCCATATCTGATTCCCGGCCTCTGATTCCCCGCCTCTGATTCCCCATATCTGATTCCCTGCCTCTGATTCCCCAACTCTGATTCCCCGCCTCTGATTCCCCGCCTCTGATTCCCCATCTCTGATTCACCGCCTTTGATTCGCCACCTCTGATTCCCCATATCTGATTCCCCACCTCTGTTTCCCCATATCTGATTCCCCGCCTCTGATTCCCCAACTCTAATACCCCGCCTCTGATTCCCCATCTCTGATTCACCGCCTTTGATTCGCCACCTCTGATTCCCCATATCTGATTCCCCACCTCTGATTCCCGGCCTCTTATTCCCAGCATCTGATTCCCGGCCTCTGATTCCCGGCCTCTGATTCCCCGCTTCTGATTCTGATTCCCTGCCTCTTATTCCCCATCTCTGATTCCGCACATCTGATTCCCTGCCTCTGATTCCCCACCTCTGATTCCCCATATCTGATTCCCCGCCTCTGTTTCCCCGCCTCTGATTCCCCGCCTCTGTTTCCCTATATCTAATTCCCCACCTCTGATGCCCCAACTCTGATTCCCCGCCTCTCATTCCCCAGCTCTGATTCCCCGCCTCTGATTCCCTGCATCCGATTCCCCATATCTGATTCCCCGCCTCTGTTTCACCGCCTCTGATTCCCCGCCTCTGTTTCCCCATATCTGATTCCCGCCTCTGATTCCCAACTATGAATCCCCTCCTCTGATTCCCCAGCTCTGATTCCCTGCCTCTGATTCCCCGCGTTCTATTCCCTGCCTCTGATTCCCCGCCTGTGATTCCCCATCACTGATTCACCACCTCTGATTCCCTACCTCTGATTCCCCATATCTAATTCCCCGCCTCTGTTTGCCCGCCTCTGATTCCCCGCCTCTGTTTCCCCATATCTGATTCCCCGCCTCTGAATCCCCAACTCTGATTCCCTGCCTCAGATTCCCCAGCTCTGATTCCCCGCCTTTGATTCCCCCCGTCTGATTCCCAGCCTCTGAATCCCCGTGTCTGATTTCCTGCCTCTGATTCCCCGCCTCTGATTCCCCATCTCTGATTCACCGCCTCTGATTCCCCACCTCTGATTCCCCCTCTCTGATTCCGCACATCCAATTCCCTGCCTCTGATTCCCCATATCTGATTCCCCGCCTCTGATTCCCCAACTCTGATTCCCCGCTTCTGATTCCCCAGCTCTGAATCCCCGCCTCTGATTCCCCGCGTCTGATTCCCTGCCTCTGATTCCCCGCCTCTGATTCCCCATCTGTGATTCACAACCTCTGATGCTCCACCTCTGATTCCCCATATCTGATTCCCAGCCTCTGTTTCCCCGCCTCTGATTCCCCACCTCTGTTTCCCCATATCTGATTCCCCGCATCTGATTCCATGCCTCTTATTCCCCGCCTCTGATTCCAGGCCTCTGATTCCCAGCATCTGATTCCGGCCTCTGATTCCCGGCCTCTGATTCCCTGCTTCTGATTCTGATTCCCTGCCTCTGATTCCCCATCTCTGATTCCGCACATCTGATTCCCTGCCTCTGATTCCCCACCTCTGATTCCCCATATCTGATTCCCCGCCTCTGATTCCCTGCCTCTGATTCCCAACCTCTGATTCGCCACCTCTGATTCCCCATATCTGATTCCCCGCCTCTGTATCCCCGCCTCGGACTCCCCGCCTCTGTTTCCCCATATCTGATTCCCGGCCTCTGATTCCCCGCCTCTGATTCCCCGCATCTGATTCCCTGCATCTGATTCCAAGCCTCTGATTCCCTGCCTCTGATTCCCAACCTCTGATTCCCCACCTCTGATTCCCCATATCTGATTCCCCGCCTCTGTTTCCCCGCCTCGGATTCCCCGCCTCTGTTTCCCCATATCTGATTCCCGGCCTCTGATTCCCGGCCTCTGATTCCCCGCCTCTGATTCCCTGCCTCTGATTCCCCATCTCCGATTCCGCACATCTGATTCCCTTCCTCTGATTCCCCGCCTCTGATTTTCCGCCTCTGATTCCCTGCCTCTGATTCCCAACCTCGGATTCCCCACCTCTGATTCCCCATATCTGATTCCCCGCCTCTGTTTCCCCGCCTCTGATACCCCGCCTCTGATTCCCAACTCTGATTCCCCGCCTCTGATTCCTCAGCTCTGATTCCCCGTGTTTGATTCCCTGCCTCTGATTCCCTGCCCTGATTCCCCATCTCTGTTTCACCGCCTTTGATTCGCCACCTCTGATTCCCCATATCTGATTCCCCGCCTCTGTTTCCCCGACTCTGATTCCCTGCCTCTGATTCCCAACCTCTGATTCCACACCTCTGATTCCCCATATCTGATTCCCCGCCTCTATTTCCCCATATCTGATTCCCCGCCTCTGATTCCCCAACTCTGATTCCCCGCCTCTGATTCCCCAGCTCTGATTCCCCGACTCTGATTCCCGGCATCCGATTCCCTGCCTCTGATTCCCCGCCTCTGATTCCCCATCTCTGATACCCCGCCTCTGATTCCCCGTGTCTGATTCCCTGCCTTTGATTCCCCGCCTCTGATTCCCCGCCTCTGATTCCCTGCCACTGATTCCCTGCCCCTGATTCCCCACCTCTGATTCCCCACATCTGATTCCCGGCCTCTGTTTCCCCGCCTCTGATTCCCCGCCTCTGATTCCCCATATCTGATTCCCTGCCTCTGATTCCCCAACTCTGATTCCCCGCCTCTGATTCCCCAGCTCTGAATCCCCGCCTCTGATTCCCCGCGTCTGATTCCCTGCCTCTGATTCCCCGCCTTGATTCCCCATCTCTGATTCACAACCTCTGATTCCCCACCTCTGATTCCCTATATTTGATTCCCCGCCTCTGTTTCCCCGCCTCTGATTCCCCGCCTCTGATTCCCCATATCTGATTCCCCGCCTCTGATTGCCCACCTCTGATTCCCAGCCTCTGATTCGCCAGCTCTGATTCCCCGCCTCTGATTCCCCGCATCTGATTCCCTGCCTCTGATTCCCCGCCTCTGATTCCCCATCTCTGATTCACCGCCTTTGATTCGCCACCTCTGATTCCCCATATCTGATTCCCCACCTCTGATTCCCGGCCTCTTATTCCCAGCATCTGATTCCCGGCCTCTGATTCCCGGCCTCTGATTCCCCGCTTCTGATTCTGATTCCCTGCCTCTTATTCCCCATCTCTGATTCCGCACATCTGATTCCCTGCCTCTGATTCCCCACCTCTGATTCCCCATATCTGATTCCCCGCCTCTGTTTCCCCATATCTGATTCCCCGCCTCTGTTTCCCTATATCTAATTCCCCACCTCTGATGCCCCAACTCTGATTCCCCGCCTCTCATTCCCCAGCTCTGATTCCCCGCCTCTGATTCCCTGCATCCGATTCCCCATATCTGATTCCCCGCCTCTGTTTCACCGCCTCTGATTCCCCGCCTCTGTTTCCCCATATCTGATTCCCGCCTCTGATTCCCAACTATGAATCCCCTCCTCTGATTCCCCAGCTCTGATTCCCTGCCTCTGATTCCCCGCGTTCTATTCCCTGCCTCTGATTCCCCGCCTGTGATTCCCCATCACTGATTCACCACCTCTGATTCCCTACCTCTGATTCCCCATATCTAATTCCCCGCCTCTGTTTGCCCGCCTCTGATTCCCCGCCTCTGTTTCCCCATATCTGATTCCCCGCCTCTGAATCCCCAACTCTGATTCCCTGCCTCAGATTCCCCAGCTCTGATTCCCCGCCTTTGATTCCCCCCGTCTGATTCCCAGCCTCTGAATCCCCGTGTCTGATTTCCTGCCTCTGATTCCCCGCCTCTGATTCCCCATCTCTGATTCACCGCCTCTGATTCCCCACCTCTGATTCCCCCTCTCTGATTCCGCACATCCAATTCCCTGCCTCTGATTCCCCATATCTGATTCCCCGCCTCTGATTCCCCAACTCTGATTCCCCGCTTCTGATTCCCCAGCTCTGAATCCCCGCCTCTGATTCCCCGCGTCTGATTCCCTGCCTCTGATTCCCCGCCTCTGATTCCCCATCTGTGATTCACAACCTCTGATGCTCCACCTCTGATTCCCCATATCTGATTCCCAGCCTCTGTTTCCCCGCCTCTGATTCCCCACCTCTGTTTCCCCATATCTGATTCCCCGCATCTGATTCCATGCCTCTTATTCCCCGCCTCTGATTCCAGGCCTCTGATTCCCAGCATCTGATTCCGGCCTCTGATTCCCGGCCTCTGATTCCCTGCTTCTGATTCTGATTCCCTGCCTCTGATTCCCCATCTCTGATTCCGCACATCTGATTCCCTGCCTCTGATTCCCCACCTCTGATTCCCCATATCTGATTCCCCGCCTCTGATTCCCTGCCTCTGATTCCCAACCTCTGATTCGCCACCTCTGATTCCCCATATCTGATTCCCCGCCTCTGTATCCCCGCCTCGGACTCCCCGCCTCTGTTTCCCCATATCTGATTCCCGGCCTCTGATTCCCCGCCTCTGATTCCCCGCATCTGATTCCCTGCATCTGATTCCAAGCCTCTGATTCCCTGCCTCTGATTCCCAACCTCTGATTCCCCACCTCTGATTCCCCATATCTGATTCCCCGCCTCTGTTTCCCCGCCTCGGATTCCCCGCCTCTGTTTCCCCATATCTGATTCCCGGCCTCTGATTCCCGGCCTCTGATTCCCCGCCTCTGATTCCCTGCCTCTGATTCCCCATCTCCGATTCCGCACATCTGATTCCCTTCCTCTGATTCCCCGCCTCTGATTTTCCGCCTCTGATTCCCTGCCTCTGATTCCCAACCTCGGATTCCCCACCTCTGATTCCCCATATCTGATTCCCCGCCTCTGTTTCCCCGCCTCTGATACCCCGCCTCTGATTCCCAACTCTGATTCCCCGCCTCTGATTCCTCAGCTCTGATTCCCCGTGTTTGATTCCCTGCCTCTGATTCCCTGCCCTGATTCCCCATCTCTGTTTCACCGCCTTTGATTCGCCACCTCTGATTCCCCATATCTGATTCCCCGCCTCTGTTTCCCCGACTCTGATTCCCTGCCTCTGATTCCCAACCTCTGATTCCACACCTCTGATTCCCCATATCTGATTCCCCGCCTCTATTTCCCCATATCTGATTCCCCGCCTCTGATTCCCCAACTCTGATTCCCCGCCTCTGATTCCCCAGCTCTGATTCCCCGACTCTGATTCCCGGCATCCGATTCCCTGCCTCTGATTCCCCGCCTCTGATTCCCCATCTCTGATACCCCGCCTCTGATTCCCCGTGTCTGATTCCCTGCCTTTGATTCCCCGCCTCTGATTCCCCGCCTCTGATTCCCTGCCACTGATTCCCTGCCCCTGATTCCCCACCTCTGATTCCCCACATCTGATTCCCGGCCTCTGTTTCCCCGCCTCTGATTCCCCGCCTCTGATTCCCCATATCTGATTCCCTGCCTCTGATTCCCCAACTCTGATTCCCCGCCTCTGATTCCCCAGCTCTGAATCCCCGCCTCTGATTCCCCGCGTCTGATTCCCTGCCTCTGATTCCCCGCCTTGATTCCCCATCTCTGATTCACAACCTCTGATTCCCCACCTCTGATTCCCTATATTTGATTCCCCGCCTCTGTTTCCCCGCCTCTGATTCCCCGCCTCTGATTCCCCATATCTGATTCCCCGCCTCTGATTGCCCACCTCTGATTCCCAGCCTCTGATTCGCCAGCTCTGATTCCCCGCCTCTGATTCCCCGCATCTGATTCCCTGCCTCTGATTCCCCGCCTCTGATTCCCCATCTCTGATTCACCGCCTTTGATTCGCCACCTCTGATTCCCCATATCTGATTCCCCACCTCTGATTCCCGGCCTCTTATTCCCAGCATCTGATTCCCGGCCTCTGATTCCCGGCCTCTGATTCCCCGCTTCTGATTCTGATTCCCTGCCTCTTATTCCCCATCTCTGATTCCGCACATCTGATTCCCTGCCTCTGATTCCCCACCTCTGATTCCCCATATCTGATTCCCCGCCTCTGTTTCCCCATATCTGATTCCCCGCCTCTGTTTCCCTATATCTAATTCCCCACCTCTGATGCCCCAACTCTGATTCCCCGCCTCTCATTCCCCAGCTCTGATTCCCCGCCTCTGATTCCCTGCATCCGATTCCCCATATCTGATTCCCCGCCTCTGTTTCACCGCCTCTGATTCCCCGCCTCTGTTTCCCCATATCTGATTCCCGCCTCTGATTCCCAACTATGAATCCCCTCCTCTGATTCCCCAGCTCTGATTCCCTGCCTCTGATTCCCCGCGTTCTATTCCCTGCCTCTGATTCCCCGCCTGTGATTCCCCATCACTGATTCACCACCTCTGATTCCCTACCTCTGATTCCCCATATCTAATTCCCCGCCTCTGTTTGCCCGCCTCTGATTCCCCGCCTCTGTTTCCCCATATCTGATTCCCCGCCTCTGAATCCCCAACTCTGATTCCCTGCCTCAGATTCCCCAGCTCTGATTCCCCGCCTTTGATTCCCCCCGTCTGATTCCCAGCCTCTGAATCCCCGTGTCTGATTTCCTGCCTCTGATTCCCCGCCTCTGATTCCCCATCTCTGATTCACCGCCTCTGATTCCCCACCTCTGATTCCCCCTCTCTGATTCCGCACATCCAATTCCCTGCCTCTGATTCCCCATATCTGATTCCCCGCCTCTGATTCCCCAACTCTGATTCCCCGCTTCTGATTCCCCAGCTCTGAATCCCCGCCTCTGATTCCCCGCGTCTGATTCCCTGCCTCTGATTCCCCGCCTCTGATTCCCCATCTGTGATTCACAACCTCTGATGCTCCACCTCTGATTCCCCATATCTGATTCCCAGCCTCTGTTTCCCCGCCTCTGATTCCCCACCTCTGTTTCCCCATATCTGATTCCCCGCCTCTGATTCCCCAACTCTAATACCCCGCCTCTGATTCCCCAGCTCTGATTCCCCACCTCTGATTCCCCGCATCTGATTCCCTGCCTCTTATTCCCCGCCTCTGATTCCAGGCCTCTGATTCCCAGCATCTGATTCCGGCCTCTGATTCCCGGTGTCAGATTCCCTGCTTCTGATTCTGATTCCCTGCCTCTGATTCCCCATCTCTGATTCCGCACATCTGATTCCCTTCCTCTGATTCCCCACCTCTGATTCCCCATATCTGATTCCCCGCCTCTGATTCCCTGCCTCTGATTCCCAACCTCTGATTCCCCACCTCTGATTCCCCATATCTGATTCCCCGCCTCTGTATCCCCGCCTCGGATTCCCCGCCTCTGTTTCCCCATATCTGATTCCCGGCCTCTGATTCCCCGCCTCTGATTCCCCATATCTGATTCCCTGCCTCTGATTCCCCAACTCTGATTCCCCGCCTCTGATTCCCCGCCTCTGATTCCCCATCTCTGATTCACCGCCTTTGATTCGCCACCTCTGATTCCCCATATCTGATTCCCCACCTCTGTTTCCCCACCTCTGATTCCCCGCCTCTGATTCTCCATATCTCATTCCCCGCCTCTGAATCCCCATCTCTGATTCCCGGACACTGATTCCCCTCCTCTGATTCCCGGCCTCTTATTCCCAGCATCTGATTCCCGGCCTCTGATTCCCGGCCTCTGATTCCCCGCTTCTGATTCCCTGCCTCTGATTCCCCATCTCTGATTCCGCACATCTGATTCCCTGCCTCTGATTCCCCACCTCTGATTCCACATATCTGATTCCCCGCCTCTGTTTCCCCGCCTCTGATTCCCCGCCTCTGTTTCCCTATATCTAATTTCCCACCTCTGATGCCCCAACTCTGATTCCCCGCCTCTGATTCCCCAGCTCTGATTCCCCGCCTCTGATTCCCTGCATCCGATTCCCCATATCTGATTCCCCGCCTCTGTTTCCCCGCCTCTGATTCCCCGCCTCTGTTTCCCCATATCTGATTCCCGCCTCTGATTCCAAACTATGATTCCCCGCCTCTGATTCCCCAGCTCTGATTCCCTGCCTCTGATTCCCCGCGTTCTATTCCCTGCCTCTGATTCCCCGCCTGTGATTCCCCATCACTGATTCACCACCTCTGATTCCCTACCTCTGATTCCCCATATATAATTCCCCGCCTCTGTTTGCCCGCCTCTGATTCCCCGCCTCTATTTCCCCATATCTGATTCCCCGCCTCTGAATCCCCAACTCTGATTCCCTGCCTCAGATTCCCCAGCTCTGATTCCCCGCCTTTGATTCCCCCCGTCTGATTCCCAGCCTCTGAATCCCCGTGTCTGATTTCCTGCCTCTGATTCCCCACCTCTGATTCCCCATCTCTGATTCACCGCCTCTGATTCCCCACCTCTGATTCCCCATCTCTGATTCCGGACATCCAATTCCCTGCCTCTGATTCCCCAACTCTGATTCCCCACCTCTGATTCCCCAGCTCTGATTCCCCGCCTCAGATTCCCCGCGTCTGATTCCCTGCCTCTGATTCCCCGCCTCTGATTCCCTGCCTCTGATTCCCCATATCTGATTCCCCGCCTCTGATTCCCCAACTCTGATTCCCCGCTTCTGATTCCCCAGCTCTGAATCCCCGCCTCTGATTCCAGGCCTCTGATTCCCATCATCTGATTCCGGCCTCTGATTCCCGGCCTCTGATTCCCTGCTTCTGATTCTGATTCCCTGCATCTGATTCCCCATCTCTGATTCCGCACATCTGATTCCCTGCCTCTGATTCCCCACCTCTTAATCCCCATATCTGATTCCCCGCCTCTGTTTCCCCGCCTCTGATTCCCCGCCTCTGTTTCCCAATATCTAAGTCCCCACCTCTGATTCCCCAAATCTGATTCCCCACCTCTGATTCCCCAGCTCTGATTCCCCGCCTCTGATTCCCCGCATCTGATTCCATGCATCTGATTCCAAGCCTCTGATTCCCTGCCTCTGAATCCCAACCTCTGATTCCCCACCTCTGATTCCCCATATCTGATTCCCCGCCTCTGTTTCCCCGCCTCGGATTCCCCGCCTCAGTTTCCCCATATCTGATTCCCGGCCTCTGATTCCCCGCCTCTGATTCCCCGCCTCTGATTCCCTGCCTCTGATTCCCCATCTCCGATTCCCTGCCTCTGATTCCCAACCTCTGATTCCCCACCTCTGATTCCCCATATCTGATTCCCCGCCTCTGTTTCCCCGCCTCTGATTCCCCGCCTCTGTTTCCCCATATCTGATTCCCCGCCTCTGACTCCCCAACTCTGATTCCCCGCCTGTGATTCCCCAGCTCTGATTCCCTGCCTCTGATTCCCCATATCTGATTCCCATCCTCTGATTGCCCACCTCTGATTCCCCGCCTCTGATTGGCCAGCTATGATTCCCCGCCTCTGATTCCCCGCATCTGATTCCCTGCCTCTGATTCCCCCCTTGATTCCCCATCTCTGATTCCCCGCCTGTGATTCCCCAGCTCTGATTCCCCGCCTCTGATTCCCCAGCTCTGATTCCCAGCCTCTGATTCCCCGTGTTTGATTCCCTGCTCTGATTACCTTCCTCTGATTCCCGGCCACTGATACCCCGCTTCTGATTCTGATTCCCTGCCTCTGATTCCCCATCTCTGATTCACCACATCTAATTCCCTGCCTCTGATTCCACGCCCCTGATTCCCCACCTCTGATTCCCCATATCTGAATCCCCGCCTCTGTTTCCACGCCTCTGATTCCCTGCCTCTGATTCCCAACCTCTGATTCCCCACCCCTGATTCCCCATATCTGATTCCCCGCCTCTGTTTCCCTGCCTCTGATTCCCCGCCCCTGTTTCCCCATATCTGATTCCCCGCCTCTGATTCCCCAACTCTGATTCCCCGCCTCTGATTCCCCAGCTCTGATTCCCCGCCTCTGATTCCCCGTGTTTGATTCCCTGCCTCTGATTCCCCGCCTCTGATTCCCCATCTCTGATTAACCGCCTTTGATTCGCCACCTCTGATTCCCCATATCTGATTCCCCACCTCTGTTACCCCGCCTCTGATTCCCCGCCTCTGATTCCCCATATATCATTCCCCGCCTCTGAATCCCAATCTCTGATTCCCGGACTCTGATTCCCCACCTCTGATTCCCGGCCTCTTATTCCCGGCATCTGAATCCCGGCCTCTGATTCCCGGCCTCTGATTCCCCGCTTCTGATTCTGATTCCCTGCCTCTAATTCCCCATCTCTGATTCCGCACATCTGATTCCCTGCCTCTGATTCCCCACCTCTGATTCCCCATATCTGATTCCTCGCCTCTGTTTCCCCGCCTCTGATTCCCCGCCTCTGTTTCCCCATATCTAATTCCCCACCTCAGATGCCCCAACTCTGATACCCCGCCTCTGATTCCCCAGCTCTGATTCCCCGCCTCTGATTCCCCGCATCCGATTCCCCATATCTGATTCCCCGCCTCTGTTTCCCCGCCTTTGATTCCCCGCCTCTGTTTCCCCATATCTGATTCCCCGCCTCTGATTCCCAACTATGATTCCCCGCCTCTGATTCCCCAGCTCTGATTCCCCGCCTCTGATTCCCCGCGTTCTATTCCCTGCCTCTGATTCCCCGCCTGTGATTCCCCATCTCTGATTCACCACCTCTGATTCCCCACCTCTGATTCCCCATATCTAATTCCCCGCCTCTGTTTGCCCGCCTCTGATTCCCCGCCTCTGTTTCCCCATATCTGATTCCCCGTGTCTGATTCCCTGCCTCTGATTCCCCGCCTCTGATTCCCCGCCTCTGATTCCCTGCCACTGATTCCCTGCCCCTGATACCCCACCTCTGATTCCCCATATCTGATTCCCTGCCTCTGTTTCCCCGCCTCTGATACCCCGCCTCTGATTCCCCATGTCTGATTCCCCGCCTCTGATTCCCCAACTCTGATTCCCCGCCTCTGATTCCCCAGCTCTGAATCCCCGCCTCTGATTCCCCGCGTCTGTTTCCCCGCCTCTGATTCCCCAACTCTGATTCCCCGCCTCTGATTCCCCAGCTCTGATTCCCCGACTCTGATTCCCGGCATCCGATTCCCTGCCTCTGATTCCCCGCCTCTGATTCCCCATCTCTGATTCCCCGCCTCTGATTCCCCGTGTCTGATTCCCTGCCTTTGATTCCCCGCCTCTGATTCCCCGTCTCTGATTCCCTGCCACTGATTCCTTGCCCCTGATTCCCCACCTCTGATTCCCCACATCTGATTCCCGGCCTCTGTTTCCCCGCCTCTGATTCCCCGCCTCTGATTCCCCATATCTGATTCCCTGCCTCTGATTCCCCAACTCTGATTCCCCGACTCTGATTCCCCAGCTCTGAATCCCCGCCTCTGATTCCCCGCGTCTGATTCCCTGCCTCTGATTCCCCGCCTTGATTCCCCATCTCTGATTCACAACCTCTGATTCCCCACCTCTGATTCCCTATATTTGATTCCCCGCCTCTGTTTCCCCGCCTCTGATTCCCCGCCTCTGATTCCCCATATCTGATTCCCCGCCTCTGATTGCCCACCTCTGATTCCCAGCCTCTGATTCGCCAGCTCTGATTCCCCGCCTCTGATTCCCCGCATCTGATTCCCTGCCTCTGATTCCCCGCCTCTGATTCCCCATCTCTGATTCACCGCCTTTGATTCGCCACCTCTGATTCCCCATATCTGATTCCCCACCTCTGATTCCCGGCCTCTTATTCCCAGCATCTGATTCCCGGCCTCTGATTCCCGGCCTCTGATTCCCCGCTTCTGATTCTGATTCCCTGCCTCTTATTCCCCATCTCTGATTCCGCACATCTGATTCCCTGCCTCTGATTCCCCACCTCTGATTCCCCATATCTGATTCCCCGCCTCTGTTTCCCCGCCTCTGATTCCCCGCCTCTGTTTCCCTATATCTAATTCCCCACCTCTGATGCCCCAACTCTGATTCCCCGCCTCTCATTCCCCAGCTCTGATTCCCCGCCTCTGATTCCCTGCATCCGATTCCCCATATCTGATTCCCCGCCTCTGTTTCACCGCCTCTGATTCCCCGCCTCTGTTTCCCCATATCTGATTCCCGCCTCTGATTCCCAACTATGAATCCCCTCCTCTGATTCCCCAGCTCTGATTCCCTGCCTCTGATTCCCCGCGTTCTATTCCCTGCCTCTGATTCCCCGCCTGTGATTCCCCATCACTGATTCACCACCTCTGATTCCCTACCTCTGATTCCCCATATCTAATTCCCCGCCTCTGTTTGCCCGCCTCTGATTCCCCGCCTCTGTTTCCCCATATCTGATTCCCCGCCTCTGAATCCCCAACTCTGATTCCCTGCCTCAGATTCCCCAGCTCTGATTCCCCGCCTTTGATTCCCCCCCGTCTGATTCCCAGCCTCTGAATCCCCGTGTCTGATTTCCTGCCTCTGATTCCCCGCCTCTGATTCCCCATCTCTGATTCACCGCCTCTGATTCCCCACCTCTGATTCCCCCTCTCTGATTCCGCACATCCAATTCCCTGCCTCTGATTCCCCATATCTGATTCCCCGCCTCTGATTCCCCAACTCTGATTCCCCGCTTCTGATTCCCCAGCTCTGAATCCCCGCCTCTGATTCCCCGCGTCTGATTCCCTGCCTCTGATTCCCCGCCTCTGATTCCCCATCTGTGATTCACAACCTCTGATGCCCCACCTCTGATTCCCCATATCTGATTCCCAGCCTCTGTTTCCCCGCCTCTGATTCCCCACCTCTGTTTCCCCATATCTGATTCCCCGCCTCTGATTCCCCAATTCTAATACCCCGCCTCTGATTCCCCAACTCTGATTCCCCGCCTCTGATTCCCCAGCTCTGAATCCCCGCCTCTGATTCCCCGCGTCTGATTCCCTGCCTCTGATTCCCCGCCTTGATTCCCCATCTCTGATTCACAACCTCTGATTCCCCACCTCTGATTCCCTATATTTGATTCCCCGCCTCTGTTTCCCCACCTCTGATTCCCCGCCTCTGATTCCCCATATCTGATTCCCCGCCTCTGATTCCCCGCCTCTGATTCCCCATCTCTGATTCACCGCCTTTGATTCGCCACCTCTGATTCCCCATATCTGATTCCCCACCTCTGATTCCCGGCCTCTTATTCCCAGCATCTGATTCCCGGCCTCTGATTCCCGGCCTCTGATTCCCCGCTTCTGATTCTGATTCCCTGCCTCTTATTCCCCATCTCTGATTCCGCACATCTGATTCCCTGCCTCTGATTCCCCACCTCTGATTCCCCATATCTGATTCCCCGCCTCTGTTTCCCCGCCTCTGATTCCCCGCCTCTGTTTCCCTATATCTAATTCCCCACCTCTGATGCCCCAACTCTGATTCCCCGCCTCTCATTCCCCAGCTCTGATTCCCCGCCTCTGATTCCCTGCATCCGATTCCCCATATCTGATTCCCCGCCTCTGTTTCACCGCCTCTGATTCCCCGCCTCTGTTTCCCCATATCTGATTCCCGCCTCTGATTCCCAACTATGAATCCCCTCCTCTGATTCCCCAGCTCTGATTCCCTGCTTCTGATTCCCCGCGTTCTATTCCCTGCCTCTGATTCCCCGCCTGTGATTCCCCATCACTGATTCACCACCTCTGATTCCCTACCTCTGATTCCCCATATCTAATTCCCCGCCTCTGTTTGCCCGCCTCTGATTCCCCGCCTCTGTTTCCCCATATCTCATTCCCCGCCTCTGAATCCCCAACTCTGATTCCCTGCCTCAGATTCCCCAGCTCTGATTCCCCACCTTTGATTCCCCCCATCTGATTCCCAGCCTCTGAATCCCCGTGTCTGATTTCCTGCCTCTGATTCCCCGCCTCTGATTCCCCATCTCTGATTCACCGCCTCTGATTCCCCACCTCTGATTCCCCCTCTCTGATTCCGCACATCCAATTCCCTGCCTCTGATTCCCCATATCTGATTCCCCGCCTCTGATTCCCCAACTCTGATTCCCCGCTTCTGATTCCCCAGCTCTGAATCCCCGCCTCTGATTCCCCGCGTCGGATTCCCTGCCTCTGATTCCCCGCCTCTGATTCCCCATCTGTGATTCACAACCTCTGATGCCCCACCTCTGATTCCCCATATCTGATTCCCAGCCTCTGTTTCGCCGCCTCTGATTCCCCACCTCTGTTTCCCCATATCTGATTCCCCGCCTCTGATTCCCCAACTCTAATACCCCGCCTCTGATTCCCCAGCTCTGATTCCCCACCTCTGATTCCCCGCATCTGATTCCATGCCTCTTATTCCCCGCCTCTGATTCCAGGCCTCTGATTCCCAGCATCTGATTCCGGCCTCTGATTCCCGGCCTCTGATTCCCTGCTTCTGATTCTGATTCCCTGCCTCTGATTCCCCATCTCTGATTCCGCACATCTGATTCCCTGCCTCTGATTCCCAACCTCTGATTCCCCACCTCTGATTCCCCATATCTGATTCCCCGCCTCTGTATCCCCGCCTCGGACTCCCCGCCTCTGTTTCCCCATATCTGATTCCCGGCCTCTGATTCCCCGCCTATGATTCCCCATATCTGATTCCCTGCCTCTGATTCCCCAACTCTGATTCCCCGCCTCTGATTCCCCGCCTCTGATTCCCCATCTCTTATTCACCGCCTTTGATTCGCCACCTCTGATTCCCCATATCTGATTCCCCACCTCTGTTTCCCCACCTCTGATTCCCCGCCTCTGATTCTCCATATCTCATTCCCCGCCTCTGAATCCCCATCTCTGATTCCCGGACTCTGATTCCCCTCCTCTGATTCCCGGCCTCTTATTCCCAGCATCTGATTCCCGGCCTCTGATTCCCGGCCTCTGATTCCCCGCTTCTGATTCCCTGCCTCTGATTCCCCATCTCTGATTCCGCACATCTGATTCCCTGCCTCTGATTCCCCACCTCTGATTCCCCATATCTGATTCCCCGCCTCTGTTTCCCCGCCTCTGATTCCCCGCCTCTGTTTCCCTATATCTAATTCCCCACCTCTGATGCCCCAACTCTGATTCCCCGCCTCTGATTCCCCGCCTCTGATTCCCCGCCTCTGTTTCCCCATATCTGATTCCCGCCTCTGATTCCCAACTATGATTCCCCGCCTCTGATTCCCCAGCTCTGATTCCCTGCCTCTGATTCCCCGCGTTCTATTCCCTGCCTCTGATTCCCCGCCTGTGATTCCCCATCACTGATTCACCACCTCTGATTCCCTACCTCTGATTCCCCATATCTAATTCCCTGCCTCTGTTTGCCCGCCTCTGATTCCCCGCCTCTGTTTCCCCATATCTGATTCCCCGCCTCTGAATCCCCAACTCTGATTCCCTGCCTCAGATTCCCCAGCTCTGATTCCCCGCCTTTGATTCCCCCCGTCTGATTCCCAGCCTCTGAATCCCCGTGTCTGATTTCCTGCCTCTGATTCCCCGCCTCTGATTCCCCATCTCTGATTCACCGCCTCTGATTCCCCACCTCTGATTCCCCATCTCTGATTCCGCACATCCAATTCCCTGCCTCTGATTCCCCAACTCTGATTCCCCACCTCTGATTCCCCAGCTCTGATTCCCCGCCTCAGATTCCCCGCGTCTGATTCCCTGCCTCTGATTCCCCGCCTCTGATTCCCTGCCTCTGATTCCCCATATCTGATTCCCCGCCTCTGATTCCCCAACTCTGATTCCCCGCTTCTGATTCCCCAGCTCTGAATCCCCGCCTCTGATTCCAGGCCTCTGATTCCCATCATCTGATTCCGGCCTCTGATTCCCGGCCTCTGATTCCCTGCTTCTGATTCTGATTCCCTGCATCTGATTCCCCATCTCTGATTCCGCACATCTGATTCCCTGCCTCTGATTCCCCACCTCTGAATCCCCATATCTGATTCCCCGCCTCTGTTTCCCCGCCTCTGATTCCCCGCCTCTGTTTCCCAATATCTAAGTCCCCACCTCTGATTCCCCAAATCTGATTCCCCACCTCTGATTCCCCAGCTCTGATTCCCCGCCTCTGATTCCCCGCATTTGATTCCATGCATCTGATTCCAAGCCTCTGATTCCCTGCCTCTGAATCCCAACCTCTGATTCCCCACCTCTGATTCCCCATATCTGATTCCCCGCCTCTGTTTCCCCGCCTCGGATTCCCCGCCTCAGTTTCCCCATATCTGATTCCCGGCCTCTGATTCCCCGCCTCTGATTCACCGCCTCTGATTCCCTGCCTCTGATTCCCCATCTCCGATTCCCTGCCTCTGATTCCCAACCTCTGATTCCCCACCTCTGATTCCCCATATCTGATTCCCCGCCTCTGTTTCCCCGCCTCTGATTCCCCGCCTCTGTTTCCCCATATCTGATTCCCCGCCTCTGACTCCCCAACTCTGATTCCCCGCCTGTGATTCCCCAGCTCTGATTCCCTGCCTCTGATTCCCCATATCTGATTCCCATCCTCTGATTGCCCACCTCTGATTCCCCGCCTCTGATTCGCCAGCTATGATTCCCCGCCTCTGATTCCCCGCATCTGATTCCCTGCCTCTGATTCCCCCCTTGATTCCCCATCTCTGATTCCCCGCCTGTGATTCCCCAGCTCTGATTCCCCGCCTCTGATTCCCCAGCTCTGATTACCAGCCTCTGATTCCCCGTGTTTGATCCCCTGCCTCTGATTTCCTTCCTCTGATTCCCGGCCACTGATACCCCGCTTCTGATTCTGATTCCCTGCCTCTGATTCCCCATCTCTGATTCACCACATCTAATTCCCTGCCTCTGATTCCACGCCCCTGATTCCCCACCTCTGATTCCCCATATCTGAATCCCCGCCTCTGTTTCCACGCCTCTGATTCCCTGCCTCTGATTCCCAACCTCTGATTCCCCACCCCTGATTCCCCATATCTGATTCCCCGCCTCTGTTTCCCTGCCTCTGATTCCCCGCCCCTGTTTCCCCATATCTGATTCCCCGCCTCTGATTCCCCAACTCTGATTCCCCGCCTCTGATTCCCCAGCTCTGATTCCCCGCCTCTGATTCCCCGTGTTTGATTCCCTGCCTCTGATTCCCCGCCTCTGATTCCCCATCTCTGATTCACCGCCTTTGATTCGCCACCTCTGATTCCCCATATCTGATTCCCCACCTCTGTTACCCCGCCTCTGATTCCCCGCCTCTGATTCCCCATATATCATTCCCCGCCTCTGAATCCCAATCTCTGATTCCCGGACTCTGATTCCCCACCTCTGATTCCCGGCCTCTTATTCCCGGCATCTGAATCCCGGCCTCTGATTCCCGGCCTCTGATTCCCCGCTTCAGATTCTGATTCCCTGCCTCTGATTCCCCATCTCTGATTCCGCACATCTGATTCCCTGCCTCTGATTCCCCGCGTCTGTTTCCCCGCCTCTGATTACCCGCCTCTGTTTCCCCATATCTAAGTCCCCGACTCTGATTCCCCAACTCTGATTCCCCACCTCTGATTCCCCAGCTCTGATTCCCCGCCTCTGATTCCCCATATCTGATTCCCTGCCTCTGATTCCCCAACTCTGATTCCCCGCCTCTGATTCCCCGCCTCTGATTCCCCATCTCTTATTCACCGCCTTTGATTCGCCACCTCTGATTCCCCATATCTGACTCCCCACCTCTGTTTCCCCACGTCTGATTCCCCGCCTCTGATTCTCCATATCTCATTCCCCGCCTCTGAATCCCCATCTCTGATTCCCTGCCTCTGATTCCCCACCTCTGATTCCCCATATCTGATTCCCCGCCTCTGTTTCCCCGCCTCTGATTCCCCGCCTCTGTTTCCCTATATCTAATTCCCCACCTCTGATGCCCCAACTCTGATTCCCCGCCTCTGATTCCCCAGCTCTGATTCCCCGCCTCTGATTCCCTGCATCCGATTCTCCATATCTGATTCCCCGCCTCTGTTTCCCCGCCTCTGATTCCCCGCCTCTGTTTCCCCATATCTGATTCCCGCCTCTGATTCCCAACTATGATTCCCCGCCTCTGATTCCCCAGCTCTGATTCCCTGCCTCTGATTCCCCGCGTTCTATTCCCTGCCTCTTATTCCCCGCCTGTGATTCCCCATCACTGATTCACCACCTCTGATTCCCTACCTCTGATTCCCCATATCTAATTCCCCGCCTCTGTTTGCCCGCCTCTGATTCCCCGCCTCTGTTTCCCCATATCTGATTCCCCGCCTCTGAATCCCCAACTCTGATTCCCTGCCTCAGATTCCCCAGCTCTGATTCCCCGCCTTTGATTCCCCCCGTCTGATTCCCAGCCTCTGAATCCCCGTGTCTGATTTCCTGCCTCTGATTCCCCGCCTCTGATTCCCCATCTCTGATTCACCGCCTCTGATTCCCCACCTCTGATTCCCCATCTCTGATTCCGCACATCCAATTCCCTGCCTTTGATTCCCCAACTCTGATTCCCCACCTCTGACTCCCCAGCTCTGATTCCCCGCCTCAGATTCCCCGCGTCTGATTCCCTGCCTCTGATTCCCCGCCTCTGATTCCCTGCCTCTGATTCCCCATATCTGATTCCCCGCCTCTGATTCCCCAACTCTGATTCCCCGCTTCTGATTCCCCAGCTCTGAATCCCCGCCTCTGATTCCAGGCCTCTGATTCCCATCATCTGAATCCGGCCTCTGATTCCCGGCCTCTGATTCCCTGCTTCTGATTCTGATTCCCTGCATCTGATTCCCCATCTCTGATTCCGCACATCTCATTCCCCGCCTCTGATTCCCCGCCTCTGTTTCCCAATATCTAAGTCCCCACCTCTGATTCCCCAAATCTGATTCCCCACCTCTGATTCCCCAGCTCTGATTCCCCGCCTCTGATTCCCCGCATCTGATTCCATGCATCTGATTCCAAGCCTCTGATTCCCTGCCTCTGAATCCCAACCTCTGATTCCCCACCTCTGATTCCCCATATCTGATTCCCCGCCTCTGTTTCCCCGCCTCGGATTCCCCGCCTCAGTTTCCCCATATCTGATTCCCGGCCTTCTATTCCCCGCCTCTGATTCCCCGCCTCTGATTCCCTGCCTCTGATTCCCCATCTCCGATTCCCTGCTTCTGATTCCCAACCTCTGATTCCCCATGTCTGATTCCCCATATCTGATTCCCCGCCTATGTTTCCCCGCCTCTGATTCCCCGCCTCTGTTTCCCCATATCTGATTCCCCGCCTCTGACTCCCCAACTCTGATTCCCCGCCTGTGATTCCCCAGCTCTGATTCCCTGCCTCTGATTCCCCATATCTGATTCCCATCCTCTGATTGCCCACCTCTGATTCCCCGCCTCTGATTCCCCGCCTCTGTTTCCCCATATCTGATTCCCCGCCTCTGATTCCCCGCATCTGATTCCCTGCCTCTGATTCCCCCCTTGATTCCCCATCTCTGATTCCCCGCCTGTGATTCCCCAGCTCTGATTCCCCGCCTCTGATTCCCCAGCTCTGATTCCCAGCCTCTGATTCCCCGTGTTTCATCCCCTGCCTCTGATTACCTTCCTCTGATTCCCGGCCACTGATACCCCGCTTCTGATTCTGATTCCCTGCCTCTGATTCCCCATCTCTGATTCACCACATCTAATTCCCTGCCTCTGATTCCACGCCCCTGATTCCCCACCTCTGATTCCCCATATCTGAATCCCCGCCTCTGTTTCCACGCCTCTGATTCCCTGCCTCTGATTCCCAACCTCTGATTCCCCACCCCTGATTCCCCATATCTGATTCCCCGCCTCTGTTTCCCTGCCTCTGATTCCCCGCCCCTGTTTCCCCATATCTGATTCCCCGCCTCTGATTCCCCAACTCTGATTCCCCGCCTCTGATTCCCCAGCTCTGATTCCCCGCCTCTGATTCCCCGTGTTTGATTCCCTGCCTCTGATTCCCCGCCTCTGATTCCCCATCTCTGATTCACCGCCTTTGATTCGCCACCTCTGATTCCCCATATCTGATTCCCCACCTCTGTTACCCCGCCTCTGATTCCCCGCCTCTGATTCCCCATATATCATTCCCCGCCTCTGAATCCCAATCTCTGATTCCCGGACTCTGATTCCCCACCTCTGATTCCCGGCCTCTTATTCCCGGCATCTGAATCCCGGCCTCTGATTCCCGGCCTCTGATTCCCCGCTTCAGATTCTGATTCCCTGCCTCTGATTCCCCATCTCTGATTCCGCACATCTGATTCCCTGCCTCTGATTCCCCACCTCTGATTCCCCATATCTGATTCCTCGCCTCTGTTTCCCCGTCTCTGATTCCCCGCCTCTGTTTCCCCATATCTAATTCCCCACCTCAGATGCCCCAACTCTGATACCCCGCCTCTGATTCCCCAGCTCTGATTCCCCGCCTCTGATTCCCCGCATCCGATTCCCCATATCTGATTCCCCGCCTCTGTTTCCCCGCCTTTGATTCCCCGGCTCTGTTTCCCCATATCTGATTCCCCGCCTCTGATTCCCAACTATGATTCCCCGCCTCTGATTCCCCAGCTCTGATTCCCCGCGTTCTATTCCCTGCCTCTGATTCCCCGCCTGTGATTCCCCATCTCTGATTCACCACCTCTGATTCCCCACCTCTGATTCCCCATATCTAATTCCCCGCCTCTGTTTGCCCGCCTCTGATTCCCCGCCTCTGTTTCCCCATATCTGATTCCCCGTGTCTGATTCCCTGCCTCTGATTCCCCGCCTCTGATTCCCCGCCTCTGATTCCCTGCCACTGATTCCCTGCCCCTGATACCCCACCTCTGATTCCCCATATCTGATTCCCTGCCTCTGTTTCCCCGCCTCTGATTCCCCGCCTCTGATTCCCCATATCTGATTCCCCGCCTCTGATTCCCCAACTCTGATTCCCCGCCTCTGATTCCCAGGCTCTGAATCCCCGCCTCTGATTCCCCGCGTCTGTTTCCCCGCATCTGATTACCCGCCTCTGTTTCCCCATATCTAAGTCCCCGACTCTGATTCCCCAACTCTGATTCCCCACCTCTGATTCCCCAGCTCTGATTCCCCGCCTCCGATTTCCCGCATCTGATTCCCTGCATCTGATTCCCAGCCTCTGATTCCCTGCCTCTGATTCCCAACCTCTGATTCCCCACCTCTGATTCCCCATATCTGATTCCCCGCCTCTGTTTCCCCGCCTCTGATTCCCCGCCTCTGTTTCCCCATATCTGATTCCCGGCCTCTGATTCTCCGCCTCTGATTCCCCGCCTCTGATTCCCTGCCTCTGATTCCCCATCTCTGATTCAGCACATCGGATTCCCTGCCTCTGATTCCCCGCCTCTGATTCCCCGCCTCTGATTCCCTGCTTCTGATTCCCAACCTCTGATTCCCCACCTCTGATTCCCCATATCTGATTCCCCGCCTCTGTTTCCCCGCCTCTGATTCCCCGCCTCTGATTCCCCAACTCTGAATCCCCGCCTCTGATTCCCCAGCTCTGATTCCCCGCCTCTGATTCCCCGCATCTGATTCCCTGCCTCTGATTCCCCGCCTCTGATTCCAGGCCTCTGATTCCCAGCATCTGATTCCGGCCTTTGATTCCCGGCCTCTGATTCCCTGCTTCTGATTCTGATTCCCTGCCTCTGATTCCCCATCTCTGATTCCGCGCATCTGATTCCTTGCCTCTGATTCCCCACCTCTGATTCCCCATATCTGATTCCCCACCTGGGTTTCCCCGCCTCTGATTCCCCGCCTCTGTTTCCCAATATCTAAGTCCCCGCCTCTGATTCCCAAAATCTGATTCCCCACCTCTGATTCCCCAGCTCTGATTCCCCGCCTCTGATTCCCCGCATCTGATTCCCTGCATCTGATTCCAAGCCTCTGATTCCCTGCCTCTGATTCCCAACCTCTGATTCCCCACCTCTGATTCCCCATATCTGATTCCCCGCCTCTGTTTCCCCGCCTCGGATTCCACGCCTCTGTTTCCCCATATCTGATTCCCGGCCTCTGATTCCCCGCCTCTGATTCCCCGCCTCTGATTCCCTGCCTCTGATTCCCCATCTCCGATTCCGCACATCTGATTCCCTTCCTCTGATTCCCCGCCTCTGATTTTCCGCCTCTGATTCCCTGCCTCTGATTCCCAACCTCGGATTCCCCACCTCTGATTCCCCATATCTGATTCCCCGCCTCTGTTTCCCCGCCTCTGATTCCCCGCCTCTGATTCCCAACTCTGATTCCCCGCCTCTGATTCCCCAGCTCTGATTCCCCGTGTTTGATTCCCTGCCTCTGATTCCCTGCCCTGATTCCCCATCTCTGTTTCACCGCCTTTGATTCGCCACCTCTGATTCCCCATATCTGATTCCCCGCCTCTGTTTCCCCGACTCTGATTCCCTGCCTCTGATTCCCAACTTCTGATTCCACACCTCTGATTCCCCATATCTGATTCCCCGCCTCTATTTCCCCATATCTGATTCCCCGCCTCTGATTCCCCAACTCTGATTCCCCGCCTCTGATTCCCCAGCTCTGATTCCCCGACTCTGATTCCCGGCATCCGATTCCCTGCCTCTGATTCCCCGCATCTGATTCCCCATCTCTGATTCCCCACCTCTGATTCCCCGTGTCTGATTCCCTGCCTTTGATTCCCCGCCTCTGATTCCCCGCCTCTGATTCCCTGCCACTGATTCCCTGCCCCTGATTCCCCACCTCTGATTCCCCACATCTGATTCCCGGCCTCTGTTTCCCCGCCTCTGATTCCCCGCCTCTGATTCCCCATATCTGATTCTCTGCCTCTGATTCCCCAACTCTGATTCCCCGCCTCTGATTCCCCAGCTCTGAATCCCCGCCTCTGATTCCCCGCGTCTGATTCCCTGCCTCTGATTCCCCGCCTTGATTCCCCATCTCTGATTCACAACCTCTGATTCCCCACCTCTGATTCCCTATATTTGATTCCCCGCCTCTGTTTCCCCGCCTCTGATTCCCCGCCTCTGATTCCCCATATCTGATTCCCCGCCTCTGATTGCCCACCTCTGATTCCCAGCCTCTGATTCGCCAGCTCTGATTCCCCTCCTCTGATTCCCCGCATCTGATTCCCTGCCTCTGATTCCCCGCCTCTGATTCCCCATCTCTGATTCACCGCCTTTGATTCGCCACCTCTGATTCCCCATATCTGATTCCCCACCTCTGATTCCCGGCCTCTTATTCCCAGCATCTGATTCCCAGCCTCTGATTCCCGGCCTCTGATTCCCCGCTTCTGATTCTGATTCCCTGCCTCTTATTCCCCATCTCTGATTCCGCACATCTGATTCCCAGCCTCTGATTCCCCACCTCTGATTCCCCATATCTGATTCCCCGCCTCTGTTTCCCCGCCTCTGATTCCCCGCCTCTGTTTCCCTATATCTAATTCCCCACCTCTGATGCCCCAACTCTGATTCCCCGCCTCTGATTCCCCAGCTCTGATTCCCCGCCTCTGATTCCCTGCATCCGATTCCCCATATCTGATTCCCCGCCTCTGTTTCACCGCCTCTGATTCCCCGCCTCTGTTTCCCCATATCTGATTCCCGCCTCTGATTCCCAACTATGAATCCCCTCCTCTGATTCCCCAGCTCTGATTCCCTGCCTCTGATTCCCCGCGTTCTATTCCCTGCCTCTGATTCCCCGCCTGTGATTCCCCATCACTGATTCACCACCTCTGATTCCCTACCTCTGATTCCCCATATCTAATTCCCCGCCTCTGTTTGCCCGCCTCTGATTCCCCGCCTCTGTTTCCCCATATCTGATTCCCCGCCTCTGAATCCCCAACTCTGAATCCCTGCCTCAGATTCCCCAGCTCTGATTCCCCGCCTTTGATTCCCCCCGTCTGATTCCCAGCCTCTGAATCCCCGTGTCTGATTTCCTGCCTCTGATTCCCCGCTTCTGATTCCCCATCTCTGATTCACCGCCTCTGATTCCCCACCTCTGATTCCCCCTCTCTGATTCCGCACATCCAATTCCCTGCCTCTGATTCCCCAACTCTGATTCCCCACCTCTGATTCCCCAGCTCTGATTCCCCGCCTCAGATTCCCCGCGTCTGATTCCCTGCCTCTGATTCCCCGCCTCTGATTCCCTGCCTCTGATTCCCCATATCTGATTCCCCGCCTCTGATTCCCCAACTCTGATTCCCCGCTTCTGATTCCCCAGCTCTGAAACCCCGCCTCTGATTCCCCGCGTCTGATTCCCTGCCTCTGATTCCCCGCCTCTGATTCCCCATCTGTGATTCACAACCTCTGATGCCCCACCTCTGATTCCCCATATCTGATTCCCTGCCTCTGTTTCCCCGCCTCTGTTTCCCCACCTCTGTTTCCCCATATCTGATTCCCCGCCTCTGATTCCCCAACTCTAATACCCCGCCTCTTATTCCCCAGCTCTGATTCCCCACCTATGATTCCCCGCATCTGATTCCCTGCCTCTTATTCCCCGCCTCTGATTCCAGGCCTCTGATTCCCAGCATCTGATTCCGGCCTCTGATTCCTGGCCTCTGATTCACTGCTTCTGATTCTGATTCCCTGCCTCTGATTCCCCATCTCTGATTCCGCACATCTGATTCCCTGCCTCTGATTCCCCACCTCTGATTCCCCATATCTGATTCCCCGCCTCTGATTCCCTGCCTCTGATTCCCAACCTCTGATTCCCCACCTCTGATTCCCCATATCTGATTCCCCGCCTCTGTTTCCCCGCCTCGGATTCCCCGCCTCTGTTTCCCCATATCTGATTCCCGGCCTCTGATTCCCCGCCTCTGATTCCCCATATCTGATTCCCTGCCTCTGATTCCCCAACTCTGATTCCCAGCCTCTGATTCCCCAGCTCTGAATCCCCGCCTCTGATTCCCCGCATCTGATTCCCTGCCTCTGATTCCCCGCCTCTGATTCCCTATCTCTGATTCACCGCCTTTGATTCGCCACCTCTGATTCCATTTATCTGATTCCCCACCTCTGTTTCCCCGCCTCTGATTCCCCGCCTCTGATTCTCCATATCTCATTCCCCGCCTCTGAATCCCCATCTCTGATTCCCGGACTCTGATTCCCCTCCTCTGATTCCCGGCCTCTTATTCCCAGCATCTGATTCCCGGCCTCTGATTCCCGGCCTCTGATTCCCCGCTTCTGATTCCCTGCCTCTGATTCCCCATCTCTGATTCCGCACATCTGATTCCCTGCCTCTGATTCCCCACCTCTTATTCCCCATATCTGATTCCCCGCCTCTGTTTCCCCGCCTCTGATTCCCCGCCTCTGTTTCCCTATATCTAATTCCCCACCTCTGATGCCCCAACTCTGATTCCCCGCCTCTGATTCCCCAGCTCTGATTCCCCGCCTCTGATTCCCTGCATCCGATTCCCCATATCTGATTCCCCGCCTCTGTTTCCCCGCCTCTGATTCCCCGCCTCTGTTTCCCCATATCTGATTCCCGCCTCTGATTCCCAACTATGATTCCCCGCCTCTGATTCCCCAGCTCTGATTCCCTGCCTCTGATTCCCCGCGTTCTATTCCCTGCCTCTGATTCCCCGCCTGTGATTCCCCATCACTGATTCACCACCTCTGATTCCCTACCTCTGATTCCCCATATCTAATTCCCCGCCTCTGTTTGCCCGCCTCTGATTCCCCGCCTCTGTTTCCCCATATCTGATTCCCCGCCTCTGAATCCCCAACTCTGATTCCCTGCCTCAGATTCCCCAGCTCTGATTCCCCGCCTTTGATTCCCCCCGTCTGATTCCCAGCCTCTGAATCCCCGTGTCTGATTTCCTGCCTCTGATTCCCCGCCTCTGATTCCCCATCTCTGATTCACCGCCTCTGATTCCCCACCTCTGATTCCCCATCTCTGATTCCGCACATCCAATTCCCTGCCTCTGATTCCCCAACTCTGATTCCCCACCTCTGATTCCCCAGCTCTGATTTCCCGCCTCAGATTCCCCGCGTCTGATTCCCTGCCTCTGATTCCCCGCCTCTGATTCCCTGCCTCTGATTCCCCATATCTGATTCCCCGCCTCTGATTCCCCAACTCTGATTCCCCGCTTCTGATTCCCCAGCTCTGAATCCCCGCCTCTGATTCCCCGCGTCTGATTCCCTGCCTCTGATTCCCCGCCTCTGATTCCCCATCTGTGATTCACAACCTCTGATGCCCCACCTCTGATTCCCCATATCTGATTCCCCGCCTCTGTTTCCCCGCCTCTGATTCCCCGCCTCTGATTCCCCATATCTGATTCCCCGCCTCTGATTGCCCACCTCTGATTCCCCGCGTCTGATACCCTGCCTCTGATTCCCCGCCTCTGATTCCCCATCTCTGATTCACCACCTCTGATTCCCGGCCTCTGATTCCCCATCTCTGATTCCGCACATCCGATTCCCTGCCTATGATTCCCCACCTCTGATTCCCCGCCTCTGATTCCCCATATCTGATTCCCTGCCTCTGTTTCCCCGCCTCTGATTCCCTACCTCTGTTTCCCCATATCTGATTCCCCGCCTCTGATTCCCCAACTCTAATACCCCGCCTCTGATTCCCCAGCTCTGATTCCCCGCCTCTGATTCCCCGAATCTGATTCCCTGCCTTTGATTCCCCGCCTCTGATTGCAGGCCTCTGATTCCCATCATCTGATTCCGGCCTCTGATTCCCGGCCTCTGATTCCCTGCTTCTGATTCTGATTCCCTGCCTCTGATTCCCCATCTCTGATTCCGCACATCTTATTCCCTGCCTCTGATTCCCCACCTCTGATTCCCCATATCTGATTCCCCGCCTCTGTTTCCCCGCCTCTGATTCCCCGCCTCTGTTTCCCAATATCTAAGTCCCCACCTCTGATTCCCCAAATCTGATTCCCCACCTCTGATTCCCCAGCTCTGATTCCCCGCCTCTGATTCCCTGCATCTGATTCCCTGCATCTGATTCCAAGCCTCTGATTCCCTGCCTCTGATTCCCAACCTCTGATTCCCCACCTCTGATTCCCCATATCTGATTCCCCGCCTCTGTTTCCCCGCCTCGGATTCCCCGCCTCAGTTTCCCCATATCTGATTCCCGGCCTCTGATTCCCCGCCTCTGATTCCCCGCCTCTGATTCCCTGCCTCTGATTCCCCATCTCCGATTCCCTGCCTCTGATTCCCAACCTCTGATTCCCCACCTCTGATTCCCCATATCTGATTCCCCGCCTCTGTTTCCCCGCCTCTGATTCCCCGCCTCTGATTCCCAACTCTGATTCCCCGCCTCTGATTCCCCAGCTCTGATTCCCCGTGTTTGATTCCCTGCCTCTGATTCCCTGCCCTGATTCCCCATCTCTGTTTCACCGCCTTTGATTCGCCACCTCTGATTCCACATATCTGATTCCCCGCCTCTGTTTCCCCGACTCTGATTCCCTTCCTCTGATTCCAAACCTCTGATTCCACACCTCTGATTCCCCATATCTGATTCCCCGCCTCTATTTCCCCATATCTGAATCCCCGCCTCTGATTCCCCAACTCTGATTCCCCGCCTCTGATTCCCCATCTCTGATTCCCCGCCTCTGATTCCCCGTGTCTGATTCCCTGCCTCTGATTCCCCGCCTCTGATTCCCCGCCTCTGATTCCCTGACACTGAATCCCTGCCCCTGATTCCCCACCTTTGATTCCCCATATCTGATTCCCCGCCTCTGTTTCCCCGCCTCTGATTCCCCGCCTCTGATTCCCCATATCTGATTCCCTGCCTCTGATTCCCCAACTCTGATTCCCCGCCTCTGATTCCCCAGCTCTGAATCCCCGCCTCTGATTCCCCGTGTCTGATTCCCTGCCTCTGATTCCCCGCCTTGATTCCCCATCTCTGATTCACAACCTCTGATTCCCCACCTCTGATTCCCTATATTTGATTCCCCGCCTCTGTTTCCCCGCCTCTGATTCCCCGCCTCTGATTCCCCATATCTGATTCCCCGCCTCTGATTGCCCACCTCTGATTCCCCGCCTCTGATTCGCCAGCTCTGATTCCCCGCCTCTGATTCCCCGCATCTGATTCCCTGCCTCTGATTCCCCGCCTCTGATTCCCCATCTTTGATTCACCGCCTTTGATTCGCCACCTCTGATTCCCGATATCTGATTCCCCACCTCTGTTTCCCGGCCTCTGATTCCCCGCCTCTGATTCTCCATATCTCATTCCCCGCCTCTGAATCCCCATCTCTGATTCCTGGACTCTGATTCCCCACCTCTGATTCCCGGCCTCTTATTCCCAGCATCTGATTCCCGGCCTCTGATTCCCGGCCTCTGATTCCCCGCTTCTGATTCTGATTCCCTGCCTCTGATTCCCCATCTCTGATTCCGCACATCTGATTCCCTGCCTCTGATTCCCCACCTCTGATTCCCCATATCTGATTCCCCGCCTCTGTTTCCCCGCCTCTGATTCCCCGCCTCTGTTTCCCTATATCTAATTCCCCACCTCTGATGCCCCAACTCTGATTCCCCGCCTCTGATTCCCCAGCTCTGATTCCCCGCCTCTTATTCCCCGCATCCGATTCCCCATATCTGATTCCCCGCCTCTGTTTCCCCGCCTCTGATTCCCCGCCTCTGTTTCCCCATATCTGATTCCCTGTCTCTGAATCCCCAACTCTGATTCCCTGCCTCTGATTCCCCAGCTCTGATTCCCCGCCTTTGATTCCCCCCGTCTGATTCCCAGCCTCTGAATCCCCGTGTCTGATTTCCTGCCTCTGATTCCCCGCCTCTGATTCCCCATCCCTGTTCCTCTGATTCCCCACATCTGATTCCCCATCTCTGATTCCGCACATCCGATTCCCTGCCTCTGATTCCCCAACTCTGATTCCCCACCTCTGATTCCCCAGCTCTGATTCCCCGCCTCAGATTCCCCGCGTCTGATTCCCTGCCTCTGATTCCCCGCCTCTGATTCCCCATCTCTGATTCCCCACCACTGATTCCCCGTGTCTGATTCCCTGCCTCTGATTCCCCGCCTCTGAATCCCAGCCTCTGATTCCACATATCTGATTCCCCGCCTCTGATTCCCTGCCTCTGATTCCCCAGCTCTGATTCCCCGCCTTTGATTCCCCCCGTCTGATTCCCAGCCTCTGAATCCCCGTGTCTGATTTCCTGCCTCTGATTCCCCGCCTCTGATTCCCCATCTCTGATTCACCGCCTCTGATTCCCCATCTCTGATTCCCCACCTCTGATTCCCCATATCTGATTCCTTGCCTCTGTTTCCCCGCCTCTGATTCCCCACCTCTGTTTCCCCATATCTGATTCCCCGCCTCTGATTCCCCAACTCTAATACCCCGCCTCTGATTCCCCAGCTCTGATTCCCCGCCTCTGATTCCCCGCATCTGATTCCCTGCCTCTGATTCCCCATCTCTGATTCCGCACATCTTATTCCCTGCCTCTGATTCCCCACCTCTGATTCCCCATATCTGATTCCCCGCCTCTGTTTCCCCGCCTCTGATTCCCCGCCTCTGTTTCCCAATATCTAAGTCCCCACCTCTGATTCCCCAAATCTGATTCCCCACCTCTGATTCCCCAGCTCTGATTCCCCGCCTCTGATTCCCCGCATCTGATTCCCTGCATCTGATTCCAAGCCTCTGATTCCCTGCCTCTGATTCCCAACCTCTGATTCCCCACCTCTGATTCCCCATATCTGATTCCCCGCCTCTGTTTCCCCGCCTCGGATTCCCCGCCTCAGTTTCCCCATATCTGATTCCCGGCCTCTGATTCCCCGCCTCTGATTCCCCGCCTCTGATTCCCTGCCTCTGATTCCCCATCTCCGATTCCCTGCCTCTGATTCCCAACCTCTGATTCCCCACCTCTGATTCCCCATATCTGATTCCCCGCCTCTGTTTCCCCGCCTCTGATTCCCCGCCTCTGATTCCCAACTCTGATTCCCCGCCTCTGATTCCCCAGCTCTGATTCCCCGTGTTTGATTCCCTGCCTCTGATTCCCTGCCCTGATTCCCCATCTCTGTTTCACCGCCTTTGATTCGCCACCTCTGATTCCACATATCTGATTCCCCGCCTCTGTTTCCCCGACTCTGATTCCCTTCCTCTGATTCCAAACCTCTGATTCCACACCTCTGATTCCCCATATCTGATTCCCCGCCTCTATTTCCCCATATCTGAATCCCCGCCTCTGATTCCCCAACTCTGATTCCCCGCCTCTGATTCCCCATCTCTGATTCCCCGCCTCTGATTCCCCGTGTCTGATTCCCTGCCTCTGATTCCCCGCCTCTGATTCCCCGCCTCTGATTCCCTGACACTGAATCCCTGCCCCTGATTCCCCACCTCTGATTCCCCATATCTGATTCCCCGCCTCTGTTTCCCCGCCTCTGATTCCCCGCCTCTGATTCCCCATATCTGATTCCCTGCCTCTGATTCCCCAACTCTGATTCCCCGTCTCTGATTCCCCAGCTCTGATTCCCCGCCTCTGTTTCCCTATATCTAATTCCCCACCTCTGATGCCCCAACTCTGATTCCCCGCCTCTGATTCCCCAGCTCTGATTCCCCGCCTCTGATTCCCTGCATCCGATTCCCCATATCTGATTCCCCGCCTCTGTTTCCCCGCCTCTGATTCCCCGCCTCTGTTTCCCCATATCTGATTCCCGCCTCTGATTCCCAACTATGATTCCCCGCCTCTGATTCCCCAGCTCTGATTCCCTGCCTCTGATTCCCCGCGTTCTATTCCCTGCCTCTGATTCCCCGCCTGTGATTCCCCATCACTGATTCACCACCTCTGATTCCCTACCTCTGATTCCCCATATCTAATTCCCCGCCTCTGTTTGCCCGCCTCTGATTCCCCGCCTCTGTTTCCCCATATCTGATTCCCCGCCTCTGAATCCCCAACTCTGATTCCCTGCCTCAGATTCCCCAGCTCTGATTCCCCGCCTTTGATTCCCCCCGTCTGATTCCCAGCCTCTGAATCCCCGTGTCTGATTTCCTGCCTCTGATTCCCCGCCTCTGATTCCCCATCTCTGATTCACCGCCTCTGATTCCCCACCTCTGATTCCCCATCTCTGATTCCGCACATCCAATTCCCTGCCTCTGATTCCCCAACTCTGATTCCCCACCTCTGATTCCCCAGCTCTGATTTCCCGCCTCAGATTCCCCGCGTCTGATTCCCTGCCTCTGATTCCCCGCCTCTGATTCCCTGCCTCTGATTCCCCATATCTGATTCCCCGCCTCTGATTCCCCAACTCTGATTCCCCGCTTCTGATTCCCCAGCTCTGAATCCCCGCCTCTGATTCCCCGCGTCTGATTCCCTGCCTCTGATTCCCCGCCTCTGATTCCCCATCTGTGATTCACAACCTCTGATGCCCCACCTCTGATTCCCCATATCTGATTCCCCGCCTCTGTTTCCCCGCCTCTGATTCCCCGCCTCTGATTCCCCATATCTGATTCCCCGCCTCTGATTGCCCACCTCTGATTCCCCGCGTCTGATACCCTGCCTCTGATTCCCCGCCTCTGATTCCCCATCTCTGATTCACCACCTCTGATTCCCGGCCTCTGATTCCCCATCTCTGATTCCGCACATCCGATTCCCTGCCTATGATTCCCCACCTCTGATTCCCCGCCTCTGATTCCCCATATCTGATTCCCTGCCTCTGTTTCCCCGCCTCTGATTCCCTACCTCTCTTTCCCCATATCTGATTCCCCGCCTCTGATTCCCCAACTCTAATACCCCGCCTCTGATTCCCCAGCTCTGATTCCCCGCCTCTGATTCCCCGAATCTGATTCCCTGCCTTTGATTCCCCGCCTCTGATTCCAGGCCTCTGATTCCCATCATCTGATTCCGGCCTCTGATTCCCGGCCTCTGATTCCCTGCTTCTGATTCTGATTCCCTGCCTCTGATTCCCCATCTCTGATTCCGCACATCTTATTCCCTGCCTCTGATTCCCCACCTCTGATTCCCCATATCTGATTCCCCGCCTCTGTTTCCCCGCCTCTGATTCCCCGCCTCTGTTTCCCAATATCTAAGTCCCCACCTCTGATTCCCCAAATCTGATTCCCCACCTCTGATTCCCCAGCTCTGATTCCCCGCCTCTGATTCCCCGCATCTGATTCCCTGCATCTGATTCCAAGCCTCTGATTCCCTGCCTCTGATTCCCAACCTCTGATTCCCCACCTCTGATTCCCCATATCTGATTCCCCGCCTCTGTTTCCCCGCCTCGGATTCCCCGCCTCAGTTTCCCCATATCTGATTCCCGGCCTCTGATTCCCCGCCTCTGATTCCCCGCCTCTGATTCCCTGCCTCTGATTCCCCATCTCCGATTCCCTGCCTCTGATTCCCAACCTCTGATTCCCCACCTCTGATTCCCCATATCTGATTCCCCGCCTCTGTTTCCCCGCCTCTGATTCCCCGCCTCTGATTCCCAACTCTGATTCCCCGCCTCTGATTCCCCAGCTCTGATTCCCCGTGTTTGATTCCCTGCCTCTGATTCCCTGCCCTGATTCCCCATCTCTGTTTCACCGCCTTTGATTCGCCACCTCTGATTCCACATATCTGATTCCCCGCCTCTGTTTCCCCGACTCTGATTCCCTTCCTCTGATTCCAAACCTCTGATTCCACACCTCTGATTCCCCATATCTGATTCCCCGCCTCTATTTCCCCATATCTGAATCCCCGCCTCTGATTCCCCAACTCTGATTCCCCGCCTCTGATTCCCCATCTCTGATTCCCCGCCTCCGATTCCCCGTGTCTGATTCCCTGCCTCTGATTCCCCGCCTCTGATTCCCCGCCTCTGATTCCCTGACACTGAATCCCTGCCCCTGATTCCCCACCTCTGATTCCCCATATCTGATTCCCCGCCTCTGTTTCCCCGCCTCTGATTCCCCGCCTCTGATTCCCCATATCTGATTCCCTGCCTCTGATTCCCCAACTCTGATTCCCCGCCTCTGATTCCCCAGCTCTGAATCCCCGCCTCTGATTCCCCGTGTCTGATTCCCTGCCTCTGATTCCCCGCCTTGATTCCCCATCTCTGATTCACAACCTCTGATTCCCCACCTCTGATTCCCTATATTTGATTCCCCGCCTCTGTTTCCCCGCCTCTGATTCCCCGCCTCTGATTCCCCATATCTGATTCCCCGCCTCTGATTGCCCACCTCTGATTCCCCGCATCTGATTCGCCAGCTCTGATTACCCGCCTCTGATTCCCCGCATCTGATTCCCTGCCTCTGATTCCCCGCCTCTGATTCCCCATCTTTGATTCACCGCCTTTGATTCGCCACCTCTGATTCCCGATATCTGATTCCCCACCTCTGTTTCCCGGCCTCTGATTCCCCGCCTCTGATTCTCCATATCTCATTCCCCGCCTCTGAATCCCCATCTCTGATTCCCGGACTCTGATTCCCCACCTCTGATTCCCGGCCTCTTATTCCCAGCATCTGATTCCCGGCCTCTGATTCCCGGCCTCTGATTCCCCGCTTCTGATTCTGATTCCCTGCCTCTGATTCCCCATCTCTGATTCCGCACATCTGATTCCCTGCCTCTGATTCCCCACCTCTGATTCCCCATATCTGATTCCCCGCCTCTGTTTCCCCGCCTCTGATTCCCCGCCTCTGTTTCCCTATATCTAATTCCCCACCTCTGATGCCCCAACTCTGATTCCCCGCCTCTGATTCCCCAGCTCTGATTCCCCGCCTCTGATTCCCCGCATCCGATTCCCCATATCTGATTCCCCGCCTCTGTTTCCCCGCCTCTGATTCCCCGCCTCTGTTTCCCCATATCTGATTCCCCGCCTCTGATTCCCAACTATGATTCCCCGCCTCTGATTCCCCAGCTCTGATTCCCTGCGTCTGATTCCCTGCGTTCTATTCCCTGCCTCTGATTCCCAGCCTGTGATTCCCCATCACTGATTCACCACCTCTGATTCTCCACCTCTGATTCCCCATATCTAATACCCCGCCTCTGTTTGCCCGCCTCTGATTCCCCGCCTCTGTTTCCCCATATCTGATTCCCTGTCTCTGAATCCCCAACTCTGATTCCCTGCCTCTGATTCCCCAGCTCTGATTCCCCGCCTTTGATTCCCCCCGTCTGATTCCCAGCCTCTGAATCCCCGTGTCTGATTTCCTGCCTCTGATTCCCCGCCTCTGATTCCCCATCCCTGTTCCTCTGATTCCCCACATCTGATTCCCCATCTCTGATTCCGCACATCCGATTCCCTGCCTCTGATTCCCCAACTCTGATTCCCCACTTCTGATTCCCCAGCTCTGATTCCCCGCCTCAGATTCCCCGCGTCTGATTCCCTGCCTCTGATTCCCCGCCTCTGATTCCCCATCTCTGATTCCCCACCACTGATTCCCCGTGTCTGATTCCCTGCCTCTGATTCCCCGCCTCTGAATCCCAGCCTCTGATTCCACATATCTGATTCCCCACCTCTGATTCCCTGCCTCTGATTCCCCAGCTCTGATTCCCCGCCTTTGATTCCCCCCGTCTGATTCCCAGCCTCTGAATCCCCGTGTCTGATTTCCTGCCTCTGATTCCCCGCCTCTGATTCCCCATCTCTGATTCACCGCCTCTGATTCCCCATCTCTGATTCCCCACCTCTGATTCCCCATATCTGATTCCCTGCCTCTGTTTCCCCGCCTCTGATTCCCCACCTCTGTTTCCCCATATCTGATTCCCCGCCTCTGATTCCCCAACTCTAATACCCCGCCTCTGATTCCCCAGCTCTGATTCCCCGCCTCTGGTTCCCCGCATCTGATTCCCTGCCTCTGATTCCCCATCTCTGATTCCGCACATCTTATTCCCTGCCTCTGATTCCCCACCTCTGATTCCCCATATCTGATTCCCCGCCTCTGTTTCCCCGCCTCTGATTCCCCGCCTCTGTTTCCCAATATCTAAGTCCCCACCTCTGATTCCCCAAATCTGATTCCCCACCTCTGATTCCCCAGCTCTGATTCCCCGCCTCTGATTCCCCGCATCTGATTCCCTGCATCTGATTCCAAGCCTCTGATTCCCTGCCTCTGATTCCCAACCTCTGATTCCCCACCTCTGATTCCCCATATCTGATTCCCCGCCTCTGTTTCCCCGCCTCGGATTCCCCGCCTCAGTTTCCCCATATCTGATTCCCGGCCTCTGATTCCCCGCCTCTGATTCCCCGCCTCTGATTCCCTGCCTCTGATTCCCCATCTCCGATTCCCTGCCTCTGATTCCCAACCTCTGATTCCCCACCTCTGATTCCCCATATCTGATTCCCCGCCTCTGTTTCCCCGCCTCTGATTCCCCGCCTCTGATTCCCAACTCTGATTCCCCGCCTCTGATTCCCCAGCTCTGATTCCCCGTGTTTGATTCCCTGCCTCTGATTCCCTGCCCTGATTCCCCATCTCTGTTTCACCGCCTTTGATTCGCCACCTCTGATTCCACATATCTGATTCCCCGCCTCTGTTTCCCCGACTCTGATTCCCTTCCTCTGATTCCAAACCTCTGATTCCACACCTCTGATTCCCCATATCTGATTCCCCGCCTCTATTTCCCCATATCTGAATCCCCGCCTCTGATTCCCCAACTCTGATTCCCCGCCTCTGATTCCCCATCTCTGATTCCCCGCCTCTGATTCCCCGTGTCTGATTCCCTGCCTCTGATTCCCCGCCTCTGATTCCCCGCCTCTGATTCCCTGACACTGAATCCCTGCCCCTGATTCCCCACCTCTGATTCCCCATATCTGATTCCCCGCCTCTGTTTCCCCGCCTCTGATTCCCCGCCTCTGATTCCCCATATCTGATTCCCTGCCTCTGATTCCCCAACTCTGATTCCCCGCCTCTGATTCCGCAGCTCTGAATCCCCGCCTCTGATTCCCCGTGTCTGATTCCCTGCCTCTGATTCCCCGCCTTGATTCCCCATCTCTGATTCACAACCTCTGATTCCCCACCTCTGATTCCCTATATTTGATTCCCCGCCTCTGTTTCCCCGCCTCTGATTCCCCGCCTCTGATTCCCCATATCTGATTCCCCGCCTCTGATTGCCCACCTCTGATTCCCCGCCTCTGATTCGCCAGCTCTGATTCCCCGCCTCTGATTCCCCGCATCTGATTCCCTGCCTCTGATTCCCCGCCTCTGATTCCCCATCTTTGATTCACCGCCTTTGATTCGCCACCTCTGATTCCCGATATCTGATTCCCCACCTCTGTTTCCCGGCCTCTGATTCCCCGCCTCTGATTCTCCATATCTCATTCCCCGCCTCTGAATCCCCATCTCTGATTCCCGGACTCTGATTCCCCACCTCTGATTCCCGGCCTCTTATTCCCAGCATCTGATTCCCGGCCTCTGATTCCCGGCCTCTGATTCCCCGCTTCTGATTCTGATTCCCTGCCTCTGATTCCCCATCTCTGATTCCGCACATCTGATTCCCTGCCTCTGATTCCCCACCTCTGATTCCCCATATCTGATTCCCCGCCTCTGTTTCCCCGCCTCTGATTCCCCGCCTCTGTTTCCCTATATCTAATTCCCCACCTCTGATGCCCCAACTCTGATTCCCCGCCTCTGATTCCCCAGCTCTGATTCCCCGCCTCTGATTCCCCGCATCCGATTCCCCATATCTGATTCCCCGCCTCTGTTTCCCCGCCTCTGATTCCCCGCCTCTGTTTCCCCATATCTGATTCCCCGCCTCTGATTCCCAACTATGATTCCCCGCCTCTGATTCCCCAGCTCTGATTCCCTGCGTCTGATTCCCTGCGTTCTATTCCCTGCCTCTGATTCCCAGCCTGTGATTCCCCATCACTGATTCACCACCTCTGATTCTCCACCTCTGATTCCCCATATCTAATACCCCGCCTCTGTTTGCCCGCCTCTGATTCCCCGCCTCTGTTTCCCCATATCTGATTCCCTGTCTCTGAATCCCCAACTCTGATTCCCTGCCTCTGATTCCCCAGCTCTGATTCCCCGCCTTTGATTCCCCCCGTCTGATTCCCAGCCTCTGAATCCCCGTGTCTGATTTCCTGCCTCTGATTCCCCGCCTCTGATTCCCCATCCCTGTTCCTCTGATTCCCCACATCTGATTCCCCATCTCTGATTCCGCACATCCGATTCCCTGCCTCTGATTCCCCAACTCTGATTCCCCACCTCTGATTCCCCAGCTCTGATTCCCCGCCTCAGATTCCCCGCGTCTGATTCCCTGCCTCTGATTCCCCGCCTCTGATTCCCCATCTCTGATTCCCCACCACTGATTCCCCGTGTCTGATTCCCTGCCTCTGATTCCCCGCCTCTGAATCCCAGCCTCTGATTCCACATATCTGATTCCCCGCCTCTGATTCCCTGCCTCTGATTCCCCAGCTCTGATTCCCCGCCTTTGATTCCCCCCGTCTGATTCCCAGCCTCTGAATCCCCGTGTCTGATTTCCTGCCTCTGATTCCCCGCCTCTGATTCCCCATCTCTGATTCACCGCCTCTGATTCCCCATCTCTGATTCCCCACCTCTGATTCCCCATATCTGATTCCCTGCCTCTGTTTCCCCGCCTCTGATTCCCCACCTCTGTTTCCCCATATCTGATTCCCCGCCTCTGATTCCCCAACTCTAATACCCCGCCTCTGATTCCCCAGCTCTGAATCCCCGCCTCTGATTCCCCGCATCTGATTCCCTGCCTCTGATTCCCCATCTCTGATTCCGCACATCTTATTCCCTGCCTCTGATTCCCCACCTCTGATTCCCCATATCTGATTCCCCGCCTCTGTTTCCCCGCCTCTGATTCCCCGCCTCTGTTTCCCAATATCTAAGTCCCCACCTCTGATTCCCCAAATCTGATTCCCCACCTCTGATTCCCCAGCTCTGATTCCCCGCCTCTGATTCCCCGCATCTGATTCCCTGCATCTGATTCCAAGCCTCTGATTCCCTGCCTCTGATTCCCAACCTCTGATTCCCCACCTCTGATTCCCCATATCTGATTCCCCGCCTCTGTTTCCCCGCCTCGGATTCCCCGCCTCAGTTTCCCCATATCTGATTCCCGGCCTCTGATTCCCCGCCTCTGATTCCCCGCCTCTGATTCCCTGCCTCTGATTCCCCATCTCCGATTCCCTGCCTCTGATTCCCAACCTCTGATTCCCCACCTCTGATTCCCCATATCTGATTCCCCGCCTCTGTTTCCCCGCCTCTGATTCCCCGCCTCTGATTCCCAACTCTGATTCCCCGCCTCTGATTCCCCAGCTCTGATTCCCCGTGTTTGATTCCCTGCCTCTGATTCCCTGCCCTGATTCCCCATCTCTGTTTCACCGCCTTTGATTCGCCACCTCTGATTCCACATATCTGATTCCCCGCCTCTGTTTCCCCGACTCTGATTCCCTTCCTCTGATTCCAAACCTCTGATTCCACACCTCTGATTCCCCATATCTGATTCCCCGCCTCTATTTCCCCATATCTGAATCCCCGCCTCTGATTCCCCAACTCTGATTCCCCGCCTCTGATTCCCCATCTCTGATTCCCCGCCTCTGATTCCCCGTGTCTGATTCCCTGCCTCTGATTCCCCGCCTCTGATTCCCCGCCTCTGATTCCCTGACACTGAATCCCTGCCCCTGATTCCCCACCTCTGATTCCCCATATCTGATTCCCCGCCTCTGTTTCCCCGCCTCTGATTCCCCGCCTCTGATTCCCCATATCTGATTCCCTGCCTCTGATTCCCCAACTCTGATTCCCCGCCTCTGATTCCCCAGCTCTGATTCCCCGCCTCTGTTTCCCTATATCTAATTCCCCACCTCTGATGCCCCAACTCTGATTCCCCGCCTCTGATTCCCCAGCTCTGATTCCCCGCCTCTGATTCCCTGCATCCGATTCCCCATATCTGATTCCCCGCCTCTGTTTCCCCGCCTCTGATTCCCCGTCTCTGTTTCCCCATATCTGATTCCCGCCTCTGATTCCCAACTATGATTCCCCGCCTCTGATTCCCCAGCTCTGATTCCCTGCCTCTGATTCCCCGCGTTCTATTCCCTGCCTCTGATTCCCCGCCTGTGATTCCCCATCACTGATTCACCACCTCTGATTCCCTACCTCTGATTCCCCATATCTAATTCCCCGCCTCTGTTTGCCCGCCTCTGATTCCCCGCCTCTGTTTCCCCATATCTGATTCCCCGCCTCTGAATCCCCAACTCTGATTCCCTGCCTCAGATTCCCCAGCTCTGATTCCCCGCCTTTGATTCCCCCCGTCTGATTCCCAGCCTCTGAATCCCCGTGTCTGATTTCCTGCCTCTGATTCCCCGCCTCTGATTCCCCATCTCTGATTCACCGCCTCTGATTCCCCACCTCTGATTCCCCATCTCTGATTCCGCACATCCAATTCCCTGCCTCTGATTCCCCAACTCTGATTCCCCACCTCTGATTCCCCAGCTCTGATTTCCCGCCTCAGATTCCCCGCGTCTGATTCCCTGCCTCTGATTCCCCGCCTCTGATTCCCTGCCTCTGATTCCCCATATCTGATTCCCCGCCTCTGATTCCCCAACTCTGATTCCCCGCTTCTGATTCCCCAGCTCTGAATCCCCGCCTCTGATTCCCCGCGTATGATTCCCTGCCTCTGATTCCCCGCCTCTGATTCCCCATCTGTGATTCACAACCTCTGATGCCCCACCTCTGATTCCCCATATCTGATTCCCCGCCTCTGTTTCCCCGCCTCTGATTCCCCGCCTCTGATTCCCCATATCTGATTCCCCGCCTCTGATTGCCCACCTCTGATTCCCCGCGTCTGATACCCTGCCTCTGATTCCCCGCCTCTGATTCCCCATCTCTGATTCACCACCTCTGATTCCCGGCCTCTGATTCCCCATCTCTGATTCCGCACATCCGATTCCCTGCCTATGATTCCCCACCTCTGATTCCCCGCCTCTGATTCCCCATATCTGATTCCCTGCCTCTGTTTCCCCGCCTCTGATTCCCTACCTCTGTTTCCCCATATCTGATTCCCCGCCTCTGATTCCCCAACTCTAATACCCCGCCTCTGATTCCCCAGCTCTGATTCCCCGCCTCTGATTCCCCGAATCTGATTCCCTGCCTTTGATTCCCCGCCTCTGATTCCAGGCCTCTGATTCCCATCATCTGATTCCGGCCTCTGATTCCCGGCCTCTGATTCCCTGCTTCTGATTCTGATTCCCTGCCTCTGATTCCCCATCTCTGATTCCGCACATCTTATTCCCTGCCTCTGATTCCCCACCTCTGATTCCCCATATCTGATTCCCCGCCTCTGTTTCCCCGCCTCTGATTCCCCGCCTCTGTTTCCCAATATCTAAGTCCCCACCTCTGATTCCCCAAATCTGATTCCCCACCTCTGATTCCCCAGCTCTGATTCCCCGCCTCTGATTCCCCGCATCTGATTCCCTGCATCTGATTCCAAGCCTCTGATTCCCTGCCTCTGATTCCCAACCTCTGATTCCCCACCTCTGATTCCCCATATCTGATTCCCCGCCTCTGTTTCCCCGCCTCGGATTCCCCGCCTCAGTTTCCCCATATATGATTCCCGGCCTCTGATTCCCCGCCTCTGATTCCCCGCCTCTGATTCCCTGCCTCTGATTCCCCATCTCCGATTCCCTGCCTCTGATTCCCAACCTCTGATTCCCCACCTCTGATTCCCCATATCTGATTCCCCGCCTCTGTTTCCCCGCCTCTGATTCCCCGCCTCTGATTCCCAACTCTGATTCCCCGCCTCTGATTCCCCAGCTCTGATTCCCCGTGTTTGATTCCCTGCCTCTGATTCCCTGCCCTGATTCCCCATCTCTGTTTCACCGCCTTTGATTCGCCACCTCTGATTCCACATATCTGATTCCCCGCCTCTGTTTCCCCGACTCTGATTCCCTTCCTCTGATTCCAAACCTCTGATTCCACACCTCTGATTCCCCATATCTGATTCCCCGCCTCTATTTCCCCATATCTGAATCCCCGCCTCTGATTCCCCAACTCTGATTCCCCGCCTCTGATTCCCCATCTCTGATTCCCCGCCTCTGATTCCCCGTGTCTGATTCCCTGCCTCTGATTCCCCGCCTCTGATTCCCCGCCTCTGATTCCCTGACACTGAATCCCTGCCCCTGATTCCCCACCTCTGATTCCCCATATCTGATTCCCCGCCTCTGTTTCCCCGCCTCTGATTCCCCGCCTCTGATTCCCCATATCTGATTCCCTGCCTCTGATTCCCCAACTCTGATTCCCCGCCTCTGATTCCCCAGCTCTGAATCCCCGCCTCTGATTCCCCGTGTCTGATTCCCTGCCTCTGATTCCCCGCCTTGATTCCCCATCTCTGATTCACAACCTCTGATTCCCCACCTCTGATTCCCTATATTTGATTCCCCGCCTCTGTTTCCCCGCCTCTGATTCCCCGCCTCTGATTCCCCATATCTGATTCCCCGCCTCTGATTGCCCACCTCTGATTCCCCGCATCTGATTCGCCAGCTCTGATTACCCGCCTCTGATTCCCCGCATCTGATTCCCTGCCTCTGATTCCCCGCCTCTGATTCCCCATCTTTGATTCACCGCCTTTGATTCGCCACCTCTGATTCCCGATATCTGATTCCCCACCTCTGTTTCCCGGCCTCTGATTCCCCGCCTCTGATTCTCCATATCTCATTCCCCGCCTCTGATTCCCCATCTTTGATTCACCGCCTTTGATTCGCCACCTCTGATTCCCGATATCTGATTCCCCACCTCTGTTTCCCGGCCTCTGATTCCCCGCCTCTGATTCTCCATATCTCATTCCCCGCCTCTGAATCCCCATCTCTGATTCCCGGACTCTGATTCCCCACCTCTGATTCCCGGCCTCTTATTCCCAGCATCTGATTCCCGGCCTCTGATTCCCGGCCTCTGATTCCCCGCTTCTGATTCTGATTCCCTGCCTCTGATTCCCCATCTCTGATTCCGCACATCTGATTCCCTGCCTCTGATTCCCCACCTCTGATTCCCCATATCTGATTCCCCGCCTCTGTTTCCCCGCCTCTGATTCCCCGCCTCTGTTTCCCTATATCTAATTCCCCACCTCTGATGCCCCAACTCTGATTCCCCGCCTCTGATTCCCCAGCTCTGATTCCCCGCCTCTGATTCCCCGCATCCGATTCCCCATATCTGATTCCCCGCCTCTGTTTCCCCGCCTCTGATTCCCCGCCTCTGTTTCCCCATATCTGATTCCCCGCCTCTGATTCCCAACTATGATTCCCCGCCTCTGATTCCCCAGCTCTGATTCCCTGCGTCTGATTCCCTGCGTTCTATTCCCTGCCTCTGATTCCCAGCCTGTGATTCCCCATCACTGATTCACCACCTCTGATTCTCCACCTCTGATTCCCCATATCTAATACCCCGCCTCTGTTTGCCCGCCTCTGATTCCCCGCCTCTGTTTCCCCATATCTGATTCCCTGTCTCTGAATCCCCAACTCTGATTCCCTGCCTCTGATTCCCCAGCTCTGATTCCCCGCCTTTGATTCCCCCCGTCTGATTCCCAGCCTCTGAATCCCCGTGTCTGATTTCCTGCCTCTGATTCCCCGCCTCTGATTCCCCATCCCTGTTCCTCTGATTCCCCACATCTGATTCCCCATCTCTGATTCCGCACATCCGATTCCCTGCCTCTGATTCCCCAACTCTGATTCCCCACTTCTGATTCCCCAGCTCTGATTCCCCGCCTCAGATTCCCCGCGTCTGATTCCCTGCCTCTGATTCCCCGCCTCTGATTCCCCATCTCTGATTCCCCACCACTGATTCCCCGTGTCTGATTCCCTGCCTCTGATTCCCCGCCTCTGAATCCCAGCCTCTGATTCCACATATCTGATTCCCCACCTCTGATTCCCTGCCTCTGATTCCCCAGCTCTGATTCCCCGCCTTTGATTCCCCCCGTCTGATTCCCAGCCTCTGAATCCCCGTGTCTGATTTCCTGCCTCTGATTCCCCGCCTCTGATTCCCCATCTCTGATTCACCGCCTCTGATTCCCCATCTCTGATTCCCCACCTCTGATTCCCCATATCTGATTCCCTGCCTCTGTTTCCCCGCCTCTGATTCCCCACCTCTGTTTCCCCATATCTGATTCCCCGCCTCTGATTCCCCAACTCTAATACCCCGCCTCTGATTCCCCAGCTCTGATTCCCCGCCTCTGATTCCCCGCATCTGATTCCCTGCCTCTGATTCCCCATCTCTGATTCCGCACATCTTATTCCCTGCCTCTGATTCCCCACCTCTGATTCCCCATATCTGATTCCCCGCCTCTGTTTCCCCGCCTCTGATTCCCCGCCTCTGTTTCCCAATATCTAAGTCCCCACCTCTGATTCCCCAAATCTGATTCCCCACCTCTGATTCCCCAGCTCTGATTCCCCGCCTCTGATTCCCCGCATCTGATTCCCTGCATCTGATTCCAAGCCTCTGATTCCCTGCCTCTGATTCCCAACCTCTGATTCCCCACCTCTGATTCCCCATATCTGATTCCCCGCCTCTGTTTCCCCGCCTCGGATTCCCCGCCTCAGTTTCCCCATATCTGATTCCCGGCCTCTGATTCCCCGCCTCTGATTCCCCGCCTCTGATTCCCTGCCTCTGATTCCCCATCTCCGATTCCCTGCCTCTGATTCCCAACCTCTGATTCCCCACCTCTGATTCCCCATATCTGATTCCCCGCCTCTGTTTCCCCGCCTCTGATTCCCCGCCTCTGATTCCCAACTCTGATTCCCCGCCTCTGATTCCCCAGCTCTGATTCCCCGTGTTTGATTCCCTGCCTCTGATTCCCTGCCCTGATTCCCCATCTCTGTTTCACCGCCTTTGATTCGCCACCTCTGATTCCACATATCTGATTCCCCGCCTCTGTTTCCCCGACTCTGATTCCCTTCCTCTGATTCCAAACCTCTGATTCCACACCTCTGATTCCCCATATCTGATTCCCCGCCTCTATTTCCCCATATCTGAATCCCCGCCTCTGATTCCCCAACTCTGATTCCCCGCCTCTGATTCCCCATCTCTGATTCCCCGCCTCTGATTCCCCGTGTCTGATTCCCTGCCTCTGATTCCCCGCCTCTGATTCCCCGCCTCTGATTCCCTGACACTGAATCCCTGCCCCTGATTCCCCACCTCTGATTCCCCATATCTGATTCCCCGCCTCTGTTTCCCCGCCTCTGATTCCCCGCCTCTGATTCCCCATATCTGATTCCCTGCCTCTGATTCCCCAACTCTGATTCCCCGCCTCTGATTCCCCAGCTCTGAATCCCCGCCTCTGATTCCCCGTGTCTGATTCCCTGCCTCTGATTCCCCGCCTTGATTCCCCATCTCTGATTCACAACCTCTGATTCCCCACCTCTGATTCCCTATATTTGATTCCCCGCCTCTGTTTCCCCGCCTCTGATTCCCCGCCTCTGATTCCCCATATCTGATTCCCCGCCTCTGATTGCCCACCTCTGATTCCCCGCCTCTGATTCGCCAGCTCTGATTCCCCGCCTCTGATTCCCCGCATCTGATTCCCTGCCTCTGATTCCCCGCCTCTGATTCCCCATCTTTGATTCACCGCCTTTGATTCGCCACCTCTGATTCCCGATATCTGATTCCCCACCTCTGTTTCCCGGCCTCTGATTCCCCGCCTCTGATTCTCCATATCTCATTCCCCGCCTCTGAATCCCCATCTCTGATTCCCGGACTCTGATTCCCCACCTCTGATTCCCGGCCTCTTATTCCCAGCATCTGATTCCCGGCCTCTGATTCCCGGCCTCTGATTCCCCGCTTCTGATTCTGATTCCCTGCCTCTGATTCCCCATCTCTGATTCCGCACATCTGATTCCCTGCCTCTGATTCCCCACCTCTGATTCCCCATATCTGATTCCCCGCCTCTGTTTCCCCGCCTCTGATTCCCCGCCTCTGTTTCCCTATATCTAATTCCCCACCTCTGATGCCCCAACTCTGATTCCCCGCCTCTGATTCCCCAGCTCTGATTCCCCGCCTCTGATTCCCCGCATCCGATTCCCCATATCTGATTCCCCGCCTCTGTTTCCCCGCCTCTGATTCCCCGCCTCTGTTTCCCCATATCTGATTCCCCGCCTCTGATTCCCAACTATGATTCCCCGCCTCTGATTCCCCAGCTCTGATTCCCTGCGTCTGATTCCCTGCGTTCTATTCCCTGCCTCTGATTCCCAGCCTGTGATTCCCCATCACTGATTCACCACCTCTGATTCTCCACCTCTGATTCCCCATATCTAATACCCCGCCTCTGTTTGCCCGCCTCTGATTCCCCGCCTCTGTTTCCCCATATCTGATTCCCTGTCTCTGAATCCCCAACTCTGATTCCCTGCCTCTGATTCCCCAGCTCTGATTCCCCGCCTTTGATTCCCCCCGTCTGATTCCCTGCCTCTGATTCCCCGCCTCTGAATCCCAGCCTCTGATTCCACATATCTGATTCCCCGCCTCTGATTCCCTGCCTCTGATTCCCCAGCTCTGATTCCCCGCCTTTGATTACCCCCGTCTGATTCCCAGCCTCTGAATCCCCGTGTCTGATTTCCTGCCTCTGATTCCCCGCCTCTGATTCCCCATCTCTGATTCACCGCCTCTGATTCCCCATCTCTGATTCCCCACCTCTGATTCCCCATATCTGATTCCCTGCCTCTGTTTCCCCGCCTCTGATTCCCCACCTCTGTTTCCCCATATCTGATTCCCCGCCTCTGATTCCCCAACTCTAATACCCCGCCTCTGATTCCCCAGCTCTGATTCCCCGCCTCTGATTCCCCGCATCTGATTCCCTGCCTCTGATTCCCCGCCTCTGATTCCAGGCCTCTGATTCCCAGCATCTGATTCCGGCCTCTGATTCCCGGCCTCTGATTCCCTGCTTCTGATTCTGATTCCCTGCCTCTGATTCCCCATCTCTGATTCCGCGCATCTGATTCCTTAGCTCTGATTCCCCACCTCTGATTCCCCATATCTGATTCCCCGCCTGGGTTTCCCCGCCTCTGATTCCCCGCCTCTGTTTCCCAATATCTAATTCCCCGCCTCTGATTCCCCAAATCTGATTCCCCACCTCTGATTCCCCAGCTCTGATTCCCCGCCTCTGATTCCCCGCATCTGATTCCCTGCATCTGATTCCAAGCCTCTGATTCCCTGCCTCTGATTCCCAACCTCTGATTCCCCACCTCTGATTCCCCATATCTGATTCCCCGCCTCTGTTTCCCCGCCTCGGATTCCCCGCCTCTGTTTCCCCATATCTGATTCCCGGCCTCTGATTCCCCGCCTCTGATTCCCCGCCTCTGATTCCCTGCCTCTGATTCCCCATCTCCGATTCCCCTCGTCTAATACCCCGCCTCTGATTCTCCGCCACTGATTCACCGCATCTGATTCCACGCCTCTGATTCCCCGCCTCTGATTCCCCGCCTCTGATTCCCCGCCTCTGATTCCCCGCCTCTGATTCCCCGCCTATGTTTACCCGCCTCTGATTCCCCGCCTCTGATTCCCTGCCTCTGAGTCCCCACCTCTGATTCCCCATATCTGATTCCCCGCCTCTGTTTCCCCGCCTCTGATTCCCCGCCTCTGTTTCCCCATATCTAATTCCCCACCTCTGATGCCCAAACTCTGATTCCCCGCCTCTGATTCCCCAGCTCTGATTCCCCGCCTCTGATTCCCCGCATCCGATTCCCCATGTCTGATTCCCCGCCTCTGTTTCCCCGCCTCTGATTCCCCGCCTCTATTTCCCCATATCTGATTCCCCGCCTCTGATTCCCCAGCTCTGATTCCCTGCCTCTGATTCCCCGCGTTCTATTCCCTGCCTCTGATTCCCCGCCTGTGATTCCCCATCTCTGATTCACCACCTCTGATTCCCCACCTCTGATTCCCCATATCTAATTCCCCGCCTCTGTTTGCCCGCCTCTGATACCCCGCCTCTGTTTCCCCATATATGATTCCCCGCCTCTGAATCCCCAACTCTGATTCCCTGCCTCTGATTCACCAGCTCTGATTCCCCGCCTTTGATTCCCCCCGTCTGATTCCCAGCCTCTGAATCCCCGTGTCTGATTTCCTGCCTCAGATTCCCCGCCTCTGATTCCCCATCTCTGATTCACCGCCTCTGATTCCCCACTTCTGATTCCCCATTTCTGATTCCGCACATCCGATTCCCTGCCTCTGATTCCCTGCCCTGATTCCCCATCTCTGTTTCACCGCCTTTGATTCGCCACCTCTGATTCCACATATCTGATTCCCCGCCTCTGTTTCCCCGACTCTGATTCCCTTCCTCTGATTCCAAACCTCTGATTCCACACCTCTGATTCCCCATATCTGATTCCCCGCCTCTATTTCCCCATCTCTGAATCCACGCCTCTGATTCCCCAACTCTGATTCCCCGCCTCTGATTCCCCATCTCTGATTCCCCGCCTCTGATTCCCCGTGTCTGATTCCCTGCCTCTGATTCCCCGCCTCTGATTCCCCGCCTCTGATTCCCTGACACTTAATCCCTGCCCCTGATTCCCCACCTCTGATTCCCCATATCTGATTCCCCGCCTCTGTTTCCCCGCCTCTGATTCCCCGCCTCTGATTCCCCATATCTGATTCCCTGCCTCTGATTCCCCAACTCTGATTCCCCGCCTCTGATTCCCCAGCTCTGAATCCCCGCCTCTGATTCCCCGTGTCTGATTCCCTGCCTCTGATTCCCCGCCTTGATTCCCCATCTCTGATTCACAACCTCTGATTCCCCACCTCTGATTCCCTATATTTGATTCCCCGCCTCTGTTTCCCCGCCTCTGATTCCCCGCCTCTGATTCCCCATATCTGATTCCCCGCCTCTGATTGCCCACCTCTGATTCCCCGCCTCTGATTCGCCAGCTCTGATTCCCCGCCTCTGATTCCCCGCATCTGATTCCCTGCCTCTGATTCCCCGCCTCTGATTCCCCATCTTTGATTCACCGCCTTTGATTCGCCACCTCTGATTCCCGATATCTGATTCCCCACCTCTGTTTCCCGGCCTCTGATTCCCCGCCTCTGATTCTCCATATCTCATTCCCCGCCTCTGAATCCCCATCTCTGATTCCCGGACTCTGATTCCCCACCTCTGATTCCCGGCCTCTTATTCCCAGCATCTGATTCCCGGCCTCTGATTCCCGGCCTCTGATTCCCCGCTTCTGATTCTGATTCCCTGCCTCTGATTCCCCATCTCTGATTCCGCACATCTGATTCCCTGCCTCTGATTCCCCACCTCTGATTCCCCATATCTGATTCCCCGCCTCTGTTTCCCCGCCTCTGATTCCCCGCCTCTGTTTCCCTATATCTAATTCCCCACCTCTGATGCCCCAACTCTGATTCCCCGCCTCTGATTCCCCAGCTCTGATTCCCCGCCTCTGATTCCCCGCATCCGATTCCCCATATCTGATTCCCCGCCTCTGTTTCCCCGCCTCTGATTCACCGCCTCTGTTTCCCCATATCTGATTCCCCGCCTCTGATTCCCAACTATGATTCCCCGCCTCTGATTCCCCAGCTCTGATTCCCTGCGTCTGATTCCCTGCGTTCTATTCCCTGCCTCTGATTCCCAGCCTGTGATTCCCCATCACTGATTCACCACCTCTGATTCTCCACCTCTGATTCCCCATATCTAATACCCCGCCTCTGTTTGCCCGCCTCTGATTCCCCGCCTCTGTTTCCCCATATCTGATTCCCTGTCTCTGAATCCCCAACTCTGATTCCCTGCCTCTGATTCCCCAGCTCTGATTCCCCGCCTTTGATTCCCCCCGTCTGATTCCCAGCCTCTGAATCCCCGTGTCTGATTTCCTGCCTCTGATTCCCCGCCTCTGATTCCCCATCCCTGTTCCTCTGATTCCCCACATCTGATTCCCCATCTCTGATTCCGCACATCCGATTCCCTGCCTCTGATTCCCCAACTCTGATTCCCCACCTCTGATTCCCCAGCTCTGATTCCCCACCTCAGATTCCCCGCGTCTGATTCCCTGCCTCTGATTCCCCGCCTCTGATTCCCCATCTCTGATTCCCCACCACTGATTCCCCGTGTCTGATTCCCTGCCTCTGATTCCCCGCCTCTGAATCCCAGCCTCTTATTCCACATATCTGATTCCCCGCCTCTGATTCCCTGCCTCTGATTCCCCAGCTCTGATTCCCCGCCTTTGATTCCCCCCGTCTGATTCCCAGCCTCTGAATCCCCGTGTCTGATTTCCTGCCTCTGATTCCCCGCCTCTGATTCCCCATCTCTGATTCACCGCCTCTGATTCCCCATCTCTGATTCCCCACCTCTGATTCCCCATATCTGATTCCCTGCCTCTGTTTCCCCGCCTCTGATTCCCCACCTCCGTTTCCCCATATCTGATTCCCCGCCTCTGATTCCCCAACTCTAATACCCCGCCTCTGATTCCCCAGCTCTGATTCCCCGCCTCTGATTCCCCGCATCTGATTCCCTGCCTCTGATTCCCCGCCTCTGATTCCAGGCCTCTGATTCCCCATCTCTGATTCCGCGCATCTGATTCCTTAGCTCTGATTCCCCACCTCTGATTCCCCATATCTGATTCCCCGCCTGGGTTTCCCCGCCTCTGATTCCCCGCCTCTGTTTCCCAATATCTAATTCCCCGCCTCTGATTCCCCAAATCTGATTCCCCACCTCTGATTCCCCAGCTCTGATTCCCCGCCTCTGATTCCCCGCATCTGATTCCCTGCATCTGATTCCAAGCCTCTGATTCCCTGCCTCTGATTCCCAACCTCTGATTCCCCACCTCTGATTCCCCATATCTGATTCCCCGCCTCTGTTTCCCCGCCTCGGATTCCCCGCCTCTATTTCCCCATATCTGATTCCCGGCCTCTGATTCCCCGCCTCTGATTCCCCGCCTCTGATTCCCTGCCTCTGATTCCCCATCTCCGATTCCCCTCGTCTAATACCCCGCCTCTGATTCTCCGCCACTGATTCACCGCATCTGATTCCACGCCTCTGATTCCCCGCCTCTGATTCCCCGCCTCTGATTCCCCGCCTCTGATTCCCCGCCTCTGATTCCCCGCCTATGTTTACCCGCCTCTGATTCCCCGCCTCTGATTCCCTGCCTCTGAGTCCCCACCTCTGATTCCCCATATCTGATTCCCCGCCTCTGTTTCCCCGCCTCTGATTCCCCGCCTCTGTTTCCCCATATCTAATTCCCCACCTCTGATGCCCCAACTCTGATTCCCCGCCTCTGATTCCCCAGCTCTGATTCCCCGCCCCTGATTCCCCGCATCCGATTCCCCATGTCTGATTCCCCGCCTCTGTTTCCCCGCCTCTGATTCCCCGCCTCTGTTTCCCCATATCTGATTCCCCGCCTCTGATTCCCCAGCTCTGATTCCCTGCCTCTGATTCCCCGCGTTCTATTCCCTGCCTCTGATTCCCCGCCTGTGATTCCCCATCTCTGATTCACCACCTCTGATTCCCCACCTCTGATTCCCCATATCTAATTCCCCGCCTCTGTTTGCCCGCCTCTGATACCCCGCCTCTGTTTCCCCATATATGATTCCCCGCCTCTGAATCCCCAACTCTGATTCCCTGCCTCTGATTCACCAGCTCTGATTCCCCGCCTTTGATTCCCCCCGTCTGATTCCCAGCCTCTGAATCCCCGTGTCTGATTTCCTGCCACAGATTCCCCGCCTCTGATTCCCCATCTCTGATTCACCGCCTCTGATTCCCCACTTCTGATTCCCCATTTCTGATTCCGCACATCCGATTCCCTGCCTCTGATTCCCTGACTCTGATTCCCCACCTCTGATTCCCCAGCTCTGATTCCCCGCCTCTGATTCCCCGCGTCTTATTCCCTGCCTCTGATTCCCCGCCTCTGATTCCCCAGCTCTGATTCCCCGCCTCTGATTCCCCGCGTCTGATTCCCTGCCTCTGATTCCCTGCCTCTGATTCCCCATCTCTGATTCCCCACCTCTGATTCCCCGTGTCTGATTCCCTGCCTCTGATTCCCCGCCTCTGATTCCCCGCCTCTGATTCCCTGCCACTGATTCCCCGCCCCTGATTCCCCACCTCTGATTCCCCATATCTTATTCCCCGCCTCTGTTTCCCCCCCTCTGATTCCCAGCCTCTGATTCCCCATATCTGATTCCCTGCCTCTGATTCCCCATATCTGATTCCCCGCCTCTATTTCCCCATATCTGCTTCGCCGCCTCTGATTCCCCAACACTGATTCCCCGCCTCTGATTCCCCAGCTCTGATTTCCAGCCTCTGATTCCCGGAATCCGATTCCCTGCCTCTGATTCCCCGCCTCTGATTCCCCATCTCCGATTCCCCGCCTCTGATTCCCCGTGTCTGATTCCCTGCCTCTGATTCCCCGACTCTGATTCCCCGCATCTGATTCCCTGCCACTGATTCCCTGCCCCTGATTCCCCACCTCTGATTCCCAATATCTGATTCCCCGCCTCTGTATTCCTGCCTCTGATTCCCTGCCTCTGATTCCCCATATCTGATTCCCCGCCTCTGATTCCCCAACTCTGATTCCCCGCCTCTGATTCCCCAGCTCTGAATCCCCGCCTCTGATTCCCCGCGTCTGATTCCCTGCCTCTGATTCCCCGCCTCTGATTCCCCATCTGTGATTCACAACCTCTGATGCCCCACCTCTGATTCCCCATATCTGATTCCCCGCCTCTGTTTCCCCGCCTCTGATTCCCCGCCTCTGATTCCCCATATCTGATTCCCCGCCTCTGATTGCCCACCTCTGATTCCCCGCGTCTGATTCCCTGCCTCTGATTCACCGCCTCTGATTCCCCATCTCTGGTTCACCACCTCTGATTCCCGGCCTCTGATTCCCCATCTCTGATTCCGCACATCCGATTCCCTGCCTATGATTCCCCACCTCTGATTCCCCATTTCTGATTCCGCACATCCGATTCCCTGCCTCTGATTCCCTGACTCTGATTCCCCACCTCTGATTCCCCAGCTCTGATTCCCCGCCTCTGATTCCCCGCATCTGATTCCCTGCCTCTGATTCCCCGCCTCTGATTCCCCAGCTCTGATTCCCCGCCTCTGATTCCCTGCGTCTGATTCCCTGCCTCTGATTCCCTGCCTCTGATTCCCCATCTCTGATTCCCCACCTCTGATTCCCCGTGTCTGATTCCCTGCCTCTGATTCCCCGCCTCTGATTCCCCGCCTCTGATTCCCTGCCACTGATTCCCCGCCCCTGATTCCCCACCTCTGATTCCCCATATCTTATTCCCCGCCTCTGTTTCCCCCCCTCTGATTCCCAGCCTCTGATTCCCCATATCTGATTCCCTGCCTCTGATTCCCCATATCTGATTCCCCGCCTCTATTTCCCCATATCTGCTTCGCCGCCTCTGATTCCCCAACTCTGATTCCCCGCCTCTGATTCCCCAGCTCTGATTTCCCGCCTCTGATTCCCGGAATCCGATTCCCTGCCTCTGATTCCCCGCCTCTGATTCCCCATCTCTGATTCCCCGCCTCTGATTCCCCGTGTCTGATTCCCTGCCTCTGATTCCCCGACTCTGATTCCCCGCGTCTGATTCCCTGCCACTGATTCCCTGCCCCTGATTCCCCACCTCTGATTCCCAATATCTGATTCCCCGCCTCTGTTTTCCTGCCTCTGATTCCCTGCCTCTGATTCCCCATATCTGATTCCCCGCCTCTGATTCCCCAACTCTGATTCCCCGCCTCTGATTCCCCAGCTCTGAATCCCCGCCTCTGATTCCCCGCGTCTGATTCCCTGCCTCTGATTCCCCGCCTCTGATTCCCCATCTGTGATTCACAACCTCTGATGCCCCACCTCTGATTCCCCATATCTGATTCCCCGCCTCTGTTTCCCCGCCTCTGATTCCCCGCCTCTGATTCCCCATATCTGATTCCCCGCCTCTGATTGCCCACCTCTGATTCCCCGCGTCTGATTCCCTGCCTCTGATTCACCGCCTCTGATTCCCGGCCTCTGATTCCCCATCTCTGATTCCGCACATCCGATTCCCTGCCTATGATTCCCCACCTCTGATTCCTCGCCTCTGATTCCCCATATCTGCTTCCCTGCCTCTGTTTCCCCGCCTCTGATTCCCCATATGTGATTCCCCACCTCTGTTTCCACGCCTCTGATTCCCCGCCTCTGTTTCCCCATCTCTGATTCACCGCCTTTGATTCGCCACCTCTGATTCCCCATATCTGATTCCCCACCTCTGTTTCCCCGCCTCTGATTCCCCACCTCTGATTCTCCATATCTCATTCCCCGCCTCTGAATCCCCATCTCTGATTCCCGGACTCTGATTCCCCACCTCTGATTCCCGGCCTCTTATTCCCAGCATCTGATTCCCGGCCTCTGATTCCCGGCCTCTAATTCCCCGCTTCTGGTTCTGATTCCCTGCCTCTGATTCCCCATCTCTGATTCCGCACATCTGATTCCCCGCATCCGATTCCCCATGTCTGATTCCCTGCCTCTGTTTCCCCGCCTCTGATTCCCCGCCTCTGTTTCCCCATATCTGATTCCCCGCCTCTGATTCCCCAGCTCTGATTCCCTGCCTCTGATTCCTCGCGTTCTATTCCCTGCCTCTGATTCCCCGCCTGTGATTCCCCATCTCTGATTCACCACCTCTGATTCTCCACCTCTGATTCCCCATATCTAATTCCCCGCCTCTGTTTGCCCGCCTCTGATTCCCCGCCTCTGTTTCCCCATATCTGATTCCCCGCCTCTGAATCCCCAACTCTGATTCCCTGCCTCTGATTCACCAGCTCTGATTCCCCGCCTTTGATTCCCCCCGTCTGATTCCCAGCCTCTGAAACCCCGTGTCTGATTTCCTGCCTCTGATTCCCCGCCTCTGATTCCCCATCTCTGATTCACCGCCTCTGATTCCCCACCTCTGATTCCCCATCTCTGATTCCGCACATCCGATTCCCTGCCTCTGTTTGCCCGCCTCTGATTCCCCGCCTCTGTTTCCCCATATCTGATTCCCCGCCTCTGAATCCCCAACTCTTATTCCCTGCCTCTTATTCACCAGCTCTGATTCCCCGCCTTTGATTCCCCCCGTCTGATTCCCAGCCTCTGAATCCCCGTGTCTGATTTCCTGCCTCTGATTCCCCGCCTCTGATTCCCCACCTCTGATTCCCCATCTCTGATTCCGCACATCCGATTCCCTGCCTCTGATTCCCCGACTCTGATTCCCCACCTCTGATTCCCCAGCTCTGATTCCCCGCCTCTGATTCCCCGCGTCTGATTCCCTGCCTCTGATTCCCCGCCTCTGATTCCCCATCTCTGATTCCCCACCTCTGATTCCCCGTGTCTGATTTCCTGCCTCTGAATCCCCGCCTCTGATTCCCCGCCTCTGATTCCCTGCCACTGATTCCCCACCACTGATTCCCCACCTCTGATTCCCCATATCTTATTCCCCGCCTCTGTTTCCCCCGCTCTGATTCCCAGCCTCTGATTCCCCATATCTGATTCCCCGCCTCTGATTCCCCATATCTGATTCCCCGCCTCATTTTCCCCATATCTGCTTCGCCGCCTCTGATTCCCCAGCTCTGATTCCCCGCCTCTGATTCCCCAGCTCTGATTTCCCGCCTCTGATTTCCGGCATCCGATTCCCTGCCTCTGATTCCCCGCCTCTGATTCCCCATCTCTGATTCCCCGCCTATGATTCCCCGCCTCTGTTTCCCCGCCTCTGATTCCCCGCCTCTGTTTCCCCATATCTGATTCCCCGCCTCTGATTCCCCAACTTTAATTCCCCTCCTCTAATTCGCCAGCTATGATTCCACGCCTCTGATTCCCTGCGTCTGATTCCCTGCCTCTGATTCCCCTTCTCTGATTCACCACCTCTGAATCCCCACCTCTGATTCCCCATCTCTGATTCAGCACATCCGATACCCTGCCTCTGATTCCCCGCCTCTGATTCCCCGCCTCTGATTCCCTGCCTCTTATTCGCAACCTCTAATTCCCCACCTCTGATTCCCCATATCTGATTCCCCGCCTCTGTTTCCCTGCCTCTGATTCCCGGCCTCTGATTCCCCAGCTCTGATTCCCCGCCTTTTATTCCCGGCCTCTGATTCCCTGCCACTGATTCCCCGCCCCTGATTCCCCACCTCTGATTCCCCATATCTGATTCCCCACCTCTGATCCCCCAGCTCTGATTCCCTGCCACTGATTCCCCGCCCCTGATTCCCCACCTCTGATTCCCCATATCTGATTCCCCGCCTCTGTTTCCCCAGCTCTGATTCCCTGCCTCTGATTCCCTGCCCTGATTCCCCATCTCTGTTTCACCGCCTTTGATTCGCCACCTCTGATTCCCCATATCTGATTCCCCGCCTCTGTTTCCCCGCCTCTGATTCCCTGCCTCTGATTCCCAACCTCTGATTCCACACCTCTCATTCCCCATATCTGATTCCCCTCCTCTATTTCCCCATATCTGATTCCCCGCCTCTGATTCCGCAACTCTGATTCCCCGCCTCTGATTCCCCAGCTCTGATTCCCCGCCTCTGATTCCCGGCGTCCGATTCCCTGCCTCTGATTCCCCGCCTCTGATTCCCCATCTCTGATTCCCCGCCTCTGATTCCCCGTGTCTGATTCCCTGCCTCTGATTCCCCGCCTCTGATTCCCCGCCTCTGATTCCCTGCCACTGATTCCCTGCCCCTGATTCCCCACTTCTGATTCCCCATATCTGATTCCCCGCCTCTGTTTCCCCGCCTCTGATTCCTCGCCTCTGGTTCCCCATATCTGATTCCCTGCCTCTGATTCCCCAACTCTGATTCCCCGCCTCTGATTCCCCAGCTCTGAATCCCCGCCTCTTATTCCCCGCGTCTGATTCCCTGCCTCTGATTCCCCGCCTTGATTCCCCATCTCTGATTTACAACCTCTGATTCCCCACCTCTGATTCCCCATATCTGATTCCCCGCCTCTGTTTCCCCGCCTCTGATTCCCCGCCTCTGATTCCCCATATCTGATTCCCCGGCTCTGATTGCCCACCTCTGATTCCCCGCCTCTGATTCGCCAGCTCTGATTCCCCGCCTCTGATTCCCCGCATCTGATTCCCTGCCTCTGATTCCCCGCCTCTGATTCCCCATCTGTGATTCACAACCTCTGATGCCCCACCTCTGATTCCCCATATCTGATTCCCCGCCTCTGTTTCCCCGCCTCTGATTCCCCGCCTCTGATTCCCCATATCTGATTCCCCGCCTCTGATTGCCCACCTCTGATTCCCCGCGTCTGATTCCCTGCCTCTGATTCACCGCCTCTGATTCCCGGCCTCTGATTCCCCATCTCTGATTCCGCACATCCGATTCCCTGCCTATGATTCCCCACCTCTGATTCCTCGCCTCTGATTCCCCATATCTGCTTCCCTGCCTCTGTTTCCCCGCCTCTGATTCCCCATATGTGATTCCCCACCTCTGTTTCCACGCCTCTGATTCCCCGCCTCTGTTTCCCCATCTCTGATTCACCGCCTTTGATTCGCCACCTCTGATTCCCCATATCTGATTCCCCACCTCTGTTTCCCCGCCTCTGATTCCCCGCCTCTGATTCTCCATATCTCATTCCCCGCCTCTGAATCCCCATCTCTGATTCCCGGACTCTGATTCCCCACCTCTGATTCCCGGCCTCTTATTCCCAGCATCTGATTCCCGGCCTCTGATTCCCGGCCTCTAATTCCCCGCTTCTGATTCTGATTCCCTGCCTCTGATTCCCCATCTCTGATTCCGCACATCTGATTCCCCGCATCCGATTCCCCATGTCTGATTCCCTGCCTCTGTTTCCCCGCCTCTGATTCCCCGCCTCTGTTTCCCCATATCTGATTCCCCGCCTCTGATTCCCCAGCTCTGATTCCCTGCCTCTGATTCCTCGCGTTCTATTCCCTGCCTCTGATTCCCCGCCTGTGATTCCCCATCTCTGATTCACCACCTCTGATTCTCCACCTCTGATTCCCCATATCTAATTCCCCGCCTCTGTTTGCCCGCCTCTGATTCCCCGCCTCTGTTTCCCCATATCTGATTCCCCGCCTCTGAATCCCCAACTCTGATTCCCTGCCTCTGATTCACCAGCTCTGATTCCCCGCCTTTGATTCCCCCCGTCTGATTCCCAGCCTCTGAATCCCCGTGTCTGATTTCCTGCCTCTGATTCCCCGCCTCTGATTCCCCATCTCTGATTCACCGCCTCTGATTCCCCACCTCTGATTCCCCATCTCTGATTCCGCACATCCGATTCCCTGCCTCTGTTTGCCCGCCTCTGATTCCCCGCCTCTGTTTCCCCATATCTGATTCCCCGCCTCTGAATCCCCAACTCTTATTCCCTGCCTCTTATTCACCAGCTCTGATTCCCCGCCTTTGATTCCCCCCGTCTGATTCCCAGCCTCTGAATCCCCGTGTCTGATTTCCTGCCTCTGATTCCCCGCCTCTGATTCCCCACCTCTGATTCCCCATCTCTGATTCCGCACATCCGATTCCCTGCCTCTGATTCCCCGACTCTGATTCCCCACCTCTGATTCCCCAGCTCTGATTCCCCGCCTCTGATTCCCCGCGTCTGATTCCCTGCCTCTGATTCCCCGCCTCTGATTCCCCATCTCTGATTCCCCACCTCTGATTCCCCGTGTCTGATTTCCTGCCTCTGAATCCCCGCCTCTGATTCCCCGCCTCTGATTCCCTGCCACTGATTCCCCACCACTGATTCCCCACCTCTGATTCCCCATATCTTATTCCCCGCCTCTGTTTCCCCCGCTCTGATTCCAAGCCTCTGATTCCCCATATCTGATTCCCCGCCTCTGATTCCCCATATCTGATTCCCCGCCTCATTTTCCCCATATCTGCTTCGCCGCCTCTGATTCCCCAGCTCTGATTCCCCGCCTCTGATTCCCCAGCTCTGATTTCCCGCCTCTGATTTCCGGCATCCGATTCCCTGCCTCTGATTCCCCGCCTCTGATTCCCCATCTCTGATTCCCCGCCTATGATTCCCCGCCTCTGTTTCCCCGCCTCTGATTCCCCGCCTCTGTTTCCCCATATCTGATTCCCCGCCTCTGATTCCCCAACTTTAATTCCCCTCCTCTAATTCGCCAGCTATGATTCCACGCCTCTGATTCCCTGCGTCTGATTCCCTGCCTCTGATTCCCCTTCTCTGATTCACCACCTCTGAATCCCCACCTCTGATTCCCCATCTCTGATTCAGCACATCCGATACCCTGCCTCTGATTCCCCGCCTCTGATTCCCCGCCTCTGATTCCCTGCCTCTTATTCGCAACCTCTAATTCCCCACCTCTGATTCCCCATATCTGATTCCCCGCCTCTGTTTCCCTGCCTCTGATTCCCGGCCTCTGATTCCCCAGCTCTGATTCCCCGCCTTTTATTCCCGGCCTCTGATTCCCTGCCACTGATTCCCCGCCCCTGATTCCCCACCTCTGATTCCCCATATCTGATTCCCCACCTCTGATCCCCCAGCTCTGATTCCCTGCCACTGATTCCCCGCCCCTGATTCCCCACCTCTGATTCCCCATATCTGATTCCCCGCCTCTGTTTCCCCAGCTCTGATTCCCTGCCTCTGATTCCCTGCCCTGATTCCCCATCTCTGTTTCACCTCCTTTGATTCGCCACCTCTGATTCCCCATATCTGATTCCCCGCCTCTGTTTCCCCGCCTCTGATTCCCTGCCTCTGATTCCCAACCTCTGATTCCACACCTCTCATTCCCCATATCTGATTCCCCTCCTCTATTTCCCCATATCTGATTCCCCGCCTCTGATTCCGCAACTCTGATTCCCCGCCTCTGATTCCCCAGCTCTGATTCCCCGCCTCTGATTCCCGGCGTCCGATTCCCTGCCTCTGATTCCCCGCCTCTGATTCCCCATCTCTGATTCCCCGCCTCTGATTCCCCGTGTCTGATTCCCTGCCTCTGATTCCCCGCCTCTGATTCCCCGCCTCTGATTCCCTGCCACTGATTCCCTGCCCCTGATTCCCCACTTCTGATTCCCCATATCTGATTCCCCGCCTCTGTTTCCCCGCCTCTGATTCCCCGCCTCTGGTTCCCCATATCTGGTTCCCTGCCTCTGATTCCCCAACTCTGATTCCCCGCCTCTGATTCCCCAGCTCTGAATCCCCGCCTCTTATTCCCCGCGTCTGATTCCCTGCCTCTGATTCCCCGCCTTGATTCCCCATCTCTGATTTACAACCTCTGATTCCCCACCTCTGATTCCCCATATCTGATTCCCCGCCTCTGTTTCCCCGCCTCTGATTCCCCGCCTCTGATTCCCCATATCTGATTCCCCGGCTCTGATTGCCCACCTCTGATTCCCCGCCTCTGATTCGCCAGCTCTGATTCCCCGCCTCTGATTCCCCGCATCTGATTCCCTGCCTCTGATTCCCCGCCTCTGATTCCCCATCTCTAAATCACCGCCTTTGATTCGCCACCTCTGATTCCCCATATCTGATTCCACACCTCTGTTTCCCCGCCTCTGATTCCCCGCCTCTGATTCTCCATATCTCATTCCCCGCCTCTGAATCCCCATCTCTGATTCCCGGACTCTGATTCCCCACCTCTGATTCCCGGCCTCTTATTCCCAGCATCCGATTCCCGGCCTCTGATTCCCGGCCTCTAATTCCCCGCTTCTGATTCTGATTCCCTGCCTCTGATTCCCCATCTCTGATTCCGCACATCTGATTCCCTGCCTCTGATTCCCCACCTCTGATTCCCCATATCTGAATCCCCGCCTCTGTTTCCCCGCCTCTGATTCCCCGCCTCTGTTTCCCCATATCTAATTCCCCACCTCTGATGCCCCAACTCTGATTCCCCGCCTCTGATTCCCCAGCTCTGATTCCCCACCTCTGATTCCCTGCATCCGATTCCCCATGTCTGATTCCCCGCCTCTGTTTCCCCGCCTTTGATTCACCGCTGTTTCCCCATATCTGATTCCCCGCCTCTGATTCCCCAGCTCTGATTCCCTGCCTCTGATTCCCCGCGTTCCATTCCCTGCCTCTGATTCCCCGCCTGTGATTCCCCATCTCTGATTCACCACCTCTGATTCCCCACCTCTGATTCCCCATATCTAATTCCCCGCCTCTGTTTGCCCGCCTCTGATTCCCCTCCTCTGTTTCCACATATCTGATTGCCCGCCTCTGAATCCCCAACTCTGATTCCCTGCCTCTGATTCACCAGCTCTGATTCCCCGCCTTTGATTCCCCCCGTCTGATTCCCAGCCTCTGAATCCCCGTGTCTGATTTCCTGCCTCTGATTCCCCGCCTCTGATTCCCCATCTCTGATTCACCGCCTCTGATTCCCCACCTCTGACTCCCCATTTCTGATTCCGCACATCCGATTCCCTGCCTCTGATTCCACGACTCTGATTCCCCACCTCTGATTCCCCAGCTCTTATTCCCCGCCTCTGATTCCCCGCGTCTGATTCCCTGCCTCTGATTCCCCGCCTCTGATTCCCCATCTCTGATTCCCCACCTCTGATTCCCCGTGTCTGATTCCCTGCCTCTGATTCCCCGCCTCTGATTCCCCGCCTCTGATTCCCTGCAACTGATTCCCCGCCCCTGATTCCCCACCTCTGATTCCCCATATCTTATTCCCCGCCTCGGTTTCCCCCCCTCTGATTCCCAGCCTCTGATTCCCCATATCTGATTCCCTGCCTCTGATTCCCCATATCTGATTCCCCGCCTCTATTTCCCCGCCTCTGATTCCCCGCCTCTGATTCCCCATATCTGATTCCCCGGCTCTGATTGCCCACCTCTGATTCCCCGCCTCTGATTCGCCAGCTCTGATTCCCCGCCTCTGAATCCCCGCATCTGATTCCCTGCCTCTGATTCGCCACCTCTGATTCCCCATATCTGAATCCCCACCTCTGTTTCCCCGCCTCTGATTCCCCGCCTCTGATTCTCCATATCTCATTCCCCGCCTCTGAATCCCCATCTCTGATTCCCGGACTCTGATTCCCCACCTCTGATTCCCGGCCTCTTATTCCCAGCATCTGATTCCCGGCCTCTGATTCCCGGCCTCTGATTCCCCGCTTCTGATTCTGATACCCTGCCTCTGATTCCCCATCTCTGATTCCGCACATCTGATTCCCTGCCTCTGATTCCCCATCCCTGATTCCGCACATCTGATTCCCCGCCTCTGTTTCCCCGCCTCTGATTCCGCGCCTCTGTTTCCCCATATCTAATTCCCCACCTCTGATGCCCCAACTCTGATTCCCCGCCTCTGATTCCCCAGCTCTGATTCCCCGCCTCTGATTCCCCGCATCCGATTCCCCATGTCTGATTCCCCGCCTCTGTTTCCCCGCCTCTGATTCCCCGCCTCTGTTTCCCCATATCTGATTCCCCGCCTCTGATTCCCCAGCTCTGATTCCCTGCCTCTGATTCCCCGCGTTCTATTCCCTGCCTCTGATTCCCCGCCTGTGATTCCCCATCTCTGATTCACCACCTCTGATTCCCCACCTCTGATTCCCCATATCTAATTCCCCGCCTCTGTTTGCCCGCGTCTGATTCCCCGCCTCTGTTTCCCCATATCTTATTCCCCGCCTCTGAATCCCCAACTCTGATTCCCTGCCTCTGATTCACCAGCTCTGATTCCCCGCCTTTGATTCCCCCCGTCTGATTCCCAGCCTCTGAATCCCCGTGTCTGATTTCCTGCCTCAGATTCCCCGCCTCTGATTCCCCATCTCTGATTCACCGCCTCTGATTCCCCACCTCTGATTCCCCATTTCTGATTCCGCACATCCGATTCCCTGCCTCTGATTCCCCGACTCTGATTCCCCACCTCTGATTCCCCAGCTCTGATTCCCCGCCTCTGATTCCCCGCGTCTGATTCCCTGCCTCTGATTCCCCGCCTCTGATTCCCCAGCTCTGATTCCCCGCCTCTGATTCCCCGCGTCTGATTCCCTGCCTCTGATTCCCCGCCTCTGATTCCCCATCTCTGATTCCCCACCTCTGATTCCCCGTTTCTGATTCCCTGCCTCTGATTCCCCGCCTCTGATTACCCGCCTCTGATTCCCTGCCACTGATTCCCCGCCCCTGATTCCCCACCTCTGATTCCCCATATCTGATTCCCCGCCTCTATTATCCCATATCTGCTTCGCCGCCTCTGATTCCCCAACTCTGATTCCCCGCCTCTGATTCCCCAGCTCTGATTTCCCGCCTCTGATTCCCGGCATCCGATTCCCTGCCTCTGATTCCCCACCTCTGATTCCCCATCTCTGATTCCCCGCCTCTGATTCCCCGTGTCTGATTCCCTGCCTCTGATTCCCCGACTCTGATTCCCCGCGCCTGATTCCCTGCCACTGATTCCCTGCCCCTGATTGCCCACCTCTGATTCCCCATATCTGATTCCCCGCCTCTGTTTTCCTGCCTCTGATTCCCTGTCTCTGATTCCCCATATCTGATTCCCCGCCTCTGATTCCCCAACTCTGATTCCCTGCCTCTGATTCCCCATCTCTGATTCCGCACATCTTATTCCCCGCCTCTGTTTCCCCGCCTCTGATTCCCCGCCTCTGTTTCCCCATATCTAATTCCCCACCTCTGATGCCCCAACTCTGATTCCCCGCCTCTGATTCCCCAGCTCTGATTCCCCGCCTCTGATTCCCCGCATCCGATTCCCCATGTCTGATTCCCCGCCTCTGTTTCCCCGCCTCTGATTCCCCGCCTCTGTTTCCCCATATCTGATTCCCCGCCTCTGATTCCCCAGCTCTGATTCCCTGCCTCTGATTCCCCGCGTTCTATTCCCTGCCTCTGATTCCCCGCCTGTGATTCCCCATCTCTGATTCACCACCTCTGATTCCCCACCTCATATTCCCCATATCTAATTCCCCGCCTCTGTTTGCCCGCGTCTGATTCCCCGCCTCTGTTTCCCCATATCTTATTCTCCGCCTCTGAATCCCCAACTCTGATTCCCTGCCTCTGATTCACCAGCTCTGATTCCCCGCCTTTGATTCCCCCGTCTGATTCCCAGCCTCTGAATCCCCGTGTCTGATTTCCTGCCTCAGATTCCCCGCCTCTGATTCCCCATCTCTGATTCACCGCCTCTGATTCCCCACCTCTGATTCCCCATTTCTGATTCCGCACATCCGATTCCCTGCCTCTGATTCCCCGACTCTGATTCCCCACCTCTGATTCCCCAGCTCTGATTCCCCGCCTCTGATTCCCCGCGTTTGATTCCCTGCCTCTGATTCCCCGCCTCTGATTCCCCAGCTCTGATTCCCCGCCTCAGATTCCCCGCGTCTGATTCCCTGCCTCTGATTCCCCGCCTCTGATTCCCCATCTCTGATTCCCCACCTCTGATTCCCCGTGTCTGATTCCCCGCCTCTGATTCCCTGCCACTGATTCCCCGCCCCTGATTCCCCACCTCTGATTCCCCATATCTGATTCCCCGCCTCTATTTCCCCATATCTGCTTCGCCGCCTCTGATTCCCCAACTCTGATTCCCCGCCTCTGATTCCCCAGCTCTGATTTCCCGCCTCTGATTCCCGGCATCCGATTCCCTGCCTCTGATTCCCCACCTCTGATTCCCCATCTCTGATTCCCCGCCTCTGATTCCCCGTGTCTTGTTCCCTGCCTCTGATTCCCCGACTCTGATTCCCCGCGCCTGATTCCCTGCCACTGATTCCCTGCCCCTGATTCCCCACCTCTGATTCCCCATATCTGATTCCCCGCCTCTGTTTTCCTGCCTCTGATTCCCTGCCTCTGATTCCCCATATCTGATTCCCCGCCTCTGATTCCCCAACTCTGATTCCCCGCCTCTGATTCCCCAGCTCTGAATCCCCGCCTCTGACTCCTCGCGTCTGATTCCCTGCCTCTAATTCCCCGCCTCTGATTCCCCATCTGTGATTCACAACCTCTGATGCCCCACCTCTGATTCCCCATATCTGATTCCCCGCCTCTGTTTCCCCGCCTCTGATTCCCCGCCTCTGATTCCCCATATCTGATTCCCCGCATCTGATTGCCCACCTCTGATTCCCCGCGTCTGATTCCCTGCCTCTGATTCACCGCCTCTGATTCCCCATCTCTGGTTCACCACCTCTGATTCCCGGCCTCTGATTCCCCATCTCTGAATCCGCACATCCGATTCCCTGCCTATGATTCCCCACCTCTGATTCCCCGCCTCTGATTCCCCATATCTGATTCCCTGTCTCTGTTTCCCCGCCTCTGATTCCCCATATGTGATTCCCCACCTCTGTTTCCACGCCTCTGATTCCCCGCCTCTGTTTCCCCATCTCTGATTCACCGCCTTTGATTCGCCACCTCTGATTCCCCATATCTGATTTCCCACCTCTGTTTCCCCGCCTCTGATTCCCCGCCTCTGATTCTCCATATCTCATTCCCCGCCTCTGAATCCCCATCTCTGATTCCCGGCCTCTGATTCCCAACCTCTGATTCCACACCTCTCATTCCCCACATCTGATTCCCCGCCTCTATTTCCCCATATCTGATTCCCCGCCTCTGATTCCCCAACTCTGATTCCCCGCCTCTGATTCCCCAGCTCTGATTCCCCGCCTCTGATTCCCGGCGTCCGATTCCCTGCCTCTGATTCCCCACCTCTGATTCCTTATCTCTGATTCCCCGCCTCTGATTCCCCGTGTCTGATTCCCTGCCTCTGATTCCCCGCCTCTGATTCCCCGCCTCTGATTCCCTGCCACTGATTCCCTGCCCCTGATTCCCCACTTCTGATTCCCCATATCTGATTCCCCGCCTCTTTTTCCCCGCCTCTGATTCCCCGCCTCTGGTTCCCGATATCTGATTCCCTGCCTCTGATTCCCCAACTCTGAATCCCCGCCTCTGATTCCCCAGCTCTGAATCCCCGCCTCTGATTCCCCGCGTCTGATTCCCTGCCTCTGATTCCCCGCCTTGATTCCCCATCTCTGATTTACAACCTCTGATTCCCCACCTCTGATTCCCCATATCTGATTCCCCGCCTCTGTTTCCCCGCCTCTGATTCCCCGCCTCTGATTCCCCATATCTGATTCCCAGGCTCTGATTTCCCACCTCTGATTCCCCGCCTCTGATTCGCCAGCTCTGATTCCCCGCCTCTGATTCCCCGCATCTGATTCCCTGCCTCTGATTCCCCGCCTCTGATTCCCCATCTCTAAATCACCGCCTTTGATTCGCCACCTCTGATTCCCCATATCTGATTCCACACCTCTGTTTCCCCGCCTCTGATTCCCCGCCTCTGATTCTCCATATCTCATTCCCCGCCTCTGAATCCTCATCTCTGATTCCCGGACTCTGATTCCCCACCTCTGATTCCCGGCCTCTTATTCCCAGCATTTGATTCCCGGCCTCCGATTCCCAGCCTCTGATTCCCCGCTTCTGATTCTGATTCCCTGCCTCTGATTCCCCATCTCTGATTCTGCACATCTGATTCCCGGCCTCTGAGTCCCCACCTCTGATTCCCCATATCTGATTCCCCGCCTCTGTTTCCCCGCCTCTGATTCCCCGCCTCTGTTTCCCCATATCTAATTCCCCACCTCTGATGCCCCAACTCTGATTCCCCGCCTCTGATTCCCCAGCTCTGATTCCCCACCTCTGATTCCCTGCATCCGATTCCCCATGTCTGATTCCCCGCCTCTGTTTCCCCGCCTCTGATTCACAGCTGTTTCCCCATATCTGATTCCCCGCCTCTGATTCCCCAGCTCTGATTCCCTGCCTCTGATTCCCCGCGTTCCATTCCCTGCCTCTGATTCCCCGCCTGTGATTCCCCATCTCTGATTCACCACCTCTGATTCCCCACCTCTGATTCCCCATATCTAATTCCCCGCCTCTGTTTGCCCGCCTCTGATTCCCCTCCTCTGTTTCCACATATCTGATTGCCCGCCTCTGAATCCCCAACTCTGATTCCCTGCCTCTGATTCACCAGCTCTGATTCCCCGCCTTTGATTCCCCCCGTCTGATTCCCAGCCTCTGAATCCCCGTGTCTGATTTCCTGCCTCTGATTCCCAGCCTCTGATTCCCCATCTCTGATTCACCGCCTCTGATTCACCGCCTCTGATTCCCCACCTCTGACTCCCCATTTCTGATTCCGCACATCCGATTCCCTGCCTCTGATTCCACGACTCTGATTCCCCACCTCTGATTCCCCAGCTCTTATTCCCCGCCTCTGATTCCCCGCGTCTGATTCCCTGCCTCTGATTCCCCGCCTCTGCTTCCCCATCTCTGATTCCCCACCTCTGATTCCCCGTGTCTGATTCCCTGCCTCTGATTCCCCGCCTCTGATTCCCCGCCTCTGATTCCCTGCAACTGATTCCCCGCCCCTGATTCCCCACCTCTGATTCCCCATATCTTATTCCCCGCCTCTGTTTCCCCCCCTCTGATTCCCAGCCTCTGATTCCCCATATCTGATTCCCTGCCTCTGATTCCCCATATCTGATTCCCCATATCTGAATCCCCACCTCTGTTTCCCCGCCTCTGATTCCCCGCCTCTGATTCTCCATATCTCATTCCCCGCCTCTGAATCCCCATCTCTGATTCCCGGACTCTGATTCCCCACCTCTGATTCCCGGCCTCTTATTCCCAGCATCTGATTCCCGGCCTCTGATTCCCGGCCTCTGATTCCCCGCTTCTGATTCTGATACCCTGCCTCTGATTCCCCATCTCTGATTCCGCACATCTGATTCCCTGCCTCTGATTCCCCATCTCTGATTCCGCACATCTGATTCCCCGCCTCTGTTTCCTCGCCTCTGATTCCCCGCCTCTGTTTCCCCATATCTAATTCCCCACCTCTGATGCCCCAACTCTAATTCCCAGCCTCTGATTCCCCAGCTCTGATTCCCCGCCTCTGATTCCCCGCATCCGATTCCCCATGTCTGATTCCCCGCCTCTGTTTCCCCGCCTCTGATTCCCCGCCTCTGTTTCCCCATATCTGATTCCCCGCCTCTGATTCCCCAGCTCTGATTCCCTGCCTCTGATTCCCCGCGTTCTATTCCCTGCCTCTGATTCCCCGCCTGTGATTCCCCATCTCTGATTCACCACCTCTGATTCCCCACCTCTGATTCCCCATATCTAATTCCCCGCCTCTGTTTGCCCGCGTCTGATTCCGCGCCTCTGTTTCCCCATATCTTATTCCCAGCCTCTGAATCCCCAACTCTGATTCCCTGCCTCTGATTCACCAGCTCTGATTCCCCGCCTTTGATTCCCCCCGTCTGATTCCCAGCCTCTGAATCCCCGTGTCTGATTTCCTGCCTCAGATTCCCCGCCTCTGATTCCCCATCTCTGATTCACCGCCTCTGATTCCCCACCTCTGATTCCCCATTTCTGATTCCGCACATCCGATTCCCTGCCTCTGATTCCCCGACTCTGATTCCCCACCTCTGATTCCCCAGCTCTGATTCCCCGCCTCTGATACCCCGCGTCTGATTCCCTGCCTCTGATTCCCCGCCTCTGATTCCCCAGCTCTGATTCGCCGCCTCTGATTCCCCGCGTCTGATTCCCTGCCTCTGATTCCCCGCCTCTGATTCCCCATCTCTGATTCCCCACCTCTGATTCCCCGTGTCTGATTCCCTGCCTCTGATTCCCCGCCTCTGATTCCCCGCCTCTGATTCCCTGCCACTGATTTCCCGCCCCTGATTCCCCACCTCTGATTCCCCATATCTGATTCCCCGCCTCTATTTCCCCATATCTGCTTCGCCGCCTCTGATTCCCCAACTCTGATTCCCCGCCTCTGATTCCCCAGCTCTGATTTCCCGCCTCTGATTCCCCGCGTCTGATTCACCGCCTTTGATTCGCCACCTCTGATTCCCCATATCTGAATCCCCACCTCTGTTTCCCCGCCTCTGATTCCCCGCCTCTGATTCTCCATATCTCATTCCCCGCCTCTGAATCCCCATCTCTGATTCCCGGACTCTGATTCCCCACCTCTGATTCCCGGCCTCTTATTCCCAGCATCTGATTCCCGGCCTCTGATTCCCGGCCTCTGATTCCCCGCTTCTGATTCTGATACCCTGCCTCTGATTCCCCATCTCTGATTCCGCACATCTGATTCCCTGCCTCTGAGTCCCCACCTCTGATTCCCCATATCTGATTCCCCGCCTCTGTTTCCCCGCCTCTGATTCCCCGCCTCTGTTTCCCCATATCTAATTCCCTACCTCTGATGCCCCAACTCTGATTCCCCGCCTCTGATTCCCCAGCTCTGATTACCCGCCTCTGATTCCCCGCATCCGATTCCCCATGTCTGATTCCCCGCCTCTGTTTCCCCGCCTCTGATTCCCCGCCTCTGTTTCACCATATCTGATTCCCCGCCTCTGATTCCCCAGCTCTGATTCCCTGCCTCTGATTCCCCGCGTTCTATTCCCTGCCTCTGATTCCCCGCCTGTGATTCCCCATCTCTGATTCACCACCTCTGATTCCCCACCTCTGATTCCCCATATCTAATTCCCCGCCTCTGTTTGCCCGCCTCTGATTCCCCGCCTTAGTTTCCCCATATATGATTCCCCGCCTCTGAATCCCCAACTCTGATTCCCTGCCTCTGATTCACCAGCTCTGATTCCCCGCCTTTGATTCCCCCCGTCTGATTCCCAGCCTCTGAATCCCCGTGTCTGATTTCCTGCCTCAGATTCCCCGCCTCTGATTCCCCATCTCTGATTCACCGCCTCTGATTCCCCACCTCTGATTCCCCATTTCTGATTCCGCACATCCGATTCCCTGCCTCTGATTCCCTGACTCTGATTCCCCACCTCTGATTCCCCAGCTCTGATTCCCCAGCTCTGATTCCCCACCTCTGATTCCCTGCATCCGATTCCCCATGTCTGATTCCCCGCCTCTGTTTCCCCGCCTCTGATTCACAGCTGTTTCCCCATATCTGATTCCCCGCCTCTGATTCCCCAGCTCTGATTCCCTGCCTCTGATTCCCCGCGTTCCATTCCCTGCCTCTGATTCCCCGCCTGTGATTCCCCATCTCTGATTCACCACCTCTGATTCCCCACCTCTGATTCCCCATATCTAATTCCCCGCCTCTGTTTGCCCGCCTCTGATTCCCCTCCTCTGTTTCCACATATCTGATTGCCCGCCTCTGAATCCCCAACTCTGATTCCCTGCCTCTGATTCACCAGCTCTGATTCCCCGCCTTTGATTCCCCCCGTCTGATTCCCAGCCTCTGAATCCCCGTGTCTGATTTCCTGCCTCTGATTCCCAGCCTCTGATTCCCCATCTCTGATTCACCGCCTCTGATTCACCGCCTCTGATTCCCCACCTCTGACTCCCCATTTCTGATTCCGCACATCCGATTCCCTGCCTCTGATTCCACGACTCTGATTCCCCACCTCTGATTCCCCAGCTCTTATTCCCCGCCTCTGATTCCCCGCGTCTGATTCCCTGCCTCTGATTCCCCGCCTCTGCTTCCCCATCTCTGATTCCCCACCTCTGATTCCCCGTGTCTGATTCCCTGCCTCTGATTCCCCGCCTCTGATTCCCCGCCTCTGATTCCCTGCAACTGATTCCCCGCCCCTGATTCCCCACCTCTGATTCCCCATATCTTATTCCCCGCCTCTGTTTCCCCCCCTCTGATTCCCAGCCTCTGATTCCCCATATCTGATTCCCTGCCTCTGATTCCCCATATCTGATTCCCCATATCTGAATCCCCACCTCTGTTTCCCCGCCTCTGATTCCCCGCCTCTGATTCTCCATATCTCATTCCCCGCCTCTGAATCCCCATCTCTGATTCCCGGACTCTGATTCCCCACCTCTGATTCCCGGCCTCTTATTCCCAGCATCTGATTCCCGGCCTCTGATTCCCGGCCTCTGATTCCCCGCTTCTGATTCTGATACCCTGCCTCTGATTCCCCATCTCTGATTCCGCACATCTGATTCCCTGCCTCTGATTCCCCATCTCTGATTCCGCACATCTGATTCCCCGCCTCTGTTTCCTCGCCTCTGATTCCCCGCCTCTGTTTCCCCATATCTAATTCCCCACCTCTGATGCCCCAACTCTAATTCCCAGCCTCTGATTCCCCAGCTCTGATTCCCCGCCTCTGATTCCCCGCATCCGATTCCCCATGTCTGATTCCCCGCCTCTGTTTCCCCGCCTCTGATTCCCCGCCTCTGTTTCCCCATATCTGATTCCCCGCCTCTGATTCCCCAGCTCTGATTCCCTGCCTCTGATTCCCCGCGTTCTATTCCCTGCCTCTGATTCCCCGCCTGTGATTCCCCATCTCTGATTCACCACCTCTGATTCCCCACCTCTGATTCCCCATATCTAATTCCCCGCCTCTGTTTGCCCGCGTCTGATTCCGCGCCTCTGTTTCCCCATATCTTATTCCCAGCCTCTGAATCCCCAACTCTGATTCCCTGCCTCTGATTCACCAGCTCTGATTCCCCGCCTTTGATTCCCCCCGTCTGATTCCCAGCCTCTGAATCCCCGTGTCTGATTTCCTGCCTCAGATTCCCCGCCTCTGATTCCCCATCTCTGATTCACCGCCTCTGATTCCCCACCTCTGATTCCCCATTTCTGATTCCGCACATCCGATTCCCTGCCTCTGATTCCCCGACTCTGATTCCCCACCTCTGATTCCCCAGCTCTGATTCCCCGCCTCTGATACCCCGCGTCTGATTCCCTGCCTCTGATTCCCCGCCTCTGATTCCTCAGCTCTGATTCCCCGCCTCTGATTCCCCGCGTCTGATTCCCTGCCTCTGATTCCCCGCCTCTGATTCCCCATCTCTGATTCCCCACCTCTGATTCCCCGTGTCTGATTCCCTGCCTCAGATTCCCCGCCTCTGATTCCCCGCCTCTGATTCCCTGCCACTGATTTCGCGCCCCTGATTCCCCACCTCTGATTCCCCATATCTGATTCCCCGCCTCTATTTCCCATATCTGCTTCGCCGCCTCTGATTCCCCAACTCTGATTCCCCGCCTCTGATTCCCCAGCTCTGATTTCCCGCCTCTGATTCCCCGCGTCTGATTCACCGCCTTTGATTCGCCACCTCTGATTCCCCATATCTGAATCCCCACCTCTGTTTCCCCGCCTCTGATTCCCCGCCTCTGATTCTCCATATCTCATTCCCCGCCTCTGAATCCCCATCTCTGATTCCCGGACTCTGATTCCCCACCTCTGATTCCCGGCCTCTTATTCCCAGCATCTGATTCCCGGCCTCTGATTCCCGGCCTCTGATTCCCCGCTTCTGATTCTGATACCCTGCCTCTGATTCCCCATCTCTGATTCCGCACATCTGATTCCCTGCCTCTGAGTCCCCACCTCTGATTCCCCATATCTGATTCCCCGCCTCTGTTTCCCCGCCTCTGATTCCCCGCCTCTGTTTCCCCATATCTAATTCCCCACCTCTGATGCCCCAACTCTGATTCCCCGCCTCTGATTCCCCAGCTCTGATTACCCGCCTCTGATTCCCCGCATCCGATTCCCCATGTCTGATTCCCCGCCTCTGTTTCCCCGCCTCTGATTCCCCGCCTCTGTTTCACCATATCTGATTCCCCGCCTCTGATTCCCCAGCTCTGATTCCCTGCCTCTGATTCCCCGCGTTCTATTCCCTGCCTCTGATTCCCCGCCTGTGATTCCCCATCTCTGATTCACCACCTCTGATTCCCCACCTCTGATTCCCCATATCTAATTCCCCGCCTCTGTTTGCCCGCCTCTGATTCCCCGCCTTAGTTTCCCCATATATGATTCCCCGCCTCTGAATCCCCAACTCTGATTCCCTGCCTCTGATTCACCAGCTCTGATTCCCCGCCTTTGATTCCCCCCGTCTGATTCCCAGCCTCTGAATCCCCGTGTCTGATTTCCTGCCTCAGATTCCCCGCCTCTGATTCCCCATCTCTGATTCACCGCCTCTGATTCCCCACCTCTGATTCCCCATTTCTGATTCCGCACATCCGATTCACTGCCTCTGATTCCCTGACTCTGATTCCCCACCTCTGATTCCCCAGCTCTGATTCCCCGCCTCTGATTCCCCGCGTCTGATTCCCTGCCTCTGATTCCCCGCCTCTGATTCCCCAGCTCTGATTCCCCGCCTCTGATTCCCCGCGTCTGATTCCCTGCCTCTGATTCCCTGCCTCTGATTCCCCATCTCTGATTCCCCACCTCTGATTCCCCGTGTCTGATTCCCTGCCTCTGATTCCCCGCCTCTGATTCCCCGCCTCTGATTCCCTGCCACTGATTCCCCGCCCCTGATTCCCCACCTCTGATTCCCCATATCTTATTCCCCGCCTCTGTTTCCCCCCCTCTGATTCCCAGCCTCTGATTCCCCATATCTGATTCCCTGCCTCTGATTCCCCATATCTGATTCCCCGCCTCTATTTCCCCATATCTGCTTCGCCGCCTCTGATTCCCCAACTCTGATTCCCCGCCTCCGATTCCCCAGCTCTGATTTCCCGCCTCTGATTCCCGGAATCCGATTCCCTGCCTCTGATTCCCCGCCTCTGATTCCCCATCTCTGATTCCCCGCCTCTGATTCCCCGTGTCTGATTCCCTGCCTCTGATTCCCCGACTCTGATTCCCCGCGTCTGATTCCCTGCCACTGATTCCCTGCCCCTGATTCCCCACCTCTGATTCCCAATATCTGATTCCCCGCCTCTGTTTTCCTGCCTCTGATTCCCTGCCTCTGATTCCCCATATCTGATTCCCCGCCTCTGATTCCCCAACTCTGATTCCCCGCCTCTGATTCCCCAGCTCTGAATCCCCGCCTCTGATTCCCCGCGTCTGATTCCCTGCCTCTGATTCCCCGCCTCTGATTCCCCATCTGTGATTCACAACCTCTGATGTTCCACCTCTGATTCCCCATATCTGATTCCCCGCCTCTGTTTCCCCGCCTCTGATTCCCCGCCTCTGATTCCCCATATCTGATTCCCCGCCTCAGATTGCCCACCTCTGATTCCCCGCGTCTGATTCCCTTCCTCTGATTCACCGCCTCTGATTCCCCATCTCTGGTTCACCACCTCTGATTCCCGGCCTCTGATTCCCCATCTCTGATTCCGCACATCCGATTCCCTGCCTATGATTCCCCACCTCTGATTCCCCATTTCTGATTCCGCACATCCGATTCCCTGCCTCTGATTCCCTGACTCTGATTCCCCAGCTCTGATTCCCCAGCTCTGATTCCCCGCCTCTGATTCCCCGCGTCTGATTCCCTGCCTCTGATTCCCCGCCTCTGATTCCCCAGCTCTGATTCCCCGCCTCTGATTCCCTGCGTCTTATTCCCTGCCTCTGATTCCCTGCCTCTGATTCCCCATCTCTGATTCCCCACCTCTGATTCCCCGTGTCTGATTCCCTGCCTGTGATTCCCCGCCTCTGATTCCCCGCCTCTGATTCCCTGCCACTGATTCCCCGCCCCTGATTCCCCACCTCTGATTCCCCATATCTTATTCCCCGCCTCTGTTTCCCCCCCTCTGATTCCCAGCCTCTGATTCCCCATATCTGATTCCCTGCCTCTGATTCCCCATATCTGATTCCCCGCCTCTATTTCCCCATATCTGCTTCGCCGCCTCTGATTCCCCAACTCTGATTCCCCGCCTCTGATTCCCCAGCTCTGATTTCCCGCCTCTGATTCCCGGAATCCGATTCCCTGCCTCTGATTCCCCGCCTCTGATTCCCCATCTCTGATTCCCCGCCTCTGATTCCCCGTGTCTGATTCCCTGCCTCTGATTCCCCGACTCTGATTCCCCGCGTCTGATTCCCTGCCACTGATTCCCTGCCCCTGATTCCCCACCTCTGATTCCCAATATCTGATTCCCCGCCTCTGTTTTCCTGCCTCTGATTCCCTGCCTCTGATTCCCCGCGTTCTATTCCCTGCCTCTGATTCCCCGCCTGTGATTCCCCATCTCTGATTCACCACCTCTGATTCCCTACCTCTGATTCCCCATATCTAATTCCCCGCCTCTGTTTGCCCGCCTCTGATACCCCGCCTCTGTTTCCCCATATATGATTCCCCGCCTCTGAATCCCCAACTCTGATTCCCTGCCTCTGATTCACCAGCTCTGATTCCCCGCCTTTGATTCCCCCCGTCTGATTCCCAGCCTCTGAATCCCCGTGTCTGATTTCCTGCCTCAGATTCCCCGCCTCTGATTCCCCATCTCTGATTCACCGCCTCTGATTCCCCACTTCTGATTCCCCATTTCTGATTCCGCACATCCGATTCCCTGCCTCTGATTCCCTGACTCTGATTCCCCACCTCTGATTCCCCAGCTCTGATTCCCCGCCTCTGATTCCCCGCGTCTTATTCCCTGCCTCTGATTCCCCGCCTCTGATTCCCCAGCTCTGATTCCCCGCCTCTGATTCCCCGCGTCTGATTCCCTGCCTCTGATTCCCTGCCTCTGATTCCCCATCTCTGATTCCCCACCTCTGATTCCCCGTGTCTGATTCCCTGCCTCTGATTCCCCGCCTCTGATTCCCCGCCTCTGATTCCCTGCCACTGATTCCCCGCCCCTGATTCCCCACCTCTGATTCCCCATATCTTATTCCCCGCCTCTGTTTCCCCCCCTCTGATTCCCAGCCTCTGATTCCCCATATCTGATTCCCTGCCTCTGATTCCCCATATCTGATTCCCCGCCTCTATTTCCCCATATCTGCTTCGCCGCCTCTGATTCCCCAACACTGATTCCCCGCCTCTGATTCCCCAGCTCTGATTCCCCGCCTCTGATTCCCCATCTCTGATTCCCCGCCTCTGATTCCCCGTGTCTGATTCCCTGCCTCTGATTCCCCGACTCTGATTCCCCGCGTCTGATTCCCTGCCACTGATTCCCTACCCCTGATTCCCCACCTCTGATTCCCAATATCTGATTCCCCGCCTCTGTTTTCCTGCCTCTGATTCCCTGCCTCTGATTCCCCATATCTGATTCCCCGCCTCTGATTCCCCAACTCTGATTCCCCGCCTCTGATTCCCCGCGTCTGATTCCCTGCCTCTGATTCCCCGCCTCTGATTCCCCATCTGTGATTCACAACCTCTGATGCCCCACCTCTGATTCCCCATATCTGATTCCCCGCCTCTGTTTCCACGCCTCTGATTCCCCGCCTCTGATTCCCCATATCTGATTCCCCGCCTCTGATTGCCCACCTCTGATTCCCCGCGTCTGATTCCCTGCCTCTGATTCACCGCCTCTGATTCCCCATCTCTGGTTCACCACCTCTGATTCCCGGCCTCTGATTCCCCATCTCTGATTCCGCACATCCGATTCCCTGCCTATGATTCCCCACCTCTGATTCCCCATTTCTGATTCCGCACATCCGATTCCCTGCCTCTGATTCCCTGACTCTGATTCCCCACCTCTGATTCCCCAGCTCTGATTCCCCGCCTCTGATTCCCCGCGTCTGATTCCCTGCCTCTGATTCCCCGCCTCTGATTCCCCAGCTCTGATTCCCCGCCTCTGATTCCCTGCGTCTGATTCCCTGCCTCTGATTCCCTGCCTCTGATTCCCCATCTCTGATTCCCCACCTCTGATTCCCCGTGTCTGATTCCCTGCCTCTGATTCCCCGCCTCTGATTCCCCGCCTCTGATTCCCTGCCACTGATTCCCCGCCCCTGATTCCCCACCTCTGATTCCCCATATCTTATTCCCCGCCTCTGTTTCCCCCCCTCTGATTCCCAGCCTCTGATTCCACATATCTGATTCCCTGCCTCTGATTCCCCATATCTGATTCCCCGCCTCTATTTCCCCATATCTGCTTCGCCGCCTCTGATTCCCCAACTCTGATTCCCCGCCTCTGATTCCCCAGCTCTGATTTCCCGCCTCTGATTCCCGGAATCCGATTCCCTGCCTCTGATTCCCCGCCTCTGATTCCCCATCTCTGATTCCCCGCCTCTGATTCCCCGTGTCTGATTCCCTGCCTCTGATTCCCCGACTCTGATTCCCCGCGTCTGATTCCCTGCCACTGATTCCCTGCCCCTGATTCCCCACCTCTGATTCCCAATATCTGATTCCCCGCCTCTGTTTTCCTGCCTCTGATTCCCTGCCTCTGATTCCCCATATCTGATTCCCCGCCTCTGATTCCCCAACTCTGATTCCCCGCCTCTGATTCCCCAGCTCTGAATCCCCGCCTCTGATTCCCCGCGTCTGATTCCCTGCCTCTGATTCCCCGCCTCTGATTCCCCATCTGTGATTCACAACCTCTGATGCCCCACCTCTGATTCCCCATATCTGATTCCCCGCCTCTGTTTCCCCGCCTCTGATTCCCCGCCTCTGATTCCCCATATCTGATTCCCCGCCTCTGATTGCCCACCTCTGATTCCCCGCGTCTGATTCCCTGCCTCTGATTCACCGCCTCTGATTCCCGGCCTCTGATTCCCCATCTCTGATTCCGCACATCCGATTCCCTGCCTATGATTCCCCACCTCTTATTCCTCGCCTCTGATTCCCCATATCTGCTTCCCTGCCTCTGTTTCCCCGCCTCTGATTCCCCATATGTGATTCCCCACCTCTGTTTCCACGCCTCTGATTCCCCGCCTCTGTTTCCCCATCTCTGATTCACCACCTTTGATTCGCCACCTCTGATTCCCCATATCTGATTCCCCACCTCTGTTTCCCCGCCTCTGATTCCCCGCCTCTGATTCTCCATATCTCATTCCCCGCCTCTGAATCCCCATCTCTGATTCCCGGACTCTGATTCCCCACCTCTGATTCCCGGCCTCTTATTCCCAGCATCTGATTCCCGGCCTCTGATTCCCGGCCTCTAATTCCCCGCTTCTGATTCTGATTCCCTGCCTCTGATTCCCCATCTCTGATTCCGCACATCTGATTCCCCGCATCCGATTCCCCATGTCTGATTCCCTGCCTCTGTTTCCCCGCCTCTGATTCCCCGCCTCTGTTTCCCCATATCTGATTCCCCGCCTCTGATTCCCCAGCTCTGATTCCCTGCTTCTGATTCCTCGCGTTCTATTCCCTGCCTCTGATTCCCCGCCTGTGATTCCCCATCTCTGATTCACCACCTCTGATTCTCCACCTCTGATTCCCCATATCTAATTCCCCGCCTCTGTTTGCCCGCCTCTGATTCCCCGCCTCTGTTTCCCCATATCTGATTCCCCGCCTCTGAATCCCCAACTCTGATTCCCTGCCTCTGATTCACCAGCTCTGATTCCCCGCCTTTGATTCCCCCCGTCTGATTCCCAGCCTCTGAATCCCCGTGTCTGATTTCCTGCCTCTGATTCCCCGCCTCTGATTCCCCATCTCTGATTCACCGCCTCTGATTCCCCACCTCTGATTCCCCATCTCTGATTCCGCACATCCGATTCCCTGCCTCTGTTTGCCCGCCTCTGATTCCCCGCCTCTGTTTCCCCATATCTGATTCCCCGCCTCTGAATCCCCAACTCTTATTCCCTGCCTCTTATTCACCAGCTCTGATTCCCCGCCTTTGATTCCCCCCGTCTGATTCCCAGCCTCTGAATCCCCGTGTCTGATTTCCTGCCTCTGATTCCCCGCCTCTGATTCCCCACCTCTGATTCCCCATCTCTGATTCCGCACATCCGATTCCCTGCCTCTGATTCCCCGACTCTGATTCCCCACCTCTGATTCCCCAGCTCTGATTCCCCGCCTCTGATTCCCCGCGTCTGATTCCCTGCCTCTGATTCCCCGCCTCTGATACCCCATCTCTGATTCCCCACCTCTGATTCCCCGTGTCTGATTTCCTGCCTCTGAATCCCCGCCTCTGATTCCCCGCCTCTGATTCCCTGCCACTGATTCCCCACCACTGATTCCCCACCTCTGATTCCCCATATCTTATTCCCCGCCTCTGTTTCCCCCGCTCTGATTCCCAGCCTCTGATTCCCCATATCTGATTCCCCGCCTCTGATTCCCCATATCTGATTCCCCGCCTCATTTTCCCCATATCTGCTTCGCCGCCTCTGATTCCCCAGCTCTGATTCCCCGCCTCTGATTCCCCAGCTCTGATTTCCCGCCTCTGATTTCCGGCATCCGATTCCCTGCCTCTGATTCCCCGCCTCTGATTCCCCATCTCTGATTCCCCGCCTATGATTCCCCGCCTCTGTTTCCCCGCCTCTGATTCCCCGCCTCTGTTTCCCCATATCTGATTCCCCGCCTCTGATTCCCCAACTTTAATTCCCCTCCTCTAATTCGCCAGCTATGATTCCACGCCTCTGATTCCCTGCGTCTGATTCCCTGCCTCTGATTCCCCTTCTCTGATTCACCACCTCTGAATCCCCACCTCTGATTCCCCATCTCTGATTCCGCACATCCGATACCCTGCCTCTGATTCCCCGCCTCTGATTCCCCGCCTCTGATTCCCTGCCTCTTATTCGCAACCTCTAATTCCCCACCTCTGATTCCCCATATCTGATTCCCCGCCTCTGTTTCCCTGCCTCTGATTCCCGGCCTCTGATTCCCCAGCTCTGATTCCCCGCCTTTTATTCCCGGCCTCTGATTCCCTGCCACTGATTCCCCGCCCCTGATTCCCCACCTCTGATTCCCCATATCTGATTCCCCACCTCTGATCCCCCAGCTCTGATTCCCTGCCACTGATTCCCCGCCCCTGATTCCCCACCTCTGATTCCCCATATCTGATTCCCCGCCTCTGTTTCCCCAGCTCTGATTCCCTGCCTCTGATTCCCTGCCCTGATTCCCCATCTCTGTTTCACCGCCTTTGATTCGCCACCTCTGATTCCCCATATCTGATTCCCCGCCTCAGTTTCCCCGCCTCTGATTCCCTGCCTCTGATTCCCAACCTCTGATTCCACACCTCTCATTCCCCATATCTGATTCCCCTCCTCTATTTCCCCATATCTGATTCCCCGCCTCTGATTCCCCAACTCTGATTCCCCGCCTCTGATTCCCCAGCTCTGATTCCCCGCCTCTGATTCCCGGCGTCCGATTCCCTGCCTCTGATTCCCCGCCTCTGATTCCCCATCTCTGATTCCCCGCCTCTGATTCCCCGTGTCTGATTCCCTGCCTCTGATTCCCCGCCTCTGATTCCCCGCCTCTGATTCCCTGCCACTGATTCCCTGCCCCTGATTCCCCACTTCTGATTCCCCATATCTGATTCCCCGCCTCTGTTTCCCCGCCTCTGATTCCCCGCCTCTGGTTCCCCATATCTGATTCCCTGCCTCTGATTCCCCAACTCTGATTCCCCGCCTCTGATTCCCCAGCTCTGAATCCCCGCCTCTTATTCCCCGCGTCTGATTCCCTGCCTCTGATTCCCCGCCTTGATTCCCCATCTCTGATTTACAACCTCTGTTTCCCCACCTCTGATTCCCCATATCTGATTCCCCGCCTCTGTTTCCCCGCCTCTGATTCCCCGCCTCTGATTCCCCATATCTGATTCCCCGGCTCTGATTGCCCACCTCTGATTCCCCGCCTCTGATTCGCCAGCTCTGATTCCCCGCCTCTGATTCCCCGCATCTGATTCCCTGCCTCTGATTCCCCGCCTCTGATTCCCCATCTCTAAATCACCGCCTTTGATTCGCCACCTCTGATTCCCCATATCTGATTCCACACCTCTGTTTCCCCGCCTCTGATTCCCCGCCTCTGATTCTCCATATCTCATTCCCCGCCTCTGAATCCCCATCTCTGATTCCCGGACTCTGATTCCCCACCTCTGATTCCCGGCCTCTTATTCCCAGCATCCGATTCCCGGCCTCTGATTCCCGGCCTCTAATTCCCCGCTTCTGATTCTGATTCCCTGCCTCTGATTCCCCATCTCTGATTCCGCACATCTGATTCCCTGCCTCTGATTCCCCACCTCTGATTCCCCATATCTGAATCCCCGCCTCTGTTTCCCCGCCTCTGATTCCCCGCCTCTGTTTCCCCATATCTAATTCCCCACCTCTGATGCCCCAACTCTGATTCCCCGCCTCTGATTCCCCAGCTCTGATTCCCCACCTCTGATTCCCTGCATCCGATTCCCCATGTCTGATTCCCCGCCTCTGTTTCCCCGCCTTTGATTCACCGCTGTTTCCCCATATCTGATTCCCCGCCTCTGATTCCCCAGCTCTGATTCCCTGCCTCTGATTCCCCGCGTTCCATTCCCTGCCTCTGATTCCCCGCCTGTGATTCCCCATCTCTGATTCACCACCTCTGATTCCCCACCTCTGATTCCCCATATCTAATTCCCCGCCTCTGTTTGCCCGCCTCTGATTCCCCTCCTCTGTTTCCACATATCTGATTGCCCGCCTCTGAATCCCCAACTCTGATTCCCTGCCTCTGATTCACCAGCTCTGATTCCCCGCCTTTGATTCCCCCCGTCTGATTCCCAGCCTCTGAATCCCCGTGTCTGATTTCCTGCCTCTGATTCCCCGCCTCTGATTCCCCATCTCTGATTCACCGCCTCTGATTCCCCACCTCTGACTCCCCATTTCTGATTCCGCACATCCGATTCCCTGCCTCTGATTCCACGACTCTGATTCCCCACCTCTGATTCCCCAGCTCTTATTCCCCGCCTCTGATTCCCCGCGTCTGATTCCCTGCCTCTGATTCCCCGCCTCTGATTCCCCATCTCTGATTCCCCACCTCTGATTCCCCGTGTCTGATTCCCTGCCTCTGATTCCCCGCCTCTGATTCCCCGCCTCTGATTCCCTGCAACTGATTCCCCGCCCCTGATTCCCCACCTCTGATTCCCCATATCTTATTCCCCGCCTCGGTTTCCCCCCCTCTGATTCCCAGCCTCTGATTCCCCATATCTGATTCCCTGCCTCTGATTCCCCATATCTGATTCCCCGCCTCTATTTCCCCGCCTCTGATTCCCCGCCTCTGATTCCCCATATCTGATTCCCCGGCTCTGATTGCCCACCTCTGATTCCCCGCCTCTGATTCGCCAGCTCTGATTCCCCGCCTCTGAATCCCCGCATCTGATTCCCTGCCTCTGATTCGCCACCTCTGATTCCCAGTATCTGAATCCCCACCTCTGTTTCCCCGCCTCTGATTCCCCGCCTCTGATTCTCCATATCTCATTCCCCGCCTCTGAATCCCCATCTCTGATTCCCGGACTCTGATTCCCCACCTCTGATTCCCGGCCTCTTATTCCCAGCATCTGATTCCCGGCCTCTGATTCCCGGCCTCTGATTCCCCGCTTCTGATTCTGATACCCTGCCTCTGATTCCCCATCTCTGATTCCGCACATCTGATTCCCTGCCTCTGATTCCCCATCCCTGATTCCGCACATCTGATTCCCCGCCTCTGTTTCCCCGCCTCTGATTCCGCGCCTCTGTTTCCCCATATCTAATTCCCCACCTCTGATGCCCCAACTCTGATTCCCCGCCTCTGATTCCCCAGCTCTGATTCCCCGCCTCTGATTCCCCGCATCCGATTCCCCATGTCTGATTCCCCGCCTCTGTTTCCCCGCCTCTGATTCCCCGCCTCTGTTTCCCCATATCTGATTCCCCGCCTCTGATTCCCCAGCTCTGATTCCCTGCCTCTGATTCCCCGCGTTCTATTCCCTGCCTCTGATTCCCCGCCTGTGATTCCCCATCTCTGATTCACCACCTCTGATTCCCCACCTCTGATTCCCCATATCTAATTCCCCGCCTCTGTTTGCCCGCGTCTGATTCCCCGCCTCTGTTTCCCCATATCTTATTCCCCGCCTCTGAATCCCCAACTCTGATTCCCTGCCTCTGATTCACCAGCTCTGATTCCCCGCCTTTGATTCCCCCCGTCTGATTCCCAGCCTCTGAATCCCCGTGTCTGATTTCCTGCCTCAGATTCCCCGCCTCTGATTCCCCATCTCTGATTCACCGCCTCTGATTCCCCACCTCTGATTCCCCATTTCTGATTCCGCACATCCGATTCCCTGCCTCTGATTCCCCGACTCTGATTCCCCACCTCTGATTCCCCAGCTCTGATTCCCCGCCTCTGATTCCCCGCGTCTGATTCCCTGCCTCTGATTCCCCGCCTCTGATTCCCCAGCTCTGATTCCCCGCCTCTGATTCCCCGCGTCTGATTCCCTGCCTCTGATTCCCCGCCTCTGATTCCCCATCTCTGATTCCCCACCTCTGATTCCCCGTTTCTGATTCCCTGCCTCTGATTCCCCGCCTCTGATTACCCGCCTCTGATTCCCTGCCACTGATTCCCCGCCCCTGATTCCCCACCTCTGATTCCCCATATCTGATTCCCCGCCTCTATTATCCCATATCTGCTTCGCCGCCTCTGATTCCCCAACTCTGATTCCCCGCCTCTGATTCCCCAGCTCTGATTTCCCGCCTCTGATTCCCGGCATCCGATTCCCTGCCTCTGATTCCCCACCTCTGATTCCCCATCTCTGATTCCCCGCCTCTGATTCCCCGTGTCTGATTCCCTGCCTCTGATTCCCCGACTCTGATTCCCCGCGCCTGATTCCCTGCCACTGATTCCCTGCCCCTGATTGCCCACCTCTGATTCCCCATATCTGATTCCCCGCCTCTGTTTTCCTGCCTCTGATTCCCTGTCTCTGATTCCCCATATCTGATTCCCCGCCTCTGATTCCCCAACTCTGATTCCCTGCCTCTGATTCCCCATCTCTGATTCCGCACATCTTATTCCCCGCCTCTGTTTCCCCGCCTCTGATTCCCCGCCTCTGTTTCCCCATATCTAATTCCCCACCTCTGATGCCCCAACTCTGATTCCCCGCCTCTGATTCCCCAGCTCTGATTCCCCGCCTCTGATTCCCCGCATCCGATTCCCCATGTCTGATTCCCCGCCTCTGTTTCCCCGCCTCTGATTCCCCGCCTCTGTTTCCCCATATCTGATTCCCCGCCTCTGATTCCCCAGCTCTGATTCCCTGCCTCTGATTCCCCGCGTTCTATTCCCTGCCTCTGATTCCCCGCCTGTGATTCCCCATCTCTGATTCACCACCTCTGATTCCCCACCTCATATTCCCCATATCTAATTCCCCGCCTCTGTTTGCCCGCGTCTGATTCCCCGCCTCTGTTCCCCATATCTTATTCCCCGCCTCTGAATCCCCAACTCTGATTCCCTGCCTCTGATTCACCAGCTCTGATTCCCCGCCTTTGATTCCCCCCGTCTGATTCCCAGCCTCTGAATCCCCGTGTCTGATTTCCTGCCTCAGATTCCCCGCCTCTGATTCCCCATCTCTGATTCACCGCCTCTGATTCCCCACCTCTGATTCCCCATTTCTGATTCCGCACATCCGATTCCCTGCCTCTGATTCCCCGACTCTGATTCCCCACCTCTGATTCCCCAGCTCTGATTCCCCGCCTCTGATTCCCCGCGTTTGATTCCCTGCCTCTGATTCCCCGCCTCTGATTCCCCAGCTCTGATTCCCCGCCTCTGATTCCCCGCGTCTGATTCCCTGCCTCTGATTCCCCGCCTCTGATTCCCCATCTCTGATTCCCCACCTCTGATTCCCCATGTCTGATTCCCCGCCTCTGATTCCCTGCCACTGATTCCCCGCCCCTGATTCCCCACCTCTGATTCCCCATTTCTGATTCCCCGCCTCTATTTCCCCATATCTGCTTCGCCGCCTCTGATTCCCCAACTCTGATTCCCCGCCTCTGATTCCCCAGCTCTGATTTCCCGCCTCTGATTCCCGGCATCCGATTCCCTGCCTCTGATTCCCCACCTCTGATTCCCCATCTCTGATTCCCCGCCTCTGATTCCCCGTGTCTGATTCCCTGCCTCTGATTCCCCGACTCTGATTCCCCGCGCCTGATTCCCTGCCACTGATTCCCTGCCCCTGATTCCCCACCTCTGATTCCCCATATCTGATTCCCCGCCTCTGTTTTCCTGCCTCTGATTCCCTGCCTCTGATTCCCCATATCTGATTCCCCGCCTCTGATTCCCCAACTCTGATTCCCCGCCTCTGATTCCCCAGCTCTGAATCCCCGCCTCTGACTCCTCGCATCTGATTCCCTGCCTCTAATTCCCCGCCTCTGATTCCCCATCTGTGATTCACAACCTCTGATGCCCCACCTCTGATTCCCCATATCTGATTCCCCGCCTCTGTTTCCCCGCCTCTGATTCCCCATATCTGATTCCCCGCCTCTGATTGCCCACCTCTGATTCCCCGCGTCTGATTCCCTGCCTCTGATTCACCGCCTCTGATTCCCCATCTCTGGTTCACCACCTCTGATTCCCGGCCTCTGATTCCCCATCTCTGAATCCGCACATCCGATTCCCTGCCTATGATTCCCCACCTCTGATTCCCCGCCTCTGATTCCCAATATCTGATTCCCTGTCTCTGTTTCCCCGCCTCTGATTCCCCATATGTGATTCCCCACCTCTGTTTCCACGCCTCTGATTCCCCGCCTCTGTTTCCCCATCTCTGATCCACCGCCTTTGATTCGCCACCTCTGATTCCCCATATCTGATTCCCCACCTCTGTTTCCCCGCCTCTGATTCCCCGCCTCTGATTCTCCATATCTCATTCCCCGCCTCTGAATCCCCATCTCTGATTCCCGGCCTCTGATTCCCAACCTCTGATTCCACACCTCTCATTCCCCACATCTGATTCCCCGCCTCTATTTCCCCATATCTGATTCCCCGCCTCTGATTCCCCAACTCTGATTCCCCGCCTCTGATTCCCCAGCTCTGATTCCCCGCCTCTGATTCCCGGCGTCCGATTCCCTGCCTCTGATTCCCCACCTCTGATTCCTTATCTCTGATTCCCCGCCTCTGATTCCCCGTGTCTGATTCCCTGCCTCTGATTCCCCGCCTCTGATTCCCCGCCTCTGATTCCCTGCCACTGATTCCCTGCCCCTGATTCCCCACTTCTGATTCCCCATATCTGATTCCCCGCCTCTGTTTCCCCGCCTCTGGTTCCCGATATCTGATTCCCTGCCTCTGATTCCCCAACTCTGATTCCCCGCCTCTGATTCCCCAGCTCTGAATCCCCGCCTCTGATTCCCCGCGTCTGATTCCCTGCCTCTGATTCACCGCCTTGATTCCCCATCTCTGATTTACAACCTCTGATTCCCCACCTCTGATTCCCCATATCTGATTCCCCGCCTCTGTTTTCCCGCATCTGATTCCCCGCCTCTGATTCCCCATATCTGATTCCCCGGCTCTGATTGCCCACCTCTGATTCCCCGCCTCTGATTCGCCAGCTCTGATTCCCCGCCTCTGATTCCCCGCATCTGATTCCCTGCCTCTGATTCCCCGCCTCTGATTCCCCATCTCTAAATCACCGCCTTTGATTCGCCACCTCTGATTCCCCATACCTGATTCCACACCTCTGTTTCCCCGCCTCTGATTCCCCGCCTCTGATTCTCCATATCTCATTTCCCGCCTCTGAATCCTCATCTCTGATTCCCGGACTCTGATTCCCCACCTCTGATTCCCAGCCTCTTATTCCCAGCATTTGATTCCCGGCCTCCGATTCCCAGCCTCTGATTCCCCGCTTCTGATTCTGATTCCCTGCCTCTGATTCCCCATCTCTGATTCTGCACATCTGATTCCCGGCCTCTGAGTCCCCACCTCTGATTCCCCATATCTGATTCCCCGCCTCTGTTTCCCCGCCTCTGATTCCCCGCCTCTGTTTCCCCATATCTAATTCCCCACCTCTGATGCCCCAACTCTGATTCCCCGCCTCTGATTCCCCAGCTCTGATTCCCCACCTCTGATTCCCTGCATCCGATTCCCCATGTCTGATTCCCCGCCTCTGTTTCCCCGCCTCTGATTCACAGCTGTTTCCCCATATCTGATTCCCCGCCTCTGATTCCCCAGCTCTGATTCCCTGCCTCTGATTCCCCGCGTTCCATTCCCTGCCTCTGATTCCCCGCCTGTGATTCCCCATCTCTGATTCACCACCTCTGATTCCCCACCTCTGATTCCCCATATCTAATTCCCCGCCTCTGTTTGCCCGCCTCTGATTCCCCTCCTCTGTTTCCACATATCTGATTGCCCGCCTCTGAATCCCCAACTCTGATTCCCTGCCTCTGATTCACCAGCTCTGATTCCCCGCCTTTGATTCCCCCCGTCTGATTCCCAGCCTCTGAATCCCCGTGTCTGATTTCCTGCCTCTGATTCCCAGCCTCTGATTCCCCATCTCTGATTCACCGCCTCTGATTCACCGCCTCTGATTCCCCACCTCTGATTCCCCAGCTCTTATTCCCCGCCTCTGATTCCCCGCGTCTGATTCCCTGCCTCTGATTCCCAGCCTCTGATTCCCCATCTCTGATTCCCTGCCTCTGATTCCACGACTCTGATTCCCCACCTCTGATTCCCCGCCTCTGATTCCCTGCAACTGATTCCCCGCCCCTGATTCCCCACCTCTGATTCCCCATATCTTATTCCCCGCCTCTGTTTCCCCCCCTCTGATTCCCAGCCTCTGATTCCCCATATCTGATTCCCTGCCTCTGATTCCCCATATCTGATTCCCCATATCTGAATCCCCACCTCTGTTTCCCCGCCTCTGATTCCCCGCCTCTGATTCTCCATATCTCATTCCCCGCCTCTGAATCCCCATCTCTGATTCCCGGACTCTGATTCCCCACCTCTGATTCCCGGCCTCTAATTCCCAGCATCTGATTGCCGGCCTCTGATTCCCGGCCTCTGATTCCCCGCTTCTGATTCTGATACCCTGCCTCTGATTCCCCATCTCTGATTCCGCACATCTGATTCCCTGCCTCTGATTCCCCATCTCTGATTCCGCACATCTGATTCCCCGCCTCTGTTTCCTCGCCTCTGATTCCCCGCCTCTGTTTCCCCATATCTAATTCCCCACCTCTGATGCCCCAACTCTAATTCCCAGCCTCTGATTCCCCAGCTCTGATTCCCCGCCTCTGATTCCCCGCATCCGATTCCCCATGTCTGATTCCCCGGCTCTGTTTCCCCGCCTCTGATTCCCCGCCTCTGTTTCCCCATATCTGATTCCCCGCCTCTGATTCCCCAGCTCTGATTCCCTGCCTCTGATTCCCCGCGTTCTATTCCCTGCCTCTGATTCCCCGCCTGTGATTCCCCATCTCTGATTCACCACCTCTGATTCCCCACCTCTGATTCCCCATATCTAATTCCCCGCCTCTGTTTGCCCGCGTCTGATTCCCCGCCTCTGTTTCCCCATATCTTATTCCCAGCCTCTGAATCCCCAACTCTGATTCCCTGCCTCTGATTCACCAGCTCTGATTCCCCGCCTTTGATTCCCCCCGTCTGATTCCCAGCCTCTGAATCCCCGTGTCTGATTTCCTGCCTCAGATTCCCCGCCTCTGATTCCCCATCTCTGATTCACCGCCTCTGATTCCCCACCTCTGAATCCCCATTTCTGATTCCGCACATCCGATTCCCTGCCTCTGATTCCCCGACTCTGATTCCCCACCTCTGATTCCCCAGCTCTGATTCCCCGCCTCTGATACCCCGCGTCTGATTCCCTGCCTCTGATTCCCCGCCTCTGATTCCCCAGCTCTGATTCCCCGCCTCTGATTCCCCGCGTCTGATTCCCTGCCTCTGATTCCCCGCCTCTGATTCCCCATCTCTGATTCCCCACCTCTGATTCCCCGTGTCTGATTCCCTGCCTCTGATTCCCCGCCTCTGATTCCCCGCCTCTGATTCCCTGCCACTGATTTCCCGCCCCTGATTCCCCACCTCTGATTCCCCATATCTGATTCCCCGCCTCTATTTCCCCATATCTGCTTCGCCGCCTCTGATTCCCCAACTCTGATTCCCCGCCTCTGATTCCCCAGCTCTGATTTCCCGCCTCTGATTCCCCGCGTCTGATTCACCGCCTTTGATTCGCCACCTCTGATTCCCCATATCTGAATCCCCACCTCTGTTTCCCCGCCTCTGATTCCCCGCCTCTGATTCTCCATATCTCATTCCCCGCCTCTGAATCCCCATCTCTGATTCCCGGACTCTGATTCCCCACCTCTGATTCCCGGCCTCTTATTCCCAGCATCTGATTCCCGGCCTCTGATTCCCGGCCTCTGATTCCCCGCTTCTGATTCTGATACCCTGCCTCTGATTCCCCATCTCTGATTCCGCACATCTGATTCCCTGCCTCTGAGTCCCCACCTCTGATTCCCCATATCTGATTCCCCGCCTCTGTTTCCCCGCCTCTGATTCCCCGCCTCTGTTTCCCCATATCTAATTCCCCACCTCTGATGCCCCAACTCTGATTCCCCGCCTCTGATTCCCCAGCTCTGATTACCCGCCTCTGATTCCCCGCATCCGATTCCCCATGTCTGATTCCCCGCCTCTGTTTCCCCGCCTCTGATTCCCCGCCTCTGTTTCACCATATCTGATTCCCCGCCTCTGATTCCCCAGCTCTGATTCCCTGCCTCTGATTCCCCGCGTTCTATTCCCTGCCTCTGATTCCCCGCCTGTGATTCCCCATCTCTGATTCACCACCTCTGATTCCCCACCTCTGATTCCCCATATCTAATTCCCCGCCTCTGTTTGCCCGCCTCTGATTCCCCGCCTTAGTTTCCCCATATATGATTCCCCGCCTCTGAATCCCCAACTCTGATTCCCTGCCTCTGATTCACCAGCTCTGATTCCCCGCCTTTGATTCCCCCCGTCTGATTCCCAGCCTCTGAATCCCCGTGTCTGATTTCCTGCCTCAGATTCCCCGCCTCTGATTCCCCATCTCTGATTCACCGCCTCTGATTCCCCACCTCTGATTCCCCATTTCTGATTCCGCACATCCGATTCCCTGCCTCTGATTCCCTGACTCTGATTCCCCACCTCTGATTCCCCAGCTCTGATTCCCCGCCTCTGATTCCCCGCGTCTGATTCCCTGCCTCTGATTCCCCGCCTCTGATTCCCCAGCTCTGATTCCCCGCCTCTGATTCCCCGCGTCTGATTCCCTGCCTCTGATTCCCTGCCTCTGATTCCCCATCTCTGATTCCCCACCTCTGATTCCCCGTGTCTGATTCCCTGCCTCTGATTCCCCGCCTCTGATTCCCCGCCTCTGATTCCCTGCCACTGATTCCCCGCCCCTGATTCCCCACCTCTGATTCCCCATATCTTATTCCCCGCCTCTGTTTCCCCCCCTCTGATTCCCAGCCTCTGATTCCCCATATCTGATTCCCTGCCTCTGATTCCCCATATCTGATTCCCCGCCTCTATTTCCCCATATCTGCTTCGCCGCCTCTGATTCCCCAACTCTGATTCCCCGCCTCTGATTCCCCAGCTCTGATTTCCCGCCTCTGATTCCCGGAATCCGATTCCCTGCCTCTGATTCCCCGCCTCTGATTCCCCATCTCTGATTCCCCGCCTCTGATTCCCCGTGTCTGATTCCCTGCCTCTGATTCCCCGACTCTGATTCCCCGCGTCTGATTCCCTGCCACTGATTCCCTGCCCCTGATTCCCCACCTCTGATTCCCAATATCTGATTCCCCGCCTCTGTTTTCCTGCCTCTGATTCCCTGCCTCTGATTCCCCATATCTGATTCCCCGCCTCTGATTCCCCAACTCTGATTCCCCGCCTCTGATTCCCCAGCTCTGAATCCCCGCCTCTGATTCCCCGCGTCTGATTCCCTGCCTCTGATTCCCCGCCTCTGATTCCCCATCTGTGATTCACAACCTCTGATGCCCCACCTCTGATTCCCCATATCTGATTCCCCGCCTCTGTTTCCCCGCCTCTGATTCCCCGCCTCTGATTCCCCATATCTGATTCCCCGCCTCTGATTGCCCACCTCTGATTCCCCGCGTCTGATTCCCTGCCTCTGATTCACCGCCTCTGATTCCCCATCTCTGGTTCACCACCTCTGATTCCCGGCCTCTGATTCCCCATCTCTGATTCCGCACATCCGATTCCCTGCCTATGATTCCCCACCTCTGATTCCCCATTTCTGATTCCACACATCCGATTCCCTGCCTCTGATTCCCTGACTCTGATTCCCCACCTCTGATTCCCCAGCTCTGATTCCCCGCCTCTGATTCCCCGCGTCTGATTCCCTGCCTCTGATTCCCCGCCTCTGATTCCCCAGCTCTGATTCCCCGCCTCTGATTCCCTGCGTCTGATTCCCTGCCTCTGATTCCCTGCCTCTGATTCCCCATCTCTGATTCCCCACCTCTGATTCCCCGTGTCTGATTCCCTGCCTCTGATTCCCCGCCTCTGATTCCCCGCCTCTGATTCCCTGCCACTGATTCCCCGCCCCTGATTCCCCACCTCTGATTCCCCATATCTTATTCCCCGCCTCTGTTTCCCCCCCTCTGATTCCCAGCCTCTGATTCCCCATATCTGATTCCCTGCCTCTGATTCCCCATATCTGATTCCCCGCCTCTATTTCCCCATATCTGCTTCGCCGCCTCTGATTCCCCAACTCTGATTCCCCGCCTCTGATTCCCCAGCTCTGAATTCCCGCCTCTGATTCCCGGAATCCGATTCCCTGCCTCTGATTCCCCGCCTCTGATTCCCCATCTCTGATTCCCCGCCTCTGATTCCCCGTGTCTGATTCCCTGCCTCTGATTCCCCGACTCTGATTCCCCGCGTCTGATTCCCTGCCACTGATTCCCTGCCCCTGATTCCCCACCTCTGATTCCCAATATCTGATTCCCCGCCTCTGTTTTCCTGCCTCTGATTCCCTGCCTCTGATTCCCCATATCTGATTCCCCGCCTCTGATTCCCCAACTCTGATTCCCCACCTCTGATTCCCCAGCTCTGAATCCCCGCCTCTGATTCCCCGCGTCTGATTCCCTGCCTCTGATTCCCCGCCTCTGATTCCCCATCTGTGATTCACAACCTCTGATGCCCCACCTCTGATTCCCCATATCTGATTCCCCGCCTCTGTTTCCCCGCCTCTGATTCCCCGCCTCTGATTCCCCATATCTGATTCCCCGCCTCTGATTGCCCACCTCTGATTCCCCGCGTCTGATTCCCTGCCTCTGATTCACCGCCTCTGATTCCCCATCTCTGGTTCACCACCTCTGATTCCCGGCCTCTGATTCCCCATCTCTGATTCCGCACATCCGATTCCCTGCCTATGATTCCCCACCTCTGATTCCTCGCCTCTGATTCCCCATATCTGCTTCCCTGCCTCTGTTTCCCCGCCTCTGATTCCCCATATGTGATTCCCCACCTCTGTTTCCACGCCTCTGATTCCCCGCCTCTGTTTCCCCATCTCTGATTCACCGCCTTTGATTCGCCACCTCTGATTCCCCATATCTGATTCCCCACCTCTGTTTCCCCGCCTCTGATTCCCCGCCTCTGATTCTCCATATCTCATTCCCCGCCTCTGAATCCCCATCTCTGATTCCCGGACTCTGATTCCCCACCTCTGATTCCCGGCCTCTTATTCCCAGCATCTGATTCCCGGCCTCTGATTCCCGGCCTCTAATTCCCCGCTTCTGATTCTGATTCCCTGCCTCTGATTCCCCATCTCTGATTCCGCACATCTGATTCCCCGCATCCGATTCCCCATGTCTGATTCCCTGCCTCTGTTTCCCCGCCTCTGATTCCCCGCCTCTGTTTCCCCATATCTGATTCCCCGCCTCTGATTCCCCAGCTCTGATTCCCTGCCTCTGATTCCTCGCGTTCTATTCCCTGCCTCTGATTCCCCGCCTGTGATTCCCCATCTCTGATTCACCACCTCTGATTCTCCACCTCTGATTCCCCATATCTAATTCCCCGCCTCTGTTTGCCCGCCTCTGATTCCCCGCCTCTGTTTCCCCATATCTGATTCCCCGCCTCTGAATCCCCAACTCTTATTCCCTGCCTCTGATTCACCAGCTCTGATTCCCCGCCTTTGATTCCCCCCGTCTGATTCCCAGCCTCTGAATCCCCGTGTCTGATTTCCTGCCTCTGATTCCCCGCCTCTGATTCCCCATCTCTGATTCACCGCCTCTGATTCCCCACCTCTGATTCCCCATCTCTGATTCCGCACATCCGATTCCCTGCCTCTGATTCCCCGACTCTGATTCCCCACCTCTGATTCCCCAGCTCTGATTCCCCGCCTCTGATTCCCCGCATCTGATTCCCTGCCTCTGATTCCCCGCCTCTGATTCCCCATCTCTGATTCCCCACCTCTGATTCCCCGTGTCTGATTCCCTGCCTCTGAATCCCCGCCTCTGATTCCCCGCCTCTGATTCCCCGCCTCTGATTCCCTGCCACTGATTCCCCACCACTGATTCCCCATATCTGATTCCCCGCCTCTGATTCCCCATATCTGATTCCCCGCCTCATTTTCCCCATATCTGCTTCGCCGCCTCTGATTCCCCAACTCTGATTCCCCGCCTCTGATTCCCCAGCTCTGATTCCCCACCTCTGATTCCCCGCATCCGATTCCCCATGTCTGATTCCCTGCCTCTGTTTCCCCGCCTCTGATTCCCCGCCTCTGTTTCCCCATATCTGATTCCCCGCCTCTGATTCCCCAGCTCTGATTCCCTGCCTCTGATTCCTCGCGTTCTATTCCCTGCCTCTGATTCCCCGCCTGTGATTCCCCATCTCTGATTCACCACCTCTGATTCCCCACCTCTGATTCCCCATATCTAATTCCCCGCCTCTGTTTGCCCGCCTCTGATTCCCCGCCTCTGATTCCCCATCTCTGATTCCCCGCCTATGATTCCCCGCCTCTGTTTCCCCGCCTCTGATTCCCCGCCTCTGTTTCCCCATATCTGATTCCCCGCCTCTGATTCCCCAACTTTAATTCCCCTGCTCTAATTCGCCAGCTATGATTCCCCACCTCTGATTCCCCATCTCTGATTCCGCACATCCGATTCCCTGCCTCTGATTCCCCGCCTCTGATTCCCCGCCTCTGATTCCCTGCCTCTTATTCGCAACCTCTAATTCCCCACCTCTGATTCCCCATATCTGATTCCCCGCCTCTGTTTCCCTGCCTCTGATTCCCGGCCTCTGATTCCCCAGCTTTGATTCCCCGCCTTTTATTCCCGGACTCTGATTCCCTGCCACTGATTCCCCGCCCCTGATTCCCCACCTCTGATTCCCCATATCTGATTCCCCACCTCTAATTCCCCACCTCTGATTCCCCATATCTGATTCCCCGCCTCTGTTTCCCTGCCTCTGATTCCCGGCCTCTGATTCCCCAGCTCTGATTCCCCGCCTTTTATTCCCGGCCTCTGATTCCCTGCCACTGATTCCCCGCCCCTGATTCCCCACCTCTGATTCCCCATTTCTGATTCCGCACATCCGATTCCCTGCCTCTGATTCCCTGACTCTGATTCCCCACCTCTGATTCCCTAGCTCTGATTCCCCGCCTCTGATTCCCCGCATCTGATTCCCTGCCTCTGATTCCCTGCCTCTGATTCCCCAGCTCTGATTCCCCGCCTCTGATTCCCCGCGTCTGATTCCCTGCCTCTGATTCCCTGCCTCTGATTCACCATCTCTGGTTCCCCACCTCTGATTCCCCGTGTCTGATTCCCTGCCTCTGATTCCCCGCCTCTGATTCCCCGCCTCCGATTCCCTGCCACTGATTCCCCGCCCCTGATTCCCCACCTCTGATTCCCCATATCTTATTCCCCGCCTCTGTTTCCCCCCCTCTGATTCCCAGCCTCTGATTCCCCATATCTGATTCCCTGCCTCTGATTCCCCATATCTGATTCCCCGCCTCTATTTCCCCATATCTGCTTCGCCGCCTCTGATTCCCCAACTCTGATTCCCCGCCTCTGATTCCCCAGCTCTGATTTCCCGCCTCTGATTCCCGGAATCCGATTCCCTGCCTCTGATTCCCCGCCTCTGATTCCCCATCTCTGATTCCCCGCCTCTGATTCCCCGTGTCTGATTCCCTGCCTCTGATTCCCCGACTCTGATTCCCCGCGTCTGATTCCCTGCCACTGATTCCCTGCCCCTGATTCCCCACCTCTGATTCCCCATATCTGATTCCACGCCTCTGTTTTCCTGCCTCTGATTCCCTGCCTCTGATTCCCCATATCTGATTCCCCGCCTCTGATTCCCCAACTCTGATTCCCCGCCTCTGATTCCCCAGCTCTGAATCCCCGCCTCTGATTCCCCGAGTCTGATTCCCTGCCTCTGATTCCCCGCCTCTGATTCCCCATCTGTGATTCACAACCTCTGATGCCCCACCTCTGATTCCCCATATCTGATTCCCCGCCTCTGTTTCCCCGCCTCTGATTCCCCGCCTCTGATTCCCCATATCTGATTCCCCGCCTCTGATTGCCCACCTCTGATTCCCCGCGTCTGATTCCCTGCCTCTGATTCACCGCCTCTGATTCCCCATCTCTGGTTCACCACCTCTGATTCCCGGCCTCTGATTCTCCCATCTCTGATTCCGCACATCCGATTCCCTGCCTATGATTCCCCACCTCTGATTCCTCGCCTCTGATTCCCCATATCTGATTCCCTGCCTCTGTTTCCCCGCCTCTGATTCCCCGCCTCTGATTCTCCATATCTCATTCCCCGCCTATGAATCCCCATCTCTGATTCCCGGACTCTGATTCCCCACCTCTGATTCCCGGCCTCTTATTCCCAGCATCTGATTCCCGGCCTCTGATTCCCGGCCTCAAATTCCCCGCATCTGATTCTGATTCCCTGCCTCTGATTCCCCATCTCTGATTCCGCACATCTGATTCCCTGCCTCTGATTCCCCACCTCTGATTCCCCATATCTGATTCCCCGCCTCTGTTTCCCCGCCTCTGATTCCCCGCCTCTGTTTCCCCATATCTAATTCCCCACCTCTGATGCCCCAACTCTGATTCCCCGCCTCTGATTCCCCAGCTCTGATTCCCCACCTCTGATTCCCCGCATCCGATTCCACATGTCTGATTCCCTGCCTCTGTTTCCCCGCCTCTCATTCCCCGCCTCTGTTTCCCCATATCTGCTTCCCCGCCTCTGATTCCCCAGCTCTGATTCCCTGCCTCTGATTCCCCGCGTTCTATTCCCTGCCTCTGATTCCCCGCCTGTGATTCCCCATCTCTGATTCACCACCTCTGATTCCCCACCTCTGATTCCCCATATCTAATTCCCCGCCTCTGTTTGCCCGCCTCTGATTCCCCGCCTCTGTTTCCCCATATCTGATTCCCCGCCTCTGAATCCCCAACTCTTATTCCCTGCCTCTTATTCACCAGCTCTGATTCCCCGCCTTTGATTCCCCCCCTCTGATTCCCAGACTCTGAATCCCCGTGTCTGATTTCCTGCCTCTGATTCCCCGCCTCTGATTCCCCACCTCTGATTCCCCATCTCTGATTCCGCACATCCGATTCCCTGCCTCTGATTCCCCGACTCTGATTCCCCACCTCTGATTCCCCAGCTCTGATTCCCCGCCTCTGATTCCCAGCGTCTGATTCCCTGCCTCTGATTCCCCGCCTCTGATTCCCCATCTCTGATTCCCCACCTCTGATTCCCCGTGTCTGATTCCCTGCCTCTGAATCCCCGCCTCTGATTCCCCGCCTCTGATTCCCTGCCACTGATTCCCCACCACTGATTCCCCACCTCTGATTCCCCATATCTTATTCCCCGCCTCTGTTTCCCCCGCTCTGATTCCCAGCCTCTGATTCCCCATATCTGATTCCCCGCCTCTGATTCCCCATATCTGATTCCCCGCCTCATTTTCCCCATATCTGCTTCGCCGCCTCTGATTCCCCAGCTCTGATTCCCCGCCTCTGATTCCCCAGCTCTGATTTCCCGCCTCTGATTTCCGGCATCCGATTCCCTGCCTCTGATTCCCCGCCTCTGATTCCCCATCTCTGATTCCCCGCCTATGATTCCCCGCCTCTGTTTCCCCGCCTCTGAAACCCCGCCTCTGTTTCCCCATATCTGATTCCCCGCCTCTGATTCCCCAACTTTAATTCCCCTCCTCTAATTCGCCAGCTATGATTCCACGCCTCTGATTCCCTGCGTCTGATTCCCTGCCTCTGATTCCCCTTCTCTGATTCATCACCTCTGAATCCCCACCTCTGATTCCCCATCTCTGATTCCGCACATCCGATACCCTGCCTCTGATTCCCCGCCTCTGATTCCCCGCCTCTGATTCCCTGCCTCTTATTCGCAACCTCTAATTCCCCACCTCTGATTCCCCATATCTGATTCCCCGCCTCTGTTTCCCTGCCTCTGATTCCCGGCCTCTGATTCCCCAGCTCTGATTCCCCGCCTTTTATTCTCGGCCTCTGATTCCCTGCCACTGATTCCCCGCCCCTGATTCCCCACCTCTGATTCCCCATATCTGATTCCCCACCTCTGATCCCCCAGCTCTGATTCCCTGCCACTGATTCCCCGCCCCTGATTCCCCACCTCTGATTCCCCATATCTGATTCCCCGCCTCTGTTTCCCCAGCTCTGATTCCCTGCCTCTGATTCCCTGCCCTGATTCCCCATCTCTGTTTCACCGCCTTTGATTCGCCACCTCTGATTCCCCATATCTGATTCCCCGCCTCTGTTTCCCCGCCTCTGATTCCCTGCCTCTGATTCCCAACCTCTGATTCCACACCTCTCATTCCCCATATCTGATTCCCCTCCTCTATTTCCCCATATCTGATTCCCCGCCTCTGATTCCCCAACTCTGATTCCCCGCCTCTGATTCCCCAGCTCTGATTCCCCGCCTCTGATTCCCGGCGTCCGATTCCCTGCCTCTGATTCCCCGCCTCTGATTCCCCATCTCTGATTCCCCGCCTCTGATTCCCCGTGTCTGATTCCCTGCCTCTGATTCCCCGCCTCTGATTCCCCGCCTCTGATTCCCTGCCACTGATTCCCTGCCGCTGATTCCCCACTTCTGATTCCCCATATCTGATTCCCCGCCTCTGTTTCCCCGCCTCTGATTCCCCGCCTCTGGTTCCCCATATCTGATTCCCTGCCTCTGATTCCCCAACTCTGATTCCCCGCCTCTGATTCCCCAGCTCTGAATCCCCGCCTCTTATTCCCCGCGTCTGATTCCCTGCCTCTGATTCCCCGCCTTGATTCCCCATCTCTGATTTACAACCTCTGATTCCCCACCTCTGATTCCCCATATCTGATTCCCCGCCTCTGTTTCCCCGCCTCTGATTCCCCGCCTCTGATTCCCCATATCTGATTCCCCGGCTCTGATTGCCCACCTCTGATTCCCCGCCTCTGATTCGCCAGCTCTGATTCCCCGCCTCTGATTCCCCGCATCTGATTCCCTGCCTCTGATTCCCCGCCTCTGATTCCCCATCTCTAAATCACCGCCTTTGATTCGCCACCTCTGATTCCCCATATCTGATTCCACACCTCTGTTTCCACGTCTCTGATTCCCCGCCTCTGATTCTCCATATCTCATTCCCCGCCTCTGAATCCCCATCTCTGATTCCCGGACTCTGATTCCCCACCTCTGATTCCCGGCCTCTTATTCCCAGCATCCGATTCCCGGCCTCTGATTCCCGGCCTCTAATTCCCCGCTTCTGATTCTGATTCCCTGCCTCTGATTCCCCATCTCTGATTCCGCACATCTGATTCCCTGCCTCTGATTCCCCACCTCTGATTCCCCATATCTGAATCCCCGCCTCTGTTTCCCCGCCTCTGATTCCCCGCCTCTGTTTCCCCATATCTAATTCCCCACCTCTGATGCCCCAACTCTGATTCCCCGCCTCTGATTCCCCAGCTCTGATTCCCCACCTCTGATTCCCTGCATCCGATTCCCCATGTCTGATTCCCCGCCTCTGTTTCCCCGCCTCTGTTTCACCGCTGTTTCCCCATATCTGATTCCCCGCCTCTGATTCCCCAGCTCTGATTCCCTGCCTCTGATTCCCCGCGTTCCATTCCCTGCCTCTGATTCCCCGCCTGTGATTCCCCATCTCTGATTCACCACCTCTGATTCCCCACCTCTGATTCCCCATATCTAATTCCCCGCCTCTGTTTGCCCGCCTCTGATTCCCCTCCTCTGTTTCCACATATCTGATTGCCCGCCTCTGAATCCCCAACTCTGATTCCCTGCCTCTGATTCACCAGCTCTGATTCCCCGCCTTTGATTCCCCCCGTCTGATTCCCAGCCTCTGAATCCCCGTGTCTGATTTCCTGCCTCTGATTCCCCGCCTCTGATTCCCCATCTCTGATTCACCGCCTCTGATTCCCCACCTCTGACTCCCCATTTCTGATTCCGCACATCCGATTCCCTGCCTCTGATTCCACGACTCTGATTCCCCACCTCTGATTCCCCAGCTCTTATTCCCCGCCTCTGATTCCCCGCGTCTGATTCCCTGCCTCTGATTCCCCGCCTCTGATTCCCCATCTCTGATTCCCCACCTCTGATTCCCCGTGTCTGATTCCCTGCCTCTGATTCCCCGCCTCTGATTCCCCGCCTCTGATTCCCTGCAACTGATTCCCCGCCCCTGATTCCCCACCTCTGATTCCCCATATCTTATTCCCCGCCTCTGTTTCCCCCCCTCTGATTCCCAGCCTCTGATTCCCCATATCTGATTCCCTGCCTCTGATTCCCCATATCTGATTCCCCGCCTCTATTTCCCCGCCTCTGATTCCCCGCCTCTGATTCCCCATATCTGATTCCCCGGCTCTGATTGCCCACCTCTGATTCCCCGCCTCTGATTCGCCAGCTCTGATTCCCCGCCTCTGAATCCCCGCATCTGATTCCCTGCCTCTGATTCGCCACCTCTGATTCCCCATATCTGAATCCCCACCTCTGTTTCCCCGCCTCTGATTCCCCGCCTCTGATTCTCCATATCTCATTCCCCGCCTCTGAATCCCCATCTCTGATTCCCGGACTCTGATTCCCCACCTCTGATTCCCGGCCTCTTATTCCCAGCATCTGATTCCCGGCCTCTGATTCCCGGCCTCTGATTCCCCGCTTCTGATTCTGATACCCTGCCTCTGATTCCCCATCTCTGATTCCGCACATCTGATTCCCCGCCTCTGATTCCCCATCTCTGATTCCGCACATCTGATTCCCCGCCTCTGTTTCCCCGCCTCTGATTCCCCGCCTCTGTTTCCCCATATCTAATTCCCCACCTCTGATGCCCCAACTCTGATTCCCCGCCTCTGATTCCCCAGCTCTGATTCCCCGCCTCTGATTCCCCGCATCCGATTCCCCATGTCTGATTCCCCGCCTCTGTTTCCCCGCCTCTGATTCCCCGCCTCTGTTTCCCCATATCTGATTCCCCGCCTCTGATTCCCCAGCTCTGATTCCCTGCCTCTGATTCCCCGCGTTCTATTCCCTGCCTCTGATTCCCCGCCTGTGATTCCCCATCTCTGATTCACCACCTCTGATTCCCCACCTCTGATTCCCCATATCTAATACCCGCCTCTGTTTGCCCGCGTCTGATTCCCCGCCTCTGTTTCCCCATATCTTATTCCCCGCCTCTGAATCCCCAACTCTGATTCCCTGCCTCTGATTCACCAGCTCTGATTCCCCGCCTTTGATTCCCCCCGTCTGATTCCCAGCCTCTGAATTCCCGTGTCTGATTTCCTGCCTCAGATTCCCCGCCTCTGATTCCCCATCTCTGATTCACCGCCTCTGATTCCCCACCTCTGATTCCCCATTTCTGATTCCGCACATCCGATTCCCTGCCTCTGATTCCCCGACTCTGATTCCCCACCTCTGATTCCCCAGCTCTGATTCCCCGCCTCTGATTCCCCGCGTCTGATTCCCTGCCTCTGATTCCCCGCCTCTGATACCCCAGCTCTGATTCCCCGCCTCTGATTCCCCGCGTCTGATTCCCTGCCTCTGATTCCCCGCCTCTGATTCCCCATCTCTGATTCCCCACCTCTGATTCCCCGTTTCTGATTCCCTGCCTCTGATTCCCCGCCTCTGATTACCCGCCTCTGATTCCCTGCCACTGATTCCCCGCCCCTGATTCCCCACCTCTGATTCCCCATATCTGATTCCCCGCCTCTATTATCCCATATCTGCTTCGCCGCCTCTGATTCCCCAACTCTGATTCCCCGCCTCTGATTCCCCAGCTCTGATTTCCCGCCTCTGATTCCCGGCATCCGATTCCCTGCCTCTGATTCCCCACCTCTGATTCCCCATCTCTGATTCCCCGCCTCTGATTCCCCGTGTCTGATTCCCTGCCTCTGATTCCCCGACTCTGATTCCCCGCGCCTGATTCCCTGCCACTGATTCCCTGCCCCTGATTGCCCACCTCTGATTCCCCATATCTGATTCCCCGCCTCTGTTTTCCTGCCTCTGATTCCCTGTCTCTGATTCCCCATATCTGATTCCCCGCCTCTGATTCCCCAACTCTGATTCCCTGCCTCTGATTCCCCATCTCTGATTCCGCACATCTGATTCCCCGCCTCTGTTTCCCCGCCTCTGATTCCCCGCCTCTGTTTCCCCATATCTAATTCCCCACCTCTGATGCCCCAACTCTGATTCCCCGCCTCTGATTCCCCAGCTCTGATTCCCCGCCTCTGATTCCCCGCATCCGATTCCCCATGTCTGATTCCCCGCCTCTGTTTCCCCGCCTCTGATTCCCCGCCTCTGTTTCCCCATATCTGATGCCCCGCCTCTGATTCCCCAGCTCTGATTCCCTGCCTCTGATTCCCCGCGTTCTATTCCCTGCCTCTGATTCCCCGCCTGTGATTCCCCATCTCTGATTCACCACCTCTGATTCCCCACCTCTGATTCCCCATATCTAATTCCCCGCCTCTGTTTGCCCGCGTCTGATTCCCCGCCTCTGTTTCCCCATATCTTATTCCCCGCCTCTGAATCCCCAACTCTGATTCCCTGCCTCTGATTCACCAGCTCTGATTCCCCGCCTTTGATTCCCCCCGTCTGATTCCCAGCCTCTGAATCCCCGTGTCTGATTTCCTGCCTCAGATTCCCCGCCTCTGATTCCCCATCTCTGATTCACCGCCTCTGATTCCCCACCTCTGATTCCCCATCTCTGATTCACCGCCTCTGATTCCCCGCCTGTGATTCCCCAGCTCTGATTCCCTGCCTCTGATTCCCCATATCTGATTCCCATCCTCTGATTGCCCACCTCTGATTCCCCGCCTCTGATTCGCCAGCTATGATTCCCCGCCTCTGATTCCCCGCATCTGATTCCCTGCCTCTGATTCCCCCCTTGATTCCCCATCTCTGATTCCCCGCCTGTGATTCCCCAGCTCTGATTCCCCGCCTCTGATTCCCCAGCTCTGATTCCCAGCCTCTGATTCCCCGTGTTTGATCCCCTGCCTCTGATTACCTTCCTCTGATTCCCGGCCACTGATACCCCGCTTCTGATTCTGATTCCCTGCCTCTGATTCCCCATCTCTGATTCACCACATCTAATTCCCTGCCTCTGATTCCACGCCCCTGATTCCCCACCTCTGATTCCCCATATCTGAATCCCCGCCTCTGTTTCCACGCCTCTGATTCCCTGCCTCTGATTCCCAACCTCTGATTCCCCACCCCTGATTCCCCATATCTGATTCCCCGCCTCTGTTTCCCTGCCTCTGATTCCCCGCCCCTGTTTCCCCATATCTGATTCCCCGCCTCTGATTCCCCAACTCTGATTCCCCGCCTCTGATTCCCCAGCTCTGATTCCCCGCCTCTGATTCCCCGTGTTTGATTCCCTGCCTCTGATTCCCCGCCTCTGATTCCCCATCTCTGATTCACCGCCTTTGATTCGCCACCTCTGATTCCCCATATCTGATTCCCCACCTCTGTTACCCCGCCTCTGATTCCCCGCCTCTGATTCCCCATATATCATTCCCCGCCTCTGAATCCCAATCTCTGATTCCCGGACTCTGATTCCCCACCTCTGATTCCCGGCCTCTTATTCCCGGCATCTGAATCCCGGCCTCTGATTCCCGGCCTCTGATTCCCCGCTTCAGATTCTGATTCCCTGCCTCTGATTCCCCATCTCTGATTCCGCACATCTGATTCCCTGCCTCTGATTCCCCACCTCTGATTCCCCATATCTGATTCCTCGCCTCTGTTTCCCCGTCTCTGATTCCCCGCCTCTGTTTCCCCATATCTAATTCCCCACCTCAGATGCCCCAACTCTGATACCCCGCCTCTGATTCCCCAGCTCTGATTCCCCGCCTCTGATTCCCCGCATCCGATTCCCCATATCTGATTCCCCGCCTCTGTTTCCCCGCCTTTGATTCCCCGCCTCTGTTTCCCCATATCTGATTCCCCGCCTCTGATTCCCAACTATGATTCCCCGCCTCTGATTCCCCAGCTCTGATTCCCCGCGTTCTATTCCCTGCCTCTGATTCCCCGCCTGTGATTCCCCATCTCTGATTCACCACCTCTGATTCCCCACCTCTGATTCCCCATATCTAATTCCCCGCCTCTGTTTGCCCGCCTCTGATTCCCCGCCTCTGTTTCCCCATATCTGATTCCCCGTGTCTGATTCCCTGCCTCTGATTCCCCGCCTCTGATTCCCCGCCTCTGATTCCCTGCCACTGATTCCCTGCCCCTGATACCCCACCTCTGATTCCCCATATCTGATTCCCTGCCTCTGTTTCCCCGCCTCTGATTCCCCGCCTCTGATTCCCCATATCTGATTCCCCGCCTCTGATTCCCCAACTCTGATTCCCCGCCTCTGATTCCCCAGCTCTGAATCCCCGCCTCTGATTCCCCGCGTCTGTTTCCCCGCCTCTGATTACCCGCCTCTGTTTCCCCATATCTAAGTCCCCGACTCTGATTCCCCAACTCTGATTCCCCACCTCTGATTCCCCAGCTCTGATTCCCCAGCTCTGATTTCCCGCATCTGATTCCCTGCATCTGATTCCCAGCCTCTGATTCCCTGCCTCTGATTCCCAACCTCTGATTCCCCACCTCTGATTCCCCATATCTGATTCCCCGCCTCTGTTTCCCCGCCTCTGATTCCCCGCCTCTGTTTCCCCATATCTGATTCCCGGCCTCTGATTCTCCGCCTCTGATTCCCCGCCTCTGATTCCCTGCCTCTGATTCCCCATTTCTGATTCAGCACATCGGATTCCCTGCCTCTGATTCCCCGCCTCTGATTCCCCGCCTCTGATTCCCTGCTTCTGATTCCCAACCTCTGATTCCCCACCTCTGATTCCCCATATCTGATTCCCCGCCTCTGTTTCCCCGCCTCTGATTCCCCGCCTCTGATTCCCCAACTCTGAATCCCCGCCTCTGATTCCCCAGCTCTGATTCCCCGCCTCTGATTCCCCGCATCTGATTCCCTGCCTCTGATTCCCCGCCTCTGATTCCAGGCCTCTGATTCCCAGCATCTGATTCCGGCCTTTGATTCCCGGCCTCTGATTCCCTGCTTCTGATTCTGATTCCCTGCCTCTGATTCCCCATCTCTGATTCCGCGCATCTGATTCCTTGCCTCTGATTCCCCACCTCTGATTCCTCATATCTGATTCCCCACCTGGGTTTCCCCGCCTCTGATTCCCCGCCTCTGTTTCCCAATATCTAAGTCCCCGCCTCTGATTCCCCAAATCTGATTCCCCACCTCTGATTCCCCAGCTCTGATTCCCCGCCTCTGATTCCCCGCATCTGATTCCCTGCATCTGATTCCAAGCATCTGATTCCCTGCCTCTGATTCCCAACCTCTGATTCCCCACCTCTGATTCCCCATATCTGATTCCCCGCCTCTGTTTCCCCGCCTCGGATTCCACGCCTCTGTTTCCCCATATCTGATTCCCGGCCTCTGATTCCCCGCCTCTGATTCCCCGCCTCTGATTCCCTGCCTCTGATTCCCCATCTCCGATTCCGCACATCTGATTCCCTTCCTCTGATTCCCCGCCTCTGATTTTCCGCCTCTGATTCCCTGCCTCTGATTCCCAACCTCGGATTCCCCACCTCTGATTCCCCATATCTGATTCCCCGCCTCTGTTTCCCCGCCTCTGATTCCCCGCCTCTGATTCCCAACTCTGATTCCCCGCCTCTGATTCCCCAGCTCTGATTCCCCGTGTTTGATTCCCTGCCTCTGATTCCCTGCCCTGATTCCCCATCTCTGTTTCACCGCCTTTGATTCGCCACCTCTGATTCCCCATATCTGATTCCCCGCCTCTGTTTCCCCGACTCTGATTCCCTGCCTCTGATTCCCAACCTCTGATTCCACACCTCTGATTCCCCATATCTGATTCCCTATATTTGATTCCCCGCCTCTGTTTCCCCGCCTCTGATTCCCCGCCTCTGATTCCCCATATCTGATTCCCCGCCTCTGATTGCCCACCTCTGATTCCCAGCCTCTGATTCGCCAGCTCTGATTCCCCTCCTCTGATTCCCCGCATCTGATTCCCTGCCTCTGATTCCCCGCCTCTGATTCCCCATCTCTGATTCACCGCCTTTGATTCGCCACCTCTGATTCCCCATATCTGATTCCCCACCTCTGATTCCCGGCCTCTTATTCCCAGCATCTGATTCCCAGCCTCTGATTCCCGGCCTCTGATTCCCCGCTTCTGATTCTGATTCCCTGCCTCTTATTCCCCATCTCTGATTCCGCACATCTGATTCCCTGCCTCTGATTCCCCACCTCTGATTCCCCATATCTGATTCCCCGCCTCTGTTTCCCCGCCTCTGATTCCCCGCCTCTGTTTCCCTATATCTAATTCCCCACCTCTGATGCCCCAACTCTGATTCCCCGCCTCTGATTCCCCAGCTCTGATTCTCCGCCTCTGATTCCCTGCATCCGATTCCCCATATCAGATTCCCCGCCTCTGTTTCCCCGCCTCTGATTCCCCGCCTCTGTTTCCCCATATCTGATTCCCGGCCTCTGATTCTCCGCCTCTGATTCCCCGCCTCTGATTCCCTGCCTCTGATTCCCCATTTCTGATTCAGCACATCGGATTCCCTGCCTCTGATTCCCCGCCTCTGATTCCCCGCCTCTGATTCCCTGCTTCTGATTCCCAACCTCTGATTCCCCACCTCTGATTCCCCATATCTGATTCCCCGCCTCTGTTTCCCCGCCTCTGATTCCCCGCCTCTGATTCCCCAACTCTGAATCCCCGCCTCTGATTCCCCAGCTCTGATTCCCCGCCTCTGATTCCCCGCATCTGATTCCCTGCCTCTGATTCCCCGCCTCTGATTCCAGGCCTCTGATTCCCAGCATCTGATTCCGGCCTTTGATTCCCGGCCTCTGATTCCCTGCTTCTGATTCTGATTCCCTGCCTCTGATTCCCCATCTCTGATTCCGCGCATCTGATTCCTTGCCTCTGATTCCCCACCTCTGATTCCTCATATCTGATTCCCCACCTGGGTTTCCCCGCCTCTGATTCCCCGCCTCTGTTTCCCAATATCTAAGTCCCCGCCTCTGATTCCCCAAATCTGATTCCCCACCTCTGATTCCCCAGCTCTGATTCCCCGCCTCTGATTCCCCGCATCTGATTCCCTGCATCTGATTCCAAGCATCTGATTCCCTGCCTCTGATTCCCAACCTCTGATTCCCCACCTCTGATTCCCCATATCTGATTCCCCGCCTCTGTTTCCCCGCCTCGGATTCCACGCCTCTGTTTCCCCATATCTGATTCCCGGCCTCTGATTCCCCGCCTCTGATTCCCCGCCTCTGATTCCCTGCCTCTGATTCCCCATCTCCGATTCCGCACATCTGATTCCCTTCCTCTGATTCCCCGCCTCTGATTTTCCGCCTCTGATTCCCTGCCTCTGATTCCCAACCTCGGATTCCCCACCTCTGATTCCCCATATCTGATTCCCCGCCTCTGTTTCCCCGCCTCTGATTCCCCGCCTCTGATTCCCAACTCTGATTCCCCGCCTCTGATTCCCCAGCTCTGATTCCCCGTGTTTGATTCCCTGCCTCTGATTCCCTGCCCTGATTCCCCATCTCTGTTTCACCGCCTTTGATTCGCCACCTCTGATTCCCCATATCTGATTCCCCGCCTCTGTTTCCCCGACTCTGATTCCCTGCCTCTGATTCCCAACCTCTGATTCCACACCTCTGATTCCCCATATCTGATTCCCCGCCTCTATTTCCCCATATCTGATTCCCCGCCTCTGATTCCCCAACTCTGATTCCCCGCCTCTGATTCCCCAGCTCTGATTCCCCGACTCTGATTCCCGGCATCCGATTCCCTGCCTCTGATTCCCCGCCTCTGATTCCCCATCTCTGATTCCCCGCCTCTGATTCCCCGTGTCTGATTCCCTGCCTTTGATTCCCCGCCTCTGATTCCCCGCCTCTGATTCCCTGCCACTGATTCCCTGCCCCTGATTCCCCACCTCTGATTCCCCACATCTGATTCCCGGCCTCTGTTTCCCCGCCTCTGATTCCCCGCCTCTGATTCCCCATATCTGATTCCCTGCCTCTGATTCCCCAACTCTGATTCCCCGCCTCTGATTCCCCAGCTCTGAATCCCCGCCTCTGATTCCCCGCGTCTGATTCCCTGCCTCTGATTCCCCGCCTTGATTCCCCATCTCTGATTCACAACCTCTGATTCCCCACCTCTGATTCCCTATATTTGATTCCCCGCCTCTGTTTCCCCGCCTCTGATTCCCCGCCTCTGATTCCCCATATCTGATTCCCCGCCTCTGATTGCCCACCTCTGATTCCCAGCCTCTGATTCGCCAGCTCTGATTCCCCTCCTCTGATTCCCCGCATCTGATTCCCTGCCTCTGATTCCCCGCCTCTGATTCCCCATCTCTGATTCACCGCCTTTGATTCGCCACCTCTGATTCCCCATATCTGATTCCCCACCTCTGATTCCCGGCCTCTTATTCCCAGCATCTGATTCCCAGCCTCTGATTCCCGGCCTCTGATTCCCCGCTTCTGATTCTGATTCCCTGCCTCTTATTCCCCATCTCTGATTCCGCACATCTGATTCCCTGCCTCTGATTCCCCACCTCTGATTCCCCATATCTGATTCCCCGCCTCTGTTTCCCCGCCTCTGATTCCCCGCCTCTGTTTCCCTATATCTAATTCCCCACCTCTGATGCCCCAACTCTGATTCCCCGCCTCTGATTCCCCAGCTCTGATTCTCCGCCTCTGATTCCCTGCATCCGATTCCCCATATCAGATTCCCCGCCTCTGTTTCACCGCCTCTGATTCCCCGCCTCTGTTTCCCCATATCTGATTCCCGCCTCTGATTCCCAACTATGAATCCCCTCCTCTGATTCCCCAGCTCTGATTCCCTGCCTCTGATTCCCCGCGTTCTATTCCCTGCCTCTGATTCCCCGCCTGTGATTCCCCATCACTGATTCACCACCTCTGATTCCCTACCTCTGATTCCCCATATCTAATTCCCCGCCTCTGTTTGCCCGCCTCTGATTCCCCACCTCTGTTTCCCCATATCTGATTCCCCGCCTCTGAATCCCCAACTCTGAATCCCTGCCTCAGATTCCCCAGCTCTGATTCCCCGCCTTTGATTCCCCCCGTCTGATTCCCAGCCTCTGAATCCCCGTGTCTGATTTCCTGCCTCTGATTCCCCGCTTCTGATTCCCCATCTCTGATTCACCGCCTCTGATTCCCCACCTCTGATTCCCCCTCTCTGATTCCGCACATCCAATTCCCTGCCTCTGATTCCCCAACTCTGATTCCCCACCTCTGATTCCCCAGCTCTGATTCCCCGCCTCAGATTCCCCGCGTCTGATTCCCTGCCTCTGATTCCCCGCCTCTGATTCCCTGCCTCTGATTCCCCATATCTGATTCCCCGCCTCTGATTCCCCAACTCTGATTCCCCGCTTCTGATTCCCCAGCTCTGAAACCCCGCCTCTGATTCCCCGCGTCTGATTCCCTGCCTCTGATTCCCCGCCTCTGATTCCCCATCTGTGATTCACAACCTCTGATGCCCCACCTCTGATTCCCCATATCTGATTCCCTGCCTCTGTTTCCCCGCCTCTGTTTCCCCACCTCTGTTTCCCCATATCTGATTCCCCGCCTCTGATTCCCCAACTCTAATACCCCGCCTCTGATTCCCCAGCTCTGATTCCCCACCTATGATTCCCCGCATCTGATTCCCTGCCTCTTATTCCCCGCCTCTGATTCCAGGCCTCTGATTCCCAGCATCTGATTCCGGCCTCTGATTCCTGGCCTCTGATTCCCTGCTTCTGATTCTGATTCCCTGCCTCTGATTCCCCATCTCTGATTCCGCACATCTGATTCCCTGCCTCTGATTCCCCACCTCTGATTCCCCATATCTGATTCCCCGCCTCTGATTCCCTGCCTCTGATTCCCAACCTCTGATTCCCCACCTCTGATTCCCCATATCTGATTCCCCGCCTCTGTTTCCCCGCCTCGGATTCCCCACCTCTGTTTCCCCATATCTGATTCCCGGCCTCTGATTCCCCGCCTCTGATTCCCCATATCTGATTCCCTGCCTCTGATTCCCCAACTCTGATTCCCCGCCTCTGATTCCCCAGCTCTGAATCCCCGCCTCTGATTCCCCGCGTCTGATTCCCTGCCTCTGATTCCCCGCCTTGATTCCCCATCTCTGATACACAACCTCTGATTCCCCACCTCTGATTCCCTATATTTGATTCCCCGCCTCTGTTTCCCCGCCTCAGATTCCCCGCCTCTGATTCCCCATATCTGATTCCCCGCCTCTGATTGCCCACCTCTGATTCCCAGCCTCTGATTCGCCAGCTCTGATTCCCCGCCTCTGATTCCCCGCATCTGATTCCCTGCCTCTGATTCCCCGCCTCTGATTCCCCATCTCTGATTCACCGCCTTTGATTCGCCACCTCTGATTCCATTTATCTGATTCCCCACCTCTGTTTCCCCGCCTCTGATTCCCCGCCTCTGATTCTCCATATCTCATTCCCCGCCTCTGAATCCCCATCTCTGATTCCCGGACTCTGATTCCCCTCCTCTGATTCCCGGCCTCTTATTCCCAGCATCTGATTCCCGGCCTCTGATTCCCGGCCTCTGATTCCCCGCTTCTGATTCCCTGCCTCTGATTCCCCATCTCTGATTCCGCACATCTGATTCCCTGCCTCTGATTCCCCACCTCTTATTCCCCATATCTGATTCCCCGCCTCTGTTTCCCCGCCTCTGATTCCCCGCCTCTGTTTCCCTATATCTAATTCCCCACCTCTGATGCCCCAACTCTGATTCCCCGCCTCTGATTCCCCAGCTCTGATTCCCCGCCTCTGATTCCCTGCATCCGATTCCCCATATCTGATTCCCCGCCTCTGTTTCCCCGCCTCTGATTCCCCGCCTCTGTTTCCCCATATCTGATTCCCGCCTCTGATTCCCAACTATGATTCCCCGCCTCTGATTCCCCAGCTCTGATTCCCTGCCTCTGATTCCCCGCGTTCTATTCCCTGCCTCTGATTCCCCGCCTGTGATTCCCCATCACTGATTCACCACCTCTGATTCCCTACCTCTGATTCCCCATATCTAATTCCCCGCCTCTGTTTGCCCGCCTCTGATTCCCCGCCTCTGTTTCCCCATATCTGATTCCCCGCCTCTGAATCCCCAACTCTGATTCCCTGCCTCAGATTCCCCAGCTCTGATTCCCCGCCTTTGATTCCCCCCGTCTGATTCCCAGCCTCTGAATCCCCGTGTCTGATTTCCTGCCTCTGATTCCCCGCCTCTGATTCCCCATCTCTGATTCACCGCCTCTGATTCCCCACCTCTGATTCCCCATCTCTGATTCCGCACATCCAATTCCCTGCCTCTGATTCCCCAACTCTGATTCCCCACCTCTGATTCCCCAGCTCTGATTTCCCGCCTCAGATTCCCCGCGTCTGATTCCCTGCCTCTGATTCCCCGCCTCTGATTCCCTGCCTCTGATTCCCCATATCTGATTCACCGCCTCTGATTCCCCAACTCTGATTCCCCGCTTCTGATTCCCCAGCTCTGAATCCCCGCCTCTGATTCCCCGCGTCTGATTCCCTGCCTCTGATTCCCCGCCTCTGATTCCCCATCTGTGATTCACAACCTCTGATGCCCCACCTCTGATTCCCCATATCTGATTCCCCTCCTCTGTTTCCCCGCCTCTGATTCCCCGCCTCTGATTCCCCATATCTGATTCCCCGCCTCTGATTGCCCACCTCTGATTCCCCGCGTCTGATACCCTGCCTCTGATTCCCCGCCTCTGATTCCCCATCTCTGATTCACCACCTCTGATTCCCGGCCTCTGATTCCCCATCTCTGATTCCGCACGTCCGATTCCCTGCCTATGATTCCCCACCTCTGATTCCCCGCCTCTGATTCCCCATATCTGATTCCCTGCCTCTGTTTCCCCGCCTCTGATTCCCTACCTCTGTTTCCCCATATCTGATTCCCCGCCTCTGATTCCCCAACTCTAATACCCCGCCTCTGATTCCCCAGCTCTGATTCCCCGCCTCTGATTCCCCGAATCTGATTCCCTGCCTTTGATTCCCCGCCTCTGATTCCAGGCCTCTGATTCCCATCATCTGATTCCGGCCTCTGATTCCCGGCCTCTGATTCCCTGCTTCTGATTCTGATTCCCTGCCTCTGATTCCCCATCTCTGATTCCGCACATCTTATTCCCTGCCTCTGATTCCCCACCTCTGATTCCCCATATCTGATTCCCCGCCTCTGTTTCCCCGCCTCTGATTCCCCGCCTCTGTTTCCCAATATCTAAGTACCCACCTCTGATTCCCCAAATCTGATTCCCCACCTCTGATTCCCCAGCTCTGATTCCCCGCCTCTGATTCCCCGCATCTGATTCCCTGCATCTGATTCCAAGCCTCTGATTCCCTGCCTCTGATTCCCAACCTCTGATTCCCCACCTCTGATTCCCCATATCTGATTCCCCCCTCTGTTTCCCCGCCTCGGATTCCCCGCCTCAGTTTCCCCATATCTGATTCCCGGCCTCTGATTCCCCGCCTCTGATTCCCCGCCTCTGATTCCCTGCCTCTGATTCCCCATCTCCGATTCCCTGCCTCTGATTCCCAACCTCTGATTCCCCACCTCTGATTCCCCATATCTGATTCCCCGCCTCTGTTTCCCCGCCTCTGATTCCCCGCCTCTGATTCCCAACTCTGATTCCCCGCCTCTGATTCCCCAGCTCTGATTCCCCGTGTTTGATTCCCTGCCTCTGATTCCCTGCCCTGATTCCCCATCTCTGTTTCACCGCCTTTGATTCGCCACCTCTGATTCCACATATCTGATTCCCCGCCTCTGTTTCCCCGACTCTGATTCCCTTCCTCTGATTCCAAACCTCTGATTCCACACCTCTGATTCCCCATATCTGATTCCCCGCCTCTATTTCCCCATATCTGAATCCCCGCCTCTGATTCCCCAACTCTGATTCCCCGCCTCTGATTCCCCATCTCTGATTCCCCGCCTCTGATTCCCCGTGTCTGATTCCCTGCCTCTGATTCCCCGCCTCTGATTCCCCGCCTCTGATTCCCTGACACTGAATCCCTGCCCCTGATTCCCCACCTCTGATTCCCCATATCTGATTCCCCGCCTCTGTTTCCCCGCCTCTGATTCCCCGCCTCTGATTCCCCATATCTGATTCCCTGCCTCTGATTCCCCAACTCTGATTCCCCGCCTCTGATTCCCCAGCTCTGAATCCCCGCCTCTGATTCCCCGTGTCTGATTCCCTGCCTCTGATTCCCCGCCTTGATTCCCCATCTCTGATTCACAACCTCTGATTCCCCACCTCTGATTCCCTATATTTGATTCCCCGCCTCTGTTTCCCCGCCTCTGATTCCCCGCCTCTGATTCCCCATATCTGATTCCCCGCCTCTGATTGCCCACCTCTGATTCCCCGCCTCTGATTCGCCAGCTCTGATTCCCCGCCTCTGATTCCCCGCATCTGATTCCCTGCCTCTGATTCCCCGCCTCTGATTCCCCATCTTTGATTCACCGCCTTTGATTCGCCACCTCTGATTCCCGATATCTGATTCCCCACCTCTGTTTCCCGGCCTCTGATTCCCCGCCTCTGATTCTCCATATCTCATTCCCCGCCTCTGAATCCCCATCTCTGATTCCCGGACTCTGATTCCCCACCTCTGATTCCCGGCCTCTTATTCCCAGCATCTGATTCCCGGCCTCTGATTCCCGGCCTCTGATTCCCCGCTTCTGATTCTGATTCCCTGCCTCTGATTCCCCATCTCTGATTCCGCACATCTGATTCCCTGCCTCTGATTCCCCACCTCTGATTCCCCATATCTGATTCCCCGCCTCTGTTTCCCCGCCTCTGATTCCCCGCCTCTGTTTCCCTATATCTAATTCCCCACCTCTGATGCCCCAACTCTGATTCCCCGCCTCTGATTCCCCAGCTCTGATTCCCCGCCTCTGATTCCCCGCATCCGATTCCCCATATCTGATTCCCCGCCTCTGTTTCCCCGCCTCTGATTCCCCGCCTCTGTTTCCCCATATCTGATTCCCCGCCTCTGATTCCCAACTATGATTCCCCGCCTCTGATTCCCCAGCTCTGATTCCCTGCGTCTGATTCCCTGCGTTCTATTCCCTGCCTCTGATTCCCAGCCTGTGATTCCCCATCACTGATTCACCACCTCTGATTCTCCACCTCTGATTCCCCATATCTAATACCCCGCCTCTGTTTGCCCGCCTCTGATTCCCCGCCTCTGTTTCCCCATATCTGATTCCCTGTCTCTGAATCCCCAACTCTGATTCCCTGCCTCTGATTCCCCAGCTCTGATTCCCCGCCTTTGATTCCCCCCGTCTGATTCCCAGCCTCTGAATCCCCGTGTCTGATTTCCTGCCTCTGATTCCCCGCCTCTGATTCCCCATCCCTGTTCCTCTGATTCCCCACATCTGATTCCCCATCTCTGATTCCGCACATCCGATTCCCTGCCTCTGATTCCCCAACTCTGATTCCCCACCTCTGATTCCCCAGCTCTGATTCCCCGCCTCAGATTCCCCTGCGTCTGATTCCCTGCCTCTGATTCCCCGCCTCTGATTCCCCATCTCTGATTCCCCACCACTGATTCCCCGTGTCTGATTCCCTGCCTCTGATTCCCCGCCTCTGAATCCCAGCCTCTGATTCCACATATCTGATTCCCCGCCTCTGATTCTCTGCCTCTGATTCCCCAGCTCTGATTCCCCGCCTTTGATTCCCCCCGTCTGATTCCCAGCCTCTGAATCCCCGTGTCTGATTTCCTGCCTCTGATTCCCCGCCTCTGATTCCCCATCTCTGATTCACCGCCTCTGATTCCCCATCTCTGATTCCCCACCTCTGATTCCCCATATCTGATTCCCTGCCTCTGTTTCCCCGCCTCTGATTCCCCACCTCTGTTTCCCCATATCTGATTCCCCGCCTCTGATTCCCCAACTCTAATACCCCGCCTCTGATTCCCCAGCTCTGATTCCCCGCCTCTGATTCCCCGCATCTGATTCCCTGCCTCTGATTCCCCGCCTCTGATTCCAGGCCTCTGATTCCCAGCATCTGATTCCGGCCTCTGATTCCCGGCCTCTGATTCCCTGCTTGTGATTCTGATTCCCTGCCTCTGATTCCCCATCTCTGATTCCGCGCATCTGATTCCTTAGCTCTGATTCCCCACCTCTGATTCCCCATATCTGATTCCCCGCCTGGGTTTCCCCGCCTCTGATTCCCCGCCTCTGTTTCCCAATATCTAATTCCCCGCCTCTGATTCCCCAAATCTGATTCCCCACCTCTGATTCCCCAGCTCTGATTCCCCGCCTCTGATTCCCCGCATCTGATTCCCTGCATCTGATTCCAAGCCTCTGATTCCCTGCCTCTGATTCCCAACCTCTGATTCCCCACCTCTGATTCCCCATATCTGATTCCCCGCCTCTGTTTCCCCGCCTCGGATTCCCCGCCTCTGTTTCCCCATATCTGATTCCCGGCCTCTGATTCCCCGCCTCTGATTCCCCGCCTCTGATTCCCTGCCTCTGATTCCCCATCTCCGATTCCCCTCGTCTAATACCCCGCCTCTGATTCTCCGCCACTGATTCACCGCATCTGATTCCACGCCTCTGATTCCCCGCCTCTGATTCCCCGCCTCTGATTCCCCGCCTCTGATTCCCCGCCTCTGATTCCCCGCCTATGTTTACCCGCCTCTGATTCCCCGCCTCTGATTCCCTGCCTCTGAGTCCCCACCTCTGATTCCCCATATCTGATTCCCCGCCTCTGTTTCCCCGCCTCTGATTCCCCGCCTCTGTTTCCCCATATCTAATTCCCCACCTCTGATGCCCCAACTCTGATTCCCCGCCTCTGATTCCCCAGCTCTGATTCCCCGCCTCTGATTCCCCGCATCCGATTCCCCATGTCTGATTCCCCGCCTCTGTTTCCCCGCCTCTGATTCCCCGCCTCTGTTTCCCCATATCTGATTCCCCGCCTCTGATTCCCCAGCTCTGATTCCCTGCCTCTGATTCCCCGCGTTCTATTCCCTGCCTCTGATTCCCCGCCTGTGATTCCCCATCTCTGATTCACCACCTCTGATTCCCCACCTCTGATTCCCCATATCTAATTCCCCGCCTCTGTTTGCCCGCCTCTGATACCCCGCCTCTGTTTCCCCATATATGATTCCCCGCCTCTGAATCCCCAACTCTGATTCCCTGCCTCTGATTCACCAGCTCTGATTCCCCGCCTCTGATTCCCCATTTCTGATTCCGCACATCCGATTCCCTGCCTCTGATTCCCTGACTCTGATTCCCCACCTCTGATTCCCCAGCTCTGATTCCCCGCCTCTGATTCCCCGCGTCTTATTCCCTGCCTCTGATTCCCCGCCTCTGATTCCCCAGCTCTGATTCCCCGCCTCTGATTCCCCGCATCTGATTCCCTGCCTCTGATTCCCTGCCTCTGATTCCCCATCTCTGATTCCCCACCTCTGATTCCCCGTGTCTGATTCCCTGCCTCTGATTCCCCGCATCTGATTCCCCGCCTCTGATTCCCTGCCACTGATTCCCCGCCCCTGATTCCCCACCTCTGATTCCCCATATCTTATTCCCCGCCTCTGTTTCCCCCCCTCTGATTCCCAGCCTCTGATTCCCCATATCTGATTCCCTGCCTCTGATTCCCCATATCTGATTCCCCGCCTCTATTTCCCCATATCTGCTTCGCCGCCTCTGATTCCCCAACACTGATTCCCCGCCTCTGATTCCCCAGCTCTGATTTCCCGCCTCTGATTCCCGGAATCCGATTCCCTGCCTCTGATTCCCCGCTTCTGATTCCCCATCTCTGATTCCCCGCCTCTGATTCCCCGTGTCTGATTCCCTGCCTCTGATTCCCCGACTCTGATTCCCCGCGTCTGATTCCCTGCCACTGATTCCCTGCCCCTGATTCCCCACCTCTGATTCCCAATATCTGATTCCCCGCCTCTGTTTTCCTGCCTCTGATTCCCTGCCTCTGATTCCCCATATCTGATTCCCCGCCTCTGATTCCCCAACTCTGATTCCCCGCCTCTGATTCCCCAGCTCTGAATCCCCGCCTCTGATTCCCCGCGTCTGATTCCCTGCCTCTGATTCCCCGCCTCTGATTCCCCATCTGTGATTCACAACCTCTGATGCCCCACCTCTGATTCCCCATATCTGATTCCCCGCCTCTGTTTCCCCGCCTCTGATTCCCCGCCTCTGATTCCCCATATCTGATTCCCCGCCTCTGATTGCCCACCTCTGATTCCCCGCGTCTGATTCCCTGCCTCTGATTCACCGCCTCTGATTCCCCATCTCTGGTTCACCACCTCTGATTCCCGGCCTCTGATTCCCCATCTCTGATTCCGCACATCCGATTCCCTGCCTATGATTCCCCACCTCTGATTCCCCATTTCTGATTCCGCACATCCGATTCCCTGCCTCTGATTCCCTGACTCTGATTCCCCACCTCTGATTCCCCAGCTCTGATTCCCCGCCTCTGATTCCCCGCGTCTGATTCCCTGCCTCTGATTCCCCGCCTCTGATTCCCCAGCTCTGATTCCCCGCCTCTGATTCCCTGCGTCTGATTCCCTGCCTCTGATTCCCTGCCTCTGATTCCCCATCTCTGATTCCCCACCTCTGATTCCCCGTGTCTGATTCCCTGCCTCTGATTCCCCGCCTCTGATTCCCCGCCTCTGATTCCCTGCCACTGATTCCCCGCCCCTGATTCCCCACCTCTGATTCCCCATATCTTATTCCCCGCCTCTGTTTCCCCCCCTCTGATTCCCAGCCTCTGATTCCCCATATCTGATTCCCTGCCTCTGATTCCCCATATCTGATTCCCCGCCTCTATTTCCCCATATCTGCTTCGCCGCCTCTGATTCCCCAACTCTGATTCCCCGCCTCTGATTCCCCAGCTCTGATTTCCCGCCTCTGATTCCCGGAATCCGATTCCCTGCCTCTGATTCCCCGCCTCTGATTCCCCATCTCTGATTCCCCGCCTCTGATTCCCCGTGTCTGATTCCCTGCCTCTGATTCCCCGACTCTGATTCCCCGCGTCTGATTCCCTGCCACTGATTCCCTGCCCCTGATTCCCCACCTCTGATTCCCAATATCTGATTCCCCGCCTCTGTTTTCCTGCCTCTGATTCCCTGCCTCTGATTCCCCATATCTGATTCCCCGCCTCTGATTCCCCAACTCTGATTCCCCGCCTCTGATTCCCCAGCTCTGAATCCCCGCCTCTGATTCCCCGCGTCTGATTCCCTGCCTCTGATTCCCCGCCTCTGATTCCCCATCTGTGATTCACAACCTCTGATGCCCCACCTCTGATTCCCCATATCTGATTCCCCGCCTCTGTTTCCCCGCCTCTGATTCCCCGCCTCTGATTCCCCATATCTGATTCCCCGCCTCTGATTGCCCACCTCTGATTCCCCGCGTCTGATTCCCTGCCTCTGATTCACCGCCTCTGATTCCCGGCCTCTGATTCCCCATCTCTGATTCCGCACATCCGATTCCCTGCCTATGATTCCCCACCTCTGATTCCTCGCCTCTGATTCCCCATATCTGCTTCCCTGCCTCTGTTTCCCCGCCTCTGATTCCCCATATGTGATTCCCCACCTCTGTTTCCACGCCTCTGATTCCCCGCCTCTGTTTCCCCATCTCTGATTCACCGCCTTTGATTCGCCACCTCTGATTCCCCATATCTGATTCCCCACCTCTGTTTCCCCGCCTCTGATTCCCCGCCTCTGATTCTCCATATCTCATTCCCCGCCTCTGAATCCCCATCTCTGATTCCCGGACTCTGATTCCCCACCTCTGATTCCCGGCCTCTTATTCCCAGCATCTGATTCCCGGCCTCTGATTCCCGGCCTCTAATTCCCCGCTTCTGATTCTGATTCCCTGCCTCTGATTCCCCATCTCTGATTCCGCACATCTGATTCCCCGCATCCGATTCCCCATGTCTGATTCCCTGCCTCTGTTTCCCCGCCTCTGATTCCCCGCCTCTGTTTCCCCATATCTGATTCCCCGCCTCTGATTCCCCAGCTCTGATTCCCTGCCTCTGATTCCTCGCGTTCTATTCCCCGCCTCTGTTTGCCCGCCTCTGATTCCCCGCCTCTGTTTCCCCATATCTGATTCCCCGCCTCTGAATCCCCAACTCTGATTCCCTGCCTCTGATTCACCAGCTCTGATTCCCCGCCTTTGATTCCCCCCGTCTGATTCCCAGCCTCTGAATCCCCGTGTCTGATTTCCTGCCTCTGATTCCCCGCCTCTGATTCCCCATCTCTGATTCACCGCCTCTGATTCCCCACCTCTGATTCCCCATCTCTGATTCCGCACATCCGATTCCCTGCCTCTGTTTGCCCGCCTCTGATTCCCCGCCTCTGTTTCCCCATATCTGATTCCCCGCCTCTGAATCCCCAACTCTTATTCCCTGCCTCTTATTCACCAGCTCTGATTCCCCGCCTTTGATTCCCCCCGTCTGATTCCCAGCCTCTGAATCCCCGTGTCTGATTTCCTGCCTCTGATTCCCCGCCTCTGATTCCCCACCTCTGATTCCCCATCTCTGATTCCGCACATCCGATTCCCTGCCTCTGATTCCCCGACTCTGATTCCCCACCTCTGATTCCCCAGCTCTGATTCCCCGCCTCTGATTCCCCGCGTCTGATTCCCTGCCTCTGATTCCCCGCCTCTGATTCCCCATCTCTGATTCCCCACCTCTGATTCCCCGTGTCTGATTCCCTGCCTCTGAATCCCCGCCTCTGATTCCCCGCCTCTGATTCCCTGCCACTGATTCCCCACCACTGATTCCCCACCTCTGATTCCCCATATCTTATTCCCCGCCTCTGTTTCCCCCGCTCTGATTCCCAGCCTCTGATTCCCCATATCTGATTCCCCGCCTCTGATTCCCCATATCTGATTCCCCGCCTCATTTTCCCCATATCTGCTTCGCCGCCTCTGATTCCCCAGCTCTGATTCCCCGCCTCTGATTCCCCAGCTCTGATTTCCCGCCTCTGATTTCCGGCATCCGATTCCCTGCCTCTGATTCCCCGCCTCTGATTCCCCATCTCTGATTCCCCGCCTATGATTCCCCGCCTCTGTTTCCCCGCCTCTGATTCCCCGCCTCTGTTTCCCCATATCTGATTCCCCGCCTCTGATTCCCCAACTTTAATTCCCCTACTCTAATTCGCCAGCTATGATTCCACGCCTCTGATTCCCTGCGTCTGATTCCCTGCCTCTGATTCCCCTTCTCTGATTCACCACCTCTGAATCCCCACCTCTGATTCCCCATCTCTGATTCCGCACATCCGATACCCTGCCTCTGATTCCCCGCCTCTGATTCCCCGCCTCTGATTCCCTGCCTCTTATTCGCAACCTCTAATTCCCCACCTCTGATTCCCCATATCTGATTCCCCGCCTCTGTTTCCCTGCCTCTGATTCCCGGCCTCTGATTCCCCAGCTCTGATTCCCCGCCTTTTATTCCCGGCCTCTGATTCCCTGCCACTGATTCCCCGCCCCTGATTCCCCACCTCTGATTCCCCATATCTGATTCCCCACCTCTGATCCCCCAGCTCTGATTCCCTGCCACTGATTCCCCGCCCCTGATTCCCCACCTCTGATTCCCCATATCTGATTCCCCGCCTCTGTTTCCCCAGCTCTGATTCCCTGCCTCTGATTCCCTGCCCTGATTCCCCATCTCTGTTTCACCGCCTTTGATTCGCCACCTCTGATTCCCCATATCTGATTCCCCGCCTCTGTTTCCCCGCCTCTGATTCCCTGCCTCTGATTCCCAACCTCTGATTCCACACCTCTCATTCCCCATATCTGATTCCCCTCCTCTATTTCCCCATATCTGATTCCCCGCCTCTGATTCCCCAACTCTGATTCCCCGCCTCTGATTCCCCAGCTCTGATTCCCCGCCTCTGATTCCCGGCGTCCGATTCCCTGCCTCTGATTCCCCGCCTCTGATTCCCCATCTCTGATTCCCCGCCTCTGATTCCCCGTGTCTGATTCCCTGCCTCTGATTCCCCGCCTCTGATTCCCCGCCTCTGATTCCCTGCCACTGATTCCCTGCCCCTGATTCCCCACTTCTGATTCCCCATATCTGATTCCCCGCCTCTGTTTCCCCGCCTCTGATTCCCCGCCTCTGGTTCCCCATATCTGATTCCCTGCCTCTGATTCCCCAACTCTGATTCCCCGCCTCTGATTCCCCAGCTCTGAATCCCCGCCTCTTATTCCCCGCGTCTGATTCCCTGCCTCTGATTCCCCGCCTTGATTCCCCATCTCTGATTTACAACCTCTGATTCCCCACCTCTGATTCCCCATATCTGATTCCCCGCCTCTGTTTCCCCGCCTCTGATTCCCCGCCTCTGATTCCCCATATCTGATTCCCCGGCTCTGATTGCCCACCTCTGATTCCCCGCCTCTGATTCGCCAGCTCTGATTCCCCGCCTCTGATTCCCCGCATCTGATTCCCTGCCTCTGATTCCCCGCCTCTGATTCCCCATCTCTAAATCACCGCCTTTGATTCGCCACCTCTGATTCCCCATATCTGATTCCACACCTCTGTTTCCCAGCCTCTGATTCCCCGCCTCTGATTCTCCATATCTCATTCCCCGCCTCTGAATCCCCATCTCTGATTCCCGGACTCTGATTCCCCACCTCTGATTCCCGGCCTCTTATTCCCAGCATCCGATTCCCGGCCTCTGATTCCCGGCCTCTAATTCCCCGCTTCTGATTCTGATTCCCTGCCTCTGATTCCCCATCTCTGATTCCGCACATCTGATTCCCTGCCTCTGATTCCCCACCTCTGATTCCCCATATCTGAATCCCCGCCTCTGTTTCCCCGCCTCTGATTCCCCGCCTCTGTTTCCCCATATCTAATTCCCCACCTCTGATGCCCCATCTCTGATTCCCCGCCTCTGATTCCCCGTGTCTGATTCCCTGCCTCTGATTCCCCGACTCTGATTCCCCGCGTCTGATTCCCTGCCACTGATTCCCTGCCCCTGATTCCCCACCTCTGATTCCCAATATCTGATTCCCCGCCTCTGTTTTCCTGCCTCTGATTCCCTGCCTCTGATTCCCCATATCTGATTCCCCGCCTCTGATTCCCCAACTCTGATTCCCCGCCTCTGATTCCCCAGCTCTGAATCCCCGCCTCTGATTCCCCGCGTCTGATTCCCTGCCTCTGATTCCCCGCCTCTGATTCCCCATCTGTGATTCACAACCTCTGATGCCCCACCTCTGATTCCCCATATCTGATTCCCCGCCTCTGTTTCCCCGCCTCTGATTCCCCGCCTCTGATTCCCCATATCTGATTCCCCGCCTCTGATTGCCCACCTCTGATTCCCCGCGTCTGATTCCCTGCCTCTGATTCACCGCCTCTGATTCCCGGCCTCTGATTCCCCATCTCTGATTCCGCACATCCGATTCCCTGCCTATGATTCCCCACCTCTGATTCCTCGCCTCTGATTCCCCATATCTGCTTCCCTGCCTCTGTTTCCCCGCCTCTGATTCCCCATATGTGATTCCCCACCTCTGTTTCCACGCCTCTGATTCCCCGCCTCTGTTTCCCCATCTCTGATTCACCGCCTTTGATTCGCCACCTCTGATTCCCCATATCTGATTCCCCACCTCTGTTTCCCCGCCTCTGATTCCCCGCCTCTGATTCTCCATATCTCATTCCCCGCCTCTGAATCCCCATCTCTGATTCCCGGACTCTGATTCCCCACCTCTGATTCCCGGCCTCTTATTCCCAGCATCTGATTCCCGGCCTCTGATTCCCGGCCTCTAATTCCCCGCTTCTGATTCTGATTCCCTGCCTCTGATTCCCCATCTCTGATTCCGCACATCTGATTCCCCGCATCCGATTCCCCATGTCTGATTCCCTGCCTCTGTTTCCCCGCCTCTGATTCCCCGCCTCTGTTTCCCCATATCTGATTCCCCGCCTCTGATTCCCCAGCTCTGATTCCCTGCCTCTGATTCCTCGCGTTCTATTCCCCGCCTCTGTTTGCCCGCCTCTGATTCCCCGCCTCTGTTTCCCCATATCTGATTCCCCGCCTCTGAATCCCCAACTCTGATTCCCTGCCTCTGATTCACCAGCTCTGATTCCCCGCCTTTGATTCCCCCCGTCTGATTCCCAGCCTCTGAATCCCCGTGTCTGATTTCCTGCCTCTGATTCCCCGCCTCTGATTCCCCATCTCTGATTCACCGCCTCTGATTCCCCACCTCTGATTCCCCATCTCTGATTCCGCACATCCGATTCCCTGCCTCTGTTTGCCCGCCTCTGATTCCCCGCCTCTGTTTCCCCATATCTGATTCCCCGCCTCTGAATCCCCAACTCTTATTCCCTGCCTCTTATTCACCAGCTCTGATTCCCCGCCTTTGATTCCCCCCGTCTGATTCCCAGCCTCTGAATCCCCGTGTCTGATTTCCTGCCTCTGATTCCCCGCCTCTGATTCCCCACCTCTGATTCCCCATCTCTGATTCCGCACATCCGATTCCCTGCCTCTGATTCCCCGACTCTGATTCCCCACCTCTGATTCCCCAGCTCTGATTCCCCGCCTCTGATTCCCCGCGTCTGATTCCCTGCCTCTGATTCCCCGCCTCTGATTCCCCATCTCTGATTCCCCACCTCTGATTCCCCGTGTCTGATTCCCTGCCTCTGAATCCCCGCCTCTGATTCCCCGCCTCTGATTCCCTGCCACTGATTCCCCACCACTGATTCCCCACCTCTGATTCCCCATATCTTATTCCCCGCCTCTGTTTCCCCCGCTCTGATTCCCAGCCTCTGATTCCCCATATCTGATTCCCCGCCTCTGATTCCCCATATCTGATTCCCCGCCTCATTTTCCCCATATCTGCTTCGCCGCCTCTGATTCCCCAGCTCTGATTCCCCGCCTCTGATTCCCCAGCTCTGATTTCCCGCCTCTGATTTCCGGCATCCGATTCCCTGCCTCTGATTCCCCGCCTCTGATTCCCCATCTCTGATTCCCCGCCTATGATTCCCCGCCTCTGTTTCCCCGCCTCTGATTCCCCGCCTCTGTTTCCCCATATCTGATTCCCCGCCTCTGATTCCCCAACTTTAATTCCCCTACTCTAATTCGCCAGCTATGATTCCACGCCTCTGATTCCCTGCGTCTGATTCCCTGCCTCTGATTCCCCTTCTCTGATTCACCACCTCTGAATCCCCACCTCTGATTCCCCATCTCTGATTCCGCACATCCGATACCCTGCCTCTGATTCCCCGCCTCTGATTCCCCGCCTCTGATTCCCTGCCTCTTATTCGCAACCTCTAATTCCCCACCTCTGATTCCCCATATCTGATTCCCCGCCTCTGTTTCCCTGCCTCTGATTCCCGGCCTCTGATTCCCCAGCTCTGATTCCCCGCCTTTTATTCCCGGCCTCTGATTCCCTGCCACTGATTCCCCGCCCCTGATTCCCCACCTCTGATTCCCCATATCTGATTCCCCACCTCTGATCCCCCAGCTCTGATTCCCTGCCACTGATTCCCCGCCCCTGATTCCCCACCTCTGATTCCCCATATCTGATTCCCCGCCTCTGTTTCCCCAGCTCTGATTCCCTGCCTCTGATTCCCTGCCCTGATTCCCCATCTCTGTTTCACCGCCTTTGATTCGCCACCTCTGATTCCCCATATCTGATTCCCCGCCTCTGTTTCCCCGCCTCTGATTCCCTGCCTCTGATTCCCAACCTCTGATTCCACACCTCTCATTCCCCATATCTGATTCCCCTCCTCTATTTCCCCATATCTGATTCCCCGCCTCTGATTCCCCAACTCTGATTCCCCGCCTCTGATTCCCCAGCTCTGATTCCCCGCCTCTGATTCCCGGCGTCCGATTCCCTGCCTCTGATTCCCCGCCTCTGATTCCCCATCTCTGATTCCCCGCCTCTGATTCCCCGTGTCTGATTCCCTGCCTCTGATTCCCCGCCTCTGATTCCCCGCCTCTGATTCCCTGCCACTGATTCCCTGCCCCTGATTCCCCACTTCTGATTCCCCATATCTGATTCCCCGCCTCTGTTTCCCCGCCTCTGATTCCCCGCCTCTGGTTCCCCATATCTGATTCCCTGCCTCTGATTCCCCAACTCTGATTCCCCGCCTCTGATTCCCCAGCTCTGAATCCCCGCCTCTTATTCCCCGCGTCTGATTCCCTGCCTCTGATTCCCCGCCTTGATTCCCCATCTCTGATTTACAACCTCTGATTCCCCACCTCTGATTCCCCATATCTGATTCCCCGCCTCTGTTTCCCCGCCTCTGATTCCCCGCCTCTGATTCCCCATATCTGATTCCCCGGCTCTGATTGCCCACCTCTGATTCCCCGCCTCTGATTCGCCAGCTCTGATTCCCCGCCTCTGATTCCCCGCATCTGATTCCCTGCCTCTGATTCCCCGCCTCTGATTCCCCATCTCTAAATCACCGCCTTTGATTCGCCACCTCTGATTCCCCATATCTGATTCCACACCTCTGTTTCCCCGCCTCTGATTCCCCGCCTCTGATTCTCCATATCTCATTCCCCGCCTCTGAATCCCCATCTCTGATTCCCGGACTCTGATTCCCCACCTCTGATTCCCGGCCTCTTATTCCCAGCATCCGATTCCCGGCCTCTGATTCCCGGCCTCTAATTCCCCGCTTCTGATTCTGATTCCCTGCCTCTGATTCCCCATCTCTGATTCCGCACATCTGATTCCCTGCCTCTGATTCCCCACCTCTGATTCCCCATATCTGAATCCCCGCCTCTGTTTCCCCGCCTCTGATTCCCCGCCTCTGTTTCCCCATATCTAATTCCCCACCTCTGATGCCCCAACTCTGATTCCCCGCCTCTGATTCCCCAGCTCTGATTCCCCACCTCTGATTCCCTGCATCCGATTCCCCATGTCTGATTCCCCGCCTCTGTTTCCCCGCCTCTGATTCACCGCTGTTTCCCCATATCTGATTCCCCGCCTCTGATTCCCCAGCTCTGATTCCCTGCCTCTGATTCCCCGCGTTCCATTCCCTGCCTCTGATTCCCCGCCTGTGATTCCCCATCTCTGATTCACCACCTCTGATTCCCCACCTCTGATTCCCCATATCTAATTCCCCGCCTCTTTTGCCCGCCTCTGATTCCCCTCCTCTGTTTCCACATATCTGATTGCCCGCCTCTGAATCCCCAACTCTGATTCCCTGCCTCTGATTCACCAGCTCTGATTCCCCGCCTTTGATTCCCCCCGTCTGATTCCCAGCCTCTGAATCCCCGTGTCTGATTTCCTGCCTCTGATTCCCCGCCTCTGATTCCCCATCTCTGATTCACCGCCTCTGATTCCCCACCTCTGACTCCCCATTTCTGATTCCGCACATCCGATTCCCTGCCTCTGATTCCACGACTCTGATTCCCCACCTCTGATTCCCCAGCTCTTATTCCCCGCCTCTGATTCCCCGCGTCTGATTCCCTGCCTCTGATTCCCCGCCTCTGATTCCCCATCTCTGATTCCCCACCTCTGATTCCCCGTGTCTGATTCCCTGCCTCTGATTCCCCGCCTCTGATTCCCCGCCTCTGATTCCCTGCAACTGATTCCCCGCCCCTGATTCCCCACCTCTGATTCCCCATATCTTATTCCCCGCCTCTGTTTCCCCCCCTCTGATTCCCAGCCTCTGATTCCCCATATCTGATTCCCTGCCTCTGATTCCCCATATCTGATTCCCCGCCTCTATTTCCCCGCCTCTGATTCCCCGCCTCTGATTCCCCATATCTGATTCTCCGGCTCTGATTGCCCACCTCTGATTCCCCGCCTCTGATTCGCCAGCTCTGATTCCCCGCCTCTGAATCCCCGCATCTGATTCCCTGCCTCTGATTCGCCACCTCTGATTCCCCATATCTGAATCCCCACCTCTGTTTCCCCGCCTCTGATTCCCCGCCTCTGATTCTCCATATCTCATTCCCCGCCTCTGAATCCCCATCTCTGATTCCCGGACTCTGATTCCCCACCTCTGATTCCCGGCCTCTTATTCCCAGCATCTGATTCCCGGCCTCTGATTCCCGGCCTCTGATTCCCCGCTTCTGATTCTGATTCCCTGCCTCTGATTCCCCATCTCTGATTCCGCACATCTGATTCCCTGCCTCTGATTCCCCACCTCTGATTCCCCATATCTGAATCCCCGCCTCTGTTTCCCCGCCTCTGATTCCCCGCCTCTGTTTCCCCATATCTAATTCCCCACCTCTGATGCCCCAACTCTGATTCCCCGCCTCTGATTCCCCAGCTCTGATTCCCCACCTCTGATTCCCTGCATCCGATTCCCCATGTCTGATTCCCCGCCTCTGTTTCCCCGCCTCTGATTCACCGCTGTTTCCCCATATCTGATTCCCCGCCTCTGATTCCCCAGCTCTGATTCCCTGCCTCTGATTCCCCGCGTTCCATTCCCTGCCTCTGATTCCCCGCCTGTGATTCCCCATCTCTGATTCACCACCTCTGATTCCCCACCTCTGATTCCCCATATCTAATTCCCCGCCTCTTTTGCCCGCCTCTGATTCCCCTCCTCTGTTTCCACATATCTGATTGCCCGCCTCTGAATCCCCAACTCTGATTCCCTGCCTCTGATTCACCAGCTCTGATTCCCCGCCTTTGATTCCCCCCGTCTGATTCCCAGCCTCTGAATCCCCGTGTCTGATTTCCTGCCTCTGATTCCCCGCCTCTGATTCCCCATCTCTGATTCACCGCCTCTGATTCCCCACCTCTGACTCCCCATTTCTGATTCCGCACATCCGATTCCCTGCCTCTGATTCCACGACTCTGATTCCCCACCTCTGATTCCCCAGCTCTTATTCCCCGCCTCTGATTCCCCGCGTCTGATTCCCTGCCTCTGATTCCCCGCCTCTGATTCCCCATCTCTGATTCCCCACCTCTGATTCCCCGTGTCTGATTCCCTGCCTCTGATTACCCGCCTCTGATTCCCCGCCTCTGATTCCCTGCAACTGATTCCCCGCCCCTGATTCCCCACCTCTGATTCCCCATATCTTATTCCCCGCCTCTGTTTCCCCCCCTCTGATTCCCAGCCTCTGATTCCCCATATCTGATTCCCTGCCTCTGATTCCCCATATCTGATTCCCCGCCTCTATTTCCCCGCCTCTGATTCCCCGCCTCTGATTCCCCATATCTGATTCTCCGGCTCTGATTGCCCACCTCTGATTCCCCGCCTCTGATTCGCCAGCTCTGATTCCCCGCCTCTGAATCCCCGCATCTGATTCCCTGCCTCTGATTCGCCACCTCTGATTCCCCATATCTGAATCCCCACCTCTGTTTCCCCGCCTCTGATTCCCCGCCTCTGATTCTCCATATCTCATTCCCCGCCTCTGAATCCCCATCTCTGATTCCCGGACTCTGATTCCCCACCTCTGATTCCCGGCCTCTTATTCCCAGCATCTGATTCCCGGCCTCTGATTCCCGGCCTCTGATTCCCCGCTTCTGATTCTGATACCCTGCCTCTGATTCCCCATCTCTGATTCCGCACATCTGATTCCCTGCCTCTGATTCCCCATCCCTGATTCCGCACATCTGATTCCCCGCCTCTGTTTCCCCGCCTCTGATTCCCCGCCTCTGTTTCCCCATATCTAATTCCCCACCTCTGATGCCCCAACTCTGATTCCCCGCCTCTGATTCCCCAGCTCTGATTCCCCGCCTCTGATTCCCCGCATCCGATTCCCCATGTCTGATTCCCCGCCTCTGTTTCCCCGCCTCTGATTCCCCGCCTCTGTTTCCCCATATCTGATTCCCCGCCTCTGATTCCCCAGCTCTGATTCCCTGCCTCTGATTCCCCGCGTTCTATTCCCTGCCTCTGATTCCCCGCCTGTGATTCCCCATCTCTGATTCACCACCTCTGATTCCCCACCTCTGATTCCCCATATCTAATTCCCAGCCTCTGTTTGCCCGCGTCTGATTCCCCGCCTCTGTTTCCCCATATCTTATTCCCCGCCTCTGAATCCCCAACTCTTATTCCCTGCCTCTGATTCACCAGCTCTGATTCCCCGCCTTTGATTCCCCCCGTCTGATTCCCAGCCTCTGAATCCCCGTGTCTGATTTCCTGCCTCAGATTCCCCGCCTCTGATTCCCCATCTCTGATTCACCGCCTCTGATTCCCCACCTCTGATTCCCCATTTCTGATTCCGCACATCCGATTCCCTGCCTCTGATTCCCCGACTCTGATTCCCCACCTCTGATTCCCCAGCTCTGATTCCCCGCCTCTGATTCCCCATTTCTGATTCCGCACATCCGATTCCCTGCCTCTGATTCCCCGACTCTGATTCCCCACCTCTGATTCCCCAGCTCTGATTCCCCGCCTCTGATTCCCCGCGTCTGATTCCCTGCCTCTGATTCCCCGCCTCTGATTCCCCAGCTCTGATTCCCCGCCTCTGATTCCCCGCGTCTGATTCCCTGCCTCTGATTCCCCGCCTCTGATTCCCCATCTCTGATTCCCCACCTCTGATTCCCCGTTTCTGATTCCCTGCCTCTGATTCCCCGCCTCTGATTACCCGCCTCTGATTCCCTGCCACTGATTCCCCGCCCCTGATTCCCCACCTCTGATTCCCCATATCTGATTCCCCGCCTCTATTATCCCATATCTGCTTCGCCGCCTCTGATTCCCCAACTCTGATTCCCCGCCTCTGATTCCCCAGCTCTGATTTCCCGCCTCTGATTCCCGGCATCCGATTCCCTGCCTCTGATTCCCCACCTCTGATTCCCCATCTCTGATTCCCCGCCTCTGATTCCCCGTGTCTGATTCCCTGCCTCTGATTCCCCGACTCTGATTCCCCGCGCCTGATTCCCTGCCACTGATTCCCTGCCCCTGATTGCCCACCTCCGATTCCCCATATCTGATTCCCCGCCTCTGTTTTCCTGCCTCTGATTCCCTGTCTCTGATTCCCCATATCTGATTCCCCGCCTCTGATTCCCCAACTCTGATTCCCTGCCTCTGATTCCCCATCTCTGATTCCGCACATCTTATTCCCCGCCTCTGTTTCCCCGCCTCTGATTCCCCGCCTCTGTTTCCCCATATCTAATTCCCCACCTCTGATGCCCCAACTCTGATTCCCCGCCTCTGATTCCCCAGCTCTGATTCCCCGCCTCTGATTCCCCGCATCCGATTCCCCATGTCTGATTCCCCGCCTCTGTTTCCCCGCCTCTGATTCCCCGCCTCTGTTTCCCCATATCTCATTCCCCGCCTCTGATTCCCCAGCTCTGATTCCCTGCCTCTGATTCCCCGCGTTCTATTCCCTGCCTCTGATTCCCCGCCTGTGATTCCCCATCTCTGATTCACCACCTCTGATTCCCCACCTCTGATTCCCCATATCTAATTCCCCGCCTCTGTTTGCCCGCGTCTGATTCCCCGCCTCTGTTTCCCCATATCTTATTCCCCGCCTCTGAATCCCCAACTCTGATTCCCTGCCTCTGATTCACCAGCTCTGATTCCCCGCCTTTGATTCCCCCCGTCTGATTCCCAGCCTCTGAATCCCCGTGTCTGATTTCCTGCCTCAGATTCCCCGCCTCTGATTCCCCATCTCTGATTCACCGCCTCTGATTCCCCACCTCTGATTCCCCATTCCTGATTCCGCACATCCGATTCCCTGCCTCTGATTCCCCGACTCTGATTCCCCACCTCTGATTCCCCAGCTCTGATTCCCCGCCTCTGATTCCCCGCGTTTGATTCCCTGCCTCTGATTCCCCGCCTCTGATTCCCCAGCTCTGATTCCCCGCCTCTGATTCCCCGCGTCTGATTCCCTGCCTCTGATTCCCCGCCTCTGATTCCCCATCTCTGATTCCCCACCTCTGATTCGCCGTGTCTGATTCCCCACCTCTGATTCCCTGCCACTGATTCCCCGCCCCTGATTCCCCACCTCTGATTCCCCATATCTGATTCCCCGCCTCTATTTCCCCATATCTGCTTCGCCGCCTCTGATTCCCCAACTCTGATTCCCCGCCTCTGATTCCCCAGCTCTGATTTCCCGCCTCTGATTCCCGGCATCCGATTCCCTGCCTCTGATTCCCCACCTCTGATTCCCCATCTCTGATTCCCCGCCTCTGATTCCCCGTGTCTGATTCCCTGCCTCTGATTCCCCGACTCAGATTCCCCGCGCCTGATTCCCTGCCACTGATTCCCTGCCCCTGATTCCCCACCTCTGATTCCCCATATCTGATTCCCCGCCTCTGTTTTCCTGCCTCTGATTCCCTGCCTCTGATTCCCCATATCTGATTCCCCGCCTCTGATTCCCCAACTCTGATTCCCCGCCTCTGATTCCCCAGCTCTGAATCCCCGCCTCTGACTCCTCGCGTCTGATTCCCTGCCTCTAATTCCCCGCCTCTGATTCCCCATCTGTGATTCACAACCTCTGATGCCCCACCTCTGATTCCCCATATCTGATTCCCCGCCTCTGTTTCCCCGCCTCTGATTCCCCGCCTCTGATTCCCCATATCTGATTCCCCGCCTCTGATTGCCCACCTCTGATTCCCCGCGTCTGATTCCCTGCCTCTGATTCACCGCCTCTGATTCCCCATCTCTGGTTCACCACCTCTGATTCCCGGCCTCTGATTCCCCATCTCTGAATCCGCACATCCGATTCCCTGCCTATGATTCCCCACCTCTGATTCCCCGCCTCTGATTCCCCATATCTGATTCCCTGTCTCTGTTTCCCCGCCTCTGATTCCCCATATGTGATTCCCCACCTCTGTTTCCACGCCTCTGATTCCCCGCCTCTGTTTCCCCATCTCTGATTCACCGCCTTTGATTCGCCACCTCTGATTCCCCATATCTGATTCCCCACCTCTGTTTCCCCGCCTCTGATTCCCCGCCTCTGATTCTCCATATCTCATTCCCCGCCTCTGAATCCCCATCTCTGATTCCCGGCCTCTGATTCCCAACCTCTGATTCCACACCTCTCATTCCCCACATCTGATTCCCCGCCTCTATTTCCCCATATCTGATTCCCCGCCTCTGATTCCCCAACTCTGATTCCCCGCCTCTGATTCCCCAGCTCTGATTCCCCGCCTCTGATTCCCGGCGTCCGATTCCCTGCCTCTGATTCCCCACCTCTGATTCCTTATCTCTGATTCCCCGCCTCTGATTCCCCGTGTCTGATTCCCTGCCTCTGATTCCCCGCCTCTGATTCCCCGCCTCTGATTCCCTGCCACTGATTCCCTGCCCCTGATTCCCCACTTCTGATTCCCCATATCTGATTCCCCGCCTCTGTTTCCCCGCCTCTGATTCCCCGCCTCTGGTTCCCGATATCTGATTCCCTGCCTCTGATTCCCCAACTCTGATTCCCCGCCTCTGATTCCCCAGCTCTGAATCCCCGCCTCTGATTCCCCGCGTCTGATTCCCTGCCTCTGATTCCCCGCCTTGATTCCCCATCTCTGATTTACAACCTCTGATTCCCCACCTCTGATTCCCCATATCTGATTCCCCGCCTCTGTTTCCCCGCCTCTGATTCCCCGCCTCTGATTCCCCATATCTGATTCCCCGGCTCTGATTGCCCACCTCTGATGCCCCGCCTCTGATTCGCCAGCTCTGATTCCCCGCCTCTGATTCCCCGCATCTGATTCCCTGCCTCTGATTCCCCGCCTCTGATTCCCCATCTCTAAATCACCGCCTTTGATTCGCCACCTCTGATTCCCCATATCTGATTCCACACCTCTGTTTCCCCGCCTCTGATTCCCCGCCTCTGATTCTCCATATCTCATTCCCCGCCTCTGAATCCTCATCTCTGATTCCCGGACTCTGATTCCCCACCTCTGATTCCCGGTCTCTTATTCCCAGCATTTGATTCCCGGCCTCCGATTCCCAGCCTCTGATTCCCCGCTTCTGATTCTGATTCCCTGCCTCTGATTCCCCATCTCTGATTCTGCACATCTGATTCCCGGCCTCTGAGTCCCCACCTCTGATTCCCCATATCTGATTCCCCGCCTCTGTTTCCCCGCCTCTGATTCCCCGCCTCTGTTTCCCCATATCTAATTCCCCACCTCTGATGCCCCAACTCTGATTCCCCGCCTCTGATTCCCCAGCTCTGATTCCCCACCTCTGATTCCCTGCATCCGATTCCCCATGTCTGATTCCCCGCCTCTGTTTCCCCGCCTCTGATTCACAGCTGTTTCCCCATATCTGATTCCCCGCCTCTGATTCCCCAGCTCTGATTCCCTGCCTCTGATTCCCCGCGTTCCATTCCCTGCCTCTGATTCCCCGCCTGTGATTCCCCATCTCTGATTCACCACCTCTGATTCCCCACCTCTGATTCCCCATATCTAATTCCCCGCCTCTGTTTGCCCACCTCTGATTCCCCTCCTCTGTTTCCACATATCTGATTGCCCGCCTCTGAATCCCCAACTCTGATTCCCTGCCTCTGATTCACCAGCTCTGATTCCCCGCCTTTGATTCCCCCCGTCTGATTCCCAGCCTCTGAATCCCCGTGTCTGATTTCCTGCCTCTGATTCCCAGCCTCTGATTCCCCATCTCTGATTCACCGCCTCTGATTCACCGCCTCTGATTCCCCACCTCTGACTCCCCATTTCTGATTCCGCACATCCGATTCCCTGCCTCTGATTCCACGACTCTGATTCCCCACCTCTGATTCCCCAGCTATTATTCCCCGCCTCTGATTCCCCGCGTCTGATTCCCTGCCTCTGATTCCCCGCCTCTGCTTCCCCATCTCTGATTCCCCACCTCTGATTCCCCGTGTCTGATTCCCTGCCTCTGATTCCCCGCCTCTGATTCCCCGCCTCTGATTCCCTGCAACTGATTCCCCGCCCCTGATTCCCCACCTCTGATTCCCCATATCTTATTCCCCGCCTCTGTTTCCCCCCCTCTGATTCCCAGCCTCTGATTCCCCATATCTGATTCCCTGCCTCTGATTCCCCATATCTGATTCCCCATATCTGAATCCCCACCTCTGTTTCCCCGCCTCTGATTCCCCGCCTCTGATTCTCCATATCTCATTCCCCGCCTCTGAATCCCCATCTCTGATTCCCGGACTCTGATTCCCCACCTCTGATTCCCGGCCTCTTATTCCCAGCATCTGATTCCCGGCCTCTGATTCCCGGCCTCTGATTCCCCGCTTCTGATTCTGATACCCTGCCTCTGATTCCCCATCTCTGATTCCCCGCCTCTGATTCCCCGTGTCTGATTCCCTGCCTCTGATTCCCCGACTCTGATTCCCCGCGTCTGATTCCCTGCCACTGATTCCCTGCCCCTGATTCCCCACCTCTGATTCCCAATATCTGATTCCCCGCCTCTGTTTTCCTGCCTCTGATTCCCTGCCTCTGATTCCCCATATCTGATTCCCCGCCTCTGATTCCCCAACTCTGATTCCCCGCCTCTGATTCCCCAGCTCTGAATCCCCGCCTCTGATTCCCCGCGTCTGATTCCCTGCCTCTGATTCCCCGCCTCTGATTCCCCATCTGTGATTCACAACCTCTGATGCCCCACCTCTGATTCCCCATATCTGATTCCCCGCCTCTGTTTCCCCGCCTCTGATTCCCCGCCTCTGATTCCCCATATCTGATTCCCCGCCTCTGATTGCCCACCTCTGATTCCCCGCGTCTGATTCCCTGCCTCTGATTCACCGCCTCTGATTCCCCATCTCTGGTTCACCACCTCTGATTCCCGGCCTCTGATTCCCCACCTCTGATTCCCCATTTCTGATTCCGCACATCCGATTCCCTGCCTCTGATTCCCTGACTCTGATTCCCCACCTCTGATTCCCCAGCTCTGATTCCCCGCCTCTGATTCCCCGCGTCTGATTCCCTGCCTCTGATTCCCCGCCTCTGATTCCCCAGCTCTGATTCCCCGCCTCTGATTCCCCGTGTCTGATTCCCTGCCTCTGATTCCCCGCCTCTGATTCCCCGCCTCTGATTCCCTGCCACTGATTCCCCGCCCCTGATTCCCCACCTCTGATTCCCCATATCTTATTCCCCGCCTCTGTTTCCCCCCCTCTGATTCCCAGCCTCTGATTCCCCATATCTGATTCCCTGCCTCTGATTCCCCATATCTGATTCCCCGCCTCTATTTCCCCATATCTGCTTCGCCGCCTCTGATTCCCCAACTCTGATTCCCCGCCTCTGATTCCCCAGCTCTGATTTCCCGCCTCTGATTCCCGGAATCCGATTCCCTGCCTCTGATTCCCCGCCTCTGATTCCCCATCTCTGATTCCCCGCCTCTGATTCCCCGTGTCTGATTCCCTGCCTCTGATTCCCCGACTCTGATTCCCCGCGTCTGATTCCCTGCCACTGATTCCCTGCCCCTGATTCCCCACCTCTGATTCCCAATATCTGATTCCCCGCCTCTGTTTTCCTGCCTCTGATTCCCTTCCTCTGATTCCCCATATCTGATTCCCCGCCTCTGATTCCCCAACTCTGATTCCCCGCCTCTGATTCCCCAGCTCTGAATCCCCGCCTCTGATTCCCCGCGTCTGATTCCCTGCCTCTGATTCCCCGCCTCTGATTCCCCATCTGTGATTCACAACCTCTGATGCCCCACCTCTGATTCCCCATATCTGATTCCCCGCCTCTGTTTCCCCGCCTCTGATTCCCCGCCTCTGATTCCCCATATCTGATTCCCCGCCTCTGATTGCCCACCTCTGATTCCCCGCATCTGATTCCCTGCCTCTGATTCACCGCCTCTGATTCCCCATCTCTGGTTCACCACCTCTGATTCCCGGCCTCTGATTCCCCATCTCTGATTCCGCACATCCGATTCCCTGCCTATGATTCCCCACCTCTGATTCCTCGCCTCTGATTCCCCATATCTGCTTCCCTGCCTCTGTTCCCCGCCTCTGATTCCCCATATGTGATTCCCCACCTCTGTTTCCACGCCTCTGATTCCCCGCCTCTGTTTCCCCATCTCTGATTCACCGCCTTTGATTCGCACCCTCTGATTCCCCATATCTGATTCCCCACCTCTGTTTCCCTGCCTCTGATTCCCCGCCTCTGATTCTCCATATCTCATTCCCCGCCTCTGAATCCCCATCTCTGATTCCCGGACTCTGATTCCCCACCTCTGATTCCCGGTCTCTTATTCCCAGCATCTGATTCCCGGCCTCTGATTCCCGGCCTCTAATTCCCCGCTTCTGATTCTGATTCCCTGCCTCTGATTCCCCATCTCTGATTCCGCACATCTGATTCCCCGCATCCGATTCCCCATGTCTGATTCCCTGCCTCTGTTTCCCCGCCTCTGATTCCCCGCCTCTGTTTCCCCATATCTGATTCCCCGCCTCTGATTCCCCAGCTCTGATTCCCTGCCTCTGATTCCTCGCGTTCTATTCCCTGCCTCTGATTCCCCGCCTGTGATTCCCCATCTCTGATTCACCACCTCTGATTCTCCACCTCTGATTCCCCATATCTAATTCCCCGCCTCTGTTTGCCCGCCTCTGATTCCCCGCCTCTGTTTCCCCATATCTGATTCCCCGCCTCTGAATCCCCAACTCTTATTCCCTGCCTCTGATTCACCAGCTCTGATTCCCCGCCTTTGATTCCCCCCGTCTGATTCCCAGCCTCTGAATCCCCGTGTCTGAATTCCTGCCTCTGATTCCCCGCCTCTGATTCCCCATCTCTGATTCACCGCCTCTGATTCCCCACCTCTGATTCCCCATCTCTGATTCCGCACATCCGATTCCCCAGCTCTGATTCCCCGCCTCTGATTCCCCGCATCTGATTCCCTGCCTCTGATTCCCCGCCTCTGATTCCCCATCTCTGATTCCCCACCTCTGATTCCCCGTGTCTGATTCCCTGCCTCTGAATCCCCGCCTCTGATTCCCCGCCTCTGATTCCCCGCCTCTGATTCCCTGCCACTGATTCCCCACCACTGATTCCCCATATCTGATTCCCCGCCTCTGATTCCCCATATCTGATTCCCCGCCTCATTTTCCCCATATCTGCTTCGCCGCCTCTGATTCCCCAACTCTGATTCCCCGCCTCTGATTCCCCAGCTCTGATTCCCCACCTCTGATTCCCCGCATCCGATTCCCCATGTCTGATTCCCTGCCTCTGTTTCCCCGCCTCTGATTCCCCGCCTCTGTTTCCCCATATCTGATTCCCCGCCTCTGATTCCCCAGCTCTGATTCCCTGCCTCTGATTCCTCGCGTTCTATTCCCTGCCTCTGATTCCCCGCCTGTGATTCCCCATCTCTGATTCACCACCTCTGATTCCCCACCTCTGATTCCCCATATCTAATTCCCCGCCTCTGTTTGCCCGCCTCTGATTCCCCGCCTCTGATTCCCCATCTCTGATTCCCCGCCTATGATTCCCCGCCTCTGTTTCCCCGCCTCTGATTCCCCGCCTCTGTTTCCCCGCCTCTGATTCCCCGCCTCTGATTCCCAGCATCTGATTCCGGCCTCTGATTCCCAGCCTCTGATTCCCTGCTTGTGATTCTGATTCCCTGCCTCTGATTCCCCATCTCTGATTCCGCGCATCTGATTCCTTAGCTCTGATTCCCCACCTCTGATTCCCCATATCTGATTCCCCGCCTGGGTTTCCCCGCCTCTGATTCCCCGCCTCTGTTTCCCAATATCTAATTCCCCGCCTCTGATTCCCCAAATCTGATTCCCCACCTCTGATTCCCCAGCTCTGATTCCCCGCCTCTGATTCCCCGCATCTGATTCCCTGCATCTGATTCCAAGCCTCTGATTCCCTGCCTCTGATTCCCAACCTCTGATTCCCCACCTCTGATTCCCCATATCTGATTCCCCGCCTCTGTTTCCCCGCCTCGGATTCCCCGCCTCTGTTTCCCCATATCTGATTCCCGGCCTCTGATTCCCCGCCTCTGATTCCCCGCCTCTGATTCCCTGCCTCTGATTCCCCATCTCCGATTCCCCTCGTCTAATACCCCGCCTCTGATTCTCCGCCACTGATTCACCGCATCTGATTCCACGCCTCTGATTCCCCGCCTCTGATTCCCCGCCTCTGATTCCCCGCCTCTGATTCCCCGCCTCTGATTCCCCGCCTATGTTTACCCGCCTCTGATTCCCCGCCTCTGATTCCCTGCCTCTGAGTCCCCACCTCTGATTCCCCATATCTGATTCCCCGCCTCTGTTTCCCCGCCTCTGATTCCCCGCCTCTGTTTCCCCATATCTAATTCCCCACCTCTGATGCCCCAACTCTGATTCCCCGCCTCTGATTCCCCAGCTCTGATTCCCCGCCTCTGATTCCCCGCATCCGATTCCCCATGTCTGATTCCCCGCCTCTGTTTCCCCGCCTCTGATTCCCCGCCTCTGTTTCCCCATATCTGATTCCCCGCCTCTGATTCCCCAGCTCTGATTCCCTGCCTCTGATTCCCCGCGTTCTATTCCCTGCCTCTGATTCCCCGCCTGTGATTCCCCATCTCTGATTCACCACCTCTGATTCCCCACCTCTGATTCCCCATATCTAATTCCCCGCCTCTGTTTGCCCGCCTCTGATACCCCGCCTCTGTTTCCCCATATATGATTCCCCGCCTCTGAATCCCCAACTCTGATTCCCTGCCTCTGATTCACCAGCTCTGATTCCCCGCCTCTGATTCCCCATTTCTGATTCCGCACATCCGATTCCCTGCCTCTGATTCCCTGACTCTGATTCCCCACCTCTGATTCCCCAGCTCTGATTCCCCGCCTCTGATTCCCCGCGTCTTATTCCCTGCCTCTGATTCCCCGCCTCTGATTCCCCAGCTCTGATTCCCCGCCTCTGATTCCCCGCGTCTGATTCCCTGCCTCTGATTCCCTGCCTCTGATTCCCCATCTCTGATTCCCCACCTCTGATTCCCCGTGTCTGATTCCCTGCCTCTGATTCCCCGCCTCTGATTCCCCGCCTCTGATTCCCTGCCACTGATTCCCCGCCCCTGATTCCCCACCTCTGATTCCCCATATCTTATTCCCCGCCTCTGTTTCCCCCCCTCTGATTCCCAGCCTCTGATTCCCCATATCTGATTCCCTGCCTCTGATTCCCCATATCTGATTCCCCGCCTCTATTTCCCCATATCTGCTTCGCCGCCTCTGATTCCCCAACACTGATTCCCCGCCTCTGATTCCCCAGCTCTGATTTCCCGCCTCTGATTCCCGGAATCCGATTCCCTGCCTCTGATTCCCCGCTTCTGATTCCCCATCTCTGATTCCCCGCCTCTGATTCCCCGTGTCTGATTCCCTGCCTCTGATTCCCCGACTCTGATTCCCCGCGTCTGATTCCCTGCCACTGATTCCCTGCCCCTGATTCCCCACCTCTGATTCCCAATATCTGATTCCCCGCCTCTGTTTTCCTGCCTCTGATTCCCTGCCTCTGATTCCCCATATCTGATTCCCCGCCTCTGATTCCCCAACTCTGATTCCCCGCCTCTGATTCCCCAGCTCTGAATCCCCGCCTCTGATTCCCCGCGTCTGATTCCCTGCCTCTGATTCCCCGCCTCTGATTCCCCATCTGTGATTCACAACCTCTGATGCCCCACCTCTGATTCCCCATATCTGATTCCCCGCCTCTGTTTCCCCGCCTCTGATTCCCCGCCTCTGATTCCCCATATCTGATTCCCCGCCTCTGATTGCCCACCTCTGATTCCCCGCGTCTGATTCCCTGCCTCTGATTCACCGCCTCTGATTCCCCATCTCTGGTTCACCACCTCTGATTCCCGGCCTCTGATTCCCCATCTCTGATTCCGCACATCCGATTCCCTGCCTATGATTCCCCACCTCTGATTCCCCATTTCTGATTCCGCACATCCGATTCCCTGCCTCTGATTCCCTGACTCTGATTCCCCACCTCTGATTCCCCAGCTCTGATTCCCCGCCTCTGATTCCCCGCGTCTGATTCCCTGCCTCTGATTCCCCGCCTCTGATTCCCCAGCTCTGATTCCCCGCCTCTGATTCCCTGCGTCTGATTCCCTGCCTCTGATTCCCTGCCTCTGATTCCCCATCTCTGATTCCCCACCTCTGATTCCCCGTGTCTGATTCCCTGCCTCTGATTCCCCGCCTCTGATTCCCCGCCTCTGATTCCCTGCCACTGATTCCCCGCCCCTGATTCCCCACCTCTGATTCCCCATATCTTATTCCCCGCCTCTGTTTCCCCCCCTCTGATTCCCAGCCTCTGATTCCCCATATCTGATTCCCTGCCTCTGATTCCCCATATCTGATTCCCCGCCTCTATTTCCCCATATCTGCTTCGCCGCCTCTGATTCCCCAACTCTGATTCCCCGCCTCTGATTCCCCAGCTCTGATTTCCCGCCTCTGATTCCCGGAATCCGATTCCCTGCCTCTGATTCCCCGCCTCTGATTCCCCATCTCTGATTCCCCGCCTCTGATTCCCCGTGTCTGATTCCCTGCCTCTGATTCCCCGACTCTGATTCCCCGCGTCTGATTCCCTGCCACTGATTCCCTGCCCCTGATTCCCCACCTCTGATTCCCAATATCTGATTCCCCGCCTCTGTTTTCCTGCCTCTGATTCCCTGCCTCTGATTCCCCATATCTGATTCCCCGCCTCTGATTCCCCAACTCTGATTCCCCGCCTCTGATTCCCCAGCTCTGAATCCCCGCCTCTGATTCCCCGCGTCTGATTCCCTGCCTCTGATTCCCCGCCTCTGATTCCCCATCTGTGATTCACAACCTCTGATGCCCCACCTCTGATTCCCCATATCTGATTCCCCGCCTCTGTTTCCCCGCCTCTGATTCCCCGCCTCTGATTCCCCATATCTGATTCCCCGCCTCTGATTGCCCACCTCTGATTCCCCGCGTCTGATTCCCTGCCTCTGATTCACCGCCTCTGATTCCCGGCCTCTGATTCCCCATCTCTGATTCCGCACATCCGATTCCCTGCCTATGATTCCCCACCTCTGATTCCTCGCCTCTGATTCCCCATATCTGCTTCCCTGCCTCTGTTTCCCCGCCTCTGATTCCCCATATGTGATTCCCCACCTCTGTTTCCACGCCTCTGATTCCCCGCCTCTGTTTCCCCATCTCTGATTCACCGCCTTTGATTCGCCACCTCTGATTCCCCATATCTGATTCCCCACCTCTGTTTCCCCGCCTCTGATTCCCCGCCTCTGATTCTCCATATCTCATTCCCCGCCTCTGAATCCCCATCTCTGATTCCCGGACTCTGATTCCCCACCTCTGATTCCCGGCCTCTTATTCCCAGCATCTGATTCCCGGCCTCTGATTCCCGGCCTCTAATTCCCCGCTTCTGATTCTGATTCCCTGCCTCTGATTCCCCATCTCTGATTCCGCACATCTGATTCCCCGCATCCGATTCCCCATGACTGATTCCCTGCCTCTGTTTCCCCGCCTCTGATTCCCCGCCTCTGTTTCCCCATATCTGATTCCCCGCCTCTGATTCCCCAGCTCTGATTCCCTGCCTCTGATTCCTCGCGTTCTATTCCCCGCCTCTGTTTGCCCGCCTCTGATTCCCCGCCTCTGTTTCCCCATATCTGATTCCCCGCCTCTGAATCCCCAACTCTGATTCCCTGCCTCTGATTCACCAGCTCTGATTCCCCGCCTTTGATTCCCCCCGTCTGATTCCCAGCCTCTGAATCCCCGTGTCTGATTTCCTGCCTCTGATTCCCCGCCTCTGATTCCCCATCTCTGATTCACCGCCTCTGATTCCCCACCTCTGATTCCCCATCTCTGATTCCGCACATCCGATTCCCTGCCTCTGTTTGCCCGCCTCTGATTCCCCGCCTCTGTTTCCCCATATCTGATTCCCCGCCTCTGAATCCCCAACTCTTATTCCCTGCCTCTTATTCACCAGCTCTGATTCCCCGCCTTTGATTCCCCCCGTCTGATTCCCAGCCTCTGAATCCCCGTGTCTGATTTCCTGCCTCTGATTCCCCGCCTCTGATTCCCCACCTCTGATTCCCCATCTCTGATTCCGCACATCCGATTCCCTGCCTCTGATTCCCCGACTCTGATTCCCCACCTCTGATTCCCCAGCTCTGATTCCCCGCCTCTGATTCCCCGCGTCTGATTCCCTGCCTCTGATTCCCCGCCTCTGATTCCCCATCTCTGATTCCCCACCTCTGATTCCCCGTGTCTGATTCCCTGCCTCTGAATCCCCGCCTCTGATTCCCCGCCTCTGATTCCCTGCCACTGATTCCCCACCACTGATTCCCCACCTCTGATTCCCCATATCTTATTCCCCGCCTCTGTTTCCCCCGCTCTGATTCCCAGCCTCTGATTCCCCATATCTGATTCCCCGCCTCTGATTCCCCATATCTGATTCCCCGCCTCATTTTCCCCATATCTGCTTCGCCGCCTCTGATTCCCCAGCTCTGATTCCCCGCCTCTGATTCCCCAGCTCTGATTTCCCGCCTCTGATTTCCGGCATCCGATTCCCTGCCTCTGATTCCCCGCCTCTGATTCCCCATCTCTGATTCCCCGCCTATGATTCCCCGCCTCTGTTTCCCCGCCTCTGATTCCCCGCCTCTGTTTCCCCATATCTGATTCCCCGCCTCTGATTCCCCAACTTTAATTCCCCTACTCTAATTCGCCAGCTATGATTCCACGCCTCTGATTCCCTGCGTCTGATTCCCTGCCTCTGATTCCCCTTCTCTGATTCACCACCTCTGAATCCCCACCTCTGATTCCCCATCTCTGATTCCGCACATCCGATACCCTGCCTCTGATTCCCCGCCTCTGATTCCCCGCCTCTGATTCCCTGCCTCTTATTCGCAACCTCTAATTCCCCACCTCTGATTCCCCATATCTGATTCCCCGCCTCTGTTTCCCTGCCTCTGATTCCCGGCCTCTGATTCCCCAGCTCTGATTCCCCGCCTTTTATTCCCGGCCTCTGATTCCCTGCCACTGATTCCCCGCCCCTGATTCCCCACCTCTGATTCCCCATATCTGATTCCCCACCTCTGATCCCCCAGCTCTGATTCCCTGCCACTGATTCCCCGCCCCTGATTCCCCACCTCTGATTCCCCATATCTGATTCCCCGCCTCTGTTTCCCCAGCTCTGATTCCCTGCCTCTGATTCCCTGCCCTGATTCCCCATCTCTGTTTCACCGCCTTTGATTCGCCACCTCTGATTCCCCATATCTGATTCCCCGCCTCTGTTTCCCCGCCTCTGATTCCCTGCCTCTGATTCCCAACCTCTGATTCCACACCTCTCATTCCCCATATCTGATTCCCCTCCTCTATTTCCCCATATCTGATTCCCCGCCTCTGATTCCCCAACTCTGATTCCCCGCCTCTGATTCCCCAGCTCTGATTCCCCGCCTCTGATTCCCGGCGTCCGATTCCCTGCCTCTGATTCCCCGCCTCTGATTCCCCATCTCTGATTCCCCGCCTCTGATTCCCCGTGTCTGATTCCCTGTCTCTGATTCCCCGCCTCTGATTCCCCGCCTCTGATTCCCTGCCACTGATTCCCTGCCCCTGATTCCCCACTTCTGATTCCCCATATCTGATTCCCCGCCTCTGTTTCCCCGCCTCTGATTCCCCGCCTCTGGTTCCCCATATCTGATTCCCTGCCTCTGATTCCCCAACTCTGATTCCCCGCCTCTGATTCCCCAGCTCTGAATCCCCGCCTCTTATTCCCCGCGTCTGATTCCCTGCCTCTGATTCCCCGCCTTGATTCCCCATCTCTGATTTACAACCTCTGATTCCCCACCTCTGATTCCCCATATCTGATTCCCCGCCTCTGTTTCCCCGCCTCTGATTCCCCGCCTCTGATTCCCCATATCTGATTCCCCGGCTCTGATTGCCCACCTCTGATTCCCCGCCTCTGATTCGCCAGCTCTGATTCCCCGCCTCTGATTCCCCGCATCTGATTCCCTGCCTCTGATTCCCCGCCTCTGATTCCCCATCTCTAAATCACCGCCTTTGATTCGCCACCTCTGATTCCCCATATCTGATTCCACACCTCTGTTTCCCCGCCTCTGATTCCCCGCCTCTGATTCTCCATATCTCATTCCCCGCCTCTGAATCCCCATCTCTGATTCCCGGACTCTGATTCCCCACCTCTGATTCCCGGCCTCTTATTCCCAGCATCCGATTCCCGGCCTCTGATTCCCGGCCTCTAATTCCCCGCTTCTGATTCTGATTCCCTGCCTCTGATTCCCCATCTCTGATTCCGCACATCTGATTCCCTGCCTCTGATTCCCCACCTCTGATTCCCCATATCTGAATCCCCGCCTCTGTTTCCCCGCCTCTGATTCCCCGCCTCTGTTTCCCCATATCTAATTCCCCACCTCTGATGCCCCAACTCTGATTCCCCGCCTCTGATTCCCCAGCTCTGATTCCCCACCTCTGATTCCCTGCATCCGATTCCCCATGTCTGATTCCCCGCCTCTGTTTCCCCGCCTCTGATTCACCGCTGTTTCCCCATATCTGATTCCCCGCCTCTGATTCCCCAGCTCTGATTCCCTGCCTCTGATTCCCCGCGTTCCATTCCCTGCCTCTGATTCCCCGCCTGTGATTCCCCATCTCTGATTCACCACCTCTGATTCCCCACCTCTGATTCCCCATATCTAATTCCCCGCCTCTTTTGCCCGCCTCTGATTCCCCTCCTCTGTTTCCACATATCTGATTGCCCGCCTCTGAATCCCCAACTCTGATTCCCTGCCTCTGATTCACCAGCTCTGATTCCCCGCCTTTGATTCCCCCCGTCTGATTCCCAGCCTCTGAATCCCCGTGTCTGATTTCCTGCCTCTGATTCCCCGCCTCTGATTCCCCATCTCTGATTCACCGCCTCTGATTCCCCACCTCTGACTCCCCATTTCTGATTCCGCACATCCGATTCCCTGCCTCTGATTCCACGACTCTGATTCCCCACCTCTGATTCCCCAGCTCTTATTCCCCGCCTCTGATTCCCCGCGTCTGATTCCCTGCCTCTGATTCCCCGCCTCTGATTCCCCATCTCTGATTCCCCACCTCTGATTCCCCGTGTCTGATTCCCTGCCTCTGATTCCCCGCCTCTGATTCCCCGCCTCTGATTCCCTGCAACTGATTCCCCGCCCCTGATTCCCCACCTCTGATTCCCCATATCTTATTCCCCGCCTCTGTTTCCCCCCCTCTGATTCCCAGCCTCTGATTCCCCATATCTGATTCCCTGCCTCTGATTCCCCATATCTGATTCCCCGCCTCTATTTCCCCGCCTCTGATTCCCCGCCTCTGATTCCCCATATCTGATTCTCCGGCTCTGATTGCCCACCTCTGATTCCCCGCCTCTGATTCGCCAGCTCTGATTCCCCGCCTCTGAATCCCCGCATCTGATTCCCTGCCTCTGATTCGCCACCTCTGATTCCCCATATCTGAATCCCCACCTCTGTTTCCCCGCCTCTGATTCCCCGCCTCTGATTCTCCATATCTCATTCCCCGCCTCTGAATCCCCATCTCTGATTCCCGGACTCTGATTCCCCACCTCTGATTCCCGGCCTCTTATTCCCAGCATCTGATTCCCGGCCTCTGATTCCCGGCCTCTGATTCCCCGCTTCTGATTCTGATACCCTGCCTCTGATTCCCCATCTCTGATTCCGCACATCTGATTCCCTGCCTCTGATTCCCCATCCCTGATTCCGCACATCTGATTCCCCGCCTCTGTTTCCCCGCCTCTGATTCCCCGCCTCTGTTTCCCCATATCTAATTCCCCACCTCTGATGCCCCAACTCTGATTCCCCGCCTCTGATTCCCCAGCTCTGATTCCCCGCCTCTGATTCCCCGCATCCGATTCCCCATGTCTGATTCCCCGCCTCTGTTTCCCCGCCTCTGATTCCCCGCCTCTGTTTCCCCATATCTCATTCCCCGCCTCTGATTCCCCAGCTCTGATTCCCTGCCTCTGATTCCCCGCGTTCTATTCCCTGCCTCTGATTCCCCGCCTGTGATTCCCCATCTCTGATTCACCACCTCTGATTCCCCACCTCTGATTCCCCATATCTAATTCCCAGCCTCTGTTTGCCCGCGTCTGATTCCCCGCCTCTGTTTCCCCATATCTTATTCCCCGCCTCTGAATCCCCAACTCTTATTCCCTGCCTCTGATTCACCAGCTCTGATTCCCCGCCTTTGATTCCCCCCGTCTGATTCCCAGCCTCTGAATCCCCGTGTCTGATTTCCTGCCTCAGATTCCCCGCCTCTGATTCCCCATCTCTGATTCACCGCCTCTGATTCCCCACCTCTGATTCCCCATTTCTGATTCCGCACATCCGATTCCCTGCCTCTGATTCCCCGACTCTGATTCCCCACCTCTGATTCCCCAGCTCTGATTCCCCGCCTCTGATTCCCCGCGTCTGATTCCCTGCCTCTGATTCCCCGCCTCTGATTCCCCAGCTCTGATTCCCCGCCTCTGATTCCCCGCGTCTGATTCCCTGCCTCTGATTCCCCGCCTCTGATTCCCCATCTCTGATTCCCCACCTCTGATTCCCCGTTTCTGATTCCCTGCCTCTGATTCCCCGCCTCTGATTACCCGCCTCTGATTCCCTGCCACTGATTCCCCGCCCCTGATTCCCCACCTCTGATTCCCCATATCTGATTTCCCGCCTCTATTATCCCATATCTGCTTCGCCGCCTCTGATTCCCCAACTCTGATTCCCCGCCTCTGATTCCCCAGCTCTGATTTCCCGCCTCTGATTCCCGGCATCCGATTCCCTGCCTCTGATTCCCCACCTCTGATTCCCCATCTCTGATTCCCCGCCTCTGATTCCCCGTGTCTGATTCCCTGCCTCTGATTCCCCGACTCTGATTCCCCGCGCCTGATTCCCTGCCACTGATTCCCTGCCCCTGATTGCCCACCCCCGATTCCCCATATCTGATTCCCCGCCTCTGTTTTCCTGCCTCTGATTCCCTGTCTCTGATTCCCCATATCTGATTCCCCGCCTCTGATTCCCCAACTCTGATTCCCTGCCTCTGATTCCCCATCTCTGATTCCGCACATCTTATTCCCCGCCTCTGTTTCCCCGCCTCTGATTCCCCGCCTCTGTTTCCCCATATCTAATTCCCCACCTCTGATGCCCCAACTCTGATTCCCCGCCTCTGATTCCCCAGCTCTGATTCCCCGCCTCTGATTCCCCGCATCCGATTCCCCATGTCTGATTCCCCGCCTCTGTTTCCCCGCCTCTGATTCCCCGCCTCTGTTTCCCCATATCTCATTCCCCGCCTCTGATTCCCCAGCTTGATTCCCTGCCTCTGATTCCCCGCGTTCTATTCCCTGCCTCTGATTCCCCGCCTGTGATTCCCCATCTCTGATTCACCACCTCTGATTCCCCACCTCTGATTCCCCATATCTAATTCCCCGCCTCTGTTTGCCCGCGTCTGATTCCCCGCCTCTGTTTCCCCATATCTTATTCCCCGCCTCTGAATCCCCAACTCTGATTCCCTGCCTCTGATTCACCAGCTCTGATTCCCCGCCTTTGATTCCCCCCGTCTGATTCCCAGCCTCTGAATCCCCGTGTCTGATTTCCTGCCTCAGATTCCCCGCCTCTGATTCCCCATCTCTGATTCACCGCCTCTGATTCCCCACCTCTGATTCCCCATTTCTGATTCCGCACATCCGATTCCCTGCCTCTGATTCCCCGACTCTGATTCCCCACCTCTGATTCCCCAGCTCTGATTCCCCGCCTCTGATTCCCCGCGTTTGATTCCCTGCCTCTGATTCCCCGCCTCTGATTCCCCAGCTCTGATTCCCCGCCTCTGATTCCCCGCGTCTGATTCCCTGCCTCTGATTCCCCGCCTCTGATTCCCCATCTCTGATTCCCCACCTCTGATTCGCCGTGTCTGATTCCCCACCTCTGATTCCCTGCCACTGATTCCCCGCCCCTGATTCCCCACCTCTGATTCCCCATATCTGATTCCCCGCCTCTATTTCCCCATATCTGCTTCGCCGCCTCTGATTCCCCAACTCTGATTCCCCGCCTCTGATTCCCCAGCTCTGATTTCCCGCCTCTGATTCCCGGCATCCGATTCCCTGCCTCTGATTCCCCACCTCTGATTCCCCATCTCTGATTCCCCGCCTCTGATTCCCCGTGTCTGATTCCCTGCCTCTGATTCCCCGACTCTGATTCCCCGCGCCTGATTTCCTGCCACTGATTCCCTGCCCCTGATTCCCCACCTCTGATTCCCCATATCTGATTCCCCGCCTCTGTTTTCCTGCCTCTGATTCCCTGCCTCTGATTCCCCATATCTGATTCCCCGCCTCTGATTCCCCAACTCTGATTCCCCGCCTCTGATTCCCCAGCTCTGAATCCCCGCCTCTGACTCCTCGCGTCTGATTCCCTGCCTCTAATTCCCCGCCTCTGATTCCCCATCTGTGATTCACAACCTCTGATGCCCCACCTCTGATTCCCCATATCTGATTCCCCGCCTCTGTTTCCCCGCCTCTGATTCCCCGCCTCTGATTCCCCATATCTGATTCCCCGCCTCTGATTGCCCACCTCTGATTCCCCGCGTCTGATTCCCTGCCTCTGATTCACCGCCTCTGATTCCCCATCTCTGGTTCACCACCTCTGATTCCCGGCCTCTGATTCCCCATCTCTGAATCCGCACATCCGATTCCCTGCCTATGATTCCCCACCTCTGATTCCCCGCCTCTGATTCCCCATATCTGATTCCCTGTCTCTGTTTCCCCGCCTCTGATTCCCCATATGTGATTCCCCACCTCTGTTTCCACGCCTCTGATTCCCCGCCTCTGTTTCCCCATCTCTGATTCACCGCCTTTGATTCGCCACCTCTGATTCCCCATATCTGATTCCCCACCTCTGTTTCCCCGCCTCTGATTCCCCGCCTCTGATTCTCCATATCTCATTCCCCGCCTCTGAATCCCCATCTCTGATTCCCGGCCTCTGATTCCCAACCTCTGATTCCACACCTCTCATTCCCCACATCTGATTCCCCGCCTCTATTTCCCCATATCTGATTCCCCGCCTCTGATTCCCCAACTCTGATTCCCCGCCTCTGATTCCCCAGCTCTGATTCCCCGCCTCTGATTCCCGGCGTCCGATTCCCTGCCTCTGATTCCCCACCTCTGATTCCTTATCTCTGATTCCCCGCCTCTGATTCCCCGTGTCTGATTCCCTGCCTCTGATTCCCCGCCTCTGATTCCCCGCCTCTGATTCCCTGCCACTGATTCCCTGCCCCTGATTCCCCACTTCTGATTCCCCATATCTGATTCCCCGCCTCTGTTTCCCCGCCTCTGATTCCCCGCCTCTGGTTCCCGATATCTGATTCCCTGCCTCTGATTCCCCAACTCTGATTCCCCGCCTCTGATTCCCCAGCTCTGAATCCCCGCCTCTGATTCCCCGCGTCTGATTCCCTGCCTCTGATTCCCCGCCTTGATTCCCCATCTCTGATTTACAACCTCTGATTCCCCACCTCTGATTCCCCATATCTGATTCCCCGCCTCTGTTTCCCCGCCTCTGATTCCCCGCCTCTGATTCCCCATATCTGATTCCCCGGCTCTGATTGCCCACCTCTGATGCCCCGCCTCTGATTCGCCAGCTCTGATTCCCCGCCTCTGATTCCCCGCATCTGATTCCCTGCCTCTGATTCCCCGCCTCTGATTCCCCATCTCTAAATCACCGCCTTTGATTCGCCACCTCTGATTCCCCATATCTGATTCCACACCTCTGTTTCCCCGCCTCTGATTCCCCGCCTCTGATTCTCCATATCTCATTCCCCGCCTCTGAATCCTCATCTCTGATTCCCGGACTCTGATTCCCCACCTCTGATTCCCGGTCTCTTATTCCCAGCATTTGATTCCCGGCCTCCGATTCCCAGCCTCTGATTCCCCGCTTCTGATTCTGATTCCCTGCCTCTGATTCCCCATCTCTGATTCTGCACATCTGATTCCCGGCCTCTGAGTCCCCACCTCTGATTCCCCATATCTGATTCCCCGCCTCTGTTTCCCCGCCTCTGATTCCCCGCCTCTGTTTCCCCATATCTAATTCCCCACCTCTGATGCCCCAACTCTGATTCCCCGCCTCTGATTCCCCAGCTCTGATTCCCCACCTCTGATTCCCTGCATCCGATTCCCCATGTCTGATTCCCCGCCTCTGTTTCCCCGCCTCTGATTCACAGCTGTTTCCCCATATCTGATTCCCCGCCTCTGATTCCCCAGCTCTGATTCCCTGCCTCTGATTCCCCGCGTTCCATTCCCTGCCTCTGATTCCCCGCCTGTGATTCCCCATCTCTGATTCACCACCTCTGATTCCCCACCTCTGATTCCCCATATCTAATTACCCGCCTCTGTTTGCCCACCTCTGATTCCCCTCCTCTGTTTCCACATATCTGATTGCCCGCCTCTGAATCCCCAACTCTGATTCCCTGCCTCTGATTCACCAGCTCTGATTCCCCGCCTTTGATTCCCCCCGTCTGATTCCCAGCCTCTGAATCCCCGTGTCTGATTTCCTGCCTCTGATTCCCAGCCTCTGATTCCCCATCTCTGATTCACCGCCTCTGATTCACCGCCTCTGATTCCCCACCTCTGACTCCCCATTTCTGATTCCGCACATCCGATTCCCTGCCTCTGATTCCACGACTCTGATTCCCCACCTCTGATTCCCCAGCTATTATTCCCCGCCTCTGATTCCCCGCGTCTGATTCCCTGCCTCTGATTCCCCGCCTCTGCTTCCCCATCTCTGATTCCCCACCTCTGATTCCCCGTGTCTGATTCCCTGCCTCTGATTCCCCGCCTCTGATTCCCCGCCTCTGATTCCCTGCAACTGATTCCCCGCCCCTGATTCCCCACCTCTGATTCCCCATATCTTATTCCCCGCCTCTGTTTCCCCCCCTCTGATTCCCAGCCTCTGATTCCCCATATCTGATTCCCTGCCTCTGATTCCCCATATCTGATTCCCCATATCTGAATCCCCACCTCTGTTTCCCCGCCTCTGATTCCCCGCCTCTGATTCTCCATATCTCATTCCCCGCCTCTGAATCCCCATCTCTGATTCCCGGACTCTGATTCCCCACCTCTGATTCCCGGCCTCTTATTCCCAGCATCTGATTCCCGGCCTCTGATTCCCGGCCTCTGATTCCCCGCTTCTGATTCTGATACCCTGCCTCTGATTCCCCATCTCTGATTCCCCGCCTCTGATTCCCCGTGTCTGATTCCCTGCCTCTGATTCCCCGACTCTGATTCCCCGCGTCTGATTCGCTGCCACTGATTCCCTGCCCCTGATTCCCCACCTCTGATTCCCAATATCTGATTCCCCGCCTCTGTTTTCCTGCCTCTGATTCCCTGCCTCTGATTCCCCATATCTGATTCCCCGCCTCTGATTCCCCAACTCTGATTCCCCGCCTCTGATTCCCCAGCTCTGAATCCCCGCCTCTGATTCCCCGCGTCTGATTCCCTGCCTCTGATTCCCCGCCTCTGATTCCCCATCTGTGATTCACAACCTCTGATGCCCCACCTCTGATTCCCCATATCTGATTCCCCGCCTCTGTTTCCCCGCCTCTGATTCCCCGCCTCTGATTCCCCATATCTGATTCCCCGCCTCTGATTGCCCACCTCTGATTCCCCGCGTCTGATTCCCTGCCTCTGATTCACCGCCTCTGATTCCCCATCTCTGGTTCACCACCTCTGATTCCCGGCCTCTGATTCCCCACCTCTGATTCCCCATTTCTGATTCCGCACATCCGATTCCCTGCCTCTGATTCCCTGACTCTGATTCCCCACCTCTGATTCCCCAGCTCTGATTCCCCGCCTCTGATTCCCCGCGTCTGATTCCCTGCCTCTGATTCCCCGCCTCTGATTCCCCAGCTCTGATTCCCCGCCTCTGATTCCCTGCGTCTGATTCCCTGCCTCTGATTCCCTGCCTCTGATTCCCCATCTCTGATTCCCCACCTCTGATTCCCCGTGTCTGATTCCCTGCCTCTGATTCCCCGCCTCTGATTCCCCGCCTCTGATTCCCTGCCACTGATTCCCCGCCCCTGATTCCCCACCTCTGATTCCCCATATCTTATTCCCCGCCTCTGTTTCCCCCCCTCTGATTCCCAGCCTCTGATTCCCCATATCTGATTCCCTGCCTCTGATTCCCCATATCTGATTCCCCGCCTCTATTTCCCCATATCTGCTTCGCCGCCTCTGATTCCCCAACTCTGATTCCCCGCCTCTGATTCCCCAGCTCTGATTTCCCGCCTCTGATTCCCGGAATCCGATTCCCTGCCTCTGATTCCCCGCCTCTGATTCCCCATCTCTGATTCCCCGCCTCTGATTCCCCGTGTCTGATTCCCTGCCTCTGATTCCCCGACTCTGATTCCCCGCGTCTGATTCCCTGCCACTGATTCCCTGCCCCTGATTCCCCACCTCTGATTCCCAATATCTGATTCCCCGCCTCTGTTTTCCTGCCTCTGATTCCCTTCCTCTGATTCCCCATATCTGATTCCCCGCCTCTGATTCCCCAACTCTGATTCCCCGCCTCTGATTCCCCAGCTCTGAATCCCCGCCTCTGATTCCCCGCGTCTGATTCCCTGCCTCTGATTCCCCGCCTCTGATTCCCCATCTGTGATTCACAACCTCTGATGCCCCACCTCTGATTCCCCATATCTGATTCCCCGCCTCTGTTTCCCCGCCTCTGATTCCCCGCCTCTGATTCCCCATATCTGATTCCCCGCCTCTGATTGCCCACCTCTGATTCCCCGCATCTGATTCCCTGCCTCTGATTCACCGCCTCTGATTCCCCATCTCTGGTTCACCACCTCTGATTCCCGGCCTCTGATTCCCCATCTCTGATTCCGCACATCCGATTCCCTGCCTATGATTCCCCACCTCTGATTCCTCGCCTCTGATTCCCCATATCTGCTTCCCTGCCTCTGTTCCCCGCCTCTGATTCCCCATATGTGATTCCCCACCTCTGTTTCCACGCCTCTGATTCCCCGCCTCTGTTTCCCCATCTCTGATTCACCGCCTTTGATTCGCCACCTCTGATTCCCCATATCTGATTCCCCACCTCTGTTTCCCTGCCTCTGATTCCCCGCCTCTGATTCTCCATATCTCATTCCCCGCCTCTGAATCCCCATCTCTGATTCCCGGACTCTGATTCCCCACCTCTGATTCCCGGCCTCTTATTCCCAGCATCTGATTCCCGGCCTCTGATTCCCGGCCTCTAATTCCCCGCTTCTGATTCTGATTCCCTGCCTCTGATTCCCCATCTCTGATTCCACACATCTGATTCCCCGCATCCGATTCCCCATGTCTGATTCCCTGCCTCTGTTTCCCCGCCTCTGATTCCCCGCCTCTGTTTCCCCATATCTGATTCCCCGCCTCTGATTCCCCAGCTCTGATTCCCTGCCTCTGATTCCTCGCGTTCTATTCCCTGCCTCTGATTCCCCGCCTGTGATTCCCCATCTCTGATTCACCACCTCTGATTCTCCACCTCTGATTCCCCATATCTAATTCCCCGCCTCTGTTTGCCCGCCTCTGATTCCCCGCCTCTGTTTCCCCATATCTGATTCCCCGCCTCTGAATCCCCAACTCTTATTCCCTGCCTCTGATTCACCAGCTCTGATTCCCCGCCTTTGATTCCCCCCGTCTGATTCCCAGCCTCTGAATCCCCGTGTCTGAATTCCTGCCTCTGATTCCCCGCCTCTGATTCCCCATCTCTGATTCACCGCCTCTGATTCCCCACCTCTGATTCCCCATCTCTGATTCCGCACATCCGATTCCCCAGCTCTGATTCCCCGCCTCTGATTCCCCGCATCTGATTCCCTGCCTCTGATTCCCCGCCTCTGATTCCCCATCTCTGATTCCCCACCTCTGATTCCCCGTGTCTGATTCCCTGCCTCTGAATCCCCGCCTCTGATTCCCCGCCTCTGATTCCCCGCCTCTGATTCCCTGCCACTGATTCCCCACCACTGATTCCCCATATCTGATTCCCCGCCTCTGATTCCCCATATCTGATTCCCCGCCTCATTTTCCCCATATCTGCTTCGCCGCCTCTGATTCCCCAACTCTGATTCCCCGCCTCTGATTCCCCAGCTCTGATTCCCCAGCTCTGATTCCCCGCATCCGATTCCCCATGTCTGATTCCCTGCCTCTGTTTCCCCGCCTCTGATTCCCCGCCTCTGTTTCCCCATATCTGATTCCCCGCCTCTGATTCCCCAGCTCTGATTCCCTGCCTCTGATTCCTCGCGTTCTATTCCCTGCCTCTGATTCCCCGCCTGTGATTCCCCATCTCTGATTCACCACCTCTGATTCCCCACCTCTGATTCCCCATATCTAATTCCCCGCCTCTGTTTGCCCGCCTCTGATTCCCCGCCTCTGATTCCCCATCTCTGATTCCCCGCCTATGATTCCCCGCCTCTGTTTCCCCGCCTCTGATTCCCCGCCTCTGTTTCCCCATATCTGATTCCCCGCCTCTGATTCCCCAACTTTAATTCCCCTGCTCTAATTCGCCAGCTATGATTCCACGCCTCTGATTCCCTGCGTCTGATTCCCTGCCTCTGATTCCCCTTCTCTGATTCACCACCTCTGAATCCCCACCTCTGATTCCCCATCTCTGATTCCGCACATCCGATTCCCTGCCTCTGATTCCCCGCCTCTGATTCCCCGCCTCTGATTCCCTGCCTCTTATTCGCAACCTCTAATTCCCCACCTCTGATTCCCCATATCTGATTCCCCGCCTCTGTTTCCCTGCCTCTGATTCCCGGCCTCTGATTCCCCAGCTTTGATTCCCCGCCTTTTATTCCCGGACTCTGATTCCCTGCCACTGATTCCCCGCCCCTGATTCCCCACCTCTGATTCCCCATATCTGATTCCCCACCTCTAATTCCCCACCTCTGATTCCCCATATCTGATTCCCCGCCTCTGTTTCCCAGCCTCTGATTCCCGGCCTCTGATTCCCCAGCTCTGATTCCCCGCCTTTTATTCCCGGCCTCTGATTCCCTGCCACTGATTCCCCGCCCCTGATTCCCCACCTCTGATTCCCCATTTCTGATTCCGCACATCCGATTCCCTGCCTCTGATTCCCTGACTCTGATTCCCCACCTCTGATTCCCTAGCTCTGATTCCCCGCCTCTGATTCCCTGCCTCTGATTCCCCAGCTCTGATTCCCTGCCTCTGATTCCCCGCGTCTGATTCCCTGCCTCTGATTCCCTGCCTCTGATTCACCATCTCTGGTTCCCCACCTCTGATTCCCCGTGTCTGATTCCCTGCCTCTGATTCCCCGCCTCTGATTCCCCGCCTCCGATTCCCTGCCACTGATTCCCCGCCCCTGATTCCCCACCTCTGATTCCCCATATCTTATTCCCCGCCTCTGTTTCCCCCCCTCTGATTCCCAGCCTCTGATTCCCCATATCTGATTCCCTGCCTCTGATTCCCCATATCTGATTCCCCGCCTCTATTTCCCCATATCTGCTTCGCCGCCTCTGATTCCCCAACTCTGATTCCCCGCCTCTGATTCCCCAGCTCTGATTTCCCGCCTCTGATTCCCGGAATCCGATTCCCTGCCTCTGATTCCCCGCCTCTGATTCCCCATCTCTGATTCCCCGCCTCTGATTCCCCGTGTCTGATTCCCTGCCTCTGATTCCCCGACTCTGATTCCCCGCGTCTGATTCCCTGCCACTGATTCCCTGCCCCTGATTCCCCACCTCTGATTCCCCATATCTGATTCCCCGCCTCTGTTTTCCTGCCTCTGATTCCCTGCCTCTGATTCCCCATATCTGATTCCCCGCCTCTGATTCCCCAACTCTGATTCCCCGCCTCTGATTCCCCAGCTCTGAATCCCCGCCTCTGATTCCCTGTGTCTGATTCCCTGCCTCTGATTCCCCGCCTCTGATTCCCCATCTGTGATTCACAACCTCTGATGCCCCACCTCTGATTCCCCATATCTGATTCCCCGCCTCTGTTTCCCCGCCTCTGATTCCCCGCCTCTGATTCCCCATATCTGATTCCCCGTCTCTGATTGCCCACCTCTGATTCCCCGCGTCTGATTCCCTGCCTCTGATTCACCGCCTCTGATTCCCCATCTCTGGTTCACCACCTCTGATTCCCGGCCTCTGATTCTCCCATCTCTGATTCCGCACATCCGATTCCCTGCCTATGATTCCCCACCTCTGATTCCTCGCCTCTGATTCCCCATATCTGATTCCCTGCCTCTGTTTCCCCGCCTCTGATTCCCCATATGTGATTCCCCACCTCTGTTTCCACGCCTCTGATTCCCCGCCTCTGTTTCCCCATCTCTGATTCACCGCCTTTGATTCGCCACCTCTGATTCCCCATATCTGATTCCCCACCTCTGTTTCCCCGCCTCTGATTCCCCGCCTCTGATTCTCCATATCTCATTCCCCGCCTATGAATCCCCATCTCTGATTCCCGGACTCTGATTCCCCACCTCTGATTCCCGGCCTCTTATTCCCAGCATCTGATTCCCGGCCTCTGATTCCCGGCCTCAAATTCCCCGCATCTGATTCTGATTCCCTGCCTCTGATTCCCCATCTCTGATTCCGCACATCTGATTCCCTGCCTCTGATTCCCCACCTCTGATTCCCCATATCTGATTCCCCGCCTCTGTTTCCCCGCCTCTGATTCCCCGCCTCTGTTTCCCCATATCTAATTCCCCACCTCTGATGCCCCAACTCTGATTCCCCGCCTCTGATTCCCCAGCTCTGATTCCCCACCTATGATTCCCCGCATCCGATTCCACATGTCTGATTCCCTGCCTCTGTTTCCCCGCCTCTGATTCCCCGCCTCTGTTTCCCCATATCTGATTCCCCGCCTCTGATTCCCCAGCTCTGATTCCCTGCCTCTGATTCCCCGCGTTCTATTCCCTGCCTCTGATTCCCCGCCTGTGATTCCCCATCTCTGATTCACCACCTCTGATTCCCCACCTCTGATTCCCCATATCTAATTCCCCGCCTCTGTTTGCCCGCCTCTGATTCCCCGCCTCTGTTTCCCCATATCTGATTCCCCGCCTCTGAATCCCCAACTCTTATTCCCTGCCTCTTATTCACCAGCTCTGATTCCCCGCCTTTGATTCCCCCCGTCTGATTCCCAGCCTCTGAATCCCCGTGTCTGATTTCCTGCCTCTGATTCCCCGCCTCTGATTCCCCACCTCTGATTCCCCATCTCTGATTCCGCACATCCGATTCCCTGCCTCTGATTCCCCGACTCTGATTCCCCACCTCTGATTCCCCAGCTCTGATTCCCCGCCTCTGATTCCCCGCGTCTGATTCCCTGCCTCTGATTCCCCGCCTCTGATTCCCCATCTCTGATTCCCCACCTCTGATTCCCCGTGTCTGATTCCCTGCCTCTGAATCCCCGCCTCTGATTCCCCGCCTCTGATTCCCTGCCACTGATTCCCCACCACTGATTCCCCACCTCTGATTCCCCATATCTTATTCCCCGCCTCTGTTTCCCCCGCTCTGATTCCCAGCCTCTGATTCCCCATATCTGATTCCCCGCCTCTGATTCCCCATATCTGATTCCCCGCCTCATTTTCCCCATATCTGCTTCGCCGCCTCTGATTCCCCAGCTCTGATTCCCCGCCTCTGATTCCCCAGCTCTGATTTCCCGCCTCTGATTTCCGGCATCCGATTCCCTGCCTCTGATTCCCCGCCTCTGATTCCCCATCTCTGATTCCCCGCCTATGATTCCCCGCCTCTGTTTCCCCGCCTCTGAATCCCCGCCTCTGTTTCCCCATATCTGATTCCCCGCCTCTGATTCCCCAACTTTAATTCCCCTCCTCTAATTCGCCAGCTATGATTCCACGCCTCTGATTCCCTGCGTCTGATTCCCTGCCTCTGATTCCCCTTCTCTGATTCACCACCTCTGAATCCCCACCTCTGATTCCCCATCTCTGATTCCGCACATCCGATACCCTGCCTCTGATTCCCCGCCTCTGATTCCCCGCCTCTGATTCCCTGCCTCTTATTCGCAACCTCTAATTCCCCACCTCTGATTCCCCATATCTGATTCCCCGCCTCTGTTTCCCTGCCTCTGATTCCCGGCCTCTGATTCCCCAGCTCTGATTCCCCGCCTTTTATTCCCGGCCTCTGATTCCCTGCCACTGATTCCCCGCCCCTGATTCCCCACCTCTGATTCCCCATATCTGATTCCCCACCTCTGATCCCCCAGCTCTGATTCCCTGCCACTGATTCCCCGCCCCTGATTCCCCACCTCTGATTCCCCATATCTGATTCCCCGCCTCTGTTTCCCCAGCTCTGATTCCCTGCCTCTGATTCCCTGCCCTGATTCCCCATCTCTGTTTCACCGCCTTTGATTCGCCACCTCTGATTCCCCATATCTGATTCCCCGCCTCTGTTTCCCCGCCTCTGATTCCCTGCCTCTGATTCCCAACCTCTGATTCCACACCTCTCATTCCCCATATCTGATTCCCCTCCTCTATTTCCCCATATCTGATTCCCCGCCTCTGATTCCCCAACTCTGATTCCCCGCCTCTGATTCCCCAGCTCTGATTCCCCGCCTCTGATTCCCGGCGTCCGAATCCCTGCCTCTGATTCCCCGCCTCTGATTCCCCATCTCTGATTCCCCGCCTCTGATTCCCCGTGTCTGATTCCCTGCCTCTGATTCCCCGCCTCTGATTCCCCGCCTCTGATTCCCTGCCACTGATTCCCTGCCGCTGATTCCCCACTTCTGATTCCCCATATCTGATTCCCCGCCTCTGTTTCCCCGCCTCTGATTCCCCGCCTCTGGTTCCCCATATCTGATTCCCTGCCTCTGATTCCCCAACTCTGATTCCCCGCCTCTGATTCCCCAGCTCTGAATCCCCGCCTCTTATTCCCCGCGTCTGATTCCCTGCCTCTGATTCCCCGCCTTGATTCCCCATCTCTGATTTACAACCTCTGATTCCCCACCTCTGATTCCCCATATCTGATTCCCCGCCTCTGTTTCCCCGCCTCTGATTCCCCGCCTCTGATTCCCCATATCTGATTCCCCGGCTCTGATTGCCCACCTCTGATTCCCCGCCTCTGATTCGCCAGCTCTGATTCCCAGCCTCTGATTCCCCGCATCTGATTCCCTGCCTCTGATTCCCCGCCTCTGATACCCCATCTCTAAATCACCGCCTTTGATTCGCCACCTCTGATTCCCCATATCTGATTCCACACCTCTGTTTCCCCGCCTCTGATTCCCCGCCTCTGATTCTCCATATCTCATTCCCCGCCTCTGAATCCCCATCTCTGATTCCCGGACTCTGATTCCCCACCTCTGATTCCCGGCCTCTTATTCCCAGCATCCGATTCCCGGCCTCTGATTCCCGGCCTCTAATTCCCCGCTTCTGATTCTGATTCCCTGCCTCTGATTCCCCATCTCTGATTCCGCACATCTGATTCCCTGCCTTTTATTCCCCACCTCTGATTCCCCATATCTGAATCCCCGCCTCTGTTTCCCCGCCTCTGATTCCCCGCCTCTGTTTCCCCATATCTAATTCCCCACCTCTGATGCCCCAACTCTGATTCCCCGCCTCTGATTCCCCAGCTCTGATTCCCCACCTCTGATTCCCTGCATCCGATTCCCCATGTCTGATTCCCCGCCTCTGTTTCCCCGCCTCTGATTCACCGCTGTTTCCCCATATCTGATACCCCGCCTCTGATTCCCCAGCTCTGATTCCCTGCCTCTGATTCCCCGCGTTCCATTCCCTGCCTCTGATTCCCCGCCTGTGATTCCCCATCTCTGATTCACCACCTCTGATTCCCCACCTCTGATTCCCCATATCTAATTCCCCGCCTCTGTTTGCCCGCCTCTGATTCCCCTCCTCTGTTTCCACATATCTGATTGCCCGCCTCTGAATCCCCAACTCTGATTCCCTGCCTCTGATTCACCAGCTCTGATTCCCCGCCTTTGATTCCCCCCGTCTGATTCCCAGCCTCTGAATCCCCGTGTCTGATTTCCTGCCTCTGATTCCCCGCCTCTGATTCCCCATCTCTGATTCACCGCCTCTGATTCCCCACCTCTGACTCCCCATTTCTGATTCCGCACATCCGATTCCCTGCCTCTGATTCCACGACTCTGATTCCCCACCTCTGATTCCCCAGCTCTTATTCCCCGCCTCTGATTCCCCGCGTCTGATTCCCTGCCTCTGATTCCCCGCCTCTGATTCCCCATCTCTGATTCCCCACCTCTGATTCCCCGTGTCTGATTCCCTGCCTCTGATTCCCCGCCTCTGATTCCCCGCCTCTGATTCCCTGCAACTGATTCCCCGCCCCTGATTCCCCACCTCTGATTCCCCATATCTTATTCCCCGCCTCTGTTTCCCCCCCTCTGATTCCCAGCCTCTGATTCCCCATATCTGATTCCCTGCCTCTGATTCCCCATATCTGATTCCCCGCCTCTATTTCCCCGCCTCTGATTCCCCGCCTCTGATTCCCCATATCTGATTCCCCGGCTCTGATTGCCCACCTCTGATTCCCCGCCTCTGATTCGCCAGCTCTGATTCCCCGCCTCTGAATCCCCGCATCTGATTCCCTGCCTCTGATTCGCCACCTCTGATTCCCCATATCTGAATCCCCACCTCTGTTTCCCCGCCTCTGATTCCCCGCCTCTGATTCTCCATATCTCATTCCCCGCCTCTGAATCCCCATCTCTGATTCCCGGACTCTGATTCCCCACCTCTGATTCCCGGCCTCTTATTCCCAGCATCTGATTCCCGGCCTCTGATTCCCGGCCTCTGATTCCCCGCTTCTGATTCTGATACCCTGCCTCTGATTCCCCATCTCTGATTCCGCACATCTGATTCCCCGCCTCTGATTCCCCATCTCTGATTCCGCACATCTGATTCCCCGCCTCTGTTTCCCCGCCTCTGATTCCCCGCCTCTGTTTCCCCATATCTAATTCCCCACCTCTGATGCCCCAACTCTGATTCCCCGCATCTGATTCCCCAGCTCTGATTCCCCGCCTCTGATTCCCCGCATCCGATTCCCCATGTCTGATTCCCCGCCTCTGTTTCCCCGCCTCTGATTCCCCGCCTCTGTTTCCCCATATCTGATTCCCCGCCTCTGATTCCCCAGCTCTGATTCCCTGCCTCTGATTCCCCGCGTTCTATTCCCTGCCTCTGATTCCCCGCCTGTGATTCCCCATCTCTGATTCACCACCTCTGATTCCCCACCTCTGATTCCCCATATCTAATACCCGCCTCTGTTTGCCCGCGTCTGATTCCCCGCCTCTGTTTCCCCATATCTTATTACCCGCCTCTGAATCCCCAACTCTGATTCCCTGCCTCTGATTCACCAGCTCTGATTCCCCGCCTTTGATTCCCCCCGTCTGATTCCCAGCCTCTGAATCCCCGTGTCTGATTTCCTGCCTCAGATTCCCCGCCTCTGATTCCCCATCTCTGATTCACCGCCTCTGATTCCCCACCTCTGATTCCCCATTTCTGATTCCGCACATCCGATTCCCTGCCTCTGATTCCCCGACTCTGATTCCCCACCTCTGATTCCCCAGCTCTGATTCCCCGCCTCTGATTCCCCGCGTCTGATTCCCTGCCTCTGATTCCCCGCCTCTGATACCCCAGCTCTGATTCCCCGCCTCTGATTCCCCGCGTCTGATTCCCTGCCTCTGATTCCCCGCCTCTGATTCCCCATCTCTGATTCCCCACCTCTGATTCCCCGTTTCTGATTCCCTGCCTCTGATTCCCCGCCTCTGATTACCCGCCTCTGATTCCCTGCCACTGATTCCCCGCCCCTGATTCCCCACCTCTGATTCCCCATATCTGATTCCCCGCCTCTATTATCCCATATCTGCTTCGCCGCCTCTGATTCCCCAACTCTGATTCCCCGCCTCTGATTCCCCAGCTCTGATTTCCCGCCTCTGATTCCCGGCATCCGATTCCCTGCCTCTGATTCCCCACCTCTGATTCCCCATCTCTGATTCCCCGCCTCTGATTCCCCGTGTCTGATTCCCTGCCTCTGATTCCCCGACTCTGATTCCCCGCGCCTGATTCCCTGCCACTGATTCCCTGCCCCTGATTGCCCACCTCTGATTCCCCATATCTGATTCCCCGCCTCTGTTTTCCTGCCTCTGATTCCCTGTCTCTGATTCCCCATATCTGTTTCCCCGCCTCTGATTCCCCAACTCTGATTCCCTGCCTCTGATTCCCCATCTCTGATTCCGCACATCTGATTCCCCGCCTCTGTTTCCCCGCCTCTGATTCCCCGCCTCTGTTTCCCCATATCTAATTCCCCACCTCTGATGCCCCAACTCTGATTCCCCGCCTCTGATTCCCCACCTCTGATTCCCCGCCTCTGATTCCCCGCATCCGATTCCCCATGTCTGATTCCCCGCCTCTGTTTCCCCGCCTCTGATTCCCCGCCTCTGTTTCCCCATATCTGATTCCCCGCCTCTGATTCCCCAGCTCTGATTCCCTGCCTCTGATACCCCGCGTTCTATTCCCTGCCTCTGATTCCCCGCCTGTGATTCCCCATCTCTGATTCACCACCTCTGATTCCCCACCTCTGATTCCCCATATCTAATTCCCCGCCTCTGTTTGCCCGCGTCTGATTCCCCGCCTCTGTTTCCCCATATCTTATTCCCCGCCTCTGAATCCCCAACTCTGATTCCCTGCCTCTGATTCACCAGCTCTGATTCCCCGCCTTTGATTCCCCCCGTCTGATTCCCAGCCTCTGAATCCCCGTGTCTGATTTCCTGCCTCAGATTCCCCGCCTCTGATTCCCCATCTCTGATTCACCGCCTCTGATTCCCCACCTCTGATTCCCCATTTCTGATTCCGCACATCCGATTCCCTGCCTCTGATTCCCCGACTCTGATTCCCCACCTCTGATTCCCCAGCTCTGATTCCCCGCCTCTGATTCCCCGCGTCTGATTCCCTGCCTCTGATTCCCCGCCTCTGATTCCCCAGCTCTGATTCCCCGCCTCTGATTCCCCGCGTCTGATTCCCTGCCTCTGATTCCCCGCCTCTGATTCCCCATCTCTGATTCCCCACCTCTGATTCCCCGTGTCTGATTCCCCGCCTCTGATTCCCTGCCACTGATTCCCCGCCCCTGATTCCCCACCTCTGATTCCCCATATCTGATTCCCCGCCTCTATTTCCCCATATCTGCTTCGCCGCCTCTGATTCCCCAACTCTGATTCCCCGCCTCTGATTCCCCAGCTCTGATTTCCCGCCTCTGATTCCCGGCATCCGATTCCCTGCCTCTGATTCCCCACCTCTGATTCCCCATCTCTGATTCCCCGCCTCTGATTCCCCGTGTCTGATTCCCTGCCTCTGATTCCCCGACTCTGATTCCCCGCGCCTGATTCCCTGCCACTGATTCCCTGCCCCTGATTCCCCACCTCTGATTCCCCATATCTGATTCCCCGCCTCTGTTTTCCTGCCTCTGATTCCATGCCTCTGATTCCCCATATCTGATTCCCCGCCTCTGATTCCCCGCCTCTGATTCCCCATCTCTGATTCACCACCTCTGATTCCCCACCTCTGATTCCCCATATCTAATACCCGCCTCTGTTTGCCCGCGTCTGATTCCCCGCCTCTGTTTCCCCATATCTTATTACCCGCCTCTGAATCCCCAACTCTGATTCCCTGCCTCTGATTCACCAGCTCTGATTCCCCGCCTTTGATTCCCCCCGTCTGATTCCCAGCCTCTGAATCCCCGTGTCTGATTTCCTGCCTCAGATTCCCCGCCTCTGATTCCCCATCTCTGATTCACCGCCTCTGATTCCCCACCTCTGATTCCCCATTTCTGATTCCGCACATCCGATTCCCTGCCTCTGATTCCCCGACTCTGATTCCCCACCTCTGATTCCCCAGCTCTGATTCCCCGCCTCTGATTCCCCGCGTCTGATTCCCTGCCTCTGATTCCCCGCCTCTGATACCCCAGCTCTGATTCCCCGCCTCTGATTCCCCGCGTCTGATTCCCTGCCTCTGATTCCCCGCCTCTGATTCCCCATCTCTGATTCCCCACCTCTGATTCCCCGTTTCTGATTCCCTGCCTCTGATTCCCCGCCTCTGATTACCCGCCTCTGATTCCCTGCCACTGATTCCCCGCCCCTGATTCCCCACCTCTGATTCCCCATATCTGATTCCCCGCCTCTATTATCCCATATCTGCTTCGCCGCCTCTGATTCCCCAACTCTGATTCCCCGCCTCTGATTCCCCAGCTCTGATTTCCCGCCTCTGATTCCCGGCATCCGATTCCCTGCCTCTGATTCCCCACCTCTAATTCCCCATCTCTGATTCCCCGCCTCTGATTCCCCGTGTCTGATTCCCTGCCTCTGATTCCCCGACTCTGATTCCCCGCGCCTGATTCCCTGCCACTGATTCCCTGCCCCTGATTGCCCACCTCTGATTCCCCATATCTGATTCCCCGCCTCTGTTTTCCTGCCTCTGATTCCCTGTCTCTGATTCCCCATATCTGTTTCCCCGCCTCTGATTCCCCAACTCTGATTCCCTGCCTCTGATTCCCCATCTCTGATTCCGCACATCTGATTCCCCGCCTCTGTTTCCCCGCCTCTGATTCCCCGCCTCTGTTTCCCCATATCTAATTCCCCACCTCTGATGCCCCAACTCTGATTCCCCGCCTCTGATTCCCCAGCTCTGATTCCCCGCCTCTGATTCCCCGCATCCGATTCCCCATGTCTGATTCCCCGCCTCTGTTTCCCCGCCTCTGATTCCCCGCCTCTGTTTCCCCATATCTGATTCCCCGCCTCTGATTCCCCAGCTCTGATTCCCTGCCTCTGATACCCCGCGTTCTATTCCCTGCCTCTGATTCCCCGCCTGTGATTCCCCATCTCTGATTCACCACCTCTGATTCCCCACCTCTGATTCCCCATATCTAATTCCCCGCCTCTGTTTGCCCGCGTCTGATTCCCCGCCTCTGTTTCCCCATATCTTATTCCCCGCCTCTGAATCCCCAACTCTGATTCCCTGCCTCTGATTCACCAGCTCTGATTCCCCGCCTTTGATTCCCCCCGTCTGATTCCCAGCCTCTGAATCCCCGTGTCTGATTTCCTGCCTCAGATTCCCCGCCTCTGATTCCCCATCTCTGATTCACCGCCTCTGATTCCCCACCTCTGATTCCCCATTTCTGATTCCGCACATCCGATTCCCTGCCTCTGATTCCCCGACTCTGATTCCCCACCTCTGATTCCCCAGCTCTGATTCCCCGCCTCTGATTCCCCGCGTCTGATTCCCTGCCTCTGATTCCCCGCCTCTGATTCCCCAGCTCTGATTCCCCGCCTCTGATTCCCCGCGTCTGATTCCCTGCCTCTGATTCCCCGCCTCTGATTCCCCATCTCTGATTCCCCACCTCTGATTCCCCGTGTCTGATTCCCCGCCTCTGATTCCCTGCCACTGATTCCCCGCCCCTGATTCCCCACCTCTGATTCCCCATATCTGATTCCCCGCCTCTATTTCCCCATATCTGCTTCGCCGCCTCTGATTCCCCAACTCTGATTCCCCGCCTCTGATTCCCCAGCTCTGATTTCCCGCCTCTGATTCCCGGCATCCGATTCCCTGCCTCTGATTCCCCACCTCTGATTCCCCATCTCTGATTCCCCGCCTCTGATTCCCCGTGTCTGATTCCCTGCCTCTGATTCCCCGACTCTGATTCCCCGCGCCTGATTCCCTGCCACTGATTCCCTGCCCCTGATTCCCCACCTCTGATTCCCCATATCTGATTCCCCGCCTCTGTTTTCCTGCCTCTGATTCCCTGCCTCTGATTCCCCATATCTGATTCCCCGCCTCTGATTCCCCAACTCTGATTCCCCGCCTCTGATTCCCCAGCTCTGAATCCCCGCCTCTGACTCCTCGCGTCTGATTCCCTGCCTCTAATTCCCCTCCTCTGATTCCCCATCTGTGATTCACAACCTCTGATGCCCCACCTCTGATTCCCCATATCTGATTCCCCGCCTCTGTTTCCCCGCCTCTGATTCCCCGCCTCTGATTCCCCATATCTGATTCCCCGCCTCTGATTGCCCACCTCTGATTCCCCGCGTCTGATTCCCTGCCTCTGATTCACCGCCTCTGATTCCCCATCTCTGGTTCACCACCTCTGATTCCCGGCCTCTGATTCCCCATCTCTGAATCCGCACATCCGATTCCCTGCCTATGATTCCCCACCTCTGATTCCCCGCCTCTGATTCCCCATATCTGATTCCCTGTCTCTGTTTCCCCGCCTCTGATTCCCCATATGTGATTCCCCACCTCTGTTTCCATGCCTCTGATTCCCCGCCTCTGTTTCCCCATCTCTGATTCACCGCCTTTGATTCGCCACCTCTGATTCCCCATATCTGATTCCCCACCTCTGTTTCCCCGCCTCTGATTCCCCGCCTCTGATTCTCCATATCTCATTCCCCGCCTCTGAATCCCCATCTCTGATTCCCGGCCTCTGATTCCCAACCTCTGATTCCACACCTCTCATTCCCCATATCTGATTCCCCGCCTCTATTTCCCCATATCTGATTCCCCGCCTCTGATTCCCCAACTCTGATTCCCCGCCTCTGATTCCCCAGCTCTGATTCCCCGCCTCTGATTCCCGGCGTCCGATTCCCTGCCTCTGATTCCCCACCTCTGATTCCCCATCTCTGATTCCCCGCCTCTGATTCCCCGTGTCTGATTCCCTGTCTCTGATTCCCCGCCTCTGATTCCCCGCCTCTGATTCCCTGCCACTGATTCCCTGCCCCTGATTCCCCACTTCTGATTCCCCATATCTGATTCCCCGCTTCTGTTTCCCCGCCTCTGATTCCCCGCCTCTGGTTCCCGATATCTGATTCCCTGCCTCTGATTCCCCAACTCTGATTCCCCGCCTCTGATTCCCCAGCTCTGAATCCCCGCCTCTGATTCCCCGCGTCTGATTCCCTGCCTCTGATTCCCCGCCTTGATTCACCATCTCTGATTTACAACCTCTGATTCCCCACCTCTGATTCCCCATATCTGATTCCCCGCCTCTGTTTCCCCGCCTCTGATTCCCCGCCTCTGATTCCCCATATCTGATTCCCCGGCTCTGATTGCCCACCTCTGATTCCCCGCCTCTGATTCGCCAGCTCTGATTCCCCGCCTCTGATTCCCCGCATCTGATTCCCTGCCTCTGATTCCCCGCCTCTGATTCCCCATCTCTAAATCACCGCCTTTGATTCGCCACCTCTGATTCCCCATATCTGATTCCACATCTCTGTTTCCCCGCCTCTGATTCCCCGCCTCTGATTCTCCATATCTCATTCCCCGCCTCTGAATCCTCATCTCTGATTCCCGGACTCTGATTCCCCACCTCTGATTCCCGGCCTCTTATTCCCAGCATTTGATTCCCGGCCTCCGATTCCCAGCCTCTGATTCCCCGCTTCTGATTCTGATTCCCTGCCTCTGATTCCCCATCTCTGATTCTGCACATCTGATTCCCTGCCTCTGAGTCCCCACCTCTGATTCCCCATATCTGATTCCCCGCCTCTGTTTCCCCGCCTCTGATTCCCCGCCTCTGTTTCCCCATATCTAATTCCCCACCTCTGATGCCCCAACTCTGATTCCCCGCCTCTGATTCCCCAGCTCTGATTCCCCACCTCTGATTCCCTGCATCCGATTCCCCATGTCTGATTCCCCGCCTCTGTTTCCCCGCCTCTGATTCACCGCTGTTTCCCCATATCTGATTCCCCGCCTCTGATTCCCCAGCTCTGATTCCCTGCCTCTGATTCCCCGCGTTCCATTCCCTGCCTCTGATTCCCCGCCTGTGATTCCCCATCTCTGATTCACCACCTCTGATTCCCCACCTCTGATTCCCCATATCTAATTCCCCGCCTCTGTTTGCCCGCCTCTGATTCCCCTCCTCTGTTTCCACATATCTGATTGCCCGCCTCTGAATCCCCAACTCTGATTCCCTGCCTCTTATTCACCAGCTCTGATTCCCCGCCTTTGATTCCCCCCGTCTGATTCCCAGCCTCTGAATCCCCGTGTCTGATTTCCTGCCTCTGATTCCCAGCCTCTGATTCCCCATCTCTGATTCACCGCCTCTGATTCACCGCCTCTGATTCCCCACCTCTGACTCCCCATTTCTGATTCCGCACATCCGATTCCCTGCCTCTGATTCCACGACTCTGATTCCCCACCTCTGATTCCCCAGCTCTTATTCCCCGCCTCTGATTCCCCGCGTCTGATTCCCTGCCTCTGATTCCCCGCCTCTGATTCCCCATCTCTGATTCCCCACCTCTGATTCCCCGTGTCTGATTCCCTGCCTCTGATTCCCCGCCTCTGATTCCCCGCCTCTGATTCCCTGCAACTGATTCCCCGCCCCTGATTCCCCACCTCTGATTCCCCATATCTTATTCCCCGCCTCTGTTTCCCCCCCTCTGATTCCCAGCCTCTGATTCCCCATATCTGATTCACTGCCTCTGATTCCCCATATCTGATTCCCCATATCTGAATCCCCACCTCTGTTTCCCCGCCTCTGATTCCCCGCCTCTGATTCTCCATATCTCATTCCCCGCCTCTGAATCCCCATCTCTGATTCCCGGACTCTGATTCCCCACCTCTGATTCCCGGCCTCTTATTCCCAGCATCTGATTCCCGGCCTCTGATTCCCGGCCTCTGATTCCCCGCTTCTGATTCTGATACCCTGCCTCTGATTCCCCATCTCTGATTCCGCACATCTGATTCCCTGCCTCTGATTCCCCATCTCTGATTCCGCACATCTGATTCCCCGCCTCTGTTTCCTCGCCTCTGATTCCCCGCCTCTGTTTCCCCATATCTAATTCCCCACCTCTGATGCCCCAACTCTAATTCCCAGCCTCTGATTCCCCAGCTCTGATTCCCCGCCTCTGATTCCCCGCATCCGATTCCCCATGTCTGATTCCCCGCCTCTGTTTCCCCGCCTCTGATTCCCCGCCTCTGTTTCCCCATATCTGATTCCCCGCCTCTGATTCCCCAGCTCTGATTCCCTGCCTCTGATTCCCCGCGTTCTATTCCCTGCCTCTGATTCCCCGCCTGTGATTCCCCATCTCTGATTCACCACCTCTGATTCCCCACCTCTGATTCCCCATATCTAATTCCCCGCCTCTGTTTGCCCGCGTCTGATTCCCCGCCTCTGTTTCCCCATATCTTATTCCCAGCCTCTGAATCCCCAACTCTGATTCCCTGCCTCTGATTCACCAGCTCTGATTCCCCGCCTTTGATTCCCCCCGTCTGATTCCCAGCCTCTGAATCCCCGTGTCTGATTTCCTGCCTCAGATTCCCCGCCTCTGATTCCCCATCTCTGATTCACCGCCTCTGATTCCCCACCTCTGATTCCCCATTTCTGATTCCGCACATCCGATTCCCTGCCTCTGATTCCCCGACTCTGATTCCCCACCTCTGATTCCCCAGCTCTGATTCCCCGCCTCTGATACCCCGCGTCTGATTCCCTGCCTCTGATTCCCCGCCTCTGATTCCCCAGCTCTGATTCCCCGCCTCTGATTCCCCGCGTCTGATTCCCTGCCTCTGATTCCCCGCCTCTGATTCCCCATCTCTGATTCCCCACCTCTGATTCCCCGTGTCTGATTCCCTGCCTCTGATTCCCCGCCTCTGATTCCCCGCCTCTGATTCCCTGCCACTGATTTCCCGCCCCTGATTCCCCACCTCTGATTCCCCATATCTGATTCCCCGCCTCTATTTCCCCATATCTGCTTCGCCGCCTCTGATTCCCCAACTCTGATTCCCCGCCTCTGATTCCCCAGCTCTGATTTCCCGCCTCTGATTCCCCGTGTCTGATTCCCTGCCTCTGATTCCCCGACTCTGATTCCCCGCGTCTGATTCCCTGCCACTGATTCCCTGCCCCTGATTCCCCACCTCTGAATACCCATATCTGATTCCCCGCCTCTGTTTTCCTGCCTCTGATTCCCTGCCTCTGATTCCCCATATCTGATTCCCCGCCTCTGATTCCCCAACTCTGATTCCCCGCCTCTGATTCCCCAGCTCTGAATCCCCGCCTCTGACTCCTCGCGTCTGATTCCCTGCCTCTGATTCCCCGCCTCTGATTCCCCATCTGTGATTCACAACCTCTGATGCCCCACCTCTGATTCCCCATATCTGATTCCCCGCCTCTGTTTCCCCGCCTCTGATTCCCCGCCTCTGATTCCCCATATCTGATTCCCCGCCTCTGATTGCCCACCTCTGATTCCCCGCGTCTGATTCCCTTCCTCTGATTCACCGCCTCTGATTCCCCATCTCTGGTTCACCACCTCTGATTCCCGGCCTCTGATTCCCCATCTCTGAATCCGCACATCCGATTCCCTGCCTATGATTCCCCACCTCTGATTCCCCGCCTCTGATTCCCCATATCTGATTCCCCGGCTCTGATTGCCCACCTCTGATTCCCCGCCTCTGATTCGCCAGCTCTGATTCCCCGCCTCTGATTCCCCGCATCTGATTCCCTGCCTCTGATTCCCCGCCTCTGATTCCCAATCTCTAAATCACCACCTTTGATTCGCCACCTCTGATTCCCCATATCTGATTCCACACCTCTGTTTCCCCGCCTCTGATTCCCCGCCTCTGATTCTCCATATCTCATTCCCCGCCTCTGAATCCCCATCTCTGATTCCCGGACTCTGATTCCCCACCTCTGATTCCCGGCCTCTTATTCCCAGCATCCGATTCCCGGCCTCTGATTCCCGGCCTCTAATTCCCCGCTTCTGATTCTGATTCCCTGCCTCTGATTCCCCATCTCTGATTCCGCACATCTGATTCCCTGCCTCTGATTCCCCACCTCTGATTCCCCATATCTGAATCCCCGCCTCTGTTTCCCCGCCTCTGATTCCCCGCCTCTGTTTCCCCATATCTAATTCCCCACCTCTGATGCCCCAACTCTGATTCCCCGCCTCTGATTCCCCAGCTCTGATTCCCCACCTCTGATTCCCTGCATCCGATTCCCCATGTCTGATTCCCCGCCTCTGTTTCCCCGCCTCTGATTCACCGCTGTTTCCCCATATCTGATTCCCCATATCTAATTCCCCGCCTCTGTTTGCCCGCCTCTGATTCCCCTCCTCTGTTTCCACATATCTGATTGCCCGCCTCTGAATCCCCAACTCTGATTCCCTGCCTCTGATTCACCAGCTCTGATTCCCCGCCTTTGATTCCCCCCGTCTGATTCCCAGCCTCTGAATCCCCGTGTCTGATTTCCTGCCTCTGATTCCCCGCCTCTGATTCCCCATCTCTGATTCACCGCCTCTGATTCCCCACCTCTGACTCCCCATTTCTGATTCCGCACATCCGATTCCCTGCCTCTGATTCCACGACTCTGATTCCCCACCTCTGATTCCCCAGCTCTTATTCCCCGCCTCTGATTCCCCGCGTCTGATTCCCTGCCTCTGATTCACCGCCTCTGATTCCCCATGTCTGATTCCCCACCTCTGATTCCCCGTGTCTGATTCCCTGCCTCTGATTCCCCGCCTCTGATTCCCCGCCTCTGATTCCCTGCAACTGATTCCCCGCCCCTGATTCCCCACCTCTGATTCCCCATATCTTATTCCCCGCCTCTGTTTCCCCCCCTCTGATTCCCAGCCTCTGATTCCCCATATCTGATTCCCTGCCTCTGATTCCCCATATCTGATTCCCCGCCTCTATTTCCCCGCCTCTGATTCCCCGCCTCTGATTCCCCATATCTGATTCCCCGCCTCTGATTCGCCAGCTCTGATTCCCCGCCTATGAATCCCCGCATCTGATTCCCTGCCTCTGATTCGCCACCTCTGATTCCCCATATCTGAATCCCCACCTCTGTTTCCCCGCCTCTGATTCCCCGCCTCTGATTCTCCATATCTCATTCCCCGCCTCTGAATCCCCATCTCTTATTCCCGGACTCTGATTCCCCACCTCTGATTCCCGGCCTCTTATTCCCAGCATCTGATTCCCGGCCTCTGATTCTCGGCCTCTGATTCCCCGCTTCTGATTCTGATACCCTGCCTCTGATTCCCCATCTCTGATTCCGCACATCTGATTCCCTGCCTCTGATTCCCCATCTCTGATTCCGCACATCTGATTCCCCGCCTCTGTTTCCCCGCCTCTGATTCCCCGCCTCTGTTTCCCCATATCTGATTCCCCGCCTCTGATTCCCCAGCTCTGATTCCCTGCCTCTGATTCCCCGCGTTCTATTCCCTGCCTCTGATTCCCCGCCTGTGATTCCCCATCTCTGATTCACCACCTCTGATTCCCCACCTCTGATTCCCCATATCTAATTCCCCGCCTCTGTTTGCCCGCGTCTGATTCCCCGCCTCTGTTTCCCCATATCTTATTCCCCGCCTCTGAATCCCCAACTCTGATTCCCTGCCTCTGATTCACCAGCTCTGATTCCCCGCCTTTGATTCCCCCCGTCTGATTCCCAGCCTCTGAATCCCCGTGTCTGATTTCCTGCCTCAGATTCCCCGCCTCTGATTCCCCATCTCTGATTCACCGCCTCTGATTCCCCACCTCTGATTCCCCATTTCTGATTCCGCACATCCGATTCACCGCCTCTGATTCCCCAGCTCTGATTCCCCGCCTCTGATTCCCCGCGTCTGATTCCCTGCCTCTGATTCCCCGCCTCTGATTCCCCATCTCTGATTCCCCACCTCTGATTCCCCGTGTCTGATTCCCCGCCTCTGATTCCCTGCCACTGATTCCCCGCCCCTGATTCCCCACCTCTGATTCCCCATATCTGATTCCCCGCCTCTATTTCCCCATATCTGCTTCGCCGCCTCTGATTCCCCAACTCTGATTCCCCGCCTCTGATTCCCCAGCTCTGATTTACCGCCTCTGATTCCCGGCATCCGATTCCCTGCCTCTGATTCCCCACCTCTGATTCCCCATCTCTGATTCCCCGCCTCTGATTCCCCGTGTCTGATTCCCTGCCTCTGATTCCCCGACTCTGATTCCCCGCGCCTGATTCCCTGCCACTGATTCCCTGCCCCTGATTCCCCACCTCTGATTCCCCATATCTGATTCCCCGCCTCTGTTTTCCTGCCTCTGATTCCCTGCCTCTGATTCCCCATATCTGATTCCCCGCCTCTGATTCCCCAACTCTGATTCCCCGCCTCTGATTCCCCAGCTCTGAATCCCCGCCTCTGACTCCTCGCGTCTGATTCCCTGCCTCTAATTCCCCGCCTCTGATTCCCCATCTGTGATTCACAACCTCTGATGCCCCACCTCTGATTCCCCATATCTGATTCCCCGCCTCTGTTTCCCCGCCTCTGATTCCCCGCCTCTGATTCCCCATATCTGATTCCCCGCCTCTGATTGCCCACCTCTGATTCCCCGCGTCTGATTCCCTGCCTCTGATTCACCGCCTCTGATTCCCCATCTCTGGTTCACCACCTCTGATTCCCGGCCTCTGATTCCCCATCTCTGAATCCGCACATCCGATTCCCTGCCTATGATTCCCCACCTCTGATTCCCCGCCTCTGATTCCCCATATCTGATTCCCTGTCTCTGTTTCCCCGCCTCTGATTCCCCATATGTGATTCCCCACCTCTGTTTCCACGCCTCTGATTCCCCGCCTCTGTTTCCCCATCTCTGATTCACCGCCTTTGATTCGCCACCTCTGATTCCCCATATCTGATTCCCCACCTCTGTTTCCCCGCCTCTGATTCCCCGCCTCTGATTCTCCATATCTCATTCCCCGCCTCTGAATCCCCATCTCTGATTCCCGGCCTCTGATTCCCAACCTCTGATTCCACACCTCTCATTCCCCATATCTGATTCCCTGCCTCTATTTCCCCATATCTGATTCCCCGCCTCTGATTCCCCAACTCTGATTCCCCGCCTCTGATTCCCCAGCTCTGATTCCCCGCCTCTGATTCCCGGCGTCCGATTCCCTGCCTCTGATTCCCCACCTCTGATTCCCCATCTCTGATTCCCCGCCTCTGATTCCCCGTGTCTGATTCCCTGTCTCTGATTCCCCGCCTCTGATTCCCCGCCTCTGATTCCCTGCCACTGATTCCCTGCCCCTGATTCCCCACTTCTGATTCCCCATATCTGAATCCCCGCCTCTGTTTCCCCGCCTCTGATTCCCCGCCTCTGGTTCCCGATATCTGATTCCCTGCCTCTGATTCCCCAACTCTGATTCCCCGCCTCTGATTCCCCAGCTCTGAATCCCCGCCTCTGATTCCCCGCGTCTGATTCCCTGCCTCTGATTCCCCGCCTTGATTCCCCATCTCTGATTTACAACCTCTGATTCCCCACCTCTGATTCCCCATATCTGATTCCCCGCCTCTGTTTCCCCGCCTCTGATTCCCCGCCTCTGATTCCCCATATCTGATTCCCCGGCTCTGATTGCCCACCTCTGATTCCCCGCCTCTGATTCGCCAGCTCTGATTCCCCGCCTCTGATTCCCCGCATCTGATTCCCTGCCTCTGATTCCCCGCCTCTGATTCCCCATCTCTAAATCACCGCATTTGATTCGCCACCTCTGATTCCCCATATCTGATTCCACATCTCTGTTTCCCCGCCTCTGATTCCCCGCCTCTGATTCTCCATATCTCATTCCCCGCCTCTGAATCCTCATCTCTGATTCCCGGACTCTGATTCCCCACCTCTGATTCCCGGCCTCTTATTCCCAGCATTTGATTCCCGGCCTCCGATTCCCAGCCTCTGATTCCCCGCTTCTGATTCTGATTCCCTGCCTCTGATTCCCCATCTCTGATTCTGCACATCTGATTCCCTGCCTCTGAGTCCCCACCTCTGATTCCCCATATCTGATTCCCCGCCTCTGTTTCCCCGCCTCTGATTCCCCGCCTCTGTTTCCCCATATCTAATTCCCCACCTCTGATGCCCCAACTCTGATTCCCCGCCTCTGATTCCCCAGCTCTGATTCCCCACCTCTGATTCCCTGCATCCGATTCCCCATGTCTGATTCCCCGCCTCTGTTTCCCCGCCTCTGATTCACCGCTGTTTCCCCATATCTGATTCACCGCCTCTGATTCCCCAGCTCTGATTCCCTGCCTCTGATTCCCCGCGTTCCATTCCCTGCCTCTGATTCCCCGCCTGTGATTCCCCATCTCTGATTCACCACCTCTGATTCCCCACCTCAGATTCCCCATATCTAATTCCCCGCCTCTGTTTGCCCGCCTCTGATTCCCCTCCTCTGTTTCCACATATCTGATTGCCCGCCTCTGAATCCCCAACTCTGATTCCCTGCCTCTGATTCACCAGCTCTGATTCCCCGCCTTTGATTCCCCCCGTCTGATTCCCAGCCTCTGAATCCCCGTGTCTGATTTCCTGCCTCTGATTCCCAGCCTCTGATTCCCCATCTCTGATTCACCGCCTCTGATTCACCGCCTCTGATTCCCCACCTCTGACTCCCCATTTCTGATTCCGCACATCCGATTCCCTGCCTCTGATTCCACGATTCTGATTCCCCACCTCTGATTCCCCAGCTCTTATTCCCCGCCTCTGATTCCCCGCGTCTGATTCCCTGCCTCTGATTCCCCGCCTCTGATTCCCCATCTCTGATTCCCCACCTCTGATTCCCCGTGTCTGATTCCCTGCCTCTGATTCCCCGCCTCTGATTCCCCGCCTCTGATTCCCTGCAACTGATTCCCCGCACCTGATTCCCCACCTCTGATTCCCCATATCTTATTCCCCGCCTCTGTTTCCCCCCCTCTGATTCCCAGCCTCTGATTCCCCATATCTGATTCCCTGCCTCTGATTCCCCATATCTGATTCCCCATATCTGAATCCCCACCTCTGTTTCCCCGCCTCTGATTCCCCGCCTCTGATTCTCCATATCTCATTCCCCGCCTCTGAATCCCCATCTCTGATTCCCGGACTCTGATTCCCCACCTCTGATTCCCGGCCTCTTATTCCCAGCATCTGATTCCCGGCCTCTGATTCCCGGCCTCTGATTCCCCGCTTCTGATTCTGATACCCTGCCTCTGATTCCCCATCTCTGATTCCGCACCTCTGATTCCCTGCCTCTGATTCCCCATCTCTGATTCCGCACATCTGATTCCCCGCCTCTGTTTCCTCGCCTCTGATTCCCCGCCTCTGTTTCCCCATATCTAATTCCCCACCTCTGATGCCCCAACTCTAATTCCCAGCCTCTGATTCCCCAGCTCTGATTCCCCGCCTCTGATTCCCCGCATCCGATTCCCCATGTCTGATTCCCCGCCTCTGTTTCCCCGCCTCTGATTCCCCGCCTCTGTTTCCCCATATCTGATTCCCCGCCTCTGATTCCCCAGCTCTGATTCCCTGCCTCTGATTCCCCGCGTTCTATTCCCTGCCTCTGATTCCCCGCCTGTGATTCCCCATCTCTGATTCACCACCTCTGATTCCCCACCTCTGATTCCCCATATCTAATTCCCCGCCTCTGTTTGCCCGCGTCTGATTCCCCGCCTCTGTTTCCCCATATCTTATTCCCAGCCTCTGAATCCCCAACTCTGATTCCCTGCCTCTGATTCACCAGCTCTGATTCCCCGCCTTTGATTCCCCCCGTCTGATTCCCAGCCTCTGAATCCCCGTGTCTGATTTCCTGCCTCAGATTCCCCGCCTCTGATTCCCCATCTCTGATTCACCGCCTCTGATTCCCCACCTCTGATTCCCCATTTCTGATTCCGCACATCCGATTCCCTGCCTCTGATTCCCCGACTCTGATTCCCCACCTCTGATTCCCCAGCTCTGATTCCCCGCCTCTGATTCCCCGCGTCTGATTCCCTGCCTCTGATTCCCCGCCTCTGATTCCCCAGCTCTGATTCCCCGCCTCTGATTCCCCGCGTCTGATTCCCTGCCTCTGATTCCCCGCCTCTGATTCCCCATCTCTGATTCCCCACCTCTGATTCCCCGTGTCTGATTCCCTGCCTCTGATTCCCCGCCTCTGATTCCCCGCCTCTGATTCCCTGCCACTGATTTCCCGCCCCTGATTCCCCACCTCTGATTCCCCATATCTGATTCCCCGCCTCTATTTCCCCATATCTGCTTCGCCGCCTCTGATTCCCCAACTCTGATTCCCCGCCTCTGATTCCCCAGCTCTGATTTCCCGCCTCTGATTCCCCGTGTCTGATTCCCTGCCTCTGATTCCCCGACTCTGATTCCCCGCGTCTGATTCCCTGCCACTGATTCCCTGCCCCTGATTCCCCACCTCTGATTCCCCATATCTGATTCCCCGCCTCTGTTTTCCTGCCTCTGATTCCCTGCCTCTGATTCCCCATATCTGATTCCCCGCCTCTGATTCCCCAACTCTGATTCCCCGCCTCTGATTCCCCAGCTCTGAATCCCCGCCTCTGACTCCTCGCGTCTGATTCCCTGCCTCTGATTCCCCGCCTCTGATTCCCCATCTGTGATTCACAACCTCTGATGCCCCACCTCTGATTCCCCATATCTGATTCCCCGCCTCTGTTTCCCCGCCTCTGATTCCCCGCCTCTGATTCCCCATATCTGATTCCCCGCCTCTGATTGCCCACCTCTGATTCCCCGCGTCTGATTCCCTTCCTCTGATTCACCGCCTCTGATTCCCCATCTCTGGTTCACCACCTCTGATTCCCGGCCACTGATTCCCCATCTCTGAATCCGCACATCCGATTCCCTGCCTATGATTCCCCACCTCTGATTCCCCGCCTCTGATTCCCCATATCTGATTCCCCGGCTCTGATTGCCCACCTCTGATTCCCCGCCTCTGATTCGCCAGCTCTGATTCCCCGCCTCTGATTCCCCGCATCTGATTCCCTGCCTCTGATTCCCCGCCTCTGATTCCCAATCTCTAAATCACCGCCTTTGATTCGCCACCTCTGATTCCCCATATCTGATTCCACACCTCTGTTTCCCCGCCTCTGATTCCCCGCCTCTGATTCTCCATATCTCATTCCCCGCCTCTGAATCCCCATCTCTGATTCCCGGACTCTGATTCCCCACCTCTGATTCCCGGCCTCTTATTCCCAGCATCCGATTCCCGGCCTCTGATTCCCGGCCTCTAATTCCCCGCTTCTGATTCTGATTCCCTGCCTCTGATTCCCCATCTCTGATTCCGCACATCTGATTCCCTGCCTCTGATTCCCCACCTCTGATTCCCCATATCTGAATCCCCGCCTCTGTTTCCCCGCCTCTGATTCCCCGCCTCTGTTTCCCCATATCTAATTCCCCACCTCTGATGCCCCAACTCTGATTCCCCGCCTCTGATTCCCCAGCTCTGATTCCCCACCTCTGATTCCCTGCATCCGATTCCCCATGTCTGATTCCCCGCCTCTGTTTCCCCGCCTCTGATTCACCGCTGTTTCCCCATATCTGATTCCCCATATCTAATTCCCCGCCTCTGTTTGCCCGCCTCTGATTCCCCTCCTCTGTTTCCACATATCTGATTGCCCGCCTCTGAATCCCCAACTCTGATACCCTGCCTCTGATTCACCAGCTCTGATTCCCCGCCTTTGATTCCCCCCGTCTGATTCCCAGCCTCTGAATCCCCGTGTCTGATTTCCTGCCTCTGATTCCCCGCCTCTGATTCCCCACCTCTGACTCCCCATTTCTGATTCCGCACATCCGATTCCCTGCCTCTGATTCCACGACTCTGATTCCCCACCTCTGATTCCCCAGCTCTTATTCCCGGCCTCTGATTCCCCGCGTCTGATTCCCTGCCTCTGATTCACCGCCTCTGATTCCCCATCTCTGATTCCCCACCTCTGATTCCCCGTGTCTGATTCCCTGCCTCTGATTCCCCGCCTCTGATTCCCCGCCTCTGATTCCCTGCAACTGATTCCCCGCCCCTGATTCCCCACCTCTGATTTCCCATATCTGATTCCCCGCCTCTGATTCGCCAGCTCTGATTCCCCGCCTCTGAATCCCCGCATCTGATTCCCTGCCTCTGATTCGCCACCTCTGATTCCCCATATCTGAATCCCCACCTCTGTTTCCCCGCCTCTGATTCCCCGCCTCTGATTCTCCATATCTCATTCCCCGCCTCTGAATCCCCATCTCTTATTCCCGGACTCTGATTCCCCACCTCTGATTCCCGGCCTCTTATTCCCAGCATCTGATTCCCGGCCTCTGATTCTCGGCCTCTGATTCCCCGCTTCTGATTCTGATACCCTGCCTCTGATTCCCCATCTCTGATTCCGCACATCTGATTACCTGCCTCTGATTCCCCATCTCTGATTCCGCACATCTGATTCCCCGCCTCTGTTTCCCCGCCTCTGATTCCCCGCCTCTGTTTCCCCATATCTAATTCCCCACCTCTGATGCCCCAACTCTGATTCCCCGCCTCTGATTCCCCAGCTCTGATTCCCCGCCTCTGATTCCCCGCATCCGATTCCCCATGTCTGATTCCCCGCCTCTGTTTCCCCGCCTCTGATTCCCCATCTCTGATTCACCACCTCTGATTCCCCACCTCTGATTCCCCATATCTGATTCCCCGGCTCTGATTGCCCACCTCTGATTCCCCGCCTCTGATTCGCCAGCTCTGATTCCCCGCCTCTGATTCCCCGCATCTGATTCCCTGCCTCTGATTCCCCGCCTCTGATTCCCAATCTCTAAATCACCGCCTTTGATTCGCCACCTCTGATTCCCCATATCTGATTCCACACCTCTGTTTCCCCATTTCTGATTCCGCACATCCGATTCCCTGCCTCTGATTCCCCGACTCTGATTCCCCACCTCTGATTCCCCAGCTCTGATTCCCCGCCTCTGATTCCCCGCGTCTGATTCCCTGCCTCTGATTCCCCGCCTCTGATTCCCCAGCTCTGATTCCCCGCCTCTGATTCCCCGCGTCTGATTCCCTGCCTCTGATTCCCCGCCTCTGATTCCCCATCTCTGATTCCCCACCTCTGATTCCCCGTGTCTGATTCCCTGCCTCTGATTCCCCGCCTCTGATTCCCCGCCTCTGATTCCCTGCCACTGATTCCCCGCCCCTGATTCCCCACCTCTGATTCCCCATATCTGATTCCCCGCCTCTATTTCCCCATATCTGCTTCGCCGCCTCTGATTCCCCAACTCTGATTCCCCGCCTCTGATTCCCCAGCTCTGATTTCCCGCCTCTGATTCCCGGCATCCGATTCCCTGCCTCTGATTCCCCACCTCTGATTCCCCATCTCTGATTCCCCGCCTCTGATTCCCCGTGTCTGATTCCCTGCCTCTGATTCCCCGACTCTGATTCCCCGCGCCTGATTCCCTGCCACTGATTCCCTGCCCCTGATTCCCCACCTCTGATTCCCCATATCTGATTCCCCGCCTCTGTTTTCCTGCCTCTGATTCCCTGCCTCTGATTCCCCATATCTGATTCCCCGCCTCTGATTCCCCAACTCTGATTCCCTGCCTCTGATTCCCCATCTCTGATTCCGCACATCTGATTCCCCGCCTCTGTTTCCCCGCCTCTGATTCCCCGCCTCTGTTTCCCCATATCTAATTCCCCACCTCTGATGCCCCAACTCTGATTCCCCGCCTCTGATTCCCCAGCTCTGATTCCCCGCCTCTGATTCCCCGCATCCGATTTCCCATGTCTGATTCCCCGCCTCTGTTTCCCCGCCTCTGATTCCCCGCCTCTGTTTCCCCATATCTGATTCCCCGCCTCTGATTCCCCAGCTCTGATTCCCTGCCTCTGATTCCCCGCGTTCTATTCCCTGCCTCTGATTCCCCGCCTGTGATTCCCCATCTCTGATTCACCACCTCTGATTCCCCACCTCTGATTCCCCATATCTAATTCCCCGCCTCTGTTTGCCCGCGTCTGATTCCCCGCCTCTGTTTCCCCATATCTTATTCCCCGCCTCTGAATCCCCAACTCTGATTCCCTGCCTCTGATTCACCAGCTCTGATTCCCCGCCTTTGATTCCCCCCGTCTGATTCCCAGCCTCTGAATCCCCGTGTCTGATTTCCTGCCTCAGATTCCCCGCCTCTGATTCCCCATCTCTGATTCACCGCCTCTGATTCCCCACCTCTGATTCCCCATTTCTGATTCCGCACATCCGATTCCCTGCCTCTGATTCCCCGACTCTGATTCCCCACCTCTGATTCCCCAGCTCTGATTCCCCGCCTCTGATTCCCCGCGTCTGATTCCCTGCCTCTGATTCCCCGCCTCTGATTCCCCAGCTCTGATTCCCCGCCTCTGATTCCCCGCGTCTGATTCCCTGCCTCTGATTCCCCGCCTCTGATTCCCCATCTCTGATTCCCCGCCTCTGATTCCCCGTGTCTGATTCCCTGCCTCTGATTCCCCGCCTCTGATTCCCCGCCTCTGATTCCCTGCCACTGATTCCCCGCCCCTGATTCCCCACCTCTGATTCCCCATATCTGATTCCCCGCCTCTATTTCCCCATATCTGCTTCGCCGCCTCTGATTCCCCAACTCTGATTCCCCGCCTCTGATTCCCCAGCTCTGATTTCCCGCCTCTGATTCCCGGCATCCGATTCCCTGCCTCTGATTCCCCACCTCTGATTCCCCATCTCTGATTCCCCGCCTCTGATTCCCCGTGTCTGATTCCCTGCCTCTGATTCCCCGACTCTGATTCCCCGTGCCTGATTCCCTGCCACTGATTCCCTGCCCCTGATTCCCCACCTCTGATTCCCCATATCTGATTCCCCGCCTCTGATTTCCTGCCTCTGATTCCCTGCCTCTGATTCCCCATATCTGATTCCCCGCCTCTTATTCCCCAACTCTGATTCCCCGCCTCTGATTCCCCAGCTCTGAATCCCCGCCTCTGACTCCTCGCGTCTGATTCCCTGCCTCTGATTCCCCGCCTCTGATTCCCCATCTGTGATTCACAACCTCTGATGCCCCACCTCTGATTCCCCATATCTGATTCCCCGCCTCTGTTTCCCCGCCTCTGATTCCCCGCCTCTGATTCCCCATATCTGATTCCCCGCCTCTGATTGCCCACCTCTGATTCCCCGCGTCTGATTCCCTGCCTCTGATTCACCGCCTCTGATTCCCCATCTCTGGTTCACCACCTCTGATTCCCGGCCTCTGATTCCCCATCTCTGAATCCGCACATCCGATTCCCTGCCTATGATTCCCCACCTCTGATTCCCCGCCTCTGATTCCCCATATCTGATTCCCTGTCTCTGTTTCCCCGCCTCTGATTCCCCATATGTGATTCCCCACCTCTGTTTCCACGCCTCTGATTCCCCGCCTCTGTTTCCCCATCTCTGATTCACCGCCTTTGATTCGCCACCTCTGATTCCCCATATCTGATTCCCCACCTCTGTTTCCCCGCCTCTGATTCCCCGCCTCTGATTCTCCATATCTCATTCCCCGCCTCTGAATCCCCATCTCTGATTCCCGGCCTCTGATTCCCAACCTCTGATTCCACACCTCTCATTCCCCATATCTGATTCCCCGCCTCTATTTCCCCATATCTGATTCCCCGCCTCTGATTCCCCAACTCTGATTCCCCGCCTCTGATTCCCCAGCTCTGATTCCCCGCCTCTGATTCCCGGCGTCCGATTCCCTGCCTCTGATTCCCCACCTCTGATTCCCCATCTCTGATTCCCCGCCTCTGATTCCCCGTGTCTGATTCCCTGCCTCTGATTCCCCGCCTCTGATTCCCCGCCTCTGATTCCCTGCCACTGATTCCCTGCCCCTGATTCCCCACTTCTGATTCCCCATATCTGATTCCCCGCCTCTGTTTCCCCGCCTCTGATTCCCCGCCTCTGGTTCCCCATATCTGATTCCCTGCCTCTGATTCCCCAACTCTGATTCCCCGCCTCTGATTCCCCAGCTCTGAATCCCCGCCTCTGATTCCCCGCGTCTGATTCCCTGCTTCTGATTCCCCGCCTTGATTCCCCATCTCTGATTTACAACCTCTGATTTCCCACCTCTGATTCCCCATATCTGATTCCCCGCCTCTGTTTCCCCGCCTCTGATTCCCCGCCTCTGATTCCCCATATCTGATTCCCCGGCTCTGATTGCCCACCTCTGATTCCCCGCCTCTGATTCGCCAGCTCTGATTCCCCGCCTCTGATTCCCCGCATCTGATTCCCTGCCTCTGATTCCCCGCCTCTGATTCCCCATCTCTAAATCACCGCCTTTGATTCGCCACCTCTGATTCCCCAACTCTGATTCCCCGCCTCTGATTCCCCAGCTCTGATTCCCCGCCTCTGATTCCCCGCATCCGATTCCTCATGTCTGATTCCCCGCCTCTGTTTCCCCGCCTCTGATTCCCCGCCTCTGTTTCCCCATATCTGATTCCCCGCCTCTGATTCCCCAGCTCTGATTCCCTGCCTCTGATTCCCCGCGTTCTATTCCCTGCCTCTGATTCCCCGCCTGTGATTCCCCATCTCTGATTCACCACCTCTGATTCCCCACCTCTGATTCCCCATATCTAATTCCCCGCCTCTGTTTGCCCGCGTCTGATTCCCCGCCTCTGTTTCCCCATATCTTATTCCCCGCCTCTGAATCCCCAACTCTGATTCCCTGCCTCTGATTCACCAGCTCTGATTCCCCGCCTTTGATTCCCCCCGTCTGATTCCCAGCCTCTGAATCCCCGTGTCTGATTTCCTGCCTCAGATTCCCCGCCTTTGATTCCCCATCTCTGATTCACCGCCTCTGATTCCCCACCTCTGATTCCCCATTTCTGATTCCGCACATCCGATTCCCTGCCTCTGATTCCCCGACTCTGATTCCCCACCTCTGATTCCCTGCATCCGATTCCCCATGTCTGATTCCCCGCCTCTGTTTCCCCGCCTCTGATTCACCGCTGTTTCCCCATATCTGATTCCCCATATCTAATTCCCCGCCTCTGTTTGCCCGCCTCTGATTCCCCTCCTCTGTTTCCACATATCTGATTGCCCGCCTCTGAATCCCCAACTCTGATACCCTGCCTCTGATTCACCAGCTCTGATTCCCCGCCTTTGATTCCCCCCGTCTGATTCCCAGCCTCTGAATCCCCGTGTCTGATTTCCTGCCTCAGATTCCCCGCCTCTGATTCCCCATCTGTGATTCACCGCCTCTGATTCCCCACCTCTGATTCCCCATTTCTGATTCCGCACATCCGATTCCCTGCCTCTGATTCCCCGACTCTGATTCCCCACCTCTGATTCCCCAGCTCTGATTCCCCGCCTCTGATTCCCCGCGTCTGATTCCCTGCCTCTGATTCCCCGCCTCTGATTCCCCAGCTCTGATTCCCCGCCTCTGATTCCCCGCGTCTGATTCCCTGCCTCTGATTCCCCGCCTCTGATTCCCCATCTCTGATTCCCCACCTCTGATTCCCCGTGTCTGATTCCCTGCCTCTGATTCCCCGCCTCTGATTCCCCGCCTCTGATTCCCTGCCACTGATTCCCCGCCCCTGATTCCCCACCTCTGATTCCCCATATCTGATTCCCCGCCTCTATTTCCCCATATCTGCTTCGCCGCCTCTGATTCCCCAACTCTGATTCCCCGCCTCTGATTCCCCAGCTCTGATTTCCCGCCTCTGATTCCCGGCATCCGATTCCCTGCCTCTGATTCCCCACCTCTGATTCCCCATCTCTGATTCCCCGCCTCTGATTCCCCGTGTCTGATTCCCTGCCTCTGATTCCCCGACTCTGATTCCCCGCGCCTGATTCCCTGCCACTGATTCCCTGCCCCTGATTCCCCACCTCTGATTCCCCATATCTGATTCCCCGCCTCTGTTTTCCTGCCTCTGATTCCCTGCCTCTGATTCCCCATATCTGATTCCCCGCCTCTGATTCCCCAACTCTGATTCCCTGCCTCTGATTCCCCATCTCTGATTCCGCACATCTGATTCCCCGCCTCTGTTTCCCCGCCTCTGATTCCCCGCCTCTGTTTCCCCATATCTAATTCCCCACCTCTGATGCCCCAACTCTGATTCCCCGCCTCTGATTCCCCAGCTCTGATTCCCCGCCTCTGATTCCCCGCATCCGATTTCCCATGTCTGATTCCCCGCCTCTGTTTCCCCGCCTCTGATTCCCCGCCTCTGTTTCCCCATATCTGATTCCCCGCCTCTGATTCCCCAGCTCTGATTCCCTGCCTCTGATTCCCCGCGTTCTATTCCCTGCCTCTGATTCCCCGCCTGTGATTCCCCATCTCTGATTCACCACCTCTGATTCCCCACCTCTGATTCCCCATATCTAATTCCCCGCCTCTGTTTGCCCGCGTCTGATTCCCCGCCTCTGTTTCCCCATATCTTATTCCCCGCCTCTGAATCCCCAACTCTGATTCCCTGCCTCTGATTCACCAGCTCTGATTCCCCGCCTTTGATTCCCCCCGTCTGATTCCCAGCCTCTGAATCCCCGTGTCTGATTTCCTGCCTCAGATTCCCCGCCTCTGATTCCCCATCTCTGATTCACCGCCTCTGATTCCCCACCTCTGATTCCCCATTTCTGATTCCGCACATCCGATTCCCTGCCTCTGATTCCCCGACTCTGATTCCCCACCTCTGATTCCCCAGCTCTGATTCCCCGCCTCTGATTCCCCGCGTCTGATTCCCTGCCTCTGATTCCCCGCCTCTGATTCCCCAGCTCTGATTCCCCGCCTCTGATTCCCCGCGTCTGATTCCCTGCCTCTGATTCCCCGCCTCTGATTCCCCATCTCTGATTCCCCGCCTCTGATTCCCCGTGTCTGATTCCCTGCCTCTGATTCCCCGCCTCTGATTCCCCGCCTCTGATTCCCTGCCACTGATTCCCCGCCCCTGATTCCCCACCTCTGATTCCCCATATCTGATTCCCCGCCTCTATTTCCCCATATCTGCTTCGCCGCCTCTGATTCCCCAACTCTGATTCCCCGCCTCTGATTCCCCAGCTCTGATTTCCCGCCTCTGATTCCCGGCATCCGATTCCCTGCCTCTGATTCCCCACCTCTGATTCCCCATCTCTGATTCCCCGCCTCTGATTCCCCGTGTCTGATTCCCTGCCTCTGATTCCCCGACTCTGATTCCCCGTGCCTGATTCCCTGCCACTGATTCCCTGCCCCTGATTCCCCACCTCTGATTCCCCATATCTGATTCCCCGCCTCTGATTTCCTGCCTCTGATTCCCTGCCTCTGATTCCCCATATCTGATTCCCCGCCTCTTATTCCCCAACTCTGATTCCCCGCCTCTGATTCCCCAGCTCTGAATCCCCGCCTCTGACTACTCGCGTCTGATTCCCTGCCTCTGATTCCCCGCCTCTGATTCCCCATCTGTGATTCACAACCTCTGATGCCCCACCTCTGATTCCCCATATCTGATTCCCCGCCTCTGTTTCCCCGCCTCTGATTCCCCGCCTCTGATTCCCCATATCTGATTCCCCGCCTCTGATTGCCCACCTCTGATTCCCCGCGTCTGATTCCCTGCCTCTGATTCACCGCCTCTGATTCCCCATCTCTGGTTCACCACCTCTGATTCCCGGCCTCTGATTCCCCATCTCTGAATCCGCACATCCGATTCCCTGCCTATGATTCCCCACCTCTGATTCCCCGCCTCTGATTCCCCATATCTGATTCCCTGTCTCTGTTTCCCCGCCTCTGATTCCCCATATGTGATTCCCCACCTCTGTTTCCACGCCTCTGATTCCCCGCCTCTGTTTCCCCATCTCTGATTCACCGCCTTTGATTCGCCACCTCTGATTCCCCATATCTGATTCCCCACCTCTGTTTCCCCGCCTCTGATTCCCCGCCTCTGATTCTCCATATCTCATTCCCCGCCTCTGAATCCCCATCTCTGATTCCCGGCCTCTGATTCCCAACCTCTGATTCCACACCTCTCATTCCCCATATCTGATTCCCCGCCTCTATTTCCCCATATCTGATTCCCCGCCTCTGATTCCCCAACTCTGATTCCCCGCCTCTGATTCCCCAGCTCTGATTCCCCGCCTCTGATTCCCGGCGTCCGATTCCCTGCCTCTGATTCCCCACCTCTGATTCCCCATCTCTGATTCCCCGCCTCTGATTCCCCGTGTCTGATTCCCTGCCTCTGATTCCCCGCCTCTGATTCCCCGCCTCTGATTCCCTGCCACTGATTCCCTGCCCCTGATTCCCCACTTCTGATTCCCCATATCTGATTCCCCGCCTCTGTTTCCCCGCCTCTGATTCCCCGCCTCTGGTTCCCCATATCTGATTCCCTGCCTCTGATTCCCCAACTCTGATTCCCCGCCTCTGATTCCCCAGCTCTGAATCCCCGCCTCTGATTCCCCGCGTCTGATTCCCTGCTTCTGATTCCCCGCCTTGATTCCCCATCTCTGATTTACAACCTCTGATTTCCCACCTCTGATTCCCCATATCTGATTCCCCGCCTCTGTTTCCCCGCCTCTGATTCCCCGCCTCTGATTCCCCATATCTGATTCCCCGGCTCTGATTGCCCACCTCTGATTCCCCGCCTCTGATTCGCCAGCTCTGATTCCCCGCCTCTGATTCCCCGCATCTGATTCCCTGCCTCTGATTCCCCGCCTCTGATTCCCCATCTCTAAATCACCGCCTTTGATTCGCCACCTCTGATTCCCCAACTCTGATTCCCCGCCTCTGATTCCCCAGCTCTGATTCCCCGCCTCTGATTCCCCGCATCCGATTCCTCATGTCTGATTCCCCGCCTCTGTTTCCCCGCCTCTGATTCCCCGCCTCTGTTTCCCCATATCTGATTCCCCGCCTCTGATTCCCCAGCTCTGATTCCCTGCCTCTGATTCCCCGCGTTCTATTCCCTGCCTCTGATTCCCCGCCTGTGATTCCCCATCTCTGATTCACCACCTCTGATTCCCCACCTCTGATTCCCCATATCTAATTCCCCGCCTCTGTTTGCCCGCGTCTGATTCCCCGCCTCTGTTTCCCCATATCTTATTCCCCGCCTCTGAATCCCCAACTCTGATTCCCTGCCTCTGATTCACCAGCTCTGATTCCCCGCCTTTGATTCCCCCCGTCTGATTCCCAGCCTCTGAATCCCCGTGTCTGATTTCCTGCCTCAGATTCCCCGCCTTTGATTCCCCATCTCTGATTCACCGCCTCTGATTCCCCACCTCTGATTCCCCATTTCTGATTCCGCACATCCGATTCCCTGCCTCTGATTCCCCGACTCTGATTCCCCACCTCTGATTCCCCAGCTCTGATTCCCCGCCTCTGATTCCCCGCGTCTGATTCCCTGCCTCTGATTCCCCGCCTCTGATTCCCCAGCTCCGATTCCCCGCCTCTGATTCCCCGCGTCTGATTCCCTGCCTCTGATTCACCGCCTCTGATTCCCCATCTCTGATTCCCCACCTCTGATTCCCCGTTTCTGATTCCCTGCCTCTGATTCCCCGCCTCTGATTACCCGCCTCTGATTCCCTGCCACTGATTCCCCGCCCCTGATTCCCCACCTCTGATTCCCCATATCTGATTCCCCGCCTCTATTATCCCATATCTGCTTCGCCGCCTCTGATTCCCCAACTCTGATTCCCCGCCTCTGATTCCCCAGCTCTGATTTCCCGCCTCTGATTCCCAGCATCCGATTCCCTGCCTCTGATTCCCCACCTCTGATTCCCCATCTCTGATTCCCCGCCTCTGATTCCCCGTGTCTGATTCCCTGCCTCTGATTCCCCGACTCTGATTCCCCGCGCCTGATTTCCTGCCACTGATTCCCTGCCCCTGATTGCCCACCTCTGATTCCCCATATCTGATTCCCCGCCTCTGTTTTCCTTCCTCTGATTCCCTGTCTCTGATTCCCCATATCTGATTCCCCGCCTCTGATTCCCCAACTCTGATTCCCTGCCTCTGATTCCCAATCTCTGATTCCGCACATCTGATTCCCCGCCTCTGTTTCCCCGCCTCTGATTCCCCGCCTCTGTTTCCCCATATCTAATTCCCCACCTCTGATGCCCCAACTCTGATTCCCCGCCTCTGATTCCCCAGCTCTGATTCCCCGCCTCTGATTCCCCGCATCCGATTCCCCATGTCTGATTCCCCGCCTCTGTTTCCCCGCCTCTGATTCCCCGCCTCTGTTTCCCCATATCTGATTCCCCGCCTCTGATTCCCCAGCTCTGATACCCTGCCTCTGATTCCCCGCGTTCTATTCCCTGCCTCTGATTCCCCGCCTGTGATTCCCCATCTCTGATTCACCACCTCTGATTCCCCACCTCTGATTCCCCATATCTAATTCCCCGCCTCTGTTTGCCCGCGTCTGATTCCCCGCCTCTGTTTCCCCATATCTTATTCCCCGCCTCTGAATCCCCAACTCTGATTCCCTGCCTCTGATTCACCAGCTCTGATTCCCCGCCTTTGATTCCCCCCGTCTGATTCCCAGCCTCTGAATCCCCGTGTCTGATTTCCTGCCTCAGATTCCCCGCCTCTGATTCCCCATCTCTGATTCACCGCCTCTGATTCCCCACCTCTGATTCCCCATTTCTGATTCCGCACATCCGATTCCCTGCCTCTGATTCCCCGACTCTGATTCCCCACCTCTGATTCCCCAGCTCTGATTCCCCGCCTCTGATTCCCCGCGTCTGATTCCCTGCCTCTGATTCCCCGCCTCTGATTCCCCAGCTCTGATTCCCCGCCTCTGATTCCCCGCGTCTGATTCCCTGCCTCTGATTCCCCGCCTCTGATTCCCCATCTCTGATTCCCCACCTCTGATTCCCCGTGTCTGATTCCCCGCCTCTGATTCCCTGCCACTGATTCCCCGCCCCTGATTCCCCACCTCTGATTCCCCATATCTGATTCCCCGCCTCTATTTCCCCATATCTGCTTCGCCGCCTCTGATTCCCCAACTCTGATTCCCCGCCTCTGATTCCCCAGCTCTGATTTCCCGCCTCTGATTCCCGGCATCCGATTCCCTGCCTCTGATTCCCCACCTCTGATTCCCCATCTCTGATTCCCCGCCTCTGATTCCCCGTGTCTGATTCCCTGCCTCTGATTCCCCGACTCTGATTCCCCGCGCCTGATTCCCTGCCACTGATTCCCTGCCCCTGATTCCCCACCTCTGATTCCCCATATCTGATTCCCCGCCTCTGTTTTCCTGCCTCTGATTCCCTGCCTCTGATTCCCCATATCTGATTCCCCGCCTCTGATTCCCCAACTCTGATTCCCCGCCTCTGATTCCCCAGCTCTGAATCCCCGCCTCTGACTCCTCGCGTCTGATTCCCTGCCTCTGATTCCCCGCCTCTGATTCCCCATCTGTGATTCACAACCTCTGATGCCCCACCTCTGATTCCCCATATCTGATTCCCCGCCTCTGTTTCCCCGCCTCTGATTCCCCGCCTCTGATTCCCCATATCTGATTCCCTGCCTCTGATTCACCGCCTCTGATTCCCCATCTCTGGTTCACCACCTCTGATTCCCGGCCTCTTATTCCCCATCTCTGAATCCGCACATCCGATTCCCTGCCTATGATTCCCCACCTCTGATTCCCCGCCTCTGATTCCCCATATCTGATTCCCTGTCTCTGTTTCCCCGCCTCTGATTCCCCATATGTGATTCCCCACCTCTGTTTCCACGCCTCTGATTCCCCGCCTCTGTTTCCCCATCTCTGATTCACCGCCTTTGATTCGCCACCTCTGATTCCCCATATCTGATTCCCCACCTCTGTTTCCCCGCCTCTGATTCCCCGCCTCTGATTCTCCATATCTCATTCCCCGCCTCTGAATCCCCATCTCTGATTCCCGGCCTCTGATTCCCAACCTCTGATTCCACACCTCTCATTCCCCATATCTGATTCCCCGCCTCTATTTCCCCATATCTGATTCCCCGCCTCTGATTCCCCAACTCTGATTCCCCGCCTCTGATTCCCCAGCTCTGATTCCCCGCCTCTGATTCCCGGCGTCCGATTCCCTGCCTCTGATTCCCCACCTCTGATTCCCCATCTCTGATTCCCCGCCTCTGATTCCCCGTGTCTGATTCCCTGCCTCTGATTCCCCACCTCTGATTCCCCGCCTCTGATTCCCTGCCACTGATTCCCTGCCCCTGATTCCCCACTTCTGATTCCCCATATCTGATTCCCCGCCTCTGTTTCCCCGCCTCTGATTCCCCGCCTCTGTTTCCCGATATCTGATTCCCTGCCTCTGATTCCCCAACTCTGATTCCCCGCCTCTGATTCCCCAGCTCTGAATCCCCGCCTCTGATTCCCCGCGTCTGATTCCCTGCCTCTGATTCCCCGCCTTGATTCCCCATCTCTGATTTACAACCTCTGATTCCCCACCTCTGATTCCCCATATCTGATTCCCCGCCTCTGTTTCCCCGCCTCTGATTCCCCGCCTCTGATTCCCCATATCTGATTCCCCGGCTCTGATTGCCCACCTCTGATTCCCCGCCTCTGATTCGCCAGCTCTGATTCCCCGCCTCTGATTCCCCGCATCTGATTCCCTGCCTCTGATTCCCCGCCTCTGATTCCCCATTTCTAAATCACCGCCTTTGATTCGCCACCTCTGATTCCCCATATCTGATTCCACACCTCTGTTTCCCCGCCTCTGATTCCCCGCCTCTGATTCTCCATATCTCATTCCCCGCCTCTGAATCCTCATCTCTGATTCCCGGACTCTGATTCCGCACCTCTGATTCCCGGCCTCTTATTCCCAGCATTTGATTCCCGGCCTCTGATTCCCAGCCTCTGATTCCCCATATCTGATTCCCTGCCTCTGATTCCCCATATCTGATTCCCCGCCTCTATTTCCCCGCCTCTGATTCCCCACCTCTGATTCCCCATATCTGATTCCCCGCCTCTGATTCGCCAGCTCTGATTCCCCGCCTCTGAATCCCCGCATCTGATTCCCTGCCTCTGATTCGCCACCTCTGATTCCCCATATCTGAATCCCCACCTCTGTTTCCCCGCCTCTGATTCCCCGCCTCTGATTCTCCATATCTCATTCCCCGCCTCTGAATCCCCATCTCTTATTCCCGGACTCTGATTCCCCACCTCTGATTCCCGGCCTCTTATTCCCAGCATCTGATTCCCGGCCTCTGATTCTCGGCCTCTGATTCCCCGCTTCTGATTCTGATACCCTGCCTCTGATTCCCCATCTCTGATTCCGCACATCTGATTACCTGCCTCTGATTCCCCATCTCTGATTCCGCACATCTGATTCCCCGCCTCTGTTTCCCCGCCTCTGATTCCCCGCCTCTGTTTCCCCATATCTAATTCCCCACCTCTGATGCCCCAACTCTGATTCCCCGCCTCTGATTCCCCAGCTCTGATTCCCCGCCTCTGATTCCCCGCATCCGATTCCCCATGTCTGATTCCCCGCCTCTTTTTCCCCGCCTCTGATTCCCCGCCTCTGTTTCCCCATATCTGATTCCCCGCCTCTGATTCCCCAGCTCTGATTCCCTGCCTCTGATTCCCCGCGTTCTATTCCCTGCCTCTGATTCCCCGCCTGTGATTCCCCATCTCTGATTCACCACCTCTGATTCCCCACCTCTGATTCCCCATATCTAATTCCCCGCCTCTGTTTGCCCGCGTCTGATTCCCCGCCTCTGTTTCCCCATATCTTATTCCCCGCCTCTGAATCCCCAACTCTGATTCCCTGCCTCTGATTCACCAGCTCTGATTCCCCGCCTTTGATTCCCCCCGTCTGATTCCCAGCCTCTGAATCCCCGTGTCTGATTTCCTGCCTCAGATTCCCCGCCTCTGATTCCCCATCTGTGATTCACCGCCTCTGATTCCCCACCTCTGATTCCCCATTTCTGATTCCGCACATCCGATTCCCTGCCTCTGATTCCCCGACTCTGATTCCCCACCTCTGATTCCCCAGCTCTGATTCCCCGCCTCTGATTCCCCGCGTCTGATTCCCTGCCTCTGATTCCCCGCCTCTGATTCCCCAGCTCTGATTCCCCGCCTCTGATTCCCCGCGTCTGATTCCCTGCCTCTGATTCCCCGCCTCTGATTCCCCATCTCTGATTCCCCACCTCTGATTCCCCGTGTCTGATTCCCTGCCTCTGATTCCCCGCCTCTGATTCCCCGCCTCTGATTCCCTGCCACTGATTCCCCGCCCCTGATTCCCCACCTCTGATTCCCCATATCTGATTCCCCGCCTCTATTTCCCCATATCTGCTTCGCCGCCTCTGATTCCCCAACTCTGATTCCCCGCCTCTGATTCCCCAGCTCTGATTTCCCGCCTCTGATTCCCGGCATCCGATTCCCTGCCTCTGATTCCCCACCTCTGATTCCCCATCTCTGATTCCCCGCCTCTGATTCCCCGTGTCTGATTCCCTGCCTCTGATTCCCCGACTCTGATTCCCCGCGCCTGATTCCCTGCCACTGATTCCCTGCCCCTGATTCCCCACCTCTGATTCCCCATATCTGATTCCCCGCCTCTGTTTTCCTGCCTCTGATTCCCTGCCTCTGATTCCCCATATCTGATTCCCCGCCTCTGATTCCCCAACTCTGATTCCCTGCCTCTGATTCCCCATCTCTGATTCCGCACATCTGATTCCCCGCCTCTGTTTCCCCGCCTCTGATTCCCCGCCTCTGTTTCCCCATATCTAATTCCCCACCTCTGATGCCCCAACTCTGATTCCCCGCCTCTGATTCCCCAGCTCTGATTCCCCGCCTCTGATTCCCCGCATCCGATTTCCCATGTCTGATTCCCCGCCTCTGTTTCCCCGCCTCTGATTCCCCGCCTCTGTTTCCCCATATCTGATTCCCCGCCTCTGATTCCCCAGCTCTGATTCCCTGCCTCTGATTCCCCGCGTTCTATTCCCTGCCTCTGATTCCCCGCCTGTGATTCCCCATCTCTGATTCACCACCTCTGATTCCCCACCTCTGATTCCCCATATCTAATTCCCCGCCTCTGTTTGCCCGCGTCTGATTCCCCGCCTCTGTTTCCCCATATCTTATTCCCCGCCTCTGAATCCCCAACTCTGATTCCCTGCCTCTGATTCACCAGCTCTGATTCCCCGCCTTTGATTCCCCCCGTCTGATTCCCAGCCTCTGAATCCCCATGTCTGATTTCCTGCCTCAGATTCCCCGCCTCTGATTCCCCATCTCTGATTCACCGCCTCTGATTCCCCACCTCTGATTCCCCATTTCTGATTCCGCACATCCGATTCCCTGCCTCTGATTCCCCGACTCTGATTCCCCACCTCTGATTCCCCAGCTCTGATTCCCCGCCTCTGATTCCCCGCGTCTGATTCCCTGCCTCTGATTCCCCGCCTCTGATTCCCCAGCTCTGATTCCCCGCCTCTGATTCCCCGCGTCTGATTCCCTGCCTCTGATTCCCTGCCTCTGATTCCCCATCTGTGATTCCCCACCTCTGATTCCCCGTGTCTGATTCCCTGCCTCTGATTCCCCGCCTCTGATTCCCCGCCTCTGATTCCCTGCCACTGATTCCCCGCCCCTGATTCCCCACCTCTGATTCCCCATATCTGATTCCCCGCCTCTATTTCCCCATATCTGCTTCGCCGCCTCTGATTCCCCAACTCTGATTCCCCGCCTCTGATTCCCCAGCTCTGATTTCCCGCCTCTGATTCCCGGCATCCGATTCCCTGCCTCTGATTCCCCACCTCTGATTCCCCATCTCTGATTCCCCGCCTCTGATTCCCCGTGTCTGATTCCCTGCCTCTGATTCCCCGACTCTGATTCCCCGCGCCTGATTCCCTGCCACTGATTCCCTGCCCCTGATTCCCCACCTCTGATTCCCCATATCTGATTCCCCGCCTCTGATTTCCTGCCTCTGATTCCCTGCCTCTGATTCCCCATATCTGATTCCCCGCCTCTGATTCCCCAACTCTGATTCCCCGCCTCTGATTCCCCAGCTCTGAATCCCCGCCTCTGACTCCTCGCGTCTGATTCCCTGCCTCTGATTCCCCGCCTCTGATTCCCCATCTGTGATTCACAACCTCTGATGCCCCACCTCTGATTCCCCATATCTGATTCCCCGCCTCTGTTTCCCCGCCTCTGATTCCCCGCCTCTGATTCCCCATATCTGATTCCCCGCCTCTGATTGCCCACCTCTGATTCCCCGCGTCTGATTCCCTGCCTCTGATTCACCGCCTCTGATTCCCCATCTCTGGTTCACCACCTCTGATTCCCGGCCTCTGATTCCCCATCTCTGAATCCGCACATCCGATTCCCTGCCTATGATTCCCCACCTCTGATTCCCCGCCTCTGATTCCCCATATCTGATTCCCTGTCTCTGTTTCCCCGCCTCTGATTCCCCATATGTGATTCCCCACCTCTGTTTCCACGCCTCTGATTCCCCGCCTCTGTTTCCCCATCTCTGATTCACCGCCTTTGATTCGCCACCTCTGATTCCCCATATCTGATTCCCCACCTCTGTTTCCCCGCCTCTGATTCCCCGCCTCTGATTCTCCATATCTCATTCCCCGCCTCTGAATCCCCATCTCTGATTCCCGGCCTCTGATTCCCAACCTCTGATTCCACACCTCTCATTCCCCATATCTGATTCCCCGCCTCTATTTCCCCATATCTGATTCCCCGCCTCTGATTCCCCAACTCTGATTCCCCGCCTCTGATTCCCCAGCTCTGATTCCCCGCCTCTGATTCCCGGCGTCCGATTCCCTGCCTCTGATTCCCCACCTCTGATTCCCCATCTCTGATTCCCCGCCTCTGATTCCCCGTGTCTGATTCCCTGCCTCTGATTCCCCGCCTCTGATTCCCCGCCTCTGATTCCCTGCCACTGATTCCCTGCCCCTGATTCCCCACTTCTGATTCCCCATATCTGATTCCCCGCCTCTGTTTCCCCGCCTCTGATTCCCCGCCTCTGGTTCCCCATATCTGATTCCCTGCCTCTGATTCCCCAACTCTGATTCCCCGCCTCTGATTCCCCAGCTCTGAATCCCCGCCTCTGATTCCCCGCGTCTGATTCCCTGCTTCTGATTCCCCGCCTTGATTCCCCATCTCTGATTTACAACCTCTGATTTCCCACCTCTGATTCCCCATATCTGATTCCCCGCCTCTGTTTCCCCGCCTCTGATTCCCCGCCTCTGATTCCCCATATCTGATTCCCCGGCTCTGATTGCCCACCTCTGATTCCCCGCCTCTGATTCGCCAGCTCTGATTCCCCGCCTCTGATTCCCCGCATCTGATTCCCTGCCTCTGATTCCCCGCCTCTGATTCCCCATCTCTAAATCACCGCCTTTGATTCGCCACCTCTGATTCCCCATATCTGATTCCCCGCCTCTGATTCCCCGCCTCTGTTTCCCCATATCTAATTCCCCACCTCTGATGCCCCAACTCTGATTCCCCGCCTCTGATTCCCCAGCTCTGATTCCCCGCCTCTGATTCCCCGCATCCGATTCCCCATGTCTGATTCCCCGCCTCTGTTTCCCCGCCTCTGATTCCCCGCCTCTGTTTCCCCATATCTGATTCCCCGCCTCTGATTCCCCAGCTCTGATTCCCTGCCTCTGATTCCCCGCGTTCTATTCCCTGCCTCTGATTCCCCGCCTGTGATTCCCCATCTCTGATTCACCACCTCTGATTCCCCACCTCTGATTCCCCATATCTAATTCCCCGCCTCTGTTTGCCCGCGTCTGATTCCCCGCCTCTGTTTCCCCATATCTTATTCCCCGCCTCTGAATCCCCAACTCTGATTCCCTGCCTCTGATTCACCAGCTCTGATTCCCCGCCTTTGATTCCCCCCGTCTGATTCCCAGCCTCTGAATCCCCGTGTCTGATTTCCTGCCTCAGATTCCCCGCCTTTGATTCCCTATCTCTGATTCACCGCCTCTGATTCCCCACCTCTGATTCCCCATTTCTGATTCCGCACATCCGATTCCCTGCCTCTGATTCCCCGACTCTGATTCCCCACCTCTGATTCCCCAGCTCTGATTCCCCGCCTCTGATTCCCCGCGTCTGATTCCCTGCCTCTGATTCCCCGCCTCTGATTCCCCAGCTCCGATTCCCCGCCTCTGATTCCCCGCGTCTGATTCCCTGCCTCTGATTCCCCGCCTCTGATTCCCCATCTCTGATTCCCCACCTCTGATTCCCCGTTTCTGATTCCCTGCCTCTGATTCCCCGCCTCTGATTACCCGCCTCTGATTCCCTGCCACTGATTCCCCGCCCCTGATTCCCCACCTCTGATTCCCCATATCTGATTCCCCGCCTCTATTATCCCATATCTGCTTCGCCGCCTCTGATTCCCCAACTCTGATTCCCCGCCTCTGATTCCCCAGCTCTGATTTCCCGCCTCTGATTCCCAGCATCCGATTCCCTGCCTCTGATTCCCCACCTCTGATTCCCCATCTCTGATTCCCCGCCTCTGATTCCCCGTGTCTGATTCCCTGCCTCTGATTCCCCGACTCTGATTCCCCGCGCCTGATTTCCTGCCACTGATTCCCTGCCCCTGATTGCCCACCTCTGATTCCCCATATCTGATTCCCCGCCTCTGTTTTCCTGCCTCTGATTCCCTGTCTTTGATTCCCCATATCTGATTCCCCGCCTCTGATTCCCCAACTCTGATTCCCTGCCTCTGATTCCCAATCTCTGATTCCGCACATCTGATTCCCCGCCTCTGTTTCCCCGCCTCTGATTCCCCGCCTCTGTTTCCCCATATCTAATTCCCCACCTCTGATGCCCCAACTCTGATTCCCCGCCTCTGATTCCCCAGCTCTGATTCCCCGCCTCTGATTCCCCGCATCCGATTCCCCATGTCTGATTCCCCGCCTCTGTTTCCCCGCCTCTGATTCCCCGCCTCTGTTTCCCCATATCTGATTCCCCGCCTCTGATTCCCCAGCTCTGATACCCTGCCTCTGATTCCCCGCGTTCTATTCCCTGCCTCTGATTCCCCGCCTGTGATTCCCCATCTCTGATTCACCACCTCTGATTCCCCACCTCTGATTCCCCATATCTAATTCCCCGCCTCTGTTTGCCCGCGTCTGATTCCCCGCCTCTGTTTCCCCATATCTTATTCCCCGCCTCTGAATCCCCAACTCTGATTCCCTGCCTCTGATTCACCAGCTCTGATTCCCCGCCTTTGATTCCCCCCGTCTGATTCCCAGCCTCTGAATCCCCGTGTCTGATTTCCTGCCTCAGATTCCCCGCCTCTGATTCCCCATCTCTGATTCACCGCCTCTGATTCCCCACCTCTGATTCCCCATTTCTGATTCCGCACATCCGATTCCCTGCCTCTGATTCCCCGACTCTGATTCCCCACCTCTGATTCCCCAGCTCTGATTCCCCGCCTCTGATTCCCCGCGTCTGATTCCCTGCCTCTGATTCCCCGCCTCTGATTCCCCAGCTCTGATTCCCCGCCTCTGATTCCCCGCGTCTGATTCCCTGCCTCTGATTCCCCGCCTCTGATTCCCCATCTCTGATTCCCCACCTCTGATTCCCCGTGTCTGATTCCCCGCCTCTGATTCCCTGCCACTGATTCCCCGCCCCTGATTCCCCACCTCTGATTCCCCATATCTGATTCCCCGCCTCTATTTCCCCATATCTGCTTCGCCGCCTCTGATTCCCCAACTCTGATTCCCCGCCTCTGATTCCCCAGCTCTGATTTCCCGCCTCTGATTCCCGGCATCCGATTCCCTGCCTCTGATTCCCCACCTCTGATTCCCCATCTCTGATTCCCCGCCTCTGATTCCCCGTGTCTGATTCCCTGCCTCTGATTCCCCGACTCTGATTCCCCGCGCCTGATTCCCTGCCACTGATTCCCTGCCCCTGATTCCCCACCTCTGATTCCCCATATCTGATTCCCCGCCTCTGTTTTCCTGCCTCTGATTCCCTGCCTCTGATTCCCCATATCTGATTCCCCGCCTCTGATTCCCCAACTCTGATTCCCCGCCTCTGATTCCCCAGCTCTGAATCCCCGCCTCTGACTCCTCGCGTCTGATTCCCTGCCTCTGATTCCCCGCCTCTGATTCCCCATCTGTGATTCACAACCTCTGATGCCCCACCTCTGATTCCCCATATCTGATTCCCCGCCTCTGTTTCCCCGCCTCTGATTCCCCGCCTCTGATTCCCCATATCTGATTCCCCGCCTCTGATTGCCCACCTCTGATTCCCCGCGTCTGATTCCCTGCCTCTGATTCACCGCCTCTGATTCCCCATCTCTGGTTCACCACCTCTGATTCCCGGCCTCTTATTACCCATCTCTGAATCCGCACATCCGATTCCCTGCCTATGATTCCCCACCTCTGATTCCCCGCCTCTGATTCCCCATATCTGATTCCCTGTCTCTGTTTCCCCGCCTCTGATTCCCCATATGTGATTCCCCACCTCTGTTTCCACGCCTCTGATTCCCCGCCTCTGTTTCCCCATCTCTGATTCACCGCCTTTGATTCGCCACCTCTGATTCCCCATATCTGATTCCCCACCTCTGTTTCCCCGCCTCTGATTCCCCGCCTCTGATTCTCCATATCTCATTCCCCGCCTCTGAATCCCCATCTCTGATTCCCGGCCTCTGATTCCCAACCTCTGATTCCACACCTCTCATTCCCCATATCTGATTCCCCGCCTCTATTTCCCCATATCTGATTCCCCGCCTCTGATTCCCCAACTCTGATTCCCCGCCTCTGATTCCCCAGCTCTGATTCCCCGCCTCTGATTCCCGGCGTCCGATTCCCTGCCTCTGATTCCCCACCTCTGATTCCCCATCTCTGATTCCCCGCCTCTGATTCCCCGTGTCTGATTCCCTGCCTCTGATTCCCCACCTCTGATTCCCCGCCTCTGATTCCCTGCCACTGATTCCCTGCCCCTGATTCCCCACTTCTGATTCCCCATATCTGATTCCCCGCCTCTGTTTCCCCGCCTCTGATTCCCCGCCTCTGGTTCCCGATATCTGATTCCCTGCCTCTGATTCCCCAACTCTGATTCCCCGCCTCTGATTCCCCAGCTCTGAATCCCCGCCTCTGATTCCCCGCGTCTGATTCCCTGCCTCTGATTCCCCGCCTTGATTCCCCATCTCTGATTTACAACCTCTGATTCCCCACCTCTGATTCCCCATATCTGATTCCCCGCCTCTGTTTCCCCGCCTCTGATTCCCCGCCTCTGATTCCCCATATCTGATTCCCCGGCTCTGATTGCCCACCTCTGATTCCCCGCCTCTGATTCGCCAGCTCTGATTCCCCGCCTCTGATTCCCCGCATCTGATTCCCTGCCTCTGATTCCCCGCCTCTGATTCCCCATCTCTAAATCACCGCCTTTGATTCGCCACCTCTGATTCCCCATATCTGATTCCACACCTCTGTTTCCCCGCCTCTGATTCCCCGCCTCTGATTCTCCATATCTCATTCCCCGCCTCTGAATCCTCATCTCTGATTCCCGGACTCTGATTCCGCACCTCTGATTCCCGGCCTCTTATTCCCAGCATTTGATTCCCGGCCTCCGATTCCCAGCCTCTGATTCCCCGCTTCTGATTCTGATTCCCTGCCTCTGATTCCCCATCTCTGATTCTGCACATCTGATTCCCTGCCTCTGAGTCCCCACCTCTGATTCCCCATATCTGATTCCCCGCCTCTGTTTCCCCGCCTCTGATTCCCCGCCTCTGTTTCCCCATATCTAATTCCCCACCTCTGATGCCTCAACTCTGATTCCCCGCCTCTGATTCCCCAGCTCTGATTCCCCACCTCTGATTCCCTGCATCCGATTCCCCATGTCTGATTCCCCGCCTCTGTTTCCCCGCCTCTGATTCACCGCTGTTTCCCCATATCTGATTCCCCGCCTCTGATTCCCCAGCTCTGATTCCCTGCCTCTGATTCCCCGCATTCCATTCCCTGCCTCTGATTCCCCGCCTGTGATTCCCCATCTCTGATTCACCACCTCTGATTCCCCACCTCTGATTCCCCATATCTAATTCCCCGCCTCTGTTTGCCCGCCTCTGATTCCCCTCCTCTGTTTCCACATATCTGATTGCCCGCCTCTGAATCCCCAACTCTGATTCCCTGCCTCTGATTCACCAGCTCTGATTCCCCGCCTTTGATTCCCCCCGTCTGATTCCCAGCCTCTGAATCCCCGTGTCTGATTTCCTGCCTCTGATTCCCAGCCTCTGATTCCCCATCTCTGATTCACCGCCTCTGATTCACCGCCTCTGATTCCCCTCCTCTGACTCCCCATTTCTGATTCCGCACATCCGATTCCCTGCCACTGATTCCACGACTCTGATTCCCCACCTCTGATTCCCCAGCTCTTATTCCCCGCCTCTGATTCCCCGCGTCTGATTCCCTGCCTCTGATTCCCCGCCTCTGATTCCCCATCTCTGATTCCCCACCTCTGATTCCCCGTGTCTGATTCCCTGCCTCTGATTCCCCGCCTCTGATTCCCCGCCTCTGATTCCCTGCAACTGATTCCCCGCCCCTGATTCCCCACCTCTGATTCCCCATATCTTATTCCCCGCCTCTGTTTCCCCCCCTCTGATTCCCAGCCTCTGATTCCCCATATCTGATTCCCTGCCTCTGATTCCCCATATCTGATTCCCCATATCTGAATCCCCACCTCTGTTTCCCCGCCTCTGATTCCCCGCCTCTGATTCTCCATATCTCATTCCCCGCCTCTGAATCCCCATCTCTGATTCCCGGACTCTGATTCCCCACCTCTGATTCCCGGCCTCTTATTCCCAGCATCTGATTCCCGGCCTCTGATTCCCGGCCTCTGATTCCCCGCTTCTGATTCTGATACCCTGCCTCTGATTCCCCATCTCTGATTCCGCACATCTGATTCCCTGCCTCTGATTCCCCATCTCTGATTCCGCACATCTGATTCCCCGCCTCTGTTTCCTCGCCTCTGATTCCCCGCCTCTGTTTCCCCATATCTAATTCCCCACCTCTGATGCCCCAACTCTAATTCCCAGCCTCTGATTCCCCAGCTCTTATTCCCCGCCTCTGATTCCCCGCATCCGATTCCCCATGTCTGATTCCCCGCCTCTGTTTCCCCGCCTCTGATTCCCCGCCTCTGTTTCCCCATATCTGATTCCCCGCCTCTGATTCCCCAGCTCTGATTCCCTGCCTCTGATTCCCCGCGTTCTATTCCCTGCCTCTGATTCCCCGCCTGTGATTCCCCATCTCTGATTCACCACCTCTGATTCCCCACCTCTGATTCCCCATATCTAATTCCCCGCCTCTGTTTGCCCGCGTCTGATTCCCCGCCTCTGTTTCCCCATATCTTATTCCCAGCCTCTGAATCCCCAACTCTGATTCCCTGCCTCTGATTCACCAGCTCTGATTCCCCGCCTTTGATTCCACCTGTCTGATTCCCAGCCTCTGAATCCCCGTGTCTGATTTCCTGCCTCAGATTCCCCGCCTCTGATTCCCCATCTCTGATTCACCGCCTCTGATTCCCCACCTCTGATTCCCCATTTCTGATTCCGCACATCCGATTCCCTGCCTCTGATTCCCCGACTCTGATTCCCCACCTCTGATTCCCCAGCTCTGATTCCCCGCCTCTGATACCCCGCGTCTGATTCCCTGCCTCTGATTCCCTGCCTCTGATTCCCCAGCTCTGATTCCCCGCCTCTGATTCCCCGCGTCTGATTCCCTGCCTCTGATTCCCCGCCTCTGATTCCCCATCTCTGATTCCCCACCTCTGATTCCCCGTGTCTGATTCCCTGCCTCTGATTCCCCGCCTCTGATTCCCCGCCTCTGATTCCCTGCCACTGATTTCCCGCCCCTGATTCCCCACCTCTGATTCCCCATATCTGATTCCCCGCCTCTATTTCCCCATATCTGCTTCGCCGCCTCTGATTCACCAACTCTGATTCCCCGCCTCTGATTCCCCAGCTCTGATTTCCCGCCTCTGATTCCCCACCTCTGACTCCCCATTTCTGATTCCGCACATCCGATTCCCTGCCTCTGATTCCACGACTCTGATTCCCCACCTCTGATTCCCCAGCTCTTATTCCCCGCCTCTGATTCCCCGCGTCTGATTCCCTGCCTCTGATTCACCGCCTCTGATTCCCCATCTCTGATTCCCCACCTCTGATTCCCCGTGTCTGATTCCCTGCCTCTGATTCCCCGCCTCTGATTCCCCGCCTCTGATTCCCTGCAACTGATTCCCCGCCCCTGATTCCCCACCTCTGATTCCCCATATCTTATTCCCCGCCTCTGTTTCCCCCCCTCTGATTCCCAGCCTCTGATTCCCCATATCTGATTCCCTGCCTCTGATTCCCCATATCTGATTCCCCGCCTCTATTTCCCCGCCTCTGATTCCCCGCCTCTGATTCCCCATATCTGATTCCCCGCCTCTGATTCGCCAGCTCTGATTCCCCGCCTCTGAATCCCCGCATCTGATTCCCTGCCTCTGATTCGCCACCTCTGATTCCCCATATCTGAATCCCCACCTCTGTTTCCCCGCCTCTGATTCCCCGCCTCTGATTCTCCATATCTCATTCCCCGCCTCTGAATCCCCATCTCTTATTCCCGGACTCTGATTCCCCACCTCTGATTCCCGGCCTCTTATTCCCAGCATCTGATTCCCGGCCTCTGATTCTCGGCCTCTGATTCCCCGCTTCTGATTCTGATACCCTGCCTCTGATTCCCCATCTCTGATTCCGCACATCTGATTCCCTGCCTCTGATTCCCCATCTCTGATTCCGCACATCTGATTCCCCGCCTCTGTTTCCCCGCCTCTGATTCCCCGCCTCTGTTTCCCCATATCTAATTCCCCACCTCTGATGCCCCAACTCTGATTCCCCGCCTCTGATTCCCCAGCTCTGATTCCCCGCCTCTGATTCCCCGCATCCGATTCCCCATGTCTGATTCCCCGCCTCTGTTTCCCCGCCTCTGATTCCCCGCCTCTGTTTCCCCATATCTGATTCCCCGCCTCTGATTCCCCAGCTCTGATTCCCTGCCTCTGATTCCCCGCGTTCTATTCCCTGCCTCTGATTCCCCGCCTGTGATTCCCCATCTCTGATTCACCACCTCTGATTCCCCACCTCTGATTCCCCATATCTAATTCCCCGCCTCTGTTTGCCCGCGTCTGATTCCCCGCCTCTGTTTCCCCATATCTTATTCCCCGCCTCTGAATCCCCAACTCTGATTCCCTGCCTCTGATTCACCAGCTCTGATTCCCCGCCTTTGATTCCCCCCGTCTGATTCCCAGCCTCTGAATCCCCGTGTCTGATTTCCTGCCTCAGATTCCCCGCCTCTGATTCCCCATCTCTGATTCACCGCCTCTGATTCCCCACCTCTGATTCCCCATTTCTGATTCCGCACATCCGATTCCCTGCCTCTGATTCCCCGACTCTGATTCCCCACCTCTGATTCCCCAGCTCTGATTCCCCGCCTCTGATTCCCCGCGTCTGATTCCCTGCCTCTGATTCCCCGCCTCTGATTCCCCAGCTCTGATTCCCCGCCTCTGATTCCCCGCGTCTGATTCCCTGCCTCTGATTCCCCGCCTCTGATTCCCCATCTCTGATTCCCCACCTCTGATTCCCCGTGTCTGATTCCCTGCCTCTGATTCCCCGCCTCTGATTCCCCGCCTCTGATTCCCTGCCACTGATTCCCCGCCCCTGATTCCCCACCTCTGATTCCCCATATCTGATTCCCCGCCTCTATTTCCCCATATCTGCTTCGCCGCCTCTGATTCCCCAACTCTGATTCCCCGCCTCTGATTCCCCAGCTCTGATTTCCCGCCTCTGATTCCCGGCATCCGATTCCCTGCCTCTGATTCCCCACCTCTGATTCCCCATCTCTGATTCCCCGCCTCTGATTCCCCGTGTCTGAATCCCTGCCTCTGATTCCCCGACTCTGATTCCCCGCGCCTGATTCCCTGCCACTGATTCCCTGCCCCTGATTCCCCACCTCTGATTCCCCATATCTGATTCCCCGCCTCTGTTTTCCTGCCTCTGATTCCCTGCCTCTGATTCCCCATATCTGATTCCCCGCCTCTGATTCCCCAACTCTGATTCCCTGCCTCTGATTCCCCATCTCTGATTCCGCACATTTGATTCCCCGCATCTGTTTCCCCGCCTCTGATTCCCCGCCTCTGTTTCCCCATATCTAATTCCCCACCTCTGATGCCCCAACTCTGATTCCCCGCCTCTGATTCCCCAGCTCTGATTCCCCGCCTCTGATTCCCCGCATCCGATTTCCCATGTCTGATTCCCCGCCTCTGTTTCCCCGCCTCTGATTCCCCGCCTCTGTTTCCCCATATCTGATTCCCCGCCTCTGATTCCCCAGCTCTGATTCCCTGCCTCTGATTCCCCGCGTTCTATTCCCTGCCTCTGATTCCCCGCCTGTGATTCCCCATCTCTGATTCACCACCTCTGATTCCGCACCTCTGATTCCCCATATCTAATTCCCCGCCTCTGTTTGCCCGCGTCTGATTCCCCGCCTCTGTTTTCCCATATCTTATTCCCCGCCTCTGAATCCCCAACTCTGATTCCCTGCCTCTGATTCACCAGCTCTGATTACCCGCCTTTGATTCCCCCCGTCTGATTCCCAGCCTCTGAATCCCCGTGTCTGATTTCCTGCCTCAGATTCCCCGCCTCTGATTCCCCATCTCTGATTCACCGCCTCTGATTCCCCACCTCTGATTCCCCATTTCTGATTCCGCACATCCGATTCCCTGCCTCTGATTCCCCGACTCTGATTCCCCACCTCTGATTCCCCAGCTCTGATTCCCCGCCTCTGATTCCCCGCGTCTGATTCCCTGCCTCTGATTCCCCGCCTCTGATTCCCCAGCTCTGATTCCCCGCCTCTGATTCCCCGCGTCTGATTCCCTGCCTCTGATTCCCCGCCTCTGATTCCCCATCTCTGATTCCCCACCTCTGATTCCCCGTGTCTGATTCCCTGCCTCTGATTCCCCGCCTCTGATTCCCCGCCTCTGATTCCCTGCCACTGATTCCCCGCCCCTGATTCCCCACCTCTGATTCCCCATATCTGATTCCCCGCCTCTATTTCCCCATATCTGCTTCGCCGCCTCTGATTCCCCAACTCTGATTCCCCGCCTCTGATTCCCCAGCTCTGATTTCCCGCCTCTGATTCCCGGCATCCGATTCCCTGCCTCTGATTCCCCACCTCTGATTCCCCATCTCTGATTCCCCGCCTCTGATTCCCCGTGTCTGATTCCCTGCCTCTGATTCCCCGACTCTGATTCCCCGCGCCTGATTCCCTGCCACTGATTCCCTGCCCCTGATTCCCCACCTCTGATTCCCCATATCTGATTCCCCGCCTCTGTTTTCCTGCCTCTGATTCCCTGCCTCTGATTCCCCATATCTGATTCCCCGCCTCTGATTCCCCAACTCTGATTCCCCGCCTCTGATTCCCCAGCTCTGAATCCCCGCCTCTGACTCCTCGCGTCTGATTCCCTGCCTCTGATTCCCCGCCTCTGATTCCCCATCTGTGATTCACAACCTCTGATGCCCCACCTCTGATTCCCCATATCTGATTCCCCGCCTCTGTTTCCCCGCCTCTGATTCCCCGCCTCTGATTCCCCATATCTGATTCCCCGCCTCTGATTGCCCACCTCTGATTCCCCGCGTCTGATTCCCTGCCTCTGATTCACCGCCTCTGATTCCCCATCTCTGGTTCACCACCTCTGATTCCCGGCCTCTGATTCCCCATCTCTGAATCCGCACATCCGATTCCCTGCCTATGATTCCCCACCTCTGATTCCCCGCCTCTGATTCCCCATATCTGATTCCCTGTCTCTGTTTCCCCGCCTCTGATTCCCCATATGTGATTCCCCACCTCTGTTTCCACGCCTCTGATTCCCCGCCTCTGTTTCCCCATCTCTGATTCACCGCCTTTGATTCGCCACCTCTGATTCCACATATCTGATTCCCCACCTCTGTTTCCGAGCCTCTGATTCCCCGCCTCTGATTCTCCATATCTCATTCCCCGCCTCTGAATCCCCATCTCTGATTCCCGGCCTCTGATTCCCAACCTCTGATTCCACACCTCTCATTCCCCATATCTGATTCCCCGCCTCTATTTCCCCATATCTGATTCCCCGCCTCTGATTCCCCAACTCTGATTCCCCGCCTCTGATTCCCCAGCTCTGATTCCCCGCCTCTGATTCCCGGCGTCCGATTCCCTGCCTCTGATTCCCCACCTCTGATTCCCCATCTCTGATTCCCCGCCTCTGATTCCCCGTGTCTGATTCCCTGCCTCTGATTCCCCGCCTCTGATTCCCCGCCTCTGATTCCCTGCCACTGATTCCCTGCCCCTGATTCCCCACTTCTGATTCCCCATATCTGATTCCCCGCCTCTGTTTCCCCGCCTCTGATTCCCCGCCTCTGGTTCCCCATATCTGATTCCCTGCCTCTGATTCCCCAACTCTGATTCCCCGCCTCTGATTCCCCAGCTCTGAATCCCCGCCTCTGATTCCCCGCGTCTGATTCCCTGCCTCTGATTCCCCGCCTTGATTCCCCATCTCTGATTTACAACCTCTGATTCCCCACCTCTGATTCCCCATATCTTATTCCCCGCCTCTGTTTCCCCGCCTCTGATTCCCCGTCTCTGATTCCCCATATCTGATTCCCCGGCTATGATTGCCCACCTCTGATTCCCCGCCTCTGATTCGCCAGCTCTGATTCCCCGCCTCTGATTCCCCGCATCTGATTCCCTGCCTCTGATTCCCCGCCTCTGATTCCCCATCTCTAAATCACCGCCTTTGATTCGCCACCTCTGATTCCCCATATCTGATTCCACACCTCTGTTTCCCCGCCTCTGATTCCCCGCCTCTGATTCTCCATATCTCATTCCCCGCCTCTGAATCTTCATCTCTGATTCCCGGACTCTGATTCCCCACCTCTGATTCCCGGCCTCTTATTCCCAGCATTTGATTCCCGGCCTCTGATTCCCAGCCTCTGATTCCCCGCTTCTGATTCTGATTCCCTGCCTCTGATTCCCCATCTCTGATTCCGCACATCTGATTCCCTGCCTCTGAGTCCCCACCTCTGATTCCCCATATCTGATTCCCCGCCTCTGTTTCCCCGCCTCTGATTCTCCGCCTCTGTTTCCCCATATCTAATTCCCCACCTCTGATGCCCCAACTCTGATTCCCCGCCTCTGATTCCCCAGCTCTGATTCCCCACCTCTGATTCCCTGCATCCGATTCCCCATGTCTGATTCCCCGCCTCTGTTTCCCCGCCTCTGATTCACCGCTGTTTCCCCATATCTGATTCCCCGCCTCTGATTTCCCAGCTCTGATTCCCTGCCTCTGATTCCCCGCGTTCCATTCCCTGCCTCTGATTCCCCGCCTGTGATTCCCCATCTCTGATTCACCACCTCTGATTCCCCACCTCTGATTCCCCATATCTAATTCCCCGCCTCTGTTTGCCCGCCTCTGATTCCCCTCCTCTGTTTCCACATATCTGATTGCCCGCCTCTGAATCCCCAACTCTGATTCCCTGCCTCTGATTCACCAGCTCTGATTCTCCGCCTTTGATTCCCCCCGTCTGATTCCCCGCCTCTGATTCCCCGCCTCTGATTCCCTGCCACTGATTCCCCGCCCCTGATTCCCCACCTCTGATTCCCCATATCTGATTCCCCGCCTCTATTTCCCCATATCTGCTTCGCCGCCTCTGATTCCCCAACTCTGATTCCCCGCCTCTGATTCCCCAGCTCTGATTTCCCGCCTCTGATTCCCGGCATCCGATTCCCTGCCTCTGATTCCCCACCTCTGATTCCCCATCTCTGATTCCCCGCCTCTGATTCCCCGTGTCTGATTCCCTGCCTCTGATTCCCCGACTCTGATTCCCCGCGCCTGATTCCCTGCCACTGATTCCCTGCCCCTGATTCCCCACCTCTGATTCCCCATATCTGATTCCCCGCCTCTGTTTTCCTGCCTCTGATTCCCTGCCTCTGATTCCCCATATCTGATTCCCCGCCTCTGATTCCCCAACTCTGATTCCCCGCCTCTGATTCCCCAGCTCTGAATCCCCGCCTCTGACTCCTCGCGTCTGATTCCCTGCCTCTGATTCCCCGCCTCTGATTCCCCATCAGTGATTCACAACCTCTGATGCCCCACCTCTGATTCCCCATATCTGATTCCCCGCCTCTGTTTCCCCGCCTCTGATTCCCCGCCTCTGATTCCCCATATCTGATTCCCCGCCTCTGATTGCCCACCTCTGATTCCCCGCGTCTGATTCCCTGCCTCTGATTCACCGCCTCTGATTCCCCATCTCTGGTTCACCACCTCTGATTCCCGGCCTCTGATTCCCCATCTCTGAATCCGCACATCCGATTCCCTGCCTATGATTCCCCACCTCTGATTCCCCGCCTCTGATTCCCCATATCTGATTCCCTGTCTCTGTTTCCCCGCCTCTGATTCCCCATATGTGATTCCCCACCTCTGTTTCCACACCTCTGATTCCCCGCCTCTGTTTCCCCATCTCTGATTCACCGCCTTTGATTCGCCACCTCTGATTCCCCATATCTGATTCCCCACCTCTGTTTCCCCGCCTCTGATTCCCCGCCTCTGATTCTCCATATCTCATTCCCCGCCTCTGAATCCCCATCTCTGATTCCCGGCCTCTGATTCCCAACCTCTGATTCCACACCTCTCATTCCCCATATCTGATTCCCCGCCTCTATTTCCCCATATCTGATTCCCCGCCTCTGATTCCCCAACTCTGATTCCCCGCCTCTGATTCCCCAGCTCTGATTCCCCGCCTCTGATTCCCGGCGTCCGATTCCCTGCCTCTGATTCCCCACCTCTGATTCCCCATCTCTGATTCCCCGCCTCTGATTCCCCGTGTCTGATTCCCTGCCTCTGATTCCCCGCCTCTGATTCCCCGCCTCTGATTCCCTGCCACTGATTCCCTGCCCCTGATTCCCCACTTCTGATTCCCCATATCTGATTCCCCGCCTCTGTTTCCCCGCCTCTGATTCCCCGCCTCTGGTTCCCCATATCTGATTCCCTGCCTCTGATTCCCCAACTCTGATTCCCCGCCTCTGATTCCCCAGCTCTGAATCCCCGCCTCTGATTCCCCGCGTCTGATTCCCTGCCTCTGATTCCCCGCCTTGATTCCCCATCTCTGATTTACAACCTCTGATTCCCCACCTCTGATTCCCCATATCTGATTCCCCGCCTCTGTTTCCCCGCCTCTGATTCCCCGCCTCTGATTCCCCATATCTGATTCCCCGGCTCTGATTGCCCACCTCTGATTCCCCGCCTCTGATTCGCCAGCTCTGATTCCCCGCCTCTGATTCCCCGCATCTGATTCCCTGCCTCTGATTCCCCGCCTCTGATTCCCCATCTCTAAATCACCGCCTTTGATTCGCCACCTCTGATTCCCCATATCTGATTCCACACCTCTGTTTCCCCGCCTCTGATTTCCCGCCTCTGATTCTCCATATCTCATTCCCCGCCTCTGAATCCTCATCTCTGATTCCCGGACTCTGATTCCCCACCTCTGATTCCCGGCCTCTTATTCCCAGCATTTGATTCCCGGCCTCTGATTCCCAGCCTCTGATTCCCCGCTTCTGATTCTGATTCCCTGCCTCTGATTCCCCATCTCTGATTCCGCACATCTGATTCCTTGCCTCTGAGTCCCCACCTCTGATTCCCCATATCTGATTCCCCGCCTCTGTTTCCCCGCCTCTGATTCTCCGCCTCTGTTTCCCCATATCTAATTCCCCACCTCTGATGCCCCAACTCTGATTCCCCGCCTCTGATTCCCCAGCTCTGATTCCCCACCTCTGATTCCCTGCATCCGATTCCCCATGTCTGATTCCCCGCCTCTGTTTCCCCACCTCTGATTCACCGCTGTTTCCCCATATCTGATTCCCCGCCTCTGATTCCCCAGCTCTGATTCCCTGCCTCTGATTCCCCGCGTTCCATTCCCTGCCTCTGATTCCCCGCCTGTGATTCCCCATCTCTGATTCACCACCTCTGATTCCCCACCTCTGATTCCCCATATCTAATTCCCCGCCTCTGTTTGCCCGCCTCTGATTCCCCTCCTCTGTTTCCACATATCTGATTGCCCGCCTCTGAATCCCCAACTCTGATTCCCTGCCTCTGATTCACCAGCTCAGATTCCCCGCCTTTGATTTCCCCCGTCTGATTCCCAGCCTCTGAATCCCCGTGTCTGATTTCCTGCCTCTGATTCCCCGCCTCTGATTCCCCATCTCTGATTCACCGCCTCTGATTCCCCACCTCTGACTCCCCATTTCTGATTCCGCACATCCGATTCCCTGCCTTTGATTCCACGACTCTGATTCCCCACCTCTGATTCCCCAGCTCTTATTCCCCGCCTCTGATTCCCCGCGTCTGATTCCCTGCCTCTGATTCCCCGCCTCTGATTCCCCATCTCTGATTCCCCACCTCTGATTCCCCGTGTCTGATTCCCTGCCTCTGATTCCCCGCCTCTGATTCCCCGCCTCTGATTCCCTGCAACTGATACCCCGCCCCTGATTCCCCACCTCTGATTCCCCATATCTTATTCCCCGCCTCTGTTTCCCCCCCTCTGATTCCCAGCCTCTGATTCCCCATATCTGATTCCCTGCCTCTGATTCCCCATATCTGATTCCCCGCCTCTATTTCCCCGCCTCTGATTCCCCGCCTCTGATTCCCCATATCTGATTCCCCGGCTCTGATTGCGCACCTCTGATTCCCCGCCTCTTATTCCCCGTGTCTGATTCCCTGCCTCTGATTCCCTGCCTCTGATTCGCCACCTCTGATTCCCCATATCTGAATCCCCATCTCTGATTCCCGGACTCTGATTCCCCACCTCTGATTCCCGGCCTCTTATTCCCAGCATCTGATTCCCGGCCTCTGATTCCCGGCCTCTGATTCCCCGCTTCTGATTCTGATACCCTGCCTCTGATTCCCCATCTCTGATTCCGCACATCTGATTCCCTGCCTCTGATTCCCCATCTCTGATTCCGCACATCTGATTCCCCGCCTCTGTTTCCCCGCCTCTGATTCCCCGCCTCTGTTTCCCCATATCTAATTCCCCACCTCTGATGCCCCAACTCTGATTCCCCGCCTCTGATTCCCCATCTCTGATTCACCACCTCTGATTCCCCACCTCTGATTCCCCATATCTAATTCCCCGCCTCTGTTTGCCCGCCTCTGATTCCCCTCCTCTGTTTCCACATATCTGATTGCCCGCCTCTGAATCCCCAACTCTGATTCCCTGCCTCTGATTCACCAGCTCTGATTCCCCGCCTTTGATTCCCCCCGTCTGATTCCCAGCCTCTGAATCCCCGTGTCTGATTTCCTGCCTCTGATTCCCCGCCTCTGATTCCCCATCTCTGATTCACCGCCTCTGATTCCCCACCTCTGACTCCCCATTTCTGATTCCGCACATCCGATTCCCTGCCTCTGATTCCACGACTCTGATTCCCCACCTCTGATTCCCCACTCTTATTCCCCGCCTCTGATTCCCCGCGTCTGATTCCCTGCCTTTGATTCCCCGCCTCTGATTCCCCATCTCTGATTCCCCACCTCTGATTCCCCGTGTCTGATTCCCTGCCTCTGATTCCCCGCCTCTGATTCCCCGCCTCTGATTCCCTGCAACTGATTCCCCGCCCCTGATTCCCCACCTCTGATTCCCCGTGTCTGATTCCCTGCCTCTGTTTCCCCCCCTCTGATTCCCAGCCTCTGATTCCCCATATCTGATTCCCTGCCTCTGATTCCCCATATCTGATTCCCCGCCTCTATTTCCCCGCCTCTGATTCCCCTCCTCTGATTCCCCATATCTGATTCCCCGGCTCTGAATCCCCGCATCTGATTCCCTGCCTCTGATTCGCCACCTCTGATTCCCCATATCTGAATCCCCACCTCTGTTTCCCCGCCTCTGATTTCCCGCCTCTGATTCTCCATATCTCATTCCCCGCCTCTGAATCCCCATCTCTGATTCCCGGACTCTGATTCCCCACCTCTGATTCCCGGCCTCTTATTCCCAGCATCTGATTCCCGGCCTCTGATTCCCGGCCTCTGATTCCCCGCTTCTGATTCTGATACCCTGCCTCTGATTCCCCATCTCTGATTCCGCACATCTGATTCCCTGCCTCTGATTCCCCATCTCTGATTCCGCACATCTGATTCCCCGCCTCTGTTTCCCCGCCTCTGATTCCCCGCCTCTGTTTCCCCATATCTAATTCCCCACCTCTGATGACCCAACTCTGATTCCCCGCCTCTGATTCCCCAGCTCTGATTCCCCGCCTCTGATTCCCCGCATCCGATTCCCCATGTCTGATTCCCCGCCTCTGTTTCCCCGCCTCTGATTCCCCGCCTCTGTTTCCCCATATCTGATTCCCCGCCTCTGATTCCCCAGCTCTGATTCCCTGCCTCTGATTCCCCGCGTTCTATTCCCTGCCTCTGATTCCCCGCCTGTGATTCCCCATCTCTGATTCACCACCTCTGATTCCCCACCTCTGATTCCCCATATCTAATTCCCCGCCTCTGTTTGCCCGCGTCTGATTCCCCACCTCTGTTTCCCCATATCTTATTCCCCGCCTCTGATTCCCCGTGTCTGATTCCCTGCCTCTGATTCCCCGCCTCTGATTCCCCGCCTCTGATTCCCTGCCACTGATTCCCCGCCCCTGATTCCCCACCTCTGATTCCCCATATCTGATTCCCCGCCTCTATTTCCCCATATCTGCTTCGCCGCCTCTGATTCCCCAACTCTGATTCCCCGCCTCTGATTCCCCAGCTCTGATTTCCCGCCTCTGATTCCCGGCATCCGATTCCCTGCCTCTGATTCCCCACCTCTGATTCCCCATCTCTGATTCCCTGCCTCTGATTCCCCGTGTCTGATTCCCTGCCTCTGATTCCCCGACTCTGATTCCCCGCACCTGATTCCCTGCCACTGATTCCCTGCCCCTGATTCCCCACCTCTGATTCCCCATATCTGATTCCCCGCCTCTGTTTTCCTGCCTCTGATTCCCTGCCTCTGATTCCCCATATCTGATTCCCCGCCTCTGATTCCCCAACTCTGATTCCCTGCCTCTGATTCCCCATCTCTTATTCCGCACATCTGATTCCCCGCCTCTGTTTCCCTGCCTCTGATTCCCCGCCTCTGTTTCCCCATATCTAATTCCCCACCTCTGATGCCCCAACTCTGATTCTCCGCCTCTGATTCCCCAGCTCTGATTCCCCGCCTCTGATTCCCCGCATCCGATTCCCCATGTCTGATTCCCCGCCTCTGTTTCCCCGCCTCTGATTCCCCGCCTCTGTTTCCCCATATCTGATTCCCCGCCTCTGATTCCCCAGCTCTGATTCCCTGCCTCTGATTCCCCGCGTTCTATTCCCTGCCTCTGATTCACCGCCTGTGATTCCCCATCTCTGATTCACCACCTCTGATTCCCCACCTCTGATTCCCCATATCTAATTCCCCGCCTCTGTTTGCCCGCGTCTGATTCCCCGCCTCTGTTTCCCCATATCTTATTCCCCGCCTCTGAATCCCCAACTCTGATTCCCTGCCTCTGATTCACCAGCTCTGATTCCCCGCCTTTGATTCCCCCCGTCTGATTCCCAGCCTCTGAATCCCCGTGTCTGATTTCCTGCCTCAGATTCCCCGCCTCTGATTCCCCATCTCTGATTCACCGCCTCTGATTCCCCACCTCTGATTCCCCATTTCTGATTCCGCACATCCGATTCCCTGCCTCTGATTCCCCGACTCTGATTCCCCACCTCTGATTCCCCAGCTCTGATTCCCCGCCTCTGATTCCCCGCGTCTGATTCCCTGCCTCTGATTCCCCGCCTCTGATTCCCCAGCTCTGATTCCCCGCCTCTGATTCCCCGCGTCTGATTCCCTGCCTCTGATTCCCCGCGTCTGATTCCCCATCTCTGATTCCCCACCTCTGATTCCCCGTGTCTGATTCCCTGCCTCTGATTCCCCGCCTCTGATTCCCCGCCTCTGATTCCCTGCCACTGATTCCCCGCCCCTGATTCCCCACCTCTGATTCCCCATATCTGATTCCCCGCCTCTATTTCCCCATATCTGCTTCGCCGCCTCTGATTCCCCAACTCTGATTCCCCGCCTCTGATTCCCCATATCTGATTCCCTGCCTCTGATTCCCCATATCTGATTCCCCGCCTCTATTTCCCCGCCTCTGATTCCCCGCCTCTGATTCCCCATATCTGATTCCCCGCCTCTATTTCCCCGCCTCTGATTCCCCGCCTCTGATTCCCCATATCTGATTCCCCGGCTCTGATTGCGCACCTCTGATTCCCCGCCTCTGATTCGCCAGCTCTGATTCCCCGCCTCTGAATCCCCGCATCTGATTCCCTGCCTCTGATTCGCCACCTCTGATTCCCCATATCTGAATCCCCACCTCTGTTTCCCCGCCTCTGATTCCCCGCCTCTGATTCTCCATATCTCATTCCCCGCCTCTGAATCCCCATCTCTGAATCCCGGACTCTGATTCCCCACCTCTGATTCCCGGCCTCTTATTCCCAGCATCTGATTCCCGGCCTCTGATTCCCGGCCTCTGATTCCCCGCTTCTGATTCTGATACCCTGCCTCTGATTCCCCATCTCTGATTCCGCACATCTGATTCCCTGCCTCTGATTCCCCATCTCTGATTCCGCACATCTGATTCCCCGCCTCTGTTTCCCCGCCTCTGATTCCCCGCCTCTGTTTCCCCATATCTAATTCCCCACCTCTGATGCCCAAACTCTGATTCCCCGCCTCTGATTCCCCATCTCTGATTCACCACCTCTGATTCCCCACCTCTGATTCCCCATATCTAATTCCCCGCCTCTGTTTGCCCGCCTCTGATTCCCCTCCTCTGTTTCCACATATCTGATTGCCCGCCTCTGAATCCCCAACTCTGATTCCCTGCCTCTGATTCACCAGCTCTGATTCCCCGCCTTTGATTCCCCCCGTCTGATTCCCAGCCTCTGAATCCCCGTGTCTGATTTCCTGCCTCTGATTCCCCGCCTCTGATTCCCCATCTGTGATTCACCGCCTCTGATTCCCCACCTCTGACTCCCCATTTCTGATTCCGCACATCCGATTCCCTGCCTCTGATTCCACGACTCTGATTCCCCACCTCTGATTCCCCAGCTCTTATTCCCCGCCTCTGATTCCCCGCGTCTGATTCCCTGCCTCTGATTCCCCGCCTCTGATTCCCCATCTCTGATTCCCCACCTCTGATTCCCCGTGTCTGATTCCCTGCCTCTGATTCCCCGCCTCTGATTCCCCGCCTCTGATTCCCTGCAACTGATTCCCCGCCCCTGATTCCCCACCTCTGATTCCCCATATCTTATTCCCCGCCTCTGTTTCCCCCCCTCTGATTCCCAGCCTCTGATTCCCCATATCTGATTCCCTGCCTCTGATTCCCCATATCTGATTCCCCGCCTCTATTTCCCCGCCTCTGATTCCCCGCCTCTGATTCCCCATATCTGATTCCCCGGCTCTGAATCCCCGCATCTGATTCCCTGCCTCTGATTCGCCACCTCTGATTCCCCATATCTGAATCCCCACCTCTGTTTCCCCGCCTCTGATTCCCCGCCTCTGATTCTCCATATCTCATTCCCCGCCTCTGAATCCCCATCTCTGATTCCCGGACTCTGATTCCCCACCTCTGATTCCCGGCCTCTTATTCCCAGCATCTGATTCCCGGCCTCTGATTCCCGGCCTCTGATTCCCCGCTTCTGATTCTGATACCCTGCCTCTGATTCCCCATCTCTGATTCCGCACATCTGATTCCCTGCCTCTGATTCCCCATCTCTGATTCCGCACATCTGATTCCCCGCCTCTGTTTCCCCGCCTCTGATTCCCCGCCTCTGTTTCCCCATATCTAATTCCCCAGCTCTGATTCCCCGCCTCTGATTCCCCGCATCCGATTCCCCATGTCTGAATCCCCGCCTCTGTTTCCCCGCCTCTGATTCCCCGCCTCTGTTTCCCCATATCTGATTCCCCGCCTCTGATTCCCCAGCTCTGATTCCCTGCCTCTGATTCCCCGCGTTCTATTCCCTGCCTCTGATTCCCCGCCTGTGATTCCCCATCTCTGATTTACCACCTCTGATTCCCCACCTCTGATTCCCCATATCTAATTCCCCGCCTCTGTTTGCCCGCGTCTGATTCCCCGCCTCTGTTTCCCCATATCTTATTCCCCGCCTCTGATTCCCCGTGTCTGATTCCCTGCCTCTGATTCCCCGCCTCTGATTCCCCGCCTCTGATTCCCTGCCACTGATTCCCCGCCCCTGATTCCCCACCTCTGATTCCCCATATCTGATTCCCCGCCTCTATTTCCCCATATCTGCTTCGCCGCCTCTGATTCCCCAACTCTGATTCCCCGCCTCTGATTCGCCAGCTCTGATTTCCCGCCTCTGATTCCCGGCATCCGATTCCCTGCCTCTGATTCCCCACCTCTGATTCCCCATCTCTGATTCCCTGCCTCTGATTCCCCGTGTCTGATTCCCTGCCTCTGATTCCCCGACTCTGATTCCCCGCGCCTGATTCCCTGCCACTGATTCCCTGCCCCTGATTCCCCACCTCTGATTCCCCATATCTGATTCCCCGCCTCTGATTCCCCAACTCTGATTCCCTGCCTCTGATTCCCCATCTCTGATTCCGCACATCTGATTCCCCGCCTCTGTTTCCCCGCCTCTGATTCCCCGCCTCTGTTTCCCCATATCTAATTCCCCACCTCTGATGCCCCAACTCTGATTCCCCGCCTCTGATTCCCCAGCTCTGATTCCCCGCCTCTGATTCCCCGCATCCGATTCCCCATGTCTGATTCCCCGCCTCTGTTTCCCCGCCTCTGATTCCCCGCCTCTGTTTCCCCATATCTGATTCCCCGCCTCTGATTCCCCAGCTCTGATTCCCTGCCTCTGATTCCCCGCGTTCTATTCCCTGCCTCTGATTCCCCGCCTGTGATTCCCCATCTCTGATTCACCACCTCTGATTCCCCACCTCTGATTCCCCATATCTAATTCCCCGCCTCTGTTTGCCCGCGTCTGATTCCCCGCCTCTGTTTCCCCATATCTTATTCCCCGCCTCTGAATCCCCAACTCTGATTCCCTGCCTCTGATTCACCAGCTCTGATTCCCCGCCTTTGATTCCCCCCGTCTGATTCCCAGCCTCTGAATCCCCGTGTCTGATTTCCTGCCTCAGATTCCCCGCCTCTGATTCCCCATCTCTGATTCACCGCCTCTGATTCCCCACCTCTGATTCCCCATTTCTGATTCCGCACATCCGATTCCCTGCCTCTGATTCCCCGACTCTGATTCCCCACATCTGATTCCCCAGCTCTGATTCCCCGCCTCTGATTCCCCGCGTCTGATTCCCTGCCTCTGATTCCCCGCCTCTGATTCCCCAGCTCTGATTCCCCGCCTCTGATTCCCCGCGTCTGATTCCCTGCCTCTGATTCCCCGCCTCTGATTCCCCATCTCTGATTCCCCACCTCTGATTCCCCGTGTCTGATTCCCTGCCTCTGATTCCCCGCCTCTGATTCCCCGCCTCTGATTCCCTGCCACTGATTCCCCGCCCCTGATTCCCCACCTCTGATTCCCCATATCTGATTCCCCGCCTCTATTTCCCCATATCTGCTTCGCCGCCTCTGATTCCCCAACTCTGATTCCCCGCCTCTGATTCCCCAGCTCTGATTTCCCGCCTCTGATTCCCGGCATCCGATTCCCTGCCTCTGATTCCCCACCTCTGATTCCCCATCTCTGATTCCCCGCGTCTGATTCCCCGTGTCTGATTCCCTGCCTCTGATTCCCCGACTCTGATTCCCCGCGCCTGATTCCCTGCCAATGATTCCCTGCCCCTGATTCCCCACCTCTGATTCCCCATATCTGATTCCCCGCCTCTGTTTTCCTGCCTCTGATTCCCTGCCTCTGATTCCCCATATCTGATTCCCCGCCTCTGATTCCCCAACTCTGATTCCCCGCCTCTGATTCCCCAGCTCTGAATCCCCGCCTCTGACTCCTCGCGTCTGATTCCCTGCCTCTGATTCCCCGCCTCTGATTCCCCATCTGTGATTCACAACCTCTGATGCCCCACCTCTGATTCCCCATATCTGATTCCCCGCCTCTGTTTCCCCGCCTCTGATTCACCGCCTCTGATTCCCCATATCTGATTCCCCGCCTCTGATTGCCCACCTCTGATTCCCCGCGTCCGATTCCCTGCCTCTGATTCACCGCCTCTGATTCCCCATCTCTGGTTCACCACCTCTGATTCCCGGCCTCTGATTCCCCATCTCTGAATCCGCACATCCGATTCCCTGCCTATGATTCCCCACCTCTGATTCCCCGCCTCTGATTCCCCATATCTGATTCCCTGTCTCTGTTTCCCCGCCTCTGATTCCCATTATGTGATTCCCCACCTCTGTTTCCACGCCTCTGATTCCCCGCCTCTGTTTCCCCATCTCTGATTCACCGCCTTTGATTCGCCACCTCTGATTCCCCATATCTGATTCCCCACCTCTGTTTCCCCGCCTCTGATTCCCCGCCTCTGATTCTCCATATCTCATTCCCCGCCTCTGAATCCCCATCTCTGATTCCCGGCCTCTGATTCCCAACCTCTGATTCCACACCTCTCATTCACCATATCTGATTCCCCGCCTCTATTTCCCCATATCTGATTCCCCGCCTCTGATTCCCCAACTCTGATTCCCCGCCTCTGATTCCCCAGCTCTGATTCCCCGCCTCTGATTCCCGGCGTCCGATTCCCTGCCTCTGATTCCCCACCTCTGATTCCCCATCTCTGATTCCCCGCCTCTGATTCCCCGTGTCTGATTCCCTGCCTCTGATTCCCCGCCTCTGATTCCCCGCCTCTGATTCCCTGCCACTGATTCCCTGCCCCTGATTCCCCACTTCTGATTCCCCATATCTGATTCCCCGCCTCTGTTTCCCCGCCTCTGATTCCCCGCCTCTGGTTCCCCATATCTGATTCCCTGCCTCTGATTCCCCAACTCTGATTCCCCGCCTCTGATTCCCCAGCTCTGAATCCCCGCCTCTGATTCCCCGCGTCTGATTCCCTGCCTCTGATTCCCCGCCTTGATTCCCCATCTCTGATTTACAACCTCTGATTCCCCACCTCTGATTCCCCATATCTGATTCCCCGCCTCTGTTTCCCCGCCTCTGATTCCCCGCCTCTGATTCCCCATATCTGATTCCCCGGCTCTGATTGCCCACCTCTGATTCCCCGCCTCTGATTCGCCAGCTCTGATTCCCCGCCTCTGATTCCCCGCATCTGATTCCCTGCCTCTGATTCCCCGCCTCTGATTCCCCATCTCTAAATCACCGCCTTTAATTCGCCACCTCTGATTCCCCATATCTGATTCCACACCTCTGTTTCCCCGCCTCTGATTCCCCGCCTCTGATTCTCCATATCTCATTCCCCGCCTCTGAATCCTCATCTCTGATTCCCGGACTCTGATTCCCCACCTCTGATTCCCGGCCTCTTATTCCCAGCATTTGATTCCCGGCCTCTGATTCCCAGCCTCTGATTCCCCGCTTCTGATTCTGATTCCCTGCCTCTGATTCCCCATCTCTGATTCCGCACATCTGATTCCCTGCCTCTGAGTCCCCACCTCTGATTCCCCATATCTGATTCCCCGCCTGTTTCCCTGCCTCTGATTCTCCGCCTCTGTTTCCCCATATCTAATTCCCCTCCTCTGATGCCCCAACTCTGATTCCCCGCCTCTGATTCCCCAGCTCTGATTCCCCACCTCTGATTCCCTGCATCCGATTCCCCATGTCTGATTCCCCGCCTCTGTTTCCCCGCCTCTGATTCACCGCTGTTTCCCCATATCTGATTCCCCGCCTCTGATTCCCCAGCTCTGATTCCCTGCCTCTGATTCCCCGCGTTCCATTCCCTGCCTCTGATTCCCCGCCTGTGATTCCCAATCTCTGATTCACCACCTCTGATTCCCCACCTCTGATTCCCCACATCTAATTCCCCGCCTCTGTTTGCCCGCCTCTGATTCCCCTCCTCTGTTTCCACATATCTGATTGCCCGCCTCTGAATCCCCAACTCTGATTCCCTGCCTCTGATTCACCAGCTCTGATTCCCCGCCTTTGATTCCCCCCGTCTGATTCCCAGCCTCTGAATCCCCGTGTCTGATTTCCTGCCTCTGATTCCCCGCCTCTGATTCCCCATCTCTGATTCACCGCCTCTGATTCCCCACCTCTGACTCCCCATTTCTGATTCCGCACCTCCGATTCCCTGCCTCTGATTCCACGACTCTGATTCCCCACCTCTGATTCCCCAGCTCTTATTCCCCGCCTCTGATTCCCCGCGTCTGATTCCCTGCCTCTGATTCCCCGCCTCTGATTCCCCATCTCTGATTCCCCACCTCTGATTCCCCGTGTCTGATTCCCTGCCTCTGATTCCCCGCCTCTGATTCCCCGCCTCTGATTCCCTGCAACTGATTCCCCGCCCCTGATTCCCCACCTCTGATTCCCCATATCTTATTCCCCGCCTCTGTTTCCCCCCCTCTGATTCCCAGCCTCTGATTCCCCATATCTGATTCCCTGCCTCTGATTCCCCATATCTGATTCCCCGCCTCTATTTCCCCGCCTCTGATTCCCCGCCTCTGATTCCCCATATCTGATTCCCCGGCTCTGATTGCCCACCTCTGATTCCCCGCCTCTGATTCGCCAGCTCTGATTCCCCGCCTCTGAATCCCCGCATCTGATTCCCTGCCTCTGATTCGCCACCTCTGATTCCCCATATCTGAATCCCCACCTCTGTTTCCCCGCCTCTGATTCCCCGCCTCTGATTCTCCATATCTCATTCCCCGCCTCTGAATCCCCATCTCTGATTCCCGGACTCTGATTCCCCACCTCTGATTCCCGGCCTCTTATTCCCAGCATCTGATTCCCGGCCTCTGATTCCCGGCCTCTGATTCCCCGCTTCTGATTCTGATACCCTGCCTCTGATTCCCCATCTCTGATTCCGCACATCTGATTCCCTGCCTCTGATTCCCCATCTCTGATTCCGCACATCTGATTCCCCGCCTCTGTTTCCCCGCCTCTGATTCCCCGCCTCTGTTTCCCCATATCTAATTCCCCACCTCTGATGCCCCAACTCTGATTCCCCGCCTCTGATTCCCCATCTCTGATTCTCCACCTCTGATTCCCCACCTCTGATTCCCCATATCTAATTCCCCGCCTCTGTTTGCCCGCCTCTGATTCCCCTCCTCTGTTTCCACATATCTGATTGCCCGCCTCTGAATCCCCAACTCTGATTCCCTGCCTCTGATTCACCAGCTCTGATTCCCCACCTTTGATTCCCCCCGTCTGATTCCCAGCCTCTGAATCCCCGTGTCTGATTTCCTGCCTCTGATTCCCCGCCTCTGATTCCCCATCTCTGATTCACCGCCTCTGATTCCCCACCTCTGACTCCCCATTTCTGATTCCGCACATCCGATTCCCTGCCTCTGATTCCACGACTCTGATTCCCCACCTCTGATTCCCCAGCTCTTATTCCCCGCCTCTGATTCCCCGCGTCTGATTCCCTGCCTCTGATTCCCCGCCTCTGATTCCCCATCTCTGATTCCCCACCTCTGATTCCCCGTGTCTGATTCCCTGCCTCTGATTCCCCGCCTCTGATTCCCCGCCTCTGATTCCCTGCAACTGATTCCCCGCCCCTGATTCCCCACCTCTGATTCCCCATATCTTATTCCCCGCCTCTGTTTCCCCCCCTCTGATTCCCAGCCTCTGATTCCCCATATCTGATTCCCTGCCTCTGATTCCCCATATCTGATTCCCCGCCTCTATTTCCCCGCCTCTGATTCCCCGCCTCTGATTCCCCATATCTGATTCCCCGGCTCTGATTGCCCACCTCTGATTCCCCGCCTCTGATTCGCCAGCTCTGATTCCCCGCCTCTGAATCCCCGCATCTGATTCCCTGCCTCTGATTCGCCACCTCTGATTCCCCATATCTGAATCCCCACCTCTGTTTCCCCGCCTCTGATTCCCCGCCTCTGATTCTCCATATCTCATTCCCCGCCTCTGAATCCCCATCTCTGATTCCCGGACTCTGATTCCCCACCTCTGATTCCCGGCCTCTTATTCCCAGCATCTGATTCCCGGCCTCTGATTCCCGGCCTCTGATTCCCCGCTTCTGATTCTGATACCCTGCCTCTGATTCCCCATCTCTGATTCCGCACATCTGATTCCCTGCCTCTGATTCCCCATCTCTGATTCCGCACATCTGATTCCCCACCTCTGTTTCCCCGCCTCTGATTCCCCGCCTCTGTTTCCCCATATCTAATTCCCCACCTCTGATGCCCCAACTCTGATTCCCCGCCTCTGATTCCCCAGCTCTGATTCCCCGCCTCTGATTCCCCGCATCCGATTCCCCATGTCTGATTCCCCGCCTCTGTTTCCCCGCCTCTGATTCCCCGCCTCTGTTTCCCCATATCTGATTCCCCGCCTCTGATTCCCCAGCTCTGATTCCCTGCCTCTGATTCCCCGCGTTCTATTCCCTGCCTCTGATTCCCCGCCTGTGATTCCCCATCTCTGATTCACCACCTCTGATTTCCCACCTCTGATTCCCCATATCTAATTCCCCGCCTCTGTTTGCCCGCGTCTGATTCCCCGCCTCTGTTTCCCCATATCTTATTCCCCGCCTCTGAATCCCCAACTCTGATTCCCTGCCTCTGATTCACCAGCTCTGATTCCCCGCCTTTGATTCCCCCCGTCTGATTCCCAGCCTCTGAATCCCCGTGTCTGATTTCCTGCCTCAGATTCCCCGCCTCTGATTCCCCATCTCTGATTCACCGCCTCTGATTCCCCACCTCTGATTCCCCATTTCTGATTCCGCACATCCGATTCCCTGCCTCTGATTCCCCGACTCTGATTCCCCACCTCTAATTCCCCAGCTCTGATTCCCCGCCTCTGATACCCCGCGTCTGATTCCCTGCCTCTGATTCCCCGCCTCTGATTCCCCAGCTCTGATTCCCCGCCTCTGAATCCCCGCGTCTGATTCCCTGCCTCTGATTCCCCGCCTCTGATTCCCCATCTCTGATTCCCCACCTCTGATTCCCCGTGTCTGATTCCCTGCCTCTGATTCCCCGCCTCTGATTCCCCGCCTCTGATTCCCTGCCACTGATTACCCCGCCCCTGATTCCCCACCTCTGATTCCCCATATCTGATTCCCCGCCTCTATTTCCCCATGTCTGCTTCGCCGCCTCTGATTCCCCAACTCTGATTCCCCGCCTCTGATTCCCCAGCTCTGATTTCCCGCCTCTGATTCCCGGCATCCGATTCCCTGCCTCTGATTCCCCACCTCTGATTCCCCATCTCTGATTCCCCGCCTCTGATTCCCCGTGTCTGATTCCCTGCCTCTGATTCCCCGACTCTGATTCCCCGCGTCTGATTCCCTGCCACTGATACCCTGCCCCTGATTCCCCACCTCTGATTCCCCATATCTGATTCCCCGCCTCTGTTTTCCTGCCTCTGATTCCCTGCCTCTGATTCCCCATATCTGATTCCCCGCCTCTGATTCCCCAACTCTGATTCCCCGCCTCTGATTCCCCAGCTCTGAATCCCCGCCTCTGACTCCTCGCGTCTGATTCCCTGCCTCTGATTCCCCGCCTCTGATTCCCCATCTGTGATTCACAACCTCTGATGCCCCACCTCTGATTCCCCATATCTGATTCCCCGCCTCTGTTTCCCCGCCTCTGATTCCCCGCCTCTGATTCCACATATCTGATTCCCCGCCTCTGATTGCCCACCTCTGATTCCCCGCGTCCGATTCCCTGCCTCTGATTCACCGCCTCTGATTCCCCATCTCTGGTTCACCACCTCTGATTCCCGGCCTCTGATTCCCCATCTCTGAATCCGCACATCCGATTCCCTGCCTATGATTCCCCACCTCTGATTCCCCGCCTCTGATTCCCCATATCTGATTCCCTGTCTCTGTTTCCCCGCCTCTGATTCCCCATATGTGATTCCCCACCTCTGTTTCCACGCCTCTGATTCCCCGCCTCTGTTTCCCCATCTCTGATTCACCGCCTTTGATTCGCCACCTCTGATTCCCCATATCTGATTCCCCACCTCTGTTTCCCCGCCTCTGATTCCCCGCCTCTGATTCTCCATATCTCATTCCCCGCCTCTGAATCCCCATCTCTGATTCCCGAACTCTGATTCCCCACCTCTGATTCCCGGCCTCTTATTCCCAGCATCTGATTCCCGGCCTCTGATTCCCGGACTCTAATTCCCGGCTTCTGATTCTGATTCCCTGCCTCTGAATCCCCATATCTGATTCCCCGCCTCTGATTCCCCAACTTTAATTCCCCTCCTCTAATTCACCAGCTATGATTCCACGCCTCTGATTCCCTGCGTCTGATTCCCTGCCTCTGATTCCCCTTCTCTGATTCACCACCTCTGAATCCCCACCTCTGATTCCCCATCTCTGATTCCGCACATCCGATTCCCTGCCTCTGATTCCCCGCCTCTGATTCCCCGCCTCTGATTCCCTGCCTCTTATTCGCAGCCTCTAATTCCCCACCTCTGATTCCCCATATCTGATTCCCCGCCTCTGTTTCCCTGCCTCTGATTCCCGGCCTCTGATTCCCCAGCTCTGATTCCCCGCCTTTTATTCCCGGCCTCTGATTCCCTGCCACTGATTCCCCGCCCCTGATACCCCACCTCTGATTCCCCATATCTGATTCCCCACCTCTGATCCCCCAGCTCTGATTCCCTGCCACTGATTCCCCGCCCCTGATTCCCCACCTCTGATTCCCCATATCTGATTCCCCGCCTCTGTTTCCCCAGCTCTGATTCCCTGCCTCTGATTCCCTGCCCTGATTCCCCATCTCTGTTTCACCGCCTTTGATTCGCCACCTCTGATTCCCCATATCTGATTCCCCGCCTCTGTTTCCCCGCCTCTGATTCCCTGCCTCTGATTCCCAACCTCTGATTCCACACCTCTCATTCCCCATATCTGATTCCCCGCCTCTATTTCCCCATATCTGATTCCCCGCCTCTGATTCCCCAACTCTGATTCCCCGCCTCTGATTCCCCAGCTCTGATTCCCCGCCTCTGACTCCCGGCGTCCGATTCCCTGCCTCTGATTCCCCGCCTCTGATTCCCCATCTCTGATTCCCCGCCTCTGATTCCCCGTGTCTGATTCCCTGCCTCTGATTCCCCGCCTCTGATTCCCCGCCTCTGATTCCCTGCCACTGATTCCCTGCCCCTGATTCCCCACTTCTGATTCCCCATATCTGATTCCCCGCCTCTGTTTCCCCGCCTCTGATTCCCCGCCTCTGGTTCCCCATATCTGATTCCCTGCCTCTGATTCCCCAACTCTGATTCCCCGCCTCTGATTCCCCAGCTCTGAATCCCCGCCTCTGATTCCCCGCGTCTGATTCCCTGCCTCTGATTCCCCGCCTTGATTCCCCATCTCTGATTTACAACCTCTGATTCCCCACCTCTGATTCCCCATATCTGATTCCCCGCCTCTGTTTCCCCGCCTCTGATTCCCCGCCTCTGATTCCCCATATCTGATTCCCCGGCTCTGATTGCCCACCTCTGATTCCCCGCCTCTGATTCGCCAGCTCTGATTCCCCGCCTCTGATTCCCCGCATCTGATTCCCTGCCTCTGATTCCCCGCCTCTGATTCCCCATCTCTAAATCACCGCCTTTGATTCGCCACCTCTGATTCCCCATATCTGATTCCACACCTCTATTTCCCCGCCTCTGATTCCCCGCCTCTGATTCTCCATATCTCATTCCCCGCCTCTGAATCCTCATCTCTGATTCCCGGACTCTGATTCCCCACCTCTGATTCCCGGCCTCTTATTCCCAGCATTTGATTCCCGGCCTCTGATTCCCAGCCTCTGATTCCCCGCTTCTGATTCTGATTCCCTGCCTCTGATTCCCCATCTCTGATTCCGCACATCTGATTCCCTGCCTCTGAGTCCCCACCTCTGATTCCCCATATCTGATTCCCCGCCTCTGTTTCCCCGCCTCTGATTCCCCGCCTCTGTTTCCCCATATCTAATTCCCCACCTCTGATGCCCCAACTCTGATTCCCCGCCTCTGATTCCCCAGCTCTGATTCCCCACCTCTGATTCCCTGCATCCGATTCCCCATGTCTGATTCCCCGCCTCTGTTTCCCCGCCTCTGATTCACCGCCTCTGTTTCCCCATATCTGATTCCCCGCCTCTGATTCCCCAGCTCTGATTCCCTGCCTCTGATTCCCCGCGTTCCATTCCCTGCCTCTGATTCCCCGCCTGTGATTCCCCATCTCTGATTCACCACCTCTGATTCCCCACCTCTGATTCCCCATATCTAATTCCCCGCCTCTGTTTGCCCGCCTCTGATTCCCCTCCTCTGTTTCCACATATCTGATTGCCCGCCTCTGAATCCCCAACTCTGATTCCCTGCCTCTGATTCACCAGCTCTGATTCCCCGCCTTTGATTCCCCCCATCTGATTCCCAGCCTCTGAATCCCCGTGTCTGATTTCCTGCCTCTGATTCCCCGCCTCTGATTCCCCATCTCTGATTCACCGCCTCTGATTCCCCACCTCTGACTCCCCATTTCTGATTCCGCACATCCGATTCCCTGCCTCTGATTCCACGACTCTGATTCCCCACCTCTGATTCCCCAGCTCTTATTCCCCGCCTCTGATTCCCCGCGTCTGATTCCCTGCCTCTGATTCCCCGCCTCTTATTCCCCATCTCTGATTCCCCACCTCTGATTCCCCGTGTCTGATTCCCTGCCTCTGATTCCCCGCCTCTGATTCCCCGCCTCTGATTCCCTGCAACTGATTCCCCGCCCCTGATTCCCCACCTCTGATTCCCCATATCTTATTCCCTGCCTTTGTTTCCCCCCCTCTGATTCCCAGCCTCTGATTCCCCATATCTGATTCCCTGCCTCTGATTCCCCATATCTGATTCCCCGCCTCTATTTCCCCGCCTCTGATTCCCCGCCTCTGATTCCCCATATCTGATTCCCCGGCTCTGATTGCCCACCTCTGATTCCCCGCCTCTGATTCGCCAGCTCTGATTCCCCGCCTCTGAATCCCCGCATCTGATTCCCTGCCTCTGATTCGCCACCTCTGATTCCCCATATCTGAATCCCCACCTCTGTTTCCCCGCCTCTGATTCCCCGCCTCTGATTCTCCATATCTCATTCCCCGCCTCTGAATCCCCATCTCTGATTCCCGGACTCTGATTCCCCACCTCTGATTCCCGGCCTCTTATTCCCCATCTCATTCCCCACCTCTGATTCCCCATCTCTGATTCCGCACATCTGATTCCCTGCCTCTGATTCCCCATCTCTGATTCCCCACCTCTGATTCCCCGCCTCTGTTTCCCCGCCTCTGATTCCCCGCCTCTGATTCCCCGCCTCTGTTTCCCCATATCTAATTCCCCACCTCTGATTCCCCAACACTGATTCACCGCCTCTGATTCCCCGACTCTGATTCCCCACCTCTGATTCCCCAGCTCTGATTCCCCGCCTCTGATTCCCCGCGTCTGATTCCCTGCCTCTGATTCCCCGCCTCTGATTCCCCATCTCTGATTCCCCACCTCTGATTCCCCGTGTCTGATTCCCTGCCTCTGAATCCCCGCCTCTGATTCCCCGCCTCTGATTCCCTGCCACTGATTCCCCACCACTGATTCCCCACCTCTGATTCCCCATATCTTATTCCCCGCCTCTGTCTCCCCCGCTCTGATTCCCAGCCTCTGATTCCCCATATCTGATTCCCCGCCTCTGATTCCCCATATCTGATTCCCCGCCTCATTTTCCCCATATCTGCTTCGCCGCCTCTGATTCCCCAACTCTGATTCCCCGCCTCTGATTCCCCAGCTCTGATTTCCCGCCTCTGATTTCCGGCATCCGATTCCCTGCCTCTGATTCCCCGCCTCTGATTCCCCATCTCTGATTCCCCGCCTATGATTCCCCGCCTCTGTTTCACCGCCTCTGATTCCCCGCCTCTGTTTCCCCATATCTTATTCCCCGCCTCTGAATCCCCAACTTTGATTCCCCTCCTCTAATTCGCCAGCTATGATTCCCCGCCTCTGATTCCCTGCGTCTGATTCCCTGCCTCTGATTCCCCTTCTCTGATTCACCACCTCTGAATCCCCACCTCTGATTCCCCATCTCTGATTCCGCACATCCGATTCCCTGCCTCTGATTCCCCGCCTCTGATTCCCCGCCTCTGATTCCCTGCCTCTGATTCGCAACCTCTAATTCCCCACCTCTGATTCCCCATATCTGATTCCCCGCCTCTGTTTCCCTGCCTCTGATTCCCGGCCTCTGATTCCCCAGCTCTGATTCCCCGCCTTTTATTCCCGGCCTCTGATTCCCTTCCACTGATTCCCCGCCGCTGATTCCCCACCTCTGATTCCCCATATCTGATTCCCCGCCTCTGTTTCCACAGCTCTGATTCCCCACCTCTGATTCCCCAGCTCTGATTCCCTGCCACTGATTCCCCGCCCCTGATTCCCCACCTCTGATTCCCCATATCTGATTCCCCGCCTCTGTTTCCCCAGCTCTGATTCCCTGCCTCTGATTCCCTGCCCTGATTCCCCATCTCTGTTTCACCGCCTTTGATTCGCCACCTCTGATTCCCCATATCTGATTCCCCGCCTCTGGTTCCCCATATCTGATTCCCTGCCTCTGATTCCCCAACTCTGATTCCCCGCCTCTGATTCCCCAGCTCTGAATCCCCGCCTCTGATTCCCCGCGTCTGATTCCCTGCCTCTGATTCCCCGCCTTGATTCCCCATCTCTGATTTACAACCTCTGATTCCCCACCTCTGATTCCCCATATCTGATTCCCCGCCTCTGTTTCCCCGCCTCTGATTCCCCGCCTCTGATTCCCCATATCTGATTCCCCGGCTCTGATTGCCCACCTCTGATTCCCCGCCTCTGATTCGCCAGCTCTGATTCCCCGCCTCTGATTCCCCGCATCTGATTCCCTGCCTCTGATTCCCCGCCTCTGATTCCCCATCTCTAAATCACCGCCTTTGATTCGCCACCTCTGATTCCCCATATCTGATTCCACACCTCTATTTCCCCGCCTCTGATTCCCCGCCTCTGATTCTCCATATCTCATTCCCCGCCTCTGAATCCTCATCTCTGATTCCCGGACTCTGATTCCCCACCTCTGATTCCCGGCCTCTTATTCCCAGCATTTGATTCCCGTCCTCTGATTCCCAGCCTCTGATTCCCCGCTTCTGATTCTGATTCCCTGCCTCTGATTCCCCATCTCTGATTCTGCACATCTGATTCCCTGCCTCTGAGTCCCCACCTCTGATTCCCCATATCTGATTCCCCGCCTCTGTTTCCCCGCCTCTGATTCCCCGCCTCTGTTTCCCCATATCTAATTCCCCACCTCTGATGCCCCAACTCTGATTCCCCGCCTCTGATTCCCCAGCTCTGATTCCCCACCTCTGATTCCCTGCATCCGATTCCCCATGTCTGATTCCCCGCCTCTGTTTCCCCGCCTCTGATTCACCGCCTCTGTTTCCCCATATCTGATTCCCCGCCTCTGATTCCCCAGCTCTGATTCCCTGCCTCTGATTCCCCGCGTTCCATTCCCTGCCTCTGATTCCCCGCCTGTGATTCCCCATCTCTGATTCACCACCTCTGATTCCCCACCTCTGATTCCCCATATCTAATTCCCCGCCTCTGTTTGCCCGCCTCTGATTCCCCTCCTCTGTTTCCACATATCTGATTGCCCGCCTCTGAATCCCCAACTCTGATTCCCTGCCTCTGATTCACCAGCTCTGATTCCCCGCCTTTGATTCCCCCGTCTGATTCCCAGCCTCTGAATCCCCGTGTTTGATTTCCTGCCTCTGATTCCCCGCCTCTGATTCCCCATCTCTGATTCACCGCCTCTGATTCCCCACCTCTGACTCCCCATTTCTGATTCCGCACATCCGATTCCCTGCCTCTGATTCCACGACTCTGATTCCCCACCTCTGATTCCCCAGCTCTTATTCCCCGCCTCTGATTCCCCGCGTCTGATTCCCTGCCTCTGATTCCCCGCCTCTTATTCCCCATCTCTGATTCCCCACCTCTGATTCCCCGTGTCTGATTCCCTGCCTCTGATTCCCCGCCTCTGATTCCCCGCCTCTGATTCCCTGCAACTGATTCCCCGCCCCTGATTCCCCACCTCTGATTCCCCATATCTTATTCCCCGCCTCTGTTTCCCCCCCTCTGATTCCCAGCCTCTGATTCCCCATATCTGATTCCCTGCCTCTGATTCCCCATATCTGATTCCCCGCCTCTATTTCCCCGCCTCTGATTCCCCGCCTCTGATTCCCCATATCTGATTCCCCGGCTCTGATTGCCCACCTCTGATTCCCCGCCTCTGATTCGCCAGCTCTGATTCCCCGCCTCTGAATCCCCGCATCTGATTCCCTGCCTCTGATTCGCCACCTCTGATTCCCCATATCTGAATCCCCACCTCTGTTTCCCCGCCTCTGATTCCCCGCCTCTGATTCTCCATATCTCATTCCCCGCCTCTGAATCCCCATCTCTGATTCCCGGACTCTGATTCCCCACCTCTGATTCCCGGCCTCTTATTCCCCATCTCATTCCCCACCTCTGATTCCCCATCTCTGATTCCGCACATCTGATTCCCTGCCTCTGATTCCCCATCTCTGATTCCCCACCTCTGATTCCCCGCCTCTGTTTCCCCGCCTCTGATTCCCCGCCTCTGATTCCCCGCCTCTGTTTCCCCATATCTAATTCCCCACCTCTGATTCCCCAACACTGATTCACCGCCTCTGATTCCCCGACTCTGATTCCCCACCTCTGATTCCCCAGCTCTGATTCCCCGCCTTTGATTCCCCCCGTCTGATTCCCAGCCTCTGAATCCCCGTGTCTGATTTCCTGCCTCTGATTCCCCGCCTCTGATTCCCCATCTCTGATTCACCGCCTCTGATTCCCCACCTCTGACTCCCCATTTCTGATTCCGCACATCCGATTCCCTGCCTCTGATTCCACGACTCTGATTCCCCACCTCTGATTCCCCAGCTCTTATTCCCCGCCTCTGATTCCCCGCGTCTGATTCCCTGCCTCTGATTCCCCGCCTCTTATTCCCCATCTCTGATTCCCCACCTCTGATTCCCCGTGTCTGATTCCCTGCCTCTGATTCCCCGCCTCTGATTCCCCGCCTCTGATTCCCTGCAACTGATTCCCCGCCCCTGATTCCCCACCTCTGATTCCCCATATCTTATTCCCCGCCTCTGTTTCCCCCCCCTCTGATTCCCAGCCTCTGATTCCCCATATCTGATTCCCTGCCTCTGATTCCCCATATCTGATTCCCCGCCTCTATTTCCCCGCCTCTGATTCCCCGCCTCTGATTCCCCATATCTGATTCACCGGCTCTGATTGCCCACCTCTGATTCCCCGCCTCTGATTCGCCAGCTCTGATTCCCCGCCTCTGAATCCCCGCATCTGATTCCCTGCCTCTGATTCGCCACCTCTGATTCCCCATATCTGAATCCCCACCTCTGTTTCCCCGCCTCTGATTCCCCGCCTCTGATTCTCCATATCTCATTCCCCGCCTCTGAATCCCCATCTCTGATTCCCGGACTCTGATTCCCCACCTCTGATTCCCGGCCTCTTATTCCCCATCTCATTCCCCACCTCTGATTCCCCATCTCTGATTCCGCACATCTGATTCCCTGCCTCTGATTCCCCATCTCTGATTCCCCACCTCTGATTCCCCGCCTCTGTTTCCCCGCCTCTGATTCCCCGCCTCTGATTCCCCGCCTCTGTTTCCCCATATCTAATTCCCCACCTCTGATTCCCCAACACTGATTCACCGCCTCTGATTCCCCGACTCTGATTCCCCACCTCTGATTCCCCAGCTCTGATTCCCCGCCTCTGATTCCCCGCGTCTGCTTCCCTGCCTCTGATTCCCCGCCTCTGATTCCCCATCTCTGATTCCCCACCTCTGATTCCCCGTGTCTGATTCCCTGCCTCTGAATCCCCGCCTCTGATTCCCCGCCGCTGATTCCCTGCCACTGATTCCCCACCACTGATTCCCCACCTCTGATTCCCCATATCTTATTCCCCGCCTCTGTCTCCCCCGCTCTGATTCCCAGCCTCTGATTCCCCATATCTGATTCCCCGCCTCTGATTCCCCATATCTGATTCCCCGCCTCATTTTCCCCATATCTGCTTCGCCGCCTCTGATTCCCCAACTCTGATTCCCCGCCTCTGATTCCCCAGCTCTGATTTCCCGCCTCTGATTTCCGGCATCCGATTCCCTGCCTCTGATTCCCCGCCTCTGATTCCCCATCTCTGATTCCCCGCCTCTGTTTCACCGCCTCTGATTCCCCGCCTCTGTTTCCCCATATCTTATTCCCCGCCTCTGAATCCCCAACTTTGATTCCCCTCCTCTAATTCGCCAGCTATGATTCCCCGCCTCTGATTCCCTGCGTCTGATTCCCTGCCTCTGATTCCCCTTCTCTGATTCACCACCTCTGAATCCCCACCTCTGATTCCCCATCTCTGATTCCGCACATCCGATTCCCTGCCTCTGATTCCCCGCCACTGATTCCCCGCCTCTGATTCCCTGCCTCTGATTCGCAACCTCTAATTCCCCACCTCTGATTCCCCATATCTGATTCCCCGCCTCTGTTTCCCTGCCTCTGATTCCCGGCCTCTGATTCCCCAGCTCTGATTCCCCGCCTTTTATTCCCGGCCTCTGATTCCCTTCCACTGATTCCCCGCCGCTGATTCCCCACCTCTGATTCCCCATATCTGATTCCCCGCCTCTGTTTCCACAGCTCTGATTCCCCACCTCTGATTCCCCAGCTCTGATTCCCTGCCACTGATTCCCCGCCCCTGATTCCCCACCTCTGATTCCCCATATCTGATTCCCCGCCTCTGTTTCCCCAGCTCTGATTCCCTGCCTCTGATTCCCTGCCCTGATTCCCCATCTCTGTTTCACCGCCTTTGATTCGCCACCTCTGATTCCCCATATCTGATTCCCCGCCTCTGTTTCCCCGCCTCTGATTCCCCGCCTCTGATTCCCCATCTCTGATTCACCGCCTCTGATTCCCCACATCTGACTCCCCATTTCTGATTCCGCACATCCGATTCCCTGCCTCTGATTCCCCGACTCTGATTCCCCACCTCTGATTCCCCAGCTCTTATTCCCCGCCTCTGATTCCCCGCGTCTGATTCCCTGCCTCTGATTCCCTGCCTCTGATTCCCCTTCTCTGATTCACCACCTCTGAATCCCCACCTCTGATTCCCCATCTCTGATTCCGCACATCCGATTCCCTGCCTCTGATTCCCCGCCACTGATTCCCCGCCTCTGATTCCCTGCCTCTGATTCGCAACCTCTAATTCCCCACCTCTGATTCCCCATATCTGATTCCCCGCCTCTGTTTCCCTGCCTCTGATTCCCGGCCTCTGATTCCCCAGCTCTGATTCCCCGCCTTTTATTCCCGGCCTCTGATTCCCTTCCACTGATTCCCCGCCGCTGATTCCCCACCTCTGATTCCCCATATCTGATTCCCCGCCTCTGTTTCCACAGCTCTGATTCCCCACCTCTGATTCCCCAGCTCTGATTCCCTGCCACTGATTCCCCGCCCCTGATTCCCCACCTCTGATTCCCCATATCTGATTCCCCGCCTCTGTTTCCCCAGCTCTGATTCCCTGCCTCTGATTCCCTGCCCTGATTCCCCATCTCTGTTTCACCGCCTTTGATTCGCCACCTCTGATTCCCCATATCTGATTCCCCGCCTCTGTTTCCCCGCCTCTGATTCCCCGCCTCTGATTCCCCATCTCTGATTCACCGCCTCTGATTCCCAACATCTGACTCCCCATTTCTGATTCCGCACATCCGATTCCCTGCCTCTGATTCCCCGACTCTGATTCCCCACCTCTGATTCCCCAGCTCTTATTCCCCGCCTCTGATTCCCCGCGTCTGATTCCCTGCCTCTGATTCCCCGCCTCTGATTCCCCATCTCTGATTCCCCACCTCTGATTCCCCGTCTGATTCCCTGCCTCTGATTCCCCGCCTCTGATTCCCCGCCTCTGATTCCCCGTGTCTGATTCCCTGCCTCTGATTCCCCGACTCTGATTCCCCGCGTCTGATTCCCTGCCACTGATTCCCTGCCCCTGATTCCCCACTTCTGATTCCCCATATCTGATTCCCCGCCTCTGTTTCACCGCCTCTGATTCCCCGCCTCTGTTTCCCCATATCTTATTCCCCGCCTCTGAATCCCCAACTTTGATTCCCCTCCTGTAATTCGCCAGCTATGATTCCCCGCCTCTGATTCCCTGCGTCTGATTCCCGGCCTCTAATTCCCCGCTTCTGATTCTGATTCCCTGCCTCTGAATCCCCATCTCTGATTCCGCACATCTGATTCCCTGCCTCTGATTCCCCACCTCTGATTCCCCATATCTGATTCCCCGCCTCTGTTTCCCCGCCTCTGATTCCCCGCCTCTGTTTCCCCATATCTAATTCCCCACCTCTGATGCCCCAACTCTGATTCCCCGCCTCTGATTCCCCAGCTCTGATTCCCCACCTCTGATTCCCCGCATCCGATTCCCCATGTCTGATTCCCTGCCTCTGTTTCCCCGCCTCTGATTCCCCGCCTCTGTTTCCCCATATCTGATTCCCCGCCTCTGATTCCCCAGCTCTGATTCCCTGCCTCTGATTCCCCGCGTTCTATTCCCTGCCTCTGATTCCCCGCCTGTGATTCCCCATCTCCGATTCACCACCTCTGATTCCCCACCTCTGATTCCCCATATCTAATTCCCCGCCTCTGTTTGCCCGCCTCTGATTCCCCGCCTCTGTTTCCCCATATCTGATTCCCCGCCTCTGAATCCCCAACTCTGATTCACTGCCTCTGATTCACCAGCTCTGATTCCCCGCCTTTGATTCCCCCCGTCTTATTCCCAGCCTCTGAATCCCCGTGTCTGATTTCCTGCCTCTGATTCCCCGCCTCTGATTCCCCATCTCTGATTCACCGCCTCTGATTCCCCACCTCTGATTCCCCATCTCTGATTCCGCACGTCTGATTCCCTGCCTCTGATTCCCCTTCTCTGATTCACCACCTCTGAATCCCCACCTCTGATTCCCCATCTCTGATTCCGCACATCCGATTCCCTGCCTCTGATTCCCCGCCTCTGATTCCCCTTCTCTGATTCACCACCTCTGAATCCCCACCTCTGATTCCCCACCTCTGATTCCCCATATCTGATTCCCCGCCTCTGTTTCCCTGCCTCTGATTCCCGGCCTCTGATTCCCCAGCTCTGATTCCCCGCCTTTTATTCCCGGCCTCTGATTCCCTTCCACTGATTCCCCGCCGCTGATTCCCCACCTCTGATTCCCCATATCTGATTCCCCGCCTCTGTTTCCACAGCTCTGATTCCCCACCTCTGATTCCCCACCTCTGATTCCTGGCCTCTTATTCCCCGCCCCTGATTCCCCACCTCTGATTCCCCATATCTGATTCCCCGCCTCTGTTTCCCCAGCTCTGATTCCCTGCCTCTGATTCCCTGCCCTGATTCCCCATCTCTGTTTCACCGCCTTTGATTCGCCACCTCTGATTCCCCATATCTGATTCCCCGCCTCTGTTTCCCCGCCTCTGATTCCCCGCCTCTGATTCCCCATCTCTGATTCACCGCCTCTGATTCCCCACATCTGACTCCCCATTTCTGATTCCGCACATCCGATTCCCTGCCTCTGATTCCCCGACTCTGATTCCCCACCTCTGATTCCCCAGCTCTTATTCCCCGCCTCTGATTCCCCGCGTCTGATTCCCTGCCTCTGATTCCCCGCCTCTGATTCCCCGCCTCTGATTCCCCGTGTCTGATTCCCTGCCTCTGATTCCCCGACTCTGATTCCCCGCGTCTGATTCCCTGCCACTGATTCCCTGCCCCTGATTCCCCACTTCTGATTCCCCATATCTGATTCCCCGCCTCTGTTTCCCCGCCTCTGATTCCCCATATCTGATTCCCTGCCTCTGATTCCCCAACTCTGATTCCCCACCTCTGATTCCCCAGCTCTGAATCCCCGCCTCTGATTCCCCGCGTCTGATTCCCCGCATCTGATTCCCTGCCTCTGATTCCCCGCCTCTGATTCCCCATCTCTGATTCACCGCCTTTGATTCACCACCTCTGATTCCCCGTGTCTGATTCCCTGCCTCTGAATCCCCGCCTCTGATTCCCCGCCTCTGATTCCCTGCCACTGATTCCCCACCACTGATTCCCCACCTCTGATTCCCCATATCTTATTCCCCGCCTCTGTCTCCCCCGCTCTGATTCCCAGCCTCTGATTCCCCATATCTGATTCCCCGCCTCTGATTCCCCATATCTGATTCCCCGCCTCATTTTCCCCATATCTGCTTCGCCGCCTCTGATTCCCCAACTCTGATTCCCCGCCTCTGATTCCCCAGCTCTGATTTCCCGCCTCTGATTTCCGGCATCCGATTCCCTGCCTCTGATTCCCCGCCTCTGATTCCCCATCTCTGATTCCCCGCCTATGATTCCCCGCCTCTGTTTCACCGCCTCTGATTCCCCGCCTCTGTTTCCCCATATCTTATTCCCCGCCTCTGAATCCCCAACTTTGATTCCCCTCCTCTAATTCGCCAGCTATGATTCCCCGCCTCTGATTCCCTGCGTCTGATTCCCTGCCTCTGATTCCCCTTCTCTGATTCACCACCTCTGAATCCCCACCTCTGATTCCCCATCTCTGATTCCGCACATCCGATTCCCTGCCTCTGATTCCCCGCCTCTGATTCCCCGCCTCTGATTCCCTGCCTCTGATTCGCAACCTCTAATTCCCCACCTCTGATTCCCCATATCTGATTCCCCCCCTCTGTTTCCCTGCCTCTGATTCCCGGCCTCTGATTCCCCAGCTCTGATTCCCCGCCTTTTATTCCCGGCCTCTGATTCCCTTCCACTGATTCCCCGCCGCTGATTCCCCACCTCTGATTCCCCATATCTGATTCCCCGCCTCTGTTTCCACAGCTCTGATTCCCCACCTCTGATTCCCCACCTCTGATTCCCGGCCTCTTATTCCCCATCTCATTCCCCACCTCTGATTCCCCATCTCTGATTCCGCACATCTGATTCCCTGCCTCTGATTCCCCATCTCTGATTCCGCACATCTGATTCCCCGCCTCTGTTTCCCCGCCTCTGATTCCCCGCCTCTGTTTCCCCATATCTAATTCCCCACCTCTGATTCCCCAACACTGATTCACCGCCTCTGATTCCCCAGCTCTGATTCCCCGCCTCTGATTCCCCGCATCCGATTCCCCATATCAGATTCCCCGCCTCTGTTTACCCGCCTCTGATTCCCCGCCTCTGTTTCCCCATATCTGATTCCCCGCCTCTGATTCCCCAGCTCTGATTCCCTGCCTCTGATTCCCCGCGTTCTATTCCCTGCCTCTGATTCCTCGCCTGTGATTCCCCATCTCTGATTCACCACCTCTGATTCCCCACCTCTGATTCCCCATATCTAATTCCCCGCCTCTTTTTGCCCGCGTCTGATTCCCCGCCTCTGTTTCCCCATATCTTATTCCCCGCCTCTGAATCCCCAACTCTGATTCCCTGCCTCTGATTCACAAGCTCTGATTCCCCGCCTTTGATTCCCCCCGTCTGATTCCCAGCCTCTGAACCCCGTGTCTGATTTCATGCCTCAGATTCCCCGCCTCTGATTCCCCATCTCTGATGCACCGCCTCTGATTCCCCACCTCTGATTCCCCATTTCTGATTCCGCACATCCGATTCCCTGCCTCTGATTCCCCGACTCTGATTCCCCACCTCTGATTCCCCAGCTCTGATTCCCCGCCTCTGATTCCCCACGTCTGATTCCCTGCCTCTGATTCCCCGCCTCTGATTCCCCAGCTCTGATTCCCCGCCTCTGATTCCCCGCGTCTGATTCCCTGCCTCTGATTCCCCGCCTCTGATTCCCCATCTCTGATTCCCCACCTCTGATTCCCCGTGTCTGATTCCCTGCCTCTGATTCCCCGCCTCTGATTCCCCGCCTCTGATTCCCTGCCACTGATTCCCCGCCCCTGATTCCCCACCTCTGATTCCCCATATCTGATTCCCCGCCTCTATTTCCCCATATCTGCTTCGCCGCCTCTGATTCCCCAACTCTGATTCCCCGCCTCTGATTCCCCAGCTCTGATTTCCCGCCTCTGATTCCCGGCATCCGATTCCCTGCCTCTGATTCCCCACCTCTGATTCCCCATCTCTGATTCCCCGCCTCTGATTCCCCGTGTCTGATTCCCTGCCTCTGATTCCCCGACTCTGATTCCCCGCGTCTGATTCCCTGCCACTGATTCCCTGCCCCTGATTCCCCACCTCTGATTCCCCATATCTGATTCCCCGCCTCTGTTTTCCTGCCTCTGATTCCCTGTCTCTGATTCCCCATATCTGATTCCCCGCCTCTGATTCCCCAACTCTGATTCCCCGCCTCTGATTCCCCAGCTCTGAATCCCCGCCTCTGACTCCTCGCGTCTGATTCCCTGCCTCTGATTCCCCGCCTCTGATTCCCCATCTGTGATTCACAACCTCTGATGCCCCACCTCTGATTCCCCATATCTGATTCCACGCCTCTGTTTCCCCGCCTCTGATTCCCCGCCTCTGATTCCCCATATCTGATTCCCCGCCTCTGATTGCCCACCTCTGATTCCCCGCGTCTGATTCCCTGCCTCTGATTCACCGCCTCTGATTCCCCATCTCTGGTTCACCACCTCTGATTCCCGGCCTCTGATTCCCCATCTCTGAATCCGCACATCCGATTCCCTGCCTATGATTCCCCACCTCTGATTCCCCACCTCTGATTCCCCATATCTGATTCCCTGTTTCTGTTTCCCCGCCTCTGATTCCCCATATGTGATTCCCCACCTCTGTTTCCACGCCTCTGATTCCCCGCCTCTGTTTCCCCATCTCTGATTCACCGCCATTGATTCGCCACCTCTGATTCCCCATATCTGATTCCCCACCTCTGTTTCCCCGCCTCTGATTCCCCGCCTCTGATTCTCCATATCTCATTCCCCGCCTCTGAATCCCCATCTCTGATTCCCGAACTCTGATTCCCCACCTCTGATTCCCGGCCTCTTATTCCCAGCATCTGATTCCCGGCCTCTGATTCCCGGCCTCTAATTCCCCGCTTCTGATTCTGATTCCCTGCCTCTGAATCCCCATCTCTGATTCCGCACATCTGATTCCCTGCCTCTGATTCCCCACCTCTGATTCCCCATATCTGATTCCCCGCCTCTGTTTCCCCGCCTCTGATTCCCCGCCTCTGTTTCCCATATCTAATTCCCCACCTCTGATGCCCCAACTCTGATTCCCCGCCTCTGATTCCCCAGCTCTGATTCCCCACCTCTGATTCCCCGCATCCGATTCCCCATGTCTGATTCCCTGCCTCTGTTTCCCCGCCTCTGATTCCCTGCCTCTGTTTCCCCATATCTGATTCCCCGCCTCTGATTCCCCAGCTCTGATTCCCTGCCTCTGATTCCCCGCGTTCTATTCCCTGCCTCTGATTCCCCGCCTGTGATTCCCCATCTCCGATTCACCACCTCTGATTCCCCACCTCTGATTCCCCATATCTAATTCCCCGCCTCTGTTTGCCCGCCTCTGATTCCCCGCCTCTGTTTCCCCATATCTGATTCCCCGCCTCTGAATCCCCAACTCTGATTCACTGCCTCTGATTCACCAGCTCTGATTCCCCGCCTTTGATTCCCCCCGTCTTATTCCCAGCCTCTGAATCCCCGTGTCTGATTTCCTGCCTCTGATTCCCCGCCTCTGATTCCCCATCTCTGATTCACCGCCTCTGATTCCCCACTTCTGATTCCCCATCTCTGATTCCGCACATCCGATTCCCTGCCTCTGATTCCCCGACTCTGATTCCCCACCTCTGATTCCCCAGCTCTGATTCCCCGCCTCTGATTCCCCGCGTCTGATTCCCTGCCTCTGATTCCCCGCCTCTGATTCCCCATCTCTGATTCCCCACCTCTGATTCCCCTTGTCTGATTCCCTGCCTCTGAATCCCCGCCTCTGATTCCCCGCCTCTGATTCCCTGCCACTGATTCCCCACCACTGATTCCCCACCTCTGATTCCCCATATCTTATTCCCCGCCTCTGTCTCCCCCGCTCTGATTCCCAGCCTCTGATTCCCCATATCTGATTCCCCGCCTCTGATTCCCCATATCTGATTCCCCGCCTCATTTTCCCCATATCTGCTTCGCCGCCTCTGATTCCCCAACTCTGATTCCCCGCCTCTGATTCCCCAGCTCTGATTTCCCGCCTCTGATTTCCGGCATCCGATTCCCTGCCTCTGATTCCCCGCCTCTGATTCCCCATCTCTGATTCCCCGCCTATGATTCCCCGCCTCTGTTTCACCGCCTCTGATTCCCCGCCTCTGTTTCCCCATATCTTATTCCCCGCCTCTGAATCCCCAACTTTGATTCCCCTCCTCTAATTCGCCAGCTATGATTCCCCGCCTCTGATTCCCTGCGTCTGATTCCCTGCCTCTGATTCCCCTTCTCTGATTCACCACCTCTGAATCCCCACCTCTGATTCCCCATCTCTGATTCCGCACATCCGATTCCCTGCCTCTGATTCCCCGCCTCTGATTCCCCGCCTCTGATTCCCTGCCTCTGATTCGCAACCTCTAATTCCCCACCTCTGATTCCCCATATCTGATTCCCCGCCTCTGTTTCCCTGCCTCTGATTCCCGGCCTCTGATTCCCCAGCTCTGATTCCCCGCCTTTTATTCCCGGCCTCTGATTCCCTTCCACTGATTCCCCGCCGCTGATTCCCCACCTCTGATTCCCCATATCTGATTCCCCGCCTCTGTTTCCACAGCTCTGATTCCCCACCTCTGATTCCCCAGCTCTGATTCCCTGCCACTGATTCCCCGCCCCTGATTCCCCACCTCTGATTCCCCATATCTGATTCCCCGCCTCTGTTTCCCCAGCTCTGATTCCCTGCCTCTGATTCCCTGCCCTGATTCCCCATCTCTGTTTCACCACCTTTGATTCGCCACCTCTGATTCCCCATATCTGATTCCCCGCCTCTGTTTCCCCGCCTCTGATTCCCCGCCTCTGATTCCCCATCTCTGATTCACCGCCTCTGATTCCCCACATCTGACTCCCCATTTCTGATTCCGCACATCCGATTCCCTGCCTCTGATTCCCCGACTCTGATTCCCCACCTCTGATTCCCCAGCTCTTATTCCCCGCCTCTGATTCCCCGCGTCTGATTCCCTGCCTCTGATTCCCCGCCTCTGATTCCCCATCTCTGATTCCCCACCTCTGATTCCCCGTCTGATTCCCTGCCTCTGATTCCCCGCCTCTGATTCCCCGCCTCTGATTCCCCGTGTCTGATTCCCTGCCTCTGATTCCCCGACTCTGATTCCCCGCGTCTGATTCCCTGCCACTGATTCCCTGCCCCTGATTCCCCACTTCTGATTCCCCATATCTGATTCCCCGCCTCTGTTTCCCCGCCTCTGATTCCCCGCCTCTGATTCCCCATATCTGATTCCCTGCCTCTGATTCCCCAACTCTGATTCCCCACCTCTGATTCCCCAGCTCTGAATCCCCGCCTCTGATTCCCCGCGTCTGATTCCCCGCATCTGATTCCCTGCCTCTGATTCCCCGCCTCTGATTCCCCATCTCTGATTCACCGCCTTTGATTCACCACCTCTGATTCCCCATATCTGATTCCCCACCACTGTTTCCCCGCCTCTGATTCCCCGCCTCTGATTCTCCATATCTCATTCCCCGCCTCTGAATCCCCAACTCTGATTCCCCTCCTCTAATTCGCCAGCTATGATTCCCCGCCTCTGATTCCCTGCGTCTGATTCCCTGCCTCTGATTCCCCTTCTCTGATTCACCACCTCTGAATCCCCACCTCTGATTCCCCATCTCTGATTCCGCACATCCGATTCCCTGCCTCTGATTCCCCGCCTCTGTTTCCCCATATCTGATTCCCCGCCTCTGATTCCCCAGCTCTGATTCCCTGCCTCTGATTCCCCGCGTTCCATTCCCTGCCTCTGATTCCCCGCCTGTGATTCCCCATCTCTTATTCACCACCTCTGATTCCCCACCTCTGATTCCCCATATCTAATTCCCCGCCTCTGTTTGCCCGCCTCTGATTCCCCTCCTCTGTTTCCACATATCTGATTCCCCGCCTCTGAATCCCCAACTCTGATTCCCCGCCTCTGATTCACCAGCTCTGATTCCCCGCCTTTGATTCCCCCCGTCTGATTCCCAGCCTCTGAATCCCCGTGTCTGATTTCCTGCCTCTGATTCCCCGCCTCTGATTCCCCATCTCTGATTCACCGCCTCTGATTCCCCACATCTGACTCCCCATTTCTGATTCCGCACATCCGATTCCCTGCCTCTGATTCCCCGACTCTGATTCCCCACCTCTGATTCCCCAGCTCTTATTCCCCGCCTCTGATTCCCCGCGTCTGATTCCCTGCCTCTGATTCCCCGCCTCTGATTCCCCATCTCTGATTCCCCACCTCTGATTCCCCGTCTGATTCCCTGCCTCTGATTCCCCGCCTCTGATTCCCCGCCTCTGATTCCCTGCAACTGATTCCCCCCTCTGATTCCCAGCCTCTGATTCCCCATATCTGATTCCCCGCCTCTATTTCCCCATATCTGCTTCGCCGCCTCTGATTCCCCAACTCTGATTCCCCGCCTCTGATTCCCCAGCTCTGATTCCCCATCTCTGATTCCGCACATCCGATTCCCTGCCTCTGATTCCCCGCCTCTGATTCCCCATCTCTGATTCACCGCCTCTGATTCCCCACCTCTGACTCCCCATTTCTGATTCCGCACATCCGATATCCTGCCTCTGATTCCCCGACTCTGATTCCCCACCTCTGATTCCCCAGCTCTTATTCCCCGCCTCTGATTCCCCGCGTCTGATTCCCTGCCTCTGATTCCCCGCCTCTGATTCCCCATCTCTGATTCCCCACCTCTGATTCCCCGTGTCTGATTCCCTGCCTCTGATTCCCCGCCTCTGATTCCCCACCTCTGATTCCCCAGCTCTGATTCCCCGCCTCTGATTCCCCACGTCTGATTCCCTGCCTCTGATTCCCCGCCTCTGATTCCCCATCTCTGATTCCCCACCTCTGATTCCCCGTGTCTGATTCCCTGCCTCTGAATCCCCGCCTCTGATTCCCCGCCTCTGATTCCCTGCCACTGATTCCCCACCACTGATTCCCCACCTCTGATTCCCCATATCTTATTCCCCTCCTCTGTTTCCCCCGCTCTGATTCCCAGCCTCTGATTCCCCATATCTGATTCCCCGCCTCTGATTCCCCATATCTGATTCCCCGCCTCATTTTCCCCATATCTGCTTCGCCGCCTCTGATTCCCCAACTCTGATTCCCCGCATCTGATTCCCCAGCTCTGATTTCCCGCCTCTGATTTCCGGCATCCGATTCCCTGCCTCTGATTCCCCGCCTCTGATTCCCCATCTCTGATTCCCCGCCTATGATTCCCCGCCTCTGTTTCCCCGCCTATGATTCCCCGCCTCTGTTTCACCGCCTCTGATTCCCCGCCTCTGTTTCCCCATATCTTATTCCCCGCCTCTGAATCCCCAACTTTGATTCCCCTCCTCTAATTCGCCAGCTATGATTCCCCGCCTCTGATTCCCTGCGTCTGATTCCCTGCCTCTGATTCCCCTTCTCTGATTCACCACCTCTGAATCCCCACCTCTGATTCCCCATCTCTGATTCCGCACATCCGATTCCCTGCCTCTGATTCCCCGCCTCTGAATCCCCGCCTCTGATTCCCTGCCTCTGATTCGCAACCTCTAATTCCCCACCTCTGATTCCCCATATCTGATTCCCCGCCTCTGTTTCCCTGCCTCTGATTCCCGGCCTCTGATTCCCCAGCTCTGATTCCCCGCCTTTTATTCCCGGCCTCTGATTCCCTTCCACTGATTCCCCGCCGCTGATTCCCCACCTCTGATTCCCCATATCTGATTCCCCGCCTCTGTTTCCACAGCTCTGATTCCCCACCTCTGATTCCCCAGCTCTGATTCCCTGCCACTGATTCCCCGCCCCTGATTCCCCACCTCTGATTCCCCATATCTGATTCCCCGCCTCTGTTTCCCCAGCTCTGATTCCCTGCCTCTGATTCCCTGCCCTGATTCCCCATCTCTGTTTCACCGCCTTTGATTCGCCACCTCTGATTCCCCATATCTGATTCCCCGCCTCTGTTTCCGCGCCTCTGATTCCCCGCCTCTGATTCCCCATCTCTGATTCACCGCCTCTGATTCCCCACATCTGACTCCCCATTTCTGATTCCGCACATCCGATTCCCTGCCTCTGATTCCCCGACTCTGATTCCCCACCTCTGATTCCCCAGCTCTTATTCCCCGCCTCTGATTCCCCGCGTCTGATTCCCTGCCTCTGATTCCCCGCCTCTGATTCCCCATCTCTGATTCCCCACCTCTGATTCCCCGTCTGATTCCCTGCCTCTGATTCCCCGCCTCTGATTCCCCGCCTCTGATTCCCCGCCTCTGATTCCCTGCCACTGATTCCCTGCCCCTGATTCCCCACTTCTGATTCCCCATATCTGATTCCCCGCCTCTGTTTCCCCGCCTCTGATTCCCCGCCTCTGATTCCCCATATCTGATTCCCTGCCTCTGATTCCCCAACTCTGATTCCCCGCCTCTGATTCCCCAGCTCTGAATCCCCGCCTCTGATTCCCCGCGTCTGATTTTCCGCATCTGATTCCCTGCCTCTGATTCCCCGCCTCTGATTCCCCATCTCTGATTCACCGCCTTTGATTCACCACCTCTGATTCCCCATATCTGATTCCCCACCACTGTTTCCCCGCCTCTGATTCCCCGCCTCTGATTCTCCATATCTCATTCCCCGCCTCTGAATCCCCATCTCTGATTCCCGGACTCTGATTCCCCACCTCTGATTCCCGGCCTCTTTTTCCCAGCATTTGATTCCCGGCCTCTGATTCCCGGCCTCTGATTCCCCGCTTCTGATTCTGATTCCCTGCCTCTGATTCCCCCTTCTCTGATTCCGCACATCTGATTCCCTGCCTCTGATTCCCCACCTCTGATTCCCCATATCTGATTCCCCGCCTCTGTTTCCCCGCCTCTGATTCCCCGCCTCTGTTTCCCCATATCTAATTCCCCACCTCTGATGCCCCAACTCTGATTCCCCGCCTCTGATTCCCCAGCTCTGATTCCCCACCTCTGATTCCCTGCATCCGATTCCCCATGTCTGATTCCCCGCCTCTGTTTCCCCGCCTCTGATTCCCCGCCTCTGTTTCCCCATATCTGATTCCCCGCCTCTGATTCCCCAGCTCTGATTCCCTGCCTCTGATTCCCCGCGTTCCATTCCCTGCCTCTGATTCCCCGCCTGTGATTCCCCATCTCTTATTCACCACCTCTGATTCCCCACCTCTGATTCCCCATATCTAATTCCCCGCCTCTGTTTGCCCGCCTCTGATTCCCCTCCTCTGTTTCCACATATCTGATTCCCCGCCTCTGAATCCCCAACTCTGATTCCCCGCCTCTGATTCACCAGCTCTGATTCCCCGCCTTTGATTCCCCCCGTCTGATTCCCAGCCTCTGAATCCCCGTGTCTGATTTCCTGCCTCTGATTCCCCGCCTCTGATTCCCCATCTCTGATTCACTGCCTCTGATTCCCCACATCTGACTCCCCATTTCTGATTCCGCACATCCGATTCCCTGCCTCTGATTCCCCGACTCTGATTCCCCACCTCTGATTCCCCAGCTCTTATTCCCCGCCTCTGATTCCCCGCGTCTGATTCCCTGCCTCTGATTCCCCGCCTCTGATTCCCCATCTCTGATTCCCCACCTCTGATTCCCCGTCTGATTCCCTGCCTCTGATTCCCCGCCTGTGATTCCCCGCCTCTGATTCCCTGCAACTGATTCCCCGCCCCTGATTCCCCACCTCTAATTCCCCATATCTTATTCCCCGCCTCTGTTTCCCCCCTCTGATTCCCAGCCTCTGATTCCCCATATCTGATTCCCCGCCTCTGATTCCCCAACTCTGATTCCCCGCCTCTGATTCCCCAACTCTGATTCCCCGCGTCTGATTCCCGGCGTCCGATTCCCTGCCTCTGATTCCCCGCCTCTGATTCGCCATCTCTGATTCCCCGCCTCTGATTCCCCGTGTCTGATTCCCCGCCTCTGTTTCCCCAGCTCTGATTCCCCGCCTCTGTTTCCCCAGCTCTGATTCCCCACCTCTGATTCCCCAGCTCTGATTCCCTGCCACTGATTCCCCGCCCCTGATTCCCCACCTCTGATTCCCCATATCTGATTCCCCGCCTCTGTTTCCCCAGCTCTGATTCCCTCCCTCTGATTCCCTGCCCTGATTCCCCATCTCTGTTTCACCGCCTTTGATTCGCCACCTCTGATTCCCCATATCTGATTCCCCGCCTCTGTTTCCCCGCCTCTGATTCCCTGCCTCTGATTCCCAACCTCTGATTCCACACCTCTGATTCCCCATATCTGATTCCCCGCCTCTATTTCCCCATATCTGATTCCCCGCCTCTGATTCCCCAACTCTGATTCCCCGCCTCTGATTCCCCAACTCTGATTCCCCGCCTCTGATTCCCGGCGTCCGATTCCCTGCCTCTGATTCCCCGCCTCTGATTCGCCATCTCTGATTCCCCGCCTCTGATTCCCCGTGTCTGATTCCCTGCCTCTGATTCCCCATATCTGATTCCCCGCCTCTGTTTCCCCAGCTCTGATTCCCCACCTCTGATTCCCCAGCTCTGATTCCCTGCCACTGATTCCCCGGCCCTGATTCCCCACCTCTTATTCCCCATATCTGATTACCCGCCTCTGTTTCCCCAGCTCTGATTCCCTGCCTCTGATTCCCTGCCCTGATTCCCCATCTCTGTTTCACCGCCTTTGATTCGCCACCTCTGATTCCCCATATCTGATTCCCCGCCTCTGTTTCCCCGCCTCTGATTCCCTGCCTCTGATTCCCAACCTCTGATTCCACACCTCTGATTCCCCATATCTGATTCCCCGCCTCTATTTCCCCATATCTGATTCCCCGCCTCTGTTTCCCCGCCTCTGATTCCCCGCCTCTGTTTCCCCATATCTGATTCCCCGCCTCTGTTTCCCTATATCTAATTCCCCACCTCTGATGCCCCAACTCTGATTCCCCGCCTCTGATTCCCCAGCTCTGATTCCCCGCCTCTGATTCCCTGCATCCGATTCCCCATATCTGATTCCCCGCCTCTGTTTCCCCGCCTCTGATTCCCCGCCTCTGTTTCCCCATATCTGATTCCCCGCCTCTGATTCCCAACTATGATTCCCCGCCTCTGATTCCCCAGCTCTGATTCCCTGCCTCTGATTCCCCGCGTTCTATTCCCTGCCTCTGATTCCCCGCCTGTGATTCCCCATCACTGATTCACCACCTCTGATTCCCCACCTCTGATTCCCCATATCTAATTCCCCGCCTCTGTTTTCCCGCCTCTGATTCCCCGCCTCTGTTTCCCCATATCTGATTCCCCGCCTCTGATTGCCCACCTCTGATTCCCCGCGTCTGATTCCCTGCCTCTGATTCCCCGCCTCTGATTCCCCATATCTGATTCACCACCTCTGATTCCCGGCCTCTGATTCCCCATCTCTGATTCCGCACATCCGATTCCCTGCCTATGATTCCCCACCTCTGATTCCCCGCCTCTGATTCCCCATATCTGATTCCCTGCCTCTGTTTCCCCGCCTCTGATTCCCCACCTCTGTTTCCCCATATCTGATTCCCCGCCTCTGATTCCCCAACTCTAATACCCTGCCTCTGATTCCCCAGCTCTGGTTCCCCGCCTCTGATTCCCCGCATCTGATTCCCTGCCTCTGATTCCCCGCCTCTGATTCCAGGCCTCTGATTCCCAGCATCTGATTCCGGCCTCTGATTCCCGGCCTCTGATTCCCTGCTTCTGATTCTGATTCCCTGCCTCTGATTCCCCATCTCTGATTCCGCACATCTGATTCCCTGCCTCTGATTCCCCACCTCTGATTCCCCATATCTGATTCCCCGCCTCTGTTTCCCCGCCTCTGATTCCCCGCCTCTGTTTCCCCATATCTGATTCCCCGCCTCTGATTCCCCAACTCTGATTCCCCTCCTCTAATTCGCAAGCTATGATTCCCCGCCTCTGATTCCCTGCGTCTGATTCCCTGCCTCTGATTCCCAGCCTCTGATTCCCCTTCTCTGATTCACCACCTCTGAATCCCCACCTCTGATTCCCCATCTCTGATTCCGCACATCCGATTCCCTGCCTCTGAATCCCCGCCTCTGATATCCCGCCTCTGATTTGCAACCTCTAATTCCCCACCTCTGATTTCCCATATCTGATTCCCCGCCTCTGTTTCCCTGCCTCTGATTCCCGGCCTCTGTTTCCCCATATCTGATTCCCCTCCTCTGATTCCCCAACTCTGATTCCCCGCCTCTGATTCCCCAGCTTTGATTCCCCGCCTTTTATTCCCGGCCTCTGATTCCCTGCCACTGATTCCCCGCCTCTGATTCCCCACCTCTGATTCCCCATATCTGATTCCCCGCCTCTGTTTCCCCACCTCTGATTCCCGGCCTCCTATTCCCAGCATCTGATTCCCGGCCTCTGATTCCCTGCCTCTGATTCCCCGCCTCTGATTCCCCATCTCTGATTCCCCGCCTCTGATTCCCCGTGTCTGATTCCCTGCATCTGATTCCCCGTCTCTGATTCCCCGCGTCTGATTCCCTGCCACTGATTCCCTGCCCCTGATTCCCCACCTCTGATTCCCCATATCTGATTCCCCGCCTCTGTTTCCCCAACTCTGATTCCCTTCCTCTAATTCGCCAGCTATGATTCCCCGCCTCTGATTCCCTGCCACTGATTCCCTGCCCCTGATTCCCCACCTCTGATTCCCCATATATGATTCCCCGCCTCTGATTCCCCAACTCTGATTCCCCTCCTCTAATTCGCCAGCTATGATTCCCCGCTTCTGATTCCCTGCGTCTGATTCCCTGCCTCTGATTCCCAGCCTCTGATTCCCCTTCTCTGATTCACCACCTCTGAATCCCCACCTCTGATTCCCCATCTCTGATTCCGCACATCCGATTCCCTGCCTCTGATTCCCCGCCTCTGATTCCCTGCCTCTGATTCCCCGCCTCTGATTCCCCGCGTCTGATTCCCTGCCACTGATTCCCTGCCCCTGATTCCCCACCTCTGATTCCCCATATCTGATTCCCCGCCTCTGTTTCCCCACCTCTGATTCCCCGCCTCTGTTTCCCCATATCTGATTCCCCGCCTCTGATTCCCCAACTCTGATTCCCCTCCTCTAATTCGCCAGCTATGATTCCCCGCCTCTGATTCCCTGCATCTGATTCCCTGCCTCTGATTCCCAACCTCTGATTCCCCTTCTCTGATTCACCACCTCTGAATCCCCACCTCTGATTCCCCATCTCTGATTCCGCACATCCGATTCCCTGCCTCTGATTCCCCGCCTTTTATTCCCGGCCTCTGATTCCCTGCCACTGATTCCCTGCTTCTGATTCTGATTCCCTGCCTCTGATTCCCCATCTCTGATTCCGCACATCTGATTCCCTGCCTCTGATTCCCCACCTCTGATTCCCCATATCTGATTCCCCGCCTCTGTTTCCCCGCCTCTGATTCCCCGCCTCTGTTTCCCGATATCTGATTCCCCGCCTCTGTTTCCCCAGCTCTGATTCCCCACCTCTGATCCCCCAGCTCTGATTCCCTGCCACTGATTCCCCGCCCCTGATTCCCCACCTCTGATTCCCCATATCTGATTCCCCGCCTCTGTTTCCCCAGCTCTGATTCCCTGCCTCTGATTCCCTGCCCTGATTCCCCATCTCTGTTTCACCGCCTTTGATTCGCCACCTCTGATTCCCCATATCCTATTCCCCGCCTCTGTTTCCCCGCCTCTGATTCCCTGCCTCTGATTCCCAACCTCTGATTCCACACATCTGATTCCCCATATCTGATTCCCCGCCTCTATGTCCCCATATCTGATTCCCCGCCTCTGATTCCCCAACTCTGATTCCCCGCCTCTGATTCCCCAACTCTGATTCCCCGCCTCTGATTCCCCGTGTCTGATTCCCTGCCTCTGATTCCCCATATCTGATTCCCAGCCTCTGTTTCCCCAGCTCTGATTCCCCACCTCTGATTCCCCAGCTCTGATTCCCTGCCACTGATTCCCCGCCCCTGATTCCCCACCTTTGATTCCCCATATCTGATTCCCCGCCTCTGTTTCCCCAGCTCTGATTCCCTGCCTCTGATTCCCTGCCCTGATTCCCCATCTCTGTTTCACCGCCTTTGATTCGCCACCTCTGATTCCCCATATCTGATTCCCCGCCTCTGTTTCCCCGCCTCTGATTCCCTGCCTCTGATTCCCAACCTCTGATTCCACACCTCTGATTCCCCATATCTGATTCCCCGCCTCTATTTCCCCATATCTGATTCCCCGCCTCTGATTCACCAACTCTGATTCCCCGCCTCTGATTCCCCAACTCTGATTCCCCGCCTCTGATTCCCGGCGTCCGATTCCCTGCCTCTGATTCCCCGCCTCTGATTCGCCATCTCTGATTCCCCGCCTCTGATTCCCCGTGTCTGATTCCCTGCCTCTGATTCCCCGCCTCAGATTCCCCGCCTCTGATTCCCTGCCACTGATTCCCTGCCCCTGATTCCCCACCTCTGATTCCCCATATCTGATTCCCCGCCTCTGTTTCCCCGCCTCTGATTCCCCGCCTCTGATTCCCCATATCTGATTCCCTGCCTCTGATTCCACAACTCTGATTCCCCGCCTCTGATTCCCCAGCTCTGAAACCCCGCCTCTGATTCCCCGCGTCTGATTCCCTCCCTCTGATTCCCCGCCTTGATTCCCCATCTCTGATTCACAACCTCTGATTCGCCACCTCTGATTCCCCATATCTGATTCCCCGCCTCTGTTTCCCCGCCTCTGATTCCCCGCCTCTGATTCCCCATATCTGATTCCCCGGCTCTGATTGCCCACCTCTGATTCCTCGCCTCTGATTCGCAAGCTCTGATTCCCCGCCTCTGAATCCCCGCATCTGATTCCCTGCCTCTGATTCCCCGCCTCTGATTCCCCATCTCTGATTCACCGCCTTTGATTCCCCACCTCTGATTCTCCATATCTGATTCCCCACCTCTGTTTCCCCGCCTCTGATTCCCCGCCTCTGATTCTCCATATCTCATTCCCCGCCTCTGAATCCCCATCTCTGATTCCCGGACTCTGATTCCCCACCTCTGATTCCCGGCCTCTTATTCCCAGAATCTGATTCCCGGCCTCTGATTCCCGGCCTCTGATTCCCCGCTTCTGATTCAGATTCCCTGCCTCTGATTCCCCATCTCTGATTCCGCACATCTGATTCCCTGCCTCTGAATCCCCACCTCTGATTCCCCATATCTGATTCCGCACATCCGATTCCCTGCCTCTGATTCCCCGCCTCTGATATCCCGCCTCTGATTCGCAACCTCTAATTCCCCACCTCTGATTTCCCATATCTGATTCCCCGCCTCTGTTTCCCTGCCTCTGATTCCCGGCCTCTGTTTCCCCATATCTGATTCCCCTCCTCTGATTCCCCAACTCTGATTCCCCGCCTCTGATTCCCCAGCTTTGATTCCCCGCCTCTGATTCCCTGCATCTGATTCCCTGCCTCTGATTCCCAGCCTCTGATTCCCCTTCTCTGATTCACCACCTCTGAATCCCCACCTCTGATTCCCCATCTCTGATTCCGCACATCCGATTCCCTGCCTCTGATTCCCCGCCTTTTATTCCCGGCCTCTGATTCCCTGCCACTGATTCCCTGCTTCTGATTCTGATTCCCTGCCTCTGATTCCCCATCTCTGATTCCGCACATCTGATTCCCTGCCTCTGATTCCCCACCTCTGATTCCCCATATCTGATTCCCCGCCTCTGTTTCCCCGCCTCTGATTCCCCGCCTCTGTTTCCCGATATCTGATTCCCCGCCTCTGATTCCCCAACTCTGATTCCCCTCCTCTAATTCGCCAGCTATGATTCCCCGCCTCTGATTCCCTGCGTCTGATTCCCTGCCTCTGATTCCCAGCCTCTTATTCCCCTTCTCTGATTCACCACCTCTGAATCCCCACCTCTGATTCCCCATCTCTGATTCCGCACATCCGATTCCCTGCCTCTGATTCCCAGCCTCTGATTCCCCGCCTCTGATTCGCAACCACTAATTCCCCACCTCTGATTCCCCATATCTGATTCCCCGCCTCTGTTTCCCTGCCTCTGATTCCCGGCCTCTGTTTCCCCATATCTGATTCCCCTCCTCTGATTCCCCAACTCTGATTCCCCGCCTCTGATTCCCCAGCTATGATTCCCCGCCTTTTATTCCCGGCCTCTGATTCCCTGCCACTGATTCCCCGCCCCTGATTCCCCACCTCTGATTCCCCATATCTGATTCCCCGTCTCTGTTTCCCCAGCTCTGATTCCCCACCTCTGATCCCCCAGCTCTGATTCCCTGCCACTGATTCCCCGCCCCTTATTCCCCACCTCTGATTCCCCATATCTGATTCCCCGCCTCTGTTTCCCCAGCTCTGATTCCCTGCCTCTGATTCCCTGCCCTGATTCCCCATCTCTGTTTCACCGCCTTTGATTCGCCACCTCTGATTCCCCATATCTGATTCCCCGCCTCTGTTTCCCCGCCTCTGATTCCCTGCCTCTGATTCCCAAACTCTGATTCCACACCTCTGATTCCCCATATCTGATTCCCCGCCTCTATGTCCCCATATCTGATTCCCCGCCTCTGATTCCCCAACTCTGATTCCCCGCCTCTGATTCCCCAACTCTGATTCCCCGCCTCTGATTCCCGGCGTCCGATTCCCTGCCTCTGATTCCCCGCCTCTGATTCGCCATCTCTGATTCCCCGCCTCTGATTCCCCGTGTCTGATTCCCTGCCTCTGATTCCCCATATCTGATTCCCCGCCTCTGTTTCCCCAGCTCTGATTCCCCACCTCTGATTCCCCAGCTCTGATTCCCTGCCACTGATTCCCCGCCCCTGATTCCCCACCTCTGATTCCCCATATCTGATTCCCCGCCTCTATTTCCCCAGCTCTGATTCCCTGCCTCTGATTCCCTGCCCTGATTCCCCATCTCTGTTTCACCGCCTTTGATTCGCCACCTCTGATTCCCCATATCTGATTCCCCGCCTCTGTTTCCCCGCCTCTGATTCCCTGCCTCTGATTCCCAACCTCTGATTCCACACCTCTGATTCCCCATATCTGATTCCCCGCCTCTATTTCCCCATATCTGATTCCCCGCCTCTGTTTCCCCGCCTCTGATTCCCCGCCTCTGTTTCCCCATATCTGATTCCCCGCCTCTGTTTCCCTATATCTAATTCCCCACCTCTGATGCCCCAACTCTGATTCCCCGCCTCTGATTCCCCAGCTCTGATTCCCCGCCTCTGATTCCCTGCATCCGATTCCCCATATCTGATTCCCCGCCTCTGTTTCCCCGCCTCTGATTCCCCGCCTCTGTTTCCCCATATCTGATTCCCCGCCTCTGATTCCCAACTATGATTCCCCGCCTCTGATTCCCCAGCTCTGATTCCCTGCCTCTGATTCCCCGCGTTCTATTCCCTGCCTCTGATTCCCCGCCTGTGATTCCCCATCACTGATTCACCACCTCTGATTCCCCACCTCTGATTCCCCATATCTAATTCCCCGCCTCTGTTTTCCCGCCTCTGATTCCCCGCCTCTGTTTCCCCATATCTGATTCCCCGCCTCTGATTGCCCACCTCTGATTCCCCGCGTCTGATTCCCTGCCTCTGATTCCCCGCCTCTGATTCCCCATATCTGATTCACCACCTCTGATTCCCGGCCTCTGATTCCCCATCTCTGATTCCGCACATCCGATTCCCTGCCTATGATTCCCCACCTCTGATTCCCCGCCTCTGATTCCCCATATCTGATTCCCTGCCTCTGTTTCCCCGCCTCTGATTCCCCACCTCTGTTTCCCCATTTCTGATTCCCCGCCTCTGATTCCCCAACTCTAATACCCTGCCTCTGATTCCCCAGCTCTGGTTCCCCGCCTCTGATTCCCCGCATCTGATTCCCTGCCTCTGATTCCCCGCCTCTGATTCCAGGCCTCTGATTCCCAGCATCTGATTCCGGCCTCTGATTCCCGGCCTCTGATTCCCTGCTTCTGATTCTGATTCCCTGCCTCTGATTCCCCATCTCTGATTCCGCACATCTGATTCCCTGCCTCTGATTCCCCACCTCTGATTCCCCATATCTGATTCCCCGCCTCTGTTTCCCCGCCTCTGATTCCCCGCCTCTGTTTCCCCATATCTGATTCCCCGCCTCTGATTCCCCAACTCTGATTCCCCTCCTCTAATTCACCAGCTATGATTCCCCGCCTCTGATTCCCTGCGTCTGATTCCCTGCCTCTGATTTCCAGCCTCTGATTCCCCTTCTCTGATTCACCACCTCTGAATCCCCACCTCTGATTCCCCATCTCTGATTCCGCACATCCGATTCCCTGCCTCTGATTCCCCGCCTCTGATATCCTGCCTCTGATTCACAACCTCTAATTCCCCACCTCTGATTTCCCATATCTGATTCCCCGCCTCTGTTTCCCTGCCTCTGATTCCCGGCCTCTGTTTCCCCATATCTGATTCCCCTCCTCTGATTCCCCAACTCTGATTCCCCGCCTCTGATTCCCCAGCTTTGATTCCCCGCCTTTTATTCCCGGCCTCTGATTCCCTGCCACTGATTCCCCGCCTCTGATTCCCCACCTCTGATTCCCCATATCTGATTCCCCGCCTCTGTTTCCCCACCTCTGATTCCCGGCCTCTTATTCCCAGCATCTGATTCCCGGCCTCTGATTCCCTGCCTCTGATTCCCCGCCTCTGATTCCCCATCTCTGATTCCCCGCCTCTGATTCCCCGTGTCTGATTCCCTGCCTCTGATTCCCCGTCTCTGATTCCCCGCGTCTGATTCCCTGCCACTGATTCCCTGCCCCTGATTCCCCACCTCTGATTCCCCATATCTGATTCCCCGCCTCTGTTTCCCCAACTCTGATTCCCTTCCTCTAATTCGCCAGCTATGATTCCCCGCCTCTGATTCCCTGCCACTGATTCCCTGCCCCTGATTCCCCACCTCTGATTCCCCATATATGATTCCCCGCCTCTGATTCCCCAACTCTGATTCCCCTCCTCTAATTCGCCAGCTATGATTCCCCGCCTCTGATTCCCTGCGTCTGATTCCCTGCCTCTGATTCCCAGCCTCTGATTCCCCTTCTCTGATTCACCACCTCTGAATCCCCACCTCTGATTCCCCATCTCTGATTCCGCACATCCGATTCCCTGCCTCTGATTCCCCGCCTCTGATTCCCTGCCTCTGATTCCCCGCCTCTGATTCCCCGCGTCTGATTCCCTGCCACTGATTCCCTGCCCCTGATTCCCCACCTCTGATTCCCCATATCTGATTCCCCGCCTCTGTTTCCCCACCTCTGATTCCCCGCCTCTGTTTCCCCATATCTGATTCCCCGCCTCTGATTCCCCAACTCTGATTCCCCTCCTCTAATTCGCCAGCTATGATTCCCCGCCTCTGATTCCCTGCATCTGATTCCCTGCCTCTGATTCCCAGCCTCTGATTCCCCTTCTCTGATTCACCACCTCTGAATCCCCACCTCTGATTCCCCATCTCTGATTCCGCACATCCGATTCCCTGCCTCTGATTCCCCGCCTTTTATTCCCGGCCTCTGATTCCCTGCCACTGATTCCCTGCTTCTGATTCTGATTCCCTGCCTCTTATTCCCCATCTCTGATTCCGCACATCTGATTCCCTGCCTCTGATTCCCCACCTCTGATTCCCCATATCTGATTCCCCGCCTCTGTTTCCCCGCCTCTGACTCCCCGCCTCTGTTTCCCGATATCTGATTCCCCGCCTCTGATTCCCCAACTCTGATTCCCCTCCTCTAATTCGCCAGCTATGATTCCCCGCCTCTGATTCCCTGCGTCTGATTCCCTGCCTCTGATTCCCAGCCTCTGATTCCCCTTCTCTGATTCACCACCTCTGAATCCCCACCTCTGATTCCCCATCTCTGATTCCGCACATCCGATTCCCTGCCTCTGATTCCCAGCCTCTGATTCCCCGCCTCTGATTCGCAACCTCTAATTCCCCACCTCTGATTCCCCATATCTGATTCCCCGCCTCTGTTTCCCTGCCTCTGATTCCCGGCCTCTGTTTCCCCATATCTGATTCCCCTCCTCTGATTCCCCAACTCTGATTCCCCGCCTCTGATTGCCCAGCTCTGATTCCCCGCCTTTTATTCCCGGCCTCTGATTCCCTGCCACTGATTCCCCGCCCCTGATTCCCCACCTCTGATTCCCCATATCTGATTCCCCGCCTCTGTTTCCCCAGCTCTGATTCCCCACCTCTGATCCCCCAGCTCAGATTACCTGCCACTGATTCCCCGCCCCTGATTCCCCACCTCTGATTCCCCATATCTGATTCCCCGCCTCTGTTTCCCCAGCTCTGATTCCCTGCCTCTGATTCCCTGCCCTGATTCCCCATCTCTGTTTCACCGCCTTTGATTCGCCACCTCTGATTCCCCATATCTGATTCCCCGCCTCTGTTTCCCCGCCTCTGATTCCCTGCCTCTGATTCCCAACCTCTGATTCCACACCTCTGATTCCCCATATCTGATTCCCCGCCTCTATGTCCCCATATCTGATTCCCCGCCTCTGATTCCCCAACTCTGATTCCCCGCCTCTGATTCCCCAACTCTGATTCCCCACCTCTGATTCCCGGCGTCCGATTCCCTGCCTCTGATTCCCCGCCTCTGATTCGCCATCTCTGATTCCCCGCCTCTGATTCCCCGTGTCTGATTCCCTGCCTCTGATTCCCCATATCTGATTCCCCGCCTCTGTTTCCCAGCTCTGATTCCCCACCTCTGATTCCCCAGCTCTGATTCCCTGCCACTGATTCCCCGCCCCTGATTCCCCACCTCTGATTCCCCATATCTGATTCCCCGCCTCTGTTTCCCCAGCTCTGATTCCCTGCCTCTGATTCCCTGCCCTGATTCCCCATCTCTGTTTCACCGCCTTTGATTCGCCACCTCTGATTCCCCATATCTGATTCCCCGCCTCTGTTTCCCCGCCTCTGATTCCCTGCCTCTGATTCCCAACCTCTGATTCCACACCTCTGATTCCCCATATCTGATTCCCCGCCTCTATTTCCCCATATCTGATTCCCCGCCTCTGATTCACCAACTCTGATTCCCCGCCTCTGATTCCCCAACTCTGATTCCCCGCCTCTGATTCCCGGCGTCCGATTCCCTGCCTCTGATTCCCCGCCTCTGATTCGCCATCTCTGATTCCACGCCTCTGATTCCCCGTGTCTGATTCCCTGCCTCTGATTCCCCGCCTCAGATTCCCCGCCTCTGATTCCCTGCCACTGATTCCCTGACCCTGATTCCCCACCTCTGATTCCCCATATCTGATTCCCCGCCTCTGTTTCCCCACCTCTGATTCCCCGCCTCTGATTCCCCATATCTGATTCCCTGCCTCTGATTCCACAACTCTGATTCCCCGCCTCTGATTCCCCAGCTCTGAAACCCCGCCTCTGATTCCCCGCGTGTGATTCCCTCCCTCTGATTCCCCGCCTTGATTCCCCATCTCTGATTCACAACCTCTGATTCCCCACCTCTGATTCCCCATATCTGATTCCCCGCCTCTGTTTCCCCGCCTCTGATTCCCCGCCTCTGATTCCCCATATCTGATTCCCCGGCTCTGATTGCCCACCTCTGATTCCCCGCCTCTGATTCGCAAGCTCTGATTCCCCGCCTCTGAATCCCCGCATCTGATTCCCTGCCTCTGATTCCCCGCCTCTGATTCCCCATCTCTGATTCACCGCCTTTGATTCCCCACCTCTGATTCTCCATATCTGATTCCCCACCTCTGTTTCCCCGCCTCTGATTCCCCGTCTCTGATTCTCCATATCTCATTCCCCGCCTCTGAATCCCCATCTCTGATTCCCGGACTCTGATTCCCCACCTCTGATTCCCGGCCTCTTATTCCCAGAATCTGATTCCCGGCCTCTGATTCCCGGCCTCTGATTCCCAGCTTCTGATTCAGATTCCCTGCCTCTGATTCCCCATCTCTGATTCCGCACATCTGATTCCCTGCCTCTGAATCCCCACCTCTGATTCCCCATATCTGATTCCGCACATCCGATTCCCTGCCTCTGATTCCCCGCCTCTGATATCCCGCCTCTGATTCGCAACCTCTAATTCCCCACCTCTGATTTCCCATATCTGATTCCCCGCCTCTGTTTACCTGCCTCTGATTCCCGGCCTCTGTTTCCCCATATCTGATTCCCCTCCTCTGATTCCCCAACTCTGATTCCCCGCCTCTGATTCCCCAGCTTTGATTCCCCGCCTCTGATTCCCTGCATCTGATTCCCTGCCTCTGATTCCCAGCCTCTGATTCCCCTTCTCTGATTCACCACCTCTGAATCCCCACCTCTGATTCCCCATCTCCGATTCCGCACATCCGATTCCCTGCCTCTGATTCCCCGCCTTTTATTCCCGGCCTCTGATTCCCTGCCACTGATTCCCTGCTTCTGATTCTGATTCCCTGCCTCTGATTCCCCATCTCTGATTCCGCACATCTGATTCCCTGCCTCTGATTCCCCACCTCTGATTCCCCATATCTGATTCCCCGCCTCTGTTTCCCCGCCTCTGATTCCCCGCCTCTGTTTCCCGATATCTGATTCCCCGCCTCTGATTCCCCAACTCTGATTCCCCTCCTCTAATTCGCCAGCTATGATTCCCCGCCTCTGATTCCCTGCGTCTGATTCCCTGCCTCTGATTCCCAGCCTCTTATTCCCCTTCTCTGATTCACCACCTCTGAATCCCCACCTCTGATTCCCCATCTCCGATTCCGCACATCCGATTCCCTGCCTCTGATTCCCAGCCTCTGATTCCCCGCCTCTGATTCGCAACCACTAATTCCCCACCTCTGATTCCCCATATCTGATTCCCCGCCTCTGTTTCCCTGCCTCTGATTCCCGGCCTCTGTTTCCCCATATCTGATTCCCCTCCTCTGATTCCCCAACTCTGATTCCCCGCCTCTGATTCCCCAGCTCTGATTCCCCGCCTTTTATTCCCGGCCTCTGATTCCCTGCCACTGATTCCCCGCCCCTGATTCCCCACCTCTGATTCCCCATATCTGATTCCCCGCCTCTGTTTCCCCAGCTCTGATTCCCCACCTCTGATCCCCCAGCTCTGATTCCCTGCCACTGATTCCCCGCCCCTGATTCCCCACCTCTGATTCCCCATATCTGATTCCCCGCCTCTTTTTCCCCAGCTCTGATTCCCTGCCTCTGATTCCCTGCCCTGATTCCCCATCTCTGTTTCACCGCCTTTGATTCGCCACCTCTGATTCCCCATATCTGATTCCCCGCCTCTGTTTCCCCGCCTCTGATTCCCTGCCTCTGATTCCCAACCTCTGATTCCACACCTCTGATTCCCCATATCTGATTCCCCGCCTCTATGTCCCCATATCTGATTCCCCGCCTCTGATTCCCCAACTCTGATTCCCCGCCTCTGATTCCCCAACTCTGATTCCCCGCCTCTGATTCCCGGCGTCCGATTCCCTGCCTCTGATTCCCCGCCTCTGATTCGCCATCTCTGATTCCCCGCCTCTGATTCCCCGTGTCTGATTCCCTGCCTCTGATTCCCCATATCTGATTCCCCGCCTCTGTTTCCCCAGCTCTGATTCCCCACCTCTGATTCCCCAGCTCTGATTCCCTGCCACTGATTCCCCGCCCCTGATTCCCCACCTCTGTTTCCCCGCCTCTGATTCCCCGCCTCTGTTTCCCCAGCTCTGATTCCCTGCCTCTGATTCCCTGCCCTGATTCCCCATCTCTGTTTCACCGCCTTTGATTCGCCACCTCTGATTCCCCATATCTGATTCCCCGCCTCTGTTTCCCCGCCTCTGATTCCCTGCCTCTGATTCCCAACCTCTGATTCCACACCTCTGATTCCCCATATCTGATTCCCCGCCTCTATTTCCCCATATCTGATTCCCCGCCTCTGATTCACCAACTCTGATACCCCGCCTCTGATTCCCCAACTCTGATTCCCCGCCTCTGATTCCCGGCGTCCGATTCCCTGCCTCTGATTCCCCGCCTCTGATTCGCCATCTCTGATTCCCCGCCTCTGATTCCCCGTGTCAGATTCCCTGCCTCTGATTCCCCGCCTCAGATTCCCCGCCTCTGATTCCCTGCCACTGATTCCCTGCCCCTGATTCCCCACCTCTGATTCCCCATATCTGATTCCCCGCCTCTGTTTCCCCGCCTCTGATTCCCCGCCTCTGATTCCCCATATCTGATTCCCTGCCTCTGATTCCACAACTCTGATTCCCCGCCTCTGATTCCCCAGCTCTGAAACCCCGCCTCTGATTCCCCGCGTCTGATTCCCTCCCTCTGATTCCCCGCCTTGATTCCCCATCTCTGATTCACAACCTCTGATTCCCCACCTCTGATTCCCCATATCTGATTCCCCGCCTCTGTTTCCCCGCCTCTGATTCCCCGCCTCTGATTCCCCATATCTGATTCCCCGGCTCTGATTGCCCACCTCTGATTCCCCGCCTCTGATTCGCAAGCTCTGATTCCCCGCCTCTGAATCCCCGCATCTGATTCCCTGCCTCTGATTCCCCGCCTCTGATTCCCCATCTCTGATTCACCGCCTTTGATTCCCCACCTCTGATTCTCCATATCTGATTCCCCACCTCTGTTTCCCCGCCTCTGATTCCCCGCCTCTGATTCTCCATATCTCATTCCCCGCCTCTGAATCCCCATCTCTGATTCCCGGACTCTGATTCCCCACCTCTGATTCCCGGCCTCTTATTCCCAGAATCTGATTCCCGGCCTCTGATTCCCGGCCTCTGATTCCCCGCTTCTGATTCTGATTCCCTGCCTCTGATTCCCCATCTCTGATTCCGCACATCTGATTCCCTGCCTCTGAATCCCCACCTCTGATTCCCCATATCTGATTCCGCACATCCGATTCCCTGCCTCTGATTCCCCGCCTCTGATATCCCGCCTCTGATTCGCAACCTCTAATTCCCCACCTCTGATTTCCCATATCTGATTCCCCGCCTCTGTTTCCCTGCCTCTGATTCCCGGCCTCTGTTTCCCCATATCTGATTCCCCTCCTCTGATTCCCCAACTCTGATTCCCCGCCTCTGATTCCCCAGCTTTGATTCCCCGCCTTTTATTCCCGGCCTCTGATTCCCTGCCACTGATTCCCCGCCTCTGATTCCCCACCTCTGATTCCCCATATCTGATTCCCCGCCTCTGTTTCCCCACCTCTGATTCCCGGCCTCTTATTCCCAGCATCTGATTCCCGGCCTCTGATTCCCTGCCTCTGATTCCCCGCCTCTGATTCCCCATCTCTGATTCCCCGCCTCTGATTCCCCGTGTCTGATTCCCTGCCTCTGATTCCCCGTCTCTGATTCCCCGCGTCTGATTCCCTGCCACTGATTCCCTGCCCCTGATTCCCCTCCTCTGATTCTCCAACTCTGATTCCCCGCCTCTGATTCCCCAGCTTTGATTCCCCGCCTTTTATTCCCGGCCTCTGATTCCCTGCCACTGATTCCCCGCCTCTGATTCCCCGCCTCTGATTCCCCAACTCTGATTCCCCTCCTCTAATTCGCCAGCTATGATTCCCCGCCTCTGATTCCCTGCGTCTGATTCCCTGCCTCTGATTTCCAGCCTCTGATTCCCCTTCTCTGATTCACCACCTCTGAATCCCCACCTCTGATTCCCCATCTCTGATTCCGCACATCCGATTCCCTGCCTCTGATTCCCCGCCTCTGATATCCCGCCTCTGATTCGCAACCTCTAATTCCCCACCTCTGATTTCCCATATCTGATTCCCCGCCTCTGTTTCCCTGCCTCTGATTCCCGGCCTCTGTTTCCCCATATCTGATTCCCCTCCTCTGATTCCCCAACTCTGATTCCCCGCCTCTGATTCCCCAGCTTTGATTCCCCGCCTTTTATTCCCGGCCTCTGATTCCCTGCCACTGATTCCCCGCCTCTGATTCCCCACCTCTGATTCCCCATATCTGATTGTCCGCCTCTGTTTCCCCACCTCTGATTCCCGGCCTCTTATTCCCAGCATCTGATTCCCGGCCTCTGATTCCCTGCCTCTGATTCCCCGCCTCTGATTCCCCATCTCTGATTCCCCGCCTCTGATTCCCCGTGTCTGATTCCCTGCCTCTGATTCCCCGTCTCTGATTCCCCGCGTCTGATTCCCTGCCACTGATTCCCTGCCCCTGATTCCCCACCTCTGATTCCCCATATCTGATTCCCCGCCTCTGTTTCCCCAACTCTGATTCCCTTCCTCTAATTCGCCAGCTATGATTCCCCGCCTCTGATTCCCTGCCACTGATTCCCTGCCCCTGATTCCCCACCTCTGATTCCCCATATATGATTCCCCGCCTCTGATTCCCCAACTCTGATTCCCCTCCTCTAATTCGCCAGCTATGATTCCCCGCCTCTGATTCCCTGCGTCTGATTCCCTGCCTCTGATTCCCAGCCTCTGATTCCCCTTCTCTGATTCACCACCTCTGAATCCCCACCTCTGATTCCCCATCTCTGATTCCGCACATCCGATTCCCTGCCTCTGATTCCCCGCCTCTGATTCCCTGCCACTGATTCCCCGCCTCTGATCCCCGCGTCTGATTCCCTGCCACTGATTCCCTGCCCCTGATTCCCCACCTCTGATTCCCCATATCTGATTCCCCGCCTCTGTTTCCCCACCTCTGATTCCCCGCCTCTGTTTCCCCATATCTGATTCCCCGCCTCTGATTCCCCAACTCTGAATCCCCTCCTCTAATTCGCCAGCTATGATTCCCCGCCTCTGATTCCCTGCATCTGATTCCCTGCCTCTGATTCCCAGCCTCTGATTCCCCTTCTCTGATTCACCACCTCTGAATCCCCACCTCTGATTCCCCATCTCCGATTCCGCACATCCGATTCCCTGCCTCTGATTCCCCGCCTTTTATTCCCGGCCTCTGATTCCCTGCCACTGATTCCCTGCTTCTGATTCTGATTCCCTGCCTCTGATTCCCCATCTCTGATTCCGCACATCTGATTCCCTGCCTCTGATTCCCCACCTCTGATTCCCCATATCTGATTCCCCGCCTCTGTTTCCCCGCCTCTGATTCCCCGCCTCTGTTTCCCGATATCTGATTCCCCGCCTCTGATTCCCCAACTCTGATTCCCCTCCTCTAATTCGCCAGCTATGATTCCCCGCCTCTGATTCCCTGCGTCTGATTCCCTGCCTCTGATTCCCAGCCTCTTATTCCCCTTCTCTGATTCACCACCTCTGAATCCCCACCTCTGATTCCCCATCTCTGATTCCGCACATCCGATTCCCTGCCTCTGATTCCCAGCCTCTGATTCCCCGCCTCTGATTCGCAACCACTAATTCCCCACCTCTGATTCCCCATATCTGATTCCCCGCCTCTGTTTCCCTGCCTCTGATTCCCGGCCTCTGTTTCCCCATATCTGATTCCCCTCCTCTGATTCCCCAACTCTGATTCCCCGCCTCTGATTCCCCAGCTCTGATTCCCCGCCTTTTATTTCCGGCCTCTGATTCCCTGCCACTGATTCCCCGCCTCTGATTCCCCACCTCTGATTCCCCATATCTGATTCCCCGCCTCTGTTTCCCCAGCTCTGATTCCCCACCTCTGATCCCCCAGCTCTGATTCCCTGCCACTGATTCCCCGCCCCTGATTCCCCACCTCTGATTCCCCATATCTGATTCCCCGCCTCTTTTTCCCCAGCTCTGATTCCCTGCCTCTGATTCCCTGCCCTGATTCCCCATCTCTGTTTCACCGCCTTTGATTCGCCACTTCTGATTCCCCATATCTGATTCCCCGCCTCTGTTTCCCCGCCTCTGATTCCCTGCCTCTGATTCCCAACCTCTGATTCCACACCTCTGATTCCCCATATCTGATTCCCCGCCTCTATGTCCCCATATCTGATTCCCCGCCTCTGATTCCCCAACTCTGATTCCCCGCCTCTGATTCCCCAACTCTGATTCCCCGCCTCTGATTCCCGGCGTCCGATTCCCTGCCTCTGATTCCCCGCCTCTGATTCGCCATCTCTGATTCCCCGCCTCTGATTCCCCGTGTCTGATTCCCTGCCTCTGATTCCCGATATCTGATTCCCCGCCTCTGTTTCCCCAGCTCTGATTCCCCACCTCTGATTCCCCAGCTCTGATTCCCTGCCACTGATTCCCCGCCCCTGATTCCCCACCTCTGATTCCCCATATCTGATTCCCCGCCTCTGTTTCCCCAGCTCTGATTCCCTGCCTCTGATTCCCTGCCCTGATTCCCCATCTCTGTTTCACCGCCTTTGATTCGCCACCTCTGATTCCCCATATCTGATTCCCCGCCTCTGTTTCCCCGCCTCTGATTCCCTGCCTCTGATTCCCAACCTCTGATTCCACACCTCTGATTCCCCATATCTGATTCCCCGCCTCTATTTCCCCATATCTGATTCCCCGCCTCTGATTCACCAACTCTGATTCCCCGCCTCTGATTCCCCAACTCTGATTCCCCGCCTCTGATTCCCGGCGTCCGATTCCCTGACTCTGATTCCCCGCCTCTGATTCGCCATCTCTGATTCCCCGCCTCTGATTCCCCGTGTCAGATTCCCTGCCTCTGATTCCCCGCCTCAGATTCCCCGCCTCTGATTCCCCGCCACTGATTCCCTGCCCCTGATTCCCCACCTCTGATTCCCCATATCTGATTCCCCGCCTCTGTTTCCCCGCCTCTGATTCCCCGCCTCTGATTCCCCATATCTGATTCCCTGCCTCTGATTCCACAACTCTGATTCCCCGCCTCTGATTCCCCAGCTCTGAAACCCCGCCTCTGATTCCCCGCGTCCGATTCCCTCCCTCTGATTCCCCGCCTTGATTCCCCATCTCTGATTCACAACCTCTGATTCCCCACCTCTGATTCCCCATATCTGATTCCCCGCCTCTGTTTCCCCGCCTCTGATTCCCCGCCTCTGATTCCCCATATCTGATTCCCCGGCTCTGATTGCCCACCTCTGATTCCCCGCCTCTGATTCGCAAGCTCTGATTCCCCGCCTCCGAATCCCCGCATCTGATTCCCTGCCTCTGATTCCCCGCCTCTGATTCCCCATCTCTGATTCACCGCCTTTGATTCCCCACCTCTGATTCTCCATATCTGATTCCCCACCTCTGTTTCCCCGCCTCTGATTCCCCGCCTCTGATTCTCCATATCTCATTCCCCGCCTCTGAATCCCCATCTCTGATTCCCGGACTCTGATTCCCCACCTCTGATTCCCGGCCTCTTATTCCCAGAATCTGATTCCCGGCCTCTGATTCCCGGCCTCTGATTCCCCGCTTCTGATTCTGATTCCCTGCCTCTGATTCCCCATCTCTGATTCCGCACATCTGATTCCCTGCCTCTGAATCCCCACCTCTGATTCCCCATATCTGATTCCGCACATCCGATTCCCTGCCTCTGATTCCCCGCCTCTGATATCCCGCCTCTGATTCGCAACCTCTAATTCCCCACCTCTGATTTCCCATATCTGATTCCCCGCCTCTGTTTCCCTGCCTCTGATTCCCGGCCTCTGTTTCCCCATATCTGATTCCCCTCCTCTGATTCCCCAACTCTGATTCCCCGCCTCTGATTCCCCAGCTTTGATTCCCCGCCTTTTATTCCCGGCCTCTGATTCCCTGCCACTGATTCCCCGCCTCTGATTCCCCGCCTCTGATTCCCCAACTCTGATTCCCCTCCTCTAATTCGCCAGCTATGATTCCCCGCCTCTGATTCCCTGCGTCTGATTCCCTGCCTCTGATTTCCAGCCTCTGATTCCCCTTCTCTGATTCACCACCTCTGAATCCCCACCTCTGATTCCCCATCTCTGATTCCGCACATCCGATTCCCTGCCTCTGATTCCCCGCCTCTGATATCCCGCCTCTGATTCGCAACCTCTAATTCCCCACCTCTGATTTCCCATATCTGATTCCCCGCCTCTGTTTCCCTGCCTCTGATTCCCGGCCTCTGTTTCCCCATATCTGATTCCCCTCCTCTGATTCCCCAACTCTGATTCCCCGCCTCTGATTCCCCAGCTTTGATTCCCCGCCTTTTATTCCCGGCCTCTGATTCCCTGCCACTGATTCCCCGCCTCTGATTCCCCACCTCCGATTCCCCATATCTGATTGCCCGCCTCTGTTTCCCCACCTCTGATTCCCGGCCTCTTATTCCCAGCATCTGATTCCCGGCCTCTGATTCCCTGCCTCTGATTCCCCGCCTCTGATTCCCCATCTCTGATTCCCCGCCTCTGATTCCCCGTGTCTGATTCCCTGCCTCTGATTCCCCGTCTCTGATTCCCCACGTCTGATTCCCTGCCACTGATTCCCTGCCCCTGATTCCCCACCTCTGATTCCCCATATCTGATTCCCCGCCTCTGTTTCCCCAACTCTGATTCCCTTCCTCTAATTCGCCAGCTATGATTCCCCGCCTCTGATTCCCTGCCACTGATTCCCTGCCCCTGATTCCCCACCTCTGATTCCCCATATATGATTCCCCGCCTCTGATTCCCCAACTCTGATTCCCCTCCTCTAATTCGCCAGCTATGATTCCCCGCCTCTGATTCCCTGCGTCTGATTCCCTGCCTCTGATTCCCAGCCTCTGATTCCCCTTCTCTGATTCACCACCTCTGAATCCCCACCTCTGATTCCCCATCTCTGATTCCGCACATCCGATTCCCTGCCTCTGATTCCCAGCCTCTGATTCCCCGTCTCTGATTCCCCGCCTCTGATTCCCCAACTCTGATTCCCCGCCTCTGATTCCCGGCGTCCGATTCCCTGCCTCTGATTCCCCGCCTCTGATTCGCCATCTCTGATTCCCCGCCTCTGATTCCCCGTGTCTGATTCCCTGCCTCTGATTCCCGATATCTGATTCCCCGCCTCTGTTTCCCCAGCTCTGATTCCCCACCTCTGATTCCCCAGCTCTGATTCCCTGCCACTGATTCCCCGCCCCTGATTCCCCACCTCTGATTCCCCATATCTGATTCCCCGCCTCTGTTTCCCCAGCTCTGATTCCCTGCCTCTGATTCCCTGCCCTGATTCCCCATCTCTGTTTCACCGCCTTTGATTCGCCACCTCTGATTCCCCATATCTGATTCCCCGCCTCTGTTTCCCCGCCTCTGATTCCCTGCCTCTGATTCCCAACCTCTGATTCCACACCTCTGATTCCCCATATCTGATTCCCCGCCTCTATTTCCCCATATCTGATTCCCCGCCTCTGATTCACCAACTCTGATTCCCCGCCTCTGATTCCCCAACTCTGATTCCCCGCCTCTGATTCCCGGCGTCCGATTCCCTGACTCTGATTCCCCGCCTCTGATTCGCCATCTCTGATTCCCCGCCTCTGATTCCCCGTGTCAGATTCCCTGCCTCTGATTCCCCGCCTCAGATTCCCCGCCTCTGATTCCCCGCCACTGATTCCCTGCCCCTGATTCCCCACCTCTGATTCCCCATATCTGATTCCCCGCCTCTGTTTCCCCGCCTCTGATTCCCCGCCTCTGATTCCCCATATCTGATTCCCTGCCTCTGATTCCACAACTCTGATTCCCCGCCTCTGATTCCCCAGCTCTGAAACCCCGCCTCTGATTCCCCGCGTCCGATTCCCTCCCTCTGATTCCCCGCCTTGATTCCCCATCTCTGATTCACAACCTCTGATTCCCCACCTCTGATTCCCCATATCTGATTCCCCGCCTCTGTTTCCCCGCCTCTGATTCCCCGCCTCTGATTCCCCATATCTGATTCCCCGGCTCTGATTGCCCACCTCTGATTCCCCGCCTCTGATTCGCAAGCTCTGATTCCCCGCCTCCGAATCCCCGCATCTGATTCCCTGCCTCTGATTCCCCGCCTCTGATTCCCCATCTCTGATTCACCGCCTTTGATTCCCCACCTCTGATTCTCCATATCTGATTCCCCACCTCTGTTTCCCCGCCTCTGATTCCCCGCCTCTGATTCTCCATATCTCATTCCCCGCCTCTGAATCCCCATCTCTGATTCCCGGACTCTGATTCCCCACCTCTGATTCCCGGCCTCTTATTCCCAGAATCTGATTCCCGGCCTCTGATTCCCGGCCTCTGATTCCCCGCTTCTGATTCTGATTCCCTGCCTCTGATTCCCCATCTCTGATTCCGCACATCTGATTCCCTGCCTCTGAATCCCCACCTCTGATTCCCCATATCTGATTCCGCACATCCGATTCCCTGCCTCTGATTCCCCGCCTCTGATATCCCGCCTCTGATTCGCAACCTCTAATTCCCCACCTCTGATTTCCCATATCTGATTCCCCGCCTCTGTTTCCCTGCCTCTGATTCCCGGCCTCTGTTTCCCCATATCTGATTCCCCTCCTCTGATTCCCCAACTCTGATTCCCCGCCTCTGATTCCCCAGCTTTGATTCCCCGCCTTTTATTCCCGGCCTCTGATTCCCTGCCACTGATTCCCCGCCTCTGATTCCCCGCCTCTGATTCCCCAACTCTGATTCCCCTCCTCTAATTCGCCAGCTATGATTCCCCGCCTCTGATTCCCTGCGTCTGATTCCCTGCCTCTGATTTCCAGCCTCTGATTCCCCTTCTCTGATTCACCACCTCTGAATCCCCACCTCTGATTCCCCATCTCTGATTCCGCACATCCGATTCCCTGCCTCTGATTCCCCGCCTCTGATATCCCGCCTCTGATTCGCAACCTCTAATTCCCCACCTCTGATTTCCCATATCTGATTCCCCGCCTCTGTTTCCCTGCCTCTGATTCCCGGCCTCTGTTTCCCCATATCTGATTCCCCTCCTCTGATTCCCCAACTCTGATTCCCCGCCTCTGATTCCCCAGCTTTGATTCCCCGCCTTTTATTCCCGGCCTCTGATTCCCTGCCACTGATTCCCCGCCTCTGATTCCCCACCTCCGATTCCCCATATCTGATTGCCCGCCTCTGTTTCCCCACCTCTGATTCCCGGCCTCTTATTCCCAGCATCTGATTCCCGGCCTCTGATTCCCTGCCTCTGATTCCCCGCCTCTGATTCCCCATCTCTGATTCCCCGCCTCTGATTCCCCGTGTCTGATTCCCTGCCTCTGATTCCCCGTCTCTGATTCCCCACGTCTGATTCCCTGCCACTGATTCCCTGCCCCTGATTCCCCACCTCTGATTCCCCATATCTGATTCCCCGCCTCTGTTTCCCCAACTCTGATTCCCTTCCTCTAATTCGCCAGCTATGATTCCCCGCCTCTGATTCCCTGCCACTGATTCCCTGCCCCTGATTCCCCACCTCTGATTCCCCATATATGATTCCCCGCCTCTGATTCCCCAACTCTGATTCCCCTCCTCTAATTCGCCAGCTATGATTCCCCGCCTCTGATTCCCTGCGTCTGATTCCCTGCCTCTGATTCCCAGCCTCTGATTCCCCTTCTCTGATTCACCACCTCTGAATCCCCACCTCTGATTCCCCATCTCTGATTCCGCACATCCGATTCCCTGCCTCTGATTCCCCGCCTCTGATTCCCTGCCTCTGATTCCCCGCCTCTGATCCCCGCGTCTGATTCCCTGCCACTGATTCCCTGCCCCTGATTCCCCACCTCTGATTCCCCATATCTGATTCCCCGCCTCTGTTTGCCCACCTCTGATTCCCCGCCTCTGTTTCCCCATATCTGATTCCCCGCCTCTGATTCCCCAACTCTGAATCCCCTCCTCTAATTCGCCAGCTATGATTCCCCGCCTCTGATTCCCTGCATCTGATTCCCTGCCTCTGATTCCCAGCCTCTGATTCCCCTTCTCTGATTCACCACCTCTGAATCCCCACCTCTGATTCCCCAATTCTGATTCCGCACATCCGATTCCCTGCCTCTGATTCCCCGCCTTTTATTCCCGGCCTCTGATTCCCTGCCACTGATTCCCTGCTTCTGATTCTGATTCCCTGCCTCTTATTCCCCATCTCTGATTCCGCACATCTGATTCCCTGCCTCTGATTCCCCACCTCTGATTCCCCATATCTGATTCCCCGCCTCTGTTTCCCCGCCTCTGATTCCCCGCCTCTGTTTCCCGATATCTGATTCCCCGCCTCTGATTCCCCAACTCTGATTCCCCTCCTCTAATTCGCCAGCTATGATTCCCCGCCTCTGATTCCCTGCGTCTGATTCCCTGCCTCTGATTCCCAGCCTCTGATTCCCCTTCTCTGATTCACCACCTCTGAATCCCCACCTCTGATTCCCCATCTCTGATTCCGCACATCCGATTCCCTGCCTCTGATTCCCAGCCTCTGATTCCCCGCCTCTGATTCGCAACCTCTAATTCCCCACCTCTGATTCCCCATATCTGATTCCCCGCCTCTGTTTCCCTGCCTCTGATTCCCGGCCTCTGTTTCCCCATATCTGATTCCCCTCCTCTGATTCCCCAACTCTGATTCCCCGCCTCTGATTCCCCAGCTCTGATTCCCCGCCTTTTATTCCCGGCCTCTGATTCCCTGCCACTGATTCCCCGCCCCTGATTCCCCACCTCTGATTCCCCATATCTGATTCCCCGCCTCTGTTTCCCCAGCTCTGATTCCCCACCTCTGATCCCCCAGCTCAGATTCCCTGCCACTGATTCCCCGCCCCTGATTCCCCACCTCTGATTCCCCATATCTGATTCCCCGCCTCTGTTTCCCCAGCTCTAATTCCCTGCCTCTGATTCCCTGCCCTGATTCCCCATCTCTGTTTCACCGCCTTTGATTCGCCACCTCTGATTCCCAATATCTGATTCCCCGCCTCTGTTTCCCCGCCTCTGATTCCCTGCCTCTGATTCCCAACCTCTGATTCCACACCTCTGATTCCCCATATCTGATTCCCCGCCTCTATGTCCCCATATCTGATTCCCCGCCTCTGATTCCCCAACTCTGATTCCCCGCCTCTGATTCCCCAACTCTGATTCCCCGCCTCTGATTCCCGGCGTCCGATTCCCTGCCTCTGATTCCCCGCCTCTGATTCGCCATCTCTGATTCCCCGCCTCTGATTCCCCGTGTCTGATTCCCTGCCTCTGATTCCCCATATCTGATTCCCCACCTCTGATTCCCCATATCTGATTCCCCGCCTCTGTTTCCCCAGCTCTGATTCCCTGCCTCTGATTCCCTGCCCTGATTCCCCATCTCTGTTTCACCGCCTTTGATTCGCCACCTCTGATTCCCCATATCTGATTCCCCGCCTCTGTTTCCCCGCCTCTGATTCCCTGCCTCTGATTCCCAACCTCTGATTCCACACCTCTGATTCCCCATATCTGATTCCCCGCCTCTATTTCCCCATATCTGATTCCCCGCCTCTGATTCACCAAATCTGATTCCCCGCCTCTGATTCCCCAACTCTGATTCCCCGCCTCTGATTCCCGGCGTCCGATTCCCTGCCTCTGATTCCCCGCCTCTGATTCGCCATCTCTGATTCCCCGCCTCTGATTCCCCGTGTCAGATTCCCTGCCTCTGATTCCCCGCCTCAGATTCCCCGCCTCTGATTCCCTGCCACTGATTCCCTGCCCCTGATTCCCCACCTCTGATTCCCCATATCTGATTCCCCGCCTCTGTTTCCCCGCCTCTGATTCCCCGCCTCTGATTCCCCATATCTGATTCCCTGCCTCTGATTCCACAACTCTGATTCCCCGCCTCTGATTCCCCAGCTCTGAAACCCCGCCTCTGATTCCCCGCGTCTGATTCCCTCCCTCTGATTCCCCGCCTCTGATTCGCAAGCTCTGATTCCCCGCCTCTGAATCCCCGCATCTGATTCCCTGCCTCTGATTCCCCGCCTCTGATTCCCCATCTCTGATTCACCGCCTTTGATTCCCCACCTCTGATTCCCCATATCTGATTCCCCACCTCTGTTTCCCCGCCTCTGATTCCCCGCCTCTGATTCTCCATATCTCATTCCCCGCCTCTGAATCCCCATCTCTGATTCCCGGACTCTGATTCCCCACCTCTGATTCCCGGCCTCTTATTCCCAGAATCTGATTCCCGGCCTCTGATTCCCGGCCTCTGATTCCCCGCTTCTGATTCTGATTCCCTGCCTCTGATTCCCCATCTCTGATTCCGCACATCTGATTCCCTGCCTCTGAATCCCCACCTCTGATTCCCCATATCTGATTCCGCACATCCGATTCCCTGCCTCTGATTCCCCGCCTCTGATATCCCGCCTCTGATTCGCAACCTCTAATTCCCCACCTCTGATTTCCCATATCTGATTCCCCGCCTCTGTTTCCCTGCCTCTGATTCCCGGCCTCTGTTTCCCCATATCTGATTCCCCTCCTCTGATTCCCCAACTCTGATTCCCCGCCTCTGATTCCCCAGCTTTGATTCCCCGCCTTTTATTCCCGGCCTCTGATTCCCTGCCACTGATTCCCCGCCTCTGATTCCCCACCTCTGATTCCCCATATCTGATTCCCCGCCTCTGTTTCCCCACCTCTGATTCCCGGCCTCTTATTCCCAGCATCTGATTCCCGGCCTCTGATTCCCTGCCTCTGATTCCCCGCCTCTGATTCCCCATCTCTGATTCCCCGCCTCTGATTCCCCGTGTCTGATTCCCTGCCTCTGATTCCCCGTCTCTGATTCCCCGCGTCTGATTCCCTGCCACTGATTCCCTGCCCCTGATTCCCCTCCTCTGATTCCCCAACTCTGATTCCCCGCCTCTGATTCCCCAGCTTTGATTCCCCGCCTTTTATTCCCGGCCTCTGATTCCCTGCCACTGATTCCCCGCCTCTGATTCCCCGCCTCTGATTCCCCAACTCTGATTCCCCTCCTCTAATTCGCCAGCTATGATTCCCCGCCTCTGATTCCCTGCGTCTGATTCCCTGCCTCTGATTTCCAGCCTCTGATTCCCCTTCTCTGATTCACCACCTCTGAATCCCCACCTCTGATTCCCCATCTCTGATTCCGCACATCCGATTCCCTGCCTCTGATTCCCCGCCTCTGATATCCCGCCTCTGATTCGCAACCTCTAATTCCCCACCTCTGATTTCCCATATCTGATTCCCCGCCTCTGTTTCCCTGCCTCTGATTCCCGGCCTCTGTTTCCCCATATCTGATTCCCCTCCTCTGATTCCCCAACTCTGATTCCCCGCCTCTGATTCCCCAGCTTTGATTCCCCGCCTTTTATTCCCGGCCTCTGATTCCCTGCCACTGATTCCCCGCCTCTGATTCCCCACCTCTGATTCCCCATATCTGATTGCCCGCCTCTGTTTCCCCACCTCTGATTCCCGGCCTCTTATTCCCAGCATCTGATTCCCGGCCTCTGATTCCCTGCCTCTGATTCCCCGCCTCTGATTCCCCATCTCTGATTCCCCGCCTCTGATTCCCCGTGTCTGATTCCCTGCCTCTGATTCCCCGTCTCTGATTCCCCGCGTCTGATTCCCTGCCACTGATTCCCTGCCCCTGATTCCCCACCTCTGATTCCCCATATCTGATTCCCCGCCTCTGTTTCCCCAACTCTGATTCCCTTCCTCTAATTCGCCAGCTATGATTCCCCGCCTCTGATTCCCTGCCACTGATTCCCTGCCCCTGATTCCCCACCTCTGATTCCCCATATATGATTCCCCGCCTCTGATTCCCCAACTCTGATTCCCCTCCTCTAATTCGCCAGCTATGATTCCCCGCCTCTGATTCCCTGCGTCTGATTCCCTGCCTCTGATTCCCAGCCTCTGATTCCCCTTCTCTGATTCACCACCTCTGAATCGCCACCTCTGATTCCCCATCTCTGATTCCGCACATCCGATTCCCTGCCTCTGATTCCCCGCCTCTGATTCCCTGCCTCTGATTCCCCGCCTCTGATTCCCCGCGTCTGATTCCCTGCCACTGATTCCCTGCCCCTGATTCCCCACCTCTGATTCCCCATATCTGATTCCCCGCCTCTGTTTCCCCACCTCTGATTCCCCGCCTCTGTTTCCCCATATCTGATTCCCCGCCTCTGATTCCCCAACTCTGATTCCCCTCCTCTAATTCGCCAGCTATGATTCCCCGCCTCTGATTCCCTGCATCTGATTCCCTGCCTCTGATTCCCAGCCTCTGATTCCCCTTCTCTGATTCACCACCTCTGAATCCCCACCTCTGATTCCGCACATCCGATTCCCTGCCTCTGATTCCCCGCCTTTTATTCCCGGCCTCTGATTCCCTGCCACTGATTCCCTGCTTCTGATTCTGATTCCCTGCCTCTTATTCCCCATCTCTGATTCCGCACATCTGATTCCCTGCCTCTGATTCCCCACCTCTGATTCCCCATATCTGATTCCCCGCCTCTGTTTCCCCGCCTCTGATTCCCCGCCTCTGTTTCCCGATATCTGATTCCCCGCCTCTGATACCCAACTCTGATTCCCCTCCTCTAATTCGCCAGCTATGATTCCCCGCCTCTGATTCCCTGCGTCTGATTCCCTGCCTCTGATTCCCAGCCTCTGATTCCCCTTCTCTGATTCACCACCTCTGAATCCCCACCTCTGATTCCCCATCTCTGATTCCGCACATCCGATTCCCTGCCTCTGATTCCCAGCCTCTGATTCCCCGCCTCTGATTCGCAACCTCTAATTCCCCACCTCTGATTCCCCATATCTGATTCCCCGCCTCTGTTTCCCTGCCTCTGATTCCCGGCCTCTGTTTCCCCATATCTGATTCCCCTCCTCTGATTCCCCAACTCTGATTCCCCGCCTCTGATTCCCCAGCTCTGATTCCCCGCCTTTTATTCCCGGCCTCTGATTCCCTGCCACTGATTCCCCGCCCCTGATTCCCCACCTCTGATTCCCCATATCTGATTCCCCGCCTCTGTTTCCCCAGCTCTGATTCCCCACCTCTGATCCCCCAGCTCAGATTCCCTGCCACTGATTCCCCGCCCCTGATTCCCCACCTCTGATTCCCCATATCTGATTCCCCGCCTCTGTTTCCCCAGCTCTGATTCCCTGCCTCTGATTCCCTGCCCTGATTCCCCATCTCTGTTTCACCGCCTTTGATTCGCCACCTCTGATTCCCAATATCTGATTCCCCGCCTCTGTTTCCCCGCCTCTGATTCCCTGCCTCTGATTCCCAACCTCTGATTCCACACCTCTGATTCCCCATATCTGATTCCCCGCCTCTATGTCCCCATATCTGATTCCCCGCCTCTGATTCCCCAACTCTGATTCCCCGCCTCTGATTCCCCAACTCTGATTCCCCGCCTCTGATTCCAGGCGTCCGATTCCCTGCCTCTGATTCCCCGCCTCTGATTCGCCATCTCTGATTCCCCGCCTCTGATTCCCCGTGTCTGATTCCCTGCCTCTGATTCCCCATATCTGATTCCCCGCCTCTGTTTCCCCAGCTCTGATTCCCCACCTCTGATTCCCCAGCTCTGATTCCCTGCCACTGATTCCCCGCCCCTGATTCCCCACCTCTGATTCCCCATATCTGATTCCCCGCCTCTGTTTCCCCAGCTCTGATTCCCTGCCTCTGATTCCCTGCCCTGATTCCCCATCTCTGTTTCACCGCCTTTGATTCGCCACCTCTGATTCCCCATATCTGATTCCCCGCCTCTGTTTCCCCGCCTCTGATTCCCTGCCTCTGATTCCCAACCTCTGATTCCACACCTCTGATTCCCCATATCTGATTCCCCGCCTCTATTTCCCCATATCTGATTCCCCGCCTCTGATTCACCAACTCTGATTCCCCGCCTCTGATTCCCCAACTCTGATTCCCCGCCTCTGATTCCCGGCGTCCGATTCCCTGCCTCTGATTCCCCGCCTCTGATTCGCCATCTCTGATTCCACGCGTCTGATTCCCCGTGTCTGATTCCCTGCCTCTGATTCCCCGCCTCAGATTCCCCGCCTCTGATTCCCTGCCACTGATTCCCTGCCCCTGATTCCCCACCTCTGATTCCCCATATCTGATTCCCCGCCTCTGTTTCCCCGCCTCTGATTCCCCGCCTCTGATTCCCCATATCATATTCCCTGCCTCTGATTCCACAACTCTGATTCCCCGCCTCTGATTCCCCAGCTCTGAAACCCCGCCTCTGATTCCCCGCGTCTGATTCCCTCCCTCTGATTCCCCGCCTTGATTCCCCATCTCTGATTCACAACCTCTGATTCCCCACCTCTGATTCCCCATATCTGATTCCCCGCCTCTGTTTCCCCGCCTCTGATTCCCCGCCTCTGATTCCCCATATCTGATTCCCCGGCTCTGATTGCCCACCTCTGATTCCCCACCTCTGATTCGCAAGCTCTGATTCCCCGCCTCTGAATCCCCGCATCTGATTCCCTGCCTCTGATTCCCCGCCTCTGATTCCCCATCTCTGATTCACCGCCTTTGATTCCCCACCTCTGATTCTCCATATCTGATTCCCCACCTCTGTTTCCCCGCCTCTGATTCCCCGTCTCTGATTCTCCATATCTCATTCCCCGCCTCTGAATCCCCATCTCTGATTCCCGGACTCTGATTCCCCACCTCTGATTCCCGGCCTCTTATTCCCAGAATCTGATTCCCGGCCTCTGATTCCCGGCCTCTGATTCCCCGCTTCTGATTCAGATTCCCTGCCTCTGATTCCCCATCTCTGATTCCGCACATCTGATTCCCTGCCTCTGAATCCCCACCTCTGATTCCCCATATCTGATTCCGCACATCCGATTCCCTGCCTCTGATTCCCCGCCTCTGATATCCCGCCTCTGATTCGCAACCTCTAATTCCCCACCTCTGATTTCCCATATCTGATTCCCCGCCTCTGTTTCCCTGCCTCTGATTCCCGGCCTCTGTTTCCCCATATCTGATTCCCCTCCTCTGATTCCCCAACTCTGATTCCCCGCCTCTGATTCCCCAGCTTTGATTCCCCGCCTCTGATTCCCTGCATCTGATTCCCTGCCTCTGATTCCCAGCCTCTGATTCCCCTTCTCTGATTCACCACCTCTGAATCCCCACCTCTGATTCCCCATCTCCGATTCCGCACATCCGATTCCCTGCCTCTGATTCCCCGCCTTTTATTCCCGGCCTCTGATTCCCTGCCACTGATTCCCTGCTTCTGATTCTGATTCCCTGCCTCTGATTCCCCATCTCTGATTCCGCACATCTGATTCCCTGCCTCTGATTCCCCACCTCTGATTCCCCATATCTGATTCCCCGCCTCTGTTTCCCCGCCTCTGATTCCCCGCCTCTGTTTCCCGATATCTGATTCCCCGCCTCTGATTCCCCAACTCTGATTCCCCTCCTCTAATTCGCCAGCTATGATTCCCCGCCTCTGATTCCCTGCGTCTGATTCCCTGCCTCTGATTCCCAGCCTCTTATTCCCCTTCTCTGATTCACCACCTCTGAATCCCCACCTCTGATTCCCCATCTCTGATTCCGCACATCCGATTCCCTGCCTCTGATTCCCAGCCTCTGATTCCCCGTCTCTGATTCCCCGCGTCTGATTCCCTGCCACTGATTCCCTGCCCCTGATTCCCCACCTCTGATTCCCCATATCTGATTCCCCGCCTCTGTTTCCCCAACTCTGATTCCCTTCCTCTAATTCGCCAGCTATGATTCCCCGCCTCTGATTCCCTGCCACTGATTCCCTGCCCCTGATTCCCCACCTCTGATTCCCCATATATGATTCCCCGCCTCTGATTCCCCAACTCTGATTCCCCTCCTCTAATTCGCCAGCTATGATTCCCCGCCTCTGATTCCCAGCGTCTGATTCCCTGCCTCTGATTCCAGGCCTCTGATTCCCCTTCTCTGATTCACCACCTCTGAATCCCCACCTCTGATTCCCCATCTCTGATTCCGCACATCCGATTCCCTGCCTCTGATTCCCCGCCTCTGATTCCCTGCCTCTGATTCCCCGCCTCTGATTCCCCACGTCTGATTCCCTGCCACTGATTCCCTGCCCCTGATTCCCCACCTCTGATTCCCCATATCTGATTCCCCGCCTCTGTTTCCCCACCTCTGATTCCCCGCCTCTGTTTCCCCATATCTGATTCCCCGCCTCTGATTCCCCAACTCTGATTCCCCTCCTCTAATTCGCCAGCTATGATTCCCCGCCTCTGATTCCCTGCATCTGATTCCCTGCCTCTGATTCCCAGCCTCTGATTCCCCTTCTCTGATTCACCACCTCTGAATCCCCACCTCTGATTCCCCATCTCTGATTCCGCACATCCGATTCCCTGCCTCTGATTCCCCGCCTTTTATTCCCGGCCTCTGATTCCCTGCCACTGATTCCCTGCTTCTGATTCTGATTCCCTGCCTCTTATTCCCCATCTCTGATTCCGCACATCTGATTCCCTGCCTCTGATTCCCCACCTCTGATTCCCCATATCTGATTCCCCGCCTCTGTTTCCCCGCCTCTGATTCCCCGCCTCTGTTTCCCGATATCTGATTCCCCGCCTCTGATTCCCCAACTCTGATTCCCCTCCTCTAATTCGCCAGCTATGATTCCCCGCCTCTGATTCCCTGCGTCTGATTCCCTGCCTCTGATTCCCAGCCTCTGATTCCCCTTCTCTGATTCACCACCTCTGAATCCCCACCTCTGATTCCCCATCTCTGATTCCGCACATCCGATTCCCTGCCTCTGATTCCCAGCCTCTAATTCCCCGCCTCTGATTCGCAACCTCTAACTCCCCACCTCTGATTCCCCATATCTGATTCCCCGCCTCTGTTTCCCTGCCTCTGATTCCCGGCCTCTGTTTCCCCATATCTGATTCCCCTCCTCTGATTCCCCAACTCTGATTCCCCGCCTCTGATTCCCCAGCTCTGATTCCCCGCCTTTTATTCCCGGCCTCTGATTCCCTGCCACTGATTCCCCGCCCCTGATTCCCCACCTCTGATTCCCCATATCTGATTCCCCGCCTCTGTTTCCCCAGCTCTGATTCCCCACCTCTGATCCCCCAGCTCAGATTCCCTGCCACTGATTCCCCGCCCCTGATTCCCCACCTCTGATTCCCCATATCTGATTCCCCGCCTCTGTTTCCCCAGCTCTGATTCCCTGCCTCTGATTCCCTGCCCTGATTCCCCATCTCTGTTTCACCGCCTTTGATTCGCCACCTCTGATTCCCAATATCTGATTCCCCGCCTCTGTTTCCCCGCCTCTGATTCCCTGCCTCTGATTCCCAACCTCTGATTCCACACCTCTGATTCCCCATATCTGATTCCCCGCCTCTATGTCCCCATATCTGATTCCCCGCCTCTGATTCCCCAACTCTGATTCCCCGCCTCTGATTCCCCAACTCTGATTCCCCGCCTCTGATTCCCGGCGTCCGATTCCCTGCCTCTGATTCCCCGCCTCTGATTCGCCATCTCTGATTCCCCGCCTCTGATTCCCCGTGTCTGATTCCCTGCCTCTGATTCCCCATATCTGATTCCCCGCCTCTGTTTCCCCAGCTCTGATTCCCCACCTCTGATTCCCCAGCTCTGATTCCCTGCCACTGATTCCCCGCCCCTGATTCCCCACCTCTGATTCCCCATATCTGATTCCCCGCCTCTGTTTCCCCAGCTCTGATTCCCTGCCTCTGATTCCCTGCCCTGATTCCCCATCTCTGTTTCACCGCCTTTGATTCGCCACCTCTGATTCCCCATATCTGATTCCCCGCCTCTGTTTCCCCGCCTCTGATTCCCCAACTCTGATTCCCCGCCTCTGATTCCCCAACTCTGATTCCCCGCCTCTGATTCCCGGCGTCCGATTCCCTGCCTCTGATTCCCCGCCTCTGATTCGCCATCTCTGATTCCCCGCCTCTGATTCCCCGTGTCTGATTCCCTGCCTCTGATTCCCCATATCTGATTCCCCGCCTCTGTTTCCCCAGCTCTGATTCCCCACCTCTGATTCCCCAGCTCTGATTCCCTGCCACTGATTCCCCGCCCCTGATTCCCCACCTCTGATTCCCCATATCTGATTCCCCGCCTCTGTTTCCCCAGCTCTGATTCCCTGCCTCTGATTCCCTGCCCTGGTTCCCCATCTCTGTTTCACCGCCTTTGATTCGCCACCTCTGATTCCCCATATCTGATTCCCCGCCTCTGTTTCCCCGCCTCTGATTCCCTGCCTCTGATTCCCAACCTCTGATTCCACACCTCTGATTCCCCATATCTGATTCCCCGCCTCTATTTCCCCATATCTGATTCCCCGCCTCTGATTCACCAACTCTGATTCCCCGCCTCTGATTCCCCAACTCTGATTCCCCGCCTCTGATTCCCGGCGTCCGATTCCCTGCCTCTGATTCCCCGCCTCTGATTCGCCATCTCTGATTCCACGCGTCTGATTCCCCGTGTCTGATTCCCTGCCTCTGATTCCCCGCCTCAGATTCCCCGCCTCTGATTCCCTGCCACTGATTCCCTGCCCCTGATTCCCCACCTCTGATTCCCCATATCTGATTCCCCGCCTCTGTTTCCCCGCCTCTGATTCCCCGCCTCTGATTCCCCATATCATATTCCCTGCCTCTGATTCCACAACTCTGATTCCCCGCCTCTGATTCCCCAGCTCTGAAACCCCGCCTCTGATTCCCCGCGTCTGATTCCCTCCCTCTGATTCCCCGCCTTGATTCCCCATCTCTGATTCACAACCTCTGATTCCCCACCTCTGATTCCCCATATCTGATTCCCCGCCTCTGTTTCCCCGCCTCTGATTCCCCGCCTCTGATTCCCCATATCTGATTCCCCGGCTCTGATTGCCCACCTCTGATTCCCCGCCTCTGATTCGCAAGCTCTGATTCCCCGCCTCTGAATCCCCGCATCTGATTCCCTGCCTCTGATTCCCCGCCTCTGATTCCCCATCTCTGATTCACCGCCTTTGATTCCCCACCTCTGATTCTCCATATCTGATTCCCCACCTCTGTTTCCCCGCCTCTGATTCCCCGTCTCTGATTCTCCATATCTCATTCCCCGCCTCTGAATCCCCATCTCTGATTCCCGGACTCTGATTCCCCACCTCTGATTCCCGGCCTCTTATTCCCAGAATCTGATTCCCGGCCTCTGATTCCCGGCCTCTGATTCCCCGCTTCTGATTCAGATTCCCTGACTCTGATTCCCCATCTCTGATTCCGCACATCTGATTCCCTGCCTCTGAATCCCCACCTCTGATTCCCCATATCTGATTCCGCACATCCGATTCCCTGCCTCTGATTCCCCGCCTCTGATATCCCGCCTCTGATTCGCAACCTCTAATTCCCCACCTCTGATTTCCCATATCTGATTCCCCGCCTCTGTTTCCCTGCCTCTGATTCCCGGCCTCTGTTTCCCCATATCTGATTCCCCTCCTCTGATTCCCCAACTCTGATTCCCCGCCTCTGATTCCCCAGCTTTGATTCCCCGCCTTTTATTCCCGGCCTCTGATTCCCTGCCACTGATTCCCCGCCTCTGATTCCCCACCTCTGATTCCCCATATCTGATTCCCCGCCTCTGTTTCCCCACCTCTGATTCCCGGCCTCTTATTCCCAGCATCTGATTCCCGGCCTCTGATTCCCTGCCTCTGATTCCCCGCCTCTGATTCCCCATCTCTGATTCCCCGCCTCTGATTCCCCGTGTCTGATTCCCTGCCTCTGATTCCCCGTCTCTGATTCCCCGCGTCTGATTCCCTGCCACTGATTCCCTGCCCCTGATTCCCCATCTCTGATTCCGCACATCCGATTCCCTGCCTCTGATTCCCAGCCTCTGATTCCCCGCCTCTGATTCGCAACCTCTAATTCCCCACCTCTGATTCCCCATATCTGATTCCCCGCCTCTGTTTCCCTGCCTCTGATTCCCGGCCTCTGTTTCCCCATATCTGATTCCCCTCCTCTGATTCCCCAACTCTGATTCCCCGCCTCTGATTGCCCAGCTCTGATTCCCCGCCTTTTATTCCCGGCCTCTGATTCCCTGCCACTGATTCCCCGCCCCTGATTCCCCACCTCTGATTCCCCATATCTGATTCCCCGCCTCTGTTTCCCCAGCTCTGATTCCCCACCTCTGATCCCCCAGCTCAGATTCCCTGCCACTGATTCCCCGCCCTTGATTCCCCACCTCTGATTCCCCATATCTGATTCCCCGCCTCTGTTTCCCCAGCTCTGATTCCCTGCCTCTGATTCCCTGCCCTGATTCCCCATCTCTGTTTCACCGCCTTTGATTCGCCACCTCTGATTCCCCATATCTGATTCCCCGCCTCTGTTTCCCCGCCTCTGATTCCCTGCCTCTGATTCCCAACCTCTGATTCCACACCTCTGATTCCCCATATCTGATTCCCCGCCTCTATGTCCCCATATCTGATTCCCCGCCTCTGATTCCCCAACTCTGATTCCCCGCCTCTGATTCCCCAACTCTGATTCCCCACCTCTGATTCCCGGCGTCCGATTCCCTGCCTCTGATTCCCCGCCTCTGATTCGCCATCTCTGATTCCCCGCCTCTGAATCCCCGTGTCTGATTCCCTGCCTCTGATTCCCCATATCTGATTCCCCGCCTCTGTTTCCCAGCTCTGATTCCCCACCTCTGATTCCCCAGCTCTGATTCCCTGCCACTGATTCCCCGCCCCTGATTCCCCACCTCTGATTCCCCATATCTGATTCCCCGCCTCTGTTTCCCCAGCTCTGATTCCCTGCCTCTGATTCCCTGCCCTGATTCCCCATCTCTGTTTCACCGCCTTTGATTCGCCACCTCTGATTCCCCATATCTGATTCCCCGCCTCTGTTTCCCCGCCTCTGATTCCCTGCCTCTGATTCCCAACCTCTGATTCCACACCTCTGATTCCCCATATCTGATTCCCCGCCTCTATTTCCCCATATCTGATTCCCCGCCTCTGATTCACCAACTCTTATTCCCCGCCTCTGATTCCCCAACACTGATTCCCCGCCTCTGATTCCCGGCGTCCGATTCCCTGCCTCTGATTCCCCGCCTCTGATTCGCCATCTCTGATTCCACGCCTCTGATTCCCCGTGTCTGATTCCCTGCCTCTGATTCCCCGCCTCAGATTCCCCGCCTCTGATTCCCTGCCACTGATTCCCTGACCCTGATTCCCCACCTCTGATTCCCCATATCTGATTCCCCGCCTCTGTTTCCCCACCTCTGATTCCCCGCCTCTGATTCCCCATATCTGATTCCCTACCTCTGATTCCACAACTCTGATTCCCCGCCTCTGATTCCCCAGCTCTGAAACCCCGCCTCTGATTCCCCGCGTGTGATTCCCTCCCTCTGATTCCCCGCCTTGATTCCCCATCTCTGATTCACAACCTCTGATTCCCCACCTCTGATTCCCCATATCTGATTCCCCGCCTCTGTTTCCCCGCCTCTGATTCCCCGCCTCTGATTCCCCATATCTGATTCCCCGGCTCTGATTGCCCACCTCTGATTCCCCGCCTCTGATTCGCAAGCTCTGATTCCCCGCCTCTGAATCCCCGCATCTGATTCCCTGCCTCTGATTCCCCGCCTCTGATTCCCCATCTCTGATTCACCGCCTTTGATTCCCCACCTCTGATTCTCCATATCTGATTCCCCACCTCTGTTTCCCCGCCTCTGATTCCCCGTCTCTGATTCTCCATATCTCATTCCCCGCCTCTGAATCCCCATCTCTGATTCCCGGACTCTGATTCCCCACCTCTGATTCCCGGCCTCTTATTCCCAGAATCTGATTCCCGGCCTCTGATTCTCGGCCTCTGATTCCCAGCTTCTGATTCAGATTCCCTGCCTCTGATTCCCCATCTCTGATTCCGCACATCTGATTCCCTGCCTCTGAATCCCCACCTCTGATTCCCCATATCTGATTCCGCACATCCGATTCCCTGCCTCTGATTCCCCGCCTCTGATATCCCGCCTCTGATTCGCAACCTCTAATTCCCCACCTCTGATTTCCCATATCTGATTCCCCGCCTCTGTTTCCCTGCCTCTGATTCCCGGCCTCTGTTTCCCCATATCTGATTCCCCTCCTCTGATTCACCACCTCTGAATCCCCACCTCTGATTCCCCATCTCCGATTCCGCACATCCGATTCCCTGCCTCTGATTCCCCGCCTTTTATTCCCGGCCTCTGATTCCCTGCCACTGATTCCCTGCTTCTGATTCTGATTCCCTGCCTCTGATTCCCCATCTCTGATTCCGCACATCTGATTCCCTGCCTCTGATTCCCCACCTCTGATTCCCCATATCTGATTCCCCGCCTCTGTTTCCCCGCCTCTGATTCCCCGCCTCTGTTTCCCGATATCTGATTCCCCGCCTCTGATTCCCCAACTCTGATTCCCCTCCTCTAATTCGCCAGCTATGATTCCCCGCCTCTGATTCCCTGCGTCTGATTCCCTGCCTCTGATTCCCAGCCTCTTATTCCCCTTCTCTGATTCACCACCTCTGAATCCCCACCTCTGATTCCCCATCTCCGATTCCGCACATCCGATTCCCTGCCTCTGATTCCCAGCCTCTGATTCCCCGCCTCTGATTCGCAACCACTAATTCCCCACCTCTGATTCCCCATATCTGATTCCCCGCCTCTGTTTCCCTGCCTCTGATTCCCGGCCTCTGTTTCCCCATATCTGATTCCCCTCCTCTGATTCCCCAACTCTGATTCCCCGCCTCTGATTCCCCAGCTCTGATTCCCCGCCTTTTATTCCCGGCCTCTGATTCCCTGCCACTGATTCCCCGCCCCTGATTCCCCACCTCTGATTCCCCATATCTGATTCCCCGCCTCTGTTTCCCCAGCTCTGATTCCCCACCTCTGATCCCCCAGCTCTGATTCCCTGCCACTGATTCCCCGCCCCTGATTCCCCACCTCTGATTCCCCATATCTGATTCCCCGCCTCTTTTTCCCCAGCTCTGATTCCCTGCCTCTGATTCCCTGCCCTGATTCCCCATCTCTGTTTCACCGCCTTTGATTCGCCACCTCTGATTCCCCATATCTGATTCCCCGCCTCTGTTTCCCCGCCTCTGATTCCCTGCCTCTGATTCCCAACCTCTGATTCCACACCTCTGATTCCCCATATCTGATTCCCCGCCTCTATGTCCCCATATCTGATTCCCCACCTCTGATTCCCCAACTCTGATTCCCCGCCTCTGATTCCCCAACTCTGATTCCCCGCCTCTGATTCCCGGCGTCCGATTCCCTGCCTCTGATTCCCCGCCTCTGATTCGCCATCTCTGATTCCCCGCCTCTGATTCCCCGTGTCTGATTCCCTGCCTCTGATTCCCCATATCTGATTCCCCGCCTCTGTTTCCCCAGCTCTGATTCCCCACCTCTGATTCCCCAGCTCTGATTCCCTGCCACTGATTCCCCGCCCCTGATTCCCCACCTCTGTTTCCCCGCCTCTGATTCCCCGCCTCTGTTTCCCCAGCTCTGATTCCCTGCCTCTGATTCCCTGCCCTGATTCCCCATCTCTGTTTCACCGCCTTTGATTCGCCACCTCTGATTCCCCATATCTGATTCCCCGCCTCTGTTTCCCCGCCTCTGATTCCCTGCCTCTGATTCCCAACCTCTGATTCCACACCTCTGATTCCCCATATCTGATTCCCCGCCTCTATTTCCCCATATCTGATTCCCCGCCTCTGATTCACCAACTCTGATTCCCCGCCTCTGATTCCCCAACTCTGATTCGCCATCTCTGATTCCCCGCCTCTGATTCCCCGTGTCAGATTCCCTGCCTCTGATTCCCCGCCTCAGATTCCCCGCCTCTGATTCCCTGCCACTGATTCCCTGCCCCTGATTCCCCACCTCTGATTCCCCATATCTGATTCTCCGCCTCTGTTTCCCCGCCTCTGATTCCCCGCCTCTGATTCCCCATATCTGATTCCCTGCCTCTGATTCCACAACTCTGATTCCCCGCCTCTGATTCCCCAGCTCTGAAACCCCGCCTCTGATTCCCCGCGTCTGATTCCCTCCCTCTGATTCCCCGCCTTGATTCCCCATCTCTGATTCACAACCTCTGATTCCCCACCTCTGATTCCCCATATCTGATTCCCCGCCTCTGTTTCCCCGCCTCCGATTCCCCGCCTCTGATTCCCCATATCTGATTCCCCGGCTCTGATTGCCCACCTCTGATTCCCCGCCTCTGATTCGCAAGCTCTGATTCCCCGCCTCTGAATCCCCGCATCTGATTCCCTGCCTCTGATTCCCCGCCTCTGATTCCCCATCTCTGATTCACCGCCTTTGATTCCCCACCTCTGATTCTCCATATCTGATTCCCCACCTCTGTTTCCCCGCCTCTGATTCCCCGCCTCTTATTCTCCATATCTCATTCCCCGCCTCTGAATCCCCATCTCTGATTCCCGGACTCTGATTCCCCACCTCTGATTCCCGGCCTCTTATTCCCAGAATCTGATTCCCGGCCTCTGATTCCCGGCCTCTGATTCCCCGCTTCTGATTCTGATTCCCTGCCTCTGATTCCCCATCTCTGATTCCGCACATCTGATTCCCTGCCTCTGAATCCCCACCTCTGATTCCCCATATCTGATTCCGCACATCCGATTCCCTGCCTCTGATTCCCCGCCTCTGATATCCCGCCTCTGATTCGCAACCTCTAATTCCCCACCTCTGATTTCCCATATCTGATTCCCCGCCTCTGTTTCCCTGCCTCTGATTCCCGGCCTCTGTTTCCCCATATCTGATTCCCCTCCTCTGATTCCCCAACTCTGATTCCCCGCCTCTGATTCCCCAGCTTTGATTCCCCGCCTTTTATTCCCGGCCTCTGATTCCCTGCCACTGATTCCCCGCCTCTGATTCCCCACCTCTGATTCCCCATATCTGATTCCCCGCCTCTGTTTCCCCACCTCTGATTCCCGGCCTCTTATTCCCAGCATCTGATTCCCGGCCTCTGATTCCCTGCCTCTGATTCCCCGCCTCTGATTCCCCATCTCTGATTCCCCGCCTCTGATTCCCCGTGTCTGATTCCCTGCCTCTGATTCCCCGTCTCTGATTCCCCGCGTCTGATTCCCTGCCACTGATTCCCTGCCCCTGATTCCCCTCCTCTGATTCTCCAACTCTGATTCCCCGCCTCTGATTCCCCAGCTTTGATTCCCCGCCTTTTATTCCCGGCCTCTGATTCCCTGCCACTGATTCCCCGCCTCTGATTCCCCGCCTCTGATTCCCCAACTCTGATTCCCCTCCTCTAATTCGCCAGCTATGATTCCCCGCCTCTGATTCCCTGCGTCTGATTCCCTGCCTCTGATTTCCAGCCTCTGATTCCCCTTCTCTGATTCACCACCTCTGAATCCCCACCTCTGATTCCCCATCTCTGATTCCGCACATCCGATTCCCTGCCTCTGATTCCCCGCCTCTGATATCCCGCCTCTGATTCGCAACCTCTAATTCCCCACCTCTGATTTCCCATATCTGATTCCCCGCCTCTGTTTCCCTGCCTCTGATTCCCGGCCTCTGTTTCCCCATATCTGATTCCCCTCCTCTGATTCCCCAACTCTGATTCCCCGCCTCTGATTCCCCAGCTTTGATTCCCCGCCTTTTATTCCCGGCCTCTGATTCCCTGCCACTGATTCCCCGCCTCTGATTCCCCACCTCTGATTCCCCATATCTGATTGCCCGCCTCTGTTTCCCCACCTCTGATTCCCGGCCTCTTATTCCCAGCATCTGATTCCCGGCCTCTGATTCCCTGCCTCTGATTCCCCGCCTCTGATTCCCCATCTCTGATTCCCCGCCTCTGATTCCCCGTTTCTGATTCCCTGACTCTGATTCCCCGTCTCTGATTCCCCGCGTCTGATTCCCTGCCACTGATTCCCTGCCCCTGATTCCCCACCTCTGATTCCCCATATCTGATTCCCCGCCTCTGTTTCCCCAACTCTGATTCCCTTCCTCTAATTCGCCAGCTATGATTCCCCGCCTCTGATTCCCTGCCACTGATTCCCTGCCCCTGATTCCCCACCTCTGATTCCCCATATATGATTCCCCGCCTCTGATTCCCCAACTCTGATTCCCCTCCTCTAATTCGCCAGCTATGATTCCCCGCCTCTGATTCCCTGCGTCTGATTCCCTGCCTCTGATTCCCAGCCTCTGATTCCCCTTCTCTGATTCACCACCTCTGAATCCCCACCTCTGATTCCCCATCTCTGATTCCGCACATCCGATTCCCTGCCTCTGATTCCCCGCCTCTGATTCCCTGCCACTGATTCCCCGCCTCTGATCCCCGCGTCTGATTCCCTGCCACTGATTCCCTGCCCCTGATTCCCCACTTCTGATTCCCCATATCTGATTCCCCGCCTCTGTTTCCCCACCTCTGATTCCCCGCCTCTGTTTCCCCATATCTGATTCCCCGCCTCTGATTCCCCAACTCTGAATCCCCTCCTCTAATTCGCCAGCTATGATTCCCCGCCTCTGATTCCCTGCATCTGATTCCCTGCCTCTGATTCCCAGCCTCTGATTCCCCTTCTCTGATTCACCACCTCTGAATCCCCACCTCTGATTCCCCATCTCCGATTCCGCACATCCGATTCCCTGCCTCTGATTCCCCGCCTTTTATTCCCGGCCTCTGATTCCCTGCCACTGATTCCCTGCTTCTGATTCTGATTCCCTGCCTCTGAATCCCCATCTCTGATTCCGCACATCTGATTCCCTGCCTCTGATTCCCCACCTCTGATTCCCCATATCTGATTCCCCGCCTCTGTTTCCCCGCCTCTGATTCCCCGCCTCTGTTTCCCGATATCTGATTCCCCGCCTCTGATTCCCCAACTCTGATTCCCCTCCTCTAATTCGCCAGCTATGATTCCCCGCCTCTGATTCCCTGCGTCTGATTCCCTGCCTCTGATTCCCAGCCTCTTATTCCCCTTCACTGATTCACCACCTCTGAATCCCCACCTCTGATTCCCCATCTCTGATTCCGCACATCCGATTCCCTGCCTCTGATTCCCAGCCTCTGATTCCCCGCCTCTGATTCGCAACCACTAATTCCCCACCTCTGATTCCCCATATCTGATTCCCCGCCTCTGTTTCCCTGCCTCTGATTCCCGGCCTCTGTTTCCCCATATCTGATTCCCCTCCTCTGATTCCCCAACTCTGATTCCCCGCCTCTGATTCCCCAGCTCTGATTCCCCGCCTTTTATTCCCGGCCTCTGATTCCCTGCCACTGATTCCCCGCCTCTGATTCCCCACCTCTGATTCCCCATATCTGATTCCCCGCCTCTGTTTCCCCAGCTCTGATTCCCCACCTCTGATCCCCCAGCTCTGATTCCCTGCCAATGATTCCCCGCCCCTGATTCCCCACCTCTGATTCCCCATATCTGATTCCCCGCCTCTTTTTCCCCAGCTCTGATTCCCTGCCTCTGATTCCCTGCCCTGATTCCCCATCTCTGTTTCACCGCCTTTGATTCGCCACTTCTGATTCCCCATATCTGATTCCCCGCCTCTGTTTCCCCGCCTCTGATTCCCTGCCTCTGATTCCCAACCTCTGATTCCACACCTCTGATTCCCCATATCTGATTCCCCGCCTCTATGTCCCCATATCTGATTCCCCGCCTCTGATTCCCCAACTCTGATTCCCCGCCTCTGATTCCCCAACTCTGATTCCCCGCCTCTGATTCCCGGCGTCCGATTCCCTGCCTCTGATTCCCCGCCTCTGATTCGCCATCTCTGATTCCCCGCCTCTGATTCCCCGTGTCTGATTCCCTGCCTCTGATTCCCCATATCTGATTCCCCGCCTCTGTTTCCCCAGCTCTGATTCCCCACCTCTGATTCCCCAGCTCTGATTCCCTGCCACTGATTCCCCGCCCCTGATTCCCCACCTCTGATTCCCCATATCTGATTCCCCGCCTCTGTTTCCCCAGCTCTGATTCCCTGCCTCTGATTCCCTGCCCTGATTCCCCATCTCTGTTTCACCGCCTTTGATTCGCCACCTCTGATTCCCCATATCTGATTCCCCGCCTCTGTTTCCCCGCCTCTGATTCCCTGCCTCTGATTCCCAACCTCTGATTCCACACCTCTGATTCCCCATATCTGATTCCCCGCCTCTATTTCCCCATATCTGATTCCCCGCCTCTGATTCACCAACTCTGATTCCCCGCCTCTGATTCCCCAACTCTGATTCCCCGCCTCTGATTCCCGGCGTCCGATTCCCTGCCTCTGATTCCCCGCCTCTGATTCGCCATCTCTGATTCCCCGCCTCTGATTCCCCGTGTCAGATTCCCTGCCTCTGATTCCCCGCCTCAGATTCCCCGCCTCTGATTCCCTGCCACTGATTCCCTGCCCCTGATTCCCCACCTCTGATTCCCCATATCTGATTCCCCGCCTCTGTTTCCCCGCCTCTGATTCCCCGCCTCTGATTCCCCATATCTGATTCCCTGCCTCTGATTCCACAACTCTGATTCCCCGCCTCTGATTCCCCAGCTCTGAAACCCCGCCTCTGATTCCCCGCGTCTGATTCCCTCCCTCTGATTCCCCGCCTTGATTCCCCATCTCTGATTCACAACCTCTGATTCCCCACCTCTGATTCCCCATATCTGATTCCCCGCCTCTGTTTCCCCGCCTCTGATTCCCCGCCTCTGATTCCCCATATCTGATTCCCCGGCTCTGATTGCCCACCTCTGATTCCCCGCCTCTGATTCGCAAGCTCTGATTCCCCGCCTCTGAATCCCCGCATCTGATTCCCTGCCTCTGATTCCCCGCCTCTGATTCCCCATCTCTGATTCACCGCCTTTGATTCCCCACCTCTGATTCTCCATATCTGATTCCCTACCTCTGTTTCCCCGCCTCTGATTCCCCGCCTCTGATTCTCCATATCTCATTCCCCGCCTCTGAATCCCCATCTCTGATTCCCGGACTCTGATTCCCCACCTCTGATTCCCGGCCTCTTATTCCCAGAATCTGATTCCCGGCCTCTGATTCCCGGCCTCTGATTCCCCGCTTCTGATTCTGATTCCCTGCCTCTGATTCCCCATCTCTGATTCCGCACATCTGATTCCCTGCCTCTGAATCCCCACCTCTGATTCCACATATCTGATTCCGCACATCCGATTCCCTGCCTCTGATTCCCCGCCTCTGATATCCCGCCTCTGATTCGCAACCTCTAATTCCCCACCTCTGATTTCCCATATCTGATTCCCCGCCTCTGTTTCCCTGCCTCTGATTCCCGGCCTCTGTTTCCCCATATCTGATTCCCCTCCTCTGATTCCCCAACTCTGATTCCCCGCCTCTGATTCCCCAGCTTTGATTCCCCGCCTTTTATTCCCGGCCTCTGATTCCCTGCCACTGATTCCCCGCCTCTGATTCCCCGCCTCTGATTCCCCAACTCTGATTCCCCTCCTCTAATTCGCCAGCTATGATTCCCCGCCTCTGATTCCCTGCGTCTGATTCCCTGCCTCTGATTTCCAGCCTCTGATTCCCCTTCTCTGATTCACCACCTCTGAATCCCCACCTCTGATTCCCCATCTCTGATTCCGCACATCCGATTCCCTGCCTCTGATTCCCCGCCTCTGATATCCCGCCTCTGATTCGCAACCTCTAATTCCCCACCTCTGATTTCCCATATCTGATTCCCCGCCTCTGTTTCCCTGCCTCTGATTCCCGGCCTCTGTTTCCCCATATCTGATGCCCCTCCTCTGATTCCCCAACTCTGATTCCCCGCCTCTGATTCCCCAGCTTTGATTCCCCGCCTTTTATTCCCGGCCTCTGATTCCCTGCCACTGATTCCCCGCCTCTGATTCCCCACCTCTGATTCCCCATATCTGATTGCCCGCCTCTGTTTCCCCACCTCTGATTCCCGGCCTCTTATTCCCAGCATCTGATTCCCGGCCTCTGATTCCCTGCCTCTGATTCCCCGCCTCTGATTCCCCATCTCTGATTCCCCGCCTCTGATTCCCCGTGTCTGATTCCCTGCCTCTGATTCCCCGTCTCTGATTCCCCGCGTCTGATTCCCTGCCACTGATTCCCTGCCCCTGATTCCCCACCTCTGATTCCCCATATCTGATTCCCCGCCTCTGTTTCCCCAACTCTGATTCCCTTCCTCTAATTCGCCAGCTATGATTCCCCGCCTCTGATTCCCTGCCACTGATTCCCTGCCCCTGATTCCCCACCTCTGATTCCCCATATATGATTCCCCGCCTCTGATTCCCCAACTCTGATTCCCCTCCTCTAATTCGCCAGCTATGATTCCCCGCCTCTGATTCCCTGCGTCTGATTCCCTGCCTCTGATTCCCAGCCTCTGATTCCCCTTCTCTGATTCACCACCTCTGAATCCCCACCTCTGATTCCCCATCTCTGATTCCGCACATCCGATTCCCTGCCTCTGATTCCCCGCCTCTGATTCCCTGCCTCTGATTCCCCGCCTCTGATCCCCGCGTCTGATTCCCTGCCACTGATTCCCTGCCCCTGATTCCCCACCTCTGATTCCCCATATCTGATTCCCCGCCTCTGTTTGCCCACCTCTGATTCCCCGCCTCTGTTTCCCCATATCTGATTCCCCGCCTCTGATTCCCCAACTCTGAATCCCCTCCTCTAATTCGCCAGCTATGATTCCCCGCCTCTGATTCCCTGCATCTGATTCCCTGCCTCTGATTCCCAGCCTCTGATTCCCCTTCTCTGATTCACCACCTCTGAATCCCCACCTCTGATTCCCCAATTCTGATTCCGCACATCCGATTCCCTGCCTCTGATTCCCCGCCTTTTATTCCCGGCCTCTGATTCCCTGCCACTGATTCCCTGCTTCTGATTCTGATTCCCTGCCTCTTATTCCCCATCTCTGATTCCGCACATCTGATTCCCTGCCTCTGATTCCCCACCTCTGATTCCCCATATCTGATTCCCCGCCTCTGTTTCCCCGCCTCTGATTCCCCGCCTCTGTTTCCCGATATCTGATTCCCCGCCTCTGATTCCCCAACTCTGATTCCCCTCCTCTAATTCGCCAGCTATGATTCCCCGCCTCTGATTCCCTGCGTCTGATTCCCTGCCTCTGATTCCCAGCCTCTGATTCCCCTTCTCTGATTCACCACCTCTGAATCCCCACCTCTGATTCCCCATCTCTGATTCCGCACATCCGATTCCCTGCCTCTGATTCCCAGCCTCTGATTCCCCGCCTCTGATTCGCAACCTCTAATTCCCCACCTCTGATTCCCCATATCTGATTCCCCGCCTCTGTTTCCCTGCCTCTGATTCCCGGCCTCTGTTTCCCCATATCTGATTCCCTCCTCTGATTCCCCAACTCTGATTCCCCGCCTCTGATTCCCCAGCTCTGATTCCCCGCCTTTTATTCCCGGCCTCTGATTCCCTGCCACTGATTCCCCGCCCCTGATTCCCCACCTCTGATTCCCCATATCTGATTCCCCGCCTCTGTTTCCCCAGCTCTGATTCCCCACCTCTGATCCCCCAGCTCAGATTCCCTGCCACTGATTCCCCGCCCCTGATTCCCCACCTCTGATTCCCCATATCTGATTCCCCGCCTCTGTTTCCCCAGCTCTAATTCCCTGCCTCTGATTCCCTGCCCTGATTCCCCATCTCTGTTTCACCGCCTTTGATTCGCCACCTCTGATTCCCAATATCTGATTCCCCGCCTCTGTTTCCCCGCCTCTGATTCCCTGCCTCTGATTCCCAACCTCTGATTCCACACCTCTGATTCCCCATATCTGATTCCCCGCCTCTATGTCCCCATATCTGATTCCCCGCCTCTGATTCCCCAACTCTAATTCCCCGCCTCTGATTCCCCAACTCTGATTCCCCGCCTCTGATTCCCGGCGTCCGATTCCCTGCCTCTGATTCCCCGCCTCTGATTCGCCATCTCTGATTCCCCGCCTCTGATTCCCCGTGTCTGATTCCCTGCCTCTGATTCCCCATATCTGATTCCCCACCTCTGATTCCCCATATCTGATTCCCCGCCTCTGTTTCCCCAGCTCTGATTCCCTGCCTCTGATTCCCTGCCCTGATTCCCCATCTCTGTTTCACCGCCTTTGATTCGCCACCTCTGATTCCCCATATCTGATTCCCCGCCTCTGTTTCCCCGCCTCTGATTCCCTGCCTCTGATTCCCAACCTCTGATTCCACACCTCTGATTCCCCATATCTGATTCCCCGCCTCTATTTCCCCATATCTGATTCCCCGCCTCTGATTCACCAACTCTGATTCCCCGCCTCTGATTCCCCAACTCTGATTCCCCGCCTCTGATTCCCGGCGTCCGATTCCCTGCCTCTGATTCCCCGCCTCTGATTCGCCATCTCTGATTCCCCGCCTCTGATTCCCCGTGTCAGATTCCCTGCCTCTGATTCCCCGCCTCAGATTCCCCGCCTCTGATTCCCTGCCACTGATTCCCTGCCCCTGATTCCCCACCTCTGATTCCCCATATCTGATTCCCCGCCTCTGTTTCCCCGCCTCTGATTCCCCGCCTCTGATTCCCCATATCTGATTCCCTGCCTCTGATTCCACAACTCTGATTCCCCGCCTCTGATTCCCCAGCTCTGAAACCCCGCCTCTGATTCCCCGCGTCTGATTCCCTCCCTCTGATTCCCCGCCTTGATTCCCCATCTCTGATTCACAACCTCTGATTCCCCACCTCTGATTCCCCATATCTGATTCCCCGCCTCTGTTTCCCCGCCTCTGATTCCCCGCCTCTGATTCCCCATATCTGATTCCCCGGCTCTGATTGCCCACCTCTGATTCCCCGCCTCTGATTCGCAAGCTCTGATTCCCCGCCTCTGAATCCCCGCATCTGATTCCCTGCCTCTGATTCCCCGCCTCTGATTCCCCATCTCTGATTCACCGCCTTTGATTCCCCACCTCTGATTCTCCATATCTGATTCCCCACCTCTGTTTCCCCGCCTCTGATTCCCCGCCTCTGATTCTCCATATCTCATTCCCCGCCTCTGAATCCCCATCTCTGATTCCCGGACTCTGATTCCCCACCTCTGATTCCCGGCCTCTTATTCCCAGAATCTGATTCCCGGCCTCTGATTCCCGGCCTCTGATTCCCCGCTTCTGATTCTGATTCCCTGCCTCTGATTCCCCATCTCTGATTCCGCACATCTGATTCCCTGCCTCTGAATCCCCACCTCTGATTCCCCATATCTGATTCCGCACATCCGATTCCCTGCCTCTGATTCCCCGCCTCTGATATCCCGCCTCTGATTCGCAACCTCTAATTCCCCACCTCTGATTTCCCATATCTGATTCCCCGCCTCTGTTTCCCTGCCTCTGATTCCCGGCCTCTGTTTCCCCATATCTGATTCCCCTCCTCTGATTCCCCAACTCTGATTCCCCGCCTCTGATTCCCCAGCTTTGATTCCCCGCCTTTTATTCCCGGCCTCTGATTCCCTGCCACTGATTCCCCGCCTCTGATTCCCCACCTCTGATTCCCCATATCTGATTCCCCGCCTCTGTTTCCCCACCTCTGATTCCCGGCCTCTTATTCCCAGCATCTGATTCCCGGCCTCTGATTCCCTGCCTCTGATTCCCCGCCTCTGATTCCCCATCTCTGATTCCCCACCTCTGATTCCCCGTGTCTGATTCCCTGCCTCTGATTCCCCGTCTCTGATTCCCCGCGTCTGATTCCCTGCCACTGATTCCCTGCCCCTGATTCCCCTCCTCTGATTCCCCAACTCTGATTCCCCGCCTCTGATTCCCCAGCTTTGATTCCCCGCCTTTTATTCCCGGCCTCTGATTCCCTGCCACTGATTCCCCGCCTCTGATTCCCCGCCTCTGATTCCCCAACTCTGATTCCCCTCCTCTAATTCGCCAGCTATGATTCCCCGCCTCTGATTCCCTGCGTCTGATTCCCTGCCTCTGATTTCCAGCCTCTGATTCCCCTTCTCTGATTCACCACCTCTGAATCCCCACCTCTGATTCCCCATCTCTGATTCCGCACATCCGATTCCCTGCCTCTGATTCCCCGCCTCTGATATCCCGCCTCTGATTCGCAACCTCTAATTCCCCACCTCTGATTTCCCATATCTGATTCCCCGCCTCTGTTTCCCTGCCTCTGATTCCCGGCCTCTGTTTCCCCATATCTGATTCCCCTCCTCTGATTCCCCAACTCTGATTCCCCGCCTCTGATTCCCCAGCTTTGATTCCCCGCCTTTTATTCCCGGCCTCTGATTCCCTGCCACTGATTCCCCGCCTCTGATTCCCCACCTCTGATTCCCCATATCTGATTGCCCGCCTCTGTTTCCCCACCTCTGATTCCCGGCCTCTTATTCCCAGCATCTGATTCCCGGCCTCTGATTCCCTGCCTCTGATTCCCCGCCTCTGATTCCCCATCTCTGATTCCCCGCCTCTGATTCCCCGTGTCTGATTCCCTGCCTCTGATTCCCCGTCTCTGATTCCCCGCGTCTGATTCCCTGCCACTGATTCCCTGCCCCTGATTCCCCACCTCTGATTCCCCATATCTGATTCCCCGCATCTGTTTCCCCAACTCTGATTCCCTTCCTCTAATTCGCCAGCTATGATTCCCCGCCTCTGATTCCCTGCCACTGATTCCTTGCCCCTGATTCCCCACCTCTGATTCCCCATATATGATTCCCCGCCTCTGATTCCCCAACTCTGATTCCCCTCCTCTAATTCGCCAGCTATGATTCCCCGCCTCTGATTCCCTGCGTCTGATTCCCTGCCTCTGATTCCCAGCCTCTGATTCCCCTTCTCTGATTCACCACCTCTGAATCCCCACCTCTGATTCCCCATCTCTGATTCCGCACATCCGATTCCCTGCCTCTGATTCCCCGCCTCTGATTCCCTGCCTCTGATTCCCCGCCTCTGATTCCCCGCGTCTGATTCCCTGCCACTGATTCCCTGCCCCTGATTCCCCACCTCTGATTCCCCATATCTGATTCCCCGCCTCTGTTTCCCCACCTCTGATTCCCCGCCTCTGTTTCCCCATATCTGATTCCCCGCCTCTGATTCCCCAACTCTGATTCCCCTCCTCTAATTCGCCAGCTATGATTCCCCGCCTCTGATTCCCTGCATCTGATTCCCTGCCTCTGATTCCCAGCCTCTGATTCCCCTTCTCTGATTCACCACCTCTGAATCCCCACCTCTGATTCCGCACATCCGATTCCCTGCCTCTGATTCCCCGCCTTTTATTCCCGGCCTCTGATTCCCTGCCACTGATTCCCTGCTTCTGATTCTGATTCCCTGCCTCTTATTCCCCATCTCTGATTCCGCACATCTGATTCCCTGCCTCTGATTCCCCACCTCTGATTCCCCATATCTGATTCCCCGCCTCTGTTTCCCCGCCTCTGATTCCCCGCCTCTGTTTCCCGATATCTGATTCCCCGCCTCTGATACCCAACTCTGATTCCCCTCCTCTAATTCGCCAGCTATGATTCCCCGCCTCTGATTCCCTGCGTCTGATTCCCTGCCTCTGATTCCCAGCCTCTGATTCCCCTTCTCTGATTCACCACCTCTGAATCCCCACCTCTGATTCCCCATCTCTGATTCCGCACATCCGATTCCCTGCCTCTGATTCCCAGCCTCTGATTCCCCGCCTCTGATTCGCAACCTCTAATTCCCCACCTCTGATTCCCCATATCTGATTCCCCGCCTCTGTTTCCCTGCCTCTGATTCCCGGCCTCTGTTTCCCCATATCTGATTCCCCTCCTCTGATTCCCCAACTCTGATTCCCCGCCTCTGATTCCCCAGCTCTGATTCCCCGCCTTTTATTCCCGGCCTCTGATTCCCTGCCACTGATTCCCCGCCCCTGATTCCCCACCTCTGATTCCCCATATCTGATTCCCCGCCTCTGTTTCCCCAGCTCTGATTCCCCACCTCTGATCCCCCAGCTCAGATTCCCTGCCACTGATTCCCCGCCCCTGATTCCCCACCTCTGATTCCCCATATCTGATTCCCCGCCTCTGTTTCCCCAGCTCTGATTCCCTGCCTCTGATTCCCTGCCCTGATTCCCCATCTCTGTTTCACCGCCTTTGATTCGCCACCTCTGATTCCCAATATCTGATTCCCCGCCTCTGTTTCCCCGCCTCTGATTCCCTGCCTCTGATTCCCAACCTCTGATTCCACACCTCTGATTCCCCATATCTGATTCCCCGCCTCTATGTCCCCATATCTGATTCCCCGCCTCTGATTCCCCAACTCTGATTCCCCGCCTCTGATTCCCCAACTCTGATTCCCCGCCTCTGATTCCCGGCGTCCGATTCCCTGCCTCTGATTCCCCGCCTCTGATTCGCCATCTCTGATTCCCCGCCTCTGATTCCCCGTGTCTGATTCCCTGCCTCTGATTCCCCATATCTGATTCCCCGCCTCTGTTTCCCCAGCTCTGATTCCCCACCTCTGATTCCCCAGCTCTGATTCCCTGCCACTGATTCCCCGCCCCTGATTCCCCACCTCTGATTCCCCATATCTGATTCCCCGCCTCTGTTTCCCCAGCTCTGATTCCCTGCCTCTGATTCCCTGCCCTGATTCCCCATCTCTGTTTCACCGCCTTTGATTCGCCACCTCTGATTCCCCATATCTGATTCCCCGCCTCTGTTTCCCCGCCTCTGATTCCCTGCCTCTGATTCCCAACCTCTGATTCCACACCTCTGATTCCCCATATCTGATTCCCCGCCTCTATTTCCCCATATCTGATTCCCCGCCTCTGATTCACCAACTCTGATTCCCCGCCTCTGATTCCCCAACTCTGATTCCCCGCCTCTGATTCCCGGCGTCCGATTCCCTGCCTCTGATTCCCCGCCTCTGATTCGCAATCTCTGATTCCACGCGTCTGATTCCCCGTGTCTGATTCCCTGCCTCTGATTCCCCGCCTCAGATTCCCCGCCTCTGATTCCCTGCCACTGATTCCCTGCCCCTGATTCCCCACCTCTGATTCCCCATATCTGATTCCCCGCCTCTGTTTCCCCGCCTCTGATTCCCCGCCTCTGATTCCCCATATCATATTCCCTGCCTCTGATTCCACAACTCTGATTCCCCGCCTCTGATTCCCCAGCTCTGAAACCCCGCCTCTGATTCCCCGCGTCTGATTCCCTCCCTCTGATTCCCCGCCTTGATTCCCCATCTCTGATTCACAACCTCTGATTCCCCACCTCTGATTCCCCATATCTGATTCCCCGCCTCTGTTTCCCCGCCTCTGATTCCCCGCCTCTGATTCCCCATATCTGATTCCCCGGCTCTGATTGCCCACCTCTGATTCCCCGCCTCTGATTCGCAAGCTCTGATTCCCCGCCTCTGAATCCCCGCATCTGATTCCCTGCCTCTGATTCCCCGCCTCTGATTCCCCATCTCTGATTCACCGCCTTTGATTCCCCACCTCTGATTCTCCATATCTGATTCCCCACCTCTGTTTCCCCGCCTCTGATTCCCCGTCTCTGATTCTCCATATCTCATTCCCCGCCTCTGAATCCCCATCTCTGATTCCCGGACTCTGATTCCCCACCTCTGATTCCCGGCCTCTTATTCCCAGAATCTGATTCCCGGCCTCTGATTCCCGGCCTCTGATTCCCCGCTTCTGATTCAGATTCCCTGCCTCTGATTCCCCATCTCTGATTCCGCACATCTGATTCCCTGCCTCTGAATCCCCACCTCTGATTCCCCATATCTGATTCCGCACATCCGATTCCCTGCCTCTGATTCCCCGCCTCTGATATCCCGCCTCTGATTCGCAACCTCTAATTCCCCACCTCTGATTTCCCATATCTGATTCCCCGCCTCTGTTTCCCTGCCTCTGATTCCCGGCCTCTGTTTCCCCATATCTGATTCCCCTCCTCTGATTCCCCAACTCTGATTCCCCGCCTCTGATTCCCCAGCTTTGATTCCCCGCCTCTGATTCCCTGCATCTGATTCCCTGCCTCTGATTCCCAGCCTCTGATTCCCCTTCTCTGATTCACCACCTCTGAATCCCCACCTCTGATTCCCCATCTCCGATTCCGCACATCCGATTCCCTGCCTCTGATTCCCCGCCTTTTATTCCCGGCCTCTGATTCCCTGCCACTGATTCCCTGCTTCTGATTCTGATTCCCTGCCTCTGATTCCCCATCTCTGATTCCGCACATCTGATTCCCTGCCTCTGATTCCCCACCTCTGATTCCCCATATCTGATTCCCCGCCTCTGTTTCCCCGCCTCTGATTCCCCGCCTCTGTTTCCCGATATCTGATTCCCCGCCTCTGATTCCCCAACTCTGATTCCCCTCCTCTAATTCGCCAGCTATGATTCCCCGCCTCTGATTCCCTGCGTCTGATTCCCTGCCTCTGATTCCCAGCCTCTTATTCCCCTTCTCTGATTCACCACCTCTGAATCCCCACCTCTGATTCCCCATCTCTGATTCCGCACATCCGATTCCCTGCCTCTGATTCCCAGCCTCTGATTCCCCGTCTCTGATTCCCCGCGTCTGATTCCCTGCCACTGATTCCCTGCCCCTGATTCCCCACCTCTGATTCCCCATATCTGATTCCCCGCCTCTGTTTCCCCAACTCTGATTCCCTTCCTCTAATTCGCCAGCTATGATTCCCCGCCTCTGATTCCCTGCCACTGATTCCCTGCCCCTGATTCCCCACCTCTGATTCCCCATATATGATTCCCCGCCTCTGATTCCCCAACTCTGATTCCCCTCCTCTAATTCGCCAGCTATGATTCCCCGCCTCTGATTCCCAGCGTCTGATTCCCTGCCTCTGATTCCCAGCCTCTGATTCCCCTTCTCTGATTCACCACCTCTGAATCCCCACCTCTGATTCCCCATCTCTGATTCCGCACATCCGATTCCCTGCCTCTGATTCCCCGCCTCTGATTCCCTGCCTCTGATTCCCCGCCTCTGATTCCCCGCGTCTGATTCCCTGCCACTGATTCCCTGCCCCTGATTCCCCACCTCTGATTCCCCATATCTGATTCCCCGCCTCTGTTTCCCCACCTCTGATTCCCCGCCTCTGTTTCCCCATATCTGATTCCCCGCCTCTGATTCCCCAACTCTGATTCCCCTCCTCTAATTCGCCAGCTATGATTCCCCGCCTCTGATTCCCTGCATCTGATTCCCTGCCTCTGATTCCCAGCCTCTGATTCCCCTTCTCTGATTCACCACCTCTGAATCCCCACCTCTGATTCCCCATCTCTGATTCCGCACATCCGATTCCCTGCCTCTGATTCCCCGCCTTTTATTCCCGGCCTCTGATTCCCTGCCACTGATTCCCTGCTTCTGATTCTGATTCCCTGCCTCTTATTCCCCATCTCTGATTCCGCACATCTGATTCCCTGCCTCTGATTCCCCACCTCTGATTCCCCATATCTGATTCCCCGCCTCTGTTTCCCCGCCTCTGATTCCCCGCCTCTGTTTCCCGATATCTGATTCCCCGCCTCTGATTCCCCAACTCTGATTCCCCTCCTCTAATTCGCCAGCTATGATTCCCCGCCTCTGATTCCCTGCGTCTGATTCCCTGCCTCTGATTCCCAGCCTCTGATTCCCCTTCTCTGATTCACCACCTCTGAATCCCCACCTCTGATTCCCCATCTCTGATTCCGCACATCCGATTCCCTGCCTCTGATTCCCAGCCTCTGATTCCCCGCCTCTGATTCGCAACCTCTAACTCCCCACCTCTGATTCCCCATATCTGATTCCCCGCCTCTGTTTCCCTGCCTCTGATTCCCGGCCTCTGTTTCCCCATATCTGATTCCCCTCCTCTGATTCCCCAACTCTGATTCCCCGCCTCTGATTCCCCAGCTCTGATTCCCCGCCTTTTATTCCCGGCCTCTGATTCCCTGCCACTGATTCCCCGCCCCTGATTCCCCACCTCTGATTCCCCATATCTGATTCCCCGCCTCTGTTTCCCCAGCTCTGATTCCCCACCTCTGATCCCCCAGCTCAGATTCCCTGCCACTGATTCCCCGCCCCTGATTCCCCACCTCTGATTCCCCATATCTGATTCCCCGCCTCTGTTTCCCCAGCTCTGATTCCCTGCCTCTGATTCCCTGCCCTGATTCCCCATCTCTGTTTCACCGCCTTTGATTCGCCACCTCTGATTCCCAATATCTGATTCCCCGCCTCTGTTTCCCCGCCTCTGATTCCCTGCCTCTGATTCCCAACCTCTGATTCCACACCTCTGATTCCCCATATCTGATTCCCCGCCTCTATGTCCCCATATCTGATTCCCCGCCTCTGATTCCCCAACTCTGATTCCCCGCCTCTGATTCCCCAACTCTGATTCCCCGCCTCTGATTCCCGACGTCCGATTCCCTGCCTCTGATTCCCCGCCTCTGATTCGCCATCTCTGATTCCCCGCCTCTGATTCCCCGTGTCTGATTCCCTGCCTCTGATTCCCCATATCTGATTCCCCGCCTCTGTTTCCCCAGCTCTGATTCCCCACCTCTGATTCCCCAGCTCTGATTCCCTGCCACTGATTCCCCGCCCCTGATTCCCCACCTCTGATTCCCCATATCTGATTCCCCGCCTCTGTTTCCCCAGCTCTGATTCCCTGCCTCTGATTCCCTTCCCTTGATTCCCCATCTCTGTTTCACCGCCTTTGATTCGCCACCTCTGATTCCCCATATCTGATTCCCCGCCTCTGTTTCCCCGCCTCTGATTCCCCAACTCTGATTCCCCGCCTCTGATTCCCCAACTCTGATTCCCCGCCTCTGATTCCCGGCGTCCGATTCCCTGCCTCTGATTCCCCGCCTCTGATTCGCCATCTCTGATTCCCCGCCTCTGATTCCCCGTGTCTGATTCCCTGCCTCTGATTCCCCATATCTGATTCCCCGCCTCTGTTTCCCCAGCTCTGATTCCCCACCTCTGATTCCCCAGCTCTGATTCCCTGCCACTGATTCCCCGCCCCTGATTCCCCACCTCTGATTCCCCATATCTGATTCCCCGCCTCTGTTTCCCCAGCTCTGATTCCCTGCCTCTGATTCCCTGCCCTGGTTCCCCATCTCTGTTTCACCGCCTTTGATTCGCCACCTCTGATTCCCCATATCTGATTCCCCGCCTCTGTTTCCCCGCCTCTGATTCCCTGCCTCTGATTCCCAACCTCTGATTCCACACCTCTGATTCCCCATATCTGATTCCCCGCCTCTATTTCCCCATATCTGATTCCCCGCCTCTGATTCACCAACTCTGATTCCCCGCCTCTGATTCCCCAACTCTGATTCCCCGCCTCTGATTCCCGGCGTCCGATTCCCTGCCTCTGATTCCCCGCCTCTGATTCGCCATCTCTGATTCCACGCGTCTGATTCCCCGTGTCTGATTCCCTGCCTCTGATTCCCCGCCTCAGATTCCCCGCCTCTGATTCCCTGCCACTGATTCCCTGCCCCTGATTCCCCACCTCTGATTCCCCATATCTGATTCCCCGCCTCTGTTTCCCCGCCTCTGATTCCCCGCCTCTGATTCCCCATATCATATTCCCTGCCTCTGATTCCACAACTCTGATTCCCCGCCTCTGATTCCCCAGCTCTGAAACCCCGCCTCTGATTCCCCGCGTCTGATTCCCTCCCTCTGATTCCCCGCCTTGATTCCCCATCTCTGATTCACAACCTCTGATTCCCCACCTCTGATTCCCCATATCTGATTCCCCGCCTCTGTTTCCCCGCCTCTGATTCCCCGCCTCTGATTCCCCATATCTGATTCCCCGGCTCTGATTGCCCACCTCTGATTCTCCGCCTCTGATTCGCAAGCTCTGATTCCCCGCCTCTGAATCCCCGCATCTGATTCCCTGCCTCTGATTCCCCGCCTCTGATTCCCCATCTCTGATTCACCGCCTTTGATTCCCCACCTCTGATTCTCCATATCTGATTCCCCACCTCTGTTTCCCCGCCTCTGATTCCCCGTCTCTGATTCTCCATATCTCATTCCCCGCCTCTGAATCCCCATCTCTGATTCCCGGACTCTGATTCCCCACCTCTGATTCCCGGCCTCTTATTCCCAGAATCTGATTCCCGGCCTCTGATTCCCGGCCTCTGATTCCCCGCTTCTGATTCAGATTCCCTGCCTCTGATTCCCCATCTCTGATTCCGCACATCTGATTCCCTGCCTCTGAATCCCCACCTCTGATTCCCCAAATCTGATTCCGCATATCCGATTCCCTGCCTCTGATTCCCCGCCTCTGATATCCCGCCTCTGATTCGCAACCTCTAATTCCCCACCTCTGATTTCCCATATCTGATTCCCCGCCTCTGTTTCCCTGCCTCTGATTCCCGGCCTCTGTTTCCCCATATCTGATTCCCCTCCTCTGATTCCCCAACTCTGATTCCCCGCCTCTGATTCCCCAGCTTTGATTCCCCGCCTCTGATTCCCTGCATCTGATTCCCTGCCTCTGATTCCCAGCCTCTGATTCCCCTTCTCTGATTCACCACCTCTGAATCCCCACCTCTGATTCCCCATCTCCGATTCCGCACATCCGATTCCCTGCCTCTGATTCCCCGCCTTTTATTCCCGGCCTCTGATTCCCTGCCACTGATTCCCTGCTTCTGATTCTGATTCCCTGCCTCTGATTCCCCATCTCTGATTCCGCACATCTGATTCCCTGGCTCTGATTCCCCACCTCTGATTCCCCATATCTGATTCCCCGCCTCTGTTTCCCCGCCTCTGATTCCCCGCCTCTGTTTCCCGATATCTGATTCCCCGCCTCTGATTCCCCAACTCTGATTCCCCTCCTCTAATTCGCCAGCTATGATTCCCCGCCTCTGATTCCCTGCGTCTGATTCGCTGCCTCTGATTCCCAGCCTCTTATTCCCCTTCTCTGATTCACCACCTCTGAATCCCCACCTCTGATTCCCCATCTCTGATTCCGCACATCCGATTCCCTGCCTCTGATTCCCAGCCTCTGATTCCCCGTCTCTGATTCCCCGCGTCTGATTCCCTGCCACTGATTCCCTGCCCCTGATTCCCCACCTCTGATTCCCCATATCTGATTCCCCGCCTCTGTTTCCCCAACTCTGATTCCCTTCCTCTAATTCGCCAGCTATGATTCCCCGCCTCTGATTCCCTGCCACTGATTCCCTGCCCCTGATTCCCCACCTCTGATTCCCCATATATGATTCCCCGCCTCTGATTCCCCAACTCTGATTCCCCTCCTCTAATTCGCCAGCTATGATTCCCCGCCTCTGATTCCCAGCGTCTGATTCCCTGCCTCTGATTCCCAGCCTCTGATTCCCCTTCTCTGATTCACCACCTCTGAATCCCCACCTCTGATTCCCCATCTCTGATTCCGCACATCCGATTCCCTGCCTCTGATTCCCCGCCTCTGATTCCCTGCCTCTGATTCCCCGCCTCTGATTCCCCGCGTCTGATTCCCTGCCACTGATTCCCTGCCCCTGATTCCCCACCTCTGATTCCCCATATCTGATTCCCCGCCTTTGTTTCCCCACCTCTGATTCCCCGCCTCTGTTTCCCCATATCTGATTCCCCGACTCTGATTCCCCAACTCTGATTCCCCTCCTCTAATTCGCCAGCTATGATTCCCCGCCTCTGATTCCCTGCATCTGATTCCCTGCCTCTGATTCCCAGCCTCTGATTCCCCTTCTCTGATTCACCACCTCTGAATCCCCACCTCTGATTCCCCATCTCTGATTCCGCACATCCGATTCCCTGCCTCTGATTCCCCGCCTTTTATTCCCGGCCTCTGATTCCCTGCCACTGATTCCCTGCTTCTGATTCTGATTCCCTGCCTCTTATTCCCCATCTCTGATTCCGCACATCTGATTCCCTGCCTCTGATTCCCCACCTCTGATTCCCCATATCTGATTCCCCGCCTCTGTTTCCCCGCCTCTGATTCCCCGCCTCTGTTTCCCGATATCTGATTCCCCGCCTCTGATTCCCCAACTCTGATTCCCCTCCTCTAATTCGCCAGCTATGATTCCCCGCCTCTGATTCCCTGCGTCTGATTCCCTGCCTCTGATTCCCAGCCTCTGATTCCCCTTCTCTGATTCACCACCTCTGAATCCCCACCTCTGATTCCCCATCTCTGATTCCGCACATCCGATTCCCTGCCTCTGATTCCCAGCCTCTGATTCCCCGCCTCTGATTCGCAACCTCTAATTCCCCACCTCTGATTCCCCATATCTGATTCCCCGCCTCTGTTTCCCTGCCTCTGATTCCCGGCCTCTGTTTCCCCATATCTGATTCCCCTCCTCTGATTCCCCAACTCTGATTCCCCGCCTCTGATTCCCCAGCTCTGATTCCCCGCCTTTAATTCCCGGCCTCTGATTCCCTGCCACTGATTCCCCGCCCCTGATTCCCCACCTCTGATTCCCCATATCTGATTCCCCGCCTCTGTTTCCCCAGCTCTGATTCCCCACCTCTGATCCCCCAGCTCAGATTCCCTGCCACTGATTCCCCGCCCCTGATTCCCCACCTCTGATTCCCCATATCTGATTCCCCGCCTCTGTTTCCCCAGCTCTGATTCCCTGCCTCTGATTCCCTGCCCTGATTCCCCATCTCTGTTTCACCGCCTTTGATTCGCCACCTCTGATTCCCAATATCTGATTCCCCGCCTCTGTTTCCCCGCCTCTGATTCCCTGCCTCTGATTCCCAACCTCTGATTCCACACCTCTGATTCCCCATATCTGATTCCCCGCCTCTATGTCCCCATATCTGATTCCCCGCCTCTGATTCCCCAACTCTGATTCCCCGCCTCTGATTCCCCAACTCTGATTCCCCGCCTCTGATTCCCGGCGTCCGATTCCCTGCCTCTGATTCCCCGCCTCTGATTCGCCATCTCTGATTCCCCGCCTCTGATTCCCCGTGTCTGATTCCCTGCCTCTGATTCCCCATATCTGATTCCCCGCCTCTGTTTCCCCAGCTCTGATTCCCCACCTCTGATTCCCCAGCTCTGATTCCCTGCCACTGATTCCCCGCCCCTGATTCCCCACCTCTGATTCCCCACATCTGATTCCCCGCCTCTGTTTCCCCAGCTCTGATTCCCTGCCTCTGATTCCCTGCCCTGATTCCCCATCTCTGTTTCACCGCCTTTGATTCGCCACCTCTGATTCCCCATATCTGATTCCCCGCCTCTGTTTCCCCGCCTCTGATTCCCTGCCTCTGATTCCCAACCTCTGATTCCACACCTCTGATTCCCCATATCTGATTCCCCGCCTCTATTTCCCCATATCTGATTCCCCGCCTCTGATTCACCAACTCTGATTCCCCGCCTCTGATTCCCCAACTCTGATTCCCCGCCTCTGATTCCCGGCGTCCGATTCCCTGCCTCTGATTCCCCGCCTCTGATTCGCCATCTCTGATTCCACGCCTCTGATTCCCCGTGTCTGATTCCCTGCCTCTGATTCCCCGCCTCAGATTCCCCGCCTCTGATTCCCTGCCACTGATTCCCTGCCCCTGATTCCCCACCTCTGATTCCCCATATCTGATTCCCCGCCTCTGTTTCCCCGCCTCTGATTCCCCGCCTCTGATTCCCCATATCATATTCCCTGCCTCTGATTCCACAACTCTGATTCCCCGCCTCTGATTCCCCAGCTCTGAAACCCCGCCTCTGATTCCCCGCGTCTGATTCCCTCCCTCTGATTCCCCGCCTTGATTCCCCATCTCTGATTCACAACCTCTGATTCCCCACCTCTGATTCCCCATATCTGATTCCCCGCCTCTGTTTCCCCGCCTCTGATTCCCCGCCTCTGATTCCCCATATCTGATTCCCCGGCTCTGATTGCCCACGTCTGATTCCCCGCCTCTGATTCGCAAGCTCTGATTCCCCGCCTCTGAATCCCCGCATCTGATTCCCTGCCTCTGATTCCCCGCCTCTGATTCCCCATCTCTGATTCACCGCCTTTGATTCCCCACCTCTGATTCTCCATATCTGATTCCCCACCTCTGTTTCCCCGCCTCTGATTCCCCATCTCTGATTCCCGGACTCTGATTCCCCACCTCTGATTCCCGGCCTCTTATTCCCAGAATCTGATTCCCGGCCTCTGATTCCCGGCCTCTGATTCCCCGCTTCTGATTCAGATTCCCTGCCTCTGATTCCCCATCTCTGATTCCGCACATCTGATTCCCTGCCTCTGAATCCCCACCTCTGATTCCCCATATCTGATTCCGCACATCCGATTCCCTGCCTCTGATTCCCCGCCTCTGATATCCCGCCTCTGATTCGCAACCTCTAATTCCCCACCTCTGATTTCCCATATCTGATTCCCCGCCTCTGTTTCCCTGCCTCTGATTCCCGGCCTCTGTTTCCCCATATCTGATTCCCCTCCTCTGATTCCCCAACTCTGATTCCCCGCCTCTGATTCCCCAGCTTTGATTCCCCGCCTCTGATTCCCTGCATCTGATTCCCTGCCTCTGATTCCCAGCCTCTGATTCCCCTTCTCTGATTCACCACCTCTGAATCCCCACCTCTGATTCCCCATCTCCGATTCCGCACATCCGATTCCCTGCCTCTGATTCCCCGCCTTTTATTCCCGGCCTCTGATTCCCTGCCACTGATTCCCTGCTTCTGATTCTGATTCCCTGCCTCTGATTCCCCATCTCTGATTCCGCACATCTGATTCCCTGCCTCTGATTCCCCACCTCTGATTCCCCATATCTGATTCCCCGCCTCTGTTTCCCCGCCTCTGATTCCCCGCCTCTGTTTCCCGATATCTGATTCCCCGCCTCTGATTCCCCAACTCTGATTCCCCTCCTCTAATTCGCCAGCTATGATTCCCCGCCTCTGATTCCCTGCGTCTGATTCCCTGCCTCTGATTCCCAGCCTCTTATTCCCCTTCTCTGATTCACCACCTCTGAATCCCCACCTCTGATTCCCCATCTCTGATTCCGCACATCCGATTCCCTGCCTCTGATTCCCAGCCTCTGATTCCCCGCCTCTGATTCGCAACCACTAATTCCCCACCTCTGATTCCCCATATCTGATTCCCCGCCTCTGTTTCCCTGCCTCTGATTCCCGGCCTCTGTTTCCCCATATCTGATTCCCCTCCTCTGATTCCCCAACTCTGATTCCCCGCCTCTGATTCCCCAGCTCTGATTCCCCGCCTTTTACTCCCGGCCTCTGATTCCCTGCCACTGATTCCCCGCCCCTGATTCCCCACCTCTGATTCCCCATATCTGATTCCCCGCCTCTGTTTCCCCAGCTCTGATTCCCCACCTCTGATCCCCCAGCTCTGATTCCCTGCCACTGATTCCCCGCCCCTGATTCCCCACCTCTGATTCCCCATATCTGATTCCCCGCCTCTGTTTCCCCAGCTCTGATTCCCTGCCTCTGATTCCCTGCCCTGATTCCCCATCTCTGTTTCACCGCCTTTGATTCGCCAACTCTGATTCCCCATATCTGATTCCCCGCCTCTGTTTCCCCGCCTCTGATTCCCTGCCTCTGATTCCCAACCTCTGATTCCACACCTCTGATTCCCCATATCTGATTCCCCGCCTCTATGTCCCCATATCTGATTCCCCGCCTCTGATTCCCCAACTCTGATTCCCCGCCTCTGATTCCCCAACTCTGATTCCCCGCCTCTGATTCCCGGCGTCCGATTCCCTGCCTCTGATTCCCCGCCTCTGATTCGCCATCTCTGATTCCCCGCCTCTGATTCCCCGTGTCTGATTCCCTGCCTCTGATTCCCCATATCTGATTCCCCGCCTCTGTTTCCCCAGCTCTGATTCCCCACCTCTGATTCCCCAGCTCTGATTCCCTGCCACTGATTCCCCGCCCCTGATTCCCCACCTCTGATTCCCCATATCTGATTCCCCGCCTCTGTTTCCCCAGCTCTGATTCCCTGCCTCTGATTCCCTTCCCTTGATTCCCCATCTCTGTTTCACCGCCTTTGATTCGCCACCTCTGATTCCCCATATCTGATTCCCCGCCTCTGTTTCCCCGCCTCTGATTCCCCAACTCTGATTCCCCGCCTCTGATTCCCCAACTCTGATTCCCCGCCTCTGATTCCCGGCGTCCGATTCCCTGCCTCTGATTCCCCGCCTCTGATTCGCCATCTCTGATTCCCCGCCTCTGATTCCCCGTGTCTGATTCCCTGCCTCTGATTCCCCATATCTGATTCCCCGCCTCTGTTTCCCCAGCTCTGATTCCCCACCTCTGATTCCCCAGCTCTGATTCCCTGCCACTGATTCCCCGCCCCTGATTCCCCACCTCTGATTCCCCATATCTGATTCCCCGCCTCTGTTTCCCCAGCTCTGATTCCCTGCCTCTGATTCCCTGCCCTGGTTCCCCATCTCTGTTTCACCGCCTTTGATTCGCCACCTCTGATTCCCCATATCTGATTCCCCGCCTCTGTTTCCCCGCCTCTGATTCCCTGCCTCTGATTCCCAACCTCTGATTCCACACCTCTGATTCCCCATATCTGATTCCCCGCCTCTATTTCCCCATATCTGATTCCCCGCCTCTGATTCACCAACTCTGATTCCCCGCCTCTGATTCCCCAACTCTGATTCCCCGCCTCTGATTCCCGGCGTCCGATTCCCTGCCTCTGATTCCCCGCCTCTGATTCGCCATCTCTGATTCCACGCGTCTGATTCCCCGTGTCTGATTCCCTGCCTCTGATTCCCCGCCTCAGATTCCCCGCCTCTGATTCCCTGCCACTGATTCCCTGCCCCTGATTCCCCACCTCTGATTCCCCATATCTGATTCCCCGCCTCTGTTTCCCCGCCTCTGATTCCCCGCCTCTGATTCCCCATATCATATTCCCTGCCTCTGATTCCACAACTCTGATTCCCCGCCTCTGATTCCCCAGCTCTGAAACCCCGCCTCTGATTCCCCGCGTCTGATTCCCTCCCTCTGATTCCCCGCCTTGATTCCCCATCTCTGATTCACAACCTCTGATTCCCCACCTCTGATTCCCCATATCTGATTCCCCGCCTCTGTTTCCCCGCCTCTGATTCCCCGCCTCTGATTCCCCATATCTGATTCCCCGGCTCTGATTGCCCACCTCTGATTCCCCGCCTCTGATTCGCAAGCTCTGATTCCCCGCCTCTGAATCCCCGCATCTGATTCCCTGCCTCTGATTCCCCGCCTCTGATTCCCCATCTCTGATTCACCGCCTTTGATTCCCCACCTCTGATTCTCCATATCTGATTCCCCACCTCTGTTTCCCCGCCTCTGATTCCCCGTCTCTGATTCTCCATATCTCATTCCCCGCCTCTGAATCCCCATCTCTGATTCCCGGACTCTGATTCCCCACCTCCGATTCCCGGCCTCTTATTCCCAGAATCTGATTCCCGGCCTCTGATTCCCGGCCTCTGATTCCCCGCTTCTGATTCAGATTCCCTGCCTCTGATTCCCCATCTCTGATTCCGCACATCTGATTCCCTGCCTCTGAATCCCCACCTCTGATTCCCCAAATCTGATTCCGCATATCCGATTCCCTGCCTCTGATTCCCCGCCTCTGATATCCCGCCTCTGATTCGCAACCTCTAATTCCCCACCTCTGATTTCCCATATCTGATTCCCCGCCTCTGTTTCCCTGCCTCTGATTCCCGGCCTCTGTTTCCCCATATCTGATTCCCCTCCTCTGATTCCCCAACTCTGATTCCCCGCCTCTGATTCCCCAGCTTTGATTCCCCGCCTCTGATTCCCTGCATCTGATTCCCTGCCTCTGATTCCCAGCCTCTGATTCCCCTTCTCTGATTCACCACCTCTGAATCCCCACCTCTGATTCCCCATCTCCGATTCCGCACATCCGATTCCCTGCCTCTGATTCCCCGCCTTTTATTCCCGGCCTCTGATTCCCTGCCACTGATTCCCTGCTTCTGATTCTGATTCCCTGCCTCTGATTCCCCATCTCTGATTCCGCACATCTGATTCCCTGGCTCTGATTCCCCACCTCTGATTCCCCATATCTGATTCCCCGCCTCTGTTTCCCCGCCTCTGATTCCCCGCCTCTGTTTCCCGATATCTGATTCCCCGCCTCTGATTCCCCAACTCTGATTCCCCTCCTCTAATTCGCCAGCTATGATTCCCCGCCTCTGATTCCCTGCGTCTGATTCGCTGCCTCTGATTCCCAGCCTCTTATTCCCCTTCTCTGATTCACCACCTCTGAATCCCCACCTCTGATTCCCCATCTCTGATTCCGCACATCCGATTCCCTGCCTCTGATTCCCAGCCTCTGATTCCCCGTCTCTGATTCCCCGCGTCTGATTCCCTGCCACTGATTCCCTGCCCCTGATTCCCCACCTCTGATTCCCCATATCTGATTCCCCGCCTCTGTTTCCCCAACTCTGATTCCCTTCCTCTAATTCGCCAGCTATGATTCCCCGCCTCTGATTCCCTGCCACTGATTCCCTGCCCCTGATTCCCCACCTCTGATTCCCCATATATGATTCCCCGCCTCTGATTCCCCAACTCTGATTCCCCTCCTCTAATTCGCCAGCTATGATTCCCCGCCTCTGATTCCCAGCGTCTGATTCCCTGCCTCTGATTCCCAGCCTCTGATTCCCCTTCTCTGATTCACCACCTCTGAATCCCCACCTCTGATTCCCCATCTCTGATTCCGCACATCCGATTCCCTGCCTCTGATTCCCCGCCTCTGATTCCCTGCCTCTGATTCCCCGCCTCTGATTCCCCGCGTCTGATTCCCTGCCACTGATTCCCTGCCCCTGATTCCCCACCTCTGATTCCCCATATCTGATTCCCCGCCTTTGTTTCCCCACCTCTGATTCCCCGCCTCTGTTTCCCCATATCTGATTCCCCGACTCTGATTCCCCAACTCTGATTCCCCTCCTCTAATTCGCCAGCTATGATTCCCCGCCTCTGATTCCCTGCATCTGATTCCCTGCCTCTGATTCCCAGCCTCTGATTCCCCTTCTCTGATTCACCACCTCTGAATCCCCACCTCTGATTCCCCATCTCTGATTCCGCACATCCGATTCCCTGCCTCTGATTCCCCGCCTTTTATTCCCGGCCTCTGATTCCCTGCCACTGATTCCCTGCTTCTGATTCTGATTCCCTGCCTCTTATTCCCCATCTCTGATTCCGCACATCTGATTCCCTGCCTCTGATTCCCCACCTCTGATTCCCCATATCTGATTCCCCGCCTCTGTTTCCCCGCCTCTGATTCCCCGCCTCTGTTTCCCGATATCTGATTCCCCGCCTCTGATTCCCCAACTCTGATTCCCCTCCTCTAATTCGCCAGCTATGATTCCCCGCCTCTGATTCCCTGCGTCTGATTCCCTGCCTCTGATTCCCAGCCTCTGATTCCCCTTCTCTGATTCACCACCTCTGAATCCCCACCTCTGATTCCCCATCTCTGATTCCGCACATCCGATTCCCTGCCTCTGATTCCCAGCCTCTGATTCCCCGCCTCTGATTCGCAACCTCTAATTCCCCACCTCTGATTCCCCATATCTGATTCCCCGCCTCTGTTTCCCTGCCTCTGATTCCCGGCCTCTGTTTCCCCATATCTGATTCCCCTCCTCTGATTCCCCAACTCTGATTCCCCGCCTCTGATTCCCCAGCTCTGATTCCCCGCCTTTAATTCCCGGCCTCTGATTCCCTGCCACTGATTCCCCGCCCCTGATTCCCCACCTCTGATTCCCCATATCTGATTCCCCGCCTCTGTTTCCCCAGCTCTGATTCCCCACCTCTGATCCCCCAGCTCAGATTCCCTGCCACTGATTCCCCGCCCCTGATTCCCCACCTCTGATTCCCCATATCTGATTCCCCGCCTCTGTTTCCCCAGCTCTGATTCCCTGCCTCTGATTCCCTGCCCTGATTCCCCATCTCTGTTTCACCGCCTTTGATTCGCCACCTCTGATTCCCAATATCTGATTCCCCGCCTCTGTTTCCACGCCTCTGATTCCCTGCCTCTGATTCCCAACCTCTGATTCCACACCTCTGATTCCCCATATCTGATTCCCCGCCTCTATGTCCCCATATCTGATTCCCCGCCTCTGATTCCCCAACTCTGATTCCCCGCCTCTGATTCCCCAACTCTGATTCCCCGCCTCTGATTCCCGGCGTCCGATTCCCTGCCTCTGATTCCCCGCCTCTGATTCGCCATCTCTGATTCCCCGCCTCTGATTCCCCGTGTCTGATTCCCTGCCTCTGATTCCCCATATCTGATTCCCCGCCTCTGTTTCCCCAGCTCTGATTCCCCACCTCTGATTCCCCAGCTCTGATTCCCTGCCACTGATTCCCCGCCCCTGATTCCCCACCTCTGATTCCCCACATCTGATTCCCCGCCTCTGTTTCCCCAGCTCTGATTCCCTGCCTCTGATTCCCTGCCCTGATTCCCCATCTCTGTTTCACCGCCTTTGATTCGCCACCTCTGATTCCCCATATCTGATTCCCCGCCTCTGTTTCCCCGCCTCTGATTCCCTGCCTCTGATTCCCAACCTCTGATTCCACACCTCTGATTCCCCATATCTGATTCCCCGCCTCTATTTCCCCATATCTGATTCCCCGCCTCTGATTCACCAACTCTGATTCCCCGCCTCTGATTCCCCAACTCTGATTCCCCGCCTCTGATTCCCGGCGTCCGATTCCCTGCCTCTGATTCCCCGCCTCTGATTCGCCATCTCTGATTCCACGCCTCTGATTCCCCGTGTCTGATTCCCTGCCTCTGATTCCCCGCCTCAGATTCCCCGCCTCTGATTCCCTGCCACTGATTCCCTGCCCCTGATTCCCCACCTCTGATTCCCCATATCTGATTCCCCGCCTCTGTTTCCCCGCCTCTGATTCCCCGCCTCTGATTCCCCATATCATATTCCCTGCCTCTGATTCCACAACTCTGATTCCCCGCCTCTGATTCCCCAGCTCTGAAACCCCGCCTCTGATTCCCCGCGTCTGATTCCCTCCCTCTGATTCCCCGCCTTGATTCCCCATCTCTGATTCACAACCTCTGATTCCCCACCTCTGATTCCCCATATCTGATTCCCCGCCTCTGTTTCCCCGCCTCTGATTCCCCGCCTCTGATTCCCCATATCTGATTCCCCGGCTCTGATTGCCCACGTCTGATTCCCCGCCTCTGATTCGCAAGCTCTGATTCCCCGCCTCTGAATCCCCGCATCTGATTCCCTGCCTCTGATTCCCCGCCTCTGATTCCCCATCTCTGATTCACCGCCTTTGATTCCCCACCTCTGATTCTCCATATCTGATTCCCCACCTCTGTTTCCCCGCCTCTGATTCCCCATCTCTGATTCCCGGACTCTGATTCCCCACCTCTGATTCCCGGCCTCTTATTCCCAGAATCTGATTCCCGGCCTCTGATTCCCGGCCTCTGATTCCCCGCTTCTGATTCAGATTCCCTGCCTCTGATTCCCCATCTCTGATTCCGCACATCTGATTCCCTGCCTCTGAATCCCCACCTCTGATTCCCCATATATGATTCCGCACATCCGATTCCCTGCCTCTGATTCCCCGCCTCTGATATCCCGCCTCTGATTCGCAACCTCTAATTCCCCACCTCTGATTTCCCATATCTGATTCCCCGCCTCTGTTTCCCTGCCTCTGATTCCCGGCCTCTGTTTCCCCATATCTGATTCCCCTCCTCTGATTCCCCAACTCTGATTCCCCGCCTCTGATTCCCCAGCTTTGATTCCCCGCCTCTGATTCCCTGCATCTGATTCCCTGCCTCTGATTCCCAGCCTCTGATTCCCCTTCTCTGATTCACCACCTCTGAATCCCCACCTCTGATTCCCCATCTCCGATTCCGCACATCCGATTCCCTGCCTCTGATTCCCCGCCTTTTATTCCCGGCCTCTGATTCCCTGCCACTGATTCCCTGCTTCTGATTCTGTTTCCCTGCCTCTGATTCCCCATCTCTGATTCCGCACATCTGATTCCCTGCCTCTGATTCCCCACCTCTGATTCCCCATATCTGATTCCCCGCCTCTGTTTCCCCGCCTCTGATTCCCCGCCTCTGTTTCCCGATATCTGATTCCCCGCCTCTGATTCCCCAACTCTGATTCCCCTCCTCTAATTCGCCAGCTATGATTCCCCGCCTCTGATTCCCTGCGTCTGATTCCCTGCCTCTGATTCCCAGCCTCTTATTCCCCTTCTCTGATTCACCACCTCTGAATCCCCACCTCTGATTCCCCATCTCTGATTCCGCACATCCGATTCCCTGCCTCTGATTCCCAGCCTCTGATTCCCCGCCTCTGATTCGCAACCACTAATTCCCCACCTCTGATTCCCCATATCTGATTCCCCGCCTCTGTTTCCCTGCCTCTGATTCCCGGCCTCTGTTTCCCCATATCTGATTCCCCTCCTCTGATTCCCCAACTCTGATTCCCCGCCTCTGATTCCCCAGCTCTGATTCCCCGCCTTTTACTCCCGGCCTCTGATTCCCTGCCACTGATTCCCCGCCCCTGATTCCCCACCTCTGATTCCCCATATCTGATTCCCCGCCTCTGTTTCCCCAGCTCTGATTCCCCACCTCTGATCCCCCAGCTCTGATTCCCTGCCACTGATTCCCCGCCCCTGATTCCCCACCTCTGATTCCCCATATCTGATTCCCCGCCTCTGTTTCCCCAGCTCTGATTCCCTGCCTCTGATTCCCTGCCCTGATTCCCCATCTCTGTTTCACCGCCTTTGATTCGCCAACTCTGATTCCCCATATCTGATTCCCCGCCTCTGTTTCCCCGCCTCTGATTCCCTGCCTCTGATTCCCAACCTCTGATTCCACACCTCTGATTCCCCATATCTGATTCCCCGCCTCTATGTCCCCATATCTGATTCCCCGCCTCTGATTCCCCAACTCTGATTCCCCGCCTCTGATTCCCCAACTCTGATTCCCCGCCTCTGATTCCCGGCGTCCGATTCCCTGCCTCTGATTCCCCGCCTCTGATTCGCCATCTCTGATTCCCCGCCTCTGATTCCCCGTGTCTGATTCCCTGCCTCTGATTCCCCATATCTGATTCCCCGCCTCTGTTTCCCCAGCTCTGATTCCCCACCTCTGATTCCCCAGCTCTGATTCCCTGCCACTGATTCCCCGCCCCTGATTCCCCACCTCTGATTCCCCATATCTGATTCCCCGCCTCTGTTTCCCCAGCTCTGATTCCCTGCCTCTGATTCCCTGCCCTGATTCCCCATCTCTGTTTCACCGCCTTTGATTCGCCACCTCTGATTCCCCATATCTGATTCCCCGCCTCTGTTTCCCCGCCTCTGATTCCCTGCCTCTGATTCCCAACCTCTGATTCCACACCTCTGATTCCCATATCTGATTCCCCGCCTCTATTTCCCCATATCTGATTCCCCGCCTCTGATTCACCAACTCTGATTCCCCGCCTCTGATTCCCCAACTCTGATTCCCCGCCTCTGATTCCCGGCGTCCGATTCCCTGCCTCTGATTCCCCGCCTCTGATTCGCCATCTCTGATTCCCCGCCTCTGATTCCCCGTGTCAGATTCCCTGCCTCTGATTCCCCATATCTGATTCCGCACATCCGATTCCCTGCCTCTGATTCCCCGCCTCTGATATCCCGCCTCTGATTCGCAACCTCTAATTCCCCACCTCTGATTTCCCATATCTGATTCCCCGCCTCTGTTTCCCTGCCTCTGATTCCCGGCCTCTGTTTCCCCATATCTGATTCCCCTCCTCTGATTCCCCAACTCTGATTCCCCGCCTCTGATTCCCCAGCTTTGATTCCCCGCCTTTTATTCCCGGCCTCTGATTCCCTGCCACTGATTCCCCGCCTCTGATTCCCCACCTCTGATTCCCCATATCTGATTGCCCGCCTCTGTTTCCCCACCTCTGATTCCCGGCCTCTTATTCCCAGCATCTGATTCCCGGCCTCTGATTCCCTGCCTCTGATTCCCCGCCTCTGATTCCCCATCTCTGATTCCCCGCCTCTGATTCCCCGTGTCTGATTCCCTGCCTCTGATTCCCCGTCTCTGATTCCCCGCGTCTGATTCCCTGCCACTGATTCCCTGCCCCTGATTCCCCACCTCTGATTCCCCATATCTGATTCCCCGCCTCTGTTTCCCCAACTCTGATTCCCTTCCTCTAATTCGCCAGCTATGATTCCCCGCCTCTGATTCCCTGCCACTGATTCCCTGCCCCTGATTCCCCACCTCTGATTCCCCATATATGATTCCCCGCCTCTGATTCCCCAACTCTGATTCCCCTCCTCTAATTCGCCAGCTATGATTCCCCGCCTCTGATTCCCTGCGTCTGATTCCCTGCCTCTGATTCCCAGCCTCTGATTCCCCTTCTCTGATTCACCACCTCTGAATCCCCACCTCTGATTCCCCATCTCTGATTCCGCACATCCGATTCCCTGCCTCTGCTTCCCCGCCTCTGATTCCCTGCCTCTGATTCCCCGCCTCTGATTCCCCGCGTCTGATTCCCTGCCACTGATTCCCTGCCCCTGATTCCCCACCTCTGATTCCCCATATCTGATTCCCCGCCTCTGTTTCCCCACCTCTGATTCCCCGCCTCTGTTTCCCCATATCTGATTCCCCGCCTCTGATTCCCCAACTCTGATTCCCCTCCTCTAATTCGCCAGCTATGATTCCCCGCCTCTGATTCCCTGCATCTGATTCCCTGCCTCTGATTCCCAGCCTCTGATTCCCCTTCTCTGATTCACCACCTCTGAATCCCCACCTCTGATTCCGCACATCCGATTCCCTGCCTCTGATTCCCCGCCTTTTATTCCCGGCCTCTGATTCCCTGCCACTGATTCCCTGCTTCTGATTCTGATTCCCTGCCTCTTATTCCCCATCTCTGATTCCGCACATCTGATTCCCTGCCTCTGATTCCCCACCTCTGATTCCCCATATCTGATTCCCCGCCTCTGTTTCCCCGCCTCTGATTCCCCGCCTCTGTTTCCCGATATCTGATTCCCCGCCTCTGATACCCAACTCTGATTCCCCTCCTCTAATTCGCCAGCTATGATTCCCCGCCTCTGATTCCCTGCGTCTGATTCCCTGCCTCTGATTCCCAGCCTCTGATTCCCCTTCTCTGATTCACCACCTCTGAATCCCCACCTCTGATTCCCCATCTCTGATTCCGCACATCCGATTCCCTGCCTCTGATTCCCAGCCTCTGATTCCCCGCCTCTGATTCGCAACCTCTAATTCCCCACCTCTGATTCCCCATATCTGATTCCCCGCCACTGTTTCCCTGCCTCTGATTCCCCATATCTGATTCCCCGCCTCTGTTTCCCCAGCTCTGATTCCCCACCTCTGATTCCCCAGCTCTGATTCCCTGCCACTGATTCCCCGCCCCTGATTCCCCACCTCTGATTCCCCATATCTGATTCCCCGCCTCTGTTTCCCCAGCTCTGATTCCCTGCCTCTGATTCCCTGCCCTGATTCCCCATCTCTGTTTCACCGCCTTTGATTCGCCACCTCTGATTCCCCATATCTGATTCCCCGCCTCTGTTTCCCCGCCTCTGATTCCCTGCCTCTGATTCCCAACCTCTGATTCCACACCTCTGATTCCCATATCTGATTCCCCGCCTCTATTTCCCCATATCTGATTCCCCGCCTCTGATTCACCAACTCTGATTCCCCGCCTCTGATTCCCCAACTCTGATTCCCCGCCTCTGATTCCCGGCGTCCGATTCCCTGCCTCTGATTCCCCGCCTCTGATTCGCCATCTCTGATTCCCCGCCTCTGATTCCCCGTGTCAGATTCCCTGCCTCTGATTCCCCATATCTGATTCCGCACATCCGATTCCCTGCCTCTGATTCCCCGCCTCTGATATCCCGCCTCTGATTCGCAACCTCTAATTCCCCACCTCTGATTTCCCATATCTGATTCCCCGCCTCTGTTTCCCTGCCTCTGATTCCCGGCCTCTGTTTCCCCATATCTGATTCCCCTCCTCTGATTCCCCAACTCTGATTCCCCGCCTCTGATTCCCCAGCTTTGATTCCCCGCCTTTTATTCCCGGCCTCTGATTCCCTGCCACTGATTCCCCGCCTCTGATTCCCCACCTCTGATTCCCCATATCTGATTGCCCGCCTCTGTTTCCCCACCTCTGATTCCCGGCCTCTTATTCCCAGCATCTGATTCCCGGCCTCTGATTCCCTGCCTCTGATTCCCCGCCTCTGATTCCCCATCTCTGATTCCCCGCCTCTGATTCCCCGTGTCTGATTCCCTGCCTCTGATTCCCCGTCTCTGATTCCCCGCGTCTGATTCCCTGCCACTGATTCCCTGCCCCTGATTCCCCACCTCTGATTCCCCATATCTGATTCCCCGCCTCTGTTTCCCCAACTCTGATTCCCTTCCTCTAATTCGCCAGCTATGATTCCCCGCCTCTGATTCCCTGCCACTGATTCCCTGCCCCTGATTCCCCACCTCTGATTCCCCATATATGATTCCCCGCCTCTGATTCCCCAACTCTGATTCCCCTCCTCTAATTCGCCAGCTATGATTCCCCGCCTCTGATTCCCTGCGTCTGATTCCCTGCCTCTGATTCCCAGCCTCTGATTCCCCTTCTCTGATTCACCACCTCTGAATCCCCACCTCTGATTCCCCATCTCTGATTCCGCACATCCGATTCCCTGCCTATGCTTCCCCGCCTCTGATTCCCTGCCTCTGATTCCCCGCCTCTGATTCCCCGCGTCTGATTCCCTGCCACTGATTCCCTGCCCCTGATTCCCCACCTCTGATTCCCCATATCTGATTCCCCGCCTCTGTTTCCCCACCTCTGATTCCCCGCCTCTGTTTCCCCATATCTGATTCCCCGCCTCTGATTCCCCAACTCTGATTCCCCTCCTCTAATTCGCCAGCTATGATTCCCCGCCTCTGATTCCCTGCATCTGATTCCCTGCCTCTGATTCCCAGCCTCTGATTCCCCTTCTCTGATTCACCACCTCTGAATCCCCACCTCTGATTCCGCACATCCGATTCCCTGCCTCTGATTCCCCGCCTTTTATTCCCGGCCTCTGATTCCCTGCCACTGATTCCCTGCTTCTGATTCTGATTCCCTGCCTCTTATTCCCCATCTCTGATTCCGCACATCTGATTCCCTGCCTCTGATTCCCCACCTCTGATTCCCCATATCTGATTCCCCGCCTCTGTTTCCCCGCCTCTGATTCCCCGCCTCTGTTTCCCGATATCTGATTCCCCGCCTCTGATACCCAACTCTGATTCCCCTCCTCTAATTCGCCAGCTATGATTCCCCGCCTCTGATTCCCTGCGTCTGATTCCCTGCCTCTGATTCCCAGCCTCTGATTCCCCTTCTCTGATTCACCACCTCTGAATCCCCACCTCTGATTCCCCATCTCTGATTCCGCACATCCGATTCCCTGCCTCTGATTCCCAGCCTCTGATTCCCCGCCTCTGATTCGCAACCTCTAATTCCCCACCTCTGATTCCCCATATCTGATTCCCCGCCTCTGTTTCCCTGCCTCTGATTCCCGGCCTCTGTTTCCCCATATCTGATTCCCCTCCTCTGATTCCCCAACTCTGATTCCCCGCCTCTGATTCCCCAGCTCTGATTCCCCGCCTTTTATTCCCGGCCTCTGATTCCCTGCCACTGATTCCCCGCCCCTGATTCCCCACCTCTGATTCCCCATATCTGATTCCCCGCCTCTGTTTCCCCAGCTCTGATTCCCCACCTCTGATCCCCCAGCTCAGATTCCCTGCCACTGATTCCCCGCCCCTGATTCCCCACCTCTGATTCCCCATATCTGATTCCCCGCCTCTGTTTCCCCAGCTCTGATTCCCTGCCTCTGATTCCCTGCCCTGATTCCCCATCTCTGTTTCACCGCCTTTGATTCGCCACCTCTGATTCCCAATATCTGATTCCCCGCCTCTGTTTCCCCGCCTCTGATTCCCTGCCTCTGATTCCCAACCTCTGATTCCACACCTCTGATTCCCCATATCTGATTCCCCGCCTCTATGTCCCCATATCTGATTCCCCGCCTCTGATTCCCCAACTCTGATTCCCCGCCTCTGATTCCCCAACTCTGATTCCCCGCCTCTGATTCCCGGCGTCCGATTCCCTGCCTCTGATTCCCCGCCTCTGATTCGCCATCTCTGATTCCCCGCCTCTGATTCCCCGTGTCTGATTCCCTGCCTCTGATTCCCCATATCTGATTCCCCGCCTCTGTTTCCCCAGCTCTGATTCCCCACCTCTGATTCCCCAGCTCTGATTCCCTGCCACTGATTCCCCGCCCCTGATTCCCCACCTCTGATTCCCCATATCTGATTCCCCGCCTCTGTTTCCCCAGCTCTGATTCCCTGCCTCTGATTCCCTGCCCTGATTCCCCATCTCTGTTTCACCGCCTTTGATTCGCCACCTCTGATTCCCCATATCTGATTCCCCGCCTCTGTTTCCCCGCCTCTGATTCCCTGCCTCTGATTCCCAACCTCTGATTCCACACCTCTGATTCCCCATATCTGATTCCCCGCCTCTATTTCCCCATATCTGATTCCCCGCCTCTGATTCACCAACTCTGATTCCCCGCCTCTGATTCCCCAACTCTGATTCCCCGCCTCTGATTCCCGGCGTCAGATTCCCTGCCTCTGATTCCCCGCCTCTGATTCGCCATCTCTGATTCCACGCGTCTGATTCCCCGTGTCTGATTCCCTGCCTCTGATTCCCCGCCTCAGATTCCCCGCCTCTGATTCCCTGCCACTGATTCCCTGCCCCTGATTCCCCACCTCTGATTCCCCATATCTGATTCCCCGCCTCTGTTTCCCCGCCTCTGATTCCCCGCCTCTGATTCCCCATATCATATTCCCTGCCTCTGATTCCACAACTCTGATTCCCCGCCTCTGATTCCCCAGCTCTGAAACCCCGCCTCTGATTCCCCGCGTCTGATTCCCTCCCTCTGATTCCCCGCCTTGATTCCCCATCTCTGATTCACAACCTCTGATTCCCCACCTCTGATTCCCCATATCTGATTCCCCGCCTCTGTTTCCCCGCCTCTGATTCCCCGCCTCTGATTCCCCATATCTGATTCCCCGGCTCTGATTGCCCACCTCTGATTCCCCGCCTCTGATTCGCAAGCTCTGATTCCCCGCCTCTGAATCCCCGCATCTGATTCCCTGCCTCTGATTCCCCGCCTCTGATTCCCCATCTCTGATTCACCGCCTTTGATTCCCCACCTCTGATTCTCCATATCTGATTCCCCACCTCTGTTTCCCCGCCTCTGATTCCCCGTCTCTGATTCTCCATATCTCATTCCCCGCCTCTGAATCCCCATCTCTGATTCCCGGACTCTGATTCCCCACCTCTGATTCCCGGCCTCTTATTCCCAGAATCTGATTCCCGGCCTCTGATTCCCGGCCTCTGATTCCCCGCTTCTGATTCAGATTCCCTGCCTCTGATTCCCCATCTCTGATTCCGCACATCTGATTCCCTGCTTCTGAATCCCCACCTCTGATTCCCCATATCTGATTCCGCACATCCGATTCCCTGCCTCTGATTCCCCGCCTCTGATATCCCGCCTCTGATTCGCAACCTCTAATTCCCCACCTCTGATTTCCCATATCTGATTCCCCGCCTCTGTTTCCCTGCCTCTGATTCCCGGCCTCTGTTTCCCCATATCTGATTCCCCTCCTCTGATTCCCCAACTCTGATTCCCCGCCTCTGATTCCCCAGCTTTGATTCCCCGCCTCTGATTCCCTGCATCTGATTCCCTGCCTCTGATTCCCAGCCTCTGATTCCCCTTCTCTGATTCACCACCTCTGAATCCCCACCTCTGATTCCCCATCTCCGATTCCGCACATCCGATTCCCTGCCTCTGATTCCCCGCCTTTTATTCCCGGCCTCTGATTCCCTGCCACTGATTCCCTGCTTCTGATTCTGATTCCCTGCCTCTGATTCCCCATCTCTGATTCCGCACATCTGATTCCCTGCCTCTGATTCCCCACCTCTGATTCCCCATATCTGATTCCCCGCCTCTGTTTCCCCGCCTCTGATTCCCCGCCTCTGTTTCCCGATATCTGATTCCCCGCCTCTGATTCCCCAACTCTGATTCCCCTCCTCTAATTCGCCAGCTATGATTCCCCGCCTCTGATTCCCTGCGTCTGATTCCCTGCCTCTGATTCCCAGCCTCTTATTCCCCTTCTCTGATTCACCACCTCTGAATCCCCACCTCTGATTCCCCATCTCTGATTCCGCACATCCGATTCCCTGCCTCTGATTCCCAGCCTCTGATTCCCCGTCTCTGATTCCCCGCGTCTGATTCCCTGCCACTGATTCCCTGCCCCTGATTCCCCACCTCTGATTCCCCATATCTGATTCCCCGCCTCTGTTTCCCCAACTCTGATTCCCTTCCTCTAATTCGCCAGCTATGATTCCCCGCCTCTGATTCCCTGCCACTGATTCCCTGCCCCTGATTCCCCACCTCTGATTCCCCATATATGATTCCCCGCCTCTGATTCCCCAACTCTGATTCCCCTCCTCTAATTCGCCAGCTATGATTCCCCGCCTCTGATTCCCAGCGTCTGATTCCCTGCCTCTGATTCCCAGCCTCTGATTCCCCTTCTCTGATTCACCACCTCTGAATCCCCACCTCTGATTCCCCATCTCTGATTCCGCACATCCGATTCCCTGCCTCTGATTCCCCGCCTCTGATTCCCTGCCTCTGATTCCCCGCCTCTGATTCCCCGCGTCTGATTCCCTGCCACTGATTCCCTGCCCCTGATTCCCCACCTCTGATTCCCCATATCTGATTCCCCGCCTCTGTTTCCCCACCTCTGATTCCCCGCCTCTGTTTCCCCATATCTGATTCCCCGCCTCTGATTCCCCAACTCTGATTCCCCTCCTCTAATTCGCCAGCTATGATTCCCCGCCTCTGATTCCCTGCATCTGATTCCCTGCCTCTGATTCCCAGCCTCTGATTCCCCTTCTCTGATTCACCACCTCTGAATCCCCACCTCTGATTCCCCATCTCTGATTCCGCACATCCGATTCCCTGCCTCTGATTCCCCGCCTTTTATTCCCGGCCTCTGATTCCCTGCCACTGATTCCCTGCTTCTGATTCTGATTCCCTGCCTCTTATTCCCCATCTCTGATTCCGCACATCTGATTCCCTGCCTCTGATTCCCCACCTCTGATTCCCCATATCTGATTCCCCGCCTCTGTTTCCCCGCCTCTGATTCCCCGCCTCTGTTTCCCGATATCTGATTCCCCGCCTCTGATTCCCCAACTCTGATTCCCCTCCTCTAATTCGCCAGCTATGATTCCCCGCCTCTGATTCCCTGCGTCTGATTCCCTGCCTCTGATTCCCAGCCTCTGATTCCCCTTCTCTGATTCACCACCTCTGAATCCCCACCTCTGATTCCCCATCTCTGATTCCGCACATCCGATTCCCTGCCTCTGATTCCCCGCCTCTGATTCGCCATCTCTGATTCCACGCGTCTGATTCCCCGTGTCTGATTCCCTGCCTCTGATTCCCCGCCTCAGATTCCCCGCCTCTGATTCCCTGCCACTGATTCCCTGCCCCTGATTCCCCACCTCTGATTCCCCATATCTGATTCCCCGCCTCTGTTTCCCCGCCTCTGATTCCCCGCCTCTGATTCCCCATATCATATTCCCTGCCTCTGATTCCACAACTCTGATTCCCCGCCTCTGATTCCCCAGCTCTGAAACCCCGCCTCTGATTCCCCGCGTCTGATTCCCTCCCTCTGATTCCCCGCCTTGATTCCCCATCTCTGATTCACAACCTCTGATTCCCCACCTCTGATTCCCCATATCTGATTCCCCGCCTCTGTTTCCCCGCCTCTGATTCCCCGCCTCTGATTCCCCATATCTGATTCCCCGGCTCTGATTGCCCACCTCTGATTCCCCGCCTCTGATTCGCAAGCTCTGATTCCCCGCCTCTGAATCCCCGAATCTGATTCCCTGCCTCTGATTCCCCGCCTCTGATTCCCCATCTCTGATTCACCGCCTTTGATTCCCCACCTCTGATTCTCCATATCTGATTCCCCACCTCTGTTTCCCCGCCTCTGATTCCCCGTCTCTGATTCTCCATATCTCATTCCCCGCCTCTGAATCCCCATCTCTGATTCCCGGACTCTGATTCCCCACCTCTGATTCCCGGCCTCTTATTCCCAGAATCTGATTCCCGGCCTCTGATTCCCGGCCTCTGATTCCCCGCTTCTGATTCAGATTCCCTGCCTCTGATTCCCCATCTCTGATTCCGCACATCTGATTCCCTGCCTCTGAATCCCCACCTCTGATTCCCCATATCTGATTCCGCACATCCGATTCCCTGCCTCTGATTCCCCGCCTCTGATATCCCGCCTCTGATTCGCAACCTCTAATTCCCCACCTCTGATTTCCCATATCTGATTCCCCGCCTCTGTTTCCCTGCCTCTGATTCCCGGCCTCTGTTTCCCCATATCTGATTCCCCTCCTCTGATTCCCCAACTCTGATTCCCCGCCTCTGATTCCCCAGCTTTGATTCCCCGCCTCTGATTCCCTGCATCTGATTCCCTGCCTCTGATTCCCAGCCTCTGATTCCCCTTCTCTGATTCACCACCTCTGAATCCCCACCTCTGATTCCCCATCTCCGATTCCGCACATCCGATTCCCTGCCTCTGATTCCCCGCCTTTTATTCCCGGCCTCTGATTCCCTGCCACTGATTCCCTGCTTCTGATTCTGATTCCCTGCCTCTGATTCCCCATCTCTGATTCCGCACATCTGATTCCCTGCCTCTGATTCCCCACCTCTGATTCCCCATATCTGATTCCCCGCCTCTGTTTCCCCGCCTCTGATTCCCCGCCTCTGTTTCCCGATATCTGATTCCCCGCCTCTGATTCCCCAACTCTGATTCCCCTCCTCTAATTCGCCAGCTATGATTCCCCGCCTCTGATTCCCTGCGTCTGATTCCCTGCCTCTGATTCCCAGCCTCTTATTCCCCTTCTCTGATTCACCACCTCTGAATCCCCACCTCTGATTCCCCATCTCTGATTCCGCACATCCGATTCCCTGCCTCTGATTCCCAGCCTCTGATTCCCCGTCTCTGATTCCCCGCGTCTGATTCCCTGCCACTGATTCCCTGCCCCTGATTCCCCACCTCTGATTCCCCATATCTGATTCCCCGCCTCTGTTTCCCCAACTCTGATTCCCTTCCTCTAATTCGCCAGCTATGATTCCCCGCCTCTGATTCCCTGCCACTGATTCCCTGCCCCTGATTCCCCACCTCTGATTCCCCATATATGATTCCCCGCCTCTGATTCCCCAACTCTGATTCCCCTCCTCTAATTCGCCAGCTATGATTCCCCGCCTCTGATTCCCAGCGTCTGATTCCCTGCCTCTGATTCCCAGCCTCTGATTCCCCTTCTCTGATTCACCACCTCTGAATCCCCACCTCTGATTCCCCATCTCTGATTCCGCACATCCGATTCCCTGCCTCTGATTCCCCGCCTCTGATTCCCTGCCTCTGATTCCCCGCCTCTGATTCCCCGCGTCTGATTCCCTGCCACTGATTCCCTGCCCCTGATTCCCCACCTCTGATTCCCCATATCTGATTCCCCGCCTCTGTTTCCCCACCTCTGATTCCCCGCCTCTGTTTCCCCATATCTGATTCCCCGCCTCTGATTCCCCAACTCTGATTCCCCTCCTCTAATTCGCCAGCTATGATTCCCCGCCTCTGATTCCCTGCATCTGATTCCCTGCCTCTGATTCCCAGCCTCTGATTCCCCTTCTCTGATTCACCACCTCTGAATCCCCACCTCTGATTCCCCATCTCTGATTCCGCACATCCGATTCCCTGCCTCTGATTCCCCGCCTTTTATTCCCGGCCTCTGATTCCCTGCCACTGATTCCCTGCTTCTGATTCTGATTCCCTGCCTCTTATTCCCCATCTCTGATTCCGCACATCTGATTCCCTGCCTCTGATTCCCCACCTCTGATTCCCCATATCTGATTCCCCGCCTCTGTTTCCCCGCCTCTGATTCCCCGCCTCTGTTTCCCGATATCTGATTCCCCGCCTCTGATTCCCCAACTCTGATTCCCCTCCTCTAATTCGCCAGCTATGATTCCCCGCCTCTGATTCCCTGCGTCTGATTCCCTGCCTCTGACTCCCAGCCTCTGATTCCCCTTCTCTGATTCACCACCTCTGAATCCCCACCTCTGATTCCCCATCTCTGATTCCGCACATCCGATTCCCTGCCTCTGATTCCCAGCCTCTGATTCCCCGCCTCTGATTCGCAACCTCTAACTCCCCACCTCTGATTCCCCATATCTGATTCCCCGCCTCTGTTTCCCTGCCTCTGATTCCCGGCCTCTGTTTCCCCATATCTGATTCCCCTCCTCTGATTCCCCAACTCTGATTCCCCGCCTCTGATTCCCCAGCTCTGATTCCCCGCCTTTTATTCCCGGCCTCTGATTCCCTGCCACTGATTCCCCGCCCCTGATTCCCCACCTCTGATTCCCCATATCTGATTCCCCGCCTCTGTTTCCCCAGCTCTGATTCCCCACCTCTGATCCCCCAGCTCAGATTCCCTGCCACTGATTCCCCGCCCCTGATTCCCCACCTCTGATTCCCCATATCTGATTCCCCGCCTCTGTTTCCCCAGCTCTGATTCCCTGCCTCTGATTCCCTGCCCTGATTCCCCATCTCTGTTTCACCGCCTTTGATTCGCCACCTCTGATTCCCAATATCTGATTCCCCGCCTCTGTTTCCCCGCCTCTGATTCCCTGCCTCTGATTCCCAACCTCTGATTCCACACCTCTGATTCCCCATATCTGATTCCCCGCCTCTATGTCCCCATATCTGATTCCCCGCCTCTGATTCCCCAACTCTGATTCCCCGCCTCTGATTCCCCAACTCTGATTCCCCACCTCTGATTCCCGGCGTCCGATTCCCTGCCTCTGATTCCCCGCCTCTGATTCGCCATCTCTGATTCCCCGCCTCTGATTCCCCGTGTCTGATTCCCTGCCTCTGATTCCCCATATCTGATTCCCCGCCTCTGTTTCCCCAGCTCTGATTCCCCACCTCTGATTCCCCAGCTCTGATTCCCTGCCACTGATTCCCCGCCCCTGATTCCCCACCTCTGATTCCCCATATCTGATTCCCCGCCTCTGTTTCCCCAGCTCTGATTCCCTGCCTCTGATTCCCTGCCCTGATTCCCCATCTCTGTTTCACCGCCTTTGATTCGCCACCTCTGATTCCCCATATCTGATTCCCCGCCTCTGTTTCCCCGCCTCTGATTCCCCAACTCTGATTCCCCGCCTCTGATTCCCCAACTCTGATTCCCCGCCTCTGATTCCCGGCGTCCGATTCCCTGCCTCTGATTCCCCGCCTCTGATTCGCCATCTCTGATTCCCCGCCTCTGATTACCCGTGTCTGATTCCCTGCCTCTGATTCCCCATATCTGATTCCCCGCCTCTGTTTCCCCAGCTCTGATTCCCCACCTCTGATTCCCCAGCTCTGATTCCCTGCCACTGATTCCCCGCCCCTGATTCCCCACCTCTGATTCCCCATATCTGATTCCCCGCCTCTGTTTCCCCAGCTCTGATTCCCTGCCTCTGATTCCCTGCCCTGGTTCCCCATCTCTGTTTCACCGCCTTTGATTCGCCACCTCTGATTCCCCATATCTGATTCCCCGCCTCTGTTTCCCCGCCTCTGATTCCCTGCCTCTGATTCCCAACCTCTGATTCCACACCTCTGATTCCCCATATCTGATTCCCCGCCTCTATTTCCCCATATCTGATTCCCCGCCTCTGATTCACCAACTCTGATTCCCCGCCTCTGATTCCCCAACTCTGATTCCCCGCCTCTGATTCCCGGCGTCCGATTCCCTGCCTCTGATTCCCCGCCTCTGATTCGCCATCTCTGATTCCACGCGTCTGATTCCCCGTGTCTGATTCCCTGCCTCTGATTCCCCGCCTCAGATTCCCCGCCTCTGATTCCCTGCCACTGATTCCCTGCCCCTGATTCCCCACCTCTGATTCCCCATATCTGATTCCCCGCCTCTGTTTCCCCGCCTCTGATTCCCCGCCTCTGATTCCCCATATCATATTCCCTGCCTCTGATTCCACAACTCTGATTCCCCGCCTCTGATTCCCCAGCTCTGAAACCCCGCCTCTGATTCCCCGCGTCTGATTCCCTCCCTCTGATTCCCCGCCTTGATTCCCCATCTCTGATTCACAACCTCTGATTCCCCACCTCTGATTCCCCATATCTGATTCCCCGCCTCTGTTTCCCCGCCTCTGATTCCCCGCCTCTGATTCCCCATATCTGATTCCCCGGCTCTGATTGCCCACCTCTGATTCCCCGCCTCTGATTCGCAAGCTCTGATTCCCCGCCTCTGAATCCCCGCATCTGATTCCCTGCCTCTGATTCCCCGCCTCTGATTCCCCATCTCTGATTCACCGCCTTTGATTCCCCACCTCTGATTCTCCATATCTGATTCCCCACCTCTGTTTCCCCGCCTCTGATTCCCCGTCTCTGATTCTCCATATCTCATTCCCCGCCTCTGAATCCCCATCTCTGATTCCCGGACTCTGATTCCCCACCTCTGATTCCCGGCCTCTTATTCCCAGAATCTGATTCCCGGCCTCTGATTCCCGGCCTCTGATTCCCCGCTTCTGATTCAGATTCCCTGCCTCTGATTCCCCATCTCTGATTCCGCACATCTGATTCCCTGCCTCTGAATCCCCACCTCTGATTCCCCAAATCTGATTCCGCACATCCGATTCCCTGCCTCTGATTCCCCGCCTCTGATATCCCGCCTCTGATTCGCAACCTCTAATTCCCCACCTCTGATTTCCCATATCTGATTCCCCGCCTCTGTTTCCCTGCCTCTGATTCCCGGCCTCTGTTTCCCCATATCTGATTCCCCTCCTCTGATTCCCCAACTCTGATTCCCCGCCTCTGATTCCCCAGCTTTGATTCCCCGCCTCTGATTCCCTGCATCTGATTCCCTGCCTCTGATTCCCAGCCTCTGATTCCCCTTCTCTGATTCACCACCTCTGAATCCCCACCTCTGATTCCCCATCTCCGATTCCGCACATCCGATTCCCTGCCTCTGATTCCCCGCCTTTTATTCCCGGCCTCTGATTCCCTGCCACTGATTCCCTGCTTCTGATTCTGATTCCCTGCCTCTGATTCCCCATCTCTGATTCCGCACATCTGATTCCCTGGCTCTGATTCCCCACCTCTGATTCCCCATATCTGATTCCCCGCCTCTGTTTCCCCGCCTCTGATTCCCCGCCTCTGTTTCCCGATATCTGATTCCCCGCCTCTGATTCCCCAACTCTGATTCCCCTCCTCTAATTCGCCAGCTATGATTCCCCGCCTCTGATTCCCTGCGTCTGATTCGCTGCCTCTGATTCCCAGCCTCTTATTCCCCTTCTCTGATTCACCACCTCTGAATCCCCACCTCTGATTCCCCATCTCTGATTCCGCACATCCGATTCCCTGCCTCTGATTCCCAGCCTCTGATTCCCCGTCTCTGATTCCCCGCGTCTGATTCCCTGCCACTGATTCCCTGCCCCTGATTCCCCACCTCTGATTCCCCATATCTGATTCCCCGCCTCTGTTTCCCCAACTCTGATTCCCTTCCTCTAATTCGCCAGCTATGATTCCCCGCCTCTGATTCCCTGCCACTGATTCCCTGCCCCTGATTCCCCACCTCTGATTCCCCATATATGATTCCCCGCCTCTGATTCCCCAACTCTGATTCCCCTCCTCTAATTCGCCAGCTATGATTCCCCGCCTCTGATTCCCAGCGTCTGATTCCCTGCCTCTGATTCCCAGCCTCTGATTCCCCTTCTCTGATTCACCACCTCTGAATCCCCACCTCTGATTCCCCATCTCTGATTCCGCACATCCGATTCCCTGCCTCTGATTCCCCGCCTCTGATTCCCTGCCTCTGATTCCCCGCCTCTGATTCCCCGCGTCTGATTCCCTGCCACTGATTCCCTGCCCCTGATTCCCCACCTCTGATTCCCCATATCTGATTCCCCGCCTTTGTTTCCCCACCTCTGATTCCCCGCCTCTGTTTCCCCATATCTGATTCCCCGACTCTGATTCCCCAACTCTGATTCCCCTCCTCTAATTCGCCAGCTATGATTCCCCGCCTCTGATTCCCTGCATCTGATTCCCTGCCTCTGATTCCCAGCCTCTGATTCCCCTTCTCTGATTCACCACCTCTGAATCCCCACCTCTGATTCCCCATCTCTGATTCCGCACATCCGATTCCCTGCCTCTGATTCCCCGCCTTTTATTCCCGGCCTCTGATTCCCTGCCACTGATTCCCTGCTTCTGATTCTGATTCCCTGCCTCTTATTCCCCATCTCTGATTCCGCACATCTGATTCCCTGCCTCTGATTCCCCACCTCTGATTCCCCATATCTGATTCCCCGCCTCTGTTTCCCCGCCTCTGATTCCCCGCCTCTGTTTCCCGATATCTGATTCCCCGCCTCTGATTCCCCAACTCTGATTCCCCTCCTCTAATTCGCCAGCTATGATTCCCCGCCTCTGATTCCCTGCGTCTGATTCCCTGCCTCTGATTCCCAGCCTCTGATTCCCCTTCTCTGATTCACCACCTCTGAATCCCCACCTCTGATTCCCCATCTCTGATTCCGCACATCCGATTCCCTGCCTCTGATTCCCAGCCTCTGATTCCCCGCCTCTGATTCGCAACCTCTAATTCCCCACCTCTGATTCCCCATATCTGATTCCCCGCCTCTGTTTCCCTGCCTCTGATTCCCGGCCTCTGTTTCCCCATATCTGATTCCCCTCCTCTGATTCCCCAACTCTGATTCCCCGCCTCTGATTCCCCAGCTCTGATTCCCCGCCTTTAATTCCCGGCCTCTGATTCCCTGCCACTGATTCCCCGCCCCTGATTCCCCACCTCTGATTCCCCATATCTGATTCCCCGCCTCTGTTTCCCCAGCTCTGATTCCCCACCTCTGATCCCCCAGCTCAGATTCCCTGCCACTGATTCCCCGCCCCTGATTCCCCACCTCTGATTCCCCATATCTGATTCCCCGCCTCTGTTTCCCCAGCTCTGATTCCCTGCCTCTGATTCCCTGCCCTGATTCCCCATCTCTGTTTCACCGCCTTTGATTCGCCACCTCTGATTCCCAATATCTGATTCCCCGCCTCTGTTTCCCCGCCTCTGATTCCCTGCCTCTGATTCCCAACCTCTGATTCCACACCTCTGATTCCCCATATCTGATTCCCCGCCTCTATGTCCCCATATCTGATTCCCCGCCTCTGATTCCCCAACTCTGATTCCCCGCCTCTGATTCCCCAACTCTGATTCCCCGCCTCTGATTCCCGGCGTCCGATTCCCTGCCTCTGATTCCCCGCCTCTGATTCGCCATCTCTGATTCCCCGCCTCTGATTCCCCGTGTCTGATTCCCTGCCTCTGATTCCCCATATCTGATTCCCCGCCTCTGTTTCCCCAGCTCTGATTCCCCACCTCTGATTCCCCAGCTCTGATTCCCTGCCACTGATTCCCCGCCCCTGATTCCCCACCTCTGATTCCCCATATCTGATTCCCCGCCTCTGTTTCCCCAGCTCTGATTCCCTGCCTCTGATTCCCTGCCCTGATTCCCCATCTCTGTTTCACCGCCTTTGATTCGCCACCTCTGATTCCCCATATCTGATTCCCCGCCTCTGTTTCCCCGCCTCTGATTCCCTGCCTCTGATTCCCAACCTCTGATTCCACACCTCTGATTCCCCATATCTGATTCCCCGCCTCTATTTCCCCATATCTGATTCCCCGCCTCTGATTCACCAACTCTGATTCCCCGCCTCTGATTCCCCAACTCTGATTCCCCGCCTCTGATTCCCGGCGTCCGATTCCCTGCCTCTGATTCCCCGCCTCTGATTCGCCATCTCTGATTCCACGCCTCTGATTCCCCGTGTCTGATTCCCTGCCTCTGATTCCCCGCCTCAGATTCCCCGCCTCTGATTCCCTGCCACTGATTCCCTGCCCCTGATTCCCCACCTCTGATTCCCCATATCTGATTCCCCGCCTCTGTTTCCCCGCCTCTGATTCCCCGCTTCTGATTCCCCATATCATATTCCCTGCCTCTGATTCCACAACTCTGATTCCCCGCCTCTGATTCCCCAGCTCTGAAACCCCGCCTCTGATTCCCCGCGTCTGATTCCCTCCCTCTGATTCCCCGCCTTGATTCCCCATCTCTGATTCACAACCTCTGATTCCCCACCTCTGATTCCCCATATCTGATTCCCCGCCTCTGTTTCCCCGCCTCTGATTCCCCGCCTCTGATTCCCCATATCTGATTCCCCGGCTCTGATTGCCCACGTCTGATTCCCCGCCTCTGATTCGCAAGCTCTGATTCCCCGCCTCTGAATCCCCGCATCTGATTCCCTGCCTCTGATTCCCCGCCTCTGATTCCCCATCTCTGATTCACCGCCTTTGATTCCCCACCTCTGATTCTCCATATCTGATTCCCCACCTCTGTTTCCCCGCCTCTGATTCCCCGTCTCTGATTCTCCATATCTCATTCCCCGCCTCTGAATCCCCATCTCTGATTCCCGGACTCTGATTCCCCACCTCTGATTCCCGGCCTCTTATTCCCAGAATCTGATTCCCGGCCTCTGATTCCCGGCCTCTGATTCCCCGCTTCTGATTCAGATTCCCTGCCTCTGATTCCCCATCTCTGATTCCGCACATCTGATTCCCTGCCTCTGAATCCCCACCTCTGATTCCCCATATCTGATTCCGCACATCCGATTCCCTGCCTCTGATTCCCCGCCTCTGATATCCCGCCTCTGATTCGCAACCTCTAATTCCCCACCTCTGATTTCCCATATCTGATTCCCCGCCTCTGTTTCCCTGCCTCTGATTCCCGGCCTCTGTTTCCCCATATCTGATTCCCCTCCTCTGATTCCCCAACTCTGATTCCCCGCCTCTGATTCCCCAGCTTTGATTCCCCGCCTCTGATTCCCTGCATCTGATTCCCTGCCTCTGATTCCCAGCCTCTGATTCCCCTTCTCTGATTCACCACCTCTGAATCCCCACCTCTGATTCCCCATCTCCGATTCCGCACATCCGATTCCCTGCCTCTGATTCCCCGCCTTTTATTCCCGGCCTCTGATTCCCTGCCACTGATTCCCTGCTTCTGATTCTGATTCCCTGCCTCTGATTCCCCATCTCTGATTCCGCACATCTGATTCCCTGCCTCTGATTCCCCACCTCTGATTCCCCATATCTGATTCCCCGCCTCTGTTTCCCCGCCTCTGATTCCCCGCCTCTGTTTCCCGATATCTGATTCCCCGCCTCTGATTCCCCAACTCTGATTCCCCTCCTCTAATTCGCCAGCTATGATTCCCCGCCTCTGATTCCCTGCGTCTGATTCCCTGCCTCTGATTCCCAGCCTCTTATTCCCCTTCTCTGATTCACCACCTCTGAATCCCCACCTCTGATTCCCCATCTCTGATTCCGCACATCCGATTCCCTGCCTCTGATTCCCAGCCTCTGATTCCCCGCCTCTGATTCGCAACCACTAATTCCCCACCTCTGATTCCCCATATCTGATTCCCCGCCTCTGTTTCCCTGCCTCTGATTCCCGGCCTCTGTTTCCCCATATCTGATTCCCCTCCTCTGATTCCCCAACTCTGATTCCCCGCCTCTGATTCCCCAGCTCTGATTCCCCGCCTTTTACTCCCGGCCTCTGATTCCCTGCCACTGATTCCCCGCCCCTGATTCCCCACCTCTGATTCCCCATATCTGATTCCCCGCCTCTGTTTCCCCAGCTCTGATTCCCCACCTCTGATCCCCCAGCTCTGATTCCCTGCCACTGATTCCCCGCCCCTGATTCCCCACCTCTGATTCCCCATATCTGATTCCCCGCCTCTGTTTCCCCAGCTCTGATTCCCTGCCTCTGATTCCCTGCCCTGATTCCCCATCTCTGTTTCACCGCCTTTGATTCGCCAACTCTGATTCCCCATATCTGATTCCCCGCCTCTGTTTCCCCGCCTCTGATTCCCTGCCTCTGATTCCCAACCTCTGATTCCACACCTCTGATTCCCCATATCTGATTCCCCGCCTCTATGTCCCCATATCTGATTCCCCGCCTCTGATTCCCCAACTCTGATTCCCCGCCTCTGATTCCCCAACTCTGATTCCCCGCCTCTGATTCCCGGCGTCCGATTCCCTGCCTCTGATTCCCCGCCTCTGATTCGCCATCTCTGATTCCCCGCCTCTGATTCCCCGTGTCTGATTCCCTGCCTCTGATTCCCCATATCTGATTCCCCGCCTCTGTTTCCCCAGCTCTGATTCCCCACCTCTGATTCCCCAGCTCTGATTCCCTGCCACTGATTCCCCGCCCCTGATTCCCCACCTCTGATTCCCCATATCTGATTCCCCGCCTCTGTTTCCCCAGCTCTGATTCCCTGCCTCTGATTCCCTGCCCTGATTCCCCATCTCTGTTTCACCGCCTTTGATTCGCCACCTCTGATTCCCCATATCTGATTCCCCGCCTCTGTTTCCCCGCCTCTGATTCCCTGCCTCTGATTCCCAACCTTTGATTCCACACCTCTGATTCCCATATCTGATTCCCCGCCTCTATTTCCCCATATCTGATTCCCCGCCTCTGATTCACCAACTCTGATTCCCCGCCTCTGATTCCCCAACTCTGATTCCCCGCCTCTGATTCCCGGCGTCCGATTCCCTGCCTCTGATTCCCCGCCTCTGATTCGCCATCTCTGATTCCCCGCCTCTGATTCCCCGTGTCAGATTCCCTGCCTCTGATTCCCCGCCTCAGATTCCCCGCCTCTGATTCCCTGCCACTGATTCCCTGCCCCTGATTCCCCACCTCTGATTCCCCATATCTGATTCCCCGCCTCTGTTTCCCCGCCTCTGATTCCCCGCCTCTGATTCCCCATATCTGATTCCCTGCCTCTGATTCCACAATTCTGATTCCCCGCCTCTGATTCCCCAGCTCTGAAACCCCGCCTCTGATTCCCCACGTCTGATTCCCTCCCTCTGATTCCCCGCCTTGATTCCCCATCTCTGATTCACAACCTCTGATTCCCCACCTCTGATTCCCCATATCTGATTCCCCGCCTCTGTTTCCCCGCCTCTGATTCCCCGCCTCTGATTCCCCATATCTGATTCCCCGGCTCTGATTGCCCACCTCTGATTCCCCGTCTCTGATTCGCAAGCTCTGATTCCCCGCCTCTGAATCCCCGCATCTGATTCCCTGCCTCTGATTCCCCGCCTCTGATTCCCCATCTCTGATTCACCACCTTTGATTCCCCACCTCTGATTCTCCATATCTGATTCCCCACCTCTGTTTCCCCGCCTCTGATTCCCCGCCTCTGATTCTCCATATCTCATTCCCCGCCTCTGAATCCCCATCTCTGATTCCCGGACTCTGATTCCCCACCTCTGATTCCCGGCCTCTTATTCCCAGAATCTGATTCCCGGCCTCTGATTCCCGGCCTCTGATTCCCCGCTTCTGATTCTGATTCCCTGCCTCTGATTCCCCATCTCTGATTCCGCACATCTGATTCCCTGCCTCTGAATCCCCACCTCTGATTCCCCATATCTGATTCCGCACATCCGATTCCCTGCCTCTGATTCCCCGCCTCTGATATCCCGCCTCTGATTCGCAACCTCTAATTCCCCACCTATTTCCCATATCTGATTCCCCGCCTCTGTTTCCCTGCCTCTGATTCCCGGCCTCTGTTTCCCCATATCTGATTCCCCTCCTCTGATTCCCCAACTCTGATTCCCCGCCTCTGATTCCCCAGCTTTGATTCCCCGCCTTTTATTCCCGGCCTCTGATTCCCTGCCACTGATTCCCCGCCTCTGATTCCCCACCTCTGATTCCCCATATCTGATTCCCCGCCTCTGTTTCCCCACCTCTGATTCCCGGCCTCTTATTCCCAGCATCTGATTCCCGGCCTCTGATTCCCTGCCTCTGATTCCCCGCCTCTGATTCCCCATCTCTGATTCCCCGCCTCTGATTCCCCGTGTCTGATTCCCTGCCTCTGATTCCCCGTCTCTGATTCCCCGCGTCTGATTCCCTGCCACTGATTCCCTGCCCCTGATTCCCCACCTCTGATTCCCCATATCTGATTCCCCGCCTCTGTTTCCCCAACTCTGATTCCCTTCCTCTATTTCGCCAGCTATGATTCCCCGCCTCTGATTCCCTGCCACTGATTCCCTGCCCCTGATTCCCCACCTCTGATTCCCCATATATGATTCCCCGCCTCTGATTCCCCAACTCTGATTCCCCTCCTCTAATTCGCCAGCTATGATTCCCCGCCTCTGATTCCCTGCGTCTGATTCCCTGCCTCTGATTCCCAGCCTCTGATTCCCCTTCTCTGATTCACCACCTCTGAATCCCCACCTCTGATTCCCCATCTCTGATTCCGTACATCCGATTCCCTGCCTCTGATTCCCCGCCTCTGATTCCCCGCCTTTGATTCCCCGCCTCTGATTCCCCGCGTCTGATTCCCTGCCACTGATTCCCTGCCCCTGATTCCCCACCTCTGATTCCCCATATCTGATTCCCCGCCTCTGTTTCCCCACCTCTGATTCCCCGCCTCTGTTTCCCCATATCTGATTCCCCGCCTCTGATTCCCCAACTCTGATTCCCCTCCTCTAATTCGCCAGCTATGATTCCCCGCCTCTGATTCCCTGCATCTGATTCCCTGCCTCTGATTCCCAGCCTCTGATTCCCCTTCTCTGATTCACCACCTCTGAATCCCCACCTCTGATTCCCCATCTCTGATTCCGCACATCCGATTCCCTGCCTCTGATTCCCCGCCTTTTATTCCCGGCCTCTGATTCCCTGCCACTGATTCCCTGCTTCTGATTCTGATTCCCTGCCTCTGATTCCCCATCTCTGATTCCGCACATCTGATTCCCTGCCTCTGATTCCCCACCTCTGATTCCCCATATCTGATTCCCCGCCTCTGTTTCCCCACCTCTGATTCCCCACCTCTGTTTCCCGATATCTGATTCCCCGCCTCTGATTCCCCAACTCTGATTCCCCTCCTCTAATTCGCCAGCTATGATTCCCCGCCTCTGATTCCCTGCGTCTGATTCCCTGCCTCTGATTCCCAGCCTCTGATTCCCCTTCTCTGATTCACAACCTCTGAATCCCCACCTCTGATTCCACATCTCTGATTCCGCACATCCGATTCCCTGCCTCTGATTCCCAGCCTCTGATTCCCCGCCTCTGATTCGCAACCTCTAATTCCCCACCTCTGATTCCCCATATCTGATTCCCCGCCTCTGTTTCCCTGCCTCTGATTCCCGGCCTCTGTTTCCCCATATCTGATTCCCCTCCTCTGATTCCCCGCCTTTTATTCCCGGCCTCTGATTCCCTGCCACTGATTCCCCGCCCCTGATTCCCCACCTCTGATTCTCCATATCTGATTCCCCGCCTCTGTTTCCCCAGCTCTGATTCCCCACCTCTGATTCCCCAGCTCTGATTCCCTGCCACTGATTCCCCGCCCCTGATTCCCCACCTCTGATTCCCCATATCTGATTCCCCGCCTCTGTTTCCCCAGCTCTGATTCCCTGCCTCTGATTCCCTGCCCTGATTCCCCATCTCTGTTTCACCGCCTTTGATTCGCCACCTCTGATTCCCCATATCTGATTCCCCGCCTCTGTTTCCCCGCCTCTGATTCCCTGCCTCTGATTCCCAACCTCTGATTTCACACCTCTGATTCCCCATATCTGATTCCCCGCCTCTATTTCCCCATATCTGATTCCCCGCCTCTAATTCCCCAACTCTGATTCCCCGCCTCTGATTCCCCAACTCTGATTCCCCGCCTCTGATTCCCGGCGTCCGATTCCCTGCCTCTGATTCCCCGCCTCTGATTCGCCATCTCTGATTCCCCGCCTCTGATTCCCCGTGTCTGATTCCCTGCCTCTGATTCCCCATATCTGATTACCCGCCTCTGTTTCCCCAGCTCTGATTCCCCACCTCTGATTCCCCAGCTCTGATTCCCTGCCACTGATTCCCCGCCCCTGATTCACCACCTCTGATTCCCCATATCTGATTCCCCGCCTCTGTTTCCCCAGCTCTGATTCCCTGCCTCTGATTCCCTGCCCTGATTCCCCATCTCTGTTTCACCGCCTTTGATTCGCCACCTCTGATTCCCCATATCTGATTCCCCGCCTCTGTTTCCCCGCCTCTGATTCCCTGCCTCTGATTCCCAACCTCTGATTCCACACCTCTGATTCCCCATATCTGATTCCCCGCCTCTATTTCCCCATATCTGATTCCCCGCCTCTGATTCACCAACTCTGATTCCCCGCCTCTGATTCCCCAACTCTGATTCCCCGCCTCTGATTCCCGGCGTCCGATTCCCTGCCTCTGATTCCCCGCCTCTGATTCGCCATCTCTGATTCCACGCCTCTGATTCCCCGTGTCTGATTCCCTGCCTCTGATTCCCCGCCTCAGATTCCCCGCCTCTGATTCCCTGCCACTGATTCCCTGCCCCTGATTCCCCACCTCTGATTCCCCATATCTGATTCCCCGCCTCTGTTTCCCCGCCTCTGATTCCCCGCCTCTGATTCCCCATATCTGATTCCCTGCCTCTGATTCCACAACTCTGATTCCCCGCCTCTGATTCCCCAGCTCTGAAACCCCGCCTCTGATTCCCCGCGTCTGATTCCCTCCCTCTGATTCCCCGCCTTGATTCCCCATCTCTGATTCACAACCTCTGATTCCCCACCTCTGATTCCCCATATCTGATTCCCCGCCTCTGTTTCCCCGCCTCTGATTCCCCGCCTCTGATTCCCCATATCTGATTCCCCGGCTCTGATTGCCCACCTCTGATTCCCCGCCTCTGATTCGCAAGCTCTGATTCCCCGCCTCTGAATCCCCGCATCTGATTCCCTGCCTCTGATTCCCCGCCTCTGATTCCCCATCTCTGATTCACCGCCTTTGATTCCCCACCTCTGATTCTCCATATCTGATTCCCCACCTCTGTTTCCCCGCCTCTGATTCCCCGCCTCTGATTCTCCATATCTCATTCCCCGCCTCTGAATCCCCATCTCTGATTCCCGGACTCTGATTCCCCACCTCTGATTCCCGGCCTCTTATTCCCAGAATCTGATTCCCGGCCTCTGATTCCCGGCCTCTGATTCCCCGCTTCTGATTCAGATTCCCTGCCTCTGATTCCCCATCTCTGATTCCGCACATCTGATTCCCTGCCTCTGAATCCCCACCTCTGATTCCCCATATCTGATTCCGCACATCCGATTCCCTGCCTCTGATTCCCCGCCTCTGATATCCCGCCTCTGATTCGCAACCTCTAATTCCCCACCTCTGATTTCCCATATCTGATTCCCCGCCTCTGTTTCCCTGCCTCTGATTCCCGGCCTCTGTTTCCCCATATCTGATTCCCCTCCTCTGATTCCCCAACTCTGATTCCCCGCCTCTGATTCCCCAGCTTTGATTCCCCGCCTCTGATTCCCTGCATCTGATTCCCTGCCTCTGATTCCCAGCCTCTGATTCCCCTTCTCTGATTCACCACCTCTGAATCCCCACCTCTGATTCCCCATCTCCGATTCCGCACATCCGATTCCCTGCCTCTGATTCCCCGCCTTTTATTCCCGGCCTCTGATTCCCTGCCACTGATTCCCTGCTTCTGATTCTGATTCCCTGCCTCTGATTCCCCATCTCTGATTCCGCACATCTGATTCCCTGCCTCTGATTCCCCACCTCTGATTCCCCATATCTGATTCCCCGCCTCTGTTTCCCCGCCTCTGATTCCCCGCCTCTGTTTCCCGATATCTGATTCCCCGCCTCTGATTCCCCAACTCTGATTCCCCTCCTCTAATTCGCCAGCTATGATTCCCCGCCTCTGATTCCCTGCGTCTGATTCCCTGCCTCTGATTCCCAGCCTCTTATTCCCTTTCTCTGATTCACCACCTCTGAATCCCCACCTCTGATTCCCCATCTCTGATTCCGCACATCCGATTCCCTGCCTCTGATTCCCAGCCTCTGATTCCCCGCCTCTGATTCGCAACCACTAATTCCCCACCTCTGATTCCCCATATCTGATTCCCCGCCTCTGTTTCCCTGCCTCTGATTCCCGGCCTCTGTTTCCCCATATCTGATTCCCCTCCTCTGATTCCCCAACTCTGATTCCCCGCCTCTGATTCCCCAGCTCTGATTCCCCGCCTTTTATTCCCGGCCTCTGATTCCCTGCCACTGATTCCCCGCCCCTGATTCCCCACCTCTGATTCCCCATATCTGATTCCCCGCCTCTGTTTCCCCAGCTCTGATTCCCCACCTCTGATCCCCCAGCTCTGATTCCCTGCCACTGATTCCCCGCCCCTGATTCCCCACCTCTGATTCCCCATATCTGATTCCCCGCCTCTGTTTCCCCAGCTCTGATTCCCTGCCTCTGATTCCCTGCCCTGATTCCCCATCTCTGTTTCACCGCCTTTGATTCGCCACCTCTGATTCCCCATATCTGATTCCCCGCCTCTGTTTCCCCGCCTCTGATTCCCTGCCTCTGATTCCCAACCTCTGATTCCACACCTCTGATTCCCCATATCTGATTCCCCGCCTCTATGTCCCCATATCTGATTCCCCGCCTCTGATTCCCCAACTCTGATTCCCCGCCTCTGATTCCCCAACTCTGATTCCCCGCCTCTGATTCCCGGCGTCCGATTCCCTGCCTCTGATTCCCCACCTCTGATTCGCCATCTCTGATTCCCCGCCTCTGATTCCCCGTGTCTGATTCCCTGCCTCTGATTCCCCATATCTGATTCCCCGCCTCTGTTTCCCCAGCTCTGATTCCCCACCTCTGATTCCCCAGCTCTGATTCCCTGCCACTGATTCCCCGCCCCTGATTCCCCACCTCTGATTCCCCATATCTGATTCCCCGCCTCTGTTTCCCCAGCTCTGATTCCCTGCCTCTGATTCCCTGCCCTGATTCCCCATCTCTGTTTCACCGCCTTTGATTCGCCACCTCTGATTCCCCATATCTGATTCCCCGCCTCTGTTTCCCCGCCTCTGATTCCCTGCCTCTGATTCCCAACCTCTGATTCCACACCTCTGATTCCCCATATCTGATTCCCCGCCTCTATTTCCCCATATCTGATTCCCCGCCTCTGATTCACCAACTCTGATTCCCCGCCTCTGATTCCCCAACTCTGATTCCCCGCCTCTGATTCCCGGCGTCCGATTCCCTGCCTCTGATTCCCCGCCTCTGATTCGCCATCTCTGATTCCCCGCCTCTGATTCCCCGTGTCAGATTCCCTGCCTCTGATTCCCCGCCTCAGATTCCCCGCCTCTGATTCCCTGCCACTGATTCCCTGCCCCTGATTCCCCACCTCTGATTCCCCATATCTGATTCCCCGCCTCTGTTTCCCCGCCTCTGATTCCCCGCCTCTGATTCCCCATATCTGATTCCCTGCCTCTGATTCCACAACTCTGATTCCCCGCCTCTGATTCCCCAGCTCTGAAACCCCGCCTCTGATTCCCCGCGTCTGATTCCCTCCCTCTGATTCCCCGCCTTGATTCCCCATCTCTGATTCACAACCTCTGATTCCCCACCTCTGATTCCCCATATCTGATTCCCCGCCTCTGTTTCCCCGCCTCTGATTCCCCGCCTCTGATTCCCCATATCTGATTCCCCGGCTCTGATTGCCCACCTCTGATTCCCCGCCTCTGATTCGCAAGCTCTGATTCCCCGCCTCTGAATCCCCGCATCTGATTCCCTGCCTCTGATTCCCCGCCTCTGATTCTCCATCTCTGATTCACCGCCTTTGATTCCCCACCTCTGATTCTCCATATCTGATTCCCCACCTCTGTTTCCCCGCGTCTGATTCCCCGCCTCTGATTCTCCATATCTCATTCCCCGCCTCTGAATCCCCATCTCTGATTCCCGGACTCTGATTCCCCACCTCTGATTCCCGGCCTCTTATTCCCAGAATCTGATTCCCGGCCTCTGATTCCCGGCCTCAGATTCCCCGCCTCTGATTCCCTGCCACTGATTCCCTGCCCCTGATTCCCCACCTCTGATTCCCCATATCTGATTCCCCGCCTCTGTTTCCCCGCCTCTGATTCCCCGCCTCTGATTCCCCATATCATATTCCCTGCCTCTGATTCCACAACTCTGATTCCCCGCCTCTGATTCCCCAGCTCTGAAACCCCGCCTCTGATTCCCCGCGTCTGATTCCCTCCCTCTGATTCCCCGCCTTGATTCCCCATCTCTGATTCACAACCTCTGATTCCCCACCTCTGATTCCCCATATCTGATTCCCCGCCTCTGTTTCCCCGCCTCTGATTCCCCGCCTCTGATTCCCCATATCTGATTCCCCGGCTCTGATTGCCCACGTCTGATTCCCCGCCTCTGATTCGCAAGCTCTGATTCCCCGCCTCTGAATCCCCGCATCTGATTCCCTGCCTCTGATTCCCCGCCTCTGATTCCCCATCTCTGATTCACCGCCTTTGATTCCCCACCTCTGATTCTCCATATCTGATTCCCCACCTCTGTTTCCCCGCCTCTGATTCCCCGTCTCTGATTCTCCATATCTCATTCCCCGCCTCTGAATCCCCATCTCTGATTCCCGGACTCTGATTCCCCACCTCTGATTCCCGGCCTCTTATTCCCAGAATCTGATTCCCGGCCTCTGATTCCCGGCCTCTGATTCCCCGCTTCTGATTCAGATTCCCTGCCTCTGATTCCCCATCTCTGATTCCGCACATCTGATTCCCTGCCTCTGAATCCCCACCTCTGATTCCCCATATCTGATTCCGCACATCCGATTCCCTGCCTCTGATTCCCCGCCTCTGATATCCCGCCTCTGATTCGCAACCTCTAATTCCCCACCTCTGATTTCCCATATCTGATTCCCCGCCTCTGTTTCCCTGCCTCTGATTCCCGGCCTCTGTTTCCCCATATCTGATTCCCCTCCTCTGATTCCCCAACTCTGATTCCCCGCCTCTGATTCCCCAGCTTTGATTCCCCGCCTCTGATTCCCTGCATCTGATTCCCTGCCTCTGATTCCCAGCCTCTGATTCCCCTTCTCTGATTCACCACCTCTGAATCCCCACCTCTGATTCCCCATCTCCGATTCCGCACATCCGATTCCCTGCCTCTGATTCCCCGCCTTTTATTCCCGGCCTCTGATTCCCTGCCACTGATTCCCTGCTTCTGATTCTGATTCCCTGCCTCTGATTCCCCATCTCTGATTCCGCACATCTGATTCCCTGCCTCTGATTCCCCACCTCTGATTCCCCATATCTGATTCCCCGCCTCTGTTTCCCCGCCTCTGATTCCCCGCCTCTGTTTCCCGATATCTGATTCCCCGCCTCTGATTCCCCAACTCTGATTCCCCTCCTCTAATTCGCCAGCTATGATTCCCCGCCTCTGATTCCCTGCGTCTGATTCCCTGCCTCTGATTCCCAGCCTCTTATTCCCCTTCTCTGATTCACCACCTCTGAATCCCCACCTCTGATTCCCCATCTCTGATTCCGCACATCCGATTCCCTGCCTCTGATTCCCAGCCTCTGATTCCCCGCCTCTGATTCGCAACCACTAATTCCCCACCTCTGATTCCCCATATCTGATTCCCCGCCTCTGTTTCCCTGCCTCTGATTCCCGGCCTCTGTTTCCCCATATCTGATTCCCCTCCTCTGATTCCCCAACTCTGATTCCCCGCCTCTGATTCCCCAGCTCTGATTCCCCGCCTCTTACTCCCGGCCTCTGATTCCCTGCCACTGATTCCCCGCCCCTGATTCCCCACCTCTGATTCCCCATATCTGATTCCCCGCCTCTGTTTCCCCAGCTCTGATTCCCCACCTCTGATCCCCCAGCTCTGATTCCCTGCCACTGATTCCCCGCCCCTGATTCCCCACCTCTGATTCCCCATATCTGATTCCCCGCCTCTGTTTCCCCAGCTCTGATTCCCTGCCTCTGATTCCCTGCCCTGATTCCCCATCTCTGTTTCACCGCCTTTGATTCGCCACCTCTGATTCCCCATATCTGATTCCCCGCCTCTGTTTCCCCGCCTCTGATTCCCTGCCTCTGATTCCCAACCTCTGATTCCACACCTCTGATTCCCCATATCTGATTCCCCGCCTCTATGTCCCCATATCTGATTCCCCGCCTCTGATTCCCCAACTCTGATTCCCCGCCTCTGATTCCCCAACTCTGATTCCCCGCCTCTGATTCCCGGCGTCCGATTCCCTGCCTCTGATTCCCCGCCTCTGATTCGCCATCTCTGATTCCTCGCCTCTGATTCCCCGTGTCTGATTCCCTGCCTCTGATTCCCCATATCTGATTCCCCGCCTCTGTTTCCCCAGCTCTGATTCCCCACCTCTGATTCCCCAGCTCTGATTCCCTGCCACTGATTCCCCGCCCCTGATTCACCACCTCTGATTCCCCATATCTGATTCCCCGCCTCTGTTTCCCCAGCTCTGATTCCCTGCCTCTGATTCCCTGCCCTGATTCCCCATCTCTGTTTCACCGCCTTTGATTCGCCACCTCTGATTCCCCATATCTGATTCCCCGCCTCTGTTTCCCCGCCTCTGATTCCCTGCCTCTGATTCCCAACCTCTGATTCCACACCTCTGATTCCCCATATCTGATTCCCCGCCTCTATTTCCCCATATCTGATTCCCCGCCTCTGATTCACCAACTCTGATTCCCCGCCTCTGATTCCCCAACTCTGATTCCCCGCCTCTGATTCCCGGCGTCCGATTCCCTGCCTCTGATTCCCCGCCTCTGATTCGCCATCTCTGATTCCCCGCCTCTGATTCCCCGTGTCAGATTCCCTGCCTCTGATTCCCCGCCTCAGATTCCCCGCCTCTGATTCCCTGCCACTGATTCCCTGCCCCTGATTCCCCACCTCTGATTCCCCATATCTGATTCCCCGCCTCTGTTTCCCCGCCTCTGATTCCCCGCCTCTGATTCCCCATATCTGATTCCCTGCCTCTGATTCCACAACTCTGATTCCCCGCCTCTGATTCCCCAGCTCTGAAACCCCGCCTCTGATTCCCCGCGTCTGATTCCCTCCCTCTGATTCCCCGCCTTGATTCCCCATCTCTGATTCACAACCTCTGATTCCCCACCTCTGATTCCCCGTATCTGATTCCCCGCCTCTGTTTCCCCGCCTCTGATTCCCCGCCTCTGATTCCCCATATCTGATTCCCCGGCTCTGATTGCCCACCTCTGATTCCCCGTCTCTGATTCGCAAGCTCTGATTCCCCGCCTCTGAATCCCCGCATCTGATTCCCTGCCTCTGATTCCCCGCCTCTGATTCCCCATCTCTGATTCACCGCCTTTGATTCCCCACCTCTGATTCTCCATATCTGATTCCCCACCTCTGTTTCCCCGCCTCTGATTCCCCGCCTCTGATTCTCCATATCTCATTCCCCGCCTCTGAATCCCCATCTCTGATTCCCGGACTCTGATTCCCCACCTCTGATTCCCGGCCTCTTATTCCCAGAATCTGATTCCCGGCCTCTGATTCCCGGCCTCTGATTCCCCGCTTCTGATTCTGATTCCCTGCCTCTGATTCCCCATCTCTGATTCCGCACATCTGATTCCCTGCCTCTGAATCCCCACCTCTGATTCCCCATATCTGATTCCGCACATCCGATTCCCTGCCTCTGATTCCCCGCCTCTGATATCCCGCCTCTGATTCGCAACCTCTAATTCCCCACCTATTTCCCATATCTGATTCCCCGCCTCTGTTTCCCTGCCTCTGATTCCCGGCCTCTGTTTCCCCATATCTGATTCCCCTCCTCTGATTCCCCAACTCTGATTCCCCGCCTCTGATTCCCCAGCTTTGATTCCCCGCCTTTTATTCCCGGCCTCTGATTCCCTGCCACTGATTCCCCGCCTCTGATTCCCCACCTCTGATTCCCCATATCTGATTCCCCGCCTCTGTTTCCCCACCTCTGATTCCCGGCCTCTTATTCCCAGCATCTGATTCCCGGCCTCTGATTCCCTGCCTCTGATTCCCCGCCTCTGATTCCCCATCTCTGATTCCCCGCCTCTGATTCCCCGTGTCTGATTCCCTGCCTCTGATTCCCCGTCTCTGATTCCCCGCGTCTGATTCCCTGCCACTGATTCCCTGCCCCTGATTCCCCACCTATGATTCCCCATATCTGATTCCCCGCCTCTGTTTCCCCAACTCTGATTCCCTTCCTCTATTTCGCCAGCTATGATTCCCCGCCTCTGATTCCCTGCCACTGATTCCCTGCCCCTGATTCCCCACCTCTGATTCCCCATATATGATTCCCCGCCTCTGATTCCCCAACTCTGATTCCCCTCCTCTAATTCGCCAGCTATGATTCCCCGCCTCTGATTCCCTGCGTCTGATTCACTGCCTCTGATTCCCAGCCTCTGATTCCCCTTCTCTGATTCACCACCTCTGAATCCCCACCTCTGATTCCCCATCTCTGATTCCGTACATCCGATTCCCTGCCTCTGATTCCCCGCCTCTGATTCCCCGCCTCTGATTCCCCGCCTCTGATTCCCCGCGTCTGATTCCCTGCCACTGATTCCCTGCCCCTGATTCCCCACCTCTGATTCCCCATATCTGATTCCCCGCCTCTGTTTCCCCACCTCTGATTCCCCGCCTCTGTTTCCCCATATCTGATTCCCCGCCTCTGATTCCCCAACTCTGATTCCCCTCCTCTAATTCGCCAGCTATGATTCCCCGCCTCTGATTCCCTGCATCTGATTCCCTGCCTCTGATTCCCAGCCTCTGATTCCCCTTCTCTGATTCACCACCTCTGAATCCCCACCTCTGATTCCCCATCTCTGATTCCGCACATCCGATTCCCTGCCTCTGATTCCCCGCCTTTTATTCCCGGCCTCTGATTCCCTGCCACTGATTCCCTGCTTCTGATTCTGATTCCCTGCCTCTGATTCCCCATCTCTGATTCCGCACATCTGATTCCCTGCCTCTGATTCCCCACCTCTGATTCCCCATATCTGATTCCCCGCCTCTGTTTCCCCACCTCTGATTCCCCGCCTCTGTTTCCCGATATCTGATTCCCCGCCTCTGATTCCCCAACTCTGATTCCCCTCCTCTAATTCGCCAGCTATGATTCCCCGCCTCTGATTCCCTGCGTCTGATTCCCTGCCTCTGATTCCCAGCCTCTGATTCCCCTTCTCTGATTCACCACCTCTGAATCCCCACCTCTGATTCCCCATCTCTGATTCCGCACATCCGATTCCCTGCCTCTGATTCCCAGCCTCTGATTCCCCGCCTCTGATTCGCAACCTCTAATTCCCCACCTCTGATTCCCCATATCTGATTCCCCGCCTCTGTTTCCCTGCCTCTGATTCCCGGCCTCTGTTTCCCCATATCTGATTCCCCTCCTCTGATTCCCCGCCTTTTATTCCCGGCCTCTGATTCCCTGCCACTGATTCCCCGCCCCTGATTCCCCACCTCTGATTCTCCATATCTGATTCCCCGCCTCTGTTTCCCCAGCTCTGATTCCCCACCTCTGATTCCCCAGCTCTGATTCCCTGCCACTGATTCCCCGCCCCTGATTCCCCACCTCTGATTCCCCATATCTGATTCCCCGCCTCTGTTTCCCCAGCTCTGATTCCCTGCCTCTGATTCCCTGCCCTGATTCCCCATCTCTGTTTCACCGCCTTTGATTCGCCACCTCTGATTCCCCATATCTGATTCCCCGCCTCTGTTTCCACGCCTCTGATTCCCTGCCTCTGATTCCCAACCTCTGATTCCACACCTCTGATTCCCCATATCTGATTCCCCGCCTCTATTTCCCCATATCTGATTCCCCGCCTCTAATTCCCCAACTCTGATTCCCCGCCTCTGATTCCCCAACTCTGATTCCCCGCCTCTGATTCCCGGCGTCCGATTCCCTGCCTCTGATTCCCCGCCTCTGATTCGCCATCTCTGATTCCCCGCCTCTGATTCCCCGTGTCTGATTCCCTGCCTCTGATTCCCCATATCTGATTACCCGCCTCTGTTTCCCCAGCTCTGATTCCCCACCTCTGATTCCCCAGCTCTGATTCCCTGCCACTGATTCCCCGCCCCTGATTCACCACCTCTGATTCCCCATATCTGATTCCCCGCCTCTGTTTCCCCAGCTCAGATTCCCTGCCTCTGATTCCCTGCCCTGATTCCCCATCTCTGTTTCACCGCCTTTGATTCGCCACCTCTGATTCCCCATATCTGATTCCCCGCCTCTGTTTCCCCGCCTCTGATTCCCTGCCTCTGATTCCCAACCTCTGATTCCACACCTCTGATTCCCCATATCTGATTCCCCGCCTCTATTTCCCCATATCTGATTCCCCGCCTCTGATTCACCAACTCTGATTCCCCGCCTCTGATTCCCCAACTCTGATTCCCCGCCTCTGATTCCCGGCGTCCGATTCCCTGCCTCTGATTCCCCGCCTCTGATTCGCCATCTCTGATTCCACGCCTCTGATTCCCCGTGTCTGATTCCCTGCCTCTGATTCCCCGCCTCAGATTCCCCGCCTCTGATTCCCTGCCACTGATTCCCTGCCCCTGATTCCCCACCTCTGATTCCCCATATCTGATTCCCCGCCTCTGTTTCCCCGCCTCTGATTCCCCGCCTCTGATTCCCCATATCTGATTCCCTGCCTCTGATTCCACAACTCTGATTCCCCGCCTCTGATTCCCCAGCTCTGAAACCCCGCCTCTGATTCCCCGCGTCTGATTCCCTCCCTCTGATTCCCCGCCTTGATTCCCCATCTCTGATTCACAACCTCTGATTCCCCACCTCTGATTCCCCATATCTGATTCCCCGCCTCTGTTTCCCCGCCTCTGATTCCCCGCCTCTGATTCCCCATATCTGATTCCCCGGCTCTGATTGCCCACCTCTGATTCCCCGCCTCTGATTCGCAAGCTCTGATTCCCCGCCTCTGAATCCCCGCATCTGATTCCCTGCCTCTGATTCCCCGCCTCTGATTCCCCATCTCTGATTCACCGCCTTTGATTCCCCACCTCTGATTCTCCATATCTGATTCCCCACCTCTGTTTCCCCGCCTCTGATTCCCCGCCTCTGATTCTCCATATCTCATTCCCCGCCTCTGAATCCCCATCTCTGATTCCCGGACTCTGATTCCCCACCTCTGATTCCCGGCCTCTTATTCCCAGAATCTGATTCCCGGCCTCTGATTCCCGGCCTCTGATTCCCCGCTTCTGATTCAGATTCCCTGCCTCTGATTCCCCATCTCTGATTCCGCACATCTGATTCCCTGCCTCTGAATCCCCACCTCTGATTCCCCATATCTGATTCCGCACATCCGATTCCCTGCCTCTGATTCCCCGCCTCTGATATCCCGCCTCTGATTCGCAACCTCTAATTCCCCACCTCTGATTTCCCATATCTGATTCCCCGCCTCTGTTTCCCTGCCTCTGATTCCCGGCCTCTGTTTCCCCATATCTGATTCCCCTCCTCTGATTCCCCAACTCTGATTCCCCGCCTCTGATTCCCCAGCTTTGATTCCCCGCCTCTGATTCCCTGCATCTGATTCCCTGCCTCTGATTCCCAGCCTCTGATTCCCCTTCTCTGATTCACCACCTCTGAATCCCCACCTCTGATTCCCCATCTCCGATTCCGCACATCCGATTCCCTGCCTCTGATTCCCCGCCTTTTATTCCCGGCCTCTGATTCCCTGCCACTGATTCCCTGCTTCTGATTCTGATTCCCTGCCTCTGATTCCCCATCTCTGATTCCGCACATCTGATTCCCTGCCTCTGATTCCCCACCTCTGATTCCCCATATCTGATTCCCCGCCTCTGTTTCCCCGCCTCTGATTCCCCGCCTCTGTTTCCCGATATCTGATTCCCCGCCTCTGATTCCCTGCGTCTGATTCCCTGCCTCTGATTCCCAGCCTCTTATTCCCTTTCTCTGATTCACCACCTCTGAATCCCCACCTCTGATTCCCCATCTCTGATTCCGCACATCCGATTCCCTGCCTCTGATTCCCAGCCTCTGATTCCCCGCCTCTGATTCGCAACCACTAATTCCCCACCTCTGATTCCCCATATCTGATTCCCCGCCTCTGTTTCCCTGCCTCTGATTCCCGGCCTCTGTTTCCCCATATCTGATTCCCCTCCTCTGATTCCCCAACTCTGATTCCCCGCCTCTGATTCCCCATCTCTGATTCCCCGCCTTTTATTCCCGGCCTCTGATTCCCTGCCACTGATTCCCCGCCCCTGATTCCCTGCCTCTGATTCCCCATATCTGATTCCCCGCCTCTGTTTCCCCAGCTCTGATTCCCCACCTCTGATTCCCCAGCTCTGATTCCCTGCCACTGATTCCCCGCCCCTGATTCCCCACCTCTGATTCCCCATATCTGATTCCCCGCCTCTGTTTCCCCAGCTTTGATTCCCTGCCTCTGATTCCCTGCCCTGATTCCCCATCTCTGTTTCACCGCCTTTGATTCGCCACCTCTGATTCCCCATATCTGATTCCCCGCCTCTGTTTCCCCGCCTCTGATTCCCTGCCTCTGATTCCCAACCACTGATTCCACACCTCTGATTCCCCATATCTGATTCCCCGCCTCTATTTCCCCATATCTGATTCCCCGCCTCTGATTCACCAACTCTGATTCCCCGCCTCTGATTCCCCAACTCTGATTCCCCGCCTCTGATTCCCGGCGTCCGATTCCCTGCCTCTGATTCCCCGCCTCTGATTCGCCATCTCTGATTCCCCGCCTCTGATTCCCCGTGTCAGATTCCCTGCCTCTGATTCCCCGCCTCAGATTCCCCGCCTCTGATTCCCTGCCACTGATTCCCTGCCCCTGATTCCCCACCTCTGATTCCCCATATCTGATTCCCCGCCTCTGTTTCCCCGCCTCTGATTCCCCGCCTCTGATTCCCCATATCTGATTCCCTGCCTCTGATTCCACAACTCTGATTCCCCGCCTCTGATTCCCCAGCTCTGAAACCCCGCCTCTTATTCCCCGCGTCTGATTCCCTCCCTCTGATTCCCCGCCTTGATTCCCCATCTCTGATTCACAACCTCTGATTCCCCACCTCTGATTCCCCATATCTGATTCCCCGCCTCTGTTTCCCCGCCTCTGATTCCCCGCCTCTGATTCCCCATATCTGATTCCCCGGCTCTGATTGCCCACCTCTGATTCCCCGCCTCTGATTCGCAAGCTCTGATTCCCCGCCTCTGAATCCCCGCATCTGATTCCCTGCCTCTGATTCCCCGCCTCTTATTCTCCATCTCTGATTCACCGCCTTTGATTCCCCACCTCTGATTCTCCATATCTGATTCCCCACCTCTGTTTCCCCGCCTCTGATTCCCCGCCTCTGATTCTCCATATCTCATTCCCCGCCTCTGAATCCCCATCTCTGATTGCCAGACTCTGATTCCCCACCTCTGATTCCCGGCCTCTTATTCCCAGAATCTGATTCCCGGCCTCTGATTCCCGGCCTCTGATTCCCCGCTTCTGATTCTGATTCCCTGCCTCTGATTCCCCATCTCTGATTCCGCACATCTGATTCCCTGCCTCTGAATCCGCACCTCTGATTCCCCATATCTGATTCCGCACATCCGATTCCCTGCCTCTGATTCCCCGCCTCTGATATCCCGCCTCTGATTCGCAACCTCTAATTCCCCACCTCTGATTTCCCATATCTGATTCCCCGCCTCTGTTTCCCTGCCTCTGATTCCCGGCCTCTGTTTCCCCATATCTGATTCCCCTCCTCTGATTCCCCAACTCTGATTCCCCGCCTCTGATTCCCCAGCTTTGATTCCCCGCCTTTTATTCCCGGCCTCTGATTCCCTGCCACTGATTCCCCGCCTCTGATTCCCCACCTCTGATTCCCCATATCTGATTCCCCGCCTCTGTTTCCCCACCTCTGATTCCCGGCCTCTTATTCCCAGCATCTGATTCCCGGCCTCTGATTCCCTGCCTCTGATTCCCCGCCTCTGATTCCCCATCTCTGATTCCCCGCCTCTGATTCCCCGTGTCTGATTCCCTGCCTCTGATTCCCCGTCTCTGATTCCCCGCGTCTGATTCCCTGCCACTGATTCCCTGCCCCTGATTCCCCACCTCTGATTCCCCATATCTGATTCCCCGCCTCTGTTTCCCCAACTCTGATTCCCTTCCTCTATTTCGCCAGCTATGATTCCCCGCCTCTGATTCCCTGCCACTGATTCCCTGCCCCTGATTCCCCACCTCTGATTCCCCATATATGATTCCCCGCCTCTGATTCCCCAACTCTGATTCCCCTCCTCTAATTCGCCAGCTATGATTCCCCGCCTCTGATTCCCTGCGTCTGATTCCCTGCCTCTGATTCCCAGCCTCTGATTCCCCTTCTCTGATTCACCACCTCTGAATCCCCACCTCTGATTCCCCATCTCTGATTCCGTACATCCGATTCCCTGCCTCTGATTCCCCGCCTCTGATTCCCCGCCTCTGATTCCCCGCCTCTGATTCCCCGCGTCTGATTCCCTGCCACTGATTCCCTGCCCCTGATTCCCAACCTCTGATTCCCCATATCTGATTCCCCGCCTCTGTTTCCCCACCTCTGATTCCCCGCCTCTGTTTCCCCATATCTGATTCCCCGCCTCTGATTCCCCAACTCTGATTCCCCTCCTCTAATTCGCCAGCTATGATTCCCCGCCTCTGATTCCCTGCATCTGATTCCCTGCCTCTGATTCCCAGCCTCTGATTCCCCTTCTCTGATTCACCACCTCTGAATCCCCACCTCTGATTCCCCATCTCTGATTCCGCACATCCGATTCCCTGCCTCTGATTCCCCGCCTTTTATTCCCGGCCTCTGATTCCCTGCCACTGATTCCCTGCTTCTGATTCTGATTCCCTGCCTCTGATTCCCCATCTCTGATTCCGCACATCTGATTCCCTGCCTCTGATTCCCCACCTCTGATTCCCCATATCTGATTCCCCGCCTCTGTTTCCCCACCTCTGATTCCCCGCCTCTGTTTCCCGATATCTGATTCCCCGCCTCTGATTCCCCAACTCTGATTCCCCTCCTCTAATTCGCCAGCTATGATTCCCCGCCTCTGATTCCCTGCGTCTGATTCCCTGCCTCTGATTCCCAGCCTCTGATTCCCCTTCTCTGATTCACCACCTCTGAATCCCCACCTCTGATTCCCCATCTCTGATTCCGCACATCCGATTCCCTGCCTCTGATTCCCAGCCTCTGATTCCCCGCCTCTGATTCGCAACCTCTAATTCCCTACCTCTGATTCCCCATATCTGATTCCCCGCCTCTGTTTCCCTGCCTCTGATTCCCGGCCTCTGTTTCCCCATATCTGATTCCCCTCCTCTGATTCCCCGCCTTTTATTCCCGGCCTCTGATTCCCTGCCACTGATTCCCCGCCCCTGATTCCCCACCTCTGATTCCCCATATCTGATTCCCCGCCTCTGTTTCCCCAGCTCTGATTCCCCACCTCTGATTCCCCAGCTCTGATTCCCTGCCACTGATTCCCCACCCCTGATTCCCCACCTCTGATTCCCCATATCTGATTCCCCGCCTCTGTTTCCCCAGCTCTGATTCCCTGCCTCTGATTCCCTGCCCTGATTCCCCATCTCTGTTTCACCGCCTTTGATTCGCCACCTCTGATTCCCCATATCTGATTCCCCGCCTCTGTTTCCCCGCCTCTGATTCCCTGCCTCTGATTCCCAACCTCTGATTCCACACCTCTGATTCCCCATATCTGATTCCCCGCCTCTATTTCCCAATATCTGATTCCCCGCCTCTGATTCCCCAACTCTGATTCCCCGCCTCTGATTCCCCAACTCTGATTCCCCGCCTCTGATTCCCGGCGTCCGATTCCCTGCCTCTGATTCCCCGCCTCTGATTCGCCATCTCTGATTCCCCGCCTCTGATTCCCCGTGTCTGATTCCCTGCCTCTGATTCCCCATATCTGATTACCCGCCTCTGTTACCCCAGCTCTGATTCCCCACCTCTGATTCCCCAGCTCTGATTCCCTGCCACTGATTCCCCGCCCCTGATTCCCCACCTCTGATTCCCCATATCTGATTCCCCGCCTCTGTTTCCCCAGCTCTGATTCCCTGCCTCTGATTCCCTGCCCTGATTCCCCATCTCTGTTTCACCGCCTTTGATTCGCCACCTCTGATTCCCCATATCTGATTCCCCGCCTCTGTTTCCCCGCCTCTGATTCCCTGCCTCTGATTCCCAACCTCTGATTCCACACCTCTGATTCCCCATATCTGATTCTCCGCCTCTATTTCCCCATATCTGATTCCCCGCCTCTGATTCACCAACTCTGATTCCCCGCCTCTGATTCCCCAACTCTGATTCCCCGCCTCTGATTCCCGGCGTCCGATTCCCTGCCTCTGATTCCCCGCCTCTGATTCGCCATCTCTGATTCCCCGCCTCTGATTCCCCGTGTCTGATTCCCTGCCTCTGATTCCCCACCTCAGATTCCCCGCCTCTGATTCCCTGCCACTGATTCCCTGCCCCTGATTCCCCACCTCTGATTCCCCATATCTGATTCCCCGCCTCTGTTTCCCCGCCTCTGATTCCCCGCCTCTGATTCCCCATATCTGATTCCCTGCCTCTGATTCCACAACTCTGATTCCCCGCCTCTGATTCCCCAGCTCTGAAACCCCGCCTCTGATTCCCCGCGTCTGATTCCCTCCCTCTGATTCCCCGCCTTGATTCCCCATCTCTGATTCACAACCTCTGATTCCCCACCTATGATTCCCCATATCTGATTCCCCGCCTCTGTTTCCCCGCCTCTGATTCCCCGCCTCTGATTCCCCATATCTGATTCCCCGGCTCTGATTGCCCACCTCTGATTCCCCGCCTCTGATTCGCCAGCTCTGATTCCCCGCCTCTGAATCCCCGCATCTGATTCCCTGCCTCTGATTCCCCGCCTCTGATTCCCCATCTCTGATTCACCGCCTTTGATTCCCCACCTCTGATTCTCCATATCTGATTCCCCACCTCTGTTTCCCCGCCTCTGATTCCCCGCCTCTGATTCTCCATATCTCATTCCCCGCCTCTGAATCCCCATCTCTGATTCCCGGACTCTGATTCCCCACCTCTGATTCCCGGCCTCTTATTCCCAGCATCTGATTCCCGGCCTCTGATTCCCGGCCTCTGATTCCCCGCTTCTGATTCTGATTCCCTGCCTCTGATTCCCCATCTCTGATTCCGCACATTTGATTCCCTGCCTCTGATTCCCCACCTCTGATTCCCCATATCTGATTCCCCGCCTCTGTTTCCCCGCCTCTGATTCCCCGCCTCTGTTTCCCCATATCTAATTCCCCACCTCTGATGCCCCAACTCTGATTCCCCGCCTCTGATTCCCCAGCTCTGATTCCCCGCCTCTGATTCCCCGCAACCGATTCCCCATGTCTGATTCCCCGCCTCTGTTTCCCCGCCTCTGATTCCCCGCCTCTGTTTCCCCATATCTGATTCCCCGCCTCTGATTCCCCAGCTCTGATTCCCTGCCTCTGATTCCCCGCGTTCTATTCGCTGCCTCTGATTCCCCTCCTGTGATTCCCCATCTCTGATTCACCACCTCTGATTCCCCACCTCTGATTCCCCATATCTAATTCCCCGCCTCTGCTTGCCCGCCTCTCATTCCCCGCCTCTGTTTCCCCATATCTGATTCCCCGCCTCTGAATCCCCAACTCTGATTCCCTGCCTCTGATTCACCAGCTCTGATTCCCCGCCTTTGATTCCCCCCGTCTGATTCCCAGCCTCTGAATCCCCGTCTGATTTCTTGCCTCTGATTCCCCGCCTCTGATTCCCCATCTCTGATTCACTGCCTCTGATTCCCCACATCTGATTCCCCATCTCTGATTCCGCACAACCGATTCCCTGCCTCTGATTCCCCGACTCTGATTCCACACCTCTGATTCCCCAGCTCTGATTCCCCGCATCTGATTCCCCGCGTCTGATTCCCTGCCTGTGATTCCCCGCCTCTGATTCCCCATCTCTGATTCCCCACCTCTGATTCCCCGTGTCTGATTCCCTTCCTTTGATTCCCCGCCTCTGATTCCCCGCCTCTGATTCCCTGCCACTGATTCCCCGCCCCTGATTCCCCACCTCTGATTCCCCATATCTTATTCCCCGCCAATGTTTCCCCCCCTCTGATTCCCAGCCTCTGATTCCCCATATCTGATTCCCTGCCTCTGATTCCCCATATCTGATTCCCCGCCTCTATTTCCCCATATCTGCTTCGCCGCCTCTGATTCCCCAACTCTGATTCCCCGCCTCTGATTCCCCAGCTCTGATTTCCCGCCTCTGATTCCCGGCATCCGATTCCCTGCCTCTGATTCCCCGCCTCTGATTCCCCATCTCTGATTCCCCGCCTCTGATTCCCCGTGTCTGATTCCCTGCCTCTGATTCCCCGCCTCTGATTCCCCATATCTGATTCCCCGCCTCTGTTTTCCCGCCTCTGATTCCCTGCCTCTGATTCCCCATATCTGATTCCCCGCCTCTGATTCCCCAACTCTGATTCCCCGCCTCTGATTCCCCAGCTCTGAATCCCCGCCTCTGATTCCCCGCGTCTGATTCCCTGCCTCTGATTCCCCGCCTCTGATTCCCCATCTGTGATTCACAACCTCTGATGCCCCACCTCTGATTCCCCATATCCGATTCCCCGCCTCTGTTTCCCCGCCTCTGATTCCCCGCCTCTGATTCCCCATATCTGATTCCCCGCCTCTGATTGCCCACCTCTGATTCCCCGCGTCTGATTCCCTGCCTCTGATTCCACGCCTCTGATTCCCCATCTCTGATTCACCACCTCTGATTCCCGGCCTCTGATTCCCCATCTCTGATTCCGCACATCCGATTCCCTGCCTATGATTCCCCACCTCTGATTCCCCGCCTCTGATTCCCCATATCTGATTCCCTGCCTCTGTTTCCCCGCCTCTGATTCCCCACATCTGTTTCCCCATATCTGATTCCCCGCCTCTGATTCCCCAACTCTAATACCCCGCCTCTGATTCCCCAGCTCTGATTCCCCGCCTCTGATTCCCCGCATCTGATTCCCTGCCGCTGATTCCCCGCCTCTGATTCCGGCCTCTGATTCCCGGCCTCTGATTCCCTGCTTCTGATTCTGATTCCCTGCCTCTGATTCCCCATCTCTGATTCCGCACATCTGATTCCTTGCCTCTGATTCCCCACCTCTGATTCCCCATATCTGATTCCCCGCCTGGGTTTCCCCGCCTCTGATTCCCCGCCTCTGTTTCCCAATATCTAAGTCCCCGCCTCTGATTCCCCAAATCTGATTCCCCACCTCTGATTCCCCAGCTCTGATTCCCCGCCTCTGATTCCCCGCATCTGATTCCCTGCATCTGATTCCAAGCCTCTGATTCCCTGCCTCTGATTCCCAACCTCTGATTCCCCACCTCTGATTCCCCATATCTGATTCCCCGCCTCTGTTTCCCCGCCTCGGATTCCCCGCCTCTGTTTCCCCATATCTGATTCCCGGCCTCTGATTCCACGCCTCTGATTCCCCGCCTCTGATTCCCTGCCTCTGATTCCCCATCTCCGATTCCGCACATCTGATTCCCTTCCTCTGATTCCCCGCCTCTGATTCCCCGCCTCTGATTCCCTGCCTCTGATTCCCAACCTCGGATTCCCCACCTCTGATTCCCCATATCTGATTCCCCGCCTCTGTTTCCCCGCCTCTGTTTCCCCGCCTCTGATTCCCCGCCTCTGTTTCCCTATATCTAATTCCCCACCTCTGATGCCCAAACTCTGATTCCCCGCCTCTGATTCCCCAGCTCTGATTCCCCGCCTCTGATTCCCTGCATCCGATTCCCCATATCTGATTCCCCGCCTCTGTTTCCCCGCCACTGATTCCCCGCCTCTGATTCCCCGCCTCTGATTCCCCAACTCTGATTCCCCGCCTCTGATTCCCGGCGTCCGATTCCCTGCCTCTGATTCCCCGCCTCTGATTCGCCATCTCTGATTCCCCGCCTCTGATTCCCCGTGTCTGATTCCCTGCCTCTGATTCCCCATATCTGATTACCCGCCTCTGTTACCCCAGCTCTGATTCCCCACCTCTGATTCCCCAGCTCTGATTCCCTGACACTGATTCCCCGCCCCTGATTCCCCACCTCTGATTCCCCATATCTGATTCCCCGCCTCTGTTTCCCCAGCTCTGATTCCCTGCCTCTGATTCCCTGCCCTGATTCCCCATCTCTGTTTCACCGCCTTTGATTCGCCACCTCTGATTCCCCATATCTGATTCCCCGCCTCTGTTTCCCCGCCTCTGATTCCCTGCCTCTGATTCCCAACCTCTGATTCCACACCTCTGATTCCCCATATCTGATTCCCCGCCTCTATTTCCCCATATCTGATTCCCCGCCTCTGATTCACCAACTCTGATTCCCCGCCTCTGATTCCCCAACTCTGATTCCCCGCCTCTGATTCCCGGCGTCCGATTCCCTGCCATTGATTCCCCGCCTCTGATTCGCCATCTCTGATTCCCCGCCTCTGATTCCCCGTGTCTGATTCCCTGCCTCTGATTCCCCACCTCAGATTCCCCGCCTCTGATTCCCTGCCACTGATTCCCTGCCCCTGATTCCCCACCTCTGATTCCCCATATCTGATTCCCCGCCTCTGTTTCCCCGCCTCTGATTCCCCGCCTCTGATTCCCCATATCTGATTCCCTGCCTCTGATTCCACAACTCTGATTCCCCGCCTCTGATTCCCCAGCTCTGAAACCCCGCCTCTGATTCCCCGCGTCTGATTCCCTCCCTCTGATTCCCCGCCTTGATTCCCCATCTCTGATTCACAACCTCTGATTCCCCACCTCTGATTCCCCATATCTGATTCCCCGCCTCTGTTTCCCCGCCTCTGATTCCCCGCCTCTGATTCCCCATATCTGATTCCCCGGCTCTGATTGCCCACCTCTGATTCCCCGCCTCTGATTCCCCATCTCTGATTCACCGCCTTTGATTCCCCACCTCTGATTCTCCATATCTGATTCCCCACCTCTGTTTCCCCGCCTCTGATTCCCCGCCTCTGATTCTCCATATCTCATTCCCCGCCTCTGAATCCCCATCTCTGATTCCCGGACTCTGATTCCCCACCTCTGATTCCCGGCCTCTTATTCCCAGCATCTGATTCCCGGCCTCTGATTCCCGGCCTCTGATTCACCGCTTCTGATTCTGATTCCCTGCCTCTGATTCCCCATCTCTGATTCCGCACATTTGATTCCCTGCCTCTGATTCCCCACCTCTGATTCCCCATATCTGATTCCCCGCCTCTGTTTCCCCGCCTCTGATTCCCCGCCTCTGTTTCCCCATATCTAATTCCCCACCTCTGATGCCCCAACTCTGATTCCCCGCCTCTGATTCCCCAGCTCTGATTCCCCGCCTCTGATTCCCCGCAACCGATTCCCCATGTCTGATTCCCCGCTTCTGTTTCCCCGCCTCTGATTCCCCGCCTCTGTTTCCCCATATCTGATTCCCCGCCTCTGATTCCCCAGCTCTGATTCCCTGCCTCTGATTCCCCGCGTTCTATTCGCTGCCTCTGATTCCCCTCCTGTGATTCCCCATCTCTGATTCACCACCTCTGATTCCCCACCTCTGATTCCCCATATCTAATTCCCCGCCTCTGCTTGCCCGCCTCTCATTCCCCGCCTCTGTTTCCCCATATCTGATTCCCCGCCTCTGAATCCCCAACTCTGATTCCCTGCCTCTGATTCACCAGCTCTGATTCCCCGCCTTTGATTCCCCCCGTCTGATTCCCAGCCTCTGAATCCCCGTCTGATTTCTTGCCTCTGATTCCCCGCCTCTGATTCCCCATCTCTGATTCACTGCCTCTGATTCCCCACATCTGATTCCCCATCTCTGATTCCGCACAACCGATTCCCTGCCTCTGATTCCCCGACTCTGATTCCACACCTCTGATTCCCCAGCTCTGATTCCCCGCATCTGATTCCCCGCGTCTGATTCCCTGCCTGTGATTCCCCGCCTCTGATTCGCAAGCTCTGATTCCCCGCCTCTGAATCCCCGCATCTGATTCCCCATCTCTGATTCACCGCCTTTGATTCCCCACCTCTGATTCTCCATATCTGATTCCCCACCTCTGTTTCCCCGCCTCTGATTCCCCGCCTCTGATTCTCCATATCTCATTCCCCGCCTCTGAATCCCCATCTCTGATTCCCGGACTCTGATTCCCCACCTCTGATTCCCGGCCTCTTATTCCCAGAATCTGATTCCCGGCCTCTGATTCCCGGCCTCTGATTCCCCGCTTCTGATTCAGATTCCCTGCCTCTGATTCCCCATCTCTGATTCCGCACATCTGATTCCCTGCCTCTGAATCCCCACCTCTGATTCCCCATATCTGATTCCGCACATCCGATTCCCTGCCTCTGATTCCCCGCCTCTGATATCCCGCCTCTGATTCGCAACCTCTAATTCCCCACCTCTGATTTCCCATATCTGATTCCCCGCCTCTGTTTCCCTGCCTCTGATTCCCGGCCTCTGTTTCCCCATATCTGATTCCCCTCCTCTGATTCCCCAACTCTGATTCCCCGCCTCTGATTCCCCAGCTTTGATTCCCCGCCTCTGATTCCCTGCATCTGATTCCCTGCCTCTGATTCCCAGCCTCTGATTCCCCTTCTCTGATTCACCACCTCTGAATCCCCACCTCTGATTCCCCATCTCCGATTCCGCACATCCGATTCCCTGCCTCTGATTCCCCGCCTTTTATTCCCGGCCTCTGATTCCCTGCCACTGATTCCCTGCTTCTGATTCTGATTCCCTGCCTCTGATTCCCCATCTCTGATTCCGCACATCTGATTCCCTGCCTCTGATTCCCCACCTCTGATTCCCCATATCTGATTCCCCGCCTCTGTTTCCCCGCCTCTGATTCCCCGCCTCTGTTTCCCGATATCTGATTCCCCGCCTCTGATTCCCCAACTCTGATTCCCCTCCTCTAATTCGCCAGCTATGATTCCCCGCCTCTGATTCCCTGCGTCTGATTCCCTGCCTCTGATTCCCAGCCTCTTATTCCCTTTCTCTGATTCACCACCTCTGAATCCCCACCTCTGATTCCCCATCTCTGATTCCGCACATCCGATTCCCTGCCTCTGATTCCCAGCCTCTGATTCCCCGCCTCTGATTCGCAACCACTAATTCCCCACCTCTGATTCCCCATATCTGATTCCCCGCCTCTGTTTCCCTGCCTCTGATTCCCGGCCTCTGTTTCCCCATATCTGATTCCCCTCCTCTGATTCCCCAACTCTGATTCCCCGCCTCTGATTCCCCAGCTCTGATTCCCCGCCTTTTATTCCCGGCCTCTGATTCCCTGCCACTGATTCCCCGCCCCTGATTCCCCACCTCTGATTCCCCATATCTGATTCCCCGCCTCTGTTTCCCCAGCTCTGATTCCCCACCTCTGATCCCCCAGCTCTGATTCCCTGACACTGATTCCCCGCCCCTGATTCCCCACCTCTGATTCCCCATATCTGATTCCCCGCCTCTGTTTCCCCAGCTCTGATTCCCTGCCTCTGATTCCCTGCCCTGATTCCCCATCTCTGTTTCACCGCCTTTGATTCGCCACCTCTGATTCCCCATATCTGATTCCCCGCCTCTGTTTCCCCGCCTCTGATTCCCTGCCTCTGATTCCCAACCTCTGATTCCACACCTCTGATTCCCCATATCTGATTCCCCGCCTCTATGTCCCCATATCTGATTCCCCGCCTCTGATTCCCCAACTCTGATTCCCCGCCTCTGATTCCCCAACTCTGATTCCCCGCCTCTGATTCCCGGCGTCCGATTCCCTGCCTCTGATTCCCCACCTCTGATTCGCCATCTCTGATTCCCCGCCTCTGATTCCCCGTGTCTGATTCCCTGCCTCTGATTCCCCATATCTGATTCCCCGCCTCTGTTTCCCCAGCTCTGATTCCCCACCTCTGATTCCCCAGCTCTGATTCCCTGCCACTGATTCCCCGCCCCTGATTCCCCACCTCTGATTCCCCATATCTGATTCCCCGCCTCTGTTTCCCCAGTTCTGATTCCCTGCCTCTGATTCCCTGCCCTGATTCCCCATCTCTGTTTCACCGCCTTTGATTCGCCACCTCTGATTCCCCATATCTGATTCCCCGCCTCTGTTTCCCCGCCTCTGATTCCCTGCCTCTGATTCCCAACCTCTGATTCCACACCTCTGATTCCCCATATCTGATTCCCCGCCTCTATTTCCCCATATCTGATTCCCCGCCTCTGATTCACCAACTCTGATTCCCCGCCTCTGATTCCCCAACTCTGATTCCCCGCCTCTGATTCCCGGCGTCCGATTCCCTGCCTCTGATTCCCCGCCTCTGATTCGCCATCTCTGATTCCCCGCCTCTGATTCCCCGTGTCAGATTCCCTGCCTCTGATTCCCCGCCTCAGATTCCCCGCCTCTGATTCCCTGCCACTGATTCCCTGCCCTGATTCCCCACCTCTGATTCCCCATATCTGATTCCCCGCCTCTGTTTCCCCGCCTCTGATTCCCCGCCTCTGATTCCCCATATCTGATTCCCTGCCTCTGATTCCACAACTCTGATTCCCCGCCTCTGATTCCCCAGCTCTGAAACCCCGCCTCTGATTCCCCGCGTCTGATTCCCTCCCTCTGATTCCCCGCCTTGATTCCCCATCTCTGATTCACAACCTCTGATTCCCCACCTCTGATTCCCCATATCTGATTCCCCGCCTCTGTTTCCCCGCCTCTGATTCCCCGCCTCTGATTCCCCATATCTGATTCCCCGGCTCTGATTGCCCACCTCTGATTCCCCGCCTCTGATTCGCAAGCTCTGATTCCCCGCCTCTGAATCCCCGCATCTGATTCCCTGCCTCTGATTCCCCGCCTCTGATTCTCCATCTCTGATTCACCGCCTTTGATTCCCCACCTCTGATTCTCCATATCTGATTCCCCACCTCTGTTTCCCCGCCTCTGATTCCCCGCCTCTGATTCTCCATATCTCATTCCCCGCCTCTGAATCCCCATCTCTGATTCCCGGACTCTGATTCCCCACCTCTGATTCCCGGCCTCTTATTCCCAGAATCTGATTCCCGGCCTCTGATTCCCGGCCTCAGATTCCCCGCCTCTGATTCCCTGCCACTGATTCCCTGCCCCTGATTCCCCACCTCTGATTCCCCATATCTGATTCCCCGCCTCTGTTTCCCCGCCTCTGATTCCCCGCCTCTGATTCCCCATATCATATTCCCTGCCTCTGATTCCACAACTCTGATTCCCCGCCTCTGATTCCCCAGCTCTGATTCCCCGCATCTGATTCCCCGCGTCTGATTCCCTGCCTGTGATTCCCCGCCTCTGATTCCCCATCTCTGATTCCCCACCTCTGATTCCCCGTGTCTGATTCCCTTCCTTTGATTCCCCGCCTCTGATTCCCCGCCTCTGATTCCCTGCCACTGATTCCCCGCCCCTGATTCCCCACCTCTGATTCCCCATATCTTATTCCCCGCCAATGTTTCCCCCCCTCTGATTCCCAGCCTCTGATTCCCCATATCTGATTCCCTGCCTCTGATTCCCCATATCTGATTCCCCGCCTCTATTTCCCCATATCTGCTTCGCCGCCTCTGATTCCCCAACTCTGATTCCCCGCCTCTGATTCCCCAGCTCTGATTTCCCGCCTCTGATTCCCGGCATCCGATTCCCTGCCTCTGATTCCCCGCCTCTGATTCCCCATCTCTGATTCCCCGCCTCTGATTCCCCGTGTCTGATTCCCTGCCTCTGATTCCCCGCCTCTGATTCCCCATATCTGATTCCCCGCCTCTGTTTTCCCGCCTCTGATTCCCTGCCTCTGATTCCCCATATCTGATTCCCCGCCTCTGATTCCCCAACTCTGATTCCCCGCCTCTGATTCCCCAGCTCTGAATCCCCGCCTCTGATTCCCCGCGTCTGATTCCCTGCCTCTGATTCCCCGCCTCTGATTCCCCATCTGTGATTCACAACCTCTGATGCCCCACCTCTGATTCCCCATATCCGATTCCCCGCCTCTGTTTCCCCGCCTCTGATTCCCCGCCTCTGATTCCCCATATCTGATTCCCCGCCTCTGATTGCCCACCTCTGATTCCCCGCGTCTGATTCCCTGCCTCTGATTCCACGCCTCTGATTCCCCATCTCTGATTCACCACCTCTGATTCCCGGCCTCTGATTCCCCATCTCTGATTCCGCACATCCGATTCCCTGCCTATGATTCCCCACCTCTGATTCCCCGCCTCTGATTCCCCATATCTGATTCCCTGCCTCTGTTTCCCCGCCTCTGATTCCCCACATCTGTTTCCCCATATCTGATTCCCCGCCTCTGATTCCCCAACTCTAATACCCCGCCTCTGATTCCCCAGCTCTGATTCCCCGCCTCTGATTCCCCGCATCTGATTCCCTGCCGCTGATTCCCCGCCTCTGATTCCGGCCTCTGATTCCCGGCCTCTGATTCCCTGCTTCTGATTCTGATTCCCTGCCTCTGATTCCCCATCTCTGATTCCGCACATCTGATTCCTTGCCTCTGATTCCCCACCTCTGATTCCCCATATCTGATTCCCCGCCTGGGTTTCCCCACCTCTGATTCCCCGCCTCTGTTTCCCAATATCTAAGTCCCCGCCTCTGATTCCCCAAATCTGATTCCCCACCTCTGATTCCCCAGCTCTGATTCCCCGCCTCTGATTCCCCGCATCTGATTCCCTGCATCTGATTCCAAGCCTCTGATTCCCTGCCTCTGATTCCCAACCTCTGATTCCCCACCTCTGATTCCCCATATCTGATTCCCCGCCTCTGTTTCCCCGCCTCGGATTCCCCGCCTCTGTTTCCCCATATCTGATTCCCGGCCTCTGATTCCACGCCTCTGATTCCCCGCCTCTGATTCCCTGCCTCTGATTCCCCATCTCCGATTCCGCACATCTGATTCCCTTCCTCTGATTCCCCGCCTCTGATTCCCCGCCTCTGATTCCCTGCCTCTGATTCCCAACCTCGGATTCCCCACCTCTGATTCCCCATATCTGATTCCCCGCCTCTGTTTCCCCGCCTCTGTTTCCCCGCCTCTGATTCCCCGCCTCTGTTTCCCTATATCTAATTCCCCACCTCTGATGCCCAAACTCTGATTCCCCGCCTCTGATTCCCCAGCTCTGATTCCCCGCCTCTGATTCCCTGCATCCGATTCCCCATATCTGATTCCCCGCCTCTGTTTCCCCGCCACTGATTCCCCGCCTCTGATTCCCCGCCTCTGATTCCCCAACTCTGATTCCCCGCCTCTGATTCCCGGCGTCCGATTCCCTGCCTCTGATTCCCCGCCTCTGATTCGCCATCTCTGATTCCCCGCCTCTGATTCCCCGTGTCTGATTCCCTTCCTCTGATTCCCCATATCTGATTACCCGCCTCTGTTACCCCAGCTCTGATTCCCCACCTCTGATTCCCCAGCTCTGATTCCCTGCCACTGATTCCCCGCCCCTGATTCCCCACCTCTGATTCCCCATATCTGATTCCCCGCCTCTGTTTCCCCAGCTCTGATTCCCTGCCTCTGATTCCCTGCCCTGATTCCCCATCTCTGTTTCACCGCCTTTGATTCGCCACCTCTGATTCCCCATATCTGATTCCCCGCCTCTGTTTCCCCGCCTCTGATTCCCTGCCTCTGATTCCCAACCTCTGATTCCACACCTCTGATTCCCCATATCTGATTCCCCGCCTCTATTTCCCCATATCTGATTCCCCGCCTCTGATTCACCAACTCTGATTCCCCGCCTCTGATTCCCCAACTCTGATTCCCCGCCTCTGATTCCCGGCGTCCGATTCCCTGCCATTGATTCCCCGCCTCTGATTCGCCATCTCTGATTCCCCGCCTCTGATTCCCCGTGTCTGATTCCCTGCCTCTGATTCCCCACCTCAGATTCCCCGCCTCTGATTCCCTGCCACTGATTCCCTGCCCCTGATTCCCCACCTCTGATTCCCCATATCTGATTCCCCGCCTCTGTTTCCCCGCCTCTGATTCCCCGCCTCTGATTCCCCATATCTGATTCCCTGCCTCTGATTCCACAACTCTGATTCCCCGCCTCTGATTCCCCAGCTCTGAAACCCCGCCTCTGATTCCCCGCGTCTGATTCCCTCCCTCTGATTCCCCGCCTTGATTCCCCATCTCTGATTCACAACCTCTGATTCCCCACCTCTGATTCCCCATATCTGATTCCCCGCCTCTGTTTCCCCGCCTCTGATTCCCCGCCTCTGATTCCCCATATCTGATTCCCCGGCTCTGATTGCCCACCTCTGATTCCCCGCCTCTGATTCGCCAGCTCTGATTCCCCGCCTCTGAATCCCCGCATCTGATTCCCTGCCTCTGATTCCCCGCCTCTGATTCCCCATCTCTGATTCACCGCCTTTGATTCCCCACCTCTGATTCTCCATATCTGATTCCCCACCTCTGTTTCCCCGCCTCTGATTCCCCGCCTCTGATTCTCCATATCTCATTCCCCGCCTCTGAATCCCCATCTCTGATTCCCGGACTCTGATTCCCCACCTCTGATTCCCGGCCTCTTATTCCCAGCATCTGATTCCCGGCCTCTGATTCCCGGCCTCTGATTCACCGCTTCTGATTCTGATTCCCTGCCTCTGATTCCCCATCTCTGATTCCGCACATTTGATTCCCTGCCTCTGATTCCCCACCTCTGATTCCCCATATCTGATTCCCCGCCTCTGTTTCCCCGCCTCTGATTCCCCGCCTCTGTTTCCCCATATCTAATTCCCCACCTCTGATGCCCCAACTCTGATTCCCCGCCTCTGATTCCCCAGCTCTGATTCCCCGCCTCTGATTCCCCGCAACCGATTCCCCATGTCTGATTCCCCGCTTCTGTTTCCCCGCCTCTGATTCCCCGCCTCTGTTTCCCCATATCTGATTCCCCGCCTCTGATTCCCCAGCTCTGATTCCCTGCCTCTGATTCCCCGCGTTCTATTCGCTGCCTCTGATTCCCCTCCTGTGATTCCCCATCTCTGATTCACCACCTCTGATTCCCCACCTCTGATTCCCCATATCTAATTCCCCGCCTCTGCTTGCCCGCCTCTCATTCCCCGCCTCTGTTTCCCCATATCTGATTCCCCGCCTCTGAATCCCCAACTCTGATTCCCTGCCTCTGATTCACCAGCACTGATTCCCCGCCTTTGATTCCCCCCGTCTGATTCCCAGCCTCTGAATCCCCGTCTGATTTCTTGCCTCTGATTCCCCGCCTCTGATTCCCCATCTCTGATTCACTGCCTCTGATTCCCCACATCTGATTCCCCATCTCTGATTCCGCACAACCGATTCCCTGCCTCTGATTCCCCGACTCTGATTCCACACCTCTGATTCCCCAGCTCTGATTCCCCGCATCTGATTCCCCGCGTCTGATTCCCTGCCTGTGATTCCCCGCCTCTGATTCGCAAGCTCTGATTCCCCGCCTCTGAATCCCCGCATCTGATTCCCCATCTCTGATTCACCGCCTTTGATTCCCCACCTCTGATTCTCCATATCTGATTCCCCACCTCTGTTTCCCCGCCTCTGATTCCCCGCCTCTGATTCTCCATATCTCATTCCCCGCCTCTGAATCCCCATCTCTGATTCCCGGACTCTGATTCCCCACCTCTGATTCCCGGCCTCTTATTCCCAGAATCTGATTCCCGGCCTCTGATTCCCGGCCTCTGATTCCCCGCTTCTGATTCAGATTCCCTGCCTCTGATTCCCCATCTCTGATTCCGCACATCTGATTCCCTGCCTCTGAATCCCCACCTCTGATTCCCCATATCTGATTCCGCACATCCGATTCCCTGCCTCTGATTCCCCGCCTCTGATATCCCGCCTCTGATTCGCAACCTCTAATTCCCCACCTCTGATTTCCCATATCTGATTCCCCGCCTCTGTTTCCCTGCCTCTGATTCCCGGCCTCTGTTTCCCCATATCTGATTCCCCTCCTCTGATTCCCCAACTCTGATTCCCCGCCTCTGATTCCCCAGCTTTGATTCCCCGCCTCTGATTCCCTGCATCTGATTCCCTGCCTCTGATTCCCAGCCTCTGATTCCCCTTCTCTGATTCACCACCTCTGAATCCCCACCTCTGATTCCCCATCTCCGATTCCGCACATCCGATTCCCTGCCTCTGATTCCCCGCCTTTTATTCCCGGCCTCTGATTCCCTGCCACTGATTCCCTGCTTCTGATTCTGATTCCCTGCCTCTGATTCCCCATCTCTGATTCCGCACATCTGATTCCCTGCCTCTGATTCCCCACCTCTGATTCCCCATATCTGATTCCCCGCCTCTGTTTCCCCGCCTCTGATTCCCCACCTCTGTTTCCCGATATCTGATTCCCCGCCTCTGATTCCCCAACTCTGATTCCCCTCCTCTAATTCGCCAGCTATGATTCCCCGCCTCTGATTCCCTGCGTCTGATTCCCTGCCTCTGATTCCCAGCCTCTTATTCCCTTTCTCTGATTCACCACCTCTGAATCCCCACCTCTGATTCCCCATCTCTGATTCCGCACATCCGATTCCCTGCCTCTGATTCCCAGCCTCTGATTCCCCGCCTCTGATTCGCAACCACTAATTCCCCACCTCTGATTCCCCATATCTGATTCCCCGCCTCTGTTTCCCTGCCTCTGATTCCCGGCCTCTGTTTCCCCATATCTGATTCCCCTCCTCTGATTCCCCAACTCTGATTCCCCGCCTCTGATTCCCCAGCTCTGATTCCCCGCCTTTTATTCCCGGCCTCTGATTCCCTGCCACTGATTCCCCGCCCCTGATTCCCCACCTCTGATTCCCCATATCTGATTCCCCGCCTCTGTTTCCCCAGCTCTGATTCCCCACCTCTGATCCCCCAGCTCTGATTCCCTGACACTGATTCCCCGCCCCTGATTCCCCACCTCTGATTCCCCATATCTGATTCCCCGCCTCTGTTTCCCCAGCTCTGATTCCCTGCCTCTGATTCCCTGCCCTGATTCCCCATCTCTGTTTCACCGCCTTTGATTCGCCACCTCTGATTCCCCATATCTGATTCCCCGCCTCTGTTTCCCCGCCTCTGATTCCCTGCCTCTGATTCCCAACCTCTGATTCCACACCTCTGATTCCCCATATCTGATTCCCCGCCTCTATGTCCCCATATCTGATTCCCCGCCTCTGATTCCCCAACTCTGATTCCCCGCCTCTGATTCCCCAACTCTGATTCCCCGCCTCTGATTCCCGGCGTCCGATTCCCTGCCTCTGATTCCCCACCTCTGATTCGCCATCTCTGATTCCCCGCCTCTGATTCCCCGTGTCTGATTCCCTGCCTCTGATTCCCCATATCTGATTCCCCGCCTCTGTTTCCCCAGCTCTGATTCCCCACCTCTGATTCCCCAGCTCTGATTCCCTGCCACTGATTCCCCGCCCCTGATTCCCCACCTCTGATTCCCCATATCTGATTCCCCGCCTCTGTTTCCCCAGTTCTGATTCCCTGCCTCTGATTCCCTGCCCTGATTCCCCATCTCTGTTTCACCGCCTTTGATTCGCCACCTCTGATTCCCCATATCTGATTCCCCGCCTCTGTTTCCCCGCCTCTGATTCCCTGCCTCTGATTCCCAACCTCTGATTCCACACCTCTGATTCCCCATATCTGATTCCCCGCCTCTATTTCCCCATATCTGATTCCCCGCCTCTGATTCACCAACTCTGATTCCCCGCCTCTGATTCCCCAACTCTGATTCCCCGCCTCTGATTCCCGGCGTCCGATTCCCTGCCTCTGATTCCCCGCCTCTGATTCGCCATCTCTGATTCCCCGCCTCTGATTCCCCGTGTCAGATTCCCTGCCTCTGATTCCCCGCCTCAGATTCCCCGCCTCTGATTCCCTGCCACTGATTCCCTGCCCCTGATTCCCCACCTCTGATTCCCCATATCTGATTCCCCGCCTCTGTTTCCCCGCCTCTGATTCCCCGCCTCTGATTCCCCATATCTGATTCCCTGCCTCTGATTCCACAACTCTGATTCCCCGCCTCTGATTCCCCAGCTCTGAAACCCCGCCTCTGATTCCCCGCGTCTGATTCCCTCCCTCTGATTCCCCGCCTTGATTCCCCATCTCTGATTCACAACCTCTGATTCCCCACCTCTGATTCCCCATATCTGATTCCCCGCCTCTGTTTCCCCGCCTCTGATTCCCCGCCTCTGATTCCCCATATCTGATTCCCCGGCTCTGATTGCCCACCTCTGATTCCCCGCCTCTGATTCGCAAGCTCTGATTCCCCGCCTCTGAATCCCCGCATCTGATTCCCTGCCTCTGATTCCCCGCCTCTGATTCTCCATCTCTGATTCACCGCCTTTGATTCCCCACCTCTGATTCTCCATATCTGATTCCCCACCTCTGTTTCCCCGCCTCTGATTCCCCGCCTCTGATTCTCCATATCTCATTCCCCGCCTCTGAATCCCCATCTCTGATTCCCGGACTCTGATTCCCCACCTCTGATTCCCGGCCTCTTATTCCCAGAATCTGATTCCCGGCCTCTGATTCCCGGCCTCAGATTCCCCGCCTCTGATTCCCTGCCACTGATTCCCTGCCCCTGATTCCCCACCTCTGATTCCCCATATCTGATTCCCCGCCTCTGTTTCCCCGCCTCTGATTCCCCGCCTCTGATTCCCCATATCATATTCCCTGCCTCTGATTCCACAACTCTGATTCCCCGCCTCTGATTCCCCAGCTCTGAAACCCCGCCTCTGATTCCCCGCGTCTGATTCCCTCCCTCTGATTCCCCGCCTTGATTCCCCATCTCTGATTCACAACCTCTGATTCCCCACCTCTGATTCCCCATATCTGATTCCCCGCCTCTGTTTCCCCGCCTCTGATTCCCCGCCTCTGATTCCCCATATCTGATTCCCCGGCTCTGATTGCCCACGTCTGATTCCCCGCCTCTGATTCGCAAGCTCTGATTCCCCGCCTCTGAATCCCCGCATCTGATTCCCTGCCTCTGATTCCCCGCCTCTGATTCCCCATCTCTGATTCACCGCCTTTGATTCCCCACCTCTGATTCTCCATATCTGATTCCCCACCTCTGTTTCCCCGCCTCTGATTCCCCGTCTCTGATTCTCCATATCTCATTCCCCGCCTCTGAATCCCCATCTCTGATTCCCGGACTCTGATTCCCCACCTCTGATTCCCGGCCTCTTATTCCCAGAATCTGATTCCCGGCCTCTGATTCCCGGCCTCTGATTCCCCGCTTCTGATTCAGATTCCCTGCCTCTGATTCCCCATCTCTGATTCCGCACATCTGATTCCCTGCCTCTGAATCCCCACCTCTGATTCCCCATATCTGATTCCGCACATCCGATTCCCTGCCTCTGATTCCCCGCCTCTGATATCCCGCCTCTGATTCGCAACCTCTAATTCCCCACCTCTGATTTCCCATATCTGATTCCCCGCCTCTGTTTCCCTGCCTCTGATTCCCGGCCTCTGTTTCCCCATATCTGATTCCCCTCCTCTGATTCCCCAACTCTGATTCCCCGCCTCTGATTCCCCAGCTTTGATTCCCCGCCTCTGATTCCCTGCATCTGATTCCCTGCCTCTGATTCCCAGCCTCTGATTCCCCTTCTCTGATTCACCACCTCTGAATCCCCACCTCTGATTCCCCATCTCGGATTCCGCACATCCGATTCCCTGCCTCTGATTCCCCGCCTTTTATTCCCGGCCTCTGATTCCCTGCCACTGATTCCCTGCTTCTGATTCTGATTCCCTGCCTCTGATTCCCCATCTCTGATTCCGCACATCTGATTCCCTGCCTCTGATTCCCCACCTCTGATTCCCCATATCTGATTCCCCGCCTCTGTTTCCCCGCCTCTGATTCCCCGCCTCTGTTTCCCGATATCTGATTCCCCGCCTCTGATTCCCCAACTCTGATTCCCCTCCTCTAATTCGCCAGCTATGATTCCCCGCCTCTGATTCCCTGCGTCTGATTCCCTGCCTCTGATTCCCAGCCTCTTATTCCCCTTCTCTGATTCACCACCTCTGAATCCCCACCTCTGATTCCCCATCTCTGATTCCGCACATCCGATTCCCTGCCTCTGATTCCCAGCCTCTGATTCCCCGCCTCTGATTCGCAACCACTAATTCCCCACCTCTGATTCCCCATATCTGATTCCCCGCCTCTGTTTCCCTGCCTCTGATTCCCGGCCTCTGTTTCCCCATATCTGATTCCCCTCCTCTGATTCCCCAGCTCTGATTCCCCGCCTTTTACTCCCGGCCTCTGATTCCCTGCCACTGATTCCCCGCCCCTGATTCCCCACCTCTGATTCCCCATATCTGATTCCCCGCCTCTGTTTCCCCAGCTCAGATTCCCCACCTCTGATCCCCCAGCTCTGATTCCCTGCCACTGATTCCCCGCCCCTGATTCCCCACCTCTGATTCCCCATATCTGATTCCCCGCCTCTGTTTCCCCAGCTCTGATTCCCTGCCTCTGATTCCCTGCCCTGATTCCCCATCTCTGTTTCACCGCCTTTGATTCGCCACCTCTGATTCCCCATATCTGATTCCCCGCCTCTGTTTCCCCGCCTCTGATTCCCTGCCTCTGATTCCCAACCTCTGATTCCACACCTCTGATTCCCCATATCTGATTCCCCGCCTCTATGTCCCCATATCTGATTCCCCGCCTCTGATTCCCCAACTCTGATTCCCCGCCTCTGATTCCCCAACTCTGATTCCCCGCCTCTGATTCCCGGCGTCCGATTCCCTGCCTCTGATTCCCCGCCTCTGATTCGCCATCTCTGATTCACCGCCTCTGATTCCCCGTGTCTGATTCCCTGCCTCTGATTCCCCATATCTGATTCCCCGCCTCTGTTTCCCCAGCTCTGATTCCCCACCTCTGATTCCCCAGCTCTGATTCCCTGCCACTGATTCCCCGCCCCTGATTCCCCACCTCTGATTCCCCATATCTGATTCCCCGCCTCTGTTTCCCCAGCTCTGATTCCCTGCCTCTGATTCCCTGCCCTGATTCCCCATCTCTGTTTCACCGCCTTTGATTCGCCACCTCTGATTCCCCATATCTGATTCCCCGCCTCTGTTTCCCCGCCTCTGATTCCCTGCCTCTGATTCCCAACCTCTGATTCCACACCTCTGATTCCCCATATCTGATTCCCCGCCTCTATTTCCCCATATCTGATTCCCCGCCTCTGATTCACCAACTCTGATTCCCCGCCTCTGATTCCCCAACTCTGATTCCCCGCCTCTGATTCCCGGCGTCCGATTCCCTGCCTCTGATTCCCCGCCTCTGATTCGCCATCTCTGATTCCCCGCCTCTGATTCCCCGTGTCAGATTCCCTGCCTCTGATTCCCCGCCTCAGATTCCCCGCCTCTGATTCCCTGCCACTGATTCCCTGCCCCTGATTCCCCACCTCTGATTCCCCATATCTGATTCCCCGCCTCTGTTTCCCCGCCTCTGATTCCCCGCCTCTGATTCCCCATATCTGATTCCCTGCCTCTGATTCCACAACTCTGATTCCCCGCCTCTGATTCCCCAGCTCTGAAACCCCGCCTCTGATTCCCCGCGTCTGATTCCCTCCCTCTGATTCCCCGCCTTGATTCCCCATCTCTGATTCACAACCTCTGATTCCCCACCTCTGATTCCCCATATCTGATTCCCCGCCTCTGTTTCCCCGCCTCTGATTCCCCGCCTCTGATTCCCCATATCTGATTCCCCGGCTCTGATTGCCCACCTCTGATTCCCCGTCTCTGATTCGCAAGCTCTGATTCCCCGCCTCTGAATCCCCGCATCTGATTCCCTGCCTCTGATTCCCCGCCTCTGATTCCCCATCTCTGATTCACCGCCTTTGATTCCCCACCTCTGATTCTCCATATCTGATTCCCCACCTCTGTTTCCCCGCCTCTGATTCCCCGCCTCTGATTCTCCATATCTCATTCCCCGCCTCTGAATCCCCATCTCTGATTCCCGGACTCTGATTCCCCACCTCTGATTCCCGGCCTCTTATTCCCAGAATCTGATTCCCGGCCTCTGATTCCCGGCCTCTGATTCCCCGCTTCTGATTCTGATTCCCTGCCTCTGATTCCCCATCTCTGATTCCGCACATCTGATTCCCTGCCTCTGAATCCCCACCTCTGATTCCCCATATCTGATTCCGCACATCCGATTCCCTGCCTCTGATTCCCCGCCTCTGATATCCCGCCTCTGATTCGCAACCTCTAATTCCCCACCTATTTCCCATATCTGATTCCCCGCCTCTGTTTCCCTGCCTCTGATTCCCGGCCTCTGTTTCCCCATATCTGATTCCCCTCCTCTTATTCCCCAACTCTGATTCCCCGCCTCTGATTCCCCAGCTTTGATTCCCCGCCTTTTATTCCCGGCCTCTGATTCCCTGCCACTGATTCCCCGCCTCTGATTCCCCACCTCTGATTCCCCATATCTGATTCCCCGCCTCTGTTTCCCCACCTCTGATTCCCGGCCTCTTATTCCCAGCATCTGATTCCCGGCCTCTGATTCCCTGCCTCTGATTCCCCGCCTCTGATTCCCCATCTCTGATTCCCCGCCTCTGATTCCCCGTGTCTGATTCCCTGCCTCTGATTCCCCGTCTCTGATTCCCCGCGTCTGATTCCCTGCCACTGATTCCCTGCCCCTGATTCCCCACCTCTGATTCCCCATATCTGATTCCCCGCCTCTGTTTCCCCAACTCTGATTCCCTTCCTCTATTTCGCCAGCTATGATTCCCCGCCTCTGATTCCCTGCCACTGATTCCCTGCCCCTGATTCCCCACCTCTGATTCCCCATATATGATTCCCCGCCTCTGATTCCCCAACTCTGATTCCCCTCCTCTAATTCGCCAGCTATGATTCCCCGCCTCTGATTCCCTGCGTCTGATTCCCTGCCTCTGATTCCCAGCCTCTGATTCCCCTTCTCTGATTCACCACCTCTGAATCCCCACCTCTGATTCCCCATCTCTGATTCCGTACATCCGATTCCCTGCCTCTGATTCCCCGCCTCTGATTCCCCGCCTCTGATTCCCCGCCTCAGATTCCCCGCGTCTGATTCCCTGCCACTGATTCCCTGCCCCTGATTCCCCACCTCTGATTCCCCATATCTGATTCCCCGCCTCTGTTTCCCCACCTCTGATTCCCCGCCTCTGTTTCCCCATATCTGATTCCCCGCCTCTGATTCCCCAACTCTGATTCCCCTCCTCTAATTCGCCAGCTATGATTCCCCGCCTCTGATTCCCTGCATCTGATTCCCTGCCTCTGATTCCCAGCCTCTGATTCCCCTTCTCTGATTCACCACCTCTGAATCCCCACCTCTGATTCCCCATCTCTGATTCCGCACATCCGATTCCCTGCCTCTGATTCCCCGCCTTTTATTCCCGGCCTCTGATTCCCTGCCACTGATTCCCTGCTTCTGATTCTGATTCCCTGCCTCTGATTCCCCATCTCTGATTCCGCACATCTGATTCCCTGCCTCTGATTCCCCACCTCTGATTCCCCATATCTGATTCCCCGCCTCTGTTTCCCCACCTCTGATTCCCCGCCTCTGTTTCCCGATATCTGATTCCCCGCCTCTGATTCCCCAACTCTGATTCCCCTCCTCTAATTCGCCAGCTATGATTCCCCGCCTCTGATTCCCTGCGTCTGATTCCCTGCCTCTGATTCCCAGCCTCTGATTCCCCTTCTCTGATTCACCACCTCTGAATCCCCACCTCTGATTCCCCATCTCTGATTCCGCACATCCGATTCCCTGCCTCTGATTCCCAGCCTCTGATTCCCCGCCTCTGATTCGCAACCTCTAATTCCCCACCTCTGATTCCCCATATCTGATTCCCCGCCTCTGTTTCCCTGCCTCTGATTCCCGGCCTCTGTTTCCCCATATCTGATTCCCCTCCTCTGATTCCCCGCCTTTTATTCCCGGCCTCTGATTCCCTGCCACTGATTCCCCGCCCCTGATTCCCCACCTCTGATTCTCCATATCTGATTCCCCGCCTCTGTTTCCCCAGCTCTGATTCCCCACCTCTGATTCCCCAGCTCTGATTCCCTGCCACTGATTCCCCGCCCCTGATTCCCCACCTCTGATTCCCCATATCTGATTCCCCGCCTCTGTTTCCCCAGCTCTGATTCCCTGCCTCTGATTCCCTGCCCTGATTCCCCATCTCTGTTTCACCGCCTTTGATTCGCCACCTCTGATTCCCCATATCTGATTCCCCGCCTCTGTTTCCCCGCCTCTGATTCCCTGCCTCTGATTCCCAACCTCTGATTCCACACCTCTGATTCCCCATATCTGATTCCCCGCCTCTATTTCCCCATATCTGATTCCCCGCCTCTAATTCCCCAACTCTGATTCCCCGCCTCTGATTCCCCAACTCTGATTCCCCGCCTCTGATTCCCGGCGTCCGATTCCCTGCCTCTGATTCCCCGCCTCTGATTCGCCATCTCTGATTCCCCGCCTCTGATTCCCCGTGTCTGATTCCCTGCCTCTGATTCCCCATATCTGATTACCCGCCTCTGTTTCCCCAGCTCTGATTCCCCACCTCTGATTCCCCAGCTCTGATTCCCTGCCACTGATTCCCCGCCCCTGATTCACCACCTCTGATTCCCCATATCTGATTCCCCGCCTCTGTTTCCCCAGCTCAGATTCCCTGCCTCTGATTCCCTGCCCTGATTCCCCATCTCTGTTTCACCGCCTTTGATTCGCCACCTCTGATTCCCCATATCTGATTCCCCGCCTCTGTTTCCCCGCCTCTGATTCCCTGCCTCTGATTCCCAACCTCTGATTCCACACCTCTGATTCCCCATATCTGATTCCCCGCCTCTATTTCCCCATATCTGATTCCCCGCCTCTGATTCACCAACTCTGATTCCCCGCCTCTGATTCCCCAACTCTGATTCCCCGCCTCTGATTCCCGGCGTCCGATTCCCTGCCTCTGATTCCCCGCCTCTGATTCGCCATCTCTGATTCCACGCCTCTGATTCCCCGTGTCTGATTCCCTGCCTCTGATTCCCCGCCTCAGATTCCCCGCCTCTGATTCCCTGCCACTGATTCCCTGCCCCTGATTCCCCACCTCTGATTCCCCATATCTGATTCCCCGCCTCTGTTTCCCCGCCTCTGATTCCCCGCCTCTGATTCCCCATATCTGATTCCCTGCCTCTGATTCCACAACTCTGATTCCCCGCCTCTGATTCCCCAGCTCTGAAACCCCGCCTCTGATTCCCCGCGTCTGATTCCCTCCCTCTGATTCCCCGCCTTGATTCCCCATCTCTGATTCACAACCTCTGATTCCCCACCTCTGATTCCCCATATCTGATTCCCCGCCTCTGTTTCCCCGCCTCTGATTCCCCGCCTCTGATTCCCCATATCTGATTCCCCGGCTCTGATTGCCCACCTCTGATTCCCCGCCTCTGATTCGCAAGCTCTGATTCCCCGCCTCTGAATCCCCGCATCTGATTCCCTGCCTCTGATTCCCCGCCTCTGATTCCCCATCTCTGATTCACCGCCTTTGATTCCCCACCTCTGATTCTCCATATCTGATTCCCAACCTCTGTTTCCCCGCCTCTGATTCCCCGCCTCTGATTCTCCATATCTCATTCCCCGCCTCTGAATCCCCATCTCTGATTCCCGGACTCTGATTCCCCACCTCTGATTCCCGGCCTCTTATTCCCAGAATCTGATTCCCGGCCTCTGATTCCCGGCCTCTGATTCCCCGCTTCTGATTCAGATTCCCTGCCTCTGATTCCCCATCTCTGATTCCGCACATCTGATTCCCTGCCTCTGAATCCCCACCTCTGATTCCCCATATCTGATTCCGCACATCCGATTCCCTGCCTCTGATTCCCCGCCTCTGATATCCCGCCTCTGATTCGCAACCTCTAATTCCCCACCTCTGATTTCCCATATCTGATTCCCCGCCTCTGTTTCCCTGCCTCTGATTCCCGGCCTCTGTTTCCCCATATCTGATTCCCCTCCTCTGATTCCCCAACTCTGATTCCCCGCCTCTGATTCCCCAGCTTTGATTCCCCGCCTCTGATTCCCTGCATCTGATTCCCTGCCTCTGATTCCCAGCCTCTGATTCCCCTTCTCTGATTCACCACCTCTGAATCCCCACCTCTGATTCCCCATCTCCGATTCCGCACATCCGATTCCCTGCCTCTGATTCCCCGCCTTTTATTCCCGGCCTCTGATTCCCTGCCACTGATTCCCTGCTTCTGATTCTGATTCCCTGCCTCTGATTCCCCATCTCTGATTCCGCACATCTGATTCCCTGCCTCTGATTCCCCACCTCTGATTCCCCATATCTGATTCCCCGCCTCTGTTTCCCCGCCTCTGATTCCCCGCCTCTGTTTCCCGATATCTGATTCCCCGCCTCTGATTCCCTGCGTCTGATTCCCTGCCTCTGATTCCCAGCCTCTTATTCCCTTTCTCTGAATCACCACCTCTGAATCCCCACCTCTGATTCCCCATCTCTGATTCCGCACATCCGATTCCCTGCCTCTGATTCCCAGCCTCTGACTCCCCGCCTCTGATTCGCAACCACTAATTCCCCACCTCTGATTCCCCATATCTGATTCCCCGCCTCTGTTTCCCTGCCTCTGATTCCCGGCCTCTGTTTCCCCATATCTGATTCCCCTCCTCTGATTCCCCAACTCTGATTCCCCGCCTCTGATTCCCCAGCTCTGATTCCCCGCCTTTTATTCCCGGCCTCTGATTCCCTGCCACTGATTCCCCGCCCCTGATTCCCCACCTCTGATTCCCCATATCTGATTCCCCGCCTCTGTTTCCCCAGCTCTGATTCCCCACCTCTGATCCCCCAGCTCTGATTCCCTGCCACTGATTCCCCGCCCCTGATTCCCCACCTCTGATTCCCCATATCTGATTCCCCGCCTCTGTTTCCCCAGCTCTGATTCCCTGCCTCTGATTCCCTGCCCTGATTCCCCATCTCTGTTTCACCGCCTTTGATTCGCCACCTCTGATTCCCCATATCTGATTCCCCGCCTCTGTTTCCCCGCCTCTGATTCCCTGCCTCTGATTCCCAACCTCTGATTCCACACCTCTGATTCCCCATATCTGATTCCCCGCCTCTATGTCCCCATATCTGATTCCCCGCCTCTGATTCCCCAACTCTGATTCCCCGCCTCTGATTCCCCAACTCTGATTCCCCGCCTCTGATTCCCGGCGTCCGATTCCCTGCCTCTGATTCCCCACCTCTGATTCGCCATCTCTGATTCCCCGCCTCTGATTCCCCGTGTCTGATTCCCTGCCTCTGATTCCCCATATCTGATTCCCCGCCTCTGTTTCCCCAGCTCTGATTCCCCACCTCTGATTCCCCAGCTCTGATTCCCTGCCACTGATTCCCCGCCCCTGATTCCCCACCTCTGATTCCCCATATTTGATTCCCCGCCTCTGTTTCCCCAGCTCTGATTCCCTGCCTCTGATTCCCTGCCCTGATTCCCCATCTCTGTTTCACCGCCTTTGATTCGCCACCTCTGATTCCCCATATCTGATTCCCCGCCTCTGTTTCCCCGCCTCTGATTCCCTGCCTCTGATTCCCAACCTCTGATTCCACACCTCTGATTCCCCATATCTGATTCCCCGCCTCTATTTCCCCATATCTGATTCCCCGCCTCTGATTCACCAACTCTGATTCCCCGCCTCTGATTCCCCATATTTGATTCCCCGCCTCTGTTTCCCCAGCTCTGATTCCCTGCCTCTGATTCCCTGCCCTGATTCCCCATCTCTGTTTCACCGCCTTTGATTCGCCACCTCTGATTCCCCATATCTGATTCCCCGCCTCTGTTTCCCCGCCTCTGATTCCCTGCCTCTGATTCCCAACCTCTGATTCCACACCTCTGATTCCCCATATCTGATTCCCCGCCTCTATTTCCCCATATCTGATTCCCCGCCTCTGATTCACCAACTCTGATTCCCCGCCTCTGATTCCCCAACTCTGATTCCCCGCCTCTGATTCCCGGCGTCCGATTCCCTGCCTCTGATTCCCCGCCTCTGATTCGCCATCTCTGATTCCCCGCCTCTGATTCCCCGTGTCAGATTCCCTGCCTCTGATTCCCCGCCTCAGATTCCCCGCCTCTGATTCCCTGCCACTGATTCCCTGCCCCTGATTCCCCACCTCTGATTCCCCATATCTGATTCCCCGCCTCTGTTTCCCCGCCTCTGATTCCCCGCCTCTGATTCCCCATATCTGATTCCCTGCCTCTGATTCCACAACTCTGATTCCCCGCCTCTGATTCCCCAGCTCTGAAACCCCGCCTCTGATTCCCCGCGTCTGATTCCCTCCCTCTGATTCCCCGCCTTGATTCCCCATCTCTGATTCACAACCTCTGATTCCCCACCTCTGATTCCCCATATCTGATTCCCCGCCTCTGTTTCCCCGCCTCTGATTCCCCGCCTCTGATTCCCCATATCTGATTCCCCGGATCTGATTGCCCACCTCTGATTCCCAGCCTCTGATTCGCAAGCTCTGATTCCCCGCCTCTGAATCCCCGCATCTGATTCCCTGCCTCTGATTCCCCGCCTCTGATTCTCCATCTCTGATTCACCGCCTTTGATTCCCCACCTCTGATTCTCCATATCTGATTCCCCACCTCTGTTTCCCCGCCTCTGATTCCCCGCCTCTGATTCTCCATATCTCATTCCCCGCCTCTGAATCCCCATCTCTGATTGCCGGACTCTGATTCCCCACCTCTGATTCCCGGCCTCTTATTCCCAGAATCTGATTCCCGGCCTCTGATTCCCGGCCTCTGATTCCCCGCTTCTGATTCTGATTCCCTGCCTCTGATTCCCCATCTCTGATTCCGCACATCTGATTCCCTGCCTCTGAATCCCCACCTCTGATTCCCCATATCTGATTCCGCACATCCGATTCCCTGCCTCTGATTCCCCGCCTCTGATATCCCGCCTCTGATTCGCAACCTCTAATTCCCCACCTCTGATTTCCCATATCTGATTCCCCGCCTCTGTTTCCCTGCCTCTGATTCCCGGCCTCTGTTTCCCCATATCTGATTCCCCTCCTCTGATTCCCCAACTCTGATTCCCCGCCTCTGATTCCCCAGCTTTGATTCCCCGCCTTTTATTCCCGGCCTCTGATTCCCTGCCACTGATTCCCCGCCTCTGATTCCCCACCTCTGATTCCCCATATCTGATTCCCCGCCTCTGTTTCCCCACCTCTGATTCCCGGCCTCTTATTCCCAGCATCTGATTCCCGGCCTCTGATTCCCTGCCTCTGATTCCCCGCCTCTGATTCCCCATCTCTGATTCCCCGCCTCTGATTCCCCGTGTCTGATTCCCTGCCTCTGATTCCCCGTCTCTGATTCCCCGCGTCTGATTCCCTGCCACTGATTCCCTGCCCCTGATTCCCCACCTCTGATTCCCCATATCTGATTCCCCGCCTCTGTTTCCCCAACTCTGATTCCCTTCCTCTATTTCGCCAGCTATGATTCCCCGCCTCTGATTCCCTGCCACTGATTCCCTGCCCCTGATTCCCCACCTCTGATTCCCCATATATGATTCCCCGCCTCTGATTCCCCAACTCTGATTCCCCTCCTCTAATTCGCCAGCTATGATTCCCCGCCTCTGATTCCCTGCGTCTGATTCCCTGCCTCTGATTCCCAGCCTCTGATTCCCCTTCTCTGATTCACCACCTCTGAATCCCCACCTCTGATTCCCCATCTCTGATTCCGTACATCCGATTCCCTGCCTCTGATTCCCCGCCTCTGATTCCCCGCCTCTGATTCCCCGCCTCTGATTCCCCGCGTCTGATTCCCTGCCACTGATTCCCTGCCCCTGATTCCCCACCTCTGATTCCCCATATCTGATTCCCCGCCTCTGTTTCCCCACCTCTGATTCCCCGCCTCTGTTTCCCCATATCTGATTCCCCGCCTCTGATTCCCCAACTCTGATTCCCCTCCTCTAATTCGCCAGCTATGATTCCCCGCCTCTGATTCCCTGCATCTGATTCCCTGCCTCTGATTCCCAGCCTCTGATTCCCCTTCTCTGATTCACCACCTCTGAATCCCCACCTCTGATTCCCCATCTCTGATTCCGCACATCCGATTCCCTGCCTCTGATTCCCCGCCTTTTATTCCCGGCCTCTGATTCCCTGCCACTGATTCCCTGCTTCTGATTCTGATTCCCTGCCTCTGATTCCCCATCTCTGATTCCGCACATCTGATTCCCTGCCTCTGATTCCCCACCTCTGATTCCCCATATCTGATTCCCCGCCTCTGTTTCCCCACCTCTGATTCCCCGCCTCTGTTTCCCGATATCTGATTCCCCGCCTCTGATTCCCCAACTCTGATTCCCCTCCTCTAATTCGCCAGCTATGATTCCCCGCCTCTGATTCCCTGCATCTGATTCCCTGCCTCTGATTCCCAGCCTCTGATTCCCCTTCTCTGATTCACCACCTCTGAATCCCCACCTCTGATTCCCCATCTCTGATTCCGCACATCCGATTCCCTGCCTCTGATTCCCAGCCTCTGATTCCCCGCCTCTGATTCGCAACCTCTAATTCCCCACCTCTGATTCCCCATATCTGATTCCCCGCCTCTGTTTCCCTGCCTCTGATTCCCGGCCTCTGTTTCCCCATATCTGATTCCCCTCCTCTGATTCCCCGCCTTTTATTCCCGGCCTCTGATTCCCTGCCACTGATTCCCCGCCCCTGATTCCCCACCTCTGATTCCCCATATCTGATTCCCCGCCTCTGTTTCCCCACCTCTGATTCCCGGCCTCTTATTCCCAGCATCTGATTCCCGGCCTCTGATTCCCTGCCTCTGATTCCCCGCCTCTGATTCCCCATCTCTGATTCCCCGCCTCTGATTCCCCGTGTCTGATTCCCTGCCTCTGATTCCCCGTCTCTGATTCCCCGCGTCTGATTCCCTGCCACTGATTCCCTGCCCCTGATTCCCCACCTCTGATTCCCCATATCTGATTCCCCGCCTCTGTTTCCCCAACTCTGATTCCCTTCCTCTATTTCGCCAGCTATGATTCCCCGCCTCTGATTCCCTGCCACTGATTCCCTGCCCCTGATTCCCCACCTCTGATTCCCCATATATGATTCCCCGCCTCTGATTCCCCAACTCTGATTCCCCTCCTCTAATTCGCCAGCTATGATTCCCCGCCTCTGATTCCCTGCGTCTGATTCCCTGCCTCTGATTCCCAGCCTCTGATTCCCCTTCTCTGATTCACCACCTCTGAATCCCCACCTCTGATTCCCCATCTCTGATTCCGTACATCCGATTCCCTGCCTCTGATTCCCCGCCTCTGATTCCCCGCCTCTGATTCCCCGCCTCTGATTCCCCGCGTCTGATTCCCTGCCACTGATTCCCTGCCCCTGATTCCCCACCTCTGATTCCCCATATCTGATTCCCCGCCTCTGTTTCCCCACCTCTGATTCCCCGCCTCTGTTTCCCCATATCTGATTCCCCGCCTCTGATTCCCCAACTCTGATTCCCCTCCTCTAATTCGCCAGCTATGATTCCCCGCCTCTGATTCCCTGCATCTGATTCCCTGCCTCTGATTCCCAGCCTCTGATTCCCCTTCTCTGATTCACCACCTCTGAATCCCCACCTCTGATTCCCCATCTCTGATTCCGCACATCCGATTCCCTGCCTCTGATTCCCCGCCTTTTATTCCCGGCCTCTGATTCCCTGCCACTGATTCCCTGCTTCTGATTCTGATTCCCTGCCTCTGATTCCCCATCTCTGATTCCGCACATCTGATTCCCTGCCTCTGATTCCCCACCTCTGATTCCCCATATCTGATTCCCCGCCTCTGTTTCCCCACCTCTGATTCCCCGCCTCTGTTTCCCGATATCTGATTCCCCGCCTCTGATTCCCCAACTCTGATTCCCCTCCTCTAATTCGCCAGCTATGATTCCCCGCCTCTGATTCCCTGCATCTGATTCCCTGCCTCTGATTCCCAGCCTCTGATTCCCCTTCTCTGATTCACCACCTCTGAATCCCCACCTCTGATTCCCCATCTCTGATTCCGCACATCCGATTCCCTGCCTCTGATTCCCAGCCTCTGATTCCCCGCCTCTGATTCGCAACCTCTAATTCCCCACCTCTGATTCCCCATATCTGATTCCCCGCCTCTGTTTCCCTGCCTCTGATTCCCGGCCTCTGTTTCCCCATATCTGATTCCCCTCCTCTGATTCCCCGCCTTTTATTCCCGGCCTCTGATTCCCTGCCACTGATTCCCCGCCCCTGATTCCCCACCTCTGATTCCCCATATCTGATTCCCCGCCTCTGTTTCCCCAGCTCTGATTCCCCACCTCTGATTCCCCAGCTCTGATTCCCTGCCACTGATTCCCCGCCCCTGATTCCCCACCTCTGATTCCCCATATCTGATTCCCCGCCTCTGTTTCCCCAGCTCTGATTCCCTGCCTCTGATTCCCTGCCCTGATTCCCCATCTCTGTTTCACCGCCTTTGATTCGCCACCTCTGATTCCCCATATCTGATTCCCCGCCTCTGTTTCCCCGCCTCTGATTCCCTGCCTCTGATTCCCAACTTCTGATTCCACACCTCTGATTCCCCATTTCTGATTCCCCGCCTCTATTTCCCAATATCTGATTCCCCGCCTCTGATTCCCCAACTCTGATTCCCCGCCTCTGATTCCCCAACTCTGATTCCCCGCCTCTGATTCCCGGCGTCCGATTCCCTGCCTCTGATTCCCCGCCTCTGATTCGCCATCTCTGATTCCCCGCCTCTGATTCCCCGTGTCTGATTCCCTGCCTCTGATTCCCCATATCTGATTACCCGCCTCTGTTACCCCAGCTCTGATTCCCCACCTCTGATTCCCCAGCTCTGATTCCCTGCCACTGATTCCCCGCCCCTGATTCCCCACCTCTGATTCCCCATATCTGATTCCCCGCCTCTGTTTCCCCAGCTCTGATTCCCTGCCTCTGATTCCCTGCCCTGATTCCCCATCTCTGTTTCACCGCCTTTGATTCGCCACCTCTGATTCCCCATATCTGATTCCCCTCCTCTGTTTCCCCGCCTCTGATTCCCTGCCTCTGATTCCCAACCTCTGATTCCACACCTCTGATTCCCCATATCTGATTCCCCGCCTCTATTTCCCCATATCTGATTCCCCGCCTCTGATTCACCAACTCTGATTCCCCGCCTCTGATTCCCCAACTCTGATTCCCCGCCTCTGATTCCCGGCGTCCGATTCCCTGCCTCTGATTCCCCGCCTCTGATTCGCCATCTCTGATTCCCCGCCTCTGATTCCCCGTGTCTGATTCCCTGCCTCTGATTCCCCACCTCAGATTCCCCGCCTCTGATTCCCTGCCACTGATTCCCTGCCCCTGATTCCCCACCTCTGATTCCCCATATCTGATTCCCCACCTCTGTTTCCCCGCCTCTGATTCCCCGCCTCTGATTCCCCATATCTGATTCCCTGCCTCTGATTCCACAACTCTGATTCCCCGCCTCTGATTCCCCAGCTCTGAAACCCCGCCTCTGATTCCCCCCGTCTGATTCCCTCCCTCTGATTCCCCGCCTTGATTCCCCATCTCTGATTCACAACCTCTGATTCCCCACCTATGATTCCCCATATCTGATTCCCCGCCTCTGTTTCCCCGCCTCTGATTCCCCGCCTCTGATTCCCCATATCTGATTCCCCGGCTCTGATTGCCCACCTCTGATTCCCCGCCTCTGATTCGCCAGCTCTGATTCCCCGCCTCTGAATCCCCGCATCTGATTCCCTGCCTCTGATTCCCCGCCTCTGATTCCCCATCTCTGATTCACCGCCTTTGAATCCCCACCTCTGATTCTCCATATCTGATTCCCCACCTCTGTTTCCCCGCCTCTGATTCCCCGCCTCTGATTCTCCATATCTCATTCCCCGCCTCTGAATCCCCATCTCTGATTCCCGGACTCTGATTCCCCACCTCTGATTCCCGGCCTCTTATTCCCAGCATCTGATTCCCGGCCTCTGATTCCCGGCCTCTGATTCCCCGCTTCTGATTCTGATTCCCTGCCTCTGATTCCCCATCTCTGATTCCGTACATTTGATTCCCTGCCTCTGATTCCCCACCTCTGATTCCCCATATCTGATTCCCCGCCTCTGTTTCCCCGCCTCTGATTCCCCGCCTCTGTTTCCCCATATCTAATTCCCCACCTCTGATGCCCCAACTCTGATTCCCCGCCTCTGATTCCCCAGCTCTGATTCCCCGCCTCTGATTCCCCGCAACCGATTCCCCATGTCTGATTCCCCGCCTCTGTTTCCCCGCCTCTGATTCCCCGCCTCTGTTTCCCCATATCTGATTCCCCGCCTCTGATTCCCCAGCTCTGATTCCCTGCCTCTGATTCCCCGCGTTCTATTCGCTGCCTCTGATTCCCCTCCTGTGATTCCCCATCTCTGATTCACCACCTCTGATTCCCCACCTCTGATTCCCCATATCTAATTCCCCGCCTCTGCTTGCCCGCCTCTCATTCCCCGCCTCTGTTTCCCCATATCTGATTCCCCACCTCTGAATCCCCAACTCTGATTCCCTGCCTCTGATTCACCAGCTCTGATTCCCCGCCTTTGATTCCCCCCGTCTGATTCCCAGCCTCTGAATCCCCGTCTGATTTCTTGCCTCTGATTCCCCGCCTCTGATTCCCCATCTCTGATTCACTGCCTCTGATTCCCCACATCTGATTCCCCATCTCTGATTCCGCACAACCGATTCCCTGCCTCTGATTCCCCGACTCTGATTCCACACCTCTGATTCCCCAGCTATGATTCCCCGCATCTGATTCCCCGCGTCTGATTCCCTGCCTGTGATTCCCCGCCTCTGATTCCCCATCTCTGATTCCCCACCTCTGATTCCCCGTGTCTGATTCCCTTCCTTTGATTCCCCGCCTCTGATTCCCCGCCTCTGATTCCCTGCCACTGATTCCCCGCCCCTGATTCCCCACCTCTGATTCCCCATACCTTATTCCCCGCCAATGTTTCCCCCCCTCTGATTCCCAGCCTCTGATTCCCCATATCTGATTCCCTGCCTCTGATTCCCCATATCTGATTCCCCGCCTCTATTTCCCCATATCTGCTTCGCTGCCTCTGATTCCCCAACTCTGATTCCCCGCCTCTGATTCCCCAGCTCTGATTTCCCGCCTCTGATTCCCGGCATCCGATTCCCTGCCTCTGATTCCCCGCCTCTGATTCCCCATCTCTGATTCCCCGCCTCTGATTCCCCGTGTCTGATTCCCTGCCTCTGATTCCCCGCCTCTGATTCCCCATATCTGATTCCCCGCCTCTGTTTTCCCGCCTCTGATTCCCTGCCTCTGATTCCCCATATCTGATTCCCCGCCTCTGATTCCCCAACTCTGATTCCCCGCCTCTGATTCCCCAGCTCTGAATCCCCGCCTCTGATTCCCCGCGTCTGATTCCCTGCCTCTGATTCCCCGCCTCTGATTCCCCATCTGTGATTCACAACCTCTGATGCCCCACCTCTGATTCCCCATATCCGATTCCCCGCCTCTGTTTCCCCGCCTCTGATTCCCCGCCTCTGATTCCCCATATCTGATTCCCCGCCTCTGATTGCCCACCTCTGATTCCCCGCGTCTGATTCCCTGCCTCTGATTCCACGCCTCTGATTCCCCATCTCTGATTCACCACCTCTGATTCCCGGCCTCTGATTCCCCATCTCTGATTCCGCACATCCGATTCCCTGCCTATGATTCCCCACCTCTGATTCCCCGCCTCTGATTCCCCATATCTGATTCCCTGCCTCTGTTTCCCCGCCTCTGATTCCCCACATCTGTTTCCCCATATCTGATTCCCCGCCTCTGATTCCCCAACTCTAATACCCCGCCTCTGATTCCCCAGCTCTGATTCCCCGCCTCTTATTCCCCGCATCTGATTCCCTGCCGCTGATTCCCCGCCTCTGATTCCGGCCTCTGATTCCCGGCCTCTGATTCCCTGCTTCTGATTCTGATTCCCTGCCTCTGATTCCCCATCTCTGATTCCGTACATCTGATTCCTTGCCTCTGATTCCCCACCTCTGATTCCCCATATCTGATTCCCCGCCTGGGTTTCCCCGCCTCTGATTCCCCGCCTCTGTTTCCCAATATCTAAGTCCCCGCCTCTGATTCCCCAAATCTGATTCCCCACCTCTGATTCCCCAGCTCTGATTCCCCGCCTCTGATTCCCCGCATCTGATTCCCTGCATCTGATTCCAAGCCTCTGATTCCCTGCCTCTGATTCCCAACCTCTGATTCCCCACCTCTGATTCCCCATATCTGATTCCCCGCCTCTGTTTCCCCGCCTCGGATTCCCCGCCTCTGTTTCCCCATATCTGATTCCCGGCCTCTGATTCCACGCCTCTGATTCCCCGCCTCTGATTCCCTGCCTCTGATTCCCCATCTCCGATTCCGCACATCTGATTCCCTTCCTCTGATTCCCCGCCTCTGATTCCCCGCCTCTGATTCCCTGCCTCTGATTCCCAACCTCGGATTCCCCACCTCTGATTCCCCATATCTGATTCCCCGCCTCTGTTTCCCCGCCTCTGTTTCCCCGCCTCTGATTCCCCGCCTCTGTTTCCCTATATCTAATTCCCCACCTCTGATGCCCAAACTCTGATTCCCCGCCTCTGATTCCCCAGCTCTGATTCCCCGCCTCTGATTCCCTGCATCCGATTCCCCATATCTGATTCCCCGCCTCTGTTTCCCCGCCACTGATTCCCCGCCTCTGATTCCCCGCCTCTGATTCCCCAACTCTGATTCCCCGCCTCTGATTCCCGGCGTCCGATTCCCTGCCTCTGATTCCCCGCCTCTGATTCGCCATCTCTGATTCCCCGCCTCTGATTCCCCGTGTCTGATTCCCTGCCTCTGATTCCCCATATCTGATTACCCGCCTCTGTTACCCCAGCTCTGATTCCCCACCTCTGATTCCCCAGCTCTGATTCCCTGCCACTGATTCCCCGCCCCTGATTCCCCACCTCTGATTCCCCATATCTGATTCCCCGCCTCTGTTTCCCCAGCTCTGATTCCCTGCCTCTGATTCCCTGCCCTGATTCCCCATCTCTGTTTCACCGCCTTTGATTCGCCACCTCTGATTCCCCATATCTGATTCCCCGCCTCTGTTTCCCCGCCTCTGATTCCCTGCCTCTGATTCCCAACCTCTGACTCCACACCTCTGATTCCCCATATCTGATTCCCCGCCTCTATTTCCCCATATCTGATTCCCCGCCTCTGATTCACCAACTCTGATTCCCCGCCTCTGATTCCCCAACTCTGATTCCCCGCCTCTGATTCCCGGCGTCCGATTCCCTGCCATTGATTCCCCGCCTCTGATTCGCCATCTCTGATTCCCCGCCTCTGATTCCCCGTGTCTGATTCCCTGCCTCTGATTCCCCACCTCAGATTCCCCGCCTCTGATTCCCTGCCACTGATTCCCTGCCCCTGATTCCCCACCTCTGATTCCCCATATCTGATTCCCCGCCTCTGTTTCCCCGCCTCTGATTCCCCGCCTCTGATTCCCCATATCTGATTCCCTGCCTCTGATTCCACAACTCTGATTCCCCGCCTCTGATTCCCCAGCTCTGAAACCCCGCCTCTGATTCCCCGCGTCTGATTCCCTCCCTCTGATTCCCCGCCTTGATTCCCCATCTCTGATTCACAACCTCTGATTCCCCACCTCTGATTCCCCATATCTGATTCCCCGCCTCTGTTTCCCCGCCTCTGATTCCCCGCCTCTGATTCCCCATATCTGATTCCCCGCCTCTGATTGCCCACCTCTGATTCCCCGCCTCTGATTCGCCAGCTCTGATTCCCCGCCTCTGAATCCCCGCATCTGATTCCCTGCCTCTGATTCCCCGCCTCTGATTCCCCATCTCTGATTCACCGCCTTTGATTCCCCACCTCTGATTCTCCATATCTGATTCCCCACCTCTGTTTCCCCGCCTCTGATTCCCCGCCTCTGATTCTCCATATCTCATTCCCCGCCTCTGAATCCCCATCTCTGATTCCCGGACTCTGATTCCCCACCTCTGATTCTCGGCCTCTTATTCCCAGCATCTGATTCCCGGCCTCTGATTCCCGGCCTCTGATTCCCCGCTTCTGATTCTGATTCCCTGCCTCTGATTCCCCATCTCTGATTCCGCACATTTGATTCCCTGCCTCTGATTCCCCACCTCTGATTCCCCATATCTGATTCCCCGCCTCTGTTTCCCCGCCTCTGATTCCCCGCCTCTGTTTCCCCATATCTAATTCCCCACCTCTGATGCCCCAACTCTGATTCCCCGCCTCTGATTCCCCAGCTCTGATTCCCCGCCTCTGATTCCCCGCAACCGATTCCCCATGTCTGATTCCCCGCTTCTGTTTCCCCGCCTCTGATTCCCCGCCTCTGTTTCCCCATATCTGATTCCCCGCCTCTGATTCCCCAGCTCTGATTCCCTGCCTCTGATTCCCCGCGTTCTATTCGCTGCCTCTGATTCCCCTCCTGTGATTCCCCATCTCTGATTCACCACCTCTGATTCCCCACCTCTGATTCCCCATATCTAATTCCCCGCCTCTGCTTGCCCGCCTCTCATTCCCCGCCTCTGTTTCCCCATATCTGATTCCCCGCCTCTGAATCCCCAACTCTGATTCCCTGCCTCTGATTCACCAGCTCTGATTCCCCGCCTTTGATTCCCCCCGTCTGATTCCCAGCCTCTGAATCCCCGTCTGATTTCTTGCCTCTGATTCCCCGCCTCTGATTCCCCATCTCTGATTCACTGCCTCTGATTCCCCACATCTGATTCCCCATCTCTGATTCCGCACAACCGATTCCCTGCCTCTGATTCCCCGACTCTGATTCCACACCTCTGATTCCCCAGCTCTGATTCCCCGCATCTGATTCCCCGCGTCTGATTCCCTGCCTGTGATTCCCCGCCTCTGATTCCCCATCTCTGATTCCCCACCTCTGATTCCCCGTGTCTGATTCCCTTCCTTTGATTCCCCGCCTCTGATTCCCCGCCTCTGATTCCCTGCCACTGATTCCCCGCCCCTGATTCCCCACCTCTTATTCCCCATATCTTATTCCCCGCCAATGTTTCCCCCCCTCTGATTCCCAGCCTCTGATTCCCCATATCTGATTCCCTGCCTCTGATTCCCCATATCTGATTCCCCGCCTCTATTTCCCCATATCTGCTTCGCCGCCTCTGATTCCCCAACTCTGATTCCCCGCCTCTGATTCCCCAGCTCTGATTTCCCGCCTCTGATTCCCGGCATCCGATTCCCTGCCTCTGATTCCCCGCCTCTGATTCCCCATCTCTGATTCCCCGCCTCTGATTCCCCGTGTCTGATTCCCTGCCTCTGATTCCCCGCCTCTGATTCCCCATATCTGATTCCCCGCCTCTGTTTTCCCGCCTCTGATTCCCTGCCTCTGATTCCCCATATCTGATTCCCCGCCTCTGATTCCCCAACTCTGATTCCCCGCCTCTGATTCCCCAGCTCTGAATCCCCGCCTCTGATTCCCCGCGTCTGATTCCCTGCCTCTGATTCCCCGCCTCTGATTCCCCATCTGTGATTCACAACCTCTGATGCCCCACCTCTGATTCCCCATATCCGATTCCCCGCCTCTGTTTCCCCGCCTCTGATTCCCCGCCTCTGATTCCCCATATATGATTCCCCGCCTCTGATTGCCCACCTCTGATTCCCCGCGTCTGATTCCCTGCCTCTGATTCCACGCCTCTGATTCCCCATCTCTGATTCACCACCTCTGATTCCCGGCCTCTGATTCCCCATCTCTGATTCCGCACATCCGATTCCCTGCCTATGATTCCCCACCTCTGATTCCCCGCCTCTGATTCCCCATATCTGATTCCCTGCCTCTGTTTCCCCGCCTCTGATTCCCCACCTCTGTTTCCCCATATCTGATTCCCCGCCTCTGATTCCCCAACTCTAATACCCCGCCTCTGATTCCCCAGCTCTGATTCCCCGCCTCTGATTCCCCGCATCTGATTCCCTGCCGCTGATTCCCCGCCTCTGATTCCGGCCTCTGATTCCCGGCCTCTGATTCCCTGCTTCTGATTCTGATTCCCTGCCTCTGATTCCCCATCTCTGATTCCGCACATCTGATTCCTTGCCTCTGATTCCCCACCTCTGATTCCCCATATCTGATTCCCCGCCTGGGTTTCCCCGCCTCTGATTCCCCGCCTCTGTTTCCCAATATCTAAGTCCCCGCCTCTGATTCCCCAAATCTGATTCCCCACCTCTGATTCCCCAGCTCTGATTCCCCGCCTCTGATTCCCCGCATCTGATTCCCTGCATCTGATTCCAAGCCTCTGATTCCCTGCCTCTGATTCCCAACCTCTGATTCCCCACCTCTGATTCCCCATATCTGATTCCCCGCCTCTGTTTCCCCGCCTCGGATTCCCCGCCTCTGTTTCCCCATATCTGATTCCCGGCCTCTGATTCCACGCCTCTGATTCCCCGCCTCTGTTTCCCCATATCTGATTCCCGGCCTCTGATTCCACGCCTCTGATTCCCCACCTCTGATTCCCTGCCTCTGATTCCCCATCTCCGATTCCGCACATCTGATTCCCTTCCTCTGATTCCCTGCCTCTGATTCCCCATCTCCGATTCCGCACATCTGATTCCCTTCCTCTGATTCCCCACCTCTGATTCCCCATATCTGATTCCCCGCCTCTGTTTCCCCGCCTCTATTTCCCCGCCTCTGATTCCCCGCCTCTGTTTCCCTATATCTAATTCCCCACCACTGATGCCCAAACTCTGATTCCCCGCCTCTGATTCCCCAGCTCTGATTCCCCGCCTCTGATTCCCTGCATCCGATTCCCCATATCTGATTCCCCGCCTCTGTTTCCCCGCCACTGATTCCCCGCCTCTGTTTTCCCGCCTCTGATTCCCCGCCTCTGTTTCCCCATATCTGATTCCCCGCCTCTGAATCCCCAACTTTGATTCCCTGCCTCAGATTCCCCAGCTCTGATTCCCTGCCTTTGATTCCCCCCGTCTGATTCCCAGCCTCTGAATCCCCGTGTCTGATTTCCTGCCTCTGATTCCCCGCCTCTGATTCCCCATCTCTGATTCACCGCCTCTGATTCCCCACCTCTGATTCCCCATCTCTGATTCCGCACATCCAATTCCCTGCCTCTCATTCCCCAACTCTGATTCCCCACCTCTGATTCCCCAGCTCTGATTCCCCACCTCAGATTCCCCGCGTCTGATTCCCTGCCTCTGATTCCCCGCCTCTGATTCCCTGCCTCTGATTCCCCATATCTGATTCCCCGCCTCTGATTCACCAACTCTGATTCCCCGCTTCTATTTCCCCAGCTCTGAATCCCTGCCTCTGATTCCCCGCCTCTGATTCCCTGCCTCTGATTCCCCGCCTCTAATTCCCCATCTGTGATTCACAACCTCTGATGCCCCACCTCTGATTCCCCATATCTGATTCCCCGCCTCTGTTTCCCCGCCTCTGATTCCCCGCCTCTGATTCCCCATATCTGATTCCCCGCCTCTGATTGCCCAACTCTGATTCCCCGCGTCTGATTCCCTGCCTCTGATTCCCCGCCTCTGATTCCCCATATCTGATTCACCACCTCTGATTCCCGGCCTCTGATTCCCCATCTCTGATTCAGCACATCCGATTCCCTGCCTATGATTCCCCACCTCTGATTCCCCGCCTCTGATTCCCCATATCTGATTCCCTGCCTCTGTTTCCCCGCCTCTGATTCCCCACCTCTGTTTCCCCATATCTGATTCCCCGCCTCTGATTCCCCAACTCTAATACCCTGCCTCTGATTCCCCAGCTCTGATTCCCCGCCTCTGATTCCCCGCATCTGATTCCCTGCCTCTGATTCCCCGCCTCTGATTCCAGGCCTCTGATTTCCCGCATCTGATTCCCTGCCTCTGATTCCCCGCCTCTGATTCCAGGCCTCTGATTCCCAGCATCTGATTCCGGCCTCTGATTCCCGGCCTCTGATTCCCTGCTTCTGATTCTGATTCCCTGCCTCTGATTCCCCATCTCTGATTCCGCACATCTGATTCCCTGCCTCTGATTCCCCACCTCTGATTCCACATATCTGATTCCCCGCCTCTGTTTCCCCGCCTCTGATTCCCCGCCTCTGTTTCCCCATATCTGATTCCCCGCCTCTGATTCCCCAACTCTGATTGCCCTCCTCTAATTCGCCAGCTATGATTCCCCGCCTCTGATTCCCTGCGTCTGATTCCCTGCCTCTGATTCCCAGCCTCTGATTCCCCTTCTCTGATTCACCACCTCTGAATCCCCACCTCTGTTTCCCTGCCTCTGATTCCCGGCCTCTGTTTCCCCATATCTGATTCCCCTCCTCTGATTCCCCAACTCTGATTCCCCGCCTCTGATTCCCCAGCTCTGATTCCCCGCCTTTTATTCCCGGCCTCTGATTCCCTGCCACTGATGCCCCGCCCCTGATTCCCCACCTCTGATTCCCCATATCTGATTCCCCGCCTCTGTTTCCCCAGCTCTGATTCCCCACCTCTGATTCCCCAGCTCTGATTCCCTGCCTCTGATTCCCTGCCCTGATTCCCCATCTCTGTTTCACCGCCTTTGATTCGCCACCTCTGATTCCCCATATCTGATTCCCCGCCTCTGTTTCCCCGCCTCTGATTCCCTGCCTCTGATTCCCAACCTCTGATTCCACACCTCTGATTCCCCATATCTGATTCCCCGCCTCTATTTCCCCATATCTGATTCCCCGCCTCTGATTCCCCAACTCTGATTCCCCGCCTCTGATTCCCCAGCTCTGATTCCCCGCCTCTGATTCCCGGCGTCCGATTCCCTGCCTCTGATTCCCCGCCTCTGATTCCCCATCTCTGATTCACCACCTCTGATTCCCCACCTCTGATTCCCCATATCTAATTCCCCGCCTCTGTTTTCCCACCTCTGATTCCCCGCCTCTGTTTCCCCATATCTGATTCCCCGCCTCTGAATCCCCAACTCTGATTCCCTGCCTCAGATTCCCCAGCTCTGATTCCCCATCTCTGATTCACCGCCTCTGATTCCCCACCTCTGATTCCCCATCTCTGATTCCGCACATCCAATTCCCTGCCTCTGATTCCCCAACTCTGATTCCCCACCTCTGATTCCCCAGCTCTAATACCCCGCCTCAGATTCCCCGCGTCTGATTCCCTGCCTCTGATTCCCCGCCTCTGATTCCCTGCCTCTGATTCCCCATATCTGATTCCCCGCCTCTGATTCCCCAACTCTGATTCCCCGCTTCTGATTCCCCAGCTCTGAATCCCCGCCTCTGATTCCCCTCGTCTGATTCCCTGCCTCTGATTCCCCGCCTCTAATTCCCCATCTGTGATTCACAACTTCTGATGCCCCACCTCTGATTCCCCAGCTCTGATTCCCCGCCTCTGATTCCCTGCATCCGATTCCCCATATCTGATTCCCCACCTCTGTTTCCCCGCCACTGATTCCCCGCCTCTGTTTCCCCATATCTGATTCCCCGCCTCTGATTCCCAACTATGATTCCCCGCCTCTGATTCCCCAGCTCTGATTCCCTGCCTCTGATTCCCCGCGTTCTATTCCCTGCCTCTGATTCCCCGCCTGTGATTCCCCATCACTGATTCACCACCTCTGATTCCCCACCTCTGATTCCCCATATCTAATTCCCCGCCTCTGTTTTCCCGCCTCTGATTCCCCGCCTCTGATTCCCCATATCTGATTCCCCGCCTCTGAATCCCCAACTCTGATTCCCTGCCTCAGATTCCCCAGCTCTGATTCCCCGCCTTTGATTCCCCCCGTCTGATTCCCAGCCTCTGAATCCCCGTGTCTGATTTCCTGCCTCTGATTCCCCGCCTCTGATTCCGCATCTCTGATTCACCGCCTCTGATTCCCCACCTCTGATTCCCCATCTCTGATTCCGCACATCCAATTCCCTGCCTCTGATTCCCCAACTCTGATTCCCCACCTCTGATTCCCCAGCTCTGATTCCCCGCCTCAGATTCCCCGCATCTGATTCCCTGCCTCTGATTCCCCGCCTCTGATTCCCTGCCTCTGATTCCCCATATCTGATTCCCCGCCTCTGATTCCCCAACTCTGATTCCCCGCTTCTGATTCCCCAGCTCTGAATCCCCGCCTCTGATTCCCCGCGTCTGATTCCCTGCCTCTGATTCCCCGCCTCTAATTCCCCATCTGTGATTCACAACCTCTGATGCCCCACCTCTGATTCCCCATATCTGATTCCCCGCCTCTGTTTCCCCGCCTCTGATTCCCCGCCTCTGATTCCCCATATCTGATTCCCCGCCTCTGATTGCCCACCTCTGATTCCCCGCGTCTGATTCCCTGCCTCTGATTCCCCGCCTCTGATTCCCCATATCTGATTCACCACCTCTGATTCCCGGCCTCTGATTCCCCATCTCTGATTCCGCACATCCGATTCCCTGCCTATGATTCCCCACCTCTGATTCCCCGCCTCTGATTCCCCATATCTGATTCCCTGCCTCTGTTTCCCCGCCTCTGATTCCCCACCTCTGTTTCCCCATATCTGATTCCCCGCCTCTGATTCCCCAACTCTAATACCCTGCCTCTGATTCCCCAGCTCTGATTCCCCGCCTCTGATTCCCCGCATCTGATTCCCTGCCTCTGATTCCCCGCCTCTGATTCCAGGCCTCTGATTTCCCGCATCTGATTCCCTGACTCTGATTCCCCGCCTCTGATTCCAGGCCTCTGATCCCAGCATCTGATTCCGGCCTCTGATTCCCAGCCTCTGACTCCCTGCTTCTGATTCTGATTCCCTGCCTCTGATTCCCCATCTCTGATTCCGCACATCTGATTCCCTGCCTCTGATTCCCCACCTCTGATTCCCCATATCTGATTCCCCGCCTCTGTTTCCCCGCCTCTGATTCCCCGCCTCTGTTTCCCCATATCTGATTCCCCGCCTCTGATTCCCCAACTCTGATTCCCCTCCTCTAATTCGCCCGCTATGATTCCACGCCTCTGATTTCCTGCGTCTGATTCCCTGCCTCTGATTCCCAGCCTCTGATTCCCCTTCTCTGATTCACCACCACTGAACCCCCACCTCTGATTCCCCATCTCTGATTCCGAACATCCGATTCCCTGCCTCTGATTCCCCGCCTCTGATTCCCCGCCTCTGATTCGCAACCTCTAATTCCCCACCTCTGATTCCCCATATCTGATTCCCCGCCTCTGTTTCCCTGCCTCTGATTCCCGGCCTCTGTTTCCCCATATCTGATTCCCCTCCTCTGATTCCACAACTCTGATTCCCCGCCTCTGATTCCCCAGCTCTGATTCCCCGCCTTTTATTCCCGGCCTCTGATTCCCTGCCACTGATTCCCCGCCCCTGATTCCCCACCTCTGATTCCCCATATCTGATTCCCCGCCTCTGTTTCCCCAGCTCTGATTCCCCACCTCTGATTCCCCAGCTCTGATTCCCTGCCACTGATTCCCCGCCCCTGATTCCCCACCTCTGATTCCCCATATCTGATTCCCCGCCTCTGTTTCCCCGCCTCTGATTCCCCGCCTCTGTTTCCCCATATCTGATTCCCGGCCTCTGATTCCCCGCATCTGCTTCCCCGCCTCTGATTCCCTGCCTCTGATTCCCCATCTCCGATTCCGCACATCGGATTTCCTGCCTCTGATTCCCCGCCTCTGATTCCCCGCCTCTGATTCCCTGCTTCTGATTCCCAACCTCTGATTCCCCACCTCTGATTCCCCATATCTGATTCCCCGCCTCTGTTTCCCCGCCTCTGATTCCCCGCCTCTGATTCCCCAACTCTGAATCCCCACCTCTGATTCCCCAGCACTGATTCCACGCCTCTGATTCCCCGTGTTTGATTCCCTGCCTCTGATTCCCTGCCATGATTCCCCATCTCTGATTCACCGCCTTTAATTCGCCACCTCTGATTCCCCATATCTGATTCCCCTCCTCTGTTTCCCCGCCTCTGATTCCCAACCTCTGATTCCACACCTCTGATTCCCCATATCTGATTCCCCGCCTCTGTTTCCCTGCCTCTGATTCCCCGCCCCTGTTTCCCCATATCTGATTCCCCACCTCTGATTCTCCTACTCTGCTTCCCCGCCTCTGATTCCCCAGCTCTGATTCCCCGCCTCTGATTCCCCGTTTTTGATTCCCTGCCTCTGATTCCCCGCCTCTGATTCCCCATCTCTGATTCACCGCCTTTGATTCGCCACCTCTGTTTCCCCATATCTGATTCCCCACCTCTGTTTCCCCGCCTCTGATTCCCCGCCTCTGATTCCCCATATCTGATTCCCCGGCTCTGATTGCCCACCTCTGATTCCCCGCCTCTGATTCGCCAGCTCTGATTCCCCGCCTCTGATTCCCCGCATCTGATTCCCTGCCTCTGAATCCCCGCCTCTGATTCCCCATCTCTGATTCACCGCCTTTGATTCGCCACCTCTGATTCCCCATATCTGATTCCCCACCTCTGTTTCCCGGCCTCTGATTCCCCGCCTCTGATTCTCCATATCTCATTCCCCGCCTCTGAATCCCCATCTCTGATTCCCGGACTCTGATTCCCCACCTCTGATTCCCGGCCTCTTATTCCCAGCATCTGATTCCCGGCCTCTGATTCCCGGCCTCTGATTCCCCGCTTCTGATTCTGATTCCCTGCCTCTGATTCCCCATCTCTGATTCCGCACATCTGATTCCCTGCCTCTGATTCCCCACCTCTGATTCCCCATATCTGATTCCCCGCCTCTGTTTCCCCGCCTCTGATTCCCCGCCTCTGTTTCCCTATATCTAATTCCCCACCTCTGATGCCCCAACTCTGATTCCCCGCCTCTGATTCCCCAGCTCTGATTCCCCACCTCTGATTCCCCGCATCCGATTCCCCATATCTGATTCCCCGCCTCTGTTTCCCCGCCTCTGATTCCCCGCCTCTGTTTCCCCATATCTGATTCCCCGCCTCTGATTCCTAACTATGATTCCCCGCCTCTGATTCCCCAGCTCTGATTCCCTGCCTCTGATTCCCTGCGTTCTATTCCCTGCCTCTGATTCCCCGCCTGTGATTCCCCATCACTGATTCCCCACCTCTGATACCCCACATCTGATTCCCCATATCTAATTCCCCGCCTCTGTTTGCCCGCCTCTGATTCCCCGCCTCTGTTTCCCCATATCTGATTCCCCGTCTCTGAATCCCCAACTCTGATTCCCTGCCTCTGATTCCCCAGCTCTGATTCCCCGCCTTTGATTCCCCCCGTTTGATTCCCAGCCTCTGAATCCCCGTGTCTGATTTCCTGCCTCTGATTCCCCGCCTCTGATTCCCCATCTCTGATTCACCGCCTCTGATTCCCCACCTCTGATTCCCCATGTCTGATTCCGCACATCCGATTCCCTGCCTCTGATTCCCCAACTCTGATTCCCCGCCTCTGATTCCCCATCTCTGATTCCCCACCTCTGATTCCCCGTGTTTGATTCCCTGCCTCTGATTCCCCGCCTCTGAATACCAGCCTCTGATTCCCCATATCTGATTCCCCGCCTCTGATTCCCTGCCTCTGATTCCCCAGCTCTGATTCCCCGCCTTTGATTCCCCCCGTCTGATTCCCAGCCTCTGAATCCCCATGTCTGATTTCCTGCCTCTGATTCCCCGCCTCTGATTCCCCATCTCTGATTCACCGCCTCTGATTCCCCATCTCTGATTCCCCACCTCTGATTCCCCGTGTCTGATTCCCCGTGTCTGATTCCCTGCCTCTGATTCCACGCCTCTGATTCCCCATATCTGATTCCCTGCCACTGATTCCCCGCCTCTGATTCCCCATCTCTGATTCACCACCTCTGATTCCCGGCCTCTGATTGCCCACCTCTGATTCCCCGCCTCTGATTCGCCAGCTATGATTCCCCCCCTCTGATTCCCCGCGTCTCATTCCCCGCCTCTGATTCCCCAACTCTAATACCCCGCCTCTGATTCCCCAGCTCTGATTCCCCTCCTCTGATTCCCCGCATCTGATTCCCTGCCTCTGATTCCACGCCTCAAATTCCAGGCCTCTGATTCCCAACCTCTGATACCCCACCTCTGATTCCCAATATCTGATTCCCCGCCTCTGTTTCACCGCCTCTGATTCCCCGCCTCTGTTTCCCCGCCTGTGATTCCCCAGCTCTGATTCCCCGCCTCTGATTCCCCATATCTGATTCCCATCCTCTGATTGCCCACCTCTGATTCCCCGCCTCTGATTCGCCAGCTCTGATTCCCCGCCTCTGATTCCCCGCATCTGATTCCCTGCCTCTGATTCCCCGCCTCTGATTCCCCATCTCTGATTCCCCGCCTGTGATTCCCCAGCTCTGATTCCCCGCCTCTGATTCCCCAGCTCTGATTCCCAGCCTCTGATTCCCCGTGTTTGATCCCCTGCCTCTGATTACCTTCCTCTGATTCCCGGCCACTGATACCCCGCTTCTGATTCTGATTCCCTGCCTCTGATTCCCCATCTCTGATTCACCACATCTGAATCCCCGCCTCTGTTTCCACGCCTCTGATTCCCTGCCTCTGATTCCCAACCTTTGATTCCCCACCCCTGATTCCCCATATCTGATTCTCCGCCTCTGTTTCCCTGCCTCTGATTCCCCGCCCCTGTTTCCCCATATCTGATTCCCCGCCTCTGATTCCCCAACTCTGATTCCCCGCCTCTGATTCCCCAGCTCTGATTCCCCGCCTCTGATTCCCCGTGTTTGATTCCCTGCCTCTGATTCCCCGCCTCTGATTCCCCGCCTCTGATTCGCAACCTCTAATTCCCCACCTCTGATTCCCCATATCTGATTCCCCGCCTCTGTTTCCCTGCCTCTGATTCCCGGCCTCTGTTTCCCCATATCTGATTCCCCTCCTCTGATTCCACAACTCTGATTCCCCGCCTCTGATTCCCCAGCTCTGATTCCCCGCCTTTTATTCCCGGCCTCTGATTCCCTGCCACTGATTCCCCGCCCCTGATTCCCCACCTCTGATTCCCCATATCTGATTCCCCGCCTCTGTTTCCCCAGCTCTGATTCCCCACCTCTGATTCCCCAGCTCTGATTCCCTGCCACTGATTCCCCGCCCCTGATTCCCCACCTCTGATTCCCCATATCTGATTCCCCGCCTCTGTTTCCCCGCCTCTGATTCCCCGCCTCTGTTTCCCCATATCTGATTCCCGGCCTCTGATTCCCCGCCTCTGCTTCCCCGCCTCTGATTCCCTGCCTCTGATTCCCCATCTCCGATTCCGCACATCGGATTTCCTGCCTCTGATTCCCCGCCTCTGATTCCCCGCCTCTGATTCCCTGCTTCTGATTCCCAACCTCTGATTCCCCACCTCTGATTCCCCATATCTGATTCCCCGCCTCTGTTTCCCCGCCTCTGATTCCCCGCCTCTGATTCCCCAACTCTGAATCCCCACCTCTGATTCCCCAGCACTGATTCCACGCCTCTGATTCCCCGTGTTTGATTCCCTGCCTCTGATTCCCTGCCATGATTCCCCATCTCTGATTCACCGCCTTTAATTCGCCACCTCTGATTCCCCATATCTGATTCCCCTCCTCTGTTTCCCCGCCTCTGATTCCCAACCTCTGATTCCACACCTCTGATTCCCCATATCTGATTCCCCGCCTCTGTTTCCCTGTCTCTGATTCCCCGCCCCTGTTTCCCCATATCTGATTCCCCACCTCTGATTCTCCTACTCTGCTTCCCCGCCTCTGATTCCCCAGCTCTGATTCCCCGCCTCTGATTCCCCGTTTTTGATTCCCTGCCTCTGATTCCCCGCCTCTGATTCCCCATCTCTGATTCACCGCCTTTGATTCGCCACCTCTGTTTCCCCATATCTGATTCCCCACCTCTGTTTCCCCGCCTCTGATTCCCCGCCTCTGATTCCCCATATCTGATTCCCCGGCTCTGATTGCCCACCTCTGATTCCCCGCCTCTGATTCGCCAGCTCTGATTCCCCGCCTCTGATTCCCCGCATCTGATTCCCTGCCTCTGAATCCCCGCCTCTGATTCCCCATCTCTGATTCACCGCCTTTGATTCGCCACCTCTGATTCCCCATATCTGATTCCCCACCTCTGTTTCCCGGCCTCTGATTCCCCGCCTCTGATTCTCCATATCTCATTCCCCGCCTCTGAATCCCCATCTCTGATTCCCGGACTCTGATTCCCCACCTCTGATTCCCGGCCTCTTATTCCCAGCATCTGATTCCCGGCCTCTGATTCCCGGCCTCTGATTCCCCGCTTCTGATTCTGATTCCCTGCCTCTGATTCCCCATCTCTGATTCCGCACATCTGATTCCCTGCCTCTGATTCCCCACCTCTGATTCCCCATATCTAATTCCCCACCTCTGATGCCCCAACTCTGATTCCCCGCCTCTGATTCCCCAGCTCTGATTCCCCACCTCTGATTCCCCGCATCCGATTCCCCATATGTGATTCCCCGCCTCTGTTTCCCCGCCTCTGATTCCCCGCCTCTGTTTCCCCATATCTGATTCCCCGCCTCTGATTCCCAACTATGATTCCCCGCCTCTGATTCCCCAGCTCTGATTCCCTGCCTCTGATTCCCTGCGTTCTATTCGCTGCCTCTGATTCCCCGCCTGTGATTCCCCATCACTGATTCACCACCTCTGATTCCCCACATCTGATTCCCCATATCTAATTCCCCGCCTCTGTTTGCCCGCCTCTGATTCCCCGCCTCTGTTTCCCCATATCTGATTCCCCGTCTCTGAATCCCCAACTCTGATTCCCTGCCTCTGATTCCCCAGCTCTGATTCCCCGCCTTTGATTCCCCCCGTTTGATTCCCAGCCTCTGAATCCCCGTGTCTGATTTCCTGCCTCTGATTCCCCGCCTCTGATTCCCCATCTCTGATTCACCGCCTCTGATTCCCCACCACTGATTCCCCATGTCTGATTCCGCACATCCGATTCCCTGCCTCTGATTCCCCAACTCTGATTCCCCGCCTCTGATTCCCCATCTCTGATTCCCCACCTCTGATTCCCCGTGTTTGATTCCCTGCCTCTGATTCCCCGCCTCTGAATACCAGCCTCTGATTCCCCATATCTGATTCCCCGCCTCTGATTCCCTGCCTCTGATTCACCACCTCTGATTCCCCGCCTCTGATTCGCCAGCTATGATTCCCCCCCTCTGATTCCCCGCGTCTCATTCCCCGCCTCTGATTCCCCAACTCTAATACCCCGCCTCTGATTCCCCAGCTCTGATTCCCCTCCTCTGATTCCCCGCATCTGATTCCCTGCCTCTGATTCCACGCCTCAAATTCCAGGCCTCTGATTCCCAACCTCTGATACCCCACCTCTGATTCCCAATATCTGATTCCCCGCCTCTGTTTCACCGCCTCTGATTCCCCGCCTCTGTTTCCCCGCCTGTGATTCCCCAGCTCTGATTCCCCGCCTCTGATTCCCCATATCTGATTCCCATCCTCTGATTGCCCACCTCTGATTCCCCGCCTCTGATTCGCCAGCTCTGATTCCCCGCCTCTGATTCCCCGCATCTGATTCCCTGCCTCTGATTCCCCGCCTCTGATTCCCCATCTCTGATTCCCCGCCTGTGATTCCCCAGCTCTGATTCCCCGCCTCTGATTCCCCAGCTCTGATTCCCAGCCTCTGATTCCCCGTGTTTGATCCCCTGCCTCTGATTACCTTCCTCTGATTCCCGGCCACTGATACCCCGCTTCTGATTCTGATTCCCTGCCTCTGATTCCCCATCTCTGATTCACCACATCTGAATCCCCGCCTCTGTTTCCACGCCTCTGATTCCCTGCCTCTGATTCCCAACCTCTGATTCCCCACCCCTGATTCCCCATATCTGATTCTCCGCCTCTGTTTCCCTGCCTCTGATTCCCCGCCCCTGTTTCCCCATATCTGATTCCCCGCCTCTGATTCCCCAACTCTGATTCCCCGCCTCTGATTCCCCAGCTCTGATTCCCCGCCTCTGATTCCCCGTGTTTGATTCCCTGCCTCTGATTCCCCGCCTCTGATTCCCCATCTCTGATTCACCGCCTTTGATTCGCCACCTCGATTCCCCATATCTGATTCCCCACCTCTGTTACCCCGCCTCTGATTCCCCGCCTCTGATTCCCCATATATCATTCCCCGCCTCTGAATCCCCATCTCTGATTCCCGGACTCTGATTCCCCACCTCTGATTCCCGGCCTCTTCTTCCCGGCATCTGAATCCCGGCCTCTGATTCCCGGCCTCTGATTCCCCACTTCTGATTCTGATTCCCTGCCTCTGATTCCCCATCTCTGATTCCGCACATCTGATTCCCTGCCTCTGATTCCCCACCTCTGATTCCCCATATCTGATTCCCCGCCTCTGTTTCCCCGCCTCTGATTCCCCGCCTCTGTTTCCCCATATCTAATTCCCCACCTCAGATGCCCCAACTCTGATACCCCGCCTCTGATTCCCCAGCTCTGATTCCCCGCCTCTGATTCCCCGCATCCGATTCCCCATATCTGATTCCCCGCCTCTGTTTCCCCGCCTTTGATTCCCCGCCTCTGTTTCCCCATATCTGACTCCCCGCCTCTGATTCCCAACTATGATTCCCCGCCTCTGATTCCCCAGCTCTGATTCCCCGCCTCTGATTCCCCGCGTTCTATTCCCTGCCTCTGATTCCCCGCCTGTGATTCCCCATCTCTGATTCACCACCTCTGATTCCCCACCTCTGATTCCCCATATCTAATTCCCCGCCTCTGTTTGCCCGCCTCTGATTCCCCGCCGTTTCCCCATATCTGATTCCCCGTGTCTGATTCCCTGCCTCTGATTCCCCGCCTCTGATTCCCCGCCTCTGATTCCCTGCCACTGATTCCCTGCCCCTGATACCCCACCTCTGATTCCCCATATCTGATTCCCTGCCTCTGTTTCCCCGCCTCTGATTCCCCGCCTCTGATTCCCCATATCTGATTCCCTGCCTCTGATTCCCCAACTCTGATTCCCCGCCTCTGATTCCCCAGCTCTGAATCCCCGCCTCTGATTCCCTGCGTCTGTTTCCCCGCCTCTGATTCCCCGCCTCTGTTTCCCCATATCTAAGTCCCCGACTCTGATTCCCCAACTCTGATTCCCCACCTCTGATTCCCCAGCTCTGATTCCCCGCCTCTGATTCCCCGCATCTGATTCCCTGCATCTGATTCCCAGCCTCTGATTCCCTGCCTCTTATTCCCAACCTCTGATTCCCCACCTCTGATTCCCCATATCTGATTCCCCACCTCTGTTTCCCCGCTTCTGATTCCCCGCCTCTGTTTCCCCATATCTGATTCCCGGCCTCTGATTCTCCGCCTCTGATTCCCCGCCTCTGATTCCCTGCCTCTGATTCCCCATCTCCGATTCCGCACATCGGATTCCCTGCCTCTGATTCCCCGCCTCTGATTCCTCGCCTCTGATTCCCTGCTTCTGATTCCCAACCTCTGATTCCCCACCTCTGATTCCCCATATCTGATTCCCCGCCTCTGTTTCCCCTCCTCTGATTCCCCAACTCTGAATCCCCGCCTCTGATTCCCCAGCTCTGATTCCCCGCCTCTGATTCCCCGTGTTTGATTCCCTGCCTCTGATTCCCTGCCCTGATTCCCCATCTCTGATACACCGCCTTTAATTCGCCACCGCTGATTCCCCATATCTGATTCCCCGCCTCTGTTTCCCCGTCTCTGATTCCCCGCCTCTGTTTCGCCATATCTAATTCCACGCCTCTGATTCCCCAACTCTGATTCCCCGCCTCTGATTCCCCAGCTCTGATTCCCTGCCTCTGATTCCCCGCCGTTTCCCCATATCTGATTCCCCGTGTCTGATTCCCTGCCTCTGATTCCCCGCCTCTGATTCCCCGCCTCTGATTCCCTGCCACTGATTCCCTGCCCCTGATACCCCACCTCTGATTCCCCATATCTGATTCCCTGCCTCTGTTTCCCCGCCTCTGATTCCCCGCCTCTGATTCCCCATATCTGATTCCCCGCCTCTGATTCCCCAACTCTGATTCCCCGCCTCTGATTCCCCAGCTCTGAATCCCCGCCTCTGATTCCCTGCGTCTGTTTCCCCGCCTCTGATTCCCCGCCTCTGTTTCCCCATATCTAAGTCCCCGACTCTGATTCCCCAACTCTGATTCCCCACCTCTGATTCCCCAGCTCTGATTCCCCGCCTCTGATTCCCCGCATCTGATTCCCTGCATCTGATTCCCAGCCTCTGATTCCCTGCCTCTTATTCCCAACCTCTGATTCCCCACCTCTGATTCCCCATATCTGATTCCCCACCTCTGTTTCCCCGCTTCTGATTCCCCGCCTCTGTTTCCCCATATCTGATTCCCGGCCTCTGATTCTCCGCCTCTGATTCCCCGCCTCTGATTCCCTGCCTCTGATTCCCCATCTCCGATTCCGCACATCGGATTCCCTGCCTCTGATTCCCCGCCTCTGATTCCCCGCCTCTGATTCCCTGCTTCTGATTCCCAACCTCTGATTCCCCACCTCTGATTCCCCATATCTGATTCCCCGCCTCTGTTTCCCCGCCTCTGATTCCCCAACTCTGAATCCCCGCCTCTGATTCCCCAGCTCTGATTCCCCGCCTCTGATTCCCCGTGTTTGATTCCCTGCCTCTGATTCCCTGCCCTGATTCCCCATCTCTGATACACCGCCTTTAATTCGCCACCGCTGATTCCCCATATCTGATTCCCCGCCTCTGTTTCCCCGTCTCTGATTCCCCGCCTCTGTTTCGCCATATCTAATTCCACGCCTCTGATTCCCCAACTCTGATTCCCCGCCTCTGATTCCCCAGCTCTGATTCCCTGCCTCTGATTCCCCGCATCTGATTCCCTGCCTCTGATTCCCCGCCTCTGATTCCCTGCTTCTGATTCCCAACCTCTGATTCCCCACCTCTGAATCCCCATATCTGATTCCCCGCCTCTGTTTCCCCGCCTCTGATTCCCCGCCTCTGTTTCCCCATATCTGATTCCCCGCCTCTGATTCCCCAACTCTGATTCCCCTCCTCTGATTCGCCAGCTATGATTCCCCGCCTCTGATTCCCTGCATCTGATTCCCTGCATCTGATTCCCCGCCTCTGATTCCCCTTCTCTGATTCTCCACCTCTGATTCCCCACCTCTGATTCCCCATCTCGGATTCCGCTCATCCGATTCCCTGCCTCTGATTCCCCGCCTCTGATTCCCCGCCTCTGATTTCCTGCCTCTGATTCGCAACCTCTAATTCCCCACCTCTGATTCCCCATATCTGATTCCCCGCCTCTGTTTCCCTGCCTCTGATTCCCGGCCTCTGTTTCCCCATATCTGATTCCCCTCCTCTGATTCCCCAACTCTGATTCCCCGCCTCTGATACCCCGCCTCTGATTCCCCATCTCTAATTCATCACATCTGATTCCCCACCTCTTCTTCCCCATCTCTGATTCTCTACCTCTGATTCGCCACCTCTTATTGCCCATATCTGATTCACCGCCTCTGTTTCCCCGCATCTGATTCCCCGCCTCTGATTCCCCATATTTGATTCCCCGCCTCTGATTCCCCATCTCTGATTCCCGGACTCATTCCCCAACTCTGATTCCCCGCCTCTGATTCCCCATATTTGATTCCCCTCCTCTGATTTCCCATCTCTGATTCCCGGACTCTGATTCCCCAACTCTGATTTCCCCGCCTCTGAATCCCCAGCTCTGATTTCCCGCCTCTGATTCCCCACCTGTGATAAAACATATCTGATTCCCGGCCTCTGTTTCCCCGCCTCTGATTCCCCACCTCTGATTCACCATATCTGATTCCCCGCCTCTGATTCCCCACCACTGATTCCCCTCCTCTGATTCGCCAGTTATGATTGCCCGCCTCTGATTCCCCGTTTCTGATTCCCTGCCTCTGATTCCCCGCCACTGATTCCCCATGTCTGACTCACCACCTCTGATTCCCCGCCTCTGATTCCCCGCCTCTGATTCCCTGCCTCTGATTCGCAACCTCTTATTCCCCACCTCTGATTCCCCATAGCTGATTCCCTGCCTCTGTTTCCCCGCCTCTGATTGGCACCTCTGATACCCCGCCTCTGATTCCCCATCTCTAATTCATCACATCTGATTCCCCACCTCTGCTTCCCCATCTCCGATTCTCTACCTCTGATTCGCCACCTCTGATTCCCAATATCTGATTCACCGCCTCTGTTTCCCTGCCTCTGATTCCCCGCCTCTGATTCCCCATATCTGATTCCCCGCCTCTGATTCCCCATCTCTGATTCCCGGTCTCTGATTCCCCACCTCTGTTTCCCGGCCTCTGATTCCCAATCCCTGATTCACCGCCTCTGACTCCCAGTGTCTGATTCCCTGCCTCTGATTCCCCGCCTCTGAATCCCCTCCTCTGATTCCCTGCCACTGATTCCCCGCCCCTGATTCCCCACCTCTGATACCCCATATCTGTTTCCCCGCCTCTGTTTCCCCGCCTCTGATTCCCCACCTCTGATTCCCCATATCTGATTCCCTGCCTCTGATTCCCCAACTCTGATTCCCCGCCTCTGATTCCCCAGCTCTGATTCCCCGCCTCTGATTCCCCACCTCTGATCCAACATATCTGATTCCCCGCCTCTGTTTCCCCGCCTCTGATTCCCCACCTCTGATTCCCCATATCTGATTCCCCGCCTATGATTCCCCACCTCCGATTCCCCGCCTCTGATTCGCCAGCTATGATTCCCCTCCTCTGGTTCCCCGCATCTGATTCCCCGCCTCTGATTCCCCGTGTCTGACCCTGCCTCTGATTCCACGCCTTTGATTCCCCATCTCTGATTCACCACCTCTGATTCCCCACCTCTGATTCCCCATCTCTGATTCTGCACATCCGATTCCCTGCCTCTGATTCCCCGCCTCTGTTTCCCCATATCTGATTCCCCGCCTCTGTTTCACTGCCTCTGATTGGCACCTCTGATACCCCGCCTCTGATTCCCCATCTCTAATTCATCACATCTGATTCCCCACCTCTGCTTCCCCATCTCTGATTCTCTACCTCTGATTCGCAACCTCTGATTCCGAATATCTCATTCACCGCCTCTGTTTCCCCGCTTCTGATTCCCCGCCTCTGATTCCCCATATCTAATTCCCCGCCTCTGATTCCCCATCTCTGATTCCCGGTCTCTGATTCCCCACCTCTGTTTCCCGGCCTCTCATTCCCCATCCCTGATTCACCGCCTCTGATTCCCAGTGTCTGATTCCCTGCCTCTGATTCCCCGCCTCTGAATCCCCTCCTCTGATTCCCTGCCACTGATTCCCCGCCCCTGATTCCCCACCTCTGATACCCCATATCTGATTCCCCGCCTCTGTTTCCCCGCCTCTGATTCCCCACCTCTGATTTCCCATATCTGATTCCACGCCTCTGATTCCCCGCCTCTGATTGGCCGCCTCTGATACCCCGCCTCTGATTCCCCATCTCTAATTCATCACATCTGATTCCCCACCTCTGCTTCCCCATCTCTGATTCTCAACCTCTGATTCGCCACCTCCGATTCCCCATATCTGATTCACCGCCTCTGTTTCCCCGCCTCTGATTCCCCGCCTATGATTCCCCATATTTGATTCCCCGCCTCTGATTCCCCATCTCTGATTCCCGGACTCTGATTCCCCAACTCTGATTCCCCGCCTCTGATTCCCCAGCTCTGATTTCCCGCCTCTGATTCCCCACCTCTGCTTCCCCATCTCTGATTCTCTACCTCTGATTCGCCACCTCTGATTGCCCATATCTGATTCACCGCCTCTGTTTCCCCGCCTCTGATTCCCCACCTCTTATTCCCCATATTTGATTCCCCGCCTCTGATTCCCCATCTCTGATTCCCGGACTCTGATTCCCCAACTCTGATTCCCCGCCTCTGATTCCCTGCCTCTGATTCCCCCCTTGATTCCCCAACTCTGATTCCCCGCCTCTGATTCCCCAGCTCTGATTCCCCGCCTCTGATTCCCCGCCTCTGATTCCCTGCTTCTGATTCCCAACCTCTGATTCCCCACCTCTGATTCCCCATATCTGATTCCCCGCCTCTGTTTCCCCGCCTCTGATTCCCCGCCTCTGATTCCCCAACTCTGAATCCCCACCTCTGATTCCCCAGCACTGATTCCACGCCTCTGATTCCCCGTGTTTGATTCCCTGCCTCTGATTCCCTGCCATGATTCCCCATCTCTGATTCACCGCCTTTAATTCGCCACCTCTGATTCCCCATATCTGATTCCCCTCCTCTGTTTCCCCGCCTCTTATTCCCAACCTCTGATTCCACACCTCTGATTCCCCATATCTGATTCCCCGCCTCTGTTTCCCTGCCTCTGATTCCCCGCCCCTGTTTCCCCATATCTGATTCCCCACCTCTGATTCTCCTACTCTGCTTCCCCGCCTCTGATTCCCCAGCTCTGATTCCCCGCCTCTGATTCCCCGTTTTTGATTCCCTGCCTCTGATTCCCCGCCTCTGATTCCCCATCTCTGATTCACCGCCTTTGATTCGCCACCTCTGTTTCCCCATATCTGATTCCCCACCTCTGTTTCCCCGCCTCTGATTCCCCGCCTCTGATTCCCCATATCATATTCCCCGGCTCTGATTGCCCACCTCTGATTCCCCGCCTCTGATTCGCCAGCTCTGATTCCCCGCCTCTGATTCCCCGCATCTGATTCCCTGCCTCTGAATCCCCGCCTCTGATTCCCCATCTCTGATTCACCGCCTTTGATTCGCCACCTCTGATTCCCCATATCTGATTCCCCACCTCTGTTTCCCGGCCTCTGATTCCCCGCCTCTGATTCTCCATATATCATTCCCCGCCTCTGAATCCCCATCTCTGATTCCCGGACTCTGATTCCCCACCTCTGATTCCCGGCCTCTTATTCCCAGCATCTGATTCCCGGCCTCTGATTCCCGGCCTCTGATTCCCCGCTTCTGATTCTGATTCCCTGCCTCTGATTCCCCATCTCTGATTCCGCACATCTGATTCCCTGCCTCTGATTCCCCACCTCTGATTCACCATATCTGATTCCCCGCCTCTGTTTCCCCGCCTCTGATTCCCCGCCTCTGTTTCCCTATATCTAATTCCCCACCTCTGATGCCCCAACTCTGATTCCCCGCCTCTGATTCCCCAGCTCTGATTCCCCACCTCTGATTCCCCGCATCCGATTCCCCATATCTGATTCCCCGCCTCTGTTTCCCCGCCTCTGATTCCCCGCCTCTGTTTCCCCATATCTGAATCCCCGCCTCTGATTCCCAACTATGATTCCCCGCCTCTGATTCCCCAGCTCTGATTCCCTGCCTCTGATTCCCTGCGTTCTATTCCCTGCCTCTGATTCCCCGCCTGTGATTCCCCATCACTGATTCACCACCTCTGATTCCCCACATCTGATTCCCCATATCTAATTCCCCGCCTCTGTTTGCCCGCCTCTGATTCCCCGCCTCTGTTTCCCCATATCTGATTCCCCGTCTCTGAATCCCCAACTCTGATTCCCTGCCTCTGATTCCCCAGCTCTGATTCCCCGCCTTTGATTCCCCCCGTTTGATTCCCAGCCTCTGAATCCCCGTGTCTGATTTCCTGCCTCTGATTCCCCGCCTCTGATTCCCCATCTCTGATTCACCGCCTCTGATTCCCCACCTCTGATTCCCCATGTCTGATTCCGCACATCCGATTCCCTGCCTCTGATTCCCCAACTCTGATTCCCCGCCTCTGATTCCCCATCTCTGATTCCCCACCTCTGATTCCCCGTGTTTGATTCCCTGCCTCTGATTCCCCGCCTCTGAATACCAGCCTCTGATTCCCCATATCTGATTCCCCGCCTCTGATTCCCTGCCTCTGATTCCCCAGCTCTGATTCCCCGCCTTTGATTCCCCCCGTCTGATTCCCAGCCTCTGAATCCCCATGTCTGATTTCCTGCCTCTGATTCCCCGCCTCTGATTCCCCATCTCTGATTCACCGCCTCTGATTCCCCATCTCTGATTCCCCACCTCTGATTCCCCGTGTCTGATTCCCCGTGTCTGATTCCCTGCCTCTGATTCCACGCCTCTGATTGCCCATATCTGATTCCCTGCCACTGATTCCCCGCCTCTGATTCCCCATCTCTGATTCACCACCTCTGATTCCCGGCCTCTGATTCCACAACTCTGATTCCCCGCCTCTGATTCCCCAGCTCTGAATCCCCGCCTCTGATTCCCCGCGTCTGATTCCATCCCTCTGATTCACAACCTCTGATTCCCCACCTCTGATTCCCCATATCTGATTCCCCGCCTCTGTTTCCCCGCCTCTGATTCCCCGCCTCTGATTCCCCATATCTGATTCCCCGGCTCTGATTGCCCACCTCTGATTCCCCGCCTCTGATTCGCCAGCTCTGATTCCCCGCCTCTGAATCCCCGCATCTGATTCCCTGCCTCTGATTCCCCGCCTCTGATTCCCCATCTCTGATTCACCGCCTTTGATTCGCCACCTCTGATTCCCGGCCTCTGATTCCCCGCCTCTGCTTCCCCGCCTCTGATTCCCTGCCTCTGATTCCCCATCTCCGATTCTGCACATCGGATTTCCTGCCTCTGATTCCCCGCCTCTGATTCCCCGCCTCTGATTCCCTGCTTCTGATTCCCAACCTCTGATTCCCCACCTCTGATTCCCCATATCTGATTCCCCGCCTCTGTTTCCCCACCTCTGATTCCCCGCCTCTGATTCCCCAACTCTGAATCCCCACCTCTGATTCCCCAGCACTGATTCCACGCCTCTGATTCCCCGTGTTTGATTCCCTGCCTCTGATTCCCTGCCATGATTCCCCATCTCTGATTCACCGCCTTTAATTCGCCACCTCTGATTCCCCATATCTGATTCCCCTCCTCTGTTTCCCCGCCTCTGATTCCCAACCTCTGATTCCACACCTCTGATTCCCCATATCTGATTCGCCGCCTCTGTTTCCCTGCCTCTGATTCCCCGCCCCTGTTTCCCCATATCTGATTCCCCACCTCTGATTCTCCTACTCTGCTTCCCCGCCTCTGATTCCCCAGCTCTGATTCCCCGCCTCTGATTCCCCGTTTTTGATTCCCTGCCTCTGATTCCCCGCCTCTGATTCCCCATCTCTGATTCACCGCCTTTGATTCGCCACCTCTGTTTCCCCATATCTGATTCCCCACCTCTGTTTCCCCGCCTCTGATTCCCCGCCTCTGATTCCCCATATCTGATTCCCCGGCTCTGATTGCCCACTTCTGATTCCCCGCCTCTGATTCGCCAGCTCTGATTCCCCGCCTCTGATTCCCCGCATCTGATTCCCTGCCTCTGAATCCCCGCCTCTGATTCCCCATCTCTGATTCACCGCCTTTGATTCGCCACCTCTGATTCCCCATATCTGATTCCCCACCTCTGTTTCCCGGCCTCTGATTCCCCGCCTCTGATTCTCCATATATCATTCCCCGCCTCTGAATCCCCATCTCTGATTCCCGGACTCTGATTCCCCACCTCTGATTCCCGGCCTCTTATTCCCAGCATCTGATTCCCGGCCTCTGATTCCCGGCCTCTGATTCCCCGCTTCTGATTCTGATTCCCTGCCTCTGATTCCCCATCTCTGATTCCGCACATCTGATTCCCTGCCTCTGATTCCCCACCTCTGATTCACCATATCTGATTCCCCGCCTCTGTTTCCCCGCCTCTGATTCCCCGCCTCTGTTTCCCTATATCTAATTCCCCACCTCTGATGCCCCAACTCTGATTCCCCGCCTCTGATTCCCCAGCTCTGATTCCCCACCTCTGATTCCCCGCATCCGATTCCCCATATCTGATTCCCCGCCTCTGTTTCCCCGCCTCTGATTCCCCGCCTCTGTTTCCCCATATCTGAATCCCCGCCTCTGATTCCCAACTATGATTCCCCGCCTCTGATTCCCCAGCTCTGATTCCCTGCCTCTGATTCCCTGCGTTCTATTCCCTGCCTCTGATTCCCCGCCTGTGATTCCCCATCACTGATTCACCACCTCTGATTCCCCACATCTGATTCCCCATATCTAATTCCCCGCCTCTGTTTGCCCGCCTCTGATTCCCCGCCTCTGTTTCCCCATATCTGATTCCCCGTCTCTGAATCCCCAACTCTGATTCCCTGCCTCTGATTCCCCAGCTCTGATTCCCCGCCTTTGATTCCCCCCGTTTGATTCCCAGCCTCTGAATCCCCGTGTCTGATTTCCTGCCTCTGATTCCCCGCCTCTGATTCCCCATCTCTGATTCACCGCCTCTGATTCCCCACCTCTGATTCCCCATGTCTGATTCCGCACATCCGATTCCCTGCCTCTGATTCCCCAACTCTGATTCCCCGCCTCTGATTCCCCATCTCTGATTCCCCACCTCTGATTCCCCGTGTTTGATTCCCTGCCTCTGATTCCCCGCCTCTGAATACCAGCCTCTGATTCCCCATATCTGATTCCCCGCCTCTGATTCCCTGCCTCTGATTCCCCAGCTCTGATTCCCCGCCTTTGATTCCCCCCGTCTGATTCCCAGCCTCTGAATCCCCATGTCTGATTTCCTGCCTCTGATTCCCCGCCTCTGATTCCCCATCTCTGATTCACCGCCTCTGATTCCCCATCTCTGATTCCCCACCTCTGATTCCCCGTGTCTGATTCCCCGTGTCTGATTCCCTGCCTCTGATTCCACGCCTCTGATTCCCCATATCTGATTCCCTGCCACTGATTCCCCGCCTCTGATTCCCCATCTCTGATTCACCACCTCTGATTCCCGGCCTCTGATTCCACAACTCTGATTCCCCGCCTCTGATTCCCCAGCTCTGAATCCCCGCCTCTGATTCCCCGCGTCTGATTCCATCCCTCTGATTCACAACCTCTGATTCCCCACCTCTGATTCCCCATATCTGATTCCCCGCCTCTGTTTCCCCGCCTCTGATTCCCCGCCTCTGATTCCCCATATCTGATTCCCCGGCTCTGATTGCCCACCTCTGATTCCCCGCCTCTGATTCGCCAGCTCTGATTCCCCGCCTCTGAATCCCCGCATCTGATTCCCTGCCTCTGATTCCCCGCCTCTGATTCCCCATCTCTGATTCACCGCCTTTGATTCGCCACCTCTGATTCCCGGCCTCTGATTCCCCGCCTCTGCTTCCCCGCCTCTGATTCCCTGCCTCTGATTCCCCATCTCCGATTCCGCACATCGGATTTCCTGCCTCTGATTCCCCGCCTCTGATTCCCCGCCTCTGATTCCCTGCTTCTGATTCCCAACCTCTGATTCCCCACCTCTGATTCCCCATATCTGATTCCCCGCCTCTGTTTCCCCGCCTCTGATTCCCCGCCTCTGATTCCCCAACTCTGAATCCCCACCTCTGATTCCCCAGCACTGATTCCACGCCTCTGATTCCCCGTGTTTGATTCCCTGCCTCTGATTCCCTGCCATGATTCCCCATCTCTGATTCACCGCCTTTAATTCGCCACCTCTGATTCCCCATATCTGATTCCCCTCCTCTGTTTCCCCGCCTCTGATTCCCAACCTCTGATTCCACACCTCTGATTCCCCATATCTGATTCCCCGCCTCTGTTTCCCTGCCTCTGATTCCCCGCCCCTGTTTCCCCATATCTGATTCCCCACCTCTGATTCTCCTACTCTGCTTCCCCGCCTCTGATTCCCCAGCTCTGATTCCCCGCCTCTGATTCCCCGTTTTTGATTCCCTGCCTCTGATTCCCCGCCTCTGATTCCCCATCTCTGATTCACCGCCTTTGATTCGCCACCTCTGTTTCCCCATATCTGATTCCCCACCTCTGTTTCCCCGCCTCTGATTCCCCGCCTCTGATTCCCCATATCTGATTCCCCGGCTCTGATTGCCCACCTCTGATTCCCCGCCTCTGATTCGCCAGCTCTGATTCCCCGCCTCTGATTCCCCGCATCTGATTCCCTGCCTCTGAATCCCCGCCTCTGATTCCCCATCTCTGATTCACCGCCTTTGATTCGCCACCTCTGATTCCCCATATCTGATTCCCCACCTCTGTTTCCCGGCCTCTGATTCCCCGCCTCTGATTCTCCATATATCATTCCCCGCCTCTGAATCCCCATCTCTGATTCCCGGACTCTGATTCCCCACCTCTGATTCCCGGCCTCTTATTCCCAGCATCTGATTCCCGGCCTCTGATTCCCGGCCTCTGATTCCCCGCTTCTGATTCTGATTCCCTGCCTCTGATTCCCCATCTCTGATTCCGCACATCTGATTCCCTGCCTCTGATTCCCCACCTCTGATTCACCATATCTGATTCCCCGCCTCTGTTTCCCCGCCTCTGATTCCCCGCCTCTGTTTCCCTATATCTAATTCCCCACCTCTGATGCCCCAACTCTGATTCCCCGCCTCTGATTCCCCAGCTCTGATTCCCCACCTCTGATTCCCCGCATCCGATTCCCCATATCTGATTCCCCGCCTCTGTTTCCCCGCCTCTGATTCCCCGCCTCTGTTTCCCCATATCTGAATCCCCGCCTCTGATTCCCAACTATGATTCCCCGCCTCTGATTCCCCAGCTCTGATTCCCTGCCTCTGATTCCCTGCGTTCTATTCCCTGCCTCTGATTCCCCGCCTGTGATTCCCCATCACTGATTCACCACCTCTGATTCCCCACATCTGATTCCCCATATCTAATTCCCCGCCTCTGTTTGCCCGCCTCTGATTCCCCGCCTCTGTTTCCCCATATCTGATTCCCCGCCTCTGATTCCCCATCACTGATTCACCACCTCTGATTCCCCACATCTGATTCCCCATATCTGATTCCCCGCCTCTGTTTCCCCGCCTCTGATTCCCCGCCTCTGTTTCCCCATATCTGATTCCCCGCCTCTGATTCCCCAACTCTGATTCCCCTCCTCTAATTCGCCCGCTATGATTCCACGCCTCTGATTTCCTGCGTCTGATTCCCTGCCTCTGATTCCCAGCCTCTGATTCCCCTTCTCTGATTCACCACCACTGAATCCCCACCTCTGATTCCCCATCTCTGATTCCGAACATCCGATTCCCTGCCTCTGATTCCCCGCCTCTGATTCCCCGCCTCTGATTCGCAACCTCTAATTCCCCACCTCTGATTCCCCATATCTGATTCCCCGCCTCTGTTTCCCTGCCTCTGATTCCCGGCCTCTGTTTCCCCATATCTGATTCCCCTCCTCTGATTCCACAACTCTGATTCCCCGCCTCTGATTCCCCAGCTCTGATTCCCCGCCTTTTATTCCCGGCCTCTGATTCCCTGCCACTGATTCCCCGCTCCTGATTCCCCACCTCTGATTCCCCATATCTGATTCCCCGCCTCTGTTTCCCCAGCTCTGATTCCCCACCTCTGATTCCCCAGCTCTGATTCCCTGCCACTGATTCCCCGCCCCTGATTCCCCACCTCTGATTCCCCATATCTGATTCCCCGCCTCTGTTTCCCCGCCTCTGATTCCCCGCCTCTGTTTCCCCATATCTGATTCCCGGCCTCTGATTCCCCGCATCTGCTTCCCCGCCTCTGATTCCCTGCCTCTGATTCCCCATCTCCGATTCCGCACATCGGATTTCCTGCCTCTGATTCCCCGCCTCTGATTCCCCGCCTCTGATTCCCTGCTTCTGATTCCCAACCTCTGATTCCCCACCTCTGATTCCCCATATCTGATTCCCCGCCTCTGTTTCCCCGCCTCTGATTCCCCGCCTCTGATTCCCCAACTCTGAATCCCCACCTCTGATTCCCCAGCACTGATTCCACGCCTCTGATTCCCCGTGTTTGATTCCCTGCCTCTGATTCCCTGCCATGATTCCCCATCTCTGATTCACCGCCTTTAATTCGCCACCTCTGATTCCCCATATCTGATTCCCCTCCTCTGTTTCCCCGCCTCTGATTCCCAACCTCTGATTCCACACCTCTGATTCCCCATATCTGATTCCCCGCCTCTGTTTCCCTGCCTCTGATTCCCCGCCCCTGTTTCCCCATATCTGATTCCCCACCTCTGATTCTCCTACTCTGCTTCCCCGCCTCTGATTCCCCAGCTCTGATTCCCCGCCTCTGATTCCCCGTTTTTGATTCCCTGCCTCTGATTCCCCGCCTCTGATTCCCCATCTCTGATTCACCGCCTTTGATTCGCCACCTCTGTTTCCCCATATCTGATTCCCCACCTCTGTTTCCCCGCCTCTGATTCCCCGCCTCTGATTCCCCATATCTGATTCCCCGGCTCTGATTGCCCACCTCTGATTCCCCGCCTCTGATTCGCCAGCTCTGATTCCCCGCCTCTGATTCCCCGCATCTGATTCCCTGCCTCTGAATCCCCGCCTCTGATTCCCCATCTCTGATTCACCGCCTTTGATTCGCCACCTCTGATTCCCCATATCTGATTCCCCACCTCTGTTTCCCGGCCTCTGATTCCCCGCCTCTGATTCTCCATATCTCATTCCCCGCCTCTGAATCCCCATCTCTGATTCCCGGACTCTGATTCCCCACCTCTGATTCCCGGCCTCTTATTCCCAGCATCTGATTCCCGGCCTCTGATTCCCGGCCTCTGATTCCCCGCTTCTGATTCTGATTCCCTGCCTCTGATTCCCCATCTCTGATTCCGCACATCTGATTCCCTGCCTCTGATTCCCCACCTCTGATTCCCCATATCTGATTCCCCGCCTCTGTTTCCCCGCCTCTGATTCCCCGCCTCTGTTTCCCTATATCTAATTCCCCACCTCTGATGCCCCAACTCTGATTCCCCGCCTCTGATTCCCCAGCTCTGATTCCCCACCTCTGATTCCCCGCATCCGATTCCCCATATCTGATTCCCCGCCTCTGTTTCCCCGCCTCTGATTCCCCGCCTCTGTTTCCCCATATCTGATTCCCCGCCTCTGATTCCTAACTATGATTCCCCGCCTCTGATTCCCCAGCTCTGATTCCCTGCCTCTGATTCCCTGCGTTCTATTCCCTGCCTCTGATTCCCCGCCTGTGATTCCCCATCACTGATTCCCCACCTCTGATTCCCCACATCTGATTCCCCATATCTAATTCCCCGCCTCTGTTTGCCCGCCTCTGATTCCCCGCCTCTGTTTCCCCATATCTGATTCCCCGTCTCTGAATCCCCAACTCTGATTCCCTGCCTCTGATTCCCCAGCTCTGATTCCCCGCCTTTGATTCCCCCCGTTTGATTCCCAGCCTCTGAATCCCCGTGTCTGATTTCCTGCCTCTGATTCCCCGCCTCTGATTCCCCATCTCTGATTCACCGCCTCTGATTCCCCACCTCTGATTCCCCATGTCTGATTCCGCACATCCGATTCCCTGCCTCTGATTCCCCAACTCTGATTCCCCGCCTCTGATTCCCCATCTCTGATTCCCCACCTCTGATTCCCCGTGTTTGATTCCCTGCCTCTGATTCCCCGCCTCTGAATACCAGCCTCTGATTCCCCATATCTGATTCCCCGCCTCTGATTCCCTGCCTCTGATTCCCCAGCTCTGATTCCCCGCCTTTGATTCCCCCCGTCTGATTCCCAGCCTCTGAATCCCCATGTCTGATTTCCTGCCTCTGATTCCCCGCCTCTGATTCCCCATCTCTGATTCACCGCCTCTGATTCCCCATCTCTGATTCCCCACCTCTGATTCCCCGTGTCTGATTCCCCGTGTCTGATTCCCTGCCTCTGATTCCACGCCTCTGATTCCCCATATCTGATTCCCTGCCACTGATTCCCCGCCTCTGATTCCCCATCTCTGATTCACCACCTCTGATTCCCGGCCTCTGATTGCCCACCTCTGATTCCCCGCCTCTGATTCGCCAGCTATGATTCCCCCCCTCTGATTCCCCGCGTCTCATTCCCCGCCTCTGATTCCCCAACTCTAATACCCCGCCTCTGATTCCCCAGCTCTGATTCCCCTCCTCTGATTCCCCGCATCTGATTCCCTGCCTCTGATTCCACGCCTCAAATTCCAGGCCTCTGATTCCCAACCTCTGATACCCCACCTCTGATTCCCAATATCTGATTCCCCGCCTCTGTTTCACCGCCTCTGATTCCCCGCCTCTGTTTCCCCGCCTGTGATTCCCCAGCTCTGATTCCCCGCCTCTGATTCCCCATATCTGATTCCCATCCTCTGATTGCCCACCTCTGATTCCCCGCCTCTGATTCGCCAGCTCTGATTCCCCGCCTCTGATTCCCCGCATCTGATTCCCTGCCTCTGATTCCCCGCCTCTGATTCCCCATCTCTGATTCCCCGCCTGTGATTCCCCAGCTCTGATTCCCCGCCTCTGATTCCCCAGCTCTGATTCCCAGCCTCTGATTCCCCGTGTTTGATCCCCTGCCTCTGATTACCTTCCTCTGATTCCCGGCCACTGATACCCCGCTTCTGATTCTGATTCCCTGCCTCTGATTCCCCATCTCTGATTCACCACATCTGAATCCCCGCCTCTGTTTCCACGCCTCTGATTCCCTGCCTCTGATTCCCAACCTTTGATTCCCCACCCCTGATTCCCCATATCTGATTCTCCGCCTCTGTTTCCCTGCCTCTGATTCCCCGCCCCTGTTTCCCCATATCTGATTCCCCGCCTCTGATTCCCCAACTCTGATTCCCCGCCTCTGATTCCCCAGCTCTGATTCCCCGCCTCTGATTCCCCGTGTTTGATTCCCTGCCTCTGATTCCCCGCCTCTGATTCCCCGCCTCTGATTCGCAACCTCTAATTCCCCACCTCTGATTCCCCATATCTGATTCCCCGCCTCTGTTTCCCTGCCTCTGATTCCCGGCCTCTGTTTCCCCATATCTGATTCCCCTCCTCTGATTCCACAACTCTGATTCCCCGCCTCTGATTCCCCAGCTCTGATTCCCCGCCTTTTATTCCCGGCCTCTGATTCCCTGCCACTGATTCCCCGCCCCTGATTCCCCACCTCTGATTCCCCATATCTGATTCCCCGCCTCTGTTTCCCCAGCTCTGATTCCCCACCTCTGATTCCCCAGCTCTGATTCCCTGCCACTGATTCCCCGCCCCTGATTCCCCACCTCTGATTCCCCATATCTGATTCCCCGCCTCTGTTTCACCGCCTCTGATTCCCCGCCTCTGTTTCCCCGCCTGTGATTCCCCAGCTCTGATTCCCCGCCTCTGATTCCCCATATCTGATTCCCATCCTCTGATTGCCCACCTCTGATTCCCCGCCTCTGATTCGCCAGCTCTGATTCCCCGCCTCTGATTCCCCGCATCTGATTCCCTGCCTCTGATTCCCCGCCTCTGATTCCCCATCTCTGATTCCCCGCCTGTGATTCCCCAGCTCTGATTCCCCGCCTCTGATTCCCCAGCTCTGATTCCCAGCCTCTGATTCCCCGTGTTTGATCCCCTGCCTCTGATTACCTTCCTCTGATTCCCGGCCACTGATACCCCGCTTCTGATTCTGATTCCCTGCCTCTGATTCCCCATCTCTGATTCACCACATCTGAATCCCCGCCTCTGTTTCCACGCCTCTGATTCCCTGCCTCTGATTCCCAACCTTTGATTCCCCACCCCTGATTCCCCATATCTGATTCTCCGCCTCTGTTTCCCTGCCTCTGATTCCCCGCCCCTGTTTCCCCATATCTGATTCCCCGCCTCTGATTCCCCAACTCTGATTCCCCGCCTCTGATTCCCCAGCTCTGATTCCCCGCCTCTGATTCCCCGTGTTTGATTCCCTGCCTCTGATTCCCCGCCTCTGATTCCCCGCCTCTGATTCGCAACCTCTAATTCCCCACCTCTGATTCCCCATATCTGATTCCCCGCCTCTGTTTCCCTGCCTCTGATTCCCGGCCTCTGTTTCCCCATATCTGATTCCCCTCCTCTGATTCCACAACTCTGATTCCCCGCCTCTGATTCCCCAGCTCTGATTCCCCGCCTTTTATTCCCGGCCTCTGATTCCCTGCCACTGATTCCCCGCCCCTGATTCCCCACCTCTGATTCCCCATATCTGATTCCCCGCCTCTGTTTCCCCAGCTCTGATTCCCCACCTCTGATTCCCCAGCTCTGATTCCCTGCCACTGATTCCCCGCCCCTGATTCCCCACCTCTGATTCCCCATATCTGATTCCCCGCCTCTGTTTCCCCGCCTCTGATTCCCCGCCTCTGTTTCCCCATATCTGATTCCCGGCCTCTGATTCCCCGCCTCTGCTTCCCCGCCTCTGATTCCCTGCCTCTGATTCCCCATCTCCGATTCCGCACATCGGATTTCCTGCCTCTGATTCCCCGCCTCTGATTCCCCGCCTCTGATTCCCTGCTTCTGATTCCCAACCTCTGATTCCCCACCTCTGATTCCCCATATCTGATTCCCCGCCTCTGTTTCCCCGCCTCTGATTCCCCGCCTCTGATTCCCCAACTCTGAATCCCCACCTCTGATTCCCCAGCACTGATTCCACGCCTCTGATTCCCCGTGTTTGATTCCCTGCCTCTGATTCCCTGCCATGATTCCCCATCTCTGATTCACCGCCTTTAATTCGCCACCTCTGATTCCCCATATCTGATTCCCCTCCTCTGTTTCCCCGCCTCTGATTCCCAACCTCTGATTCCACACCTCTGATTCCCCATATCTGATTCCCCGCCTCTGTTTCCCTGTCTCTGATTCCCCGCCCCTGTTTCCCCATATCTGATTCCCCACCTCTGATTCTCCTACTCTGCTTCCCCGCCTCTGATTCCCCAGCTCTGATTCCCCGCCTCTGATTCCCCGTTTTTGATTCCCTGCCTCTGATTCCCCGCCTCTGATTCCCCATCTCTGATTCACCGCCTTTGATTCGCCACCTCTGTTTCCCCATATCTGATTCCCCACCTCTGTTTCCCCGCCTCTGATTCCCCGCCTCTGATTCCCCATATCTGATTCCCCGGCTCTGATTGCCCACCTCTGATTCCCCGCCTCTGATTCGCCAGCTCTGATTCCCCGCCTCTGATTCCACGCATCTGATTCCCTGCCTCTGAATCCCCGCCTCTGATTCCCCATCTCTGATTCACCGCCTTTGATTCGCCACCTCTGATTCCCCATATCTGATTCCCCACCTCTGTTTCCCGGCCTCTGATTCCCCGCCTCTGATTCTCCATATCTCATTCCCCGCCTCTGAATCCCCATCTCTGATTCCCGGACTCTGATTCCCCACCTCTGATTCCCGGCCTCTTATTCCCAGCATCTGATTCCCGGCCTCTGATTCCCGGCCTCTGATTCCCCGCTTCTGATTCTGATTCCCTGCCTCTGATTCCCCATCTCTGATTCCGCACATCTGATTCCCTGCCTCTGATTCCCCACCTCTGATTCCCCATATCTGATTCCCCGCCTCTGTTTCCCCGCCTCTGATTCCCCGCCTCTGTTTCCCTATATCTAATTCCCCACCTCTGATGCCCCAACTCTGATTCCCCGCCTCTGATTCCCCAGCTCTGATTCCCCACCTCTGATTCCCCGCATCCGATTCCCCATATGTGATTCCCCGCCTCTGTTTCCCCGCCTCTGATTCCCCGCCTCTGTTTCCCCATATCTGATTCCCCGCCTCTGATTCCCAACTATGATTCCCCGCCTCTGATTCCCCAGCTCTGATTCCCTGCCTCTGATTCCCTGCGTTCTATTCCCTGCCTCTGATTCCCCGCCTGTGATTCCCCATCACTGATTCACCACCTCTGATTCCCCACATCTGATTCCCCATATCTAATTCCCCGCCTCTGTTTGCCCGCCTCTGATTCCCCGCCTCTGTTTCCCCATATCTGATTCCCCGTCTCTGAATCCCCAACTCTGATTCCCTGCCTCTGATTCCCCAGCTCTGATTCCCCGCCTTTGATTCCCCCCGTTTGATTCCCAGCCTCTGAATCCCCGTGTCTGATTTCCTGCCTCTGATTCCCCGCCTCTGATTCCCCATCTCTGATTCACCGCCTCTGATTCCCCACCACTGATTCCCCATGTCTGATTCCGCACATCCGATTCCCTGCCTCTGATTCCCCAACTCTGATTCCCCGCCTCTGATTCCCCATCTCTGATTCCCCACCTCTGATTCCCCGTGTTTGATTCCCTGCCTCTGATTCCCCGCCTCTGAATACCAGCCTCTGATTCCCCATATCTGATTCCCCGCCTCTGATTCCCTGCCTCTGATTCCCCACCTCTGATTCCCCGCCTCTGATTCGCCAGCTATGATTCCCCCCCTCTGATTCCCCGCGTCTCATTCCCCGCCTCTGATTCCCCAACTCTAATACCCCGCCTCTGATTCCCCAGCTCTGATTCCCCTCCTCTGATTCCCCGCATCTGATTCCCTGCCTCTGATTCCACGCCTCAAATTCCAGGCCTCTGATTCCCAACCTCTGATACCCCACCTCTGATTCCCAATATCTGATTCCCCGCCTCTGTTTCACCGCCTCTGATTCCCCGCCTCTGTTTCCCCGCCTGTGATTCCCCAGCTCTGATTCCCCGCCTCTGATTCCCCATATCTGATTCCCATCCTCTGATTGCCCACCTCTGATTCCCCGCCTCTGATTCGCCAGCTCTGATTCCCCGCCTCTGATTCCCCGCATCTGATTCCCTGCCTCTGATTCCCCGCCTCTGATTCCCCATCTCTGATTCCCCGCCTGTGATTCCCCAGCTCTGATTCCCCGCCTCTGATTCCCCAGCTCTGATTCCCAGCCTCTGATTCCCCGTGTTTGATCCCCTGCCTCTGATTACCTTCCTCTGATTCCCGGCCACTGATACCCCGCTTCTGATTCTGATTCCCTGCCTCTGATTCCCCATCTCTGATTCACCACATCTGAATCCCCGCCTCTGTTTCCACGCCTCTGATTCCCTGCCTCTGATTCCCAACCTCTGATTCCCCACCCCTGATTCCCCATATCTGATTCTCCGCCTCTGTTTCCCTGCCTCTGATTCCCCGCCCCTGTTTCCCCATATCTGATTCCCCGCCTCTGATTCCCCAACTCTGATTCCCCGCCTCTGATTCCCCAGCTCTGATTCCCCGCCTCTGATTCCCCGTGTTTGATTCCCTGCCTCTGATTCCCCGCCTCTGATTCCCCATCTCTGATTCCCCGCCTCTGATTCGCAACCTCTAATTCCCCACCTCTGATTCCCCATATCTGATTCCCCGCCTCTGTTTCCCTGCCTCTGATTCCCGGCCTCTGTTTCCCCATATCTGATTCCCCTCCTCTGATTCCACAACTCTGATTCCCCGCCTCTGATTCCCCAGCTCTGATTCCCCGCCTTTTATTCCCGGCCTCTGATTCCCTGCCACTGATTCCCCGCCCCTGATTCCCCACCTCTGATTCCCCATATCTGATTCCCCGCCTCTGTTTCCCCAGCTCTGATTCCCCACCTCTGATTCCCCAGCTCTGATTCCCTGCCACTGATTCCCCGCCCCTGATTCCCCACCTCTGATTCCCCATATCTGATTCCCCGCCTCTGTTTCCCCGCCTCTGATTCCCCGCCTCTGTTTCCCCATATCTGATTCCCGGCCTCTGATTCCCCGCCTCTGCTTCCCCGCCTCTGATTCCCTGCCTCTGATTCCCCATCTCCGATTCCGCACATCGGATTTCCTGCCTCTGATTCCCCGCCTCTGATTCCCCGCCTCTGATTCCCTGCTTCTGATTCCCAACCTCTGATTCCCCACCTCTGATTCCCCATATCTGATTCCCCGCCTCTGTTTCCCCGCCTCTGATTCCCCGCCTCTGATTCCCCAACTCTGAATCCCCACCTCTGATTCCCCAGCACTGATTCCACGCCTCTGATTCCCCGTGTTTGATTCCCTGCCTCTGATTCCCTGCCATGATTCCCCATCTCTGATTCACCGCCTTTAATTCGCCACCTCTGATTCCCCATATCTGATTCCCCTCCTCTGTTTCCCCGCCTCTGATTCCCAACCTCTGATTCCACACCTCTGATTCCCCATATCTGATTCCCCGCCTCTGTTTCCCTGTCTCTGATTCCCCGCCCCTGTTTCCCCATATCTGATTCCCCACCTCTGATTCTCCTACTCTGCTTCCCCGCCTCTGATTCCCCAGCTCTGATTCCCCGCCTCTGATTCCCCGTTTTTGATTCCCTGCCTCTGATTCCCCGCCTCTGATTCCCCATCTCTGATTCACCGCCTTTGATTCGCCACCTCTGTTTCCCCATATCTGATTCCCCACCTCTGTTTCCCCGCCTCTGATTCCCCGCCTCTGATTCCCCATATCTGATTCCCCGGCTCTGATTGCCCACCTCTGATTCCCCGCCTCTGATTCGCCAGCTCTGATTCCCCGCCTCTGATTCCCCGCATCTGATTCCCAGCCTCTGAATCCCCGTGTCTGATTTCCTGCCTCTGATTCCCCGCCTCTGATTCCCCATCTCTGATTCACCGCCTCTGATTCCCCACCACTGATTCCCCATGTCTGATTCCGCACATCCGATTCCCTGCCTCTGATTCCCCAACTCTGATTCCCCGCCTCTGATTCCCCATCTCTGATTCCCCACCTCTGATTCCCCGTGTTTGATTCCCTGCCTCTGATTCCCCGCCTCTGAATACCAGCCTCTGATTCCCCATATCTGATTCCCCGCCTCTGATTCCCTGCCTCTGATTCCCCACCTCTGATTCCCCACCTCTGTTTCCCGGCCTCTGATTCCCCGCCTCTGATTCTCCATATCTCATTCCCCGCCTCTGAATCCCCATCTCTGATTCCCGGACTCTGATTCCCCACCTCTGATTCCCGGCCTCTTATTCCCAGCATCTGATTCCCGGCCTCTGATTCCCGGCCTCTGATTCCCCGCTTCTGATTCTGATTCCCTGCCTCTGATTCCCCATCTCTGATTCCGCACATCTGATTCCCTGCCTCTGATTCCCCACCTCTGATTCCCCATATCTGATTCCCCGCCTCTGTTTCCCCGCCTCTGATTCCCCGCCTCTGTTTCCCTATATCTAATTCCCCACCTCTGATGCCCCAACTCTGATTCCCCGCCTCTGATTCCCCAGCTCTGATTCCCCACCTCTGATTCCCCGCATCCGATTCCCCATATGTGATTCCCCGCCTCTGTTTCCCCGCCTCTGATTCCCCGCCTCTGTTTCCCCATATCTGATTCCCCGCCTCTGATTCCCAACTATGATTCCCCGCCTCTGATTCCCCAGCTCTGATTCCCTGCCTCTGATTCCCTGCGTTCTATTCCCTGCCTCTGATTCCCCGCCTGTGATTCCCCATCACTGATTCACCACCTCTGATTCCCCACATCTGATTCCCCATATCTAATTCCCCGCCTCTGTTTGCCCGCCTCTGATTCCCCGCCTCTGTTTCCCCATATCTGATTCCCCGTCTCTGAATCCCCAACTCTGATTCCCTGCCTCTGATTCCCCAGCTCTGATTCCCCGCCTTTGATTCCCCCCGTTTGATTCCCAGCCTCTGAATCCCCGTGTCTGATTTCCTGCCTCTGATTCCCCGCCTCTGATTCCCCATCTCTGATTCACCGCCTCTGATTCCCCACCACTGATTCCCCATGTCTGATTCCGCACATCCGATTCCCTGCCTCTGATTCCCCAACTCTGATTCCCCGCCTCTGATTCCCCATCTCTGATTCCCCACCTCTGATTCCCCGTGTTTGATTCCCTGCCTCTGATTCCCCGCCTCTGAATACCAGCCTCTGATTCCCCATATCTGATTCCCCGCCTCTGATTCCCTGCCTCTGATTCCCCACCTCTGATTCCCCGCCTCTGATTCGCCAGCTATGATTCCCCCCCTCTGATTCCCCGCGTCTCATTCCCCGCCTCTGATTCCCCAACTCTAATACCCCGCCTCTGATTCCCCAGCTCTGATTCCCCTCCTCTGATTCCCCGCATCTGATTCCCTGCCTCTGATTCCACGCCTCAAATTCCAGGCCTCTGATTCCCAACCTCTGATACCCCACCTCTGATTCCCAATATCTGATTCCCCGCCTCTGTTTCACCGCCTCTGATTCCCCGCCTCTGTTTCCCCGCCTGTGATTCCCCAGCTCTGATTCCCCGCCTCTGATTCCCCATATCTGATTCCCATCCTCTGATTGCCCACCTCTGATTCCCCGCCTCTGATTCGCCAGCTCTGATTCCCCGCCTCTGATTCCCCGCATCTGATTCCCTGCCTCTGATTCCCCGCCTCTGATTCCCCATCTCTGATTCCCCGCCTGTGATTCCCCAGCTCTGATTCCCCGCCTCTGATTCCCCAGCTCTGATTCCCAGCCTCTGATTCCCCGTGTTTGATCCCCTGCCTCTGATTACCTTCCTCTGATTCCCGGCCACTGATACCCCGCTTCTGATTCTGATTCCCTGCCTCTGATTCCCCATCTCTGATTCACCACATCTGAATCCCCGCCTCTGTTTCCACGCCTCTGATTCCCTGCCTCTGATTCCCAACCTCTGATTCCCCACCCCTGATTCCCCATATCTGATTCTCCGCCTCTGTTTCCCTGCCTCTGATTCCCCGCCCCTGTTTCCCCATATCTGATTCCCCGCCTCTGATTCCCCAACTCTGATTCCCCGCCTCTGATTCCCCAGCTCTGATTCCCCGCCTCTGATTCCCCGTGTTTGATTCCCTGCCTCTGATTCCCCGCCTCTGATTCCCCATCTCTGATTCACCGCCTTTGATTCGCCACCTCGATTCCCCATATCTGATTCCCCACCTCTGTTACCCCGCCTCTGATTCCCCGCCTCTGATTCCCCATATATCATTCCCCGCCTCTGAATCCCCATCTCTGATTCCCGGACTCTGATTCCCCACCTCTGATTCCCGGCCTCTTCTTCCCGGCATCTGAATCCCGGCCTCTGATTCCCGGCCTCTGATTCCCCACTTCTGATTCTGATTCCCTGCCTCTGATTCCCCATCTCTGATTCCGCACATCTGATTCCCTGCCTCTGATTCCCCACCTCTGATTCCCCATATCTGATTCCCCGCCTCTGTTTCCCCGCCTCTGATTCCCCGCCTCTGTTTCCCCATATCTAATTCCCCACCTCAGATGCCCCAACTCTGATACCCCGCCTCTGATTCCCCAGCTCTGATTCCCCGCCTCTGATTCCCCGCATCCGATTCCCCATATCTGATTCCCCGCCTCTGTTTCCCCGCCTTTGATTCCCCGCCTCTGTTTCCCCATATCTGACTCCCCGCCTCTGATTCCCAACTATGATTCCCCGCCTCTGATTCCCCAGCTCTGATTCCCCGCCTCTGATTCCCCGCGTTCTATTCCCTGCCTCTGATTCCCCGCCTGTGATTCCCCATCTCTGATTCACCACCTCTGATTCCCCACCTCTGATTCCCCATATCTAATTCCCCGCCTCTGTTTGCCCGCCTCTGATTCCCCGCCGTTTCCCCATATCTGATTCCCCGTGTCTGATTCCCTGCCTCTGATTCCCCGCCTCTGATTCCCCGCCTCTGATTCCCTGCCACTGATTCCCTGCCCCTGATACCCCACCTCTGATTCCCCATATCTGATTCCCTGCCTCTGTTTCCCCGCCTCTGATTCCCCGCCTCTGATTCCCCATATCTGATTCCCTGCCTCTGATTCCCCAACTCTGATTCCCCGCCTCTGATTCCCCAGCTCTGAATCCCCGCCTCTGATTCCCTGCGTCTGTTTCCCCGCCTCTGATTCCCCGCCTCTGTTTCCCCATATCTAAGTCCCCGACTCTGATTCCCCAACTCTGATTCCCCACCTCTGATTCCCCAGCTCTGATTCCCCGCCTCTGATTCCCCGCATCTGATTCCCTGCATCTGATTCCCAGCCTCTGATTCCCTGCCTCTTATTCCCAACCTCTGATTCCCCACCTCTGATTCCCCATATCTGATTCCCCACCTCTGTTTCCCCGCTTCTGATTCCCCGCCTCTGTTTCCCCATATCTGATTCCCGGCCTCTGATTCTCCGCCTCTGATTCCCCGCCTCTGATTCCCTGCCTCTGATTCCCCATCTCCGATTCCGCACATCGGATTCCCTGCCTCTGATTCCCCGCCTCTGATTCCCCGCCTCTGATTCCCTGCTTCTGATTCCCAACCTCTGATTCCCCACCTCTGATTCCCCATATCTGATTCCCCGCCTCTGTTTCCCCTCCTCTGATTCCCCAACTCTGAATCCCCGCCTCTGATTCCCCAGCTCTGATTCCCCGCCTCTGATTCCCCGTGTTTGATTCCCTGCCTCTGATTCCCTGCCCTGATTCCCCATCTCTGATACACCGCCTTTAATTCGCCACCGCTGATTCCCCATATCTGATTCCCCGCCTCTGTTTCCCCGTCTCTGATTCCCCGCCTCTGTTTCGCCATATCTAATTCCACGCCTCTGATTCCCCAACTCTGATTCCCCGCCTCTGATTCCCCAGCTCTGATTCCCTGCCTCTGATTCCCCGCCGTTTCCCCATATCTGATTCCCCGTGTCTGATTCCCTGCCTCTGATTCCCCGCCTCTGATTCCCCGCCTCTGATTCCCTGCCACTGATTCCCTGCCCCTGATACCCCACCTCTGATTCCCCATATTGATTCCCTGCCTCTGTTTCCCCGCCTCTGATTCCCCGCCTCTGATTCCCCATATCTGATTCCCCGCCTCTGATTCCCCAACTCTGATTCCCCGCCTCTGATTCCCCAGCTCTGAATCCCCGCCTCTGATTCCCTGCGTCTGTTTCCCCGCCTCTGATTCCCCGCCTCTGTTTCCCCATATCTAAGTCCCCGACTCTGATTCCCCAACTCTGATTCCCCACCTCTGATTCCCCAGCTCTGATTCCCCGCCTCTGATTCCCCGCATCTGATTCCCTGCATCTGATTCCCAGCCTCTGATTCCCTGCCTCTTATTCCCAACCTCTGATTCCCCACCTCTGATTCCCCATATCTGATTCCCCACCTCTGTTTCCCCGCTTCTGATTCCCCGCCTCTGTTTCCCCATATCTGATTCCCGGCCTCTGATTCTCCGCCTCTGATTCCCCGCCTCTGATTCCCTGCCTCTGATTCCCCATCTCCGATTCCGCACATCGGATTCCCTGCCTCTGATTCCCCGCCTCTGATTCCCCGCCTCTGATTCCCTGCTTCTGATTCCCAACCTCTGATTCCCCACCTCTGATTCCCCATATCTGATTCCCCGCCTCTGTTTCCCCGCCTCTGATTCCCCAACTCTGAATCCCCGCCTCTGATTCCCCAGCTCTGATTCCCCGCCTCTGATTCCCCGTGTTTGATTCCCTGCCTCTGATTCCCTGCCCTGATTCCCCATCTCTGATACACCGCCTTTAATTCGCCACCGCTGATTCCCCATATCTGATTCCCCGCCTCTGTTTCCCCGTCTCTGATTCCCCGCCTCTGTTTCGCCATATCTAATTCCACGCCTCTGATTCCCCAACTCTGATTCCCCGCCTCTGATTCCCCAGCTCTGATTCCCTGCCTCTGATTCCCCGCATCTGATTCCCTGCCTCTGATTCCCCGCCTCTGATTCCCTGCTTCTGATTCCCAACCTCTGATTCCCCACCTCTGAATCCCCATATCTGATTCCCCGCCTCTGTTTCCCCGCCTCTGATTCCCCGCCTCTGTTTCCCCATATCTGATTCCCCGCCTCTGATTCCCCAACTCTGATTCCCCTCCTCTGATTCGCCAGCTATGATTCCCCGCCTCTGATTCCCTGCATCTGATTCCCTGCATCTGATTCCCCGCCTCTGATTCCCCTTCTCTGATTCTCCACCTCTGATTCCCCACCTCTGATTCCCCATCTCGGATTCCGCTCCTCCGATTCCCTGCCTCTGATTCCCCGCCTCTGATTCCCCGCCTCTGATTTCCTGCCTCTGATTCGCAACCTCTAATTCCCCACCTCTGATTCCCCATATCTGATTCCCCGCCTCTGTTTCCCTGCCTCTGATTCCCGGCCTCTGTTTCCCCATATCTGATTCCCCTCCTCTGATTCCCCAACTCTGATTCCCCGCCTCTGATACCCCGCCTCTGATTCCCCATCTCTAATTCATCACATCTGATTCCCCACCTCTTCTTCCCCATCTCTGATTCTCTACCTCTGATTCGCCACCTCTTATTGCCCATATCTGATTCACCGCCTCTGTTTCCCCGCATCTGATTCCCCGCCTCTGATTCCCCATATTTGATTCCCCGCCTCTGATTCCCCATCTCTGATTCCCGGACTCATTCCCCAACTCTGATTCCCCGCCTCTGATTCCCCATATTTGATTCCCCTCCTCTGATTTCCCATCTCTGATTCCCGGACTCTGATTCCCCAACTCTGATTTCCCCGCCTCTGAATCCCCAGCTCTGATTTCCCGCCTCTGATTCCCCACCTGTGATAAAACATATCTGATTCCCGGCCTCTGTTTCCCCGCCTCTGATTCCCCACCTCTGATTCACCATATCTGATTCCCCGCCTCTGATTCCCCACCACTGATTCCCCTCCTCTGATTCGCCAGTTATGATTGCCCGCCTCTGATTCCCCGTTTCTGATTCCCTGCCTCTGATTCCCCGCCACTGATTCCCCATGTCTGACTCACCACCTCTGATTCCCCGCCTCTGATTCCCCGCCTCTGATTCCCTGCCTCTGATTCGCAACCTCTTATTCCCCACCTCTGATTCCCCATAGCTGATTCCCTGCCTCTGTTTCCCCGCCTCTGATTGGCACCTCTGATACCCCGCCTCTGATTCCCCATCTCTAATTCATCACATCTGATTCCCCACCTCTGCTTCCCCATCTCCGATTCTCTACCTCTGATTCGCCACCTCTGATTCCCAATATCTGATTCACCGCCTCTGTTTCCCTGCCTCTGATTCCCCGCCTCTGATTCCCCATATCTGATTCCCCGCCTCTGATTCCCCATCTCTGATTCCCGGTCTCTGATTCCCCACCTCTGTTTCCCGGCCTCTGATTCCCAATCCCTGATTCACCGCCTCTGACTCCCAGTGTCTGATTCCCTGCCTCTGATTCCCCGCCTCTGAATCCCCTCCTCTGATTCCCTGCCACTGATTCCCCGCCCCTGATTCCCCACCTCTGATACCCCATATCTGATTCCCCGCCTCTGTTTCCCCGCCTCTGATTCCCCACCTCTGATTCCCCATATCTGATTCCCTGCCTCTGATTCCCCAACTCTGATTCCCCGCCTCTGATTCCCCAGCTCTGATTCCCCGCCTCTGATTCCCCACCTCTGATCCAACATATCTGATTCTTCGCCTCTGTTTCCCCGCCTCTGATTCCCCACCTCTGATTCCCCATATCTGATTCCCCGCCTATGATTCCCCACCTCCGATTCCCCGCCTCTGATTCGCCAGCTATGATTCCCCTCCTCTGGTTCCCCGCATCTGATTCCCCGCCTCTGATTCCCCGTGTCTGACCCTGCCTCTGATTCCACGCCTTTGATTCCCCATCTCTGATTCACCACCTCTGATTCCCCACCTCTGATTCCCCATCTCTGATTCTGCACATCCGATTCCCTGCCTCTGATTCCCCGCCTCTGATTCCCCGCCTCTGATTCCCTGCCTCTGATTCGCAACCTGTTATTACCCACCTCTGAATCCCCATATCTGATTCCCCGCCTCTGTTTCCCCATATCTGATTCCCCGCCTCTGTTTCACTGCCTCTGATTGGCACCTCTGATACCCCGCCTCTGATTCCCCATCTCTAATTCATCACATCTGATTCCCCACCTCTGCTTCCCCATCTCTGATTCTCTACCTCTGATTCGCAACCTCTGATTCCGAATATCTCATTCACCGCCTCTGTTTCCCCGCTTCTGATTCCCCGCCTCTGATTCCCCATATCTAATTCCCCGCCTCTGATTCCCCATCTCTGATTCCCGGTCTCTGATTCCCCACCTCTGTTTCCCGGCCTCTCATTCCCCATCCCTGATTCACCGCCTCTGATTCCCAGTGTCTGATTCCCTGCCTCTGATTCCCCGCCTCTGAATCCCCTCCTCTGATTCCCTGCCACTGATTCCCCGCCCCTGATTCCCCACCTCTGATACCCCATATCTGATTCCCCGCCTCTGTTTCCCCGCCTCTGATTCCCCACCTCTGATTTCCCATATCTGATTCCACGCCTCTGATTCCCCGCCTCTGATTGGCCGCCTCTGATACCCCGCCTCTGATTCCCCATCTCTAATTCATCACATCTGATTCCCCACCTCTGCTTCCCCATCTCTGATTCTCAACCTCTGATTCGCCACCTCTGATTCCCCATATCTGATTCACCGCCTCTGTTTCCCCGCCTCTGATTCCCCGCCTATGATTCCCCATATTTGATTCCCCGCCTCTGATTCCCCATCTCTGATTCCCGGACTCTGATTCCCCAACTCTGATTCCCCGCCTCTGATTCCCCAGCTCTGATTTCCCGCCTCTGATTTCCCACCTCTGCTTCCCCATCTCTGATTCTCTACCTCTGATTCGCCACCTCTGATTGCCCATATCTGATTCACCGCCTCTGTTTCCCCGCCTCTGATTCCCCACCTCTTATTCCCCATATTTGATTCCCCGCCTCTGATTCCCCATCTCTGATTCCCGGACTCTGATTCCCCAACTCTGATTCCCCGCCTCTGATTCCCTGCCTCTGATTCCCCCCTTGATTCCCCAACTCTGATTCCCCGCCTCTGATTCCCCAGCTCTGATTCCCCGCCTCTGATTCCCCGCCTCTGATTCCCTGCTTCTGATTCCCAACCTCTGATTCCCCACCTCTGATTCCCCATATCTGATTCCCCGCCTCTGTTTCCCCGCCTCTGATTCCCCGCCTCTGATTCCCCAACTCTGAATCCCCACCTCTGATTCCCCAGCACTGATTCCACGCCTCTGATTCCCCGTGTTTGATTCCCTGCCTCTGATTCCCTGCCATGATTCCCCATCTCTGATTCACCGCCTTTAATTCGCCACCTCTGATTCCCCATATCTGATTCCCCTCCTCTGTTTCCCCGCCTCTGATTCCCAACCTCTGATTCCACACCTCTGATTCCCCATATCTGATTCCCCGCCTCTGTTTCCCTGCCTCTGATTCCCCGCCCCTGTTTCCCCATATCTGATTCCCCACCTCTGATTCTCCTACTCTGCTTCCCCGCCTCTGATTCCCCAGCTCTGATTCCCCGCCTCTGATTCCCCGTTTTTGATTCCCTGCCTCTGATTCCCCGCCTCTGATTCCCCATCTCTGATTCACCGCCTTTGATTCGCCACCTCTGTTTCCCCATATCTGATTCCCCACCTCTGTTTCCCCGCCTCTGATTCCCCGCCTCTGATTCCCCATATCTTATTCCCCGGCTCTGATTGCCCACCTCTGATTCCCCGCCTCTGATTCGCCAGCTCTGATTCCCCGCCTCTGATTCCCCGCATCTGATTCCCTGCCTCTGAATCCCCGCCTCTGATTCCCCATCTCTGATTCACCGCCTTTGATTCGCCACCTCTGATTCCCCATATCTGATTCCCCACCTCTGTTTCCCGGCCTCTGATTCCCCGCCTCTGATTCTCCATATATCATTCCCCGCCTCTGAATCCCCATCTCTGATTCCCGGACTCTGATTCCCCACCTCTGATTCCCGGCCTCTTATTCCCAGCATCTGATTCCCGGCCTCTGATTCCCGGCCTCTGATTCCCCGCTTCTGATTCTGATTCCCTGCCTCTGATTCCCCATCTCTGATTCCGCACATCTGATTCCCTGCCTCTGATTCCCCACCTCTGATTCACCATATCTGATTCCCCGCCTCTGTTTCCCCGCCTCTGATTCCCCGCCTCTGTTTCCCTATATCTAATTCCCCACCTCTGATGCCCCAACTCTGATTCCCCGCCTCTGATTCCCCAGCTCTGATTCCCCACCTCTGATTCCCCGCATCCGATTCCCCATATCTGATTCCCCGCCTCTGTTTCCCCGCCTCTGATTCCCCGCCTCTGTTTCCCCATATCTGAATCCCCGCCTCTGATTCCCAACTATGATTCCCCGCCTCTGATTCCCCAGCTCTGATTCCCTGCCTCTGATTCCCTGCGTTCTATTCCCTGCCTCTGATTCCCCGCCTGTGATTCCCCATCACTGATTCACCACCTCTGATTCCCCACATCTGATTCCCCATATCTAATTCCCCGCCTCTGTTTGCCCGCCTCTGATTCCCCGCCTCTGTTTCCCCATATCTGATTCCCCGTCTCTGAATCCCCAACTCTGATTCCCTGCCTCTGATTCCCCAGCTCTGATTCCCCGCCTTTGATTCCCCCCGTTTGATTCCCAGCCTCTGAATCCCCGTGTCTGATTTCCTGCCTCTGATTCCCCGCCTCTGATTCCCCATCTCTGATTCACCGCCTCTGATTCCCCACCTCTGATTCCCCATGTCTGATTCCGCACATCCGATTCCCTGCCTCTGATTCCCCAACTCTGATTCCCCGCCTCTGATTCCCCATCTCTGATTCCCCACCTCTGATTCCCCGTGTTTGATTCCCTGCCTCTGATTCCCCGCCTCTGAATACCAGCCTCTGATTCCCCATATCTGATTCCCCGCCTCTGATTCCCTGCCTCTGATTCCCCAGCTCTGATTCCCCGCCTTTGATTCCCCCCGTCTGATTCCCAGCCTCTGAATCCCCATGTCTGATTTCCTGCCTCTGATTCCCCGCCTCTGATTCCCCATCTCTGATTCACCGCCTCTGATTCCCCATCTCTGATTCCCCACCTCTGATTCCCCGTGTCTGATTCCCCGTGTCTGATTCCCTGCCTCTGATTCCACGCCTCTGATTCCCCATATCTGATTCCCTGCCACTGATTCCCCACCTCTGATTCCCCATCTCTGATTCACCACCTCTGATTCCCGGCCTCTGATTCCACAACTCTGATTCCCCGCCTCTGATTCCCCAGCTCTGAATCCCCGCCTCTGATTCCCCGCGTCTGATTCCATCCCTCTGATTCACAACCTCTGATTCCCCACCTCTGATTCCCCATATCTGATTCCCCGCCTCTGTTTCCCCGCCTCTGATTCCCCGCCTCTGATTCCCCATATCTGATTCCCCGGCTCTGATTGCCCACCTCTGATTCCCCGCCTCTGATTCGCCAGCTCTGATTCCCCGCCTCTGAATCCCCGCATCTGATTCCCTGCCTCTGATTCCCCGCCTCTGATTCCCCATCTCTGATTCACCGCCTTTGATTCGCCACCTCTGATTCCCGGCCTCTGATTCCCCGCCTCTGCTTCCCCGCCTCTGATTCCCTGCCTCTGATTCCCCATCTCCGATTCCGCACATCGGATTTCCTGCCTCTGATTCCCCGCCTCTGATTCCCCGCCTCTGATTCCCTGCTTCTGATTCCCAACCTCTGATTCCCCACCTCTGATTCCCCATATCTGATTCCCCGCCTCTGTTTCCCCACCTCTGATTCCCCGCCTCTGATTCCCCAACTCTGAATCCCCACCTCTGATTCCCCAGCACTGATTCCACGCCTCTGATTCCCCGTGTTTGATTCCCTGCCTCTGATTCCCTGCCATGATTCCCCATCTCTGATTCACCGCCTTTAATTCGCCACCTCTGATTCCCCATATCTGATTCCCCTCCTCTGTTTCCCCGCCTCTGATTCCCAACCTCTGATTCCACACCTCTGATTCCCCATATCTGATTCGCCGCCTCTGTTTCCCTGCCTCTGATTCCCCGCCCCTGTTTCCCCATATCTGATTCCCCACCTCTGATTCTCCTACTCTGCTTCCCCGCCTCTGATTCCCCAGCTCTGATTCCCCGCCTCTGATTCCCCGTTTTTGATTCCCTGCCTCTGATTCCCCGCCTCTGATTCCCCATCTCTGATTCACCGCCTTTGATTCGCCACCTCTGTTTCCCCATATCTGATTCCCCACCTCTGTTTCCCCGCCTCTGATTCCCCGCCTCTGATTCCCCATATCTGATTCCCCGGCTCTGATTGCCCACTTCTGATTCCCCGCCTCTGATTCGCCAGCTCTGATTCCCCGCCTCTGATTCCCCGCATCTGATTCCCTGCCTCTGAATCCCCGCCTCTGATTCCCCATCTCTGATTCACCGCCTTTGATTCGCCACCTCTGATTCCCCATATCTGATTCCCCACCTCTGTTTCCCGGCCTCTGATTCCCCGCCTCTGATTCTCCATATATCATTCCCCGCCTCTGAATCCCCATCTCTGATTCCCGGACTCTGATTCCCCACCTCTGATTCCCGGCCTCTTATTCCCAGCATCTGATTCCCGGCCTCTGATTCCCGGCCTCTGATTCCCCGCTTCTGATTCTGATTCCCTGCCTCTGATTCCCCATCTCTGATTCCGCACATCTGATTCCCTGCCTCTGATTCCCCACCTCTGATTCACCATATCTGATTCCCCGCCTCTGTTTCCCCGCCTCTGATTCCCCGCCTCTGTTTCCCTATATCTAATTCCCCACCTCTGATGCCCCAACTCTGATTCCCCGCCTCTGATTCCCCAGCTCTGATTCCCCACCTCTGATTCCCCGCATCCGATTCCCCATATCTGATTCCCCGCCTCTGTTTCCCCGCCTCTGATTCCCCGCCTCTGTTTCCCCATATCTGAATCCCCGCCTCTGATTCCCAACTATGATTCCCCGCCTCTGATTCCCCAGCTCTGATTCCCTGCCTCTGATTCCCTGCGTTCTATTCCCTGCCTCTGATTCCCCGCCTGTGATTCCCCATCACTGATTCACCACCTCTGATTCCCCACATCTGATTCCCCATATCTAATTCCCCGCCTCTGTTTGCCCGCCTCTGATTCCCCGCCTCTGTTTCCCCATATCTGATTCCCCGTCTCTGAATCCCCAACTCTGATTCCCTGCCTCTGATTCCCCAGCTCTGATTCCCCGCCTTTGATTCCCCCCGTTTGATTCCCAGCCTCTGAATCCCCGTGTCTGATTTCCTGCCTCTGATTCCCCGCCTCTGATTCCCCATCTCTGATTCACCGCCTCTGATTCCCCACCTCTGATTCCCCATGTCTGATTCCGCACATCCGATTCCCTGCCTCTGATTCCCCAACTCTGATTCCCCGCCTCTGATTCCCCATCTCTGATTCCCCACCTCTGATTCCCCGTGTTTGATTCCCTGCCTCTGATTCCCCGCCTCTGAATACCAGCCTCTGATTCCCCATATCTGATTCCCCGCCTCTGATTCCCTGCCTCTGATTCCCCAGCTCTGATTCCCCGCCTTTGATTCCCCCCGTCTGATTCCCAGCCTCTGAATCCCCATGTCTGATTTCCTGCCTCTGATTCCCCGCCTCTGATTCCCCATCTCTGATTCACCGCCTCTGATTCCCCATCTCTGATTCCCCACCTCTGATTCCCCGTGTCTGATTCCCCGTGTCTGATTCCCTGCCTCTGATTCCACGCCTCTGATTCCCCATATCTGATTCCCTGCCACTGATTCCCCGCCTCTGATTCCCCATCTCTGATTCACCACCTCTGATTCCCGGCCTCTGATTCCACAACTCTGATTCCCCGCCTCTGATTCCCCAGCTCTGAATCCCCGCCTCTGATTCCCCGCGTCTGATTCCATCCCTCTGATTCACAACCTCTGATTCCCCACCTCTGATTCCCCATATCTGATTCCCCGCCTCTGTTTCCCCGCCTCTGATTCCCCGCCTCTGATTCCCCATATCTGATTCCCCGGCTCTGATTGCCCACCTCTGATTCCCCGCCTCTGATTCGCCAGCTCTGATTCCCCGCCTCTGAATCCCCGCATCTGATTCCCTGCCTCTGATTCCCCGCCTCTGATTCCCCATCTCTGATTCACCGCCTTTGATTCGCCACCTCTGATTCCCGGCCTCTGATTCCCCGCCTCTGCTTCCCCGCCTCTGATTCCCTGCCTCTGATTCCCCATCTCCGATTCCGCACATCGGATTTCCTGCCTCTGATTCCCCGCCTCTGATTCCCCGCCTCTGATTCCCTGCTTCTGATTCCCAACCTCTGATTCCCCACCTCTGATTCCCCATATCTGATTCCCCGCCTCTGTTTCCCCGCCTCTGATTCCCCGCCTCTGATTCCCCAACTCTGAATCCCCACCTCTGATTCCCCAGCACTGATTCCACGCCTCTGATTCCCCGTGTTTGATTCCCTGCCTCTGATTCCCTGCCATGATTCCCCATCTCTGATTCACCGCCTTTAATTCGCCACCTCTGATTCCCCATATCTGATTCCCCTCCTCTGTTTCCCCGCCTCTGATTCCCAACCTCTGATTCCACACCTCTGATTCCCCATATCTGATTCCCCGCCTCTGTTTCCCTGCCTCTGATTCCCCGCCCCTGTTTCCCCATATCTGATTCCCCACCTCTGATTCTCCTACTCTGCTTCCCCGCCTCTGATTCCCCAGCTCTGATTCCCCGCCTCTGATTCCCCGTTTTTGATTCCCTGCCTCTGATTCCCCGCCTCTGATTCCCCATCTCTGATTCACCGCCTTTGATTCGCCACCTCTGTTTCCCCATATCTGATTCCCCACCTCTGTTTCCCCGCCTCTGATTCCCCGCCTCTGATTCCCCATATCTGATTCCCCGGCTCTGATTGCCCACCTCTGATTCCCCGCCTCTGATTCGCCAGCTCTGATTCCCCGCCTCTGATTCCCCGCATCTGATTCCCTGCCTCTGAATCCCCGCCTCTGATTCCCCATCTCTGATTCACCGCCTTTGATTCGCCACCTCTGATTCCCCATATCTGATTCCCCACCTCTGTTTCCCGGCCTCTGATTCCCCGCCTCTGATTCTCCATATATCATTCCCCGCCTCTGAATCCCCATCTCTGATTCCCGGACTCTGATTCCCCACCTCTGATTCCCGGCCTCTTATTCCCAGCATCTGATTCCCGGCCTCTGATTCCCGGCCTCTGATTCCCCGCTTCTGATTCTGATTCCCTGCCTCTGATTCCCCATCTCTGATTCCGCACATCTGATTCCCTGCCTCTGATTCCCCACCTCTGATTCACCATATCTGATTCCCCGCCTCTGTTTCCCCGCCTCTGATTCCCCTCCTCTGTTTCCCTATATCTAATTCCCCACCTCTGATGCCCCAACTCTGATTCCCCGCCTCTGATTCCCCAGCTCTGATTCCCCACCTCTGATTCCCCGCATCCGATTCCCCATATCTGATTCCCCGCCTCTGTTTCCCCGCCTCTGATTCCCCGCCTCTGTTTCCCCATATCTGAATCCCCGCCTCTGATTCCCAACTATGATTCCCCGCCTCTGATTCCCCAGCTCTGATTCCCTGCCTCTGATTCCCTGCGTTCTATTCCCTGCCTCTGATTCCCCGCCTGTGATTCCCCATCACTGATTCACCACCTCTGATTCCCCACATCTGATTCCCCATATCTAATTCCCCGCCTCTGTTTGCCCGCCTCTGATTCCCCGCCTCTGTTTCCCCATATCTGATTCCCCGTCTCTGAATCCCCAACTCTGATTCCCTGCCTCTGATTCCCCAGCTCTGATTCCCCGCCTTTGATTCCCCCCGTTTGATTCCCAGCCTCTGAATCCCCGTGTCTGATTTCCTGCCTCTGATTCCCCGCCTCTGATTCCCCATCTCTGATTCACCGCCTCTGATTCCCCACCTCTGATTCCCCATGTCTGATTCCGCACATCCGATTCCCTGCCTCTGATTCCCCAACTCTGATTCCCCGCCTCTGATTCCCCATCTCTGATTCCCCACCTCTGATTCCCCGTGTTTGATTCCCTGCCTCTGATTCCCCGCCTCTGAATACCAGCCTCTGATTCCCCATATCTGATTCCCCGCCTCTGATTCCCTGCCTCTGATTCCCCAGCTCTGATTCCCCGCCTTTGATTCCCCCCGTCTGATTCCCAGCCTCTGAATCCCCATGTCTGATTTCCTGCCTCTGATTCCCCGCCTCTGATTCCCCATCTCTGATTCACCGCCTCTGATTCCCCATCTCTGATTCCCCACCTCTGATTCCCCGTGTCTGATTCCCCGTGTCTGATTCCCTGCCTCTGATTCCACGCCTCTGATTCCCCATATCTGATTCCCTGCCACTGATTCCCCGCCTCTGATTCCCCATCTCTGATTCACCACCTCTGATTCCCGGCCTCTGATTGCCCACCTCTGATTCCCCGCCTCTGATTCGCCAGCTATGATTCCCCCCCTCTGATTCCCCGCGTCTCATTCCCCGCCTCTGATTCCCCAACTCTAATACCCCGCCTCTGATTCCCCAGCTCTGATTCCCCTCCTCTGATTCCCCGCATCTGATTCCCTGCCTCTGATTCCACGCCTCAAATTCCAGGCCTCTGATTCCCAACCTCTGATACCCCACCTCTGATTCCCAATATCTGATTCCCCGCCTCTGTTTCACCGCCTCTGATTCCCCGCCTCTGTTTCCCCGCCTGTGATTCCCCAGCTCTGATTCCCCGCCTCTGATTCCCCATATCTGATTCCCATCCTCTGATTGCCCACCTCTGATTCCCCGCCTCTGATTCGCCAGCTCTGATTCCCCGCCTCTGATTCCCCGCATCTGATTCCCTGCCTCTGATTCCCCGCCTCTGATTCCCCATCTCTGATTCCCCGCCTGTGATTCCCCAGCTCTGATTCCCCGCCTCTGATTCCCCAGCTCTGATTCCCAGCCTCTGATTCCCCGTGTTTGATCCCCTGCCTCTGATTACCTTCCTCTGATTCCCGGCCACTGATACCCCGCTTCTGATTCTGATTCCCTGCCTCTGATTCCCCATCTCTGATTCACCACATCTGAATCCCCGCCTCTGTTTCCACGCCTCTGATTCCCTGCCTCTGATTCCCAACCTCTGATTCCCCACCCCTGATTCCCCATATCTGATTCTCCGCCTCTGTTTCCCTGCCTCTGATTCCCCGCCCCTGTTTCCCCATATCTGATTCCCCGCCTCTGATTCCCCAACTCTGATTCCCCGCCTCTGGTTCCCCAGCTCTGATTCCCCGCCTCTGATTCCCCATGTTTGATTCCCTGCCTCTGATTCCCCGCCTCTGATTCCCCATCTCTGATTCACCGCCTTTGATTCGCCACCTCTGATTCCCCATATCTGATTCCCCACCTCTGTTACCCCGCCTCTGATTCCCCGCCTCTGATTCCCCATATATCATTCCCCGCCTCTGAATCCCCATCTCTGATTCCCGGACTCTGATTCCCCACCTCTGATTCCCGGCCTCTTCTTCCCGGCATCTGAATCCCGGCCTCTGATTCCCGGCCTCTGATTCCCCACTTCTGATTCTGATTCCCTGCCTCTGATTCCTTATTCTGATTCCACACATCTGATTCCCTGCCTCTGATTCCCCACCTCTGATTCCCCATATCTGATTCCCCGCCTCTGTTTCCCCGCCTCTGATTCCCCGCCTCTGTTTCCCCATATCTAATTCCCCACCTCAGATGCCCCAACTCTGATACCCCGCCTCTGATTCCCCAGCTCTGATTCCCCGCCTCTGATTCCCCGCATCCGATTCCCCATATCTGATTCCCCGCCTCTGTTTCCCCGCCTTTGATTCCCCGCCTCTGTTTCCCCATATCTGACTCCCCGCCTCTGATTCCCAACTATGATTCCCCGCCTCTGATTCCCCAGCTCTGATTCCCCGCCTCTGATTCCCCGCGTTCTATTCCCTGCCTCTGATTCCCCGCCTGTGATTCCCCATCTCTGATTCACCACCTCTGATTCCCCACCTCTGATTCCCCATATCTAATTCCCCGCCTCTGTTTGCCCGCCTCTGATTACCCGCCGTTTCCCCATATCTGATTCCCCGTGTCTGATTCCCTGCCTCTGATTCCCCGCCTCTGATTCCCCGCCTCTGATTCCCTGCCACTGATTCCCTGCCCCTGATACCCCACCTCTGATTCCCCATATCTGATTCCCTGCCTCTGTTTCCCCGCCTCTGATTCCCCGCCTCTGATTCCCCATATCTGATTCCCCGCCTCTGATTCACCAACTCTGATTCCCCGCCTCTGATTCCCCAGCTCTGAATCCCAGCCTCTGATTCCCTGCGTCTGTTTCCCCGCCTCTGATTCCCCGCCTCTGTTTCCCCATATCTAAGTCCCCGACTCTGATTCCCCAACTCTGATTCCCCACCTCTGATTCCCCAGCTCTGATTCCCCGCCTCTGATTCCCCGCATCTGATTCCCTGCATCTGATTCCCAGCCTCTGATTCCCTGCCTCTTATTCCCAACCTCTGATACCCCACCTCTGATTCCCCATATCTGATTCCCCACCTCTGTTTCCCCGCTTCTGATTCCCCGCCTCTGTTTCCCCATATCTGATTCCCGGCCTCTGATTCTCCGCCTCTGATTCCCCGCCTCTGATTCCCTGCCTCTGATTCCCCATCTCCCATTCCGCACATCGGATTCCCTGCCTCTGATTCCCCGCCTCTGATTCCCCGCCTCTGATTCCCTGCTTCTGATTCCCAACCTCTGATTCCCCACCTCTGATTCCCCATATCTGATTCCCCGCCTCTGTTTCCCCTCCTCTGATTCCCCAACTCTGAATCCCCGCATCTGATTCCCCAGCTCTGATTCCCCGCCTCTGATTCCCCGTGTTTGATTCCCTGCCTCTGATTCCCTGCCCTGATTCCCCATCTCTGATACACCGCCTTTAATTCGCCACCGCTGATTCCCCATATCTGATTCCCCACCTCTGTTTCCCCGTCTCTGATTCCCCGCCTCTGTTTCGCCATATCTAATTCCACGCCTCTGATTCCCCAACTCTAATACCCTGCCTCTGATTCCCCAGCTCTGATTCCCCGCCTCTGATTCCCCGCATCTGATTCCCTGCCTCTGATTCCCCGCCTCTGATTCCAGGCCTCTGATTCCCAGCATCTGATTCCGGCCTCTGATTCCCGGCCTCTGATTCCCTGCTTCTGATTCTGATTCCCTGCCTCTGATTCCCCATCTCTGATTCCGCACATCTGATTCCCTGCCTCTGATTCCCCACCTCTGATTCCCCATATCTGATTCCCCGCCTCTGTTTCCCCGCCTCTGATTTCCCGCCTCTGTTTCCCCATATCTGATTCCCCGCCTCTGATTCCCCAAATCTGATTCCCCTCCTCTAATTCGCCAGCTATGATTCCCCGCCTCTGATTCCCTGCGTCTGATTCCATGCCTCTGATTCCCAGCCTCTGATTCCCCTTCTCTGATTCACCACCTCTGATTCCCCACCTCTGATTCCCCATCTCTGATTCCGCACATCCGATTCCCTGCCTCTGATTCCCCGCCTCTGATTCCCCGCCTCTGATTCACAACCTCTAATTCCCCACCTCTGATTCCCCATATCTGATTCCCCGCCTCTGTTTCCCTGCCTCTGATTCCCGGCCTCTGTTTCCCCATATCTGATTCCCCTCCTCTGATTCCCCAACTCTGATTCCCCGCCTCTGATTCCCATGCTTTGATTCCCCGTCTTTTATTCCCGGCCTCTGATTCCCTGCCACTGATTCCCCGCCCCTGATTCCCCACCTCTGATTCCCCATATCTGATTCCCCGCCTCTGTTTCCCAACCTCTGATTCCCGGCCTCTAATTCACAGCATCTGATTCCCGGCCACTGATTCCCTGCCTCTGATTCCCCGCCTCTGATTCCCCATCTCTGATTCCCCGCCTCTGATTCCCCGTGTCTGATTCCCTGCCTCTGATTCCCCGCCTCTGATTCCCCGCGTCTGATTCCCTGCCACTGATTCCCTGCCCCTGATTCCCCACCTCTGATTCCCCATATCTGATTCCCCGCCTCTGTTTCCCCAACTCTGATTCCCTTCCTCTAATTCGCCAGCTATGATTCCCCGCCTCTGATTCCCTGCCACTGATTCCCTGCCCCTGATTCCCCACCTCTGATTCCCCATATATGATTCCCCGCCTCTGATTCCCCAACTCTGATTCCCCTCCTCTAATTCGCCAGCTATGATTCCCCGCCTCTTATTCCCTGCGTCTGATTCCCTGCCTCTGATTCCCAGCCTCTGATTCCCCTTCTCTGATTCACCACCTCTGAATCCCCACCTCTGATACCTCATCTCTGATTCCGCACATCCGATTCCCTGCCTCTGATTCCCCGCCTCTGATTCCCCGCCTCTGATTCCCCGCCTCTGATTCCCCGCGTCTGATTCCCTGCCACTGATTCCCTGCCCCTGATTCCCCACCTCTGATTCCCCATCTCTGATTCCCCGCCTCTTTTTCCCCACCTCTGATTCCCCGCCTCTGTTTCCCCATATCTGATTCCCCGCCTCTGATTCCCCAACTCTGATTCCCTTCCTCTAATTCGCCAGCTATGATTCCCCGCCTCTGATTCCCTGCATCTGATACCCTGCCTCTGATTCCCAGCCTCTGATTCCCCTTCTCTGATTCACCACCTCTGAATCCCCACCTCTGATTCCCCATCTCTGATTCCGCACATCCGATTCCCTGCCTCTGATTCCCCGCCTTTTATTCCCGGCCTCTGATTCCCTGCCTCTGATTCCCCATCTCTGATTCCGCACATCTGATTCCCTGCCTCTGATTCCCCACCTCTGATTCCCCATATCTGATTCCCCGCCTCTGTTTCCCCATATCTGATTCCCCGCCTCTGTTTCCCTGCCTCTGATTCCCGGCCTCTGTTTCCCTGCCTCTGATTCCCGGCCTCTGTTTCCCCATATCTGATTCCCCTCCTCTGATTCCCCAACTCTGATTCCCCGCCTCTGATTCCCAAGCTCTGATTCCCCGCCTTTTATTCCCGGCCTCTGATTCCCTGCCACTGATTCCCCGCCCCTGATTCCCCACCTCTGATTCCCCATATCTGATTCCCCGCCTCTGTTTCCCCAGCTCTGATTCCCCACCTCTGATTCCCCAGCTCTGATTCCCTGCCACTGATTCCCCGCCCCTGATTCCCCACCTCTGATTCCCCATATCTGATTCCCCGCCTCTGTTTCCCCAGCTCTGATTCCCTGCCTCTGATTCCCTGCCCTGATTCCCCATCTCTGTTTCACCGCCTTTGATTCGCCACCTCTGATTCCCCATATCTGATTCCCCGCCTCTGTTTCCCCGCCTCTGATTCCCTGCCTCTGATTCCCAACCTCTGATTCCACACCTCTGATTCCCCATATCTGATTCCCCGCCTCTATTTCCCCATATCTGATTCCCCGCCTCTGATTCCCAAACTCTGATTCCCCACCTCTGATTCCCCAGCTCTGATTCCCCGCCTCTGATTCCCGGCATCCGATTCCCTGCCTCTGATTCCCCGCCTCTGATTCGCCATCTCTGATTCCCCGCCTCTGATTCCCCGTGTCTGATTCCCTGCCTCTGATTCCCCGCCTCAGATTCCCCGCCTCTGATTCCCTGCCACTGATTCCCTGCCCCTGATTCCCCACCTCTGATTCCCCATATCTGATTCCCCGCCTCTGTTTCTCGGCCTCTGATTCCCCGCCTCTGATTCCCCATATCTGATTGCCTGCCTCTGATTCCACAACTCTGATTCCCCGCCTCTGATTCCCCAGCTCTGAATCCCCGCCTCTGATTCCCCGCGTCTGATTCCATCCCTCTGATTCACAACCTCTGATTCCCCACCTCTGATTCCCCATATCTGATTCCCCGCCTCTGTTTCCCCGCCTCTGATTCCCCGCCTCTGATTCCCCATATCTGATTCCCCGGCTCTGATTGCCCACCTCTGATTCCCCGCCTCTGATTCGCCAGCTCTGATTCCCCGCCTCTGAATCCCCGCATCTGATTCCCTGCCTCTGATTCCCCGCCTCTGATTCCCCATCTCTGATTCACCGCCTTTGATTCGCCACCTCTGATTCCCGGCCTCTGATTCCCCGCCTCTGCTTCCCCGCCTCTGATTCCCCGCCTCTGATTCCCTGCTTCTGATTCCCAACCTCTGATTCCCCACCTCTGATTCCCCATATCTGATTCCCCGCCTCTGTTTCCCCGCCTCTGATTCCCCGCCTCTGATTCCCCAACTCTGAATCCCCACCTCTGATTCCCCAGCACTGATTCCACGCCTCTGATTCCCCGTGTTTGATTCCCTGCCTCTGATTCCCTGCCATGATTCCCCATCTCTGATTCACCGCCTTTAATTCGCCACCTCTGATTCCCCATATCTGATTCCCCTCCTCTGTTTCCCCGCCTCTGATTCCCAACCTCTGATTCCACACCTCTGATTCCCCATATCTGATTCCCCGCCTCTGTTTCCCTGCCTCTGATTCCCCGCCCCTGTTTCCCCATATCTGATTCCCCACCTCTGATTCTCCTACTCTGCTTCCCCGCCTCTGATTCCCCAGCTCTGATTCCCCGCCTCTGATTCCCCGTTTTTGATTCCCTGCCTCTGATTCCCCGCCTCTGATTCCCCATCTCTGATTCACCGCCTTTGATTCGCCACCTCTGTTTCCCCATATCTGATTCCCCACCTCTGTTTCCCCGCCTCTGATTCCCCGCCTCTGATTCCCCATATCTGATTCCCCGGCTCTGATTGCCCACCTCTGATTCCCCGCCTCTGATTCGCCAGCTCTGATTCCCCGCCTCTGATTCCCCGCATCTGATTCCCTGCCTCTGAATCCCCGCCTCTGATTCCCCATCTCTGATTCACCGCCTTTGATTCGCCACCTCTGATTCCCCATATCTGATTCCCCACCTCTGTTTCCCGGCCTCTGATTCCCCGCCTCTGATTCTCCATATCTCATTCCCCGCCTCTGAATCCCCATCTCTGATTCCCGGACTCTGATTCCCCACCTCTGATTCCCGGCCTCTTATTCCCAGCATCTGATTCCCGGCCTCTGATTCCCGGCCTCTGATTCCCCGCTTCTGATTCTGATTCCCTGCCTCTGATTCCCCATCTCTGATTCCGCACATCTGATTCCCTGCCTCTGATTCCCCACCTCTGATTCCCCATATCTGATTCCTCGCCTCTGTTTCCCCGCCTCTGATTCCCCGCCTCTGTTTCCCTATATCTAATTCCCCACCTCTGATGCCCCAACTCTGATTCCCCGCCTCTGATTCCCCAGCTCTGATTCCCCACCTCTGATTCCCCGCATCCGATTCCCCATATCTGATTCCCCGCCTCTGTTTCCCCGCCTCTGATTCCCCGCCTCTGTTTCCCCATATCTGAATCCCCGCCTCTGATTCCCAACTATGATTCCCCGCCTCTGATTCCCCAGCTCTGATTCCCTGCCTCTGATTCCCTGCGTTCTATTCCCTGCCTCTGATTCCCCGCCTGTGATTCCCCATCACTGATTCACCACCTCTGATTCCCCACATCTGATTCCCCATATCTAATTCCCCGCCTCTGTTTGCCCGCCTCTGATTCCCCGCCTCTGTTTCCCCATATCTGATTCCCCGTCTCTGAATCCCCAACTCTGATTCCCTGCCTCTGATTCCCCAGCTCTGATTCCCCGCCTTTGATTCCCCCCGTTTGATTCCCAGCCTCTGAATCCCCGTGTCTGATTTCCTGCCTCTGATTCCCCGCCTCTGATTCCCCATCTCTGATTCACCGCCTCTGATTCCCCACCTCTGATTCCCCATGTCTGATTCCGCACATCCGATTCCCTGCCTCTGATTCCCCAACTCTGATTCCCCGCCTCTGATTCCCCATCTCTGATTCCCCACCTCTGATTCCCCGTGTTTGATTCCCTGCCTCTGATTCCCCGCCTCTGAATACCAGCCTCTGATTCCCCATATCTGATTCCACGCCTCTGATTCCCTGCCTCTGATTCCCCAGCTCTGATTCCCCGCTTTTGATTCCCCCCGTCTGATTCCCAGCCTCTGAATCCCCATGTCTGATTTCCTGCCTCTGATTCCCCGCCTCTGATTCCCCATCTCTGATTCACCGCCTCTGATTCCCCATCTCTGATTCCCCACCTCTGATTCCCCGTGTCTGATTCCCCGTGTCTGATTCCCTGCCTCTGATTCCACGCCTCTGATTCCCCATATCTGATTCCCTGCCACTGATTCCCCGCCTCTGATTCCCCATCTCTGATTCACCACCTCTGATTCCCGGCCTCTGATTGCCCACCTCTGATTCCCCGCCTCTGATTCGCCAGCTATGATTCCCCCCCTCTGATTCCCCGCGTCTCATTCCCCACCTCTGATTCCCCAACTCTAATACCCCGCCTCTGATTCCCCAGCTCTGATTCCCCTCCTCTGATTCCCCGCATCTGATTCCCTGCCTCTGATTCCACGCCTCAAATTCCAGGCCTCTGATTCCCAACCTCTGATACCCCACCTCTGATTCCCAATATCTGATTCCCCGCCTCTGTTTCACCGCCTCTGATTCCCCGCCTCTGTTTCCCCGCCTGTGATTCCCCAGCTCTGATTCCCCGCCTCTGATTCCCCATATCTGATTCCCATCCTCTGATTGCCCACCTCTGATTCCCCGCCTCTGATTCGCCAGCTCTGATTCCCCGCCTCTGATTCCCCGCATCTGATTCCCTGCCTCTGATTCCCCGCCTCTGATTCCCCATCTCTGATTCCCCGCCTGTGATTCCCCAGCTCTGATTCCCCGCCTCTGATTCCCCAGCTCTGATTCCCAGCCTCTGATTCCCCGTGTTTGATCCCCTGCCTCTGATTACCTTCCTCTGATTCCCGGCCACTGATACCCCGCTTCTGATTCTGATTCCCTGCCTCTGATTCCCCATCTCTGATTCACCACATCTGAATCCCCGCCTCTGTTTCCACGCCTCTGATTCCCTGCCTCTGATTCCCAACCTCTGATTCCCCACCCCTGATTCCCCATATCTGATTCTCCGCCTCTGTTTCCCTGCCTCTGATTCCCCGCCCCTGTTTCCCCATATCTGATTCCCCGCCTCTGATTCCCCAACTCTGATTCCCCGCCTCTGATTCCCCAGCTCTGATTCCCCGCCTCTGATTCCCCGTGTTTGATTCCCTGCCTCTGATTCCCCGCCTCTGATTCCCCATCTCTGATTCACCGCCTTTGATTCGCCACCTCTGATTCCCCATATCTGATTCCCCACCTCTGTTACCCCGCCTCTGATTCCCCGCCTCTGATTCCCCATATATCATTCCCCGCCTCTGAATCCCCATCTCTGATTCCCGGACTCTGATTCCCCACCTCTGATTCCCGGCCTCTTCTTCCCGGCATCTGAATCCCGGCCTCTGATTCCCGGCCTCTGATTCCCAACTTCTGATTCTGATTCCCTGCCTCTGATTCCTTATTCTGATTCCACACATCTGATTTCCTGCCTCTGATTCCCGGCCTCTGATTCCCCACTTCTGATTCTGATTCCCTGCCTCTGATTCCTTATTCTGATTCCACACATCTGATTCCCTGCCTCTGATTCCCCACCTCTGATTCCCCATATCTGATTCCCCGCCTCTGTTTCCCCGCCTCTGATTCCCCGCCTCTGATTCCCCAACTCTGAATCCCCACCTCTGATTCCCCAGCACTGATTCCACGCCTCTGATTCCCCGTGTTTGATTCCCTGCCTCTGATTCCCTGCCATGATTCCCCATCTCTGTTTCACCGCCTTTAATTCGCCACCTCTGATTCCCCATATCTGATTCCCCTCCTCTGTTTCCCCGCCTCTGATTCCCAACCTCTGATTCCACACCTCTGATTCCCCATATCTGATTCCCCGCCTCTGTTTCCCTGCCTCTGATTCCCCGCCCCTGTTTCCCCATATCTGATTCCCCACCTCTGATTCTCCTACTCTGCTTCCCCGCCTCTGATTCCCCAGCTCTGATTCCCCGCCTCTGATTCCCCGTTTTTGATTCCCTGCCTCTGATTCCCCGCCTCTGATTCCCCATCTCTGATTCACCGCCTTTGATTCGCCACCTCTGTTTCCCCATATCTGATTCCCCACCTCTGTTTCCCCGCCTCTGATTCCCCGCCTCTGATTCCCCATATCTGATTCCCCGGCTCTGATTGCCCACCTCTGATTCCCCGCCTCTGATTCGCCAGCTCTGATTCCCCGCCTCTGATTCCCCGCATCTGATTCCCTGCCTCTGAATCCCCGCCTCTGATTCCCCATCTCTGATTCACCGCCTTTGATTCGCCACCTCTGATTCCCCATATCTGATTCCCCACCTCTGTTTCCCGGCCTCTGATTCCCCGCCTCTGATTCTCCATATCTCATTCCCCGCCTCTGAATCCCCATCTCTGATTCCCGGACTCTGATTCCCCACCTCTGATTCCCGGCCTCTTATTCCCAGCATCTGATTCCCGGCCTCTGATTCCCGGCCTCTGATTCCCCGCTTCTGATTCTGATTCCCTGCCTCTGATTCCCCATCTCTGATTCCGCACATCTGATTCCCTGCCTCTGATTCCCCACCTCTGATTCCCCATATCTGATTCCCCGCCTCTGTTTCCCCGCCTCTGATTCCCCGCCTCTGTTTCCCTATATCTAATTCCCCACCTCTGATGCCCCAACTCTGATTCCCCGCCTCTGATTCCCCAGCTCTGATTCCCCACCTCTGATTCCCCGCATCCGATTCCCCATATCTGATTCCCCGCCTCTGTTTCCCCGCCTCTGATTCCCCGCCTCTGTTTCCCCATATCTGAATCCCCGCCTCTGATTCCCAACTATGATTCCCCGCCTCTGATTCCCCAGCTCTGATTCCCTGCCTCTGATTCCCTGCGTTCTATTCCCTGCCTCTGATTCCCCGCCTGTGATTCCCCATCACTGATTCACCACCTCTGATTCCCCACATCTGATTCCCCATATCTAATTCCCCGCCTCTGTTTGCCCGCCTCTGATTCCCCGCCTCTGTTTCCCCATATCTGATTCCCCGTCTCTGAATCCCCAACTCTGATTCCCTGCCTCTGATTCCCCAGCTCTGATTCCCCGCCTTTGATTCCCCCCGTTTGATTCCCAGCCTCTGAATCCCCGTGTCTGATTTCCTGCCTCTGATTCCCCGCCTCTGATTCCCCATCTCTGATTCACCGCCTCTGATTCCCCACCTCTGATTCCCCATGTCTGATTCCGCACATCCGATTCCCTGCCTCTGATTCCCCAACTCTGATTCCCCGCCTCTGATTCCCCATCTCTGATTCCCCACCTCTGATTCCCCGTGTTTGATTCCCTGCCTCTGATTCCCCGCCTCTGAATACCAGCCTCTGATTCCCCATATCTGATTCCCCGCCTCTGATTCCCTGCCTCTGATTCCCCAGCTCTGATTCCCCGCTTTTGATTCCCCCCGTCTGATTCCCAGCCTCTGAATCCCCATGTCTGATTTCCTGCCTCTGATTCCCCGCCTCTGATTCCCCATCTCTGATTCACCGCCTCTGATTCCCCATCTCTGATTCCCCACCTCTGATTCCCCGTGTCTGATTCCCCGTGTCTGATTCCCTGCCTCTGATTCCACGCCTCTGATTCCCCATATCTGATTCCCTGCCACTGATTCCCCGCCTCTGATTCCCCATCTCTGATTCACCACCTCTGATTCCCGGCCTCTGATTGCCCACCTCTGATTCCCCGCCTCTGATTCGCCAGCTATGATTCCCCCCCTCTGATTCCCCGCGTCTCATTCCCCGCCTCTGATTCCCCAACTCTAATACCCCGCCTCTGATTCCCCAGCTCTGATTCCCCTCCTCTGATTCCCCGCATCTGATTCCCTGCCTCTGATTCCACGCCTCAAATTCCAGGCCTCTGATTCCCAACCTCTGATACCCCACCTCTGATTCCCAATATCTGATTCCCCGCCTCTGTTTCACCGCCTCTGATTCCCCGCCTCTGTTTCCCCGCCTGTGATTCCCCAGCTCTGATTCCCCGCCTCTGATTCCCCATATCTGATTCCCATCCTCTGATTGCCCACCTCTGATTCCCCGCCTCTGATTCGCCAGCTCTGATTCCCCGCCTCTGATTCCCTGCATCTGATTCCCTGCCTCTGATTCCCCGCCTCTGATTCCCCATCTCTGATTCCCCGCCTGTGATTCCCCAGCTCTGATTCCCCGCCTCTGATTCCCCAGCTCTGATTCCCAGCCTCTGATTCCCCGTGTTTGATCCCCTGCCTCTGATTACCTTCCTCTGATTCCCGGCCACTGATACCCCGCTTCTGATTCTGATTCCCTGCCTCTGATTCCCCATCTCTGATTCACCACATCTGAATCCCCGCCTCTGTTTCCACGCCTCTGATTCCCTGCCTCTGATTCCCAACCTCTGATTCCCCACCCCTGATTCCCCATATCTGATTCTCCGCCTCTGTTTCCCTGCCTCTGATTCCCCGCCCCTGTTTCCCCATATCTGATTCCCCGCCTCTGATTCCCCAACTCTGATCCCCGCCTCTGATTCCCCAGCTCTGATTCCCCGCCTCTGATTCCCCGTGTTTGATTCCCTGCCTCTGATTCCCCGCCTCTGATTCCCCATCTCTGATTCACCGCCTTTGATTCGCCACCTCTGATTCCCCATATCTGATTCCCCACCTCTGTTACCCCGCCTCTGATTCCCCGCCTCTGATTCCCCATATATCATTCCCCGCCTCTGAATCCCCATCTCTGATTCCCGGACTCTGATTCCCCACCTCTGATTCCCGGCCTCTTCTTCCCGGCATCTGAATCCCGGCCTCTGATTCCCGGCCTCTGATTCCCCACTTCTGATTCTGATTCCCTGCCTCTGATTCCTTATTCTGATTCCACACATCTGATTCCCTGCCTCTGATTCCCCACCTCTGATTCCCCATATCTGATTCCCCGCCTCTGTTTCCCCGCCTCTGATTCCCCGCCTCTGTTTCCCCATATCTAATTCCCCACCTCAGATGCCCCAACTCTGATACCCCGCCTCTGATTCCCCAGCTCTGATTCCCCGCCTCTGATTCCACGCATCCGATTCCCCATATCTGATTCCCCGCCTCTGTTTCCCCGCCTTTGATTCCCCGCCTCTGTTTCCCCATATCTGACTCCCCGCCTCTGATTCCCAACTATGATTCCCCGCCTCTGATTCCCCAGCTCTGATTCCCCGCCTCTGATTCCCCGCGTTCTATTCCCTGCCTCTGATTCCCCGCCTGTGATTCCCCATCTCTGATTCACCACCTCTGATTCCCCACCTCTTATTCCCCATATCTAATTCCCCGCCTCTGTTTGCCCGCCTCTGATTCCCCGCCTCTGTTTCCCCATATCTAAGTCCCCGACTCTGATTCCCCAACTCTGATTCCCCACCTCTGATTCCCCAGCTCTGATTCCCCGCCTCTGATTCCCCGCATCTGATTCCCTGCATCTGATTCCCAGCCTCTGATTCCCTGCCTCTTATTCCCAACCTCTGATTCCCCACCTCTGATTCCCCATATCTGATTCCCCACCTCTGTTTCCCCGCTTCTGATTCCCCGCCTCTGTTTCCCCATATCTGATTCCCGGCCTCTGATTCTCCGCCTCTGATTCCCCGCCTCTGATTCCCTGCCTCTGATTCCCCATCTCCGATTCCGCACATCGGATTCCCTGCCTCTGAGTCCCCGCCTCTGTTTCCCCTCCTCTGATTCCCCAACTCTGAATCCCCGCATCTGATTCCCCATCTCTGATACACCGCCTTTAATTCGCCACCGCTGATTCCCCATATCTGATTCCCCGCCTCTGTTTCCCCGTCTCTGATTCCACGCCTTTGTTTCGCCATATCTAATTCCACGCCTCTGATTCCCCAACTCTGATTCCCCGCCTCTGATTCCCCAGCTCTGATTCCCTGCCTCTGATTCCCCGCCGTTTCCCCATATCTGATTCCCCGTGTCCGATTCCCTGCCTCTGATTCCCCGCCTCTGATTCCCCGCCTCTGATTCCCTGCCACTGATTCCCTGCCCCTGATACCCCACCTCTGATTCCCCATATCTGATTCCCTGCCTCTGTTTCCCCGCCTCTGATTCCCCGCCTCTGATTCCCCATATCTGATTCCCCGCCTCTGATTCCCCAACTCTGATTCCCCGCCTCTGATTCCCCGCCTCTGTTTCCCCATATCTAAGTCCCCGACTCTGATTCCCCAACTCTGATTCCCCACCTCTGATTCCCCAGCTCTGATTCCCCGCCTCTGATTCCCCGCATCTGATTCCCTGCATCTGATTCCCAGCCTCTGATTCCCTGCCTCTTATTCCCAACCTCTGATTCCCCACCTCTGATTCCCCATATCTGATTCCCCACCTCTGTTTCCCCGCTTCTGATTCCCCGCCTCTGTTTCCCCATATCTGATTCCCGGCCTCTGATTCTCCGCCTCTGATTCCCCGCCTCTGATTCCCTGCCTCTGATTCCCCATCTCCGATTCCGCACATCGGATTCCCTGCCTCTGAGTCCCCGCCTCTGTTTCCCCTCCTCTGATTCCCCAACTCTGAATCCCCGCATCTGATTCCCCATCTCTGATACACCGCCTTTAATTCGCCACCGCTGATTCCCCATATCTGATTCCCCGCCTCTGTTTCCCCGTCTCTGATTCCACGCCTTTGTTTCGCCATATCTAATTCCACGCCTCTGATTCCCCAACTCTGATTCCCCGCCTCTGATTCCCCAGCTCTGATTCCCTGCCTCTGATTCCCCGCCGTTTCCCCATATCTGATTCCCCGTGTCCGATTCCCTGCCTCTGATTCCCCGCCTCTGATTCCCCGCCTCTGATTCCCTGCCACTGATTCCCTGCCCCTGATACCCCACCTCTGATTCCCCATATCTGATTCCCTGCCTCTGTTTCCCCGCCTCTGATTCCCCGCCTCTGATTCCCCATATCTGATTCCCCGCCTCTGATTCCCCAACTCTGATTCCCCGCCTCTGATTCCCCGCCTCTGTTTCCCCATATCTAAGTCCCCGACTCTGATTCCCCAACTCTGATTCCCCACCTCTGATTCCCCAGCTCTGATTCCCCGCCTCTGATTCCCCGCATCTGATTCCCTGCATCTGATTCCCAGCCTCTGATTCCCTGCCTCTTATTCCCAACCTCTGATTCCCCACCTCTGATTCCCCATATCTGATTCCCCACCTCTGTTTCCCCGCTTCTGATTCCCCGCCTCTGTTTCCCCATATCTGATTCCCGGCCTCTGATTCTCCGCCTCTGATTCCCCGCCTCTGATTCCCTGCCTCTGATTCCCCATCTCCGATTCCGCACATCGGATTCCCTGCCTCTGATTCCCCGCCTCTGATTCCCCGCCTCTGATTCCCTGCTTCTGATTCCCAACCTCTGATTCCCCACCTCTGATTCCCCATATCTGATTCCCCGCCTCTGTTTCCCCGCCTCTGATTCCCCAACTCTGAATCCCCGCCTCTGATTCCCCAGCTCTGATTCCCCGCCTCTGATTCCCCGTGTTTGATTCCCTGCCTCTGATTCCCTGCCCTGATTCCCCATCTCTGATACACCGCCTTTAATTCGCCACCGCTGATTCCCCATATCTGATTCCCCGCCTCTGTTTCCCCATCTCTGATTCCCCGCCTCTGTTTCGCCATATCTAATTCCACGCCTCTGATTCCCCAACTCTGATTCCCCGCCTCTGATTCCCCAGCTCTGATTCCCTGCCTCTGATTCCCCGCATCTGATTCCCTGCCTCTGATTCCCCGCCTCTGATTCCCTGCTTCTGATTCCCAACCTCTGATTCCCCACCTCTGAATCCCCATATTTGATTCCCCGCCTCTGTTTCCCCGCCTCTGATTCCCCGCCTCTGTTTCCCCATATCTGATTCCCCGCCTCTGATTCCCCAACTCTGATTCCCCTCCTCTGATTCGCCAGCTATGATTCCCCGCCTCTGATTCCCTGCATCTGATTCCCTGCATCTGATTCCCCGCCTCTGATTCCCCTTCTCTGATTCTCCACCTCTGATTCCCCACCTCTGATTCCCCATCTCGGATTCCGCTCATCCGATTCCCTGCCTCTGATTTCCCGCCTCTGATTCCCCGCCTCTGATTTCCTGCCTCTGATTCGCAACCTCTAATTCCCCACCTCTGATTCCCCATATCTGATTCCCCGCCTCTGTTTCCCTGCCTCTGATTCCCGGCCTCTTTTTCCCCATATCTGATTCCCCTCCTCTGATTCCCCAACTCTGATTCCCCGCCTCTGATACCCCGCCTCTGATTCCCCATCTCTAATTCATCACATCTGATTCCCCACCTCTTCTTCCCCATCTCTGATTCTCTACCTCTGATTCGCCACCTCTGATTGCCCATATCTGATTCACCGCCTCTGTTTCCCCGCATCTGATTCCCCGCCTCTGATTCCCCATATTTGATTCCCCGCCTCTGATTCCCCATCTCTGATTCCCGGACTCATTCCCAAACTCTGATTCCCCGCCTCTGATTCCCCATATTTGATTTCCCTCCTCTGATTTCCCATCTCTGATTCCCGGACTCTGATTCCCCAACTCTGATTTCCCCGCCTCTGAATCCCCAGCTCTGATTTCCCGCCTCTGATTCCCCACCTGTGATAAAACATATCTGATTCCCGGCCTCTGTTTCCCCGCCTCTGATTCCCCACCTCTGATTCACCATATCTGATTCCCCGCCTCTGATTCCCCACCACTGATTCCCCTCCTCTGATTCGCCAGTTATGATTGCCCGCCTCTGATTCCCCGTTTCTGATTCCCTGCCTCTGATTCCCCGCCTCTGATTCCTCATGTCTGACTCACCACCTCTGATTCCCCACCTCTGATACCCCATCTCTGATTCCGCACATCCGATTCCCTGCCTCTGATTCCCCGCCTCTGATTCCCCGCCTCTGATTCCCTGCCTCTGATTCGCAACCTCTTATTCCCCACCTCTGATTCCCCATAGCTGATTCCCTGCCTCTGTTTCCCCGCCTCTGATTGGCACCTCTGATACCCCGCCTCTGATTCCCCATCTCTAATTCATCACATCTGATTCCCCACCTCTGATTCCCCATATCTGATTCCCCGCCTATGATTCCCCACCTCCGATTCCCCGCCTCTGATTCGCCAGCTATGATTCCCCTCCTCTGGTTCGCCAGTTATGATTGCCCGCCTCTGATTCCCCGTTTATGATTCCCTGCCTCTGATTCCCCGCCTCTGATTCCCCATGTCTGACTCACCACCTCTGATTCCCCACCTCTGATACCCCATCTCTGATTCCGCACATCCGATTCCCTGCCTCTGATTCCCCGCCTCTGATTCCCCGCCTCTGATTCCCTGCCTCTGATTCGCAACCTCTTATTCCCCACCTCTGATTCCCCATAGCTGATTCCCTGCCTCTGTTTCCCCGCCTCTGATTGGCACCTCTGATACCCCGCCTCTGATTCCCCATCTCTAATTCATCACATCTGATTCGCCACCTCTGATTCCCCATATCTGATTCCCCGCCTATGATTCCCCACCTCCGATTCCCCGCCTCTGATTCGCCACCTCTGATTCCCAATATCTGATTCACCGCCTCTGTTTCCCTGCCTCTGATTCCCCGCCTCTGATTCCCCATATCTGATTCACCGCCTCTGATTCCCCATCTCTGATTCCCGGTCTCTGATTCCCCACCTCTGTTTCCCGGCCTCTGATTCCCAATCCCTGATTCACCGCCTCTGACTCCCAGTGTCTGATTCCCTGCCTCTGATTCCCCGCCTCTGAATCCCCTCCTCTGATTCCCTGCCACTGATTCCCCGCCCCTGATTCCCCACCTCTGATACCCCATATCTGATTCCCCGCCTCTGTTTCCCTGCCTCTGATTCCCCACCTCTGATTCCCCATATCTGATTCCCTGCCTCTGATTCCCCAACTCTGATTCCCCGCCTCTGATTCCCCAGCTCTGATTCCCCGCCTCTGATTCCCCACCTCTGATCCAACATATCTGATTCCCCGCCTCTGTTTCCCCGCCTCTGATTCCCCACCTCTGATTCCCCATATCTGATTCCCCGCCTATGATTCCCCACCTCCGATTCCCCGCCTCTGATTCGCCAGCTATGATTCCCCTCCTCTGGTTCCCCGCATCTGATTCCCCGCCTCTGATTCCCCGTGTCTGACCCTGCCTCTGATTCCACGCCTTTGATTCCCCATCTCTGATTCACCACCTCTGATTCCCCACCTCTGATTCCCCATCTCTGATTCTGCACATCCGATTCCCTGCCTCTGATTCCCCGCCTCTGATTCCCCGCCTCTGATTCCCTGCCTCTGATTCGCAACCTGTTATTACCCACCTCTGAATCCCCATATCTGATTCCCCGCCTCTGTTTCCCCATATCTGATTCCCCGCCTCTGTTTCACTGCCTCTGATTGGCACCTCTGATACCCCGCCTCTGATTCCCCATCTCTAATTCATCACATCTGATTCCCCACCTCTGCTTCCCCATCTCTGATTCTCTACCTCTGATTCGCAACCTCTGATTCCGAATATCTCATTCACCGCCTCTGTTTCCCCGCTTCTGATTCCCCGCCTCTGATTCCCCATATCTAATTCCCCGCCTCTGATTCCCCATCTCTGATTCCCGGTCTCTGATTCCCCACCTCTGTTTCCCGGCCTCTCATTCCCCATCCCTGATTCACCGCCTCTGATTCCCAGTGTCTGATTCCCTGCCTCTGATTCCCCGCCTCTGAATCCCCTCCTCTGATTCCCTGCCACTGATTCCCCGCCCCTGATTCCCCACCTCTGATACCCCATATCTGATTCCCCGCCTCTGTTTCCCCGCCTCTGATTCCCCACCTCTGATTTCCCATATCTGATTCCACGCCTCTGATTCCCCGCCTCTGATTGGCCGCCTCTGATACCCCGCCTCTGATTCCCCATCTCTAATTCATCACATCTGATTCCCCACCTCTGCTTCCACATCTCTGATTCTCAACCTCTGATTCGCCACCTCTGATTCCCCATATCTGATTCACCGCCTCTGTTTCCCCGCCTCTGATTCCCCGCCTCTGATTCCCCATATTTGATTCCCCGCCTCTGATTCCCCATCTCTGATTCCCGGACTCTGATTCCCCAACTCTGATTCCCCGCCTCTGATTCCCCAGCTCTGATTTCCCGCCTCTGATTCCCCACCTCTGCTTCCCCATCTCTGATTCTCTACCTCTGATTCGCCACCTCTGATTGCCCATATCTGATTCACCGCCTCTGTTTCCCCGCCTCTGATTCCCCGCCTCTTATTCCCCATATTTGATTCCCCGCCTCTGATTCCCCATCTCTGATTCCCGGACTCTGATTCCCCAACTCTGATTCCCCGCCTCTGATTCCCCATATTTGATTCCCCTCCTCTGATTTCCCATCTCTGATTCCCGGACTCTGATTCCCCAACTCTGATTTCCCCGCCTCTGATTCCCCAGCTCTGATTTCCCGCCTCTGATTCCCCACCTCTGATACAACATATCTGATTCCCGGCCTCTGTTTCCCCGCCTCTGATTCCCCACCTCTGATTCACCATATCTGATTCCCCGCCTCTGATTCCCCACCACTGATTCCCCTCCGCTGATTCGCCAGTTATGTTTGCCCGCCTCTGATTCCCCGTTTCTGATACCCTGCCTCTGATTCCCCGCCTCTGATTCCCCATCTCTGACTCACCACCTCTGATTCCCCACCTCTGACACCCCATCTCTGATTCCGCACATCCGATTCCCTGCCTATGATTCCCCACCTCTGATTCCCCGCCTCTGATTCCCCATATCTGATTCCCTGCCTCTGTTTCCCCGCTTCTGATTCCCAACCTCTGTTTCCCCATATCTGATTCCCCGCCTCTGATTCCCCAACTCTAATACCCTGCCTCTGATTCCCCAGCTCTGATTCCCCGCCTCTGATTCCCCGCATCTGATTCCCTGCCTCTGATTCCCCGCCTCTGATTCCAGGCCTCTGATTCCCAGCATCTGATTCCGGCCTCTGATTCCCGGCCTCTGATTCCCTGCTTCTGATTCTGATTCCCTGCCTCTGATTCCCCATCTCTGATTCCGCACATCTGATTCCCTGCCTCTGATTCCCCACCTCTGATTCCCCATATCTGATTCCCCGCCTCTGTTTCCCCGCCTCTGATTTCCCGCCTCTGTTTCCCCATATCTGATTCCCCGCCTCTGATTCCCCAAATCTGATTCCCCTCCTCTAATTCGCCAGCTATGATTCCCCGCCTCTGATTCCCTGCGTCTGATTCCATGCCTCTGATTCCCAGCCTCTGATTCCCCTTCTCTGATTCACCACCTCTGAATCCCCACCTCTGATTCCCCATCTCTGATTCCGCACATCCGATTCCCTGCCTCTGATTCCCCGCCTCTGATTCCCCGCCTCTGATTCACAACCTCTAATTCCCCACCTCTGATTCCCCGCCTCTGATTCCCTGCCTCTGATTCGCAACCTGTTATTACCCACCTCTGAATCCCCATATCTGATTCCCCGCCTCTGTTTCCCCATATCTGATTCCCCGCCTCTGTTTCACTGCCTCTGATTGGCACCTCTGATACCCCGCCTCTGATTCCCCATCTCTAATTCATCACATCTGATTCCCCACCTCTGCTTCCCCATCTCTGATTCTCTACCTCTGATTCGCAACCTCTGATTCCGAATATCTCATTCACCGCCTCTGTTTCCCCGCTTCTGATTCCCCGCCTCTGATTCCCCATATCTAATTCCCCGCCTCTGATTCCCCATCTCTGATTCCCGGTCTCTGATTCCCCACCTCTGTTTCCCGGCCTCTCATTCCCCATCCCTGATTCACCGCCTCTGATTCCCAGTGTCTGATTCCCTGCCTCTGATTCCCCGCCTCTGAATCCCCTCCTCTGATTCCCTGCCACTGATTCCCCGCCCCTGATTCCCCACCTCTGATACCCCATATCTGATTCCCCGCCTCTGTTTCCCCGCCTCTGATTCCCCACCTCTGATTTCCCATATCTGATTCCACGCCTCTGATTCCCCGCCTCTGATTGGCCGCCTCTGATACCCCGCCTCTGATTCCCCATCTCTAATTCATCACATCTGATTCCCCACCTCTGCTTCCACATCTCTGATTCTCAACCTCTGATTCGCCACCTCTGATTCCCCATATCTGATTCACCGCCTCTGTTTCCCCGCCTCTGATTCCCCGCCTCTGATTCCCCATATTTGATTCCCCGCCTCTGATTCCCCATCTCTGATTCCCGGACTCTGATTCCCCAACTCTGATTCCCCGCCTCTGATTCCCCAGCTCTGATTTCCCGCCTCTGATTCCCCACCTCTGCTTCCCCATCTCTGATTCTCTACCTCTGATTCGCCACCTCTGATTGCCCATATCTGATTCACCGCCTCTGTTTCCCCGCCTCTGATTCCCCGCCTCTTATTCCCCATATTTGATTCCCCGCCTCTGATTCCCCATCTCTGATTCCCGGACTCTGATTCCCCAACTCTGATTCCCCGCCTCTGATTCCCCATATTTGATTCCCCTCCTCTGATTTCCCATCTCTGATTCCCGGACTCTGATTCCCCAACTCTGATTTCCCCGCCTCTGATTCCCCAGCTCTGATTTCCCGCCTCTGATTCCCCACCTCTGATACAACATATCTGATTCCCGGCCTCTGTTTCCCCGCCTCTGATTCCCCACCTCTGATTCACCATATCTGATTCCCCGCCTCTGATTCCCCACCACTGATTCCCCTCCGCTGATTCGCCAGTTATGTTTGCCCGCCTCTGATTCCCCGTTTCTGATACCCTGCCTCTGATTCCCCGCCTCTGATTCCCCATCTCTGACTCACCACCTCTGATTCCCCACCTCTGACACCCCATCTCTGATTCCGCACATCCGATTCCCTGCCTATGATTCCCCACCTCTGATTCCCCGCCTCTGATTCCCCATATCTGATTCCCTGCCTCTGTTTCCCCGCTTCTGATTCCCAACCTCTGTTTCCCCATATCTGATTCCCCGCCTCTGATTCCCCAACTCTAATACCCTGCCTCTGATTCCCCAGCTCTGATTCCCCGCCTCTGATTCCCCGCATCTGATTCCCTGCCTCTGATTCCCCGCCTCTGATTCCAGGCCTCTGATTCCCAGCATCTGATTCCGGCCTCTGATTCCCGGCCTCTGATTCCCTGCTTCTGATTCTGATTCCCTGCCTCTGATTCCCCATCTCTGATTCCGCACATCTGATTCCCTGCCTCTGATTCCCCACCTCTGATTCCCCATATCTGATTCCCCGCCTCTGTTTCCCCGCCTCTGATTTCCCGCCTCTGTTTCCCCATATCTGATTCCCCGCCTCTGATTCCCCAAATCTGATTCCCCTCCTCTAATTCGCCAGCTATGATTCCCCGCCTCTGATTCCCTGCGTCTGATTCCATGCCTCTGATTCCCAGCCTCTGATTCCCCTTCTCTGATTCACCACCTCTGAATCCCCACCTCTGATTCCCCATCTCTGATTCCGCACATCCGATTCCCTGCCTCTGATTCCCCGCCTCTGATTCCCCGCCTCTGATTCACAACCTCTAATTCCCCACCTCTGATTCCCCATATCTGATTCCCCGCCTCTGTTTCCCTGCCTCTGATTCCCTGCCCCTGATACCCCACCTCTGATTCCCCATATCTGATTCCCTGCCTCTGTTTCCCCGCCTCTGATTCCCCGCCTCTGATTCCCCATATCTGATTCCCCGCCTCTGATTCCCCAACTCTGATTCCCCGCCTCTGATTCCCAGCTCTGAATCCCCGCCTCTGATTCCCTGCGTCTGTTTCCCCGCCTCTGATTCCCCGCCTCTGTTTCCCCATATCTAAGTCCCCGACTCTGATTCCCCAACTCTGATTCCCCACCTCTGATTCCCCAGCTCTGATTCCCCGCCTCTGATTCCCCGCATCTGATTCCCTGCATCTGATTCCCAGCCTCTGATTCCCTTCCTCTTATTCCCAACCTCTGATTCCCCACCTCTGATTCCCCATATCTGATTCCCCACCTCTGTTTCCCCGCTTCTGATTCCCCGCCTCTGTTTCCCCATATCTGATTCCCGGCCTCTGATTCTCCGCCTCTGATTCCCCGCCTCTGATTCCCTACCTCTGATTCCCCATCTCCGATTCCGCACATCGGATTCCCTGCCTCTGATTCCCCGCCTCTGATTCCCCGCCTCTGATTCCCTGCTTCTGATTCCCAACCTCTGATTCCCCACCTCTGATTCCCCATATCTGATTCCCCGCCTCTGTTTCCCCGCCTCTGATTCCCCAACTCTGAATCCCCGCCTCTGATTCCCCAGCTCTGATTCCCCGCCTCTGATTCCCCGTGTTTGATTCCCTGCCTCTGATTCCCTGCCCTGATTCCCCATCTCTGATACACCGCCTTTAATTCGCCACCGCTGATTCCCCATATCTGATTCCCCGCCTCTGTTTCCCCATCTCTGATTCCCCGCCTCTGTTTCGCCATATCTAATTCCACGCCTCTGATTCCCCAACTCTGATTCCCCGCCTCTGATTCCCCAGCTCTGATTCCCTGCCTCTGATTCCCCGCATCTGATTCCCTGCCTCTGATTCCCCGCCTCTGATTCCCTGCTTCTGATTCCCAACCTCTGATTCCCCACCTCTGAATCCCCATATCTGATTCCCCGCCTCTGTTTCCCCGCCTCTGATTCCCCGCCTCTGTTTCCCCATATCTGATTCCCCGCCTCTGATTCCCCAACTCTGATTCCCCTCCTCTGATTCGCCAGCTATGATTCCCCGCCTCTGATTCCCTGCATCTGATTCCCTGCATCTGATTCCCCGCCTCTGATTCCCCATCTCGGATTCCGCTCATCCGATTCCCTGCCTCTGATTTCCCGCCTCTGATTCCCCGCCTCTGATTTCCTGCCTCTGATTCGCAACCTCTAATTCCCCACCTCTGATTCCCCATATCTGATTCCCCGCCTCTGTTTCCCTGCCTCTGATTCCCGGCCTCTTTTTCCCCATATCTGATTCCCCTCCTCTGATTCCCCAACTCTGATTCCCCGCCTCTGATACCCCGCCTCTGATTCCCCATCTCTAATTCATCACATCTGATTCCCCACCTCTTCTTCCCCATCTCTGATTCTCTACCTCTGATTCGCCACCTCTGATTGCCCATATCTGATTCACCGCCTCTGTTTCCCCGCATCTGATTCCCCGCCTCTGATTCCCCATATTTGATTCCCCGCCTCTGATTCCCCATCTCTGATTCCCGGACTCATTCCCAAACTCTGATTCCCCGCCTCTGATTCCCCATATTTGATTCCCCTCCTCTGATTTCCCATCTCTGATTCCCGGACTCTGATTCCCCAACTCTGATTTCCCCGCCTCTGAATCCCCAGCTCTGATTTCCCGCCTCTGATTCCCCACCTGTGATAAAACATATCTGATTCCCGGCCTCTGTTTCCCCGCCTCTGATTCCCCACCTCTGATTCACCATATCTGATTCCCCGCCTCTGATTCCCCACCACTGATTCCCCTCCTCTGATTCGCCAGTTATGATTGCCCGCCTCTGATTCCCCGTTTCTGATTCCCTGCCTCTGATTCCCCGCCTCTGATTCCCCATGTCTGACTCACCACCTCTGATTCCCCACCTCTGATACCCCATCTCTGATTCCGCACATCCGATTCCCTGCCTCTGATTCCCCGCCTCTGATTCCCCGCCTCTGATTCCCTGCCTCTGATTCGCAACCTCTTATTCCCCACCTCTGATTCCCCATAGCTGATTCCCTGCCTCTGTTTCCCCGCCTCTGATTGGCACCTCTGATACCCCGCCTCTGATTCCCCATCTCTAATTCATCACATCTGATTCCCCACCTCTGATTCCCCATATCTGATTCCCCGCCTATGATTCCCCACCTCCGATTCCCCGCCTCTGATTCGCCAGCTATGATTCCCCTCCTCTGGATCGCCAGTTATGATTGCCCGCCTCTGATTCCCCGTTTCTGATTCCCTGCCTCTGATTCCCCGCCTCTGATTCCCCATGTCTGACTCACCACCTCTGATTCCCCACCTCTGATACCCCATCTCTGATTCCGCACATCCGATTCCCTGCCTCTGATTCCCCGCCTCTGATTCCCCGCCTCTGATTCCCTGCCTCTGATTCGCAACCTCTTATTCCCCACCTCTGATTCCCCATAGCTGATTCCCTGCCTCTGTTTCCCCGCCTCTGATTGGCACCTCTGATACCCCGCCTCTGATTCCCCATCTCTAATTCATCACATCTGATTCGCCACCTCTGATTCCCCATATCTGATTCCCCGCCTATGATTCCCCACCTCCGATTCCCCGCCTCTGATTCGCCACCTCTGATTCCCAATATCTGATTCACCGCCTCTGTTTCCCTGCCTCTGATTCCCCGCCTCTGATTCCCCATATCTGATTCCCCGCCTCTGATTCCCCATCTCTGATTCCCGGTCTCTGATTCCCCACCTCTGTTTCCCGGCCTCTGATTCCCAATCCCTGATTCACCGCCTCTGACTCCCAGTGTCTGATTCCCTGCCTCTGATTCCCCGCCTCTGAATCCCCTCCTCTGATTCCCTGCCACTGATTCCCCGCCCCTGATTCCCCACCTCTGATACCCCATATCTGATTCCCCGCCTCTGTTTCCCCGCCTCTGATTCCCCACCTCTGATTCCCCATATCTGATTCCCTGCCTCTGATTCCCCAACTCTGATTCCCCGCCTCTGATTCCCCAGCTCTGATTCCCCGCCTCTGATTCCCCACCTCTGATCCAACATATCTGATTCCCCGCCTCTGTTTCTCCGCCTCTGATTCCCCACCTCTGATTCCCCATATCTGATTCCCCGCCTATGATTCCCCACCTCCGATTCCCCGCCTCTGATTCGCCAGCTATGATTCCCCTCCTCTGGTTCCCCGCATCTGATTCCCCGCCTCTGATTCCCCGTGTCTGACCCTGCCTCTGATTCCACGCCTTTGATTCCCCATCTCTGATTCACCACCTCTGATTCCCCACCTCTGATTCCCCATCTCTGATTCTGCACATCCGATTCCCTGCCTCTGATTCCCCGCCTCTGATTCCCCGCCTCTGATTCCCTGCCTCTGATTCGCAACCTGTTATTACCCACCTCTGAATCCCCATATCTGATTCCCCGCCTCTGTTTCCCCATATCTGATTCCCCGCCTCTGTTTCACTGCCTCTGATTGGCACCTCTGATACCCCGCCTCTGATTCCCCATCTCTAATTCATCACATCTGATTCCCCACCTCTGCTTCCCCATCTCTGATTCTCTACCTCTGATTCGCAACCTCTGATTCCGAATATCTCATTCACCGCCTCTGTTTCCCCGCTTCTGATTCACCGCCTCTGATTCCCCATATCTAATTCCCCGCCTCTGATTCCCCATCTCTGATTCCCGGTCTCTGATTCCCCACCTCTGTTTCCCGGCCTCTCATTCCCCATCCCTGATTCACCGCCTCTGATTCCCAGTGTCTGATTCCCTGCCTCTGATTCCCCGCCTCTGAATCCCCTCCTCTGATTCCCTGCCACTGATTCCCCGCCCCTGATTCCCCACCTCTGATACCCCATATCTGATTCCCCGCCTCTGTTTCCCCGCCTCTGATTCCCCACCTCTGATTTCCCATATCTGATTCCACGCCTCTGATTCCCCGCCTCTGATTGGCCGCCTCTGATACCCCGCCTCTGATTCCCCATCTCTAATTCATCACATCTGATTCCCCACCTCTGCTTCCACATCTCTGATTCTCAACCTCTGATTCGCCACCTCTGATTCCCCATATCTGATTCACCGCCTCTGTTTCCCCGCCTCTGATTCCCCGCCTCTGATTCCCCATATTTGATTCCCCGCCTCTGATTCCCCATCTCTGATTCCCGGACTCTGATTCCCCAACTCTGATTCCCCGCCTCTTATTCCCCAGCTCTGATTTCCCGCCTCTGATTCCCCACCTCTGCTTCCCCATCTCTGATTCTCTACCTCTGATTCGCCACCTCTGATTGCCCATATCTGATTCACCGCCTCTGTTTCCCCGCCTCTGATTCCCCGCCTCTTATTCCCCATATTTGATTCCCCGCCTCTGATTCCCCATCTCTGATTCCCGGACTCTGATTCCCCAACTCTGATTCCCCGCCTCTGATTCCCCATATTTGATTCCCCTCCTCTGATTTCCCATCTCTGATTCCCGGACTCTGATTCCCCAACTCTGATTTCCCCGCCTCTGATTCCCCAGCTCTGATTTCCCGCCTCTGATTCCCCACCTCTGATACAACATATCTGATTCCCGGCCTCTGTTTCCCCGCCTCTGATTCCCCACCTCTGATTCACCATATCTGATTCCCCGCCTCTGATTCCCCACCACTGATTCCCCTCCGCTGATTCGCCAGTTATGATTGCCCGCCTCTGATTCCCCGTTTCTGATACCCTGCCTCTGATTCCCCGCCTCTGATTCCCCATCTCTGACTCACCACCTCTGATTCCCCACCTCTGACACCCCATCTCTGATTCCGCACATCCGATTCCCTGCCTATGATTCCCCACCTCTGATTCCCCGCCTCTGATTCCCCATATCTGATTCCCTGCCTCTGTTTCCCCGCTTCTGATTCCCAACCTCTGTTTCCCCATATCTGATTCCCCGCCTCTGATTCCCCAACTCTAATACCCTGCCTCTGATTCCCCAGCTCTGATTCCCCGCCTCTGATTCCCCGCATCTGATTCCCTGCCTCTGATTCCCCGCCTCTGATTCCAGGCCTCTGATTCCCAGCATCTGATTCCGGCCTCTGATTCCCGGCCTCTGATTCCCTGCTTCTGATTCTGATTCCCTGCCTCTGATTCCCCATCTCTGATTCCGCACATCTGATTCCCTGCCTCTGATTCCCCACCTCTGATTCCCCATATCTGATTCCCCGCCTCTGTTTCCCCGCCTCTGATTTCCCGCCTCTGTTTCCCCATATCTGATTCCCCGCCTCTGATTCCCCAAATCTGATTCCCCTCCTCTAATTCGCCAGCTATGATTCCCCGCCTCTGATTCCCTGCGTCTGATTCCATGCCTCTGATTCCCAGCCTCTGATTCCCCTTCTCTGATTCACCACCTCTGAATCCCCACCTCTGATTCCCCATCTTTGATTCCGCACATCCGATTCCCTGCCTCTGATTCCCCGCCTCTGATTCCCCGCCTCTGATTCACAACCTCTAATTCCCCACCTCTGATTCCCCATATCTGATTCCCCGCCTCTGTTTCCCTGCCTCTGATTCCCGGCCTCTGTTTCCCCATATCTGATTCCCCTCCTCTGATTCCCCAACTCTGATTCCCCGCCTCTGATTCCCCAGCTTTGATTCCCCGTCTTTTATTCCCGGCCTCTGATTCCCTGCCACTGATACCCCGCCCCTGATTCCCCACCTCTGATTCCCCATATCTGATTCCCCGCCTCTGTTTCCCCACCTCTGATTCCCGGCCTCTAATTCCCAGCATCTGATTCCCGGCCACTGATTCCCTGCCTCTGATTCCCCGCCTCTGATTCCCCATCTCTGATTCCCCGCCTCTGATTCCCCGTGTCTGATTCCCTGCCTCTGATTCCCCGCCTCTGATTCCCCGCGTCTGATTCCCTGCCACTGATTCCCTGCCCCTGATTCCCCACCTCTGATTCCCCATATCTGATTCCCCGCCTCTGTTTCCCCAACTCTGATTCCCTTCCTCTAATTCGCCAGCTATGATTCCCCGCCTCTGATTCCCTGCCACTGATTCCCTGCCCCTGATTCCCCACCTCTGATTCCCCATATATGATTCCCCGCCTCTGATTCCCCAACTCTGATTCCCCTCCTCTAATTCGCCAGCTATGATTCCCCGCCTCTTATTCCCTGCGTCTGATTCCCTGCCTCTGATTCCCAGCCTCTGATTCCCCTTCTCTGATTCACCACCTCTGAATCCCCACCTCTGATACCTCATCTCTGATTCCGCACATCCGATTCCCTGCCTCTGATTCCCCGCCTCTGATTCCCCGCCTCTGATTCCCCGCCTCTGATTCCCCGCGTCTGATTCCCTGCCACTGATTCCCTGCCCCTGATTCCCCACCTCTGATTCCCCATCTCTGATTCCCCGCCTCTTTTTCCCCACCTCTGATTCCCCGCCTCTGTTTCCCCATATCTGATTCCCCGCCTCTGATTCCCCAGCTCTGATTCCCCGCCTTTTATTCCCGGCCTCTGATTCCCTGCCACTGATTCCCCGCCCCTGATTCCCCACCTCTGATTCCCCATATCTGATTCCCCGCCTCTGTTTCCCCAGCTCTGATTCCCCACCTCTGATTCCCCAGCTCTGATTCCCTGCCACTGATTCTCCGCCCCTGATTCCCCACCTCTGATTCCCCATATCTGATTCCCCGCCTCTGTTTCCCCAGCTCTGATTCCCTGCCTCTGATTCCCTGCCCTGATTCCCCATCTCTGTTTCACCGCCTTTGATTCGCCACCTCTGATTCCCCATATCTGATTCCCCGCCTCTGTTTCCCCGCCTCTGATTCCCTGCCTCTGATTCCCAACCTCTGATTCCACACCTCTGATTCCCCATATATGATTCCCCGCCTCTGATTCCCCACCACTGATTCCCCTCCGCTGATTCGCCAGTTATGATTGCCCGCCTCTGATTCCCCGTTTCTGATTCCCTGCCTCTGATTCCCCGCCTCTGATTCCCCATCTCTGACTCACCACCTCTGATTCCCCACCTCTGACACCCCATCTCTGATTCCGCACATCCGATTCCCTGCCTATGATTCCCCACCTCTGATTCCCCGCCTCTGATTCCCCATATCTGATTCCCTGCCTCTGTTTCCCCGCTTCTGATTCCCCACCTCTGTTTCCCCATATCTGATTCCCCGCCTCTGATTCCCCAACTCTAATACCCTGCCTCTGATTCCCCAGCTCTGATTCCCCGCCTCTGATTCCCCGCATCTGATTCCCTGCCTCTGATTCCCCGCCTCTGATTCCAGGCCTCTGATTCCCAGCATCTGATTCCGGCCTCTGATTCCCGGCCTCTGATTCCCTGCTTCTGATTCTGATTCCCTGCCTCTGATTCCCCATCTCTGATTCCGCACATCTGATTCCCTGCCTCTGATTCCCCACCTCTGATTCCCCATATCTGATTCCCCGCCTCTGTTTCCCCGCCTCTGATTTCCCGCCTCTGTTTCCCCATATCTGATTCCCCGCCTCTGATTCCCCAAATCTGATTCCCCTCCTCTAATTCGCCAGCTATGATTCCCCGCCTCTGATTCCCTGCGTCTGATTCCATGCCTCTGATTCCCAGCCTCTGATTCCCCTTCTGTGATTCACCACCTCTGAATCCCCACCTCTGATTCCCCATCTCTGATTCCGCACATCCGATTCCCTGCCTCTGATTCCCCGCCTCTGATTCCCCGCCTCTGATTCACAACCTCTAATTCCCCACCTCTGATTCCCCATATCTGATTCCCCGCCTCTGTTTCCCTGCCTCTGATTCCCGGCCTCTGTTTCCCCATATCTGATTCCCCTCCTCTGATTCCCCAACTCTGATTCCCCGCCTCTGATTCCCATGCTTTGATTCCCCGTCTTTTATTCCCGGCCTCTGATTCCCTGCCACTGATTCCCCGCCCCTGATTCCCCACCTCTGATTCCCCATATCTGATTCCCCGCCTCTGTTTCCCCACCTCTGATTCCCGGCCTCTAATTCCCAGCATCTGATTCCCGGCCACTGATTCCCTGCCTCTGATTCCCCGCCTCTGATTCCCCATCTCTGATTCCCCGCCTCTGATTCCCCGTGTCTGATTCCCTGCCTCTGATTCCCCGCCTCTGATTCCCCGCGTCTGATTCCCTGCCACTGATTCCCTGCCCCTGATTCCCCACCTCTGATTCCCCATATCTGATTCCCCGCCTCTGTTTCCCCAACTCTGATTCCCTTCCTCTAATTCGCCAGCTATGATTCCCCGCCTCTGATTCCCTGCCACTGATTCCCTGCCCCTGATTCCCCACCTCTGATTCCCCATATATGATTCCCCGCCTCTGATTCCCCAACTCTGATTCCCCTCCTCTAATTCGCCAGCTATGATTCCCCGCCTCTTATTCCCTGCGTCTGATTCCCTGCCTCTGATTCCCAGCCTCTGATTCCCCTTCTCTGATTCACCACCTCTGAATCCCCACCTCTGATACCTCATCTCTGATTCCGCACATCCGATTCCCTGCCTCTGATTCCCCGCCTCTGATTCCCCACCTCTGATTCCCCGCCTCTGATTCCCCGCGTCTGATTCCCTGCCACTGATTCCCTGCCCCTGATTCCCCACCTCTGATTCCCCATCTCTGATTCCCCGCCTCTGATTCCCCATCTCTGATTCCCGGACTCTGATTCCCCAACTCTGATTCCCCGCCTCTGATTCCCCATATTTGATTCCCCTCCTCTGATTTCCCATCTCTGATTCCCGGACTCTGATTCCCCAACTCTGATTTCCCCGCCTCTGATTCCCCAGCTCTGATTTCCCGCCTCTGATTCCCCACCTCTGATACAACATATCTGATTCCCGGCCTCTGTTTCCCCGCCTCTGATTCCCCACCTCTGATTCACCATATCTGATTCCCCGCCTCTGATTCCCCACCACTGATTCCCCTCCGCTGATTCGCCAGTTATGATTGCCCGCCTCTGATTCCCCGTTTCTGATACCCTGCCTCTGATTCCCCGCCTCTGATTCCCCATCTCTGACTCACCACCTCTGATTCCCCACCTCTGACACCCCATCTCTGATTCCGCACATCCGATTCCCTGCCTATGATTCCCCACCTCTGATTCCCCGCCTCTGATTCCCCATATCTGATTCCCTGCCTCTGTTTCCCCGCTTCTGATTCCCAACCTCTGTTTCCCCATATCTGATTCCCCGCCTCTGATTCCCCAACTCTAATACCCTGCCTCTGATTCCCCAGCTCTGATTCCCCGCCTCTGATTCCCCGCATCTGATTCCCTGCCTCTGATTCCCCGCCTCTGATTCCAGGCCTCTGATTCCCAGCATCTGATTCCGGCCTCTGATTCCCGGCCTCTGATTCCCTGCTTCTGATTCTGATTCCCTGCCTCTGATTCCCCATCTCTGATTCCGCACATCTGATTCCCTGCCTCTGATTCCCCACCTCCGATTCCCCATATCTGATTCCCCGCCTCTGTTTCCCCGCCTCTGATTTCCCGCCTCTGTTTCCCCATATCTGATTCCCCGCCTCTGATTCCCCAAATCTGATTCCCCTCCTCTAATTCGCCAGCTATGATTCCCCGCCTCTGATTCCCTGCGTCTGATTCCATGCCTCTGATTCCCAGCCTCTGATTCCCCTTCTCTGATTCACCACCTCTGAATCCCCACCTCTGATTCCCCATCTCTGATTCCGCACATCCGATTCCCTGCCTCTGATTCCCCGCCTCTGATTCCCCGCCTCTGATTCACAACCTCTAATTCCCCACCTCTGATTCCCCATATCTGATTCCCCGCCTCTGTTTCCCTGCCTCTGATTCCCGGCCTCTGTTTCCCCATATCTGATTCCCCTCCTCTGATTCCCCAACTCTGATTCCCCGCCTCTGATTCCCCAGCTTTGATTCCCCGTCTTTTATTCCCGGCCTCTGATTCCCTGCCACTGATACCCCGCCCCTGATTCCCCACCTCTGATTCCCCATATCTGATTCCCCGCCTCTGTTTCCCCACCTCTGATTCCCGGCCTCTAATTCCCAGCATCTGATTCCCGGCCACTGATTCCCTGCCTCTGATTCCCCGCCTCTGATTCCCCATCTCTGATTCCCCGCCTCTGATTCCCCGTGTCTGATTCCCTGCCTCTGATTCCCCGCCTCTGATTCCCCGCGTCTGATTCCCTGCCACTGATTCCCTGCCCCTGATTCCCCACCTCTGATTCCCCATATCTGATTCCCCGCCTCTGTTTCCCCAACTCTGATTCCCTTCCTCTAATTCGCCAGCTATGATTCCCCGCCTCTGATTCCCTGCCACTGATTCCCTGCCCCTGATTCCCCACCTCTGATTCCCCATATATGATTCCCCGCCTCTGATTCCCCAACTCTGATTCCCCTCCTCTAATTCGCCAGCTATGATTCCCCGCCTCTTATTCCCTGCGTCTGATTCCCTGCCTCTGATTCCCAGCCTCTGATTCCCCTTCTCTGATTCACCACCTCTGAATCCCCACCTCTGATACCTCATCTCTGATTCCGCACATCCGATTCCCTGCCTCTGATTCCCCGCCTCTGATTCCCCGCCTCTGATTCCCCGCCTCTGATTCCCCGCGTCTGATTCCCTGCCACTGATTCCCTGCCCCTGATTCCCCACCTCTGATTCCCCATCTCTGATTCCCCGCCTCTTTTTCCCCACCTCTGATTCCCCGCCTCTGTTTCCCCATATCTGATTCCCCGCCTCTGATTCCCCAGCTCTGATTCCCCGCCTTTTATTCCCGGCCTCTGATTCCCTGCCACTGATTCCCCGCCCCTGATTCCCCACCTCTGATTCCCCATATCTGATTCCCCGCCTCTGTTTCCCCAGCTCTGATTCCCCACCTCTGATTCCCCAGCTCTGATTCCCTGCCACTGATTCTCCGCCCCTGATTCCCCACCTCTGATTCCCCATATCTGATTCCCCGCCTCTGTTTCCCCAGCTCTGATTCCCTGCCTCTGATTCCCTGCCCTGATTCCCCATCTCTGTTTCACCGCCTTTGATTCGCCACCTCTGATTCCCCATATCTGATTCCCCGCCTCTGTTTCCCCGCCTCTGATTCCCTGCCTCTGATTCCCAACCTCTGATTCCACACCTCTGATTCCCCATATATGATTCCCCGCCTCTGATTCCCCACCACTGATTCCCCTCCGCTGATTCGCCAGTTATGATTGCCCGCCTCTGATTCCCCGTTTCTGATTCCCTGCCTCTGATTCCCCGCCTCTGATTCCCCATCTCTGACTCACCACCTCTGATTCCCCACCTCTGACACCCCATCTCTGATTCCGCACATCCGATTCCCTGCCTATGATTCCCCACCTCTGATTCCCCGCCTCTGATTCCCCATATCTGATTCCCTGCCTCTGTTTCCCCGCTTCTGATTCCCCACCTCTGTTTCCCCATATCTGATTCCCCGCCTCTGATTCCCCAACTCTAATACCCTGCCTCTGATTCCCCAGCTCTGATTCCCCGCCTCTGATTCCCCGCATCTGATTCCCTGCCTCTGATTCCCCGCCTCTGATTCCAGGCCTCTGATTCCCAGCATCTGATTCCGGCCTCTGATTCCCGGCCTCTGATTCCCTGCTTCTGATTCTGATTCCCTGCCTCTGATTCCCCATCTCTGATTCCGCACATCTGATTCCCTGCCTCTGATTCCCCACCTCTGATTCCCCATATCTGATTCCCCGCCTCTGTTTCCCCGCCTCTGATTTCCCGCCTCTGTTTCCCCATATCTGATTCCCCGCCTCTGATTCCCCAAATCTGATTCCCCTCCTCTAATTCGCCAGCTATGATTCCCCGCCTCTGATTCCCTGCGTCTGATTCCATGCCTCTGATTCCCAGCCTCTGATTCCCCTTCTGTGATTCACCACCTCTGAATCCCCACCTCTGATTCCCCATCTCTGATTCCGCACATCCGATTCCCTGCCTCTGATTCCCCGCCTCTGATTCCCCGCCTCTGATTCACAACCTCTAATTCCCCACCTCTGATTCCCCATATCTGATTCCCCGCCTCTGTTTCCCTGCCTCTGATTCCCGGCCTCTGTTTCCCCATATCTGATTCCCCTCCTCTGATTCCCCAACTCTGATTCCCCGCCTCTGATTCCCATGCTTTGATTCCCCGTCTTTTATTCCCGGCCTCTGATTCCCTGCCACTGATTCCCCGCCCCTGATTCCCCACCTCTGATTCCCCATATCTGATTCCCCGCCTCTGTTTCCCCACCTCTGATTCCCGGCCTCTAATTCCCAGCATCTGATTCCCGGCCACTGATTCCCTGCCTCTGATTCCCCGCCTCTGATTCCCCATCTCTGATTCCCCGCCTCTGATTCCCCGTGTCTGATTCCCTGCCTCTGATTCCCCGCCTCTGATTCCCCGCGTCTGATTCCCTGCCACTGATTCCCTGCCCCTGATTCCCCACCTCTGATTCCCCATATCTGATTCCCCGCCTCTGTTTCCCCAACTCTGATTCCCTTCCTCTAATTCGCCAGCTATGATTCCCCGCCTCTGATTCCCTGCCACTGATTCCCTGCCCCTGATTCCCCACCTCTGATTCCCCATATATGATTCCCCGCCTCTGATTCCCCAACTCTGATTCCCCTCCTCTAATTCGCCAGCTATGATTCCCCGCCTCTTATTCCCTGCGTCTGATTCCCTGCCTCTGATTCCCAGCCTCTGATTCCCCTTCTCTGATTCACCACCTCTGAATCCCCACCTCTGATACCTCATCTCTGATTCCGCACATCCGATTCCCTGCCTCTGATTCCCCGCCTCTGATTCCCCACCTCTGATTCCCCGCCTCTGATTCCCCGCGTCTGATTCCCTGCCACTGATTCCCTGCCCCTGATTCCCCACCTCTGATTCCCCATCTCTGATTCCCCGCCTCTTTTTCCCCACCTCTGATTCCCCGCCTCTGTTTCCCCATATCTGATTCCCCGCCTCTGATTCCCCAACTCTGATTCCCTTCGTCTAATTCGCCAGCTATGTTTCCCCGCCTCTGATTCCCAGCCTCTGATTCCCCTTCTCTGATTCACCACCTCTGAATCCCCACCTCTGATTCCCCATCTCTGATTCCGCACATCCGATTCCCTGCCTCTGATTCCCCACCTTTTATTCCCGGCCTCTGATTCCCTGCCACTGATTCCCTGCTTCTGATTCTGATTCCCTGCCTCTGATTCCCCATCTCTGATTCCGCACATCTGATTCCCTGCCTCTGATTCCCCACCTCTGATTCCCCATATCTGATTCCCCGCCTCTGTTTCCCCTCCTCTGATTCCCCGCCTCTGTTTCCCCATATCTGATTCCCCGCCTCTGTTTCCCTGCCTCTTATTCCCGGCCTCTGTTTCCCCATATCTGATTCCCCTCCTCTGATTCCCCAACTCTGATTCCCCGCCTCTGATTCCCCAGCTCTGATTCCCCGCCTTTTATTCCCGGCCTCTGATTCCCTGCCACTGATTTCCCGCCCCTGATTCCCCACCTCTGATTCCCCATATCTGATTCCCCGCCTCTGTTTCCCCAGCTCTGATTCCCCACCTCTGATTCCCCAGCTCAGATTCCCTGCCACTGATTCCCCGCCCCTGATTCACCACCTCTGATTCCCCATATCTGATTCCCCGCCTCTGTTTCCCCAGCTCTGATTCCCTGCCTCTGATTCCCTGCCCTGATTCCCCATCTCTGTTTCACCGCCTTTGATTCGCCACCTCTGATTCCCCATATCTGATTCCCCGCCTCTGTTTCCCCGCCTCTGATTCCCTGCCTCTGATTCCCAACCTCTGATTCCACACCTCTGATTCCCCATATCTGATTCCCCGCCTCTATTTCCCCATATCTGATTCCCCGCCTCTGATTCCCCAACTCTGATTCCCCGCCTCTGATTCCCCAGCTCTGATTCCCCGCCTCTGATTCCCGGCATCCGATTCCCTGCCTCTGATTCCCCGCCTCTGATTCGCCATCTCTGATTCCCCGCCTCTGATTCCCCGTGTCTGATTCCCTGCCTCTGATTCCCCGCCTCAGATTCCCCGCCTCTGATTCCCTGCCACTGATTCCCTGCCCCTGATTCCCCACCTCTGATTCCCCATATCTGATTCCCCGCCTCTGTTTCTCCGCCTCTGATTCCCCGCCTCTGATTCCCCATATCTGATTCCCTGCCTCTGATTCCACAACTCTGATTCCCCGCCTCTGATTCCCCAGCTCTGAATCCCCGCCTCTGATTCCCCGCGTCTGATTCCCTCCCTCCGATTCACAACCTCTGATTCCCCACCTCTGATTCCCCATATCTGATTCCCCGCCTCTGTTTCCCCGCCTCTGATTCCCCGCCTCTGATTCCCCATATCTGATTCCCCGGCTCTGATTGCCCACCTCTGATTCCCCGCCTCTGATTCGCCAGCTCTGATTCCCCGCCTCTGAATCCCCGCATCTGATTCCCTGCCTCTGATTCCCCGCCTCTGATTCCCCATCTCTGATTCACCGCCTTTGATTCGCCACCTCTGATTCCCCATATCTGATTCCCCACCTCTGTTTCCCCGCCTCTGATTCCCCGCCTCTGATTCTCCATATCTCATTCCCCGCCTCTGAATCCCCATCTCTGATTCCCCAACTCTGATTCCCCTCCTCTAATTCGCAAGCTATGATTCCCCGCCTCTGATTCCCTGCGTCTGATTCCCTGCCTCTGATTCCCAGCCTCTGATTCCCCTTCTCTGATTCACCACCTCTGAATCCCCACCTCTGATTCCCCATCTCTGATTCCGCACATCCGATTCCCTGCCTCTGATTCCCCGCCTCTGATACCCCGCCTCTGATACGCAACCTCTAATTCCCCACCTCTGATTCCCCATATCTGATTGCCCGCATCTGTTTCCCTGCCTCTGATTCCCGGCCTCTGTTTCCCCATATCTGATTCCCCTCCTCTGATTCCCCAACTCTGATTCCCCACCTCTGATTCCCCAGCTCTGATTCCCCGCCTTTTATTCCCGGCCTCTGATTCCCTGCCACTGATTCCCCGCCCCTGATTCCCCACCTCTGATTCCCCATATCTGATTCCCCGCCTCTGTTTCCCCAGCTCTGATTCCCCACCTCTGATTCCCCAGCTCTGATTCCCTGCCACTGATTCCCCGCCCCTGATTCCCCTCCTCTGATTCCCCATATCTGATTCCCCGCCTCTGTTTCCCCAGCTCTGATTCCCTGCCTCTGATTCCCTGCCCTGATTCCCCATCTCTGTTTCACCGCCTTTGATTCGCCACCTCTGATTCCCCATATCTGATTCCCCGCCTCTGTTTCCCCGCCTCTGATTCCCTGCCTCTGATTCCCAGCCTCTGATTCCACACCTCTGATTCCCCATATCTGATTCCCCGCCTCTATTTCCCCATATCTGATTCCCCGCCTCTGATTCCCCAACTCTGATTCCCCGCCTCTGATTCCCCAGCTCTGATTCCCCGCCTCTGATTCCCGGCGTCCGATTCCCTGCCTCTGATTCCCCGCCTCTGATTCGCCATCTCTGATTCCCCGCCTCTGATTCCCCGTGTCTGATTCCCTGCCTCTGTTTCCCCGCCTCAGATTCCCCGCCTCTGATTCCCTGCCACTGATTCCCTGCCCCTGATTCCCCACCTCTGATTCCCCATATCTGATTCCCTGCCTCTGTTTCTCCGCCTCTGATTCCCCGCCTCTGATTCCCCATATCTGATTCCCTGCCTCTGATTCCACAACTCTGATTCCCCGCCTCTGATTCCCCAGCTCTGAATCCCCGCCTCTGATTCCCCGCGTCTGATTCCCTCCCTCTGATTCACAACCTCTGATTCCCCACCTCTGATTCCCCATATCTGATTCCCCGCCTCTGTTTCCCCGCCTCTGATTCCCCGCCTCTGATTCCCCATATCTGATTCCCCGGCTCTGATTGCCCACCTCTGATTCCCCGCCTCTGATTCGCCAGCTCTGATTCCCCGCCTCTGAATCCCCGCATCTGATTCCCTGCCTCTGATTCCCCGCCTCTGATTCCCCATCTCTGATTTACCGCCTTTGATTCGCCACCTCTGATTCCCCATATCTGATTCCCCACCTCTGTTTCCCCGCCTCTGATTCCCCGCCTCTGATTCTCCATATCTCATTCCCCGCCTCTGAATCCCCATCTCTGATTCCCGGACTCTGATAACCCACCTCTGATTCCCGGCCTCTTATTCCCAGCATCTGATTCCCGGCCTCTGATTCCCGGCCTCTGATTCCCCGCTTCTGATTCTGATTCCCTGCCTCTGATTCCCCATCTCTGATTCCGCACATCTGATTCCCTGCCTCTGATTCCCCACCTCTGATTCCCCATATCTGATTCCCCGCCTCTGTTTCCCCGCCTCTGATTCCCCGCCTCTGTTTCCCCATATCTAATTCCCCACCTCTGATGCTCCCAGCATCTGATTCCCGGCCTCTGATTCCCGGCCTCTGATTCCCGGCCTCTGATTCCCCGCTTCTGATTCTGATTCCCTGCCTCTGATTCCCCATCTCTGATTCCGCACATCTGTTTCCCTGCCTCTGATTCCCGGCCTCTGTTTCCCCATATCTGATTCCCCTCCTCTGATTCCCCAACTCTGATTCCCCGCCTCTGATACCCCGCCTCTGATTCCCCATCTCTAATTCATCACATCTGATTCCCCACCTCTTCTTCCCCATCTCTGATTCTCTACCTCTGATTCGCCACCTCTGATTGCCCATATCTGATTCACCGCCTCTGTTTCCCCGCATCTGATTCCCCGCCTCTGATTCCCCATATTTGATTCCCCGCCTCTGATTCCCCATCTCTGATTCCCGGACTCATTCCCCAACTCTGATTCCCCGCCTCTGATTCCCCATATTTGATTCCCCTCCTCTGATTTCCCATCTATGATTCCTGGACTCTGATTCCCCAACTCTGATTTCCCCGCCTCTGAATCCCCAGCTCTGATTTCCCGCCTCTGATTCCCCACCTGTGATAAAACATATCTGATTCCCGGCCTCTGTTTCCCCGCCTCTGATTCCCCACCTCTGATTCACCATATCTGATTCCCCGCCTTTGATTCCCCACCACTGATTCCCCTCCTCTGATTCGCCAGTTATGATTGCCCGCCTCTGATTCCCCGTTTCTGATTCCCTGCCTCTGATTCCCCGCCTCTGATTCCCCATGTCTGACTCACCACCTCTGATTCCCCACCTCTGATACCCCATCTCTGATTCCGCACATCCGATTCCCTGCCTCTGATTCCCCGCCTCTGATTCCCCGCCTCTGATTCCCTGCCTCTGATTCGCAACCTCTTATTCCCCACCTCTGATTCCCCATAGCTGATTCCCTGCCTCTGTTTCCCCGCCTCTGATTGGCACCTCTGATACCCCGCCTCTGATTCCCCATCTCTAATTCATCACATCTGATTCCCCACCTCTGCTTCCCCATCTCCGATTCTCTACCTCTGATTCGCCAACTCTGATTCCCAATATCTGATTCACCGCCTCTGTTTCCCTGCCTCTGATTCCCCGCCTCTGATTCCCCATATCTGATTCCCCGCCTCTGATTCCCCATCTCTGATTCCCGGTCTCTGATTCCCCACCTCTGTTTCCCGGCCTCTGATTCCCAATCCCTGATTCACCGCCTCTGACTCCCAGTGTCTGATTCCCTGCCTCTGATTCCCCGCCTCTGAATCCCCTCCTCTGATTCCCTGCCACTGATTCCCCGCCCCTGATTCCCCACCTCTGATACCCCATATCTGATTCCCCGCCTCTGTTTCCCCGCCTCTGATTCCCCACCTCTGATTCCCCATATCTGATTCCCTGCCTCTGATTCCCCAACTCTGATTCCCCGCCTCTGATTCCCCAGCTCTGATTCCCCGCCTCTGATTCCCCACCTCTGATCCAACATATCTGATTCCCCGCCTCTGTTTCCCCGCCTCTGATTCCCCACCTCTGATTCCCCATATCTGATTCCCCGCCTATGATTCCCCACCTCCGATTCCCCGCCTCTGATTCGCCAGCTATGATTCCCCTCCTCTGGTTCCCCGCATCTGATTCCCCGCCTCTGATTCCCCGTGTCTGACCCTGCCTCTGATTCCACGCCTTTGATTCCCCATCTCTGATTCACCACCTCTGATTCCCCACCTCTGATTCCCCATCTCTGATTCTGCACATCCGATTCCCTGCCTCTGATTCCCCGCCTCTGATTCCCCGCCTCTGATTCCCTGCCTCTGATTCGCAACCTGTTATTACCCACCTCTGAATCCCCATATCTGATTCCCCGCCTCTGTTTCCCCATATCTGATTCCCCGCCTCTGTTTCACTGCCTCTGATTGGCACCTCTGATACCCCGCCTCTGATTCCCCATCTCTAATTCATCACATCTGATTCCCCACCTCTGCTTCCCCATCTCTGATTCTCTACCTCTGATTCGCAACCTCTGATTCCGAATATCTCATTCACCGCCTCTGTTTCCCCGCTTCTGATTCCCCGCCTCTGATTCCCCATATCTAATTCCCCGCCTCTGATTCCCCATCTCTGATTCCCGGTCTCTGATTCCCCACCTCTGTTTCCCGGCCTCTCATTCCCCATCCCTGATTCACCGCCTCTGATTCCCAGTGTCTGATTCCCTGCCTCTGATTCCCCGCCTCTGAATCCCCTCCTCTGATTACCTGCCACTGATTCCCCGCCCCTGATTCCCCACCTCTGATACCCCATATCTGATTCCCCGCCTCTGTTTCCCCGCCTCTGATTCCCCACCTCTGATTTCCCATATCCGATTCCACGCCTCTGATTCCCCGCCTCTGATTGGCCGCCTCTGATACCCCGCCTCTGATTCCCCATCTCTAATTCATCACATCTGATTCCCCACCTCTGCTTCCCCATCTCTGATTCTCAACCTCTGATTCGCCACCTCTGATTCCCCATATCTGATTCACCGCCTCTGTTTCCCCGCCTCTGATTCCCCGCCTCTGATTCCCCATATTTGATTCCCCGCCTCTGATTCCCCATCTCTGATTCCCGGACTCTGATTCCCCGCCTCTGATTCCCCAGCTCTGATTTCCCGCCTCTGATTCCCCACCTCTGCTTCCCCATCTCTGATTCTCTACCTCTGATTCGCCACCTCTGATTGCCCATATCTGATTCACCGCCTCTGTTTCCCCGCCTCTGATTCCCCGCCTCTTATTCCCCATATTTGATTCCCCGCCTCTGATTCCCCATCTCTGATTCCCGGACTCTGATTCCCCAACTCTGATTCCCCGCCTCTGATTCCCCATATTTGATTCCCCTCCTCTGATTTCCCATCTCTGATTCCCGGACTCTGATTCCCCAACTCTGATTTCCCCGCCTCTGATTCCCCAGCTCTGATTTCCCGCCTCTGATTCCCCACCTCTGATACAACATATCTGATTCCCGGCCTCTGTTTCCCCGCCTCTGATTCCCCACCTCTGATTCACCATATCTGATTCCCCGCCTCTGATTCCCCACCACTGATTCCCCTCCGCTGATTCGCCAGTTATGATTGCCCGCCTCTGATTCCCCGTTTCTGATTCCCTGCCTCTGATTCCCCGCCTCTGATTCCCCATCTCTGACTCACCACCTCTGATTCCCCACCTCTGACACCCCATCTCTGATTCCGCACATCCGATTCCCTGCCTATGATTCCCCACCTCTGATTCCCCGCCTCTGATTCCCCATATCTGATTCCCTGCCTCTGTTTCCCCGCTTCTGATTCCCCACCTCTGTTTCCCCATATCTGATTCCCCGCCTCTGATTCCCCAACTCTAATACCCTGCCTCTGATTCCCCAGCTCTGATTCCCCGCCTCTGATTCCCCGCATCTGATTCCCTGCCTCTGATTCCCCGCCTCTGATTCCAGGCCTCTGATTCCCAGCATCTGATTCCGGCCTCTGATTCCCGGCCTCTGATTCCCTGCTTCTGATTCTGATTCCCTGCCTCTGATTCCCCATCTCTGATTCCGCACATCTGATTCCCTGCCTCTGATTCCCCACCTCTGATTCCCCATATCTGATTCCCCGCCTCTGTTTCCCCGCCTCTGATTTCCCGCCTCTGTTTCCCCATATCTGATTCCCCGCCTCTGATTCCCCAAATCTGATTCCCCTCCTCTAATTCGCCAGCTATGATTCCCCGCCTCTGATTCCCTGCGTCTGATTCCATGCCTCTGATTCCCAGCCTCTGATTCCCCTTCTCTGATTCACCACCTCTGAATCCCCACCTCTGATTCCCCATCTCTGATTCCGCACATCCGATTCCCTGCCTCTGATTCCCCGCCTCTGATTCCCCGCCTCTGATTCACAACCTCTAATTCCCCACCTCTGATTCCCCATATCTGATTCCCCGCCTCTGTTTCCCTGCCTCTGATTCCCGGCCTCTGTTTCCCCATATCTGATTCCCCTCCTCTGATTCCCCAACTCTGATTCCCCGCCTCTGATTCCCCAGCTTTGATTCCCCGTCTTTTATTCCCGGCCTCTGATTCCCTGCCACTGATTCCCCGCCCCTGATTCCCCACCTCTGATTCCCCATATCTGATTCCCCGCCTCTGTTTCCCCACCTCTGATTCCCGGCCTCTAATTCCCAGCATCTGATTCCCGGCCACTGATTCCCTGCCTCTGATTCCCCGCCTCTGATTCCCCATCTCTGATTCCCCGCCTCTGATTCCCCGTGTCTGATTCCCTGCCTCTGATTCCCCGCCTCTGATTCCCCGCGTCTGATTCCCTGCCACTGATTCCCCGCCTCTGATTCCCCAACTCTGATTCCCCGCCTCTGATTCCCCTTCTCTGATTCACCACATCTGAATCCCCACCTCTGATTCCCCATCTCTGATTCCGCACATCCGATTCCCTGCCTCTGATTCCCCGCCTTTTATTCCCGGCCTCTGATTCCCTGCCACTGATTCCCTGCTTCTGATTCTGATTCCCTGCCTCTGATTCCCCATCTCTGATTCCGCACATCTGATTCCCTGCCTCTGATTCCCCACCTCTGATTCCCCATATCTGATTCCCCGCCTCTGTTTCCCCTCCTCTGATTCCCCGCCTCTGTTTCCCCATATCTGATTCCCCGCCTCTGTTTCCCTGCCTCTGATTCCCGGCCTCTGTTTCCCCATATCTGATTCCCCTCCTCTGATTCCCCAACTCTGATTCCCCGCCTCTGATTCCCCAGCTCTGATTCCCCGCCTTTTATTCCCGGCCTCTGATTCCCTGCCACTGATTCCCCGCCCCTGATTCCCCACCTCTGATTCCCCATATCTGATTCCCCGCCTCTGTTTCCCCAGCTCTGATTCCCCACCTCTGATTCCCCAGCTCTGATTCCCTGCCACTGATTCCCCGCCCCTGATTCCCAACCTCTGATTCCCAACCTCTGATTCCACACCTCTGATTCCCCATATCTGATTCCCCGCCTCTATTTCCCCATATCTGATTCCCCGCCTCTGATTCCCCAACTCTGATTCCCCGCCTCTGATTCCCCAGCTCTGATTCCCCGCCTCTGATTCCCGGCATCCGATTCCCTGCCTCTGATTCCCCGCCTCTGATTCGCCATCTCTGATTCCCCGCCTCTGATTCCCCGTGTCTGATTCCCTGCCTCTGATTCCCCGCCTCAGATTCCCCGCCTCTGATTCCCTGCCACTGATTCCCTGCCCCTGATTCCCCACCTCTGATTCCCCATATCTGATTCCCCGCCTCTGTTTCTCCGCCTCTGATTCCCCGCCTCTGATTCCCCATATCTGATTCCCTGCCTCTGATTCCACAACTCTGATTCCCCGCCTCTGATTCCCCAGCTCTGAATCCCCGCCTCTGATTCCCCGCATCTGATTCCCTCCCTCTGATTCACAACCTCTGATTCCCCACCTCTGATTCCCCATATCTGATTCCCCGCCTCTGTTTCCCCGCCTCTGATTCCCCGCCTCTGATTCCCCATATCTGATTCCCTGGCTCTGATTGCCCACCTCTGATTCCCCGCCTCTGATTCGCCAGCTCTGATTCCCCGCCTCTGAATCCCCGCATCTGATTCCATGCCTCTGATTCCCCGCCTCTGATTCCCCATCTCTGATTCACCGCCTTTGATTCGCCACCTCTGATTCCCCATATCTGATTCCCCACCTCTGTTTCCCCGCCTCTGATTCCCCGCCTCTGATTCTCCATATCTCATTCCCCGCCTCTGAATCCCCATCTCTGATTCCCCAACTCTGATTCCCCTCCTCTAATTCGCAAGCTATGATTCCCCGCCTCTGATTCCCTGCGTCTGATTCCCTGCCTCTGATTCCCAGCCTCTGATTCCCCTTCTCTGATTCACCACCTCTGAATCCCCACCTCTGATTCCCCATCTCTGATTCCGCACATCCGATTCCCTGCCTCTGATTCCCCGCCTCTGATACCCCGCCTCTGATACGCAACCTCTAATTCCCCACCTCTGATTCCCCATATCTGATTCCCCGCCTCTGTTTCCCTGCCTCTGATTCCCGGCCTCTGTTTCCCCATATCTGATTCCCCTCCTCTGATTCCCCAACTCTGATTCCCCGCCTCTGATTCCCCAGCTCTGATTCCCCGCCTTTTATTCCCGGCCTCTGATTCGCTGCCACTGATTCCCCGCCCCTGATTCCCCACCTCTGATTCCCCATATCTGATTCCCCGCCTCTGTTTCCCCAGCTCTGATTCCCCACCTCTGATTCCCCAGCTCTGATTCCCTGCCACTGATTCCCCGCCCCTGATTCCCCTCCTCTGATTCCCCATATCTGATTCCCCGCCTCTGTTTCCCCAGCTCTGATTCCCTGCCTCTGATTCCCTGCCCTGATTCCCCATCTCTGTTTCACCGCCTTTGATTCGCCACCTCTGATTCCCCATATCTGATTCCCCGCCTCTGTTTCCCCGCCTCTGATTCCCTGCCTCTGATTCCCAACCTCTGATTCCACACCTCTGATTCCCCATATCTGATTCCCCGCCTCTATTTCCCCATATCTGATTCCCCGCCTCTGATTCCCCAACTCTGATTCCCGGCCTCTGATTCCCCAGCTCTGATTCCCCGCCTCTGATTCCTGGCGTCCGATTCCCTGCCTCTGATTCCCCGCCTCTGATTCGCCATCTCTGATTCCCCGCCTCTGATTCCCCATGTCTGATTCCCTGCCTCTGATTCCCCGCCTCAGATTCCCCGCCTCTGATTCCCTGCCACTGATTCCCTGCCCCTGATTCCCCACCTCTGATTCCCCATATCTGATTCCCCGCCTCTGTTTCTCCGCCTCTGATTCCCCGCCTCTGATTCCCCATATCTGATTCCCTGCCTCTGATTCCACAACTCTGATTCCCCGCCTCTGATTCCCCAGCTCTGAATCCCCGCCTCTGATTCCCCGCGTCTGATTCCCTCCCTCTGATTCACAACCTCTGATTCCCCACCTCTGATTCCCCATATCTGATTCCCCGCCTCTGTTTCCCCGCCTCTGATTCCCCGCCTCTGATTCCCCATATCTGATTCCCCGCCTCTGATTCGCCAGCTCTGATTCCCCGCCTCTGAATCCCCGCATCTGATTCCCTGCCTCTGATTCCCCGCCTCTGATTCCCCATCTCTGATTTACAGCCTTTGATTCGCCACCTCTGATTCCCCATATCTGATTCCCCACCTCTGTTTCCCCGCCTCTGATTCCCCGCCTCTGATTCTCCATATCTCATTCCCCGCCTCTGAATCCCCATCTCTGATTCCCGGACTCTGATAACCCACCTCTGATTCCCGGCCTCTTATTCCCAGCATCTGATTCCCGGCCTCTGATTCCCGGCCTCTGATTCCCCGCTTCTGATTCTGATTCCCTGCCTCTGATTCCCCATCTCTGATTCCGCACATCTGATTCCCTGCCTCTGATTCCCCACGTCTGATTCCCCATATCTGATTCCCCGCCTCTGTTTCCCCGCCTCTGATTCCCCGCCTCTGTTTCCCCATATCTAATTCCCCACCTCTGATGCTCCCAGCTCTGATTCCCCGCCTCTGATTCCCCGCATCCGATTCCCCATGTCTGATTCCCCGCCTCTGTTTCCCCGCCTCTGATTCCCCGCGTCTGATTCCCTCCCTCTGATTCACAACCTCTGATTCCCCACCCCTGATTCCCCATATCTGATTCCCCGCCTTTTATTCCCTGCCTCTGATTCCCTGCCACTGATTCCCCGCCCCTGATTCCCCACCTCTGATTCCCCATATCTGATTCCCCGCCTCTGTTTCCCCAGCTCTGATTCCCCACCTCTGATTCCCCAGCTCAGATTCCCTGCCACTGATTCCCCGCCCCTGATTCACCACCTCTGATTCCCCATATCTGATTCCCCGCCTCTGTTTCCCCAGCTCTGATTCCCTGCCTCTGATTCCCTGCCCTGATTCCCCATCTCTGTTTCACCGCCTTTGATTCGCCACCTCTGATTCCCCATATCTGATTCCCCGCCTCTGTTTCCCCGCCTCTGATTCCCTGCCTCTGATTCCCAACCTCTGATTCCACACCTCTGATTCCCCATATCTGATTCCCCGCCTCTATTTCCCCATATCTGATTCCCCGCCTCTGATTCCCCAACTCTGATTCCCCGCCTCTGATTCCCCAGCTCTGATTCCCCGCCTCTGATTCCCGGCATCCGATTCCCTGCCTCTGATTCCCCGCCTCTGATTCGCCATCTCTGATTCCCCGCCTCTGATTCCCCGTGTCTGATTCCCTGCCTCTGATTCCCCGCCTCAGATTCCCCGCCTCTGATTCCCTGCCACTGATTCCCTGCCCCTGATTCCCCACCTCTGATTCCCCATATCTGATTCCCCGCCTCTGTTTCTCCGCCTCTGATTCCCCGCCTCTGATTCCCCATATCTGATTCCCTGCCTCTGATTCCACAACTCTGATTCCCCGCCTCTGATTCCCCAGCTCTGAATCCCCGCCTCTGATTCCCCGCGTCTGATTCCCTCCCTCCGATTCACAACCTCTGATTCCCCACCTCTGATTCCCCATATCTGATTCCCCGCCTCTGTTTCCCCGCCTCTGATTCCCCGCCTCTGATTCCCCATATCTGATTCCCCGGCTCTGATTGCCCACCTCTGATTCCCCGCCTCTGATTCGCCAGCTCTGATTCCCCGCCTCTGAATCCCCGCATCTGATTCCCTGCCTCTGATTCCCCGCCTCTGATTCCCCATCTCTGATTCACCGCCTTTGATTCGCCACCTCTGATTCCCCATATCTGATTCCCCACCTCTGTTTCCCCGCCTCTGATTCCCCGCCTCTGATTCTCCATATCTCATTCCCCGCCTCTGAATCCCCATCTCTGATTCCCCAACTCTGATTCCCCTCCTCTAATTCGCAAGCTATGATTCCCCGCCTCTGATTCCCTGCGTCTGATTCCCTGCCTCTGATTCCCAGCCTCTGATTCCCCTTCTCTGATTCACCACCTCTGAATCCCCACCTCTGATTCCCCATCTCTGATTCCGCACATCCGATTCCCTGCCTCTGATTCCCCGCCTCTGATACCCCGCCTCTGATACGCAACCTCTAATTCCCCACCTCTGATTCCCCATATCTGATTGCCCGCATCTGTTTCCCTGCCTCTGATTCCCCACCTCTGATTCCCCATATCTGATTCCCTGCCTCTGATTCCCCAACTCTGATTCCCCGCCTCTGATTCCCCAGCTCTGATTCCCCGCCTCTGATTCGCAACCTGTTATTACCCACCTCTGAATCCCCATATCTGATTCCCCGCCTCTGTTTCCCCATATCTGATTCCCCGCCTCTGTTTCACTGCCTCTGATTGGCACCTCTGATACCCCACCTCTGATTCCCCATCTCTGATTCTGCACATCCGATTCCCTGCCTCTGATTCCCCGCCTCTGATTCCCCAGCTCTGATTCCCCGCCTTTTATTCCCGGCCTCTGATTCCCTGCCACTGATTCCCCGCCCCTGATTCCCCACCTCTGATTCCCCATATCTGATTCCCCGCCTCTGTTTCCCCAGCTCTGATTCCCCACCTCTGATTCCCCAGCTCTGATTCCCTGCCACTGATTCCCCGCCCCTGATTCCCCTCCTCTGATTCCCCATATCTGATTCCCCGCCTCTGTTTCCCCAGCTCTGATTCCCTGCCTCTGATTCCCTGCCCTGATTCCCCATCTCTGTTTCACCGCCTTTGATTCGCCACCTCTGATTCCCCATATCTGATTCCCCGCCTCTGTTTCCCCGCCTCTGATTCCCTGCCTCTGATTCCCAGCCTCTGATTCCACACCTCTGATTCCCCATATCTGATTCCCCGCCTCTATTTCCCCATATCTGATTCCCCGCCTCTGATTCCCCAACTCTGATTCCCCGCCTCTGATTCCCCAGCTCTGATTCCCCGCCTCTGATTCCCGGCGTCCGATTCCCTGCCTCTGATTCCCCGCCTCTGATTCGCCATCTCTGATTCCCCGCCTCTGATTCCCCGTGTCTGATTCCCTGCCTCTGTTTCCCCGCCTCAGATTCCCCGCCTCTGATTCCCTGCCACTGATTCCCTGCCCCTGATTCCCCACCTCTGATTCCCCATATCTGATTCCCTGCCTCTGTTTCTCCGCCTCTGATTCCCCGCCTCTGATTCCCCATATCTGATTCCCTGCCTCTGATTCCACAACTCTGATTCCCCGCCTCTGATTCCCCAGCTCTGAATCCCCGCCTCTGATTCCCCGCGTCTGATTCCCTCCCTCTGATTCACAACCTCTGATTCCCCACCTCTGATTCCCCATATCTGATTCCCCGCCTCTGTTTCCCCGCCTCTGATTCCCCGCCTCTGATTCCCCATATCTGATTCCCCGGCTCTGATTGCCCACCTCTGATTCCCCGCCTCTGATTCGCCAGCTCTGATTCCCCGCCTCTGAATCCCCGCATCTGATTCCCTGCCTCTGATTCCCCGCCTCTGATTCCCCATCTCTGATTTACCGCCTTTGATTCGCCACCTCTGATTCCCCATATCTGATTCCCCACCTCTGTTTCCCCGCCTCTGATTCCCCGCCTCTGATTCTCCATATCTCATTCCCCGCCTCTGAATCCCCATCTCTGATTCCCGGACTCTGATAACCCACCTCTGATTCCCGGCCTCTTATTCCCAGCATCTGATTCCCGGCCTCTGATTCCCGGCCTCTGATTCCCCGCTTCTGATTCTGATTCCCTGCCTCTGATTCCCCATCTCTGATTCCGCACATCTGATTCCCTGCCTCTGATTCCCCACCTCTGATTCCCCATATCTGATTCCCCGCCTCTGTTTCCCCGCCTCTGATTCCCCGCCTCTGTTTCCCCATATCTAAGTCCCCACCTCTGATGCTCCCAGCATCTGATTCCCGGCCTCTGATTCCCGGCCTCTGATTCCCGGCCTCTGATTCCCCGCTTCTGATTCTGATTCCCTGCCTCTGATTCCCCATCTCTGATTCCGCACATCTGTTTCCCTGCCTCTGATTCCCGGCCTCTGTTTCCCCATATCTGATTCCCCTCCTCTGATTCCCCAACTCTGATTCCCCGCCTCTGATACCCCGCCTCTGATTCCCCATCTCTAATTCATCACATCTGATTCCCCACCTCTTCTTCCCCATCTCTGATTCTCTACCTCTGATTCGCCACCTCTGATTGCCCATATCTGATTCACCGCCTCTGTTTCCCCGCATCTGATTCCCCGCCTCTGATTCCCCATATTTGATTCCCCGCCTCTGATTCCCCATCTCTGATTCCCGGACTCATTCCCCAACTCTGATTCCCCGCCTCTGATTCCCCATATTTGATTCCCCTCCTCTGATTTCCCATCTATGATTCCTGGACTCTGATTCCCCAACTCTGATTTCCCCGCCTCTGAATCCCCAGCTCTGATTTCCCGCCTCTGATTCCCCACCTGTGATAAAACATATCTGATTCCCGGCCTCTGTTTCCCCGCCTCTGATTCCCCACCTCTGATTCACCATATCTGATTCCCCGCCTTTGATTCCCCACCACTGATTCCCCTCCTCTGATTCGCCAGTTATGATTGCCCGCCTCTGATTCCCCGTTTCTGATTCCCTGCCTCTGATTCCCCGCCTCTGATTCCCCATGTCTGACTCACCACCTCTGATTCCCCACCTCTGATACCCCATCTCTGATTCCGCACATCCGATTCCCTGCCTCTGATTCCCCGCCTCTGATTCCCCGCCTCTGATTCCCTGCCTCTGATTCGCAACCTCTTATTCCCCACCTCTGATTCCCCATAGCTGATTCCCTGCCTCTGTTTCCCCGCCTCTGATTGGCACCTCTGATACCCCGCCTCTGATTCCCCATCTCTAATTCATCACATCTGATTCCCCACCTCTGCTTCCCCATCTCCGATTCTCTACCTCTGATTCGCCAACTCTGATTCCCAATATCTGATTCACCGCCTCTGTTTCCCTGCCTCTGATTCCCCGCCTCTGATTCCCCATATCTGATTCCCCGCCTCTGATTCCCCATCTCTGATTCCCGGTCTCTGATTCCCCACCTCTGTTTCCCGGCCTCTGATTCCCAATCCCTGATTCACCGCCTCTGACTCCCAGTGTCTGATTCCCTGCCTCTGATTCCCCGCCTCTGAATCCCCTCCTCTGATTCCCTGCCACTGATTCCCCGCCCCTGATTCCCCACCTCTGATACCCCATATCTGATTCCCCGCCTCTGTTTCCCCGCCTCTGATTCCCCACCTCTGATTCCCCATATCTGATTCCCTGCCTCTGATTCCCCAACTCTGATTCCCCGCCTCTGATTCCCCAGCTCTGATTCCCCGCCTCTGATTCCCCACCTCTGATCCAACATATCTGATTCCCCGCCTCTGTTTCCCCGCCTCTGATTCCCCACCTCTGATTCCCCATATCTGATTCCCCGCCTATGATTCCCCACCTCCGATTCCCCGCCTCTGATTCGCCAGCTATGATTCCCCTCCTCTGGTTCCCCGCATCTGATTCCCCGCCTCTGATTCCCCGTGTCTGACCCTGCCTCTGATTCCACGCCTTTGATTCCCCATCTCTGATTCACCACCTCTGATTCCCCACCTCTGATTCCCCATCTCTGATTCTGCACATCCGATTCCCTGCCTCTGATTCCCCGCCTCTGATTCCCCGCCTCTGATTCCCTGCCTCTGATTCGCAACCTGTTATTACCCACCTCTGAATCCCCATATCTGATTCCCCGCCTCTGTTTCCCCATATCTGATTCCCCGCCTCTGTTTCACTGCCTCTGATTGGCACCTCTGATACCCCGCCTCTGATTCCCCATCTCTAATTCATCACATCTGATTCCCCACCTCTGCTTCCCCATCTCTGATTCTCTACCTCTGATTCGCAACCTCTGATTCCGAATATCTCATTCACCGCCTCTGTTTCCCCGCTTCTGATTCCCCGCCTCTGATTCCCCATATCTAATTCCCCGCCTCTGATTCCCCATCTCTGATTCCCGGTCTCTGATTCCCCACCTCTGTTTCCCGGCCTCTCATTCCCCATCCCTGATTCACCGCCTCTGATTCCCAGTGTCTGATTCCCTGCCTCTGATTCCCCGCCTCTGAATCCCCTCCTCTGATTACCTGCCACTGATTCCCCGCCCCTGATTCCCCACCTCTGATACCCCATATCTGATTCCCCGCCTCTGTTTCCCCGCCTCTGATTCCCCACCTCTGATTTCCCATATCCGATTCCACGCCTCTGATTCCCCGCCTCTGATTGGCCGCCTCTGATACCCCGCCTCTGATTCCCCATCTCTAATTCATCACATCTGATTCCCCACCTCTGCTTCCCCATCTCTGATTCTCAACCTCTGATTCGCCACCTCTGATTCCCCATATCTGATTCACCGCCTCTGTTTCCCCGCCTCTGATTCCCCGCCTCTGATTCCCCATATTTGATTCCCCGCCTCTGATTCCCCATCTCTGATTCCCGGACTCTGATTCCCCAACTCTGATTCCCCGCCTCTGATTCCCCAGCTCTGATTTCCCGCCTCTGATTCCCCACCTCTGCTTCCCCATCTCTGATTCTCTACCTCTGATTCGCCACCTCTGATTGCCCATATCTGATTCACCGCCTCTGTTTCCCCGCCTCTGATTCCCCGCCTCTTATTCCCCATATTTGATTCCCCGCCTCTGATTCCCCATCTCTGATTCCCGGACTCTGATTCCCCAACTCTGATTCCCCGCCTCTGATTCCCCATATTTGATTCCCCTCCTCTGATTTCCCATCTCTGATTCCCGGACTCTGATTCCCCAACTCTGATTTCCCCGCCTCTGATTCCCCAGCTCTGATTTCCCGCCTCTGATTCCCCACCTCTGATACAACATATCTGATTCCCGGCCTCTGTTTCCCCGCCTCTGATTCCCCACCTCTGATTCACCATATCTGATTCCCCGCCTCTGATTCCCCACCACTGATTCCCCTCCGCTGATTCGCCAGTTATGATTGCCCGCCTCTGATTCCCCGTTTCTGATTCCCTGCCTCTGATTCCCCGCCTCTGATTCCCCATCTCTGACTCACCACCTCTGATTCCCCACCTCTGACACCCCATCTCTGATTCCGCACATCCGATTCCCTGCCTATGATTCCCCACCTCTGATTCCCCGCCTCTGATTCCCCATATCTGATTCCCTGCCTCTGTTTCCCCGCTTCTGATTCCCCACCTCTGTTTCCCCATATCTGATTCCCCGCCTCTGATTCCCCAACTCTAATACCCTGCCTCTGATTCCCCAGCTCTGATTCCCCGCCTCTGATTCCCCGCATCTGATTCCCTGCCTCTGATTCCCCGCCTCTGATTCCAGGCCTCTGATTCCCAGCATCTGATTCCGGCCTCTGATTCCCGGCCTCTGATTCCCTGCTTCTGATTCTGATTCCCTGCCTCTGATTCCCCATCTCTGATTCCGCACATCTGATTCCCTGCCTCTGATTCCCCACCTCTGATTCCCCATATCTGATTCCCCGCCTCTGTTTCCCCGCCTCTGATTTCCCGCCTCTGTTTCCCCATATCTGATTCCCCGCCTCTGATTCCCCAAATCTGATTCCCCTCCTCTAATTCGCCAGCTATGATTCCCCGCCTCTGATTCCCTGCGTCTGATTCCATGCCTCTGATTCCCAGCCTCTGATTCCCCTTCTCTGATTCACCACCTCTGAATCCCCACCTCTGATTCCCCATCTCTGATTCCGCACATCCGATTCCCTGCCTCTGATTCCCCGCCTCTGATTCCCCGCCTCTGATTCACAACCTCTAATTCCCCACCTCTGATTCCCCATATCTGATTCCCCGCCTCTGTTTCCCTGCCTCTGATTCCCGGCCTCTGTTTCCCCATATCTGATTCCCCTCCTCTGATTCCCCAACTCTGATTCCCCGCCTCTGATTCCCCAGCTTTGATTCCCCGTCTTTTATTCCCGGCCTCTGATTCCCTGCCACTGATTCCCCGCCCCTGATTCCCCACCTCTGATTCCCCATATCTGATTCCCCGCCTCTGTTTCCCCACCTCTGATTCCCGGCCTCTAATTCCCAGCATCTGATTCCCGGCCACTGATTCCCTGCCTCTGATTCCCCGCCTCTGATTCCCCATCTCTGATTCCCCGCCTCTGATTCCCCGTGTCTGATTCCCTGCCTCTGATTCCCCGCCTCTGATTCCCCGCGTCTGATTCCCTGCCACTGATTCCCCGCCTCTGATTCCCCAACTCTGATTCCCCGCCTCTGATTCCCCTTCTCTGATTCACCACATCTGAATCCCCACCTCTGATTCCCCATCTCTGATTCCGCACATCCGATTCCCTGCCTCTGATTCCCCGCCTTTTATTCCCGGCCTCTGATTCCCTGCCACTGATTCCCTGCTTCTGATTCTGATTCCCTGCCTCTGATTCCCCATCTCTGATTCCGCACATCTGATTCCCTGCCTCTGATTCCCCACCTCTGATTCCCCATATCTGATTCCCCGCCTCTGTTTCCCCTCCTCTGATTCCCCGCCTCTGTTTCCCCATATCTGATTCCCCGCCTCTGTTTCCCTGCCTCTGATTCCCGGCCTCTGTTTCCCCATATCTGATTCCCCTCCTCTGATTCCCCAACTCTGATTCCCCGCCTCTGATTCCCCAGCTCTGATTCCCCGCCTTTTATTCCCGGCCTCTGATTCCCTGCCACTGATTCCCCGCCCCTGATTCCCCACCTCTGATTCCCCATATCTGATTCCCCGCCTCTGTTTCCCCAGCTCTGATTCCCCACCTCTGATTCCCCAGCTCTGATTCCCTGCCACTGATTCCCCGCCCCTGATTCCCAACCTCTGATTCCCAACCTCTGATTCCACACCTCTGATTCCCCATATCTGATTCCCCGCCTCTATTTCCCCATATCTGATTCCCCGCCTCTGATTCCCCAACTCTGATTCCCCGCCTCTGATTCCCCAGCTCTGATTCCCCGCCTCTGATTCCCGGCATCCGATTCCCTGCCTCTGATTCCCCGCCTCTGATTCGCCATCTCTGATTCCCCGCCTCTGATTCCCCGTGTCTGATTCCCTGCCTCTGATTCCCCGCCTCAGATTCCCCGCCTCTGATTCCCCGCCACTGATTCCCTGCCCCTGATTCCCCACCTCTGATTCCCCATATCTGATTCCCCGCCTCTGTTTCTCCGCCTCTGATTCCCCGCCTCTGATTCCCCATATCTGATTCCCTGCCTCTGATTCCACAACTCTGATTCCCCGCCTCTGATTCCCCAGCTCTGAATCCCCGCCTCTGATTCCCCGCATCTGATTCCCTCCCTCTGATTCACAACCTCTGATTCCCCACCTCTGATTCCCCATATCTGATTCCCCGCCTCTGTTTCCCCGCCTCTGATTCCCCGCCTCTGATTCCCCATATCTGATTCCCTGGCTCTGATTGCCCACCTCTGATTCCCCGCCTCTGATTCGCCAGCTCTGATTCCCCGCCTCTGAATCCCCGCATCTGATTCCATGCCTCTGATTCCCCGCCTCTGATTCCCCATCTCTGATTCACCGCCTTTGATTCGCCACCTCTGATTCCCCATATCTGATTCCCCACCTCTGTTTCCCCGCCTCTGATTCCCCGCCTCTGATTCTCCATATCTCATTCCCCGCCTCTGAATCCCCATCTCTGATTCCCCAACTCTGATTCCCCTCCTCTAATTCGCAAGCTATGATTCCCCGCCTCTGATTCCCTGCGTCTGATTCCCTGCCTCTGATTCCCAGCCTCTGATTCCCCTTCTCTGATTCACCACCTCTGAATCCCCACCTCTGATTCCCCATCTCTGATTCCGCACATCCGATTCCCTGCCTCTGATTCCCCGCCTCTGATACCCCGCCTCTGATACGCAACCTCTAATTCCCCACCTCTGATTCCCCATATCTGATTCCCCGCCTCTGTTTCCCTGCCTCTGATTCCCGGCCTCTGTTTCCCCATATCTGATTCCCCTCCTCTGATTCCCCAACTCTGATTCCCCGCCTCTGATTCCCCAGCTCTGATTCCCCGCCTTTTATTCCCGGCCTCTGATTCGCTGCCACTGATTCCCCGCCCCTGATTCCCCACCTCTGATTCCCCATATCTGATTCCCCGCCTCTGTTTCCCCAGCTCTGATTCCCCACCTCTGATTCCCCAGCTCTGATTCCCTGCCACTGATTCCCCGCCCCTGATTCCCCTCCTCTGATTCCCCATATCTGATTCCCCGCCTCTGTTTCCCCAGCTCTGATTCCCTGCCTCTGATTCCCTGCCCTGATTCCCCATCTCTGTTTCACCGCCTTTGATTCGCCACCTCTGATTCCCCATATCTGATTCCCCGCCTCTGTTTCCCCGCCTCTGATTCCCTGCCTCTGATTCCCAACCTCTGATTCCACACCTCTGATTCCCCATATCTGATTCCCCGCCTCTATTTCCCCATATCTGATTCCCCGCCTCTGATTCCCCAACTCTGATTCCCGGCCTCTGATTCCCCAGCTCTGATTCCCCGCCTCTGATTCCTGGCGTCCGATTCCCTGCCTCTGATTCCCCGCCTCTGATTCGCCATCTCTGATTCCCCGCCTCTGATTCCCCATGTCTGATTCCCTGCCTCTGATTCCCCGCCTCAGATTCCCCGCCTCTGATTCCCTGCCACTGATTCCCTGCCCCTGATTCCCCACCTCTGATTCCCCATATCTGATTCCCCGCCTCTGTTTCTCCGCCTCTGATTCCCCGCCTCTGATTCCCCATATCTGATTCCCTGCCTCTGATTCCACAACTCTGATTCCCCGCCTCTGATTCCCCAGCTCTGAATCCCCGCCTCTGATTCCCCGCGTCTGATTCCCTCCCTCTGATTCACAACCTCTGATTCCCCACCTCTGATTCCCCATATCTGATTCCCCGCCTCTGTTTCCCCGCCTCTGATTCCCCGCCTCTGATTCCCCATATCTGATTCCTCGCCTCTGATTCGCCAGCTCTGATTCCCCGCCTCTGAATCCCCGCATCTGATTCCCTGCCTCTGATTCCCCGCCTCTGATTCCCCATCTCTGATTTACAGCCTTTGATTCGCCACCTCTGATTCCCCATATCTGATTCCCCACCTCTGTTTCCCCGCCTCTGATTCCCCGCCTCTGATTCTCCATATATCATTCCCCGCCTCTGAATCCCCATCTCTGATTCCCGGACTCTGATAACCCACCTCTGATTCCCGGCCTCTTATTCCCAGCATCTGATTCCCGGCCTCTGATTCCCGGCCTCTGATTCCCCGCTTCTGATTCTGATTCCCTGCCTCTGATTCCCCATCTCTGATTCCGCACATCTGATTCCCTGCCTCTGATTCCCCACGTCTGATTCCCCATATCTGATTCCCCGCCTCTGTTTCCCCGCCTCTGATTCCCCGCCTCTGTTTCCCCATATCTAATTCCCCACCTCTGATGCTCCCAGCTCTGATTCCCCGCCTCTGATTCCCCGCATCCGATTCCCCATGTCTGATTCCCCGCCTCTGTTTCCCCGCCTCTGATTCCCCGCGTCTGATTCCCTCCCTCTGATTCACAACCTCTGATTCCCCACCCCTGATTCCCCATATCTGATTCCCCGCCTCTGTTTCCCCGCCTCTGATTCCCCGCCTCTGATTCCCCATATCTGATTCCCCGGCTCTGATTGCCCACCTCTGATTCCCCGCCTCTGATTCGCCAGCTCTGATTCCCCGCCTCTGAATCCCCGCATCTGATTCCCTGCCTCTGATTCCCCGCCTCTGATTCGCCACCTCTGATTCCCCGCCTCTGATTCGCCACCTCTGATTCCCCATATCTGATTCCCCACCTCTGTCTCCCTGCCTCTGTTTCCCCAGCTCTGATTCCCCACCTCTGATTCCCCAGCTCTGATTCCCTGCCACTGATTCCCCGCCCCTGATTCCCCACCTCTGATTCCCCATATCTGATTCCCCGCCTCTGTTTCCCCAGCTCTGATTCCCTGCCTCTGATTCCCTGCCCTGATTCCCCATCTCTGTTTCACCGCCTTTGATTCGCCACCTCTGATTCCCCATATCTGATTCCCCGCCTCTGTTTCCCCGCCTCTGATTCCCTGCCTCTGATTCCCAACCTCTGATTCCACACCTCTGATTCCCCATATCTGATTCCCCGCCTCTATTTCCCCATATCTGATTCCCCGCCTCTGTTTCCCCGCCTCTGATTCCCCGCCTCTGTTTCCCCATATCTGATTCCCCGCCTCTGTTTCCCTATATCTAATTCCCCACCTCTGATGCCCCAACTCTGATTCCCCGCCTCTGATTCCCCAGCTCTGATTCCCCGCCTCTGATTCCCTGCATCCGATTCCCCATATCTGATTCCCCGCCTCTGTTGCCCCGCCTCTGATTCCCCGCCTCTGTTTCCCCATATCTGATTCCCCGCCTCTGATTCCCAACTATGATTCCCCGCCTCTGATTCCCCAGCTCTGATTCCCTGCCTCTGATTCCCCGCGTTCTATTCCCTGCCTCTGATTCCCCGCCTGTGATTCCCCATCACTGATTCACCACCTCTGATTCCCCACCTCTGATTCCCCATATCTAATTCCCCGCCTCTGTTTTCCCGCCTCTTATTCCCCGCCTCTGTTTCCCCATATCTGATTCCCCGCCTCTGATTGCCCACCTCTGATTCCCCGCGTCTGATTCCCTGCCTCTGATTCCCCGCCTCTGATTCCCCATATCTGATTCACCACCTCTGATTCCCGGCCTCTGATTCCCCATCTCTGATTCCGCACATCCGATTCCCTGACTATGATTCCCCACCTCTGATTCCCCGCCTCTGATTCCCCATATCTGATTCCCTGCCTCTGTTTCCCCGCCTCTGATTCCCCACCTCTGTTTCCCCATATCTGATTCCCCGCCTCTGATTCCCCAACTCTAATACCCTGCCTCTGATTCCCCAGCTCTGGTTCCCCGCCTCTGATTCCCCGCATCTGATTCCCTGCCTCTGATTCCCCGCCTCTGATTCCAGGCCTCTGATTCCCAGCATCTGATTCCGGCCTCTGATTCCCGGCCTCAGATTCCCTGCTTCTGATTCTGATTCCCTGCCTCTGATTCCCCATCTCTGATTCCGCACATCTGATTCCCTGCCTCTGATTCCCCACCTCTGATTCCCCATATCTGATTCCCCGCCTCTGTTTCCCCGCCTCTGATTCCCCGCCTCTGTTTCCCCATATCTGATTCCCCGCCTCTGATTCCCCAACTCTGATTCCCCTCCTCTAATTCGCCAGCTATGATTCCCCGTCTCTGATTCCCTGCGTCTGATTCCCTGCCTCTGATTTCCAGCCTCTGATTCCCCTTCTCTGATTCACCACCTCTGAATCCCCACCTCTGATTCCCCATCTCTGATTCCGCACATCCGATTCCCTGCCTCTGATTCCCCGCCTCTGATATCCCGCCTCTGATTCGCAACCTCTAATTCCCCACCTCTGATTTCCCATATCTGATTCCCCGCCTCTGTTTCCCTGCCTCTGATTCCCGGCCTCTGTTTCCCCATATCTGATTCCCCTCCTCTGATTCCCCAACTCTGATTCCCCGCCTCTGATTCCCCAGCTTTGATTCCCCGCCTTTTATTCCCGGCCTCTGATTCCCTGCCACTGATTCCCCGCCTCTGATTCCCCACCTCTGATTCCCCATATCTGATTCCCCGCCTCTGTTTCCCCACCTCTGATTCCCGGCCTCTTATTCCCAGCATCTGATTCCCGGCCTCTGATTCCCTGCCTCTGATTCCCCGCCTCTGATTCCCCATCTCTGATTCCCCTCCTCTGATTCCCCGTGTCTGATTCCCTGCCTCTGATTCCCCGTCTCTGATTCCCCGCGTCTGATTCCCTGCCACTGATTCCCTGCCCCTGATTCCCCACCTCTGATTCCCCATATCTGATTCCCCGCCTCTGTTTCCCCAACTCTGATTCCCTTCCTCTAATTCGCCAGCTATGATTCCCCGCCTCTGATTCCCTGCCACTGATTCCCTGCCCCTGATTCCCCACCTCTGATTCCCGATATATGATTCCCCGCCTCTGATTCCCCAACTCTGATTCCCCTCCTCTAATTCGCCAGCTATGATTCCCCGCCTCTGATTCCCTGCGTCTGATTCCCTGCCTCTGATTTCCAGCCTCTGATTCCCCTTCTCTGATTCACCACCTCTGAATCCCCACCTCTGATTCCCCATCTCTGATTCCGCACATCCGATTCCCTGCCTCTGATTCCCCGCCTCTGATTCCCCGCCTCTGTTTCCCCACCTCTGATTCCCCGCCTCTGTTTCCCCATATCTGATTCCCCGCCTCTGATTCCCCAACTCTGATTCCCCTCCTCTAATTCGCCAGCTATGATTCCCCGCCTCTGATTCCCTGCATCTGATTCCCTGCCTCTGATTCCCAGCCTCTGATTCCCCTTCTCTGATTCACCACCTCTGAATCCCCACCTCTGATTTCCCATCTCTGATTCCGCACATCCGATTCCCTGCCTCTGATTCCCCGCCTTTTATTCCCGGCCTCTGATTCCCTGCCACTGATTCCCTGCTTCTGATTCTGATTCCCTGCCTCTTATTCCCCATCTCTGATTCCGCACATCTGATTCCCTGCCTCTGATTCCCCACCTCTGATTCCCCATATCTGATTCCCCGCCTCTGTTTCCCCGCCTCTGATTCCCCGCCTCTGTTTCCCGATATCTGATTCCCCGCCTCTGATTCCCCAACTCTGATTCCCCTCCTCTAATTCGCCAGCTATGATTTCCCGCCTCTGATTCCCTGCGTCTGATTCCATGCCTCTGATTCCCAGCCTCTGATTCCCCTTCTCTGATTCACCACCTCTGAATCCCCACCTCTGATTCCCCATCTCTGATTCCGCACATCCGATTCCCTGCCTCTGATTCCCAGCCTCTGATTCCCCGCCTCTGATTCGCAACCTCTAATTCCCCACCTCTGATTCCCCATATCTGATTCCCCGCCTCTGTTTCCCTGCCTCTGATTCCCGGCCTCTGTTTCCCCATATCTGATTCCCCTCCTCTGATTCCCCAACTCTGATTCCCCGCCTCTGATTGCCCAGCTCTGATTCCCCGCCTTTTATTCCCGGCCTCTGATTCCCTGCCACTGATTCCCCGCCCCTGATTCCCCACCTCTGATTCCCCATATCTGATTCCCCGCCTCTGTTTCCCCAGCTCTGATTCCCCACCTCTGATCCCCCAGCTCAGATTCCCTGCCACTGATTCCCCGCCCCTGATTCCCCACCTCTGATTCCCCATATCTGATTCCCCGCCTCTGTTTCCCCAGCTCTGATTCCCTGCCTCTGATTCCCTGCCCTGATTCCCCATCTCTGTTTCACCGCCTTTGATTCGCCACCTCTGATTCCCCATATCTGATTCCCCGCCTCTGTTTCCCCGCCTCTGATTCCCTGCCTCTGATTCCCAACCTCTGATTCCACACCTCTGATTCCCCATATCTGATTCCCCGCCTCTATGTCCCCATATCTGATTCCCCGCCTCTGATTCCCCAACTCTGATTCCCCGCCTCTGATTCCCCAACTCTGATTCCCCGCCTCTGATTCCCGGCGTCCGATTCCCTGCCTCTGATTCCCCGCCTCTGATTCGCCATCTCTGATTCCCCGCCTCTGATTCCCCGTGTCTGATTCCCTGCCTCTGATTCCCCATATCTGATTCCCCGCCTCTGTTTCCCAGCTCTGATTCCCCACCTCTGATTCCCCAGCTCTGATTCCCTGCCACTGATTCCCCGCCCCTGATTCCCCACCTCTGATTCCCCATATCTGATTCCCCGCCTCTGTTTCCCCAGCTCTGATTCCCTGCCTCTGATTCCCTGCCCTGATTCCCCATCTCTGTTTCACCGCCTTTGATTCGCCACCTCTGATTCCCCATATCTGATTCCCCGCCTCTGTTTCCCCGCCTCTGATTCCCTGCCTCTGATTCCCAACCTCTGATTCCACACCTCTGATTCCCCATATCTGATTCCCCGCCTCTATTTCCCCATATCTGATTCCCCGCCTCTGATTCACCAACTCTGATTCCCCGCCTCTGATTCCCCAACTCTGATTCCCCGCCTCTGATTCCCGGCGTCCGATTCCCTGCCTCTGATTCCCCGCCTCTGATTCGCCATCTCTGATTCCACGCCTCTGATTCCCCGTGTCTGATTCCCTGCCTCTGATTCCCCGCCTCAGATTCCCCGCCTCTGATTCCCTGCCACTGATTCCCTGCCCCTGATTCCCCACCTCTGATTCCCCATATCTGATTCCCCGCCTCTGTTTCCCCGCCTCTGATTCCCCGCCTCTGATTCCCCATATCTGATTCCCTGCCTCTGATTCCACAACTCTGATTCCCCGCCTCTGATTCCCCAGCTCTGAAACACCGCCTCTGATTCCCCGCGTCTGATTCCCTCCCTCTGATTCCCCGCCTTGATTCCCCATCTCTGATTCACAACCTCTGATTCCCCACCTCTGATTCCCCATATCTGATTCCCCGCCTCTGTTTCCCCGCCTCTGATTCCCCGCCTCTGATTCCCCATATCTGATTCCCCGGCTCTGATTGCCCACCTCTGATTCCCCGCCTCTGATTCGCAAGCTCTGATTCCCCGCCTCTGAATCCCCGCATCTGATTCCCTGCCTCTGATTCCCCGCCTCTGATTCCCCATCTCTGATTCACCGCCTTTGATTCCCCACCTCTGATTCTCCATATCTGATTCCCCACCTCTGTTTCCCCGCCTCTGATTCCCCGTCTCTGATTCTCCATATCTCATTCCCCGCCTCTGAATCCCCATCTCTGATTCCCGGACTCTGATTCCCCACCTCTGATTCCCGGCCTCTTATTCCCAGAATCTGATTCCCGGCCTCTGATTCCCGGCCTCTGATTCCCCGCTTCTGATTCAGATTCCCTGCCTCTGATTCCCCATCTCTGATTCCGCACATCTGATTCCCTGCCTCTGAATCCCCACCTCTGATTCCCCATATCTGATTCCGCACATCCGATTCCCTGCCTCTGATTCCCCGCCTCTGATATCCCGCCTCTGATTCGCAACCTCTAATTCCCCACCTCTGATTTCCCATATCTGATTCCCCGCCTCTGTTTCCCTGCCTCTGATTCCCGGCCTCTGTTTCCCCATATCTGATTCCCCTCCTCTGATTCCCCAACTCTGATTCCCCGCCTCTGATTCCCCAGCTTTGATTCCCCGCCTCTGATTCCCTGCATCTGATTCCCTGCCTCTGATTCCCAGCCTCTGATTCCCCTTCTCTGATTCACCACCTCTGAATCCCCACCTCTGATTCCCCATCTCCGATTCCGCACATCCGATTCCCTGCCTCTGATTCCCCGCCTTTTATTCCCGGCCTCTGATTCCCTGCCACTGATTCCCTGCTTCTGATTCTGATTCCCTGCCTCTGATTCCCCATCTCTGATTCCGCACATCTGATTCCCTGCCTCTGATTCCCCACCTCTGATTCCCCATATCTGATTCCCCGCCTCTGTTTCCCCGCCTCTGATTCCCCGCCTCTGTTTCCCGATATCTGATTCCCCGCCTCTGATTCCCCAACTCTGATTCCCCTCCTCTAATTCGCCAGCTATGATTCCCCGCCTCTGATTCCCTGCGTCTGATTCCCTGCCTCTGATTCCCAGCCTCTTATTCCCCTTCTCTGATTCACCACCTCTGAATCCCCACCTCTGATTCCCCATCTCTGATTCCGCACATCCGATTCCCTGCCTCTGATTCCCAGCCTCTGATTCCCCGCCTCTGATTCGCAACCACTAATTCCCCACCTCTGATTCCCCATATCTGATTCCCCGCCTCTGTTTCCCTGCCTCTGATTCCCGGCCTCTGTTTCCCCATATCTGATTCCCCTCCTCTGATTCCCCAACTCTGATTCCCCGCCTCTGATTCCCCAGCTCTGATTCCCCGCCTTTTATTCCCGGCCTCTGATTCCCTGCCACTGATTCCCCGCCCCTGATTCCCCACCTCTGATTCCCCATATCTGATTCCCCGCCTCTGTTTCCCCAGCTCTGATTCCCCACCTCTGATCCCCCAGCTCTGATTCCCTGCCACTGATTCCCCGCCCCTGATTCCCCACCTCTGATTCCCCATATCTGATTCCCCGCCTCTTTTTCCCCAGCTCTGATTCCCTGCCTCTGATTCCCTGCCCTGATTCCCCATCTCTGTTTCACCGCCTTTGATTCGCCACCTCTGATTCCCCATATCTGATTCCCCGCCTCTGTTTCCCCGCCTCTGATTCCCTGCCTCTGATTCCCAACCTCTGATTCCACACCTCTGATTCCCCATATCTGATTCCCCGCCTCTATGTCCCCATATCTGATTCCCCGCCTCTGATTCCCCAACTCTGATTCCCCGCCTCTGATTCCCCAACTCTGATTCCCCGCCTCTGATTCCCGGCGTCCGATTCCCTGCCTCTGATTCCCCGCCTCTGATTCGCCATCTCTGATTCCCCGCCTCTGATTCCCCGTGTCTGATTCCCTGCCTCTGATTCCCCATATCTGATTCCCCGCCTCTGTTTCCCCAGCTCTGATTCCCCACCTCTGATTCCCCAGCTCTGATTCCCTGCCACTGATTCCCCGCCCCTGATTCCCCACCTCTGATTCCCCATATCTGATTCCCCGCCTCTGTTTCCCCAGCTCTGATTCCCTGCCTCTGATTCCCTGCCCTGATTCCCCATCTCTGTTTCACCGCCTTTGATTCGCCACCTCTGATTCCCCATATCTGATTCCCCGCCTCTGTTTCCCCGCCTCTGATTCCCTGCCTCTGATTCCCAACCTCTGATTCCACACCTCTGATTCCCCATATCTGATTCCCCGCCTCTATTTCCCCATATCTGATTCCCCGCCTCTGATTCACCAACTCTGATTCCCCGCCTCTGATTCCCCAACTCTGATTCCCCGCCTCTGATTCCCGGCGTCCGATTCCCTGCCGCTGATTCCCCGCCTCTGATTCGCCATCTCTGATTCCCCGCCTCTGATTCCCCGTGTCAGATTCCCTGCCTCTGATTCCCCGCCTCAGATTCCCCGCCTCTGATTCCCTGCCACTGATTCCCTGCCCCTGATTCCCCACCTCTGATTCCCCATATCTGATTCCCCGCCTCTGTTTCCCCGCCTCTGATTCCCCGCCTCTGATTCCCCATATCTGATTCCGTGCCTCTGATTCCACAACTCTGATTCCCCGCCTCTGATTCCCCAGCTCTGAAACCCCGCCTCTGATTCCCCGCGTCTGATTCCCTCCCTCTGATTCCCCGCCTTGATTCCCCATCTCTGATTCACAACCTCTGATTCCCCACCTCTGATTCCCCATATCTGATTCCCCGCCTCTGTTTCCCCGCCTCTGATTCCCCGCCTCTGATTCCCCATATCTGATTCCCCGGCTCTGATTGCCCACCTCTGATTCCCCGCCTCTGATTCGCAAGCTCTGATTCCCCGCCTCTGAATCCCCGCATCTGATTCCCTGCCTCTGATTCCCCGCCTCTGATTCCCCATCTCTGATTCACCGCCTTTGATTCCCCACCTCTGATTCTCCATATCTGATTCCCCACCTCTGTTTCCCCGCCTCTGATTTCCCGCCTCTGATTCTCCATATCTCATTCCCCGCCTCTGAATCCCCATCTCTGATTCCCGGACTCTGATTCCCCACCTCTGATTCCCGGCCTCTTATTCCCAGAATCTGATTCCCGGCCTCTGATTCCCGGCCTCTGATTCCCCGCTTCTGATTCTGATTCCCTGCCTCTGATTCCCCATCTCTGATTCCGCACATCTGATTCCCTGCCTCTGAATCCCCACCTCTGATTCCCCATATCTGATTCCGCACATCCGATTCCCTGCCTCTGATTCCCCGCCTCTGATATCCCGCCTCTGATTCGCAACCTCTAATTCCCCACCTCTGATTTCCCATATCTGTTTCCCCGCCTCTGTTTCCCTGCCTCTGATTCCCGGCCTCTGTTTCCCCATATCTGATTCCCCTCCTCTGATTCCCCAACTCTGATTCCCCGCCTCTGATTCCCCAGCTTTGATTCCCCGCCTTTTATTCCCGGCCTCTGATTCCCTGCCACTGATTCCCCGCCTCTGATTCCCCACCTCTGATTCCCCATATCTGATTCCCCGCCTCTGTTTCCCCACCTCTGATTCCCGGCCTCTTATTCCCAGCATCTGATTCCCGGCCTCTGATTCCCTGCCTCTGATTCCCCGCCTCTGATTCCCCATCTCTGATTCCCCGCCTCTGATTCCCCGTGTCTGATTCCCTGCCTCTGATTCCCCGTCTCTGATTCCCCGCGTCTGATTCCCTGCCACTGATTCCCTGCCCCTGATTCCCCTCCTCTGATTCCCCAACTCTGATTCCCCGCCTCTGATTCCCCAGCTTTGATTCCCCGCCTTTTATTCCCGGCCTCTGATTCCCTGCCACTGATTCCCCGCCTCTGATTCCCCGCCTCTGATTCCCCAACTCTGATTCCCCTCCTCTAATTCGCCAGCTATGATTCCCCGCCTCTGATTCCCTGCGTCTGATTCCCTGCCTCTGATTTCCAGCCTCTGATTCCCCTTCTCTGATTCACCACCTCTGAATCCCCACCTCTGATTCCCCATCTCTGATTCCGCACATCCGATTCCCTGCCTCTGATTCCCCGCCTCTGATATCCCGCCTCTGATTCGCAACCTCTAATTCCCCACCTCTGATTTCCCATATCTGATTCCCCGCCTCTGTTTCCCTGCCTCTGATTCCCGGCCTCTGTTTCCCCATATCTGATTCCCCTCCTCTGATTCCCCAACTCTGATTCCCCGCCTCTGATTCCCCAGCTTTGATTCCCCGCCTTTTATTCCCGGCCTCTGATTCCCTGCCACTGATTCCCCGCCTCTGATTCCCCACCTCTGATTCCCCATATCTGATTGCCCGCCTCTGTTTCCCCACCTCTGATTCCCGGCCTCTTATTCCCAGCATCTGATTCCCGGCCTCTGATTCCCTGCCTCTGATTCCCCGCCTCTGATTCCCCATCTCTGATTCCCCGCCTCTGATTCCCCGTGTCTGATTCCCTGCCTCTGATTCCCCGTCTCTGATTCCCCGCGTCTGATTCCCTGCCACTGATTCCCTGCCCCTGATTCCCCACCTCTGATTCCCCATATCTGATTCCCCGCCTCTGTTTCCCCAACTCTGATTCCCTTCCTCTAATTCGCCAGCTATGATTCCCCGCCTCTGATTCCCTGCCACTGATTCCCTGCCCCTGATTCCCCACCTCTGATTCCCCATATATGATTCCCCGCCTCTGATTCCCCAACTCTGATTCCCCTCCTCTAATTCGCCAGCTATGATTCCCCGCCTCTGATTCCCTGCGTCTGATTCCCTGCCTCTGATTCCCAGCCTCTGATTCCCCTTCTCTGATTCACCACCTCTGAATCCCCACCTCTGATTCCCCATCTCTGATTCCGCACATCCGATTCCCTGCCTCTGATTCCCCGCCTCTGATTCCCTGCCTCTGATTCCCCGCCTCTGATTCCCCGCGTCTGATTCCCTGCCACTGATTCCCTGCCCCTGATTCCCCACCTCTGATTCCCCATATCTGATTCCCCGCCTCTGTTTCCCCACCTCTGATTCCCCGCCTCTGTTTCCCCATATCTGATTCCCCGCCTCTGATTCCCCAACTCTGATTCCCCTCCTCTAATTCGCCAGCTATGATTCCCCGCCTCTGATTCCCTGCATCTGATTCCCTGCCTCTGATTCCCAGCCTCTGATTCCCCTTCTCTGATTCACCACCTCTGAATCCCCACCTCTGATTCCCCATCTCTGATTCTGCACATCCGATTCCCTGCCTCTGATTCCCCGCCTTTTATTCCCGGCCTCTGATTCCCTGCCACTGATTCCCTGCTTCTGATTCTGATTCCCTGCCTCTTATTCCCCATCTCTGATTCCGCACATCTGATTCCCTGCCTCTGATTCCCCACCTCTGATTCCCCATATCTGATTCCCCGCCTCTGTTTCCCCGCCTCTGATTCCCCGCCTCTGTTTCCCGATATCTGATTCCCCGCCTCTGATTCCCCAACTCTGATTCCCCTCCTCTAATTCGCCAGCTATGATTCCCCGCCTCTGATTCCCTGCGTCTGATTCCCTGCCTCTGATTCCCAGCCTCTGATTCCCCTTCTCTGATTCACCACCTCTGAATCCCCACCTCTGATTCCCCATCTCTGATTCCGCACATCCGATTCCCTGCCTCTGATTCCCAGCCTCTGATTCCCCGCCTCTGATTCGCAACCTCTAATTCCCCACCTCTGATTCCCCATATCTGATTCCCCGCCTCTGTTTCCCTGCCTCTGATTCCCGGCCTCTGTTTCCCCATATCTGATTCCCCTCCTCTGATTCCCCAACTCTGATTCCCCGCCTCTGATTCCCCAGCTCTGATTCCCCGCCTTTTATTCCCGGCCTCTGATTCCCTGCCACTGATTCCCCGCCCCTGATTCCCCACCTCTGATTCCCCATATCTGATTCCCCGCCTCTGTTTCCCCAGCTCTGATTCCCCACCTCTGATCCCCCAGCTCAGATTCCCTGCCACTGATTCCCCGCCCCTGATTCCCCACCTCTGATTCCCCATATCTGATTCCCCGCCTCTGTTTCCCCAGCTCTGATTCCCTGCCTCTGATTCCCTGCCCTGATTCCCCATCTCTGTTTCACCGCCTTTGATTCGCCACCTCTGATTCCCAATATCTGATTCCCCGCCTCTGTTTCCCCGCCTCTGATTCCCTGCCTCTGATTCCCAACCTCTGATTCCACACCTCTGATTCCCCATATCTGATTCCCCGCCTCTATGTCCCCATATCTGATTCCCCGCCTCTGATTCCCCAACTCTGATTCCCCGCCTCTGATTCCCCAACTCTGATTCCCCGCCTCTGATTCCCGGCGTCCGATTCCCTGCCTCTGATTCCCCGCCTCTGATTCGCCATCTCTGATTCCCCGCCTCTGATTCCCCGTGTCTGATTCCCTGCCTCTGATTCCCCATATCTGATTCCCCGCCTCTGTTTCCCCAGCTCTGATTCCCCACCTCTGATTCCCCAGCTCTGATTCCCTGCCACTGATTCCCCGCCCCTGATTCCCCACCTCTGATTCCCCATATCTGATTCCCCGCCTCTGTTTCCCCAGCTCTGATTCCCTGCCTCTGATTCCCTGCCCTGATTCCCCATCTCTGTTTCACCGCCTTTGATTCGCCACCTCTGATTCCCCATATCTGATTCCCCGCCTCTGTTTCCCCGCCTCTGATTCCCTGCCTCTGATTCCCAACCTCTGATTCCACACCTCTGATTCCCCATATCTGATTCCCCGCCTCTATTTCCCCATATCTGATTCCCCGCCTCTGATTCACCAACTCTGATTCCCCGCCTCTGATTCCCCAACTCTGATTCCCCGCCTCTGATTCCCGGCGTCCGATTCCCTGCCTCTGATTCCCCGCCTCTGATTCGCCATCTCTGATTCCACGCCTCTGATTCCCCGTGTCTGATTCCCTGCCTCTGATTCCCCGCCTCAGATTCCCCGCCTCTGATTCCCTGCCACTGATTCCCTGCCCCTGATTCCCCACCTCTGATTCCCCATATCTGATTCCCCGCCTCTGTTTCCCCGCCTCTGATTCCACGCCTCTGATTCCCCATATCATATTCCCTGCCTCTGATTCCACAACTCTGATTCCCCGCCTCTGATTCCCCAGCTCTGAAACCCCGCCTCTGATTCCCCGCGTCTGATTCCCTCCCTCTGATTCCCCGCCTTGATTCCCCATCTCTGATTCACAACCTCTGATTCCCCACCTCTGATTCCCCATATCTGATTCCCCGCCTCTGTTTCCCCGCCTCTGATTCCCCGCCTCTGATTCCCCATATCTGATTCCCCGGCTCTGATTGCCCACCTCTGATTCCCCGCCTCTGATTCGCAAGCTCTGATTCCCCGCCTCTGAATCCCCGCATCTGATTCCCTGCCTCTGATTCCCCGCCTCTGATTCCCCATCTCTGATTCACCGCCTTTGATTCCCCACCTCTGATTCTCCATATCTGATTCCCCACCTCTGTTTCCCCGCCTCTGATTCCCCGTCTCTGATTCTCCATATCTCATTCCCCGCCTCTGAATCCCCATCTCTGATTCCCGGACTCTGATTCCCCACCTCTGATTCCCGGCCTCTTATTCCCAGAATCTGATTCCCGGCCTCTGATTCCCGGCCTCTGATTCCCCGCTTCTGATTCAGATTCCCTGCCTCTGATTCCCCATCTCTGATTCCGCACATCTGATTCCCTGCCTCTGAATCCCCACCTCTGATTCCCCATATCTGATTCCGCACATCCGATTCCCTGCCTCTGATTCCCCGCCTCTGATATCCCGCCTCTGATTCGCAACCTCTAATTCCCCACCTCTGATTTCCCATATCTGATTCCCCGCCTCTGTTTCCCTGCCTCTGATTCCCGGCCTCTGTTTCCCCATATCTGATTCCCCTCCTCTGATTCCCCAACTCTGATTCCCCGCCTCTGATTCCCCAGCTTTGATTCCCCGCCTCTGATTCCCTGCATCTGATTCCCTGCCTCTGATTCCCAGCCTCTGATTCCCCTTCTCTGATTCACCACCTCTGAATCCCCACCTCTGATTCCCCATCTCCGATTCCGCACATCCGATTCCCTGCCTCTGATTCCCCGCCTTTTATTCCCGGCCTCTGATTCCCTGCCACTGATTCCCTGCTTCTGATTCTGATTCCCTGCTTCTGATTCCCCATCTCTGATTCCGCACATCTGATTCCCTGCCTCTGATTCCCCACCTCTGATTCCCCATATCTGATTCCCCGCCTCTGTTTCCCCGCCTCTGATTCCCCGCCTCTGTTTCCCGATATCTGATTCCCCGCCTCTGATTCCCCAACTCTGATTCCCCTCCTCTAATTCGCCAGCTATGATTCCCCGCCTCTGATTCCCTGCGTCTGATTCCCTGCCTCTGATTCCCAGCCTCTTATTCCCCTTCTCTGATTCACCACCTCTGAATCCCCACCTCTGATTCCCCATCTCTGATTCCGCACATCCGATTCCCTGCCTCTGATTCCCAGCCTCTGATTCCCCGCCTCTGATTCGCAACCACTAATTCCCCACCTCTGATTCCCCATATCTGATTCCCCGCCTCTGTTTCCCTGCCTCTGATTCCCGGCCTCTGTTTCCCCATATCTGATTCCCCTCCTCTGATTCCCCAACTCTGATTCCCCGCCTCTGATTCCCCAGCTCTGATTCCCCGCCTTTTATTCCCGGCCTCTGATTCCCTGCCACTGATTCCCCGCCCCTGATTCCCCACCTCTGATTCCCCATATCTGATTCCCCGCCTCTGTTTCCCCAGCTCTGATTCCCCACCTCTGATCCCCCAGCTCTGATTCCCTGCCACTGATTCCCCGCCCCTGATTCCCCACCTCTGATTCCCCATATCTGATTACCCGCCTCTGTTTCCCCAGCTCTGATTCCCTGCCTCTGATTCCCTGCCCTGATTCCCCATCTCTGTTTCACCGCCTTTGATTCGCCACCTCTGATTCCCCATATCTGATTCCCCGCCTCTGTTTCCCCGCCTCTGATTCCCTGCCTCTGATTCCCAACCTCTGATTCCACACCTCTGATTCCCCATATCTGATTCCCCGCCTCTATGTCCCCATATCTGATTCCCCGCCTCTGATTCCCCAACTCTGATTCCCCGCCTCTGATTCCCCAACTCTGATTCCCCGCCTCTGATTCCCGGCGTCCGATTCCCTGCCTCTGATTCCCCGCCTCTGATTCGCCATCTCTGATTCCCCGCCTCTGATTCCCCGTGTCTGATTCCCTGCCTCTGATTCCCCATATCTGATTCCCCGCCTCTGTTTCCCCAGCTCTGATTCCCCACCTCTGATTCCCCAGCTCTGATTCCCTGCCACTGATTCCCCGCCCCTGATTCCCCACCTCTGATTCCCCATATCTGATTCCCCGCCTCTGTTTCCCCAGCTCTGATTCCCTGCCTCTGATTCCCTGCCCTGATTCCCCATCTCTGTTTCACCGCCTTTGATTCGCCACCTCTGATTCCCCATATCTGATTCCCCGCCTCTGTTTCCCCGCCTCTGATTCCCTGCCTCTGATTCCCAACCTCTGATTCCACACCTCTGATTCCCCATATCTGATTCCCCGCCTCTATTTCCCCATATCTGATTCCCCGCCTCTGATTCACCAACTCTGATTCCCCGCCTCTGATTCCCCAACTCTGATTCCCCGCCTCTGATTCCCGGCGTCCGATTCCCTGCCGCTGATTCCCCGCCTCTGATTCGCCATCTCTGATTCCCCGCCTCTGATTCCCCGTGTCAGATTCCCTGCCTCTGATTCCCCGCCTCAGATTCCCCGCCTCTGATTCCCTGCCACTGATTCCCTGCCCCTGATTCCCCACCTCTGATTCCCCATATCTGATTCCCCGCCTCTGTTTCCCCGCCTCTGATTCCCCGCCTCTGATTCCCCATATCTGATTCCGTGCCTCTGATTCCACAACTCTGATTCCCCGCCTCTGATTCCCCAGCTCTGAAACCCCGCCTCTGATTCCCCGCGTCTGATTCCCTCCCTCTGATTCCCCGCCTTGATTCCCCATCTCTGATTCACAACCTCTGATTCCCCACCTCTGATTCCCCATATCTGATTCCCCGCCTCTGTTTCCCCGCCTCTGATTCCCCGCCTCTGATTCCCCATATCTGATTCCCCGGCTCTGATTGCCCACCTCTGATTCCCCGCCTCTGATTCGCAAGCTCTGATTCCCCGCCTCTGAATCCCCGCATCTGATTCCCTGCCTCTGATTCCCCGCCTCTGATTCCCCATCTCTGATTCACCGCCTTTGATTCCCCACCTCTGATTCTCCATATCTGATTCCCCACCTCTGTTTCCCCGCCTCTGATTCCCCGCCTCTGATTCTCCATATCTCATTCCCCGCCTCTGAATCCCCATCTCTGATTCCCGGACTCTGATTCCCCACCTCTGATTCCCGGCCTCTTATTCCCAGAATCTGATTCCCGGCCTCTGATTCCCGGCCTCTGATTCCCCGCTTCTGATTCTGATTCCCTGCCTCTGATTCCCCATCTCTGATTCCGCACATCTGATTCCCTGCCTCTGAATCCCCACCTCTGATTCCCCATATCTGATTCCGCACATCCGATTCCCTGCCTCTGATTCCCCGCCTCTGATATCCCGCCTCTGATTCGCAACCTCTAATTCCCCACCTCTGATTTCCCATATCTGTTTCCCCGCCTCTGTTTCCCTGCCTCTGATTCCCGGCCTCTGTTTCCCCATATCTGATTCCCCTCCTCTGATTCCCCAACTCTGATTCCCCGCCTCTGATTCCCCAGCTTTGATTCCCCGCCTTTTATTCCCGGCCTCTGATTCCCTGCCACTGATTCCCCGCCTCTGATTCCCCACCTCTGATTCCCCATATCTGATTCCCCGCCTCTGTTTCCCCACCTCTGATTCCCGGCCTCTTATTCCCAGCATCTGATTCCCGGCCTCTGATTCCCTGCCTCTGATTCCCCGCCTCTGATTCCCCATCTCTGATTCCCCGCCTCTGATTCCCCGTGTCTGATTCCCTGCCTCTGATTCCCCGTCTCTGATTCCCCGCGTCTGATTCCCTGCCACTGATTCCCTGCCCCTGATTCCCCTCCTCTGATTCCCCAACTCTGATTCCCCGCCTCTGATTCCCCAGCTTTGATTCCCCGCCTTTTATTCCCGGCCTCTGATTCCCTGCCACTGATTCCCCGCCTCTGATTCCCCGCCTCTGATTCCCCAACTCTGATTCCCCTCCTCTAATTCGCCAGCTATGATTCCCCGCCTCTGATTCCCTGCGTCTGATTCCCTGCCTCTGATTTCCAGCCTCTGATTCCCCTTCTCTGATTCACCACCTCTGAATCCCCACCTCTGATTCCCCATCTCTGATTCCGCACATCCGATTCCCTGCCTCTGATTCCCCGCCTCTGATATCCCGCCTCTGATTCGCAACCTCTAATTCCCCACCTCTGATTTCCCATATCTGATTCCCCGCCTCTGTTTCCCTGCCTCTGATTCCCGGCCTCTGTTTCCCCATATCTGATTCCCCTCCTCTGATTCCCCAACTCTGATTCCCCGCCTCTGATTCCCCAGCTTTGATTCCCCGCCTTTTATTCCCGGCCTCTGATTCCCTGCCACTGATTCCCCGCCTCTGATTCCCCACCTCTGATTCCCCATATCTGATTGCCCGCCTCTGTTTCCCCACCTCTGATTCCCGGCCTCTTATTCCCAGCATCTGATTCCCGGCCTCTGATTCCCTGCCTCTGATTCCCCGCCTCTGATTCCCCATCTCTGATTCCCCGCCTCTGATTCCCCGTGTCTGATTCCCTGCCTCTGATTCCCCGTCTCTGATTCCCCGCGTCTGATTCCCTGCCACTGATTCCCTGCCCCTGATTCCCCACCTCTGATTCCCCATATCTGATTCCCCGCCTCTGTTTCCCCAACTCTGATTCCCTTCCTCTAATTCGCCAGCTATGATTCCCCGCCTCTGATTCCCTGCCACTGATTCCCTGCCCCTGATTCCCCACCTCTGATTCCCTGCCTCTGATTCCCCGCCTCTGATTCCCCGCGTCTGATTCCCTGCCACTGATTCCCTGCCCCTGATTCCCCACCTCTGATTCCCCATATCTGATTCCCCGCCTCTGTTTCCCCACCTCTGATTCCCCGCCTCTGTTTCCCCATATCTGATTCCCCGCCTCTGATTCCCCAACTCTGATACCCCTCCTCTAATTCGCCAGCTATGATTCCCCGCCTCTGATTCCCTGCATCTGATTCCCTGCCTCTGATTCCCAGCCTCTGATTCCCCTTCTCTGATTCACCACCTCTGAATCCCCACCTCTGATTCCCCATCTCTGATTCTGCACATCCGATTCCCTGCCTCTGATTCCCCGCCTTTTATTCCCGGCCTCTGATTCCCTGCCACTGATTCCCTGCTTCTGATTCTGATTCCCTGCCTCTTATTCCCCATCTCTGATTCCGCACATCTGATTCCCTGCCTCTGATTCCCCACCTCTGATTCCCCATATCTGATACCCCGCCTCTGTTTCCCCGCCTCTGATTCCCCGCCTCTGTTTCCCGATATCTGATTCCCCGCCTCTGATTCCCCAACTCTGATTCCCCTCCTCTAATTCGCCAGCTATGATTCCCCGCCTCTGATTCCCTGCGTCTGATTCCCTGCCTCTGATTCCCAGCCTCTGATTCCCCTTCTCTGATTCACCACCTCTGAATCCCCACCTCTGATTCCCCATCTCTGATTCCGCACATCCGATTCCCTGCCTCTGATTCCCAGCCTCTGATTCCCCGCCTCTGATTCGCAACCTCTAATTCCCCACCTCTGATTCCCCATATCTGATTCCCCGCCTCTGTTTCCCTGCCTCTGATTCCCGGCCTCTGTTTCCCCATATCTGATTCCCCTCCTCTGATTCCCCAACTCTGATTCCCCGCCTCTGATTCCCCAGCTCTGATTCCCCGCCTTTTATTCCCGGCCTCTGATTCCCTGCCACTGATTCCCCGCCCCTGATTCCCCACCTCTGATTCCCCATATCTGATTCCCCGCCTCTGTTTCCCCAGCTCTGATTCCCCACCTCTGATCCCCCAGCTCAGATTCCCTGCCACTGATTCCCCGCCCCTGATTCCCCACCTCTGATTCCCCATATCTGATTCCCCGCCTCTGTTTCCCCAGCTCTGATTCCCTGCCTCTGATTCCCTGCCCTGATTCCCCATCTCTGTTTCACCGCCTTTGATTCGCCACCTCTGATTCCCAATATCTGATTCCCCGCCTCTGTTTCCCCGCCTCTGATTCCCTGCCTCTGATTCCCAACCTCTGATTCCACACCTCTGATTCCCCATATCTGATTCCCCGCCTCTATGTCCCCATATCTGATTCCCCGCCTCTGATTCCCCAACTCTGATTCCCCGCCTCTGATTCCCCAACTCTGATTCCCCGCCTCTGATTCCCGGCGTCCGATTCCCTGCCTCTGATTCCCCGCCTCTGATTCGCCATCTCTGATTCCCCGCCTCTGATTCCCCGTGTCTGATTCCCTGCCTCTGATTCCCCATATCTGATTCCCCGCCTCTGTTTCCCCAGCTCTGATTCCCCACCTCTGATTCCCCAGCTCTGATTCCCTGCCACTGATTCCCCGCCCCTGATTCCCCACCTCTGATTCCCCATATCTGATTCCCCGCCTCTGTTTCCCCAGCTCTGATTCCCTGCCTCTGATTCCCTGCCCTGATTCCCCATCTCTGTTTCACCGCCTTTGATTCGCCACCTCTGATTCCCCATATCTGATTCCCCGCCTCTGTTTCCCCGCCTCTGATTCCCTGCCTCTGATTCCCAACCTCTGATTCCACACCTCTGATTCCCCATATCTGATTCCCCGCCTCTATTTCCCCATATCTGATTCCCCGCCTCTGATTCACCAACTCTGATTCCCCGCCTCTGATTCCCCAACTCTGATTCCCCGCCTCTGATTCCCGGCGTCCGATTCCCTGCCTCTGATTCCCCGCCTCTGATTCGCCATCTCTGATTCCACGCCTCTGATTCCCCGTGTCTGATTCCCTGCCTCTGATTCCCCGCCTCAGATTCCCCGCCTCTGATTCCCTGCCACTGATTCCCTGCCCCTGATTCCCCACCTCTGATTCCCCATATCTGATTCCCCGCCTCTGTTTCCCCGCCTCTGATTCCACGCCTCTGATTCCCCATATCATATTCCCTGCCTCTGATTCCACAACTCTGATTCCCCGCCTCTGATTCCCCAGCTCTGAAACCCCGCCTCTGATTCCCCGCGTCTGATTCCCTCCCTCTGATTCCCCGCCTTGATTCCCCATCTCTGATTCACAACCTCTGATTCCCCACCTCTGATTCCCCATATCTGATTCCCCGCCTCTGTTTCCCCGCCTCTGATTCCCCGCCTCTGATTCCCCATATCTGATTCCCCGGCTCTGATTGCCCACCTCTGATTCCCCGCCTCTGATTCGCAAGCTCTGATTCCCCGCCTCTGAATCCCCGCATCTGATTCCCTGCCTCTGATTCCCCGCCTCTGATTCCCCATCTCTGATTCACCGCCTTTGATTCCCCACCTCTGATTCTCCATATCTGATTCCCCACCTCTGTTTCCCCGCCTCTGATTCCCCGTCTCTGATTCTCCATATCTCATTCCCCGCCTCTGAATCCCCATCTCTGATTCCCGGACTCTGATTCCCCACCTCTGATTCCCGGCCTCTTATTCCCAGAATCTGATTCCCGGCCTCTGATTCCCGGCCTCTGATTCCCCGCTTCTGATTCAGATTCCCTGCCTCTGATTCCCCATCTCTGATTCCGCACATCTGATTCCCTGCCTCTGAATCCCCACCTCTGATTCCCAATATCTGATTCCGCACATCCGATTCCCTGCCTCTGATTCCCCGCCTCTGATATCCCGCCTCTGATTCGCAACCTCTAATTCCCCACCTCTGATTTCCCATATCTGATTCCCCGCCTCTGTTTCCCTGCCTCTGATTCCCGGCCTCTGTTTCCCCATATCTGATTCCCCTCCTCTGATTCCCCAACTCTGATTCCCCGCCTCTGATTCCCCAGCTTTGATTCCCCGCCTCTGATTCCCTGCATCTGATTTTCTGCCTCTGATTCCCAGCCTCTGATTCCCCTTCTCTGATTCACCACCTCTGAATCCCCACCTCTGATTCCCCATCTCCGATTCCGCACATCCGATTCCCTGCCTCTGATTCCCCGCCTTTTATTCCCGGCCTCTGATTCCCTGCCACTGATTCCCTGCTTCTGATTCTGATTCCCTGCTTCTGATTCCCCATCTCTGATTCCGCACATCTGATTCCCTGCCTCTGATTCCCCACCTCTGATTCCCCATATCTGATTCCCCGCCTCTGTTTCCCCGCCTCTGATTCCCCGCCTCTGTTTCCCGATATCTGATTCCCCGCCTCTGATTCCCCAACTCTGATTCCCCTCCTCTAATTCGCCAGCTATGATTCCCCGCCTCTGATTCCCTGCGTCTGATTCCCTGCCTCTGATTCCCAGCCTCTTATTCCCCTTCTCTGATTCACCACCTCTGAATCCCCACCTCTGATTCCCCATCTCTGATTCCGCACATCCGATTCCCTGCCTCTGATTCCCAGCCTCTGATTCCCCGCCTCTGATTCGCAACCACTAATTCCCCACCTCTGATTCCCCATATCTGATTCCCCGCCTCTGTTTCCCTGCCTCTGATTCCCGGCCTCTGTTTCCCCATATCTGATTCCCCTCCTCTGATTCCCCAACTCTGATTCCCCGCCTCTGTTTCCCTGCCTCTGATTCCCGGCCTCTGTTTCCCCATATCTGATTCCCCGCCCCTGATTCCCCACCTCTGATTCCCCATATCTGATTCCCCGCCTCTGTTTCCCCAGCTCTGATTCCCCACCTCTGATCCCCCAGCTCTGATTCCCTGCCACTGATTCCCCGCCCCTGATTCCCCACCTCTGATTCCCCATATCTGATTACCCGCCTCTGTTTCCCCAGCTCTGATTCCCTGCCTCTGATTCCCTGCCCTGATTCCCCATCTCTGTTTCACCGCCTTTGATTCGCCACCTCTGATTCCCCATATCTGATTCCCCGCCTCTGTTTCCCCGCCTCTGATTCCCTGCCTCTGATTCCCAACCTCTGATTCCACACCTCTGATTCCCCATATCTGATTCCCCGCCTCTATGTCCCCATATCTGATTCCCCGCCTCTGATTCCCCAACTCTGATTCCCCGCCTCTGATTCCCCAACTCTGATTCCCCGCCTCTGATTCCCGGCGTCCGATTCCCTGCCTCTGATTCCCCACCTCTGATTCGCCATCTCTGATTCCCCGCCTCTGATTCCCCGTGTCTGATTCCCTGCCTCTGATTCCCCATATCTGATTCCCCGCCTCTGTTTCCCCAGCTCTGATTCCCCACCTCTGATTCCCCAGCTCTGATTCCCTGCCACTGATTCCCCGCCCCTGATTCCCCACCTCTGATTCCCCATATCTGATTCCCCGCCTCTGTTTCCCCAGCTCTGATTCCCTGCCTCTGATTCCCTGCTCTGATTCCCCATCTCTGTTTCACCGCCTTTGATTCGCCACCTCTGATTCCCCATATCTGATTCCCCGCCTCTGTTTCCCCGCCTCTGATTCCCTGCCTCTGATTCCCAACCTCTGATTCCACACCTCTGATTCCCCATATCTGATTCCCCGCCTCTATTTCCCCATATCTGATTCCCCGCCTCTGATTCACCAACTCTGATTCCCCGCCTCTGATTCCCCAACTCTGATTCCCCGCCTCTGATTCCCGGCGTCCGATTCCCTGCCTCTGATTCCCCGCCTCTGATTCGCCATCTCTGATTCCCCGCCTCTGATTCCCCGTGTCAGATTCCCTGCCTCTGATTCCCCGCCTCAGATTCCCCGCCTCTGATTCCCTGCCACTGATTCCCTGCCCCTGATTCCCCACCTCTGATTCCCCATATCTGATTCCCCGCCTCTGTTTCCCCGCCTCTGATTCCCCGCCTCTGATTCCCCATATCTGATTCCCTGCCTCTGATTCCACAACTCTGATTCCCCGCCTCTGATTCCCCAGCTCTGAAACCCCGCCTCTGATTCCCCGCGTCTCATTCCCTCCCTCTGATTCCCCGCCTTGATTCCCCATCTCTGATTCACAACCTCTGATTCCCCACCTCTGATTCCCCATATCTGATTCCCCGCCTCTGTTTCCCCGCCTCTGATTCCCCGCCTCTGATTCCCCATATCTGATTCCCCGGCTCTGATTGCCCACCTCTGATTCCCCGTCTCTGATTCGCAAGCTCTGATTCCCCGCCTCTGAATCCCCGCATCTGATTCCCTGCCTCTGATTCCCCGCCTCTGATTCCCCATCTCTGATTCACCGCCTTTGGTTCCCCACCTCTGATTCTCCATATCTGATTCCCCACCTCTGTTTCCCCGCCTCTGATTCCCCGCCTCTGATTCTCCATATCTCATTCCCCGCCTCTGAATCCCCATCTCTGATTCCCGGACTCTGATTCCCCACCTCTGATTCCCGGCCTCTTATTCCCAGAATCTGATTCCCGGCCTCTGATTCCCGGCCTCTGATTCCCCGCTTCTGATTCTGATTCCCTGCCTCTGATTCCCCATCTCTGATTCCGCACATCTGATTCCCTGCCTCTGAATCCCCACCTCTGATTCCCCATATCTGATTCCGCACATCCGATTCCCTGCCTCTGATTCCCCGCCTCTGATATCCCGCCTCTGATTCGCAACCTCTAATTCCCCACCTCTGATTTCCCATATCTGATTCCCCGCCTCTGTTTCCCTGCCTCTGATTCCCGGCCTCTGTTTCCCCATATCTGATTCCCCTCCTCTGATTCCCCAACTCTGATTCCCCGCCTCTGATTCCCCAGCTTTGATTCCCCGCCTTTTATTCCCGGCCTCTGATTCCCTGCCACTGATTCCCCGCCTCTGATTCCCCACCTCTGATTCCCCATATCTGATTCCCCGCCTCTGTTTCCCCACCTCTGATTCCCGGCCTCTTATTCCCAGCATCTGATTCCCGGCCTCTGATTCCCTGCCTCTGATTCCCCGCCTCTGATTCCCCATCTCTGATTCCCCGCCTCTGATTCCCCGTGTCTGATTCCCTGCCTCTGATTCCCCGTCTCTGATTCCCCGCGTCTGATTCCCTGCCACTGATTCCCTGCCCCTGATTCCCCACCTCTGATTCCCCATATCTGATTCCCCGCCTCTGTTTCCCCAACTCTGATTCCCTTCCTCTATTTCGCCAGCTATGATTCTCCGCCTCTGATTCCCTGCCACTGATTCCCTGCCCCTGATTCCCCACCTCTGATTCCCCATATATGATTCCCCGCCTCTGATTCCCCAACTCTGATTCCCCTCCTCTAATTCGCCAGCTATGATTCCCCGCCTCTGATTCCCTGCGTCTGATTCCCTGCCTCTGATTCCCAGCCTCTGATTCCCCTTCTCTGATTCACCACCTCTGAATCCCCACCTCTGATTCCCCATCTCTGATTCCGTACATCCGATTCCCTGCCTCTGATTCCCCGCCTCTGATTCCCCGCCTCTGATTCCCCGCCTCTGATTCCCCGCGTCTGATTCCCTGCCACTGATTCCCTGCCCCTGATTCCCCACCTCTGATTCCCCATATCTGATTCCCCGCCTCTGTTTCCCCACCTCTGATTCCCCGCCTCTGTTTCCCCATATCTGATTCCCCGCCTCTGATTCCCCAACTCTGATTCCCCTCCTCTAATTCGCCAGCTATGATTCCCCGCCTCTGATTCCCTGCATCTGATTCCCTGCCTCTGATTCCCAGCCTCTGATTCCCCTTCTCTGATTCACCAACTCTGAATCCCCACCTCTGATTCCCCATCTCTGATTCCGCACATCCGATTCCCTGCCTCTGATTCCCCGCCTTTTATTCCCGGCCTCTGATTCCCTGCCACTGATTCCCTGCTTCTGATTCTGATTCCCTGCCTCTGATTCCCCATCTCTGATTCCGCACATCTGATTCCCTGCCTCTGATTCCCCACCTCTGATTCCCCATATCTGATTCCCCGCCTCTGTTTCCCCACCTCTGATTCCCCGCCTCTGTTTCCCGATATCTGATTCCCCGCCTCTGATTCCCCAACTCTGATTCCCCTCCTCTAATTCGCCAGCTATGATTCCCCGCCTCTGATTCCCTGCGTCTGATTCCCTGCCTCTGATCCCCAGCCTCTGATTCCCCTTCTCTGATTCACCACCTCTGAATCCCCACCTCTGATTCCCCATCTCTGATTCCGCACATCCGATTCCCTGCCTCTGATTCCCAGCCTCTGATTCCCCGCCTCTGATTCGCAACCTCTAATTCCCCACCTCTGATTCCCCATATCTGAATCCCCGCCTCTGTTTCCCAGCCTCTGATTCCCGGCCTCTGTTTCCCCATATCTGATTCCCCTCCTCTGATTCCCCGCCTTTTATTCCCGGCCTCTGATTCCCTGCCACTGATTCCCCGCCCCTGATTCCCCACCTCTGATTCCCCATATCTGATTCCCCGCCTCTGTTTCCCCAGCTCTGATTCCCCACCTCTGATTCCCCAGCTCTGATTCCCTGCCACTGATTCCCCGCCCCTGATTCCCCACCTCTGATTCCCCATATCTGATTCCCCACCTCTGTTTCCCCAGCTCTGATTCCCTGCCTCTGATTCCCTGCCCTGATTCCCCATCTCTGTTTCACCGCCTTTGATTCGCCACCTCTGATTCCCCATATCTGATTCCCCGCCTCTGTTGCCCCGCCTCTGATTCCCTGCCTCTGATTCCCAACCTCTGATTCCACACCTCTGATTCCCCATATCTGATTCCCCGCCTCTATTTCCCCATATCTGATTCCCCGCCTCTAATTCCCCAACTCTGATTCCCCGCCTCTGATTCCCCAACTCTGATTCCCCGCCTCTGATTCCCGGCGTCCGATTCCCTGCCTCTGATTCCCCGCCTCTGATTCGCCATCTCTGATTCCCCGCCTCTGATTCCCCGTGTCTGATTCCCTGCCTCTGATTCCCCATATCTGATTACCCGCCTCTGTTTCCCCAGCTCTGATTCCCCACCTCTGATTCCCCAGCTCTGATTCCCTGCCACTGATTCCCCGCCCCTGATTCACCACCTCTGATTCCCCATATCTGATTCCCCGCCTCTGTTTCCCCAGCTCTGATTCCCTGCCTCTGATTCCCTGCCCTAATTCCCCATCTCTGTTTCACCGCCTTTGATTCGCCACCTCTGATTCCCCATATCTGATTCCCCGCCTCTGTTTCCCCGCCTCTGATTCCCTGCCTCTGATTCCCAACCTCTGATTCCACACATCTGATTCCCCATATCTGATTCCCCGCCTCTATTTCCCCATATCTGATTCCCCGCCTCTGATTCACCAACTCTGATTCCCCGCCTCTGATTCCCCAACTCTGATTCCCCGCCTCTGATTCCCGGCGTCCGATTCCCTGCCTCTGATTCCCCGCCTCAGATTCCCCGCCTCTGATTCCCTGCCACTGATTCCCTCCCTCTGATTCCCCGCCTCTGATTCGCCATCTCTGATTCCACGCCTCTGATTCCCCGTGTCTGATTCCCTGCCTCTGATTCCCCGCCTCAGATTCCCCGCCTCTGATTCCCTGCCACTGATTCCCTGCCCCTGATTCCCCACCTCTGATTCCCCATATCTGATTCCCCGCCTCTGTTTCCCCGCCTCTGATTCCCCGCCTCTGATTCCCCATATCTGATTCCCTGCCTCTGATTCCACAACTCTGATTCCCCGCCTCTGATTCCCCAGCTCTGAAACCCCGCCTCTGATTCCCCGCGTCTGATTCCCTCCCTCTGATTCCCCGCCTTGATTCCCCATCTCTGATTCACAACCTCTGATTCCCCACCTCTGATTCCCCATATCTGATTCCCCGCCTCTGTTTCCCCGCCTCTGATTCCCCGCCTCTGATTCCCCATATCTGATTCCCCGGCTCTGATTGCCCACCTCTGATTCCCCGCCTCTGATTCGCAAGCTCTGATTCCCCGCCTCTGAATCCCCGCATCTGATTCCCTGCCTCTGATTCCCCGCCTCTGATTCCCCATCTCTGATTCACCGCCTTTGATTCCCCACCTCTGATTCTCCATATCTGATTCCCCACCTCTGTTTCCCCGCCTCTGATTCCCCGCCTCTGATTCTCCATATCTCATTCCCCGCCTCTGAATCCCCATCTCTGATTCCCGGACTCTGATTCCCCACCTCTGATTCCCGGCCTCTTATTCCCAGAATCTGATTCCCGGCCTCTGATTCCCGGCCTCTGATTCCGCGCTTCTGATTCAGATTCCCTGCCTCTGATTCCCCATCTCTGATTCCGCACATCTGATTCCCTGCCTCTGAATCCCCACCTCTGATTCCCCATATCTGATTCCGCACATCCGATTCCCTGCCTCTGATTCCCCGCCTCTGATATCCCGCCTCTGATTCGCAACCTCTAATTCCCCACCTCTGATTTCCCATATCTGATTCCCCGCCTCTGTTTCCCTGCCTCTGATTCCCGGCCTCTGTTTCCCCATATCTGATTCCCCTCCTCTGATTCCCCAACTCTGATTCCCCGCCTCTGATTCCCCAGCTTTGATTCCCCGCCTCTGATTCCCTGCATCTGATTCCCTGCCTCTGATTCCCAGCCTCTGAATCCCCTTCTCTGATTCACCACCTCTGAATCCCCACCTCTGATTCCCCATCTCCGATTCCGCACATCCGATTCCCTGCCTCTGATTCCCCGCCTTTTATTCCCGGCCTCTGATTCCCTGCCACTGATTCCCTGCTTCTGATTCTGATTCCCTGCCTCTGATTCCCCATCTCTGATTCCGCACATCTGATTCCCTGCCTCTGATTCCCCACCTCTGATTCCCCATATCTGATTCCCCGCCTCTGTTTCCCCGCCTCTGATTCCCCGCCTCTGTTTCCCGATATCTGATTCCCCGCCTCTGATTCCCCAACTCTGATTCCCCTCCTCTAATTCGCCAGCTATGATTCCCCGCCTCTGATTCCCTGCGTCTGATTCCCTGCCTCTGATTCCCAGCCTCTTATTCCCCTTCTCTGATTCACCACCTCTGAATCCCCACCTCTGATTCCCCATCTCTGATTCCGCACATCCGATTCCCTGCCTCTGATTCCCAGCCTCTGATTCCCCGCCTCTGATTCGCAACCACTAATTCCCCACCTCTGATTCCCCATATCTGATTCCCCGCCTCTGTTTCCTGCCTCTGATTCCCGGCCTCTGTTTCCCCATATCTGATTCCCCTCCTCTGATTCCCCAACTCTGATTCCCCGCCTTTTATTCCCGGCCTCTGATTCCCTGCCACTGATTCCCCGCCCCTGATTCCCCACCTCTGATTCCCCATATCTGATTCCCCACCTCTGTTTCCCCAGCTCTGATTCCCCACCTCTGATCCCCCAGCTCTGATTCCCTGCCACTGATTCCCCGCCCCTGATTCCCCACCTCTGATTCCCCATATCTGATTCCCCGCCTCTGTTTCCCCAGCTCTGATTCCCTGCCTCTGATTCCCTGCCCTGATTCCCCATCTCTGTTTCACCGCCTTTGATTCGCCACCTCTGATTCCCCATATCTGATTCCCCGCCTCTGTTTCCCCGCCTCTGATTCCCTGCCTCTGATTCCCAACTTCTGATTCCACACCTCTGATTCCCCATATCTGATTCCCCGCCTCTATGTCCCCATATCTGATTCCCCGCCTCTGATTCCCCAACTCTGATTCCCCGCCTCTGATTCCCCAACTCTGATTCCCCGCCTCTGATTCCCGGCTTCCGATTCCCTGCCTCTGATTCCCCACCTCTGATTCGCCATCTCTGATTCCCCGCCTCTGATTCCCCGTGTCTGATTCCCTGCCTCTGATTCCCCATATCTGATTCCCCACCTCTGTTTCCCCAGCTCTGATTCCCCACCTCTGATTCCCCAGCTCTGATTCCCTGCCACTGATTCCCCGCCCCTGATTCCCCACCTCTGATTCCCCATATCTGATTCCCCGCCTCTGTTTCCCCAGCTCTGATTCCCTGCCTCTGATTCCCTGCCCTGATTCCCCATCTCTGTTTCACCGCCTTTGATTCGCCACCTCTGATTCCCCATATCTGATTCCCCGCCTCTGTTTCCCCGCCTCTGATTCCCTGCCTCTGATTCCCAACCTCTGATTCCACACCTCTGATTCCCAATATCTGATTCCCCGTCTCTATTTCCCCATATCTGATTCCCCGCCTCTGATTCACCAACTCTGATTCCCCGCCTCTGATTCCCCAACTCTGATTCCCCGCCTCTGATTCCCGGCGTCCGATTCCCTGCCTCTGATTCCCCGCCTCTGATTCGCCATCTCTGATTCCCCGCCTCTGATTCCCCGTGTCAGATTCCCTGCCTCTGATTCCCCGCCTCAGATTCCCCGCCTCTGATTCCCTGCCACTGATTCCCTGCCCCTGATTCCCCACCTCTGATTCCCCATATCTGATTCCCCGCCTCTGTTTCCCCGCCTCTGATTCCCCGCCTCTGATTCCCCATATCTGATTCCCTGCCTCTGATTCCACAATTCTGATTCCCCGCCTCTGATTCCCCAGCTCTGAAACCCCGCCTCTGATTCCCCGCGTCTGATTCCCTCCCTCTGATTCCCCGCCTTGATTCCCCATCTCTGATTCACAACCTCTGATTCCCCACCTCTGATTCCCCATATCTGATTCCCCGCCTCTGTTTCCCCGCCTCTGATTCCCCGCCTCTGATTCCCCATATCTGATTCCCCGGCTCTGATTGCCCACCTCTGATTCCCCGCCTCTGATTCGCAAGCTCTGATTCCCCGCCTCTGAATCCCCGCATCTGATTCCCTGCCTCTGATTCACCGCCACTGATTCCCCATCTCTGATTCACCGCCTTTGATTCCCCACCTCTGATTCTCCATATCTGATTCCCCACCTCTGTTTCCCCGCCTCTGATTCCCCGCCTCTGATTCTCCATATCTCATTCCCCGCCTCTGAATCCCCATCTCTGATTCCCGGACTCTGATTCCCCACCTCTGATTCCCGGCCTCTTATTCCCAGAATCTGATTCCCGGCCTCTGATTCCCGGCCTCTGATTCCCCGCTTCTGATTCTGATTCCCTGCCTCTGATTCCCCATCTCTGATTCCGCACATCTGATTCCCTGCCTCTGAATCCCCACCTCTGATTCCCCATATCTGATTCCGCACATCCGATTCCCTGCCTCTGATTCCCCGCCTCTGATATCCCGCCTCTGATTCGCAACCTCTAATTCCCCACCTCTGATTTCCCATATCTGATTCCCCGCCTCTGTTTCCCCACCTCTGATTCCCCGCCTCTGTTTCCCGATATCTGATTCCCCGCCTCTGATTCCCCAACTCTGATTCCCCTCCTCTAATTCGCCAGCTATGATTCCCCGCCTCTGATTCCCTGTGTCTGATTCCCTGCCTCTGATCCCCAGCCTCTGATTCCCCTTCTCTGATTCACCACCTCTGAATCCCCACCTCTGATTCCCCATCTCTGATTCCGCACATCCGATTCCCTGCCTCTGATTCCCAGCCTCTGATTCCCCGCCTCTGATTCGCAACCTCTAATTCCCCACCTCTGATTCCCCATATCTGAATCCCCGCCTCTGTTTCCCTGCCTCTGATTCCCGGCCTCTGTTTCCCCATATCTGATTCCCCTCCTCTGATTCCCCGCCTTTTATTCCCGGCCTCTGATTCCCTGCCACTGATTCCCCGCCCCTGATTCCCCACCTCTGATTCCCCATATCTGATTCCCCGCCTCTGTTTCCCCAGCTCTGATTCCCCACCTCTGATTCCCCAGCTCTGATTCCCTGCCACTGATTCCCCGCCCCTGATTCCCCACCTCTGATTCCCCATATCTGATTCCCCACCTCTGTTTCCCCAGCTCTGATTCCCTGCCTCTGATTCCCTGCCCTGATTCCCCATCTCTGTTTCACCGCCTTTGATTCGCCACCTCTGATTCCCCATATCTGATTCCCCGCCTCTGTTTCCCCGCCTCTGATTCCCTGCCTCTGATTCCCAACCTCTGATTCCACACCTCTGATTCCCCATATCTGATTCCCCGCCTCTATTTCCCCATATCTGATTCCCCGCCTCTAATTCCCCAACTCTGATTCCCCGCCTCTGATTCCCCAACTCTGATTCCCCGCCTCTGATTCCCGGCGTCCGATTCCCTGCCTCTGATTCCCCGCCTCTGATTCGCCATCTCTGATTCCCCGCCTCTGATTCCCCGTGTCTGATTCCCTGCCTCTGATTCCCCATATCTGATTACCCGCCTCTGTTTCCCCAGCTCTGATTCCCCACCTCTGATTCCCCAGCTCTGATTCCCTGCCACTGATTCCCCGCCCCTGATTCACCACCTCTGATTCCCCATATCTGATTCCCCGCCTCTGTTTCCCCAGCTCTGATTCCCTGCCTCTGATTCCCTGCCCTGATTCCCCATCTCTGTTTCACCGCCTTTGATTCGCCACCTTTGATTCCCCATATCTGATTCCCCGCCTCTGTTTCCCCGCCTCTGATTCCCTGCCTCTGATTCCCAACCTCTGATTCCACACCTCTGATTCCCCATCTCTGATTCCGCGCCTCTATTTCCCCATATCTGATTCCCCGCCTCTGATTCACCAACTCTGATTCCCCGCCTCTGATTCCCCAACTCTGATTCCCCGCCTCTGATTCCCGGCGTCCGATTCCCTGCCTCTGATTCCCCGCCTCTGATTCGCCATCTCTGATTCCACGCCTCTGATTCCCCGTGTCTGATTCCCTGCCTCTGATTCCCCGCCTCAGATTCCCCGCCTCTGATTCCCTGCCACTGATTCCCTGCCCCTGATTCCCCACCTCTGATTCCCCATTTCTGATTCCCCGCCTCTGTTTCCCCGCCTCTGATTCCCCGCCTCTGATTCCCCATATCTGATTCCCTGCCTCTGATTCCACAACTCTGATTCCCCGCCTCTGATTCCCCAGCTCTGAAACCCCGCCTCTGATTCCCCGCGTCTGATTCCCTCCCTCTGATTCCCCGCCTTGATTCCCCATCTCTGATTCACAACCTCTGATTCCCCACCTCTGATTCCCCATATCTGATTCCCCGCCTCTGTTTCCCCGCCTCTGATTCCACGCCTCTGATTCCCCATATCTGATTCCCCGGCTCTGATTGCCCACCTCTGATTCCCCGCCTCTGATTCGCAAGCTCTGATTCCCCGCCTCTGAATCCCCGCATCTGATTCCCTGCCTCTGATTCCCCGCCTCTGATTCCCCATCTCTGATTCACCGCCTTTGATTCCCCACCTCTGATTCTCCATATCTGATTCCCCACCTCTGTTTCCCCTCCTCTGATTCCCCGCCTCTGATTCTCCATATCTCATTCCCCGCCTCTGAATCCCCATCTCTGATTCCCGGACTCTGATTCCCCACCTCTGATTCCCGGCCTCTTATTCCCAGAATCTGATTCCCGGCCTCTGATTCCCGGCCTCTGATTCCCCGCTTCTGATTCAGATTCCCTGCCTCTGATTCCCCATCTCTGATTCCGCACATCTGATTCCCTGCCTCTGAATCCCCACCTCTGATTCCCCATATCTGATTCCGCACATCCGATTCCCTGCCTCTGATTCCCCGCCTCTGATATCCCGCCTCTGATTCGCAACCTCTAATTCCCCACCTCTGATTTCCCATATCTGATTCCCCGCCTCTGTTTCCCTGCCTCTGATTCCCGGCCTCTGTTTCCCCATATCTGATTCCCCTCCTCTGATTCCCCAACTCTGATTCCCCGCCTCTGATTCCCCAGCTTTGATTCCCCGCCTCTGATTCCCTGCATCTGATTCCCTGCCTCTGATTCCCAGCCTCTGATTCCCCTTCTCTGATTCACCACCTCTGAATCCCCACCTCTGATTCCCCATCTCCGATTCCGCACATCCGATTCCCTGCCTCTGATTCCCCGCCTTTTATTCCCGGCCTCTGATTCCCTGCCACTGATTCCCTGCTTCTGATTCTGATTCCCTGCCTCTGATTCCCCATCTCTGATTCCGCACATCTGATTCCCTGCCTCTGATTCCCCACCTCTGATTCCCCATATCTGATTCCCCGCCTCTGTTTCCCCGCCTCTGATTCCCCGCCTCTGTTTCCCGATATCTGATTCCCCGCCTCTGATTCCCCAACTCTGATTCCCCTCCTCTAATTCGCCAGCTCTGATTCCCCGCCTCTGATTCCCTGCGTCTGATTCCCTGCCTCTGATTCCCAGCCTCTTATTCCCCTTCTCTGATTCACCACCTCTGAATCCCCACCTCTGTTTCCCCATCTCTGATTCCGCACATCCGATTCCCTGCCTCTGATTCCCAGCCTCTGATTCCCCGCCTCTGATTCGCAACCACTAATTCCCCACCTCTGATTCCCCATATCTGATTCCCCGCCTCTGTTTCCCTGCCTCTGATTCCCGGCCTCTGTTTCCCCATATCTGATTCCCCTCCTCTGATTCCCCAACTCTGATTCTCCGCCTTTTATTCCCGGCCTCTGATTCCCTGCCACTGATTCCCCGCCCCTGATTCCCCATATCTGATTCCCCGCCTCTGTTTCCCCAGCTCTGATTCCCCACCTCTGATCCCCCAGCTCTGATTCCCTGCCACTGATTCCCCGCCCCTGATTCCCCACCTCTGATTCCCCATATCTGATTCCCCGCCTCTGTTTCCCCAGCTCTGATTCCCTGCCTCTGATTCCCTGCCCTGATTCCCCATCTCTGTTTCACCGCCTTTGATTCGCCACCTCTGATTCCCCATATCTGATTCCCCGCCTCTGTTTCCCCGCCTCTGATTCCCTGCCTCTGATTCCCAACTTCTGATTCCACACCTCTGATTCCCCATATCTGATTCCCCGCCTCTATGTCCCCATATCTGATTCCCCGCCTCTGATTCCCCAACTCTGATTCCCCGCCTCTGATTCCCCAACTCTGATTCCCCGCCTCTGATTCCCGGCGTCCGATTCCCTGCCTCTGATTCCCCACCTCTGATTCGCCATCTCTGATTCCCCGCCTCTGATTCCCCGTGTCTGATTCCCTGCCTCTGATTCCCCATATCTGATTCCCCGCCTCTGTTTCCCCAGCTCTGATTCCCCACCTCTGATTCCCCAGCTCTGATTCCCTGCCACTGATTCCCCGCCCCTGATTCCCCACCTCTGATTCCCCATATCTGATTCCCCGCCTCTGTTTCCCCAGCTCTGATTCCCTGCCTCTGATTCCCTGCCCTGATTCCCCATCTCTGTTTCACCGCCTTTGATTCGCCACCTCTGATTCCCCATATCTGATTCCCCGCCTCTGTTTCCCCGCCTCTGATTCCCTGCCTCTGATTCCCAACCTCTGATTCCACACCTCTGATTCCCCATATCTGATTCCCCGTCTCTATTTCCCCATATCTGATTCCCCGCCTCTGATTCACCAACTCTGATTCCCCGCCTCTGATTCCCCAACTCTGATTCCCTGCCTCTGATTCCCGGCGTCCGATTCCCTGCCTCTGATTCCCCGCCTCTGATTCGCCATCTCTGATTCCCCGCCTCTGATTCCCCGTGTCAGATTCCCTGCCTCTGATTCCCCGCCTCAGATTCCCCGCCTCTGATTCCCTGCCACTGATTCCCTGCCCCTGATTCCCCACCTCTGATTCCCCATATCTGATTCCCCGCCTCTGTTTCCCCGCCTCTGATTCCCCGCCTCTGATTCCCCATATCTGATTCCCTGCCTCTGATTCCACAACTCTGATTCCCCGCCTCTGATTCCCCAGCTCTGAAACCCCGACTCTGATTCCCCGCGTCTGATTCCCTCCCTCTGATTCCCCGCCTTGATTCCCCATCTCTGATTCACAACCTCTGATTCCCCACCTCTGATTCCCCATATCTGATTCCCCGCCTCTGTTTCCCCGCCTCTGATTCCCCGCCTCTGATTCCCCATATCTGATTCCCCGGCTCTGATTGCCCACCTCTGATTCCCCGCCTCTGATTCGCAAGCTCTGATTCCCCGCCTCTGAATCCCCGCATCTGATTCCCTGCCTCTGATTCACCGCCTCTGATTCCCCATCTCTGATTCACCGCCTTTGATTCCCCACCTCTGATTCTCCATATCTGATTCCCCACCTCTGTTTCCCCGCCTCTGATTCCCCGCCTCTGATTCTCCATATCTCATTCCCCGCCTCTGAATCCCCATCTCTGATTCCCGGACTCTGATTCCCCACCTCTGATTCCCGGCCTCTTATTCCCAGAATCTGATTCCCGGCCTCTGATTCCCGGCCTCTGATTCCCCGCTTCTGATTCTGATTCCCTGCCTCTGATTCCCCATCTCTGATACCGCACATCTGATTCCCTGCCTCTGAATCCCCACCTCTGATTCCCCATATCTGATTCCGCACATCCGATTCCCTGCCTCTGATTCCCCGCCTCTGATATCCCGCCTCTGATTCGCAACCTCTAATTCCCCACCTCTGATTTCCCATATCTGATTCCCCGCCTCTGTTTCCCCACCTCTGATTCCCCGCCTCTGTTTCCCGATATCTGATTCCCCGCCTCTGATTCCCCAACTCTGATTCCCCTCCTCTAATTCGCCAGCTATGATTCCCCGCCTCTGATTCCCTGCGTCTGATTCCCTGCCTCTGATCCCCAGCCTCTGATTCCCCTTCTCTGATTCACCACCTCTGAATCCCCACCTCTGATTCCCCATCTCTGATTCCGCACATCCGATTCCCTGCCTCTGATTCCCAGCCTCTGATTCCCCGCCTCTGATTCGCAACCTCTAATTCCCCACCTCTGATTCCCCATATCTGAATCCCCGCCTCTGTTTCCCTGCCTCTGATTCCCGGCCTCTGTTTCCCCATATCTGATTCCCCTCCTCTGATTCGCCGCCTTTTATTCCCGGCCTCTGATTCCCTGCCACTGATTCCCCGCCCCTGATTCCCCACCTCTGATTCCCCATATCTGATTCCCCGCCTCTGTTTCCCCAGCTCTGATTCCCCACCTCTGATTCCCCAGCTCTGATTCCCTGCCACTGATTCCCCGCCCCTGATTCCCCACCTCTGATTCCCCATATCTGATTCCCCACCTCTGTTTCCCCAGCTCTGATTCCCTGCCTCTGATTCCCTGCCCTGATTCCCCATCTCTGTTTCACCGCCTTTGATTCGCCACCTCTGATTCCCCATATCTGATTCCCCGCCTCTGTTTCCCCGCCTCTGATTCCCTGCCTCTGATTCCCAACCTCTGATTCCACACCTCTGATTCCCCATATCTGATTCCCCGCCTCTATTTCCCCATATCTGATTCCCCGCCTCTAATTCCCCAACTCTGATTCCCCGCCTCTGATTCCCCAACTCTGATTCCCCGCCTCTGATTCCCGGCGTCCGATTCCCTGCCTCTGATTCCCCGCCTCTGATTCGCCATCTCTGATTCCCCGCCTCTGATTCCCCGTGTCTGATTCCCTGCCTCTGATTCCCCATATCTGATTACCCGCCTCTGTTTCCCCAGCTCTGATTCCCCACCTCTGATTCCCCAGCTCTGATTCCCTGCCACTGATTCCCCGCCCCTGATTCACCACCTCTGATTCCCCATATCTGATTCCCCGCCTCTGTTTCCCCAGCTCTGATTCCCTGCCTCTGATTCCCTGCCCTGATTCCCCATCTCTGTTTCACCGCCTTTGATTCGCCACCTCTGATTCCCCATATCTGATTCCCCGCCTCTGTTTCCCCGCCTCTGATTCCCTGCCTCTGATTCCCAACCTCTGATTCCACACCTCTGATTCCCCATCTCTGATTCCGCGCCTCTATTTCCCCATATCTGATTCCCCGCCTCTGATTCACCAACTCTGATTCCCCGCCTCTGATTCCCCAACTCTGATTCCCCGCCTCTGATTCCCGGCGTCCGATTCCCTGCCTCTGATTCCCCGCCTCTGATTCGCCATCTCTGATTCCACGCCTCTGATTCCCCGTGTCTGATTCCCTGCCTCTGATTCCCCGCCTCAGATTCCCCGCCTCTGATTCCCTGCCACTGATTCCCTGCCCCTGATTCCCCACCTCTGATTCCCCATATCTGATTCCCCGCCTCTGTTTCCCCGCCTCTGATTCCCCGCCTCTGATTCCCCATATCTGATTCCCTGCCACTGATTCCACAACTCTGATTCCCCGCCTCTGATTCCCCAGCTCTGAAACCCCGCCTCTGATTCCCCGCGTCTTATTCCCTCCCTCTGATTCCCCGCCTTGATTCCCCATCTCTGATTCACAACCTCTGATTCCCCACCTCTGATTCCCCATATCTGATTCCCCGCCTCTGTTTCCCCGCCTCTGATTCCACGCCTCTGATTCCCCATATCTGATTCCCCGGCTCTGATTGCCCACCTCTGATTCCCCGCCTCTGATTCGCAAGCTCTGATTCCCCGCCTCTGAATCCCCGCATCTGATTCCCTGCCTCTGATTCCCCGCCTCTGATTCCCCATCTCTGATTCACCGCCTTTGATTCCCCACCTCTGATTCTCCATATCTGATTCCCCACCTCTGTTTCCCCACCTCTGATTCCCCGCCTCTGATTCTCCATATCTCATTCCCCGCCTCTGAATCCCCATCTCTGATTCCCGGACTCTGATTCCCCACCTCTGATTCCCGGCCTCTTATTCCCAGAATCTGATTCCCGGCCTCTGATTCCCGGCCTCTGATTCCCCGCTTCTGATTCAGATTCCCTGCCTCTGATTCCCCATCTCTGATTCCGCACATCTGATTCCCTGCCTCTGAATCCCCACCTCTGATTCCCCATATCTGATTCCGCACATCCGATTCCCTGCCTCTGATTCCCCGCCTCTGATATCCCGCCTCTGATTCGCAACCTCTAATTCCCCACCTCTGATTTCCCATATCTGATTCCCCGCCTCTGTTTCCCTGCCTCTGATTCCCGGCCTCTGTTTCCACATATCTGATTCCCCTCCTCTGATTCCCCAACTCTGATTCCCCGCCTCTGATTCCCCAGCTTTGATTCCCCGCCTCTGATTCCCTGCATCTGATTCCCTGCCTCTGATTCCCAGCCTCTGATTCCCCTTCTCTGATTCACCACCTCTGAATCCCCACCTCTGATTCCCCATCTCCGATTCCGCACATCCGATTCCCTGCCTCTGATTCCCCGCCTTTTATTCCCGGCCTCTGATTCCCTGCCACTGATTCCCTGCTTCTGATTCTGATTCCCTGCCTCTGATTCCCCATCTCTGATTCCGCACATCTGATTCCCTGCCTCTGATTCCCCACCTCTGATTCCCCATATCTGATTCCCCGCCTCTGTTTCCCCGCCTCTGATTCCCCGCCTCTGTTTCCCGATATCTGATTCCCCGCCTCTGATTCCCCAACTCTGATTCCCCTCCTCTAATTCGCCAGCTATGATTCCCCGCCTCTGATTCCCTGCGTCTGATTCCCTGCCTCTGATTCCCAGCCTCTTATTCCCCTTCTCTGATTCACCACCTCTGAATCCCCACCTCTGATTCCCCATCTCTGATTCCGCACATCCGATTCCCTGCCTCTGATTCCCAGCCTCTGATTCCCCGCCTCTGATTCGCAACCACTAATTCCCCACCTCTGATTCCCCATATCTGATTCCCCGCCTCTGTTTCCCTGCCTCTGATTCCCGGCCTCTGTTTCCCCATATCTGATTCCCCTCCTCTGATTCCCCATATCTGATTCCCCGCCTCTGTTTCCCCAGCTCTGATTCCCCACCTCTGATCCCCCAGCTCTGATTCCCTGCCACTGATTCCCCGCCCCTGATTCCCCACCTCTGATTCCCCATATCTGATTCCCCGCCTCTGTTTCCCCAGCTCTGATTCCCTGCCTCTGATTCCCTGCCCTGATTCCCCATCTCTGTTTCACCGCCTTTGATTCGCCACCTCTGATTCCCCATATCTGATTCCCCGCCTCTGTTTCCCCGCCTCTGATTCCCTGCCTCTGATTCCCAACTTCTGATTCCACACCTCTGATTCCCCATATCTGATTCCCCGCCTCTATGTCCCCATATCTGATTCCCCGCCTCTGATTCCCCAACTCTGATTCCCCGCCTCTGATTCCCCAACTCTGATTCCCCGCCTCTGATTCCCGGCGTCCGATTCCCTGCCTCTGATTCCCCACCTCTGATTCGCCATCTCTGATTCCCCGCCTCTGATTCCCCGTGTCTGATTCCCTGCCTCTGATTCCCCATATCTGATTCCCCGCCTCTGTTTCCCCAGCTCTGATTCCCCACCTCTGATTCCCCAGCTCTGATTCCCTGCCACTGATTCCCCGCCCCTGATTCCCCACCTCTGATTCCCCATATCTGATTCCCCGCCTCTGTTTCCCCAGCTCTGATTCCCTGCCTCTGATTCCCTGCCCTGATTCCCCATCTCTGTTTCACCGCCTTTGATTCGCCACCTCTGATTCCCCATATCTGATTCCCCGCCTCTGTTTCCCCGCCTCTGATTCCCTGCCTCTGATTCCCAACCTCTGATTCCACACCTCTGATTCCCCATATCTGATTCCCCGTCTCTATTTCCCCATATCTGATTCCCCGCCTCTGATTCACCAACTCTGATTCCCCGCCTCTGATTCCCCAACTCTGATTCCCCGCCTCTGATTCCCGGCGTCCGATTCCCTGCCTCTGATTCCCCGCCTCTGATTCGCCATCTCTGATTCCCCGCCTCTGATTCCCCGTGTCAGATTCCCTGCCTCTGATTCCCCGCCTCAGATTCCCCGCCTCTGATTCCCTGCCACTGATTCCCTGCCCCTGATTCCCCACCTCTGATTCCCCATATCTGATTCCCCGCCTCTGTTTCCCCGCCTCTGATTCCCCGCCTCTGATTCCCCATATCTGATTCCCTGCCTCTGATTCCACAACTCTGATTCCCCGCCTCTGATTCCCCAGCTCTGAAACCCCGCCTCTGATTCCCCGCGTCTGATTCCCTCCCTCTGATTCCCCGCCTTGATTCCCCATCTCTGATTCACAACCTCTGATTCCCCACCTCTGATTCCCCATATCTGATTCCCCGCCTCTGTTTCCCCGCCTCTGATTCCCCGCCTCTGATTCCCCATATCTGATTCCCCGGCTCTGATTGCCCACCTCTGATTCCCCGCCTCTGATTCGCAAGCTCTGATTCCCCGCCTCTGAATCCCCGCATCTGATTCCCTGCCTCTGATTCCCCGCCTCAGATTCCACATCTCTGATTCACCGCCTTTGATTCCCCACCTCTGATTCTCCATATCTGATTCCCCACCTCTGTTTCCCCGCCTCTGATTCCCCGCCTCTGATTCTCCATATCTCATTCCCCGCCTCTGAATCCCCATCTCTGATTCCCGGACTCTGATTCCCCACCTCTGATTCCCGGCCTCTTATTCCCAGAATCTGATTCCCGGCCTCTGATTCCCGGCCTCTGATTCCCCGCTTCTGATTCAGATTCCCTGCCTCTGATTCCCCATCTCTGATTCCGCACATCTGATTCCCTGCCTCTGAATCCCCACCTCTGATTCCCCATATCTGATTCCGCACATCCGATTCCCTGCCTCTGATTCCCCGCCTCTGATATCCCGCCTCTGATTCGCAACCTCTAATTCCCCACCTCTGATTTCCCATATCTGATTCCCCGCCTCTGTTTCCCTGCCTCTGATTCCCGGCCTCTGTTTCCCCATATCTGATTCCCCTCCTCTGATTCCCCAACTCTGATTCCCCGCCTCTGATTCCCCAGCTTTGATTCCCCGCCTTTTATTCCCGGCCTCTGATTCCCTGCCACTGATTCCCCGCCTCTGATTCCCCACCTCTGATTCCCCATATCTGATTCCCCGCCTCTGTTTCCCCACCTCTGATTCCCGGCCTCTTATTCCCAGCATCTGATTCCCGGCCTCTGATTCCCTGCCTCTGATTCCCCGCCTCTGATTCCCCATCTCTGATTACCCGCCTCTGATTCCCCGTGTCTGATTCCCTGCCTCTGATTCCCCGTCTCTGATTCCCCGCGTCTGATTCCCTGCCACTGATTCCCTGCCCCTGATTCCCCACCTCTGATTCCCCATATCTGATTCCCCGCCTCTGTTTCCCCAACTCTGATTCCCTTCCTCTATTTCGCCAGCTATGATTCCCCGCCTCTGATTCCCTGCCACTGATTCCCTGCCCCTGATTCCCCACCTCTGATTCCCCATATATGATTCCCCGCCTCTGATTCCCCAACTCTGATTCCCCTCCTCTAATTCGCCAGCTATGATTCCCCGCCTCTGATTCCCTGCGTCTGATTCCCTGCCTCGGATTCCCAGCCTCTGATTCCCCTTCTCTGATTCACCACCTCTGAATCCCCACCTCTGATTCCCCATCTCTGATTCCGTACATCCAATTCCCTGCCTCTGATTCCCCGCCTCTGATTCCCCGCCTCTGATTCCCCGCCTCTGATTCCCCGCGTCTGATTCCCTGCCACTGATTCCCTGCCCCTGATTCCCCACCTCTGATTCCCCATATCTGATTCCCCGCCTCTGTTTCCCCACCTCTGATTCCCCGCCTCTGTTTCCCCATATCTGATTCCCCGCCTCTGATTCCCCAACTCTGATTCCCCTCCTCTAATTCGCCAGCTATGATTCCCCGCCTCTGATTCCCTGCATCTGATTGCCTGCCTCTGATTCCCAGCCTCTGATTCCCCTTCTCTGATTCACCACCTCTGAATCCCCACCTCTGATTCCTCATCTCTGATTCCGCACATCCGATTCCCTGCCTCTGATTCCCCGCCTTTTATTCCCGGCCTCTGATTCCCTGCCACTGATTCCCTGCTTCTGATTCTGATTCCCTGCCTCTGATTCCCCATCTCTGATTCCGCACATCTGATTCCCTGCCTCTGATTCCCCACCTCTGATTCCCCATATCTGATTCCCCGCCTCTGTTTCCCCACATCTGATTCCCCGCCTCTGTTTCCCGATATCTGATTCCCCGCCTCTGATTCCCCAACTCTGATTCCCCTCCTCTAATTCGCCAGCTATGATTCCCCGCCTCTGATTCCCTGCGTCTGATTCCCTGCCTCTGATCCCCAGCCTCTGATTCCCCTTCTCTGATTCACCACCTCTGAATCCCCACCTCTGATTCCCCATCTCTGATTCCGCACATCCGATTCCCTGCCTCTGATTCCCAGCCTCTGATTCCCCGCCTCTGATTCGCAACCTCTAATTCCCCACCTCTGATTCCCCATATCTGATTCCCCGCCTCTGTTTCCCTGCCTCTGATTCCCGGCCTCTGTTTCCCCATATCTGATTCCCCTCCTCTGATTCCCCGCCTTTTATTCCCGGCCTCTGATTCCCTGCCACTGATTCCCCGCCCCTGATTCCCCAGCTCTGATTCCCCACCTCTGATTCCCCAGCTCTGATTCCCACCCACTGATTCCCCGCCCCTGATTCCCCACCTCTGATTCCCCATATCTGATTCCCCGCCTCTGTTTCCCCAGCTCTGATTCCCTGCCTCTGATTCCCTGCCCTGATTCCCCATCTCTGTTTCACCGCCTTTGATTCGCCACCTCTGATTCCCCATATCTGATTCCCCGCCTCTGTTTCCCCGCCTCTGATTCCCTGCCTCTGATTCCCAACCTCTGATTCCACACCTCTGATTCCCCATATCTGATTCCCCGCCTCTATTTCCCCATATCTGATTCCCCGCCTCTGATTCCCCAACTCTGATTCCCCGCCTCTGATTCCCCAACTCTGATTCCCCGCCTCTGATTCCCGGCGTCCGATTCCCTGCCTCTGATTCCCCGCCTCTGATTCGCCATCTCTGATTCCCCGCCTCTGATTCCCCGTGTCTGATTCCCTGCCTCTGATTCCCCATATCTGATTACCCGCCTCTGTTACCCCAGCTCTGATTCCCCACCTCTGAATCCCCAGCTCTGATTCCCTGCCACTGATTCCCCGCCCCTGATTCCCCACCTCTGATTCCCCATATCTGATTCCCCGCCTCTGTTTCCCCAGCTCTGATTCCCTGCCTCTGATTCCCTGCCCTGATTCCCCATCTCTGTTTCACCGCCTTTGATTCGCCACCTCTGATTCCCCATATCTGATTCCCCGCCTCTGTTTCCCCGCCTCTGATTCCCTGCCTCTGATTCCCAACCTCTGATTCCACACCTCTGATTCCCCATATCTGATTCCCCGCCTCTATTTCCCCATATCTGATTCCCCGCCTCTGATTCACCAACTCTGATTCCCCGCCTCTGATTCCCCAACTCTGATTCCCCGCCTCTGATTCCCGGCGTCCGATTCCCTGCCTCTGATTCCCCGCCTCTGATTCGCCATCTCTGATTCCCCGCCTCTGATTCCCCGTGTCTGATTCCCTGCCTCTGATTCCCCACCTCAGATTCCCCGCCTCTGATTCCCTGCCACTGATTCCCTGCCCCTGATTCCCCACCTCTGATTCCCCATATCTGATTCCCCGCCTCTGTTTCCCCGCCTCTGATTCCCCGCCTCTGATTCCCCATATCTGATTCCCTGCCTCTGATTCCACAACTCTGATTCCCCGCCTCTGATTCCCCAGCTCTGAAACCCCGCCTCTGATTCCCCGCGTCTGATTCCCTCCCTCTGATTCCCCGCCTTGATTCCCCATCTCTGATTCACAACCTCTGATTCCCCACCTCTGATTCCCCATATCTGATTCCCTGCCTCTGTTTCCCCGCCTCTGATTCCCCGCCTCTGATTCCCCATATCTGATTCCCCGGCTCTGATTGCCCACCTCTGATTCCCCGCCTCTGATTCGCCAGCTCTGATTCCCCGCCTCTGAATCCCCGCCTCTGATTCCCCATCTCTGATTCACCGCCTTTGATTCCCCACCTCTGATTCTCCATATCTGATTCCCCACCTCTGTTTCCCCGCCTCTGATTCCCCGCCTCTGATTCTCCATATCTCATTCCCCGCCTCTGAATCCCCATCTCTGATTCCCGGACTCTGATTCCCCACCTCTGATTCCCGGCCTCTTATTCCCAGCATCTGATTCCCGGCCTCTGATTCCCGGCCTCTGATTCCCCGCTTCTGATTCTGATTCCCTGCCTCTGATTCCCCATCTCTGATTCCGCACATCTGATTCCCTGCCTCTGAATCCCCACCTCTGATTCCCCATATCTGATTCCGCACATCCGATTCCCTGCCTCTGATTCCCCGCCTCTGATATCCCGCCTCTGATTCGCAACCTCTAATTCCCCACCTCTGATTTCCCATATCTGATTCCCCGCCTCTGTTTCCCCACCTCTGATTCCCCGCCTCTGTTTCCCGATATCTGATTCCCCGCCTCTGATTCCCCAACTCTGATTCCCCTCCTCTAATTCGCCAGCTATGATTCCCCGCCTCTGATTCCCTGCGTCTGATTCCCTGCCTCTGATCCCCAGCCTCTGATTCCCCTTCTCTGATTCACCACCTCTGAATCCCCACCTCTGATTCCCCATCTCTGATTCCGCACATCCGATTCCCTGCCTCTGATTCCCAGCCTCTGATTCCCCGCCTCTGATTCGCAACCTCTAATTCCCCACCTCTGATTCCCCATATCTGAATCCCCGCCTCTGTTTCCCTGCCTCTGATTCCCGGCCTCTGTTTCCCCATATCTGATTCCCCTTCTCTGATTCCCCGCCTTTTATTCCCGGCCTCTGATTCCCTGCCACTGATTCCCCGCCCCTGATTCCCCACCTCTGATTCCCCATATCTGATTCCCCGCCTCTGTTTCCCCAGCTCTGATTCCCCACCTCTGATTCCCCAGCTCTGATTCCCTGCCACTGATTCCCCGCCCCTGATTCCCCACCTCTGATTCCCCATATCTGATTCCCCACCTCTGTTTCCCCAGCTCTGATTCCCTGCCTCTGATTCCCTGCCCTGATTCCCCATCTCTGTTTCACCGCCTTTGATTCGCCACCTCTGATTCCCCATATCTGATTCCCCGCCTCTGTTTCCCCGCCTCTGATTCCCTGCCTCTGATTCCCAACCTCTGATTCCACACCTCTGATTCCCCATATCTGATTCCCCGCCTCTATTTCCCCATATCTGATTCCCCGCCTCTAATTCCCCAACTCTGATTCCCCGCCTCTGATTCCCCAACTCTGATTCCCCGCCTCTGATTCCCGGCGTCCGATTCCCTGCCTCTGATTCCCCGCCTCTGATTCGCCATCTCTGATTCCCCGCCTCTGATTCCCCGTGTCTGATTCCCTGCCTCTGATTCCCCATATCTGATTCCCCGCCTCTGTTTCCCCAGCTCTGATTCCCCACCTCTGATTCCCCAGCTCTGATTCCCTGCCACTGATTCCCCGCCCCTGATTCACCACCTCTGATTCCCCATATCTGATTCCCCGCCTCTGTTTCCCCAGCTCTGATTCCCTGCCTCTGATTCCCTGCCCTGATTCCCCATCTCTGTTTCACCGCCTTTGATTCGCCACCTCTGATTCCCCATATCTGATTCCCCGCCTCTGTTTCCCCGCCTCTGATTCCCTGCCTCTGATTCCCAACCTCTGATTCCACACCTCTGATTCCCCATCTCTGATTCCGCGCCTCTATTTCCCCATATCTGATTCCCCGCCTCTGATTCACCAACTCTGATTCCCCGCCTCTGATTCCCCAACTCTGATTCCCCGCCTCTGATTCCCGGCGTCCAATTCCCTGCCTCTGATTCCCCGCCTCTGATTCGCCATCTCTGATTCCACGCCTCTGATTCCCCGTGTCTGATTCCCTGCCTCTGATTCCCCGCCTCAGATTCCCCGCCTCTGATTCCCTGCCACTGATTCCCTGCCCCTGATTCCCCACCTCTGATTCCCCATATCTGATTCACCGCCTCTGTTTCCCCGCCTCTGATTCCCCGCCTCTGATTCCCCATATCTGATTCCCTGCCTCTGATTCCACAACTCTGATTCCCCGCCTCTGATTCCCCAGCTCTGAAACCCCGCCTCTGATTCCCCGCGTCTTATTCCCTCCCTCTGATTCCCCGCCTTGATTCCCCATCTCTGATTCACAACCTCTGATTCCCCACCTCTGATTCCCCATATCTGATTCCCCGCCTCTGTTTCCCCGCCTCTGATTCCACGCCTCTGATTCCCCATATCTGATTCCCCGGCTCTGATTGCCCACCTCTGATTCCCCGCCTCTGATTCGCAAGCTCTGATTCCCCGCCTCTGAATCCCCGCATCTGATTCCCTGCCTCTGATTCCCCGCCTCTGATTCCCCATCTCTGATTCACCGCCTTTGATTCCCCACCTCTGATTCTCCATATCTGATTCCCCACCTCTGTTTCCCCGCCTCTGATTCCCCGCCTCTGATTCTCCATATCTCATTCCCCGCCTCTGAATCCCCATCTCTGATTCCCGGACTCTGATTCCCCACCTCTGATTCCCGGCCTCTTATTCCCAGAATCTGATTCCCGGCCTCTGATTCCCGGCCTCTGATTCCCCGCTTCTGATTCAGATTCCCTGCCTCTGATTCCCCATCTCTGATTCCGCACATCTGATTCCCTGCCTCTGAATCCCCACCTCTGATTCCCCATATCTGATTCCGCACATCCGATTCCCTGCCTCTGATTCCCCGCCTCTGATATCCCGCCTCTGATTCGCAACCTCTAATTCCCCACCTCTGATTTCCCATATCTGATTCCCCGCCTCTGTTTCCCTGCCTCTGATTCCCGGCCTCTGTTTCCCCATATCTGATTCCCCTCCTCTGATTCCCCAACTCTGATTCCCCGCCTCTGATTCCCCAGCTTTGATTCCCCGCCTCTGATTCCCTGCATCTGATTCCCTGCCTCTGATTCCCAGCCTCTGATTCCCCTTCTCTGATTCACCACCTCTGAATCCCCACCTCTGATTCCCCATCTCCGATTCCGCACATCCGATTCCCTGCCTCTGATTCCCCGCCTTTTATTCCCGGCCTATGATTCCCTGCCACTGATTCCCTGCTTCTGATTCTGATTCCCTGCCTCTGATTCCCCATCTCTGATTCCGCACATCTGATTCCCTGCCTCTGATTCCCCACCTCTGATTCCCCATATCTGATTCCCCGCCTCTGTTTCCCCGCCTCTGATTCCCCGCCTCTGTTTCCCGATATCTGATTCCCCGCCTCTGATTCCCCAACTCTGATTCCCCTCCTCTAATTCGCCAGCTATGATTCCCCGCCTCTGATTCCCTGCGTCTGATTCCCTGCCTCTGATTCCCAGCCTCTTATTCCCCTTCTCTGATTCACCACCTCTGAATCCCCACCTCTGATTCCCCATCTCTGATTCCGCACATCCGATTCCCTGCCTCTGATTCCCAGCCTCTGATTCCCCGCCTCTGATTCGCAACCACTAATTCCCCACCTCTGATTCCCCATATCTGATTCCCCGCCTCTGTTTCCCTGCCTCTGATTCCCGGCCTCTGTTTCCCCATATCTGATTCCCCTCCTCTGATTCCCCAACTCTGATTCCCCGCCTTTTATTCCCGGCCTCTGATTCCCTGCCACTGATTCCCCGCCCCTGATTCCCCACCTCTGATTCCCCATATCTGATTCCCCGCCTCTGTTTCCCCAGCTCTGATTCCCCACCTCTGATCCCCCAGCTCTGATTCCCTGCCACTGATTCCCCGCCCCTGATTCCCCACCTCTGATTCCCCATATCTGATTCCCCGCCTCTGTTTCCCCAGCTCTGATTCCCTGCCTCTGATTCCCTGCCCTGATTCCCCATCTCTGTTTCACCGCCTTTGATTCGCCACCTCTGATTCCCCATATCTGATTCCCCGCCTCTGTTTCCCCGCCTCTGATTCCCTGCCTCTGATTCCCAACTTCTGATTCCACACCTCTGATTCCCCATATCTGATTCCCCGCCTCTATGTCCCCATATCTGATTCCCCGCCTCTGATTCCCCAACTCTGATTCCCCGCCTCTGATTCCCCAACTCTGATTCCCCGCCTCTGATTCCCGGCGTCCGATTCCCTGCCTCTGATTCCCCACCTCTGATTCGCCATCTCTGATTCCCCGCCTCTGATTCCCCGTGTCTGATTCCCTGCCTCTGATTCCCCATATCTGATTCCCCGCCTCTGTTTCCCCAGCTCTGATTCCCCACCTCTGATTCCCCAGCTCTGATTCCCTGCCACTGATTCCCCGCCCCTGATTCCCCACCTCTGATTCCCCATATCTTATTCCCCGCCTCTGTTTCCCCAGCTCTGATTCCCTGCCTCTGATTCCCTGCCCTGATTCCCCATCTCTGTTTCACCGCCTTTGATTCGCCACCTCTGATTCCCCATATCTGATTCCCCGCCTCTGTTTCCCCGCCTCTGATTCCCTGCCTCTGATTCCCAACCTCTGATTCCACACCTCTGATTCCCCATATCTGATTCCCCGTCTCAATTTCCCCATATCTGATTCCCCGCCTCTGATTCACCAACTCTGATTCCCCGCCTCTGATTCCCCAACTCTGATTCCCCGCCTCTGATTCCCGGCGTCCGATTCCCTGCCTCTGATTCCCCGCCTCTGATTCGCCATCTCTGATTCCCCGCCTCTGATTCCCCGTGTCAGATTCCCTGCCTCTGATTCCCCGCCTCAGATTCCCCGCCTCTGATTCCCTGCCACTGATTCCCTGCCCCTGATTCCCCACCTCTGATTCCCCATATCTGATTCCCCGCCTCTGTTTCCCCGCCTCTGATTCCCCGCCTCTGATTCCCCATATCTGATTCCCTGCCTCTGATTCCACAACTCTGATTCCCCGCCTCTGATTCCCCAGCTCTGAAACCCCGCCTCTGATTCCCCGCGTCTGATTCCCTCCCTCTGATTCCCCGCCTTGATTCCCCATCTCTGATTCACAACCTCTGATTCCCCACCTCTGATTCCCCATATCTGATTCCCCGCCTCTGTTTCCCCGCCTCTGATTCCCCGCCTCTGATTCCCCATATCTGATTCCCCGGCTCTGATTGCCCACCTCTGATTCCCCGCCTCTGATTCGCAAGCTCTGATTCCCCGCCTCTGAATCCCCGCATCTGATTCCCTGCCTCTGATTCCCCGCCTCTGATTCCCCATCTCTGATTCACCGCCTTTGATTCCCCACCTCTGATTCTCCATATCTGATTCCCCACCTCTGTTTCCCCGCCTCTGATTCCCCGCCTCTGATTCTCCATATCTCATTCCCCGCCTCTGAATCCCCATCTCTGATTCCCGGACTCTGATTCCCCACCTCTGATTCCCGGCCTCTTATTCCCAGAATCTGATTCCCGGCCTCTGATTCCCGGCCTCTGATTCCCCGCTTCTGATTCTGATTCCCTGCCTCTGATTCCCCATCTCTGATTCCGCACATCTGATTCCCTGCCTCTGAATCCCCACCTCTGATTCCCCATATCTGATTCCGCACATCCGATTCCCTGCCTCTGATTCCCCGCCTCTGATATCCCGCCTCTGATTCGCAACCTCTAATTCCCCACCTCTGATTTCCCATATCTGATTCCCCGCCTCTGTTTCCCTGCCTCTGATTCCCGGCCTCTGTTTCCCCATATCTGATTCCCCTCCTCTGATTCCCCAACTCTGATTCCCCGCCTCTGATTCCCCAGCTTTGATTCCCCGCCTTTTATTCCCGGCCTCTGATTCCCTGCCACTGATTCCCCGCCTCTGATTCCCCACCTCTGATTCCCCATATCTGATTCCCCGCCTCTGTTTCCCCACCTCTGATTCCCGGCCTCTTATTCCCAGCATCTGATTCCCGGCCTCTGATTCCCTGCCTCTGATTCCCCGCCTCTGATTCCCCATCTCTGATTCCCCGCCTCTGATTCCCCGTGTCTGATTCCCTGCCTCTGATTCCCCGTCTCTGATTCCCCGCGTCTGATTCCCTGCCACTGATTCCCTGCCCCTGATTCCCCACCTCTGATTCCCCATATCTGATTCCCCGCCTCTGTTTCCCCAACTCTGATTCCCTTCCTCTATTTCGCCAGCTATGATTCCCCGCCTCTGATTCCCTGCCACTGATTCCCTGCCCCTGATTCCCCACCTCTGATTCCCCATATATGATTCCCCGCCTCTGATTCCCCAACTCTGATTCCCCTCCTCTAATTCGCCAGCTATGATTCCCCGCCTCTGATTCCCTGCGTCTGATTCCCTGCCTCTGATTCCCAGCCTCTGGTTCCCCTTCTCTGATTCACCACCTCTGAATCCCCACCTCTGATTCCCCATCTCTGATTCCGTACATCCGATTCCCTGCCTCTGATTCCCCGCCTCTGATTCCCCGCCTCTGATTCCCCGCCTCTGATTCCCCGCGTCTGATTCCCTGCCACTGATTCCCTGCCCCTGATTCCCCACCTCTGATTCCCCATATCTGATTCCCCGCCTCTGTTTCCCCACCTCTGATTCCCCGCCTCTGTTTCCCCATATCTGATTCCCCGCCTCTGATTCCCCAACTCTGATTCCCCTCCTCTAATTCGCCAGCTATGATTCCCCGCCTCTGATTCCCTGCATCTGATTGCCTGCCTCTGATTCCCAGCCTCTGATTCCCCTTCTCTGATTCACCACCTCTGAATCCCCACCTCTGATTCCCCATCTCTGATTCCGCACATCCGATTCCCTGCCTCTGATTCCCCGCCTTTTATTCCCGGCCTCTGATTCCCTGCCACTGATTCCCTGCTTCTGATTCTGATTCCCTGCCTCTGATTCCCCATCTCTGATTCCGCACATCTGATTCCCTGCCTCTGATTCCCCACCTCTGATTCCCCATATCTGATTCCCCGCCTCTGTTTCCCCGCCTCTGATTCCCCGCCTCTGTTTCCCGATATCTGATTCCCCGCCTCTGATTCCCCAACTCTGATTCCCCTCCTCTAATTCGCCAGCTATGATTCCCCGCCTCTGATTCCCTGCGTCTGATTCCCTGCCTCTGATTCCCAGCCTCTTATTCCCCTTCTCTGATTCACCACCTCTGAATCCCCACCTCTGATTCCCCATCTCTGATTCCGCACATCCGATTCCCTGCCTCTGATTCCCAGCCTCTGATTCCCCGCCTCTGATTCGCAACCACTAATTCCCCACCTCTGATTCCCCATATCTGATTCCCCGCCTCTGTTTCCCTGCCTCTGATTCCCGGCCTCTGTTTCCCCATATCTGATTCCCCTCCTCTGATTCCCCAACTCTGATTCCCCGCCTTTTATTCCCGGCCTCTGATTCCCTGCCACTGATTCCCCGCCCCTGATTCCCCACCTCTGATTCCCCATATCTGATTCCCCGCCTCTGTTTCCCCAGCTCTGATTCCCCACCTCTGATCCCCCAGCTCTGATTCCCTGCCACTGATTCCCCGCCCCTGATTCCCCACCTCTGATTCCCCATATCTGATTCCCCGCCTCTGTTTCCCCAGCTCTGATTCCCTGCCTCTGATTCCCTGCCCTGATTCCCCATCTCTGTTTCACCGCCTTTGATTCGCCACCTCTGATTCCCCATATCTGATTCCCCGCCTCTGTTTCCCCGCCTCTGATTCCCTGCCTATGATTCCCAACTTCTGATTCCACACCTCTGATTCCCCATATCTGATTCCCCGCCTCTATGTCCCCATATCTGATTCCCCGCCTCTGATTCCCCAACTCTGATTCCCCGCCTCTGATTCCCCAACTCTGATTCCCCGCCTCTGATTCCCGGCGTCCGATTCCCTGCCTCTGATTCCCCACCTCTGATTCGCCATCTCTGATTCCCCGCCTCTGATTCCCCGTGTCTGATTCCCTGCCTCTGATTCCCCATATCTGATTCCCCGCCTCTGTTTCCCCAGCTCTGATTCCCCACCTCTGATTCCCCAGCTCTGATTCCCTGCCACTGATTCCCCGCCCCTGATTCCCCACCTCTGATTCCCCATATCTGATTCCCCGCCTCTGTTTCCCCAGCTCTGATTCCCTGCCTCTGATTCCCTGCCCTGATTCCCCATCTCTGTTTCACCGCCTTTGATTCGCCACCTCTGATTCCCCATATCTGATTCCCCGCCTCTGTTTCCCCGCCTCTGATTCCCTGCCTCTGATTCCCAACCTCTGATTCCACACCTCTGATTCCCCATATCTGATTCCCCGTCTCTATTTCCCCATATCTGATTCCCCGCCTCTGATTCACCAACTCTGATTCCCCGCCTCTGATTCCCCAACTCTGATTCCCCGCCTCTGATTCCCGGCGTCCGATTCCCTGCCTCTGATTCCCCGCCTCTGATTCGCCATCTCTGATTCCCCGCCTCTGATTCCCCGTGTCAGATTCCCTGCCTCTGATTCCCCGCCTCAGATTCCCCGCCTCTGATTCCCTGCCACTGATTCCCTGCCCCTGATTCCCCACCTCTGATTCCCCATATCTGATTCCCCGCCTCTGTTTCCCCGCCTCTGATTCCCCGCCTCTGATTCCCCATATCTGATTCCCTGCCTCTGATTCCACAACTCTGATTCCCCGCCTCTGATTCCCCAGCTCTGAAACCCCGCCTCTGATTCCCCGCGTCTGATTCCCTCCCTCTGATTCCCCGCCTTGATTCCCCATCTCTGATTCACAACCTCTGATTCCCCACCTCTGATTCCCCATATCTGATTCCCCGCCTCTGTTTCCCCGCCTCTGATTCCCCGCCTCTGATTCCCCATATCTGATTCCCCGGCTCTGATTGCCCACCTCTGATTCCCCGCCTCTGATTCGCAAGCTCTGATTCCCCGCCTCTGAATCCCCGCATCTGATTCCCTGCCTCTGATTCCCCGCCTCTGATTCCCCATCTCTGATTCACCGCCTTTGATTCCCCACCTCTGATTCTCCATATCTGATTCCCCACCTCTGTTTCCCCGCCTCTGATTCCCCGCCTCTGATTCTCCATATCTCATTCCCCGCCTCTGAATCCCCATCTCTGATTCCCGGACTCTGATTCCCCACCTCTGATTCCCGGCCTCTTATTCCCAGAATCTGATTCCCGGCCTCTGATTCCCGGCCTCTGATTCCCCGCTTCTGATTCTGATTCCCTGCCTCTGATTCCCCATCTCTGATTCCGCACATCTGATTCCCTGCCTCTGAAACCCCACCTCTGATTCCCCATATCTGATTCCGCACATCCGATTCCCTGCCTCTGATTCCCCGCCTCTGATATCCCGCCTCTGATTCGCAACCTCTAATTCCCCACCTCTGATTTCCCATATCTGATTCCCCGCCTCTGTTTCCCTGCCTCTGATTCCCGGCCTCTGTTTCCCCATATCTGATTCCCCTCCTCTGATTCCCCAACTCTGATTCCCCGCCTCTGATTCCCCAGCTTTGATTCCCCGCCTTTTATTCCCGGCCTCTGATTCCCTGCCACTGATTCCCCGCCTCTGATTCCCCACCTCTGATTCCCCATATCTGATTCCCCGCCTCTGTTTCCCCACCTCTGATTCCCGGCCTCTTATTCCCAGCATCTGATTCCCGGCCTCTGATTCCCTGCCTCTGATTCCCCGCCTCTGATTCCCCATCTCTGATTCCCCGCCTCTGATTCCCCGTGTCTGATTCCCTGCCTCTGATTCCCCGTCTCTGATTCCCCGCGTCTGATTCCCTGCCACTGATTCCCTGCCCCTGATTCCCCACCTCTGATTCCCCATATCTGATTCCCCGCCTCTGTTTCCCCAACTCTGATTCCCTTCCTCTATTTCGCCAGCTATGATTCCCCGCCTCTGATTCCCTGCCACTGATTCCCTGCCCCTGATTCCCCACCTCTGATTCCCCATATATGATTCCCCGCCTCTGATTCCCCAACTCTGATTCCCCTCCTCTAATTCGCCAGCTATGATTCCCCGCCTCTGATTCCCTGCGTCTGATTCCCTGCCTCTGATTCCCAGCCTCTGATTCCCCTTCTCTGATTCACCACCTCTGAATCCCCACCTCTGATTCCCCATCTCTGATTCCGTACATCCGATTCCCTGCCTCTGATTCCCCGCCTCTGATTCCCCGCCTCTGATTCCCCGCCTCTGATTCCCCGCGTCTGATTCCCTGCCACTGATTCCCTGCCCCTGATTCCCCACCTCTGATTCCCCATATCTGATTCCCCGCCTCTGTTTCCCCACCTCTGATTCCCCGCCTCTGTTTCCCCATATCTGATTCCCCGCCTCTGATTCCCCAACTCTGATTCCCCTCCTCTAATTCGCCAGCTATGATTCCCCGCCTCTGATTCCCTGCATCTGATTGCCTGCCTCTGATTCCCAGCCTCTGATTCCCCTTCTCTGATTCACCACCTCTGAATCCCCACCTCTGATTCCCCATCTCTGATTCCGCACATCCGATTCCCTGCCTCTGATTCCCCGCCTTTTATTCCCGGCCTCTGATTCCCTGCCACTGATTCCCTGCTTCTGATTCTGATTCCCTGCCTCTGATTCCCCATCTCTGATTCCGCACATCTGATTCCCTGCCTCTGATTCCCCACCTCTGATTCCCCATATCTGATTCCCCGCCTCTGTTTCCCCACATCTGATTCCCCGCCTCTGTTTCCCGATATCTGATTCCCCGCCTCTGATTCCCCAACTCTGATTCCCCTCCTCTAATTCGCCAGCTATGATTCCCCGCCTCTGATTCCCTGCGTCTGATTCCCTGCCTCTGATTCCCAGCCTCTGATTCCCCTTCTCTGATTCACCACCTCTGAATCCCCACCTCTGATTCCCCATCTCTGATTCCGCACATCCGATTCCCTGCCTCTGATTCCCAGCCTCTGATTCCCCGCCTCTGATTCGCAACCTCTAATTCCCCACCTCTGATTCCCCATATCTGATTCCCCGCCTCTGTTTCCCTGCCTCTGATTCCCGGCCTCTGTTTCCCCATATCTGATTCCCCTCCTCTGATTCCCCGCCTTTTATTCCCGGCCTCTGATTCCCTGCCACTGATTCCCCGCCCCTGATTCCCCACCTCTGATTCCCCATATCTGATTCCCCGCCTCTGTTTCCCCAGCTCTGATTCCCCACCTCTGATTCCCCAGCTCTGATTCCCACCCACTGATTCCCCGCCCCTGATTCCCCACCTCTGATTCCCCATATCTGATTCCCCGCCTCTGTTTCCCCAGCTCTGATTCCCTGCCTCTGATTCCCTGCCCTGATTCCCCATCTCTGTTTCACCGCCTTTGATTCGCCACCTCTGATTCCCCATATCTGATTCCCCGCCTCTGTTTCCCCGCCTCTGATTCCCTGCCTCTGATTCCCAACCTCTGATTCCACACCTCTGATTCCCCATATCTGATTCCCCGCCTCTATTTCCCCATATCTGATTCCCCGCCTCTGATTCCCCAACTCTGATTCCCCGCCTCTGATTCCCCAACTCTGATTCCCCGCCTCTGATTCCCGGCGTCCGATTCCCTGCCTCTGATTCCCCGCCTCTGATTCGCCATCTCTGATTGCCCGCCTCTGATTCCCCGTGTCTGATTCCCTGCCTCTGATTCCCCATATCTGATTACCCGCCTCTGTTACCCCAGCTCTGATTCCCAACCTCTGATTCCCCAGCTCTGATTCCCTGCCACTGATTCCCCGCCCCTGATTCCCCACCTCTGATTCCCCATATCTGATTCCCCGCCTCTGTTTCCCCAGCTCTGATTCCCTGCCTCTGATTCCCTGCCCTGATTCCCCATCTCTGTTTCACCGCCTTTGATTCGCCACCTCTGATTCCCCATATCTGATTCCCCGCCTCTGTTTCCCCGCCTCTGATTCCCTGCCTCTGATTCCCAACCTCTGATTCCACACCTCTGATTCCCCATATCTGATTCCCCGCCTCTATTTCCCCATATCTGATTCCCCGCCTCTGATTCACCAACTCTGATTCCCCGCCTCTGATTCCCCAACTCTGATTCCCCGCCTCTGATTCCCGGCGTCCGATTCCCTGCCTCTGATTCCCCGCCTCTGATTCGCCATCTCTGATTCCCCGCCTCTGATTCCCCGTGTCTGATTCCCTGCCTCTGATTCCCCACCTCAGATTCCCCGCCTCTGATTCCCTGCCACTGATTCCCTGCCCCTGATTCCCCACCTCTGATTCCCCATATCTGATTCCCCGCCTCTGTTTCCCCGCCTCTGATTCCCCGCCTCTGATTCCCCATATCTGATTCCCTGCCTCTGATTCCACAACTCTGATTCCCCGCCTCTGATTCCCCAGCTCTGAAACCCCGCCTCTGATTCCCCGCGTCTGATTCCCTCCCTCTGATTCCCCGCCTTGATTCCCCATCTCTGATTCACAACCTCTGATTCCCCACCTCTGATTCCCCATATCTGATTCCCTGCCTCTGTTTCCCCGCCTCTGATTCCCCGCCTCTGATTCCCCATATCTGATTCCCCGGCTCTGATTGCCCACCTCTGATTCCCCGCCTCTGATTCGCCAGCTCTGATTCCCCGCCTCTGAATCCCCGCATCTGATTCCCTGCCTCTGATTCCCCGCCTCTGATTCCCCATCTCTGATTCACCGCCTTTGATTCCCCACCTCTGATTCTCCATATCTGATTCCCCACCTCTGTTTCCCCGCCTCTGATTCCCCGCCTCTGATTCTCCATATCTCATTCCCCGCCTCTGAATCCCCATCTCTGATTCCCGGACTCTGATTCCCCACCTCTGATTCCCGGCCTCTTATTCCCAGCATCTGATTCCCGGCCTCTGATTCCCGGCCTCTGATTCCCCGCTTCTGATTCTGATTCCCTGCCTCTGATTCCCCATCTCTGATTCCGCACATTTGATTCCCTGCCTCTGATTCCCCACCTCTGATTCCCCATATCTGATTCCCCGCCTCTGTTTCCCCGCCTCTGATTCCCCGCCTCTGTTTCCCCATATCTAATTCCCCACCTCTGATGCCCCAACTCTGATTCCCCGCCTCTGATTCCCCAGCTCTGATTCCCCGCCTCTGATTCCCCGCAACCGATTCCCCATGTCTGATTCCCCGCCTCTGTTTCCCCGCCTCTGATTCCCCGCCTCTGTTTCCCCATATCTGATTCCCCGCCTCTGATTCCCCAGCTCTGATTCCCTGCCTCTGATTCCCCGCGTTCTATTCACTGCCTCTGATTCCCCTCCTGTGATTCCCCATCTCTGATTCACCACCTCTGATTCCCCACCTCTGATTCCCCATATCTAATTCCCCGCCTCTGCTTGCCCGCCTCTCATTCCCCGCCTCTGTTTCCCCATATCTGATTCCCCGCCTCTGAATCCCCAACTCTGATTCCCTGCCTCTGATTCACCAGCTCTGATTCCCCGCCTTTGATTCCCCCCGTCTGATTCCCAGCCTCTGAATCCCCGTCTGATTTCTTGCCTCTGATTCCCCGCCTCTGATTCCCCATCTCTGATTCACTGCCTCTGATTCCCCACATCTGATTCCCCATCTCTGATTCCGCACAACCGATTCCCTGCCTTTGATTCCCCGACTATGATTCCACACCTCTGATTCCCCAGCTCTGATTCCCCGCATCTGATTCCCCGCGTCTGATTCCCTGCCTGTGATTCCCCGCCTCTGATTCCCCATCTCTGATTCCCCACCTCTGATTCCCCGTGTCTGATTCCCTTCCTTTGATTCCCCGCCTCTGATTCCCCGCCTCTGATTCCCTGCCACTGATTCCCCGCCCCTGATTCCCCACCTCTGATTCCCCATATCTTATTCCCCGCCAATGTTTCCCCCCCTCTGATTCCCAGCCTCTGATTCCCCATATCTGATTCCCTGCCTCTGATTCCCCATATCTGATTCCCCGCCTCTATTTCCCCATATCTGCTTCGCCGCCTCTGATTCCCCAACTCTGATTCCCCGCCTCTGATTCCCCAGCTCTGATTTCCCGCCTCTGATTCCCGGCATCCGATTCCCTGCCTCTGATTCCCCGCCTCTGATTCCCCATCTCTGATTCCCCGCCTCTGATTCCGCGTGTCTGATTCCCTGCCTCTGATTCCCCGCCTCTGATTCCCCATATCTGATTCCCCGCCTCTGTTTTCCCGCCTCTGATTCCCTGCCTCTGATTCCCCATATCTGATTCCCCGCCTCTGATTCCCCAACTCTGATTCCCCGCCTCTGATTCCCCAGCTCTGAATCCCCGCCTCTGATTCCCCGCGTCTGATTCCCTGCCTCTGATTCCCCGCCTCTGATTCCCCATCTGTGATTCACAACCTCTGATGCCCCACCTCTGATTCCCCATATCCGATTCCCCGCCTCTGTTTCCCCGCCTCTGATTCCCCGCCTCTGATTCCCCATATCTGATTCCCCGCCTCTGATTGCCCACCTCTGATTCCCCGCGTCTGATTCCCTGCCTCTGATTCCACGCCTCTGATTCCCCATCTCTGATTCACCACCTCTGATTCCCGGCCTCTGATTCCCCATCTCTGATTCCGCACATCCGATTCCCTGCCTATGATTCCCCACCTCTGATTCCCCGCCTCTGATTCCCCATATCTGATTCCCTGCCTCTGTTTCCCCGCCTCTGATTCCCCACCTCTGTTTCCCCATATCTGATTCCCCGCCTCTGATTCCCCAACTCTAATACCCCGCCTCTGATTCCCCGCATCTGATTCCCCGCCTCTGAATCCCCAACTCTGATTCCCTGCCTCTGATTCACCAGCTCTGATTCCCCGCCTTTGATTCCCCCCGTCTGATTCCCAGCCTCTGAATCCCCGTCTGATTTCTTGCCTCTGATTCCCCGCCTCTGATTCCCCATCTCTGATTCACTGCCTCTGATTCCCCATCTCTGATTCCGCACATCTGATTCCTTGCCTCTGATTCCCCACCTCTGATTCCCCATATCTGATTCCCCACCTCTGATTCCCCAACTCTGATTCCCCGCCTCTGATTCCCCGCCTCTGATTCCCCGCCTCTGTTTCCCAATATCTAAGTCCCCGCCTCTGATTCCCCAAATCTGATTCCCCACCTCTGATTCCCCAGCTCTGATTCCCCGCCTCTGATTCCCCGCATCTGATTCCCTGCATCTGATTCCAAGCCTCTGATTCCCTGCCTCTGATTCCCAACCTCTGATTCCCCACCTCTGATTCCCCATATCTGATTCCCCGCCTCTGTTTCCCCGCCTCGGATTCCCCGCCTCTGTTTCCCCATATCTGATTCCCGGCCTCTGATTCCACGCCTCTGATTCCCCGCCTCTGATTCCCTGCCTCTGATTCCCCATCTCCGATTCCGCACATCTGATTCCCTTCCTCTGATTCCCCGCCTCTGATTCCCCGCCTCTGATTCCCTGCCTCTGATTCCCAACCTCGGATTCCCCACCTCTGATTCCCCATATCTGATTCCACGCCTCTGTTTCCCCGCCTCTGTTTCCCCGCCTCTGATTCCCCGCCTCTGTTTCCCTATATCTAATTCCCCACCTCTGATGCCCAAACTCTGATTCCCCGCCTCTGATTCCCCAGCTCTGATTCCCCGCCTCTGATTCCCTGCATCCGATTCCCCATATCTGATTCCCCGCCTCTGTTTCCCCGCCACTGATTCCCCGCCTCTGTTTTCCCGCCTCTGATTCCCCGCCTCTGTTTCCCCATATCTGATTCCCCGCCTCTGAATCCCCAACTTTGATTCCCTGCCTCAGATTCCCCAGCTCTGATTCCCTGCCTTTGATTCCCCCCGTCTGATTCCCAGCCTCTGAATCCCCGTGTCTGATTTCCTGCCTCTGATTCCCCGCCTCTGATTCCCCATCTCTGATTCACCGCCTCTGATTCCCCACCTCTGATTCCCCATCTCTGATTCCGCACATCCAATTCCCTGCCTCTCATTCCCCAACTCTGATTCCCCACCTCTGATTCCCCAGCTCTGATTCCCCACCTCAGATTCCCCGCGTCTGATTCCCCGCCTCTGATTCCCTGCCTCTGATTCCCCATATCTGATTCCCCGCCTCTGATTCACCAACTCTGATTCCCCGCTTCTATTTCCCCAGCTCTGAATCCCTGCCTCTGATTCCCCGCGTCTGATTCCCTGCCTCTGATTCCCCGCCTCTAATTCCCCATCTGTGATTCACAACCTCTGATGCCCCACCTCTGATTCCCCATATCTGATTCCCCGCCTCTGTTTCCCCGCCTCTGATTCCCCGCCTCTGATTCCCCATATCTGATTCCCCGCCTCTGATTGCCCACCTCTGATTCCCCGCGTCTGATTCCCTGCCTCTGATTCCCCGCCTCTGATTCCCCATATCTGATTCACCACCTCTGATTCCCGGCCTCTGATTCCCCATCTCTGATTCAGCACATCCGATTCCCTGCCTATGATTCCCCACCTCTGATTCCCCGCCTCTGATTCCCCATATCTGATTCCCTGCCTCTGTTTCCCCGCCTCTGATTCCCCACCTCTGTTTCCCCATATCTGATTCCCCGCCTCTGATTCCCCAACTCTAATACCCTGCCTCTGATTCCCCAGCTCTGATTCCCCGCCTCTGATTCCCCGCATCTGATTCCCTGCCTCTGATTCCCCACCTCTGATTCCAGGCCTCTGATTTCCCGCATCTGATTCCCTGCCTCTGATTCCCCGCCTCTGATTCCAGGCCTCTGATTCCCAGCATCTGATTCCGGCCTCTGATTCCCGGCCTCTGATTCCCTGCTTCTGATTCTGATTCCCTGCCTCTGATTCCCCATCTCTGATTCCGCACATCTGATTCCCTGCCTCTGATTCCCCACCTCTGATTCCCCATATCTGATTCCCCGCCTCTGTTTCCCCGCCTCTGATTCCCCGCCTCTGTTTCCCCATATCTGATTCCCCGCCTCTGATTCCCCAACTCTGATTGCCCTCCTCTAATTCGCCAGCTATGATTCCCCGCCTCTGATTCCCTGCGTCTGATTCCCTGCCTCTGATTCCCAGCCTCTGATTCCCCTTCTCTGATTCACCACCTCTGAATCCCCACCTCTGTTTCCCTGCCTCTGATTCCCGGCCTCTGTTTCCCCATATCTGATTCCCCTCCTCTGATTCCCCAACTCTGATTCCCCGCCTCTGATTCCCCAGCTCTGATTCCCCGCCTTTTATTCCCGGCCTCTGATTCCCTGCCACTGATGCCCCGCCCCTGATTCCCCACCTCTGATTCCCCATATCTGATTCCCCGCCTCTGTTTCCCCAGCTCTGATTCCCCACCTCTGATTCCCCAGCTCTGATTCCCTGCCTCTGATTCCCTGCCCTGATTCCCCATCTCTGTTTCACCGCCTTTGATTCGCCACCTCTGATTCCCCATATCTGATTCCCCGCCTCTGTTTCCCCGCCTCTGATTCCCTGCCTCTGATTCCCAACCTCTGATTCCACACCTCTGATTCCCCATATCTGATTCCCCGCCTCTATTTCCCCATATCTGATTAACCGCCTCTGATTCCCCAACTCTGATTCCCCGCCTCTGATTCCCCAGCTCTGATTCCCCGCCTCTGATTCCCGGCGTCCGATTCCCTGCCTCTGATTCCCCGCCTCTGATTCCCCATCTCTGATTCACCACCTCTGATTCCCCACCTCTGATTCCCCATATCTAATTCCCCGCCTCTGTTTTCCCACCTCTGATTCCCCGCCTCTGTTTCCCCATATCTGATTCCCCGCCTCTGAATCCCCAACTCTGATTCCCTGCCTCAGATTCCCCAGCTCTGATTCCCCATCTCTGATTCACCGCCTCTGATTCCCCACCTCTGATTCCCCATCTCTGATTCCGCACATCCAATTCCCTGCCTCTGATTCCCCAACTCTGATTCCCCACCTCTGATTCCCCAGCTCTAATTCCCCGCCTCAGATTCCCCGCGTCTGATTCCCTGCCTCTGATTCCCCGCCTCTGATTCCCTGCCTCTGATTCCCCATATCTGATTCCCCGCCTCTGATTCCCCAACTCTGATTCCCCGCTTCTGATTCCCCAGCTCTGAATCCCCGCCTCTGATTCCCCTCGTCTGATTCCCTGCCTCTGATTCCCCGCCTCTAATTCCCCATCTGTGATTCACAACTTCTGATGCCCCACCTCTGATTCCCCAGCTCTGATTCCCCGCCTCTGATTCCCTGCATCCGATTCCCCATATCTGATTCCCCGCCTCTGTTTCCCCGCCACTGATTCCCCGCCTCTGTTTCCCCATATCTGATTCCCCGCCTCTGATTCCCAACTATGATTCCCCGCCTCTGATTCCCCAGCTCTGATTCCCTGCCTCTGATTCCCCGCGTTCTATTCCCTGCCTCTGATTCCCCGCCTGTGATTCCCCATCACTGATTCACCACCTCTGATTCCCCACCTCTGATTCCCCATATCTAATTCCCCGCCTCTGTTTTCCCGCCTCTGATTCCCCGCCTCTGATTCCCCATATCTGATTCCCCGCCTCTGAATCCCCAACTCTGATTCCCTGCCTCAGATTCCCCAGCTCTGATTCCCCGCCTTTGATTCCCCCCGTCTGATTCCCAGCCTCTGAATCCCCGTGTCTGATTTCCTGCCTCTGATTCCCCGCCTCTGATTCCGCATCTCTGATTCACCGCCTCTGATTCCCCACCTCTGATTCCCCATCTCTGATTCCGCACATCCAATTCCCTGCCTCTGATTCCCCAACTCTGATTCCCCACCTCTGATTCCCCAGCTCTGATTCCCCGCCTCAGATTCCCCGCATCTGATTCCCTGCCTCTGATTCCCCGCCTCTGATTCCCTGCCTCTGATTCCCCATATCTGATTCCCCGCCTCTGATTCCCCAACTCTGATTCCCCGCTTCTGATTCCCCAGCTCTGAATCCCCGCCTCTGATTCCCCGCGTCTGATTCCCTGCCTCTGATTCCCCGCCTCTAATTCCCCATCTGCGATTCACAACCTCTGATGCCCCACCTCTGATTCCCCATATCTGATTCCCCGCCTCTGTTTCCCCGCCTCTTATTCCCCGCCTCTGATTCCCCATATCTGATTCCCCGCCTCTGATTGCCCACCTCTGATTCCCCGCGTCTGATTCCCTGCCTCTGATTCCCCGCCTCTGATTCCCCATATCTGATTCACCACCTCTGATTCCCGGCCTCTGATTCCCCATCTCTGATTCCGCACATCCGATTCCCTGCCTATGATTCCACACCTCTGATTCCCCGCCTCTGATTCCCCATATCTGATTCCCTGCCTCTGTTTCCCCGCCTCTGATTCCCCACCTCTGTTTCCCCATATCTGATTCCCCGCCTCTGATTCCCCAACTCTAATACCCTGCCTCTGATTCCCCAGCTCTGATTCCCCGCCTCTGATTCCCCGCATCTGATTCCCTGCCTCTGATTCCCCGCCTCTGATTCCAGGCCCCTGATTTCCCGCATCTGATTCCCTGCCTCTGATTCCCCGCCTCTGATTCCAGGCCTCTGATCCCAGCATCTGATTCCGGCCTCTGATTCCCAGACTCTGACTCCCTGCTTCTGATTCTGATTCCCTGCCTCTGATTCCCCATCTCTGATTCCGCACATCTGATTCCCTGCCTCTGATTCCCCACCTCTGATTCCCCATATCTGATTCCCCGCGTCTGTTTCCCCGCCTCTGATTCCCCGCCTCTGTTTCCCCATATCTGATTCCCCGCCTCTGATTCCCCAACTCTGATTCCCCTCCTCTAATTCGCCCGCTATGATTCCACGCCTCTGATTTCCTGCGTCTGATTCCCTGCCTCTGATTCCCAGCCTCTGATTCCCCTTCTCTGATTCACCACCACTGAATCCCCACCTCTGATTCCCCATCTCTGATTCCGCACATCCGATTCCCTGCCTCTGATTCCCCGCCTCTGATTCCCCGCCTCTGATTCGCAACCTCTAATTCCCCACCTCTGATTCCCCATATCTGATTCCCCGCCTCTGTTTCCCTGCCTCTGATTCCCGGCCTCTGTTTCCCCATATCTGATTCCCCTCCTCTGATTCCACAACTCTGATTCCCCGCCTCTGATTCCCCAGCTCTGATTCCCCGCCTTTTATTCCCGGCCACTGATTCCCTGCCACTGATTCCCCGCCCCTGATTCCCCACCTCTGATTCCCCATATCTGATTCCCCGCCTCTGTTTCCCCAGCTCTGATTCCCCACCTCTGATTCCCCAGCTCTGATTCCCTGCCACTGATTCCCCGCCCCTGATTCCCCACCTCTGATTCCCCATATCTGATTCCCCGCCTCTGTTTCCCCGCCTCTGATTCCCCGCCTCTGTTTCCCCATATCTGATTCCCGGCCTCTGATTCCCCGCCTCTGCTTCCCCGCCTCTGATTCCCTGCCTCTGATTCCCCATCTCCGATTCCGCACATCGGATTTCCTGCCTCTGATTCCCCGCCTCTGATTCCCCGCCTCTGATTCCCTGCTTCTGAATCCCAACCTCTGATTCCCCACCTCTGATTCCCCATATCTGATTCCCCGCCTCTGTTTCCCCGCCTCTGATTCCCCGCCTCTGATTCCCCAACTCTGAATCCCCACCTCTGATTCCCCAGCACTGATTCCACGCCTCTGATTCCCCGTGTTTGATTCCCTGCCTCTGATTCCCTGCCATGATTCCCCATCTCTGATTCACCGCCTTTAATTCGCCACCTCTGATTCCCCATATCTGATTCCCCTCCTCTGTTTCCCCGCCTCTGATTCCCAACCTCTGATTCCACACCTCTGATTCCCCATATCTGATTCCCCGCCTCTGTTTCCCTGCCTCTGATTCCCCGCCCCTGTTTCCCCATATCTGATTCCCCACCTCTGATTCTCCTACTCTGCTTCCCCGCCTCTGATTCCCCAGCTCTGATTCCCCGCCTCTGATTCCCCGTTTTTGATTCCCTGCCTCTGATTCCCCGCCTCTGATTCCCCATCTCTGATTCACCGCCTTTGATTCGCCACCTCTGTTTCCCCATATCTGATTCCCCACCTCTGTTTCCCCGCCTCTGATTCCCCGCCTCTGATTCCCCATATCTGATTCCCCGGCTCTGATTGCCCACCTCTGATTCCCCGCCTCTGATTCGCCAGCTCTGATTCCCCGCCTCTGATTCCCCGCATCTGATTCCCTGCCTCTGAATCCCCGCCTCTGATTCCCCATCTCTGATTCACCGCCTTTGATTCGCCACCTCTGATTCCCCATATCTGATTCCCCACCTCTGTTTCCCGGCCTCTGATTCCCCGCCTCTGATTCTCCATATCTCATTCCCCGCCTCTGAATCCCCATCTCTGATTCCCGGACTCTGATTCCCCACCTCTGATTCCCGGCCTCTTATTCCCAGCATCTGATTCCCGGCCTCTGATTCCCGGCCTCTGATTCCCCGCTTCTGATTCTGATTCCTTGCCTCTGATTCCCCATCTCTGATTCCGCACATCTGATTCCCTGCCTCTGATTCCCCACCTCTGATTCCCCATATCTGATTCCCCGCCTCTGTTTCCCCGCCTCTGATTCCCCGCCTCTGTTTCCCTATATCTAATTCCCCACCTCTGATGCCCCAACTCTGATTCCCCGCCTCTGATTCCCCAGCTCTGATTCCCCACCTCTGATTCCCCGCATCCGATTCCCCATATGTGATTCCCCGCCTCTGTTTCCCCGCCTCTGATTCCCCGCCTCTGTTTCCCCATATCTGATTCCCCGCCTCTGATTCCTAACTATGATTCCCCGCCTCTGATTCCCCAGCTCTGATTCGCTGCCTCTGATTCCCTGCGTTCTATTCCCTGCCTCTGATTCCCCGCCTGTGATTCCCCATCACTGATTCCCCACCTCTGATTCCCCACATCTGATTCCCCATATCTAATTCCCCGCCTCTGTTTGCCCGCCTCTGATTCCCCGCCTCTGTTTCCCCATATCTGATTCCCCGTCTCTGAATCCCCAACTCTGATTCCCTGCCTCTGATTCCCCAGCTCTGATTCCCCGCCTTTGATTCCCCCCGTTTGATTCCCAGCCTCTGAATCCCCGTGTCTGATTTCCTGCCTCTGATTCCCCGCCTCTGATTCCCCATCTCTGATTCACCGCCTCTGATTCCCCACCTCTGATTCCCCATGTCTGATTCCGCACATCCGATTCCCTGCCTCTGATTCCCCAACTCTGATTCCCCGCCTCTGATTCCCCATCTCTGATTCCCCACCTCTGATTCCCCGTGTTTGATTCCCTGCCTCTGATTCCCCGCCTCTGAATACCAGCCTCTGATTCCCCATATCTGATTCCCCGCCTCTGATTCCCTGCCTCTGATTCCCCAGCTCTGATTCCCCGCCTTTGATTCCCCCCGTCTGATTCCCAGCCTCTGAATCCCCATGTCTGATTTCCTGCCTCTGATTCCCCGCCTCTGATTCCCCATCTCTGATTCACCGCCTCTGATTCCCCATCTCTGATTCCCCACCTCTGATTCCCCGTGTCTGATTCCCCGTGTCTGATTCCCTGCCTCTGATTCCACGCCTCTGATTCCCCATATCTGATTCCCTGCCACTGATTCCCCGCCTCTGATTCCCCATCTCTGATTCACCACCTCTGATTCCCGGCCTCTGATTGCCCACCTCTGATTCCCCGCCTCTGATTCGCCAGCTATGATTCCCCCCCTCTGATTCCCCGCGTCTCATTCCCCGCCTCTGATTCCCCAACTCTAATACCCCGCCTCTGATTCCCCAGCTCTGATTCCCCTCCTCTGATTCCCCGCATCTGATTCCCTGCCTCTGATTCCACGCCTCAAATTCCAGGCCTCTGATTCCCAACCTCTGATACCCCACCTCTGATTCCCAATATCTGATTCCCCGCCTCTGTTTCACCGCCTCTGATTCCCCGACTCTGTTTCCCCGCCTGTGATTCCCCAGCTCTGATTCGCCGCCTCTGATTCCCCATATCTGATTCCCATCCTCTGATTGCCCACCTCTGATTCCCCGCCTCTGATTCGCCAGCTCTGATTCCCCGCCTCTGATTCCCCGCATCTGATTCCCTGCCTCTGATTCCCCGCCTCTGATTCCCCATCTCTGATTCCCCGCCTGTGATTCCCCAGCTCTGATTCCCCGCCTCTGATTCCCCAGCTCTGATTCCCAGCCTCTGATTCCCCGTGTTTGATCCCCTGCCTCTGATTACCTTCCTCTGATTCCCGGCCACTGATACCCCGCTTCTGATTCTGATTCCCTGCCTCTGATTCCCCATCTCTGATTCACCACATCTGAATTCCCGCCTCTGTTTCCACGCCTCTGATTCCCTGCCTCTGATTCCCAACCTTTGATTCCCCACCCCTGATTCCCCATATCTGATTCTCCGCCTCTGTTTCCCTGCCTCTGATTCCCCGCCCCTGTTTCCCCATATCTGATTCCCCGCCTCTGATTCCCCAACTCTGATTCCCCGCCTCTGATTCCCCAGCTCTGATTCCCCGCCTCTGATTCCCCGTGTTTGATTCCCTGCCTCTGATTCCCCGCCTCTGATTCCCCGCCTCTGATTCGCAACCTCTAATTCCCCACCTCTGATTCCCCATATCTGATTCCCCGCCTCTGTTTCCCTGCCTCTGATTCCCGGCCTCTGTTTCCCCATATCTGATTCCCCTCCTCTGATTCCACAACTCTGATTCCCCGCCTCTGATTCCCCAGCTCTGATTCCCCGCCTTTTATTCCCGGCCTCTGATTCCCTGCCACTGATTCCCCGCCCCTTATTCCCCACCTCTGATTCCCCATATCTGATTCCCCGCCTCTGTTTCCCCAGCTCTGATTCCCCACCTCTGATTCCCCAGCTCTGATTCCCTGCCACTGATTCCCCGCCCCTGATTCCCCACCTCTGATTCCCCATATCTGATTCCCCGCCTCTGTTTCCCCGCCTCTGATTCCCCGCCTCTGTTTCCCCATATCTGATTCCCGGCCTCTGATTCCCCGCCTCTGCTTCCCCGCCTCTGATTCCCTGCCTCTGATTCCCCATCTCCGATTCCGCACATCGGATTTCCTGCCTCTGATTCCCCGCCTCTGATTCCCCGCCTCTGATTCCCTGCTTCTGATTCCCAACCTCTGATTCCCCACCTCTGATTCCCCATATCTGATTCCCCGCCTCTGTTTCCCCGCCTCTGATTCCCCGCCTCTGATTCCCCAACTCTGAATCCCCACCTCTGATTCCCCAGCACTGATTCCACGCCTCTGATTCCCCGTGTTTGATTCCCTGCCTCTGATTCCCTGCCATGATTCCCCATCTCTGATTCACCGCCTTTAATTCGCCACCTCTGATTCCCCATATCTGATTCCCCTCCTCTGTTTCCCCGCCTCTGATTCCCAACCTCTGATTCCACACCTCTGATTCCCCATATCTGATTCCCCGCCTCTGTTTCCCTGCCTCTGATTCCCCGCCCCTGTTTCCCCATATCTGATTCCCCACCTCTGATTCTCCTACTCTGCTTCCCCGCCTCTGATTCCCCAGCTCTGATTCCCCGCCTCTGATTCCCCGTTTTTGATTCCCTGCCTCTGATTCCCCGCCTCTGATTCCCCATCTCTGATTCACCGCCTTTGATTCGCCACCTCTGTTTCCCCATATCTGATTCCCCACCTCTGTTTCCCCGCCTCTGATTCCCCGCCTCTGATTCCCCATATCTGATTCCCCGGCTCTGATTGCCCACCTCTGATTCCCCGCCTCTGATTCGCCAGCTCTGATTCCCCGCCTCTGATTCCCCGCATCTGATTCCCTGCCTCTGAATCCCCGCCTCTGATTCCCCATCTCTGATTCACCGCCTTTGATTCGCCACCTCTGATTCCCCATATCTGATTCCCCACCTCTGTTTCCCGGCCTCTGATTCCCCGCCTCTGATTCTCCATATCTCATTCCCCGCCTCTGAATCCCCATCTCTGATTCCCGGACTCTGATTCCCCACCTCTGATTCCCGGCCTCTTATTCCCAGCATCTGATTCCCGGCCTCTGATTCCCGGTCTCTGATTCCCCGCTTCTGATTCTGATTCCCTGCCTCTGATTCCCCATCTCTGATTCCGCACATCTGATTCCCTGCCTCTGATTCCCCACCTCTGATTCCCCATATCTGATTCCCCGCCTCTGTTTCCCCGCCTCTGATTCCCCGCCTCTGTTTCCCTATATCTAATTCCCCACCTCTGATGCCCCAACTCTGATTCCCCGCCTCTGATTCCCCAGCTCTGATTCCCCACCTCTGATTCCCCGCATCCGATTCCCCATATGTGATTCCCCGCCTCTGTTTCCCCGCCTCTGATTCCCCGCCTCTGCTTCCCCATATCTGATTCCCCGCCTCTGATTCCCAACTATGATTCCCCGCCTCTGATTCCCCAGCTCTGATTCCCTGCCTCTGATTCCCTGCGTTCTATTCCCTGCCTCTGATTCCCCGCCTGTGATTCCCCATCACTGATTCACCACCTCTGATTCCCCACATCTGATTCCCCATATCTAATTCCCCGCCTCTGTTTGCCCGCCTCTGATTCCCCGCCTCTGTTTCCCCATATCTGATTCCCCGTCTCTGAATCCCCAACTCTGATTCCCTGCCTCTGATTCCCCAGCTCTGATTCCCCGCCTTTGATTCCCCCCGTTTGATTCCCAGCCTCTGAATCCCCGTGTCTGATTTCCTGCCTCTGATTCCCCGCCTCTGATTCCCCATCTCTGATTCACCGCCTCTGATTCCCCACCTCTGATTCCCCATGTCTGATTCCGCACATCCGATTCCCTGCCTCTGATTCCCCAACTCTGATTCCCCGCCTCTGATTCCCCATCTCTGATTCCCCACCTCTGATTCCCCGTGTTTGATTCCCTGCCTCTGATTCCCCGCCTCTGAATACCAGCCTCTGATTCCCCATATCTGATTCCCCGCCTCTGATTCCCTGCCTCTGATTCCCCAGCTCTGATTCCCCGCCTTTGATTCCCCCCGTCTGATTCCCAGCCTCTGAATCCCCATGTCTGATTTCCTGCCTCTGATTCCCCGCCTCTGATTCCCCATCTCTGATTCACCGCCTCTGATTCCCCATCTCTGATTCCCCACCTCTGATTCCCCGTGTCTGATTCCCCGTGTCTGATTCCCTGCCTCTGATTCCACGCCTCTGATTCCCCATATCTGATTCCCTGCCTCTGATTCCCCGCCTCTGATTCCCCATCTCTGATTCACCACCTCTGATTCCCGGCCTCTGATTGCCCACCTCTGATTCCCCGCCTCTGATTCGCCAGCTATGATTCCCCCCCTCTGATTCCCCGCGTCTCATTCCCCGCCTCTGATTCCCCAACTCTAATACCCCGCCTCTGATTCCCCAGCTCTGATTCCCCTCCTCTGATTCCCCGCATCTGATTCCCTGCCTCTGATTCCACGCCTCAAATTCCAGGCCTCTGATTCCCAACCTCTGATACCCCACCTCTGATTCCCAATATCTGATTCCCCGCCTCTGTTTCACCGCCTCTGATTCCCCGCCTCTGTTTCCCCGCCTGTGATTCCCCAGCTCTGATTCCCCGCCTCTGATTCCCCATATCTGATTCCCATCCTCTGATTGCCCACCTCTGATTCCCCGCCTCTGATTCGCCAGCTCTGATTCCCCGCCTCTGATTCCCCGCATCTGATTCCCTGCCTCTGATTCCCCGCCTCTGATTCCCCATCTCTGATTCCCCGCCTGTGATTCCCCAGCTCTGATTCCCCGCCTCTGATTCCCCAGCTCTGATTCCCAGCCTCTGATTCCCCGTGTTTGATCCCCTGCCTCTGATTACCTTCCTCTGATTCCCGGCCACTGAAACCCCGCTTCTGATTCTGATTCCCTGCCTCTGATTCCCCATCTCTGATTCACCACATCTGAATCCCCGCCTCTGTTTCCACGCCTCTGATTCCCTGCCTCTGATTCCCAACCTCTGATTCCCCACCCCTGATTCCCCATATCTGATTCCCCGCCTCTGATTCCCCAACTCTGATTCCCCGCCTCTGATTCCCCAGCTCTGATTCCCCGCCTCTGATTCCCCGTGTTTGATTCCCTGCCTCTGATTCCCCGCCTCTGATTCCCCATCTCTGATTCACCGCCTTTGATTCGCCACCTCTGATTCCCCATATCTGATTCCCCACCTCTGTTACCCCGCCTCTGATTCCCCGCCTCTGATTCCCCATATATCATTCCCCGCCTCTGAATCCCCATCTCTGATTCCCGGACTCTGATTCCCCACCTCTGATTCCCGGCCTCTTCTTCCCGGCATCTGAATCCCGGCCTCTGATTCCCGGCCTCTGATTCCCCACTTCTGATTCTGATTCCCTGCCTCTGATTCCCCATCTCTGATTCCGCACATCTGATTCCCTGCCTCTGATTCCCCACCTCTGATTCCCCATATCTGATTCCCCGCCTCTGTTTCCCCGCCTCTGATTCCCCGCCTCTGTTTCCCCATATCTAATTCCCCACCTCAGATGCCCCAACTCTGATACCCCGCCTCTGTTTCCCCAGCTCTGATTCCCCGCCTCTGATTCCCCGCATCCGATTCCCCATATCTGATTCCCCGCCTCTGTTTCCCCGCCTTTGATTCCCCGCCTCTGTTTCCCCATATCTGACTCCCCGCCTCTGATTCCCAACTATGATTCCCCGCCTCTGATTCCCCAGCTCTGATTCCCCGCCTCTGATTCCCCGCGTTCTATTCCCTGCCTCTGATTCCCCGCCTGTGATTCCCCATCTCTGATTCACCACCTCTGATTCCCCACCTCTGATTCCCCATATCTAATTCCCCGCCTCTGTTTGCCCGCCTCTGATTCCCCGCCGTTTCCCCATATCTGATTCCCCGTGTCTGATTCCCTGCCTCTGATTCCCCGCCTCTGATTCCCCGCCTCTGATTCCCTGCCACTGATTCCCTGCCCCTGATACCCCACCTCTGATTCCCCATATCTGATTCCCTGCCTCTGTTTCCCCGCCTCTGATTCCCCGCCTCTGATTCCCCATATCTGATTCCCCGCCTCTGATTCCCCAACTCTGATTCCCCGCCTCTGATTCCCCAGCTCTGAATCCCCGCCTCTGATTCCCTGCGTCTGTTTCCCCGCCTCTGATTCCCCGCCTCTGTTTCCCCATATCTAAGTCCCCGACTCTGATTCCCCAACTCTGATTCCCCACCTCTGATTCCCCAGCTCTGATTCCCCGCCTCTGATTCCCCGCATCTGATTCCCTGCATCTGATTCCCAGCCTCTGATTCCCTGCCTCTTATTCCCAACCTCTGATTCCCCACCTCTGATTCCCCATATCTGATTCCCCACCTCTGTTTCCCCGCTTCTGATTCCCCGCCTCTGTTTCCCCATATCTGATTCCCGGCCTCTGATTCTCCGCCTCTGATTCCCCGCCTCTGATTCCCTGCCTCTGATTCCCCATCTCCGATTCCGCACATCGGATTCCCTGCCTCTGATTCCCCGCCTCTGATTCCCCGCCTCTGATTCCCTGCTTCTGATTCCCAACCTCTGATTCCCCACCTCTGATTCCCCATATCTGATTCCCCGCCTCTGTTTCCCCTCTTCTGATTCCCCAACTCTGAATCCCCGCCTCTGATTCCCCAGCTCTGATTCCCCGCCTCTGATTCCCCGTGTTTGATTCCCTGCCTCTGATTCCCTGCCCTGATTCCCCATCTCTGATACACCGCCTTTAATTCGCCACCGCTGATTCCCCATATCTGATTCCCCGCCTCTGTTTCCCCGTCTCTGATTCCCCGCCTCTGTTTCGCCATATCTAATTCCACGCCTCTGATTCCCCAACTCTGATTCCCCGCCTCTGATTCCCCACCTCTGATTCCCTGCCTCTGATTCCCCGCCGTTTCCCCATATCTGATTCCCCGTGTCTGATTCCCTGCCTCTGATTCTCCGACTCTGATTCCCCGCCTCTGATTCCCTGCCACTGATTCCCTGCCCCTGATACCCCACCTCTGATTCCCCATATCTGATTCCCTGCCTCTGTTTCCCCGCCTCTGATTCCCCGCCTCTGATTCCCCATATCTGATTCCCCGCCTCTGATTCCCCAACTCTGATTCCCCGCCTCTGATTCCCCAGCTCTGATTCCCCGCCTCTGATTCCCTGCGTCTGTTTCCCCGCCTCTGATTCCCCACCTCTGTTTCCCCATATCTAAGTCCCCGACTCTGATTCCCCAACTCTGATTCCCCACCTCTGATTCCCCAGCTCTGATTCCCCGCCTCTGATTCCCCGCATCTGATTCCCTGCATCTGATTCCCAGCCTCTGATTCCCTGCCTCTTATTCCCAACCTCTGATTCCCCACCTCTGATTCCCCATATCTGATTCCCCACCTCTGTTTCCCCGCTTCTGATTCCCCGCCTCTGTTTCCCCATGTCTGATTCCCGGCCTCTGATTCTCCGCCTCTGATTCCCCGCCTCTGATTCCCTGCCTCTGATTCCCCATCTCCGATTCCGCACATCGGATTCCCTGCCTCTGATTCCCCGCCTCTGATTCCCCGCCTCTGATTCCCTGCTTCTGATTCCCAACCTCTGATTCCCCACCTCTGATTCCCCATATCTGATTCCCCGCCTCTGTTTCCCCGCCTCTGATTCCCCAACTCTGAATCCCCGCCTCTGATTCCCCAGCTCTGATTCCCCGCCTCTGATTCCCCGTGTTTGATTCCCTGCCTCTGATTCCCTGCCCTGATTCCCCATCTCTGATACACCGCCTTTAATTCGCCACCGCTGATTCCCCATATCTGATTCCCCGCGTCTGTTTCCACGTCTCTGATTCCCCGCCTCTGTTTCGCAATATCTAATTCCACGCCTCTGATTCCCCAACTCTGATTCCCCGCCTCTGATTCCCCAGCTCTGATTCCCTGCCTCTGATTCCCCGCATCTGATTCCCTGCCTCTGATTCCCCGCCTCTGATTCCCTGCTTCTGATTCCCAACCTCTGATTCCCCACCTCTGAATCCCCATATCTGATTCCCCGCCTCTGTTTCCCCGCCTCTGATTCCCCGCCTCTGTTTCCCCATATCTGATTCCCCGCCTCTGATTCCCCAACTCTGATTCCCCTCCTCTGATTCGCCAGCTATGATTCCCCGCCTCTGATTCCCTGCATCTGATTCCCTGCATCTGATTCCCCGCCTCTGATTCCCCTTCTCTGATTCTCCACCTCTGATTCCCCACCTCTGATTCCCCATCTCGGATTCCGCTCATCCGATTCCCTGCCTCTGATTCCCCGCCTCTGATTCCCCGCCTCTGATTTCCTGCCTCTGATTCGCAACCTCTAATTCCCCACCTCTGATTCCCCATATCTGATTCCCCGCCTCTGTTTCCCTGCCTCTGATTCCCGGCCTCTGTTTCCCCATATCTGATTCCCCTCCTCTGATTCCCCAACTCTGATTCCCCGCCTCTGATACCCCGCCTCTGATTCCCCATCTCTAATTCATCACATCTGATTCCCCACCTCTTCTTCCCCATCTCTGATTCTCTACCTCTGATTCGCCACCTCTGATTGCCCATATCTGATTCACCGCCTCTGTTTCCCCGCATCTGATTCCCCGCCTCTGATTCCCCATATTTGATTCCCCGCCTCTGATTCCCCATCTCTGATTCCCGGACTCATTCCCCAACTCTGATTCCCCGCCTCTGATTCCCCATATTTGATTCCCCTCCTCTGATTTCCCATCTCTGATTCCCGGACTCTGATTCCCCAACTCTGATTTCCCCGCCTCTGAATCCCCAGCTCTGATTTCCCGCCTCTGATTCCCCACCTGTGATAAAACATATCTGATTCCCGGCCTCTGTTTCCCCGCCTCTGATTCCCCACCTCTGATTCACCATATCTGATTCCCCGCCTCTGATTCCCCACCACTGATTCCCCTCCTCTGATTCGCCAGTTATGATTGCCCGCCTCTGATTCCCCGTTTCTGATTCCCTGCCTCTGATTCCCCGCCTCTGATTCCCCATGTCTGACTCACCACCTCTGATTCCCCACCTCTGATACCCCATCTCTGATTCCGCACATCAGATTCCCTGCCTCTGATTCCCCGCCTCTGTTTCCCCGCCTCTGATTCCCTGCCTCTGATTCGCAACCTCTTATTCCCCACCTCTGATTCCCCATAGCTGATTCCCTGCCTCTGTTTCCCCGCCTCTGATTGGCACCTCTGATACCCCGCCTCTGATTCCCCATCTCTAATTCATCACATCTGATTCCCCACCTCTGCTTCCCCATCTCCGATTCTCTACCTCTGATTCGCCACCTCTGATTCCCAATATCTGATTCACCGCCTCTGTTTCCCTGCCTCTGATTCCCCGCCTCTGATTCCCCATATCTGATTCCCCGCCTCTGATTCCCCATCTCTGATTCCCAGTCTCTGATTCCCCACCTCTGTTTCCCGGCCTCTGATTCCCAATCCCTGATTCACCGCCTCTGACTCCCAGTGTCTGATTCCCTGCCTCTGATTCCCCGCCTCTGAATCCCCTCCTCTGATTCCCTGCCACTGATTCCCCGCCCCTGATTCCCCACCTCTGATACCCCATATCTGATTCCCCGCCTCTGTTTCCCCGCCTCTGATTCCCCACCTCTGATTCCCCATATCTGATTCCCTGCCTCTGATTCCCCAACTCTGATTCCCCGCCTCTGATTCCCCAGCTCTGATTCCCCGCCTCTGATTCCCCACCTCTGATCCAACATATCTGATTCCCCGCCTCTGTTTCCCCGCCTCTGATTCCCCACCTCTGATTCCCCATATCTGATTCCCCGCCTATGATTCCCCACCTCCGATTCCCCGCCTCTGATTCGCCAGCTATGATTCCCCTCCTCTGGTTCCCCGCATCTGATTCCCCGCCTCTGATTCCCCGTGTCTGACCCTGCCTCTGATTCCACGCCTTTGATTCCCCATCTCTGATTCACCACCTCTGATTCCCCACCTCTGATTCCCCATCTCTGATTCTGCACATCCGATTCCCTGCCTCTGATTCCCCGCCTCTGATTCCCCGCCTCTGATTCCCTGCCTCTGATTCGCAACCTGTTATTACCCACCTCTGAATCCCCATATCTGATTCCCCGCCTCTGTTTCCCCATATCTGATTCCCCGCCTCTGTTTCACTGCCTCTGATTGGCACCTCTGATACCCCGCCTCTGATTCCCCATCTCTAATTCATCACATCTGATTCCCCACCTCTGCTTCCCCATCTCTGATTCTCTACCTCTGATTCGCAACTTCTGATTCCGAATATCTCATTCACCGCGTCTGTTTCCCCGCTTCTGATTCCCCGCCTCTGATTCCCCATATCTAATTCCCCGCCTCTGATTCCCCATCTCTGATTCCCGGTCTCTGATTCCCCACCTCTGTTTCCCGGCCTCTCATTCCCCATCCCTGATTCACCGCCTCTGATTCCCAGTGTCTGATTCCCTGCCTCTGATTCCCCGCCTCTGAATCCCCTCCTCTGATTCCCTGCCACTGATTCCGCGCCCCTGATTCCCCACCTCTGATACCCCATATCTGATTCCCCGCCTCTGTTTCCCCGCCTCTGATTCCCCACCTCTGATTTCCCATATCTGATTCCACGCCTCTGATTCCCCGCCTCTGATTGGCGGCCTCTGATACCCCGCCTCTGATTCCCCATCTCTAATTCATCACATCTGATTCCCCACCTCTGCTTCCCCATCTCTGATTCTCAACCTCTGATTCGCCACCTCTGATTCCCCATATCTGATTCACCGCCTCTGTTTCCCCGCCTCTGATTCCCCGCCTCTGATTCCCCATATTTGATTCCCCGCCTCTGATTCCCCATCTCTGATTCCCGGACTCTGATTCCCCAACTCTGATTCCCCGCCTCTGATTCCCCAGCTCTGATTTCCCGCCTCTGATTCCCCACCTCTGCTTCCCCATCTCTGATTCTCTACCTCTGATTCGCCACCTCTGATTGCCCATATCTGATTCACCGCCTCTGTTTCTCCGCCTCTGATTCCCCGCCTCTTATTCCCCATATTTGATTCCCCGCCTCTGATTCCCCATCTCTGATTCCCGGACTCTGATTCCCCAACTCTGATTCCCCGCCTCTGATTCCCCATATTTGATTCCCCTCCTCTGATTTCCCATCTCTGATTCCCGGACTCTGAATCCCCAACTCTGATTTCCCCGCCTCTGATTCCCCAGCTCTGATTTCCCGCCTCTGATTCCCCACCTCTGATACAAGATATCTGATTCCCGGCCTCTGTTTCCCCGCCTCTGATTCCCCACCTCTGATTCACCATATCTGATTCCCCGCCTCTGATTCCCCACCACTGATTCCCCTCCGCTGATTCGCCAGTTATGATTGCCCGCCTCTGATTCCCCGTTTCTGATTCCCTGCCTCTGATTCCCCGCCTCTGATTCCCCATCTCTGACTCACCACCTCTGATTCCCCACCTCTGACACCCCATCTCTGATTCCGCACATCCGATTCCCTGCCTATGATTCCCCACCTCTGATTCCCCGCCTCTGATTCCCCATATCTGATTCCCTGCCTCTGTTTCCCCGCTTCTGATTCCCCACCTCTGTTTCCCCATATCTGATTCCCCGCCTCTGATTCCCCAACTCTAATACCCTGCCTCTGATTCCCCAGCTCTGATTCCCCGCCTCTGATTCCCCGCATCTGATTCCCTGCCTCTGATTCCCCGCCTCTGATTCCAGGCCTCTGATTCCCAGCATCTGATTCCGGCCTCTGATTCCCGGCCTCTGATTCCCTGCTTCTGATTCTGATTCCCTGCCTCTGATTCCCCATCTCTGATTCCGCACATCTGATTCCCTGCCTCTGATTCCCCACCTCTGATTCCCCATATCTGATTCCCCGCCTCTGTTTCCCCGCCTCTGATTTCCCGCCTCTGTTTCCCCATATCTGATTCCCCGCCTCTGATTCCCAAATCTGATTCCCCTCCTCTAATTCGCCAGCTATGATTCCCCGCCTCTGATTCCCTGCGTCTGATTCCATGCCTCTGATTCCCAGCCTCTGATTCCCCTTCTCTGATTCACCACCTCTGAATCCCCACCTCTGATTCCCCATCTCTGATTCCGCACATCCGATTCCCTGCCTCTGATTCCCCGCCTCTGATTCCCCGCCTCTGATTCACAACCTCTAATTCCCCACCTCTGATTCCCCATATCTGATTCCCCGCCTCTGTTTCCCTGCCTCTGATTCCCGGCCTCTGTTTCCCCATATCTGATTCCCCTCCTCTGATTCCCCAACTCTGATTCCCCGCCTCTGATTCCCATGCTTTGATTCCCCGTCTTTTATTCCCGGCCTCTGATTCCCTGCCACTGATTCCCCGCCCCTGATTCCCCACCTCTGATTCCCCATATCTGATTCCCCGCCTCTGTTTCCCCACCTCTGATTCCCGGCCTCTAATTCCCAGCATCTGATTCCCGGCCACTGATTCCCTGCCTCTGATTCCCCGCCTCTGATTCCCCATCTCTGATTCCCCGCCTCTGATTCCCCGTGTCTGATTCCCTGCCTCTGATTCCCCGCCTCTGATTCCCCGCGTCTGATTCCCTGCCACTGATTCCCTGCCCCTGATTCCCCACCTCTGATTCCCCATATCTGATTCCCCGCCTCTGTTTCCCCAACTCTGATTCCCTCCCTCTAATTCGCCAGCTATGATTCCCCGCCTCTGATTCCCTGCCACTGATTCCCTGCCCCTGATTCCCCACCTCTGATTCCCCATATATGATTCCCCGCCTCTGATTCCCCAACTCTGATTCCCCTCCTCTAATTCGCCAGCTATGATTCCCCGCCTCTTATTCCCTGCGTCTGATTCCCTGCCTCTGATTCCCAGCCTCTGATTCCCCTTCTCTGATTCACCACCTCTGAATCCCCACCTCCGATACCTCATCTCTGATTCCGCACATCCGATTCCCTGCCTCTGATTCCCCGCCTCTGATTCCCCGCCTCTGATTCCCCGCCTCTGATTCCCCGCGTCTGATTCCCTGCCACTGATTCCCTGCCCCTGATTCCCCACCTCTGATTCCCCATCTCTGATTCCCCGCCTCTTTTTCCCCACCTCTGATTCCCCGCCTCTGTTTCCCCATATCTGATTCCCCGCCTCTGATTCCCCAACTCTGATTCCCTTCCTCTAATTCGCCAGCTATGATTCCCCGCCTCTGATTCCCTGCATCTGATACCCTGCCTCTGATTCCCAGCCTCTGATTCCCCTTCTCTGATTCACCACCTCTGAATCCCCACCTCTGATTCCCCATCTCTGATTCCGCACATCCGATTCCCTGCCTCTGATTCCCCGCCTTTTATTCCCGGCCTCTGATTCCCTGCCACTGATTCCCTGCTTCTGATTCTGATTCCCTGCCTCTGATTCCCCATCTCTGATTCCGCACATCTGATTCCCTGCCTCTGATTCCCCACCTCTGATTCCCCATATCTGATTCCCCGCCTCTGTTTCCCCTCCTCTGATTCCCCACCTCTGTTTCCCCATATCTGATTCCCCGCCTCTGTTTCCCTGCCTCTGATTCCCGGCCTCTGTTTCCCCATATCTGATTCCCCTCCTCTGATTCCCCAACTCTGATTCCCCGCCTCTGATTCCCCAGCTCTGATTCCCCGCCTTTTATTCCCGGCCTCTGATTCCCTGCCACTGATTCCCCGCCCCTGATTCCCCACCTCTGATTCCCCATATCTGATTCCCCGCCTCTGTTTCCCCAGCTCTGATTCCCCACCTCTGATTCCCCAGCTCTGATTCCCTGCCACTGATTCCCCGCCCCTGATTCCCCACCTCTGATTCCCCATATCTGATTCCCCGCCTCTGTTTCCCCAGCTCTGATTTCCTGCCTCTGATTCCCTGCCCTGATTCCCCATCTCTGTTTCACCGCCTTTGATTCGCCACCTCTGATTCCCCATATCTGATTCCCCGCCTCTGTTTCCCCGCCTCTGATTCCCTGCCTCTGATTCCCAACCTCTGATTCCACACCTCTGATTCCCCATATCTGATTCCCCGCCTCTATTTCCCCATATCTGATTCCCCGCCTCTGATTCCCCAACTCTGATTCCCCGCCTCTGATTCCCCAGCTCTGATTCCCCGCCTCTGATTCCCGGCATCCGATTCCCTGCCTCTGATTCCCCGCCTCTGATTCGCCATCTCTGATTCCCCGCCTCTGATTCCCCGTGTCTGATTCCCTGCCTCTGATTCCCCGCCTCAGATTCCCCGCCTCTGATTCCCTGCCACTGATTCCCTGCCCCTGATTCCCCACCTCTGATTCCCCATATCTGATTCCCCGCCTCTGTTTCTCCGCCTCTGATTCCCCGCCTCTGATTCCCCATATCTGATTCCCTGCCTCTGATTCCACAACTCTGATTCCCCGCCTCTGATTCCCCAGCTCTGAATCCCCGCCTCTGATTCCCCGCGTCTGATTCCCTCCCTCTGATTCACAACCTCTGATTCCCCACCTCTGATTCCCCATATCTGATTCCCCGCCTCTGTTTCCCCACCTCTGATTCCCCGCCTCTGATTCCCCATATCTGATTCCCCGGCTCTGATTGCCCACCTCTGATTCCCCGCCTCTGATTCGCCAGCTCTGATTCCCCGCCTCTGAATCCCCGCATCTGATTCCCTGCCTCTGATTCCCCGCCTCTGCTTCCCCGCCTCTGATTCCCTGCCTCTGATTCCCCATCTCCGATTCCGCACATCGGATTTCCTGCCTCTGATTCCCCGCCTCTGATTCCCCGCCTCTGATTCCCTGCTTCTGATTCCCAACCTCTGATTCCCCACCTCTGATTCCCCATATCTGATTCCCCGCCTCTGTTTCCCCGCCTCTGATTCCCCGCCTCTGATTCCCCAACTCTGAATCCCCACCTCTGATTCCCCAGCACTGATTCCACGCCTCTGATTCCCCGTGTTTGATTCCCTGCCTCTGATTCCCTGCCATGATTCCCCATCTCTGATTCACCGCCTTTAATTCGCCACCTCTGATTCCCCATATCTGATTCCCCTCCTCTGTTTCCCCGCCTCTGATTCCCAACCTCTGATTCCACACCTCTGATTCCCCATATCTGATTCCCCGCCTCTGTTTCCCTGCCTCTGATTCCCCGCCCCTGTTTCCCCATATCTGATTCCCCACCTCTGATTCTCCTACTCTGCTTCCCCGCCTCTGATTCCCCAGCTCTGATTCCCCGCCTCTGATTCCCCGTTTTTGATTCCCTGCCTCTGATTCCCCGCCTCTGATTCCCCATCTCTGATTCACCGCCTTTGATTCGCGACCTCTGTTTCCCCATATCTGATTCCCCACCTCTGTTTCCCCGCCTCTGATTCCCCGCCTCTGATTCCCCATATCTGATTCCCCGGCTCTGATTGCCCACCTCTGATTCCCCGCCTCTGATTCGCCAGCTCTGATTCCCCGCCTCTGATTCCCCGCATCTGATTCCCTGCCTCTGAATCCCCGCCTCTGATTCCCCATCTCTGATTCACCGCCTTTGATTCGCCACCTCTGATTCCCCGCCTCTGATTCCCCGCCTCTGATTCCCTGCCTCTGATTCGCAACCTGTTATTACCCACCTCTGAATCCCCATATCTGATTCCCCGCCTCTATTTCCCCATATCTGATTCCCCGCCTCTGTTTCACTGCCTCTGATTGGCACCTCTGATACCCCGCCTCTGATTCCCCATCTCTAATTCATCACATCTGATTCCCCACCTCTGCTTCCCCATCTCTGATTCTCTACCTCTGATTCGCAACTTCTGATTCCGAATATCTCATTCACCGCGTCTGTTTCCCCGCTTCTGATTCCCCGCCTCTGATTCCCCATATCTAATTCCCCGCCTCTGATTCCCCATCTCTGATTCCCGGTCTCTGATTCCCCACCTCTGTTTCCCGGCCTCTCATTCCCCATCCCTGATTCACCGCCTCTGATTCCCAGTGTCTGATTCCCTGCCTCTGATTCCCCGCCTCTGAATCCCCTCCTCTGATTCCCTGCCACTGATTCCCCGCCCCTGATTCCCCACCTCTGATACCCCATATCTGATTCCCCGCCTCTGTTTCCCCGCCTCTGATTCCCCACCTCTGATTTCCCATATCTGATTCCACGCCTCTGATTCCCCGCCTCTGATTGGCCGCCTCTGATACCCCGCCTCTGATTCCCCATCTCTAATTCATCACATCTGATTCCCCACCTCTGCTTCCCCATCTCTGATTCTCAACCTCTGATTCGCCACCTCTGATTCCCCATATCTGATTCACCGCCTCTGTTTCCCCGCCTCTGATTCCCCGCCTCTGATTCCCCATATTTGATTCCCCGCCTCTGATTCCCCATCTCTGATTCCCGGACTCTGATTCCCCAACTCTGATTCCCCGCCTCTGATTCCCCAGCTCTGATTTCCCGCCTCTGATTCCCCACCTCTGCTTCCCGATCTCTGATTCTCTACCTCTGATTCGCCACCTCTGATTGCCCATATCTGATTCACCGCCTCTGTTTCCCCGCCTCTGATTCCCCGCCTCTTATTCCCCATATTTGATTCCCCGCCTCTGATTCCCCATCTCTGATTCCCGGACTCTGATTCCCCAACTCTGATTCCCCGCCTCTGATTCCCCATATTTCATTCCCCTCCTCTGATTTCCCATCTCTGATTCCCGGACTCTGATTCCCCAACTCTGATTTCCCCGCCTCTGATTCCCCAGCTCTGATTTCCCGCCTCTGATTCCCCACCTCTGATACAACATATCTGATTCCCGGCCTCTGTTTCCCCGCCTCTGATTCCCCACCTCTGATTCACCATATCTGATTCCCCGCCTCTGATTCCCCACCACTGATTCCCCTCCGCTGATTCGCCAGTTATGATTGCCCGCCTCTGATTCCCCGTTTCTGATTCCCTGCCTCTGATTCCCCGCCTCTGATTCCCCATCTCTGACTCACCACCTCTGATTCCCCACCTCTGACACCCCATCTCTGATTCCGCACATCCGATTCCCTGCCTCTGATTCCCCACCTCTGATTCCCCGCCTCTGATTCCCCATATCTGATTCCCTGCCTCTGTTTCCCCGCTTCTGATTCCCCACCTCTGTTTCCCCATATCTGATTCCCCGCCTCTGATTCCCCAACTCTAATACCCTGCCTCTGATTCCCCAGCTCTGATTCCCCGCCTCTGATTCCCCGCATCTGATTCCCTGCCTCTGATTCCCCGCCTCTGATTCCAGGCCTCTGATTCCCAGCATCTGATTCCGGCCTCTGATTCCCGGCCTCTGATTCCCTGCTTCTGATTCTGATTCCCTGCCTCTGATTCCCCATCTCTGATTCCGCACATCTGATTCCCTGCCTCTGATTCCCCACCTCTGATTCCCCATATCTGATTCCCCGCCTCTGTTTCCCCGCCTCTGATTTCCCGCCTCTGTTTCCCCATATCTGATTCCCCGCCTCTGATTCCCAAATCTGATTCCCCTCCTCTAATTCGCCAGCTATGATTCCCCGCCTCTGATTCCCTGCGTCTGATTCCATGCCTCTGATTCCCAGCCTCTGATTCCCCTTCTCTGATTCACCACCTCTGAATCCCCACCTCTGATTCCCCATCTCTGATTCCGCACATCCGATTCCCTGCCTCTGATTCCCCGCCTCTGATTCCCCGCCTCTGATTCACAACCTCTAATTCCCCACCTCTGATTCCCCATATCTGATTCCCCGCCTCTGTTTCCCTGCCTCTGATTCCCGGCCTCTGTTTCCCCATATCTGATTCCCCTCCTCTGATTCCCCAACTCTGATTCCCCGCCTCTGATTCCCATGCTTTGATTCCCCGTCTTTTATTCCCGGCCTCTGATTCCCTGCCACTGATTCCCCGCCCCTGATTCCCCACCTCTGATTCCCCATATCTGATTCCCCGCCTCTGTTTCCCCACCTCTGATTCCCGGCCTCTAATTCCCAGCATCTGATTCCCGGCCACTGATTCCCTGCCTCTGATTCCCCGCCTCTGATTCCCCATCTCTGATTCCCCGCCTCTGATTCCCCGTGTCTGATTCCCTGCCTCTGATTCCCCGCCTCTGATTCCCCGCGTCTGATTCCCTGCCACTGATTCCCTGCCCCTGATTCCCCACCTCTGATTCCCCATATCTGATTCCCCGCCTCTGTTTCCCCAACTCTGATTCCCTCCCTCTAATTCGCCAGCTATGATTCCCCGCCTCTGATTCCCTGCCACTGATTCCCTGCCCCTGATTCCCCACCTCTGATTCCCCATATATGATTCCCCGCCTCTGATTCCCCAACTCTGATTCCCCTCCTCTAATTCGCCAGCTATGATTCCCCGCCTCTTATTCCCTGCGTCTGATTCCCTGCCTCTGATTCCCAGCCTCTGATTCCCCTTCTCTGATTCACCACCTCTGAATCCCCACCTCCGATACCTCATCTCTGATTCCGCACATCCGATTCCCTGCCTCTGATTCCCCGCCTCTGATTCCCCGCCTCTGATTCCCCGCCTCTGATTCCCCGCGTCTGATTCCCTGCCACTGATTCCCTGCCCCTGATTCCCCACCTCTGATTCCCCATCTCTGATTCCCCGCCTCTTTTTCCCCACCTCTGATTCCCCGCCTCTGTTTCCCCATATCTGATTCCCCGCCTCTGATTCCCCAACTCTGATTCCCTTCCTCTAATTCGCCAGCTATGATTCCCCGCCTCTGATTCCCTGCATCTGATACCCTGCCTCTGATTCCCAGCCTCTGATTCCCCTTCTCTGATTCACCACCTCTGAATCCCCACCTCTGATTCCCCATCTCTGATTCCGCACATCCGATTCCCTGCCTCTGATTCCCCGCCTTTTATTCCCGGCCTCTGATTCCCTGCCACTGATTCCCTGCTTCTGATTCTGATTCCCTGCCTCTGATTCCCCATCTCTGATTCCGCACATCTGATTCCCTGCCTCTGATTCCCCACCTCTGATTCCCCATATCTGATTCCCCGCCTCTGTTTCCCCTCTTCTGATTCCCCGCCTCTGTTTCCCCATATCTGATTCCCCGCCTCTGTTTCCCTGCCTCTGATTCCCGGCCTCTGTTTCCCCATATCTGATTCCCCTCCTCTGATTCCCCAACTCTGATTCCCCGCCTCTGATTCCCCAGCTCTGATTCCCCGCCTTTTATTCCCGGCCTCTGATTCCCTGCCACTGATTCCCCGCCCCTGATTCCCCACCTCTGATTCCCCATATCTGATTCCCCGCCTCTGTTTCCCCAGCTCTGATTCCCCACCTCTGATTCCCCAGCTCTGATTCCCTGCCACTGATTCCCCGCCCCTGATTCCCCACCTCTGATTCCCCATATCTGATTCCCCGCCTCTGTTTCCCCAGCTCTGATTTCCTGCCTCTGATTCCCTCCCCTGATTCCCCATCTCTGATTCACCGCCTTTGATTCGCCACCTCTGATTCCCCATATCTGATTCCCCGCCTCTGTTTCCCCGCCTCTGATTCCCTGCCTCTGATTCCCAACCTCTGATTCCACACCTCTGATTCCCCATATCTGATTCCCCGCCTCTATTTCCCCATATCTGATTCCCCGCCTCTGATTCCCAAACTCTGATTCCCCGCCTCTGATTCCCCAGCTCTGATTCCCCGCCTCTGATTCCCGGCATCCGATTCCCTGCCTCTGATTCCCCGCCTCTGATTCGCCATCTCTGATTCCCCGCCTCTGATTCCCCGTGTCTGATTCCCTGCCTCTGATTCCCCGCCTCAGATTCCCCGCCTCTGATTCCCTGCCACTGATTCCCTGCCCCTGATTCCCCACCTCTGATTCCCCATATCTGATTCCCCGCCTCTGTTTCTCCGCCTCTGATTCCCCGCCTCTGATTCCCCATATCTGATTCCCTGCCTCTGATTCCACAACTCTGATTCCCCGCCTCTGATTCCCCAGCTCTGAATCCCCGCCTCTGATTCCCCGCGTCTGATTCCCTCCCTCTGATTCACAACCTCTGATTCCCCACCTCTGATTCCCCATATCTGATTCCCCGCCTCTGTTTCCCCACCTCTGATTCCCCGCCTCTGATTCCCCATATCTGATTCCCCGGCTCTGATTGCCCACCTCTGATTCCCCGCCTCTGATTCGCCAGCTCTGATTCCCCGCCTCTGAATCCCCGCATCTGATTCCCTGCCTCTGATTCCCCGCCTCTGATTCCCCATCTCTGATTCACCGCCTTTGATTCGCCACCTCTGATTCCCGGCCTCTGATTCCCCGCCTCTGCTTCCCCGCCTCTGATTCCCTGCCTCTGATTCCCCATCTCCGATTCCGCACATCGGATTTCCTGCCTCTGATTCCCCGCCTCTGATTCCCCGCCTCTGATTCCCTGCTTCTGATTCCCAACCTCTGATTCCCCACCTCTGATTCCCCATATCTGATTCCCCGCCTCTGTTTCCCCGCCTCTGATTCCCCGCCTCTGATTCCCCAACTCTGAATCCCCACCTCTGATTCCCCAGCACTGATTCCACGCCTCTGATTCCCCGCATCCGATTCCCCATATGTGATTCCCCGCCTCTGTTTCCCCGCCTCTGATTCCCCGCCTCTGTTTCCCCATATCTGATTCCCCGCCTCTGATTCCCAACTATGATTCCCCGCCTCTGATTCCCCAGCTCTGATTCCCTGCCTCTGATTCCCTGCGTTCTATTCCCTGCCTCTGATTCCCCGCCTGTGATTCCCCATCACTGATTCACCACCTCTGATTCCCCACATCTGATTCCCCATATCTAATTCCCCGCCTCTGTTTGCCCGCCTCTGATTCCCCGCCTCTGTTTCCCCATATCTGATTCCCCGTCTCTGAATGCCCAACTCTGATTCCCTGCCTCTGATTCCCCAGCTCTGATTCCCCGCCTTTGATTCCCCCCGTTTGATTCCCAGCCTCTGAATCCCCGTGTCTGATTTCCTGCCTCTGATTCCCCGCCTCTGATTCCCCATCTCTGATTCACCGCCTCTGATTCCCCACCTCTGATTCCCCATGTCTGATTCCGCACATCCGATTCCCTGCCTCTGATTCCCCAACTCTGATTCCCCGCCTCTGATTCCCCATCTCTGATTCCCCACCTCTGATTCCCCGTGTTTGATTCCCTGCCTCTGATTCCCCGCCTCTGAATACCAGCCTCTGATTCCCCATATCTGATTCCCCGCCTCTGATTCCCTGCCTCTGATTCCCCAGCTCTGATTCCCCGCCTTTGATTCCCCCCGTCTGATTCCCAGCCTCTGAATCCCCATGTCTGATTTCCTGCCTCTGATTCCCCGCCTCTGATTCCCCATCTCTGATTCACCGCCTCTGATTCCCCATCTCTGATTCCCCACCTCTGATTCCCCGTGTCTGATTCCCCGTGTCTGATTCCCTGCCTCTGATTCCACGCCTCTGATTCCCCATATCTGATTCCCTGCCACTGATTCCCCGCCTCTGATTCCCCATCTCTGATTCACCACCTCTGATTCCCGGCCTCTGATTGCCCACCTCTGATTCCCCGCCTCTGATTCGCCAGCTATGATTCCCCCCCTCTGATTCCCCGCGTCTCATTCCCCGCCTCTGATTCCCCAACTCTAATACCCCGCCTCTGATTCCCCAGCTCTGATTCCCCTCCTCTGATTCCCCGCATCTGATTCCCTGCCTCTGATTCCACGCCTCAAATTCCAGGCCTCTGATTCCCAACCTCTGATACCCCACCTCTGATTCCCAATATCTGATTCCCCGCCTCTGTTTCACCGCCTCTGATTCCCCGCCTCTGTTTCCCCGCCTGTGATTCCCCAGCTCTGATTCCCCGCCTCTGATTCCCCATATCTGATTCCCATCCTCTGATTGCCCACCTCTGATTCCCCGCCTCTGATTCGCCAGCTCTGATTCCCCGCCTCTGATTCCCCGCATCTGATTCCCTGCCTCTGATTCCCCGCCTCTGATTCCCCATCTCTGATTCCCCGCCTGTGATTCCCCAGCTCTGATTCCCCGCCTCTGATTCCCCAGCTCTGATTCCCAGCCTCTGATTCCCCGTGTTTGATCCCCTGCCTCTGATTACCTTCCTCTGATTCCCGGCCACTGATACCCCGCTTCTGATTCTGATTCCCTGCCTCTGATTCCCCATCTCTGATTCACCACATCTGAATCCCCGCCTCTGTTTCCACGCCTCTGATTTCCTGCCTCTGATTCCCAACCTCTGATTCCCCACCCCTGATTCCCCATATCTGATTCTCCGCCTCTGTTTCCCTGCCTCTGATTCCCCGCCCCTGTTTCCCCATATCTGATTCCCCGCCTCTGATTCCCCAACTCTGATTCCCCGCCTCTGATTCCCCAGCTCTGATTCCCCGCCTCTGATTCCCCGTGTTTGATTCCCTGCCTCTGATTCCCCACCTCTGATTCCCCATCTCTGATTCACCGCCTTTGATTCGCCACCTCTGATTCCCCATATCTGATTCCCCACCTCTGTTACCCCGCCTCTGATTCCCCGCCTCTGATTCCCCATATATCATTCCCCGCCTCTGAATCCCCATCTCTGATTCCCGGACTCTGATTCCCCACCTCTGATTCCCGGCCTCTTCTTCCCGGCATCTGAATCCCGGCCTCTGATTCCCGGCCTCTGATTCCCCACTTCTGATTCTGATTCCCTGCCTCTGATTCCCCATCTCTGATTCCGCACATCTGATTCCCTGCCTCTGATTCCCCACCTCTGATTCCCCATATCTGATTCCCCGCCTCTGTTTCCCCGCCTCTGATTCCCCGCCTCTGTTTCCCCATATCTAATTCCCCACCTCAGATGCCTCAACTCTGATACCCCGCCTCTGATTCCCCAGCTCTGATTCCCCGCCTCTGATTCCCCGCATCTGATTCCCCATATCTGATTCCCCGCCTCTGTTTCCCCGCCTTTGATTCCCCGCCTCTGTTTCCCCATATCTGACTCCCCGCCTCTGATTCCCAACTATGATTCCCCGCCTCTGATTCCCCAGCTCTGATTCCCCGCCTCTGATTCCCCGCGTTCTATTCCCTGCCTCTGATTCCCCACCTGTGATTCCCCATCTCTGATTCACCACCTCTGATTCCCCACCTCTGATTCCCCATATCTAATTCCCCTCCTCTGTTTGCACGCCTCTGATTCCCCGCCGTTTCCCCATATCTGATTCCCCGTGTCTGATTCCCTGCCTCTGATTCCCCGCCTCTGATTCCCCGCCTCTGATTCCCTGCCACTGATTCCCTGCCCCTGATACCCCACCTCTGATTCCCCATATCTGATTCCCTGCCTCTGTTTCCCCGCCTCTGATTCCCCGCCTCTGATTCCCCATATCTGATTCCCCGTCTCTGATTCCCCAACTCTGATTCCCCGCCTCTGATTCCCCAGCTCTGAATCCCCGCCTCTGATTCCCTGCGTCTGTTTCCCCGCCTCTGATTCCCCGCCTCTGTTTCCCCATATCTAAGTCCCCGACTCTGATTCCCCAACTCTGATTCCCCACCTCTGATTCCCCAGCTCTGATTCCCCGCCTCTGATTCCCCGCATCTGATTCCCTGCATCTGATTCCCAGCCTCTGATTCCCTGCCTCTTATTCCCAACCTCTTATTCCCCACCTCTGATTCCCCATATCTGATTCCCCACCTCTGTTTCCCCGCTTCTGATTCCCCGCCTCTGTTTCCCCATATCTGATTCCCGGCCTCTGATTCTCCGCCTCTGATTCCCCGCCTCTGATTCCCTGCCTCTGATTCCCCATCTCCGATTCCGCACATCGGATTCCCTGCCTCTGATTCCCCGCCTCTGATTCCCCGCCTCTGATTCCCTGCTTCTGATTCCCAACCTCTGATTCCCCACCTCTAATTCCCCATATCTGATTCCCCGCCTCTGTTTCCCCTCCTCTGATTCCCCAACTCTGAATCCCCGCCTCTGATTCCCCAGCTCTGATTCCCCGCCTCTGATTCCCCGTGTTTGATTCCCTGCCTCTGATTCCCTGCCCTGATTCCCCATCTCTGATACACCGCCTTTAATTCGCCACCGCTGATTCCCCATATCTGATTCCCCGCCTCTGTTTCCCCGTCTCTGATTCCCCGCCTCTGTTTCGCCATATCTAATTCCACGCCTCTGATTCCCCAACTCTGATTCCCCGCCTCTGATTCCCCAGCTCTGATTCCCTGCCTCTGATTCCTCGCCGTTTCCCCATATCTGATTCCCCGTGTCCGATTCCCTGCCTCTGATTCCCCGCCTCTGATTCCCCGCCTCTGATTCCCTGCCACTGATTCCCTGCCCCTGATACCCCACCTCTGATTCCCCATATCTGATTCCCTGCCTCTGTTTCCCCGCCTCTGATTCCCCGCCTCTGATTCCCCATATCTGATTCTCCGCCTCTGATTCCCCAACTCTGATTCCCCGCCTCTGATTCCCCAGCTCTGAATCCCCGCCTCTGATTCCCTGCGTCTGTTTCCCCGCCTCTGATTCCCCGCCTCTGTTTCCCCATATCTAAGTCCCCGACTCTGATTCCCCAACTCTGATTCCCCACCTCTGATTCCCCAGCTCTGATTCCCCGCCTCTGATTCCCCGCATCTGATTCCCTGCATCTGATTCCCAGCCTCTGATTCCCTGCCTCTTATTCTCAACCTCTGATTCCCCACCTCTGATTCCCCATATCTGATTCCCCACCTCTGTTTCCCCGCTTCTGATTCCCCGCCTCTGTTTCCCCATATCTGATTCCCGGCCTCTGATTCTCCGCCTCTGATTCCCCGCCTCTGATTCCCTGCCTCTGATTCCCCATCTCCGATTCCGCACATCGGATTCCCTGCCTCTGATTCCCCGCCTCTGATTCCCCGCCTCTGATTCCCTGCTTCTGATTCCCAACCTCTGATTCCCCTCCTCTGATTCCCCATATCTGATTCCCCGCCTCTGTTTCCCCGCCTCTGATTCCCCAACTCTGAATCCCCGCCTCTGATTCCCCAGCTCTGATTCCCCGCCTCTGATTCACCGTGTTTGATTCCCTGCCTCTGATTCCCTGCCCTGATTCCCCATCTCTGATACACCGCCTTTAATTCGCCACCGCTGATTCCCCATATCTGATTCCCCGCCTCTGTTTCCCCGTCTCTGATTCCCCGCCTCTGTTTCGCCATATCTAATTCCACGCCTCTGATTCCCCAACTCTGATTCCCCGCCTCTGATTCCCCAGCTCTGATTCCCTGCCTCTGATTCCCCGCATCTGATTCCCTGCCTCTGATTCCCCGCCTCTGATTCCCTGCTTCTGATTCCCAACCTCTGATTCCCCACCTCTGAATCCCCATATCTGATTCCCCGCCTCTGTTTCCCCGCCTCTGATTCCCCGCCTCTGTTTCCCCATATCTGATTCCCCGCCTCTGATTCCCCAACTCTGATTCCCCTCCTCTGATTCGCCAGCTATGATTCCCCGCCTCTGATTCCCTGCATCTGATTCCCTGCATCTGATTCCCCGCCTCTGATTCCCCTTCTCTGATTCTCCACCTCTGATTCCCCACCTCTGATTCCCCATCTCGGATTCCGCTCATCCGAATCCCTGCCTCTGATTCCCCGCCTCTGATTCCCCGCCTCTGATTTCCTGCCTCTGATTCGCAACCTCTAATTCCCCACCTCTGATTCCCCATATCTGATTCCCCGCCTCTGTTTCCCTGCCTCTGATTCCCGGCCTCTTTTTCCCCATATCTGATTCCCCTCCTCTGATTCCCCAACTCTGATTCCCCGCCTCTGATACCCCGCCTCTGATTCCCCATCTCTAATTCATCACATCTGATTCCCCACCTCTTCTTCCCCATCTCTGATTCTCTACCTCTGATTCGCCACCTCTGATTGCCCATATCTGATTCACCGCCTCTGTTTCCCCGCATCTGATTCCCCGCCTCTGATTCCCCATATTTGATTCCCCGCCTCTGATTCCCCATCTCTGATTCCCGGACTCATTCCCCAACTCTGATTCCCCGCCTCTGATTCCCCATATTTGATTCCCCTCCTCTGATTTCCCATCTCTGATTCCCGGACTCTGATTCCCCAACTCTGATTTCCCCGCCTCTGAATCCCCAGCTCTGATTTCCCGCCTCTGATTCCCCACCTGTGATAAAACATATCTGATTCCCGGCCTCTGTTTCCCCGCCTCTGATTCCCCACCTCTGATTCACCATATCTGATTCCCCGCCTCTGATTCCCCACCACTGATTCCCCTCCTCTGATTCGCCAGTTATGATTGCCCGCCTCTGATTCTCCGTTTCTTATTCCCTGCCTCTGATTCCCCGCCTCTGATTCCCCATGTCTGACTCACCACCTCTGATTCCCCACCTCTGATACCCCATCTCTGATTCCGCACATCCGATTCCCTGCCTCTGATTCCCCGCCTCTGATTCCCCGCCTCTGATTCCCTGCCTCTGATTCGCAACCTCTTATTCCCCACCTCTGATTCCCCATAGCTGATTCCCTGCCTCTGTTTCCCCGCCTCTGATTGGCACCTCTGATACCCCGCCTCTGATTCCCCATCTCTAATTCATCACATCTGATTCCCCACCTCTGCTTCCCCATCTCCGATTCTCTACCTCTGATTCGCCACCTCTGATTCCCAATATCTGATTCACCGCCTCTGTTTCCCTGCCTCTGATTCCCCGCCTCTGATTCCCCATATCTGATTCCCCGCCTCTGATTCCCCATCTCTGATTCCCGGTCTCTGATTCCCCACCTCTGTTTCCCGGCCTCTGATTCCCAATCCCTGATTCACCGCCTCTGACTCCCAGTGTCTGATTCCCTGCCTCTGATTCCCCGCCTCTGAATCCCCTCCTCTGATTCCCTGCCACTGATTCCCCGCCCCTGATTCCCCACCTCTGATACCCCATATCTGATTCCCCGCCTCTGTTTCCCCGCCTCTGATTCCCCACCTCTGATTCCCCATATCTGATTCCCTGCCTCTGATTCCCCAACTCTGATTCCCCGCCTCTGATTCCCCAGCTCTGATTCCCCGCCTCTGATTCCCCACCTCTGATTCAACATATCTGATTCCCCGCCTCTGTTTCCCCGCCTCTGATTCCCCACCTCTGATTCCCCATATCTGATTCCCCGCCTATGATTCCCCACCTCCGATTCCCCGCCTGTGATTCGCCAGCTATGATTCCCCTCCTCTGGTTCCCCGCATCTGATTCCCCGCCTCTGATTCCCCGTGTCTGACCCTGCCTCTGATTCCACGCCTTTGATTCCCCATCTCTGATTCACCACCTCTGATTCCCCACCTCTGATTCCCCATCTCTGATTCTGCACATCCGATTCCCTGCCTCTGATTCCCCGCCTCTGATTCCCCGCCTCTGATTCCCTGCCTCTGATTCGCAACCTGTTATTACCCACCTCTGAAATCCCATATCTGATTCCCCACCTCTGTTTCCCCATATCTGATTCCCCGCCTCTGTTTCACTGCCTCTGATTGGCACCTCTGATACCCCGCCTCTGATTCCCCATCTCTAATTCATCACATCTGATTCCCCACCTCTGCTTCCCCATCTCTGATTCTCTACCTCTGATTCGCAACCTCTGATTCCGAATATCTCATTCACCGCCTCTGTTTCCCCGCTTCTGATTCCCCGCCTCTGATTCCCCATATCTAATTCCCCGCCTCTGATTCCCCATCTCTGATTCCCGGTCTCTGATTCCCCACCTCTGATTCCCGGCCTCTGATTGCCCACCTCTGATTCCCCGCCTCTGATTCGCCAGCTATGATTCCCCCCCTCTGATTCCCCACGTCTCATTCCCCGCCTCTGATTCCCCAACTCTAATACCCCGCCTCTGATTCCCCAGCTCTGATTCCCCTCCTCTGATTCCCCGCATCTGATTCCCTGCCTCTGATTCCACGCCTCAAATTCCAGGCCTCTGATTCCCAACCTCTGATACCCCACCTCTGATTCCCAATATCTGATTCCCCGCCTCTGTTTCACCGCCTCTGATTCCCCGCCTCTGTTTCCCCGCCTGTGATTCCCCAGCTCTGATTCCCCGCCTCTGATTCCCCATATCTGATTCCCATCCTCTGATTGCCCACCTCTGATTCCCCGCCTCTGATTCGCCAGCTCTGATTCCCCGCCTCTGATTCCCCGCATCTGATTCCCTGCCTCTGATTCCCCGCCTCTGATTCCCCATCTCTGATTCCCCGCCTGTGATTCCCCAGCTCTGATTCCCCGCCTCTGATTCCCCAGCTCTGATTCCCAGCCTCTGATTCCCCGTGTTTGATCCCCTGCCTCTGATTACCTTCCTCTGATTCCCGGCCACTGATACCCCGCTTCTGATTCTGATTCCCTGCCTCTGATTCCCCATCTCTGATTCACCACATCTGAATCCCCGCCTCTGTTTCCACGCCTCTGATTTCCTGCCTCTGATTCCCAACCTCTGATTCCCCACCCCTGATTCCCCATATCTGATTCTCCGCCTCTGTTTCCCTGCCTCTGATTCCCCGCCCCTGTTTCCCCATATCTGATTCCCCGCCTCTGATTCCCCAACTCTGATTCCCCGCCTCTGATTCCCCAGCTCTGATTCCCCGCCTCTGATTCCCCGTGTTTGATTCCCTGCCTCTGATTCCCCGCCTCTGATTCCCCATCTCTGATTCACCGCCTTTGATTCGCCACCTCTGATTCCCCATATCTGATTCCCCACCTCTGTTACCCCGCCTCTGATTCCCCGCCTCTGATTCCCCATATATCATTCCCCGCCTCTGAATCCCCATCTCTGATTCCCGGACTCTGATTCCCCACCTCTGATTCCCGGCCTCTTCTTCCCGGCATCTGAATCCCGGCCTCTGATTCCCGGCCTCTGATTCCCCACTTCTGATTCTGATTCCCTGCCTCTGATTCCCCATCTCTGATTCCGCACATCTGATTCCCTGCCTCTGATTCCCCACCTCTGATTCCCCATATCTGATTCCCCGCCTCTGTTTCCCCGCCTCTGATTCCCCGCCTCTGTTTCCCCATATCTAATTCCCCACCTCAGATGCCTCAACTCTGATACCCCGCCTCTGATTCCCCAGCTCTGATTCCCCGCCTCTGATTCCCCGCATCTGATTCCCCATATCTGATTCCCCGCCTCTGTTTCCCCGCCTTTGATTCCCCGCCTCTGTTTCCCCATATCTGACTCCCCGCCTCTGATTCCCAACTATGATTCCCCGCCTCTGATTCCCCAGCTCTGATTCCCCGCCTCTGATTCCCCGCGTTCTATTCCCTGCCTCTGATTCCCCACCTGTGATTCCCCATCTCTGATTCACCACCTCTGATTCCCCACCTCTGATTCCCCATATCTAATTCCCCTCCTCTGTTTGCACGCCTCTGATTCCCCGCCGTTTCCCCATATCTGATTCCCCGTGTCTGATTCCCTGCCTCTGATTCCCCGCCTCTGATTCCCCGCCTCTGATTCCCTGCCACTGATTCCCTGCCCCTGATACCCCACCTCTGATTCCCCATATCTGATTCCCTGCCTCTGTTTCCCCGCCTCTGATTCCCCGCCTCTGATTCCCCATATCTGATTCCCCGTCTCTGATTCCCCAACTCTGATTCCCCGCCTCTGATTCCCCAGCTCTGAATCCCCGCCTCTGATTCCCTGCGTCTGTTTCCCCGCCTCTGATTCCCCGCCTCTGTTTCCCCATATCTAAGTCCCCGACTCTGATTCCCCAACTCTGATTCCCCACCTCTGATTCCCCAGCTCTGATTCCCCGCCTCTGATTCCCCGCATCTGATTCCCTGCATCTGATTCCCAGCCTCTGATTCCCTGCCTCTTATTCCCAACCTCTGATTCCCCACCTCTGATTCCCCATATCTGATTCCCCACCTCTGTTTCCCCGCTTCTGATTCCCCGCCTCTGTTTCCCCATATCTGATTCCCGGCCTCTGATTCTCCGCCTCTGATTCCCCGCCTCTGATTCCCTGCCTCTGATTCCCCATCTCCGATTCCGCACATCGGATTCCCTGCCTCTGATTCCCCGCCTCTGATTCCCCGCCTCTGATTCCCTGCTTCTGATTCCCAACCTCTGATTCCCCACCTCTGATTCCCCATATCTGATTCCCCGCCTCTGTTTCCCCTCCTCTGTTTCCCCAACTCTGAATCCCCGCCTCTGATTCCCCAGCTCTGATTCCCCGCCTCTGATTCCCCGTGTTTGATTCCCTGCCTCTGATTCCCTGCCCTGATTCCCCATCTCTGATACACCGCCTTTAATTCGCCACCGCTGATTCCCCATATCTGATTCCCCGCCTCTGTTTCCCCGTCTCTGATTCCCCGCCTCTGTTTCGCCATATCTAATTCCACGCCTCTGATTCCCCAACTCTGATTCCCCGCCTCTGATTCCCCAGCTCTGATTCCCTGCCTCTGATTCCTCGCCGTTTCCCCATATCTGATTCCCCGTGTCCGATTCCCTGCCTCTGATTCCCCGCCTCTGATTCCCCGCCTCTGATTCCCTGCCACTGATTCCCTGCCCCTGATACCCCACCTCTGATTCCCCATATCTGATTCCCTGCCTCTGTTTCCCCGCCTCTGATTCCCCGCCTCTGATTCCCCATATCTGATTCCCCGCCTCTGATTCCCCAACTCTGATTCCCCGCCTCTGATTCCCCAGCTCTGAATCCCCGCCTCTGATTCCCTGCGTCTGTTTCCCCGCCTCTGATTCCCCGCCTCTGTTTCCCCATATCTAAGTCCCCGACTCTGATTCCCCAACTCTGATTCCCCACCTCTGATTCCCCAGCTCTGATTCCCCGCCTCTGATTCCCCGCATCTGATTCCCTGCATCTGATTCCCAGCCTCTGATTCCCTGCCTCTTATTCTCAACCTCTGATTCCCCACCTCTGATTCCCCATATCTGATTCCCCACCTCTGTTTCCCCGCTTCTGATTCCCCGCCTCTGTTTCCCCATATCTGATTCCCGGCCTCTGATTCTCCGCCTCTGATTCCCCGCCTCTGATTCCCTGCCTCTGATTCCCCATCTCCGATTCCGCACATCGGATTCCCTGCCTCTGATTCCCCGCCTCTGATTCCCCGCCTCTGATTCCCTGCTTCTGATTCCCAACCTCTGATTCCCCACCTCTGATTCCCCATATCTGATTCCCCGCCTCTGTTTCCCCGCCTCTGATTCCCCAACTCTGAATCCCCGCCTCTGATTCCCCAGCTCTGATTCCCCGCCTCTGATTCACCGTGTTTGATTCCCTGCCTCTGATTCCCTGCCCTGATTCCCCATCTCTGATACACCGCCTTTAATTCGCCACCGCTGATTCCCCATATCTGATTCCCCGCCTCTGTTTCCCCGTCTCTGATTCCCCGCCTCTGTTTCGCCATATCTAATTCCACGCCTCTGATTCCCCAACTCTGATTCCCCGCCTCTGATTCCCCAGCTCTGATTCCCTGCCTCTGATTCCCCGCATCTGATTCCCTGCCTCTGATTCCCCGCCTCTGATTCCCTGCTTCTGATTCCCAACCTCTGATTCCCCACCTCTGAATCCCCATATCTGATTCCCCGCCTCTGTTTCCCCGCCTCTGATTCCCCGCCTCTGTTTCCCCATATCTGATTCCCCGCCTCTGATTCCCCAACTCTGATTCCCCTCCTCTGATTCGCCAGCTATGATTCCCCGCCTCTGATTCCCTGCATCTGATTCCCTGCATCTGATTCCCCGCCTCTGATTCCCCTTCTCTGATTCTCCACCTCTGATTCCCCACCTCTGATTCCCCATCTCGGATTCCGCTCATCCGATTCCCTGCCTCTGATTCCCCGCCTCTGATTCCCCGCCTCTGATTTCCTGCCTCTGATTCGCAACCTCTAATTCCCCACCTCTGATTCCCCATATCTGATTCCCCGCCTCTGTTTCCCTGCCTCTGATTCCCGGCCTCTTTTTCCCCATATCTGATTCCCCTCCTCTGATTCCCCAACTCTGATTCCCCGCCTCTGATACCCCGCCTCTGATTCCCCATCTCTAATTCATCACATCTGATTCCCCACCTCTTCTTCCCCATCTCTGATTCTCTACCTCTGATTCGCCACCTCTGATTGCCCATATCTGATTCACCGCCTCTGTTTCCCCGCATCTGATTCCCCGCCTCTGATTCCCCATATTTGATTCCCCGCCTCTGATTCCCCATCTCTGATTCCCGGACTCATTCCCCAACTCTGATTCCCCGCCTCTGATTCCCCATATTTGATTCCCCTCCTCTGATTTCCCATCTCTGATTCCCGGACTCTGATTCCCCAACTCTGATTTCCCCGCCTCTGAATCCCCAGCTCTGATTTCCCGCCTCTGATTCCCCACCTGTGATAAAACATATCTGATTCCCGGCCTCTGTTTCCCCGCCTCTGATTCCCCACCTCTGATTCACCATATCTGATTCCCCGCCTCTGATTCCCCACCACTGATTCCCCTCCTCTGATTCGCCAGTTATGATTGCCCGCCTCTGATTCTCCGTTTCTTATTCCCTGCCTCTGATTCCCCGCCTCTGATTCCCCATGTCTGACTCACCACCTCTGATTCCCCACCTCTGATACCCCATCTCTGATTCCGCACATCCGATTCCCTGCCTCTGATTCCCCGCCTCTGATTCCCCGCCTCTGATTCCCTGCCTCTGATTCGCAACCTCTTATTCCCCACCTCTGATTCCCCATAGCTGATTCCCTGCCTCTGTTTCCCCGCCTCTGATTGGCACCTCTGATACCCCGCCTCTGATTCCACATCTCTAATTCATCACATCTGATTCCCCACCTCTGCTTCCCCATCTCCGATTCTCTACCTCTGATTCGCCACCTCTGATTCCCAATATCTGATTCACCGCCTCTGTTTCCCTGCCTCTGATTCCCCGCCTCTGATTCCCCATATCTGATTCCCCGCCTCTGATTCCCCATCTCTGATTCCCGGTCTCTGATTCCCCACCTCTGTTTCCCGGCCTCTGATTCCCAATCCCTGATTCACCGCCTCTGACTCCCAGTGTCTGATTCCCTGCCTCTGATTCCCCGCCTCTGAATCCCCTCCTCTGATTCCCTGCCACTGATTCCCCGCCCCTGATTCCCCACCTCTGATACCCCATATCTGATTCCCCGCCTCTGTTTCCCCGCCTCTGATTCCCCACCTCTGATTCCCCATATCTGATTCCCTGCCTCTGATTCCCCAACTCTGATTCCCCGCCTCTGATTCCCCAGCTCTGATTCCCCGCCTCTGATTCCCCACCTCTGATTCAACATATCTGATTCCCCGCCTCTGTTTCCCCGCCTCTGATTCCCCACCTCTGATTCCCCATATCTGATTCCCCGCCTATGATTCCCCACCTCCGATTCCCCGCCTCTGATTCGCCAGCTATGATTCCCCTCCTCTGGTTCCCCGCATCTGATTCCCCGCCTCTGATTCCCCGTGTCTGACCCTGCCTCTGATTCCACGCCTTTGATTCCCCATCTCTGATTCACCACCTCTGATTCCCCACCTCTGATTCCCCATCTCTGATTCTGCACATCCGATTCCCTGCCTCTGATTCCCCGCCTCTGATTCCCCGCCTCTGATTCCCTGCCTCATATTCGCAACCTGTTATTACCCACCTCTGAATCCCCATATCTGATTCCCCACCTCTGTTTCCCCATATCTGATTCCCCGCCTCTGTTTCACTGCCTCTGATTGGCACCTCTGATACCCCGCCTCTGATTCCCCATCTCTAATTCATCACATCTGATTCCCCACCTCTGCTTCCCCATCTCTGATTCTCTACCTCTGATTCGCAACCTCTGATTCCGAATATCTCATTCACCGCCTCTGTTTCCCCGCTTCTGATTCCCCGCCTCTGATTCCCCATATCTAATTCCCCGCCTCTGATTCCCCATCTCTGATTCCCGGTCTCTGATTCCCCACCTCTGTTTCCCGGCCTCTCATTCCCCATCCCTGATTCACCGCCTCTGATTCCCAGTGTCTGATTCCCTGCCTCTGATTCCCCGCCTCTGAATCCCCTCCTCTGATTCCCTGCCACTGATTCCCCGCCCCTGATTCCCCACCTCTGATACCCCATATCTGATTCCCCGCCTCTGTTTCCCCGCCTCTGATTCCCCACCTCTGATTTCCCATATCTGATTCCACGCCTCTGATTCCCCGCCTCTGATTGGCCGCCTCTGATACCCCGCCTCTGATTCCCCATCTCTAATTCATCACATCTGATTCCCCACCTCTGCTTCCCCATCTCTGATTCTCAACCTCTGATTCGCCACCTCTGATTCCCCATATCTGATTCACCGCCTCTGTTTCCCCGCCTCTGATTCCCCGCCTCTGATTCCCCATATTTGATTCCCCGCCTCTGATTCCCCATCTCTGATTCCCGGACTCTGATTCCCCAACTCTGATTCCCCGCCTCTGATTCCCCAGCTCTGATTCCCCGCCTCTGATTCCCCGTTTTTGATTCCCTGCCTCTGATTCCCCGCCTCTGATTCCCCATCTCTGATTCACCGCCTTTGATTCGCCACCTCTGATTCCCCATATCTGATTCCCCACCTCTGTTACCCCGCCTCTGATTCCCCGCCTCTGATTCCCCATATATCATTCCCCGCCTCTGAATCCCCATCTCTGATTCCCGGACTCTGATTCCCCACCTCTGATTCCCGGCCTCTTCTTCCCGGCATCTGAATCCCGGCCTCTGATTCCCGGCCTCTGATTCCCCACTTCTGATTCTGATTCCCTGCCTCTGATTCCCCATCTCTGATTCCGCACATCTGATTCCCTGCCTCTGATTCCCCACCTCTGATTCCCCATATCTGATTCCCCGCCTCTGTTTCCCCGCCTCTGATTCCCCGCCTCTGTTTCCCCATATCTAATTCCCCACCTCAGATGCCCCAACTCTGATACCCCGCCTCTGATTCCCCAGCTCTGATTCCCCGCCTCTGATTCCCCGCCTCTGTTTCCCCATATCTGACTCCCCGCCTCTGATTCCCAACTATGATTCCCCGCCTCTGATTCCCCAGCTCTGATTCCCCGCCTCTGATTCCCCGCGTTCTATTCCCTGCCTCTGATTCCCCGCCTGTGATTCCCCATCTCTGATTCACCACCTCTGATTCCCCACCTCTGATTCCCCATATCTAATTCCCCGCCTCTGTTTGCCCGCCTCTGATTCCCCGCCGTTTCCCCATATCTGATTCCCCGTGTCTGATTCCCTGCCTCTGATTCCCCGCCTCTGATTCCCCGCCTCTGATTCCCTGCCACTGATTCCCTGCCCCTGATACCCCACCTCTGATTCCCCATATCTGATTCCCTGCCTCTGTTTCCCCGCCTCTGATTCCCCGCCTCTGATTCCCCATATCTGATTCCCCGCCTCTGATTCCCCAACTCTGATTCCCCGCCTCTGATTCCCCAGCTCTGAATCCCTGCCTCTGATTCCCTGCGTCTGTTTCCCCGCCTCTGATTCCCCGCCTCTGTTTCCCCATATCTAAGTCCCCGACTCTGATTCCCCAACTCTGATACCCCGCCTCTGATTCCCCAGCTCTGATTCCCCGCCTCTGATTCCCCGCCTCTGTTTCCCCATATCTGACTCCCCGCCTCTGATTCCCAACTATGATTCCCCGCCTCTGATTCCCCAGCTCTGATTCCCCGCCTCTGATTCCCCGCGTTCTATTCCCTGCCTCTGATTCCCCGCCTGTGATTCCCCATCTCTGATTCACCACCTCTGATTCCCCACCTCTGATTCCCCATATCTAATTCCCCGCCTCTGTTTGCCCGCCTCTGATTCCCCGCCGTTTCCCCATATCTGATTCCCCGTGTCTGATTCCCTGCCTCTGATTCCCCGCCTCTGATTCCCCGCCTCTGATTCCCTGCCACTGATTCCCTGCCCCTGATACCCCACCTCTGATTCCCCATATCTGATTCCCTGCCTCTGTTTCCCCGCCTCTGATTCCCCGCCTCTGATTCCCCATATCTGATTCCCCGCCTCTGATTCCCCAACTCTGATTCCCCGCCTCTGATTCCCCAGCTCTGAATCCCCGCCTCTGATTCCCTGCGTCTGTTTCCCCGCCTCTGATTCCCCGCCTCTGTTTCCCCATATCTAAGTCCCCGACTCTGATTCCCCAACTCTGATTCCCCACCTCTGATTCCCCAGCTCTGATTCCCCGCCTCTGATTCCCCGCATCTGATTCCCTGCATCTGATTCCCAGCCTCTGATTCCCTGCCTCTTATTCCCAACCTCTGATTCCCCACCTCTGATTCCCCATATCTGATTCCCCACCTCTGTTTCCCCGCTTCTGATTCCCCGCCTCTGTTTCCCCATATCTGATTCCCGGCCTCTGATTCTCCGCCTCTGATTCCCCGCCTCTGATTCCCTGCCTCTGATTCCCCATCTCCGATTCCGCACATCGGATTCCCTGCCTCTGATTCCCCGCCTCTGATTCCCCGCCTCTGATTCCCTGCTTCTGATTCCCAACCTCTGATTCCCCACCTCTGATTCCCCATATCTGATTCCCCGCCTCTGTTTCCCCTCCTCTGATTCCCCAACTCTGAATCCCCGCCTCTGATTCCCCAGCTCTGATTCCCCGCCTCTGATTCCCCGTGTTTGATTCCCTGCCTCTGATTCCCTGCCCTGATTCCCCATCTCTGATACACCGCCTTTAATTCGCCACCGCTGATTCCCCATATCTGATTCCCCGCCTCTGTTTCCCCGTCTCTGATTCCCCGCCTCTGTTTCGCCATATCTAATTCCACGCCTCTGATTCCCCAACTCTGATTCCCCGCCTCTGATTCCCCAGCTCTGATTCCCTGCCTCTGATTCCCCGCCGTTTCCCCATATCTGATTCCCCGTGTCCGATTCCCTGCCTCTGATTCCCCGCCTCTGATTCCCCGCCTCTGATTCCCTGCCACTGATTCCCTGCCCCTGATACCCCACCTCTGATTCCCCATATCTGATTCCCTGCCTCTGTTTCCCCGCCTCTGATTCCCCGCCTCTGATTCCCCATATCTGATTCCCCGCCTCTGATTCCCCAACTCTGATTCCCCGCCTCTGATTCCCCAGCTCTGAATCCCCGCCTCTGATTCCCTGCGTCTGTTTCCCCGCCTCTGATTCCCCGCCTCTGTTTCCCCATATCTAAGTCCCCGACTCTGATTCCCCAACTCTGATTCCCCACCTCTGATTCCCCAGCTCTGATTCCCCGCCTCTGATTCCCCGCATCTGATTCCCTGCATCTGATTCCCAGCCTCTGATTCCCTGCCTCTTATTCCCAACCTCTGATTCCCCACCTCTGATTCCCCATATCTGATTCCCCACCTCTGTTTCCCCGCTTCTGATTCCCCGCCTCTGTTTCCCCATATCTGATTCCCGGCCTCTGATTCTCCGCCTCTGATTCCCCGCCTCTGATTCCCTGCCTCTGATTCCCCATCTCCGATTCCGCACATCGGATTCCCTGCCTCTGATTCCCCGCCTCTGATTCCCCGCCTCTGATTCCCTGCTTCTGATTCCCAACCTCTGATTCCCCACCTCTGATTCCCCATATCTGATTCCCCGCCTCTGTTTCCCCGCCTCTGATTCCCCAACTCTGAATCCCCGCCTCTGATTCCCCAGCTCTGATTCCCCGCCTCTGATTCCCCGTGTTTGATTCCCTGCCTCTGATTCCCTGCCCTGATTCCCCATCTCTGATACACCGCCTTTAATTCGCCACCGCTGATTCCCCATATCTGATTCCCCGCCTCTGATTCCCCAGCTCTGATTCCCTGCCTCTGATTCCCCGCATCTGATTCCCTGCCTCTGATTCCCCGCCTCTGATTCCCTGCTTCTGATTCCCAACCTCTGATTCCCCACCTCTGAATCCCCATATCTGATTCCCCGCCTCTGTTTCCCCGCCTCTGATTCCCCGCCTCTGTTTCCCCATATCTGATTCCCCGCCTCTGATTCCCCAACTCTGATTCCCCTCCTCTGATTCACCAGCTATGATTCCCCGCCTCTGATTCCCTGCATCTGATTCCCTGCATCTGATTCCCCGCCTCTGATTCCCCTTCTCTGATTCGCAACCTCTGATTTCCTGCCTCTGATTCGCAACCTCTAATTCCCCACCTCTGATTCCCCATATCTGATTCCCCGCCTCTGTTTCCCTGCCTCTGATTCCCGGCCTCTTTTTCCCCATATCTGATTCCCCTCCTCTGATTCCCCAACTCTGATTCCCCGCCTCTGATACCCCGCCTCTGATTCCCCATCTCTAATTCATCACATCTGATTCCCCACCTCTTCTTCCCCATCTCTGATTCTCTACCTCTGATTCGCCACCTCTGATTGCCCATATCTGATTCACCGCCTCTGTTTCCCCGCATCTGATTCCCCGCCTCTGATTCCCCATATTTGATTCCCCGCCTCTGATTCCCCATCTCTGATTCCCGGACTCATTCCCCAACTCTGATTCCCCGCCACTGATTCCCCATATTTGATTCCCCTCCTCTGATTTCCCATCTCTGATTCCCGGACTCTGATTCCCCAACTCTGATTTCCCCGCCTCTGAATCCCCAGCTCTGATTTCCCGCCTCTGATTCCCCACCTGTGATAAAACATATCTGATTCCCGGCCTCTGTTTCCCCGCCTCTGATTCCCCACCTCTGATTCACCATATCTGATTCCCCGCCTCTGATTCCCCACCACTGATTCCCCTCCTCTGATTCGCCAGTTATGATTGCCCGCCTCTGATTCCCCGTTTCTGATTCCCTGCCTCTGATTCCCCGCCTCTGATTCCCCATGTCTGACTCACCACCTCTGATTCCCCACCTCTGATACCCCATCTCTGATTCCGCACATCCGATTCCCTGCCTCTGATTCCCCGCCTCTGATTCCCCGCCTCTGATTCCCTGCCTCTGATTCGCAACCTCTTATTCCCCACCTCTGATTCCCCATAGCTGATTCCCTGCCTCTGTTTCCCCGCCTCTGATTGGCACCTCTGATACCCCGCCTCTGATTCCCCATCTCTAATTCATCACATCTGATTCCCCACCTCTGCTTCCCCATCTCCGATTCTCTACCTCTGATTCGCCACCTCTGATTCCCAATATCTGATTCACCGCCTCTGTTTCCCTGCCTCTGATTCCCCGCCTCTGATTCCCCATATCTGATTCCCCGCCTCTGATTCCCCATCTCTGATTCCCGGTCTCTGATTCCCCACCTCTGTTTCCCGGCCTCTGATTCCCAATCCCTGATTCACCGCCTCTGACTCCCAGTGTCTGATTCCCTGCCTCTGATTCCCCGCCTCTGAATCCCCTCCTCTGATTCCCTGCCACTGATTCCCCGCCCCTGATTCCCCACCTCTGATACCCCATATCTGATTCCCCGCCTCTGTTTCCCCGCCTCTGATTCCCCACCTCTGATTCCCCATATCTGATTCCCTGCCTCTGATTCCCCAACTCTGATTCCCCGCCTCTGATTCCCCAGCTCTGATTCCCCGCCTCTGATTCCCCACCTCTGATCCAACATATCTGATTCCCCGCCTCTGTTTCCCCGCCTCTGATTCCCCACCTCTGATTCCCCATATCTGATTCCCCGCCTATGATTCCCCACCTCCGATTCCCCGCCTCTGATTCGCCAGCTATGATTCCCCATCTCTGATTCTGCACATCCGATTCCCTGCCTCTGATTCCCCGCCTCTGATTCCCCGCCTCTGATTCCCTGCCTCTGATTCGCAACCTGTTATTACCCACCTCTGAATCCCCATATCTGATTCCCCGCCTCTGTTTCCCCATATCTGATTCCCCGCCTCTGTTTCACTGCCTCTGATTGGCACCTCTGATACCCCGCCTCTGATTCCCCATCTCTAATTCATCACATCTGATTCCCCACCTCTGCTTCCCCATCTCTGATTCTCTACCTCTGATTCGCAACCTCTGATTCCGAATATCTCATTCACCGCCTCTGTTTCCCCGCTTCTGATTCCCCACCTCTGATTCCCCATATCTAATTCCCCGCCTCTGATTCCCCATCTCTGATTCCCGGTCTCTGATTCCCCACCTCTGTTTCCCGGCCTCTCATTCCCCATCCCTGATTCACCGCCTCTGATTCCCAGTGTCTGATTCCCTGCCTCTGATTCCCCGCCTCTGAATCCCCTCCTCTGATTCCCTGCCACTGATTCCCCGCCCCTGATTCCCCACCTCTGATACCCCATATCTGATTCCCCGCCTCTGTTTCCCCGCCTCTGATTCCCCACCTCTGATTTCCCATATCTGATTCCACGCCTCTGATTCCCCGCCTCTGATTGGCCGCCTCTGATACCCCGCCTCTGATTCCCCATCTCTAATTCATCACATCTGATTCCCCACCTCTGCTTCCCCATCTCTGATTCTCAACCTCTGATTCGCCACCTCTGATTCCCCATATCTGATTCACCGCCTCTGTTTCCCCGCCTCTGATTCCCCGCCTCTGATTCCCCATATTTGATTCCCCGCCTCTGATTCCCCATCTCTGATTCCCGGACTCTGATTCCCCAACTCTGATTCCCCGCCTCTGATTCCCCAGCTCTGATTTCCCGCCTCTGATTCCCCACCTCTGCTTCCCCATCTCTGATTCTCTACCTCTGATTCGCCACCTCTGATTGCCCATATCTGATTCACCGCCTCTGTTTCCCCGCCTCTGATTCCCCGCCTCTTATTCCCCATATTTGATTCCCCGCCTCTGATTCCCCATCTCTGATTCCCGGACTCTGATTCCCCAACTCTGATTCCCCGCCTCTGATTCCCCATATTTGATTCCCCTCCTCTGATTTCCCATCTCTGATTCCCGGACTCTGATTCCCCAACTCTGATTTCCCCGCCTCTGATTCCCCAGCTCTGATTTCCCGCCTCTGATTCCCCACCTCTGATACAACATATCTGATTCCCGGCCTCTGTTTCCCCGCCTCTGATTCCCCACCTCTGATTCACCATATCTGATTCCCCGCCTCTGATTCCCCACCACTGATTCCCCTCCGCTGATTCGCCAGTTATGATTGCCCGCCTCTGATTCCCCGTTTCTGATTCCCTGCCTCTGATTCCCCGCCTCTGATTCCCCATCTCTGACTCACCACCTCTGATTCCCCACCTCTGACACCCCATCTCTGATTCCGCACATCCGATTCCCTGCCTATGATTCCCCACCTCTGATTCCCCGCCTCTGATTCCCCATATCTGATTCCCTGCCTCTGTTTCCCCGCTTCTGATTCCCCACCTCTGTTTCCCCATATCTGATTCCCCGCCTCTGATTCCCCAACTCTAATACCCTGCCTCTGATTCCCCAGCTCTGATTCCCCGCCTCTGATTCCCCGCATCTGATTCCCTGCCTCTGATTCCCCGCCTCTGATTCCAGGCCTCTGATTCCCAGCATCTGATTCCGGCCTCTGATTCCCGGCCTCTGATTCCCTGCTTCTGATTCTGATTCCCTGCCTCTGATTCCCCATCTCTGATTCCGCACATCTGATTCCCTGCCTCTGATTCCCCACCTCTGATTCCCCATATCTGATTCCCCGCCTCTGTTTCCCCGCCTCTGATTTCCCGCCTCTGTTTCCCCATATCTGATTCCCCGCCTCTGATTCCCCAAATCTGATTCCCCTCCTCTAATTCGCCAGCTATGATTCCCCGCCTCTGATTCCCTGCGTCTGATTCCATGCCTCTGATTCCCAGCCTCTGATTCCCCTTCTCTGATTCACCACCTCTGAATCCCCACCTCTGATTCCCCATCTCTGATTCCGCACATCCGATTCCCTGCCTCTGATTCCCCGCCTCTGATTCCCCGCCTCTGATTCACAACCTCTAATTCCCCACCTCTGATTCCCCATATCTGATTCCCCGCCTCTGTTTCCCTGCCTCTGATTCCCGGCCTCTGTTTCCCCATATCTGATTCCCCTCCTCTGATTCCCCAACTCTGATTCCCCGCCTCTGATTCCCCTGCTTTGATTCCCCGTCTTTTATTCCCGGCCTCTGATTCCCTGCCACTGATACCCCGCCCCTGATTCCCCACCTCTGATTCCCCATATCTGATTCCCCGCCTCTGTTTCCCCACCTCTGATTCCCGGCCTCTAATTCCCAGCATCTGATTCCCGGCCACTGATTCCCTGCCTCTGATTCCCCGCCTCTGATTCCCCATCTCTGATTCCCCGCCTCTGATTCCCCGTGTCTGATTCCCTGCCTCTGATTCCCCGCCTCTGATTCCCCGCGTCTGATTCCCTGCCACTGATTCCCTGCCCCTGATTCCCCACCTCTGATTCCCCATATATGATTCCCCGCCTCTGTTTCCCCAACTCTGATTCCCTTCCTCTAATTCGCCAGCTATGATTCCCCGCCTCTGATTCCCTGCCACTGATTCCCTGCCCCTGATTCCCCACCTCTGATTCCCCATATATGATTCCCCGCCTCTGATTCCCCAACTCTGATTCCCCTCCTCTAATTCGCCAGCTATGATTCCCCGCCTCTTATTCCCTGCGTCTGATTCCCTGCCTCTGATTCCCAGCCTCTGATTCCCCTTCTCTGATTCACCACCTCTGAATCCCCACCTCTGATACCTCATCTCTGATTCCGCACATCCGATTCCCTGCCTCTGATTCCCCGCCTCTGATTCCCCGCCTCTGATTCCCCGCCTCTGATTCCCCGCGTCTGATTCCCTGCCACTGATTCCCTGCCCCTGATTCCCCACCTCTGATTCCCCATCTCTGATTCCCCGCCTCTTTTTCCCCACCTCTGATTCCCCGCCTCTGTTTCCCCATATCTGATTCCCCGCCTCTGATTCCCCAGCTCTGATTCCCCGCCTTTTATTCCCGGCCTCTGATTCCCTGCCACTGATTCCCCGCCCCTGATTCCCCACCTCTGATTCCCCATATCTGATTCCCCGCCTCTGTTTCCCCAGCTCTGATTCCCCACCTCTGATTCCCCAGCTCTGATTCCCTGCCACTGATTCCCCGCCCCTGATTCCCCACCTCTGATTCCCCATATCTGATTCCCCGCCTCTGTTTCCCCAGCTCTGATTCCCTGCCTCTGATTCCCTGCCCTGATTCCCCATCTCTGTTTCACCGCCTTTGATTCGCCACCTCTGATTCCCCATATCTGATTCCCCGCCTCTGTTTCCACGCCTCTGATTCCCTGCCTCTGATTCCCAACCTCTGATTCCACACCTCTGATTCCCCATATCTGATTCCCCGCCTCTGATTCCCCACCACTGATTCCCCTCCGCTGATTCGCCAGTTATGATTGCCCGCCTCTGATTCCCCGTTTCTGATTCCCTGCCTCTGATTCCCCGCCTCTGATTCCCCATCTCTGACTCACCACCTCTGATTCCCCACCTCTGACACCCCATCTCTGATTCCGCACATCCGATTCCCTGCCTATGATTCCCCACCTCTGATTCCCCGCCTCTGATTCCCCATATCTGATTCCCTGCCTCTGTTTCCCCGCTTCTGATTCCCCACCTCTGTTTCCCCATATCTGATTCCCCGCCTCTGATTCCCCAACTCTAATACCCTGCCTCTGATTCCCCAGCTCTGTTTCCCCGCCTCTGATTCCCCGCATCTGATTCCCTGCCTCTGATTCCCCGCCTCTGATTCCAGGCCTCTGATTCCCAGCATCTGATTCCGGCCTCTGATTCCCGGCCTCTGATTCCCTGCTTCTGATTCTGATTCCCTGCCTCTGATTCCCCATCTCTGATTCCGCACATCTGATTCCCTGCCTCTGATTCCCCACCTCTGATTCCCCATATCTGATTCCCCGCCTCTGTTTCCCCGCCTCTGATTTCCCGCCTCTGTTTCCCCATATCTGATTCCCCGCCTCTGATTCCCCAAATCTGATTCCCCTCCTCTAATTCGCCAGCTATGATTCCCCGCCTCTGATTCCCTGCGTCTGATTCCATGCCTCTGATTCCCAGCCTCTGATTCCCCTTCTCTGATTCACCACCTCTGAATCCCCACCTCTGATTCCCCATCTCTGATTCCGCACATCCGATTCCCTGCCTCTGATTCCCCGCCTCTGATTCCCCGCCTCTGATTCACAACCTCTAATTCCCCACCTCTGATTCCCCATATCTGATTCCCCGCCTCTGTTTCCCTGCCTCTGATTCCCGGCCTCTGTTTCCCCATATCTGATTCCCCTCCTCTGATTCCCCAACTCTGATTCCCCGCCTCTGATTCCCATGCTTTGATTCCCCGTCTTTTATTCCCGGCCTCTGATTCCCTGCCACTGATTCCCCGCCCCTGATTCCCCACCTCTGATTCCCCATATCTGATTCCCCGCCTCTGTTTCCCCACCTCTGATTCCCGGCCTCTAATTCCCAGCATCTGATTCCCGGCCACTGATTCCCTGCCTCTGATTCCCCGCCTCTGATTCCCCATCTCTGATTCCCCGCCTCTGATTCCCCGTGTCTGATTCCCTGCCTCTGATTCCCCGCCTCTGATTCCCCGCGTCTGATTCCCTGCCACTGATTCCCTGCCCCTGATTCCCCACCTCTGATTCCCCATATCTGATTCCCCGCCTCTGTTTCCCCAACTCTGATTCCCTTCCTCTAATTCGCCAGCTATGATTCCCCGCCTCTGATTCCCTGCCACTGATTCCCTGCCCCTGATTCCCCACCTCTGATTCCCCATATATGATTCCCCGCCTCTGATTCCCCAACTCTGATTCCCCTCCTCTAATTCGCCAGCTATGATTCCCCGCCTCTTATTCCCTGCGTCTGATTCCCTGCCTCTGATTCCCAGCCTCTGATTCCCCTTCTCTGATTCACCACCTCTGAATCCCCACCTCTTATACCTCATCTCTGATTCCGCACATCCGATTCCCTGCCTCTGATTCCCCGCCTCTGATTCCCCGCCTCTGATTCCCCGCCTCTGATTCCCCGCGTCTGATTCCCTGCCACTGATTCCCTGCCCCTGATTCCCCACCTCTGATTCCCCATATCTGATTCCCCGCCTCTTTTTCCCCACCTCTGATTCCCCGCCTCTGTTTCCCCATATCTGATTCCCCGCCTCTGATTCCCCAACTCTGATTCCCTTCCTCTAATTCGCCAGCTATGATTCCCCGCCTCTGATTCCCTGCATCTGATACCCTGCCTCTGATTCCCAGCCTCTGATTCCCCTTCTCTGATTCACCACCTCTGAATCCCCACCTCTGATTCCCCATCTCTGATTCCGCACATCCGATTCCCTGCCTCTGATTCCCCGCCTTTTATTCCCGGCCTCTGATTCCCTGCCACTGATTCCCTGCTTCTGATTCTGATTCCCTGCCTCTGATTCCCCATCTCTGATTCCGCACATCTGATTCCCAGCCTCTGATTCCCCACCTCTGATTCCCCATATCTGATTCCCCGCCTCTGTTTCCCCTCCTCTGATTCCCCGCCTCTGTTTCCCCATATCTGATTCCCCGCCTCTGTTTCCCTGCCTCTGATTCCCGGCCTCTGTTTCCCCATATCTGATTCCCCTCCTCTGATTCCCCAACTCTGATTCCCCGCCTCTGATTCCCCAGCTCTGATTCCCCGCCTTTTATTCCCGGCCTCTGATTCCCTGCCACTGATTCCCCGCCCCTGATTCCCCACCTCTGATTCCCCATATCTGATTCCCCGCCTCTGTTTCCCCAGCTCTGATTCCCCACCTCTGATTCCCCAGCTCTGATTCCCTGCCACTGATTCCCCGCCCCTGATTCCCCACCTCTGATTCCCCATATCTGATTCCCCGCCTCTGTTTCCCCTGCTCTGATTCCCTGCCTCTGATTCCCTGCCCTGATTCCCCATCTCTGTTTCACCGCCTTTGATTCGCCACCTCTGATTCCCCATATCTGATTCCCCGCCTCTGTTTCCCCGCCTCTGATTCCCTGCCTCTGATTCCCAACCTCTGATTCCACACCTCTGATTCCCCATATCTGATTCCCCGCCTCTATTTCCCCATATCTGATTCCCCGCCTCTGATTCCCCAACTCTGATTCCCCGCCTCTGATTCCCCAGCTCTGATTCCCCGCCTCTGATTCCCGGCATCCGATTCCCTGCCTCTGATTCCCCGCCTCTGATTCGCCATCTCTGATTCCCCGCCTCTGATTCCCCGTGTCTGATTCCCTGCCTCTGATTCCCCGCCTCAGATTCCCCGCCTCTGATTCCCTGCCACTGATTCCCTGCCCCTGATTCCCCACCTCTGATTCCCCATATCTGATTCCCCGCCTCTGTTTCTCCGCCTCTGATTCCCCGCCTCTGATTCCCCATATCTGATTCCCTGCCTCTGATTCCACAACTCTGATTCCCCGCCTCTGATTCCCCAGCTCTGAATCCCCGCCTCTGATTCCCCGTGTCTGATTCCCTCCCTCTGATTCACAACCTCTGATTCCCCACCTCTGATTCCCCATATCTGATTCCCCGCCTCTGTTTCCCCGCCTCTGATTCCCCGCCTCTGATTCCCCATATCTGATTCCCCGGCTCTGATTGCCCACCTCTGATTCCCCGCCTCTGATTCGCCAGCTCTGATTCCCCGCCTCTGAATCCCCGCATCTGATTCCCTGCCTCTGATTCCCCGCCTCTGATTCCCCATCTCTGATTCACCGCCTTTGATTCGCCACCTCTGATTCCCCATATCTGATTCCCCACCTCTGTTTCCCCGCCTCTGATTCCCCGCCTCTGATTCTCCATATCTCATTCCCCGCCTCTGAATCCCCATCTCTGATTCCCCAACTCTGATTCCCCTCCTCTAATTCGCAAGCTATGATTCCCCGCCTCTGATTCCCTGCGTCTGATTCCCTGCCTCTGATTCCCAGCCTCTGATTCCCCTTCTCTGATTCACCACCTCTGAATCCCCACCTCTGATTCCCCATCTCTGATTCCGCACATCCGATTCCCTGCCTCTGATTCCACGCCTCTGATACCCCGCCTCTGATACGCAACCTCTAATTCCCCACCTCTGATTCCCCATATCTGATTCCCCGCCTCTGTTTCCCTGCCTCTGATTCCCGGCCTCTGTTTCCCCATATCTGATTCCCCTCCTCTGATTCACCAACTCTGATTCCCCGCCTCTGATTCCCCAGCTCTGATTCCCCGCCTTTTATTCCCGGCCTCTGATTCCCTGCCACTGATTCCCCGCCCCTGATTCCCCACCTCTGATTCCCCATATCTGATTCCCCGCCTCTGTTTCCCCAGCTCTGATTCCCCACCTCTGATTCCCCAGCTCTGATTCCCTGCCACTGATTCCCCGCCCCTGATTCCCCTCCTCTGATTCCCCATATCTGATTCCCCGCCTCTGTTTCCCCAGCTCTGATTCCCTGCCTCTGATTCCCTGCCCTGATTCCCCATCTCTGTTTCACCGCCTTTGATTCGCCACCTCTGATTCCCCATATCTGATTCCCCGCCTCTGTTTCCCCGCCTCTGATTCCCTGCCTCTGATTCCCAACCTCTGATTCCACACCTCTGATTCCCCATATCTGATTCCCCGCCTCTATTTCCCCATATCTGATTCCCCGCCTCTGATTCCCCAACTCTGATTCCCCGCCTCTGATTCCCCAGCTCTGATTCCCCGCCTCTGATTCGCCATCTCTGATTCCCCGCCTCTGATTCCCCGTGTCTGATTCCCTGCCTCTGTTTCCCCGCCTCAGATTCCCCGCCTCTGATTCCCTGCCACTGATTCCCTGCCCCTGATTCCCCACCTCTGATTCCCCATATCTGATTCCCCGCCTCTGTTTCTCCGCCTCTGATTCCCCGCCTCTGATTCCCCATATCTGATTCCCTGCCTCTGATTCCACAACTCTGATTCCCCGCCTCTGATTCCCCAGCTCTGAATCCCCGCCTCTGATTCCCCGCGTCTGATTCCCTCCCTCTGATTCACAACCTCTGATTCCCCACCTCTGATTCCCCATATCTGATTCCCCGCCTCTGTTTCCCCGCCTCTGATTCCCCGCCTCTGATTCCCCATATCTGATTCCCCGGCTCTGATTGCCCACCTCTGATTCCCCGCCTCTGATTCGCCAGCTCTGATTCCCCGCCTCTGAATCCCCGCATCTGATTCCCTGCCTCTGATTCCCCGCCTCTGATTCCCCATCTCTGATTTACCGCCTTTGATTCGCCACCTCTGATTCCCCATATCTGATTCCCCACCTCTGTTTCCCCGCCTCTGATTCCCCGCCTCTGATTCTCCATATCTCATTCCCCGCCTCTGAATCCCCATCTATGATTCCCGGACTCTGATAACCCACCTCTGATTCCCGGCCTCTTATTCCCAGCATCTGATTCCCGGCCTCTGATTCCCGGCCTCTGATTCCCCGCTTCTGATTCTGATTCCCTGCCTCTGATTCCCCATCTCTGATTCCGCACATCTGATTCCCTGCCTCTGATTCCCCACCTCTGATTCCCCATATCTGATTCCCCGCCTCTGTTTCCCCGCCTCTGATTCCCCGCCTCTGTTTCCCCATATCTAATTCCCCACCTCTGATGCTCCCAGCATCTGATTCCCGGCCTCTGATTCCCGGCCTCTGATTCCCGGCCTCTGATTCCCCGCTTCTGATTCTGATTCCCTGCCTCTGATTCCCCATCTCTGATTCCGCACATCTGTTTCCCTGCCTCTGATTCCCGGCCTCTGTTTCCCCATATCTGATTCCCCTCCTCTGATTCCCCAACTCTGATTCCCCGCCTCTGATACCCCGCCTCTGATTCCCCATCTCTAATTCATCACATCTGATTCCCCACCTCTTCTTCCCCATCTCTGATTCTCTACCTCTGATTCGCCACCTCTGATTGCCCATATCTGATTCACCGCCTCTGTTTCCCCGCATCTGATTCCCCGCCTCTGATTCCCCATATTTGATTCCCCGCCTCTGATTCCCCATCTCTGATTCCCGGACTCATTCCCCAACTCTGATTCCCCGCCTCTGATTCCCCATATTTGATTCCCCTCCTCTGATTTCCCATCTCTGATTCCTGGACTCTGATTCCCCAACTCTGATTTCCCCGCCTCTGAATCCCCAGCTCTGATTTCCCGCCTCTGATTCCCCACCTGTGATAAAACATATCTGATTCCCGGCCTCTGTTTCCCCGCCTCTGATTCCCCACCTCTGATTCACCATATCTGATTCCCCGCCTTTGATTCCCCACCACTGATTCCCCTCCTCTGATTCGCCAGTTATGATTGCCCGCCTCTGATTCCCCGTTTCTGATTCCCTGCCTCTGATTCCCCGCCTCTGATTCCCCATGTCTGACTCACCACCTCTGATTCCCCACCTCTGATACCCCATCTCTGATTCCGCACATCCGATTCCCTGCCTCTGATTCCCCGCCTCTGATTCCCCGCATCTGATTCCCTGCCTCTGATTCGCAACCTCTTATTCCCCACCTCTGATTCCCCATAGCTGATTCCCTGCCTCTGTTTCCCCGCCTCTGATTGGCACCTCTGATACCCCGCCTCTGATTCCCCATCTCTAATTCATCACATCTGATTCCCCACCTCTGCTTCCCCATCTCCGATTCTCTACCTCTGATTCGCCACCTCTGATTCCCAATATCTGATTCACCGCCTCTGTTTCCCTGCCTCTGATTCCCCGCCTCTGATTCCCCATATCTGATTCCCCGCCTCTGATTCCCCATCTCTGATTCCCGGTCTCTGATTCCCCACCTCTGTTTCCCGGCCTCTGATTCCCAATCCCTGATTCACCGCCTCTGACTCCCAGTGTCTGATTCCCTGCCTCTTATTCCCCGCCTCTGAATCCCCTCCTCTGATTCCCTGCCACTGATTCCCCGCCCCTGATTCCCCACCTCTGATACCCCATATCTGATTCCCCGCCTCTGTTTCCCCGCCTCTGATTCCCCACCTCTGATTCCCCATATCTGATTGCCTGCCTCTGATTCCCCAACTCTGTTTCCCCGCCTCTGATTCCCCACCTCTGATTCCCCATATCTGATTCCCCGCCTATGATTCCCCACCTCCGATTCCCCGCCTCTGATTCGCCAGCTATGATTCCCCTCCTCTGGTTCCCCGCATCTGATTCCCCGCCTCTGATTCCCCGTGTCTGACCCTGCCTCTGATTCCACGCCTTTGATTCCCCATCTCTGATTCACCACCTCTGATTCCCCACCTCTGATTCCCCATCTCTGATTCTGCACATCCGATTCCCTGCCTCTGATTCCCCGCCTCTGATTCCCCACCTCTGATTCCCTGCCTCTGATTCGCAACCTGTTATTACCCACCTCTGAATCCCCATATCTGATTCCCCGCCTCTGTTTCCCCATTACTGATTCCCCGCCTCTGTTTCACTGCCTCTGATTGGCACCTCTGATACCCCGCCTCTGATTCCCCATCTCTAATTCATCACATCTGATTCCCCACCTCTTCTTCCCCATCTCTGATTCTCTACCTCTGATTCGCAACCTCTGATTCCGAATATCTCATTCACCGCCTTTGTTTCCCCGCTTCTGATTCCCCGCCTCTGATTCCCCATATCTAATTCCCCGCCTCTGATTCCCCATCTCTGATTCCCGGTCTCTGATTCCCCACCTCTGTTTCCCGGCCTCTCATTCCCCATCCCTGATTCACCGCCTCTGATTCCCAGTGTCTGATTCCCTGCCTCTGATTCCCCGCCTCTGAATCCCCTCCTCTGATTACCTGCCACTGATTCCCCGCCCCTGATTCCCCACCTCTGATACCCCATATCTGATTCCCCGCCTCTGTTTCCCCGCCTCTGATTCCCCACCTCTGATTTCCCATATCTGATTCCACGCCTCTGATTCCCCGCCTCTGATTGGCCGCCTCTGATACCCCGCCTCTGATTCCCCATCTCTAATTCATCACATCTGATTCCCCACCTCTGCTTCCCCATCTCTGATTCTCAACCTCTGATTCGCCACCTCTGATTCCCCATATCTGATTCACCGCCTCTGTTTCCCCGCCTCTGATTCCCCGCCTCTGATTCCCCATATTTGATTCCCCGCCTCTGATTCCCCATCTCTGATTCCCGGACTCTGATTCCCCAACTCTGATTCCCCGCCTCTGATTCCCCAGCTCTGATTTCCCGCCTCTGATTCCCCACCTCTGCTTCCCCATCTCTGATTCTCTACCTCTGATTCGCCACCTCTGATTGCCCATATCTGATTCACCGCCTCTGTTTCCCCGCCTCTGATTCCCCGCCTCTTATTCCCCATATTTGATTCCCCGCCTCTGATTCCCCATCTCTGATTCCCGGACTCTGATTCCCCAACTCTGATTCCCCGCCTCTGATTCCCCATATTTGATTCCCCTCCTCTGATTTCCCATCTCTGATTCCCGGACTCTGATTCCCCAACTCTGATTTCCCCGCCTCTGATTCCCCAGCTCTGATTTCCCGCCTCTGATTCCCCACCTCTGATACAACATATCTGATTCCCGGCCTCTGTTTCCCCGCCTCTGATTCCCCACCTCTGATTCACCATATCTGATTCCCCGCCTCTGATTCCCCACCACTGATTCCCCTCCGCTGATTCGCCAGTTATGATTGCCCGCCTCTGATTCCCCGTTTCTGATTCCCTGCCTCTGATTCCCCGCCTCTGATTCCCCATCTCTGACTCACCACCTCTGATTCCCCACCTCTGACACCCCATCTCTGATTCCGCACATCCGATTTCCTGCCTATGATTCCCCACCTCTGATTCCCCGCCTCTGATTCCCCATATCTGATTCCCTGCCTCTGTTTCCCCGCTTCTGATTCCCCACCTCTGTTTCCCCATATCTGATTCCCCGCCTCTGATTCCCCAACTCTAATACCCTGCCTCTGATTCCCCAGCTCTGATTCCCCGCCTCTGATTCCCCGCATCTGATTCCCTGCCTCTGATTCCCCGCCTCTGATTCCAGGCCTCTGATTCCCAGCATCTGATTCCGGCCTCTGATTCCCGGCCTCTGATTCCCTGCTTCTGATTCTGATTCCCTGCCTCTGATTCCCCATCTCTGATTCCGCACATCTGATTCCCTGCCTCTGATTCCCCACCTCTGATTCCCCATATCTGATTCCCCGCCTCTGTTTCCCCGCCTCTGATTTCCCGCCTCTGTTTCCCCATATCTGATTCCCCGCCTCTGATTCCCCAAATCTGATTCCCCTCCTCTGATTCGCCAGTTATGATTGCCCGCCTCTGATTCCCCGTTTCTGATTCCCTGCCTCTGATTCCCCGCCTCTGATTCCCCATGTCTGACTCACCACCTCTGATTCCCCACCTCTGATACCCCATCTCTGATTCCGCACATCCGATTCCCTGCCTCTGATTCCCCGCCTCTGATTCCCTGCCTCTGATTCCCTGCCTCTGATTCGCAACCTCTTATTCCCCACCTCTGATTCCCCATAGCTGATTCCCTGCCTCTGTTTCCCCGCCTCTGATTGGCACCTCTGATACCCCGCCTCTGATTCCCCATCTCTAATTCATCACATCTGATTCCCCACCTCTGCTTCCCCATCTCCGATTCTCTACCTCTGATTCGCCACCTCTGATTCCCAATATCTGATTCACCGCCTCTGTTTCCCTGCCTCTGATTCCCCGCCTCTGATTCCCCATATCTGATTCCCCGCCTCTGATTCCCCATCTCTGATTCCCGGTCTCTGATTCCCCACCTCTGTTTCCCGGCCTCTGATTCCCAATCCCTGATTCACCGCCTCTGACTCCCAGTGTCTGATTCCCTGCCTCTGATTCCCCGCCTCTGAATCCCCTCCTCTGATTCCCTGCCACTGATTCCCCGCCCCTGATTCCCCACCTCTGATACCCCATATCTGATTCCCCGCCTCTGTTTCCCCGCCTCTGATTCCCCACCTCTGATTCCCCATATCTGATTGCCTGCCTCTGATTCCCCAACTCTGATTCCCCGCCTCTGATTCCCCAGCTCTGATTCCCCGCCTCTGATTCCCCACCTCTGATCCAACATATCTGATTCCCCGCCTCTGTTTCCCCGCCTCTGATTCCCCACCTCTGATTCCCCATATCTGATTCCCCGCCTATGATTCCCCACCTCCGATTCCCCGCCTCTGATTCGCCAGCTATGATTCCCCTCCTCTGGTTCCCCGCATCTGATTCCCCGCCTCTGATTCCCCGTGTCTGACCCTGCCTCTGATTCCACGCCTTTGATTCCCCATCTCTGATTCACCACCTCTGATTCCCCACCTCTGATTCCCCATCTCTGATTCTGCACATCCGATTCCCTGCCTCTGATTCCCCGCCTCTGATTCCCCGCCTCTGATTCCCTGCCTCTGATTCGCAACCTGTTATTACCCACCTCTGAATCCCCATATCTGATTCCCCGCCTCTGTTTCCCCATTACTGATTCCCCGCCTCTGTTTCACTGCCTCTGATTGGCACCTCTGATACCCCGCCTCTGATTCCCCATCTCTAATTCATCACATCTGATTCCCCACCTCTGCTTCCCCATCTCTGATTCTCTACCTCTGATTCGCAACCTCTGATTCCGAATATCTCATTCACCGCCTCTGTTTCCCCGCTTCTGATTCCCCGCCTCTGATTCCCCATATCTAATTCCCCGCCTCTGATTCCCCATCTCTGATTCCCGGTCTCTGATTCCCCACCTCTGTTTCCCGGCCTCTCATTCCCCATCCCTGATTCACCGCCTCTGATTCCCAGTGTCTGATTCCCTGCCTCTGATTCCCCGCCTCTGAATCCCCTCCTCTGATTACCTGCCACTGATTCCCCGCCCCTGATTCCCCACCTCTGATACCCCATATCTGATTCCCCGCCTCTGTTTCCCCGCCTCTGATTCCCCACCTCTGATTTCCCATATCTGATTCCACGCCTCTGATTCCCCGCCTCTGATTGGCCGCCTCGGATACCCCGCCTCTGATTCCCCATCTCTAATTCATCACATCTGATTCCCCACCTCTGCTTCCCCATCTCTGATTCTCAACCTCTGATTCGCCACCTCTGATTCCCCATATCTGATTCACCGCCTCTGTTTCCCCGCCTCTGATTCCCCGCCTCTGATTCCCCATATTTGATTCCCCGCCGCTGATTCCCCATCTCTGATTCCCGGACTCTGATTCCCCAACTCTGATTCCCCGCCTCTGATTCCCCAGCTCTGATTTCCCGCCTCTGATTCCCCACCTCTGCTTCCCCATCTCTGATTCTCTACCTCTGATTCGCCACCTCTGATTGCCCATATCTGATTCACCGCCTCTGTTTCCCCGCCTCTGATTCCCCGCCTCTTATTCCCCATATTTGATTCCCCGCCTCTGATTCCCCATCTCTGATTCCCGGACTCTGATTCCCCAACTCTGATTCCCCGCCTCTGATTCCCCATATTTGATTCCCCTCCTCTGATTTCCCATCTCTGATTCCCGGACTCTGATTCCCCAACTCTGATTTCCCCGCCTCTGATTCCCCAGCTCTGATTTCCCGCCTCTGATTCCCCACCTCTGATACAACATATCTGATTCCCGGCCTCTGTTTCCCCGCCTCTGATTCCCCACCTCTGATTCACCATATCTGATTCCCCGCCTCTGATTCCCCACCACTGATTCCCCTCCGCTGATTCGCCAGTTATGATTGCCCGCCTCTGATTCCCCGTTTCTGATTCCCTGCCTCTGATTCCCCGCCTCTGATTCCCCATCTCTGACTCACCACCTCTGATTCCCCACCTCTGACACCCCATCTCTGATTCCGCACATCCGATTCCCTGCCTATGATTCCCCACCTCTGATTCCCCGCCTCTGATTCCCCATATCTGATTCCCTGCCTCTGTTTCCCCGCTTCTGATTCCCCACCTCTGTTTCCCCATATCTGATTCCCCGCCTCTGATTCCCCAACTCTAATACCCTGCCTCTGATTCCCCAGCTCTGATTCCCCGCCTCTGATTCCCCGCATCTGATTCCCTGCCTCTGATTCCCCGCCTCTGATTCCAGGCCTCTGATTCCCAGCATCTGATTCCGGCCTCTGATTCCCGGCCTCTGATTCCCTGCTTCTGATTCTGATTCCCTGCCTCTGATTCCCCATCTCTGATTCCGCACATCTGATTCCCTGCCTCTGATTCCCCACCTCTGATTCCCCATATCTGATTCCCCGCCTCTGTTTCCCCGCCTCTGATTTCCCGCCTCTGTTTCCCCATATCTGATTCCCCGCCTCTGATTCCCCAAATCTGATTCCCCTCCTCTAATTCGCCAGCTATGATTCCCCGCCTCTGATTCCCTGCGTCTGATTCCATGCCTCTGATTCCCAGCCTCTGATTCCCCTTCTCTGATTCACCACCTCTGAATCCCCACCTCTGATTCCCCATCTCTGATTCCGCACATCCGATTCCCTGCCTCTGATTCCCCGCCTCTGATTCCCCGCCTCTGATTCACAACCTCTAATTCCCCACCTCTGATTCCCCATATCTGATTCCCCGCCTCTGTTTCCCTGCCTCTGATTCCCGGCCTCTGTTTCCCCATATCTGATTCCCCTCCTCTCATTCCCCAACTCTGATTCCCCGCCTCTGATTCCCCAGCTTTGATTCCCCGTCTTTTATTCCCGGCCTCTGATTCCCTGCCACTGATTCCCCGCCCCTGATTCCCCACCTCTGATTCCCCATATCTGATTCCCCGCCTCTGTTTCCCCACCTCTGATTCCCGGCCTCTAATTCCCAGCATCTGATTCCCGGCCACTGATTCCCTGCCTCTGATTCCCCGCCTCTGATTCCCCATCTCTGATTCCCCGCCTCTGATTCCCCGTGTCTGATTCCCTGCCTCTGATTCCCCGCCTCTGATTCCCCGCGTCTGATTCCCTGCCACTGATTCCCTGCCCCTGATTCCCCACCTCTGATTCCCCATATCTGATTCCCCGCCTCTGTTTCCCCAACTCTGATTCCCTTCCTCTAATTCGCCAGCTATGATTCCCCGCCTCTGATTCCCTGCCACTGATTCCCTGCCCCTGATTCCCCACCTCTGATTCCCCATATATGATTCCCTGCCTCTGATTCCCCAACTCTGATTCCCCTCCTCTAATTCGCCAGCTATGATTCCCCGCCTCTTATTCCCTGCGTCTGATTCCCTGCCTCTGATTCCCAGCCTCTGATTCCCCTTCTCTGATTCACCACCTCTGAATCCCCACCTCTGATACCTCATCTCTGATTCCGCACATCCGATTCCCTGCCTCTGATTCCCCGCCTCTGATTCCCCGCCTCTGATTCCCCGCCTCTGATTCCCCGCGTCTGATTCCCTGCCACTGATTCCCTGCCCCTGATTCCCCACCTCTGATTCCCCATCTCTGATTCCCCGCCTCTTTTTCCCCACCTCTGATTCCCCGCCTCTGTTTCCCCATATCTGATTCCCCGCCTCTGATTCCCCAACTCTGATTCCCTTCCTCTAATTCGCCAGCTATGATTCCCCGCCTCTGATTCCCTGCATCTGATACCCTGCCTCTGATTCCCAGCCTCTGATTCCCCTTCTCTGATTCACCACATCTGAATCCCCACCTCTGATTCCCCATCTCTGATTCCGCACATCCGATTCCCTGCCTCTGATTCCCCGCCTTTTATTCCCGGCCTCTGATTCCCTGCCACTGATTCCCTGCTTCTGATTCTGATTCCCTGCCTCTGATTCCCCATCTCTGATTCCGCACATCTGATTCCCTGCCTCTGATTCCCCACCTCTGATTCCCCATATCTGATTCCCCGCCTCTGTTTCCCCTCCTCTGATTCCCCGCCTCTGTTTCCCCATATCTGATTCCCCGCCTCTGTTTCCCTGCCTCTGATTCCCGGCCTCTGTTTCCCCATATCTGATTCCCCTCCTCTGATTCCCCAACTCTGATTCCCCGCCACTGATTCCCCAGCTCTGATTCCCCGCCTTTTATTCCCGGCCTCTGATTCCCTGCCACTGATTCCCCGCCCCTGATTCCCCACCTCTGATTCCCCATATCTGATTCCCCGCCTCTGTTTCCCCAGCTCTGATTCCCCACCTCTGATTCCCCAGCTCTGATTCCCTGCCACTGATTCCCCGCCCCTGATTCCCAACCTCTGATTCCCCATATCTGATTCCCCGCCTTTGTTTCCCCAGCTCTGATTCCCTGCCTCTGATTCCCTGCCCTGATTCCCCATCTCTGTTTCACCGCCTTTGATTCGCCACCTCTGATTCCCCATATCTGATTCCCCGCCTCTGTTTCCCCGCCTCTGATTCCCTGCCTCTGATTCCCAACCTCTGATTCCACACCTCTGATTCCCCATATCTGATTCCCCGCCTCTATTTCCCCATATCTGATTCCCCGCCTCTGATTCCCCAACTCTGATTCCCCGCCTCTGATTCCCCAGCTCTGATTCCCCGCCTCTGATTCGCGGCATCCGATTCCCTGCCTCTGATTCCCCGCCTCTGATTCGCCATCTCTGATTCCCCGCCTCTGATTCCCCGTGTCTGATTCCCTGCCTCTGATTCCCCGCCTCAGATTCCCCGCCTCTGATTCCCTGCCACTGATTCCCTGCCCCTGATTCCCCACCTCTGATTCCCCATATCTGATTCCCCGCCTCTGTTTCTCCGCCTCTGATTCCCTGCCTCTGATTCCCCATATCTGATTCCCTGCCTCTGATTCCACAACTCTGATTCCCCGCCTCTGATTCCCCAGCTCTGAATCCCCGCCTCTGATTCCCCGCGTCTGATTCCCTCCCTCTGATTCACAACCTCTGATTCCCCACCTCTGATTCCCCATATCTGATTCCCCGCCTCTGTTTCCCCGCCTCTGATTCCCCGCCTCTGATTCCCCATATCTGATTCCCTGGCTCTGATTGCCCACCTCTGATTCCCCGCCTCTGATTCGCCAGCTCTGATTCCCCGCCTCTGAATCCCCGCATCTGATTCCCTGCCTCTGATTCCCCGCCTCTGATTCCCCATCTCTGATTCACCGCCTTTGATTCGCCACCTCTGATTCCCCATATCTGATTCCCCACCTCTGTTTCCCCGCCTCTGATTCCCCGCCTCTGATTCTCCATATCTCATTCCCCGCCTCTGAATCCCCATCTCTGATTCCCCAACTCTGATTCCCTTCCTCTAATTCGCAAGCTATGATTCACCGCCTCTGATTCCCTGCGTCTGATTCCCTGCCTCTGATTCCCAGCCTCTGATTCCCCTTCTCTGATTCACCACCTCTGAATCCCCACCTCTGATTCCCCATCTCTGATTCCGCACATCCGATTCCCTGCCTCTGATTCCCCGCCTCTGATACCCCGCCTCTGATACGCAACCTCTAATTCCCCACCTCTGATTCCCCATATCTGATTCCCCGCCTCTGTTTCCCTGCCTCTGATTCCCGGCCTCTGTTTCCCCATATCTGATTCCCCTCCTCTGATTCCCCAACTCTGATTCCCCGCCTCTGATTCCCCAGCTCTGATTCCCCGCCTTTTATTCCCGGCCTCTGATTCCCTGCCACTGATTCCCCGCCCCTGATTCCCCACCTCTGATTCCCCATATCTGATTCCCCGCCTCTGTTTCCCCAGCTCTGATTCCCCACCTCTGATTCCCCAGCTCTGATTCCCTGCCACTGATTCCCCGCCACTGATTCCCCTCCTCTGATTCCCCATATCTGATTCCCCGCCTCTGTTTCCCCAGCTCTGATTCCCTGCCTCTGATTCCCTGCCCTGATTCCCCATCTCTGTTTCACCGCCTTTGATTCGCCACCTCTGATTCCCCATATCTGATTCCCCGCCTCTGTTTCCCCGCCTCTGATTCCCTGCCTCTGATTCCCAACCTCTGATTCCACACCTCTGATTCCCCATATCTGATTCCCCGCCTCTATTTCCCCATATCTGATACCCCGCCTCTGATTCCCCAACTCTGATTCCCCGCCTCTGATTCCCCAGCTCTGATTCCCCAGCTCTGATTCCCCGCCTCTGATTCCTGGCGTCCGATTCCCTGCCTCTGATTCCCCGCCTCTGATTCGCCATCTCTGATTCCCCGCCTCTGATTCCCCGTGTCTGATTCCACGCCTCTGATTCCCCGCCTCAGATTCCCCGCCTCTGATTCCCTGCCACTGATTCCCTGCCCCTGATTCCCCACCTCTGATTCCCCATATCTGATTCCCCGCCTCTGTTTCTCCGCCTCTGATTCCCCGCCTCTGATTCCCCATATCTGATTCCCTGCCTCTGATTCCACAACTCTGATTCCCCGCCTCTGATTCCCCAGCTCTGAATCCCCGCCTCTGATTCCCCGCGTCTGATTCCCTCCCTCTGATTCACAACCTCTGATTCCCCACCTCTGATTCCCCATATCTGATTCCCCGCCTCTGTTTCCCCGCCTCTGATTCCCCGCCTCTGATTCCCCATATCTGATTCCCCGGCTCTGATTGCCCACCTCTGATTCCCGCCTCTGATTCGCCAGCTCTGATTCCCCGCCTCTGAATCCCCGCATCTGATTCCCTGCCTCTGATTCCCCGCCTCTGATTCCCCATCTCTGATTTACCGCCTTTGATTCGCCACCTCTGATTCCCCATATCTGATTCCCCACCTCTGTTTCCCCGCCTCTGATTCCCCGCCTCTGATTCTCCATATCTCATTCCCCGCCTCTGAATCCCCATCTCTGATTCCCGGACTCTGATAACCCACCTCTGATTCCCGGCCTCTTATTCCCAGCATCTGATTCCCGGCCTCTGATTCCCGGCCTCTGATTCCCCGCTTCTGATTCTGATTCCCTGCCTCTGATTCCCCATCTCTGATTCCGCACATCTGATTCCCTGCCTCTGATTCCCCACCTCTGATGCTCCCAGCTCTGATTCCCCGCCTCTGATTCCCCGCATCCGATTCCCCATGTCTGATTCCCCGCCTCTGTTTCCCCGCCTCTGATTCCCCGCGTCTGATTCCCTCCCTCTGATTCACAACCTCTGATTCCCCACCTCTGATTCCCCATATCTGATTCCCCGCCTCTGTTTCCCCGCCTCTGATTCCCCACCTCTGATTCCCCATATCTGATTCCCCGGCTCTGATTGCCCACCTCTGATTCCCCGCCTCTGATTCGCCAGCTCTGATTCCCCGCCTCTGAATCCCCGCATCTGATTCCCTGCCTCTGATTCCCCGCCTCTGATTCCCCATCTCTGATTCACCGCCTTTGATTCGCCACCTCTGATTCCCCATATCTGTTTCCCCGCCTCTGATTCCCTGCCTCTGATTCCCAACCTCTGATTCCACACCTCTGATTCCCCATATCTGATTCCCCGCCTCTATTTCCCCATATCTGATTCCCCGCCTCTGATTCCCCAACTCTGATTCCCCGCCTCTGATTCCCCAGCTCTGATTCCCCGCCTCTGATTCGCGGCATCCGATTCCCTGCCTCTGATTCCCCGCCTCTGATTCGCCATCTCTGATTCCCCGCCTCTGATTCCCCGTGTCTGATTCCCTGCCTCTGATTCCCCGCCTCAGATTCCCCGCCTCTGATTCCCTGCCACTGATTCCCTGCCCCTGATTCCCCACCTCTGATTCCCCATATCTGATTCCCCGCCTCTGTTTCTCCGCCTCTGATTCCCCGCCTCTGATTCCCCATATCTGATTCCCTGCCTCTGATTCCACAACTCTGATTCCCCGCCTCTGATTCCCCAGCTCTGAATCCCCGCCTCTGATTCCCCGCGTCTGATTCCCTCCCTCTGATTCACAACCTCTGATTCCCCACCTCTGATTCCCCATATCTGATTCCCCGCCTCTGTTTCCCCGCCTCTGATTCCCCGCCTCTGATTCCCCATATCTGATTCCCTGGCTCTGATTGCCCACCTCTGATTCCCCGCCTCTGATTCGCCAGCTCTGATTCCCCGCCTCTGAATCCCCGCATCTGATTCCCTGCCTCTGATTCCCCGCCTCTGATTCCCCATCTCTGATTCACCGCCTTTGATTCGCCACCTCTGATTCCCCATATCTGATTCCCCACCTCTGTTTCCCCGCCTCTGATTCCCCGCCTCTGATTCTCCATATCTCATTCCCCGCCTCTGAATCCCCATCTCTGATTCCCCAACTCTGATTCCCCTCCTCTAATTCGCAAGCTATGATTCACCGCCTCTGATTCCCTGCGTCTGATTCCCTGCCTCTGATTCCCAGCCTCTGATTCCCCTTCTCTGATTCACCACCTCTGAATCCCCACCTCTGATTCCCCATCTCTGATTCCGCACATCCGATTCCCTGCCTCTGATTCCCCGCCTCTGATACCCCGCCTCTGATACGCAACCTCTAATTCCCCACCTCTGATTCCCCATATCTGATTCCCCGCCTCTGTTTCCCTGCCTCTGATTCCCGGCCTCTGTTTCCCCATATCTGATTCCCCTCCTCTGATTCCCCAACTCTGATTCCCCGCCTCTGATTCCCCAGCTCTGATTCCCCGCCTTTTATTCCCGGCCTCTGATTCCCTGCCACTGATTCCCCGCCCCTGATTCCCCACCTCTGATTCCCCATATCTGATTCCCCGCCTCTGTTTCCCCAGCTCTGATTCCCCACCTCTGATTCCCCAGCTCTGATTCCCTGCCACTGATTCCCCGCCCCTGATTCCCCTCCTCTGATTCCCCATATCTGATTCCCCGCCTCTGTTTCCCCAGCTCTGATTCCCTGCCTCTGATTCCCTGCCCTGATTCCCCATCTCTGTTTCACCGCCTTTGATTCGCCACCTCTGATTCCCCATATCTGATTCCCCGCCTCTGTTTCCCCGCCTCTGATTCCCTGCCTCTGATTCCCAACCTCTGATTCCACACCTCTGATTCCCCATATCTGATTCCCCGCCTCTATTTCCCCATATCTGATTCCCCGCCTCTGATTCCCCAACTCTGATTCCCCGCCTCTGATTCCCCAGCTCTGATTCCCCGCCTCTGATTCGCGGCATCCGATTCCCTGCCTCTGATTCCCCGCCTCTGATTCGCCATCTCTGATTCCCCGCCTCTGATTCCCCGTGTCTGATTCCCTGCCTCTGATTCCCCGCCTCAGATTCCCCGCCTCTGATTCCCTGCCACTGATTCCCTGCCCCTGATTCCCCACCTCTGATTCCCCATATCTGATTCCCCGCCTCTGTTTCTCCGCCTCTGATTCCCCGCCTCTGATTCCCCATATCTGATTCCCTGCCTCTGATTCCACAACTCTGATTCCCCGCCTCTGATTCCCCAGCTCTGAATCCCCGCCTCTGATACCCCGCGTCTGATTCCCTCCCTCTGATTCACAACCTCTGATTCCCCACCTCTGATTCCCCATATCTGATTCCCCGCCTCTGTTTCCCCGCCTCTGATTCCCCGCCTCTGATTCCCCATATCTGATTCCCTGGCTCTGATTGCCCACCTCTGATTCCCCGCCTCTGATTCGCCAGCTCTGATTCCCCGCCTCTGAATCCCCGCATCTGATTCCCTGCCTCTGATTCCCCGCCTCTGATTCCCCATCTCTGATTCACCGCCTTTGATTCGCCACCTCTGATTCCCCATATCTGATTCCCCACCTCTGTTTCCCCGCCTCTGATTCCCCGCCTCTGATTCTCCATATCTCATTCCCCGCCTCTGAATCCCCATCTCTGATTCCCCAACTCTGATTCCCCTCCTCTAATTCGCAAGCTATGATTCACCGCCTCTGATTCCCTGCGTCTGATTCCCTGCCTCTGATTCCCAGCCTCTGATTCCCCTTCTCTGATTCACCACCTCTGAATCCCCACCTCTGATTCCCCATCTCTGATTCCGCACATCCGATTCCCTGCCTCTGATTCCCCGCCTCTGATACCCCGCCTCTGATACGCAACCTCTAATTCCCCACCTCTGATTCCCCATATCTGATTCCCCGCCTCTGTTTCCCTGCCTCTGATTCCCGGCCTCTGTTTCCCCATATCTGATTCCCCTCCTCTGATTCCCCAACTCTGATTCCCCGCCTCTGATTCCCCAGCTCTGATTCCCCGCCTTTTATTCCCGGCCTCTGATTCCCTGCCACTGATTCCCCGCCCCTGATTCCCCACCTCTGATTCCCCATATCTGATTCCCCGCCTCTGTTTCCCCAGCTCTGATTCCCCACCTCTGATTCCCCAGCTCTGATTCCCTGCCACTGATTCCCCGCCCCTGATTCCCCTCCTCTGATTCCCCATATCTGATTCCCCGCCTCTGTTTCCCCAGCTCTGATTCCCTGCCTCTGATTCCCTGCCCTGATTCCCCATCTCTGTTTCACCGCCTTTGATTCGCCACCTCTGATTCCCCATATCTGATTCCCCGCCTCTGTTTCCCCGCCTCTGATTCCCTGCCTCTGATTCCCAACCTCTGATTCCACACCTCTGATTCCCCATATCTGATTCCCCGCCTCTATTTCCCCATATCTGATACCCCGCCTCTGATTCCCCAACTCTGATTCCCCGCCTCTGATTCCCCAGCTCTGATTCCCCGCCTCTGATTCCTGGCGTCCGATTCCCTGCCTCTGATTCCCCGCCTCTGATTCGCCATCTCTGATTCCCCGCCTCTGATTCCCCGTGTCTGATTCCACGCCTCTGATTCCCCGCCTCAGATTCCCCGCCTCTGATTCCCTGCCACTGATTCCCTGCCCCTGATTCCCCACCTCTGATTCCCCATATCTGATTCCCCGCCTCTGTTTCTCCGCCTCTGATTCCCCGCCTCTGATTCCCCATATCTGATTCCCTGCCTCTGATTCCACAACTCTGATTCCCCGCCTCTGATTCCCCAGCTCTGAATCCCCGCCTCTGATTCCCCGCGTCTGATTCCCTCCCTCTGATTCACAACCTCTGATTCCCAACCTCTGATTCCCCATATCTGATTCCCCGCCTCTGTTTCCCCGCCTCTGATTCCCCGCCTCTGATTCCCCATATCTGATTCCCCGGCTCTGATTGCCCACCTCTGATTCCCGCCTCTGATTCGCCAGCTCTGATTCCCCGCCTCTGAATCCCCGCATCTGATTCCCTGCCTCTGATTCCCCGCCTCTGATTCCCCATCTCTGATTTACCGCCTTTGATTCGCCACCTCTGATTCCCCATATCTGATTCCCCACCTCTGTTTCCCCGCCTCTGATTCCCCGCCTCTGATTCTCCATATCTCATTCCCCGCCTCTGAATCCCCATCTCTGATTCCCGGACTCTGATAACCCACCTCTGATTCCCGGCCTCTTATTCCCAGCATCTGATTCCCGGCCTCTGATTCCCGGCCTCTGATTCCCCGCTTCTGATTCTGATTCCCTGCCTCTGATTCCCCATCTCTGATTCCGCACATCTGATTCCCTGCCTCTGATTCCCCACCTCTGATTCCCCATATCTGATTCCCCGCCTCTGTTTCCCCGCCTCTGATTCCCCGCCTCTGTTTCCCCATATCTAATTCCCCACCTCTGATGCTCCCAGCTCTGATTCCCCGCCTCTGATTCCCCGCATCCGATTCCCCATGTCTGATTCCCCGCCTCTGTTTCCCCGCCTCTGATTCCCCGCGTCTGATTCCCTCCCTCTGATTCACAACCTCTGATTCCCCACCTCTGATTCCCCATATCTGATTCCCCGCCTCTGTTTCCCCGCCTCTGATTCCCCACCTCTGATTCCCCATATCTGATTCCCCGGCTCTGATTGCCCACCTCTGATTCCCCGCCTCTGATTCGCCAGCTCTGATTCCCCGCCTCTGAATCCCCGCATCTGATTCCCTGCCTCTGATTCCCCGCCTCTGATTCCCCATCTCTGATTCACCGCCTTTGATTCGCCACCTCTGATTCCCCATATCTGATTCCCCACCTCTGTTTCCCTGCCTCTGATTCCCCGCCTCTGATTCTCCATATCTCATTCCCCGCCTCTGAATCCCCATCTCTGATTCCCCAACTCTGATTCCCCTCCTCTAATTCGCAAGCTATGATTCCCCGCCTCTGATTCCCTGCGTCTGATTCCCTGCCTCTGATTCCCAGCCTCTGATTCCCCTTCTCTGATTCACCACCTCTGAATCCCCACCTCTGATTCCCCATCTCTGATTCCGCACATCCGATTCCCTGCCTCTGATTCCCCGCCTCTGATACCCCGCCTCTGATACGCAACCTCTAATTCCCCACCTCTGATTCCCCATATCTGATTCCCCGCCTCTGTTTCCCTGCCTCTGATTCCCGGCCTCTGTTTCCCCATATCTGATTCCCCTCCTCTGATTCCCCAACTCTGATTCCCCGCCTCTGATTCCCCAGCTCTTATTCCCCGCCTTTTATTCCCGGCCTCTGATTCCCTGCCACTGATTCCCCGCCCCTGATTCCCCACCTCTGATTCCCCATATCTGATTCCCCGCCTCTGTTTCCCCAGCTCTGATTCCCCACCTCTGATTCCCCAGCTCTGATTCCCTGCCACTGATTCCCCGCCCCTGATTCCCCTCCTCTGATTCCCCATATCTGATTCCCCGCCTCTGTTTCCCCAGCTCTGATTCCCTGCCTCTGATTCCCTGTCCTGATTCCCCATCTCTGTTTCACCGCCTTTGATTCGCCACCTCTGATTCCCCATATCTGATTCCCCGCCTCTGTTTCCCCGCCTCTGATTCCCTGCCTCTGATTCCCAACCTCTGATTCCACACCTCTGATTCCCCATATCTGATTCCCCGCCTCTATTTCCCCATATCTGATTCCCCGCCTCTGATTCCCCAACTCTGATTCCCCGCCTCTGATTCCCCAGCTCTGATTCCCCGCCTCTGATTCCCGGCGTCCGATTCCCTGCCTCTGATTCCCCGCCTCTGATTCGCCATCTCTGATTCCCCGCCTCTTATTCCCCGTGTCTGATTCCCTGCCTCTGATTCCCCGCCTCAGATTCCCCGCCTCTGATTCCCTGCCACTGATTCCCTGCCCCTGATTCCCCACCTCTGATTCCCCATATCTGATTCCCCGCCTCTGTTTCTCCGCCTCTGATTCCCCGCCTCTGATTCCCCATATCTGATTCCCTGCCTCTGATTCCACAACTCTGATTCCCCGCCTCTGATTCCCAAGCTCTGAATCCCCGCCTCTGATTCCCCGCGTCTGATTCCCTCCCTCTGATTCACAACCTCTGATTCCCCACCTCTGATTCCCCATATCTGATTCCCCGCCTCTGTTTCCCCGCCTCTGATTCCCCGCCTCTGATTCCCCATATCTGATTCCCCGGCTCTGATTGCCCACCTCTGATTCCCCGCCTCTGATTCGCCAGCTCTGATTCCCCGCCTCTGAATCCCCGCATCTGATTCCCTGCCTCTGATTCCCCGCCTCTGATTCCCCATCTCTGATTTACCGCCTTTGATTCGCCACCTCTGATTCCCCATATCTGATTCCCCACCTCTGTTTCCCCGCCTCTGATTCCCCGCCTCTGATTCTCCATATCTCATTCCCCGCCTCTGAATCCCCATCTCTGATTCCCGGACTCTGATAACCCACCTCTGATTCCCGGCTTCTTATTCCCAGCATCTGATTCCCGGCCTCTGATTCCCGGCCTCTGATTCCCCGCTTCTGATTCTGATTCCCTGCCTCTGATTCCCCATCTCTGATTCCGCACATCTGATTCCCTGCCTCTGATTCCCCACCTCTGATTCCCCATATCTGATTCCCCGCCTCTGTTTCCCCGCCTCTGATTCCCCGCCTCTGTTTCCCCATATCTAATTCCCCACCTCTGATGCTCCCAGCTCTGATTCCCCGCCTCTGATTCCCCGCATCCGATTCCCCATGTCTGATTCCCCGCCTCTGTTTCCCCGCCTCTGATTCCCCGCCTCTGTTTCCCCATATCTGATTCCCCGCCTCTGATTCCCCAGCTCTGATTCCCTGCCTCTGATTCACCGCGTTCTATTCGCTGCCTCTGATTCCCCACCTGTGATTCCCCATCTCTGATTCACCACCTCTGATTCCCCACCTCTGATTCCCCATATCTAATTCCCCGCCTCTGCTTGCCCGCCTCTCATTCCCCGCCTCTGTTTCCCCATATCTGATTCCCCGCCTCTGAATCCCCAACTCTGATTCCCTGCCTCTGATTCACCAGCTCTGATTCCCCGCCTTTGATTCCCCCCGTCTGATTCCCAGCCTCTGAATCCCCGTCTGATTTCTTGCCTCTGATTCCCCGCCTCTGATTCCCCATCTCTGATTCACTGACTCTGATTCCCCACATCTGATTCCCCATCTCTGATTCCGCACAACCGATTCCCTGCCTCTGATTCCCCGACTCTGATTCCCCACCTCTGATTCCCCAACTCTGATTCCCCGCCTCTGATTCCCCGCCTCTGATTCCCTGCCACTGATTCCCCGCCCCTGATTCCCCACATCTGATTCCCCATATCTTATTCCCCGCCTCTGTTTCCCCCCCTCTGATTCCCAGCCTCTGATTCCCCATATCTGATTCCCCGCCTCTGATTCCCCATATCTGATTCCCCGCCTCTATTTCCCCATATCTGCTTCGCCGCCTCTGATTCCCCAGCTCTGATTCCCCGCCTCTGATTCCCCGCGTCTGATTCCCTGCCTGTGATTCCCCGCCTCTGATTCCCCATCTCTGATTCCCCACCTCTGATTCCCCGTGTCTGATTCCCTTCCTTTGATTCCCCGCCTCTGATTCCCCGCCTCTGATTCCCTGCCACTGATTCCCCGCCCCTGATTCCCCATATCTGATTCCCCATATATTATTCCCCGCCTCTGTTTCCCCCCCTCTGATTCCCAGCCTCTGATTCCCCATATCTGATTCCCCGCCTCTGATTCCCCATATCTGATTCCCCGCCTCTATTTCCCCATATCTGCTTCGCCGCCTCTGATTCCCCAACTCTGATTCCCCGCCTCTGATTCCCCAGCTCTGATTTCCCGCCTCTGATTCCCGGCATCCGATTCCCTGCCTCTGATTCCCCGCCTCTGATTCCCCGCCTCTGATTCCCCGCCTCTGATTCCCCGTGTCTGATTCCCTGCCTCTGATTCCCCAGCTCTGAATCCCCGCCTCTGATTCCCCGCGTCTGATTCCCTGCCTCTGATTCCCCGCCTCTGATTCCCCATCTGTGATTCACAACCTCTGATGCCCCACCTCTGATTCCCCATATCTGATTCCCCGCCTCTGTTTCCCCGCCTCTGATTCCCCGCCTCTGATTCCCCATATCTGATTCCCCGCCTCTGATTGCCCACCTCTGATTCCCCGCGTCTGATTCCCTGCCTCTGATTCCCCGCCTCTGATTCCCCATCTCTGATTCACCACCTCTGATTCCCGGCCTCTGATTCCCCATCTCTGATTCCGCACATCCGATTCCCTGCCTATGATTCCCCACCTCTGATTCCCCGCCTCTGATTCCCCATATCTGATTCCCTGCCTCTGTTTCCCCGCCTCTGATTCCCCACCTCTGTTTCCCAATATCTGATTCCCCGCCTCTGATTCCCCAACTCTAATACCCCGCCTCTGATTCCCAGCATTTGATTCCGGCCTCTGATTCCCGGCCTCTGATTCCCTGCTTCTGATTCTGATTCCCTGCCTCTGATTCCCCATCTCTGATTCCGCACATCTGATTCCTTGCCTCTGATTCCCCACCTCTGATTCCCCATATCTGATTCCCCGCCTGGGTTTCCCCGCCTCTGATTCCCCGCCTCTGTTTCCCAATATCTAAGTCCCCGCCTGTGATTCCCCAAATCTGATTCCCCACCTCTGATTCCCCATCTCTGATTCCCCGCCTCTGATTCCCCGCATCTGATTCCCTGCATCTGATTCCAAGCCTCTGATTCCCTGCCTCTGATTCCCAACCTCTGATTCCCCACCTCTGATTCCCCATATCTGATTCCCCACCTCTGTTTCCCCGCCTCGGATTCCCCGCCTCTGTTTCCCCATATCTGATTCCCGGCCTCTGATTCCCCGCCTCTGTTTCCCCATATCTGATTCCCCGCCTCTGATTCCCCAACTCTGATGCTCCTCTTATGCTCCTCTGATGCTCCTGCTCCTGCTCCTGCTCCTGCTCCTGCTCCTGCTCCTGCTCCTGCTCCTGCTCCTGCTCCTGCTCCTGCTCCTGCTCCTGCTCCTGTTCCTGCTCCTGCTCCTGCTTCTGCACCTCTGATGCTCCTCTGATGCACCTCTGATACTCCTCTGATGCTCCTCTGATGCTCCTCTGATGCTCCTCCTATGCTCCTCTGATGCTCCTGCTCCTGCTCCTGCTCCTGCTCCTGCTCCTGCTCCTGCTCCTGCTCCTGCTCCTGCTCCTGCTCCTGCTCCTGCTCCTGCTCCTGCTCCTGCTCCTGCTCCTGCTCCTGCTCCTGTTCCTGCTCCTGCTCCTGCTCCTGCACCTCTGATGCTCCTCTGATGCACCTCTGATACTCCTCTGATGCTCCTCAGATGCTCCTCTGATGCTCCTCTGATGCTCCTCTGATGCACCTCTGATGCTCCTCTGATGCTCCTCTGATACTCCTCTGATGCTCCTCAGATGCTCCTCTGATGCTCCTCTGATGCTCCTCTGATGCTCCTCTGATGCTCCTCTGATGCACCTCTGATGCTCCTCTGATGCTCCTCTGATACTCCTCTGATGCTCCTCAGATGCTCCTCTGATGCTCCTCTGATGCTCCTCTGATGCTCCTCTGATGCTCCTCTGATGCTCCTCAGATGCTCATGCTCCTACTCCTGCTCCTCTGATGCTCCTCTGATGCTCCTCTGATCCTCCTCTGATGCTCCTCTGATGCTCCTCTGATGCTCCTCTGATGCTCCTCTGATGCTCCTCTGAGGCTCCTCTGATGCTCCTCTGAGGCTCCTCTGATGCTCCTCTGATGCTCCTCTGATGCTCCTCTGATGCTCCTCTGATGCTCCTCTGATGCTCCTCTGATGCTCCTCTGATGCTCCTCTGATCCTCCTCTGATGCTCCACTGATGCTCCTCTGATGCTCCACTGATGCTCCTCTGATGCTCCTCTGATGCTCCTCTGATGCTCCTCTGATGCTCCACTGATGCTCCTCTGATGCTCCTCTGATGCTCCTGCTCCTGCTCCTGCTCCTCTGATGCTCCTCTGATGACCTCTGATGCTCCTGCTCCTGCTCCTGCTCCTGCTCCTGCTCCTGCTCCTCTGATGCTCCTCTGATGCTCCTCTGATGCTCCACTGATGCTCCTCTGATGCTCCTCTGATGGTCCTCTGATGCTCCTCTGATGCTCCTCTGATCCTCCTCTGATCCTCCTCTGATGCTCCTCTGATGCTCCTCTGATGCTCCTCTGATGCTCCTCTGATGCTCCTCTGATCCTCCTCTGATGCTCCTCTGATGCTCCTCTGATGCTCCTCTGATGCTCCTCTGATGCTCCTCTGAGGCTCCTCTGAGGCTCCTCTGAGGCTCCTCTGATGCTCCTCTGATGCTCCTCTGATGCTCCTCTGATGCTCCTGTGATGCTCCTCTGATGCTCTTCTGATGCTCCTCTGATGCTCCTGTGATGCTCCTCTGATGCTCCTCTGCTGCTCCTCTGATGCTGATCTGATTCTCCTCTGATGCTCCTCTGATGCTCCTCTGATGCTCCTCTGATGCTCCGCTGATGCTCCTCTGATGCTCCTCTGATGCTCCTCTGATGCTCCTCTGATACTCCTCTGATGCTCCTCTGATGCTCCTGTGATGCTCCTCTGATGCTCCTCTGCTGCTCCTCTGATGCTCATCTGATGCTCCTCTGATTCTCCTCTGATGCTCCTCTGATGCTCCTCTGATGCTCCTCTGATCCACCTCTGATGCTCCTCTGATGCTCCTCTGATGCTCCTCTGATGCTCCTCTGATTCTCCTGTGATGCTCCTCTGATGCTCCTCTGCTGCTCCTCTGATGCTCATCTGATGCTCCTCTGATTCTCCTCTGATCCACCTCTGATGCTCCTCTGATGCTCCTCTGATGCTCCTCTGATGCTCCTCTGATGCTCCTGTGATGCTCCTCTGATGCTCCTCTGCTGCTCCTCTGATGCTCATCTGATGCTCCTCTGATCCTCCTCTGATGCTCATCTGATGCTCCTCTGATGCTCCTCTGATGCTCCTCTGATGCTCCTCTGATGCTCCTCTGATGCTACTCTGATGCTACTCTGATGCTCCTCTGATGCTCCTCTGATGCTCCTCTGATGCTCCTCTGATGCTCCTCTGATGCTCCTCTGATGCTCCTCTGATCCTCCTCTGATGCTCCTCTGATGCTCCTCTGATGATCCTCTGATGCTCCTCTGATGCTCCTCTGATGCTCCTCTGAGGCTCCTCTGATGCTCCTCTGATGCTCCTCTGATGCTCCTCTGATGCTCCTCTGATGCTCCTCTGATGCTCCTCTGATGCTCCTCTGATCCTCCTCTGATGCTCCTCTGATGCTCCTCTGATGCTCCTCTGATCCTCCTCTGATGCCCCTCTGATGCTCCTCTGATGCTCCTCTGATGCTCCTCTGATGCTCCTCTGATGCTCCTCTGAGGCTCCTCTGAGGCTCCTCTGATTCTCTTCTGATGCTCCTCTGATGCTCCTCTGATGCTCCTCTGATGCTCCTGTGATGCTCCTGTGATGCTCCTCTGATGCTCCTGTGATGCTCCTCTGCTGTTCCTCTGCTGTTCCTCTGATGCTCCTCTGATGCTCCTCTGAGGCTCCTCTGATGCTCCTCTGATGCTCCTCTGATCCTCATCTGATGCTCCTCTGATGCTCCTCTGATGCTCCTCTGATGCTCCTCTGATGCTCCTCTGATGCTCCTCTGATGCTCCTCTGATGCTCCTCTGATGCTCCTCTGATCCTCCTCTGATCCTCCTCTGATGCTCCTCTGATGCTCCTCTGATGCTCCTCTGATGCTCCTGCTCCTGCTCCTGCTCCTGCTCCTGCTCCTGCTCCTGCTCCTGCTCCTGCTCCTGCTCCTGCTCCTGCTCCTGCTCCTGCTCCTGCTCCTGCTCCTGCTCCTGTTCCTGCTCCTGCTCCTGCTCCTGCTCCTGCACCTCTGATGCTCCTCTGATGCACCTCTGATGCTCCTCTGATGCTCCTCTGATACTCCTCTGATGCTCATTAGATGCTCCTCTGATGCTCCTCTGATGCTCCTCTGATGCCTCTGTGATGCTCCTCTGATGCTCCTCTGATTCTCCTCTGATGCTCCGCTGATGCTCCTCTGATGCTCCTCTGATGCTCCTCTGATTCTCCTCTGATGCTCCGCTGATGCTCCTCTGATGCTCCTGTGATGCTCCTGTGATGCTTCTCTGATTCTCCTCTGATGCTCCTCTGATGCTCCTCTGATGCTCCTCTGATGCTCCTCTGATGCTCCTCTGATGCTCCTCTGATGTTCCTCTGATGCTCCTCTGATGCTCCTGCTCCTGCTCCTGCTCCTACTCCTGCTCCTGCTCCTGCTCCTGCTCCTGCTCCTGCTCCTGCTCCTGCTCCTGCTCCTGCTCCTGCTCCTGCTCCTGCTCCTGCTCCTGCTCCTGCTCCAGCTCCTGCTCCTGCCCCTGCCCCTGCTCCTGCTACTGCTCCTGCTCCTGCTCCTGCTCCTGCTCCTGCTCCTGCTCCGGCTCCTGCTCCTGCACCTCTGATGCTCCTGCTCCTGCTCGATGCTCCTCTGATGCACCTCTGATGCTCCTCTGATGCTCCTCTGATGCTCCTCTGATGCTCCTCAGATGCTCCTCTGATGCACCTCTGATGCTCCTCTGATGCTCCTCTGATGCTCCTCAGATGCTCCTCTGATGCACCTCTGATGCTCCTCTGATGCTCCTCTGATACTCCTCTGATGCTCCTCTGATGCTCCTCTGATGCTCCTCTGATGCTCCTCTGATGCTCCTCTGATGCTCCTCTGATGCTCCTCTGATGCTCCTCTGATGCTCCAATGATGCTCCAATGATGCTCCTCTGATGCTCCTGTGATGCTCCTCTGATGATCCTCTGATGCTCCTCTGATGCTCCTCTGATGCTCCTCTGATGCTCCTCTGATGCTCCTCTGAGGCTCCTCTGATGCTCCTCTGATGCTCCGCTGATGCTCCTCTGATGCTCCTCTGATGCTCCTCTGATGCTCCCCTGATGCTCCTCTGATGCTCCTCTGATGCTCCTCTGATGCTCCTGCTCCTGCTCCTGCTCCACTGATGCTCCTCTGATACTCCTCTGATGCTCCTGCTCCTGCTCCTGCTCCTGCTCCTGCTCATCTGATGCTCCTCTGATGCTCCTGCTCCTGCTCCTGCTCCTGCTCCTGCTCCTGCTCCTGCTCCTGCTCCTGCTCCTGCTCCTGCTCCTGCTCCTGCTCCTGCTCCTGCTCCTGCTCCTGCTCCTGCTCCTCTGATGTTCCTCTGATGCTCCTCTGATGCTCCTCTGATGTTCCTCTGATGCTCCTCTGATGCTCCACTGATGCTCCTCTGATGCTCCTCTGATGCTCCTCTGATGCTCCTCTGATGCTCCTCTGATGCTCCTCTGATGCTCCTCTGTTGCTCCTCTGATGCTCCCCTGATGCTCCTCTGATGCTCCTCTGATGCTCCACTGATTCTCTTCTGATGCTCCTCTGATGCTCCTCTGATGCTCCTCTGATGCTCCTCTGATGCTCCTCTGAGGCTCCTCTGAGGCTCCTCTGAGGCTCCTCTGAGGCTCCTCTGATGCTCCTCTGATGCTCCTCTGAGGCTCCTCTGATGCTCCTCTGATGCTCCTCTGATGCTCCTCTGATGCTCCTCTGAGGCTCCTCTGATGCTCCTCTGATGCTCCTCTGATGCTCCTCTGATGCTCCTCTGATGCTCCTGTGATGCTCCTCTGATGCTCCTGTGATCCTCCACTGATGCTCTTCTGATGCTCCTCTGATGCTCCTCTGATCCTCCTCTGATGCTCCTCTGATGCTCCTCTGATGCTCCTCTGATGCTCCTCTGATGCTCCTCTGATGCTCCTCTGATGCTCCTCTGAGGCTCCTCTGATTCTCTTCTGATGCTCCTCTGATGCTCCTCTGATGCTCCTCTGATGCTCCTGTGATGCTCCTGTGATGCTCCTCTGATGCTCCTGTGATGCTCCTCTTCTGTTCCTCTGCTGTTCCTCTGATGCTCCTCTGATGCTCCTCTGATGCTCCTCTGAGGCTCCTCTGATGCTCCTCTGATGCTCCTCTGATCCTCATCTGATGCTCCTCTGATGCTCCTATGATGCTCCTCTGATGCTCCTCTGATGCTCCTCTGATGCTCCTCTGATGCTCCTCTGATGCTCCTCTGATGCTCCTCTGATCCTCCTCTGATGCTCCTCTGATCCTCCTCTGATGCTCCTCTGATGCTCCTCTGATGCTCCTCTGATGCTCCTCTCATGCTCCTCTGATGCTCCTCTGATGCTCCTCTGATGCTCCTGCTCCTGCTCCTGCTCCTGCTCCTGCTCCTGCTCCTGCTCCTGCTCCTGCTCCTGCTCCTGCTCCTGCTCCTGCTCCTGCTCCTGCTCCTTTTCCTGCTCCTGCTCCTGCTCCTGCTCCTGCTCCTGCTCCTGTTCCTGCTCCTGCTCCTGCTCCTGCTCCTGCACCTCTGATGCTCCTCTGATGCACGTCTGATGCTCCTCTGATGCTCCTCTGATACTCCTCTGATGCTCCTTAGATGCTCCTCTGATGCTCCTCTAATGCTCCTCTGTTGCTAATCTGATGCCTCTGTGATGCTCCTCTGATGCTCCTCTGATTCTCCTCTGATGCTCCGCTGATGCTCCTCTGATGCTCCTCTGATGCTCCTCTGATGATCCTCTGATCCTCCTCTGATGCTCCACTGATGCTCCTGTGATGCTCCTGTGATGCTCCTGTGATGCTTCTCTGATTCTCCTCTGATGCTCCTCTGATGCTCCTCTGATGCTCCTCTGATGCTCCTCTGATGCTCCTCTGATGCTCCTCTGATGCTCCTCTGATGTTCCTCTGATGCTCCTGTGATGCTCCTCTGATGCTCCTGCTCCTGCTCCTGCTCCTGCTCCTGCTCCTGCTCCTGCTCCTGCTCCTGCTCCTGCTCCTGCTCCTGCTCCTGCTCCTGCTCCTGCTCCTGCTCCTGCCCCTGCTCCTGCTCCTGCTACTGCTCCTGCTCCTGCTCCTGCTCCTGCTCCTGCTCCTGCTCCGGCTCCTGCTCCTGCACCTCTGATGCTCCTGCTCCTGCTCGATGCTCCTCTGATGCACCTCTGATGCTCCTCTGATGCTCCTCTGATGCTCCTCTGATGCTCCTCAGATGCTCCTCTGATGCACCTCTGATGCTCCTCTGATGCTCCTCTGATGCTCCACTGATGCTCCTCAGATGCTCCTCTGATGCACCTCTGATGCTCCTCTGATGCTCCTCTGATGCTCCTCTGATGCTCCTCTGTTGCTCCTCTGATGCTCCTCTGATGCTCCTCTGATGCTCCTCTGATGCTCCAATGATGCTCCAATGATGCTCCTCTGATGCTCCTGTGATGCTCCTCTGATGCTCCTTTGATGCTCCTCTGATGCTCCTCTGATGCTCCTCTGATGCTCCTCTGATGCTCCTCTGATGCTCCTCTCATGCTCCTCTGATCCTCCTCTGATCCTCCTCTGATGCTCCTCTGATGCTCCTCTGATGCTCCTCTGATGCTCCTCTGATGCTCTTCTGATCCTCCTCTGATGCTCCTCTGATGCTCCTCTGATGCTCCTCTAATGCTCCTCTGTTGCTCCTCTGATGATCCTCTGATGCTCCTCTGATGCTCCTCTGATGCTCCTCTGATGCTCCTCTGATGCTCCTCTGATGCTCCTCTGATGCTCCTCTGAGGCTCCTCTGATGCTCCTCTGATGCTCCTCTGATGCTCCTCTGATGCTCCTCTGATGCTCCTCTGAGGCTCCTCTGAGGCTCCTCTGGGGCTCCTCTGATGCTCCTCTGATGCTCCTCTGATGCTCCTCTGATGCTCCTCTGATGCTCCTCTGATGCTCCTCTGAGGCTCCTCTGATGCTCCTGCTCCTGCTCCTGCTCCACTGATGCTCCTCTGATACTCCTCTGATGATCCTGCTCCTGCTCCTGCTCCTGCTCCTGCTCATGTGATGCTCCTCTGATGCTCCTGCTCCTGCTCCTGCTCCTGCTCCTGCTCCTGCTCCTGCTCCTGCTCCTGCTCCTGCTCCTCTGATGCTCCTCTGATGCTCCTCTGATGCTCCTCTGATGTTCCTCTGATGCTCCTCTGATGCTCCACTGATGCTCCTCTGATGCTCCTCTGATGCTCCTCTGATGCTCCTCTGATGCTCCTCTGATGCTCCTCCGATGCTCCTCTGTTGCTCCTCTGATGCTCCCCTGATGCTCCTCTGATGCTCCTCTGATGCTCCACTGATGCTCTTCTGATGCTCCTCTGATGCTCCTCTGATGCTCCTCTGATGCTCCTCTGATGCTCCTCTGAGTCTCCTCTGAGGCTCCTCTGAGGCTCCTCTGATGCTCCTCTGATGCTCCTCTGATGCTCCTCTGATGCTCCTCTGAGGCTCCTCTGATGCTCCTCTGATGCTCCTCTGATGCTCCTCTGATGCTCCTCTGATGCTCCTCTGATGCTCCTCTGATGCTCCTCTGATGCTCCTCTGATGCTCCTCTGATCCTCCTCTGATGCTCCTCTGATGCTCCTCTGATGCTCATCTGATGCTCTTCTGATACTCCTCTGATGCTCCTCTGAGGCTCCTCTGATGCTCCTCTGATGCTCCACTGATGCTCCTCTGATTCTCCTCTGATGCTCCTCTGATGCTCCTGTGATCCTCCTCTGATGCTCCTGTGCTGCTCCTCTGATGCTCCTCTGATGCTCCTCTGATGCTCCTCTGATGCTCCTCTGAGGCTCCTCTGATGCTCCTCTGTTGCTCCTCTGATCCTCCTCTGATGCTCCTCTGATGCTCCTCTGATGCTCCTCTGATGCTTCTCTGATGCTCCTCTGATGCTCCTCTGATGCTCCTATGATGCTCCTCTGATGCTCCTCTGATGCTCCTCTGATGCTCCTCTAATCCTCCTCTGATGCTCCTCTGATGCTCCTCTGATGCTCCTCTGATGCTCCTCTTATGCTCCTCTGATGCTCCTCTGATGCTCCTGTGATGCTCCTGTGATGCTCCTCTGATGCTCCTGTGATGCTCCTCTTCTGTTCCTCTGCTGTTCCTCTGATGCTCCTCTGATGCTCCTCTGATGCTCCTCTGAGGCTCCTCTGATGCTCCTCTGATGCTCCTCTGATCCTCATCTGATGCTCCTCTGATGCTCCTATGATGCTCCTCTGATGCTCCTCTGATGCTCCTCTGATGCTCCTCTGATGCTCCTCTGATGCTCCTCTGATGCTCCTCTGATCCTCCTCTGATGCTCCTCTGATCCTCCTCTGATGCTCCTCTGATGCTCCTCTGATGCTCCTCTGATGCTCCTCTCATGCTCCTCTGATGCTCCTCTGATGCTCCTCTGATGCTCCTGCTCCTGCTCCTGCTCCTGCTCCTGCTCCTGCTCCTGCTCCTGCTCCTGCTCCTGCTCCTGCTCCTGCTCCTGCTCCTGCTCCTGCTCCTGCTCCTGCTCCTGCTCCTTTTCCTGCTCCTGCTCCTGCTCATGCTCCTGCTCCTGCTCCTGTTCCTGCTCCTGCTCCTGCTCCTGCTCCTGCACCTCTGATGCTCCTCTGATGCACGTCTGATGCTCCTCTGATGCTCCTCTGATACTCCTCTGATGCTCCTCTGATGCTCCTCTGATGCTCCTCTGATGCTCCAATGATGCTCCAATGATGCTCCTCTGATGCTCCTGTGATGCTCCTCTGATGATCCTCTGATGCTCCTCTGATGCTCCTCTGATGCTCCTCTGATGCTCCTCTGATGCTCCTCTGAGGCTCCTCTGATGCTCCTCTGATGCTCCGCTGATGCTCCTCTGATGCTCCTCTGATGCTCCTCTGATGCTCCCCTGATGCTCCTCTGATGCTCCTCTGATGCTCCTCTGATGCTCCTGCTCCTGCTCCTGCTCCACTGATGCTCCTCTGATACTCCTCTGATGCCCCTGCTCCTGCTCCTGCTCCTGCTCCTGCTCATCTGATGCTCCTCTGATGCTCCTGCTCCTGCTCCTGCTCCTGCTCCTGCTCCTGCTCCTGCTCCTGCTCCTGCTCCTGCTCCTGCTCCTGCTCCTGCTCCTGCTCCTCTGATGTTCCTCTGATGCTCCTCTGATGCTCCTCTGATGTTCCTCTGATGCTCCTCTGATGCTCCACTGATGCTCCTCTGATGCTCCTCTGATGCTCCTCTGATGCTCCTCTGATGCTCCTCTGATGCTCCTCTGATGCTCCTCTGTTGCTCCTCTGATGCTCCCCTGATGCTCCTCTGATGCTCCTCTGATGCTCCACTGATTCTCTTCTGATGCTCCTCTGATGCTCCTCTGATGCTCCTCTGATGCTCCTCTGATGCTCCTCTGAGGCTCCTCTGAGGCTCCTCTGAGGCTCCTCTGAGGCTCCTCTGATGCTCCTCTGATGCTCCTCTGAGGCTCCTCTGATGCTCCTCTGATGCTCCTCTGATGCTCCTCTGATGCTCCTCTGAGGCTCCTCTGATGCTCCTCTGATGCTCCTCTGATGCTCCTCTGATGCTCCTCTGATGCTCCTGTGATGCTCCTCTGATGCTCCTGTGATCCTCCACTGATGCTCCTCTGATGCTCCTCTGATGCTCCTCTGATCCTCCTCTGATGCTCCTCTGATGCTCCTCTGATGCTCCTCTGATGCTCCTCTGATGCTCCTCTGATGCTCCTCTGATGCTCCTCTGAGGCTCCTCTGATTCTCTTCTGATGCTCCTCTGATGCTCCTCTGATGCACCTCTGATGCTCCTGTGATGCTCCTGTGATGCTCCTCTGATGCTCCTGTGATGCTCCTCTTCTGTTCCTCTGCTGTTCCTCTGATGCTCCTCTGATGCTCCTCTGATGCTCCTCTGAGGCTCCTCTGATGCTCCTCTGATGCTCCTCTGATCCTCATCTGATGCTCCTCTGATGCTCCTATGATGCTCCTCTGATGCTCCTCTGATGCTCCTCTGATGCTCCTCTGATGCTCCTGTGATGCTCCTCTGATGCTCCTGTGATCCTCCTCTGATGCTCCTCTGATCCTCCTCTGATGCTCCTCTGATGCTCCTCTGATGCTCCTCTGATGCTCCTCTCATGCTCCTCTGATGCTCCTCTGATGCTCCTCTGATGCTCCTGCTCCTGCTCCTGCTCCTGCTCCTGCTCCTGCTCCTGCTCCTGCTCCTGCTCCTGCTCCTGCTCCTGCTCCTGCTCCTGCTCCTGCTCCTTTTCCTGCTCCTGCTCCTGCTCCTGCTCCTGCTCCTGCTCCTGTTCCTGCTCCTGCTCCTGCTCCTGCTCCTGCACCTCTGATGCTCCTCTGATGCACGTCTGATGCTCCTCTGATGCTCCTCTGATACTCCTCTGATGCTCCTTAGATGCTCCTCTGATGCTCCTCTAATGCTCCTCTGTTGCTAATCTGATGCCTCTGTGATGCTCCTCTGATGCTCCTCTGATTCTCCTCTGATGCTCCGCTGATGCTCCTCTGATGCTCCTCTGATGCTCCTCTGATGATCCTCTGATCCTCCTCTGATGCTCCACTGATGCTCCTGTGATGCTCCTGTGATGCTCCTGTGATGCTTCTCTGATTCTCCTCTGATGCTCCTCTGATGCTCCTCTGATGCTCCTCTGATGCTCCTCTGATGCTCCTCTGATGCTCCTCTGATGCTCCTCTGATGTTCCTCTGATGCTCCTGTGATGCTCCTCTGATGCTCCTGCTCCTGCTCCTGCTCCTGCTCCTGCTCCTGCTCCTGCTCCTGCTCCTGCTCCTGCTCCTGCTCCTGCTCCTGCTCCTGCTCCTGCTCCTGCTCCTGCTCCTGCTCCTGCTCCTGCCCCTGATCCTGCTCCTGCTACTGCTCCTGCTCCTGCTCCTGCTCCTGCTCCTGCTCCTGCTCCGGCTCCTGCTCCTGCACCTCTGATGCTCCTGCTCCTGCTCGATGCTCCTCTGATGCACCTCTGATGCTCCTCTGATGCTCCTCTGATGCTCCTCTGATGCTCCTCAGATGCTCCTCTGATGCACCTCTGATGCTCCTCTGATGCTCCTCTGATGCTCCACTGATGCTCCTCAGATGCTCCTCTGATGCACCTCTGATGCTCCTCTGATGCTCCTCTGATGCTCCTCTGATGCTCCTCTGTTGCTCCTCTGATGCTCCTCTGATGCTCCTCTGATGCTCCTCTGATGCTCCAATGATGCTCCAATGATGCTCCTCTGATGCTCCTGTGATGCTCCTCTGATGCTCCTTTGATGCTCCTCTGATGCTCCTCTGATGCTCCTCTGATGCTCCTCTGATGCTCCTCTGATGCTCCTCTCATGCTCCTCTGATCCTCCTCTGATCCTCCTCTGATGCTCCTCTGATGCTCCTCTGATGCTCCTCTGATGCTCCTCTGATGCTCTTCTGATCCTCCTCTGATGCTCCTCTGATGCTCCTCTGATGCTCCTCTAATGCTCCTCTGTTGCTCCTCTGATGATCCTCTGATGCTCCTCTGATGCTCCTCTGATGCTCCTCTGATGCTCCTCTGATGCTCCTCTGATGCTCCTCTGATGCTCCTCTGATGCTCCTCTGATGCTCCTCTGATGCTCCTCTGATGCTCCTCTGATGCTCCTCTGATGCTCCTCTGATGCTCCTCTGAGGCTCCTCTGAGGCTCCTCTGGGGCTCCTCTGATGCTCCTCTGATGCTCCTCTGATGCTCCTCTGATGCTCCTCTGATGCTCCTCTGATGCTCCTCTGAGGCTCCTCTGATGCTCCTGCTCCTGCTCCTGCTCCACTGATGCTCCTCTGATACTCCTCTGATGATCCTGCTCCTGCTCCTGCTCCTGCTCCTGCTCATGTGATGCTCCTCTGATGCTCCTGCTCCTGCTCCTGCTCCTGCTCCTGCTCCTGCTCCTGCTCCTGCTCCTGCTCCTGCTCCTCTGATGCTCCTCTGATGCTCCTCTGATGCTCCTCTGATGTTCCTCTGATGCTCCTCTGATGCTCCACTGATGCTCCTCTGATGCTCCTCTGATGCTCCTCTGATGCTCCTCTGATGCTCCTCTGATGCTCCTCCGATGCTCCTCTGTTGCTCCTCTGATGCTCCCCTGATGCTCCTCTGATGCTCCTCTGATGCTCCACTGATGCTCTTCTGATGCTCCTCTGATGCTCCTCTGATGCTCCTCTGATGCTCCTCTGATGCTCCTCTGAGTCTCCTCTGAGGCTCCTCTGAGGCTCCTCTGATGCTCCTCTGATGCTCCTCTGATGCTCCTCTGATGCTCCTCTGAGGCTCCTCTGATGCTCCTCTGATGCTCCTCTGATGCTCCTCTGATGCTCCTCTGATGCTCCTCTGATGCTCCTCTGATGCTCCTCTGATGCTCCTCTGATGCTCCTCTGATCCTCCTCTGATGCTCCTCTGATGCTCCTCTGATGCTCATCTGATGCTCTTCTGATACTCCTCTGATGCTCCTCTGAGGCTCCTCTGATGCTCCTCTGATGCTCCACTGATGCTCCTCTGATTCTCCTCTGATGCTCCTCTGATGCTCCTGTGATCCTCCTCTGATGCTCCTGTGCTGCTCCTCTGATGCTCCTCTGATGCTCCTCTGATGCTCCTCTGATGCTCCTCTGAGGCTCCTCTGATGCTCCTCTGATGCTCCTCTGATCCTCCTCTGATGCTCCTCTGATGCTCCTCTGATGCTCCTCTGATGCTTCTCTGATGCTCCTCTGATGCTCCTCTGATGCTCCTATGATGCTCCTCTGATGCTCCTCTGATGCTCCTCTGATGCTCCTCTAATCCTCCTCTGATGCTCCTCTGATGCTCCTCTGATGCTCCTCTGATGCTCCTCTTATGCTCCTCTGATGCTCCTCTGATGCTCCTGTGATGCTCCTGTGATGCTCCTCTGATGCTCCTGTGATGCTCCTCTTCTGTTCCTCTGCTGTTCCTCTGATGCTCCTCTGATGCTCCTCTGATGCTCCTCTGAGGCTCCTCTGATGCTCCTCTGATGCTCCTCTGATCCTCATCTGATGCTCCTCTGATGCTCCTATGATGCTCCTCTGATGCTCCTCTGATGCTCCTCTGATGCTCCTCTGATGCTCCTCTGATGCTCCTCTGATGCTCCTCTGATGCTCCTCTGATGCTCCTCTGATCCTCCTCTGATGCTCCTCTGATCCTCCTCTGATGCTCCTCTGATGCTCCTCTGATGCTCCTCTGATGCTCCTCTCATGCTCCTCTGATGCTCCTCTGATGCTCCTCTGATGCTCCTGCTCCTGCTCCTGCTCCTGCTCCTGCTCCTGCTCCTGCTCCTGCTCCTGCTCCTGCTCCTGCTCCTGCTCCTGCTCCTGCTCCTGCTCCTGCTCCTTTTCCTGCTCCTGCTCCTGCTCCTGCTCCTGCTCCTGCTCCTGTTCCTGCTCCTGCTCCTGCTCCTGCTCCTGCACCTCTGATGCTCCTCTGATGCACGTCTGATGCTCCTCTGATGCTCCTCTGATACTCCTCTGATGCTCCTTAGATGCTCCTCTGATGCTCCTCTAATGCTCCTCTGTTGCTAATCTGATGCCTCTGTGATGCTCCTCTGATGCTCCTCTGATTCTCCTCTGATGCTCCGCTGATGCTCCTCTGATGCTCCTCTGATGCTCCTCTGATGATCCTCTGATCCTCCTCTGATGCTCCACTGATGCTCCTGTGATGCTCCTGTGATGCTTCTCTGATTCTCCTCTGATGCTCCTCTGATGCTCCTCTGATGCTCCTCTGATGCTCCTCTGATGCTCCTCTGATGCTCCTCTGATGCTCCTCTGATGTTCCTCTGATGCTCCTGTGATGCTCCTCTGATGCTCCTGCTCCTGCTCCTGCTCCTGCTCCTGCTCCTGCTCCTGCTCCTGCTCCTGCTCCTGCTCCTGCTCCTGCTCCTGCTCCTGCTCCTGCTCCTGCCCCTGCTCCTGCTCCTGCTCCTGCCCCTGCTCCTGCTCCTGCTACTGCTCCTGCTCCTGCTCCTGCTCCTGCTCCTGCTCCTGCTCCGGCTCCTGCTCCTGCACCTCTGATGCTCCTGCTCCTGCTCGATGCTCCTCTGATGCACCTCTGATGCTCCTCTGATGCTCCTCTGATGCTCCTCTGATGCTCCTCTGATGCTCCTCTGATGCTCCACTGATGCTCCTCAGATGCTCCTCTGATGCACCTCTGATGCTCCTCTGATGCTCCTCTGATGCTCCTCTGATGCTCCTCTGTTGCTCCTCTGATGCTCCTCTGATGCTCCTCTGATGCTCCTCTGATGCTCCAATGATGCTCCAATGATGCTCCTCTGATGCTCCTGTGATGCTCCTCTGATGCTCCTTTGATGCTCCTCTGATGCTCCTCTGATGCTCCTCTGATGCTCCTCTGATGCTCCTCTGATGCTCCTCTGATGCTCCTCTGATCCTCCTCTGATCCTCCTCTGATGCTCCTCTGATGCTCCTCTGATGCTCTTCTGATGCTACTCTGATGCTCTTCTGATCCTCCTCTGATGCTCCTCTGATGCTCCTCTGATGCTCCTCTAATGCTCCTCTGTTGCTCCTCTGATGATCCTCTGATGCTCCTCTGATGCTCCTCTGATGCTCCTCTGATGCTCCTCTGATGCTCCTCTGATGCTCCTCTGATGCTCCTCTGATGCTCCTCTGATGCTCCTCTAATGCTCCTCTGTTGCTCCTCTGATGATCCTCTGATGCTCCTCTGATGCTCCTCTGATGCTCCTCTGATGCTCCTCTGATGCTCCTCTGATGCTCCTCTGATGCTCCTCTGATGCTCCTCTGAGGCTCCTCTGATGCTCCTCTGATGCTCCTCTGATGCTCCTCTGATGCTCCTCTGATGCTCCTCTGAGGCTCCTCTGAGGCTCCTCTGGGGCTCCTCTGATGCTCCTCTGATGCTCCTCTGATGCTCCTCTGATGCTCCTCTGATGCTCCTCTGATGCTCCTCTGAGGCTCCTCTGATGCTCCTGCTCCTGCTCCTGCTCATGTGATGCTCCTCTGATGCTCCTGCTCCTGCTCCTGCTCCTGCTCCTGCTCCTGCTCCTGCTCCTGCTCCTGCTCCTGCTCCTCTGATGCTCCTCTGATGCTCCTCTGATGCTCCTCTGATGTTCCTCTGATGCTCCTCTGATGCTCCACTGATGCTCCTCTGATGCTCCTCTGATGCTCCTCTGATGCTCCTCTGATGCTCCTCTGATGCTCCTCTGATGCTCCTCTGTTGCTCCTCTGATGCTCCCCTGATGCTCCTCTGATGCTCCTCTGATGCTCCACTGATGCTCTTCTGATGCTCCTCTGATGCTCCTCTGATGCTCCTCTGATGCTCCTCTGATGCTCCTCTGAGTCTCCTCTGAGGCTCCTCTGAGGCTCCTCTGATGCTCCTCTGATGCTCCTCTGATGCTCCTCTGATGCTCCTCTGAGGCTCCTCTGATGCTCCTCTGATGCTCCTCTGATGCTCCTCTGATGCTCCTCTGATGCTCCTCTGATGCTCCTCTGATGCTCCTCTGATGCTCCTCTGATGCTCCTCTGATCCTCCTCTGATGCTCCTCTGATGCTCCTCTGATGCTCATCTGATGCTCTTCTGATACTCCTCTGATGCTCCTCTGAGGCTCCTCTGATGCTCCTCTGATGCTCCACTGATGCTCCTCTGATTCTCCTCTGATGCTCCTCTGATGCTCCTGTGATCCTCCTCTGATGCTCCTGTGCTGCTCCTCTGATGCTCCTCTGATGCTCCTCTGATGCTCCTCTGATGCTCCTCTGAGGCTCCTCTGATGCTCCTCTGATGCTCCTCTGATCCTCCTCTGATGCTCCTCTGATGCTCCTCTGATGCTCCTCTGATGCTTCTCTGATGCTCCTCTGATGCTCCTCTGATGCTCCTATGATGCTCCTCTGATGCTCCTCTGATGCTCCTCTGATGCTCCTCTAATCCTCCTCTGATGCTCCTCTGATGCTCCTCTGATGCTCCTCTGATGCTCCTCTTATGCTCCTCTGATGCTCCTCTGAGGCTCCTCTGAGGCTCCTCTGAGTCTCCTCTGATGCTCCTCTGATTCTCCTCTGATGCTCCTCTGATGCTCATCTGATGCTCCTCTGATGCTCCTCTGATGCTCCTCTGATGCTCCTGTGATGCTCCTCTGATGCTCCTCTGCTGTTCCTCTGATGCTCCTCTGATGCTCCTCTGATGCTCCTCTGATGCTCCTCTGAGGCTCCTCTGATGCTCCTCTGATGCTCCTCTGATGCTCCTCTGATGCTCCTCTGATGCTCCTCTGATGCTCCTCTGATGCTCCTCTGATGCTCCTCTGATGCTCCTCTGATGCTCCTCTGATCCTCTTCTGATGCTCCTCTGATGCTCCTCTGATGCTCCTCTGATGCTCCTCTGATGCTCCTCTGATGCTCCTCTGATGCTCCTCTGATGCTCCTCTGATCCTCCTCTGATGCTCCACTGATGCTCCTCTGATGCTGCTCTGATGCTCCTCTGATGCTCCTCTGATGCTCCTGCTCCTGCTCCTGCTCCTGCTCCTGCTCCTGCTCCTCTGATGCTCCTCTGATGCTCCTCTGATGCTCCTCTGATGCTCCTCTGATGCTCCTCTGATGCTCCTCTGATGCTCCTCTGATCCTCCTCTGATGCTCCACTGATGCTCCTCTGATGCTCCACTGATGCTCCTCTGATGCTCCTCTGATGCTCCTCTGATGCTCCTCTGATGCTCCTCTGATGCTCCTCTGACGCTCCTCTGAAACTCCTCTGATGCTCCTCTGATGCTCCTGCTCCTGCTCCTGCTCCTCTGATGCTCCTCTGATGACCTCTCATGCTCCTGCTCCTGCTCCTGCTCCTGCTCCTGCTCCTGCTCCTCTGATGCTCCTCTGATGCTCCTCTGATCCTCCTCTGATGCTCCTCTGATGCTCCTCTGATGCTCCTCTGATGCTCCTCTGAGGCTCCTCGGATGCTCCTCTGATGCTCCTCTGATCCTCCTCTGATGCTCCTCTGATGCTCCTGTGATGCTCCTCTGATGCTCCTCTGATGCTCCTCTGATGCTCCTGTGATGCTCCTCTGATGCTCCTCTGATGCTCCTCTGATGCTCCTGTGATGCTCCTCTGATGCTCCTCTGATGCTCCTCTGATGCTCCTGTGATGCTCCTCTGATGCTCCTCTGATGCTCCTCTGATGCTCCTCTGATGCTCCTGTGATGCTCCTCTGATGCTCCTCTGATGCTCCTCTGATGCTCCTCTGATCCTCCTCTGATGCTACTCTGATGCTCCTCTGATGCTCCTCTGATGCTCCTCTGAGGCTCCTCTGATGCTCCTCTGATGCTCCTCTGATGCTCCTCTGATGCTCCTCTGATGCTCCTCTGATACTCCTCTGATGCTCCTCTGATGCTCCTGTGATGCTCCTCTGATGCTCCTCTGCTGCTCCTCTGATGCTCATCTGATGCTCCTCTGATTCTCCTCTGATTCTCCTCTGATGCTCCTCTGATGCTCCTCTGATGCTCCTCTGATCCACCTCTGATGCTCGTCTGATGCTCCTCTGATGCTCATCTGATGCTCCTGTGATGCTCCTCTGATGCTCCTCTGCTGCTCCTCTGCTGCTCCTCTGATGCTCATATGATTCTCCTCTGATTCTCCTCTGATGCTCCTCTGATGCTCCTCTGATGCTCCTCTTATGCTCCTCTGATCCTCCTCTGATGCTCCTCTGATGCTCCTCTGATGCTCCTCTGATGCTCCTCTGATGCTACTCTGATGCTCCTCTGATGCTCCTCTGATGCTCCTCTGATGCTCCTCTGATCCTCCTCTGATGCTCCTCTGATCCTCCTCTGCTGCTCCTCTGATGCTCCTCTGATGCTCCTCTGATGCTCCTCTGATGCTCCTCTGATGCTCCTCTGAGGCTCCTCTGATGCTCCTCTGATGCTCCTCTGATGCTCCTCTGATGCTCCTCTGATGCTCCTCTGATGCTCCTCTGATGCTCCTGTGATGCTCCTCTGATGCTCCTGTGATCCTCCTCTGATGCTCCTCTGATGCTCCTCTGATGCTCTTTTGATCCTCCTCTGATGCTCCTCTGATGCTCCTCTGATGCTCCTCTGATGCTCCTCTGATGCTCCTCTGAGGCACCTCTGAGGCTCCTCTGATTCTCTTCTGATGCTCCTCTGATGCTCCTCTGATGCTCCTCTGATGCTCCTGTGATGCTCCTCTGATGCTCCTGTGATGCTCCTCTGATGCTTCTCTGATGCTCCTCTGATGCTCCTCTGATGCTCCTATGATGCTCCTCTGATGCTCCTCTGATGCTCCTCTGATGCTCCTCTAATCCTCCTCTGATGCTCCTCTGATGCTCCTCTGATGCTCCTCTGATGCTCCTCTTATGCTCCTCTGATGCTCCTCTGAGGCTCCTCTGAGGCTCCTCTGAGTCTCCTCTGATGCTCCTCTGATTCTCCTCTGATGCTCCTCTGATGCTCATCTGATGCTCCTCTGATGCTCCTTTGATGCTCCTCTGATGCTCCTGTGATGCTCCTCTGATGCTCCTCTGCTGTTCCTCTGATGCTCCTCTGATGCTCCTCTGATGCTCCTCTGATGCTCCTCTGAGGCTCCTCTGATGCTCCTCTGATGCTCCTCTGATGCTCCTCTGATGCTCCTCTGATGCTCCTCTGATGCTCCTCTGATGCTCCTCTGATGCTCCTCTAATGCTCCTCTGATGCTCCTCTGATCCTCCTCTGATGCTCCTCTGATGCTCCTCTGATGCTCCTCTGATGCTCCTCTGATGCTCCTCTGATGCTCCTCTGATGCTCCTCTGATGCTCCTCTGATCCTCCTCTGATGCTCCACTGATGCTCCTCTGATGCTGCTCTGATGCTCCTCTGATGCTCCTCTGATGCTCCTGCTCCTGCTCCTGCTCCTGCTCCTGCTCCTGCTCCTCTGATGCTCCTCTGATGCTCCTCTGATGCTCCTCTGATGCTCCTCTGATGCTCCTCTGATGCTCCTCTGATGCTCCTCTGATCCTCCTCTGATGCTCCACTGATGCTCCTCTGATGCTCCACTGATGCTCCTCTGATGCTCCTCTGATGCTCCTCTGATGCTCCTCTGATGCTCCTCTGATGCTCCTCTGACGCTCCTCTGAAACTCCTCTGATGCTCCTGCTCCTGCTCCTGCTCCTCTGATGCTCCTCTGATGACCTCTCATGCTCCTGCTCCTGCTCCTGCTCCTGCTCCTGCTCCTGCTCCTCTGATGCTCCTCTGATGCTCCTCTGATCCTCCTCTGATGCTCCTCTGATGCTCCTCTGATGCTCCTCTGATGCTCCTCTGAGGCTCCTCGGATGCTCCTCTGATGCTCCTCTGATCCTCCTCTGATGCTCCTCTGATGCTCCTGTGATGCTCCTCTGATGCTCCTCTGATGCTCCTCTGATGCTCCTGTGATGCTCCTCTGATGCTCCTCTGCTGCTCCTCTGATGCTGATCTGATTCTCCTGTGATGCTCCTCTGATGCTCCTCTGATGCTCCTCTGATGCTCCTCTGATGCTCCTCTGATCCTCCTCTGATGCTACTCTGATGCTCCTCTGATGCTCCTCTGATGCTCCTCTGAGGCTCCTCTGATGCTCCTCTGATGCTCCTCTGATGCTCCTCTGATGCTCCTCTGATGCTCCTCTGATACTCCTCTGATGCTCCTCTGATGCTCCTGTGATGCTCCTCTGATGCTCCTCTGCTGCTCCTCTGATGCTCATCTGATGCTCCTCTGATTCTCCTCTGATGCTCCTCTGATGCTCCTCTGATGCTCCTCTGATGCTCCTCTGATCCACCTCTGATGCTCGTCTGATGCTCCTCTGATGCTCATCTGATGCTCCTGTGATGCTCCTCTGATGCTCCTCTGCTGCTCCTCTGCTGCTCCTCTGATGCTCATATGATTCTCCTCTGATTCTCCTCTGATGCTCCTCTGATGCTCCTCTGATGCTCCTCTTATGCTCCTCTGATCCTCCTCTGATGCTCCTCTGATGCTCCTCTGATGCTCCTCTGATGCTCCTCTGATGCTACTCTGATGCTCCTCTGATGCTCCTCTGATGCTCCTCTGATGCTCCTCTGATCCTCCTCTGATGCTCCTCTGATCCTCCTCTGCTGCTCCTCTGATGCTCCTCTGATGCTCCTCTGATGCTCCTCTGATGCTCCTCTGATGCTCCTCTGAGGCTCCTCTGATGCTCCTCTGATGCTCCTCTGATGCTCCTCTGATGCTCCTCTGATGCTCCTCTGATGCTCCTCTGATGCTCCTGTGATGCTCCTCTGATGCTCCTGTGATCCTCCTCTGATGCTCCTCTGATGCTCCTCTGATGCTCTTTTGATCCTCCCCTGATGCTCCTCTGATGCTCCTCTGATGCTCCTCTGATGCTCCTCTGATGCTCCTCTGAGGCACCTCTGAGGCTCCTCTGATTCTCTTCTGATGCTCCTCTGATGCTCCTCTGATGCTCCTCTGATGCTCCTGTGATGCTCCTCTGATGCTCCTGTGATGCTCCTCTGCTGTTCCTCTGCTGTTCCTCTGATGCTCCTCTGATGCTCCTCTGATGCTCCTCTGATGCTCCTCTTGAGGCTCCTCTGATGCTCCTCTGATGCTCCTCTGATTCTCCTCTGATGCTCCTCTGATGCTCCTCTGATGCTCCTCTGATGCTCCTATGATGCTCCTCTGATGCTCCTCTGTTGCTCCTCTGATGCTCCTCTGATGCTCCTCTGATGCTCCTCTGATGCTCCTCTGATGCTCCTCTGATCCTCCTCTGATGCTCCTCTGATGCTCCTCTGATGCTCCTCTGATGCTCCTCTGATGCTCCTCTGATGCTCCTCTGATGCTCCTCTGATGCTCCTGCTCCTGGTCCTGCTCCTGCTCCTGCTCCTGCTCCTGCTCCTGCTCCTGCTCCTGCTCCTGCTCCTGCTCCTGCTCCTGCTCCTGCTCCTGCTCCTGCTCCTGCTCCTGCTCCTGCTCCTGCTCCTGCTCCTGCTCCTGTTCCTGCTCCTGCTGCTGCTCCTGCTCCTGCACCTCTGATGCTCCTCTGATGCACCTCTGATGCTCCTCTGATGCTCCTCTGATACTCCTCTGATGCTCCTTAGATGCTCCTCTGATGCTCCTCTGATGCTCCTCTGATGCTCCTCTGATGCCTCTGTGATGCTCCTCTGATGCTCCTCTGATTCTCCTCTGATGCTCCGCTGATGCTCCTCTGATGCTCCTCTGATGCTCCTCTGATGATCCTCTGATCCTCCTCTGATGTTCCACTGATGCTCCTCTGATGCTCCTGTGATGCTCCTGTAATGCTCCTCTGATTCTCCTCTGATGCTCCTCTGATGCTCCTCTGATGCTCCTCTGATGCTCCTCTGATGCTCCTCTGATACTCCTCTGATGTTCCTCTGATGCTCCTCTGATGCTCCTCTGATGCTCCTGCTCCTGCTCCTGCTCCTGCTCCTGCTCCTGCTCCTGCTCCTGCTCCTGCTCCTGCTCCTGCTCCTGCTCCTGCTCCTGCTCCTGCTCCTGCCCCTGCTCCTGCTCCTGCTCCTGCTCCTGCTCCTGCTCCTGCTCCTGCTCCGGCTCCTGCCCCGGCTCCTGCTCCGGCTCCTGCTCCTGCACCTCTGATGCTCCTGCTCCTGCTCGATGCTCCTCTGATGCACCTCTGATGCTCCTCTGATGCTCCTCTGATGCTCCACTGATGCTCCTCAGATGCTCCTCTGATGCACCTCTGATGCTCCTCTGATGCTCCTATGATGCTCCTCTGATGCTCCTCAGATGCTCCTCTGATGCACCTCTGATGCTCCTCTGATGCTCCTCTGATGCTCCTCTGATGCTCCTCTGATGCTCCTCTGTTGCTCCTCTGATGCTCCTCTGATGCTCCTCTGATGCTCCAATGATTCTCCAATGATGCTCCACTGATGCTCCTGTGATGCTCCTCTGATGCTCCTCTGATGCTCCTCTGATGCTCCTCTGATGCTCCTCTGATGCTCCTCTGATCCTCCTCTGATCCTCCTCTGATGCTCCTCTGATGCTCCTCTGATGCTCCTCTGATGCTCCTCTGATGCTCCTCTGAGGCTCCTCTGAGGCTCCTCTGAGGCTCCTCTGAGGCTCCTCTGATGCTCCTCTGATGCTCCTGTGATGCTCCTCTGATGCTCCTCTGCTGCTCCTCTGATGCTCATCTGATTCTCCTCTGATGCTCCTCTGATGCTCCTCTGATGCTCCTCTGATGCTCATCTGATTCTCCTCTGATGCTCCTCTGATGCTCCTCTGATGCTCCTCTGATGCTCCTCTGATCCTCCTCTGATGCTCCTCTGATGCTCCTCTGATGCTCCTCTGATGCTCCTCTGATGCTCCTCTGATGCTCCTCTGATGCTCCTCTGAGGCTCCTCTGATGCTCCTCTGATGCTCCTCTGATGCTCCTCTGATGCTCCTCTGATGCTCCTCTGATGCACCTGTGATGCTCCTCTGATGCTCCTCTGCTGCTCCTCTGATGCTCATCTGATGCTCCTCTGATTCTCCTCTGATGCTCCTCTGATGCTCCTCTGATGCTGTCTGATGCTCCTCTGATCCTCCTCTGATGCTCCTCTGATGCTCCTCTGATGCTCCTCTGATGCTCCTCTGATGCTCCTCTGATGCTCCACTGATGCTCCTCTGCTGCTCCTCTGATGCTCATCTGATGCTCCTCTGATGCTCCTCTGATGCTCCTCTGATGCTCCTCTGATGCTCTTCTTATGCTCCTCTGATCCTCCTCTGATGCTCCTCTGATGCTCCTCTGATGCTCCTCTGATGCTCCTCTGATGCTCCTCTGATGCTACTCTGATGCTACTCTGATGCTCCTCTGATGCTCCTCTGATGCTCCTCTGATGCTCCTCTGATGCTCCTCTGATGCTCCTCTGATGCTCCTCTGATCCTCCTCTGATGCTCCTCTGATGCTCCTTTGATGCTCCTCTGATGCTCCTCTGATGCTCCTCAGAGGCTCCTCTGATGCTCCTCTGATGCTCCTCTGATGCTCCTCTGATGCTCCTCTGATGCTCCTCTGATGCTCCTCTGATGCTCCTCTGATGCTCCTGTGATCCTCCTCTGATGCTCCTCTAATGCTCCTCTGATGCTCCTCTGATCCTCCTCTGATGCTCCTCTGATGCTCCTCTGATGCTCCTCTGATGCTCCTCTGATGCTCCTCTGATGCTCCTCTGATGCTCCACTGATGCTCCTCTGATCCTCCTCTGATGCTCCTCTGATGCTCCTCTGATGCTCCTCTGATGCTCCTCTGATGCTCCTCTGATGCTCCTCTGATGCTCCACTGATGCTCCTCTGATGCTCCACTGATGCTCCTCTGATGCTCCTCTGATGCTCCTCTGATGCTCCTCTGATGCTCCTCTGATGCTCCTCTGATGCTCATTCTCCTACTCCTGCTCCTCTGATGCTCCTCTGATGACATCTGATGCTCCTGCTCCTGCTCCTGCTCCTGCTCCTGCTCCTCTGATGCTCCTCTGATGGTCCTGCTCCTGCTCCTGCTCCTGCTCCTGCTCCTGCTCCTGCTCCTGCTCCTGCTCCTCTGATGCTCCTCTGATGCTCCTGCTCCTGCACCTGCTCCTGCTCCTGCTCCTGCTCCTGCTCCTGCTCCTGCTCCTGCTCCTGCTCCTGCTCCTCTGATGCTCCTCTGATGCTCCTGCTCCTGCACCTGCTCCTGCTCCTGCTCCTGCTCCTGCTCCTGCTCCTGCTCCTGCTCCTGCTCCTCTGAGGCTCCTCTGATGCTCCTCTGATGCTCCTCTGATTCTCCTCTGAGGCTCCTCTGATGCTCCTCTGATGCTCCTCTGATGCTCCTGTGATGCTCCTGTGATGCTCCTCTGCTGCTCCTCTGATGCTCCTCTGATGCTCCTCTGATGCTCCTCTGATGCTCCTCTGATGCTCCTCTGATGCTCCTCTGATGCTCCTCTGATCCTCCTCTGATGCTCCTCTGATGCCTCTCTGATGCTCCTCTGATGCTCCTCTGATGCTCCTCTGATGCTCCTCTGATGCTCCTCTGATGCTCCTCTGATGCTACTCTGATGCTCCTCTGATGCTCCTCTGATGCTCCTCTGATGCTCCTCTGATGCTCCACTGATGCTCCTCTGCTGCTCCTCTGATGCTCATCTGATGCTCCTCTGATGCTCCTCTGATGCTCTTCTTATGCTCCTCTGATCCTCCTCTGATGCTCCTCTGATGCTCCTCTGATGCTCCTCTGATGCTCCTCTGATGCTCCTCTGATGCTACTCTGATGCTACTCTGATGCTCCTCTGATGCTCCTCTGATGCTCCTCTGATGCTCCTCTGATGCTCCTCTGATGCTCCTCTGATGCTCCTCTGATGCTCCTCTGATCCTCCTCTGATGCTCCTCTGATGCTCCTTTGATGCTCCTCTGATGCTCCTCTGATGCTCCTCAGAGGCTCCTCTGATGCTCCTCTGATGCTCCTCTGATGCTCCTCTGATGCTCCTCTGATGCTCCTCTGATGCTCCTCTGATGCTCCTGTGATCCTCCTCTGATGCTCCTCTAATGCTCCTCTGATGCTCCTCTGATCCTCCTCTGATGCTCCTCTGATGCTCCTCTGATGCTCCTCTGATGCTCCTCTGATGCTCCTCTGATGCTCCTCTGATGCTCCACTGATGCTCCTCTGATCCTCCTCTGATGCTCCTCTGATGCTCCTCTGATGCTCCTCTGATGCTCCTCTGATGCTCCTCTGATGCTCCTCTGATGCTCCTCTGATGCTCCACTGATGCTCCTCTGATGCTCCTCTGATGCTCCTCTGATGCTCCTCTGATGCTCCTCTGATGCTCCTCTGATGCTCCTCTGATGCTCCTCTGATGCTCATTCTCCTACTCCTGCTCCTCTGATGCTCCTCTGATGACATCTGATGCTCCTGCTCCTGCTCCTGCTCCTGCTCCTGCTCCTCTGATGCTCCTCTGATGGTCCTGCTCCTGCTCCTGCTCCTGCTCCTGCTCCTGCTCCTGCTCCTGCTCCTGCTCCTGCTCCTCTGATGCTCCTCTGATGCTCCTGCTCCTGCACCTGCTCCTGCTCCTGCTCCTGCTCCTGCTCCTGCTCCTGCTCCTGCTCCTGCTCCTCTGAGGCTCCTCTGATGCTCCTCTGATGCTCCTCTGATTCTCCTCTGAGGCTCCTCTGATGCTCCTCTGATGCTCCTCTGATGCTCCTGTGATGCTCCTCTGATGCTCCTCTGCTGCTCCTCTGATGCTCCTCTGATGCTCCTCTGATGCTCCTCTGATGCTCCTCTGATGCTCCTCTGATGCTCCTCTGATGCTCCTCTGATCCTCCTCTGATGCTCCTCTGATGCCTCTCTGATGCTCCTCTGATGCTCCTCTGATGCTCCTCTGATGCTCCTCTGATGCTCCTGCTCCTGCACCTGCTCCTGCTCCTGCTCCTGCTCCTGCTCCTGCTCCTGCTCCTGCTCCTGCTCCTCTGAGGCTCATCTGATGCTCCTCTGATGCTCCTCTGATTCTCCTCTGAGGCTCCTCTGATGCTCCTCTGATGCTCCTCTGATGCTCCTGTGATGCTCCTCTGATGCTCCTCTGCTGCTCCTCTGATGCTCCTCTGATGCTCCTCTGATGCTCCTCTGATGCTCCTCTGATGCTCCTCTGATGCTCCTCTGATGCTCCTCTGATCCTTCTCTGATGCTCCTCTGATGCCTCTCTGATGCTCCTCTGATGCTCCTCTGATGCTCCTCTGATGCTCCTCTGATGCTACTCTGATGCTCCTCTGATGCTCCTCTGATGCTCCTCTGATGCTCCTCTGATGCTCCTCTGATGCTCCTCTGATCCTCCTCTGATGCTCCTCTGATGCTCCTCTGATGCTCCTCTGATGCTCCTCTGAGGCTCCTCTGATGCTCCTCTGATGCTCCTGTGATGCTCCTCTGATGCTCCTCTGATGCTCCTCTGATGCTCCTGTGATGCTCCTCTGATGCTCCTCTGCTGCTCCTCTGATGCTCACCTGATGCTCCTCTGATTCTCCTCTAATGCTCCTCTGATGCTCCTCTGATGCTCCTCTGATGCTCCTCTGATGCTCCTCTGAGGCTCCTCTGATGCTCCTCTGATGCTCCTCTGATGCTCCTCTGATGCTCCTCTGATGCTCCTCTGATGCTCCTCTGATGCTCCTCTGATGCTCCTGTGATCCTCCTCTGATGCTCCTCTGATGCTCCTCTGATGCTCCTCTTATCCTCCTCTGATGCTCCTCTGATGCTCCTCTGATGCTCCTCTGATGCTCCTCTGATGCTCCTCTGAGGCACCTCTGAGGCTCCTCTGATTCTCTTCTGATGCTCCTCTGATGCTCCTCTGATGCTCCTCTGATGCTCCTGTGATGCTCCTCTGATGCTCCTGTGATGCTCCTCTGCTGTTCCTCTGCTGTTCCTCTGATGCTCCTCTGATGCTCCTCTGATGCTCCTCTGATGCTCCTCTTGAGGCTCCTCTGATGCTCCTCTGATGCTCCACTGATGCTCCTCTGATGCTCCTCTGATGCTCCTCTGATGCTGCTCTGATGCTCCTCTGATCCTCCTCTGATCCTCCTCTGATGCTCCTCTGATGCTCCTCTGATGCTCCTCTGATGCTCCTCTGATGCTCCTCTGATGCTCCTCTGATGCTCCTCTGATGCTCCTCTGAGGCTCCTCTGAGGCTCCTCTGAGGCTCCTCTGAGGCTCCTCTGATGCTCCTCTGATGCTCCTCTGATTCTCCTCTGAGGCTCCTCTGATGCTCCTCTGATGCTCCTCTGATGCTCCTCTGATGCTCCTCTGCTGCTCCTCTGCTGCTCCTCTGATGCTCCTCTGATGCTCCTCTGATGCTCCTCTGATGCTCCTCTGATGCTCCTCTGATCCTCCTCTGATGCTCCTCTGATGCTCTTCTGATGCTCCTCTGATGCTCCTCTGAGGCTCCTCTGAGGCTCCTCTGATGCTCCTCTGATGCTCCTCTGATGCTCCTCTGATGCTCCTCCGATGATCCTGTGATGCTCCTCTGATGCTCCTGTGATCCTCCTCTGAGGCTCCTCTGCTGCTCCTCTGATGCTCCTCTGATGCTCCTCTGATGCTCCTCTGATGCTCCTCTGAGGCTCCTCTGATGCTCCTCTGATGCTCCTCTGATCCTCCTCTGATGCTCCTCTGATGCTCCTCTGATGCTCCTCTGATGCTCCTCTGATGCTCCTCTGATGCTCCTCTGATGCTCCTCTGATCCTCCTCTGATGCTCCTCTGATGCTCCTCTGATGCTCCTCTGATGCTCCTCTGAGGCTCCTCTGATGCTCCTCTGATGCTCCTCTGATGCTCCTCCGATGCTCCTCTGATGCTCCTCTGATGCTCCTGTGATGCTCCTCTGATGCTCCTCTGCTGCTCCTCTGATGCTCATCTGATGCTCCTCTGATTCTCCTCTGATGCTCCTCTGATGTTCCTCTGATGCTCCTCTGATGCTCCTCTGAGGCACCTCTGAGGCTCCTCTGATTCTCTTCTGATGCTCCTCTGATGCTCCTCTGATGCTCCTCTGATGCTCCTGTGATGCTCCTCTGATGCTCCTGTGATGCTCCTCTGCTGTTCCTCTGCTGTTCCTCTGATGCTCCTCTGATGCTCCTCTGATGCTCCTCTGATGCTCCTCTTGAGGCTCCGCTGATGCTCCTCTGATGCTCCTCTGATCCTCCTCTGATGCTCCTCTGATGCTCCTCTGATGCTCCTCTGATGCTCCTATGATGCTCCTCTGATGCTCCTCTGATCCTCCTCTGATGCTCCTCTGATGCTCCTCTGATGCTCCTCTGATGCTCCTCTGATGCTCCTCTGATGCTCCTCTGATGCTCCTCTGATGCTCCTCTGAGGCTCCTCTGATGCTCCTCTGATGCTCCTCTGATGCTCCTCTGATGCTCCTCTGATGCTCCTGTGATGCTCCTCTGATGCTCCTCTGCTGCTCCTCTGATGCTCATCTGATGCTCCTCTGATTCTCCTCTGATGCTCCTCTGATGCTCCTCTGATGCTCCTCTGATGCTCCTCTGATGCTCCTCTGATGCTCCTCTGATGCTCCTCTGATGCTCCTCTGATGCTCCTCTGATGCTCCTCTGATGCTCCTCTGATGCTCCTCTGATCCTCCTCTGATGCTCCTCTGCTGCTCCTCTGATGCTCATCTGATGCTCCTCTGATTCTCCTCTGATGCTCCTCTGATGCTCCTCTGATGCTCCTCTGATGCTCCTCTGAGGCACCTCTGAGGCTCCTCTGATTCTCTTCTGATGCTCCTCTGATGCTCCACTGATGCTCCTCTGATGCTCCTGTGATGCTCCTCTGATGCTCCTGTGATGCTCCTCTGCTGTTCCTCTGCTGTTCCTCTGATGCTCCTCTGATGCTCCTCTGATGCTCCTCTGATGCTCCTCTTGAGGCTCCTCTGATGCTCCTCTGATCCTCCTCTTTTGCTCCTCTGATGCTCCTCTGATGCTCCTCTGATGCTCCTATGATGCTCCTCTGATGCTCCTCTGATGCTCCTCTGATGCTCCTCTGATGCTCCTCTGATGCTCCTCTGATGCTCCTCTGATGCTCCTCTGATCCTCCTCTGATGCTCCTCTGATGCTCCTCTGATGCTCCTCTGATGCTCCTCTGATCCTCCTCTGATGCTCCTCTGATGCTCCTCTGATGCTCCTGCTCCTGCTCCTGCTCCTGCTCCTGCTCCTGCTCCTGCTCCTGCTCCTGCTCCTGCTCCTGCTCCTGCTCCTGCTCCTGCTCCTGCTCCTGCTCCTGCTCCTGTTCCTGCTCCTGCTGCTGCTCCTGCTCCTGCACCTCTGATCCTCCTCTGATGCTCCTCTGATGCTCCTCTGATGCTCCTCTGATGCTCCTCTGATGCTCCTCTGATGCTCCTCTGATGCTCCTCTGATCCTCCTCTGATGCTCCTCTGATGCTCCTCTGATGCTCCTCTGAGGCTCCTCTGATGCTCCTCTGATACTCCTCTGATGCTCCTCTGATGCTCCTCTGATGCTCCTCTGATGCTCCTGTGATGCTCCTCTGATGCTCCTCTGCTGCTCCTCTGATGCTCATCTGATGCTCCTCTGATTCTCCTCTGATGCTCCTCTGATGCTCCTCTGATACTCCTCTGATGCTCCTCTGATGCTCCTCTGATGCTCCTCTGATGCTCCTCTGATGCTCCTCTGATGCTCCTCTGATGCTCCTCTGATCCTCCTCTGATGCTCCTCTGATGCTCCTCTGATGCTCCTCTGATGCTCCTCTGAGGCTCCTCTGATGCTCCTCTGATGCTCCTCTGATGCTCCTCTGATGCTCCTCTGATGCTCCTCTGATGCTCCTGTGATGCTCCTCTGATTCTCCTCTGCTGCTCCTCTGATGCTCATCTGATGCTCCTCTGATTCTCCTCTGATGCTCCTCTGATGCTCCTCTGATGCTCCTCTGATGCTCCTCTGAGGCACCTCTGAGGCTCCTCTGATTCTCTTCTGATGCTCCTCTGATGCTCCTCTGATGCTCCTCTGATGCTCCTGTGATGCTCCTCTGATGCTCCTGTGATGCTCCTCTGCTGTTCCTCTGCTGTTCCTCTGATGCTCCTCTGATGCTCCTCTGATGCTCCTCTGATGCTCCTCTTGAGGCTCCTCTGATGCTCCTCTGATGCTCCTCTGATCCTCCTCTGATGCTCCTCTGATGCTCCTCTGATGCTCCTCTGATGCTCCTATGATGCTCCTCTGATGCTCCTCTGATGCTCCTCTGATGCTCCTCTGATGCTCCTCTGATGCTCCTCTGATGCTCCTCTGATCCTCCTCTGATGCTCCTCTGATGCTCCTCTGATGCTCCTCTGATGCTCCTCTGATGCTCCTCTGATGCTCCTCTGATGCTCCTCTGAGGCTCCTCTGAGGCTCCTCTGATGCTCCTCTGATGCTCCTCTGATGCTCCTCTGATGCTCCTCTGATGCTCCTCTGATGCTCCTCTGATGCTCCTCTGCTGCTCCTCTGATGCTCATCTGATGCTCCTCTGATTCTCCTCTGATGCTCCTCTGATGCTCCTCTGATGCTCCTCTGATGCTCCTCTGATGCTCCTCTGATGCTCCTCTGATGCTCCTCTGATGCTCCTCTGATGCTCCTCTGATGCTCCTCTGATGCTCCTCTGATGCTCCTCTGATGCTCCTCTGCTGCTCCTCTGATGCTCATCTGATGCTCCTCTGATTCTCCTCTGATGCTCCTCTGATGCTCCTCTGATGCTCCTCTGATGCTCCTCTGAGGCACCTCTGAGGCTCCTCTGATTCTCTTCTGATGCTCCTCTGATGCTCCTCTGATGCTCCTCTGATGCTCCTGTGATGCTCCTCTGATGCTCCTGTGATGCTCCTCTGCTGTTCCTCTGCTGTTCCTCTGATGCTCCTCTGATGCTCCTCTGATGCTCCTCTGATGCTCCTCTTGAGGCTCCTCTGATGCTCCTCTGATACTCCTCTGATCCTCCTCTGATGCTCCTCTGATGCTCCTCTGATGCTCCTCTGATGCTCCTATGATGCTCCTCTGATGCTCCTCTGATGCTCCTCTGATGCTCCTCTGATGCTCCTCTGATGCTCCTCTGATGCTCCTCTGATGCTCCTCTGATCCTCCTCTGATGCTCCTCTGATGCTCCTCTGATGCTCCTCTGATGCTCCTCTGATGCTCCTCTGATGCTCCTCTGATGCTCCTCTGATGCTCCTCCGATGATCCTGTGATGCTCCTCTGATGCTCCTGTGATCCTCCTCTGAGGCTCCTCTGCTGCTCCTCTGATGCTCCTCTGATGCTCCTCTGATGCTCCTCTGAGGCTCCTCTGATGCTCCTCTGATCCTCCTCTGATGCTCCTCTGATGCTCCTCTGATGCTCCTCTGATGCTCCTCTGATGCTCCTCTGATGCTCCTCTGATGCTCCTCTGATCCTCCTCTGATGCTCCTCTGATGCTCCTCTGATGCTCCTCTGATGCTCCTCTGAGGCTCCTCTGATGCTCCTCTGATGCTCCTCTGATGCTCCTCCGATGCTCCTCTGATGCTCCTCTGATGCTCCTGTGATGCTCCTCTGATGCTCCTCTGCTGCTCCTCTGATGCTCATCTGATGCTCCTCTGATTCTCCTCTGATGCTCCTCTGATGCTCCTCTGATGCTCCTCTGATGCTCCTCTGAGGCACCTCTGAGGCTCCTCTGATGCTCCTCTGATGCTCCTCTGATGCTCCTCTGATGCTCCTGTGATGCTCCTCTGATGCTCCTGTGATGCTCCTCTGCTGTTCCTCTGCTGTTCCTCTGATGCTCCTCTGATGCTCCTCTGATGCTCCTCTGATGCTCCTCTTGAGGCTCCTCTGATGCTCCTCTGATGCTCCTCTGATCCTCCTCTGATGCTCCTCTGATGCTCCTCTGATGCTCCTCTGATGCTCCTATGATGCTCCTCTGATGCTCCTCTGATCCTCCTCTGATGCACCTCTGATGCTCCTCTGATGCTCCTCTGATGCTCCTCTGATGCTCCTCTGATGCTCCTCTGATGCTCCTCTGATGCTCCTCTGAGGCTCCTCTGATGCTCCTCTGATGCTCCTCTGATGCTCCTCTGATGCTCCTCTGATGCTCCTGTGATGCTCCTCTGATGCTCCTCTGCTGCTCCTCTGATGCTCATCTGATGCTCCTCTGATTCTCCTCTGATGCTCCTCTGATGCTCCTCTGATGCTCCTCTGATGCTCCTCTGATGCTCCTCTGATGCTCCTCTGATGCTCCTCTGATGCTCCTCTGATGCTCCTCTGATGCTCCTCTGATCCTCCTCTGATGCTCCTCTGCTGCTCCTCTGATGCTCATCTGATGCTCCTCTGATTCTCCTCTGATGCTCCTCTGATGCTCCTCTGATGCTCCTCTGATGCTCCTCTGAGGCACCTCTGAGGCTCCTCTGATTCTCTTCTGATGCTCCTCTGATGCTCCTCTGATGCTCCTCTGATGCTCCTGTGATGCTCCTCTGATGCTCCTGTGATGCTCCTCTGCTGTTCCTCTGCTGTTCCTCTGATGCTACTCTGATGATCCTCTGATGCTCCTCTGATGCTCCTCTTGAGGCTCCTCTGATGCTCCTCTGATGCTCCTCTGATCCTCCTCTGATGCTCCTCTGATGCTCCTCTGATGCTCCTCTGATGCTCCTCTGATGCTCCTCTGAGGCTCCTCTGATGCTCCTCTGATGCTCCTCTGATGCTCCTCTGATGCTCCTCTGATGCTCCTCTGATGCTCCTGTGATGCTCCTGTGATGCTCCTCTGCTGCTCCTCTGATGCTCATCTGATGCTCCTCTGATTCTCCTCTGATGCTCCTCTGATGCTCCTCTGATGCTCCTCTGATGCTCCTCTGAGGCACCTCTGAGGCTCCTCTGATTCTCTTCTGATGCTCCTCTGATGCTTCTCTGATGCTCCTCTGATGCTCCTGTGATGCTCCTCTGATGCTCCTGTGATGCTCCTCTGCTGTTCCTCTGCTGTTCCTCTGATGCTCCTCTGATGCTCCTCTGATGCTCCTCTGATGCTCCTCTTGAGGCTCCTCTGATGCTCCTCTGATGCTCCTCTGATCCTCCTCTGATGCTCCTCTGATGCTCCTCTGATGCTCCTCTGATGCTCCTATGATGCTCCTCTGATGCTCCTCTGATGCTCCTCTGATGCTCCTCTGATGCTCCTCTGATGCTCCTCTGATGCTCCTCTGATGCTCTTCTGATCCTCCTCTGATGCTCCTCTGATGCTCCTCTGATGCTCCTCTGATGCTCCTCTGATGCTCCTCTGATGCTCCTCTGATGCTCCTCTGAGGCTCCTCTGAGGCTCCTCTGATGCTCCTCTGATGCTCCTCTGATGCTCCTCTGATGCTCCTCTGATGCTCCTCTGATGCTCCTCTGATGCTCCTCTGATGCTCCTCTGCTGCTCCTCTGATGCTCATCTGATGCTCCTCTGATTCTCCTCTGATGCTCCTCTGATGCTCCTCTGATGCTCCTCTGATGCTCCTCTGATGCTCCTCTGATGCTCCTCTGATGCTCCTCTGATGCTCCTCTGATGCTCCTCTGATGCTCCTCTGATGCTCCTCTGATGCTCCTCTGATGCTCCTCTGATGCTCATCTGATGCTCCTCTGATTCTCCTCTGATGCTCCTCTGATGCTCCTCTGATGCTCCTCTGATGCTCCTCTGAGGCACCTCTGAGGCTCCTCTGATTCTCTTCTGATGCTCCTCTGATGCTCCTCTGATGCTCCTCTGATGCTCCTGTGATGCTCCTCTGATGCTCCTGTGATGCTCCTCTGCTGTTCCTCTGCTGTTCCTCTGATGCTCCTCTGATGCTCCTCTGATGCTCCTCTGATGCTCCTCTTGAGGCTCCTCTGATGCTCCTCTGATACTCCTCTGATCCTCCTCTGATGCTCCTCTGATGCTCCTCTGATGCTCCTCTGATGCTCCTATGATGCTCCTCTGATGCTCCTCTGATGCTCCTCTGATGCTCCTCTGATGCTCCTCTGATGCTCCTCTGATGCTCCTCTGATCCTCCTCTGATGCTCCTCTGATGCTCCTCTGATGCTCCTCTGATGCTCCTCTGATGCTCCTCTGATGCTCCTCTGATGCTCCTCTGATGCTCCTCCGATGATCCTGTGATGCTCCTCTGATGCTCCTGTGATCCTCCTCTGAGGCTCCTCTGCTGCTCCTCTGATGCTCCTCTGATGCTCCTCTGATGCTCCTCTGATGCTCCTCTGAGGCTCCTCTGATGCTCCTCTGATCCTCCTCTGATGCTCCTCTGATGCTCCTCTGATGCTCCTCTGATGCTCCTCTGATGCTCCTCTGATGCTCCTCTGATGCTCCTCTGATCCTCCTCTGATGCTCCTCTGATGCTCCTCTGATGCTCCTCTGATGCTCCTCTGAGGCTCCTCTGATGCTCCTCTGATGCTCCTCTGATGCTCCTCCGATGCTCCTCTGATGCTCCTCTGATGCTCCTGTGATGCTCCTCTGATGCTCCTCTGCTGCTCCTCTGATGCTCATCTGATGCTCCTCTGATTCTCCTCTGATGCTCCTCTGATGCTCCTCTGATGCTCCTCTGATGCTCCTCTGAGGCACCTCTGAGGCTCCTCTGATTCTCTTCTGATGCTCCTCTGATGCTCCTCTGATGCTCCTCTGATGCTCCTGTGATGCTCCTCTGATGCTCCTGTGATGCTCCTCTGCTGTTCCTCTGCTGTTCCTCTGATGCTCCTCTGATGCTCCTCTGATGCTCCTCTGATGCTCCTCTTGAGGCTCCTCTGATGCTCCTCTGATGCTCCTCTGATCCTCCTCTGATGCTCCTCTGATGCTCCTCTGATGCTCCTCTGATGCTCCTATGATGCTCCTCTGATGCTCCTCTGATGCTCCTCTGATGCTCCTCTGATGCTCCTCTGATGCTCCTCTGATGCTCCTCTGATGCTCCTCTGATCCTCCTCTGATGCTCCTCTGATGCTCCTCTGATGCTCCTCTGATGCTCCTCTGATCCTCCTCTGATGCTCCTCTGATGCTCCTCTGATGCTCCTGCTCCTGCTCCTGCTCCTGCTCCTGCTCCTGCTCCTGCTCCTGCTCCTGCTCCTGCTCCTGCTCCTGCTCCTGCTCCTGCTCCTGCTCCTGCTCCTGCTCCTGCTCCTGCTCCTGCTCCTGCTCCTGCTCCTGTTCCTGCTCCTGCTGCTGCTCCTGCTCCTGCACCTCTGATCCTCCTCTGATGCTCCTCTGATGCTCCTCTGATGCTCCTCTGATGCTCCTCTGATGCTCCTCTGATGCTCCTCTGATGCTCCTCTGATCCTCCTCTGATGCTCCTCTGATGCTCCTCTGATGCTCCTCTGAGGCTCCTCTGATGCTCCTCTGATACTCCTCTGATGCTCCTCTGATGCTCCTCTGATGATCCTCTGATGCTCCTGTGATGCTCCTCTGATGCTCCTCTGCTGCTCCTCTGATGCTCATCTGATGCTCCTCTGATTCTCCTCTGATGCTCCTCTGATGCTCCTCTGATCCTCCTCTGATGCTCCTCTGATGCTCCTCTGATGCTCCTCTGATGCTCCTCTGATGCTCCTCTGATGCTCCTCTGATGCTCATGTGATGCTCCTCTGATGCTCCTGTGATGCTCCTCTGCTGTTCCTCTGCTGTTCCTCTGATGCTCCTCTGATGCTCCTCTGATGCTCCTCTGATGCTCCTCTTGAGGCTCCTCTGATGCTCCTCTGATGCTCCTCTGATCCTCCTCTGATGCTCCTCTGATGCTCCTCTGATGCTCCTCTGATGCTCCTATGATGCTCCTCTGATGCTCCTCTGATGCTCCTCTGATGCTCCTCTGATGCTCCTCTGATGCTCCTCTGATGCTCCTCTGATGCTCCTCTGATCCTCCTCTGATGCTCCTCTGATGCTCCTCTGATGCTCCTCTGATGCTCCTCTGATCCTCCTCTGATGCTCCTCTGATGCTCCTCTGATGCTCCTGCTCCTGCTCCTGCTCCTGCTCCTGCTCCTGCTCCTGCTCCTGCTCCTGCTCCTGCTCCTGCTCCTGCTCCTGCTCCTGCTCCTGCTCCTGCTCCTGCTCCTGCTCCTGTTCCTGCTCCTGCTGCTGCTCCTGCTCCTGCACCTCTGATCCTCCTCTGATGCTCCTCTGATGCTCCTCTGATGCTCCTCTGATGCTCCTCTGATGCTCCTCTGATGCTCCTCTGATGCTCCTCTGATCCTCCTCTGATGCTCCTCTGATGCTCCTCTGATGCTCCTCTGAGGCTCCTCTGATGCTCCTCTGATACTCCTCTGATGCTCCTCTGATGCTCCTCTGATGATCCTCTGATGCTCCTGTGATGCTCCTCTGATGCTCCTCTGCTGCTCCTCTGATGCTCATCTGATTCTCCTCTGATTCTCCTCTGATGCTCCTCTGATGCTCCTCTGATCCTCCTCTGATGCTCCTCTGATGCTCCTCTGATGCTCCTCTGATGCTCCTCTGATGCTCCTCTGATGCTCCTCTGATGCTCCTCTGATCCTCCTCTGATGCTCCTCTGATGCTCCTCTGATGCTCCTCTGATGCTCCTCTGAGGCTCCTCTGATGCTCCTCTGATGCTCCTCTGATGCTCCTCTGATGCTCCTCTGATGCTCCTCTGATGCTCCTGTGATGCTCCTCTGATGCTCCTCTGCTGCTCCTCTGATGCTCATCTGATGCTCCTCTGATTCTCCTCTGATGCTCCTCTGATGCTCCTCTGATGCTCCTCTGATGCTCCTCTGAGGCACCTCTGAGGCTCCTCTGATTCTCTTCTGATGCTCCTCTGATGCTCCTCTGATGCTCCTCTGATGCTCCTGTGATGCTCCTCTGATGCTCCTGTGATGCTCCTCTGCTGTTCCTCTGCTGTTCCTCTGATGCTCCTCTGATGCTCCTCTGATGCTCCTCTGATGCTCCTCTGATGCTCCTGCTCCTGCTCCTGCTCCTGCTCCTGCTCCTGCTCCTGCTCCTGCTCCTGCTCCTGCTCCTGCTCCTGCTCCTGCTCCTGCTCCTGCTCCTGCTCCTGCTCCTGCTCCTGCTCCTGTTCCTGCTCCTGCTGCTGCTCCTGCTCCTGCACCTCTGATCCTCCTCTGATGCTCCTCTGATGCTCCTCTGATGCTCCTCTGATGCTCCTCTGATGCTCCTCTGATGCTCCTCTGATGCTCCTCTGATCCTCCTCTGATGCTCCTCTGATGCTCCTCTGATGCTCCTCTGAGGCTCCTCTGATGCTCCTCTGATACTCCTCTGATGCTCCTCTGATGCTCCTCTGATGCTCCTCTGATGCTCCTGTGATGCTCCTCTGATGCTCCACTGCTGCTCCTCTGATGCTCATCTGATGCTCCTCTGATTCTCCTCTGATGCTCCTCTGATGCTCCTCTGATCCTCCTCTGATGCTCCTCTGATGCTCCTCTGATGCTCCTCTGATGCTCCTCTGATGCTCCTCTGATGCTCCTCTGATGCTCCTCTGATCCTCCTCTGATGCTCCTCTGATGCTCCTCTGATGCTCCTCTGATGCTCCTCTGAGGCTCCTCTGATGCTCCTCTGATGCTCCTCTGATGCTCCTCTGATGCTCCTCTGATGCTCCTCTGATGCTCCTGTGATGCTCCTCTGATGCTCCTCTGCTGCTCCTCTGATGCTCATCTGATGCTCCTCTGATTCTCCTCTGATGCTCCTCTGATGCTCCTCTGATGCTCCTCTGATGCTCCTCTGAGGCACCTCTGAGGCTCCTCTGATTCTCTTCTGATGCTCCTCTGATGCTCCTCTGATGCTCCTCTGATGCTCCTGTGATGCTCCTCTGATGCTCCTGTGATGCTCCTCTGCTGTTCCTCTGCTGTTCCTCTGATGCTCCTCTGATGCTCCTCTGATGCTCCTCTGATGCTCCTCTTGAGGCTCCTCTGATGCTCCTCTGATGCTCCTCTGATCCTCCTCTGATGCTCCTCTGATGCTCCTCTGATGCTCCTCTGATGCTCCTATGATGCTCCTCTGATGCTCCTCTGATGCTCCTCTGATGCTCCTCTGATGCTCCTCTGATGCTCCTCTGATGCTCCTCTGATGCTCCTCTGATCCTCCTCTGATGCTCCTCTGATGCTCCTCTGATGCTCCTCTGATGCTCCTCTGATGCTCCTCTGATGCTCCTCTGATGCTCCTCTGAGGCTCCTCTGATGCTCCTCTGATGCTCCTCTGATGCTCCTCTGATGCTCCTCTGATGCTCCTCTGATGCTCCTCTGATGCTCCTCTGATGCTCCTCTGCTGCTCCTCTGATGCTCATCTGATGCTCCTCTGATTCTCCTCTGATGCTCCTCTGATGCTCCTCTGATGCTCCTCTGATGCTCCTCTGATGCTCCTCTGATGCTCCTCTGATGCTCCTCTGATGCTCCTCTGATGCTCCTCTGATGCTCCTCTGATGCTCCTCTGATGCTCCTCTGATGCTCCTCTGCTGCTCCTCTGATGCTCATCTAATGCTCCTCTGATTCTCCTCTGATGCTCCTCTGATGCTCCTCTGATGCTCCTCTGATGCTCCTCTGAGGCACCTCTGAGGCTCCTCTGATTCTCTTCTGATGCTCCTCTGATGCTCCTCTGATGCTCCTCTGATGCTCCTGTGATGCTCCTCTGATGCTCCTGTGATGCTCCTCTGCTGTTCCTCTGCTGTTCCTCTGATGCTCCTCTGATGCTCCTCTGATGCTCCTCTGATGCTCCTCTTGAGGCTCCTCTGATGCTCCTCTGATACTCCTCTGATCCTCCTCTGATGCTCCTCTGATGCTCCTCTGATGCTCCTCTGATGCTCCTATGATTCTCCTCTGATGCTCCTCTGATGCTCCTCTGATGCTCCTCTGATGCTCCTCTGATGCTCCTCTGATGCTCCTCTGATGCTCCTCTGATGCTCCTCTGATCCTCCTCTGATGCTCCTCTGATGCTCCTCTGATGCTCCTCTGATGCTCCTCTGATGCTCCTCTGATGCTCCTCTGATGCTCCTCTGATGCTCCTGCTCCTGCTCCTGCTCCTGCTCCTGCTCCTGCTCCTGCTCCTGCTCCTGCTCCTGCTCCTGCTCCTGCTCCTGCTCCTGCTCCTGCTCCTGCTCCTGCTCCTGCTCCTGTTCCTGCTCCTGCTGCTGCTCCTGCTCCTGCACCTCTGATGCTCCTCTGATGCACCTCTGATGCTCCTCTGATGCTCCTCTGATACTCCTCTGATGCTCCTTAGATGCTCCTCTGATGCTCCTCTGATGCTCCTCTGATGCTCCTCTGATGCCTCTGTGATGCTCCTCTGATGCTCCTCTGATTCTCCTCTGATGCTCCGCTGATGCTCCTCTGATGCTCCTCTGATGCTCCTCTGATGATCCTCTGATCCTCCTCTGATGTTCCACTGATGCTCCTCTGATGCTCCTGTGATGCTCCTGTAATGCTCCTCTGATTCTCCTCTGATGCTCCTCTGATGCTCCTCTGATGCTCCTCTGATGCTCCTCTGATGCTCCTCTGATGCTCCACTGATGCTCCTCTGATGTTCCTCTGATGCTCCTCTGATGCTCCTCTGATGCTCCTGCTCCTGCTCCTGCTCCTGCTCCTGCTCCTGCTCCTGCTCCTGCTCCTGCTCCTGCTCCTGCCCCTGCTCCTGCTCCTGCTCCTGCTCCTGCTCCTGCTCCTGCTCCTGCTCCGGCTCCTGCTCCGGCTCCTGCTCCGGCTCCTGCTCCTGCACCTCTGATGCTCCTGCTCCTGCTCGATGCTCCTCTGATGCACCTCTGATGCTCCTCTGATGCTCCTCTGATGCTCCACTGATGCTCCTCAGATGCTCCTCTGATGCACCTCTGATGCTCCTCTGATGCTCCTATGATGCTCCTCTGATGCTCCTCAGATGCTCCTCTGATGCACCTCTGATGCTCCTCTGATGCTCCTCTGATGCTCCTCTGATGCTCCTCTGATGCTCCTCTGTTGCTCCTTTGATGCTCCTCTGATGCTCCTCTGATGCTCCAATGATGCTCCAATGATGCTCAACTGATGCTCCTGTGATGCTCCTCTGATGCTCCTCTGATGCTCCTCTGATGCTCCTCTGATGCTCCTCTGATGCTCCTCTGATGCTCCTGTGATCCTCCTCTGATGCTCCTCTAATGCTCCTCTGATGCTCCTCTGATCCTCCTCTGATGCTCCTCTGATGCTCCTCTGATGCTCCTCTGATGCTCCTCTGATGCTCCTCTGATGCTCCTCTGATGCTCCACTGATGCTCCTCTGATCCTCCTCTGATGCTCCTCTGATGCTCCTCTGATGCTCCTCTGATGCTCCTCTGATGCTCCTCTGATGCTCCTCTGATGCTCCTCTGATGCTCCACTGATGCTCCTCTGATGCTCCACTGATGCTCCTCTGATGCTCCTCTGATGCTCCTCTGATGCTCCTCTGATGCTCCTCTGATGCTCCTCTGATGCTCCTCTGATGCTCCTCTGATGCTCATTCTCCTACTCCTGCTCCTCTGATGCTCCTCTGATGACATCTGATGCTCCTGCTCCTGCTCCTGCTCCTGCTCCTGCTCCTCTGATGCTCCTCTGATGTTCCTGCTCCTGCTCCTGCTCCTGCTCCTGCTCCTGCTCCTGCTCCTGCTCCTGCTCCTGCTCCTGCTCCTCTGATGCTCCTCTGATGCTCCTGCTCCTGCACCTGCTCCTGCTCCTGCTCCTGCTCCTGCTCCTGCTCCTGCTCCTGCTCCTGCTCCTCTGAGGCTCCTCTGATGCTCCTCTGATGCTCCTCTGATTCTCCTCTGAGGCTCCTCTGATGCTCCTCTGATGCTCCTCTGATGCTCCTGTGATGCTCCTCTGATGCTCCTCTGCTGCTCCTCTGATGCTCCTCTGATGCTCATCTGATGCTCCTCTGATGCTCCTCCAATGCTCCTCTGATGCTCCTCTGATGCTCCTCTGATCCTCCTCTGATGCTCCTCTGATGCCTCTCTGATGCTCCTCTGATGCTCCTCTGATGCTCCTCTGATGCTCCTCTGATGCTCCTCTGATGCTCCTGCTCCTGCACCTGCTCCTGCTCCTGCTCCTGCTCCTGCTCCTGCTCCTGCTCCTGCTCCTGCTCCTCTGAGGCTCCTCTGATGCTCCTCTGATGCTCCTCTGATTCTCCTCTGAGGCTCCTCTGATGCTCCTCTGATGCTCCTCTGATGCTCCTGTGATGCTCCTCTGATGCTCCTCTGCTGCTCCTCTGATGCTCCTCTGATGCTCCTCTGATGCTCCTCTGATGCTCCTCTGATGCTCCTCTGATGCTCCTCTGATGCTCCTCTGATCCTTCTCTGATGCTCCTCTGATGCCTCTCTGATGCTCCTCTGATGCTCCTCTGATGCTCCTCTGATGCTCCTCTGATGCTACTCTGATGCTCCTCTGATGCTCCTCTGATGCTCCTCTGATGCTCCTCTGATGCTCCTCTGATCCTCCTCTGATGCTCCTCTGATGCTCTTCTGATGCTCCTCTGATGCTCCTCTGATGCTCCTCTGAGGCTCCTCTGATGCTCCTCTGATGCTCCTCTGATGCTCCTCTGATGCTCCTCTGATGATCCTGTGATGCTCCTCTGATGCTCCTGTGATCCTCCTCTGAGGCTCCTCTGCTGCTCCTCTGATGCTCCTCTGATGCTCCTCTGATGCTCCTCTGATGCTCCTCTGAGGCTCCTCTGATGCTCCTCTGATGCTCCTCTGATCCTCCTCTGATGCTCCTCTGATGCTCCTCTGATGCTCCTCTGATGCTCCTCTGATGCTCCTCTGATGCTCCTCTGATGCTCCTCTGATCCTCCTCTGATGCTCCTCTGATGCTCCTCTGATGCTCCTCTGATGCTCCTCTGAGGCTCCTCTGATGCTCCTCTGATGCTCCTCTGATGCTCCTCTGATGCTCCTCTGATGCTCCTCTGATGCTCCTGTGATGCTCCTCTGATGCTCCTCTGCTGCTCCTCTGATGCTCACCTGATGCTCCTCTGATTCTCCTCTGATGCTCCTCTGATGCTCCTCTGATGCTCCTCTGATGCTCCTCTGATGCTCCTCTGAGGCTCCTCTGATGCTCCTCTGATGCTCCTCTGATGCTCCTCTGATGCTCCTCTGATGCTCCTCTGATGCTCCTCTGATGCTCCTCTGATGCTCCTGTGATCCTCCTCTGATGCTCCTCTGATGCTCCTCTGATGCTCCTCTGATCCTCCTCTGATGCTCCTCTGATGCTCCTCTGATGCTCCTCTGATGCTCCTCTGATGCTCCTCTGAGGCACCTCTGAGGCTCCTCTGATTCTCTTCTGATGCTCCTCTGATGCTCCTCTGATGCTCCTCTGATGCTCCTGTGATGCTCCTCTGATGCTCCTGTGATGCTCCTCTGCTGTTCCTCTGCTGTTCCTCTGATGCTCCTCTGATGCTCCTCTTATGCTCCTCTGATGCTCCTCTTGAGGCTCCTCTGATGCTCCTCTGATGCTCCACTGATGCTCCTCTGATGCTCCTCTGATGCTCCTCTGATGCTGCTCTGATGCTCCTCTGATCCTCCTCTGATCCTCCTCTGATTCTCCTCTGATGCTCCTCTGATGCTCCTCTGATGCTCCTCTGATGCTCCTCTGATGCTCCTCTGATGCTCCTCTGAGGCTCCTCTGAGGCTCCTCTGAGGCTCCTCTGAGGCTCCTCTGATGCTCCTCTGATGCTCCTCTGATTTTCCTCTGAGGCTCCTCTGATGCTCCTCTGATGCTCCTCTGATGCTCCTCTGATGCTCCTCTGCTGCTCCTCTGATGCTCCTCTGATGCTCCTCTGATGCTCCTCTGATGCTCCTCTGATGCTCCTCTGATGCTCCTCTGATCCTCCCCTGATGCTCCTCTGATGCTCTTCTGATGCTCCTCTGATGCTCCTCTGATGCTCCTCTGAGGCTCCTCTGATGCTCCTCTGATGCTCCTCTGATGCTCCTCTGATGCTCCTCCGATGATCCTGTGATGCTCCTCTGATGCTCCTGTGATCCTCCTCTGAGGCTCCTCTGCTGCTCCTCTGATGCTCCTCTGATGCTCCTCTGATGCTCCTCTGATGCTCCTCTGAGGCTCCTCTGATGCTCCTCTGATGCTCCTCTGATCCTCCTCTGATGCTCCTCTGATGCTCCTCTGATGCTCCTCTGATGCTCCTCTGATGCTCCTCTGATGCTCCTCTGATGCTCCTCTGATCCTCCTCTGATGCTCCTCTGATGCTCCTCTGATGCTCCTCTGATGCTCCTCTGAGGCTCCTCTGATGCTCCTCTGATGCTCCTCTGATGCTCCTCCGATGCTCCTCTGATGCTCCTCTGATGCTCCTGTGATGCTCCTCTGATGCTCCTCTGCTGCTCCTCTGATGCTCATCTGATGCTCCTCTGATTCTCCTCTGATGCTCCTCTGATGCTCCTCTGATGCTCCTCTGATGCTCCTCTGAGGCACCTCTGAGGCTCCTCTGATTCTCTTCTGATGCTCCTCTGATGCTCCTCTGATGCTCCTCTGATGCTCCTGTGATGCTCCTCTGATGCTCCTGTGATGCTCCTCTGCTGTTCCTCTGCTGTTCCTCTGATGCTCCTCTGATGCTCCTCTGATGCTCCTCTGATGCTCCTCTTGAGGCTCCTCTGATGCTCCTCTGATGCTCCTCTGATCCTCCTCTGATGCTCCTCTGATGCTCCTCTGATGCTCCTCTGATGCTCCTATGATGCTCCTCTGATGCTCCTCTGATCCTCCTCTGATGCTCCTCTGATGCTCCTCTGATGCTCCTCTGATGCTCCTCTGATGCTCCTCTGATGCTCCTCTGATGCTCCTCTGATGCTCCTCTGAGGCTCCTCTGATGCTCCTCTGATGCTCCTCTGATGCTCCTCTGATGCTCCTCTGATGCTCCTGTGATGCTCCTCTGATGCTCCTCTGCTGCTCCTCTGATGCTCATCTGATGCTCCTCTGATTCTCCTCTGATGCTCCTCTGATGCTCCTCTGATGCTCCTCTGATGCTCCTCTGATGCTCCTCTGATGCTCCTCTGATGCTCCTCTGATGCTCCTCTGATGCTCCTCTGATGCTCCTCTGATGCTCCTCTGATCCTCCTCTGATGCTCCTCTGCTGCTCCTCTGATGCTCATCTGATGCTCCTCTGATTCTCCTCTGATGCTCCTCTGATGCTCCTCTGATGCTCCTCTGATGCTCCTCTGAGGCACCTCTGAGGCTCCTCTGATTCTCTTCTGATGCTCCTCTGATGCTCCACTGATGCTCCTCTGATGCTCCTGTGATGCTCCTCTGATGCTCCTGTGATGCTCCTCTGCTGTTCCTCTGCTGTTCCTCTGATGCTCCTCTGATGCTCCTCTGATGCTCCTCTGATGCTCCTCTTGAGGCTCCTCTGATGCTCCTCTGATGCTCCTCTGATCCTCCTCTGATGCTCCTCTGATGCTCCTCTGATGCTCCTCTGATGCTCCTATGATGCTCCTCTGATGCTCCTCTGATGCTCCTCTGATGCTCCTCTGATGCTCCTCTGATGCTCCTCTGATGCTCCTCTGATGCTCCTCTGATGCTCCTCTGATGCTCCTCTGATCCTCCTCTGATGCTCCTCTGATGCTCCTCTGATGCTCCTCTGATGCTCCTCTGATCCTCCTCTGATGCTCCTCTGATGCTCCTCTGATGCTCCTGCTCCTGCTCCTGCTCCTGCTCCTGCTCCTGCTCCTGCTCCTGCTCCTGCTCCTGCTCCTGCTCCTGCTCCTGCTCCTGCTCCTGCTCCTGCTCCTGCTCCTGCTCCTGTTCCTGCTCCTGTTCCTGCTCCTGCTGCTGCTCCTGCTCCTGCACCTCTGATCCTCCTCTGATGCTCCTCTGATGCTCCTCTGATGCTCCTCTGATGCTCCTCTGATGCTCCTCTGATGCTCCTCTGATGCTCCTCTGATCCTCCTCTGATGCTCCTCTGATGCTCCTCTGATGCTCCTCTGAGGCTCCTCTGATGCTCCTCTGATACTCCTCTGATGCTCCTCTGATGCTCCTCTGATGCTCCTCTGATGCTCCTGTGATGCTCCTCTGGCTCCTCTGCTGCTCCTCTGATGCTCATCTGATGCTCCTCTGATTCTCCTCTGATGCTCCTCTGATACTCCTCTGATGCTCCTCTGATGCTCCTCTGATGCTCCTCTGATGCTCCTCTGATGCTCCTCTGATGCTCCTCTGATGCTCCTCTGATCCTCCTCTGATGCTCCTCTGATGCTCCTCTGATGCTCCTCTGATGCTCCTCTGAGGCTCCTCTGATGCTCCTCTGATGCTCCTCTGATGCTCCTCTGATGCTCCTCTGATGCTCCTCTGATGCTCCTGTGATGCTCCTCTGATGCTCCTCTGCTGCTCCTCTGATGCTCATCTGATGCTCCTCTGATTCTCCTCTGATGCTCCTCTGATGCTCCTCTGATGCTCCTCTGATGCTCCTCTGAGGCACCTCTGAGGCTCCTCTGATTCTCTTCTGATGCTCCTCTGATGCTCCTCTGATGCTCCTCTGATGCTCCTGTGATGCTCCTCTGATGCTCCTGTGATGCTCCTCTGCTGTTCCTCTGCTGTTCCTCTGATGCTCCTCTGATGCTCCTCTGATGCTCCTCTGATGCTCCTCTTGAGGCTCCTCTGATGCTCCTCTGATGCTCCTCTGATCCTCCTCTGATGCTCCTCTGATGCTCCTCTGATGCTCCTCTGATGCTCCTATGATGCTCCTCTGATGCTCCTCTGATGCTCCTCTGATGCTCCTCTGATGCTCCTCTGATGCTCCTCTGATGCTCCTCTGATGCTCCTCTGATCCTCCTCTGATGCTCCTCTGATGCTCCTCTGATGCTCCTCTGATGCTCCTCTGATGCTCCTCTGATGCTCCTCTGATGCTCCTCTGAGGCTCCTCTGAGGCTCCTCTTATGCTCCTCTGATGCTCCTCTGATGCTCCTCTGATGCTCCTCTGATGCTCCTCTGATGCTCCTCTGATGCTCCTCTGATGCTCCTCTGCTGCTCCTCTGATGCTCATCTGATGCTCCTCTGATTCTCCTCTGATGCTCCTCTGATGCTCCTCTGATGCTCCTCTGATGCTCCTCTGATGCTCCTCTGATGCTCCTCTGATGCTCCTCTGATGCTCCTCTGATGCTCCTCTGATGCTCCTCTGATGCTCCTCTGATGCTCCTCTGATGCTCCTCTGATGCTCCTCTGCTGCTCCTCTGATGCTCATCTGATGCTCCTCTGATTCTCCTCTGATGCTCCTCTGATGCTCCTCTGATGCTCCTCTGATGCTCCTCTGAGGCACCTCTGAGGCTCCGCTGATTCTCTTCTGATGCTCCTCTGATGCTCCTCTGATGCTCCTCTGATGCTCCTGTGATGCTCCTCTGATGCTCCTGTGATGCTCCTCTGCTGTTCCTCTGCTGTTCCTCTGATGCTCCTCTGATGCTCCTCTGATGCTCCTCTGATGCTCCTCTGATGCTCCTCTGATGCTCCTCTGAGGCTCCTCTGATGCTCCTCTGATGCTCCTCTGATGCTCCTCCGATGCTCCTCTGATGCTCCTCTGATGCTCCTGTGATGCTCCTCTGATGCTCCTCTGCTGCTCCTCTGATGCTCATCTGATGCTCCTCTGATTCTCCTCTGATGCTCCTCTGATGCTCCTCTGATGCTCCTCTGATGCTCCTCTGAGGCACCTCTGAGGCTCCTCTGATTCTCTTCTGATGCTCCTCTGATGCTCCTCTGATGCTCCTCTGATGCTCCTGTGATGCTCCTCTGATGCTCCTGTGATGCTCCTCTGCTGTTCCTCTGCTGTTCCTCTGATGCTCCTCTGATGCTCCTCTGATGCTCCTCTGATGCTCCTCTTGAGGCTCCTCTGATGCTCCTCTGATGCTCCTCTGATCCTCCTCTGATGCTCCTCTGATGCTCCTCTGATGCTCCTCTGATGCTCCTATGATGCTCCTCTGATGCTCCTCTGATCCTCCTCTGATGCTCCTCTGATGCTCCTCTGATGCTCCTCTGATGCTCCTCTGATGCTCCTCTGATGCTCCTCTGATGCTCCTCTGAGGCTCCTCTGATGCTCCTCTGATGCTCCTCTGATGCTCCTCTGATGCTCCTCTGATGCTCCTGTGATGCTCCTCTGATGCTCCTCTGCTGCTCCTCTGATGCTCATCTGATGCTCCTCTGATTCTCCTCTGATGCTCCTCTGATGCTCCTCTGATGCTCCTCTGATGCTCCTCTGATGCTCCTCTGATGCTCCTCTGATGCTCCTCTGATGCTCCTCTGATGCTCCTCTGATGCTCCTCTGATGCTCCTCTGATCCTCCTCTGATGCTCCTCTGCTGCTCCTCTGATGCTCATCTGATGCTCCTCTGATTCTCCTCTGATGCTCCTCTGATGCTCCTCTGATGCTCCTCTGATGCTCCTCTGAGGCACCTCTGAGGCTCCTCTGATTCTCTTCTGATGCTCCTCTGATGCTCCTCTGATGCTCCTCTGATGCTCCTGTGATGCTCCTCTGATGCTCCTGTGATGATCCTCTGCTGTTCCTCTGCTGTTCCTCTGATGCTCCTCTGATGATCCTCTGATGCTCCTCTGATGCTCCTCTTGAGGCTCCTCTGATGCTCCTCTGATGCTCCTCTGATCCTCCTCTGATGCTCCTCTGATGCTCCTCTGATGCTCCTCTGATGCTCCTCTGATGCTCCTCTGAGGCTCCTCTGATGCTCCTCTGATGCTCCTCTGATGCTCCTCTGATGCTCCTCTGATGCTCCTCTGATGCTCCTGTGATGCTCCTCTGATGCTCCTCTGCTGCTCCTCTGATGCTCATCTGATGCTCCTCTGATTCTCCTCTGATGCTCCTCTGATGCTCCTCTGATGCTCCTCTGAGGCACCTCTGAGGCTCCTCTGATTCTCTTCTGATGCTCCTCTGATGCTCCTCTGATGCTCCTCTGATGCTCCTGTGATGCTCCTCTGATGCTCCTGTGATGCTCCTCTGCTGTTCCTCTGCTGTTCCTCTGATGCTCCTCTGATGCTCCTCTGATGCTCCTCTGATGCTCCTCTTGAGGCTCCTCTGATGCTCCTCTGATGCTCCTCTGATCCTCCTCTGATGCTCCTCTGATGCTCCTCTGATGCTCCTCTGATGCTCCTATGATGCTCCTCTGATGCTCCTCTGATGCTCCTCTGATGCTCCTCTGATGCTCCTCTGATGCTCCTCTGATGCTCCTCTGATGCTCCTCTGATCCTCCTCTGATGCTCCTCTGATGCTCCTCTGATGCTCCTCTGATGCTCCTCTGATGCTCCTCTGATGCTCCTCTGAGGCTCCTCTGAGGCTCCTCTGATGCTCCTCTGATGCTCCTCTGATGCTCCTCTGATGCTCCTCTGATGCTCCTCTGATGCTCCTCTGATGCTCCTCTGATGCTCCTCTGCTGCTCCTCTGATGCTCATCTGATGCTCCTCTGATGCTCCTCTGATGCTCCTCTGATGCTCCTCTGATGCTCCTCTGATGCTCCTCTGATGCTCCTCTGATGCTCCTCTGATGCTCCTCTGATGCTCCTCTGATGCTCCTCTGATGCTCCTCTGATGCTCCTCTGATGCTCATCTGATGCTCCTCTGATTCTCCTCTGATGCTCCTCTGATGCTCCTCTGATGCTCCTCTGATGCTCCTCTGAGGCACCTCTGAGGCTCCTCTGATTCTCTTCTGATGCTCCTCTGATGCTCCTCTGATGCTCCTGTGATGCTCCTCTGATGCTCCTGTGATGCTCCTCTGCTGTTCCTCTGCTGTTCCTCTGATGCTCCTCTGATGCTCCTCTGATGCTCCTCTGATGCTCCTCTTGAGGCTCCTCTGATGCTCCTCTGATACTCCTCTGATCCTCCTCTGATGCTCCTCTGATGCTCCTCTGATGCTCCTCTGATGCTCCTATGATGCTCCTCTGATGCTCCTCTGATGCTCCTCTGATGCTCCTCTGATGCTCCTCTGATGCTCCTCTGATGCTCCTCTGATGCTCCTCTGATCCTCCTCTGATGCTCCTCTGATGCTCCTCTGATGCTCCTCTGATGCTCCTCTGATGCTCCTCTGATGCTCCTTTGATGCTCCTCTGATGCTCCTCCGATGATCCTGTGATGCTCCTCTGATGACCTGTGATCCTCCTCTGAGGCTCCTCTGCTGCTCCTCTGATGCTCCTCTGATGCTCCTCTGATGCTCCTCTGATGCTCCTCTGAGGCTCCTCTGATGCTCCTCTGATCCTCCTCTGATGCTCCTCTGATGCTCCTCTGATGCTCCTCTGATGCTCCTCTGATGCTCCTCTGATGCTCCTCTGATGCTCCTCTGATCCTCCTCTGATGCTCCTCTGATGCTCCTCTGATGCTCCTCTGATGCTCCTCTGAGGCTCCTCTGATGCTCCTCTGATGCTCCTCTGATGCTCCTCCGATGCTCCTCTGATGCTCCTCTGATGCTCCTGTGATGCTCCTCTGATGCTCCTCTGCTGCTCCTCTGATGCTCATCTGATGCTCCTCTGATTCTCCTCTGATGCTCCTCTGATGCTCCTCTGATGCTCCTCTGATGCTCCTCTGAGGCACCTCTGAGGCTCCTCTGATTCTCTTCTGATGCTCCTCTGATGCTCCTCTGATGCTCCTCTGATGCTCCTGTGATGCTCCTCTGATGCTCCTGTGATGCTCCTCTGCTGTTCCTTTGCTGTTCCTCTGATGCTCCTCTGATGCTCCTCTGATGCTCCTCTGATGCTCCTCTTGAGGCTCCTCTGATGCTCCTCTGATGCTCCTCTGATCCTCCTCTGATGCTCCTCTGATGCTCCTCTGATGCTCCTCTGATGCTCCTATGATGCTCCTCTGATGCTCCTCTGATCCTCCTCTGATGCTCCTCTGATGCTCCTCTGATGCTCCTCTGATGCTCCTCTGATGCTCCTCTGATGCTCCTCTGATGCTCCTCTGATGCTCCTCTGAGGCTCCTCTGATGCTCCTCTGATGCTCCTCTGATGCTCCTCTGATGCTCCTCTGATGCTCCTGTGATGCTCCTCTGATGCTCCTCTGCTGCTCCTTTGATGCTCATCTGATGCTCCTCTGATTCTCCTCTGATGCTCCTCTGATGCTCCTCTGATGCTCCTCTGATGCTCCTCTGATGCTCCTCTGATGCTCCTCTGATGCTCCTCTGATGCTCCTCTGATGCTCCTCTGATGCTCCTCTGATCCTCCTCTGATGCTCCTCTGCTGCTCCTCTGATGCTCATCTGATGCTCCTCTGATTCTCCTCTGATGCTCCTCTGATGCTCCTCTGATGCTCCTCTGATGCTCCTCTGAGGCACCTCTGAGGCTCCTCTGATTCTCTTCTGATGCTCCTCTGATGCTCCTCTGATGCTCCTATGATGCTCCTGTGATGCTCCTCTGATGCTCCTGTGATGCTCCTCTGCTGTTCCTCTGCTGTTCCTCTGATGCTCCTCTGATGATCCTCTGATGCTCCTCTGATGCTCCTCTTGAGGCTCCTCTGATGCTCCTCTGATGCTCCTCTGATCCTCCTCTGATGCTCCTCTGATGCTCCTCTGATGCTCCTCTGATGCTCCTATGATGCTCCTCTGATGCTCCTCTGATGCTCCTCTGATGCTCCTCTGATGCTCCTCTGATGCTCCTCTGATGCTCCTCTGATGCTCCTCTGATCCTCCTCTGATGCTCCTCTGATGCTCCTCTGATGCTCCTCTGATGCTCCTCTGATCCTCCTCTGATGCTCCTCTGATGCTCCTCTGATGCTCCTGCTCCTGCTCCTGCTCCTGCTCCTGCTCCTGCTCCTGCTCCTGCTCCTGCTCCTGCTCCTGCTCCTGCTCCTGCTCCTGCTCCTGCTCCTGCTCCTGCTCCTGCTCCTGCTCCTGTTCCTGCTCCTGCTGCTGCTCCTGCTCCTGCACCTCTGATCCTCCTCTGATGCTCCTCTGATGCTCCTCTGATGCTCCTCTGATGCTCCTCTGATGCTCCTCTGATGCTCCTCTGATGCTCCTCTGATCCTCCTCTGATGCTCCTCTGATGCTCCTCTGATGCTCCTCTGAGGCTCCTCTGATGCTCCTCTGATACTCCTCTGATGCTCCTCTGATGCTCCTCTGATGCTCCTCTGATGCTCCTGTGATGCTCCTCTGATGCTCCTCTGCTGCTCCTCTGATGCTCATCTGATGCTCCTCTGATTCTCCTCTGATGCTCCTCTGATGCTCCTCTGATCCTCCTCTGATGCTCCTCTGATGCTCCTCTGATGCTCCTCTGATGCTCCTCTGATGCTCCTCTGATGCTCCTCTGATGCTCCTCTGATCCTCCTCTGATGCTCCTCTGATGCTCCTCTGATGCTCCTCTGATGCTCCTCTGAGGCTCCTCTGATGCTCCTCTGATGCTCCTCTGATGCTCCTCTGATGCTCCTCTGATGCTCCTCTGATGCTCCTGTGATGCTCCTCTGATGCTCCTCTGCTGCTCCTCTGATGCTCATCTGATGCTCCTCTGATTCTCCTCTGATGCTCCTCTGATGCTCCTCTGATGCTCCTCTGATGCTCCTCTGAGGCACCTCTGAGGCTCCTCTGATTCTCTTCTGATGCTCCTCTGATGCTCCTCTGATGCTCCTCTGATGCTCCTGTGATGCTCCTCTGATGCTCCTGTGATGCTCCTCTGCTGTTCCTCTGCTGTTCCTCTGATGCTCCTCTGATGCTCCTCTGATGCTCCTCTGATGCTCCTCTTGAGGCTCCTCTGATGCTCCTCTGATGCTCCTCTGATCCTCCTCTGATGCTCCTCTGATGCTCCTCTGATGCTCCTCTGATGCTCCTATGATGCTCCTCTGATGCTCCTCTGATGCTCCTCTGATGCTCCTCTGATTCTCCTCTGATGCTCCTCTGATGCTCCTCTGATCCTCCTCTGATGCTCCTCTGATGCTCCTCTGATGCTCCTCTGATGCTCCTCTGATGCTCCTCTGATGCTCCTCTGATGCTCCTCTGATGCTCCTCTGAGGCTCCTCTGATGCTCCTCTGATGCTCCTCTGATGCTCCTCTGATGCTCCTCTGATGCTCCTCTGATGCTCCTCTGATGCTCCTCTGATGCTCCTCTGCTGCTCCTCTGATGCTCATCTGATGCTCCTCTGATTCTCCTCTGATGCTCCTCTGATGCTCCTCTGATGCTCCTCTGATGCTCCTCTGATGCTCCTCTGATGCTCCTCTGATGCTCCTCTGATGCTCCTCTGATGCTCCTCTGATGCTCCTCTGATGCTCCTCTGATGCTCCTCTGATGCTCCTCTGCTGCTCCTCTGATGCTCATTCGATGCTCCTCTGATTCTCCTCTGATGCTCCTCTGATGCTCCTCTGATGCTCCTCTGATGCTCCTCTGAGGCACCTCTGAGGCTCCTCTGATTCTCTTCTGATGCTCCTCTGATGCTCCTCTGATGCTCCTCTGATGCTCCTGTGATGCACCTCTGATGCTCCTGTGATGCTCCTCTGCTGTTCCTCTGCTGTTCCTCTGATGCTCCTCTGATGCTCCTCTGATGCTCCTCTGATGCTCCTCTTGAGGCTCCTCTGATGCTCCTCTGATACTCCTCTGATCCTCCTCTGATGCTCCTCTGATGCTCCTCTGATGCTCCTCTGATGCTCCTATGATGCTCCTCTGATGCTCCTCTGATGCTCCTCTGATGCTCCTCTGATGCTCCTCTGATGCTCCTCTGATGCTCCTCTGATGCTCCTCTGATGCTCCTCTGATCCTCCTCTGATGCTCCTCTGATGCTCCTCTGATGCTCCTCTGATGCTCCTCTGATGCTCCTCTGATGCTCCTCTGATGCTCCTGCTCCTGCTCCTGCTCCTGCTCCTGCTCCTGCTCCTGCCCCTGCTCCTGCTCCTGCTCCTGCTCCTGCTCCTGCTCCTGCTCCTGCTCCTGCTCCTGCTCCTGCTCCTGCTCCTGTTCCTGCTCCTGCTGCTGCTCCTGCTGCTGCTCCTGCTCCTGCACCTCTGATGCTCCTCTGATGCACCTCTGATGCTCCTCTGATGCTCCTCTGATACTCCTCTGATGCTCCTTAGATGCTCCTCTGATGCTCCTCTGATGCTCCTCTGATGCTCCTCTGATGCCTCTGTGATGCTCCTCTGATGCTCCTCTGATTCTCCTCTGATGCTCCGCTGATGCTCCTCTGATGCTCCTCTGATGCTCCTCTGATGATCCTCTGATCCTCCTCTGATGTTCCACTGATGCTCCTCTGATGCTCCTGTGATGCTCCTGTAATGCTCCTCTGATTCTCCTCTGATGCTCCTCTGATGCTCCTCTGATGCTCCTCTGATGCTCCTCTGATGCTCCACTGATGCTCCTCTGATGTTCCTCTGATGCTCCTCTGATGCTCCTCTGATGCTCCTGCTCCTGCTCCTGCTCCTGCTCCTGCTCCTGCTCCTGCTCCTGCTCCTGCTCCTGCTCCTGCTCCTGCTCCTGCTCCTGCTCCTGCTCCTGCCCCTGCTCCTGCTCCTGCTCCTGCTCCTGCTCCTGCTCCTGCTCCTGCTCCGGCTCCTGCTCCGGCTCCTGCTCCGGCTCCTGCTCCTGCTCCTCTGATGCTCCTGCTCCTGCTCGATGCTCCTCTGATGCACCTCTGATGCTCCTCTGATGCTCCTCTGATGCTCCACTGATGCTCCTCAGATGCTCCTCTGATGCACCTCTGATGCTCCTCTGATGCTCCTATGATGCTCCTCTGATGCTCCTCAGATGCTCCTCTGATGCACCTCTGATGCTCCTCTGATGCTCCTCTGATGCTCCTCTGATGCTCCTCTGATGCTCCTCTGTTGCTCCTTTGATGCTCCTCTGATGCTCCTCTGATGCTCCAATGATGCTCCAATGATGCTCCACTGATGCTCCTGTGATGCTCCTCTGATGCTCCTCTGATGCTCCTCTGATGCTCCTCTGATGCTCCTCTGATGCTCCTCTGATGCTCTTCTGATCCTCCTCTGATCCTCCTCTGATGCTCCTCTGATGCTCCTCTGATGCTGCTCTGATGCTCCTCTGATGCTCCTCTGAGGCTCCTCTGAGGCTCCTCTGAGGCTCCTCTGATGCTCCTCTGAGGCTCCTCTGATGCTCCTCTGATGCTCCTCTGATGCTCCTCTGATGCTCCTCTGATGTTCCTGTGATTCTCCTCTGATGCTCCTCTGCTGCTCCTCTGATGCTCATCTGATTCTCCTCTGATGCTCCTCTGATGCTCCTCTGATGCTCCTCTGATACTCCTCTGATCCTCCTCTGATGCTCCTCTGATGCTCCTCTGATGCTCCTCTGATGCTCCTCTGATGCTCCTCTGATGCTCCTCTGAGGCTCCTCTGATGCTCCTCTGATGCTCCTCTGATGCTCCTCTGATGCTCCTCTGATGCTCCTCTGATGCTCCTGTGATGCTCCTCTGATGCTCCTCTGCTGCTCCTCTGATGCTCATCTGATGCTCCTCTGATGCTCCTCTGATGCTGTCTGATGCTCCTCTGATCCTCCTCTGATGCTCCTCTGATGCTCCTCTGATGCTCCTCTGATGCTCCTCTGATGCTCCTCTGATGCTCCACTGATGCTCCTCTGCTGCTCCTCTGATGCTCATCTGATGCTCCTCTGATGCTCCTCTGATGCTCCTCTGATGCTCCTCTTATGCTCTTCTTATGCTCCTCTGATCCTCCTCTGATGCTCCTCTGATGCTCCTCTAATGCTCCTCTGATGCTCCTCTGATCCCCCTCTGATGCTCCTCTGATGCTCCTCTGATGCTCCTCTGATGCTCCTCTGATGCTCCACTGATTCTCCTCTGATCCTCCTCTGATGCTCCTCTGATGCTCCTCTGATGCTCCTCTGATGCTCCTCTGATGCTCATCTGATGCTCCTCTGATACTCCTCTGATGCTCCACTGATGCTCCTCTGATGCTCCACTGATGCTCCTCTGATGCTCCTCTGATGCTCCTCTGATGCTCCTCTGATGCTCCTCTGATGCTCCTCTGATGCTCCTCTGATGCTCCTCTGATGCTCCTTCTCCTACTCCTGCTCCTCTGATGCTCCTCTGATGATATCTGATGCTCCTGCTCCTGCTCCTGCTCCTGCTCCTGCTCCTGCTCCTGCTCCTGCTCCTGCTCCTGCTCCTCTGATGCTCCTCTGATGCTCCTGCTCAACCTGCTCCTGCTCCTGCTCCTGCTCCTGCTCCTGCTCCTGCTCCTGCTCCTGCTCCTCTGATGCTCCTCTGATGCTCCTGCTCCTGCACCTGCTCCTGCTCCTGCTCCTGCTCCTGCTCCTGCTCCTGCTCCTCTGATGCTCCTCTGATGCTCCTCTGATGCTCCTCTGATGCTCCTCTGATGCTCCACTGATGCTCCTCTGATGCTCCTCTGATGCTCCTCTGATGCTCCTCTGATGCTCCTCTGATGCTCCTCTGATGCTCCTCTGATGCTCCTCTGATGCTCCTCTGATGCTCCTCTGATGCTCCAATGATGCACCTCTGATGCTCCTGTGATGCTCCTGTGATGCTCCTGTGATGCTCCTGTGATGCTCCTCTGATGCTCCTCTGATGCTCCTCTGATGCTGCTCTGATGCTCCTCTGATCCTCCTCTGATCCTCCTCTGATGCTCCTCTGATGCTCCTCTGATGCTCCTCTGATGCTCCTCTGAGGCTCCTCTGATGCTCCTCTGATGCTCCTCTCATCCTCCTCTGATGCTCCTCTGATGCTCCTCTGATGCTCCTCTGATGCTCCTCTGATGCTCCTCTGATGCTCCTCTGATCCTCCTCTGATGCTCCTCTGATGCTCCTCTGATGCTCCTCTGATGCTCCTCTGAGGCTCCTCTGATGCTCCTCTGATGCTCCTCTGATGCTCCTCTGATGCTCCTCTGATGCTCCTCTGATGCTCCTGTGATGCTCCTCTGATGCTCCTCTGCTGCTCCTCTGATGCTCATCTGATGCTCCTCTGATTCTCCTCTGATGCTCCTCTGATGCTCCTCTGATGCTCCTCTGATGCTCCTCTGATGCTCCTCTGAGGCACCTCTTATGCTCCTCTGATGCTCCTCTGATGCTCCTCTGATGCTCCTCTGATGCTCCTCTGATGCTCCTCTGATGCTCCTCTGATGCTCCTGTGATCCTCCTCTGATGCTCCTCTGATGCTCCTCTGATGCTCCTCTGATCCTCCTCTGATGCTCCTCTGATGCTCCTCTGATGCTCCTCTGATGCTCCTCTGATGCTCCTCTGAGGCACCTCTGAGGCTCCTCTGATTCTCTTCTGATGCTCCTCTGTTGCTCCTTTGATGCTCCTCTGATGCTCCTCTGATGCTCCAATGATGCTCCAATGATGTTCCACTGATGCTCCTCTGATGCCTCTGTGATGCTCCTCTGATGCTCCTCTGATTCTCCTCTGATGCTCCGCTGATGCTCCTCTGATGCTCCTCTGATGCTCCTCTGATGATCCTCTGATCCTCCTCTGATGTTCCACTGATGCTCCTCTGATGCTCCTGTGATGCTCCTGTAATGCTCCTCTGATTCTCCTCTGATGCTCCTCTGATGCTCCTCTGATGCTCCTCTGATGCTCCTCTGATGCTCCACTGATGCTCCTCTGATGTTCCTCTGATGCTCCTCTGATGCTCCTCTGATGCTCCTGCTCCTGCTCCTGCTCCTGCTCCTGCTCCTGCTCCTGCTCCTGCTCCTGCTCCTGCTCCTGCTCCTGCTCCTGCTCCTGCTCCTGCTCCTGCCCCTGCTCCTGCTCCTGCTCCTGCTCCTGCTCCTGCTCCTGTTCCTGCTCCGGCTCCTGCTCCGGCTCCTGCTCCGGCTCCTGCTCCTGCTCCTCTGATGCTCCTGCTCCTGCTCGATGCTCCTCTGATGCACCTCTGATGCTCCTCTGATGCTCCTCTGATGCTCCACTGATGCTCCTCAGATGCTCCTCTGATGCACCTCTGATGCTCCTCTGATGCTCCTATGATGCTCCTCTGATGCTCCTCAGATGCTCCTCTGATGCACCTCTGATGCTCCTCTGATGCTCCTCTGATGCTCCTCTGATGCTCCTCTGATGCTCCTCTGTTGCTCCTTTGATGCTCCTCTGATGCTCCTCTGATGCTCCAATGATGCTCCAATGATGCTCCACTGATGCTCCTGTGATGCTCCTCTGATGCTCCTCTGATGCTCCTCTGATGCTCCTCTGATGCTCCTCTGATGCTCCTCTGATGCTCTTCTGATCCTCCTCTGATCCTCCTCTGATGCTCCTCTGATGCTCCTCTGATGCTGCTCTGATGCTCCTCTGATGCTCCTCTGAGGCTCCTCTGAGGCTCCTCTGAGGCTCCTCTGATGCTCCTCTGAGGCTCCTCTGATGCTCCTCTGATGCTCCTCTGATGCTCCTCTGATGCTCCTCTGATGTTCCTGTGATTCTCCTCTGATGCTCCTCTGCTGCTCCTCTGATGCTCATCTGATTCTCCTCTGATGCTCCTCTGATGCTCCTCTGATGCTCCTCTGATACTCCTCTGATGCTGTCTGATGCTCCTCTGATCCTCCTCTGATGCTCCTCTGATGCTCCTCTGATGCTCCTCTGATGCTCCTCTGATGCTCCACTGATGCTCCTCTGCTGCTCCTCTGATGCTCATCTGATGCTCCTCTGATGCTCCTCTGATGCTCCTCTGATGCTCCTCTTATGCTCTTCTTATGCTCCTCTGATGCTCCTCTGATGCTCCTCTGATGCTCCTCTGATGCTCCTCTGATGCTCCTCTGATGCTCCTCTGATACTCCTCTGATGCTCCACTGATGCTCCTCTGATGCTCCACTGATGCTCCTCTGATGCTCCTCTGATGCTCCTCTGATGCTCCTCTGATGCTCCTCTGATGCTCCTCTGATGCTCCTCTGATGCTCCTCTGATGCTCCTTCTCCTACTCCTGCTCCTCTGATGCTCCTCTGATGATATCTGATGCTCCTGCTCCTGCTCCTGCTCCTGCTCCTGCTCCTGCTCCTGCTCCTGCTCCTGCTCCTGCTCCTCTGATGCTCCTCTGATGCTCCTGCTCCACCTGCTCCTGCTCCTGCTCCTGCTCCTGCTCCTGCTCCTGCTCCTGCTCCTGCTCCTCTGATGCTCCTCTGATGCTCCTGCTCCTGCACCTGCTCCTGCTCCTGCTCCTGCTCCTGCTCCTGCTCCTGCTCCTCTGATGCTCCTCTGATGCTCCTCTGATGCTCCTCTGATGCTCCTCTGATGCTCCTCTGATGCTCCTCTGATGCTCCTCTGATGCTCCTCTGATGCTCCTCTGATGCTCCTCTGATGCTCCTCTGATGCTCCTCTGATGCTCCTCTGATGCTCCTCTGATGCTCCAATGATGCACCTCTGATGCTCCTGTGATGCTCCTGTGATGCTCCTGTGATGCTCCTCTGATGCTCCTCTGATGCTCCTCTGATGCTCCTCTGATGCTGCTCTGATGCTCCTCTGATCCTCCTCTGATCCTCCTCTGATGCTCCTCTGATGCTCCTCTGATGCTCCTCTGATGCTCCTCTGAGGCTCCTCTGATGCTCCTCTGATGCTCCTCTCATCCTCCTCTGATGCTCCTCTGATGCTCCTCTGATGCTCCTCTGATGCTCCTCTGATGCTCCTCTGATGCTCCTCTGATCCTCCTCTGATGCTCCTCTGATGCTCCTCTGATGCTCCTCTGATGCTCCTCTGAGGCTCCTCTGATGCTCCTCTGATGCTCCTCTGATGCTCCTCTGATGCTCCTCTGATGCTCCTCTGATGCTCCTGTGATGCTCCTCTGATGCTCCTCTGCTGCTCCTCTGATGCTCATCTGATGCTCCTCTGATTCTCCTCTGATGCTCCTCTGATGCTCCTCTGATGCTCCTCTGATGCTCCTCTGATGCTCCTCTGAGGCTCCTCTGATGCTCCTCTGATGCTCCTCTGATGCTCCTCTGATGCTCCTCTGATGCTCCTCTGATGCTCCTCTGATGCTCCTCTGATGCTCCTGTGATCCTCCTCTGATGCTCCTCTGATGCTCCTCTGATGCTCCTCTGATCCTCCTCTGATGCTCCTCTGATGCTCCTCTGATTTTCCTCTGATGCTCCTCTGATGCTCCTCTGAGGCACCTCTGAGGCTCCTCTGATTCTCTTCTGATGCTCCTCTGATGCTCCTCTGATGCTCCTCTGATGCTCCTGTGATGCTCCTCTGATGCTCCTGTGATGCTCCTCTGCTGTTCCTCTGCTGTTCCTCTGATGCTCCTCTGATGCTCCTCTGATGCTCCTCTGATGCTCCTCTTGAGGCTCCTCTGATGCTCCTCTGATGCTCCTCTGATCCTCCTCTGATGCTCCTCTGATGCTCCTCTGATGCTCCTCTGATGCTCCTATGATGCTCCTCTGATGCTCCTCTGATGCTCCTCTGATGCTCCTCTGATGCTCCTCTGATGCTCCTCTGATGCTCCTCTGATGCTCCTCTGATGCTCCTCTGATGCTCCTCTGATGCTCCTGCTCCTGCTCCTGCTCCTGCTCCTGCTCCTGCTCCTGCTCCTGCTCCTGCTCCTGCTCCTGCTCCTGCTCCTGCTCCTGCTCCTGCTCCTGCTCCTGCTCCTGCTCCTGCTCCTGCTCCTGTTCCTGCTCCTGCTGCTGCTCCTGCTCCTGCACCTCTGATGCTCCTCTGATGCACCTCTGATGCTCCTCTGATGCTCCTCTGATACTCCTCTGATGCTCCTTAGATGCTCCTCTGATGCTCCTCTGATGCTCCTCTGATGCTCCTCTGATGCCTCTGTGATGCTCCTCTGATGCTCCTCTGATTCTCCTCTGATGCTCCGCTGATGCTCCTCTGATGCTCCTCTGATGCTCCTCTGATGATCCTCTGATCCTCCTCTGATGTTCCACTGATGCTCCTCTGATGCTCCTGTGATGCTCCTGTAATGCTCCTCTGATTCTCCTCTGATGCTCCTCTGATGCTCCTCTGATGCTCCTCTGATGCTCCTCTGATGCTCCTCTGATGCTCCTCTGATGTTCCTCTGATGCTCCTCTGATGCTCCTCTGATGCTCCTGCTCCTGCTCCTGCTCCTGCTCCTGCTCCTGCTCCTGCTCCTGCTCCTGCTCCTGCTCCTGCTCCTGCTCCTGCTCCTGCTCCTGCTCCTGCTCCTGCTCCTGCCCCTGCTCCTGCTCCTGCTCCTGCTCCTGCTCCTGCTCCTGCTCCTGCTCCGGCTCCTGCTCCGGCTCCTGCTCCGGCTCCTGCTCCTGCACCTCTGATGCTCCTGCTCCTGCTCGATGCTCCTCTGATGCACCTCTGATGCTCCTCTGATGCTCCTCTGATGCTCCACTGATGCTCCTCAGATGCTCCTCTGATGCACCTCTGATGCTCCTCTGATGCTCCTATGATGCTCCTCTGATGCTCCTCAGATGCTCCTCTGATGCACCTCTGATGCTCCTCTGATGCTCCTCTGATGCTCCTCTGATGCTCCTCTGATGCTCCTCTGTTGCTCCTCTGATGCTCCTCTGATGCTCCTCTGATGCTCCAATGATGCTCCAATGATGCTCCACTGATGCTCCTCTGATGCTCCTCTGATGCTCCTCTGATGATCCTCTGATCCTCCTCTGATGTTCCACTGATGCTCCTCTGATGCTCCTGTGATGCTCCTGTAATGCTCCTCTGATTCTCCTCTGATGCTCCTCTGATGCTCCTCTGATGCTCCTCTGATGCTCCTCTGATGCTCCTCTGATGCTCCACTGATGCTCCTCTGATGTTCCTCTGATGCTCCTCTGATGCTCCTCTGATGCTCCTGCTCCTGCTCCTGCTCCTGCTCCTGCTCCTGCTCCTGCTCCTGCTCCTGCTCCTGCTCCTGCCCCTGCTCCTGCTCCTGCTCCTGCTCCTGCTCCTGCTCCTGCTCCTGCTCCGGCTCCTGCTCCGGCTCCTGCTCCGGCTCCTGCTCCTGCACCTCTGATGCTCCTGCTCCTGCTCGATGCTCCTCTGATGCACCTCTGATGCTCCTCTGATGCTCCTCTGATGCTCCACTGATGCTCCTCAGATGCTCCTCTGATGCACCTCTGATGCTCCTCTGATGCTCCTATGATGCTCCTCTGATGCTCCTCAGATGCTCCTCTGATGCACCTCTGATGCTCCTCTGATGCTCCTCTGATGCTCCTCTGATGCTCCTCTGATGCTCCTCTGTTGCTCCTTTGATGCTCCTCTGATGCTCCTCTGATGCTCCAATGATGCTCCAATGATGCTCAACTGATGCTCCTGTGATGCTCCTCTGATGCTCCTCTGATGCTCCTCTGATGCTCCTCTGATGCTCCTCTGATGCTCCTCTGATGCTCCTGTGATCCTCCTCTGATGCTCCTCTAATGCTCCTCTGATGCTCCTCTGATCCTCCTCTGATGCTCCTCTGATGCTCCTCTGATGCTCCTCTGATGCTCCTCTGATGCTCCTCTGATGCTCCTCTGATGCTCCACTGATGCTCCTCTGATCCTCCTCTGATGCTCCTCTGATGCTCCTCTGATGCTCCTCTGATGCTCCTCTGATGCTCCTCTGATGCTCCTCTGATGCTCCTCTGATGCTCCACTGATGCTCCTCTGATGCTCCACTGATGCTCCTCTGAGGCTCCTCTGATGCTCCTCTGATGCTCCTCTGATGCTCCTCTGATGCTCCTCTGATGCTCCTCTGATGCTCCTCTGATGCTCATTCTCCTACTCCTGCTCCTCTGATGCTCCTCTGATGACATCTGATGCTCCTGCTCCTGCTCCTGCTCCTGCTCCTGCTCCTCTGATGCTCCTCTGATGTTCCTGCTCCTGCTCCTGCTCCTGCTCCTGCTCCTGCTCCTGCTCCTGCTCCTGCTCCTGCTCCTGCTCCTCTGATGCTCCTCTGATGCTCCTGCTCCTGCACCTGCTCCTGCTCCTGCTCCTGCTCCTGCTCCTGCTCCTGCTCCTGCTCCTGCTCCTCTGAGGCTCCTCTGATGCTCCTCTGATGCTCCTCTGATTCTCCTCTGAGGCTCCTCTGATGCTCCTCTGATGCTCCTCTGATGCTCCTGTGATGCTCCTCTGATGCTCCTCTGCTGCTCCTCTGATGCTCCTCTGATGCTCATCTGATGCTCCTCTGATGCTCCTCCAATGCTCCTCTGATGCTCCTCTGATGCTCCTCTGATCCTCCTCTGATGCTCCTCTGATGCCTCTCTGATGCTCCTCTGATGCTCCTCTGATGCTCCTCTGATGCTCCTCTGATGCTCCTCTGATGCTCCTGCTCCTGCACCTGCTCCTGCTCCTGCTCCTGCTCCTGCTCCTGCTCCTGCTCCTGCTCCTGCTCCTCTGAGGCTCCTCTGATGCTCCTCTGATGCTCCTCTGATTCTCCTCTGAGGCTCCTCTGATGCTCCTCTGATGCTCCTCTGATGCTCCTGTGATGCTCCTCTGATGCTCCTCTGCTGCTCCTCTGATGCTCCTCTGATGCTCCTCTGATGCTCCTCTGATGCTCCTCTGATGCTCCTCTGATGCTCCTCTGATGCTCCTCTGATCCTTCTCTGATGCTCCTCTGATGCCTCTCTGATGCTCCTCTGATGCTCCTCTGATGCTCCTCTGATGCTCCTCTGATGCTACTCTGATGCTCCTCTGATGCTCCTCTGATGCTCCTCTGATGCTCCTCTGATGCTCCTCTGATCCTCCTCTGATGCTCCTCTGATGCTCTTCTGATGCTCCTCTGATGCTCCTCTGATGCTCCTCTGAGGCTCCTCTGATGCTCCTCTGATGCTCCTCTGATGCTCCTCTGATGCTCCTCTGATGATCCTGTGATGCTCCTCTGATGCTCCTGTGATCCTCCTCTGAGGCTCCTCTGCTGCTCCTCTGATGCTCCTCTGATGCTCCTCTGATGCTCCTCTGATGCTCCTCTGAGGCTCCTCTGATGCTCCTCTGATGCTCCTCTGATCCTCCTCTGATGCTCCTCTGATGCTCCTCTGATGCTCCTCTGATGCTCCTCTGATGCTCCTCTGATGCTCCTCTGATGCTCCTCTGATCCTCCTCTGATGCTCCTCTGATGCTCCTCTGATGCTCCTCTGATGCTCCTCTGAGGCTCCTCTGATGCTCCTCTGATGCTCCTCTGATGCTCCTCTGATGCTCCTCTGATGCTCCTCTGATGCTCCTGTGATGCTCCTCTGATGCTCCTCTGCTGCTCCTCTGATGCTCACCTGATGCTCCTCTGATTCTCCTCTGATGCTCCTCTGATGCTCCTCTGATGCTCCTCTGATGCTCCTCTGATGCTCCTCTGAGGCTCCTCTGATGCTCCTCTGATGCTCCTCTGATGCTCCTCTGATGCTCCTCTGATGCTCCTCTGATGCTCCTCTGATGCTCCTCTGATGCTCCTGTGATCCTCCTCTGATGCTCCTCTGATGCTCCTCTGATGCTCCTCTGATCCTCCTCTGATGCTCCTCTGATGCTCCTCTGATGCTCCTCTGATGCTCCTCTGATGCTCCTCTGAGGCACCTCTGAGGCTCCTCTGATTCTCTTCTGATGCTCCTCTGATGCTCCTCTGATGCTCCTCTGATGCTCCTGTGATGCTCCTCTGATGCTCCTGTGATGCTCCTCTGCTGTTCCTCTGCTGTTCCTCTGATGCTCCTCTGATGCTCCTCTGATGCTCCTCTGATGCTCCTCTTGAGGCTCCTCTGATGCTCCTCTGATGCTCCACTGATGCTCCTCTGATGCTCCTCTGATGCTCCTCTGATGCTGCTCTGATGCTCCTCTGATCCTCCTCTGATCCTCCTCTGATTCTCCTCTGATGCTCCTCTGATGCTCCTCTGATGCTCCTCTGATGCTCCTCTGATGCTCCTCTGATGCTCCTCTGAGGCTCCTCTGAGGCTCCTCTGAGGCTCCTCTGAGGCTCCTCTGATGCTCCTCTGATGCTCCTCTGATTTTCCTCTGAGGCTCCTCTGATGCTCCTCTGATGCTCCTCTGATGCTCCTCTGATGCTCCTCTGCTGCTCCTCTGATGCTCCTCTGATGCTCCTCTGATGCTCCTCTGATGCTCCTCTGATGCTCCTCTGATGCTCCTCTGATCCTCCTCTGATGCTCCTCTGATGCTCTTCTGATGCTCCTCTGATGCTCCTCTGATGCTCCTCTGAGGCTCCTCTGATGCTCCTCTGATGCTCCTCTGATGCTCCTCTGATGCTCCTCCGATGATCCTGTGATGCTCCTCTGATGCTCCTGTGATCCTCCTCTGAGGCTCCTCTGCTGCTCCTCTGATGCTCCTCTGATGCTCCTCTGATGCTCCTCTGATGCTCCTCTGAGGCTCCTCTGATGCTCCTCTGATGCTCCTCTGATCCTCCTCTGATGCTCCTCTGATGCTCCTCTGATGCTCCTCTGATGCTCCTCTGATGCTCCTCTGATGCTCCTCTGATGCTCCTCTGATCCTCCTCTGATGCTCCTCTGATGCTCCTCTGATGCTCCTCTGATGCTCCTCTGAGGCTCCTCTGATGCTCCTCTGATGCTCCTCTGATGCTCCTCCGATGCTCCTCTGATGCTCCTCTGATGCTCCTGTGATGCTCCTCTGATGCTCCTCTGCTGCTCCTCTGATGCTCATCTGATGCTCCTCTGATTCTCCTCTGATGCTCCTCTGATGCTCCTCTGATGCTCCTCTGATGCTCCTCTGAGGCACCTCTGAGGCTCCTCTGATTCTCTTCTGATGCTCCTCTGATGCTCCTCTGATGCTCCTCTGATGCTCCTGTGATGCTCCTCTGATGCTCCTGTGATGCTCCTCTGCTGTTCCTCTGCTGTTCCTCTGATGCTCCTCTGATGCTCCTCTGATGCTCCTCTGATGCTCCTCTTGAGGCTCCTCTGATGCTCCTCTGATGCTCCTCTGATCCTCCTCTGATGCTCCTCTGATGCTCCTCTGATGCTCCTCTGATGCTCCTATGATGCTCCTCTGATGCTCCTCTGATCCTCCTCTGATGCTCCTCTGATGCTCCTCTGATGCTCCTCTGATGCTCCTCTGATGCTCCTCTGATGCTCCTCTGATGCTCCTCTGATGCTCCTCTGATGCTCCTCTGATGCTCCTGTGATGCTCCTCTGATGCTCCTCTGCTGCTCCTCTGATGCTCATCTGATGCTCCTCTGATTCTCCTCTGATGCTCCTCTGATGCTCCTCTGATGCTCCTGTGATGCTCCTCTGATGCTCCTCTGATGCTCCTCTGATGCTCCTGTGATGCTCCTCTGATGCTCCTCTGCTGCTCCTCTGATGCTCATCTGATGCTCCTCTGATTCTCCTCTGATGCTCCTCTGATGCTCCTCTGATGCTCCTCTGATGCTCCTCTGATGCTCCTCAGATGCTCCTCTGATGCTCCTCTGATGCTCCTCTGATGCTCCTCTGATGCTCCTCTGATGCTCCTCTGATCCTCCTCTGATGCTCCTCTGCTGCTCCTCTGATGCTCATCTGATGCTCCTCTGATTCTCCTCTGATGCTCCTCTGATGCTCCTCTGATGCTCCTCTGATGCTCCTCTGAGGCACCTCTGAGGCTCCTCTGATTCTCTTCTGATGCTCCTCTGATGCTCCACTGATGCTCCTCTGATGCTCCTGTGATGCTCCTCTGATGCTCCTGTGATGCTCCTCTGCTGTTCCTCTGCTGTTCCTCTGATGCTCCTCTGATGCTCCTCTGATGCTCCTCTGATGCTCCTCTTGAGGCTCCTCTGATGCTCCTCTGATGCTCCTCTGATCCTCCTCTGATGCTCCTCTGATGCTCCTCTGATGCTCCTCTGATGCTCCTATGATGCTCCTCTGATGCTCCTCTGATGCTCCTCTGATGCTCCTCTGATGCTCCTCTGATGCTCCTCTGATGCTCCTCTGATGCTCCTCTGATCCTCCTCTGATGCTCCTCTGATGCTCCTCTGATGCTCCTCTGATGCTCCTCTGATCCTCCTCTGATGCTCCTCTGATGCTCCTCTGATGCTCCTGCTCCTGCTCCTGCTCCTGCTCCTGCTCCTGCTCCTGCTCCTGCTCCTGCTCCTGCTCCTGCTCCTGCTCCTGCTCCTGCTCCTGCTCCTGCTCCTGCTCCTGCTCCTGTTCCTGCTCCTGTTCCTGCTCCTGCTGCTGCTCCTGCTCCTGCACCTCTGATCCTCCTCTGATGCTCCTCTGATGCTCCTCTGATGCTCCTCTGATGCTCCTCTGATGCTCCTCTGATGCTCCTCTGATGCTCCTCTGATCCTCCTCTGATGCTCCTCTGATGCTCCTCTGATGCTCCTCTGAGGCTCCTCTGATGCTCCTCTGATACTCCTCTGATGCTCCTCTGATGCTCCTCTGATGCTCCTCTGATGCTCCTGTGATGCTCCTCTGGCTCCTCTGCTGCTCCTCTGATGCTCATCTGATGCTCCTCTGATTCTCCTCTGATGCTCCTCTGATACTCCTCTGATGCTCCTCTGATGCTCCTCTGATGCTCCTCTGATGCTCCTCTGATGCTCCTCTGATGCTCCTCTGATGCTCCTCTGATCCTCCTCTGATGCTCCTCTGATGCTCCTCTGATGCTCCTCTGATGCTCCTCTGAGGCTCCTCTGATGCTCCTCTGATGCTCCTCTGATGCTCCTCTGATGCTCCTCTGATGCTCCTCTGATGCTCCTGTGATGCTCCTCTGATGCTCCTCTGCTGCTCCTCTGATGCTCATCTGATGCTCCTCTGATTCTCCTCTGATGCTCCTCTGATGCTCCTCTGATGCTCCTCTGATGCTCCTCTGAGGCACCTCTGAGGCTCCTCTGATTCTCTTCTGATGCTCCTCTGATGCTCCTCTGATGCTCCTCTGATGCTCCTGTGATGCTCCTCTGATGCTCCTGTGATGCTCCTCTGCTGTTCCTCTGCTGTTCCTCTGATGCTCCTCTGATGCTCCTCTGATGCTCCTCTGATGCTCCTCTTGAGGCTCCTCTGATGCTCCTCTGATGCTCCTCTGATCCTCCTCTGATGCTCCTCTGATGCTCCTCTGATGCTCCTCTGATGCTCCTATGATGCTCCTCTGATGCTCCTCTGATGCTCCTCTGATGCTCCTCTGATGCTCCTCTGATGCTCCTCTGATGCTCCTCTGATGCTCCTCTGATCCTCCTCTGATGCTCCTCTGATGCTCCTCTGATGCTCCTCTGATGCTCCTCTGATGCTCCTCTGATGCTCCTCTGATGCTCCTCTGAGGCTCCTCTGAGGCTCCTCTTATGCTCCTCTGATGCTCCTCTGATGCTCCTCTGATGCTCCTCTGATGCTCCTCTGATGCTCCTCTGATGCTCCTCTGATGCTCCTCTGCTGCTCCTCTGATGCTCATCTGATGCTCCTCTGATTCTCCTCTGATGCTCCTCTGATGCTCCTCTGATGCTCCTCTGATGCTCCTCTGATGCTCCTCTGATGCTCCTCTGATGCTCCTCTGATGCTCCTCTGATGCTCCTCTGATGCTCCTCTGATGCTCCTCTGATGCTCCTCTGATGCTCCTCTGCTGCTCCTCTGATGCTCATCTGATGCTCCTCTGATTCTCCTCTGATGCTCCTCTGATGCTCCTCTGATGCTCCTCTGATGCTCCTCTGAGGCACCTCTGAGGCTCCGCTGATTCTCTTCTGATGCTCCTCTGATGCTCCTCTGATGCTCCTCTGATGCTCCTGTGATGCTCCTCTGATGCTCCTGTGATGCTCCTCTGCTGTTCCTCTGCTGTTCCTCTGATGCTCCTCTGATGCTCCTCTGATGCTCCTCTGATGCTCCTCTGATGCTCCTCTGATGCTCCTCTGAGGCTCCTCTGATGCTCCTCTGATGCTCCTCTGATGCTCCTCCGATGCTCCTCTGATGCTCCTCTGATGCTCCTGTGATGCTCCTCTGATGCTCCTCTGCTGCTCCTCTGATGCTCATCTGATGCTCCTCTGATTCTCCTCTGATGCTCCTCTGATGCTCCTCTGATGCTCCTCTGATGCTCCTCTGAGGCACCTCTGAGGCTCCTCTGATTCTCTTCTGATGCTCCTCTGATGCTCCTCTGATGCTCCTCTGATGCTCCTGTGATGCTCCTCTGATGCTCCTGTGATGCTCCTCTGCTGTTCCTCTGCTGTTCCTCTGATGCTCCTCTGATGCTCCTCTGATGCTCCTCTGATGCTCCTCTTGAGGCTCCTCTGATGCTCCTCTGATGCTCCTCTGATCCTCCTCTGATGCTCCTCTGATGCTCCTCTGATGCTCCTCTGATGCTCCTATGATGCTCCTCTGATGCTCCTCTGATCCTCCTCTGATGCTCCTCTGATGCTCCTCTGATGCTCCTCTGATGCTCCTCTGATGCTCCTCTGATGCTCCTCTGATGCTCCTCTGAGGCTCCTCTGATGCTCCTCTGATGCTCCTCTGATGCTCCTCTGATGCTCCTCTGATGCTCCTGTGATGCTCCTCTGATGCTCCTCTGCTGCTCCTCTGATGCTCATCTGATGCTCCTCTGATTCTCCTCTGATGCTCCTCTGATGCTCCTCTGATGCTCCTCTGATGCTCCTCTGATGCTCCTCTGATGCTCCTCTGATGCTCCTCTGATGCTCCTCTGATGCTCCTCTGATGCTCCTCTGATGCTCCTCTGATCCTCCTCTGATGCTCCTCTGATGCTCCTCTGATGCTCCTCTGAGGCTCCTCTGATGCTCCTCTGATACTCCTCTGATGCTCCTCTGATGCTCCTCTGATGCTCCTCTGATGCTCCTGTGATGCTCCTCTGGCTCCTCTGCTGCTCCTCTGATGCTCATCTGATGCTCCTCTGATTCTCCTCTGATGCTCCTCTGATACTCCTCTGATGCTCCTCTGATGCTCCTCTGATGCTCCTCTGATGCTCCTCTGATGCTCCTCTGATGCTCCTCTGATGCTCCTCTGATCCTCCTCTGATGCTCCTCTGATGCTCCTCTGATGCTCCTCTGATGCTCCTCTGAGGCTCCTCTGATGCTCCTCTGATGCTCCTCTGATGCTCCTCTGATGCTCCTCTGATGCTCCTCTGATGCTCCTGTGATGCTCCTCTGATGCTCCTCTGCTGCTCCTCTGATGCTCATCTGATGCTCCTCTGATTCTCCTCTGATGCTCCTCTGATGCTCCTCTGATGCTCCTCTGATGCTCCTCTGAGGCACCTCTGAGGCTCCTCTGATTCTCTTCTGATGCTCCTCTGATGCTCCTCTGATGCTCCTCTGATGCTCCTGTGATGCTCCTCTGATGCTCCTGTGATGCTCCTCTGCTGTTCCTCTGCTGTTCCTCTGATGCTCCTCTGATGCTCCTCTGATGCTCCTCTGATGCTCCTCTTGAGGCTCCTCTGATGCTCCTCTGATGCTCCTCTGATCCTCCTCTGATGCTCCTCTGATGCTCCTCTGATGCTCCTCTGATGCTCCTATGATGCTCCTCTGATGCTCCTCTGATGCTCCTCTGATGCTCCTCTGATGCTCCTCTGATGCTCCTCTGATGCTCCTCTGATGCTCCTCTGATCCTCCTCTGATGCTCCTCTGATGCTCCTCTGATGCTCCTCTGATGCTCCTCTGATGCTCCTCTGATGCTCCTCTGATGCTCCTCTGAGGCTCCTCTGAGGCTCCTCTTATGCTCCTCTGATGCTCCTCTGATGCTCCTCTGATGCTCCTCTGATGCTCCTCTGATGCTCCTCTGATGCTCCTCTGATGCTCCTCTGCTGCTCCTCTGATGCTCATCTGATGCTCCTCTGATTCTCCTCTGATGCTCCTCTGATGCTCCTCTGATGCTCCTCTGATGCTCCTCTGATGCTCCTCTGATGCTCCTCTGATGCTCCTCTGATGCTCCTCTGATGCTCCTCTGATGCTCCTCTGATGCTCCTCTGATGCTCCTCTGATGCTCCTCTGCTGCTCCTCTGATGCTCATCTGATGCTCCTCTGATTCTCCTCTGATGCTCCTCTGATGCTCCTCTGATGCTCCTCTGATGCTCCTCTGAGGCACCTCTGAGGCTCCGCTGATTCTCTTCTGATGCTCCTCTGATGCTCCTCTGATGCTCCTCTGATGCTCCTGTGATGCTCCTCTGATGCTCCTGTGATGCTCCTCTGCTGTTCCTCTGCTGTTCCTCTGATGCTCCTCTGATGCTCCTCTGATGCTCCTCTGATGCTCCTCTGATGCTCCTCTGATGCTCCTCTGAGGCTCCTCTGATGCTCCTCTGATGCTCCTCTGATGCTCCTCCGATGCTCCTCTGATGCTCCTCTGATGCTCCTGTGATGCTCCTCTGATGCTCCTCTGCTGCTCCTCTGATGCTCATCTGATGCTCCTCTGATTCTCCTCTGATGCTCCTCTGATGCTCCTCTGATGCTCCTCTGATGCTCCTCTGAGGCACCTCTGAGGCTCCTCTGATTCTCTTCTGATGCTCCTCTGATGCTCCTCTGATGCTCCTCTGATGCTCCTGTGATGCTCCTCTGATGCTCCTGTGATGCTCCTCTGCTGTTCCTCTGCTGTTCCTCTGATGCTCCTCTGATGCTCCTCTGATGCTCCTCTGATGCTCCTCTTGAGGCTCCTCTGATGCTCCTCTGATGCTCCTCTGATCCTCCTCTGATGCTCCTCTGATGCTCCTCTGATGCTCCTCTGATGCTCCTATGATGCTCCTCTGATGCTCCTCTGATCCTCCTCTGATGCTCCTCTGATGCTCCTCTGATGCTCCTCTGATGCTCCTCTGATGCTCCTCTGATGCTCCTCTGATGCTCCTCTGAGGCTCCTCTGATGCTCCTCTGATGCTCCTCTGATGCTCCTCTGATGCTCCTCTGATGCTCCTGTGATGCTCCTCTGATGCTCCTCTGCTGCTCCTCTGATGCTCATCTGATGCTCCTCTGATTCTCCTCTGATGCTCCTCTGATGCTCCTCTGATGCTCCTCTGATGCTCCTCTGATGCTCCTCTGATGCTCCTCTGATGCTCCTCTGATGCTCCTCTGATGCTCCTCTGATGCTCCTCTGATGCTCCTCTGATCCTCCTCTGATGCTCCTCTGCTGCTCCTCTGATGCTCATCTGATGCTCCTCTGATTCTCCTCTGATGCTCCTCTGATGCTCCTCTGATGCTCCTCTGATGCTCCTCTGAGGCACCTCTGAGGCTCCTCTGATTCTCTTCTGATGCTCCTCTGATGCTCCTCTGATGCTCCTCTGATGCTCCTGTGATGCTCCTCTGATGCTCCTGTGATGATCCTCTGCTGTTCCTCTGCTGTTCCTCTGATGCTCCTCTGATGATCCTCTGATGCTCCTCTGATGCTCCTCTTGAGGCTCCTCTGATGCTCCTCTGATGCTCCTCTGATCCTCCTCTGATGCTCCTCTGATGCTCCTCTGATGCTCCTCTGATGCTCCTCTGATGCTCCTCTGAGGCTCCTCTGATGCTCCTCTGATGCTCCTCTGATGCTCCTCTGATGCTCCTCTGATGCTCCTCTGATGCTCCTGTGATGCTCCTCTGATGCTCCTCTGCTGCTCCTCTGATGCTCATCTGATGCTCCTCTGATTCTCCTCTGATGCTCCTCTGATGCTCCTCTGATGCTCCTCTGAGGCACCTCTGAGGCTCCTCTGATTCTCTTCTGATGCTCCTCTGATGCTCCTCTGATGCTCCTCTGATGCTCCTGTGATGCTCCTCTGATGCTCCTGTGATGCTCCTCTGCTGTTCCTCTGCTGTTCCTCTGATGCTCCTCTGATGCTCCTCTGATGCTCCTCTGATGCTCCTCTTGAGGCTCCTCTGATGCTCCTCTGATGCTCCTCTGATCCTCCTCTGATGCTCCTCTGATGCTCCTCTGATGCTCCTCTGATGCTCCTATGATGCTCCTCTGATGCTCCTCTGATGCTCCTCTGATGCTCCTCTGATGCTCCTCTGATGCTCCTCTGATGCTCCTCTGATGCTCCTCTGATCCTCCTCTGATGCTCCTCTGATGCTCCTCTGATGCTCCTCTGATGCTCCTCTGATGCTCCTCTGATGCTCCTCTGAGGCTCCTCTGAGGCTCCTCTGATGCTCCTCTGATGCTCCTCTGATGCTCCTCTGATGCTCCTCTGATGCTCCTCTGATGCTCCTCTGATGCTCCTCTGCTGCTCCTCTGATGCTCATCTGATGCTCCTCTGATTCTCCTCTGATGCTCCTCTGATGCTCCTCTGATGCTCCTCTGATGCTCCTCTGATGCTCCTCTGATGCTCCTCTGATGCTCCTCTGATGCTCCTCTGATGCTCCTCTGATGCTCCTCTGATGCTCCTCTGATGCTCCTCTGATGCTCCTCTGATGCTCATCTGATGCTCCTCTGATTCTCCTCTGATGCTCCTCTGATGCTCCTCTGATGCTCCTCTGATGCTCCTCTGAGGCACCTCTGAGGCTCCTCTGATTCTCTTCTGATGCTCCTCTGATGCTCCTCTGATGCTCCTGTGATGCTCCTCTGATGCTCCTGTGATGCTCCTCTGCTGTTCCTCTGCTGTTCCTCTGATGCTCCTCTGATGCTCCTCTGATGCTCCTCTGATGCTCCTCTTGAGGCTCCTCTGATGCTCCTCTGATACTCCTCTGATCCTCCTCTGATGCTCCTCTGATGCTCCTCTGATGCTCCTCTGATGCTCCTATGATGCTCCTCTGATGCTCCTCTGATGCTCCTCTGATGCTCCTCTGATGCTCCTCTGATGCTCCTCTGATGCTCCTCTGATGCTCCTCTGATCCTCCTCTGATGCTCCTCTGATGCTCCTCTGATGCTCCTCTGATGCTCCTCTGATGCTCCTCTGATGCTCCTTTGATGCTCCTCTGATGCTCCTCCGATGATCCTGTGATGCTCCTCTGATGACCTGTGATCCTCCTCTGAGGCTCCTCTGCTGCTCCTCTGATGCTCCTCTGATGCTCCTCTGATGCTCCTCTGATGCTCCTCTGAGGCTCCTCTGATGCTCCTCTGATCCTCCTCTGATGCTCCTCTGATGCTCCTCTGATGCTCCTCTGATGCTCCTCTGATGCTCCTCTGATGCTCCTCTGATGCTCCTCTGATCCTCCTCTGATGCTCCTCTGATGCTCCTCTGATGCTCCTCTGATGCTCCTCTGAGGCTCCTCTGATGCTCCTCTGATGCTCCTCTGATGCTCCTCCGATGCTCCTCTGATGCTCCTCTGATGCTCCTGTGATGCTCCTCTGATGCTCCTCTGCTGCTCCTCTGATGCTCATCTGATGCTCCTCTGATTCTCCTCTGATGCTCCTCTGATGCTCCTCTGATGCTCCTCTGATGCTCCTCTGAGGCACCTCTGAGGCTCCTCTGATTCTCTTCTGATGCTCCTCTGATGCTCCTCTGATGCTCCTCTGATGCTCCTGTGATGCTCCTCTGATGCTCCTGTGATGCTCCTCTGCTGTTCCTTTGCTGTTCCTCTGATGCTCCTCTGATGCTCCTCTGATGCTCCTCTGATGCTCCTCTTGAGGCTCCTCTGATGCTCCTCTGATGCTCCTCTGATCCTCCTCTGATGCTCCTCTGATGCTCCTCTGATGCTCCTCTGATGCTCCTATGATGCTCCTCTGATGCTCCTCTGATCCTCCTCTGATGCTCCTCTGATGCTCCTCTGATGCTCCTCTGATGCTCCTCTGATGCTCCTCTGATGCTCCTCTGATGCTCCTCTGATGCTCCTCTGAGGCTCCTCTGATGCTCCTCTGATGCTCCTCTGATGCTCCTCTGATGCTCCTCTGATGCTCCTGTGATGCTCCTCTGATGCTCCTCTGCTGCTCCTTTGATGCTCATCTGATGCTCCTCTGATTCTCCTCTGATGCTCCTCTGATGCTCCTCTGATGCTCCTCTGATGCTCCTCTGATGCTCCTCTGATGCTCCTCTGATGCTCCTCTGATGCTCCTCTGATGCTCCTCTGATGCTCCTCTGATCCTCCTCTGATGCTCCTCTGCTGCTCCTCTGATGCTCATCTGATGCTCCTCTGATTCTCCTCTGATGCTCCTCTGATGCTCCTCTGATGCTCCTCTGATGCTCCTCTGAGGCACCTCTGAGGCTCCTCTGATTCTCTTCTGATGCTCCTCTGATGCTCCTCTGATGCTCCTATGATGCTCCTGTGATGCTCCTCTGATGCTCCTGTGATGCTCCTCTGCTGTTCCTCTGCTGTTCCTCTGATGCTCCTCTGATGATCCTCTGATGCTCCTCTGATGCTCCTCTTGAGGCTCCTCTGATGCTCCTCTGATGCTCCTCTGATCCTCCTCTGATGCTCCTCTGATGCTCCTCTGATGCTCCTCTGATGCTCCTATGATGCTCCTCTGATGCTCCTCTGATGCTCCTCTGATGCTCCTCTGATGCTCCTCTGATGCTCCTCTGATGCTCCTCTGATGCTCCTCTGATCCTCCTCTGATGCTCCTCTGATGCTCCTCTGATGCTCCTCTGATGCTCCTCTGATCCTCCTCTGATGCTCCTCTGATGCTCCTCTGATGCTCCTGCTCCTGCTCCTGCTCCTGCTCCTGCTCCTGCTCCTGCTCCTGCTCCTGCTCCTGCTCCTGCTCCTGCTCCTGCTCCTGCTCCTGCTCCTGCTCCTGCTCCTGCTCCTGCTCCTGTTCCTGCTCCTGCTGCTGCTCCTGCTCCTGCACCTCTGATCCTCCTCTGATGCTCCTCTGATGCTCCTCTGATGCTCCTCTGATGCTCCTCTGATGCTCCTCTGATGCTCCTCTGATGCTCCTCTGATCCTCCTCTGATGCTCCTCTGATGCTCCTCTGATGCTCCTCTGAGGCTCCTCTGATGCTCCTCTGATACTCCTCTGATGCTCCTCTGATGCTCCTCTGATGCTCCTCTGATGCTCCTGTGATGCTCCTCTGATGCTCCTCTGCTGCTCCTCTGATGCTCATCTGATGCTCCTCTGATTCTCCTCTGATGCTCCTCTGATGCTCCTCTGATCCTCCTCTGATGCTCCTCTGATGCTCCTCTGATGCTCCTCTGATGCTCCTCTGATGCTCCTCTGATGCTCCTCTGATGCTCCTCTGATCCTCCTCTGATGCTCCTCTGATGCTCCTCTGATGCTCCTCTGATGCTCCTCTGAGGCTCCTCTGATGCTCCTCTGATGCTCCTCTGATGCTCCTCTGATGCTCCTCTGATGCTCCTCTGATGCTCCTGTGATGCTCCTCTGATGCTCCTCTGCTGCTCCTCTGATGCTCATCTGATGCTCCTCTGATTCTCCTCTGATGCTCCTCTGATGCTCCTCTGATGCTCCTCTGATGCTCCTCTGAGGCACCTCTGAGGCTCCTCTGATTCTCTTCTGATGCTCCTCTGATGCTCCTCTGATGCTCCTCTGATGCTCCTGTGATGCTCCTCTGATGCTCCTGTGATGCTCCTCTGCTGTTCCTCTGCTGTTCCTCTGATGCTCCTCTGATGCTCCTCTGATGCTCCTCTGATGCTCCTCTTGAGGCTCCTCTGATGCTCCTCTGATGCTCCTCTGATCCTCCTCTGATGCTCCTCTGATGCTCCTCTGATGCTCCTCTGATGCTCCTATGATGCTCCTCTGATGCTCCTCTGATGCTCCTCTGATGCTCCTCTGATTCTCCTCTGATGCTCCTCTGATGCTCCTCTGATCCTCCTCTGATGCTCCTCTGATGCTCCTCTGATGCTCCTCTGATGCTCCTCTGATGCTCCTCTGATGCTCCTCTGATGCTCCTCTGATGCTCCTCTGAGGCTCCTCTGATGCTCCTCTGATGCTCCTCTGATGCTCCTCTGATGCTCCTCTGATGCTCCTCTGATGCTCCTCTGATGCTCCTCTGATGCTCCTCTGCTGCTCCTCTGATGCTCATCTGATGCTCCTCTGATTCTCCTCTGATGCTCCTCTGATGCTCCTCTGATGCTCCTCTGATGCTCCTCTGATGCTCCTCTGATGCTCCTCTGATGCTCCTCTGATGCTCCTCTGATGCTCCTCTGATGCTCCTCTGATGCTCCTCTGATGCTCCTCTGATGCTCCTCTGCTGCTCCTCTGATGCTCATTCGATGCTCCTCTGATTCTCCTCTGATGCTCCTCTGATGCTCCTCTGATGCTCCTCTGATGCTCCTCTGAGGCACCTCTGAGGCTCCTCTGATTCTCTTCTGATGCTCCTCTGATGCTCCTCTGATGCTCCTCTGATGCTCCTGTGATGCACCTCTGATGCTCCTGTGATGCTCCTCTGCTGTTCCTCTGCTGTTCCTCTGATGCTCCTCTGATGCTCCTCTGATGCTCCTCTGATGCTCCTCTTGAGGCTCCTCTGATGCTCCTCTGATACTCCTCTGATCCTCCTCTGATGCTCCTCTGATGCTCCTCTGATGCTCCTCTGATGCTCCTATGATGCTCCTCTGATGCTCCTCTGATGCTCCTCTGATGCTCCTCTGATGCTCCTCTGATGCTCCTCTGATGCTCCTCTGATGCTCCTCTGATGCTCCTCTGATCCTCCTCTGATGCTCCTCTGATGCTCCTCTGATGCTCCTCTGATGCTCCTCTGATGCTCCTCTGATGCTCCTCTGATGCTCCTGCTCCTGCTCCTGCTCCTGCTCCTGCTCCTGCTCCTGCCCCTGCTCCTGCTCCTGCTCCTGCTCCTGCTCCTGCTCCTGCTCCTGCTCCTGCTCCTGCTCCTGCTCCTGCTCCTGTTCCTGCTCCTGCTGCTGCTCCTGCTGCTGCTCCTGCTCCTGCACCTCTGATGCTCCTCTGATGCACCTCTGATGCTCCTCTGATGCTCCTCTGATACTCCTCTGATGCTCCTTAGATGCTCCTCTGATGCTCCTCTGATGCTCCTCTGATGCTCCTCTGATGCCTCTGTGATGCTCCTCTGATGCTCCTCTGATTCTCCTCTGATGCTCCGCTGATGCTCCTCTGATGCTCCTCTGATGCTCCTCTGATGATCCTCTGATCCTCCTCTGATGTTCCACTGATGCTCCTCTGATGCTCCTGTGATGCTCCTGTAATGCTCCTCTGATTCTCCTCTGATGCTCCTCTGATGCTCCTCTGATGCTCCTCTGATGCTCCTCTGATGCTCCACTGATGCTCCTCTGATGTTCCTCTGATGCTCCTCTGATGCTCCTCTGATGCTCCTGCTCCTGCTCCTGCTCCTGCTCCTGCTCCTGCTCCTGCTCCTGCTCCTGCTCCTGCTCCTGCTCCTGCTCCTGCTCCTGCTCCTGCTCCTGCCCCTGCTCCTGCTCCTGCTCCTGCTCCTGCTCCTGCTCCTGCTCCTGCTCCGGCTCCTGCTCCGGCTCCTGCTCCGGCTCCTGCTCCTGCTCCTCTGATGCTCCTGCTCCTGCTCGATGCTCCTCTGATGCACCTCTGATGCTCCTCTGATGCTCCTCTGATGCTCCACTGATGCTCCTCAGATGCTCCTCTGATGCACCTCTGATGCTCCTCTGATGCTCCTATGATGCTCCTCTGATGCTCCTCAGATGCTCCTCTGATGCACCTCTGATGGTCCTCTGATGCTCCTCTGATGCTCCTCTGATGCTCCTCTGATGCTCCTCTGTTGCTCCTTTGATGCTCCTCTGATGCTCCTCTGATGCTCCAATGATGCTCCAATGATGCTCCACTGATGCTCCTGTGATGCTCCTCTGATGCTCCTCTGATGCTCCTCTGATGCTCCTCTGATGCTCCTCTGATGCTCCTCTGATGCTCTTCTGATCCTCCTCTGATCCTCCTCTGATGCTCCTCTGATGCTCCTCTGATGCTGCTCTGATGCTCCTCTGATGCTCCTCTGAGGCTCCTCTGAGGCTCCTCTGAGGCTCCTCTGATGCTCCTCTGAGGCTCCTCTGATGCTCCTCTGATGCTCCTCTGATGCTCCTCTGATGCTCCTCTGATGTTCCTGTGATTCTCCTCTGATGCTCCTCTGCTGCTCCTCTGATGCTCATCTGATTCTCCTCTGATGCTCCTCTGATGCTCCTCTGATGCTCCTCTGATACTCCTCTGATCCTCCTCTGATGCTCCTCTGATGCTCCTCTGATGCTCCTCTGATGCTCCTCTGATGCTCCTCTGATGCTCCTCTGAGGCTCCTCTGATGCTCCTCTGATGCTCCTCTGATGCTCCTCTGATGCTCCTCTGATGCTCCTCTGATGCTCCTGTGATGCTCCTCTGATGCTCCTCTGCTGCTCCTCTGATGCTCATCTGATGCTCCTCTGATGCTCCTCTGATGCTGTCTGATGCTCCTCTGATCCTCCTCTGATGCTCCTCTGATGCTCCTCTGATGCTCCTCTGATGCTCCTCTGATGCTCCTCTGATGCTCCACTGATGCTCCTCTGCTGCTCCTCTGATGCTCATCTGATGCTCCTCTGATGCTCCTCTGATGCTCCTCTGATGCTCCTCTTATGCTCTTCTTATGCTCCTCTGATCCTCCTCTGATGCTCCTCTGATGCTCCTCTAATGCTCCTCTGATGCTCCTCTGATCCCCCTCTGATGCTCCTCTGATGCTCCTCTGATGCTCCTCTGATGCTCCTCTGATGCTCCACTGATTCTCCTCTGATCCTCCTCTGATGCTCCTCTGATGCTCCTCTGATGCTCCTCTGATGCTCCTCTGATGCTCATCTGATGCTCCTCTGATACTCCTCTGATGCTCCACTGATGCTCCTCTGATGCTCCACTGATGCTCCTCTGATGCTCCTCTGATGCTCCTCTGATGCTCCTCTGATGCTCCTCTGATGCTCCTCTGATGCTCCTCTGATGCTCCTCTGATGCTCCTTCTCCTACTCCTGCTCCTCTGATGCTCCTCTGATGATATCTGATGCTCCTGCTCCTGCTCCTGCTCCTGCTCCTGCTCCTGCTCCTGCTCCTGCTCCTGCTCCTGCTCCTCTGATGCTCCTCTGATGCTCCTGCTCAACCTGCTCCTGCTCCTGCTCCTGCTCCTGCTCCTGCTCCTGCTCCTGCTCCTGCTCCTCTGATGCTCCTCTGATGCTCCTGCTCCTGCACCTGCTCCTGCTCCTGCTCCTGCTCCTGCTCCTGCTCCTGCTCCTCTGATGCTCCTCTGATGCTCCTCTGATGCTCCTCTGATGCTCCTCTGATGCTCCACTGATGCTCCTCTGATGCTCCTCTGATGCTCCTCTGATGCTCCTCTGATGCTCCTCTGATGCTCCTCTGATGCTCCTCTGATGCTCCTCTGATGCTCCTCTGATGCTCCTCTGATGCTCCAATGATGCACCTCTGATGCTCCTGTGATGCTCCTGTGATGCTCCTGTGATGCTCCTGTGATGCTCCTCTGATGCTCCTCTGATGCTCCTCTGATGCTGCTCTGATGCTCCTCTGATCCTCCTCTGATCCTCCTCTGATGCTCCTCTGATGCTCCTCTGATGCTCCTCTGATGCTCCTCTGAGGCTCCTCTGATGCTCCTCTGATGCTCCTCTCATCCTCCTCTGATGCTCCTCTGATGCTCCTCTGATGCTCCTCTGATGCTCCTCTGATGCTCCTCTGATGCTCCTCTGATCCTCCTCTGATGCTCCTCTGATGCTCCTCTGATGCTCCTCTGATGCTCCTCTGAGGCTCCTCTGATGCTCCTCTGATGCTCCTCTGATGCTCCTCTGATGCTCCTCTGATGCTCCTCTGATGCTCCTGTGATGCTCCTCTGATGCTCCTCTGCTGCTCCTCTGATGCTCATCTGATGCTCCTCTGATTCTCCTCTGATGCTCCTCTGATGCTCCTCTGATGCTCCTCTGATGCTCCTCTGATGCTCCTCTGAGGCACCTCTTATGCTCCTCTGATGCTCCTCTGATGCTCCTCTGATGCTCCTCTGATGCTCCTCTGATGCTCCTCTGATGCTCCTCTGATGCTCCTGTGATCCTCCTCTGATGCTCCTCTGATGCTCCTCTGATGCTCCTCTGATCCTCCTCTGATGCTCCTCTGATGCTCCTCTGATGCTCCTCTGATGCTCCTCTGATGCTCCTCTGAGGCACCTCTGAGGCTCCTCTGATTCTCTTCTGATGCTCCTCTGTTGCTCCTTTGATGCTCCTCTGATGCTCCTCTGATGCTCCAATGATGCTCCAATGATGTTCCACTGATGCTCCTCTGATGCCTCTGTGATGCTCCTCTGATGCTCCTCTGATTCTCCTCTGATGCTCCGCTGATGCTCCTCTGATGCTCCTCTGATGCTCCTCTGATGATCCTCTGATCCTCCTCTGATGTTCCACTGATGCTCCTCTGATGCTCCTGTGATGCTCCTGTAATGCTCCTCTGATTCTCCTCTGATGCTCCTCTGATGCTCCTCTGATGCTCCTCTGATGCTCCTCTGATGCTCCACTGATGCTCCTCTGATGTTCCTCTGATGCTCCTCTGATGCTCCTCTGATGCTCCTGCTCCTGCTCCTGCTCCTGCTCCTGCTCCTGCTCCTGCTCCTGCTCCTGCTCCTGCTCCTGCTCCTGCTCCTGCTCCTGCTCCTGCTCCTGCCCCTGCTCCTGCTCCTGCTCCTGCTCCTGCTCCTGCTCCTGCTCCTGCTCCGGCTCCTGCTCCGGCTCCTGCTCCGGCTCCTGCTCCTGCTCCTCTGATGCTCCTGCTCCTGCTCGATGCTCCTCTGATGCACCTCTGATGCTCCTCTGATGCTCCTCTGATGCTCCACTGATGCTCCTCAGATGCTCCTCTGATGCACCTCTGATGCTCCTCTGATGCTCCTATGATGCTCCTCTGATGCTCCTCAGATGCTCCTCTGATGCACCTCTGATGCTCCTCTGATGCTCCTCTGATGCTCCTCTGATGCTCCTCTGATGCTCCTCTGTTGCTCCTTTGATGCTCCTCTGATGCTCCTCTGATGCTCCAATGATGCTCCAATGATGCTCCACTGATGCTCCTGTGATGCTCCTCTGATGCTCCTCTGATGGTCCTCTGATGCTCCTCTGATGCTCCTCTGATGCTCCTCTGATGCTCTTCTGATCCTCCTCTGATCCTCCTCTGATGCTCCTCTGATGCTCCTCTGATGCTGCTCTGATGCTCCTCTGATGCTCCTCTGAGGCTCCTCTGAGGCTCCTCTGAGGCTCCTCTGATGCTCCTCTGAGGCTCCTCTGATGCTCCTCTGATGCTCCTCTGATGCTCCTCTGATGCTCCTCTGATGTTCCTGTGATTCTCCTCTGATGCTCCTCTGCTGCTCCTCTGATGCTCATCTGATTCTCCTCTGATGCTCCTCTGATGCTCCTCTGATGCTCCTCTGATACTCCTCTGATCCTCCTCTGATGCTCCTCTGATGCTCCTCTGATGCTCCTCTGATGCTCCTCTGATGCTCCTCTGATGCTCCTCTGAGGCTCCTCTGATGCTCCTCTGATGCTCCTCTGATGCTCCTCTGATGCTCCTCTGATGCTCCTCTGATGCTCCTGTGATGCTCCTCTGATGCTCCTCTGCTGCTCCTCTGATGCTCATCTGATGCTCCTCTGATGCTCCTCTGATGCTGTCTGATGCTCCTCTGATCCTCCTCTGATGCTCCTCTGATGCTCCTCTGATGCTCCTCTGATGCTCCTCTGATGCTCCACTGATGCTCCTCTGCTGCTCCTCTGATGCTCATCTGATGCTCCTCTGATGCTCCTCTGATGCTCCTCTGATGCTCCTCTTATGCTCTTCTTATGCTCCTCTGATCCTCCTCTGATGCTCCTCTGATGCTCCTCTAATGCTCCTCTGATGCTCCTCTGATCCCCCTCTGATGCTCCTCTGATGCTCCTCTGATGCTCCTCTGATGCTCCTCTGATGCTCCACTGATTCTCCTCTGATCCTCCTCTGATGCTCCTCTGATGCTCCTCTGATGCTCCTCTGATGCTCCTCTGATGCTCCTCTGATGCTCCTCTGATACTCCTCTGATGCTCCACTGATGCTCCTCTGATGCTCCACTGATGCTCCTCTGATGCTCCTCTGATGCTCCTCTGATGCTCCTCTGATGCTCCTCTGATGCTCCTCTGATGCTCCTCTGATGCTCCTCTGATGCTCCTTCTCCTACTCCTGCTCCTCTGATGCTCCTCTGATGATATCTGATGCTCCTGCTCCTGCTCCTGCTCCTGCTCCTGCTCCTGCTCCTGCTCCTGCTCCTGCTCCTGCTCCTCTGATGCTCCTCTGATGCTCCTGCTCCACCTGCTCCTGCTCCTGCTCCTGCTCCTGCTCCTGCTCCTGCTCCTGCTCCTGCTCCTCTGATGCTCCTCTGATGCTCCTGCTCCTGCACCTGCTCCTGCTCCTGCTCCTGCTCCTGCTCCTGCTCCTGCTCCTCTGATGCTCCTCTGATGCTCCTCTGATGCTCCTCTGATGCTCCTCTGATGCTCCTCTGATGCTCCTCTGATGCTCCTCTGATGCTCCTCTGATGCTCCTCTGATGCTCCTCTGATGCTCCTCTGATGCTCCTCTGATGCTCCTCTGATGCTCCTCTGATGCTCCAATGATGCACCTCTGATGCTCCTGTGATGCTCCTGTGATGCTCCTGTGATGCTCCTCTGATGCTCCTCTGATGCTCCTCTGATGCTCCTCTGATGCTGCTCTGATGCTCCTCTGATCCTCCTCTGATCCTCCTCTGATGCTCCTCTGATGCTCCTCTGATGCTCCTCTGATGCTCCTCTGAGGCTCCTCTGATGCTCCTCTGATGCTCCTCTCATCCTCCTCTGATGCTCCTCTGATGCTCCTCTGATGCTCCTCTGATGCTCCTCTGATGCTCCTCTGATGCTCCTCTGATCCTCCTCTGATGCTCCTCTGATGCTCCTCTGATGCTCCTCTGATGCTCCTCTGAGGCTCCTCTGATGCTCCTCTGATGCTCCTCTGATGCTCCTCTGATGCTCCTCTGATGCTCCTCTGATGCTCCTGTGATGCTCCTCTGATGCTCCTCTGCTGCTCCTCTGATGCTCATCTGATGCTCCTCTGATTCTCCTCTGATGCTCCTCTGATGCTCCTCTGATGCTCCTCTGATGCTCCTCTGATGCTCCTCTGAGGCTCCTCTGATGCTCCTCTGATGCTCCTCTGATGCTCCTCTGATGCTCCTCTGATGCTCCTCTGATGCTCCTCTGATGCTCCTCTGATGCTCCTGTGATCCTCCTCTGATGCTCCTCTGATGCTCCTCTGATGCTCCTCTGATCCTCCTCTGATGCTCCTCTGATGCTCCTCTGATTTTCCTCTGATGCTCCTCTGATGCTCCTCTGAGGCACCTCTGAGGCTCCTCTGATTCTCTTCTGATGCTCCTCTGATGCTCCTCTGATGCTCCTCTGATGCTCCTGTGATGCTCCTCTGATGCTCCTGTGATGCTCCTCTGCTGTTCCTCTGCTGTTCCTCTGATGCTCCTCTGATGCTCCTCTGATGCTCCTCTGATGCTCCTCTTGAGGCTCCTCTGATGCTCCTCTGATGCTCCTCTGATCCTCCTCTGATGCTCCTCTGATGCTCCTCTGATGCTCCTCTGATGCTCCTATGATGCTCCTCTGATGCTCCTCTGATGCTCCTCTGATGCTCCTCTGATGCTCCTCTGATGCTCCTCTGATGCTCCTCTGATGCTCCTCTGATGCTCCTCTGATGCTCCTCTGATGCTCCTGCTCCTGCTCCTGCTCCTGCTCCTGCTCCTGCTCCTGCTCCTGCTCCTGCTCCTGCTCCTGCTCCTGCTCCTGCTCCTGCTCCTGCTCCTGCTCCTGCTCCTGCTCCTGCTCCTGCTCCTGTTCCTGCTCCTGCTGCTGCTCCTGCTCCTGCACCTCTGATGCTCCTCTGATGCACCTCTGATGCTCCTCTGATGCTCCTCTGATACTCCTCTGATGCTCCTTAGATGCTCCTCTGATGCTCCTCTGATGCTCCTCTGATGCTCCTGTGATGCTCCTCTGCTGTTCCTCTGCTGTTCCTCTGATGCTCCTCTGATGCTCCTCTGATGCTCCTCTGATGCTCCTCTTGAGGCTCCTCTGATGCTCCTCTGATGCTCCTCTGATCCTCCTCTGATGCTCCTCTGATGCTCCTCTGATGCTCCTCTGATGCTCCTATGATGCTCCTCTGATGCTCCTCTGATGCTCCTCTGATGCTCCTCTGATGCTCCTCTGATGCTCCTCTGATGCTCCTCTGATGCTCCTCTGATGCTCCTCTGATGCTCCTCTGATGCTCCTGCTCCTGCTCCTGCTCCTGCTCCTGCTCCTGCTCCTGCTCCTGCTCCTGCTCCTGCTCCTGCTCCTGCTCCTGCTCCTGCTCCTGCTCCTGCTCCTGCTCCTGCTCCTGCTCCTGCTCCTGTTCCTGCTCCTGCTGCTGCTCCTGCTCCTGCACCTCTGATGCTCCTCTGATGCACCTCTGATGCTCCTCTGATGCTCCTCTGATACTCCTCTGATGCTCCTTAGATGCTCCTCTGATGCTCCTCTGATGCTCCTCTGATGCACCTCTGATGCTCCTCTGATGCTCCTCTGATACTCCTCTGATGCTCCTTAGATGCTCCTCTGATGCTCCTCTGATTCTCCTCTGATGCTCCGCTGATGCTCCTCTGATGCTCCTCTGATGCTCCTCTGATGATCCTCTGATCCTCCTCTGATGTTCCACTGATGCTCCTCTGATGCTCCTGTGATGCTCCTGTAATGCTCCTCTGATTCTCCTCTGATGCTCCTCTGATGCTCCTCTGATGCTCCTCTGATGCTCCTCTGATGCTCCTCTGATGCTCCTCTGATGCTCCTCTGATGTTCCTCTGATGCTCCTCTGATGCTCCTCTGATGCTCCTGCTCCTGCTCCTGCTCCTGCTCCTGCTCCTGCTCCTGCTCCTGCTCCTGCTCCTGCTCCTGCTCCTGCTCCTGCTCCTGCTCCTGCTCCTGCTCCTGCTCCTGCCCCTGCTCCTGCTCCTGCTCCTGCTCCTGCTCCTGCTCCTGCTCCTGCTCCGGCTCCTGCTCCGGCTCCTGCTCCGGCTCCTGCTCCTGCACCTCTGATGCTCCTGCTCCTGCTCGATGCTCCTCTGATGCACCTCTGATGCTCCTCTGATGCTCCTCTGATGCTCCACTGATGCTCCTCAGATGCTCCTCTGATGCACCTCTGATGCTCCTCTGATGCTCCTATGATGCTCCTCTGATGCTCCTCAGATGCTCCTCTGATGCACCTCTGATGCTCCTCTGATGCTCCTCTGATGCTCCTCTGATGCTCCTCTGATGCTCCTCTGTTGCTCCTCTGATGCTCCTCTGATGCTCCTCTGATGCTCCAATGATGCTCCAATGATGCTCCACTGATGCTCTTGTGATGCTCCTCTGATGCTCCTCTGATGCTCCTCTGATGCTCCTCTGATGCTCCTCTGATGCTCCTCTGATGCTCTTCTGATCTTCCTCTGATCCTCCTATGATGCTCCTCTGATGCTCCTCTGATGCTCCTCTGATGCTCCTCTGATGCTCCTCTGAGGCTCCTCTGAGGCTCCTCTGAGGCTCCTCTGATGCTCCTCTGAGGCTCCTCTGATGCTCCTCTGATGCTCCTCTGATGCTCCTCTGATGATCCTCTGATGCTCCTGTGATGCTCCTCTGATGCTCCTCTGCTGCTCCTCTGATGCTCATCTGATTCTCCTCTGATGCTCCTCTGATGCTCCTCTGATGCTCCTCTGATGCTCCTCTGATGCTCCTCTGATGCTCCTCTGATGCTCCTCTGATGCTCCTCTGATGCTCCTCTGATGCTCCTCTGATGCTCCTCTGAGGCTCCTCTGATGCTCCTCTGATGCTCCTCTGATGCTCCTCTGATGCTCCTCTGATGCTCCTCTGATGCTCCTGTGATGCTCCTCTGATGCTCCTCTGCTGCTCTTCTGATGCTCATCTGATGCTCCTCTGATTCTCCTCTGATGCTCCTCTGATGCTCCTCTGATGCTGTCTGATGCTCCTCTGATCCTCCTCTGATGCTCCTCTGATGCTCCTCTGATGCTCCTCTGATGCTCCTCTGATGCTCCTCTGATGCTCCACTGATGCTCCTCTGATGCTCTTCTTATGCTCCTCTGATCCTCCTCTGATGCTCCTCTGATGCTCCTCTGATGCTCCTCTGATGCTCCTCTGATGCTCCTCTGATGCTACTCTGATGCTACTCTGATGCTCCTCTGATGCTCCTCTGATGCTCCTCTGATGCTCCTCTGATGCTCCTCTGATGCTCCTCTGATGCTCCTCTGATCCTCCTCTGATGCTCCTCTGATGCTCCTTTGATGCTCCTCTGATGCTCCTCTGATGCTCCTCAGAGGCTCCTCTGATGCTCCTCTGATGCTCCTCTGATGCTCCTCTGATGCTCCTCTGATGCTCCTCTGATGCTCCTGTGATCCTCCTCTGATGCTCCTCTAATGCTCCTCTGATGCTCCTCTGATCCTCCTCTGATGCTCCTCTGATGCTCCTCTGATGCTCCTCTGATGCTCCTCTGATGCTCCTCTGATGCTCCTCTGATGCTCCTCTGATGCTCCTCTGATCCTCCTCTGATGCTCCTCTGATGCTCCTCTGATGCTCTTCTGATGCTCCTCTGATGCTCCTCTGATGCTCCTCTGAGGCTCCTCTGATGCTCCTCTGATGCTCCTCTGATGCTCCTCTGATGCTCCTCTGATGCTCCTCTGATGATCCTGTGATGCTCCTCTGATGCTCCTGTGATCCTCCTCTGATGCTCCTCTGCTGCTCCTCTGATGCTCCTCTGATGCTCCTCTGATGCTCCTCTGATGCTCCTCTGAGGCTCCTCTGATGCTCCTCTGATGCTCCTCTGATCCTCCTCTGATGCTCTTCTGATGCTCCTCTGATGCTCCTCTGATGCTCCTCTGATGCTCCTCTGATGCTCCTCTGATGCTCCTCTGATGCTCCTCTGATCCTCCTCTGATGCTCCTCTGATGCTCCTCTGATGCTCCTCTGATGCTCCTCTGATGCTCCTCTAATGCTCCAATGATGCTCCTCTGATGCTCCTGTGATGCTCCTCTGATGCTCCTCTGATGCTCCTGTGATGCTCCTCTGATGCTCATCTGATGCTCCTCTGCTGTTCCTCTGATGCTCCACTGATGCTCCAATGATGCTCCTCTGATGCTCCTGTGATGCTCCTCTGATGCTCCTCTGATGCTCCTGTGATGCTCCTCTGATGCTCATCTGATGCTCCTCGCTGTTCCTCTGATGCTCCTCTGATGCTCCTCTGATGCTCCTCTGATGCTCCTCTGAGGCTCCTCTGATGCTCCTCTGATGCTCCTCTGATGCTCCTCTGATGCTCCTCTGATGATCCTCTGATCCTCCTCTGATGCTCCTCTGATGCTCCTGTGATGCTCCTCTGATGCTCCTGTGATCCTCCTCTGATGCTCCTCTGCTGCTCCTCTGATGCTCCTCTGAGGCTCCTCTGATGCGCCTCTGATGCTCCTCTGATCCTCCTCTGATGCTCGTCTGATGCTCCTCTGATGCTCCTCTGATGCTCCTCTGATGCTCCTCTGATGCTCCTCTGATGCTCCTCTGAGGCTCCTCTGATGCTCCTCTGATGCTCCTCTGATCCTCCTCTGATGCTCCTCTGATGCTCCTCTGATGCTCCTCTGATGCTCCTCTGATGCTCCTCTGAAGCTCCTCTGATGCTCCTCTGAAGCTCCTCTGATGCTCCTCTGATGCTCCTCTGATGCTCCTCTGATGCTCCTCTGAGGCTCCTCTGATCCTCCTCTGATGCTCCTCTGATGCTCCTCTGAGGCTCCTCTGATGCTCCTCTGATGCTCCTCTGATCCTCCTCTGATGCTCCTCTGATGCTCCTCTGATGCTCCTCTGATGCTCCTCTGATGCTCCTCTGAAGCTCCTCTGATGCTCCTCTGATGCTCCTCTGATGCTCCTCTGATGCTCCTCTGATGCTCTACCTATGATCCTCTGATGCTCCTGCTCCTGCTCCTGCTCCTGCTCCTGCTCATGCTCCTGCTCCTGCTCCTGCTCCTGCTCCTGCTCATCTGATGCTCCTCTGATGCTCCTGCTCCTGCTCCTGCTCCTGCTCCTGCTCCTCTGATGCTCCTCTGATGCTCCTCTGATGCTCCTCTGATGTTCCTCTGATGCTCCTCTGATGCTCCACTGATGCTCCTCTGATGCTCCTCTGATGCTCCTCTGATGCTCCTCTGATGCTCCTCTGTTGCTCCTCTGATGCTCCCCTGATGCTCCTCTGATGCTCCTCTGATGCTCCACTGATGCTCTTCTGATGCTCCTCTGATGCTCCTCTGATGCTCGTCTGATGCTCCTCTGAGGCTCCTCTGAGGCTCCTCTGAGGCTCCTCTGATGCTCCTCTGATGCTCCTCTGATGCTCCTCTGATGCTCCTCTGATGCTCCTCTGATGCTCTTCCTATGATCCTCTGATGCTCCTGCTCCTGCTCCTGCTCCTGCTCCTGCTCATGCTCCTGCTCCTGCTCCTGCTCCTGCTCCTGCTCATCTGATGCTCCTCTGATGCTCCTGCTCCTGCTCCTGCTCCTGCTCCTGCTCCTCTGATGCTCCTCTGATGCTCCTCTGATGCTCCTCTGCTGCTCCTCTGATGCTCCTCTGATGCTCCTCTGATGCTCCTCTGATGCTCCTCTGTTGCTCCTCTGATGCTCCCCTGATGCTCCTCTGATGCTCCTCTGATGCTCCACTGATGCTCTTCTGATGCTCCTCTGATGCTCCTCTGATGCTCGTCTGATGCTCCTCTGAGGCTCCTCTGAGGCTCCTCTGAGGCTCCTCTGATGCTCCTCTGATGCTCCTCTGATGCTCCTCTGATGCTCCTCTGATGCTCCTCTGATGCTCTTCCTATGATCCTCTGATGCTCCTGCTCCTGCTCCTGCTCCTGCTCCTGCTCATGCTCCTGCTCCTGCTCCTGCTCCTGCTCCTGCTCATCTGATGCTCCTCTGATGCTCCTGCTCCTGCTCCTGCTCCTGCTCCTGCTCCTCTGATGCTCCTCTGATGCTCCTCTGATGCTCCTCTGATGTTCCTCTGATGCTCCTCTGATGCTCCACTGATGCTCCTCTGATGCTCCTCTGATGCTCCTCTGATGCTCCTCTGATGCTCCTCTGTTGCTCCTCTGATGCTCCCCTGATGCTCCTCTGATGCTCCTCTGATGCTCCACTGATGCTCTTCTGATGCTCCTCTGATGCTCCTCTGATGCTCGTCTGATGCTCCTCTGAGGCTCCTCTGAGGCTCCTCTGAGGCTCCTCTGATGCTCCTCTGATGCTCCTCTGATGCTCCTCTGATGCTCCTCTGATGCTCCTCTGATGCTCCTCTGATGCTCCTCTGAGGCTCCTCTGATGCTCCTCTGATGCTCCTCTGATGCTCCTCTGATGCTCCTCTGATGCTCCTCTGATGCTCCTCTGATGCTCCTCTGATGCTCCTCTGATGCTCCTCTGATGCTCCTCTGATCCTCCTCTGATGCTCCTCTGATGCTCCTCTGATGCTCATCTGATGCTCCTCTGATACTCCTCTGATGCTCCTCTGAGGCTCCTCTGATGCTCCTCTGATGCTCCTCTGATGCTCCTCTGATGCTCCTCTGATGCTCCTCTGATGCTCCTGTGATCCTCCTCTGATGCTCCTGTGCTGCTCCTCTGATGCTCCTCTGATGCTCCTCTGATGCTCCTCTGATGCTCCTCTGATGCTCCTCTGATGCTCCTGCTCCTGCTCCTGCTCCTGCTCCTGCTCCTGCTCCTGCTCCTTCTCCGGCTCCTGCTCCTGCTCCTGCTCCTGCTCCTGCTCCTGCTCCTGCTCCTGCTCCTGCTCCTGCTCCTGCTCCTGCTCCTGCTCCTGCTCCTGCTCCTGCTCCTGCTCCTGCTCCTGCTCCTGCTCCTGCTCCTGCTCCTGTTCCTGCTCCTGCTCCTGCTCCTGCACCTCTGATGCTCCTCTGATGCACCTCTGATGCTCCTCTGATGCTCCTCTGATGCTCCTCTGATGCACCTCTGATGCTCCTCTGATGCTCCTCTGATAGTCCTCTGATGCTCCTCAGATGCTCCTCTGATGCTCCTCTGATGCTCCTCTGATGCTCCTCTGATACTCCTCTGATGCTCCTCAGATGCTCCTCTGATGCTCCTCTGATGCTCCTCTGATGCTCCTCTGATGCACCTCTGATGCACCTCTGATGCTCCTCTGATGCTCCTCTGAATCTCCTCTGATGCTCCTCAGATGCTCCTCTGATGCTCCTCTGATAATCCTCTGATGCTCCTCAGATGCTCCTCTGATGTTCCTCTGATGCTCCTCTGATGCTCCTCTGATGCTCCTCTGATGCTCCTCTGATCCTCCTCTGATGCTCCTCTGATGCTCCTCTGATGCTCCTCTGATGCTCCTCTGATGCTCCTCTGATGCTCCTCTGATCCTCCTCTGATGCTCCTCTGATGCTCCTCTGATGCTCCTCTGATGCTCCTCTGATGCTCCTCTGATGCTCCTCCGATGCTCCTCTGATGCTCCTCTAATCCTCCTCTGATGCTCCACTGATGCTCCTCTGATGCTCCTCTGATGCTCCTCTGATGCTCCTCTGATGCTCCTGCTCCTGCTCCTGCTCCTGCTCCTGCTCCTGCTCCTGCCCCTGCTCCTGCTCCTCTGATGCTCCTCTGATGCTCCTCTGATGCTCCTCTGATGCTCCTCTGATGCTCCTCTGATGCTCCTCTGATGCTCCTCTGATCCTCCTCTGATGCTCCACTGATGCTCCTCTGATGCTCCTCTAATGCTCCTCTGATGCTCCTCTGATGCTCCTGTGATGCTCCTCTTATGCTCCTCTGATGCTCCTCTGATGCTCCTGTGATGCTCCTCTGATGCTCCTCTGCTGCTCCTCTGATGCTCATCTGATTCTCCTCTGATGCTCCTCTGATGCTCCTCTGATGCTCCTCTGATGCTCCTCTGATGCTCCTCTGCTGCTCCTCTGATGCTCATCTGATGCTCCTCTGATTCTCCTCTGATGCTCCTCTGATGCTCCTCTGATGCTCCTCTGATGCTCCTCTGATCCACCTCTGATGCTCCTCTGATGCTCCTCTGATGCTCCTCTGATGCTCCTGTGATGCTCCTCTGATGCTCCTCTGCTTCTCCTCTGATGCTCCTCTGATGCTCCTCTGATGCTCCTCTGATGCTCCTCTGATCCACCTCTGATGCTCCTCTGATGCTCCTCTGATGCTCCACTGATGCTCCTCTGATGCTCCTCTAATGCTCCTCTGATGCTCCTCTGATGCTCCTGTGATGCTCCTCTTATGCTCCTCTGATGCTCCTCTGATGCTCCTGTGATGCTCCTCTGATGCTCCTCTGATGCTCCTCTGATGCTCCTCTGAAGCTCCTCTGATACTCCTCTGATGCTCCTCTGATGCTCCTGTGATGCTCCTCTGATGCTCCTCTGCTGCTCCTCTGATGCTCATCTGATGCTCCTCTGATTCTCCTCTGATGCTCCTCTGATGCTCCTCTGATGCTCCTCTGATGCTCCTCTGATCCACCTCTGATGCTCCTCTGATGCTCCTCTGATGCTCCTCTGATGCTCCTGTGATGCTCCTCTGATGCTCCTCTGCTTCTCCTCTGATGCTCATCTGATGCTCCTCTGATTCTCCTCTGATGCTCCTCTGATGCTCGTCTGATGCTCCTCCTATGCTCCTCTGATCCTCCTCTGATGCTCCTCTGATGCTCCTCTGATGCTCCTCTGATGCTACTCTGATGCTCCTCTGATGCTCCTCTGATGCTCCTCTGATGCTCCTCTGATGCTCCTCTGATGCTCCTCTGATGCTCCTCTGATCCTCCTCTGCTGCTCCTCTGATGCTCCTCTGATGCTCCTCTAATGCTCCTCTGATGCTCCTCTGATGCTCCTCTGAGGCTCCTCTGATGCTCCTCTGATGCTCCTCTGATGCTCCTCTGATGCTCCTCTGATGCTCCTCTGATTCTCCTCTGATGCTCCTGTGATGCTCCTCTGATGCTCCTGTGATCCTCCTCTGATTCTCTTCTGATGCTCCTCTGATGCTCCTGTGATGCTCCTCTGCTGTTCCTCTGATGTTCCTCTGATGCTCCTCTGATGCTCCTCTGATGCTCCTCTGATGCTCCTCTGAGGCTCCTCTGATACTCCTCTGATGCTCCTCTGATCCTCCTCTGATGCTCCTCTGATACTCCTCTGATGCTCCTCTGATGCTCCTCTGAGGCTCCTATGATGCTCCTCTGATGCTCCTCTGATACTCCTCTGATGCTCCTCTGATGCTCCTCTGATGCTCCTCTGATGCTCCTCTGATGCTCCTCTGATGCTCCTGTGATGCTCCTCTGATGCTCCTCTGATGCTCCTCTGATGCTCCTCTGATGCTCCTGCTCCTGCTCTTGCTCCTGCTCCTGCTCCTGCTCCTGCTCCTGCTCCTGCTCCTGCTCCTGCTCCTGCTCCTGCTCCTGCTCCTGTTCCTGCTCCTGCTGCTGCTCCTGCTCCTGCACCTCTGATGCTCCTCTGATGCACCTCTGATGCTCCTCTGATGCTCCTCTGATACTCCTCTGATGCTCCTTAGATGCTCCTCTGATGCTCCTCTGATGCTCCTCTGATGCTCCTCTGATGCTCCTGTGATGCTCCTCTGATGCTCCTCTGCTGCTCCTCTGATGCTCATCTGATGCTCCTCTGATTCTCCTCTGATGCTCCTCTGATGCTCCTCTGATGCTCCTCTGATGCTCCTCTGAGGCACCTCTGAGGCTCCTCTGATTCTCTTCTGATGCTCCTCTGATGCTCCTCTGATGCTCCTCTGATGCTCCTGTGATGCTCCTCTGATGCTCCTGTGATGCTCCTCTGCTGTTCCTCTGCTGTTCCTCTGATGCTCCTCTGATGCTCCTCTGATGCTCCTCTGATGCTCCTCTGATGCTCCTGCTCCTGCTCCTGCTCCTGCTCCTGCTCCTGCTCCTGCTCCTGCTCCTGCTCCTGCTCCTGCTCCTGCTCCTGCTCCTGCTCCTGCTCCTGCTCCTGCTCCTGCTCCTGCTCCTGTTCCTGCTCCTGCTGCTGCTCCTGCTCCTGCACCTCTGATCCTCCTCTGATGCTCCTCTGATGCTCCTCTGATGCTCCTCTGATGCTCCTCTGATGCTCCTCTGATGCTCCTCTGATGCTCCTCTGATCCTCCTCTGATGCTCCTCTGATGCTCCTCTGATGCTCCTCTGAGGCTCCTCTGATGCTCCTCTGATACTCCTCTGATGCTCCTCTGATGCTCCTCTGATGCTCCTCTGATGCTCCTCTGATGCTCCTGTGATGCTCCTCTGATGCTCCACTGCTGCTCCTCTGATGCTCATCTGATGCTCCTCTGAGCTCCTCTGATCCTCCTCTGATGCTCCTCTGATGCTCCTCTGATGCTCCTCTGATGCTCCTCTGATGCTCCTCTGATGCTCCTCTGATGCTCCTCTGATCCTCCTCTGATGCTCCTCTGATGCTCCTCTGATGCTCCTCTGATGCTCCTCTGAGGCTCCTCTGATGCTCCTCTGATGCTCCTCTGATGCTCCTCTGATGCTCCTCTGATGCTCCTCTGATGCTCCTGTGATGCTCCTCTGATGCTCCTCTGCTGCTCCTCTGATGCTCATCTGATGCTCCTCTGATTCTCCTCTGATGCTCCTCTGATGCTCCTCTGATGCTCCTCTGATGCTCCTCTGAGGCACCTCTGAGGCTCCTCTGATTCTCTTCTGATGCTCCTCTGATGCTCCTCTGATGCTCCTCTGATGCTCCTGTGATGCTCCTCTGATGCTCCTGTGATGCTCCTCTGCTGTTCCTCTGCTGTTCCTCTGATGCTCCTCTGATGCTCCTCTGATGCTCCTCTGATGCTCCTCTGAGGCTCCTCTGATGCTCCTCTGATGCTCCTCTGATCCTCCTCTGATGCTCCTCTGATGCTCCTCTGATGCTCCTCTGATGCTCCTATGATGCTCCTCTGATGCTCCTCTGATGCTCCTCTGATGCTCCTCTGATGCTCCTCTGATGCTCCTCTGATGCTCCTCTGATCCTCCTCTGATGCTCCTCTGATGCTCCTCTGATGCTCCTCTGATGCTCCTCTGATGCTCCTCTGATGCTCCTCTGATGCTCCTCTGAGGCTCCTCTGATGCTCCTCTGATGCTCCTCTGATGCTCCTCTGATGCTCCTCTGATGCTCCTCTGATGCTCCTCTGATGCTCCTCTGATGCTCCTCTGCTGCTCCTCTGATGCTCATCTGATGCTCCTCTGATTCTCCTCTGATGCTCCTCTGATGCTCCTCTGATGCTCCTCTGATGCTCCTCTGATGCTCCTCTGATGCTCCTCTGATGCTCCTCTGATGCTCCTCTGATGCTCCTCTGATGCTCCTCTGCTGCTCCTCTGATGCTCATCTAATGCTCCTCTGATTCTCCTCTGATGCTCCTCTGATGCTCCTCTGATGCTCCTCTGATGCTCCTCTGAGGCACCTCTGAGGCTCCTCTGATTCTCTTCTGATGCTCCTCTGATGCTCCTCTGATGCTCCTCTGATGCTCCTGTGATGCTCCTCTGATGCTCCTGTGATGCTCCTCTGCTGTTCCTCTGCTGTTCCTCTGATGCTCCTCTGATGCTCCTCTGATGCTCCTCTGATGCTCCTCTTGAGGCTCCTCTGATGCTCCTCTGATACTCCTCTGATCCTCCTCTGATGCTCCTCTGATGCTCCTCTGATGCTCCTCTGATGCTCCTATGATTCTCCTCTGATGCTCCTCTGATGCTCCTCTGATGCTCCTCTGATGCTCCTCTGATTTTCCTCTGATGCTCCTCTGATGCTCCTCTGATGCTCCTCTGATCCTCCTCTGATGCTCCTCTGATGCTCCTCTGATGCTCCTCTGATGCTCCTCTGATGCTCCTCTGATGCTCCTCTGATGCTCCTCTGATGCTCCTGCTCCTGCTCCTGCTCCTGCTCCTGCTCCTGCTCCTGCTCCTGCTCCTGCTCCTGCTCCTGCTCCTGCTCCTGCTCCTGCTCCTGCTCCTGCTCCTGCTCCTGCTCCTGCTCCTGTTCCTGCTCCTGCTGCTGCTCCTGCTCCTGCACCTCTGATGCTCCTCTGATGCACCTCTGATGCTCCTCTGATGCTCCTCTGATACTCCTCTGATGCTCCTTAGATGCTCCTCTGATGCTCCTCTGATGCTCCTCTGATGCCTCTGTGATGCTCCTCTGATGCTCCTCTGATTCTCCTCTGATGCTCCGCTGATGCTCCTCTGATGCTCCTCTGATGCTCCTCTGATGATCCTCTGATCCTCCTCTGATGTTCCACTGATGCTCCTCTGATGCTCCTGTGATGCTCCTGTAATGCTCCTCTGATTCTCCTCTGATGCTCCTCTGATGCTCCTCTGATGCTCCTCTGATGCTCCTCTGATGCTCCTCTGATGCTCCACTGATGCTCCTCTGATGTTCCTCTGATGCTCCTCTGATGCTCCTCTGATGCTCCTGCTCCTGCTCCTGCTCCTGCTCCTGCTCCTGCTCCTGCTCCTGCTCCTGCTCCTGCTCCTGCCCCTGCTCCTGCTCCTGCTCCTGCTCCTGCTCCTGCTCCTGCTCCTGCTCCGGCTCCTGCTCCGGCTCCTGCTCCGGCTCCTGCTCCTGCACCTCTGATGCTCCTGCTCCTGCTCGATGCTCCTCTGATGCACCTCTGATGCTCCTCTGATGCTCCTCTGATGCTCCACTGATGCTCCTCAGATGCTCCTCTGATGCACCTCTGATGCTCCTCTGATGCTCCTATGATGCTCCTCTGATGCTCCTCAGATGCTCCTCTGATGCACCTCTGATGCTCCTCTGATGCTCCTCTGATGCTCCTCTGATGCTCCTCTGATGCTCCTCTGTTGCTCCTTTGATGCTCCTCTGATGCTCCTCTGATGCTCCAATGATGCTCCAATGATGCTCAACTGATGCTCCTGTGATGCTCCTCTGATGCTCCTCTGATGCTCCTCTGATGCTCCTCTGATGCTCCTCTGATGCTCCTGTGATCCTCCTCTGATGCTCCTCTAATGCTCCTCTGATGCTCCTCTGATCCTCCTCTGATGCTCCTCTGATGCTCCTCTGATGCTCCTCTGATGCTCCTCTGATGCTCCTCTGATGCTCCTCTGATGCTCCACTGATGCTCCTCTGATCCTCCTCTGATGCTCCTCTGATGCTCCTCTGATGCTCCTCTGATGCTCCTCTGATGCTCCTCTGATGCTCCTCTGATGCTCCTCTGATGCTCCACTGATGCTCCTCTGATGCTCCACTGATGCTCCTCTGATGCTCCTCTGATGCTCCTCTGATGCTCCTCTGATGCTCCTCTGATGCTCCTCTGATGCTCCTCTGATGCTCCTCTGATGCTCATTCTCCTACTCCTGCTCCTCTGATGCTCCTCTGATGACATCTGATGCTCCTGCTCCTGCTCCTGCTCCTGCTCCTGCTCCTCTGATGCTCCTCTGATGTTCCTGCTCCTGCTCCTGCTCCTGCTCCTGCTCCTGCTCCTGCTCCTGCTCCTGCTCCTGCTCCTGCTCCTCTGATGCTCCTCTGATGCTCCTGCTCCTGCACCTGCTCCTGCTCCTGCTCCTGCTCCTGCTCCTGCTCCTGCTCCTGCTCCTGCTCCTCTGAGGCTCCTCTGATGCTCCTCTGATGCTCCTCTGATTCTCCTCTGAGGCTCCTCTGATGCTCCTCTGATGCTCCTCTGATGCTCCTGTGATGCTCCTCTGATGCTCCTCTGCTGCTCCTCTGATGCTCCTCTGATGCTCATCTGATGCTCCTCTGATGCTCCTCTGATGCTCCTCTGATGCTCCTCTGATGCTCCTCTGATCCTCCTCTGATGCTCCTCTGATGCCTCTCTGATGCTCCTCTGATGCTCCTCTGATGCTCCTCTGATGCTCCTCTGATGCTCCTCTGATGCTCCTGCTCCTGCACCTGCTCCTGCTCCTGCTCCTGCTCCTGCTCCTGCTCCTGCTCCTGCTCCTGCTCCTCTGAGGCTCCTCTGATGCTCCTCTGATGCTCCTCTGATTCTCCTCTGAGGCTCCTCTGATGCTCCTCTGATGCTCCTCTGATGCTCCTCTGATGCTCCTCTGATGCTCCTCTGCTGCTCCTCTGATGCTCCTCTGATGCTCCTCTGATGCTCCTCTGATGCTCCTCTGATGCTCCTCTGATGCTCCTCTGATGCTCCTCTGATCCTTCTCTGATGCTCCTCTGATGCCTCTCTGATGCTCCTCTGATGCTCCTCTGATGCTCCTCTGATGCTCCTCTGATGCTACTCTGATGCTCCTCTGATGCTCCTCTGATGCTCCTCTGATTCTCCTCTGATGCTCCTCTGATCCTCCTCTGATGCTCCTCTGATGCTCTTCTGATGCTCCTCTGATGCTCCTCTGATGCTCCTCTGAGGCTCCTCTGATGCTCCTCTGATGCTCCTCTGATGCTCCTCTGATGCTCCTCTGATGATCCTGTGATGCTCCTCTGATGCTCCTGTGATCCTCCTCTGAGGCTCCTCTGCTGCTCCTCTGATGCTCCTCTGATGCTCCTCTGATGCTCCTCTGATGCTCCTCTGAGGCTCCTCTGATGCTCCTCTGATGCTCCTCTGATCCTCCTCTGATGCTCCTCTGATGCTCCTCTGATGCTCCTCTGATGCTCCTCTGATGCTCCTCTGATGCTCCTCTGATGCTCCTCTGATCCTCCTCTGATGCTCCTCTGATGCTCCTCTGATGCTCCTCTGATGCTCCTCTGAGGCTCCTCTGATGCTCCTCTGATGCTCCTCTGATGCTCCTCTGATGCTCCTCTGATGCTCCTCTGATGCTCCTGTGATGCTCCTCTGATGCTCCTCTGCTGCTCCTCTGATGCTCACCTGATGCTCCTCTGATTCTCCTCTGATGCTCCTCTGATGCTCCTCTGATGCTCCTCTGATGCTCCTCTGATGCTCCTCTGAGGCTCCTCTGATGCTCCTCTGATGCTCCTCTGATGCTCCTCTGATGCTCCTCTGATGCTCCTCTGATGCTCCTCTGATGCTCCTCTGATGCTCCTGTGATCCTCCTCTGATGCTCCTCTGATGCTCCTCTGATGCTCCTCTGATCCTCCTCTGATGCTCCTCTGATGCTCCTCTGATGCTCCTCTGATGCTCCTCTGATGCTCCTCTGAGGCACCTCTGAGGCTCCTCTGATTCTCTTCTGATGCTCCTCTGATGCTCCTCTGATGCTCCTCTGATGCTCCTGTGATGCTCCTCTGATGCTCCTGTGATGCTCCTCTGCTGTTCCTCTGCTGTTCCTCTGATGCTCCTCTGATGCTCCTCTGATGCTCCTCTGATGCTCCTCTTGAGGCTCCTCTGATGCTCCTCTGATGCTCCACTGATGCTCCTCTGATGCTCCTCTGATGCTCCTCTGATGCTGCTCTGATGCTCCTCTGATCCTCCTCTGATCCTCCTCTGATTCTCCTCTGATGCTCCTCTGATGCTCCTCTGATGCTCCTCTGATGCTCCTCTGATGCTCCTCTGATGCTCTTCTGAGGCTCCTCTGAGGCTCCTCTGAGGCTCCTCTGAGGCTCCTCTGATGCTCCTCTGATGCTCCTCTGATTCTCCTCTGAGGCTCCTCTGATGCTCCTCTGATGCTCCTCTGATGCTCCTCTGATGCTCCTCTGCTGCTCCTCTGATGCTCCTCTGATGCTCCTCTGATGCTCCTCTGATGCTCCTCTGATGCTCCTCTGATGCTCCTCTGATCCTCCTCTGATGCTCCTCTGATGCTCTTCTGATGCTCCTCTGATGCTCCTCTGATGCTCCTCTGAGGCTCCTCTGATGCTCCTCTGATGCTCCTCTGATGCTCCTCTGATGCTCCTCCGATGATCCTGTGATGCTCCTCTGATGCTCCTGTGATCCTCCTCTGAGGCTCCTCTGCTGCTCCTCTGATGCTCCTCTGATGCTCCTCTGATGCTCCTCTGATGCTCCTCTGAGGCTCCTCTGATGCTCCTCTGATGCTCCTCTGATCCTCCTCTGATGCTCCTCTGATGCTCCTCTGATGCTCCTCTGATGCTCCTCTGATGCTCCTCTGATGCTCCTCTGATCCTCCTCTGATGCTCCTCTGATGCTCCTCTGATGCTCCTCTGATGCTCCTCTGAGGCTCCTCTGATGCTCCTCTGATGCTCCTCTGATGCTCCTCCGATGCTCCTCTGATGCTCCTCTGATGCTCCTGTGATGCTCCTCTGATGCTCCTCTGCTGCTCCTCTGATGCTCATCTGATGCTCCTCTGATTCTCCTCTGATGCTCCTCTGATGCTCCTCTGATGCTCCTCTGATGCTCCTCTGAGGCACCTCTGAGGCTCCTCTGATTCTCTTCTGATGCTCCTCTGATGCTCCTCTGATGCTCCTCTGATGCTCCTGTGATGCTCCTCTGATGCTCCTGTGATGCTCCTCTGCTGTTCCTCTGCTGTTCCTCTGATGCTCCTCTGATGCTCCTCTGATGCTCCTCTGATGCTCCTCTTGAGGCTCCTCTGATGCTCCTCTGATGCTCCTCTGATCCTCCTCTGATGCTCCTCTGATGCTCCTCTGATGCTCCTCTGATGCTCCTATGATGCTCCTCTGATGCTCCTCTGACCCTCCTCTGATGCTCCTCTGATGCTCCTCTGATGCTCCTCTGATGCTCCTCTGATGCTCCTCTGATGCTCCTCTGATGCTCCTCTGATGCTCCTCTGAGGCTCCTCTGATGCTCCTCTGATGCTCCTCTGATGCTCCTCTGATGCTCCTCTGATGCTCCTGTGATGCTCCTCTGATGCTCCTCTGCTGCTCCTCTGATGCTCATCTGATGCTCCTCTGATTCTCCTCTGATGCTCCTCTGATGCTCCTCTGATGCTCCTCTGATGCTCCTCTGATGCTCCTCTGATGCTCCTCTGATGCTCCTCTGATGCTCCTCTGATGCTCCTCTGATGCTCCTCTGATGCTCCTCTGATCCTCCTCTGATGCTCCTCTGCTGCTCCTCTGATGCTCATCTGATGCTCCTCTGATTCTCCTCTGATGCTCCTCTGATGCTCCTCTGATGCTCCTCTGATGCTCCTCTGAGGCACCTCTGAGGCTCCTCTGATTCTCTTCTGATGCTCCTCTGATGCTCCACTGATGCTCCTCTGATGCTCCTGTGATGCTCCTCTGATGCTCCTGTGATGCTCCTCTGCTGTTCCTCTGCTGTTCCTCTGATGCTCCTCTGATGCTCCTCTGATGCTCCTCTGATGCTCCTCTTGAGGCTCCTCTGATGCTCCTCTGATGCTCCTCTGATCCTCCTCTGATGCTCCTCTGATGCTCCTCTGATGCTCCTCTGATGCTCCTATGATGCTCCTCTGATGCTCCTCTGATGCTCCTCTGATGCTCCTCTGATGCTCCTCTGATGCTCCTCTGATGCTCCTCTGATGCTCCTCTGATCCTCCTCTGATGCTCCTCTGATGCTCCTCTGATGCTCCTCTGATGCTCCTCTGATCCTCCTCTGATGCTCCTCTGATGCTCCTCTGATGCTCCTGCTCCTGCTCCTGCTCCTGCTCCTGCTCCTGCTCCTGCTCCTGCTCCTGCTCCTGCTCCTGCTCCTGCTCCTGCTCCTGCTCCTGCTCCTGCTCCTGCTCCTGCTCCTGTTCCTGCTCCTGTTCCTGCTCCTGCTGCTGCTCCTGCTCCTGCACCTCTGATCCTCCTCTGATGCTCCTCTGATGCTCCTCTGATGCTCCTCTGATGCTCCTCTGATGCTCCTCTGATGCTCCTCTGATGCTCCTCTGATCCTCCTCTGATGCTCCTCTGATGCTCCTCTGATGCTCCTCTGAGGCTCCTCTGATGCTCCTCTGATACTCCTCTGATGCTCCTCTGATGCTCCTCTGATGCTCCTCTGATGCTCCTGTGATGCTCCTCTGGCTCCTCTGCTGCTCCTCTGATGCTCATCTGATGCTCCTCTGATTCTCCTCTGATGCTCCTCTGATACTCCTCTGATGCTCCTCTGATGCTCCTCTGATGCTCCTCTGATGCTCCTCTGATGCTCCTCTGATGCTCCTCTGATGCTCCTCTGATCCTCCTCTGATGCTCCTCTGATGCTCCTCTGATGCTCCTCTGATGCTCCTCTGAGGCTCCTCTGATGCTCCTCTGATGCTCCTCTGATGCTCCTCTGATGCTCCTCTGATGCTCCTCTGATGCTCCTGTGATGCTCCTCTGATGCTCCTCTGCTGCTCCTCTGATGCTCATCTGATGCTCCTCTGATTCTCCTCTGATGCTCCTCTGATGCTCCTCTGATGCTCCTCTGATGCTCCTCTGAGGCACCTCTGAGGCTCCTCTGATTCTCTTCTGATGCTCCTCTGATGCTCCTCTGATGCTCCTCTGATGCTCCTGTGATGCTCCTCTGATGCTCCTGTGATGCTCCTCTGCTGTTCCTCTGCTGTTCCTCTGATGCTCCTCTGATGCTCCTCTGATGCTCCTCTGATGCTCCTCTTGAGGCTCCTCTGATGCTCCTCTGATGCTCCTCTGATCCTCCTCTGATGCTCCTCTGATGCTCCTCTGATGCTCCTCTGATGCTCCTATGATGCTCCTCTGATGCTCCTCTGATGCTCGTCTGATGCTCCTCTGATGCTCCTCTGATGCTCCTCTGATGCTCCTCTGATGCTCCTCTGATCCTCCTCTGATGCTCCTCTGATGCTCCTCTGATGCTCCTCTGATGCTCCTCTGATGCTCCTCTGATGCTCCTCTGATGCTCCTCTGAGGCTCCTCTGAGGCTCCTCTGATGCTCCTCTGATGCTCCTCTGATGCTCCTCTGATGCTCCTCTGATGCTCCTCTGATGCTCCTCTGATGCTCCTCTGCTGCTCCTCTGATGCTCATCTGATGCTCCTCTGATTCTCCTCTGATGCTCCTCTGATGCTCCTCTGATGCTCCTCTGATGCTCCTCTGATGCTCCTCTGATGCTCCTCTGATGCTCCTCTGATGCTCCTCTGATGCTCCTCTGATGCTCCTCTGATGCTCCTCTGATGCTCCTCTGATGCTCCTCTGATGCTCCTCTGCTGCTCCTCTGATGCTCATCTGATGCTCCTCTGATTCTCCTCTGATGCTCCTCTGATGCTCCTCTGATGCTCCTCTGATGCTCCTCTGAGGCACCTCTGAGGCTCCGCTGATTCTCTTCTGATGCTCCTCTGATGCTCCTCTGATGCTCCTCTGATGCTCCTGTGATGCTCCTCTGATGCTCCTGTGATGCTCCTCTGCTGTTCCTCTGCTGTTCCTCTGATGCTCCTCTGATGCTCCTCTGATGCTCCTCTGATGCTCCTCTGATGCTCCTCTGATGCTCCTCTGAGGCTCCTCTGATGCTCCTCTGATGCTCCTCTGATGCTCCTCCGATGCTCCTCTGATGCTCCTCTGATGCTCCTGTGATGCTCCTCTGATGCTCCTCTGCTGCTCCTCTGATGCTCATCTGATGCTCCTCTGATTCTCCTCTGATGCTCCTCTGATGCTCCTCTGATGCTCCTCTGATGCTCCTCTGAGGCACCTCTGAGGCTCCTCTGATTCTCTTCTGATGCTCCTCTGATGCTCCTCTGATGCTCCTCTGATGCTCCTGTGATGCTCCTCTGATGCTCCTGTGATGCTCCTCTGCTGTTCCTCTGCTGTTCCTCTGATGCTCCTCTGATGCTCCTCTGATGCTCCTCTGATGCTCCTCTTGAGGCTCCTCTGATGCTCCTCTGATGCTCCTCTGATCCTCCTCTGATGCTCCTCTGATGCTCCTCTGATGCTCCTCTGATGCTCCTATGATGCTCCTCTGATGCTCCTCTGATCCTCCTCTGATGCTCCTCTGATGCTCCTCTGATGCTCCTCTGATGCTCCTCTGATGCTCCTCTGATGCTCCTCTGATGCTCCTCTGAGGCTCCTCTGATGCTCCTCTGATGCTCCTCTGATGCTCCTCTGATGCTCCTCTGATGCTCCTGTGATGCTCCTCTGATGCTCCTCTGCTGCTCCTCTGATGCTCATCTGATGCTCCTCTGATTCTCCTCTGATGCTCCTCTGATGCTCCTCTGATGCTCCTCTGATGCTCCTCTGATGCTCCTCTGATGCTCCTCTGATGCTCCTCTGATGCTCCTCTGATGCTCCTCTGATGCTCCTCTGATCCTCCTCTGATGCTCCTCTGCTGCTCCTCTGATGCTCATCTGATGCTCCTCTGATTCTCCTCTGATGCTCCTCTGATGCTCCTCTGATGCTCCTCTGATGCTCCTCTGAGGCACCTCTGAGGCTCCTCTGATTCTCTTCTGATGCTCCTCTGATGCTCCTCTGATGCTCCTCTGATGCTCCTGTGATGCTCCTCTGATGCTCCTGTGATGATCCTCTGCTGTTCCTCTGCTGTTCCTCTGATGCTCCTCTGATGATCCTCTGATGCTCCTCTGATGCTCCTCTTGAGGCTCCTCTGATGCTCCTCTGATGCTCCTCTGATCCTCCTCTGATGCTCCTCTGATGCTCCTCTGATGCTCCTCTGATGCTCCTCTGATGCTCCTCTGAGGCTCCTCTGATGCTCCTCTGATGCTCCTCTGATGCTCCTCTGATGCTCCTCTGATGCTCCTCTGATGCTCCTGTGATGCTCCTCTGATGCTCCTCTGCTGCTCCTCTGATGCTCATCTGATGCTCCTCTGATTCTCCTCTGATGCTCCTCTGATGCTCCTCTGATGCTCCTCTGATGCTCCTCTGAGGCACCTCTGATGCTCCTCTGATGCTCCTGTGATGCTCCTCTGATGCTCCTGTGATGCTCCTCTGCTGTTCCTCTGCTGTTCCTCTGATGCTCCTCTGATGCTCCTCTGATGCTCCTCTGATGCTCCTCTTGAGGCTCCTCTGATGCTCCTCTGATGCTCCTCTGATCCTCCTCTGATGCTCCTCTGATGCTCCTCTGATGCTCCTCTGATGCTCCTATGATGCTCCTCTGATGCTCCTCTGATGCTCCTCTGATGCTCCTCTGATGCTCCTCTGATGCTCCTCTGATGCTCCTCTGATGCTCCTCTGATCCTCCTCTGATGCTCCTCTGATGCTCCTCTGATGCTCCTCTGATGCTCCTCTGATGCTCCTCTGATGCTCCTCTGAGGCTCCTCTGAGGCTCCTCTGATGCTCCTCTGATGCTCCTCTGATGCTCCTCTGATGCTCCTCTGATGCTCCTCTGATGCTCCTCTGATGCTCCTCTGATGCTCCTCTGATGCTCATCTGATGCTCCTCTGATTCTCCTCTGATGCTCCTCTGATGCTCCTCTGATGCTCCTCTGATGCTCCTCTGATGCTCCTCTGATGCTCCTCTGATGCTCCTCTGATGCTCCTCTGATGCTCCTCTGATGCTCCTCTGATGCTCATCTGATGCTCCTCTGATTCTCCTCTGATGCTCCTCTGATGCTCCTCTGATGCTCCTCTGATGCTCCTCTGAGGCACCTCTGAGGCTCCTCTGATTCTCTTCTGATGCTCCTCTGATGCTCCTCTGATGCTCCTCTGATGCTCCTGTGATGCTCCTCTGATGCTCCTGTGATGCTCCTCTGCTGTTCCTCTGCTGTTCCTCTGATGCTCCTCTGATGCTCCTCTGATGCTCCTCTGATGCTCCTCTTGAGGCTCCTCTGATGCTCCTCTGATACTCCTCTGATCCTCCTCTGATGCTCCTCTGATGCTCCTCTGATGCTCCTCTGATGCTCCTATGATGCTCCTCTGATGCTCCTCTGATGCTCCTCTGATGCTCCTCTGATGCTCCTCTGATGCTCCTCTGATGCTCCTCTGATGCTCCTCTGATCCTCCTCTGATGCTCCTCTGATGCTCCTCTGATGCTCCTCTGATGCTCCTCTGATGCTCCTCTGATGCTCCTTTGATGCTCCTCTGATGCTCCTCCGATGATCCTGTGATGCTCCTCTGATGACCTGTGATCCTCCTCTGAGGCTCCTCTGCTGCTCCTCTGATGCTCCTCTGATGCTCCTCTGATGCTCCTCTGATGCTCCTCTGAGGCTCCTCTGATGCTCCTCTGATCCTCCTCTGATGCTCCTCTGATGCTCCTCTGATGCTCCTCTGATGCTCCTCAGATGCTCCTCTGATGCTCCTCTGATGCTCCTCTGATCCTCCTCTGATGCTCCTCTGATGCTCCTCTGATGCTCCTCTGATGCTCCTCTGAGGCTCCTCTGATGCTCCTCTGATGCTCCTCTGATGCTCCTCCGATGCTCCTCTGATGCTCCTCTGATGCTCCTGTGATGCTCCTCTGATGCTCCTCTGCTGCTCCTCTGATGCTCATCTGATGCTCCTCTGATTCTCCTCTGATGCTCCTCTGATGCTCCTCTGATGCTCCTCTGATGCTCCTCTGAGGCACCTCTGAGGCTCCTCTGATTCTCTTCTGATGCTCCTCTGATGCTCCTCTGATGCTCCTCTGATGCTCCTGTGATGCTCCTCTGATGCTCCTGTGATGCTCCTCTGCTGTTCCTTTGCTGTTCCTCTGATGCTCCTCTGATGCTCCTCTGATGCTCCTCTGATGCTCCTCTTGAGGCTCCTCTGATGCTCCTCTGATGCTCCTCTGATCCTCCTCTGATGCTCCTCTGATGCTCCTCTGATGCTCCTCTGATGCTCCTATGATGCTCCTCTGATGCTCCTCTGATCCTCCTCTGATGCTCCTCTGATGCTCCTCTGATGCTCCTCTGATGCTCCTCTGATGCTCCTCTGATGCTCCTCTGATGCTCCTCTGATGCTCCTCTGAGGCTCCTCTGATGCTCCTCTGATGCTCCTATGATGCTCCTCTGATACTCCTCTGCTGTTCCTTTGCTGTTCCTCTGATGCTCCTCTGATGCTCCTCTGATGCTCCTCTGATGCTCCTCTTGAGGCTCCTCTGATGCTCCTCTGATGCTCCTCTGATCCTCCTCTGATGCTCCTCTGATGCTCCTCTGATGCTCCTCTGATGCTCCTATGATGCTCCTCTGATGCTCCTCTGATCCTCCTCTGATGCTCCTCTGATGCTCCTCTGATGCTCCTCTGATGCTCCTCTGATGCTCCTCTGATGCTCCTCTGATGCTCCTCTGATGCTCCTCTGAGGCTCCTCTGATGCTCCTGTGATGCACCTCTGATGCTCCTGTGATGCTCCTCTGCTGTTCCTCTGCTGTTCCTCTGATGCTCCTCTGATGCTCCTCTGATGCTCCTCTTGAGGCTCCTCTGATGCTCCTCTGATACTCCTCTGATCCTCCTCTGATGCTCCTCTGATGCTCCTCTGATGCTCCTCTGATGCTCCTATGATGCTCCTCTGATGCTCCTCTGATGCTCCTCTGATGCTCCTCTGATGCTCCTCTGATGCTCCTCTGATGCTCCTCTGATGCTCCTCTGATCCTCCTCTGATGCTCCTCTGATGCTCCTCTGATGCTCCTCTGATGCTCCTCTGATGCTCCTCTGATGCTCCTCTGATGCTCCTGCTCCTGCTCCTGCTCCTGCTCCTGCTCCTGCTCCTGCTCCTGCTCCTGCTCCTGCTCCTGCTCCTGCTCCTGCTCCTGCTCCTGCTCCTGCTCCTGCTCCTGCTCCTGCTCCTGTTCCTGCTCCTGCTGCTGCTCCTGCTGCTGCTCCTGCTCCTGCACCTCTGATGCTCCTCTGATGCACCTCTGATGCTCCTCTGATGCTCCTCTGATACTCCTCTGATGCTCCTTAGATGCTCCTCTGATGCTCCTCTGATGCTCCTCTGATGCTCCTCTGATGCCTCTGTGATGCTCCTCTGATGCTCCTCTGATTCTCCTCTGATGCTCCGCTGATGCTCCTCTGATGCTCCTCTGATGCTCCTCTGATGATCCTCTGATCCTCCTCTGATGTTCCACTGATGCTCCTCTGATGCTCCTGTGATGCTCCTGTAATGCTCCTCTGATTCTCCTCTGATGCTCCTCTGATGCTCCTCTGATGCTCCTCTGATGCTCCTCTGATGCTCCACTGATGCTCCTCTGATGTTCCTCTGATGCTCCTCTGATGCTCCTCTGATGCTCCTGCTCCTGCTCCTGCTCCTGCTCCTGCTCCTGCTCCTGCTCCTGCTCCTGCTCCTGCTCCTGCTCCTGCTCCTGCTCCTGCTCCTGCTCCTGCCCCTGCTCCTGCTCCTGCTCCTGCTCCTGCTCCTGCTCCTGCTCCTGCTCCGGCTCCTGCTCCGGCTCCTGCTCCGGCTCCTGCTCCTGCTCCTCTGATGCTCCTGCTCCTGCTCGATGCTCCTCTGATGCACCTCTGATGCTCCTCTGATGCTCCTCTGATGCTCCACTGATGCTCCTCAGATGCTCCTCTGATGCACCTCTGATGCTCCTCTGATGCTCCTATGATGCTCCTCTGATGCTCCTCAGATGCTCCTCTGATGCACCTCTGATGCTCCTCTGATGCTCCTCTGATGCTCCTCTGATGCTCCTCTGATGCTCCTCTGTTGCTCCTTTGATGCTCCTCTGATGCTCCTCTGATGCTCCAATGATGCTCCAATGATGCTCCACTGATGCTCCTGTGATGCTCCTCTGATGCTCCTCTGATGCTCCTCTGCTGTTCCTCTGCTGTTCCTCTGATGCTCCTCTGATGCTCCTCTGATGCTCCTCTGATGCTCCTCTGATGCTCCTCTGATGCTCCTCTGAGGCTCCTCTGATGCTCCTCTGATGCTCCTCTGATGCTCCTCCGATGCTCCTCTGATGCTCCTCTGATGCTCCTGTGATGCTCCTCTGATGCTCCTCTGCTGCTCCTCTGATGCTCATCTGATGCTCCTCTGATTCTCCTCTGATGCTCCTCTGATGCTCCTCTGATGCTCCTCTGATGCTCCTCTGAGGCACCTCTGAGGCTCCTCTGATTCTCTTCTGATGCTCCTCTGATGCTCCTCTGATGCTCCTCTGATGCTCCTGTGATGCTCCTCTGATGCTCCTGTGATGCTCCTCTGCTGTTCCTCTGCTGTTCCTCTGATGCTCCTCTGATGCTCCTCTGATGCTCCTCTGATGCTCCTCTTGAGGCTCCTCTGATGCTCCTCTGATGCTCCTCTGATCCTCCTCTGATGCTCCTCTGATGCTCCTCTGATGCTCCTCTGATGCTCCTATGATGCTCCTCTGATGCTCCTCTGATCCTCCTCTGATGCTCCTCTGATGCTCCTCTGATGCTCCTCTGATGCTCCTCTGATGCTCCTCTGATGCTCCTCTGATGCTCCTCTGAGGCTCCTCTGATGCTCCTCTGATGCTCCTCTGATGCTCCTCTGATGCTCCTCTGATGCTCCTGTGATGCTCCTCTGATGCTCCTCTGCTGCTCCTCTGATGCTCATCTGATGCTCCTCTGATTCTCCTCTGATGCTCCTCTGATGCTCCTCTGATGCTCCTCTGATGCTCCTCTGATGCTCCTCTGATGCTCCTCTGATGCTCCTCTGATGCTCCTCTGATGCTCCTCTGATGCTCCTCTGATCCTCCTCTGATGCTCCTCTGCTGCTCCTCTGATGCTCATCTGATGCTCCTCTGATTCTCCTCTGATGCTCCTCTGATGCTCCTCTGATGCTCCTCTGATGCTCCTCTGAGGCACCTCTGAGGCTCCTCTGATTCTCTTCTGATGCTCCTCTGATGCTCCTCTGATGCTCCTCTGATGCTCCTGTGATGCTCCTCTGATGCTCCTGTGATGATCCTCTGCTGTTCCTCTGCTGTTCCTCTGATGCTCCTCTGATGATCCTCTGATGCTCCTCTGATGCTCCTCTTGAGGCTCCTCTGATGCTCCTCTGATGCTCCTCTGATCCTCCTCTGATGCTCCTCTGATGCTCCTCTGATGCTCCTCTGATGCTCCTCTGATGCTCCTCTGAGGCTCCTCTGATGCTCCTCTGATGCTCCTCTGATGCTCCTCTGATGCTCCTCTGATGCTCCTCTGATGCTCCTGTGATGCTCCTCTGATGCTCCTCTGCTGCTCCTCTGATGCTCATCTGATGCTCCTCTGATTCTCCTCTGATGCTCCTCTGATGCTCCTCTGATGCTCCTCTGATGCTCCTCTGAGGCACCTCTGAGGCTCCTCTGATTCTCTTCTGATGCTCCTCTGATGCTCCTCTGATGCTCCTATGATGCTCCTCTGATGCTCCTCTGATGCTCCTCTGATGCTCCTCTGATGCTCCTCTGATGCTCCTCTGATGCTCCTCTGATGCTCCTCTGATGCTCCTCTGATGCTCCTATGATGCTCCTCTGATGCTCCTCTGATGCTCCTCTGATGCTCCTCTGATGCTCCTCTGATGCTCCTCTGATGCTCCTCTGATGCTCCTCTGATCCTCCTCTGATGCTCCTCTGATGCTCCTCTGATGCTCCTCTGATGCTCCTCTGATGCTCCTCTGATGCTCCTTTGATGCTCCTCTGATGCTCCTCCGATGATCCTGTGATGCTCCTCTGATGACCTGTGATCCTCCTCTGAGGCTCCTCTGCTGCTCCTCTGATGCTCCTCTGATGCTCCTCTGATGCTCCTCTGATGCTCCTCTGAGGCTCCTCTGATGCTCCTCTGATCCTCCTCTGATGCTCCTCTGATGCTCCTCTGATGCTCCTCTGATGCTCCTCAGATGCTCCTCTGATGCTCCTCTGATGCTCCTCTGATCCTCCTCTGATGCTCCTCTGATGCTCCTCTGATGCTCCTCTGATGCTCCTCTGAGGCTCCTCTGATGCTCCTCTGATGCTCCTCTGATGCTCCTCTGATGCTCCTCTGATGCTCCTCTGAGGCACCTCTGAGGCTCCTCTGATTCTCTTCTGATGCTCCTCTGATGCTCCTCTGATGCTCCTCTGATGCTCCTGTGATGCTCCTCTGATGCTCCTGTGATGCTCCTCTGCTGTTCCTCTGCTGTTCCTCTGATGCTCCTCTGATGCTCCTCTGATGCTCCTCTGATGCTCCTCTTGAGGCTCCTCTGATGCTCCTCTGATACTCCTCTGATCCTCCTCTGATGCTCCTCTGATGCTCCTCTGATGCTCCTCTGATGCTCCTATGATGCTCCTCTGATGCTCCTCTGATGCTCCTCTGATGCTCCTCTGATGCTCCTCTGATGCTCCTCTGATGCTCCTCTGATGCTCCTCTGATCCTCCTCTGATGCTCCTCTGATGCTCCTCTGATGCTCCTCTGATGCTCCTCTGATGCTCCTCTGATGCTCCTTTGATGCTCCTCTGATGCTCCTCCGATGATCCTGTGATGCTCCTCTGATGACCTGTGATCCTCCTCTGAGGCTCCTCTGCTGCTCCTCTGATGCTCCTCTGATGCTCCTCTGATGCTCCTCTGATGCTCCTCTGAGGCTCCTCTGATGCTCCTCTGATCCTCCTCTGATGCTCCTCTGATGCTCCTCTGATGCTCCTCTGATGCTCCTCAGATGCTCCTCTGATGCTCCTCTGATGCTCCTCTGATCCTCCTCTGATGCTCCTCTGATGCTCCTCTGATGCTCCTCTGATACTCCTCTGAGGCTCCTCTGATGCTCCTCTGATGCTCCTCTGATGCTCCTCCGATGCTCCTCTGATGCTCCTCTGATGCTCCTGTGATGCTCCTCTGATGCTCCTCTGCTGCTCCTCTGATGCTCATCTGATGCTCCTCTGATTCTCCTCTGATGCTCCTCTGATGCTCCTCTGATGCTCCTCTGATGCTCCTCTGAGGCACCTCTGAGGCTCCTCTGATTCTCTTCTGATGCTCCTCTGATGCTCCTCTGATGCTCCTCTGATGCTCCTGTGATGCTCCTCTGATGCTCCTGTGATGCTCCTCTGCTGTTCCTCTGCTGTTCCTCTGATGCTCCTCTGATGCTCCTCTGATGCTCCTCTGATGCTCCTCTGATGCTCCTCTGATCCTCCTCTGATGCTCCTCTGATGCTCCTCTGATGCTCCTCTGATGCTCCTCTGATGCTCCTCTGATGCTCCTTTGATGCTCCTCTGATGCTCCTCCGATGATCCTGTGATGCTCCTCTGATGACCTGTGATCCTCCTCTGAGGCTCCTCTGCTGCTCCTCTGATGCTCATCTGATGCTCCTCTGATTCTCCTCTGATGCTCCTCTGATGCTCCTCTGATGCTCCTCTGATGCTCCTCTGATGCTCCTCTGATGCTCCTCTGATGCTCCTCTGATGCTCCTCTGATGCTCCTCTGATGCTCCTCTGATGCTCATCTGATGCTCCTCTGATTCTCCTCTGATGCTCCTCTGATGCTCCTCTGATGCTCCTCTGATGCTCCTCTGAGGCACCTCTGAGGCTCCTCTGATTCTCTTCTGATGCTCCTCTGATGCTCCTCTGATGCTCCTCTGATGCTCCTGTGATGCTCCTCTGATGCTCCTGTGATGCTCCTCTGCTGTTCCTCTGCTGTTCCTCTGATGCTCCTCTGATGCTCCTCTGATGCTCCTCTGATGCTCCTCTTGAGGCTCCTCTGATGCTCCTCTGATACTCCTCTGATCCTCCTCTGATGCTCCTCTGATGCTCCTCTGATGCTCCTCTGATGCTCCTATGATGCTCCTCTGATGCTCCTCTGATGCTCCTCTGATGCTCCTCTGATGCTCCTCTGATGCTCCTCTGATGCTCCTCTGATGCTCCTCTGATCCTCCTCTGATGCTCCTCTGATGCTCCTCTGATGCTCCTCTGATGCTCCTCTGATGCTCCTCTGATGCTCCTTTGATGCTCCTCTGATGCTCCTCCGATGATCCTGTGATGCTCCTCTGATGACCTGTGATCCTCCTCTGAGGCTCCTCTGCTGCTCCTCTGATGCTCCTCTGATGCTCCTCTGATGCTCCTCTGATGCTCCTCTGAGGCACCTCTGAGGCTCCTCTGATTCTCTTCTGATGCTCCTCTGATGCTCCTCTGATGCTCCTCTGATGCTCCTGTGATGCTCCTCTGATGCTCCTGTGATGCTCCTCTGCTGTTCCTCTGCTGTTCCTCTGATGCTCCTCTGATGCTCCTCTGATGCTCCTCTGATGCTCCTCTTGAGGCTCCTCTGATGCTCCTCTGATACTCCTCTGATCCTCCTCTGATGCTCCTCTGATGCTCCTCTGATGCTCCTCTGATGCTCCTATGATGCTCCTCTGATGCTCCTCTGATGCTCCTCTGATGCTCCTCTGATGCTCCTCTGATGCTCCTCTGATGCTCCTCTGATGCTCCTCTGATCCTCCTCTGATGCTCCTCTGATGCTCCTCTGATGCTCCTCTGATGCTCCTCTGATGCTCCTCTGATGCTCCTTTGATGCTCCTCTGATGCTCCTCCGATGATCCTGTGATGCTCCTCTGATGACCTGTGATCCTCCTCTGAGGCTCCTCTGCTGCTCCTCTGATGCTCCTCTGATGCTCCTCTGATGCTCCTCTGATGCTCCTCTGAGGCTCCTCTGATGCTCCTCTGATCCTCCTCTGATGCTCCTCTGATGCTCCTCTGATGCTCCTCTGATGCTCCTCAGATGCTCCTCTGATGCTCCTCTGATGCTCCTCTGATCCTCCTCTGATGCTCCTCTGATGCTCCTCTGATGCTCCTCTGATGCTCCTCTGAGGCTCCTCTGATGCTCCTCTGATGCTCCTCTGATGCTCCTCCGATGCTCCTCTGATGCTCCTCTGATGCTCCTGTGATGCTCCTCTGATGCTCCTCTGCTGCTCCTCTGATGCTCATCTGATGCTCCTCTGATTCTCCTCTGATGCTCCTCTGATGCTCCTCTGATGCTCCTCTGATGCTCCTCTGAGGCACCTCTGAGGCTCCTCTGATTCTCTTCTGATGCTCCTCTGATGCTCCTCTGATGCTCCTCTGATGCTCCTGTGATGCTCCTCTGATGCTCCTGTGATGCTCCTCTGCTGTTCCTTTGCTGTTCCTCTGATGCTCCTCTGATGCTCCTCTGATGCTCCTCTGATGCTCCTCTTGAGGCTCCTCTGATGCTCCTCTGATGCTCCTCTGATCCTCCTCTGATGCTCCTCTGATGCTCCTCTGATGCTCCTCTGATGCTCCTATGATGCTCCTCTGATGCTCCTCTGATCCTCCTCTGATGCTCCTCTGATGCTCCTCTGATGCTCCTCTGATGCTCCTCTGATGCTCCTCTGATGCTCCTCTGATGCTCCTCTGATGCTCCTCTGAGGCTCCTCTGATGCTCCTCTGATGCTCCTCTGATGCTCCTCTGCTGTTCCTCTGATGCTCCTCTGATGCTCCTCTGATGCTCCTCTGATGCTCCTCTTGAGGCTCCTCTGATGCTCCTCTGATACTCCTCTGATCCTCCTCTGATGCTCCTCTGATGCTCCTCTGATGCTCCTCTGATGCTCCTATGATGCTCCTCTGATGCTCCTCTGATGCTCCTCTGATGCTCCTCTGATGCTCCTCTGATGCTCCTCTGATGCTCCTCTGATGCTCCTCTGATCCTCCTCTGATGCTCCTCTGATGCTCCTCTGATGCTCCTCTGATGCTCCTCTGATGCTCCTCTGATGCTCCTTTGATGCTCCTCTGATGCTCCTCCGATGATCCTGTGATGCTCCTCTGATGACCTGTGATCCTCCTCTGAGGCTCCTCTGCTGCTCCTCTGATGCTCCTCTGATGCTCCTCTGATGCTCCTCTGATGCTCCTCTGAGGCTCCTCTGATGCTCCTCTGATCCTCCTCTGATGCTCCTCTGATGCTCCTCTGATGCTCCTCTGATGCTCCTCAGATGCTCCTCTGATGCTCCTCTGATGCTCCTCTGATCCTCCTCTGATGCTCCTCTGATGCTCCTCTGATGCTCCTCTGATGCTCCTCTGAGGCTCCTCTGATGCTCCTCTGATGCTCCTCTGATGCTCCTCCGATGCTCCTCTGATGCTCCTCTGATGCTCCTGTGATGCTCCTCTGATGCTCCTCTGCTGCTCCTCTGATGCTCATCTGATGCTCCTCTGATTCTCCTCTGATGCTCCTCTGATGCTCCTCTGATGCTCCTCTGATGCTCCTCTGAGGCACCTCTGAGGCTCCTCTGATTCTCTTCTGATGCTCCTCTGATGCTCCTCTGATGCTCCTCTGATGCTCCTGTGATGCTCCTCTGATGCTCCTCTGCTGTTCCTTTGCTGTTCCTCTGATGCTCCTCTGATGCTCCTCTGATGCTCCTCTGATGCTCCTCTTGAGGCTCCTCTGATGCTCCTCTGATGCTCCTCTGATCCTCCTCTGATGCTCCTCTGATGCTCCTCTGATGCTCCTCTGATGCTCCTATGATGCTCCTCTGATGCTCCTCTGATCCTCCTCTGATGCTCCTCTGATGCTCCTCTGATGCTCCTCTGATGCTCCTCTGATGCTCCTCTGATGCTCCTCTGATGCTCCTCTGATGCTCCTCTGAGGCTCCTCTGATGCTCCTCTGATGCTCCTCTGATGCTCCTCTGATGCTCCTCTGATGCTCCTGTGATGCTCCTCTGATGCTCCTCTGCTGCTCCTTTGATGCTCATCTGATGCTCCTCTGATTCTCCTCTGATGCTCCTCTGATGCTCCTCTGATGCTCCTCTGATGCTCCTCTGATGCTCCTCTGATGCTCCTCTGATGCTCCTCTGATGCTCCTCTGATGCTCCTCTGATGCTCCTCTGATCCTCCTCTGATGCTCCTCTGCTGCTCCTCTGATGCTCATCTGATGCTCCTCTGATTCTCCTCTGATGCTCCTCTGATGCTCCTCTGATGCTCCTCTGATGCTCCTCTGAGGCACCTCTGAGGCTCCTCTGATTCTCTTCTGATGCTCCTCTGATGCTCCTCTGATGCTCCTCTGATGCTCCTGTGATGCTCCTCTGATGCTCCTGTGATGCTCCTCTGCTGTTCCTCTGCTGTTCCTCTGATGCTCCTCTGATGATCCTCTGATGCTCCTCTGATGCTCCTCTTGAGGCTCCTCTGATGCTCCTCTGATGCTCCTCTGATCCTCCTCTGATGCTCCTCTGATGCTCCTCTGATGCTCCTCTGATGCTCCTATGATGCTCCTCTGATGCTCCTCTGATGCTCCTCTGATGCTCCTCTGATGCTCCTCTGATGCTCCTCTGATGCTCCTCTGATGCTCCTCTGATCCTCCTCTGATGCTCCTCTGATGCTCCTCTGATGCTCCTCTGATGCTCCTCTGATCCTCCTCTGATGCTCCTCTGATGCTCCTCTGATGCTCCTGCTCCTGCTCCTGCTCCTGCTCCTGCTCCTGCTCCTGCTCCTGCTCCTGCTCCTGCTCCTGCTCCTGCTCCTGCTCCTGCTCCTGCTCCTGCTCCTGCTCCTGCTCCTGCTCCTGTTCCTGCTCCTGCTGCTGCTCCTGCTCCTGCACCTCTGATCCTCCTCTGATGCTCCTCTGATGCTCCTCTGATGCTCCTCTGATGCTCCTCTGATGCTCCTCTGATGCTCCTCTGATGCTCCTCTGATCCTCCTCTGATGCTCCTCTGATGCTCCTCTGATGCTCCTCTGAGGCTCCTCTGATGCTCCTCTGATACTCCTCTGATGCTCCTCTGATGCTCCTCTGATGCTCCTCTGATGCTCCTCTGATGCTCCTCTGATGCTCCTCTGCTGCTCCTCTGATGCTCATCTGATGCTCCTCTGATTCTCCTCTGATGCTCCTCTGATGCTCCTCTGATCCTCCTCTGATGCTCCTCTGATGCTCCTCTGATGCTCCTCTGATGCTCCTCTGATGCTCCTCTGATGCTCCTCTGATGCTCCTCTGATCCTCCTCTGATGCTCCTCTGATGCTCCTCTGATGCTCCTCTGATGCTCCTCTGAGGCTCCTCTGATGCTCCTCTGATGCTCCTCTGATGCTCCTCTGATGCTCCTCTGATGCTCCTCTGATGCTCCTGTGATGCTCCTCTGATGCTCCTCTGCTGCTCCTCTGATGCTCATCTGATGCTCCTCTGATTCTCCTCTGATGCTCCTCTGATGCTCCTCTGATGCTCCTCTGAGGCACCTCTGAGGCTCCTCTGATTCTCTTCTGATGCTCCTCTGATGCTCCTCTGATGCTCCTCTGATGCTCCTGTGATGCTCCTCTGATGCTCCTGTGATGCTCCTCTGCTGTTCCTCTGCTGTTCCTCTGATGCTCCTCTGATGCTCCTCTGATGCTCCTCTGATGCTCCTCTTGAGGCTCCTCTGATGCTCCTCTGATGCTCCTCTGATCCTCCTCTGATGCTCCTCTGATGCTCCTCTGATGCTCCTCTGATGCTCCTATGATGCTCCTCTGATGCTCCTCTGATGCTCCTCTGATGCTCCTCTGATTCTCCTCTGATGCTCCTCTGATGCTCCTCTGATCCTCCTCTGATGCTCCTCTGATGCTCCTCTGATGCTCCTCTGATGCTCCTCTGATGCTCCTCTGATGCTCCTCTGATGCTCCTCTGATGCTCCTCTGAGGCTCCTCTGATGCTCCTCTGATGCTCCTCTGATGCTCCTCTGATGCTCCTCTGATGCTCCTCTGATGCTCCTCTGATGCTCCTCTGATGCTCCTCTGCTGCTCCTCTGATGCTCATCTGATGCTCCTCTGATTCTCCTCTGATGCTCCTCTGATGCTCCTCTGATGCTCCTCTGATGCTCCTCTGATGCTCCTCTGATGCTCCTCTGATGCTCCTCTGATGCTCCTCTGATGCTCCTCTGATGCTCCTCTGATGCTCCTCTGATGCTCCTCTGATGCTCCTCTGCTGCTCCTCTGATGCTCATTCGATGCTCCTCTGATTCTCCTCTGATGCTCCTCTGATGCTCCTCTGATGCTCCTCTGATGCTCCTCTGAGGCACCTCTGAGGCTCCTCTGATTCTCTTCTGATGCTCCTCTGATGCTCCTCTGATGCTCCTCTGATGCTCCTGTGATGCACCTCTGATGCTCCTGTGATGCTCCTCTGCTGTTCCTCTGCTGTTCCTCTGATGCTCCTCTGATGCTCCTCTGATGCTCCTCTGATGCTCCTCTTGAGGCTCCTCTGATGCTCCTCTGATACTCCTCTGATCCTCCTCTGATGCTCCTCTGATGCTCCTCTGATGCTCCTCTGATGCTCCTATGATGCTCCTCTGATGCTCCTCTGATGCTCCTCTGATGCTCCTCTGATGCTCCTCTGATGCTCCTCTGATGCTCCTCTGATGCTCCTCTGATCCTCCTCTGATGCTCCTCTGATGCTCCTCTGATGCTCCTCTGATGCTCCTCTGATGCTCCTCTGATGCTCCTCTGATGCTCCTGCTCCTGCTCCTGCTCCTGCTCCTGCTCCTGCTCCTGCTCCTGCTCCTGCTCCTGCTCCTGCTCCTGCTCCTGCTCCTGCTCCTGCTCCTGCTCCTGCTCCTGCTCCTGCTCCTGTTCCTGCTCCTGCTGCTGCTCCTGCTGCTGCTCCTGCTCCTGCACCTCTGATGCTCCTCTGATGCACCTCTGATGCTCCTCTGATGCTCCTCTGATACTCCTCTGATGCTCCTTAGATGCTCCTCTGATGCTCCTCTGATGCTCCTCTGATGCTCCTCTGATGCCTCTGTGATGCTCCTCTGATGCTCCTCTGATTCTCCTCTGATGCTCCGCTGATGCTCCTCTGATGCTCCTCTGATGCTCCTCTGATGATCCTCTGATCCTCCTCTGATGTTCCACTGATGCTCCTCTGATGCTCCTGTGATGCTCCTGTAATGCTCCTCTGATTCTCCTCTGATGCTCCTCTGATGCTCCTCTGATGCTCCTCTGATGCTCCTCTGATGCTCCACTGATGCTCCTCTGATGTTCCTCTGATGCTCCTCTGATGCTCCTCTGATGCTCCTGCTCCTGCTCCTGCTCCTGCTCCTGCTCCTGCTCCTGCTCCTGCTCCTGCTCCTGCTCCTGCTCCTGCTCCTGCTCCTGCTCCTGCTCCTGCCCCTGCTCCTGCTCCTGCTCCTGCTCCTGCTCCTGCTCCTGCTCCTGCTCCGGCTCCTGCTCCGGCTCCTGCTCCGGCTCCTGCTCCTGCTCCTCTGATGCTCCTGCTCCTGCTCGATGCTCCTCTGATGCACCTCTGATGCTCCTCTGATGCTCCTCTGATGCTCCACTGATGCTCCTCAGATGCTCCTCTGATGCACCTCTGATGCTCCTCTGATGCTCCTATGATGCTCCTCTGATGCTCCTCAGATGCTCCTCTGATGCACCTCTGATGCTCCTCTGATGCTCCTCTGATGCTCCTCTGATGCTCCTCTGATGCTCCTCTGTTGCTCCTTTGATGCTCCTCTGATGCTCCTCTGATGCTCCAATGATGCTCCAATGATGCTCCACTGATGCTCCTGTGATGCTCCTCTGATGCTCCTCTGATGCTCCTCTGCTGTTCCTCTGCTGTTCCTCTGATGCTCCTCTGATGCTCCTCTGATGCTCCTCTGATGCTCCTCTGATGCTCCTCTGATGCTCCTCTGAGGCTCCTCTGATGCTCCTCTGATGCTCCTCTGATGCTCCTCCGATGCTCCTCTGATGCTCCTCTGATGCTCCTGTGATGCTCCTCTGATGCTCCTCTGCTGCTCCTCTGATGCTCATCTGATGCTCCTCTGATTCTCCTCTGATGCTCCTCTGATGCTCCTCTGATGCTCCTCTGATGCTCCTCTGAGGCACCTCTGAGGCTCCTCTGATTCTCTTCTGATGCTCCTCTGATGCTCCTCTGATGCTCCTCTGATGCTCCTGTGATGCTCCTCTGATGCTCCTGTGATGCTCCTCTGCTGTTCCTCTGCTGTTCCTCTGATGCTCCTCTGATGCTCCTCTGATGCTCCTCTGATGCTCCTCTTGAGGCTCCTCTGATGCTCCTCTGATGCTCCTCTGATCCTCCTCTGATGCTCCTCTGATGCTCCTCTGATGCTCCTCTGATGCTCCTATGATGCTCCTCTGATGCTCCTCTGATCCTCCTCTGATGCTCCTCTGATGCTCCTCTGATGCTCCTCTGATGCTCCTCTGATGCTCCTCTGATGCTCCTCTGATGCTCCTCTGAGGCTCCTCTGATGCTCCTCTGATGCTCCTCTGATGCTCCTCTGATGCTCCTCTGATGCTCCTGTGATGCTCCTCTGATGCTCCTCTGCTGCTCCTCTGATGCTCATCTGATGCTCCTCTGATTCTCCTCTGATGCTCCTCTGATGCTCCTCTGATGCTCCTCTGATGCTCCTCTGATGCTCCTCTGATGCTCCTCTGATGCTCCTCTGATGCTCCTCTGATGCTCCTCTGATGCTCCTCTGATCCTCCTCTGATGCTCCTCTGCTGCTCCTCTGATGCTCATCTGATGCTCCTCTGATTCTCCTCTGATGCTCCTCTGATGCTCCTCTGATGCTCCTCTGATGCTCCTCTGAGGCACCTCTGAGGCTCCTCTGATTCTCTTCTGATGCTCCTCTGATGCTCCTCTGATGCTCCTCTGATGCTCCTGTGATGCTCCTCTGATGCTCCTGTGATGATCCTCTGCTGTTCCTCTGCTGTTCCTCTGATGCTCCTCTGATGATCCTCTGATGCTCCTCTGATGCTCCTCTTGAGGCTCCTCTGATGCTCCTCTGATGCTCCTCTGATCCTCCTCTGATGCTCCTCTGATGCTCCTCTGATGCTCCTCTGATGCTCCTCTGATGCTCCTCTGAGGCTCCTCTGATGCTCCTCTGATGCTCCTCTGATGCTCCTCTGATGCTCCTCTGATGCTCCTCTGATGCTCCTGTGATGCTCCTCTGATGCTCCTCTGCTGCTCCTCTGATGCTCATCTGATGCTCCTCTGATTCTCCTCTGATGCTCCTCTGATGCTCCTCTGATGCTCCTCTGATGCTCCTCTGAGGCACCTCTGAGGCTCCTCTGATTCTCTTCTGATGCTCCTCTGATGCTCCTCTGATGCTCCTCTGATGCTCCTGTGATGCTCCTCTGATGCTCCTGTGATGCTCCTCTGCTGTTCCTCTGCTGTTCCTCTGATGCTCCTCTGATGCTCCTCTGATGCTCCTCTGATGCTCCTCTTGAGGCTCCTCTGATGCTCCTCTGATGCTCCTCTGATCCTCCTCTGATGCTCCTCTGATGCTCCTCTGATGCTCCTCTGATGCTCCTATGATGCTCCTCTGATGCTCCTCTGATGCTCCTCTGATGCTCCTCTGATGCTCCTCTGATGCTCCTCTGATGCTCCTCTGATGCTCCTCTGATCCTCCTCTGATGCTCCTCTGATGCTCCTCTGATGCTCCTCTGATGCTCCTCTGATGCTCCTCTGATGCTCCTCTGAGGCTCCTCTGAGGCTCCTCTGATGCTCCTCTGATGCTCCTCTGATGCTCCTCTGATGCTCCTCTGATGCTCCTCTGATGCTCCTCTGATGCTCCTCTGATGCTCCTCTGATGCTCATCTGATGCTCCTCTGATTCTCCTCTGATGCTCCTCTGATGCTCCTCTGATGCTCCTCTGATGCTCCTCTGATGCTCCTCTGATGCTCCTCTGATGCTCCTCTGATGCTCCTCTGATGCTCCTCTGATGCTCCTCTGATGCTCATCTGATGCTCCTCTGATTCTCCTCTGATGCTCCTCTGATGCTCCTCTGATGCTCCTCTGATGCTCCTCTGAGGCACCTCTGAGGCTCCTCTGATTCTCTTCTGATGCTCCTCTGATGCTCCTCTGATGCTCCTCTGATGCTCCTGTGATGCTCCTCTGATGCTCCTGTGATGCTCCTCTGCTGTTCCTCTGCTGTTCCTCTGATGCTCCTCTGATGCTCCTCTGATGCTCCTCTGATGCTCCTCTTGAGGCTCCTCTGATGCTCCTCTGATACTCCTCTGATCCTCCTCTGATGCTCCTCTGATGCTCCTCTGATGCTCCTCTGATGCTCCTATGATGCTCCTCTGATGCTCCTCTGATGCTCCTCTGATGCTCCTCTGATGCTCCTCTGATGCTCCTCTGATGCTCCTCTGATGCTCCTCTGATCCTCCTCTGATGCTCCTCTGATGCTCCTCTGATGCTCCTCTGATGCTCCTCTGATGCTCCTCTGATGCTCCTTTGATGCTCCTCTGATGCTCCTCCGATGATCCTGTGATGCTCCTCTGATGACCTGTGATCCTCCTCTGAGGCTCCTCTGCTGCTCCTCTGATGCTCCTCTGATGCTCCTCTGATGCTCCTCTGATGCTCCTCTGAGGCTCCTCTGATGCTCCTCTGATCCTCCTCTGATGCTCCTCTGATGCTCCTCTGATGCTCCTCTGATGCTCCTCTGATGCTCCTCTGATGCTCCTCTGATGCTCCTCTGATCCTCCTCTGATGCTCCTCTGATGCTCCTCTGATGCTCCTCTGATGCTCCTCTGAGGCTCCTCTGATGCTCCTCTGATGCTCCTCTGATGCTCCTCCGATGCTCCTCTGATGCTCCTCTGATGCTCCTGTGATGCTCCTCTGATGCTCCTCTGCTGCTCCTCTGATGCTCATCTGATGCTCCTCTGATTCTCCTCTGATGCTCCTCTGATGCTCCTCTGATGCTCCTCTGATGCTCCTCTGAGGCACCTCTGAGGCTCCTCTGATTCTCTTCTGATGCTCCTCTGATGCTCCTCTGATGCTCCTCTGATGCTCCTGTGATGCTCCTCTGATGCTCCTGTGATGCTCCTCTGCTGTTCCTTTGCTGTTCCTCTGATGCTCCTCTGATGCTCCTCTGATGCTCCTCTGATGCTCCTCTTGAGGCTCCTCTGATGCTCCTCTGATGCTCCTCTGATGCTCCTCTGATGCTCCTCTGATGCTCCTATGATGCTCCTCTGATGCTCCTCTGATGCTCCTCTGATGCTCCTCTGATGCTCCTCTGATGCTCCTCTGATGCTCCTCTGATGCTCCTCTGATCCTCCTCTGATGCTCCTCTGATGCTCCTCTGATGCTCCTCTGATGCTCCTCTGATCCTCCTCTGATGCTCCTCTGATGCTCCTCTGATGCTCCTGCTCCTGCTCCTGCTCCTGCTCCTGCTCCTGCTCCTGCTCCTGCTCCTGCTCCTGCTCCTGCTCCTGCTCCTGCTCCTGCTCCTGCTCCTGCTCCTGCTCCTGCTCCTGCTCCTGTTCCTGCTCCTGCTGCTGCTCCTGCTCCTGCACCTCTGATCCTCCTCTGATGCTCCTCTGATGCTCCTCTGATGCTCCTCTGATGCTCCTCTGATGCTCCTCTGATGCTCCTCTGATGCTCCTCTGATCCTCCTCTGATGCTCCTCTGATGCTCCTCTGATGCTCCTCTGAGGCTCCTCTGATGCTCCTCTGATACTCCTCTGATGCTCCTCTGATGCTCCTCTGATGCTCCTCTGATGCTCCTGTGATGCTCCTCTGATGCTCCTCTGCTGCTCCTCTGATGCTCATCTGATGCTCCTCTGATTCTCCTCTGATGCTCCTCTGATGCTCCTCTGATCCTCCTCTGATGCTCCTCTGATGCTCCTCTGATGCTCCTCTGATGCTCCTCTGATGCTCCTCTGATGCTCCTCTGATGCTCCTCTGATCCTCCTCTGATGCTCCTCTGATGCTCCTCTGATGCTCCTCTGATGCTCCTCTGAGGCTCCTCTGATGCTCCTCTGATGCTCCTCTGATGCTCCTCTGATGCTCCTCTGATGCTCCTCTGATGCTCCTGTGATGCTCCTCTGATGCTCCTCTGCTGCTCCTCTGATGCTCATCTGATGCTCCTCTGATTCTCCTCTGATGCTCCTCTGATGCTCCTCTGATGCTCCTCTGAGGCACCTCTGAGGCTCCTCTGATTCTCTTCTGATGCTCCTCTGATGCTCCTCTGATGCTCCTCTGATGCTCCTGTGATGCTCCTCTGATGCTCCTGTGATGCTCCTCTGCTGTTCCTCTGCTGTTCCTCTGATGCTCCTCTGATGCTCCTCTGATGCTCCTCTGATGCTCCTCTTGAGGCTCCTCTGATGCTCCTCTGATGCTCCTCTGATCCTCCTCTGATGCTCCTCTGATGCTCCTCTGATGCTCCTCTGATGCTCCTATGATGCTCCTCTGATGCTCCTCTGATGCTCCTCTGATGCTCCTCTGATTCTCCTCTGATGCTCCTCTGATGCTCCTCTGATCCTCCTCTGATGCTCCTCTGATGCTCCTCTGATGCTCCTCTGATGCTCCTCTGATGCTCCTCTGATGCTCCTCTGATGCTCCTCTGATGCTCCTCTGAGGCTCCTCTGATGCTCCTCTGATGCTCCTCTGATGCTCCTCTGATGCTCCTCTGATGCTCCTCTGATGCTCCTCTGATGCTCCTCTGATGCTCCTCTGCTGCTCCTCTGATGCTCATCTGATGCTCCTCTGATTCTCCTCTGATGCTCCTCTGATGCTCCTCTGATGCTCCTCTGATGCTCCTCTGATGCTCCTCTGATGCTCCTCTGATGCTCCTCTGATGCTCCTCTGATGCTCCTCTGATGCTCCTCTGATGCTCCTCTGATGCTCCTCTGATGCTCCTCTGCTGCTCCTCTGATGCTCATTCGATGCTCCTCTGATTCTCCTCTGATGCTCCTCTGATGCTCCTCTGATGCTCCTCTGATGCTCCTCTGAGGCACCTCTGAGGCTCCTCTGATTCTCTTCTGATGCTCCTCTGATGCTCCTCTGATGCTCCTCTGATGCTCCTGTGATGCACCTCTGATGCTCCTGTGATGCTCCTCTGCTGTTCCTCTGCTGTTCCTCTGATGCTCCTCTGATGCTCCTCTGATGCTCCTCTGATGCTCCTCTTGAGGCTCCTCTGATGCTCCTCTGATACTCCTCTGATCCTCCTCTGATGCTCCTCTGATGCTCCTCTGATGCTCCTCTGATGCTCCTATGATGCTCCTCTGATGCTCCTCTGATGCTCCTCTGATGCTCCTCTGATGCTCCTCTGATGCTCCTCTGATGCTCCTCTGATGCTCCTCTGATCCTCCTCTGATGCTCCTCTGATGCTCCTCTGATGCTCCTCTGATGCTCCTCTGATGCTCCTCTGATGCTCCTCTGATGCTCCTGCTCCTGCTCCTGCTCCTGCTCCTGCTCCTGCTCCTGCTCCTGCTCCTGCTCCTGCTCCTGCTCCTGCTCCTGCTCCTGCTCCTGCTCCTGCTCCTGCTCCTGCTCCTGCTCCTGTTCCTGCTCCTGCTGCTGCTCCTGCTGCTGCTCCTGCTCCTGCACCTCTGATGCTCCTCTGATGCACCTCTGATGCTCCTCTGATGCTCCTCTGATACTCCTCTGATGCTCCTTAGATGCTCCTCTGATGCTCCTCTGATGCTCCTCTGATGCTCCTCTGATGCCTCTGTGATGCTCCTCTGATGCTCCTCTGATTCTCCTCTGATGCTCCGCTGATGCTCCTCTGATGCTCCTCTGATGCTCCTCTGATGATCCTCTGATCCTCCTCTGATGTTCCACTGATGCTCCTCTGATGCTCCTGTGATGCTCCTGTAATGCTCCTCTGATTCTCCTCTGATGCTCCTCTGATGCTCCTCTGATGCTCCTCTGATGCTCCTCTGATGCTCCACTGATGCTCCTCTGATGTTCCTCTGATGCTCCTCTGATGCTCCTCTGATGCTCCTGCTCCTGCTCCTGCTCCTGCTCCTGCTCCTGCTCCTGCTCCTGCTCCTGCTCCTGCTCCTGCTCCTGCTCCTGCTCCTGCTCCTGCTCCTGCCCCTGCTCCTGCTCCTGCTCCTGCTCCTGCTCCTGCTCCTGCTCCTGCTCCGGCTCCTGCTCCGGCTCCTGCTCCGGCTCCTGCTCCTGCTCCTCTGATGCTCCTGCTCCTGCTCGATGCTCCTCTGATGCACCTCTGATGCTCCTCTGATGCTCCTCTGATGCTCCACTGATGCTCCTCAGATGCTCCTCTGATGCACCTCTGATGCTCCTCTGATGCTCCTATGATGCTCCTCTGATGCTCCTCAGATGCTCCTCTGATGCACCTCTGATGCTCCTCTGATGCTCCTCTGATGCTCCTCTGATGCTCCTCTGATGCTCCTCTGTTGCTCCTTTGATGCTCCTCTGATGCTCCTCTGATGCTCCAATGATGCTCCAATGATGCTCCACTGATGCTCCTGTGATGCTCCTCTGATGCTCCTCTGATGCTCCTCTGATGCTCCTCTGATGCTCCTCTGATGCTCCTCTGATGCTCCTCTGATGCTCCTCTGATGCTCCTCTGATGCTCCTCTGATGCTCCTCTGATGCTCCTCTGATGCTCCTCTGATGCTCCTCTGATGCTCCTCTGATGCTCCTCTGCTGCTCCTCTGATGCTCATTCGATGCTCCTCTGATTCTCCTCTGATGCTCCTCTGATGCTCCTCTGATGCTCCTCTGATGCTCCTCTGAGGCACCTCTGAGGCTCCTCTGATTCTCTTCTGATGCTCCTCTGATGCTCCTCTGATGCTCCTCTGATGCTCCTATGATGCTCCTCTGATACTCCTCTGATCCTCCTCTGATGCTCCTCTGATGCTCCTCTGATGCTCCTCTGATGCTCCTCTGATGCTCCTCTTGAGGCTCCTCTGATGCTCCTCTGATGCTCCTCTGATCCTCCTCTGATGCTCCTCTGATGCTCCTCTGATGCTCCTCTGATGCTCCTATGATGCTCCTCTGATGCTCCTCTGATCCTCCTCTGATGCTCCTCTGATGCTCCTCTGATGCTCCTCTGATGCTCCTCTGATGCTCCTCTGATGCTCCTCTGATGCTCCTCTGATGCTCCTCTGAGGCTCCTCTGATGCTCCTCTGAGGCACCTCTGAGGCTCCTCTGATTCTCTTCTGATGCTCCTCTGATGCTCCTCTGATGCTCCTCTGATGCTCCTGTGATGCACCTCTGATGCTCCTGTGATGCTCCTCTGCTGTTCCTCTGCTGTTCCTCTGATGCTCCTCTGATGCTCCTCTGATGCTCCTCTGATGCTCCTCTTGAGGCTCCTCTGATGCTCCTCTGATACTCCTCTGATCCTCCTCTGATGCTCCTCTGATGCTCCTCTGATGCTCCTCTGATGCTCCTATGATGCTCCTCTGATGCTCCTCTGATGCTCCTCTGATGCTCCTCTGATGCTCCTCTGATGCTCCTCTGATGCTCCTCTGATGCTCCTCTGATCCTCCTCTGATGCTCCTCTGATGCTCCTCTGATGCTCCTCTGATGCTCCTCTGATGCTCCTCTGATGCTCCTCTGATGCTCCTGCTCCTGCTCCTGCTCCTGCTCCTGCTCCTGCTCCTGCTCCTGCTCCTGCTCCTGCTCCTGCTCCTGCTCCTGCTCCTGCTCCTGCTCCTGCTCCTGCTCCTGCTCCTGCTCCTGTTCCTGCTCCTGCTGCTGCTCCTGCTGCTGCTCCTGCTCCTGCACCTCTGATGCTCCTCTGATGCACCTCTGATGCTCCTCTGATGCTCCTCTGATACTCCTCTGATGCTCCTTAGATGCTCCTCTGATGCTCCTCTGATGCTCCTCTGATGCTCCTCTGATGCCTCTGTGATGCTCCTCTGATGCTCCTCTGATTCTCCTCTGATGCTCCGCTGATGCTCCTCTGATGCTCCTCTGATGCTCCTCTGATGATCCTCTGATCCTCCTCTGATGTTCCACTGATGCTCCTCTGATGCTCCTGTGATGCTCCTGTAATGCTCCTCTGATTCTCCTCTGATGCTCCTCTGATGCTCCTCTGATGCTCCTCTGATGCTCCTCTGATGCTCCACTGATGCTCCTCTGATGTTCCTCTGATGCTCCTCTGATGCTCCTCTGATGCTCCTGCTCCTGCTCCTGCTCCTGCTCCTGCTCCTGCTCCTGCTCCTGCTCCTGCTCCTGCTCCTGCTCCTGCTCCTGCTCCTGCTCCTGCTCCTGCCCCTGCTCCTGCTCCTGCTCCTGCTCCTGCTCCTGCTCCTGCTCCTGCTCCGGCTCCTGCTCCGGCTCCTGCTCCGGCTCCTGCTCCTGCTCCTCTGATGCTCCTGCTCCTGCTCGATGCTCCTCTGATGCACCTCTGATGCTCCTCTGATGCTCCTCTGATGCTCCACTGATGCTCCTCAGATGCTCCTCTGATGCACCTCTGATGCTCCTCTGATGCTCCTATGATGCTCCTCTGATGCTCCTCAGATGCTCCTCTGATGCACCTCTGATGCTCCTCTGATGCTCCTCTGATGCTCCTCTGATGCTCCTCTGATGCTCCTCTGTTGCTCCTTTGATGCTCCTCTGATGCTCCTCTGATGCTCCAATGATGCTCCAATGATGCTCCACTGATGCTCCTGTGATGCTCCTCTGATGCTCCTCTGATGCTCCTCTGCTGTTCCTCTGCTGTTCCTCTGATGCTCCTCTGATGCTCCTCTGATGCTCCTCTGATGCTCCTCTGATGCTCCTCTGATGCTCCTCTGAGGCTCCTCTGATGCTCCTCTGATGCTCCTCTGATGCTCCTCCGATGCTCCTCTGATGCTCCTCTGATGCTCCTGTGATGCTCCTCTGATGCTCCTCTGCTGCTCCTCTGATGCTCATCTGATGCTCCTCTGATTCTCCTCTGATGCTCCTCTGATGCTCCTCTGATGCTCCTCTGATGCTCCTCTGAGGCACCTCTGAGGCTCCTCTGATTCTCTTCTGATGCTCCTCTGATGCTCCTCTGATGCTCCTCTGATGCTCCTGTGATGCTCCTCTGATGCTCCTGTGATGCTCCTCTGCTGTTCCTCTGCTGTTCCTCTGATGCTCCTCTGATGCTCCTCTGATGCTCCTCTGATGCTCCTCTTGAGGCTCCTCTGATGCTCCTCTGATGCTCCTCTGATGCTCCTCTGATGCTCCTCTGATGCTCCTCTGATCCTCCTCTGATGCTCCTCTGATGCTCCTCTGATGCTCCTCTGATGCTCCTCTGAGGCTCCTCTGATGCTCCTCTGATGCTCCTCTGATGCTCCTCCGATGCTCCTCTGATGCTCCTCTGATGCTCCTGTGATGCTCCTCTGATGCTCCTCTGCTGCTCCTCTGATGCTCATCTGATGCTCCTCTGATTCTCCTCTGATGCTCCTCTGATGCTCCTCTGATGCTCCTCTGATGCTCCTCTGAGGCACCTCTGAGGCTCCTCTGATTCTCTTCTGATGCTCCTCTGATGCTCCTCTGATGCTCCTCTGATGCTCCTGTGATTCTCCTCTGATGCTCCTCTGATGCTCCTCTGAGGCACCTCTGAGGCTCCTCTGATTCTCTTCTGATGCTCCTCTGATGCTCCTCTGATGCTCCTCTGATGCTCCTGTGATGCTCCTCTGATGCTCCTGTGATGCTCCTCTGCTGTTCCTCTGCTGTTCCTCTGATGCTCCTCTGATGATCCTCTGATGCTCCTCTGATGCTCCTCTTGAGGCTCCTCTGATGCTCCTCTGATGCTCCTCTGATCCTCCTCTGATGCTCCTCTGATGCTCCTCTGATGCTCCTCTGATGCTCCTATGATGCTCCTCTGATGCTCCTCTGATGCTCCTCTGATGCTCCTCTGATGCTCCTCTGATGCTCCTCTGATGCTCCTCTGATGCTCCTCTGATCCTCCTCTGATGCTCCTCTGATGCTCCTCTGATGCTCCTCTGATGCTCCTCTGATCCTCCTCTGATGCTCCTCTGATGCTCCTCTGATGCTCCTGCTCCTGCTCCTGCTCCTGCTCCTGCTCCTGCTCCTGCTCCTGCTCCTGCTCCTGCTCCTGCTCCTGCTCCTGCTCCTGCTCCTGCTCCTGCTCCTGCTCCTGCTCCTGCTCCTGTTCCTGCTCCTGCTGCTGCTCCTGCTCCTGCACCTCTGATCCTCCTCTGATGCTCCTCTGATGCTCCTCTGATGCTCCTCTGATGCTCCTCTGATGCTCCTCTGATGCTCCTCTGATGCTCCTCTGATCCTCCTCTGATGCTCCTCTGATGCTCCTCTGATGCTCCTCTGAGGCTCCTCTGATGCTCCTCTGATACTCCTCTGATGCTCCTCTGATGCTCCTCTGATGCTCCTCTGATGCTCCTGTGATGCTCCTCTGATGCTCCTCTGCTGCTCCTCTGATGCTCATCTGATGCTCCTCTGATTCTCCTCTGATGCTCCTCTGATGCTCCTCTGATCCTCCTCTGATGCTCCTCTGATGCTCCTCTGATGCTCCTCTGATGCTCCTCTGATGCTCCTCTGATGCTCCTCTGATGCTCCTCTGATCCTCCTCTGATGCTCCTCTGATGCTCCTCTGATGCTCCTCTGATGCTCCTCTGAGGCTCCTCTGATGCTCCTCTGATGCTCCTCTGATGCTCCTCTGATGCTCCTCTGATGCTCCTCTGATGCTCCTGTGATGCTCCTCTGATGCTCCTCTGCTGCTCCTCTGATGCTCATCTGATGCTCCTCTGATTCTCCTCTGATGCTCCTCTGATGCTCCTCTGAGGCTCCTCTGATTCTCTTCTGATGCTCCTCTGATGCTCCTCTGATGCTCCTCTGATGCTCCTGTGATGCTCCTCTGATGCTCCTGTGATGCTCCTCTGCTGTTCCTCTGCTGTTCCTCTGATGCTCCTCTGATGCTCCTCTGATGCTCCTCTGATGCTCCTCTTGAGGCTCCTCTGATGCTCCTCTGATGCTCCTCTGATCCTCCTCTGATGCTCCTCTGATGCTCCTCTGATGCTCCTCTGATGCTCCTATGATGCTCCTCTGATGCTCCTCTGATGCTCCTCTGATGCTCCTCTGATTCTCCTCTGATGCTCCTCTGATGCTCCTCTGATCCTCCTCTGATGCTCCTCTGATGCTCCTCTGATGCTCCTCTGATGCTCCTCTGATGCTCCTCTGATGCTCCTCTGATGCTCCTCTGATGCTCCTCTGAGGCTCCTCTGATGCTCCTCTGATGCTCCTCTGATGCTCCTCTGATGCTCCTCTGATGCTCCTCTGATGCTCCTCTGATGCTCCTCTGATGCTCCTCTGCTGCTCCTCTGATGCTCATCTGATGCTCCTCTGATTCTCCTCTGATGCTCCTCTGATGCTCCTCTGATGCTCCTCTGATTCTCCTCTGATGCTCCTCTGATGCTCCTCTGATGCTCCTCTGATGCTCCTCTGATGCTCCTCTGATGCTCCTCTGATGCTCCTCTGATGCTCCTCTGATGCTCCTCTGCTGCTCCTCTGATGCTCATTCGATGCTCCTCTGATTCTCCTCTGATGCTCCTCTGATGCTCCTCTGATGCTCCTCTGATGCTCCTCTGAGGCACCTCTGAGGCTCCTCTGATTCTCTTCTGATGCTCCTCTGATGCTCCTCTGATGCTCCTCTGATGCTCCTGTGATGCACCTCTGATGCTCCTGTGATGCTCCTCTGCTGTTCCTCTGCTGTTCCTCTGATGCTCCTCTGATGCTCCTCTGATGCTCCTCTGATGCTCCTCTTGAGGGTCCTCTGATGCTCCTCTGATACTCCTCTGATCCTCCTCTGATGCTCCTCTGATGCTCCTCTGATGCTCCTCTGATGCTCCTATGATGCTCCTCTGATGCTCCTCTGATGCTCCTCTGATGCTCCTCTGATGCTCCTCTGATGCTCCTCTGATGCTCCTCTGATGCTCCTCTGATCCTCCTCTGATGCTCCTCTGATGCTCCTCTGATGCTCCTCTGATGCTCCTCTGATGCTCCTCTGATGCTCCTCTGATGCTCCTGCTCCTGCTCCTGCTCCTGCTCCTGCTCCTGCTCCTGCTCCTGCTCCTGCTCCTGCTCCTGCTCCTGCTCCTGCTCCTGCTCCTGCTCCTGCTCCTGCTCCTGCTCCTGCTCCTGTTCCTGCTCCTGCTGCTGCTCCTGCTGCTGCTCCTGCTCCTGCACCTCTGATGCTCCTCTGATGCACCTCTGATGCTCCTCTGATGCTCCTCTGATACTCCTCTGATGCTCCTTAGATGCTCCTCTGATGCTCCTCTGATGCTCCTCTGATGCTCCTCTGATGCCTCTGTGATGCTCCTCTGATGCTCCTCTGATTCTCCTCTGATGCTCCGCTGATGCTCCTCTGATGCTCCTCTGATGCTCCTCTGATGATCCTCTGATCCTCCTCTGATGTTCCACTGATGCTCCTCTGATGCTCCTGTGATGCTCCTGTAATGCTCCTCTGATTCTCCTCTGATGCTCCTCTGATGCTCCTCTGATGCTCCTCTGATGCTCCTCTGATGCTCCACTGATGCTCCTCTGATGTTCCTCTGATGCTCCTCTGATGCTCCTCTGATGCTCCTGCTCCTGCTCCTGCTCCTGCTCCTGCTCCTGCTCCTGCTCCTGCTCCTGCTCCTGCTCCTGCTCCTGCTCCTGCTCCTGCTCCTGCTCCTGCCCCTGCTCCTGCTCCTGCTCCTGCTCCTGCTCCTGCTCCTGCTCCTGCTCCGGCTCCTGCTCCGGCTCCTGCTCCGGCTCCTGCTCCTGCTCCTCTGATGCTCCTGCTCCTGCTCGATGCTCCTCTGATGCACCTCTGATGCTCCTCTGATGCTCCTCTGATGCTCCACTGATGCTCCTCAGATGCTCCTCTGATGCACCTCTGATGCTCCTCTGATGCTCCTATGATGCTCCTCTGATGCTCCTCAGATGCTCCTCTGATGCACCTCTGATGCTCCTCTGATGCTCCTCTGATGCTCCTCTGATGCTCCTCTGATGCTCCTCTGTTGCTCCTTTGATGCTCCTCTGATGCTCCTCTGATGCTCCAATGATGCTCCAATGATGCTCCACTGATGCTCCTGTGATGCTCCTCTGATGCTCCTCTGATGCTCCTCTGATGCTCCTCTGATGCTCCTCTGATGCTCCTCTGATGCTCTTCTGATCCTCCTCTGATCCTCCTCTGATGCTCCTCTGATGCTCCTCTGATGCTGCTCTGATGCTCCTCTGATGCTCCTCTGAGGCTCCTCTGAGGCTCCTCTGAGGCTCCTCTGATGCTCCTCTGAGGCTCCTCTGATGCTCCTCTGATGCTCCTCTGATGCTCCTCTGATGCTCCTCTGATGTTCCTGTGATTCTCCTCTGATGCTCCTCTGCTGCTCCTCTGATGCTCATCTGATTCTCCTCTGATGCTCCTCTGATGCTCCTCTGATGCTCCTCTGATACTCCTCTGATCCTCCTCTGATGCTCCTCTGATGCTCCTCTGATGCTCCTCTGATGCTCCTCTGATGCTCCTCTGATGCTCCTCTGAGGCTCCTCTGATGCTCCTCTGATGCTCCTCTGATGCTCCTCTGATGCTCCTCTGATGCTCCTCTGATGCTCCTGTGATGCTCCTCTGATGCTCCTCTGCTGCTCCTCTGATGCTCATCTGATGCTCCTCTGATGCTCCTCTGATGCTGTCTGATGCTCCTCTGATCCTCCTCTGATGCTCCTCTGATGCTCCTCTGATGCTCCTCTGATGCTCCTCTGATGCTCCTCTGATGCTCCACTGATGCTCCTCTGCTGCTCCTCTGATGCTCATCTGATGCTCCTCTGATGCTCCTCTGATGCTCCTCTGATGCTCCTCTTATGCTCTTCTTATGCTCCTCTGATCCTCCTCTGATGCTCCTCTGATGCTCCTCTAATGCTCCTCTGATGCTCCTCTGATCCCCCTCTGATGCTCCTCTGATGCTCCTCTGATGCTCCTCTGATGCTCCTCTGATGCTCCACTGATTCTCCTCTGATCCTCCTCTGATGCTCCTCTGATGCTCCTCTGATGCTCCTCTGATGCTCCTCTGATGCTCCTCTGATGCTCCTCTGATACTCCTCTGATGCTCCACTGATGCTCCTCTGATGCTCCACTGATGCTCCTCTGATGCTCCTCTGATGCTCCTCTGATGCTCCTCTGATGCTCCTCTGATGCTCCTCTGATGCTCCTCTGATGCTCCTCTGATGCTCCTTCTCCTACTCCTGCTCCTCTGATGCTCCTCTGATGATATCTGATGCTCCTGCTCCTGCTCCTGCTCCTGCTCCTGCTCCTGCTCCTGCTCCTGCTCCTGCTCCTGCTCCTCTGATGCTCCTCTGATGCTCCTGCTCCACCTGCTCCTGCTCCTGCTCCTGCTCCTGCTCCTGCTCCTGCTCCTGCTCCTGCTCCTCTGATGCTCATCTGATGCTCCTGCTCCTGCACCTGCTCCTGCTCCTGCTCCTGCTCCTGCTCCTGCTCCTGCTCCTCTGATGCTCCTCTGATGCTCCTCTGATGCTCCTCTGATGCTCCTCTGATGCTCCACTGATGCTCCTCTGATGCTCCTCTGATGCTCCTCTGATGCTCCTCTGATGCTCCTCTGATGCTCCTCTGATGCTCCTCTGATGCTCCTCTGATGCTCCTCTGATGCTCCTCTGATGCTCCAATGATGCACCTCTGATGCTCCTGTGATGCTCCTGTGATGCTCCTGTGATGCTCCTCTGATGCTCCTCTGATGCTCCTCTGATGCTGCTCTGATGCTCCTCTGATCCTCCTCTGATCCTCCTCTGATGCTCCTCTGATGCTCCTCTGATGCTCCTCTGATGCTCCTCTGAGGCTCCTCTGATGCTCCTCTGATGCTCCTCTCATCCTCCTCTGATGCTCCTCTGATGCTCCTCTGATGCTCCTCTGATGCTCCTCTGATGCTCCTCTGATGCTCCTCTGATCCTCCTCTGATGCTCCTCTGATGCTCCTCTGATGCTCCTCTGATGCTCCTCTGAGGCTCCTCTGATGCTCCTCTGATGCTCCTCTGATGCTCCTCTGATGCTCCTCTGATGCTCCTCTGATGCTCCTGTGATGCTCCTCTGATGCTCCTCTGCTGCTCCTCTGATGCTCATCTGATGCTCCTCTGATTCTCCTCTGATGCTCCTCTGATGCTCCTCTGATGCTCCTCTGATGCTCCTCTGATGCTCCTCTGAGGCTCCTCTTATGCTCCTCTGATGCTCCTCTGATGCTCCTCTGATGCTCCTCTGATGCTCCTCTGATGCTCCTCTGATGCTCCTCTGATGCTCCTGTGATCCTCCTCTGATGCTCCTCTGATGCTCCTCTGATGCTCCTCTGATCCTCCTCTGATGCTCCTCTGATGCTCCTCTGATGCTCCTCTGATGCTCCTCTGATGCTCCTCTGAGGCACCTCTGAGGCTCCTCTGATTCTCTTCTGATGCTCCTCTGTTGCTCCTTTGATGCTCCTCTGATGCTCCTCTGATGCTCCAATGATGCTCCAATGATGTTCCACTGATGCTCCTCTGATGCCTCTGTGATGCTCCTCTGATGCTCCTCTGATTCTCCTCTGATGCTCCGCTGATGCTCCTCTGATGCTCCTCTGATGCTCCTCTGATGATCCTCTGATCCTCCTCTGATGTTCCACTGATGCTCCTCTGATGCTCCTGTGATGCTCCTGTAATGCTCCTCTGATTCTCCTCTGATGCTCCTCTGATGCTCCTCTGATGCTCCTCTGATGCTCCTCTGATGCTCCACTGATGCTCCTCTGATGTTCCTCTGATGCTCCTCTGATGCTCCTCTGATGCTCCTGCTCCTGCTCCTGCTCCTGCTCCTGCTCCTGCTCCTGCTCCTGCTCCTGCTCCTGCTCCTGCTCCTGCTCCTGCTCCTGCTCCTGCTCCTGCCCCTGCTCCTGCTCCTGCTCCTGCTCCTGCTCCTGCTCCTGCTCCTGCTCCGGCTCCTGCTCCGGCTCCTGCTCCGGCTCCTGCTCCTGCTCCTCTGATGCTCCTGCTCCTGCACGATGCTCCTCTGATGCACCTCTGATGCTCCTCTGATGCTCCTCTGATGCTCCACTGATGCTCCTCAGATGCTCCTCTGATGCACCTCTGATGCTCCTCTGATGCTCCTATGATGCTCCTCTGATGCTCCTCAGATGCTCCTCTGATGCACCTCTGATGCTCCTCTGATGCTCCTCTGATGCTCCTCTGATGCTCCTCTGATGCTCCTCTGTTGCTCCTTTGATGCTCCTCTGATGCTCCTCTGATGCTCCAATGATGCTCCAATGATGCTCCACTGATGCTCCTGTGATGCTCCTCTGATGCTCCTCTGATGCTCCTCTGATGCTCCTCTGATGCTCCTCTGATGCTCCTCTGATGCTATTCTGATCCTCCTCTGATCCTCCTCTGATGCTCCTCTGATGCTCCTCTGATGCTGCTCTGATGCTCCTCTGATGCTCCTCTGAGGCTCCTCTGAGGCTCCTCTGAGGCTCCTCTGATGCTCCTCTGAGGCTCCTCTGATGCTCCTCTGATGCTCCTCTGATGCTCCTCTGATGCTCCTCTGATGTTCCTGTGATTCTCCTCTGATGCTCCTCTGCTGCTCCTCTGATGCTCATCTGATTCTCCTCTGATGCTCCTCTGATGCTCCTCTGATGCTCCTCTGATACTCCTCTGATCCTCCTCTGATGCTCCTCTGATGCTCCTCTGATGCTCCTCTGATGCTCCTCTGATGCTCCTCTGAGGCTCCTCTGATGCTCCTCTGATGCTCCTCTGATGCTCCTCTGATGCTCCTCTGATGCTCCTCTGATGCTCCTGTGATGCTCCTCTGATGCTCCTCTGCTGCTCCTCTGATGCTCATCTGATGCTCCTCTGATGCTCCTCTGATGCTGTCTGATGCTCCTCTGATCCTCCTCTGATGCTCCTCTGATGCTCCTCTGATGCTCCTCTGATGCTCCTCTGATGCTCCTCTGATGCTCCACTGATGCTCCTCTGCTGCTCCTCTGATGCTCATCTGATGCTCCTCTGATGCTCCTCTGATGCTCCTCTGATGCTCCTCTTATGCTCTTCTTATGCTCCTCTGATCCTCCTCTGATGCTCCTCTGATGCTCCTCTAATGCTCCTCTGATGCTCCTCTGATCCCCCTCTGATGCTCCTCTGATGCTCCTCTGATGCTCCTCTGATGCTCCTCTGATGCTCCACTGATTCTCCTCTGATCCTCCTCTGATGCTCCTCTGATGCTCCTCTGATGCTCCTCTGATGCTCCTCTGATGCTCCTCTGATGCTCCTCTGATACTCCTCTGATGCTCCACTGATGCTCCTCTGATGCTCCACTGATGCTCCTCTGATGCTCCTCTGATGCTCCTCTGATGCTCCTCTGATGCTCCTCTGATGCTCCTCTGATGCTCCTCTGATGCTCCTCTGATGCTCCTTCTCCTACTCCTGCTCCTCTGATGCTCCTCTGATGATATCTGATGCTCCTGCTCCTGCTCCTGCTCCTGCTCCTGCTCCTGCTCCTGCTCCTGCTCCTGCTCCTGCTCCTCTGATGCTCCTCTGATGCTCCTGCTCCACCTGCTCCTGCTCCTGCTCCTGCTCCTGCTCCTGCTCCTGCTCCTGCTCCTGCTCCTCTGATGCTCCTCTGATGCTCCTGCTCCTGCACCTGCTCCTGCTCCTGCTCCTGCTCCTGCTCCTGCTCCTGCTCCTCTGATGCTCCTCTGATGCTCCTCTGATGCTCCTCTGATGCTCCTCTGATGCTCCACTGATGCTCCTCTGATGCTCCTCTGATGCTCCTCTGATGCTCCTCTGATGCTCCTCTGATGCTCCTCTGATGCTCCTCTGATGCTCCTCTGATGCTCCTCTGATGCTCCTCTGATGCTCCAATGATGCACCTCTGATGCTCCTGTGATGCTCCTGTGATGCTCCTGTGATGCTCCTCTGATGCTCCTCTGATGCTCCTCTGATGCTCCTCTGATGCTGCTCTGATGCTCCTCTGATCCTCCTCTGATCCTCCTCTGATGCTCCTCTGATGCTCCTCTGATGCTCCTCTGATGCTCCTCTGAGGCTCCTCTGATGCTCCTCTGATGCTCCTCTCATCCTCCTCTGATGCTCCTCTGATGCTCCTCTGATGCTCCTCTGATGCTCCTCTGATGCTCCTCTGATGCTCCTCTGATCCTCCTCTGATGCTCCTCTGATGCTCCTCTGATGCTCCTCTGATGCTCCTCTGAGGCTCCTCTGATGCTCCTCTGATGCTCCTCTGATGCTCCTCTGATGCTCCTCTGATGCTCCTCTGATGCTCCTGTGATGCTCCTCTGATGCTCCTCTGCTGCTCCTCTGATGCTCATCTGATGCTCCTCTGATTCTCCTCTGATGCTCCTCTGATGCTCCTCTGATGCTCCTCTGATGCTCCTCTGATGCTCCTCTGAGGCTCCTCTGATGCTCCTCTGATGCTCCTCTGATGCTCCTCTGATGCTCCTCTGATGCTCCTCTGATGCTCCTCTGATGCTCCTCTGATGCTCCTGTGATCCTCCTCTGATGCTCCTCTGATGCTCCTCTGATGCTCCTCTGATCCTCCTCTGATGCTCCTCTGATGCTCCTCTGATTTTCCTCTGATGCTCCTCTGATGCTCCTCTGAGGCACCTCTGAGGCTCCTCTGATTCTCTTCTGATGCTCCTCTGATGCTCCTCTGATGCTCCTCTGATGCTCCTGTGATGCTCCTCTGATGCTCCTGTGATGCTCCTCTGCTGTTCCTCTGCTGTTCCTCTGATGCTCCTCTGATGCTCCTCTGATGCTCCTCTGATGCTCCTCTTGAGGCTCCTCTGATGCTCCTCTGATGCTCCTCTGATCCTCCTCTGATGCTCCTCTGATGCTCCTCTGATGCTCCTCTGATGCTCCTATGATGCTCCTCTGATGCTCCTCTGATGCTCCTCTGATGCTCCTCTGATGCTCCTCTGATGCTCCTCTGATGCTCCTCTGATGCTCCTCTGATGCTCCTCTGATGCTCCTCTGATGCTCCTGCTCCTGCTCCTGCTCCTGCTCCTGCTCCTGCTCCTGCTCCTTCTCCTGCTCCTGCTCCTGCTCCTGCTCCTGCTCCTGCTCCTGCTCCTGCTCCTGCTCCTGCTCCTGCTCCTGCTCCTGCTCCTGTTCCTGCTCCTGCTGCTGCTCCTGCTCCTGCACCTCTGATGCTCCTCTGATGCACCTCTGATGCTCCTCTGATGCTCCTCTGATACTCCTCTGATGCTCCTTAGATGCTCCTCTGATGCTCCTCTGATGCTCCTCTGATGCTCCTATGATGCCTCTGTGATGCTCCTCTGATGCTCCTCTGATTCTCCTCTGATGCTCCGCTGATGCTCCTCTGATGCTCCTCTGATGCTCCTCTGATGATCCTCTGATCCTCCTCTGATGTTCCACTGATGCTCCTCTGATGCTCCTGTGATGCTCCTGTAATGCTCCTCTGATTCTCCTCTGATGCTCCTCTGATGCTCCTCTGATGCTCCTCTGATGCTCCTCTGATGCTCCTCTGATGCTCCTCTGATGCTCCTCTGATGTTCCTCTGATGCTCCTCTGATGCTCCTCTGATGCTCCTGCTCCTGCTACTGCTCCTGCTCCTGCTCCTGCTCCTGCTCCTGCTCCTGCTCCTGCTCCTGCTCCTGCTCCTGCTCCTGCTCCTGCTCCTGCTCCTGCTCCTGCCCCTGCTCCTGCTCCTGCTCCTGCTCCTGCTCCTGCTCCTGCTCCTGCTCCGGCTCCTGCTCCGGCTCCTGCTCCGGCTCCTGCTCCTGCACCTCTGATGCTCCTGCTCCTGCTCGATGCTCCTCTGATGCACCTCTGATGCTCCTCTGATGCTCCTCTGATGCTCCACTGATGCTCCTCAGATGCTCCTCTGATGCATTTCTGATGCTCCTCTGATGCTCCTATGATGCTCCTCTGATGCTCCTCAGATGCTCCTCTGATGCACCTCTGATGCTCCTCTGATGCTCCTCTGATGCTCCTCTGATGCTCCTCTGATGCTCCTCTGTTGCTCCTCTGATGCTCCTCTGATGCTCCTCTGATGCTCCAATGATGCTCCAATGATGCTCCACTGATGCTCTTGTGATGCTCCTCTGATGCTCCTCTGATGCTCCTCTGATGCTCCTCTGATGCTCCTCTGATGCTCCTCTGATGCTCTTCTGATCTTCCTCTGATCCTCCTATGATGCTCCTCTGATGCTCCTCTGATGCTCCTCTGATGCTCCTCTGATGCTCCTCTGAGGCTCCTCTGAGGCTCCTCTGAGGCTCCTCTGATGCTCCTCTGAGGCTCCTCTGATGCTCCTCTGATGCTCCTCTGATGCTCCTCTGATGATCCTCTGATGCTCCTGTGATGCTCCTCTGATGCTCCTCTGCTGCTCCTCTGATGCTCATCTGATTCTCCTCTGATGCTCCTCTGATGCTCCTCTGATGCTCCTCTGATGCTCCTCTGATGCTCCTCTGATGCTCCTCTGATGCTCCTCTGATGCTCCTCTGATGCTCCTCTGATGCTCCTCTGATGCTCCTCTGAGGCTCCTCTGATGCTCCTCTGATGCTCCTCTGATGCTCCTCTGATGCTCCTCTGATGCTCCTCTGATGCTCCTGTGATGCTCCTCTGATGCTCCTCTGCTGCTCTTCTGATGCTCATCTGATGCTCCTCTGATTCTCCTCTGATGCTCCTCTGATGCTCCTCTGATGCTGTCTGATGCTCCTCTGATCCTCCTCTGATGCTCCTCTGATGCTCCTCTGATGCTCCTCTGATGCTCCTCTGATGCTCCTCTGATGCTCCACTGATGCTCCTCTGATGCTCTTCTTATGCTCCTCTGATCCTCCTCTGATGCTCCTCTGATGCTCCTCTGATGCTCCTCTGATGCTCCTCTGATGCTCCTCTGATGCTACTCTGATGCTACTCTGATGCTCCTCTGATGCTCCTCTGATGCTCCTCTGATGCTCCTCTGATGCTCCTCTGATGCTCCTCTGATGCTCCTCTGATCCTCCTCTGATGCTCCTCTGATGCTCCTTTGATGCTCCTCTGATGCTCCTCTGATGCTCCTCAGAGGCTCCTCTGATGCTCCTCTGATGCTCCTCTGATGCTCCTCTGATGCTCCTCTGATGCTCCTCTGATGCTCCTCTGATGCTCCTGTGATCCTCCTCTGATGCTCCTCTAATGCTCCTCTGATGCTCCTCTGATCCTCCTCTGATGCTCCTCTGATGCTCCTCTGATGCTCCTCTGATGCTCCTCTGATGCTCCTCTGATGCTCCTCTGATGCTCCTCTGATGCTCCTCTGATCCTCCTCTGATGCTCCTCTGATGCTCCTCTGATGCTCTTCTGATGCTCCTCTGATGCTCCTCTGATGCTCCTCTGAGGCTCCTCTGATGCTCCTCTGATGCTCCTCTGATGCTCCTCTGATGCTCCTCTGATGCTCCTCTGATGATCCTGTGATGCTCCTCTGATGCTCCTGTGATCCTCCTCTGATGCTCCTCTGCTGCTCCTCTGATGCTCCTCTGATGCTCCTCTGATGCTCCTCTGATGCTCCTCTGAGGCTCCTCTGATGCTCCTCTGATGCTCCTCTGATCCTCCTCTGATGCTCTTCTGATGCTCCTCTGATGCTCCTCTGATGCTCCTCTGATGCTCCTCTGATGCTCCTCTGATGCTCCTCTGATGCTCCTCTGATCCTCCTCTGATGCTCCTCTGATGCTCCTCTGATGCTCCTCTGATGCTCCTCTGATGCTCCTCTGATGCTCCAATGATGCTCCTCTGATGCTCCTGTGATGCTCCTCTGATGCTCCTCTGATGCTCCTGTGATGCTCCTCTGATGCTCATCTGATGCTCCTCTGCTGTTCCTCTGATGCTCCACTGATGCTCCAATGATGCTCCTCTGATGCTCCTGTGATGCTCCTCTGATGCTCCTCTGATGCTCCTGTGATGCTCCTCTGATGCTCATCTGATGCTCCTCGCTGTTCCTCTGATGCTCCTCTGATGCTCCTCTGATGCTCCTCTGATGCTCCTCTGAGGCTCCTCTGATGCTCCTCTGATGCTCCTCTGATGCTCCTCTGATGCTCCTCTGATGATCCTCTGATCCTCCTCTGATGCTCCTCTGATGCTCCTGTGATGCTCCTCTGATGCTCCTGTGATCCTCCTCTGATGCTCCTCTGCTGCTCCTCTGATGCTCCTCTGATGCTCCTCTGATGCTCCTCTGAGGCTCCTCTGATGCTCCTCTGATGCTCCTCTGATCCTCCTCTGATGCTCCTCTGATGCTCCTCTGATGCTCCTCTGATGCTCCTCTGATCCTCCTCTGATGCTCGTCTGATGCTCCTCTGATGCTCCTCTGATGCTCCTCTGATGCTCCTCTGATGCTCCTCTGATGCTCCTCTGAGGCTCCTCTGATGCTCCTCTGATGCTCCTCTGATCCTCCTCTGATGCTCCTCTGATGCTCCTCTGATGCTCCTCTGATGCTCCTCTGATGCTCCTCTGAAGCTCCTCTGATGCTCCTCTGAAGCTCCTCTGATGCTCCTCTGATGCTCCTCTGATGCTCCTCTGATGCTCCTCTGAGGCTCCTCTGATCCTCCTCTGATGCTCCTCTGATGCTCCTCTGAGGCTCCTCTGATGCTCCTCTGATGCTCCTCTGATCCTCCTCTGATGCTCCTCTGATGCTCCTCTGATGCTCCTCTGATGCTCCTCTGATGCTCCTCTGAAGCTCCTCTGATGCTCCTCTGATGCTCCTCTGATGCTCCTCTGATGCTCCTCTGATGCTCTACCTATGATCCTCTGATGCTCCTGCTCCTGCTCCTGCTCCTGCTCCTGCTCATGCTCCTGCTCCTGCTCCTGCTCCTGCTCCTGCTCATCTGATGCTCCTCTGATGCTCCTGCTCCTGCTCCTGCTCCTGCTCCTGCTCCTCTGATGCTCCTCTGATGCTCCTCTGATGCTCCTCTGATGTTCCTCTGATGCTCCTCTGATGCTCCACTGATGCTCCTCTGATGCTCCTCTGATGCTCCTCTGATGCTCCTCTGATGCTCCTCTGTTGCTCCTCTGATGCTCCCCTGATGCTCCTCTGATGCTCCTCTGATGCTCCACTGATGCTCTTCTGATGCTCCTCTGATGCTCCTCTGAGGCTCCTCTGAGGCTCCTCTGAGGCTCCTCTGATGCTCCTCTGATGCTCCTCTGATGCTCCTCTGATGCTCCTCTGATGCTCCTCTGATGCTCTTCCTATGATCCTCTGATGCTCCTGCTCCTGCTCCTGCTCCTGCTCCTGCTCATGCTCCTGCTCCTGCTCCTGCTCCTGCTCCTGCTCATCTGATGCTCCTCTGATGCTCCTGCTCCTGCTCCTGCTCCTGCTCCTGCTCCTCTGATGCTCCTCTGATGCTCCTCTGATGCTCCTCTGATGCTCCTCTGATGCTCCTCTGATGCTCCTCTGATGCTCCTCTGATGCTCCTCTGTTGCTCCTCTGATGCTCCCCTGATGCTCCTCTGATGCTCCTCTGATGCTCCACTGATGCTCTTCTGATGCTCCTCTGATGCTCCTCTGATGCTCGTCTGATGCTCCTCTGAGGCTCCTCTGAGGCTCCTCTGAGGCTCCTCTGATGCTCCTCTGATGCTCCCCTGATGCTCCTCTGATGCTCCTCTGATGCTCCTCTGATGCTCTTCCTATGATCCTCTGATGCTCCTGCTCCTGCTCCTGCTCCTGCTCCTGCTCATGCTCCTGCTCCTGCTCCTGCTCCTGCTCCTGCTCATCTGATGCTCCTCTGATGCTCCTGCTCCTGCTCCTGCTCCTGCTCCTGCTCCTCTGATGCTCCTCTGATGCTCCTCTGATGCTCCTCTGATGTTCCTCTGATGCTCCTCTGATGCTCCACTGATGCTCCTCTGATGCTCCTCTGATGCTCCTCTGATGCTCCTCTGATGCTCCTCTGTTGCTCCTCTGATGCTCCCCTGATGCTCCTCTGATGCTCCTCTGATGCTCCACTGATGCTCTTCTGATGCTCCTCTGATGCTCCTCTGATGCTCGTCTGATGCTCCTCTGAGGCTCCTCTGAGGCTCCTCTGAGGCTCCTCTGATGCTCCTCTGATGCTCCTCTGATGCTCCTCTGATGCTCCTCTGATGCTCCTCTGATGCTCCTCTGATGCTCCTCTGAGGCTCCTCTGATGCTCCTCTGATGCTCCTCTGATGCTCCTCTGATGCTCCTCTGATGCTCCTCTGATGCTCCTCTGATGCTCCTCTGATGCTCCTCTGATGCTCCTCTGATGCTCCTCTGATCCTCCTCTGATGCTCCTCTGATGCTCCTCTGATGCTCATCTGATGCTCCTCTGATACTCCTCTGATGCTCCTCTGAGGCTCCTCTGATGCTCCTCTGATGCTCCTCTGATGCTCCTCTGATGCTCCTCTGATGCTCCTCTGATGCTCCTGTGATCCTCCTCTGATGCTCCTGTGCTGCTCCTCTGATGCTCCTCTGATGCTCCTCTGATGCTCCTCTGATGCTCCTCTGATGCTCCTCTGATGCTCCTGCTCCTGCTCCTGCTCCTGCTCCTGCTCCTGCTCCTGCTCCTGCTCCGGCTCCTGCTCCTGCTCCTGCTCCTGCTCCTGCTCCTGCTCCTGCTCCTGCTCCTGCTCCTGCTCCTGCTCCTGCTCCTGCTCCTGCTCCTGCTCCTGCTCCTGCTCCTGCTCCTGCTCCTGCTCCTGTTCCTGCTCCTGCTCCTGCTCCTGCACCTCTGATGCTCCTCTGATGCACCTCTGATGCTCCTCTGATGCTCCTCTGATGCTCCTCTGATGCACCTCTGATGCTCCTCTGATGCTCCTCTGATAGTCCTCTGATGCTCCTCAGATGCTCCTCTGATGCTCCTCTGATGCTCCTCTGATGCTCCTCTGATACTCCTCTGATGCTCCTCAGATGCTCCTCTGATGCTCCTCTGATGCTCCTCTGATGCTCCTCTGATGCACCTCTGATGCACCTCTGATGCTCCTCTGATGCTCCTCTGAATCTCCTCTGATGCTCCTCAGATGCTCCTCTGATGCTCCTCTGATAATCCTCTGATGCTCCTCAGATGCTCCTCTGATGTTCCTCTGATGCTCCTCTGATGCTCCTCTGATGCTCCTCTGATGCTCCTCTGATCCTCCTCTGATGCTCCTCTGATGCTCCTCTGATGCTCCTCTGATGCTCCTCTGATGCTCCTCTGATGCTCCTCTGATCCTCCTCTGATGCTCCTCTGATGCTCCTCTGATGCTCCTCTGATGCTCCTCTGATGCTCCTCTGATGCTCCTCCGATGCTCCTCTGATGCTCCTCTAATCCTCCTCTGATGCTCCACTGATGCTCCTCTGATGCTCCTCTGATGCTCCTCTGATGCTCCTCTGATGCTCCTGCTCCTGCTCCTGCTCCTGCTCCTGCTCCTGCTCCTGCTCCTGCTCCTGCTCCTCTGATGCTCCTCTGATGCTCCTCTGATGCTCCTCTGATGCTCCTCTGATGCTCCTCTGATGCTCCTCTGATGCTCCTCTGATCCTCCTCTGATGCTCCACTGATGCTCCTCTGATGCTCCTCTAATGCTCCTCTGATGCTCCTCTGATGCTCCTGTGATGCTCCTCTTATGCTCCTCTGATGCTCCTCTGATGCTCCTGTGATGCTCCTCTGATGCTCCTCTGCTGCTCCTCTGATGCTCATCTGATTCTCCTCTGATGCTCCTCTGATGCTCCTCTGATGCTCCTCTGATGCTCCTCTGATGCTCCTCTGATCCTCCTCTGATGCTCCTCTGATGCTCCTCTGATGCTCCTCTGATGCTCCTCTGAGGCTCCTCTGATGCTCCTCTGATGCTCCTCTGATGCTCCTCTGATGCTCCTCTGAAGCTCCTCTGATACTCCTCTGATGCTCCTCTGATGCTCCTGTGATGCTCCTCTGATGCTCCTCTGCTGCTCCTCTGATGCTCATCTGATGCTCCTCTGATTCTCCTCTGATGCTCCTCTGATGCTCCTCTGATGCTCCTCTGATGCTCCTCTGATCCACCTCTGATGCTCCTCTGATGCTCCTCTGATGCTCCTCTGATGCTCCTGTGATGCTCCTCTGATGCTCCTCTGCTTCTCCTCTGATGCTCATCTGATGCTCCTCTGATTCTCCTCTAATGCTCCTCTGATGCTCGTCTGATGCTCCTCCTATGCTCCTCTGATCCTGCTCTGATGCTCCTCTGATGCTCCTCTGATGCTCCTCTGATGCTACTCTGATGCTCCTCTGATGCTCCTCTGATGCTCCTCTGATGCTCCTCTGATGCTCCTCTGATGCTCCTCTGATGCTCCTCTGATCCTCCTCTGCTGCTCCTCTGATGCTCCTCTGATGCTCCTCTAATGCTCCTCTGATGCTCCTCTGATGCTCCTCTGAGGCTCCTCTGATGCTCCTCTGATGCTCCTCTGATGCTCCTCTGATGCTCCTCTGATGCTCCTCTGATGCTCCTCTGATGCTCCTGTGATGCTCCTCTGATGCTCCTGTGATCCTCCTCTGATTCTCTTCTGATGCTCCTCTGATGCTCCTGTGATGCTCCTCTGCTGTTCCTCTGATGTTCCTCTGATGCTCCTCTGATGCTCCTCTGATGCTCCTCTGATGCTCCTCTGAGGCTCCTCTGATACTCCTCTGATGCTCCTCTGATCCTCCTCTGATGCTCCTCTGATACTCCTCTGATGCTCCTCTGATGCTCCTCTGAGGCTCCTATGATGCTCCTCTGATGCTCCTCTGATACTCCTCTGATGCTCCTCTGATGCTCCTCTGATGCTCCTCTGATGCTCCTCTGATGCTCCTCTGATGCTCCTGTGATGCTCCTCTGATGCTCCTCTGATGCTCCTCTGATGCTCCTCTGATGCTCCTGCTCCTGCTCTTGCACCTGCTCCTGCTCCTGCTCCTGCTCCTGCTCCTGCTCCTGCTCCTGCTCCTGCTCCTGCTCCTGCTCCTGTTCCTGCTCCTGCTGCTGCTCCTGCTCCTGCACCTCTGATGCTCCTCTGATGCACCTCTGATGCTCCTCTGATGCTCCTCTGATACTCCTCTGATGCTCCTTAGATGCTCCTCTGATGCTCCTCTGATGCTCCTCTGATGCTCCTCTGATGCTCCTCTGATGCTCCTCTGAGGCTCCTCTGATGCTCCTCTGAAGCTCCTCTGATGCTCCTCTGAAGCTCCTCTGATGCTCCTCTGATGCTCCTCTGATGCTCCTCTGATGCTCCTCTGATCCTCCTCTGATGCTCCTCTGATGCTCCTCTGATGCTCATCTGATGCTCCTCTGATACTCCTCTGATGCTCCTCTGAGGCTCCTCTGATGCTCCTCTGATGCTCCTCTGATGCTCCTCTGATGCTCCTCTGATGCTCCTGTGATCCTCCTCTGATGCTCCTGTGCTGCTCCTCTGATGCTCCTCTGATGCTCCTCTGATGCTCCTCTGATGCTCCTCTGATGCTCCTCTGATGCTCCTCTGATGCTCCTGCTCCTGCTCCTGCTCCTGCTCCTGCTCCTGCTCCTGCTCCTGCTCCTGCTCCTGCTCCTGCTCCGGCTCCTGCTCCTGCTCCTGCTCCTGCTCCTGCTCCTGCTCCTGCTCCTGCTCCTGCTCCTGCTCCTGCTCCTGCTCCTGCTCCTGCTCCTGCTCCTGTTCCTGCTCCTGCTCCTGCTCCTGCACCTCTGATGCTCCTCTGATGCACCTCTGATGCTCCTCTGATGCTCCTCTGATAGTCCTCTGATGCTCCTCAGATGCTCCTCTGATGCTCCTCTGATGCTCCTCTGATGCTCCTCTGATACTCCTCTGATGCTCCTCAGATGCTCCTCTGATGCTCCTCTGATGCTCCTCTGATGCTCCTCTGATGCACCTCTGATGCTCCTCTGATGCACCTCTGATGCTCCTCTGATGCTCCTCTGAATCTCCTCTGATGCTCCTCAGATGCTCCTCTGATGCTCCTCTGATGCTCCTCTGATGCTCCTCAGATGCTCCTCTGATGTTCCTCTGATGCTCCTCTGATGCTCCTCTGATGCTCCTCTGATGCTCCTCTGATCCTCCTCTGATGCTCCTCTGATGCTCCTCTGATTCTCCTCTGATGCTCCTCTGATGCTCCTCTGATGCTCCTCTGATGCTCCTCTGAGGCTCCTCTGATGCTCCTCTGAAGCTCCTCTGATGCTCCTCTGAAGCTCCTCTGATGCTCCTCTGATGCTCCTCTGATGCTCCTCTGATGCTCCTCTGATCCTCCTCTGATGCTCCTCTGATGCTCCTCTGATGCTCATCTGATGCTCCTCTGATACTCCTCTGATGCTCCTCTGAGGCTCCTCTGATGCTCCTCTGATGCTCCTCTGATGCTCCTCTGATGCTCCTCTGATGCTCCTGTGATCCTCCTCTGATGCTCCTGTGCTGCTCCTCTGATGCTCCTCTGATGCTCCTCTGATGCTCCTCTGATGCTCCTCTGATGCTCCTCTGATGCTCCTCTGATGCTCCTGCTCCTGCTCCTGCTCCTGCTCCTGCTCCTGCTCCTGCTCCTGCTCCTGCTCCTGCTCCTGCTCCGGCTCCTGCTCCTGCTCCTGCTCCTGCTCCTGCTCCTGCTCCTGCTCCTGCTCCTGCTCCTGCTCCTGTTCCTGCTCCTGCTCCTGCTCCTGCACCTCTGATGCTCCTCTGATGCACCTCTGATGCTCCTCTGATGCTCCTCTGATAGTCCTCTGATGCTCCTCAGATGCTCCTCTGATGCTCCTCTGATGCTCCTCTGATGCTCCTCTGATACTCCTCTGATGCTCCTCAGATGCTCCTCTGATGCTCCTCTGATGCTCCTCTGATGCTCCTCTGATGCAACTCTGATGCTCCTCTGATGCACCTCTGATGCTCCTCTGATGCTCCTCTGAATCTCCTCTGATGCTCCTCAGATGCTCCTCTGATGCTCCTCTGATAATCCTCTGATGCTCCTCAGATGCTCCTCTGATGTTCCTCTGATGCTCCTCTGATGCTCCTCTGATGCTCCTCTGATGCTCCTCTGATCCTCCTCTGATGCTCCTCTGATGCTCCTCTGATGCTCCTCTGATGCTCCTCTGATGCTCCTCTGATGCTCCTCTGATCCTCCTCTGATGCTCCTCTGATGCTCCTCTGATGCTCCTCTGATGCTCCTCTGATGCTCCTCTGATGCTCCTCTGATGCTCCTCTGATCCTCCTCTGATTCTCCACTGATGCTCCTCTGATGCTCCTCTGATGCTCCTCTGATGCTCCTCTGATGCTCCTGCTCCTGCTCCTGCTCCTGCTCCTGCTCCTGCTCCTGCTCCTGCTCCTGCTCCTCTGATGCTCCTCTGATGCTCCTCTGATGCTCCTCTGATGCTCCTCTGATGCTCCTCTGATGCTCCTCTGATGCTCCTCTGATCCTCCTCTGATGCTCCACTGATGCTCCTCTGATGCTCCTCTAATGCTCCTCTGATGCTCCTCTGATGCTCCTGTGATGCTCCTCTTATGCTCCTCTGATGCTCCTCTGATGCTCCTGTGATGCTCCTCTGATGCTCCTCTGCTGCTCCTCTGATGCTCATCTGATTCTCCTCTGATGCTCCTCTGATGCTCCTCTGATGCTCCTCTGATGCTCCTCTGATGCTCCTCTGATCCTCCTCTGATGCTCCTCTGATGCTCCTCTGATGCTCCTCTGAGGCTCCTCTGATGCTCCTCTGATGCTCCTCTGATGCTCCTCTGATGCTCCTCTGAAGCTCCTCTGATACTCCTCTGATGCTCCTCTGATGCTCCTGTGATGCTCCTCTGATGCTCCTCTGCTGCTCCTCTGATGCTCATCTGATGCTCCTCTGATTCTCCTCTGATGCTCCTCTGATGCTCCTCTGATGCTCCTCTGATGCTCCTCTGATGCTCCTCTGATCCACCTCTGATGCTCCTCTGATGCTCCTCTGATGCTCCTCTGATGCTCCTGTGATGCTCCTCTGATGCTCCTCTGCTGCTCCTCTGATGCTCATCTGATGCTCCTCTGATTCTCCTCTGATGCTCCTCTGATGCTCGTCTGATGCTCCTCTGATGCTACTCTGATGCTCCTCTGATGCTCCTCTGATGCTCCTCTGATGCTCCTCTGATGCTCCTCTGATGCTCCTCTGATGCTCCTCTGATGCTCCTCTGATCCTCCTCTGCTGCTCCTCTGATGCTCCTCTGATGCTCCTCTGATGCTCCTCTGATGCTCCTCTGATGCTCCTCTGAGGCTCCTCTGATGCTCCTCTGATGCTCCTCTGATGCTCCTCTGATGCTCCTCTGATGCTCATCTGATGCTCCTCTGATACTCCTCTGATGCTCCTCTGAGGCTCCTCTGATGCTCCTCTGATGCTCCTCTGATGCTCCTCTGATGCTCCTCTGATGCTCCTCTGATGCTCCTGTGATCCTCCTCTGATGCTCCTGTGCTGCTCCTCTGATGCTCCTCTGATGCTCCTCTGATGCTCCTCTGATGCTCCTCTGATGCTCCTCTGATGCTCCTCTGATGCTCCTGCTCCTGCTCCTGCTCCTGCTCCTGCTCCTGCTCCTGCTCCTGCTCCGGCTCCTGCTCCTGCTCCTGCTCCTGCTCCTGCTCCTGCTCCTGCTCCTGCTCCTGCTCCTGCTCCTGCTCCTGCTCCTGCTCCTGCTCCTGCTCCTGTTCCTGCTCCTGCTCCTGCTCCTGCACCTCTGATGCTCCTCTGATGCACCTCTGATGCTCCTCTGATGCTCCTCTGATAGTCCTCTGATGCTCCTCAGATGCTCCTCTGATGCTCCTCTGATGCTCCTCTGATGCTCCTCTGATACTCCTCTGATGCTCCTCAGATGCTCCTCTGATGCTCCTCTGATGCTCCTCTGATGCTCCTCTGATGCACCTCTGATGCTCCTCTGATGCACCTCTGATGCTCCTCTGATGCTCCTCTGAATCTCCTCTGATGCTCCTCAGATGCTCCTCTGATGCTCCTCTGATGCTCCTCTGATGCTCCTCAGATGCTCCTCTGATGTTCCTCTGATGCTCCTCTGATGCTCCTCTGATGCTCCTCTGATGCTCCTCTGATCCTCCTCTGATGCTCCTCTGATGCTCCTCTGATTCTCCTCTGATGCTCCTCTGATGCTCCTCTGATGCTCCTCTGATGCTCCTCTGAGGCTCCTCTGATGCTCCTCTGAAGCTCCTCTGATGCTCCTCTGAAGCTCCTCTGATGCTCCTCTGATGCTCCTCTGATGCTCCTCTGATGCTCCTCTGATCCTCCTCTGATGCTCCTCTGATGCTCCTCTGATGCTCATCTGATGCTCCTCTGATACTCCTCTGATGCTCCTCTGAGGCTCCTCTGATGCTCCTCTGATGCTCCTCTGATGCTCCTCTGATGCTCCTCTGATGCTCCTGTGATCCTCCTCTGATGCTCCTGTGCTGCTCCTCTGATGCTCCTCTGATGCTCCTCTGATGCTCCTCTGATGCTCCTCTGATGCTCCTCTGATGCTCCTCTGATGCTCCTGCTCCTGCTCCTGCTCCTGCTCCTGCTCCTGCTCCTGCTCCTGCTCCGGCTCCTGCTCCTGCTCCTGCTCCTGCTCCTGCTCCTGCTCCTGCTCCTGCTCCTGCTCCTGCTCCTGCTCCTGCTCCTGCTCCTGCTCCTGCTCCTGTTCCTGCTCCTGCTCCTGCTCCTGCACCTCTGATGCTCCTCTGATGCACCTCTGATGCTCCTCTGATGCTCCTCTGATAGTCCTCTGATGCTCCTCAGATGCTCCTCTGATGCTCCTCTGATGCTCCTCTGATGCTCCTCTGATACTCCTCTGATGCTCCTCAGATGCTCCTCTGATGCTCCTCTGATGCTCCTCTGATGCTCCTCTGATGCACCTCTGATGCTCCTCTGATGCACCTCTGATGCTCCTCTGAATCTCCTCTGATGCTCCTCAGATGCTCCTCTGATGCTCCTCTGATAATCCTCTGATGCTCATCAGATGCTCCTCTGATGTTCCTCTGATGCTCCTCTGATGCTCCTCTGATGCTCCTCTGATGCTCCTCTTATCCTCCTCTGATGCTCCTCTGATGCTCCTCTGATGCTCCTCTGATGCTCCTCTGATGCTCCTCTGATGCTCCTCTGATCCTCCTCTGATGCTCCTCTGATGCTCCTCTGATGCTCCTCTGATGCTCCTCTGATGCTCCTCTGATGCTCCTCTGATGCTCCTCTGATGCTCCTCTGATCCTCCTCTGATGCTCCACTGATGCTCCTCTGATGCTCCTCTGATGCTCCTCTGATGCTCCTCTGATGCTCCTGCTCCTGCTCCTGCTCCTGCTCCTGCTCCTGCTCCTGCTCCTGCTCCTGCTCCTCTGATGCTCCTCTGATGCTCCTCTGATGCTCCTCTGATGCTCCTCTGATGCTCCTCTGATGCTCCTCTGATGCTCCTCTGATGCTCCTCTGATGCTCCTCTGATCCTCCTCTGATGCTCCACTGATGCTCCTCTGATGCTACTCTAATGCTCCTCTGATGCTCCTCTGATGCTCCTGTGATGCTCCTCTTATGCTCCTCTGATGCTCCTCTGATGCTCCTGTGATGCTCCTCTGATGCTCCTCTGCTGCTCCTCTGATGCTCATCTGATTCTCCTCTGATGCTCCTCTGATGCTCCTCTGATGCTCCTCTGATGCTCCTCTGATGCTCCTCTGATCCTCCTCTGATGCTCCTCTGATGCTCCTCTGATGCTCCTCTGAGGCTCCTCTGATGCTCCTCTGATGCTCCTCTGATGCTCCTCTGATGCTCCTCTGAAGCTCCTCTGATACTCCTCTGATGCTCCTCTGATGCTCCTGTGATGCTCCTCTGATGCTCCTCTGCTGCTCCTCTGATGCTCATCTGATGCTCCTCTGATTCTCCTCTGATGCTCCTCTGATGCTCCTCTGATGCTCCTCTGATGCTCCTCTGATCCACCTCTGATGCTCCTCTGATGCTCCTCTGATGCTCCTCTGATGCTCCTGTGATGCTCCTCTGATGCTCCTCTGCTGCTCCTCTGATGCTCATCTGATGCTCCTCTGATTCTCCTCTGATGCTCCTCTGATGCTCGTCTGATGCTCCTCTTATGCTCCTCTGATCCTCCTCTGATGCTCCTCTGATGCTCCTCTGATGCTCCTCTGATGCTACTCTGATGCTCCTCTGATGCTCCTCTGATGCTCCTCTGATGCTCCTCTGATGCTCCTCTGATGCTCCTCTGATGCTCCTCTGATCCTCCTCTGCTGCTCCTCTGATGCTCCTCTGATGCTCCTCTGATGCTCCTCTGATGCTCCTCTGAGGCTCCTCTGATGCTCCTCTGATGCTCCTCTGATGCTCCTCTGATGCTCCTCTGATGCTCCTGTGATGCTCCTCTGATGCTCCTGTGATGCTCCTCTGATGCTCCTGTGATCCTCCTCTGATGCTCCTCTGATGCTCCTCTGATGCTCCTCTGATCCTCCTCTGATGCTCCTCTGATGCTCCTCTGATGCTCCTCTGATGCTCCTCTGATGCTCCTCTGATGCTCCTCTGATGCTCCTCTGAGGCACCTCTGAGGCTCCTCTGATTCTCTTCTGATGCTCCTCTGATGCACCTCTGATGCTCCTCTGATGCTCCTGTGATGCTCCTCTGATGCTCCTGTGATGCTCCTCTGCTGTTCCTCTGATGTTCCTCTGATGCTCCTCTGATGCTCCTCTGATGCTCCTCTGATGCTCCTCTGAGGCTCCTCTGATACTCCTCTGATGCTCCTCTGATCCTCCTCTGATGCTCCTCTGATACTCCTCTGATGCTCCTCTGATGCTCCTCTGAGGCTCCTATGATGCTCCTCTGATGCTCCTCTGATACTCCTCTGATGCTCCTCTGATGCTCCTCTGATGCTCCTCTGATGCTCCTCTGATGCTCCTCTGATGCTCCTCTGATGCTCCTCTGATGCTCCTCTGATGCTCCTCTGATGCTCCTCTGATGCTCCTGCTCCTGCTCTTGCTCCTGCTCCTGCTCCTGCTCCTGCTCCTGCTCCTGCTCCTGCTCCTGCTCCTGCTCCTGCTCCTGCTCCTGTTCCTGCTCCTGCTGCTGCTCCTGCTCCTGCACCTCTGATGCTCCTCTGATGCACCTCTGATGCTCCTCTGATGCTCCTCTGATACTCCTCTGATGCTCCTTAGATGCTCCTCTGATGCTCCTCTGATGCTCCTCTGATGCTCCTCTGATGCTCCTCTGATGCTCCTCTGAGGCTCCTCTGATGCTCCTCTGAAGCTCCTCTGATGCTCCTCTGAAGCTCCTCTGATGCTCCTCTGATGCTCCTCTGATGCTCCTCTGATGCTCCTCTGATGCTCCTCTGATCCTCCTCTGATGCTCCTCTGATGCTCCTCTGATGCTCCTCTGATGCTCCTCTGATGCTCCTCTGATGCTCTTCCTATGATCCTCTGATGCTCCTGCTCCTGCTCCTGCTCCTGCTCCTGCTCATGCTCCTGTTCCTGCTCCTGCTCCTGCTCCTGCTCATCTGATGCTCCTCTGATGCTCCTGCTCCTGCTCCTGCTCCTGCTCCTGCTCCTGCTCCTGCTCCTGCTCCTGCTCCTGCTCCTGCTCCTGCTCCTCTGATGCTCCTCTGATGCTCCTCTGATGTTCCTCTGATGCTCCTCTGATGCTCCACTGATGCTCCTCTGATGCTCCTCTGATGCTCCTCTGATGCTCCTGTGATGCTCCTCTGTTGCTCCTCTGATGCTCCCCTGATGCTCCTCTGATGCTCCTCTGATGCTCCACTGATGCTCTTATGATGCTCCTCTGATGCTCCTCTGATGCTCCTCTGATGCTCCTCTGATGCTCCTCTGAGGCTCCTCTGAGGCTCCTCTGAGGCTCCTCTGATGCTCTTCTGATGCTCCTCTGATGCTCCTCTGATGCTCCTCTGATGCTCCTCTGATGCTCCTCTGATGCTCCTCTGAGGCTCCTCTGATGCTCCTCTGATGCTCCTCTGATGCTCCTCTGATGCTCCTCTGATGCTCCTCTGATGCTCCTCTGATGCTCCTCTGATGCTCCTCTGATCCTCCTCTGATACTCCTCTGATGCTCCTCTGATGCTCCTCTGATGCTCATCTGATGCTCCTCTGAGGCTCCTCTGATGCTCCTCTGAGGCTCCTCTGATGCTCCTCTGATGCTCCTCTGATGCTCCTCTGATGCTCCTCTGATGCTCCTCTGATGCTCCTGTGATCCTCCTCTGATGCTCCTGTGCTGCTCCTCTGATGCTCCTCTGATGCTCCTCTGATGCTCCTCTGATGCTCCTCTGATGCTCCTCTGATGCTCCTGCTCCTGCTCCTGCTCCTGCTCCTGCTCCTGCTCCTGCTCCTGCTCCTGCTCCTGCACCTGCTCCTGCTCCTGCTCCTGCTCCTGCTCCTGCTCCTGCTCCTGCTCCTGCTCCTGCTCCTGCTCCTGCTCCTGCTCCTGCTCCTGCTCCTGCTCCTGCTCCTGCTCCTGCTCCTGCTCCTGTTCCTGCTCCTGCTCCTGCTCCTGCACCTCTGATGCTCCTCTGATGCACCTCTGATGCTCCTCTGATGCTCCTCTGATACTCCTCTGATGCTCCTCAGATGCTCCTCTGATGCTCCTCTGATGCTCCTCTGATGCTCCTCTGATACTCCTCTGATGCTCCTCAGATGCTCCTCTGATGCTCCTCTGATACTCCTCTGATGCTCCTCAGATGCTCCTCTGATGCTCCTCTGATGCTCCTCTGATGCTCCTCTGATGCTCCTCTGATCCTCCTCTGATGCTCCTCTGATGCTCCTCTGATGCTCCTCTGATGCTCCTCTGATGCTCCTCTGATGCTCCTCTGATGCTCCTCTGATACTCCTCTGATGCTCCTCAGATGCTCCTCTGATGCTCCTCTGATACTCCTCTGATGCTCCTCAGATGCTCCTCTGATGCTCCTCTGATGCTCCTCTGATGCTCCTCTGATGCTCCTCTGATGCTCCTCTGATCCTCCTCTGATGCTCCTCTGATGCTCCTCTGATGCTCCTCTGATGCTCCTCTGATGCTCCTCTGATGCGCCTCTGATCCTCCTCTGATGCTCCTCTGATGCTCCTCTGATGCTCCTCAGATGCTCCTCTGATGCTCCTCTGATGCTCCTCTGATGCTCCTCTGATCCTCCTCTGATGCTCCACTGATGCTCCTCTGATGCTCCTGCTCCTGCTCCTGCTCCTGCTCCTGCTCCTGCTCCTGCTCCTGCTCCTGCTCCTCTGATGCTCCTCTGATGCTCCTCTGATGCTCCTCTGATGCTCCTCTGATGCTCCTCTGATGCTCCTCTGATGCTCCTCTGATGCTCCTCTGATGCTCCTCTGATGCTCCTCTGATACTCCTCTGATGCTCCTCAGATGCTCCTCTGATGCTCCTCTGATGCTCCTCTGATGCTCCTCTGATGCACCTCTGATGCTCCTCTGATGCACCTCTGATGCTCCTCTGAATCTCCTCTGATGCTCCTCAGATGCTCCTCTGATGCTCCTCTGATAATCCTCTGATGCTCATCAGATGCTCCTCTGATGTTCCTCTGATGCTCCTCTGATGCTCCTCTGATGCTCCTCTGATGCTCCTCTTATCCTCCTCTGATGCTCCTCTGATGCTCCTCTGATGCTCCTCTGATGCTCCTCTGATGCTCCTCTGATGCTCCTCTGATCCTCCTCTGATGCTCCTCTGATGCTCCTCTGATGCTCCTCTGATGCTCCTCTGATGCTCCTCTGATGCTCCTCTGATGCTCCTCTGATGCTCCTCTGATCCTCCTCTGATGCTCCACTGATGCTCCTCTGATGCTCCTCTGATGCTCCTCTGATGCTCCTCTGATGCTCCTGCTCCTGCTCCTGCTCCTGCTCCTGCTCCTGCTCCTGCTCCTGCTCCTGCTCCTCTGATGCTCCTCTGATGCTCCTCTGATGCTCCTCTGATGCTCCTCTGATGCTCCTCTGATGCTCCTCTGATGCTCCTCTGATGCTCCTCTGATGCTCCTCTGATCCTCCTCTGATGCTCCACTGATGCTCCTCTGATGCTACTCTAATGCTCCTCTGATGCTCCTCTGATGCTCCTGTGATGCTCCTCTTATGCTCCTCTGATGCTCCTCTGATGCTCCAGTGATGCTCCTCTGATGCTCCTCTGCTGCTCCTCTGATGCTCATCTGATTCTCCTCTGATGCTCCTCTGATGCTCCTCTGATGCTCCTCTGATGCTCCTCTGATGCTCCTCTGATCCTCCTCTGATGCTCCTCTGATGCTCCTCTGATGCTCCTCTGAGGCTCCTCTGATGCTCCTCTGATGCTCCTCTGATGCTCCTCTGATGCTCCTCTGAAGCTCCTCTGATACTCCTCTGATGCTCCTCTGATGCTCCTGTGATGCTCCTCTGATGCTCCTCTGCTGCTCCTCTGATGCTCATCTGATGCTCCTCTGATTCTCCTCTGATGCTCCTCTGATGCTCCTCTGATGCTCCTCTGATGCTCCTCTGATCCACCTCTGATGCTCCTCTGATGCTCCTCTGATGCTCCTCTGATGCTCCTGTGATGCTCCTCTGATGCTCCTCTGCTGCTCCTCTGATGCTCATCTGATGCTCCTCTGATTCTCCTCTGATGCTCCTCTGATGCTCGTCTGATGCTCCTCTTATGCTCCTCTGATCCTCCTCTGAAGCTCCTCTGATGCTCCTCTGATGCTCCTCTGATGCTACTCTGATGCTCCTCTGATGCTCCTCTGATGCTCCTCTGATGCTCCTCTGATGCTCCTCTGATGCTCCTCTGATGCTCCTCTGATGCTCCTCTGATCCTCCTCTGCTGCTCCTCTGATGCTCCTCTGATGCTCCTCTGATGCTCCTCTGATGCTCCTCTGAGGCTCCTCTGATGCTCCTCTGATGCTCCTCTGATGCTCCTCTGATGCTCCTCTGATGCTCCTGTGATGCTCCTCTGATGCTCCTGTGATGCTCCTCTGATGCTCCTGTGATCCTCCTCTGATGCTCCTCTGATGCTCCTCTGATGCTCCTCTGATCCTCCTCTGATGCTCCTCTGATGCTCCTCTGATGCTCCTCTGATGCTCCTCTGATGCTCCTCTGATGCTCCTCTGATGCTCCTCTGAGGCACCTCTGAGGCTCCTCTGATTCTCTTCTGATGCTCCTCTGATGCACCTCTGATGCTACTCTGATGCTCCTGTGATGCTCCTCTGATGCTCCTGTGATGCTCCTCTGCTGTTCCTCTGATGTTCCTCTGATGCTCCTCTGATGCTCCTCTGATGCTCCTCTGATGCTCCTCTGAGGCTCCTCTGATACTCCTCTGATGCTCCTCTGATCCTCCTCTGATGCTCCTCTGATACTCCTCTGATGCTCCTCTGATGCTCCTCTGAGGCTCCTATGATGCTCCTCTGATGCTCCTCTGATACTCCTCTGATGCTCCTCTGATGCTCCTCTGATGCTCCTCTGATGCTCCTCTGATGCTCCTCTGATGCTCCTCTGATGCTCCTCTGATGCTCCTCTGATGCTCCTCTGATGCTCCTGCTCCTGCTCTTGCTCCTGCTCCTGCTCCTGCTCCTGCTCCTGCTCCTGCTCCTGCTCCTGTTCCTGCTCCTGCTGCTGCTCCTGCTCCTGCACCTCTGATGCTCCTCTGATGCACCTCTGATGCTCCTCTGATGCTCCTCTGATACTCCTCTGATGCTCCTTAGATGCTCCTCTGATGCTCCTCTGATGCTCCTCTGATGCTCCTCTGATGCTCCTCTGATGCTCCTCTGAGGCTCCTCTGATGCTCCTCTGAAGCTCCTCTGATGCTCCTCTGAAGCTCCTCTGATGCTCCTCTGATGCTCCTCTGATGCTCCTCTGATGCTCCTCTGATGCTCCTCTGATCCTCCTCTGATGCTCCTCTGATGCTCCTCTGATGCTCCTCTGATGCTCCTCTGATGCTCCTCTGATGCTCTTCCTATGATCCTCTGATGCTCCTGCTCCTGCTCCTGCTCCTGCTCCTGCTCATGCTCCTGTTCCTGCTCCTGCTCCTGCTCCTGCTCATCTGATGCTCCTCTGATGCTCCTGCTCCTGCTCCTGCTCCTGCTCCTGCTCCTGCTCCTGCTCCTGCTCCTGCTCCTGCTCCTGCTCCTGCTCCTCTGATGCTCCTCTGATGCTCCTCTGATGTTCCTCTGATGCTCCTCTGATGCTCCACTGATGCTCCTCTGATGCTCCTCTGATGCTCCTCTGATGCTCCTGTGATGCTCCTCTGTTGCTCCTCTGATGCTCCCCTGATGCTCCTCTGATGCTCCTCTGATGCTCCACTGATGCTCTTCTGATGCTCCTCTGATGCTCCTCTGATGCTCCTCTGATGCTCCTCTGATGCTCCTCTGAGGCTCCTCTGAGGCTCCTCTGAGGCTCCTCTGATGCTCTTCTGATGCTCCTCTGATGCTCCTCTGATGCTCCTCTGATGCTCCTCTGATGCTCCTCTGATGCTCCTCTGAGGCTCCTCTGATGCTCCTCTGATGCTCCTCTGATGCTCCTCTGATGCTCCTCTGATGCTCCTCTGATGCTCCTCTGATGCTCCTCTGATGCTCCTCTGATCCTCCTCTGATACTCCTCTGATGCTCCTCTGATGCTCCTCTGATGCTCATCTGATGCTCCTCTGAGGCTCCTCTGATGCTCCTCTGAGGCTCCTCTGATGCTCCTCTGATGCTCCTCTGATGCTCCTCTGATGCTCCTCTGATGCTCCTCTGATGCTCCTGTGATCCTCCTCTGATGCTCCTGTGCTGCTCCTCTGATGCTCCTCTGATGCTCCTCTGATGCTCCTCTGATGCTCCTCTGATGCTCCTCTGATGCTCCTGCTCCTGCTCCTGCTCCTGCTCCTGCTCCTGCTCCTGCTCCTGCTCCTGCTCCTGCACCTGCTCCTGCTCCTGCTCCTGCTCCTGCTCCTGCTCCTGCTCCTGCTCCTGCTCCTGCTCCTGCTCCTGCTCCTGCTCCTGCTCCTGCTCCTGCTCCTGCTCCTGCTCCTGCTCCTGCTCCTGTTCCTGCTCCTGCTCCTGCTCCTGCACCTCTGATGCTCCTCTGATGCACCTCTGATGCTCCTCTGATGCTCCTCTGATACTCCTCTGATGCTCCTCAGATGCTCCTCTGATGCTCCTCTGATGCTCCTCTGATGCTCCTCTGATACTCCTCTGATGCTCCTCAGATGCTCCTCTGATGCTCCTCTGATACTCCTCTGATGCTCCTCAGATGCTCCTCTGATGCTCCTCTGATGCTCCTCTGATGCTCCTCTGATGCTCCTCTGATCCTCCTCTGATGCTCCTCTGATGCTCCTCTGATGCTCCTCTGATGCTCCTCTGATGCTCCTCTGATGCTCCTCTGATGCTCCTGTGATGCTCCTCTTATGCTCCTCTGATGCTCCTCTGATGCTCCTGTGATGCTCCTCTGATGCTCCTCTGCTGCTCCTCTGATGCTGATCTGATTCTCCTCTGATGCTCCTCTGATGCTCCTCTGATGCTCCTCTGATGCTCCTCTGATGCTCCTCTGATCCTCCTCTGATGCTCCTCTGATGCTCCTCTGATGCTCCTCTGATGCTCCTCTGAGGCTCCTCTGATGCTCCTCTGATGCTCCTCTGATGCTCCTCTGATGCTCCTCTGATGCTCCTCTGATACTCCTCTGATGCTCCTCTGATGCTCCTGTGATGCTCCTCTGATGCTCCTCTGCTGCTCCTCTGATGCTCATCTGATGCTCCTCTGATTCTCCTCTGATGCTCCTCTGATGCTCCTCTGATGCTCCTCTGATGCTCCTCTGATGCTCCTCTGATCCTCCTCTGCTGCTCCTCTGATGCTCCTCTGATGCTCCTCTGATGCTCCTCTGATGCTCCTCTGATGCTCCTCTGAGGCTCCTCTGATGCTCCTCTGATGCTCCTCTGATGCTCCTCTGATGCTCCTGTGATGCTCCTGTGATGCTCCTGTGATCCTCCTCTGATGCTCCTCTCATGCTCCTCTGATGCTCCTCTGATCCTCCTCTGATGCTCCTCTGATGCTCCTCTGATGCTCCTCTGATGCTCCTCTGATGCTCCTCTGATGCTCCTCTGATGCTCCTCTGAGGCACTTCTGAGGCTCCTCTGATTCTCTTCTGATGCTCCTCTGATGCTCCTCTGATGCTCCTCTGATGCTCCTGTGATGCTCCTCTGATGCTCCTGTGATGCTCCTCTGCTGTTCCTCTGATGTTCCTCTGATGCTCCTCTGATGCTCCTCTGATGCTCCTCTGAGGCTCCTCTGATACTCCTCTGATGCTCCTCTGATCCTCCTCTGATGCTCCTCTGATACTCCTCTGATGCTCCTCTGATGCTCCTCTGAGGCTCCTATGATGCTCCTCTGATGCTCCTCTGATACTCCTCTGATGCTCCTCTGATGCTCCTCTGATGCTCCTCTGATGCTCCTCTGATGCTCCTCTGATGCTCCTCTGATGCTCCTCTGATGCTCCTCTGATGCTCCTCTGATGCTCCTCTGATGCTCCTGCTCCTGCTCTTGCTCCTGCTCCTGCTCCTGCTCCTGCTCCTGCTCCTGCTCCTGCTCCTGTTCCTGCTCCTGCTGCTGCTCCTGCTCCTGCACCTCTGATGCTCCTCTGATGCACCTCTGATGCTCCTCTGATGCTCCTCTGATACTCCTCTGATGCTCCTTAGATGCTCCTCTGATGCTCCTCTGATGCTCCTCTGATGCTCCTCTGATGCTCCTCTGATGCTCCTCTGAGGCTCCTCTGATGCTCCTCTGAAGCTCCTCTGATGCTCCTCTGAAGCTCCTCTGATGCTCCTCTGATGCTCCTCTGATGCTCCTCTGATGCTCCTCTGATGCTCCTCTGATCCTCCTCTGATGCTCCTCTGATGCTCCTCTGATGCTCCTCTGATGCTCCTCTGATGCTCCTCTGATGCTCTTCCTATGATCCTCTGATGCTCCTGCTCCTGCTCCTGCTCCTGCTCCTGCTCATGCTCCTGTTCCTGCTCCTGCTCCTGCTCCTGCTCATCTGATGCTCCTCTGATGCTCCTGCTCCTGCTCCTGCTCCTGCTCCTGCTCCTGCTCCTGCTCCTGCTCCTGCTCCTGCTCCTGCTCCTGCTCCTCTGATGCTCCTCTGATGCTCCTCTGATGTTCCTCTGATGCTCCTCTGATGCTCCACTGATGCTCCTCTGATGCTCCTCTGATGCTCCTCTGATGCTCCTGTGATGCTCCTCTGTTGCTCCTCTGATGCTCCCCTGATGCTCCTCTGATGCTCCTCTGATGCTCCACTGATGCTCTTCTGATGCTCCTCTGATGCTCCTCTGATGCTCCTCTGATGCTCCTCTGATGCTCCTCTGAGGCTCCTCTGAGGCTCCTCTGAGGCTCCTCTGATGCTCTTCTGATGCTCCTCTGATGCTCCTCTGATGCTCCTCTGATGCTCCTCTGATGCTCCTCTGATGCTCCTCTGAGGCTCCTCTGATGCTCCTCTGATGCTCCTCTGATGCTCCTCTGATGCTCCTCTGATGCTCCTCTGATGCTCCTCTGATGCTCCTCTGATGCTCCTCTGATCCTCCTCTGATACTCCTCTGATGCTCCTCTGATGCTCCTCTGATGCTCATCTGATGCTCCTCTGAGGCTCCTCTGATGCTCCTCTGAGGCTCCTCTGATGCTCCTCTGATGCTCCTCTGATGCTCCTCTGATGCTCCTCTGATGCTCCTCTGATGCTCCTGTGATCCTCCTCTGATGCTCCTGTGCTGCTCCTCTGATGCTCCTCTGATGCTCCTCTGATGCTCCTCTGATGCTCCTCTGATGCTCCTCTGATGCTCCTGCTCCTGCTCCTGCTCCTGCTCCTGCTCCTGCTCCTGCTCCTGCTCCTGCTCCTGCACCTGCTCCTGCTCCTGCTCCTGCTCCTGCTCCTGCTCCTGCTCCTGCTCCTGCTCCTGCTCCTGCTCCTGCTCCTGCTCCTGCTCCTGCTCCTGCTCCTGCTCCTGCTCCTGCTCCTGCTCCTGTTCCTGCTCCTGCTCCTGCTCCTGCACCTCTGATGCTCCTCTGATGCACCTCTGATGCTCCTCTGATGCTCCTCTGATACTCCTCTGATGCTCCTCAGATGCTCCTCTGATGCTCCTCTGATGCTCCTCTGATGCTCCTCTGATACTCCTCTGATGCTCCTCAGATGCTCCTCTGATGCTCCTCTGATACTCCTCTGATGCTCCTCAGATGCTCCTCTGATGCTCCTCTGATGCTCCTCTGATGCTCCTCTGATGCTCCTCTGATCCTCCTCTGATGCTCCTCTGATGCTCCTCTGATGCTCCTCTGATGCTCCTCTGATGCTCCTCTGATGCTCCTCTGATGCTCCTCTGATACTCCTCTGATGCTCCTCAGATGCTCCTCTGATGCTCCTCTGATACTCCTCTGATGCTCCTCAGATGCTCCTCTGATGCTCCTCTGATGCTCCTCTGATGCTCCTCTGATGCTCCTCTGATGCTCCTCTGATCCTCCTCTGATGCTCCTCTGATGCTCCTCTGATGCTCCTCTGATGCTCCTCTGATGCTCCTCTGATGCGCCTCTGATCCTCCTCTGATGCTCCTCTGATGCTCCTCTGATGCTCCTCAGATGCTCCTCTGATGCTCCTCTGATGCTCCTCTGATGCTCCTCTGATCCTCCTCTGATGCTCCACTGATGCTCCTCTGATGCTCCTGCTCCTGCTCCTGCTCCTGCTCCTGCTCCTGCTCCTGCTCCTGCTCCTGCTCCTCTGATGCTCCTCTGATGCTCCTCTGATGCTCCTCTGATGCTCCTCTGATGCTCCTCTGATGCTCCTCTGATGCTCCTCTGATGCTCCTCTGATGCTCCTCTGATCCTCCTCTGATGCTCCACTGATGCTCCTCTGATGCTCCACTGATGCTCCTCTGATGCTCCTCTGATGCTCCACTGATGCTTCTCTGATGCTCCTCTGATGCTCCTCTGATGCTCCTCTGATGCTCCTGCTCCTGCTCCTGCTCCTCTGATGCTCCTCTGATGACCTCTGATGCTCCTGCTCCTGCTCCTGCTCCTGCTCCTGCTCCTGCTCCTGCTCCTCTGATGCTCCTCTGATGCTCCTCTGATGCTCCTCTGATGCTCCTCTGATGCTCCTCTGATGCTCCTCTGATGCTCCTCTGAGGCTCCTCTGATGCTCCTCTGATGCTCCTCTGATGCTCCTCTGAGGCTCCTCTGATGCTCCTCTGATGCTCCTCTGATGCTCCTCTGATGCTCCTCTGATGCTCCTCTGATGCTCCTGTGATGCTCCTCTTATGCTCCTCTGATGCTCCTCTGATGCTCCTGTGATGCTCCTCTGATGCTCCTCTGCTGCTCCTCTGATGCTGATCTGATTCTCCTCTGATGCTCCTCTGATGCTCCTCTGATGCTCCTCTGATGCTCCTCTGATGCTCCTCTGATCCTCCTCTGATGCTCCTCTGATGCTCCTCTGATGCTCCTCTGATGCTCCTCTGAGGCTCCTCTGATGCTCCTCTGATGCTCCTCTGATGCTCCTCTGATGCTCCTCTGATGCTCCTCTGATACTCCTCTGATGCTCCTCTGATGCTCCTGTGATGCTCCTCTGATGCTCCTCTGCTGCTCCTCTGATGCTCATCTGATGCTCCTCTGATTCTCCTCTGATGCTCCTCTGATGCTCCTCTGATGCTCCTCTGATGCTCCTCTGATGCTCCTCTGATCCTCCTCTGCTGCTCCTCTGATGCTCCTCTGATGCTCCTCTGATGCTCCTCTGATGCTCCTCTGATGCTCCTCTGAGGCTCCTCTGATGCTCCTCTGATGCTCCTCTGATGCTCCTCTGATGCTCCTGTGATGCTCCTGTGATGCTCCTGTGATCCTCCTCTGATGCTCCTCTCATGCTCCTCTGATGCTCCTCTGATCCTCCTCTGATGCTCCTCTGATGCTCCTCTGATGCTCCTCTGATGCTCCTCTGATGCTCCTCTGATGCTCCTCTGATGCTCCTCTGAGGCACTTCTGAGGCTCCTCTGATTCTCTTCTGATGCTCCTCTGATGCTCCTCTGATGCTCCTCTGATGCTCCTGTGATGCTCCTCTGATGCTCCTGTGATGCTCCTCTGCTGTTCCTCTGATGTTCCTCTGATGCTCCTCTGATGCTCCTCTGATGCTCCTCTGATGCTCCTCTGAGGCTCCTCTGATGCTCCTCTGATGCTCCTCTGATCCTCCTCTGATGCTCCTCTGATACTCCTCTGATGCTCCTCTGATGCTCCTCTGATGCTCCTATGATGCTCCTCTGATGCTCCTCTGATGCTCCTTAGATGCTCCTCTGATGCTCCTCTGATGCTCCTCTGATGCTCCTCTGATGCCTCTGTGATGCTCCTCTGATGCTCCTCTGATTCTCCTCTGATGCTCCGCTGATGCTCCTCTGATGCTCCTCTGATGCTCCTCTGATGCTCCTCTGATGCTCCTGCTCCTGCTCCTGCTCCTGCTCCTGCTCCTGCTCCTGCTCCTGCTCCTGCTCCTGCTCCTGCTCCTGCTCCTGCTCCTGCTCCTGTTCCTGCTCCTGCTGCTGCTCCTGCTCCTGCACCTCTGATGCTTCTCTGATGCACCTCTGATGCTCCTCTGATGCTCCTCTGATACTCCTCTGATGCTCTTTAGATGCTCCTCTGATGCTCCTCTGATGCTCCTCTGATGCTCCTCTGATGCCTCTGTGATGCTCCTCTGATGCTCCTCTGATTCTCCTCTGATGCTCCGCTGATGCTCCTCTGATGCTCCTCTGATGCTCCTCTGATGATCCTCTGATCCTCCTCTGATGCTCCACTGATGCTCCTCTGATGCTCCTGTGAGGCTCCTGTAATGCTCCTCTGATTCTCCTCTGATGCTCCTCTGATGCTCCTCTGATGCTCCTCTGATGCTCCTCTGATGCTCCTCTGATGCTCCTCTGATGCTCCTCTGATGTTCCTCTGATGCTCCTCTGATGCTCCTTTGATGCTCCTGCTCCTGCTCCTGCTCCTGCTCCTGCTCCTGCTCCTGCTCCTGCTCCTGCTCCTGCTCCTGCTCCTGCTCCTGCTCCTGCTCATGCTCCTGCCCCTGCTCCTGCTCCTGCTCCTGCTCCTGCTCCTGCTCCTGCTCCTGCTCCTGCTCCTGCTCCTGCTCCTGCTCCTGCTCCTGTTCCTGCTCCTGCTGCTGCTCCTGCTCCTGCACCTCTGATGCTCCTCTGATGCACCTCTGATGCTCCTCTGATGCTCCTCTGATACTCCTCTGATGCTCCTTAGATGCTCCTCTGATGCTCCTCTGATGCTCCTCTGATGCTCCTCTGATGCCTCTGTGATGCTCCTCTGATGCTCCTCTGATTCTCCTCTGATGCTCCGCTGATGCTCCTCTGATGCTCCTCTGATGCTCCTCCGATGATCCTCTGATCCTCCTCTGATGCTCCACTGATGCTCCTCTGATGCTCCTGTGATGCTCCTGTAATGCTCCTCTGATTCTCCTCTGATGCTCCTCTGATGCTCCTCTGATGCTCCTCTGATGCTCCTCTGATGCTCCTCTGATGCTCCTCTGATGCTCCTCTGATGCTCCTCTGATGCTCCTCTGATGCTCCTGTGATGCTCCTCTGATGCTCCTCTGATGCTCCTCTGATGCTCCTGTGATGCTCCTCTGATGCTCCTCTGCTGCTCCTCTGATGCTGATCTGATTCTCCTCTGATGCTCCTCTGATACTCCTCTGATGCTCCTCTGATGCTCCTCTGATGCTCCTCTGATCCTCCTCTGATGCTCCTCTGATGCTCCTCTGATGCTCCTCTGTATGCTCCTCTGAGGCTCCTCTGATGCTCCTCTGATGCTCCTCTGATGCTCCTCTGATGCTCCTCTGATGCTCCTCTGATACTCCTCTGATGCTCCTCTGATGCTCCTGTGATGCTCCTCTGATGCTCCTCTGCTGCTCCTCTGATGCTCATCTGATGCTCCTCTGATTCTCCTCTGATGCTCCTCTGATGCTCCTCTGATGCTCCTCTGATGCTCCTCTGATCCACCTCTGATGCTCCTCTGATGCTCCTCTGATGCTCCTCTGATGCTCCTGTGATGCTCCTCTGATGCTCCTCTGCTGCTCCTCTGATGCTCATCTGATGCTCCTCTGATTCTCCTCTGATGCTCCTCTGATGCTCCTCTTATGCTCCTCTGATCCTCCTCTGATCCTCCACTGATGCTCCTCTGATGCTCCTCTGATGCTCCTCTGATGCTCCTCTGATGCTCCTCTGATGCTACTCTAATGCTCCTCTGATGCTCCTCTGATGCTCCTCTGATGCTCCTCTGATGCTCCTCTGATGCTCCTCTGATGCTCCTCTGATGCTCCTCTGATCCTCCTCTGCTGCTCCTCTGATGCCCCTCTGATCCTCCTCTGATGCTCCTCTGATGCTCCTCTGATGCTCATCTGATGCTCCTCTGATACTCCTCTGATGCTCCTCTGAGGCTCCTCTGATGCTCCTCTGATGCTCCTCTGATGCTCCTCTGATGCTCCTCTGATGCTCCTCTGATGCTCCTGTGATCCTCCTCTGATGCTCCTGTGCTGCTCCTCTGATGCTCCTCTGATGCTCCTCTGATTCTCCTCTGATACTCCTCTGATGCTCCTCTGATGCTCCTCTGATTCTCCTGCTCCTGCTCCTGCTCCTGCTCCTGCTCCTGCTCCTGCTCCTGCTCCTGCTCCTGCTCTTGCTCCTGCTCCTGCTCCTGCTCCTGCTCCTGCTCCTGCTCCTGCTCCTGCTCCTGCTCCTGCTCCTGCTCCTGCTCCTGCTCCTGCTCCTGCTCCTGCTCCTGCTCCTGTTCCTGCTCCTGCTCCTGCTCCTGCACCTCTGATGCTCCTCTGATGCACCTCTGATGCTCCTCTGATGCTCCTCTGATACTCCTCTGATGCTCCTCAGATGCTCCTCTGATGCTCCTCTGATGCTCCTCTGATGCTCCTCTGATACTCCTCTGATGCTCCTCAGATGCTCCTCTGATGCTCCTCTGATGCTCCTCTGATGCTCCTCTGATGCTCCTCTGATGCACCTCTGATCCTCCTCTGATGCACCTCTGATGCTCCTCTGATGCTCCTCTGATACTCCTCTGATGCTCCTCAGATGCTCCTCTGATGCTCCTCTGATACTCCTCTGATGCTCCTCAGATGCTCCTCTGATGCTCCTCTGATGCTCCTCTGATGCTCCTCTGATCCTCCTCTGATGCTCCTCTGATGCTCCTCTGATGCTCCTCTGATGCTCCTCTGATGCTCCTCTGATGCTCCTCTGAACCTCCTCTGATGCTCCTCTGATGCTCCTCTGATGCTCCTCTGATGCTCCTCTGATGCTCCTCTGATGCTCCTCTGATCCTCCTCTGATGCTCCACTGATGCTCCTCTGATGCTCCTCTGATGCTCCTCTGATGCTCCTGCTCCTGCTCCTGCTCCTGCTCTTGCTCCTGCTCCTGCTCCTGCTCCTGCTCCTGCTCCTGCTCCTCTGATGCTCCTCTGATGCTCCTCTGATGCTCCTCTGATGCTCCTCTGATGCTCCTCTGATGCTCCTCTGATGCTCCTCTGATGCTCCTCTGATCCTCCTCTGATGCTCCACTGATGCTCCTCTGATGCTCCACTGATGCTCCTCTAATGCTCCTCTGATGCTCCTCTGATGCTCCTCTGATGCTCCTCTGATGCTCCTCTGACGCTCCTCTGATGCTCCTGCTCCTGCTCCTGCTCCTCTGATGCTCCTCTGATGACCTCTGATGCTCCTGCTCCTGCTCCTGCTCCTGCTCCTGCTGCTGCTCCTGCTCCTCTGATGCTCCTCTGATCCTCCTCTGATGCTCCTCTGATGCTCCTCTGATGCTCCTCTGATGCTCCTCTGAGGCTCCTCTGATGCTCCTCTGATGCTCCTCTGATGCTCCTCTGATGGTCCTCTGATGCTCCTCTGATGCTCCTCTGATGCTCCTCTGATGCTCCTCTGATGCTCCTCTGATGCTCCTCTGATGGTCCTCTGATGCTCCTCTGATGCTCATCTGATGCTCCTCTGATGCTCCTCTGATGCTCCTCTGATGCTCCTCTGATGCTCCTCTGATGCTCCTCTGATGCTCCTCTGATGCTCCTCTGATTCCCGGCCTCTGATTCCCTGCTTCTGATTCTGATTCCCTGCCTCTGATTCCCGGCCTCTGATTCCCTGCTTCTGATTCTGATTCCCTGCCTCTGATTCCCCATCTCTGAATCCGCACATCTGATTCCTTGCCTCTGATTCCCCGCCTCAGATTCCCCAGCACTGATTTCCCGCCTCTGATTCCCGGCATCCGATTCCCTGCCTCTGATTCCCCGCCTCTGATTCCCCATCTCTGATTCCCCGCCTCTGATTCCCCAGCTCTGATTTCCCGCCTCTGATTCCCGGCATCCGATTCCCTGCCTCTGATTCCCCGCCTCTGATTCCCCATCTCTGATTCCCCGCCTCTGATTCCCCGTGTCTGATTCCCTGCCTCTGATTCCCCGCCTCTGATTCCCCATATCTGATTCCCCGCCTCTGTTTTCCCGCCTCTGATTCCCTGCCTCTGATTCCCCATATCTGATTCCCCGCCTCTGATTCCCCAACTCTGATTCCCAGCCTCTGATTCCCCAGCTCTGAATCCCCGCCTCTGATTCCCCGCGTCTGATTCCCTGCCTCTGATTCCCCGCCTCTGATTCCCCATCTGTGATTCACAACCTCTGATGCCCCACCTCTGATTCCCCATATCTGATTCCCCGCCTCTGTTTCCCCGCCTCTGATTCCCCGCCTCTGATTCCCCATATCTGATTCCCCGCCTCTGATTGCCCACCTCTGATTCCCCGCGTCTGATTCCCTGCCTCTGATTCCCCGCCTCTGATTCCCCATCTCTGATTCACCACCTCTGATTCCCAGCCTCTGATTCCCCATCTCTGATTCCGCACATCCGATTCCCTGCCTATGATTCCCCACCTCTGATTCCCCGCCTCTGATTCCCCATATCTGATTCCCTGCCTCTGTTTCCCCGCCTCTGATTCCCCACCTCTGTTTCCCCATATCTGATTCCCCGCCTCTGATTCCCCAACTCTAATACCCCGCCTCTGATTCCCCAGCTCTGATTCCCCGCCTCTGATTCCCCGCATCTGATTCCCTGCCTCTGATTCCCCGCCTCTGATTCCAGGCCTCTGATTCCCAGCATCTGATTCCGGCCTCTGATTCCCGGCCTCTGATTCCCTGCTTCTGATTCTGATTCCCTGCCTCTGATTCCCCATCTCTGATTCCGCACATCTGATTCCTTGCCTCTGATTCCCCACCTCTGATTCCCCATATCTGATTCCCCGCCTGGGTTTCCCCGCCTCTGATTCCCCGCCTCTGTTTCCCAATATCTAAGTCCCCGCCTCTGATTCCCCAAATCTGATTCCCCACCTCTGATTCCCCAGCTCTGATTCCCCGCCTCTGATTCCCCGCATCTGATTCCCTGCATCTGATTCCAAGCCTCTGATTCCCTGCCTCTGATTCCCAACCTCTGATTCCCCACCTCTGATTCCCCATATCTGATTCCCCGCCTCTGTTTCCCCGCCTCGGATTCCCCGCCTCTGATTCCCTGCCTCTGATTCCCCATCTCCGATTCCGCACATCTGATTCCCTTCCTCTGATTCCCCGCCTCTGATTTTCCGCCTCTGATTCCCTGCCTCTGATTCCCAACCTCGGATTCCCCACCTCTGATTCCCCATATCTGATTCCCCGCCTCTGTTTCCCCGCCTCTGATTCCCCGCCTCTGATTCCCAACTCTGATTCCCCGCCTCTGATTCCCCAGCTCTGATTCCCCATGTTTGATTCCCTGCCTCTGATTCCCTGCCCTGATTCCCCATCTCTGTTTCACCGCCTTTGATTCGCCACCTCTGATTCCCCATATCTGATTCCCCGCCTCTGTTTCCCCGACTCTGATTCCCTGCCTCTGATTCCCAACCTCTGATTCCACACCTCTGATTCCCCATATCTGATTCCCCGCCTCTATTTCCCCATATCTGATTCCCCGCCTCTGATTCCCGGCATCCGATTCCCTGCCTCTGATTCCTTGCCTCTGATTCCCCATCTCTGATTCCCCGCCTCTGATTCCCCGTGTCTGATTCCCTGCCTTTGATTCCCCGCCTCTGATTCCCCGCCTCTGATTCCCTGCCACTGATTCCCTGCCCCTGATTCCCCACCTCTGATTCCCCACATCTGATTCCCCGCCTCTGTTTCCCCGCCTCTGATTCCCCGCCTCTGATTCCCCATATCTGATTCCCTGCCTCTGATTCCCCAACTCTGATTCCCCGCCTCTGATTCCCCAGCTCTGAATCCCCGCCTCTGATTCCCCGCGTCTGATTCCCTGCCTCTGATTCCCCGCCTTGATTCCCCATCTCTGATTCACAACCTCTGATTCCCCACCTCTGATTCCCTATATTTGATTCCCCGCCTCTGTTTCCCCGCCTCTGTTTCCCCGCCTCTGATTCCCCAGCTCTGATTCCCCGACTCTGATTCCCGGCATCCGATTCCCTGCCTCTGATTCCTCGCCTCTGATTCCCCATCTCTGATTCCCCGCCTCTGATTCCCCGTGTCTGATTCCCTGCCTTTGATTCCCCGCCTCTGATTCCCCGCCTCTGATTCCCTGCCACTGATTCCCTGCCCCTGATTCCCCACCTCTGATTCCCCACATCTGATTCCCCGCCTCTGTTTCCCCGCCTCTGATTCCCCGCCTCTGATTCCCCATATCTGATTCCCTGCCTCTGATTCCCCAACTCTGATTCCCCGCCTCTGATTCCCCAGCTCTGAATCCCCGCCTCTGATTCCCCGCGTCTGATTCCCTGCCTCTGATTCCCCGCCTTGATTCCCCATCTCTGATTCACAACCTCTGATTCCCCACCTCTGATTCCCTATATTTGATTCCCCGCCTCTGTTTCCCCGCCTCTGATTCCCCGCCTCTGATTCCCCATATCTGATTCCCCGGCTCTGATTGCCCACCTCTGATTCCCAGCCTCTGATTCGCCAGCTCTGATTCCCCGCCTCTGATTCCCCGCATCTGATTCCCTGCCTCTGATTCCCCGCCTCTGATTCCACATCTCTGATTCACCGCCTTTGATTCGCCACCTCTGATTCCCCATATCTGATTCCCCACCTCTGATTCCCGGCCTCTTATTCCCAGCATCTGATTCCCGGCCTCTGATTCCCGGCCTCTGATTCCCCGCTTCTGATTCTGATTCCCTGCCTCTTATTCCCCATCTCTGATTCCGCACATCTGATTCCCTGCCTCTGATTCCCCACCTCTGATTCCCCATATCTGATTCCCCGCCTCTGTTTCCCCGCCTCTGATTCCCCGCCTCTGTTTCCCTATATCTAATTCCCCACCTCTGATGCCCCAACTCTGATTCCCCGCATCTGATTCCCCAGCTCTGATTCCCCGCCTCTGATTCCCTGCATCCGATTCCCCATATCTGATTCCCCGCCTCTGTTTCACCGCCTCTGATTCCCCGCCTCTGTTTCCCCATATCTGATTCCCGCCTCTGATTCCCAACTATGAATCCCCTCCTCTGATTCCCCAGCACTGATTCCCTGCCTGTGATTCCCCGCGTTCTGTTCCCTGCCTCTGATTCCCCGCCTGTGATTCCCCATCACTGATTCACCACCTCTGATTCCCTACCTCTGATTCCCCATATCTAATTCCCCGCCTCTGTTTGCCCGCCTCTGATTCCCCGCCTCTGTTTCCCCATATCTGATTCCCCGCCTCTGAATCCCCAACTCTGATTCCCTGCCTCAGATTCCCCAGCTCTGATTCCCCGCCTTTGATTCCCCCCGTCTGATTCCCAGCCTCTGAATCCCCGTGTCTGATTTCCTGCCTCTGATTCCCCGCCTCTGATTCCCCATCTCTGATTCACCGCCTCTGATTCCCCACCTCTGATTCCCCCTCTCTGATTCCGCACATCCAATTCCCTGCCTCTGATTCCCCAACTCTGATTCCCCACCTCTGATTCCCCATCTCTGATTCCCCGCCTCAGATTCCACGCGTCTGATTCCCTGCCTCTGATTCCCCGCCTCCGATTCCCTGCCTCTGATTCCCCAACTCTGATTCCCCACCTCTGATTCCCCATCTCTGATTCCCCGCCTCAGATTCCCCGCTTCTGATTCCCCAGCTCTGAATCCCCGCCTCTGATTCCCCGCGTCTGATTCCCTGCCTCTGATTCCCCGCCTCTGATTCCCCATCTGTGATTCACAACCTCTGATGCCCCACCTCTGATTCCCCATATCTGATTCCCTGCCTCTGTTTCCCCGCCTCTGATTCCACACCTCTGTTTCCCCATATCTGATTCCCCGCCTCTGATTCCCCAACTCTAATACCCCGCCTCCGATTCCCCAGCTCTGATTCCCCGCCTCTGATTCCCCGCATCTGATTCCCTGCCTCTGATTCCCCGCCTCTGATTCCAGGCCTCTGATTCCCAGCATCTGATTCCGGCCTCTGATTCCCGGCCTCTGATTCCCTTCTTCTGATTCTGATTCCCTGCCTCTGATTCCCCAATTCTGATTCCGCACATCTGATTCCCTGCCTCTGATTCCCCATCTCTGATTCCCCATATCTGATTCCCCGCCTCTGTTTCCCCGCCTCTGATTCCCCGCCTCTGTTTCCCAATATCTAAGTCCCCACCTCTGATTCCCCAAATCTGATTCCCCACCTCTGATTCCCCAGCTCTGATTCCCCGCCTCTGATTCCCCGCATCTGATACCCTGCATCTGATTCCAAGCCTCTGATTCCCTGCCTCTGATTCCCAACCTCTGATTCCCCACCTCTGATTCCCCATATCTGATTCCCCGCCTCTGTTTCCCCGCCTCGGATTCCCCGCCTCTGTTTCCCCATATCTGATTCCCGGCCTCTGATTCCCCGCCTCTGATTCCCCATATCTGATTCCCTGCCTCTGATTCCCCAACTCTGATTCCCCGCCTCTGATTCCCCAGCTCTGAATCCCCGCCTCTGATTCCCCGCGTCCGATTCCCTGCCTCTGATTCCCCGCCTTGATTCCCCATCTCTGATTCACAACCTCTGATTCCCCACCTCTGATTCCCTATATTTGATTCCCCGCCTCTGATTGCCCACCTCTGATTCCCAGCCTCTGATTCACCGCCTTTGATTCGCCACCTCTGATTCCCCATATCTGATTCCCCACCTCTGTTTCCCCGCCTCTGATTCCCCGCCTCTGATTCTCCATATCTCGTTCCCCGCCTCTGAATCCCCATCTCTGATTCCCGGACTCTGATTCCCCACCTCTGATTCCCGGCCTCTTATTCCCTGCATCTGATTCCCTGCCTCTGATTCCCGGCCTCTGATTCCCCGCTTCTGATTCCCTGCCTCTGATTCCCCATCTCTGATTCCGCACATCTGATTCCCTGCCTCTGATTCCCCACCTCTGATTCCCCATATCTGATTCCCCGCCTCTGTTTCCCCGCCTCTGATTCCCCGCCTCTGTTTCCCTATATCTAATTCCCCACCTCTGATGCCCCAACTCTGATTCCCCGCCTCTGATTCCCCAGCTCTGATTCCCCGCCTCTGATTCCCTGCATCCGATTCCCCATATCTGATTCCCCGCCTCTGTTTCCCCGCTTCTGATTCCCCGCCTCTGTTTCCCCATATCTGATTCCCGCCTCTGATTCCCAACTATGATTCCCCGCCTCTGATTCCCCAGCTCTGATTCCCTGCCTCTGATTCCCCGCGTTCTATTCCCTGCCTCTGATTCCCCGCCTGTGATTCCCCATCACTGATTCACCACCTCTGATTCCCTACCTCTGATTCCCCATATCTAATTCCCCGCCTCTGTTTGCCCACCTCTGATTCCCCGCCTCTGTTTCCCCATATCTGATTCCCCGCCTCTGAAACCCCAACTCTGATTCCCTGCCTCAGATTCCCCAGCTCTGTTTCCCCGCCTTTGATTCCCCCCGTCTGATTCCCAGCCTCTGAATCCCCGTGTCTGATTTCCTGCCTCTGATTCCCCGCCTCTGATTCCCCATCTCTGATTCACCGCCTCTGATTCCCCACCTCTGATTCCCCATCTCTGATTCCGCACATCCAATTCCCTGCCTCTGATTCCCCAACTCTGATTCCCCACCTCTGATTCCCCAGCTCTGATTCCCCGCCTCAGATTCCCCGCGTCTGATTCCCTGCCTCTGATTCCCCGCCTCTGATTCCCTGCCTCTGATTCGACGCCTCTGATTCCCCATCTGTGATTGAAAACCTCTGATGCCCCACCTCTGATTCCCCATATCTGATTCCCTGCCTCTGTTTCCCCGCCTCTGATTCCCCGCCTCTGATTCCCCATATCTGATTCCCCGCCTCTGATTGCCCACCTCTGATTCCCCGCATCTGATTCCCCGCCTCTGATTCTCCATATCTCATTCCCCGCCTCTGAATCCCCATCTCTGATTCCCGGACTCTGATTCCCCACCTCTGATTCCCGGCCTCTTATTCCCAGCATCTGATTCCCGGCCTCTGATTCCCGGCCTCTGATTCCCCGCCTCTGATTCTGATTCCCTGCCTCTGATTCCCCATCTCTGATTCCGCACATCTGATTCCCTGCCTCTGATTCCCCACCTCTGATTCCCCATATCTGATTCCCCGCCTCTGTTTCCCCGCCTCTGATTCCCCGCCTCTGTTTCCCTATATCTAATTCCCCACCTCTGATGCCCCAACTCTGATTCCCCGCCTCTGATTCCCCAGCTCTGATTCCCCGCCTCTGATTCCCCGCATCCGATTCCCCATATCTGATTCCCCGCCTCTGTTTCCCCGCCTCTGATTCCCCGCCTCTGTTTCCCCATATCTGATTCCCCGCCTCTGATTCCCAACTATGATTCCCCGCCTCTGATTCCCCAGCTCTGATTCCCTGCGTCTGATTCCCTGCGTTCTATTCCCTGCCTCTGATTCCCCGCCTGTGATTCCCCATCACTGATTCACCACCTCTGATTCCCCACCTCTGATTCCCCATATCTAATTCCCCGCCTCTGTTTGCCCGCCTCTGATTCCCCGCCTCTGTTTCCCCATATCTGATTCCCCGTCTCTGAATCCCCAACTCTGATTCCCTGCCTCTGATTCCCCAGCTCTGATTCCCCGCCTTTGATTCCCCCCGTCAGATTCCCAGCCTCTGAATCCCCGTGTCTGATTTCCTGCCTCTGATTCCCCGCCTCTGATTCCCCATCTCTGATTCCTCTGATTCCCCACATCTGATTCCCCATCTCTGATTCCGCACATCCGATTCCCTGCCTCTGATTCCCCAACTCTGATTCCCCACCTCTGATTCCCCAGCTCTGATTCCCCGCCTCAGATTCATCGCGTCTGATTCCCTGCCTCTGATTCCCCGCCTCTGATTCCCCATCTCTGATTCCCCACCTCTGATTCCCCGTGTCTGATTCCCTGCCTCTGATTCCCCGCCTCTGAATCCCAGCCTCTGATTCCCCATATCTGATTCCCCGCCTCTGATTCCCTGCCTGATTCCCCAGCTCTGATTCCCCGCCTTTGATTCCCCCCGTCTGATTCCCAGCCTCTGAATCCCCGTGTCTGATTTCCTGCCTCTGATTCCCCGCCTCTGATTCCCCATCTCTGATTCACCGCCTCTGATTCCCCATCTCTGATTCCCCACCTCTGATTCCCCATGTCTGAATCCATGCCTCTGTTTCCCCGCCTCTGATTCCCCACCTCTGTTTCCCCATATCTGATTCCCCGCCTCTGATTCCCCAACTCTAATACCCCACCTCTGATTCCCCAGCTCTGATTCCCCGACTCTGATTCCCCGCATCTGATTCCCTGCCTCTGATTCCCCGCCTCTGATTCCAGGCCTCTGATTCCCAGCATCTGATTCCTGCCTCTTATTCCCGGCCTCTGATTCCCTGCTTCTGATTCTGATTCCCTGCCTCTGATTCTCCATCTCTTATTCCGCACATCTGATTCCTTGCCTCTGATTCCCCACCTCTGTTTCCCCATATCTGATTCCCCGCCTGGGTTTCCCCACCTCTGATTCCCCGCCTCTGTTTCCCAATATCTAAGTCCCCGCCTCTGATTCCCCAAATCTGATTCCCCACCTCTGATTCCCCAGCTCTGATTCCCCGCCTCTGATTCCCCGCATCTGATTCCCTGCATCTGATTCCAAGCCTCTGATTCCCTGCCTCTGATTCCCAACCTCTGATTCCCCACCTCTGATTCCCCATATCTGATTCCCCGCCTCTGTTTCCCCGCCTCGGATTCCCCGCCTCTGTTTCCCCATATCTGATTCCCGGCCTCTGATTCCCCGCCTCTGATTCCCCGCCTCTGATTCCCTGCCTCTGATTCCCCATCTCCGAATCCGCACATCTGATTCCCTTCCTCTGATTCCCCGCCTCTGATTCCCCGCCTCTGATTCCCTGCCTCTGATCCCCAACCTCGGATTCCCCACCTCTGTTTCCCCATATCTGATTCCCCGCCTCTGTTTCCCCGCCTCTGATTCCCCGCCTCTGATTCCCAACTCTGATTCGCCGCCTCTGATTGCCCAGCTCTGATTCCCCGTGTTTGATTCCCTGCCTCTGATTCCCTGCCCTGATTCCCCATCTCTGTTTCACCGCCTTTGATTCGCCACCTCTGATTCCCCATATCTGATTCCCCGCCTCTGTTTCCCCGACTCTGATTCCCTGCCTCTGATTCCCAACCTCTGATTCCACACCTCTGATTCCCCATATCTGATTCCCCGCCTCTATTTCCCCATATCTGATACCCCGCCTCTGATTCCCCAACTCTGATTCCCCGCCTCTGATTCCCCAGCTTTGATTCCCCGACTCTGATTCCCGGAGTCCGATTCCCTGCCTCTGATTCCCCGCCTCTGATTCCCCATCTCTGATTCCCCGCCTACGATTCCCCGTGTCTGATTCCCTGCCTCTGATTCCCCGCCTCTGATTCCCCGCCTCTGATTCCCTGCCACTGATTCCCTGCCCCTGATTCCCCAATTCTGATTCCCCATATCTGATTCCCCGCCTCTGTTTCCCCGCCTCTGATTCCCCGCCTCTGATTCCCCATATCTGATTCCCTGCCTCTGATTCCCCAACTCTGATTCACCGCCTCTGATTCCCCAGCTCTGAATCCCCGCCTCTGATTCCCCGCGTCTGATTCCCTGCCTCTGATTCCCCGCCTTGATTCCCCGCCTTGATTCCCCATCTCTGATTCACAACCTCGATTCCCCACCTCTGATTCCCTATATTTGATTCCCCGCCTCTGTTTCCCCGCCTCTGATTCGCAACCTCTAATTCCCCACCTCTGATTCCCCATATCTGTTTCCCCGCCTCTGTTACCCTGCCTCTGATTCCCGGCCTCTGTTTCCCCATATCTGATTCCCCTCCTCTGATTCCCCAACTCTGATTCCCCGCCTCTGATTCCCCAGCTCTGATTCCCCGCCTTTTATTCCCGGCCTCTGATTCCCTGCCACTGATTCCCCGCCTCTGTTTCCCCAGCTCTGATTCCCTGCCTCTGATTCCCTGCCCTGATTCCCCATCTCTGTTTAACCGCCTTTGATTCGCCACCTCTGATTCCCCATATCTGATTCCCCGCCTCTGTTTCCCCGCCTCTGATTCCCTGCCTCTGATTCCCAACCTCTGATTCCACACCTCTGATTCCCCATATCTGATTCCCCGCCTCTATTTCCCCATATCTGATTCCCCGCCTCTGATTCCCCAACTCTGATTCCCCGCCTCTGATTCCCCAGCTCTGATTCCCCGCCTCTGATTCCCGGCATCCGATTCCCTGCCTCTGATTCCCCGCCTCTGATTCCCCACCTCTGATTCTCCATATCTGATTCCCCGCCTCTGTTTCCCCGCCTCTGATTCCCCGCCTCTGTTTCCCTATATCTAATTCCCCACCTCTGATGCCCCAACTCTGATTCCCCGCCTCTGATTCCCCAGCTCTGATTCCCCGCCTCTGATTCCCTGCATCGCATTCCCCATATCTGATTCCCCGCCTCTGTTTCCCCGCCTCTGATTCCCCACCTCTGTTTCCCCATATCTGATTCCCGCCTCTGATTCCCAACTATGATTCCCCGCCTCTGATTCCCCAGCTCTGATTCCCTGCCTCTGATTCCCCATATCTGATTCCCCGCCTCTGTTTCCCCGCCTCTGATTCCCCGCCTCTGATTCCCCAACTCTGAATCCCCGCCTCTGATTCCCCAGCTCTGATTCCACGCCTCTGATCCCCGTGTTTGATTCCCTGCCTCTGATTCCCTGCCCTGATTCCCCATCTCTGATTCACCGCCTTTAATTCGCCACCTCTGATTCCCCATATCTGATTCCCCTCCTCTGTTTCCCCGCCTCTGATTCCCAACCTCTGATTCCACACCTCTGATTCCCCATATCTGATTCCCCGCCTCTGTTTCCCCGCCTCTGATTCCCCGCCCCTGTTTCCCCATATCTGATTCCCCACCTCTGATTCTCCTACTCTGCTTCCCCGCCTCTGATTCCCCAGCTCTGATTCCCCGCCTCTGATTCCCCGTTTTTGATTCCCTGCCTCTGATTCCCCGCCTCTGATTCCCCATCTCTGAATCACCGCCTTTGATTCGCCACCTCTGTTTCCCCATATCTGATTCCCCACCTCTGTTTCCCCGCCTCTTATTCCCCGCCTCTGATTCCCCATATCTGATTCCCCGGCTCTGATTGCCCACCTCTGATTCCCCGCCTCTGATTCGCCAGCTCTGATTCCCCGCCTCTGATTCCCCGCATCTGATTCCCTGCCTCTGATTCCCCGCCTCTGATTCCCCATCTCTGATTCACCGCCTTTGATTCGCCACCTCTGATTCCCCATATCTGATTCCCCACCTCTGTTTCCCGGCCTCTGATTCCCCGCCTCTGATTCTCCATATCTCATTCCCCGCCTCTGAATCCCCATCTCTGATTCCCGGACTCTGATTCCCCACCTCTGATTCCCGGCCTCTTATTCCCAGCATCTGATTCCCGGCCTCTGATTCCCGGCCTCTGATTCCCCGCTTCTGATTCTGATTCCCTGCCTCTGATTCCCCATCTCTGATTCCGCACATCTGATTCCCTGCCTCTGATTCCCCACCTCTGATTCCCCATATCTGATTCCCCGCCTCTGTTTCCCCGCCTCTGATTCCCCGCCTCTGTTTCCCTATATCTAATTCCCCACCTCTGATGCACCAACTCTGATTCCCCGCCTCTGATTCCCCAGCTCTGATTCCCCGTCTCTGATTCCCCGCATCCGATTCCCCATATCTGATTCCCCGCCTCTGTTTCCCCGCCTCTGATTCCCCGCCTCTGTTTCCCCATATCTGATTCCCCGCCTCTGATTCCCAACTATGATTCCCCGCCTCTGATTCCCCAGCTCTGATTCCCTGCCTCTGATTCCCTGCGTTCTATTCCCTGCCTCTGATTCCCCGCCTGTGATTCCCCATCACTGATTCACCACCTCTGATTCCCCACATCTGATTCCCCATATCTAATTCCCCGCCTCTGTTTGCCCGCCTCTGATTCCCCGCCTCTGTTTCCCCATATCTGATTCCCCGTCTCTGAATCCCCAACTCTGATTCCCTGCCTCTGATTCCCCAGCTCTGATTCCCCGCCTTTGATTCCCCCCGTCTGATTCCCAGCCTCTGAATCCCCGTGTCTGATTTCCTGCCTCTGATTCCCCGCCTCTGATTCCCCATCTCTGATTCCCCGCCTTGATTCCCCGCCTTGATTCCCCATCTCTGATTCACAACCTCTGATTCCCCACCTCTGATTCCCTATATTTGATTCCCCGCCTCTGTTTCCCCGCCTCTGATTCGCAACCTCTAATTCCCCACCTCTGATTCCCCATATCTGTTTCCCCGCCTCTGTTACCCTGCCTCTGATTCCCGGCCTCTGTTTCCCCATATCTGATTCCCCTCCTCTGATTCCCCAACTCTGATTCCCCGCCTCTGATTCCCCAGCTCTGATTCCCCGCCTTTTATTCCCGGCCTCTGATTCCCTGCCACTGATTCCCCGCCCCTGATTCCCCACCTCTGATTCCCCGTATCTGATTCCCCGCCTCTGTTTCCCCAGCTCTGATTCCCTGCCTCTGATTCCCTGCCCTGATTCCCCATCTCTGTTTAACCGCCTTTGATTCGCCACCTCTGATTCCCCATATCTGATTCCCCGCCTCTGTTTCCCCGCCTCTGATTCCCTGCCTCTGATTCCCAACCTCTGATTCCACACCTCTGATTCCCCATATCTGATTCCCCGCCTCTATTTCCCCATATCTGATTCCCCGCCTCTGATTCCCCAACTCTGATTCCCCGCCTCTGATTCCCCAGCTCTGATTCCCCGCCTCTGATTCCCGGCATCCGATTCCCTGCCTCTGATTCCCCGCCTCTGATTCCCCACCTCTGATTCTCCATATCTGATTCCCCGCCTCTGTTTCCCCGCCTCTGATTCCCCGCCTCTGTTTCCCTATATCTAATTCCCCACCTCTGATGCCCCAACTCTGATTCCCCGCCTCTGATTCCCCAGCTCTGATTCCCCGCCTCTGATTCCCCGCATCCGATTCCCCATATCTGATTCCCCGCCTCTGTTTCCCCGCCTCTGATTCCCCGCCTCTGTTTCCCCATATCTGATTCCCCGCCTCTGATTCCCAACTATGATTCCCCGCCTCTGATTCCCCAGCTCTGATTCCCTGCGTCTGATTCCCTGCGTTCTATTCCCTGCCTCTGATTCCCCGCCTGTGATTCCCCATCACTGATTCACCACCTCTGATTCCCCACCTCTGATTCCCCATATCTAATTCCCCGCCTCTGTTTGCCCGCCTCTGATTCCCCGCCTCTGTTTCCCCATATCTGATTCCCCGTCTCTGAATCCCCAACTCTGATTCCCTGCCTCTGATTCCCCAGCTCTGATTCCCCGCCTTTGATTCCCCCCGTCAGATTCCCAGCCTCTGAATCCCCGTGTCTGATTTCCTGCCTCTGATTCCCCGCCTCTGATTCCCCATCTCTGATTCCTCTGATTCCCCACATCTGATTCCCCATCTCTGATTCCGCACATCCGATTCCCTGCCTCTGATTCCCCAACTCTGATTCCCCACCTCTGATTCCCCAGCTCTGATTCCCCGCCTCAGATTCATCGCGTCTGATTCCCTGCCTCTGATTCCCCGCCTCTGATTCCCCATCTCTGATTCCCCACCTCTGATTCCCCGTGTCTGATTCCCTGCCTCTGATTCCCCGCCTCTGAATCCCAGCCTCTGATTCCCCATATCTGATTCCCCGCCTCTGATTCCCTGCCTGATTCCCCAGCTCTGATTCCCCGCCTTTGATTCCCCCCGTCTGATTCCCAGCCTCTGAATCCCCGTGTCTGATTTCCTGCCTCTGATTCCCCGCCTCTGATTCCCCATCTCTGATTCACCGCCTCTGATTCCCCATCTCTGATTCCCCACCTCTGATTCCCCATGTCTGAATCCATGCCTCTGTTTCCCCGCCTCTGATTCCCCACCTCTGTTTCCCCATATCTGATTCCCCGCCTCTGATTCCCCAACTCTAATACCCCACCTCTGATTCCCCAGCTCTGATTCCCCGACTCTGATTCCCCGCATCTGATTCCCTGCCTCTGATTCCCCGCCTCTGATTCCAGGCCTCTGATTCCCAGCATCTGATTCCTGCCTCTTATTCCCGGCCTCTGATTCCCTGCTTCTGATTCTGATTCCCTGCCTCTGATTCTCCATCTCTTATTCCGCACATCTGATTCCTTGCCTCTGATTCCCCACCTCTGTTTCCCCATATCTGATTCCCCGCCTGGGTTTCCCCACCTCTGATTCCCCGCCTCTGTTTCCCAATATCTAAGTCCCCGCCTCTGATTCCCCAAATCTGATTCCCCACCTCTGATTCCCCAGCTCTGATTCCCCGCCTCTGATTCCCCGCATCTGATTCCCTGCATCTGATTCCAAGCCTCTGATTCCCTGCCTCTGATTCCCAACCTCTGATTCCCCACCTCTGATTCCCCATATCTGATTCCCCGCCTCTGTTTCCCCGCCTCGGATTCCCCGCCTCTGTTTCCCCATATCTGATTCCCGGCCTCTGATTCCCCGCCTCTGATTCCCCGCCTCTGATTCCCTGCCTCTGATTCCCCATCTCCGAATCCGCACATCTGATTCCCTTCCTCTGATTCCCCGCCTCTGATTCCCCGCCTCTGATTCCCTGCCTCTGATCCCCAACCTCGGATTCCCCACCTCTGTTTCCCCATATCTGATTCCCCGCCTCTGTTTCCCCGCCTCTGATTCCCCGCCTCTGATTCCCAACTCTGATTCGCCGCCTCTGATTGCCCAGCTCTGATTCCCCGTGTTTGATTCCCTGCCTCTGATTCCCTGCCCTGATTCCCCATCTCTGTTTCACCGCCTTTGATTCGCCACCTCTGATTCCCCATATCTGATTCCCCGCCTCTGTTTCCCCGACTCTGATTCCCTGCCTCTGATTCCCAACCTCTGATTCCACACCTCTGATTCCCCATATCTGATTCCCCGCCTCTATTTCCCCATATCTGATTCCCCGCCTCTGATTCCCCAACTCTGATTCCCCGCCTCTGATTCCCCAGCTTTGATTCCCCGACTCTGATTCCCGGAGTCCGATTCCCTGCCTCTGATTCCCCGCCTCTGATTCCCCATCTCTGATTCCCCGCCTACGATTCCCCGTGTCTGATTCCCTGCCTCTGATTCCCCGCCTCTGATTCCCCGCCTCTGATTCCCTGCCACTGATTCCCTGCCCCTGATTCCCCAATTCTGATTCCCCATATCTGATTCCCCGCCTCTGTTTCCCCGCCTCTGATTCCCCGCCTCTGATTCCCCATATCTGATTCCCTGCCTCTGATTCCCCAACTCTGATTCACCGCCTCTGATTCCCCAGCTCTGAATCCCCGCCTCTGATTCCCCGCGTCTGATTCCCTGCCTCTGATTCCCCGCCTTGATTCCCCGCCTTGATTCCCCATCTCTGATTCACAACCTCGATTCCCCACCTCTGATTCCCTATATTTGATTCCCCGCCTCTGTTTCCCCGCCTCTGATTCGCAACCTCTAATTCCCCACCTCTGATTCCCCATATCTGTTTCCCCGCCTCTGTTACCCTGCCTCTGATTCCCGGCCTCTGTTTCCCCATATCTGATTCCCCTCCTCTGATTCCCCAACTCTGATTCCCCGCCTCTGATTCCCCAGCTCTGATTCCCCGCCTTTTATTCCCGGCCTCTGATTCCCTGCCACTGATTCCCCGCCTCTGTTTCCCCAGCTCTGATTCCCTGCCTCTGATTCCCTGCCCTGATTCCCCATCTCTGTTTAACCGCCTTTGATTCGCCACCTCTGATTCCCCATATCTGATTCCCCGCCTCTGTTTCCCCGCCTCTGATTCCCTGCCTCTGATTCCCAACCTCTGATTCCACACCTCTGATTCCCCATATCTGATTCCCCGCCTCTATTTCCCCATATCTGATTCCCCGCCTCTGATTCCCCAACTCTGATTCCCCGCCTCTGATTCCCCAGCTCTGATTCCCCGCCTCTGATTCCCGGCATCCGATTCCCTGCCTCTGATTCCCCGCCTCTGATTCCCCACCTCTGATTCTCCATATCTGATTCCCCGCCTCTGTTTCCCCGCCTCTGATTCCCCGCCTCTGTTTCCCTATATCTAATTCCCCACCTCTGATGCCCCAACTCTGATTCCCCGCCTCTGATTCCCCAGCTCTGATTCCCCGCCTCTGATTCCCTGCATCGCATTCCCCATATCTGATTCCCCGCCTCTGTTTCCCCGCCTCTGATTCCCCACCTCTGTTTCCCCATATCTGATTCCCGCCTCTGATTCCCAACTATGATTCCCCGCCTCTGATTCCCCAGCTCTGATTCCCTGCCTCTGATTCCCCATATCTGATTCCCCGCCTCTGTTTCCCCGCCTCTGATTCCCCGCCTCTGATTCCCCAACTCTGAATCCCCGCCTCTGATTCCCCAGCTCTGATTCCACGCCTCTGATCCCCGTGTTTGATTCCCTGCCTCTGATTCCCTGCCCTGATTCCCCATCTCTGATTCACCGCCTTTAATTCGCCACCTCTGATTCCCCATATCTGATTCCCCTCCTCTGTTTCCCCGCCTCTGATTCCCAACCTCTGATTCCACACCTCTGATTCCCCATATCTGATTCCCCGCCTCTGTTTCCCCGCCTCTGATTCCCCGCCCCTGTTTCCCCATATCTGATTCCCCACCTCTGATTCTCCTACTCTGCTTCCCCGCCTCTGATTCCCCAGCTCTGATTCCCCGCCTCTGATTCCCCGTTTTTGATTCCCTGCCTCTGATTCCCCGCCTCTGATTCCCCATCTCTGAATCACCGCCTTTGATTCGCCACCTCTGTTTCCCCATATCTGATTCCCCACCTCTGTTTCCCCGCCTCTTATTCCCCGCCTCTGATTCCCCATATCTGATTCCCCGGCTCTGATTGCCCACCTCTGATTCCCCGCCTCTGATTCGCCAGCTCTGATTCCCCGCCTCTGATTCCCCGCATCTGATTCCCTGCCTCTGATTCCCCGCCTCTGATTCCCCATCTCTGATTCACCGCCTTTGATTCGCCACCTCTGATTCCCCATATCTGATTCCCCACCTCTGTTTCCCGGCCTCTGATTCCCCGCCTCTGATTCTCCATATCTCATTCCCCGCCTCTGAATCCCCATCTCTGATTCCCGGACTCTGATTCCCCACCTCTGATTCCCGGCCTCTTATTCCCAGCATCTGATTCCCGGCCTCTGATTCCCGGCCTCTGATTCCCCGCTTCTGATTCTGATTCCCTGCCTCTGATTCCCCATCTCTGATTCCGCACATCTGATTCCCTGCCTCTGATTCCCCACCTCTGATTCCCCATATCTGATTCCCCGCCTCTGTTTCCCCGCCTCTGATTCCCCGCCTCTGTTTCCCTATATCTAATTCCCCACCTCTGATGCACCAACTCTGATTCCCCGCCTCTGATTCCCCAGCTCTGATTCCCCGTCTCTGATTCCCCGCATCCGATTCCCCATATCTGATTCCCCGCCTCTGTTTCCCCGCCTCTGATTCCCCGCCTCTGTTTCCCCATATCTGATTCCCCGCCTCTGATTCCCAACTATGATTCCCCGCCTCTGATTCCCCAGCTCTGATTCCCTGCCTCTGATTCCCTGCGTTCTATTCCCTGCCTCTGATTCCCCGCCTGTGATTCCCCATCACTGATTCACCACCTCTGATTCCCCACATCTGATTCCCCATATCTAATTCCCCGCCTCTGTTTGCCCGCCTCTGATTCCCCGCCTCTGTTTCCCCATATCTGATTCCCCGTCTCTGAATCCCCAACTCTGATTCCCTGCCTCTGATTCCCCAGCTCTGATTCCCCGCCTTTGATTCCCCCCGTCTGATTCCCAGCCTCTGAATCCCCGTGTCTGATTTCCTGCCTCTGATTCCCCGCCTCTGATTCCCCATCTCTGATTCCCCGCCTTGATTCCCCGCCTTGATTCCCCATCTCTGATTCACAACCTCTGATTCCCCACCTCTGATTCCCTATATTTGATTCCCCGCCTCTGTTTCCCCGCCTCTGATTCGCAACCTCTAATTCCCCACCTCTGATTCCCCATATCTGTTTCCCCGCCTCTGTTACCCTGCCTCTGATTCCCGGCCTCTGTTTCCCCATATCTGATTCCCCTCCTCTGATTCCCCAACTCTGATTCCCCGCCTCTGATTCCCCAGCTCTGATTCCCCGCCTTTTATTCCCGGCCTCTGATTCCCTGCCACTGATTCCCCGCCCCTGATTCCCCACCTCTGATTCCCCGTATCTGATTCCCCGCCTCTGTTTCCCCAGCTCTGATTCCCTGCCTCTGATTCCCTGCCCTGATTCCCCATCTCTGTTTAACCGCCTTTGATTCGCCACCTCTGATTCCCCATATCTGATTCCCCGCCTCTGTTTCCCCGCCTCTGATTCCCTGCCTCTGATTCCCAACCTCTGATTCCACACCTCTGATTCCCCATATCTGATTCCCCGCCTCTATTTCCCCATATCTGATTCCCCGCCTCTGATTCCCCAACTCTGATTCCCCGCCTCTGATTCCCCAGCTCTGATTCCCCGCCTCTGATTCCCGGCATCCGATTCCCTGCCTCTGATTCCCCGCCTCTGATTCCCCACCTCTGATTCTCCATATCTGATTCCCCGCCTCTGTTTCCCCGCCTCTGATTCCCCGCCTCTGTTTCCCTATATCTAATTCCCCACCTCTGATGCCCCAACTCTGATTCCCCGCCTCTGATTCCCCAGCTCTGATTCCCCGCCTCTGATTCCCTGCATCGCATTCCCCATATCTGATTCCCCGCCTCTGTTTCCCCGCCTCTGATTCCCCACCTCTGTTTCCCCATATCTGATTCCCGCCTCTGATTCCCAACTATGATTCCCCGCCTCTGATTCCCCAGCTCTGATTCCCTGCCTCTGATTCCCCGCGTTCTATTCCCTGCCTCTTATTCCCCGCCTGTGATTCCCCATCACTGATTCACCACCTCTGATTCCCTACCTCTGATTCCCCATATCTAATTCCCCGCCTCTGTTTGCCCGCCTCTGATTCCCCGCCTCTGTTTCCCCATATCTGATTCCCCGCCTCTGAATCCCCAACTCTGATTCCCTGCCTCAGATTACCCAGCTCTGATTCCCCGCCATTGATTCCCCCCGTCTGATTCACAGCCTCTGAATCCCCGTGTCTGATTTCCTGCCTCTGATTCCCCGCCTCTGATTCCCCATCTCTGATTCACCGCCTCTGATTCCCCACCTCTGATTCCCCATCTCTGATTCCGCACATCCAATTCCCTGCCTCTGATTCCCCAACTCTGATTCCCCACCTCTGATTCCCTAGCTCTGATTCCCCGCCTCAGATTCCTCGCGTCTGATTCCCTGCCTCTGATTCCCCGCCTCTGATTCCCTGCCTCTGATTCCCCATATCTGATTCCCCGCCTCTGATTCCCCAACTCTGATTCCCCGCTTCTGATTCCCCAGCTCTGAATCCCCGCCTCTGATTCCCCGCATCTGATTCCCTGCCTCTGATTCCCCGCCTCTGATTCCCCATCTGTGATTCACAACCTCTGATGCCCCTCCTCTGATTCCCCATATCTGATTCCCCGCCTCTCTTTCCCCGCCTCTGATTCCCCGCCTCTGATTCCCCATATCTGATTCCCCGCCTCTGATTGCCCACCTCTGATTCCCCGCGTCTGATACCCTGCCTCTGATTCCCCGACTCTGATTCCCAATCTCTGATTCACCACCTCTGATTCCCGGCCTCTGATTCCCCATCTCTGATTCCGCACATCCGATTCCCTGCCTATGATTCCCCACCTCTGATTCCCCGCCTCTGATTCACCAAATCTGATTCCCTGCCTCTGTTTCCCCGCCTCTGATTCCCTACCTCTGTTTCACCATATCTGATTCCCCGCCTCTGATTCCCCAACTCTAATACCCCGCCTCTGATTCCCCAGCTCTGATTCCACGCCTCTGATTCCCCGCATCTGATTCCCTGCCTCTGATTCCCCGCCTCTGATTCCAGGCCTCTGATTCCCAGCATCTGATTCCGGCCTCTGATTCCCGGCCTCTGATTCCCTGCTTCTGATTCTGTTACCCTGCCTCTGATTCCACATCTCTGATTCCGCACATCTGATTCCCTGCCTCTGATTCCCCACCTCTGATTCCCCATATCTGATTCCCCGCCTCTGTTTCCCCGCCTCTGATTCCCCGCCTTTGTTTCCCAATATCTAAGTCCCCACCTCTGATTCCCCAAATCTGATTCCCCACCTCTGATTCCCCAGCTCTGATTCCCCGCCTCTGATTCCCCGCATCTGATTCCCTGCATCTGATTCCAAGCCTCTGATTCCCTGCCTCTGATTCCCAACCTCTGATTCCCCACCTCTGATTCCCCATATCTGATTCCCCGCCTCTGTTTCCCCGCCTCGGATTCCCCGCCTCAGTTTCCCCATATCTGATTCCCGGCCTCTGATTCCCCGCCTCTGATTCCCCGCCTCTAATTCCCTGCCTCTGATTCCCCATCTCCGATTCCGCACATTGGATTTCCTGCCTCTGATTCCCCGCCTCTGATTCCCCGCCTCTGATTCCCTGCTTCTGATTCCCAACCTCTGATTCCCCACCTCTGATTCCCCATATCTGATTCCCCGCCTCTGTTTCCCCGCCTCTGATTCCCCGCCTCTGATTCCCCAACTCTGAATCCCCGCCTCTGATTCCCCAGCTCTGATTCCACGCCTCTGATTCCCCGTGTTTGATTCCCTGCCTCTGATTCCCTGCCCTGATTCCCCATCTCTGATTCACTGCCTTTAATTCGCCACCTCTGATTCCCCATATCTGATTCCCCTCCTCTGTTTCCCCGCCTCTGATTCCCAACCTCTGATTCCACACCTCTGATTCCCCATATCTGATTCCCCGCCTCTGTTTCCCCGCCTCTGATTCCCCGCCCCTGTTTCCCCATATCTGATTCCCCACCTCTGATTCTCCTACTCTGCTTCCCCGCCTCTGATTCCCCAGCTCTGATTCCCCGCCTCTGATTCCCCGTTTTTGATTCCCTGCCTCTGATTCCCCGCCTCTGATTCCCCATCTCTGAATCACCGCCTTTGATTCGCCACCTCTGTTTCCCCATATCTGATTCCCCACCTCTGTTTCCCCGCCTCTTATTCCCCGCCTCTGATTCCCCATATCTGATTCCCCGGCTCTGATTGCCCACCTCTGATTCCCCGCCTCTGATTCGCCAGCTCTGATTCCCCGCCTCTGATTCCCCGCATCTGATTCCCTGCCTCTGATTCCCCGCCTCTGATTCCCCATCTCTGATTCACCGCCTTTGATTCGCCACCTCTGATTCCCCATATCTGATTCCCCACCTCTGTTTCCCGGCCTCTGATTCCCCGCCTCTGATTCTCCATATCTCATTCCCCGCCTCTGAATCCCCATCTCTGATTCCCGGACTCTGATTCCCCACCTCTGATTCCCGGCCTCTTATTCCCAGCATCTGATTCCCGGCCTCTGATTCCCGGCCTCTGATTCCCCGCTTCTGATTCTGATTCCCTGCCTCTGATTCCCCATCTCTGATTCCGCACATCTGATTCCCTGCCTCTGATTCCCCACCTCTGATTCCCCATATCTGATTCCCCGCCTCTGTTTCCCCGCCTCTGATTCCCCGCCTCTGTTTCCCTATATCTAATTCCCCACCTCTGATGCCCCAACTCTGATTCCCCGCCTCTGATTCCCCAGCTCTGATTCCCCGCCTCTGATTCCCCGCATCCGATTCCCCATATCTGATTCCCCGCCTCTGTTTCCCCGCCTCTGATTCCCCGCCTCTGTTTCCCCATATCTGATTCCCCGCCTCTGATTCCCAACTATGATTCCCCGCCTCTGATTCCCCAGCTCTGATTCCCTGCCTCTGATTCCCTGCGTTCTATTCCCTGCCTCTGATTCCCCGCCTGTGATTCCCCATCACTGATTCACCACCTCTGATTCCCCACATCTGATTCCCCATATCTAATTCCCCGCCTCTGTTTGCCCGCCTCTGATTCCCCGCCTCTGTTTCCCCATATCTGATTCCCCGTCTCTGAATCCCCAACTCTGATTCCCTGCCTCTGATTCCCCAGCTCTGATTCCCCGCCTTTGATTCCCCCCGTCTGATTCCCAGCCTCTGAATCCCCGTGTCTGATTTCCTGCCTCTGATTCCCCGCCTCTGATTCCCCATCTCTGATTCACCGCCTCTGATTCCCCACCTCTGATTCCCCATCTCTGATTCCGCACATCCGATTCCCTGCCTCTGATTCCCCAACTCTGATTCCCCGCCTCTGATTCCCCATCTCTGATTCCCCACCTCTGATTCCCCGTGTCTGATTCCCTGCCTCTGATTCCCCGCCTCTGAATACCAGCCTCTGATTCCCCATATCTGATTCCCCGCCTCTGATTCCCTGCCTCTGATTCCCCAGCTCTGATTCCCAGCCTTTGATTCCCCCTGTCTGATTCCCAGCCTCTGAATCCCCGTGTCTGATTTCCTGCCCCTGATACCCCACCTCTGATTCCCCATCTCTGATTCACCGCCTCTGATTCCCCATCTCTGATTCCCCACCTCTGATTCCCCGTGTCTGATTCCCCGTGTCTGATTCCCTGCCTCTGATTCCACGCCTCTGATTCCCCATATCTGATTCCCTGCCACTGATTCCCCGCCTCTCATTCCCAACTCTGATTCACCACCTCTGATTCCCGGCCTCTGATTGCCCACCTCTGATTCCCCGCCTCTGATTCGCCAGCTATGATTCCCCCCCTCTGATTCCCCGCGTCTGATTCCCCGCCTCTGATTCCCCAACTCTAATACCCCGCCTCTGATTCCCCAGCTCTGATTCCCCTCCTCTGATTCCCCGCATCTGAATCCCTGCCTCTGATTCCCCGCCTCTGATTCCAGGCCTCTGATTCCCAACCTCTGATTCCCCACCTCTGATTCCCATAACTTATTCCCCGCCTCTGTTTCACCGCCTCTGATTCCCCGCCTCTGTTTCCCCATATCTGATTCCCCACCTCTGATTCCCCAACTCTGATTCCCCGCCTGTGATTCCCCAGCTCTGATTCCCCGCCTCTGATTCCCCATATCTGATTCCCATCCTCTGATTGCCCACCTCTGATTCCCCGCCTCTGATTCGCCAGCTATGATTCCCCGCCTCTGATTCCCCGCATCTGATTCCCTGCCTCTGATTCCCCCCTTGATTCCCCATCTCTGATTCCCCGCCTGTGATTCCCCAGCTCTGATTCCCCGCCTCTGATTCCCCAGCTCTGATTCCCAGCCTCTGATTCCCCGTGTTTGATCCCCTGCCTCTGATTACCTTCCTCTGATTCCCGGCCACTGATACCCCGCTTCTGATTCTGATTCCCTGCCTCTGATTCCCCATCTCTGATTCACCACATCTAATTCCCTGCCTCTGATTCCACGCCCCTGATTCCCCACCCCTGATTCCCCATATCTGATTCCCCGCCTCTGTTTCCCTGCCTCTGATTCCCCGCCCCTGTTTCCCCATATCTGATTCCCCGCCTCTGATTCCCCAACTCTGATTCCCCGCCTCTGATTCCCCAGCTCTGATTCCCCGCCTCTGATTCCCCGTGTTTGATTCCCTGCCTCTGATTCCCCGCCTCTGATTCCCCATCTCTGATTCACCGCCTTTGATTCGCCACCTCTGATTCCCCATATCTGATTCCCCACCTCTGTTACCCCGCCTCTGATTCCCCGCCTCTGATTCCCCATATATCATTCCCCGCCTCTGAATCCCCATCTCTGATTCCCGGACTCTGATTCCCCACCTCTGATTCCCGGCCTCTTATTCCCGGCATCTGAATGCCGGCCTCTGATTCCCGGCCTCTGATTCCCCGCTTCTGATTCTGATTCCCTGCCTCTGATTCCCCATCTCTGATTCCGCACATCTGATTCCCTGCCTCTGATTCCCCACCTCTGATTCCCCATATCTGATTCCTCGCCTCTTGTTTCCCCGCCTCTGATTCCCCGCCTCTGTTTCCCCATATCTAATTCCCCACCTCAGATGCCCCAACTCTGATACCCCGCCTCTGATTCCCCAGCTCTGATTCCCCGCCTCTGATTCCCCGCATCCGATTCCCCATATCTGATTCCCCGCCTCTGATTCCCCATCTCTGATTCCGCACATCTGATTCCCTGCCTCTGATTCCCCACCTCTGATTCCCCATATCTGATTCCTCGCCTCTTGTTTCCCCGCCTCTGATTCCCCGCCTCTGTTTCCCCATATCTAATTCCCCACCTCAGATGCCCCAACTCTGATTCCCCGCCTCTGATTCCCCAGCTCTGATTCCCCGCCTCTGATTCCCCGCGTTCTATTCCCTGCCTCTGATTCCTCGCCTGTGATTCCCCATCTCTGATTCACCACCTCTGATTCCCCATATCTAATTCCCCGCCTCTGTTTGCCCGCCTCTGATTCCCCGCCTCTGTTTCCCCATATCTGATTCCCCGTGTCTGATTCCCTGCCTCTGATTCCCCGCCTCTGATTCCCCGCCTCTGATTCCCTGCCACTGATTCCCTGCCCCTGATACCCCACCTCTGATTCCCCATATCTGATTCCCTGCCTCTGTTTCCCCATCTCTGATTCCCCACCTCTGATTCCCCGTGTCTGATTCCCCGTGTCTGATTCCCTGCCTCTGATTCCAGGCCTCTGATTCCCCGCCTCTGATTCCCTGCCACTGATTTCCTGCCTCTGATTCCCCGCCTCTGATTCCCCATCTCTGATTCACCGCCTCTGATTCCCCATCTCTGATTCCCCACCTCTGATTCCCCGTGTCTGATTCCCCGTGTCTGATTCCCTGCCTCTGATTCCACGCCTCTGATTCCCCATATCTGATTCCCTGCCACTGATTCCCCGCCTCTCATTCCCCATCTCTGATTCACCACCTCTGATTCCCGGCCTCTGATTGCCCACCTCTGATTCCCCGCCTCTGATTCGCCAGCTATGATTCCCCCCCTCTGATTCCCCGCGTCTGATTCCCCGCCTCTGATTCCCCAACTCTAATACCCCACCTCTGATTCCCCAGCTCTGATTCCCCTCCTCTGATTCCCCGCATCTTAATCCCTGCCTCTGATTCTTCGCCTCTGATTCCAGGCCTCTGATTCCCAACCTCTGATTCCCCACCTCTGATTCTCATAACTGATTCCCCGCCTCTGTTTCACCGCCTCTGATTCCCCGCCTCTGTTTCCCCATATCTGATTCCCCACCTCTGATTCCCCAACTCTGATTCCCCGCCTGTGATTCCCCAGCTCTGATTCCCCGCCTCTGATTCCCCATATCTGATTCCCATCCTCTGATTGCCCACCTCTGATTCCCCGCCTCTGATTCGCCAGCTATGATTCCCCGCCTCTGATTCCCCGCATCTGATTCCCTGCCTCTGATTCCCCCCTTGATTCCCCATCTCTGATTCCCCGCCTGTGATTCCCCAGCTCTGATTCCCCGCCTCTGATTCCCCAGCTCTGATTCCCAGCCTCTGATTCCCCGTGTTTGATCCCCTGCCTCTGATTACCTTCCTCTGATTCCCGGCCACTGATACCCCGCTTCTGATTCTGATTCCCTGCCTCTGATTCCCCATCTCTGATTCACCACATCTAATTCCCTGCCTCTGATTCCACGCCCCTGATTCCCCACCCCTGATTCCCCATATCTGATTCCCCGCCTCTGTTTCCCTGCCTCTGATTCCCCGCCCCTGTTTCCCCATATCTGATTCCCCGCCTCTGATTCCCCAACTCTGATTCCCCGCCTCTGATTCCCCAGCTCTGATTCCACGCCTCTGATTCCCCGTGTTTGATTCCCTGCCTCTGATTCCCCGCCTCTGATTCCCCATCTCTGATTCACCGCCTTTGATTCGCCACCTCTGATTCCCCATATCTGATTCCCCACCTCTGTTACCCCGCCTCTGATTCCCCGCCTCTGATTCCCCATATATCATTCCCCGCCTCTGAATCCCCATCTCTGATTCCCGGACTCTGATTCCCCACCTCTGATTCCCGGCCTCTTATTCCCGGCATCTGAATCCCGGCCTCTGATTCCCGGCCTCTGATTCCCCGCTTCTGATTCTGATTCCCTGCCTCTGATTCCCCATCTCTGATTTCGCACATCTGATTCCCTGCCTCTGATTCCCCACCTCTGATTCCCCATATCTGATTCCTCGCCTCTGTTTCCCCGCCTCTGATTCCCCGCCTCTGTTTCCCCATATCTAATTCCCCACCTCAGATGCCCCAACTCTGATACCCCGCCTCTGATTCCCCAGCTCTGATTCCCCGCCTCTGATTCCCCGCATCCGATTCCCCATATCTGATTCCCCGCCTCTGTTTCCCCGCCTTTGATTCCCCGCCTCTGTTTCCCTATATCTGATTCCCCGCCTCTGATTCCCAACTATGATTCCCCGCTTCTGATTCCCCAGCTCTGATTCCCCGCCTCTGATTCCCCGCGTTCTATTCCCTGCCTCTGATTCCTCGCCTGTGATTCCCCATCTCTGATTCACCACCTCTGATTCCCCACCTCTGATTCCCCATATCTAATTCCCCACCTCTGTTTGCCCGCCTCTGATTCCCCGCCTCTGTTTCCCCATATCTGATTCCCCGTGTCTGATTCCCTGCCTCTGATTCCCCGCCTCTGATTCCCCGCCTCTGATTCCCTGCCACTGATTCCCTGCCCCTGATACCCCACCTCTGATTCCCCATATCTGATTCCCTGCCTCTGTTTCCCCGCCTCTGATTCCCCGCCTCTGATTCCCCATATCTGATTCCCCGCCTCTGATTCCCCAACTCTGATTCCCCGCCTCTGATTCTCCAGCTCTGAATCCCCGCCTCTGATTCCCCGCGTCAGTTTCCCCGCCTCTGATTCCCCGCCTCTGTTTCCCCATATCTAAGTCCCCGACTCTGATTCCCCAACTCTGATTCCCCACCTCTGATTCCCCAGCTCTGATTCCCCGCCTCTGATTTCCCGCATCTGATTCCCTGCATCTGATTCCCAGCCTCTGATTCCCTGCCTCTGATTCCCAACCTCTGATTCTCCACCTCTGATTCCCCATATCTGATTCCCCGCCTCTGTTTCCCCGCCTCCGATTCCCCGCCTCTGTTTCCCCATATCTGATTCCCGGCCTCTGATTCTCCGCCTCTGATTCCCCGCCGCTGATTCCCTGCCTCTGATTCCCCATCTCCGATTCCGCACATCGGATTCCCTGCCTCTGATTCCCCGCCTCTGATTCCCCGCCTCTGATTCCCTGCTTCTGATTCCCAACCTCTGATTCCCCACCTCTGATTCCCCATATCTGATTCCCCGCCTCTGTTTCCCCGCCTCTGATTCCCCGCCTCTTATTCCCCAACTCTGAATCCCCGCCTCTGATTCCCCAGCTTTGATTCCCCGCCTCTGATTCCCCGCATCTGATTCCCTGCCTCTGATTCCCCGCCTCTGATTCCAGGCCTCTGATTCCCAGCATCTGATTCCAGCCTTTGATTCCCGGCCTCTGATTCCCTGCTTCTGATTCTGATTCCCTGCCTCTGATTCCCCATCTCTGATTCCGCACATCTGATTCCTTGCCTCTGATTCCCCACCTCTGATTCCCCATATCTGATTCCCCACCTGGGTTTCCCCGCCTCTGATTCCCCGCCTCTGTTTCCCAATATCTAAGTCCCCGCCTCTGATTCCCCAAATCTGATTCCCCACCTCTGATTCCCCAGCTCTGATTCCCCGCCTCTGATTCCCCGCATCTGATTCCCTGCATCTGATTCCAAGCCTCTGATTCCCTGCCTCTGATTCCCAACCTCTGATTCCCCACCTCTGATTCCCCATATCTGATTCCCGGCCTCTGATTCCCCGCCTCTGATTCCCCGCCTCTGATTCCCTGCCTCTGATTCCCCATCTCCGATTCCGCACATCTGATTCCCTTCCTCTGATTCCCCGCCTCTGATTTTCCGCCTCTGATTCCCTGCCTCTGATTCCCAACCTCGGATTCCCCACCTCTGATTCCCCATATCTGATTCCCCGCCTCTGTTTCCCCGCCTCTGATACCCCACCTCTGATTCCCAACTCTGATTCCCCGCCTCTGATTCCCCAGCTCTGATTCCCCGTGTTTGATTCCCTGCCTCTGATTCCCTGCCCTGATTCCCCATCTCTGTTTCACCGCCTTTGATTCGCCACCTCTTATTCCCCATATCTGATTCCCCGCCTCTGTTTCCCCGACTCTGATTCCCTGCCTCTGATTCCCAACCTCTGATTCCACACCTCTGATTCCCCATATATGATTCCCCGCCTCTATTTCCCCATATCTGATTTCCCGCCTCTGATTCCCCAACTCTGATTCCCCGCCTCTGATTCCCCAGCTCTGATTCCCCGACTCTGATTCCCGGCATCCGATTCCCTGCCTCTGATTCCCCGCCTCTGATTCCCCATCTCTGATTCCCCGCCTCTGATTCCCCGTGTCTGATTCCCTGCCTTTGATTCCCCGCCTCTGATTCCCCGCCTCTGATTCCCTGCCACTGATTCCCTGCCCCTGATTCCCCACCTCTGATTCCCCACATCTGATTCCCGGCCTCTGTTTCCCCGCCTCTGATTCCCCGCCTCTGATTCCCCATATCTGATTCCCTGCCTCTGATTCCCCAACTCTGATTCCCCGCCTCTGATTCCCCAGCTCTGAATCCCCGCCTCTGATTCCCCTCGTCTGATTCCCTGCCTCTGATTCCCCGCCTTGATTCCCCATCTCTGATTCACAACCTCTGATTCCCCACCTCTGATTCCCTATATTTGATTCCCCGCCTCTGTTTCCCCGCCTCTGATTCCCCGCCTCTGATTCCCCATATCTGATTCCCCGCCTCTGATTGCCCACCTCTGATTCCCAGCCTCTGATTCGCCAGCTCTGATTCCCCGCCTCTGATTCCCCGCATCTGATTCCCTGTCTCTGATTCCCCGCCTCTGATTCCCCATCTCTGATTCACCGCCTTTGATTCGCCACCTCTGATTCCCCATATCTGATTCCCCACCTCTGATTCCCGGCCTCTTATTCCCAGCATCTGATTCCCGGCCTCTGATTCCCGGCCTCTGATTCCCCGCTTCTGATTCTGATTCCCTGCCTCTTATTCCCCATCTCTGATTCCGCACATCTGATTCCCTGCCTCTGATTCCCCACCTCTGATTCCCCATATCTGATTCCCCGCCTCTGTTTCCCCGCCTCTGATTCCCCGCCTCTGTTTCCCTATATCTAATTCCCCACCTCTGATGCCCCAACTCTGATTCCCCGCCTCTGATTCCCCAGCTCTGATTCCCCGCCTCTGATTCCCTGCATCCGATTCCCCATATCTGATTCCCCGCCTCTGTTTCACCGCCTCTGATTCCCTGCTTCTGATTCTGATTCCCTGCCTCTGATTCCCCATCTCTGATTCCGCACATCTGATGCCCCGCCTCTGATACCCCATCTCTGATTCCCCGCCTCTGATTCCCCGTGTCTGATTCCCTGCCTCTGATTCCCCGCCTCTGATTCCCTGCCACTGATTCCCTGCCCCTGATACCCCACCTCTGATTCCCCATATCTGATTCCCTGCCTCTGTTTACCCGCCTCTGATTCCCCGCCTCTGATTCCCCATATCTGATTCCCCGCCTCTGATTCCCCAACTCTGATTCCCCGCCTCTGATTCTCCAGCTCTGAATCCCCGCCTCTGATTCCCCGCGTCAGTTTCCCCGCCTCTGATTCCCCGCCTCTGTTTCCCCATATCTAAGTCCCCGACTCTGATTCCCCAACTCTGATTCCCCACCTCTGATTCCCCAGCTCTGATTCCCCGCCTCTGATTTCCCGCATCTGATTCCCTGCATCTGATTCCCAGCCTCTGATTCCCTGCCTCTGATTCCCAACCTCTGATTCTCCACCTCTGATTCCCCATATCTGATTCCCCGCCTCTGTTTCCCCGCCTCCGATTCCCCGCCTCTGTTTCCCCATATCTGATTCCCGGCCTCTGATTCTCCGCCTCTGATTCCCCGCCGCTGATTCCCTGCCTCTGATTCCCCATCTCCGATTCCGCACATCGGATTCCCTGCCTCTGATTCCCCGCCTCTGATTCCCCGCCTCTGATTCCCTGCTTCTGATTCCCAACCTCTGATTCCCCACCTCTGATTCCCCATATCTGATTCCCCGCCTCTGTTTCCCCGCCTCTGATTCCCCGCCTCTGATTCCCCAACTCTGAATCCCCGCCTCTGATTCCCCAGCTTTGATTCCCCGCCTCTGATTCCCCGCATCTGATTCCCTGCCTCTGATTCCCCGCCTCTGATTCCAGGCCTCTGATTCCCAGCATCTGATTCCAGCCTTTGATTCCCGGCCTCTGATTCCCTGCTTCTGATTCTGATTCCCTGCCTCTGATTCCCCATCTCTGATTCCGCACATCTGATTCCTTGCCTCTGATTCCCCACCTCTGATTCCCCATATCTGATTCCCCACCTGGGTTTCCCCGCCTCTGATTCCCCGCCTCTGTTTCCCAATATCTAAGTCCCCGCCTCTGATTCCCCAAATCTGATTCCCCACCTCTGATTCCCCAGCTCTGATTCCCCGCCTCTGATTCCCCGCATCTGATTCCCTGCATCTGATTCCAAGCCTCTGATACCCTGCCTCTGATTCCCAACCTCTGATTCCCCACCTCTGATTCCCCATATCTGATTCCCGGCCTCTGATTCCCCGCCTCTGATTCCCCGCCTCTGATTCCCTGCCTCTGATTCCCCATCTCCGATTCCGCACATCTGATTCACTTCCTCTGATTCCCCGCCTCTGATTTTCCGCCTCTGATTCCCTGCCTCTGATTCCCAACCTCGGATTCCCCACCTCTGATTCCCCATATCTGATTCCCCGCCTCTGTTTCCCCGCCTCTGATACCCCACCTCTGATTCCCAACTCTGATTCCCCGCCTCTGATTCCCCAGCTCTGATTCCCCGTGTTTGATTCCCTGCCTCTGATTCCCTGCCCTGATTCCCCATCTCTGTTTCACCGCCTTTGATTCGCCACCTCTTATTCCCCATATCTGATTCCCCGCCTCTGTTTCCCCGACTCTGATTCCCTGCCTCTGATTCCCAACCTCTGATTCCACACCTCTGATTCCCCATATCTGATTCCCCGCCTCTATTTCCCCATATCTGATTTCCCGCCTCTGATTCCCCAACTCTGATTCCCCGCCTCTGATTCCCCAGCTCTGATTCCCCGACTCTGATTCCCGGCATCCGATTCCCTGCCTCTGATTCCCCGCCTTGATTCCCCATCTCTGATTCACAACCTCTGATTCCCCACCTCTGATTCCCTATATTTGATTCCCCGCCTCTGTTTCCCCGCCTCTGATTCCCCGCCTCTGATTCCCCATATCTGATTCCCCGCCTCTGATTGCCCACCTCTGATTCCCAGCCTCTGATTCGCCAGCTCTGATTCCCCGCCTCTGATTCCCCGCATCTGATTCCCTGTCTCTGATTCCCCGCCTCTGATTCCCCATCTCTGATTCACCGCCTTTGATTCGCCACCTCTGATTCCCCATATCTGATTCCCCACCTCTGATTCCCGGCCTCTTATTCCCAGCATCTGATTCCCGGCCTCTGATTCCCGGCCTCTGATTCCCCGCTTCTGATTCTGATTCCCTGCCTCTTATTCCCCATCTCTGATTCCGCACATCTGATTCCCTGCCTCTGATTCCCCACCTCTGATTCCCCATATCTGATTCCCCGCCTCTGTTTCCCCGCCTCTGATTCCCCGCCTCTGTTTCCCTATATCTAATTCCCCACCTCTGATGCCCCAACTCTGATTCCCCGCCTCTGATTCCCCAGCTCTGATTCCCCGCCTCTGATTCCCTGCATCCGATTCCCCATATCTGATTCCCCGCCTCTGTTTCACCGCCTCTGATTCCCTGCTTCTGATTCTGATTCCCTGCCTCTGATTCCCCATCTCTGATTCCGCACATCTGATGCCCCGCCTCTGATACCCCATCTCTGATTCCCCGCCTCTGATTCCCCGTGTCTGATTCCCTGCCTCTGATTCCCCGCCTCTGATTCCCTGCCACTGATTCCCTGCCCCTGATACCCCACCTCTGATTCCCCATATCTGATTCCCTGCCTCTGTTTCCCCGCCTCTGATTCCCCGCCTCTGATTCCCCATATCTGATTCCCCGCCTCTGATTCCCCAACTCTGATTCCCCGCCTCTGATTCTCCAGCTCTGAATCCCCGCCTCTGATTCCCCGCGTCAGTTTCCCCGCCTCTGATTCCCCGCCTCTGTTTCCCCATATCTAAGTCCCCGACTCTGATTCCCCAACTCTGATTCCCCACCTCTGATTCCCCAGCTCTGATTCCCCGCCTCTGATTTCCCGCATCTGATTCCCTGCATCTGATTCCCAGCCTCTGATTCCCTGCCTCTGATTCCCAACCTCTGATTCTCCACCTCTGATTCCCCATATCTGATTCCCCGCCTCTGTTTCCCCGCCTCCGATTCCCCGCCTCTGTTTCCCCATATCTGATTCCCGGCCTCTGATTCTCCGCCTCTGATTCCCCGCCGCTGATTCCCTGCCTCTGATTCCCCATCTCCGATTCCGCACATCGGATTCCCTGCCTCTGATTCCCCGCCTCTGATTCCCCGCCTCTGATTCCCTGCTTCTGATTCCCAACCTCTGATTCCCCACCTCTGATTCCCCATATCTGATTCCCCGCCTCTGTTTCCCCGCCTCTGATTCCCCGCCTCTGATTCCCCAACTCTGAATCCCCGCCTCTGATTCCCCAGCTTTGATTCCCCGCCTCTGATTCCCCGCATCTGATTCCCTGCCTCTGATTCCCCGCCTCTGATTCCAGGCCTCTGATTCCCAGCATCTGATTCCAGCCTTTGATTCCCGGCCTCTGATTCCCTGCTTCTGATTCTGATTCCCTGCCTCTGATTCCCCATCTCTGATTCCGCACATCTGATTCCTTGCCTCTGATTCCCCACCTCTGATTCCCCATATCTGATTCCCCACCTGGGTTTCCCCGCCTCTGATTCCCCGCCTCTGTTTCCCAATATCTAAGTCCCCGCCTCTGATTCCCCAAATCTGATTCCCCACCTCTGATTCCCCAGCTCTGATTCCCCGCCTCTGATTCCCCGCATCTGATTCCCTGCATCTGATTCCAAGCCTCTGATTCCCTGCCTCTGATTCCCAACCTCTGATTCCCCACCTCTGATTCCCCATATCTGATTCCCGGCCTCTGATTCCCCGCCTCTGATTCCCCGCCTCTGATTCCCTGCCTCTGATTCCCCATCTCCGATTCCGCACATCTGATTCACTTCCTCTGATTCCCCGCCTCTGATTTTCCGCCTCTGATTCCCTGCCTCTGATTCCCAACCTCGGATTCCCCACCTCTGATTCCCCATATCTGATTCCCCGCCTCTGTTTCCCCGCCTCTGATACCCCACCTCTGATTCCCAACTCTGATTCCCCGCCTCTGATTCCCCAGCTCTGATTCCCCGTGTTTGATTCCCTGCCTCTGATTCCCTGCCCTGATTCCCCATCTCTGTTTCACCGCCTTTGATTCGCCACCTCTTATTCCCCATATCTGATTCCCCGCCACTGTTTCCCCGACTCTGATTCCCTGCCTCTGATTCCCAACCTCTGATTCCACACCTCTGATTCCCCATATCTGATTCCCCGCCTCTATTTCCCCATATCTGATTTCCCGCCTCTGATTCCCCAACTCTGATTCCCCGCCTCTGATTCCCCAGCTCTGATTCCCCGACTCTGATTCCCCTCGTCTGATTCCCTGCCTCTGATTCCCCGCCTCTGATTCCCCATCTCTGATTCCCCGCCTCTGATTCCCCGTGTCTGATTCCCTGCCTTTGATTCCCCGCCTCTGATTCCCCGCCTCTGATTCCCTGCCACTGATTCCCTGCCCCTGATTCCCCACCTCTGATTCCCCACATCTGATTCCCGGCCTCTGTTTCCCCGCCTCTGATTCCCCGCCTCTTATTCCCCATATCTGATTCCCTGCCTCTGATTCCCCAACTCTGATTCCCCGCCTCTGATTCCCCAGCTCTGAATCCCCGCCTCTGATTCCCCTCGTCTGATTCCCTGCCTCTGATTCCCCGCCTTGATTCCCCATCTCTGATTCACAACCTCTGATTCCCCACCTCTGATTCCCTATATTTGATTCCCCGCCTCTGTTTCCCCGCCTCTGATTCCCCGCCTCTGATTCCCCATATCTGATTCCCCGCCTCTGATTGCCCACCTCTGATTCCCAGCCTCTGATTCGCCAGCTCTGATTCCCCGCCTCTGATTCCCCGCATCTGATTCCCTGCCTCTGATTCCCCGCCTCTGATTCCCCATCTCTGATTCACCGCCTTTGATTCGCCACCTCTGATTCCCCATATCTGATTCCCCACCTCTGATTCCCGGCCTCTTATTCCCAGCATCTGATTCCCGGCCTCTGATTCCCGGCCTCTGATTCCCCGCTTCTGATTCTGATTCCCTGCCTCTTATTCCCCATCTCTGATTCCGCACATCTGATTCCCTGCCTCTGATTCCCCACCTCTGATTCCCCATATCTGATTCCCCGCCTCTGTTTCCCCGCCTCTGATTCCCCGCCTCTGTTTCCCTATATCTAATTCCCCACCTCTGATGCCCCAACTCTGATTCCCCGCCTCTGATTCCCCAGCTCTGATTCCCCGCCTCTGATTCCCTGCATCCGATTCCCCATATCTGATTCCCCACCTCTGTTTCACCGCCTCTGATTCCCTGCTTCTGATTCTGATTCCCTGCCTCTGATTCCCCATCTCTGATTCCGCACATCTGATGCCCCGCCTCTGATACCCCATCTCTGATTCCCCGCCTCTGATTCCCCGTGTCTGATTCCCTGCCTCTGATTCCCCGCCTCTAATTCCCCGCCTCTGTTTCCCCGCCTCTGATTCCCCGCCTCTGATTCCCCATATCTGACTCCCCGCCTCTGATTCCCCAACAGTGATTCCCCGCCTCTGATTCCCCAGCTCTGATTCCCCGTGTTTGATTCCCTGCCTCTGATTCCCTGCCCTGATTCCCCATCTCTGTTTCACCGCCTTTGATTCGCCACCTCTTATTCCCCATATCTGATTCCCCGCCTCTGTTTCCCCGACTCTGATTCCCTGCCTCTGATTCCCAACCTCTGATTCCACACCTCTGATTCCCCATATCTGATTCCCCGCCTCTATTTCCCCATATCTGATTTCCCGCCTCTGATTCCCCAACTCTGATTCCCCGCCTCTGATTCCCCAGCTCTGATTCCCCGACTCTGATTCCCGGCATCCGATTCCCTGCCTCTGATTCCCCGCCTCTGATTCCCCATCTCTGATTCCCCGCCTCTGATTCCCCGTGTCTGATTCCCTGCCTTTGATTCCCCGCCTCTGATTCCCCGCCTCTGATTCCCTGCCACTGATTCCCTGCCCCTGATTCCCCACCTCTGATTCCCCACATCTGATTCCCGGCCTCTGTTTCCCCGCCTCTGATTCCCCGCCTCTGATTCCCCATATCTGATTCCCTGCCTCTGATTCCCCAACTCTGATTCCCCGCCTCTGATTCCCCAGCTCTGAATCCCCGCCTCTGATTCCCCTCGTCTGATTCCCTGCCTCTGATTCCCCGCCTTGATTCCCCATCTCTGATTCACAACCTCTGATTCCCCACCTCTGATTCCCTATATTTGATTCCCCGCCTCTGTTTCCCCGCCTCTGATTCCCCGCCTCTGATTCCCCATATCTGATTCCCCGCCTCTGATTGCCCACCTCTGATTCCCAGCCTCTGATTCGCCAGCTCTGATTCCCCGCCTCTGATTCCCCGCATCTGATTCCCTGTCTCTGATTCCCCGCCTCTGATTCCCCATCTCTGATTCACCGCCTTTGATTCGCCACCTCTGATTCCCCATATCTGATTCCCCACCTCTGATTCCCGGCCTCTTATTCCCAGCATCTGATTCCCGGCCTCTGATTCCCGGCCTCTGATTCCCCGCTTCTGATTCTGATTCCCTGCCTCTTATTCCCCATCTCTGATTCCGCACATCTGATTCCCTGCCTCTGATTCCCCACCTCTGATTCCCCATATCTGATTCCCCGCCTCTGTTTCCCCGCCTCTGATTCCCCGCCTCTGTTTCCCTATATCTAATTCCCCACCTCTGATGCCCCAACTCTGATTCCCCGCCTCTGATTCCCCAGCTCTGATTCCCCGCCTCTGATTCCCTGCATCCGATTCCCCATATCTGATTCCCCGCCTCTGTTTCACCGCCTCTGATTCCCTGCTTCTGATTCTGATTCCCTGCCTCTGATTCCCCATCTCTGATTCCGCACATCTGATGCCCCGCCTCTGATACCCCATCTCTGATTCCCCGCCTCTGATTCCCCGTGTCTGATTCCCTGCCTCTGATTCCCCGCCTCTGATTCCCTGCCACTGATTCCCTGCCCCTGATACCCCACCTCTGATTCCCCATATCTGATTCCCTGCCTCTGTTTCCCCGCCTCTGATTCCCCGCCTCTGATTCCCCATATCTGATTCCCCGCCTCTGATTCCCCAACTCTGATTCCCCGCCTCTGATTCTCCAGCTCTGAATCCCCGCCTCTGATTCCCCGCGTCAGTTTCCCCGCCTCTGATTCCCCGCCTCTGTTTCCCCATATCTAAGTCCCCGACTCTGATTCCCCAACTCTGATTCCCCACCTCTGATTCCCCAGCTCTGATTCCCCGCCTCTGATTTCCCGCATCTGATTCCCTGCATCTGATTCCCAGCCTCTGATTCCCTGCCTCTGATTCCCAACCTCTGATTCTCCACCTCTGATTCCCCATATCTGATTCCCCGCCTCTGTTTCCCCGCCTCCGATTCCCCGCCTCTGTTTCCCCATATCTGATTCCCGGCCTCTGATTCTCCGCCTCTGATTCCCCGCCGCTGATTCCCTGCCTCTGATTCCCCATCTCCGATTCCGCACATCGGATTCCCTGCCTCTGATTCCCCGCCTCTGATTCCCCGCCTCTGATTCCCTGCTTCTGATTCCCAACCTCTGATTCCCCACCTCTGATTCCCCATATCTGATTCCCCGCCTCTGTTTCCCCGCCTCTGATTCCCCGCCTCTGATTCCCCAACTCTGAATCCCCGCCTCTGATTCCCCAGCTTTGATTCCCCGCCTCTGATTCCCCGCATCTGATTCCCTGCCTCTGATTCCCCGCCTCTGATTCCAGGCCTCTGATTCCCAGCATCTGATTCCAGCCTTTGATTCCCGGCCTCTGATTCCCTGCTTCTGATTCTGATTCCCTGCCTCTGATTCCCCATCTCTGATTCCGCACATCTGATTCCTTGCCTCTGATTCCCCACCTCTGATTCCCCATATCTGATTCCCCACCTGGGTTTCCCCGCCTCTGATTCCCCGCCTCTGTTTCCCAATATCTAAGTCCCCGCCTCTGATTCCCCAAATCTGATTCCCCACCTCTGATTCCCCAGCTCTGATTCCCCGCCTCTGATTCCCCGCATCTGATTCCCTGCATCTGATTCCAAGCCTCTGATTCCCTGCCTCTGATTCCCAACCTCTGATTCCCCACCTCTGATTCCCCATATCTGATTCCCGGCCTCTGATTCCCCGCCTCTGATTCCCCGCCTCTGATTCCCTGCCTCTGATTCCCCATCTCCGATTCCGCACATCTGATTCCCTTCCTCTGATTCCCCGCCTCTGATTTTCCGCCTCTGATTCCCTGCCTCTGATTCCCAACCTCGGATTCCCCACCTCTGATTCCCCATATCTGATTCCCCGCCTCTGTTTCCCCGCCTCTGATACCCCACCTCTGATTCCCAACTCTGATTCCCCGCCTCTGATTCCCCAGCTCTGATTCCCCGTGTTTGATTCCCTGCCTCTGATTCCCTGCCCTGATTCCCCATCTCTGTTTCACCGCCTTTGATTCGCCACCTCTTATTCCCCATATCTGATTCCCCGCCTCTGTTTCCCCGACTCTGATTCCCTGCCTCTGATTCCCAACCTCTGATTCCACACCTCTGATTCCCCATATCTGATTCCCCGCCTCTATTTCCCCATATCTGATTTCCCGCCTCTGATTCCCCAACTCTGATTCCCCGCCTCTGATTCCCCAGCTCTGATTCCCCGACTCTGATTCCCGGCATCCGATTCCCTGCCTCTGATTCCCCGCCTCTGATTCCCCATCTCTGATTCCCCGCCTCTGATTCCCCGTGTCTGATTCCCTGCCTTTGATTCCCCGCCTCTGATTCCCCGCCTCTGATTCCCTGCCACTGATTCCCTGCCCCTGATTCCCCACCTCTGATTCCCCACATCTGATTCCCGGCCTCTGTTTCCCCGCCTCTGATTCCCCGCCTCTGATTCCCCATATCTGATTCCCTGCCTCTGATTCCCCAACTCTGATTCCCCGCCTCTGATTCCCCAGCTCTGAATCCCCGCCTCTGATTCCCCTCGTCTGATTCCCTGCCTCTGATTCCCCGCCTTGATTCCCCATCTCTGATTCACAACCTCTGATTCCCCACCTCTGATTCCCTATATTTGATTCCCCGCCTCTGTTTCCCCGCCTCTGATTCCCCGCCTCTGATTCCCCATATCTGATTCCCCGCCTCTGATTGCCCACCTCTGATTCCCAGCCTCTGATTCGCCAGCTCTGATTCCCCGCCTCTGATTCCCCGCATCTGATTCCCTGCCTCTGATTCCCCGCCTCTGATTCCCCATCTCTGATTCACCGCCTTTGATTCGCCACCTCTGATTCCCCATATCTGATTCCCCACCTCTGATTCCCGGCCTCTTATTCCCAGCATCTGATTCCCGGCCTCTGATTCCCGGCCTCTGATTCCCCGCTTCTGATTCTGATTCCCTGCCTCTTATTCCCCATCTCTGATTCCGCACATCTGATTCCCTGCCTCTGATTCCCCACCTCTGATTCCCCATATCTGATTCCCCGCCTCTGTTTCCCCGCCTCTGATTCCCCGCCTCTGTTTCCCTATATCTAATTCCCCACCTCTGATGCCCCAACTCTGATTCCCCGCCTCTGATTCCCCAGCTCTGATTCCCCGCCTCTGATTCCCTGCATCCGATTCCCCATATCTGATTCCCCGCCTCTGTTTCACCGCCTCTGATTCCCTGCTTCTGATTCTGATTCCCTGCCTCTGATTCCCCATCTCTGATTCCGCACATCTGATGCCCCGCCTCTGATACCCCATCTCTGATTCCCCGCCTCTGATTCCCCGTGTCTGATTCCCTGCCTCTGATTCCCCGCCTCTAATTCCCCGCCTCTGTTTCCCCGCCTCTGATTCCCCGCCTCTGATTCCCCATATCTGACTCCCCGCCTCTGATTCCCCAACAGTGATTCCCCGCCTCTGATTCCCCATCTCTTATTCCCAGTCCTCTTATTCCCGGCATCTGATTCCCGGCCTCTGATTCCCAGCCTCTGATTTCCTGCCACTGATCCCCCGCCCCTGATTCCCCACCTCTGATTCCCCATATCTGATTCCCCGCCTCTGTTTCCCCGCCTCTGATTGGTCGCCTCTGATACCCCGCCTCTTATTCCCCATCTCTAAATCACTGCCTCTGATTAGCCTCCTCTGATTCCCCATATCTGATTCCCTGCCTCTGATTCCCCGCCTCTGATTCCCCGTGTCTGATTCCCTGCCTCTGATTCCCCGCCTCTGATTCCCCGCCTCTGTTTCCCCGCCTCTGATTCCCCGCCTCTGATTCCCCATATCTGATTCCCCGCCTCTGATTCCCCATCTCTGATTCAACACCTCTGATTCCCCGCGTCTGATTCCCCACCTCCGATTCCCCATCTCTGATTCCCCATATCTGATTCCCCGCGACTGTTTCCCCGCCTCTGATTCGACGCCTCTGTTTCCCCATATCTGATTCCCCGCCTCTGATTCCCCAACTCTGCTTTCCCGCCTCTGATTCCCCACCTCTGATTCCCCGCCTCTGATTCCTCGCATCTGATTCCCTGCCTCTGATGCCCCGCCTCTGATTCCCCATCTCTGATTCCCCGCCTCTGATTCCCCGTGTCTGATTCCCTGCCTCTGATTCCCCGCCTCTGATTCCCCATATCGGATTCCCCGCCTCTGATTCCCCATCTCTGAATCCCCACCTATGATTCCCCGCCTCTGATTCCCCAGCTCTGATTCCCCACCTCTGATTCCCCATCTCTCATTCCCAGTCCTCTTATTCCCGGCATCTGATTCCTGGCCTCTGATTCCCAGCCTCTGATTCCATGCCACTGATTCCCCGCCCCTGATTCCCCACCTCTGATTCCCCATATCTGATTCCCCGCCTCTGTTTCCCCGCCTCTGATTGGTCGCCTCTGATACCCCGCCTCTGATTCCCCATCTCTAATTCACTGCCTCTGATTAGCCTCCTCTGATTCCCCATATCTGATTCCCCGCCTCTGTTTCCCCGCCTCTGATTCCCCGCCTCTGATTCCCCATATCTGATTCCCCGCCTCTGATTCCCCATCTCTGATTCCCGGACTCTGATTCCCCACCTCTGATTCCCGGCCTCTGATTCCCCATCTCTGATTCCCCGCCTCTGATTCCCCGTGTATGATTCCCTGCCTCTGAATCCCCGCCTCTGATTCCCCACCTCTGATTCCCCATCTCTGATTCCCCATATCTGATTCCCCGCGTCTGTTACCCCGCCTCTGATTCCACGCCTCTGTTTCCCCATATCTGATTCCCCGCCTCTGATTCCCCAACTCTGAATCCCCGCCTCTGATTCCCCAGCTCTGATTCATCACATCTGATTCCCCACCTCTGCTTCCCCATCTCTGATTCACTGCCTCTGATTCGCCACCTCTGATTCCCCATATGATTCACCGCCTATGTTTCCCCACTTCTGATTCCCCGCCTCTGATTCCCCATATCGGATTCACCGCCTCTGATTCCCCATCTCTGAATCCCCAACTATGATTCCCCGCCTCTGATTCCCCGCGTCGGATTCCCTGCCTCTGATTCCCCGCCTCTGATTCCCCATCTCTGATTCACAACCTCTGATTCCCCACCTCTGATTCCCCATATCTGATTCCCCGCCTCTGTTTCCCCGCCTCTGATTCCCCGCCTCTGATTCCCCATATCTGATTCCCAGCCTCTGATTCCACACCTCTGATTCCCCGCCCCTGATTCGTCAGCTATGAATCCCCTCCTCTGGTTCCCCACGTCTGATTCCCTGCCTCTGATTCCCCACCTCTGATTCCCCATCTCTGATTCCACACAACCGATTCCCTGCCTCTGATTCTGCGCCTCTGATTCCCTGCGTCTGATTCCCTGCCTCTGATTCCCAACCTCTGATTCCCCACCTCTGATTCCCCATATCTGATTCCCCGCCTCTGTTTCCCCGCTTCTGATTCCCCGCCTCTGTTTCCCCATATCTGAATTCCCGCCTCTGATTCCCCAACTCTGATTCACCGCCTCTGATTCCCCGTGTCTGATTCCCTGCCTCTGATTCCCCGCCTACGATTCCTCGCCTCTGTTTCCCCGCCTCTGATTCCCCGCCTCTGATTCCCCATATCTGACTCCCCGCCTCTGTTTCCCCGCTTCTGATTCCCCACCTCTGATTCCCCACCTCTGATTCCTCGCATCTGATTCCCTGCCTCTGATGCCCCGCCTCTGATTCCCCATCTCTGATTCCCCGCCTCTGATTCCCCGTGTCTGATTCCCTGCCTCTGATTCCCCGCCTACGATTCCTCGCCTCTGTTTCCCCGCCTCTGATTCCCCGCCTCTGATTCCCCATATCTGATTCCCTGCCTCTGATTCCCCAACTCTGATACCCCGCCTCTGATTCCCCATCTCTGATTCCCAGTCCTCTTATTCCCGGCATCTGATTCCCGGCCTCTGATTCCCAGCCTCTGATTCCCTGCCACTGAATCCCCGCCCCTGATTCCCCACCTCTGATTCCCCATATCTGATTCCCCGCCTCTGTTTCCCCGCCTCTGATTGGTCGCCTCTGATACCCCGCCTCTGATTCCCCATCTCTAATTCACTGCCTCTGATTCGCCTCCTCTGATTCCCCATATCTGATTCCCCGCCTCTAATTCCCCATATCGGATTCGCCGCCTCTGATTCCCCATGTCTGATTCCCGGACTCTGATACCCCAGCTCTGATTCCCCGCATCTGATTCCCCGCGTCTGATTCCCCGCGTCTGTTTCCCCGCCTCTGATTCCACGCCTCTGTTTCCCCATATCTGATTCCCCGCCTCTGATTCCCCAACTCTGAATCCCCGCCTCTGATTCCCCAGCTCTGATTCATCACATCTGATTCCCCACCTCTGCTTCCCCATCTCTGATTCACTGCCTCAGATTCGCCACCTCTGATTCCCCATATGATTCCACGCCTATGTTTCCCCACTTCTGATTCCCCGCATCTGATTCCCCATATCGGATTCCCCGCCTCTGATTCCCCATCTCTGAATCCCCAACTATGATTCCCCGCCTCTCATTCCCCGCGTCTGGTTCCCTGCCTCTGATTCCCCGCCTCTGATTCCCCATCTCTGATTCACAACCTCTGATTCCCCACCTCTGATTCCCCATATCTGATTCCCCGCCTCTGTTTCCCCGCCTCTGATTCCCCGCCTCTGATTCCCCATATCTGATTCCCAGCCTCTGATTCCACACCTCTGATTCCCCGCCCCTGATTCGTCAGCTATGAATCCCCGCCTCTGGTTCCCCACGTCTGATTCCCTGCCTCTGATTCCCCACCTCTGATTCCCCGCTTCTGATTCTGATTCCCTGCCTCTGATTCCCCATCTCTGATTCCCCACATCTGATTCCCTGCCTCTGATTCCCTGTCTCTGATTCCCCGCCTCTGATTCCCCGCCTCTGATTCACAACCTCTGATTCCCCAACTCAGATTCCCCATATCTGATTCCCCGCCTCTGTTTCCCCGCCTCTGATTCCCCGCCTCTGTTACCCCATATCTGATTCCCGGACTCTGATTCCCCACCTCTGATTCCCCATCTCTGATTCCACACATCCGATTCCCTGCCTCTGATTCTGCGCCTCTGATTCCCTGCGTCTGATTCCCTGCCTCTGATTCCCAACCTCTGATTCCCCACCTCTGATTTCCCATATCTGATTCCCCGCCTCTGTTTCCCCGCTTCTGATTCCCCGCCTCTGTTTCCCCATATCTGATTTCCCGCCTCTGATTCCCCAACTCTGATTTCCCACCTCTGATTCCCCAGCTCTGATTCCCCGCCTCTGATTTCTCACGTCTGATTCTCTGCCTCTGATGCCCCGCCTCTGATTCCCCATCTCTGATTCCCCGCCTCTGATACCCCGTATCTGATTCCCTGCCTCTGATTCCCCACCTCTGATTCCCCGCCTCTGTTTCCCCGTCTCTGATTCCCCTCCTCTGATTCCCCATATCTGATTCCCAGCCTCTGATTCCCCAACTCTGATTCCCCACCTCTGATTCCCCATCTCTGATTTCCAGTCCTCTTATTCCCGGAATCTGATTCCCGGCCTCTGATTCCCCGCCTCTGATTCCTCGTGTATGATTCCCTGCCTCTGATTCCCCGCCTCTGATTCCCCACCTCTGATTCCCCATCTCTGATTCCCCATATCTGATTCCCTGCGTCTGTTTCCCCGCCTCTGATTCCACGCCTCTGTTTCCCCATATCTGATTCCCCGCCTCTGATTCCCCAACTCTGAATCCCCGCCTCTGATTCCCCAGCTCTGATTCATCACATCTGATTCCCCACCTCTGCTTCCCCATCTCTGATTCCCCGCCTCTGATTGCTCACGTCTGATTCCCTGCCTCTGATGCCCCGCCTCTGATTCCCCATCTCTGATTCCCCGCCTCTGATACCCAGTGTCTGATTCCCTGCCTCTGATTCCCCGCCTCTGATTCCCCGCCTCTGTTTCCCCGCCTCTGATTCCCCTCCTCTGATTCCCCATATCTGATTCCCAGCCTCTGATTCCCCAACTCTGATTCCCCACCTCTGATTCCCCATCTCTGATTTCCAGTCCTCTTATTCCCGGAATCTGATTCCCGGCCTCTGATTCCCAGCCTCTGATTCCCTGCCACTGATTCCCTGCCACTGATTCCCTGCCCCTGATTCCCCACCTCTGATTCCCCATATCTGATTCCCCGCCTCTGTTTCCCCGCCTCTGATTGGCCGCCTCTGATACCCCGCCTCTGATTCCCCATCTCTAATTCACTGACTCTGATTCGCTTCCTCTGATTCCCCATATCTGAATCCCCGCCTCTGTTTCCCCGCCTTTGATTCCCCGCCTCTGATTCCCCATATATGATTCCCAACCTCTGATTCCCCACCTCTGATTCCCCATATCTGACTCCCCGCCTCTGTTACCCCGACTCTGATTCCCTGCCTCTGATTCCCAACCTCTGATTCCACACCTCTGATTCCCCATATCTGATTCCCGGCCTCTGTTTCCCCGCCTCTGATTCCCCGCCTCTTATTCCCCATATCTGATTCCCTGCCTCTGATTCCCCAACTCTGATTCCCCGCCTCTGATTCCCCAGCTCTGAATCCCCGCCTCTGATTCCCCTCGTCTGATTCCCTGCCTCTGATTCCCCGCCTTGATTCCCCATCTCTGATTCACAACCTCTGATTCCCCACCTCTGATTCCCTATATTTGATTCCCCGCCTCTGTTTCCCCGCCTCTGATTCCCCGCCTCTGATTCCCCATATCTGATTCCCCGCCTCTGATTGCCCACCTCTGATTCCCAGCCTCTGATTCGCCAGCTCTGATTCCCCGCCTCTGATTCCCCGCATCTGATTCCCTGCCTCTGATTCCCCGCCTCTGATTCCCCATCTCTGATTCACCGCCTTTGATTCGCCACCTCTGATTCCCCATATCTGATTCCCCACCTCTGATTCCCGGCCTCTTATTCCCAGCATCTGATTCCCGGCCTCTGATTCCCGGCCTCTGATTCCCCGCTTCTGATTCTGATTCCCTGCCTCTTATTCCCCATCTCTGATTCCGCACATCTGATTCCCTGCCTCTGATTCCCCACCTCTGATTCCCCATATCTGATTCCCCGCCTCTGTTTCCCCGCCTCTGATTCCCCGCCTCTGTTTCCCTATATCTAATTCCCCACCTCTGATGCCCCAACTCTGATTCCCCGCCTCTGATTCCCCAGCTCTGATTCCCCGCCTCTGATTCCCTGCATCCGATTCCCCATATCTGATTCCCCGCCTCTGTTTCACCGCCTCTGATTCCCTGCTTCTGATTCTGATTCCCTGCCTCTGATTCCCCATCTCTGATTCCGCACATCTGATGCCCCGCCTCTGATACCCCATCTCTGATTCCCCGCCTCTGATTCCCCGTGTCTGATTCCCTGCCTCTGATTCCCCGCCTCTAATTCCCCGCCTCTGTTTCCCCGCCTCTGATTCCCCGCCTCTGATTCCCCATATCTGACTCCCCGCCTCTGATTCCCCAACAGTGATTCCCCGCCTCTGATTCCCCAGCTCTGATTCCCCGTGTTTGATTCCCTGCCTCTGATTCCCTGCCCTGATTCCCCATCTCTGTTTCACCGCCTTTGATTCGCCACCTCTTATTCCCCATATCTGATTCCCCGCCTCTGTTTCCCCGACTCTGATTCCCTGCCTCTGATTCCCAACCTCTGATTCCACACCTCTGATTCCCCATATCTGATTCCCCGCCTCTATTTCCCCATATCTGATTTCCCGCCTCTGATTCCCCAACTCTGATTCCCCGCCTCTGATTCCCCAGCTCTGATTCCCCGACTCTGATTCCCGGCATCCGATTCCCTGCCTCTGATTCCCCGCCTCTGATTCCCCATCTCTGATTCCCCGCCTCTGATTCCCCGTGTCTGATTCCCTGCCTTTGATTCCCCGCCTCTGATTCCCCGCCTCTGATTCCCTGCCACTGATTCCCTGCCCCTGATTCCCCACCTCTGATTCCCCACATCTGATTCCCGGCCTCTGTTTCCCCGCCTCTGATTCCCCGCCTCTGATTCCCCATATCTGATTCCCTGCCTCTGATTCCCCAACTCTGATTCCCCGCCTCTGATTCCCCAGCTCTGAATCCCCGCCTCTGATTCCCCTCGTCTGATTCCCTGCCTCTGATTCCCCGCCTTGATTCCCCATCTCTGATTCACAACCTCTGATTCCCCACCTCTGATTCCCTATATTTGATTCCCCGCCTCTGTTTCCCCGCCTCTGATTCCCCGCCTCTGATTCCCCATATCTGATTCCCCGCCTCTGATTGCCCACCTCTGATTCCCAGCCTCTGATTCGCCAGCTCTGATTCCCCGCCTCTGATTCCCCGCATCTGATTCCCTGTCTCTGATTCCCCGCCTCTGATTCCCCATCTCTGATTCACCGCCTTTGATTCGCCACCTCTGATTCCCCATATCTGATTCCCCACCTCTGATTCCCGGCCTCTTATTCCCAGCATCTGATTCCCGGCCTCTGATTCCCGGCCTCTGATTCCCCGCTTCTGATTCTGATTCCCTGCCTCTTATTCCCCATCTCTGATTCCGCACATCTGATTCCCTGCCTCTGATTCCCCACCTCTGATTCCCCATATCTGATTCCCCGCCTCTGTTTCCCCGCCTCTGATTCCCCGCCTCTGTTTCCCTATATCTAATTCCCCACCTCTGATGCCCCAACTCTGATTCCCCGCCTCTGATTCCCCAGCTCTGATTCCCCGCCTCTGATTCCCTGCATCCGATTCCCCATATCTGATTCCCCGCCTCTGTTTCACCGCCTCTGATTCCCTGCTTCTGATTCTGATTCCCTGCCTCTGATTCCCCATCTCTGATTCCGCACATCTGATGCCCCGCCTCTGATACCCCATCTCTGATTCCCCGCCTCTGATTCCCCGTGTCTGATTCCCTGCCTCTGATTCCCCGCCTCTGATTCCCTGCCACTGATTCCCTGCCCCTGATACCCCACCTCTGATTCCCCATATCTGATTCCCTGCCTCTGTTTCCCCGCCTCTGATTCCCCGCCTCTGATTCCCCATATCTGATTCCCCGCCTCTGATTCCCCAACTCTGATTCCCCGCCTCTGATTCTCCAGCTCTGAATCCCCGCCTCTGATTCCCCGCGTCAGTTTCCCCGCCTCTGATTCCCCGCCTCTGTTTCCCCATATCTAAGTCCCCGACTCTGATTCCCCAACTCTGATTCCCCACCTCTGATTCCCCAGCTCTGATTCCCCGCCTCTGATTTCCCGCATCTGATTCCCTGCATCTGATTCCCAGCCTCTGATTCCCTGCCTCTGATTCCCAACCTCTGATTCTCCACCTCTGATTCCCCATATCTGATTCCCCGCCTCTGTTTCCCCGCCTCCGATTCCCCGCCTCTGTTTCCCCATATCTGATTCCCGGCCTCTGATTCTCCGCCTCTGATTCCCCGCCGCTGATTCCCTGCCTCTGATTCCCCATCTCCGATTCCGCACATCGGATTCCCTGCCTCTGATTCCCCGCCTCTGATTCCCCGCCTCTGATTCCCTGCTTCTGATTCCCAACCTCTGATTCCCCACCTCTGATTCCCCATATCTGATTCCCCGCCTCTGTTTCCCCGCCTCTGATTCCCCGCCTCTGATTCCCCAACTCTGAATCCCCGCCTCTGATTCCCCAGCTTTGATTCCCCGCCTCTGATTCCCCGCATCTGATTCCCTGCCTCTGATTCCCCGCCTCTGATTCCAGGCCTCTGATTCCCAGCATCTGATTCCAGCCTTTGATTCCCGGCCTCTGATTCCCTGCTTCTGATTCTGATTCCCTGCCTCTGATTCCCCATCTCTGATTCCGCACATCTGATTCCTTGCCTCTGATTCCCCACCTCTGATTCCCCATATCTGATTCCCCACCTGGGTTTCCCCGCCTCTGATTCCCCGCCTCTGTTTCCCAATATCTAAGTCCCCGCCTCTGATTCCCCAAATCTGATTCCCCACCTCTGATTCCCCAGCTCTGATTCCCCGCCTCTGATTCCCCGCATCTGATTCCCTGCATCTGATTCCAAGCCTCTGATTCCCTGCCTCTGATTCCCAACCTCTGATTCCCCACCTCTGATTCCCCATATCTGATTCCCGGCCTCTGATTCCCCGCCTCTGATTCCCCGCCTCTGATTCCCTGCCTCTGATTCCCCATCTCCGATTCCGCACATCTGATTCCCTTCCTCTGATTCCCCGCCTCTGATTTTCCGCCTCTGATTCCCTGCCTCTGATTCCCAACCTCGGATTCCCCACCTCTGATTCCCCATATCTGATTCCCCGCCTCTGTTTCCCCGCCTCTGATACCCCACCTCTGATTCCCAACTCTGATTCCCCGCCTCTGATTCCCCAGCTCTGATTCCCCGTGTTTGATTCCCTGCCTCTGATTCCCTGCCCTGATTCCCCATCTCTGTTTCACCGCCTTTGATTCGCCACCTCTTATTCCCCATATCTGATTCCCCGCCTCTGTTTCCCCGACTCTGATTCCCTGCCTCTGATTCCCAACCTCTGATTCCACACCTCTGATTCCCCATATCTGATTCCCCGCCTCTATTTCCCCATATCTGATTTCCCGCCTCTGATTCCCCAACTCTGATTCCCCGCCTCTGATTCCCCAGCTCTGATTCCCCGACTCTGATTCCCGGCATCCGATTCCCTGCCTCTGATTCCCCGCCTCTGATTCCCCATCTCTGATTCCCCGCCTCTGATTCCCCGTGTCTGATTCCCTGCCTTTGATTCCCCGCCTCTGATTCCCCGCCTCTGATTCCCTGCCACTGATTCCCTGCCCCTGATTCCCCACCTCTGATTCCCCACATCTGATTCCCGGCCTCTGTTTCCCCGCCTCTGATTCCCCGCCTCTGATTCCCCATATCTGATTCCCTGCCTCTGATTCCCCAACTCTGATTCCCCGCCTCTGATTCCCCAGCTCTGAATCCCCGCCTCTGATTCCCCTCGTCTGATTCCCTGCCTCTGATTCCCCGCCTTGATTCCCCATCTCTGATTCACAACCTCTGATTCCCCACCTCTGATTCCCTATATTTGATTCCCCGCCTCTGTTTCCCCGCCTCTGATTCCCCGCCTCTGATTCCCCATATCTGATTCCCCGCCTCTGATTGCCCACCTCTGATTCCCAGCCTCTGATTCGCCAGCTCTGATTCCCCGCCTCTGATTCCCCGCATCTGATTCCCTGCCTCTGATTCCCCGCCTCTGATTCCCCATCTCTGATTCACCGCCTTTGATTCGCCACCTCTGATTCCCCATATCTGATTCCCCACCTCTGATTCCCGGCCTCTTATTCCCAGCATCTGATTCCCGGCCTCTGATTCCCGGCCTCTGATTCCCCGCTTCTGATTCTGATTCCCTGCCTCTTATTCCCCATCTCTGATTCCGCACATCTGATTCCCTGCCTCTGATTCCCCACCTCTGATTCCCCATATCTGATTCCCCGCCTCTGTTTCCCCGCCTCTGATTCCCCGCCTCTGTTTCCCTATATCTAATTCCCCACCTCTGATGCCCCAACTCTGATTCCCCGCCTCTGATTCCCCAGCTCTGATTCCCCGCCTCTGATTCCCTGCATCCGATTCCCCATATCTGATTCCCCGCCTCTGTTTCACCGCCTCTGATTCCCTGCTTCTGATTCTGATTCCCTGCCTCTGATTCCCCATCTCTGATTCCGCACATCTGATGCCCCGCCTCTGATACCCCATCTCTGATTCCCCGCCTCTGATTCCCCGTGTCTGATTCCCTGCCTCTGATTCCCCGCCTCTAATTCCCCGCCTCTGTTTCCCCGCCTCTGATTCCCCGCCTCTGATTCCCCATATCTGACTCCCCGCCTCTGATTCCCCAACAGTGATTCCCCGCCTCTGATTCCCCATCTCTTATTCCCAGTCCTCTTATTCCCGGCATCTGATTCCCGGCCTCTGATTCCCAGCCTCTGATTTCCTGCCACTGATCCCCCGCCCCTGATTCCCCACCTCTGATTCCCCATATCTGATTCCCCGCCTCTGTTTCCCCGCCTCTGATTGGTCGCCTCTGATACCCCGCCTCTTATTCCCCATCTCTAAATCACTGCCTCTGATTAGCCTCCTCTGATTCCCCATATCTGATTCCCTGCCTCTGATTCCCCGCCTCTGATTCCCCGTGTCTGATTCCCTGCCTCTGATTCCCCGCCTCTGATTCCCCGCCTCTGTTTCCCCGCCTCTGATTCCCCGCCTCTGATTCCCCATATCTGATTCCCCGCCTCTGATTCCCCATCTCTGATTCAACACCTCTGATTCCCCGCGTCTGATTCCCCACCTCCGATTCCCCATCTCTGATTCCCCATATCTGATTCCCCGCGACTGTTTCCCCGCCTCTGATTCGACGCCTCTGTTTCCCCATATCTGATTCCCCGCCTCTGATTCCCCAACTCTGCTTTCCCGCCTCTGATTCCCCACCTCTGATTCCCCGCCTCTGATTCCTCGCATCTGATTCCCTGCCTCTGATGCCCCGCCTCTGATTCCCCATCTCTGATTCCCCGCCTCTGATTCCCCGTGTCTGATTCCCTGCCTCTGATTCCCCGCCTCTGATTCCCCATATCGGATTCCCCGCCTCTGATTCCCCATCTCTGAATCCCCACCTATGATTCCCCGCCTCTGATTCCCCAGCTCTGATTCCCCACCTCTGATTCCCCATCTCTCATTCCCAGTCCTCTTATTCCCGGCATCTGATTCCTGGCCTCTGATTCCCAGCCTCTGATTCCCTGCCACTGATTCCCCGCCCCTGATTCCCCACCTCTGATTCCCCATATCTGATTCCCCGCCTCTGTTTCCCCGCCTCTGATTGGTCGCCTCTGATACCCCGCCTCTGATTCCCCATCTCTAATTCACTGCCTCTGATTAGCCTCCTCTGATTCCCCATATCTGATTCCCCGCCTCTGTTTCCCCGCCTCTGATTCCCCGCCTCTGATTCCCCATATCTGATTCCCCGCCTCTGATTCCCCATCTCTCATTCCCGGACTCTGATTCCCCACCTCTGATTCCCGGCCTCTGATTCCCCATCTCTGATTCCCCGCCTCTGATTCCCCGTGTATGATTCCCTGCCTCTGAATCCCCGCCTCTGATTCCCCACCTCGAATTCCCCATCTCTGATTCCCCATATCTGATTCCCCGCGTCTGTTACCCCGCCTCTGATTCCACGCCTCTGTTTCCCCATATCTGATTCCCCGCCTCTGATTCCCCAACTCTGAATCCCCGCCTCTGATTCCCCAGCTCTGATTCATCACATCTGATTCCCCACCTCTGCTTCCCCATCTCTGATTCACTGCCTCTGATTCGCCACCTCTGATTCCCCATATGATTCACCGCCTATGTTTCCCCACTTCTGATTCCCCGCCTCTGATTCCCCATATCGGATTCACCGCCTCTGATTCCCCATCTCTGAATCCCCAACTATGATTCCCCGCCTCTGATTCCCCGCGTCGGATTCCCTGCCTCTGATTCCCCGCCTCTGATTCCCCATCTCTGATTCACAACCTCTGATTCCCCACCTCTGATTCCCCATATCTGATTCCCCGCCTCTGTTTCCCCGCCTCTGATTCCCCGCCTCTGATTCCCCATATCTGATTCCCAGCCTCTGATTCCACACCTCTGATTCCCCGCCCCTGATTCGTCAGCTATGAATCCCCTCCTCTGGTTCCCCACGTCTGATTCCCTGCCTCTGATTCCCCACCTCTGATTCCCCATCTCTGATTCCACACAACCGATTCCCTGCCTCTGATTCTGCGCCTCTGATTCCCTGCGTCTGATTCCCTGCCTCTGATTCCCAACCTCTGATTCCCCACCTCTGATTCCCCATATCTGATTCCCCGCCTCTGTTTCCCCGCTTCTGATTCCCCGCCTCTGTTTCCCCATATCTGAATTCCCGCCTCTGATTCCCCAACTCTGATTCACCGCCTCTGATTCCCCGTGTCTGATTCCCTGCCTCTGATTCCCCGCCTACGATTCCTCGCCTCTGTTTCCCCGCCTCTGATTCCCCGCCTCTGATTCCCCATATCTGACTCCCCGCCTCTGTTTCCCCGCTTCTGATTCCCCACCTCTGATTCCCCACCTCTGATTCCTCGCATCTGATTCCCTGCCTCTGATGCCCCGCCTCTGATTCCCCATCTCTGATTCCCCGCCTCTGATTCCCCGTGTCTGATTCCCTGCCTCTGATTCCCCGCCTACGATTCCTCGCCTCTGTTTCCCCGCCTCTGATTCCCCGCCTCTGATTCCCCATATCTGATTCCCTGCCTCTGATTCCCCAACTCTGATACCCCGCCTCTGATTCCCCATCTCTGATTCCCAGTCCTCTTATTCCCGGCATCTGATTCCCGGCCTCTGATTCCCAGCCTCTGATTCCCTGCCACTGAATCCCCGCCCCTGATTCCCCACCTCTGATTCCCCATATCTGATTCCCCGCCTCTGTTTCCCCGCCTCTGATTGGTCGCCTCTGATACCCCGCCTCTGATTCCCCATCTCTAATTCACTGCCTCTGATTCGCCTCCTCTGATTCCCCATATCTGATTCCCCGCCTCTAATTCCCCATATCGGATTCGCCGCCTCTGATTCCCCATGTCTGATTCCCGGACTCTGATACCCCAGCTCTGATTCCCCGCATCTGATTCCCCGCGTCTGATTCCCCGCGTCTGTTTCCCCGCCTCTGATTCCACGCCTCTGTTTCCCCATATCTGATTCCCCGCCTCTGATTCCCCAACTCTGAATCCCCGCCTCTGATTCCCCAGCTCTGATTCATCACATCTGATTCCCCACCTCTGCTTCCCCATCTCTGATTCACTGCCTCAGATTCGCCACCTCTGATTCCCCATATGATTCCACGCCTATGTTTCCCCACTTCTGATTCCCCGCATCTGATTCCCCATATCGGATTCCCCGCCTCTGATTCCCCATCTCTGAATCCCCAACTATGATTCCCCGCCTCTCATTCCCCGCGTCTGGTTCCCTGCCTCTGATTCCCCGCCTCTGATTCCCCATCTCTGATTCACAACCTCTGATTCCCCACCTCTGATTCCCCATATCTGATTCCCCGCCTCTGTTTCCCCGCCTCTGATTCCCCGCCTCTGATTCCCCATATCTGATTCCCAGCCTCTGATTCCACACCTCTGATTCCCCGCCCCTGATTCGTCAGCTATGAATCCCCGCCTCTGGTTCCCCACGTCTGATTCCCTGCCTCTGATTCCCCACCTCTGATTCCCCGCTTCTGATTCTGATTCCCTGCCTCTGATTCCCCATCTCTGATTCCCCACATCTGATTCCCTGCCTCTGATTCCCTGTCTCTGATTCCCCGCCTCTGATTCCCCGCCTCTGATTCACAACCTCTGATTCCCCAACTCAGATTCCCCATATCTGATTCCCCGCCTCTGTTTCCCCGCCTCTGATTCCCCGCCTCTGTTACCCCATATCTGATTCCCGGACTCTGATTCCCCACCTCTGATTCCCCATCTCTGATTCCACACATCCGATTCCCTGCCTCTGATTCTGCGCCTCTGATTCCCTGCGTCTGATTCCCTGCCTCTGATTCCCAACCTCTGATTCCCCACCTCTGATTTCCCATATCTGATTCCCCGCCTCTGTTTCCCCGCTTCTGATTCCCCGCCTCTGTTTCCCCATATCTGATTTCCCGCCTCTGATTCCCCAACTCTGATTTCCCACCTCTGATTCCCCAGCTCTGATTCCCCGCCTCTGATTTCTCACGTCTGATTCTCTGCCTCTGATGCCCCGCCTCTGATTCCCCATCTCTGATTCCCCGCCTCTGATACCCCGTATCTGATTCCCTGCCTCTGATTCCCCACCTCTGATTCCCCGCCTCTGTTTCCCCGTCTCTGATTCCCCTCCTCTGATTCCCCATATCTGATTCCCAGCCTCTGATTCCCCAACTCTGATTCCCCACCTCTGATTCCCCATCTCTGATTTCCAGTCCTCTTATTCCCGGAATCTGATTCCCGGCCTCTGATTCCCCGCCTCTGATTCCTCGTGTATGATTCCCTGCCTCTGATTCCCCGCCTCTGATTCCCCACCTCTGATTCCCCATCTCTGATTCCCCATATCTGATTCCCTGCGTCTGTTTCCCCGCCTCTGATTCCACGCCTCTGTTTCCCCATATCTGATTCCCCGCCTCTGATTCCCCAACTCTGAATCCCCGCCTCTGATTCCCCAGCTCTGATTCATCACATCTGATTCCCCACCTCTGCTTCCCCATCTCTGATTCCCCGCCTCTGATTGCTCACGTCTGATTCCCTGCCTCTGATGCCCCGCCTCTGATTCCCCATCTCTGATTCCCCGCCTCTGATACCCAGTGTCTGATTCCCTGCCTCTGATTCCCCGCCTCTGATTCCCCGCCTCTGTTTCCCCGCCTCTGATTCCCCTCCTCTGATTCCCCATATCTGATTCCCAGCCTCTGATTCCCCAACTCTGATTCCCCACCTCTGATTCCCCATCTCTGATTTCCAGTCCTCTTATTCCCGGAATCTGATTCCCGGCCTCTGATTCCCAGCCTCTGATTCCCTGCCACTGATTCCCTGCCACTGATTCCCTGCCCCTGATTCCCCACCTCTGATTCCCCATATCTGATTCCCCGCCTCTGTTTCCCCGCCTCTGATTGGCCGCCTCTGATACCCCGCCTCTGATTCCCCATCTCTAATTCACTGACTCTGATTCGCTTCCTCTGATTCCCCATATCTGAATCCCCGCCTCTGTTTCCCCGCCTTTGATTCCCCGCCTCTGATTCCCCATATATGATTCCCAACCTCTGATTCCCCACCTCTGATTCCCCATATCTGACTCCCCGCCTCTGTTACCCCGCCTCTGATTCCCCGCCTCTGTTTCCCCATATCTGATTCCCGGACTCTGATTCCCCACCTCTGATTCCCCATCTCAGATTCCGCACATCCGATTCCCTGCCTCTGATTCCCACCCTCTGATTCCCCGCATCTGATTCCCTGCCTCTGATTCCCAACCTATGATTCCCCACCTCTGATTCCCTATATCTGAATCTCCGCCTCTGTTTGCCCGCCTCTGATTCCCCGCCTCTGTTTCCCCATATCTGATTCGCCGCCTCTGATTCCCCACATTTGATTCCCTGCCTCTGATTCCCTGTCTTTGATTCGCCGTCTCTGATTCCCCATATCTGATTCCCCGCCGCTGTTTCCCCAGACTCTGATTCCCCACCTCTGATTCCCCATCTCTGATTCCGCACATCCGATTCCCTGCCTCTGATTCCCCGCCTCTGATTCCCTGCGTCTGATTCCCTGCCTCTGATTCCCAACCTATGATTCCCCACCTATGATTCCCTATATCTGATTCTCCGCCTCTGTTTCCCCGCGTCTGATTCCCCGCCTCTGTTTCCCCATATCTGATTCACCGCCTCTGATTCCCCACATCTGATTCCCTGCCTCTGATTCCCTGTCTCTGATTCGCCGTCTCTGATGCCCCATATCTGATTCCCCGCCGCTGTTTCCCCGGACTCTGATTTCCCACCTCTGATTCCCCATCTCTGATTCCGCACATCTGATTCCCTGCCTCTGATTCCCCGCCTCTGATTCCCCGCGTCTGATTCCCTGCCTCTTATTCCCAACCTCTGATTCCCCACCTCTGATTCCCCATATCTGATTCCCCGCCTCTGTTTCCCCGCTTCTGATTCCCCGCCTCTGTTTCCCCATATCTGATTCGTCGCATCTGATTCCCTGCCTCTGATGCCCCGCCTCTGATTCCCCAATTCTGATTCCCCGCCTCTGATTCCCCATGTCTGATTCCCTGCCTCTGATTCCCCGCCTACGATTCCTCGCCTCTGTTTCCCCGCCTCTGATTCCCCGCCTCTGATTCCCCATATCTGACTCCCCGCCTCTGTTTCCCCGCTCTGATTCCCCACCTCTGATTCCCCGCCTCTGATTCCTCGCATCTGATTCCCTGCCTCTGATGCCCCGCCTCTGATTCCCCATCTCTGATTCCCCGCATCTGATTCCCCGTGTCTGATTCCCTGCCTCTGATTCCCCGCCTACGATTCCTCGCCTCTGTTTCCCCGCCTCTGATTCCCCGCCTCTGATTCCCCATATCTGATTCCCTGCCTCTGATTCCCCAACTCTGATACCCCGCCTCTGATTCCCCATCTCTGATTCCCAGTCCTCTTATTCCCGGCATCTGATTCCCGGCCTCTGATTCCCAGCCTCTGATTCCCTGCCACTGAATCCCCGCCCCTGATTCCCCACCTCTGATTCCCCATATCTGATTCCCCGCCTCTGTTTCCCCGCCTCTGATTGGTCGCCTCTGATACCCCGCCTCTGATTCCCCATCTCTAATTCACTGCCTCTGATTCGCCTCCTCTGATTCCCCATATCTGATTCCCCGCCTCTGATTCCCCATATCGGATTCGCCGCCTCTGATTCCCCATCTCTGATTCCCGGACTCTGATACCCCAGCTCTGATTCCCCGCCTCTGATTCCCCGCGTCTGATTCCCCGCGTCTGTTTCCCCGCCTCTGATTCCACGCCTCTGTTTCCCCATATCTGATTCCCCGCCTCTGATTCCCCAACTCTGAATCCCCGCCTCTGATTCCAAAGCTCTGATTCATCACATCTGATTCCCCACCTCTGCTTCCCCATCTCTGATTCACTGCCTCAGATTCGCCACCTCTGATTCCCCATATGATTCCCCGCCTATGTTTCCCCACTTCTGATTCCCCGCCTCTGATTCCCCATATCGGATTCCCCGCCTCTGATTCCCCATCTCTGAATCCCCAACTATGATTCCCCGCCTCTCATTCCCCGCGTCTGGTTCCCTGCCTCTGATTCCCCGCCTCTGATTCCCCATCTCTGATTCACAACCTCTGATTCCACACCTCTGATTCCCCATATCTGATTCCCCGCCTCTGTTTCCCCGCCTCTGATTCCCCGCCTCTGATTCCCCATATCTGATTCCCAGCCTCTGATTCCACACCTCTGATTCCCCGCCCCTGATTCGTCAGCTATGAATCCCCGCCTCTGGTTCCCCACGTCTGATTCCCTGCCTCTGATTCCCCACCTCTGATTCCCCGCTTCTGATTCTGATTCCCTGCCTCTGATTCCCCATCTCTGATTCCCCACATCTGATTCCCTGCCTCTGATTCCCTGTCTCTGATTCCCCGCCTCTGATTCCCCGCCTCTGATTCACAACCTCTGATTCCCCAACTCAGATTCCCCATATCTGATTCCCCGCCTCTGTTTCCCCGCCTCTGATTCCCCGCCTCTGTTTCCCCATATCTGATTCCCGGACTCTGATTCCCCATCTCTGATTCCCCATCTCTGATTCCACACATCCGATTCCCTGCCTCTGATTCTGCGCCTCTGATTCCCTGCGTCTGATTCCCTGCCTCTGATTCCCAACCTCTGATTCCCCACCTCTGATTCCCCATATCTGATTCCCCGCCTCTGTTTCCCCGCTTCTGATTCCCCGCCTCTGTTTCCCCATATCTGATTTCCCGCCTCTGATTCCCCAACTCTGATTTCCCGCCTCTGATTCCCCAGCTCTGATTCCCCGCCTCTGATTGCTCACGTCTGATTCCCTGACTCTGATGCCGCGCCTCTGATTCCCCATCTCTGATTCCCCGCCTCTGATACCCCGTGTCTGATTCCCTGCCTCTGATTCCCCGCCTCTGATTCCCCGCCTCTGTTTCCCCGCTTCTGATACCCCTCCTCTGATTCCCCATATCTGATTCCCAGCCTCTGATTCCCCAACTCTGATTCCCCACCTCTGATTCCCCATCTCTGATTTCCAGTCCTCTTATTCCCGGAATCTGATTCCCGGCCTCTGATTCCCAGCCTCTGATTCCCTGCCACTGATTCCCTGCCACTGATTCCCCGCCCCTGATTCCCCACCTCTGATTCCCCATATCTGATTCCACGCCTCTGTTTCCCCGCCTCTGATTGGCCGCCTCTGATACCCCGCCTCTGATTCCCCATCTCTAATTCACTGACTCTGATTCGCTTCCTCTGATTCCCCATATCTGATTCCCCGCCTCTGTTTCCCCGCCTTTGATTCCCCGCCTCTGATTCCCCATATATGATTCCCAACCTCTGATTCCCCACCTCTGATTCCCCATATCTGACTCCCCGCCTCTGTTATCCTGCCTCTGATTCCCCGCCTCTGTGTCCCCATATCTGATTCCCGGATCTGATTCCCCACCTCAGATTCCCCATCTCAGATTCCGCACATCCGATTCCCTGCCTCTGATTCCCCGCCTCTGATTCCCCGCGTCTGATTCCCTGCCTCTGATTCCCAACCTATGATTCCCCACCTCTGATTCCCTATATCTGATTCTCCGCCTCTGTTTGCCAGCCTCTGATTCCCCTCCTCTGTTTCCCCATATCTGATTCGCCGCCTCTGATTCCCCACATCTGATTCCCTGCCTCTGATTCCCTGTCTTTGATTCGCCGTCTCTGATTCCCAATATCTGATTCCCCGCCGCTGTTTCCCCGGACTCTGATTCCCCACCTCTGATTCCCCATCTCTCATTCCGCACATCCGATTCCCTGCCTCTGATTCCCCGCCTCTGATTCCCCGCGTCTGATTCCCTGCCTCTGATTCCCAACCTATGATTCCCCACCTATGATTCCCTATATCTGATTCTCCGCCTCTGTTTCCCCGCGTCTGATTCCCCGCCTCTGTTTCCCCATATCTGATTCACCGCCTCTGATTCCCCACATCTGATTCCCTGCCTCTGATTCCCTGTCTCTGATTCGCCGTCTCTGATTCCCCATATCTGATTCCCCGCCGCTGTTTCCCCGGACTCTGATTCCCCACCTCTGATTCCCCATCTCTGATTCCGCACATCCGATTCCCTGCCTCTGATTCCCCGCCTCTGATTCCCCGCGTCTGATTCCCTGCCTCTTATTCCCAACCTCTGATTCCCCACCTCTGATTCCCCATATCTGATTCCCCGCCTCTGTTTCCCCGCTTCTGATTCCCCGCCTCTGTTTCCCCATATCTGATTCCTCGCATCTGATTCCCTGCCTCTGATGCCCCGCCTCTGATTCCCCATCTCTGATTCCCCGCCTCTGATTCCCCGTGTCTGATTCCCTGCCTCTGATTCCCCGCCTACGATTCCTCGCCTCTGTTTCCCCGCCTCTGATTCCCCGCCTCTGATTCCCCATATCGTACTCCACGCCTCTGTTTCCCCGCCTCTGATTCCCCACCTCTGATTCCCCGCCTCTGATTCCTCGCATCTGATTCCCTGCCTCTGATGCCCCGCCTCTGATTCCCCATCTCTGATTCCCCGCCTCTGATTCCCCGTGTCTGATTCCCTGCCTCTGATTCCCCGCCTACGATTCCTCGCCTCTGTTTCCCCGCCTCTGATTCCCCGCCTCTGATTCCCCATATCTGACTCCCGCCTCTGATTCCCCAACTCTGATACCCCGCCTCTGATTCCCCATCTCTGATTCCAAGTCCTCTTATTCCCGGCATCTGATTCCCGGCCTCTGATTCCCAGCCTCTGATTCCCTGCCACTGAATCCCCGCCCCTGATTCCCCACCTCTGATTCCCCATATCTGATTCCCCGCCTCTGTTTCCCCGCCTCTGATTGGTCGCCTCTGATACCCCGCCTCTGATTCCCCATCTCTAATTCACTGCCTCTGATTCACCTCCTCTGATTCCCCATATCTGATTCCCCGCCTCTGATTCCCCATATCGGATTCGCCGCCTCTGATTCCCTATCTCTGATTCCCGGACTCTGATTCCCCACCTCTGATTCCAGGCTTCTGATTCCCCATCTCTGATTCCCCGCCTCTGATTCCCCGTGTATGATTCCCTGCCTCTGATTCCCCGCCTCTGATTCCCCTCCTCTGATTCCCTGCCACAGACTCCCCGCCCCTGATTCCCCACCTCAGATTCCCCATATCTGATTCCCCGCCTCTGTTTCCCCGCCTCTGATTCCCCGCCTCTGATTCCCCATATCTGATTCCCCGCCTCTGATTCCCAACTCTGATTCCCCGCCTCTGATTCCCCAGCTCTGATTCCCCACCTCTGATTCCCCGCGTCTGATTCCCTGCCTCTGATTCCCCGCCTCTGATTCCCCATCTCTGATTCACAACCTCTGATTCCCCACCTCTGATTCCCCATATCTGATTCCCCACCTCTGTTTCCCCGCCTCTGATTCGCCCCTCTGATTCCCCATATCTGATTCCCAGACTCTGATTCCACACCTCTGATTCCCCGCCCCTGATTCGTCAGCTATGAATCCCTGCCTCTGGTTCCCCACGTCTGATTCCCTGCCTCTGATTCCCCACCTCTGATTCCCGGCCTCTGATTCCCGGCCTGTGATTCCTGGCCTCTGATTCCCCGCCTCTGATTCCGCGCTTCTGATTCTGATTCCCTGCCTCTGATTCCCCATCTCTGAATCCCCACATCTGATTCCCTGCCTCTGATTCCCTGTCTCTGATTCCCGCCTCTGATTCCCCGCCTCTGATTCCCAACCTCTGATTCCCCAGCTCTGATTCACTGCCTCTGATTCCCCGCCTCCTATTCCCCGTGTCTGATTTCCTGCCTCTGATTCACAGCCTCTGATTCCCCATATCTGATTCCCCACCTATGTTTCCCCGCCTCTGATTCCCCTCCTCTGATTCACCATCCCTGATTCCTGGACTCTGATTCCCCACCTCTCATTCCCCGCCTCTGATTCCCCGCATCTGATTCCCTGCCTCTGATTCACAGCCTCTGATTCCCTGCCTCTGATTCTCAACCTCTGATTCCCCACCTCTGATTCCCCATATCTGATTCCCCGCCTCATTTCCAAGCCTCTGATTCCGCGCCTCTGTTTCCCCATATCTGTTTCCCCGCCTCTGATTCCCCGCCTCTGATTCCCCATATCTGATTCCCCGCCTCATTTCCAAGCCTCTGATTCCGCGCCTCTGTTTCCCCATATCTGTTTCCCCGCCTCTGATTCCCCGCCTCTGATTCCCCATATCTGATTCCCCGCCTCTGATACCCCAACTCTGATTTCCAAGCCTGTTATTCCCCATCTCTGATTCCCCGCCTCTGATTCCCCGCGTCTGATTCCCTGCCTCTGATTCCCCGCTCTGATTCCCCATCTCTGTTTCCCCGCCTCTGATTCCCCACATCTGATTCCCTGCCTCTGATTCCCTGTCTCTGATTCCCCGCCTCTGATTCCCCGCCTCTGATTCCCAACCTCTGATTCCCCACCTCTGATTCCCCATATCTGATTCCCCGCCTCTGTTTCCCCGCCTCTGATTCCCCGCCTCTGATTCCCCATATCTGATTCCCCGCCTCTGCTCCCCATCTCTGATTCACAACCTCTGATTCCCCACCTCTGATTCCCCATATCTGATTCCCCGCCTCTGTTTCCCCGCCTCTGATTCCCCGCCTCTGATTCCCCATATCTGATACCCAGCCTCTGATTCCACACCTCTGATTCACCACCCCTGATTCGTCAGCTATGAATCCCCGCCTCTGGTTCCCCACGTCTGATTCCCCGCCTCTGAATCCCCAGCTCTGATTCCCCGCCTCTGATTCCCCGCGTCTGATTCCCTGCCTCTGATTCCCCGCCTCTGATTCCCCATCTCTGATTCACAACCTCTGATTCCCCACCTCTGATTCCCCATATCTGATTCCCCGCCTCTGTTTCCCCGCCTCTGATTCGCCCCTCTGATTCCCCATATCTGATTCCCAGCCTCTGATTCCACACCTCTGATTCCCCGCCCCTGATTCGTCAGCTATGAACCCCCGCCTCTGATTCCCCACGTCTGATTCCCTGCCTCTGATTCCCCACCTCTGATTCCCGGCCTCTGATTCCCGGCCTGTGATTCCCGGCCTCTGATTCCCCGCCTCTTATTCCCCGCTTCTGATTCTGATTCCCTGCCTCTGATTCCCCATCTCTGATTCCCCACATCTGATTCCCTGCCTCTGATTCCCTGTCTCTGATTCCCCGCCTCTGATTCCTCGCCTCTGATTCCCAACCTCTGATTCCCCAGCTCTGATTCACTGCCTCTGATTCCCCGCCTCCTATTCCCCGTGTCTGATTTCCTGCCTCTGATTCACAGCCTCTGATTCCCCATCTCTAATTCACCGCCTCTGATTCCCCACCTCTGATTCCCCATATCTGATTCCCCACCTATGTTTCCCCGCCTCTGATTCCCCTCCTCTGATTCACCATCTCTGATTCCTGGACTCTGATTCCCCACCTCTCATTCCCCGCCTCTGATTCCCCGCATCTGATTCCCTGCCTCTGATTCACAGCCTCTGATTCCCTGCCTCTGATTCTCAACCTCTGATTCCCCACCTCTGATTCCCCATATCTGATTCCCCGCCTCATTTCCCCGCCTCTGATTCTGCGCCTCTGTTTCCCCATATCTGTTTCCCCGCCTCTGTTTCCCCGCCTCTGAATCCCCGCCTCTTTTTCCCCATATCTGATTCCCCGCCTCTGATACCCCAACTCTGATTCCCAGCCTGTTATTCCCCATCTCTGATTCCCCGCCTCTGATTCCCCGCGTCTGATTCCCTGCCTCTGATTCCCCGCTCTGATTCCCCATCTCTGATTCCCCGCCTCTGATTCCCCACATCTGATTCCCTGCCTCTGATTCCCTGTCTCTGATTCCCCGCCTCTGATTCCCCGCCTCTGATTCCCAACCTCTGATTCCCCACCTCTGATTCCCCATATCTGATTCCCCACCGCTGTTTCCCCGGACTCTGATTCCCCACCTCTGATTCCCCATCTCTGATTCCGCACATCCGATTCCCTGCCTCTGATTCCCCGCGTTTGATTCCCCGCGTCTGATTCCCTGCCTCTTATTCCCAACCTCTGATTCCCCACCTCTGATTCCCCATATCTGATTCCCCGCCTCTGTTTCCCCGTTTCTGATTCCCCGCCTCTGTTTCCCCATATCTGATTCCCCGCCTCTGATTCCCCAACTCTGATTTCCCGCCTCTGATTCCCCACCTCTGATTCCCCGCCTCTGATTCCTCGCATCTGATTCCCTGCCTCTGATACCCCGCCTCTGATTCCCCATCTCTGATTCCCCGCCTCTGATTCCCCGTGTCTGATTCCCTGCCTCTGATTCCCCGCCTCTGATTCCCCGCCTCTGTTTCCCCGCCTCTGATTCCCCACCTCTGATTCCCCATATCTGACTCCCAGCCTCTGATTCCCCAACTGTGATACCCCGCCTCTGATTCCCCATCTCTGATTCCCAGTCCTCTTATTCCCGGCATCTGATTCCCGGCCTCTAATTCCCAGCCTCTGATTCCCTGCCACTGATTCCCCGCCCCTGATTCCCCACCTCTGATTCCCCATATCTGATTCCCCGCCTCTGTTTCCCCGCCTCTGATTGGTCGCCTCTGATACCCCGCCTCTGATTCCCCATCTCTAATTCACTGCCTCTGATTCGCCTCCTCTGATTCCCCATATCTGATTCCCCGCCTCTGTTTCCCCGCCTCTGATTCCCCGCCTCTGATTCCCCATATCTGATTCCCCGCCTCATATGCCCCATCTCTGATTCCCTGACTCTGATTCCCCACCTCTGATTCCCGGCCTCTGATTCCCCATCTCTGATTCCCCGCCTCTGATTCCCCGTGTATGATTCCCTGCCTCTGATTCCCCGCCTCTGATTCCCCTCCTCTGATTCCCTGCCACAGATTCCCCGGCCCTGATTACCCGCCTCTGATTCCCCATATCTGATTCCCCGCCTCTGATCCCCAACTCTGATTCCCCGCCTCTGATTCCCCAGCTCTGATTCCCCGCCTCTGATTCCCCGCGTCTGATTCCCTGCCTTTGATTCCCCGCCTCTGATTCCCCATCTCTGATTCACAACCTCTGATTCCCCACCTCTGATTCCCCATATCTGATTCCCCGCCTCTGTTTCCCCGCCTCTGATTCCCCGCCTCTGATTCCCCATATCTGATACCCAGCCTCTGATTCCACACCTCTGATTCACCACCCCTGATTCGTCAGCTATGAATCCCCGCCTCTGGTTCCCCACGTCTGATTCCCCGCCTCTGAATCCCCAGCTCTGATTCCCCGCCTCTGATTCCCCGCGTCTGATTCCCTGCCTCTGATTCCCCGCCTCTGATTTCCCATCTCTGATTCACAACCTCTGATTCCCCACCTCTGATTCCTCATATCTGATTCCCCGCCTCTGTTTCCCCGCCTCTGATTCGCCCCTCTGATTCCCCATATCTGATTCCCAGCCTCTGATTCCACACCTCTGATTCCCCGCCCCTGATTCGTCAGCTATGAACCCCCGCCTCTGATTCCCCACGTCTGATTCCCTGCCTCTGATTCCCCACCTCTGATTCCCGGCCTCTGATTCCCGGCCTGTGATTCCCGGCCTCTGATTCCCCGCCTCTGATTCCCCGCTTCTGATTCTGATTCCCTGCCTCTGATTCCCCATCTCTGATTCCCCACATCTGATTCCCTGCCTCTGATTCCCTGTCTCTGATTCCCCGCCTCTGATTCCTCGCCTCTGATTCCCAACCTCTGATTCCCCAGCTCTGATTCACTGCCTCTGATTCCCCGCCTCCTATTCCCCGTGTCTGATTTCCTGCCTCTGATTCACAGCCTCTGATTCCCCATCTCTAATTCACCGCCTCTGATTCCCCACCTCTGATTCACCATATCTGATTCCCCACCTATGTTTCCCCGCCTCTGATTCCCCTCCTCTGATTCACCATCTCTGATTCCTGGACTCTGATTCCCCACCTCTCATTCCCCGCCTCTGATTCCCCGCATCTGATTCCCTGCCTCTGATTCACAGCCTCTGATTCCCTGCCTCTGATTCTCAACCTCTGATTCCCCACCTCTGATTCCCCATATCTGATTCCCCGCCTCATTTCCCCGCCTCTGATTCCGCGCCTCTGTTTCCCCATATCTGTTTCCCCGCCTCTGTTTCCCCGCCTCTGAATCCCCGCCTCTTTTTCCCCATATCTGATTCCCCGCCTCTGATACCCCAACTCTGATTCCCAGCCTGTTATTCCCTATCTCTGATTCCCCGCCTCTGATTCCCCGCGTCTGATTCCCTGCCTCTGATTCCCCGCTCTGATTCCCCATCTCTGATTCCCCGCCTCTGATTCCCCACATCTGATTCCCTGCCTCTGATTCCCTGTCTCTGATTCCCCGCCTCTGATTCCCCGCCTCTGATTCCCAACCTCTGATTCCCCACCTCTGATTCCCCATATCTGATTCCCCGCCGCTGTTTCCCCGGACTCTGATTCCCCACCTCTGATTCCCCATCTCTGATTCCGCACATCCGATTCCCTGCCTCTGATTCCCCGCCTTTGATTCCCCGCGTCTGATTCCCTGCCTCTTATTCCCAACCTCTGATTCCCCACCTCTGATTCCCCATATCTGATTCCCCGCCTCTGTTTCCCCGTTTCTGATTCCCCGCCTCTGTTTCCCCATATCTGATTCCCCGCCTCTGATTCACCAACTCTGATTTCCCGCCTCTGATTCCCCACCTCTGATTCCCCGCCTCTGATTCCTCGCATCTGATTCCCTGCCTCTGATGCCCCGCCTCTGATTCCCCATCTCTGATTCCCCGCCTCTGATTCCCCGTGTCTGATTCCCTGCCTCTGATTCCCCGCCTCTGATTCCCCGCCTCTGTTTCCCCGCCTCTGATTCCCCACCTCTGATTCCCCATATCTGACTCCCCGCCTCTGATTCCCCAACTGTGATACCCCGCCTCTGATTCCCCATCTCTGATTCCCAGTCCTCTTATTCCCGGCATCTGATTCCCGGCCTCTAATTCCCAGCCTCTGATTCCCTGCCACTGATTCCCCGCCCCTGATTCCCCACCTCTGATTCCCCATATCTGATTCCCCGCCTCTGTTTCCCCGCCTCTGATTGGTCGCCTCTGATACCCCGCCTCTGATTCCCCATCTCTAATTCACTGCCTCTGATTCGCCTCCTCTGATTCCCCATATCTGATTCCCCGCCTCTGTTTCCCCGCCTCTGATTCCCCGCCTCTGATTCCCCATATCTGATTCCCCGCCTCATATGCCCCATCTCTGATTCCCTGACTCTGATTCCCCACCTCTGATTCCCGGCCTCTGATTCCCCATCTCTGATTCCCCGCCTCTGATTCCCCGTGTATGATTCCCTGCCTCTGATTCCCCGCCTCTGATTCCCCTCCTCTGATTCCCTGCCACAGATTCCCCGGCCCTGATTACCCACCTCTGATTCCCCATATCTGATTTCCCGCCTCTGTTTCCCCGCCTCTGATTCCCCGCCTCTGATTCCCCATATCTGATTCCCCGCCTCTGATCCACAACTCTGATTCCCCGCCTCTGATTCCCCAGCTCTGATTCCCCACCTCTGATTCCCCGCGTCTGATTCCCTGCCTCTGATTCCCCGCCTCTGATTCCCCATCTCTGATTCACAACCTCTGATTCCCCACCTCTGATTCCCCATATCTGATTCCCCGCCTCTGATTTCCCGCCTCTGATTCCCCGCCTCTGATTCCCCATATCTGATTCCCAGCCTCTGATTCCACACCTCTGATTCCCCGCCCCTGATTCGTCAGCTATTAATCCCCTCCTCTGGTTCACCACGTCTGATTCCCTGCCTCTGATTCCCCGCCTCTGATTCCCCATCTCTGATTCAACACCTCTGATTCCCCGCGTCTGATTCCCCACCTCTGATTCCCCATCTCTGATTCCCCATATCTGATTCCCCGCGTCTGTTTCCCCGCCTCTGATTCCACGCCTCTGTTTCCCCATATCTGATTCCCCGCCTCTGATTCCCCAACTCTGAATCCCCGCCTCTGATTCCCCAGCTCTGATTCATCACATCTGATTCCCCACCTCTGCTTCCCCATCTCTGATTCACTGCCTCTGATTCGCCACCTCTGATTCCCCATATGATTCCCCGCCTATGTTTCCCCACTTCTGATTCCCCGCCTCTGATTCCCCATATCGGATTCCCCGCCTCTGATTCCCCATCTCTGAATCCCCAACTATGATTCCCCGCCTCTGATTCCAAAGCTCTAATTCCCCACCTCTGATTCCCCGTGTCTGATTCCCTGCCTCTGATTCCCCGCCCCTGATTCCCCATCTCTGATTCACAACCTCTGATTCCCCAACTCTGATTCCCCATATCTGATTCCCCGCCTCTGTTTCCCCGCCTCTGATTCCCCGCCTCTGATTCCCCATATCTGATTCCCAGCCTCTGATTCCACACCTCTGATTCCCCGCCCCTGATTCGTCAGCTATGAATCCCCGCCTCTGGTTCACCACGTCTGATTCCCTGCCTCTGATTCCCCACCTCTGATTTACCGCTTCTGATTCTGATTCCCTGCCTCTGATTCCCCATCTCTGATTCCCCACATCTGATTCCCTGCCTCTGATTCCCTGTCTCTGATTCCCCGCCTCTGATTCCCCGCCTCTGATTCCCAACCTCTGATTCCCCAACTCAGATTCCCCATATCTGATTCCCCGCCTCTGTTTCCCCGCCTCTGATTCCCCGCCTCTGTTTCCCCATATCTGATTCCCGGACTCTGATTCCCCACCTCTGATTCCCCATCTCTGATTCCACACATCCGATTCCCTGCCTCTGATTCCCTGCCTCTGATTCCCAACCTCTGATTCCACACCTCTGATTCCCCATATCTGATTCCCCGCCTCTGTTTCCCCGCTTCTGATTCCCCGCCTCTGTTTCCCCATATCTGATTTCCCGCCTCTGATTCCCCAACTCTGATTTCCCGCCTCTGATTCCCCAGCTCTGAGTCCCCGCCTCTGATTGCTCACGTCTGATTCCCTGCCTCTGATGCCCCGCCTCTGATTCCCCATCTCTGATTCCCCGCCTCTGATTCCCCGCCTCTGTTTCCCCGCCTCTGATTCCCCTCCTCTGATTCCCCATATCTAATTCCCAGCCTCTGATTCCCCAACTCCGATTCCCCACCTCTGATTCCCCATCTCTGATTTCCAGTCCTGTTATTCCCGGAATCTGATTCCCGGCCGCTGATTCCCAGCCTCTGATTCCCTGCCACTGATTCCCTGCCACTGATTCCCCGCCCCTGATTCCCCACGCCTGATTCCCCATATCTGATTACCTGCCTCTGTTGCCCCGCCTCTGATTGGCCGCCTCTGATACCCCGCCTCTGATTCCCCATCTCTAATTCACTGACTCTGATTCGCTTCCTCTGATTCCCCATATCTGATTCCCCGCCTCTTGTTTCCCCGCCTTTGATTCCCCGCCTCTGATTCCCCATATATGATTCCCAACCTCTGATTCCCCACCTCTGATTCCCCATATCTGACTCCCCGCCTCTGTTTCCCCGCCTCTGATTCCCCGCCTCTGTTTCCCCATATCTGATTCCCGGACTCTGATTCCCCACCTCAGATTCCCCATCTCAGATTCCGCACATCCGATTCCCTGCCTCTGTTTCCCCGCCTCTGATTCCCCGCCTCTGATTCCCCGCCTCTGTTTCCCCATATCTGATTCGCCGCCTCTGATTCCCCACATCTGATTCCCTGCCTCTGATTCCCTGTCTTTGATTCGCCATCTCTGATTCCCCATATCTGATTCCCCGCCTCTGATACCCCAACTCTGATTCCCAGCCTGTTATTCCCCATCTCTGATTCCCCGCCTCTGAATCCCCGCGTCTGATTCCCTGCCTCTGATTCCCCGCTCTGATTCCCCATCTCTGATTCCCCGCCTCTGATTCCCCACATCTGATTCCCTGCCTCTGATTCCCTGTCTCTGATTCCCCGCCTCTGATTCCCCGCCTCTGATTCCCAACCTCTGATTCCCCACCTCTGATTCCCCATATCTGATTCGCCGCCGCTGTTTCCCCGGACTCTGATTCCCCACCTCTGATTCCCCATCTCTGATTCCGCACATCCGATTCCCTGCCTCTGATTCCCCACCTTTGACTCCCCGCGTCTGATTCCCTGCCTCTTATTCCCAACCTCTGATTCCCCGCCTCTGTTTCCCCGTTTCTGATTCCCCGCCTCTGTTTCCCCATATCTGATTCCCCGCCTCTGATTCCCCAACTCTGTTTTCCCGCCACTGATTCCCCACCTCTGATTCCCCGCCTCTGATTCCTCGCATCTGATTCCCTGCCTCTGATGCCCCGCCTCTGATTCCCCATCTCTGATTCCCCGCCTCTGATTCCCCGTGTCTGATTCCCTGCCTCTGATTCCCCGCCTCTGATTCCCCGCCTCTGTTTCCCCGCCTGTGATTCCCCACCTCTGATTCCCCATATCTGACTCCCCACCTCTGATTCCCCAACTGTGATACCCCGCCTCTGATTCCCCATCTCTGATTCCCAGTCCTCTTATTCCCGGCATCTGATTCCCGGCCTCTGATTCCCAGCCTCTGATTCCCTGCCACTGATTCCCCGCCCCTGATTCCCCACCTCTGATTCCCCATATCTGATTCCCCGCCTCTGATTGGTCGCCTCTGATACCCCGCCTCTGATTCCCCATCTCTAATTCACTGCCTCTGATTCGCCTCCTCTGATTCCCCATATCTGATTCCCCGCCTCTGTTTCCCCGCCTCTGATTCCCCGCCTCTGATTCCCCATATCTGATTCCCCGCCTCATATGCCCCATCTCTGATTCCCTGACTCTGATTCCCCACCTCTGATTCCCGGCCTCTGATTCCCCATCTCTGATTCCCCGCCTCTGATTCCCCGTGTATGATTCCCTGCCTCTGATTCCCCGCCTCTGATTCCCCTCCTCTGATTCCCTGCCACAGATTCCCCGGCCCTGATTACCCGCCTCTGATTCCCCATATCTGATTCCCCGCCTCTGATCCCCAACTCTGATTCCCCGCCTCTGATTCCCCAGCTCTGATTCCCCGCCTCTGATTCCCCGCGTCTGATTCCCTGCCTTTGATTCCCCGCCTCTGATTCCCCATCTCTGATTCACAACCTCTGATTCCCCACCTCTGATTCCCCATATCTGATTCCCCGCCTCTGTTTCCCCGCCTCTGATTCCCCGCCTCTGATTCCCCATATCTGATACCCAGCCTCTGATTCCACACCTCTGATTCACCACCCCTGATTCGTCAGCTATGAATCCCCGCCTCTGGTTCCCCACGTCTGATTCCCCGCCTCTGAATCCCCAGCTCTGATTCCCCGCCTCTGATTCCCGGCCTGTGATTCCCGGCCTCTGATTCCCCGCCTCTGATTCCCCGCTTCTGATTCTGATTCCCTGCCTCTGATTCCCCATCTCTGATTCCCTGCCTCTGATTCCCTGTCTCTGATTCCCCGCCTCTGATTCCTCGCCTCTGATTCCCAACCTCTGATTCCCCAGCTCTGATTCACTGCCTCTGATTCCCCGCCTCCTATTCCCCGTGTCTGATTTCCTGCCTCTGATTCACAGCCTCTGATTCCCCATCTCTAATTCACCGCCTCTGATTCCCCACCTCTGATTCCCCATATCTGATTCCCCACCTATGTTTCCCCGCCTCTGATTCCCCTCCTCTGATTCACCATCTCTGATTCCTGGACTCTGATTCCCCACCTCTCATTCCCCGCCTCTGATTCCCCGCATCTGATTCCCTGCCTCTGATTCACAGCCTCTGATTCCCTGCCTCTGATTCTCAACCTCTGATTCCCCACCTCTGATTCCCCATATCTGATTCCCCGCCTCATTTCCCCACCTCTGATTCCGCGCCTCTGTTTCCCCATATCTGTTTCCCCGCCTCTGTTTCCCCGCCTCTGAATCCCCGCCTCTTTTTCCCCATATCTGATTCCCCGCCTCTGATACCCCAACTCTGATTCCCAGCCTGTTATTCCGTATCTCTGATTCCCCGCCTCTGATTCCCCGCGTCTGATTCCCTGCCTCTGATTCCCCGCTCTGATTCCCCATCTCTGATTCCCCGCCTCTGATTCCCCACATCTGATTCCCTGCCTCTGATTCCCTGTCTCTGATTCCCCGCCTCTGATTCCCCGCCTCTGATTCCCAACCTCTGATTCCCCACCTCTGATTCCCCATATCTGATTCCCCGCCGCTGTTTCCCCGGACTCTGATTCCCCACCTCTGATTCCCCATCTCTGATTCCGCACATCCGATTCCCTGCCTCTGATTCCCCGCCTTTGATTCCCCGCGTCTGATTCCCTGCCTCTTATTCCCAACCTCTGATTCCCCACCTCTGATTCCCCATATCTGATTCCCCGCCTCTGTTTCCCCGTTTCTGATTCCCCGCCTCTGTTTCCCCATATCTGATTCCCCGCCTCTGATTCCCCAACTCTGATTTCCCGCCTCTGATTCCCCACCTCTGATTCCCCGCCTCTGATTCCCCACCTCTGATTCCCGGCCTCTGATTCCCCATCTCTGATTCCCCGCCTCTGATTCCCCGTGTATGATTCCCTGCCTCTGATTCCCCGCCTCTGATTCCCCTCCTCTGATTCCCTGCCACAGATTCCCCGGCCCTGATTACCCGCCTCTGATTCCCCATATCTGATTCCCCGCCTCTGATCCCCAACTCTGATTCCCCGCCTCTGATTCCCCAGCTCTGATTCCCCGCCTCTGATTCCCCGCGTCTGATTCCCTGCCTTTGATTCCCCGCCTCTGATTCCCCATCTCTGATTCACAACCTCTGATTCCCCACCTCTGATTCCCCATATCTGATTCCCCGCCTCTGTTTCCCCGCCTCTGATTCCCCGCCTCTGATTCCCCATATCTGATACCCAGCCTCTGATTCCACACCTCTGATTCACCACCCCTGATTCGTCAGCTATGAATCCCCGCCTCTGGTTCCCCACGTCTGATTCCCCGCCTCTGAATCCCCAGCTCTGATTCCCCGCCTCTGATTCCCCGCGTCTGATTCCCTGCCTCTGATTCCCCGCCTCTGATTTCCCATCTCTGATTCACAACCTCTGATTCCCCACCTCTGATTCCCCATATCTGATTCCCCGCCTCTGTTTCCCCGCCTCTGATTCGCCCCTCTGATTCCCCATATCTGATTCCCAGCCTCTGATTCCACACCTCTGATTCCCCGCCCCTGATTCGTCAGCTATGAACCCCCGCCTCTGATTCCCCACGTCTGATTCCCTGCCTCTGATTCCCCACCTCTGATTCCCGGCCTCTGATTCCCGGCCTGTGATTCCCGGCCTCTGATTCCCCGCCTCTGATTCCCCGCTTCTGATTCTGATTCCCTGCCTCTGATTCCCCATCTCTGATTCCCCACATCTGATTCCCTGCCTCTGATTCCCTGTCTCTGATTCCCCGCCTCTGATTCCTCGCCTCTGATTCCCAACCTCTGATTCCCCAGCTCTGATTCACTGCCTCTGATTCCCCGCCTCCTATTCCCCGTGTCTGATTTCCTGCCTCTGATTCACAGCCTCTGATTCCCCATCTCTAATTCACCGCCTCTGATTCCCCACCTCTGATTCACCATATCTGATTCCCCACCTATGTTTCCCCGCCTCTGATTCCCCTCCTCTGATTCACCATCTCTGATTCCTGGACTCTGATTCCCCACCTCTCATTCCCCGCCTCTGATTCCCCGCATCTGATTCCCTGCCTCTGATTCACAGCCTCTGATTCCCTGCCTCTGATTCTCAACCTCTGATTCCCCACCTCTGATTCCCCATATCTGATTCCCCGCCTCATTTCCCCACCTCTGATTCCGCGCCTCTGTTTCCCCATATCTGTTTCCCCGCCTCTGTTTCCCCGCCTCTGAATCCCCGCCTCTTTTTCCCCATATCTGATTCCCCGCCTCTGATACCCCAACTCTGATTCCCAGCCTGTTATTCCCTATCTCTGATTCCCCGCCTCTGATTCCCCGCGTCTGATTCCCTGCCTCTGATTCCCCGCTCTGATTCCCCATCTCTGATTCCCCGCCTCTGATTCCCCACATCTGATTCCCTGCCTCTGATTCCCTGTCTCTGATTCCCCGCCTCTGATTCCCCGCCTCTGATTCCCAACCTCTGATTCCCCACCTCTGATTCCCCATATCTGATTCCCCGCCGCTGTTTCCCCGGACTCTGATTCCCCACCTCTGATTCCCCATCTCTGATTCCGCACATCCGATTCCCTGCCTCTGATTCCCCGCCTTTGATTCCCCGCGTCTGATTCCCTGCCTCTTATTCCCAACCTCTGATTCCCCACCTCTGATTCCCCATATCTGATTCCCCGCCTCTGTTTCCCCGTTTCTGATTCCCCGCCTCTGTTTCCCCATATCTGATTCCCCGCCTCTGATTCACCAACTCTGATTTCCCGCCTCTGATTCCCCACCTCTGATTCCCCGCCTCTGATTCCTCGCATCTGATTCCCTGCCTCTGATGCCCCGCCTCTGATTCCCCATCTCTGATTCCCCGCCTCTGATTCCCCGTGTCTGATTCCCTGCCTCTGATTCCCCGCCTCTGATTCCCCGCCTCTGTTTCCCCGCCTCTGATTCCCCACCTCTGATTCCCCATATCTGACTCCCCGCCTCTGATTCCCCAACTGTGATACCCCGCCTCTGATTCCCCATCTCTGATTCCCAGTCCTCTTATTCCCGGCATCTGATTCCCGGCCTCTAATTCCCAGCCTCTGATTCCCTGCCACTGATTCCCCGCCCCTGATTCCCCACCTCTGATTCCCCATATCTGATTCCCCGCCTCTGTTTCCCCGCCTCTGATTGGTCGCCTCTGATACCCCGCCTCTGATTCCCCATCTCTAATTCACTGCCTCTGATTCGCCTCCTCTGATTCCCCATATCTGATTCCCCGCCTCTGTTTCCCCGCCTCTGATTCCCCGCCTCTGATTCCCCATATCTGATTCCCCGCCTCATATGCCCCATCTCTGATTCCCTGACTCTGATTCCCCACCTCTGATTCCCGGCCTCTGATTCCCCATCTCTGATTCCCCGCCTCTGATTCCCCGTGTATGATTCCCTGCCTCTGATTCCCCGCCTCTGATTCCCCTCCTCTGATTCCCTGCCACAGATTCCCCGGCCCTGATTACCCACCTCTGATTCCCCATATCTGATTTCCCGCCTCTGTTTCCCCGCCTCTGATTCCCCGCCTCTGATTCCCCATATCTGATTCCCCGCCTCTGATCCACAACTCTGATTCCCCGCCTCTGATTCCCCAGCTCTGATTCCCCACCTCTGATTCCCCGCGTCTGATTCCCTGCCTCTGATTCCCCGCCTCTGATTCCCCATCTCTGATTCACAACCTCTGATTCCCCACCTCTGATTCCCCATATCTGATTCCCCGCCTCTGATTTCCCGCCTCTGATTCCCCGCCTCTGATTCCCCATATCTGATTCCCAGCCTCTGATTCCACACCTCTGATTCCCCGCCCCTGATTCGTCAGCTATTAATCCCCTCCTCTGGTTCACCACGTCTGATTCCCTGCCTCTGATTCCCCGCCTCTGATTCCCCATCTCTGATTCAACACCTCTGATTCCCCGCGTCTGATTCCCCACCTCTGATTCCCCATCTCTGATTCCCCATATCTGATTCCCCGCGTCTGTTTCCCCGCCTCTGATTCCACGCCTCTGTTTCCCCATATCTGATTCCCCGCCTCTGATTCCCCAACTCTGAATCCCCGCCTCTGATTCCCCAGCTCTGATTCATCACATCTGATTCCCCACCTCTGCTTCCCCATCTCTGATTCACTGCCTCTGATTCGCCACCTCTGATTCCCCATATGATTCCCCGCCTATGTTTCCCCACTTCTGATTCCCCGCCTCTGATTCCCCATATCGGATTCCCCGCCTCTGATTCCCCATCTCTGAATCCCCAACAATGATTCCCCGCCTCTGATTCCAAAGCTCTAATTCCCCACCTCTGATTCCCCGTGTCTGATTCCCTGCCTCTGATTCCCCGCCCCTGATTCCCCATCTCTGATTCACAACCTCTGATTCCCCAACTCTGATTCCCCATATCTGATTCCCCGCCTCTGTTTCCCCGCCTCTGATTCCCCGCCTCTGATTCCCCATATCTGATTCCCAGCCTCTGATTCCACACCTCTGATTCCCCGCCCCTGATTCGTCAGCTATGAATCCCCGCCTCTGGTTCACCACGTCTGATTCCCTGCCTCTGATTCCCCACCTCTGATTTACCGCTTCTGATTCTGATTCCCTGCCTCTGATTCCCCATCTCTGATTCCCCACATCTGATTCCCTGACTCTGATTCCCTGTCTCTGATTCCCCGCCTCTGATTCCCCGCCTCTGATTCCCAACCTCTGATTCCCCAACTCAGATTCCCCATATCTGATTCCCCGCCTCTGTTTCCCCGCCTCTGATTCCCCGCCTCTGATTCCCCATATCTGATTCCCGGACTCTGATTCCCCACCTCTGATTCCCCATCTCTGATTCCACACATCCGATTCCCTGCCTCTGATTCCCTGCCTCTGATTCCCAACCTCTGATTCCACACCTCTGATTCCCCATATCTGATTCCCCGCCTCTGTTTCCCCGCTTCTGATTCCCCGCCTCTGTTTCCCCATATCTGATTTCCCGCCTCTGATTCCCCAACTCTGATTTCCCGCCTCTGATTCCCCAGCTCTGAGTCCCCGCCTCTGATTGCTCACGTCTGATTCCCTGCCTCTGATGCCCCGCCTCTGATTCCCCATCTCTGATTCCCCGCCTCTGATTCCCCGCCTCTGTTTCCCCGCCTCTGATTCCCCTCCTCTGATTCCCCATATCTAATTCCCAGCCTCTGATTCCCCAACTCCGATTCCCCACCTCTGATTCCCCATCTCTGATTTCCAGTCCTGTTATTCCCGGAATCTGATTCCCGGCCGCTGATTCCCAGCCTCTGATTCCCTGCCACTGATTCCCTGCCACTGATTCCCCGCCCCTGATTCCCCACGCCTGATTCCCCATATCTGATTACCTGCCTCTGTTGCCCCGCCTCTGATTGGCCGCCTCTGATACCCCGCCTCTGATTCCCCATCTCTAATTCACTGACTCTGATTCGCTTCCTCTGATTCCCCATATCTGATTCCCCGCCTCTTGTTTCCCCGCCTTTGATTCCCCGCCTCTGATTCCCCATATATGATTCCCAACCTCTGATTCCCCACCTCTGATTCCCCATATCTGACTCCCCGCCTCTGTTTCCCCGCCTCTGATTCCCCGCCTCTGTTTCCCCATATCTGATTCCCGGACTCTGATTCCCCACCTCAGATTCCCCATCTCAGATTCCGCACATCCGATTCCCTGCCTCTGTTTCCCCGCCTCTGATTCCCCGCCTCTGATTCCCCGCCTCTGTTTCCCCATATCTGATTCGCCGCCTCTGATTCCCCACATCTGATTCCCTGCCTCTGATTCCCTGTCTTTGATTCGCCATCTCTGATTCCCCATATCTGATTCCCCGCCTCTGATACCCCAACTCTGATTCCCAGCCTGTTATTCCCCATCTCTGATTCCCCGCCTCTGATTCCCCGCGTCTGATTCCCTGCCTCTGATTCCCCGCTCTGATTCCCCATCTCTGATTCCCCGCCTCTGATTCCCCACATCTGATTCCCTGCCTCTGATTCCCTGTCTCTGATTCCCCGCCTCTGATTCCCCGCCTCTGATTCCCAACCTCTGATTCCCCACCTCTGATTCCCCATATCTGATTCCCCGCCGCTGTTTCCCCGGACTCTGATTCCCCACCTCTGATTCCCCATCTCTGATTCCGCACATCCGATTCCCTGCCTCTGATTCCCCACCTTTGACTCCCCGCGTCTGATTCCCTGCCTCTTATTCCCAACCTCTGATTCCCCGCCTCTGTTTCCCCGTTTCTGATTCCCCGCCTCTGTTTCCCCATATCTGATTCCCCGCCTCTGATTCCCCAACTCTGTTTTCCCGCCACTGATTCCCCACCTCTGATTCCCCGCCTCTGATTCCTCGCATCTGATTCCCTGCCTCTGATGCCCCGCCTCTGATTCCCCATCTCTGATTCCCCGCCTCTGATTCCCCGTGTCTGATTCCCTGCCTCTGATTCCCCGCCTCTGATTCCCCGCCTCTGTTTCCCCGCCTGTGATTCCCCACCTCTGATTCCCCATATCTGACTCCCCGCCTCTGATTCCCCAACTGTGATACCCCGCCTCTGATTCCCCATCTCTGATTCCCAGTCCTCTTATTCCCGGCATCTGATTCCCGGCCTCTGATTCCCAGCCTCTGATTCCCTGCCACTGATTCCCCGACCCTGATTCCCCACCTCTGATTCCCCATATCTGATTCCCCGCCTCTGATTGGTCGCCTCTGATACCCCGCCTCTGATTCCCCATCTCTAATTCACTGCCTCTGATTCGCCTCCTCTGATTCCCCATATCTGATTCCCCGCCTCTGTTTCCCCGCCTCTGATTCCCCGCCTCTGATTCCCCATATCTGATTCCCCGCCTCATATGCCCCATCTCTGATTCCCTGACTCTGATTCCCCACCTCTGATTCCCGGCCTCTGATTCCCCATCTCTGATTCCCCGCCTCTGATTCCCCGTGTATGATTCCCTGCCTCTGATTCCCCGCCTCTGATTCCCCTCCTCTGATTCCCTGCCACAGATTCCCCGGCCCTGATTACCCGCCTCTGATTCCCCATATCTGATTCCCCGCCTCTGATCCCCAACTCTGATTCCCCGCCTCTGATTCCCCAGCTCTGATTCCCCGCCTCTGATTCCCCGCGTCTGATTCCCTGCCTTTGATTCCCCGCCTCTGATTCCCCATCTCTGATTCACAACCTCTGATTCCCCACCTCTGATTCCCCATATCTGATTCCCCGCCTCTGTTTCCCCGCCTCTGATTCCCCGCCTCTGATTCCCCATATCTGATACCCAGCCTCTGATTCCACACCTCTGATTCACCACCCCTGATTCGTCAGCTATGAATCCCCGCCTCTGGTTCCCCACGTCTGATTCCCCGCCTCTGAATCCCCAGCTCTGATTCCCCGCCTCTGATTCCCGGCCTGTGATTCCCGGCCTCTGATTCCCCGCCTCTGATTCCCCGCTTCTGATTCTGATTCCCTGCCTCTGATTCCCCATCTCTGATTCCCTGCCTCTGATTCCCTGTCTCTGATTCCCCGCCTCTGATTCCTCGCCTCTGATTCCCAACCTCTGATTCCCCAGCTCTGATTCACTGCCTCTGATTCCCCGCCTCCTATTCCCCGTGTCTGATTTCCTGCCTCTGATTCACAGCCTCTGATTCCCCATCTCTAATTCACCGCCTCTGATTCCCCACCTCTGATTCCCCATATCTGATTCCCCACCTATGTTTCCCCGCCTCTGATTCCCCTCCTCTGATTCACCATCTCTGATTCCTGGACTCTGATTCCCCACCTCTCATTCCCCGCCTCTGATTCCCCGCATCTGATTCCCTGCCTCTGATTCACAGCCTCTGATTCCCTGCCTCTGATTCTCAACCTCTGATTCCCCACCTCTGATTCCCCATATCTGATTCCCCGCCTCATTTCCCCGCCTCTGATTCCGCGCCTCTGTTTCCCCATATCTGTTTCCCCGCCTCTGTTTCCCCGCCTCTGAATCCCCGCCTCTTTTTCCCCATATCTGATTCCCCGCCTCTGATACCCCAACTCTGATTCCCAGCCTGTTATTCCGTATCTCTGATTCCCCGCCTCTGATTCCCCGCGTCTGATTCCCTGCCTCTGATTCCCCGCTCTGATTCCCCATCTCTGATTCCCCGCCTCTGATTCCCCACATCTGATTCCCTGCCTCTGATTCCCTGTCTCTGATTCCCCGCCTCTGATTCCCCGCCTCTGATTCCCAACCTCTGATTCCCCACCTCTGATTCCCCATATCTGATTCCCCGCCGCTGTTTCCCCGGACTCTGATTCCCCACCTCTGATTCCCCATCTCTGATTCCGCACATCCGATTCCCTGCCTCTGATTCCCCGCCTTTGATTCCCCGCGTCTGATTCCCTGCCTCTTATTCCCAACCTCTGATTCCCCACCTCTGATTCCCCATATCTGATTCCCCGCCTCTGTTTCCCCGTTTCTGATTCCCCGCCTCTGTTTCCCCATATCTGATTCCCCGCCTCTGATTCCCCAACTCTGATTTCCCGCCTCTGATTCCCCACCTCTGATTCCCCGCCTCTGATTCCTCGCATCTGATTCCCTGCCTCTGATGCCCCGCCTCTGATTCCCCATCTCTGATTCCCCGCCTCTGATTCCCCGTGTCTGATTCCCTGCCTCTGATTCCCCGCCTCTGATTCCCCGCCTCTGTTTCCCCGCCTCTGATTCCCCACCTCTGATTCCCCATATCTGACTCCCCGCCTCTGATTCCCCAACTGTGATACCCCGCCTCTGATTCCCCATCTCTGATTCCCAGTCCTCTTATTCCCGGCATCTGATTCCCGGCCTCTAATTCCCAGCCTCTGATTCCCTGCCACTGATTCCCCGCCCCTGATTCCCCACCTCTGATTCCCCATATCTGATTCCCCGCCTCTGTTTCCCCGCCTCTGATTGGTCGCCTCTGATACCCCGCCTCTGATTCCCCATCTCTAATTCACTGCCTCTGATTCGCCTCCTCTGATTCCCCATATCTGATTCCCCGCCTCTGTTTCCCCGCCTCTGATTCCCCGCCTCTGATTCCCCATATCTGATTCCCCGCCTCATATGCCCCATCTCTGATTCCCTGACTCTGATTCCCCACCTCTGATTCCCGGCCTCTGATTCCCCATCTCTGATTCCCCGCCTCTGATTCCCCGTGTATGATTCCCTGCCTCTGATTCCCCGCCTCTGATTCCCCTCCTCTGATTCCCTGCCACAGAATCCCCGGCCCTGATTACCCACCTCTGATTCCCCATATCTGATTTCCCGCCTCTGTTTCCCCGCCTCTGATTCCCCGCCTCTGATTCCCCATATCTGATTCCCCGCCTCTGATCCACAACTCTGATTCCCCGCCTCTGATTCCCCAGCTCTGATTCCCCACCTCTGATTCCCCGCGTCTGATTCCCTGCCTCTGATTCCCCGCCTCTGATTCCCCATCTCTGATTCACAACCTCTGATTCCCCACCTCTGATTCCCCATATCTGATTCCCCGCCTCTGATTTCCCGCCTCTGATTCCCCGCCTCTGATTCCCCATATCTGATTCCCAGCCTCTGATTCCACACCTCTGATTCCCCGCCCCTGATTCGTCAGCTATTAATCCCCTCCTCTGGTTCACCACGTCTGATTCCCTGCCTCTGATTCCCCGCCTCTGATTCCCCATTCTGATTCAACACCTCTGATTCCCCGCGTCTGATTCCCCACCTCTGATTCCCCATCTCTGATTCCCCATATCTGATTCCCCGCGTCTGTTTCCCCGCCTCTGATTCCACGCCTCTGTTTCCCCATATCTGATTCCCCGCCTCTGATTCCCCAACTCTGAATCCCCGCCTCTGATTCCCCAGCTCTGATTCATCACATCTGATTCCCCACCTCTGCTTCCCCATCTCTGATTCACTGCCTCTGATTCGCCACCTCTGATTCCCCATATGATTCCCCGCCTATGTTTCCCCACTTCTGATTCCCCGCCTCTGATTCCCCATATCGGATTCCCCGCCTCTGATTCCCCATCTCTGAATCCCCGCCTCTGATTCCCCGCCTCTGATTCCCAACCTCTGATTCCCCACCTCTGATTCCCCATATCTGATTCCCCGCCGCTGTTTCCCCGGACTCTGATTCCCCACCTCTGATTCCCCATCTCTGATTCCGCACATCCGATTCCCTGCCTCTGATTCCCCACCTTTGACTCCCCGCGTCTGATTCCCTGCCTCTTATTCCCAACCTCTGATTCCCCGCCTCTGTTTCCCCGTTTCTGATTCCCCGCCTCTGTTTCCCCATATCTGATTCCCCGCCTCTGATTCCCCAACTCTGTTTTCCCGCCTCTGATTCCCCACCTCTGATTCCCCGCCTCTGATTCCTCGCATCTGATTCCCTGCCTCTGATGCCCCGCCTCTGATTCCCCATCTCTGATTCCCCGCCTCTGATTCCCCGTGTCTGATTCCCTGCCTCTGATTCCCCGCCTCTGATTCCCCGCCTCTGTTTCCCCGCCTGTGATTCCCCACCTCTGATTCCCCATATCTGACTCCCCGCCTCTGATTCCCCAACTGTGATACCCCGCCTCTGATTCCCCATCTCTGATTCCCAGTCCTCTTATTCCCGGCATCTGATTCCCGGCCTCTGATTCCCAGCCTCTGATTCCCTGCCACTGATTCCCCGCCCCTGATTCCCCACCTCTGATTCCCCATATCTGATTCCCCGCCTCTGATTGGTCGCCTCTGATACCCCGCCTCTGATTCCCCATCTCTAATTCACTGCCTCTGATTCGCCTCCTCTGATTCCCCATATCTGATTCCCCGCCTCTGTTTCCCCGCCTCTGATTCCCCGCCTCTGATTCCCCATATCTGATTCCCCGCCTCATATGCCCCATCTCTGATTCCCTGACTCTGATTCCCCACCTCTGATTCCCGGCCTCTGATTCCCCATCTCTGATTCCCCGCCTCTGATTCCCCGTGTATGATTCCCTGCCTCTGATTCCCCGCCTCTGATTCCCCTCCTCTGATTCCCTGCCACTGGTTCCCCGGCCCTGATTACCCGCCTCTGATTCCCCATATCTGATTCCCCGCCTCTGATCCCCAACTCTGATTCCCCGCCTCTGATTCCCCAGCTCTGATTCCCCGCCTCTGATTCCCCGCGTCTGATTCCCTGCCTTTGATTCCCCGCCTCTGATTCCCCATCTCTGATTCACAACCTCTGATTCCCCACCTCTGATTCCCCATATCTGATTCCCCGCCTCTGTTTCCCCGCCTCTGATTCCCCGCCTCTGATTCCCCATATCTGATACCCAGCCTCTGATTCCACACCTCTGATTCACCACCCCTGATTCTTCAGCTATGAATCCCCGCCTCTGGTTCCCCACGTCTGATTCCCCGCCTCTGAATCCCCAGCTCTGATTCCCCGCCTCTGATTCCCGGCCTGTGATTCCCGGCCTCTGATTCCCCGCCTCTGATTCCCCGCTTCTGATTCTGATTCCCTGCCTCTGATTCCCCATCTCTGATTCCCCACATCTGATTCCCTGCCTCTGATTCCCTGTCTCTGATTCCCCGCCTCTGATTCCTCGCCTCTGATTCCCAACCTCTGATTCCCCAGCTCTGATTCACTGCCTCTGATTCCCCGCCTCCTATTCCCCGTGTCTGATTTCCTGCCTCTGATTCACAGCCTCTGATTCCCCATCTCTAATTCACCGCCTCTGATTCCCCACCTCTGATTCCCCATATCTGATTCCCCACCTATGTTTCCCCGCCTCTGATTCCCCTCCTCTGATTCACCATCTCTGATTCCTGGACTCTGATTCCCCACCTCTCATTCCCCGCCTCTGATTCCCCGCATCTGATTCCCTGCCTCTGATTCACAGCCTCTGATTCCCTGCCTCTGATTCTCAACCTCTGATTCCCCACCTCTGATTCCCCATATCTGATTCCCCGCCTCATTTCCCCGCCTCTGATTCCGCGCCTCTGTTTCCCCATATCTGTTTCCCCGCCTCTGTTTCCCCGCCTCTGAATCCCCGCCTCTTTTTCCCCATATCTGATTCCCCGCCTCTGATACCCCAACTCTGATTCCCAGCCTGTTATTCCCTATCTCTGATTCCCCGCCTCTGATTCCCCGCGTCTGATTCCCTGCCTCTGATTCCCCGCTCTGATTCCCCATCTCTGATTCCCAGCCTCTGATTCCCCACATCTGATTCCCTGCCTCTGATTCCCTGTCTCTGATTCCCCGCCTCTGATTCCCCGCCTCTGATTCCCAACCTCTGATTCCCCACCTCTGATTCCCCATATCTGATTCCCCGCCGCTGTTTCCCCGGACTCTGATTCCCCACCTCTGATTCCCCATCTCTGATTCCGCACATCCGATTCCCTGCCTCTGATTCCCCGCCTTTGATTCCCCGCGTCTGATTCCCTGCCTCTTATTCCCAACCTCTGATTCCCCACCTCTGATTCCCCATATCTGATTCCCCGCCTCTGTTTCCCCGTTTCTGATTCCCCGCCTCTGTTTCCCCATATCTGATTCCCCGCCTCTGATTCCCCAACTCTGATTTCCCGCCTCTGATTCCCCACCTCTGATTCCCCGCCTCTGATTCCTCGCATCTGATTCCCTGCCTCTGATGCCCCGCCTCTGATTCCCCATCTCTGATTCCCCGCCTCTGATTCCCCGTGTCTGATTCCCTGCCTCTGATTCCCCGCCTCTGATTCCCCGCCTCTGTTTCCCCGCCTCTGATTCCCCACCTCTGATTCCCCATATCTGACTCCCCGCCTCTGATTCCCCAACTGTGATACCCCGCCTCTGATTCCCCATCTCTGATTCACAGTCCTCTTACTCCCGGCATCTGATTCCCGGCCTCTAATTCCCAGCCTCTGATTCCCTGCCACTGATTCCCCGCCCCTGATTCCCCACCTCTGATTCCCCATATCTGATTCCCCGCCTCTGTTTCCCCGCCTCTGATTGGTCGCCTCTGATACCCCGCCTCTGATTCCCCATCTCTAATTCACTGCCTCTGATTCGCCTCCTCTGATTCCCCATATCTGATTCCCCGCCTCTGTTTCCCCGCCTCTGATTCCCCGCCTCTGATTCCCCATATCTGATTCCCCGCCTCATATGCCCCATCTCTGATTCCCTGACTCTGATTCCCCACCTCTGATTCCCGGCCTCTGATTCCCCATCTCTGATTCCCCGCCTCTGATTCCCCGTGTATGATTCCCTGCCTCTGATTCCCCGCCTCTGATTCCCCTCCTCTGATTCCCTGCCACAGAATCCCCGGCCCTGATTACCCACCTCTGATTCCCCATATCTGATTTCCCGCCTCTGTTTCCCCGCCTCTGATTCCCCGCCTCTGATTCCCCATATCTGATTCCCCGCCTCTGATCCACAACTCTGATTCCCCGCCTCTGATTCCCCAGCTCTGATTCCCCACCTCTGATTCCCCGCGTCTGATTCCCTGCCTCTGATTCCCCGCCTCTGATTCCCCATCTCTGATTCACAACCTCTGATTCCCCACCTCTGATTCCCCATATCTGATTCCCCGCCTCTGATTTCCCGCCTCTGATTCCCCGCCTCTGATTCCCCATATCTGATTCCCAGCCTCTGATTCCACACCTCTGATTCCCCAGCTCTGATTCATCACATCTGATTCCCCACCTCTGCTTCCCCATCTCTGATTCACTGCCTCTGATTCGCCACCTCTGATTCCCCATATGATTCCCCGCCTATGTTTCCCCACTTCTGATTCCCCGCCTCTGATTCCCCATATCGGATTCCCCGCCTCTGATTCCCCATCTCTGAATCCCCAACTATGATTCCCCGCCTCTGATTCCAAAGCTCTAATTCCCCACCTCTGATTCCCCGTGTCTGATTCCCTGCCTCTGATTCCCCGCCTCTGATTCCCCATCTCTGATTCACAACCTCTGATTCCCCAACTCTGATTCCCCATATCTGATTCCCCGCCTCTGTTTCCCCGCCTCTGATTCCCCGCCTCTGATTCCCCATATCTGATTCCCAGCCTCTGATTCCACACCTCTGATTCCCCGCCCCTGATTCGTCAGCTATGAATCCCCGCCTCTGGTTCACCACGTCTTATTCCCTGCCTCTGATTCCCCACCTCTGATTTACCGCTTCTGATTCTGATTCCCTGCCTCTGATTCCCCATCTCTGATTCCCCACATCTGATTCCCTGCCTCTGATTCCCTGTCTCTGATTCCCCGCCTCTGATTCCCCGCCTCTGATTCCCAACCTCTGATTCCCCAACTCAAATTCCCCATATCTGATTCCCCACCTCTGTTTCCCCGCCTCTGATTCCCCGCCTCTGTTTCCCCATATCTGATTCCCGGACTCTGATACCCCACCTCTGATTCCCCATCTCTGATTCCACACATCCGATTCCCTGCCTCTGATTCCCTGCCTCTGATTCCCAACCTCTGATTCCACACCTCTGATTCCCCATATCTGATTCCCCGCCTCTGTTTCCCCGCTTCTGATTCCCCGCCTCTGTTTCCCCATATCTGATTTCCCACCTCTGATTCCCCAACTCTGATTTCCCGCCTCTGATTCCCCAGCTCTGAGTCCCCGCCTCTGATTGCTCACGTCTGATTCCCTGCCTCTGATGCCCCGCCTCTGATTCCCCATCTCTGATTCCCCGCCTCTGATTCCCCGCCTCTGTTTCCCCGCCTCTGATTCCCCTCCTCTGATTCCCCATATCTGATTCCCAGCCTCTGATTCCCCAACTCCGATTCCCCACCTCTGATTCCCCATCTCTGATTTCCAGTCCTGTTATTCCCGGAATCTGATTCCTGGCCGCTGATTCCCAGCCTCTGATTCCCTGCCACTGATTCCCTGCCACTGATTCCCCGCCCCTGATTCCCCACGCCTGATTCCCCATATCTGATTCCCTGCCTCTGTTTCCCCGCCTCTGATTGGCCGCCTCTGATACCCCGCCTCTGATTCCCCATCTCTAATTCACTGACTCTGATTCGCTTCCTCTGATTCCCCATATCTGATTCCCCGCCTCTTGTTTCCCCGCCTTTGATTCCCCGCCTCTGATTCCCCATATATGATTCCCAACCTCTGATTCCCCACCTCTGATTCCCCATATCTGACTCCCCGCCTCTGTTTCCCCGCCTCTGATTCCCCGCCTCTGTTTCCCCATATCTGATTCCCGGACTCTGATTCCCCACCTCAGATTCCCCATCTCAGATTCCGCACATCCGATTCCCTGCCTCTGTTTCCCCGCCTCTGATTCCCCGCCTCTGATTCCCCGCCTCTGTTTCCCCATATCTGATTCGCCGCCTCTGATTCCCCACATCTGATTCCCTGCCTCTGATTCCCTGTCTTTGTTTCGCCATCTCTGATTCCCCATATCTGATTCCCCGCCTCTGATACCCCAACTCTGATTCCCAGCCTGTTATTCCCCATCTCTGATTCCCCGCCTCTGATTCCCCGCGTCTGATTCCCTGCCTCTGATTCCCCGCTCTGATTCCCCATCTCTGATTCCCCGCCTCTGATTCCCCACATCTGATTCCCTGCCTCTGATTCCCTGTCTCTGATTCCCCGCCTCTGATTCCCCGCCTCTGATTCCCAACCTCTGATTCCCCACCTCTGATTCCCCATATCTGATTCCCCGCCGCTGTTTCCCCGGACTCTGATTCCCCACCTCTGATTCCCCATCTCTGATTCCGCACATCCGATTCCCTGCCTCTGATTCCCCACCTTTGACTCCCCGCGTCTGATTCCCTGCCTCTTATTCCCAACCTCTGATTCCCCGCCTCTGTTTCCCCGTTTCTGATTCCCCGCCTCTGTTTCCCCATATCTGATTCCCCGCCTCTGATTCCCCAACTCTGTTTTCCCACCTCTGATTCCCCACCTCTGATTCCCCGCCTCTGATTCCTCGCATCTGATTCCCTGCCTCTGATGCCCCGCCTCTGATTCCCCATCTCTGATTCCCCGCCTCTGATTCCCCGTGTCTGATTCCCTGCCTCTGATTCCCCGCCTCTGATTCCCCGCCTCTGTTTCCCCGCCTGTGATTCCCCACCTCTGATTCCCCATATCTGACTCCCCGCCTCTGATTCCCCAACTGTGATACCCCGCCTCTGATTCCCCATCTCTGATTCCCAGTCCTCTTATTCCCGGCATCTGATTCCCGGCCTCTGATTCCCAGCCTCTGATTCCCTGCCATTGATTCCCCGCCCCTGATTCCCCACCTCTGATTCCCCATATCTGATTCCCCGCCTCATATGCCCCATCTCTGATTCCCTGACTCTGATTCCCCACCTCTGATTCCCGGCCTCTGATTCCCCATCTCTGATTCCCCGCCTCTGATTCCCCGTGTATGATTCCCTGCCTCTGATTCCCCGCCTCTGATTCCCCTCCTCTGATTCCCTGCCACAGATTCCCCGCCCCTGATTACCCACCTCTGATTCCCCATATCTGATTTCCCGCCTCTGTTTTCCCGCCTCTGATTCCCCGCCTCTGATTCCCCATATCTGACTCCCCGCCTCTGATCCACAACTCTGATTCCCCGCCTCTGATTCCCCAGCTCTGATTCCCCGCCTCTGATTCCCCGCGTCTGATTCCCTGCCTCTGATTCCCCGCCTCTGATTCACAACCTCTGATTCCCCACCTCTGATTCCCCATATCTGATTCCCCGCCTCTGATTTCCCACCTCTGATTCCCCGCCTCTGATTCCCCATATCTGATTCCCAGCCTCTGATTCCACACCTCTGATTCCCCGCCCATGATTCGTCAGCTATTAATCCCCTCCTCTGGTTCACCACGTCTGATTCCCTGCCTCTGATTCCCCGCCTCTGATTCCCCATCTCTGATTCAACACCTCTGATTCCCCGCGTCTGTTTCCCTGCCTCTGATTCCCCGCCTCTGATTCCCCTCCTCTGATTCCCTGCCACAGATTCCCCGCCCCTGATTACCCACCTCTGATTCCCCATATCTGATTTCCCGCCTCTGTTTCCCCGCCTCTGATTCCCCGCCTCTGATTCCCCATATCTGATTCCCCGCCTCTGATCCACAACTCTGATTCCCCGCCTCTGATTCCCCAGCTCTGATTCCCCGCCTCTGATTCCCCGCGTCTGATTCCCTGCCTCTGATTCCCCGCTTCTGATTCCCCATCTCTGATTCACAACCTCTGATTCCCCACCTCTGATTCCCCATATCTGATTCCCCGCCTCTGATTTCCCGCCTCTGATTCCCCGCCTCTGATTCCCCACATTCTGATTCCCAGCCTCTGATTCCACACCTCTGATTCCCCGCCCCTGATTCGTCAGCTATTAATCCCCTCCTCTGGTTCACCATGTCTGATTCCCTGCCTCTGATTCCCCACCTCTGCTTCCCCATCTCTGATTCACTGCCTCTGATTCGCCACCTCTGATTCCCCATATGATTCCCCGCCTATGTTTCCCCACTTCTGATTCCCCGCCTCTGATTCCCCATATCGGATTCCCCGCCTCTGATTCCCCATCTCTGAATCCCCAACTATGATTCCCCGCCTCTGATTCCAAAGCTCTAATTCCCCACCTCTGATTCCCCGTGTCTGATTCCCTGCCTCTGATTCCCCGCCTCTGATTCCCCATCTCTGATTCACAACCTCTGATTCCCCAACTCTGATTCCCCATATCTGATTCCCCGCCTCTGTTTCCCCGCCTCTGATTCCCCGCCTCTGATTCCCCATATCTGATTCCCAGCCTCTGATTCCACACCTCTGATTCCCCGCCCCTGATTCGTCAGCTATGAATCCCCGCCTCTGGTTCACCACGTCTGATTCCCTGCCTCTGATTCCCCACCTCTGATTTACCGCTTCTGACTCTGATTCCCTGCCTCTGATTCCCCATCTCTGATTCCCCACATCTGATTCCCTGCCTCTGATTCCCTGTCTCTGATTCCCCGCCTCTGATTCCCCGCCTCTGATTCCCAACCTCTGATTCCCCAACTCAGATTCCCCATATCTGATTCCCCGCCTCTGTTTCCCCGCATCTGATTCCCCGCCTCTGTTTCCCCATATCTGATTCCCGGACTCTGATTCCCCACCTCTGATTCCCCATCTCTGATTCCACACATCCGATTCCCTGCCTCTGATTCCCTGCCTCTGATTCCCCGCGTCTGATTCCCTGCCTCTGATTCCCAACCTCTGATTCCACACCTCTGATTCCCCATATCTGATTCCCCGCCTCTGTTTCCCCGCTTCTGATTCCCCGCCTCTGTTTCCCCATATCTGATTTCCCGCCTCTGATTCCCCAACTCTGATTTCCCGCCTCTGATTCCCCAGCTCTGAGTCCCCGCCTCTGATTGCTCACGTCTGATTCCCTGCCTCTGATGCCCCGCCTCTGATTCCCCATCTCTGATTCCCCGCCTCTGATTCCCCGCCTCTGTTTCCCCGCCTCTGATTCCCCTCCTCTGATTCCCCATATCTGATTCCCAGCCTCTGATTCCCCAACTCCGATTCCCCACCTCTGATTCCCCATCTCTGATTTCCAGTCCTGTTATTCCCGGAATCTGATTCCCGGCCGCTGATTACCAGCCTCTGATTCCCTGCCACTGATTCCCTGCCACTGATTCCCCGTCCCTGATTCCCCACGCCTGATTCCCCATATCTGATTCCCCGCCTCTGTTTCCCCGCCTCTGATTGGCCGCCTCTGATACCCCGCCTCTGATTCCCCATCTCTAATTCACTGACTCTGATTCGCTTCCTCTGATTCCCCATATCTGATTCCCCGCCTCTGTTTCCCCGCCTCTGATTCCCCGCCTCTGATTCCCCATATATGATTCCCAACCTCTGATTCCCCACCTCTGATTCCCCATATCTGACTCCCCGCCTCTGTTTCCCCGCCTCTGATTCCCCGCCTCTGTTTCCCCATATCTGATTCCCGGACTCTGATTCCCCACCTCAGATTCCCCATCTCAGATTCCGCACATCCGATTCCCTGCCTCTGTTTCCCCGCCTCTGATTCCCCGCCTCTGATTCCCCGCCTCTGTTTCCCCATATCTGATTCGCCGCCTCTGATTCCCCACATCTGATTCCCTGCCTCTTATTCCCAACCTCTGATTCCCCACCTCTGATTCCCCATCTCTGATTCCGCACATCCGATTCCCTGCCTCTGATTCCCCGCCTTTGATTCCCCGCGTCTGATTCCCTGCCTCTTATTCCCAACCTCTGATTCCCCACCTCTGATTCCCCATATCTGATTCCCCGCCTCTGTTTCCCCGTTTCTGATTCCCCGCCTCTGTTTCCCCATATCTGATTCCCCGCCTCTGATTCCCCAACTCTGTTTTCCCGCTTCTGATTCCCCACCTCTGATTCCCTGCCTCTGATTCCTCGCATCTAATTCCCTGCCTCTGATGCCCCGCCTCTGATTCCCCATCTCTGATTCCCCGCCTCTGATTCCCCGTGTCTGATTCCCTGCCTCTGATTCCCCGCCTCTGATTCCCCGCCTCTGTTTCCCCGCCTCTGATTCCCCACCTCTGATTCCCCATATCTGACTCCCCGCCTCTGATTCCCCAACTGTGATACCCCGCCTCTGATTCCCCATCTCTGATTCCCAGTCCTCTTATTCCCGGCATCTGATTCCCGGCCTCTGATTCCCAGCCTCTGATTCCCTGCCACTGATTCCCCGCCCCTGATTCCCCACCTCTGATTCCCCATATCTGATTCCCCGCCTCTGTTTCCCCACCTCTGATTGGTCGCCTCTGATACCCCGCCTCTGATTCCCCATCTCTAATTCACTGCCTCTGAATCGCCTCCTCTGATTCCCCATATCTGATTCCCCGCCTCTGTTTCCCCGCCTCTGATTCCCCGCCTCTGATTCCCCATATCTGATTCCCCGCCTCATATGCCCCATCTCTGATTCCCTTACTCTGATTCCCCACCTCTGATTCCCGGCCTCTGATTCCCCATCTCTGATTCCCCGCCTCTGATTCCCCGTGTATGATTCCCTGCCTCTGATTCCCCGCCTCTGATTCCCCTCCTCTGATTCCCTGCCACAGATTCCCCGCCCCTGATTACCCACCTCTGATTCCCCATATCTGATTTCCCGCCTCTGTTTCCCCGCCTCTGATTCCCCGCCTCTGATTCCCCATATCTGATTCCCCGCCTCTGATCCACAACTCTGATTCCCCGCCTCTGATTCCCCAGCTCTGAATCCCCGCCTCTGATTCCCCGCGTCTGATTCCCTGCCTCTGATTCCCCGCCTCTGATTCACAACCTCTGATTCCCCACCTCTGATTCCCCATATCTGATTCCCCGCCTCTGATTTCCCACCTCTGATTCCCCGCCTCTGATTCCCCATATCTGATTCCCAGCCTCTGATTCCACACCTCTGATTCCCCGCCCCTGATTCGTCAGCTATTAATCCCCTCCTCTGGTTCACCACGTCTGATTCACTGCCTCTGATTCCCCGCCTCTGATTCCCCATCTCTGATTCAACACCTCTGATTCCCCGCGTCTGTTTCCCTGCCTCTGATTCCCCGCCTCTGATTCCCCTCCTCTGATTCCCTGCCACAGATTCCCCGCCCCTGATTACCCACCTCTGATTCCCCATATCTGATTTCCCGCCTCTGTTTCCCCGCCTCTGATTCCCCATATCTGATTCCCCGCCTCTGATCCACAACTCTGATTCCCCGCCTCTGATTCCCCAGCTCTGATTCCCCGCCTCTGATTCCCCGCGTCTGATTCCCTGCCTCTGATTCCCCGCCTCTGATTCCCCATCTCTGATTCACAACCTCTGATTCCCCACCTCTGATTCCCCATATCTGTTTCCCCGCCTCTGATTTCCCGCCTCTGATTCCCCGCCTCTGATTCCCCATATCTGATTCCCAGCCTCTGATTCCACACCTCTGATTCCCCGCCCCTGATTCGTCAGCTATTAATCCCCTCCTCTGGTTCACCACGTCTGATTCCCTGCCTCTGATTCCCCGCCTCTGATTCCCCATCTCTGATTCAACACCTCTGATTCCCCGCGTCTGTTTCCCCGCCTCTGATTCCACGCCTCTGTTTCCCCATATCTGATTCCCCGCCTCTGATTCCCCAACTCTGAATCCCCGCCTCTGATTCCCCAGCTCTGATTCATCACATCTGATTCCCCACCTCTGCTTCCCCATCTCTGATTCACTGCCTCTGATTCGCCACCTCTGATTCCCCATATGATTCCCCGCCTATGTTTCCCCACTTCTGATTCCCCGCCTCTGATTCCCCATATCGTATTCCCCGCCTCTGATTCCCCATCTCTGAATCCCCAACTATGATTCCCCGCTTCTGATTCCAAAGCTCTAATTCCCCACCTCTGATTCCCCGTGTCTGATTCCCTGCCTCTGATTCCCCGCCTCTGATTCCACATCTCTGATTCACAACCTCTGATTCCCCAACTCTGATTCCCCATATCTGATTCCCCGCCTCTGTTTCCCCGCCTCTGATTCCCCGCCTCTGATTCCCCATATCTGATTCCCAGCCTTTGATTCCACATCTCTGATTCCCCGCCCCTGATTCGTCAGCTATGAATCCCCGCCTCTGGTTCCCCACGTCTGATTCCCTGCCTCTGATTCCCCACCTCTGATTCACCGCTTCTGATTCTGATTCCCTGCCTCTGATTCCCCATCTCTGATTCCCCACATCTGATTCCCTGCCTCTGATTCCCTGTCTCTGATTCCCCGCCTCTGATTCCCAACCTCTGATTCCCAACCTCTGATTCCCCAACTCAGATTCCCCATATCTGATTCCCCGCCTCTGTTTCCCCGCCTCTGATTCCCCGCCTCTGTTTCCCCATATCTGATTCCCGGACTCTGATTCCCCACCTCTGATTCCCCATCTCTGATTCCACACATCCGATTCCCTGCCTCTGATTCCCTGCCTCTGATTCCCCGCGTCTGATTCCCTGCCTCTGATTCCCAACCTCTGATTCCCCACCTCTGATTCCCCATATCTGATTCCCCGCCTCTGTTTCCCCGCTTCTGATTCCCCGCCTCTGTTTCCCCATATCTGATTTCCCGCCTCTGATTCCCCAACTCTGATTTCCCGCCTCTGATTCCCCAGCTCTGAGTCCCAGCCACTGATTGCTCACGTCTGATTCCCTGCCTCTGATGCCCCGCCTCTGATTCCCCATCTCTGATTCCCCGCCTCTGATTCCCCGCCTCTGTTTCCCCGCCTCTGATTCCCCTCCTCTGATTCCCCATATCTGATTCCCAGCCTCTGATTCCCCAACTCTGATTCCCCACCTCTGATTCCCCATCTCTGATTTCCAGTCCTGTTATTCCCGGAATCTGATTCCCGGCCGCTGATTCCCAGCCTCTGATTCCCTGCCACTGATTCCCTGCCTCTGTTTCCCCGCCTCTGATTGGCCGCCTCTGATACCCCGCCTCTGATTCCCCATCTCTAATTCACTGACTCTGATTCGCTTCCTCTGATTCCCCATATCTGATTCCCCGCCTCTGTTTCCCCGCCTTTGATTCCCCGCCTCTGATTCCCCATATATGATTCCCAACCTCTGATTCCCCACCTCTGATTCCCCATATCTGACTCCCCGCCTCTGTTTCCCCGCCTCTGATTCCCCGCCTCTGTTTCCCCATATCTGATTCCCGGACTCTGATTCCCCACCTCAGATTCCCCATCTCAGATTCCGCACATCCGATTCCCTGCCTCTGTTTCCCCGCCTCTGATTCCCCGCCTCTGATTCCCCGCCTCTGTTTCCCCATATCTGATTCGCCGCCTCTGATTCCCCACATCTGATTCCCTGCCTCTGATTCCCTGTCTTTGATTCGCCGTATATGATTCCCCATATCTGATTCCCCGCCGCTGTTTCCCCGGACTCTGATTCCCCACCTCTGATTCCCCATCTCTGATTCTGCACATCCGATTCCCTGCCTCTGATTCCCCGCCTCTGATTCCCCGCGTCTGATTCCCTGCCTCTGATTCCCAACCTATGATTCCCCACCTATGATTCCCTATATCTGATTCCCCGCCTCTGTTTCCCCGCCTCTGATTCCCCGCCTCTGTTTCCCCATATCTGATTCACCGACTCTGATTCCCCACATCTGATTCCCTGCCTCTGATTCCCTGTCTCTGATTCGCCGTCTCTGATTCCCCATATCTGATTCCCCGCCGCTGTTTCCCCGGACTCTGATTCCGCACCTCTGATTCCCCATCTCTGATTCCGCACATCTGATTCCCTGCCTCTGATTCCCCGCCTCTGATTCCCCGCGTCTGATTCCCTGTCTCTTATTCCCAACCTCTGATTCCCCACCTCTGATTCCCCATATCTGATTCCCCGCCTCTGTTTCCCCGCTTCTGATTCCCCGCCTCTGTTTCCCCATATCTGATTCCCCGCATCTGATTCCCCACTCTGATTTCCCGCCTCTGATTCCCCACCTCTGATTCCCCGCCTCTGATTCCTCGCATCTGATTCCCTGCCTCTGATGCCCCGCCTCTGATTCCCCATCTCTGATTCCCCGCCTCTGATTCCCCGTGTCTGATTCCCTGCCTCTGATTCCCCGCCTACGATTCCTCGCCTCTGTTTCCCCGCCTCTGATTCCCCGCCTCTGATTCCCCTCCTCTGATTCCCTGCCACAGATTCTCCGCCCCTGATTACCCACCTCTGATTCCCCATATCTGATTTCCCGCCTCTGTTTCCCCGCCTCTGATTCCCCATATCTGATTCCCCGCCTCTGATCCACAACTCTGATTCCCCGCCTCTGATTCCCCAGCTCTGATTCCCCGCCTCTGATTCCCCGCGTCTGATTCCCTGCCTCTGATTCCCCGCCTCTGATTCCCCATCTCTGATTCACAACCTCTGATTCCCCACCTCTGATTCCCCATATCTGATTCCCCGCCTCTGATTTCCCGCCTCTGATTCCCCGCCTCTGATTCCCCATATCTGATTCCCAGCCTCTGATTCCACACCTCTGATTCCCCGCCCCTGATTCGTCAGCTATTAATCCCCTCCTCTGGTTCACCACGTCTGATTCCCTGCCTCTGATTCCCCGCCTCTGATTCCCCATCTCTGATTCAACACCTCTGATTCCCCGCGTCTGTTTCCCCGCCTCTGATTCCACGCCTCTGTTTCCCCATATCTGATTCCCCGCCTCTGATTCCCCAACTCTGAATCCCCGCCTCTGATTCCCCAGCTCTGATTCATCACATCTGATTCCCCACCTCTGCTTCCCCATCTCTGATTCACTGCCTCTGATTCGCCACCTCTGATTCCCCATATGATTCCCCGCCTATGTTTCCCCACTTCTGATTCCCCGCCTCTGATTCCCCATATCGGATTCCCCGCCTCTGATTCCCCATCTCTGAATCCCCAACTATGATTCCCCGCTTCTGATTCCAAAGCTCTAATTCCCCACCTCTGATTCCCCGTGTCTGATTCCCTGCCTCTGATTCCCCGCCTCTGATTCCACATCTCTGATTCACAACCTCTGATTCCCCAACTCTGATTCCCCATATCTGATTCCCCGCCTCTGTTTCCCCGCCTCTGATTCCCCGCCTCTGATTCCCCATATCTGATTCCCAGCCTCTGATTCCACATCTCTGATTCCCCGCCCCTGATTCGTCAGCTATGAATCCCCGCCTCTGGTTCCCCACGTCTGATTCCCTGCCTCTGATTCCCCACCTCTGATTCACCGCTTCTGATTCTGATTCCCTGCCTCTGATTCCCCATCTCTGATTCCCCACATCTGATTCCCTGCCTCTGATTCCCTGTCTCTGATTCCCCGCCTCTGATTCCCAACCTCTGATTCCCAAACTCTGATTCCCCAACTCAGATTCCCCATATCTGATTCCCCGCCTCTGTTTCCCCGCCTCTGATTCCCCGCCTCTGTTTCCCCATATCTGATTCCCGGACTCTGATTCCCCACCTCTGATTCCCCATCTCTGATTCCACACATCCGATTCCCTGCCTCTGATTCCCCATCTCTGATTCCCCGCCTCTGACTCCCCGCCTCTGTTTCCCCGCCTCTGATTCCCCTCCTCTGATTCCCCATATCTGATTCCCAGCCTCTGATTCCCCAACTCTGATTCCCCACCTCTGATTCCCCATCTCTGATTTCCAGTCCTGTTATTCCCGGAATCTGATTCCCGGCCGCTGATTCCCAGCCTCTGATTCCCTGCCACTGATTCCCTGCCTCTGTTTCCCCGCCTCTGATTGGCCGCCTCTGATACCCCGCCTCTGATACCCCATCTCTAATTCACTGACTCTGATTCGCTTCCTCTGATTCCCCATATCTGATTCCCCGCCTCTGTTTCCCCGCCTTTGATTCCCCGCCTCTGATTCCCCATATATGATTCCCAACCTCTGATTCCCCACCTCTGATTCCCCATATCTGACTCCCCGCCTCTGTTTCCCCGCCTCTGATTCCCCGCCTCTGTTTCCCCATATCTCATTCCCGGACTCTGATTCCCCACCTCAGATTCCCCATCTCAGATTCCGCACATCCGATTCCCTGCCTCTGTTTCCCCGCCTCTGATTACCCGCCTCTGATTCCCCGCCTCTGTTTCCCCATATCTGATTCGCCGCCTCTGATTCCCCACATCGGATTCCCTGCCTCTGATTCCCTGTCTTTGATTCGCCGTCTCTGATTCCCCATATCTGATTCCCCGCCGCTGTTTCCCCGGACTCTGATTCCCCACCTCTGATTCCCCATCTCTGATTCTGCACATCCGATTCCCTGCCTCTAATTCCCCGCCTCTGATTCCCCGCGTCTGATTCCCTGCCTCTGATTCCCAACCTATGATTCCCCTCCTATGATTCCCTATATCTGATTCCCCGCCTCTGTTTCCCCGCCTCTGATTCCCCGCCTCTGTTTCCCAATATCTGATTCACCGACTCTGATTCCCCACATCTGATTCCCTGCCTCTGATTCCCTGTCTCTGATTCGCCGTCTCTGATTCCCCATATCTGATTCCCCGCCGCTGTTTCCCCAGACTCTGATTCCCCACCTCTGATTCCCCATCTCTGATTCCGCACATCTGATTCCCTGCCTCTGATTCCCCGCCTCTGATTCCCCGCGTCTGATTCCCTGCCTCTTATTCCCAACCTCTGATTCCCCACCTCTGATTCCCCATATCTGATTCCCCGCCTCTGTTTCCCCGCTTCTGATTCCCCGCCTCTGTTTCCCCATATCTGATTCCCCGCATCTGATTCCCCACTCTGATTTCCCGCCTCTGATTCCCCACCTCTGATTCCCCGCCTCTGATTCCTCGCATCTGATTCCCTGCCTCTGATGCCCCGCCTCTGATTCCCCATCTCTGATTCCCCGCCTCTGATTCCCCGTGTCTGATTCCCTGCCTCTGATTCCCCGCCTACGATTCCTCGCCTCTGTTTCCCCGCCTCTGATTCCCCGCCTCTGATTCCCCATATCTGACTCCCCGCCTCTGATTCCCCAACTCTGATACCCCGCCTCTGATTCCCCATCTCTGATTCCCAGTCCTCTTATTACCGGCATCTGATTCCCGGCCTCTGATTCCCAGCCTCTGATACCCTGCCACTGAATCCACGCCCCTGATTCCCCACCTCTGATTCCCCATATCTGATTACCCGCCTCTGTTTCCCCGCCTCTGATAGGTCGCCTCTGATACCCCGCCTCTGATTCCCCATCTCTAATTAACTGCCTCTGATTCGCCTCCTCTGATTCCCCATATCTGATTCCCCGCCTCTGATTCCCCATATCGGATTCGCCGCCTCTGATTCCCCATCTCTGATTCCCGGACTCTGATTCCCCACCTCTGATTCCCGGCTTCTGATTCCCCATCTCTGATTCCCCGCCTCTGATTCCCCGTGTATGATTCCCTGCCTCTGATTCCCCGCCTCTGATTCCCCTCCTCTGATTCCCTGCCACAGACTCCCCGCCCCTGATTCCCCACCTCTGATTCCCCATAACCGATTCCCCGCCTCTGTTTCCCCGCCTCTGATTCCCCGCCTCTGATTCCCCATATCTGATTCCCCGCCTCTGATCCCGAACTCTGATTCCCCGCCTCTGATTCCCCAGCTCTGATTCCATGCCTCTGATTCCCCGCCTCTGATTCCCCATCTCTGATTCACAACCTCTGATTCCCCACCTCTGATTCCCCATATCTGATTCCCCGCCTCTGTTTCCCCGCCTCTGATTCCCCGCCTCTGATTCCCCATATCTGATTCCCAGCCTCTGATTCCACACCTCTGATTCCCCGCCCCTGATTCGTCAGCTATGAATCCCCGCCTCTGGTTCCCCACGTCTGATTCCCCGCCTCTGATTCCCCAGCTCTGATTCCCCGCCTCTGATTCCCCACGTCTGATTCCCTGCCTCTGATTCCCCGCCTCTGATTCCCGATCTCTGATTCACAACCTCTGATTCCCCACCTCTGATTCCCCATATCTGATTCCCCGCCTCTGTTTCCCCGCCTCTGATTCGCCCCTCTGATTCCCCATATCTGATAACCAGCCTCTGATTCCACACCTCTGATTCCCCACCCCTGATTCGTCAGCTATGAATCCCCGCCTCTGGTTCCCCACGTCTTATTCCCTGCCTCTGATTCCCCACCTCTGATTCCCGGCCTCTGATTCCCGGCCTGTGATTCCCGGCCTCTGATTCCCAGCCTCTGATTCCCTGCCACTGAATCCCCGCCCCTGATTCCCCACCTCTGATTCCCCATATCTGATTACCCGCCCTTGTTTCCCCACCTCTGATTGGTCGCCTCTGATACCCCGCCTCTGATTCCCCATCTCTAATTAACTGCCTCTGATTCGCCTCCTCTGATTCCCCATATCTCATTCCCCGCCTCTGATTCCCCATATCGTTTTCGCCGCCTCTGATTCCCCATCTCTGATTCCCGGACTCTGATTCCCCACCTCTGATTCCCGGCTTCTGATTCGGTGAAACAGAGGCGGTGAAACAGAGGCGGGGAATCAGATATGGGGAAACAGAGGCGGGGAATCAGATATGGGGAAACAGAGGCGGGTAATCAGATATGGGGAATCAAGGTGGGGAATCAGGGGCGGGGAGTCTGTGGCAGGGAATCAGAGGAGGGGAATCAGAGGCGGGGAATCAGAGGCAGGGAATCATACACGGGGAATCAGAGGCGGGGAATCAGAGATGGGGAATCAGAACCGGGAATCAGAGGTGGGGAATCAGAGTCCGGGAACCAGAGATGGGGAATCAGAGGCGGCCAATCCGATATGGGGAATCAGAGGCGGGGAATCAGATATGGGGAATCAGAGGAGGCGAATCAGAGGCAGTGAATTAGAGATGGGGAATCAGAGGCGGGGTATCAGAGGCGACCAATCAGAGGCGGGGAAACAGAGGCGGGGAATCAGATATGGGGAATCAGAGGTGGGGAATCAGGGGCGGGGATTCAGTGGCAGGGAATCAGAGGCTGGGAATCAGAGGCCGGGAATCAGATGCCGGGAATAAGAGGACTGGGAATCAGAGATGGGGAATCAGAGGCGGGGTAACAGAGTTGGGGAATCAGAGGCGGGGAGGCAGATATGGGGAATCAGAGGCGGGGAATCAGAGGCGGGGAAACAGAGGCGAGGAATCGTAGGCGGGGAATCAGAGGCAGGGAATCAGACACGGGGAATCAGAGGCGGGGAATCAGAGGTTGAGAATCAGAGGCAGGGAATCAGAGGCTGTGAATCAGAGGCAGGGAATCAGATGCGGGGAATCAGAGGCGGGGAATGAGAGGTGGGGAATCAGAGTCCAGGAATCAGAGATGGTGAATCAGAGGAGGGGAATCAGAGGCAGGGAAACATAGGTGGGGAATCAGATATGGGGAATCAGAGGTGGGGAATCAGAGGCGGTGAATTAGAGATGGGGAATCAGAGGCTGTGAATCAGAGTCAGGAAATCAGACACGGGGAATAGGAGGCGGGGAATCAGAGGGAGTGAATCAGAGCTGGGGAATCAGAGGTTGGGAATCAGAGGCGGGGAATCAGAGGCGGGGAATCAGAGACAGGGAATCAGAGGCAGGGAATCAGATGTGGGGAATCAGAGATGGGGAATCAGAGGCAGGGAATCAGAATCAGAAGCGGGGAATCAGAGGCGGGGAATCAGAGGCCGGGAATCACAGGCCGGGAATCAGAGGCCGGGAATCAGAGGTGGGGAATCAGAGGCAGGGAATCAGACGTGGGGAACCAGAGGAGGGGATTCATAGCTGACGAATCAGGGGCGGGGAATCAGAGGTGTGGAATCAGAGGCTGGGAATCAGATATGGGGAATCAGAGGGGCGAATCAGAGGCGGGGAAACAGAGGCGGGGAATCAGATATGGGGAATCAGAGGTGGGGAATCAGAGTTTGTGAATCAGAGATGGCGAATCAGAGGCGGGGAATCAGAGGCAGGGAATCAGACGTGGGGAATCAGAGGCGGGGAATCAGAGCTGGGGAATCAGAGGCGGGGAATCAGACGTGGGGAACCAGAGGCGGGGATTCATAGCTGACGAATCAGGGGCGGGGAATCAGAGGTGTGGAATCAGAGGCTGGGAATGAGATATGGGGAATCAGAGGCGGGGAATCAGAAGCGGGGAAACAGAGGCGGGGAATCAGATCTGGGGAATCAGAGTTGGGGAATCAGAGGTTGTGAATCAGAGATGGGGAATCAGAGGCGGGGAATCAGAGGCAGGGAATCAGACGCGGGGAATCAGAGGCGGGGAATCAGAGCTGGGCAATCAGAGGCGGGGAACCAGAGGCGGGGAAACAGAGGCGGGGAATCAGATATGGGGAATCAGAGGTGGGGAATCAGGGGCGGGGAGTCTATGGCAGGGAATCAGAGGAGGGGAATCAGAGGCGGGGAATCAGAGGCAGGGAATCATACACGGGGAATCAGAGGCGGGGAATCAGAGATGGGGAATCAGAAGCCGGGAATCAGAGGTGGGGAATCAGAGTCCGGGAATCAGAGATGGGGAATCAGAGGCGGCGAATCCGATATGGGGAATCAGAGGCGGGGAATCAGATATGGGGAATCAGAGGAGGCGAATCAGATGCAGTGCATTAGAGATGGGGAATCAGAGGCGGGGTATCAGAGGCGACCAATCAGAGGCGGGGAAACAGAGGCGGGTAATCAGATATGGGGAATCAGAGGTGGGGAATCAGGGGCGGGGATTCAGTGGCAGGGAATCAGAGGCTGGGAATCAGAGGCCGGGAATCAGATGCCGGGAATAAGAGGACTGGGAATCAGAGATGGGGAATCAGAGGCGGGGTATCAGAGTTGGGGAATCAGAGGCGGGGAGTCAGATATGGGGAATCAGAGGCGGGGAATCAGAGGCGGGGAAACAGAGGCGAGGAATCGTAGGCGGGGAATCAGAGGCAGGGAATCAGACACGGGGAATCAGAGGCGGGGAATCAGAGATGGGGAATCAGAGGCGGGGCATCAGAGGCAGGGAATCAGATGCGAGGAATCAGAGGCGGGGAATCAGAGGTGGGGAATCAGAGGCGGGAAATCGGAGTGGGGAATCAGATGCGGGGAATCAGATATGGGGAAACAGAGGCGGGGAATCAGAAGCGGGGAAACAGAGGCGGGGAATCAGATATGGGGAATCAGAGGTGGGGAACCAGAGGTTGGGAATAAAAGGCAGGGAATCAGACGCGGGGAATCAGAGGCGGGGAATCAGAGGCAGGGAATCGGATGTGCGGAATCAGAGATGGGGAATCAGAGGTGGGGAATCAGAGTCCGGGGAAACAGCGGCGGGGAATCAGATATGGGGAATCAGAGACGGCGAATCAGAGACAGGGAAACAGAGGCAGGGAATCAGATGTGGGGAATCAGAGTCGGTGAATCAGATATGGGGAAACAGAGGCGGGGAATCAGAGGCGGGGAAACAGAGGCGGAGAATCAGATATAGGGAATCATAGGTGGGGAATCATAGGTTGGGAATCAGAGGCAGGGAATCAGACGCGGGGAATCAGAGGCGGGGAATCAGAGGCAGGGAATCGGATGTGCGGAATCAGAGATGGTGAATCAGAGGTGGGGTATCAGAGTCCGGGGAAACAGCGGCGGGGAATCAGATATGGGGAATCAGAGACGGCGAATCAAAGACAGGGAATCAGAGGCAGGGAATCAGATGTGGGGAATCAGAGGCGGCGAATCAGATATGGGGAAACAGAGGCGGGGAATCAGAGGCGGGGAAACAGAGGCGGAGAATCAGATATAGGGAATCAGAGGTGGGGAATCATAGGTTGGGAATCAGAGGCAGGGAATCAGACGCGGGGAATCAGAGGCGGGGAATCAGAGGCAGGGAATCGGATGTGCGGAATCTGAGATGGGGAATCTGAGGTGGGGAATCAGAGTCCGGGAATCAGATATGGGGAAACAGAGGCGGGGAATCAGAGGCGGGGAAACAGAGGCGGGGAAACAGATATGGGGAAACAGAGGTGCGGAATCAGAGGCGGGGAAATGAGGCGGGGAATCAGATATGGGGAATCAGAGGTGGGGAATCAGAGGTTGAGAATCAGAGGCAGGGAATCAGAGGCTGTGAATCAGAGGCAGGGAATCAGATGCGGGGAATCAGAGGCGGGGAATGAGAGGTGGGGAATCAGAGTCCAGGAATCAGAGATGGTGAATCAGAGGAGGGGAATCAGAGGCGGGGAAACATAGGTGGGGAATCAGATGTGGGGAATCAGAGGTGGGGAATCAGAGGCGGTGAATTAGAGATGGGGAATCAGAGGCTGTGAATCAGAGGCAGGAAATCAGACACGGGGAATAGGAGGCGGGGAATCAGAGGCAGTGAATCAGAGCTGGGGAATCAGAGGTTGGGAATCAGAGGCGAGGAATCAGAGGCGGGGAATCAGAGACAGGGAATCAGAGGCAGGGAATCAGATGTGGGGAATCAGAGATGGGGAATCAGAGGCAGGGAATCAGAATCAGAAGCAGGGAATCAGAGGCGGGGAATCAGAGGCCGGGAATCAGAGGCGGGGAATCAGAGACAGGGAATCAGAGGCAGGGAATCAAATGTGGCGAATCAGAGGCGGGGAATCAGAGATGGGGAATCAGAGCGGGGAATCAGAGGCAGGGAATCAGACGCGGGGAATCAGAGGCGGGGAATCAGAGATGGGGAATAACAGGCTGGGAATCAGAGTTGGGGTATCAGAGGCGGGGAATCAGATATGGGGAATCAGAGACGGCGAATCAAAGACAGGGAATCAGAGGCAGGGAATCAGATGTGGGGAATCAGAGGCGGCGAATCAGATATGGGGAAACAGAGGCGGGGAATCAGAGGCGGGGAATCAGAGGCGGGGAAACAGAGGCAGGGAATCCGATGTGCGGAATCTGAGATGGGGAATCTGAGGTGGGGAATCAGAGTCCGGGAATAAGATATGGGGAAACAGAGGCGGGGAATCAGAGGCGGGGAAACAGAGGCGGGGAGTCAGATATGGGGAATCAGAGGTGGGGAATCAGAGGTTGGGAATCATATATGGGGAATCAGAGGCGGGGAATCAAAGGCGGGGAAACAGAGGCGGGGAATCAGATATGGGGAATCAGAGGAAGCGAATCAGAGTCAGTGAATTAGAGATGGGGAATCAGAGGCGGGGTATCAGAGGCGGCCAATCAGAGGCGGGGAAACAGAGGCGGGGAATCAGATATGGGGAATCAGGCGTGGGGAATCAGGGGCGGGTAATCAGTGGCAGGGAATCAGTGGCAGGGAATCAGAGGCTGGGAATCAGCGGCCGGGAATCAGATTCCGGGAATAACAGGACTGGAAATCAGAGATGGGGAATCAGAGGTGGGGAATCAGAGTTGGGGAATCAGAGGCTGGGAATCAGATATGGGGAATCAGAGGAGGGGAATCAGAGGCGGGGAAACAGAGGCGGGGAATCAGAGGCGGGGAGTCAGAGATGGGGAATCAGAGGCGGGGCATCAGAGGCAGGGAATCAGACGTGAGCAATCAGAGGCGGGGACTCAGAGCTGGGGAATCAGAGGCGGGAAATCAGAGTTGGGGATTCAGAGGCGGGAAATCAGATATGGGGAAACAGAGGCGGGGAATCAGAAGAGGGGAAACAGAGGCGGGGAATCAGATATGGGGAATCAGAGGTGGGGAATCAGAGGTTGGGAATCAGAGGCAGGGAATCAGATGCCGGGAATCAGAGGCAGGGAATCAGAGGCAGGGAATCGGATGTGTGGAATCAGAGATGGGGAATCAGAGGTGGGGAATCAGAGTCCGGGAATCAGATATGGGGAAACAGAGGCGGGGAATCAGAGGCGGGGAAACAGAGGCGGGGAATCAGATATGGGGAATCTGAGTTGGGGAATCAGAGGTTGGGAATCAGAGGTTGGGAATCAGAGGCGGGGAATCAGAGACAGGGAATCAGAGGCAGGGAATCAGATGTGGGGAATCAGAGATGGGGAATCAGAGGCAGGGAATCAGAATCAGAAGCGGTGAATCAGAGGTGGGGAATCAGAGGCAGGGAATCAGACGTGGGGAACCAGAGGCGGGGATTCATAGCTGACGAATCAGGGGCGGGGAATCAGAGGTGTGGAATCAGAGGCTGGGAATCAGATATGGGGAATCAGAGGCGGGGAATCAGAGGCGGGGAAACAGTGGCGGGGAATCAGATATGGGGAATCAGAGTTGGGGAATCAGAGGTTGTGAATCAGAGATGGGGAATCAGAGGCGGGGAATCAGAGGCAGGGAATCAGACACGGGGAATCAGAGGTGGGGAATTAGAGCTTTGGAATCAGAGGCGGGGAATCATAGTTGGGGATTCAGAGATGGGGAATCAGAGGCGGGGAATCCGATATGGGGAATCAGAGGCGGGGAATCAGAAGTGGGGAAACATAGGCGGGGAATCATATGGGGAATCAGAGGTGGCGAATCAGAGGCAGTGAATCAGAGATGGGGAAGCAGAGGTGGGGAATCAGATGTGATGAATCAGAGCTGGGGAATCAGAGGCGGGGATTCAGAGTTGGGGAATCAGAGGCGGGGAATCAGATATGGGGAAACAGAGGCGTGGAATCAGAGGCGGGGAAACAGACGCGGGGAATCAGATATGGGGAATCAGAGATGGGGAATCAGAGGTGGGGAATCAGACGCGGGGAATCAGAGGTGTTGAATCAGAGATGGGGAATCAGAGGCGGGGAATCAGAGGCAGGGAATCAGACGTGGTGAACCAGAGGAGGGGATTAATAGCTGACGAATCAGGGGCAGGGAATCAGAGGTGTGGAATCAGAGGCTGGGAATCAGATATGGGGAATCAGAGGCGGGGAATCAGAGGCGGGAAATCAGAGGCGGGGAATCAGATATGGGGAATCAGAGGTGGGGAATCAGAGGTTGTGAATCAGAGATGGGGAATCAGAGGCGGGGAATCAGAGGCAGGGAATCACACGCGGGGAATCAGAGGCGGGGAATCAGAGCTGGGGAATCAGAGGCGGGGAATCAGAGTTGTGGATCAGAGGCGGGGAATCAGATATGGGGAATCAGAGGCGGGGAATCAGAGGCGGGGAAACAGAGGCGGGAAATCAGATATGGGGAATCAGAGGTGGGTAATCAGGGGCGGGGAATCTGTGGCAGGGAATCAGAGGAGGGGAATCAGAGGCGGGGAATCAGAGGCAGGGAATCATACACGGGGAATCAGAGGCGGGGAATCAGAGATGGGGAATCAGAGGCCGGGAATAAGAGGTGGGGAATCAGAGTCAGGGAATCAGAGATGGGGCATATGAGGTGGGGAATCAGATATGGGGAATCAGAGGCGGGGAATCAGAGGCGGGGAAACAGAGGCGGGGAATCAGATATGGGGAATCAGAGGAGGCGAATCAGATGCACTGAATTAGAGATGGGGAATCAGAGGCGGGGTATCAGAGGCGACCAATCATAGGCGGGGAAACAGAGGCGGGGAATCAGATATGGGGAATCAGAGGTGGGGAATCAGGGGCGGGGAATCAGTGGCAGGGAATCAGAGGCTGGGAATCAGAGGCCTGGAATCAGATGCCGGGAATAAGAGGATTGGGAATCAGAGATGGGGAATCAGAGGCGGGGTATCACAGTTGGGGAATCAGAGGCGGGGAGTTAGATATGGGGAATCAGAGGTGGGGAATCAGAGGCAGGGAAACAGAGGCGGGGAATCAGAGGCGGGGAATCAGAGGCAGGGAATCAGACACGGGGAATCAGAGGCGGGGAATCAGAGATGGGGAATCAGAGGCGGGGCATCAGAGGCAGGGAATCAGATGCGAGGAATCAGAGGCGGGGAATCAGAGGTGGGGAATCAGAGGCGGGAAATCAGAGTTGGGGAATCAGAGGCGGGGAATCAGATATGGGGAAACAGAGGCGGGGAATCAGAAACGGGGAAACAGAGGCGGGGAATCAGATATGGGGAATCAGAGGTGGGGAATCAGAGGTTGGGAATAAGAGGCAGGGAATCAGACGCGGGGAATCAAAGGCGGGGAATCAGAGGCAGGGAATCGGATGTGCGGAATCAGAGATGGGGAATCAGAGGTGGGGAATCATAGTCCGGGGAAACAGCGGCGGGGAATCAGATATGGGGAATCAGAGTTGGGGAATCAGAGGTTGGGAATCAGAGGCGGGGAATCAGAGGCGGGGAATCAGAGACAGGGAATCAGAGGCAGGGAATCAGATGTGGGGAATCAGAGGCGGGGAATCAGAGATGGGGAATCAGAGCGGGGAATCAGAGGCAGGGAATCAGACGCGGGGAATCAGAGGCGGGGAATCAGAGATGGGGAATAACAGGCTGGGAATCAGAGTTGGGGTATCAGAGGCGGGGAATCAGATATGGGGAAAAAGAGGCGGGGATTCAGAGGCGGGGAAACAGAGGCGGGGAAACAGATATGGGGAAACAGAGGCGCGGAATCAGAGGCGGGGAAATGAGGCGGGGAATCAGATATGGGGAATCAGAGGTGGGGAATCAGAGGTTGAGAATCAGAGGCAGGGAATCAGAGGCTGTGAATCAGAGGCAGGGAATCAGATGCGGGGAATCAGAGGCGGGGAATGAGAGGTGGGGAATCAGAGTCCAGGAATCAGAGATGGTGAATCAGAGGAGGGGAATCAGAGGCGGGGAAACATAGGTGGGGAATCAGATATGGGGAATCAGAGGTGGGGAATCAGAGGCGGTGAATTAGAGATGGGGAATCAGAGGCTGTGAATCAGAGGCAGGAAATCAGACACGGGGAATAGGAGGTGGGGAATCAGAGGCAGTGAATCAGAGCTGGGGAATCAGAGGTTGGGAATCAGAGGCGAGGAATCAGAGGCGGGGAATCAGAGACAGGGAATCAGAGGCAGGGAATCAGATGTGGGGAATCAGAGATGGGGAATCAGAGGCAGGGAATCAGAATCAGAAGCGGGGAATCAGAGGCGGGGAATCAGAGGCCGGGAATCACAGGCCGGGAATCAGAGGCCGGGAATCAGAGGTGGGGAATCAGAGGCAGGGAATCAGACGTGGGGAACCAGAGGCGGGGGTTCATAGCTGACGAATCAGGGGCGGGGAATCAGAGGTGTGGAATCAGAGGCTGGGAATCAGATATGGGGAATCAGAGGGGCGAATCAGAGGCGGGGAAACAGAGGCGCGGAATCAGATATGGGGAATCAGAGGTGGGGAATCAGAGGGGCGAATCAGAGGCGGGGAAACAGAGGCGGGGAATCAGATATGGGGAATCAGAGGTGGGGAATCAGAGGTTGTGAATCAGAGATGGGGAATCAGAGGCGGGGAATCAGAGGCAGGGAATCAGACGCGGGGAATCAGAGGCGGGGAATCAGAGCTGGGGAATCAGAGGCAGGGAATCAGACGTGGGGAACCAGAGGCGGGGATTCATAGCTGACGAATCAGGGGTGGGGAATCAGAGGTGTGGAATCAGAGGCTGGGTATCAGATATGGGGAATGAGAGGCGGGGAATCAGAGGCGGGGAAACAGAGGCGGGGAATCAGATATGGGGAATCAGAGGTGGGGAATCAGAGGTTGTGAATCAGAGATGGGGAATCAGAGGCGGGGAATCAGAGGCAGGGAATCAGACGCGGGGAATCAGAGGCGGGGAATCAGAGCTGGGGAATCAGACGCGGGGAATCAGAGTTGGGGATCAGAGGCGGGGAATCAGATATGGGGAATCAGAGGCGGGGAATCAGAGGCGGGGAAACAGAGGCGGGGAATCAGATATGGGGAATCAGAGGTGGGGAATCAGAGGTTGGGAATCAGAGGCGGGGAATCAGAGGCGGGGAATCAGAGACAGGGAATCAGAGGCAGGGAATCAGATGTGGGGAATCAGAGGCGGGGAAACAGAGATGGGGAATCAGAGCGGGGAATCAGAGGCAGGGAATCAGACGCGGGGAATCAGAGGCGGGGAATCAGAGATGGGGAATAACAGGCTTGGAAGTCAGAGTTGGGGTATCAGAGGCGGGGAATCAGATATGGGGAAAAAGAGGCGGGGATTCAGAGGAGGCGAATCAGAGGCAGTTAATTAGAGATGGGGAATCAGAGGCGGGGTATCAGAGGCGACCAATCAGAGGTGGGGAAACAGAGGCGGGTAATCAGATATGGGGAATCAAGGTGGGGAATCAGGGGCGGGGAGTCTGTGGCAGGGAATCAGAGGAGGGGAATCAGAGGCGGGGAATCAGAGGCAGGGAATCATACACGGGGAATCAGAGGCGGGGAATCAGAGATGGGGAATCAGAAGCCGGGAATCAGAGGTGGGGAATCAGAGTCCGGGAACCAGAGATGGGGAATCAGAGGCGGCGAATCCGATATGGGGAATCAGAGGCGGGGAATCAGATATGGGGAATCAGAGGAGGCGAATCAGAGGCAGTGAATTAGAGATGGGGAATCAGAGGCGGGGTATCAGAGGTGACCAATCAGAGGCGGGGAAACAGAGGCGGGGAATCAGATATGGGGAATCAAAGGTGGGGAATCAGGGGCGGGGATTCAGTGGCAGGGAATCAGAGGCTGGGAATCAGAGGCCGGGAATCAGATGCCGGGAATAAGAGGACTGGGAATCAGAGATGGGGAATCAGAGGCGGGGTATCAGAGTTGGGGAATCAGAGGCGGGGAGGCAGATATGGGGAATCAGAGGCGGGGAATCAGAGGCGGGGAAACAGAGGCGAGGAATCGTAGGCGGGGAATCAGAGGCAGGGAATCAGACACGGGGAATCAGAGGCGGGGAATCAGAGGTTGAGAATCAGAGGCAGGGAATCAGAGGCTGTGAATCAGAGGCAGGGAATCAGATGCGGGGAATCAGAGGCGGGGAATGAGAGGTGGGGAATCAGAGTCCAGGAATCAGAGATGGTGAATCAGAGGAGGGGAATCAGAGGCGGGGAAACATAGGTGGGGAATCAGATATGGGGAATCAGAGGTGGGGAATCAGAGGCGGTGAATTAGAGATGGGGAATCAGAGGCTGTGAATCAGAGTCAGGAAATCAGACACGGGGAATAGGAGGCGGGGAATCAGAGGGAGTGAATCAGAGCTGGGGAATCAGAGGTTGGGAATCAGAGGCGGGGAATCAGAGGCGGGGAATCAGAGACAGGGAATCAGAGGCAGGGAATCAGATGTGGGGAATCAGAGATGGGGAATCAGAGGCAGGGAATCAGAATCAGAAGCGGGGAATCAGAGGCGGGGAATCAGAGGCCGGGAATCACAGGCCGGGAATCAGAGGCCGGGAATCAGAGGTGGGGAATCAGAGGCAGGGAATCAGACGTGGGGAACCAGAGGAGGGGATTCATAGCTGACGAATCAGGGGCGGGGAATCAGAGGTGTGGAATCAGAGGCTGGGAATCAGATATGGGGAATCAGAGGGGCGAATCAGAGGCGGGGAAACAGAGGCGGGGAATCAGATATGGGGAATCAGAGGTGGGGAATCAGAGTTTGTGAATCAGAGATGGGGAATCAGAGGCGGGGAATCAGAGGCAGGGAATCAGACGTGGGGAATCAGAGGCGGGGAATCAGAGCTGGGGAATCAGAGGCGGGGAATCAGACGTGGGGAACCAGAGGCGGGGATTCATAGCTGACGAATCAGGGGCGGGGAATCAGAGGTGTGGAATCAGAGGCTGGGAATGAGATATGGGGAATCAGAGGCGGGGAATCAGAAGCGGGGAAACAGAGGCGGGGAATCAGATCTGGGGAATCAGAGGTGGGGAATAAGAGGTTGTGAATCAGAGATGGGGAATCAGAGGCGGGGAATCAGAGGCAGGGAATCAGACGCGGGGAATCAGAGGCGGGGAATCAGAGCTGGGGAATCAGAGGCGGGGAATCAGAGGCGGGGAATCAGAGGCAGGGAATCATACACGGGGAATCAGAGGCGGGGAATCAGAGATGGGGAATCAGAAGCCGGGAATCAGAGGTGGGGAATCAGAGTCCGGGAATCAGAGATGGGGAATCAGAGGCCGCGAATCCGATATGGGGAATCAGAGGCGGGGAATCAGATATGGGGAATCAGAGGAGGCGAATCAGAGGCAGTGCATTAGAGATGGGGAATCTGAGGCGGGGTATCAGAGGCGACCAATCAGAGGCGGGGAAACAGAGGCGGGTAATCAGATATGGGGAATCAGAGGTGGGGAATCAGGGGCGGGGATTCAGTGGCAGGGAATCAGAGGCTGGGAATCAGAGGCCGGGAATCAGATGCCGGGAATAAGAGGACTGGGAATCTGAGATGGGGAATCAGAGGCGGGGTATCAGAGTTGGGGAATCAGAGGCGGGGAGTCAGATATGGGGAATCAGAGGCGGGGAATCAGAGGCGGGGAAACAGAGGCGAGGAATCGTAGGCGGGGAATCAGAGGCAGGGAATCAGACACGGGGAATCAGAGGCGGGGAATCAGAGATGGGGAATCAGAGGCGGGGCATCAGAGGCAGGGAATCAGATGCGAGGAATCAGAGGCGGGGAATCAGAGGTGGGGAATCAGAGGCGGGAAATCGGAGTGGGGAATCAGATGCGGGGAATCAGATATGGGGAAACAGAGGCGGGGAATCAGAAGCGGGGAAACAGAGGCGGGGAATCAGATATGGGGAATCAGAGGTGGGGAACCAGAGGTTGGGAATAAGAGGCAGGGAATCAGACGCGGGGAATCAGAGGCGGGGAATCAGAGGTAGGGAATCGGATGTGCGGAATCAGAGATGGGGAATCAGAGGTGGGGAATCAGAGTCCGGGGAAACAGCGGCGGGGAATCAGATATGGGGAATCAGAGACGGCGAATCAGAGACAGGGAATCAGAGGCAGGGAATCAGATGTGGGGAATCAGAGTCGGTGAATCAGATATGGGGAAACAGAGGCGTGGAATCAGAGGCGGGGAAACAGAGGCGGAGAATCAGATATAGGGAATCATAGGTGGGGAATCATAGGTTGGGAATCAGAGGCAGGGAATCAGACGCGGGGAATCAGAGGCGGGGAATCAGAGGCAGGGAATCGGATGTGCGGAATCAGAGATGGTGAATCAGAGGTGGGGAATCAGAGTCCGGGGAAACAGCGGCGGGGAATCAGATATGGGGAATCAGAGACGGCGAATCAAAGACAGGGAATCAGAGGCAGGGAATCAGATGTGGGGAATCAGAGGCGGCGAATCAGATATGGGGAAACAGAGGTGGGGAATCAGAGGCGGGGAAACAGAGGCGGAGAATCAGATATAGGGAATCAGAGGTGGGGAATCATAGGTTGGGAATCAGAGGCAGGGAATCAGACGTGGGGAATCAGAGGCGGGGAATCAGAGGCAGGGAATCGGATGTGCGGAATCTGAGATGGGGAATCTGAGGTGGGGAATCAGAGTCCGGGAATCAGATATGGGGAAACAGAGGCGGGGAATCAGAGGCGGGGAAACAGAGGCGGGGAAACAGATATGGGGAAACAGAGGCGCGGAATCAGAGGCGGGGAAATGAGGCGGGAAATCAGATATGGGGAATCAGAGGTGGGGAATCAGAGGTTGAGAATCAGAGGCAGGGAATCAGAGGCTGTGAATCAGAGGCAGGGAATCAGATGCGGGGAATCAGAGGCGGGGAATGAGAGGTGGGGAATCAGAGTCCAGGAATCAGAGATGATGAATCAGAGGAGGGGAATCAGAGGCGGGGAAACATAGGTGGGGAATCAGATGTGGGGAATCAGAGGTGGGGAATCAGAGGCGGTGAATTAGAGATGGGGAATCAGAGGCTGTGAATCAGAGGCAGGAAATCAGACACGGGGAATAGGAGGCGGGGAATCAGAGGCAGTGAATCAGAGCTGGGGAATCAGAGGTTGGGAATAAGAGGCGAGGAATCAGAGGCGGGGAATCAGAGACAGGGAATCAGAGGCAGGGAATCAGATGTGGGGAATCAGAGATGGGGAATCAGAGGCAGGGAATCAGAATCAGAAGCGGGGAATCAGAGGCGGGGAATCAGAGGCCGGGAATCACAGGCCGGGAATCAGAGGCCGGGAATCTGAGGTGGGGAATCAGAGGCAGGGAATCAGACGTGGGGAACCAGAGGCGGGGGTTCATAGCTGACGAATCACGGGCGGGGAATCAGAGGTGTGGAATCAGAGGCTGGGAATCAGATATGGGGAATCAGAGGGGCGAATCAGAGGCGGGGAAACAGAGGCGGGGAATCAGATATGGGGAATCAGAGGTGGGGAATCAGAGGTTGTGAATCAGAGATGGGGAATCAGAGGCGGGGAATCAGAGGCAGGGAATCAGACGCGGGGAATCAGAGGCGGGGAATCAGAGCTGGGGAATCAGAGGTGGGGAATCAGGGGCAGGGAATCAGTGGCAGGGAATCAGAGGCGGGGAATCAGAGGCGGGGAATCAGAGGCAGGGAATCAGACACGGGGAATCAGAGGCGGGGAATCAGAGATGGGGAATCAGAGGCGGGGAATCAGAGCTGGGGAATCAGAGGCGGGGAATCAGAGGCAGGGAATCAGACGCGGGGAATCAGAGGTGGGGAATCAGAGGCGGTGAATCAGAGATGGGGAATAAGAGGCGGGGAATCAGAGGCAGGAAATCAGACACGGGGATTCAGAGGCTGGGAATCAGACGCGGGGAATCAGAGGCGGGGAATGAGATATGGAGAATCAGAGGCGGGGAATCAGAGGCGGGGAAACAGAGGTGGTGAATCAGATATGGGGAATCAGAGGTGGCGAATCAAAGGCGGTGAATCAGAGATGGGGAATCAGAGGCGCGGAATCAGAGGCAGGGAATCAGATGCGGGGAATCAGAGGAGGCGAATCAGAGCTGGCGAATCAGAGGCGGGGAATAGAGGTGGGCAATCAGAGCCGGGGAATCAGATATGGGGAAACAGAGGCGGGGAATCAGATATGGGGAATAAGAGGTGGGGAATCAGAGGTTGTGAATCAGAGATGGGGAATCAAGGCGGGGAATCAGAGGCAGGGAATCAGATGCGGGGAATCAGAGGCGTGGATTCAGAGCTGGGGAATCAGAGGCGGGGAATCAGAGTTGGGGAATCAGAGGCAGGGAATCAGATATGGGGAATCAGAGGCGGGGAATCAGAGGCGGGGAAACAGAGGCGGGGAATCAGATATGGGGAATCAGAGGTGGGGAATCAGGGGCAGGGAATCAGTGGCAGGGAATCAGAGGCGGGGAATCAGAGGCGGGGAATCAGAGGCAGGGAATCAGATATGGGGAATCAGAGGCGGGGAATCAGAAATGGGGAATCAGAGGCGGGGAATCAGAGGCAGGGAATCGGACGCCGGGAATCAGAGGCGGGGAATCAGAGGCGGGGAATCAGATATGGGGAAATAGAGGTGGGGAATCAGATATGGAAAATCAGAGGTGTGGAATCAGAGGTTGGGAATCAGAGGCAGGGAATCAGAGGCGGGGAAACAGAGGCGGGGAATCAGATATGGTGAATCAGAGGTGGCGAATCAAAGGCGGTGAAACAGAGATGGGGAATCAGGGCAGGGAATCAGAGGCAGGGAATCAGAGCTGGGGAAACAGAGGCGGGGAATCAGATATGGGGAATCAGAGGTGGGGAATCAGGGGCGGGGAATCAGTGGCAGGGAATCAGAGCTGGGGAATCAGAGGTGGGGATTCAGAGCTGGGGAAACAGAGGCGGGGAATCAGATATGGGGAATCAGAGGTGGGGAATCAGGGGCGGGGAATTAGTGGCAGGGAATCAGAGGCCGGGAATAAAAGGCGGGGAATCAGAGCTGGAGAATCAGAGGCGGGGAATCAGAGTTGGGGAATCAGAGGTGGGGAATTAGAGGTTAAGAATCAGAGGCAGGGAATCAGAGGCGGGGAATCAGAGGCGGGGAATCAGAGGCAGGGAATCGGATGTGCGGAATCAGAGATGGGGAATCAGAGGTGGGGATTCAGAGGTGGTGAATCAGAGAAGGGGAATCAGAGGCGGGGAATCAGAGGCAGGGAATCAGACGCAGGGAATCAAAGGCGGGGAATCATAGCTGGCGAATTAGAGGAGGGGAATCAGAGTTGGGGAATCAGAGGCGGGGAATCAGATATGGGAAAACAGAGGCGGGGAATCAGAGGCGGGGAAAAATAGGCGGGAAATCTGATATGGGGAATCAGAGGTGGGGAATCAGAAGAGGGGAAACAGAGGCGGGGAATCAGATATGGGGAATCAGAGGTGGGGAATCAGAGGTTGGGAATCAGAGGCAGGGAATCAGATGCCGGGAATCAGAGGCAGGGAATCAGAGGCAGGGAATCGGATGTGTGGAATCAGAGATGGGGAATCAGAGGTGGGGAATCAGAGTCCGGGAATCAGATATGGGGAAACAGAGGCGGGGAATCAGAGGCGGGGAAACAGAGGCGGGGAATCAGATATGGGGAATCTGAGTTGGGGAATCAGAGGTTGGGAATCAGAGGTTGGGAATCAGAGGCGGGGAATCAGAGACAGGGAATCAGAGGCAGGGAATCAGATGTGGGGAATCAGAGATGGGGAATCAGAGGCAGGGAATCAGAATCAGAAGCGGTGAATCAGAGGTGGGGAATCAGAGGCAGGGAATCAGACGTGGGGAACCAGAGGCGGGGATTCATAGCTGACGAATCAGGGGCGGGGAATCAGAGGTGTGGAATCAGAGGCTGGGAATCAGATATGGGGAATCAGAGGCGGGGAATCAGAGGCGGGGAAACAGTGGCGGGGAATCAGATATGGGGAATCAGAGTTGGGGAATCAGAGGTTGTGAATCAGAGATGGGGAATCAGAGGCGGGGAATCAGAGGCAGGGAATCAGACACGGGGAATCAGAGGTGGGGAATTAGAGCTTTGGAATCAGAGGCGGGGAATCATAGTTGGGGATTCAGAGATGGGGAATCAGAGGCGGGGAATCCGATATGGGGAATCAGAGGCGGGGAATCAGAAGTGGGGAAACATAGGCGGGGAATCATATGGGGAATCAGAGGTGGCGAATCAGAGGCAGTGAATCAGAGATGGGGAAGCAGAGGTGGGGAATCAGATGTGATGAATCAGAGCTGGGGAATCAGAGGCGGGGATTCAGAGTTGGGGAATCAGAGGCGGGGAATCAGATATGGGGAAACAGAGGCGTGGAATCAGAGGCGGGGAAACAGACGCGGGGAATCAGATATGGGGAATCAGAGATGGGGAATCAGAGGTGGGGAATCAGACGCGGGGAATCAGAGGTGTTGAATCAGAGATGGGGAATCAGAGGCGGGGAATCAGAGGCAGGGAATCAGACGTGGTGAACCAGAGGAGGGGATTAATAGCTGACGAATCAGGGGCAGGGAATCAGAGGTGTGGAATCAGAGGCTGGGAATCAGATATGGGGAATCAGAGGCGGGGAATCAGAGGCGGGAAATCAGAGGCGGGGAATCAGATATGGGGAATCAGAGGTGGGGAATCAGAGGTTGTGAATCAGAGATGGGGAATCAGAGGCGGGGAATCAGAGGCAGGGAATCACACGCGGGGAATCAGAGGCGGGGAATCAGAGCTGGGGAATCAGAGGCGGGGAATCAGAGTTGTGGATCAGAGGCGGGGAATCAGATATGGGGAATCAGAGGCGGGGAATCAGAGGCGGGGAAACAGAGGCGGGAAATCAGATATGGGGAATCAGAGGTGGGTAATCAGGGGCGGGGAATCTGTGGCAGGGAATCAGAGGAGGGGAATCAGAGGCGGGGAATCAGAGGCAGGGAATCATACACGGGGAATCAGAGGCGGGGAATCAGAGATGGGGAATCAGAGGCCGGGAATAAGAGGTGGGGAATCAGAGTCAGGGAATCAGAGATGGGGCATATGAGGTGGGGAATCAGATATGGGGAATCAGAGGCGGGGAATCAGAGGCGGGGAAACAGAGGCGGGGAATCAGATATGGGGAATCAGAGGAGGCGAATCAGATGCACTGAATTAGAGATGGGGAATCAGAGGCGGGGTATCAGAGGCGACCAATCAGAGGCGGGGAAACAGAGGCGGGGAATCAGATATGGGGAATCAGAGGTGGGGAATCAGGGGCGGGGAATCAGTGGCAGGGAATCAGAGGCTGGGAATCAGAGGCCTGGAATCAGATGCCGGGAATAAGAGGATTGGGAATCAGAGATGGGGAATCAGAGGCGGGGTATCACAGTTGGGGAATCAGAGGCGGGGAGTTAGATATGGGGAATCAGAGGTGGGGAATCAGAGGCAGGGAAACAGAGGCGGGGAATCAGAGGCGGGGAATCAGAGGCAGGGAATCAGACACGGGGAATCAGAGGCGGGGAATCAGAGATGGGGAATCAGAGGCGGGGCATCAGAGGCAGGGAATCAGATGCGAGGAATCAGAGGCGGGGAATCAGAGGTGGGGAATCAGAGGCGGGAAATCAGAGTTGGGGAATCAGAGGCGGGGAATCAGATATGGGGAAACAGAGGCGGGGAATCAGAAACGGGGAAACAGAGGCGGGGAATCAGATATGGGGAATCAGAGGTGGGGAATCAGAGGTTGGGAATAAGAGGCAGGGAATCAGACGCGGGGAATCAAAGGCGGGGAATCAGAGGCAGGGAATCGGATGTGCGGAATCAGAGATGGGGAATCAGAGGTGGGGAATCATAGTCCGGGGAAACAGCGGCGGGGAATCAGATATGGGGAATCAGAGTTGGGGAATCAGAGGTTGGGAATCAGAGGCGGGGAATCAGAGGCGGGGAATCAGAGACAGGGAATCAGAGGCAGGGAATCAGATGTGGGGAATCAGAGGCGGGGAATCAGAGATGGGGAATCAGAGCGGGGAATCAGAGGCAGGGAATCAGACGCGGGGAATCAGAGGCGGGGAATCAGAGATGGGGAATAACAGGCTGGGAATCAGAGTTGGGGTATCAGAGGCGGGGAATCAGATATGGGGAAAAAGAGGCGGGGATTCAGAGGCGGGGAAACAGAGGCGGGGAAACAGATATGGGGAAACAGAGGCGCGGAATCAGAGGCGGGGAAATGAGGCGGGGAATCAGATATGGGGAATCAGAGGTGGGGAATCAGAGGTTGAGAATCAGAGGCAGGGAATCAGAGGCTGTGAATCAGAGGCAGGGAATCAGATGCGGGGAATCAGAGGCGGGGAATGAGAGGTGGGGAATCAGAGTCCAGGAATCAGAGATGGTGAATCAGAGGAGGGGAATCAGAGGCGGGGAAACATAGGTGGGGAATCAGATATGGGGAATCAGAGGTGGGGAATCAGAGGCGGTGAATTAGAGATGGGGAATCAGAGGCTGTGAATCAGAGGCAGGAAATCAGACACGGGGAATAGGAGGTGGGGAATCAGAGGCAGTGAATCAGAGCTGGGGAATCAGAGGTTGGGAATCAGAGGCGAGGAATCAGAGGCGGGGAATCAGAGACAGGGAATCAGAGGCAGGGAATCAGATGTGGGGAATCAGAGATGGGGAATCAGAGGCAGGGAATCAGAATCAGAAGCGGGGAATCAGAGGCGGGGAATCAGAGGCCGGGAATCACAGGCCGGGAATCAGAGGCCGGGAATCAGAGGTGGGGAATCAGAGGCAGGGAATCAGACGTGGGGAACCAGAGGCGGGGGTTCATAGCTGACGAATCAGGGGCGGGGAATCAGAGGTGTGGAATCAGAGGCTGGGAATCAGATATGGGGAATCAGAGGGGCGAATCAGAGGCGGGGAAACAGAGGCGCGGAATCAGATATGGGGAATCAGAGGTGGGGAATCAGAGGGGCGAATCAGAGGCGGGGAAACAGAGGCGGGGAATCAGATATGGGGAATCAGAGGTGGGGAATCAGAGGTTGTGAATCAGAGATGGGGAATCAGAGGCGGGGAATCAGAGGCAGGGAATCAGACGCGGGGAATCAGAGGCGGGGAATCAGAGCTGGGGAATCAGAGGCAGGGAATCAGACGTGGGGAACCAGAGGCGGGGATTCATAGCTGACGAATCAGGGGTGGGGAATCAGAGGTGTGGAATCAGAGGCTGGGTATCAGATATGGGGAATGAGAGGCGGGGAATCAGAGGCGGGGAAACAGAGGCGGGGAATCAGATATGGGGAATCAGAGGTGGGGAATCAGAGGTTGTGAATCAGAGATGGGGAATCAGAGGCGGGGAATCAGAGGCAGGGAATCAGACGCGGGGAATCAGAGGCGGGGAATCAGAGCTGGGGAATCAGACGCGGGGAATCAGAGTTGGGGATCAGAGGCGGGGAATCAGATATGGGGAATCAGAGGCGGGGAATCAGAGGCGGGGAAACAGAGGCGGGGAATCAGATATGGGGAATCAGAGGTGGGGAATCAGAGGTTGGGAATCAGAGGCGGGGAATCAGAGGCGGGGAATCAGAGACAGGGAATCAGAGGCAGGGAATCAGATGTGGGGAATCAGAGGCGGGGAAACAGAGATGGGGAATCAGAGCGGGGAATCAGAGGCAGGGAATCAGACGCGGGGAATCAGAGGCGGGGAATCAGAGATGGGGAATAACAGGCTTGGAAGTCAGAGTTGGGGTATCAGAGGCGGGGAATCAGATATGGGGAAAAAGAGGCGGGGATTCAGAGGAGGCGAATCAGAGGCAGTTAATTAGAGATGGGGAATCAGAGGCGGGGTATCAGAGGCGACCAATCAGAGGTGGGGAAACAGAGGCGGGTAATCAGATATGGGGAATCAAGGTGGGGAATCAGGGGCGGGGAGTCTGTGGCAGGGAATCAGAGGAGGGGAATCAGAGGCGGGGAATCAGAGGCAGGGAATCATACACGGGGAATCAGAGGCGGGGAATCAGAGATGGGGAATCAGAAGCCGGGAATCAGAGGTGGGGAATCAGAGTCCGGGAACCAGAGATGGGGAATCAGAGGCGGCGAATCCGATATGGGGAATCAGAGGCGGGGAATCAGATATGGGGAATCAGAGGAGGCGAATCAGAGGCAGTGAATTAGAGATGGGGAATCAGAGGCGGGGTATCAGAGGTGACCAATCAGAGGCGGGGAAACAGAGGCGGGGAATCAGATATGGGGAATCAAAGGTGGGGAATCAGGGGCGGGGATTCAGTGGCAGGGAATCAGAGGCTGGGAATCAGAGGCCGGGAATCAGATGCCGGGAATAAGAGGACTGGGAATCAGAGATGGGGAATCAGAGGCGGGGTATCAGAGTTGGGGAATCAGAGGCGGGGAGGCAGATATGGGGAATCAGAGGCGGGGAATCAGAGGCGGGGAAACAGAGGCGAGGAATCGTAGGCGGGGAATCAGAGGCAGGGAATCAGACACGGGGAATCAGAGGCGGGGAATCAGAGGTTGAGAATCAGAGGCAGGGAATCAGAGGCTGTGAATCAGAGGCAGGGAATCAGATGCGGGGAATCAGAGGCGGGGAATGAGAGGTGGGGAATCAGAGTCCAGGAATCAGAGATGGTGAATCAGAGGAGGGGAATCAGAGGCGGGGAAACATAGGTGGGGAATCAGATATGGGGAATCAGAGGTGGGGAATCAGAGGCGGTGAATTAGAGATGGGGAATCAGAGGCTGTGAATCAGAGTCAGGAAATCAGACACGGGGAATAGGAGGCGGGGAATCAGAGGGAGTGAATCAGAGCTGGGGAATCAGAGGTTGGGAATCAGAGGCGGGGAATCAGAGGCGGGGAATCAGAGACAGGGAATCAGAGGCAGGGAATCAGATGTGGGGAATCAGAGATGGGGAATCAGAGGCAGGGAATCAGAATCAGAAGCGGGGAATCAGAGGCGGGGAATCAGAGGCCGGGAATCACAGGCCGGGAATCAGAGGCCGGGAATCAGAGGTGGGGAATCAGAGGCAGGGAATCAGACGTGGGGAACCAGAGGAGGGGATTCATAGCTGACGAATCAGGGGCGGGGAATCAGAGGTGTGGAATCAGAGGCTGGGAATCAGATATGGGGAATCAGAGGGGCGAATCAGAGGCGGGGAAACAGAGGCGGGGAATCAGATATGGGGAATCAGAGGTGGGGAATCAGAGTTTGTGAATCAGAGATGGGGAATCAGAGGCGGGGAATCAGAGGCAGGGAATCAGACGTGGGGAATCAGAGGCGGGGAATCAGAGCTGGGGAATCAGAGGCGGGGAATCAGACGTGGGGAACCAGAGGCGGGGATTCATAGCTGACGAATCAGGGGCGGGGAATCAGAGGTGTGGAATCAGAGGCTGGGAATGAGATATGGGGAATCAGAGGCGGGGAATCAGAAGCGGGGAAACAGAGGCGGGGAATCAGATCTGGGGAATCAGAGGTGGGGAATAAGAGGTTGTGAATCAGAGATGGGGAATCAGAGGCGGGGAATCAGAGGCAGGGAATCAGACGCGGGGAATCAGAGGCGGGGAATCAGAGCTGGGGAATCAGAGGCGGGGAATCAGAGGCGGGGAATCAGAGGCAGGGAATCATACACGGGGAATCAGAGGCGGGGAATCAGAGATGGGGAATCAGAAGCCGGGAATCAGAGGTGGGGAATCAGAGTCCGGGAATCAGAGATGGGGAATCAGAGGCCGCGAATCCGATATGGGGAATCAGAGGCGGGGAATCAGATATGGGGAATCAGAGGAGGCGAATCAGAGGCAGTGCATTAGAGATGGGGAATCTGAGGCGGGGTATCAGAGGCGACCAATCAGAGGCGGGGAAACAGAGGCGGGTAATCAGATATGGGGAATCAGAGGTGGGGAATCAGGGGCGGGGATTCAGTGGCAGGGAATCAGAGGCTGGGAATCAGAGGCCGGGAATCAGATGCCGGGAATAAGAGGACTGGGAATCTGAGATGGGGAATCAGAGGCGGGGTATCAGAGTTGGGGAATCAGAGGCGGGGAGTCAGATATGGGGAATCAGAGGCGGGGAATCAGAGGCGGGGAAACAGAGGCGAGGAATCGTAGGCGGGGAATCAGAGGCAGGGAATCAGACACGGGGAATCAGAGGCGGGGAATCAGAGATGGGGAATCAGAGGCGGGGCATCAGAGGCAGGGAATCAGATGCGAGGAATCAGAGGCGGGGAATCAGAGGTGGGGAATCAGAGGCGGGAAATCGGAGTGGGGAATCAGATGCGGGGAATCAGATATGGGGAAACAGAGGCGGGGAATCAGAAGCGGGGAAACAGAGGCGGGGAATCAGATATGGGGAATCAGAGGTGGGGAACCAGAGGTTGGGAATAAGAGGCAGGGAATCAGACGCGGGGAATCAGAGGCGGGGAATCAGAGGTAGGGAATCGGATGTGCGGAATCAGAGATGGGGAATCAGAGGTGGGGAATCAGAGTCCGGGGAAACAGCGGCGGGGAATCAGATATGGGGAATCAGAGACGGCGAATCAGAGACAGGGAATCAGAGGCAGGGAATCAGATGTGGGGAATCAGAGTCGGTGAATCAGATATGGGGAAACAGAGGCGTGGAATCAGAGGCGGGGAAACAGAGGCGGAGAATCAGATATAGGGAATCATAGGTGGGGAATCATAGGTTGGGAATCAGAGGCAGGGAATCAGACGCGGGGAATCAGAGGCGGGGAATCAGAGGCAGGGAATCGGATGTGCGGAATCAGAGATGGTGAATCAGAGGTGGGGAATCAGAGTCCGGGGAAACAGCGGCGGGGAATCAGATATGGGGAATCAGAGACGGCGAATCAAAGACAGGGAATCAGAGGCAGGGAATCAGATGTGGGGAATCAGAGGCGGCGAATCAGATATGGGGAAACAGAGGTGGGGAATCAGAGGCGGGGAAACAGAGGCGGAGAATCAGATATAGGGAATCAGAGGTGGGGAATCATAGGTTGGGAATCAGAGGCAGGGAATCAGACGTGGGGAATCAGAGGCGGGGAATCAGAGGCAGGGAATCGGATGTGCGGAATCTGAGATGGGGAATCTGAGGTGGGGAATCAGAGTCCGGGAATCAGATATGGGGAAACAGAGGCGGGGAATCAGAGGCGGGGAAACAGAGGCGGGGAAACAGATATGGGGAAACAGAGGCGCGGAATCAGAGGCGGGGAAATGAGGCGGGAAATCAGATATGGGGAATCAGAGGTGGGGAATCAGAGGTTGAGAATCAGAGGCAGGGAATCAGAGGCTGTGAATCAGAGGCAGGGAATCAGATGCGGGGAATCAGAGGCGGGGAATGAGAGGTGGGGAATCAGAGTCCAGGAATCAGAGATGGTGAATCAGAGGAGGGGAATCAGAGGCGGGGAAACATAGGTGGGGAATCAGATGTGGGGAATCAGAGGTGGGGAATCAGAGGCGGTGAATTAGAGATTGGGAATCAGAGGCTGTGAATCAGAGGCAGGAAATCAGACACGGGGAATAGGAGGCGGGGAATCAGAGGCAGTGAATCAGAGCTGGGGAATCAGAGGTTGGGAATAAGAGGCGAGGAATCAGAGGCGGGGAATCAGAGACAGGGAATCAGAGGCAGGGAATCAGATGTGGGGAATCAGAGATGGGGAATCAGAGGCAGGGAATCAGAATCAGAAGCGGGGAATCAGAGGCGGGGAATCAGAGGCCGGGAATCACAGGCCGGGAATCAGAGGCCGGGAATCTGAGGTGGGGAATCAGAGGCAGGGAATCAGACGTGGGGAACCAGAGGCGGGGGTTCATAGCTGACGAATCACGGGCGGGGAATCAGAGGTGTGGAATCAGAGGCTGGGAATCAGATATGGGGAATCAGAGGGGCGAATCAGAGGCGGGGAAACAGAGGCGGGGAATCAGATATGGGGAATCAGAGGTGGGGAATCAGAGGTTGTGAATCAGAGATGGGGAATCAGAGGCGGGGAATCAGAGGCAGGGAATCAGACGCGGGGAATCAGAGGCGGGGAATCAGAGCTGGGGAATCAGAGGTGGGGAATCAGGGGCAGGGAATCAGTGGCAGGGAATCAGAGGCGGGGAATCAGAGGCAGGGAATCAGAGGCAGGGAATCAGACACGGGGAATCAGAGGCGGGGAATCAGAGATGGGGAATCAGAGGCGGGGAATCAGAGCTGGGGAATCAGAGGCGGGGAATCAGAGGCAGGGAATCAGACGCGGGGAATCAGAGGTGGGGAATCAGAGGCGGTGAATCAGAGATGGGGAATAAGAGGCGGGGAATCAGAGGCAGGAAATCAGACACGGGGATTCAGAGGCTGGGAATCAGACGCGGGGAATCAGAGGCGGGGAATGAGATATGGAGAATCAGAGGCGGGGAATCAGAGGCGGGGAAACAGAGGTGGTGAATCAGATATGGGGAATCAGAGGTGGCGAATCAAAGGCGGTGAATCAGAGATGGGGAATCAGAGGCGCGGAATCAGAGGCAGGGAATCAGATGCGGGGAATCAGAGGAGGCGAATCAGAGCTGGCGAATCAGAGGCGGGGAATAGAGGTGGGCAATCAGAGCCGGGGAATCAGATATGGGGAAACAGAGGCGGGGAATCAGATATGGGGAATAAGAGGTGGGGAATCAGAGGTTGTGAATCAGAGATGGGGAATCAAGGCGGGGAATCAGAGGCAGGGAATCAGATGCGGGGAATCAGAGGCGTGGATTCAGAGCTGGGGAATCAGAGGCGGGGAATCAGAGTTGGGGAATCAGAGGCAGGGAATCAGATATGGGGAATCAGAGGCGGGGAATCAGAGGCGGGGAAACAGAGGCGGGGAATCAGATATGGGGAATCAGAGGTGGGGAATCAGGGGCAGGGAATCAGTGGCAGGGAATCAGAGGCGGGGAATCAGAGGCGGGGAATCAGAGGCAGGGAATCAGATATGGGGAATCAGAGGCGGGGAATCAGAAATGGGGAATCAGAGGCGGGGAATCAGAGGCAGGGAATCGGACGCCGGGAATCAGAGGCGGGGAATCAGAGGCGGGGAATCAGATATGGGGAAATAGAGGTGGGGAATCAGATATGGAAAATCAGAGGTGTGGAATCAGAGGTTGGGAATCAGAGGCAGGGAATCAGAGGCGGGGAAACAGAGGCGGGGAATCAGATATGGTGAATCAGAGGTGGCGAATCAAAGGCGGTGAAACAGAGATGGGGAATCAGGGCAGGGAATCAGAGGCAGGGAATCAGAGCTGGGGAAACAGAGGCGGGGAATCAGATATGGGGAATCAGAGGTGGGGAATCAGGGGCGGGGAATCAGTGGCAGGGAATCAGAGCTGGGGAATCAGAGGTGGGGATTCAGAGCTGGGGAAACAGAGGCGGGGAATCAGATATGGGGAATCAGAGGTGGGGAATCAGGGGCGGGGAATTAGTGGCAGGGAATCAGAGGCCGGGAATAAAAGGCGGGGAATCAGAGCTGGAGAATCAGAGGCGGGGAATCAGAGTTGGGGAATCAGAGGTGGGGAATTAGAGGTTAAGAATCAGAGGCAGGGAATCAGAGGCGGGGAATCAGAGGCGGGGAATCAGAGGCAGGGAATCGGATGTGCGGAATCAGAGATGGGGAATCAGAGGTGGGGATTCAGAGGTGGTGAATCAGAGAAGGGGAATCAGAGGCGGGGAATCAGAGGCAGGGAATCAGACGCAGGGAATCAAAGGCGGGGAATCATAGCTGGCGAATTAGAGGAGGGGAATCAGAGTTGGGGAATCAGAGGCGGGGAATCAGATATGGGAAAACAGAGGCGGGGAATCAGAGGCGGGGAAAAATAGGCGGGAAATCTGATATGGGGAATCAGAGGTGGGGAATCAGGGGCAGGGAATCAGTGGCAGGGAATCAGACGCGGGGAATCAGAGGCGGGGAATCAGATGCAGGGAATCAGACACGGGGAATCAGAGGCGGGGAATCAGAGATTGGGAATCAGAGGCGGGGAATCAGAGGCAGGGAATCGGATGCCGGAAATCAGAGGCGGGAAATCAGAGCTGGGGAATCAAAGGAGGGGAATCAGAGTTGGGGAATCAGAGGCGGCGAAGCAGATATGGGGAAAATGAGGCGGGGAATCAGATATGGGGAATCAAAGGTGGGGAATCAGATATGGGGAATCAGAGGCTAGGAATCAGAGGGGGGGAAACAGAGGCGGGGAATGAGATATGGGCAATCAGAGGTGGCGAATCAGAGGTAGAGAATCAGAGATGGGGAAGCAGAGGTGGGGAATCAGAGGCGGGAAATCAGAGCTGGGGAATCAGAGGCGGGGAATCAGAGTTGGGGAATCAGAGTCCGGGAATCAGAGATGGGGAATCAGAGGCGGGGAATCAAATATGGGGAATCAGAGGTGGGGAATCAGAGGCGGGGAAACAGAGGCGGTGAATCAGATATGGGGAATCAGAGGTGGCGAATCAGAGGTTGAGAATCAGAGATGGGGAAGCAGAGGTGGGGAATCAGATGTGATGAATTAGAGATGGGGAATCAGAGGCGGGGTATCAGAGGCGGCCAATCAGAGGCGGGGAATCAGAGGCGTGGAATCAGATATGGGAAATCAGAGGTGGGGAATCAGAGGCGGGGAAACAGAGGCGGGGAATCAGATATGGGGTATCAGAGGTGGGGAATCAGTGGCAGGGAATCAGAGGAGGGGATTCAGAGGCGGGGAATCAGAGGCAGGGAATCAGACACTGGGAATCAGAGGCGGTGAATCAGGGATGGGGAATGAGAGGCCGGGAAACAGAGGTGGGGAATCAGAGACCGGGAATCAGAGATGGGGAATCAGAGGCGGGGAATCAGATATGGGGAATCAGAGGCGGGGAATCAGAAGCGGGGAAACAGAGGCGGTGAATCAGATATTCGGAATCAGAGGTTGCGAATCAGAGGTAGAGAATCAGAGATGGGGAAGCAGAGGTGGGGAATCAGATGTGATGAATTAGAGATGGGGAATCAGAGGCGGGGTATCAGAGGTGCCAATCAGAGGCTGTGAAACAGAGGCGGGGAATCAGATATGGGGAAACAGAGGCGGGGAATCAGAGGCAGGGAAACAGAGGCGGGGAATCAGATATGGGGATTCAGAGGTGGGGAATAACAGGTTGCGAATCAGAGGCAGGGAATCAGAGGCGGGGAATCAGAGGCGGGGAATCAGAGGCAGGGAATCGGATGTGCAGAATCAGAGATGGGGAATCAGAGGTGGGGAATCAGAGGTGGTGAATCAGAGATGGGGAATCAAAGGCGTGGAATGAGAGGCAGGGTCAGACACGGGGAATCAGAGGCGGGGAATCAGATGTGGGGAACCAGAGGAGGGGAATCATAGCTGGCGAATCAGAGGCGGGGAATCAGAGGTGGGGAATCATAGGCGGGGAATCAGATATGGGGAATCAGAGGTGGGGAATCAGAGGCGGGGAAACAGAGGCGGGGAATCAGATATGTTGGATCAGAGGTGGGGAATCAGAGGCGGGGAATCAGAGCTGGGGAATCAGAGGCGGGAATCAGAGTTGGGGAATCTGAGGCAGGGAATCAGATATGGGGAATCAGAGGTGGGGAATCAGAGGCGGGGAAACAGAGGCGGGGAATCAGATATGGGGTATCAGAGGTGGGGAATCAGGAGCGGGGAATCAGTGGCAGGGAATCAGAGGAGGGGATTCAGAGGCGGGGAATCAGAGGCAGGGAATCAGACACTGGGAGTCAGAGGCGGTGAATCAGGGATTGGGAATCAGAGGCCGGGAAACAGAGGTGGGGAATCAGAGACCGGGAATCAGAGATGGGGAATCAGAGGCGGGGAATCAGATATGGGGAATCAGAGGTGGGGAATCAGAGGCAGGGAAACAGAGGCGGTGAATCAGATATTGGGAATCAGAGGTGGCGAATCAGAGGTAGAGAATCGGAGATGGGGAAGCAGAGGTGGGGAATCAGATGTGATGAATTAGAGATGGGGAATCAGAGGCGGGGTATCAGAGGTGCCAATCAGAGGCGGGGAAACAGAGGCGGGGAATCAGATATGGGGAATATGAGGTGGGGAATAAGAGGTTGCGAATCAGAGGCAGGGAATCAGAGGCGGGGAATCAGAGGCGGGGAATCAGAGGCAGGGAATCGGATGTGCGGAATCAGAGATGGGGTATCAGAGGTGGGGAATCAGAGGTGGTGAGTCAGACATGGGGAATCAGAGGCGGGGAATCAGAGGCAGGGAATCAGAAACGGGGAATCAGAGGCGGGCAATCATAACTGGCGAATCAGAGGAGGGGAATCAGTGGTGGGGAATCAGAGGCGGGGAATCAGATATGGTGAATCAGAGGTGGGGAATCAGAGGCGGGGAAACAGAGGCCGGGAATCAGATATGTTGTATCACAGGTGGGGAATCAGAGGCGGGAAATCAGAGCTGGGGATTCAGAGGCGGGGAAATCAGAGTTGGGGAATCAGAGTCCGGGAATCAGAGATGGGAAATCAGAGGAGGGGAATCAAATATGGGGAATCAGAGGCGGGGAATCAGAGTTGGGGAATGAGTCCGGGAATCAGAGATGGGGAATTAGAGGCGGGGAATCAAATATGGGGAATCAGAGGCGGGGAATCAGATGCGGGGAAACAGAGGCGGTGAATCAGATATGGGCAATCAGAGGTGGCGAATCAGAGGTAGAGAATCAGAGATGGGGAAGCAGAGGTGGGGAATCAGATGTGATGAATTAGAGATGGGGAATCAGAGGCGGGGTATCAGAGGCGGGGAATCAGAGTTGGGGAATCAGAGGAGGAGAATCAGATATGGGGAAACAGAGGCCGGGAATCAGAGGCAGGGAAACAGAGGCGGGGAATCAGATATGGGGAATCAGAGGTGGGGAATTAGAGGTTGCGAATCAGAGGCAGGGAATCAGAGGCGGAGAATCAGAGGCGGGGAATCATAGGCAGGGAATCGGATGAGCGGAATCAGAGATGGGGAATCAGAGGTGGGGAATCAGAGGTGGAGAATCAGAGAAGGGGAATCAGAGGCGGGGAATCAGATGCAGGGAATCAGATGCAGGGAATCAGAGGCGGGGAATCATAGCTGGCGAATCAGAGGAGGGGAATCAGAGTTGGGGAATCAGAGGCGGGGAATCAGATATGGGGAAACAGAGGCGGGGAATCAGAGGCGGGGAAACAGAGGCGGGGAATCAGATATGGGGATTCAGAGGTGGGGAATCAGAGGTTGGGAATCAGAGGCAGGGAATCAGAGGCGGGGAATCAGAGGCAGGGAATCAGATGCGGGGAATCAGAGGCAGGGAATCAGAGCTGGGGAATCAGAGGCGGGGAATCAGAGTTGGGAAATCAGAGGTGGGGAATCAGGGGCGGGGAATCAGTGGCAGGGAATCAGAGGCCGGGAATAAAAGGCGGGGAATCAGAGCTGGAGAATCAGAGGCGGGGAATCAGAGTTGGGGAATCAGAGGTGGGGAATTAGAGGTTAAGAATCAGAGGCAGGGAATCAGAGGCGGGGAATCAGAGGCGGGGAATCAGAGGCAGGGAATCGGATGTGCGGAATCAGAGATGGGGAATCAGAGGTGGGGATTCAGAGGTGGTGAATCAGAGAAGGGGAATCAGAGGCGGGGAATCAGAGGCAGGGAATCAGACGCAGGGAATCAAAGGCGGGGAATCATAGCTGGCGAATTAGAGGAGGGGAATCAGAGTTGGGGAATCAGAGGCGGGGAATCAGATATGGGGAAACAGAGGTGGGGAATCAGAGGCGGGGAAACAGAGGCGGGAAATCAGATATGGGGAATCAGAGGTGGGGAATCAGGGGCAGGGAATCAGTGGCAGGGAATCAGACGCGGGGAATCAGAGGCGGGGAATCAGATGCAGGGAATCAGACACGGGGAATCAGAGGCGGGGAATCAGAGATGGGGAATCAGAGGCGGGGAATCAGAGGCAGGGAATTGGATGCCGGAAATCAGAGGCGGGAAATCAGAGCTGGGTAATCAGAGGAGGGGAATCAGAGTTGGGGAATCAGAGGCGGCGAAGCAGATATGGGGAAAATGAGGCGGGGAATCAGATATGGGGAATCAAAGGCGGGGAATCAGATATGGGGAATCAGAGGCTTGGAATCAGAGGGGGGGAAAGAGAGGCGGGGAATCAGTGGCAGGGAATCAGATATGGGGAAACAGAGGCGGGGAATCAGAGGCGGGCAAACAGAGGCGGGGAATTAGATATGGGGAATCAGAGGTGGGGAATCAGAGGTGGTGAATCAGAGATGGGGAATCACAGGCGGGGAATCAGAGGCAGGGAATAGAACGCGGGGAATCAGAGGCAGGGAATCAGAGCTGGGGAATCAGAGGCGGGGAATCAGATATGGGAAAACAGAAGCGGGGAATCAGAGGCGGGGAAACAGAGGCGGGGAATCAGACATGGGGAATCGGATGCGGAGAATCAGAGGTGGGGAATCAGAGCTGGGGAATCAGAGGCGGGGAATCAGAGTTGGGGCATCAGAGGTGGGGAATTAGATATGGGGAAACAGAGGCGGGGAATCAGAGGCGGGGAAACAGATGCGGGGAATCAGATATGGGGAATCAGAGGTGGGGAATCAGAGGCAGGGAATCAGATGTGAGGAATCAGAGATGGGGAATCAGAGGCAGGGAATCAGAATCAGAAGCGGGGAATCAGAGGCCGGGAATCAGAGACCGGGAATCAGATGCTGGGAATAAGAGGCCAGGAATCAGAGGTGGGGAATCAGTGTCCGGGAATCAGAGATGGGGATTCAGAGGCGGGGAATGAGATATGGAGAATCAGAGGCGGGGAATCAGAGGCGGGGAAACAGAGGTGGTGAATCACATATGGGGAATCAGAGGTGGCGAATCAAAGGCGGTGAATCAGATATGGGGAATCAGAGGCGCGGAATCAGAGGCAGGGAATCAGATGCGGGGAATCAGAGGAGGCGAATCAGAGCTGGCGAATCAGAGGCGGGGAATAGAGGTGGGCAATCAGAGCCGGGGAATCAGATATGGGGAAACAGAGGCGGTGAATCAGATATGGGCAATCAGAGGTGGCGAATCAGAGGTAGAGAATCAGAGATGGGGAAGCAGAGGTGGGGAATCAGATGTGATGAATTAGAGATGGGGAATCAGAGGCGGGGTATCAGAGGCGGGGAATCAGAGTTGGGGAATCAGAGGAGGGGAATCAGATATGGGGAAACAGAGGCCGGGAATCAGAGGCAGGGAAACAGAGGCGGGGAATCAGATATGGGGAATCAGAGGTGGGGAATTAGAGGTTGCGAATCAGAGGCAGGGAATCAGAGGCGGAGAATCAGAGGCGGGGAATCATAGGCAGGGAATCGGATGAGCGGAATCAGAGATGGGGAATCAGAGGTGGGGAATCAGAGGTGGAGAATCAGAGAAGGGGAATCAGAGGCGGGGAATCAGATGCAGGGAATCAGATGCAGGGAATCAGAGGCGGGGAATCATAGCTGGCGAATCAGAGGAGGGGAATCAGAGTTGGGGAATCAGAGGCGGGGAATCAGATATGGGGAAACAGAGGCGGGGAATCAGAGGCGGGGAAACAGAGGCGGGGAATCAGATATGGGGATTCAGAGGTGGGGAATCAGAGGTTGGGAATCAGAGGCAGGGAATCAGAGGCGGGGAATCAGAGGCAGGGAATCAGATGCGGGGAATCAGAGGCAGGGAATCAGAGCTGGGGAATCAGAGGCGGGGAATCAGAGTTGGGAAATCAGAGGTGGGGAATCAGGGGCGGGGAATCAGTGGCAGGGAATCAGAGGCCGGGAATAAAAGGCGGGGAATCAGAGCTGGAGAATCAGAGGCGGGGAATCAGAGTTGGGGAATCAGAGGTGGGGAATTAGAGGTTAAGAATCAGAGGCAGGGAATCAGAGGCGGGGAATCAGAGGCGGGGAATCAGAGGCAGGGAATCGGATGTGCGGAATCAGAGATGGGGAATCAGAGGTGGGGATTCAGAGGTGGTGAATCAGAGAAGGGGAATCAGAGGCGGGGAATCAGAGGCAGGGAATCAGACGCAGGGAATCAAAGGCGGGGAATCATAGCTGGCGAATTAGAGGAGGGGAATCAGAGTTGGGGAATCAGAGGCGGGGAATCAGATATGGGGAAACAGAGGTGGGGAATCAGAGGCGGGGAAACAGAGGCGGGAAATCAGATATGGGGAATCAGAGGTGGGGAATCAGGGGCAGGGAATCAGTGGCAGGGAATCAGACGCGGGGAATCAGAGGCGGGGAATCAGATGCAGGGAATCAGACACGGGGAATCAGAGGCGGGGAATCAGAGATGGGGAATCAGAGGCGGGGAATCAGAGGCAGGGAATTGGATGCCGGAAATCAGAGGCGGGAAATCAGAGCTGGGTAATCAGAGGAGGGGAATCAGAGTTGGGGAATCAGAGGCGGCGAAGCAGATATGGGGAAAATGAGGCGGGGAATCAGATATGGGGAATCAAAGGCGGGGAATCAGATATGGGGAATCAGAGGCTAGGAATCAGAGGGGGGGAAAGAGAGGCGGGGAATCAGTGGCAGGGAATCAGATATGGGGAAACAGAGGCGGGGAATCAGAGGCGGGCAAACAGAGGCGGGGAATTAGATATGGGGAATCAGAGGTGGGGAATCAGAGGTGGTGAATCAGAGATGGGGAATCACAGGCGGGGAATCAGAGGCAGGGAATAGAACGCGGGGAATCAGAGGCAGGGAATCAGAGCTGGGGAATCAGAGGCGGGGAATCAGATATGGGAAAACAGAAGCGGGGAATCAGAGGCGGGGAAACAGAGGCGGGGAATCAGACATGGGGAATCGGATGCGGAGAATCAGAGGTGGGGAATCAGAGCTGGGGAATCAGAGGCGGGGAATCAGAGTTGGGGCATCAGAGGTGGGGAATTAGATATGGGGAAACAGAGGCGGGGAATCAGAGGCGGGGAAACAGAGGCAGGGAATCAGATATGGGGAATCAGAGGTGGGGAATCAGAGGCAGGGAATCAGATGTGCGGAATCAGAGATGGGGAATCAGAGGAAGGGAATCAGAATCAGAAGCGGGGAATCAGAGGCCGGGAATCAGAGACCGGGAATCAGATGCTGGGAATAAGAGGCCGGGAATCAGAGGTGGGGAATCAGTGTCCGGGAATCAGAGATGGGGATTCAGAGGCGGGGAATGAGATATGGAGAATCAGAGGCGGGGAATTAGAGGCGGGGAAACAGAGGTGGTGAATCACATATGGGGAATCAGAGGTGGCGAATCAAAGGCGGTGAATCAGATATGGGGAATCAGAGGCGCGGAATCAGAGGCAGGGAATCAGATGCGGGGAATCAGAGGAGGCGAATCAGAGCTGGCGAATCAGAGGCGGGGAATAGAGGTGGGCAATCAGAGCCGGGGAATCAGATATGGGGAAACAGAGGCGGGGAATCAGATATGGGGAATAAGAGGTGGGGAATCAGAGGTTGTGAATCAGAGATAGGGAATCAAGGTGGGGAATCAGAGGCAGGGAATCAGATGCGGGGAATCAGAGGCGTGGATTCAGAGCTGGGGAATCAGAGGCGGGGAATCAGAGTTGGGGAATCAGAGGCAGGGAATCAGATATGGGGAATCAGAGGAGGGGTATCAGAGGCGGGAAACAGAGGCGGGGAACCAGATATGGGGAATCAGAGGTGGGGAATCAGGGGCAGGGAATCAGTGGCAGGGAATCAGAGGCGGGGAATCAGAGGCGGGGAATCAGAGGCAGGGAATCAGACACGGGGAATCAGAGGCGGGGAATCAGAGATGGGGAATCAGAGGCGGGGAATCAGAGCTGGGGAATCAGAGGCGGGGAATCAGAGGCAGGGAATCAGACGCGGGGAATCAGAGGTGGGGAATCAGAGGCGGTGAATCAGAGATGGGGAATAAGAGGCGGGGAATCAGAGGCAGGAAATCAGACACGGGGATTCAGAGGCTGGGAATCAGACGCGGGGAATCAGAGGCGGGGAATGAGATATGGAGAATCAGAGGCGGGGAATCAGAGGCGGGGAAACAGAGGTGGTGAATCAGATATGGGGAATCAAAGGTGGCGAATCAAAGGCGGTGAATCAGAGATGGGGAATCAGATGCGGGGAATCAGAGGAGGCGAATCAGAGCTGGCGAATCAGAGGCGGGGAATAGAGGTGGGCAATCAGAGCCGGGGAATCAGATATGGGGAAACAGAGGCGGGGAATCAGATATGGGGAATAAGAGGTGGGGAATCAGAGGTTGTGAATCAGAGATGGGGAATCAAGGCGGGGAATCAGAGGCAGGGAATCAGATGCGGGGAATCAGAGGCGGGGAATCAGAGGCGGGGAAACAGAGGCGGGGAATCAGATATGGGGAATCAGAGGTGGGGAATCAGGGGCAGGGAATCAGTGGCAGGGAATCAGAGGCGGGGAATCAGAGGCGGGGAATCAGAGGCAGGGAATCAGATATGGGGAATCAGAGGCGGGGAATCAGAGATGGGGAATCAGAGGCGGGGAATCAGAGGCAGGGAATCGGACGCCGGGAATCAGAGGCGGGGAATCAGAGGCGGGGAATCAGATATGGGGAAATAGAGGTGGGGAATCAGATATGGAAAATCAGAGGTGTGGAATCAGAGGTTGGGAATCAGAGGCAGGGAATCAGAGGCGGGGAAACAGAGGCGGGGAATCAGATATGGTGAATCAGAGGTGGCGAATCAAAGGCGGTGAAACAGAGATGGGGAATCAGGGCAGGGAATCAGAGGCAGGGAATCAGAGCTGGGGAAACAGAGGCGGGGAATCAGATATGGGGAATCAGAGGTGGGGAATCAGGGGCGGGGAATCAGTGGCAGGGAATCAGAGCTGGGGAATCAGAGGTGGGGATTCAGAGCTGGGGAAACAGAGGCGGGGAATCAGATATGGGGAATCAGAGGTGGGGAATCAGGGGCGGGGAATCAGTGGCAGGGAATCAGAGGCCGGGAATAAAAGGCGGGGAATCAGAGCTGGAGAATCAGAGGCGGGGAATCAGAGTTGGGGAATCAGAGGTGGGGAATTAGAGGTTAAGAATCAGAGGCAGGGAATCAGAGGCGGGGAATCAGAGGCGGGGAATCAGAGGCAGGGAATCGGATGTGCGGAATCAGAGATGGGGAATCAGAGGTGGGGATTCAGAGGTGGTGAATCAGAGAAGGGGAATCAGAGGCGGGGAATCAGAGGCAGGGAATCAGACGCAGGGAATCAAAGGCGGGGAATCATAGCTGGCGAATTAGAGGAGGGGAATCAGAGTTGGGGAATCAGAGGCGGGGAATCAGATATGGGGAAACAGAGGCGGGGAATCAGAGGCGGGGAAACAGAGGCGGGAAATCTGATATGGGGAATCAGAGGTGGTGAATCAGGGGCAGGGAATCAGTGGCAGGGAATCAGACGCGGGGAATCAGAGGCGGGGAATCAGATGCAGGGAATCAGACACGGGGAATCAGAGGCGGGGAATCAGAGATTGGGAATCAGAGGCGGGGAATCAGAGGCAGGGAATCGGATGCCGGAAATCAGAGGCGGGAAATCAGAGCTGGGGAATCAGAGGAGGGGAATTAGAGTTGGGGAAACAGAGGCGGCGAAGCAGATATGGGGAAAATGAGGCGGGGAATCAGATATGGGGAATCAAAGGTGGGGAATCAGATATGGGGAATCAGAGGCTAGGAATCAGAGGGGGGGAAACAGAGGCGGGGAATAAGATATGGGCAATCAGAGGTGGCGAATCAGAGGTAGAGAATCAGAGATGGGGAAGCAGAGGTGGGGAATCAGAGGCGGGAAATCAGAGCTGGGGAATCAGAGGCCGGGAATAAAAGGCGGGGAATCAGAGCTGGAGAATCAGAGGCGGGGAATCAGAGTTGGGGAATCAGAGGTGGGGAATTAGAGGTTAAGAATCAGAGGCAGGGAATCAGAGGCGGGGAATCAGAGGCGGGGAATCAGAGGCAGGGAATCGGATGTGCGGAATCAGAGATGGGGAATCAGAGGTGGGGATTCAGAGGTGGTGAATCAGAGAAGGGGAATCAGAGGCGGGGAATCAGAGGCAGGGAATCAGACGCAGGGAATCAAAGGCGGGGAATCATAGCTGGCGAATTAGAGGAGGGGAATCAGAGTTGGGGAATCAGAGGCGGGGAATCAGATATGGGGAAACAGAGGCGGGGAATCAGAGGCGGGGAAACAGAGGCGGGAAATCTGATATGGGGAATCAGAGGTGGGGAATCAGGGGCAGGGAATCAGTGGCAGGGAATCAGACGCGGGGAATCAGAGGCGGGGAATCAGATGCAGGGAATCAGACACGGGGAATCAGAGGCGGGGAATCAGAGATTGGGAATCAGAGGCGGGGAATCAGAGGCAGGGAATCGGATGCCGGAAATCAGAGGCGGGAAATCAGAGCTGGGGAATCAGAGGAGGGGAATCAGAGTTGGGGAAACAGAGGCGGCGAAGCAGATATGGGGAAAATGAGGCGGGGAATCAGATATGGGGAATCAAAGGTGGGGAATCAGATATGGGGAATCAGAGGCTAGGAATCAGAGGGGGGGAAACAGAGGCGGGGAATAAGATATGGGCAATCAGAGGTGGCGAATCAGAGGTAGAGAATCAGAGATGGGGAAGCAGAGGTGGGGAATCAGAGGCGGGAAATCAGAGCTGGGGAATCAGAGGCGGGGAATCAGAGTTGGGGAATCAGAGTCCGGGAATCAGAGATGGGGAATCAGAGGCGGGGAATCAAATATGGGGAATCAGAGGTGGGGAATCAGAGGCGGGGAAACAGAGGCGGTGAATCAGATATGGGGAATCAGAGGTGGCGAATCAGAGGTTGAGAATCAGAGATGGGGAAGCAGAGGTGGGGAATCAGATGTGATGAATTAGAGATGGGGAATCAGAGGCGGGGTATCAGAGGCGGCCAATCAGAGGCGGGGAATCAGAGGCGTGGAATCAGATATGGGAAATCAGAGGTGGGGAATCAGAGGCGGGGAAACAGAGGCGGGGAATCAGATATGGGGTATCAGAGGTGGGGAATCAGTGGCAGGGAATCAGAGGAGGGGATTCAGAGGCGGGGAATCAGAGGCATGGAATCAGACACTGGGAATCAGAGGCGGTGAATCAGGGATGGGGAATGAGAGGCCGGGAAACAGAGGTGGGGAATCAGAGACCGGGAATCAGAGATGGGGAATCAGAGGCGGGGAATCAGATATGGGGAATCAGAGGCGGGGAATCAGAAGCGGGGAAACAGAGGCGGTGAATCAGATATTCGGAATCAGAGGTTGCGAATCAGAGGTAGAGAATCAGAGATGGGGAAGCAGAGGTGGGGAATCAGATGTGATGAATTAGAGATGGGGAATCAGAGGCGGGGTATCAGAGGTGCCAATCAGAGGCGGTGAAACAGAGGCGGGGAATCAGATATGGGGAAACAGAGGCGGGGAATCAGAGGCAGGGAAACAGAGGCGGGGAATCAGATATGGGGATTCAGAGGTGGGGAATAACAGGTTGCGAATCAGAGGCAGGGAATCAGAGGCGGGGAATCAGAGGCGGGGAATCAGAGGCAGGGAATCGGATGTGCAGAATCAGAGATGGGGAATCAGAGGTGGGGAATCAGAGGTGGTGAATCAGAGATGGGGAATCAAAGGCGTGGAATGAGAGGCAGGGTCAGACACGGGGAATCAGAGGCGGGGAATCAGATGTGGGGAACCAGAGGAGGGGAATCATAGCTGGCGAATCAGAGGCGGGGAATCAGAGGTGGGGAATCATAGGCGGGGAATCAGATATGGGGAATCAGAGGTGGGGAATCAGAGGCGGGGAAACAGAGGCGGGGAATCAGATATGTTGGATCAGAGGTGGGGAATCAGAGGCAGGGAATCAGAGCTGGGGAATCAGAGGCGGGGAATCAGAGTTGGGAAATCAGAGGTGGGGAATCAGGGGCGGGGAATCAGTGGCAGGGAATCAGAGGCCGGGAATAAAAGGCGGGGAATCAGAGCTGGAGAATCAGAGGCGGGGAATCAGAGTTGGGGAATCAGAGGTGGGGAATTAGAGGTTAAGAATCAGAGGCAGGGAATCAGAGGCGGGGAATCAGAGGCGGGGAATCAGAGGCAGGGAATCGGATGTGCGGAATCAGAGATGGGGAATCAGAGGTGGGGATTCAGAGGTGGTGAATCAGAGAAGGGGAATCAGAGGCGGGGAATCAGAGGCAGGGAATCAGACGCAGGGAATCAAAGGCGGGGAATCATAGCTGGCGAATTAGAGGAGGGGAATCAGAGTTGGGGAATCAGAGGCGGGGAATCAGATATGGGGAAACAGAGGTGGGGAATCAGAGGCGGGGAAACAGAGGCGGGAAATCAGATATGGGGAATCAGAGGTGGGGAATCAGGGGCAGGGAATCAGTGGCAGGGAATCAGACGCGGGGAATCAGAGGCGGGGAATCAGATGCAGGGAATCAGACACGGGGAATCAGAGGCGGGGAATCAGAGATGGGGAATCAGAGGCGGGGAATCAGAGGCAGGGAATTGGATGCCGGAAATCAGAGGCGGGAAATCAGAGCTGGGTAATCAGAGGAGGGGAATCAGAGTTGGGGAATCAGAGGCGGCGAAGCAGATATGGGGAAAATGAGGCGGGGAATCAGATATGGGGAATCAAAGGCGGGGAATCAGATATGGGGAATCAGAGGCTAGGAATCAGAGGGGGGGAAAGAGAGGCGGGGAATCAGTGGCAGGGAATCAGATATGGGGAAACAGAGGCGGGGAATCAGAGGCGGGCAAACAGAGGCGGGGAATTAGATATGGGGAATCAGAGGTGGGGAATCAGAGGTGGTGAATCAGAGATGGGGAATCACAGGCGGGGAATCAGAGGCAGGGAATAGAACGCGGGGAATCAGAGGCAGGGAATCAGAGCTGGGGAATCAGAGGCGGGGAATCAGATATGGGAAAACAGAAGCGGGGAATCAGAGGCGGGGAAACAGAGGCGGGGAATCAGACATGGGGAATCGGATGCGGAGAATCAGAGGTGGGGAATCAGAGCTGGGGAATCAGAGGCGGGGAATCAGAGTTGGGGCATCAGAGGTGGGGAATTAGATATGGGGAAACAGAGGCGGGGAATCAGAGGCGGGGAAACAGAGGCGGGGAATCAGATATGGGGAATCAGAGGTGGGGAATCAGAGGCAGGGAATCAGATGTGCGGAATCAGAGATGGGGAATCAGAGGAAGGGAATCAGAATCAGAAGCGGGGAATCAGAGGCCGGGAATCAGAGACCGGGAATCAGATGCTGGGAATAAGAGGCCGGGAATCAGAGGTGGGGAATCAGTGTCCGGGAATCAGAGATGGGGATTCAGAGGCGGGGAATGAGATATGGAGAATCAGAGGCGGGGAATTAGAGGCGGGGAAACAGAGGTGGTGAATCACATATGGGGAATCAGAGGTGGCGAATCAAAGGCGGTGAATCAGATATGGGGAATCAGAGGCGCGGAATCAGAGGCAGGGAATCAGATGCGGGGAATCAGAGGAGGCGAATCAGAGCTGGCGAATCAGAGGCGGGGAATAGAGGTGGGCAATCAGAGCCGGGGAATCAGATATGGGGAAACAGAGGCGGGGAATCAGATATGGGGAATAAGAGGTGGGGAATCAGAGGTTGTGAATCAGAGATAGGGAATCAAGGTGGGGAATCAGAGGCAGGGAATCAGATGCGGGGAATCAGAGGCGTGGATTCAGAGCTGGGGAATCAGAGGCGGGGAATCAGAGTTGGGGAATCAGAGGCAGGGAATCAGATATGGGGAATCAGAGGAGGGGTATCAGAGGCGGGAAACAGAGGCGGGGAACCAGATATGGGGAATCAGAGGTGGGGAATCAGGGGCAGGGAATCAGTGGCAGGGAATCAGAGGCGGGGAATCAGAGGCGGGGAATCAGAGGCAGGGAATCAGACACGGGGAATCAGAGGCGGGGAATCAGAGATGGGGAATCAGAGGCGGGGAATCAGAGCTGGGGAATCAGAGGCGGGGAATCAGAGGCAGGGAATCAGACGCGGGGAATCAGAGGTGGGGAATCAGAGGCGGTGAATCAGAGATGGGGAATAAGAGGCGGGGAATCAGAGGCAGGAAATCAGACACGGGAATCAGAGGCTGGGAATCAGACGCGGGGAATCAGAGGCGGGGAATGAGATATGGAGAATCAGAGGCGGGGAATCAGAGGCGGGGAAACAGAGGTGGTGAATCAGATATGGGGAATCAAAGGTGGCGAATCAAAGGCGGTGAATCAGAGATGGGGAATCAGATGCGGGGAATCAGAGGAGGCGAATCAGAGCTGGCGAATCAGAGGCGGGGAATAGAGGTGGGCAATCAGAGCCGGGGAATCAGATATGGGGAAACAGAGGCGGGGAATCAGATATGGGGAATAAGAGGTGGGGAATCAGAGGTTGTGAATCAGAGATGGGGAATCAAGGCGGGGAATCAGAGGCAGGGAATCAGATGCGGGGAATCAGAGGCGTGGATTCAGAGCTGGGGAATCAGAGGCGGGGAATCAGAGTTGGGGAATCAGAGGCAGGGAATCAGATATGGGGAATCAGAGGCGGGGAATCAGAGGCGGGGAAACAGAGGCGGGGAATCAGATATGGGGAATCAGAGGTGGGGAATCAGGGGCAGGGAATCAGTGGCAGGGAATCAGAGGCGGGGAATCAGAGGCGGGGAATCAGAGGCAGGGAATCAGATATGGGGAATCAGAGGCGGGGAATCAGAGATGGGGAATCAGAGGCGGGGAATCAGAGGCAGGGAATCGGACGCCGGGAATCAGAGGCGGGGAATCAGAGGCGGGGAATCAGATATGGGGAAATAGAGGTGGGGAATCAGATATGGAAAATCAGAGGTGTGGAATCAGAGGTTGGGAATCAGAGGCAGGGAATCAGAGGCGGGGAAACAGAGGCGGGGAATCAGATATGGTGAATCAGAGGTGGCGAATCAAAGGCGGTGAAACAGAGATGGGGAATCAGGGCAGGGAATCAGAGGCAGGGAATCAGAGCTGGGGAAACAGAGGCGGGGAATCAGATATGGGGAATCAGAGGTGGGGAATCAGGGGCGGGGAATCAGTGGCAGGGAATCAGAGCTGGGGAATCAGAGGTGGGGATTCAGAGCTGGGGAAACAGAGGCGGGGAATCAGATATGGGGAATCAGAGGTGGGGAATCAGGGGCGGGGAATCAGTGGCAGGGAATCAGAGGCCGGGAATAAAAGGCGGGGAATCAGAGCTGGAGAATCAGAGGCGGGGAATCAGAGTTGGGGAATCAGAGGTGGGGAATTAGAGGTTAAGAATCAGAGGCAGGGAATCAGAGGCGGGGAATCAGAGGCGGGGAATCAGAGGCAGGGAATCGGATGTGCGGAATCAGAGATGGGGAATCAGAGGTGGGGATTCAGAGGTGGTGAATCAGAGAAGGGGAATCAGAGGCGGGGAATCAGAGGCAGGGAATCAGACGCAGGGAATCAAAGGCGGGGAATCATAGCTGGCGAATTAGAGGAGGGGAATCAGAGTTGGGGAATCAGAGGCGGGGAATCAGATATGGGGAAACAGAGGCGGGGAATCAGAGGCGGGGAAACAGAGGCGGGAAATCTGATATGGGGAATCAGAGGTGGTGAATCAGGGGCAGGGAATCAGTGGCAGGGAATCAGACGCGGGGAATCAGAGGCGGGGAATCAGATGCAGGGAATCAGACACGGGGAATCAGAGGCGGGGAATCAGAGATTGGGAATCAGAGGCGGGGAATCAGAGGCAGGGAATCGGATGCCGGAAATCAGAGGCGGGAAATCAGAGCTGGGGAATCAGAGGAGGGGAATTAGAGTTGGGGAAACAGAGGCGGCGAAGCAGATATGGGGAAAATGAGGCGTGGAATCAGATATGGGGAATCAAAGGTGGGGAATCAGATATGGGGAATCAGAGGCTAGGAATCAGAGGGGGGGAAACAGAGGCGGGGAATAAGATATGGGCAATCAGAGGTGGCGAATCAGAGGTAGAGAATCAGAGATGGGGAAGCAGAGGTGGGGAATCAGAGGCGGGAAATCAGAGCTGGGGAATCAGAGGCCGGGAATAAAAGGCGGGGAATCAGAGCTGGAGAATCAGAGGCGGGGAATCAGAGTTGGGGAATCAGAGGTGGGGAATTTGAGGTTAAGAATCAGAGGCAGGGAATCAGAGGCGGGGAATCAGAGGCGGGGAATCAGAGGCAGGGAATCGGATGTGCGGAATCAGAGATGGGGAATCAGAGGTGGGGATTCAGAGGTGGTGAATCAGAGAAGGGGAATCAGAGGCGGGGAATCAGAGGCAGGGAATCAGACGCAGGGAATCAAAGGCGGGGAATCATAGCTGGCGAATTAGAGGAGGGGAATCAGAGTTGGGGAATCAGAGGCGGGGAATCAGATATGGGGAAACAGAGGCGGGGAATCAGAGGCGGGGAAACAGAGGCGGGAAATCTGATATGGGGAATCAGAGGTGGGGAATCAGGGGCAGGGAATCAGTGGCAGGGAATCAGACGCGGGGAATCAGAGGCGGGGAATCAGATGCAGGGAATCAGACACGGGGAATCAGAGGCGGGGAATCAGAGATTGGGAATCAGAGGCGGGGAATCAGAGGCAGGGAATCGGATGCCGGAAATCAGAGGCGGGAAATCAGAGCTGGGGAATCAGAGGAGGGGAATCAGAGTTGGGGAAACAGAGGCGGCGAAGCAGATATGGGGAAAATGAGGCGGGGAATCAGATATGGGGAATCAAAGGTGGGGAATCAGATATGGGGAATCAGAGGCTAGGAATCAGAGGGGGGGAAACAGAGGCGGGGAATAAGATATGGGCAATCAGAGGTGGCGAATCAGAGGTAGAGAATCAGAGATGGGGAAGCAGAGGTGGGGAATCAGAGGCGGGAAATCAGAGCTGGGGAATCAGAGGCGGGGAATCAGAGTTGGGGAATCAGAGTCCGGGAATCAGAGATGGGGAATCAGAGGCGGGGAATCAAATATGGGGAATCAGAGGTGGGGAATCAGAGGCGGGGAAACAGAGGCGGTGAATCAGATATGGGGAATCAGAGGTGGCGAATCAGAGGTTGAGAATCAGAGATGGGGAAGCAGAGGTGGGGAATCAGATGTGATGAATTAGAGATGGGGAATCAGAGGCGGGGTATCAGAGGCGGCCAATCAGAGGCGGGGAATCAGAGGCGTGGAATCAGATATGGGAAATCAGAGGTGGGGAATCAGAGGCGGGGAAACAGAGGCGGGGAATCAGATATGGGGTATCAGAGGTGGGGAATCAGTGGCAGGGAATCAGAGGAGGGGATTCAGAGGCGGGGAATCAGAGGCATGGAATCAGACACTGGGAATCAGAGGCGGTGAATCAGGGATGGGGAATGAGAGGCCGGGAAACAGAGGTGGGGAATCAGAGACCGGGAATCAGAGATGGGGAATCAGAGGCGGGGAATCAGATATGGGGAATCAGAGGCGGGGAATCAGAAGCGGGGAAACAGAGGCGGTGAATCAGATATTCGGAATCAGAGGTTGCGAATCAGAGGTAGAGAATCAGAGATGGGGAAGCAGAGGTGGGGAATCAGATGTGATGAATTAGAGATGGGGAATCAGAGGCGGGGTATCAGAGGTGCCAATCAGAGGCGGTGAAACAGAGGCGGGGAATCAGATATGGGGAAACAGAGGCGGGGAATCAGAGGCAGGGAAACAGAGGCGGGGAATCAGATATGGGGATTCAGAGGTGGGGAATAACAGGTTGCGAATCAGAGGCAGGGAATCAGAGGCGGGGAATCAGAGGCGGGGAATCAGAGGCAGGGAATCGGATGTGCAGAATCAGAGATGGGGAATCAGAGGTGGGGAATCAGAGGTGGTGAATCAGAGATGGGGAATCAAAGGCGTGGAATGAGAGGCAGGGTCAGACACGGGGAATCAGAGGCGGGGAATCAGATGTGGGGAACCAGAGGAGGGGAATCATAGCTGGCGAATCAGAGGCGGGGAATCAGAGGTGGGGAATCATAGGCGGGGAATCAGATATGGGGAATCAGAGGTGGGGAATCAGAGGCGGGGAAACAGAGGCGGGGAATCAGATATGTTGGATCAGAGGTGGGGAATCAGAGGCAGGGAATCAGAGCTGGGGAATCAGAGGCGGGGAATCAGAGTTGGGGAATCAGAGGCAGGGAATCAGATATGGGGAATCAGAGGTGGGGAATCAGAGGCGGGGAAACAGAGGCGGGGAATCAGATATGGGGTATCAGAGGTGGGGAATCAGGAGCGGGGAATCAGTGGCAGGGAATCAGAGGAGGGGATTCAGAGGCGGGGAATCAGAGGCAGGGAATCAGACACTGGGAGTCAGAGGCGGTGAATCAGGGATTGGGAATCAGAGGCCGGGAAACAGAGGTGGGGAATCAGAGACCGGGAATCAGAGATGGGGAATCAGAGGCGGGGAATCAGATATGGGGAATCAGAGGTGGGGAATCAGAGGCAGGGAAACAGAGGCCGTGAATCAGATATTGGGAATCAGAGGTGGCGAATCAGAGGTAGAGAATCGGAGATGGGGAAGCAGAGGTGGGGAATCAGATGTGATGAATTAGAGATGGGGAATCAGAGGCGGGGTATCAGAGGTGCCAATCAGAGGCGGGGAAACAGAGGTGGGGAATCAGATATGGGGAATCAGAGGTGGGGAATAAGAGGTTGCGAATCAGAGGCAGGGAATCAGAGGCGGGGAATCAGAGGCGGGGAATCAGAGGCAGGGAATTGGATGTGCGGAATCAGAGATGGGGTATCAGAGGTGGGGAATCAGAGGTGGTGAGTCAGACATGGGGAATCAGAGGCGGGGAATCAGAGGCAGGGAATCAGAAACGGGGAATCAGAGGCGGGCAATCATAACTGGCGAATCAGAGGAGGGGAATCAGTGGTGGGGAATCAGAGGCGGGGAATCAGATATGGTGAATCAGAGGTGGGGAATCAGAGGCGGGGAAACAGAGGCCGGGAATCAGATATGTTGTATCACAGGTGGGGAATCAGAGGCGGGAAATCAGAGCTGGGGATTCAGAGGCGGGGAAATCAGAGTTGGGGAATCAGAGTCCGGGAATCAGAGATGGGAAATCAGATGAGGGGAATCAAATATGGGGAATCAGAGGCGGGGAATCAGAGTTGGGGAATGAGTCCGGGAATCAGAGATGGGGAATTAGAGGCGGGGAATCAAATATGGGGAATCAGAGGCGGGGAATCAGATGCGGGGAAACAGAGGCGGTGAATCAGATATGGGCAATCAGAGGTGGCGAATCAGAGGTAGAGAATCAGAGATGGGGAAACAGAGGTGGGGAATCAGATGTGATGAATTAGAGATGGGGAATCAGAGGCGGGGTATCAGAGGCGGGGAATAAGAGTTGGGGAATCAGAGGAGGGGAATCAGATATGGGGCAACAGAGGCCGGGAATCAGAGGCAGGGAAACAGAGGCGGGGAATCAGATATGGGGAATCAGAGGTGGGGAATTAGAGGTTGCGAATCAGAGGCAGGGAATCAGAGGCGGAGAATCAGAGGCGGGGAATCATAGGCAGGGAATCGGATGAGCGGAATCAGAGATGGGGAATCAGAGGTGGGGAATCAGAGGTGGAGAATCAGAGAAGGGGAATCAGAGGCGGGGAATCAGATGCAGGGAATCAGATGCAGGGAATCAGAGGCGGGGAATCATAGCTGGCGAATCAGAGGAGGGGAATCAGAGTTGGGGAATCAGAGGCGGGGAATCAGATATGGGGAAACAGAGGCGGGGAATCAGAGGCGGGGAAACAGAGGCGGGGAATCAGATATGGGGATTCAGATGTGGGGAATCAGAGGTTGGGAATCAGAGGCAGGGAATCAGAGGCGGGGAATCAGAGGCAGGGAATCAGATGCGGGGAATCAGAGGCAGGGAATCAGAGCTGGGGAATCAGAGGCGGGGAATCAGAGTTGGGAAATCAGAGGTGGGGAATCAGGGGCGGGGAATCAGTGGCAGGGAATCAGAGGCCGGGAATAAAAGGCGGGGAATCAGAGCTGGAGAATCAGAGGCGGGGAATCAGAGTTGGGGAATCAGAGGTGGGGAATTAGAGGTTAAGAATCAGAGGCAGGGAATCAGAGGCGGGGAATCAGAGGCGGGGAATCAGAGGCAGGGAATCGGATGTGCGGAATCAGAGATGGGGAATCAGAGGTGGGGATTCAGAGGTGGTGAATCAGAGAAGGGGAATCAGAGGCGGGGAATCAGAGGCAGGGAATCAGACGCAGGGAATCAAAGGCGGGGAATCATAGCTGGCGAATTAGAGGAGGGGAATCAGAGTTGGGGAATCAGAGGCGGGGAATCAGATATGGGGAAACAGAGGTGGGGAATCAGAGGCGGGGAAACAGAGGCGGGAAATCAGATATGGGGAATCAGAGGTGGGGAATCAGGGGCAGGGAATCAGTGGCAGGGAATCAGACGCGGGGAATCAGACGCGGGGAATCAGAGGCGGGGAATCAGATGCAGGGAATCAGACACGGGGAATCAGAGGCGGGGAATCAGAGATGGGGAATCAGAGGCGGGGAATCAGAGGCAGGGAATTGGATGCCGGAAATCAGAGGCGGGAAATCAGAGCTGGGTAATCAGAGGAGGGGAATCAGAGTTGGGGAATCAGAGGCGGCGAAGCAGATATGGGGAAAATGAGGCGGGGAATCAGATATGGGGAATCAAAGGCGGGGAATCAGATATGGGGAATCAGAGGCTAGGAATCAGAGGGGGGGAAAGAGAGGCGGGGAATCAGTGGCAGGGAATCAGAGGCCGGGAATAAAAGGCGGGGAATCAGAGCTGGAGAATCAGAGGCGGGGAATCAGAGTTGGGGAATCAGAGGTGGGGAATTAGAGGTTAAGAATCAGAGGCAGGGAATCAGAGGCGGGGAATCAGAGGCGGGGAATCAGAGGCAGGGAATCGGATGTGCGGAATCAGAGATGGGGAATCAGAGGTGGGGATTCAGAGGTGGTGAATCAGAGAAGGGGAATCAGAGGCGGGGAATCAGAGGCAGGGAATCAGACGCAGGGAATCAAAGGCGGGGAATCATAGCTGGCGAATTAGAGGAGGGGAATCAGAGTTGGGGAATCAGAGGCGGGGAAACAGAGGCGGGAAATCAGATATGGGGAATCAGAGGTGGGGAATCAGGGGCAGGGAATCAGTGGCAGGGAATCAGACGCGGGGAATCAGACACGGGGAATCAGAGGCGGGGAATCAGAGATGGGGAATCAGAGACGGGGAATCAGAGGCAGGGAATCGGATGCCGGAAATCAGAGGCGGGAAATCAGAGCTGGGGAATCAGAGGAGGGGAATCAGAGTTGGGGAATCAGAGGCGGCGAAGCAGATATGGGGAAAATGAGGCGGGGAATCAGATATGGGGAATCAAAGGCGGGGAATCAGATATGGGGAATCAGAGGCTAGGAATCAGAGGGGGGGAAACAGAGGCGGGGAATAAGATATGGGGAATCAGAGGCGGGGAATCAGAGTTGGGGAATCAGAGGCAGGGAATCAGATATGGGGAATCAGAGGCGGGGAATCAGAGGCGGGGAAACAGGCGGGGAATCAGATATGGGGAATCAGAAGTGGGGAATCAGGGGCAGGGAATCAGTGGCAGGGAATCAGAGGGGGGGAATCAGAGGCGGGGAATCAGAGTAAGGGAATCAGACACGGGGAATCAGAGGCGGGGAATCAGAGATGGGGAATCAGAGGCGGGGAATCAGAGGCAGGGAATCGGACGCCGGGAATCAGAGGCGGGGAATCAGAGCTGTGGAATCAGAGGCGGGGAATCAGAGTTGGGGAATCAGAGGCGGGGAATCAGATATGGGGAAATAGAGTCGGGGAATCAGATATGGGGAATCAGAGGTGTGGAATCAGAGGTTGGGAATCAGAGGCAGGGAATCAGAGGCGGGGAAACAGAGGCGGGGAATCAGATATGGGGAATCAGAGGTGGCGAATCAAAGGCGGTGAAACAGAGATGGGGAATCAGGGCAGGGAATCAGAGGCAGGGAATCAGAGCTGGGGAAACAGAGGCGGGGAATCAGATATGGGGAATCAGAGGTGGGGAATCAGTGGCGGGCAAACAGAGGCGGGGAATTAGATATGGGGAATCAGAGGTGGGGAATCAGAGGTGGTGAATCAGAGATGGGGAATCACAGGCGGGGAATCAGAGGCAGGGAATAGAACGCGGGGAATCAGAGGCAGGGAATCAGAGCTGGGGAATCAGAGGCGGGGAATCAGATATGGGAAAACAGAAGCGGGGAATCAGAGGCGGGGAAACAGAGGCGGGGAATCAGACATGGGGAATCGGATGCGGAGAATCAGAGGTGGGGAATCAGAGCTGGGGAATCAGAGGCGGGGAATCAGAGTTGGGGCATCAGAGGTGGGGAATTAGATATGGGGAAACAGAGGCGGGGAATCAGAGGCGGGGAAACAGTGGCGGGGAATCAGATATGGGGAATCAGAGGTGGGGAATCAGAGGCAGGGAATCAGATGTGCGGAATCAGAGATGGGGAATCAGAGGCAGGGAATCAGAATCAGAAGCGGGGAATCAGAGGCCGGGAATCAGAGACCGGGAAACAGATGCTGGGAATAAGAGGCCGGGAATCAGAGGTGGGGAATCAGTGTAGGGGAATCAGAGATGGGGATTCAGAGGCGGGGAATGAGATATGGAGAATCAGAGGCGGGGAATCAGAGGCGGGGAAACAGAGGTGGTGAATCACATATGGGGAATCAGAGGTGGCGAATCAAAGGCGGTGAATCAGAGATGGGGAATCAGAGGCGCGGAATCAGAGGCAGGGAATCAGATGCGGGGAATCAGAGGAGGCGAATCAGAGCTGGCGAATCAGAGGCGGGGAATAGAGGTGGGCAATCAGAGCCGGGGAATCAGATATGGGGAAACAGAGGCGGGGAATCAGATATGGGGAATAAGAGGTGGGGAATCAGAGGTTGTGAATCAGAGATAGGGAATCAAGGCGGGGAATCAGAGGCAGGGAATCAGATGCGGGGAATCAGAGGCGTGGATTCAGAGCTGGGGAATCAGAGGCGGGGAATCAGAGTTGGGAAATCAGAGGCAGGGAATCAGATATGGGGAATCAGAGGAGGGGTATCAGAGGCGGGAAACAGAGGCGGGGAACCAGATATGGGGAATCAGAGGTGGGGAATCAGGGGCAGGGAATCAGTGGCAGGGAATCAGAGGCGGGGAATCAGAGGCGGGGAATCAGAGGCAGGGAATCAGACACGGGGAATCAGAGGCGGGGAATCAGAGATGGGGAATCAGAGGCGGGGAATCAGAGCTGGGGAATCAGAGGCGGGGAATCAGAGGCAGGGAATCAGACGCGGGGAATCAGAGGTGGGGAATCAGAGGCGGTGAATCAGAGATGGGGAATAAGAGGCGGGGAATCAAAGGCAGGAAATCAGACACGGGGATTCAGAGGCTGGGAATCAGACGCGGGGAATCAGAGGCGGGGAATGAGATATGGAGAATCAGAGGCGGGGAATCAGAGGCGGGGAAACAGAGGTGGTGAATCAGATATGGGGAATCAGAGGTGGCGAATCAAAGGCGGTGAATCAGAGATGGGGAATCAGAGGCGCGGAATCAGAGGCAGGGAATCAGATGCGGGGAATCAGAGGAGGCGAATCAGAGCTGGCGAATCAGAGGCGGGGAATAGAGGTGGGCAATCAGAGCCGGGGAATCAGATATGGGGAAACAGAGGCGGGGAATCAGATATGGGGAATAAGAGGTGGGGAATCAGAGGTTGTGAATCAGAGATGGGGAATCAAGGCGGGGAATCAGAGGCAGGGAATCAGATGCGGGGAATCATAGGCGTGGATTCAGAGCTGGGGAATCAGAGGCGGGGAATCAGAGTTGGGGAATCAGAGGCAGGGAATCAGATATGGGGAATCAGAGGCGGGGAATCAGAGGCGGGGAAACAGAGGCGGGGAATCAGATATGGGGAATCAGAGGTGGGGAATCAGGGGCAGGGAATCAGTGGCAGGGAATCAGAGGCGGGGAATCAGAGGCGGGGAATCAGAGGCAGGGAATCAGATATGGGGAATCAGAGGCGGGGAATCAGAGATGGGGAATCAGAGGCGGGGAATCAGAGGCAGGGAATCGGACGCCGGGATTCAGAGGCGGGGAATCAGAGGCGGGGAATCAGATATGGGGAAATAGAGGTGGGGAATCAGATATGGAAAATCAGAGGTGTGGAATCAGAGGTTGGGAATCAGAGGCAGGGAATCAGAGGCGGGGAAACAGAGGCGGGGAATCAGATATGGTGAATCAGAGGTGGCGAATCAAAGGCGGTGAAACAGAGATGGGGAATCAGGGCAGGGAATCAGAGGCAGGGAATCAGAGCTGGGGAAACAGAGGCGGGGAATCAGATATGGGGAATCAGAGGTGGGGAATCAGGGGTGGGGAATCAGTGGCAGGGAATCAGAGCTGGGGAATCAGAGGTGGGGATTCAGAGCTGGGGAAACAGAGGCGGGGAATCAGATATTGGGAATCAGAGGTGGGAAATCAGGGGCGGGGAATCAGTGGCAGGGAATCAGAGGCCGGGAATAAAAGGCGGGGAATCAGAGCTGGAGAATCAGAGGCGGGGAATCAGAGTTGGGGAATCAGAGGTGGGGAATTAGAGGTTAAGAATCAGAGGCAGGGAATCAGAGGCGGGGAATCAGAGGCGGGGAATCAGAGGCAGGGAATCGGATGTGCGGAATCAGAGATGGGGAATCAGAGGTGGGGATTCAGAGGTGGTGAATCAGAGAAGGGGAATCAGAGGCGGGGAATCAGAGGCAGGGAATCAGACGCAGGGAATCAAAGGCGGGGAATCATAGCTGGCGAATTAGAGGAGGGGAATCAGAGTTGGGGAATCAGAGGCGGGGAATCAGATATGGGGAAACAGAGGCGGGGAATCAGAGGCGGGGAAACAGAGGCGGGAAATCTGATATGGGGAATCAGACGTGGGGAATCAGGGGCAGGGAATCAGTGGCAGGGAATCAGACGCGGGGAATCAGAGGCGGGGAATCAGATGCAGGGAATCAGACACGGGGAATCAGAGGCGGGGAATCAGAGATTGGGAATCAGAGGCGGGGAATCAGAGGCAGGGAATCGGATGCCGGAAATCAGAGGCGGGAAATCAGAGCTGGGGAATCAGAGGAGGGGAATCAGAGTTGGGGAATCAGAGGCGGCGAAGCAGATATGGGGAAAATGAGGCGGGGAATCAGATATGGGGAATCAAAGGCGGGGAATCAGATATGGGGAATCAGAGGCTAGGAATCAGAGGGGGGGAAACAGAGGCGGGGAATAAGATATGGGGAATCAGAGGCGGGGAATCAGAGTTGGGGAATCAGAGGCAGGGAATCAGATATGGGGAATCAGAGGCGGGGAATCAGAGGCGGGGAAACAGGCGGGGAATCAGATATGGGGAATCAGAAGTGGGGAATCAGGGGCAGGGAATCAGTGGCAGGGAATCAGAGGGGGGGAATCAGAGGCGGGGAATCAGAGTAAGGGAATCAGACACGGGGAATCAGAGGCGGGGAATCAGAGATGGGGAATCAGAGGCGGGGAATCAGAGGCAGGGAATCGGACGCCGGGAATCAGAGGCGGGGAATCAGAGCTGTGGAATCAGAGGCGGGGAATCAGAGTTGGGGAATCAGAGGCGGGGAATCAGATATGGGGAAATAGAGTCGGGGAATCAGATATGGGGAATCAGAGGTGTGGAATCAGAGGTTGGGAATCAGAGGCAGGGAATCAGAGGCGGGGAAACAGAGGCGGGGAATCAGATATGGGGAATCAGAGGTGGCGAATCAAAGGCGGTGAAACAGAGATGGGGAATCAGGGCAGGGAATCATTGGCAGGGAATCAGAGCTGGGGAAACAGAGGCGGGGAATCAGATATGGGGAATCAGAGGTGGGGAATCAGGGGCGGGGAATCAGTGGCAAGGAAAGAGCTGGGGAATCAGAGGTGGGGAATCAGAGCTGGGGAAACAGAGGCGGGGAATCAGATATGGGGAATCAGAGGTGGGGAATCAGGGGCGGGGAATCAGTGGCAGGGAATCAGAGGCCGGGAATAAAAGGCGGGGAATCAGAGCTGGGGAATCAGAGGCGGGGAATCAGAGTTGGGGAATCGGAGGAGGGGAATCAGATATGGGGAAACAGAGGCCGGGAATCAGAGGCAGGGAAACAGAGGCGGGGAATCAGATATGGGGAATCAGAGGTGGGGAATTAGAGGTTGCGAATCAGAGGCAGGGAATCAGAGGCGGGGAATCAGAGGCGGGGAATCAGAGGCAGGGAATCGGATGTGCGGAATCAGAGATGGGGAATCAGAGGTGGGGATTCAGAGGTGGTGAATCAGAGAAGGGGAACCAGAGGCGGGGAATCAGAGGCAGGGAATCAGATGCAGGGAATCAGAGGCGGGGAATCATAGCTGGCGAATTAGAGGAGGGGAATCAGAGTTGGGGAATCAGAGGCGGGGAATCAGATATGGGGAAACAGAGGCGGGGAATCAGAGGTGGGGAAACAGAGGCGGGGAATCAGAGATGGGGAATCAGAGGTGGGGAATCAGTGGCAGGGAATCAGTGGCAGGGAATCAGACGCGGGGAATCAGAGGCGGGGAATCAGAGGCGGGGAATCAGAGGCGGGGAATCAGAGGCAGGGAATCGGATGTGCGGAATCAGAGATGGGGAATCAGAGGTGGGGATTCAGAGGTGGTGAATCAGAGAAGGGGAATCAGAGGCTGGGAATCAGAGGCAGGGAATCAGACGCAGGGAATAAGAGGCGGGGAATCATAGCTGGCGAATTAGAGGAGGGGAATCAGAGTTGGGGAATCAGAGGCGGGGAATCATATATGGGGAATCAGAGGTGGGGAATCAGGGGCAGGGAATCAGTGGCAGGGAATCAGAGGCGGGGAATCATAGCTGGCGAATTAGAGGAAGGGAATCAGAGTTGGGGAAACAGAGGCGGGGAATCAGATATCGGGAATCAGAGGTGGGGAATCAGGGGCAGGGAATCAGTGGCAGGGAATCAGACGCGGGGAATCAGAGGCGGGGAATCAGAGGCAGGGAATCAGACACGGGGAATCAGAGGCGGGGAATCAGAGATGGGGAATCAGAGGCGGGGAATCAGAGGCAGGGAATCAGTGGCCGGGAATCAAATGCTGGGAATAAGAGGCCGGGAATCAGAGGTGGGGAAACAGAGGCGGGGAATCAGATATGGGGAATCAGAGGTGGGGAATCAGGGGCGGGGAATCAGTGGCAGGGAATCAGAGGCCGGGAATAAAAGACGGGGAATAAAAGCTGGGGAATCAGAGGCGGGGAATCAGAGTTGGGGAATCAGAGGAGGGGAATCAGATATGGGGAAACAGAGGCCGGGAACCAGAGGCAGGGAAACAGAGGCGGGGAATCAGATATGGGGAATCAGAGGTGGGGAATTAGAGGTTGCGAATCAGAGGCGGGGAATCAGAGGCGGGGAATCAGAGGCAGGGAATCGGATGTGCGGAATCAGAGATGGGGAATCAGAGGTGGGGATTCAGAGGTGGTGAATCAGATAAGGGGAATCAGAGGCTGGGAATCAGAGGCATGGAATCAGACGCAGGGAATCAGAGGCGGGGAATCATAGCTGGCGATTTAGAGGAGGGGAATCAGAGTTGGGGAATCAGAGGCGGCGAATCAGATATGTGGAAACAGAGGCGGGGAATCAGAGGCGGGGAAACAGAGGCGGGGAATCAGGTATGGGGAATCAGAGGTGGGGAATCAGAGGCAGGGAATCAGATGTGCGGAATCAGAGATGGGGAATCAGAGGCGGGGAATCAGAGCTGGGGAATCAGAAGCCGGAATCAGATGCTGGGAATCAGAGGCCTGGAATCAGAGGCGGGGAATCAGAGGCAGGGAATCAGATGTGCGGAATCAGAGATGCAGAATCAGAAGCAGGGAATCAGAGGCCGGGAATCAGAGGCCGGAATCAGATGCTGGGAATCAGAGGCCTGGAATCAGAGGCGGGGAATCAGAGGCAGGGAATCAGATGCGGGGAATCAGAGGCGGGGAATCAGAGCTGGGGAATCAGAGGCAGGGTATTAGAGTTGGGGAATCAGAGGCGGGGAATCAGATATGGGGAAACAGAGGTGGGGAATCAGAAGCGGGGAAACAGAGGCAGGGAATCAGATATGGGGAATCAGAGGCGGGGAATCAGAGGTGGGGAATCATAGGCAGGGAATCGGATGTGCGGAATCAGAGATGGGGTATCAGAGGTGGGGAATCAGAGGTGGTGAGTCAGAGATGGGGAATCAGAGGCGGGGAATCAGAGGCAGGGAATCAGAAACGGGGATTCAGAGGCGGGCAATCATAACTGGCGAATCAGAGGAGGGGAATCAGTGGTGGGGAATCAGAGGCGGGGAATCAGATATGGTGAATCAGACGTGGGGAATCAGAGGCGGGGAAACAGAGGCCGGGAATCAGATATGTTGTATCAGAGGTGGGGAATCAGAGGCGGGAAATCAGAGCTGGGGAATCAGAGGCGGGGAAATCAGAGTTGGGGAATCAGAGTCCGGGAATCAGAGATGGGAAATCAGAGGAGGGGAATCAAATATGGGGAATCAGAGGCGGGGAATCAGAGTTGGGGAATCAGAGTCCGGGAATCAGAGATGGGGAATCAGAAGCGGGGAATCAAATATGGGGAATAAGAGGCGGGGAATCAGAGGCGGGGAAACAGAGGCGGTGAATCAGATATGGGCAATCAGAGGTGGCGAATCAGAGGTAGAGAATCAGAGATGGGGAAGCAGAGGTGGGGAATCAGAGGCGGGAAATCAGAGCTGGGGAATCAGAGGCGGGGAATCAGAGTTGGGGAATCAGAGTCCGGGAATCAGAGATGGGGAATCAGAGGCGGGGAATCAAATATGGGGAATCAGAGGTGGGGAATCAGAGGCGGGGAAACAGAGGCGGTGAATCAGATATGGGGAATCAGAGGTGGCGAATCAGAGGTTGATAATCAGAGATGGGGAAGCAGAGGTGGGGAATCAGATGTGATGAATTAGAGATGGGGAATCAGAGGCGGGGTATCAGAGGCGGCCAATCAGAGGCGGGGAATCAGAGGCGTGGAATCAGATATGGGAAATCAGAGGTGGGGAATCAGAGGCGGGGAAACAGAGGCGGGGAATCAGATATGGGGTATCAGAGGTGGGGAATCAGGGGCGGGGAATCAGTGGCAGGGAATCAGAGGAGGGGATTCAGAGGCGGGGAATCAGAGGCAGGGAATCAGACACTGGGAATCAGAGGCGGTGAATCAGGGATGGGGAATGAGAGGCCGGGAAACAGAGGTGGGGAATCAGAGACCGGGAATCAGAGATGGGGAATCAGAGGCGGGGAATCAGATATGGTGAATCAGAGGCAGGGAATCAGAAGCGGGGAAACAGAGGCGGTGAATCAGATATTCGGAATCAGAGGTTGCGAATCAGAGGTAGAGAATCAGAGTTGGGGAAGCAGAGGTGGGGAATCAGATGTGATGAATTAGAGATGGGAAATCAGAGGCGGGGTATCAGAGGTGCCAATCAGAGGCGGTGAAACAGAGGCGGGGAATCAGATATGGGGAAACAGAGGCGGGGAATCAGAGGCAGGGAAACAGAGGCGGGGAATCAGATATGGGGATTCAGAGGTGGGGAATAACAGGTTGCGAATCAGAGGCAGGGAATCAGAGGCGGGGAATCAGAGGCGAGGAATCAGAGGCAGGGAATCGGATGTGCAGAATCAGAGATGGGGAATCAGAGGTGGGGAATCAGAGGTGGTGAATCAGAGATGGGGAATCAAAGGCGTGGAATGAGAGTCAGGGTCAGACACGGGGAATCAGAGGCGGGGAATCAGATGTGGGGAACCAGAGGAGGGGAATCATAGCTGGCGAATCAGAGGCGGGGAATCAGAGGTGGGGAATCATAGGCGGGGAATCAGATATGGGGAATCAGAGGTGGGGAATCAGAGGCGGGGAAACAGAGGCGGGGAATCAGATATGTTGGATCAGAGGTGGGGAATCAGAGGCGGGGAATCAGAGCTGGGGAATCAGAGGCGGGGAATCAGAGTTGGGGAATCAGAGGCAGGGAATCAGATATGGGGAATCAGAGGTGGGGAATCAGAGGCGGGGAAACAGAGGCGGGGAATCAGATATGGGGTATCAGAGGTGGGGAATCAGGAGCGGGGAATCAGTGGCAGGGAATCAGAGGAGGGGATTCAGAGGCGGGGAATCAGAGGCAGGGAATCAGACACTGGGAGTCAGAGGCGGTGAATCAGGGATTGGGAATCAGAGGCCGGGAAACAGAGGTGGGGAATCAGAGACCGGGAATCAGAGATGGGGAATCAGAGGCGGGGAATCAGATATGGGGAATCAGAGGTGGGGAATCAGAGGCAGGGAAACAGAGGCGGTGAATCAGATATTGGGAATCAGAGGTGGCGAATCAGAGGTAGAGAATCGGAGATGGGGAATCAGAGGCGGGGTATCAGAGGTGCCAATCAGAGGCGGGGAAACAGAGGCGGGGAATCAGATATGGGGAATCAGAGGTGGGGAATAAGAGGTTGCGAATCAGAGGCAGGGAATCAGAGGCGGGGAATCAGAGGCGGGGAATCAGAGGCAGGGAATCGGATGTGCGGAATCAGAGATTGGGTATCAGAGGTGGGGAATCAGAGGTGGTGAGTCAGACATGGGGAATCAGAGGCGGGGAATCAGAGGCAGGGAATCATAAACGGGGAATCAGAGGCGGGCAATCATAACTGGCGAATCAGAGGAGGGGAATCAGTGGTGGGGAATCAGAGGCGGGGAATCAGATATGGTGAATCAGAGGTGGGGAATCAGAGGCGGGGAAACAGAGGCCGGGAATCAGATATGTTGTATCACAGGTGGGGAATCAGAGGCGGGAAATCAGAGCTGGGGATTCAGAGGCGGGGAAATCAGAGTTGGGGAATCAGAGTCCGGGAATCAGAGATGGGAAATCAGAGGAGGGGAATCAAATATGGGGAATCAGAGGCGGGGAATCAGAGTTGGGGAATGAGTCCTGGAATCAGAGATGGGGAATTAGAGGCGGGGAATCAAATATGGGGAATCAGAGGCGGGGAATCAGATGCGGGGAAACAGAGGCGGTGAATCAGATATGGGCAATCAGAGGTGGCGAATCAGAGGTTGAGAATCAGAGATGGGGAAGCAGAGGTGGGGAATCAGATGTGATGAATTAGAGATGGGGAATCAGAGGCGGGGTATCAGAGGCGGGGAATCAGAGTTGGGGAATCAGAGGAGGGGAATCAGATATGGGGAAACAGAGGCCGGGAATCAGAGGCAGGGAAACAGAGGCGGGGAATCAGATATGGGGAATCAGAGGTGGGGAATTAGAGGTTGCGAATCAGAGGCAGGGAATCAGAGGCGGGGAATCAGAGGCGGGGAATCATAGGCAGGGAATCGGATGAGCGGAATCAGAGATGGGGAATCAGAGGTGGGGAATCAGAGGTGGTGAATCAGAGAAGGGGAATCAGAGGCGGGGAATCAGATGCAGGGAATCAGATGCAGGGAATCAGAGGCGGGGAATCATAGCTGGCGAATCAGAGGAGGGGAATCAGAGTTGGGGAATCAGAGGCGGGGAATCAGATATGGGGAAACAGAGGCGGGGAATCAGAGGCGGGGAAACAGAGGCGGGGAATCAGATATGGGGATTCAGAGGTGGGGAATCAGAGGTTGGGAATCAGAGGCAGGGAATCAGAGGCGGGGAATCAGAGGCAGGGAATCAGATGCGGGGAATCAGAGGCAGGGAATCAGAGCTGGGGAATCAGAGGCGGGGAATCAGAGTTGGGAAATCAGAGGTGGGGAATCAGGGGCGGGGAATCAGTGGCAGGGAATCAGAGGCCGGGAATAAAAGGCGGGGAATCAGAGCTGGAGAATCAGAGGCGGGGAATCAGAGTTGGGGAATCAGAGGTGGGGAATTAGAGGTTAAGAATCAGAGGCAGGGAATCAGAGGCGGGGAATCAGAGGCGGGGAATCAGAGGCAGGGAATCGGATGTGCGGAATCAGAGATGGGGAATCAGAGGTGGGGATTCAGAGGTGGTGAATCAGAGAAGGGGAATCAGAGGCGGGGAATCAGAGGCAGGGAATCAGACGCAGGGAATCAAAGGCGGGGAATCATAGCTGGCGAATTAGAGGAGGGGAATCAGAGTTGGGGAATCAGAGGCGGGGAATCAGATATGGGGAAACAGAGGCGGGGAATCAGAGGCGGGGAAACAGAGGCGGGAAATCAGATATGGGGAATCAGAGGTGGGGAATCAGGGGCAGGGAATCAGTGGCAGGGAATCAGACGCGGGGAATCAGAGGCGGGGAATCTGATGCAGGGAATCAGACACGGGGAATCAGAGGCGGGGAATCAGAGATGGGAAATCAGAGGCGGGGAATCAGAGGCAGGGAATTGGTGCCGGAAATCAGAGGCGGGAAATCAGAGCTGGGTAATCAGAGGAGGGGAATCAGAGTTGGGGAATCAGAGGCGGCGAAGCAGATATGGGGAAAATGAGGCGGGGAATCAGATATGGGGAGTCAAAGGCGGGGAATCAGATATGGGGAATCAGAGGCTAGGAATCAGAGGGGGGGAAAGAGAGGCGGGGAATCAGTGGCAGGGAATCAGAGGCCGGGAATAAAAGGCGGGGAATCAGAGCTGGAGAATCAGAGGCGGGGAATCAGAGTTGGGGAATCAGAGGTGGGGAATTAGAGGTTAAGAATCAGAGGCAGGGAATCAGAGGCGGGGAATCAGAGGCGGGGAATCAGAGGCAGGGAATCGGATGTGCGGAATCAGAGATGGGGAATCAGAGGTGGGGATTCAGAGGTGGTGAATCAGAGAAGGGGAATCAGAGGCGGGGAATCAGAGGCAGGGAATCAGACGCAGGGAATCAAAGGCGGGGAATCATAGCTGGCGAATTAGAGGAGGGGAATCAGAGTTGGGGAATCAGAGGCGGGGAAACAGAGGCGGGAAATCAGATATGGGGAATCAGAGGTGGGGAATCAGGGGCAGGGAATCAGTGGCAGGGAATCAGACGCGGGGAATCAGAGGCGGGGAATCAGATGCAGGGAATCAGACACGGGGAATCAGAGGCGGGGAATCAGAGATGGGGAATCAGAGGCGGGGAATCAGAGGCAGGGAATCGGATGCCGGAAATCAGAGGCGGGAAATCAGAGCTGGGGAATCAGAGGAGGGGAATCAGAGTTGGGGAATCAGAGGCGGCGAAGCAGATATGGGGAAAATGAGGCGGGGAATCAGATATGGGGAATCAAAGGCGGGGAATCAGATATGGGGAATCAGAGGCTAGGAATCAGAGGGGGGGAAACAGAGGCGGGGAATAAGATATGGGGAATCAGAGGCGGGGAATCAGAGTTGGGGAATCAGAGGCAGGGAATCAGATATGGGGAATCAGAGGCGGGGAATCAGAGGCGGGGAAACAGGCGGGGAATCAGATATGGGGAATCAGAAGTGGGGAATCAGGGGCAGGGAATCAGTGGCAGGGAATCAGAGGGGGGGAATCAGAGGCGGGGAATCAGAGTAAGGGAATCAGACACGGGGAATCAGAGGCGGGGAATCAGAGATGGGGAATCAGAGGCGGGGAATCAGAGGCAGGGAATCGGACGCCGGGAATCAGAGGCGGGGAATCAGAGCTGTGGAATCAGAGGCGGGGAATCAGAGTTGGGGAATCAGAGGCGGGGAATCAGATATGGGGAAATAGAGTCGGGGAATCAGATATGGGGAATCAGAGGTGTGGAATCAGAGGTTGGGAATCAGAGGCAGGGAATCAGAGGCGGGGAAACAGAGGCGGGGAATCAGATATGGGGAATCAGAGGTGGCGAATCAAAGGCGGTGAAACAGAGATGGGGAATCAGGGCAGGGAATCAGAGGCAGGGAATCAGAGCTGGGGAAACAGAGGCGGGGAATCAGATATGGGGAATCAGAGGTGGGGAATCAGGGGCGGGGAATCAGTGGCAAGGAAAGAGCTGGGGAATCAGAGGTGGGGAATCAGAGCTGGGGAAACAGAGGCGGGGAATCAGATATGGGGAATCAGAGGTGGGGAATCAGGGGCGGGGAATCAGAGGCAGGGAATCAGAGGCCGGGAATAAAAGGCGGGGAATCAGAGCTGGGGAATCAGATTCGGGGAATCAGAGTTGGGGAATCAGAGGAGGGGAATCAGATATGGGGAAACAGAGGCCGGGAATCAGAGGCAGGGAAACAGAGGCTGGGAATCAGATATGGGGAATCAGAGGTGGGGAATTAGAGGTTGCGAATCAGAGGCAGGGAATCAGATATGGGGAATCAGAGGTGGGGAATTAGAGGTTGCGAATCAGAGGCAGGGAATCAGAGGCGGGGAATCAGAGGCGGGGAATCAGAGGCAGGGAATCGGATGTGCGGAATGAGAGATGGGGAATCAGAGGTGGGGATTCAGAGGTGGTGAATCAGAGAAGGGGAATCAGAGGCGGGGAATCATAGGCAGGGAATCAGATGCAGGGAATCAGAGGCGGGGAATCATAGCTGGCGAATTAGAGGAGGGGAATCAGAGTTGGAGAATAAGAGGCGGGGAATCAGATATGGGGAAACAGAGGCGGGGAATCAGAGGTGGGGAAACAGAGGCGGGGAATCAAAGATGGGGAATCAGAGGTGGGGAATCAGGGGCAGGGAATCAGTGGCAGGGAATCAGACGCGGGGAATCAGAGGCGGGGAATCAGAGGCGGGGAATCAGAGGCGGGGAATCAGAGGCAGGGAATCGGATGTGCGGATTCAGAGATGGGGAATCAGAGGTGGGGATTCAGAGGTGGTGAATCAGAGGTGGGGAATCAGGGGCAGGGAATCAGTGGCAGGGAATCAGACGCGGGGAATCAGAGGCGGGGAATCAGAGGCGGGGAATCAGAGCTGGGGAATCAGAGGCGGGGAATCAGAGTTGGGGAATCAGAGGCAGGGAATCAGATATGGGGAATCAGAGGTGGGGAATCAGAGGCGGGGAAACAGAGGCGGGGAATCAGATATGGGGTATCAGAGGTGGGGAATCAGGAGCGGGGAATCAGTGGCAGGGAATCAGAGGAGGGGATTCAGAGGCGGGGAATCAGAGGCAGGGAATCAGACACTGGGAGTCAGAGGCGGTGAATCAGGGATTGGGAATCAGAGGCCGGGAAACAGAGGTGGGGAATCAGAGACCGGGAATCAGAGATGGGGAATCAGAGGCGGGGAATCAGATATGGGGAATCAGAGGTGGGGAATCAGAGGCAGGGAAACAGAGGCGGTGAATCAGATATTGGGAATCAGAGGTGGCGAATCAGAGGTAGAGAATCGGAGATGGGGAAGCAGAGGTGGGGAATCAGATGTGATGAATTAGAGATGGGGAATCAGAGGCGGGGTATCAGAGGTGCCAATCAGAGGCGGGGAAACAGAGGCGGGGAATCAGATATGGGGAATCAGAGGTGGGGAATAAGAGGTTGCGAATCAGAGGCAGGGAATCAGAGGCGGGGAATCAGAGGCGGGGAATCAGAGGCAGGGAATCGGATGTGCGGAATCAGAGATTGGGTATCAGAGGTGGGGAATCAGAGGTGGTGAGTCAGACATGGGGAATCAGAGGCGGGGAATCAGAGGCAGGGAATCATAAACGGGGTATCAGAGGCGGGCAATCATAACTGGCGAATCAGAGGAGGGGAATCAGTGGTGGGGAATCAGAGGCGGGGAATCAGATATGGTGAATCAGAGGTGGGGAATCAGAGGCGGGGAAACAGAGGCCGGGAATCAGATATGTGGTATCACAGGTGGGGAATCAGAGGCGGGAAATCAGAGCTGGGGATTCAGAGGCGGGGAAATCAGAGTTGGGGAATCAGAGTCCGGGAATCAGAGATGGGAAATCAGAGGAGGGGAATCAAATATGGGGAATTAGAGGCGGCGAATCAGAGTTGGGGAATGAGTCCGGGAATCAGAGATGGGGAATTAGAGGCGGGGAATCAAATATGGGGAATCAGAGGCGGGAAATCAGATGCGGGGAAACAGAGGCGGTGAATCAGATATGGGCAATCAGAGGTGGCGAATCAGAGGTAGAGAATCAGAGATGGGGAAGCAGAGGTGGGGAATCAGATGTGATGAATTAGAGATGGGGAATCAGAGGCGGGGTATCAGAGGCGGGGAATCAGAGTTGGGGAATCAGAGGAGGGGAATCAGATATGGGGAAACAGAGGCCGGGAATCAGAGGCAGGGAAACAGAGGCGGGGAATCAGATATGGGGAATCAGAGGTTGGGAATTAGAGGTTGCGAATCAGAGGCAGGGAATCAGAGGCGGGGAATCAGAGGCGGGGAATCATAGGCAGGGAATCGGATGAGCGGAATCAGAGATGGGGAATCAGAGGTGGGGAATCAGAGGTGGAGAATCAGAGAAGGGGAATCAGAGGCGGGGAATCAGATGCAGGGAATCAGATGCAGGGAATCAGAGGCGGGGAATCATAGCTGGCGAATCAGAGGAGGGGAATCAGAGTTGGGGAATCAGAGGCGGGGAATCAGATATGGGGAAACAGAGGCGGGGAATCAGAGGCGGGGAAACAGAGGCGGGGAATCAGATATGGGGATTCAGAGGTGGGGAATCAGAGGTTGGGAATCAGAGGCAGGGAATCAGAGGCGGGGAATCAGAGGCAGGGAATCAGATGCGGGGAATCAGAGGCAGGGAATCAGAGCTGGGGAATCAGAGGCGGGGAATCAGAGTTGGGAAATCAGAGGTGGGGAATCAGGGGCGGGGAATCAGTGGCAGGGAATCAGAGGCCGGGAATAAAAGGCGGGGAATCAGAGCTGGAGAATCAGAGGCGGGGAATCAGAGTTGGGGAATCAGAGGTGGGGAATTAGAGGTTAAGAATCAGAGGCAGGGAATCAGAGGCGGGGAATCAGAGGCGGGGAATCAGAGGCAGGGAATCGGATGTGCGGAATCAGAGATGGGGAATCAGAGGTGGGGATTCAGAGGTGGTGAATCAGAGAAGGGGAATCAGAGGCGGGGAATCAGAGGCAGGGAATCAGACGCAGGGAATCAAAGGCGGGGAATCATAGCTGGCGAATTAGAGGAGGGGAATCAGAGTTGGGGAATCAGAGGCGGGGAATCAGATATGGGGAAACAGAGGCGGGGAATCAGAGGCGGGGAAACAGAGGCGGGAAATCAGATATGGGGAATCAGAGGTGGGGAATCAGGGGCAGGGAATCAGTGGCATGGAATCAGACGCGGGGAATCAGAGGCGGGGAATCTGATGCAGGGAATCAGACACGGGGAATCAGAGGCGGGGAATCAGAGATGGGGAATCAGAGGCGGGGAATCAGAGGCAGGGAATTGGATGCCGGAAATCAGAGGCGGGAAATCAGAGCTGGGTAATCAGAGGAGGGGAATCAGAGTTGGGGAATCAGAGGCGGCGAAGCAGATATGGGGAAAATGAGGCGGGGAATCAGATATGGGGAATCAAAGGCGGGGAATCAGATATGGGGAATCAGAGGCTAGGAATCAGAGGGGGGGAAAGAGAGGCGGGGAATCAGTGGCAGGGAATCAGAGGCCGGGAATAAAAGGCGGGGAATCAGAGCTGGAGAATCAGAGGCGGGGAATCAGAGTTGGGGAATCAGAGGTGGGGAATTAGAGGTTAAGAATCAGAGGCAGGGAATCAGAGGCGGGGAATCAGAGGCGGGGAATCAGAGGCAGGGAATCGGATGTGCGGAATCAGAGATGGGGAATCAGAGGTGGGGATTCAGAGGTGGTGAATCAGAGAAGGGGAATCAGAGGCGGGGAATCAGAGGCAGGGAATCAGACGCAGGGAATCAAAGGCGGGGAATCATAGCTGGCGAATTAGAGGAGGGGAATCAGAGTTGGGGAATCAGAGGCGGGGAAACAGAGGCGGGAAATCAGATATGGGGAATCAGAGGTGGGGAATCAGGGGCAGGGAATCAGTGGCAGGGAATCAGACGCGGGGAATCAGAGGCGGGGAATCAGATGCAGGGAATCAGACACGGGGAATCAGAGGCGGGGAATCAGAGATGGGGAATCAGAGGCGGGGAATCAGAGGCAGGGAATCGGATGCCGGAAATCAGAGGCGGGAAATCAGAGCTGGGGAATCAGAGGTGGGGAATCAGAGTTGGGGAATCAGAGGTGGCGAAGCAGATATGGGGAAAATGAGGCGGGGAATCAGATATGGGGAATCAAAGGCGGGGAATCAGATATGGGGAATCAGAGGCTAGGAATCAGAGGGGGGGAAACAGAGGCGGGGAATAAGATATGGGGAATCAGAGGCGGGGAATCAGAGTTGGGGAATCAGAGGCAGGGAATCAGATATGGGGAATCAGAGGCGGGGAATCAGAGGCGGGGAAACAGGCGGGGAATCAGATATGGGGAATCAGAAGTGGGGAATCAGGGGCAGGGAATCAGTGGCAGGGAATCAGAGGGGGGGAATCAGAGGCGGGGAATCAGAGTAAGGGAATCAGACACGGGGAATCAGAGGCGGGGAATCAGAGATGGGGAATCAGAGGCGGGGAATCAGAGGCAGGGAATCGGACGCCGGGAATCAGAGGCGGGGAATCAGAGCTGTGGAATCAGAGGCGGGGAATCAGAGTTGGGGAATCAGAGGCGGGGAATCAGATATGGGGAAATAGAGTCGGGGAATCAGATATGGGGAATCAGAGGTGTGGAATCAGAGGTTGGGAATCAGAGGCAGGGAATCAGAGGCGGGGAAACAGAGGCGGGGAATCAGATATGGGGAATCAGAGGTGGCGAATCAAAGGCGGTGAAACAGAGATGGGGAATCAGGGCAGGGAATCAGAGGCAGGGAATCAGAGCTGGGGAAACAGAGGCGGGGAATCAGATATGGGGAATCAGAGGTGGGGAATCAGGGGCGGGGAATCAGTGGCAAGGAAAGAGCTGGGGAATCAGAGGTGGGGAATCAGAGCTGGGGAAACAGAGGCGGGGAATCAGATATGGGGAATCAGAGGTGGGGAATCAGGGGCGGGGAATCAGAGGCAGGGAATCAGAGGCCGGGAATAAAAGGCGGGGAATCAGAGCTGGGGAATCAGAGGCGGGGAATCAGAGTTGGGGAATCAGAGGAGGGGAATCAGATATGGGGAAACAGAGGCCGGGAATCAGTGGCAGGGAAACAGAGGCGGGGAATCAGATATGGGGAATCAGAGGTGGGGAATTAGAGGTTGCGAATCAGAGGCAGGGAATCAGATATGGGGAATCAGAGGTGGGGAATTAGAGGTTGCGAATCAGAGGCAGGGAATCAGAGGCGGGGAATCAGAGGCGGGGAATCAGAGGCAGGGAATCGGATGTGCGGAATGAGAGATGGGGAATCAGAGGTGGGGATTCAGAGGTGGTGAATCAGAGAAGGGGAATCAGAGGCGGGGAATCATAGGCAGGGAATCAGATGCAGGGAATCAGAGGCGGGGAATCATAGCTGGCGAATTAGAGGAGGGGAATCAGAGTTGGAGAATAAGAGGCGGGGAATCAGATATGGGGAAACAGAGGCGGGGAATCAGAGGTGGGGAAACGGAGGCGGGGAATCAGAGATGGGGAATCAGAGGTGGGGAATCAGGGGCAGGGAATCAGTGGCAGGGAATCAGACGCGGGGAATCAGAGGCGGGGAATCAGAGGCGGGGAATCAGAGGCGGGGAATCAGAGGCAGGGAATCGGATGTGCGGATTCAGAGATGGGGAATCAGAGGTGGGGATTCAGAGGTGGTGAATCAGAGAAGGGGAATCAGAGGCTGGGAATCAGAGGCAGGGAATCAGACGCAGGGAATAAGAGGCGGGGAATCATAGCTGGCGAATTAGAGGAGGGGAATCAGAGTTGGGGAATCAGAGGCGGGGAATCATATATGGGGAATCAGAGGTGGGGAATCAGGGGCAGGGAATCAGTGGCAGGGAATCAGAGGCGGGGAATCATAGCTGGCGAATTAGAGGAAGGGAATCAGAGTTGGGGAAACAGAGGCGGGGAATCAGATATGGGGAATCAGAGGTGGGGAATCAGGGGCAGGGAATCAGTGGCAGGGAATCAGACGCGGGGAATCAGAGGCGGGGAATCAGAGGCAGGGAATCAGACACGGGGAATCAGAGGCGGGGAATCAGAGATGGGGAATCAGAGGCGGGGAATCAGAGGCGGGGAAACAGGCGGGGAATCAGATATGGGGAATCAGAAGTGGGGAATCAGGGGCAGGGAATCAGTGGCAGGGAATCAGAGGGGGGGAATCAGAGGCGGGGAATCAGAGTAAGGGAATCAGACACGGGGAATCAGAGGCGGGGAATCAGAGATGGGGAATCAGAGGCGGGGAATCAGAGGCAGGGAATCGGACGCCGGGAATCAGAGGCGGGGAATCAGAGCTGTGGAATCAGAGGCGGGGAATCAGAGTTGGGGAATCAGAGGTGGGGAATCAGGGGCAGGGAATCAGTGGCAGGGAATCAGACGCGGGGAATCAGAGGCGGGGAATCAGAGGCAGGGAATCAGACACGGGGAATCAGAGGCGGGGAATCAGAGATGGGGAATCAGAGGCGGGGAATCAGAGGCAGGGAATCAGTGGCCGGGAATCAGATTCTGGGTATAAGAGGCCGGGAATCAGAGGTGGGGAAACAGAGGCGGGGAATCAGATATGGGGAATCAGAGGTGGGGAATCAGGGGCGGGGAATCAGTGGCAGGGAATCAGAGGCCGGGAATAAAAGACGGGGAATAAAAGCTGGGGAATCAGAGGCGGGGAATCAGAGTTGGGGAATCAGAGGAGGGGAATCAGATATGGGGAAACAGAGGCCGGGAATCAGAGGCAGGGAAACAGAGGCGGGGAATCAGATATGGGGAATCAGAGGTGGGGAATTAGAGGTTGCGAATCAGAGGCGGGGAATCAGAGGCGGGGAATCAGAGGCAGGGAATCGGATGTGCGGAATGAGAGATGGGGAATCAGAGGTGGGGATTCAGAGGTGGTGAATCAGAGAAGGGGAATCAGAGGCTGGGAATCAGAGGCATGGAATCAGACGCAGGGAATCAGAGGCGGGGAATCATAGCTGGCGAATTAGAGGAGGGGAATCAGAGTTGGGGAATCAGAGGCGGGGAATCAGGTATGGGGAATCAGAGGTGGGGAATCAGAGGCAGGGAATCAGATGTGCGGAATCAGAGATGGGGAATCAGAGGCAGGGAATCAGAATCAGAAGCAGGGAATCAGAGGCCGGGAATCAGAGGCCGGAATCAGATGCTGGGAATCAGAGGCCTGGAATCAGAGGCGGGGAATCAGAGGCAGGGAGTCAGATGCGGGGAATCAGAGGCGGGGAATCAGAGCTGGGGAATCAGAGGCAGGGTATTAGAGTTGGGGAATCAGAGGCGGGGAATCAGATATGGGGAAACAGAGGTGGGGAATCAGAAGCGGGGAAACAGAGGCAGGGAATCAGATATGGGGAATCAGAGGCGGGGAATCAGAGGTGGGGAATCATAGGCAGGGAATCGGATGTGCGGAATCAGAGATGGGGTATCAGAGGTGGGGAATCAGATGTGGTGAGTCAGAGATGGGGAATCAGAGGCGGGGAATCAGAGGCAGGGAATCAGAAACGGGGAATCAGAGGCGGGCAATCATAACTGGCGAATCAGAGGAGGGGAATCAGTGGTGGGGAATCAGAGGCGGGGAATCAGATATGGTGAATCAGAGGTGGGGAATCAGAGGCGGGGAAACAGAAGCCGGGAATCATATATGTTGTATCAGAGGTGGGGAATCAGAGGCGGGAAATCAGAGCTGGGGAATCAGAGGCGGGGAAATCAGAGTTGGGGAATCAGAGTCCGGGAATCAGAGATGGGAAATCAGAGGAGGGGAATCAAATATGGGGAATCAGAGGCGGGGAATCAGAGTTGGGGAATCAGAGTCCGGGAATCAGAGATGGGGAATCAGAGGCGGGGAATCAAATATGGGGAATAAGAGGCGGGGAATCAGAGGCGGGGAAACAGAGGCGGTGAATCAGATATGGGCAATCAGAGGTGGCGAATCAGAGGTAGAGAATCAGAGATGGGGAAGCAGAGGTGGGGAATCAGAGGCGGGAAATCAGAGCTGGGGAATCAGAGGCGGGGAATCAGAGTTGGGGAATCAGAGACCGGGAATCAGAGATGGGGAATCAGAGGCGGGGAATCAAATATGGGGAATCAGAGGCGGGGAATCAGAGGCGGGGAAACAGAGGCGGTGAATCAGATATGGGGAATCAGAGGTGGCGAATCAGAGGTTGAGAATCAGAGATGGGGAAGCAGAGGTGGGGAATCAGATGTGATGAATTAGAGATAGGGAATCAGAGGCGGGGTATCAGAGGCGGCCAATCCGAGGCGGGGAATCAGAGGCGTGGAATCAGATATGGGAAATAAGAGGTGGGGAATCAGAGGCGGGGAAACAGAGGCGGGGAATCAGATATGGGGTATCAGAGGTGGGGAATCAGGGGCGGGGAATCAGTGGCAGGGAATCAGAGGAGGGGATTCAGAGGCGGGGAATCAGAGGCAGGGAATCAGACACTGGGAATCAGAGGCGGTGAATCAGGGATGGGGAATGAGAGGCCGGGAAACAGAGGTGGGGAATCAGAGACCGGGAATCAGAGATGGGGAATCAGAGGCGGGGAATCAGATATGGGGAATCAGAGGCGGGGAATCAGAAGCGGGGAAACAGAGGCGGTGAATCATATATTCGGAATCAGAGGTTGCGAATCAGAGGTAGAGAATCAGAGATGGGGAAGCAGAGGTGGGGAATCAGATGTGATGAATTAGAGATGGGGAATCAGAGGTGGGGTATCAGAGGTGCCAATCAGAGGCGGTGAAACAGAGGCGGGGAATCAGATATGGGGAAACAGAGGCGGGGAATCAGAGGCAGGGAAACAGAGGCGAGGAATCAGATATGGGGATTCAGAGGTGGGGAATAACAGGTTGCGAATCAGAGGCAGGGAATCAGAGGCGGGGAATCAGAGGCGGGGAATCAGAGGCAGGGAATCGGATGTGCAGAATCAGAGATGGGGAATCAGAGGTGGGGAATCAGAGGTGGTGAATCAGAGATGGGGAATCAAAGGCGTGGAATCAGAGGCAGGGTCAGACACGGGGAATCAGAGGCGGGGAATCAGATGCGGGGAACCAGAGGAGGGGAATCATAGCTGGCGAATCAGAGGCGGGGAATCAGAGGTGGGGAATCATAGGCGGGGAATCAGATATGGGGAATCAGAGGTGGGGAATCAGAGGCGGGGAAACAGAGGCGGGGAATCAGATATGTTGGATCAGAGGTGGGGAATCAGAGGCGGGGAATAAGAGCTGGGGAATCAGAGGCGGGGAATCAGAGTTGGGGAATCAGAGGCAGGGAATCAGATATGGGGAATCAGAGGTGGGGAATCAGAGGCGGGGAAACAGAGGCGGGGAATCAGATATGGGGTATCAGAGGTGGGGAATCAGGAGCGGGGAATCAGTGGCAGGGAATCAGAGGAGGGGATTCAGAGGCGGGGAATCAGAGGCAGGGAATCAGAGGTGGGGAATCAGAGACCGGGAATCAGAGATGGGGAATCAGAGGCGGGGAATCAGATATGGGGAATCAGAGGCGGGGAATCAGAGGCAGGGAAACAGAGGCGGTGAATCAGATATTGGGAATCAGAGGTGGCGAATCAGAGGTAGAGAATCGGAGATGGGGAAGCAGAGGTGGGGAATCAGATGTGATGAATTAGAGATGGGGTATCAGAGGCGGGGTATCAGAGGTGCCAATCAGAGGCGGGGAAACAGAGGCGGGGAATCAGATATGGGGAATCAGAGGTGGGGAATAAGAGGTTGCGAATCAGAGGCAGGGAATCAGAGGCGGGGAATCAGAGGCGGGGAATCAGAGGCAGGGAATCGGATGTGCGGAATCAGAGATGGGGTATCAGAGGTGGGGAATCAGAGGTGGTGAGTCAGAGATGGGGAATCAGAGGCGGGGAATCAGAGGCAGGGAATCAGAAACGGGGAATCAGAGGCGGGCAATCATAACTGGCGAATCAGAGGAGGGGAATCAGTGGTGGGGAATCAGAGGCGGGGAATCAGATATGGTGAATCAGAGGTGGGGAATCAGACGCGGGGAAACAGAGGCCGGGAATCAGATATGTTGTATCACAGGTGGGGAATCAGAGGCGGGAAATCAGAGCTGGGGATTCAGAGGCGGGGAAATCAGAGTTGGGGAATCAGAGTCCGGGAATCAGAGATGGGAAATCAGAGGAGGGGAATCAAATATGGGGAATCAGAGGCGGGGAATCAGAGTTGGGGAATGAGTCCGGGAATCAGAGATGGGGAATCAGAGGCGGGGAATCAAATATGGGGAATCAGAGGCGGGGAATCAGATGCGGGGAAACAGAGGCGGTGAATCAGATATGGGCAATCAGAGGTGGCGAATCAGAGGTAGAGAATCAGAGATGGGGAAGCAGAGGTGGGGAATCAGATGTGATGAATTAGAGATGGGGAATCAGAGGCGGGGTATCAGAGGCGGGGAATCAGAGTTGGGGAATCAGAGGAGGGGAATCAGATATGGGGAAACAGAGGCCGGGAATCAGAGGCAGGGAAACAGAGGCGGGGAATCAGATATGGGGAATCAGAGGTGGGGAATTAGAGGTTGCGAATCAGAGGCAGGGAATCAGAGGCGGGGAATCAGAGGCGGGGAATCATAGGCAGGGAATCGGATGAGCGGAATCAGAGATGGGGAATCAGAGGTGGGGAATCAGAGGTGGAGAATCAGAGAAGGGGAATCAGAGGCGGGGAATCAGATGCAGGGAATCAGATGCACGGAATCAGAGGCGGGGAATCATAGCTGGCGAATCAGAGGAGGGGAATCAGAGTTGGGGAATCAGAGGCGGGGAATCAGATATGGGGAAACAGAGGCGGGGAATCAGAGGCGGGGAAACAGAGGCGGGGAATCAGATATGGGGATTCAGAGGTGGGGAATCAGAGGTTGGGAATCAGAGGCAGGGAATCAGAGGCGGGGAATCAGAGGCAGGGAATCAGATGCGGGGAATCAGAGGCAGGGAATCAGAGCTGGGGAATCAGAGGCGGGGAATCAGAGTTGGGAAATCAGAGGTGGGGAATCAGGGGCGGGGAATCAGTGGCAGGGAATCAGAGGCCGGGAATAAAAGGCGGGGAATCAGAGCTGGAGAATCAGAGGCGGGGAATCAGAGTTGGGGAATCAGAGGTGGGGAATTAGAGGTTAAGAATCAGAGGCAGGGAATCAGAGGCGGGGAATCAGAGGCGGGGAATCAGAGGCAGGGAATCGGATGTGCGGAATCAGAGATGGGGAATCAGAGGTGGGGATTCAGAGGTGGTGAATCAGAGAAGGGGAATCAGAGGCGGGGAATCAGAGGCAGGGAATCAGACGCAGGGAATCAAAGGCGGGGAATCATAGCTGGCGAATTAGAGGAGGGGAATCAGAGTTGGGGAATCAGAGGCGGGGAATCAGATATGGGGAAACAGAGGCGGGGAATCAGAGGCGGGGAAACAGAGGCGGGAAATCAGATATGGGGAATCAGAGGTGGGGAATCAGGGGCAGGGAATCAGTGGCAGGGAATCAGACGCGGGGAATCAGAGGCGGGGAATCAGATGCAGGGAATCAGACACGGGGAATCAGAGGCGGGGAATCAGGGATGGGGTATCAGAGGCGGGGAATCAGAGGCAGGGAATCGGATGCCGGAAATCAGAGGCGGGAAATCAGAGCTGGGGAATCAGAGGAGGGGAATCAGATGTGGGGAATCAGAGGCGGCGAAGCAGATATGGGGAAAATGAGGCGGGGAATCAGATATGGGGAATCAAAGGCGGGGAATCAGATATGGGGAATCAGAGGCTAGGAATCAGAGGGGGGGAAACAGAGGCGGGGAATAAGATATGGGGAATCAGAGGCGGGGAATCAGAGTTGGGGAATCAGAGGCAGGGAATCAGATATTCGGAATCAGAGGTGGGGAATCAGAGGCGGGGAAACAGAGGCGGGGAATCAGATATGTTGGATCAGAGGTGGGGAATCAGAGGCGGGGAATCAGAGCTGGGGAATCAGAGGCGGGGAATCAGAGTTGGGGAATCAGAGGCAGGGAATCAGATATGGGGAATCAGAGGTGGGGAATCAGAGGCGGGGAAACAGAGGCGGGGAATCAGATATGGGGTATCAGAGGTGGGGAATCAGGAGCGGGGAATCAGTGGCAGGGAATCAGAGGAGGGGATTCAGAGGCGGGGAATCAGAGGCAGGGAATCAGACACTGGGAGTCAGAGGCGGTGAATCAGGGATTGGGAATCAGAGGCCGGGAAACAGAGGTGGGGAATCAGAGACCGGGAATCAGAGATGGGGAATCAGAGGCGGGGAATCAGATATGGGGAATCAGAGGCGGGGAATCAGAGGCAGGGAAACAGAGGCGGTGAATCAGATATTGGGAATCAGAGGTGGCGAATCAGAGGTAGAGAATCGGAGATGGGGAAGCAGAGGTGGGGAATCAGATGTGATGAATTAGAGATGGGGAATCAGAGGCGGGGTATCAGAGGTGCCAATCAGAGGCGGGGAAACAGAGGCGGGGAATCAGATATGGGGAATCAGAGGTGGGGAATAAGAGGTTTCGAATCAGAGGCAGGGAATCAGAGGCGGGGAATCAGAGGCGGGGAATCAGAGGCAGGGAATCGGATGTGCGGAATCAGAGATGGGGTATCAGAGGTGGGGAATCAGAGGTGGTGAGTCAGACATGGGGAATCAGAGGCGGGGAATCAGAGGCAGGGAATCAGAAACGGGGAATCAGAGGCGGGCAATCATAACTGGCGAATCAGAGGAGGGGAATCAGTGGTGGGGAATCAGAGGCGGGGAATCAGATATGGTGAATCAGAGGTGGGGAATCAGAGGCGGGGAAACAGAGGCCGGGAATCAGATATGTTGTATCACAGGTGGGGAATCAGAGGCGGGAAATCAGAGCTGGGGATTCAGAGGCGGGGAAATCAGAGTTGGGGAATCAGAGTCCTGGAATCAGAGATGGGAAATCAGAGGAGGGGAATGAAATATGGGGAATCAGAGGCGGGGAATCAGAGTTGGGGAATGAGTCCGGGAATCAGAGATGGGGAATCAGAGGCGGGGAATCAAATATGGGGAATCAGAGGCGAGGAATCAGATGCGGGGAAACAGAGGCGGTGAATCAGATATGGGCAATCAGAGGTGGCGAATCAGAGGTAGAGAATCAGAGATGGGGAAGCAGAGGTGGGGAATCAGATGTGATGAATTAGAGATGGGGAATCAGAGGCGGGGTATCAGAGGCGGGGAATCAGAGTTGGGGAATCAGAGGAGGGGAATCAGATATGGGGAAACAGAGGCCGGGAATCAGAGGCAGGGAAACAGAGGCGGGGAATCAGATATGGGGAATCAGAGGTGGGGAATTAGAGGTTGCGAATCAGAGGCAGGGAATCAGAGGCGGGGAATCAGAGGCGGGGAATCATAGGCAGGGAATCAGATATGGGCAATCAGAGGTGGCGAATCAGAGGTAGAGAATCAGAGATGGGGAAGCAGAGGTGGGGAATCAGATGTGATGAATTAGAGATGGGGAATCAGAGGCGGGGTATCAGAGGCGGGGAATCAGAGTTGGGGAATCAGAGGAGGGGAATCAGATATGGGGAAACAGAGGCCGGGAATCAGAGGCAGGGAAACAGAGGAGGGGAATCAGATATGGGGAATCAGAGGTGGGGAATCAGAGGCAGGGAATCAGATGTGCGGAATCAGAGATGGGGAATCAGAGGCAGGGAATCAGAATCAGAAGCGGGGAATCAGAGGCCGGGAATCAGAGGCCGGGAATCAGATGCTGGGAATAAGAGGCCGGGAATCAGAGGTGGGGAATCAGAGTCCGGGAATCAGAGATGGGGATTCAGAGGCGGGGAATGAGATATGGAGAATCAGAGGCGGGGAATCAGAGGCCGGGAAACAGAGGTGGGGAATCAGATATGGGGAATCAGAGGTGGCGAATCAAAGGCGGTGAATCAGAGATGGGGAATCAGAGGCGGGGAATCAGAGGCAGGGAATCAGATGCGGGGAATCAGAGGCGGGGAATCAGAGCTGGCGAATCAGAGGCGGGGAATCAGAGGTGGGCAATCAGAGCCGGGGAATCAGATATGGGGAATCAGAGGCGGGGAATCAGAGGCGGGGAAACAGAGGTGGGGAATCAGATATGGGGAAACAGAGGTGGCGAATCAAAGGCGGTGAATCAGAGATGGGGAATCAGAGGCGGGGAATCAGAGGCAGGGAATCAAAAACGGGGATTCAGAGGCGGGGAATCAGAGCTGGGGAATCAGAGGCGGGGAAGCAGAGTAGGAGAATCAGAGGTGGGGAATCAGATATGGGGAAACAGGGGCGGGGAATCAGAGGCGGGGAAACAGAGGCGGGGAATCAGATATGAGGAATCAGAGGTGTGGAATCAGAGGTTGGGAATCAGAGGCGGGGAGACAGAGGAGGGGAATCAGATATGGGGAATCAGAGGTGGCGAATTAAAGGCGGTGAATCAGAGATGGGGAATCATGGCAGGGAATCAGAGGCAGGGAATCAAACACAGGGAATCAGAGGCGTGGAATCAGAGCTGGGGAATCAGAGGCGGGGATGCAGAGTTGGGGAATCAGAGGCGGGGAATCAGAGGCGGGGAAACAGAGGTGGGGAATCAGATATGGGGAATCAGAGGTGGGGAATCAGAGGTTGGGAATCAGAAGCAGGGAATCAGAGGCGGGGAATCAGAGGCGGGGAATCAGAGGCAGGAAATCCGATGTGCGGAATCGGAGATGGGGAATCAGAGACAGGGAATCAGAGGCGGGGAATCAGAGGCGGGGAATCAGAGGCCGGGATTCAGATATGGGGAAACAGAGGCGGGGAATCAGAGGCGGGGAAACAGAGGCGGGGAATCAGATATGGGGAATCAGAGGTGGGGAATCAGAGGTTGGGAATCAGAGGCAGGTAATCAGATGCTGGGAATCAGATGCAGGGAATCAGATGCGGGGAATCAGAGGCGGGGAATCAGAGCTGGGGAATCAGAGGTGGGGAATCAGAGTTGGGGAATCAGAGTCGGGGACTTAGATATGGGGAAACAGAGGCAGGGAATCAGAGGCGGGGAAACAGACGCAGGGAATCAGAGGCGGGTATCAGAGCTGGGGAATCAGAGGCGGGGAATCAGAGTTGGGGAATCAGAGGCGGGGAATCAGAGGTGGGGAATCAGAGGCGGGGAATCAGAGGCGGGGAAACAGAGGCAGGGAATCAGATATGGGGAATAAGAGGTGGGGTATCAGGGGCAGGGAATCAGTGGCAGGGAATCAGAGGCGGGGAATCAGAGGCGGGGAATCAGAGGCAGGGAATCAGACACGGGGAATCAGATATGGGGAAACAGAGGCGGGAAATCAGAGGCGGGCAAACAGAGGCGGGGAATTAGATATGGGGAATCAGAGGTGGGGAATCAGAGGTGGTGAATCAGAGATGGGGAATCACAGGCGGGGAATCAGAGGCAGGGAATAGAACGCGGGGAATCAGAGGCGGGGAATCAGAGCTGGGGAATCAGAGGCGGGGAATCATAGTTGGGAATCAGAGGCGGGGAATCAGATATGGGGAAACAGAGGCGGGGAATCAAAGGCGGGGAAACAGAGGCGGGGAATCAGATATGGGGAATCGGATGCGGGGAATCAGAGGCGGGGAATCAGAGCTGGGGAATCAGAGGCGGGGTATCAGAGTTGGGGCATCAGAGGTGGGGAATTAGATATGGGGAAACAGAGGCGGGGAATAAGAGGCGGGGAAACAGAGGTGGGGAATCAGATATGGGGAATCAGAGGTGGGGAATCAGAGGCAGGGAATCAGATGTGCGGAATCAGAGATGGGGAATCAGAGGCAGGGAATCAGAATCAGAAGCGGGGAATCAGGGGCCGGGAATCAGAGGCCGGGATTCAGATGCCGGGAATAAGAGGCCGGGAATCAGAGGTGGGGAATCAGAGTCTGGGAATCAGAGATGGGGATTCAGAGGCGGGGAATGATATATGGGGAATCAGAGACGGGGAATCAGAGGCGGGGTAACAGAGGTTGGGAATCAGATATGGGGAATCAGAGGCGGGGAATCAGAGGCAGGGAATCAAACACGGGGAATCAGAGGCGGGGAATCAGAGCTGGGGAATCAGAGGTGGGGAATCAGAGTTGGGGAATCAGAGGCGGGGAATCAGATATGGGGAAACAGGGGCGGAGAATCAGAGGCAGGGAAACAGAGGCGGGGAATCAGATATGGGGAATCAGGGGTGGGGAATCAGAGGTTGGGAATCAGAGGCAGGGAATCAGAGGCGTGGAAACAGAGGCGGGGATTCAGATATGGGGAATCAGAGGTGGGGAATCAGGGGCGTGGAATCAGAGGCAGGGAATTAGATGTGGTGAATCAGAGATGGGGAATCAGAGGCAGGGAATCAGAATCAGAAGCGGGGTATCAGAGGCCGGGAATCAGAGGAAGGTAATCAGAGGCAGGGGATCAAACACGGGGAATCAGAGGCTGGGAATCAGAGCTGGGGAATCACAGGCGGGGAATCAGAGATGGGGAATCAGAGGCGGGGAATCAGAGGCAGGGAATCAGATGCGGGGAATCAGAGGCGGGGAATCAGAGCTGGCGAATCAGAGGAGGGGAATCAGAGGTGGGCAATCAGAGGATGGGAATCAGATATGGGGAATCAGAGGCGGGGAATTAGAGCTGGGGAATCACAGGCGGGGAATCAGAGTTGGGGAATCAGAGGCGGGGAATCAGATATGGGGAAACAGAGGCGGGGAATCAGAGGCGGTGAAACAGAGGCGGGAAATCAAATATGGGGAATCAGAGGTGGGGAATCAGAGGTTGGGAATCAGAGGCCTGGAATCAGAGGCGGGGAATCAGAGGCAGGGAATCAGATGCGGGGAAACAGAGGAGGGGAATCAGAGCTGGGGAATCAGAGGCGGGGAATCAGAGGTGGGCAATCAGAGGCCGGGAATCAGAGGTGGTGAATCAGAGATGGGGAATCAGAGGCGGGGAATCAGTGGCAGGGAATCAGATATGGGGAATCAGAGGCGTGGAATCAGAGCTGGGGAATCAGAGGCGGGGTATTAGAGTTGGGGAATCAGAGGCGGGGAATCAGATATGGGGAAACAGAGGTGGGGAATCAGAGGCGGGGAAACAGAGGCAGGGAATCAGATATGGGGAATCAGAGGTGGGGCATCAGAGGTTGTGAATCACAGATGGGGAATCAGAGGCGGGGAATCAGAGGCAGGGAATCAGACGCGGGGAATCAGAGGCGGGGATTCAGAGCTGGGGAATCAGAAGCGGGGAATCAGAGTTGGGGAATCAGAGGCGGGGAATCAGATATGGGGAATCAGAGGCAGGGAATCAGAGGCGGGGAATCAGAGGCAGGGAATCAGACGCGGGGAATCTGAGGCGGGGAATCAGAGCTGGGGAATCAGAGGTGGGGAATCAGAGTTGGGGAATCAGAGGCAGGGAATTGGATGTGCGGAATCAGAGAGGGGGAATCAGAGGTGGGGAATCAGAGGCGGTGAATCAGAGATGGGGAATCAGAGGCGGGGAATCAGAGGCAGGAAATCAGACACGGGGATTCAGAGGCTGGGAATCATACGGGGGGAATCAAAGGCGGGGAATCAGAGCTGGGGAATCTGAGGCAGGTAATCAGAGTTGGGGATTCAGAGGCGGGGAATCAGATATGGGGAAACAGAGGCGGGGAATCAGAGGCGGGCAAACAGAGGCGGGGAATTAGATATGTGGAATCAGAGGTAGGGAATCAGAGGTGGTGAATCAGTGATGGGGAATCACAGGCGGGGAATCAGAGGCAGGGAATAGAACGCGGGGAATCAGAGGCAGGGAATCAGAGCTGGGGAATCAGAGGAGGGGATTCATAGTTGGGAATCAGAGGCGGTAATCAGATATGGGGAAACAGAGGCGGGGAATCAGAGGCGGTGAAACAGAGGCGGGGAATCAGATATGGGGAATCGGATGCAGGGAATCAGAGGCGGGGAATCAGAGCTGGGGAATCAGAGGCGGGGAATCAGAGTTGGGGCATCAGAGGTGGGGAATTAGATATAGGGAAACAGAGGTGGGGAATCAGAGGCGGGGAAACAGAGACGGAGAATCAGATATGGGGAATCAGAGGTGGGGAATCAGAGGCAGGGAATCAGATGTGCGGAATCAGAGATGGGGAATAAGAGGCAGGGAATCAGAATCAGAAGCGGGGAATCAGAGGCCGGGAATCAGAGGCCGGGAATCAGATGCTGGGAATAAGAGGCCGGGAATCAGAGGTGGGGAATCAGATATGGGGAATCAGAGGTGGCGAATCAAAGGCGGTGAATCAGAGATGGGGAATCAGAGGCGGGGAATCAGAGGCAGGGAATCAGATGCGGGGAATCGGAGGCGGGGAATCAGAGCTGGCGAATCAGAGGCTGGGAATTAGAGGTGGGCAATCAGAGGCGGGGAATCAGATATGGGGAATCAGAGGCGGGGAATCAGAGGCGGGGAAACAGAGGCGGGGAATCAAATATAGGGAATCAGAGGTGGGGAATCAGAGGTTGTGAATCAGATATGGGGAATCAAGGCGGGGAATCAGAGGCAGGGAATCAGACGCGGGGAATCAGAGGCGGGGATTCAGAGCTGGGGAATCAGAGGCGGGGAATCAGAGTTGGGGAATCAGAGGCAGGGAATCAGATATGGGGAATCAGAGGCGGGGAATCAGAGGCGGGGAAACAGAGGCGGGGAATCAGATGTGGGGAATCAGAGGTGGGGAATCAGGGGCAGGGAATCAGTGGCAGGGAATCAGAGGCGGGGAATCAGAGGCGGGGAATCAAAGATGGGGAATCAGAGGCGGGGAATCAGAGGCAGGGAATCGGATGCCGGGAATCAGAGTCGGGGAATCAGAGCTGGGGAATCAGAGGCGGGGAATCAGAGTTGGGGAATCAGAGGCGGGGAATCAGATATGGAGAAATAGAGGCGGGGAATCAGATATGGGGAATCAGAGGTGTGGAATCAGAGGTTGGGAATCAGAGGCAGGGAATCAGAGTCCGGGAAACTGAGACGGGGAATCAGATATTGGGAATCAGAGATGGCGAATCAAAGGCGGTGAAACAGAGATGGGGAATCAGGGCAGGGAATCAGAGGAAGGGAATCAAACACAGGGAATCAGAGCTGGGGAATCAGAGGCGGGGAATCAGAGTTGGGAATCAGAGGCGGGGAATCAGAGGCGGGGAAACAGAGGCGGGGAATCAGATATGGGGAATCAGAGGTGGGGAATCCGAGGTTGGGAATCAGAGGCAGGGAATCAGAGGCGGAAAATCAGAGGCGGGGAATCAGAGGAAGGGAATCAGATGTGCGGAATCGGAGATGGGGAATCAGAGGCAGGGAATCAGAGGCGGGGAATCAGAGGCGGGGAATCAGAGGCCGGGAATCAGATATGGGGAAACAGAGGCGGGGAATCCGAGGCGGGGAAACAGAGGCGGGGAATCAGATATGGGGAATCAGAGGTGGGGAATCAGAGGTTGGGAATCAGAGGCAGGGAATCAGAGGCTTGGAATCAGATGCAGGGAATCAGATGCGGGGAATCAGAGGCGGGGAATCAGAGCTGGGGAATCAGAGGTGGGGAATCAGATTTGGGGAATCAGAGGCGGGGACTTAGATATTGGGAAACAGAGGCGGGGAATCAGAGGCGGGGAAACCCAGGCGGGGAATCAGATATGGGGAATCAGAGGTGGGGAATCAGAGGCAAGGAAACAGATGTGCGGAATCAGAGATGGGGAATCAGAGGCAGGGAATCAGAATCAGAAGCAGGGAATCAGAGGCCGGGAATCAGAGGCCGGAATCAAATGCTGGGAGTCAGAGGCCTGGAATCAGAGGCGGGGAATCAGAGGCAGGGAATCAGATGCGGGGAATCAGAGGCGGGGAATCAGAGCTGGGGAATCAGAGGCGGGGATACAGAGTTGGGGAATCAGAGGCGGGGAATCAGAGGCGGGGAAACAGAGGTGGGGAATCAGATATGGGGAATCAGAGGTGGGGAATCAGAGGTTGGGAATCAGAAGCAGGGAAACAGAGGCGGGGAATCAGAGGCGGGGAATCAGAGGCAGGAAATCCGATGTGCGGAATCGGAGATGGGGAATCAGAGGCAGGGAATCAGAGGCGGGGAATCAGAGGCGGAGAATCAGAGGCCGGGAATCAGATATGGGGAAACAGAGGCGGGGAATCAGAGGCGGGGAAACAGAGGCGGGGAATCAGATATGGGGAATCAGAGGTGGGGAATCAGAGGTTGGGAATCAGAGGCAGGGAATCAGAGGCTGGGAATCAGATGCAGGGAATCAGATGCGGGGAATCAGAGGCGGGGAATCAGAGCTGGGGAATCAGAGGTGGGGAATCAGAGTTGGGGAATCAGAGTCGGGGACTTAGATATGGGGAAACAGAGGCGGGGAATCAGAGGCGGGGAAACAGACGCGGGGAATCAGAGGCGGGGATTCAGAGCTGGGGAATCAGAGGCGGGGAATCAGAGTTGGGGAATCAGAGGCGGGGAATCAGATATGGGGAATCAGAGGCGGGGAATCAGAGGCGGGGAAACAGAGGCAGGGAATCAGATATGGGGAATCAGAGGTGGGTTATCAGGGGCAGGGAATCAGTGGCAGGGAATCAGAGGCGGGGAAACAGAGGCGGGGAATCAGAGGCAGGGAATCAGACACGGGGAATCAGATATGGGGAAACAGAGGCGGGGAATCAGAGGCGGGCAAACAGAGGCGGGGAATTAGATATGGGGAATCAGAGGTGGGGAATCAGAGGTGGTGAATCAGAGATGGGGAATCACAGGCGGGGAATCAGAGGCAGGGAATAGAACGCGGGGAATCAGAGGCGGGGAATCAGAGCTGGGGAATCAGAGGCGGGGAATCATAGTTGGGAATCAGAGGCGGGGAATCAGATATGGGGAAACAGAGGCGGGGAATCAAAGGCGGGGAAACAGATGCGGGGAATCAGATATGGGGAATCGGATGCGGGGAATCAGAGGCGGGGAATGGGAGCTGGGGAATCAGAGGCGGGGTATCAGAGTTGGGGCATCTGAGGTGGGGAATTAGATATGGGGAAACAGAGGCGGGGAATCAGAGGCGGGGAAACAGAGGCGAGGAATCAGATATGGGGAATCAGAGGTGGGGAATCAGAGGCAGGGAATCAGATGTGCGGAATCAGAGATGGGGAATCAGAGGCAGGGAATCAGAATCAGAAGCGGGGAATCAGAGGCCGGGAATCAGAGGCCGGGATTCAGATGCCGGGAATAAGAGGCCGGGAATCAGAGGTGGGGAATCAGAGTCCGGGAATCAGAGATGGGGATTCAGAGGCGGGGAATGATATATGGGGAATCAGAGGCGGGGAATCAGAGGCGGGGTAACAGAGGTGGGGAATCAGATATGGGGAATCAGAGGTGGCGAATCAAAGGCGGTGAATCAGAGATGGGGAATCAGAGGCGGGGAATCAGAGGCAGGGAATCAAACACGGGGAATCAGAGGCGGGGAATCAGAGCTGGGGAATCAGAGGCGGGGAATCAGAGTTGGGGAATCAGAGGCGGGGAATCAGATATGGGGAAACAGGGGCGGGGAATCAGAGGCAGGGAAACAGAGGCGGGGAATCAGATATGGGGAATCAGGGGTGGGGAATCAGAGGTTGGGAATCAGAGGCAGGGAATCAGAGGCGTGGAAACAGAGGCGGGGATTCAGATATGGGGAATCAGAGGTGGGGAATCAGGGGCGTGGAATCAGAGGCAGGGAATTAGATGTGGTGAATCAGAGATGGGGAATCAGAGGCAGGGAATCAGAATCAGAAGCGGGGTATCAGTGGCCGGGAATCAGAGGCAGGGAATCAGATGCTGGGAATAAGAGGCCGGGAATCAGAGGTGGGGAATCAGAGTCCGGGAATCAGAGATGGGGATTCAGAGGCGGGGAATGAGATATGGAGAATCAGAGGCGGCGAATCAGAGGCCGGGAAACAGAGGTGGGGAATCAGATATGGGGAATCAGAGGTGGCGAATCAAAGGCGGTGAATCAGAGATGGGGAATCAGAGGCGGGGAATCAGAGGCAGGGAATCAGATGCGGGGAATCAGAGGCGGGGAATCAGAGCTGGCGAATCAGAGGCGGGGAATCAGAGGTGGGCAATCAGAGGCGGGGAATCAGATATGGGGAATCAGAGGCGGGGAATCAGAGGCGGGGAAACAGAGGCGGGGAATCAAATATAGGGAATCAGAGGTGGGGAATCAGAGGTTGTGAATCAGAGATATGAATCAAGGCGGGGAATCAGAGGCAGGGAATCAGACACGGGGAATCAGAGGCGGGGATTCAGAGCTGGGGAATCAGAGGCGGGGAATCAGAGTTGGGGAATCAGAGGCAGGGAATCAGATATGGGGAATCAGAGGCGGGGAATCAGAGGCGGGGAAACAGAGGCGGGGAATCAGATATGGGGAATCAGAGGTGGGGAATCAGGGGCAGGGATTCAGTGTCAGGGAATCAGAGGCGGGGAATCAGAGGCGGGGAATCAGAGGCAGGGAATCAGACACGGGGAATCAGAGGCGGGGAATCAGAGATGGGGAATCAGAGGCGGGGAATCAGAGGCAGGGAATCGGACGCCGGGAATCAGAGTCGGGGAATCAGAGCTGGGGAATCAGAGACGGGGAATCAGAGTTGGGGAATCAGAGGCGGGGATTCAGATATGGGGAAATAGAGGCGGGGAATCAGATATGGGGAATCAGAGGTGTGGAATCAGAGGTTGGGAATCAGAGGAAGGGAATCAGAGTCGGGGAAACAGAGGCGGGGAATCAGATATGTGGAATCAGAGGTGGCGAATCAAAGGCGGTGAAACAGAGATGGGGAATCAGGGCAGGGAATCAGAGGCAGGGAATCAAACACGGGGAATCAGAGGTGGGGAATCAGAGGATGGGAATCAGAGGCAGGGAATCGGAGATGGGGAATCAGAGGCAGGGAATCAGAGGTGGGGAATCAGAGGCGGGGAATCAGAGGCAGGGATTCAGATATGGGGAAACTGAGGCGGGGAATCCGAGGCGGGGAAACAGAGGCGGGGAATCAGATATGGGGAATCAGAGGTGGGGAATCAGAGGTTGGGAATCAGAGGCAGGGAATCAGAGGCTTGGAATCAGATGCAGGGAATAAGATGCGGGGAATCAGAGGCGGGTAATCAGAGCTGGGGAATCAGAGGTGGGGAATCAGATTTGGGGAATCAGAGGTGGGGACTTAGATATTGGGAAACAGAGGCGGGGAATCAGAGGCGGGGAAACAGAGGCGGGGAATCAGATATGGGGAATCAGAGGTTGGGAATCAGAGGCAGGGAATCAGATGTGCGGAATCAGAGATGGGGAATCAGAGGCAGGGAATCAGAATCAGAAGCAGGGAATCAGAGGCCGGGAATCAGAGGCCGGAATCAGATGATGGGAATCAGAGGCCTGGAATCAGAGGCGGGGAATCAGAGGCAGGGAATCAGATGCGGGGAATCAGAGGCGGGGAATCAGAGCTGGGGAATCAGAGGTGGGGAATCAGAGTTGGGGAATCAGAGGCGGGGAATCAGATATGGGGAATCAGAGGCGGGGAATCAGAGGCGGGGAAACAGAGGCAGGGAATCAGATATGGGGAATCAGAGGTGGGGTATCAGGGGCAGGGAATCAGTGGCAGGGAATCAGAGGCGGGGAAACAGAGGCGGGGAATCAGAGGCAGGGAATCAGACACGGGGAATCAGATATGGGGAAACAGAGGCGGGGAATCAGAGGCGGGCAAACAGAGGCGGGGAATTAGATATGGGGAATCAGAGGTGGGGAATCAGAGGTGGTGAATCAGAGATGGGGAATCACAGGCGGGGAATCAGAGGCAGGGAATAGAACGCGGGGAATCAGAGGCGGGGAATCAGAGCTGGGGAATCAGAGGCGGGGAATCATAGTTGGGAATCAGAGGCGGGGAATCAGATATGGGGAAACAGAGGCGGGGAATCAAAGGCGGGGAAACAGATGCGGGGAATCAGATATGGGGAATCGGATGCGGGGAATCAGAGGCGGGGAATGGGAGCTGGGGAATCAGAGGCGGGGTATCAGTGTTGGGGCATCTGAGGTGGGGAATTAGAAATGGGGAAACAGAGGCGGGGAATCAGAGGCGGGGAAACAGAGGCGAGGAATCAGATATGGGGAATCAGAGGTGGGGAATCAGAGGCAGGGAATCAGATGTGCGGAATCAGAGATGGGGAATCAGACGCAGGGAATCAGAATCAGAAGCGGGGAATCAGAGGCCGGGAATCAGAGGCCGGGATTCAGATGCCGGGAATAAGAGGCCGGGAATCAGAGGTGGGGAATCAGAGTCCGGGAATCAGAGATGGGGATTCAGAGGCGGGGAATGATATATGGGGAATCAGAGGCGGGGAATCAGAGGCGGGGTAACAGAGGTGGGGAATCAGATATGGGGAATCAGAGGTGGCGAATCAAAGGCGGTGAATCAGAGATGGGGAATCAGAGGCGGGGAATCAGAGGCAGGGAATCAAACACGGGGAATCAGAGGCGTGGAATCAGAGCTGGGGAATCAGAGGCGGGGAATCAGAGTTGGGGAATCAGAGGCGGGGAATCAGATATGGGGAAACAGGGGCGGGGAATCAGAGGCAGGGAAACAGAGGCGGGGAATCAGATATGGGGAATCAGGGGTGGGGAATCAGAGGTTGGGAATCAGAGGCAGGGAATCAGAGGCGTGGAAACAGAGGCGGGGATTCAGATATGGGGAATCAGAGGTGGGGAATCAGGGGCGTGGAATCAGAGGCAGGGAATTAGATGTGGTGAATCAGAGATGGGGAATCAGAGGCAGGGAATCAGAATCAGAAGCGGGGTATCAGTGGCCGGGAATCAGAGGCAGGGAATCAGATGCTGGGAATAAGAGGCCGGGAATCAGAGGTGGGGAATCAGAGTCCGGGAATCAGAGATGGGGATTCAGAGGCGGGGAATGAGATATGGAGAATCAGAGGCGGCGAATCAGAGGCCGGGAAACAGAGGTGGGGGATCAGATATGGGGAATCAGAGGTGGCGAATCAAAGGCGGTGAATCAGAGATGGGGAATCAGAGGCGGGGAATCAGAGGCAGGGAATCAGATGCGGGGAATCAGAGGCGGGGAATCAGAGCTGGCGAATCAGAGGCGGGGAATCAGATATGGGGAATCAGAGGCGGGGAATCAGAGGCGGGGAAACAGAGGCAGGGAATCAGATATGGGGAATCAGAGGTGGGGTATCAGGGGCAGGGAATCAGTGGCAGGGAATCAGAGGCGGGGAAACAGAGGCGGGGAATCAGAGGCAGGGAATCAGACACGGGGAATCAGATATGGGGAAACAGAGGCGGGGAATCAGAGGCGGGCACACAGAGGCGGGGAATTAGATATGGGGAATCAGAGGTGGGGAATCAGAGGTGGTGAATCAGAGATGGGGAATCACAGGCGGGGAATCAGAGGCAGGGAATAGAACGCGGGGAATCAGAGGCGGGGAATCAGAGCTGGGGAATCAGAGGCGGGGAATCATAGTTGGGAATCAGAGGCGGGGAATCAGATATGGGGAAACAGAGGCGGGGAATCAAAGGCGGGGAAACAGATGCGGGGAATCAGATATGGGGAATCGGATGCGGGGAATCAGAGGCGGGGAATGGGAGCTGGGGAATCAGAGGCGGGGTATCAGAGTTGGGGCATCTGAGGTGGGGAATTAGATATGGGGAAACAGAGGCGGGGAATCAGAGGCGGGGAAACAGAGGCGAGGAATCAGATATGGGGAATCAGAGGTGGGGAATCAGAGGCAGGGAATCAGATGTGCGGAATCAGAGATGGGGAATCAGAGGCAGGGAATCAGAATCAGAAGCGGGGAATCAGAGGCCGGGAATCAGAGGCCGGGATTCAGATGCCGGGAATAAGAGGCCGGGAATCAGAGGTGGGGAATCAGAGGCGGGGAATCAGAGGTGGGCAATCAGAGGCGGGGAATCAGATATGGGGAATCAGAGGCGGGGAATCAGAGGCGGGGAAACAGAGGCGGGGAATCAAATATAGGGAATCAGAGGTGGGGAATCAGAGGTTGTGAATCAGAGATGGTGAATCAAGGCGGGGAATCAGAGGCAGGGAATCAGACACGGGGAATCAGAGGCGGGGATTCAGAGCTGGGGAATCAGAGGTTGTGAATCAGAGATGGTGAATCAAGGCGGGGAATCAGAGGCAGGGAATCAGACACGGGGAATCACAGGCGGGGAATCAGAGGAGGGGAATCAGATATGGGGAATCAGAGGTGGGGAATCAGGGGCAGGGATTCAGTGTCAGGGAATCAGAGGCGGGGAATCAGAGGCGGGGAATCAGAGGCAGGGAATCAGACACGGGGAATCAGAGGCGGGGAATCAGAGATGGGGAATCAGAGGCGGGGAATCAGAGGCAGGGAATCGGACGCCGGGAATCAGAGTCGGGGAATCAGAGCTGGGGAATCAGAGACGGGGAATCAGAGTTGGGGAATCAGAGGCGGGGATTCAGATATGGGGAAATAGAGGCGGGGAATCAGATATGGGGAATCAGAGGTGTGGAATCAGAGGTTGGGAATCAGAGGAAGGGAATCAGAGTCGGGGAAACAGAGGCGGGGAATCAGATATGTGGAATCAGAGGTGGCGAATCAAAGGCGGTGAAACAGAGATGGGGAATCAGGGCAGGGAATCAGAGGCAGGGAATCAAACACGGGGAATCAGAGGTGGGGAATCAGAGGATGGGAATCAGAGGCAGGGAATCGGAGATGGGGAATCAGAGGCAGGGAATCAGAGGTGGGGAATCAGAGGCGGGGAATCAGAGGCCGGGAATCAGATATGGGGAAACTGAGGCGGGGAATCCGAGGCGGGGAAACAGAGGCGGGGAATCAGATATGGGGAATCAGAGGTGGGGAATCAGAGGTTGGGAATCAGAGGCAGGGAATCAGAGGCTTGGAATCAGATGCAGGGAATAAGATGCGGGGAATCAGAGGCGGGGAATCAGAGCTGGGGAATCAGAGGTGGGGAATCAGATTTGGGGAATCAGAGGTGGGGACTTAGATATTGGGAAACAGAGGCGGGGAATCAGAGGCGGGGAAACAGAGGCGGGGAATCAGATATGGGGAATCAGAGGTGGGGAATCAGAGGCAGGGAATCAGATGTGCGGAATCAGAGATGGGGAATCAGAGGCAGGGAATCAGAATCAGAAGCAGGGAATCAGAGGCCGGGAATCAGAGGCCGGAATCAGATGATGGGAATCAGAGGCCTGGAATCAGAGGCGGGGAATCAGAGGCAGGGAATCAGATGCGGGGAATCAGAGGCGGGGAATCAGAGCTGGGGAATCAGAGGCGGGGTATTAGAGTTGGGGAATCAGAGGCGGGGAATCAGACATGGGGAAACTGAGGTAGGGAATCAGAGGCGGGGAAACAGAGGCAGGGAATCAGATATGGGGAATCAGAGGCCGGGAATCAGAGGTGGTGAATCAGAGATGGGGAATCAGAGGCGGGGAATCAGAGGCAGGGTATCTGACGCGGGGAATCAGAGGTGGGCAATCAGAGGCGGGGAATCAGAGGTGGTGAATCAGAGATGGGGAATCAGAGGCGGGGAATCAGAGGCAGCAAATCAGACACGGGGATTCAGAGGCTGGGAATCAGACGGGGGGAATCAAAGGCGGGGCATCAGAGCTGGGGAATCTGAGGCAGGGAATCAGAGTTGGGGATTCAGAGGCGGGGAATCAGATATGGGGAAACAGAGGCGGGGAATCAGAGGCGGGCAAACAGAGGCGGGGAATTAGATATGGGGAATCAGAGGTAGGGAATCAGAGGTGGTGAATCAGTGATGGGGAATCACAGGCGGGGAATCAGAGGCAGGGAATAGAACGCGGGGAATCAGAGGCAGGGAATCAGAGCTGGGGAATCAGAGGCGGGGAATCATAGTTGGGAATCAGAGGCGGGAATCAGATATGGGGAAACAGAGGCGGGGAATCAGAGGCGAGGAAACAGAGGCGGGGAATCAGATATGGGGAATCGGATGCAGGGAATCAGAGGCGGGGAATCAGAGCTGGGGAATCAGAGGCGGGGAATCAGAGTTGGGGCATCAGAGATGGGGAATCAAGGCAGGGAATCAGAAGCGGGGAATCAGAGGCCGGGAATAAGAGGCCGGGAATCAGAGGAGGGGAATCAGAGTCCGGGAATCAGAGATGGGGATTCAGAGGCGGGGAATGAGATATGGAGAATCAGAGGCGGGGAATCAGAGGCGGGGAAACAGAGGTGGGGAATCAGATATGGGGAATCAGAGGTGGCGAATCAAAGGCGGTGAATCAGAGATGGGGAATCAGAGGCGGGGAATCAGAGGCAGGGAATCAGATGCGGGGAATCAGAGGCGGGGAATCAGAGCTGGCGAATCAGAGGCGGGGAATCAGAGGTGGGCAATCAGAGGCGGGGAATCAGATATGGGGAATCAGAGGCGGGGAATCAGATATGGGGAAACAGAGGCGGGGAATCAAAGGCGGGGAAACAGATGCGGGGAATCAGATATGGGGAATCGGATGCGGGGAATCAGAGGCGGGGAATGGGAGCTGGGGAATCAGAGGCGGGGTATCAGAGTTGGGGCATCTGAGGTGGGGAATTAGATATGGGGAAACAGAGGCGGGGAATCAGAGGCGGGGAAACAGAGGCGAGGAATCAGATATGGGGAATCAGAGGTGGGGAATCAGAGGCAGGGAATCAGATGTGCGGAATCAGAGATGGGGAATCAGACGCAGGGAATCAGAATCAGAAGCGGGGAATCAGAGGCCGGGAATCAGAGGCCGGGATTCAGATGCCGGGAATAAGAGGCCGGGAATCAGAGGTGGGGAATCAGAGTCCGGGAATCAGAGATGGGGATTCAGAGGCGGGGAATGATATATGGGGAATCAGAGGCGGGGAATCAGAGGCGGGGTAACAGAGGTGGGGAATCAGATATGGGGAATCAGAGGTGGCGAATCAAAGGCGGTGAATCAGAGATGGGGAATCAGAGGCGGGGAATCAGAGGCAGGGAATCAAACACGGGGAATCAGAGGCGTGGAATCAGAGCTGGGGAATCAGAGGCGGGGAATCAGAGTTGGGGAATCAGAGGCGGGGAATCAGATATGGGGAAACAGGGGCGGGGAATCAGAGGCAGGGAAACAGAGGCGGGGAATCAGATATGGGGAATCAGGGGTGGGGAATCAGAGGTTGGGAATCAGAGGCAGGGAATCAGAGGCGTGGAAACAGAGGCGGGGATTCAGATATGGGGAATCAGAGGTGGGGAATCAGGGGCGTGGAATCAGAGGCAGGGAATTAGATGTGGTGAATCAGAGATGGGGAATCAGAGGCAGGGAATCAGAATCAGAAGCGGGGTATCAGTGGCCGGGAATCAGAGGCAGGGAATCAGATGCTGGGAATAAGAGGCCGGGAATCAGAGGTGGGGAATCAGAGTCCGGGAATCAGAGATGGGGATTCAGAGGCGGGGAATGAGATATGGAGAATCAGAGGCGGCGAATCAGAGGCCGGGAAACAGAGGTGGGGAATCAGATATGGGGAATCAGAGGTGGCGAATCAAAGGCGGTGAATCAGAGATGGGGAATCAGAGGCGGGGAATCAGAGGCAGGGAATCAGATGCGGGGAATCAGAGGCGGGGAATCAGAGCTGGCGAATCAGAGGCGGGGAATCAGATATGGGGAATCAGAGGCGGGGAATCAGAGGCGGGGAAACAGAGGCAGGGAATCAGATATGGGGAATCAGAGGTGGGGTATCAGGGGCAGGGAATCAGTGGCAGGGAATCAGAGGCGGGGAAACAGAGGCGGGGAATCAGAGGCAGGGAATCAGACACGGGGAATCAGATATGGGGAAACAGAGGCGGGGAATCAGAGGCGGGCAAACAGAGGCGGGGAATTAGATATGGGGAATCAGAGGTGGGGAATCAGAGGTGGTGAATCAGAGATGGGGAATCACAGGCGGGGAATCAGAGGCAGGGAATAGAACGCGGGGAATCAGAGGCGGGGAATCAGAGCTGGGGAATCAGAGGCGGGGAATCATAGTTGGGAATCAGAGGCGGGGAATCAGATATGGGGAAACAGAGGCGGGGAATCAAAGGCGGGGAAACAGATGCGGGGAATCAGATATGGGGAATCGGATGCGGGGAATCAGAGGCGGGGAATGGGAGCTGGGGAATCAGAGGCGGGGTATCAGAGTTGGGGCATCTGAGGTGGGGAATTAGATATGGGGAAACAGAGGCGGGGAATCAGAGGCGGGGAAACAGAGGCGAGGAATCAGATATGGGGAATCAGAGGTGGGGAATCAGAGGCAGGGAATCAGATGTGCGGAATCAGAGATGGGGAATCAGAGGCAGGGAATCAGAATCAGAAGCGGGGAATCAGAGGCCGGGAATCAGAGGCCGGGATTCAGATGCCGGGAATAAGAGGCCGGGAATCAGAGGTGGGGAATCAGAGGCGGGGAATCAGAGGTGGGCAATCAGAGGCGGGGAATCAGAGGCGGGGATTCAGAGCTGGGGAATCAGAGGTTGTGAATCAGAGATGGTGAATCAAGGCGGGGAATCAGAGGCAGGGAATCAGACACGGGGAATCACAGGCGGGGAATCAGAGGCGGGGAATCAGATATGGGGAATCAGAGGTGGGGAATCAGGGGCAGGGATTCAGTGTCAGGGAATCAGAGGCGGGGAATCAGAGGCGGGGAATCAGAGGCAGGGAATCAGACACGGGGAATCAGAGGCGGGGAATCAGAGATGGGGAATCAGAGGCGGGGAATCAGAGGCAGGGAATCGGACGCCGGGAATCAGAGTCGGGGAATCAGAGCTGGGGAATCAGAGACGGGGAATCAGAGTTGGGGAATCAGAGGCGGGGATTCAGATATGGGTAAATAGAGGCGGGGAATCAGATATGGGGAATCAGAGGTGTGGAATCAGAGGTTGGGAATCAGAGGAAGGGAATCAGAGTCGGGGAAACAGAGGCGGGGAATCAGATATGTGGAATCAGAGGTGGCGAATCAAAGGCGGTGAAACAGAGATGGGGAATCAGGGCAGGGAATCAGAGGCAGGGAATCAAACACGGGGAATCAGAGGTGGGGAATCAGAGGATGGGAATCAGAGGCAGGGAATCGGAGATGGGGAATCAGAGGCAGGGAATCAGAGGTGGGGAATCAGAGGCGGGGAATCAGAGGCCGGGAATCAGATATGGGGAAACTGAGGCGGGGAATCCGAGGCGGGGAAACAGAGGCGGGGAATCAGATATGGGGAATCAGAGGTGGGGAATCAGAGGTTGGGAATCAGAGGCAGGGAATCAGAGGCTTGGAATCTGATGCAGGGAATAAGATGCGGGGAATCAGAGGCGGGGAATCAGAGCTGGGGAATCAGAGGTGGGGAATCAGATTTGGGGAATCAGAGGTGGGGACTTAGATATTGGGAAACAGAGGCGGGGAATCAGAGGCGGGGAAACAGAGGCGGGGAATCAGATATGGGGAATCAGAGGTGGGGAATCAGAGGCAGGGAATCAGATGTGCGGGATCAGAGATGGGGAATCAGAGGCAGGGAATCAGAATCAGAAGCAGGGAATCAGAGGCCGGGAATCAGAGGCCGGAATCAGATGATGGGAATCAGAGGCCTGGAATCAGAGGCGGGGAATCAGAGGCAGGGAATCAGATGCGGGGAATCAGAGGCGGGGAATCAGAGCTGGGGAATCAGAGGCGGGGTATTAGAGTTGGGGAATCAGAGGCGGGGAATCAGACATGGGGAAACAGAGGTAGGGAATCAGAGGCGGGGAAACAGAGGCAGGGAATCAGATATGGGGAATCAGAGGCCGGGAATCAGAGGTGGTGAATCAGAGATGGGGAATCAGAGGCGGGGAATCAGAGGCAGGGTATCTGACGCGGGGAATCAGAGGTGGGCAATCAGAGGCGGGGAATCAGATATGGGGAATCAGAGGCGGGGAATCAGAGGCGGGGAAACAGAGGCGGGGAATCAGATATGGGGAATCAGAGGTGGGGCATCAGAGGTTGTGAATCACAGATGGGGAATCAGAGGCGGGGAATCAGAGGCAGGGAATCAGACACGGGGAATCAGAGGCAGGGATTCAGAGCTGGGGAATCAGAAGCGGGGAATCAGAGTTGGGGAATCAGAGGCGGGGAATCAAATATGGGGAATCAGAGGCAGGGAATCAGAGGCTGGGAATCAGAGGCAGGGAATCAGACGCGGGGAATCTGAGGCGGGGAATCAGAGCTGGGGAATCAGAGGTGGGGAATCAGAGTTGGGGAATCAGAGGCAGGGAATTGGATGTGCGGAATCAGAGATGGGGAATCAGAGGTGGGGAATCAGAGGTGGTGAATCAGAGATGGGGAATCAGAGGCGGGGAATCAGAGGCAGCAAATCAGACACGGGGATTCAGAGGCTGGGAATCAGACGGGGGGAATCAAAGGCGGGGCATCAGAGCTGGGGAATCTGAGGCAGGGAATCAGAGTTGGGGATTCAGAGGCGGGGAATCAGATATGGGGAAACAGAGGCGGGGAATCAGAGGCGGGCAAACAGAGGCGGGGAATTAGATATGGGGAATCAGAGGTAGGGAATCAGAGGTGGTGAATCAGTGATGGGGAATCACAGGCGGGGAATCAGAGGCAGGGAATAGAACGCGGGGAATCAGAGGCAGGGAATCAGAGCTGGGGAATCAGAGGCGGGGAATCATAGTTGGGAATCAGAGGTTGTGAATCAGAGATGGGGAATCAAGGCGGGGAATCAGAGGCAGGGAATCAGATGCAGGGAATCAGAGGCGGGGATTCAGAGCTGGGGAATCAGAGGCGGGGAATCAGAGTTGGGGCATCAGAGGTGGGGAATTAGATATAGGGAAACAGAGGCGGGGAATCAGAGGCGGGGAAACAGAGGCGGGGAATCAGATATGGGGAATCAGAGGTGGGGAATCAGAGGTGGGCAATCAGATGTGCGGAATCAGAGATGGGGAATCAGAGGCCGGGAATCAGAGGCGGGGAATCAGATATGGGGAATCAGAGGTAGGGAATCAGAGGTTGGGAATCAGAGGCAGGGAATCACAGGCTTGGAATCAGATGCAGGGTATCAGATGCGGGGAATCAGAGGCGGGGAATCAGAGCTGGGGAATCAGAGGTGGGGAATCAGAGGCAGGGAATCAGATGTGCGGAATCAGAGATGGGGAATCAGAGGCAGGGAATCAGAATCAGAAGCAGGGAATCAGAGGCCGGGAATCAGAGGCCGGAATCAGATGCTATGAATCAGAGGCCTGGAATCAGAGGCGGGGAATCAGAGGCAGGGAATCAGATGCGGGGAATCAGAGGCGGGGAATCAGAGCTGGGGAATCAGAGGCGGGGTATTAGAGTTGGGGAATCAGAGGCGGGGAATCAGATATGGGGAAACAGAGGTGGGGAATCAGAGGCGGGGAAACAGATATGGGGAAACAGAGGTGGGGAATCAGAGGCGGGGAAACAGAGGCAGGGAATAAGATATGGGGAATCAGAGGTGGGGCATCAGAGGTTGTGAATCACAGATGGGGAATCAGAGGCGGGGAATCAGAGGCAGGGAATCAGACGCGGGGAATCAGAGGCGGGGATTCAGAGCTGGGGAATCAGAAGCGGGGAATCAGAGTTGGGGAATCAGAGGCGGGGAATCAGATATGGGTAATCAGAGGCAGGGAATCAGAGGCGGGGAATCAGAGGCAGGGAATCAGACGCGGGGAATCTGAGGCGGGGAATTAGATATGGGGAATCAGAGGTAGGGAATCAGAGGTGGTGAATCAGTGATGGGGAATCACAGGCGGGGAATCAGAGGCAGGGAATAGAATGCGGGGAATCAGAGGCAGGGAATAGAATGCGGGGAATCAGAGGCAGGGAATCAGAGCTGGGGAATCAGAGGAGGGGATTCATAGTTGGGAATCAGAGGCGGGAATCAGATATGTGGAAACAGAGGCGGGGAATCAGAGGCGGTGAAACAGAGGCGGGGAATCAGATATGGGGAATCGGATGCAGGGAATCAGAGGCGGGGAATCAGAGCTGGGGAATCAGAGGCGGGGAATCAGAGTTGGGGCATCAGAAGTGGGGAATTAGATATAGGGAAACAGAGGCGGGGAATCAGAGGCGGGGAAACAGAGGCGGGGAATCAGATATGGGGAATCAGAGGTGGGGAATCAGAGGCAGGGAATCAGATGTGCGGAATCAGAGATGGGGAATAAGAGGCAGGGAATCAGAATCAGAAGCGGGGAATCAGAGGCCGGGAATCAGAGGCCGGGAATCAGATGCTGGGAATAAGAGGCCGGGAATCAGAGGTGGGGAATCAGATATGGGGAATCAGAGGTGGCGAATCAAAGGCGGTGAATCAGAGATGGGGAATCAGAGGCGGGGAATCAGAGGCAGGGAATCAGATGCGGGGAATCAGAGGCGGGGAATCAGAGCTGGCGAATCAGAGGCTGGGAATTAGAGGTGGGCAATCAGAGGCGGGGAAACAGATATGGGGAATCAGAGGCGGGGAATCAGAGGCGGGGAAACAGAGGCGGGGAATCAAATATAGGGAATCAGAGGTGGGGAATCAGAGGTTGTGAATCAGAGATGGGGAATCAAGGCGGGGAATCAGAGGCAGGGAATCAGACGCGGGGAATCAGAGGCGGGGATTCAGAGCTGGGGAATCAGAGGCGGGAAATCAGAGTTGGGGAATCAGAGGCAGGGAATCAGATATGGGGAATCAGAGGCGGGGAATCAGAGGCGGGGAAACAGAGGCGGGGAATCAGATGTGGGGAATCAGAGGTGGGGAATCAGGGGCAGGGAATCAGTGGCTGGGAATCAGAGGCGGGGAATCAGAGGCGGGGAATCAAAGGCAGGGAATCAGACACGGGGAATCAGAGGCGGGGAATCAGAGATGGGGAATCAGAGGCGGGGAATCAGAGGCAGGGAATCGGATGCCGGGAATCAGAGTTGGGGAATCAGAGTTGGGGAATCAGAGGCAGGGAATCAGAGTTGGGGAATCAGAGGCGGGGAATCAGATATGGGGAAATAGAGGCGGGGAATCAGATATGGGGAATCAGAGGTGTGGAATCAGAGGTTGGGAATCAGAGGCAGGGAATCAGAGTCCGGGAAACTGAGGCGGGGAATCAGATATTGGGAATCAGAGGTGGCGAATCAAAGGCGGTGAAACAGAGATGGGGAATCAGGGCAGGGAATAAGAGGCAGGGAATCAAACACGGGGAATCAGAGCTGGGGAATCAGAGGCGGGGAATCAGAGTTGGGAATCAGAGGTGGGGAATCAGAGGCGGGGAAACAGGGGCGGGGAATCAGATATGGGGAATCAGAGGTCGGGAATCCGAGGTTGGGAATCAGAGGCAGGGAATCAGAGGCGGAAAATCAGAGGCGGGGAATCAGAGGAAGGGAATCAGATGTGCGGAATCGGAGATGGGGAATCAGAGGCAGGGAATCAGAGGCGGGGAATCAGAGGCGGGGAATCAGAGTCCGGGAATCAGATATGGGGAAACAGAGGCGGGGAATCCGAGGCGGGGAAACAGAGGCGGGGAATCAGATATGGGGAATCAGAGGTGGGGAATCAGAGGTTGGGAATCAGAGGCAGGGAATCAGAGGCTTGGAATCAGATGCAGGGAATCAGATGCGGGGAATCAGATGCGGGGAATCAGAGCTGGGGAATCAGAGGTGGGGAATCAGATTTGGGGAATCAGAGGCGGGGACTTAGATATTGGGAAACAGAGGCGGGGAATCAGAGGCGGGGAAACCCAGGCGGGGAATCAGATGTGCGGAATCAGAGATGGGGAATCAGAGGTAGGGAATCAGAATCAGAAGCAGGGAATCAGAGGCCGGGAATCAGAGGCCGGACTCAGATGCTGGGAATCAGAGGCCTGGAATCAGAGGCGGGGAATCAGAGGCAGGGAATCAGATGCGGGGAATCAGAGGCGGGGAATCAGAGCTGGGGATTCAGAGGCGGGGATTCAGAGTTGGGGAATCAGAGGCGGGGAATCAGAGGCGGGGAAACAGAGGCGGGGAATCAGATATGGGGAATCAGAGGTGGGGAATCAGAGGTTGGGAATCAGAAGCAGGGAATCAGAGGCGGGGAATCAGAGGCGGGGAATCAGAGGCAGGGAATCCGATGTGCGGAATCGGAGATGGGGAATCAGAGGCAGGGAATCAGATATGGGGAAACAGAGGCGGGGAATCCGAGGCGGGGAAACAGAGGCGGGGAATCAGATATGGGGAATCAGAGGTGGGGAATCAGAGGTGGGGAATCAGTTTTGGGGAATCAGAGGCGGGGACTTAGATATTGGGAAACAGAGGCGGGGAATCAGAGGCAGGGAAACCCAGGCGGGGAATCAGAAGCAGGGAATCAGAGGTGGGGAATCAGAGGCAAGGAATCAGATGTGCGGAATCAGAGATGGGGAATCAGAGGCAGGGAATCAGAATCAGAAGCAGGGAATCAGAGGCCGGGAATCAGAGGCCGGAATCAGATGCTGGGAATCAGAGGCCTGGAATCAGAGGCGGGGAATCAGAGGCAGGGAATCAGATGCGGGGAATCAGAGGCGGGGAATCAGAGCTGGGGAATCAGAGGCGGGGATTCAGAGTTGGGGAATCAGAGGCGGGGAATCAGAGGCGGGGAAACAGAGGCGGGGAATCAGATATGGGGAATCAGAGGTGGGGAATCAGAGGTTGGGAATCAGAAGCAGGGAATCAGAGGCGGGGAATCAGAGGCGGGGAATCAGAGGCAGGGAATCCGATGTGCGGAATCGGAGATGGGGAATCAGAGGCAGGGAATCAGAGGCGGGGAATCAGAGGCGGAGAATCAGAGGCCGGGAATCAGATATGGGGAAACAGAGGCGGGGAATCAGAGGCGGGGAAACAGAGGCGGGGAATCAGATATGGGGAATCAGAGGTGGGGAATCAGAGGTTGGGAATCAGAGGCAGGGAATCAGAGGCTGGGAATCAGATGCAGGGAATCAGATGCGGGGAATCAGAGGCGGGGAATCAGAGCTGGGGAATCAGAGGTGGGGAATCAGAGTTGGGGAATCAGAGTCGGGGACTTAGATATGGGGAAACAGAGGCGGGGAATCAGAGGCGGGGAAACAGACGCGGGGAATCAGAGGCGGGGATTCAGAGCTGGGGAATCAGAGGCGGGGAATCAGAGTTGGGGAATCAGAGGCGGGGAATCAGATATGGGGAATCAGAGGCGGGGAATCAGAGGCGGGGAAACAGAGGCAGGGAATCAGATATGGGGAATCAGAGGTGGGGTATCAGGGGCAGGGAATCAGTGGCAGGGAATCAGAGGCGGGGAAACAGAGGCGGGGAATCAGAGGCAGGGAATCAGACACGTGGAATCAGATATGGGGAAACAGAGGCGGGGAATCAGAGGCGGGCAAACAGAGGCGGGGAATTAGATATGGGGAATCAGAGGTGGGGAATCAGAGGTGGTGAATCAGAGATGGGGAATCACAGGCGGGGAATCAGAGGCAGGGAATAGAACGCGGGGAATCAGAGGCGGGGAATCAGAGCTGGGGAATCAGAGGCGGGGAATCATAGTTGGGAATCAGAGGCGGGGAATCAGATATGGGGAAACAGAGGCGGGGAATCAAAGGCGGGGAAACAGAGGCGGGGAATCAGATATGGGGAATCGGATGCGGGGAATCAGATGCGGGGAATGGGAGCTGGGGAATCAGAGGCGGGGTATCAGAGTTGGGGCATCTGAGGTGGGGAATTAGATATGGGGAAACAGAGGCGGGGAATCAGAGGCGGGGAAACAGAGGCGAGGAATCAGATATGGGGAATCAGAGGTGGGGAATCAGAGGCAGGGAATCAGATGTGCGGAATCAGAGATGGGGAATCAGAGGCAGGGAATCAGAATCAGAAGCGGGGAATCAGAGGCCGGGAATCAGAGGCCGGGATTCAGATGCCGGGAATAAGAGGCCGGGAATCAGAGGTGGGGAATCAGAGTCCGGGAATCAGAGATGGGGATTCAGAGGCGGGGAATGATATATGGGGAATCAGAGGCGGGGAATCAGAGGCGGGGTAACAGAGGTGGGGAATCAGATATGGGGAATCAGAGGTGGCGAATCAAAGGCGGTGAATCAGAGATGGGGAATCAGAGGCGGGGAATCAGAGGCAGGGAATCAAACACGGGGAATCAGAGGTGGGGAATCAGAGCTGGGGAATCAGAGGCGGGGAATCAGAGTTGGGGAATCAGAGGCGGGGAATCAGAAATGGGGAAACAGGGGCGGGGAATCAGAGGCAGGGAAACAGAGGCGGGGAATCAGATATGGGGAATCAGGGGTGGGGAATCAGAGGTTGGGAATCAGAGGCAGGGAATCAGAGGCGTGGAAACAGAGGCGGGGATTCAGATATGGGGAATCAGAGGTGGGGAATCAGGGGCGTGGAATCAGAGGCAGGGAATTAGATGTGGTGAATCAGAGATGGGGAATCAGAGGCAGGGAATCAGAATCAGAAGCGGGGTATCAGTGGCCGGGAATCAGAGGAAGGTAATCAGAGGCTGGGGATCAAACACGGGGAATCAGAGGCTGGGAATCAGAGCTGGGGAATTAGAGGCGGGGAATCAGAGCTGGGGAATCACAGGCGGGGAATCAGAGATGGGGAATCAGAGGCGGGGAATCAGAGTCCGGGAATCAGAGATGGGGAATCAGAGGCGGGGAATCAGAGGCAGGAAATCTGACACGGGGATTCAGAGGCTGGGAATCAGACGGGGGGAATCAAAGGCGGGGAATCAGAGCTGGGGAATCTGAGGCAGGTAATCAGAGTTGGGGATTCAGAGGCGGGGAATCAGATATGGGGAAACAGAGGCGGGGAATCAGAGGCGGGCAAACAGAGGCGGGGAATTAGATATGGGGAATCAGAGGTAGGGAATCAGAGGTGGTGAATCAGTGATGGGGAATCACAGGCGGGGAATCAGAGGCAGGGAATAGAACGCGGGGAATCAGAGGCAGGGAATCAGAGCTGGGGAATCAGAGGAGGGGATTCATAGTTGGGAATCAGAGGCGGTAATCAGATATGGGGAAACAGAGGCGGGGAATCAGAGGCGGTGAAACAGAGGCGGGGAATCAGATATGGGGAATCGGATGCAGGGAATCAGAGGCGGGGAATCAGAGCTGGGGAATCAGAGGCGGGGAATCAGAGTTGGGGCATCAGAGGTGGGGAATTAGATATAGGGAAACAGAGGCGGGGAATCAGAGGCGGGGAAACAGAGGCGGGGAATCAGATATGGGGAATCAGAGGTGGGGAATCAGAGGCAGGGAATCAGATGTGCGGAATCAGAGATGGGGAATAAGAGGCAGGGAATCAGAATCAGAAGCGGGGAATCAGAGGCCGGGAATCAGAGGCCGGGAATCAGATGCTGGGAATAAGAGGCCGGGAATCAGAGGTGGGGAATCAGATATGGGGAATCAGAGGTGGCGAATCAAAGGCGGTGAATCAGAGATGGGGAATCAGAGGCGGGGAATCAGAAGCAGGGAATCAGATGCGGGGAATCAGAGGCAGGGAATCAGAGCTGGCGAATCAGAGGCTGGGAATTAGAGGTGGGCAATCAGAGGCGGGGAATCAGATATGGGGAATCAGAGGCGGGGAATCAGAGGCGGGGAAACAGAGGCGGGGAATCAAATATAGGGAATCAGAGGTGGGGAATCAGAGGTTGTGAATCAGAGATGGGGAATCAAGGCGGGGAATCAGAGGCAGGGAATCAGACGCGGGGAATCAGAGGCGGGGATTCAGAGCTGGGGAATCAGAGGCGGGGAATCAGAGTTGGGGAATCAGAGGCAGGGAATCAGATATGGGGAATCAGAGGCGGGGAATCAGAGGCGGGGAAACAGAGGCGGGGAATCAGATGTGGGGAATCAGAGGTGGGGAATCAGGGGCAGGGAATCAGTGGCAGGGAATCAGAGGCGGGGAATCAGAGGCGGGGAATCAAAGATGGGGAATCAGAGGCGGGGAATCAGAGGCAGGGAATCGGATGCCGGGAATCAGAGTCGGGGAATCAGAGCTGGGGAATCAGAGGCGGGGTATCAGAGTTGGGGAATCAGAGGCGGGGAATCAGATATGGAGAAATAGAGGCGGGGAATCAGATATGGGGAATCAGAGGTGTGGAATCAGAGGTTGGGAATCAGAGGCAGGGAATCAGAGTCCGGGAAACTGAGACGGGGAATCAGATATTGGGAATCAGAGATGGCGAATCAAAGGCGGTGAAACAGAGATGGGGAATCAGGGCAGGGAATCAGAGGCAGGGAATCAAACACGGGGAATCAGAGCTGGGGAATCAGAGGCGGGGAATCAGAGTTGGGAATCAGAGGCGGGGAATCAGAGGCGGGGAAACAGAGGCGGGGAATCAGATATGGGGAATCAGAGGTGGGGAATCCGAGGTTGGGAATCAGAGGCAGGGAATCAGAGGCGGAAAATCAGAGGCGGGGAATCAGAGGAAGGGAATCAGAGTTGGGGAATCAGAGGCGGGGAATCAGAAATGGGGAAACAGGGGCGGGGAATCAGAGGCAGGGAAACAGAGGCGGGGAATCAGATATGGGGAATCAGGGGTGGGGAATCAGAGGCGGGGAATCAGAGTTGGGAATCAGAGGCGGGGAATCAGAGGCGGGGAAACAGAGGCGGGGAATCAGATATGGGGAATCAGAGGTGGGGAATCCGAGGTTGGGAATCTGAGGCAGGGAATCAGAGGCGGGGAATCAGAGGAAGGGAATCAGATGTGCGGAATCGGAGATGGGGAATCAGAGGCAGGGAATCAGAGGCGGGGAATCAGAGGCGGGGAATCAGAGGCCGGGAATCAGATATGGGGAAACAGAGGCGGGGAATCCGAGGCGGGGAAACAGAGGCGGGGAATCAGATATGGGGAATCAGAGGTGGGGAATCAGAGGTTGGGAATCAGAGGCAGGGAATCAGAGGCGTGGAATCAGATGCAGGGAATCAGATGCGGGGAATCAGAGGCGGGGATTCAGAGCTGGGGAATCAGAGGTGGGGAATCAGATTTGGGGAATCAGAGGCGGGGACTTAGATATTGGGAAACAGAGGCGGGGAATCAGAGGCGGGGAAACCCAGGCGGGGAATCAGATATGGGGAATCAGAGGTGGGGAATCAGAGGCAAGGAATCAGATGTGCGGAATCAGAGATGGGGAATCAGAGGCAGGGAATCAGAATCAGAAGCAGGGAATCAGATGCCGGGAATCAGAGGCCGGAATCAGATGCTGGGAATCAGAGGCCTGGAATCAGAGGCGGGGAATCAGAGGCAGGGAATCAGATGCGGGGAATCAGAGGCGGGGAATCAGAGCTGGGGAATCAGAGGCGGGGATTCAGAGTTGGGGAATCAGAGGCGGGGAATCAGAGGCGGGGAAACAGAGGCGGGGAATCAGATATGGGGAATCAGAGGTGGGGAATCAGAGGTTGGGAATCAGAAGCAGGGAATCAGAGGCGGGGAATCAGAGGCGGGGAATCAGAGGCAGGAAATCCGATGTGCGGAATCGGAGATGGGGAATCAGAGGCAGGGAATCAGAGGCGGGGAATCAGAGGCGGAGAATCAGAGGCCGGGAATCAGATATGGGGAAACAGAGGCGGGGAATCAGAGGCGGGGAAACAGAGGCGGGGAATCAGATATGGGGAATCAGAGGTGGGGAATCAGAGGTTGGGAATCAGAGGCAGGGAATCAGAGGCTGGGAATCAGATGCAGGGAATCAGATGCGGGGAATCAGAAGCGGGGAATCAGAGCTGGGGAATCAGAGGTGGGGAATCAGAGTTGGGGAATCAGAGTCGGGGACTTAGATATGGGGAAACAGAGGCAGGGATTCAGAGGCGGGGAAACAGACGCGGGGAATCAGAGGCGGGGATTCAGAGCTGGGGAATCAGAGGCGGGGAATCAGAGTTGGGGAATCAGAGGCGGGGAATCAGATATGGGGAATCAGAGGCGGGGAATCAGAGGCGGGGAAACAGAGGCAGGGAATCAGATATGGGGAATCAGAGGTGGGGTATCAGGGGCAGGGAATCAGTGGCAGGGAATCAGAGGCGGGGAAACAGAGGCGGGGAATCAGAGGCAGGGAATCAGACACGGGGAATCAGATATGGGGAAACAGAGGCGGGGAATCAGAGGCGGGCAAACAGAGGCGGGGAATTACATATGGGGAATCAGAGGTGGGGAATCAGAGGTGGTGAATCAGAGATGGGGAATCACAGGCGGGGAATCAGAGGCAGGGAATAGAACGCGGGGAATCAGAGGCGGGGAATCAGAGCTGGGGAATCAGAGGCGGGGAATCATAGTTGGGAATCAGAGGCGGGGAATCAGATATGGGGAAACAGAGGCGGGGAATCAAAGGCGGGGAAACAGATGCGGGGAATCAGATATGGGGAATCGGATGCGGGGAATCAGAGGCGGGGAATGGGAGCTGGGGAATCAGAGGCGGGGTATCAGAGTTGGGGCATCTGAGGTGGGGAATTAGATATGGGGAAACAGAGGCGGGGAATCAGAGGCGGGGAAACAGAGGCGAGGAATCAGATATGGGGAATCAGAGGTGGGGAATCAGAGGCAGGGAATCAGATGTGCGGAATCAGAGATGGGGAATCAGAGGCAGGGAATCAGAATCAGAAGCGGGGAATCAGAGGCCGGGAATCAGAGGCCGGGATTCAGATGCCGGGAATAAGAGGCCGGGAATCAGAGGTGGGGAATCAGAGTCCGGGAATCAGAGATGGGGATTCAGAGGCGGGGAATGATATATGGGGAATCAGAGGCGGGGAATCAGAGGCGGGGTAACAGAGGTGGGGAATCAGATATGGGGAATCAGAGGTGGCGAATCAAAGGCGGTGAATCAGAGATGGGGAATCAGAGGCGGGGAATCAGAGGCAGGGAATCAAACACGGGGAATCAGAGGCGGGGAATCAGAGCTGGGGAATCAGAGGCGGGGAATCAGAGTTGGGGAATCAGAGGCGGGGAATCAGATATGGGGAAACAGGGGCGGGGAATCAGAGGCAGGGAAACAGAGGCGGGGAATCAGATATGGGGAATCAGGGGTGGGGAATCAGAGGTTGGGAATCAGAGGCAGGGAATCAGAGGCGTGGAAACAGAGGCGGGGATTCAGATATGGGGAATCAGAGGTGGGGAATCAGGGGCGTGGAATCAGAGGCATGGAATTAGATGTGGTGAATCAGAGATGGGGAATCAGAGGCAGGGAATCAGAATCAGAAGCGGGGTATCAGTGGCCGGGAATCAGAGGCAGGGAATCAGATGCTGGGAATAAGAGGCCGGGAATCAGAGGTGGGGAATCAGAGTCCGGGAATCAGAGATGGGGATTCAGAGGCGGGGAATGAGATATGGAGAATCAGAGGCGGGGAATCAGAGGCCGGGAAACAGAGGTGGGGAATCAGATATGGGGAATCAGAGGTGGCGAATCAAAGGCGGTGAATCAGAGATGGGGAATCAGAGGCGTGGAATCAGAGGCAGGGAATCAGATGCGGGGAATCAGAGGCGGGGAATCAGAGCTGGCGAATCAGAGGCGGGGAATCAGAGGTGGGCAATCAGAGGCGGGGAATCAGATATGGGGAATCAGAGGCGGGGAATCAGAGGCGGGGAAACAGAGGCGGGGAATCAAATATAGGGAATCAGAGGTGGGGAATCAGAGGTTGTGAATCAGAGATGGTGAATCAAGGTGGGGAATCAGAGGCAGGGAATCAGACACGGGGAATCAGAGGCGGGGATTCAGAGCTGGGGAATCAGAGGCGGGGAATCAGAGTTGGGGAATCAGAGGCAGGGAATCAGATATGGGGAATCAGAGGCGGGGAATCAGAGGCGGGGAAACAGAGGCGGGGAATCAGATATGGGGAATCAGAGGTGGGGAATCAGGGGCAGGGATTCAGTGTCAGGGAATCAGAGGCGGGGAATCGGAGGCGGGGATTCAGAGGCAGGGAATCAGACACGGGGAATCAGAGGCGGGGAATCAGAGATGGGGAATCAGAGGCGGGGAATCAGAGGCAGGGAATCGGACGCCGGGAATCAGAGTCGGGGAATCAGAGCTGGGGAATCAGAGGCGGGGAATCTGAGTTGGGGTATCAGAGGCGGGGATTCAGATATGGGGAAATAGAGGCGGGGAATCAGATATGGGGAATCAGAGGTGTGGAATCAGAGGTTGGGAATCAGAGGAAGGGAATCAGAGTCGGGGAAACAGAGGCGGGGAATCAGATATGTGGAATCAGAGGTGGCGAATCAAAGGCGGTGAAACAGAGATGGGGAATCAGGGCAGGGAATCAGAGGCAGGGAATCAAACACGGGGAATCAGAGGTGGGGAATCAGAGGTTGGGAATCAGAGGCAGGGAATCGGAGATGGGGAATCAGAGGCAGGGAATCAGAGGTGGGGAATCAGAGGCGGGGAATCAGAGGCCGGGAATCAGATATGGGGAAACTGAGGCGGGGAATCCGAGGCGGGGAAACAGAGGCGGGGAATCAGATATGGGGAATCAGAGGTGGGGAATCAGAGGTTGGGAATCAGAGGCAGGGAATCAGAGGCTTGGAATCAGATGCAGGGAATAAGATGCGGGGAATCAGAGGCGGGGAATCAGAGCTGGGGAATCAGAGGTGGGGAATCAGATTTGGGGAATCAGAGGTGGGGACTTAGATATTGGGAAACAGAGGCGGGGAATCAGAGGCGGGGAAACAGAGGCGGGGAATCAGATATGGGGAATCAGAGGTGGGGAATCAGAGGCAGGGAATCAGATGTGCGGAATCAGAGATGGGGAATCAGAGGCAGGGAATCAGAATCAGAAGCAGGGAATCAGAGGCCGGGAATCAGAGGCCGGAATCAGATGATGGGAATCAGAGGCCTGGAATCAGAGGCGGGGAATCAGAGGCGGGGAAACAGAGGCGGGGAATCAGATATGGGGAATCAGAGGTGGGGCATCAGAGGTTGTGAATCACAGATGGGGAATCAGAGGCGGGGAATCAGAGGCAGGGAATCAGACGCGGGGAATCAGAGGCAGGGATTCAGAGCTGGGGAATCAGAAGCGGGGAATCAGAGTTGGGGAATCAGAGGCGGGGAATCAAATATGGGGAATCAGAGGCAGGGAATCAGAGGCTGGGAATCAGAGGCAGGGAATCAGACGCGGGGAATCTGAGGCGGGGAATCAGAGCTGGGGAATCAGAGGTGGGGAATCAGAGTTGGGGAATCAGAGGCAGGGAATTGGATGTGCGGAATCAGAGATGGGGAATCAGAGGTGGGGAATCAGAGGTGGTGAATCAGAGATGGGGAATCAGAGGCGGGGAATCAGAGGCAGCAAATCAGACACGGGGATTCAGAGGCTGGGAATCAGACGGGGGGAATCAAAGGCGGGGCATCAGAGCTGGGGAATCTGAGGCAGGGAATCAGAGTTGTGGATTCAGAGGCGGGGAATCAGATATGGGGAAACAGAGGCGGGGAATCAGAGGCGGGCACACAGAGGCGGGGAATTAGATATGGGGAATCAGAGGTAGGGAATCAGAGGTGGTGAATCAGTGATGGGGAATCACAGGCGGGGAATCAGAGGTAGGGAATAGAACGCGGGGAATCAGAGGCAGGGAATCAGAGCTGGTGAATCAGAGGCGGGGAATCATAGTTGGGAATCAGAGGCGGGAATCAGATATGGGGAAACAGAGGCGGGGAATCAGAGGCGAGGAAACAGAGGCGGGGAATCAGATATGGGGAATCGGATGCAGGGAATCAGAGGCGGGGAATCAGAGCTGGGGAATCAGAGGCGGGGAATCAGAGTTGGGGCATCAGAGGTGGGGAATTAGATATAGGGAAACAGAGGCGGGGAATCAGAGGCGGGGAAACAGAGGCGGGGAATCAGATATGGGGAATCAGAGGTGGGGAATCAGAGGCAGTGAATCAGATGTGCGGAATCAGAGATGGGGAATCAGAGGCAGGGAATCAGAAGCGGGGAATCAGAGGCCGGGAATCAGAGGCCGGGAATCAGATGCTGGGAATAAGAGGCCGGGAATCAGAGGAGGGGAATCAGAGTCCGGGAATCAGAGATGGGGATTCAGAGGCGGGGAATGAGATATGGAGAATCAGAGGCGGGGAATCAGAGGCGGGGAAACAGAGGTGGGGAATCAGATATGGGGAATCAGAGGTGGCGAATCAAAGGCGGTGAATCAGAGATGGGGAATCAGAGGCGGGGAATCAGAGGCAGGGAATCAGATGCGGGGAATCAGAGGCGGGGAATCAGAGCTGGCGAATCAGAGGCGGGGAATCAGAGGTGGGCAATCAGAGGCGGGGAATCAGATATGGGGAATCAGAGGCGGGGAATCAGAGGCGGGGAAACAGAGGCGGGGAATCAAATATAGGGAATCAGAGGTGGGGAATCAGAGATTGTGAATCAGAGATGGGGAATCAAGGCGGGGAATCAGAGGCAGGGAATCAGACGCGGGGAATCAGAGGCGGGGATTCAGAGCTGGGGAATCTGAGGCGGGGAATCAGAGTTGGGGAATCAGAGGCAGGGAATCAGATATGGGGAATCAGAGGCGGGGAATCAGAGGCCGGGAATCAGATATGGGGAAACAGAGGCGGGGAATCCGAGGCGGGGAAACAGAGGCGGGGAATCAGATATGGGGAATCAGAGGTGGGGAATCAGAGGTTGGGAATCAGAGGCAGGGAATCACAGGCTTGGAATCAGATGCAGGGTATCAGATGCGGGGAATCAGAGGCGGGGAATCAGAGCTGGGGAATCAGAGGTGGGGAATCAGAGGCAGGGAATCAGATGTGCGGAATCAGAGATGGGGAATCAGAGGCAGGGAATCAGAATCAGAAGCAGGGAATCAGAGGCCGGGAATCAGAGGCCGGAATCAGATGCTATGAATCAGAGGCCTGGAATCAGACGCGGGGAATCAGAGGCAGGGAATCAGATGCGGGGAATCAGATGCGGGGAATCAGAGCTGGGGAATCAGAGGCGGGGTATTAGAGTTGGGGAATCAGAGGCGGGGAATCAGATATGGGGAAACAGAGGTGGGGAATCAGAGGCGGGGAAACAGATATGGTGAAACAGAGGTGGGGAATCAGAGGCGGGGAAACAGAGGCAGGGAATAAGATATGGGGAATCAGAGGTGGGGCATCAGAGGTTGTGAATCACAGATGGGGAATCAGAGGCGGGGAATCAGAGGCAGGGAATCAGACGTGGGGAATCAGAGGCGGGGATTCAGAGCTGGGGAATCAGAAGCGGGGAATCAGAGTTGGGGAATCAGAGGCGGGGAATCAGATATGGGTAATCAGAGGCAGGGAATCAGAGGCGGGGAATCAGAGGCAGGGAATCAGACGCGGGGAATCTGAGGCGGGGAATCAGAGCTGGGGAATCAGAGGTGGGTAATCAGAGTTGGGGAATCAGAGGCAGGGAATTGGATGTGCGGAATCAGAGAGGGGGAATCAGAGGTGGGAATCAGAGGCGGTGAATCAGAGATGGGGAATCAGAGGCGGGGAATCAGAGGCAGGAAATCAGACACGGGGATTCAGAGGCTGGGAATCAGACGGGGGGAATCAAAGGCGGGGAATCAGAGCTGGGGAATCTGAGGCAGGGAATCAGAGTTGGGGATTCAGAGGCTGGGAATCAGATATGGGGAAACAGAGGCGGGGAATCAGAGGCGGGCAAACAGAGGCGGGGAATTAGATATGGGGAATCAGAGGTAGGGAATCAGAGGTGGTGAATCAGTGATGGGGAATCACAGGCGGGGAATCAGAGGCAGGGAATAGAACGCGGGGAATCAGAGGCAGGGAATCAGAGCTGGGGAATCAGAGGAGGGGATTCATAGTTGGGAATCAGAGGCGGGAATCAGATATGGGGAAACAGAGGCGGGGAATCAGAGGCGGTGAAACAGAGGCGGGGAATCAGATATGGGGAATCGGATGCAGGGAATCAGAGGCGGGGAATCAGAGCTGGGGAATCAGAGGCGGGGAATCAGAGTTGGGGCATCAGAAGTGGGGAATTAGATATAGGGAAACAGAGGCGGGGAATCAGAGGCGGGGAAACAGAGGCGGGGAATCAGATATGGGGAATCAGAGGTGGGGAATCAGAGGCAGGGAATCAGATGTGCGGAATCAGAGATGGGGAATAAGAGGCAGGGAATCAGAATCAGAAGCGGGGAATCAGAGGCCGGGAATCAGAGGCCGGGAATCAGATGCTGGGAATAAGAGGCCGGGAATCAGAGGTGGGGAATCAGATATGGGGAATCAGAGGTGGCGAATCAAAGGCGGTGAATCAGAGATGGGGAATCAGAGGCGGGGAATCAGAGGCAGGGAATCAGATGCGGGGAATCAGAGGCGGGGAATCAGAGCTGGCGAATCAGAGGCTGGGAATTAGAGGTGGGCAATCAGAGGCGGGGAATCAGATATGGGGAATCAGAGGCGGGGAATCAGAGGCGGGGAAACAGAGGCGGGGAATCAAATATAGGGAATCAGAGGTGGGGAATCAGAGGTTGTGAATCAGAGATGGGGAATCAAGGCGGGGAATCAGAGGCAGGGAATCAGACGCGGGGAATCAGAGGCGGGGATTCAGAGCTGGGGAATCAGAGGCGGGGAATCAGAGTTGGGGAATCAGAGGCAGGGAATCAGATATGGGGAATCAGAGGCGGGGAATCAGAGGCGGGGAAACAGAGGCGGGGAATCAGATGTGGGGAATCAGAGGTGGGGAATCAGGGGCAGGGAATCAGTGGCAGGGAATCAGAGGCGGGGAATCAGAGGCGGGGAATCAAAGACAAGGAATCAGACACGGGGAATCAGAGGCGGGGAATCAGAGATGGGGAATCAGAGGCGGGGAATCAGAGGCAGGGAATCGGATGCCGGGAATCAGAGTTGGGGAATCAGAGTTGGGGAATCAGAGGCAGGGAATCAGAGTTGGGGAATCAGAGGCGGGGAATCAGATATAGGGAAATAGAGGCGGGGAATCAGATATGGGGAATCAGAGGTGTGGAATCAGAGGTTGGGAATCAGAGGCAGGGAATCAGAGTCCGGGAAACTGAGGCGGGGAATCAGATATTGGGAATCAGAGGTGGCGAATCAAAGGCGGTGAAACAGAGATGGGGAATCAGGGCAGGGAATAAGAGGCAGGGAATCAAACACGGGGAATCAGAGCTGGGGAATCAGAGGCGGGGAATCAGAGTTGGGAATCAGAGGCGGGGAAACAGGGGCGGGGAATCAGATATGGGGAATCAGAGGTGGGGAATCCGAGGTTGGGAATCAGAGGCAGGGAATCAGAGGCGGAAAATCAGAGGCGGGGAATCAGAGGAAGGGAATCAGATGTGCGGAATCGGAGATGGGGAATCAGAGGCAGGGAATCAGAGGCGGGGAATCAGAGGCGGGGAATCAGAGTCCGGGAATCAGATATGGGGAAACAGAGGCGGGGAATCCGAGGCGGGGAAACAGAGGCGGGGAATCAGATATGGGGAATCAGAGGTGGGGAATCAGAGGTTGGGAATCAGAGGCAGGGAATCAGAGGCTTGGAATCAGATGCAGGGAATCAGATGCGGGGAATCAGATGTGCGGAATCAGAGATGGGGAATCAGAGGCAGGGAATCAGAATCAGAAGCAGGGAATCAGAGGCCTGGAATCAGAGGCGGGGAATCAGAGGCAGGGAATCAGATGCGGGGAATCAGAGGCGGGGAATCAGAGCTGGGGAATCAGAGGCGGGGATTCAGAGTTGGGGAATCAGAGGCGGGGAATCAGAGGCGGGGAAACAGAGGCGGGGAATCAGATATGGGGAATCAGAGGTGGGGAATCAGAGGTTGGGAATCAGAAGCAGGGAATCAGAGGCGGGGAATCAGAGGCGGGGAATCAGAGGCAGGGAATCCGATGTGCGGAATCGGAGATGGGGAATCAGAGGCAGGGAATCAGATATGGGGAAACAGAGGCGGGGAATCCGAGGCGGGGAAACAGAGGCGGGGAATCAGATATGGGGAATCAGAGGTGGGGAATCAGAGGTGCGGAATCAGATTTGGGGAATCAGAGGCGGAGTCTTATATATTGGGAAACAGAGGCGGGGAATCAGAGGCAGGGAAACCCAGGCGGGGAATCAGAAGCAGGGAATCAGAGGTGGGGAATCAGAGGCAAGGAATCAGATGTGCGGAATCAGAGATGGGGAATCAGAGGCAGGGAATCAGAATCAGAAGCAGGGAATCAGAGGCCGGGAATCAGAGGCTGGAATCAGATGCTGGGAAACAGAGGCCTGGAATCAGAGGCGGGGAATCAGAGGCAGGGAATCAGATGCGGGGAATCAGAGGCGGGGAATCAGAGCTGGGGAATCAGAGGCGGGGATTCAGAGTTGGGGAATCAGAGGCGGGGAATCAGAGGCGGGGAAACAGAGGCGGGGAATCAGATATGGGGAATCAGAGGTGGGGAATCAGAGGTTGGGAATCAGAAGCAGGGAATCAGAGGCGGGGAATCAGAGGCGGGGAATCAGAGGCAGGGAATCCGATGTGCGGAATCGGAGATGGGGAATCAGAGGCAGGGAATCAGATATGGGGAAACAGAGGCGGGGAATCCGAGGCGGGGAAACAGAGGCGGGGAATCAGATATGGGGAATCAGAGGTGGGGAATCAGAGGTGGGGAATCAGATTTGGGGAATCAGAGGCGGGGACTTAGATATTGGGAAACAGAGGCGGGGAATCAGAGGCAGGGAAACCCAGGCGGGGAATCAGAAGCAGGAAATCAGAGGTGGGGAATCAGAGGCAAGGAATCAGATGTGCGGAATCAGAGATGGGGAATCAGAGGCAGGGAATCAGAATCAGAAGCAGGGAATCAGAGGCCGGGAATCAGAGGCTGGAATCAGATGCTGGGAATCAGAGGCCTGGAATCAGAGGCGGGGAATCAGAGGCAGGGAATCAGATGCGGGGAATCAGAGGCGGGGAATCAGAGCTGGGGAATCAGAGGCGGGGATTCAGAGTTGGGGAATCAGAGGCGGGGAATTAGAGGCGGGGAAACAGAGGCGGGGAATCAGATATGGGGAATCAGAGGTGGGGAATCAGAGGTTGGGAATCAGAAGCAGGGAATCAGAGGCGGGGAATCAGAGGCGGGGAATCAGAGGCAGGGAATCCGATGTGCGGAATCGGAGATGGGGAATCAGAGGCAGGGAATCAGAGGCGGGGAATCAGAGGCGGAGAATCAGAGGCCGGGAATCAGATATGGGGAAACAGAGGCGGGGAATCAGAGGCGGGGAAACAGAGGCGGGGAATCAGATATGGGGAATCAGAGGTGGGGAATCAGAGGTTGGGAATCAGAGGCAGGGAATCAGAGGCTGGGAATCAGATGCAGGGAATCAGATGCGGGGAATCAGAGGCGGGGAATCAGAGCTGGGGAATCAGAGGTGGGGAATCAGAGTTGGGGAATCAGAGTCGGGGACTTAGATATGGGGAAACAGAGGCGGGGAATCAGAGGCGGGGAAACAGACGCGGGGAATCAGAGGCGGGGATTCAGAGCTGGGGAATCAGAGGCGGGGAATCAGAGTTGGGGAATCAGAGGCGGGGAATCAGATATGGGGAATCAGAGGCGGGGAATCAGAGGCGGGGAAACAGAGGCAGGGAATCAGATATGGGGAATCAGAGGTGGGGTATCAGGGGCAGGGAATCAGTGGCAGGGAATCAGAGGCGGGGAAACAGAGGCGGGGAATCAGAGGCAGGGAATCAGACACGTGGAATCAGATATGGGGAAACAGAGGCGGGGAATCAGAGGCGGGCAAACAGAGGCGGGGTATTAGATATGGGGAATCAGAGGTGGGGAATCAGAGGTGGTGAATCAGAGATGGGGAATCACAGGCGGGGAATCAGAGGCAGGGAATAGAACGCGGGGAATCAGAGGCGGGGAATCAGAGCTGGGGAATCAGAGGCGGGGAATCATAGTTGGGAATCAGAGGCGGGGAATCAGATATGGGGAAACAGAGGCGGGGAATCAAAGGCGGGGAAACAGAGGCGGGGAATCAGATATGGGGAATCGGATGCGGGGAATCAGATGCGGGGAATGGGAGCTGGGGAATCAGAGGCGGGGTATCAGAGTTAGGGCATCTGAGGTGGGGAATTAGATATGGGGAAACAGAGGCGGGGAATCAGAGGCGGGGAAACAGAGGCGAGGAATCAGATATGGGGAATCAGAGGTGGGGAATCAGAGGCAGGGAATCAGATGTGCGGAATCAGAGATGGGGAATCAGAGTCAGGGAATCAGAATCAGAAGCGGGGAATCAGAGGCCGGGAATCAGAGGCCGGGATTCAGATGCCGGGAATAAGAGGCCGGGAATCAGAGGTGGGGAATCAGAGTCCGGGAATCAGAGATGGGGATTCAGAGGCGGGGAATGATATATGGGGAATCAGAGGCGGGGAATCAGAGGCGGGGTAACAGAGGTGGGGAATCAGATATGGGGAATCAGAGGTGGCGAATCAAAGGCGGTGAATCAGAGATGGGGAATCAGAGGCGGGGAATCAGAGGCAGGGAATCAAACACGGGGAATCAGAGGCGGGGAATCAGAGCTGGGGAATCAGAGGCGGGGAATCAGAGTTGGGGAATCAGAGGCGGGGAATCAGATATGGGGAAACAGGGGCGGGGAATCAGAGGCAGGGAAACAGAGGCGGGGAATCAGATATGGGGAATCAGGGGTGGGGAATCAGAGGTTGGGAATCAGAGGCAGGGAATCAGAGGCGTGGAAACAGAGGCGGGGATTCAGATATGGGGAATCAGAGGTGGGGAGTCAGGGGCGTGGAATCAGAGGCAGGGAATTAGATGTGGTGAATCAGAGATGGGGAATCAGAGGCAGGGAATCAGAATCAGAAGCGGGGTATCAGTGGCCGGGAATCAGAGGAAGGTAATCAGAGGCAGGGGATCAAACACGGGGAATCAGAGGCTGGGAATCAGAGCTGGGGAATTAGAGGCGGGGAATCAGAGCTGGGGAATCACAGGCGGGGAATCAGAGATGGGGAATCAGAGGCGGGGAATCAGAGGCAGGGAATCAGATGCGGGGAATCAGAGGCGGGGAATCAGAGCTGGCGAATCAGAGGCGGGGAATCAGAGGTGGGCAATCAGAGGATGGGAATCAGATATGGGGAATCAGAGGCGGGTAATCAGAGCTGGGGAATCACAGGCGGGGAATCAGAGTTGGGGAATCAGAGGCGGGGAATCAGATATGGGGAAACAGAGGCGGGGAATCAGAGGCGGTGAAACAGAGGCGGGGAATCAGATATTGGGAATCAGAGGTGGGGAATCAGAGGTTGGGAATCAGAGGCCTGGAATCAGAGGCGTGGAATCAGAGGCAGGGAATCAGATGCGGGGAATCAGAGGAGGGGAATCAGAGCTGGGGAATCAGAGGCGGGGTATTAGAGTTGGGGAATCAGAGGCGGGGAATCAGACGCGGGGAATCAGAGGGGGGGAATCATAGCTGGCGAATCAGAGGCGGGGAATCAGGGGTGGGCAATCAGAGGCCGGGAATCAGAGGTGGTGAATCAGAGATGGGGAATCAGAGGCGGGGAATCAGTGGCAGGGAATCAGATATGGGGAATCAGAGGCGTGGAATCAGAGGCAGGGAATCAGACACGGGGAATCAGACACGGGGAATCAGAGGTGGGGAATCAGAGATGGGGAATCAGAGGCGGTGAATCAGAGATGGGGAATCAGAGGCGGGGAATCAGAGGCAGGAAATCAGACACGGGGATTCAGAGGCTGGGAATCAGACGGGGGGAATCAAAGGCGGGGAATCAGAGCTGGGGAATCAGAGGCAGGGAATTGAGGCGGGGAATCAGATATGGGGAATCAGAGGCTGGTATTCAGAGGCGGGGAATCAGAGGCAGGGAATCAGACACGGGGAATCAGAGGTGGGGAATCAGAGATGGGGAATCAGAGGCGGAGAATCAGAGTTGGGGATTCAGAGGCAGGGAATCGGATGTGCGGAATCAGAGATGGGGAATCAGAGGTGGGGAATCAGAGGCGGTGAATCAGAGATGGGGAATCAGAGGCGGGGAATCAGAGGCAGGAAATCAGACACGGGGATTCAGAGGCTGGGAATCAGACGGGGGGAATCAAAGGCGGGGAATCAGAGCTGGGGAATCAGAGGCAGGGAATCAGAGTTGGGGATTCAGAGACGGGGAATCAGATATGGGGAAACAGAGGCGGGGTATCAGAGGCGGGCAAACAGAGGCGGGGAATTAGATATGGGGAATCAGATGTGGGGAATCAGAAGTGGTGAATCAGTGATGGGGAATCACAGGCGGGGAATCAGAGGCAGGGAATAGAACGCAGGGAATCAGAGGCAGGGAATCAGAGCTGGGGAATCAGAGGCGGGGAATCATAGTTGGGAATCAGAGTCGGGGAATCAGATATGGGGAAACAGAGGCGGGGAATCAGAGGCGGGGAAACAGAGGCGGGGAATCAGAGCTGGGGAATCAGAGGCGGGGAATCATAGTTGGGAATCAGAGGCGGGGAATCAGATATGGGGAAACAGAGGCGGGGAATCAAAGGCGGGGAAACAGAGGCGGGGAATCAGATATGGGGAATCGGATGCGGGGAATCAGATGCGGGGAATGGGAGCTGGGGAATCAGAGGCGGGGTATCAGAGTTGGGGCATCTGAGGTGGGGAATTAGATATGGGGAAACAGAGGCGGGGAATCAGAGGCGGGGAAACAGAGGCGAGGAATCAGATATGGGGAATCAGAGGTGGGGAATCAGAGGCAGGGAATCAGATGTGCGGAATCAGAGATGGGGAATCAGAGGCAGGGAATCAGAATCAGAAGCGGGGAATCAGAGGCCGGGAATCAGAGGCCGGGATTCAGATGCCGGGAATAAGAGGCCGGGAATCAGAGGTGGGGAATCAGAGTCCGGGAATCAGAGATGGGGATTCAGAGGCGGGGAATGATATATGGGGAATCAGAGGCGGGGAATCAGAGGCGGGGTAACAGAGGTGGGGAATCAGATATGGGGAATCAGAGGTGGCGAATCAAAGGCGGTGAATCAGAGATGGGGAATCAGAGGCGGGGAATCAGAGGCAGGGAATCAAACACGGGGAATCAGAGGCGGGGAATCAGAGCTGGGGAATCAGAGGCGGGGAATCAGAGTTGGGGAATCAGAGGCGGGGAATCAGATATGGGGAAACAGGGGCGGGGAATCAGAGGCAGGGAAACAGAGGCGGGGAATCAGATATGGGGAATCAGGGGTGGGGAATCAGAGGTTGGGAATCAGAGGCAGGGAATCAGAGGCGTGGAAACAGAGGCGGGGATTCAGATATGGGGAATCAGAGGTGGGGAGTCAGGGGTGTGGAATCAGAGGCAGGGAATTAGATGTGGTGAATCAGAGATGGGGAATCAGAGGCAGGGAATCAGAATCAGAAGCGGGGTATCAGTGGCCGGGAATCAGAGGAAGGTAATCAGAGGCAGGGGATCAAACACGGGGAATCAGAGGCTGGGAATCAGAGCTGGGGAATTAGAGGCGGGGAATCAGAGCTGGGGAATCACAGGCGGGGAATCAGAGATGGGGAATCAGAGGCGGGGAATCAGAGGCAGGGAATCAGATGCGGGGAATCAGAGGCGGGGAATCAGAGCTGGCGAATCAGAGGCGGGGAATCAGAGGTGGGCAATCAGAGGATGGGAATCAGATATGGGGAATCAGAGGCGGGTAATCAGAGCTGGGGAATCACAGGCGGGGAATCAGAGTTGGGGAATCAGAGGCGGGGAATCAGATATGGGGAAACAGAGGCGGGGAATCAGAGGCGGTGAAACAGAGGCGGGGAATCAGATATTGGGAATCAGAGGTGGGGAATCAGAGGTTGGGAATCAGAGGCCTGGAATCAGAGGCGTGGAATCAGAGGCAGGGAATCAGAGGCTTGGAATCAGATGCAGGGAATAAGATGCGGGGAATCAGAGGCGGGGAATCAGAGCTGGGGAATCAGAGGTGGGGAATCAGATTTGGGGAATCAGAGGTGGGGACTTAGATATTGGGAAACAGAGGCGGGGAATCAGAGGCGGGGAAACAGAGGCGGGGAATCAGATATGGGGAATCAGAGGTGGGGAATCAGAGGCAGGGAATCAGATGTGCGGAATCAGAGATGGGGAATCAGAGGCAGGGAATCAGAATCAGAAGCAGGGAATCAGAGGCCGGGAATCAGAGGCCGGAATCAGATGATGGGAATCAGAGGCCTGGAATCAGAGGCGGGGAATCAGAGGCGGGGAAACAGAGGCGGGGAATCAGATATGGGGAATCAGAGGTGGGGCATCAGAGGTTGTGAATCACAGATGGGGAATCAGAGGCGGGGAATCAGAGGCAGGGAATCAGACGCGGGGAATCAGAGGCAGGGATTCAGAGCTGGGGAATCAGAAGCGGGGAATCAGAGTTGGGGAATCAGAGGCGGGGAATCAAATATGGGGAATCAGAGGCAGGGAATCAGAGGCTGGGAATCAGAGGCAGGGAATCAGACGCGGGGAATCTGAGGCGGGGAATCAGAGCTGGGGAATCAGAGGTGGGGAATCAGAGTTGGGGAATCAGAGGCAGGGAATTGGATGTGCGGAATCAGAGATGGGGAATCAGAGGTGGGGAATCAGAGGTGGTGAATCAGAGATGGGGAATCAGAGGCGGGGAATCAGAGGCAGCAAATCAGACACGGGGATTCAGAGGCTGGGAATCAGACGGGGGGAATCAAAGGCGGGGCATCAGAGGTAGGGAATAGAACGCGGGGAATCAGAGGCAGGGAATCAGAGCTGGGGAATCAGAGGCGGGGAATCATAGTTGGGAATCAGAGGCGGGAATCAGATATGGGGAAACAGAGGCGGGGAATCAGAGGCGAGGAAACAGAGGCGGGGAATCAGATATGGGGAATCGGATGCAGGGAATCAGAGGCGGGGAATCAGAGCTGGGGAATCAGAGGCGGGGAATCAGAGTTGGGGCATCAGAGGTGGGGAATTAGATATAGGGAAACAGAGGAGGGGAATCAGAGGCGGGGAAACAGAGGCGGGGAATCAGATATGGGGAATCAGAGGTGGGGAATCAGAGGCAGTGAATCAGATGTGCGGAATCAGAGATGGGGAATCAGAGGCAGGGAATCAGAAGCGGGGAATCAGAGGCCGGGAATCAGAGGCCGGGAATCAGATGCTGGGAATAAGAGGCCGGGAATCAGAGGAGGGGAATCAGAGTCCGGGAATCAGAGATGGGGATTCAGAGGCGGGGAATGAGATATGGAGAATCAGAGGCGGGGAATCAGAGGCGGGGAAACAGAGGTGGGGAATCAGATATGGGGAATCAGAGGTGGCGAATCAAAGGCGGTGAATCAGAGATGGGGAATCAGAGGCGGGGAATCAGAGGCAGGGAATCAGATGCGGGGAATCAGAGGCGGGGAATCAGAGCTGGCGAATCAGAGGCGGGGAATCAGAGGTGGGCAATCAGAGGCGGGGAATCAGATATGGGGAATCAGAGGCGGGGAATCAGAGGCGGGGAAACAGAGGCGGGGAATCAAATATAGGGAATCAGAGGTGGGGAATCAGAGATTGTGAATCAGAGATGGGGAATCAAGGCGGGGAATCAGAGGCAGGGAATCAGACGCGGGGAATCAGAGGCGGGGATTCAGAGCTGGGGAATCTGAGGCGGGGAATCAGAGTTGGGGAATCAGAGGCAGGGAATCAGATATGGGGAATCAGAGGCGGGGAATCAGAGGCCGGGAATCAGATATGGGGAAACAGAGGCGGGGAATCCGAGGCGGGGAAACAGAGGCGGGGAATCAGATATGGGGAATCAGAGGTGGGGAATCAGAGGTTGGGAATCAGAGGCAGGGAATCACAGGCTTGGAATCAGATGCAGGGTATCAGATGCGGGGAATCAGAGGCGGGGAATCAGAGCTGGGGAATCAGAGGTGGGGAATCAGAGGCAGGGAATCAGATGTGCGGAATCAGAGATGGGGAATCAGAGGCAGGGAATCAGAATCAGAAGCAGGGAATCAGAGGCCGGGAATCAGAGGCCGGAATCAGATGCTATGAATCAGAGGCCTGGAATCAGAGGCGGGGAATCAGAGGCAGGGAATCAGATGCGGGGAATCAGAGGCGGGGAATCAGAGCTGGGGAATCAGAGGCGGGGTATTAGAGTTGGGGAATCAGAGGCGGGGAATCAGATATGGGGAAACAGAGGTGGGGAATCAGAGGCGGGGAAACAGATATGGGGAAACAGAGGTGGGGAATCAGAGGCGGGGAAACAGAGGCAGGGAATAAGATATGGGGAATCAGAGGTGGGGCATCAGAGGTTGTGAATCACAGATGGGGAATCAGAGGCGGGGAATCAGAGGCAGGGAATCAGACGTGGGGAATCAGAGGCGGGGATTCAGAGCTGGGGAATCAGAAGCGGGGAATCAGAGTTGGGGAATCAGAGGCGGGGAATCAGATATGGGTAATCAGAGGCAGGGAATCAGAGGCGGGGAATCAGAGGCAGGGAATCAGACGCGGGGAATCTGAGGCGGGGAATCAGAGCTGGGGAATCAGAGGTGGGTAATCAGAGTTGGGGAATCAGAGGCAGGGAATTGGATGTGCGGAATCAGAGAGGGGGAGTCAGAGGTGGGAATCAGAGGCGGTGAATCAGAGATGGGGAATCAGAGGCGGGGAATCAGAGGCAGGAAATCAGACACGGGGATTCAGAGGCTGGGAATCAGACGGGGGGAATCAAAGGCGGGGAATCAGAGCTGGGGAATCTGAGGCAGGGAATCAGAGTTGGGGATTCAGAGGCTGGGAATCAGATATGGGGAAACAGAGGCGGGGAATCAGAGGCGGGCAAACAGAGGCGGGGAATTAGATATGGGGAATCAGAGGTAGGGAATCAGAGGTGGTGAATCAGTGATGGGGAATCACAGGCGGGGAATCAGAGGCAGGGAATAGAACGCGGGGAATCAGAGGCAGGGAATCAGAGCTGGGGAATCAGAGGAGGGGATTCATAGTTGGGAATCAGAGGCGGGAATCAGATATGGGGAAACAGAGGCGGGGAATCAGAGGCGGTGAAACAGAGGCGGGGAATCAGATATGGGGAATCGGATGCAGGGAATCAGAGGCGGGGAATCAGAGCTGGGGAATCAGAGGCGGAGAATCAGAGTTGGGGCATCAGAAGTGGGGAATTAGATATAGGGAAACAGAGGCGGGGAATCAGAGGCGGGGAAACAGAGGCGGGGAATCAGATATGGGGAATCAGAGGTGGGGAATCAGAGGCAGGGAATCAGATGTGCGGAATCAGAGATGGGGAATAAGAGGCAGGGAATCAGAATCAGAAGCGGGGAATCAGAGGCCGGGAATCAGAGGCCGGGAATCAGATGCTGGGAATAAGAGGCCGGGAATCAGAGGTGGGGAATCAGATATGGGGAATCAGAGGTGGCGAATCAAAGGCGGTGAATCAGAGATGGGGAATCAGAGGCGGGGAATCAGAGGCAGGGAATCAGATGCGGGGAATCAGAGGCGGGGAATCAGAGCTGGCGAATCAGAGGCTGGGAATTAGAGGTGGGCAATCAGAGGCGGGGAATCAGATATGGGGAATCAGAGGCGGGGAATCAGAGGCGGGGAAACAGAGGCGGGGAATCAAATATAGGGAATCAGAGGTGGGGAATCAGAGGTTGTGAATCAGAGATGGGGAATCAAGGCGGGGAATCAGAGGCAGGGAATCAGACGCGGGGAATCAGAGGCGGGGATTCAGAGCTGGGGAATCAGAGGCGGGGAATCAGAGTTGGGGAATCAGAGGCAGGGAATCAGATATGGGGAATCAGAGGCGGGGAATCAGATGCGGGGAAACAGAGGCGGGGAATCAGATGTGGGGAATCAGAGGTGGGGAATCAGGGGCAGGGAATCAGTGGCAGGGAATCAGAGGCGGGGAATCAGAGGCGGGGAATCAAAGACAAGGAATCAGACACGGGGAATCAGAGGCGGGGAATCAGAGATGGGGAATCAGAGGCGGGGAATCAGAGGCAGGGAATCGGATGCCGGGAATCAGAGTTGGGGAATCAGAGTTGGGGAATCAGAGGCAGGGAATCAGAGTTGGGGAATCAGAGGCGGGGAATCAGATATAGGGAAATAGAGGCGGGGAATCAGATATGGGGAATCAGAGGTGTGGAATCAGAGGTTGGGAATCAGAGGCAGGGAATCAGAGTCCGGGAAACTGAGGCGGGGAATCAGATATTGGGAATCAGAGGTGGCGAATCAAAGGCGGTGAAACAGAGATGGGGAATCAGGGCAGGGAATAAGAGGCAGGGAATCAAACACGGGGAATCAGAGCTGGGGAATCAGAGGCGGGGAATCAGAGTTGGGGATCAGAGGCGGGGAAACAGGGGCGGGGAATCAGATATGGGGAATCAGAGGTGGGGAATCCGAGGTTGGGAATCAGAGGCAGGGAATCAGAGGCGGAAAATCAGAGGCGGGGAATCAGAGGAAGGGAATCAGATGTGCGGAATCGGAGATGGGGAATCAGAGGCAGGGAATCAGAGGCGGGGAATCAGAGGCGGGGAATCAGAGTCCGGGAATCAGATATGGGGAAACAGAGGCGGGGAATCCGAGGCGGGGAAACAGAGGCGGGGAATCAGATATGGGGAATCAGAGGTAGGGAATCAGAGGTTGGGAATCAGAGGCAGGGAATCAGAGGCTTGGAATCAGATGCAGGGAATCAGATGCGGGGAATCAGATGCGGGGAATCAGAGCTGGGGAATCAGAGGTGGGGAATCAGATTTGGGGAATCAGAGGCGGGGACTTAGATATTGGCAAACAGAGGCGGGGATTCAGAGGCGGGGAAACCCAGGCGGGGAATCAGATATGGGGAATCAGAGGTGGGGAATCAGAGGCAAGGAATCAGATGTGCGGAATCAGAGATGGGGAATCAGAGGCAGGGAATCAGAATCAGAAGCAGGGAATCAGAGGCCTGGAATCAGAGGCGGGGAATCAGAGGCAGGGAATCAGATGCGGGGAATCAGAGGCGGGGAATCAGAGCTGGGGAATCAGAGGCAGGGATTCAGAGTTGGGGAATCAGAGGCGGGGAATCAGAGGCGGGGAAACAGAGGCGGGGAATCAGATATGGGGAATCAGAGGTGGGGAATCAGAGGTTGGGAATCAGAAGCAGGGAATCAGAGGCGGGGAATCAGAGGCGGGGAATCAGAGGCAGGGAATCCGATGTGCGGAATCGGAGATGGGGAATCAGAGGCAGGGAATCAGATATGGGGAAACAGAGGCGGGGAATCCGAGGCGGGGAAACAGAGGCGGGGAATCAGATATGGGGAATCAGAGGTGGGGAATCAGAGGTGCGGAATCAGATTTGGGGAATCAGAGGCGGAGTCTTAGATATTGGGAAACAGAGGCGGGGAATCAGAGGCAGGGAAACCCAGGCGGGGAATCAGAAGCAGGGAATCAGAGGTGGGGAATCAGAGGCAAGGAATCAGATGTGCGGAATCAGAGATGGGGAATCAGAGGCAGGGAATCAGAATCAGAAGAAGGGAATCAGAGGCCGGGAATCAGAGGCTGGAATCAGATGCTGGGAATCAGAGGCCTGGAATCAGAGGCGGGGAATCAGAGGCAGGGAATCAGATGCGGGGAATCAGAGGCGGGGAATCAGAGCTGGGGAATCAGAGGCGGGGATTCAGAGTTGGGGAATCAGAGGCGGGGAATCAGAGGCGGGGAAACAGAGGCGGGGAATCAGATATGGGGAATCAGAGGTGGGGAATCAGAGGTAGGGAATCAGAAGCAGGGAATCAGAGGCGGGGAATCAGAGGCGGGGAATCAGAGGCAGGGAATCCGATGTGCGGAATCGGAGATGGGGAATCAGAGGCAGGGAATCAGATATGGGGAAACAGAGGCGGGGAATCCGAGGCGGGGAAACAGAGGCGGGGAATCAGATATGGGGAATCAGAGGTGGGGAATCAGAGGTGGGGAATCAGATTTGGGGAATCAGAGGCGGGGACTTAGATATTGGGAAACAGAGGCGGGGTATCAGAGGCAGGGAAACCCAGGCGGGGAATCAGAAGCAGGGAATCAGAGGTGGGGAATCAGAGGCAAGGAATCAGATGTGCGGAATAAGAGATGGGGAATCAGAGGCAGGGAATCAGAATCAGAAGCAGGGAATCAGAGGCCGGGAATCAGAGGCTGGAATCAGATGCTGGGAATCAGAGGCCTGGAATCAGAGGCGGGGAATCAGAGGCAGGGAATCAGATGCGGGGAATCAGAGGCGGGGAATCAGAGCTGGGGAATCAGAGGCGGGGATTCAGAGTTGGGGAATCAGAGGCGGGGAATCAGAGGCGGGGAAACAGAGGCAGGGAATCAGATATGGGGAATCAGAGGTGGGGTATCAGGGGCAGGGAATCAGTGGCAGGGAATCAGAGGCGGGGAAACAGAGGCGGGGAATCAGAGGCAGGGAATCAGACACGTGGAATCAGATATGGGGAAACAGAGGCGGGGAATCAGAGGCGGGCAAACAGAGGCGGGGTATTAGATATGGGGAATCAGAGGTGGGGAATCAGAGGTGGTGAATCAGAGATGGGGAATCACAGGCGGGGAATCAGAGGCAGGGAATAGAACGCGGGGAATCAGAGGCGGGGAATCAGAGCTGGGGAATCAGAGGCGGGGAATCATAGTTGGGAATCAGAGGCGGGGAATCAGATATGGGGAAACAGAGGCGGGGAATCAAAGGCGGGGAAACAGAGGCGGGGAATCAGATATGGGGAATCGGATGCGGGGAATCAGATGCGGGGAATGGGAGCTGGGGAATCAGAGGCGGGGTATCAGAGTTGGGGCATCTGAGGTGGGGAATTAGATATGGGGAAACAGAGGCGGGGAATCAGAGGCGGGGAAACAGAGGCGAGGAATCAGATATGGGGAATCAGAGGTGGGGAATCAGAGGCAGGGAATCAGATGTGCGGAATCAGAGATGGGGAATCAGAGTCAGGGAATCAGAATCAGAAGCGGGGAATCAGAGGCCGGGAATCAGAGGCCGGGATTCAGATGCCGGGAATAAGAGGCCGGGAATCAGAGGTGGGGAATCAGAGTCCGGGAATCAGAGATGGGGATTCAGAGGCGGGGAATGATATATGGGGAATCAGAGGCGGGGAATCAGAGGCGGGGTAACAGAGGTGGGGAATCAGATATGGGGAATCAGAGGTGGCGAATCAAAGGCGGTGAATCAGAGATGGGGAATCAGAGGCGGGGAATCAGAGGCAGGGAATCAAACACGGGGAATCAGAGGCGGGGAATCAGAGCTGGGGAATCAGAGGCGGGGAATCAGAGTTGGGGAATCAGAGGCGGGGAATCAGATATGGGGAAACAGGGGCGGGGAATCAGAGGCAGGGAAACAGAGGCGGGGAATCAGATATGGGGAATCAGGGGTGGGGAATCAGAGGTTGGGAATCAGAGGCAGGGAATCAGAGGCGTGGAAACAGAGGCGGGGATTCAGATATGGGGAATCAGAGGTGGGGAGTCAGGGGCGTGGAATCAGAGGCAGGGAATTAGATGTGGTGAATCAGAGATGGGGAATCAGAGGCAGGGAATCAGAATCAGAAGCGGGGTATCAGTGGCCGGGAATCAGAGGAAGGTAATCAGAGGCAGGGGATCAAACACGGGGAATCAGAGGCTGGGAATCAGAGCTGGGGAATTAGAGGCGGGGAATCAGAGCTGGGGAATCACAGGCGGGGAATCAGAGATGGGGAATCAGAGGCGGGGAATCAGAGGCAGGGAATCAGATGCGGGGAATCAGAGGCGGGGAATCAGAGCTGGCGAATCAGAGGCGGGGAATCAGAGGTGGGCAATCAGAGGATGGGAATCAGATATGGGGAATCAGAGGCGGGTAATCAGAGCTGGGGAATCACAGGCGGGGAATCAGAGTTGGGGAATCAGAGGCGGGGAATCAGATATGGGGAAACAGAGGCGGGGAATCAGAGGCGGTGAAACAGAGGCGGGGAATCAGATATTGGGAATCAGAGGTGGGGAATCAGAGGTTGGGAATCAGAGGCCTGGAATCAGAGGCGTGGAATCAGAGGCAGGGAATCAGATGCGGGGAATCAGAGGAGGGGAATCAGAGCTGGGGAATCAGAGGCGGGGTATTAGAGTTGGGGAATCAGAGGCGGGGAATCAGACGCGGGGAATCAGAGGGGGGGAATCATAGCTGGCGAATCAGAGGCGGGGAATCAGGGGTGGGCAATCAGAGGCCGGGAATCAGAGGTGGTGAATCAGAGATGGGGAATCAGAGGCGGGGAATCAGTGGCAGGGAATCAGATATGGGGAATCAGAGGCGTGGATTCAGAGGCAGGGAATCAGACACGGGGAATCAGACACGGGGAATCAGAGGTGGGGAATCAGAGATGGGGAATCAGAGGCGGTGAATCAGAGATGGGGAATCAGAGGCGGGGAATCAGAGGCAGGAAATCAGACACGGGGATTCAGAGGCTGGGAATCAGACGGGGGGAATCAAAGGCGGGGAATCAGAGCTGGGGAATCAGAGGCAGGGAATCAGAGGCGGGGAATCAGATATGGGGAATCAGAGGCTGGTATTCAGAGGCGGGGAATCAGAGGCAGGGAATCAGACACGGGGAATCAGAGGTGGGGAATCAGAGATGGGGAATCAGAGGCGGAGAATCAGAGTTGGGGATTCAGAGGCAGGGAATCGGATGTGCGGAATCAGAGATGGGGAATCAGAGGTGGGGAATCAGAGGCGGTGAATCAGAGATGGGGAATCAGAGGCGGGGAATCAGAGGCAGGAAATCAGACACGGGGATTCAGAGGCTGGGAATCAGACGGGGGGAATCAAAGGCGGGGAATCAGAGCTGGGGAATCAGAGGCAGGGAATCAGAGTTGGGGATTCAGAGACGGGGAATCAGATATGGGGAAACAGAGGCGGGGTATCAGAGGCGGGCAAACAGAGGCGGGGAATTAGATATGGGGAATCAGATGTGGGGAAACAGAAGTGGTGAATCAGTGATGGGGAATCACAGGCGGGGAATCAGAGGCAGGGAATAGAACGCAGGGAATCAGAGGCAGGGAATCAGAGCTGGGGAATCAGAGGCGGGGAATCATAGTTGGGAATCAGAGTCGGGGAATCAGATATGGGGAAACAGAGGCGGGGAATCAGAGGCGGGGAAACAGAGGCGGGGAATCAGATATGGGGAATCGGATGCGGGGAATCAGAGGCGGGGAATCAGAGCTGGGGAATCAGAGGCGGGGAATCAGAGTTGGGGCATCAGAGGTGGGGAATCAAATATAGGGAATCAGAGGTGGTGAATCAGAGGTTGTGAATCAGAGATGGGGAATCAAGGCGGGGAATCAGAGGCAGGGAATCAGACGCGGGGAATCAGAGGCGGGGATTCAGAGCTGGGGAATCAGAGGCGGGGAATCAGAGTTGGGGAATCAGAGGCGGGGAATCAGAGGCGGGGAAACAGAGGCGGGGAATCAGATATGGGGAATCAGAGGTGGGGAATCAGAGGCAGGGAATCAGATGTGCGGAATCAGAGATGGGGAATAAGAGGCAGGGAATCAGAATCAGAAGCGGGGAATCAGAGGCCGGGAATCAGAGGCCGGGAATCAGATGCTGGGAATAAGAGGCCGGGAATCAGAGGTGGGGAATCAGATATGGGGAATCAGAGGTGGCGAATCAAAGGCGGTGAATCAGAGATGGGGAATCAGAGGCGGGGAATCAGAGGCAGGGAATCAGATGCGGGGAATCAGAGGCGGGGAATCAGAGCTGGCGAATCAGAGGCTGGGAATTAGAGGTGGGCAATCAGAGGCGGGGAATCAGATATGGGGAATCAGAGGCGGGGAATCAGAGGCGGGGAAACAGAGGCGGGGAATCAAATATAGGGAATCAGAGGTGGGGAATCAGAGGTTGTGAATCAAAGATGGGGAATCAAGGCGGGGAATCAGAGGCAGGGAATCAGACGCGGGGAATCAGAGGCGGGGATTCAGAGCTGGGGAATCAGAGGCGGGGAATCAGAGTTGGGGAATCAGAGGCAGGGAATCAGATATGGGGAATCAGAGGCGGGGAATCAGAGGCGGGGAAACAGAGGCGGGGAATCAGATGTGGGGAATCAGAGGTGGGGAATCAGGGGCAGGGAATCAGTGGCAGGGAATCAGAGGCGGGGAATCAGAGGCGGGGAATCAAAGATGGGGAATCAGAGGCGGGGAATCAGAGGCAGGGAATCGGATGCCGGGAATCAGAGTCGGGGAATCAGAGCTGGGGAATCAGAGGCGGGGAATCAGAGTTGGGGAATCAGAGGCGGGGAATCAGATATGGAGAAATAGAGGCGGGGAATCAGATATGGGGAATCAGAGGTGTGGAATCAGAGGTTGGGAATCAGAGGCAGGGAATCAGAGTCCGGGAAACTGAGACGGGGAATCAGATATTGGGAATCAGAGATGGCGAATCAAAGGCGGTGAAACAGAGATGGGGAATCAGGGCAGGGAATCAGAGGCAGGGAATCAAACATGGGGAATCAGAGCTGGGGAATCAGAGGCGGGGAATCAGAGTTGGGAATCAGAGGCGGGGAATCAGAGGCGGGGAAACAGAGGCGGGGAATCAGATATGGGGAATCAGAGGTGGGGAATCCGAGGTTGGGAATCAGAGGCAGGGAATCAGAGGCGGAAAATCAGAGGCGGGGAATCAGAGGAAGGGAATCAGAGTTGGGGAATCAGAGGCGGGGAATCAGAAATGGGGAAACAGGGGCGGGGAATCAGAGGCAGGGAAACAGAGGCGGGGAATCAGATATGGGGAATCAGGGGTGGGGAATCAGAGGCGGGGAATCAGAGTTGGGAATCAGAGGCGGGGAATCAGAGGCGGGGAAACAGAGGCGGGGAATCAGATATGGGGAATCAGAGGTGGGGAATCCGAGGTTGGGAATCAGAGGCAGGGAATCAGAGGCGGAAAATCAGAGGCGGGGAATCAGAGGAAGGGAATCAGATGTGCGGAATCGGAGATGGGGTATCAGAGGCAGGGAATCAGAGGCGGGGAATCAGAGGCGGGGAATCAGAGGCCGGGAATCAGATATGGGGAAACAGAGGCGGGGAATCCGAGGCGGGGAAACAGAGGCGGGGAATCAGATATGGGGAATCAGAGGTGGGGAATCAGAGGTTGGGAATCAGAGGCAGGGAATCAGAGGCGTGGAATCAGATGCAGGGAATCAGATGCGGGGAATCAGAGGCGGGGAATCAGAGCTGGGGAATCAGAGGTGGGGAATCAGATTTGGGGAATCAGAGGCGGGGACTTAGATATTGGGAAACAGAGGCGGGGAATCAGAGGCGGGGAAACCCAGGCGGGGAATCAGATATGGGGAATCAGAGGTGGGGAATCAGAGGCAAGGAATCAGATGTGCGGAATCAGAGATGGGGAATCAGAGGCAGGGAATCAGAATCAGAAGCAGGGAATCAGAGGCCGGGAATCAGAGGCCGGAATCAGATGCTGGGAATCAGAGGCCTGGAATCAGAGGCGGGGAATCAGAGGCAGGGAATCAGATGCGGGGAATCAGAGGCGGGGAATCAGAGCTGGGGAATCAGAGGCGGGGATTCAGAGTTGGGGAATCAGAGGCGGGGAATCAGAGGCGGGGAAACAGAGGCGGGGAATCAGATATGGGGAATCAGAGGTGGGGAATCAGAGGTTGGGAATCAGAAGCAGGGAATCAGAGGCGGGGAATCAGAGGCGGGGAATCAGAGGCAGGAAATCCGATGTGCGGAATCGGAGATGGGGAATCAGAGGCAGGGAATCAGAGGCGGGGAATCAGAGGCGGAGAATCAGAGGCCGGGAATCAGATATGGGGAAACAGAGGCGGGGAATCAGAGGCGGGGAAACAGAGGCGGGGAATCAGATATGGGGAATCAGAGGTGGGGAATCAGAGGTTGGGAATCAGAGGCAGGGAATCAGAGGCTGGGAATCAGATGCAGGGAATCAGATGCGGGGAATCAGAGGCGGGGAATCAGAGCTGGGGAATCAGAGGTGGGGAATCAGAGTTGGGGAATCAGAGTCGGGGACTTAGATATGGGGAAACAGAGGCAGGGAATCAGAGGCGGGGAAACAGACGCGGGGAATCAGATGCGGGGATTCAGAGCTGGGGAATCAGAGGCGGGGAATCAGAGTTGGGGAATCAGAGGCGGGGAATCAGATATGGGGAATCAGAGGCGGGGAATCAGAGGCGGGGAAACAGAGGCAGGGAATCAGATATGGGGAATCAGAGGTGGGGTATCAGGGGCAGGGAATCAGTGGCAGGGAATCAGAGGCGGGGATACAGAGGCGGGGAATCAGAGGCAGGGAATCAGACACGGGGAATCAGATATGGGGAAACAGAGGCGGGGAATCAGAGGCGGGCAAACAGAGGCGGGGAATTAGATATGGGGAATCAGAGGTGGGGAATCAGAGGTGGTGAATCAGAGATGGGGAATCACAGGCGGGGAATCAGAGGCAGGGAATAGAACGCGGGGAATCAGAGGCGGGGAATCAGAGCTGGGGAATCAGAGGCGGGGAATCATAGTTGGGAATCAGAGGCGGGGAATCAGATATGGGGAAACAGAGGCGGGGAATCAAAGGCGGGGAAACAGATGCGGGGAATCAGATATGGGGAATCGGATGCGGGGAATCAGAGGCGGGGAATGGGAGCTGGGGAATCAGAGGCGGGGTATCAGAGTTGGGGCATCTGAGGTGGGGAATTAGATATGGGGAAACAGAGGCGGGGAATCAGAGGCGGGGAAACAGAGGCGAGGAATCAGATATGGGGAATCAGAGGTGGGGAATCAGAGGCAGGGAATCAGATGTGCGGAATCAGAGATGGGGAATCAGAGGCAGGGAATCAGAATCAGAAGCGGGGAATCAGAGGCCGGGAATCAGAGGCCGGGATTCAGATGCCGGGAATAAGAGGCCGGGAATCAGAGGTGGGGAATCAGAGTCCGGGAATCAGAGATGGGGATTCAGAGGCGGGGAATGATATATGGGGAATCAGAGGCGGGGAATCAGAGGCGGGGTAACAGAGGTGGGGAATCAGATATGGGGAATCAGAGGTGGCGAATCAAAGGCGGTGAATCAGAGATGGGGAATCAGAGGCGGGGAATCAGAGGCAGGGAATCAAACACGGGGAATCAGAGGCGGGGAATCAGAGCTGGGGAATCAGAGGCGGGGAATCAGAGTTGGGGAATCAGAGGCGGGGAATCAGATATGGGGAAACAGGGGCGGGGAATCAGAGGCAGGGAAACAGAGGCGGGGAATCAGATATGGGGAATCAGGGGTGGGGAATCAGAGGTTGGGAATCAGAGGCAGGGAATCAGAGGCGTGGAAACAGAGGCGGGGATTCAGATATGGGGAATCAGAGGTGGGGAATCAGGGGCGTGGAATCAGAGGCAGGGAATTAGATGTGGTGAATCAGAGATGGGGAATCAGAGGCAGGGAATCAGAATCAGAAGCGGGGTATCAGTGGCCGGGAATCAGAGGCAGGGAATCAGATGCTGGGAATAAGAGGCCGGGAATCAGAGGTGGGGAATCAGAGTCCGGGAATCAGAGATGGGGATTCAGAGGCGGGGAATGAGATATGGAGAATCAGAGGCGGGGAATCAGAGGCCGGGAAACAGAGGTTGGGAATCAGATATGGGGAATCAGAGGTGGCGAATCAAAGGCGGTGAATCAGAGATGGGGAATCAGAGGCGGGGAATCAGAGGCAGGGAATCAGATGCGGGGAATCAGAGGCGGGGAATCAGAGCTGGCGAATCAGAGGCGGGGAATCAGAGGTGGGCAATCAGAGGCGGGGAATCAGATATGGGGAATCAGAGGCGGGGAATCAGAGGCTGGGAAACAGAGGCGGGGAATCAAATATAGGGAATCAGAGGTGGGGAATCAGAGGTTGTGAATCAGAGATGGTGAATCAAGGCGGGGAATCAGAGGCAGGGAATCAGACACGGGGAATCAGAGGCGGGGATTCAGAGCTGGGGAATCAGAGGCGGGGAATCAGAGTTGGGGAATCAGAGGCAGGGAATCAGATATGGGGAATCAGAGGCGGGGAATCAGAGGCGGGGAAACAGAGGCGGGGAATCAGATATGGGGAATCAGAGGTGGGGAATCAGGGGCAGGGTTTCAGTGTCAGGGAATCAGAGGCGGGGAATCAGAGGCGGGGAATCAGAGGCAGGGAATCAGACACGGGGAATCAGAGGCGGGGAATCAGAGATGGGGAATCAGAGGCGGGGAATCAGAGGCAGGGAATCGGACGCCGGGAATCAGAGTCGGGGAATCAGAGCTGGGGAATCAGAGGCGGGGAATCAGAGTTGGGGTATCAGAGGCGGGGATTCAGATATGGGGAAATAGAGGCGGGGAATCAGATATGGGGAATCAGAGGTGTGGAATCAGAGGTTGGGAATCAGAGGAAGGGAATCAGAGTCGGGGAAACAGAGGCGGGGAATCAGATATGTGGAATCAGAGGTGGCGAATCAAAGGCGGTGAAACAGAGATGGGGAATCAGGGCAGGGAATCAGAGGCAGGGAATCAAACACGGGGAATCAGAGGTGGGGAATCAGAGGTTGGGAATCAGAGGCAGGGAATCGGAGATGGGGAATCAGAGGCAGGGAATCAGAGGTGGGGAATCAGAGGCGGGGAATCAGAGGCCGGGAATCAGATATGGGGAAACTGAGGCGGGGAATCCGAGGCGGGGAAACAGAGGCGGGGAATCAGATATGGGGAATCAGAGGTGGGGAATCAGAGGTTGGGAATCAGAGGCAGGGAATCAGAGGCTTGGAATCAGATGCAGGGAATAAGATGCGGGGAATCAGAGGCGGGGAATCAGAGCTGGGGAATCAGAGGTGGGGAATCAGATTTGGGGAATCAGAGGTGGGGACTTAGATATTGGGAAACAGAGGAGGGGAATCAGAGGCGGGGAAACAGAGGCGGGGAATCAGATATGGGGAATCAGAGGTGGGGAATCAGAGGCAGGGAATCAGATGTGCGGAATCAGAGATGGGGAATCAGAGGCAGGGAATCAGAATCAGAAGCAGGGAATCAGAGGCCGGGAATCAGTGGCCGGAATCAGATGATGGGAATCAGAGGCCTGGAATCAGAGGCGGGGAATCAGAGGCGGGGAAACAGAGGCGGGGAATCAGATATGGGGAATCAGAGGTGGGGCATCAGAGGTTGTGAATCACAGATGGGGAATCAGAGGCGGGGAATCAGAGGCAGGGAATCAGACGCGGGGAATCAGAGGCAGGGATTCAGAGCTGGGGAATCAGAAGCGGGGAATCAGAGTTGGGGAATCAGAGGCGGGGAATCAAATATGGGGAATCAGAGGCAGGGAATCAGAGGCTGGGAATCAGAGGCAGGGAATCAGACGCGGGGAATCTGAGGCGGGGAATCAGAGCTGGGGAATCAGAGGTGGGGAATCAGAGTTGGGGAATCAGAGGCAGGGAATTGGATGTGCGGAATCAGAGATGGGGAATCAGAGGTGGGGAATCAGAGGTGGTGAATCAGAGATGGGGAATCAGAGGCGGGGAATCAGAGGCAGCAAATCAGACACGGGGATTCAGAGGCTGGGAATCAGACGGGGGGAATCAAAGGCGGGGCATCAGAGCTGGGGAATCTGAGGCAGGGAATCAGAGTTGGGGATTCAGAGGCGGGGAATCAGATATGGGGAAACAGAGGCGGGGAATCAGAGGCGGGCACACAGAGGCGGGGAATTAGATATGGGGAATCAGAGGTAGGGAATCAGAGGTGGTGAATCAGTGATGGGGAATCACAGGCGGGGAATCAGAGGTAGGGAATAGAACGCGGGGAATCAGAGGCAGGGAATCAGAGCTGGGGAATCAGAGGTGGGGAATCATAGTTGGGAATCAGAGGCGGGAATCAGATATGGGGAAACAGAGGCGGGGAATCAGAGGCGAGGAAACAGAGGCGGGGAATCAGATATGGGGAATCGGATGCAGGGAATCAGAGGCGGGGAATCAGAGCTGGGGAATCAGAGGCGGGGAATCAGAGTTGGGGCATCAGAGGTGGGGAATTAGATATAGGGAAACAGAGGCGGGGAATCAGTGGCGGGGAAACAGAGGCGGGGAATCAGATATGGGGAATCAGAGGTGGGGAATCAGAGGCAGTGAATCAGATGTGCGGAATCAGAGATGGGGAATCAGAGGCAGGGAATCAGAAGCGGGGAATCAGAGGCCGGGAATCAGAGGCCGGGAATCAGATGCTGGGAATAAGAGGCCGGGAATCAGAGGAGGGGAATCAGAGTCCGGGAATCAGAGATGGGGATTCAGAGGCGGGGAATGAGATATGGAGAATCAGAGGCGGGGAATCAGAGGCGGGGAAACAGAGGTGGGGAATCAGATATGGGGAATCAGAGGTGGCGAATCAAAGGCGGTGAATCAGAGATGGGGAATCAGAGGCGGGGAATCAGAGGCAGGGAATCAGATGCAGGGAATCAGAGGCGGGGAATCAGAGCTGGCGAATCAGAGGCGGGGAATCAGAGGTGGGCAATCAGAGGCGGGGAATCAGATATGGGGAATCAGAGGCGGGGAATCAGAGGCGGGGAAACAGAGGCGGGGAATCAAATATAGGGAATCAGAGGTGGGGAATCAGAGATTGTGAATCAGAGATGGGGAATCAAGGCGGGGAATCAGAGGCAGGGAATCAGACGCGGGGAATCAGAGGCGGGGATTCAGATCTGGGGAATCTGAGGCGGGGAATCAGAGTTGGGGAATCAGAGGCAGGGAATCAGATATGGGGAATCAGAGGCGGGGAATCAGAGGCCGGGAATCAGATATGGGGAAACAGAGGCGGGGAATCCGAGGCGGGGAAACAGAGGCGGGGAATCAGATATGGGGAATCAGAGGTGGGGAATCAGAGGTTGGGAATCAGAGGCAGGGAATCACAGGCTTGGAATCAGATGCAGGGTATCAGATGCGGGGAATCAGAGGCGGGGAATCAGAGCTGGGGAATCAGAGGTGGGGAATCAGAGGCAGGGAATCAGATGTGCGGAATCAGAGATGGGGAATCAGAGGCAGGGAATCAGAATCAGAAGCAGGGAATCAGAGGCCGGGAATCAGAGGCCGGAATCAGATGCTATGAATCAGAGGCCTGGAATCAGAGGCGGGGAATCAGAGGCAGGGAATCAGATGCGGGGAATCAGAGGCGGGGAATCAGAGCTGGGGAATCAGAGGCGGGGTATTAGAGTTGGGGAATCAGAGGCGGGGAATCAGATATGGGGAAACAGAGGTGGGGAATCAGAGGCGGGGAAACAGATATGGGGAAACAGAGGTGGGGAATCAGAGGCGGGGAAACAGAGGCAGGGAATAAGATATGGGGAATCAGAGGTGGGGCATCAGAGGTTGTGAATCACAGATGGGGAATCAGAGGCGGGGAATCAGAGGCAGGGAATCAGACGCGGGGAATCAGAGGCGGGGATTCAGAGCTGGGGAATCAGAAGCGGGGAATCAGAGTTGGGGAATCAGAGGCGGGGAATCAGATATGGGTAATCAGAGGCAGGGAATCAGAGGCGGGGAATCAGAGGCAGGGAATCAGACGCGGGGAATCTGAGGCGGGGAATCAGAGCTGGGGAATCAGAGGTGGGTAATCAGAGTTGGGGAATCAGAGGCAGGGAATTGGATGTGCGGAATCAGAGAGGGGGAATCAGAGGTGGGAATCAGAGGCGGTGAATCAGAGATGGGGAATCAGAGGCGGGGAATCAGAGGCAGGAAATCAGACACGGGGATTCAGAGGCTGGGAATCAGACGGGGGGAATCAAAGGCGGGGAATCAGAGCTGGGGAATCTGAGGCAGGGAATCAGAGTTGGGGATTCAGAGGCTGGGAATCAGATATGGGGAAACAGAGGCGGGGAATCAGAGGCGGGCAAACAGAGGCGGGGAATTAGATATGGGGAATCAGAGGTAGGGAATCAGAGGTGGTGAATCAGTGATGGGGAATCACAGGCGGGGAATCAGAGGCAGGGAATAGAACGCGGGGAATCAGAGGCAGGGAATCAGAGCTGGGGAATCAGAGGAGGGGATTCATAGTTGGGAATCAGAGGCGGGAATCAGATATGGGGAAACAGAGGCGGGGAATCAGAGGCGGTGAAACAGAGGCGGGGAATCAGATATGGGGAATCGGATGCAGGGAATCAGAGGCGGGGAATCAGAGCTGGGGAATCAGAGGCGGGGAATCAGAGTTGGGGCATCAGAAGTGGGGAATTAGATATAGGGAAACAGAGGCGGGGAATCAGAGGCGGGGAAACAGAGGCGGGGAATCAGATATGGGGAATCAGAGGTGGGGAATCAGAGGCAGGGAATCAGATGTGCGGAATCAGAGATGGGGAATAAGAGGCAGGGAATCAGAATCAGAAGCGGGGAATCAGAGGCCGGGAATCAGAGGCCGGGAATCAGATGCTGGGAATAAGAGGCCGGGAATCAGAGGTGGGGAATCAGATATGGGGAATCAGAGGTGGCGAATCAAAGGCGGTGAATCAGAGATGGGGAATCAGAGGCGGGGAATCAGAGGCAGGGAATCAGATGCGGGGAATCAGAGGCGGGGAATCAGAGCTGGCGAATCAGAGGCTGGGAATTAGAGGTGGGCAATCAGAGGCGGGGAATCAGATATGGGGAATCAGAGGCGGGGAATCAGAGGCGGGGAAACAGAGGCGGGGAATCAAATATAGGGAATCAGAGGTGGGGAATCAGAGGTTGTGAATCAGAGATGGGGAATCAAGGCGGGGAATCAGAGGCAGGGAATCAGACGCGGGGAATCAGAGGCGGGGATTCAGAGCTGGGGAATCAGAGGCGGGGAATCAGAGTTGGGGAATCAGAGGCAGGGAATCAGATATGGGGAATCAGAGGCGGGGAATCAGAGGCGGGGAAACAGAGGCGGGGAATCAGATGTGGGGAATCAGAGGTGGGGAATCAGGGGCAGGGAATCAGTGGCAGGGAATCAGAGGCGGGGAATCAGAGGCGGGGAATCAAAGACAGGGAATCAGACACGGGGAATCAGAGGCGGGGAATCAGAGATGGGGAATCAGAGGCGGGGAATCAGAGGCAGGCAATCGGATGCCGGGAATCAGAGTTGGGGAATCAGAGTTGGGGAATCAGAGGCAGGGAATCAGAGTTGGGGAATCAGAGGCGGGGAATCAGATATGGGGAAATAGAGGCGGGGAATCAGATATGGGGAATCAGAGGTGTGGAATCAGAGGCTGGGAATCAGAGGCAGGGAATCAGACGCGGGGAATCTGAGGCGGGGAATCAGAGCTGGGGAATCAGAGGTGGGGAATCAGAGTTGGGGAATCAGAGGCAGGGAATTGGATGTGCGGAATCAGAGATGGGGAATCAGAGGTGGGGAATCAGAGGTGGTGAATCAGAGATGGGGAATCAGAGGCGGGGAATCAGAGGCAGCAAATCAGACACGGGGATTCAGAGGCTGGGAATCAGACGGGGGGAATCAAAGGCGGGGCATCAGAGCTGGGGAATCTGAGGCAGGGAATCAGAGTTGGGGATTCAGAGGCGGGGAATCAGATATGGGGAAACAGAGGCGGGGAATCAGAGGCGGGCACACAGAGGCGGGGAATTAGATATGGGGAATCAGAGGTAGGGAATCAGAGGTGGTGAATCAGTGATGGGGAATCACAGGCGGGGAATCAGAGGTAGGGAATAGAACGCGGGGAATCAGAGGCAGGGAATCAGAGCTGGGGAATCAGAGGCGGGGAATCATAGTTGGGAATCAGAGGCGGGAATCAGATATGGGGAAACAGAGGCGGGGAATCAGAGGCGAGGAAACAGAGGCGGGGAATCAGATATGGGGAATCGGATGCAGGGAATCAGAGGCGGGGAATCAGAGCTGGGGAATCAGAGGCGGGGAATCAGAGTTGGGGCATCAGAGGTGGGGAATTAGATATAGGGAAACAGAGGCGGGGAATCAGAGGCGGGGAAACAGAGGCGGGGAATCAGATATGGGGAATCAGAGGTGGGGAATCAGAGGCAGTGAATCAGATGTGCGGAATCAGAGATGGGGAATCAGAGGCAGGGAATCAGAAGCGGGGAATCAGAGGCCGGGAATCAGAGGCCGGGAATCAGATGCTGGGAATAAGAGGCCGGGAATCAGAGGAGGGGAATCAGAGTCCGGGAATCAGAGATGGGGATTCAGAGGCGGGGAATGAGATATGGAGAATCAGAGGCGGGGAATCAGAGGCGGGGAAACAGAGGTGGGGAATCAGATATGGGGAATCAGAGGTGGCGAATCAAAGGCGGTGAATCAGAGATGGGGAATCAGAGGCGGGGAATCAGAGGCAGGGAATCAGATGCGGGGAATCAGAGGCGGGGAATCAGAGCTGGCGAATCAGAGGCGGGGAATCAGAGGTGGGCAATCAGAGGCGGGGAATCAGATATGGGGAATCAGAGGCGGGGAATCAGAGGCGGGGAAACAGAGGCGGGGAATCAAATATAGGGAATCAGAGGTGGGGAATCAGAGATTGTGAATCAGAGATGGGGAATCAAGGCGGGGAATCAGAGGCAGGGAATCAGACGCGGGGAATCAGAGGCGGGGATTCAGAGCTGGGGAATCTGAGGCGGGGAATCAGAGTTGGGGAATCAGAGGCAGGGAATCAGATATGGGGAATCAGAGGCGGGGAATCAGAGGCCGGGAATCAGATATGGGGAAACAGAGGCGGGGAATCCGAGGCGGGGAAACAGAGGCGGGGAATCAGATATGGGGAATCAGAGGTGGGGAATCAGAGGTTGGGAATCAGAGGCAGGGAATCACAGGCTTGGAATCAGATGCAGGGTATCAGATGCGGGGAATCAGAGGCGGGGAATCAGAGCTGGGGAATCAGAGGTGGGGAATCAGAGGCAGGGAATCAGATGTGCGGAATCAGAGATGGGGAATCAGAGGCAGGGAATCAGAATCAGAAGCAGGGAATCAGAGGCCGGGAATCAGAGGCCGGAATCAGATGCTATGAATCAGAGGCCTGGAATCAGAGGCGGGGAATCAGAGGCAGGGAATCAGATGCGGGGAATCAGAGGCGGGGAATCAGAGCTGGGGAATCAGAGGCGGGGTATTAGAGTTGGGGAATCAGAGGCGGGGAATCAGATATGGGGAAACAGAGGTGGGGAATCAGAGGCGGGGAAACAGATATGGGGAAACAGAGGTGGGGAATCAGAGGCGGGGAAACAGAGGCAGGGAATAAGATATGGGGAATCAGAGGTGGGGCATCAGAGGTTGTGAATCACAGATGGGGAATCAGAGGCGGGGAATCAGAGGCAGGGAATCAGACGCGGGGAATCAGAGGCGGGGATTCAGAGCTGGGGAATCAGAAGCGGGGAATCAGAGGTGGGGAATCAGAGGCGGGGAATCAGATATGGGTAATCAGAGGCAGGGAATCAGAGGCGGGGAATCAGAGGCAGGGAATCAGACGCGGGGAATCTGAGGCGGGGAATCAGAGCTGGGGAATCAGAGGTGGGTAATCAGAGTTGGGGAATCAGAGGCAGGGAATTGGATGTGCGGAATCAGAGAGGGGGAATCAGAGGTGGGAATCAGAGGCGGTGAATCAGAGATGGGGAATCAGAGGCGGGGAATCAGAGGCAGGAAATCAGACACGGGGATTCAGAGGCTGGGAATCAGACGGGGGGAATCAAAGGCGGGGAATCAGAGCTGGGGAATCTGAGGCAGGGAATCAGAGTTGGGGATTCAGAGGCTGGGAATCAGATATGGGGAAACAGAGGCGGGGAATCAGAGGCGGGCAAACAGAGGCGGGGAATTAGATATGGGGAATCAGAGGTAGGGAATCAGAGGTGGTGAATCAGTGATGGGGAATCACAGGCGGGGAATCAGAGGCAGGGAATAGAACGCGGGGAATCAGAGGCAGGGAATCAGAGCTGGGGAATCAGAGGAGGGGATTCATAGTTGGGAATCAGAGGCGGGAATCAGATATGGGGAAACAGAGGCGGGGAATCAGAGGCGGTGAAACAGAGGCGGGGAATCAGATATGGGGAATCGGATGCAGGGAATCAGAGGCGGGGAATCAGAGCTGGGGAATCAGAGGCGGGGAATCAGAGTTGGGGCATCAGAAGTGGGGAATTAGATATAGGGAAACAGAGGCGGGGAATCAGAGGCGGGGTCTTAGATATTGGGAAACAGAGGCGGGGAATCAGAGGCAGGGAATCCCAGGCGGGGAATCAGAAGCAGGGAATCAGAGGTGGGGAATCAGAGGCAAGGAATCAGATGTGCGGAATCAGAGATGGGGAATCAGAGGCAGGGAATCAGAATCAGAAGCAGGGAATCAGAGGCCGGGAATCAGAGGCTGGAATCAGATGCTGGGAATCAGAGGCCTGGAATCAGAGGCGGGGAATCAGAGGCAGGGAATCAGATGCGGGGAATCAGAGGCGGGGAATCAGAGCTGGGGAATCAGAGGCGGGGTTTCAGAGTTGGGGAATCAGAGGCGGGGAATCAGAGGCGGGGAAACAGAGGCGGGGAATCAGATATGGGGAATCAGAGGTGGGGAATCAGAGGTTGGGAATCAGAAGCAGGGAATCAGAGGCGGGGAATCAGAGGCGGGGAATCAGAGGCAGGGAATCCGATGTGCGGAATCGGAGATGGGGAATCAGAGGCAGGGAATCAGATATGGGGAAACAGAGGCGGGGAATCCGAGGCGGGGAAACAGAGGCGGGGAATCAGATATGGGGAATCAGAGGTGGGGAATCAGAGGTGGGGAATCAGATTTGGGGAATCAGAGGCGGGGACTTAGATATTGGGAAACAGAGGCGGGGAATCAGAGGCAGGGAAACCCAGGCGGGGAATCAGAAGCAGGGAATCAGAGGTGGGGAATCAGAGGCAAGGAATCAGATGTGCGGAATCAGAGATGGGGAATCAGAGGCATGGAATCAGAATCAGAAGCAGGGAATCAGAGGCCGGGAATCAGAGGCTGGAATCAGATGCTGGGAATCAGAGGCCTGGAATCAGAGGCGGGGAATCAGAGGCAGGGAATCAGATGCGGGGAATCAGAGGCGGGGAATCAGAGCTGGGGAATCAGAGGCGGGGATTCAGAGTTGGGGAATCAGAGGCGGGGAATTAGAGGCGGGGAAACAGAGGCGGGGAATCAGATATGGGGAATCAGAGGTGGGGAATCAGAGGTTGGGAATCAGAAGCAGGGAATCAGAGGCGGGGAATCAGAGGCGGGGAATCAGAGGCAGGGAATCCGATGTGCGGAATCGGAGATGGGGAATCAGAGGCAGGGAATCAGAGGCGGGGAATCAGAGGCGGAGAATCAGAGGCCGGGAATCAGATATGGGGAAACAGAGGCGGGGAATCAGAGGCGGGGAAACAGAGGCGGGGAATCAGATATGGGGAATCAGAGGTGGGGAATCAGAGGTTGGGAATCAGAGGCAGGGAATCAGAGGCTGGGAATCAGATGCAGGGAATCAGATGCGGGGAATCAGAGGCGGGGAATCAGAGCTGGGGAATCAGAGGTGGGGAATCAGAGTTGGGGAATCAGAGTCGGGGACTTAGATATGGGGAAACAGAGGCGGGGAATCAGAGGCGGGGAAACAGACGCGGGGAATCAGAGGCGGGGATTCAGAGCTGGGGAATCAGAGGCGGGGAATCAGAGTTGGGGAATCAGAGGCGGGGAATCAGATATGGGGAATCAGAGGCGGGGAATCAGAGGCGGGGAAACAGAGGCAGGGAATCAGATATGGGGAATCAGAGGTGGGGTATCAGGGGCAGGGAATCAGTGGCAGGGAATCAGAGGCGGGGAAACAGAGGCGGGGAATCAGAGGCAGGGAATCAGACACGTGGAATCAGATATGGGGAAACAGAGGCGGGGAATCAGAGGCGGGCAAACAGAGGCGGGGTATTAGATATGGGGAATCAGAGGTGGGGAATCAGAGGTGGTGAATCAGAGATGGGGAATCACAGGCGGGGAATCAGAGGCAGGGAATAGAACGCGGGGAATCAGAGGCGGGGAATCAGAGCTGGGGAATCAGAGGCGGGGAATCATAGTTGGGAATCAGAGGCGGGGAATCAGATATGGGGAAACAGAGGCGGGGAATCAAAGGCGGGGAAACAGAGGCGGGGAATCAGATATGGGGAATCGGATGCGGGGAATCAGATGCGGGGAATGGGAGCTGGGGAATCAGAGGCGGGGTATCAGAGTTGGGGCATCTGAGGTGGGGAATTAGATATGGGGAAACAGAGGCGGGGAATCAGAGGCGGGGAAACAGAGGCGAGGAATCAGATATGGGGAATCAGAGGTGGGGAATCAGAGGCAGGGAATCAGATGTGCGGAATCAGAGATGGGGAATCAGAGGCAGGGAATCAGAATCAGAAGCGGGGAATCAGAGGCCGGGAATCAGAGGCCGGGATTCAGATGCCGGGAATAAGAGGCCGGGAATCAGAGGTGGGGAATCAGAGTCCGGGAATCAGAGATGGGGATTCAGAGGCGGGGAATGATATATGGGGAATCAGAGGCGGGGAATCAGAGGCGGGGTAACAGAGGTGGGGAATCAGATATGGGGAATCAGAGGTGGCGAATCAAAGGCGGTGAATCAGAGATGGGGAATCAGAGGCGGGGAATCAGAGGCAGGGAATCAAACACGGGGAATCAGAGGCGGGGAATCAGAGCTGGGGAATCAGAGGCGGGGAATCAGAGTTGGGGAATCAGAGGCGGGGAATCAGATATGGGGAAACAGGGGCGGGGAATCAGAGGCAGGGAAACAGAGGCGGGGAATCAGATATGGGGAATCAGGGGTGGGGAATCAGAGGTTGGGAATCAGAGGCAGGGAATCAGAGGCGTGGAAACAGAGGCGGGGATTCAGATATGGGGAATCAGAGGTGGGGAGTCAGGGGCGTGGAATCAGAGGCAGGGAATTAGATGTGGTGAATCAGAGATGGGGAATCAGAGGCAGGGAATCAGAATCAGAAGCGGGGTATCAGTGGCCGGGAATCAGAGGAAGGTAATCAGAGGCAGGGGATCAAACACGGGGAATCAGAGGCTGGGAATCAGAGCTGGGGAATTAGAGGCGGGGAATCAGAGCTGGGGAATCACAGGCGGGGAATCAGAGATGGGGAATCAGAGGCGGGGAATCAGAGGCAGGGAATCAGATGCGGGGAATCAGAGGCGGGGAATCAGAGCTGGCGAATCAGAGGCGGGGAATCAGAGGTGGGCAATCAGAGGATGGGAATCAGATATGGGGAATCAGAGGCGGGTAATCAGAGCTGGGGAATCACAGGCGGGGAATCAGAGTTGGGGAATCAGAGGCGGGGAATCAGATATGGGGAAACAGAGGCGGGGAATCAGAGGCGGTGAAACAGAGGCGGGGAATCAGATATTGGGAATCAGAGGTGGGGAATCAGAGGTTGGGAATCAGAGGCCTGGAATCAGAGGCGTGGAATCAGAGGCAGGGAATCAGATGCGGGGAATCAGAGGAGGGGAATCAGAGCTGGGGAATCAGAGGCGGGGTATTAGAGTTGGGGAATCAGAGGCGGGGAATCAGACGCGGGGAATCAGAGGGGGGGAATCATAGCTGGCGAATCAGAGGCGGGGAATCAGGGGTGGGCAATCAGAGGCCGGGAATCAGAGGTGGTGAATCAGAGATGGGGAATCAGAGGCGGGGAATCAGTGGCAGGGAATCAGATATGGGGAATCAGAGGCGTGGAATCAGAGGCAGGGAATCAGACACGGGGAATCAGACACGGGGAATCAGAGGTGGGGAATCAGAGATGGGGAATCAGAGGCGGTGAATCAGAGATGGGGAATCAGAGGCGGGGAATCAGAGGCAGGAAATCAGACACGGGGATTCAGAGGCTGGGAATCAGACGGGGGGAATCAAAGGCGGGGAATCAGAGCTGGGGAATCAGAGGCAGGGAATCAGAGGCGGCGAATCAGATATGGGGAATCAGAGGCTGGTATTCAGAGGCGGGGAATCAGAGGCAGGGAATCAGACACGGGGAATCAGAGGTGGGGAATCAGAGATGGGGAATCAGAGGCGGAGAATCAGAGTTGGGGATTCAGAGGCAGGGAATCGGATGTGCGGAATCAGAGATGGGGAATCAGAGGTGGGGAATCAGAGGCGGTGAATCAGAGATGGGGAATCAGAGGCGGGGAATCAGAGGCAGGAAATCAGACACGGGGATTCAGAGGCTGGGAATCAGACGGGGGGAATCAAAGGCGGGGAATCAGAGCTGGGGAATCAGAGGCAGGGAATCAGAGTTGGGGATTCAGAGACGGGGAATCAGATATGGGGAAACAGAGGCGGGGTATCAGAGGCGGGCAAACAGAGGCGGGGAATTAGATATGGGGAATCAGATGTGGGGAATCAGAAGTGGTGAATCAGTGATGGGGAATCACAGGCGGGGAATCAGAGGCAGGGAATAGAACGCAGGGAATCAGAGGCAGGGAATCAGAGCTGGGGAATCAGAGGCGGGGAATCATAGTTGGGAATCAGAGTCGGGGAATCAGATATGGGGAAACAGAGGCGGGGAATCAGAGGCGGGGAAACAGAGGCGGGGAATCAGATATGGGGAATCGGATGCGGGGAATCAGAGGCGGGGAATCAGAGCTGGGGAATCAGAGGCGGGGAATCAGAGTTGGGGCATCAGAGGTGGGGAATCAAATATAGGGAATCAGAGGTGGTGAATCAGAGGTTGTGAATCAGAGATGGGGAATCAAGGCGGGGAATCAGAGGCAGGGAATCAGACGCGGGGAATCAGAGGCGGGGATTCAGAGCTGGGGAATCAGAGGCGGGGAATCAGAGTTGGGGAATCAGAGGCGGGGAATCAGAGGCGGGGAAACAGAGGCGGGGAATCAGATATGGGGAATCAGAGGTGGGGAATCAGAGGTTGGGAATCAGAAGCAGGGAATCAGAGGCGGGGAATCAGAGGCGGGGAATCAGAGGCAGGGAATCCGATGTGCGGAATCAGAGATGGGGAATCAGAGGCAGGGAATCAGAGGCGGGGAATCAGAGGCGGAGAATCAGAGGCCGGGAATCAGATATGGGGAAACAGAGGCGGGGAATCAGAGGCGGGGAAACAGAGGCGGGGAATCAGATATGGGGAATCAGAGGTGGGGAATCAGAGGTTGGGAATCAGAGGCAGGGAATCAGAGGCTGGGAATCAGATGCAGGGAATCAGATGCGGGGAATCAGAGGCGGGGAATCAGAGCTGGGGAATCAGAGGTGGGGAATCAGAGTTGGGGAATCAGAGTCGGGGACTTAGATATGGGGAAACAGAGGCGGGGAATCAGAGGCGGGGAAACAGACGCGGGGAATCAGAGGCGGGGATTCAGAGCTGGGGAATCAGAGGCGGGGAATCAGAGTTGGGGAATCAGAGGCGGGGAATCAGATATGGGGAATCAGAGGCGGGGAATCAGAGGCGGGGAAACAGAGGCAGGGAATCAGATATGGGGAATCAGAGGTGGGGTATCAGGGGCAGGGAATCAGTGGCAGGGAATCAGAGGCGGGGAAACAGAGGCGGGGAATCAGAGGCAGGGAATCAGACACGGGGAATCAGATATGGGGAAACAGAGGCGGGGAATCAGAGGCGGGCAAACAGAGGCGGGGAATTAGATATGGGGAATCAGAGGTAGGGAATCAGAGGTGGTGAATCAGTGATGGGGAATCACAGGCGGGGAATCAGAGGCAGGGAATAGAACGCGGGGAATCAGAGGCAGGAAATCAGAGCTGGGGAATCAGAGGCGGGGAATCATAGTTGGGAATCAGAGGCGGGAATCAGATATGGGGAAACAGAGGCGGGGAATCAGAGGCGAGGAAACAGAGGCGGGGAATCAGATATGGGGAATCGGATGCAGGGAATCAGAGGCGGGGAATCAGAGCTGGGGAATCAGAGGCGGGGAATCAGAGTTGGGGCATCAGAGGTGGGGAATTAGATATAGGGAAACAGAGGCGGGGAATCAGAGGCGGGGAAACAGAGGCGGGGAATCAGATATGGGGAATCAGAGGTGGGGAATCAGAGGCAGTGAATCAGATGTGCGGAATCAGAGATGGGGAATCAGAGGCAGGGAATCAGAAGCGGGGAATCAGAGGCCGGGAATCAGAGGCCGGGAATCAGATGCTGGGAATAAGAGGCCGGGAATCAGAGGAGGGGAATCAGTGTCCGGGAATCAGAGATGGGGATTCAGAGGCGGGGAATGAGATATGGAGAATCAGAGGCGGGGAATCAGAGGCGGGGAAACAGAGGTGGGGAATCAGATATGGGGAATCAGAGGTGGCGAATCAAAGGCGGTGAATCAGAGATGGGGAATCAGAGGCTGGGAATCAGAGGCGGGGAATCAGAGCTGGCGAATCAGAGGCGGGGAATCAGAGGTGGGCAATCAGAGGCGGGGAATCAGATATGGGGAATCAGAGGCGGGGAATCAGAGGCGGGGAAACAGAGGCGGGGAATCAAATATAGGGAATCAGAGGTGGGGAATCAGAGGTTGTGAATCAGAGATGGGGAATCAAGGCGGGGAATCAGAGGCAGGGATTCAGACGCGGGGAATCAGAGGCGGGGATTCAGAGCTGGGGAATCTGAGGCGGTGAATCAGAGTTGGGGAATCAGAGGCAGGGAATCAGATATGGGGAATCAGAGGCGGGGAATCAGAGGCCGGGAATCAGATATGGGGAAACAGAGGCGGGGAATCCGAGGCGGGGAAACAGAGGCGGGGAATCAGATATGGGGAATCAGAGGTGGGGAATCAGAGGTTGGGAATCAGAGGCAGGGAATCACAGGCTTGGAATCAGATGCAGGGTATCAGATGCGGGGAATCAGAGGCGGGGAATCAGAGCTGGGGAATCAGAGGTGGGGAATCAGATTTGGGGAATCAGAGGTGGGGACTTAGATATTGGGAAACAGAGGCGGGGAATCAGAGGCGGGGAAACAGAGGCGGGGAATCAGATATGGCGAATCAGAGGTGGGGAATCAGAGGCAGGGAATCAGATGTGCGGAATCAGAGATGGGGAATCAGAGGCAGGGAATCAGAATCAGAAGCAGGGAATCAGAGGCCGGGAATCAGAGGCCGGAATCAGATGCTTGGAATCAGAGGCCTGGAATCAGAGGCGGGGAATCAGAGGCAGGGAATCAGATGCGGGGAATCAGAGGCGGGGAATCAGAGCTGGGGAATCAGAGGCGGGGTATTAGAGTTGGGGAATCAGAGGCGGGGAATCAGATATGGGGAAACAGAGGTGGGGAATCAGAGGCGGGGAAACAGAGGCAGGGAATCAGATATGGGGAATCAGAGGTGGGGCATCAGAGGTTGTGAATCACAGATGGGGAATCAGAGGCGGGGAATCAGAGGCAGGGAATCAGACGCGGGGAATCAGAGGCGGGGATTCAGAGCTGGGGAATCAGAAGCGGGGAATCAGAGTTGGGGAATCAGAGGCGGGGAATCAGATATGGGTAATCAGAGGCAGGGAATCAGAGGCGGGGAATCAGAGGCAGGGAATCAGACGCGGGGAATCTGAGGCGGGGAATCAGAGCTGGGGAATCAGAGGTGGGTAATCAGAGTTGGGGAATCAGAGGCAGGGAATTGGATGTGCGGAATCAGAGAGGGGGAATCAGAGGTGGGGAATCAGAGGCGGTGAATCAGAGATGGGGAATCAGAGGCGGGGAATCAGAGGCAGGAAATCAGACACGGGGATTCAGAGGCTGGGAATCAGACGGGGGGAATCAAAGGCGGGGAATCAGAGCTGGGGAATCTGAGGCAGGGAATCAGAGTTGGGGATTCAGAGGCGGGGAATCAGATATGGGGAAACAGAGGCGGGGAATCAGAGGCGGGCAATCAGAGGCGGGGAATTAGATATGGGGAATCAGAGGTAGGGAATCAGAGGTGGTGAATCAGTGATGGGGAATCACAGGCGGGGAATCAGAGGCAGGGAATAGAACGCGGGGAATCAGAGGCAGGGTATCAGAGCTGGGGAATCAGAGGAGGGGATTCATAGTTGGGAATCAGAGGCGGGAATCAGATATGGGGAAACAGAGGCGGGGAATCAGAGGCGGTGAAACAGAGGCGGGGAATCAGATATGGGGAATCGGATGCAGGGAATCAGAGGCGGGGAATCAGAGCTGGGGAATCAGAGGCGGGGAATCATAGTTGGGAATCAGAGGCGGGGAATCAGATATGGGGAAACAGAGGCGGGGAATCAAAGGCGGGGAAACAGAGGCGGGGAATCAGATATGGGGAATCGGATGCGGGGAATCAGAGGCGGGGAATGGGAGCTGGGGAATCAGAGGCGGGGTATCAGAGTTGGGGCATCTGAGGTGGGGAATTAGATATGGGGAAACAGAGGCGGGGAATCAGAGGCGGGGAAACAGAGGCGAGGAATCAGATATGGGGAATCAGAGGTGAGGAATCAGAGGCAGGGAATCAGATATGGGGAAACAGAGGCGGGGAATCAGAGGCGGGCAAACAGAGGCGGGGAATTAGATATGGGGAATCAGAGGTAGGGAATCAGAGGTGGTGAATCAGTGATGGGGAATCACAGGCGGGGAATCAGAGGCAGGGAATAGAACGCGGGGAATCAGAGGCAGGAAATCAGAGCTGGGGAATCAGAGGCGGGGAATCATAGTTGGGAATCAGAGGCGGGAATCAGATATGGGGAAACAGAGGCGGGGAATCAGAGGCGAGGAAACAGAGGCGGGGAAACAGATATGGGGAATCGGATGCAGGGAATCAGAGGCGGGGAATCAGAGCTGGGGAATCAGAGGCGGGGAATCAGAGTTGGGGCATCAGAGGTGGGGAATTAGATATAGGGAAACAGAGGCGGGGAATCAGAGGCGGGGAAACAGAGGCGGGGAATCAGATATGGGGAATCAGAGGTGGGGAATCAGAGGCAGTGAATCAGATGTGCGGAATCAGAGATGGGGAATCAGAGGCAGGGAATCAGAAGCGGGGAATCAGAGGCCGGGAATCAGAGGCCGGGAATCAGATGCTGGGAATAAGAGGCCGGGAATCAGAGGAGGGGAATCAGAGTCCGGGAATCAGAGATGGGGATTCAGAGGCGGGGAATGAGATATGGAGAATCAGAGGCGGGGAATCAGAGGCGGGGAAACAGAGGTGGGGAATCAGATATGGGGAATCAGAGGTGGCGAATCAAAGGCGGTGAATCAGAGATGGGGAATCAGAGGCGGGGAATCAGAGGCAGGGAATCAGATGCGGGGAATCAGAGGCGGGGAATCAGAGGCGGGGAATCACAGCTGGCGAATCAGAGGCGGGGAATCAGAGGTGGGCAATCAGAGGCGGGGAATCAGATATGGGGAATCAGAGGCGGGGAATCAGAGGCGGGGAAACAGAGGCTGGGAATCAAATATAGGGAATCAGAGGTGGGGAATCAGAGGTTGTGAATCAGAGATGGGGAATCAAGGCGGGGAATCAGAGGCAGGGAATCAGACGCGGGGAATCAGAGGCGGGGATTCAGAGCTGGGGAATCTGAGGCGGGGAATCAGAGTTGGGGAATCAGAGGCATGGAATCAGATATGGGGAATCAGAGGCGGGGAATCAGAGGCCGGGAATCAGATATGGGGAAACAGAGGCGGGGAATCCGAGGCAGGGAAACAGAGGCGGGGAATCAGATATGGGGAATCAGAGGTGGGGAATCAGAGGTTGGGAATCAGAGGCAGGGAATCACAGGCTTGCAATCAGATGCAGGGTATCAGATGCGGGGAATCAGAGGCGGGGAATCAGAGCTGGGGAATCAGAGGTGGGGAATCAGATTTGGGGAATCAGAGGTGGGGACTTAGATATTGGGAAACAGAGGCGGGGAATCAGAGGCGGGGAAACAGAGGCGGGGAATCAGATATGGGGAATCAGAGGTGGGGAATCAGAGGCAGGGAATCAGATGTGCAGAATCAGAGATGGGGAATCAGAGGCAGGGAATCAGAATCAGAAGCAGGGAATCAGAGGCCGGGAATCAGAGGCCGGAATCAGATGCTTGGAATCAGAGGCCTGGAATCAGAGGCGGGGAATCAGAGGCAGGGAATCAGATGCGGGGAATCAGAGGCGGGGAATCAGAGCTGGGGAATCAGAGGCGGGGTATTAGAGTTGGGGAATCAGAGGCGGGGAATCAGATATGGGGAAACAGAGGTGGGGAATCAGAGGCGGGGAAACAGAGGCAGGGAATCAGATATGGGGAATCAGAGGTGGGGCATCAGAGGTTGTGAATCACAGATGGGGAATCAGAGGCGGGGAATCAGAGGCAGGGAATCAGACGCGGGGAATCAGAGGCGGGGATTCAGAGCTGGGGAATCAGAAGCGGGGAATCAGAGTTGGGGAATCAGAGGCGGGGAATCAGATATGGATAATCAGAGGCAGGGAATCAGAGGCGGGGAATCAGAGGCAGGGAATCAAACGCGGGGAATCTGAGGCGGGGAATCAGAGCTGGGGAATCAGAGGTGGGTAATCAGAGTTGGGGAATCAGAGGCAGGGAATTGGATGTGCGGAATCAGAGAGGGGGAATCAGAGGTGGGGAATCAGAGGCGGAGAATCAGAGATGGGGAATCAGAGGCGGGGAATCAGAGGCAGGAAATCAGACACGGGGATTCAGAGGCTGGGAATCAGACGGGGGGATTCAAAGGCGGGGAATCAGAGCTGGGGAATCTGAGGCAGGGAATCAGAGTTGGGGATTCAGAGGCGGGGAATCAGATATGGGGAAACAGAGGCGGGGAATCAGAGGCGGGCAAACAGAGGCGGGGAATTAGATATGGGGAATCAGAGGTACGGAATCAGAGGTGGTGAATCAGTGATGGGGAATCACAGGCGGGGAATCAGAGGCAGGGAATAGAACGCGGGGAATCAGAGGCAGGGAATCAGAGCTGGGGAATCAGAGGAGGGGATTCATAGTTGGGAATCAGAGGCGGGAATCAGATATGGGGAAACAGAGGCGGGGAATCAGAGGCGGTGAAACAGAGGCGGGGAATCAGATATGGGGAATCGGATGCATGGAATCAGAGGCGGGGAATCAGAGCTGGGGAATCGGAGGCGGGGAATCAGAGTTGGGGCATCAGAGGTGGGGAATTAGATATAGGGAAACAGAGGCGGGGAATCAGAGGCGGGGAAACAGAGGCGGGGAATCAGATATGGGGAATCAGAGGTGGGGAATCAGAGGCAGGGAATCAGATGTGCGGAATCAGAGATGGGGAATAAGAGGCAGGGAATCAGAATCAGAAGCGGGGAATCAGAGGCCGGGAATCAGAGGCCGGGAATCAGATGCTGGGAATAAGAGGCCGGGAATCAGAGGTGGGGAATCAGATATGGGGAATCAGAGGTGGCGAATCAAAGGCGCTGAATCAGAGATGGGGAATCAGAGGCGGGGAATCAGAGGCAGGGAATCAGATGCGGGGAATCAGAGGCGGGGAATCAGAGCTGGCGAATCAGAGGCTGGGAATTAGAGGTGGGCAATCAGAGGCGGGGAATCAGATATGGGGAATCAGAGGTGGGGAATCAGAGGCGGGGAAACAGAGGCGGGGAATCAAATATAGGGAATCAGAGGTGGGGAATCAGAGGTTGTGAATCAGAGATGGGGAATCAAGGCGGGGAATCAGAGGCAGGGAATCAGACGCGGGGAATCAGAGGCGAGGATTCAGAGCTGGGGAATCAGAGGCGGGGAATCAGAGTTGGGGAATCAGAGGCAGGGAATCAGATATGGGGAATCAGAGGCGGGGAATCAGAGGCGGGGAAACAGAGGCGGGGAATCAGATGTGGGGAATCAGAGGTGGGGAATCAGGGGCAGGGAATCAGTGGCAGGGAATCAGAGGCGGGGAATCAGAGGCGGGGAATCAAAGGCAGGGAATCAGACACGGGGAATCAGAGGCGGGGAATCAGAGATGGGGAATCAGAGGCGGGGAATCAGAGGCAGGGAATCGGATGCCGGGAATCAGAGTCGGGGAATCAGAGCTGGGGAATCAGAGGCAGGGAATCAGAGTTGGGGAATCAGAGGCGGGGAATCAGATATGGGGAAATAGAGGCGGGGAATCAGATATGGGGAATCAGAGGTGTGGAATCAGAGGTTGGGAATCAGAGGCAGGGAATCAGAGTCCGGGAAACTGAGGCGGGGAATCAGATATTGGGAATCAGAGGTGGCGAATCAAATGCGGTGAAACAGAGATGGGGAATCAGGGCAGGGAATAAGAGGCAGGGAATCAAACACGGGGAATCAGAGCTGGGGAATCAGAGGCGGGGAATCAGAGTTGGGAATCAGAGGTGGGGAATCAGAGGCGGGGAAACAGAGGCGGGGAATCAGATATGGGGAATCAGAGGTGGGGAATCCGAGGTTGGGAATCAGAGGCAGGGAATCAGAGGCGGAAAATCAGAGGCGGGGAATCAGAGGAAGGGAATCAGATGTGCGGAATCGGAGATGGGGAATCAGAGGCAGGGAATCAGAGGCGGGGAATCAGAGGCGGGGAATCAGAGGCCGGGAATCAGATATGGGGAAACAGAGGCGGGGAATCCGAGGCGGGGAAACAGAGGCGGGGAATCAGATATGGGGAATCAGAGGTGGGGAATCAGAGGTTGGGAATCAGAGGCAGGGAATCAGAGGCTTGGAATCAGATGCAGGGAATCAGATGCGGGGAATCAGATGCGGGGAATCAGAGCTGGGGAATCAGAGGTGGGGAATCAGATTTGGGGAATCAGAGGCGGGGACTTAGATATTTGGAAACAGAGGCGGGGAATCAGAGGCGGGGAAACCCAGGCGGGGAATCAGATATGGGGAATCAGAGGTGGGGAATCAGAGGCAAGGAATCAGATGTGCGGAATCAGAGATGGGGAATCAGAGGCAGGGAATCAGAATCAGAAGCAGGGAATCAGAGGCCGGGAATCAGAGGCCGGACTCAGATGCTGGGAATCAGAGGCCTGGAATCAGAGGCGGGGAATCAGAGGCAGGGAATCAGATGCGGGGAATCAGAGGCGGGGAATCAGAGCTGGGGAATCAGAGGCGGGGATTCAGAGTTGGGGAATCAGAGGCGGGGAATCAGAGGCGGGGAAACAGAGGCGGGGAATCAGATATGGGGAATCAGAGGTGGGGAATCAGAGGTTGGGAATCAGAAGCAGGAAATCAGAGGCGGGGAATCAGAGGCGGGGAATCAGAGGCAGAGAATCCGATGTGCGGAATCGGAGATGGGGAATCAGAGGCAGGGAATCAGATATGGGGAAACAGAGGCGGGGAATCCGAGGCGGGGAAACAGAGGCGGGGAATCAGATATGGGGAATCAGAGGTGGGGAATCAGAGGTGGGGAATCAGATTTGGGGAATCAGAGGCGGGGACTTAGATATTGGGAAACAGAGGCGGGGAATCAGAGGCGGGGAAACCCAGGCGGGGAATCAGATATGGGGAATCAGAGGTGGGGAATCAGAGGCAAGGAATCAGATGTGCGGAATCAGAGATGGGGAATCAGAGGCAGGGAATCAGAATCAGAAGCAGGGAATCAGAGGCCGGGAATCAGAGGCCGGAATCAGATGCTGGGAATCAGAGGCCTGGAATCAGAGGCGGGGAATCAGAGGCAGGGAATCAGATGCGGGGAATCAGAGGCGGGGAATCAGAGCTGGGGAATCAGAGGCGGGGATTCAGAGTTGGGGAATCAGAGGCGGGGAATCAGAGGCGGGGAAACAGAGGCGGGGAATCAGATATGGGGAATCAGAGGTGGGGAATCAGAGGTTGGGAATCAGAAGCAGGGAATCAGAGGCGGGGAATCAGAGGCGGGGAATCAGAGGCAGGGAATCCGATGTGCGGAATCGGAGATGGGGAATCAGAGGCAGGGAATCAGAGGCGGGGAATCAGAGGCGGAGAATCAGAGGCCGGGAATCAGATATGGGGAAACAGAGGCGGGGAATCAGAGTCGGGGAAACAGAGGCGGGGAATCAGATATGGGGAATCAGAGGTGGGGAATCAGAGGTTGGGAATCAGAGGCAGGGAATCAGAGGCTGGGAATCAGATGCAGGGAATCAGATGCGGGGAATCAGAGGCGGGGAATCAGAGCTGGGGAATCAGAGGCGGGGAATCAGAGATGGGGAATCAGAGGTGGGGAATCAGATATGGGGAATCAGAGGTGGGGAATCAGAGGCAAGGAATCAGATGTGCGGAATCAGAGATGGGGAATCAGAGGCAGGGAATCAGAATCAGAAGCAGGGAATCAGAGGCCGGGAATCAGAGGCCGGAATCAGATGCTGGGAATCAGAGGCCTGGAATCAGAGGCGGGGAATCAGAGGCAGGGAATCAGATGCGGGGAATCAGAGGCGGGGAATCAGAGCTGGGGAATCAGAGGCGGGGAATCAGAGGTTGGGAATCAGAGGCAGGGAATCAGAGGCTGGGAATCAGATGCAGGGAATCAGATGCGGGGAATCAGAGGCGGGGAATCAGAGCTGGGGAATCAGAGGTGGGGAATCAGAGGTGGGGAATCAGAGGCAGGGAATCAGAATCAGAAGCGGGGAATCAGAGGCCGGGAATCAGAGGCCGGGATTCAGATGCCGGGAATAAGAGGCCGGGAATCAGAGGTGGGGAATCAGAGTCCGGGAATCAGAGATGGGGATTCAGAGGCGGGGAATGATATATGGGGAATCAGAGGCGGGGAATCAGAGGCGGGGTAACAGAGGTGGGGAATCAGATATGGGGAATCAGAGGTGGCGAATCAAAGGCGGTGAATCAGAGATGGGGAATCAGAGGCGGGGAATCAGAGGCAGGGAATCAAACACGGGGAATCAGAGGCGGGGAATCAGAGCTGGGGAATCAGAGGCGGGGAATCAGAGTTGGGGAATCAGAGGCGGGGAATCAGATATGGGGAAACAGGGGCGGGGAATCAGAGGCAGGGAAACAGAGGCGGGGAATCAGATATGGGGAATCAGGGGTGGGGAATCAGAGGTTGGGAATCAGAGGCAGGGAATCAGAGGCGTGGAAACAGAGGCGGGGATTCAGATATGGGGAATCAGAGGTGGGGAATCAGGGGCGTGGAATCAGAGGCAGGGAATTAGATGTGGTGAATCAGAGATGGGGAATCAGAGGCAGGGAATCAGAATCAGAAGCGGGGTATCAGTGGCCGGGAATCAGAGGAAGGTAATCAGAGGCAGGGGATCAAACACGGGGAATCAGAGGCTGGGAATCAGAGCTGGGGAATTAGAGGCGGGGAATCAGAGCTGGGGAATCACAGGCGGGGAATCAGAGATGGGGAATCAGAGGCGGGGAATCAGAGGCAGGGAATCAGATGCGGGGAATCAGAGGCGGGGAATCAGAGCTGGCGAATCAGAGGCGGGGAATCAGAGGTGGGCAATCAGAGGATGGGAATCAGATATGGGGAATCAGAGGCGGGGAATCAGAGCTGGGGAATCACAGGCGGGGAATCAGAGTTGGGGAATCAGAGGCGGGGAATCAGATATGGGGAAACAGAGGCGGGGAATCAGAGGCGGTGAAACAGAGGCGGGGAATCAGATATTGGGAATCAGAGGTGGGGAATCAGAGGTTGGGAATCAGAGGCCTGGAATCAGAGGCGTGGAATCAGAGGCAGGGAATCAGATGCGGGGAATCAGAGGAGGGGAATCAGAGCTGGGGAATCAGAGGCGGGGTATTAGAGTTGGGGAATCAGAGGCGGGGAATCAGACGCGGGGAATCAGAGGGGGGGAATCATAGCTGGCGAATCAGAGGTGGGGAATCAGGGGTGGGCAATCAGAGGCCGGGAATCAGAGGTGGTGAATCAGAGATGGGGAATCAGAGGCGGGGAATCAGTGGCAGGGAATCAGATATGGGGAATCAGAGGCGTGGAATCAGAGGCAGGGAATCAGACACGGGGAATCAGAGGTGGGGAATCAGAGATGGGGAATCAGAGGCGGGGAATCAGAGTTGGGGATTCAGAGGCAGGGAATCGGATGTGCGGAATCAGAGTTGGGGAATCAGAGGTGGGGAATCAGAGGCGGTGAATCAGAGATGGGGAATCAGAGGCGGGGAATCAGAGGCAGGAAATCAGACACGGGGATTCAGAGGCTGGGAATCAGACGGGGGGAATCAAAGGCGGGGAATCAGAGCTGGGGAATCAGAGGCAGGGAATCAGAGTTGGGGATTCAGAGACGGGGAATCAGATATGGGGAAACTGAGGCGGGGAATCAGAGGCGGGCAAACAGAGGCGGGGAATTAGATATGGGGAATCAGATGTGGGGAATCAGAGGTGGTGAATCAGTGATGGGGAATCACAGGCGGGGAATCAGAGGCAGGGAATCAGAGCTGGGGAATCAGAGGCGGGGAATCATAGTTGGGAATCAGAGGCGGGGAATCAGATATGGGGAAACAGAGGCGGGGAATCAGAGGCGGGGAAACAGAGGCGGGGAATCAGATATGGGGAATCGGATGCGGGGAATCAGAGGCGGGGAATCAGAGCTGGGGAATCAGAGGCGGGGAATCAGAGTTGGGGCATCAGAGGTGGGGAATCAAATATAGGGAATCAGAGGTGGGGAATCAGAGGTTGTGAATCAGAGATGGGGAATCAAGGCGGGGAATCAGAGGCAGGGAATCAGACGCGGGGAATCAGAGGCGGGGATTCAGAGCTGGGGAATCAGAGGCGGGGAATCAGAGTTGGGGAATCAGAGGCGGGGAATCAGATATGGGGAATCAGAGGCGGGGAATCAGAGGCGGGGAAACAGAGGCAGGGAATCAGATATGGGGAATCAGAGGTGGGGTATCAGGGGCAGGGTATCAGGGGCAGGGAATCAGAGGCGGGGAATCAGAGGCGGGGAATCAGAGGCAGGGAATCCGATGTGCGGAATCGGAGATGGGGAATCAGAGGCAGGGAATCAGAGGCGGGGAATCAGAGGCGGAGAATCAGAGGCCGGGAATCAGATATGGGGAATCAGAGGCGGGGAATCAGAGGCGGGGAAACAGAGGCGGGGAATCAGATATGGGGAATCAGAGGTGGGGAATCAGAGGTTGGGAATCAGAGGCAGGGAATCAGAGGCTGGGAATCAGATGCAGGGAATCAGATGCGGGGAATCAGAGGCGGGGAATCAGAGCTGGGGAATCAGAGGTGGGGAATCAGAGTTGGGGAATCAGAGTCGGGGACTTAGATATGGGGAAACAGAGGCGGGGAATCAGAGGCGGGGAAACAGACGCGGGGAATCAGAGGCGGGGATTCAGAGCTGGGGAATCAGAGGCGGGGAATCAGAGTTGGGGAATCAGAGGCGGGGAATCAGATATGGGGAATCAGAGGCGGGGAATCAGAGGCGGGGAAACAGAGGCAGGGAATCAGATATGGGGAATCAGAGGTGGGGTATCAGGGGCAGGGAATCAGTGGCAGGGAATCAGAGGCGGGGAAATAGAGGCGGGGAATCAGAGGCAGGGAATCAGACACGTAGAATCAGATATGGGGAAACAGAGGCGGGGAATCAGAGGCGGGCAAACAGAGGCGGGGAATTAGATATGGGGAATCAGAGGTGGGGAATCAGAGGTGGTGAATCAGAGATGGGGAATCACAGGCGGGGAATCAGAGGCAGGGAATAGAACGCGGGGAATCAGAGGCGGGGAATCAGAGCTGGGGAATCAGAGGCGGGGAATCATAGTTGGGAATCAGAGGCGGGGAATCAGATATGGGGAAACAGAGGCGGGGAATCAAAGGCGGGGAAACAGAGGCGGGGAATCAGATATGGGGAATCGGATGCGGGGAATCAGATGCGGGGAATGGGAGCTGGGGAATCAGAGGCGGGGTATCAGAGTTGGGGCGTCTGAGGTGGGGAATTAGATATGGGGAAACAGAGGCGGGGAATCAGAGGCGGGGAAACAGAGGCGAGGAATCAGATATGGGGAATCAGAGGTGGGGAATCAGAGGCAGGGAATCAGATGTGCGGAATCAGAGATGGGGAATCAGAGGCAGGGAATCAGAATCAGAAGCGGGGAATCAGAGGCCGGGAATCAGAGGCCGGGATTCAGATGCCGGGAATAAGAGGCCAGGAATCAGAGGTGGGGAATCAGAGTCCGGGAATCAGAGATGGGGATTCAGAGGCGGGGAATGATATATGGGGAATCAGAGGCGGGGAATCAGAGGCGGGGTAACAGAGGTGGGGAATCAGATATGGGGAATCAGAGGTGGCGAATCAAAGGCGGTGAATCAGAGATGGGGAATCAGAGGCGGGGAATCAGAGGCAGGGAATCAAACACGGGGAATCAGAGGCGGGGAATCAGAGCTGGGGAATCAGAGGCGGGGAATCAGAGTTGGGGAATCACAGGCGGGGAATCAGATATGGGGAAACAGGGGCGGGGAATCAGAGGCAGGGAAACAGAGGCGGGGAATCAGATATGGGGAATCAGGGGTGGGGAATCAGAGGTTGGGAATCAGAGGCAGGGAATCAGAGGCGTGGATACAGAGGCGGGGATTCAGATATGGGGAATCAGAGGTGGGGAATCAGGGGCGTGGAATCAGAGGCAGGGAATTAGATGTGGTGAATCAGAGATGGGGAATCAGAGGCAGGGAATCAGAATCAGAAGCGGGGTATCAGTGGCCGGGAATCAGAGGAAGGTAATCAGAGGCAGGGGATCAAACACGGGGAATCAGAGGCTGGGAATCAGAGCTGGGGAATTAGAGGCGGGGAATCAGAGCTGGGGAATCACAGGCGGGGAATCAGAGATGGGGAATCAGAGGCGGGGAATCAGAGGCAGGGAATCAGATGCGGGGAATCAGAGGCGGGGAATCAGAGCTGGCGAATCAGAGGCGGGGAATCAGAGGTGGGCAATCAGAGGATGGGAATCAGATATGGGGAATCAGAGGCGGGGAATCAGAGCTGGGGAATCACAGGCGGGGAATCAGAGTTGGGGAATCAGAGGCGGGGAATCAGATATAGGGAAACAGAGGCGGGGAATCAGAGGCGGTGAAACAGAGGCGGGGAATCAGATATTGGGAATCAGAGGTGGGGAATCAGAGGTTGGGAATCAGAGGCCTGGAATCAGAGGCGTGGAATCAGAGGCAGGGAATCAGATGCGGGGAATCAGAGGAGGGGAATCAGAGCTGGGGAATCAGAGGCGGGGTATTAGAGTTGGGGAATCAGAGGCGGGGAATCAGACGCGGGGAATCAGAGGGGGGGAATCATAGCTGGCGAATCAGAGGCGGGGAATCAGGGGTGGGCAATCAGAGGCCGGGAATCAGAGGTGGTGAATCAGAGATGGGGAATCTGAGGCGGGGAATCAGTGGCAGGGAATCAGATATGGGGAATCAGAGGCGTGGAATCAGAGGCAGGGAATCAGACACGGGGAATCAGACACGGGGAATCAGAGGTGGGGAATCAGAGATGGGGAATCAGAGGCGGTGAATCAGAGATGGGGAATCAGAGGCGGGGAATCAGAGGCAGGAAATCAGACACGGGGATTCAGAGGCTGGGAATCAGACGGGGGGAATCAAAGGCGGGGAATCAGAGCTGGGGAATAGAACGCAGGGAATCAGAGGCGGGGTATCAGAGGCGGGCAAACAGAGGCGGGGAATTAGATATGGGGAATCAGATGTGGGGAATCAGAGGTGGTGAATCAGTGATGGGGAATCACAGGCGGGGAATCAGAGGCAGGGAATAGAACGCAGGGAATCAGAGGCAGGGAATCAGAGCTGGGGAATCAGAGGCGGGGAATCATAGTTGGGAATCAGAGGCGGGGAATCAGATATGGGGAAACAGAGGCGGGGAATCAGAGGCGGGGAAACAGAGGCGGGGAATCAGATATGGGGAATCGGATGCGGGGAATCAGAGGCGTGGAATCAGAGCTGGGGAATCAGAGGCGGGGAATCAGAGTTGGGGCATCAGAGGTGGGGAATCAAATATAGGGAATCAGAGGTGGTGAATCAGAGGTTGTGAATCAGAGATGGGGAATCAAGGCGGGGAATCAGAGGCAGGGAATCAGACGCGGGGAATCAGAGGCGGGGATTCAGAGCTGGGGAATCAGAGGCGGGGAATCAGAGTTGGGGAATCAGAGGCGGGGAATCAGAGGCGGGGAAACAGAGGCGGGGAATCAGATATGGGGAATCAGAGGTGGGGAATCAGAGGTTGGGAATCAGAAGCAGGGAATCAGAGGCGGGGAATCAGAGGCGGGGAATCAGAGGCAGGGAATCCGATGTGCGGAATCGGAGATGGGGAATCAGAGGCAGGGAATCAGAGGCGGGGAATCAGAGGCGGAGAATCAGAGGCCGGGAATCAGATATGGGGAAACAGAGGCGGGGAATCAGAGGCGGGGAAACAGAGGCGGGGAATCAGATATGGGGAATCAGAGGTGGGGAATCAGAGGTTGGGAATCAGAGGCAGGGAATCAGAGGCTGGGAATCAGATGCAGGGAATCAGATGCGGGGAATCAGAGGCGGGGAATCAGAGCTGGGGAATCAGAGGTGGGGAATCAGAGTTGGGGAATCAGAGTCGGGGACTTAGATATGGGGAAACAGAGGCGGGGAATCAGAGGCGGGGAAACAGACGCGGGGAATCAGAGGCGGGGATTCAGAGCTGGGGAATCGGAGGCGGGGAATCAGAGTTGGGGAATCAGAGGCGGGGAATCAGATATGGGGAATCAGAGGCGGGGAATCAGAGGCGGGGAAACAGAGGCAGGGAATCAGATATGGGGAATCAGAGGTGGGGTATCAGGGGCAGGGAATCAGTGGCAGGGAATCAGAGGCGGGGAAACAGAGGCGGGGAATCAGAGGCAGGGAATCAGACACGGGGAATCAGATATGGGGAAACAGAGGCGGGGAATCAGAGGCGGGCAAACAGAGGCGGGGAATTAGATATGGGGAATCAGAGGTGGGGAATCAGAGGTGGTGAATCAGAGATGGGGAATCACAGGCGGGGAATCAGAGGCAGGGAATAGAACGCGGGGAATCAGAGGCGGGGAATCAGAGCTGGGGAATCAGAGGCGGGGAATCATAGTTGGGAATCAGAGGCGGGGAATCAGATATGGGAAACAGAGGCGGGGAATCAAAGGCGGGGAAACAGAGGCGGGGAATCAGATATGGGGAATCGGATGCGGGGAATCAGAGGCGGGGAATGGGAGCTGGGGAATCAGAGGCGGGGTATCAGAGTTGGGGCATCTGAGGTGGGGAATTAGATATGGGGAAACAGAGGCGGGGAATCAGAGGCGGGGAAACAGAGGCGAGGAATCAGATATGGGGAATCAGAAGTGGGGAATCAGAGGCAGGGAATCAGATATGGGGAAACAGAGGCGGGGAATCAGAGGCGGGCAAACAGAGGCGGGGAATTAGATATGGGGAATCAGAGGTAGGGAATCAGAGGTGGTGAATCAGTGATGGGGAATCACAGGCGGGGAATCAGAGGCAGGGAATAGAACGCGGGGAATCAGAGGCAGGAAATCAGAGCTGGGGAATCAGAGGTGGGGAATCAGAGGTTGGGAATCAGAAGCAGGGAATCAGAGGCGGGGAATCAGAGGCGGGGAATCAGAGGCAGGGAATCCGATGTGCGGAATCGGAGATGGGGAATCAGAGGCAGGGAATCAGAGGCGGGGAATCAGAGGCGGAGAATCAGAGGCCGGGAATCAGATATGGGGAAACAGAGGCGGGGAATCAGAGGCGGGGAAACAGAGGCGGGGAATCAGATATGGGGAATCAGAGGTGGGGAATCAGAGGTTGGGAATCAGAGGCAGGGAATCAGAGGCTGGGAATCAGATGCAGGGAATCAGATGCGGGGAATCAGAGGCGGGGAATCAGAGCTGGGGAATCAGAGGTGGGGAATCAGAGTTGGGGAATCAGAGTCGGGGACTTAGATATGGGGAAACAGAGGCGGGGAATCAGAGGCGGGGAAACAGACGCGGGGAATCAGAGGCGGGGATTCAGAGCTGGGGAATCAGAGGCGGGGAATCAGAGTTGGGGAATCAGAGGCGGGGAATCAGATATGGGGAATCAGAGGCGGGGAATCAGAGGCGGGGAAACAGAGGCAGGGAATCAGATATGGGGAATCAGAGGTGGGGTATCAGGGGCAGGGAATCAGGGGCAGGGAATCAGAGGCGGGGAATCAGAGGCGGGGAATCAGAGGCAGGGAATCCGATGTGCGGAATCGGAGATGGGGAATCAGAGGCAGGGAATCAGAGGCGGGGAATCAGAGGCGGAGAATCAGAGGCCGGGAATCAGATATGGGGAAACAGAGGCGGGGAATCAGAGGCGGGGAAACAGAGGCGGGGAATCAGATATGGGGAATCAGAGGTGGGGAATTTGAGGTTGGGAATCAGAGGCAGGGAATCAGAGGCTGGGAATCAGATGCAGGGAATCAGATGCGGGGAATCAGAGGCGGGGAATCAGAGCTGGGGCATCAGAGGTGGGGAATCAGAGTTGGGGAATCAGAGTCGGGGACTTAGATATGGGGAAACAGAGGCGGGGAATCAGAGGCGGGGAAACAGACACGGGGAATCAGAGGCGGGGATTCAGAGCTGGGGAATCAGAGGCGGGGAATCAGAGTTGGGGAATCAGAGGCGGGGAATCAGATATGGGGAATCAGAGGCGGGGAATCAGAGGCGGGGAAACAGAGGCAGGGAATCAGATATGGGGAATCAGAGGTGGGGTATCAGGGGCAGGGAATCAGTGGCAGGGAATCAGAGGCGGGGAAACAGAGGCGGGGAATCAGATATGGGGAATCAGAGGTGGGGAATCAGAGGTTGGGAATCAGAGGCAGGGAATCAGAGGCTGGGAATCAGATGCAGGGAATCAGATGCGGGGAATCAGAGGCGGGGAATCAGAGTTGGGGAATCAGAGTCGGGGACTTAGATATGGGGAAACAGAGGCGGGGAATCAGAGGCGGGGAAACAGACGCGGGGAATCAGAGGCGGGGATTCAGAGCTGGGGAATCAGAGGCGGGGAATCAGAGTTGGGGAATCAGAGGCGGGGAATCAGATATGGGGAATCAGAGGCGGGGAATCAGAGGCGGGGAAACAGAGGCAGGGAATCAGATATGGGGAATCAGAGGTGGGGTATCAGGGGCAGGGAATCAGTGGCAGGGAATCAGAGGCGGGGAAACAGAGGCGGGGAATCAGAGGCAGGGAATCAGACACGTGGAATCAGATATGGGGAAACAGAGGCGGGGAATCAGAGGCGGGCAAACAGAGGCGGGGAATTAGATATGGGGAATCAGAGGTGGGGAATCAGAGGTGGTGAATCAGAGATGGGGAATCACAGGCGGGGAATCAGAGGAAGGGAATAGAACGCGGGGAATCAGAGGCGGGGAATCAGAGCTGGGGAATCAGAGGCGGGGAATCATAGTTGGGAATCAGAGGCGGGGAATCAGATATGGGGAAACAGAGGCGGGGAATCAAAGGCGGGGAAACAGAGGCGGGGAATCAGATATGGGGAATCGGATGCGGGGAATCAGATGCGGGGAATGGGAGCTGGGGAATCAGAGGCGGGGTATCAGAGTTGGGGCATCTGAGGTGGGGAATTAGATATGGGGAAACAGAGGCGGGGAATCAGAGGCGGGGAAACAGAGGCGAGGAATCAGATATGGGGAATCAGAGGTGTGGAATCAGAGGCAGGGAATCAGATGTGCGGAATCAGAGATGGGGAATCAGAGGCAGGGAATCAGAATCAGAAGCGGGGTATCAGAGGCCGGGAATCAGAGGCCGGGATTCAGATGCCGGGAATAAGAGGCCGGGAATCAGAGGTGGGGAATCAGAGTCCGGGAATCAGAGATGGGGATTCAGAGGCGGGGAATGATATATGGGGAATCAGATGCGGGGAATCAGAGGCGGGGTAACAGAGGTGGGGAATCAGATATGGGGAATCAGAGGTGGCAAATCAAAGGCGGTGAATCAGAGATGGGGAATCAGAGGCGGGGAATCAGAGGCAGGGAATCAAACACGGGGAATCAGAGGCGGGGAATCAGAGCTGGGGAATCAGAGGCGGGGAATCAGAGTTGGGGAATCAGAGGCGGGGAATCAGATATGGGGAAACAGGGGCGGGGAATCAGAGGCAGGGAAACAGAGGCGGGGAATCAGATATGGGGAATCAGGGGTGGGGAATCAGAGGTTGGGAATCAGAGGCAGGGAATCAGAGGCGTGGAAACAGAGGCGGGGATTCAGATATGGGGAATCAGAGGTGGGGAATCAGGGGCGTGGAATCAGAGGCAGGGAATTAGATGTGGTGAATCAGAGATGGGGAATCAGAGGCAGGGAATCAGAATCAGAAGCGGGGTATCAGTGGCCGGGAATCAGAGGAAGGTAATCAGAGGCAGGGGATCAAACACGGGGAATCAGAGGCTGGGAATCAGAGCTGGGGAATTAGAGGCGGGGAATCAGAGCTGGGGAATCACAGGCGGGGAATCAGAGATGGGGAATCAGAGGTGGGCAATCAGAGGATGGGAATCAGATATGGGGAATCAGAGGCGGGGAATCAGAGCTGGCGAATCACAGGCGGGGAATCAGAGTTGGGGAATCAGAAGCGGGGAATCAGATATGGGGAAACAGAGGCGGGGAATCAGAGGCGGTGAAACAGAGGCGGGGAATCAGAGTTGGGGAATCAGAAGCGGGGAATCAGATATGGGGAAACAGAGGCGGGGAATCAGAGGCGGTGAAACAGAGGCGGGGAATCAGATATTGGGAATCAGAGGTGGGGAATCAGAGGTTGGGAATCAGAGGCCTGGAATCAGAGGCGTGGAATCAGAGGCAGGGAATCAGATGCGGGGAATCAGAGGAGGGGAATCAGAGCTGGGGAATCAGAGGCGGGGTATTAGAGTTGGGGAATCAGAGGCGGGGAATCAGACGCGGGGAATCAGAGGGGGGGAATCATAGCTGGCGAATCAGAGGCGGGGAATCAGGGGTGGGCAATCAGAGGCCGGGAATCAGAGGTGGTGAATCAGAGATGGGGAATCAGAGGCGGGGAATCAGTGGCAGGGAATCAGATATGGGGAATCAGAGGCGTGGAATCAGAGGCAGGGAATCAGACACGGGGAATCAGACACGGGGAATCAGAGGTGGGGAATCAGAGATGGGGAATCAGAGGCGGTGAATCAGAGATGGGGAATCAGAGGCGGGGAATCAGAGGCAGGAAATAAGACACGGGGATTCAGAGGCTGGGAATCAGACGGGGGGAATCAAAGGCGGGGAATCAGAGCTGGGGAATCAGAGGCAGGGAATCAGAGGCGGGGAATCAAATATGGGGAATCAGAGGCTGGTATTCAGAGGCGGGGAATCAGAGGCAGGGAATCAGACACGGGGAATCATAGGTGGGGAATCAGAGATGGGGAATCAGAGGCGGGGAATCAGAGTTGGGGATTCAGAGGCAGGGAATCGGATGTGCGGAATCAGAGTTGGGGAATCAGAGGTGGGGAATCAGAGGCGGTGAATCAGAGATGGGGAATCAGAGGCGGGGAATCAGAGGCAGGAAATCAGACACGGGGATTCAGAGGCTGGGAATCAGACGGGGGGAATCAAAGGCGGGGAATCAGAGCTGGGGAATCAGAGGCAGGGAATCAGAGTTGGGGATTCAGAGACGGGGAATCAGAGATGGGGAAACAGAGGCGGGCAAACAGAGGCGGGGAATTAGATATGGGGAATCAGATGTGGGGAATCAGAGGTGGTGAATCAGTGATGGGGAATCACAGGCGGGGAATCAGAGGCAGGGAATAGAACGCAGGGAATCAGAGGCAGGGAATCAGAGCTGGGGAATCAGAGGCGGGGAATCATAGTTGCGAATCAGAGGCGGGGAATCAGATATGGGGAAACAGAGGCGGGGAATCAGAGGCGGGGAAACAGAGGCGGGGAATCAGATATGGGGAATCGGATGCGGGGAATCAGAGGTGGGGAATCAGAAGCAGAGAATCAGAGGCGGGGAATCAGAGGCGGGGAATCAGAGGCAGGGAATCCGATGTGCGGAATCGGAGATGGGGTATCAGAGGCAGGGAATCAGAGGCGGGGAATCAGAGGCGGAGAATCAGAGGCCGGGAATCAGATATGGGGAAACAGAGGCGGGGAATCAGAGGCGGGGAAACAGAGGCGGGGAATCAGATATGGGGAATCAGAGGTGGGGAATCAGAGGTTAGGAATCAGAGGCAGGGAATCAGAGGCTGGGAATCAGATGCAGGGAATCAGATGCGGGGAATAAGAGGCGGGGAATCAGAGCTGGGGAATCAGAGGTGGGGAATCAGAGTTGGGGATTCAGAGTCGGGGACTTAGATATGGGGAAACAGAGGCGGGGAATCAGAGGCGGGGAAACAGACGCGGGGAATCAGAGGCGGGGATTCAGAGCTGGGGAATCAGAGGCGGGGAATCAGAGTTGGGGAATCAGAGGCGGGGAATCAGATATGGGGAATCAGAGGCGGGGAATCAGAGGCGGGGAAACAGAGGCAGGGAATCAGATATGGGGAATCAGAGGTGGGGTATCAGGGGCAGGGAATCAGTGGCAGGGAATCAGAGGCGGGGAAACAGAGGCGGGGAATCAGAGGCAGGGAATCAGACACGGGCAATCAGATATGGGGAAACAGAGGCGGGGAATCAGAGGCGGGCAAACAGAGGCGGGGAATTAGATATGGGGAATCAGAGGTGGGGAATCAGAGGTGGTGAATCAGAGATGGGGAATCACAGGCGGGGAATCAGAGGCAGGGAATAGAACGCGGGGAATCAGAGGCGGGGAATCAGAGCTGGGGAATCAGAGGCGGGGAATCATAGTTGGGAATCAGAGGCGGGGAATCAGATATGGGGAAACAGAGGCGGGGAATCAAAGGCGGGGAAACAGAGGCGGGGAATCAGATATGGGGAATCGGATGCGGGGAATCAGAGGCGGGGAATGGGAGCTGGGGAATCAGAGGCGGGGTATCAGAGTTGGGGCATCTGAGGTGGGGAATTAGATATGGGGAAACAGAGGCGGGGAATCAGAGGCGGGGAAACAGAGGCGAGGAATCAGATATGGGGAATCAGAGGTGGGGAATCAGAGGCAGGAAATCAGATGTGCGGAATCAGAGATGGGGAATCAGAGGCAGGGAATCAGAATCAGAAGCAGGGAATCAGAGGCCGGGAATCAGAGGCCGGAATCAGATGCTGGGAATCAGAGGCCTGGAATCAGAGGCGGGGAATCAGAGGCAGGGAATCAGATGCGGGGAATCAGAGGCGGGGAATCAGAGCTGGGGAATCAGAGGCGGGGATTCAGAGTTGGGGAATCAGAGGCGGGGAATCAGAGGCGGGGAAACAGAGGCGGGGAATCAGATATGGGGAATCAGAGGTGGGGAATCAGAGGTTGGGAATCAGAAGCATGGAATCAGAGGCGGGGAATCAGAGGCGGGGAATCAGAGGCAGGGAATCCGATGTGCGGAATCGGAGATGGGGAATCAGAGGCAGGGAATCAGAGGCGGGGAATCAGAGGCGGAGAATCAGAGGCCGGGAATCAGATATGGGGAAACAGAGGCGGGGAATCAGAGGCGGGGAAACAGAGGCGGGGAATCAGATATGGGGAATCAGAGGTGGGGAATCAGAGGTTGGGAATCAGAGGCAGGGAATCAGAGGCTGGGAATCAGATGCAGGGAATCAGATGCGGGGAATCAGAGGCGGGGAATCAGAGCTGGGGAATCAGAGGTGGGGAATCAGAGTTGGGGAATCAGAGTCGGGGACTTAGATATGGGGAAACAGAGGCGGGGAATCAGAGGCGGGGAAACAGACGCAGGGAATCAGAGGCGGGGATTCAGAGCTGGGGAATCAGAGGCGGGGAATCAGAGTTGGTGAATCAGAGGCGGGGAATCAGATATGGGGAATCAGAGGCGGGGAATCAGAGGCGGGGAAACAGAGGCAGGGAATCAGATATGGGGAATCAGAAGTGGGGTATCAGGGGCAGGGAATCAGTGGCAGGGAATCAGAGGCGGGGAAACAGAGGCGGGGAATCAGAGGCAGGGAATCAGACACGTGGAATCAGATATGGGGAAACAGAGGCAGGGAATCAGAGGCGGGCAAACAGAGGCGGGGAATTAGATATGGGGAATCAGAGGTGGGGAATCAGAGGTGGTGAATCAGAGATGGGGAATCACAGGCGGGGAATCAGAGGCAGGGAATAGAACGCGGGGAATCAGAGGCGGGGAATCAGAGCTGGGGAATCAGAGGCGGGGAATCAAATTTGGGAATCAGAGGCGGGGAATCAGATATGGGGAAACAGAGGCGGGGAATCAAAGGCGGGGAAACAGAGGCGGGGAATCAGATATGGGGAATCGGATGCGGGGAATCAGAGGCGGGGAATGGGAGCTGGGGAATCAGAGGCGGGGTATCAGAGTTGGGGCATCTGAGGTGGGGAATTAGATATGGGGAAACAGAGGCGGGGAATCAGAGGCGGGGAAACAGAGGCGAGGAATCAGATATAGGGAATCAGAGGTGGGGAATCAGAGGCAGGGAATCAGATGTGCGGAATCAGAGATGGGGAATCAGAGGCAGGGAATCAGAATCAGAAGCGGGGAATCAGAGGCCGGGAATCAGAGGCCGGGATTCAGATGCCGGGAATAAGAGGCCGGGAATCAGAGGTGGGGAATCAGAGTCCGGGAATCAGAGATGGGGATTCAGAGGCGGGGAATGATATATGGGGAATCAGAGGCGGGGAATCAGAGGCGGGGTAACAGAGGTGGGGAATCAGATATGGGGAATCAGAGGTGGCGAATCAAAGGCGGTGAATCAGAGATGGGGAATCAGAGGCGGGGAATCAGAGGCAGGGAATCAAACACGGGGAATCAGAGGCGGGGAATCAGAGCTGGGGAATCAGAGGCGGGGAATCAGAGTTGGGGAATCAGAGGCGGGGAATCAGATATGGGGAAACAGGGGCGGGGAATCAGAGGCAGGGAAACAGAGGCGGGGAATCAGATATGGGGAATCAGGGGTGGGGAATCAGAGGTTGGGAATCAGAGGCAGGGAATCAGAGGCGTGGAAACAGAGGCGGGGATTCAGATATGGGGAATCAGAGGTGGGGAATCAGGGGCGTGGAATCAGAGGCAGGGAATTAGATGTGGTGAATCAGAGATGGGGAATCAGAGGCAGGGAATCAGAATCAGAAGCGGGGTATCAGTGGCCGGGAATCAGAGGAAGGTAATCAGAGGCAGGGGATCAAACACGGGGAATCAGAGGCTGGGAATCAGAGCTGGGGAATTATAGGCGGGGAATCAGAGCTGGGGAATCACAGGCGGGGAATCAGAGATGGGGAATCAGAGGCGGGGAATCAAAGGCAGGAAATCAGATGCGGGGAATCAGAGGCGGGGAATCAGAGCTGGCGAATCAGAGGCGGGGAATCAGAGGTGGGCAATCAGAGGATGGGAATCAGAGATGGGGAATCAGAGGCGGGGAATCAAAGGCAGGAAATCAGATGCCTCTGATTCCCCATCTCTGATTCACCACATCTAATTCCCTGCCTCTGATTCCACGCCCCTGATTCCCCACCTCTGATTCCCCATATCTGAATCCCCGCCTCTGTTTCCCCGCCTCTGATTCCCCGCCTCTGATTCCCCATATCTGATTCCCCGCCTCTGATTCCCAACTCTGATTCCCCGCCTCTGATTCCCCAGCTCTGATTCCCCGCCTCTGATTCCCCGCGTCTGATTCCCTGCCTCTGATTCCCCGCCTCTGATTCCCCATCTCTGATTCACAACCTCTGATTCCCCACCTCTGATTCCCCATATCTGATTCCCCACCTCTGTTTCCCCGCCTCTGATTCGCCCCTCTGATTCCCCATATCTGATTCCCAGACTCTGATTCCACACCTCTGATTCCCCGCCCCTGATTCGTCAGCTATGAATCCCCGCCTCTGGTTCCCCACGTCTGATTCCCTGCCTCTGATTCCCCACCTCTGATTCCCGGCCTCTGATTCCCGGCCTGTGATTCCTGGCCTCTGATTCCCCGCCTCTGATTCCGCGCTTCTGATTCTGATTCCCTGCCTCTGATTCCCCATCTCTGAATCCCCACATCTGATTCCCTGCCTCTGATTCCCTGTCTCTGATTCCCGCCTCTGAGTCCCCGCCTCTGATTCCCAACCTCTGATTCCCCAGCTCTGATTCACTGCCTCTGATTCCCCGCCTCCTATTCCCCGTGTCTGATTTCCTGCCTCTGATTCACAGCCTCTGATTCCCCATATCTGATTCCCCACCTATGTTTCCCCGCCTCTGATTCCCCTCCTCTGATTCACCATCCCTGATTCCTGGACTCTGATTCCCCACCTCTCATTCCCCGCCTCTGATTCCCCGCATCTGATTCCCTGCCTCTGATTCACAACCTCTGATTCCCTGCCTCTGATTCTCAACCTCTGATTCCCCACCTCTGATTCCCCATATCTGATTCCCCGCCTCATTTCCAAGCCTCTGATTCCGCGCCTCTGTTTCCCCATATCTGTTTCCCCGCCTCTGATTCCCCGCCTCTGATTCCCCATATCTGATTCCCCGCCTCATTTCCAAGCCTCTGATTCCGCGCCTCTGTTTCCCCATATCTGTTTCCCCGCCTCTTATTCCCCGCCTCTGATTCCCCATATCTGATTCCCCGCCTCTGATACCCCAACTCTGATTTCCAAGCCTGTTATTCCCCATCTCTGATTCCCCGCCTCTGATTCCCCGCGTCTGATTCCCTGCCTCTGATTCCCCGCTCTGATTCCCCATCTCTGTTTCCCCGCCTCTGATTCCCCACATCTGATTCCCTGCCTCTGATTCCCTGTCTCTGATTCCCCGCCTCTGATTCCCCGCCTCTGATTCCCAACCTCTGATTCCCCACCTCTGATTCCCCATATCTGATTCCCCGCCTCTGTTTCCCCGCCTCTGATTCCCCGCCTCTGATTCCCCATATCTGATTCCCCGCCTCTGCTCCCCAACTCTGATTCCCGCCTCTGATTCCCCAGCTCTGATTCCCCGCCTCTGATTCCCCGCGTCTGATTCCCTGCCTTTGATTCCCCGCCTCTGATTCCCCATCTCTGATTCACAACCTCTGATTCCCCACCTCTGATTCCCCATATCTGATTCCCCGCCTCTGTTTCCCCGCCTCTGATTCCCCGCCTCTGATTCCCCATATCTGATACCCAGCCTCTGATTCCACACCTCTGATTCACCACCCCTGATTCGTCAGCTATGAATCCCCGCCTCTGGTTCCCCACGTCTGATTCCCCGCCTCTGAATCCCCAGCTCTGATTCCCCGCCTCTGATTCCCCGCGTCTGATTCCCTGCCTCTGATTCCCCGCCTCTGATTCCCCATCTCTGATTCACAACCTCTGATTCCCCACCTCTGATTCCCCATATCTGATTCCCCGCCTCTGTTTCCCCGCCTCTGATTCGCCCCTCTGATTCCCCATATCTGATTCCCAGCCTCTGATTCCACACCTCTGATTCCCCGCCCCTGATTCGTCAGCTATGAACCCCCGCCTCTGATTCCCCACGTCTGATTCCCTGCCTCTGATTCCCCACCTCTGATTCCCGGCCTCTGATTCCCGGCCTGTGATTCCCGGCCTCTGATTCCCCGCCTCTTATTCCCCGCTTCTGATTCTGATTCCCTGCCTCTGATTCCCCATCTCTGATTCCCCACATCTGATTCCCTGCCTCTGATTCCCTGTCTCTGATTCCCCGCCTCTGATTCCTCGCCTCTGATTCCCAACCTCTGATTCCCCAGCTCTGATTCACTGCCTCTGATTCCCCGCCTCCTATTCCCCGTGTCTGATTTCCTGCCTCTGATTCACAGCCTCTGATTCCCCATCTCTAATTCACCGCCTCTGATTCCCCACCTCTGATTCCCCATATCTGATTCCCCACCTATGTTTCCCCGCCTCTGATTCCCCTCCTCTGATTCACCATCTCTGATTCCTGGACTCTGATTCCCCACCTCTCATTCCCCGCCTCTGATTACCCGCATCTGATTCCCTGCCTCTGATTCACAGCCTCTGATTCCCTGCCTCTGATTCTCAACCTCTGATTCCCCACCTCTGATTCCCCATATCTGATTCCCCGCCTCATTTCCCCGCCTCTGATTCTGCGCCTCTGTTTCCCCATATCTGTTTCCCCGCCTCTGTTTCCCCGCCTCTGAATCCCCGCCTCTTTTTCCCCATATCTGATTCCCCGCCTCTGATACCCCAACTCTGATTCCCAGCCTGTTATTCCCCATCTCTGATTCCCCGCCTCTGATTCCCCGCGTCTGATTCCCTGCCTCTGATTCCCCGCTCTGATTCCCCATCTCTGATTCCCCGCCTCTGATTCCCCACATCTGATTCCCTGCCTCTGATTCCCTGTCTCTGATTCCCCGCCTCTGATTCCCCGCCTCTGATTCCCAACCTCTGATTCCCCACCTCTGATTCCCCATATCTGATTCCCCACCGCTGTTTCCCCGGACTCTGATTCCCCACCTCTGATTCCCCATCTCTGATTCCGCACATCCGATTCCCTGCCTCTGATTCCCCGCCTTTGATTCCCCGCGTCTGATTCCCTGCCTCTTATTCCCAACCTCTGATTCCCCACCTCTGATTCCCCATATCTGATTCCCCGCCTCTGTTTCCCCGTTTCTGATTCCCCGCCTCTGTTTCCCCATATCTGATTCCCCGCCTCTGATTCCCCAACTCTGATTTCCCGCCTCTGATTCCCCACCTCTGATTCCCCGCCTCTGATTCCTCGCATCTGATTCCCTGCCTCTGATACCCCGCCTCTGATTCCCCATCTCTGATTCCCCGCCTCTGATTCCCCGTGTCTGATTCCCTGCCTCTGATTCCCCGCCTCTGATTCCCCGCCTCTGTTTCCCCGCCTCTGATTCCCCACCTCTGATTCCCCATATCTGACTCCCCGCCTCTGATTCCCCAACTGTGATACCCCGCCTCTGATTCCCCATCTCTGATTCCCAGTCCTCTTATTCCCGGCATCTGATTCCCGGCCTCTAATTCCCAGCCTCTGATTCCCTGCCACTGATTCCCCGCCCCTGATTCCCCACCTCTGATTCCCCATATCTGATTCCCCGCCTCTGTTTCCCCGCCTCTGATTGGTCGCCTCTGATACCCCGCCCCTGATTCCCCATCTCTAATTCACTGCCTCTGATTCGCCTCCTCTGATTCTCCATATCTGATTCCCCGCCTCTGTTTCCCCGCCTCTGATTCCCCGCCTCTGATTCCCCATATCTGATTCCCCGCCTCATATGCCCCATCTCTGATTCCCTGACTCTGATTCCCCACCTCTGATTCCCGGCCTCTGATTCCCCATCTCTGATTCCCCGCCTCTGATTCCCCGTGTATGATTCCCTGCCTCTGATTCCCCGCCTCTGATTCCCCTCCTCTGATTCCCTGCCACAGATTCCCCGGCCCTGATTACCCGACTCTGATTCCCCATATTTGATTCCCCGCCTCTGATCCCCAACTCTGATTCCCCGCCTCTGATTCCCCAGCTCTGATTCCCCGCCTCTGATTCCCCGCGTCTGATTCCCTGCCTTTGATTCCCCGCCTCTGATTCCCCATCTCTGATTCACAACCTCTGATTCCCCACCTCTGATTCCCCATATCTGATTCCCCGCCTCTGTTTCCCCGCCTCTGATTCCCCGCCTCTGATTCCCCATATCTGATACCCAGCCTCTGATTCCACACCTCTGATTCACCACCCCTGATTCGTCAGCTATGAATCCCCGCCTCTGGTTCCCCACGTCTGATTCCCCGCCTCTGAATCCCCAGCTCTGATTCCCCGCCTCTGATTCCCCGCGTCTAATTCCCTGCCTCTGATTCCCCGCCTCTGATTTCCCATCTCTGATTCACAACCTCTGATTCCCCACCTCTGATTCCCCATATCTGATTCCCCGCCTCTGTTTCCCCGCCTCTGATTCGCCCCTCTGATTCCCCATATCTGATTCCCAGCCTCTGATTCCACACCTCTGATTCCCCGCCCCTGATTCGTCAGCTATGAACCCCCGCCTCTGATTCCCCACGTCTGATTCCCTGCCTCTGATTCCCCACCTCTGATTCCCGGCCTCTGATTCCCGGCCTGTGATTCCCGGCCTCTGATTCCCCGCCTCTGATTCCCCGCTTCTGATTCTGATTCCCTGCCTCTGATTCCCCATCTCTGATTCCCCACATCTGATTCCCTGCCTCTGATTCCCTGTCTCTGATTCCCCGCCTCTGATTCCTCGCCTCTGATTCCCAACCTCTGATTCCCCAGCTCTGATTCACTGCCTCTGATTCCCCGCCTCCTATTCCCCGTGTCTGATTTCCTGCCTCTGATTCACAGCCTCTGATTCCCCATCTCTAATTCACCGCCTCTGATTCCCCACCTCTGATTCACCATATCTGATTCCCCACCTATGTTTCCCCGCCTCTGATTCCCCTCCTCTGATTCACCATCTCTGATTCCTGGACTCTGATTCCCCACCTCTCATTCCCCGCCTCTGATTCCCCGCATCTGATTCCCTGCCTCTGATTCACAGCCTCTGATTCCCTGCCTCTGATTCTCAACCTCTGATTCCCCACCTCTGATTCCCCATATCTGATTCCCCGCCTCATTTCCCCGCCTCTGATTCCGCGCCTCTGTTTCCCCATATCTGTTTCCCCGCCTCTGTTTCCCCGCCTCTGAATCCCCGCCTCTTTTTCCCCATATCTGATTCCCCGCCTCTGATACCCCAACTCTGATTCCCAGCCTGTTATTCCCTATCTCTGATTCCCCGCCTCTGATTCCCCGCGTCTGATTCCCTGCCTCTGATTCCCCGCTCTGATTCCCCATCTCTGATTCCCCGCCTCTGATTCCCCACATCTGATTCCCTGCCTCTGATTCCCTGTCTCTGATTCCCCGCCTCTGATTCCCCGCCTCTGATTCCCAACCTCTGATTCCCCACCTCTGATTCCCCATATCTGATTCCCCGCCGCTGTTTCCCCGGACTCTGATTCCCCACCTCTGATTCCCCATCTCTGATTCCGCACATCCGATTCCCTGCCTCTGATTCCCCGCCTTTGATTCCCCGCGTCTGATTCCCTGCCTCTTATTCCCAACCTCTGATTCCCCACCTCTGATTCCCCATATCTGATTCCCCGCCTCTGTTTCCCCGTTTCTGATTCCCCGCCTCTGTTTCCCCATATCTGATTCCCCGCCTCTGATTCCCCAACTCTGATTTCCCGCCTCTGATTCCCCACCTCTGATTCCCCGCCTCTGATTCCTCGCATCTTATTCCCTGCCTCTGATGCCCCGCCTCTGATTCCCCATCTCTGATTCCCCGCCTCTGATTCCCCGTGTCTGATTCCCTGCCTCTGATTCCCCGCCTCTGATTCCCCGCCTCTGTTTCCCTGCCTCTGATTCCCCACCTCTGATTCCCCATATCTGACTCCCCGCCTCTGATTCCCCAACTGTGATACCCCGCCTCTGATTCCCCATCTCTGATTCCCAGTCCTCTTATTCCCGGCATCTGATTCCCGGCCTCTAATTCCCAGCCTCTGATTCCCTGCCACTGATTCCCCGCCCCTGATTCCCCACCTCTGATTCCCCATATCTGATTCCCCGCCTCTGTTTCCCCGCCTCTGATTGGTCGCCTCTGATACCCCGCCTCTGATTCCCCATCTCTAATTCACTGCCTCTGATTCGCCTCCTCTGATTCCCCATATCTGATTCCCCGCCTCTGTTTCCCCGCCTCTGATTCCCCGCCTCTGATTCCCCATATCTGATTCCCCGCCTCATATGCCCCATCTCTGATTCCCTGACTCTGATTCCCCACCTCTGATTCCCGGCCTCTGATTCCCCATCTCTGATTCCCCGCCTCTGATTCCCCGTGTATGATTCCCTGCCTCTGATTCCCCGCCTCTGATTCCCCTCCTCTGATTCCCTGCCACAGATTCCCCGGCCCTGATTACCCACCTCTGATTCCCCATATCTGATTTCCCGCCTCTGTTTCCCCGCCTCTGATTCCCTGCCTCTGATTCCCCGCCTCTGATTCCCCATCTCTGATTCACAACCTCTGATTCCCCACCTCTGATTCCCCATATCTGATTCCCCGCCTCTGATTTCCCGCCTCTGATTCCCCGCCTCTGATTCCCCATATCTGATTCCCAGCCTCTGATTCCACACCTCTGATTCCCCGCCCCTGATTCGTCAGCTATTAATCCCCTCCTCTGGTTCACCACGTCTGATTCCCTGCCTCTGATTCCCCGCCTCTGATTCCCCATCTCTGATTCAACACCTCTGATTCCCCGCGTCTGATTCCCCACCTCTGATTCCCCATCTCTGATTCCCCATATCTGATTCCCCGCGTCTGTTTCCCCGCCTCTGATTCCACGCCTCTGTTTCCCCATATCTGATTCCCCGCCTCTGATTCCCCAACTCTGAATCCCCGCCTCTGATTCCCCAGCTCTGATTCATCACATCTGATTCCCCACCTCTGCTTCCCCATCTCTGATTCACTGCCTCTGATTCGCCACCTCTGATTCCCCATATGATTCCCCGCCTATGTTTCCCCACTTCTGATTCCCCGCCTCTGATTCCCCATATCGGATTCCCCGCCTCTGATTCCCCATCTCTGAATCCCCAACTATGATTCCCCGCCTCTGATTCCAAAGCTCTAATTCCCCACCTCTGATTCCCCGTGTCTGATTCCCTGCCTCTGATTCCCCGCCCCTGATTCCCCATCTCTGATTCACAACCTCTGATTCCCCAACTCTGATTCCCCATATCTGATTCCCCGCCTCTGTTTCCCCGCCTCTGATTCCCCGCCTCTGATTCCCCATATCTGATTCCCAGCCTCTGATTCCACACCTCTGATTCCCCGCCCCTGATTCGTCAGCTATGAATCCCCGCCTCTGGTTCACCACGTCTGAGTCCCTGCCTCTGATTCCCCACCTCTGATTTACCGCTTCTGATTCTGATTCCCTGCCTCTGATTCCCCATCTCTGATTCCCCACATCTGATTCCCTGCCTCTGATTCCCTGTCTCTGATTCCCCGCCTCTGATTCCCCGCCTCTGATTCCCAACCTCTGATTCCCCAACTCAGATTCCCCATATCTGATTCCCCGCCTCTGTTTCCCCGCCTCTGATTCCCCGCCTCTGTTTCCCCATATCTGATTCCCGGACTCTGATTCCCCACCTCTGATTCCCCATCTCTGATTCCACACATCCGATTCCCTGCCTCTGATTCCCTGCCTCTGATTCCCAACCTCTGATTCCACACCTCTGATTCCCCATATCTGATTCCCCGCCTCTGTTTCTTCGCTTCTGATTACCCACCTCTGATTCCCCATATCTGATTTCCCGCCTCTGTTTCCCCGCCTCTGATTCCCCGCCTCTGATTCCCCATATCTGATTCCCCGCCTCTGATCCACAACTCTGATTCCCCGCCTCTGATTCCCCAGCTCTGATTCCCCACCTCTGATTCCCCGCGTCTGATTCCCTGCCTCTGATTCCCCGCCTCTGATTCCCCATCTCTGATTCACAACCTCTGATTCCCCACCTCTGATTCCCCATATCTGATTCCCCGCCTCTGATTTCCCGCCTCTGATTCCCCGCCTCTGATTCCCCATATCTGATTCCCAGCCTCTGATTCCACACCTCTGATTCCCCGCCCCTGATTCGTCAGCTATTAATCCCCTCCTCTGGTTCACCACGTCTGATTCCCTGCCTCTGATTCCCCGCCTCTGATTCCCCATCTCTGATTCAACACCTCTGATTCCCCGCGTCTGATTCCCCACCTCTGATTCCCCATCTCTGATTCCCCATATCTGATTCCCCGCGTCTGTTTCCCCGCCTCTGATTCCACGCCTCTGTTTCCCCATATCTGATTCCCCGCCTCTGATTCCCCAACTCTGAATCCCCGCCTCTGATTCCCCAGCTCTGATTCATCACATCTGATTCCCCACCTCTGCTTCCCCATCTCTGATTCACTGCCTCTGATTCGCCACCTCTGATTCCCCATATGATTCCCCGCCTATGTTTCCCCACTTCTGATTCCCCGCCTCTGATTCCCCATATCGGATTCCCCGCCTCTGATTCCCCATCTCTGAATCCCCAACTATGATTCCCCGCCTCTGATTCCAAAGCTCTAATTCCCCACCTCTGATTCCCCGTGTCTGATTCCCTGCCTCTGATTCCCCGCCCCTGATTCCCCATCTCTGATTCACAACCTCTGATTCCCCAACTCTGATTCCCCATATCTGATTCCCCGCCTCTGTTTCCCCGCCTCTGATTCCCCGCCTCTGATTCCCCATATCTGATTCCCAGCCTCTGATTCCACACCTCTGATTCCCCGCCCCTGATTCGTCAGCTATGAATCCCCGCCTCTGGTTCACCACGTCTGAGTCCCTGCCTCTGATTCCCCACCTCTGATTTACCGCTTCTGATTCTGATTCCCTGCCTCTGATTCCCCATCTCTGATTCCCCACATCTGATTCCCTGCCTCTGATTCCCTGTCTCTGATTCCCCGCCTCTGATTCCCCGCCTCTGATTCCCAACCTCTGATTCCCCAACTCAGATTCCCCATATCTGATTCCCCGCCTCTGTTTCCCCGCCTCTGATTCCCCGCCTCTGTTTCCCCATATCTGATTCCCGGACTCTGATTCCCCACCTCTGATTCCCCATCTCTGATTCCACACATCCGATTCCCTGCCTCTGATTCCCTGCCTCTGATTCCCAACCTCTGATTCCACACCTCTGATTCCCCATATCTGATTCCCCGCCTCTGTTTCTTCGCTTCTGATTCCCCGCCTCTGTTTCCCCATATCTGATTTCCCGCCTCTGATTCCCCAACTCTGATTTCCCGCCTCTGATTCCCCAGCTCTGAGTCCCCGCCTCTGATTGCTCACGTCTGATTCCCTGCCTCTGATGCCCCGCCTCTGATTCCCCATCTCTGATTCCCCGCCTCTGATTCCCCGCCTCTGTTTCCCCGCCTCTGATTCCCCTCCTCTGATTCCCCATATCTAATTCCCAGCCTCTGATTCCCCAACTCCGATTCCCCACCTCTGATTCCCCATCTCTGATTTCCAGTCCTGTTATTCCCGGAATCTGATTCCCGGCCGCTGATTCCCAGCCTCTGATTCCCTGCCACTGATTCCCTGCCACTGATTCCCCGCCCCTGATTCCCCACGCCTGATTCCCCATATCTGATTACCTGCCTCTGTTTCCCCGCCTCTGATTGGCCGCCTCTGATACCCCGCCTCTGATTCCCCATCTATAATTCACTGACTCTGATTCGCTTCCTCTGATTCCCCATATCTGATTCCCCGCCTCTTGTTTCCCCGCCTTTGATTCCCCGCCTCTGATTCCCCATATATGATTCCCAACCTCTGATTCCCCACCTCTGATTCCCAATATCTGACTCCCCGCCTCTGTTTCCCCGCCTCTGATTCCCCGCCTCTGTTTCCCCATATCTGATTCCCGGACTCTGATTCCCCACCTCAGATTCCCCATCTCAGATTCCGCACATCCGATTCCCTGCCTCTGTTTCCCCGCCTCTGATTCCCCGCCTCTGATTCCCCGCCTCTGTTTCCCCATATCTGATACGCCGCCTCTGATTCCCCACATCTGATTCCCTGCCTCTGATTCCCTGTCTTTGATTCGCCATCTCTGATTCCCCATATCTGATTCCCCGCCTCTGATACCCCAACTCTGATTCCCAGCCTGTTATTCCCCATCTCTGATTCCCCGCCTCTGATTCCCCGCGTCTGATTCCCTGCCTCTGATTCCCCGCTCTGATTCCCCATCTCTGATTCCCCGCCTCTGATTCCCCACATCTGATTCCCTGCCTCTGATTCCCTGTCTCTGATTCCCCGCCTCTGATTCCCCGCCTCTGATTCCCAACCTCTGATTCCCCACCTCTGATTCCCCATATCTGATTCCCCGCCGCTGTTTCCCCGGACTCTGATTCCCCACCTCTGATTCCCCATCTCTGATTCCGCACATCCGATTCCCTGCCTCTGATTCCCCACCTTTGACTCCCCGCGTCTGATTCCCTGCCTCTTATTCCCAACCTCTGATTCCCCGCCTCTGTTTCCCCGTTTCTGATTCCCCGCCTCTGTTTCCCCATATCTGATTCCCCGCCTCTGATTCCCCAACTCTGTTTTCCCGCCTCTGATTCCCCACCTCTGATTCCCCGCCTCTGATTCCTCGCATCTGATTCCCTGCCTCTGATGCCCCGCCTCTGATTCCCCATCTCTGATTCCCCGCCTCTGATTCCCCGTGTCTGATTCCCTGCCTCTGATTCCCCGCCTCTGATTCCCCGCCTCTGTTTCCCCGCCTGTGATTCCCCACCTCTGATTCCCCATATCTGACTCCCCGCCTCTGATTCCCCAACTGTGATACCCCGCCTCTGATTCCCCATCTCTGATTCCCAGTCCTCTTATTCCCGGCATCTGATTCCCGGCCTCTGATTCCCAGCCTCTGATTCCCTGCCACTGATTCCCCGCCCCTGATTCCCCACCTCTGATTCCCCATCTCTGATTCCGCACATCCGATTCCCTGCCTCTGATTCCCCGCCTTTGATTCCCCGCGTCTGATTCCCTGCCTCTTATTCCCAACCTCTGATTCCCCACCTCTGATTCCCCATATCTGATTCCCCGCCTCTGTTTCCCCGTTTCTGATTCCCCGCCTCTGTTTCCCCATATCTGATTCCCCGCCTCTGATTCCCCAACTCTGATTTCCCGCCTCTGATTCCCCACCTCTGATTCCCCGCCTCTGATTCCTCGCATCTTATTCCCTGCCTCTGATGCCCCGCCTCTGATTCCCCATCTCTGATTCCCCGCCTCTGATTCCCCGTGTCTGATTCCCTGCCTCTGATTCCCCGCCTCTGATTCCCCGCCTCTGTTTCCCCGCCTCTGATTCCCCACCTCTGATTCCCCATATCTGACTCCCCGCCTCTGATTCCCCAACTGTGATACCCCGCCTCTGATTCCCCATCTCTGATTCCCAGTCCTCTTATTCCCGGCATCTGATTCCCGGCCTCTAATTCCCAGCCTCTGATTCCCTGCCACTGATTCCCCGCCCCTGATTCCCCACCTCTGATTCCCCATATCTGATTCCCCGCCTCTGTTTCCCCGCCTCTGATTGGTCGCCTCTGATACCCCGCCTCTGATTCCCCATCTCTAATTCACTGCCTCTGATTCGCCTCCTCTGATTCCCCATATCTGATTCCCCGCCTCTGTTTCCCCGCCTCTGATTCCCCGCCTCTGATTCCCCATATCTGATTCCCCGCCTCATATGCCCCATCTCTGATTCCCTGACTCTGATTCCCCACCTCTGATTCCCGGCCTCTGATTCCCCATCTCTGATTCCCCGCCTCTGATTCCCCGTGTATGATTCCCTGCCTCTGATTCCCCGCCTCTGATTCCCCTCCTCTGATTCCCTGCCACAGATTCCCCGGCCCTGATTACCCACCTCTGATTCCCCATATCTGATTTCCCGCCTCTGTTTCCCCGCCTCTGATTCCCCGCCTCTGATTCCCCATATCTGATTCCCCGCCTCTGATCCACAACTCTGATTCCCCGCCTCTGATTCCCCAGCTCTGATTCCCCACCTCTGATTCCCCGCGTCTGATTCCCTGCCTCTGATTCCCCGCCTCTGATTCCCCATCTCTGATTCACAACCTCTGATTCCCCACCTCTGATTCCCCATATCTGATTCCCCGCCTCTGATTTCCCGCCTCTGATTCCCCGCCTCTGATTCCCCATATCTGATTCCCAGCCTCTGATTCCACACCTCTGATTCCCCGCCCCTGATTCGTCAGCTATTAATCCCCTCCTCTGGTTCACCACGTCTGATTCCCTGCCTCTGATTCCCCGCCTCTGATTCCCCATCTCTGATTCAACACCTCTGATTCCCCGCGTCTGATTCCCCACCTCTGATTCCCCATCTCTGATTCCCCATATCTGATTCCCCGCGTCTGTTTCCCCGCCTCTGATTCCACGCCTCTGTTTCCCCATATCTGATTCCCCGCCTCTGATTCCCCAACTCTGAATCCCCGCCTCTGATTCCCCAGCTCTGATTCATCACATCTGATTCCCCACCTCTGCTTCCCCATCTCTGATTCACTGCCTCTGATTCGCCACCTCTGATTCCCCATATGATTCCCCGCCTATGTTTCCCCACTTCTGATTCCCCGCCTCTGATTCCCCATATCGGATTCCCCGCCTCTGATTCCCCATCTCTGAATCCCCAACTATGATTCCCCGCCTCTGATTCCAAAGCTCTAATTCCCCACCTCTGATTCCCCGTGTCTGATTCCCTGCCTCTGATTCCCCGCCCCTGATTCCCCATCTCTGATTCACAACCTCTGATTCCCCAACTCTGATTCCCCATATCTGATTCCCCGCCTCTGTTTCCCCGCCTCTGATTCCCCGCCTCTGATTCCCCATATCTGATTCCCAGCCTCTGATTCCACACCTCTGATTCCCCGCCCCTGATTCGTCAGCTATGAATCCCCGCCTCTGGTTCACCACGTCTGAGTCCCTGCCTCTGATTCCCCACCTCTGATTTACCGCTTCTGATTCTGATTCCCTGCCTCTGATTCCCCATCTCTGATTCCCCACATCTGATTCCCTGCCTCTGATTCCCTGTCTCTGATTCCCCGCCTCTGATTCCCCGCCTCTGATTCCCAACCTCTGATTCCCCAACTCAGATTCCCCATATCTGATTCCCCGCCTCTGTTTCCCCGCCTCTGATTCCCCGCCTCTGTTTCCCCATATCTGATTCCCGGACTCTGATTCCCCACCTCTGATTCCCCATCTCTGATTCCACACATCCGATTCCCTGCCTCTGATTCCCTGCCTCTGATTCCCAACCTCTGATTCCACACCTCTGATTCCCCATATCTGATTCCCCGCCTCTGTTTCTTCGCTTCTGATTCCCCGCCTCTGTTTCCCCATATCTGATTTCCCGCCTCTGATTCCCCAACTCTGATTTCCCGCCTCTGATTCCCCAGCTCTGAGTCCCCGCCTCTGATTGCTCACGTCTGATTCCCTGCCTCTGATGCCCCGCCTCTGATTCCCCATCTCTGATTCCCCGCCTCTGATTCCCCGCCTCTGTTTCCCCGCCTCTGATTCCCCTCCTCTGATTCCCCATATCTAATTCCCAGCCTCTGATTCCCCAACTCCGATTCCCCACCTCTGATTCCCCATCTCTGATTTCCAGTCCTGTTATTCCCGGAATCTGATTCCCGGCCGCTGATTCCCAGCCTCTGATTCCCTGCCACTGATTCCCTGCCACTGATTCCCCGCCCCTGATTCCCCACGCCTGATTCCCCATATCTGATTACCTGCCTCTGTTTCCCCGCCTCTGATTGGCCGCCTCTGATACCCCGCCTCTGATTCCCCATCTATAATTCACTGACTCTGATTCGCTTCCTCTGATTCCCCATATCTGATTCCCCGCCTCTTGTTTCCCCGCCTTTGATTCCCCGCCTCTGATTCCCCATATATGATTCCCAACCTCTGATTCCCCACCTCTGATTCCCCATATCTGACTCCCCGCCTCTGTTTCCCCGCCTCTGATTCCCCGCCTCTGTTTCCCCATATCTGATTCCCGGACTCTGATTCCCCACCTCAGATTCCCCATCTCAGATTCCGCACATCCGATTCCCTGCCTCTGTTTCCCCGCCTCTGATTCCCCGCCTCTGATTCCCCGCCTCTGTTTCCCCATATCTGATACGCCGCCTCTGATTCCCCACATCTGATTCCCTGCCTCTGATTCCCTGTCTTTGATTCGCCATCTCTGATTCCCCATATCTGATTCCCCGCCTCTGATACCCCAACTCTGATTCCCAGCCTGTTATTCCCCATCTCTGATTCCCCGCCTCTGATTCCCCGCGTCTGATTCCCTGCCTCTGATTCCCCGCTCTGATTCCCCATCTCTGATTCCCCGCCTCTGATTCCCCACATCTGATTCCCTGCCTCTGATTCCCTGTCTCTGATTCCCCGCCTCTGATTCCCCGCCTCTGATTCCCAACCTCTGATTCCCCACCTCTGATTCCCCATATCTGATTCCCCGCCGCTGTTTCCCCGGACTCTGATTCCCCACCTCTGATTCCCCATCTCTGATTCCGCACATCCGATTCCCTGCCTCTGATTCCCCACCTTTGACTCCCCGCGTCTGATTCCCTGCCTCTTATTCCCAACCTCTGATTCCCCGCCTCTGTTTCCCCGTTTCTGATTCCCCGCCTCTGTTTCCCCATATCTGATTCCCCGCCTCTGATTCCCCAACTCTGTTTTCCCGCCTCTGATTCCCCACCTCTGATTCCCCGCCTCTGATTCCTCGCATCTGATTCCCTGCCTCTGATGCCCCGCCTCTGATTCCCCATCTCTGATTCCCCGCCTCTGATTCCCCGTGTCTGATTCCCTGCCTCTGATTCCCCGCCTCTGATTCCCCGCCTCTGTTTCCCCGCCTGTGATTCCCCACCTCTGATTCCCCATATCTGACTCCCCGCCTCTGATTCCCCAACTGTGATACCCCGCCTCTGATTCCCCATCTCTGATTCCCAGTCCTCTTATTCCCGGCATCTGATTCCCGGCCTCTGATTCCCAGCCTCTGATTCCCTGCCACTGATTCCCCGCCCCTGATTCCCCACCTCTGATTCCCCATATCTGATTCCCCGCCTCTGATTGGTCGCCTCTGATACCCCGCCTCTGATTCCCCATCTCTAATTCACTGCCTCTGATTCGCCTCCTCTGATTCCCCATATCTGATTCCCCGCCTCTGTTTCCCCGCCTCTGATTCCCCGCCTCTGATTCCCCATATCTGATTCCCCGCCTCATATGCCCCATCTCTGATTCCCTGACTCTGATTCCCCACCTCTGATTCCCGGCCTCTGATTCCCCATCTCTGATTCCCCGCCTCTGATTCCCCGTGTATGATTCCCTGCCTCTGATTCCCCGCCTCTGATTCCCCTCCTCTGATTCCCTGCCACAGATTCCCCGGCCCTGATTACCCGCCTCTGATTCCCCATATCTGATTCCCCGCCTCTGATCCCCAACTCTGATTCCCCGCCTCTGATTCCCCAGCTCTGATTCCCCGCCTCTGATTCCCCGCGTCTGATTCCCTGCCTTTGATTCCCCGCCTCTGATTCCCCATCTCTGATTCACAACCTCTGATTCCCCACCTCTGATTCCCCATATCTGATTCCCCGCCTCTGTTTCCCCGCCTCTGATTCCCCGCCTCTGATTCCCCATATCTGATACCCAGCCTCTGATTCCACACCTCTGATTCACCACCCCTGATTCGTCAGCTATGAATCCCCGCCTCTGGTTCCCCACGTCTGATTCCCCGCCTCTGAATCCCCAGCTCTGATTCCCCGCCTCTGATTCCCCGCGTCTGATTCCCTGCCTCTGATACCCCGCCTCTGATTCCCCATCTCTGATTCCCCGCCTCTGATTCCCCGTGTCTGATTCCCTGCCTCTGATTCCCCGCCTCTGATTCCCCGCCTCTGTTTCCCCGCCTCTGATTCCCAACCTCTGATTCCCCACCTCTGAATCCCCATATCTGATTCCCCGCCTCTGTTTCCCCGCCTCTGATTCCCCGCCTCTGTTTCCCCATCTCTGATTCCCCGCCTCTGATTCCCCACATCTGATTCCCTGCCTCTGATTCCCTGTCTCTGATTCCCCGCCTCTGATTCCCCGCCTCTGATTCCCAACCTCTGATTCCCCACCTCTGATTCCCCATATCTGATTCCCCGCCGCTGTTTCCCCGGACTCTGATTCCCCACCTCTGATTCCCCATCTCTGATTCCGCACATCCGATTCCCTGCCTCTGATTCCCCGCCTTTGATTCCCCGCGTCTGATTCCCTGCCTCTTATTCCCAACCTCTGATTCCCCACCTCTGATTCCCCATATCTGATTCCCCGCCTCTGTTTCCCCGTTTCTGATTCCCCGCCTCTGTTTCCCCATATCTGATTCCCCGCCTCTGATTCCCCAACTCTGATTTCCCGCCTCTGATTCCCCACCTCTGATTCCCCGCCTCTGATTCCTCGCATCTGATTCCCTGCCTCTGATGCCCCGCCTCTGATTCCCCATCTCTGATTCCCCGCCTCTGATTCCCCGTGTCTGATTCCCTGCCTCTGATTCCCCGCCTCTGATTCCCCGCCTCTGTTTCCCCGCCTCTGATTCCCCACCTCTGATTCCCCATATCTGACTCCCCGCCTCTGATTCCCCAACTGTGATACCCCGCCTCTGATTCCCCATCTCTGATTCCCAGTCCTCTTATTCCCGGCATCTGATTCCCGGCCTCTAATTCCCAGCCTCTGATTCCCTGCCACTGATTCCCCGCCCCTGATTCCCCACCTCTGATTCCCCATATCTGATTCCCCGCCTCTGTTTCCCCGCCTCTGATTGGTCGCCTCTGATACCCCGCCTCTGATTCCCCATCTCTAATTCACTGCCTCTGATTCGCCTCCTCTGATTCCCCATATCTGATTCCCCGCCTCTGTTTCCCCGCCTCTGATTCCCCGCCTCTGATTCCCCATATCTGATTCCCCGCCTCATATGCCCCATCTCTGATTCCCTCACTCTGATTCCCCACCTCTGATTCCCGGCCTCTGATTCCCCATCTCTGATTCCCCGCCTCTGATTCCCCGTGTATGATTCCCTGCCTCTGATTCCCCGCCTCTGATTCCCCTCCTCTGATTCCCTGCCACAGATTCCCCGGCCCTGATTACCCACCTCTGATTCCCCATATCTGATTTCCCGCCTCTGTTTCCCCGCCTCTGATTCCCCGCCTCTGATTCCCCATATCTGATTCCCCGCCTCTGATCCACAACTCTGATTCCCCGCCTCTGATTCCCCAGCTCTGATTCCCCACCTCTGATTCCCCGCGTCTGATTCCCTGCCTCTGATTCCCCGCCTCTGATTCCCCATCTCTGATTCACAACCTCTGATTCCCCACCTCTGATTCCCCATATCTGATTCCCCGCCTCTGATTTCCCGCCTCTGATTCCCCGCCTCTGATTCCCCATATCTGATTCCCAGCCTCTGATTCCACACCTCTGATTCCCCGCCCCTGATTCGTCAGCTATTAATCCCCTCCTCTGGTTCACCACGTCTGATTCCCTGCCTCTGATTCCCCGCCTCTGATTCCCCATCTCTGATTCAACACCTCTGATTCCCCGCGTCTGATTCCCCACCTCTGATTCCCCATCTCTGATTCCCCATATCTGATTCCCCGCGTCTGTTTCCCCGCCTCTGATTCCACGCCTCTGTTTCCCCATATCTGATTCCCCGCCTCTGATTCCCCAACTCTGAATCCCCGCCTCTGATTCCCCAGCTCTGATTCATCACATCTGATTCCCCACCTCTGCTTCCCCATCTCTGATTCACTGCCTCTGATTCGCCACCTCTGATTCCCCATATGATTCCCCGCCTATGTTTCCCCACTTCTGATTCCCCGCCTCTGATTCCCCATATCGGATTCCCCGCCTCTGATTCCCCATCTCTGAATCCCCAACTATGATTCCCCGCCTCTGATTCCAAAGCTCTAATTCCCCACCTCTGATTCCCCGTGTCTGATTCCCTGCCTCTGATTCCCCGCCCCTGATTCCCCATCTCTGATTCACAACCTCTGATTCCCCAACTCTGATTCCCCATATCTGATTCCCCGCCTCTGTTTCCCCGCCTCTGATTCCCCGCCTCTGATTCCCCATATCTGATTCCCAGCCTCTGATTCCACACCTCTGATTCCCCGCCCCTGATTCGTCAGCTATGAATCCCCGCCTCTGGTTCACCACGTCTGATTCCCTGCCTCTGATTCCCCACCTCTGATTTACCGCTTCTGATTCTGATTCCCTGCCTCTGATTCCCCATCTCTGATTCCCCACATCTGATTCCCTGCCTCTGATTCCCTGTCTCTGATTCCCCGCCTCTGATTCCCCGCCTCTGATTCCCAACCTCTGATTCCCCAACTCAGATTCCCCATATCTGATTCCCCGCCTCTGTTTCCCCGCCTCTGATTCCCCGCCTCTGTTTCCCCATATCTGATTCCCGGACTCTGATTCCCCACCTCTGATTCCCCATCTCTGATTCCACACATCCGATTCCCTGCCTCTGATTCCCTGCCTCTGATTCCCAACCTCTGATTCCACACCTCTGATTCCCCATATCTGATTCCCCGCCTCTGTTTCCCCGCTTCTGATTCCCCGCCTCTGTTTCCCCATATCTGATTTCCCGCCTCTGATTCCCCAACTCTGATTTCCCGCCTCTGATTCCCCAGCTCTGAGTCCCCGCCTCTGATTGCTCACGTCTGATTCCCTGCCTCTGATGCCCCGCCTCTGATTCCCCATCTCTGATTCCCCGCCTCTGATTCCCCGCCTCTGTTTCCCCGCCTCTGATTCCCCTCCTCTGATTCCCCATATCTAATTCCCAGCCTCTGATTCCCCAACTCCGATTCCCCACCTCTGATTCCCCATCTCTGATTTCCAGTCCTGTTATTCCCGGAATCTGATTCCCGGCCGCTGATTCCCAGCCTCTGATTCCCTGCCACTGATTCCCTGCCACTGATTCCCCGCCCCTGATTCCCCACGCCTGATTCCCCATATCTGATTACCTGCCTCTGTTTCCCCGCCTCTGATTGGCCGCCTCTGATACCCCGCCTCTGATTCCCCATCTCTAATTCACTGACTCTGATTCGCTTCCTCTGATTCCCCATATCTGATTCCCCGCCTCTTGTTTCCCCGCCTTTGATTCCCCGCCTCTGATTCCCCATATATGATTCCCAACCTCTGATTCCCCACCTCTGATTCCCCATATCTGACTCCCCGCCTCTGTTTCCCCGCCTCTGATTCCCCGCCTCTGTTTCCCCATATCTGATTCCCGGACTCTGATTCCCCACCTCAGATTCCCCATCTCAGATTCCGCACATCCGATTCCCTGCCTCTGTTTCCCCGCCTCTGATTCCCCGCCTCTGATTCCCCGCCTCTGTTTCCCCATATCTGATTCACCGCCTCTGATTCCCCACATCTGATTCCCTGCCTCTGATTCCCTGTCTTTGATTCGCCATCTCTGATTCCCCATATCTGATTCCCCGCCTCTGATACCCCAACTCTGATTCCCAGCCTGTTATTCCCCATCTCTGATTCCCCGCCTCTGATTCCCCGCGTCTGATTCCCTGCCTCTGATTCCCCGCTCTGATTCCCCATCTCTGATTCCCCGCCTCTGATTCCCCACATCTGATTCCCTGCCTCTGATTCCCTGTCTCTGATTCCCCGCCTCTGATTCCCCGCCTCTGATTCCCAACCTCTGATTCCCCACCTCTGATTCCCCATATCTGATTCCCCGCCGCTGTTTCCCCGGACTCTGATTCCCCACCTCTGATTCCCCATCTCTGATTCCGCACATCCGATTCCCTGCCTCTGATTCCCCACCTTTGACTCCCCGCGTCTGATTCCCTGCCTCTGATTCCCTGTCTCTGATTCCCCGCCTCTGATTCCCCACCTCTGATTCCCCGCCCCTGATTCGTCAGCTATGAATCCCCGCCTCTGGTTCACCACGTCTGATTCCCTGCCTCTGATTCCCCACCTCTGATTTACCGCTTCTGATTCTGATTCCCTGCCTCTGATTCCCCATCTCTGATTCCCCACATCTGATTCCCTGCCTCTGATTCCCTGTCTCTGATTCCCCGCCTCTGATTCCCCGCCTCTGATTCCCAACCTCTGATTCCCCAACTCAGATTCCCCATATCTGATTCCCCACCTCTGTTTCCCCGCCTCTGATTCCCCGCCTCTGTTTCCCCATATCTGATTCCCGGACTCTGATTCCCCACCTCTGATTCCCCATCTCTGATTCCACACATCCGATTCCCTGCCTCTGATTCCCTGCCTCTGATTCCCAACCTCTGATTCCACACCTCTGATTCCCCATATCTGATTCCCCGCCTCTGTTTCCCCGCTTCTGATTCCCCGCCTCTGTTTCCCCATATCTGATTTCCCACCTCTGATTCCCCAACTCTGATTTCCCGCCTCTGATTCCCCAGCTCTGAGTCCCCGCCTCTGATTGCTCACGTCTGATTCCCTGCCTCTGATGCCCCGCCTCTGATTCCCCATCTCTGATTCCCCGCCTCTGATTCCCCGCCTCTGTTTCCCCGCCTCTGATTCCCCTCCTCTGATTCCCCATATCTGATTCCCAGCCTCTGATTCCCCAACTCCGATTCCCCACCTCTGATTCCCCATCTCTGATTTCCAGTCCTGTTATTCCCGGAATCTGATTCCCGGCCGCTGATTCCCAGCCTCTGATTCCCTGCCACTGATTCCCTGCCACTGATTCCCCGCCCCTGATTCCCCACGCCTGATTCCCCATATCTGATTCCCTGCCTCTGTTTCCCCGCCTCTGATTGGCCGCCTCTGATACCCCGCCTCTGATTCCCCATCTCTAATTCACTGACTCTGATTCGCTTCCTCTGATTCCCCATATCTGATTCCCCGCCTCTTGTTTCCCCGCCTTTGATTCCCCGCCTCTGATTCCCCATATATGATTCCCAACCTCTGATTCCCCACCTCTGATTCCCCATATCTGACTCCCCGCCTCTGTTTCCCCGCCTCTGATTCCCCATATCTGATTCCCGGACTCTGATTCCCCACCTCAGATTCCCCATCTCAGATTCCGCACATCCGATTCCCTGCCTCTGTTTCCCCGCCTCTGATTTCCCGCCTCTGATTCCCCGCCTCTGTTTCCCCATATCTGATTCGCCGCCTCTGATTCCCCACATCTGATTCCCTGCCTCTGATTCCCTGTCTTTGATTCGCCATCTCTGATTCCCCATATCTGATTCCCCGCCTCTGATACCCCAACTCTGATTCCCAGCCTGTTATTCCCCATCTCTGATTCCCCGCCTCTGATTCCCCGCGTCTGATTCCCTGCCTCTGATTCCCCGCTCTGATTCCCCATCTCTGATTCCCCGCCTCTGATTCCCCACATCTGATTCCCTGCCTCTGATTCCCTGTCTCTGATTCCCCGCCTCTGATTCCCCGCCTCTGATTCCCAACCTCTGATTCCCCACCTCTGATTCCCCATATCTGATTCCCCGCCGCTGTTTCCCCGGACTCTGATTCCCCACCTCTGATTCCCCATCTCTGATTCCGCACATCCGATTCCCTGCCTCTGATTCCCCACCTTTGACTCCCCGCGTCTGATTCCCTGCCTCTTATTCCCAACCTCTGATTCCCCGCCTCTGTTTCCCCGTTTCTGATTCCCCGCCTCTGTTTCCCCATATCTGATTCCCCGCCTCTGATTCCCCAACTCTGTTTTCCCACCTCTGATTCCCCACCTCTGATTCCCCGCCTCTGATTCCTCGCATCTGATTCCCTGCCTCTGATGCCCCGCCTCTGATTCCCCATCTCTGATTCCCCGCCTCTGATTCCCCGTGTCTGATTCCCTGCCTCTGATTCCCCGCCTCTGATTCCCCGCCTCTGTTTCCCCGCCTGTGATTCCCCACCTCTGATTCCCCATATCTGACTCCCCGCCTCTGATTCCCCAACTGTGATACCCCGCCTCTGATTCCCCATCTCTGATTCCCAGTCCTCTTATTCCCGCCATCTGATTCCCGGCCTCTGATTCCCAGCCTCTGATTCCCTGCCACTGATTCCCCGCCCCTGATTCCCCACCTCTGATTCCCCATATCTGATTCCCCGCCTCTGTTTCCCCGCCTCTGATTGGTCGCCTCTGATACCCCGCCTCTGATTCCCCATCTCTAATTCACTGCCTCTGATTCGCCTCCTCTGATTCCCCATATCTGATTCCCCGCCTCTGTTTTCCCGCCTCTGATTCCCCGCCTCTGATTCCCCATATCTGATTCCCCGCCTCATATGCCCCATCTCTGATTCCCTGACTCTGATTCCCCACCTCTGATTCCCGGCCTCTGATTCCCCATCTCTGATTCCCCGCCTCTGATTCCCCGTGTATGATTCCCTGCCTCTGATTCCCCGCCTCTGATTCCCCTCCTCTGATTCCCTGCCACAGATTCCCCGCCCCTGATTACCCACCTCTGATTCCCCATATCTGATTTCCTGCCTCTGTTTCCCCGCCTCTGATTCCCCGCCTCTGATTCCCCATATCTGACTCCCCGCCTCTGATCCACAACTCTGATTCCCCGCCTCTGATTCCCCAGCTCTGATTCCCCGCCTCTGATTCCCCGCGTCTGATTCCCTGCCTCTGATTCCCCGCCTCTGATTCACAACCTCTGATTCCCCACCTCTGATTCCCCATATCTGATTCCCCGCCTCTGATTTCCCACCTCTGATTCCCCGCCTCTGATTCCCCATATCTGATTCCCAGCCTCTGATTCCACACCTCTGATTCCCCGCCCATGATTCGTCAGCTATTAATCCCCTCCTCTGGTTCACCACGTCTGATTCCCTGCCTCTGATTCCCCGCCTCTGATTCCCCATCTCTGATTCAACACCTCTGATTCCCCGCGTCTGTTTCCCTGCCTCTGATTCCCCGCCTCTGATTCCCCTCCTCTGATTCCCTGCCACAGATTCCCCGCCCCTGATTACCCACCTCTGATTCCCCATATCTGATTTCCCGCCTCTGTTTCCCCGCCTCTGATTCCCCGCCTCTGATTCCCCATATCTGATTCCCCGCCTCTGATCCACAACTCTGATTCCCCGCCTCTGATTCCCCAGCTCTGATTCCCCGCCTCTGATTCCCCGCGTCTGATTCCCTGCCTCTGATTCCCCGCCTCTGATTCCCCATCTCTGATTCACAACCTCTGATTCCCCACCTCTGATTCCCCATATCTGATTCCCCGCCTCTGATTTCCCGCCTCTGATTCCCCGCCTCTGATTCCCCACATCTGATTCCCAGCCTCTGATTCCACACCTCTGATTCCCCGCCCCTGATTCGTCAGCTATTAATCCCCTCCTCTGGTTCACCATGTCTGATTCCCTGCCTCTGATTCCCCACCTCTGCTTCCCCATCTCTGATTCACTGCCTCTGATTCGCCACCTCTGATTCCCCATATGATTCCCCGCCTATGTTTCCCCACTTCTGATTCCCCGCCTCTGATTCCCCATATCGGATTCCCCGCCTCTGATTCCCCATCTCTGAATCCCCAACTATGATTCCCCGCCTCTGATTCCAAAGCTCTAATTCCCCACCTCTGATTCCCCGTGTCTGATTCCCTGCCTCTGATTCCCCGCCTCTGATTCCCCATCTCTGATTCACAACCTCTGATACCCCAACTCTGATTCCCCATATCTGATTCCCCGCCTCTGTTTCCCCGCCTCTGATTCCCCGCCTCTGATTCCCCATATCTGATTCCCAGCCTCTGATTCCACACCTCTGATTCCCCGCCCCTGATTCGTCAGCTATGAATCCCCGCCTCTGGTTCACCACGTCTGATTCCCTGCCTCTGATTCCCCACCTCTGATTTACCGCTTCTGACTCTGATTCCCTGCCTCTGATTCCCCATCTCTGATTCCCCAGATCTGATTCCCTGCCTCTGATTCCCTGTCTCTGATTCCCCGCCTCTGATTCCCCGCCTCTGATTCCCAACCTCTGATTCCCCAACTCAGATTCCCCATATCTGATTCCCCGCCTCTGTTTCCCCGCATCTGATTCCCCGCCTCTGTTTCCCCATATCTGATTCCCGGACTCTGATTCCCCACCTCTGATTCCCCATCTCTGATTCCACACATCCGATTCCCTGCCTCTGATTCCCTGCCTCTGATTCCCCGCGTCTGATTCCCTGCCTCTGATTCCCAACCTCTGATTCCACACCTCTGATTCCCCATATCTGATTCCCCGCCTCTGTTTCCCCGCTTCTGATTCCCCGCCTCTGTTTCCCCATATCTGATTTCCCGCCTCTGATTCCCCAACTCTGATTTCCCGCCTCTGATTCCCCAGCTCTGAGTCCCCGCCTCTGATTGCTCACGTCTGATTCCCTGCCTCTGATGCCCCGCCTCTGATTCCCCATCTCTGATTCCCCGCCTCTGATTCCCCGCCTCTGTTTCCCCGCCTCTGATTCCCCTCCTCTGATTCCCCATATCTGATTCCCAGCCTCTGATTCCCCAACTCCGATTCCCCACCTCTGATTCCCCATCTCTGATTTCCAGTCCTGTTATTCCCGGAATCTGATTCCCGGCCGCTGATTACCAGCCTCTGATTCCCTGCCACTGATTCCCTGCCACTGATTCCCCGTCCCTGATTCCCCACGCCTGATTCCCCATATCTGATTCCCCGCCTCTGTTTCCCCGCCTCTGATTGGCCGCCTCTGATACCCCGCCTCTGATTCCCCATCTCTAATTCACTGACTCTGATTCGCTTCCTCTGATTCCCCATATCTGATTCCCCGCCTCTGTTTCCCCGCCTCTGATTCCCCGCCTCTGATTCTCCATATATGATTCCCAACCTCTGATTCCCCACCTCTGATTCCCCATATCTGACTCCCCGCCTCTGTTTCCCCGCCTCTGATTCCCCGCCTCTGTTTCCCCATATCTGATTCCCGGACTCTGATTCCCCACCTCAGATTCCCCATCTCAGATTCCGCACATCCGATTCCCTGCCTCTGTTTCCCCGCCTCTGATTCCCCGCCTCTGATTCCCCGCCTCTGTTTCCCCATATCTGATTCGCCGCCTCTGATTCCCCACATCTGATTCCCTGCCTCTGATTCCCTGTCTTTGATTCGCCGTCTCTGATTCCCCATATCTGATTCCCCACCTCTGATACCCCAACTCTGATTCCCAGCCTGTTATTCCCCATCTCTGATTCCCCGCCTCTGATTCCCCGCGTCTGATTCCCTGCCTCTGATTCCCCGCTCTGATTCCCCATCTCTGATTCCCCGCCTCTGATTCCCCACATCTGATTCCCTGCCTCTGATTCCCTGTCTCTGATTCCCCGCCTCTGATACCCCGCCTCTGATTCCCAACCTCTGATTCCCCACCTCTGATTCCCCATATCTGATTCCCCGCCGCTGTTTCCCCGGACTCTGATTCCCCACCTCTGATTCCCCATCTCTGATTCCGCACATCCGATTCCCTGCCTCTGATTCCCCGCCTTTGATTCCCCGCGTCTGATTCCCTGCCTCTTATTCCCAACCTCTGATTCCCCACCTCTGATTCCCCATATCTGATTCCCCGCCTCTGTTTCCCCGTTTCTGATTCCCCGCCTCTGTTTCCCCATATCTGATTCCCCGCCTCTGATTCCCCAACTCTGTTTTCCCGCTTCTGATTCCCCACCTCTGATTCCCCGCCTCTGATTCCTCGCATCTGATTCCCTGCCTCTGATGCCCCGCCTCTGATTCCCCATCTCTGATTCCCCGCCTCTGATTCCCCGTGTCTGATTCCCTGCCTCTGATTCCCCGCCTCTGATTCCCCGCCTCTGTTTCCCCGCCTCTGATTCCCCACCTCTGATTCCCCATATCTGACTCCCCGCCTCTGATTCCCCAACTGTGATACCCCGCCTCTGATTCCCCATCTCTGATTCCCAGTCCTCTTATTCCCGGCATCTGATTCCCGGCCTCTGATTCCCAGCCTCTGATTCCCTGCCACTGATTCCCCGCCCCTGATTCCCCACCTCTGATTCCCCATATCTGATTCCCCGCCTCTGTTTCCCCGCCTCTGATTGGTCGCCTCTGATACCCCGCCTCTGATTCCCCATCTCTAATTCACTGCCTCTGAATCGCCTCCTCTGATTCCCCATATCTGATTCCCCGCCTCTGTTACCCCGCCTCTGATTCCCCGCCTCTGATTCCCCATATCTGATTCCCCGCCTCATATGCCCCATCTCTGATTCCCTTACTCTGATTCCCCACCTCTGATTCCCGGCCTCTGATTCCCCATCTCTGATTCCCCGCCTCTGATTCCCCGTGTATGATTCCCTGCCTCTGATTCCCCGCCTCTGATTCCCCTCCTCTGATTCCCTGCCACAGATTCCCCGCCCCTGATTACCCACCTCTGATTCCCCATATCTGATTTCCCGCCTCTGTTTCCCCGCCTCTGATTCCCCGCCTCTGATTCCCCATATCTGATTCCCCGCCTCTGATCCACAACTCTGATTCCCCGCCTCTGATTCCCCAGCTCTGAATCCCCGCCTCTGATTCCCCGCGTCTGATTCCCTGCCTCTGATTCCCCGCCTCTGATTCACAACCTCTGATTCCCCACCTCTGATTCCCCATATCTGATTCCCCGCCTCTGATTTCCCACCTCTGATTCCCCGCCTCTGATTCCCCATATCTGATTCCCAGCCTCTGATTCCACACCTCTGATTCCCCGCCCCTGATTCGTCAGCTATTAATCCCCTCCTCTGGTTCACCACGTCTGATTCACTGCCTCTGATTCCCCGCCTCTGATTCCCCATCTCTGATTCAACACCTCTGATTCCCCGCGTCTGTTTCCCTGCCTCTGATTCCCCGCCTCTGATTCCCCTCCTCTGATTCCCTGCCACAGATTCCCCGCCCCTGATTACCCACCTCTGATTCCCCATATCTGATTTCCCGCCTCTGTTTCCCCGCCTCTGATTCCCCATATCTGATTCCCCGCCTCTGATCCACAACTCTGATTCCCCGCCTCTGATTCCCCAGCTCTGATTCCCCGCCTCTGATTCCCCGCGTCTGATTCCCTGCCTCTGATTCCCCGCCTCTGATTCCCCATCTCTGATTCACAACCTCTGATTCCCCGCCTCTGATTCCCCATCTCTGAATCCCCAACTATGATTCCCCGCCTCTGATTCCAAAGCTCTAATTCCCCACCTCTGATTCCCCGTGTCTGATTCCCTGCCTCTGATTCCCCGCCTCTGATTCCCCATCTCTGATTCACAACCTCTGATTCCCCAACTCTGATTCCCCATATCTGATTCCCCGCCTCTGTTTCCCCGCCTCTGATTCCCCGCCTCTGATTCCCCATATCTGATTCCCAGCCTCTGATTCCACACCTCTGATTCCCCGCCCCTGATTCGTCAGCTATGAATCCCCGCCTCTGGTTCACCACGTCTGATTCCCTGCCTCTGATTCCCCACCTCTGATTTACCGCTTCTGACTCTGATTCCCTGCCTCTGATTCCCCATCTCTGATTCCCCAGATCTGATTCCCTGCCTCTGATTCCCTGTCTCTGATTCCCCGCCTCTGATTCCCCGCCTCTGATTCCCAACCTCTGATTCCCCAACTCAGATTCCCCATATCTGATTCCCCGCCTCTGTTTCCCCGCATCTGATTCCCCGCCTCTGTTTCCCCATATCTGATTCCCGGACTCTGATTCCCCACCTCTGATTCCCCATCTCTGATTCCACACATCCGATTCCCTGCCTCTGATTCCCTGCCTCTGATTCCCCGCGTCTGATTCCCTGCCTCTGATTCCCAACCTCTGATTCCACACCTCTGATTCCCCATATCTGATTCCCCGCCTCTGTTTCCCCGCTTCTGATTCCCCGCCTCTGTTTCCCCATATCTGATTTCCCGCCTCTGATTCCCCAACTCTGATTTCCCGCCTCTGATTCCCCAGCTCTGAGTCCCCGCCTCTGATTGCTCACGTCTGATTCCCTGCCTCTGATGCCCCGCCTCTGATTCCCCATCTCTGATTCCCCGCCTCTGATTCCCCGCCTCTGTTTCCCCGCCTCTGATTCCCCTCCTCTGATTCCCCATATCTGATTCCCAGCCTCTGATTCCCCAACTCCGATTCCCCACCTCTGATTCCCCATCTCTGATTTCCAGTCCTGTTATTCCCGGAATCTGATTCCCGGCCGCTGATTACCAGCCTCTGATTCCCTGCCACTGATTCCCTGCCACTGATTCCCCGTCCCTGATTCCCCACGCCTGATTCCCCATATCTGATTCCCCGCCTCTGTTTCCCCGCCTCTGATTGGCCGCCTCTGATACCCCGCCTCTGATTCCCCATCTCTAATTCACTGACTCTGATTCGCTTCCTCTGATTCCCCATATCTGATTCCCCGCCTCTGTTTCCCCGCCTCTGATTCCCCGCCTCTGATTCCCCATATATGATTCCCAACCTCTGATTCCCCACCTCTGATTCCCCATATCTGACTCCCCGCCTCTGTTTCCCCGCCTCTGATTCCCCGCCTCTGTTTCCCCATATCTGATTCCCGGACTCTGATTCCCCACCTCAGATTCCCCATCTCAGATTCCGCACATCCGATTCCCTGCCTCTGTTTCCCCGCCTCTGATTCCCCGCCTCTGATTCCCCGCCTCTGTTTCCCCATATCTGATTCGCCGCCTCTGATTCCCCACATCTGATTCCCTGCCTCTGATTCCCTGTCTTTGATTCGCCGTCTCTGATTCCCCATATCTGATTCCCCACCTCTGATACCCCAACTCTGATTCCCAGCCTGTTATTCCCCATCTCTGATTCCCCGCCTCTGATTCCCCGCGTCTGATTCCCTGCCTCTGATTCCCCGCTCTGATTCCCCATCTCTGATTCCCCGCCTCTGATTCCCCACATCTGATTCCCTGCCTCTGATTCCCTGTCTCTGATTCCCCGCCTCTGATACCCCGCCTCTGATTCCCAACCTCTGATTCCCCACCTCTGATTCCCCATATCTGATTCCCCGCCGCTGTTTCCCCGGACTCTGATTCCCCACCTCTGATTCCCCATCTCTGATTCCGCACATCCGATTCCCTGCCTCTGATTCCCCGCCTTTGATTCCCCGCGTCTGATTCCCTGCCTCTTATTCCCAACCTCTGATTCCCCACCTCTGATTCCCCATATCTGATTCCCCGCCTCTGTTTCCCCGTTTCTGATTCCCCGCCTCTGTTTCCCCATATCTGATTCCCCGCCTCTGATTCCCCAACTCTGTTTTCCCGCTTCTGATTCCCCACCTCTGATTCCCCGCCTCTGATTCCTCGCATCTGATTCCCTGCCTCTGATGCCCCGCCTCTGATTCCCCATCTCTGATTCCCCGCCTCTGATTCCCCGTGTCTGATTCCCTGCCTCTGATTCCCCGCCTCTGATTCCCCGCCTCTGTTTCCCCGCCTCTGATTCCCCACCTCTGATTCCCCATATCTGACTCCCCGCCTCTGATTCCCCAACTGTGATACCCCGCCTCTGATTCCCCATCTCTGATTCCCAGTCCTCTTATTCCCGGCATCTGATTCCCGGCCTCTGATTCCCAGCCTCTGATTCCCTGCCACTGATTCCCCGCCCCTGATTCCCCACCTCTGATTCCCCATATCTGATTCCCCGCCTCTGTTTCCCCGCCTCTGATTGGTCGCCTCTGATACCCCGCCTCTGATTCCCCATCTCTAATTCACTGCCTCTGAATCGCCTCCTCTGATTCCCCATATCTGATTCCCCGCCTCTGTTTCCCCGCCTCTGATTCCCCGCCTCTGATTCCCCATATCTGATTCCCCGCCTCATATGCCCCATCTCTGATTCCCTTACTCTGATTCCCCACCTCTGATTCCCGGCCTCTGATTCCCCATCTCTGATTCCCCGCCTCTGATTCCCCGTGTATGATTCCCTGCCTCTGATTCCCCGCCTCTGATTCCCCTCCTCTGATTCCCTGCCACAGATTCCCCGCCCCTGATTACCCACCTCTGATTCCCCATATCTGATTTCCCGCCTCTGTTTCCCCGCCTCTGATTCCCCGCCTCTGATTCCCCATATCTGATTCCCCGCCTCTGATCCACAACTCTGATTCCCCGCCTCTGATTCCCCAGCTCTGAATCCCCGCCTCTGATTCCCCGCGTCTGATTCCCTGCCTCTGATTCCCCGCCTCTGATTCACAACCTCTGATTCCCCACCTCTGATTCCCCATATCTGATTCCCCGCCTCTGATTTCCCACCTCTGATTCCCCGCCTCTGATTCCCCATATCTGATTCCCAGCCTCTGATTCCACACCTCTGATTCCCCGCCCCTGATTCGTCAGCTATTAATCCCCTCCTCTGGTTCACCACGTCTGATTCACTGCCTCTGATTCCCCGCCTCTGATTCCCCATCTCTGATTCAACACCTCTGATTCCCCGCGTCTGTTTCCCTGCCTCTGATTCCCCGCCTCTGATTCCCCTCCTCTGATTCCCTGCCACAGATTCCCCGCCCCTGATTACCCACCTCTGATTCCCCATATCTGATTTCCCGCCTCTGTTTCCCCGCCTCTGATTCCCCATATCTGATTCCCCGCCTCTGATCCACAACTCTGATTCCCCGCCTCTGATTCCCCAGCTCTGATTCCCCGCCTCTGATTCCCCGCGTCTGATTCCCTGCCTCTGATTCCCCGCCTCTGATTCCCCATCTCTGATTCACAACCTCTGATTCCCCACCTCTGATTCCCCATATCTGTTTCCCCGCCTCTGATTTCCCGCCTCTGATTCCCCGCCTCTGATTCCCCATATCTGATTCCCAGCCTCTGATTCCACACCTCTGATTCCCCGCCCCTGATTCGTCAGCTATTAATCCCCTCCTCTGGTTCACCACGTCTGATTCCCTGCCTCTGATTCCCCGCCTCTGATTCCCCATCTCTGATTCAACACCTCTGATTCCCCGCGTCTGTTTCCCCGCCTCTGATTCCACGCCTCTGTTTCCCCATATCTGATTCCCCGCCTCTGATTCCCCAACTCTGAATCCCCGCCTCTGATTCCCCAGCTCTGATTCATCACATCTGATTCCCCACCTCTGCTTCCCCATCTCTGATTCACTGCCTCTGATTCGCCACCTCTGATTCCCCATATGATTCCCCGCCTATGTTTCCCCACTTCTGATTCCCCGCCTCTGATTCCCCATATCGTATTCCCCGCCTCTGATTCCCCATCTCTGAATCCCCAACTATGATTCCCCGCTTCTGATTCCAAAGCTCTAATTCCCCACCTCTGATTCCCCGTGTCTGATTCCCTGCCTCTGATTCCCCGCCTCTGATTCCACATCTCTGATTCACAACCTCTGATTCCCCAACTCTGATTCCCCATATCTGATTCCCCGCCTCTGTTTCCCCGCCTCTGATTCCCCGCCTCTGATTCCCCATATCTGATTCCCAGCCTCTGATTCCACATCTCTGATTCCCCGCCCCTGATTCGTCAGCTATGAATCCCCGCCTCTGGTTCCCCACGTCTGATTCCCTGCCTCTGATTCCCCACCTCTGATTCACCGCTTCTGATTCTGATTCCCTGCCTCTGATTCCCCATCTCTGATTCCCCACATCTGATTCCCTGCCTCTGATTCCCTGTCTCTGATTCCCCGCCTCTGATTCCCAACCTCTGATTCCCAACCTCTGATTCCCCAACTCAGATTCCCCATATCTGATTCCCCGCCTCTGTTTCCCCGCCTCTGATTCCCCGCCTCTGTTTCCCCATATCTGATTCCCGGACTCTGATTCCCCACCTCTGATTCCCCATCTCTGATTCCACACATCCGATTCCCTGCCTCTGATTCCCTGCCTCTGATTCCCCGCGTCTGATTCCCTGCCTCTGATTCCCAACCTCTGATTCCCCACCTCTGATTCCCCATATCTGATTCCCCGCCTCTGTTTCCCCGCTTCTGATTCCCCGCCTCTGTTTCCCCATATCTGATTTCCCGCCTCTGATTCCCCAACTCTGATTTCCCGCCTCTGATTCCCCAGCTCTGAGTCCCAGCCACTGATTGCTCACGTCAGATTCCCTGCCTCTGATGCCCCGCCTCTGATTCCCCATCTCTGATTCCCCGCCTCTGATTCCCCGCCTCTGTTTCCCCGCCTCTGATTCCCCTCCTCTGATTCCCCATATCTGATTCCCAGCCTCTGATTCCCCAACTCTGATTCCCCACCTCTGATTCCCCATCTCTGATTTCCAGTCCTGTTATTCCCGGAATCTGATTCCCGGCTGCTGATTCCCAGCCTCTGATTCCCTGCCACTGATTCCCTGCCTCTGTTTCCCCGCCTCTGATTGGCCGCCTCTGATACCCCGCCTCTGATTCCCCATCTCTAATTCACTGACTCTGATTCGCTTCCTCTGATTCCCCATATCTGATTCCCCGCCTCTGTTTCCCCGCCTTTGATTCCCCGCCTCTGATTCCCCATATATGATTCCCAACCTCTGATTCCCCACCTCTGATTCCCCATATCTGACTCCCCGCCTCTGTTTCCCCGCCTCTGATTCCCCGCCTCTGTTTCCCCATATCTGATTCCCGGACTCTGATTCCCCACCTCAGATTCCCCATCTCAGATTCCGCACATCCGATTCCCTGCCTCTGTTTCCCCGCCTCTGATTCCCCGCCTCTGATTCCCCGCCTCTGTTTCCCCATATCTGATTCGCCGCCTCTGATTCCCCACATCTGATTCCCTGCCTCTGATTCCCTGTCTTTGATTCGCCGTATATGATTCCCCATATCTGATTCCCCGCCGCTGTTTCCCCGGACTCTGATTCCCCACCTCTGATTCCCCATCTCTGATTCTGCACATCCGATTCCCTGCCTCTGATTCCCCGCCTCTGATTCCCCGCGTCTGATTCCCTGCCTCTGATTCCCAACCTATGATTCCCCACCTATGATTCCCTATATCTGATTCCCCGCCTCTGTTTCCCCGCCTCTGATTCCCCGCCTCTGTTTCCCCATATCTGATTCACCGACTCTGATTCCCCACATCTGATTCCCTGCCTCTGATTCCCTGTCTCTGATTCGCCGTCTCTGATTCCCCATATCTGATTCCCCGCCGCTGTTTCCCCGGACTCTGATTCCGCACCTCTGATTCCCCATCTCTGATTCCGCACATCTGATTCCCTGCCTCTGATTCCCCGCCTCTGATTCCCCGCGTCTGATTCCCTGTCTCTTATTCCCAACCTCTGATTCCCCACCTCTGATTCCCCATATCTGATTCCCCGCCTCTGTTTCCCCGCTTCTGATTCCCCGCCTCTGTTTCCCCATATCTGATTCCCCGCATCTGATTCCCCACTCTGATTTCCCGCCTTTGATTCCCCACCTCTGATTCCCCGCCTCTGATTCCTCGCATCTGATTCCCTGCCTCTGATGCCCCGCCTCTGATTCCCCATCTCTGATTCCCCGCCTCTGATTCCCCGTGTCTGATTCCCTGCCTCTGATTCCCCGCCTACGATTCCTCGCCTCTGTTTCCCCGCCTCTGATTCCCCGCCTCTGATTCCCCTCCTCTGATTCCCTGCCACAGATTCTCCGCCCCTGATTACCCACCTCTGATTCCCCATATCTGATTTCCCGCCTCTGTTTCCCCGCCTCTGATTCCCCATATCTGATTCCCCGCCTCTGATCCACAACTCTGATTCCCCGCCTCTGATTCCCCAGCTCTGATTCCCCGCCTCTGATTCCCCGCGTCTGATTCCCTGCCTCTGATTCCCCGCCTCTGATTCCCCATCTCTGATTCACAACCTCTGATTCCCCACCTCTGATTCCCCATATCTGATTCCCCGCCTCTGATTTCCCGCCTCTGATTCCCCGCCTCTGATTCCCCATATCTGATTCCCAGCCTCTGATTCCACACCTCTGATTCCCCGCCCCTGATTCGTCAGCTATTAATCCCCTCCTCTGGTTCACCACGTCTGATTCCCTGCCTCTGATTCCCCGCCTCTGATTCCCCATCTCTGATTCAACACCTCTGATTCCCCGCGTCTGTTTCCCCGCCTCTGATTCCACGCCTCTGTTTCCCCATATCTGATTCCCCGCCTCTGATTCCCCAACTCTGAATCCCCGCCTCTGATTCCCCAGCTCTGATTCATCACATCTGATTCCCCACCTCTGCTTCCCCATCTCTGATTCACTGCCTCTGATTCGCCACCTCTGATTCCCCATATGATTCCCCGCCTATGTTTCCCCACTTCTGATTCCCCGCCTCTGATTCCCCATATCGGATTCCCCGCCTCTGATTCCCCATCTCTGAATCCCCAACTATGATTCCCCGCTTCTGATTCCAAAGCTCTAATTCCCCACCTCTGATTCCCCGTGTCTGATTCCCTGCCTCTGATTCCCCGCCTCTGATTCCACATCTCTGATTCACAACCTCTGATTCCCCAACTCTGATTCCCCATATCTGATTCCCCGCCTCTGTTTCCCCGCCTCTGATTCCCCGCCTCTGATTCCCCATATCTGATTCCCAGCCTCTGATTCCACATCTCTGAATCCCCGCCCCTGATTCGTCAGCTATGAATCCCCGCCTCTGGTTCCCCACGTCTGATTCCCTGCCTCTGATTCCCCACCTCTGATTCACCGCTTCTGATTCTGATTCCCTGCCTCTGATTCCCCATCTCTGATTCCCCACATCTGATTCCCTGCCTCTGATTCCCTGTCTCTGATTCCCCGCCTCTGATTCCCAACCTCTGATTCCCAACCTCTGATTCCCCAAATCAGATTCCCCATATCTGATTCCCCGCCTCTGTTTCCCCGCCTCTGATTCCCCGCCTCTGTTTCCCCATATCTGATTCCCGGACTCTGATTCCCCACCTCTGATTCCCCATCTCTGATTCCACACATCCGATTCCCTGCCTCTGATTCCCTGCCTCTGATTCCCCGCGTCTGATTCCCTGCCTCTGATTCCCAACCTCTGATTCCCCACCTCTGATTCCCCATATCTGATTCCCCGCCTCTGTTTCCCCACTTCTGATTCCCCGCCTCTGTTTCCCCATATCTGATTTCCCGCCTCTGATTCCCCAACTCTGATTTCCCGCCTCTGATTCCCCAGCTCTGAGTCCCAGCCACTGATTGCTCACGTCTGATTCCCTGCCTCTGATGCCCCGCCTCTGATTCCCAATCTCTGATTCCCCGCCTCTGATTCCCCGCCTCTGTTTCCCCGCCTCTGATTCCCCTCCTCTGATTCCCCATATCTGATTCCCAGCCTCTGATTCCCCAACTCTGATTCCCCACCTCTGATTCCCCATCTCTGATTTCCAGTCCTGTTATTCCCGGAATCTGATTCCCGGCCGCTGATTCCCAGCCTCTGATTCCCTGCCACTGATTCCCTGCCTCTGTTTCCCCGCCTCTGATTGGCCGCCTCTGATACCCCGCCTCTGATACCCCATCTCTAATTCACTGACTCTGATTCGCTTCCTCTGATTCCCCATATCTGATTCCCCGCCTCTGTTTCCCCGCCTTTGATTCCCCGCCTCTGATTCCCCATATATGATTCCCAACCTCTGATTCCCCACCTCTGATTCCCCATATCTGACTCCCCGCCTCTGTTTCCCCGCCTCTGATTCCCCGCCTCTGTTTCCCCATATCTGATTCCCGGACTCTGATTCCCCACCTCAGATTCCCCATCTCAGATTCCGCACATCCGATTCCCTGCCTCTGTTTCCCCGCCTCTGATTCCCCGCCTCTGATTCCCCGCCTCTGTTTCCCCATATCTGATTCGCCGCCTCTGATTCCCCACATCTGATTCCCTGCCTCTGATTCCCTGTCTTTGATTCGCCGTCTCTGATTCCCCATATCTGATTCCCCGCCGCTGTTTCCCCGGACTCTGATTCCCCACCTCTGATTCCCCATCTCTGATTCTGCACATCCGATTCCCTGCCTCTGATTCCCCGCCTCTGATTCCCCGCGTCTGATTCCCTGCCTCTGATTCCCAACCTATGATTCCCCACCTATGATTCCCTATATCTGATTCCCCGCCTCTGTTTCCCCGCCTCTGATTCCCCGCCTCTGTTTCCCCATATCTGATTCACCGACTCTGATTCCCCACATCTGATTCCCTGCCTCTGATTCCCTGTCTCTGATTCGCCGTCTCTGATTCCCCATATCTGATTCCCCGCCGCTGTTTCCCCAGACTCTGATTCCCCACCTCTGATTCCCCATCTCTGATTCCGCACATCTGATTCCCTGCCTCTGATTCCCCGCCTCTGATTCCCCGCCTCTGATTCCCCATATCTGATTCCCCGCCTCTGATCCACAACTCTGATTCCCCGCCTCTGATTCCCCAGCTCTGAATCCCCGCCTCTGATTCCCCGCGTCTGATTCCCTGCCTCTGATTCCCCGCCTCTGATTCACAACCTCTGATTCCCCACCTCTGATTCCCCATATCTGATTCCCCGCCTCTGATTTCCCACCTCTGATTCCCCGCCTCTGATTCCCCATATCTGATTCCCAGCCTCTGATTCCACACCTCTGATTCCCCGCCCCTGATTCGTCAGCTATTAATCCCCTCCTCTGGTTCACCACGTCTGATTCACTGCCTCTGATTCCCCGCCTCTGATTCCCCATCTCTGATTCAACACCTCTGATTCCCCGCGTCTGTTTCCCTGCCTCTGATTCCCCGCCTCTGATTCCCCTCCTCTGATTCCCTGCCACAGATTCCCCGCCCCTGATTACCCACCTCTGATTCCCCATATCTGATTTCCCGCCTCTGTTTCCCCGCCTCTGATTCCCCATATCTGATTCCCCGCCTCTGATCCACAACTCTGATTCCCCGCCTCTGATTCCCCAGCTCTGATTCCCCGCCTCTGATTCCCCGCGTCTGATTCCCTGCCTCTGATTCCCCGCCTCTGATTCCCCATCTCTGATTCACAACCTCTGATTCCCCACCTCTGATTCCCCATATCTGTTTCCCCGCCTCTGATTTCCCGCCTCTGATTCCCCGCCTCTGATTCCCCATATCTGATTCCCAGCCTCTGATTCCACACCTCTGATTCCCCGCCCCTGATTCGTCAGCTATTAATCCCCTCCTTTGGTTCACCACGTCTGATTCCCTGCCTCTGATTCCCCGCCTCTGATTCCCCATCTCTGATTCAACACCTCTGATTCCCCGCATCTGTTTCCCCGCCTCTGATTCCACGCCTCTGTTTCCCCATATCTGATTCCCCGCCTCTGATTCCCCAACTCTGAATCCCCGCCTCTGATTCCCCAGCTCTGATTCATCACATCTGATTCCCCACCTCTGCTTCCCCATCTCTGATTCACTGCCTCTGATTCGCCACCTCTGATTCCCCATATGATTCCCCGCCTATGTTTCCCCACTTCTGATTCCCCGCCTCTGATTCCCCATATCGTATTCCCCGCCTCTGATTCCCCATCTCTGAATCCCCAACTATGATTCCCCGCTTCTGATTCCAAAGCTCTAATTCCCCACCTCTGATTCCCCGTGTCTGATTCCCTGCCTCTGATTCCCCGCCTCTGATTCCACATCTCTGATTCACAACCTCTGATTCCCCAACTCTGATTCCCCATATCTGATTCCCCGCCTCTGTTTCCCCGCCTCTGATTCCCCGCCTCTGATTCCCCATATCTGATTCCCAGCCTCTGATTCCACATCTCTGATTCCCCGCCCCTGATTCGTCAGCTATGAATCCCCGCCTCTGGTTCCCCACGTCTGATTCCCTGCCTCTGATTCCCCACCTCTGATTCACCGCTTCTGATTCTGATTCCCTGCCTCTGATTCCCCATCTCTGATTCCCCACATCAGATTCCCTGCCTCTGATTCCCTGTCTCTGATTCCCCGCCTCTGATTCCCAACCTCTGATTCCCAACCTCTGATTCCCCAACTCAGATTCCCCATATCTGATTCCCCGCCTCTGTTTCCCCGCCTCTGATTCCCCGCCTCTGTTTCCCCATATCTGATTCCCGGACTCTGATTCCCCACCTCTGATTCCCCATCTCTGATTCCACACATCCGATTCCCTGCCTCTGATTCCCAGCCTCTGATTCCCTGCCACTGATTCCCTGCCTCTGTTTCCCCGCCTCTGATTGGCCGCCTCTGATACCCCGCCTCTGATTCCCCATCTCTAATTCACTGACTCTGATTCGCTTCCTCTGATTCCCCATATCTGATTCCCCGCCTCTGTTTCCCCGCCTTTGATTCCCCGCCTCTGATTCCCCATATATGATTCCCAACCTCTGATTCCCCACCTCTGATTCCCCATATCTGACTCCCCGCCTCTGTTTCCCCGCCTCTGATTCCCCGCCTCTGTTTCCCCATATCTGATTCCCGGACTCTGATTCCCCACCTCAGATTCCCCATCTCAGATTCCGCACATCCGATTCCCTGCCTCTGTTTCCCCGCCTCTGATTCCCCGCCTCTGATTCCCCGCCTCTGTTTCCCCATATCTGATTCGCCGCCTCTGATTCCCCACATCTGATTCCCTGCCTCTGATTCCCTGTCTTTGATTCGCCGTATATGATTCCCCATATCTGATTCCCCGCCGCTGTTTCCCCGGACTCTGATTCCCCACCTCTGATTCCCCATCTCTGATTCTGCACATCCGATTCCCTGCCTCTGATTCCCCGCCTCTGATTCCCCGCGTCTGATTCCCTGCCTCTGATTCCCAACCTATGATTCCCCACCTATGATTCCCTATATCTGATTCCCCGCCTCTGTTTCCCCGCCTCTGATTCCCCGCCTCTGTTTCCCCATATCTGATTCACCGACTCTGATTCCCCACATCTGATTCCCTGCCTCTGATTCCCTGTCTCTGATTCGCCGTCTCTGATTCCCCATATCTGATTCCCCGCCGCTGTTTCCCCGGACTCTGATTCCGCACCTCTGATTCCCCATCTCTGATTCCGCACATCTGATTCCCTGCCTCTGATTCCCCGCCTCTGATTCCCCGCGTCTGATTCCCTGTCTCTTATTCCCAACCTCTGATTCCCCACCTCTGATTCCCCATATCTGATTCCCCGCCTCTGTTTCCCCGCTTCTGATTCCCCGCCTCTGTTTCCCCATATCTGATTCCCCGCATCTGATTCCCCACTCTGATTTCCCGCCTCTGATTCCCCACCTCTGATTCCCCGCCTCTGATTCCTCGCATCTGATTCCCTGCCTCTGATGCCCCGCCTCTGATTCCCCATCTCTGATTCCCCGCCTCTGATTCCCCGTGTCTGATTCCCTGCCTCTGATTCCCCGCCTACGATTCCTCGCCTCTGTTTCCCCGCCTCTGATTCCCCGCCTCTGATTCCCCTCCTCTGATTCCCTGCCACAGATTCTCCGCCCCTGATTACCCACCTCTGATTCCCCATATCTGATTTCCCGCCTCTGTTTCCCCGCCTCTGATTCCCCATATCTGATTCCCCGCCTCTGATCCACAACTCTGATTCCCCGCCTCTGATTCCCCAGCTCTGATTCCCCGCCTCTGATTCCCCGCGTCTGATTCCCTGCCTCTGATTCCCCGCCTCTGATTCCCCATCTCTGATTCACAACCTCTGATTCCCCACCTCTGATTCCCCATATCTGATTCCCCGCCTCTGATTTCCCGCCTCTGATTCCCCGCCTCTGATTCCCCATATCTGATTCCCAGCCTCTGATTCCACACCTCTGATTCCCCGCCCCTGATTCGTCAGCTATTAATCCCCTCCTCTGGTTCACCACGTCTGATTCCCTGCCTCTGATTCCCCGCCTCTGATTCCCCATCTCTGATTCAACACCTCTGATTCCCCGCGTCTGTTTCCCCACCTCTGATTCCACGCCTCTGTTTCCCCATATCTGATTCCCCGCCTCTGATTCCCCAACTCTGAATCCCCGCCTCTGATTCCCCAGCTCTGATTCATCACATCTGATTCCCCACCTCTGCTTCCCCATCTCTGATTCACTGCCTCTGATTCGCCACCTCTGATTCCCCATATGATTCCCCGCCTATGTTTCCCCACTTCTGATTCCCCGCCTCTGATTCCCCATATCGGATTCCCCGCCTCTGATTCCCCATCTCTGAATCCCCAACTATGATTCCCCGCTTCTGATTCCAAAGCTCTAATTCCCCACCTCTGATTCCCCGTGTCTGATTCCCTGCCTCTGATTCCCCGCCTCTGATTCCACATCTCTGATTCACAACCTCTGATTCCCCAACTCTGATTCCCCATATCTGATTCCCCGCCTCTGTTTCCCCGCCTCTGATTCCCCGCCTCTGATTCCCCATATCTGATTCCCAGCCTCTGATTCCACATCTCTGATTCCCCGCCCCTGATTCGTCAGCTATGAATCCCCGCCTCTGGTTCCCCACGTCTGATTCCCTGCCTCTGATTCCCCACCTCTGATTCACCGCTTCTGATTCTGATTCCCTGCCTCTGATTCCCCATCTCTGATTCCCCACATCTGATTCCCTGCCTCTGATTCCCTGTCTCTGATTCCCCGCCTCTGATTCCCAACCTCTGATTCCCAACCTCTGATTCCCCAACTCAGATTCCCCATATCTGATTCCCCGCCTCTGTTTCCCCGCCTCTGATTCCCCGCCTCTGTTTCCCCATATCTGATTCCCGGACTCTGATTCCCCACCTCTGATTCCCCATCTCTGATTCCACACATCCGATTCCCTGCCTCTGATTCCCTGCCTCTGATTCCCCGCGTCTGATTCCCTGCCTCTGATTCCCAACCTCTGATTCCCCACCTCTGATTCCCCATATCTGATTCCCCGCCTCTGTTTCCCCGCTTCTGATTCCCCGCCTCTGTTTCCCCATATCTGATTTCCCGCCTCTGATTCCCCAACTCTGATTTCCCGCCTCTGATTCCCCAGCTCTGAGTCCCAGCCACTGATTGCTCACGTCTGATTCCCTGCCTCTGATGCCCCGCCTCTGATTCCCCATCTCTGATTCCCCGCCTCTGACTCCCCGCCTCTGTTTCCCCGCCTCTGATTCCCCTCCTCTGATTCCCCATATCTGATTCCCAGCCTCTGATTCCCCAACTCTGATTCCCCACCTCTGATTCCCCATCTCTGATTTCCAGTCCTGTTATTCCCGGAATCTGATTCCCGGCCGCTGATTCCCAGCCTCTGATTCCCTGCCACTGATTCCCTGCCTCTGTTTCCCCGCCTCTGATTGGCCGCCTCTGATACCCCGCCTCTGATTCCCCATCTCTAATTCACTGACTCTGATTCGCTTCCTCTGATTCCCCATATCTGATTCCCCGCCTCTGTTTCCCCGCCTTTGATTCCCCGCCTCTGATTCCCCATATATGATTCCCAACCTCTGATTCCCCACCTCTGATTCCCCATATCTGACTCCCCGCCTCTGTTTCCCCGCCTCTGATTCCCCGCCTCTGTTTCCCCATATCTGATTCCCGGACTCTGATTCCCCACCTCAGATTCCCCATCTCAGATTCCGCACATCCGATTCCCTGCCTCTGTTTCCCCGCCTCTGATTCCCCGCCTCTGATTCCCCGCCTCTGTTTCCCCATATCTGATTCGCCGCCTCTGATTCCCCACATCTGATTCCCTGCCTCTGATTCCCTGTCTTTGATTCGCCGTCTCTGATTCCCCATATCTGATTCCCCGCCGCTGTTTCCCCGGACTCTGATTCCCCACCTCTGATTCCCCATCTCTGATTCTGCACATCCGATTCCCTGCCTCTGATTCCCCGCCTCTGATTCCCCGCGTCTGATTCCCTGCCTCTGATTCCCAACCTATGATTCCCCACCTATGATTCCCTATATCTGATACCCCGCCTCTGTTTCCCCGCCTCTGATTCCCCGCCTCTGTTTCCCCATATCTGATTCACCGACTCTGATTCCCCACATCTGATTCCCTGCCTCTGATTCCCTGTCTCTGATTCGCCGTCTCTGATTCCCCATATCTGATTCCCCGCCGCTGTTTCCCCAGACTCTGATTCCCCACCTCTGATTCCCCATCTCTGATTCCGCACATCTGATTCCCTGCCTCTGATTCCCCGCCTCTGATTCCCCGCGTCTGATTCCCTGCCTCTTATTCCCAACCTCTGATTCCCCACCTCTGATTCCCCATATCTGATTCCCCGCCTCTGTTTCCCCGCTTCTGATTCCCCGCCTCTGTTTCCCCATATCTGATTCCCCGCATCTGATTCCCCACTCTGATTTCCCGCCTCTGATTCCCCACCTCTGATTCCCCGCCTCTGATTCCTCGCATCTGATTCCCTGCCTCTGATGCCCCGCCTCTGATTCCCCATCTCTGATTCCCCGCCTCTGATTCCCCGTGTCTGATTCCCTGCCTCTGATTCCCCGCCTACGATTCCTCGCCTCTGTTTCCCCGCCTCTGATTCCCCGCCTCTGATTCCCCATATCTGACTCCCCGCCTCTGATTCCCCAACTCTGATACCCCGCCTCTGATTCCCCATCTCTGATTCCCAGTCCTCTTATTACCGGCATCTGATTCCCGGCCTCTGATTCCCAGCCTCTGATACCCTGCCACTGAATCCCCGCCCCTGATTCCCCACCTCTGATTCCCCATATCTGATTACCCGCCTCTGTTTCCCCGCCTCTGATAGGTCGCCTCTGATACCCCGCCTCTGATTCCCCATCTCTAATTAACTGCCTCTGATTCGCCTCCTCTGATTCCCCATATCTGATTCCCCGCCTCTGATTCCCCATATCGGATTCGCCGCCTCTGATTCCCCATCTCTGATTCCCGGACTCTGATTCCCCACCTCTGATTCCCGGCTTCTGATTCCCCATCTCTGATTCCCCGCCTCTGATTCCCCGTGTATGATTCCCTGCCTCTGATTCCCCGCCTCTGATTCCCCTCCTCTGATTCCCTGCCACAGACTCCCCGCCCCTGATTCCCCACCTCTGATTCCCCATAACCGATTCCCCGCCTCTGTTTCCCCGCCTCAGATTCCCCGCCTCTGATTCCCCATATCTGATTCCCCGCCTCTGATCCCGAACTCTGATTCCCCGCCTCTGATTCCCCAGCTCTGATTCCATGCCTCTGATTCCCCGCCTCTGATTCCCCATCTCTGATTCACAACCTCTGATTCCCCACCTCTGATTCCCCATATCTGATTCCCCGCCTCTGTTTCCCCGCCTCTGATTCCCCGCCTCTGATTCCCCATATCTGATTCCCAGCCTCTGATTCCACACCTCTGATTCCCCGCCCCTGATTCGTCAGCTATGAATCCCCGCCTCTGGTTCCCCACGTCTGATTCCCCGCCTCTGATTCCCCAGCTCTGATTCCCCGCCTCTGATTCCCCACGTCTGATTCCCTGCCTCTGATTCCCCGCCTCTGATTCCCGATCTCTGATTCACAACCTCTGATTCCCCACCTCTGATTCCCCATATCTGATTCCCCGCCTCTGTTTCCCCGCCTCTGATTCGCCCCTCTGATTCCCCATATCTGATTCCCAGCCTCTGATTCCACACCTCTGATTCCCCGCCCCTGATTCGTCAGCTATGAATCCCCGCCTCTGGTTCCCCACGTCTTATTCCCTGCCTCTGATTCCCCACCTCTGATTCCCGGCCTCTGATTCCCGGCCTGTGATTCCCGGCCTCTGATTCCCAGCCTCTGATTCCCTGCCACTGAATCCCCGCCCCTGATTCCCCACCTCTGATTCCCCATATCTGATTACCCGCCCTTGTTTCCCCACCTCTGATTGGTCGCCTCTGATACCCCGCCTCTGATTCCCCATCTCTAATTAACTGCCTCTGATTCGCCTCCTCTGATTCCCCATATCTCATTCCCCGCCTCTGATTCCCCATATCGTTTTCGCCGCCTCTGATTCCCCATCTCTGATTCCCGGACTCTGATTCCCCACCTCTGATTCCCGGCTTCTGATTCGGTGAAACAGAGGCGGTGAAACAGAGGCGGGGAATCAGATATGGGGAAACAGAGGCGGGGAATCAGATATGGGGAAACAGAGGCGGGTAATCAGATATGGGGAATCAAGGTGGGGAATCAGGGGCGGGGAGTCTGTGGCAGGGAATCAGAGGAGGGGAATCAGAGGCGGGGAATCAGAGGCAGGGAATCATACACGGGGAATCAGAGGCGGGGAATCAGAGATGGGGAATCAGAAGCCGGGAATCAGAGGTGGGGAATCAGAGTCCGGGAACCAGAGATGGGGAATCAGAGGCGGCCAATCCGATATGGGGAATCAGAGGCGGGGAATCAGATATGGGGAATCAGAGGAGGCGAATCAGAGGCAGTGAATTAGAGATGGGGAATCAGAGGCGGGGTATCAGAGGCGACCAATCAGAGGCGGGGAAACAGAGGCGGGGAATCAGATATGGGGAATCAGAGGTGGGGAATCAGGGGCGGGGATTCAGTGGCAGGGAATCAGAGGCTGGGAATCAGAGGCCGGGAATCAGATGCCGGGAATAAGAGGACTGGGAATCAGAGATGGGGAATCAGAGGCGGGGTTTCAGAGTTGGGGAATCAGAGGCGGGGAGGCAGATATGGGGAATCAGAGGCGGGGAATCAGAGGCGGGGAAACAGAGGCGAGGAATCGTAGGCGGGGAATCAGAGGCAGGGAATCAGACACGGGGAATCAGAGGCGGGGAATCAGAGGTTGAGAATCAGAGGCAGGGAATCAGAGATGTGAATCAGAGGCAGGGAATCAGATGCGGGGAATCAGAGGCGGGGAATGAGAGGTGGGGAATCAGAGTCCAGGAATCAGAGATGGTGAATCAGAGGAGGGGAATCAGAGGCGGGGAAACATAGGTGGGGAATCAGATATGGGGAATCAGAGGTGGGGAATCAGAGGCGGTGAATTAGAGATGGGGAATCAGAGGCTGTGAATCAGAGTCAGGAAATCAGACACGGGGAATAGGAGGCGGGGAATCAGAGGGAGTGAATCAGAGCTGGGGAATCAGAGGTTGGGAATCAGAGGCGGGGAATCAGAGGCGGGGAATCAGAGACAGGGAATCAGAGGCAGGGAATCAGATGTGGGGAATCAGAGATGGGGAATCAGAGGCAGGGAATCAGAATCAGAAGCGGGGAATCAGAGGCGGGGAATCAGAGGCCGGGAATCACAGGCCGGGAATCAGAGGCCGGGAATCAGAGGTGGGGAATCAGAGGCAGGGAATCAGACGTGGGGAACCAGAGGAGGGGATTCATAGCTGACGAATCAGGGGCGGGGAATCAGAGGTGTGGAATCAGAGGCTGGGAATCAGATATGGGGAATCAGAGGGGCGAATCAGAGGCGGGGAAACAGAGGCGGGGAATCAGATATGGGGAATCAGAGGTGGGGAATCAGAGTTTGTGAATCAGAGATGGCGAATCAGAGGCGGGGAATCAGAGGCAGGGAATCAGACGTGGGGAATCAGAGGCGGGGAATCAGAGCTGGGGAATCAGAGGCGGGGAATCAGACGTGGGGAACCAGAGGCGGGGATTCATAGCTGACGAATCAGATATGGGGAATCAGAGGTGGGGAATCAGGGGCGGGGAGTCTATGGCAGGGAATCAGAGGAGGGGAATCAGAGGCGGGGAATCAGAGGCAGGGAATCATACACGGGGAATCAGAGGCGGGGAATCAGAGATGGGGAATCAGAAGCCGGGAATCAGAGGTGGGGAATCAGAGTCCGGGAATCAGAGATGGGGAATCAGAGGCGGCGAATCCGATATGGGGAATCAGAGGCGGGGAATCAGATATGGGGAATCAGAGGAGGCGAATCAGATGCAGTGCATTAGAGATGGGGAATCAGAGGCGGGGTATCAGAGGCGACCAATCAGAGGCGGGGAAACAGAGGCGGGTAATCAGATATGGGGAATCAGAGGTGGGGAATCAGGGGCGGGGATTCAGTGGCAGGGAATCAGAGGCTGGGAATCAGAGGCCGGGAATCAGATGCCGGGAATAAGAGGACTGGGAATCAGAGATGGGGAATCAGAGGCGGGGTATCAGAGTTGGGGAATCAGAGGCGGGGAGTCAGATATGGGGAATCAGAGGCGGGGAATCAGAGGCGGGGAAACAGAGGCGAGGAATCGTAGGCGGGGAATCAGAGGCAGGGAATCAGACACGGGGAATCAGAGGCGGGGAATCAGAGATGGGGAATCAGAGGCGGGGCATCAGAGGCAGGGAATCAGATGCGAGGAATCAGAGGCGGGGAATCAGAGGTGGGGAATCAGAGGCGGGAAATCGGAGTGGGGAATCAGATGCGGGGAATCAGATATGGGGAAACAGAGGCGGGGAATCAGAAGCGGGGAAACAGAGGCGGGGAATCAGATATGGGGAATCAGAGGTGGGGAACCAGAGGTTGGGAATAAGAGGCAGGGAATCAGACGCGGGGAATCAGAGGCGGGGAATCAGAGGCAGGGAATCGGATGTGCGGAATCAGAGATGGGGAATCAGAGGTGGGGAATCAGAGTCCGGGGAAACAGCGGCGGGGAATCAGATATGGGGAATCAGAGACGGCGAATCAGAGACAGGGAATCAGAGGCAGGGAATCAGATGTGGGGAATCAGAGTCGGTGAATCAGATATGGGGAAACAGAGGCGGGGAATCAGAGGCGGGGAAACAGAGGCGGAGAATCAGATATAGGGAATCATAGGTGGGGAATCATAGGTTGGGAATCAGAGGCAGGGAATCAGACGCGGGGAATCAGAGGCGGGGAATCAGAGGCAGGGAATCGGATGTGCGGAATCAGAGATGGTGAATCAGAGGTGGGGTATCAGAGTCCGGGGAAACAGCGGCGGGGAATCAGATATGGGGAATCAGAGACGGCGAATCAAAGACAGGGAATCAGAGGCAGGGAATCAGATGTGGGGAATCAGAGGCGGCGAATCAGATATGGGGAAACAGAGGCGGGGAATCAGAGGCGGGGAAACAGAGGCGGAGAATCAGATATAGGGAATCAGAGGTGGGGAATCATAGGTTGGGAATCAGAGGCAGGGAATCAGACGCGGGGAATCAGAGGCGGGGAATCAGAGGCAGGGAATCGGATGTGCGGAATCTGAGATAGGGAATCTGAGGTGGGGAATCAGAGTCCGGGAATCAGATATGGGGAAACAGAGGCGGGGAATCAGAGGCGGGGAAACAGAGGCGGGGAAACAGATATGGGGAATCAGAGGTGCGGAATCAGAGGCGGGGAAATGAGGCGGGGAATCAGATATGGGGAATCAGAGGTGGGGAATCAGAGGTTGAGAATCAGAGGCAGGGAATCAGAGGCTGTGAATCAGAGGCAGGGAATCAGATGCGGGGAATCAGAGGCGGGGAATGAGAGGTGGGGAATCAGAGTCCAGGAATCAGAGATGGTGAATCAGAGGAGGGGAATCAGAGGCGGGGAAACATAGGTGGGGAATCAGATGTGGGGAATCAGAGGTGGGGAATCAGAGGCGGTGAATTAGAGATGGGGAATCAGAGGCTGTGAATCAGAGGCAGGAAATCAGACACGGGGAATAGGAGGCGGGGAATCAGAGGCAGTGAATCAGAGCTGGGGAATCAGAGGTTGGGAATCAGAGGCGAGGAATCAGAGGCGGGGAATCAGAGACAGGGAATCAGAGGCAGGGAATCAGATGTGGGGAATCAGAGATGGGGAATCAGAGGCAGGGAATCAGAATCAGAAGCAGGGAATCAGAGGCGGGGAATCAGAGGCCGGGAATCAGAGGCGGGGAATCAGAGACAGGGAATCAGAGGCAGGGAATCAAATGTGGCGAATCAGAGGCGGGGAATCAGAGATGGGGAATCAGAGCGGGGAATCAGAGGCAGGGAATCAGACGCGGGGAATCAGAGGCGGGGAATCAGAGATGGGGAATAACAGGCTGGGAATCAGAGTTGGGGTATCAGAGGCGGGGAATCAGATATGGGGAATCAGAGACGGCGAATCAAAGACAGGGAATCAGAGGCAGGGAATCAGATGTGGGGAATCAGAGGCGGCGAATCAGATATGGGGAAACAGAGGCGGGGAATCAGAGGCGGGGAATCAGAGGCGGGGAAACAGAGGCAGGGAATCCGATGTGCGGAATCTGAGATGGGGAATCTGAGGTGGGGAATCAGAGTCCGGGAATAAGATATGGGGAAACAGAGGCGGGGAATCAGAGGCGGGGAAACAGAGGCGGGGAGTCAGATATGGGGAATCAGAGGTGGGGAATCAGAGGTTGGGAATCATATATGGGGAATCAGAGGCGGGGAATCAAAGGCGGGGAAACAGAGGCGGGGAATCAGATATGGGGAATCAGAGGAAGCGAATCAGAGTCAGTGAATTAGAGATGGGGAATCAGAGGCGGGGTATCAGAGGCGGCCAATCAGAGGCGGGGAAACAGAGGCGGGGAATCAGATATGGGGAATCAGGCGTGGGGAATCAGGGGCGGGGAATCAGTGGCAGGGAATCAGTGGCAGGGAATCAGAGGCTGGGAATCAGCGGCCGGGAATCAGATTCCGGGAATAACAGGACTGGAAATCAGAGATGGGGAATCAGAGGTGGGGAATCAGAGTTGGGGAATCAGAGGCTGGGAATCAGATATGGGGAATCAGAGGAGGGGAATCAGAGGCGGGGAAACAGAGGCGGGGAATCAGAGGCGGGGAGTCAGAGATGGGGAATCAGAGGCGGGGCATCAGAGGCAGGGAATCAGACGTGAGCAATCAGAGGCGGGGACTCAGAGCTGGGGAATCAGAGGCGGGAAATCAGAGTTGGGGATTCAGAGGCGGGAAATCAGATATGGGGAAACAGAGGCGGGGAATCAGAAGAGGGGAAACAGAGGCGGGGATTCAGATATGGGGAATCAGAGGTGGGGAATCAGAGGTTGGGAATCAGAGGCAGGGAATCAGATGCCGGGAATCAGAGGCAGGGAATCAGAGGCAGGGAATCGGATGTGTGGAATCAGAGATGGGGAATCAGAGGTGGGGAATCAGAGTCCGGGAATCAGATATGGGGAAACAGAGGCGGGGAATCAGAGGCGGGGAAACAGAGGCGGGGAATCAGATATGGGGAATCTGAGTTGGGGAATCAGAGGTTGGGAATCAGAGGTTGGGAATCAGAGGCGGGGAATCAGAGACAGGGAATCAGAGGCAGGGAATCAGATGTGGGGAATCAGAGATGGGGAATCAGAGGCAGGGAATCAGAATCAGAAGCGGTGAATCAGAGGTGGGGAATCAGAGGCAGGGAATCAGACGTGGGGAACCAGAGGCGGGGATTCATAGCTGACGAATCAGGGGCGGGGAATCAGAGGTGTGGAATCAGAGGCTGGGAATCAGATATGGGGAATCAGAGGCGGGGAATCAGAGGCGGGGAAACAGTGGCGGGGAATCAGATATGGGGAATCAGAGTTGGGGAATCAGAGGTTGTGAATCAGAGATGGGGAATCAGAGGCGGGGAATCAGAGGCAGGGAATCAGACACGGGGAATCAGAGGTGGGGAATTAGAGCTTTGGAATCAGAGGCGGGGAATCATAGTTGGGGATTCAGAGATGGGGAATCAGAGGCGGGGAATCCGATATGGGGAATCAGAGGCGGGGAATCAGAAGTGGGGAAACATAGGCGGGGAATCATATGGGGAATCAGAGGTGGCGAATCAGAGGCAGTGAATCAGAGATGGGGAAGCAGAGGTGGGGAATCAGATGTGATGAATCAGAGCTGGGGAATCAGAGGCGGGGATTCAGAGTTGGGGAATCAGAGGCGGGGAATCAGATATGGGGAAACAGAGGCGTGGAATCAGAGGCGGGGAAACAGACGCGGGGAATCAGATATGGGGAATCAGAGATGGGGAATCAGAGGTGGGGAATCAGACGCGGGGAATCAGAGGTGTTGAATCAGAGATGGGGAATCAGAGGCGGGGAATCAGAGGCAGGGAATCAGACGTGGTGAACCAGAGGAGGGGATTAATAGCTGACGAATCAGGGGCAGGGAATCAGAGGTGTGGAATCAGAGGCTGGGAATCAGATATGGGGAATCAGAGGCGGGGAATCAGAGGCGGGAAATCAGAGGCGGGGAATCAGATATGGGGAATCAGAGGTGGGGAATCAGAGGTTGTGAATCAGAGATGGGGAATCAGAGGCGGGGAATCAGAGGCAGGGAATCAGACGCGGGGAATCAGAGGCGGGGAATCAGAGCTGGGGAATCAGAGGCGGGGAATCAGAGTTGTGGATCAGAGGCGGGGAATCAGATATGGGGAATCAGAGGCGGGGAATCAGAGGCGGGGAAACAGAGGCGGGAAATCAGATATGGGGAATCAGAGGTGGGTAATCAGGGGCGGGGAATCTGTGGCAGGGAATCAGAGGAGGGGAATCAGAGGCGGGGAATCAGAGGCAGGGAATCATACACGGGGAATCAGAGGCGGGGAATCAGAGATGGGGAATCAGAGGCCGGGAATAAGAGGTGGGGAATCAGAGTCAGGGAATCAGAGATGGGGCATATGAGGCGGGGAATCAGATATGGGGAATCAGAGGCGGGGAATCAGAGGCGGGGAAACAGAGGCGGGGAATCAGATATGGGGAATCAGAGGAGGCGAATCAGATGCACTGAATTAGAGATGGGGAATCAGAGGCGGGGTATCAGAGGCGACCAATCAGAGGCGGGGAAACAGAGGCGGGGAATCAGATATGGGGAATCAGAGGTGGGGAATCAGGGGCGGGGAATCAGTGGCAGGGAATCAGAGGCTGGGAATCAGAGGCCTGGAATCAGATGCCGGGAATAAGAGGATTGGGAATCAGAGATGGGGAATCAGAGGCGGGGTATCACAGTTGGGGAATCAGAGGCGGGGAGTCAGATATGGGGAATCAGAGGTGGGGAATCAGAGGCAGGGAAACAGAGGCGGGGAATCAGAGGCGGGGAATCAGAGGCAGGGAATCAGACACGGGGAATCAGAGGCGGGGAATCAGAGATGGGGAATCAGAGGCGGGGCATCAGAGGCAGGGAATCAGATGCGAGGAATCAGAGGCGGGGAATCAGAGGTGGGGAATCAGAGGCGGGAAATCAGAGTTGGGGAATCAGAGGCGGGGAATCAGATATGGGGAAACAGAGGCGGGGAATCAGAAACGGGGAAACAGAGGCGGGGAATCAGATATGGGGAATCAGAGGTGGGGAATCAGAGGTTGGGAATAAGAGGCAGGGAATCAGACGCGGGGAATCAAAGGCGGGGAATCAGAGGCAGGGAATCGGATGTGCGGAATCAGAGATGGGGAATCAGAGGTGGGGAATCAGAGTCCGGGGAAACAGCGGCGGGGAATCAGATATGGGGAATCAGAGTTGGGGAATCAGAGGTTGGGAATCAGAGGCGGGGAATCAGAGGCGGGGAATCAGAGACAGGGAATCAGAGGCAGGGAATCAGATGTGGGGAATCAGAGGCGGGGAATCAGAGATGGGGAATCAGAGCGGGGAATCAGAGGCAGGGAATCAGACGCGGGGAATCAGAGGCGGGGAATCAGAGATGGGGAATAACAGGCTGGGAATCAGAGTTGGGGTATCAGAGGCGGGGAATCAGATATGGGGAAAAAGAGGCGGGGATTCAGAGGCGGGGAAACAGAGGCGGGGAAACAGATATGGGGAAACAGAGGCGCGGAATCAGAGGCGGGGAAATGAGGCGGGGAATCAGATATGGGGAATCAGAGGTGGGGAATCAGAGGTTGAGAATCAGAGGCAGGGAATCAGAGGCTGTGAATCAGAGGCAGGGAATCAGATGCGGGGAATCAGAGGCGGGGAATGAGAGGTGGGGAATCAGAGTCCAGGAATCAGAGATGGTGAATCAGAGGAGGGGAATCAGAGGCGGGGAAACATAGGTGGGGAATCAGATATGGGGAATCAGAGGTGGGGAATCAGAGGCGGTGAATTAGAGATGGGGAATCAGAGGCTGTGAATCAGAGGCAGGAAATCAGACACGGGGAATAGGAGGTGGGGAATAAGAGGCAGTGAATCAGAGCTGGGGAATCAGAGGTTGGGAATCAGAGGCGAGGAATCAGAGGCGGGGAATCAGAGACAGGGAATCAGAGGCAGGGAATCAGATGTGGGGAATCAGAGATGGGGAATCAGAGGCAGGGAATCAGAATCAGAAGCGGGGAATCAGAGGCGGGGAATCAGAGGCCGGGAATCACAGGCCGGGAATCAGAGGCCGGGAATCAGAGGTGGGGAATCAGAGGCAGGGAATCAGACGTGGGGAACCAGAGGCGGGGGTTCATAGCTGACGAATCAGGGGCGGGGAATCAGAGGTGTGGAATCAGAGGCTGGGAATCAGATATGGGGAATCAGAGGGGCGAATCAGAGGCGGGGAAACAGAGGCGCGGAATCAGATATGGGGAATCAGAGGTGGGGAATCAGAGGGGCGAATCAGAGGCGGGGAAACAGAGGCGGGGAATCAGATATGGGGAATCAGAGGTGGGGAATCAGAGGTTGTGAATCAGAGATGGGGAATCAGAGGCGGGGAATCAGAGGCAGGGAATCAGACGCGGGGAATCAGAGGCGGGGAATCAGAGCTGGGGAATCAGAGGCAGGGAATCAGACGTGGGGAACCAGAGGCGGGGATTCATAGCTGACGAATCAGGGGTGGGGAATCAGAGGTGTGGAATCAGAGGCTGGGTATCAGATATGGGGAATCAGAGGCGGGGAATCAGAGGCGGGGAAACAGAGGCGGGGAATCAGATATGGGGAATCAGAGGTGGGGAATCAGAGGTTGTGAATCAGAGATGGGGAATCAGAGGCGGGGAATCAGAGGCAGGGAATCAGACGCGGGGAATCAGAGGCGGGGAATCAGAGCTGGGGAATCAGACGCGGGGAATCAGAGTTGGGGATCAGAGGCGGGGAATCAGATATGGGGAATCAGAGGCGGGGAATCAGAGGCGGGGAAACAGAGGCGGGGAATCAGATATGGGGAATCAGAGGTGGGGAATCAGAGGTTGGGAATCAGAGGCGGGGAATCAGAGGCGGGGAATCAGAGACAGGGAATCAGAGGCAGGGAATCAGATGTGGGGAATCAGAGGCGGGGAAACAGAGATGGGGAATCAGAGCGGGGAATCAGAGGCAGGGAATCAGACGCGGGGAATCAGAGGCGGGGAATCAGAGATGGGGAATAACAGGCTTGGAAATCAGAGTTGGGGTATCAGAGGCGGGGAATCAGATATGGGGAAAAAGAGGCGGGGATTCAGAGGAGGCGAATCAGAGGCAGTTAATTAGAGATGGGGAATCAGAGGCGGGGTATCAGAGGCGACCAATCAGAGGTGGGGAAACAGAGGCGGGTAATCAGATATGGGGAATCAAGGTGGGGAATCAGGGGCGGGGAGTCTGTGGCAGGGAATCAGAGGAGGGGAATCAGAGGCGGGTAATCAGAGGCAGGGAATCATACACGGGGAATCAGAGGCGGGGAATCAGAGATGGGGAATCAGAAGCCGGGAATCAGAGGTGGGGAATCAGAGTCCGGGAACCAGAGATGGGGAATCAGAGGCGGCGAATCCGATATGGGGAATCAGAGGCGGGGAATCAGATATGGGGAATCAGAGGAGGCGAATCAGAGGCAGTGAATTAGAGATGGGAAATCAGAGGCGGGGTATCAGAGGTGACCAATCAGAGGCGGGGAAACAGAGGCGGGGAATCAGATATGGGGAATCAGAGGTGGGGAATCAGGGGCGGGGATTCAGTGGCAGGGAATCAGAGGCTGGGAATCAGAGGCCGGGAATCAGATGCCGGGAATAAGAGGACTGGGAATCAGAGATGGGGAATCAGAGGCGGGGTATCAGAGTTGGGGAATCAGAGGCGGGGAGGCAGATATGGGGAATCAGAGGCGGGGAATCAGAGGCGGGGAAACAGAGGCGAGGAATCGTAGGCGGGGAATCAGAGGCAGGGAATCAGACACGGGGAATCAGAGGCGGGGAATCAGAGGTTGAGAATCAGAGGCAGGGAATCAGAGGCTGTGAATCAGAGGCAGGGAATCAGATGCGGGGAATCAGAGGCGGGGAATGAGAGGTGGGGAATCAGAGTCCAGAAATCAGAGATGGTGAATCAGAGGAGGGGAATCAGAGGCGGGGAAACATAGGTGGGGAATCAGATATGGGGAATCAGAGGTGGGGAATCAGAGGCGGTGAATTAGAGATGGGGAATCAGAGGCTGTGAATCAGAGTCAGGAAATCAGACACGGGGAATAGGAGGCGGGGAATCAGAGGGAGTGAATCAGAGCTGGGGAATCAGAGGTTGGGAATCAGAGGCGGGGAATCAGAGGCGGGGAATCAGAGACAGGGAATCAGAGGCAGGGAATCAGATGTGGGGAATCAGAGATGGGGAATCAGAGGCAGGGAATCAGAATCAGAAGCGGGGAATCAGAGGCGGGGAATCAGAGGCCGGGAATCACAGGCCGGGAATCAGAGGCCGGGAATCAGAGGTGGGGAATCAGAGGCAGGGAATCAGACGTGGGGAACCAGAGGAGGGGATTCATAGCTGACGAATCAGGGGCGGGGAATCAGAGGTGTGGAATCAGAGGCTGGGAATCAGATATGGGGAATCAGAGGGGCGAATCAGAGGCGGGGAAACAGAGGCGGGGAATCAGATATGGGGAATCAGAGGTGGGGAATCAGAGTTTGTGAATCAGAGATGGGGAATCAGAGGCGGGGAATCAGAGGCAGGGAATCAGACGTGGGGAATCAGAGGCGGGGAATCAGAGCTGGGGAATCAGAGGCGGGGAATCAGACGTGGGGAACCAGAGGCGGGGATTCATAGCTGACGAATCAGGGGCGTGGAATCAGAGGTGTGGAATCAGAGGCTGGGAATGAGATATGGGGAATCAGAGGCGGGGAATCAGAAGCGGGGAAACAGAGGCGGGGAATCAGATCTGGGGAATCAGAGGTGGGGAATAAGAGGTTGTGAATCAGAGATGGGGAATCAGAGGCGGGGAATCAGAGGCAGGGAATCAGACGCGGGGAATCAGAGGCGGGGAATCAGAGCTGGGGAATCAGAGGCGGGGAATCAGAGGCGGGGAAACAGAGGCGGGGAATCAGATATGGGGAATCAGAGGTGGGGAATCAGGGGCGGGGAGTATATGGCAGGGAATCAGAGGAGGGGAATCAGAGGCGGGGAATCAGAGGCAGGGAATCATACACGGGGAATCAGAGGCGGGGAATCAGAGATGGGGAATCAGAAGCCGGGAATCAGAGGTGGGGAATCAGAGTCCGGGAATCAGAGATGGGGAATCAGAGGCCGCGAATCCGATATGGGGAATCAGAGGCGGGGAATCAGATATGGGGAATCAGAGGAGGCGAATCAGAGGCAGTGCATTAGAGATGGGGAATCAGAGGCGGGGTATCAGAGGCGACCAATCAGAGGCGGGGAAACAGAGGCGGGTAATCAGATATGGGGAATCAGAGGTGGGGAATCAGGGGCGGGGATTCAGTGGCAGGGAATCAGAGGCTGGGAATCAGAGGCCGGGAATCAGATGCCGGGAATAAGAGGACTGGGAATCTGAGATGGGGAATCAGAGGCGGGGTATCAGAGTTGGGGAATCAGAGGCGGGGAGTCAGATATGGGGAATAAGAGGCGGGGAATCAGAGGCGGGGAAACAGAGGCGAGGAATCGTAGGCGGGGAATCAGAGGCAGGGAATCAGACACGGGGAATCAGAGGCGGGGAATCAGAGATGGGGAATCAGAGGCGGGGCATCAGAGGCAGGGAATCAGATGCGAGGAATCAGAGGCGGGGAATCAGAGGTGGGGAATCAGAGGCGGGAAATCGGAGTGGGGAATCAGATGCGGGGAATCAGATATGGGGAAACAGAGGCGGGGAATCAGAAGTGGGGAAACAGAGGCGGGGAATCAGATATGGGGAATCAGAGGTGGGGAACCAGAGGTTGGGAATAAGAGGCAGGGAATCAGACGCGGGGAATCAGAGGCGGGGAATCAGAGGCAGGGAATCGGATGTGCGGAATCAGAGATGGGGAATCAGAGGTGGGGAATCAGAGTCCGGGGAAACAGTGGCGGGGAATCAGATATGGGGAATCAGAGACGGCGAATCAGAGACAGGGAATCAGAGGCAGGGAATCAGATGTGGGGAATCAGAGTCGGTGAATCAGATATGGGGAAACAGAGGCGTGGAATCAGAGGCGGGGAAACAGAGGCGGAGAATCAGATATAGGGAATCATAGGTGGGGAATCATAGGTTGGGAATCAGAGGCAGGGAATCAGACGCGGGGAATCAGAGGCGGGGAATCAGAGGCAGGGAATCGGATGTGCGGAATCAGAGATGGTGAATCAGAGGTGGGGAATCAGAGTCCGGGGAAACAGCGGCGGGGAATCAGATATGGGGAATCAGAGACGGCGAATCAAAGACAGGGAATCAGAGGCAGGGAATCAGATGTGGGGAATCAGAGGCGGCGAATCAGATATGGGGAAACAGAGGCGGGGAATCAGAGGCGGGGAAACAGAGGCGGAGAATCAGATATAGGGAATCAGAGGTGGGGAATCATAGGTTGGGAATCAGAGGCAGGGAATCAGACGCGGGGAATCAGAGGCGGGGAATCAGAGGCAGGGAATCGGATGTGCGGAATCTGAGATGGGGAATCTGAGGTGGGGAATCAGAGTCCGGGAATCAGATATGGGGAAACAGAGGCGGGGAATCAGAGGCGGGGAAACAGAGGCGGGGAAACAGATATGGGGAAACAGAGGCGCGGAATCAGAGGCGGGGAAATGAGGCGGGGAATCAGATATGGGGAATCAGAGGTGGGGAATCAGAGGTTGAGAATCAGAGGCAGGGAATCAGAGGCTGTGAATCAGAGGCAGGGAATCAGATGCGGGGAATCAGAGGCGGGGAATGAGAGGTGGGGAATCAGAGTCCAGGAATCAGAGATGGTGAATCAGAGGAGGGGAATCAGAGGCGGGGAAACATAGGTGGGGAATCAGATGTGGGGAATCAGAGGTGGGGAATCAGAGGCGGTGAATTAGAGATGGGGAATCAGAGGCTGTGAATCAGAGGCAGGAAATCAGACACGGGGAATAGGAGGCGGGGAATCAGAGGCAGTGAATCAGAGCTGGGGAATCAGAGGTTGGGAATCAGAGGCGAGGAATCAGAGGCGGTGAATCAGAGACAGGGAATCAGAGGCAGGGAATCAGATGTGGGGAATCAGAGATGGGGAATCAGAGGCAGGGAATCAGAATCAGAAGCGGGGAATCAGAGGCGGGGAATCAGAGGCCGGGAATCACAGGCCGGGAATCAGAGGCCGGGAATCTGAGGTGGGGAATCAGAGGCAGGGAATCAGACGTGGGGAACCAGAGGCGGGGGTTCATAGCTGACGAATCACGGGCGGGGAATCAGAGGTGTGGAATCAGAGGCTGGGAATCAGATATGGGGAATCAGAGGGGCGAATCAGAGGCGGGGAAACAGAGGCGGGGAATCAGATATGGGGAATCAGAGGTGGGGAATCAGAGGTTGTGAATCAGAGATGGGGAATCAGAGGCGGGGAATCAGAGGCAGGGAATCAGACGCGGGGAATCAGAGGCGGGGAATCAGAGCTGGGGAATCAGAGGTGGGGAATCAGGGGCAGGGAATCAGTGGCAGGGAATCAGAGGCGGGGAATCAGAGGCGGGGAATCAGAGGCAGGGAATCAGACACGGGGAATCAGAGGCGGGGAATCAGAGATGGGGAATCAGAGGCGGGGAATCAGAGCTGGGGAATCAGAGGCGGGGAATCAGACGCGGGGAATCAGAGGTGGGGAATCAGAGGCGGTGAATCAGAGATGGGGAATAAGAGGCGGGGAATCAGAGGCAGGAAATCAGACACGGGGATTCAGAGGCTGGGAATCAGACGCGGGGAATCAGAGGCGGGGAATGAGATATGGAGAATCAGAGGCGGGGAATCAGAGGCGGGGAAACAGAGGTGGTGAATCAGATATGGGGAATCAGAGGTGGCGAATCAAAGGCGGTGAATCAGAGATGGGGAATCAGAGGCGCGGAATCAGAGGCAGGGAATCAGATGCGGGGAATCAGAGGAGGCGAATCAGAGCTGGCGAATCAGAGGCGGGGAATAGAGGTGGGCAATCAGAGCCGGGGAATCAGATATGGGGAAACAGAGGCGGGGAATCAGATATGGGGAATAAGAGGTGGGGAATCAGAGGTTGTGAATCAGAGATGGGGAATCAAGGCGGGGAATCAGAGGCAGGGAATCAGATGCGGGGAATCAGAGGCGTGGATTCAGAGCTGGGGAATCAGAGGCGGGGAATCAGAGTTGGGGAATCAGAGGCAGGGAATCAGATATGGGGAATCAGAGGCGGGGAATCAGAGGCGGGGAAACAGAGGCGGGGAATCAGATATGGGGAATCAGAGGTGGGGAATCAGGGGCAGGGAATCAGTGGCAGGGAATCAGAGGCGGGGAATCAGAGGCGGGGAATCAGAGGCAGGGAATCAGATATGGGGAATCAGAGGCGGGGAATCAGAAATGGGGAATCAGAGGCGGGGAATCAGAGGCAGGGAATCGGACGCCGGGAATCAGAGGCGGGGAATCAGAGGCGGGGAATCAGATATGGGGAAATAGAGGTGGGGAATCAGATATGGAAAATCAGAGGTGTGGAATCAGAGGTTGGGAATCAGAGGCAGGGAATCAGAGGCGGGGAAACAGAGGCGGGGAATCAGATATGGTGAATCAGAGGTGGCGAATCAAAGGCGGTGAAACAGAGATGGGGAATCAGGGCAGGGAATCAGAGGCAGGGAATCAGAGCTGGGGAAACAGAGGCGGGGAATCAGATATGGGGAATCAGAGGTGGGGAATCAGGGGCGGGGAATCAGTGGCAGGGAATCAGAGCTGGGGAATCAGAGGTGGGGATTCAGAGCTGGGGAAACAGAGGCGGGGAATCAGATATGGGGAATCAGAGGTGGGGAATCAGGGGCGGGGAATTAGTGGCAGGGAATCAGAGGCCGGGAATAAAAGGCGGGGAATCAGAGCTGGAGAATCAGAGGCGGGGAATCAGAGTTGGGGAATCAGAGGTGGGGAATTAGAGGTTAAGAATCAGAGGCAGGGAATCAGAGGCGGGGAATCAGAGGCGGGGAATCAGAGGCAGGGAATCGGATGTGCGGAATCAGAGATGGGGAATCAGAGGTGGGGATTCAGAGGTGGTGAATCAGAGAAGGGGAATCAGAGGCGGGGAATCAGAGGCAGGGAATCAGACGCAGGGAATCAAAGGCGGGGAATCATAGCTGGCGAATTAGAGGAGGGGAATCAGAGTTGGGGAATCAGAGGCGGGGAATCAGATATGGGAAAACAGAGGCGGGGAATCAGAGGCGGGGAAACAGAGGCGGGAAATCTGATATGGGGAATCAGAGGTGGGGAATCAGGGGCAGGGAATCAGTGGCAGGGAATCAGACGCGGGGAATCAGAGGCGGGGAATCACATGCAGGGAATCAGACATGGGGAATCAGAGGCGGGGAATCAGAGATTGGGAATCAGAGGCGGGGAATCAGAGGCAGGGAATCGGATGCCGGAAATCAGAGGCGGGAAATCAGAGCTGGGGAATCAAAGGAGGGGAATCAGAGTTGGGGAATCAGAGGCGGCGAAGCAGATATGGGGAAAATGAGGCGGGGAATCAGATATGGGGAATCAAAGGTGGGGAATCAGATATGGGGAATCAGAGGCTAGGAATCAGAGGGGGGGAAACAGAGGCGGGGAATAAGATATGGGCAATCAGAGGTGGCGAATCAGAGGTAGAGAATCAGAGATGGGGAAGCAGAGGTGGGGAATCAGAGGCGGGAAATCAGAGCTGGGGAATCAGAGGCGGGGAATCAGAGTTGGGGAATCAGAGTCCGGGTATCAGAGATGGGGAATCAGAGGCGGGGAATCAAATATGGGGAATCAGAGGTGGGGAATCAGAGGCGGGGAAACAGAGGCGGTGAATCAGATATGGGGAATCAGAGGTGGCGAATCAGAGGTTGAGAATCAGAGATGGGGAAGCAGAGGTGGGGAATCAGATGTGATGAATTAGAGATGGGGAATCAGAGGCGGGGTATCAGAGGCGGCCAATCAGAGGCGGGGAATCAGAGGCGTGGAATCAGATATGGGAAATCAGAGGTGGGGAATCAGAGGCGGGGAAACAGAGGCGGGGAATCAGATATGGGGTATCAGAGGTGGGGAATCAGTGGCAGGGAATCAGAGGAGGGGATTCAGAGGCGGGGAATCAGAGGCAGGGAATCAGACACTGGGAATCAGAGGCGGTGAATCAGGGATGGGGAATGAGAGGCCGGGAAACAGAGGTGGGGAATCAGAGACCGGGAATCAGAGATGGGGAATCAGAGGCGGGGAATCAGATATGGGGAATCAGAGGCGGGGAATCAGAAGCGGGGAAACAGAGGCGGTGAATCAGATATTCGGAATCAGAGGTTGCGAATCAGAGGTAGAGAATCAGAGATGGGGAAGCAGAGGTGGGGAATCAGATGTGATGAATTAGAGATGGGGAATCAGAGGCGGGGTATCAGAGGTGCCAATCAGAGGCGGTGAAACAGAGGCGGGGAATCAGATATGGGGAAACAGAGGCGGGGAATCAGAGGCAGGGAAACAGAGGCGGGGAATCAGATATGGGGATTCAGAGGTGGGGAATAACAGGTTGCGAATCAGAGGCAGGGAATCAGAGGCGGGGAATCAGAGGCGGGGAATCAGAGGCAGGGAATCGGATGTGCAGAATCAGAGATGGGGAATCAGAGGTGGGGAATCAGAGGTGGTGAATCAGAGATGGGGAATCAAAGGCGTGGAATGAGAGGCAGGGTCAGACACGGGGAATCAGAGGCGGGGAATCAGATGTGGGGAACCAGAGGAGGGGAATCATAGCTGGCGAATCAGAGGCGGGGAATCAGAGGTGGGGAATCATAGGCGGGGAATCAGATATGGGGAATCAGAGGTGGGGAATCAGAGGCGGGGAAACAGAGGCGGGGAATCAGATATGTTGGATCAGAGGTGGGGAATCAGAGGCGGGGAATCAGAGCTGGGGAATCAGAGGCGGGGAATCAGAGTTGGGGAATCTGAGGCAGGGAATCAGATATGGGGAATCAGAGGTGGGGAATCAGAGGCGGGGAAACAGAGGCGGGGAATCAGATATGGGGTATCAGAGGTGGGGAATCAGGAGCGGGGAATCAGTGGCAGGGAATCAGAGGAGGGGATTCAGAGGCGGGGATTCAGAGGCAGGGAATCAGACACTGGGAGTCAGAGGCGGTGAATCAGGGATTGGGAATCAGAGGCCGGGAAACAGAGGTGGGGAATCAGAGACCGGGAATCAGAGATGGGGAATCAGAGGCGGGGAATCAGATATGGGGAATCAGAGGTGGGGAATCAGAGGCAGGGAAACAGAGGCGGTGAATCAGATATTGGGAATCAGAGGTGGCGAATCAGAGGTAGAGAATCGGAGATGGGGAAGCAGAGGTGGGGAATCAGATGTGATGAATTAGAGATGGGGAATCAGAGGCGGGGTATCAGAGGTGCCAATCAGAGGCGGGGAAACAGAGGCGGGGAATCAGATATGGGGAATATGAGGTGGGGAATAAGAGGTTGCGAATCAGAGGCAGGGAATCAGAGGCGGGGAATCAGAGGCGGGGAATCAGAGGCAGGGAATCGGATGTGCGGAATCAGAGATGGGGTATCAGAGGTGGGGAATCAGAGGTGGTGAGTCAGACATGGGGAATCAGAGGCGGGGAATCAGAGGCAGGGAATCAGAAACGGGGAATCAGAGGCGGGCAATCATAACTGGCGAATCAGAGGAGGGGAATCAGTGGTGGGGAATCAGAGGCGGGGAATCAGATATGGTGAATCAGAGGTGGGGAATCAGAGGCGGGGAAACAGAGGCCGGGAATCAGATATGTTGTATCACAGGTGGGGAATCAGAGGCGGGAAATCAGAGCTGGGGATTCAGAGGCGGGGAAATCAGAGTTGGGGAATCAGAGTCCGGGAATCAGAGATGGGAAATCAGAGGAGGGGAATCAAATATGGGGAATCAGAGGCGGGGAATCAGAGTTGGGGAATGAGTCCGGGAATCAGAGATGGGGAATTAGAGGCGGGGAATCAAATATGGGGAATCAGAGGCGGGGAATCAGATGCGGGGAAACAGAGGCGGTGAATCAGATATGGGCAATCAGAGGTGGCGAATCAGAGGTAGAGAATCAGAGATGGGGAAGCAGAGGTGGGGAATCAGATGTGATGAATTAGAGATGGGGAATCAGAGGCGGGGTATCAGAGGCGGGGAATCAGAGTTGGGGAATCAGAGGAGGGGAATCAGATATGGGGAAACAGAGGCCGGGAATCAGAGGCAGGGAAACAGAGGCGGGGAATCAGATATGGGGAATCAGAGGTGGGGAATTAGAGGTTGCGAATCAGAGGCAGGGAATCAGAGGCGGAGAATCAGAGGCGGGGAATCATAGGCAGGGAATCGGATGAGCAGAATCAGAGATGGGGAATCAGAGGTGGGGAATCAGAGGTGGAGAATCAGAGAAGGGGAATCAGAGGCGGGGAATCAGATGCAGGGAATCAGATGCAGGGAATCAGAGGCGGGGAATCATAGCTGGCGAATCAGAGGAGGGGAATCAGAGTTGGGGAATCAGAGGCGGGGAATCAGATATGGGGAAACAGAGGCGGGGAATCAGAGGCGGGGAAACAGAGGCGGGGAATCAGATATGGGGATTCAGAGGTGGGGAATCAGAGGTTGGGAATCAGAGGCAGGGAATCAGAGGCGGGGAATCAGAGGCAGGGAATCAGATGCGGGGAATCAGAGGCAGGGAATCAGAGCTGGGGAATCAGAGGCGGGGAATCAGAGTTGGGAAATCAGAGGTGGGGAATCAGGGGCGGGGAATCAGTGGCAGGGAATCAGAGGCCGGGAATAAAAGGCGGGGAATCAGAGCTGGAGAATCAGAGGCGGGGAATCAGAGTTGGGGAATCAGAGGTGGGGAATTAGAGGTTAAGAATCAGAGGCAGGGAATCAGAGGCGGGGAATCAGAGGCGGGGAATCAGAGGCAGGGAATCGGATGTGCGGAATCAGAGATGGGGAATCAGAGGTGGGGATTCAGAGGTGGTGAATCAGAGAAGGGGAATCAGAGGCGGGGAATCAGAGGCAGGGAATCAGACGCAGGGAATCAAAGGCGGGGAATCATAGCTGGCGAATTAGAGGAGGGGAATCAGAGTTGGGGAATCAGAGGCGGGGAATCAGATATGGGGAAACAGAGGTGGGGAATCAGAGGCGGGGAAACAGAGGCGGGAAATCAGATATGGGGAATCAGAGGTGGGGAATCAGGGGCAGGGAATCAGTGGCAGGGAATCAGACGCGGGGAATCAGAGGCGGGGAATCAGATGCAGGGAATCAGACACGGGGAATCAGAGGCGGGGAATCAGAGATGGGGAATCAGAGGCGGGGAATCAGAGGCAGGGAATTGGATGCCGGAAATCAGAGGCGGGAAATCAGAGCTGGGTAATCAGAGGAGGGGAATCAGAGTTGGGGAATCAGAGGCGGCGAAGCAGATATGGGGAAAATGAGGCGGGGAATCAGATATGGGGAATCAAAGGCGGGGAATCAGATATGGGGAATCAGAGGCTTGGAATCAGAGGGGGGGAAAGAGAGGCGGGGAATCAGTGGCAGGGAATCAGATATGGGGAAACAGAGGCGGGGAATCAGAGGCGGGCAAACAGAGGCGGGGAATTAGATATGGGGAATCAGAGGTGGGGAATCAGAGGTGGTGAATCAGAGATGGGGAATCACAGGCGGGGAATCAGAGGCAGGGAATAGAACGCGGGGAATCAGAGGCAGGGAATCAGAGCTGGGGAATCAGAGGCGGGGAATCAGATATGGGAAAACAGAAGCGGGGAATCAGAGGCGGGGAAACAGAGGCGGGGAATCAGACATGGTGAATCGGATGCGGAGAATCAGAGGTGGGGAATCAGAGCTGGGGAATCAGAGGCGGGGAATCAGAGTTGGGGCATCAGAGGTGGGGAATTAGATATGGGGAAACAGAGGCGGGGAATCAGAGGCGGGGAAACAGAGGCGGGGAATCAGATATGGGGAATCAGAGGTGGGGAATCAGAGGCAGGGAATCAGATGTGCGGAATCAGAGATGGGGAATCAGAGGCAGGGAATCAGAATCAGAAGCGGGGAATCAGAGGCCGGGAATCAGAGACCGGGAATCAGATGCTGGGAATAAGAGGCCGGGAATCAGAGGTGGGGAATCAGTGTCCGGGAATCAGAGATGGGGATTCAGAGGCCGGGAATGAGATATGGAGAATCAGAGGCGGGGAATCAGAGGCGGGGAAACAGAGGTGGTGAATCACATATGGGGAATCAGAGGTGGCGAATCAAAGGCGGTGAATCAGATATGGGGAATCAGAGGCGCGGAATCAGAGGCAGGGAATCAGATGCGGGGAATCAGAGGAGGCGAATCAGAGCTGGCGAATCAGAGGCGGGGAATAGAGGTGGGCAATCAGAGCCGGGGAATCAGATATGGGGAAACAGAGGCGGTGAATCAGATATGGGCAATCAGAGGTGGCGAATCAGAGGTAGAGAATCAGAGATGGGGAAGCAGAGGTGGGGAATCAGATGTGATGAATTAGAGATGGGGAATCAGAGGCGGGGTATCAGAGGCGGGGAATCAGAGTTGGGGAATCAGAGGAGGGGAATCAGATATGGGGAAACAGAGGCCGGGAATCAGAGGCAGGGAAACAGAGGCGGGGAATCAGATATGGGGAATCAGAGGTGGGGAATTAGAGGTTGCGAATCAGAGGCAGGGAATCAGAGGCGGAGAATCAGAGGCGGGGAATCATAGGCAGGGAATCGGATGAGCGGAATCAGAGATGGGGAATCAGAGGTGGGGAATCAGAGGTGGAGAATCAGAGAAGGGGAATCAGAGGCGGGGAATCAGATGCAGGGAATCAGATGCAGGGAATCAGAGGCGGGGAATCATAGCTGGCGAATCAGAGGAGGGGAATCAGAGTTGGGGAATCAGAGGCGGGGAATCAGATATGGGGAAACAGAGGCGGGGAATCAGAGGCGGGGAAACAGAGGCGGGGAATCAGATATGGGGATTCAGAGGTGGGGAATCAGAGGTTGGGAATCAGAGGCAGGGAATCAGAGGCGGGGAAACAGAGGCAGGGAATCAGATGCGGGGAATCAGAGGCAGGGAATCAGAGCTGGGGAATCAGAGGCGGGGAATCAGAGTTGGGAAATCAGAGGTGGGGAATCAGGGGCGGGGAATCAGTGGCAGGGAATCAGAGGCCGGGGATAAAAGGCGGGGAATCAGAGCTGGAGAATCAGAGGCGGGGAATCAGAGTTGGGGAATCAGAGGTGGGGAATTAGAGGTTAAGAATCAGAGGCAGGGAATCAGAGGCGGGGAATCAGAGGCGGGGAATCAGAGGCAGGGAATCGGATGTGCGGAATCAGAGATGGGGAATCAGAGGTGGGGATTCAGAGGTGGTGAATCAGAGAAGGGGAATCAGAGGCGGGGAATCAGAGGCAGGGAATCAGACGCAGGTAATCAAAGGCGGGGAATCATAGCTGGCGAATTAGAGGAGGGGAATCAGAGTTGGGGAATCAGAGGCGGGGAATCAGATATGGGGAAACAGAGGTGGGGAATCAGAGGCGGGGAAACAGAGGCGGGAAATCAGATATGGGGAATCAGAGGTGGGGAATCAGGGGCAGGGAATCAGTGGCAGGGAATCAGACGCGGGGAATCAGAGGCGGGGAATCAGATGCAGGGAATCAGACACGGGGAATCAGAGGCGGGGAATCAGAGATGGGGAATCAGAGGCGGGGAATCAGAGGCAGGGAATTGGATGCCGGAAATCAGAGGCGGGAAATCAGAGCTGGGTAATCAGAGGAGGGGAATCAGAGTTGGGGAATCAGAGGCGGCGAAGCAGATATGGGGAAAATGAGGCGGGGAATCAGATATGGGGAATCAAAGGCGGGGAATCAGATATGGGGAATCAGAGGCTAGGAATCAGAGGGGGGGAAAGAGAGGCAGGGAATCAGTGGCAGGGAATCAGATATGGGGAAACAGAGGCGGGGAATCAGAGGCGGGCAAACAGAGGCGGGGAATTAGATATGGGGAATCAGAGGTGGGGAATCAGAGGTGGTGAATCAGAGATGGGGAATCACAGGCGGGGAATCAGAGGCAGGGAATAGAACGCGGGGAATCAGAGGCAGGGAATCAGAGCTGGGGAATCAGAGGCGGGGAATCAGATATGGGAAAACAGAAGCGGGGAATCAGAGGCGGGGAAACAGAGGCGTGGAATCAGACATGGGGAATCGGATGCGGAGAATCAGAGGTGGGGAATCAGAGCTGGGGAATCAGAGGCGGGGAATCAGAGTTGGGGCATCAGAGGTGGGGAATTAGATATGGGGAAACAGAGGCGGGGAATCAGAGGCGGGGAAACAGAGGCGGGGAATCAGATATGGGGAATCAGAGGTGGGGAATCAGAGGCAGGGAATCAGATGTGCGGAATCAGAGATGGGGAATCAGAGGCAGGGAATCAGAATCAGAAGCGGGGAATCAGAGGCCGGGAATCAGAGACCGGGAATCAGATGCTGGGAATAAGAGGCCGGGAATCAGAGGTGGGGAATCAGTGTCCGGGAATCAGAGATGGGGATTCAGAGGCGGGGAATGAGATATGGAGAATCAGAGGCGGGGAATTAGAGGCGGGGAAACAGAGGTGGTGAATCACATATGGGGAATCAGAGGTGGCGAATCAAAGGCGGTGAATCAGATATGGGGAATCAGAGGCGCGGAATCAGAGGCAGGGAATCAGATGCGGGGAATCAGAGGAGGCGAATCAGAGCTGGCGAATCAGAGGCGGGGAATAGAGGTGGGCAATCAGAGCCGGGGAATCAGATATGGGGAAACAGAGGCGGGGAATCAGATATGGGGAATAAGAGGTGGGGAATCAGAGGTTGTGAATCAGAGATAGGGAATCAAGGTGGGGAATCAGAGGCAGGGAATCAGATGCGGGGAATCAGAGGCGTGGATTCAGAGCTGGGGAATCAGAGGCGGGGAATCAGAGTTGGGGAATCAGAGGCAGGGAATCAGATATGGGGAATCAGAGGAGGGGTATCAGAGGCGGGAAACAGAGGCGGGGAACCAGATATGGGGAATCAGAGGTGGGGAATCAGGGGCAGGGAATCAGTGGCAGGGAATCAGAGGCGGGGAATCAGAGGCGGGGAATCAGAGGCAGGGAATCAGACACGGGGAATCAGAGGCGGGGAATCAGAGATGGGGAATCAGAGGCGGGGAATCAGAGCTGGGGAATCAGAGGCGGGGAATCAGAGGCAGGGAATCAGACGCGGGGAATCAGAGGTGGGGAATCAGAGGCGGTGAATCAGAGATGGGGAATAAGAGGCGGGGAATCAGAGGCAGGAAATCAGACACGGGGATTCAGAGGCTGGGAATCAGACGCGGGGAATCAGAGGCGGGGAATGAGATATGGAGAATCAGAGGCGGGGAATCAGAGGCGGGGAAACAGAGGTGGTGAATCAGATATGGGGAATCAGAGGTGGCGAATCAAAGGCGGTGAATCAGAGATGGGGAATCAGATGCGTGGAATCAGAGGAGGCGAATCAGAGCTGGCGAATCAGAGGCGGGGAATAGAGGTGGGCAATCAGAGCCGGGGAATCAGATATGGGGAAACAGAGGCGGGGAATCAGATATGGGGAATAAGAGGTGGGGAATCAGAGGTTGTGAATCAGAGATGGGGAATCAAGGCGGGGAATCAGAGGCAGGGAATCAGATGCGGGGAATCAGAGGCGTGGATTCAGAGCTGGGGAATCAGAGGCGGGGAATCAGAGTTGGGGAATCAGAGGCAGGGAATCAGATATGGGGAATCAGAGGCGGGGAATCAGAGGCGGGGAAACAGAGGCGGGGAATCAGATATGGGGAATCAGAGGTGGGGAATCAGGGGCAGGGAATCAGTGGCAGGGAATCAGAGGCGGGGAATCAGAGGCGGGGAATCAGATGCAGGGAATCAGATATGGGGAATCAGAGGCGGGGAATCAGAGATGGGGAATCAGAGGCGGGGAATCAGAGGCAGGGAATCGGACGCCGGGAATCAGAGGCGGGGAATCAGAGGCGGGGAATCAGATATGGGGAAATAGAGGTGGGGAATCAGATATGGAAAATCAGAGGTGTGGAATCAGAGGTTGGGAATCAGAGGCAGGGAATCAGAGGCGGGGAAACAGAGGCGGGGAATCAGATATGGTGAATCAGAGGTGGCGAATCAAAGGCGGTGAAACAGAGATGGGGAATCAGGGCAGGGAATCAGAGGCAGGGAATCAGAGCTGGGGAAACAGAGGCGGGGAATCAGATATGGGGAATCAGAGGTGGGGAATCAGGGGCGGGGAATCAGTGGCAGGGAATCAGAGCTGGGGAATCAGAGGTGGGGATTCAGAGCTGGGGAAACAGAGGCGGGGAATCAGATATGGGGAATCAGAGGTGGGGAATCAGGGGCGGGGAATCAGTGGCAGGGAATCAGAGGCCGGGAATAAAAGGCGGGGAATCAGAGCTGGAGAATCAGAGGCGGGGAATCAGAGTTGGGGAATCAGAGGTGGGGAATTAGAGGTTAAGAATCAGAGGCAGGGAATCAGAGGCGGGGAATCAGAGGCGGGGAATCAGAGGCAGGGAATCGGATGTGCGGAATCAGAGATGGGGAATCAGAGGTGGGGATTCAGAGGTGGTGAATCAGAGAAGGGGAATCAGAGGCGGGGAATCAGAGGCAGGGAATCAGACGCAGGGAATCAAAGGCGGGGAATCATAGCTGGCGAATTAGAGGAGGGGAATCAGAGTTGGGGAATCAGAGGCGGGGAATCAGATATGGGGAAACAGAGGCGGGGAATCAGAGGCGGGGAAACAGAGGCGGGAAATCTGATATGGGGAATCAGAGGTGGGGAATCAGGGGCAGGGAATCAGTGGCAGGGAATCAGACGCGGGGAATCAGAGGCGGGGAATCAGATGCAGGGAATCAGACACGGGGAATCAGAGGCGGGGAATCAGAGATTGGGAATCAGAGGCGGGGAATCAGAGGCAGGGAATCGGATGCCGGAAATCAGAGGCGGGAAATCAGAGCTGGGGAATCAGAGGAGGGGAATCAGAGTTGGGGAAACAGAGGCAGCGAAGCAGATATGGGGAAAATGAGGCGGGGAATCAGATATGGGGAATCAAAGGTGGGGAATCAGATATGGGGAATCAGAGGCTAGGAATCAGAGGGGGGGAAACAGAGGCGGGGAATAAGATATGGGCAATCAGAGGTGGCGAATCAGAGGTAGAGAATCAGAGATGGGGAAGCAGAGGTGGGGAATCAGAGGCGGGAAATCAGAGCTGGGGAATCAGAGGCGGGGAATCAGAGTTGGGGAATCAGAGTCCGGGAATCAGAGATGGGGAATCAGAGGCGGGGAATCAAATATGGGGAATCAGAGGTGGGGAATCAGAGGCGGGGAAACAGAGGCGGTGAATCAGATATGGGGAATCAGAGGTGGCGAATCAGAGGTTGAGAATCAGAGATGGGGAAGCAGAGGTGGGGAATCAGATGTGATGAATTAGAGATGGGGAATCAGAGGCGGGGTATCAGAGGCGGCCAATCAGAGGCGGGGAATCAGAGGCGTGGAATCAGATATGGGAAATCAGAGGTGGGGAATCAGAGGCGGGGAAACAGAGGCGGGGAATCAGATATGGGGTATCAGAGGTGGGGAATCAGTGGCAGGGAATCAGAGGAGGGGATTCAGAGGCGGGGAATCAGAGGCATGGAATCAGACACTGGGAATCAGAGGCGGTGAATCAGGGATGGGGAATGAGAGGCCGGGAAACAGAGGTGGGGAATCAGAGACCGGGAATCAGAGATGGGGAATCAGAGGCGGGGAATCTGATATGGGGAATCAGAGGCGGGGAATCAGAAGCGGGGAAACAGAGGCGGTGAATCAGATATTCGGAATCAGAGGTTGCGAATCAGAGGTAGAGAATCAGAGATGGGGAAGCAGAGGTGGGGAATCAGATGTGATGAATTAGAGATGGGGAATCAGAGGCGGGGTATCAGAGGTGCCAATCAGAGGCGGTGAAACAGAGGCGGGGAATCAGATATGGGGAAACAGAGGCGGGGAATCAGAGGCAGGGAAACAGAGGCGGGGAATCAGATATGGGGATTCAGAGGTGGGGAATAACAGGTTGCGAATCAGAGGCAGGGAATCAGAGGCGGGGAATCAGAGGCGGGGAATCAGAGGCAGGGAATCGGATGTGCAGAATCAGAGATGGGGAATCAGAGGTGGGGAATCAGAGGTGGTGAATCAGAGATGGGGAATCAAAGGCGTGGAATGAGAGGCAGGGTCAGACACGGGGAATCAGAGGCGGGGAATCAGATGTGGGGAACCAGAGGAGGGGAATCATAGCTGGCGAATCAGAGGCGGGGAATCAGAGGTGGGGAATCATAGGCGGGGAATCAGATATGGGGAATCAGAGGTGGGGAATCAGAGGCGGGGAAACAGAGGCGGGGAATCAGATATGTTGGATCAGAGGTGGGGAATCAGAGGCGGGGAATCAGAGCTGGGGAATCAGAGGCGGGGAATCAGAGTTGGGGAATCAGAGGCAGGGAATCAGATATGGGGAATCAGAGGTGGGGAATCAGAGGCGGGGAAACAGAGGCGGGGAATCAGATATGGGGTATCAGAGGTGGGGAATCAGGAGCGGGGAATCAGTGGCAGGGAATCAGAGGAGGGGATTCAGAGGCGGGGAATCAGAGGCAGGGAATCAGACACTGGGAGTCAGAGGCGGTGAATCAGGGATTGGGAATCAGAGGCCGGGAAACAGAGGTGGGGAATCAGAGACCGGGAATCAGAGATGGGGAATCAGAGGCGGGGAATCAGATATGGGGAATCAGAGGTGGGGAATCAGAGGCAGGGAAACAGAGGCGGTGAATCAGATATTGGGAATCAGAGGTGGCGAATCAGAGGTAGAGAATCGGAGATGGGGAAGCAGAGGTGGGGAATCAGATGTGATGAATTAGAGATGGGGAATCAGAGGCGGGGTATCAGAGGTGCCAATCAGAGGCGGGGAAACAGAGGTGGGGAATCAGATATGGGGAATCAGAGGTGGGGAATAAGAGGTTGCGAATCAGAGGCAGGGAATCAGAGGCGGGGAATCAGAGGCGGGGAATCAGAGGCAGGGAATTGGATGTGCGGAATCAGAGATGGGGTATCAGAGGTGGGGAATCAGAGGTGGTGAGTCAGACATGGGGAATCAGAGGCGGGGAATCAGAGGCAGGGAATCAGAAACGGGGAATCAGAGGCGGGCAATCATAACTGGCGAATCAGAGGAGGGGAATCAGTGGTGGGGAATCAGAGGCGGGGAATCAGATATGGTGAATCAGAGGTGGGGAATCAGAGGCGGGGAAACAGAGGCCGGGAATCAGATATGTTGTATCACAGGTGGGGAATCAGAGGCGGGAAATCAGAGCTGGGGATTCAGAGGCGGGGAAATCAGAGTTGGGGAATCAGAGTCCGGGAATCAGAGATGGGAAATCAGAGGAGGGGAATCAAATATGGGGAATCAGAGGCGGGGAATCAGAGTTGGGGAATGAGTCCGGGAATCAGAGATGGGGAATTAGAGGCGGGGAATCAAATATGGGGAATCAGAGGCGGGGAATCAGATGCGGGGAAACAGAGGCGGTGAATCAGATATGGGCAATCAGAGGTGGCGAATCAGAGGTAGAGAATCAGAGATGGGGAAGCAGAGGTGGGGAATCAGATGTGATGAATTAGAGATGGGGAATCAGAGGCGGGGTATCAGAGGCGGGGAATCAGAGTTGGGGAATCAGAGGAGGGGAATCAGATATGGGGAAACAGAGGCCGGGAATCAGAGGCAGGGAAACAGAGGCGGGGAATCAGATATGGGGAATCAGAGGTGGGGAATTAGAGCTTGCGAATCAGAGGCAGGGAATCAGAGGCGGAGAATCAGAGGCGGGGAATCATAGGCAGGGAATCGGATGAGCGGAATCAGAGATGGGGAATCAGAGGTGGGGAATCAGAGGTGGAGAATCAGAGAAGAGGAATCAGAGGCGGGGAATCAGATGCAGGGAATCAGATGCAGGGAATCAGAGGCGGGGAATCATAGCTGGCGAATCAGAGGAGGGGAATCAGAGTTGGGGAATCAGAGGCGGGGAATCAGATATGGGGAAACAGAGGCGGGGAATCAGAGGCGGGGAAACAGAGGCGGGGAATCAGATATGGGGATTCAGATGTGGGGAATCAGAGGTTGGGAATCAGAGGCAGGGAATCAGAGGCGGGGAATCAGAGGCAGGGAATCAGATGCGGGGAATCAGAGGCAGGGAATCAGAGCTGGGGAATCAGAGGCGGGGAATCAGAGTTGGGAAATCAGAGGTGGGGAATCAGGGGCGGGGAATCAGTGGCAGGGAATCAGAGGCCGGGAATAAAAGGCGGGGAATCAGAGCTGGAGAATCAGAGGCGGGGAATCAGAGTTGGGGAATCAGAGGTGGGGAATTAGAGGTTAAGAATCAGAGGCAGGGAATCAGAGGCGGGGAATCAGAGGCGGGGAATCAGAGGCAGGGAATCGGATGTGCGGAATCAGAGATGGGGAATCAGAGGTGGGGATTCAGAGGTGGTGAATCAGAGAAGGGGAATCAGAGGCGGGGAATCAGAGGCAGGGAATCAGACGCAGGGAATCAAAGGCGGGGAATCATAGCTGGCGAATTAGAGGAGGGGAATCAGAGTTGGGGAATCAGAGGCGGGGAATCAGATATGGGGAAACAGAGGTGGGGAATCAGAGGCGGGGAAACAGAGGCGGGAAATCAGATATGGGGAATCAGAGGTGGGGAATCAGGGGCAGGGAATCAGTGGCAGGGAATCAGACGCGGGGAATCAGACGCGGGGAATCAGAGGCGGGGAATCAGATGCAGGGAATCAGACACGGGGAATCAGAGGCGGGGAATCAGAGATGGGGAATCAGAGGCGGGGAATCAGAGGCAGGGAATTGGATGCCGGAAATCAGAGGCGGGAAATCAGAGCTGGGTAATCAGAGGAGGGGAATCAGAGTTGGGGAATCAGAGGCGGCGAAGCAGATATGGGGAAAATGAGGCGGGGAATCAGATATGGGGAATCAAAGGCGGGGAATCAGATATGGGGAATCAGAGGCTAGGAATCAGAGGGGGGGAAAGAGAGGCGGGGAATCAGTGGCAGGGAATCAGAGGCCGGGAATAAAAGGCGGGGAATCAGAGCTGGAGAATCAGAGGCGGGGAATCAGAGTTGGGGAATCAGAGGTGGGGAATTAGAGGTTAAGAATCAGAGGCAGGGAATCAGAGGCGGGGAATCAGAGGCGGGGAATCAGAGGCAGGGAATCGGATGTGCGGAATCAGAGATGGGGAATCAGAGGTGGGGATTCAGAGGTGGTGAATCAGAGAAGGGGAATCAGAGGCGGGGAATCAGAGGCAGGGAATCAGACGCAGGGAATCAAAGGCGGGGAATCATAGCTGGCGAATTAGAGGAGGGGAATCAGAGTTGGGGAATCAGAGGCGGGGAAACAGAGGCGGGAAATCAGATATGGGGAATCAGAGGTGGGGAATCAGGGGCAGGGAATCAGTGGCAGGGAATCAGACGCGGGGAATCAGAGGCGGGGAATCAGATGCAGGGAATCAGACACGGGGAATCAGAGGCGGGGAATCAGAGATGGGGAATCAGAGGCGGGGAATCAGAGGCAGGGAATCGGATGCCGGAAATCAGAGGCGGGAAATCAGAGCTGGGGAATCAGAGGAGGGGAATCAGAGTTGGGGAATCAGAGGCGGCGAAGCAGATATGGGGAAAATGAGGCGGGGAATCAGATATGGGGAATCAAAGGCGGGGAATCAGATATGGGGAATCAGAGGCTAGGAATCAGAGGGGGGGAAACAGAGGCGGGGAATAAGATATGGGGAATCAGAGGCGGGGAATCAGAGTTGGGGAATCAGAGGCAGGGAATCAGATATGGGGAATCAGAGGCGGGGAATCAGAGGCGGGGAAACAGGCGGGGAATCAGATATGGGGAATCAGAAGTGGGGAATCAGGGGCAGGGAATCAGTGGCAGGGAATCAGAAAGGGGGAATCAGAGGCGGGGAATCAGAGTAAGGGAATCAGACACGGGGAATCAGAGGCGGGGAATCAGAGATGGGGAATCAGAGGCGGGGAATCAGAGGCAGGGAATCGGACGCCGGGAATCAGAGGCGGGGAATCAGAGCTGTGGAATCAGAGGCGGGGAATCAGAGTTGGGGAATCAGAGGCGGGGAATCAGATATGGGGAAATAGAGTCGGGGAATCAGATATGGGGAATCAGAGGTGTGGAATCAGAGGTTGGGAATCAGAGGCAGGGAATCAGAGGCGGGGAAACAGAGGCGGGGAATCAGATATGGGGAATCAGAGGTGGCGAATCAAAGGCGGTGAAACAGAGATGGGGAATCAGGGCAGGGAATCAGAGGCAGGGAATCAGAGCTGGGGAAACAGAGGCGGGGAATCAGATATGGGGAATCAGAGGTGGGGAATCAGGGGCGGGCAAACAGAGGCGGGGAATTAGATATGGGGAATCAGAGGTGGGGAATCAGAGGTGGTGAATCAGAGATGGGGAATCACAGGCGGGGAATCAGAGGCAGGGAATAGAACGCGGGGAATCAGAGGCAGGGAATCAGAGCTGGGGAATCAGAGGCGGGGAATCAGATATGGGAAAACAGAAGCGGGGAATCAGAGGCGGGGAAACAGAGGCGGGGAATCAGACATGGGGAATCGGATGCGGAGAATCAGAGGTGGGGAATCAGAGCTGGGGAATCAGTGGCGGGGAATCAGAGTTGGGGCATCAGAGGTGGGGAATTAGATATGGGGAAACAGAGGCGGGGAATCAGAGGCGGGGAAACAGTGGCGGGGAATCAGATATGGGGAATCAGAGGTGGGGAATCAGAGGCAGGGAATCAGATGTGCGGAATCAGAGATGGGGAATCAGAGGCAGGGAATCAGAATCAGAAGTGGGGAATCAGAGGCCGGGAATCAGAGACCGGGAAACAGATGCTGGGAATAAGAGGCCGGGAATCAGAGGTGGGGAATCAGTGTCCGGGAATCAGAGATGGGGATTCAGAGGCGGGCAATGAGATATGGAGAATCAGAGGCGGGGAATCAGAGGCGGGGAAACAGAGGTGGTGAATCACATATGGGGAATCAGAGGTGGCGAATCAAAGGCGGTGAATCAGAGATGGGGAATCAGAGGCGCGGAATCAGAGGCAGGGAATCAGATGCGGGGAATCAGAGGAGGCGAATCAGAGCTGGCGAATCAGAGGCGGGGAATAGAGGTGGGCAATCAGAGCCGGGGAATCAGATATGGGGAAACAGAGGCGGGGAATCAGATATGGGGAATAAGAGGTGGGGAATCAGAGGTTGTGAATCAGAGATAGGGAATCAAGGCGGGGAATCAGAGGCAGGGAATCAGATGCGGGGAATCAGAGGCGTGGATTCAGAGCTGGGGAATCAGAGGCGGGGAATCAGAGTTGGGAAATCAGAGGCAGGGAATCAGATATGGGGAATCAGAGGAGGGGTATCAGAGGCGGGAAACAGAGGCGGGGAACCAGATATGGGGAATCAGAGGTGGGGAATCAGGGGCAGGGAATCAGTGGCAGGGAATCAGAGGCGGGGAATCAGAGGCGGGGAATCAGAGGCAGGGAATCAGACACGGGGAATCAGAGGCGGGGAATCAGAGATGGGAAATCAGAGGCGGGGAATCAGAGCTGGGGAATCAGAGGCGGGGAATCAGAGGCAGGGAATCAGACGCGGGGAATCAGAGGTGGGGAATCAGAGGCGGTGAATCAGAGATGGGGAATAAGAGGCGGGGAATCAAAGGCAGGAAATCAGACACGGGGATTCAGAGGCTGGGAATCAGACGCGGGGAATCAGAGGCGGGGAATGAGATATGGAGAATCAGAGGCGGGGAATCAGAGGCGGGGAAACAGAGGTGGTGAATCAGATATGGGGAATCAGAGGTGGCGAATCAAAGGCGGTGAATCAGAGATGGGGAATCAGAGGCGCGGAATTAGAGGCAGGGAATCAGATGCGGGGAATCAGAGGAGGCGAATCAGAGCTGGCGAATCAGAGGCGGGGAATAGAGCTGGGCAATCAGAGCCGGGGAATCAGATATGGGGAAACAGAGGCGGGGAATCAGATATGGGGAATAAGAGGTGGGGAATCAGAGGTTGTGAATCAGAGATGGGGAATCAAGGCGGGGAATCAGAGGCAGGGAATCAGATGCGGGGAATCATAGGCGTGGATTCAGAGCTGGGGAATCAGAGGCGGGGAATCAGAGTTGGGGAATCAGAGGCAGGGAATCAGATATGGGGAATCAGAGGCGGGGAATCAGAGGCGGGGAAACAGAGGCGGGGAATCAGATATGGGGAATCAGAGGTGGGGAATCAGGGGCAGGGAATCAGTGGCAGGGAATCAGAGGCGGGGAATCAGAGGAGGGGAATCAGAGGCAGGGAATCAGATATGGGGAATCAGAGGCGGGGAATCAGAGATGGGGAATCAGAGGCGGGGAATCAGAGGCAGGGAATCGGACGCCGGGAATCAGAGGCGGGGAATCAGAGGCGGGGAATCAGATATGGGGAAATAGAGGTGGGGAATCAGATATGGAAAATCAGAGGTGTGGAATCAGAGGTTGGGAATCAGAGGCAGGGAATCAGAGGCGGGGAAACAGAGGCGGGGAATCAGATATGGTGAATCAGAGGTGGCGAATCAAAGGCGGTGAAACAGAGATGGGGAATCAGGGCAGGGAATCAGAGGCAGGGAATCAGAGCTGGGGAAACAGAGGCGGGGAATCAGATATGGGGAATCAGAGGTGGGGAATCAGGGGCGGGGAATCAGTGGCAGGGAATCAGAGCTGGGGAATCAGAGGTGGGGATTCAGAGCTGGGGAAACAGAGGCGGGGAATCAGATATGGGGAATCAGAGGTGGGAAATCAGGGGCGGGGAATCAGTGGCAGGGAATCAGAGGCCGGGAATAAAAGGCGGGGAATCAGAGCTGGAGAATCAGAGGCGGGGAATCAGAGTTGGGGAATCAGAGGTGGGGAATTAGAGGTTAAGAATCAGAGGCAGGGAATCAGAGGCGGGGAATCAGAGGCAGGGAATCGGATGTGCGGAATCAGAGATGGGGAATCAGAGGTGGGGATTCAGAGGTGGTGAATCAGAGAAGGGGAATCAGAGGCGGGGAATCAGAGGCAGGGAATCAGACACAGGGAATCAAAGGCGGGGAATCATAGCTGGCGAATTAGAGGAGGGGAATCAGAGTTGGGGAATCAGAGGCGGGGAATCAGATATGGGGAAACAGAGGCGGGGAATCAGAGGCGGGGAAACAGAGGCGGGAAATCTGATATGGGGAATCAGAGGTGGGGAATCAGGGGCAGGGAATCAGTGGCAGGGAATCAGACGCGGGGAATCAGAGGCGGGGAATCAGATGCAGGGAATCAGACACGGGGAATCAGAGGCGGGGAATCAGAGATTGGGAATCAGAGGCGGGGAATCAGAGGCAGGGAATCGGATGCCGGAAATCAGAGGCGGGAAATCAGAGCTGGGGAATCAGAGGAGGGGAATCAGAGTTGGGGAATCAGAGGCGGCGAAGCAGATATGGGGAAAATGAGGCGGGGAATCAGATATGGGGAATCAAAGGCGGGGAATCAGATATGGGGAATCAGAGGCTAGGAATCAGAGGGGGGGAAACAGAGGCGGGGAATAAGATATGGGGAATCAGAGGCGGGGAATCAGAGTTGGGGAATCAGAGGCAGGGAATCAGATATGGGGAATCAGAGGCGGGGAATCAGAGGCGGGGAAACAGGCGGGGAATCAGATATGGGGAATCAGAAGTGGGGAATCAGGGGCAGGGAATCAGTGGCAGGGAATCAGAGGGGGGGAATCAGAGGCGGGGAATCAGAGTAAGGGAATCAGACACGGGGAATCAGAGGCGGGGAATCAGAGATGGGGAATCAGAGGCGGGGAATCAGAGGCAGGGAATCGGACGCCGGGAATCAGAGGCGGGGAATCAGAGCTGTGGAATCAGAGGCGGGGAATCAGAGTTGGGGAATCAGAGGCGGGGTATCAGATATGGGGAAATAGAGTCGGGGAATCAGATATGGGGAATCAGAGGTGTGGAATCAGAGGTTGGGAATCAGAGGCAGGGAATCAGAGGCGGGGAAACAGAGGCGGGGAATCAGATATGGGGAATCAGAGGTGGCGAATCAAAGGCGGTGAAACAGAGATGGGGAATCAGGGCAGGGAATCATTGGCAGGGAATCAGAGCTGGGGAAACAGAGGCGGGGAATCAGATATGGGGAATCAGAGGTGGGGAATCAGGGGCGGGGAATCAGTGGCAAGGAAAGAGCTGGGGAATCAGAGGTGGGGAATCAGAGCTGGGGAAACAGAGGCGGGGAATCAGATATGGGGAATCAGAGGTGGGGAATCAGGGGCGGGGAATCAGTGGCAGGGAATCAGAGGCCGGGAATAAAAGGCGGGGAATCAGAGCTGGGGAATCAGAGGCGGGGAATCAGAGTTGGGGAATCGGAGGAGGGGAATCAGATATGGGGAAACAGAGGCCGGGAATCAGAGGCAGGGAAACAGAGGCGGGGAATCAGATATGGGGAATCAGAGGTGGAGAATTAGAGGTTGCGAATCAGAGGCAGGGAATCAGAGGCGGGGAATCAGAGGCGGGGAATCAGAGGCAGGGAATCGGATGTGCGGAATCAGAGATGGGGAATCAGAGGTGGGGATTCAGAGGTGGTGAATCAGAGAAGGGGAATCAGAGGCGGGGAATCAGAGGCAGGGAATCAGATGCAGGGAATCAGAGGCGGGGAATCATAGCTGGCGAATTAGAGGAGGGGAATCAGAGTTGGGGAATCAGAGGCGGGGAATCAGATATGGGGAAACAGAGGCGGGGAATCAGAGGTGGGGAAACAGAGGCGGGGAATCAGAGATGGGGAATCAGAGGTGGGGAATCAGTGGCAGGGAATCAGTGGCAGGGAATCAGACGCGGGGAATCAGAGGCGGGGAATCAGAGGCGGGGAATCAGAGGCGGGGAATCAGAGGCAGGGAATCGGATGTGCGGAATCAGAGATGGGGAATCAGAGGTGGGGATTCAGAGGTGGTGAATCAGAGAAGGGGAATCAGAGGCTGGGAATCAGAGGCAGGGAATCAGACGCAGGGAATAAGAGGCGGGGAATCATAGCTGGCGAATTAGAGGAGGGGAATCAGAGTTGGGGAATCAGAGGCGGGGAATCATATATGGGGAATCAGAGGTGGGGAATCAGGGGCAGGGAATCAGTGGCAGGGAATCAGAGGCGGGGAATCATAGCTGGCGAATTAGAGGAAGGGAATCAGAGTTGGGGAAACAGAGGCGGGGAATCAGATATCGGGAATCAGAGGTGGGGAATCAGGGGCAGGGAATCAGTGGCAGGGAATCAGACGCGGGGAATCAGAGGCGGGGAATCAGAGGCAGGGAATCAGACACGGGGAATCAGAGGCGGGGAATCAGAGATGGGGAATCAGAGGCGGGGAATCAGAGGCAGGGAATCAGTGGCCGGGAATCAAATGCTGGGAATAAGAGGCCGGGAATCAGAGGTGGGGAAACAGAGGCGGGGAATCAGATATGGGGAATCAGAGGTGGGGAATCAGGGGCCGGGAATAAAAGACGGGGAATAAAAGCTGGGGAATCAGAGGCGGGGAATCAGAGTTGGGGAATCAGAGGAGGGGAATCAGATATGGGGAAACAGAGGCCGGGAATCAGAGGCAGGGAAACAGAGGCGGGGAATCAGATATGGGGAATCAGAGGTGGGGAATTAGAGGTTGCGAATCAGAGGCGGGGAATCAGAGGCGGGGAATCAGAGGCAGGGAATCGGATGTGCGGAATCAGAGATGGGGAATCAGAGGTGGGGATTCAGAGGTGGTGAATCAGATAAGGGGAATCAGAGGCTGGGAATCAGAGGCATGGAATCAGACGCAGGGAATCAGAGGCGGGGAATCATAGCTGGCGATTTAGAGGAGGGGAATCAGAGTTGGGGAATCAGAGACGGCGAATCAGATATGTGGAAACAGAGGCGGGGAATCAGAGGCGGGGAAACAGAGGCGGGGAATCAGGTATGGGGAATCAGAGGTGGGGAATCAGAGGCAGGGAATCAGATGTGCGGAATCAGAGATGGGGAATCAGAGGCGGGGAATCAGAGCTGGGGAATCAGAGGCCGGAATCAGATGCTGGGAATCAGAGGCCTGGAATCAGAGGCGGGGAATCAGAGGCAGGGAATCAGATGTGCGGAATCAGAGATGCAGAATCAGAAGCAGGGAATCAGAGGCCGGGAATCAGAGGCCGGAATCAGATGCTGGGAATCAGAGGCCTGGAATCAGAGGCGGGGAATCAGAGGCAGGGAATCAGATGCGGGGAATCAGAGGCGGGGAATCAGAGCTGGGGAATCAGAGGCAGGGTATTAGAGTTGGGGAATCAGAGGCGGGGAATCAGATATGGGGAAACAGAGGTGGGGAATCAGAAGCGGGGAAACAGAGGCAGGGAATCAGATATGGGGAATCAGAGGCGGGGAATCAGAGGTGGGGAATCATAGGCAGGGAATCGGATGTGCGGAATCAGAGATGGGGTATCAGAGGTGGGGAATCAGAGGTGGTGAGTCAGAGATGGGGAATCAGAGGCGGGGAATCAGAGGCAGGGAATCAGAAACGGGGAATCAGAGGCGGGCAATCATAACTGGCGAATCAGAGGAGGGGAATCAGTGGTGGGGAATCAGAGGCGGGGAATCAGATATGGTGAATCAGACGTGGGGAATCAGAGGCGGGGAAACAGAGGCCGGGAATCAGATATGTTGTATCAGAGGTGGGGAATCAGAGGCGGGAAATCAGAGCTGGGGAATCAGAGGCGGGGAAATCAGAGTTGGGGAATCAGAGTCCGGGAATCAGAGATGGGAAATCAGAGGAGGGGAATCAAATATGGGGAATCAGAGGCGGGGAATCAGAGTTGGGGAATCAGAGTCCGGGAATCAGAGATGGGGAATCAGAAGCGGGGAATCAAATATGGGTAATAAGAGGCAGGGAATCAGAGGCGGGGAAACAGAGGCGGTGAATCAGATATGGGCAATCAGAGGTGGCGAATCAGAGGTAGAGAATCAGAGATGGGGAAGCAGAGGTGGGGAATCAGAGGCGGGAAATCAGAGCTGGGGAATCAGAGGCGGGGAATCAGAGTTGGGGAATCAGAGTCCGGGAATCAGAGATGGGGAATCAGAGGCGGGGAATCAAATATGGGGAATCAGAGGTGGGGAATCAGAGGCGGGGAAACAGAGGCGGTGAATCAGATATGGGGAATCAGAGGTGGCGAATCAGAGGTTGATAATCAGAGATGGGGAAGCAGAGGTGGGGAATCAGATGTGATGAATTAGAGATGGGGAATCAGAGGCGGGGTATCTGAGGCGGCCAATCAGAGGCGGGGAATCAGAGGCGTGGAATCAGATATGGGAAATCAGAGGTGGGGAATCAGAGGCGGGGAAACAGAGGCGGGGAATCAGATATGGGGTATCAGAGGTGGGGAATCAGGGGCGGGGAATCAGTGGCAGGGAATCAGAGGAGGGGATTCAGAGGCGGGGAATCAGAGGCAGGGAATCAGACACTGGGAATCAGAGGCGGTGAATCAGGGATGGGGAATGAGAGGCCGGGAAACAGAGGTGGGGAATCAGAGACCGGGAATCAGAGATGGGGAATCAGAGGCGGGGAATCAGATATGGTGAATCAGAGGCGGGGAATCAGAAGCGGGGAAACAGAGGCGGTGAATCAGATATTCGGAATCAGAGGTTGCGAATCAGAGGTAGAGAATCAGAGTTGGGGAAGCAGAGGTGGGGAATCAGATGTGATGAATTAGAGATGGGAAATCAGAGGCGGGGTATCAGAGGTGCCAATCAGAGGCGGTGAAACAGAGGCGGGGAATCAGATATGGGGAAACAGAGGCGGGGAATCAGAGGCAGGGAAACAGAGGCGGGGAATCAGATATGGGGATTCAGAGGTGGGGAATAACAGGTTGCGAATCAGAGGCAGGATCTCAGAGGCGGGGAATCAGAGGTGAGGAATCAGAGGCAGGGAATCGGATGTGCAGAATCAGAGATGGGGAATCAGAGGTGGGGAATCAGAGGTGGTGAATCAGAGATGGGGAATCAAAGGCGTGGAATGAGAGGCAGGGTCAGACACGGGGAATCAGAGGCGGGGAATCAGATGTGGGGAACCAGAGGAGGGGAATCATAGCTGGCGAATCAGAGGCGGGGAATCAGAGGTGGGGAATCATAGGCGGGGAATCAGATATGGGGAATCAGAGGTGGGGAATCAGAGGCGGGGAAACAGAGGCGGGGAATCAGATATGTTGGATCAGAGGTGGGGAATCAGAGGCGGGGAATCAGAGCTGGGGAATCAGAGGCGGGGAATCAGAGTTGGGGAATCAGAGGCAGGGAATCAGATATGGGGAAACAGAGGTGGGGAATCAGAGGCGGGGAAACAGAGGCGGGGAATCAGATATGGGGTATCAGAGGTGGGGAATCAGGAGCGGGGAATCAGTGGCAGGGAATCAGAGGAGGGGATTCAGAGGCGGGGAATCAGAGGCAGGGAATCAGACACTGGGAGTCAGAGGCGGTGAATCAGGGATTGGGAATCAGAGGCCGGGAAACAGAGGTGGGGAATCAGAGACCGGGAATCAGAGATGGGGAATCAGAGGCGGGGAATCAGATATGGGGAATCAGAGGTGGGGAATCAGAGGCAGGGAAACAGAGGCGGTGAATCAGATATTGGGAATCAGAGGTGGCGAATCAGAGGTAGAGAATCGGAGATGGGGAAGCAGAGGTGGGGAATCAGATGTGATGAATTAGAGATGGGGAATCAGAGGCGGGGTATCAGAGGTGCCAATCAGAGGCGGGGAAACAGAGGCGGGGAATCAGATATGGGGAATCAGAGGTGGGGAATAAGAGGTTGCGAATCAGAGGCAGGGAATCAGAGGCGGGGAATCAGAGGCGGGGAATCAGAGGCAGGGAATCGGATGTGCGGATTCAGAGATTGGGTATCAGAGGTGGGGAATCAGAGGTGGTGAGTCAGACATGGGGAATCAGAGGCGGGGAATCAGAGGCAGGGAATCATAAACGGGGAATCAGAGGCGGGCAATCATAACTGGCGAATCAGAGGAGGGGAATCAGTGGTGGGGAATCAGAGGCGGGGAATCAGATATGGTGAATCAGAGGTGGGGAATCAGAGGCGGGGAAACAGAGGCCGGGAATCAGATATGTTGTATCACAGGTGGGGAATCAGAGGCGGGAAATCAGAGCTGGGGATTCAGAGGCGGGGAAATCAGAGTTGGGGAATCAGAGTCCGGGAATCAGAGATGGGAAATCAGAGGAGGGGAATCAAATATGGGGAATCAGAGGCGGGGAATCAGAGTTGGGGAATGAGTCCGGGAATCAGAGATGGGGAATTAGAGGCGGGGAATCAAATATGGGGAATCAGAGGCGGGGAATCAGATGCGGGGAAACAGAGGCGGTGAATCAGATATGGGCAATCAGAGGTGGCGAATCAGAGGTTGAGAATCAGAGATGGGGAAGCAGAGGTGGGGAATCAGATGTGATGAATTAGAGATGGGGAATCAGAGGCGGGGTATCAGAGGCGGGGAATCAGAGTTGGGGAATCAGAGGAGGGGAATCAGATATGGGGAAACAGAGGCCGGGAATCAGAGGCAGGGAAACAGAGGCGGGGAATCAGATATGGGGAATCAGAGGTGGGGAATTAGAGGTTGCGAATCAGAGGCAGGGAATCAGAGGCGGGGAATCAGAGGCGGGGAATCATAGGCAGGGAATCGGATGAGCGGAATCAGAGATGGGGAATCAGAGGTAGGGAATCAGAGGTGGTGAATCAGAGAAGGGGAATCAGAGGCGGGGAATCAGATGCAGGGAATCAGATGCAGGGAATCAGAGGCGGGGAATCATAGCTGGCGAATCAGAGGAGGGGAATCAGAGTTGGGGAATCAGAGGCGGGGAATCAGATATGGGGAAACAGAGGCGGGGAATCAGAGGCGGGGAAACAGAGGCGGGGAATCAGATATGGGGATTCAGAGGTGGGGAATCAGAGGTTGGGAATCAGAGGCAGGGAATCAGAGGCGGGGAATCAGAGGCAGGGAATCAGATGCGGGGAATCAGAGGCAGGGAATCAGAGCTGGGGAATCAGAGGCGGGGAATCAGAGTTGGGAAATCAGAGGTGGGGAATCAGGGGCGGGGAATCAGTGGCAGGGAATCAGAGGCCGGGAATAAAAGGCGGGGAATCAGAGCTGGAGAATCAGAGGCGGGGAATCAGAGTTGGGGAATCAGAGGTGGGGAATTAGAGGTTAAGAATCAGAGGCAGGGAATCAGAGGCGGGGAATCAGAGGCGGGGAATCAGAGGCAGGGAATCGGATGTGCGGAATCAGAGATGGGGAATCAGAGGTGGGGATTCAGAGGTGGTGAATCAGAGAAGGGGAATCAGAGGCGGGGAATAAGAGGCAGGGAATCAGACGCAGGGAATCAAAGGCGGGGAATCATAGCTGGCGAATTAGAGGAGGGGAATCAGAGTTGGGGAATCAGAGGCGGGGAATCAGATATGGGGAAACAGAGGCGGGGAATCAGAGGCGGGGAAACAGAGGCGGGAAATCAGATATGGGGAATCAGAGGTGGGGAATCAGGGGCAGGGAATCAGTGGCAGGGAATCAGACGCGGGGAATCAGAGGCGGGGAATCTGATGCAGGGAATCAGACACGGGGAATCAGAGGCGGGGAATCAGAGATGGGGAATCAGAGGCGGGGAATCAGAGGCAGGGAATTGGTGCCGGAAATCAGAGGCGGGAAATCAGAGCTGGGTAATCAGAGGAGGGGAATCAGAGTTGGGGAATCAGAGGCGGCGAAGCAGATATGGGGAAAATGAGGCGGGGAATCAGATATGGGGAATCAAAGGCGGGAAATCAGATATGGGGAATCAGAGGCTAGGAATCAGAGGGGGGGAAAGAGAGGCGGGGAATCAGTGGCAGGGAATCAGAGGCCGGGAATAAAAGGCGGGGAATCAGAGCTGGAGAATCAGAGGCGGGGAATCAGAGTTGGGGAATCAGAGGTGGGGAATTAGAGGTTAAGAATCAGAGGCAGGGAATCAGAGGCGGGGAATCAGAGGCGGGGAATCAGAGGCAGGGAATCGGATGTGCGGAATCAGAGATGGGGAATCAGAGGTGGGGATTCAGAGGTGGTGAATCAGAGAAGGGGAATCAGAGGCGGGGAATCAGAGGCAGGGAATCAGACGCAGGGAATCAAAGGCGGGGAATCATAGCTGGCGAATTAGAGGAGGGGAATCAGAGTTGGGGAATCAGAGGCGGGGAAACAGAGGCGGGAAATCAGATATGGGGAATCAGAGGTGGGGAATCAGGGGCAGGGAATCAGTGGAAGGGAATCAGACGCGGGGAATCAGAGGCGGGGAATCAGATGCAGGGAATCAGACACGGGGAATCAGAGGCGGGGAATCAGAGATGGGGAATCAGAGGCGGGGAATCAGAGGCAGGGAATCGGATGCCGGAAATCAGAGGCGGGAAATCAGAGCTGGGGAATCAGAGGAGGGGAATCAGAGTTGGGGAATCAGAGGCGGCGAAGCAGATATGGGGAAAATGAGGCGGGGAATCAGATATGGGGAATCAAAGGCGGGGAATCAGATATGGGGAATCAGAGGCTAGGAATCAGAGGGGGGGAAACAGAGGCGGGGAATAAGATATGGGGAATCAGAGGCGGGGAATCAGAGTTGGGGAATCAGAGGCAGGGAATCAGATATGGGGAATCAGAGGCGGGGAATCAGAGGCGGGGAAACAGGCGGGGAATCAGATATGGGGAATCAGAAGTGGGGAATCAGGGGCAGGGAATCAGTGGCAGGGAATCAGAGGGGGGGAATCAGAGGCGGGGAATCAGAGTAAGGGAATCAGACACGGGGAATCAGAGGCGGGGAATCAGAGATGGGGAATCAGAGGCGGGGAATCAGAGGCAGGGAATCGGACGCCGGGAATCAGAGGCGGGGAATCAGAGCTGTGGAATCAGAGGCGGGGAATCAGAGTTGGGGAATCAGAGGCGGGGAATCAGATATGGGGAAATAGAGTCGGGGAATCAGATATGGGGAATCAGAGGTGTGGAATCAGAGGTTGGGAATCAGAGGCAGGGAATCAGAGGCGGGGAAACAGAGGCGGGGAATCAGATATGGGGAATCAGAGGTGGCGAATCAAAGGCGGTGAAACAGAGATGGGGAATCAGGGCAGGGAATCAGAGGCAGGGAATCAGAGCTGGGGAAACAGAGGCGGGGAATCAGATATGGGGAATCAGAGGTGGGGAATCAGGGGCGGGGAATCAGTGGCAAGGAAAGAGCTGGGGAATCAGAGGTGGGGAATCAGAGCTGGGGAAACAGAGGCGGGGAATCAGATATGGGGAATCAGAGGTGGGGAATCAGGGGCGGGGAATCAGAGGCAGGGAATCAGAGGCCGGGAATAAAAGGCGGGGAATCAGAGCTGGGGAATCAGAGGCGGGGAATCAGAGTTGGGGAATCAGAGGAGGGGAATCAGATATGGGGAAACAGAGGCCGGGAATCAGAGGCAGGGAAACAGAGGCGGGGAATCAGATATGGGGAATCAGAGGTGGGGAATTAGAGGTTGCGAATCAGAGGCAGGGAATCAGATATGGGGAATCAGAGGTGGGGAATTAGAGGTTGCGAATCAGAGGCAGGGAATCAGAGGCGGGGAATCAGAGGCGGGGAATCAGAGGCAGGGAATCGGATGTGCGGAATGAGAGATGGGGAATCAGAGGTGGGGATTCAGAGGTGGTGAATCAGAGAAGGGGAATCAGAGGCGGGGAATCATAGGCAGGGAATCAGATGCAGGGAATCAGAGGCGGGGAATCATAGCTGGCGAATTAGAGGAGGGGAATCAGAGTTGGAGAATAAGAGGCGGGGAATCAGATATGGGGAAACAGAGGCGGGGAATCAGAGGTGGGGAAACAGAGGCGGGGAATCAAAGATGGGGAATCAGAGGTGGGGAATCAGGGGCAGGGAATCAGTGGCAGGGAATCAGACGCGGGGAATCAGAGGCGGGGAATCAGAGGCGGGGAATCAGAGGCGGGGAATCAGAGGCAGGGAATCGGATGTGCGGATTCAGAGATGGGGAATCAGAGGTGGGGATTCAGAGGTGGTGAATCAGAGGTGGGGAATCAGGGGCAGGGAATCAGTGGCAGGGAATCAGACGCGGGGAATCAGAGGCGGGGAATCAGAGGCGGGGAATCAGAGCTGGGGAATCAGAGGCGGGGAATCAGAGTTGGGGAATCAGAGGCAGGGAATCAGATATGGGGAATCAGAGGTGGGGAATCAGAGGCGGGGAAACAGAGGCGGGGAATCAGATATGGGGTATCAGAGGTGGGGAATCAGGAGCGGGGAATCAGTGGCAGGGAATCAGAGGAGGGGATTCAGAGGCGGGGAATCAGAGGCAGGGAATCAGACACTGGGAGTCAGAGGCGGTGAATCAGGGATTGGGAATCAGAGGCCGGGAAACAGAGGTGGGGAATCAGAGACCGGGAATCAGAGATGGGGAATCAGAGGCGGGGAATCAGATATGGGGAATCAGAGGTGGGGAATCAGAGGCAGGGAAACAGAGGCGGTGAATCAGATATTGGGAATCAGAGGTGGAGAATCAGAGGTAGAGAATCGGAGATGGGGAAGCAGAGGTGGGGAATCAGATGTGATGAATTAGAGATGGGGAATCAGAGGCGGGGTATCAGAGGTGCCAATCAGAGGCGGGGAAACAGAGGCGGGGAATCAGATAAGGGGAATCAGAGGTGGGGAATAAGAGGTTGCGAATCAGAGGCAGGGAATCAGAGGCGGGGAATCAGAGGCGGGGAATCAGAGGCAGGGAATCGGATGTGCGGAATCAGAGATTGGGTATCAGAGGTGGGGAATCAGAGGTGGTGAGTCAGACATGGGGAATCAGAGGCGGGGAATCAGAGGCAGGGAATCATAAACGGGGAATCAGAGGCGGGCAATCATAACTGGCGAATCAGAGGAGGGGAATCAGTGGTGGGGAATCAGAGGCGGGGAATCAGATATGGTGAATCAGAGGTGGGGAATCAGAGGCGGGGAAACAGAGGCCGGGAATCAGATATGTTGTATCACAGGTGGGGAATCAGAGGCGGGAAATCAGAGCTGGGGATTCAGAGGCGGGGAAATCAGAGTTGGGGAATCAGAGTCCGGGAATCAGAGATGGGAAATCAGAGGAGGGGAATCAAATATGGGGAATTAGAGGCGGCGAATCAGAGTTGGGGAATGAGTCCGGGAATCAGAGATGGGGAATTAGAGGCGGGGAATCAAATATGGGGAATCAGAGGCGGGGAATCAGATGCGGGGAAACAGAGGCGGTGAATCAGATATGGGCAATCAGAGGTGGCGAATCAGAGGTAGAGAATCAGAGATGGGGAAGCAGAGGTGGGGAATCAGATGTGATGAATTAGAGATGGGGAATCAGAGGCGGGGTATCAGAGGCGGGGAATCAGAGTTGGGGAATCAGAGGAGGGGAATCAGATATGGGGAAACAGAGGCCAGGAATCAGAGGCAGGGAAACAGAGGCGGGGAATCAGATATAGGGAATCAGAGGTGGGGAATTAGAGGTTGCGAATCAGAGGCAGGGAATCAGAGGCGGGGAATCAGAGGCGGGGAATCATAGGCAGGGAATCGGATGAGCGGAATCAGAGATGGGGAATCAGAGGTGGGGAATCAGAGGTGGAGAATCAGAGAAGGGGAATCAGAGGCGGGGAATCAGATGCAGGGAATCAGATGCAGGGAATCAGAGGCGGGGAATCATAGCTGGCGAATCAGAGGAGGGGAATCAGAGTTGGGGAATCAGAGGCGGGGAATCAGATATGGGGAAACAGAGGCGGGGAATCAGAGGCGGGGAAACAGAGGCGGGGAATCAGATATGGGGATTCAGAGGTGGGGAATCAGAGGTTGGGAATCAGAGGCAGGGAATCAGAGGCGGGGAATCAGAGGCAGGGAATCAGATGCGGGGAATCAGAGGCAGGGAATCAGAGCTGGGGAATCATAGGCGGGGAATCAGAGTTGGGAAATCAGAGGTGGGGAATCAGGGGCGGGGAATCAGTGGCAGGGAATCAGAGGCCGGGAATAAAAGGCGGGGAATCAGAGCTGGAGAATCAGAGGCGGGGAATCAGAGTTGGGGAATCAGAGGTGGGGAATTAGAGGTTAAGAATCAGAGGCAGGGAATCAGAGGCGGGGAATCAGAGGCGGGGAATCAGAGGCAGGGAATCGGATGTGCGGAATCAGAGATGGGGAATCAGAGGTGGGGATTCAGAGGTGGTGAATCAGAGAAGGGGAATCAGAGGCGGGGAATCAGAGGCAGGGAATCAGACGCAGGGAATCAAAGGCGGGGAATCATAGCTGGCGAATTAGAGGAGGGGAATCAGAGTTGGGGAATCAGAGGCGGGGAATCAGATATGGGGAAACAGAGGCGGGGAATCAGAGGCGGGGAAACAGAGGCGGGAAATCAGATATGGGGAATCAGAGGTGGGGAATCAGGGGCAGGGAATCAGTGGCAGGGAATCAGACGCGGGGAATCAGAGGCGGGGAATCTGATGCAGGGAATCAGACACGGGGAATCAGAGGCGGGGAATCAGAGATGGGGAATCAGAGGCGGGGAATCAGAGGCAGGGAATTGGATGCCGGAAATCAGAGGCGGGAAATCAGAGCTGGGTAATCAGAGGAGGGGAATCAGAGTTGGGGAATCAGAGGCGGCGAAGCAGATATGGGGAAAATGAGGCGGGGAATCAGATATGGGGAATCAAAGGCGGGGAATCAGATATGGGGAATCAGAGGCTAGGAATCAGAGGGGGGAAAGAGAGGCGGGGAATCAGTGGCAGGGAATCAGAGGCCGGGAATAAAAGGCGGGGAATCAGAGCTGGAGAATCAGAGGCGGGGAATCAGAGTTGGGGAATCAGAGGTGGGGAATTAGAGGTTAAGAATCAGAGGCAGGGAATCAGAGGCGGGGAATCAGAGGCGGGGAATCAGAGGCAGGGAATCGGATGTGCGGAATCAGAGATGGGGAATCAGAGGTGGGGATTCAGAGGTGGTGAATCAGAGAAGGGGAATCAGAGGCGGGGAATCAGAGGCAGGGAATCAGACGCAGGGAATCAAAGGCGGGGAATCATAGCTGGCGAATTAGAGGAGGGGAATCAGAGTTGGGGAATCAGAGGCGGGGAAACAGAGGCGGGAAATCAGATATGGGGAATCAGAGGTGGGGAATCAGGGGCAGGGAATCAGTGGCAGGGAATCAGACGCGGGGAATCAGAGGCGGGGAATCAGATGCAGGGAATCAGACACGGGGAATCAGAGGCGGGGAATCAGAGATGGGGAATCAGAGGCGGGGAATCAGAGGCAGGGAATCGGATGCCGGAAATCAGAGGCGGGAAATCAGAGCTGGGGAATCAGAGGAGGGGAATCAGAGTTGGGGAATCAGAGGTGGCGAAGCAGATATGGGGAAAATGAGGCGGGGAATCAGATATGGGGAATCAAAGGCGGGGAATCAGATATGGGGAATCAGAGGCTAGGAATCAGAGGGGGGGAAACAGAGGCGGGGAATAAGATATGGGGAATCAGAGGCGGGGAATCAGAGTTGGGGAATCAGAGGCAGGGAATCAGATATGGGGAATCAGAGGCGGGGAATCAGAGGCGGGGAAACAGGCGGGGAATCAGATATGGGGAATCAGAAGTGGGGAATCAGGGGCAGGGAATCAGTGGCAGGGAATCAGAGGGGGGGAATCAGAGGCGGGGAATCAGAGTAAGGGAATCAGACACGGGGAATCAGAGGCGGGGAATCAGAGATGGGGAATCAGAGGCGGGGAATCAGAGGCAGGGAATCGGACGCCGGGAATCAGAGGCGGGGAATCAGAGCTGTGGAATCAGAGGCGGGGAATCAGAGTTGGGGAATCAGAGGCGGGGAATCAGATATGGGGAAATAGAGTCGGGGAATCAGATATGGGGAATCAGAGGTGTGGAATCAGAGGTTGGGAATCAGAGGCAGGGAATCAGAGGCGGGGAAACAGAGGCGGGGAATCAGATATGGGGAATCAGAGGTGGCGAATCAAAGGCGGTGAAACAGAGATGGGGAATCAGGGCAGGGAATCAGAGGCAGGGAATCAGAGCTGGGGAAACAGAGGCGGGGAATCAGATATGGGGAATCAGAGGTGGGGAATCAGGGGCGGGGAATCAGTGGCAAGGAAAGAGCTGGGGAATCAGAGGTGGGGAATCAGAGCTGGGGAAACAGAGGCGGGGAATCAGATATGGGGAATCAGAGGTGGGGAATCAGGGGCGGGGAATCAGAGGCAGGGAATCAGAGGCCGGGAATAAAAGGCGGGGAATCAGAGCTGGGGAATCAGAGGCGGGGAATCAGAGTTGGGGAATCAGAGGAGGGGAATCAGATATGGGGAAACAGAGGCCGGGAATCAGTGGCAGGGAAACAGAGGCGGGGAATCAGATATGGGGAATCAGAGGTGGGGAATTAGAGGTTGCGAATCAGAGGCAGGGAATCAGATATGGGGAATCAGAGGTGGGGAATTAGAGGTTGCGAATCAGAGGCAGGGAATCAGAGGCGGGGAATCAGAGGCGGGGAATCAGAGGCAGGGAATCGGATGTGCGGAATGAGAGATGGGGAATCAGAGGTGGGGATTCAGAGGTGGTGAATCAGAGAAGGGGAATCAGAGGCGGGGAATCATAGGCAGGGAATCAGATGCAGGGAATCAGAGGCGGGGAATCATAGCTGGCGAATTAGAGGAGGGGAATCAGAGTTGGAGAATAAGAGGCGGGGAATCAGATATGGGGAAACAGAGGCGGGGAATCAGAGGTGGGGAAACAGAGGCGGGGAATCAGAGATGGGGAATCAGAGGTGGGGAATCAGGGGCAGGGAATCAGTGGCAGGGAATCAGACGCGGGGAATCAGAGGCGGGGAATCAGAGGCGGGGAATCAGAGGCGGGGAATCAGAGGCAGGGAATCGGATGTGCGGATTCAGAGATGGGGAATCAGAGGTGGGGATTCAGAGGTGGTTAATCAGAGAAGGGGAATCAGAGGCTGGGAATCAGAGGCAGGGAATCAGACGCAGGGAATAAGAGGCGGGGAATCATAGCTGGCGAATTAGAGGAGGGGAATCAGAGTTGGGGAATCAGAGGCGGGGAATCATATATGGGGAATCAGAGGTGGGGAATCAGGGGCAGGGAATCAGTGGCAGGGAATCAGAGGCGGGGAATCATAGCTGGCGAATTAGAGGAAGGGAATCAGAGTTGGGGAAACAGAGGCGGGGAATCAAATATGGGGAATCAGAGGTGGGGAATCAGGGGCAGGGAATCAGTGGCAGGGAATCAGACGCGGGGAATCAGAGGCGGGGAATCAGAGGCAGGGAATCAGACACGGGGAATCAGAGGCGGGGAATCAGAGATGGGGAATAAGAGGCGGGGAATCAGAGGCAGGGAATCAGTGGCCGGGAATCAGATGCTGGGTATAAGAGGCCGGGTATCAGAGGTGGGGAAACAGAGGCGGGGAATCAGATATGGGGAATCAGAGGTGGGGAATCAGGGGCGTGGAATCAGTGGCAGGGAATCAGAGGCCGGGAATAAAAGACGGGGAATAAAAGCTGGGGAATCAGAGGCGGGGAATCAGAGTTGGGGAATCAGAGGAGGGGAATCAGATATGGGGAAACAGAGGCCGGGAATCAGAGGCAGGGAAACAGAGGCGGGGAATCAGATATGGGGAATCAGAGGTGGGGAATTAGAGGTTGCGAATCAGAGGCGGGGAATCAGAGGCGGGGAATCAGAGGCAGGGAATCGGATGTGCGGAATGAGAGATGGCGAATCAGAGGTGGGGATTCAGAGGTGGTGAATCAGAGAAGGGGAATCAGAGGCTGGGAATCAGAGGCATGGAATCAGACGCAGGGAATCAGAGGCGGGGAATCATAGCTGGCGAATTAGAGGAGGGGAATCAGAGTTGGGGAATCAGAAGCGGGGAATCAGGTGTGGGGAATCAGAGGTGGGGAATCAGAGGCAGGGAATCAGATGTGCGGAATCAGAGATGGGGAATCAGAGGCAGGGAATCAGAATCAGAAGCAGGGAATCAGAGGCCGGGAATCAGAGGCCGGAATCAGATGCTGGGAATCAGAGGCCTGGAATCAGAGGCGGGGAATCAGAGGCAGGGAGTCAGATGCGGGGAATCAGAGGCGGGGAATCAGAGCTGGGGAATCAGAGGCAGGGTATTAGAGTTGGGGAATCAGAGGCGGGGAATCAGATATGGGGAAACAGAGGTGGGGAATCAGAAGCGGGGAAACAGAGGCAGGGAATCAGATATGGGGAATCAGAGGCGGGGAATCAGAGGTGGGGAATCATAGGCAGGGAATCGGATGTGCGGAATCAGAGATGGGGTATCAGAGGTGGGGAATCAGATGTGGTGAGTCAGAGATGGGGAATCAGAGGCGGGGAATCAGAGGCAGGGAATCAGAAACGGGGAATCAGAGGCGGGCAATCATAACTGGCGAATCAGAGGAGGGGAATCAGTGGTGGGGAATCAGAGGCGGGGAATCAGATATGGTGAATCAGAGGTGGGGAATCAGAGGCGGGGAAACAGAAGCCGGGAATCATATATGTTGTATCAGAGGTGGGGAATCAGAGGCGGGAAATCAGAGCTGGGGAATCAGAGGCGGGGAAATCAGAGTTGGGGAATCAGAGTCCGGGAATCAGAGATGGGAAATCAGAGGAGGGGAATCAAATATGGGGAATCAGAGGCGGGGAATCAGAGTTGGGGAATCAGAGTCCGGGAATCAGAGATGGGGAATCAGAGGCGGGGAATCAAATATGGGGAATAAGAGGCGGGGAATCAGAGGCGGGGAAACAGAGGCGGTGAATCAGATATGGGCAATCAGAGGTGGCGAATCAGAGGTAGAGAATCAGAGATGGGGAAGCAGAGGTGGGGAATCAGAGGCGGGAAATCAGAGCTGGGGAATCAGAGGCGGGGAATCAGAGTTGGGGAATCAGAGACCGGGAATCAGAGATGGGGAATCAGAGGCGGGGAATCAAATATGGGGAATCAGAGGCGGGGAATCAGAGGCGGGGAAACAGAGGCGGTGAATCAGATATGGGGAATCAGAGGTGGCGAATCAGAGGTTGAGAATCAGAGATGGGGAAGCAGAGGTGGGGAATCAGATGTGATGAATTAGAGATAGGGAATCAGAGGCGGGGTATCAGAGGCCGCCAATCCGAGGCGGGGAATCAGAGGCGTGGAATCAGATATGGGAAATAAGAGGTGGGGAATCAGAGGCGGGGAAACAGAGGCGGGGAATCAGATATGGGGTATCAGAGGTGGGGAATCAGGGGCGGGGAATCAGTGGCAGGGAATCAGAGGAGGGGATTCAGAGGCGGGGAATCAGAGGCAGGGAATCAGACACTGGGAATCAGAGGCGGTGAATCAGGGATGGGGAATGAGAGGCCGGGAAACAGAGGTGGGGAATCAGAGACCGGGAATCAGAGATGGGGAATCAGAGGCGGGGAATCAGATATGGGGAATCAGAGGCGGGGAATCAGAAGCGGGGAAACAGAGGCGGTGAATCAGATATTCGGAATCAGAGGTTGCGAATCAGAGGTAGAGAATCAGAGATGGGGAAGCAGAGGTGGGGAATCAGATGTGATGAATTAGAGATGGGGAATCAGAGGTGGGGTATCAGAGGTGCCAATCAGAGGCGGTGAAACAGAGGCGGGGAATCAGATATGGGGAAACAGAGGCGGGGAATCAGAGGCAGGGAAACAGAGGCGAGGAATCAGATATGGGGATTCAGAGGTGGGGAATAACAGGTTGCGAATCAGAGGCAGGGAATCAGAGGCGGGGAATCAGAGGCGGGGAATCAGAGGCAGGGAATCGGATGTGCAGAATCAGAGATGGGGAATCAGAGGTGGGGAATCAGAGGTGGTGAATCAGAGATGGGGAATCAAAGGCGTGGAATCAGAGGCAGGGTCAGACACGGGGAATCAGAGGCGGGGAATCAGATGCGGGGAACCAGAGGAGGGGAATCATAGCTGGCGAATCAGAGGCGGGGAATCAGAGGTGGGGAATCATAGGCGGGGAATCAGATATGGGGAATCAGAGGTGGGGAATCAGAGGCGGGGAAACAGAGGCGGGGAATCAGATATGTTGGATCAGAGGTGGGGAATCAGAGGCGGGGAATAAGAGCTGGGGAATCAGAGGCGGGGAATCAGAGTTGGGGAATCAGAGGCAGGGAATCAGATATGGGGAATCAGAGGTGGGGAATCAGAGGCGGGGAATCAGTGGCAGGGAATCAGAGGAGGGGATTCAGAGGCGGGGAATCAGAGGCAGGGAATCAGAGGTGGGGAATCAGAGACCGGGAATCAGAGATGGGGAATCAGAGGCGGGGAATCAGATATGGGGAATCAGAGGCGGGGAATCAGAGGCAGGGAAACAGAGGCGGTGAATCAGATATTGGGAATCAGAGGTGGCGAATCAGAGGTAGAGAATCGGAGATGGGGAAGCAGAGGTGGGGAATCAGATGTGATGAATTAGAGATGGGGAATCAGAGGCGGGGTATCAGAGGTGCCAATCAGAGGCGGGCATACAGAGGCGGGGAATCAGATATGGGGAATCAGAGGTGGGGAATAAGAGGTTGCGAATCAGAGGCAGGGAATCAGAGGCGGGGAATCAGAGGCGGGGAATCAGAGGCAGGGAATCGGATGTGCGGAATCAGAGATGGGGTATCAGAGGTGGGGAATCAGAGGTGGTGAGTCAGAGATGGGGAATCAGAGGCGGGGAATCAGAGGCAGGGAATCAGAAACGGGGAATCAGAGGCGGGCAATCATAACTGGCGAATCAGAGGAGGGGAATCAGTGGTGGGGAATCAGAGGCGGGGAATCAGATATGGTGAATCAGAGGTGGGGAATCAGACGCGGGGAAACAGAGGCCGGGAATCAGATATGTTGTATCACAGGTGGGGAATCAGAGGCGGGAAATCAGAGCTGGGGATTCAGAGGCGGGGAAATCAGAGTTGGGGAATCAGAGTCCGGGAATCAGAGATGGGAAATCAGAGGAGGGGAATCAAATATGGGGAATCAGAGGCGGGGAATCAGATGCGGGGAAACAGAGGCGGTGAATCAGATATGGGCAATCAGAGGTGGCGAATCAGAGGTAGAGAATCAGAGATGGGGAAGCAGAGGTGGGGAATCAGATGTGATGAATTAGAGATGGGGAATCAGAGGCGGGGTATCAGAGGCGGGGAATCAGAGTTGGGGAATCAGAGGAGGGGAATCAGATATGGGGAAACAGAGGCCGGGAATCAGAGGCAGGGAAACAGAGGCGGGGAATCAGATATGGGGAATCAGAGGTGGGGAATTAGAGGTTGCGAATCAGAGGCAGGGAATCAGAGGCGGGGAATCAGAGGCGGGGAATCATAGGCAGGGAATCGGATGAGCGGAATCAGAGATGGGGAATCAGAGGTGGGGAATCAGAGGTGGAGAATCAGAGAAGGGGAATCAGAGGCGGGGAATCAGATGCAGGGAATCAGATGCACGGAATCAGAGGCGGGGAATCATAGCTGGCGAATCAGAGGAGGGGAATCAGAGTTGGGGAATCATAGGCGGGGAATCAGATATGGGGAAACAGAGGCGGGGAATCAGAGGCGGGGAAACAGAGGCGGGGAATCAGATATGGGGATTCAGAGGTGGGGAATCAGAGGTTGGGAATCAGAGGCAGGGAATCAGAGGCGGGGAATCAGAGGCAGGGAATCAGATGCGGGGAATCAGAGGCAGGGAATCAGAGCTGGGGAATCAGAGGCGGGGAATCAGAGTTGGGAAATCAGAGGTGGGGAATCAGGGGCGGGGAATCAGTGGCAGGGAATCAGAGGCCGGGAATAAAAGGCGGGGAATCAGAGCTGGAGAATCAGAGGCGGGGAATCAGAGTTGGGGAATCAGAGGTGGGGAATTAGAGGTTAAGAATCAGAGGCAGGGAATCAGAGGCGGGGAATCAGAGGCGGGGAATCAGAGGCAGGGAATCGGATGTGCGGAATCAGAGATGGGGAATCAGAGGTGGGGATTCAGAGGTGGTGAATCAGAGAAGGGGAATCAGAGGCGGGGAATCAGAGGCAGGGAATCAGACGCAGGGAATCAAAGGCGGGGAATCATAGCTGGCGAATTAGAGGAGGGGAATCAGAGTTGGGGAATCAGAGGCGGGGAATCAGATATGGGGAAACAGAGGCGGGGAATCAGAGGCGGGGAAACAGAGGCGGGAAATCAGATATGGGGAATCAGAGGTGGGGAATCAGGGGCAGGGAATCAGTGGCAGGGAATCAGACGCGGGGAATCAGAGGCGGGGAATCAGATGCAGGGAATCAGACACGGGGAATCAGAGGCGGGGAATCAGGGATGGGGTATCAGAGGCGGGGAATCAGAGGCAGGGAATCGGATGCCGGAAATCGGAGGCGGGAAATCAGAGCTGGGGAATCAGAGGAGGGGAATCAGATGTGGGGAATCAGAGGCGGCGAAGCAGATATGGGGAAAATGAGGCGGGGAATCAGATATGGGGAATCAAAGGCGGGGAATCAGATATGGGGAATCAGAGGCTAGGAATCAGAGGGGGGGAAACAGAGGCGGGGAATAAGATATGGGGAATCAGAGGCGGGGAATCAGAGTTGGGGAATCAGAGGCAGGGAATCAGATATTCGGAATCAGAGGTTGCGAATCAGAGGTAGAGAATCAGAGATGGGGAAGCAGAGGTGGGGAATCAGATGTGATGAATTAGAGATGGGGAATCAGAGGCGGGGTATCAGAGGTGCCAATCAGAGGCGGTGAAACAGAGGCGGGGAATCAGACATGGAGAAACAGAGGAGGGGAATCAGAGGCAGGGAAACAGTGGCGGGGAATCAGATATGGGGTTTCAGAGGTGGGGAATAACAGGTTGCGAATCAGAGGCAGGGAATCAAAGGCGGGGAATCGGAGGCGGGGAATCAGAGGCAGGGAATCGGATGTGCAGAATCAGAGATGGGGAATCAGAGGTGGGGAATCAGAGGTGGTGAATCAGAGATGGGGAATCAAAGGCGTGGAATCAGAGGCAGGGTCAGACACGGGGAATCAGAGGCGGGGAATCAGATGCGGGGAACCAGAGGAGGGGAATCATAGCTGGCGAATCAGAGGCGGGGAATCAGAGGTGGGGAATCATAGGCGGGGAATCAGATATGGGGAATCAGAGGTGGGGAATCAGAGGCGGGGAAACAGAGGCGGGGAATCAGATATGTTGGATCAGAGGTGGGGAATCAGAGGCGGGGAATAAGAGCTGGGGAATCAGAGGCGGGGAATCAGAGTTGGGGAATCAGAGGCAGGGAATCAGATATGGGGAATCAGAGGTGGGGAATCAGAGGCGGGGAAACAGAGGCGGGGAATCAGATATGGGGTATCAGAGGTGGGGAATCAGGAGCGGGGAATCAGTGGCAGGGAATCAGAGGAGGGGATTCAGAGGCGGGGAATCAGAGGCAGGGAATCAGAGGTGGGGAATCAGAGACCGGGAATCAGAGATGGGGAATCAGAGGCGGGGAATCAGATATGGGGAATCAGAGGCGGGGAATCAGAGGCAGGGAAACAGAGGCGGTGAATCAGATATTGGGAATCAGAGGTGGCGAATCAGAGGTAGAGAATCGGAGATGGGGAAGCAGAGGTGGGGAATCAGATGTGATGAATTAGAGATGGGGAATCAGAGGCGGGGTATCAGAGGTGCCAATCAGAGGCGGGCAAACAGAGGCGGGGAATCAGATATGGGGAATCAGAGGTGGGGAATAAGAGGTTGCGAATCAGAGGCAGGGAATCAGAGGCGGGGAATCAGAGGCGGGGAATCAGAGGCAGGGAATCGGATGTGCGGAATCAGAGATGGGGTATCAGAGGTGGGGAATCAGAGGTGGTGAGTCAGAGATGGGGAATCAGAGGCGGGGAATCAGAGGCAGGGAATCAGAAACGGGGAATCAGAGACGGGCAATCATAACTGGCGAATCAGAGGAGGGGAATCAGTGGTGGGGAATCAGAGGCGGGGAATCAGATATGGTGAATCAGAGGTGGGGAATCAGACGCGGGGAAACAGAGGCCGGGAATCAGATATGTTGTATCACAGGTGGGGAATCAGAGGCGGGAAATCAGAGCTGGGGATTCAGAGGCGGGGAAATCAGAGTTGGGGAATCAGAGTCCGGGAATCAGAGATGGGAAATCAGAGGAGGGGAATCAAATATGGGGAATCAGAGGCGGGGAATCAGAGTTGGGGAATGAGTCCGGGAATCAGAGATGGGGAATCAGAGGCGGGGAATCAAATATGGGGAATCAGAGGCGGGGAATCAGATGCGGGGAAACAGAGGCGGTGAATCAGATATGGGCAATCAGAGGTGGCGAATCAGAGGTAGAGAATCAGAGATGGGGAAGCAGAGGTGGGGAATCAGATGTGATGAATTAGAGATGGGGAATCAGAGGCGGGGTATCAGAGGCGGGGAATCAGAGTTGGGGAATCAGAGGAGGGGAATCAGATATGGGGAAACAGAGGCCGGGAATCAGAGGCAGGGAAACAGAGGCGGGGAATCAGATATGGGGAATCAGAGGTGGGGAATTAGAGGTTGCGAATCAGAGGCAGGGAATCAGAGGCGGGGAATCAGAGGCGGGGAATCATAGGCAGGGAATCGGATGAGCGGAATCAGAGATGGGGAATCAGAGGTGGGGAATCAGAGGTGGAGAATCAGAGAAGGGGAATCAGAGGCGGGGAATCAGATGCAGGGAATCAGATGCACGGAATCAGAGGCGGGGAATCATAGCTGGCGAATCAGAGGAGGGGAATCAGAGTTGGGGAATCAGAGGCGGGGAATCAGATATGGGGAAACAGAGGCGGGGAATCAGAGGCGGGGAAACAGAGGCGGGGAATCAGATATGGGGATTCAGAGGTGGGGAATCAGAGGTTGGGAATCAGAGGCAGGGAATCAGAGGCGGGGAATCAGAGGCAGGGAATCAGATGCGGGGAATCAGAGGCAGGGAATCAGAGCTGGGGAATCAGAGGCGGGGAATCAGAGTTGGGAAATCAGAGGTGGGGAATCAGGGGCGGGGAATCAGTGGCAGGGAATCAGAGGCCGGGAATAAAAGGCGGGGAATCAGAGCTGGAGAATCAGAGGCGGGGAATCAGAGTTGGGGAATCAGAGGTGGGGAATTAGAGGTTAAGAATCAGAGGCAGGGAATCAGAGGCGGGGAATCAGAGGCGGGGAATCAGAGGCAGGGAATCGGATGTGCGGAATCAGAGATGGGGAATCAGAGGTGGGGATTCAGAGGTGGTGAATCAGAGAAGGGGAATCAGAGGCGGGGAATCAGAGGCAGGGAATCAGACGCAGGGAATCAAAGGCGGGGAATCATAGCTGGCGAATTAGAGGAGGGGAATCAGAGTTGGGGAATCAGAGGCGGGGAATCAGATATGGGGAAACAGAGGCGGGGAATCAGAGGCGGGGAAACAGAGGCGGGAAATCAGATATGGGGAATCAGAGGTGGGGAATCAGGGGCAGGGAATCAGTGGCAGGGAATCAGACGCGGGGAATCAGAGGCGGGGAATCAGATGCAGGGAATCAGACACGGGGAATCAGAGGCGGGGAATCAGGGATGGGGTATCAGAGGCAGGGAATCAGAGGCAGGGAATCGGATGCCGGAAATCAGAGGCGGGAAATCAGAGCTGGGGAATCAGAGGAGGGGAATCAGATGTGGGGAATCAGAGGCGGCGAAGCAGATATGGGGAAAATGAGGCGGGGAATCAGATATTGGGAATCAAAGGCGGGGAATCAGATATGGGGAATCAGAGGCTAGGAATCAGAGGGGGGGAAACAGAGGCGGGGAATAAGATATGGGGAATCAGAGGCGGGGAATCAGAGTTGGGGAATCAGAGGCAGGGAATCAGATATTCGGAATCAGAGGTTGCGAATCAGAGGTAGAGAATCAGAGATGGGGAAGCAGAGGTGGGGAATCAGATGTGATGAATTAGAGATGGGGAATCAGAGGCGGGGTATCAGAGGTGCCAATCAGAGGCGGTGAAACAGAGGCGGGGAATCAGACATGGAGAAACAGAGGAGGGGAATCAGAGGCAGGGAAACAGTGGCGGGGAATCAGATATGGGGTTTCAGAGGTGGGGAATAACAGGTTGCGAATCAGAGGCAGGGAATCAAAGGCGTGGAATCGGAGGCGGGGAATCAGAGGCAGGGAATCGGATGTGCAGAATCAGAGATGGGGAATCAGAGGTGGGGAATCAGAGGTGGTGAATCAGAGATGGGGAATCAAAGGCGTGGAATCAGAGGCAGGGTCAGACATGGGGAATCAGAGACGGGGAATCAGATGCGGGGAACCAGAGGAGGGGAATCATAGCTGGCGAATCAGAGGCGGGGAATCAGAGGTGGGGAATCATAGGCGGGGAATCAGATATGGGGAATCAGAGGTGGGGAATCAGAGGCGGGGAAACAGAGGCGGGGAATCAGATATGTTGGATCAGATGTGGGGAATCAGAGGCGGGGAATCAGAGCTGGGGAATCAGAGGCGGGGAATCAGAGTTGGGGAATCAGAGGCAGGGAATCAGATATGGGGAATCAGAGGTGGGGAATCAGAGGCGGGGAAACAGAGGCGGGGAATCAGATATGGGGTATCAGAGGTGGGGAATCAGGAGCGGGGAATCAGTGGCAGGGAATCAGAGGAGGGGATTCAGAGGCGGGGAATCAGAGGCAGGGAATCAGACACTGGGAGTCAGAGGCGGTGAATCAGGGATTGGGAATCAGAGGCCGGGAAACAGAGGTGGGGAATCAGAGACCGGGAATCAGAGATGGGGAATCAGAGGCGGGGAATCAGATATGGGGAATCAGAGGCGGGGAATCAGAGGCAGGGAAACAGAGGCGGTGAATCAGATATTGGGAATCAGAGGTGGCGAATCAGAGGTAGAGAATCGGAGATGGGGAAGCAGAGGTGGGGAATCAGATGTGATGAATTAGAGATGGGGAATCAGAGGCGGGGTATCAGAGGTGCCAATCAGAGGCGGGGAAACAGAGGCGGGGAATCAGATATGGGGAATCAGAGGTGGGGAATAAGAGGTTTCGAATCAGAGGCAGGGAATCAGAGGCGGGGAATCAGAGGCGGGGAATCAGAGGCAGGGAATCGGATGTGCGGAATCAGAGATGGGGTATCAGAGGTGGGGAATCAGAGGTGGTGAGTCAGACATGGGGAATCAGAGGCGGGGAATCAGAGGCAGGGAATCAGAAACGGGGAATCAGAGGCGGGCAATCATAACTGGCGAATCAGAGGAGGGGAATCAGTAGTGGGGAATCAGAGGCGGGGAATCAGATATGGTGAATCAGAGGTGGGGAATCAGAGGCGGGGAAACAGAGGCCGGGAATCAGATATGTTGTATCACAGGTGGGGAATCAGAGGCGGGAAATCAGAGCTGGGGATTCAGAGGCGGGGAAATCAGAGTTGGGGAATCAGAGTCCGGGAATCAGAGATGGGAAATCAGAGGAGGGGAATGAAATATGGGGAATCAGAGGCGGGGAATCAGAGTTGGGGAATGAGTCCGGGAATCAGAGATGGGGAATCAGAGGCGGGGAATCAAATATGGGGAATCAGAGGCGAGGAATCAGATGCGGGGAAACAGAGGCGGTGAATCAGATATGGGCAATCAGAGGTGGCGAATCAGAGGTAGAGAATCAGAGATGGGGAAGCAGAGGTGGGGAATCAGATGTGATGAATTAGAGATGGGGAATCAGAGGCGGGGTATCAGAGGCGGGGAATCAGAGTTGGGGAATCAGAGGAGGGGAATCAGATATGGGGAAACAGAGGCCGGGAATCAGAGGCAGGGAAACAGAGGCGGGGAATCAGATATGGGGAATCAGAGGTGGGGAATTAGAGGTTGCGAATCAGAGGCAGGGAATCAGAGGCGGGGAATCAGAGGCGGGGAATCATAGGCAGGGAATCAGATATGGGCAATCAGAGGTGGCGAATCAGAGGTAGAGAATCAGAGATGGGGAAGCAGAGGTGGGGAATCAGATGTGATGAATTAGAGATGGGGAATCAGAGGCGGGGTATCAGAGGCGGGGAATCAGAGTTGGGGAATCAGAGGAGGGGAATCCGATATGGGGAAACAGAGGCCGGGAATCAGAGGCAGGGAAACAGAGGCGGGGAATCAGATATGGGGAATCAGAGGTGGGGAATCAGAGGCAGGGAATCAGATGTGCGGAATCAGAGATGGGGAATCAGAGGCAGGGAATCAGAATCAGAAGCGGGGAATCAGAGGCCGGGAATCAGAGGCCGGGAATCAGATGCTGGGAATAAGAGGCCGGGAATCAGAGGTGGGGAATCAGAGTCCGGGAATCAGAGATGGGGATTCAGAGGCGGGGAATGAGATATGGAGAATCAGAGGCGGGGAATCAGAGGCCGGGAAACAGAGGTGGGGAATCAGATATGGGGAATCAGAGGTGGCGAATCAAAGGCGGTGAATCAGAGATGGGGAATCAGAGGCGGGGAATCAGAGGCAGGGAATCAGATGCGGGGAATCAGAGGCGGGGAATCAGAGCTGGCGAATCAGAGGCGTGGAATCAGAGGTGGGCAATCAGAGCCGGGGAATCAGATATGGGGAATCAGAGGCGGGGAATCAGAGGCGGGGAAACAGAGGTGGGGAATCAGATATGGGGAAACAGAGGTGGCGAATCAAAGGCGGTGAATCAGAGATGGGGAATCAGAGGCGGGGAATCAGAGGCAGGGAATCAAAAACGGGGAATCAGAGGCGGGGAATCAGAGCTGGGGAATCAGAGGCGGGGAAGCAGAGTAGGAGAATCAGAGGTGGGGAATCAGATATGGGGAAACAGGGGCGGGGAATCAGAGGCGGGGAAACAGAGGCGGGGAATCAGATATGAGGAATCAGAGGTGTGGAATCAGAGGTTGGGAATCAGAGGCGGGGAAACAGAGGAGGGGAATCAGATATGGGGAATCAGAGGTGGCGAATTAAAGGCGGTGAATCAGAGATGGGGAATCATGGCAGGGAATCAGAGGCAGGGAATCAAACACAGGGAATCAGAGGCGTGGAATCAGAGCTGGGGAATCAGAGGCGGGGATGCAGAGTTGGGGAATCAGAGGCGGGGAATCAGAGGCGGGGAAACAGAGGTGGGGAATCAGATATGGGGAATCAGAGGTGGGGAATCAGAGGTTGGGAATCAGAAGCAGGGAATCAGAGGCGGGGAATCAGAGGCGGGGAATCAGAGGCAGGAAATCCGATGTGCGGAATCGGAGATGGGGAATCAGAGACAGGGAATCAGAGGCGGGGAATCAGAGGCGGGGAATCAGAGGCCGGGAATCAGATATGGGGAAACAGAGGCGGGGAATCAGAGGCGGGGAAACAGAGGCGGGGAATCAGATATGGGGAATCAGAGGTGGGGAATCAGAGGTTGGGAATCAGAGGCAGGTAATCAGATGCTGGGAATCAGATGCAGGGAATCAGATGCGGGGAATCAGAGGCGGGGAATCAGAGCTGGGGAATCAGAGGTGGGGAATCAGAGTTGGGGAATCAGAGTCGGGGACTTAGATATGGGGAAACAGAGGCAGGGAATCAGAGGCGGGGAAACAGACGCGGGGAATCAGAGGCGGGTATCAGAGCTGGGGAATCAGGCGGGGAATCAGAGTTGGGGAATCAGAGGCGGGGAATCAGAGGTGGGGAATCAGAGGCGGGGAATCAGAGGCGGGGAAACAGAGGCAGGGAATCAGATATGGGGAATAAGAGGTGGGGTATCAGGGGCAGGGAATCAGTGGCAGGGAATCAGAGGCGGGGAATCAGAGGCGGGGAATCAGAGGCAGGGAATCAGACACGGGGAATCAGATATGGGGAAACAGAGGCGGGAAATCAGAGGCGGGCAAACAGAGGCGGGGAATTAGATATGGGGAATCAGAGGTGGGGAATCAGAGGTGGTGAATCAGAGATGGGGAATCACAGGCGGGGAATCAGAGGCAGGGAATAGAACGCGGGGAATCAGAGGCGGGGAATCAGAGCTGGGGAATCAGAGGCGGGGAATCATAGTTGGGAATCAGAGGCGGGGAATCAGATATGGGGAAACAGAGGCGGGGAATCAAAGGCGGGGAAACAGAGGCGGGGAATCAGATATGGGGAATCGGATGCGGGGAATCAGAGGCGGGGAATCAGAGCTGGGGAATCAGAGGCGGGGTATCAGAGTTGGGGCATCAGAGGTGGGGAATTAGATATGGGGAAACAGAGGCGGGGAATAAGAGGCGGGGAAACAGAGGTGGGGAATCAGATATGGGGAATCAGAGGTGGGGAATCAGAGGCAGGGAATCAGATGTGCGGAATCAGAGATGGGGAATCAGAGGCAGGGAATCAGAATCAGAAGCGGGGAATCAGGGGCCGGGAATCAGAGGCCGGGATTCAGATGCCGGGAATAAGAGGCCGGGAATCAGAGGTGGGGAATCAGAGTCTGGGAATCAGAGATGGGGATTCAGAGGCGGGGAATGATATATGGGGAATCAGAGACGGGGAATCAGAGGCGGGGTAACAGAGGTGGGGAATCAGATATGGGGAATCAGAGGCGGGGAATCAGAGGCAGGGAATCAAACACGGGGAATCAGAGGCGGGGAATCAGAGCTGGGGAATCAGAGGTGGGGAATCAGAGTTGGGGAATCAGAGGCGGGGAATCAGATATGGGGAAACAGGGGCGGAGAATCAGAGGCAGGGAAACAGAGGCGGGGAATCAGATATGGGGAATCAGGGGTGGGGAATCAGAGGTTGGGAATCAGAGGCAGGGAATCAGAGGCGTGGAAACAGAGGCGGGGATTCAGATATGGGGAATCAGAGGTGGGGAATCAGGGGCGTGGAATCAGAGGCAGGGAATTAGATGTGGTGAATCAGAGATGGGGAATCAGAGGCAGGGAATCAGAATCAGAAGCGGGGTATCAGAGGCCGGGAATCAGAGGAAGGTAATCAGAGGCAGGGGATCAAACACGGGGAATCAGAGGCTGGGAATCAGAGCTGGGGAATCACAGGCGGGGAATCAGAGATGGGGAATCAGAGGCGGGGAATCAGAGGCAGGGAATCAGATGCGGGGAATCAGAGGCGGGGAATCCGAGCTGGCGAATCAGAGGAGGGGAATCAGAGGTGGGCAATCAGAGGATGGGAATCAGATATGGGGAATCAGAGGCGGGGAATTAGAGCTGGGGAATCACAGGCGGGGAATCAGAGTTGGGGAATCAGAGGCGGGGAATCAGATATGGGGAAACAGAGGCGGGGAATCAGAGGCGGTGAAACAGAGGCGGGAAATCAGATATGGGGAATCAGAGGTGGGGAATCAGAGGTTGGGAATCAGAGGCCTGGAATCAGAGGCGGGGAATCAGAGGCAGGGAATCAGATGCGGGGAATCAGAGGAGGGGAATCAGAGCTGGGGAATCAGAGGCGGGGAATCAGAGGTGGGCAATCAGAGGCCGGGAATCAGAGGTGGTGAATCAGAGATGGGGAATCAGAGGCGGGGAATCAGTGGCAGGGAATCAGATATGGGGAATCAGAGGCATGGAATCAGAGCTGGGGAATCAGAGGCGGGGTATTAGAGTTGGGGAATCAGAGGCGGGGAATCAGATATGGGGAAACAGAGGTGGGGAATCAGAGGCGGGGAAACAGAGGCAGGGAATCAGATATGGGGAATCAGAGGTGGGGCATCAGAGGTTGTGAATCACAGATGGGGAATCAGAGGCGGGGAATCAGAGGCAGGGAATCAGACGTGGGGAATCAGAGGCGGGGATTCAGAGCTGGGGAATCAGAAGCGGGGAATCAGAGTTGGGGAATCAGAGGCGGGGAATCAGATATGGGGAATCAGAGGCAGGGAATCAGAGTCGGGGAATCAGAGGCAGGGAATCAGACGCGGGGAATCTGAGGCGGGGAATCAGAGCTGGGGAATCAGAGGTGGGGAATCAGAGTTGGGGAATCAGAGGCAGGGAATTGGATGTGCGGAATCAGAGAGGGGGAATCAGAGGTGGGGAATCAGAGGCGGTGAATCAGAGATGGGGAATCAGAGGCGGGGAATCAGAGGCAGGAAATCAGACACGGGGATTCAGAGGCTGGGAATCAGACGGGGGGAATCAAAGGCGGGGAATCAGAGCTGGGGAATCTGAGGCAGGTAATCAGAGTTGGGGATTCAGAGGCGGGGAATCAGATATGGGGAAACAGAGGCGGGGAATCAGAGGCGGGCAAACAGAGGCGGGGAATTAGATATGTGGAATCAGAGGTAGGGAATCAGAGGTGGTGAATCAGTGATGGGGAATCACAGGCGGGGAATCAGAGGCAGGGAATAGAACGCGGGGAATCAGAGGCAGGGAATCAGAGCTGGGGAATCAGAGGAGGGGATTCATAGTTGGGAATCAGAGGCGGTAATCAGATATGGGGAAACAGAGGCGGGGAATCAGAGGCGGTGAAACAGAGGCGGGGAATCAGATATGGGGAATCGGATGCAGGGAATCAGAGGCGGGGAATCAGAGCTGGGGAATCAGAGGCGGGGAATCAGAGTAGGGGCATCAGAGGTGGGGAATTAGATATAGGGAAACAGAGGTGGGGAATCAGAGGCGGGGAAACAGAGGCGGAGAATCAGATATGGGGAATCAGAGGTGGGGAATCAGAGGCAGGGAATCAGATGTGCGGAATCAGAGATGGGGAATAAGAGGCAGGGAATCAGAATCAGAAGCGGGGAATCAGAGGCCGGGAATCAGAGGCCGGGAATCAGATGCTGGGAATAAGAGGCCGGGAATCAGAGGTGGGGAATCAGATATGGGGAATCAGAGGTGGCGAATCAAAGGCGGTGAATCAGAGATGGGGAATCAGAGGCGGGGAATCAGAGGCAGGGAATCAGATGCGGGGAATCAGAGGCGGGGAATCAGAGCTGGCGAATCAGAGGCTGGGAATTAGAGGTGGGCAATCAGAGGCGGGGAATCAGATATGGGGAATCAGAGGCGGGGAATCAGAGGCGGGGAAACAGAGGCGGGGAATCAAATATAGGGAATCAGAGGTGGGGAATCAGAGGTTGTGAATCAGAGATGGGGAATCAAGGCGGGGAATCAGAGGCAGGGAATCAGACGCGGGGAATCAGAGGCGGGGATTCAGAGCTGGGGAATCAGAGGCGGGGAATCAGAGTTGGGGAATCAGAGGCAGGGAATCAGATATGGGGAATCAGAGGCGGGGAATCAGAGGCGGGGAAACAGAGGCGGGGAATCAGATGTGGGGAATCAGAGGTGGGGAATCAGGGGCAGGGAATCAGTGGCAGGGAATCAGAGGCGGGGAATCAGAGGCGGGGAATCAAAGATGGGGAATCAGAGGCGGGGAATCAGAGGCAGGGAATCGGATGCCGGGAATCAGAGTCGGGGAATCAGAGCTGGGGAATCAGAGGCGGGGAATCAGAGTTGGGGAATCAGAGGCGGGGAATCAGATATGGAGAAATAGAGGCGGGGAATCAGATATGGGGAATCAGAGGTGTGGAATCAGAGGTTGGGAATCAGAGGCAGGGAATCAGAGTCCGGGAAACTGAGACGGGGAATCAGATATTGGGAATCAGAGATGGCGAATCAAAGGCGGTGAAACAGAGATGGGGAATCAGGGCAGGGAATCAGAGGAAGGGAATCAAACACGGGGAATCAGAGCTGGGGAATCAGAGGCGGGGAATCAGAGTTGGGAATCAGAGGCGGGGAATCAGAGGTGGGGAAACAGAGGCGGGGAATCAGATATGGGGAATCAGAGGTGGGGAATCCGAGGTTGGGAATCAGAGGCAGGGAATCAGAGGCGGAAAATCAGAGGCGGGGAATCAGAGGAAGGGAATCAGATGTGCGGAATCGGAGATGGGGAATCAGAGGCAGGGAATCAGAGGCGGGGAATCAGAGGCGGGGAATCAGAGGCCGGGAATCAGATATGGGGAAACAGAGGCGGGGAATCCGAGGCGGGGAAACAGAGGCGGGGAATCAGATATGGGGAATCAGAGGTGGGGAATCAGAGGTTGGGAATCAGAGGCAGGGAATCAGAGGCTTGGAATCAGATGCAGGGAATCAGATGCGGGGAATCAGAGGCGGGGAATCAGAGCTGGGGAATCAGAGGTGGGGAATCAGATTTGGGGAATCAGAGGCGGGGACTTAGATATTGGGAAACAGAGGCGGGGAATCAGAGGCGGGGAAACCCAGGCGGGGAATCAGATATGGGGAATCAGAGGTGGGGAATCAGAGGCAAGGAATCAGATGTGCGGAATCAGAGATGGGGAATCAGAGGCAGGGAATCAGAATCAGAAGCAGGGAATCAGAGGCCGGGAATCAGAGGCCGGAATCAGATGCTGGGAGTCAGAGGCCTGGAATCAGAGGCGGGGAATCAGAGGCAGGGAATCAGATGCGGGGAATCAGAGGCGGGGAATCAGAGCTGGGGAATCAGAGGCGGGGATACAGAGTTGGGGAATCAGAGGCGGGGAATCAGAGGCGGGGAAACAGAGGTGGGGAATCAGATATGGGGAATCAGAGGTGGGGAATCAGAGGTTGGGAATCAGAAGCAGGGAAACAGAGGCGGGGAATCAGAGGCGGGGAATCAGAGGCAGGAAATCCGATGTGCGGAATCGGAGATGGGGAATCAGAGGCAGGGAATCAGAGGCGGGGAATCAGAGGCGGAGAATCAGAGGCCGGGAATCAGATATGGGGAAACAGAGGCGGGGAATCAGAGGCGGGGAAACAGAGGCGGGGAATCAGATATGGGGAATCAGAGGTGGGGAATCAGAGGTTGGGAATCAGAGGCAGGGAATCAGAGGCTGGGAATCAGATGCAGGGAATCAGATGCGGGGAATCAGAGGCGGGGAATCAGAGCTGGGGAATCAGAGGTGGGGAATCAGAGTTGGGGAATCAGAGTCGGGGACTTAGATATGGGGAAACAGAGGCGGGGAATCAGAGGCGGGGAAACAGACGCGGGGAATCAGAGGCGGGGATTCAGAGCTGGGGAATCAGAGGCGGGGAATCAGAGTTGGGGAATCAGAGGCGGGGAATCAGATATGGGGAATCAGAGGCGGGGAATCAGAGGCGGGGAAACAGATGCAGGGAATCAGATATGGGGAATCAGAGGTGGGTTATCAGGTGCAGGGAATCAGTGGCAGGGAATCAGAGGCGGGGAAACAGAGGCGGGGAATCAGAGGCAGGGAATCAGACACGGGGAATAAGATATGGGGAAACAGAGGCGGGGAATCAGAGGCGGGCAAACAGAGGCGGGGAATTAGATATGGGGAATCAGAGGTGGGGAATCAGAGGTGGTGAATCAGAGATGGGGAATCACAGGCGGGGAATCAGAGGCAGGGAATAGAACGCGGGGAATCAGAGGCGGGGAATCAGAGCTGGGGAATCAGAGGCGGGGAATCATAGTTGGGAATCAGAGGCGGGGAATCAGATATGGGGAAACAGAGGCGGGGAATCAAAGGCGGGGAAACAGATGCGGGGAATCAGATATGGGGAATCGGATGCGGGGAATCAGAGGCGGGGAATGGGAGCTGGGGAATCAGAGGCGGGGTATCAGAGTTGGGGCATCTGAGGTGGGGAATTAGATATGGGGAAACAGAGGCGGGGAATCAGAGGCGGGGAAACAGAGGCGAGGAATCAGATATGGGGAATCAGAGGTGGGGAATCAGAGGCAGGGAATCAGATGTGCGGAATCAGAGATGGGGAATCAGAGGCAGGGAATCAGAATCAGAAGCGGGGAATCAGAGGCCGGGAATCAGAGGCCGGGATTCAGATGCCGGGAATAAGAGGCCGGGAATCAGAGGTGGGGAATCAGAGTCCGGGAATCAGAGATGGGGATTCAGAGGCGGGGAATGATATATGGGGAATCAGAGGCGGGGAATCAGAGGCGGGGTAACAGAGGTGGGGAATCAGATATGGGGAATCAGAGGTGGCGAATCAAAGGCGGTGAATCAGAGATGGGGAATCAGAGGCGGGGAATCAGAGGCAGGGAATCAAACACGGGGAATCAGAGGCGGGGAATCAGAGCTGGGGAATCAGAGGCGGGGAATCAGAGTTGGGGAATCAGAGGCGGGGAATCAGATATGGGGAAACAGGGGCGGGGAATCAGAGGCAGGGAAACAGAGGCGGGGAATCAGATATGGGGAATCAGGGGTGGGGAATCAGAGGTTGGGAATCAGAGGCAGGGAATCAGAGGCGTGGAAACAGAGGCGGGGATTCAGATATGGGGAATCAGAGGTGGGGAATCAGGGGCGTGGAATCAGAGCCAGGGAATTAGATGTGGTGAATCAGAGATGGGGAATCAGAGGCAGGGAATCAGAATCAGAAGCGGGGTATCAGTGGCCGGGAATCAGAGGCAGGGAATCAGAGATGGGGATTCAGAGGCGGGGAATGAGATATGGAGAATCAGAGGCGGCGAATCAGAGGCCGGGAAACAGAGGTGGGGAATCAGAGTCCGGGAATCAGAGATGGGGATTCAGAGGCGGGGAATGAGATATGGAGAATCAGAGGCGGCGAATCAGAGGCCGGGAAACAGAGGTGGGGAATCAGATATGGGGAATCAGAGGTGGCGAATCAAAGGCGGTGAATCAGAGATGGGGAATCAGAGGCGGGGAATCAGAGGCAGGGAATCAGATGCGGGGAATCAGAGGCGGGGAATCAGAGCTGGCGAATCAGAGGCGGGGAATCAGAGGTGGGCAATCAGAGGCGGGGAATCAGATATGGGGAATCAGAGGCGGGGAATCAGAGGCGGGGAAACAGAGGCGGGGAATCAAATATAGGGAATCAGAGGTGGGGAATCAGAGGTTGTGAATCAGAGATGGTGAATCAAGGCGGGGAATCAGAGGCAGGGAATCAGACACGGGGAATCAGAGGCGGGGATTCAGAGCTGGGGAATCAGAGGCGGGGAATCAGAGTTGGGGAATCAGAGGCAGGGAATCAGATATGGGGAATCAGAGGCGGGGAATCAGAGGCGGGGAAACAGAGGCGGGGAATCAGATATGGGGAATCAGAGGTGGGGAATCAGGGGCAGGGATTCAGTGTCAGGGAATCAGAGGCGGGGAATCAGAGGCGGGGAATCAGAGGCAGGGAATCAGACACGGGGAATCAGAGGCGGGGAATCAGAGATGGGGAATCAGAGGCGGGGAATCAGAGGCAGGGAATCGGACGCCGGGAATCAGAGTCGGGGAATCAGAGCTGGGGAATCAGAGACGGGGAATCAGAGTTGGGGAATCAGAGGCGGGGATTCAGATATGGGGAAATAGAGGCGGGGAATCAGATATGGGGAATCAGAGGTGTGGAATCAGAGGTTGGGAATCAGAGGAAGGGAATCAGAGTCGGGGAAACAGAGGCGGGGAATCAGATATGTGGAATCAGAGGTGGCGAATCAAAGGCGGTGAAACAGAGATGGGGAATCAGGGCAGGGAATCAGAGGCAGGGAATCAAACACGGGGAATCAGAGGTGGGGAATCAGAGGATGGGAATCAGAGGCAGGGAATCGGAGATGGGGAATCAGAGGCAGGGAATCAGAGGTGGGGAATCAGAGGCGGGGAATCAGAGGCCGGGAATCAGATATGGGGAAACTGAGGCGGGGAATCCGAGGCGGGGAAACAGAGGCGGGGAATCAGATATGGGGAATCAGAGGTGGGGAATCAGAGGTTGGGAATCAGAGGCAGGGAATCAGAGGCTTGGAATCAGATGCAGGGAATAAGATGCGGGGAATCAGAGGCGGGTAATCAGAGCTGGGGAATCAGAGGTGGGGAATCAGATTTGGGGAATCAGAGGTGGGGACTTAGATATTGGGAAACAGAGGCGGGGAATCAGAGGCGGGGAAACAGAGGCGGGGAATCAGATATGGGGAATCAGAGGTTGGGAATCAGAGGCAGGGAATCAGATGTGCGGAATCAGAGATGGGGAATCAGAGGCAGGGAATCAGAATCAGAAGCAGGGAATCAGAGGCCGGGAATCAGAGGCCGGAATCAGATGATGGGAATCAGAGGCCTGGAATCAGAGGCGGGGAATCAGAGGCAGGGAATCAGATGCGGGGAATCAGAGGCGGGGAATCAGAGCTGGGGAATCAGAGGCGGGGAATCAGAGTTGGGGAATCAGAGGCGGGGAATCAGATATGGGGAATCAGAGGCGGGGAATCAGAGGCGGGGAAACAGAGGCAGGGAATCAGATATGGGGAATCAGAGGTGGGGTATCAGGGGCAGGGAATCAGTGGCAGGGAATCAGAGGCGGGGAAACAGAGGCGGGGAATCAGAGGCAGGGAATCAGACACGGGGAATCAGATATGGGGAAACAGAGGCGGGGAATCAGAGGCGGGCAAACAGAGGCGGGGAATTAGATATGGGGAATCAGAGGTGGGGAATCAGAGGTGGTGAATCAGAGATGGGGAATCACAGGCGGGGAATCAGAGGCAGGGAATAGAACGCGGGGAATCAGAGGCGGGGAATCAGAGCTGGGGAATCAGAGGCGGGGAATCATAGTTGGGAATCAGAGGCGGGGAATCAGATATGGGGAAACAGAGGCGGGGAATCAAAGGCGGGGAAACAGATGCGGGGAATCAGATATGGGGAATCGGATGCGGGGAATCAGAGGCGGGGAATGGGAGCTGGGGAATCAGAGGCGGGGTATCAGTGTTGGGGCATCTGAGGTGGGGAATTAGATATGGGGAAACAGAGGCGGGGAATCAGAGGCGGGGAAACAGAGGCGAGGAATCAGATATGGGGAATCAGAGGTGGGGAATCAGAGGCAGGGAATCAGATGTGCGGAATCAGAGATGGGGAATCAGACGCAGGGAATCAGAATCAGAAGCGGGGAATCAGAGGCCGGGAATCAGAGGCCGGGATTCAGATGCCGGGAATAAGAGGCCGGGAATCAGAGGTGGGGAATCAGAGTCCGGGAATCAGAGATGGGGATTCAGAGGCGGGGAATGATATATGGGGAATCAGAGGCGGGGAATCAGAGGCGGGGTAACAGAGGTGGGGAATCAGATATGGGGAATCAGAGGTGGCGAATCAAAGGCGGTGAATCAGAGATGGGGAATCAGAGGCGGGGAATCAGAGGCAGGGAATCAAACACGGGGAATCAGAGGCGTGGAATCAGAGCTGGGGAATCAGAGGCGGGGAATCAGAGTTGGGGAATCAGAGGCGGGGAATCAGATATGGGGAAACAGGGGCGGGGAATCAGAGGCAGGGAAACAGAGGCGGGGAATCAGATATGGGGAATCAGGGGTGGGGAATCAGAGGTTGGGAATCAGAGGCAGGGAATCAGAGGCGTGGAAACAGAGGCGGGGATTCAGATATGGGGAATCAGAGGTGGGGAATCAGGCGCGTGGAATCAGAGGCAGGGAATTAGATGTGGTGAATCAGAGATGGGGAATCAGAGGCAGGGAATCAGAATCAGAAGCGGGGTATCAGTGGCCGGGAATCAGAGGCAGGGAATCAGATGCTGGGAATAAGAGGCCGGGAATCAGAGGTGGGGAATCAGAGTCCGGGAATCAGAGATGGGGATTCAGAGGCGGGGAATGAGATATGGAGAATCAGAGGCGGCGAATCAGAGGCCGGGAAACAGAGGTGGGGAATCAGATATGGGGAATCAGAGGTGGCGAATCAAAGGCGGTGAATCAGAGATGGGGAATCAGAGGCGGGGAATCAGAGGCAGGGAATCAGATGCGGGGAATCAGAGGCGGGGAATCAGAGCTGGCGAATCAGAGGCGGGGAATCAGATATGGGGAATCAGAGGCGGGGAATGAGAGGCGGGGAAACAGAGGCAGGGAATCAGATATGGGGAATCAGAGGTGGGGTATCAGGGGCAGGGAATCAGTGGCAGGGAATCAGAGGCGGGGAAACAGAGGCGGGGAATCAGAGGCAGGGAATCAGACACGGGGAATCAGATATGGGGAAACAGAGGCGGGGAATCAGAGGCGGGCAAACAGAGGCGGGGAATTAGATATGGGGAATCAGAGGTGGGGAATCAGAGGTGGTGAATCAGAGATGGGGAATCACAGGCGGGGAATCAGAGGCAGGGAATAGAACGCGGGGAATCAGAGGCGGGGAATCAGAGCTGGGGAATCAGAGGCGGGGAATCATAGTTGGGAATCAGAGGCGGGGAATCAGATATGGGGAAACAGAGGCGGGGAATCAAAGGCGGGGAAACAGATGCGGGGAATCAGATATGGGGAATCGGATGCGGGGAATCAGAGGCGGGGAATGGGAGCTGGGGAATCAGAGGCGGGGTATCAGAGTTGGGGCATCTGAGGTGGGGAATTAGATATGGGGAAACAGAGGCGGGGAATCAGAGGCGGGGAAACAGAGGCGAGGAATCAGATATGGGGAATCAGAGGTGGGGAATCAGAGGCAGGGAATCAGATGTGCGGAATCAGAGATGGGGAATCAGAGGCAGGGAATCAGAATCAGAAGCGGGGAATCAGAGGCCGGGAATCAGAGGCCGGGATTCAGATGCCGGGAATAAGAGGCCGGGAATCAGAGGTGGGGAATCAGAGGCGGGGAATCAGAGGTGGGCAATCAGAGGCGGGGAATCAGATATGGGGAATCAGAGGCGGGGAATCAGAGGCGGGGAAACAGAGGCGGGGAATCAAATATAGGGAATCAGAGGTGGGGAATCAGAGGTTGTGAATCAGAGATGGTGAATCAAGGCGGGGAATCAGAGGCAGGGAATCAGACACGGGGAATCAGAGGCGGGGATTCAGAGCTGGGGAATCAGAGGTTGTGAATCAGAGATGGTGAATCAAGGCGGGGAATCAGAGGCAGGGAATCAGACACGGGGAATCACAGGCGGGGAATCAGAGGAGGGGAATCAGATATGGGGAATCAGAGGTGGGGAATCAGGGGCAGGGATTCAGTGTCAGGGAATCAGAGGCGGGGAATCAGAGGCGGGGAATCAGAGGCAGGGAATCAGACACGGGGAATCAGAGGCGGGGAATCAGAGATGGGGAATCAGAGGCGGGGAATCAGAGGCAGGGAATCGGACGCCGGGAATCAGAGTCGGGGAATCAGAGCTGGGGAATCAGAGACGGGGAATCAGAGTTGGGGAATCAGAGGCGGGGATTCAGATATGGGGAAATAGAGGCGGGGAATCAGATATGGGGAATCAGAGGTGTGGAATCAGAGGTTGGGAATCAGAGGAAGGGAATCAGAGTCGGGGAAACAGAGGCGGGGAATCAGATATGTGGAATCAGAGGTGGCGAATCAAAGGCGGTGAAACAGAGATGGGGAATCAGGGCAGGGAATCAGAGGCAGGGAATCAAACACGGGGAATCAGAGGTGGGGAATCAGAGGATGGGAATCAGAGGCAGGGAATCGGAGATGGGGAATCAGAGGCAGGGAATCAGAGGTGGGGAATCAGAGGCGGGGAATCAGAGGCCGGGAATCAGATATGGGGAAACTGAGGCGGGGAATCCGAGGCGGGGAAACAGAGGCGGGGAATCAGATATGGGGAATCAGAGGTGGGGAATCAGAGGTTGGGAATCAGAGGCAGGGAATCAGAGGCTTGGAATCAGATGCAGGGAATAAGATGCGGGGAATCAGAGGCGGGGAATCAGAGCTGGGGAATCAGAGGTGGGGAATCAGATTTGGGGAATCAGAGGTGGGGACTTAGATATTGGGAAACAGAGGCGGGGAATCAGAGGCGGGGAAACAGAGGCGGGGAATCAGATATGGGGAATCAGAGGTGGGGAATCAGAGGCAGGGAATCAGATGTGCGGAATCAGAGATGGGGAATCAGAGGCAGGGAATCAGAATCAGAAGCAGGGAATCAGAGGCCGGGAATCAGAGGCCGGAATCAGATGATGGGAATCAGAGGCCTGGAATCAGAGGCGGGGAATCAGAGGCAGGGAATCAGATGCGGGGAATCAGAGGCGGGGAATCAGAGTTGGGGAATCAGAGGCGGGGTATTAGAGTGGGGGAATCAGAGGCGGGGAATCAGACATGGGGAAACAGAGGTAGGGAATCAGAGGCGGGGAAACAGAGGCAGGGAATCAGATATGGGGAATCAGAGGCCGGGAATCAGAGGTGGTGAATCAGAGATGGGGAATCAGAGGCGGGGAATCAGAGGCAGGGTATCTGACGCGGGGAATCAGAGGTGGGCAATCAGAGGCGGGGAATCAGATATGGGGAATCAGAGGCGGGGAATCAGAGGCGGGGAAACAGAGGCGGGGAATCAGATATGGGGAATCAGAGGTGGGGCATCAGAGGTTGTGAATCACAGATGGGGAATCAGAGGCGGGGAATCAGAGGCAGGGAATCAGACGCGGGGAATCAGAGGCAGGGATTCAGAGCTGGGGAATCAGAAGCGGGGAATCAGAGTTGGGGAATCAGAGGCGGGGAATCAAATATGGGGAATCAGAGGCAGGGAATCAGAGGCTGGGAATCAGAGGAAGGGAATCAGACGCGGGGAATCTGAGGCGGGGAATCAGAGCTGGGGAATCAGAGGTGGGGAATCAGAGTTGGGGAATCAGAGGCAGGGAATTGGATGTGCGGAATCAGAGATGGGGAATCAGAGGTGGGGAATCAGAGGTGGTGAATCAGAGATGGGGAATCAGAGGCGGGGAATCAGAGGCAGCAAATCAGACACGGGGATTCAGAGGCTGGGAATCAGACGGGGGGAATCAAAGGCGGGGCATCAGAGCTGGGGAATCTGAGGCAGGGAATCAGAGTTGGGGATTCAGAGGCGGGGAATCAGATATGGGGAAACAGAGGCCGGGAATCAGAGGCGGGCAAACAGAGGCGGGGAATTAGATATGGGGAATCAGAGGTAGGGAATCAGAGGTGGTGAATCAGTGATGGGGAATCACAGGCGGGGAATCAGAGGCAGGGAATAGAACGCGGGGAATCAGAGGCAGGGAATCAGAGCTGGGGAATCAGAGGCGGGGAATCATAGTTGGGAATCAGAGGCGGGAATCAGATATGGGGAAACAGAGGCGGGGAATCAGAGGCGAGGAAACAGAGGCGGGGAATCAGATATGGGGAATCGGATGCAGGGAATCAGAGGCGGGGAATCAGAGCTGGGGAATCAGAGGCGGGGAATCAGAGTTGGGGCATCAGAGATGGGGAATCAAGGCAGGGAATCAGAAGCGGGGAATCAGAGGCCGGGAATAAGAGGCCGGGAATCAGAGGAGGGGAATCAGAGTCCGGGAATCAGAGATGGGGATTCAGAGGCGGGGAATGAGATATGGAGAATCAGAGGCGGGGAATCAGAGGCGGGGAAACAGAGGTGGGGAATCAGATATGGGGAATCAGAGGTGGCGAATCAAAGGCGGTGAATCAGAGATGGGGAATCAGAGGCGGGGAATCAGAGGCAGGGAATCAGATGCGGGGAATCAGAGGCGGGGAATCAGAGCTGGCGAATCAGAGGCGGGGAATCAGAGGTGGGCAATCAGAGGCGGGGAATCAGATATGGGGAATCAGAGGCGGGGAATCAGATATGGGGAAACAGAGGCGGGGAATCAAAGGCGGGGAAACAGATGCGGGGAATCAGATATGGGGAATCGGATGCGGGGAATCAGAGGCGGGGAATGGGAGCTGGGGAATCAGAGGCGGGGTATCAGAGTTGGGGCATCTGAGGTGGGGAATTAGATATGGGGAAACAGAGGCGGGGAATCAGAGGCGGGGAAACAGAGGCGAGGAATCAGATATGGGGAATCAGAGGTGGGGAATCAGAGGCAGGGAATCAGATGTGCGGAATCAGAGATGGGGAATCAGACGCAGGGAATCAGAATCAGAAGCGGGGAATCAGAGGCCGGGAATCAGAGGCCGGGATTCAGATGCCGGGAATAAGAGGCCGGGAATCAGAGGTGGGGAATCAGAGTCCGGGAATCAGAGATGGGGATTCAGAGGCGGGGAATGATATATGGGGAATCAGAGGCGGGGAATCAGAGGCGGGGTAACAGAGGTGGGGAATCAGATATGGGGAATCAGAGGTGGCGAATCAAAGGCGGTGAATCAGAGATGGGGAATCAGAGGCGGGGAATCAGAGGCAGGGAATCAAACACGGGGAATCAGAGGCGTGGAATCAGAGCTGGGGAATCAGAGGCGGGGAATCAGAGTTGGGGAATCAGAGGCGGGGAATCAGATATGGGGAAACAGGGGCGGGGAATCAGAGGCAGGGAAACAGAGGCGGGGAATCAGATATGGGGAATCAGGGGTGGGGAATCAGAGGTTGGGAATCAGAGGCAGGGAATCAGAGGCGTGGAAACAGAGGCGGGGATTCAGATATGGGGAATCAGAGGTGGGGAATCAGGGGCGTGGAATCAGAGGCAGGGAATTAGATGTGGTGAATCAGAGATGGGGAATCAGAGGCAGGGAATCAGAATCAGAAGCGGGGTATCAGTGGCCGGGAATCAGAGGCAGGGAATCAGATGCTGGGAATAAGAGGCCGGGAATCAGAGGTGGGGAATCAGAGTCCGGGAATCAGAGATGGGGATTCAGAGGCGGGGAATGAGATATGGAGAATCAGAGGCGGCGAATCAGAGGCCGGGAAACAGAGGTGGGGAATCAGATATGGGGAATCAGAGGTGGCGAATCAAAGGCGGTGAATCAGAGATGGGGAATCAGAGGCGGGGAATCAGAGGCAGGGAATCAGATGCGGGGAATCAGAGGCGGGGAATCAGAGCTGGCGAATCAGAGGCGGGGAATCAGATATGGGGAATCAGAGGCGGGGAATCAGAGGCGGGGAAACAGAGGCAGGGAATCAGATATGGGGAATCAGAGGTGGGGTATCAGGGGCAGGGAATCAGTGGCAGGGAATCAGAGGCGGGGAAACAGAGGCGGGGAATCAGAGGCTGGGAATCAGACACGGGGAATCAGATATGGGGAAACAGAGGCGGGGAATCAGAGGCGGGCAAACAGAGGCGGGGAATTAGATATGGGGAATCAGAGGTGGGGAATCAGAGGTGGTGAATCAGAGATGGGGAATCACAGGCGGGGAATCAGAGGCAGGGAATAGAACGCGGGGAATCAGAGGCGGGGAATCAGAGCTGGGGAATCAGAGGCGGGGAATCATAGTTGGGAATCAGAGGCGGGGAATCAGATATGGGGAAACAGAGGCGGGGAATCAAAGGCGGGGAAACAGATGCGGGGAATCAGATATGGGGAATCGGATGCGGGGAATCAGAGGCGGGGAATGGGAGCTGGGGAATCAGAGGCGGGGTATCAGAGTTGGGGCATCTGAGGTGGGGAATTAGATATGGGGAAACAGAGGCGGGGAATCAGATATGGGGAATCAGGGGTGGGGAATCAGAGGTTGGGAATCAGAGGCAGGGAATCAGAGGCGTGGAAACAGAGGCGGGGATTCAGATATGGGGAATCAGAGGTGGGGAATCAGGGGCGTGGAATCAGAGGCAGGGAATTAGATGTGGTGAATCAGAGATGGGGAATCAGAGGCAGGGAATCAGAATCAGAAGCGGGGTATCAGTGGCCGGGAATCAGAGGCAGGGAATCAGATGCTGGGAATAAGAGGCCGGGAATCAGAGGTGGGGAATCAGAGTCCGGGAATCAGAGATGGGGATTCAGAGGCGGGGAATGAGATATGGAGAATCAGAGGCGGCGAATCAGAGGCCGGGAAACAGAGGTGGGGAATCAGATATGGGGAATCAGAGGTGGCGAATCAAAGGCGGTGAATCAGAGATGGGGAATCAGAGGCGGGGAATCAGAGGCAGGGAATCAGATGCGGGGAATCAGAGGCGGGGAATCAGAGCTGGCGAATCAGAGGCGGGGAATCAGATATGGGGAATCAGAGGCGGGGAATCAGAGGCGGGGAAACAGAGGCAGGGAATCAGATATGGGGAATCAGAGGTGGGGTATCAGGGGCAGGGAATCAGTGGCAGGGAATCAGAGGCGGGGAAACAGAGGCGGGGAATCAGAGGCGGGGAATCAGACACGGGGAATCAGATATGGGGAAACAGAGGCGGGGAATCAGAGGCGGGCAAACAGAGGCGGGGAATTAGATATGGGGAATCAGAGGTGGGGATCAGAGGTGGTGAATCAGAGATGGGGAATCACAGGCGGGGAATCAGAGGCAGGGAATAGAACGCGGGGAATCAGAGGCGGGGAATCAGAGCTGGGGAATCAGAGGCGGGGAATCATAGTTGGGAATCAGAGGCGGGGAATCAGATATGGGGAAACAGAGGCGGGGAATCAAAGGCGGGGAAACAGATGCGGGGAATCAGATATGGGGAATCGGATGCGGGGAATCAGAGGCGGGGAATGGGAGCTGGGGAATCAGAGGCGGGGTATCAGAGTTGGGGCATCTGAGGTGGGGAATTAGATATGGGGAAACAGAGGCGGGGAATCAGAGGCGGGGAAACAGAGGCGAGGAATCAGATATGGGGAATCAGAGGTGGGGAATCAGAGGCAGGGAATCAGATGTGCGGAATCAGAGATGGGGAATCAGAGGCAGGGAATCAGAATCAGAAGCGGGGAATCAGAGGCCGGGAATCAGAGGCCGGGATTCAGATGCCGGGAATAAGAGGCCGGGAATCAGAGGTGGGGAATAAGAGGCGGGGAATCAGAGGTGGGCAATCAGAGGCGGGGAATCAGATATGGGGAATCAGAGGCGGGGAATCAGAGGCGGGGAAACAGAGGCGGGGAATCAAATATAGGGAATCAGATGTGGGGAATCAGAGGTTGTGAATCAGAGATGGTGAATCAAGGCGGGGAATCAGAGGCAGGGAATCAGACACGGGGAATCAGAGGCGGGGATTCAGAGCTGGGGAATCAGAGGTTGTGAATCAGAGATGGTGAATCAAGGCGGGGAATCAGAGGCAGGGAATCAGACACGGGGAATCACAGGCGGGGAATCAGAGGCGGGGAATCAGATATGGGGAATCAGAGGTGGGGAATCAGGGGCAGGGATTCAGTGTCAGGGAATCAGAGGCGGGGAATCAGAGGCGGGGAATCAGAGGAAGGGAATCAGACACGGGGAATCAGAGGCGGGGAATCAGAGATGGGGAATCAGAGGCGGGGAATCAGAGGCAGGGAATCGGACGCCGGGAATCAGAGTCGGGGAATCAGAGCTGGGGAATCAGAGACGGGGAATCAGAGTTGGGGAATCAGAGGCGGGGATTCAGATATGGGTAAATAGAGGCGGGGAATCAGATATGGGGAATCAGAGGTGTGGAATCAGAGGTTGGGAATCAGAGGAAGGGAATCAGAGTCGGGGAAACAGAGGCGGGGAATCAGATATGTGGAATCAGAGGTGGCGAATCAAAGGCGGTGAAACAGAGATGGGGAATCAGGGCAGGGAATCAGAGGCAGGGAATCAAACACGGGGAATCAGAGGTGGGGAATCAGAGGATGGGAATCAGAGGCAGGGAATCGGAGATGGGGAATCAGAGGCAGGGAATCAGAGGTAGGGAATCAGAGGCGGGGAATCAGAGGCCGGGAATCAGATATGGGGAAACTGAGGCGGGGAATCCGAGGCGGGGAAACAGAGGCGGGGAATCAGATATGTGGAATCAGAGGTGGCGAATCAAAGGCGGTGAAACAGAGATGGGGAATCAGGGCAGGGAATCAGAGGCAGGGAATCAAACACGGGGAATCAGAGGTTGGGAATGAGAGGCAGGGAATCAGAGGCTTGGAATCTGATGCAGGGAATAAGATGCGGGGAATCAGAGGCGGGGAATCAGAGCTGGGGAATCAGAGGTGGGGAATCAGATTTGGGGAATCAGAGGTGGGGACTTAGATATTGGGAAACAGAGGCGGGGAATCAGAGGCGGGGAAACAGAGGCGGGGAATCAGATATGGGGAATCAGAGGTGGGGAATCAGAGGCAGGGAATCAGATGTGCGGGATCAGAGATGGGGAATCAGAGGCAGGGAATCAGAATCAGAAGCAGGGAATCAGAGGCCGGGAATCAGAGGCCGGAATCAGATGATGGGAATCAGAGGCCTGGAATCAGAGGCGGGGAATCAGAGGCAGGGAATCAGATGCAGGGAATCAGAGGCGGGGAATCAGAGCTGGGGAATCAGAGGCGGGGTATTAGAGTTGGGGAATCAGAGGCGGGGAATCAGACATGGGGAAACAGAGGTAGGGAATCAGAGGCGGGGAAACAGAGGCAGGGAATCAGATATGGGGAATCAGAGGCCGGGAATCAGAGGTGGTGAATCAGAGATGGGGAATCAGAGGCGGGGAATCAGAGGCAGGGTATCTGACGCGGGGAATCAGAGGTGGGCAATCAGAGGCGGGGAATCAGATATGGGGAATCAGAGGCGGGGAATCAGAGGCGGGGAAACAGAGGCGGGGAATCAGATATGGGGAATCAGAGGTGGGGCATCAGAGGTTGTGAATCACAGATAGGGAATCAGAGGCGGGGAATCAGAGGCAGGGAATCAGACGCGGGGAATCAGAGGCAGGGATTCAGAGCTGGGGAATCAGAAGCGGGGAATCAGAGTTGGGGAATCAGAGGCAAGGAATCAAATATGGGGAATCAGAGGCAGGGAATCAGAGGCTGGGAATCAGAGGCAGGGAATCAGACGCGGGGAATCTGAGGCGGGGAATCAGAGCTGGGGAATCAGAGGTGGGGAATCAGAGTTGGGGAATCAGAGGCAGGGAATTGGATGTGCGGAATCAGAGATGGGGAATCAGAGGTGGGGAATCAGAGGTGGTGAATCAGAGATGGGGAATCAGAGGCGGGGAATCAGAGGCAGCAAATCAGACACGGGGATTCAGAGGCTGGGAATCAGACGGGGGGAATCAAAGGCGGGGCATCAGAGCTGGGGAATCTGAGGCAGGGAATCAGAGTTGGGGATTCAGAGGCGGGGAATCAGATATGGGGAAACAGAGGCGGGGAATCAGAGGCGGGCAAACAGAGGCGGGGAATTAGATATGGGGAATCAGAGGTAGGGTATCAGAGGTGGTGAATCAGTGATGGGGAATCACAGGCGGGGAATCAGAGGCAGGGAATAGAACGCGGGGAATCAGAGGCAGGGAATCAGAGCTGGGGAATCAGAGGCGGGGAATCATAGTTGGGAATCAGAGGTTGTGAATCAGAGATGGGGAATCAAGGCGGGGAATCAGAGGCAGGGAATCAGATGCAGGGAATCAGAAGCGGGGATTCAGAGCTGGGGAATCAGAGGCGGGGAATCAGAGTTGGGGCATCAGAGGTGGGGAATTAGATATAGGGAAACAGAGGCGGGGAATCAGAGGCGGGGAAACAGAGGCGGGGAATCAGATATGGGGAATCAGAGGTGGGGAATCAGAGGTGGGCAATCAGATGTGCGGAATCAGAGATGGGGAATCAGAGGCCGGGAATCAGAGGCGGGGAATCAGATATGGGGAATCAGAGGTAGGGAATCAGAGGTTGGGAATCAGAGGCAGGGAATCACAGGCTTGGAATCAGATGCAGGGTATCAGATGCGGGGAATCAGAGGCGGGGAATCAGAGCTGGGGAATCAGAGGTGGGGAATCAGAGGCAGGGAATCAGATGTGCGGAATCAGAGATGGGGAATCAGAGGCAGGGAATCAGAATCAGAAGCAGGGAATCAGAGGCCGGGAATCAGAGGCCGGAATCAGATGCTATGAATCAGAGGCCTGGAATCAGAGGCGGGGAATCAGAGGCAGGGAATCAGATGCGGGGAATCAGAGGCGGGGAATCAGAGCTGGGGAATCAGAGGCGGGGTATTAGAGTTGGGGAATCAGAGGCGGGGAATCAGATATGGGGAAACAGAGGTGGGGAATCAGAGGCGGGGAAACAGATATGGGGAAACAGAGGTGGGGAATCAGAGGCGGGGAAACAGAGGCAGGGAATAAGATATGGGGAATCAGAGGTGGGGCATCAGAGGTTGTGAATCACAGATGGGGAATCAGAGGCGGGGAATCAGAGGCAGGGAATCAGACGCGGGGAATCAGAGGCGGGGATTCAGAGCTGGGGAATCAGAAGCGGGGAATCAGAGTTGGGGAATCAGAGGCGGGGAATCAGATATGGGTAATCAGAGGCAGGGAATCAGAGGCGGGGAATCAGAGGCAGGGAATCAGACGCGGGGAATCTGAGGCGGGGAATTAGATATGGGGAATCAGAGGTAGGGAATCAGAGGTGGTGAATCAGTGATGGGGAATCACAGGCGGGGAATCAGAGGCAGGGAATAGAATGCGGGGAATCAGAGGCAGGGAATAGAATGCGGGGAATCAGAGGCAGGGAATCAGAGCTGGGGAATCAGAGGAGGGGATTCATAGTTGGGAATCAGAGGCGGGAATCAGATATGTGGAAACAGAGGCGGGGAATCAGAGGCGGTGAAACAGAGGCGGGGAATCAGATATGGGGAATCGGATGCAGGGAATCAGAGGCGGGGAATCAGAGCTGGGGAATCAGAGGCGGGGAATCAGAGTTGGGGCATCAGAAGTGGGGAATTAGATATAGGGAAACAGAGGCGGGGAATCAGAGGCGGGGAAACAGAGGCGGGGAATCAGATATGGGGAATCAGAGGTGGGGAATCAGAGGCAGGGAATCAGATGTGCGGAATCAGAGATGGGGAATAAGAGGCAGGGAATCAGAATCAGAAGCGGGGAATCAGAGGCCGGGAATCAGAGGCCGGGAATCAGATGCTGGGAATAAGAGGCCGGGAATCAGAGGTGGGGAATCAGATATGGGGAATCAGAGGTGGCGAATCAAAGGCGGTGAATCAGAGATGGGGAATCAGAGGCGGGGAATCAGAGGCAGGGAATCAGATGCGGGGAATCAGAGGCGGGGAATCAGAGCTGGCGAATCAGAGGCTGGGAATTAGAGGTGGGCAATCAGAGGCGGGGAAACAGATATGGGGAATCAGAGGCGGGGAATCAGAGGCGGGGAAACAGAGGCGGGGAATCAAATATAGGGAATCAGAGGTGGGGAATCAGAGGTTGTGAATCAGAGATGGGGAATCAAGGCGGGGAATCAGAGGCAGGGAATCAGACGCGGGGAATCAGAGGCGGGGATTCAGAGCTGGGGAATCAGAGGCGGGGAATCAGAGTTGGGGAATCAGAGGCAGGGAATCAGATATGGGGAATCAGAGGCGGGGAATCAGAGGCGGGGAAACAGAGGCGGGGAATCAGATGTGGGGAATCAGAGGTGGGGAATCAGGGGCAGGGAATCAGTGGCTGGGAATCAGAGGCGGGGAATCAGAGGCGGGGAATCAAAGGCAGGGAATCAGACACGGGGAATCAGAGGCGGGGAATCAGAGATGGGGAATCAGAGGCGGGGAATCAGAGGCAGGGAATCGGATGCCGGGAATCAGAGTTGGGGAATCAGAGTTGGGGAATCAGAGGCAGGGAATCAGAGTTGGGGAATCAGAGGCGGGGAATCAGATATGGGGAAATAGAGGCGGGGAATCAGATATGGGGAATCAGAGGTGTGGAATCAGAGGTTGGGAATCAGAGGCAGGGAATCAGAGTCCGGGAAACTGAGGCGGGGAATCAGATATTGGGAATCAGAGGTGGCGAATCAAAGGCGGTGAAACAGAGATGGGGAATCAGGGCAGGGAATAAGAGGCAGGGAATCAAACACGGGGAATCAGAGCTGGGGAATCAGAGGCGGGGAATCAGAGTTGGGAATCAGAGGTGGGGAATCAGAGGCGGGGAAACAGGGGCGGGGAATCAGATATGGGGAATCAGAGGTGGGGAATCCGAGGTTGGGAATCAGAGGCAGGGAATCAGAGGCGGAAAATCAGAGGCGGGGAATCAGAGGAAGGGAATCAGATGTGCGGAATCGGAGATGGGGAATCAGAGGCAGGGAATCAGAGGCGGGGAATCAGAGGCGGGGAATCAGAGTCCGGGAATCAGATATGGGGAAACAGAGGCGGGGAATCCGAGGCGGGGAAACAGAGGCGGGGAATCAGATATGGGGAATCAGAGGTGGGGAATCAGAGGTTGGGAATCAGAGGCAGGGAATCAGAGGCTTGGAATCAGATGCAGGGAATCAGATGCGGGGAATCAGATGCGGGGAATCAGAGCTGGGGAATCAGAGGTGGGGAATCAGATTTGGGGAATCAGAGGCGGGGACTTAGATATTGGGACAAGAGGCGGGGAATCAGAGGCGGGGAAACCCAGGCGGGGAATCAGATATGGGGAATCAGAGGTGGGGAATCAGAGGCAAGGAATCAGATGTGCGGAATCAGAGATGGGGAATCAGAGGTAGGGAATCAGAATCAGAAGCAGGGAATCAGAGGCCGGGAATCAGAGGCCGGACTCAGATGCTGGGAATCAGAGGCCTGGAATCAGAGGCGGGGAATCAGAGGCAGGGAATCAGATGCGGGGAATCAGAGGCGGGGAATCAGAGCTGGGGATTCAGAGGCGGGGATTCAGAGTTGGGGAATCAGAGGCGGGGAATCAGAGGCGGGGAAACAGAGGCGGGGAATCAGATATGGGGAATCAGAGGTGGGGAATCAGAGGTTGGGAATCAGAAGCAGGGAATCAGAGGCGGGGAATCAGAGGCGGGGAATCAGAGGCAGGGAATCCGATGTGCGGAATCGGAGATGGGGAATCAGAGGCAGGGAATCAGATATGGGGAAACAGAGGCGGGGAATCCGAGGCGGGGAAACAGAGGCGGGGAATCAGATATGGGGAATCAGAGGTGGGGAATCAGAGGTGGGGAATCAGATTTGGGGAATCAGAGGCGGGGACTTAGATATTGGGAAACAGAGGCGGGGAATCAGAGGCAGGGAAACCCAGGCGGGGAATCAGAAGCAGGGAATCAGAGGTGGGGAATCAGAGGCAAGGAATCAGATGTGCGGAATCAGAGATGGGGAATCAGAGGCAGGGAATCAGAATCAGAAGCAGGGAATCAGAGGCCGGGAATCAGAGGCCGGAATCAGATGCTGGGAATCAGAGGCCTGGAATCAGAGGCGGGGAATCAGAGGCAGGGAATCAGATGCGGGGAATCAGAGGCGGGGAATCAGAGCTGGGGAATCAGAGGCGGGGATTCAGAGTTGGGGAATCAGAGGCGGGGAATCAGAGGCGGGGAAACAGAGGCGGGGAATCAGATATGGGGAATCAGAGGTGGGGAATCAGAGGTTGGGAATCAGAAGCAGGGAATCAGAGGCGGGGAATCAGAGGCGGGGAATCAGAGGCAGGGAATCCGATGTGCGGAATCGGAGATGGGGAATCAGAGGCAGGGAATCAGAGGCGGGGAATCAGAGGCGGAGAATCAGAGGCCGGGAATCAGATATGGGGAAACAGAGGCGGGGAATCAGAGGCGGGGAAACAGAGGCGGGGAATCAGATATGGGGAATCAGAGGTGGGGAATCAGAGGTTTGGAATCAGAGGCAGGGAATCAGAGGCTGGGAATCAGATGCAGGGAATCAGATGCGGGGAATCAGAGGCGGGGAATCAGAGCTGGGGAATCAGAGGTGGGGAATCAGAGTTGGGGAATCAGAGTCGGGGACTTAGATATGGGGAAACAGAGGCGGGGAATCAGAGGCGGGGAAACAGACGCGGGGAATCAGAGGCGGGGATTCAGAGCTGGGGAATCAGAGGCGGGGAATCAGAGTTGGGGAATCAGAGGCGGGGAATCAGATATGGGGAATCAGAGGCGGGGAATCAGAGGCGGGGAAACAGAGGCAGGGAATCAGATATGGGGAATCAGAGGTGGGGTATCAGGGGCAGGGAATCAGTGGCAGGGAATCAGAGGCGGGGAAACAGAGGCGGGGAATCAGAGGCAGGGAATCAGACACGTGGAATCAGATATGGGGAAACAGAGGCGGGGAATCAGAGGCGGGCAAACAGAGGCGGGGAATTAGATATGGGGAATCAGAGGTGGGGAATCAGAGGTGGTGAATCAGAGATGGGGAATCACAGGCGGGGAATCAGAGGCAGGGAATAGAACGCGGGGAATCAGAGGCGGGGAATCAGAGCTGGGGAATCAGAGGCGGGGAATCATAGTTGGGAATCAGAGGCGGGGAATCAGATATGGGGAAACAGAGGCGGGGAATCAAAGGCGGGGAAACAGAGGCGGGGAATCAGATATGGGGAATCGGATGCGGGGAATCAGATGCGGGGAATGGGAGCTGGGGAATCAGAGGCGGGGTATCAGAGTTGGGGCATCTGAGGTGGGGAATTAGATATGGGGAAACAGAGGCGGGGAATCAGAGGCGGGGAAACAGAGGCGAGGAATCAGATATGGGGAATCAGAGGTGGGGAATCAGAGGCAGGGAATCAGATGTGCGGAATCAGAGATGGGGAATCAGAGGCAGGGAATCAGAATCAGAAGCGGTGAATCAGAGGCCGGGAATCAGAGGCCGGGATTCAGATGCCGGGAATAAGAGGCCGGGAATCAGAGGTGGGGAATCAGAGTCCGGGAATCAGAGATGGGGATTCAGAGGCGGGGAATGATATATGGGGAATCAGAGGCGGGGAATCAGAGGCGGGGTAACAGAGGTGGGGAATCAGATATGGGGAATCAGAGGTGGCGAATCAAAGGCGGTGAATCAGAGATGGGGAATCAGAGGCGGGGAATCAGAGGCAGGGAATCAAACACGGGGAATCAGAGGTGGGGAATCAGAGCTGGGGAATCAGAGGCGGGGAATCAGAGTTGGGGAATCAGAGGCGGGGAATCAGAAATGGGGAAACAGGGGCGGGGAATCAGAGGCAGGGAAACAGAGGCGGGGAATCAGATATGGGGAATCAGGGGTGGGGAATCAGAGGTTGGGAATCAGAGGCAGGGAATCAGAGGCGTGGAAACAGAGGCGGGGATTCAGATATGGGGAATCAGAGGTGGGGAATCAGGGGCGTGGAATCAGAGGCAGGGAATTAGATGTGGTGAATCAGAGATGGGGAATCAGAGGCAGGGAATCAGAATCAGAAGCGGGGTATCAGTGGCCGGGAATCAGAGGAAGGTAATCAGAGGCAGGGGATCAAACACGGGGAATCAGAGGCTGGGAATCAGAGCTGGGGAATTAGAGGCGGGGAATCAGAGCTGGGGAATCACAGGCGGGGAATCAGAGATGGGGAATCAGAGGCGGGGAATCAGAGTCCGGGAATCAGAGATGGGGAATCAGAGGCGGGGAATCAGAGGCAGGAAATCTGACACGGGGATTCAGAGGCTGGGAATCAGACGGGGGGAATCAAAGGCGGGGAATCAGAGCTGGGGAATCTGAGGCAGGTAATCAGAGTTGGGGATTCAGAGGCGGGGAATCAGATATGGGGAAACAGAGGCGGGGAATCAGAGGCGGGCAAACAGAGGGGGGGAATTAGATATGGGGAATCAGAGGTAGGGAATCAGAGGTGGTGAATCAGTGATGGGGAATCACAGGCGGGGAATCAGAGGCAGGGAATAGAACGCGGGGAATCAGAGGCAGGGAATCAGAGCTGGGGAATCAGAGGAGGGGATTCATAGTTGGGAATCAGAGGCGGTAATCAGATATGGGGAAACAGAGGCGGGGAATCAGAGGCGGTGAAACAGAGGCGGGGAATCAGATATGGGGAATCGGATGCAGGGAATCAGAGGCGGGGAATCAGAGCTGGGGAATCAGAGGCGGGGAATCAGAGTTGGGGCATCAGAGGTGGGGAATTAGATATAGGGAAACAGAGGCGGGGAATCAGAGGCGGGGAAACAGAGGCGGGGAATCAGATATGGGGAATCAGAGGTGGGGAATCAGAGGCAGGGAATCAGATGTGCGGAATCAGAGATGGGGAATAAGAGGCAGGGAATCAGAATCAGAAGCGGGGAATCAGAGGCCGGGAATCAGAGGCCGGGAATCAGATGCTGGGAATAAGAGGCCGGGAATCAGAGGTGGGGAATCAGATATGGGGAATCAGAGGTGGCGAATCAAAGGCCGTGAATCAGAGATGGGGAATCAGAGGCGGGGAATCAGAGGCAGGGAATCAGATGCGGGGAATCAGAGGCGGGGAATCAGAGCTGGCGAATCAGAGGCTGGGAATTAGAGGTGGGCAATCAGAGGCGGGGAATCAGATATGGGGAATCAGAGGCGGGGAATCAGAGGCGGGGAAACAGAGGCGGGGAATCAAATATAGGGAATCAGAGGTGGGGAATCAGAGGTTGTGAATCAGAGATGGGGAATCAAGGCGGGGAATCAGAGGCAGGGAATCAGACGCGGGGAATCAGAGGCGGGGATTCAGAGCTGGGGAATCAGAGGCGGGGAATCAGAGTTGGGGAATCAGAGGCAGGGAATCAGATATGGGGAATCAGAGGCGGGGAATCAGAGGCGGGGAAACAGAGGCGGGGAATCAGATGTGGGGAATCAGAGGTGGGGAATCAGGGGCAGGGAATCAGTGGCAGGGAATCAGAGGCGGGGAATCAGAGGCGGGGAATCAAAGATGGGGAATCAGAGGCGGGGAATCAGAGGCAGGGAATCGGATGCCGGGAATCAGAGTCGGGGAATCAGAGCTGGGGAATCAGAGGCGGGGAATCAGAGTTGGGGAATCAGAGGCGGGGAATCAGATATGGAGAAATAGAGGCGGGGAATCAGATATGGGGAATCAGAGGTGTGGAATCAGAGGTTGGGAATCAGAGGCAGGGAATCAGAGTCCGGGAAACTGAGACGGGGAATCAGATATTGGGAATCAGAGATGGCGAATCAAAGGCGGTGAAACAGAGATGGGGAATCAGGGCAGGGAATCAGAGGCAGGGAATCAAACACGGGGAATCAGAGCTGGGGAATCAGAGGCGGGGAATCAGAGTTGGGAATCAGAGGCGGGGAATCAGAGGCGGGGAATCAGAGTTGGGAATCAGAGGCGGGGAATCAGAGGCGGGGAAACAGAGGCGGGGAATCAGATATGGGGAATCAGAGGTGGGGAATCCGAGGTTGGGAATCAGAGGCAGGGAATCAGAGGCGGAAAATCAGAGGCGGGGAATCAGAGGAAGGGAATCAGATGTGCGGAATCGGAGATGGGGAATCAGAGGCAGGGAATCAGAGGCGGGGAATCAGAGGCGGGGAATCAGAGGCCGGGAATCAGATATGGGGAAACAGAGGCGGGGAATCCGAGGCGGGGAAACAGAGGCGGGGAATCAGATATGGGGAATCAGAGGTGGGGAATCAGAGGTTGGGAATCAGAGGCAGGGAATCAGAGGCGTGGAATCAGATGCAGGGAATCAGATGCGGGGAATCAGAGGCGGGGAATCAGAGCTGGGGAATCAGAGGTGGGGAATCAGATTTGGGGAATCAGAGGCGGGGACTTAGATATTGGGAAACAGAGGCGGGGAATCAGAGGCGGGGAAACCCAGGCGGGGAATCAGATATGGGGAATCAGAGGTGGGGAATCAGAGGCAAGGAATCAGATGTGCGGAATCAGAGATGGGGAATCAGAGGCAGGGAATCAGAATCAGAAGCAGGGAATCAGAGGCCGGGAATCAGAGGCCGGAATCAGATGCTGGGAATCAGAGGCCTGGAATCAGAGGCGGGGAATCAGAGGCAGGGAATCAGATGCGGGGAATCAGAGGCGGGGAATCAGAGCTGGGGAATCAGAGGCGGGGATTCAGAGTTGGGGAATCAGAGGCGGGGAATCAGAGGCGGGGAAACAGAGGCGGGGAATCAGATATGGGGAATCAGAGGTGGGGAATCAGAGGTTGGGAATCAGAAGCAGGGAATCAGAGGCGGGGAATCAGAGGCGGGGAATCAGAGGCAGGAAATCCGATGTGCGGAATCGGAGATGGGGAATCAGAGGCAGGGAATCAGAGGCGGGGAATCAGAGGCGGAGAATCAGAGGCCGGGAATCAGATATGGGGAAACAGAGGCGGGGAATCAGAGGCGGGGAAACAGAGGCGGGGAATCAGATATGGGGAATCAGAGGTGGGGAATCAGAGGTTGGGAATCAGAGGCAGGGAATCAGAGGCTGGGAATCAGATGCAGGGAATCAGATGCGGGGAATCAGAAGCGGGGAATCAGAGCTGGGGAATCAGAGGTGGGGAATCAGAGTTGGGGAATCAGAGTCGGGGACTTAGATATGGGGAAACAGAGGCAGGGAATCAGAGGCGGGGAAACAGACGCGGGGAATCAGAAGCGGGGATTCAGAGCTGGGGAATCAGAGGCGGGGAATCAGAGTTGGGGAATCAGAGGCGGGGAATCAGATATGGGGAATCAGAGGCGGGGAATCAGAGGCGGGGAAACAGAGGCAGGGAATCAGATATGGGGAATCAGAGGTGGGGTATCAGGGGCAGGGAATCAGTGGCAGGGAATCAGAGGCGGGGAAACAGAGGCGGGGAATCAGAGGCAGGGCATCAGACACGGGGAATCAGATATGGGGAAACAGAGGCGGGGAATCAGAGGCGGGCAAACAGAGGCGGGGAATTAGATATGGGGAATCAGAGGTGGGGAATCAGAGGTGGTGAATCAGAGATGGGGAATCACAGGCGGGGAATCAGAGGCAGGGAATAGAACGCGGGGAATCAGAGGCGGGGAATCAGAGCTGGGGAATCAGAGGCGGGGAATCATAGTTGGGAATCAGAGGTGGGGAATCAGATATGGGGAAACAGAGGCGGGGAATCAAAGGCGGGGAAACAGATGCGGGGAATCAGATATGGGGAATCGGATGCGGGGAATCAGAGGCGGGGAATGGGAGCTGGGGAATCAGAGGCGGGGTATCAGAGTTGGGGCATCTGAGGTGGGGAATTAGATATGGGGAAACAGAGGCGGGGAATCAGAGGCGGGGAAACAGAGGCGAGGAATCAGATATGGGGAATCAGAGGTGGGGAATCAGAGGCAGGGAATCAGATGTGCGGAATCAGAGATGGGGAATCAGAGGCAGGGAATCAGAATCAGAAGCGGGGAATCAGAGGCCGGGAATCAGAGGCCGGGATTCAGATGCCGGGAATAAGAGGCCGGGAATCAGAGGTGGGGAATCAGAGTCCGGGAATCAGAGATGGGGATTCAGAGGCGGGGAATGATATATGGGGAATCAGAGGCGGGGAATCAGAGGCGGGGTAACAGAGGTGGGGAATCAGATATGGGGAATCAGAGGTGGCGAATCAAAGGCGGTGAATCAGAGATGGGGAATCAGAGGCGGGGAATCAGAGGCAGGGAATCAAACACGGGGAATCAGAGGCGGGGAATCAGAGCTGGGGAATCAGAGGCGGGGAATCAGAGTTGGGGAATCAGAGGCGGGGAATCAGATATGGGGAAACAGGGGCGGGGAATCAGAGGCAGGGAAACAGAGGCGGGGAATCAGATATGGGGAATCAGGGGTGGGGAATCAGAGGTTGGGAATCAGAGGCAGGGAATCAGAGGCGTGGAAACAGAGGCGGGGATTCAGATATGGGGAATCAGAGGTGGGGAATCAGGGGCGTGGAATCAGAGGCAGGGAATTAGATGTGGTGAATCAGAGATGGGGAATCAGAGGCAGGGAATCAGAATCAGAAGCGGGGTATCAGTGGCCGGGAATCAGAGGCAGGGAATCAGATGCTGGGAATAAGAGGCCGGGAATCAGAGGTGGGGAATCAGAGTCCGGGAATCAGAGATGGGGATTCAGAGGCGGGGAATGAGATATGGAGAATCAGAGGCGGGGAATCAGAGGCCGGGAAACAGAGGTGGGGAATCAGATATGGGGAATCAGAGGTGGCGAATCAAAGGCGGTGAATCAGAGATGGGGAATCAGAGGCGTGGAATCAGAGGCAGGGAATCAGATGCGGGGAATCAGAGGCGGGGAATCAGAGCTGGCGAATCAGAGGCGGGGAATCAGAGGTGGACAATCAGAGGCGGGGAATCAGATATGGGGAATCAGAGGCGGGGAATCAGAGGCGGGGAAACAGAGGCGGGGAATCAAATATAGGGAATCAGAGGTGGGGAATCAGAGGTTGTGAATCAGAGATGGTGAATCAAGGCGGGGAATCAGAGGCAGGGAATCAGACACGGGGAATCAGAGGCGGGGATTCAGAGCTGGGGAATCAGAGGCGGGGAATCAGAGTTGGGGAATCAGAGGCAGGGAATCAGATATGGGGAATCAGAGGCGGGGAATCAGAGGCGGGGAAACAGAGGCGGGGAATCAGATATGGGGAATCAGAGGTGGGGAATCAGGGGCAGGGATTCAGTGTCAGGGAATCAGAGGCGGGGAATCAGAGGCGGGGAATCAGAGGCACGGAATCAGACACGGGGAATCAGAGGCGGGGAATCAGAGATGGGGAATCAGAGGCGGGGAATCAGAGGCAGGGAATCGGACGCCGGGAATCAGAGTCGGGGAATCAGAGCTGGGGAATCAGAGGCGGGGAATCAGAGTTGGGGTATCAGAGGCGGGGATTCAGATATGGGGAAATAGAGGCGGGGAATCAGATATGGGGAATCAGAGGTGTGGAATCAGAGGTTGGGAATCAGAGGAAGGGAATCAGAGTCGGGGAAACAGAGGCGGGGAATCAGATATGTGGAATCAGAGGTGGCGAATCAAAGGCGGTGAAACAGAGATGGGGAATCAGGGCAGGGAATCAGAGGCAGGGAATCAAACACGGGGAATCAGAGGTGGGGAATCAGAGGTTGGGAATCAGAGGCAGGGAATCGGAGATGGGGAATCAGAGGCAGGGAATCAGAGGTGGGGAATCAGAGGCGGGGAATCAGAGGCCGGGAATCAGATATGGGGAAACTGAGGCGGGGAATCCGAGGCGGGGAAACAGAGGCGGGGAATCAGATATGGGGAATCAGAGGTGGGGAATCAGAGGTTGGGAATCAGAGGCAGGGAATCAGAGGCTTGGAATCAGATGCAGGGAATAAGATGCGGGGAATCAGAGGCGGGGAATCAGAGCTGGGGAATCAGAGGTGGGGAATCAGATTTGGGGAATCAGAGGTGGGGACTTAGATATTGGGAAACAGAGGCGGGGAATCAGAGGCGGGGAAACAGAGGCGGGGAATCAGATATGGGGAATCAGAGGTGGGGAATCAGAGGCAGGGAATCAGATGTGCGGAATCAGAGATGGGGAATCAGAGGCAGGGAATCAGAATCAGAAGCAGGGAATCAGAGGCCGGGAATCAGAGGCCGGAATCAGATGATGGGAATCAGAGGCCTGGAATCAGAGGCGGGGAATCAGAGGCGGGGAAACAGAGGCGGGGAATCAGATATGGGGAATCAGAGGTGGGGCATCAGAGGTTGTGAATCACAGATGGGGAATCAGAGGCAGGGAATCAGAGGCAGGGAATCAGACGCGGGGAATCAGAGGCAGGGATTCAGAGCTGGGGAATCAGAAGCGGGGAATCAGAGTTGTTGAATCAGAGGCGGGGAATCAAATATGGGGAATCAGAGGCAGGGAATCAGAGGCTGGGAATCAGAGGCAGGGAATCAGACGCGGGGAATCTGAGGCGGGGAATCAGAGCTGGGGAATCAGAGGTGGGGAATCAGAGTTGGGGAATCAGAGGCAGGGAATTGGATGTGCGGAATCAGAGATGGGGAATCAGAGGTGGGGAATCAGAGGTGGTGAATCAGAGATGGGGAATCAGAGGCGGGGAATCAGAGGCAGCAAATCAGACACGGGGATTCAGAGGCTGGGAATCAGACGGGGGGAATCAAAGGCGGGGCATCAGAGCTGGGGAATCTGAGGCAGGGAATCAGAGTTGGGGATTCAGAGGCGGGGAATCAGATATGGGGAAACAGAGGCGGGGAATCAGAGGCGGGCACACAGAGGCGGGGAATTAGATATGGGGAATCAGAGGTAGGGAATCAGAGGTGGTGAATCAGTGATGGGGAATCACAGGCGGGGAATCAGAGGTAGGGAATAGAACGCGGGGAATCAGAGGCAGGGAATCAGAGCTGGGGAATCAGAGGCGGGGAATCATAGTTGGGAATCAGAGGCGGGAATCAGATATGGGGAAACAGAGGCGGGGAATCAGAGGCGAGGAAACAGAGGCGTGGAATCAGATATGGGGAATCGGATGCAGGGAATCAGAGGCGGGGAATCAGAGCTGGGGAATCAGAGGCGGGGAATCAGAGTTGGGGCATCAGAGGTGGGGAATTAGATATAGGGAAACAGAGGCGTGGAATCAGAGGCGGGGAAACAGAGGCGGGGAATCAGATATGGGGAATCAGAGGTGGGGAATCAGAGGCAGTGAATCAGATGTGCGGAATCAGAGATGGGGAATCAGAGGCAGGGAATCAGAAGCGGGGAATCAGAGGCCGGGAATCAGAGGCCGGGAATCAGATGCTGGGAATAAGAGGCCGGGAATCAGAGGAGGGGAATCAGAGTCCGGGAATCAGAGATGGGGATTCAGAGGCGGGGAATGAGATATGGAGAATCAGAGGCGGGGAATCAGAGGCGGGGAAACAGAGGTGGGGAATCAGATATGGTGAATCAGAGGTGGCGAATCAAAGGCGGTGAATCAGAGATGGGGAATCAGAGGCGGGGAATCAGAGGCAGGGAATCAGATGCGGGGAATCAGAGGCGGGGAATCAGAGCTGGCGAATCAGAGGCGGGGAATCAGAGGTGGGCAATCAGAGGCGGGGAATCAGATATGGGGAATCAGAGGCGGGGAATCAGAGGCGGGGAAACAGAGGCGGGGAATCAAATATAGGGAATCAGAGGTGGGGAATCAGAGATTGTGAATCAGAGATGGGGAATCAAGGCGGGGAATCAGAGGCAGGGAATCAGACGCGGGGAATCAGAGGCGGGGATTCAGAGCTGGGGAATCTGAGGCGGGGAATCAGAGTTGGGGAATCAGAGGCAGGGAATCAGATATGGGGAATCAGAGGCGGGGAATCAGAGGCCGGGAATCAGATATGGGGAAACAGAGGCGGGGAATCCGAGGCGGGGAAACAGAGGCGGGGAATCAGATATGGGGAATCAGAGGTGGGGAATCAGAGGTTGGGAATCAGAGGCAGGGAATCACAGGCTTGGAATCAGATGCAGGGTATCAGATGCGGGGAATCAGAGGCGGGGAATCAGAGCTGGGGAATCAGAGGTGGGGAATCAGAGGCAGGGAATCAGATGTGCGGAATCAGAGATGGGGAATCAGAGGCAGGGAATCAGAATCAGAAGCAGGGAATCAGAGGCCGGGAATCAGAGGCCGGAATCAGATGCTATGAATCAGAGGCCTGGAATCAGAGGCGGGGAATCAGAGGCAGGGAATCAGATGCGGGGAATAAGAGGCGGGGAATCAGAGCTGGGGAATCAGAGGCGGGGTATTAGAGTTGGGGAATCAGAGGCGGGGAATCAGATATGGGGAAACAGAGGTGGGGAATCAGAGGCGGGGAAACAGATATGGGGAAACAGAGGTGGGGAATCAGAGGCGGGGAAACAGAGGCAGGGAATAAGATATGGGGAATCAGAGGTGGGGCATCAGAGGTTGTGAATCACAGATGGGGAATCAGAGGCGGGGAATCAGAGGCAGGGAATCAGACGCGGGGAATCAGAGGCGGGGATTCAGAGCTGGGGAATCAGAAGCGGGGAATCAGAGTTGGGGAATCAGAGGCGGGGAATCAGATATGGGTAATCAGAGGCAGGGAATCAGAGGCGGGGAATCAGAGGCAGGGAATCAGACGCGGGGAATCTGAGGCGGGGAATCAGAGCTGGGGAATCAGAGGTGGGTAATCAGAGTTGGGGAATCAGAGGCAGGGAATTGGATGTGCGGAATCAGAGAGGGGGAATCAGAGGTGGGAATCAGAGGCGGTGAATCAGAGATGGGGAATCAGAGGCGGGGAATCAGAGGCAGGAAATCAGACACGGGGATTCAGAGGCTGGGAATCAGACGGGGGGAATCAAAGGCGGGGAATCAGAGCTGGGGAATCTGAGGCAGGGAATCAGAGTTGGGGATTCAGAGGCTGGGAATCAGATATGGGGAAACAGAGGCGGGGAATCAGAGGCGGGCAAACAGAGGCGGGGAATTAGATATGGGGAATCAGAGGTAGGGAATCAGAGGTGGTGAATCAGTGATGGGGAATCACAGGCGGGGAATCAGAGGCAGGGAATAGAACGCGGGGAATCAGAGGCAGGGAATCAGAGCTGGGGAATCAGAGGAGGGGATTCATAGTTGGGAATCAGAGGCGGGAATCAGATATGGGGAAACAGAGGCGGGGAATCAGAGGCGGTGAAACAGAGGCGGGGAATCAGATATGGGGAATCGGATTCAGGGAATCAGAGGCGGGGAATCAGAGCTGGGGAATCAGAGGCGGGGAATCAGAGTTGGGGCATCAGAAGTGGGGAATTAGATATAGGGAAACAGAGGCGGGGAATCAGAGGCGGGGAAACAGAGGCGGGGAATCAGATATGGGGAATCAGAGGTGGGGAATCAGAGGCAGGGAATCAGATGTGCGGAATCAGAGATGGGGAATAAGAGGCAGGGAATCAGAATCAGAAGCGGGGAATCAGAGGCCGGGAATCAGAGGCCGGGAATCAGATGCTGGGAATAAGAGGCCGGGAATCAGAGGTGGGGAATCAGATATGGGGAATCAGAGGTGGCGAATCAAAGGCGGTGAATCAGAGATGGGGAATCAGAGGCGGGGAATCAGAGGCAGGGAATCAGATGCGGGGAATCAGAGGCGGGGAATCAGAGCTGGCGAATCAGAGGCTGGGAATTAGAGGTGGGCAATCAGAGGCGGGGAATCAGATATGGGGAATCAGAGGCGGGGAATCAGAGGCGGGGAAACAGAGGCGGGGAATCAAATATAGGGAATCAGAGGTGGGGAATCAGAGGTTGTGAATCAGAGATGGGGAATCAAGGCGGGGAATCAGAGGCAGGGAATCAGACGCGGGGAATCAGAGGCGGGGATTCAGAGCTGGGGAATCAGAGGCGGGGAATCAGAGTTGGGGAATCAGAGGCAGGGAATCAGATATGGGGAATCAGAGGCGGGGAATCAGAGGCGGGGAAACAGAGGCGGGGAATCAGATGTGGGGAATCAGAGGTGGGGAATCAGGGGCAGGGAATCAGTGGCAGGGAATCAGAGGCGGGGAATCAGAGGCGGGGAATCAAAGACAGGGAATCAGACACGGGGAATCAGAGGCGGGGAATCAGAGATGGGGAATCAGAGGCGGGGAATCAGAGGCAGGGAATCGGATGCCGGGAATCAGAGTTGGGGAATCAGAGTTGGGGAATCAGAGGCAGGGAATCAGAGTTGGGGAATCAGAGGCGGGGAATCAGATATGGGGAAATAGAGGCGGGGAATCAGATATGGGGAATCAGAGGTGTGGAATCAGAGGTTGGGAATCAGAGGCAGGGAATCAGAGTCCGGGAAACTGAGGCGGGGAATCAGATATTGGGAATCAGAGGTGGCGAATCAAAGGCGGTGAAACAGAGATGGGGAATCAGAGGCAGGGAATCAGAGGCGGGGAATCAGAGGCGGGGAATCAGAGTCCGGGAATCAGATATGGGGAAACAGAGGCGGGGAATCCGAGGCGGGGAAACAGAGGCGGGGAATCAGATATGGGGAATCAGAGGTGGGGAATCAGAGGTTGGGAATCAGAGGCAGGGAATCAGAGGCTTGGAATCAGATGCAGGGAATCAGATGCGGGGAATCAGATGCGGGGAATCAGAGCTGGGGAATCAGAGGTGGGGAATCAGATTTGGGGAATCAGCGGCGGGGACTTAGATATTGGGAAACAGAGGCGGGGATTCAGAGGCGGGGAAACCCAGGCGGGGAATCAGATATGGGGAATCAGAGGTGGGGAATCAGAGGCAAGGAATCAGATGTGCGGAATCAGAGATGGGGAATCAGAGGCAGGGAATCAGAATCAGAAGCAGGGAATCAGAGGCCTGGAATCAGAGGCGGGGAATCAGAGGCAGGGAATCAGATGCGGGGAATCAGAGGCGGGGAATCAGAGCTGGGGAATCAGAGGCGGGGATTCAGAGTTGGGGAATCAGAGGCGGGGAATCAGAGGCGGGGAAACAGAGGCGGGGAATCAGATATGGGGAATCAGAGGTGGGGAATCAGAGGTTGGGAATCAGAAGCAGGGAATCAGAGGCGGGGAATCAGAGGCGGGGAATCAGAGGCAGGGAATCCGATGTGCGGAATCGGAGATGGGGAATCAGAGGCAGGGAATCAGATATGGGGAAACAGAGGCGGGGAATCCGAGGCGGGGAAACAGAGGCGGGGAATCAGATATGGGGAATCAGAGGTGGGGAATCAGAGGTGCGGAATCAGATTTGGGGAATCAGAGGCGGAGTCTTAGATATTGGGAAACAGAGGCGGGGAATCAGAGGCAGGGAAACCCAGGCGGGGAATCAGAAGCAGGGAATCAGAGGTGGGGAATCAGAGGCAAGGAATCAGATGTGCGGAATCAGAGATGGGGAATCAGAGGCAGGGAATCAGAATCAGAAGCAGGGAATCAGAGGCCGGGAATCAGAGGCTGGAATCAGATGCTGGGAATCAGAGGCCTGGAATCAGAGGCGGGGAATCAGAGGCAGGGAATCAGATGCGGGGAATCAGAGGCGGGGAATCAGAGCTGGGGAATCAGAGGCGGGGATTCAGAGTTGGGGAATCAGAGGCGGGGAATCAGAGGCGGGGAAACAGAGGCGGGGAATCAGATATGGGGAATCAGAGGTGGGGAATCAGAGGTTGGGAATCAGAAGCAGGGAATCAGAGGCGGGGAATCAGAGGCGGGGAATTAGAGGCAGGGAATCCGATGTGCGGAATCGGAGATGGGGAATCAGAGGCAGGGAATCAGATATGGGGAAACAGAGGCGGGGAATCCGAGGCGGGGAAACAGAGGCGGGGAATCAGATATGGGGAATCAGAGGTGGGGAATCAGAGGTGGGGAATCAGATTTGGGGAATCAGAGGCGGGGACTTAGATATTGGGAAACAGAGGCGGGGAATCAGAGGCAGGGAAACCCAGGCGGGGAATCAGAAGCAGGGAATCAGAGGTGGGGAATCAGAGGCAAGGAATCAGATGTGCGGAATCAGAGATGGGGAATCAGAGGCAGGGAATCAGAATCAGAAGCAGGGAATCAGAGGCCGGGAATCAGAGGCTGGAATCAGATGCTGGGAATCAGAGGCCTGGAATCAGAGGCGGGGAATCAGAGGCAGGGAATCAGATGCGGGGAATCAGAGGCGGGGAATCAGAGCTGGGGAATCAGAGGCGGGGATTCAGAGTTGGGGAATCAGAGGCGGGGAATTAGAGGCGGGGAAACAGAGGCGGGGAATCAGATATGGGGAATCAGAGGTGGGGAATCAGAGGTTGGGAATCAGAAGCAGGGAATCAGAGGCGGGGAATCAGAGGCGGGGAATCAGAGGCAGGGAATCCGATGTGCGGAATCGGAGATGGGGAATCAGAGGCAGGGAATCAGAGGCGGGGAATCAGAGGTGGAGAATCAGAGGCCGGGAATCAGATATGGGGAAACAGAGGCGGGGAATCAGAGGCGGGGAAACAGAGGCGGGGAATCAGATATGGGGAATCAGAGGTGGGGAATCAGAGGTTGGGAATCAGAGGCAGGGAATCAGAGGCTGGGAATCAGATGCAGGGAATCAGATGCGGGGAATCAGAGGCGGGGAATCAGAGCTGGGGAATCAGAGGTGGGGAATCAGAGTTGGGGAATCAGAGTCGGGGACTTAGATATGGGGAAACAGAGGCGGGGAATCAGAGGCGGGGAAACAGACGCGGGGAATCAGAGGCGGGGATTCAGAGCTGGGGAATCAGAGGCGGGGAATCAGAGTTGGGGAATCAGAGGCGGGGAATCAGATATGGGGAATCAGAGGCGGGGAATCAGAGGCGGGGAAACAGAGGCAGGGAATCAGATATGGGGAATCAGAGGTGGGGTATCAGGGGCAGGGAATCAGTGGCAGGGAATCAGAGGCGGGGAAACAGAGGCGGGGAATCAGAGGCAGGGAATCAGACACGTGGAATCAGATATGGGGAAACAGAGGCGGGGAATCAGAGGCGGGCAAACAGAGGCGGGGTATTAGATATGGGGAATCAGAGGTGGGGAATCAGAGGTGGTGAATCAGAGATGGGGAATCACAGGCGGGGAATCAGAGGCAGGGAATAGAACGCGGGGAATCAGAGGCGGGGAATCAGAGCTGGGGAATCAGAGGCGGGGAATCATAGTTGGGAATCAGAGGCGGGGAATCAGATATGGGGAAACAGAGGCGGGGAATCAAAGGCGGGGAAACAGAGGCGGGGAATCAGATATGGGGAATCGGATGCGGGGAATCAGATGCGGGGAATGGGAGCTGGGGAATCAGAGGCGGGGTATCAGAGTTGGGGCATCTGAGGTGGGGAATTAGATATGGGGAAACAGAGGCGGGGAATCAGAGGCGGGGAAACAGAGGCGAGGAATCAGATATGGGGAATCAGAGGTGGGGAATCAGAGGCAGGGAATCAGATGTGCGGAATCAGAGATGGGGAATCAGAGTCAGGGAATCAGAATCAGAAGCGGGGAATCAGAGGCGGGGTAACAGAGGTGGGGAATCAGATATGGGGAATCAGAGGTGGCGAATCAAAGGCGGTGAATCAGAGATGGGGAATCAGAGGCGGGGAATCAGAGGCAGGGAATCAAACACGGGGAATCAGAGGCGGGGAATCAGAGCTGGGGAATCAGAGGCGGGGAATCAGAGTTGGGGAATCAGAGGCGGGGAATCAGATATGGGGAAACAGGGGCGGGGAATCAGAGGCAGGGAAACAGAGGCGGGGAATCAGATATGGGGAATCAGGGGTGGGGAATCAGAGGTTGGGAATCAGAGGCAGGGAATCAGAGGCGTGGAAACAGAGGCGGGGATTCAGATATGGGGAATCAGAGGTGGGGAATCAGGGGCGTGGAATCAGAGGCAGGGAATTAGATGTGGTGAATCAGAGATGGGGAATCAGAGGCAGGGAATCAGAATCAGAAGCGGGGTATAAGTGGCCGGGAATCAGAGGCAGGGAATCAGATGCTGGGAATAAGAGGCCGGGAATCAGAGGTGGGGAATCAGAGTCCGGGAATCAGAGATGGGGATTCAGAGGCGGGGAATGAGATATGGAGAATCAGAGGCGGGGAATCAGAGGCCGGGAAACAGAGGTGGGGAATCAGATATGGGGAATCAGAGGTGGCGAATCAAAGGCGGTGAATCAGAGATGGGGAATCAGAGGCGTGGAATCAGAGGCAGGGAATCAGATGCGGGGAATCAGAGGCGGGGAATCAGAGCTGGCGAATCAGAGGCGGGGAATCAGAGGTGGACAATCAGAGGCGGGGAATCAGATATGGGGAATCAGAGGCGGGGAATCAGAGGCGGGGAAACAGAGGCGGGGAATCAAATATAGGGAATCAGAGGTGGGGAATCAGAGGTTGTGAATCAGAGATGGTGAATCAAGGCGGGGAATCAGAGGCAGGGAATCAGACACGGGGAATCAGAGGCGGGGATTCAGAGCTGGGGAATCAGAGGCGGGGAATCAGAGTTGGGGAATCAGAGGCAGGGAATCAGATATGGGGAATCAGAGGCGGGGAATCAGAGGCGGGGAAACAGAGGCGGGGAATCAGATATGGGGAATCAGAGGTGGGGAATCAGGGGCAGGGATTCAGTGTCAGGGAATCAGAGGCGGGGAATCAGAGGCGGGGAATCAGAGGCACGGAATCAGACACGGGGAATCAGAGGCGGGGAATCAGAGATGGGGAATCAGAGGCGGGGAATCAGAGGCAGGGAATCGGACGCCGGGAATCAGAGTCGGGGAATCAGAGCTGGGGAATCAGAGGCGGGGAATCAGAGTTGGGGTATCAGAGGCGGGGATTCAGATATGGGGAAATAGAGGCGGGGAATCAGATATGGGGAATCAGAGGTGTGGAATCAGAGGTTGGGAATCAGAGGAAGGGAATCAGAGTCGGGGAAACAGAGGCGGGGAATCAGATATGTGGAATCAGAGGTGGCGAATCAAAGGCGGTGAAACAGAGATGGGGAATCAGGGCAGGGAATCAGAGGCAGGGAATCAAACACGGGGAATCAGAGGTGGGGAATCAGAGGTTGGGAATCAGAGGCAGGGAATCGGAGATGGGGAATCAGAGGCAGGGAATCAGAGGTGGGGAATCAGAGGCGGGGAATCAGAGGCCGGGAATCAGATATGGGGAAACTGAGGCGGGGAATCCGAGGCGGGGAAACAGAGGCGGGGAATCAGATATGGGGAATCAGAGGTGGGGAATCAGAGGTTGGGAATCAGAGGCAGGGAATCAGAGGCTTGGAATCAGATGCAGGGAATAAGATGCGGGGAATCAGAGGCGGGGAATCAGAGCTGGGGAATCAGAGGTGGGGAATCAGATTTGGGGAATCAGAGGTGGGGACTTAGATATTGGGAAACAGAGGCGGGGAATCAGAGGCGGGGAAACAGAGGCGGGGAATCAGATATGGGGAATCAGAGGTGGGGAATCAGAGGCAGGGAATCAGATGTGCGGAATCAGAGATGGGGAATCAGAGGCAGGGAATCAGAATCAGAAGCAGGTAATCAGAGGCCGGGAATCAGAGGCCGGAATCAGATGATGGGAATCAGAGGCCTGGAATCAGAGGCGGGGAATCAGAGGCGGGGAAACAGAGGCGGGGAATCAGATATGGGGAATCAGAGGTGGGGCATCAGAGGTTGTGAATCACAGATGGGGAATCAGAGGCAGGGAATCAGAGGCAGGGAATCAGACGCGGGGAATCAGAGGCAGGGATTCAGAGCTGGGGAATCAGAAGCGGGGAATCAGAGTTGTTGAATCAGAGGCGGGGAATCAAATATGGGGAATCAGAGGCAGGGAATCAGAGGCTGGGAATCAGAGGCAGGGAATCAGACGCGGGGAATCTGAGGCGGGGAATCAGAGCTGGGGAATCAGAGGTGGGGAATCAGAGTTGGGGAATCAGAGGCAGGGAATTGGATGTGCGGAATCAGAGATGGGGAATCAGAGGTGGGGAATCAGAGGTGGTGAATCAGAGATGGGGAATCAGAGGCGGGGAATCAGAGGCAGCAAATCAGACACGGGGATTCAGAGGCTGGGAATCAGACGGGGGGAATCAAAGGCGGGGCATCAGAGCTGGGGAATCTGAGGCAGGGAATCAGAGTTGGGGATTCAGAGGCGGGGAATCAGATATGGGGAAACAGAGGCGGGGAATCAGAGGCGGGCACACAGAGGCGGGGAATTAGATATGGGTAATCAGAGGTAGGGAATCAGAGGTGGTGAATCAGTGATGGGGAATCACAGGCGGGGAATCAGAGGTAGGGAATAGAACGCGGGGAATCAGAGGCAGGGAATCAGAGCTGGGGAATCAGAGGCGGGGAATCATAGTTGGGAATCAGAGGCGGGAATCAGATATGGGGAAACAGAGGCGGGGAATCAGAGGCGAGGAAACAGAGGCGTGGAATCAGATATGGGGAATCGGATGCAGGGAATCAGAGGCGGGGAATCAGAGCTGGGGAATCAGAGGCGGGGAATCAGAGTTGGGGCATCAGAGGTGGGGAATTAGATATAGGGAAACAGAGGCGGGGAATCAGAGGCGGGGAAACAGAGGCGGGGAATCAGATATGGGGAATCAGAGGTGGGGAATCAGAGGCAGTGAATCAGATGTGCGGAATCAGAGATGGGGAATCAGAGGCAGGGAATCAGAAGCGGGGAATCAGAGGCCGGGAATCAGAGGCCGGGAATCAGATGCTGGGAATAAGAGGCCGGGAATCAGAGGAGGGGAATCAGAGTCCGGGAATCAGAGATGGGGATTCAGAGGCGGGGAATGAGATATGGAGAATCAGAGGCGGGGAATCAGAGGCGGGGAAACAGAGGTGGGGAATCAGATATGGTGAATCAGAGGTGGCGAATCAAAGGCGGTGAATCAGAGATGGGGAATCAGAGGCGGGGAATCAGAGGCAGGGAATCAGATGCGGGGAATCAGAGGCGGGGAATCAGAGCTGGCGAATCAGAGGCGGGGAATCAGAGGTGGGCAATCAGAGGCGGGGAATCAGATATGGGGAATCAGAGGCGGGGAATCAGAGGCGGGGAAACAGAGGCGGGGAATCAAATATAGGGAATCAGAGGTGGGGAATCAGAGATTGTGAATCAGAGATGGGGAATCAAGGCGGGGAATCAGAGGCAGGGAATCAGACGCGGGGAATCAGAGGCGGGGATTCAGAGCTGGGGAATCTGAGGCGGGGAATCAGAGTTGGGGAATCAGAGGCAGGGAATCAGATATGGGGAATCAGAGGCGGGGAATCAGAGGCCGGGAATCAGATATGGGGAAACAGAGGCGGGGAATCCGAGGCGGGGAAACAGAGGCGGGGAATCAGATATGGGGAATCAGAGGTGGGGAATCAGAGGTTGGGAATCAGAGGCAGGGAATCACAGGCTTGGAATCAGATGCAGGGTATCAGATGCGGGGAATCAGAGGCGGGGAATCAGAGCTGGGGAATCAGAGGTGGGGAATCAGAGGCAGGGAATCAGATGTGCGGAATCAGAGATGGGGAATCAGAGGCAGGGAATCAGAATCAGAAGCAGGGAATCAGAGGCCGGGAATCAGAGGCCGGAATCAGATGCTATGAATCAGAGGCCTGGAATCAGAGGCGGGGAATCAGAGGCAGGGAATCAGATGCGGGGAATCAGAGGCAGGGAATCAGAGCTGGGGAATCAGAGGCGGGGTATTAGAGTTGGGGAATCAGAGGCGGGGAATCAGATATGGGGAAACAGAGGTGGGGAATCAGAGGCGGGGAAACAGATATGGGGAAACAGAGGTGGGGAATCAGAGGCGGGGAAACAGAGGCAGGGAATAAGATATGGGGAATCAGAGGTGGGGCATCAGAGGTTGTGAATCACAGATGGGGAATCAGAGGCGGGGAATCAGAGGCAGGGAATCAGACGCGGGGAATCAGAGGCGGGGATTCAGAGCTGGGGAATCAGAAGCGGGGAATCAGAGTTGGGGAATCAGAGGCGGGGAATCAGATATGGGTAATCAGAGGCAGGGAATCAGAGGCGGGGAATCAGAGGCAGGGAATCAGACGCGGGGAATCTGAGGCGGGGAATCAGAGCTGGGGAATCAGAGGTGGGTAATCAGAGTTGGAGAATCAGAGGCAGGGAATTGGATGTGCGGAATCAGAGAGGGGGAATCAGAGGTGGGAATCAGAGGCGGTGAATCAGAGATGGGGAATCAGAGGCGGGGAATCAGAGGCAGGAAATCAGACACGGGGATTCAGAGGCTGGGAATCAGACGGGGGGAATCAAAGGCGGGGAATCAGAGCTGGGGAATCTGAGGCAGGGAATCAGAGTTGGGGATTCAGAGGCTGGGAATCAGATATGGGGAAACAGAGGCGGGGAATCAGAGGCGGGCAAACAGAGGCGGGGAATTAGATATGGGGAATCAGAGGTAGGGAATCAGAGGTGGTGAATCAGTGATGGGGAATCACAGGCGGGGAATCAGAGGCAGGGAATAGAACGCGGGGAATCAGAGGCAGGGAATCAGAGCTGGGGAATCAGAGGAGGGGATTCATAGTTGGGAATCAGAGGCGGGAATCAGATATGGGGAAACAGAGGCGGGGAATCAGAGGCAGTGAAACAGAGGCGGGGAATCAGATATGGGGAATCGGATTCAGGGAATCAGAGGCGGGGAATCAGAGCTGGGGAATCAGAGGCGGGGAATCAGAGTTGGGGCATCAGAAGTGGGGAATTAGATATAGGGAAACAGAGGCGGGGAATCAGAGGCGGGGAAACAGAGGCGGGGAATCAGATATGGGGAATCAGAGGTGGGGAATCAGAGGCAGGGAATCAGATGTGCGGAATCAGAGATGGGGAATAAGAGGCAGGGAATCAGAATCAGAAGCGGGGAATCAGAGGCCGGGAATCAGAGGCCGGGAATCAGATGCTGGGAATAAGAGGCCGGGAATCAGAGGTGGGGAATCAGATATGGGGAATCAGAGGTGGCGAATCAAAGGCGGTGAATCAGAGATGGGGAATCAGAGGCGGGGAATCAGAGGCAGGGAATCAGATGCGGGGAATCAGAGGCGGGGAATCAGAGCTGGCGAATCAGAGGCTGGGAATTAGAGGTGGGCAATCAGAGGCGGGGAATCAGATATGGGGAATCAGAGGCGGGGAATCAGAGGCGGGGAAACAGAGGCGGGGAATCAAATATAGGGAATCAGAGGTGGGGAATCAGAGGTTGTGAATCAGAGATGGGGAATCAAGGCGGGGAATCAGAGGCAGGGAATCAGACGCGGGGAATCAGAGGCGGGGATTCAGAGCTGGGGAATCAGAGGCGGGGAATCAGAGTTGGGGAATCAGAGGCAGGGAATCAGATATGGGGAATCAGAGGCGGGGAATCAGAGGCGGGGAAACAGAGGCGGGGAATCAGATGTGGGGAATCAGAGGTGGGGAATCAGGGGCAGGGAATCAGTGGCAGGGAATCAGAGGCGGGGAATCAGAGGCGGGGAATCAAAGACAGGGAATCAGACACGGGGAATCAGAGGCGGGGAATCAGAGATGGGGAATCAGAGGCGGGGAATCAGAGGCAGGGAATCGGATGCCGGGAATCAGAGTTGGGGAATCAGAGTTGGGGAATCAGAGGCAGGGAATCAGAGTTGGGGAATCAGAGGCGGGGAATCAGATATGGGGAAATAGAGGCGGGGAATCAGATATGGGGAATCAGAGGTGTGGAATCAGAGGTTGGGAATCAGAGGCAGGGAATCAGAGTCCGGGAAACTGAGGCGGGGAATCAGATATTGGGAATCAGAGGTGGCGAATCAAAGGCGGTGAAACAGAGATGGGGAATCAGAGGCAGGGAATCAGAGGCGGGGAATCAGAGGCGGGGAATCAGAGTCCGGGAATCAGATATGGGGAAACAGAGGCGGGGAATCCGAGGCGGGGAAACAGAGGCGGGGAATCAGATATGGGGAATCAGAGGTGGGGAATCAGAGGTTGGGAATCAGAGGCAGGGAATCAGAGGCTTGGAATCAGATGCAGGGAATCAGATGCGGGGAATCAGATGCGGGGAATCAGAGCTGGGGAATCAGAGGTGGGGAATCAGATTTGGGGAATCAGAGGCGGGGACTTAGATATTGGGAAACAGAGGCGGGGATTCAGAGGCGGGGAAACCCAGGCGGGGAATCAGATATGGGGAATCAGAGGTGGGGAATCAGAGGCAAGGAATCAGATGTGCGGAATCAGAGATGGGGAATCAGAGGCAGGGAATCAGAATCAGAAGCAGGGAATCAGAGGCCTGGAATCAGAGGCGGGGAATCAGAGGCAGGGAATCAGATGCGGGGAATCAGAGGCGGGGAATCAGAGCTGGGGAATCAGAGGCGGGGATTCAGAGTTGGGGAATCAGAGGCGGGGAATCAGAGGCGGGGAAACAGAGGCGGGGAATCAGATATGGGGAATCAGAGGTGGGGAATCAGAGGTTGGGAATCAGAAGCAGGGAATCAGAGGCGGGGAATCAGAGGCGGGGAATCAGAGGCAGGGAATCCGATGTGCGGAATCGGAGATGGGGAATCAGAGGCAGGGAATCAGATATGGGGAAACAGAGGCGGGGAATCCGAGGCGGGGAAACAGAGGCGGGGAATCAGATATGGGGAATCAGAGGTGGGGAATCAGAGGTGCGGAATCAGATTTGGGGAATCAGAGGCGGAGTCTTAGATATTGGGAAACAGAGGCGGGGAATCAGAGGCAGGGAAACCCAGGCGGGGAATCAGAAGCAGGGAATCAGAGGTGGGGAATCAGAGGCAAGGAATCAGATGTGCGGAATCAGAGATGGGGAATCAGAGGCAGGGAATCAGAATCAGAAGCAGGGAATCAGAGGCCGGGAATCAGAGGCTGGAATCAGATGCTGGGAAACAGAGGCCTGGAATCAGAGGCGGGGAATCAGAGGCAGGGAATCAGATGCGGGGAATCAGAGGCGGGGAATCAGAGCTGGGGAATCAGAGGCGGGGATTCAGAGTTGGGGAATCAGAGGCGGGGAATCAGAGGCGGGGAAACAGAGGAGGGGAATCAGATATGGGGAATCAGAGGTGGGGAATCAGAGGTTGGGAATCAGAAGCAGGGAATCAGAGGCGGGGAATCAGAGGCGGGGAATCAGAGGCAGGGAATCCGATGTGCGGAATCGGAGATGGGGAATCAGAGGCAGGGAATCAGATATGGGGAAACAGAGGCGGGGAATCCGAGGCGGGGAAACAGAGGCGGGGAATCAGATATGGGGAATCAGAGGTGGGGAATCAGAGGTGGGGAATCAGATTTGGGGAATCAGAGGCGGGGACTTAGATATTGGGAAACAGAGGCGGGGAATCAGAGGCAGGGAAACCCAGGCGGGGAATCAGAAGCAGGGAATCAGAGGTGGGGAATCAGAGGCAAGGAATCAGATGTGCGGAATCAGAGATGGGGAATCAGAGGCAGGGAATCAGAATCAGAAGCAGGGAATCAGAGGCCGGGAATCAAAGGCTGGAATCAGATGCTGGGAATCAGAGGCCTGGAATCAGAGGCGGGGAATCAGAGGCAGGGAATCAGATGCGGGGAATCAGAGGCGGGGAATCAGAGCTGGGGAATCAGAGGCGGGGATTCAGAGTTGGGGAATCAGAGGCGGGGAATTAGAGGCGGGGAAACAGAGGCGGGGAATCAGATATGGGGAATCAGAGGTGGGGAATCAGAGGTTGGGAATCAGAAGCAGGGAATCAGAGGCGGGGAATCAGAGGCGGGGAATCAGAGGCAGGGAATCCGATGTGCGGAATCGGAGATGGGGAATCAGAGGCAGGGAATCAGAGGCGGGGAATCAGAGGTGGAGAATCAGAGGCCGGGAATCAGATATGGGGAAACAGAGGCGGGGAATCAGAGGCGGGGAAACAGAGGCGGGGAATCAGATATGGGGAATCAGAGGTGGGGAATCAGAGGTTGGGAATCAGAGGCAGGGAATCAGAGGCTGGGAATCAGATGCAGGGAATCAGATGCGGGGAATCAGAGGCGGGGAATCAGAGCTGGGGAATCAGAGGTGGGGAATCAGAGTTGGGGAATCAGAGTCGGGGACTTAGATATGGGGAAACAGAGGCGGGGAATCAGAGGCGGGGAAACAGACGCGGGGAATCAGAGGCGGGGATTCAGAGCTGGGGAATCAGAGGCGGGGAATCAGAGTTGGGGAATCAGAGGCGGGGAATCAGATATGGGGAATCAGAGGCGGGGAATCAGAGGCGGGGAAACAGAGGCAGGGAATCAGATATGGGGAATCAGAGGTGGGGTATCAGGGGCAGGGAATCAGTGGCAGGGAATCAGAGGCGGGGAAACAGAGGCGGGGAATCAGAGGCAGGGAATCAGACACGTGGAATCAGATATGGGGAAACAGAGGCGGGGAATCAGAGGCGGGCAAACAGAGGCGGGGTATTAGATATGGGGAATCAGAGGTGGGGAATCAGAGGTGGTGAATCAGAGATGGGGAATCACAGGCGGGGAATCAGAGGCAGGGAATAGAACGCGGGGAATCAGAGGCGGGGAATCAGAGCTGGGGAATCAGAGGCGGGGAATCATAGTTGGGAATCAGAGGCGGGGAATCAGATATGGGGAAACAGAGGCGGGGAATCAAAGGCGGGGAAACAGAGGCGGGGAATCAGATATGGGGAATCGGATGCGGGGAATCAGATGCGGGGAATGGGAGCTGGGGAATCAGAGGCGGGGTATCAGAGTTGGGGCATCTGAGGTGGGGAATTAGATATGGGGAAACAGAGGCGGGGAATCAGAGGCGGGGAAACAGAGGCGAGGAATCAGATATGGGGAATCAGAGGTGGGGAATCAGAGGCAGGGAATCAGATGTGCGGAATCAGAGATGGGGAATCAGAGTCAGGGAATCAGAATCAGAAGCGGGGAATCAGAGGCCGGGAATCAGAGGCCGGGATTCAGATGCCGGGAATAAGAGGCCGGGAATCAGAGGTGGGGAATCAGAGTCCGGGAATCAGAGATGGGGATTCAGAGGCGGGGAATGATATATGGGGAATCAGAGGCGGGGAATCAGAGGCGGGGTAACAGAGGTGGGGAATCAGATATGGGGAATCAGAGGTGGCGAATCAAAGGCGGTGAATCAGAGATGGGGAATCAGAGGCGGGGAATCAGAGGCAGGGAATCAAACACGGGGAATCAGAGGCGGGTAATCAGAGCTGGGGAATCAGAGGCGGGGAATCAGAGTTGGGGAATCAGAGGCGGGGAATCAGATATGGGGAAACAGGGGCGGGGAATCAGAGGCAGGGAAACAGAGGCGGGGAATCAGATATGGGGAATCAGGGGTGGGGAATCAGAGGTTGGGAATCAGAGGCAGGGAATCAGAGGCGTGGAAACAGAGGCGGGGATTCAGATATGGGGAATCAGAGGTGGGGAGTCAGGGGTGTGGAATCAGAGGCAGGGAATTAGATGTGGTGAATCAGAGATGGGGAATCAGAGGCAGGGAATCAGAATCAGAAGCGGGGTATCAGTGGCCGGGAATCAGAGGAAGGTAATCAGAGGCAGGGGATCAAACACGGGGAATCAGAGGCTGGGAATCAGAGCTGGGGAATTAGAGGCGGGGAATCAGAGCTGGGGAATCACAGGCGGGGAATCAGAGATGGGGAATCAGAGGCGGGGAATCAGAGGCAGGGAATCAGATGCGGGGAATCAGAGGCGGGGAATCAGAGCTGGCGAATCAGAGGCGGGGAATCAGAGGTGGGCAATCAGAGGATGGGAATCAGATATGGGGAATCAGAGGCGGGTAATCAGAGCTGGGGAATCACAGGCGGGGAATCAGAGTTGGGGAATCAGAGGCGGGGAATCAGATATGGGGAAACAGAGGCGGGGAATCAAAGGCGGTGAAACAGAGGCGGGGAATCAGATATTGGGAATCAGAGGTGGGGAATCAGAGGTTGGGAATCAGAGGCCTGGAATCAGAGGCGTGGAATCAGAGGCAGGGAATCAGATGCGGGGAATCAGAGGAGGGGAATCAGAGCTGGGGAATCAGAGGCGGGGTATTAGAGTTGGGGAATCAGAGGCGGGGAATCAGACGCGGGGAATCAGAGGGGGGGAATCATAGCTGGCGAATCAGAGGCGGGGAATCAGGGGTGGGCAATCAGAGGCCGGGAATCAGAGGTGGTGAATCAGAGATGGGGAATCAGAGGCGGGGAATCAGTGGCAGGGAATCAGATATGGGGAATCAGAGGCGTGGAATCAGAGGCAGGGAATCAGACACGGGGAATCAGACACGGGGAATCAGAGGTGGGGAATCAGAGATGGGGAATCAGAGGCGGTGAATCAGAGATGGGGAATCAGAGGCGGGGAATCAGAGGCAGGAAATCAGACACGGGGATTCAGAGGCTGGGAATCAGACGGGGGGAATCAAAGGCGGGGAATCAGAGCTGGGGAATCAGAGGCAGGGAATCAGAGGCGGGGAATCAGATATGGGGAATCAGAGGCTGGTATTCAGAGGCGGGGAATCAGAGGCAGGGAATCAGACACGGGGAATCAGAGGTGGGGAATCAGAGATGGGGAATCAGAGGCGGAGAATCAGAGTTGGGGATTCAGAGGCAGGGAATCGGATGTGCGGAATCAGAGATGGGGAATCAGAGGTGGGGAATCAGAGGCGGGGAATCAGAGGCAGGAAATCAGACACGGGGATTCAGAGGCTGGGAATCAGACGGGGGGAATCAAAGGCGGGGAATCAGAGCTGGGGAATCAGAGGCAGGGAATCAGAGTTGGGGATTCAGAGACGGGGAATCAGATATGGGGAAACAGAGGCGGGGTATCAGAGGCGGGCAAACAGAGGCGGGGAATTAGATATGGGGAATCAGATGTGGGGAATCAGAAGTGGTGAATCAGTGATGGGGAATCACAGGCGTGGAATCAGAGGCAGGGAATAGAACGCAGGGAATCAGAGGCAGGGAATCAGAGCTGGGGAATCAGAGGCGGGGAATCATAGTTGGGAATCAGAGTCGGGGAATCAGATATGGGGAAACAGAGGCGGGGAATCAGAGGCGGGGAAACAGGCGGGGAATCAGAGCTGGGGAATCAGAGGCGGGGAATCATAGTTGGGAATCAGAGGCGGGGAATCAGATATGGGGAAACAGAGGCGGGGAATCAAAGGCGGGGAAACAGAGGCGGGGAATCAGATATGGGGAATCGGATGCGGGGAATCAGATGCGGGGAATGGGAGCTGGGGAATCAGAGGCGGGGTATCAGAGTTGGGGCATCTGAGGTGGGGAATTAGATATGGGGAAACAGAGGCGGGGAATCAGAGGCGGGGAAACAGAGGCGAGGAATCAGATATGGGGAATCAGAGGTGGGGAATCAGAGGCAGGGAATCAGATGTGCGGAATCAGAGATGGGGAATCAGAGGCAGGGAATCAGAATCAGAAGCGGGGAATCAGAGGCCGGGAATCAGAGGCCGGGATTCAGATGCCGGGAATAAGAGGCCGGGAATCAGAGGTGGGGAATCAGAGTCCGGGAATCAGAGATGGGGATTCAGAGGCGGGGAATGATATATGGGGAATCAGAGGCGGGGAATCAGAGGCGGGGTAACAGAGGTGGGGAATCAGATATGGGGAATCAGAGGTGGCGAATCAAAGGCGGTGAATCAGAGATGGGGAATCAGAGGCGGGGAATCAGAGGCAGGGAATCAAACACGGGGAATCAGAGGCGGGGAATCAGAGCTGGGGAATCAGAGGCGGGGAATCAGAGTTGGGGAATCAGAGGCGGGGAATCAGATATGGTGAAACAGGGGCGGGGAATCAGAGGCAGGGAAACAGAGGCGGGGAATCAGATATGGGGAATCAGGGGTGGGGAATCAGAGGTTGGGAATCAGAGGCAGGGAATCAGAGGCGTGGAAACAGAGGCGGGGATTCAGATATGGGGAATCAGAGGTGGGGAGTCAGGGGTGTGGAATCAGAGGCAGGGAATTAGATGTGGTGAATCAGAGATGGGGAATCAGAGGCAGGGAATCAGAATCAGAAGCGGGGTATCAGTGGCCGGGAATCAGAGGAAGGTAATCAGAGGCAGGGGATCAAACACGGGGAATCAGAGGCTGGGAATCAGAGCTGGGGAATTAGAGGCGGGGAATCAGAGCTGGGGAATCACAGGCGGGGAATCAGAGATGGGGAATCAGAGGCGGGGAATCAGAGGCAGGGAATCAGATGCGGGGAATCAGAGGCGGGGAATCAGAGCTGGCGAATCAGAGGCGGGGAATCAGAGGTGGGCAATCAGAGGATGGGAATCAGATATGGGGAATCAGAGGCGGGTAATCAGAGCTGGGGAATCACAGGCGGGGAATCAGAGTTGGGGAATCAGAGGCGGGGAATCAGATATGGGGAAACAGAGGCGGGGAATCAAAGGCGGTGAAACAGAGGCGGGGAATCAGATATTGGGAATCAGAGGTGGGGAATCAGAGGTTGGGAATCAGAGGCCTGGAATCAGAGGCGTGGAATCAGAGGCAGGGAATCAGATGCGGGGAATCAGAGGAGGGGAATCAGAGCTGGGGAATCAGAGGCGGGGTATTAGAGTTGGGGAATCAGAGGCGGGGAATCAGACGCGGGGAATCAGAGGGGGGGAATCATAGCTGGCGAATCAGAGGCGGGGAATCAGGGGTGGGCAATCAGAGGCCGGGAATCAGAGGTGGTGAATCAGAGATGGGGAATCAGAGGCGGGGAATCAGTGGCAGGGAATCAGATATGGGGAATCAGAGGCGTGGAATCAGAGGCAGGGAATCAGACACGGGGAATCAGACACGGGGAATCAGAGGTGGGGAATCAGAGATGGGGAATCAGAGTCAGGGAATCAGAATCAGAAGCGGGGAATCAGAGGCCGGGAATCAGAGGCCGGGATTCAGATGCCGGGAATAAGAGGCCGGGAATCAGAGGTGGGGAATCAGAGTCCGGGAATCAGAGATGGGGATTCAGAGGCGGGGAATGATATATGGGGAATCAGAGGCGGGGAATCAGAGGCGGGGTAACAGAGGTGGGGAATCAGATATGGGGAATCAGAGGTGGCGAATCAAAGGCGGTGAATCAGAGATGGGGAATCAGAGGCGGGGAATCAGAGGCAGGGAATCAAACACGGGGAATCAGAGGCGGGTAATCAGAGCTGGGGAATCAGAGGCGGGGAATCAGAGTTGGGGAATCAGAGGCGGGGAATCAGATATGGGGAAACAGGGGCGGGGAATCAGAGGCAGGGAAACAGAGGCGGGGAATCAGATATGGGGAATCAGGGGTGGGGAATCAGAGGTTGGGAATCAGAGGCAGGGAATCAGAGGCGTGGAAACAGAGGCGGGGATTCAGATATGGGGAATCAGAGGTGGGGAGTCAGGGGTGTGGAATCAGAGGCAGGGAATTAGATGTGGTGAATCAGAGATGGGGAATCAGAGGCAGGGAATCAGAATCAGAAGCGGGGTATCAGTGGCCGGGAATCAGAGGAAGGTAATCAGAGGCAGGGGATCAAACACGGGGAATCAGAGGCTGGGAATCAGAGCTGGGGAATTAGAGGCGGGGAATCAGAGCTGGGGAATCACAGGCGGGGAATCAGAGATGGGGAATCAGAGGCGGGGAATCAGAGGCAGGGAATCAGATGCGGGGAATCAGAGGCGGGGAATCAGAGCTGGCGAATCAGAGGCGGGGAATCAGAGGTGGGCAATCAGAGGATGGGAATCAGATATGGGGAATCAGAGGCGGGTAATCAGAGCTGGGGAATCACAGGCGGGGAATCAGAGTTGGGGAATCAGAGGCGGGGAATCAGATATGGGGAAACAGAGGCGGGGAATCAAAGGCGGTGAAACAGAGGCGGGGAATCAGATATTGGGAATCAGAGGTGGGGAATCAGAGGTTGGGAATCAGAGGCCTGGAATCAGAGGCGTGGAATCAGAGGCAGGGAATCAGATGCGGGGAATCAGAGGAGGGGAATCAGAGCTGGGGAATCAGAGGCGGGGTATTAGAGTTGGGGAATCAGAGGCGGGGAATCAGACGCGGGGAATCAGAGGGGGGGAATCATAGCTGGCGAATCAGAGGCGGGGAATCAGGGGTGGGCAATCAGAGGCCGGGAATCAGAGGTGGTGAATCAGAGATGGGGAATCAGAGGCGGGGAATCAGTGGCAGGGAATCAGATATGGGGAATCAGAGGCGTGGAATCAGAGGCAGGGAATCAGACACGGGGAATCAGACACGGGGAATCAGAGGTGGGGAATCAGAGATGGGGAATCAGAGGCGGTGAATCAGAGATGGGGAATCAGAGGCGGGGAATCAGAGGCAGGAAATCAGACACGGGGATTCAGAGGCTGGGAATCAGACGGGGGGAATCAAAGGCGGGGAATCAGAGCTGGGGAATCAGAGGCAGGGAATCAGAGGCGGGGAATCAGATATGGGGAATCAGAGGCTGGTATTCAGAGGCGGGGAATCAGAGGCAGGGAATCAGACACGGGGAATCAGAGGTGGGGAATCAGAGATGGGGAATCAGAGGCGGAGAATCAGAGTTGGGGATTCAGAGGCAGGGAATCGGATGTGCGGAATCAGAGATGGGGAATCAGAGGTGGGGAATCAGAGGCGGGGAATCAGAGGCAGGAAATCAGACACGGGGATTCAGAGGCTGGGAATCAGACGGGGGGAATCAAAGGCGGGGAATCAGAGCTGGGGAATCAGAGGCAGGGAATCAGAGTTGGGGATTCAGAGACGGGGAATCAGATATGGGGAAACAGAGGCGGGGTATCAGAGGCGGGCAAACAGAGGCGGGGAATTAGATATGGGGAATCAGATGTGGGGAATCAGAAGTGGTGAATCAGTGATGGGGAATCACAGGCGGGGAATCAGAGGCAGGGAATAGAACGCAGGGAATCAGAGGCAGGGAATCAGAGCTGGGGAATCAGAGGCGGGGAATCATAGTTGGGAATCAGAGTCGGGGAATCAGATATGGGGAAACAGAGGCGGGGAATCAGAGGCGGGGAAACAGGCGGGGAATCAGAGCTGGGGAATCAGAGGCGGGGAATCATAGTTGGGAATCAGAGGCGGGGAATCAGATATGGGGAAACAGAGGCGGGGAATCAAAGGCGGGGAAACAGAGGCGGGGAATCAGATATGGGGAATCGGATGCGGGGAATCAGATGCGGGGAATGGGAGCTGGGGAATCAGAGGCGGGGTATCAGAGTTGGGGCATCTGAGGTGGGGAATTAGATATGGGGAAACAGAGGCGGGGAATCAGAGGCGGGGAAACAGAGGCGAGGAATCAGATATGGGGAATCAGAGGTGGGGAATCAGAGGCAGGGAATCAGATGTGCGGAATCAGAGATGGGGAATCAGAGGCAGGGAATCAGAATCAGAAGCGGGGAATCAGAGGCCGGGAATCAGAGGCCGGGATTCAGATGCCGGGAATAAGAGGCCGGGAATCAGAGGTGGGGAATCAGAGTCCGGGAATCAGAGATGGGGATTCAGAGGCGGGGAATGATATATGGGGAATCAGAGGCGGGGAATCAGAGGCGGGGTAACAGAGGTGGGGAATCAGATATGGGGAATCAGAGGTGGCGAATCAAAGGCGGTGAATCAGAGATGGGGAATCAGAGGCGGGGAATCAGAGGCAGGGAATCAAACACGGGGAATCAGAGGCGGGGAATCAGAGCTGGGGAATCAGAGGCGGGGAATCAGAGTTGGGGAATCAGAGGCGGGGAATCAGATATGGTGAAACAGGGGCGGGGAATCAGAGGCAGGGAAACAGAGGCGGGGAATCAGATATGGGGAATCAGGGGTGGGGAATCAGAGGTTGGGAATCAGAGGCAGGGAATCAGAGGCGTGGAAACAGAGGCGGGGATTCAGATATGGGGAATCAGAGGTGGGGAGTCAGGGGTGTGGAATCAGAGGCAGGGAATTAGATGTGGTGAATCAGAGATGGGGAATCAGAGGCAGGGAATCAGAATCAGAAGCGGGGTATCAGTGGCCGGGAATCAGAGGAAGGTAATCAGAGGCAGGGGATCAAACACGGGGAATCAGAGGCTGGGAATCAGAGCTGGGGAATTAGAGGCGGGGAATCAGAGCTGGGGAATCACAGGCGGGGAATCAGAGATGGGGAATCAGAGGCGGGGAATCAGAGGCAGGGAATCAGATGCGGGGAATCAGAGGCGGGGAATCAGAGCTGGCGAATCAGAGGCGGGGAATCAGAGGTGGGCAATCAGAGGATGGGAATCAGATATGGGGAATCAGAGGCGGGTAATCAGAGCTGGGGAATCACAGGCGGGGAATCAGAGTTGGGGAATCAGAGGCGGGGAATCAGATATGGGGAAACAGAGGCGGGGAATCAAAGGCGGTGAAACAGAGGCGGGGAATCAGATATTGGGAATCAGAGGTGGGGAATCAGAGGTTGGGAATCAGAGGCCTGGAATCAGAGGCGTGGAATCAGAGGCAGGGAATCAGATGCGGGGAATCAGAGGAGGGGAATCAGAGCTGGGGAATCAGAGGCGGGGTATTAGAGTTGGGGAATCAGAGGCGGGGAATCAGACGCGGGGAATCAGAGGGGGGGAATCATAGCTGGCGAATCAGAGGCGGGGAATCAGGGGTGGGCAATCAGAGGCCGGGAATCAGAGGTGGTGAATCAGAGATGGGGAATCAGAGGCGGGGAATCAGTGGCAGGGAATCAGATATGGGGAATCAGAGGCGTGGAATCAGAGGCAGGGAATCAGACACGGGGAATCAGACACGGGGAATCAGAGGTGGGGAATCAGAGATGGGGAATCAGAGGCGGTGAATCAGAGATGGGGAATCAGAGGCGGGGAATCAGAGGCAGGAAATCAGACACGGGGATTCAGAGGCTGGGAATCAGACGGGGGGAATCAAAGGCGGGGAATCAGAGCTGGGGAATCAGAGGCAGGGAATCAGAGGCGGGGAATCAGATATGGGGAATCAGAGGCTGGTATTCAGAGGCGGGGAATCAGAGGCAGGGAATCAGACACGGGGAATCAGAGGTGGGGAATCAGAGATGGGGAATCAGAGGCGGAGAATCAGAGTTGGGGATTCAGAGGCAGGGAATCGGATGTGCGGAATCAGAGATGGGGAATCAGAGGTGGGGAATCAGAGGCGGGGAATCAGAGGCAGGAAATCAGACACGGGGATTCAGAGGCTGGGAATCAGACGGGGGGAATCAAAGGCGGGGAATCAGAGCTGGGGAATCAGAGGCAGGGAATCAGAGTTGGGGATTCAGAGACGGGGAATCAGATATGGGGAAACAGAGGCGGGGTATCAGAGGCGGGCAAACAGAGGCGGGGAATTAGATATGGGGAATCAGATGTGGGGAATCAGAAGTGGTGAATCAGTGATGGGGAATCACAGGCGGGGAATCAGAGGCAGGGAATAGAACGCAGGGAATCAGAGGCAGGGAATCAGAGCTGGGGAATCAGAGGCGGGGAATCATAGTTGGGAATCAGAGTCGGGGAATCAGATATGGGGAAACAGAGGCGGGGAATCAGAGGCGGGGAAACAGAGGCGGGGAATCAGAGCTGGGGAATCAGAGGCGGGGAATCATAGTTGGGAATCAGAGGCGGGGAATCAGATATGGGGAAACAGAGGCGGGGAATCAAAGGCGGGGAAACAGAGGCGGGGAATCAGATATGGGGAATCGGATGCGGGGAATCAGATGCGGGGAATGGGAGCTGGGGAATCAGAGGCGGGGTATCAGAGTTGGGGCATCTGAGGTGGGGAATTAGATATGGGGAAACAGAGGCGGGGAATCAGAGGCGGGGAAACAGAGGCGAGGAATCAGATATGGGGAATCAGAGGTGGGGAATCAGAGGCAGGGAATCAGATGTGCGGAATCAGAGATGGGGAATCAGAGGCAGGGAATCAGAATCAGAAGCGGGGAATCAGAGGCCGGGAATCAGAGGCCGGGATTCAGATGCCGGGAATAAGAGGCCGGGAATCAGAGGTGGGGAATCAGAGTCCGGGAATCAGAGATGGGGATTCAGAGGCGGGGAATGATATATGGGGAATCAGAGGCGGGGAATCAGAGGCGGGGTAACAGAGGTGGGGAATCAGATATGGGGAATCAGAGGTGGCGAATCAAAGGCGGTGAATCAGAGATGGGGAATCAGAGGCGGGGAATCAGAGGCAGGGAATCAAACACGGGGAATCAGAGGCGGGGAATCAGAGCTGGGGAATCAGAGGCGGGGAATCAGAGTTGGGGAATCAGAGGCGGGGAATCAGATATGGTGAAACAGGGGCGGGGAATCAGAGGCAGGGAAACAGAGGCGGGGAATCAGATATGGGGAATCAGGGGTGGGGAATCAGAGGTTGGGAATCAGAGGCAGGGAATCAGAGGCGTGGAAACAGAGGCGGGGATTCAGATATGGGGAATCAGAGGTGGGGAGTCAGGGGTGTGGAATCAGAGGCAGGGAATTAGATGTGGTGAATCAGAGATGGGGAATCAGAGGCAGGGAATCAGAATCAGAAGCGGGGTATCAGTGGCCGGGAATCAGAGGAAGGTAATCAGAGGCAGGGGATCAAACACGGGGAATCAGAGGCTGGGAATCAGAGCTGGGGAATTAGAGGCGGGGAATCAGAGCTGGGGAATCACAGGCGGGGAATCAGAGATGGGGAATCAGAGGCGGGGAATCAGAGGCAGGGAATCAGATGCGGGGAATCAGAGGCGGGGAATCAGAGCTGGCGAATCAGAGGCGGGGAATCAGAGGTGGGCAATCAGAGGATGGGAATCAGATATGGGGAATCAGAGGCGGGTAATCAGAGCTGGGGAATCACAGGCGGGGAATCAGAGTTGGGGAATCAGAGGCGGGGAATCAGATATGGGGAAACAGAGGCGGGGAATCAGAGGCGGTGAAACAGAGGCGGGGAATCAGATATTGGGAATCAGAGGTGGGGAATCAGAGGTTGGGAATCAGAGGCCTGGAATCAGAGGCGTGGAATCAGAGGCAGGGAATCAGATGCGGGGAATCAGAGGAGGGGAATCAGAGCTGGGGAATCAGAGGCGGGGTATTAGAGTTGGGGAATCAGAGGCGGGGAATCAGACGCGGGGAATCAGAGGGGGGGAATCATAGCTGGCGAATCAGAGGCGGGGAATCAGGGGTGGGCAATCAGAGGCCGGGAATCAGAGGTGGTGAATCAGAGATGGGGAATCAGAGGCGGGGAATCAGTGGCAGGGAATCAGATATGGGGAATCAGAGGCGTGGAATCAGAGGCAGGGAATCAGACACGGGGAATCAGACACGGGGAATCAGAGGTGGGGAATCAGAGATGGGGAATCAGAGGCGGTGAATCAGAGATGGGGAATCAGAGGCGGGGAATCAGAGGCAGGAAATCAGACACGGGGATTCAGAGGCTGGGAATCAGACGGGGGGAATCAAAGGCGGGGAATCAGAGCTGGGGAATCAGAGGCAGGGAATCAGAGGCGGGGAATCAGATATGGGGAATCAGAGGCTGGTATTCAGAGGCGGGGAATCAGAGGCAGGGAATCAGACACGGGGAATCAGAGGTGGGGAATCAGAGATGGGGAATCAGAGGCGGAGAATCAGAGTTGGGGATTCAGAGGCAGGGAATCGGATGTGCGGAATCAGAGATGGGGAATCAGAGGTGGGGAATCAGAGGCGGTGAATCAGAGATGGGGAATCAGAGGCGGGGAATCAGAGGCAGGAAATCAGACACGGGGATTCAGAGGCTGGGAATCAGACGGGGGGAATCAAAGGCGGGGAATCAGAGCTGGGGAATCAGAGGCAGGGAATCAGAGTTGGGGATTCAGAGACGGGGAATCAGATATGGGGAAACAGAGGCGGGGTATCAGAGGCGGGCAAACAGAGGCGGGGAATTAGATATGGGGAATCAGATGTGGGGAAACAGAAGTGGTGAATCAGTGATGGGGAATCACAGGCGGGGAATCAGAGGCAGGGAATAGAATGCAGGGAATCAGAGGCAGGGAATCAGAGCTGGGGAATCAGAGGCGGGGAATCATAGTTGGGAATCAGAGTCGGGGAATCAGATATGGGGAAACAGAGGCGGGGAATCAGAGGCGGGGAAACAGAGGCGGGGAATCAGATATGGGGAATCGGATGCGGGGAATCAGAGGCGGGGAATCAGAGCTGGGGAATCAGAGGCGGGGAATCAGAGTTGGGGCATCAGAGGTGGGGAATCAAATATAGGGAATCAGAGGTGGTGAATCAGAGGTTGTGAATCAGAGATGGGGAATCAAGGCGGGGAATCAGAGGCAGGGAATCAGACGCGGGGAATCAGAGGCGGGGATTCAGAGCTGGGGAATCAGAGGCGGGGAATCAGAGTTGGGGAATCAGAGGCGGGGAATCAGAGTCGGGGAAACAGAGGCGGGGAATCAGATATGGGGAATCAGAGGTGGGGAATCAGAGGCAGGGAATCAGATGTGCGGAATCAGAGATGGGGAATAAGAGGCAGGGAATCAGAATCAGAAGCGGGGAATCAGAGGCCGGGAATCAGAGGCCGGGAATCAGATGCTGGGAATAAGAGGCCGGGAATCAGAGGTGGGGAATCAGATATGGGGAATCAGAGGTGGCGAATCAAAGGCGGTGAATCAGAGATGGGGAATCAGAGGCGGGGAATCAGAGGCAGGGAATCAGATGCGGGGAATCAGAGGCGGGGAATCAGAGCTGGCGAATCAGAGGCTGGGAATTAGAGGTGGGCAATCAGAGGCGGGGAATCAGATATGGGGAATCAGAGGCGGGGAATCAGAGGCGGGGAAACAGAGGCGGGGAATCAAATATAGGGAATCAGAGGTGGGGAATCAGAGGTTGTGAATCAGAGATGGGGAATCAAGGCGGGGAATCAGAGGCAGGGAATCAGACGCGGGGAATCAGAGGCGGGGATTCAGAGCTGGGGAATCAGAGGCGGGGAATCAGAGTTGGGGAATCAGAGGCAGGGAATCAGATATGGGGAATCAGAGGCGGGGAATCAGACGCGGGGAAACAGAGGCGGGGAATCAGATGTGGGGAATCAGAGGTGGGGAATCAGGGGCAGGGAATCAGTGGCAGGGAATCAGAGGCGGGGAATCAGAGGCGGGGAATCAAAGATGGGGAATCAGAGGCGGGGAATCAGAGGCAGGGAATCGGATGCCGGGAATCAGAGTCGGGGAATCAGAGCTGGGGAATCAGAGGCGGGGAATCAGAGTTGGGGAATCAGAGGCGGGGAATCAGATATGGAGAAATAGAGGCGGGGAATCAGATATGGGGAATCAGAGGTGTGGAATCAGAGGTTGGGAATCAGAGGCAGGGAATCAGAGTCCGGGAAACTGAGACGGGGAATCAGATATTGGGAATCAGAGATGGCGAATCAAAGGCGGTGAAACAGAGATGGGGAATCAGGGCAGGGAATCAGAGGCAGGGAATCAAACACGGGGAATCAGAGCTGGGGAATCAGAGGCGGGGAATCAGAGTTGGGAATCAGAGGCGGGGAATCAGAGGCGGGGAAACAGAGGCGGGGAATCAGATATGGGGAATCAGAGGTGGGGAATCCGAGGTTGGGAATCAGAGGCAGGGAATCAGAGGCGGAAAATCAGAGGCGGGGAATCAGAGGAAGGGAATCAGAGTTGGGGAATCAGAGGCGGGGAATCAGAAATGGGGAAACATCGGCGGGGAATCAGAGGCAGGGAAACAGAGGCGGGGAATCAGATATGGGGAATCAGGGGTGGGGAATCAGAGGCGGGGAATCAGAGTTGGGAATCAGAGGCGGGGAATCAGAGGCGGGGAAACAGAGGCGGGGAATCAGATATGGGGAATCAGAGGTGGGGAATCCGAGGTTGGGAATCAGAGGCAGGGAATCAGAGGCGGAAAATCAGAGGTTGGGAATCAGAGGCAGGGAATCAGAGGCGTGGAAACAGAGGCGGGGAATCAGATATGGGGAATCAGAGGTGGGGAGTCAGGGGTGTGGAATCAGAGGCAGGGAATTAGATGTGGTGAATCAGAGATGGGGAATCAGAGGCAGGGAATCAGAATCAGAAGCGGGGTATCAGTGGCCGGGAATCAGAGGAAGGTAATCAGAGGCAGGGGATCAAACACGGGGAATCAGAGGCTGGGAATCAGAGCTGGGGAATTAGAGGCGGGGAATCAGAGCTGGGGAATCACAGGCGGGGAATCAGAGATGGGGAATCAGAGGCGGGGAATCAGAGGCAGGGAATCAGATGCGGGGAATCAGAGGCGGGGAATCAGAGCTGGCGAATCAGAGGCGGGGAATCAGAGGTGGGCAATCAGAGGATGGGAATCAGATATGGGGAATCAGAGGCGGGTAATCAGAGCTGGGGAATCACAGGCGGGGAATCAGAGTTGGGGAATCAGAGGCGGGGAATCAGATATGGGGAAACAGAGGCGGGGAATCAGAGGCGGTGAAACAGAGGCGGGGAATCAGATATTGGGAATCAGAGGTGGGGAATCAGAGGTTGGGAATCAGAGGCCTGGAATCAGAGGCGTGGAATCAGAGGCAGGGAATCAGATGCGGGGAATCAGAGGAGGGGAATCAGAGCTGGGGAATCAGAGGCGGGGTATTAGAGTTGGGGAATCAGAGGCGGGGAATCAGACGCGGGGAATCAGAGGGGGGGAATCATAGCTGGCGAATCAGAGGCGGGGAATCAGGGGTGGGCAATCAGAGGCCGGGAATCAGAGGTGGTGAATCAGAGATGGGGAATCAGAGGCGGGGAATCAGTGGCAGGGAATCAGATATGGGGAATCAGAGGCGTGGAATCAGAGGCAGGGAATCAGACACGGGGAATCAGACACGGGGAATCAGAGGTGGGGAATCAGAGATGGGGAATCAGAGGCGGTGAATCAGAGATGGGGAATCAGAGGCGGGGAATCAGAGGCAGGAAATCAGACACGGGGATTCAGAGGCTGGGAATCAGACGGGGGGAATCAAAGGCGGGGAATCAGAGCTGGGGAATCAGAGGCAGGGAATCAGAGGCGGGGAATCAGATATGGGGAATCAGAGGCTGGTATTCAGAGGCGGGGAATCAGAGGCAGGGAATCAGACACGGGGAATCAGAGGTGGGGAATCAGAGATGGGGAATCAGAGGCGGAGAATCAGAGTTGGGGATTCAGAGGCAGGGAATCGGATGTGCGGAATCAGAGATGGGGAATCAGAGGTGGGGAATCAGAGGCGGTGAATCAGAGATGGGGAATCAGAGGCGGGGAATCAGAGGCAGGAAATCAGACACGGGGATTCAGAGGCTGGGAATCAGACGGGGGGAATCAAAGGCGGGGAATCAGAGCTGGGGAATCAGAGGCAGGGAATCAGAGTTGGGGATTCAGAGACGGGGAATCAGATATGGGGAAACAGAGGCGGGGTATCAGAGGCGGGCAAACAGAGGCGGGGAATTAGATATGGGGAATCAGATGTGGGGAAACAGAAGTGGTGAATCAGTGATGGGGAATCACAGGCGGGGAATCAGAGGCAGGGAATAGAACGCAGGGAATCAGAGGCAGGGAATCAGAGCTGGGGAATCAGAGGCGGGGAATCATAGTTGGGAATCAGAGTCGGGGAATCAGATATGGGGAAACAGAGGCGGGGAATCAGAGGCGGGGAAACAGAGGCGGGGAATCAGATATGGGGAATCGGATGCGGGGAATCAGAGGTGGGGAATCAGAGCTGGGGAATCAGAGGCGGGGAATCAGAGTTGGGGCATCAGAGGTGGGGAATCAAATATAGGGAATCAGAGGTGGTGAATCAGAGGTTGTGAATCAGAGATGGGGAATCAAGGCGGGGAATCAGAGGCAGGGAATCAGACGCGGGGAATCAGAGGCGGGGATTCAGAGCTGGGGAATCAGAGGCGGGGAATCAGAGTTGGGGAATCAGAGGCGGGGAATCAGAGTCGGGGAAACAGAGGCGGGGAATCAGATATGGGGAATCAGAGGTGGGGAATCAGAGGCAGGGAATCAGATGTGCGGAATCAGAGATGGGGAATAAGAGGCAGGGAATCAGAATCAGAAGCGGGGAATCAGAGGCCGGGAATCAGAGGCCGGGATTCAGATGCTGGGAATAAGAGGCCGGGAATCAGAGGTGGGGAATCAGATATGGGGAATCAGAGGTGGCGAATCAAAGGCGGTGAATCAGAGATGGGGAATCAGAGGCGGGGAATCAGAGGCAGGGAATCAGATGCGGGGAATCAGAGGCGGGGAATCAGAGCTGGCGAATCAGAGGCTGGGAATTAGAGGTGGGCAATCAGAGGCGGGGAATCAGATATGGGGAATCAGAGGCGGGGAATCAGAGGCGGGGAAACAGAGGCGGGGAATCAAATATAGGGAATCAGAGGTGGGGAATCAGAGGTTGTGAATCAGAGATGGGGAATCAAGGCGGGGAATCAGAGGCAGGGAATCAGACGCGGGGAATCAGAGGCGGGGATTCAGAGCTGGGGAATCAGAGGCGGGGAATCAGAGTTGGGGAATCAGAGGCAGGGAATCAGATATGGGGAATCAGAGGCGGGGAATCAGACGCGGGGAAACAGAGGCGGGGAATCAGATGTGGGGAATCAGAGGTGGGGAATCAGGGGCAGGGAATCAGTGGCAGGGAATCAGAGGCGGGGAATCAGAGGCGGGGAATCAAAGATGGGGAATCAGAGGCGGGGAATCAGAGGCAGGGAATCGGATGCCGGGAATCAGAGTCGGGGAATCAGAGCTGGGGAATCAGAGGCGGGGAATCAGAGTTGGGGAATCAGAGGCGGGGAATCAGATATGGAGAAATAGAGGCGGGGAATCAGATATGGGGAATCAGAGGTGTGGAATCAGAGGTTGGGAATCAGAGGCAGGGAATCAGAGTCCGGGAAACTGAGACGGGGAATCAGATATTGGGAATCAGAGATGGCGAATCAAAGGCGGTGAAACAGAGATGGGGAATCAGGGCAGGGAATCAGAGGCAGGGAATCAAACACGGGGAATCAGAGCTGGGGAATCAGAGGCGGGGAATCAGAGTTGGGAATCAGAGGCGGGGAATCAGAGGCGGGGAAACAGAGGCGGGGAATCAGATATGGGGAATCAGAGGTGGGGAATCCGAGGTTGGGAATCAGAGGCAGGGAATCAGAGGCGGAAAATCAGAGGCGGGGAATCAGAGGAAGGGAATCAGAGTTGGGGAATCAGAGGCGGGGAATCAGAAATGGGGAAACAGGGGCGGGGAATCAGAGGCAGGGAAACAGAGGCGGGGAATCAGATATGGGGAATCAGGGGTGGGGAATCAGAGGCGGGGAATCAGAGTTGGGAATCAGAGGCGGGGAATCAGAGGCGGGGAAACAGAGGCGGGGAATCAGATATGGGGAATCAGAGGTGGGGAATCCGAGGTTGGGAATCAGAGGCAGGGAATCAGAGGCGGAAAATCAGAGGCGGGGAATCAGAGGAAGGGAATCAGATGTGCGGAATCGGAGATGGGGAATCAGAGGCAGGGAATCAGAGGCGGGGAATCAGAGGCGGGGAATCAGAGGCCGGGAATCAGATATGGGGAAACAGAGGCGGGGAATCCGAGGCGGGGAAACAGAGGCGGGGAATCAGATATGGGGAATCAGAGGTGGGGAATCAGAGGTTGGGAATCAGAGGCAGGGAATCAGAGGCGTGGAATCAGATGCAGGGAATCAGATGCGGGGAATCAGAGGCGGGGAATCAGAGCTGGGGAATCAGAGGTGGGGAATCAGATTTGGGGAATCAGAGGCGGGGACTTAGATATTGGGAAACAGAGGCGGGGAATCAGAGGCGGGGAAACCCAGGCGGGGAATCAGATATGGGGAATCAGAGGTGGGGAATCAGAGGCAAGGAATCAGATGTGCGGAATCAGAGATGGGGAATCAGAGGCAGGGAATCAGAATCAGAAGCAGGGAATCAGAGGCCGGGAATCAGAGGCCGGAATCAGATGCTGGGAATCAGAGGCCTGGAATCAGAGGCGGGGAATCAGAGGCAGGGAATCAGATGCGGGGAATCAGAGGCGGGGAATCAGAGCTGTGGAATCAGAGGCGGGATTCAGAGTTGGGGAATCAGAGGCGGGGAATCAGAGGCGGGGAAACAGAGGCGGGGAATCAGATATGGGGAATCAGAGGTGGGGAATCAGAGGTTGGGAATCAGAAGCAGGGAATCAGAGGCGGGGAATCAGAGGCGGGGAATCAGAGGCAGGAAATCCGATGTGCGGAATCGGAGATGGGGAATCAGAGGCAGGGAATCAGAGGCGGGGAATCAGAGGCGGAGAATCAGAGGCCGGGAATCAGATATGGGGAAACAGAGGCGGGGAATCAGAGGCGGGGAAACAGAGGCGGGGAATCAGATATGGGGAATCAGAGGTGGGGAATCAGAGGTTGGGAATCAGAGGCAGGGAATCAGAGGCTGGGAATCAGATGCAGGGAATCAGATGCGGGGAATCAGAGGCGGGGAATCAGAGCTGGGGAATCAGAGGTGGGGAATCAGAGTTGGGGAATCAGAGTCGGGGACTTAGATATGGGGAAACAGAGGCAGGGAATCAGAGGCGGGGAAACAGACGCGGGGAATCAGAGGCGGGGATTCAGAGCTGGGGAATCAGAGGCGGGGAATCAGAGTTGGGGAATCAGAGGCGGGGAATCAGATATGGGGAATCAGAGGCGGGGAATCAGAGGCGGGGAAACAGAGGCAGGGAATCAGATATGGGGAATCAGAGGTGGGGTATCAGGGGCAGGGAATCAGTGGCAGGGAATCAGAGGCGGGGATACAGAGGCGGGGAATCAGAGGCAGGGAATCAGACACGGGGAATCAGATATGGGGAAACAGAGGCGGGGAATCAGAGGCGGGCAAACAGAGGCGGGGAATTAGATATGGGGAATCAGAGGTGGGGAATCAGAGGTGGTGAATCAGAGATGGGGAATCACAGGCGGGGAATCAGAAGCAGGGAATAGAACGCGGGGAATCAGAGGCGGGGAATCAGAGCTGGGGAATCAGAGGCGGGGAATCATAGTTGGGAATCAGAGGCGGGGAATCAGATATGGGGAAACAGAGGCGGGGAATCAAAGGCGGGGAAACAGATGCGGGGAATCAGATATGGGGAATCGGATGCGGGGAATCAGAGGCGGGGAATGGGAGCTGGGGAATCAGAGGCGGGGTATCAGAGTTGGGGCATCTGAGGTGGGGAATTAGATATGGGGAAACAGAGGCGGGGAATCAGAGGCGGGGAAACAGAGGCGAGGAATCAGATATGGGGAATCAGAGGTGGGGAATCAGAGGCAGGGAATCAGATGTGCGGAATCAGAGATGGGGAATCAGAGGCAGGGAATCAGAATCAGAAGCGGGGAATCAGAGGCCGGGAATCAGAGGCCGGGATTCAGATGCCGGGAATAAGAGGCCGGGAATCAGAGGTGGGGAATCAGAGTCCGGGAATCAGAGATGGGGATTCAGAGGCGGGGAATGATATATGGGGAATCAGAGGCGGGGAATCAGAGGCGGGGTAACAGAGGTGGGGAATCAGATATGGGGAATCAGAGGTGGCGAATCAAAGGCGGTGAATCAGAGATGGGGAATCAGAGGCGGGGAATCAGAGGCAGGGAATCAAACACGGGGAATCAGAGGCGGGGAATCAGAGCTGGGGAATCAGAGGCGGGGAATCAGAGTTGGGGAATCAGAGGCGGGGAATCAGATATGGGGAAACAGGGGCGGGGAATCAGAGGCAGGGAAACAGAGGCGGGGAATCAGATATGGGGAATCAGGGGTGGGGAATCAGAGGTTGGGAATCAGAGGCAGGGAATCAGAGGCGTGGAAACAGAGGCGGGGATTCAGATATGGGGAATCAGAGGTGGGGAATCAGGGGCGTGGAATCAGAGGCAGGGAATTAGATGTGGTGAATCAGAGATGGGGAATCAGAGGCAGGGAATCAGAATCAGAAGCGGGGTATCAGTGGCCGGGAATCAGAGGCAGGGAATCAGATGCTGGGAATAAGAGGCCGGGAATCAGAGGTGGGGAATCAGAGTCCGGGAATCAGAGATGGGGATTCAGAGGCGGGGAATGAGATATGGAGAATCAGAGGCGGGGAATCAGAGGCCGGGAAACAGAGGTGGGGAATCAGATATGGGGAATCAGAGGTGGCGAATCAAAGGCGGTGAATCAGAGATGGGGAATCAGAGGCGGGGAATCAGAGGCAGGGAATCAGATGCGGGGAATCAGAGGCGGGGAATCAGAGCTGGCGAATCAGAGGCGGGGAATCAGAGGTGGGCAATCAGAGGCGGGGAATCAGATATGGGGAATCAGAGGCGGGGAATCAGAGGCGGGGAAACAGAGGCGGGGAATCAAATATAGGGAATCAGAGGTGGGGAATCAGAGGTTGTGAATCAGAGATGGTGAATCAAGGCGGGGAATCAGAGGCAGGGAATCAGACACGGGGAATCAGAGGCGGGGATTCAGAGCTGGGGAATCAGAGGCGGGGAATCAGAGTTGGGGAATCAGAGGCAGGGAATCAGATATGGGGAATCAGAGGCGGGGAATCAGAGGCGGGGAAACAGAGGCGGGGAATCAGATATGGGGAATCAGAGGTGGGGAATCAGGGGCAGGGATTCAGTGTCAGGGAATCAGAGGCGGGGAATCAGAGGCGGGGAATCAGAGGCAGGGAATCAGACACGGGGAATCAGAGGCGGGGAATCAGAGATGGGGAATCAGAGGCGGGGAATCAGAGGCAGGGAATCGGACGCCGGGAATCAGAGTCGGGGAATCAGAGCTGGGGAATCAGAGGCGGGGAATCAGAGTTGGGGTATCAGAGGCGGGGATTCAGATATGGGGAAATAGAGGCGGGGAATCAGATATGGGGAATCAGAGGTGTGGAATCAGAGGTTGGGAATCAGAGGAAGGGAATCAGAGTCGGGGAAACAGAGGCGGGGAATCAGATATGTGGAATCAGAGGTGGCGAATCAAAGGCGGTGAAACAGAGATGGGGAATCAGGGCAGGGAATCAGAGGCAGGGAATCAAACACGGGGAATCAGAGGTGGGGAATCAGAGGTTGGGAATCAGAGGCAGGGAATCGGAGATGGGGAATCAGAGGCAGGGAATCAGAGGTGGGGAATCAGAGGCGGGGAATCAGAGGCCGGGAATCAGATATGGGGAAACTGAGGCGGGGAATCCGAGGCGGGGAAACAGAGGCGGGGAATCAGATATGGGGAATCAGAGGTGGGGAATCAGAGGTTGGGAATCAGAGGCAGGGAATCAGAGGCTTGGAATCAGATGCAGGGAATAAGATGCGGGGAATCAGAGGCGGGGAATCAGAGCTGGGGAATCAGAGGTGGGGAATCAGATTTGGGGAATCAGAGGTGGGGACTTAGATATTGGGAAACAGAGGCGGGGAATCAGAGGCGGGGAAACAGAGGCGGGGAATCAGATATGGGGAATCAGAGGTGGGGAATCAGAGGCAGGGAATCAGATGTGCGGAATCAGAGATGGGGAATCAGAGGCAGGGAATCAGAATCAGAAGCAGGGAATCAGAGGCCGGGAATCAGAGGCCGGAATCAGATGATGGGAATCAGAGGCCTGGAATCAGAGGCGGGGAATCAGAGGCGGGGAAACAGAGGCGGGGAATCAGATATGGGGAAACAGAGGCGGGGTATCAGAGGCGGGCAAACAGAGGCGGGGAATTAGATATGGGGAATCAGATGTGGGGAAACAGAAGTGGTGAATCAGTGATGGGGAATCACAGGCGGGGAATCAGAGGCAGGGAATAGAACACAGGGAATCAGAGGCAGGGAATCAGAGCTGGGGAATCAGAGGCGGGGAATCATAGTTGGGAATCAGAGTCGGGGAATCAGATATGGGGAAACAGAGGCGGGGAATCAGAGGCGGGGAAACAGAGGCGGGGAATCAGATATGGGGAATCGGATGCGGGGAATCAGAGGCGGGGAATCAGAGCTGGGGAATCAGAGGCGGGGAATCAGAGTTGGGGCATCAGAGGTGGGGAATCAAATATAGGGAATCAGAGGTGGTGAATCAGAGGTTGTGAATCAGAGATGGGGAATCAAGGCGGGGAATCAGAGGCAGGGAATCAGACGCGGGGAATCAGAGGCGGGGATTCAGAGCTGGGGAATCAGAGGCGGGGAATCAGAGTTGGGGAATCAGAGGCGGGGAATCAGAGTCGGGGAAACAGAGGCGGGGAATCAGATATGGGGAATCAGAGGTGGGGAATCAGAGGCAGGGAATCAGATGTGCGGAATCAGAGATGGGGAATAAGAGGCAGGGAATCAGAATCAGAAGCGGGGAATCAGAGGCCGGGAATCAGAGGCCGGGAATCAGATGCCGGGAATAAGAGGCCGGGAATCAGAGGTGGGGAATCAGATATGGGGAATCAGAGGTGGCGAATCAAAGGCGGTGAATCAGAGATGGGGAATCAGAGGCGGGGAATCAGAGGCAGGGAATCAGATGCGGGGAATCAGAGGCGGGGAATCAGAGCTGGCGAATCAGAGGCTGGGAATTAGAGGTGGGCAATCAGAGGCGGGGAATCAGATATGGGGAATCAGAGGCGGGGAATCAGAGGCGGGGAAACAGAGGCGGGGAATCAAATATAGGGAATCAGAGGTGGGGAATCAGAGGTTGTGAATCAGAGATGGGGAATCAAGGCGGGGAATCAGAGGCAGGGAATCAGACGCGGGGAATCAGAGGCGGGGATTCAGAGCTGGGGAATCAGAGGCGGGGAATCAGAGTTGGGGAATCAGAGGCAGGGAATCAGATATGGGGAATCAGAGGCGGGGAATCAGACGCGGGGAAACAGAGGCGGGGAATCAGATGTGGGGAATCAGAGGTGGGGAATCAGGGGCAGGGAATCAGTGGCAGGGAATCAGAGGCGGGGAATCAGAGGCGGGGAATCAAAGATGGGGAATCAGAGGCGGGGAATCAGAGGCAGGGAATCGGATGCCGGGAATCAGAGTCGGGGAATCAGAGCTGGGGAATCAGAGGCGGGGAATCAGAGTTGGGGAATCAGAGGCGGGGAATCAGATATGGAGAAATAGAGGCGGGGAATCAGATATGGGGAATCAGAGGTGTGGAATCAGAGGTTGGGAATCAGAGGCAGGGAATCAGAGTCCGGGAAACTGAGACGGGGAATCAGATATTGGGAATCAGAGATGGCGAATCAAAGGCGGTGAAACAGAGATGGGGAATCAGGGCAGGGAATCAGAGGCAGGGAATCAAACACGGGGAATCAGAGCTGGGGAATCAGAGGCGGGGAATCAGAGTTGGGAATCAGAGGCGGGGAATCAGAGGCGGGGAAACAGAGGCGGGGAATCAGATATGGGGAATCAGAGGTGGGGAATCCGAGGTTGGGAATCAGAGGCAGGGAATCAGAGGCGGAAAATCAGAGGCGGGGAATCAGAGGAAGGGAATCAGAGTTGGGGAATCAGAGGCGGGGAATCAGAAATGGGGAAACAGGGGCGGGGAATCAGAGGCAGGGAAACAGAGGCGGGGAATCAGATATGGGGAATCAGGGGTGGGGAATCAGAGGCGGGGAATCAGAGTTGGGAATCAGAGGCGGGGAATCAGAGGCGGGGAAACAGAGGCGGGGAATCAGATATGGGGAATCAGAGGTGGGGAATCCGAGGTTGGGAATCAGAGGCAGGGAATCAGAGGCGGAAAATCAGAGGTTGGGAATCAGAGGCAGGGAATCAGAGGCGTGGAAACAGAGGCGGGGAATCAGATATGGGGAATCAGAGGTGGGGAGTCAGGGGTGTGGAATCAGAGGCAGGGAATTAGATGTGGTGAATCAGAGATGGGGAATCAGAGGCAGGGAATCAGAATCAGAAGCGGGGTATCAGTGGCCGGGAATCAGAGGAAGGTAATCAGAGGCAGGGGATCAAACACGGGGAATCAGAGGCTGGGAATCAGAGCTGGGGAATTAGAGGCGGGGAATCAGAGCTGGGGAATCACAGGCGGGGAATCAGAGATGGGGAATCAGAGGCGGGGAATCAGAGGCAGGGAATCAGATGCGGGGAATCAGAGGCGGGGAATCAGAGCTGGCGAATCAGAGGCGGGGAATCAGAGGTGGGCAATCAGAGGATGGGAATCAGATATGGGGAATCAGAGGCGGGTAATCAGAGCTGGGGAATCACAGGCGGGGAATCAGAGTTGGGGAATCAGAGGCGGGGAATCAGATATGGGGAAACAGAGGCGGGGAATCAGAGGCGGTGAAACAGAGGCGGGGAATCAGATATTGGGAATCAGAGGTGGGGAATCAGAGGTTGGGAATCAGAGGCCTGGAATCAGAGGCGTGGAATCAGAGGCAGGGAATCAGATGCGGGGAATCAGAGGAGGGGAATCAGAGCTGGGGAATCAGAGGCGGGGTATTAGAGTTGGGGAATCAGAGGCGGGGAATCAGACGCGGGGAATCAGAGGGGGGGAATCATAGCTGGCGAATCAGAGGCGGGGAATCAGGGGTGGGCAATCAGAGGCCGGGAATCAGAGGTGGTGAATCAGAGATGGGGAATCAGAGGCGGGGAATCAGTGGCAGGGAATCAGATATGGGGAATCAGAGGCGTGGAATCAGAGGCAGGGAATCAGACACGGGGAATCAGACACGGGGAATCAGAGGTGGGGAATCAGAGATGGGGAATCAGAGGCGGTGAATCAGAGATGGGGAATCAGAGGCGGGGAATCAGAGGCAGGAAATCAGACACGGGGATTCAGAGGCTGGGAATCAGACGGGGGGAATCAAAGGCGGGGAATCAGAGCTGGGGAATCAGAGGCAGGGAATCAGAGGCGGGGAATCAGATATGGGGAATCAGAGGCTGGTATTCAGAGGCGGGGAATCAGAGGCAGGGAATCAGACACGGGGAATCAGAGGTGGGGAATCAGAGATGGGGAATCAGAGGCGGAGAATCAGAGTTGGGGATTCAGAGGCAGGGAATCGGATGTGCGGAATCAGAGATGGGGAATCAGAGGTGGGGAATCAGAGGCGGTGAATCAGAGATGGGGAATCAGAGGCGGGGAATCAGAGGCAGGAAATCAGACACGGGGATTCAGAGGCTGGGAATCAGACGGGGGGAATCAAAGGCGGGGAATCAGAGCTGGGGAATCAGAGGCAGGGAATCAGAGTTGGGGATTCAGAGACGGGGAATCAGATATGGGGAAACAGAGGCGGGGTATCAGAGGCGGGCAAACAGAGGCGGGGAATTAGATATGGGGAATCAGATGTGGGGAAACAGAAGTGGTGAATCAGTGATGGGGAATCACAGGCGGGGAATCAGAGGCAGGGAATAGAACGCAGGGAATCAGAGGCAGGGAATCAGAGCTGGGGAATCAGAGGCGGGGAATCATAGTTGGGAATCAGAGTCGGGGAATCAGATATGGGGAAACAGAGGCGGGGAATCAGAGGCGGGGAAACAGAGGCGGGGAATCAGATATGGGGAATCAGATGCGGGGAATCAGAGGTGGGGAATCAGAGCTGGGGAATCAGAGGCGGGGAATCAGAGTTGGGGCATCAGAGGTGGGGAATCAAATATAGGGAATCAGAGGTGGTGAATCAGAGGTTGTGAATCAGAGATGGGGAATCAAGGCGGGGAATCAGAGGCAGGGAATCAGACGCGGGGAATCAGAGGCGGGGATTCAGAGCTGGGGAATCAGAGGCGGGGAATCAGAGTTGGGGAATCAGAGGCGGGGAATCAGAGTCGGGGAAACAGAGGCGGGGAATCAGATATGGGGAATCAGAGGTGGGGAATCAGAGGCAGGGAATCAGATGTGCGGAATCAGAGATGGGGAATAAGAGGCAGGGAATCAGAATCAGAAGCGGGGAATCAGAGGCCGGGAATCAGAGGCCGGGAATCAGATGCTGGGAATAAGAGGCCGGGAATCAGAGGTGGGGAATCAGATATGGGGAATCAGAGGTGGCGAATCAAAGGCGGTGAATCAGAGATGGGGAATCAGAGGCGGGGAATCAGAGGCAGGGAATCAGATGCGGGGAATCAGAGGCGGGGAATCAGAGCTGGCGAATCAGAGGCTGGGAATTAGAGGTGGGCAATCAGAGGCGGGGAATCAGATATGGGGAATCAGAGGCGGGGAATCAGAGGCGGGGAAACAGAGGCGGGGAATCAAATATAGGGAATCAGAGGTGGGGAATCAGAGGTTGTGAATCAGAGATGGGGAATCAAGGCGGGGAATCAGAGGCAGGGAATCAGACGCGGGGAATCAGAGGCGGGGATTCAGAGCTGGGGAATCAGAGGCGGGGAATCAGAGTTGGGGAATCAGAGGCAGGGAATCAGATATGGGGAATCAGAGGCGGGGAATCAGACGCGGGGAAACAGAGGCGGGGAATCAGATGTGGGGAATCAGAGGTGGGGAATCAGGGGCAGGGAATCAGTGGCAGGGAATCAGAGGCGGGGAATCAGAGGCGGGGAATCAAAGATGGGGAATCAGAGGCGGGGAATCAGAGGCAGGGAATCGGATGCCGGGAATCAGAGTCGGGGAATCAGAGCTGGGGAATCAGAGGCGGGGAATCAGAGTTGGGGAATCAGAGGCGGGGAATCAGATATGGAGAAATAGAGGCGGGGAATCAGATATGGGGAATCAGAGGTGTGGAATCAGAGGTTGGGAATCAGAGGCAGGGAATCAGAGTCCGGGAAACTGAGACGGGGAATCAGATATTGGGAATCAGAGATGGCGAATCAAAGGCGGTGAAACAGAGATGGGGAATCAGGGCAGGGAATCAGAGGCAGGGAATCAAACACGGGGAATCAGAGCTGGGGAATCAGAGGCGGGGAATCAGAGTTGGGAATCCGAGGCGGGGAATCAGAGGCGGGGAAACAGAGGCGGGGAATCAGATATGGGGAATCAGAGGTGGGGAATCCGAGGTTGGGAATCAGAGGCAGGGAATCAGAGGCGGAAAATCAGAGGCGGGGAATCAGAGGAAGGGAATCAGAGTTGGGGAATCAGAGGCGGGGAATCAGAAATGGGGAAACAGGGGCGGGGAATCAGAGGCAGGGAAACAGAGGCGGGGAATCAGATATGGGGAATCAGGGGTGGGGAATCAGAGGCGGGGAATCAGAGTTGGGAATCAGAGGCGGGGAATCAGAGGCGGGGAAACAGAGGCGGGGAATCAGATATGGGGAATCAGAGGTGGGGAATCCGAGGTTGGGAATCAGAGGCAGGGAATCAGAGGCGGAAAATCAGAGGCGGGGAATCAGAGGAAGGGAATCAGATGTGCGGAATCGGAGATGGGGAATCAGAGGCAGGGAATCAGAGGCGGGGAATCAGAGGCGGGGAATCAGAGGCCGGGAATCAGATATGGGGAAACAGAGGCGGGGAATCCGAGGCGGGGAAACAGAGGCGGGGAATCAGATATGGGGAATCAGAGGTGGGGAATCAGAGGTTGGGAATCAGAGGCAGGGAATCAGAGGCGTGGAATCAGATGCAGGGAATCAGATGCGGGGAATCAGAGGCGGGGAATCAGAGCTGGGGAATCAGAGGTGGGGAATCAGATTTGGGGAATCAGAGGCGGGGACTTAGATATTGGGAAACAGAGGCGGGGAATCAGAGGCGGGGAAACCCAGGCGGGGAATCAGATATGGGGAATCAGAGGTGGGGAATCAGAGGCAAGGAATCAGATGTGCGGAATCAGAGATGGGGAATCAGAGGCAGGGAATCAGAATCAGAAGCAGGGAATCAGAGGCCGGGAATCAGAGGCCGGAATCAGATGCTGGGAATCAGAGGCCTGGAATCAGAGGCGGGGAATCAGAGGCAGGGAATCAGATGCGGGGAATCAGAGGCGGGGAATCAGAGCTGTGGAATCAGAGGCGGGATTCAGAGTTGGGGAATCAGAGGCGGGGAATCAGAGGCGGGGAAACAGAGGCGGGGTATCAGATATGGGGAATCAGAGGTGGGGAATCAGAGGTTGGGAATCAGAAGCAGGGAATCAGAGGCGGGGAATCAGAGGCGGGGAATCAGAGGCAGGAAATCCGATGTGCGGAATCGGAGATGGGGAATCAGAGGCAGGGAATCAGAGGCGGGGAATCAGAGGCGGAGAATCAGAGGCCGGGAATCAGATATGGGGAAACAGAGGCGGGGAATCAGAGGCGGGGAAACAGAGGCGGGGAATCAGATATGGGGAATCAGAGGTGGGGAATCAGAGGTTGGGAATCAGAGGCAGGGAATCAGAGGCTGGGAATCAGATGCAGGGAATCAGATGCGGGGAATCAGAGGCGGGGAATCAGAGCTGGGGAATCAGAGGTGGGGAATCAGAGTTGGGGAATCAGAGTCGGGGACTTAGATATGGGGAAACAGAGGCAGGGAATCAGAGGCGGGGAAACAGACGCGGGGAATCAGAGGCGGGGATTCAGAGCTGGGGAATCAGAGGCGGGGAATCAGAGTTGGGGAATCAGAGGCGGGGAATCAGATATGGGGAATCAGAGGCGGGGAATCAGAGGCGGGGAAACAGAGGCAGGGAATCAGATATGGGGAATCAGAGGTGGGGTATCAGGGGCAGGGAATCAGTGGCAGGGAATCAGAGGCGGGGATACAGAGGCGGGGAATCAGAGGCAGGGAATCAGACACGGGGAATCAGATATGGGGAAACAGAGGCGGGGAATCAGAGGCGGGCAAACAGAGGCGGGGAATTAGATATGGGGAATCAGAGGTGGGGAATCAGAGGTGGTGAATCAGAGATGGGGAATCACAGGCGGGGAATCAGAGGCAGGGAATAGAACGCGGGGAATCAGAGGCGGGGAATCAGAGCTGGGGAATCAGAGGCGGGGAATCATAGTTGGGAATCAGAGGCGGGGAATCAGATATGGGGAAACAGAGGCGGGGAATCAAAGGCGGGGAAACAGATGCGGGGAATCAGATATGGGGAATCGGATGCGGGGAATCAGAGGCGGGGAATGGGAGCTGGGGAATCAGAGGCGGGGTATCAGAGTTGGGGCATCTGAGGTGGGGAATTAGATATGGGGAAACAGAGGCGGGGAATCAGAGGCGGGGAAACAGAGGCGAGGAATCAGATATGGGGAATCAGAGGTGGGGAATCAGAGGCAGGGAATCAGATGTGCGGAATCAGAGATGGGGAATCAGAGGCAGGGAATCAGAATCAGAAGCGGGGAATCAGAGGCCGGGAATCAGAGGCCGGGATTCAGATGCCGGGAATAAGAGGCCGGGAATCAGAGGTGGGGAATCAGAGTCCGGGAATCAGAGATGGGGATTCAGAGGCGGGGAATGATATATGGGGAATCAGAGGCGGGGAATCAGAGGCGGGGTAACAGAGGTGGGGAATCAGATATGGGGAATCAGAGGTGGCGAATCAAAGGCGGTGAATCAGAGATGGGGAATCAGAGGCGGGGAATCAGAGGCAGGGAATCAAACACGGGGAATCAGAGGCGGGGAATCAGAGCTGGGGAATCAGAGGCGGGGAATCAGAGTTGGGGAATCAGAGGCGGGGAATCAGATATGGGGAAACAGGGGCGGGGAATCAGAGGCAGGGAAACAGAGGCGGGGAATCAGATATGGGGAATCAGGGGTGGGGAATCAGAGGTTGGGAATCAGAGGCAGGGAATCAGAGGCGTGGAAACAGAGGCGGGGATTCAGATATGGGGAATCAGAGGTGGGGAATCAGGGGCGTGGAATCAGAGGCAGGGAATTAGATGTGGTGAATCAGAGATGGGGAATCAGAGGCAGGGAATCAGAATCAGAAGCGGGGTATCAGTGGCCGGGAATCAGAGGCAGGGAATCAGATGCTGGGAATAAGAGGCCGGGAATCAGAGGTGGGGAATCAGAGTCCGGGAATCAGAGATGGGGATTCAGAGGCGGGGAATGAGATATGGAGAATCAGAGGCGGGGAATCAGAGGCCGGGAAACAGAGGTGGGGAATCAGATATGGGGAATCAGAGGTGGCGAATCAAAGGCGGTGAATCAGAGATGGGGAATCAGAGGCGGGGAATCAGAGGCAGGGAATCAGATGCGGGGAATCAGAGGCGGGGAATCAGAGGCGGGGAAACAGAGGCGGGGAATCAGATATGGGGAATCAGAGGTGGGGAATCAGGGGCAGGGATTCAGTGTCAGGGAATCAGAGGCGGGGAATCAGAGGCGGGGATTCAGAGCTGGGGAATCAGAGGCGGGGAATCAGAGTTGGGGAATCAGAGGCAGGGAATCAGATATGGGGAATCAGAGGCGGGGAATCAGAGGCGGGGAAACAGAGGCGGGGAATCAGATATGGGGAATCAGAGGTGGGGAATCAGGGGCAGGGATTCAGTGTCAGGGAATCAGAGGCGGGGAATCAGAGGCGGGGAATCAGAGGCAGGGAATCAGACACGGGGAATCAGAGGCGGGGAATCAGAGATGGGGAATCAGAGGCGGGGAATCAGAGGCAGGGAATCGGACGCCGGGAATCAGAGTCGGGGAATCAGAGCTGGGGAATCAGAGGCGGGGAATCAGAGTTGGGGTATCAGAGGCGGGGATTCAGATATGGGGAAATAGAGGCGGGGAATCAGATATGGGGAATCAGAGGTGTGGAATCAGAGGTTGGGAATCAGAGGAAGGGAATCAGAGTCGGGGAAACAGAGGCGGGGAATCAGATATGTGGAATCAGAGGTGGCGAATCAAAGGCGGTGAAACAGAGATGGGGAATCAGGGCAGGGAATCAGAGGCAGGGAATCAAACACGGGGAATCAGAGGTGGGGAATCAGAGGTTGGGAATCAGAGGCAGGGAATCGGAGATGGGGAATCAGAGGCAGGGAATCAGAGGTGGGGAATCAGAGGCGGGGAATCAGAGGCCGGGAATCAGATATGGGGAAACTGAGGCGGGGAATCCGAGGCGGGGAAACAGAGGCGGGGAATCAGATATGGGGAATCAGAGGTGGGGAATCAGAGGTTGGGAATCAGAGGCAGGGAATCAGAGGCTTGGAATCAGATGCAGGGAATAAGATGCGGGGAATCAGAGGCGGGGAATCAGAGCTGGGGAATCAGAGGTGGGGAATCAGATTTGGGGAATCAGAGGTGGGGACTTAGATATTGGGAAACAGAGGCGGGGAATCAGAGGCGGGGAAACAGAGGCGGGGAATCAGATATGGGGAATCAGAGGTGGGGAATCAGTGGCAGGGAATCAGATGTGCGGAATCAGAGATGGGGAATCAGAGGCAGGGAATCAGAATCAGAAGCAGGGAATCAGAGGCCGGGAATCAGAGGCCGGAATCAGATGATGGTAATCAGAGGCCTGGAATCAGAGGCGGGGAATCAGAGGCGGGGAAACAGAGGCGGGGAATCAGATATGGGGAATCAGAGGTGGGGCATCAGAGGTTGTGAATCACAGATGGGGAATCAGAGGCGGGGAATCAGAGGCAGGGAATCAGACGCGGGGAATCAGAGGCAGGGATTCAGAGCTGGGGAATCAGAAGCGGGGAATCAGAGTTGGGGAATCAGAGGCGGGGAATCAAATATGGGGAATCAGAGGCAGGGAATCTGAGGCTGGGAATCAGAGGCAGGGAATCAGACGCGGGGAATCTGAGGCGGGGAATCAGAGCTGGGGAATCAGAGGTGGGGAATCAGAGTTGGGGAATCAGAGGCAGGGAATTGGATGTGCGGAATCAGAGATGGGGAATCAGAGGTGGGGAATCAGAGGTGGTGAATCAGAGATGGGGAATCAGAGGCGGGGAATCAGAGGCAGCAAATCAGACACGGGGATTCAGAGGCTGGGAATCAGACGGGGGGAATCAAAGGCGGGGCATCAGAGCTGGGGAATCTGAGGCAGGGAATCAGAGTTGGGGATTCAGAGGCGGGGAATCAGATATGGGGAAACAGAGGCGGGGAATCAGAGGCGGGCACACAGAGGCGGGGAATTAGATATGGGGAATCAGAGGTAGGGAATCAGAGGTGGTGAATCAGTGATGGGGAATCACAGGCGGGGAATCAGAGGTAGGGAATAGAACGCGGGGAATCAGAGGCAGGGAATCAGAGCTGGGGAATCAGAGGCGGGGAATCATAGTTGGGAATCAGAGGCGGGAATCAGATATGGGGAAACAGAGGCGGGGAATCAGAGGCGAGGAAACAGAGGCGGGGAATCAGATATGGGGAATCGGATGCAGGGAATCAGAGGCGGGGAATCAGAGCTGGGGAATCAGAGGCGGGGAATCAGAGTTGGGGCATCAGAGGTGGGGAATTAGATATAGGGAAACAGAGGCGGGGAATCAGAGGCGGGGAAACAGAGGCGGGGAATCAGATATGGGGAATCAGAGGTGGGGAATCAGAGGCAGTGAATCAGATGTGCGGAATCAGAGATGGGGAATCAGAGGCAGGGAATCAGAAGCGGGGAATCAGAGGCCGGGAATCAGAGGCCGGGAATCAGATGCTGGGAATAAGAGGCCGGGAATCAGAGGAGGGGAATCAGAGTCCGGGAATCAGAGATGGGGATTCAGAGGCGGGGAATGAGATATGGAGAATCAGAGGCGGGGAATCAGAGGTGGGGAAACAGAGGTGGGGAATCAGATATGGGGAATCAGAGGTGGCGAATCAAAGGCGGTGAATCAGAGATGGGGAATCAGAGGCGGGGAATCAGAGGCAGGGAATCAGATGCGGGGAATCAGAGGCGGGGAATCAGAGCTGGCGAATCAGAGGCGGGGAATCAGAGGTGGGCAATCAGAGGCGGGGAATCAGATATGGGGAATCAGAGGCGGGGAATCAGAGGCGGGGAAACAGAGGCGGGGAATCAAATATAGGGAATCAGAGGTGGGGAATCAGAGATTGTGAATCAGAGATGGGGAATCAAGGCGGGGAATCAGAGGCAGGGAATCAGACGCGGGGAATCAGAGGCGGGGATTCAGAGCTGGGGAATCTGAGGCGGGGAATCAGAGTTGGGGAATCAGAGGCAGGGAATCAGATATGGGGAATCAGAGGCGGGGAATCAGAGGCCGGGAATCAGATATGGGGAAACAGAGGCGGGGAATCCGAGGCGGGGAAACAGAGGCGGGGAATCAGATATGGGGAATCAGAGGTGGGGAATCAGAGGTTGGGAATCAGAGGCAGGGAATCACAGGCTTGGAATCAGATGCAGGGTATCAGATGCGGGGAATCAGAGGCGGGGAATCAGAGCTGGGGAATCAGAGGTGGGGAATCAGAGGCAGGGAATCAGATGTGCGGAATCAGAGATGGGGAATCAGAGGCAGGGAATCAGAATCAGAAGCAGGGAATCAGAGGCCGGGAATCAGAGGCCGGAATCAGATGCTATGAATCAGAGGCCTGGAATAAGAGGCGGGGAATCAGAGGCAGGGAATCAGATGCGGGGAATCAGAGGCGGGGAATCAGAGCTGGGGAATCAGAGGCGGGGTATTAGAGTTGGGGAATCAGAGGCGGGGAATCAGATATGGGGAAACAGAGGTGGGGAATCAGAGGCGGGGAAACAGATATGGGGAAACAGAGGTGGGGAATCAGAGGCGGGGAAACAGAGGCAGGGAATAAGATATGGGGAATCAGAGGTGGGGCATCAGAGGTTGTGAATCACAGATGGGGAATCAGAGGCGGGGAATCAGAGGCAGGGAATCAGACGCGGGGAATCAGAGGCGGGGATTCAGAGCTGGGGAATCAGAAGCGGGGAATCAGAGTTGGGGAATCAGAGGCGGGGAATCAGATATGGGTAATCAGAGGCAGGGAATCAGAGGCGGGGAATCAGAGGCAGGGAATCAGACGCGGGGAATCTGAGGCGGGGAATCAGAGCTGGGGAATCAGAGGTGGGTAATCAGAGTTGGGGAATCAGAGGCAGGGAATTGGATGTGCGGAATCAGAGAGGGGGAATCAGAGGTGGGAATCAGAGGCGGTGAATCAGAGATGGGGAATCAGAGGCGGGGAATCAGAGGCAGGAAATCAGACACGGGGATTCAGAGGCTGGGAATCAGACGGGGGGAATCAAAGGCGGGGAATCAGAGCTGGGGAATCTGAGGCAGGGAATCAGAGTTGGGGATTCAGAGGCTGGGAATCAGATATGGGGAAACAGAGGCGGGGAATCAGAGGCGGGCAAACAGAGGCGGGGAATTAGATATGGGGAATCAGAGGTAGGGAATCAGAGGTGGTGAATCAGTGATGGGGAATCACAGGCGGGGAATCAGAGGCAGGGAATAGAACGCGGGGAATCAGAGGCAGGGAATCAGAGCTGGGGAATCAGAGGAGGGGATTCATAGTTGGGAATCAGAGGCGGGAATCAGATATGGGGAAACAGAGGCGGGGAATCAGAGGCGGTGAAACAGAGGCGGGGAATCAGATATGGGGAATCGGATGCAGGGAATCAGAGGCGGGGAATCAGAGCTGGGGAATCAGAGGCGGGGAATCAGAGTTGGGGCATCAGAAGTGGGGAATTAGATATAGGGAAACAGAGGCGGGGAATCAGAGGCGGGGAAACAGAGGCAGGGAATCAGATATGGGGAATCAGAGGTGGGGAATCAGAGGCAGGGAATCAGATGTGCGGAATCAGAGATGGGGAATAAGAGGCAGGGAATCAGAATCAGAAGCGGGGAATCAGAGGCCGGGAATCAGAGGCCGGGAATCAGATGCTGGGAATAAGAGGCCGGGAATCAGAGGTGGGGAATCAGATATGGGGAATCAGAGGTGGCGAATCAAAGGCGGTGAATCAGAGATGGGGAATCAGAGGCGGGGAATCAGAGGCAGGGAATCAGATGCGGGGAATCAGAGGCGGGGAATCAGAGCTGGCGAATCAGAGGCTGGGAATTAGAGGTGGGCAATCAGAGGCGGGGAATCAGATATGGGGAATCAGAGGCGGGGAATCAGAGGCGGGGAAACAGAGGCGGGGAATCAAATATAGGGAATCAGAGGTGGGGAATCAGAGGTTGTGAATCAGAGATGGGGAATCAAGGCGGGGAATCAGAGGCAGGGAATCAGACGCGGGGAATCAGAGGCGGGGATTCAGAGCTGGGGAATCAGAGGCGGGGAATCAGAGTTGGGGAATCAGAGGCAGGGAATCAGATATGGGGAATCAGAGGCGGGGAATCAGAGGCGGGGAAACAGAGGCGGGGAATCAGATGTGGGGAATCAGAGGTGGGGAATCAGGGGCAGGGAATCAGTGGCAGGGAATCAGAGGCGGGGAATCAGAGGCGGGGAATCAAAGACAGGGAATCAGACACGGGGAATCAGAGGCGGGGAATCAGAGATGGGGAATCAGAGGCGGCGAATCAGAGGCAGGGAATCGGATGCCGGGAATCAGAGTTGGGGAATCAGAGTTGGGGAATCAGAGGCAGGGAATCAGAGTTGGGGAATCAGAGGCGGGGAATCAGATATGGGGAAATAGAGGCGGGGAATCAGATATGGGGAATCAGAGGTGTGGAATCAGAGGCTGGGAATCAGAGGCAGGGAATCAGACGCGGGGAATCTGAGGCGGGGAATCAGAGCTGGGGAATCAGAGGTGGGGAATCAGAGTTGGGGAATCAGAGGCAGGGAATTGGATGTGCGGAATCAGAGATGGGGAATCAGAGGTGGGGAATCAGAGGTGGTGAATCAGAGATGGGTAATCAGAGGCGGGGAATCAGAGGCAGCAAATCAGACACGGGGATTCAGAGGCTGGGAATCAGACGGGGGGAATCAAAGGCGGGGCATCAGAGCTGGGGAATCTGAGGCAGGGAATCAGAGTTTGGGATTCAGAGGCGGGGAATCAGATATGGGGAAACAGAGGCGGGGAATCAGAGGCGGGCACACAGAGGCGGGGAATTAGATATGGGGAATCAGAGGTAGGGAATCAGAGGTGGTGAATCAGTGATGGGGAATCACAGGCGGGGAATCAGAGGTAGGGAATAGAACGCGGGGAATCAGAGGCAGGGAATCAGAGCTGGGGAATCAGAGGCGGGGAATCATAGTTGGGAATCAGAGGCGGGAATCAGATATGGGGAAACAGAGGCGGGGAATCAGAGGCGAGGAAACAGAGGCGGGGAATCAGATATGGGGAATCGGATGCAGGGAATCAGAGGCGGGGAATCAGAGCTGGGGAATCAGAGGCAGTGAATCAGATGTGCGGAATCAGAGATGGGGAATCAGAGGCAGGGAATCAGAAGCGGGGAATCAGAGGCCGGGAATCAGAGGCCGGGAATCAGATGCTGGGAATAAGAGGCCGGGAATCAGAGGAGGGGAATCAGAGTCCGGGAATCAGAGATGGGGATTCAGAGGCGGGGAATGAGATATGGAGAATCAGAGGCGGGGAATCAGAGGCGGGGAAACAGAGGTGGGGAATCAGATATGGGGAATCAGAGGTGGCGAATCAAAGGCGGTGAATCAGAGATGGGGAATCAGAGGCGGGGAATCAGAGGCAGGGAATCAGATGCGGGGAATCAGAGGCGGGGAATCAGAGCTGGCGAATCAGAGGCGGGGAATCAGAGGTGGGCAATCAGAGGCGGGGAATCAGATATGGGGAATCAGAGGCGGGGAATCAGAGGCGGGGAAACAGAGGCGGGGAATCAAATATAGGGAATCAGAGGTGGGGAATCAGAGATTGTGAATCAGAGATGGGGAATCAAGGCGGGGAATCAGAGGCAGGGAATCAGACGCGGGGAATCAGAGGCGGGGATTCAGAGCTGGGGAATCTGAGGCGGGGAATCAGAGTTGGGGAATCAGAGGCAGGGAATCAGATATGGGGAATCAGAGGCGGGGAATCAGAGGCCGGGAATCAGATATGGGGAAACAGAGGCGGGGAATCCGAGGCGGGGAAACAGAGGCGGGGAATCAGATATGGGGAATCAGAGGTGGGGAATCAGAGGTTGGGAATCAGAGGCAGGGAATCACAGGCTTGGAATCAGATGCAGGGTATCAGATGCGGGGAATCAGAGGCGGGGAATCAGAGCTGGGGAATCAGAGGTGGGGAATCAGAGGCAGGGAATCAGATGTGCGGAATCAGAGATGGGGAATCAGAGGCAGGGAATCAGAATCAGAAGCAGGGAATCAGAGGCCGGGAATCAGAGGCCGGAATCAGATGCTATGAATCAGAGGCCTGGAATCAGAGGCGGGGAATCAGAGGCAGGGAATCAGATGCGGGGAATCAGAGGCGGGGAATCAGAGCTGGGGAATCAGAGGCGGGGTATTAGAGTTGGGGAATCAGAGGCGGGGAATCAGATATGGGGAAACAGAGGTGGGGAATCAGAGGCGGGGAAACAGATATGGGGAAACAGAGGTGGGGAATCAGAGGCGGGGAAACAGAGGCAGGGAATAAGATATGGGGAATCAGAGGTGGGGCATCAGAGGTTGTGAATCACAGATGGGGAATCAGAGGCGGGGAATCAGAGGCAGGGAATCAGACGCGGGGAATCAGAGGCGGGGATTCAGAGCTGGGGAATCAGAAGCGGGGAATCAGAGGTGGGGAATCAGAGGCGGGGAATCAGATATGGGTAATCAGAGGCAGGGAATCAGAGGCGGGGAATCAGAGGCAGGGAATCAGACGCGGGGAATCTGAGGCGGGGATTCAGAGCTGGGGAATCAGAGGTGGGTAATCAGAGTTGGGGAATCAGAGGCAGGGAATTGGATGTGCGGAATCAGAGAGGGGGAATCAGAGGTGGGAATCAGAGGCGGTGAATCAGAGATGGGGAATCAGAGGCGGGGAATCAGAGGCAGGAAATCAGACACGGGGATTCAGAGGCTGGGAATCAGAAGGGGGGAATCAAAGGCGGGGAATCAGAGCTGGGGAATCTGAGGCAGGGAATCAGAGTTGGGGATTCAGAGGCTGGGAATCAGATATGGGGAAACAGAGGCGGGGAATCAGAGGCGGGCAAACAGAGGCGGGGAATTAGATATGGGGAATCAGAGGTAGGGAATCAGAGGTGGTGAATCAGTGATGGGGAATCACAGGCGGGGAATCAGAGGCAGGGAATAGAACGCGGGGAATCAGAGGCAGGGAATCAGAGCTGGGGAATCAGAGGAGGGGATTCATAGTTGGGAATCAGAGGCGGGAATCAGATATGGGGAAACAGAGGCGGGGAATCAGAGGCGGTGAAACAGAGGCAGGGAATCAGATATGGGGAATCGGATGCAGGGAATCAGAGGCGGGGAATCAGAGCTGGGGAATCAGAGGCGGGGAATCAGAGTTGGGGCATCAGAAGTGGGGAATTAGATATAGGGAAACAGAGGCGGGGAATCAGAGGCGGGGAAACAGAGGCGGGGAATCAGATATGGGGAATCAGAGGTGGGGAATCAGAGGCAGGGAATCAGATGTGCGGAATCAGAGATGGGGAATAAGAGGCAGGGAATCAGAATCAGAAGCGGGGAATCAGAGGCCGGGAATCAGAGGCCGGGAATCAGATGCTGGGAATAAGAGGCCGGGAATCAGAGGTGGGGAATCAGATATGGGGAATCAGAGGTGGTGAATCAAAGGCGGTGAATCAGAGATGGGGAATCAGAGGCGGGGAATCAGAGGCAGGGAATCAGATGCGGGGAATCAGAGGCGGGGAATCAGAGCTGGCGAATCAGAGGCTGGGAATTAGAGGTGGGCAATCAGAGGCGGGGAATCAGTTATGGGGAATCAGAGGCGGGGAATCAGTTATGGGGAATCAGAGCTGGGGAATCAGAGGCGGGGAATCAGAGTTGGGGAATCAGAGGCAGGGAATCAGATATGGGGAATCAGAGGCGGGGAATCAGAGGCGGGGAAACAGAGGCGGGGAATCAGATGTGGGGAATCAGAGGTGGGGAATCAGGGGCAGGGAATCAGTGGCAGGGAATCAGAGGCGGGGAATCAGAGGCGGGGAATCAAAGACAGGGAATCAGACACGGGGAATCAGAGGCGGGGAATCAGAGATGGGGAATCAGAGGCGGGGAATCAGAGGCAGGGAATCGGATGCCGGGAATCAGAGTTGGGGAATCAGAGTTGGGGAATCAGAGGCAGGGAATCAGAGTTGGGGAATTAGAGGCGGGGAATCAGATATGGGGAAATAGAGGCGGGGAATCAGATATGGGGAATCAGAGGTGTGGAATCAGAGGTTGGGAATCAGAGGCAGGGAATCAGAGTCCGGGAAACTGAGGCGGGGAATCAGATATTGGGAATCAGAGGTGGCGAATCAAAGGCGGTGAAACAGAGATGGGGAATCAGGGCAGGGAATAAGAGGCAGGGAATCAAACACGGGGAATCAGAGCTGGGGAATCAGAGGCGGGGAATCAGAGTTGGGAATCAGAGGCGGGGAAACAGGGGCGGGGAATCAGATATGGGGAATCAGAGGTGGGGAATCCGAGGTTGGGAATCAGAGGCAGGGAATCAGAGGCGGAAAATCAGAGGCGGGGAATCAGAGGAAGGGAATCAGATGTGCGGAATCGGAGATGGGGAATCAGAGGCAGGGAATCAGAGGCGGGGAATCAGAGGCGGGGAATCAGAGTCCGGGAATCAGATATGGGGAAACAGAGGCGGGGAATCCGAGGCGGGGAAACAGAGGCGGGGAATCAGATATGGGGAATCAGAGGTGGGGAATCAGAGGTTGGGAATCAGAGGCAGGGAATCAGAGGCTTGGAATCAGATGCAGGGAATCAGATGCGGGGAATCAGATGCGGGGAATCTGAGCTGGGGAATCAGAGGTGGGGAATCAGATTTGGGGAATCAGAGGCGGGGACTTAGATATTGGGAAACAGAGGCGGGGATTCAGAGGCGGGGAAACCCAGGCGGGGAATCAGATATGGGGAATCAGAGGTGGGGAATCAGAGGCAAGGAATCAGATGTGCGGAATCAGAGATGGGGAATCAGAGGCAGGGAATCAGAATCAGAAGCAGGGAATCAGAGGCCTGGAATCAGAGGCGGGGAATCAGAGGCAGGGAATCAGATGCGGGGAATCAGAGGCGGGGAATCAGAGCTGGGGAATCAGAGGCGGGGATTCAGAGTTGGGGAATCAGAGGCGGGGAATCAGAGGCGGGGAAACAGAGGCGGGGAATCAGATATGGGGAATCAGAGGTGGGGAATCAGAGGTTGGGAATCAGAAGCAGGGAATCAGAGGCGGGGAATCAGAGGCGGGGAATCAGAGGCAGGGAATCCGATGTGCGGAATCGGAGATGGGGAATCAGAGGCAGGGAATCAGATATGGGGAAACAGAGGCGGGGAATCCGAGGCGGGGAAACAGAGGCGGGGAATCAGATATGGGGAATCAGAGGTGGGGAATCAGAGGTGCGGAATCAGATTTGGGGAATCAGAGGCGGGGTCTTAGATATTGGGAAACAGAGGCGGGGAATCAGAGGCAGGGAAACCCAGGCGGGGAATCAGAAGCAGGGAATCAGAGGTGGGGAATCAGAGGCAAGGAATCAGATGTGCGGAATCAGAGATGGGGAATCAGAGGCAGGGAATCAGAATCAGAAGCAGGGAATCAGAGGCCGGGAATCAGAGGCTGGAATCAGATGCTGGGAATCAGAGGCCTGGAATCAGAGGCGGGGAATCAGAGGCAGGGAATCAGATGCGGGGAATCAGAGGCGGGGAATCAGAGCTGGGGAATCAGAGGCGGGGATTCAGAGTTGGGGAATCAGAGGCGGGGAATCAGAGGCGGGGAAACAGAGGCGGGGAATCAGATATGGGGAATCAGAGGTGGGGAATCAGAGGTTGGGAATCAGAAGCAGGGAATCAGAGGCGGGGAATCAGAGGCAGGGAATCCGATGTGCGGAATCGGAGATGGGGAATCAGAGGCAGGGAATCAGATATGGGGAAACAGAGGCGGGGAATCCGAGGCGGGGAAACAGAGGCGGGGAATCAGATATGGGGAATCAGAGGTGGGGAATCAGAGGTGGGGAATCAGATTTGGGGAATCAGAGGCGGGGACTTAGATATTGGGAAACAGAGGCGGGGAATCAGAGGCAGGGAAACCCAGGCGGGGAATCAGAAGCAGGGAATCAGAGGTGGGGAATCAGAGGCAAGGAATCAGATGTGCGGAATCAGAGATGGGGAATCAGAGGCAGGGAATCAGAATCAGAAGCAGGGAATCAGAGGCCGGGAATCAGAGGCTGGAATCAGATGCTGGGAATCAGAGGCCTGGAATCAGAGGCGGGGAATCAGAGGCAGGGAATCAGATGCGGGGAATCAGAGGCGGGGAATCAGAGCTGGGGAATCAGAGGCGGGGATTCAGAGTTGGGGAATCAGAGGCGGGGAATTAGAGGCGGGGAAACAGAGGCGGGGAATCAGATATGGGGAATCAGAGGTGGGGAATCAGAGGTTGGGAATCAGAAGCAGGGAATCAGAGGCGGGGAATTAGAGGCGGGGAATCAGAGGCAGGGAATCCGATGTGCGGAATCGGAGATGGGGAATCAGAGGCAGGGAATCAGAGGCGGGGAATCAGAGGCGGAGAATCAGAGGCCGGGAATCAGATATGGGGAAACAGAGGCGGGGAATCAGAGGCGGGGAAACAGAGGCGGGGAATCAGATATGGGGAATCAGAGGTGGGGAATCAGAGGTTGGGAATCAGAGGCAGGGAATCAGAGGCTGGGAATCAGATGCAGGGAATCAGATGCGGGGAATCAGAGGCGGGGAATCAGAGCTGGGGAATCAGAGGTGGGGAATCAGAGTTGGGGAATCAGAGTCGGGGACTTAGATATGGGGAAACAGAGGCGGGGAATCAGAGGCGGGGAAACAGACGCGGGGAATCAGAGCCGGGGATTCAGAGCTGGGGAATCAGAGGCGGGGAATCAGAGTTGGGGAATCAGAGGCGGGGAATCAGATATGGGGAATCAGAGGCGGGGAATCAGAGGCGGGGAAACAGAGGCAGGGAATCAGATATGGGGAATCAGAGGTGGGGTATCAGGGGCAGGGAATCAGTGGCAGGGAATCAGAGGCGGGGAAACAGAGGCGGGGAATCAGAGGCAGGGAATCAGACACGTCGAATCAGATATGGGGAAACAGAGGCGGGGAATCAGAGGCGGGCAAACAGAGGCGGGGTATTAGATATGGGGAATCAGAGGTGGGGAATCAGAGGTGGTGAATCAGAGATGGGGAATCACAGGCGGGGAATCAGAGGCAGGGAATAGAACGCGGGGAATCAGAGGCGGGGAATCAGAGCTGGGGAATCAGAGGCGGGGAATCATAGTTGGGAATCAGAGGCGGGGAATCAGATATGGGGAAACAGAGGCGGGGAATCAAAGGCGGGGAAACAGAGGCGGGGAATCAGATATGGGGAATCGGATGCGGGGAATCAGATGCGGGGAATGGGAGCTGGGGAATCAGAGGCGGGGTATCAGAGTTGGGGCATCTGAGGTGGGGAATTAGATATGGGGAAACAGAGGCGGGGAATCAGAGGCGGGGAAACAGAGGCGAGGAATCAGATATGGGGAATCAGAGGTGGGGAATCAGAGGCAGGGAATCAGATGTGCGGAATCAGAGATGGGGAATCAGAGGCAGGGAATCAGAATCAGAAGCGGGGAATCAGAGGCCGGGAATCAGAGGCCGGGATTCAGATGCCGGGAATAAGAGGCCGGGAATCAGAGGTGGGGAATCAGAGTCCGGGAATCAGAGATGGGGATTCAGAGGCGGGGAATGATATATGGGGAATCAGAGGCGGGGAATCAGAGGCGGGGTAACAGAGGTGGGGAATCAGATATGGGGAATCAGAGGTGGCGAATCAAAGGCGGTGAATCAGAGATGGGGAATCAGAGGCGGGGAATCAGAGGCAGGGAATCAAACACGGGGAATCAGAGGCGGGGAATCAGAGCTGGGGAATCAGAGGCGGGGAATCAGTGTTGGGGAATCAGAGGCGGGGAATCAGATATGGGGAAACAGGGGCGGGGAATCAGAGGCAGGGAAACAGAGGCGGGGAATCAGATATGGGGAATCAGGGGTGGGGAATCAGAGATTGGGAATCAGAGGCAGGGAATCAGAGGCGTGGAAACAGAGGCGGGGATTCAGATATGGGGAATCAGAGGTGGGGAGTCAGGGGCGTGGAATCAGAGGCAGGGAATTAGATGTGGTGAATCAGAGATGGGGAATCAGAGGCAGGGAATCAGAATCAGAAGCGGGGTATCAGTGGCCGGGAATCAGAGGAAGGTAATCAGAGGCAGGGGATCAAACACGGGGAATCAGAGGCTGGGAATCAGAGCTGGGGAATTAGAGGCGGGGAATCAGAGCTGGGGAATCACAGGCGGGGAATCAGAGATGGGGAATCAGAGGCGGGGAATCAGAGGCAGGGAATCAGATGCGGGGAATCAGAGGCGGGGAATCAGAGCTGGCGAATCAGAGGCGGGGAATCAGAGGTGGGCAATCAGAGGATGGGAATCAGATATGGGGAATCAGAGGCGGGTAATCAGAGCTGGGGAATCACAGGCGGGGAATCAGAGTTGGGGAATCAGAGGCGGGGAATCAGATATGGGGAAACAGAGGCGGGGAATCAGAGGCGGTGAAACAGAGGCGGGGAATCAGATATTGGGAATCAGAGGTGGGGAATCAGAGGTTGGGAATCAGAGGCCTGGAATCAGAGGCGTGGAATCAGAGGCAGGGAATCAGATGCGGGGAATCAGAGGAGGGGAATCAGAGCTGGGGAATCAGAGGCGGGGTATTAGAGTTGGGGAATCAGAGGCGGGGAATCAGACGCGGGGAATCAGAGGGGGGGAATCATAGCTGGCGAATCAGAGGCGGGGAATCAGGGGTGGGCAATCAGAGGCCGGGAATCAGAGGTGGTGAATCAGAGATGGGGAATCAGAGGCGGGGAATCAGTGGCAGGGAATCAGATATGGGGAATCAGAGGCGTGGAATCAGAGGCAGGGTATCAGACACGGGGAATCAGACACGGGGAATCAGAGGTGGGGAATCAGAGATGGGGAATCAGAGGCGGTGAATCAGAGATGGGGAATCAGAGGCGGGGAATCAGAGGCAGGAAATCAGACACGGGGATTCAGAGGCTGGGAATCAGACGGGGGGAATCAAAGGCGGGGAATCAGAGCTGGGGAATCAGAGGCAGGGAATCAGAGGCGGGGAATCAGATATGGGGAATCAGAGGCTGGTATTCAGAGGCGGGGAATCAGAGGCAGGGAATCAGACACGGGGAATCAGAGGTGGGGAATCAGAGATGGGGAATCAGAGGCGGACAATCAGAGTTGGGGATTCAGAGGCAGGGAATCGGATGTGCGGAATCAGAGATGGGGAATCAGAGGTGGGGAATCAGAGGCGGTGAATCAGAGATGGGGAATCAGAGGCGGGGAATCAGAGGCAGGAAATCAGACACGGGGATTCAGAGGCTGGGAATCAGACGGGGGGAATCAAAGGCGGGGAATCAGAGCTGGGGAATCAGAGGCAGGGAATCAGAGTTGGGGATTCAGAGACGGGGAATCAGATATGGGGAAACAGAGGCGGGGTATCAGAGGCGGGCAAACAGAGGCGGGGAATTAGATATGGGGAATCAGATGTGGGGAATCAGAAGTGGTGAATCAGTGATGGGGAATCACAGGCGGGGAATCAGAGGCAGGGAATAGAACGCAGGGAATCAGAGGCAGGGAATCAGAGCTGGGGAATCAGAGGCGGGGAATCATAGTTGGGAATCAGAGTCGGGGAATCAGATATGGGGAAACAGAGGCGGGGAATCAGAGGCGGGGAAACAGAGGCGGGGAATCAGATATGGGGAATCGGATGCGGGGAATCAGAGGCGGGGAATCAGAGCTGGGGAATCAGAGGCGGGGAATCAGAGTTGGGGCATCAGAGGTGGGGAATCAAATATAGGGAATCAGAGGTGGTGAATCAGAGGTTGTGAATCAGAGATGGGGAATCAAGGCGGGGAATCAGAGGCAGGGAATCAGACGCGGGGAATCAGAGGCGGGGATTCAGAGCTGGGGAATCAGAGGCGGGGAATCAGAGGCGGGGAAACAGAGGCGGGGAATCAGATATGGGGAATCAGAGGTGGGGAATCAGAGGTTGGGAATCAGAAGCAGGGAATCAGAGGCGGGGAATCAGAGGCGGGGAATCAGAGGCAGGGAATCCGATGTGCGGAATCAGAGATGGGGAATCAGAGGCAGGGAATCAGAGGCGGGGAATCAGAGGCGGAGAATCAGAGGCCGGGAATCAGATATGGGGAAACAGAGGCGGGGAATCAGAGGCGGGGAAACAGAGGCGGGGAATCAGATATGGGGAATCAGAGGTGGGGAATCAGAGGTTGGGAATCAGAGGCAGGGAATCAGAGGCTGGGAATCAGATGCAGGGAATCAGATGCGGGGAATCAGAGGCGGGGAATCAGAGCTGGGGAATCAGAGGTGGGGAATCAGAGTTGGGGAATCAGAGTCGGGGACTTAGATATGGGGAAACAGAGGCGGGGAATCAGAGGCGGGGAAACAGACGCGGGGAATCAGAGGCGGGGATTCAGAGCTGGGGAATCAGAGGCGGGGAATCAGAGTTGGGGAATCAGAGGCGGGGAATCAGATATGGGGAATCAGAGGCGGGGAATCAGAGGCGGGGAAACAGAGGCAGGGAAACAGAGGCAGGGAATCAGATATGGGGAATCAGAGGTGGGGTATCAGGGGCAGGGAATCAGTGGCAGGGAATCAGAGGCGGGGAAACAGAGGCGGGGAATCAGAGGCAGGGAATCAGACACGGGGAATCAGATATGGGGAAACAGAGGCGGGGAATCAGAGGCGGGCAAACAGAGGCGGGGAATTAGATATGGGGAATCAGAGGTAGGGAATCAGAGGTGGTGAATCAGTGATGGGGAATCACAGGCGGGTTATCAGAGGCAGGGAATAGAACGCGGGGAATCAGAGGCAGGAAATCAGAGCTGGGGAATCAGAGGCGGGGAATCATAGTTGGGAATCAGAGGCGGGAATCAGATATGGGGAAACAGAGGCGGGGAATCAGAGGCGAGGAAACAGAGGCGGGGAATGAGATATGGGGAATCGGATGCAGGGAATCAGAGGCGGGGAATCAGAGCTGGGGAATCAGAGGCGGGGAATCAGAGTTGGGGCATCAGAGGTGGGGAATTAGATATAGGGAAACAGAGGCGGGGAATCAGAGGCGGGGAAACAGAGGCGGGGAATCAGATATGGGGAATCAGAGGTGGGGAATCAGAGGCAGTGAATCAGATGTGCGGAATCAGAGATGGGGAATCAGAGGCAGGGAATCTGAAGCGGGGAATCAGAGGCCGGGAATCAGAGGCCGGGAATCAGATGCTGGGAATAAGAGGCCGGGAATCAGAGGAGGGGAATCAGAGTCCGGGAATCAGAGATGGGGATTCAGAGGCGGGGAATGAGATATGGAGAATCAGAGGCGGGGAATCAGAGGCGGGGAAACAGAGGTGGGGAATCAGATATGGGGAATCAGAGGTGGCGAATCAAAGGCGGTGAATCAGAGATGGGGAATCAGAGGCTGGGAATCAGAGGCGGGGAATCAGAGCTGGCGAATCAGAGGCGGGGAATCAGAGGTGGGGAATCAGAAGCAGGGAATCAGAGGTGGGGAATCAGAGGCAAGGAATCAGATGTGCGGAATCAGAGATGGGGAATCAGAGGCAGGGAATCAGAATCAGAAGCAGGGAATCAGAGGCCGGGAATCAGAGGCTGGAATCAGATGCTGGGAATCAGAGGCCTGGAATCAGAGGCGGGGAATCAGAGGCAGGGAATCAGATGCGGGGAATCAGAGGCGGGGAATCAGAGCTGGGGAATCAGAGGCGGGGATTCAGAGTTGGGGAATCAGAGGCGGGGAATTAGAGGCGGGGAAACAGAGGCGGGGAATCAGATATGGGGAATCAGAGGTGGGGAATCAGAGGTTGGGAATCAGAAGCAGGGAATCAGAGGCGGGGAATTAGAGGCGGGGAATCAGAGGCAGGGAATCCGATGTGCGGAATCGGAGATGGGGAATCAGAGGCAGGGAATCAGAGGCGGGGAATCAGAGGCGGAGAATCAGAGGCCGGGAATCAGATATGGGGAAACAGAGGCGGGGAATCAGAGGCGGGGAAACAGAGGCGGGGAATCAGATATGGGGAATCAGAGGTGGGGAATCAGAGGTTGGGAATCAGAGGCAGGGAATCAGAGGCTGGGAATCAGATGCAGGGAATCAGATGCGGGGAATCAGAGGCGGGGAATCAGAGCTGGGGAATCAGAGGTGGGGAATCAGAGTTGGGGAATCAGAGTCGGGGACTTAGATATGGGGAAACAGAGGCGGGGAATCAGAGGCGGGGAAACAGACGCGGGGAATCAGAGCCGGGGATTCAGAGCTGGGGAATCAGAGGCGGGGAATCAGAGTTGGGGAATCAGAGGCGGGGAATCAGATATGGGGAATCAGAGGCGGGGAATCAGAGGCGGGGAAACAGAGGCAGGGAATCAGATATGGGGAATCAGAGGTGGGGTATCAGGGGCAGGGAATCAGTGGCAGGGAATCAGAGGCGGGGAAACAGAGGCGGGGAATCAGAGGCAGGGAATCAGACACGTCGAATCAGATATGGGGAAACAGAGGCGGGGAATCAGAGGCGGGCAAACAGAGGCGGGGTATTAGATATGGGGAATCAGAGGTGGGGAATCAGAGGTGGTGAATCAGAGATGGGGAATCACAGGCGGGGAATCAGAGGCAGGGAATAGAACGCGGGGAATCAGAGGCGGGGAATCAGAGCTGGGGAATCAGAGGCGGGGAATCATAGTTGGGAATCAGAGGCGGGGAATCAGATATGGGGAAACAGAGGCGGGGAATCAAAGGCGGGGAAACAGAGGCGGGGAATCAGATATGGGGAATCGGATGCGGGGAATCAGATGCGGGGAATGGGAGCTGGGGAATCAGAGGCGGGGTATCAGAGTTGGGGCATCTGAGGTGGGGAATTAGATATGGGGAAACAGAGGCGGGGAATCAGAGGCGGGGAAACAGAGGCGAGGAATCAGATATGGGGAATCAGAGGTGGGGAATCAGAGGCAGGGAATCAGATGTGCGGAATCAGAGATGGGGAATCAGAGGCAGGGAATCAGAATCAGAAGCGGGGAATCAGAGGCCGGGAATCAGAGGCCGGGATTCAGATGCCGGGAATAAGAGGCCGGGAATCAGAGGTGGGGAATCAGAGTCCGGGAATCAGAGATGGGGATTCAGAGGCGGGGAATGATATATGGGGAATCAGAGGCGGGGAATCAGAGGCGGGGTAACAGAGGTGGGGAATCAGATATGGGGAATCAGAGGTGGCGAATCAAAGGCGGTGAATCAGAGATGGGGAATCAGAGGCGGGGAATCAGAGGCAGGGAATCAAACACGGGGAATCAGAGGCGGGGAATCAGAGCTGGGGAATCAGAGGCGGGGAATCAGTGTTGGGGAATCAGAGGCGGGGAATCAGATATGGGGAAACAGGGGCGGGGAATCAGAGGCAGGGAAACAGAGGCGGGGAATCAGATATGGGGAATCAGGGGTGGGGAATCAGAGGTTGGGAATCAGAGGCAGGGAATCAGAGGCGTGGAAACAGAGGCGGGGATTCAGATATGGGGAATCAGAGGTGGGGAGTCAGGGGCGTGGAATCAGAGGCAGGGAATTAGATGTGGTGAATCAGAGATGGGGAATCAGAGGCAGGGAATCAGAATCAGAAGCGGGGTATCAGTGGCCGGGAATCAGAGGAAGGTAATCAGAGGCAGGGGATCAAACACGGGGAATCAGAGGCTGGGAATCAGAGCTGGGGAATTAGAGGCGGGGAATCAGAGCTGGGGAATCACAGGCGGGGAATCAGAGATGGGGAATCAGAGGCGGGGAATCAGAGGCAGGGAATCAGATGCGGGGAATCAGAGGCGGGGAATCAGAGCTGGCGAATCAGAGGCGGGGAATCAGAGGTGGGCAATCAGAGGATGGGAATCAGATATGGGGAATCAGAGGCGGGTAATCAGAGCTGGGGAATCACAGGCGGGGAATCAGAGTTGGGGAATCAGAGGCGGGGAATCAGATATGGGGAAACAGAGGCGGGGAATCAGAGGCGGTGAAACAGAGGCGGGGAATCAGATATTGGGAATCAGAGGTGGGGAATCAGAGGTTGGGAATCAGAGGCCTGGAATCAGAGGCGTGGAATCAGAGGCAGGGAATCAGATGCGGGGAATCAGAGGAGGGGAATCAGAGCTGGGGAATCAGAGGCGGGGTATTAGAGTTGGGGAATCAGAGGCGGGGAATCAGACGCGGGGAATCAGAGGGGGGGAATCATAGCTGGCGAATCAGAGGCGGGGAATCAGGGGTGGGCAATCAGAGGCCGGGAATCAGAGGTGGTGAATCAGAGATGGGGAATCAGAGGCGGGGAATCAGTGGCAGGGAATCAGATATGGGGAATCAGAGGCGTGGAATCAGAGGCAGGGTATCAGACACGGGGAATCAGACACGGGGAATCAGAGGTGGGGAATCAGAGATGGGGAATCAGAGGCGGTGAATCAGAGATGGGGAATCAGAGGCGGGGAATCAGAGGCAGGAAATCAGACACGGGGATTCAGAGGCTGGGAATCAGACGGGGGGAATCAAAGGCGGGGAATCAGAGCTGGGGAATCAGAGGCAGGGAATCAGAGGCGGGGAATCAGATATGGGGAATCAGAGGCTGGTATTCAGAGGCGGGGAATCAGAGGCAGGGAATCAGACACGGGGAATCAGAGGTGGGGAATCAGAGATGGGGAATCAGAGGCGGACAATCAGAGTTGGGGATTCAGAGGCAGGGAATCGGATGTGCGGAATCAGAGATGGGGAATCAGAGGTGGGGAATCAGAGGCGGTGAATCAGAGATGGGGAATCAGAGGCGGGGAATCAGAGGCAGGAAATCAGACACGGGGATTCAGAGGCTGGGAATCAGACGGGGGGAATCAAAGGCGGGGAATCAGAGCTGGGGAATCAGAGGCAGGGAATCAGAGTTGGGGATTCAGAGACGGGGAATCAGATATGGGGAAACAGAGGCGGGGTATCAGAGGCGGGCAAACAGAGGCGGGGAATTAGATATGGGGAATCAGATGTGGGGAATCAGAAGTGGTGAATCAGTGATGGGGAATCACAGGCGGGGAATCAGAGGCAGGGAATAGAACGCAGGGAATCAGAGGCAGGGAATCAGAGCTGGGGAATCAGAGGCGGGGAATCATAGTTGGGAATCAGAGTCGGGGAATCAGATATGGGGAAACAGAGGCGGGGAATCAGAGGCGGGGAAACAGAGGCGGGGAATCAGATATGGGGAATCGGATGCGGGGAATCAGAGGCGGGGAATCAGAGCTGGGGAATCAGAGGCGGGGAATCAGAGTTGGGGCATCAGAGGTGGGGAATCAAATATAGGGAATCAGAGGTGGTGAATCAGAGGTTGTGAATCAGAGATGGGGAATCAAGGCGGGGAATCAGAGGCAGGGAATCAGACGCGGGGAATCAGAGGCGGGGATTCAGAGCTGGGGAATCAGAGGCGGGGAATCAGAGTTGGGGAATCAGAGGCGGGGAATCAGAGGCGGGGAAACAGAGGCGGGGAATCAGATATGTGGAATCAGAGGTGGGGAATCAGAGGTTGGGAATCAGAAGCAGGGAATCAGAGGCGGGGAATCAGAGGCGGGGAATCAGAGGCAGGGAATCCGATGTGCGGAATCAGAGATGGGGAATCAGAGGCAGGGAATCAGAGGCGGGGAATCAGAGGCGGAGAATCAGAGGCCGGGAATCAGATATGGGGAAACAGAGGCGGGGAATCAGAGGCGGGGAAACAGAGGCGGGGAATCAGATATGGGGAATCAGAGGTGGGGAATCAGAGGTTGGGAATCAGAGGCAGGGAATCAGAGGCTGGGAATCAGATGCAGGGAATCAGATGCGGGGAATCAGAGGCGGGGAATCAGAGCTGGGGAATCAGAGGTGGGGAATCAGAGTTGGGGAATCAGAGTCGGGGACTTAGATATGGGGAAACAGAGGCGGGGAATCAGAGGCGGGGAAACAGACGCGGGGAATCAGAGGCGGGGATTCAGAGCTGGGGAATCAGAGGCGGGGAATCAGAGTTGGGGAATCAGAGGCGGGGAATCAGATATGGGGAATCAGAGGCGGGGAATCAGAGGCGGGGAAACAGAGGCAGGGAATCAGATATGGGGAATCAGAGGTGGGGTATCAGGGGCAGGGAATCAGTGGCAGGGAATCAGAGGCGGGGAAACAGAGGCGGGGAATCAGAGGCAGGGAATCAGACACGGGGAATCAGATATGGGGAAACAGAGGCGGGGAATCAGAGGCGGGCAAACAGAGGCGGGGAATTAGATATGGGGAATCAGAGGTAGGGAATCAGAGGTGGTGAATCAGTGATGGGGAATCACAGGCGGGTTATCAGAGGCAGGGAATAGAACGCGGGGAATCAGAGGCAGGAAATCAGAGCTGGGGAATCAGAGGCGGGGAATCATAGTTGGGAATCAGAGGCGGGAATCAGATATGGGGAAACAGAGGCGGGGAATCAGAGGCGAGGAAACAGAGGCGGGGAATGAGATATGGGGAATCGGATGCAGGGAATCAGAGGCGGGGAATCAGAGCTGGGGAATCAGAGGCGGGGAATCAGAGTTGGGGCATCAGAGGTGGGGAATTAGATATAGGGAAACAGAGGCGGGGAATCAGAGGCGGGGAAACAGAGGCGGGGAATCAGATATGGGGAATCAGAGGTGGGGAATCAGAGGCAGTGAATCAGATGTGCGGAATCAGAGATGGGGAATCAGAGGCAGGGAATCTGAAGCGGGGAATCAGAGGCCGGGAATCAGAGGCCGGGAATCAGATGCTGGGAATAAGAGGCCGGGAATCAGAGGAGGGGAATCAGAGTCCGGGAATCAGAGATGGGGATTCAGAGGCGGGGAATGAGATATGGAGAATCAGAGGCGGGGAATCAGAGGCGGGGAAACAGAGGTGGGGAATCAGATATGGGGAATCAGAGGTGGCGAATCAAAGGCGGTGAATCAGAGATGGGGAATCAGAGGCTGGGAATCAGAGGCGGGGAATCAGAGCTGGCGAATCAGAGGCGGGGAATCAGAGGTGGGCAATCAGAGGCGGGGAATCAGATATGGGGAATCAGAGGCGGGGAATCAGAGGCGGGGAAACAGAGGCGGGGAATCAAATATAGGGAATCAGAGGTGGGGAATCAGAGGTTGTGAATCAGAGATGGGGAATCAAGGCGGGGAATCAGAGGCAGGGATTCAGACGCGGGGAATCAGAGGCGGGGATTCAGAGCTGGGGAATCTGAGGCGGTGAATCAGAGTTGGGGAATCAGAGGCAGGGAATCAGATATGGGGAATCAGAGGCGGGGAATCAGAGGCCGGGAATCAGATATGGGGAAACAGAGGTGGGGAATCCGAGGCGGGGAAACAGAGGCGGGGAATCAGATATGGGGAATCAGAGGTGGGGAATCAGAGGTTGGGAATCAGAGGCAGGGAATCACAGGCTTGGAATCAGATGCAGGGTATCAGATGCGGGGAATCAGAGGCGGGGAATCAGAGCTGGGGAATCAGAGGTGGGGAATCAGATTTGGGGAATCAGAGGTGGGGACTTAGATATTGGGAAACAGAGGCGGGGAATCAGAGGCGGGGAAACAGAGGCGGGGAATCAGATATGGGGAATCAGAGGTGGGGAATCAGAGGCAGGGAATCAGATGTGCGGAATCAGAGATGGGGAATCAGAGGCAGGGAATCAGAATCAGAAGCAGGGAATCAGAGGCCGGGAATCAGAGGCCGGAATCAGATGCTTGGAATCAGAGGCCTGGAATCAGAGGCGGGGAATCAGAGGCAGGGAATCAGATGCGGGGAATCAGAGGCGGGGAATCAGAGCTGGGGAATCAGAGGCGGGGTATTAGAGTTGGGGAATCAGAGGCGGGGAATCAGATATGGGGAAACAGAGGTGGGGAATCAGAGGCGGGGAAACAGAGGCAGGGAATCAGATATGGGGAATCAGAGGTGGGGCATCAGAGGTTGTGAATCACAGATGGGGAATCAGAGGCGGGGAATCAGAGGCAGGGAATCAGACGCGGGGAATCAGAGGCGGGGATTCAGAGCTGGGGAATCAGAAGCGGGGAATCAGAGTTGGGGAATCAGAGGCGGGGAATCAGATATGGGTAATCAGAGGCAGGGAATCAGAGGCGGGGAATCAGAGGCAGGGAATCAGACGCGGGGAATCTGAGGCGGGGAATCAGAGCTGGGGAATCAGAGGTGGGTAATCAGAGTTGGGGAATCAGAGGCAGGGAATTGGATGTGCGGAATCAGAGAGGGGGAATCAGAGGTGGGGAATCAGAGGCGGTGAATCAGAGATGGGGAATCAGAGGCGGGGAATCAGAGGCAGGAAATCAGACACGGGGATTCAGAGGCTGGGAATCAGACGGGGGGAATCAAAGGCGGGGAATCAGAGCTGGGGAATCTGAGGCAGGGAATCAGAGTTGGGGATTCAGAGGCGGGGAATCAGATATGGGGAAACAGAGGCGGGGAATCAGAGGCGGGCAAACAGAGGCGGGGAATTAGATATGGGGAATCAGAGGTAGGGAATCAGAAGTGGTGAATCAGTGATGGGGAATCACAGGCGGGGAATCAGAGGCAGGGAATAGAACGCGGGGAATCAGAGGCAGGGAATCAGAGCTGGGGAATCAGAGGAGGGGATTCATAGTTGGGAATCAGAGGCGGGAATCAGATATGGGGAAACAGAGGCGGGGAATCAAAGGCGGGGAAACAGAGGCGGGGAATCAGATATGGGGAAACAGAGGCGGGGAATCAAAGGCGGGGAAACAGAGGCGGGGAATCAGATATGGGGAATCGGATGCAGGGAATCAGAGGCGGGGAATCAGAGCTGGGGAATCAGAGGCGGGGAATCATAGTTGGGAATCAGAGGCGGGGAATCAGATATGGGGAAACAGAGGCGGGGAATCAAAGGCGGGGAAACAGAGGCGGGGAATCAGATATGGGGAATCGGATGCGGGGAATCAGAGGCGGGGAATGGGAGCTGGGGAATCAGAGGCGGGGTATCAGAGTTGGGGCATCTGAGGTGGGGAATTAGATATGGGGAAACAGAGGCGGGGAATCAGAGGCGGGGAAACAGAGGCGAGGAATCAGATATGGGGAATCAGAGGTGAGGAATCAGAGGCAGGGAATCAGATATGGGGAAACAGAGGCGGGGAATCAGAGGCGGGCAAACAGAGGCGGGGAATTAGATATGGGGAATCAGAGGTAGGGAATCAGAGGTGGTGAATCAGTGATGGGGAATCACAGGCGGGGAATCAGAGGCAGGGAATAGAACGCGGGGAATCAGAGGCAGGAAATCAGAGCTGGGGAATCAGAGGCGGGGAATCATAGTTGGGAATCAGAGGCGGGAATCAGATATGGGGAAACAGAGGCGGGGAATCAGAGGCGAGGAAACAGAGGCGGGGAAACAGATATGGGGAATCGGATGCAGGGAATCAGAGGCGGGGAATCAGAGCTGGGGAATCAGAGGCGGGGAATCAGAGTTGGGGCATCAGAGGTGGGGAATTAGATATAGGGAAACAGAGGCGGGGAATCAGAGGCGGGGAAACAGAGGCGGGGAATCAGATATGGGGAATCAGAGGTGGGGAATCAGAGGCAGTGAATCAGATGTGCGGAATCAGAGATGGGGAATCAGAGGCAGGGAATCAGAAGCGGGGAATCAGAGGCCGGGAATCAGAGGCCGGGAATCAGATGCTGGGAATAAGAGGCCGGGAATCAGAGGAGGGGAATCAGAGTCCGGGAATCAGAGATGGGGATTCAGAGGCGGGGAATGAGATATGGAGAATCAGAGGCGGGGAATCAGAGGCGGGGAAACAGAGGTGGGGAATCAGATATGGGGAATCAGAGGTGGCGAATCAAAGGCAGTGAATCAGAGATGGGGAATCAGAGGCGGGGAATCAGAGGCAGGGAATCAGATGCGGGGAATCAGAGGCGGGGAATCAGAGGCGGGGAATCACAGCTGGCGAATCAGAGGCGGGGAATCAGAGGTGGGCAATCAGAGGCGGGGAATCAGATATGGGGAATCAGAGGCGGGGAATCAGAGGCGGGGAAACAGAGGCGGGGAATCAAATATAGGGAATCAGAGGTGGGGAATCAGAGGTTGTGAATCAGAGATGGGGAATCAAGGCGGGGAATCAGAGGCAGGGAATCAGACGCGGGGAATCAGAGGCGGGGATTCAGAGCTGGGGAATCTGAGGCGGGGAATCAGAGTTGGGGAATCAGAGGCAGGGAATCAGATATGGGGAATCAGAGGCGGGGAATCAGAGGCCGGGAATCAGATATGGGGAAACAGAGGCGGGGAATCCGAGGCAGGGAAACAGAGGCGGGGAATCAGATATGGGGAATCAGAGGTGGGGAATCAGAGGTTGGGAATCAGAGGCAGGGAATCACAGGGTTGCAATCAGATGCAGGGTATCAGATGCGGGGAATCAGAGGCGGGGAATCAGAGCTGGGGAATCAGAGGTGGGGAATCAGATTTGGGGAATCAGAGGTGGGGACTTAGATATTGGGAAACAGAGGCGGGGAATCAGAGGCGGGGAAACAGAGGCGGGGAATCAGATATGGGGAATCAGAGGTGGGGAATCAGAGGCAGGGAATCAGATGTGCAGAATCAGAGATGGGGAATCAGAGGCAGGGAATCAGAATCAGAAGCAGGGAATCAGAGGCCGGGAATCAGAGGCCGGAATCAGATGCTTGGAATCAGAGGCCTGGAATCAGAGGCGGGGAATCAGAGGCAGGGAATCAGATGCGGGGAATCAGAGGCGGGGAATCAGAGCTGGGGAATCAGAGGCGGGGTATTAGAGTTGGGGAATCAGAGGCGGGGAATCAGATATGGGGAAACAGAGGTGGGGAATCAGAGGCGGGGAAACAGAGGCAGGGAATCAGATATGGGGAATCAGAGGTGGGGCATCAGAGGTTGTGAATCACAGATGGGGAATCAGAGGCGGGGAATCAGAGGCAGGGAATCAGACGCGGGGAATCAGAGGCGGGGATTCAGAGCTGGGGAATCAGAAGCGGGGAATCAGAGTTGGGGAATCAGAGGCGGGGAATCAGATATGGATAATCAGAGGCAGGGAATCAGAGGCGGGGAATCAGAGGCAGGGAATCAAACGCGGGGAATCTGAGGCGGGGAATCAGAGCTGGGGAATCAGAGGTGGGTAATCAGAGTTGGGGAATCAGAGGCAGGGAATTGGATGTGCGGAATCAGAGAGGGGGAATCAGAGGTGGGGAATCAGAGGCGGAGAATCAGAGATGGGGAATCAGAGGCGGGGAATCAGAGGCAGGAAATCAGACACGGGGATTCAGAGGCTGGGAATCAGACGGGGGGAATCAAAGGCGGGGAATCAGAGCAGGGGAATCTGAGGCAGGGAATCAGAGTTGGGGATTCAGAGGCGGGGAATCAGATATGGGGAAACAGAGGCGGGGAATCAGAGGCGGGCAAACAGAGGCGGGGAATTAGATATGGGGAATCAGAGGTACGGAATCAGAGGTGGTGAATCAGTGATGGGGAATCACAGGCGGGGAATCAGAGGCAGGGAATAGAACGCGGGGAATCAGAGGCAGGGAATCAGAGCTGGGGAATCAGAGGAGGGGATTCATAGTTGGGAATCAGAGGCGGGAATCAGATATGGGGAAACAGAGGCGGGGAATCAGAGGCGGTGAAACAGAGGCGGGGAATCAGATATGGGGAATCGGATGCAGGGAATCAGAGGCGGGGAATCAGAGCTGGGGAATCGGAGGCGGGGAATCAGAGTTGGGGCATCAGAGGTGGGGAATTAGATATAGGGAAACAGAGGCGGGGAATCAGAGGTGGGGAAACAGAGGCGGGGAATCAGATATGGGGAATCAGAGGTGGGGAATCAGAGGCAGGGAATCAGATGTGCGGAATCAGAGATGGGGAATAAGAGGCAGGGAATCAGAATCAGAAGCGGGGAATCAGAGGCCGGGAATCAGAGGCCGGGAATCAGATGCTGGGAATAAGAGGCCGGGAATCAGAGGTGGGGAATCAGATATGGGGAATCAGAGGTGGCGAATCAAAGGCGCTGAATCAGAGATGGGGAATCAGAGGCGGGGAATCAGAGGCAGGGAATCAGATGCGGGGAATCAGAGGCGGGGAATCAGAGCTGGCGAATCAGAGGCTGGGAATTAGAGGTGGGCAATCAGAGGCGGGGAATCAGATATGGGGAATCAGAGGTGGGGAATCAGAGGCGGGGAAACAGAGGCGGGGAATCAAATATAGGGAATCAGAGGTGGGGAATCAGAGGTTGTGAATCAGAGATGGGGAATCAAGGCGGGGAATCAGAGGCAGGGAATCAGACGCGGGGAATCAGAGGCGAGGATTCAGAGCTGGGGAATCAGAGGCGGGGAATCAGAGTTGGGGAATCAGAGGCAGGGAATCAGATATGGGGAATCAGAGGCGGGGAATCAGAGGCGGGGAAACAGAGGCGGGGAATCAGATGTGGGGAATCAGAGGTGGGGAATCAGGGGCAGGGAATCAGTGGCAGGGAATCAGAGGCGGGGAATCAGAGGCGGGGAATCAAAGGCAGGGAATCAGACACGGGGAATCAGAGGCGGGGAATCAGAGATGGGGAATCAGAGGCGGGGAATCAGAGGCAGGGAATCGGATGCCGGGAATCAGAGTCGGGGAATCAGAGCTGGGGAATCAGAGGCAGGGAATCAGAGTTGGGGAATCAGAGGCGGGGAATCAGATATGGGGAAATAGAGGCGGGGAATCAGATATAGGGAATCAGAGGTGTGGAATCAGAGGTTGGGAATCAGAGGCAGGGAATCAGAGTCCGGGAAACTGAGGCGGGGAATCAGATATTGGGAATCAGAGGTGGCGAATCAAAGGCGGTGAAACAGAGATGGGGAATCAGGGCAGGGAATAAGAGGCAGGGAATCAAACACGGGGAATCAGAGCTGGGGAATCAGAGGCGGGGAATCAGAGTTGGGAATCAGAGGTGGGGAATCAGAGGCGGGGAAACAGAGGCGGGGAATCAGATATGGGGAATCAGAGGTGGGGAATCCGAGGTTGGGAATCAGAGGCAGGGAATCAGAGGCGGAAAATCAGAGGCGGGGAATCAGAGGAAGGGAATCAGATGTGCGGAATCGGAGATGGGGAATCAGAGGCAGGGAATCAGAGGCGGGGAATCAGAGGCGGGGAATCAGAGGCCGGGAATCAGATATGGGGAAACAGAGGCGGGGAATCCGAGGCGGGGAAACAGAGGCGGGGAATCAGATATGGGGAATCAGAGGTGGGGAATCAGAGGTTGGGAATCAGAGGCAGGGAATCAGAGGCTTGGAATCAGATGCAGGGAATCAGATGCGGGGAATCAGATGCGGGGAATCAGAGCTGGGGAATCAGAGGTGGGGAATCAGATTTGGGGAATCAGAGGCGGGGACTTAGATATTGGGAAACAGAGGCGGGGAATCAGAGGCGGGGAAACCCAGGCGGGGAATCAGATATGGGGAATCAGAGGTGGGGAATCAGAGGCAAGGAATCAGATGTGCGGAATCAGAGATGGGGAATCAGAGGCAGGGAATCAGAATCAGAAGCAGGGAATCAGAGGCCGGGAATCAGAGGCCGGACTCAGATGCTGGGAATCAGAGGCCTGGAATCAGAGGCGGGGAATCAGAGGCAGGGAATCAGATGCGGGGAATCAGAGGCGGGGAATCAGAGCTGGGGAATCAGAGGCGGGGATTCAGAGTTGGGGAATCAGAGGCGGGGAATCAGAGGCGGGGAAACAGAGGCGGGGAATCAGATATGGGGAATCAGAGGTGGGGAATCAGAGGTTGGGAATCAGAAGCAGGGAATCAGAGGCGGGGAATCAGAGGCGGGGAATCAGAGGCAGAGAATCCGATGTGCGGAATCGGAGATGGGGAATCAGAGGCAGGGAATCAGATATGGGGAAACAGAGGCGGGGAATCCGAGGCGGGGAAACAGAGGCGGGGAATCAGATATGGGGAATCAGAGGTGGGGAATCAGAGGTGGGGAATCAGATTTGGGGAATAAGAGGCGGGGACTTAGATATTGGGAAACAGAGGCGGGGAATCAGAGGCGGGGAAACCCAGGCGGGGAATCAGATATGGGGAATCAGAGGTGGGGAATCAGAGGCAAGGAATCAGATGTGCGGAATCAGAGATGGGGAATCAGAGGCAGGGAATCAGAATCAGAAGCAGGGAATCAGAGGCCGGGAATCAGAGGCCGGAATCAGATGCTGGGAATCAGAGGCCTGGAATCAGAGGCGGGGAATCAGAGGCAGGGAATCAGATGCGGGGAATCAGAGGCGGGGAATCAGAGCTGGGGAATCAGAGGCGGGGATTCAGAGTTGGGGAATCAGAGGCGGGGAATCAGAGGCGGGGAAACAGAGGCGGGGAATCAGATATGGGGAATCAGAGGTGGGGAATCAGAGGTTGGGAATCAGAAGCAGGGAATCAGAGGCGGGGAATCAGAGGCGGGGAATCAGAGGCAGGGAATCCGATGTGCGGAATCGGAGATGGGGAATCAGAGGCAGGGAATCAGAGGCGGGGAATCAGAGGCGGAGAATCAGAGGCCGGGAATCAGATATGGGGAAACAGAGGCGGGGAATCAGAGGCGGGGAAACAGAGGCGGGGAATCAGATATGGGGAATCAGAGGTGGGGAATCAGAGGTTGGGAATCAGAGGCAGGGAATCAGAGGCTGGGAATCAGATGCAGGGAATCAGATGCGGGGAATCAGAGGCGGGGAATCAGAGCTGGGGAATCAGAGGCGGGGAATCAGAGCTGGGGAATCAGAGGTGGGGAATCAGATATGGGGAATCAGAGGTGGGGAATCAGAGGCAAGGAATCAGATGTGCGGAATCAGAGATGGGGAATCAGAGGCAGGGAATCAGAATCAGAAGCAGGGAATCAGAGGCCGGGAATCAGAGGCCGGAATCAGATGCTGGGAATCAGAGGCCTGGAATCAGAGGCGGGGAATCAGAGGCAGGGAATCAGATGCGGGGAATCAGAGGCGGGGAATCAGAGCTGGGGAATCAGAGGCGGGGAATCAGAGGTTGGGAATCAGAGGCAGGGAATCAGAGGCTGGGAATCAGATGCAGGGAATCAGATGCGGGGAATCAGAGGCGGGGAATCAGAGCTGGGGAATCAGAGGTGGGGAATCAGAGGTGGGGAATCAGAGGCAGGGAATCAGAATCAGAAGCGGGGAATCAGAGGCCGGGAATCAGAGGCCGGGATTCAGATGCCGGGAATAAGAGGCCGGGAATCAGAGGTGGGGAATCAGAGTCCGGGAATCAGAGATGGGGATTCAGAGGCGGGGAATGATATATGGGGAATCAGAGGCGGGGAATCAGAGGCGGGGTAACAGAGGTGGGGAATCAGATATGGGGAATCAGAGGTGGCGAATCAAAGGCGGTGAATCAGAGATGGGGAATCAGAGGCGGGGAATCAGAGGCAGGGAATCAAACACGGGGAATCAGAGGCGGGGAATCAGAGCTGGGGAATCAGAGGCGGGGAATCAGAGTTGGGGAATCAGAGGCGGGGAATCAGATATGGGGAAACAGGGGCGGGGAATCAGAGGCAGGGAAACAGAGGCGGGGAATCAGATATGGGGAATCAGGGGTGGGGAATCAGAGGTTGGGAATCAGAGGCAGGGAATCAGAGGCGTGGAAACAGAGGCGGGGATTCAGATATGGGGAATCAGAGGTGGGGAATCAGGGGCGTGGAATCAGAGGCAGGGAATTAGATGTGGTGAATCAGAGATGGGGAATCAGAGGCAGGGAATCAGAATCAGAAGCGGGGTATCAGTGGCCGGGAATCAGAGGAAGGTAATCAGAGGCAGGGGATCAAACACGGGGAATCAGAGGCTGGGAATCAGAGCTGGGGAATTAGAGGCGGGGAATCAGAGCTGGGGAATCACAGGCGGGGAATCAGAGATGGGGAATCAGAGGCGGGGAATCAGAGGCAGGGAATCAGATGCGGGGAATCAGAGGCGGGGAATCAGAGCTGGCGAATCAGAGGCAGGGAATCAGAGGTGGGCAATCAGAGGATGGGAATCAGATATGGGGAATCAGAGGCGGGGAATCAGAGCTGGGGAATCACAGGCGGGGAATCAGAGTTGGGGAATCAGAGGCGGGGAATCAGATATGGGGAAACAGAGGCGGGGAATCAGATATTGGGAATCAGAGGTGGGGAATCAGAGGTTTGGAATCAGAGGCCTGGAATCAGAGGCGTGGAATCAGAGGCAGGGAATCAGATGCGGGGAATCAGAGGAGGGGAATCAGAGCTGGGGAATCAGAGGCGGGGTATTAGAGTTGGGGAATCAGAGGCGGGGAATCAGACGCGGGGAATCAGAGGGGGGGAATCATAGCTGGCGAATCAGAGGCGGGGAATCAGGGGTGGGCAATCAGAGGCCGGGAATCAGAGGTGGTGAATCAGAGATGGGGAATCAGAGGCGGGGAATCAGTGGCAGGGAATCAGATATGGGGAATCAGAGGCGTGGAATCAGAGGCAGGGAATCAGACACGGGGAATCAGACACGGGGAATCAGAGGTGGGGAATCAGAGATGGGGAATCAGAGGCGGTGAATCAGAGATGGGGAATCAGAGGCGGGGAATCAGAGGCAGGAAATAAGACACGGGGATTCAGAGGCTGGGAATCAGACGGGGGGAATCAAAGGCGGGGAATCAGAGCTGGGGAATCAGAGGCAGGGAATCAGAGGCGGGGAATCAGATATGGGGAATCAGAGGCTGGTATTCAGAGGCGGGGAATCAGAGGCAGGTAATCAGACACGGGGAATCAGAGGTGGGGAATCAGAGATGGGGAATCAGAGGCGGGGAATCAGAGTTGGGGATTCAGAGGCAGGGAATCGGATGTGCGGAATCAGAGTTGGGGAATCAGAGGTGGGGAATCAGAGGCGGTGAATCAGAGATGGGGAATCAGAGGCGGGGAATCAGAGGCAGGAAATCAGACACGGGGATTCAGAGGCTGGGAATCAGACGGGGGGAATCAAAGGCGGGGAATCAGAGCTGGGGAATCAGAGGCAGGGAATCAGAGTTGGGGATTCAGAGACGGGGAATCAGATATGGGGAAACAGAGGCGGGGAATCAGAGGCGGGCAAACAGAGGCGGGGAATTAGATATGGGGAATCAGATGTGGGGAATCAGAGGTGGTGAATCAGTGATGGGGAATCACAGGCGGGGAATCAGAGGCAGGGAATAGAACGCAGGGAATCAGAGGCAGGGAATCAGAGCTGGGGAATCAGAGGCGGGGAATCATAGTTGGGAATCAGAGGCGGGGAATCAGATATGGGGAAACAGAGGCGGGGAATCAGAGGCGGGGAAACAGAGGCGGGGAATCAGATATGGGGAATCGGATGCGGGGAATCAGAGGCGGGGAATCAGAGCTGGGGAATCAGAGGCGGGGAATCAGAGTTGGGGCATCAGAGGTGGGGAATCAAATATAGGGAATCAGAGGTGGGGAATCAGAGGTTGTGAATCAGAGATGGGGAATCAAGGCGGGGAATCAGAGGCAGGGAATCAGACGCGGGGAATCAGAGGCGGGGATTCAGAGCTGGGGAATCAGAGGCGGGGAATCAGAGTTGGGGAATCAGAGGCGGGGAATCAGATATGGGGAATCAGAGGCGGGGAATCAGAGGCGGGGAATCAGAGGCGGGGAAACAGAGGCAGGGAATCAGATATGGGGAATCAGAGGTGGGGTATCAGGGGCAGGGAATCAGGGGCAGGGAATCAGAGGCGGGGAATCAGAGGCGGGGAATCAGAGGCAGGGAATCCGATGTGCGGAATCGTAGATGGGGAATCAGAGGCAGGGAATCAGAGGCGGGGAATCAGAGGCGGAGAATCAGAGGCCGGGAATCAGATATGGGGAATCAGAGGCGGGGAATCAGAGGCGGGGAAACAGAGGCGGGGAATCAGATATGGGGAATCAGAGGTGGGGAATCAGAGGTTGGGAATCAGAGGCAGGGAATCAGAGGCTGGGAATCAGATGCAGGGAATCAGATGCGGGGAATCAGAGGCGGGGAATCAGAGCTGGGGAATCAGAGGTGGGGAATCAGAGTTGGGGAATCAGAGTCGGGGACTTAGATATGGGGAAACAGAGGCGGGGAATCAGAGGCGGGGAAACAGACGCGGGGAATCAGAGGCGGGGATTCAGAGCTGGGGAATCAGAGGCGGGGAATCAGAGTTGGGGAATCAGAGGCGGGGAATCAGATATGGGGAATCAGAGGCGGGGAATCAGAGGCGGGGAAACAGAGGCAGGGAATCAGATATGGGGAATCAGAGGTGGGGTATCAGGGGCAGGGAATCAGTGGCAGGGAATCAGAGGCGGGGAAACAGAGGCGGGGAATCAGAGGCAGGGAATCAGACACGTAGAATCAGATATGGGGAAACAGAGGCGGGGAATCAGAGGCGGGCAAACAGAGGCGGGGAATTAGATATGGGGAATCAGAGGTGGGGAATCAGAGGTGGTGAATCAGAGATGGGGAATCACAGGCGGGGAATCAGAGGCAGGGAATAGAACGCGGGGAATCAGAGGCGGGGAATCAGAGCTGGGGAATCAGAGGCGGGGAATCATAGTTGGGAATCAGAGGCGGGGAATCAGATATGGGGAAACAGAGGCGGGGAATCAAAGGCGGGGAAACAGAGGCGGGGAATCAGATATGGGGAATCGGATGCGGGGAATCAGATGCGGGGAATGGGAGCTGGGGAATCAGAGGCGGGGTATCAGAGTTGGGGCGTCTGAGGTGGGGAATTAGATATGGGGAAACAGAGGCGGGGAATCAGAGGCGGGGAAACAGAGGCGAGGAATCAGATATGGGGAATCAGAGGTGGGGAATCAGAGGCAGGGAATCAGATGTGCGGAATCAGAGATGGGGAATCAGAGGCAGGGAATCAGAATCAGAAGCGGGGAATCAGAGGCCGGGAATCAGAGGCCGGGATTCAGATGCCGGGAATAAGAGGCCAGGAATCAGAGGTGGGGAATCAGAGTCCGGGAATCAGAGATGGGGATTCAGAGGCGGGGAATGATATATGGGGAATCAGAGGCGGGGAATCAGAGGCGGGGTAACAGAGGTGGGGAATCAGATATGGGGAATCAGAGGTGGCGAATCAAAGGCGGTGAATCAGAGATGGGGAATCAGAGGCGGGGAATCAGAGGCAGGGAATCAAACACGGGGAATCAGAGGCGGGGAATCAGAGCTGGGGAATCAGAGGCGGGGAATCAGAGTTGGGGAATCAGAGGCGGGGAATCAGATATGGGGAAACAGGGGCGGGGAATCAGAGGCAGGGAAACAGAGGCGGGGAATCAGATATGGGGAATCAGGGGTGGGGAATCAGAGGTTGGGAATCAGAGGCAGGGAATCAGAGGCGTGGATACAGAGGCGGGGATTCAGATATGGGGAATCAGAGGTGGGGAATCAGGGGCGTGGAATCAGAGGCAGGGAATTAGATGTGGTGAATCAGAGATGGGGAATCAGAGGCAGGGAATCAGAATCAGAAGCGGGGTATCAGTGGCCGGGAATCAGAGGAAGGTAATCAGAGGCAGGGGATCAAACACGGGGAATCAGAGGCTGGGAATCAGAGCTGGGGAATTAGAGGCGGGGAATCAGAGCTGGGGAATCACAGGCGGGGAATCAGAGATGGGGAATCAGAGGCGGGGAATCAGAGGCAGGGAATCAGATGCGGGGAATCAGAGGCGGGGAATCAGAGCTGGCGAATCAGAGGCGGGGAATCAGAGGTGGGCAATCAGAGGATGGGAATCAGATATGGGGAATCAGAGGCGGGGAATCAGAGCTGGGGAATCACAGGCGGGGAATCAGAGTTGGGGAATCAGAGGCGGGGAATCAGATATGGGGAAACAGAGGCGGGGAATCAGAGGCGGTGTAACAGAGGCGGGGAATCAGATATTGGGAATCAGAGGTGGGGAATCAGAGGTTGGGAATCAGAGGCCTGGAATCAGAGGCGTGGAATCAGAGGCAGGGAATCAGATGCGGGGAATCAGAGGAGGGGAATCAGAGCTGGGGAATCAGAGGCGGGGTATTAGAGTTGGGGAATCAGAGGCGGGGAATCAGACGCGGGGAATCAGAGGGGGGGAATCATAGCTGGCGAATCAGAGGCGGGGAATCAGGGGTGGGCAATCAGAGGCCGGGAATCAGAGGTGGTGAATCAGAGATGGGGAATCAGAGGCGGGGAATCAGTGGCAGGGAATCAGATATGGGGAATCAGAGGCGTGGAATCAGAGGCAGGGAATCAGACACGGGGAATCAGACACGGGGAATCAGAGGTGGGGAATCAGAGATGGGGAATCAGAGGCGGTGAATCAGAGATGGGGAATCAGAGGCGGGGAATCAGAGGCAGGAAATCAGACACGGGGATTCAGAGGCTGGGAATCAGACGGGGGGAATCAAAGGCGGGGAATCAGAGCTGGGGAATAGAACGCAGGGAATCAGAGGCGGGGTATCAGAGGCGGGCAAACAGAGGCGGGGAATTAGATATGGGGAATCAGATGTGGGGAATCAGAGGTGGTGAATCAGTGATGGGGAATCACAGGCGGGGAATCAGAGGCAGGGAATAGAACGCAGGGAATCAGAGGCAGGGAATCAGAGCTGGGGAATCAGAGGCGGGGAATCATAGTTGGGAATCAGAGGCGGGGAATCAGATATGGGGAAACAGAGGCGGGGAATCAGAGGCGGGGAAACAGAGGCGGGGAATCAGATATGGGGAATCGGATGCGGGGAATCAGAGGCGGGGAATCAGAGCTGGGGAATCAGAGGCGGGGAATCAGAGTTGGGGCATCAGAGGTGGGGAATCAAATATAGGGAATCAGAGGTGGTGAATCAGAGGTTGTGAATCAGAGATGGGGAATCAAGGCGGGGAATCAGAGGCAGGGAATCAGACGCGGGGAATCAGAGGCGGGGATTCAGAGCTGGGGAATCAGAGGCGGGGAATCAGAGTTGGGGAATCAGAGGCGGGGAATCAGAGGCGGGGAAACAGAGGCGGGGAATCAGATATGGGGAATCAGAGGTGGGGAATCAGAGGTTGGGAATCAGAAGCAGGGAATCAGAGGCGGGGAATCAGAGGCGGGGAATCAGAGGCAGGGAATCCGATGTGCGGAATCGGAGATGGGGAATCAGAGGCAGGGAATCAGAGGCGGGGAATCAGAGGCGGAGAATCAGAGGCCGGGAATCAGATATGGGGAAACAGAGGCGGGGAATCAGAGGCGGGGAAACAGAGGCGGGGAATCAGATATGGGGAATCAGAGATGGGGAATCAGAGGTTGGGAATCAGAGGCAGGGAATCAGAGGCTGGGAATCAGATGCAGTGAATCAGATGCGGGGAATCAGAGGCGGGGAATCAGAGCTGGGGAATCAGAGGTGGGGAATCAGAGTTGGTGAATCAGAGTCGGGGACTTAGATATGGGGAAACAGAGGCGGGGAATCAGAGGCGGGGAAACAGACGCGGGGAATCAGAGGCGGGGATTCAGAGCTGGGGAATCGGAGGCGGGGAATCAGAGTTGGGGAATCAGAGGCGGGGAATCAGATATGGGGAATCAGAGGCGGGGAATCAGAGGCGGGGAAACAGAGGCAGGGAATCAGATATGGGGAATCAGAGGTGGGGTATCAGGGGCAGGGAATCAGTGGCAGGGAATCAGAGGCGGGGAAACAGAGGCGGGGAATCAGAGGCAGGGAATCAGACACGGGGAATCAGATATGGGGAAACAGAGGCGGGGAATCAGAGGCGGGCAAACAGAGGCGGGGAATTAGATATGGGGAATCAGAGGTGGGGAATCAGAGGCAGGGAATAGAACGCGGGGAATCAGAGGCGGGGAATCAGAGCTGGGGAATCAGAGGCGGGGAATCATAGTTGGGAATCAGAGGCGGGGAATCAGATATGGGGAAACAGAGGCGGGGAATCAAAGGCGGGGAAACAGAGGCGGGGAATCAGATATGGGGAATCGGATGCGGGGAATCAGAGGCGGGGAATGGGAGCTGGGGAATCAGAGGCGGGGTATCAGAGTTGGGGCATCTGAGGTGGGGAATTAGATATGGGGAAACAGAGGCGGGGAATCAGAGGCGGGGAAACAGAGGCGAGGAATCAGATATGGGAAATCAGAGGTGGGGAATCAGAGGCAGGGAATCAGATATGGGGAAACAGAGGCGGGGAATCAGAGGCGGGCAAACAGAGGCGGGGAATTAGATATGGGGAATCAGAGGTAGGGAATCAGAGGTGGTGAATCAGTGATGGGGAATCACAGGCGGGGAATCAGAGGCAGGGAATAGAACGCGGGGAATCAGAGGCAGGAAATCAGAGCTGGGGAATCAGAGGTGGGGAATCAGAGGTTGGGAATCAGAAGCAGGGAATCAGAGGCGGGGAATCAGAGGCGGGGAATCAGAGGCAGGGAATCCGATGTGCGGAATCGGAGATGGGGAATCAGAGGCAGGGAATCAGAGGCGGGGAATCAGAGGCGGAGAATCAGAGGCCGGGAATCAGATATGGGGAAACAGAGGCGGGGAATCAGAGGCGGGGAAACAGAGGCGGGGAATCAGATATGGGGAATCAGAGGTGGGGAATCAGAGGTTGGGAATCAGAGGCAGGGAATCAGAGGCTGGGAATCAGATGCAGGGAATCAGATGCGGGGAATCAGAGGCGGGGAATCAGAGCTGGGGAATCAGAGGTGGGGAATCAGAGTTGGGGAATCAGAGTCGGGGACTTAGATATGGGGAAACAGAGGCGGGGAATCAGAGGCGGGGAAACAGACGCGGGGAATCAGAGGCGGGGATTCAGAGCTGGGGAATCAGAGGCGGGGAATCAGAGTTGGGGAATCAGAGGCGGGGAATCAGATATGGGGAATCAGAGGCGGGGAATCAGAGGCGGGGAAACAGAGGCAGGGAATCAGATATGGGGAATCAGAGGTGGGGTATCAGGGGCAGGGAATCAGGGGCAGGGAATCAGAGGCGGGGAATCAGAGGCGGGGAATCAGAGGCAGGGAATCCGATGTGCGGAATCGGAGATGGGGAATCAGAGGCAGGGAATCAGAGGCGGGGAATCAGAGGCGGAGAATCAGAGGCCGGGAATCAGATATGGGGAATCAGAGGTGGGGAATCAGAGGTTGGGAATCAGAGGCAGGGAATCAGAGGCTGGGAATCAGATGCAGGGAATCAGATGCGGGGAATCAGAGGCGGGGAATCAGAGCTGGGGAATCAGAGGTGGGGAATCAGAGTTGGGGAATCAGAGTCGGGGACTTAGATATGGGGAAACAGAGGCGGGGAATCAGAGGCGGGGAAACAGACGCGGGGAATCAGAGGCGGGGATTCAGAGCTGGGGAATCAGAGGCGGGGAATCAGAGTTGGGGAATCAGAGGCGGGGAATCAGATATGGGGAATCAGAGGCGGGGAATCAGAGGCGGGGAAACAGAGGCAGGGAATCAGATATGGGGAATCAGAGGTGGGGTATCAGGGGCAGGAAATCAGTGGCAGGGAATCAGAGGCGGGGAAACAGAGGCGGGGAATCAGATATGGGGAATCAGAGGTGGGGAATCAGAGGTTGGGAATCAGAGGCAGGGAATCAGAGGCTGGGAATCAGATGCAGGGAATCAGATGCGGGGAATCAGAGGCGGGGAATCAGAGTTGGGGAATCAGAGTCGGGGAATTAGATATGGGGAAACAGAGGCGGGGAATCAGAGGCGGGGAAACAGACGCGGGGAATCAGAGGCGGGGATTCAGAGCTGGGGAATCAGAGGCGGGGAATCAGAGTTGGGGAATCAGAGGCGGGGAATCAGATATGGGGAATCAGAGGCGGGGAATCAGAGGCGGGGAAACAGAGGCAGGGAATCAGATATGGGGAATCAGAGGTGGGGTATCAGGGGCAGGGAATCAGTGGCAGGGAATCAGAGGCGGGGAAACAGAGGCGGGGAATCAGAGGCAGGGAATCAGACACGTGGAATCAGATATGGGGAAACAGAGGCGGGGAATCAGAGGCGGGCAAACAGAGGCGGGGAATTAGATATGGGGAATCAGAGGTGGGGAATCAGAGGTGGTGAATCAGAGATGGGGAATCACAGGCGGGGAATCAGAGGAAGGGAATAGAACGCGGGGAATCAGAGGCGGGGAATCAGAGCTGGGGAATCAGAGGCGGGGAATCATAGTTGGGAATCAGAGGCGGGGAATCAGATATGGGGAAACAGAGGCGGGGAATCAAAGGCGGGGAAACAGAGGCGGGGAATCAGATATGGGGAATCGGATGCGGGGAATCAGATGCGGGGAATGGGAGCTGGGGAATCAGAGGCGGGGTATCAGAGTTGGGGCATCTGAGGTGGGGAATTAGATATGGGGAAACAGAGGCGGGGAATCAGAGGCGGGGAAACAGAGGCGAGGAATCAGATATGGGGAATCAGAGGTGTGGAATCAGAGGCAGGGAATCAGATGTGCGGAATCAGAGATGGGGAATCAGAGGCAGGGAATCAGAATCAGAAGCGGGGAATCAGAGGCCGGGAATCAGAGGCCGGGATTCAGATGCCGGGAATAAGAGGCCGGGAATCAGAGGTGGGGAATCAGAGTCCGGGAATCAGAGATGGGGATTCAGAGGCGGGGAATGATATAAGGGGAATCAGATGCGGGGAATCAGAGGCGGGGTAACAGAGGTGGGGAATCAGATATGGGGAATCAGAGGTGGCAAATCAAAGGCGGTGAATCAGAGATGGGGAATCAGAGGCGGGGAATCAGAGGCAGGGAATCAAACACGGGGAATCAGAGGCGGGGAATCAGAGCTGGGGAATCAGAGGCGGGGAATCAGAGTTGGGGAATCAGAGGCGGGGAATCAGATATGGGGAAACAGGGGCGGGGAATCAGAGGCAGGGAAACAGAGGCGGGGAATCAGATATGGGGAATCAGGGGTGGGGAATCAGAGGTTGGGAATCAGAGGCAGGGAATCAGAGGCGTGGAAACAGAGGCGGGGATTCAGATATGGGGAATCAGAGGTGGGGAATCAGGGGCTTGGAATCAGAGGCAGGGAATTAGATGTGGTGAATCAGAGATGGGGAATCAGAGGCAGGGAATCAGAATCAGAAGCGGGGTATCAGTGGCCGGGAATCAGAGGAAGGTAATCAGAGGCAGGGGATCAAACACGGGGAATCAGAGGCTGGGAATCAGAGCTGGGGAATTAGAGGCGGGGAATCAGAGCTGGGGAATCACAGGCGTGGAATCAGAGATGGGGAATCAGAGGCGGGGAATCAGAGGCAGGGAATCAGATGCGGGGAATCAGAGGCGGGGAATCAGAGCTGGCGAATCAGAGGCGGGGAATCAGAGGTGGGCAATCAGAGGATGGGAATCAGATATGGGGAATCAGAGGCGGGGAATCAGAGCTGGGGAATCACAGGCGGGGAATCAGAGTTGGGGAATCAGAGGCGGGGAATCAGATATGGGGAAACAGAGGCGGGGAATCAGAGGCGGTGAAACAGAGGCGGGGAATCAGATATTGGGAATCAGAGGTGGGGAATCAGAGGTTGGGAATCAGAGGCCTGGAATCAGAGGCGTGGAATCAGAGGCAGGGAATCAGATGCGGGGAATCAGAGGAGGGGAATCAGAGCTGGGGAATCAGAGGCGGGGTATTAGAGTTGGGGAATCAGAGGCGGGGAATCAGACGCGGGGAATCAGAGGGGGGGAATCATAGCTGGCGAATCAGAGGCGGGGAAGCAGGGGTGGGAAATCAGAGGCCGGGAATCAGAGGTGGTGAATCAGAGATGGGGAATCAGAGGCGGGGAATCAGTGGCAGGGAATCAGATATGGGGAATCAGAGGCGTGGAATCAGAGGCAGGGAATCAGACACGGGGAATCAGACACGGGGAATCAGAGGTGGGGAATCAGAGATGGGGAATCAGAGGCGGTGAATCAGAGATGGGGAATCAGAGGCGGGGAATCAGAGGCAGGAAATCAGACACGGGGATTCAGAGGCTGGGAATCAGACGGGGGGAATCAAAGGCGGGGAATCAGAGCTGGGGAATCAGAGGCAGGGAATCAGAGGCGGGGAATCAGATATGGGGAATCAGAGGCTGGTATTCAGAGGCGGGGAATCAGAGGCAGGGAATCAGACACGGGGAATCAGAGGTGGGGAATCAGAGATGGGGAATCAGAGGTGGGGAATCAGAGTTGGGGATTCAGAGGCAGGGAATCGGATGTGCGGAATCAGAGATGGGGAATCAGAGGTGGGGAATCAGAGGCGGTGAATCAGAGATGGGGAATCAGAGGCGGGGAATCAGAGGCAGGAAATCAGACACGGGGATTCAGAGGCTGGGAATCAGACGGGGGGAATCAAAGGCGGGGAATCAGAGCTGGGGAATCAGAGGCAGGGAATCAGAGTTGGGGATTCAGAGACGGGGTATCAGATATGGGGAAACAGAGGCGGGGTATCAGAGGCGGGCAAACAGAGGCGGGGAATTAGATATGGGGAATCAGATGTGGGGAATCAGAGGTGGTGAATCAGTGATGGGGAATCACAGGCGGGGAATCAGAGGCAGGGAATAGAACGCAAGGAATCAGAGGCAGGGAATCAGAGCTGGGGAATCAGAGGCGGGGAATCATAGTTGGGAATCAGAGGCGGGGAATCAGATATGGGGAAACAGAGGCGGGGAATCAGAGGCGGGGAAACAGAGGCGGGGAATCAGATATGGGGAATCGGATGCGGGGAATCAGAGGCGGGGAATCAGAGCTGGGGAATCAGAGGCGGGGAATCAGAGTTGGGGCATCAGAGGTGGGGAATCAAATATAGGGAATCAGAGGTGGTGAATCAGAGGTTGTGAATCAGAGATGGGGAATCAAGGCGGGGAATCAGAGGCAGGGAATCAGACGCGGGGAATCAGAGGCGGGGATTCAGAGCTGGGGAATCAGAGGCGGGGAATCAGAGTTGGGGAATCAGAGGCGGGGAATCAGAGGCGGGGAAACAGAGGCGGGGAATGAGATATGGAGAATCAGAGGCGGGGAATCAGAGGCGGGGAAACAGAGGTGGGGAATCAGATATGGGGAATCAGAGGTGGCGAATCAAAGGCGGTGAATCAGAGATGGGGAATCAGAGGCGGGGAATCAGAGGCAGGGAATCAGATGCGGGGAATCAGAGGCGGGGAATCAGAGGCGGGGAATCAGAGCTGGCGAATCAGAGGCGGGGAATCAGAGGTGGGCAATCAGAGGCGGGGAATCAGATATGGGGAATCAGAGGCGGGGAATCAGAGGCGGGGAAACAGAGGCGGGGAATCAAATATAGGGAATCAGAGGTGGGGAATCAGAGGTTGTGAATCAGAGATGGGGAATCAAGGCGGGGAATCAGAGGCAGGGAATCAGAGGCAGGGAATCAGATATGGGGAATCAGAGGCCGGGAATCAGAGGCCGGAATCAGATGCTTGGAATCAGAGGCCTGGAATCAGAGGCGGGGAATCAGAGGCAGGGAATCAGATGCGGGGAATCAGAGGCGGGGAATCAGAGCTGGGGAATCAGAGGCGGGGTATTAGAGTTGGGGAATCAGAGGCGGGGAATCAGATATGGGGAAACAGAGGTGGGGAATCAGAGGCGGGGAAACAGAGGCAGGGAATCAGATATGGGGAATCAGAGGTGGGGCATCAGAGGTTGTGAATCACAGATGGGGAATCAGAGGCGGGGAATCAGAGGCAGGGAATCAGACGCGGGGAATCAGAGGCGGGGATTCAGAGCTGGGGAATCAGAAGCGGGGAAACAGAGTTGGGGAATCAGAGGCGGGGAATCAGATATGGGTAATCAGAGGCAGGGAATCAGAGGCGGGGAATCAGAGGCAGGGAATCAAACGCGGGGAATCTGAGGCGGGGAATCAGAGCTGGGGAATCAGAGGTGGGTAATCAGAGTTGGGGAATCAGAGGCAGGGAATTGGATGTGCGGAATCAGAGAGGGGGAATCAGAGGTGGGGAATCAGAGGCGGAGAATCAGAGATGGGGAATCAGAGGCGGGGAATCAGAGGCAGGAAATCAGACACGGGGATTCAGAGGCTGGGAATCAGACGGGGGGAATCAAAGGCGGGGAATCAGAGCTGGGGAATCTGAGGCAGGGAATCAGAGTTGGGGATTCAGAGGCGGGGAATCAGATATGGGGAAACAGAGGCGGGGAATCAGAGGCGGGCAAACAGAGGCGGGGAATTAGATATGGGGAATCAGAGGTAGGGAATCAGAGGTGGTGAATCAGTGATGGGGAATCACAGGCGGGGAATCAGAGGCAGGGAATAGAACGCGGGGAATCAGAGGCAGGGAATCAGAGCTGGGGAATCAGAGGAGGGGATTCATAGTTGGGAATCAGAGGCGGGAATCAGATATGGGGAAACAGAGGCGGGGAATCAGAGGCGGTGAAACAGAGGCGGGGAATCAGATATGGGGAATCGGATGCAGGGAATCAGAGGCGGGGAATCAGAGCTGGGGAATCAGAGGCGGGGAATCAGAGTTGGGGCATCAGAGGTGGGGAATTAGATATAGGGAAACAGAGGCGGGGAATCAGAGGCGGGGAAACAGAGGCGGGGAATCAGATATGGGGAATCAGAGGTGGGGAATCAGAGGCAGGGAATCAGATGTGCGGAATCAGAGATGGGGAATAAGAGGCAGGGAAACAGAATCAGAAGCGGGAAATCAGAGGCCGGGAATCAGAGGCCGGGAATCAGATGCTGGGAATAAGAGGCCGGGAATCAGAGGTGGGGAATCAGATATGGGGAATCAGAGGTGGCGAATCAAAGGCGGTGAATCAGAGATGGGGAATCAGAGGCGGGGAATCAGAGGCAGGGAATCAGATGCGGGGAATCAGAGGCGGGGAATCAGAGCTGGCGAATCAGAGGCTGGGAATTAGAGGTGGTCAATCAGAGGCGGGGAATCAGATATGGGGAATCAGAGGCGGGGAATCAGAGGCGGGGAAACAGAGGCGGGGAATCAAATATAGGGAATCAGAGGTGGGGAATCAGAGGTTGTGAATCAGAGATGGGGAATCAAGGCGGGGAATCAGAGGCAGGGAATCAGACGCGGGGAATCAGAGGCGGGGATTCAGAGCTGGGGAATCAGAGGCGGGGAATCAGAGTTGGGGAATCAGAGGCAGGGAATCAGATATGGGGAATCAGAGGCGGGGAATCAGAGGCGGGGAAACAGAGGCGGGGAATCAGATGTGGGGAATCAGAGGTGGGGAATCAGGGGCAGGGAATCAGTGGCAGGGAATCAGAGGCGGGGAATCAGAGGCGGGGAATCAAAGGCAGGGAATCAGACACGGGGAATCAGAGGCGGGGAATCAGAGATGGGGAATCAGAGGCGGGGAATCAGAGGCAGGGAATCGGATGCCGGGAATCAGAGTCGGGGAATCAGAGCTGGGGAATCAGAGGCAGGGAATCAGAGTTGGGGAATCAGAGGCGGGGAATCAGATATGGGGAAATAGAGGCGGGGAATCAGATATGGGGAATCAGAGGTGTGGAATCAGAGGTTGGGAATCAGAGGCAGGGAATCAGAGTCCGGGAAACTGAGGCGGGGAATCAGATATTGGGAATCAGAGGTGGCGAATCAAAGGCGGTGAAACAGAGATGGGGAATCAGGGCAGGGAATAAGAGGCAGGGAATCAAACACGGGGAATCAGAGCTGGGGAATCAGAGGCGGGGAATCAGAGTTGGGAATCAGAGGTGGGGAATCAGAGGCGGGGAAACAGAGGCGGGGAATCAGATATGGGGAATCAGAGGTGGGGAATCAGATGTGCGGAATCGGAGATGGGGAATCAGAGGCAGGGAATCAGAGGCGGGGAATCAGAGGCGGGGAATCAGAGGCCGGGAATCAGATATGGGGAAACAGAGGCGGGGAATCCGAGGCGGGGAAACAGAGGCGGGGAATCAGATATGGGGAATCAGAGGTGGGGAATCAGAGGTTGGGAATCAGAGGCAGGGAATCAGAGGCTTGGAATCAGATGCAGGGAATCAGATGCGGGGAATCAGATGCGGGGAATCAGAGCTGGGGAATCAGAGGTGGGGAATCAGATTTGGGGAATCAGAGGCGGGGACTTAGATATTGGGAAACAGAGGCGGGGAATCAGAGGCGGGGAAACCCAGGCGGGGAATCAGATATGGGGAATCAGAGGTGGGGAATCAGAGGCAAGGAATCAGATGTGCGGAATCAGAGATGGGGAATCAGAGGCACGGAATCAGAATCAGAAGCAGGGAATCAGAGGCCGGGAATCAGAGGCCGGACTCAGATGCTGGGAATCAGAGGCCTGGAATCAGAGGCGGGGAATCAGAGGCAGGGAATCAGATGCGGGGAATCAGAGGCGGGGAATCAGAGCTGGGGAATCAGAGGCGGGGATTCAGAGTTGGGGAATCAGAGGCGGGGAATCAGAGGCGGGGAAACAGAGGCGGGGAATCAGATATGTGGAATCAGAGGTGGGGAATCAGAGGTTGGGAATCAGAAGCAGGGAATCAGAGGCGGGGAATCAGAGGCGGGGAATCAGAGGCAGAGAATCCGATGTGCGGAATCGGAGATGGGGAATCAGAGGCAGGGAATCAGATATGGGGAAACAGAGGCGGGGAATCCGAGGCGGGGAAACAGAGGCGGGGAATCAGATATGGGGAATCAGAGGTGGGGAATCAGAGGTGGGGAATCAGATTTGGGGAATCAGAGGCGGGGACTTAGATATTGGGAAAAAGAGGCGGGGAATCAGAGGCGGGGAAACCCAGGCGGGGAATCAGATATGGGGAATCAGAGGTGGGGAATCAGAGGCAAGGAATCAGATGTGCGGAATCAGAGATGGGGAATCAGAGGCAGGGAATCAGAATCAGAAGCAGGGAATCAGAGGCCGGGAATCAGAGGCCGGAATCAGATGCTGGGAATCAGAGGCCTGGAATCAGAGGCGGGGAATCAGAGGCAGGGAATCAGATGCGGGGAATCAGAGGCGGGGAATCAGAGCTGGGGAATCAGAGGCGGGGATTCAGAGTTGGGGAATCAGAGGCGGGGAATCAGAGGCGGGGAAACAGAGGCGGGGAATCAGATATGGGGAATCAGAGGTGGGGAATCAGAGGTTGGGAATCAGAAGCAGGGAATCAGAGGCGGGGAATCAGAGGCGGGGAATCAGAGGCAGGGAATCCGATGTGCGGAATCGGAGATGGGGAATCAGAGGCAGGGAATCAGAGGCGGGGAATCAGAGGCGGAGAATCAGAGGCCGGGAATCAGATATGGGGAAACAGAGGCGGGGAATCAGAGGCGGGGAAACAGAGGCGGGGAATCAGATATGGGGAATCAGAGGTGGGGAATCAGAGGTTGGGAATCAGAGGCAGGGAATCAGAGGCTGGGAATCAGATGCAGGGAATCAGATGCGGGGAATCAGAGGCGGGGAATCAGAGCTGGGGAATCAGAGGTGGGGAATCAGAGTTGGGGAATCAGAGTCGGGGACTTAGATATGGGGAAACAGAGGCGGGGAATCAGAGGCGGGGAAACAGACGCGGGGAATCAGAGGCGGGGATTCAGAGCTGGGGAATCAGAGGCGGGGAATCAGAGTTGGGGAATCAGAGGCGGGGAATCAGATATGGGGAATCAGAGGCGGGGAATCAGAGGCGGGGAAACAGAGGCAGGGAATCAGATATGGGGAATCAGAGGTGGGGTATCAGGGGCAGGGAATCAGTGGCAGGGAATCAGAGGCGGGGAAACAGAGGCGGGGAATCAGAGGCAGGGAATCGGACACGTGGAATCAGATATGGGGAAACAGAGGCGGGGAATCAGAGGCGGGCAAACAGAGGCGGGGAATTAGATATGGGGAATCAGAGGTGGGGAATCAGAGGTGGTGAATCAGAGATGGGGAATCACAGGCGGGGAATCAGAGGCAGGGAATAGAACGCGGGGAATCAGAGGCGGGGAATCAGAGCTGGGGAATCAGAGGCGGGGAATCATAGTTGGGAATCAGAGGCGGGGAATCAGATATGGGGAAACAGAGGCGGGGAATCAAATGCGGAGAAACAGAGGCGGGGAATCAGATATGGGGAATCGGATGCGGGGAATCAGAGGCGGGGAATGGGAGCTGGGGAATCAGAGGTGGGGTATCAGAGTTGGGGCATCTGAGGTGGGGAATTAGATATGGGGAAACAGAGGCGGGGAATCAGAGGCGGGGAAACAGAGGCGAGGAATCAGATATAGGGAATCAGAGGTGGGGAATCAGAGGCAGGGAATCAGATGTGCGGAATCAGAGATGGGGAATCAGAGGCAGGGAATCAGAATCAGAAGCGGGGAATCAGAGGCCGGGAATCAGAGGCCGATATTCAGATGCCGGGAATAAGAGGCCGGGAATCAGAGGTGGGGAATCAGAGTCCGGGAATCAGAGGAAGGTAATCAGAGGCAGGGGATCAAACACGGGGAATCAGAGGCTGGGAATCAGAGCTGGGGAATTAGAGGCGGGGAATCAGAGCTGGGGAATCACAGGCGGGGAATCAGAGATGGGGAATCAGAGGCGGGGAATCAGAGGCAGGGAATCAGATGCGGGGAATCAGAGGCGGGGAATCAGAGCTGGCGAATCAGAGGCGGGGAATCAGAGGTGGGCAATCAGAGGATGGGAATCAGATATGGGGAATCAGAGGCGGGGAATCAGAGCTGGGGAATCACAGGCGGGGAATCAGAGTTGGGGAATCAGAAGCGGGGAATCAGATATGGGGAAACAGAGGCGGGGAATCAGAGGCGGTGAAACAGAGGCGGGGAATCAGATATTGGGAATCAGAGGTGGGGAATCAGAGGTTGGGAATCAGAGGCCTGGAATCAGAGGCGTGGAATCAGAGGCAGGGAATCAGATGCGGGGAATCAGAGGAGGGGAATCAGAGCTGGGGAATCAGAGGCGGGGTATTAGAGTTGGGGAATCAGAGGCGGGGAATCAGACGCGGGGAATCAGAGGGGGGGAATCATAGCTGGCGAATCAGAGGCGGGGAATCAGGGGTGGGCAATCAGAGGCCGGGAATCAGAGGTGGTGAATCAGAGATGGGGAATCAGAGGCGGGGAATCAGTGGCAGGGAATCAGATATGGGGAATCAGAGGCGTGGAATCAGAGGCAGGGAATCAGACACGGGGAATCAGACACGGGGAATCAGAGGTGGGGAATCAGAGATGGGGAATCAGAGGCGGTGAATCAGAGATGGGGAATCAGAGGCGGGGAATCAGAGGCAGGAAATAAGACACGGGGATTCAGAGGCTGGGAATCAGACGGGGGGAATCAAAGGCGGGGAATCAGAGCTGGGGAATCAGAGGCAGGGAATCAGAGGCGGGGAATCAGATATGGGGAATCAGAGGCTGGTATTCAGAGGCGGGGAATCAGAGGCAGGGAATCAGACACGGGGAATCAGAGGTGGGGAATCAGAGATGGGGAATCAGAGGCGGGGAATCAGAGTTGGGGATTCAGAGGCAGGGAATCGGATGTGCGGAATCAGAGTTGGGGAATCAGAGGTGGGGAATCAGAGGCGGTGAATCAGAGATGGGGAATCAGAGGCGGGGAATCAGAGGCAGGAAATCAGACACGGGGATTCAGAGGCTGGGAATCAGACGGGGGGAATCAAAGGCGGGGAATCAGAGCTGGGGAATCAGAGGCAGGGAATCAGAGTTGGGGATTCAGAGACGGGGAATCAGATATGGGGAAACAGAGGCGGGGAATCAGAGGCGGGCAAACAGAGGCGGGGAATTAGATATGGGGAATCAGATGTGGGGAATCAGAGGTGGTGAATCAGTGATGGGGAATCACAGGCGGGGAATCAGAGGCAGGGAATAGAACGCAGGGAATCAGAGGCAGGGAATCAGAGCTGGGGAATCAGAGGCGGGGAATCATAGTTGCGAATCAGAGGCGGGGAATCAGATATGGGGAAACAGAGGCGGGGAATCAGAGGCGGGGAAACAGAGGCGGGGAATCAGATATGGGGAATCGGATGCGGGGAATCAGAGGTTGGGAATCAGAAGCAGAGAATCAGAGGCGGGGAATCAGAGGCGGGGAATCAGAGGCAGGGAATCCGATGTGCGGAATCGGAGATGGGGTATCAGAGGCAGGGAATCAGAGGCGGGGAATCAGAGGCGGAGAATCAGAGGCCGGGAATCAGATATGGGGAAACAGAGGCGGGGAATCAGAGGCGGGGAAACAGAGGCGGGGAATCAGATATGGGGAATCAGAGGTGGGGAATCAGAGGTTGGGAATCAGAGGCAGGGAATCAGAGGCTGGGAATCAGAGGCGGGGAATCAGAGGCAGGAAATCAGACACGGGGATTCAGAGGCTGGGAATCAGACGGGGGGAATCAAAGGCGGGGAATCAGAGCTGGGGAATCAGAGGCAGGGAATCAGAGTTGGGGATTCAGAGACGGGGAATCAGATATGGGGAAACAGAGGCGGGGAATCAGAGGCGGGCAAACAGAGGCGGGGAATTAGATATGGGGAATCAGATGTGGGGAATCAGAGGTGGTGAATCAGTGATGGGGAATCACAGGCGGGGAATCAGAGGCAGGGAATAGAACGCAGGGAATCAGAGGCAGGGAATCAGAGCTGGGGAATCAGAGGCGGGGAATCATAGTTGCGAATCAGAGGCGGGGAATCAGATATGGGGAAACAGAGGCGGGGAATCAGAGGCGGGGAAACAGAGGCGGGGAATCAGATATGGGGAATCGGATGCGGGGAATCAGAGGTTGGGAATCAGAAGCAGAGAATCAGAGGCGGGGAATCAGAGGCGGGGAATCAGAGGCAGGGAATCCGATGTGCGGAATCGGAGATGGGGTATCAGAGGCAGGGAATCAGAGGCGGGGAATCAGAGGCGGAGAATCAGAGGCCGGGAATCAGATATGGGGAAACAGAGGCGGGGAATCAGAGGCGGGGAAACAGAGGCGGGGAATCAGATATGGGGAATCAGAGGTGGGGAATCAGAGGTTGGGAATCAGAGGCAGGGAATCAGAGGCTGGGAATCAGATGCAGGGAATCAGATGCGGGGAATCAGAGGCGGGGAATCAGAGCTGGGGAATCAGAGGTGGGGAATCAGAGTTGGGGAATCAGAGTCGGGGACTTAGATATGGGGAAACAGAGGCGGGGAATCAGAGGCGGGGAAACAGACGCGGGGAATCAGAGGCGGGGATTCAGAGCTGGGGAATCAGAGGCGGGGAATCAGAGTTGGGGAATCAGAGGCGGGGAATCAGATATGGGGAATCAGAGGCGGGGAATCAGAGGCGGGGAAACAGAGGCAGGGAATCAGATATGGGGAATCAGAGGTGGGGTATCAGGGGCAGGGAATCAGTGGCAGGGAATCAGAGGCGGGGAAACAGAGGCGGGGAATCAGAGGCAGGGAATCAGACACGGGCAATCAGATATGGGGAAACAGAGGCGGGGAATCAGAGGCGGGCAAACAGAGGCGGGGAATTAGATATGGGGAATCAGAGGTGGGGAATCAGAGGTGGTGAATCAGAGATGGGGAATCACAGGCGGGGAATCAGAGGCAGGGAATAGAACGCGGGGAATCAGAGGCGGGGAATCAGAGCTGGGGAATCAGAGGCGGGGAATCATAGTTGGGAATCAGAGGCGGGGAATCAGATATGGGGAAACAGAGGCGGGGAATCAAAGGCGGGGAAACAGAGGCGGGGAATCAGATATGGGGAATCGGATGCGGGGAATCAGAGGCGGGGAATGGGAGCTGGGGAATCAGAGGCGGGGTATCAGAGTTGGGGCATCTGAGGTGGGGAATTAGATATGGGGAAACAGAGGCGGGGAATCAGAGGCGGGGAAACAGAGGCGAGGAATCAGATATGGGGAATCAGAGGTGGGGAATCAGAGGCAGGAAATCAGATGTGCGGAATCAGAGATGGGGAATCAGAGGCAGGGAATCAGAATCAGAAGCAGGGAATCAGAGGCCGGGAATCAGAGGCCGGAATCAGATGCTGGGAATCAGAGGCCTGGAATCAGAGGCGGGGAATCAGAGGCAGGGAATCAGATGCGGGGAATCAGAGGCGGGGAATCAGAGCTGGGGAATCAGAGGCGGGGATTCAGAGTTGGGGAATCAGAGGCGGGGAATCAGAGGCGGGGAAACAGAGGCGGGGAATCAGATATGGGGAATCAGAGGTGGGGAATCAGAGGTTGGGAATCAGAAGCAGGGAATCAGAGGCGGGGAATCAGAGGCGGGGAATCAGAGGCAGGGAATCCGATGTGCGGAATCGGAGATGGGGAATCAGAGGCAGGGAATCAGAGGCGGGGAATCAGAGGCGGAGAATCAGAGGCCGGGAATCAGATATGGGGAAACAGAGGCGGGGAATCAGAGGCGGGGAAACAGAGGCGGGGAATCAGATATGGGGAATCAGAGGTGGGGAATCAGAGGTTGGGAATCAGAGGCAGGGAATCAGAGGCTGGGAATCAGATGCAGGGAATCAGATGCGGGGAATCAGAGGCATGGAATCAGAGCTGGGGAATCAGAGGTGGGGAATCAGAGTTGGGGAATCAGAGTCGGGGACTTAGATATGGGGAAACAGAGGCGGGGAATCAGAGGCGGGGAAACAGACGCAGGGAATCAGAGGCGGGGATTCAGAGCTGGGGAATCAGAGGCGGGGAATCAGAGTTGGGGAATCAGAGGCGGGGAATCAGATATGGGGAATCAGAGGCGGGGAATCAGAGGCGGGGAAACAGAGGCAGGGAATCAGATATGGGGAATCAGAAGTGGGGTATCAGGGGCAGGGAATCAGTGGCAGGGAATCAGAGGCGGGGAAACAGAGGCGGGGAATCAGAGGCAGGGAATCAGACACGTGGAATCAGATATGGGGAAACAGAGGCGGGGAATCAGAGGCGGGCAAACAGAGGCGGGGAATTAGATATGGGGAATCAGAGGTGGGGAATCAGAGGTGGTGAATCAGAGATGGGGAATCACAGGCGGGGAATCAGAGGCAGGGAATAGAACGCGGGGAATCAGAGGCGGGGAATCAGAGCTGGGGAATCAGAGGCGGGGAATCAAATTTGGGAATCAGAGGCGGGGAATCAGATATGGGGAAACAGAGGCGGGGAATCAAAGGCGGGGAAACAGAGGCGGGGAATCAGATATGGGGAATCGGATGCGGGGAATCAGAGGCGGGGAATGGGAGCTGGGGAATCAGAGGCGGGGTATCAGAGTTGGGGCATCTGAGGTGGGGAATTAGATATGGGGAAACAGAGGCGGGGAATCAGAGGCGGGGAAACAGAGGCGAGGAATCAGATATAGGGAATCAGAGGTGGGGAATCAGAGGCAGGGAATCAGATGTGCGGAATCAGAGATGGGGAATCAGAGGCAGGGAATCAGAATCAGAAGCGGGGAATCAGAGGCCGGGAATCAGAGGCCGGGATTCAGATGCCGGGAATAAGAGGCCGGGAATCAGAGGTGGGGAATCAGAGTCCGGGAATCAGAGATGGGGATTCAGAGGCGGGGAATGATATATGGGGAATCAGAGGCGGGGAATCAGAGGCGGGGTAACAGAGGTGGGGAATCAGATATGGGGAATCAGAGGTGGCGAATCAAAGGCGGTGAATCAGAGATGGGGAATCAGAGGCGGGGAATCAGAGGCAGGGAATCAAACACGGGGAATCAGAGGCGGGGAATCAGAGCTGGGGAATCAGAGGCGGGGAATCAGAGTTGGGGAATCAGAGGCGGGGAATCAGATATGGGGAAACAGGGGCGGGGAATCAGAGGCAGGGAAACAGAGGCGGGGAATCAGATATGGGGAATCAGGGGTGGGGAATCAGAGGTTGGGAATCAGAGGCAGGGAATCAGAGGCGTGGAAACAGAGGCGGGGATTCAGATATGGGGAATCAGAGGTGGGGAATCAGGGGCGTGGAATCAGAGGCAGGGAATTAGATGTGGTGAATCAGAGATGGGGAATCAGAGGCAGGGAATCAGAATCAGAAGCGGGGTATCAGTGGCCGGGAATCAGAGGAAGGTAATCAGAGGCAGGGGATCAAACACGGGGAATCAGAGGCTGGGAATCAGAGCTGGGGAATTATAGGCGGGGAATCAGAGCTGGGGAATCAGAGATGGGGAATCAGAGGCGGGGAATCAAAGGCAGGAAATCAGATGCGGGGAATCAGAGGCGGGGAATCAGAGCTGGCGAATCAGAGGCGGGGAATCAGAGGTGGGCAATCAGAGGATGGGAATCAGATATGGGGAATCAGAGGCGGGGAATCAGAGCTGGGGAATCACAGGCGGGGAATCAGAGTTGGGGAATCAGAGGCGGGGAATCAGATATGGGGAAACAGAGGCGGGGAATCAGAGGCGGTGAAACAGAGGCGGGGAATCAGATATTGGGAATCAGAGGTGGGGAATCAGAGGTTGGGAATCAGAGGCCTGGAATCAGAGGCGTGGAATCAGAGGCGGGGAATCAGAGGCGGGGAAACAGAGGCGGGGAATCAGATATGGGGAATCAGAGGTGGGGAATCAGAGGTTGGGAATCAGAAGCAGGGAATCAGAGGCGGGGAATCAGAGGCGGGGAATCAGAGGCAGGGAATCCGATGTGCGGAATCGGAAATGGGGAATCAGAGGCAGGGAATCAGAGGCGGGGAATCAGAGGCGGAGAATCAGAGGCCGGGAATCAGATATGGGGAAACAGATGCGGGGAATCAGAGGCGGGTAAACAGAGGCGGGGAATCAGATATGGGGAATCAGAGGTGGGGAATCCGAGGTTGGGAATCAGAGGCAGGGAATCAGAGGCTGGGAATCAGATGCAGGGAATCAGATGCGGGGAATCAGAGGCGGGGAATCAGAGCTGGGGAATCAGAGGTGGGGAATCAGAGTTGGGGAATCAGAGTCGGGGACTTAGATATGGGGAAACAGAGGCGGGGAATCAGAGGCGGGGAAACAGACGCAGGGAATCAGAGGCAGGGATTCAGAGCTGGGGAATCAGAGGCGGGGAATCAGAGTTGGGGAATCAGATGCGGGGAATCAGATATGGGGAATCAGAGGCGGGGAATCAGAGGCGGGGAAACAGAGGCAGGGAATCAGATATGGGGAATCAGAAGTGGGGTATCATGGGCAGGGAATCAGTGGCAGGGAATCAGAGGCAGGGAAACAGAGGCGGGGAATCAGAGGCAGGGAATCAGACACGTGGAATCAGAGGCGGGGAATCAGAGCTGGGGAATCAGAGGCGGGGATTCAGAGTTGGGGAATCAGAGGCGGGGAATCAGAGGCGGGGAAACAGAGGCGGGGAATCAGATATGGGGAATCAGAGGTGGGGAATCAGAGGTTGGGAATCAGAAGCAGGGAATCAGAGGCGGGGAATCAGAGGCGGGGAATCAGAGGCAGGGAATCCGATGTGCGGAATCGGAGATGGGGAATCAGAGGCAGGGAATCAGAGGCGGGGAATCAGAGGCGGTGAAACAGAGGCGGGGAATCAGATATTGGGAATCAGAGGTGGGGAATCAGAGGTTGGGAATCAGAGGCCTGGAATCAGAGGCGTGGAATCAGAGGCAGGGAATCAGATGCGGGGAATCAGAGGAGGGGAATCAGAGCTGGGGAATCAGAGGCGGGGTATTAGAGTTGGGGAATCAGAGGCGGGGAATCAGACGCGGGGAATCAGAGGGGGGGAATCATAGCTGGCGAATCAGAGGCGGGGAATCAGGGGTGGGCAATCAGAGGCCGGGAATCAGAGGTGGTGAATCAGAGATGGGGAATCAGAGGCGGGGAATCAGTGGCAGGGAATCAGATATGGGGAATCAGAGGCGTGGAATCAGAGGCAGGGAATCAGACACGGGGAATCAGACACGGGGAATCAGAGGTGGGGAATCAGAGATGGGGAATCAGAGGCGGTGAATCAGAGATGGGGAATCAGAGGCGGGGAATCAGAGGCAGGAAATCAGCCACGGGGATTCAGAGGCTGGGAATCAGACGGGGGGAATCAAAGGCGGGGAATCAGAGCTGGGGAATCAGAGGCAGGGAATCAGAGGCGGGGAATCAGATATGGGGAATCAGAGGCTGGTTTTCAGAGGCGGGGAATCAGAGGCAGGGAATCAGAGATGGGGAATCAGAGGCGGGGAATCAGAGTTGGGGATTCAGAGGCAGGGAATCGGATGTGCGGAATCAGAGATGGGGAATCAGAGGTGGGGAATCAGAGGCGGTGAATCAGAGATGGGGAATCAGAGGCGTGGAATCAGAGGCAGGAAATCAGACACGGGGATTCAGAGGCTGGGAATCAGACGGGGGGAATCAAAGGCGGGGAATCAGAGCTGGGGAATCAGAGGCAGGGAATCAGAGTTGGGGATTCAGAGACGGGGAATCAGATATGGGGAAACAGAGGCGGGGAATCAGAGGCGGGCAAACAGAGGCGGGGAATTAGATATGGGGAATCAGATGTGGGGAATCAGAGGTGGTGAATCAGTGATGGGGAATCACAGGCGGGGAATCAGAGGCAGGGAATAGAACGCAGGGAATCAGAGGCAGGGAATCAGAGCTGGGGAATCAGAGGCGGGGAATCATAGTTGGGAATCAGAGGCGGGGAATCAGATATGGGGAAACAGAGGCGGGGAATCAGAGGCGGGGAAACAGAGGCGGGGAATCAGATATGGGGAATCGGATGCGGGGAATCAGAGGCGGGGAATCAGAGCTGGGGAATCAGAGGCGGGGAATCAGAGTTGGGGCATCAGAGGTGGGGAATCAAATATAGGGAATCAGAGGTGGGGAATCAGAGGTTGTGAATCAGAGATGGGGAATCAAGGCGGGGAATCAGAGGCAGGGAATCAGACGCGGGGAATCAGAGGCGGGGATTCAGAGCTGGGGAATCAGAGGCGGGGAATCAGATTTGGGGAATCAGAGGCGGGGAATCAGAGGCGGGGAAACAGAGGCGGGGAATCAGATATGGGGAATCAGAGGTGGGGAATCAGAGGTTGGGAATCAGAAGCAGGGAATCAGAGGCGGGGAATCAGAGGCGGGGAATCAGAGGCAGGGAATCCGATGTGCGGAATCGGAGATGGGGAATCAGAGGCAGGGAATCAGAGGCAGGGAATCAGAGGCGGAGAATCAGAGGCCGGGAATCAGATATGGGGAAACAGAGGCGGGGAATCAGAGGCGGGGAAACAGAGGCGGGGAATCAGATATGGGGAATCAGAGGTGGGGAATCAGAGGTTGGGAATCAGAGGCAGGGAATCAGAGGCTGGGAATCAGATGCAGGGAATCAGATGCGGGGAATCAGAGGCGGGGAATCAGAGCTGGGGAATCAGAGGTGGGGAATCAGAGTTGGGGAATCAGAGTCGGGGACTTAGATATGGGGAAACAGAGGCGGGGAATCAGAGGCGGGGAAACAGAGGCGGGGAATCAGAGGCAGGGAATCAGACACGGGGAATCAGATATGGGGAAACAGAGGCGGGGAATCAGAGGCGGGCAAACAGAGGCGGGGAATTAGATATGGGGAATCAGAGGTGGGGAATCAGAGGTGGTGAATCAGAGATGGGGAATCACAGGCGGGGAATCAGAGGCAGGGAATAGAACGCGGGGAATCAGAGGCGGGGAATCAGAGCTGGGGAATCAGAGGCGGGGAATCATAGTTGGGAATCAGAGGCGGGGAATCAGATATGGGGAAACAGAGGCGGGGAATCAAAGGCGGGGAAACAGAGGCGGGGAATCAGATATGGGGAATCGGATGCGGGGAATCAGAGGCGGGGAATGGGAGCTGGGGAATCAGAGGCGGGGTATCAGAGTTGGGGCATCTGAGGTGGGGAATTAGATATGGGGATACAGAGGCGGGGAATCAGAGGCGGGGAAACAGAGGCGAGGAATCAGATATGGGGAATCAGAGGTGGGGAATCAGAGGCAGGGAATCAGATGTGCGGAATCAGAGATGGGGAATCAGAGGCAGGGAATCAGAATCAGAAGCGGGGAATCAGAGGCCGGGAATCAGAGGCCGGGATTCAGATGCCGGGAATAAGAGGCCGGGAATCAGAGGTGGGGAATCAGAGTCCGGGAATCAGAGATGGGGATTCAGAGGCGGGGAATGATATATGGGGAATCAGAGGCGGGGAATCAGAGGCGGGGTAACAGAGGTGGGGAATCAGATATGGGGAATCAGAGGTGGCGAATCAAAGGCGGTGAATCAGAGATGGGGATTCAGAGGCGGGGAATCAGAGGCAGGGAATCAAACACGGGGAATCAGAGGCGGGGAATCAGAGCTGGGGAATCAGAGGCGGGGAATCAGAGTTGGGGAATCAGAGGCGGGGAATCAGATATGGGGAAACAGGGGCGGGGAATCAGAGGCAGGGAAACAGAGGCGGGGAATCAGATATGGGGAATCAGGGGTGGGGAATCAGAGGTTGGGAATCAGAGGCAGGGAATCAGAGGCGTGGAAACAGAGGCGGGGATTCAGATATGGGGAATCAGAGGTGGGGAATCAGGGGCGTGGAATCAGAGGCAGGGAATTAGATGTGGTGAATCAGAGATGGGGAATCAGATGCAGGGAATCAGAATCAGAAGCGGGGTATCAGTGGCCGGGAATCAGAGTCCGGGAATCAGAGATGGGGATTCAGAGGCGGGGAATGAGATATGGAGAATCAGAGGCGGGGAATCTGAGGCCGGGAAACAGAGGTGGGGAATCAGATATGGGGAATCAGAGGTGGCGAATCAAAGGCGGTGAATCAGAGATGGGGAATCAGAGGCGGGGAATCAGAGGCAGGGAATCAGATGCGGGGAATCAGAGGCGGGGAATCAGACCTGGCGAATCAGAGGCGGGGAATCAGAGGTGGGCAATCAGAGGCGGGGAATCAGATATGGGGAATCAGAGGCGGGGAATCAGAGGCAGGGAATCAGACACGGGGAATCAGAGGCGGGGAATGAGAGATGGGGAATCAGAGGCGGGGAATCAGAGGCAGGGAATCGGACGCCGGGAATCAGAGTCGGGGAATCAGAGCTGGGGAATCAGAGGCGGGGAATCAGAGTTGGAGAATCAGAGGCGGGGATTCAGATATGGGGAAATAGAGGCGGGGAATCAGATATGGGGAATCAGAGGTGTGGAATCAGAGGTTGGGAATCAGAGGAAGGGAATCAGAGTCGGGGAAACAGAGGCGGGGAATCAGATATGTTGAATCAGAGGTGGCGAATCAAAGGCGGTGAAACAGAGATGGGGAATCAGGGCAGGGAATCAGAGGCAGGGAATCAAACACGGGGAATCAGAGGTGGGGAATCAGAGGTTGGGAATCAGAGGCAGGGAATCGGAGATGGGGAATCAGAGGCAGGGAATCAGAGGCGGGGAATCAGAGGCGGGGAATCAGAGGCCGGGAATCAGATGCGGGGAATCAGAGGCGGGGAATCAGAGCTGGGGAATCAGAGGTGGGGAATCAGATATGGGGAATCAGAGGTGGGGAATCAGAGGTTGGGAATCAGAGGCAGGGAATCAGAGGCTTGGAATCAGATGCAGGGAATCAGATGCGGGGAATCAGAGGCGGGGAATCAGAGGCGGGGAAACAGAGGCGGGGAATCAGATATGGGGAATCAGAGGTGGGGAATCAGAGGTTGGGAATCAGAAGCAGGGAATCAGACACGTGGAATCAGATATGGGGAAACAGAGGCGGGGAATCAGAGGCGGGCAAACAGAGGCGGGGAATTAGATATGGGGAATCAGAGGTGGGGAATCAGAGGTGGTGAATCAGAGATGGGGAATCACAGGCGGGGAATCAGAGGCAGGGAATAGAACGCGGGGAATCAGAGGCGGGGAATCAGAGCTGGGGAATCAGAGGCGGGGAATCATAGTTGGGAATCAGAGGCGGGGTTTCAGATATGGGGAAACAGAGGCGGGGAATCAAAGGCGGGGAAACAGAGGCGGGGAATGAGATATGGGGAATCGGATGCGGGGAATCAGAGGCGGGGAATGGGAGCTGGGGAATCAGAGGCGGGGTATCAGAGTTGGGGCATCTGAGGTGGGGAATTAGATATGGGGAAACAGAGGCGGGGAATCAGAGGCGGGGAAACAGAGGCGAGGAATCAGATATAGGGAATCAGAGGTGGGGAATCAGAGGCAGGGAATCAGATGTGCGGAATCAGAGATGGGGAATCAGAGGCAGGGAATCAGAATCAGAAGCGGGGAATCAGACGCCGGGAATCAGAGGCCGGGATTCAGATGCCGGGAATAAGAGGCCGGGAATCAGAGGTGGGGAATCAGAGTCCGGGAATCAGAGATGGGGATTCAGAGGCGGGGAATGATATATGGGGAATCAGAGGCGGGGAATCAGAGGCGGGGTAACAGAGGTGGGGAATCAGATATGGGGAATCAGAGGTGGCGAATCAAAGGTGGTGAATCAGAGATGGGGAATCAGAGGCGGGGAATCAGAGGCAGGGAATCAAACACGGGGAATCAGAGGCGGGGAATCAGAGCTGGGGAATCAGAGGCGGGGAATCAGAGTTGGGGAATCAGAGGCGGGGAATCAGATATGGGGAAACAGGGGCGGGGAATCAGAGGCAGGGAAACAGAGGCGGGGAATCAGATATGGGGAATCAGGGGTGGGGAATCAGAGGTTGGGAATCAGAGGCAGGGAATCAGAGGCGTGGAAACAGAGGCGGGGATTCAGATATGGGGAATCAGAGGTGGGGAATCAGGGGCGTGGAATCAGAGGCAGGGAATTAGAAGTGGTGAATCAGAGATGGGGAATCAGAGGCAGGGAATCAGAATCAGAAGCGGGGTATCAGTGGCCGGGAATCAGAGGAAGGTAATCAGAGGCAGGGGATCAAACACGGGGAATCAGAGGCTGGGAATCAGAGCTGGGGAATTAGAGGCGGGGAATCAGAGCTGGGGAATCACAGGCGGGGAATCAGAGATGGGGAATCAGAGGCGGGGAATCAGAGGCAGGGAATCAGATGCGGGGAATCAGAGGCGGGGAATCAGAGCTGGCGAATCAGAGGCGGGGAATCAGAGGTGGGCAATCAGAGGATGGGAATCAGATATGGGGAAACAGAGGCGGGAAATCAGAGCTGGGGAATCACAGGCGGGGAATCAGAGTTGGGGAATCAGAGGCGGGGAATCAGATATGGGGAAACAGAGGCGGGGAATCAGAGGCGGTGAAACAGAGGCGGGGAATCAGATATGGGGAAACAGGGGCGGGGAATCAGAGGCAGGGAAACAGAGGCGGGGAATCAGATATGGGGAATCAGGGGTGGGGAATCAGAGGTTGGGAATCAGAGGCAGGGAATCAGAGGCGTGGAAACAGAGGCGGGGATTCAGATATGGGGAATCAGAGGTGGGGAATCAGGGGCGTGGAATCAGAGGCAGGGAATTAGAAGTGGTGAATCAGAGATGGGGAATCAGAGGCAGGGAATCAGAATCAGAAGCGGGGTATCAGTGGCCGGGAATCAGAGGAAGGTAATCAGAGGCAGGGGATCAAACACGGGGAATCAGAGGCTGGGAATCAGAGCTGGGGAATTAGAGGCGGGGAATCAGAGCTGGGGAATCACAGGCGGGGAATCAGAGATGGGGAATCAGAGGCGGGGAATCAGAGGCAGGGAATCAGTTGCGGGGAATCAGAGGCGGGGAATCAGAGCTGGCGAATCAGAGGCGGGGAATCAGAGGTGGGCAATCAGAGGATGGGAATCAGATATGGGGAAACAGAGGCGGGAAATCAGAGCTGGGGAATCACAGGCGGGGAATCAGAGTTGGGGAATCAGAGGCGGGGAATCAGATATGGGGAAACAGAGGCGGGGAATCAGAGGCGGTGAAACAGAGGCGGGGAATCAGATATTGGGAATCAGAGGTGGGGAATCAGAGGTTGGGAATCAGAGGCCTGGAATCAGAGGCGTGGAATCAGAGGCAGGGAATCAGATGCGGGGAATCAGAGGAGGGGAATCAGAGCTGGGGAATCAGAGGCGGGGTATTAGAGTTGGGGAATCAGAGGCGGGGAATCAGACGCGGGGAATCAGAGGGGGGGAATCATAGCTGGCGAATCAGTGGCGGGGAATCAGAGGAAGGGAATCAGAGTCGGGGAAACAGAGGCGGGGAATCAGATATGTGGAATCAGAGGTGGCGAATCAAAGGCGGTGAAACAGAGATGGGGAATCAGGGCAGGGAATCAGAGGCAGGGAATCAAACACGGGGAATCAGAGGTGGGGAATCAGAGGTTGGGAATCAGAGGCAGGGAATCGGAGATGGGGAATCAGAGGCAGGGAATCAGAGGCGGGGAATCAGAGGCGGGGAATCAGAGGCCGGGAATCAGATATGGGGAAACTGAGGCGGGGAATCCGAGGCGGGGAAACAGAGGCGGGGAATCAGATATGGGGAATCAGAGGTGGGGAATCAGAGGTTGGGAATCAGAGGCAGGGAATCAGAGGCTTGGAATCAGATGCAGGGAATCAGATGCGGGGAATCAGAGGCGGGGAATCAGAGCTGGGGAATCAGAGGTGGGGAATCAGATTTGGGGAATCATAGGTGGGGACTTAGATATTGGGAAACAGAGGCGGGGAATCAGAGGCGGGGAAACAGAGGCGGGGAATCAGATATGGGGAATTAGAGGTGGGGAATCAGAGGCAGGGAATCAGATGTGCGGAATCAGAGATGGGGAATCAGAGGCAGGGAATCAGAATCAGAAGCAGGGAATCAGAGGCCGGGAATCAGAGGCCGGAATCAGATGATGGGAATCAGAGGCCTGGAATCAGAGGCGGGGAATCAGAGGCAGGGAATCAGATATGGGGAATCAGAGGCGGGGAATCAGAGGCAGGGAAACAGAGGCGGGGAATCAGATGTGGGGAATCAGAGGTGGGGAATCAGGGGCAGGGAATCAGTGGCAGGGAATCAGAGGCGGGGAATCAGAGGCGGGGAATCAAAGGCAGGGAATCAGACACGGGGAATCAGAGGCGGGGAATCAGAGATGGGGAATCAGAGGCGGGGAATCAGAGGCAGGGAATCGGATGCCGGGAATCAGAGTCGGGGAATCAGAGCTGGGGAATCAGAGGCAGGGAATCAGAGTTGGGGAATCAGAGGCGGGGAATCAGATATGGGGAAATAGAGGTGGGGAATCAGATATGGGGAATCAGAGGTGTGGAATCAGAGGTTGGGAATCAGAGGCAGGGAATCAGAGTCCGGGAAACTGAGGCGGGGAATCAGATATTGGGAATCAGAGGTGGGGAATCAAAGGCGGTGAAACAGAGATGGGGAATCAGGGCAGGGAATAAGAGGCAGGGAATCAAACACGGGGAATCAGAGCTGGGGAATCAGAGGCGGGGAATCAGAGTTGGGAATCAGAGGTGGGGAATCAGAGGCGGGGAAACAGAGGCGGGGAATCAGATATGGGGAATCAGAGGTGGGGAATCCGAGGTTGGGAATCAGAGGCAGGGAATCAGAGGCGGAAAATCAGAGGCGGGGAATCAGAGGAAGGGAATCAGATGTGCGGAATCGGAGATGGGGAATCAGAGGCAGGGAATCAGAGGCGGGGAATCAGAGGCGGGGAATCAGAGGCCGGGAATCAGATATGGGGAAACAGAGGCGGGGAATCCGAGGCGGGGAAACGGAGGCGGGGAATCAGATATGGGGAATCAGAGGTGGGGAATCAGAGGTTGGGAATCAGAGGCAGGGAATCAGAGGCTTGGAATCAGATGCAGGGAATCAGATGCGGGGAATCAGATGCGGGGAATCAGAGCTGGGGAATCAGAGGTGGGGAATCAGATTTGGGGAATCAGAGGCGGGGACTTAGATATTGGGAAACAGAGGCGGGGAATCAGAGGCGGGGAAACCCAGGCGGGGAATCAGATATGGGGAATCAGAGGTGGGGAATCAGAGGCAAGGAATCAGATGTGCGGAATCAGAGATGGGGAATCAGAGGCAGGGAATCAGAATCAGAAGCAGGGAATCAGAGGCCGGGAATCAGAGGCCGGACTCAGATGCTGGGAATCAGAGGCCTGGAATCAGAGGCGGGGAATCAGAGGCAGGGAATCAGATGCGGGGAATCAGAGGCGGGGAATCAGAGCTGGGGAATCATAGGCGGGGATTCAGAGTTGGGGAATCAGAGGCGGGGAATCAGAGGCGGGGAAACAGAGGCGGGGAATCAGATATGGGGAATCAGAGGTGGGGAATCAGAGGTTGGGAATCAGAAGCAGGGAATCAGACACGTGGAATCAGATATGGGGAAACAGAGGCGGGGAATCAGAGGCGGGCAAACAGAGGCGGGGAATTAGATATGGGGAATCAGAGGTGGGGAATCAGAGGTGGTGAATCAGAGATGGGGAATCACAGGCGGGGAATCAGAGGCAGGGAATAGAACGCGGGGAATCAGAGGCGGGGAATCAGAGCTGGGGAATCAGAGGCGGGGAATCATAGTTGGGAATCAGAGGCGGGGAATCAGATATGGGGAAACAGAGGCGGGGAATCAAAGGCGGGGAAACAGAGGCGGGGAATGAGATATGGGGAATCGGATGCGGGGAATCAGAGGCGGGGAATGGGAGCTGGGGAATCAGAGGCGGGGTATCAGAGTTGGGGCATCTGAGGTGGGGAATTAGATATGGGGAAACAGAGGCGGGGAATCAGAGGCGGGGAAACAGAGGCGAGGAATCAGATATAGGGAATCAGAGGTGGGGAATCAGAGGCAGGGAATCAGATGTGCGGAATCAGAGATGGGGAATCAGAGGCAGGGAATCAGAATCAGAAGCGGGGAATCAGAGGCCGGGAATCAGAGGCCGGGATTCAGATGCTGGGAATAAGAGGCCGGGAATCAGAGGTGGGGAATCAGAGTCCGGGAATCAGAGATGGGGATTCAGAGGCGGGGAATGATATATGGGGAATCAGAGGCGGGGAATCAGAGGCGGGGTAACAGAGGTGGGGAATCAGATATGGGGAATCAGAGGTGGCGAATCAAAGGCGGTGAATCAGAGATGGGGAATCAGAGGCGGGGAATCAGAGGCAGGGAATCAAACACGGGGAATCAGAGGCGGGGAATCAGAGCTGGGGAATCAGAGGCGGGGAATCAGAGTTGGGGAATCAGAGGCGGGGAATCAGATATGGGGAAACAGGGGCGGGGAATCAGAGGCAGGGAAACAGAGGCGGGGAATCAGATATGGGGAATCAGGGGTGGGGAATCAGAGGGTGGGAATCAGAGGCAGGGAATCAGAGGCGTGGAAACAGAGGCGGGGATTCAGATATGGGGAATCAGAGGTGGGGAATCAGGGGCGTGGAATCAGAGGCAGGGAATTAGAAGTGGTGAATCAGAGATGGGGAATCAGAGGCAGGGAATCAGAATCAGAAGCGGGGTATCAGTGGCCGGGAATCAGAGGAAGGTAATCAGAGGCAGGGGATCAAACACGGGGAATCAGAGGCTGGGAATCAGAGCTGGGGAATTAGAGGCGGGGAATCAGAGCTGGGGAATCACAGGCGGGGAATCAGAGATGGGGAATCAGAGGCGGGGAATCAGAGGCAGGGAATCAGATGCGGGGAATCAGAGGCGGGGAATCAGAGCTGGCGAATCAGAGGCGGGGAATCAGAGGTGGGCAATCAGAGGATGGGAATCAGATATGGGGAATCAGAGGCGGGGAATCAGAGCTGGGGAATCACAGGCGGGGAATCAGAGTTGGGGAATCAGAGGCGGGGAATCAGATATGGGGAAACAGAGGCGGGGAATCAGAGGCGGTGAAACAGAGGCGGGGAATCAGATATTGGGAATCAGAGGTGGGGAATCAGAGGTTGGGAATCAGAGGCCTGGAATCAGAGGCGTGGAATCAGAGGCAGGGAATCAGATGCGGGGAATCAGAGGAGGGGAATCAGAGCTGGGGAATCAGAGGCGGGGTATTAGAGTTGGGGAATCAGAGGCGGGGAATCAGACGTGGGGAATCAGAGGGGGGGAATCATAGCTGGCGAATCAGAGGCGGGGAATCAGGGGTGGGCAATCAGAGGCCGGGAATCAGAGGTGGTGAATCAGAGATGGGGAATCAGAGGCGGGGAATCAGTGGCAGGGAATCCGATGTGCGGAATCGGAGATGGGGAATCAGAGGCAGGGAATCAGAGGCGGGGAATCAGAGGCGGAGAATCAGAGGCCGGGAATCAGATATGGGGAAACAGAGGCGGGGAATCAGAGGCGGGGAAACAGAGGCGGGGAATCAGATATGGGGAATCAGAGGTGGGGAATCAGAGGTTGGGAATCAGAGGCAGGGAATCAGAGGCTGGGAATCAGATGCAGGGAATCAGATGCGGGGAATCAGAGGCGGGGAATCAGAGCTGGGGAATCAGAGGTGGGGAATCAGAGTTGGGGAATCAGAGTCGGGGACTTAGATATGGGGAAACAGAGGCGGGGAATCAGAGGCGGGGAAACAGACGCGGGGAATCAGAGGCGGGGATTCAGAGCTGGGGAATCAGAGGCGGGGAATCAGAGTTGGGGAATCAGAGGCGGGGAATCAGATATGGGGAATCAGAGGCGGGGAATCAGAGGCGGGGAAACAGAGGCAGGGAATCAGAGGCGGGGAATCAGAGCTGGCGAATCAGAGGCGGGGAATCAGAGGTGGGCAATCAGAGGATGGGAATCAGATATGGGGAATCAGAGGCGGGGAATCAGAGCTGGGGAATCACAGGCGGGGAATCAGAGTTGGGGAATCAGAGGCGGGGAATCAGATATGGGGAAACAGAGGCGGGGAATCAGAGGCGGTGAAACAGAGGCGGGGAATCAGATATTGGGAATCAGAGGTGGGGAATCAGAGGTTGGGAATCAGAGGCCTGGAATCAGAGGCGTGGAATCAGAGGCAGGGAATCAGATGCGGGGAATCAGAGGAGGGGAATCAGAGCTGGGGAATCAGAGGCGGGGTATTAGAGTTGGGGAATCAGAGGCGGGGAATCAGACGCGGGGAATCAGAGGGGGGGAATCATAGCTGGCGAATCAGAGGCGGGGAATCAGGGGTGGGCAATCAGAGGCCGGGAATCAGAGGTGGTGAATCAGAGATGGGGAATCAGAGGCGGGGAATCAGTGGCAGGGAATCCGATGTGCGGAATCGGAGATGGGGAATCAGAGGCAGGGAATCAGAGGCGGGGAATCAGAGGCGGAGAATCAGAGGCCGGGAATCAGATATGGGGAAACAGAGGCGGGGAATCAGAGGCGGGGAAACAGAGGCGGGGAATCAGATATGGGGAATCAGAGGTGGGGAATCAGAGGTTGGGAATCAGAGGCAGGGAATCAGAGGCTGGGAATCAGATGCAGGGAATCAGATGCGGGGAATCAGAGGCGGGGAATCAGAGCTGGGGAATCAGAGGTGGGGAATCAGAGTTGGGGAATCAGAGTCGGGGACTTAGATATGGGGAAACAGAGGCGGGGAATCAGAGGCGGGGAAACAGACGCGGGGAATCAGAGGCGGGGATTCAGAGCTGAGGAATCAGAGGCGGGGAATCAGAGTTGGGGAATCAGAGGCGGGGAATCAGATATGGGGAATCAGAGGCGGGGAATCAGAGGCGGGGAATCAGAGGCAGGGAATCAGATATGGGGAATCAGAGGTGGGGTATCAGGGGCAGGGAATCAGTGGCAGGGAATCAGAGGCGGGGAAACAGAGGCGGGGAATCAGAGGCAGGGAATCAGACACGGGGAATCAGATATGGGGAAACAGAGGCGGGGAATCAGAGGCGGGCAAACAGAGGCGGGGAATTAGATATGGGGAATCAGAGGTGGGGAATCAGAGGTGGTGAATCAGAGATGGGGAATCACAGGCGGGGAATCAGAGGCAGGGAATAGAACGCGGGGAATCAGAGGCGGGGAATCAGAGCTGGGGAATCAGAGGCGGGGAATCATAGTTGGGAATCAGAGGCGGGGAATCAGATATGGGGAAACAGAGGCGGGGAATCAAAGGCGGGGAAACAGAGGCGGGGAATGAGATATGGGGAATCGGATGCGGGGAATCAGAGGCGGGGAATGGGAGCTGGGGAATCAGAGGCGGGGTATCAGAGTTGGGGCATCTGAGGTGGGGAATTAGATATGGGGAAACAGAGGCGGGGAATCAGAGGCGGGGAAACAGAGGCGAGGAATCAGATATAGGGAATCAGAGGTGGGGAATCAGAGGCAGGGAATCAGATGTGCGGAATCAGAGATGGGGAATCAGAGGCAGGGAATCAGAATCAGAAGCGGGGAATCAGAGGCCGGGAATCAGAGGCCGGGATTCAGATGCTGGGAATAAGAGGCCGGGAATCAGAGGTGGGGAATCAGAATCCGGGAATCAGAGATGGGGATTCAGAGGCGGGGAATGATATATGGGGAATCAGAGGCGGGGAATCAGAGGCGGGGTAACAGAGGTGGGGAATCAGATATGGGGAATCAGAGGTGGCGAATCAAAGGCGGTGAATCAGAGATGGGGAATCAGAGGTGGGGAATCAGAGGCAGGGAATCAAACACGGGGAATCAGAGGCGGGGTATCAGAGCTGGGGAATCAGAGGCGGGGAATCAGAGTTGGGGAATCAGAGGCGGGGAATCAGATATGGGGAAACAGGGGCGGGGAATCAGAGGCAGGGAAACAGAGGCGGGGAATCAGATATGGGGAATCAGGGGTGGGGAATCAGACGGTGGGAATCAGAGGCAGGGAATCAGAGGCGTGGAAACAGAGGCGGGGATTCAGATATGGGGAATCAGAGGTGGGGAATCAGGGGCGTGGAATCAGAGGCAGGGAATTAGAAGTGGTGAATCAGAGATGGGGAATCAGAGGCAGGGAATCAGAATCAGAAGCGGGGTATCAGTGGCCGGGAATCAGAGGAAGGTAATCAGAGGCAGGGGATCAAACACGGGGAATCAGAGGCTGGGAATCAGAGCTGGGGAATTAGAGGCGGGGAATCAGAGCTGGGGAATCACAGGCGGGGAATCAGAGATGGGGAATCAGAGGCGGGGAATCAGAGGCAGGGAATCAGATGCGGGGAATCAGAGGCGGGGAATCAGAGCTGGCGAATCAGAGGCGGGGAATCAGAGGTGGGCAATCAGAGGATGGGAATCAGATATGGGGAATCAGAGGCGGGGAATCAGAGCTGGGGAATCACAGGCGGGGAATCAGAGTTGGGGAATCAGAGGCGGGGAATCAGATATGGGGAAACAGAGGCGGGGAATCAGAGGCGGTGAAACAGAGGCGGGGAATCAGATATTGGGAATCAGAGGTGGGGAATCAGAGGTTGGGAATCAGAGGCCTGGAATCAGAGGCGTGGAATCAGAGGCAGGGAATCAGATGCGGGGAATCAGAGGAGGGGAATCAGAGCTGGGGAATCAGAGGCGGGGTATTAGAGTTGGGGAATCAGAGGCGGGGAATCAGACGCGGGGAATCAGAGGGGGGGAATCATAGCTGGCGAATCAGAGGCGGGGAATCAGGGGTGGGCAATCAGAGGCCGGGAATCAGAGGTGGTGAATCAGAGATGGGGAATCAGAGGCGGGGAATCAGTGGCAGGGAATCAGATATGGGGAATCAGAGGCGTGGAATCAGAGGCAGGGAATCAGACACGGGGAATCAGACACGGGGAATCAGAGGTGGGGAATCAGAGATGGGGAATCAGAGGCGGTGAATCAGAGATGGGGAATCAGAGGCGGGGAATCAGAGGCAGGAAATCAGACACGGGGATTCAGAGGCTGGGAATCAGACGGGGGGAATCAAAGGCGGGGAATCAGAGCTGGGGAATCAGAGGCAGGGAATCAGAGGCGGGGAATCAGATATGGGGAATCAGAGGCTGGTATTCAGAGGCGGGGAATCAGAGGCAGGGAATCAGACACGGGGAATCAGAGGTGCGGAATCAGAGATGGGGAATCAGAGGCGGGGAATCAGAGTTGGGGATTCAGAGGCAGGGAATCGGATGTGCGGAATCAGAGATGGGGAATCAGAGGTGGGGAATCAGAGGCGGTGAATCAGAGATGGGGAATCAGAGGCGGGGAATCAGAGGCAGGAAATCAGACACGGGGATTCAGAGGCTGGGAATCAGACGGGGGGAATCAAAGGCGGGGAATCAGAGCTGGGGAATCAGAGGCAGGGAATCAGAGTTGGGGATTCAGAGACGGGGAATCAGATATGGGGAAACAGAGGCGGGCAAACAGAGGCGGGGAATTAGATATGGGGAATCAGATGTGGGGAATCAGAGGTGGTGAATCAGTGATGGGGAATCACAGGCGGGGAATCAGAGGCAGGGAATAGAACGCAGGGAATCAGAGGCAGGGAATCAGAGCTGGGGAATCAGAGGCGGGGAATCATAGTTTGGAATCAGAGGCGGGGAATCAGATATGGGGAAACAGAGGCGGGGAATCAGAGGCGGGGAAACAGAGGCGGGGAATCAGATATGGGGAATCGGATGCGGGGAATCAGAGGCGGGGAATCAGAGCTGGGGAATCAGAGGCGGGGAATCAGAGTTGGGGCATCAGAGGTGGGGAATCAAATATAGGGAATCAGAGGTGGGGAATCAGAGGTTGTGAATCAGAGATGGGGAATCAAGGCGGGGAATCAGAGGCAGGGAATCAGACGCGGGGAATCAGAGGCGGGGATTCAGAGCTGGGGAATCAGAGGCGGGGAATCAGAGTTGGGGAATCAGAGGCGGGGAATCAGAGGCGGGGAAACAGAGGCGGGGAATCAGATATGGGGAATCAGAGGTGGGGAATCAGAGGTTGGGAATCAGAAGCAGGGAATCAGAGGCGGGGAATCAGAGGCGGGGAATCAGAGGCAGGGAATCCGATGTGCAGAATCGGAGATGGGGAATCAGAGGCAGGGAATCAGAGGCGGGGAATCAGAGGCGGAGAATCAGAGGCCGGGAATCTGATATGGGGAAACAGAGGCGGGGAATCAGAGGCGGGGAAACAGAGGCGGGGAATCAGATATGGGGAATCAGAGGTGGGGAATCAGAGGTTGGGAATCAGAGGCAGGGAATCAGAGGCTGGGAATCAGATGCAGGGAATCAGATGCGGGGAATCAGAGGCGGGGAATCAGAGCTGGGGAATCAGAGGTGGGGAATCAGAGTTGGGGAATCAGAGTCGGGGACTTAGATATGGGGAAACAGAGGCGGGGAATCAGAGGCGGGGAAACAGACGCGGGGAATCAGAGGCGGGGATTCAGAGCTGGGGAATCAGAGGCGGGGAATCAGAGTTGGGGAATCAGAGGCGGGGAATCAGATATGGGGAATCAGAGGCGGGGAATCAGAGGCGGGGAAACAGAGGCAGGGAATCAGATATGGGGAATCAGAGGTGGGGTATCATGGGCAGGGAATCAGTGGCAGGGAATCAGAGGCGGGGAAACAGAGGCGGGGAATCAGAGGCAGGGAATCAGACACGGGGAATCAGATATGGGGAAACAGAGGCGGGGAATCAGAGGCGGGCAAACAGAGGCGGGGAATTAGATATGGGGAATCAGAGGTGGGGAATCAGAGGTGGTGAATCAGAGATGGGGAATCACAGGCGGGGAATCAGAGGCAGGGAATAGAACGCTGGGAATCAGAGGCGGGGAATCAGAGCTGGGGAATCAGAGGCGGGGAATCATAGTTGGGAATCAGAGGCGGGGAATCAGATATGGGGAAACAGAGGCGGGGAATCAAAGGCGGGGAAACAGAGGCGGGGAATCAGATATGGGGAATCGGATGCGGGGAATCAGAGGCGGGGAATGGGAGCTGGGGAATCAGAGGCGGGGTATCAGAGTTGGGGCATCTGAGGTGGGGAATTAGATATGGGGAAACAGAGGCGGGGAATCAGAGGCGGGGAAACAGAGGCGAGGAATCAGATATGGGGAATCAGAGGTGGGGAATCAGAGGCAGGGAATCAGATGTGCGGAATCAGAGATGGGGAATCAGAGGCAGGGAATCAGAATCAGAAGCGGGGAATCAGAGGCCGGGAATCAGAGGCCGGGATTCAGATGCCGGGAATAAGAGGCCGGGAATCAGAGGTGGGGAATCAGAGTCCGGGAATCAGAGATGGGGATTCAGAGGCGGGGAATGATATATGGGGAATCAGAGGCGGGGAATCAGAGGCGGGGTTACAGATGTGGGGAATCAGATATGGGGAATCAGAGGTGGCGAATCAAAGGCGGTGAATCAGAGATGGGGATTCAGAGGCGGGGAATCAGAGGCAGGGAATCAAACACGGGGAATCAGAGGCGGGGAATCAGAGCTGGGGAATCAGAGGCGGGGAATCAGAGTTGGGGAATCAGAGGCGGGGAATCAGATATGGGGAAACAGGGGCGGGGAATCAGAGGCAGGGAAACAGAGGCGGGGAATCAGATATGGGGAATCAGGGGTGGGGAATCAGAGGTTGGGAAACAGAGGCAGGGAATCAGAGGCGTGGAAACAGAGGCGGGGATTCAGATATGGGGAATCAGAGGTGGGGAATCAGGGGCGTGGAATCAGAGGCAGGGAATTAGATGTGGTGAATCAGAGATGGGGAATCAGATGCAGGGAATCAGAATCAGAAGCGGGGTATCAGTGGCCGGGAATCAGAGGCAGGGAATCAGATGCTGGGAATAAGAGGCCGGGAATCAGAGGTGGGGAATCAGAGTCCGGGAATCAGAGATGGGGATTCAGAGGCGGGGAATGAGATATGGAGAATACGAGGCGGAGAATCAGAGGCCGGGAATCTGATATGGGGAAACAGAGGCGGGGAATCAGAGGCGGGGAAACAGAGGCGGGGAATCAGATATGGGGAATCAGAGGTGGGGAATCAGAGGTTGGGAATCAGAGGCAGGGAATCAGAGGCTGGGAATCAGATGCAGGGAATCAGATGCGGGGAATCAGAGGCGGGGAATCAGAGCTGGGGAATCAGAGGTGGGGAATCAGAGTTGGGGAATCAGAGTCGGGGACTTAGATATGGGGAAACAGAGGCGGGGAATCAGAGGCGGGGAAACAGACGCGGGGAATCAGAGGCGGGGATTCAGAGCTGGGGAATCAGAGGCGGGGAATCAGAGTTGGGGAATCAGAGGCGGGGAATCAGATATGGGGAATCAGAGGCGGGGAATCAGAGGCGGGAAAACAGAGGCAGGGAATCAGATATGGGGAATCAGAGGTGGGGTATCAGGGGCAGGGAATCAGTGGCAGGGAATCAGAGGCGGGGAAACAGAGGCGGGGAATCAGAGGCAGGGAATCAGACACGGGGAATCAGATATGGGGAAACAGAGGCGGGGAATCAGAGGCGGGCAAACAGAGGGGGGGAATTAGATATGGGGAATCAGAGGTGGGGAATCACAGGTGGTGAATCAGAGATGGGGAATCTCAGGCGGGGAATCAGAGGCAAGGAATAGAACGCGGGGAATCAGAGGCGGGGAATCAGAGCTGGGGAATCAGAGGCGGGGAATCATAGTTGGGAATCAGAGGCGGGGAATCAGATATGGGGAAACAGAGGCGGGGAATCAAAGGCGGGGAAACAGAGGCGGGGAATCAGATATGGGGAATCGGATGCGGGGAATCAGAGGCGGGGAATGGGAGCTGGGGAATCAGAGGCGGGGTATCAGAGTTGGGGCATCTGAGGTGGGGAATTAGATATGGGGAAACAGAGGCGGGGAATCAGAGGCGGGGAAACAGAGGCGAGGAATCAGATATGGGGAATCAGAGGTGGGGAATCAGAGGCAGGGAATCAGATGTGCGGAATCAGAGATGGGGAATCAGAGGCAGGGAATCAGAATCAGAAGCGGGGAATCAGAGGCCGGGAATCAGTGGCCGGGATTCAGATGCCGGGAATAAGAGGCCGGGAATCAGAGGTGGGGAATCAGAGTCCGGGAATCAGAGATGGGGATTCAGAGGCGGGGAATGATATTTGGGGAATCAGAGGCGGGGAATCAGAGGCGGGGTTACAGAGGTGGGGAATCAGATATGGGGAATCAGAGGTGGCGAATCAAAGGCGGTGAATCAGAGATGGGGATTCAGAGGCGGGGAATCAGAGGCAGGGAATCAAACACGGGGAATCAGAGGCGGGGAATCAGAGCTGGGGAATCAGAGGCGGGGAATCAGAGTTGGGGAATCAGAGGCGGGGAATCAGATATGGGGAAACAGGGGCGGGGAATCAGAGGCAGGGAAACAGAGGCGGGGAATCAGATATGGGGAATCAGGGGTGGGGAATCAGAGGTTGGGAAACAGAGGCAGGGAATCAGAGGCGTGGAAACAGAGGCGGGGATTCAGATATGGGGAATCAGAGGTGGGGAATCAGGGGCGTGGAATCAGAGGCAGGGAATTAGATGTGGTGAATCAGAGATGGGGAATCAGATGCAGGGAATCAGAATCAGAAGCGGGGTATCAGTGGCCGGGAATCAGAGGCAGGGAATCAGATGCTGGGAATAAGAGGCCGGGAATCAGAGGTGGGGAATCAGAGTCCGGGAATCAGAGATGGGGATTCAGAGGCGGGGAATCAGAGGCAGGGAATCAGATGCGGGGAATCAGAGGCGGGGAATCAGAGCTGGCGAATCAGAGGCGGGGAATCAGAGGTGGGCAATCAGAGGCGGGGAATCGGATATGGGGAATCAGAGGCGGGGAATCAGAGACGGGGAAACAGAGGCGGGGAATCAAATATAGGGAATCAGAGGTGGGGAATCAGAGGTTGTGAATCAGAGATGGTGAATCAAGGCGGGGAACCAGAGGCAGGGAATCAGACACGGGGAATCAGAGGCGGGGATTCAGAGCTGGGGAATCAGAGGCGGGGAATCAGAGTTGGGGAATCAGAGGCAGGGAATCAGATATGGGGAATCAGAGGTGTGGAATCAGAGGTTGGGAATCAGAGGCAGGGAATCAGAGGCTTGGAATCAGATGCAGGGAATCAGATGCGGGGAATCAGAGGCGGGGAATCAGAGCTGGGGAATCAGAGGTGGGGAATCAGATTTGGGGAATCAGAGGTGGGGACTTAGATATTGGGAAACAGAGGCGGGGAATCAGAGGCGGGGAAACAGAGGCGGGGAATCAGATATGGGGAATTAGAGGTGGGGAATCAGTGGCAGGGAATCAGATGTGCGGAATCAGAGATGGGGAATCAGAGGCAGGGAATCAGAATCAGAAGCAGGGAATCAGAGGCCGGGAATCAGAGGCCGGAATCAGATGATGGGAATCAGAGGCCTGGAATCAGAGGCGGGGAATCAGAGGCAGGGAATCAGATATGGGGAATCAGAGGCGGGGAATCAGAGGCGGGGAAACAGAGGCGGGGAATCAGATGTGGGGAATCAGAGGTGGGGAATCAGGGGCAGGGAATCAGTGGCAGGGAATCAGAGGCGGGGAATCAGAGGCGGGGAATCAGAGATGGGGAATCAGAGGCGGGGAATCAGAGGCAGGGAATCGGATGCCGGGAATCAGAGTCGGGGAATCAGAGCTGGGGAATCAGAGGCAGGGAATCAGAGTTGGGGAATCAGAGGCGGGGAATCAGATATGGGGAAATAGAGGCGGGGAATCAGATATGGGGAATCAGAGGTGTGGAATCAGAGGTTGGGAATCAGAGGCAGGGAATCAGAGTCCGGGAAACTGAGGCGGGGAATCAGATATTGGGAATCAGAGGTGGCGAATCAAAGGCGGTGAAACAGAGATGGGGAATCAGGGCAGGGAATAAGAGGCAGGGAATCAAACACGGGGAATCAGAGCTGGGGAATCAGAGGCGGGGAATCAGAGTTGGGAATCAGAGGTGGGGAATCAGAGGCGGGGAAACAGAGGCGGGGAATCAGATATGGGGAATCAGAGGTGGGGAATCCGAGGTTGGGAATCAGAGGCAGGGAATCAGAGGCGGAAAATCAGAGGCGGGGAATCAGAGGCAGGGAATCAAACACGGGGAATCAGAGGCGGGGAATCAGAGCTGGGGAATCAGAGGCGGGGAATCAGAGTTGGGGAATCAGAGGCGGGGAATCAGATATGGGGAAACAGGGGCGGGGAATCAGAGGCAGGGAAACAGAGGCGGGGAATCAGATATGGGGAATCAGGGGTGGGGAATCAGAGGTTGGGAATCAGAGGCAGGGAATCAGAGGCGTGGAAACAGAGGCGGGGATTCAGATATGGGGAATCAGAGGTGGGGAATCAGGGGCGTGGAATCAGAGGCAGGGAATTAGATGTGGTGAATCAGAGATGGGGAATCAGATGCAGGGAATCAGAATCAGAAGCGGGGTATCAGTGGCCGGGAATCAGAGGCAGGGAATCAGATGCTGGGAATAAGAGGCCGGGAATCAGAGGTGGGGAATCAGAGTCCGGGAATCAGAGATGGGGATTCAGAGGCGGGGAATGAGATATGGAGAATCAGAGGCGGGGAATCAGAGGCCGGGAAACAGAGGTGGGGAATCAGATATGGGGAATCAGAGGTGGCGAATCAAAGGCGGTGAATCAGAGATGGGGAATCAGAGGCGGGGAATCAGAGGCAGGGAATCAGATGCGGGGAATCAGAGGCGGGGAATCAGACCTGGCGAATCAGAGGCGGGGAATCAGAGGTGGGCAATCAGAGGCGGGGAATCAGATATGGGGAATCAGAGGCGGGGAATCAGAGGCAGGGAATCAGACACGGGGAATCAGAGGCGGGGAATCAGAGATGGGGAATCAGAGGCGGGGAATCAGAGGCAGGGAATCGGACGCCGGGAATCAGAGTCGGGGAATCAGAGCTGGGGAATCAGAGGCGGGGAATCAGAGTTGGAGAATCAGAGGCGGGGATTCAGATATGGGGAAATAGAGGCGGGGAATCAGATATGGGGAATCAGAGGTGTGGAATCAGAGGTTGGGAATCAGAGGAAGGGAATCAGAGTCGGGGAAACAGAGGCGGGGAATCAGATATGTTGAATCAGAGGTGGCGAATCAAAGGCGGTGAAACAGAGATGGGGAATCAGGGCAGGGAATCAGAGGCAGGGAATCAAACACGGGGAATCAGAGGTGTGGAATCAGAGGTTGGGAATCAGAGGCAGGGAATCGGAGATGGGGAATCAGAGGCAGGGAATCAGAGGCGGGGAATCAGAGGCGGGGAATCAGAGGCCGGGAATCAGATGCGGGGAATCAGAGGCGGGGAATCAGAGCTGGGGAATCAGAGGTGGGGAATCAGATATGGGGAATCAGAGGTGATGAATCAGAGGTTGGGAATCAGAGGCAGGGAATCAGAGGCTTGGAATCAGATGCAGGGAATCAGATGCGGGGAATCAGAGGCGGGGAATCAGAGGCGGGGAAACAGAGGCGGGGAATCAGATATGGGGAATCAGAGGTGGGGAATCAGAGGTTGGGAATCAGAAGCAGGGAATCAGACACGTGGAATCAGATATGGGGAAACAGAGGCGGGGAATCAGAGGCGGGCAAACAGAGGCGGGGAATTAGATATGGGGAATCAGAGGTGGGGAATCAGAGGTGGTGAATCAGAGATGGGGAATCACAGGCGGGGAATCAGAGGCAGGGAATAGAACGCGGGGAATCAGAGGCGGGGAATCAGAGCTGGGGAATCAGAGGCGGGGAATCATAGTTGGGAATCAGAGGCGGGGAATCAGATATGGGGAAACAGAGGCGGGGAATCAAAGGCGGGGAAACAGAGGCGGGGAATGAGATATGGGGAATCGGATGCGGGGAATCAGAGGCGGGGAATGGGAGCTGGGGAATCAGAGGCGGGGTATCAGAGTTGGGGCATCTGAGGTGGGGAATTAGATATGGGGAAACAGAGGCGGGGAATCAGAGGCGGGGAAACAGAGGCGAGGAATCAGATATAGGGAATCAGAGGTGGGGAATCAGAGGCAGGGAATCAGATGTGCGGAATCAGAGATGGGGAATCAGAGGCAGGGAATCAGAATCAGAAGCGGGGAATCAGAGGCCGGGAATCAGAGGCCGGGATTCAGATGCCGGGAATAAGAGGCCGGGAATCAGAGGTGGGGAATCAGAGTCCGGGAATCAGAGATGGGGATTCAGAGGCGGGGAATGATATATGGGGAATCAGAGGCGGGGAATCAGAGGCGGGGTAACAGAGGTGGGGAATCAGATATGGGGAATCAGAGGTGGCGAATCAAAGGTGGTGAATCAGAGATGGGGAATCAGAGGCGGGGAATCAGAGGCAGGGAATCAAACACGGGGAATCAGAGGCGGGGAATCAGAGCTGGGGAATCAGAGGCGGGGAATCAGAGTTGGGGAATCAGAGGCGGGGAATCAGATATGGGGAAACAGGGGCGGGGAATCAGAGGCAGGGAAACAGAGGCGGGGAATCAGATATGGGGAATCAGGGGTGGGGAATCAGAGGCAGGGAATCAGAATCAGAAGCAGGGAATCAGAGGCCGGGAATCAGAGGCCGGAATCAGATGATGGGAATCAGAGGCCTGGAATCAGAGGCGGGGAATCAGAGGCAGGGAATCAGATATGGGGAATCAGAGGCGGGGAATCAGAGGCGGGGAAACAGAGGCGGGGAATCAGATGTGGGGAATCAGAGGTGGGGAATCAGGGGCAGGGAATCAGTGGCAGGGAATCAGAGGCGGGGAATCAGAGGCGGGGAATCAGAGATGGGGAATCAGAGGCGGGGAATCAGAGGCAGGGAATCGGATGCCGGGAATCAGAGTCGGGGAATCAGAGCTGGGGAATCAGAGGCAGGGAATCAGAGTTGGGGAATCAGAGGCGGGGAATCAGATATGGGGAAATAGAGGCGGGGAATCAGATATGGGGAATCAGAGGTGTGGAATCAGAGGTTGGGAATCAGAGGCAGGGAATCAGAGTCCGGGAAACTGAGGCGGGGAATCAGATATTGGGAATCAGAGGTGGCGAATCAAAGGCGGTGAAACAGAGATGGGGAATCAGGGCAGGGAATAAGAGGCAGGGAATCAAACACGGGGAATCAGAGCTGGGGAATCAGAGGCGGGGAATCAGAGTTGGGAATCAGAGGTGGGGAATCAGAGGCGGGGAAACAGAGGCGGGGAATCAGATATGGGGAATCAGAGGTGGGGAATCCGAGGTTGGGAATCAGAGGCAGGGAATCAGAGGCGGAAAATCAGAGGCGGGGAATCAGAGGCAGGGAATCAAACACGGGGAATCAGAGGCGGGGAATCAGAGCTGGGGAATCAGAGGCGGGGAATCAGAGTTGGGGAATCAGAGGCGGGGAATCAGATATGGGGAAACAGGGGCGGGGAATCAGAGGCAGGGAAACAGAGGCGGGGAATCAGATATGGGGAATCAGGGGTGGGGAATCAGAGGTTGGGAATCAGAGGCAGGGAATCAGAGGCGTGGAAACAGAGGCGGGGATTCAGATATGGGGAATCAGAGGTGGGGAATCAGGGGCGTGGAATCAGAGGCAGGGAATTAGATGTGGTGAATCAGAGATGGGGAATCAGATGCAGGGAATCAGAATCAGAAGCGGGGTATCAGTGGCCGGGAATCAGAGGCAGGGAATCAGATGCTGGGAATAAGAGGCCGGGAATCAGAGGGGGGGAATCAGAGTCCGGGAATCAGAGATGGGGATTCAGAGGCGGGGAATGAGATATGGAGAATCAGAGGCGGGGAATCAGAGGCCGGGAAACAGAGGTGGGGAATCAGATATGGGGAATCAGAGGTGGCGAATCAAAGGCGGTGAATCAGAGATGGGGAATCAGAGGCGGGGAATCAGAGGCAGGGAATCAGATGCGGGGAATCAGAGGCGGGGAATCAGACCTGGCGAATCAGAGGCGGGGAATCAGAGGTGGGCAATCAGAGGCGGGGAATCAGATATGGGGAATCAGAGGCGGGGAATCAGAGGCAGGGAATCAGACACGGGGAATCAGAGGCGGGGAATCAGAGATGGGGAATCAGAGGCGGGGAATCAGAGGCAGGGAATCGGACGCCGGGAATCAGAGTCGGGGAATCAGAGCTGGGGAATCAGAGGCGGGGAATCAGAGTTGGAGAATCAGAGGCGGGGATTCAGATATGGGGAAATAGAGGCGGGGAATCAGATATGGGGAATCAGAGGTGTGGAATCAGAGGTTGGGAATCAGAGGAAGGGAATCAGAGTCGGGGAAACAGAGGCGGGGAATCAGATATGTTGAATCAGAGGTGGCGAATCAAAGGCGGTGAAACAGAGATGGGGAATCAGGGCAGGGAATCAGAGGCAGGGAATCAAACACGGGGAATCAGAGGTGGGGAATCAGAGGTTGGGAATCAGAGGCAGGGAATCGGAGATGGGGAATCAGAGGCAGGGAATCAGAGGCGGGGAATCAGAGGCGGGGAATCAGAGGCCGGGAATCAGATGCGGGGAATCAGAGGCGGGGAATCAGAGCTGGGGAATCAGAGGTGGGGAATCAGATATGGGGAATCAGAGGTGATGAATCAGAGGTTGGGAATCAGAGGCAGGGAATCAGAGGCTTGGAATCAGATGCAGGGAATCAGATGCGGGGAATCAGAGGCGGGGAATCAGAGGCGGGGAAACAGAGGCGGGGAATCAGATATGGGGAATCAGAGGTGGGGAATCAGAGGTTGGGAATCAGAAGCAGGGAATCAGACACGTGGAATCAGATATGGGGAAACAGAGGCGGGGAATCAGAGGCGGGCAAACAGAGGCGGGGAATTAGATATGGGGAATCAGAGGTGGGGAATCAGAGGTGGTGAATCAGAGATGGGGAATCACAGGCGGGGAATCAGAGGCAGGGAATAGAACGCGGGGAATCAAAGGCGGGGAATCAGAGCTGGGGAATCAGAGGCGGGGAATCATAGTTGGGAATCAGAGGCGGGGAATCAGATATGGGGAAACGGAGGCGGGGAATCAAAGGCGGGGAAACAGAGGCGGGGAATGAGATATGGGGAATCGGATGCGGGGAATCAGAGGCGGGGAATGGGAGCTGGGGAATCAGAGGCGGGGTATCAGAGTTGGGGCATCTGAGGTGGGGAATTAGATATGGGGAAACAGAGGCGGGGAATCAGAGGCGGGGAAACAGAGGCGAGGAATCAGATATAGGGAATCAGAGGTGGGGAATCAGAGGCAGGGAATCAGATGTGCGGAATCAGAGATGGGGAATCAGAGGCAGGGAATCAGAATCAGAAGCGGGGAATCAGAGGCCGGGAATCAGAGGCCGGGATTCAGATGCCGGGAATAAGAGGCCGGGAATCAGAGGTGGGGAATCAGAGTCCGGGAATCAGAGATGGGGATTCAGAGGCGGGGAATGATATATGGGGAATCAGAGGCGGGGAATCAGAGGCGGGGTAACAGAGGTGGGGAATCAGATATGGGGAATCAGAGGTGGCGAATCAAAGGTGGTGAATCAGAGATGGGGAATCAGAGGCGGGGAATCAGAGGCAGGGAATCAAACACGGGGAATCAGAGGCGGGGAATCAGAGCTGGGGAATCAGAGGCGGGGAATCAGAGTTGGGGAATCAGAGGCGGGGAATCAGATATGGGGAAACAGGGGCGGGGAATCAGAGGCAGGGAAACAGAGGCGGGGAATCAGATATGGGGAATCAGGGGTGGGGAATCAGAGGTTGGGAATCAGAGGCAGGGAATCAGAGGCGTGGAAACAGAGGCGGGGATTCAGATATGGGGAATCAGAGGTGGGGAATCAGGGGCGTGGAATCAGAGGCAGGGAATTAGAAGTGGTGAATCAGAGATGGGGAATCAGAGGCAGGGAATCAGAATCAGAAGCGGGGTATCAGTGGCCGGGAATCAGAGGAAGGTAATCAGAGGCAGGGGATCAAACACGGGGAATCAGAGGCTGGGAATCAGAGCTGGGGAATTAGAGGCGGGGAATCAGAGCTGGGGAATCACAGGCGGGGAATCAGAGATGGGGAATCAGAGGCGGGGAATCAGAGGCAGGGAATCAGATGCGGGGAATCAGAGGCGGGGAATCAGAGCTGGCGAATCAGAGGCGGGGAATCAGAGGTGGGCAATCAGAGGATGGGAAACAGATATGGGGAAACAGAGGCGGGAAATCAGAGCTGGGGAATCACAGGCGGGGAATCAGAGTTGGGGAATCAGAGGCGGGGAATCAGATATGGGGAAACAGAGGCGGGGAATCAGAGGCGGTGAAACAGAGGCGGGGAATCAGATATTGGGAATCAGAGGTGGGGAATCAGAGGTTGGGAATCAGAGGCCTGGAATCAGAGGCGTGGAATCAGAGGCAGGGAATCAGATGCGGGGAATCAGAGGAGGGGAATCAGAGCTGGGGAATCAGAGGCGGGGTATTAGAGTTGGGGAATCAGAGGCGGGGAATCAGACGCGGGGAATCAGAGGGGGGGAATCATAGCTGGCGAATCAGTGGCGGGGAATCAGAGGAAGGGAATCAGAGTCGGGGAAACAGAGGCGGGGAATCAGATATGTGGAATCAGAGGTGGCGAATCAAAGGCGGTGAAACAGAGATGGGGAATCAGGGCAGGGAATCAGAGGCAGGGAATCAAACACGGGGAATCAGAGGTGGGGAATCAGAGGTTGGGAAACAGAGGCAGGGAATCGGAGATGGGGAATCAGAGGCAGGGAATCAGAGGCGGGGAATCAGAGGCGGGGAATCAGAGGCCGGGAATCAGATATGGGGAAACTGAGGCGGGGAATCCGAGGCGGGGAAACAGAGGCGGGGAATCAGATATGGGGAATCAGAGGTGGGGAATCAGAGGTTGGGAATCAGAGGCAGGGAATCAGAGGCTTGGAATCAGATGCAGGGAATCAGATGCGGGGAATCAGAGGCGGGGAATCAGAGCTGGGGAATCAGAGGTGGGGAATCAGATTTGGGGAATCATAGGTGGGGACTTAGATATTGGGAAACAGAGGCGGGGAATCAGAGGCGGGGAAACAGAGGCGGGGAATCAGATATGGGGAATTAGAGGTGGGGAATCAGAGGCAGGGAATCAGATGTGCGGAATCAGAGATGGGGAATCAGAGGCAGGGAATCAGAATCAGAAGCAGGGAATCAGAGGCCGGGAATCAGAGGCCGGAATCAGATGATGGGAATCAGAGGCCTGGAATCAGAGGCGGGGAATCAGAGGCAGGGAATCAGATATGGGGAATCAGAGGCGGGGAATCAGAGGCAGGGAAACAGAGGCGGGGAATCAGATGTGGGGAATCAGAGGTGGGGAATCAGGGGCAGGGAATCAGTGGCAGGGAATCAGAGGCGGGGAATCAGAGGCGGGGAATCAAAGGCAGGGAATCAGACACGGGGAATCAGAGGCGGGGAATCAGAGATGGGGAATCAGAGGCGGGGAATCAGAGGCAGGGAATCGGATGCCGGGAATCAGAGTCGGGGAATCAGAGCTGGGGAATCAGAGGCAGGGAATCAGAGTTGGGGAATCAGAGGCGGGGAATCAGATATGGGGAAATAGAGGCGGGGAATCAGATATGGGGAATCAGAGGTGTGGAATCAGAGGTTGGGAATCAGAGGCAGGGAATCAGAGTCCGGGAAACTGAGGCGGGGAATCAGATATTGGGAATCAGAGGTGGCGAATCAAAGGCGGTGAAACAGAGATGGGGAATCAGGGCAGGGAATAAGAGGCAGGGAATCAAACACGGGGAATCAGAGCTGGGGAATCAGAGGCGGGGAATCAGAGTTGGGAATCAGAGGTGGGGAATCAGAGGCGGGGAAACAGAGGCGGGGAATCAGATATGGGGAATCAGAGGTGGGGAATCCGAGGTTGGGAATCAGAGGCAGGGAATCAGAGGCGGAAAATCAGAGGCGGGGAATCAGAGGAAGGGAATCAGATGTGCGGAATCGGAGATGGGGAATCAGAGGCAGGGAATCAGAGGCGGGGAATCAGAGGCGGGGAATCAGAGGCCGGGAATCAGATATGGGGAAACAGAGGCGGGGAATCCGAGGCGGGGAAACGGAGGAGGGGAATCAGATATGGGGAATCAGAGGTGGGGAATCAGAGGTTGGGAATCAGAGGCAGGGAATCAGAGGCTTGGAATCAGATGCAGGGAATCAGATGCGGGGAATCAGATGCGGGGAATCAGAGCTGGGGAATCAGAGGTGGGGAATCAGATATGGGGAAATAGAGGCGGGGAATCAGATATGGGGAATCAGAGGTGTGGAATCAGAGGTTGGGAATCAGAGGCAGGGAATCAGAGTCCGGGAAACTGAGGCGGGGAATCAGATATTGGGAATCAGAGGTGGCGAATCAAAGGCGGTGAAACAGAGATGGGGAATCAGGGCAGGGAATAAGAGGCAGGGAATCAAACACGGGGAATCAGAGCTGGGGAATCAGAGGCGGGGAATCAGAGTTGGGAATCAGAGGTGGGGAATCAGAGGCGGGGAAACAGAGGCGGGGAATCAGATATGGGGAATCAGAGGTGGGGAATCCGAGGTTGGGAATCAGAGGCAGGGAATCAGAGGCGGAAAATCAGAGGCGGGGAATCAGAGGAAGGGAATCAGATGTGCGGAATCGGAGATGGGGAATCAGAGGCAGGGAATCAGAGGCGGGGAATCAGAGGCGGGGAATCAGAGGCCGGGAATCAGATATGGGGAAACAGAGGCGGGGAATCCGAGGCGGGGAAACGGAGGCGGGGAATCAGATATGGGGAATCAGAGGTGGGGAATCAGAGGTTGGGAATCAGAGGCAGGGAATCAGAGGCTTGGAATCAGATGCAGGGAATCAGATGCGGGGAATCAGATGCGGGGAATCAGAGCTGGGGAATCAGAGGTGGGGAATCAGATTTGGGGAATCAGAGGCGGGGACTTAGATATTGGGAAACAGAGGCGGGGAATCAGAGGCGGGGAAACCCAGGCGGGGAATCAGATATGGGGAATCAGAGGTGGGGAATCAGAGGCAAGGAATCAGATGTGCGGAATCAGAGATGGGGAATCAGAGGCAGGGAATCAGAATCAGAAGCAGGGAATCAGAGGCCGGGAATCAGAGGCCGGACTCAGATGCTGGGAATCAGAGGCCTGGAATCAGAGGCGGGGAATCAGAGGCAGGGAATCAGATGCGGGGAATCAGAGGCGGGGAATCAGAGCTGGGGAATCAGAGGCGGGGATTCAGAGTTGGGGAATCAGAGGCGGGGAATCAGAGGCGGGGAAACAGAGGCGGGGAATCAGATATGGGGAATCAGAGGTGGGGAATCAGAGGTTGGGAATCAGAAGCAGGGAATCAGACACGTGGAATCAGATATGGGGAAACAGAGGCGGGGAATCAGAGGCGGGCAAACAGAGGCGGGGAATTAGATATGGGGAATCAGTGGTGGGGAATCAGAGGTGGTGAATCAGAGATGGGGAATCACAGGCGGGGAATCAGAGGCAGGGAATAGAACGCGGGGAATCAGAGGCGGGGAATCAGAGCTGGGGAATCAGAGGCGGGGAATCATAGTTGGGAATCAGAGGCGGGGAATCAGATATGGGGAAACAGAGGCGGGGAATCAAAGGCGGGGAAACAGAGGCGGGGAATGAGATATGGGGAATCGGATGCGGGGAATCAGAGGCGGGGAATGGGAGCTGGGGAATCAGAGGCGGGGTATCAGAGTTGGGGCATCTGAGGTGGGGAATTAGATATGGGGAAACAGAGGCGGGGAATCAGAGGCGGGGAAACAGAGGCGAGGAATCAGATATAGGGAATCAGAGGTGGGGAATCAGAGGCAGGGAATCAGATGTGCGGAATCAGAGATGGGGAATCAGAGGCAGGGAATCAGAATCAGAAGCGGGGAATCAGAGGCCGGGAATCAGAGGCCGGGATTCAGATGCCGGGAATAAGAGGCCGGGAATCAGAGGTGGGGAATCAGAGTCCGGGAATCAGAGATGGGGATTCAGAGGCGGGGAATGATATATGGGGAATCAGAGGCGGGGAATCAGAGGCGGGGTAACAGAGGTGGGGAATCAGATATGGGGAATCAGAGGTGGCGAATCAAAGGCGGTGAATCAGAGATGGGGAATCAGAGGCGGGGAATCAGAGGCAGGGAATCAAACACGGGGAATCAGAGGCGGGGAATCAGAGCTGGGGAATCAGAGGCGGGGAATCAGAGTTGGGGAATCAGAGGCGGGGAATCAGATATGGGGAAACAGGGGCGGGGAATCAGAGGCAGGGAAACAGAGGCGGGGAATCAGATATGGGGAATCAGGGGTGGGGAATCAGAGGGTGGGAATCAGAGGCAGGGAATCAGAGGCGTGGAAACAGAGGCGGGGATTCAGATATGGGGAATCAGAGGTGGGGAATCAGGGGCGTGGAATCAGAGGCAGGGAATTAGAAGTGGTGAATCAGAGATGGGGAATCAGAGGCAGGGAATCAGAATCAGAAGCGGGGTATCAGTGGCCGGGAATCAGAGGAAGGTAATCAGAGGCAGGGGATCAAACACGGGGAATCAGAGGCTGGGAATCAGAGCTGGGGAATTAGAGGCGGGGAATCAGAGCTGGGGAATCACAGGCGGGGAATCAGAGATGGGGAATCAGAGGCGGGGAATCAGAGGCAGGGAATCAGATGCGGGGAATCAGAGGCGGGGAATCAGAGCTGGCGAATCAGAGGCGGGGAATCAGAGGTGTGCAATCAGAGGATGGGAATCAGATATGGGGAATCAGAGGCGGGGAATCAGAGCTGGGGAATCACAGGCGGGGAATCAGAGTTGGGGAATCAGAGGCGGGGAATCAGATATGGGGAAACAGAGGCGGGGAATCAGAGGCGGTGAAACAGAGGCGGGGAATCAGATATTGGGAATCAGAGGTGGGGAATCAGAGGTTGGGAATCAGAGGCCTGGAATCAGAGGCGTGGAATCAGAGGCAGGGAATCAGATGCGGGGAATCAGAGGAGGGGAATCAGAGCTGGGGAATCAGAGGCGGGGTATTAGAGTTGGGGAATCAGAGTTGGGGAATCAGAGGCGGGGAATCTGATATGGGGAAACAGAGGCGGGGAATCAGAGGCGGTGAAACAGAGGCGGGGAATCAGATATTGGGAATCAGAGGTGGGGAATCAGAGGTTGGGAATCAGAGGCCTGGAATCAGAGGCGTGGGATCAGAGGCAGGGAATCAGATGCGGGGAATCAGAGGAGGGGAATCAGAGCTGGGGAATCAGAGGCGGGGTATTAGAGTTGGGGAATCAGAGGCGGGGAATCAGACGCGGGGAATCAGAGGGGGGGAATCATAGCTGGCGAATCAGAGGCGGGGAATCAGGGGTGGGCAATCAGAGGCCGGGAATCAGAGGTGGTGAATCAGAGATGGGGAATCAGAGGCGGGGAATCAGTGGCAGGGAATCAGATATGGGGAATCAGAGGCGTGGAATCAGAGGCAGGGAATCAGACACGGGGAATCAGACACGGGGAATCAGAGGTGGGGAATCAGAGATGGGGAATCAGAGGCGGTGAATCAGAGATGGGGAATCAGAGGCGGGGAATCAGAGGCAGGAAATCAGACACGGGGATTCAGAGGCTGGGAATCAGACGGGGGGAATCAAAGGCGGGGAATCAGAGCTGGGGAATCAGAGGCAGGGAATCAGAGGCGGGGAATCAGATATGGGGAATCAGAGGCTGGTATTCAGAGGCGGGGAATCAGAGGCAGGGAATCAGACACGGGGAATCAGAGGTGGGGAATCAGAGATGGGGAATCAGAGGCGGGGAATCAGAGTTGGGGATTCAGAGGCAGGGAATCGGATGTGCTGAATCAGAGATGGGGAATCAGAGGTGGGGAATCAGAGGCGGTGAATCAGAGATGGGGAATCAGAGGCGGGGAATCAGAGGCAGGAAATCAGACACGGGGATTCAGAGGCTGGGAATCAGACGGGGGGAATCAAAGGCGGGGAATCAGAGCTGGGGAATCAGAGGCAGGGAATCAGAGTTGGGGATTCAGAGACGGGGAATCAGATATGGGGAAACAGAGGCGGGCAAACAGAGGCGGGGAATTAGATATGGGGAATCAGATGTGGGGAATCAGAGGTGGTGAATCAGTGATGGGGAATCACAGGCGGGGAATCAGAGGCAGGGAATAGAACGCAGGGAATCAGAGGCAGGGAATCAGAGCTGGGGAATCAGAGGCGGGGAATCATAGTTGGGAATCAGAGGCGGGGAATCAGATATGGGGAAACAGAGGCGGGGAATCAGAGGCGGGGAAACAGAGGCGGGGAATCAGATATGGGGAATCGGATGCGGGGAATCAGAGGCGGGGAATCAGAGCTGGGGAATCAGAGGCGGGGAATCAGAGTTGGGGCATCAGAGGTGGGGAATCAAATATAGGGAATCAGAGGTGGGGAATCAGAGGTTGTGAATCAGAGATGGGGAATCAAGGCGGGGAATCAGAGGCAGGGAATCAGACGCGGGGAATCAGAGGCGGGGATTCAGAGCTGGGGAATCAGAGGCGGGGAATCAGAGTTGGGGAATCAGAGGCGGGGAATCAGAGGCGGGGAAACAGAGGCGGGGAATCAGATATGGGGAATCAGAGGTGGGGAATCAGAGGTTGGGAATCAGAAGCAGGGAATCAGAGGCGGGGAATCAGAGGCGGGGAATCAGAGGCAGGGAATCCGATGTGCGGAATCGGAGATGGGGAATCAGAGGCAGGGAATCAGAGGCGGGGAATCAGAGGCGGAGAATCAGAGGCCGGGAATCTGATATGGGGAAACAGAGGCGGGGAATCAGAGGCGGGGAAACAGAGGCGGGGAATCAGATATGGGGAATCAGAGGTGGGGAATCAGAGGTTGGGAATCAGAGGCAGGGAATCAGAGGCTGGGAATCAGATGCAGGGAATCAGATGCGGGGAATCAGAGGCGGGGAATCAGAGCTGGGGAATCAGAGGTGGGGAATCAGAGTTGGGGAATCAGAGTCGGGGACTTAGATATGGGGAAACAGAGGCGGGGAATCAGAGGCGGGGAAACAGACGCGGGGAATCAGAGGCGGGGATTCAGAGCTGGGGAATCAGAGGCGGGGAATCAGAGTTGGGGAATCAGAGGCGGGGAATCAGATATGGGGAATCAGAGGCGGGGAATCAGAGGCGGTGAAACAGAGGCAGGGAATCAGATATGGGGAATCAGAGGTGGGGTATCATGGGCAGGGCATCAGTGGCAGGGAATCAGAGGCGGGGAAACAGAGGCGGGGAATCAGAGGCAGGGAATCAGACACGGGGAATCAGATATGGGGAAACAGAGGTGGGGAATCAGAGGCGGGCAAACAGAGGCGGGGAATTAGATATGGGGAATCAGAGGTGGGGAATCAGAGGTGGTGAATCAGAGATGGGGAATCACAGGCTGGGAATCAGAGGCAGGGAATAGAACGCGGGGAATCAGAGGCGGGGAATCAGAGCTGGGGAATCAGAGGCGGGGAATCATAGTTGGGAATCAGAGGCGGGGAATCAGATATGGGGAAACAGAGGCGGGGAATCAAAGGCGGGGAAACAGAGGCGGGGAATCAGATATGGGGAATCGGATGCGGGGAATCAGAGGCGGGGAATGGGAGCTGGGGAATCAGAGGCGGGGTATCAGAGTTGGGGCATCTGAGGTGGGGAATTAGATATGGGGAAACAGAGGCGGGGAATCAGAGGCGGGGAAACAGAGGCGAGGAATCAGATATGGGGAATCAGAGGTGGGGAATCAGAGGCAGGGAATCAGATGTGCGGAATCAGAGATGGGGAATCAGAGGCAGGGAATCAGAATCAGAAGCGGGGAATCAGAGGCCGGGAATCAGAGGCCGGGATTCAGATGCCGGGAATAAGAGGCCGGGAATTAGAGGTGGGGAATCAGAGTCCGGGAATCAGAGATGGGGATTCAGAGGCGGGGAATGATATATGGGGAATCAGAGGCGGGGAATCAGAGGCGGGGTTACAGAGGTGGGGAATCAGATATGGGGAATCAGAGGTGGCGAATCAAAGGCGGTGAATCAGAGATGGGGATTCAGAGGCGGGGAATCAGAGGCAGGGAATCAAACACGGGGAATCAGAGGCGGGGAATCAGAGCTGGGGAATCAGAGGCGGGGAATCAGAGTTGGGGAATCAGAGGCGGGGAATCAGATATGGGGAAACAGGGGCGGGGAATCAGAGGCAGGGAAACAGAGGCGGGGAATCAGATATGGGGAATCAGGGGTGGGGAATCAGAGGTTGGGAAACAGAGGCAGGGAATCAGAGGCGTGGAAACAGAGGCGGGGATTCAGATATGGGGAATCAGAGGTGGGGAATCAGGGGCGTGGAATCAGAGGCAGGGAATTAGATGTGGTGAATCAGAGATGGGGAATCAGATGCAGGGAATCAGAATCAGAAGCGGGGTATCAGTGGCCGGGAATCAGAGGCAGGGAATCAGATGCTGGGAATAAGAGGCCGGGAATCAGAGGTGGGGAATCAGAGTCCGGGAATCAGAGATGGGGATTCAGAGGCGGGGAATGAGATATGGAGAATCAGAGGCGGGGAATCAGAGGCCGGGAAACAGAGGTGGGGAATCAGATATGGGGAATCAGAGGTGGCGAATCAAAGGCGGTGAATCAGAGATGGGGAATCAGAGGCGGGGAATCAGAGGCAGGGAATCAGATGCGGGGAATCAGAGGCGGGGAATCAGAGCTGGCGAATCAGAGGCGGGGAATCAGAGGTGGGCAATCAGAGGCGGGGAATCGGATATGGGGAATCAGAGGCGGGGAATCAGAGGCGGGGAAACAGAGGCGGGGAATCAAATATAGGGAATCAGAGGTGGGGAATCAGAGGTTGTGAATCAGAGATGGTGAATCAAGGCGGGGAATCAGAGGCAGGGAATCAGACACGGGGAATCAGAGGCGGGGATTCAGAGCTGGGGAATCAGAGGCGGGGAATCAGAGTTGGGGAATCAGAGGCAGGGAATCAGATATGGGGAATCAGAGGTGTGGAATCAGAGGTTGGGAATCAGAGGCAGGGAATCAGAGGCTTGGAATCAGATGCAGGGAATCAGATGCGGGGAATCAGAGGCGGGGAATCAGAGCTGGGGAATCAGAGGTGGGGAATCAGATTTGGGGAATCAGAGGTGGGGACTTAGATATTGGGAAACAGAGGCGGGGAATCAGAGGCGGGGAAACAGAGGTGGGGAATCAGATATGGGGAATTAGAGGTGGGGAATCAGAGGCAGGGAATCAGATGTGCGGAATCAGAGATGGGGAATCAGAGGCAGGGAATCAGAATCAGAAGCAGGGAATCAGAGGCCGGGAATCAGAGGCCGGAATCAGATGATGGGAATCAGAGGCCTGGAATCAGAGGCGGGGAATCAGAGGCAGGGAATCAGATATGGGGAATCAGAGGCGGGGAATCAGAGGCGGGGAAACAGAGGCGGGGAATCAGATGTGGGGAATCAGAGGTGGGGAATCAGAGCTGGGGAATCAGAGGCAGGGAATCAGAGTTGGGGATTCAGAGACGGGGAATCAGATATGGGGAAACAGAGGCGGGGAATCAGAGGCGGGCAAACAGAGGCGGGGAATTAGATATGGGGAATCAGATGTGGGGAATCAGAGGTGGTGAATCAGTGATGGGGAATCACAGGCGGGGAATCAGAGGCAGGGAATAGAACGCAGGGAATCAGAGGCAGGGAATCAGAGCTGGGGAATCAGAGGCGGGGAATCATAGTTGGGAATCAGAGGCGGGGAATCAGATATGGGGAAACAGAGGCGGGGAATCAGAGGCGGGGAAACAGAGGCGGGGAATCAGATATGGGGAATCGGATGCGGGGAATCAGAGGCGGGGAATCAGAGCTGGGGAATCAGAGGCGGGGAATCAGAGTTGGGGCATCAGAGGTGGGGAATCAAATATAGGGAATCAGAGGTGGGGAATCAGAGGTTGTGAATCAGAGATGGGGAATCAAGGCGGGGAATCAGAGGCAGGGAATCAGACGCGGGGAATCAGAGGCGGGGTTTCAGAGCTGGGGAATCAGAGGCGGGGAATCAGAGTTGGGGAATCAGAGGCGGGGAATCAGAGGCGGGGAAACAGAGGCGGGGAATCAGATATGGGGAATCAGAGGTGGGGAATCAGAGGTTGGGAATCAGAAGCAGGGAATCAGAGGCGGGGAATCAGAGGTGGGGAATCAGAGGCAGGGAATCCGATGTGCGGAATCGGAGATGGGGAATCAGAGGCAGGGAATCAGAGGCGGGGAATCAGAGGCGGAGAATCAGAGGCCGGGAATCTGATATGGGGAAACAGAGGCGGGGAATCAGAGGCGGGGAAACAGAGGCGGGGAATCAGATATGGGGAATCAGAGGTGGGGAATCAGAGGTTGGGAATCAGAGGCAGGGAATCAGAGGCTGGGAATCAGATGCAGGGAATCAGATGCGGGGAATCAGAGGCGGGGAATCAGAGCTGGGGAATCAGAGGTGGGGAATCAGAGTTGGGGAATCAGAGTCGGGGACTTAGATATGGGGAAACAGAGGCGGGGAATCAGAGGCGGGGAAACAGACGCGGGGAATCAGAGGCGGGGATTCAGAGCTGGGGAATCAGAGGCGGGGAATCAGAGTTGGGGAATCAGAGGCGGGGAATCAGATATGGGGAATCAGAGGCGGGGAATCAGAGGCGGGGAAACAGAGGCAGGGAATCAGATATGGGGAATCAGAGGTGGGGTATCAGGGGCAGGGAATCAGTGGCAGGGAATCAGTGGCGGGGAAACAGAGGCGGGGAATCAGAGGCAGGGAATCAGACACGGGGAATCAGATATGGGGAAACAGAGGCGGGGAATCAGAGGCGGGCAAACAGAGGCGGGGAATTAGATATGGGGAATCAGAGGTGGGGAATCAGAGGTGGTGAATCAGAGATGGGGAATCACAGGCGGGGAATCAGAGGCAGGGAATAGAACGCGGGGAATCAGAGGCGGGGAATCAGAGCTGGGGAATCAGAGGCGGGGAATCATAGTTGGGAATCAGAGGCGGGGAATCAGATATGGGGAAACAGAGGCGGGGAATCAAAGGCGGGGAAACAGAGGCGGGGAATCAGATATGGGGAATCGGATGCGGGGAATCAGAGGCGGGGAATGGGAGCTGGGGAATCAGAGGCGGGGTATCAGAGTTGGGGCATCTGAGGTGGGGAATTAGATATGGGGAAACAGAGGCGGGGAAACAGAGGCGAGGAATCAGATATGGGGAATCAGATATGGGGAATCAGAGGTGGCGAATCAAAGGCGGTGAATCAGAGATGGGGAATCAGAGGCGGGGAATCAGAGGCAGGGAATCAGATGCGGGGAATCAGAGGCGGGGAATCAGAGCTGGCGAATCAGAGGCGGGGAATCAGAGGTGGGCAATCAGAGGCGGGGAATCGGATATGGGGAATCAGAGGCGGGGAATCAGAGGCGGGGAAACAGAGGCGGGGAATCAAATATAGGGAATCAGAGGTGGGGAATCAGAGGTTGTGAATCAGAGATGGTGAATCAAGGCGGGGAATCAGAGGCAGGGAATCAGACACGGGGAATCAGAGGCGGGGATTCAGAGCTGGGGAATCAGAGGCGGGGAATCAGAGTTGGGGAATCAGAGGCAGGGAATCAGATATGGGGAATCAGAGGTGTGGAATCAGAGGTTGGGAATCAGAGGCAGGGAATCAGAGGCTTGGAATCAGATGCAGGGAATCAGATGCGGGGAATCAGAGGCGGGGAATCAGAGCTGGGGAATCAGAGGTGGGGAATCAGATTTGGGGAATCAGAGGTGGGGACTTAGATATTGGGAAACAGAGGCGGGGAATCAGAGGCGGGGAAACAGAGGTGGGGAATCAGATATGGGGAATTAGAGGTGGGGAATCAGAGGCAGGGAATCAGATGTGCGGAATCAGAGATGGGGAATCAGAGGCAGGGAATCAGAATCAGAAGCAGGGAATCAGAGGCCGGGAATCAGAGGCCGGAATCAGATGATGGGAATCAGAGGCCTGGAATCAGAGGCGGGGAATCAGAGGCAGGGAATCAGATATGGGGAATCAGAGGCGGGGAATCAGAGGCGGGGAAACAGAGGCGGGGAATCAGATGTGGGGAATCAGAGGTGGGGAATCAGAGCTGGGGAATCAGAGGCAGGGAATCAGAGTTGGGGATTCAGAGACGGGGAATCAGATATGGGGAAACAGAGGCGGGGAATCAGAGGCGGGCAAACAGAGGCGGGGAATTAGATATGGGGAATCAGATGTGGGGAATCAGAGGTGGTGAATCAGTGATGGGGAATCACAGGCGGGGAATCAGAGGCAGGGAATAGAACGCAGGGAATCAGAGGCAGGGAATCAGAGCTGGGGAATCAGAGGCGGGGAATCATAGTTGGGAATCAGAGGCGGGGAATCAGATATGGGGAAACAGAGGCGGGGAATCAGAGGCGGGGAAACAGAGGCGGGGAATCAGATATGGGGAATCGGATGCGGGGAATCAGAGGCGGGGAATCAGAGCTGGGGAATCAGAGGCGGGGAATCAGAGTTGGGGCATCAGAGGTGGGGAATCAAATATAGGGAATCAGAGGTGGGGAATCAGAGGTTGTGAATCAGAGATGGGGAATCAAGGCGGGGAATCAGAGGCAGGGAATCAGACGCGGGGAATCAGAGGCGGGGTTTCAGAGCTGGGGAATCAGAGGCGGGGAATCAGAGTTGGGGAATCAGAGGCGGGGAATCAGAGGCGGGGAAACAGAGGCGGGGAATCAGATATGGGGAATCAGAGGTGGGGAATCAGAGGTTGGGAATCAGAAGCAGGGAATCAGAGGCGGGGAATCAGAGGTGGGGAATCAGAGGCAGGGAATCCGATGTGCGGAATCGGAGATGGGGAATCAGAGGCAGGGAATCAGAGGCGGGGAATCAGAGGCGGAGAATCAGAGGCCGGGAATCTGATATGGGGAAACAGAGGCGGGGAATCAGAGGCGGGGAAACAGAGGCGGGGAATCAGATATGGGGAATCAGAGGTGGGGAATCAGAGGTTGGGAATCAGAGGCAGGGAATCAGAGGCTGGGAATCAGATGCAGGGAATCAGATGCGGGGAATCAGAGGCGGGGAATCAGAGCTGGGGAATCAGAGGTGGGGAATCAGAGTTGGGGAATCAGAGTCGGGGACTTAGATATGGGGAAACAGAGGCGGGGAATCAGAGGCGGGGAAACAGACGCGGGGAATCAGAGGCGGGGATTCAGAGCTGGGGAATCAGAGGCGGGGAATCAGAGTTGGGGAATCAGAGGCGGGGAATCAGATATGGGGAATCAGAGGCGGGGAATCAGAGGCGGGGAAACAGAGGCAGGGAATCAGATATGGGGAATCAGAGGTGGGGTATCAGGGGCAGGGAATCAGTGGCAGGGAATCAGTGGCGGGGAAACAGAGGCGGGGAATCAGAGGCAGGGAATCAGACACGGGGAATCAGATATGGGGAAACAGAGGCGGGGAATCAGAGGCGGGCAAACAGAGGCGGGGAATTAGATATGGGGAATCAGAGGTGGGGAATCAGAGGTGGTGAATCAGAGATGGGGAATCACAGGCGGGGAATCAGAGGCAGGGAATAGAACGCGGGGAATCAGAGGCGGGGAATCAGAGCTGGGGAATCAGAGGCGGGGAATCATAGTTGGGAATCAGAGGCGGGGAATCAGATATGGGGAAACAGAGGCGGGGAATCAAAGGCGGGGAAACAGAGGCGGGGAATCAGATATGGGGAATCGGATGCGGGGAATCAGAGGCGGGGAATGGGAGCTGGGGAATCAGAGGCGGGGTATCAGAGTTGGGGCATCTGAGGTGGGGAATTAGATATGGGGAAACAGAGGCGGGGAATCAGAGGCGGGGAAACAGAGGCGAGGAATCAGATATAGGGAATCAGAGATGGGGAATCAGAGGCAGGGAATCAGAATCAGAAGCGGGGAATCAGAGGCCGGGAATCAGTGGCCGGGATTCAGATGCCGGGAATAAGAGGCCGGGAATCAGAGGTGGGGAATCAGAGTCCGGGAATCAGAGATGGGGATTCAGAGGCGGGGAATGATATATGGGGAATCAGAGGCGGGGAATCAGAGGCGGGGTTACAGAGGTGGGGAATCAGATATGGGGAATCAGAGGTGGCGAATCAAAGGCGGTGAATCAGAGATGGGGATTCAGAGGCGGGGAATCAGAGGCAGGGAATCAAACACGGGGAATCAGAGGCGGGGAATCAGAGTTGGGGAATCAGAGGCGGGGAATCAGATATGGGGAAACAGGTGCGGGGAATCAGAGGCAGGGAAACAGAGGCGGGGAATCAGATATGGGGAATCAGGGGTGGGGAATCAGAGGTTGGGAAACAGAGGCAGGGAATCAGAGGCGTGGAAACAGAGGCGGGGATTCAGATATGGGGAATCAGAGGTGGGGAATCAGGGGCGTGGAATCAGAGGCAGGGAATTAGATGTGGTGAATCAGAGATGGGGAATCAGATGCAGGGAATCAGAATCAGAAGCGGGGTATCAGTGGCCGGGAATCAGAGGCAGGGAATCAGATGCTGGGAATAAGAGGCCGGGAATCAGAGGTGGGGAAACAGAGGCGAGGAATCAGATATAGGGAATCAGAGGTGGGGAATCAGAGGCAGGGAATCAGATGTGCGGAATCAGAGATGGGGAATCAGAGGCAGGGAATCAGAATCAGAAGCGGGGAATCAGAGGCCGGGAATCAGAGGCCGGGATTCAGATGCCGGGAATAAGAGGCCGGGAATCAGAGGTGGGGAATCAGAGTCCGGGAATCAGAGATGGGGATTCAGAGGCGGGGAATGATATATGGGGAATCAGAGGCGGGGAATCAGAGGCGGGGTAACAGAGGTGGGGAATCAGATATGGGGAATCAGAGGTGGCGAATCAAAGGCGGTGAATCAGAGATGGGGAATCAGAGGCGGGGAATCAGAGGCAGGGAATCAAACACGGGGAATCAGAGGCGGGGAATCAGAGCTGGGGAATCAGAGGCGGGGAATCAGAGTTGGGGAATCAGAGGCGGGGAATCAGATATGGGGAAACAGGGGCGGGGAATCAGAGGCAGGGAAACAGAGGCGGGGAATCAGATATGGGGAATCAGGGGTGGGGAATCAGAGGTTGGGAATCAGAGGCAGGGAATCAGAGGCGTGGAAACAGAGGCGGGGATTCAGATATGGGGAATCAGAGGTGGGGAATCAGGGGCGTGGAATCAGAGGCAGGGAATTAGATGTGGTGAATCAGAGATGGGGAATCAGAGGCAGGGAATCAGAATCAGAAGCGGGGTATCAGTGGCCGGGAATCAGAGGAAGGTAATCAGAGGCAGGGGATCAAACACGGGGAATCAGAGGCTGGGAATCAGAGCTGGGGAATTAGAGGCGGGGAATCAGAGCTGGGGAATCACAGGCGGGGAATCAGAGATGGGGAATCAGAGGCGGGGAATCAGAGGCAGGGAATCAGATGCGGGGAATCAGAGGCGGGGAATCAGAGCTGGCGAATCAGAGGCGGGGAATCAGAGGTGGGCAATCAGAGGATGGGAATCAGATATGGGGAATCAGAGGCGGGGAATCAGAGCTGGGGAATCACAGGCGGGGAATCAGAGTTGGGGAATCAGAGGCGGGGAATCAGATATGGGGAAACAGAGGCGGGGAATCAGAGGCGGTGAAACAGAGGCGGGGAATCAGATATTGCGAATCAGAGGTGGGGAATCAGAGGTTGGGAATCAGAGGCCTGGAATCAGAGGCGTGGAATCAGAGGCAGGGAATCAGATGCGGGGAATCAGAGGAGGGGAATCAGAGCTGGGGAATCAGAGGCGGGGTATTAGAGTTGGGGAATCAGAGGCGGGGAATCAGACGCGGGGAATCAGAGGGGGGGAATCATAGCTGGCGAATCAGAGGCAGGGAATCAGGGGTGGGCAATCAGAGGCCGGGCATCAGAGGTGGTGAATCAGAGATGGGGAATCAGAGGCGGGGAATCAGTGGCAGGGAATCAGATATGGGGAATCAGAGGCGTGGAATCAGAGGCAGGGAATCAGACACGGGGAATCAGACACGGGGAATCAGAGGTGGGGAATCAGAGATGGGGAATCAGAGGCGGTGAATCAGAGATGGGGAATCAGAGGCGGGGAATCTGAGGCTAGAAATCAGACACGGGGATTCAGAGGCTGGGAATCAGACGGGGGGAATCAAAGGCGGGGAATCAGAGCTGGGGAATCAGAGGCAGGGAATCAGAGGCGGGGAATCAGATATGGGGAATCAGAGGCTGGTATTCAGAGGCGGGGAATCAGAGGCAGGGAATCAGACACGGGGAATCAGAGGTGGGGAATCAGAGATGGGGAATCAGAGGCGGGGAATCAGAGTTGGGGATTCAGAGGCAGGGAATCGGATGTGCGGAATCAGAGATGGGGAATCAGAGGTGTGGAATCAGAGGCGGTGAATCAGAGATGGGGAATCAGAGGCGGGGAATCAGAGGCAGGAAATCAGACACGGGGATTCAGAGGCTGGGAATCAGACGGGGGGAATCAAAGGCGGGGAATCAGAGCTGGGGAATCAGAGGCAGGGAATCAGAGTTGGGGATTCAGAGACGGGGAATCAGATATGGGGAAACAGAGGCGGGGAATCAGAGGCGGGCAAACAGAGGCGGGGAATTAGATATGGGGAATCAGATGTGGGGAATCAGAGGTGGTGAATCAGTGATGGGGAATCACAGGCGGGGAATCAGAGGCAGGGAATAGAACGCAGGGAATCAGAGGCAGGGAATCAGAGCTGGGGAATCAGAGGCGGGGAATCATAGTTGGGAATCAGAGGCGGGGAATCAGATATGGGGAAACAGAGGCGGGGAATCAGAGGCGGGGAAACAGAGGCGGGGAATCAGATATGGGGAATCGGATGCGGGGAATCAGAGGCGGGGAATCAGAGCTGGGGAATCAGAGGCGGGGAATCAGAGTTGGGGCATCAGAGGTGGGGAATCAAATATAGGGAATCAGAGGTGGGGAATCAGAGGTTGTGAATCAGAGATGGGGAATCAAGGCGGGGAATCAGAGGCAGGGAATCAGACGCGGGGAATCAGAGGCGGGGTTTCAGAGCTGGGGAATCAGAGGCGGGGAATCAGAGTTGGGGAATCAGAGGCGGGGAATCAGAGGCGGGGAAACAGAGGCGGGGAATCAGATATGGGGAATCAGAGGTGGGGAATCAGAGGTTGGGAATCAGAAGCAGGGAATCAGAGGCGGGGAATCAGAGGTGGGGAATCAGAGGCAGGGAATCCGATGTGCGGAATCGGAGATGGGGAATCAGAGGCAGGGAATCAGAGGCGGGGAATCAGAGGCGGAGAATAAGAGGCCGGGAATCTGATATGGGGAAACAGAGGCGGGGAATCAGAGGCGGGGAAACAGAGGCGGGGAATCAGATATGGGGAATCAGAGGTGGGGAATCAGAGGTTGGGAATCAGAGGCAGGGAATCAGAGGCTGGGAATCAGATGCAGGGAATCAGATGCGGGGAATCAGAGGCGGGGAATCAGAGCTTGGGAATCAGAGGTGGGGAATCAGAGTTGGGGAATCAGAGTCGGGGACTTAGATATGGGGAAACAGAGGCGGGGAATCAGAGGCGGGGAAACAGACGCGGGGAATCAGAGGCGGGGATTCAGAGCTGGGGAATCAGAGGCGGGGAATCAGAGTTGGGGAATCAGAGGCGGGGAATCAGATATGGGGAATCAGAGGCAGGGAATCAGAGGCGGGGAAACAGAGGCAGGGAATCAGATATGGGGAATCAGAGGTGGGGTATCAGGGGCAGGGAATCAGTGGCAGGGAATCAGTGGCGGGGAAACAGAGGCGGGGAATCAGAGGCAGGGAATCAGACACGGGGAATCAGATATGGGGAAACAGAGGCGGGGAATCAGAGGCGGGCAAACAGAGGCGGGGAATTAGATATGGGGAATCAGAGGTGGGGAATCAGAGGTGGTGAATCAGAGATGGGGAATCACAGGCGGGGAATCAGAGGCAGGGAATAGAACGCGGGGAATCAGAGGCGGGGAATCAGAGCTGGGGAATCAGAGGCGGGGAATCATAGTTGGGAATCAGAGGCGGGGAATCAGATATGGGGAAACAGAGGCGGGGAATCAAAGGCGGGGAAACAGAGGCGGGGAATCAGATATGGGGAATCGGATGCGGGGAATCAGAGGCGGGGAATGGGAGCTGGGGAATCAGAGGCGGGGTATCAGAGTTGGGGCATCTGAGGTGGGGAATTAGATATGGGGAAACAGAGGCGGGGAATCAGAGGCGGGGAAACAGAGGCGAGGAATCAGATATAGGGAATCAGAGATGGGGAATCAGAGGCAGGGAATCAGAATCAGAAGCGGGGAATCAGAGGCCGGGAATCAGTGGCCGGGATTCAGATGCCGGGAATAAGAGGCCGGGAATCAGAGGTGGGGAATCAGAGTCCGGGAATCAGAGATGGGGATTCAGAGGCGGGGAATGATATATGGGGAATCAGAGGCGGGGAATCAGAGGCGGGGTTACAGAGGTGGGGAATCAGATATGGGGAATCAGAGGTGGCGAATCAAAGGCGGTGAATCAGAGATGGGGATTCAGAGGCGGGGAATCAGAGGCAGGGAATCAAACACGGGGAATCAGAGGCGGGGAATCAGAGCTGGGGAATCAGAGGCGGGGAATCAGAGTTGGGGAATCAGAGGCGGGGAATCAGATATGGGGAAACAGGTGCGGGGAATCAGAGGCAGGGAAACAGAGGCGGGGAATCAGATATGGGGAATCAGGGGTGGGGAATCAGAGGTTGGGAAACAGAGGCAGGGAATCAGAGGCGTGGAAACAGAGGCGGGGATTCAGATATGGGGAATCAGAGGTGGGGAATCAGGGGCGTGGAATCAGAGGCAGGGAATTAGATGTGGTGAATCAGAGATGGGGAATCAGATGCAGGGAATCAGAATCAGAAGCGGGGTATCAGTGGCCGGGAATCAGAGGCAGGGAATCAGATGCTGGGAATAAGAGGCCGGGAATCAGAGGTGGGGAAACAGAGGCGAGGAATCAGATATAGGGAATCAGAGGTGGGGAATCAGAGGCAGGGAATCAGATGTGCGGAATCAGAGATGGGGAATCAGAGGCAGGGAATCAGAATCAGAAGCGGGGAATCAGAGGCCGGGAATCAGAGGCCGGGATTCAGATGCCGGGAATAAGAGGCCGGGAATCAGAGGTGGGGAATCAGAGTCCGGGAATCAGAGATGGGGATTCAGAGGCGGGGAATGATATATGGGGAATCAGAGGCGGGGAATCAGAGGCGGGGTAACAGAGGTGGGGAATCAGATATGGGGAATCAGAGGTGGCGAATCAAAGGCGGTGAATCAGAGATGGGGAATCAGAGGCGGGGAATCAGAGGCAGGGAATCAAACACGGGGAATCAGAGGCGGGGAATCAGAGCTGGGGAATCAGAGGCGGGGAATCAGAGTTGGGGAATCAGAGGCGGGGAATCAGATATGGGGAAACAGGGGCGGGGAATCAGAGGCAGGGAAACAGAGGCGGGGAATCAGATATGGGGAATCAGGGGTGGGGAATCAGAGGTTGGGAATCAGAGGCAGGGAATCAGAGGCGTGGAAACAGAGGCGGGGATTCAGATATGGGGAATCAGAGGTGGGGAATCAGGGGCGTGGAATCAGAGGCAGGGAATCAGAATCAGAAGCGGGGTATCAGTGGCCGGGAATCAGAGGAAGGTAATCAGAGGCAGGGGATCAAACACGGGGAATCAGAGGCTGGGAATCAGAGCTGGGGAATTAGAGGCGGGGAATCAGAGCTGGGGAATCACAGGCGGGGAATCAGAGATGGGGAATCAGAGGCGGGGAATCAGAGGCAGGGAATCAGATGCGGGGAATCAGAGGCGGGGAATCAGAGCTGGCGAATCAGAGGCGGGGAATCAGAGGTGGGCAATCAGAGGATGGGAATCAGATATGGGGAATCAGAGGCGGGGAATCAGAGCTGGGGAATCACAGGCGGGGAATCAGAGTTGGGAAATCAGAGGCGGGGAATCAGATATGGGGAAACAGAGGCGGGGAATCAGAGGCGGTGAAACAGAGGCGGGGAATCAGATATTGCGAATCAGAGGTGGGGAATCAGAGGTTGGGAATCAGAGGCCTGGAATCAGAGGCGTGGAATCAGAGGCAGGGAATCAGATGCGGGGAATCAGAGGAGGGGAATCAGAGCTGGGGAATCAGAGGCGGGGTATTAGAGTTGGGGAATCAGAGGCGGGGAATCAGACGCGGGGAATCAGAGGGGGGGAATCATAGCTGGCGAATCAGAGGCGGGGAATCAGGGGTGGGCAATCAGAGGCCGGGCATCAGAGGTGGTGAATCAGAGATGGGGAATCAGAGGCGGGGAATCAGTGGCAGGGAATCAGATATGGGGAATCAGAGGCGTGGAATCAGAGGCAGGGAATCAGACACGGGGAATCAGACACGGGGAATCAGAGGTGGGGAATCAGAGATGGGGAATCAGAGGCGGTGAATCAGAGATGGGGAATCAGAGGCGGGGAATCTGAGGCTAGAAATCAGACACGGGGATTCAGAGGCTGGGAATCAGACGGGGGGAATCAAAGGCGGGGAATCAGAGCTGGGGAATCAGAGGCAGGGAATCAGAGGCGGGGAATCAGATATGGGGAATCAGAGGCTGGTATTCAGAGGCGGGGAATCAGAGGCAGGGAATCAGACACGGGGAATCAGAGGTGGGGAATCAGAGATGGGGAATCAGAGGCGGGGAATCAGAGTTGGGGATTCAGAGGCAGGGAATCGGATGTGCGGAATCAGAGATGGGGAATCAGAGGTGTGGAATCAGAGGCGGTGAATCAGAGATGGGGAATCAGAGGCGGGGAATCAGAGGCAGGAAATCAGACACGGGGATTCAGAGGCTGGGAATCAGACGGGGGGAATCAAAGGCGGGGAATCAGAGCTGGGGAATCAGAGGCAGGGAATCAGAGTTGGGGATTCAGAGACGGGGAATCAGATATGGGGAAACAGAGGCGGGGAATCAGAGGCGGGCAAACAGAGGCGGGGAATTAGATATGGGGAATCAGATGTGGGGAATCAGAGGTGGTGAATCAGTGATGGGGAATCACAGGCGGGGAATCAGAGGCAGGGAATAGAACGCAGGGAATCAGAGGCAGGGAATCAGAGCTGGGGAATCAGAGGCGGGGAATCATAGTTGGGAATCAGAGGCGGGGAATCAGATATGGGGAAACAGAGGCGGGGAATCAGAGGCGGGGAAACAGAGGCGGGGAATCAGATATTGGGAATCGGATGCGGGGAATCAGAGGCGGGGAATCAGAGCTGGGGAATCAGAGGCGGGGAATCAGAGTTGGGGCATCAGAGGTGGGGAATCAAATATAGGGAATCAGAGGTGGGGAATCAGAGGTTGTGAATCAGAGATGGGGAATCAAGGCGGGGAATCAGAGGCAGGGAATCAGACGCGGGGAATCAGAGGCGGGGATTCAGAGCTGGGGAATCAGAGGCGGGGAATCAGAGTTGGGGAATCAGAGGCGGGGAATCAGATATGGGGAATCAGAGGTGGGGAATCAGAGGTTGGGAATCAGAAGCAGGGAATCAGAGGCGGGGAATCAGAGGCGGGGAATCAGATGCAGGGAATCCAATGTGCGGAATTGGAGATGGGGAATCAGAGGCAGGGAATCAGAGGCGGGGAATCAGAGGCGGAGAATCAGAGGCCGGGAATCAGATATGGGGAAACAGAGGCGGGGAATCAGAGGCGGGGAAACAGAGGCGGGGAATCAGATATGGGGAATCAGAGGTGGGGAATCAGAGGTTGGGAATCAGAGGCAGGGAATCAGAGGCTGGGAATCAGATGCAGGGAATCAGATGCGGGGAATCAGAGGCGGGGAATCAGAGCTGGGGAATCAGAGGTGGGGAATCAGAGTTGGGGAATCAGAGTCGGGGACTTAGATATGGGGAAACAGAGGCGGGGAATCAGAGGCGGGGAAACAGACGCGGGGAATCAGAGGCGGGGATTCAGAGCTGGGGAATCAGAGGCGGGGAATCAGAGTTGGGGAATCAGAGGCGGGGAATCAGATATGGGGAATCAGAGGCGGGGAATCAGAGGCGGGGAAACAGAGGCAGGGAATCAGATATGGGGAATCAGAGGTGGGGTATCAGGGGCAGGGAATCAGTGGCAGGGAATCAGAGGCGGGGAAACAGAGGCGGGGAATCAGAGGCAGGGAATCAGACACGGGGAATCAGATATGGGGAAACAGAGGCGGGGAATCAGAGGCGGGCAAACAGAGGCGGGGAATTAGATATGGGGAATCAGAGGTGGGGAATCAGAGATGGTGAATCAGAGATGGGGAATCACAGGCGGGGAATCAGAGGCAGGGAATAGAACGCGGGGAATCAGAGGCGGGGAATCAGAGCTGGGGAATCAGAGGCGGGGAATCATAGTTGGGAATCAGAGGCGGGGAATCAGATATGGGGAAACAGAGGCGGGGAATCAAAGGCGGGGAAACAGAGGCGGGGAATCAGATATGGGGAATCGGATGCGGGGAATCAGAGGCGGGGAATGGGAGCTGGGGAATCAGAGGCGGGGTATCAGAGTTGGGGCATCTGAGGTGGGGAATTAGATATGGGGAAACAGAGGCGGGGAATCAGAGGTGGGGAAACAGAGGCGAGGAATCAGATATGGGGAATCAGAGGTGGGGAATCAGAGGCAGGGAATTAGATGTGCGGAATCAGAGATGGGGAATCAGAGGCAGGGAATCAGAATCAGAAGCGGGGAATCAGAGGCCGGGAATCAGAGGCCGGGATTCAGATGCCGGGAATAAGAGGCCGGGAATCAGAGGTGGGGAATCAGAGTCCGGGAATCAGAGATGGGGATTCAGAGGCGGGGAATGATATATGGGGAATCAGAGGCGGGGAATCAGAGGCGGGGTAACAGAGGTGGGGAATCAGATATGGGGAATCAGAGGTGGCGAATCAAAGGCGGTGAATCAGAGATGGGGATTCAGAGGCGGGGAATCAGAGGCAGGGAATCAAACACGGGGAATCAGAGGCGGGGAATCAGAGCTGGGGAATCAGAGGCGGGGAATCTGAGTTGGGGAATCAGAGGCGGGGAATCAGATATGGGGAAACAGGGGCGGGGAATCAGAGGCAGGGAAACAGAGGCGGGGAATCAGATATGGGGAATCAGGGGTGGGGAATCAGAGGTTGGGAATCAGAGGCAGGGAATCAGAGGCGTGGAAACAGAGGCGGGGATTCAGATATGGGGAATCAGAGGTGGGGAATCAGGGGCGTGGAATCAGAGGCAGGGAATTAGATGTGGTGAATCAGAGATGGGGAATCAGATGCAGGGAATCAGAATCAGAAGCGGGGTATCAGTGGCCGGGAATCAGAGGCAGGGAATCAGATGCTGGGAATAAGAGGCCGGGAATAAGAGGTGGGGAATCAGAGTCCGGGAATCAGAGATGGGGATTCAGAGGCGGGGAATGAGATATGGAGAATCAGAGGCGGGGAATCAGAGGCCGGGAAACAGAGGTGGGGAATCAGATATGGGGAATCAGAGGTGGCGAATCAAAGGCGGTGAATCAGAGATGGGGAATCAGAGGCGGGGAATCAGAGGCAGGGAATCAGATGCGGGGAATCAGAGGCGGGGAATCAGATATGGGGAAACAGGGGCGGGGAATCAGAGGCAGGGAAACAGAGGCGGGGAATCAGATATGGGGAATCAGGGGTGGGGAATCAGAGGTTGGGAAACAGAGGCAGGGAATCAGAGGCGTGGAAACAGAGGCGGGGATTCAGATATGGGGAATCAGAGGTGGGGAATCAGGGGCGTGGAATCAGAGGCAGGGAATTAGATGTGGTGAATCAGAGATGGGGAATCAGATGCAGGGAATCAGAATCAGAAGCGGGGTATCAGTGGCCTGGAATCAGAGGCAGGGAATCAGATGCTGGGAATAAGAGGCCGGGAATCAGAGGTGGGGAATCAGAGTCCGGGAATCAGAGATGGGGATTCAGAGGCGGGGAATGAGATATGGAGAATCAGAGGCGGGGAATCAGAGGCCGGGAAACAGAGGTGGGGAATCAGATATGGGGAATCAGAGGTGGCGAATCAAAGGCGGTGAATCAGAGATGGGGAATCAGAGGCGGGGAATCAGAGGCAGGGAATCAGATGCAGGGAATCAGAGGCGGGGAATCAGAGCTGGCGAATCAGAGGCGGGGAATCAGAGGTCGGCAATCAGAGGCGGGGAATCGGATATGGGGAATCAGAGGCGGTGAATCAGAGGCGGGGAAACAGAGGCGGGGAATCAAATATAGGGAATCAGAGGTGGGGAATCAGAGGTTGTGAATCAGAGATGGTGAATCAAGGCGGGGAATCAGAGGCAGGGAATCAGACACGGGGAATCAGAGGCGGGGATTCAGAGCTGGGGAATCAGAGGCGGGGAATCAGAGTTGGGGAATCAGAGGCAGGGAATCAGATATGGGGAATCAGAGGTGTGGAATCAGAGGTTGGGAATCAGAGGCAGGGACTCAGAGGCTTGGAATCAGATGCAGGGAATCAGATGCGGGGAATCAGAGGCGGGGAATCAGAGCTGGGGAATCAGAGGTGGGGAATCAGATTTGGGGAATCAGAGGTGGGGACAGATATTTGGAAACAGAGGCGGGGAATCAGAGGCGGGGAAACAGAGGCGGGGAATCAGATATGGGGAATTAGAGGTGGGGAATCAGAGGCAGGGAATCAGATGTGCGGAATCAGAGATGGGGAATCAGAGGCAGGGAATCAGAATCAGAAGCAGGGAATCAGAGGCCGGGAATCAGAGGCCGGAATCAGATGATGGGAATCAGAGGCCTGGAATCAGAGGCGGGGAATCAGAGGCAGGGAATCAGATATGGGGAATCAGAGGCGGGGAATCAGAGGCGGGGAAACAGAGGCGGGGAATCAGATGTGGGGAATCAGAGGTGGGGAATCAGGGGCAGGGAATCAGTGGCAGGGAATCAGAGGCGGGGAATCAGAGGCGGGGAATCAGAGATGGGGAATCAGAGGCGGGGAATCAGAGGCAGGGAATCGGATGCCGGGAATCAGAGTCGGGGAATCAGAGCTGGGGAATCAGAGGCAGGGAATCAGAGTTGGGGAATCAGAGGCGGGGAATCAGATATGGGGAAATAGAGGCGGGGAATCAGATATGGGGAATCAGAGGTGTGGAATCAGAGGTTGGGAATCAGAGGCAGGGAATCAGAGTCCGGGAAACTGAGGCGGGGAATCAGATATTGGGAATCAGAGGTGGCGAATCAAAGGCGGTGAAACAGAGATGGGGAATCAGGGCAGGGAATAAGAGGCAGGGAATCAAACACGGGGAATCAGAGCTGGGGAATCAGAGGCGGGGAATCAGAGTTGGGAATCAGAGGTGGGGAATCAGAGGCGGGGAAACAGAGGCGGGGAATCAGATATGGGGAATCAGAGGTGGGGAATCCGAGGTTGGGAATCAGAGGCAGGGAATCAGAGGCGGGGAATCAGAGGCGGGAATCAGAGGCCGGGAATCAGATATGGGGAAACAGAGGCGGGGAATCCGAGGCGGGGAAACAGAGGCGGGGAATCAGATATGGGGAATCAGAGGTGGGGAATCAGAGGTTGGGAATCAGAGGCAGGGAATCAGAGGCTTGGAATCAGATGCAGGGAATCAGATGCGGGGAATCAGATGCGGGAAATCAGAGCTGGGGAATCAGAGGTGGGGAATCAGATTTGGGGAATCAGAGGCGGGGACTTAGATATTGGGAAACAGAGGCGGGGAATCAGAGGCGGGGAAACCCAGGCGGGGAATCAGATATGGGGAATCAGAGGTGGGGAATCAGAGGCAAGGAATCAGATGTGCGGAATCAGAGATGGGGAATCAGAGGCAGGGAATCAGAATCAGAAGCAGGGAATCAGAGGCCGGGAATCAGAGGCCGGACTCAGATGCTGGGAATCAGAGGCCTGGAATCAGAGGCGGGGAATCAGAGGCAGGGAATCAGATGCGGGGAATCAGAGGCGGGGAATCAGAGCTGGGGAATCAGAGGCGGGGATTCAGAGTTGGGGAATCAGAGGCGGGGAATCAGAGGCGGGGAAACAGAGGCGGGGAATCAGATATGGGGAATCAGAGGTGGGGAATCAGAGGTTGGGAATCAGAAGCAGGGAATCAGAGGCGGGGAATCAGAGGCGGGGAATCAGAGGCAGGGAATCCGATGTGCGGAATCGGAGATGGGGAATCAGAGGCAGGGAATCAGATATGGGGAAACAGAGGCGGGGAATCCGAGGCGGGGAAACAGAGGCGGGGAATCAGATATGGGGAATCAGAGGTGGGGAATCAGAGGTGGGGAATCAGATTTGGGGAATCAGAGGCGGGGACTTAGATATTGGGAAACAGAGGCTGGGAATCAGAGGCGGGGAAACCCAGGCGGGGAATCAGATATGGGGAATCAGAGGTGGGGAATCAGAGGCAAGGAATCAGATGTGCGGAATCAGAGATGGGGAATCAGAGGCAGGGAATCAGAATCAGAAGCAGGGAATCAGAGGCCGGGAATCAGAGGCCGGAATCAGATGCTGGGAATCAGAGGCCTGGTATCAGAGGCGGGGAATCAGAGGCAGGGAATCAGATGCGGGGAATCAGAGGCGGGGAATCAGAGCTGGGGAATCAGAGGCGGGGATTCAGAGTTGGGGAATCAGAGGCGGGGAATCAGAGGCGGGGAAACAGAGGCGGTGAATCAGATATGGGAAATCAGAGGTGGGGAATCAGAGGTTGGGAATCAGAAGCAGGGAATCAGAGACGGGGAATCAGAGGCGGGGAATCAGAGGCAGGGAATCCGATGTGCGGAATCGGAGATGGGGAATCAGAGGCAGGGAATCAGAGGCGGGGAATCAGAGGCGGAGAATCAGAGGCCGGGAATCAGATATGGGGAAACAGAGGCGGGGAATCAGAGGTGGGGAAACAGAGGCGGGGAATCAGATATGGGGAATCAGAGGTGGGGAATGAGAGGTTGGGAATCAGAGGCAGGGAATCAGAGGCTGGGAATCAGATGCAGGGAATCAAATGCGGGGAATCAGAGGCGGGGAATCAGAGCTGGGGAATCAGAGGTGGGGAATCAGAGTTGGGGAATCAGAGTCGGGGACTTAGATATGGGGAAACAGAGGCGGGGAATCAGAGGCGGGGAAACAGACGCGGGGAATCAGAGGCGGGGATTCAGAGCTGGGGAATCAGAGGCGGGGAATCAGAGTTGGGGAATCAGAGGCGGGGAATCAGATATGGGGAATCAGAGGCGGGGAATCAGAGGCGGGGAAACAGAGGCAGGGAATTAGATATGGGGAATCAGAGGTGGGGTATCAGGGGCAGGGAATCAGTGGCAGGGAATCAGAGGCGGGGAAACAGAGGCGGGGAATCAGAGGCAGGGAATCAGACACGTGGAATCAGATATGGGGAAACAGAGGCGGGGAATCAGAGGCGGGCAAACAGAGGCGGGGAATTAGATATGGGGAATCAGAGGTGGGGAATCAGAGGTGGTGAATCAGAGATGGGGAATCACAGGCGGGGAATCAGAGGCAGGGAATAGAACGCGGGGAATCAGAGGCGGGGAATCAGAGCTGGGGAATCAGAGGCGGGGAATCATAGTTGGGAATCAGAGGCGGGGAATCAGATATGGGGAAACAGAGGCGGGGAATCAAAGGCGGTGAAACAGAGGCGGGGAATCAGATATGGGGAATCGGATGCGGGGAATCAGAGGCGGGGAATGGGAGCTGGGGAATCAGAGGCGGGGTATCAGAGTTGGGGCATCTGAGGTGGGGAATTAGATATGGGGAAACAGAGGCGGGGAATCAGAGGCGGGGAAACAGAGGCGAGGAATCAGATATAGGGAATCAGAGGTGGGGAATCAGAGGCAGGGAATCAGATGTGCGGAATCAGAGATGGGGAATCAGAGGCAGGGAATCAGAATCAGAAGCGGGGAATCAGAGGCCGGGAATCAGAGGCCGGGATTCAGATGCCGGGAATAAGAGGCCGGGAATCAGAGGTGGGGAATCAGAGTCCGGGAATCAGAGATGGGGATTCAGAGGCGGGGAATGATATATGGGGAATCAGAGGCGGGGAATCAGAGGCGGGGTAACAGAGGTGGGGAATCAGATATGGGGAATCAGAGGTGGCGAATCAAAGGCGGTGAATCAGAGATGGGGAATCAGAGGCGGGGAATCAGAGGCAGGGAATCAAACACGGGGAATCAGAGGCGGGGAATCAGAGCTGGGGAATCAGAGGCGGGGAATCAGAGTTGGGGAATCAGAGGCGGGGAATCAGATATGGGGAAACAGGGGCGGGGAATCAGAGGCAGGGAAACAGAGGCGGGGAATCAGATATGGGGAATCAGGGGTGGGGAATCAGAGGTTGGGAATCAGAGGCAGGGAATCAGAGGCGTGGAAACAGAGGCGGGGATTCAGATATGGGGAATCAGAGGTGGGGAATCAGGGGCGTGGAATCAGAGGCAGGGAATTAGATGTGGTGAATCAGAGATGGGGAATCAGAGGCAGGGAATCAGAATCAGAAGCGGGGTATCAGTGGCCGGGAATCAGAGGAAGGTAATCAGAGGCAGGGGATCAAACACGGGGAATCAGAGGCTGGGAATCAGAGCTGGGGAATTAGAGGCGGGGAATCAGAGCTGGGGAATCACAGGCGGGGAATCAGAGATGGGGAATCAGAGGCGGGGAATCAGAGGCAGGGAATCAGATGCGGGGAATCAGAGGCGGGGAATCAGAGCTGGCGAATCAGAGGCGGGGAATCAGAGGTGGGCAATCAGAGGATGGGAATCAGATATGGGGAATCAGAGGCGGGGAATCAGAGCTGGGGAATCACAGGCGGGGAATCAGAGTTGGGGAATCAGAGGCGGGGAATCAGATATGGGGAAACAGAGGCGGGGAATGAGAGGCGGTGAAACAGAGGCGGGGAATCAGATATTGGGAATCTGAGGTGGGGAATCAGAGGTTGGGAATCAGAGGCCTGGAATCAGAGGCGTGGAATCAGAGGCAGGGAATCAGATGCGGGGAATCAGAGGAGGGGAATCAGAGCTGGGGAATCAGAGGCGGGGTATTAGAGTTGGGGAATCAGAGGCGGGGAATCAGACGCGGGGAATCAGAGGGGGGGAATCATAGCTGGCGAATCAGAGGCGGGGAATCAGGGGTGGGCAATCAGAGGCCGGGAATCAGATGTGGTGAATCAGAGATGGGGAATCAGAGGCGGGGAATCAGTGGCAGGGAATCAGATATGGGGAATCAGAGGCGTGGAATCAGAGGCAGGGAATCAGACACGGGGAATCAGACACGGGGAATCAGAGGTGGGGAATCAGAGATGGGGAATCAGAGGCGGTGAATCAGAGATGGGGAATCAGAGGCGGGGAATCAGAGGCAGGAAATCAGACACGGGGATTCAGAGGCTGGGAATCAGACGGGGGGAATCAAAGGCGGGGAATCAGAGCTGGGGAATCAGAGGCAGGGAATCAGAGGCGGGGAATCAGATATGGGGAATCAGAGGCTGGTATTCAGAGGCGGGGAATCAGAGGCAGGGAATCAGACACGGGGAATCAGAGGTGGGGAATCAGAGATGGGGAATCAGAGGCGGGGAATCAGAGTTGGGGATTCAGAGGCAGGGAATCGGATGTGCGGAATCAGAGATGGGGAATCAGAGGTGTGGAATCAGAGGCGGTGAATCAGAGATGGGGAATCAGAGGCGGGGAATCAGAGGCAGGAAATCAGACACGGGGATTCAGAGGCTGGGAATCAGACGGGGGGAATCAAAGGCGGGGAATCAGAGCTGGGGAATCAGAGGCAGGGAATCAGAGTTGGGGATTCAGAGACGGGGAATCAGATATGGGGAAACAGAGGCGGGGAATCAGAGGCGGGCAAACAGAGGCGGGGAATTAGATATGGGGAATCAGATGTGGGGAATCAGAGGTGGTGAATCAGTGATGGGGAATCACAGGCGGGGAATCAGAGGCAGGGAATAGAACGCAGGGAATCAGAGGCAGGGAATCAGAGCTGGGGAATCAGAGGCGGGGAATCATAGTTGGGAATCAGAGGCGGGGAATCAGATATGGGGAAACAGAGGCGGGGAATCAGAGGCGGGGAAACAGAGGCGGGGAATCAGATATGGGGAATCGGATGCGGGGAATCAGAGGCGGGGAATCAGAGCTGGGGAATCAGAGGCGGGGAATCAGAGTTGGGGCATCAGAGGTGGGGAATCAAATATAGGGAATCAGAGGTGGGGAATCAGAGGTTGTGAATCAGAGATGGGGAATCAAGGCGGGGAATCAGAGGCAGGGAATCAGACGCGGGGAATCAGAGGCGGGGATTCAGAGCTGGGGAATCAGAGGCGGGGAATCAGAGTTGGGGAATCAGAGGCGGGGAATCAGAGGCGGGGAAACAGAGGCGGGGAATCAGATATGGGGAATCAGAGGTGGGGAATCAGAGGTTGGGAATCAGAAGCAGGGAATCAGAGGCGGGGAATCAGAGGCGGGGAATCAGATGCAGGGAATCTAATGTGCGGAATTGGAGATGGGGAATCAGAGGCAGGGAATCAGAGGCGGGGAATCAGAGGCGGAGAATCAGAGGCCGGGAATCAGATATGGGGAAACAGAGGCGGGGAATCAGAGGCGGGGAAACAGAGGCGGGGAATCAGATATGGGGAATCAGAGGTGGGGAATCAGAGATGGGGAATCAGATGCAGGGAATCAGAATCAGAAGCGGGGTATCAGTGGCCGGGAATCAGAGGCAGGGAATCAGATGCTGGGAATAAGAGGCCGGGAATCAGAGGTGGGGAATCAGAGTCCGGGAATCAGAGATGGGGATTCAGAGGCGGGGAATGAGATATGGAGAATCAGAGGCGGGGAATCAGAGGCCGGGAAACAGAGGTGGGGAATCAGATATGGGGAATCAGAGGTGGCGAATCAAAGGCGGTGAATCAGAGATGGGGAATCAGAGGCGGGGAATCAGAGGCAGGGAATCAGATGCGGGGAATCAGAGGCGGGGAATCAGAGCTGGCGAATCAGAGGCGGGGAATCAGAGGTGGGCAATCAGAGGCGGGGAATCAGATATGGGGAATCAGAGGCGGGGAATCAGAGGCGGGGAAACAGAGGCGGGGAATCAAATATAGGGAATCAGAGGTGGGGAATCAGAGGTTGTGAATCAGAGATGGTGAATCAAGGCGGGGAATCAGAGGCAGGGAATCAGACACGGGGAATCAGAGGCGGGGATTCAGAGCTGGGGAATCAGAGGCGGGGAATCAGAGTTGGGGAATCAGAGGCAGGGAATCAGATATGGGGAATCAGAGGCGGGGAATCAGAGGCGGGGAAACAGAGGCGGGGAATCAGATATGGGGAATCAGAGGTGGGGAATCAGGGGCAGGGATTCAGTGTCAGGGAATCAGAGGCGGGGAATCAGAGGCGGGGAATCAGAGGCAGGGAATCAGACACGGGGAATCAGAGGCGGGGAATCAGAGATGGGGAATCAGAGGCGGGGAATCAGAGGCAGGGAATCGGACGCCGGGAATCAGAGTCGGGGAATCAGAGCTGGGGAATCAGAGGCGGGGAATCAGAGTTGGAGAATCAGAGGCGGGGATTCAGATATGGGGAAATAGAGGCGGGGAATCAGATATGGGGAATCAGAGGTGTGGAATCAGAGGTTGGGAATCAGAGGAAGGGAATCAGAGTCGGGGAATCAGAGGTGGCGAATCAAAGGCGGTGAAACAGAGATGGGGAATCAGGGCAGGGAATCAGGGGCAGGGAATCAAACACGGGGAATCAGAGGTGGGGAATCAGAGGTTGGGAATCAGAGGCAGGGAATCGGAGATGGGGAATCAGAGGCAGGGAATCAGAGGCCGGGAATCAGATATGGGGAAACTGAGGCGGGGAATCCGAGGCGGGGAAACAGAGGCGGGGAATCAGATATGGGGAATCAGAGGTGGGGAATCAGAGGTTGGGAATCAGAGGCAGGGAATCAGAGGCTTGGAATCAGATGCAGGGAATCAGATGCGGGGAATCAGAGGCGGGGAATCAGAGCTGGGGAATCAGAGGTGGGGAATCAGATTTGGGGAATCAGAGGTGGGGACTTAGATATTGGGAAACAGAGGCGGGGAATCAGAGGCGGGGAAACAGAGGCGGGGAATCAGATATGGGGAATTAGAGGTGGGGAATCAGAGGCAGGGAATCAGATGTGCGGAATCAGAGATGGGGAATCAGAGGCAGGGAATCAGAATCAGAAGCAGGGAATCAGATGTGCGGAATCAGAGGCGGGGAATCAGAGGCAGGGAATCAGATGCGGGGAATCAGAGGCGGGGAATCAGATATGGGGAAACCGAGGCGGGGAATCAAAGGCGGTGAAACAGAGGCGGGGAATCAGATATGGGGAATCGGATGCGGGGAATCAGAGGCGGGGAATGGGAGCTGGGGAATCAGAGGCGGGGTATCAGAGTTGGGGCATCTGAGGTGGGGAATTAGATATGGGGAAACAGAGGCGGGGAATCAGAGGCGGGGAAACAGAGGCGAGGAATCAGATATAGGGAATCAGAGGTGGGGAATCAGAGGCAGGGAATCAGATGTGCGGAATCAGAGATGGGGAATCAGAGGCAGGGAATCAGAATCAGAAGCGGGGAATCAGAGGCCGGGAATCAGAGGCCGGGATTCAGATGCCGGGAATAAGAGGCCGGGAATCAGAGGTGGGGAATCAGAGTCCGGGAATCAGAGATGGGGATTCAGAGGCGGGGAATGATATATGGGGAATCAGAGGCGGGGAATCAGAGGCGGGGTAACAGAGGTGGGGAATCAGATATGGGGAATCAGAGGTGGCGAATCAAAGGCGGTGAATCAGAGATGGGGAATCAGAGGCGGGGAATCAGAGGCAGGGAATCAAACACGGGGAATCAGAGGCGGGGAATCAGAGCTGGGGAATCAGAGGCGGGGAATCAGAGTTGGGGAATCAGAGGCGGGGAATCAGATATGGGGAAACAGGGGCGGGGAATCAGAGGCAGGGAAACAGAGGCGGGGAATCAGATATGGGGAATCAGGGGTGGGGAATCAGAGGTTGGGAATCAGAGGCAGGGAATCAGAGGCGTGGAAACAGAGGCGGGGATTCAGATATGGGGAATCAGAGGTGGGGAATCAGGGGCGTGGAATCAGAGGCAGGGAATTAGATGTGGTGAATCAGAGATGGGGAATCAGAGGCAGGGAATCAGAATCAGAAGCGGGGTATCAGTTGCCGGGAATCAGAGGAAGGTAATCAGAGGCAGGGGATCAAACACGGGGAATCAGAGGCTGGGAATCAGAGCTGGGGAATTAGAGGCGGGGAATCAGAGCTGGGGAATCACAGGCGGGGAATCAGAGATGGGGAATCAGAGGCGGGGAATCAGAGGCAGGGAATCAGATGCGGGGAATCAGAGGCGGGGAATCAGAGCTGGCGAATCAGAGGCGGGGAATCAGAGGTGGGCAATCAGAGGATGGGAATCAGATATGGGGAATCAGAGGCGGGGAATCAGAGCTGGGGAATCACAGGCGGGGAATCAGAGTTGGGGAATCAGAGGCGGGGAATCAGATATGGGGAAACAGAGGCGGGGAATGAGAGGCGGTGAAACAGAGGCGGGGAATCAGATATTGGGAATCTGAGGTGGGGAATCAGAGGTTGGGAATCAGAGGCCTGGAATCAGAGGCGTGGAATCAGAGGCAGGGAATCAGATGCGGGGAATCAGAGGAGGGGAATCAGAGCTGGGGAATCAGAGGCGGGGTATTAGAGTTGGGGAATCAGAGGCGGGGAATCAGACGCGGGGAATCAGAGGGGGGGAATCATAGCTGGCGAATCAGAGGCGGGGAATCAGGGGTGGGCAATCAGAGGCCGGGAATCAGAGGTGGTGAATCAGAGATGGGGAATCAGAGGCGGGGAATCAGTGGCAGGGAATCAGATATGGGGAATCAGAGGCGTGGAATCAGAGGCAGGGAATCAGACACGGGGAATCAGACACGGGGAATCAGAGGTGGGGAATCAGAGATGGGGAATCAGAGGCGGTGAATCAGAGATGGGGAATCAGAGGCGGGGAATCAGAGGCAGGAAATCAGACACGGGGATTCAGAGGCTGGGAATCAGACGGGGGGAATCAAAGGCGGGGAATCAGAGCTGGGGAATCAGAGGCAGGGAATCAGAGGCGGGGAATCAGATATGGGGAATCAGAGGCTGGTATTCAGAGGCGGGGAATCAGAGGCAGGGAATCAGACACGGGGAATCAGAGGTGGGGAATCAGAGATGGGGAATCAGAGGCGGGGAATCAGAGTTGGGGATTCAGAGGCAGGGAATCGGATGTGCGGAATCAGAGATGGGGAATCAGAGGTGTGGAATCAGAGGCGGTGAATCAGAGATGGGGAATCAGAGGCGGGGAATCAGAGGCAGGAAATCAGACACGGGGATTCAGAGGCTGGGAATCAGACGGGGGGAATCAAAGGCGGGGAATCAGAGCTGGGGAATCAGAGGCAGGGAATCAGAGTTGGGGATTCAGAGACGGGGAATCAGATATGGGGAAACAGAGGCGGGGAATCAGAGGCGGGCAAACAGAGGCGGGGAATTAGATATGGGGAATCAGATGTGGGGAATCAGAGGTGGTGAATCAGTGATGGGGAATCACAGGCGGGGAATCAGAGGCAGGGAATAGAACGCAGGGAATCAGAGGCAGGGAATCAGAGCTGGGGAATCAGAGGCGGGGAATCATAGTTGGGAATCAGAGGCGGGGAATCAGATATGGGGAAACAGAGGCGGGGAATCAGAGGCGGGGAAACAGAGGCGGGGAATCAGATATGGGGAATCGGATGCGGGGAATCAGAGGCGGGGAATCAGAGCTGGGGAATCAGAGGCGGGGAATCAGAGTTGGGGCATCAGAGGTGGGGAATCAAATATAGGGAATCAGAGGTGGGGAATCAGAGGTTGTGAATCAGAGATGGGGAATCAAGGCGGGGAATCAGAGGCAGGGAATCAGACGCGGGGAATCAGAGGCGGGGATTCAGAGCTGGGGAATCAGAGGCGGGGAATCAGAGTTGGGGAATCAGAGGCGGGGAATCAGAGGCGGGGAAACAGAGGCGGGGAATCAGATATGGGGAATCAGAGGTGGGGAATCAGAGGTTGGGAATCAGAAGCAGGGAATCAGAGGCGGGGAATCAGAGGCGGGGAATCAGATGCAGGGAATCCAATGTGCGGAATTGGAGATGGGGAATCAGAGGCAGGGAATCAGAGGCGGGGAATCAGAGGCGGAGAATCAGAGGCCGGGAATCAGATATGGGGAAACAGAGGCGGGGAATCAGAGGCGGGGAAACAGAGGCGGGGAATCAGATATGGGGAATCAGAGGTGGGGAATCAGAGATGGGGAATCAGATGCAGGGAATCAGAATCAGAAGCGGGGTATCAGTGGCCGGGAATCAGAGGCAGGGAATCAGATGCTGGGAATAAGAGGCCGGGAATCAGAGGTGGGGAATCAGAGTCCGGGAATCAGAGATGGGGATTCAGAGGCGGGGAATGAGATATGGAGAATCAGAGGCGGGGAATCAGAGGCCGGGAAACAGAGGTGGGGAATCAGATATGGGGAATCAGAGGTGGCGAATCAAAGGCGGTGAATCAGAGATGGGGAATCAGAGGCGGGGAATCAGAGGCAGGGAATCAGATGCGGGGAATCAGAGGCGGGGAATCAGAGCTGGCGAATCAGAGGCGGGGAATCAGAGGTGGGCAATCAGAGGCGGGGAATCAGATATGGGGAATCAGAGGCGGGGAATCAGAGGCGGGGAAACAGAGGCGGGGAATCAAATATAGGGAATCAGAGGTGGGGAATCAGAGGTTGTGAATCAGAGATGGTGAATCAAGGCGGGGAATCAGAGGCAGGGAATCAGACACGGGGAATCAGAGGCGGGGATTCAGAGCTGGGGAATCAGAGGCGGGGAATCAGAGTTGGGGAATCAGAGGCAGGGAATCAGATATGGGGAATCAGAGGCGGGGAATCAGAGGCGGGGAAACAGAGGCGGGGAATCAGATATGGGGAATCAGAGGTGGGGAATCAGGGGCAGGGATTCAGTGTCAGGGAATCAGAGGCGGGGAATCAGAGGCGGGGAATCAGAGGCAGGGAATCAGACACGGGGAATCAGAGGCGGGGAATCAGAGATGGGGAATCAGAGGCGGGGAATCAGAGGCAGGGAATCGGACGCCGGGAATCAGAGTCGGGGAATCAGAGCTGGGGAATCAGAGGCGGGGAATCAGAGTTGGAGAATCAGAGGCGGGGATTCAGATATGGGGAAATAGAGGCGGGGAATCAGATATGGGGAATCAGAGGTGTGGAATCAGAGGTTGGGAATCAGAGGAAGGGAATCAGAGTCGGGGAATCAGAGGTGGCGAATCAAAGGCGGTGAAACAGAGATGGGGAATCAGGGCAGGGAATCAGGGGCAGGGAATCAAACACGGGGAATCAGAGGTGGGGAATCAGAGGTTGGGAATCAGAGGCAGGGAATCGGAGATGGGGAATCAGAGGCAGGGAATCAGAGGCCGGGAATCAGATATGGGGAAACTGAGGCGGGGAATCCGAGGCGGGGAAACAGAGGCGGGGAATCAGATATGGGGAATCAGAGGTGGGGAATCAGAGGTTGGGAATCAGAGGCAGGGAATCAGAGGCTTGGAATCAGATGCAGGGAATCAGATGCGGGGAATCAGAGGCGGGGAATCAGAGCTGGGGAATCAGAGGTGGGGAATCAGATTTGGGGAATCAGAGGTGGGGACTTAGATATTGGGAAACAGAGGCGGGGAATCAGAGGCGGGGAAACAGAGGCGGGGAATCAGATATGGGGAATTAGAGGTGGGGAATCAGAGGCAGGGAATCAGATGTGCGGAATCAGAGATGGGGAATCAGAGGCAGGGAATCAGAATCAGAAGCAGGGAATCAGATGTGCGGAATCAGAGGCGGGGAATCAGAGGCAGGGAATCAGATGCGGGGAATCAGAGGCGGGGAATCAGAGCTGGGGAATCAGAGGCGGGGTATTAGAGTTGGGGAATCAGAGGCAGGGAATCAGACATGGGGAAACAGAGGTAGGGAATCAGAGGCGGGGAAACAGAGGCAGGGAATCAGATATGGGGAATCAGAGGCCGGGAATCAGAGGTTGTGAATCAGAGATGGGGAATCAGAGGCGGGGAATCAGAGGCAGGGTATCTGACGCGGGGAATCAGAGGTGGGCAATCAGAGGCGGGGAATCAGATAAGGGGAATCAGAGGCGGGGAATCAGAGGCGGGGAAACAGAGGCGGGGAATCAGATATGGGGAATCAGAGGTGGGGCATCAGAGGTTGTGAATCACAGATGGGGAATCAGAGGCGGGGAATCAGAGGCAGGGAATCAGACGCGGGGAATCAGAGGCAGGGATTCAGAGCTGGGGAATCGGAAGCGGGGAATCAGAGTTGGGGAATCAGAGGCGGGGAATCAGATATGGGGAATCAGAGGCAGGGAATCAGAGGCTGGGAATCAGAGGCAGGGAATCAGACGCGGGGAATCTGAGGCGGGGAATCAGAGCTGGGGAATCAGAGGTGGGGAATCAGAGTTGGGGAATCAGAGGCAGGGAATTGGATGTGCGGAATCAGAGATGGGGAATCAGAGGTGGGGAATCAGAGGTGGTGAATCAGAGATGGGGAATCAGAGGCGGGGAATCAGAGGCAGCAAATCAGACACGGGGATTCAGAGGCTGGGAATCAGACGGGGGGAATCAAAGGCGGGGCATCAGAGCTGGGGAATCTGAGGCAGGGAATCAGAGTTGGGTATTCAGAGGCGGGGAATCAGATATGGGGAAACAGAGGCGGGGAAACAGAGGCGGGGAAACAGAGGCGGGGAATTAGATATGGGGAATCAGAGGTAGGGAATCAGAGGTGGTGAATCAGTGATGGGGAATCACAGGCGGGGAATCAGAGGCAGGGAATAGAACGCGGGGAATCAGAGGCAGGGAATCAGAGCTGGGGAATAAGAGGCGGGGAATCATAGTTGGGAATCAGAGGCGGGAATCAGATATGGGGAAACAGAGGCGGGGAATCAGAGGCGAGGAAACAGAGGCGGGGAATCAGATATGGGGAATCGGATGCAGGGAATCAGAGGCGGGGAATCAGAGCTGGGGAATCAGAGGCGGGGAATCAGAGTTGGGGCATCAGAGGTGGGGAATTAGATATAGGGAAACAGAGGCGGGGAATCAGAGGCGGGGAAACAGAGGCGGGGAATCAGATATGGGGAATCAGAGGTGGGGAATCAGAGGCAGTGAATCAGATGTGCGGAATCAGAGATGGGGAATCAGAGGCAGGGAATCAGAAGCGGGGAATCAGAGGCCGGGAATCAGAGGCCGGGAATCAGATGCTGGGAATAAGAGGCCGGGAATCAGAGGAGGGGAATCAGAGTCCGGGAATCAGAGATGGGGATTCAGAGGCGGGGAATGAGATATGGAGAATCAGAGGCGGGGAATCAGAGGCGGGGAAACAGAGGTGGGGAATCAGATATGGGGAATCAGAGGGGGCGAATCAAAGGCGGTGAATCAGAGATGGGGAATCAGAGGCGGGGAATCAGAGGCAGGGAATCAGATGCGGGGAATCAGAGGCGGGGAATCAGAGCTGGCGAATCAGATGCGGGGAATCAGAGGTGGGCAATCAGAGGTGGGGAATCAGATATGGGGAATCAGAGGCGGGGAATCAGAGGCGGGGAAACAGAGGCGGGGAATCAAATATAGGGAATCAGAGGTGGGGAATCAGAGGTTGTGAATCAGAGATGGGGAATCAAGGCGGGGAATCAGAGGCAGGGAATCAGACGCGGGGAATCAGAGGCGGGGATTCAGAGCTGGGGAATCTGAGGCGGGGAATCAGAGTTGGGGAATCAGAGGCAGGGAATCAGATATGGGGAATCAGAGGCGGGGAATCAGAGGCCGGGAATCAGATATGGGGAAACAGAGGCGGGGAATCCGAGGCGGGGAAACAGAGGCGGGGAATCAGATATGGGGAATCAGAGGTGGGGAATCAGAGGTTGGGAATCAGAGGCAGGGAATCACAGGCTTGGAATCAGATGCAGGGTATCAGATGCGGGGAATCAGAGGCGGGGAATCAGAGCTGGGGAATCAGAGGTGGGGAATCAGATTTGGGGAATCAGAGGTGGGGACTTAGATATTGGGAAACAGAGGCGGGGAATCAGAGGCGGGGAAACAGAGGCGGGGAATCAGATATGGGGAATCAGAGGTGCGGAATCAGAGGCAGGGAATCAGATGTGCGGAATCAGAGATGGGGAATCAGAAGCAGGGAATCAGATTTAGAAGCAGGGAATCAGAGGCCGGGAATCAGAGGCCGGAATCAGATGCTTGGAATCAGAGGTCTGGAATCAGAGGCGGGGAATCAGAGGCAGGGAATCAGATGCGGGGAATCAGAGGCGGGGAATCAGAGCTGGGGAATCAGAGGCGGGGTATTAGAGTTGGGGAATCAGATGCGGGGAATCAGATATGGGGAAACAGAGGTGGGGAATCAGAGGCGGGGAAACAGAGACAGGGAATCAGATATGGGGAATCAGAGGTGGGGCATCAGAGGTTGTGAATCACAGATGGGGAATCAGAGGCGGGGAATCAGAGGCAGGGAATCAGACGCGGGGAATCAGAGGCGGGGATTCAGAGCTGGGGAATCAGAAGCGGGGAATCAGAGTTGGGGAATCAGAGGCGGGGAATCAGATATGGGTAATCAGAGGCAGGGAATCAGAGGCGGGGAATCAGAGGCAGGGAATCAGACGCGGGGAATCTGAGGCGGGGAATCAGAGCTGGGGAATCAGAGGTGGGTAATCAGAGTTGGGGAATCAGAGGCAGGGAATTGGATGTGCGGAATCAGAGAGGGGGAATCAGAGGTGGGGAATCAGAGGCGGTGAATCAGAGATGGGGAATCAGAGGCGGGGAATCAGAGGCAGGAAATCAGACACGGGGATTCAGAGGCTGGGAATCAGACGGGGGGAATCAAAGGCGGGGAATCAGAGCTGGGGAATCTGAGGCAGGGAATCAGAGTTGGGGATTCAGAGGCGGGGAATCAGATATGGGGATACAGAGGCGGGGAATCAGAGGCGGGCAAACAGAGGCGGGGAATTAGATATGGGGAATCAGAGGTAGGGAATCAGAGGTGGTGAATCAGTGATGGGGAATCACAGGCGGGGAATCAGAGGCAGGGAATAGAACGCGGGGAATCAGAGGCAGGGAATCAGAGCTGGGGAATCAGAGGAGGGGATTCATAGTTGGGAATCAGAGGCGGGAATCAGATATGGGGAAACAGAGGCGGGGAATCAGAGGCGGTGAAACAGAGGCGGGGAATCAGATATGGGGAATCGGATGCAGGGAATCAGAGGCGGGGAATCAGAGCTGGGGAATCAGAGGCGGGGAATCAGAGTTGGGGCATCAGAGGTGGGGAATTAGATATAGGGAAACAGAGGCGGGGAATCAGAGGCGGGGAAACAGAGGCGGGGAATCAGATATGGGGAATCAGAGGTGGGGAATCAGAGGCAGGGAATCAGATGTGCGGAATCAGAGATGGGGAATAAGAGGCAGGGAATCAGAATCAGAAGCGGGGAATCAGAGGCCGGGAATCAGAGGCCGGGAATCAGATGCTGGGAATAAGAGGCCGGGAATCAGAGGTGGGGAATCAGATATGGGGTATCAGAGGTGGCGAATCAAAGGCGGTGAATCAGAGATGGGGAATCAGAGGCGGGGAATCAGAGGCAGGGAATCAGATGCGGGGAATCAGAGGCGGGGAATCAGAGCTGGCGAATCAGAGGCTGGGAATTAGAGGTGGGCAATCAGAGGCGGGGAATCAGATATGGGGAATCAGAGGCGGGGAATCAGAGGCGGGGAAACAGAGGCGGGGAATCAAATATAGGGAATCAGAGGTGGGGAATCAGAGGTTGTGAATCAGAAATGGGGAATCAAGGCGGGGAATCACAGGCAGGGAATCAGACGCGGGGAATCAGAGGCGGGGATTCAGAGCTGGGGAATCAGAGGCGGGGAATCAGAGTTGGGGAATCAGAGGCAGGGAATCAGATATGGGGAATCAGAGGCGGGGAATCAGAGGCGGGGAAACAGAGGCGGGGAATCAGATGTGGGGAATCAGAGGTGGGGAATCAGGGGCAGGGAATCAGTGGCAGGGAATCAGAGGCGGGGAATCAGAGGCGGGGAATCAAAGGCAGGGAATCAGACACGGGGAATCAGAGGCGGGGAATCAGAGATGGGGAATCAGAGGCGGGGAATCAGACGCAGGGAATCGGATGCCGGGAATTCGAGTCGGGGAATCAGAGCTGGGGAATCAGAGGCAGGGAATCAGAGTTGGGGAATCAGAGGCGGGGAATCAGATATGGGGAAATAGTGGCGGGGAATCAGATATGGGGAATCAGAGGTGTGGAATCAGAGGTTGGGAATCAGAGGCAGGGAATCAGAGTCCGGGAAACTGAGGCGGGGAATCAGATATTGGGAATCAGAGGTGGCGAATCAAAGGCGGTAAAACAGAGATGGGGAATCAGGGCAGGGAATAAGAGGCAGGGAATCAAACACGGGGAATCAGAGCTGGGGAATCAGAGGCGGGGAATCAGAGTTGGGAATCAGAGGCGGGGAATCAGAGGCGGGGAAACAGAGGCGGGGAATCAGATATGGGGAATCAGAGGTGGGGAATCCGAGGTTGGGAATCAGAGGCAGGGAATCAGAGGCGGAAAATCAGAGGCGGGGAATCAGAGGAAGGGAATCAGATGTGCGGAATCGGAGATGGGGAATCAGAGGCAGGGAATCAGAGGCGGGGAATCAGAGGCGGGGAATCAGAGGCCGGGAATCAGATATGGGGAAACAGAGGCGGGGAATCCGAGGCGGGGAAACAGAGGCGGGGAATCAGATATGGGGAATCAGAGGTGGGGAATCAGAGGTTGGGAATCAGAGGCAGGGAATCAGAGGCTTGGAATCAGATGCAGGGAATCAGATGCGGGGAATCAGAGGCGGGGAATCAGAGCTGGGGAATCAGAGGTGGGGAATCAGATTTGGGGAATCAGAGGCGGGGACTTAGATATTGGGAAACAGAGGCGGGGAATCGGAGGCGGGGAAACCCAGGCGGGGAATCAGATATGGGGAATCAGAGGTGGGGAATCAGAGGCAAGGAATCAGATGTGCGGAATCAGAGATGGGGAATCAGAGGCAGGGAATCAGAATCAGAAGCAGGGAATCAGAGGCCGGGAATCAGAGGCCGGAATCAGATGCTGGGAATCAGAGGCCTGAAATCAGAGGCGGGGAATCAGATTTGGGGAATCAGAGGTGGGGACTTAGATATTGGGAAACAGAGGCGGGGAATCAGAGGCGGGGAAACAGAGGCGGGGAATCAGATATGGGGAATTAGAGGTGGGGAATCAGAGGCAGGGAATCAGATGTGCGGAATCAGAGATGGGGAATCAGAGGCAGGGAATCAGAATCAGAAGCAGGGAATCAGATGTGCAGAATCAGAGGCGGGGAATCAGAGGCAGGGAATCAGATGCGGGGAATCAGAGGCGGGGAATCAGAGCTGGGGAATCAGAGGCGGGGTATTAGAGTTGGGGAATCAGAGGCAGGGAATCAGACATGGGGAAACAGAGGTAGGGAATCAGAGGCGGGGAAACAGAGGCAGGGAATCAGATATGGGGAATCAGAGGCCGGGAATCAGAGGTTGTGAATCAGAGATGGGGAATCAGAGGCGGGGAATCAGAGGCAGGGTATCTGACGCGGGGAATCAGAGGTGGGCAATCAGAGGCGGGGAATCAGATATGGGGAATCAGAGGCGGGGAATCAGAGGCGGGGAAACAGAGGCGGGGAATCAGATATGGGGAATCAGAGGTGGGGCATCAGAGGTTGTGAATCACAGATGGGGAATCAGAGGCGGGGAATCAGAGGCAGGGAATCAGACGCGGGGAATCAGAGGCAGGGATTCAGAGCTGGGGAATCAGAAGCGGGGAATCAGAGTTGGGGAATCAGAGGCGGGGAATCAGATATGGGGAATCAGAGGCAGGGAATCAGAGGCTGGGAATCAGAGGCAGGGAATCAGACGCGGGGAATCTGAGGCGGGGAATCAGAGCTGGGGAATCAGAGGTGGGGAATCAGAGTTGGGGAATCAGAGGCAGGGAATTGGATGTGCGGAATCAGAGATGGGGAATCAGAGGTGGGGAATCAGAGGTGGTGAATCAGAGATGGGGAATCAGAGGCGGGGAATCAGAGGCAGCAAATCAGACACGGGGATTCAGAGGCTGGGAATCAGACGGGGGGAATCAAAGGCGGGGCATCAGAGCTGGGGAATCTGAGGCAGGGAATCAGAGTTGGGTATTCAGAGGCGGGGAATCAGATATGGGGAAACAGAGGCGGGGAAACAGAGGCGGGCAAACAGAGGCGGGGAATTAGATATGGGGAATCAGAGGTAGGGAATCAGAGGTGGTGAATCAGTGATGGGGAATCACAGGCGGGGAATCAGAGGCAGGGAATAGAACGCGGGGAATCAGAGGCAGGGAATCAGAGCTGGGGAATCAGAGGCGGGGAATCATAGTTGGGAATCAGAGGCGGGAATCAGATATGGGGAAACAGAGGCGGGGAATCAGAGGCGAGGAAACAGAGGCGGGGAATCAGATATGGGGAATCGGATGCAGGGAATCAGAGGCGGGGAATCAGAGCTGGGGAATCAGAGGCGGGGAATCAGAGTTGGGGCATCAGAGGTGGGGAATTAGATATAGGGAAACAGAGGCGGGGAATCAGATGCGGGGAAACAGAGGCGGGGAATCAGATATGGGGAATCAGAGGTGGGGAATCAGAGGCAGTGAATCAGATGTGCGGAATCAGAGATGGGGAATCAGAGGCAGGGAATCAGAAGCGGGGAATCAGAGGCCGGGAATCAGAGGCCGGGAATCAGATGCTGGGAATAAGAGGCCGGGAATCAGAGGAGGGGAATCAGAGTCCGGGCATCAGAGATGGGGATTCAGAGGCGGGGAATGAGATATGGAGAATCAGAGGCGGGGAATCAGAGGCGGGGAAACAGAGGTGGGGAATCAGATATGGGGAATCAGAGGTGGCGAATCAAAGGCGGTGAATCAGAGATGGGGAATCAGAGGCGGGGAATCAGAGGCAGGGAATCAGATGCGGGGAATCAGAGGCGGGGAATCAGAGCTGGCGAATCAGATGCGGGGAATCAGAGGTGGGCAATCAGAGGCGGGGAATCAGATATGGGGAATCAGAGGCGGGGAATCAGAGGCGGGGAAACAGAGGCGGGGAATCAAATATAGGGAATCAGAGGTGGGGAATCAGAGGTTGTGAATCAGAGATGGGGAATCAAGGCGGGGAATCAGAGGCAGGGAATCAGACGCGGGGAATCAGAGGCGGGGATTCAGAGCTGGGGAATCTGAGGCGGGGAATCAGAGTTGGGGAATCAGAGGCAGGGAATCAGATATGGGGAATCAGAGGCGGGGAATCAGAGGCCGGGAATCAGATATGGGGAAACAGAGGCGGGGAATCCGAGGCGGGGAAACAGAGGCGGGGAATCAGATATGGGGAATCAGAGGTGGGGAATCAGAGGTTGGGAATCAGAGGCAGGGAATCACAGGCTTGGAATCAGATGCAGGGTATCAGATGCGGGGAATCAGAGGCGGGGAATCAGAGCTGGGGAATCAGAGGTGGGGAATCAGATTTGGGGAATCAGAGGTGGGGACTTAGATATTGGGAAACAGAGGCGGGGAATCAGAGGCGGGGAAACAGAGGCGGGGAATCAGATATGGGGAATCAGAGGTGCGGAATCAGAGGCAGGGAATCAGATGTGCGGAATCAGAGATGGGGAATCAGAGGCAGGGAATCAGATTCAGAAGCAGGGAATCAGAGGCCGGGAATCAGAGGCCGGAATCAGATGCTTGGAATCAGAGGCCTGGAATCAGAGGCGGGGAATCAGAGGCAGGGAATCAGATGCGGGGAATCAGAGGCGGGGAATCAGAGCTGGGGAATCAGAGGCGGGGTATTAGAGTTGGGGAATCAGAGGCGGGGAATCAGATATGGGGAAACAGAGGTGGGGAATCAGAGGCGGGGAAACAGAGGCAGGGAATCAGATATGGGGAATCAGAGGTGGGGCATCAGAGGTTGTGAATCACAGATGGGGAATCAGAGGCGGGGAATCAGAGGCAGGGAATCAGACGCGGGGAATCAGAGGCGGGGATTCAGAGCTGGGGAATCAGAAGCGGGGAATCAGAGTTGGGGAATCAGAGGCGGGGAATCAGATATGGGTAATCAGAGGCAGGGAATCAGAGGCGGGGAATCAGAGGCAGGGAATCAGACGCGGGGAATCTGAGGCGGGGAATCAGAGCTGGGGAATCAGAGGTGGGTAATCAGAGTTGGGGAATCAGAGGCAGGGAATTGGATGTGCGGAATCAGAGAGGGGGAATCAGAGGTGGGGAATCAGAGGCGGTGAATCAGAGATGGGGAATCAGAGGCGGGGAATCAGAGGCAGGAAATCAGACACTGGGATTCAGAGGCTGGGAATCAGACGGGGGGAATCAAAGGCGGGGAATCAGAGCTGGGGAATCTGAGGCAGGGAATCAGAGTTGGGGATTCAGAGGCGGGGAATCAGATATGGGGATACAGAGGCGGGGAATCAGAGGCGGGCAAACAGAGGCGGGGAATTAGATATGGGGAATCAGAGGTAGGGAATCAGAGGTGGTGAATCAGTGATGGGGAATCACAGGCGGGGAATCAGAGGCAGGGAATAGAACGCGGGGAATCAGAGGCAGGGAATCAGAGCTGGGGAATCAGAGGAGGGGATTCATAGTTGGGAATCAGAGGCGGGAATCAGATATGGGGAAACAGAGGCGGGGAATCAGAGGCGGTGAAACAGAGGCGGGGAATCAGATATGGGGAATCGGATGCAGGGAATCAGAGGCGGGGAATCAGAGCTGGGGAATCAGAGGCGGGGAATCAGAGTTGGGGCATCAGAGGTGGGGAATTAGATATAGGGAAACAGAGGCGGGGAATCAGAGGCGGGGAAACAGAGGCGGGGAATCAGATATGGGGAATCAGAGGTGGGGAATCAGAGGCAGGGAATCAGATGTGCGGAATCAGAGATGGGGAATAAGAGGCAGGGAATCAGAATCAGAAGCGGGGAATCAGAGGCCGGGAATCAGAGGCCGGGAATCAGATGCTGGGAATAAGAGGCCGGGAATCAGAGGTGGGGAATCAGATATGGGGTATCAGAGGTGGCGAATCAAAGGCGGTGAATCAGAGATGGGGAATCAGAGGCGGGGAATCAGAGGCAGGGAATCAGATGCGGGGAATCAGAGGCGGGGAATCAGAGCTGGCGAATCAGAGGCTGGGAATTAGAGGTGGGCAATCAGAGGCGGGGAATCAGATATTGGGAATCAGAGGCGGGGAATCAGAGGCGGGGAAACAGAGGCGGGGAATCAAATATAGGGAATCAGAGGTGGGGAATCAGAGGTTGTGAATCAGAGATGGGGAATCAAGGCGGGGAATCAGAGGCAGGGAATCAGACGCGGGGAATCAGAGGCGGGGATTCAGAGCTGGGGAATCAGAGGCGGGGAATCAGAGTTGGGGAATCAGAGGCAGGGAATCAGATATGGGGAATCAGAGGCGGGGAATCAGAGGCGGGGAAACAGAGGCGGGGAATCAGATGTGGGGAATCAGAGGTGGGGAATCAGGGGCAGGGAATCAGTGGCAGGGAATCAGAGGCGGGGAATCAGAGGCGGGGAATCAAAGGCAGGGAATCAGACACGGGGAATCAGAGGCGGGGAATCAGAGATGGGGAATCAGAGGCGGGGAATCAGAGGCAGGGAATCGGATGCCGGGAATCAGAGTCGGGGAATCAGAGCTGGGGAATCAGAGGCAGGGAATCAGAGTTGGGGAATCAGAGGCGGGGAATCAGATATGGGGAAATAGAGGCGGGGAATCAGATATGGGGAATCAGAGGTGTGGAATCAGAGGTTGGGAATCAGAGGCAGGGAATCAGAGTCCGGGAAACTGAGGCGGGGAATCAGATATTGGGAATCAGAGGTGGCGAATCAAAGGCGGTAAAACAGAGATGTGGAATCAGGGCAGGGAATAAGAGGCAGGGAATCAAACACGGGGAATCAGAGCTGGGGAATCAGAGGCGGGGAATCAGAGTTGGGAATCAGAGGCGGGGAATCAGAGGCGGGGAAACAGAGGCGGGGAATCAGATATGGGGAATCAGAGGTGGGGAATCCGAGGTTGGGAATCAGAGGCAGGGAATCAGAGGCGGAAAATCAGAGGCGGGGAATCAGAGGAAGGGAATCAGATGTGCGGAATCGGAGATGGGGAATCAGAGGCAGGGAATCAGAGGCGGGGAATCAGAGGCGGGGATTCAGAGGCCGGGAATCAGATATGGGGAAACAGAGGCGGGGAATCCGAGGCGGGGAAACAGAGGCGGGGAATCAGATATGGGGAATCAGAGGTGGGGAATCAGAGGTTGGGAATCAGAGGCAGGGAATCAGAGGCTTGGAATCAGATGCAGGGAATCAGATGCGGGGAATCAGAGGCGGGGAATCAGAGCTGGGGAATCAGAGGTGGGGAATCAGATTTGGGGAATCAGAGGCGGGGACTTAGATATTGGGAAACAGAGGCGGGGAATCGGAGACGGGGAAACCCAGGCGGGGAATCAGATATGGGGAATCAGAGGTGGGGAATCAGAGGCAAGGAATCAGATGTGCGGAATCAGAGATGGGGAATCAGAGGCAGGGAATCAGAATCAGAAGCAGGGAATCAGAGGCCGGGAATCAGAGGCCGGAATCAGATGCTGGGAATCAGAGGCCTGGAATCAGAGGCGGGGAATCAGAGGCAGGGAATCAGATGCGGGGAATCAGAGGCGGGGAATCAGAGCTGGGGAATCAGAGGCGGGGATTCTGAGTTGGGGAATCAGAGGCGGGGAATCAGATATGGGGAATCAGATGTGGGGAATCAGAGGTTGGGAATCAGAAGCAGGGAATCAGAGGCGGGGAATCAGAGGCGGGGAATCAGAGGCAGGGAATCCGATGTGCGGAATCGGAGATGGGGAATCAGAGGCAGGGAATCAGAGGCGGGGAATCAGAGGCGGAGAATCAGAAGCCGGGAATCAGATATGGGGAAACAGAGGCGGGGAATCAGAGGCGGGGAAACAGAGGCGGGGAATCAGATATGGGGAATCAGAGGTGGGGAATCAGAGGTTGGGAATCAGAGGCAGGGAATCAGAGGCTGGGAATCAGATGCAGGGAATCAGATGCGGGGAATCAGAGGCGGGGAATCAGAGCTGGGGAATCAGAGGTGGGGAATCAGAGTTGGGGAATCAGAGTCGGGGACTTAGATATGGGGAAACAGAGGCGGGGAATCAGAGGCGGGGAAACAGACGCGGGGAATCAGAGGCGGGGATTCAGAGCTGGGGAATCAGAGGCGGGGAATCAGAGTTGGGGAATCAGAGGCGGGGAATCAGATATGGGGAATCAGCGGCGGGGAATCAGAGGCGGGGAAACAGAGGCAGGGAATCAGATATGGGGAATCAGAGGTGGGGTATCAGGGGCAGGGAATCAGTGGCAGGGAATCAGAGGCGGGGAAACAGAGGCGGGGAATCAGAGGCAGGGAATCAGACACGTGGAATCAGATATGGGGAAACAGAGGCGGGGAATCAGAGGCGGGCAAACAGAGGCGGGGAATTAGATATGGGGAATCAGAGGTGGGGAATCAGAGGTGGTGAATCAGAGATGGGGAATCACAGGCGGGGAATCAGAGGCAGGGAATAGAACGCGGGGAATCAGAGGCGGGGAATCAGAGCTGGGGAATCAGAGGCGGGGAATCATAGTTGGGAATCAGAGGCGGGGAATCAGATATGGGGAAACAGAGGCGGGGAATCAAAGGCGGGGAAACAGAGGCGGGGAATCAGATATGGGGAATCGGATGCGGGGAATCAGAGGCGGGGAATGGGAGCTGGGGAATCAGAGGCGGGGTATCAGAGTTGGGGCATCTGAGGTGGGGAATTAGATATGGGGAAACAGAGGCGGGGAATCAGAGGCGGGGAAACAGAGGCGAGGAATCAGATATGGGGAATCAGAGGTGGGGAATCAGAGGCAGGGAATCAGATGTGCGGAATCAGAGATGGGGAATCAGAGGCAGGGAATCAGAATCAGAAGCGGGGAATCAGAGGCCGGGAATCAGAGGCCGGGATACAGATGCCGTGAATAAGAGGCCGGGAATCAGAGGTGGGGAATCAGAGTCCGGGAATCAGAGATGGGGATTCAGAGGCGGGGAATGATATATGGGGAATCAGAGGCGGGGAATCAGAGGCGGGGTAACAGAGGTGGGGAATCAGATATGGGGAATCAGAGGTGGCGAATCAGAGGCGGTGAATCAGAGATGGGGAATAAGAGGCGGGGAATCAGAGGCAGGGAATCAAACACGGGGAATCAGAGGCGGGGAATCAGAGCTGGGGAATCAGAGGCGGGGAATCAGAGTTGGGGAATCAGAGGCGGGGAATCAGATATGGGGAAACAGGGGCGGGGAATCAGAGGCAGGGAAACAGAGGCGGGGAATCAGATATGGGGAATCAGGGGTGGGGAATCAGAGGTTGGGAATCAGAGGCAGGGAATCAGAGGCGTGGAAACAGAGGCGGGGATTCAGATATGGGGAATCAGAGGTGGGGAATCAGGGGCGTGGAATCAGAGGCAGGGAATTAGATGTGGTGAATCAGAGATGGGGAATCAGATGCAGGGAATCAGAATCAGAAGCGGGGTATCAGTGGCCGGGAATCAGAGGAAGGTAATCAGAGGCAGGGGATCAAACACGGGGAATCAGAGGCTGGGAATCAGAGCTGGGGAATCAGAGGCGGGGAATCAGAGCTGGGGAATCACAGGCGGGGAATCAGAGATGGGGAATCAGAGGCGGGGAATCAGAGGCAGGGAATCAGATGCGGGGAATCAGAGGCGGGGAATCAGAGCTGGCGAATCAGAGGCGGGGAATCAGAGGTGGGCAATCAGAGGATGGGAATCAGATATGGGGAATCAGAGGCGGGGAATCAGAGCTGGGGAATCAAAGGCGGGGAATCAGAGTTGGGGAATCAGAGGCGGGGAATCAGATATGGGGAAACAGAGGCGGGGAATCAGAGGCGGTGAAACAGAGGCGGGGAATCAGATATTGGGAATCAGAGGTGGGGAATCAGAGTTTGGGAATCAGAGGCCTGGAATCAGAGGCGTGGAATCAGAGGCAGGGAATCAGATGCGGGGAATCAGAGGAGGGGAATCAGAGCTGGGGAATCAGAGGCGGGGTATTAGAGTTGGGGAATCAGAGGCGGGGAATCAGACGCGGGGAATCAGAGGGGGGGAATCATAGCTGGCGAATCAGAGGCGGGGAATCAGAGGTGGGCAATCAGAGGCCGGGAATCAGAGGTGGTGAATCAGAGATGGGGAATCAGAGGCGGGGAATCAGTGGCAGGGAATCAGATATGGGGAATCAGAGGCGTGGAATCAGAGGCAGGGAATCAGACACGGGGAATCAGACACGGGGAATCAGAGGTGGGGAATCAGAGGTGGGGAATCAGAGGCGGTGAATCAGAGATGGGGAATCAGAGGCGGGGAATCAGATATGGGGAATCAGAGGCTGGTATTCAGAGGCGGGGAATCAGAGGCAGGGAATCAGACACGGGGAATCAGAGGTGGGGAATCAGAGATGGGGAATCAGAGGCGGGGAATCAGAGTTGGGGATTCAGAGGCAGGGAATCGGATGTGCGGAATCAGAGATGGGGAATCAGAGGTGGGGAATCAGAGGCGGTGAATCAGAGATGGGGAATCAGAGGCGGGGAATCAGAGGCAGGAAATCAGACACGGGGATTCAGAGGCTGGGAATCAGACGGGGGGAATCAAAGGCGGGGAATCAGAGCTGGGGAATCAGAGGCAGGGAATCAGAGTTGGGGATTCAGAGACGGGGAATCAGATATGGGGAAACAGAGGCGGGGAATCAGAGGCGGGCAAACAGAGGCGGGGAATTAGATATGGGGAATCAGATGTGGGGAATCAGAGGTGGTGAATCAGTGATGGGGAATCACAGGCGGGGAATCAGAGGCAGGGAATAGAACGCAGGGAATCAGAGGCAGGGAATCAGAGCTGGGGAATCAGAGGCGGGGAATCATAGTTGGGAATCAGAGGCGGGGAATCAGATATGGGGAAACAGAGGCGGGGAATCAGAGGCGGGGAAACAGAGGCGGGGAATCAGATATGGGGAATCGGATGCGGGGAATCAGAGGCGGGGAATCAGAGCTGGGGAATCTGAGGCGGGGAATCAGAGTTGGGGCATCAGAGGTGGGGAATCAAATATAGGGAATCAGAGGTGGGGAATCAGAGGTTGTGAATCAGAGATGGGGAATCAAGGCGGGGAATCAGAGGCAGGGAATCAGACGCGGGGAATCAGAGGCGGGGATTCAGAGCTGGGGAATCAGAGGCGGGGAATCAGAGTTGGGGAATCAGAGGCAGGGAATCAGATATGGGGAATCAGAGGCGGGGAATCAGAGGCGGGGAAACAGAGGCGGGGAATCAGATGTGGGGAATCAGAGGTGGGGAATCAGGGGCAGGGAATCAGAGGCGGGGAATCAGAGGCGGGGAATCAAAGGCAGGGAATAAGACACGGGGAATCAGAGGCGGGGAATCAGAGATGGGGAATCAGAGGCGGGGAATCAGAGGCAGGGAATCGGATGCCGGGAATCAGAGTCGGGGAATCAGAGCTGGGGAATCAGAGGCGGGGAATCAGAGTTGGGGAATCAGAGGCGGGGAATCAGATATGGGGAAATAGAGGCGGGGAATCAGATATGGGGAATCAGAGGTGTGGAATCAGAGGTTGGGAATCAGAGGCAGGGAATCAGAGTCCGGGAAACTGAGGCGGGGAATCAGATATTGGGAATCAGAGGTGGCGAATCAAAGGCAGTGAAACAGAGATGGGGAATCAGGGCAGGGAATCAGAGGCAGGGAATCAAACACGGGGAATCAGAGCTGGGGAATCAGAGGCGGGGAATCAGAGTTGGGAATCAGAGGCGGGGAATCAGAGGCGGGGAAACAGAGGCGGGGAATCAGATATGGGGAATCAGAGGTGGGGAATCCGAGGTTGGGAATCAGAGGCAGGGAATCAGAGGCGGAAAATCAGAGGCGGGGAATCAGAGGAAGGGAATCAGATGTGCGGAATCGGAGATGGGGAATCAGAGGCAGGGAATCAGAGGCGGGGAATCAGAGGCGGGGAATCAGAGGCCGGGAATCAGATATGGGAAAACAGAGGCGGGGAATCCGAGGCGGGGAAACAGAGGCGGGGAATCAGATATGGGGAATCAGAGGTGGGGAATCAGAGGTTGGGAATCAGAGGCAGGGAATCAGAGGCTTGGAATCAGATGCAGGGAATCAGATGCGGGGAATCAGAGGCGGGGAATCAGAGCTGGGGAATCAGAGGTGGGGAATCAGATTTGGGGAATCAGAGGCGGGGACTTAGCTATTGGGAAACAGAGGCGGGGAATCAGAGGCGGGGAAACCCAGGCGGGGAATCAGATATGGGGAATCAGAGGTGGGGAATCAGAGGCAAGGAATCAGATGTGCGGAATCAGAGATGGGGAATCAGAGGCAGGGAATCAGAATCAGAAGCAGGGAATCAGAGGCCGGGAATCAGAGGCCGGAATCAGATGCTGGGAATCAGAGGCCTGGGATCAGAGGCGGGGAATCAGAGGCAGGGAATCAGATGCGGGGAATCAGAGGCGGGGAATCAGAGCTGGGGAATCAGAGGCGGGGATTCAGAGTTGGGGAATCAGAGGCGGGGAATCAGAGGCGGGGAAACAGAGGCGGGGAATCAGATATGGGGAATCAGAGGTGGGGAATCAGAGGTTGGGAATCAGAAGCAGGGAATCAGAGGCGGGGAATCAGAGGCGGGGAATCAGAGGCAGGGAATCCGATGTGCGGAATCGGAGATGGGGAATCAGAGGCAGGGAATCAGAGGCGGGGAATCAGAGGCGGAGAATCAGAGGCCGGGAATCAGATATGGGGAAACAGAGGCGGGGAATCAGAGGCGGGGAAACAGAGGCGGGGAATCAGATATGGGGAATCAGAGGTGGGGATTCAGAGTTGGGGAATCAGAGTCGGGGACTTAGATATGGGGAAACAGAGGCGGGGAATCAGAGGCGGGGAAACAGACGCGGGGAATCAGAGGCGGGGATTCAGAGCTGGGGAATCAGAGGCGGGGAATCAGAGTTGGGGAATCAGAGGCAGGGAATCAGATATGGGGAATCAGAGGCGGGGAATCAGAGGCGGGGAAACAGAGGCAGGGAATCAGATATGGGGAATCAGAGGTGGGTTATCAGGAGCAGGGAATCAGTGGCAGGGAATCAGAGGCGGGGAAACAGAGGCGGGGAATCAGAGGCAGGGAATCAGACACGGGGAATCAGATATGGGGAAACAGAGGCGGGGAATCAGAGGCGGGCAAACAGAGGCGGGGAATTAGATATGGGGAATCAGAGGTGGGGAATCAGAGGTGGTGAATCAGAGATGGGGAATCACAGGCGGGGAATCAGAGGCAGGGAATAGAACGCGGGGAATCAGAGGCGGGGAATCAGAGCTGGGGAATCAGAGGCGGGGAATCATAGTTGGGAATCAGAGGCGGGGAATCAGATATGGGGAAACAGAGGCGGGGAATCAAAGGCGGGGAAACAGAGGCGGGGAATCAGATATGGGGAATCGGATGCGGGGAATCTGAGGCGGGGAATGGGAGCTGGGGAATCAGAGGCGGGGTATCAGAGTTGGGGCATCTGAGGTGGGGAATTAGATATGGGGAAACAGAGGCGGGGAATCAGAGGCGGGGAAACAGAGGCGAGGAATCAGATATGGGGAATCAGAGGTGGGGAATCAGAGGCAGGGAATCAGATGTACGGAATCAGAGATGGGGAATCAGAGGCAGGGAATCAGAATCAGAAGCGGGGAATCAGAGGCCGGGAATCAGAGGCCGGGATTCAGATGCCGGGAATAAGAGGCCGGGAATCAGAGGTGGGGAATCAGAGTCCGGGAATCAGAGATGGGGATTCAGAGGCGGGGAATGATATATGGGGAATCAGAGGCGGGGAATCAGAGGCGGGGTAACAGAGGTGGGGAATCAGATATGGGGAATCAGAGGTGGCGAATCAAAGGCGGTGAATCAGAGATGGGGAATCAGAGGCGGGGAATCAGAGGCAGGGAATCAAACACGGAGAATCAGAGGCGGGGAATCAGAGCTGGGGAATCAGAGGCGGGGAATCAGAGTTGGGGATTCAGAGGCGGGGAATCAGATATGGGGAAACAGGGGCGGGGAATCAGAGGCAGGGAAACAGAGGCGGGGAATCAGATATGGGGAATCAGGGGTGGGGAATCAGAGGTTGGGAATCAGAGGCAGGGAATCAGAGGCGTGGAAACAGAGGCGGGGATTCAGATATGGGGAATCAGAGGTGGGGAATCAGGGGCGTGGAATCAGAGGCAGGGAATTAGATGTGGTGAATCAGAGATGGGGAATCAGAGGCAGGGAATCAGAATCAGAAGCGGGGTATCAGTGGCCGGGAATCAGAGGAAGGTAATCAGAGGCAGGGGATCAAACACGGGGAATCAGAGGCTGGGAATCAGAGCTGGGGAATCACAGGCGGGGAATCACAGGCGGGGAATCAGAGATGGGGAATCAGAGGCGGGGAATCAGAGGCAGGGAATCAGATGCGGGGAATCAGAGGCGGGGAATCAGAGCTGGCGAATCAGAGGCGGGGAATCAGAGGTGGGCAATCAGAGGATGGGAATCAGATATGGGGAATCAGAGGCGGGGAATCAGAGCTGGGGAATCACAGGCGGGGATTCTGAGTTGGGGAATCAGAGGCGGGGAATCAGATATGGGGAAACAGAGGCGGGGAATCAGAGGCGGTGAAACAGAGGAGGGGAATCAGATATTGGGAATCAGAGGTGGGGAATCAGAGGTTGGGAAACAGAGGCCTGGAATCAGAGGCGTGGAATCAGAGGCAGGGAATCAGATGCGGGGAATCAGAGGAGGGGAATCAGAGCTGGGGAATCAGAGGCGGGGTATTAGAGTTGGGGAATCAGAGGCGGGGAATCAGACGCGGGGAATCAGAGGGGGGGAATCATAGCTGGCGAATCAGAGGCGGGGAATCAGAGGTGGGCAATCAGAGGCCGGGAATCAGAGGTGGTGAATCAGAGATGGGGAATCAGAGGCGGGGAATCAGTGGCAGGGAATCAGATATGGGGAATCAGAGGTGGGGAATCAGAGTTGGGGATTCAGAGGCAGGGAATCGGATGTGCGGAATCAGAGATGGGGAATCAGAGGTGGGGAATCAGAGGCGGTGAATCAGAGATGGGGAATCAGAGGCGGGGAATCAGAGGCAGGAAATCAGACACGGGGATTCAGAGGCTGGGAATCAGACGGGGGGAATCAAAGGCGGGGAATCAGAGCTGGGGAATCAGAGGCAGGGAATCAGAGTTGGGGATTCAGAGACGGGGAATCAGATATGGGGAAACAGAGGCGGGGAATCAGAGGCGGGCAAACAGAGGCGAGGAATTAGATATGGGGAATCAGATGTGGGGAATCAGAGGTGGTGAATCAGTGATGGGGAATCACAGGCGGGGAATCAGAGGCAGGGAATAGAACGCAGGGAATCAGAGGCAGGGAATCAGAGCTGGGGAATCAGAGGCGGGGAATCATAGTTGGGAATCAGAGGCGGGGAATCAGATATGGGGAAACAGAGGCGGGGAATCAGAGGCGGGGAAACAGAGGCGGGGAATCAGATATGGGGAATCGGATGCGGGGAATCAGAGGCGGGGAATCAGAGCTGGGGAATCTGAGGCGGGGAATCAGAGTTGGGGCATCAGAGGTGGGGAATCAAATATAGGGAATCAGAGGTGGGGAATCAGAGGTTGTGAATCAGAGATGGGGAATCAAGGCGGGGAATCAGAGGCAGGGAATCAGACGCGGGGAATCAGAGGCGGGGATTCAGAGCTGGGGAATCAGAGGCGGGGAATCAGAGTTGGGGAATCAGAGGCAGGGAATCAGATATGGGGAATCAGAGGCGGGGAATCAGAGGCGGGGAAACAGAGGCGGGGAATCAGATGTGGGGAATCAGAGGTGGGGAATCAGGGGCAGGGAATCAGTGGCAGGGAATCAGAGGCGGGGAATCAGAGGCGGGGAATCAAAGGAGGGAATAAGACACGGGGAATCAGAGGCGGGGAATCAGAGATGGGGAATCAGAGGCGGGGAATCAGAGGCAGGGAATCGGATGCCGGGAATCAGAGTCGGAGAATCAGAGCTGGGGAATCAGAGGCGGGGAATCAGAGTTGGGGAATCAGAGGCGGGGAATCAGATATGGGGAAATAGAGGCGGGGAATCAGATATGGGGAATCAGAGGTGTGGAATCAGAGGTTGGGAATCAGAGGCAGGGAATCAGAGTCCGGGAAACTGAGGCGGGGAATCAGATATTGGGAATCAGAGGTGGCGAATCAAAGGCAGTGAAACAGAGATGGGGAATCAGGGCAGGGAATCAGAGGCAGGGAATCAAACACGGGGAATCAGAGCTGGGGAATCAGAGGCGGGGAATCAGAGTTGGGAATCAGAGGCGGGGAATCAGAGGCGGGGAAACAGAGGCGGGGAATCAGATATGGGGAATCAGAGGTGGGGAATCCGAGGTTGGGAATCAGAGGCAGGGAATCAGAGGCGGAAAATCAGAGGCGGGGAATCAGAGGAAGGGAATCAGATGTGCGGAATCGGAGATGGGGAATCAGAGGCAGGGAATCAGAGGCGGGGAATCAGAGGCGGGGAATCAGAGGCCGGGAATCAGATATTGGAAAACAGAGGCGGGGAATCCGAGGCGGGGAAACAGAGGCGGGGAATCAGATATGGGGAATCAGAGGTGGGGAATCAGAGGTTGGGAATCAGAGGCAGGGAATCAGAGGCTTGGAATCAGATGCAGGGAATCAGATGCGGGGAATCAGAGGCGGGGAATCAGAGCTGGGGAATCAGAGGTGGGGAATCAGATTTGGGGAATCAGAGGCGGGGACTTAGCTATTGGGAAACAGAGGCGGGGAATCAGAGGCGGGGAAACCCAGGCGGGGAATCAGATATGGGGAATCAGAGGTGGGGAATCAGAGGCAAGGAATCAGATGTGCGGAATCAGAGATGGGGAATCAGAGGCAGGGAATCAGAATCAGAAGCAGGGAATCAGAGGCCGGGAATCAGAGGCCGGAATCAGATGCTGGGAATCAGAGGCCTGGGATCAGAGGCGGGGAATCAGAGGCAGGGAATCAGATGCGGGGAATCAGAGGCGGGGAATCAGAGCTGGGGAATCAGAGGCGGGGATTCAGAGTTGGGGAATCAGAGGCGGGGAATCAGAGGCGGGGAAACAGAGGCGGGGAATCAGATATGGGGAATCAGAGGTGGGGAATCAGAGGTTGGGAATCAGAAGCAGGGAATCAGAGGCGGGGAATCAGAGGCGGGGAATCAGAGGCAGGGAATCCGATGTGCGGAATCGGAGATGGGGAATCAGAGGCAGGGAATCAGAGGCGGGGAATCAGAGGCGGAGAATCAGAGGCCGGGAATCAGATATGGGGAAACAGAGGCGGGGAATCAGAGGCGGGGAAACAGAGGCGGGGAATCAGATATGGGGAATCAGAAGTGGGGATTCAGAGTTGGGGAATCAGAGTCGGGGACTTAGATATGGGGAAACAGAGGCGGGGAATCAGAGGCGGGGAAACAGACGCGGGGAATCAGAGGCGGGGATTCAGAGCTGGGGAATCAGAGGCGGGGAATCAGAGTTGTGGAATCAGAGGCAGGGAATCAGATATGGGGAATCAGAGGCGGGGAATCAGAGGCGGGGAAACAGAGGCAGGGAATCAGATATGGGGAATCAGAGGTGGGTTATCAGGAGCAGGGAATCAGTGGCAGGGAATCAGAGGCGGGGAAACAGAGGCGGGGAATCAGAGGCAGGGAATCAGACACGGGGAATCAGATATGGGGAAACAGAGGCGGGGAATCAGAGGCGGGCAAACAGAGGCGGGGAATTAGATATGGGGAATCAGAGGTGGGGAATCAGAGGTGGTGAATCAGAGATGGGGAATCACAGGCGGGGAATCAGAGGCAGGGAATAGAACGCGGGGAATCAGAGGCGGGGAATCAGAGCTGGGGAATCAGAGGCGGGGAATCATATTTGGGAATCAGAGGCGGGGAATCAGATATGGGGAAACAGAGGCGGGGAATCAAAGGCGGGGAAACAGAGGCGGGGAATCAGATATGGGGAATCGGATGCAGGGAATCTGAGGCGGGGAATGGGAGCTGGGGAATCAGAGGCGGGGTATCAGAGTTGGGGCATCTGAGGTGGGGAATTAGATATGGGGAAACAGAGGCGGGGAATCAGAGGCGGGGAAACAGAGGCGAGGAATCAGATATGGGGAATCAGAGGTGGGGAATCAGAGGCAGGGAATCAGATGTACGGAATCAGAGATGGGGAATCAGAGGCAGGGAATCAGAATCAGAAGCGGGGAATCAGAGGCCGGGAATCAGAGGCCGGGATTCAGATGCCGGGAATAAGAGGCCGGGAATCAGAGGTGGGGAATCAGAGTCCGGGAATCAGAGATGGGGATTCAGAGGCGGGGAATGATATATGGGGAATCAGAGGCGGGGAATCAGAGGCGGGGTAACAGAGGTGGGGAATCAGATATGGGGAATCAGAGGTGGCGAATCAAAGGCGGTGAATCAGAGATGGGGAATCAGAGGCGGGGAATCAGAGGCAGGGAATCAAACACGGAGAATCAGAGGCGGGGAATCAGAGCTGGGGAATCAGAGGCGGGGAATCAGAGTTGGGGAATCAGAGGCGGGGAATCAGATATGGGGAAACAGGGGCGGGGAATCAGAGGCAGGGAAACAGAGGCGGGGAATCAGATATGGGGAATCAGGGGTGGGGAATCAGAGGTTGGGAATCAGAGGCAGGGAATCAGAGGCGTGGAAACAGAGGCGGGGATTCAGATATGGGGAATCAGAGGTGGGGAATCAGGGGCGTGGAATCAGAGGCAGGGAATTAGATGTGGTGAATCAGAGATGGGGAATCAGAGGCAGGGAATCAGAATCAGAAGCGGGGTATCAGTGGCCGGGAATCAGAGGAAGGTAATCAGAGGCAGGGGATCAAACACGGGGAATCAGAGGCTGGGAATCAGAGCTGGGGAATCACAGGCGGGGAATCACAGGCGGGGAATCAGAGATGGGGAATCAGAGGCGGGGAATCAGAGGCAGGGAATCAGATGCGGGGAATCAGAGGCGGGGAATCAGAGCTGGCGAATCAGAGGCGGGGAATCAGAGGTGGGCAATCAGAGGATGGGAATCAGATATGGGGAATCAGAGGCGGGGAATCAGAGCTGGGGAATCACAGGCGGGGATTCAGAGTTGGGGAATCAGAGGCGGGGAATCAGATATGGGGAAACAGAGGCGGGGAATCAGAGGCGGTGAAACAGAGGCGGGGAATCAGATATTGGGAATCAGAGGTGGGGAATCAGAGGTTGGGAATCAGAGGCCTGGAATCAGAGGCGTGGAATCAGAGGCAGGGAATCAGATGCGGGGAATCAGAGGAGGGGAATCAGAGCTGGGGAATCAGAGGCGGGGTATTAGAGTTGGGGAATCAGAGGCGGGGAATCAGACGCGGGGAATCAGAGGGGGGGAATCATAGCTGGCGAATCAGAGGCGGGGAATCAGAGGTGGGCAATCAGAGGCCGGGAATCAGAGGTGGTGAATCAGAGATGGGGAATCAGAGGCGGGGAATCAGTGGCAGGGAATCAGATATGGGGAATCAGAGGTGGGGAATCTGAGTTGGGGAATCAGAGGCAGGGAATTGGATGTGCGGAATCAGAGATGGGGAATCAGAGGTGGGGAATCAGAGGCGGTGAATCAGAGATGGGGAATCAGAGGCGGGGAATCAGAGGCAGGAAATCAGACACGGGGATTCAGAGGCTGGGAATCAGAGATGGGGATTCAGAGGCGGGGAATGAGATATGGAGAATCAGAGGCGGGGAATCAGAGGCCGGGAAACAGAGGTGGGGAATCAGATATGGGGAATCAGAGGTGGCGAATCAAAGGCGGTGAATCAGAGATGGGGAATCAGAGGCGGGGAATCAGAGGCAGGGAATCAGATGCGGGGAATCAGAGGCGGAGAATCAGAGCTGGCGAATCAGAGGCGGGGAATCAGAGGTGGGCAATCAGAGCCGGGGAATCAGATATGGGGAATCAGAGGCGGGTAATCAGAGGCGGGGAAACAGAGGTGGGGAATCAGATATGGGGAAAGAGAGGTGGCGAATCAAAGGCGGTGAATCAGAGATGGGGAATCAGAGGCGGGGAATCAGAGGCAGGGAATCAAAAACGGGGAATCAGAGGCGGGGAAGCAGAGTAGGAGATTCAGACGTGGGGAATCAGATATGGGGAAACAGGGGCGGGGAATCAGAGGCGGGGAAACAGAGGCGGGGAATCAGATATGGGGAATCAGAGGTGTGGAATCAGAGGTTGGGAATCAGAGGCTGGGAATCAGATGCAGGGAATCAGATGCGGGGAATCAGAGGCGGGGAATCAGAGCTGGGGAATCAGAGGTGGGGAATCAGAGTTGGGGAATCAGAGTCGGGGACTTAGATATGGGGAAACAGAGGCGGGGAATCAGAGGCGGGGAATCAGAGGCTGGTAATCAGATGCAGGGAATCAGATGCGGGGAATCAGAGGCGGGGAATCAGAGCTGGGGAATCAGAGGTGGGGAATCAGAGTTGGGGAATCAGAGTCGGGGACTTAGATATGGGGAAACAGAGGCGGGGAATCAGAGGCGGGGAAACAGACGCGGGGAATCAGATATGGGGAATCAGAGGTGGGGTATCAGGGGCAGGGAATCAGTGGCAGGGAATCAGAGGCGGGGAAACAGAGGCGGGGAATCAGAGGCAGGGAATCAGACACGTGGAATCAGATATGGGGAAACAGAGGCGGGGAATCAGAGGCGGGCAAACAGAGGCGGGGAATTAGATATGGGGAATCAGAGGTGGGGAATCAGAGGTGGTGAATCAGAGATGGGGAATCACAGGCGGGGAATCAGAGGCACGTAATAGAACGCGGGGAATCAGAGGCGGGGAATCAGAGCTGGGGAATCAGAGGCGGGCAATCATAGTTGGGAATCAGAGGCGGGGAATCAGATATGGGGAAACAGAGGCGGGGAATCAAAGGCGGGGAAACAGAGGCGGGGAATCAGATATGGGGAATCGGATGCGGGGAATCAGAGGCGGGGAATGGGAGCTGGGGAATCAGAGGCGGGGTATCAGAGTTGGGGCATCTGAGGTGGGGAATTAGATATGGGGAAACAGAGGCGGGGAATCAGAGGCGGGGAAACAGAGGCGAGGAATCAGATATGGGGAATCAGAGGTGGGGAATCAGAGGCAGGGAATCAGATGTGCGGAATCAGAGATGGGGAATCAGAGGCAGGGAATCAGAATCAGAAGCGGGGAATCAGAGGCCGGGAATCAGAGGCCGGGATTCAGATGCCGGGAATAAGAGGCCGGGAATCAGAGGTGGGGAATCAGAGTCCGGGAATCAGAGATGGGGATTCAGAGGCGGGGAATGATATATGGGGAATCAGAGGCGGGGAATCAGAGGCGGGGTAACAGAGGTGGGGAATCAGATATGGGGAATCAGAGGTGGCGAATCAAAGGCGGTGAATCAGAGATGGGGAATCAGAGGCGGGGAATCAGAGGCAGGGAATCAAACACGGGGAATCAGAGGCGGGGAATCAGAGCTGGGGAATCAGAGGCGGGGAATCAGAGTTGGGGAATCAGAGGCGGGGAATCAGATATGGGGAAACAGGGGCGGGGAATCAGAGGCAGGGAAACAGAGGCGGGGAATCAGATATGGGGAATCAGGGGTGGGGAATCAGAGGTTGGGAATCAGAGGCAGGGAATCAGAGGCGTGGAAACAGAGGCGGGGATTCAGATATGGGGAATCAGAGGTGGGGAATCAGGGGCGTGGAATCAGAGGCAGGGAATTAGATGTGGTGAATCAGAGATGGGGAATCAGATGCAGGGAATCAGAATCAGAAGCGGGGTATCAGTGGCCGGGAATCAGAGGAAGGTAATCAGAGGCAGGGGATCAAACACGGGGAATCAGAGGCTGGGAATCAGAGCTGGGGAATCAGAGGCGGGGAATCAGAGCTGGGGAATCACAGGCGGGGAATCAGAGATGGGGAATCAGAGGCGGGGAATCAGAGGCAGGGAATCAGATGCGGGGAATCAGAGGCGGGGAATCAGAGCTGGCGAATCAGAGGCGGGGAATAAGAGGTGGGCAATCAGAGGATGGGAATCAGATATGGGGAATCAGAGGCGGGGAATCAGAGGTGGGCAATCAGAGGATGGGAATCAGATATGGGGAATCAGAGGCGGGGAATCAGAGCTGGGGAATCACAGGCGGGGAATCAGAGTTGGGGAATCAGAGGCGGGGAATCAGATATGGGGAAACAGAGGCGGGGAATCAGAGGCGGTGAAACAGAGGCGGGGAATCAGATATTGGGAATCAGAGGTGGGGAATCAGAGGTTGGGAATCAGAGGCCTGGAATCAGAGGCGTGGAATCAGAGGCAGGGAATCAGATGCGGGGAATCAGAGGAGGGGAATCAGAGCTGGGGAATCAGAGGCGGGGTATTAGAGTTGGGGAATCAGAGGCGGGGAATCAGACGCGGGGAATCAGAGGGGGGGAATCATAGCTGGCGAATCAGAGGCGGGGAATCAGAGGTGGGCAATCAGAGGCCGGGAATCAGAGGTGGTGAATCAGAGATGGGGAATCAGAGGCGGGGAATCAGTGGCAGGGAATCAGATATGGGGAATCAGAGGCATGGAATCAGAGGCAGGGAATCAGACACGGGGAATCAGACACGGGGAATCAGAGGTGGGGAATCAGAGATGGGGAATCAGAGGCGGTGAATCAGAGATGGGGAATCAGAGGCGGGGAATCAGAGGCAGGAAATCAGACACTGGGATTCAGAGGCTGGGAATCAGACGGGGGGAATCAAAGGCGGGGAATCAGAGCTGTGGAATCAGAGGCAGGGAATCAGAGGCGGGGAATCAGATATGGGGAATCAGAGGCTGGTATTCAGAGGCGGGGAATCAGAGGCAGGGAATCAGACACGGGGAATCAGAGGTGGGGAATCAGAGATGGGGAATCAGAGGCGGGGAATCAGAGTTGGGGATTCAGAGGCAGGGAATCGGATGTGCGGAATCAGAGATGGGGAATCAGAGGTGGGGAATCAGAGGCGGTGAATCAGAGATGGGGAATCAGAGGCGGGGAATCAGAGGCAGGAAATCAGACACGGGGATTCAGAGGCTGGGAATCAGACGGGGGGAATCAAAGGCGGGGAATCAGAGCTGGGGAATCAGAGGCAGGGAATCAGAGTTGGGGATTCAGAGACGGGGAATCAGATATGGGGAAACAGAGGCGGGGAATCAGAGGCGGGCAAACAGAGGCGGGGAATTAGATATGGGGAATCAGATGTGGGGAATCAGAGGTGGTGAATCAGTGATGGGGAATCACAGGCGGGGAATCAGAGGCAGGGAATAGAACGCAGGGAATCAGAGGCAGGGAATCAGAGCTGGGGAATCAGAGGCGGGGAATCATAGTTGGGAATCAGAGGCGGGGAATCAGATATGGGGAAACAGAGGCGGGGAATCAGAGGCGGGGAAACAGAGGCGGGGAATCAGATATGGGGAATCGGATGCGGGGAATCAGAGGCGGGGAATCAGAGCTGGGGAATCAGAGGCGGGGAATCAGAGTTGGGGCATCAGAGGTGGGGAATCAAATATAGGGAATCAGAGGTGGGGAATCAGAGGTTGTGAATCAGAGATGGGGAATCAAGGCGGGGAATCAGAGGCAGGGAATCAGACGCGGGGAATCAGAGGCGGGGATTCAGAGCTGGGGAATCAGAGGCGGGGAATCAGCGTTGGGGAATCAGAGGCAGGGAATCAGATATGGGGAATCAGAGGCGGGGAATCAGAGGCGGGGAAACAGAGGCGGGGAATCAGATGTGGGGAATCAGAGGTGGGGAATCAGGGGCAGGGAATCAGTGGCAGGGAATCAGAGGCGGGGAATCAGAGGCGGGGAATCAAAGGCAGGGAATCAGACACGGGGAATCAGAGGCGGGGAATCAGAGATGGGGAATCAGAGGCGGGGAATCAGAGGCAGGGAATCGGATGCCGGGAATCAGAGTCGGGGAATCAGAGCTGGGGAATCAGAGGCGGGGAATCAGAGTTGGGGAATCAGAGGCGGGGAATCAGATATGGGGAAATAGAGGCGGGGAATCAGATATGGGGAATCAGAGGTGTGGAATCAGAGGTTGGGAATCAGAGGCAGGGAATCAGAGTCCGGGAAACTGAGGCGGGGAATCAGATATTGGGAATCAGAGGTGGCGAATCAAAGGCGGTGAAACAGAGATGGGGAATCAGGGCAGGGAATCAGAGGCAGGGAATCAAACACGGGGAATCAGAGCTGGGGAATCAGAGGCGGGGAATCAGAGTTGGGAATCAGAGGCGGGGAATCAGAGGCGGGGAAACAGAGGCGGGGAATCAGATATGGGGAATCAGAGGTGGGGAATCCGAGGTTGGGAATCAGAGGCAGGGAATCAGAGGCGGAAAATCAGAGGCGTGGAATCAGAGGAAGGGAATCAGATGTGCGGAATCGGAGATGGGGAATCAGAGGCAGGGAATCAGAGGCGGGGAATCAGATGCGGGGAATCAGAGGCCGGGAATCAGATATGGGGAAACAGAGGCGGGGAATCCGAGGCGGGGAAACAGAGGCGGGGAATCAGATATGGGGAATCAGAGGTGGGGAATCAGAGGTTGGGAATCAGAGGCAGGGAATCAGAGGCTTGGAATCAGATGCAGGGAATCAGATGCGGGGAATCAGAGGCGGGGAATCAGAGCTGGGGAATCAGAGGTGGGGAATCAGATTTGGGGAATCAGAGGCGGGGACTTAGATATTGGGAAACAGAGGCGGGGAATCAGAGGCGGGGAAACCCAGGCGGGGAATCAGATATGGGGAATCAGAGGTGGGGAATCAGAGGCAAGGAATCAGATGTGCGGAATCAGAGATGGGGAATCAGAGGCAGGGAATCAGAATCAGAAGCAGGGAATCAGAGGCCGGGAATCAGAGGCCGGAATCAGATGCTGGGAATCAGAGGCCTGGGATCAGAGGCGGGGAATCAGAGGCAGGGAATCAGATGCGGGGAATCAGAGGCGGGGAATCAGAGCTGGGGAATCAGAGGCGGGGATTCAGAGTTGGGGAATCAGAGGCGAAGAATCAGAGGCGGGGAAACAGAGGCGGGGAATCAGATATGGGGAATCAGAGGTGGGGAATCAGAGGTTGGGAATCAGAAGCAGGGAATCAGAGGCGGGGAATCAGAGGCGGGGAATCAGAGGCAGGGAATCCGATGTGCGGAATCGGAGATGGGGAATCAGAGGCAGGGAATCAGAGGCGGGGAATCAGAGGCGGAGAATCAGAGGCCGGGAATCAGATATGGGGAAACAGAGGCGGGGAATCAGAGCTGGGGAATCAGAGGTGGGGAATCAGAGTTGGGGAATCAGAGTCGGGGACTTAGATATGGGGAAACAGAGGCGGGGAATCAGAGGCGGGGAAACAGACGCGGGGAATCAGAGGCGGGGATTCAGAGCTGGGGAATCAGAGGCGGGGAATCAGAGTTGGGGAATCAGAGGCAGGGAATCAGATATGGGGAATCAGAGGCGGGGAATCAGAGGCGGGGAAACAGAGGCAGGGAATCAGATATGGGGAATCAGAGGTGGGTTATCAGGAGCAGGGAATCAGTGGCAGGGAATCAGAGGCGGGGAAACAGAGGCGGGGAATCAGAGGCAGGGAATCAGACACGGGGAATCAGATATGGGGAAACAGAGGCGGGGAATCAGAGGCGGGCAAACAGAGGCGGGGAATTAGATATGGGGAATCAGAGGTGGGGAATCAGAGGTGGTGAATCAGAGATGGGGAATCACAGGCGGGGAATCAGAGGCAGGGAATAGAACGCGGGGAATCAGATGCGGGGAATCAGAGCTCGGGAATCAGAGGCGGGGAATCATAGTTGGGAATCAGAGGCGGGGAATCAGATATGGGGAAACAGAGGCGGGGAATCGAAGGCGGGGAAACAGAGGCGGGGAATCAGATATGGGGAATCGGATGCGGGGAATCAGAGGCGGGGAATGGGAGCTGGGGAATCAGAGGCGGGGTATCAGAGTTGGGGCATCTGAGGTGGTGAATTAGATATGGGGAAACAGAGGCGGGGAATCAGAGGCGGGGAAACAGAGGCGAGGAATCAGATATGGGGAATCAGAGGTGGGGAATCAGAGGCAGGGAATCAGATGTACGGAATCAGAGATGGGGAATCAGAGGCAGGGAATCAGAATCAGAAGCGGGGAATCAGAGGCCGGGAATCAGAGGCCGGGATTCATATGCCGGGAATAAGAGGCCGGGAATCAGAGGTGGGGAATCAGAGTCCGGGAATCAGAGATGGGGATTCAGAGGCGGGGAATGAGATATGGAGAATCAGAGGCGGGGAATCAGAGGCCGGGAAACAGAGGTGGGGAATCAGATATGGGGAATCAGAGGTGGCGAATCAAAGGCGGTGAATCAGAGATGGGGAATCAGAGGCGGGGAATCAGAGGCAGGGAATCAGATGCGGGGAATCAGAGGCGGGGAATCAGAGCTGGCGAATCTGAGGCGGGGAATCAGAGGTGGGCAATCAGAGCCGGGGAATCAGATATGGGGAATCAGAGGCGGGTAATCAGAGGCGGGGAAACAGAGGTGGGGAATCAGATATGGGGAAAGAGAGGTGGCGAATCAAAGGCGGTGAATCAGAGATGGGGAATCGGAGGCGGGGAAACAGAGGCGAGGAATCAGATATGGGGAATCAGAGGTGGGGAATCAGAGGCAGGGAATCAGATGTACGGAATCAGAGATGGGGAATCAGAGGCAGGGAATCAGAATCAGAAGCGGGGAATCAGAGGCCGGGAATCAGAGGCCGGGATTCAGATGCCGGGAATAAGAGGCCGGGAATCAGAGGTGGGGAATCAGAGTCCGGGAATCAGAGATGGGGATTCAGAGGCGGGGAATGATATATGGGGAATCAGAGGCGGGGAATCAGAGGCGGGGTAACAGAGGTGGGGAATCAGATATGGGGAATCAGAGGTGGCGAATCAAAGGCGGTGAATCAGAGATGGGGAATCAGAGTTGGGGAATCAGAGGCGGGGAATCAGATATGGGGAAACAGGGGCGGGGAATCAGATATGGGGAATCAGGGGTGGGGAATCAGAGGTTGGGAATCAGAGGCAGGGAATCAGAGGCGTGGAAACAGAGGCGGGGATTCAGATATGGGGAATCAGAGGTGGGGAATCAGGGGCGTGGAATCAGAGGCAGGGAATTAGATGTGGTGAATCAGAGATGGGGAATCAGAGGCAGGGAATCAGAATCAGAAGCGGGGTATCAGTGGCCGGGAATCAGAGGAAGGTAATCAGAGGCAGGGGATCAAACACGGGGAATCAGAGGCTGGGAATCTGAGCTGGGGAATCACAGGCGGGGAATCAGAGATGGGGAATCAGAGGCGGGGAATCAGAGGCAGGGAATCAGATGCGGGGAATCAGAGGCGGGGAATCAGAGCTGGCGAATCAGAGGCGGGGAATCAGAGGTGGGCAATCAGAGGATGGGAATCAGATATGGGGAATCAGAGGCGGGGAATCAGAGCTGGGGAATCACAGGCGGGGAATCAGAGTTGGGGAATCAGAGGCAGGGAATCAGATATGGGGAAACAGAGGCGGGGAATCAGAGGCGGTGAAACAGAGGCGGGGAATCAGATATTGGGAATCAGAGGTGGGGAATCAGAGGTTGGGAATCAGAGGCCTGGAATCAGAGGCGTGGAATCAGAGGCAGGGAATCAGATGCGGGGAATCAGAGGAGGGGAATCAGAGCTGGGGAATCAGAGGCGGGGTATTAGAGTTGGGGAATCAGAGGCGGGGAATCAGACGCGGGGAATCAGAGGGGGGGAATCATAGCTGGCGAATCAGAGGCGGGGAATCAGAGGTGGGCAATCAGAGGCCGGGAATCAGAGGTGGTGAATCAGAGATGGGGAATCAGAGGCGGGGAATCAGTGGCAGGGAATCAGATATGGGGAATCAGAGGTGGGGAATCTGAGTTGGGGAATCAGAGGCAGGGAATTGGATGTGCGGAATCAGAGATGGGGAATCAGAGGTGGGGAATCAGAGGCGGTGAATCAGAGATGGGGAATCAGAGGCGGGGAATCAGAGGCAGGAAATCAGACACGGGGATTCAGAGGCTGGGAATCAGACGGGGGGAATCAAAGGCGGGGAATCAGAGCTGGGGAATCAGAGGCAGGGAATCAGAGGCGGGGAATCAGATATGGGGAATCAGAGGCTGGTATTCAGAGGCGGGGAATCAGAGGCAGGGAATCAGACACGGGGAATCAGAGGTGGGGAATCAGAGATGGGGAATCAGAGGCGGGGAATCAGAGTTGGGGATTCAGAGGCAGGGAATCGGATGTGCAGAATCAGAGATGGGGAATCAGAGGTGGGGAATCAGAGGCGGTGAATCAGAGATGGGGAATCAGAGGCGGGGAATCAGAGGCAGGAAATCAGACACGGGGATTCAGAGGCTGGGAATCAGACGGGGGGAATCAAAGGCGGGGAATCAGAGCTGGGGAATCAGAGGCAGGGAATCAGAGTTGGGGATTCAGAGACGGGGAATCAGATATGGGGAAACAGAGGCGGGGAATCAGAGGCGGGCAAACAGAGGCGGGGAATTAGATATGGGGAATCAGATGTGGGGAATCAGAGGTGGTGAATCAGTGATGGGGAATCACAGGCGGGGAATCAGAGGCAGGGAATAGAATGCAGGGAATCAGAGGCAGGGAATCAGAGCTGGGGAATCAGAGGCGGGGAATCATAGTTGGGAATCAGAGGCGGGGAATCAGATATGGGGAAACAGAGGCGGGGAATCAGAGGCGGGGAAACAGAGGCGGGGAATCAGATATGGGGAATCGGATGCGGGGAATCAGAGGCGGGGAATCAGAGCTGGGGAATCAGAGGCGGGGAATCAGCGTTGGGGAATCAGAGGCAGGGAATCAGATATGGGGAATCAGAGGCGGGGAATCAGAGGCGGGGAAACAGAGGCGGGGAATCAGATGTGGGGAATCAGAGGTGGGGAATCAGGGGCAGGGAATCAGTGGCAGGGAATCAGAGGCGGGGAATCAGAGGCGGGGAATCAAAGGCAGGGAATCAGACACGGGGAATCAGAGGCGGGGAATCAGAGATGGGGAATCAGAGGCGGGGAATCAGAGGCAGGGAATCGGATGCCGGGAATCAGAGTCGGGGAATCAGAGCTGGGGAATCAGAGGCGGGGAATCAGAGTTGGGGAATCAGAGGCGGGGAATCAGATATGGGGAAATAGAGGCGGGGAATCAGATATGGGGAATCAGAGGTGTGGAATCAGAGGTTGGGAATCAGAGGCAGGGAATCAGAGTCCGGGAAACTGAGGCGGGGAATCAGATATTGGGAATCAGAGGTGGCGAATCAAAGGCGGTGAAACAGAGATGGGGAATCAGGGCAGGGAATCAGAGGCAGGGAATCAAACACGGGGAATCAGAGCTGGGGAATCAGAGGCGGGGAATCAGAGTTGGGAATCAGAGGCGGGGAATCAGAGGCGGGGAAACAGAGGCGGGGAATCAGATATGGGGAATCAGAGGTGGGGAATCCGAGGTTGGGAATCAGAGGCAGGGAATCAGAGGCGGAAAATCAGAGGCGTGGAATCAGAGGAAGGGAATCAGATGTGCGGAATCGGAGATGGGGAATCAGAGGCAGGGAATCAGAGGCGGGGAATCAGATGCGGGGAATCAGAGGCCGGGAATCAGATATGGGGAAACAGAGGCGGGGAATCCGAGGCGGGGAAACAGAGGCGGGGAATCAGATATGGGGAATCAGAGGTGGGGAATCAGAGGTTGGGAATCAGAGGCAGGGAATCAGAGGCTTGGAATCAGATGCAGGGAATCAGATGCGGGGAATCAGAGGCGGGGAATCAGAGCTGGGGAATCAGAGGTGGGGAATCAGATTTGGGGAATCAGAGGCGGGGACTTAGATATTGGGAAACAGAGGCGGGGAATCAGAGGCGGGGAAACCCAGGCGGGGAATCAGATATGGGGAATCAGAGGTGGGGAATCAGAGGCAAGGAATCAGATGTGCGGAATCAGAGATGGGGAATCAGAGGCAGGGAATCAGAATCAGAAGCAGGGAATCAGAGGCCGGGAATCAGAGGCCGGAATCAGAGGCGGGGAATCAGATGCGGGGAATCAGAGGCCGGGAATCAGATATGGGGAAACAGAGGCGGGGAATCCGAGGCGGGGAAACAGAGGCGGGGAATCAGATATGGGGAATCAGAGGTGGGGAATCAGAGGTTGGGAATCAGAGGCAGGGAATCAGAGGCTTGGAATCAGATGCAGGGAATCAGATGCGGGGAATCAGAGGCGGGGAATCAGAGCTGGGGAATCAGAGGTGGGGAATCAGATTTGGGGAATCAGAGGCGGGGACTTAGATATTGGGAAACAGAGGCGGGGAATCAGAGGCGGGGAAACCCAGGCGGGGAATCAGATATGGGGAATCAGAGGTGGGGAATCAGAGGCAAGGAATCAGATGTGCGGAATCAGAGATGGGGAATCAGAGGCAGGGAATCAGAATCAGAAGCAGGGAATCAGAGGCCGGGAATCAGAGGCCGGAATCAGATGCTGGGAATCAGAGGCCTGGGATCAGAGGCGGGGAATCAGAGGCAGGGAATCAGATGCTGGGAATCAGAGGCGGGGAATCAGAGCTGGGGAATCAGAGGCGGGGATTCAGAGTTGGGGAATCAGAGGCGAAGAATCAGAGGCGGGGAAACAGAGGCGGGGAATCAGATATGGGGAATCAGAGGTGGGGAATCAGAGGTTGGGAATCAGAAGCAGGGAATCAGAGGCGGGGAATCAGAGGCGGGGAATCAGAGGCAGGGAATCCGATGTGCGGAATCGGAGATGGGGAATCAGAGGCAGGGAATCAGAGGCGGGGAATCAGAGGCGGAGAATCAGAGGCCGGGAATCAGATATGGGGAAACAGAGGCGGGGAATCAGAGCTGGGGAATCAGAGGTGGGGAATCAGAGTTGGGGAATCAGAGTCGGGGACTTAGATATGGGGAAACAGAGGCGGGGAATCAGAGGCGGGGAAACAGACGCGGGGAATCAGAGGCGGGGATTCAGAGCTGGGGAATCAGAGGCGGGGAATCAGAGTTGGGGAATCAGAGGCAGGGAATCAGATATGGGGAATCAGAGGCGGGGAATCAGAGGCGGGGAAACAGAGGCAGGGAATCAGATATGGGGAATCAGAGGTGGGTTATCAGGAGCAGGGAATCAGTGGCAGGGAATCAGAGGCGGGGAAACAGAGGCGGGGAATCAGAGGCAGGGAATCAGACACGGGGAATCAGATATGGGGAAACAGAGGCGGGGAATCAGAGGCGGGCAAACAGAGGCGGGGAATTAGATATGGGGAATCAGAGGTGGGGAATCAGAGGTGGTGAATCAGAGATGGGGAATCACAGGCGGGGAATCAGAGGCAGGGAATAGAACGCGGGGAATCAGATGCGGGGAATCAGAGCTCGGGAATCAGAGGCGGGGAATCATAGTTGGGAATCAGAGGCGGGGAATCAGATATGGGGAAACAGAGGCGGGGAATCGAAGGCGGGGAAACAGAGGCGGGGAATCAGATATGGGGAATCGGATGCGGGGAATCAGAGGCGGGGAATGGGAGCTGGGGAATCAGAGGCGGGGTATCAGAGTTGGGGCATCTGAGGTGGTGAATTAGATATGGGGAAACAGAGGCGGGGAATCAGAGGCGGGGAAACAGAGGCGAGGAATCAGATATGGGGAATCAGAGGTGGGGAATCAGAGGCAGGGAATCAGATGTACGGAATCAGAGATGGGGAATCAGAGGCAGGGAATCAGAATCAGAAGCGGGGAATCAGAGGCCGGGAATCAGAGGCCGGGATTCAGATGCCGGGAATAAGAGGCCGGGAATCAGAGGTGGGGAATCAGAGTCCGGGAATCAGAGATGGGGATTCAGAGGCGGGGAATGAGATATGGAGAATCAGAGGCGGGGAATCAGAGGCCGGGAAACAGAGGTGGGGAATCAGATATGGGGAATCAGAGGTGGCGAATCAAAGGCGGTGAATCAGAGATGGGGAATCAGAGGCGGGGAATCAGAGGCAGGGAATCAGATGCGGGGAATCAGAGGCGGGGAATCAGAGCTGGCGAATCAGAGGCGGGGAATCAGAGGTGGGCAATCAGAGCCGGGGAATCAGATATGGGGAATCAGAGGCGGGTAATCAGAGGCGGGGAAACAGAGGTGGGGAATCAGATATGGGGAAAGAGAGGTGGCGAATCAAAGGCGGTGAATCAGAGATGGGGAATCGGAGGCGGGGAAACAGAGGCGAGGAATCAGATATGGGGAATCAGAGGTGGGGAATCAGAGGCAGGGAATCAGATGTACGGAATCAGAGATGGGGAATCAGAGGCAGGGAATCAGAATCATAAGCGGGGAATCAGAGGCCGGGAATCAGAGGCCGGGATTCAGATGCCGGGAATAAGAGGCCGGGAATCAGAGGTGGGGAATCAGAGTCCGGGAATCAGAGATGGGGATTCAGAGGCGGGGAATGATATATGGGGAATCAGAGGCGGGGAATCAGAGGCGGGGTAACAGAGGTGGGGAATCAGATATGGGGAATCAGAGGTGGCGAATCAAAGGCGGTGAATCAGAGATGGGGAATCAGAGTTGGGGAATCAGAGGCGGGGAATCAGATATGGGGAAACAGGGGCGGGGAATCAGATATGGGGAATCAGGGGTGGGGAATCAGAGGTTGGGAATCAGAGGCAGGGAATCAGAGGCGTGGAAACAGAGGCGGGGATTCAGATATGGGGAATCAGAGGTGGGGAATCAGGGGCGTGGAATCAGAGGCAGGGAATTAGATGTGGTGAATCAGAGATGGGGAATCAGAGGCAGGGAATCAGAATCAGAAGCGGGGTATCAGTGGCCGGGAATCAGAGGAAGGTAATCAGAGGCAGGGGATCAAACACGGGGAATCAGAGGCTGGGAATCTGAGCTGGGGAATCACAGGCGGGGAATCAGAGATGGGGAATCAGAGGCGGGGAATCAGAGGCAGGGAATCAGATGCGGGGAATCAGAGGCGGGGAATCAGAGCTGGCGAATCAGAGGCGGGGAATCAGAGGTGGGCAATCAGAGGATGGGAATCAGATATGGGGAATCAGAGGCGGGGAATCAGAGCTGGGGAATCACAGGCGGGGAATCAGAGTTGGGGAATCAGAGGCAGGGAATCAGATATGGGGAAACAGAGGCGGGGAATCAGAGGCGGTGAAACAGAGGCGGGGAATCAGATATTGGGAATCAGAGGTGGGGAATCAGAGGTTGGGAATCAGAGGCCTGGAATCAGAGGCGTGGAATCAGAGGCAGGGAATCAGATGCGGGGAATCAGAGGAGGGGAATCAGAGCTGGGGAATCAGAGGCGGGGTATTAGAGTTGGGGAATCAGAGGCGGGGAATCAGACGCGGGGAATCAGAGGGGGGGAATCATAGCTGGCGAATCAGAGGCGGGGAATCAGAGGTGGGCAATCAGAGGCCGGGAATCAGAGGTGGTGAATCAGAGATGGGGAATCAGAGGCGGGGAATCAGTGGCAGGGAATCAGATATGGGGAATCAGAGGTGGGGAATCTGAGTTGGGGAATCAGAGGCAGGGAATTGGATGTGCGGAATCAGAGATGGGGAATCAGAGGTGGGGAATCAGAGGCGGTGAATCAGAGATGGGGAATCAGAGGCGGGGAATCAGAGGCAGGAAATCAGACACGGGGATTCAGAGGCTGGGAATCAGACGGGGGGAATCAAAGGCGGGGAATCAGAGCTGGGGAATCAGAGGCAGGGAATCAGAGGCGGGGAATCAGATATGGGGAATCAGAGGCTGGTATTCAGAGGCGGGGAATCAGAGGCAGGGAATCAGACACGGGGAATCAGAGGTGGGGAATCAGAGATGGGGAATCAGAGGCGGGGAATCAGAGTTGGGGATTCAGAGGCAGGGAATCGGATGTGCAGAATCAGAGATGGGGAATCAGAGGTGGGGAATCAGAGGCGGTGAATCAGAGATGGGGAATCAGAGGCGGGGAATCAGAGGCAGGAAATCAGACACGGGGATTCAGAGGCTGGGAATCAGACGGGGGGAATCAAAGGCGGGGAATCAGAGCTGGGGAATCAGAGGCAGGGAATCAGAGTTGGGGATTCAGAGACGGGGAATCAGATATGGGGAAACAGAGGCGGGGAATCAGAGGCGGGCAAACAGAGGCGGGGAATTAGATATGGGGAATCAGATGTGGGGAATCAGAGGTGGTGAATCAGTGATGGGGAATCACAGGCGGGGAATCAGAGGCAGGGAATAGAATGCAGGGAATCAGAGGCAGGGAATCAGAGCTGGGGAATCAGAGGCGGGGAATCATAGTTGGGAATCAGAGGCGGGGAATCAGATATGGGGAAACAGAGGCGGGGAATCAGAGGCGGGGAAACAGAGGCGGGGAATCAGATATGGGGAATCGGATGCGGGGAATCAGAGGCGGGGAATCAGAGCTGGGGAATCAGAGGCGGGGAATCAGAGTTGGGGCATCAGAGGTGGGGAATTAGATATAGGGAAACAGAGGCGGGGAATCAGAGGCGGGGAAAGAGAGGCGGGGAATCAGATATGGGGAATCAGAGGTGGGGAATCAGAGGCAGGGAATCAGATGTGCGGAATCAGAGATGGGGAATCAGAGGCAGGGAATCAGAATCAGAAGCGGGGAATCAGAGGCCGGGAATCAGAGGCCGGGAATCAGATGCTGGGAATAAGAGGCCGGGAATCAGAGGTGGGGAATCAGAGTCCGGGAATCAGAGATGGGGATTCAGAGGCGGGGAATGAGATATGGAGAATCAGAGGCGGGGAATCAGAGGCCGGGAAACAGAGGTGGGGAATCAGATATGGGGAATCAGAGGTGGCGAATCAAAGGCGGTGAATCAGAGATGAGGAATCAGAGGCGGGGAATTAGAGGCAGGGAATCAGATGCGGGGAATCAGAGGCGGGGAATCAGAGCTGGCGAATCAGAGGCGGGGAATCAGAGGTGGGCAATCAGAGCCGGGGAATCAGATATGGGGAATCAGAGGCGGGTAATCAGAGGCGGGGAAACAGAGGTGGGGAATCAGATATGGGGAAACAGAGGTGGCGAATCAAAGGCGGTGAATCAGAGATGGGGAATCAGAGGCGGGGAATCAGAGGCAGGGAATCAAAAACGGGGAATCAGAGGCGGGGAAGCAGAGTAGGAGAATCAGACGCGGGGAATCAGAGGGGGGGAATCATAGCTGGCGAATCATAGGCGGGGAATCAGAGGTGGGCAATCAGAGGCCGGGAATCAGAGGTGGTGAATCAGAGATGGGGAATCAGAGGCGGGGAATCAGTGGCAGGGAATCAGATATGGGGAATCAGAGGCATGGAATCAGAGGCAGGGAATCAGACACGGGGAATCAGACACGGGGAATCAGAGGTGGGGAATCAGAGATGGGGAATCAGAGGCGGTGAATCAGAGATGGGGAATCAGAGGCGGGGAATCAGAGGCAGGAAATCAGACACTGGGATTCAGAGGCTGGGAATCAGACGGGGGGAATCAAAGGCGGGGAATCAGAGCTGGGGAATCAGAGGCAGGGAATCAGAGGCGGGGAATCAGATATGGGGAATTAGAGGCTGGTATTCAGAGGCGGGGAATCAGAGGCAGGGAATCAGACACGGGGAATCAGAGGTGGGGAATCAGAGATGGGGAATCAGAGGCGGGGAATCAGAGGCAGGGAATCAAAAACGGGGAATCAGAGGCGGGGAAGCAGAGTAGGAGAATCAGAGGTGGGGAATCAGATATGGGGAAACAGGGGCGGGGAATCAGAGGCGGGGAAACAGAGGCGGGGAATCAGATATGGGGAATCAGAGGTGTGGAATCAGAGGTTGGGAATCAGAGGCTGGGAATCAGATGCAGGGAATCAGATGCGGGGAATCAGAGGCGGGGAATCAGAGCTGGGGAATCAGAGGTGGGGAATCAGAGTTGGGGAATCAGAGTCGGGGACTTAGATATGGGGAAACAGAGGTGGGGTATCAGGGGCAGGGAATCAGTGGCAGGGAATCAGAGGCGGGGAAACAGAGGCGGGGAATCAGAGGCAGGGAATCAGACACGTGGAATCAGATATGGGGAAACAGAGGCGGGGAATCAGAGGCGGGCAAACAGAGGCGGGGAATTAGATATGGGGAATCAGAGGTGGGGAATTAGAGGTGGTGAATCAGAGATGGGGAATCACAGGCGGGGAATCAGAGGCACGGAATAGAACGCGGGGAATCAGAGGCGGGGAATCAGAGCTGGGGAATCAGAGGCGGGGAATCATAGTTGGGAATCAGAGGCGGGGAATCAGATATGGGGAAACAGAGGCGGGGAATCAAAGGCGGGGAAACAGAGGCGGGGAATCAGATATGGGGAATCGGATGCGGGGAATCAGAGGCGGGGAATGGGAGCTGGGGAATCAGAGGCGGGGTATCAGAGTTGGGGCATCTGAGGTGGGGAATTAGATATGGGGAAACAGAGGCGGGGAATCAGAGGCGGGGAAACAGAGGCGAGGAATCAGATATGGGGAATCAGAGGTGGGGAATCAGAGGCAGGGAATCAGATGTGCGGAATCAGAGATGGGGAATCAGAGGCAGGGAATCAGAATCAGAAGCGGGGAATCAGAGGCCGGGAATCAGAGGCCGGGATTCAGATGCCGGGAATAAGAGGCCGGGAATCAGAGGTGGGGAATCAGAGTCCGGGAATCAGAGATGGGGATTCAGAGGCGGGGAATGATATATGGGGAATCAGAGGCGGGGAATCAGAGGCGGGGTAACAGAGGTGGGGAATCAGATATGGGGAATCAGAGGTGGCGAATCAAAGGCGGTGAATCAGAGATGGGGAATCAGAGGCGGGGAATCAGAGGCAGGGAATCAAACACGGGGAATCAGAGGCGGGGAATCAGAGCTGGGGAATCAGAGGCGGGGAATCAGAGTTGGGGAATCAGAGGCGGGGAATCAGATATGGGGAAACAGGGGCGGGGAATCAGAGGCAGGGAAACAGAGGCGGGGAATCAGATATGGGGAATCAGGGGTGGGGAATCAGAGGTTGGGAATCAGAGGCAGGGAATCAGAGGTGTGGAAACAGAGGCGGGGATTCAGATATGGGGAATCAGAGGTGGGGAATCAGGGGCGTGGAATCAGAGGCAGGGAATTAGATGTGGTGAATCAGAGATGGGGAATCAGATGCAGGGAATCAGAATCAGAAGCGGGGTATCAGTGGCCGGGAATCAGAGGAAGGTAATCAGAGGCAGGGGATCAAACACGGGGAATCAGAGGCTGGGAATCAGAGCTGGGGAATCAGAGGCGGGGAATCAGAGCTGGGGAATCACAGGCGGGGAATCAGAGATGGGGAATCAGAGGCGGGGAATCAGAGGCAGGGAATCAGATGCGGGGAATCAGAGGCGGGGAATCAGAGCTGGCGAATCAGAGGCGGGGAATCAGAGGTGGGCAATCAGAGGATGGGAATCAGATATGGGGAATCAGAGGCGGGGAATCAGAGCTGGGGAATCACAGGCGGGGAATCAGAGTTGGGGAATCAGAGGCGGGGAATCAGATATGGGGAAACAGAGGCGGGGAATCATAGGCGGTGAAACAGAGGCGGGGAATCAGATATTGGGAATCAGAGGTGGGGAATCAGAGGTTGGGAATCAGAGGCCTGGAATCAGAGGCGTGGAATCAGAGGCAGGGAATCAGATGCGGGGAATCAGAGGAGGGGAATCAGAGCTGGGGAATCAGAGGCGGGGTATTAGAGTTGGGGAATCAGAGGCGGGGAATCAGACGCGGGGAATCAGAGGGGGGGAATCATAGCTGGCGAATCATAGGCGGGGAATCAGAGGTGGGCAATCAGAGGCCGGGAATCAGAGGTGGTGAATCAGAGATGGGGAATCAGAGGCGGGGAATCAGTGGCAGGGAATCAGATATGGGGAATCAGATGCAGGGAATCAGATGCGGGGAATCAGAGGCGGGGAATCAGAGCTGGGGAATCAGAGGTGGGGAATCAGAGTTGGGGAATCAGAGTCGGGGACTTAGATATGGGGAAACAGAGGTGGGGTATCAGGGGCAGGGAATCAGTGGCAGGGAATCAGAGGCGGGGAAACAGAGGCGGGGAATCAGAGGCAGGGAATCAGACACGTGGAATCAGATATGGGGAAACAGAGGCGGGGAATCAGAGGCGGGCAAACAGAGGCGGGGAATTAGATATGGGGAATCAGAGGTGGGGAATCAGAGGTGGTGAATCAGAGATGGGGAATCACAGGCGGGGAATCAGAGGCACGGAATAGAACGCGGGGAATCAGAGGCGGGGAATCAGAGCTGGGGAATCAGAGGCGGGGAATCATAGTTGGGAATCAGAGGCGGGGAATCAGATATGGGGAAACAGAGGCGGGGAATCAAAGGCGGGGAAACAGAGGCGGGGAATCAGATATGGGGAATCGGATGCGGGGAATCAGAGGCGGGGAATGGGAGCTGGGGAATCAGAGGCGGGGTATCAGAGTTGGGGCATCTGAGGTGGGGAATTAGATATGGGGAAACAGAGGCGGGGAATCAGAGGCGGGGAAACAGAGGCGAGGAATCAGATATGGGGAATCAGAGGTGGGGAATCAGAGGCAGGGAATCAGATGTGCGGAATCAGAGATGGGGAATCAGAGGCAGGGAATCAGAATCAGAAGCGGGGAATCAGAGGCCGGGAATCAGAGGCCGGGATTCAGATGCCGGGAATAAGAGGCCGGGAATCAGAGGTGGGGAATCAGAGTCCGGGAATCAGAGATGGGGATTCAGAGGCGGGGAATGATATATGGGGAATCAGAGGCGGGGAATCAGAGGCGGGGTAACAGAGGTGGGGAATCAGATATGGGGAATCAGAGGTGGCGAATCAAAGGCGGTGAATCAGAGATGGGGAATCAGAGGCGGGGAATCAGAGGCAGGGAATCAAACACGGGGAATCAGAGGCGGGGAATCAGAGCTGGGGAATCAGAGGCGGGGAATCAGAGTTGGGGAATCAGAGGCGGGGAATCAGATATGGGGAAACAGGGGCGGGGAATCAGAGGCAGGGAAACAGAGGCGGGGAATCAGATATGGGGAATCAGGGGTGGGGAATCAGAGGTTGGGAATCAGAGGCAGGGAATCAGAGGTGTGGAAACAGAGGCGGGGATTCAGATATGGGGAATCAGAGGTGGGGAATCAGGGGCGTGGAATCAGAGGCAGGGAATTAGATGTGGTGAATCAGAGATGGGGAATCAGATGCAGGGAATCAGAATCAGAAGCGGGGTATCAGTGGCCGGGAATCAGAGGAAGGTAATCAGAGGCAGGTGATCAAACACGGGGAATCAGATGCTGGGAATCAGAGCTGGGGAATCAGAGGCGGGGAATCAGAGCTGGGGAATCACAGGCGGGGAATCAGAGATGGGGAATCAGAGGTGGGGAATCAGAGGCAGGGAATCAGATGCGGGGAATCAGAGGCGGGGAATCAGAGCTGGCGAATCAGAGGCGGGGAATCAGAGGTGGGCAATCAGAGGATGGGAATCAGATATGGGGAATCAGAGGCGGGGAATCAGAGCTGGGGAATCACAGGCGGGGAATCAGAGTTGGGGAATCAGAGGCGGGGAATCAGATATGGGGAAACAGAGGCGGGGAATCATAGGCGGTGAAACAGAGGCGGGGAATCAGATATTGGGAATCAGAGGTGGGGAATCAGAGGTTGGGAATCAGAGGCCTGGAATCAGAGGCGTGGAATCAGAGGCAGGGAATCAGATGCGGGGAATCAGAGGAGGGGAATCAGAGCTGGGGAATCAGAGGCGGGGTATTAGAGTTGGGGAATCAGAGGCGGGGAATCAGACGCGGGGAATCAGAGGGGGGGAATCATAGCTGGCGAATCATAGGCGGGGAATCAGAGGTGGGCAATCAGAGGCCGGGAATCAGAGGTGGTGAATCAGAGATGGGGAATCAGAGGCGGGGAATCAGTGGCAGGGAATCAGATATGGGGAATCAGAGGCATGGAATCAGAGGCAGGGAATCAGACACGGGGAATCAGACACGGGGAATCAGAGGTGGGGAATCAGAGATGGGGAATCAGAGGCGGTGAATCAGAGATGGGGAATCAGAGGCGGGGAATCAGAGGCAGGAAATCAGACACTGGGATTCAGAGGCTGGGAATCAGATGGGGGGAATCAAAGGCGGGGAATCAGAGCTGGGGAATCAGAGGCAGGGAATCAGAGGCGGGGAATCAGATATGGGGAATCAGAGGCTGGTATTCAGAGGCGGGGAATCAGAGGCAGGGAATCAGACACGGGGAATCAGAGGTGGGGAATCAGAGATGGGGAATCAGAGGCAAGGAATCAGAGTTGGGGATTCAGAGGCAGGGAATCGGATGTGCGGAATCAGAGATGGGGAATCAGAGGTGGGGAATCAGAGGCGGTGAATCAGAGATGGGGAATCAGAGGCGGGGAATCAGAGGCAGGAAATCAGACACGGGGATTCAGAGGCTGGGAATCAGACGGGGGGAATCAAAGGCGGGGAATCAGAGCTGGGGAATCAGAGGCAGGGAATCAGAGTTGGGGATTCAGAGACGGAATCAGATATGGGGAAACAGAGGTGGGGAATCAGAGGCGGGCAAACAGAGGCGGGGAATTAGATATGGGGAATCAGATGTGGGGAATCAGAGGTGGTGAATCAGTGATGGGGAATCACAGGCGGGGAATCAGAGGCAGGGAATAGAACGCAGGGAATCAGAGGCAGGGAATCAGAGCTGGGGAATCAGAGGCGGGGAATCATAGTTGGGAATCAGAGGCGGGGAATCAGATATGGGGAAACAGAGGCGGGGAATCAGAGGCGGGGAAACAGAGGCGGGGAATCAGATATGGGGAATCGGATGCGGGGAATCAGAGGCGGGGAATCAGAGCTGGGGAATCAGAGGCGGGGAATCAGAGTTGGGGCATCAGAGGTGGGGAATCAAATATAGGGAATCAGAGGTGGGGAAACAGAGGTTGTGAATCAGAGATGGGGAATCAAGGCGGGGAATCAGAGGCAGGGAATCAGACGCGGGGAATCAGAGGCGGGGATTCAGAGCTGGGGAATCAGAGGCGGGGAATCAGAGTTGGGGAATCAGAGGCAGGGAATCAGATATGGGGAATCAGAGGCGGGGAATCAGAGGCGGGGAAACAGAAGCGGGGAATCAGATGTGGGGAATCAGAGGTGGGGAATCAGGGGCAGGGAATCAGTGGCAGGGAATCAGAGGCGGGGAATCAGAGGCGGGGAATCAAAGGCAGGGAATCAGACACGGGGAATCAGAGGCGGGGAATCAGAGATGGGGAATCAGAGGCGGGGAATCAGAGGCAGGGAATCGGATGACGGGAATCAGAGTCGGGGAATCAGAGCTGGGGAATCAGAGGCGGGGAATCAGAGTTGGGGAATCAGAGGCGGGGATTCAGATATGGGGAAATAGAGGCGGGGAATCAGATATGGGGAATCAGAGGTGTGGAATCAGAGGTTGGGAATCAGAGGCAGGGAATCAGAGTCCGGGAAACTGAGGCGGGGAATCAGATATTGGGAATCAGAGGTGGCGAATCAAAGGCGGTGAAACAGAGATGGGGAATCAGGGCAGGGAATCAGAGGCAGGGAATCAAACACGGGGAATCAGAGCTGGGGAATCAGAGGCGGGGAATCAGAGTTGGGAATCAGAGGCGGGGAATCAGAGGCGGGGAAACAGAGGCGGGGAATCAGATATGGGGAATCAGAGGTGGGGAATCCGAGGTTGGGAATCAGAGGCAGGGAATCAGAGGCGGAAAATCAGAGGCGGGGAATCAGAGGAAGGGAATCAGATGTGCGGAATCGGAGATGGGGAATCAGAGGCAGGGAATCAGAGGCGGGGAATCAGAGGCGGGGAATCAGAGGCCGGGAATCAGATATGGGGAAACAGAGGCGGGGAATCCGAGGCGGGGAAACAGAGGCGGGGAATCAGATATGGGGAATCAGAGGTGGGGAATCAGAGGTTGGGAATCAGAGGCAGGGAATCAGAGGCTTGGAATCAGATGCAGGGAATCAGATGCGGGGAATCAGAGGCGGGGAATCAGAGCTGGGGAATCAGAGGTGGGGAATCAGATTTGGGGAATCAGAGGCGGGGACTTAGATATTGGGAAACAGAGGCGGGGAATCAGAGGCGGGGAAACCCAGGCGGGGAATCAGATATGGGGAATCAGAGGTGGGGAATCAGAGGCAAGGAATCAGATGTGCGGAATCAGAGATGGGGAATCAGAGGCAGGGAATCAGAATCAGAAGCAGGGAATCAGAGGCCGGGAATCAGAGGCCGGAATCAGATGCTGGGAATCAGAGGCCTGGGATCAGAGGCGGGGAATCAGAGGCAGGGAATCAGATGCGGGGAATCAGAGGCGGGGAATCAGAGCTGGGGAATCAGAGGCGGGGAATCAGAGGCGGGGAAACAGAGGCGGGGAATCAGATATGGGGAATCAGAGGTGGGGAATCAGAGGTTGGGAATCAGAAGCAGGGAATCAGAGGCGGGGAATCAGAGGCGGGGAATCAGAGGCAGGGAATCCGATGTGCGGAATCGGAGATGGGGAATCAGAGGCAGGGTATCAGAGGCGGGGAATCAGAGGCGGAGAATCAGAGGCCGGGAATCAGATATGGGGAAACAGAGGCGGGGAATCAGAGGCGGGGAAACAGAGGCGGGGAATCAGATATGAGGAATCAGAGGTGGGGAATCAGAGGTTGGGAATCAGAGGCAGGGAATCAGAGGCTGGGAATCAGATGCAGGGAATCAGATGCGGGGAATCAGAGGCGGGGAATCAGAGCTGGGGAATCAGAGGTGGGGAATCAGAGTTGGGGAATCAGAGTCGGGGACTTAGATATGGGGAAACAGAGGCGGGGAATCAGAGGCGGGGAAACAGACGCGGGGAATCAGAGGCGGGGATTCAGAGCTGGGGAATCAGAGGCGGGGATTCAGAGTTGGGGAATCAGAGGCAGGGAATCAGATATGGGGAATCAGAGGCGGGGAATCAGAGGTGGGGAAACAGAGGCAGGGAATCAGATATGGGGAATCAGAGGTGGGTTATCAGGAGCAGGGAATCAGTGGCAGGGAATCAGAGGCGGGGAAACAGAGGCGGGGAATCAGAGGCAGGGAATCAGACACGGGGAATCAGATATGGGGAAACAGAGGCGGGGAATCAGAGGCGGGCAAACAGAGGCGGGGAATTAGATATGGGGAATCAGAGGTGGGGAATCAGAGGTGGTGAATCAGAGATGGGGAATCACAGGCGGGGAATCAGAGGCAGGGAATAGAACGCGGGGAATCAGATGCGGGGAATCAGAGCTGGGGAATCAGAGGCGGGGAATCATAGTTGGGAATCAGAGGCGGGGAATCAGATATGGGGAAACAGAGGCGGGGAATCGAAGGCGGGGAAACAGAGGCGGGGAATCAGATATGGGGAATCGGATGCGGGGAATCAGAGGCGGGGAATGGGAGCTGGGGAATCAGAGGCGGGGTATCAGAGTTGGGGCATCTGAGGTGGTGAATTAGATATGGGGAAACAGAGGCGGGGAATCAGAGGCGGGGAAACAGAGGCGAGGAATCAGATATGGGGAATCAGAGGTGGGGAATCAGAGGCAGGGAATCAGATGTACGGAATCAGAGATGGGGAATCAGAGGCAGGGAATCAGAATCAGAAGCGGGGAATCAGAGGCCGGGAATCAGAGGCCGGGATTCAGATGCCGGGAATAAGAGGCCGGGAATCAGAGGTGGGGAATCAGAGTCCGGGAATCAGAGATGGGGATTCAGAGGCGGGGAATGATATATGGGGAATCAGAGGCGGGGAATCAGAGGCGGGGTAACAGAGGTGGGGAATCAGATATGGGGAATCAGAGGTGGCGAATCAAAGGCGGTGAATCAGAGATGGGGAATCAGAGGCGGGGAATCAGAGGCAGGGAATCAAACACGGGGAATCAGAGGCGGGGAATCAGAGCTGGGGAATCAGAGGCGGGGAATCAGAGTTGGGGAATCAGAGGCGGGGAATCAGATATGGGGAAACAGGGGCGGGGAATCAGATATGGGGAATCAGGGGTGGGGAATCAGAGGTTGGGAATCAGAGGCAGGGAATCAGAGGCGTGGAAACAGAGGCGGGGATTCAGATATGGGGAATCAGAGGTGGGGAATCAGGGGCGTGGAATCAGAGGCAGGGAATTAGATGTGGTGAATCAGAGATGGGGAATCAGAGGCAGGGAATCAGAATCAGAAGCGGGGTATCAGTGGCCGGGAATCAGAGGAAGGTAATCAGAGGCAGGGGATCAAACACGGGGAATCAGAGGCTGGGAATCAGAGCTGGGGAATCACAGGCGGGGAATCAGAGATGGGGAATCAGAGGCGGGGAATCAGAGGCAGGGAATCAGATGCGGGGAATCAGAGGCGGGGAATCAGAGCTGGCGAATCAGAGGCGGGGAATCAGAGGTGGGCAATCAGAGGATGGGAATCAGATATGGGGAATCAGAGGCGGGGAATCAGAGCTGGGGAATCACAGGCGGGGAATCAGAGTTGGGGAATCAGAGGCAGGGAATCAGATATGGGGAAACAGAGGCGGGGAATCAGAGGCGGTGAAACAGAGGCGGGGAATCAGATATTGGGAATCAGAGGTGGGGAATCAGAGGTTGGGAATCAGAGGCCTGGAATCAGAGGCGTGGAATCAGAGGCAGGGAATCAGATGCGGGGAATCAGACGCGGGGAATCAGAGGGGGGGAATCATAGCTGGCGAATCATAGGCGGGGAATCAGAGGTGGGCAATCAGAGGCCGGGAATCAGAGGTGGTGAATCAGAGATGGGGAATCAGAGGCGGGGAATCAGTGGCAGGGAATCAGATATGGGGAATCAGAGGCATGGAATCAGAGGCAGGGAATCAGACACGGGGAATCAGACACGGGGAATCAGAGGTGGGGAATCAGAGATGGGGAATCAGAGGCGGTGAATCAGAGATGGGGAATCAGAGGCGGGGAATCAGAGGCAGGAAATCAGACACTGGGATTCAGAGGCTGGGAATCAGATGGGGGGAATCAAAGGCGGGGAATCAGAGCTGGGGAATCAGAGGCAGGGAATCAGAGGCGGGGAATCAGATATGGGGAATCAGAGGCTGGTATTCAGAGGCGGGGAATCAGAGGCAGGAAATCAGACACGGGGAATCAGAGGTGGGGAATCAGAGATGGGGAATCAGAGGCAAGGAATCAGAGTTGGGGATTCAGAGGCAGGGAATCGGATGTGCGGAATCAGAGATGGGGAATCAGAGGTGGGGAATCAGAGGCGGTGAATCAGAGATGGGGAATCAGAGGCGGGGAATCAGAGGCAGGAAATCAGACACGGGGATTCAGAGGCTGGGAATCAGACGGGGGGAATCAAAGGCGGGGAATCAGAGCTGGGGAATCAGAGGCAGGGAATCAGAGTTGGGGATTCAGAGACGGAATCAGATATGGGGAAACAGAGGTGGGGAATCAGAGGCGGGCAAACAGAGGCGGGGAATTAGATATGGGGAATCAGATGTGGGGAATCAGAGGTGGTGAATCAGTGATGGGGAATCACAGGCGGGGAATCAGAGGCAGGGAATAGAACGCAGGGAATCAGAGGCAGGGAATCAGAGCTGGGGAATCAGAGGCGGGGAATCATAGTTGGGAATCAGAGGCGGGGAATCAGATATGGGGAAACAGAGGCGGGGAATCAGAGGCGGGGAAACAGAGGCGGGGAATCAGATATGGGGAATCGGATGCGGGGAATCAGAGGCGGGGAATCAGAGCTGGGGAATCAGAGGCGGGGAATCAGAGTTGGGGCATCAGAGGTGGGGAATCAAATATAGGGAATCAGAGGTGGGGAAACAGAGGTTGTGAATCAGAGATGGGGAATCAAGGCGGGGAATCAGAGGCAGGGAATCAGACGCGGGGAATCAGAGGCGGGGATTCAGAGCTGGGGAATCAGAGGCGGGGAATCAGAGTTGGGGAATCAGAGGCAGGGAATCAGATATGGGGAATCAGAGGCGGGGAATCAGAGGCGGGGAAACAGAAGCGGGGAATCAGATGTGGGGAATCAGAGGTGGGGAATCAGGGGCAGGGAATCAGTGGCAGGGAATCAGAGGCGGGGAATCAGAGGCGGGGAATCAAAGGCAGGGAATCAGACACGGGGAATCAGAGGCGGGGAATCAGAGATGGGGAATCAGAGGCGGGGAATCAGAGGTGGTGAATCAGAGATGGGGAATCACAGGCGGGGAATCAGAGGCAGGGAATAGAACGCGGGGAATCAGATGCGGGGAATCAGAGCTGGGGAATCAGAGGCGGGGAATCATAGTTGGGAATCAGAGGCGGGGAATCAGATATGGGGAAACAGAGGCGGGGAATCAGAGGCGGGGAAACAGAGGCGGGGAATCAGATATGGGGAATCAGAGGTGGGGAATCAGAGGTTGGGAATCAGAGGCAGGGAATCAGAGGCTGGGAATCAGATGCAGGGAATCAGATGCAGGGAATCAGAGGCGGGGAATCAGAGCTGGGGAATCAGAGGTGGGGAATCAGAGTTGGGGAATCAGAGTCGGGGACTTAGATATGGGGAAACAGAGGCAGGGAATCAGAGGCGGGGAAACAGACGCGGGGAATCAGAGGCGGGTATCAGAGCTGGGGAATCAGAGGCGGGGAATCAGAGTTGGGGAGTCAGAGGCGGGGAATCAGAGGCGGGGAATCAGAGGCGGGGAATCAGAGGCGGGGAAACAGAGGCAGGGAATCAGATATGGGGAATCAGAGGTGGGGTATCAGGGGCAGGGAATCAGTGGCAGGGAATCAGAGGCGGGGAATCAGAGGCGGGGAATCAGAGGCAGGGAATCAGACACGGGGAATCAGATATGGGGAAACAGAGGCGGGGAATCAGAGGCGGGCAAACAGAGGCGGGGAATTAGATAAGGGGAATCAGAGGTGGGGAATCAGAGGTGGTGAATCAGAGATGGGGAATCACAGGCGGGGAATCAGAGGCAGGGAATAGAACGCGGGGAATCAGAGGCGGGGAATCAGAGCTGGGGAATCAGAGGCGGGGAATCATAGTTGGGAATCAGAGGCGGGGAATCAGATATGGGGAAACAGAGGCGGGGAATCAAAGGCGGGGAAACAGAGGCGGGGAATCAGATATGGGGAATCGGATGCGGGGAATCAGAGGCGGGGAATCAGAGCTGGGGAATCAGAGGCGGGGTATCAGAGTTGGGGCATCAGAGGTGGGGAATTAGATATGGGGAAACAGAGGCGGGGAATCAGAGGCGGGGAAACAGAGGTGGGGAATCAGATATGGGGAATCAGAGGTGGGGAATCAGAGGCAGGGAATCAGATGTGCGGAATCAGAGATGGGGAATCAGATGCAGGGAATCAGAATCAGAAGCGGGGAATCAGAGGCCGGGAATCAGAGGTTGTGAATCAGAGATGGGGAATCAGAGGCGGGGAATCAGTGGCAGGGAATCAGATATGGGGAATCAGAGGCGTGGAATCAGAGGCAGGGAATCAGACACGGGGAATCAGACACGGGGAATCAGAGGTGGGGAATCAGAGATGGGGAATCAGAGGCGGTGAATCAGAGATGGGGAATCAGAGGCGGGGAATCAGAGGCAGGAAATCAGACACGGGGATTCAGAGGCTGGGAATCAGACGGGGGGAATCAAAGGCGGGGAATCAGAGCTGGGGAATCAGAGGCAGGGAATCAGAGGCGGGGAATCAGATATGGGGAATCAGAGGCTGGTATTCAGAGGCGGGGAATCAGAGGCAGGGAATCAGACACGGGGAATCAGAGGTGGGGAATCAGAGATGGGGAATCAGAGGCGGGGAATCATAGGCGGTGAAACAGAGGCGGGGAATCAGATATTGGGAATCAGAGGTGGGGAATCAGAGGTTGGGAATCAGAGGCCTGGAATCAGATGCGTGGAATCAGAGGCAGGGAATCAGATGCGGGGAATCAGAGGAGGGGAATCAGAGCTGGGGAATCAGAGGCGGGGTATTAGAGTTGGGGAATCAGAGGCGGGGAATCAGACGCGGGGAATCAGAGGGGGGGAATCATAGCTGGCGAATCATAGGCGGGGAATCAGAGGTGGGCAATCAGAGGCCGGGAATCAGAGGTGGTGAATCAGAGATGGGGAATCAGAGGCGGGGAATCAGTGGCAGGGAATCAGATATGGGGAATCAGAGGCATGGAATCAGAGGCAGGGAATCAGACACGGGGAATCAGACACGGGGAATCAGAGGTGGGGAATCAGAGATGGGGAATCAGAGGCGGTGAATCAGAGATGGGGAATCAGAGGCGGGGAATCAGAGGCAGGAAATCAGACACTGGGATTCAGAGGCTGGGAATCAGACGGGGGGAATCAAAGGCGGGGAATCAGAGCTGGGGAATCAGAGGCAGGGAATCAGAGGCGGGGAATCAGATATGGGGAATCAGAGGCTGGTATTCAGAGGCGGGGAATCAGAGGCAGGGAATCAGACACGGGGAATCAGAGGTGGGGAATCAGAGATGGGGAATCAGAGGCGGGGAATCAGAGTTGGGGATTCAGAGGCAGGGAATCGGATGTGCGGAATCAGAGATGGGGAATCAGAGGTGGGGAATCAGAGGCGGTGAATCAGAGATGGGGAATCAGAGGCGGGGAATCAGAGGCAGGAAATCAGACACGGGGATTCAGAGGCTGGGAATCAGACGGGGGGAATCAAAGGCGGGGAATCAGAGCTGGGGAATCAGAGGCAGGGAATCAGAGTTGGGGATTCAGAGACGGGGAATCAGATATGGGGAAACAGAGGTGGGGAATCAGAGGCGGGCAAACAGAGGCGGGGAATTAGATATGGGGAATCAGATGTGGGGAATCAGAGGTGGTGAATCAGTGATGGGGAATCACAGGCGGGGAATCAGAGGCAGGGAATAGAACGCAGGGAATCAGAGGCAGGGAATCAGAGCTGGGGAATCAGAGGCGGGGAATCATAGTTGGGAATCAGAGGCGGGGAATCAGATATGGGGAAACAGAGGCGGGGAATCAGAGGCGGGGAAACAGAGGCGTGGAATCAGATATGGGGAATCGGATGCGGGGAATCAGAGGCGGGGAATCAGAGCTGGGGAATCAGAGGCGGGGAATCAGAGTTGGGGCATCAGAGGTGGGGAATCAAATATAGGGAATCAGAGGTGGGGAATCAGAGGTTGTGAATCAGAGATGGGGAATCAAGGCGGGGAATCAGAGGCAGGGAATCAGACGCGGGGAATCAGAGGCGGGGATTCAGAGCTGGGGAATCAGAGGCGGGGAATCAGAGTTGGGGAATCAGAGGCAGGGAATCAGATATGGGGAATCAGAGGCGGGGAATCAGAGGCGGGGAAACAGAGGCGGGGAATCAGATGTGGGGAATCAGAGGTGGGGAATCAGGGGCAGGGAATCAGTGGCAGGGAATCAGAGGCGGGGAATCAGAGGCGGGGAATCAAAGGCAGGGAATCAGACACGGGGAATCCGAGGCGGGGAATCAGAGATGGGGAATCAGAGGCGGGGAATCAGAGGCAGGGAATCGGATGCCGGGAATCAGAGTCGGGGAATCAGAGCTGGGGAATCAGAGGCGGGGAATCAGAGTTGGGGAATCAGAGGCGGGGAATCAGATATGGGGAAATAGAGGCGGGGAATCAGATATGGGGAATCAGAGGTGTGGAATCAGAGGTTGGGAATCAGAGGCAGGGAATCAGAGTCCGGGAAACTGAGGCGGGGAATCAGATATTGGGAATCAGAGGTGGCGAATCAAAGGCGGTGAAACAGAGATGGGGAATCAGGGCAGGGAATCAGAGGCAGGGAATCAAACACGGGGAATCAGAGCTGGGGAATCAGAGGCGGGGAATCAGAGTTGGGAATCAGAGGCGGGGAATCAGAGGCGGGGAAACAGAGGCGGGGAATCAGATATGGGGAATCAGAGGTGGGGAATCCGAGGTTGGGAATCAGAGGCAGGGAATCAGAGGCGGAAAATCAGAGGCGGGGAATCAGAGGAAGGGAATCAGATGTGCGGAATCGGAGATGGGGAATCAGAGGCAGGGAATCAGAGGCGGGGAATCAGAGGCGGGGAATCAGAGGCCGGGAATCAGATATGGGGAAACAGAGGCGGGGAATCCGAGGCGGGGAAACAGAGGCGGGGAATCAGATATGGGGAATCAGAGGTGGGGAATCAGAGGTTGGGAATCAGAGGCAGGGAATCAGAGGCTTGGAATCAGATGCAGGGAATCAGATGCGCGGAATCAGAGGCGGGGAATCAGAGCTGGGGAATCAGAGGTGGGGAATCAGATTTGGGGAATCAGAGGCGGGGACTTAGATATTGGGAAACAGAGGCGGGGATTCAGAGGCGGGGAAACCCAGGCGGGGAATCAGATATGGGGAATCAGAGGTGGGGAATCAGAGGCAAGGAATCAGATGTGCGGAATCAGAGATGGGGAATCAGAGGCAGGGAATCAGAATCAGAAGCAGGGAATCAGAGGCCGGGAATCAGAGGCCGGAATCAGATGCTGGGAATCAGAGGCCTGGGATCAGAGGCGGGGAATCAGAGGCAGGGAATCAGATGCGGGGAATCAGAGGCGGGGAATCAGAGCTGGGGAATCAGAGGCGGGGATTCAGAGTTGGGGAATCAGAGGCGGGGAATCAGAGGCGGGGAAACAGAGGCGGGGAATCAGATATGGGGAATCAGAGGTGGGGAATCAGAGGTTGGGAATCAGAAGCAGGGAATCAGAGGCGGGGAATCAGAGGCGGGGAATCAGAGGCAGGGAATCCGATGTGCGGAATCGGAGATGGGGAATCAGAGGCAGGGAATCAGAGGCGGGGAATCAGAGGCGGAGAATCAGAGGCCGGGAATCAGATATGGGGAAACAGAGGCGGGGAATCAGAGGCGGGGAAACAGAGGCGGGGAATCAGATATGGGGAATCAGAGGTGGGGAATCAGAGGTTGGGAATCAGAGGCAGGGAATCAGAGGCTGGGAATCAGATGCAGGGAATCAGATGCGGGGAATCAGAGGCGGGGAATCAGAGCTGGGGAATCAGAGGTGGGGAATCAGAGTTGGGGAATCAGAGTCGGGGACTTAGATATGGGGAAACAGAGGCGGGGAATCAGAGGCGGGGAAACAGACGCGGGGAATCAGAGGCGGGGATTCAGAGCTGGGGAATCAGAGGCGGGGATTCAGAGTTGGGGAATCAGAGGCAGGGAATCAGATATGGGGAATCAGAGGCGGGGTATCAGAGGCGGGGAAACAGAGGCAGGGAATCAGATATGGGGAATCAGAGGTGGGTTATCAGGAGCAGGGAATCAGTGGCAGGGAATCAGAGGCGGGGAAACAGAGGCGGGGAATCAGAGGCAGGGAATCAGACACGGGGAATCAGATATGGGGAAACAGAGGCGGGGAATCAGAGGCGGGCAAACAGAGGCGGGGAATTAGATATGGGGAATCAGAGGTGGGGAATCAGAGGTGGTGAATCAGAGATGGGGAATCACAGGCGGGGAATCAGAGGCAGGGAATAGAACGCGGGGAATCAGATGCGGGGAATCAGAGCTGGGGAATCAGAGGCGGGGAATCATAGTTGGGAATCAGAGGCGGGGAATCAGATATGGGGAAACAGAGGCGGGGAATCGAAGGCGGGGAAACAGAGGCGGGGAATCAGATATGGGGAATCGGATGCGGGGAATCAGAGGCGGGGAATGGGAGCTGGGGAATCAGAGGCGGGGTATCAGAGTTGGGGCATCTGAGGTGGTGAATTAGATATGGGGAAACAGAGGCGGGGAATCAGAGGCGGGGAAACAGAGGCGAGGAATCAGATATGGGGAATCAGAGGTGGGGAATCAGAGGCAGGGAATCAGATGTACGGAATCAGAGATGGGGAATCAGAGGCAGGGAATCAGAATCAGAAGCGGGGAATCAGAGGCCGGGAATCAGAGGCCGGGATTCAGATGCCGGGAATAAGAGGCCGGGAATCTGAGGTGGGGAATCAGAGTCCGGGAATCAGAGATGGGGATTCAGAGGCGGGGAATGATATATGGGGAATCAGAGGCGGGGAATCAGAGGCGGGGTAACAGAGGTGGGGAATCAGATATGGGGAATCAGAGGTGGCGAATCAAAGGCGGTGAATCAGAGATGGGGAATCAGAGGCGGGGAATCAGAGGCAGGGAATCAAACACGGGGAATCAGAGGCGGGGAATCAGAGCTGGGGAATCAGAGGCGGGGAATCAGAGTTGGGGAATCAGAGGCGGGGAATCAGATATGGGGAAACAGGGGCGGGGAATCAGATATGGGGAATCAGGGGTGGGGAATCAGAGGTTGGGAATCAGAGGCAGGGAATCAGAGGCGTGGAAACAGAGGCGGGGATTCAGATATGGGGAATCAGAGGTGGGGAATCAGGGGCGTGGAATCAGAGGCAGGGAATTAGATGTGGTGAATCAGAGATGGGGAATCAGAGGCAGGGAATCAGAATCAGAAGCGGGGTATCAGTGGCCGGGAATCAGAGGAAGGTAATCAGAGGCAGGGGATCAAACACGGGGAATCAGAGGCTGGGAATCAGAGCTGGGGAATCACAGGCGGGGAATCAGAGATGGGGAATCAGAGGCGGGGAATCAGAGGCAGGGAATCAGATGCGGGGAATCAGAGGCGGGGAATCAGAGCTGGCGAATCAGAGGCGGGGAATCAGAGGTGGGCAATCAGAGGATGGGAATCAGATATGGGGAATCAGAGGCGGGGAATCAGAGCTGGGGAATCACAGGCGGGGAATCAGAGTTGGGGAATCAGAGGCAGGGAATCAGATATGGGGAAACAGAGGCGGGGAATCAGAGGCGGTGAAACAGAGGCGGGGAATCAGATATTGGGAATCAGAGGTGGGGAATCAGAGGTTGGGAATCAGAGGCCTGGAATCAGAGGCGTGGAATCAGAGGCAGGGAATCAGATGCGGGGAATCAGAGGAGGGGAATCAGAACTGGGGAATCAGAGGCGGGGTATTAGAGTTGGGGAATCAGAGGCGGGGAATCAGACGCGGGGAATCAGAGGGGGGGAATCATAGCTGGCGAATCAGAGGCGGGGAATCAGAGGTGGGCAATCAGAGGCCGGGAATCAGAGGTGGTGAATCAGAGATGGGGAATCAGAGGCGGGGAATCAGTGGAAGGGAATCAGATATGGGGAATCAGAGGTGGGGAATCTGAGTTGGGGAATCAGAGGCAGGGAATTGGATGTGCGGAATCAGAGATGGGGAATCAGAGGTGGGGAATCAGAGGCGGTGAATCAGAGATGGGGAATCAGAGGCGGGGAATCAGAGGCAGGAAATCAGACACGGGGATTCAGAGGCTGGGAATCAGACGGGGGGAATCAAAGGCGGGGAATCAGAGCTGGGGAATCAGAGGCAGGGAATCAGAGGCGGGGAATCAGATATGGGGAATCAGAGGCTGGTATTCAGAGGCGGGGAATCAGAGGCAGGGAATCAGACACGGGGAATCAGAGGTGGGGAATCAGAGATGGGGAATCAGAGGCGGGGAATCAGAGTTGGGGATTCAGAGGCAGGGAATCGGATGTGCAGAATCAGAGATGGGGAATCAGAGGTGGGGAATCAGAGGCGGTGAATCAGAGATGGGGAATCAGAGGCGGGGAATCAGAGGCAGGAAATCAGACACGGGGATTCAGAGGCTGGGAATCAGACGGGGGGAATCAAAGGCGGGGAATCAGAGCTGGGGAATCAGAGGCAGGGAATCAGAGTTGGGGATTCAGAGACGGGGAATCAGATATGGGGAAACAGAGGCGGGGAATCAGAGGCGGGCAAACAGAGGCGGGGAATTAGATATGGGGAATCAGATGTGGGGAATCAGAGGTGGTGAATCAGTGATGGGGAATCACAGGCGGGGAATCAGAGGCAGGGAATAGAATGCAGGGAATCAGAGGCAGGGAATCAGAGCTGGGGAATCAGAGGCGGGGAATCATAGTTGGGAATCAGAGGCGGGGAATCAGATATGGGGAAACAGAGGCGGGGAATCAGAGGCGGGGAAACAGAGGCGGGGAATCAGATATGGGGAATCGGATGCGGGGAATCAGAGGCGGGGAATCAGAGCTGGGGAATCAGAGGCGGGGAATCAGAGTTGGGGCATCAGAGGTGGGGAATTAGATATAGGGAAACAGAGGCGGGGAATCAGAGGCGGGGAAAGAGAGGCGGGGAATCAGATATGGGGAATCAGAGGTGGGGAATCAGAGGCAGGGAATCAGATGTGCGGAATCAGAGATGGGGAATCAGAGGCAGGGAATCAGAATCAGAAGCGGGGAATCAGAGGCCGGGAATCAGAGGCCGGGAATCAGATGCTGGGAATAAGAGGCCGGGAATCAGAGGTGGGGAATCAGAGTCCGGGAATCAGAGATGGGGATTCAGAGGCGGGGAATGAGATATGGAGAATCAGAGGCGGGGAATCAGAGGCCGGGAAACAGAGGTGGGGAATCAGATATGGGGAATCAGAGGTGGCGAATCAAAGGCGGTGAATCAGAGATGAGGAATCAGAGGCGGGGAATTAGAGGCAGGGAATCAGATGCGGGGAATCAGAGGCGGGGAATCAGAGCTGGCGAATCAGAGGCGGGGAATCAGAGGAGGGCAATCAGAGCCGGGGAATCAGATATGGGGAATCAGAGGCGGGTAATCAGAGGCGGGGAAACAGAGGTGGGGAATCAGATATGGGGAAACAGAGGTGGCGAATCAAAGGCGGTGAATCAGAGATGGGGAATCAGAGGCGGGGAATCAGAGGCAGGGAATCAAAAACGGGGAATCAGAGGCGGGGAAGCAGAGTAGGAGAATCAGAGGTGGGGAATCAGATATGGGGAAACAGGGGCGGGGAATCAGAGGCGGGGAAACAGAGGCGGGGAATCAGATATGGGGAATCAGAGGTGTGGAATCAGAGGTTGGGAATCAGAGGCGGGGAAACAGAGGAGGGGAATGAGATATGGGGAATCAGAGGTGGCGAATTAAAGGCGGTGAATCAGAGATGGGGAATCAGGGCAGGGAATCAGAGGCAGGGAATCAAACACGGGGAATCAGAGGCGTGGAATCAGAGCTGGGGAATCAGAGGCGGGGATTCAGAGTTGGGGAATCAGAGGCGGGGAATCAGAGGCGGGGAAACAGAGGCGGGGAATCAGATATGGGGAATCAGAGGTGGGGAATCAGAGGTTGGGAATCAGAAGCAGGGAATCAGAGGCGGGGAATCAGAGGCGGGGAATCAGAGGCAGGAAATCCGATGTGCGGAATCGGAGATGGGGAATCAGAGGCAGGGAATCAGAGGCGGGGAATCAGAGGCGGGGAATCAGAGGCCGGGAATCAGATATGGGGAAACAGAGGCGGGGAATCAGAGGCGGGGAAACAGAGGCGGGGAATCAGATATGGGGAATCAGAGGTGGGGAATCAGAGGTTGGGAATCAGAGGCAGGGAATCAGAGGCTGGGAATCAGATGCAGGGAATCAGATGCAGGGAATCAGAGGCGGGGAATCAGAGCTGGGGAATCAGAGGTGGGGAATCAGAGTTGGGGAATCAGAGTCGGGGACTTAGATATGGGGAAACAGAGGCAGGGAATCAGAGGCGGGGAAACAGACGCGGGGAATCAGAGGCGGGTATCAGAGCTGGGGAATCAGAGGCGGGGAATCAGAGTTGGGGAATCAGAGGCGGGGAATCAGAGGCGGGGAATCAGAGGCGGGGAATCAGAGGCGGGGAAACAGAGGCAGGGAATCAGATATGGGGAATCAGAGGTGGGGTATCAGGGGCAGGGAATCAGTGGCAGGGAATCAGAGGCGGGGAATCAGAGGCGGGGAATCAGAGGCAGGGAATCAGACACGGGGAATCAGATATGGGGAAACAGAGGCGGGGAATCAGAGGCGGGCAAACAGAGGCGGGGAATTAGATAAGGGGAATCAGAGGTGGGGAATCAGAGGTGGTGAATCAGAGATGGGGAATCACAGGCGGGGAATCAGAGGCAGGGAATAGAACGCGGGGAATCAGAGGCGGGGAATCAGAGCTGGGGAATCAGAGGCGGGGAATCATAGTTGGGAATCAGAGGCGGGGAATCAGATATGGGGAAACAGAGGCGGGGAATCAAAGGCGGGGAAACAGAGGCGGCGAATCAGATATGGGGAATCGGATGCGGGGAATCAGAGGCGGGGAATCAGAGCTGGGGAATCAGAGGCGGGGTATCAGAGTTGGGGCATCAGAGGTGGGGAATTAGATATGGGGAAACAGAGGCGGGGAATCAGAGGCGGGGAAACAGAGGTGGGGAATCAGATATGGGGAATCAGAGGTGGGGAATCAGAGGCAGGGAATCAGATGTGCGGAATCAGAGATGGGGAATCAGATGCAGGGAATCAGAATCAGAAGCGGGGAATCAGAGGCCGGGAATCAGAGGTTGTGAATCAGAGATGGGGAATCAGAGGCGGGGAATCAGTGGCAGGGAATCAGATATGGGGAATCAGAGGCGTGGAATCAGAGGCAGGGAATCAGACACGGGGAATCAGACACGGGGAATCAGAGGTGGGGAATCAGAGATGGGGAATCAGAGGCGGTGAATCAGAGATGGGGAATCAGAGGCGGGGAATCAGAGGCAGGAAATCAGACACGGGGATTCAGAGGCTGGGAATCAGACGGGGGGAATCAAAGGCGGGGAATCAGAGCTGGGGAATCAGAGGCAGGGAATCAGAGGCGGGGAATCAGATATGGGGAATCAGAGGCTGGTATTCAGAGGCGGGGAATCAGAGGCAGGGAATCAGACACGGGGAATCAGAGGTGGGGAATCAGAGATGGGGAATCAGAGGCGGGGAATCAGAGTTGGGGATTCAGAGGCAGGGAATCGGATGTGCGGAATCAGAGATGGGGAATCAGAGGTGGGGAATCAGAGGCGGTGAATCAGAGATGGGGAATCAGAGGCGGGGAATCAGAGGCAGGAAATCAGACACGGGGATTCAGAGGCTGGGAATCAGACGGGGGGAATCAAAGGCGGGGAATCAGAGCTGGGGAATCAGAGGCAGGGAATCAGAGTTGGGGATTCAGAGACGGGGAATCAGATATGGGGAAACAGAGGCGGGGAATCAGAGGCGGGCAAACAGAGGCGGGGAATTAGATATGGGGAATCAGATGTGGGGAATCAGAGGTGGTGAATCAGTGATGGGGAATCACAGGCGGGGAATCAGAGGCAGGGAATAGAACGCAGGGAATCAGAGGCAGGGAATCAGAGCTGGGGAATCAGAGGCGGGGAATCATAGTTGGGAATCAGAGGCGGGGAATCAGATATGGGGAAACAGAGGCGGGGAATCAGAGGCGGGGAAACAGAGCTGGGGAATCAGAGGCGGGGAATCAGAGTTGGGGCATCAGAGGTGGGGAATCAAATATAGGGAATCAGAGGTGGGGAATCAGAGGTTGTGAATCAGAGATGGGGAATCAAGGCGGGGATTCAGAGATGGGGAATCAGAGGCGGGGAATCAGAGTTGGGGATTCAGAGGCAGGGAATCAGATATGGGGAATCAGAGGCGGGGAATCAGAGGCGGGGAAACAGAGGCGGGGAATCAGATGTGGGGAATCAGAGGTGGGGAATCAGGGGCAGGGAATCAGTGGCAGGGAATCAGAGGCGGGGAATCAGAGGCGGGGAATCAAAGGCAGGGAATCAGACACGGGGAATCAGAGGCGGGGAATCAGAGATGGGGAATCAGAGGCGGGGAATCAGAGGCAGGGAATCGGATGCCGGGAATCAGAGTCGGGGAATCAGAGCTGGGGAATCAGAGGCGGGGAATCAGAGTTGGGGAATCAGAGGCGGGGAATCAGATATGGGGAAATAGAGGCGGGGAATCAGATATGGGGAATCAGAGGTGTGGAATCAGAGGTTGGGAATCAGAGGCAGGGAATCAGAGTCCGGGAAACTGAGGCGGGGAATCAGATATTGGGAATCAGAGGTGGCGAATCAAAGGCGGTGAAACAGAGATGGGGAATCAGGGCAGGGAATCAGAGGCAGGGAATCAAACACGGGGAATCAGAGCTGGGGAATCAGAGGCGGGGAATCAGAGTTGGGAATCAGAGGCGGGGAATCAGAGGCGGGGAAACAGAGGCGGGGAATCAGATATGGGGAATCAGAGGTGGGGAATCCGAGGTTGGGAATCAGAGGCAGGGAATCAGAGGCGGAAAATCAGAGGCGGGGAATCAGAGGAAGGGAATCTGATGTGCGGAATCGGAGATGGGGAATCAGAGGCAGGGAATCAGAGGCGGGGAATCAGAGGCGGGGAATCAGATGCCGGGAATCAGATATGGGGAAACAGAGGCGGGGAATCCGAGGCGGGGAAACAGAGGCGGGGAATCAGATATGGGGAATCAGAGGTGGGGAATCAGAGGTTGGGAATCAGAGGCAGGGAATCAGAGGCTTGGAATCAGATGCGGGGATTCAGATATGGGGAATCAGAGGTGGGGAATCAGGGGCGTGGAATCAGAGGCAGGGAATTAGATGTGGTGAATCAGAGATGGGGAATCAGAGGCAGGGAATCAGAATCAGAAGCGTTGTATCAGTGGCCGGGAATCAGAGGAAGGTAATCAGAGGCAGGGGATCAAACACGGGGAATCAGAGGCTGGGAATCAGAGCTGGGGAATCAGAGGCGGGGAATCAGAGCTGGGGAATCACAGGCGGGGAATCAGAGATGGGGAATCAGAGGCGGGGAATCAGAGGCAGGGAATCAGATGCGGGGAATCAGAGGCGGGGAATCAGAGCTGGCGAATCAGAGGCGGGGAATCAGAGGTGGGCAATCAGAGGATGGGAATCAGATATGGGGAATCAGAGGCGGGGATTCAGAGCTGGGGAATCACAGGCGGGGAATCAGAGTTGGGGAATCAGAGGCGGGGAATCAGATATGGGGAAACAGAGGCGGGGAATCAGAGGCGGTGAAACAGAGGCGGGGAATCAGATATTGGGAATCAGAGGTGGGGAATCAGAGGTTGGGAATCAGAGGCCTGGAATCAGAGGCGTGGAATCAGAGGCAGGGAATCAGATGCGGGGAATCAGAGGAGGGGAATCAGAGCTGGGGAATCAGAGGCGGGGTATTAGAGTTGGGGAATCAGAGGCGGGGAATCAGACGCGGGGAATCAGAGGGGGGGAATCATAGCTGGCGAATCAGAGGCGGGGAATCAGAGGTTGGGAATCAGAGGCAGGGAATCAGAGGCTTGGAATCAGATGCAGGGAATCAGATGCGGGGAATCAGAGGCGGGGAATCAGAGCTGGGGAATCAGAGGTGGGGAATCAGATTTGGGGAATCAGAGGCGGGGACTTAGATATTGGGAAACAGAGGCGGGGAATCAGAGGCGGGGAAACCCAGGCGGGGAATCAGATATGGGGAATCAGAGGTGGGGAATCAGAGGCAAGGAATCAGATGTGCGGAATCAGAGATGGGGAATCAGAGGCAGGGAATCAGAATCAGAAGCAGGGAATCAGAGGCCGGGAATCAGAGGCAGGAATCAGATGCTGGGAATCAGAGGCCTGGAATCAGAGGCGGGGAATCAGAGGCAGGGAATCAGATGCGGGGAATCAGAGGCGGGGAATCAGAGCTGGGGAATCAGAGGCGGGGATTCAGAGTTGGGGAATCAGAGGCGGGGAATCAGAGGCGGGGAAACAGAGGCGGGGAATCAGATATGGGGAATCAGAGGTGGGGAATCAGAGGTTGGGAATCAGAAGCAGGGAATCAGAGGCGGGGAATCAGAGGCGGGGAATCAGAGGCAGGGAATCCGATGTGCGGAATCGGAGATGGGGAATCAGAGGCAGGGATTCAGAGCTGGGGAATCAGAGGCGGGGAATCAGAGTTGGGGAATCAGAGGCGGGGAATCAGATATGGGGAATCAGAGGCGGGGAATCAGAGGCGGGGAAACAGAGGCAGGGAATCAGATATGGGGAATCAGAGGTGGGGTATCAGGGGCAGGGAATCAGTGGCAGGGAATCAGAGGCGGGGAAACAGAGGCGGGGAATCAGAGGCAGGGAATCAGACACGGGGAATCAGATATGGGGAAACAGAGGCGGGGAATCAGAGGCGGGCAAACAGAGGCGGGGAATTAGATATGGGGAATCAGAGGTGGGGAATCAGAGGTGGTGAATCAGAGATGGGGAATCACAGGCGGGGAATCAGAGGCAGGGAATAGAACGCGGGGAATCAGAGGCGGGGAATCAGAGCTGGGGAATCAGAGGCGGGGAATCATAGTTGGGAATCAGAGGCGGGGAATCAGATATGGGGAAACAGAGGCGGGGAATCAAAGGCGGGGTAACAGAGGCGGGGAATCAGATATGGGGAATCGGATGCGGGGAATCAGAGGCGGGGAATGGGAGCTGGGGAATCATAGGCGGGGTATCAGAGTTGGGGCATCTGAGGTGGGGAATTAGATATGGGGAAACAGAGGCGGGGAATCAGAGGCGGGGAAACAGAGGCGAGGAATCAGATATGGGGAATCAGAGGTGGGGAATCAGAGGCAGGGAATCAGATGTGCGGAATCAGAGATGGGGAATCAGAGGCAGGGAATCAGAATCAGAAGCGGGGAATCAGAGGCCGGGAATCAGAGGCCGGGATTCAGATGCCGGGAATAAGAGGCCGGGAATCAGAGGTGGGGAATCAGAGTCCGGGAATCAGAGATGGGGATTCAGAGGCGGGGAATGATATATGGGGAATCAGAGGCGGGGAATCAGAGGCGGGGTAACAGAGGTGGGGAATCAGGTATGGGGAATCAGAGGTGGCGAATCAAAGGCGGTGAATCAGAGATGGGGAATCAGAGGCGGGGAATCAGAGGCAGGGAATCAAACACGGGGAATCAGAGGCGGGGAATCAGAGCTGGGGAATCAGAGGCGGGGAATCAGAGTTGGGGAATCAGAGGCGGGGAATCAGATATGGGGAAACAGGGGCGGGGAATCAGAGGCAGGGAAACAGAGGCGGGGAATCAGATATGGGGAATCAGGGGTGGGGAATCAGAGGTTGGGAATCAGAGGCAGGGAATCAGAGGCGTGGAAACAGAGGCGGAGATTCAGATATGGGGAATCAGAGGTGGGGAATCAGGGGCGTGGAATCAGAGGCAGGGAATTAGATGTGGTGAATCAGAGATGGGGAATCAGAGGCAGGGAATCAGAATCAGAAGCGTTGTATCAGTGGCCGGGAATCAGAGGAAGGTAATCAGAGGCAGGGGATCAAACACGGGGAATCAGAGGCTGGGAATCAGAGCTGGGGAATCAGAGGCGGGGAATCAGAGCTGGGGAATCACAGGCGGGGAATCAGAGATGGGGAATCAGAGGCGGGGAATCAGAGGCAGGGAATCAGATGCGGGGAATCAGAGGCGGGGAATCAGAGCTGGCGAATCAGAGGCGGGGAATCAGAGGTGGGCAATCAGAGGATGGGAATCAGATATGGGGAATGAGAGGCGGGGAATCAGAGCTGGGGAATCACAGGCGGGGAATCAGAGTTGGGGAATCAGAGGCGGGGAATCAGATATGGGGAAACAGAGGCGGGGAATCAGAGGCGGTGAAACAGAGGCGGGGAATCAGATATTGGGAATCAGAGGTGGGGAATCAGAGGTTGGGAATCAGAGGCCTGGAATCAGAGGCGTGGAATCAGAGGCAGGGAATCAGATGCGGGGAATCAGAGGAGGGGAATCAGAGCTGGGGAATCAGAGGCGGGGTATTAGAGTTGGGGAATCAGAGGCGGGGAATCAGACGCGGGGAATCAGAGGGGGGGAATCATAGCTGGCGAATCAGAGGCGGGGAATCAGAGGTGGGCAATCAGAGGCCGGGAATCAGAGGTGGTGAATCAGAGATGGGGAATCAGAGGCGGGGAATCAGTGGCAGGGAATCAGATATGGGGAATCAGAGGTGGGGAATCTGAGTTGGGGAATCAGAGGCAGGGAATTGGATGTGCGGAATCAGAGATGGGGAATCAGAGGTGGGGAATCAGAGGCGGTGAATCAGAGATGGGGAATCAGAGGCGGGGAATCAGAGGCAGGAAATCAGACACGGGGATTCAGAGGCTGGGAATCAGACGGAGGGAATCAAAGGCGGGGAATCAGAGCTGGGGAATCAGAGGCAGGGAATCAGAGGCGGGGAATCAGATATGGGGAATCAGAGGCTGGTATTCAGAGGCGGGGAATCAGAGGCAGGGAATCAGACACGGGGAATCAGAGGTGGGGAATCAGAGATGGGGAATCAGAGGCGGGGAATCAGAGTTGGGGATTCAGAGGCAGGGAATCGGATGTGCAGAATCAGAGATGGGGAATCAGAGGTGGGGAATCAGAGGCGGTGAATCAGAGATGGGGAATCAGAGGCGGGGAATCAGAGGCAGGAAATCAGACACGGGGATTCAGAGGCTGGGAATCAGACGGGGGGAATTAAAGGCGGGGAATCAGAGCTGGGGAATCAGAGGCAGGGAATCAGAGTTGGGGATTCAGAGACGGGGAATCAGATATGGGGAAACAGAGGCGGGGAATCAGAGGCGGGCAAACAGAGGCGGGGAATTAGATATGGGGAATCAGATGTGGGGAATCAGAGGTATTGAATCAGTGATGGGGAATCACAGGCGGGGAATCAGAGGCAGGGAATAGAACGCAGGGAATCAGAGGCAGGGAATCAGAGCTGGGGAATCAGAGGCGGGGAATCATAGTTGGGAATCAGAGGCGGGGAATCAGATATGGGGAAACAGAGGCGGGGAATCAGAGGCGGGGAAACAGAGGCGGGGAATCAGATATGGGGAATCGGATGCGGGGAATCAGAGGCGGGGAATCAGAGCTGGGGAATCAGAGGCGGGGAATCAGAGTTGGGGCATCAGAGGTGGGGAATTAGATATAGGGAAACAGAGGCGGGGAATCAGAGGCGGGGAAAGAGAGGCGGGGAATCAGATATGGGAAATCAGAGGTGGGGAATCAGAGGCAGGGAATCAGATGTGCGGAATCAGAGATGGGGAATCAGAGGCAGGGAATCAGAATCAGAAGCGGGGAATCAGAGGCCGGGAATCAGAGGCCGGGAATCAGATGCTGGGAATAAGAGGCCGGGAATCAGAGGTGGGGAATCAGAGTCCGGGAATCAGAGATGGGGATTCAGAGGCGGGGAATGAGGTATGGAGAATCAGAGGCGGGGAATCAGATGCCGGGAAACAGCGGTGGGGAATCAGATATGGGGAATCAGAGGTGGCGAATCAAAGGCGGTGAATCAGAGATGGGGAATCAGAGGCGGGGAATCAGAGGCAGGGAATCAGATGCGGGGAATCAGAGGCGGGGAATCAGAGCTGGCGAATCAGAGGCGGGGAATCAGAGGTGGGCAATCAGAGCCGGGGAATCAGATATGGGGAATCAGAGGCGGGTAATCAGAGGCGGGGAAACAGAGGTGGGGAATCAGATATGGGGAAAGAGAGGTGGCGAATCAAAGGCGGTGAATCAGAGATGGGGAATCAGAGGCGGGGAATCAGAGGCAGGGAATCAAAAACGGGGAATCAGAGGCGGGGAAGCAGAGTAGGAGAATCAGAGGTGGGGAATCAGATATGGGGAAACAGGGGCGGGGAATCAGAGGCGGGGAAACAGAGGCGGGGAATCAGATATGGGGAATCAGAGGTGTGGAATCAGAGGTTGGGAATCAGAGGCGGGGAAACAGAGGAGGGGAATCAGATATGGGGAATCAGAGGTGGCGAATTAAAGGCGGTGAATCAGAGATGGGGAATCAGGGCAGGGAATCAGAGGCAGGGAATCAAACACGGGGAATCAGAGGCGTGGAATCAGAGCTGGGGAATCAGAGGCGGGGATTCAGAGTTGGGGAATCAGAGGCGGGGAATCAGAGGCGGGGAAACAGGCGGGGAATCAGATATGGGGAATCAGAGGTGGGGAATCAGAGGTTGGGAATCAGAAGCAGGGAATCAGAGGCGGGGAATCAGAGGCGGGGAATCAGAGGCAGGAAATCCGATGTGCGGAATCGGAGATGGGGAATCAGAGGCAGGGAATCAGAGGCGGGGAATCAGAGGCGGGGAATCAGAGGCCGGGAATCAGATATGGGGAAACAGAGGCGGGGAATCAGAGGCGGGGAAACAGAGGCGGGGAATCAGATATGGGGAATCAGAGGTGGGGAATCAGAGGTTGGGAATCAGAGGCAGGGAATCAGAGGCTGGGAATCAGATGCAGGGAATCAGATGCAGGGAATCAGAGGCGGGGAATCAGAGCTGGGGAATCAGAGGTGGGGAATCAGAGTTGGGGAATCAGAGTCGGGGACTTAGATATGGGGAAACAGAGGCAGGGAATCAGAGGCGGGGAAACAGACGCGGGGAATCAGAGGCGGGTATCAGAGCTGGGGAATCAGAGGCGGGGAATCAGAGTTGGGGAATCAGAGGCGGGGAATCAGAGGCGGGGAATCAGAGGCGGGGAATCAGAGGCGGGGAAACAGAGGCAGGGAATCAGATATGGGGAATCAGAGGTGGGGTATCAGGGGCAGGGAATCAGTGGCAGGGAATCAGAGGCGGGGAATCAGAGGCGGGGAATCAGAGGCAGGGAATCAGACACGGGGAATCAGATATGGGGAAACAGAAGCGGGGAATCAGAGGCGGGCAAACAGAGGCGGGGAATTAGATAAGGGGAATCAGAGGTGGGGAATCAGAGGTGGTGAATCAGAGATGGGGAATCACAGGCGGGGAATCAGAGGCAGGGAATAGAACGCGGGGAATCAGAGGCGGGGAATCAGAGCTGGGGAATCAGAGGCGGGGAATCATAGTTGGGAATCAGAGGCGGGGAATCAGATATGGGGAAACAGAGGCGGGGAATCAAAGGCGGGGAAACAGAGGCGGGGAATCAGATATGGGGAATCGGATGCGGGGAATCAGAGGTGGGGAATCAGAGCTGGGGAATCAGAGGCGGGGTATCAGAGTTGGGGCATCAGAGGTGGGGAATTAGATATGGGGAAACAGAGGCGGGGAATCAGAGGCGGGGAAACAGAGGTGGGGAATCAGATATGGGGAATCAGAGGTGGGGAATCAGAGGCAGGGAATCAGATGTGCGGAATCAGAGATGGGGAATCAGAGGCAGGGAATCAGAATCAGAAGCGGGGAATCAGAGGCCGGGAATCAGATGCTGGGAATAAGAGGCCGGGAATCAGAGGTGGGGAATCAGAGTCCGGGAATCAGAGATGGGGATTCAGAGGCGGGGAATGAGGTATGGAGAATCAGAGGCGGGGAATCAGAGGCCGGGAAACAGAGGTGGGGAATCAGATATGGGGAATCAGAGGTGGCGAATCAAAGGCGGTGAATCAGAGATGGGGAATCAGAGGCGGGGAATCAGAGGCAGGGAATCAGATGCGGGGAATCAGAGGCGGGGAATCAGAGCTGGCGAATCAGAGGCGGGGAATCAGAGGTGGGCAATCAGAGCCGGGGAATCAGATATGGGGAATCAGAGGCGGGTAATCAGAGGCGGGGAAACAGAGGTGGGGAATCAGATATGGGGAAAGAGAAGTGGCGAATCAAAGGCGGTGAATCAGAGATGGGGAATCAGAGGCGGGGAATCAGAGGCAGGGAATCAAAAACGGGGAATCAGAGGCGGGGAAGCAGAGTAGGAGAATCAGAGGTGGGGAATCAGATATGGGGAAACAGGGGCGGGGAATCAGAGGCGGGGAAACAGAGGCGGGGAATCAGATATGGGGAATCAGAGGTGTGGAATCAGAGGTTGGGAATCAGAGGCGGGGAAACAGAGGAGGGGAATCAGATATGGGGAATCAGAGGTGGCGAATTAAAGGCGGTGAATCAGAGATGGGGAATCAGGGCAGGGAATCAGAGGCAGGGAATCAAACACGGGGAATCAGAGGCGTGGAATCAGAGCTGGGGAATCAGAGGCGGGGATTCAGAGTTGGGGAATCAGAGGCGGGGAATCAGAGGCGGGGAAACAGGCGGGGAATCAGATATGGGGAATCAGAGGTGGGGAATCAGAGGTTGGGAATCAGAAGCAGGGAATCAGAGGCGGGGAATCAGAGGCGGGGAATCAGAGGCAGGAAATCCGATGTGCGGAATCGGAGATGGGGAATCAGAGGCAGGGAATCAGAGGCGGGGAATCAGAGGCGGGGAATCAGAGGCCGGGAATCAGATATGGGGAAACAGAGGCGGGGAATCAGAGGCAGGGAAACAGAGGCGGGGAATCAGATATGGGGAATCAGAGGTGGGGAATCAGAGGTTGGGAATCAGAGGCAGGGAATCAGAGGCTGGGAATCAGATGCAGGGAATCAGATGCAGGGAATCAGAGGCGGGGAATCAGAGCTGGGGAATCAGAGGTGGGGAATCAGAGTTGGGGAATCAGAGTCGGGGACTTAGATATGGGGAAACAGAGGCAGGGAATCAGAGGCGGGGAAACAGACGCGGGGAATCAGAGGCGGGTATCAGAGCTGGGGAATCAGAGGCGGGGAATCAGAGTTGGGGAATCAGAGGCGGGGAATCAGAGGCGGGGAATCAGAGGCGGGGAATCAGAGGCGGGGAAACAGAGGCAGGGAATCAGATATGGGGAATCAGAAGTGGGGTATCAGGGGCAGGGAATCAGTGGCAGGGAATCAGACACGGGGAATCAGATATGGGGAAACAGAAGCGGGGAATCAGAGGCGGGCAAACAGAGGCGGGGAATTAGATAAGGGGAATCAGAGGTGGGGAATCAGAGGTGGTGAATCAGAGATGGGGAATCACAGGCGGGGAATCAGAGGCAGGGAATAGAACGCGGGGAATCAGAGGCGGGGAATCAGAGCTGGGGAATCAGAGGCGGGGAATCATAGTTGGGAATCAGAGGCGGGGAATCAGATATGGGGAAACAGAGGCGGGGAATCAAAGGCGGGGAAACAGAGGCGGGGAATCAGATATGGGGAATCGGATGCGGGGAATCAGAGGTGGGGAATCAGAGCTGGGGAATCAGAGGCGGGGTATCAGAGTTGGGGCATCAGAGGTGGGGAATTAGATATGGGGAAACAGAGGCGGGGAATCAGAGGCGGGGAAACAGAGGTGGGGAATCAGATATGGGGAATCAGAGGTGGGGAATCAGAGGCAGGGAATCAGATGTGCGGAATCAGAGATGGGGAATCAGATGCAGGGAATCAGAATCAGAAGCGGGGAATCAGAGGCCGGGAATCAGAGGCCGGGATTCAGATGCCGGGAATAAGAAGAAGGTAATCAGAGGCAGGGGATCAAACACGGGGAATCAGAGGCTGGGAATCAGAGCTGGGGAATCACAGGCGGGGAATCAGAGATGGGGAATCAGAGGCGGGGAATCAGAGGCAGGGAATCAGATGCGGGGAATCTGAGGCGGGGAATAAGAGCTGGCGAATCAGAGGCGGGGAATCAGAGGTGGGCAATCAGAGGATGGGAATCAGATATGGGGAATCAGAGGCGGGGAATTAGAGCTGGGGAATCACAGGCGGGGAATCAGAGTTGGGGAATCAGAGGCGGGGAATCAGATATTGGGAAACAGAGTCGGGGAATCAGAGGCGGTGAAACAGAGGCGGGGAATCAGATATGGGGAATCAGAGGTGGGGAACCAGAGTTTGGGAATCAGAGGCCTGGAATCAGAGGCGGGGAATCAGAGGCAGGGAATCAGATGCGGGGAATCAGAGGAGGGGAATCAGAGCTGGGGAATCAGAGGCGGGGTATTAGAGTTGGGGAATCAGAGGCGGGGAATCAGACGCGGGGTATCAGAGGGGTGGAATCATAGCTGGCGAATCAGAGGCGGGGAATCAGAGGTGGGGAATCAGAGGCCGGGAATCAGAGGTGGTGAATCAGAGATGGGGAATCAGAGGCGGGGAATCAGTGGCAGGGAATCAGATATGGGGAATCAGAGGCGTGGAATCAGAGGCAGGGAATCAGACACGGGGAATCAGACACGGGGAATCAGAGGTGGGGAATCAGAGATGGGGAATCAGAGGCGGTGAATCAGAGATGGGGAATCAGAGGCGGGGAATCAGAGGCAGGAAATCAGACACGGGGATTCAGAGGCTGGGAATTAGACGGGGGGAATCAAAGGCGGGGAATCAGAGCTGGGGAATCAGAGGCAGGGAATCAGAGGCGGGGAATCAGATATGGGGAATCAGAGGCTGGGATTCGGAGGCGGGGAATCAGAGGCAGGGAATCAGACACGGGGAATCAGAGGTGGGGAATCAGAGATGGGGAATCAGAGGCGGGGAATCAGAGGCAGGGAATCAGACGCGGGGAATCTGAGGCGGGGAATCAGAGCTGGGGAATCAGAGGTGGGGAATCAGAGTTGGGGAATCAGAGGCAGGGAATCGGATGTGCGGAATCAGAGATGGGGAATCAGATGTGGGGAATCAGAGGAATCAGAGATGGGGAATCAGAGGCGGGGAATCAGAGGCAGGAAATCAGACACGGGGATTCAGAGGCTGGGAATCAGACGGGGGGAATCAAAGGCGGGGAATCAGAGCTGGGGAATCAGAGGCAGGGAATCAGAGTTGGGGATTCAGAGACGGGGAATCAGATATGGGGAAACAGAGGCGGGGAATCAGAGGCGGGCAAACAGAGGCGGGGAATTAGATATGGGGAATCAGAGGTGGGGAATCAGAGGTGGTGAATCAGTGATGGGGAATCACAGGCGGGGAATCAGAGGCAGGGAATAGAACGCAGGGAATCAGACGCAGGGAATCAGAGCTGGGGAATCAGAGGCGGGGAATCATAGTTGGGAATCAGAGGCGGGGAATCAGATATGGGGAAACAGAGGCGGGGAATCAGAGGCGGGGAAACAGAGGCGGGGAATCAGATATGGGGAATCGGATGCGGGGAATCAGAGGCGGGGAATCAGAGCTGGGGAATCAGAGGCGGGGAATCAGAGTTGGGGCATCAGAGGTGGGGAATTAGATATAGGGAAACAGAGGTGGGGAATCAGAGGCGGGGAAACAGAGGCGGGGAATCAGATATGGGGAATCAGAGGTGGGGAATCAGAGGCAGGGAATCAGATGTGCGGAATCAGAGATGGGGAATCAGAGGCAGGGAATCAGAATCAGAAGCGGGGAATCAGAGGCCGGGAATCATAGGCCGGGAATCAGATGCTGGGAATAAGAGGCCGGGAATCAGAGGTGGGGAATCAGAGTCCGGGAATCAGAGATGGGGATTCAGAGGCGGGGAATGAGATATGGAGAATCAGAGGCGGGGAATCAGAGGCCGGGAAACAGAGGTGGGGAATCAGATATGGGGAATCAGAGGTGGCGAATCAAAGGCGGTGAATCAGAGATGGGGAATCAGAGGCGGGGAATCAGAGGCAGGGAATCAGATGCGGGGAATCAGAGGCGGGGAATCAGAGCTGGCGAATCAGAGGCGGGGAATCAGAGGTGGGTAATCAGAGGCGGGGAATCAGATATGGGGAATCAGAGGCGGGGAATCAGAGGCGGGGAAACAGAGGCGGGGAATCAAATATAGGGAATCAGAGGTGGGGAATCAGAGGTTGTGAATCAGAGATGGGGAATCAAGGCGGGGAATCAGAGGCAGGGAATCAGACACGGGGAATCAGAGGCGGGGATTCAGAGCTGGGGAATCAGAGGCGGGGAATCAGAGTTGGGGAATCAGAGGCAGGGAATCAGATATGGGGAATCAGAGGCGGGGAATCAGAGGCGGGGAAACAGAGGCGGGGAATCAGATATGGGGAATCAGTGGTGGGGAATCAGGGGCAGGGAATCAGTGGCAGGGAATCAGAGGCAGGGAATCAGAGGCGGGGAATCAGAGGCAGGGAATCAGACATGGGGAATCAGAGGCGGGGAATCAGAGATGGGGAATCAGAGGCGGGGAATCAGAGGCAGGGAATCGGACGCCGGGAATCAGAGTCGGTGAATCAGAGCTGGGGAATCAGAGGCGGGGAATCAGAGTTGGGGAATCAGAAGCGGGGAATCAGATATGGGGAAATGGAGGCGGGGAATCAGATATGGGGAATCAGAGGTGTGGAATCAGAGGTTGGGAATCAGAGGAAGGGAATCAGAGTCGGGGAAACAGAGGCGGGGAATCAGATATGTGGAATCAGAGGTGGCGAATCAAAGGCGGTGAAACAGAGATGGGGTATCAGGGCAGGGAATCAGAGGCAGGGAATCAAACACGGGGAATCAGAGCTGGGGAATCAGAGGCGGGGAATCAGAGTTGGGAATCAGAGGCGGGGAATCAGAGGCGGGGAAACAGAGGCGGGGAATCAGATATGGTGAATCAGAGGTGGGGAATCAGAGGTTGGGAATCAGAGGCAGGGAATCAGAGGCGGGGAATCAGAGGCGGGGAATCAGAGGAAGGGAATCAGATGTGCGGAATCGGAGATGGGGAATCAGAGGCAGGGAATCAGAGGCGGGGAATCAGAGGCGGGGAATCAGAGGCCGGGAATCAGATATGGGGAAACTGAGGCGAGGAATCCGAGGCGGGGAAACAGAGTCGGGGAATCAGATATGGGGAATCAGAGGTGGGGAATCAGAGGTTGGGAATCAGATGCAGGGAATCAGATGCGGGGAATCAGAGGCGGGGAATCAGAGCTGGGGAATCAGAGGTGGGGAATCAGATTTGGGGAATCAGAGGTGGGGACTTAGATATTGGGAAACAGAGGTGGGGAATCAGAGGCGGGGAAACAGAGGCGGGGAATCAGATATGGGGAATCAGAGGTGGGGAATCAGAGGCAGGGAATCAGATGTGCGGAATCAGAGATGGGGAATCAGAGGCAGGGAAACAGAATCAGAAGCAGGGAATCAGAGGCCGGAAATCAGAGGCCGGAATCAAATGCTGGGAATCAGAGGCCTGGAATCAGAGGCGGGGAATCAGAGGCAGGGAATCAGATGCGGGGAATCAGAGGCGGGGAATCAGAGCTGGGGAATCAGAGGCGGGGTATTAGAGTTGGGGAATCAGAGGCGGGGAATCAGATATGGGGAAACAGAGGTAGGGAATCAGAGGCGGGGAAACAGAGGCAGGGAATCAGATATGGGGAATCAGAGGCGGGGAATCAGAGGTGGGGAATCATAGGCAGGGAATCGGATGTGCGGAATCAGAGATGGGGAATCAGAGGCCGGGAATCAGAGGTGGTGAATCAGAGATGGGGAATCAGAGGCGGGGAATCAGAGGCAGGGTATCAGACGCGGGGAATCAGAGGTGGGCAATCAGAGGCGGGGAATCAGATATGGGGAATCAGAGGCGGGGAATCAGAGGCGTGGAAACAGAGGCGGGGAATCAGATATGGGGAATCAGAGGTGGGGCATCAGAGGTTGTGAATCACAGATGGGGAATCAGAGGCGGGGAATCAGAGGCAGGGAATCAGATGCGGGGAATCAGAGGCGGGGATTCAGAGCTGGGGAATCAGAAGCGGGGAATCAGAGTTGGGGAATCAGAGGCGGGGAATCAGATATGGGGAATCAGAGGCAGGGAATCAGAGGCGGGGAATCAGAGGCAGGGAATCAGACGCGGGGAATCTGAGGCGGGGAATCAGAGCTGGGGAATCAGAGGTGGGGAATCAGAGTTGGGGAATCAGAGGCAGGGAATTGGATGTGCGGAATCAGAGATGGTGAATCAGAGGTAGGGAATCAGAGGTGGTGAATCAGAGATGGGGAATCACAGGCGGGGAATCAGAGGCAGGGAATAGAACGCGGGGAATCAGAGGCAGGGAATCAGAGCTGGGGAATCAGAGGCGGGGAATCATAGTTGGGAATCAGAGGCGGGAATCAGATATGGGGAAACAGAGGCGGGGAATCAGAGGCGGGGAAACAGAGGCGGGGAATCAGATATGGGGAATCGGATGCAGGGAATCAGAGGCGGGGAATAAGAGCTGGGGAATCAGAGGCGGGGAATCAGAGTTGGGGCATCAGAGGTGGGGAATTAGATATAGGGAAACAGAGGCGGGGAATCAGAGGCGGGGAAACAGAGGAGGGGAATCAGATATGGGGAATCAGAGGTGGGGAATCAGAGGCAGGGAATCAGATGTGCGGAATCAGAGATGGGGAATCAGAGGCAGGGAATCAGAATCAGAAGCGGGGAATCAGAGGCCGGGAATCAGAGGCCGGGAATCAGATGCTGGGAATAAGAGGCCGGGAATCAGAGGAGGGGAATCAGAGTCCGGGAATCAGAGATGGGGATTCAGAGGCGGGGAATCAGATATGGAGAATCAGAGATGGGGAATCAGAGGCGGGGAATCAGAGGCAGGGAATCGGACGCCGGGAATCAGAGGCGGGGAATCAGAGCTGGGGAATCAGAGGCGGGGAATCAGAGTTGGGGAATCAGAGGCGGGGAATCAGATATGGGGAAATAGAGGCGGGGAATCAGATATGGGAAATCAGAGGTGTGGAATCAGAGGTTGGGAATCAGAGGCAGGGAATCAGAGGCGGGGAAACAGAGGCGGGGAATCAGATATGGGGAATCAGAGGTGACGAATCAAAGGCGGTGAAACAGAGATGGGGAATCAGGGGCGTGGAATCAGAGGCAGGGAATTAGATGTGGTGAATCAGAGATGGGGAATCAGAGGCAGGGAATCAGAATCAGAAGCGGGGTATCAGAGGCCGGGAATCAGAGGAAGGTAATCAGAGGCAGGGGATCAAACACGGGGAATCAGAGGCTGGGAATCAGAGCTGGGGAATCACAGGCGGGGAATCAGAGATGGGGAATCAGAGGCGGGGAATCAGAGGCAGGGAATCAGATGCGGGGAATCAGAGCCGGGGAATCAGAGCTGGCAAATCAGAGGCGGGGAATCAGAGGTGGGCAATCAGAGGATGAAAATCAGATATGGGGAATCAGAGGCGGGGAATTAGAGCTGGGGAATCACAGGCGGGGAATCAGAGTTGGGGAATCAGAGGCGGGGAATCAGATATGGGGAAACAGAGTCGGGGAATCAGAGGCGGTGAAACAGAGGCGGGGAATCAGATATGGGGAATCAGAGGTGGGGAATCAGAGGTTGGGAATCAGAGGCCTGGAATCAGAGGCGGGGAATCAGAGGCAGGGAATCAGATGCGGGGAATCAGAGGAGGGGAATCAGAGCTGGGGAATCAGAGGCGGGGTATTAGAGTTGGGGAATCAGAGGCGGGGAATCAGACGCGGGGAATCAGAGGGGGGGAATCATAGCTGGCGAATCAGAGGCGGGGAATCAGAGGTGGGCAATCAGAGGCCGGGAATCAGAGGTGGTGAATCAGAGATGGGGAATCAGAGGCGGGGAATCAGTGGCAGGGAATCAGATATGGGGAATCAGAGGCGTGGAATCAGAGGCAGGGAATCAGACACGGGGAATCAGACACGGGGAATCAGAGGTGGGGAATCAGAGATGGGGAATCAGAGGCGGTGAATCAGAGATGGGGAATCAGAGGCGGGGAATCAGAGGCAGGAAATCAGACACGGGGATTCAGAGGCTGGGAATTAGACGGGGGAATCAAAGGCGGGGAATCAGAGCTGGGGAATCAGAGGCAGGGAATCAGAGGCGGGGAATCAGATATGGGGAATCAGAGGCTGGGATTCGGAGGCGGGGAATCAGAGGCAGGGAATCAGACACGGGGAATCAGAGGTGGGGAATCAGAGATGGGGAATCAGAGGCGGGGAATCAGAGGCAGGGAATCAGACGCGGGGAATCTGAGGCGGGGAATCAGAGTTGGGAATCAGAGGTGGGGAATCAGAGTTGGGGAATCAGAGGCAGGGAATCGGATGTGCGGAATCAGAGATGGGGAATCAGATGTGGGGAATCAGAGGAATCAGAGATGGGGAATCAGAGGCGGGGAATCAGAGGCAGGAAATCAGACACGGGGATTCAGAGGCTGGGATTCAGACGGGGGGAATCAAAGGCGGGGAATCAGAGCTGGGGAATCAGAGGCAGGGAATCAGAGTTGGGGATTCAGAGACGGGGAATCAGATATGGGGAAACAGAGGCGGGGAATCAGAGGCGGGCAAACAGAGGCGGGGAATTAGATATGGGGAATCAGAGGTGGGGAATCAGAGGTGGTGAATCAGTGATGGGGAATCACAGGCGGGGAATCAGAGGCAGGGAATAGAACGCAGGGAATCAGACGCAGGGAATCAGAGCTGGGGAATCAGAGGCGGGGAATCATAGTTGGGAATCAGAGGCGGGGAATCAGATATGGGGAAACAGAGGCGGGGAATCAGAGGCGGGGAAACAGAGGCGGGGAATCAGATATGGGGAATCGGATGCGGGGAATCAGAGGCGGGGAATCAGAGCTGGGGAGTCAGAGGCGGGGAATCAGAGTTGGGGCATCAGAGGTGGGGAATTAGATATAGGGAAACAGAGGTGGGGAATCAGAGGCGGGGAAACAGAGGCGGGGAATCAGATATGGGGAATCAGAGGTGGGGAATCAGAGGCAGGGAATCAGATGTGCGGAATCAGAGATGGGGAATCAGAGGCAGGGAATCAGAATCAGAAGCGGGGAATCAGAGGCCGGGAATCAAAGGCCGGGAATCAGATGCTGGGAATAAGAGGCCGGGAATCAGAGGTGGGGAATCAGAGTCCGGGAATCAGAGATGGGGATTCAGAGGCGGGGAATGAGATATGGAGAATCAGAGGCGGGGAATCAGAGGCCGGGAAACAGAGGTGGGGAGTCAGATATGGGGAATCAGAGGTGGCGAATCAAAGGCGGTGAATCAGAGATGGGGAATCAGAGGCGGGGAATCAGAGGCAGGGAATCAGATGCGGGGAATCAGAGGCGGGGAATCAGAGCTGGCGAATCAGAGGCGGGGAATCAGAGGTGGGCAATCAGAGGCGGGGAATCAGATATGGGGAATCAGAGGCGGGGAATCAGAGGCGGGGAAACAGAGGTGGGGAATCAGATATGGGGAAACAGAGGTGGCGAATCAAAGGCGGTGAATCAGAGATGGGGAATCAGAGGCGGGGAATCAGAGGCAGGGAATCAAAAACGGGGAATCAGAGGCGGGGAAGCAGAGTAGGAGAATCAGAGGTGGGGAATCAGATATGGGGAAACAGGGGCGGGGAATCAGAGGCGGGGAAACAGAGGCGGGGAATCAGATATGGGGAATCAGAGGTGTGGAATCAGAGGTTGGGAATCAGAGGCGGGGAAACAGAGGAGGGGAATCAGATATGGGGAATCAGAGGTGGCGAATTAAAGGCGGTGAATCAGAGATGGGGAATCAGGGCAGGGAATCAGAGGCAGGGAATCAAACACGGGGAATCAGAGGCGTGGAATCAGAGCTGGGGAATCAGAGGCGGGGATTCAGAGTTGGGGAATCAGAGGCGGGGAATCAGAGGCGGGGAAACAGGCGGGGAATCAGATATGGGGAATCAGAGGTGGGGAATCAGAGGTTGGGAATCAGAAGCAGGGAATCAGAGGCGGGGAATCAGAGGCGGGGAATCAGAGGCAGGAAATCCGATGTGTGGAATCGGAGATGGGGAATCAGAGGCAGGGAATCAGAGGCGGGGAATCAGAGGCGGGGAATCAGAGGCCGGGAATCAGATATGGGGAAACAGAGGCGGGGAATCAGAGGCGGGGAAACAGAGGCGGGGAATCAGATATGGGGAATCAGAGGAGGGGAATCAGAGGTTGGGAATCAGAGGCAGGGAATCAGAGGCTGGGAATCAGAGGCGGGGAATCAGAGGCCGGGAATCAGATATGGGGAAACAGAGGCGGGGAATCAGAGGCAGGGAAACAGAGGCGGGGAATCAGATATGGGGAATCAGAGGTGGGGAATCAGAGGTTGGGAATCAGAGGCAGGGAATCAGAGGCTGGGAATCAGATGCAGGGAATCAGATGCAGGGAATCAGAGGCGGGGAATCAGAGCTGGGGAATCAGAGGTGGGGAATCAGAGTTGGGGAATCAGAGTCGGGGACTTAGATATGGGGAAACAGAGGCAGGGAATCAGAGGCGGGGAAACAGACGCGGGGAATCAGAGGCGGGTATCAGAGCTGGGGAATCAGAGGCGGGGAATCAGAGTTGGGGAATCAGAGGCGGGGAATCAGAGGCGGGGAATCAGAGGCGGGGAATCAGAGGCGGGGAAACAGAGGCAGGGAATCAGATATGGGGAATCAGAGGTGGGGTATCAGGGGCAGGGAATCAGTGGCAGGGAATCAGACACGGGGAATCAGATATGGGGAAACAGAAGCGGGGAATCAGAGGCGGGCAAACAGAGGCGGGGAATTAGATAAGGGGAATCAGAGGTGGGGAATCAGAGGTGGTGAATCAGAGATGGGGAATCACAGGCGGGGAATCAGAGGCAGGGAATAGAACGCGGGGAATCAGAGGCGGGGAATCAGAGCTGGGGAATCAGAGGCGGGGAATCATAGTTGGGAATCAGAGGCGGGGAATCAGATATGGGGAAACAGAGGCGGGGAATCAAAGGCGGGGAAACAGAGGCGGGGAATCAGATATGGGGAATCGGATGCGGGGAATCAGAGGTGGGGAATCAGAGCTGGGGAATCAGAGGCGGGGTATCAGAGTTGGGGCATCAGAGGTGGGGAATTAGATATGGGGAAACAGAGGCGGGGAATCAGAGGCGGGGAAACAGAGGTGGGGAATCAGATATGGGGAATCAGAGGTGGGGAATCAGAGGCAGGGAATCAGATGTGCGGAATCAGAGATGGGGAATCAGATGCAGGGAATCAGAATCAGAAGCGGGGAATCAGAGGCCGGGAATCAGAGGCCGGGATTCAGATGCCGGGAATAAGAAGAAGGTAATCAGAGGCAGGGGATCAAACACGGGGAATCAGAGGCTGGGAATCAGAGCTGGGGAATCACAGGCGGGGAATCAGAGATGGGGAATCAGAGGCGGGGAATCAGAGGCAGGGAATCAGATGCGGGGAATCTGAGGCGGGGAATAAGAGCTGGCGAATCAGAGGCGGGGAATCAGAGGTGGGCAATCAGAGGATGGGAATCAGATATGGGGAATCAGAGGCGGGGAATTAGAGCTGGGGAATCACAGGCGGGGAATCAGAGTTGGGGAATCAGAGGCGGGGAATCAGATATTGGGAAACAGAGTCGGGGAATCAGAGGCGGTGAAACAGAGGCGGGGAATCAGATATGGGGAATCAGAGGTGGGGAACCAGAGTTTGGGAATCAGAGGCCTGGAATCAGAGGCGGGGAATCAGAGGCAGGGAATCAGATGCGGGGAATCAGAGGAGGGGAATCAGAGCTGGGGAATCAGAGGCGGGGTATTAGAGTTGGGGAATCAGAGGCGGGGAATCAGACGCGGGGTATCAGAGGGGTGGAATCATAGCTGGCGAATCAGAGGCGGGGAATCAGAGGTGGGGAATCAGAGGCCGGGAATCAGAGGTGGTGAATCAGAGATGGGGAATCAGAGGCGGGGAATCAGTGGCAGGGAATCAGATATGGGGAATCAGAGGCGTGGAATCAGAGGCAGGGAATCAGACACGGGGAATCAGACACGGGGAATCAGAGGTGGGGAATCAGAGATGGGGAATCAGAGGCGGTGAATCAGAGATGGGGAATCAGAGGCGGGGAATCAGAGGCAGGAAATCAGACACGGGGATTCAGAGGCTGGGAATTAGACGGGGGGAATCAAAGGCGGGGAATCAGAGCTGGGGAATCAGAGGCAGGGAATCAGAGGCGGGGAATCAGATATGGGGAATCAGAGGCTGGGATTCGGAGGCGGGGAATCAGAGGCAGGGAATCAGACACGGGGAATCAGAGGTGGGGAATCAGAGATGGGGAATCAGAGGCGGGGAATCAGAGGCAGGGAATCAGACGCGGGGAATCTGAGGCGGGGAATCAGAGCTGGGGAATCAGAGGTGGGGAATCAGAGTTGGGGAATCAGAGGCAGGGAATCGGATGTGCGGAATCAGAGATGGGGAATCAGATGTGGGGAATCAGAGGAATCAGAGATGGGGAATCAGAGGCGGGGAATCAGAGGCAGGAAATCAGACACGGGGATTCAGAGGCTGGGAATCAGACGGGGGGAATCAAAGGCGGGGAATCAGAGCTGGGGAATCAGAGGCAGGGAATCAGAGTTGGGGATTCAGAGACGGGGAATCAGATATGGGGAAACAGAGGCGGGGAATCAGAGGCGGGCAAACAGAGGCGGGGAATTAGATATGGGGAATCAGAGGTGGGGAATCAGAGGTGGTGAATCAGTGATGGGGAATCACAGGCGGGGAATCAGAGGCAGGGAATAGAACGCAGGGAATCAGACGCAGGGAATCAGAGCTGGGGAATCAGAGGCGGGGAATCATAGTTGGGAATCAGAGGCGGGGAATCAGATATGGGGAAACAGAGGCGGGGAATCAGAGGCGGGGAAACAGAGGCGGGGAATCAGATATGGGGAATCGGATGCGGGGAATCAGAGGCGGGGAATCAGAGCTGGGGAATCAGAGGCGGGGAATCAGAGTTGGGGCATCAGAGGTGGGGAATTAGATATAGGGAAACAGAGGTGGGGAATCAGAGGCGGGGAAACAGAGGCGGGGAATCAGATATGGGGAATCAGAGGTGGGGAATCAGAGGCAGGGAATCAGATGTGCGGAATCAGAGATGGGGAATCAGAGGCAGGGAATCAGAATCAGAAGCGGGGAATCAGAGGCCGGGAATCATAGGCCGGGAATCAGATGCTGGGAATAAGAGGCCGGGAATCAGAGGTGGGGAATCAGAGTCCGGGAATCAGAGATGGGGATTCAGAGGCGGGGAATGAGATATGGAGAATCAGAGGCGGGGAATCAGAGGCCGGGAAACAGAGGTGGGGAATCAGATATGGGGAATCAGAGGTGGCGAATCAAAGGCGGTGAATCAGAGATGGGGAATCAGAGGCGGGGAATCAGAGGCAGGGAATCAGATGCGGGGAATCAGAGGCGGGGAATCAGAGCTGGCGAATCAGAGGCGGGGAATCAGAGGTGGGTAATCAGAGGCGGGGAATCAGATATGGGGAATCAGAGGCGGGGAATCAGAGGCGGGGAAACAGAGGCGGGGAATCAAATATAGGGAATCAGAGGTGGGGAATCAGAGGTTGTGAATCAGAGATGGGGAATCAAGGCGGGGAATCAGAGGCAGGGAATCAGACACGGGGAATCAGAGGCGGGGATTCAGAGCTGGGGAATCAGAGGCGGGGAATCAGAGTTGGGGAATCAGAGGCAGGGAATCAGATATGGGGAATCAGAGGCGGGGAATCAGAGGCGGGGAAACAGAGGCGGGGAATCAGATATGGGGAATCAGTGGTGGGGAATCAGGGGCAGGGAATCAGTGGCAGGGAATCAGAGGCGGGGAATCAGAGGCGGGGAATCAGAGGCAGCGAATCAGACATGGGGAATCAGAGGCGGGGAATCAGAGATGGGGAATCAGAGGCGGGGAATCAGAGGCAGGGAATCGGACGCCGGGAATCAGAGTCGGGGAATCAGAGCTGGGGAATCAGAGGCGGGGAATCAGAGTTGGGGAATCAGAAGCGGGGAATCAGATATGGGGAAATGGAGGCGGGGAATCAGATATGGGGAATCAGAGGTGTGGAATCAGAGGTTGGGAATCAGAGGAAGGGAATCAGAGTCGGGGAAACAGAGGCGGGGAATCAGATATGTGGAATCAGAGGTGGCGAATCAAAGGCGGTGAAACAGAGATGGGGTATCAGGGCAGGGAATCAGAGGCAGGGAATCAAACACGGGGAATCAGAGCTGGGGAATCAGAGGCGGGGAATCAGAGTTGGGAATCAGAGGCGGGGAATCAGAGGCGGGGAAACAGAGGCGGGGAATCAGATATGGTGAATCAGAGGTGGGGAATCAGAGGTTGGGAATCAGAGGCAGGGAATCAGAGGCGGGGAATCAGAGGCGGGGAATCAGAGGAAGGGAATCAGATGTGCGGAATCGGAGATGGGGAATCAGAGGCAGGGAATCAGAGGCGGGGAATCAGAGGCGGGGAATCAGAGGCCGGGAATCAGATATGGGGAAACTGAGGCGGGGAATCCGAGGCGGGGAAACAGAGTCGGGGAATCAGATATGGGGAATCAGAGGTGGGGAATCAGAGGTTGGGAATCAGAGGCAGGGAATCAGAGGCTTGGAATCAGATGTAGGGAATCAGATGCGGGGAATCAGAGGCGGGGAATCAGAGCTGGGGAATCAGAGGTGGGGAATCAGATTTGGGGAATCAGAGGTGGGGACTTAGATATTGGGAAACAGAGGTGGGGAATCAGAGGCGGGGAAACAGAGGCGGGGAATCAGATATGGGGAATCAGAGGTGGGGAATCAGAGGCAGGGAATCAGATGTGCGGAATCAGAGATGGGGAATCAGAGGCAGGGAAACAGAATCAGAAGCAGGGAATCAGAGGCCGGAAATCAGAGGCCGGAATCAAATGCTGGGAATCAGAGGCCTGGAATCAGAGGCGGGGAATCAGAGGCAGGGAATCAGATGCGGGGAATCAGAGGCGGGGAATCAGAGCTGGGGAATCAGAGGCGGGGTATTAGAGTTGGGGAATCAGAGGCGGGGAATCAGATATGGGGAAACAGAGGTAGGGAATCAGAGGCGGGGAAACAGAGGCAGGGAATCAGATATGGGGAATCAGAGGCGGGGAATCAGAGGTGGGGAATCATAGGCAGGGAATCGGATGTGCGGAATCAGAGATGGGGAATCAGAGGCCGGGAATCAGAGGTGGTGAATCAGAGATGGGGAATCAGAGGCGGGGAATCAGAGGCAGGGTATCAGACGCGGGGAATCAGAGGTGGGCAATCAGAGGCGGGGAATCAGATATGGGGAATCAGAGGCGGGGAATCAGAGGCGTGGAAACAGAGGCGGGGAATCAGATATGGGGAATCAGAGGTGGGGCATCAGAGGTTGTGAATCACAGATGGGGAATCAGAGGCGGGGAATCAGAGGCAGGGAATCAGATGCGGGGAATCAGAGGCGGGGATTCAGAGCTGGGGAATCAGAAGCGGGGAATCAGAGTTGGGGAATCAGAGGCGGGGAATCAGATATGGGGAATCAGAGGCAGGGAATCAGAGGCGGGGAATCAGAGGCAGGGAATCAGACGCGGGGAATCTGAGGCGGGGAATCAGAGCTGGGGAATCAGAGGTGGGGAATCAGAGTTGGGGAATCAGAGGCAGGGAATTGGATGTGCGGAATCAGAGATGGTGAATCAGAGGTAGGGAATCAGAGGTGGTGAATCAGAGATGGGGAATCACAGGCGGGGAATCAGAGGCAGGGAATAGAACGCGGGGAATCAGAGGCAGGGAATCAGAGCTGGGGAATCAGAGGCGGGGAATCATAGTTGGGAATCAGAGGCGGGAATCAGATATGGGGAAACAGAGGCGGGGAATCAGAGGCGGGGAAACAGAGGCGGGGAATCAGATATGGGGAATCGGATGCAGGGAATCAGAGGCGGGGAATCAGAGCTGGGGAATCAGAGGCGGGGAATCAGAGTTGGGGCATCAGAGGTGGGGAATTAGATATAGGGAAACAGAGGCGGGGAATCAGAGGCGGGGAAACAGAGGAGGGGAATCAGATATGGGGAATCAGAGGTGGGGAATCAGAGGCAGGGAATCAGATGTGCGGAATCAGAGATGGGGAATCAGAGGCAGGGAATCAGAATCAGAAGCGGGGAATCAGAGGCCGGGAATCAGAGGCCGGGAATCAGATGCTGGGAATAAGAGGCCGGGAATCAGAGGAGGGGAATCAGAGTCCGGGAATCAGAGATGGGGATTCAGAGGCGGGGAATCAGATATGGAGAATCAGAGATGGGGAATCAGAGGCGGGGAATCAGAGGCAGGGAATCGGACGCCGGGAATCAGAGGCGGGGAATCAGAGCTGGGGAATCAGAGGCGGGGAATCAGAGTTGGGGAATCAGAGGCGGGGAATCAGATATGGGGAAATAGAGGCGGGGAATCAGATATGGGAAATCAGAGGTGTGGAATCAGAGGTTGGGAATCAGAGGCGGGGAATCAGAGGCAGGGAATCAGATGCGGGGAATCAGAGCCGGGGAATCAGAGCTGGCAAATCAGAGGCGGGGAATCAGAGGTGGGCAATCAGAGGATGAAAATCAGATATGGGGAATCAGAGGCGGGGAATTAGAGCTGGGGAATCACAGGCGGGGAATCAGAGTTGGGGAATCAGAGGCGGGGAATCAGATATGGGGAAACAGAGTCGGGGAATCAGAGGCGGTGAAACAGAGGCGGGGAATCAGATATGGGGAATCACAGGCGGGGAATCAGAGATGGGGAATCAGAGGCGGGGAATCAGAGGCAGGGAATCAGATGCGGGGAATCAGAGCCGGGGAATCAGAGCTGGCAAATCAGAGGCGGGGAATCAGAGGTGGGCAATCAGAGGATGAAAATCAGATATGGGGAATCAGAGGCGGGGAATTAGAGCTGGGGAATCACAGGCGGGGAATCAGAGTTGGGGAATCAGAGGCGGGGAATCAGATATGGGGAAACAGAGTCGGGGAATCAGAGGCGGTGAAACAGAGGCGGGGAATCAGATATGGGGAATCAGAGGTGGGGAATCAGAGGTTGGGAATCAGAGGCCTGGAATCAGAGGCGGGGAATCAGAGGCAGGGAATCAGATGCGGGGAATCAGAGGAGGGGAATCAGAGCTGGGGAATCAGAGGCGGGGTATTAGAGTTGGGGAATCAGAGGCGGGGAATCAGACGCGGGGAATCAGAGGGGGGGAATCATAGCTGGCGAATCAGAGGCGGGGAATCAGAGGTGGGCAATCAGAGGCCGGGAATCAGAGGTGGTGAATCAGAGATGGGGAATCAGAGGCGGGGAATCAGTGGCAGGGAATCAGATATGGGGAATCAGAGGCGTGGAATCAGAGGCAGGGAATCAGACACGGGGAATCAGACACGGGGAATCAGAGGTGGGGAATCAGAGATGGGGAATCAGAGGCGGTGAATCAGAGATGGGGAATCAGAGGCGGGGAATCAGAGGCAGGAAATCAGACACGGGGATTCAGAGGCTGGGAATTAGACGGGGGAATCAAAGGCGGGGAATCAGAGCTGGGGAATCAGAGGCAGGGAATCAGAGGCGGGGAATCAGATATGGGGAATCAGAGGCTGGGATTCGGAGGCGGGGAATCAGAGGCAGGGAATCAGACACGGGGAATCAGAGGTGGGGAATCAGAGATGGGGAATCAGAGGCGGGGAATCAGAGGCAGGGAATCAGACGCGGGGAATCTGAGGCGGGGAATCAGAGTTGGGAATCAGAGGTGGGGAATCAGAGTTGGGGAATCAGAGGCAGGGAATCGGATGTGCGGAATCAGAGATGGGGAATCAGATGTGGGGAATCAGAGGAATCAGAGATGGGGAATCAGAGGCGGGGAATCAGAGGCAGGAAATCAGACACGGGGATTCAGAGGCTGGGATTCAGACGGGGGGAATCAAAGGCGGGGAATCAGAGCTGGGGAATCAGAGGCAGGGAATCAGAGTTGGGGATTCAGAGACGGGGAATCAGATATGGGGAAACAGAGGCGGGGAATCAGAGGCGGGCAAACAGAGGCGGGGAATTAGATATGGGGAATCAGAGGTGGGGAATCAGAGGTGGTGAATCAGTGATGGGGAATCACAGGCGGGGAATCAGAGGCAGGGAATAGAACGCAGGGAATCAGACGCAGGGAATCAGAGCTGGGGAATCAGAGGCGGGGAATCATAGTTGGGAATCAGAGGCGGGGAATCAGATATGGGGAAACAGAGGCGGGGAATCAGAGGCGGGGAAACAGAGGCGGGGAATCAGATATGGGGAATCGGATGCGGGGAATCAGAGGCGGGGAATCAGAGCTGGGGAGTCAGAGGCGGGGAATCAGAGTTGGGGCATCAGAGGTGCGGAATTAGATATAGGGAAACAGAGGTGGGGAATCAGAGGCGGGGAAACAGAGGCGGGGAATCAGATATGGGGAATCAGAGGTGGGGAATCAGAGGCAGGGAATCAGATGTGCGGAATCAGAGATGGGGAATCAGAGGCAGGGAATCAGAATCAGAAGCGGGGAATCAGAGGCCGGGAATCAAAGGCCGGGAATCAGATGCTGGGAATAAGAGGCCGGGAATCAGAGGTGGGGAATCAGAGTCCGGGAATCAGAGATGGGGATTCAGAGGCGGGGAATGAGATATGGAGAATCAGAGGCGGGGAATCAGAGGCCGGGAAACAGAGGTGGGGAGTCAGATATGGGGAATCAGAGGTGGCGAATCAAAGGCGGTGAATCAGAGATGGGGAATCAGAGGCGGGGAATCAGAGGCAGGGAATCAGATGCGGGGAATCAGAGGCGGGGAATCAGAGCTGGCGAATCAGAGGCGGGGAATCAGAGGTGGGCAATCAGAGGCGGGGAATCAGATATGGGGAATCAGAGGCGGGGAATCAGAGGCGGGGAAACAGAGGTGGGGAATCAGATATGGGGAAACAGAGGTGGCGAATCAAAGGCGGTGAATCAGAGATGGGGAATCAGAGGCGGGGAATCAGAGGCAGGGAATCAAAAACGGGGAATCAGAGGCGGGGAAGCAGAGTAGGAGAATCAGAGGTGGGGAATCAGATATGGGGAAACAGGGGCGGGGAATCAGAGGCGGGGAAACAGAGGCGGGGAATCAGATATGGGGAATCAGAGGTGTGGAATCAGAGGTTGGGAATCAGAGGCGGGGAAACAGAGGAGGGGAATCAGATATGGGGAATCAGAGGTGGCGAATTAAAGGCGGTGAATCAGAGATGGGGAATCAGGGCAGGGAATCAGAGGCAGGGAATCAAACACGGGGAATCAGAGGCGTGGAATCAGAGCTGGGGAATCAGAGGCGGGGATTCAGAGTTGGGGAATCAGAGGCGGGGAATCAGAGGCGGGGAAACAGGCGGGGAATCAGATATGGGGAATCAGAGGTGGGGAATTAGAGGTTGGGAATCAGAAGCAGGGAATCAGAGGCGGGGAATCAGAGGCGGGGAATCAGAGGCAGGAAATCCGATGTGTGGAATCGGAGGTGGGGAATCAGAGGCAGGGAATCAGAGGCGTGGAATCAGAGGCGGGGAATCAGAGGCCGGGAATCAGATATGGGGAAACAGAGGCGGGGAATCAGAGGCGGGGAAACAGAGGCGGGGAATCAGATATGGGGAATCAGAGGAGGGGAATCAGAGGTTGGGAATCAGAGGCAGGGAATCAGAGGCTGGGAATCAGATGCAGGGAATCAGATGCAGGGAATCAGAGGCGGGGAATCAGAGCTGGGGAATCAGAGGTGGGGAATCAGAGTTGGGGAATCAGAGTCGGGGACTTAGATATGGGGAAACAGAGGCAGGGAATCAGAGGCGGGGAAACAGACGCGGGGAATCAGAGGCGGGTATCAGAGCTGGGGAATCAGAGGCGGGGAATCAGAGTTGGGGAATCAGAGGCGGGGAATCAGAGGCGGGGAATCAGATATGGGGAAGCAGAGGTGGCGAATCAAAGGCGGTGAAACAGAGATGGGGAATCAGGGGCGTGGAATCAGAGGCAGGGAATTAGATGTGGTGTATCAGAGATGGGGAATCAGAGGCAGGGAATCAGAATCAGAAGCGGGGTATCAGAGGCCGGGAATCAGAGGAAGGTAATCAGAGGCAGGGGATCAAACACGGGGAATCAGAGGCTGGGAATCAGAGCTGGGGAATCACAGGCGGGGAATCAGAGATGGGGAATCAGAGGCGGGGAATCAGAGGCAGGGAATCAGATGCGGGGAATCAGAGGCGGGGAATCAGAGCTGGCAAATCAGAGGCGGGGAATCAGAGGTGGGCAATCAGAGGATGGGAATCAGAAATGGGGAATCAGAGGCGGGGAATTAGAGCTGGGGAATCACAGGCGGGGAATCAGAGTTGGGGAATCAGAGGCGGGGAATCAGATATGGGGAAACAGAGTCGGGGAATCAGAGGTGGTGAAACAGAGGCGGGGAATCAGATATGGGGAATCAGAGGTGGGGAATCAGAGGTTGGGAATCAGAGGCCTGGAATCAGAGGCGGGGAATCAGAGGCAGGGAATCAGATGCGGGGAATCAGAGGAGGGGAATCAGAGCTGGGGAATCAGAGGCGGGGTATTAGAGTTGGGGAATCAGAGGCGGGGAATCAGACGCGGGGAATCAGAGGGGGGGAATCATAGCTGGCAAATCAGAGGCGGGGAATCAGAGGTGGGCAATCAGAGGCCGGGAATCAGAGGTGGTGAATCAGAGATGGGGAATCAGAGGCGGGGAATCAGTGGCAGGGAATCAGATATGGGGAATCAGAGGCGTGGAATCAGAGGCAGGGAATCAGACACGGGGAATCAGACACGGGGAATCAGAGGTGGGGAATCAGAGATGGGGAATCAGAGGCGGTGAATCAGAGATGGGGAATCAGAGGCGGGGAATCAGAGGCAGGAAATCAGACACGGGGATTCAGAGGCTGGGAATTAGACGGGGGGAATCAAAGGCGGGGAATCAGAGCTGGGGAATCAGAGGCAGGGAATCAGAGGCGGGGAATCAGATATGGGGAATCAGAGGCTGGGATTCGGAGGCGGGGAATCAGAGGCAGGGAATCAGACATGGGGAATCAGAGGTGGGGAATCAGAGATGGGGAATCAGAGGCGGGGAATCAGAGGCAGGGAATCAGACGTGGGGAATCTGAGGCGGGGAATCAGAGCTGGGGAATCAGAGGTGGGGAATCAGAGTTGGGGAATCAGAGGCAGGGAATCGGATGTGCGGAATCAGAGATGGGGAATCAGATGTGGGGAATCAGAGGAATCAGAGATGGGGAATCAGAGGCGGGGAATCAGAGGCAGGAAATCAGACACGGGGATTCAGAGGCTGGGAATCAGACGGGGGGAATCAAAGGCGGGGAATCAGAGCTGGGGAATCAGAGGCAGGGAATCAGAGTTGGGGATTCAGAGACGGGGAATCAGATATGGGGAAACAGAGGCGGGGAATCAGAGGCGGGCAAACAGAGGCGGGGAATTAGATATGGGGAATCAGAGGTGGGGAATCAGAGGTGGTGAATCAGTGATGGGGAATCACAGGCGGGGAATCAGAGGCAGGGAATAGAACGCAGGGAATCAGACGCAGGGAATCAGAGCTGGGGAATCAGAGGCGGGGAATCATAGTTGGGAATCAGAGGCGGGGAATCAGATATGGGGAAACAGAGGCGGGGAATCAGAGGCGGGGAAACAGAGGCGGGGAATCAGATATGGGGAATCGGATGCGGGGAATCAGAGGCGGGGAATCAGAGCTGGGGAGTCAGAGGCGGGGAATCAGAGTTGGGGCATCAGAGGTGGGGAATTAGATATAGGGAAACAGAGGTGGGGAATCAGAGGCGGGGAAACAGAGGCGGGGAATCAGATATGGGGAATCAGAGGTGGGGAATCAGAGGCAGGGAATCAGATGTGCGGAATCAGAGATGGGGAATCAGAGGCAGGGAATCAGAATCAGAAGCGTGGAATCAGAGGCCGGGAATCAAAGGCCGGGAATCAGATGCTGGGAATAAGAGGCCGGGAATCAGAGGTGGGGAATCAGAGTCCGGGAATCAGAGATGGGGATTCAGAGGCGGGGAATGAGATGTGGAGAATCAGAGGCGGGGAATCAGAGGCCGGGAAACAGAGGTGGGGAATCAGATATGGGGAATCAGAGGTGTCGAATCAAAGGCGGTGAATCAGAGATGGGGAATCAGAGGCGGGGAATCAGAGGCAGGGAATCAGATGCGGGGAATCAGAGGCGGGGAATCAGAGCTGGCGAATCAGAGGCGGGGAATCAGAGGTGGGCAATCAGAGGCGGGGAATCAGATATGGGGAATCAGAGGCGGGGAATCAGAGGCGGGGAAACAGAGGTGGGGAATCAGATATGGGGAAACAGAGGTGGCGAATCAAAGGCGGTGAATCAGAGATGGGGAATCAGAGGCGGGGAATCAGAGGCAGGGAATCAAAAACGGGGAATCAGAGGCGGGGAAGCAGAGTAGGAGAATCAGAGGTGGGAAATCAGATATGGGGAAACAGGGGCGGGGAATCAGAGGCGGGGAAACAGAGGCGGGGAATCAGATATGGGGAATCAGAGGTGTGGAATCAGAGGTTGGGAATCGGAGGCGGGGAAACAGAGGAGGGGAATCAGATATGGGGAATCAGAGGTGGCGAATTAAAGGCGGTGAATCAGAGATGGGGAATCAGGGCAGGGAATCAGAGGCAGGGAATCAAACACGGGGAATCAGAGGCGTGGAATCAGAGCTGGGGAATCAGAGGCGGGGATTCAGAGTTGGGGAATCAGAGGCGGGGAATCAGAGGCGGGGAAACAGGCGGGGAATCAGATATGGGGAATCAGAGGTGGGGAATCAGAGGTTGGGAATCAGAAGCAGGGAATCAGAGGCGGGGAATCAGAGGCGGGGAATCAGAGGCAGGAAATCCGATGTGCGGAATCGGAGATGGGGAATCAGAGGCAGGGAATCAGAGGCGGGGAATCAGAGGCGGGGAATCAGAGGCCGGGAATCAGATATGGGGAAACAGAGGCGGGGAATCAGAGGCGGGGAAACAGAGGCGGGGAATCAGATATGGGGAATCAGAGGTGGGGAATTAGAGGTTGGGAATCAGAGGCAGGGAATCAGAGGCTGGGAATCAGATGCAGGGAATCAGATGCAGGGAATCAGAGGCGGGGAATCAGAGCTGGGGAATCAGAGGTGGGGAATCAGAGTTGGGGAATCAGAGTCGGGGACTTAGATATGGGGAAACAGAGGCAGGGAATCAGAGGCGGGGAAACAGACGCGGGGAATCAGAGGCGGGTATCAGAGCTGGGGAATCAGAGGCGGGGAATCAGAGTTGGGGAATCAGAGGCGGGGAATCAGAGGCGGGGAATCAGAGGCGGGGAATCAGAGGCGGGGAAACAGAGGCAGGGAATCAGATATGGGGAATCAGAGGTGGGGTATCAGGGGCAGGGAATCAGTGGCAGGGAATCAGAGGCGGGGAATCAGAGGCGGGGAATCAGAGGCAGGGAATCAGACACGGGGAATCAGATATGGGGAAACAGAGGCGGGGAATCAGAGGCGGGTAAACAGAGGCGGGGAATTAGATAAGGGGAATCAGAGGTGGGGAATCAGAGGTGGTGAATCAGAGATGGGGAATCACAGGCGGGGAATCAGAGGCAGGGAATAGAACGCGGGGAATCAGAGGCGGGGAATCAGAGCTGGGGAATCAGAGGCGGGGAATCATAGTTGGGAATCAGAGGCGGGGAATCAGATATGGGGAAACAGAGGCAGGGAATCAAAGGCGGGGAAACAGAGGCGGGGAATCAGATATGGGGAATCGGATGCGGGGAATCAGAGGTGGGGAATCAGAGCTGGGGAATCAGAGGCGGGGTATCAGAGTTGGGGCATCAGAGGTGGGGAATTAGATATGGGGAAACAGAGGCGGGGAATCAGAGGCGGGGAAACAGAGGTGGGGAATCAGATATGGGGAATCAGAGGTGGGGAATCAGAGGCAGGGAATCAGATGTGCGGAATCAGAGATGGGGAATCAGAGGCGGGGAATTAGAGCTGGGGAATCACAGGCGGGGAATCAGAGTTGGGGAATCAGAGGCGGGGAATCAGATATGGGGAAACAGAGTCGGGGAATCAGAGGCGGTGAAACAGAGGCGGGGAATCAGATATGGGGAATCAGAGGTGGGGAATCAGAGTTTGGGAATCAGAGGCCTGGAATCAGAGGCGGGGAATCAGAGGCAGGGAATCAGATGCGGGGAATCAGAGGAGGGGAATCAGAGCTGGGGAATCAGAGGCGGGGTATTAGAGTTGGGGAATCAGAGGCGGGGAATCAGACGCGGGGTATCAGAGGGGTGGAATCATAGCTGGCGAATCAGAGGCGGGGAATCAGAGGTGGGCAATCAGAGGCCGGGAATCAGAGGTGGTGAATCAGAGATGGGGAATCAGAGGCGGGGAATCAGTGGCAGGGAATCAGATATGGGGAATCAGAGGCGTGGAATCAGAGGCAGGGAATCAGACACGGGGAATCAGACACGGGGAATCAGAGGTGGGGAATCAGAGATGGGGAATCAGAGGCGGTGAATCAGAGATGGGGAATCAGAGGCGGGGAATCAGAGGCAGGAAATCAGACACGGGGATTCAGAGGCTGGGAATTAGACGGGGGGAATCAAAGGCGGGGAATCAGAGCTGGGGAATCAGAGGCAGGGAATCAGAGGCGGGGAATCAGATATGGGGAATCAGAGGCTGGGATTCGGAGGCGGGGAATCAGAGGCAGGGAATCAGACACGGGGAATCAGAGGTGGGGAATCAGAGATGGGGAATCAGAGGCGGGGAATCATATATGGGGAATCGGATGCGAGGAATCAGAAGGCGGGGAAACAGAGGTGGGGAATCAGATATGGGGAATCAGAGGTGGGGAATCAGAGGCAGGGAATCAGATGTGCGGAATCAGAGATGGGGAATCAGATGCAGGGAATCAGAATCAGAAGCGGGGAATCAGAGGCCGGGAATCAGAGGCCGGGATTCAGATGCCGGGAATAAGAGGAAGGTAATCAGAGGCAGGGGATCAAACACGGGGAATCAGAGGCTGGGAATCAGAGCTGGGGAATCACAGGCGGGGAATCAGAGATGGGGAATCAGAGGCGGGGAATCAGAGGCAGGGAATCAGATGCGGGGAATCAGAGGCGGGGAATCAGAGCTGGCAAATCAGAGGCGGGGAATCAGAGGTGGGCAATCAGAGGATGGGAATCAGATATGGGGAATCAGAGGCGGGGAATTAGAGCTGGGGAATCACAGGCGGGGAATCAGAGTTGGGGAATCAGAGGCGGGGAATCAGATATGGGGAAACAGAGTCGGGGAATCAGAGGCGGTGAAACAGAGGCGGGGAATCAGATATGGGGAATCAGAGGTGGGGAATCAGAGTTTGGGAATCAGAGGCCTGGAATCAGAGGCGGGGAATCAGAGGCAGGGAATCAGATGCGGGGAATCAGAGGAGGGGAATCAGAGCTGGGGAATCAGATATGGGGAAACAGGGGCGGGGAATCAGAGGCGGGGAAACAGAGGCGGGGAATCAGATATGGGGAATCAGAGGTGTGGAATCAGAGGTTGGGAATCAGAGGCGGGGAAACAGAGGAGGGGAATCAGATATGGGGAATCAGAGGTGGCGAATTAAAGGCGGTGAATCAGAGATGGGGAATCAGGGCAGGGAATCAGAGGCAGGGAATCAAACACGGGGAATCAGAGGCGGGGAATCAGAGCTGGGGAATCAGAGGCGGGGAATCATAGTTGGGAATCAGAGGCGGGGAATCAGATATGGGGAAACAGAGGCGGGGAATCAAAGGCGGGGAAACAGAGGCGGGCAATCAGATATGGGGAATCGGATGCGGGGAATCAGAGGTGGGGAATCAGAGCTGGGGAATCAGAGGCGGGGTATCAGAGTTGGGGCATCAGAGGTGGGGAATTAGATATGGGGAAACAGAGGCGGGGAATCAGAGGCGGGGAAACAGAGGTGGGGAATCAGATATGGGGAATCAGAGGTGGGGAATCAGAGGCAGGGAATCAGATGTGCGGAATCAGAGATGGGGAATCAGAGGCGGGGAATTAGAGCTGGGGAATCACAGGCGGGGAATCAGAGTTGGGGAATCAGAGGCGGGGAATCAGATATGGGGAAACAGAGTCGGGGAATCAGAGGCGGTGAAACAGAGGCGGGGAATCAGATATGGGGAATCAGAGGTGGGGAATCAGAGTTTGGGAATCAGAGGCCTGGAATCAGAGGCGGGGAATCAGAGGCAGGGAATCAGATGCGGGGAATCAGAGGAGGGGAATCAGAGCTGGGGAATCAGAGGCGGGGTATTAGAGTTGGGGAATCAGAGGCGGGGAATCAGATGCGGGGTATCAGAGGGGTGGAATCATAGCTGGCGAATCAGAGGCGGGGAATCAGAGGTGGGCAATCAGAGGCCGGGAATCAGAGGTGGTGAATCAGAGATGGGGAATCAGAGGCGGGGAATCAGTGGCAGGGAATCAGATATGGGGAATCAGAGGCGTGGAATCAGAGGCAGGGAATCAGACACGGGGAATCAGACACGGGGAATCAGAGGTGGGGAATCAGAGATGGGGAATCAGAGGCGGTGAATCAGAGATGGGGAATCAGAGGCGGGGAATCAGAGGCAGGAAATCAGACACGGGGATTCAGAGGCTGGGAATTAGACGGGGGGAATCAAAGGCGGGGAATCAGAGCTGGGGAATCAGAGGCAGGGAATCAGAGGCGGGGATTCAGATATGGGGAATCAGAGGCTGGGATTCGGAGGCGGGGAATCAGAGGCAGGGAATCAGACACGGGGAATCAGAGGTGGGGAATCAGAGATGGGGAATCAGAGGCGGGGAATCAGATATGGGGAATCGGATGCGGGGAATCAGAGGCGGGGAAACAGAGGTGGGGAATCAGATATGGGGAATCAGAGGTGGGGAATCAGAGGCAGGGAATCAGATGTGCGGAATCAGAGATGGGGAATCAGATGCAGGGAATCAGAATCAGAAGCGGGGAATCAGAGGCCGGGAATCAGAGGCCGGGATTCAGATGCCGGGAATAAGAGGAAGGTAATCAGAGGCAGGGGATCAAACACGGGGAATCAGAGGCTGGGAATCAGAGCTGGGGAATCACAGGCGGGGAATCAGAGATGGGGAATCAGAGGCGGGGAATCAGAGGCAGGGAATCAGATGCGGGGAATCAGAGGCGGGGAATCAGAGCTGGCAAATCAGAGGCGGGGAATCAGAGGTGGGCAATCAGAGGATGGGAATCAGATATGGGGAATCAGAGGCGGGGAATTAGAGCTGGGGAATCACAGGCGGGGAATCAGAGTTGGGGAATCAGAGGCGGGGAATCAGATATGGGGAAACAGAGTCGGGGAATCAGAGGCGGTGAAACAGAGGCGGGGAATCAGATATGGGGAATCAGAGGTGGGGAATCAGAGTTTGGGAATCAGAGGCCTGGAATCAGAGGCGGGGAAACAGAGGCAGGGAATCAGATGCGGGGAATCAGAGGAGGGGAATCAGAGCTGGGGAATCAGATATGGGGAAACAGGGGCGGGGAATCAGAGGCGGGGAAACAGAGGCGGGGAATCAGATATGGGGAATCAGAGGTGTGGAATCAGAGGTTGGGAATCAGAGGCGGGGAAACAGAGGAGGGGAATCAGATATGGGGAATCAGAGGTGGCGAATTAAAGGCGGTGAATCAGAGATGGGGAATCAGGGCAGGGAATCAGAGGCAGGGAATCAAACACGGGGAATCAGAGGCGTGGAATCAGAGCTGGGGAATCAGAGGCGGGGATTCAGAGTTGGGGAATCAGAGGCGGGGAATCAGAGGCGGGGAAACAGGCGGGGAATCAGATAAGGGGAATCAGAGGTGGGGAATCAGAGGTTGGGAATCAGAAGCAGGGAATCAGAGGCGGGGAATCAGATATGGGGAATCAGAGGCTGGGATTCGGAGGCGGGGAATCAGAGGCAGGGAATCAGACATGGGGAATCAGAGGTGGGGAATCAGAGATGGGGAATCAGAGGCGGGGAATCAGAGGCAGGGAATCAGACGCGGGGAATCTGAGGCGGGGAATCAGAGCTGGGGAATCAGAGGTGGGGAATCAGAGTTGGGGAATCAGAGGATGGGAATCAGATATGGGGAATCAGAGGCGGGGAATTAGAGCTGGGGAATCACAGGCGGGGAATCAGAGTTGGGGAATCAGAGGCGGGGAATCAGATATGGGGAAACAGAGTCGGGGAATCAGAGGCGGTGAAACAGAGGCGGGGAATCAGATATGGGGAATCAGAGGTGGGGAATCAGAGTTTGGGAATCAGAGGCCTGGAATCAGAGGCGGGGAATCAGAGGCAGGGAATCAGATTCGGGGAATCAGAGGAGGGGAATCAGAGCTGGGGAATCAGATATGGGGAAACAGAGTCGGGGAATCAGAGGCGGTGAAACAGAGGCGGGGAATCAGATATGGGGAATCAGAGGTGGGGAATCAGAGTTTGGGAATCAGAGGCCTGGAATCAGAGGCGGGGAATCAGAGGCAGGGAATCAGATGCGGGGAATCAGAGGAGGGGAATCAGAGCTGGGGAATCAGATATGGGGAAACAGGGGCGGGGAATCAGAGGCGGGGAAACAGAGGCGGGGAATCAGATATGGGGAATCAGAGCTGGGGAATCAGAGGTGGGGAATCAGAGTTGGGGAATCAGAGGATGGGAATCAGATATGGGGAATCAGAGGCGGGGAATTAGAGCTGGGGAATCACAGGCGGGGAATCAGAGTTGGGGAATCAGAGGCGGGGAATCAGATATGGGGAAACAGAGTCGGGGAATCAGAGGCGGTGAAACAGAGGCGGGGAATCAGATATGGGGAATCAGAGGTGGGGAATCAGAGTTTGGGAATCAGAGGCCTGGAATCAGAGGTGGGGAATCAGAGGCAGGGAATCAGATGCGGGGAATCAGAGGAGGGGAATCAGAGCTGGGGAATCAGATATGGGGAAACAGGGGCGGGGAATCAGAGGCGGGGAAACAGAGGCGGGGAATCAGATATGGGGAATCAGAGGTGGGGAATCAGAGTTTGGGAAACAGAGGCGGGGAATCAGATATGGGGAAACAGAGTCGGGGAATCAGAGGCGGTGAAACAGAGGCGGGGAATCAGATATGGGGAATCAGAGGTGGGGAATCAGAGTTTGGGAATCAGAGGCCTGGAATCAGAGGCGGGGAATCAGAGGCAGGGAATCAGATGCGGGGAATCAGAGGAGGGGAATCAGAGCTGGGGAATCAGATATGGGGAAACAGGGGCGGGGAATCAGAGGCGGGGAAACAGAGGCGGGGAATCAGATATGGGGAATCAGAGGTGTGGAATCAGAGGTTGGGAATCAGAGGCGGGGAAACAGAGGAGGGGAATCAGATATGGGGAATCAGAGGTGGCGAATTAAAGGCGGTGAATCAGAGATGGGGAATCAGGGCAGGGAATCAGAGGCAGGGAATCAAACACGGGGAATCAGAGGCGTGGAATCAGAGCTGGGGAATCAGAGGCAGGGAATCAGATGCGGGGAATCAGAGGAGGGGAATCAGAGCTGGGGAATCAGAGGCGGGGTATTAGAGTTGGGGAATCAGAGGCGGGGAATCAGACGCGGGGTATCAGAGGGGTGGAATCATAGCTGGCGAATCAGAGGCGGGGAATCAGAGGTGGGCAATCAGAGGCCGGGAATCAGAGGTGGTGAATCAGAGATGGGGAATCAGAGGCGGGGAATCAGTGGCAGGGAATCAGATATGGGGAATCAGAGGCGTGGAATCAGAGGCAGGGAATCAGACACGGGGAATCAGCCACGGGGAATCAGAGGTGGGGAATCAGAGATGGGGAATCAGAGGCGGTGAATCAGAGATGGGGAATCGGAGGCGGGGAATCAGAGGCAGGAAATCAGACACGGGGATTCAGAGGCTGGGAATTAGACGGGGGGAATCAAAGGCGGGGAATCAGAGCTGGGGAATCAGAGGCAGGGAATCAGAGGCGGGGAATCAGATATGGGGAATCAGAGGCTGGGATTCGGAGGCGGGGAATCAGATGCGGGGAATCAGAGGCGGGAAATCAGAGCTGGCGAATCAGAGGCGGGGAATCAGAGGTGGGCAATCAGAGGCTGGGAATCAGATATGGGGAATCAGAGGCGGGGAATCAGAGGCGGGGAAACAGAGGTGGGGAATCAGATATGGGGAAACAGAGGTGGCGAATCAAAGGCGGTGAATCAGAGATGGGGAATCAGAGGCGGGGAATCAGAGGCAGGGAATCAAAAACGGGGAATCAGAGGCGGGGAAGCAGAGTAGGAGAATCAGAGGTGGGGAATCAGATATGGGGAAACAGGGGCGGGGAATCAGAGGCGGGGAAACAGAGGCGGGGAATCAGATATGGGGAATCAGAGGTGTGGAATCAGAGGTTGGGAATCAGAGGCGGGGAAACAGAGGAGGGGAATCAGATATGGGGAATCAGAGGTGGCGAATTAAAGGCGGTGAATCAGAGATGGGGAATCAGGGCAGGGAATCAGAGGCAGGGAATCAAACACGGGGAATCAGAGGCGTGGAATCAGAGCTGGGGAATCAGAGGCGGGGATTCAGAGTTGGGGAATCAGAGGCGGGGAATCAGAGGCGGGGAAACAGGCGGGGAATCAGATATGGGGAATCAGAGGTGGGGAATCAGAGGTTGGGAATCAGAAGCAGGGAATCAGAGGCGGGGAATCAGAGGCGGGGAATCAGAGGCAGGAAATCCGATGTGCGGAATCGGAGATGGGGAATCAGAGGCAGGGAATCAGAGGCGGGGAATCAGAGGCGGGGAATCAGAGGCCGGGAATCAGATATGGGGAAACAGAGGCGGGGAATCAGAGGCGGGGAAACAGAGGCGGGGAATCAGATATGGGGAATCAGAGGTGGGGAATTAGAGGTTGGGAATCAGAGGCAGGGAATCAGAGGCTGGGAATCAGATGCAGGGAATCAGATGCAGGGAATCAGAGGCGGGGAATCAGAGCTGGGGAATCAGAGGTGGGGAATCAGAGTTGGGGAATCAGAGTCGGGGACTTAGATATGGGGAAACAGAGGCAGGGAATCAGAGGCGGGGAAACAGACGCGGGGAATCAGAGGCGGGTATCAGAGCTGGGGAATCAGAGGCGGGGAATCAGAGTTGGGGAATCAGATATGGGGAATCAGAGGCGGGGAATCAGAGGCGGGGAAACAGAGGTGGGGAATCAGATATGGGGAAACAGAAGTGGCGAATCAAAGGCGGTGAATCAGAGATGGGGAATCAGAGGCGGGGAATCAGAGGCAGGGAATCAAAAACGGGGAATCAGAGGCGGGGAAGCAGAGTAGGAGAATCAGAGGTGGGGAATCAGATATGGGGAAACAGGGGCGGGGAATCAGAGGCGGGGAAACAGAGGCGGGGAATCAGATATGGGGAATCAGAGGTGTGGAATCAGAGGTTGGGAATCAGAGGCGGGGAAACAGAGGAGGGGAATCAGATATGGGGAATCAGAGGTGGCGAATTAAAGGCGGTGAATCAGAGATGGGGAATCAGGGTCGGGGAATCAGAGGTGTGGAATCAGAGGCTGGGAATCAGATATGGGGAATCAGAGGGGCGAATCAGAGGCGGGGAAACAGAGGCGGGGAATCAGATATGGGGAATCAGAGGTGGGGAATCAGAGGTTGTGAATCAGAGATGGGGAATCAGAGGCGGGGAATCAGAGGCAGGGAATCAGACGCGGGGAATCAGAGGCGGGGAATCAGAGCTGGGGAATCAGAGGCGGGGAATCAGAGGCGGGGAAACAGGCGGGGAATCAGATATGGGGAATCAGAGGTGGGGAATCAGAGGTTGGGAATCAGAAGCAGGGAATCAGAGGCGGGGAATCAGAGGCGGGGAATCAGAGGCAGGAAATCCGATGTGCGGAATCGGAGATGGGGAATCAGAGGCAGGGAATCAGAGGCGGGGAATCAGAGGCCGGGAATCAGAGGCCGGGAATCAGATATGGGGAAACAGAGGCGGGGAATCAGAGGCGGGGAAACAGAGGCGGGGAATCAGATATGGGGAATCAGAGGTGGGGAATTAGAGGTTGGGAATCAGAGGCAGGGAATCAGAGGCTGGGAATCAGATGCAGGGAATCAGATGCAGGGAATCAGAGGCGGGGAATCAGAGCTGGGGAATCAGAGGTGGGGAATCAGAGTTGGGGAATCAGAGTCGGGGACTTAGATATGGGGAAACAGAGGCAGGGAATCAGAGGCGGGGAAACAGACGCGGGGAATCAGAGGCGGGTATCAGAGCTGGGGAATCAGAGGCGGGGAATCAGAGTTGGGGAATCAGAGGCGGGGAATCAGAGGCGGGGAATCAGAGGCGGGGAATCAGAGGCGGGGAAACAGAGGCAGGGAATCAGATATGGGGAATCAGAGGTGGGGTATCAGGGGCAGGGAATCAGTGGCAGGGAATCAGAGGCGGGGAATCAGAGGCGGGGAATCAGAGGCAGGGAATCAGACACAGGGAATCAGATATGGGGAAACAGAGGCGGGGAATCAGAGGCGGGCAAACAGAGGCGGGGAATTAGATAAGGGGAATCAGAGGTGGGGAATCAGAGGTGGTGAATCAGAGATGGGGAATCACAGGCGGGGAATCAGAGGCAGGGAATAGAACGCGGGGAATCAGAGGCGGGGAATCAGAGCTGGGGAATCAGAGGCGGGGAATCATAGTTGGGAATCAGAGGCGGGGAATCAGATATGGGGAAACAGAGGCGGGGAATCAAAGGCGGGGAAACAGAGGCGGGGAATCAGATATGGGGAATCGGATGCGGGGAATCAGAGGTGGGGAATCAGAGCTGGGGAATCAGAGGCGGGGTATCAGAGTTGGGGCATCAGAGGTGGGGAATTAGATATGGGGAAACAGAGGCGGGGAATCAGAGGCGGGGAAACAGAGGTGGGGAATCAGATATGGGGAATCAGAGGTGGGGAATCAGAGGCAGGGAATCAGATGTGCGGAATCAGAGATGGGGAATCAGAGGCGGGGAATTAGAGCTGGGGAATCACAGGGGGGGAATCAGAGTTGGGGAATCAGAGGCGGGGAATCAGATATGGGGAAACAGAGTCGGGGAATCAGAGGCGGTGAAACAGAGGCGGGGAATCAGATATGGGGAATCAGAGGTGGGGAATCAGAGTTTGGGAATCAGAGGCGGGGAATCAGAGGCGGGGAAACAGAGGCAGGGAATCAGATATGGGGAATCAGAGGTGGGGTATCAGGGGCAGGGAATCAGTGGCAGGGAATCAGAGGCGGGGAATCAGAGGCGGGGAATCAGAGGCAGGGAATCAGACACGGGGAATCAGATATGGGGAAACAGAGGCGGGGAATCAGAGGCGGGCAAACAGAGGCGGGGAATTAGATAAGGGGAATCAGAGGTGGGGAATCAGAGGTGGTGAATCAGAGATGGGGAATCACAGGCGGGGAATCAGAGGCAGGGAATAGAACGCGGGGAATCAGAGGCGGGGAATCAGAGCTGGGGAATCAGAGGCGGGGAATCATAGTTGGGAATCAGAGGCGGGGAATCAGATATGGGGAAACAGAGGCGGGGAATCAAAGGCGGGGAAACAGAGGCGGGGAATCAGATATGGGGAATCGGATGCGGGGAATCAGAGGTGGGGAATCAGAGCTGGGGAATCAGAGGCGGGGTATCAGAGTTGGGGCATCAGAGGTGGGGAATTAGATATGGGGAAACAGAGGCGGGGAATCAGAGGCGGGGAAACAGAGGTGGGGAATCAGATATGGGGAATCAGAGGTGGGGAATCAGAGGCAGGGAATCAGATGTGCGGAATAAGAGATGGGGAATCAGAGGCGGGGAATTAGAGCTGGGGAATCACAGGCGGGGAATCAGAGTTGGGGAATCAGAGGCGGGGAATCAGATATGGGGAAACAGAGTCGGGGAATCAGAGGCGGTGAAACAGAGGCGGGGAATCAGATATGGGGAATCAGAGGTGGGGAATCAGAGTTTGGGAATCAGAGGCCTGGAATCAGAGGCGGGGAATAAGAGGCAGGGAATCAGATGCGGGGAATCAGAGGAGGGGAATCAGAGCTGGGGAATCAGAGGCGGGGTATTAGAGTTGGGGAATCAGAGGCGGGGAATCAGACGCGGGGTATCAGAGGGGTGGAATCATAGCTGGTGAATCAGAGGCGGGGAATCAGAGGTGGGCAATCAGAGGCCGGGAATCAGAGGTGGTGAATCAGAGATGGGGAATCAGAGGCGGGGAATCAGAGGCGGGGAATCAGATATGGGGAATCAGAGGCTGGGATTCGGAGGCGGGGAATCAGATGCGGGGAATCAGAGGCGGGGAATCAGAGCTGGCGAATCAGAGGCGGGGAATCAGAGGTGGGCAATCAGAGGCGGGGAATCAGATATGGGGAATCAGAGGCGGGGAATCAGAGGCGGGGAAACAGAGGTGGGGAATCAGATATGGGGAAACAGAGGTGGCGAATCAAAGGCGGTGAATCAGAGATGGGGAATCAGAGGCGGGGAATCAGAGGCAGGGAATCAAAAACGGGGAATCAGAGGCGGGGAAGCAGAGTAGGAGAATCAGAGGTGGGGAATCAGATATGGGGAAACAGGGGCGGGGAATCACAGGCGGGGAAACAGAGGCGGGGAATCAGATATGGGGAATCAGAGGTGTGGAATCAGAGGTTGGGAATCAGAGGTGGGGAAACAGAGGAGGGGAATCAGATATGGGGAATCAGAGGTGGCGAATTAAAGGCGGTGAATCAGAGATGGGGAATCAGGGCAGGGAATCAGAGGCAGGGAATCAAACACGGGGAATCAGAGGCGTGGAATCAGAGCTGGGGAATCAGAGGCGGCGATTCAGAGTTGGGGAATCAGAGGCGGGGAATCAGAGGCGGGGAAACAGGCGGGGAATCAGATATGGGGAATCAGAGGTGGGGAATCAGAGGTTGGGAATCAGAAGCAGGGAATCAGAGGCGGGGAATCAGAGGCGGGGAATCAGAGGCAGGAAATCCGATGTGCGGAATCGGAGATGGGGAATCAGAGGCAGGGAATCAGAGGCGGGGAATCAGAGGCGGGGAATCAGAGGCCGGGAATCAGATATGGGGAAACAGAGGCGGGTAATCAGAGGCGGGGAAACAGAGGCAGGGAATCAGATATGGGGAATCAGAGGTGGGGAATTAGAGGTTGGGAATCAGAGGCAGGGAATCAGAGGCTGGGAATCAGATGCAGGGAATCAGATGCAGGGAATCAGAGGCGGGGAATCAGAGCTGGGGAATCAGAGGTGGGGAATCAGAGTTGGGGAATCAGAGTCGGGGACTTAGATATGGGGAAACAGAGGCAGGGAATCAGAGGCGGGGAAACAGACGCGGGGAATCAGAGGCGGGTATCAGAGCTGGGGAATCAGAGGCGGGGAATCAGAGTTGGGGAATCAGAGGCGGGGAATCAGAGGCGGGGAATCAGAGGCGGGGAAACAGAGGCAGGGAATCAGATATGGGGAATCAGAGGTGGTGTATCAGGGGCAGGGAATCAGTGGCAGGGAATCAGAGGCGGGGAATCAGATGCGGGGAATCAGAGGCAGGGAATCAGACACGGGGAATCAGATATGGGGAAACAGAGGCGGGGAATCAGAGGCGGGCAAACAGAGGCGGGGAATTAGATAAGGGGAATCAGAGGTGGGGAATCAGAGGTGGTGAATCAGAGATGGGGAATCACAGGCGGGGAATCAGAGGCAGGGAATAGAACGCGGGGAATCAGAGGCGGGGAATCAGAGCTGGGGAATCAGAGGCGGGGAATCATAGTTGGGAATCAGAGGCGGGGAATCAGATATGGGGAAACAGAGGCGGGGAATCAAAGGCGGGGAAACAGAGGCGGGGAATCAGATATGGGGAATCGGATGCGGGGAATCAGAGGTGGGGAATCAGAGCTGGGGAATCAGAGGCGGGGTATCAGAGTTGGGGCATCAGAGGTGGGGAATTAGATATGGGGAAACAGAGGCGGGGAATCAGAGGCGGGGAAACAGAGGTGGGGAATCAGATATGGGGAATCAGAGGTGGGGAATCAGAGGCAGGGAATCAGATGTGCGGAATCAGAGATGGGGAATCAGAGGCGGGGAATTAGAGCTGGGGAATCACAGGCGGGGAATCAGAGTTGGGGAATCAGAGGCGGGGAATCAGATATGGGGAAACAGAGTCGGGGAATCAGAGGCGGTGAAACAGAGGCGGGGAATCAGATATGGGGAATCAGAGGTGGGGAATCAGAGTTTGGGAATCAGAGACGGGGAATCAGAGGCGGGGAAACAGAGGCAGGGAATCAGATATGGGGAATCAGAGGTGGGGTATCAGGGGCAGGGAATCAGTGGCAGGGAATCAGAGGCGGGGAATCAGAGGCGGGGAATCAGAGGCAGGGAATCAGACACGGGGAATCAGATATGGGGAAACAGAGGCGGGGAATCAGAGGCGGGCAAACAGAGGTGGTGAATCAGAGATGGGGAATCAGAGGCGGGGAATCAGAGGCGGGGAATCAGATATGGGGAATCAGAGGCTGGGATTCGGAGGCGGGGAATCAGATGCGGGGAATCAGAGGCGGGGAATCAGTGCTGGCGAATCAGAGGCGGGGAATCAGAGGTGGGCAATCAGAGGCGGGGAATCAGATATGGGGAATCAGAGGCGGGGAATCAGAGGCGGGGAAACAGAGGTGGGGAATCAGATATGGGGAAACAGAGGTGGCGAATCAAAGGCGGTGAATCAGAGATGGGGAATCAGAGGCGGGGAATCAGAGGCAGGGAATCAAAAACGGGGAATCAGAGGCGGGGAAGCAGAGTAGGAGAATCAGAGGTGGGGAATCAGATATGGGGAAACAGGGGCGGGGAATCAGAGGCGGGGAAACAGAGGCGGGGAATCAGATATGGGGAATCAGAGGTGTGGAATCAGAGGTTGGGAATCAGAGGCGGGGAAACAGAGGAGGGGAATCAGAGGCGGGGAAACAGAGGCAGGGAATCAGATATGGGGAATCAGAGGTGGGGTATCAGGGGCAGGGAATCAGTGGCAGGGAATCAGAGGCGGGGAATCAGAGGCGGGGAATCAGAGGCAGGGAATCAGACACGGGGAATCAGATATGGGGAAACAGAGGCGGGGAATCAGAGGCGGGTAAACAGAGGCGGGGAATTAGATAAGGGGAATCAGAGGTGGGGAATCAGAGGTGGTGAATCAGAGATGGGGAATCACAGGCGGGGAATCAGAGGCAGGGAATAGAACGCGGGGAATCAGAGGCGGGGAATCAGAGCTGGGGAATCAGAGGCGGGGAATCATAGTTGGGAATCAGAGGCGGGGAATCAGATATGGGGAAACAGAGGCAGGGAATCAAAGGCGGGGAAACAGAGGCGGGGAATCAGATATGGGGAATCGGATGCGGGGAATCAGAGGTGGGGAATCAGAGCTGGGGAATCAGAGGCGGGGTATCAGAGTTGGGGCATCAGAGGTGGGGAATTAGATATGGGGAAACAGAGGCGGGGAATCAGAGGCGGGGAAACAGAGGTGGGGAATCAGATATGGGGAATCAGAGGTGGGGAATCAGAGGCAGGGAATCAGATGTGCGGAATCAGAGATGGGGAATCAGAGGCGGGGAATTAGAGCTGGGGAATCACAGGCGGGGAATCAGAGTTGGGGAATCAGAGGCGGGGAATCAGATATGGGGAAACAGAGTCGGGGAATCAGAGGCGGTGAAACAGAGGCGGGGAATCAGATATGGGGAATCAGAGGTGGGGAATCAGAGTTTGGGAATCAGAGGCCTGGAATCAGAGGCGGGGAATCAGAGGCAGGGAATCAGATGCGGGGAATCAGAGGAGGGGAATCAGAGCTGGGGAATCAGAGGCGGGGTATTAGAGTTGGGGAATCAGAGGCGGGGAATCAGACGCGGGGTATCAGAGGGGTGGAATCATAGCTGGCGAATCAGAGGCGGGGAATCAGAGGTGGGCAATCAGACGCCGGGAATCAGAGGTGGTGAATCAGAGATGGGGAATCAGAGGCGGGGAATCAGTGGCAGGGAATCAGATATGGGGAATCAGAGGCGTGGAATCAGAGGCAGGGAATCAGACACGGGGAATCAGACACGGGGAATCAGAGGTGGGGAATCAGAGATGGGGAATCAGAGGCGGTGAATCAGAGATGGGGAATCAGAGGCGGGGAATCAGAGGCAGGAAATCAGACACGGGGATTCAGAGGCTGGGAATTAGACGGGGGGAATCAAAGGCGGGGAATCAGAGCTGGGGAATCAGAGGCAGGGAATCAGAGGCGGGGAATCAGATATGGGGAATCAGAGGCTGGGATTCGGAGGCGGGGAATCAGAGGCAGGGAATCAGACACGGGGAATCAGAGGTGGGGAATCAGAGATGGGGAATCAGAGGCGGGGAATCATATATGGGGAATCGGATGCGAGGAATCAGAAGGCGGGGAAACAGAGGTGGGGAATCAGATATGGGGAATCAGAGGTGGGGAATCAGAGGCAGGGAATCAGATGTGCGGAATCAGAGATGGGGAATCAGATGCAGGGAATCAGAATCAGAAGCGGGGAATCAGAGGCCGGGAATCAGAGGCCGGGATTCAGATGCCGGGAATAAGAGGAAGGTAATCAGAGGCAGGGGATCAAACACGGGGAATCAGAGGCTGGGAATCAGAGCTGGGGAATCACAGGCGGGGAATCAGAGATGGGGAATCAGAGGCGGGGAATCAGAGGCAGGGAATCAGATGCGGGGAATCAGAGGCGGGGAATCAGAGCTGGCAAATCAGAGGCGGGGAATCAGAGGTGGGCAATCAGAGGATGGGAATCAGATATGGGGAATCAGAGGCGGGGAATTAGAGCTGGGGAATCACAGGCGGGGAATCAGAGTTGGGGAATCAGAGGCGGGGAATCAGATATGGGGAAACAGAGTCGGGGAATCAGAGGCGGTGAAACAGAGGCGGGGAATCAGATATGGGGAATCAGAGGTGGGGAATCAGAGTTTGGGAATCAGAGGCCTGGAATCAGAGGCGGGGAATCAGAGGCAGGGAATCAGATGCGGGGAATCAGAGGAGGGGAATCAGAGCTGGGGAATCAGATATGGGGAAACAGGGGCGGGGAATCAGAGGCGGGGAAACAGAGGCGGGGAATCAGATATGGGGAATCAGAGGTGTGGAATCAGAGGTTGGGAATCAGAGGCGGGGAAACAGAGGAGGGGAATCAGATATGGGGAATCAGAGGTGGCGAATTAAAGGCGGTGAATCAGAGATGGGGAATCAGGGCAGGGAATCAGAGGCAGGGAATCAAACACGGGGAATCAGAGGCGGGGAATCAGAGCTGGGGAATCAGAGGCGGGGAATCATAGTTGGGAATCAGAGGCGGGGAATCAGATATGGGGAAACAGAGGCGGGGAATCAAAGGCGGGGAAACAGAGGCGGGCAATCAGATATGGGGAATCGGATGCGGGGAATCAGAGGTGGGGAATCAGAGCTGGGGAATCAGAGGCGGGGTATCAGAGTTGGGGCATCAGAGGTGGGGAATTAGATATGGGGAAACAGAGGCGGGGAATCAGAGGCGGGGAAACAGAGGTGGGGAATCAGATATGGGGAATCAGAGGTGGGGAATCAGAGGCAGGGAATCAGATGTGCGGAATCAGAGATGGGGAATCAGAGGCGGGGAATTAGAGCTGGGGAATCACAGGCGGGGAATCAGAGTTGGGGAATCAGAGGCGGGGAATCAGATATGGGGAAACAGAGTCGGGGAATCAGAGGCGGTGAAACAGAGGCGGGGAATCAGATATGGGGAATCAGAGGTGGGGAATCAGAGTTTGGGAATCAGAGGCCTGGAATCAGAGGCGGGGAATCAGAGGCAGGGAATCAGATGCGGGGAATCAGAGGAGGGGAATCAGAGCTGGGGAATCAGAGGCGGGGTATTAGAGTTGGGGAATCAGAGGCGGGGAATCAGATGCGGGGTATCAGAGGGGTGGAATCATAGCTGGCGAATCAGAGGCGGGGAATCAGAGGTGGGCAATCAGAGGCCGGGAATCAGAGGTGGTGAATCAGAGATGGGGAATCAGAGGCGGGGAATCAGTGGCAGGGAATCAGATATGGGGAATCAGAGGCGTGGAATCAGAGGCAGGGAATCAGACACGGGGAATCAGACACGGGGAATCAGAGGTGGGGAATCAGAGATGGGGAATCAGAGGCGGTGAATCAGAGATGGGGAATCAGAGGCGGGGAATCAGAGGCAGGAAATCAGACACGGGGATTCAGAGGCTGGGAATTAGACGGGGGGAATCAAAGGCGGGGAATCAGAGCTGGGGAATCAGAGGCAGGGAATCAGAGGCGGGGATTCAGATATGGGGAATCAGAGGCTGGGATTCGGAGGCGGGGAATCAGAGGCAGGGAATCAGACACGGGGAATCAGAGGTGGGGAATCAGAGATGGGGAATCAGAGGCGGGGAATCAGATATGGGGAATCGGATGCGGGGAATCAGAGGCGGGGAAACAGAGGTGGGGAATCAGATATGGGGAATCAGAGGTGGGGAATCAGAGGCAGGGAATCAGATGTGCGGAATCAGAGATGGGGAATCAGATGCAGGGAATCAGAATCAGAAGCGGGGAATCAGAGGCCGGGAATCAGAGGCCGGGATTCAGATGCCGGGAATAAGAGGAAGGTAATCAGAGGCAGGGGATCAAACACGGGGAATCAGAGGCTGGGAATCAGAGCTGGGGAATCACAGGCGGGGAATCAGAGATGGGGAATCAGAGGCGGGGAATCAGAGGCAGGGAATCAGATGCGGGGAATCAGAGGCGGGGAATCAGAGCTGGCAAATCAGAGGCGGGGAATCAGAGGTGGGCAATCAGAGGATGGGAATCAGATATGGGGAATCAGAGGCGGGGAATTAGAGCTGGGGAATCACAGGCGGGGAATCAGAGTTGGGGAATCAGAGGCGGGGAATCAGATATGGGGAAACAGAGTCGGGGAATCAGAGGCGGTGAAACAGAGGCGGGGAATCAGATATGGGGAATCAGAGGTGGGGAATCAGAGTTTGGGAATCAGAGGCCTGGAATCAGAGGCGGGGAAACAGAGGCAGGGAATCAGATGCGGGGAATCAGAGGAGGGGAATCAGAGCTGGGGAATCAGATATGGGGAAACAGGGGCGGGGAATCAGAGGCGGGGAAACAGAGGCGGGGAATCAGATATGGGGAATCAGAGGTGTGGAATCAGAGGTTGGGAATCAGAGGCGGGGAAACAGAGGAGGGGAATCAGATATGGGGAATCAGAGGTGGCGAATTAAAGGCGGTGAATCAGAGATGGGGAATCAGGGCAGGGAATCAGAGGCAGGGAATCAAACACGGGGAATCAGAGGCGTGGAATCAGAGCTGGGGAATCAGAGGCGGGGATTCAGAGTTGGGGAATCAGAGGCGGGGAATCAGAGGCGGGGAAACAGGCGGGGAATCAGATATGGGGAATCAGAGGTGGGGAATCAGAGGTTGGGAATCAGAAGCAGGGAATCAGAGGCGGGGAATCAGATATGGGGAATCAGAGGCTGGGATTCGGAGGCGGGGAATCAGAGGCAGGGAATCAGACATGGGGAATCAGAGGTGGGGAATCAGAGATGGGGAATCAGAGGCGGGGAATCAGAGGCAGGGAATCAGACGCGGGGAATCTGAGGCGGGGAATCAGAGCTGGGGAATCAGAGGTGGGGAATCAGAGTTGGGGAATCAGAGGATGGGAATCAGATATGGGGAATCAGAGGCGGGGAATTAGAGCTGGGGAATCACAGGCGGGGAATCAGAGTTGGGGAATCAGAGGCGGGGAATCAGATATGGGGAAACAGAGTCGGGGAATCAGAGGCGGTGAAACAGAGGCGGGGAATCAGATATGGGGAATCAGAGGTGGGGAATCAGAGTTTGGGAATCAGAGGCCTGGAATCAGAGGCGGGGAATCAGAGGCAGGGAATCAGATTCGGGGAATCAGAGGAGGGGAATCAGAGCTGGGGAATCAGATATGGGGAAACAGAGTCGGGGAATCAGAGGCGGTGAAACAGAGGCGGGGAATCAGATATGGGGAATCAGAGGTGGGGAATCAGAGTTTGGGAATCAGAGGCCTGGAATCAGAGGCGGGGAATCAGAGGCAGGGAATCAGATGCGGGGAATCAGAGGAGGGGAATCAGAGCTGGGGAATCAGATATGGGGAAACAGGGGCGGGGAATCAGAGGCGGGGAAACAGAGGCGGGGAATCAGATATGGGGAATCAGAGCTGGGGAATCAGAGGTGGGGAATCAGAGTTGGGGAATCAGAGGATGGGAATCAGATATGGGGAATCAGAGGCGGGGAATTAGAGCTGGGGAATCACAGGCGGGGAATCAGAGTTGGGGAATCAGAGGCGGGGAATCAGATATGGGGAAACAGAGTCGGGGAATCAGAGGCGGTGAAACAGAGGCGGGGAATCAGATATGGGGAATCAGAGGTGGGGAATCAGAGTTTGGGAATCAGAGGCCTGGAATCAGAGGTGGGGAATCAGAGGCAGGGAATCAGATGCGGGGAATCAGAGGAGGGGAATCAGAGCTGGGGAATCAGATATGGGGAAACAGGGGCGGGGAATCAGAGGCGGGGAAACAGAGGCGGGGAATCAGATATGGGGAATCAGAGGTGGGGAATCAGAGTTTGGGAAACAGAGGCGGGGAATCAGATATGGGGAAACAGAGTCGGGGAATCAGAGGCGGTGAAACAGAGGCGGGGAATCAGATATGGGGAATCAGAGGTGGGGAATCAGAGTTTGGGAATCAGAGGCCTGGAATCAGAGGCGGGGAATCAGAGGCAGGGAATCAGATGCGGGGAATCAGAGGAGGGGAATCAGAGCTGGGGAATCAGATATGGGGAAACAGGGGCGGGGAATCAGAGGCGGGGAAACAGAGGCGGGGAATCAGATATGGGGAATCAGAGGTGTGGAATCAGAGGTTGGGAATCAGAGGCGGGGAAACAGAGGAGGGGAATCAGATATGGGGAATCAGAGGTGGCGAATTAAAGGCGGTGAATCAGAGATGGGGAATCAGGGCAGGGAATCAGAGGCAGGGAATCAAACACGGGGAATCAGAGGCGTGGAATCAGAGCTGGGGAATCAGAGGCAGGGAATCAGATGCGGGGAATCAGAGGAGGGGAATCAGAGCTGGGGAATCAGAGGCGGGGTATTAGAGTTGGGGAATCAGAGGCGGGGAATCAGACGCGGGGTATCAGAGGGGTGGAATCATAGCTGGCGAATCAGAGGCGGGGAATCAGAGGTGGGCAATCAGAGGCCGGGAATCAGAGGTGGTGAATCAGAGATGGGGAATCAGAGGCGGGGAATCAGTGGCAGGGAATCAGATATGGGGAATCAGAGGCGTGGAATCAGAGGCAGGGAATCAGACACGGGGAATCAGCCACGGGGAATCAGAGGTGGGGAATCAGAGATGGGGAATCAGAGGCGGTGAATCAGAGATGGGGAATCGGAGGCGGGGAATCAGAGGCAGGAAATCAGACACGGGGATTCAGAGGCTGGGAATTAGACGGGGGGAATCAAAGGCGGGGAATCAGAGCTGGGGAATCAGAGGCAGGGAATCAGAGGCGGGGAATCAGATATGGGGAATCAGAGGCTGGGATTCGGAGGCGGGGAATCAGATGCGGGGAATCAGAGGCGGGAAATCAGAGCTGGCGAATCAGAGGCGGGGAATCAGAGGTGGGCAATCAGAGGCGGGGAATCAGATATGGGGAATCAGAGGCGGGGAATCAGAGGCGGGGAAACAGAGGTGGGGAATCAGATATGGGGAAACAGAGGTGGCGAATCAAAGGCGGTGAATCAGAGATGGGGAATCAGAGGCGGGGAATCAGAGGCAGGGAATCAAAAACGGGGAATCAGAGGCGGGGAAGCAGAGTAGGAGAATCAGAGGTGGGGAATCAGATATGGGAAACAGGGGCGGGGAATCAGAGGCGGGGAAACAGAGGCGGGGAATCAGATATGGGGAATCAGAGGTGTGGAATCAGAGGTTGGGAATCAGAGGCGGGGAAACAGAGGAGGGGAATCAGATATGGGGAATCAGAGGTGGCGAATTAAAGGCGGTGAATCAGAGATGGGGAATCAGGGCAGGGAATCAGAGGCAGGGAATCAAACACGGGGAATCAGAGGCGTGGAATCAGAGCTGGGGAATCAGAGGCGGGGATTCAGAGTTGGGGAATCAGAGGCGGGGAATCAGAGGCGGGGAAACAGGCGGGGAATCAGATATGGGGAATCAGAGGTGGGGAATCAGAGGTTGGGAATCAGAAGCAGGGAATCAGAGGCGGGGAATCAGAGGCGGGGAATCAGAGGCAGGAAATCCGATGTGCGGAATCGGAGATGGGGAATCAGAGGCAGGGAATCAGAGGCGGGGAATCAGAGGCGGGGAATCAGAGGCCGGGAATCAGATATGGGGAAACAGAGGCGGGGAATCAGAGGCGGGGAAACAGAGGCGGGGAATCAGATATGGGGAATCAGAGGTGGGGAATTAGAGGTTGGGAATCAGAGGCAGGGAATCAGAGGCTGGGAATCAGATGCAGGGAATCAGATGCAGGGAATCAGAGGCGGGGAATCAGAGCTGGGGAATCAGAGGTGGGGAATCAGAGTTGGGGAATCAGAGTCGGGGACTTAGATATGGGGAAACAGAGGCAGGGAATCAGAGGCGGGGAAACAGACGCGGGGAATCAGAGGCGGGTATCAGAGCTGGGGAATCAGAGGCGGGGAATCAGAGTTGGGGAATCAGATATGGGGAATCAGAGGCGGGGAATCAGAGGCGGGGAAACAGAGGTGGGGAATCAGATATGGGGAAACAGAAGTGGCGAATCAAAGGCGGTGAATCAGAGATGGGGAATCAGAGGCGGGGAATCAGAGGCAGGGAATCAAAAACGGGGAATCAGAGGCGGGGAAGCAGAGTAGGAGAATCAGAGGTGGGGAATCAGATATGGGGAAACAGGGGCGGGGAATCAGAGGCGGGGAAACAGAGGCGGGGAATCAGATATGGGGAATCAGAGGTGTGGAATCAGAGGTTGGGAATCAGAGGCGGGGAAACAGAGGAGGGGAATCAGATATGGGGAATCAGAGGTGGCGAATTAAAGGCGGTGAATCAGAGATGGGGAATCAGGGTCGGGGAATCAGAGGTGTGGAATCAGAGGCTGGGAATCAGATATGGGGAATCAGAGGGGCGAATCAGAGGCGGGGAAACAGAGGCGGGGAATCAGATATGGGGAATCAGAGGTGGGGAATCAGAGGTTGTGAATCAGAGATGGGGAATCAGAGGCGGGGAATCAGAGGCAGGGAATCAGACGCGGGGAATCAGAGGCGGGGAATCAGAGCTGGGGAATCAGAGGCGGGGAATCAGAGGCGGGGAAACAGGCGGGGAATCAGATATGGGGAATCAGAGGTGGGGAATCAGAGGTTGGGAATCAGAAGCAGGGAATCAGAGGCGGGGAATCAGAGGCGGGGAATCAGAGGCAGGAAATCCGATGTGCGGAATCGGAGATGGGGAATCAGAGGCAGGGAATCAGAGGCGGGGAATCAGAGGCCGGGAATCAGAGGCCGGGAATCAGATATGGGGAAACAGAGGCGGGGAATCAGAGGCGGGGAAACAGAGGCGGGGAATCAGATATGGGGAATCAGAGGTGGGGAATTAGAGGTTGGGAATCAGAGGCAGGGAATCAGAGGCTGGGAATCAGATGCAGGGAATCAGATGCAGGGAATCAGAGGCGGGGAATCAGAGCTGGGGAATCAGAGGTGGGGAATCAGAGTTGGGGAATCAGAGTCGGGGACTTAGATATGGGGAAACAGAGGCAGGGAATCAGAGGCGGGGAAACAGACGCGGGGAATCAGAGGCGGGTATCAGAGCTGGGGAATCAGAGGCGGGGAATCAGAGTTGGGGAATCAGAGGCGGGGAATCAGAGGCGGGGAATCAGAGGCGGGGAATCAGAGGCGGGGAAACAGAGGCAGGGAATCAGATATGGGGAATCAGAGGTGGGGTATCAGGGGCAGGGAATCAGTGGCAGGGAATCAGAGGCGGGGAATCAGAGGCGGGGAATCAGAGGCAGGGAATCAGACACAGGGAATCAGATATGGGGAAACAGAGGCGGGGAATCAGAGGCGGGCAAACAGAGGCGGGGAATTAGATAAGGGGAATCAGAGGTGGGGAATCAGAGGTGGTGAATCAGAGATGGGGAATCACAGGCGGGGAATCAGAGGCAGGGAATAGAACGCGGGGAATCAGAGGCGGGGAATCAGAGCTGGGGAATCAGAGGCGGGGAATCATAGTTGGGAATCAGAGGCGGGGAATCAGATATGGGGAAACAGAGGCGGGGAATCAAAGGCGGGGAAACAGAGGCGGGGAATCAGATATGGGGAATCGGATGCGGGGAATCAGAGGTGGGGAATCAGAGCTGGGGAATCAGAGGCGGGGTATCAGAGTTGGGGCATCAGAGGTGGGGAATTAGATATGGGGAAACAGAGGCGGGGAATCAGAGGCGGGGAAACAGAGGTGGGGAATCAGATATGGGGAATCAGAGGTGGGGAATCAGAGGCAGGGAATCAGATGTGCGGAATCAGAGATGGGGAATCAGAGGCGGGGAATTAGAGCTGGGGAATCACAGGGGGGGAATCAGAGTTGGGGAATCAGAGGCGGGGAATCAGATATGGGGAAACAGAGTCGGGGAATCAGAGGCGGTGAAACAGAGGCGGGGAATCAGATATGGGGAATCAGAGGTGGGGAATCAGAGTTTGGGAATCAGAGGCGGGGAATCAGAGGCGGGGAAACAGAGGCAGGGAATCAGATATGGGGAATCAGAGGTGGGGTATCAGGGGCAGGGAATCAGTGGCAGGGAATCAGAGGCGGGGAATCAGAGGCGGGGAATCAGAGGCAGGGAATCAGACACGGGGAATCAGATATGGGGAAACAGAGGCGGGGAATCAGAGGCGGGCAAACAGAGGCGGGGAATTAGATAAGGGGAATCAGAGGTGGGGAATCAGAGGTGGTGAATCAGAGATGGGGAATCACAGGCGGGGAATCAGAGGCAGGGAATAGAACGCGGGGAATCAGAGGCGGGGAATCAGAGCTGGGGAATCAGAGGCGGGGAATCATAGTTGGGAATCAGAGGCGGGGAATCAGATATGGGGAAACAGAGGCGGGGAATCAAAGGCGGGGAAACAGAGGCGGGGAATCAGATATGGGGAATCGGATGCGGGGAATCAGAGGTGGGGAATCAGAGCTGGGGAATCAGAGGCGGGGTATCAGAGTTGGGGCATCAGAGGTGGGGAATTAGATATGGGGAAACAGAGGCGGGGAATCAGAGGCGGGGAAACAGAGGTGGGGAATCAGATATGGGGAATCAGAGGTGGGGAATCAGAGGCAGGGAATCAGATGTGCGGAATCAGAGATGGGGAATCAGAGGCGGGGAATTAGAGCTGGGGAATCACAGGCGGGGAATCAGAGTTGGGGAATCAGAGGCGGGGAATCAGATATGGGGAAACAGAGTCGGGGAATCAGAGGCGGTGAAACAGAGGCGGGGAATCAGATATGGGGAATCAGAGGTGGGGAATCAGAGTTTGGGAATCAGAGGCCTGGAATCAGAGGCGGGGAATAAGAGGCAGGGAATCAGATGCGGGGAATCAGAGGAGGGGAATCAGAGCTGGGGAATCAGAGGCGGGGTATTAGAGTTGGGGAATCAGAGGCGGGGAATCAGACGCGGGGTATCAGAGGGGTGGAATCATAGCTGGTGAATCAGAGGCGGGGAATCAGAGGTGGGCAATCAGAGGCCGGGAATCAGAGGTGGTGAATCAGAGATGGGGAATCAGAGGCGGGGAATCAGAGGCGGGGAATCAGATATGGGGAATCAGAGGCTGGGATTCGGAGGCGGGGAATCAGATGCGGGGAATCAGAGGCGGGGAATCAGAGCTGGCGAATCAGAGGCGGGGAATCAGAGGTGGGCAATCAGAGGCGGGGAATCAGATATGGGGAATCAGAGGCGGGGAATCAGAGGCGGGGAAACAGAGGTGGGGAATCAGATATGGGGAAACAGAGGTGGCGAATCAAAGGCGGTGAATCAGAGATGGGGAATCAGAGGCGGGGAATCAGAGGCAGGGAATCAAAAACGGGGAATCAGAGGCGGGGAAGCAGAGTAGGAGAATCAGAGGTGGGGAATCAGATATGGGGAAACAGGGGCGGGGAATCACAGGCGGGGAAACAGAGGCGGGGAATCAGATATGGGGAATCAGAGGTGTGGAATCAGAGGTTGGGAATCAGAGGTGGGGAAACAGAGGAGGGGAATCAGATATGGGGAATCAGAGGTGGCGAATTAAAGGCGGTGAATCAGAGATGGGGAATCAGGGCAGGGAATCAGAGGCAGGGAATCAAACACGGGGAATCAGAGGCGTGGAATCAGAGCTGGGGAATCAGAGGCGGGGATTCAGAGTTGGGGAATCAGAGGCGGGGAATCAGAGGCGGGGAAACAGGCGGGGAATCAGATATGGGGAATCAGAGGTGGGGAATCAGAGGTTGGGAATCAGAAGAAGGGAATCAGAGGCGGGGAATCAGAGGCGGGGAATCAGAGGCGGGGAATCAGAGGCCGGGAATCAGATATGGGGAAACAGAGGCGGGGAATCAGAGGCGGGGAAACAGAGGCAGGGAATCAGATATGGGGAATCAGAGGTGGGGAATTAGAGGTTGGGAATCAGAGGCAGGGAATCAGAGGCTGGGAATCAGATGCAGGGAATCAGATGCAGGGAATCAGAGGCGGGGAATCAGAGCTGGGGAATCAGAGGTGGGGAATCAGAGTTGGGGAATCAGAGTCGGGGACTTAGATATGGGGAAACAGAGGCAGGGAATCAGAGGCGGGGAAACAGACGCGGGGAATCAGAGGCGGGTATCAGAGCTGGGGAATCAGAGGCGGGGAATCAGAGTTGGGGAATCAGAGGCGGGGAATCAGAGGCGGGGAATCAGAGGCGGGGAAACAGAGGCAGGGAATCAGATATGGGGAATCAGAGGTGGTGTATCAGGGGCAGGGAATCAGTGGCAGGGAATCAGAGGCGGGGAATCAGATGCGGGGAATCAGAGGCAGGGAATCAGACACGGGGAATCAGATATGGGGAAACAGAGGCGGGGAATCAGAGGCGGGCAAACAGAGGCGGGGAATTAGATAAGGGGAATCAGAGGTGGGGAATCAGAGGTGGTGAATCAGAGATGGGGAATCACAGGCGGGGAATCAGAGGCAGGGAATAGAACGCGGGGAATCAGAGGCGGGGAATCAGAGCTGGGGAATCAGAGGCGGGGAATCATAGTTGGGAATCAGAGGCGGGGAATCAGATATGGGGAAACAGAGGCGGGGAATCAAAGGCGGGGAAACAGAGGCGGGGAATCAGATATGGGGAATCGGATGCGGGGAATCAGAGGTGGGGAATCAGAGCTGGGGAATCAGAGGCGGGGTATCAGAGTTGGGGCATCAGAGGTGGGGAATTAGATATGGGGAAACAGAGGCGGGGAATCAGAGGCGGAGAAACAGAGGTGGGGAATCAGATATGGGGAATCAGAGGTGGGGAATCAGAGGCAGGGAATCAGATGTGCGGAATCAGAGATGGGGAATCAGAGGCGGGGAATTAGAGCTGGGGAATCACAGGCGGGGAATCAGAGTTGGGGAATCAGAGGCGGGGAATCAGATATGGGGAAACAGAGTCGGGGAATCAGAGGCGGTGAAACAGAGGCGGGGAATCAGATATGGGGAATCAGAGGTGGGGAATCAGAGTTTGGGAATCAGAGACGGGGAATCAGAGGCGGGGAAACAGAGGCAGGGAATCAGATATGGGGAATCAGAGGTGGGGTATCAGGGGCAGGGAATCAGTGGCAGGGAATCAGAGGCGGGGAATCAGAGGCGGGGAATCAGAGGCAGGGAATCAGACACGGGGAATCAGATATGGGGAAACAGAGGCGGGGAATCAGAGGCGGGCAAACAGAGGTGGTGAATCAGAGATGGGGAATCAGAGGCGGGGAATCAGAGGCGGGGAATCAGATATGGGGAATCAGAGGCTGGGATTCGGAGGCGGGGAATCAGATGCGGGGAATCAGAGGCGGGGAATCAGTGCTGGCGAATCAGAGGCGGGGAATCAGAGGTGGGCAATCAGAGGCGGGGAATCAGATATGGGGAATCAGAGGCGGGGAATCAGAGGCGGGGAAACAGAGGTGGGGAATCAGATATGGGGAAACAGAGGTGGCGAATCAAAGGCGGTGAATCAGAGATGGGGAATCAGAGGCGGGGAATCAGAGGCAGGGAATCAAAAACGGGGAATCAGAGGCGGGGAAGCAGAGTAGGAGAATCAGAGGTGGGGAATCAGATATGGGGAAACAGGGGCGGGGAATCAGAGGCGGGGAAACAGAGGCGGGGAATCAGATATGGGGAATCAGAGGTGTGGAATCAGAGGTTGGGAATCAGAGGCGGGGAAACAGAGGAGGGGAATCAGATATGGGGAATCAGAGGTGGCGAATTAAAGGCGGTGAATCAGAGATGGGGAATCAGGGCAGGGAATCAGAGGCAGGGAATCAAACACGGGGAATCAGAGGCGTGGAATCAGAGCTGGGGAATCAGAGGCGGGGATTCAGAGTTGGGGAATCAGAGGCGGGGAATCAGAGGCGGGGAAACAGGCGGGGAATCAGATATGGGGAATCAGAGGTGGGGAATCAGAGGTTGGGAATCAGAAGCAGGGAATCAGAGGCGGGGAATCAGAGGCGGGGAATCAGAGGCAGGAAATCCGATGTGCGGAATCGGAGATGGGGAATCAGAGGCAGGGAATCAGAGGCGGGGAATCAGAGGCGGGGAATCAGAGGCCGGGAATCAGATATGGGGAAACAGAGGCGGGGAATCAGAGGCGGGGAAACAGAGGCGGGGAATCAGATATGGGGAATCAGAGGTGGGGAATTAGAGGTTGGGAATCAGAGGCAGGGAATCAGAGGCTGGGAATCAGATGCAGGGAATCAGATGCAGGGAATCAGAGGTGGGGAATCAGAGCTGGGGAATCAGAGGTGGGGAATCAGAGTTGGGGAATCAGAGTCGGGGACTTAGATATGGGGAAACAGAGGCAGGGAATCAGAGGCGGGGAAACAGACGCGGGGAATCAGAGGCGGGTATCAGAGCTGGGGAATCAGAGGCGGGGAATCAGAGTTGGGGAATCAGAGGCGGGGAATCAGAGGCGGGGAATCAGAGGCGGGGAATCAGAGGCGGGGAAACAGAGGCAGGGAATCAGATATGGGGAATCAGAGGTGGGGTATCAGGGGCAGGGAATCAGTGGCAGGGAATCAGAGGCGGGGAATCAGAGGCGGGGAATCAGAGGCAGGGAATCAGACACGGGGAATCAGATATGGGGAAACAAGGCGGGGAATCAGAGGCGGGCAAACAGAGGCGGGGAATTAGATAAGGGGAATCAGAGGTGGGGAATCAGAGGTGGTGAATCAGAGATGGGGAATCACAGGCGGGGAATCAGAGGCAGGGAATAGAACGCGGGGAATCAGAGGCGGGGAATCAGAGCTGGGGAATCAGAGGCGGGGAATCATAGTTGGGAATCAGAGGCGGGGAATCAGATATGGGGAAACAGAGGCGGGGAATCAAAGGCGGGGAAACAGAGGCGGGGAATCAGATATGGGGAATCGGATGCGGGGAATCAGAGGTGGGGAATCAGAGCTGGGGAATCAGAGGCGGGGTATCAGAGTTGGGGCATCAGAGGTGGGGAATTAGATATGGGGAAACAGAGGCGGGGAATCAGAGGCGGGGAAACAGAGGTGGGGAATCAGATATGGGGAATCAGAGGTGGGGAATCAGAGGCAGGGAATCAGATGTGCGGAATCAGAGATGGGGAATCAGAGGTGGGAATTAGAGCTGGGGAATCACAGGCGGGGAATCAGAGTTGGGGAATCAGAGGCGGGGAATCAGATATGGGGAAACAGAGTCGGGGAATCAGAGGCGGTGAAACAGAGGCGGGGAATCAGATATGGGGAATCAGAGGTGGGGAATCAGAGTTTGGGAATCAGAGGCGGTGAATCAGAGGCGGGGAAACAGAGGCAGGGAATCAGATATGGGGAATCAGAGGTGGGGTATCAGGGGCAGGGAATCAGTGGCAGGGAATCAGAGGCGGGGAATCAGAGGCGGGGAATCAGAGGCAGGGAATCAGACACGGGGAATCAGATATGGGGAAACAGAGGCGGGGAATCAGAGGCGGGCAAACAGAGGCGGGGAATTAGATAAGGGGAATCAGAGGTGGGGAATCAGAGGTGGTGAATCAGAGATGGGGAATCACAGGCGGGGAATCAGAGGCAGGGAATAGATCGCGGGGAATCAGAGGCGGGGAATCAGAGCTGGGGAATCAGAGGCGGGGAATCATAGTTGGGAATCAGAGGCGGGGAATCAGATATGGGGAAACAGAGGCGGGGAATCAAAGGCGGGGAAACAGAGGCGGGGAATCACATATGGGGAATCGGATGCGGGGAATCAGAGGTGGGGAATCAGAGCTGGGGAATCAGAGGCGGGGTATCAGAGTTGGGGCATCAGAGGTGGGGAATTAGATATGGGGAAACAGAGGCGGGGAATCAGAGGCGGGGAAACAGAGGTGGGGAATCAGATATGGGGAATCAGAGGTGGGGAATCAGAGGCAGGGAATCAGATGTGCGGAATCAGAGATGGGGAATCAGAGGCGGGTAATTAGAGCTGGGGAATCACAGGCGGGGAATCAGAGTTGGGGAATCAGAGGCGGGGAATCAGATATGGGGAAACAGAGTCGGGGAATCAGAGGCGGTGAAACAGAGGCGGGGAATCAGATATGGGGAATCAGAGGTGGGGAATCAGAGTTTGGGAATCAGAGGCCTGGAATCAGAGGCGGGGAATCAGAGGCAGGGAATCAGATGCGGGGAATCAGAGGAGGGGAATCAGAGCTGGGGAATCAGAGGCGGGGTATTAGAGTTGGGGAATCAGAGGCGGGGAATCAGACGCGGGGTATCAGAGGGGTGGAATCATAGCTGGCGAATCAGAGGCGGGGAATCAGAGGTGGGCAATCAGAGGCCGGGAATCAGAGGTGGTGAATCAGAGATGGGGAATCAGAGGCGGGGAATCAGTGGCAGGGAATCAGATATGGGGAATCAGAGGCGTGGAATCAGAGGCAGGGAATCAGACACGGGGAATCAGACACGGGGAATCAGAGGTGGGGAATCAGAGATGGGGAATCAGAGGCGGTGAATCAGAGATGGGGAATCAGAGGCGGGGAATCAGAGGCAGGAAATCAGACACGGGGATTCAGAGGCTGGGAATTAGACGGGGGGAATCAAAGGCGGGGAATCAGAGCTGCGGAATCAGAGGCAGGGAATCAGAGGCGGGGAATCAGATATGGGGAATCAGAGGCTGGGATTCGGAGGCGGGGAATCAGAGGCAGGGAATCAGACACGGGGAATCAGAGGTGGGGAATCAGAGATGGGGAATCAGAGGCGGGGAATCAGATATGGGGAATCGGATGCGAGGAATCAGAGGCAGGGAAACAGAGGTGGGGAATCAGATATGGGGAATCAGAGGTGGGGAATCAGAGGCAGGGAATCAGATGTGCGGAATCAGAGATGGGGAATCAGATGCAGGGAATCAGAATCAGAAGCGGGGAATCAGAGGCCGGGAATCAGAGGCCGGGATTCAGATGCCGGGAATAAGAGGAAGGTAATCAGAGGCAGGGGATCAAACACGGGGAATCAGAGGCTGGGAATCAGAGCTGGGGAATCACAGGCGGGGAATCAGAGATGGGGAATCAGAGGCGGGGAATCAGAGGCAGGGAATCAGATGCGGGGAATCAGAGGCGGGGAATCAGAGCTGGCAAATCAGAGGCGGGGAATCAGAGGTGGGCAATCAGAGGATGGGAATCAGATATGGGGTATCAGAGGCGGGGAATTAGAGCTGGGGAATCACAGGCGGGGAATCAGAGTTGGGGAATCAGAGGCGGGGAATCAGATATGGGGAAACAGAGTCGGGGAATCAGAGGCGGTGAAACAGAGGCGGGGAATCAGATATGGGGTATCAGAGGTGGGGAATCAGTGTTTGGGAATCAGAGGCCTGGAATCAGAGGCGGGGAATCAGAGGCAGGGAATCAGATGCGGGGAATCAGAGGAGGGGAATCAGAGCTGGGGAATCAGATATGGGGAAACAGGGGCGGGGAATCAGAGGCGGGGAAACAGAGGCGGGGAATCAGATATGGGGAATCAGAGGTGTGGAATCAGAGGTTGGGAATCAGAGGCGGGGAAACAGAGGAGGGGAATCAGATATGGGGAATCAGAGGTGGCGAATTAAAGGCGGTGAATCAGAGATGGGGAATCAGGGCAGGGAATCAGAGGCAGGGAATCAAACACGGGGAATCAGAGGCGGGGAATCAGAGCTGGGGAATCAGAGGCGGGGAATCATAGTTGGGAATCAGAGGCGGGGAATCAGATATGGGGAAACAGAGGCGGGGAATCAAAGGCGGGGAAACAGAGGCGGGGAATCAGATATGGGGAATCGGATGCGGGGAATCAGAGGTGGGGAATCAGAGCTGGGGAATCAGAGGCGGGGTATCAGAGTTGGGGCATCAGAGGTGGGGAATTAGATATGGGGAAACAGAGGCGGGGAATCAGAGGCGGGGAAACAGAGGTGGGGAATCAGATATGGGGAATCAGAGGTGGGGAATCAGAGGCAGGGAATCAGATGTGCGGAATCAGAGATGGGGAATCAGAGGCGGGGAATTAGAGCTGGGGAATCACAGGCGGGGAATCAGAGGCGGTGAAACAGAGGCGGGGAATCAGATATGGGGAATCAGAGGTGGGGAATCAGAGTTTGGGAATCAGAGGCCTGGAATCAGAGGCGGGGAATCAGAGGCAGGGAATCAGATGCGGGGAATCAGAGGAGGGGAATCAGAGCTGGGGAATCAGAGGCGGGGTATTAGAGTTGGGGAATCAGAGGCGGGGAATCAGACGCGGGGTATCAGAGGGGTGGAATCATAGCTGGCGAATCAGAGGCGGGGAATCAGAGGTGGGCAATCAGAGGCCGGGAATCAGAGGTGGTGAATCAGAGATGGGGAATCAGAGGCGGGGAATCAGTGGCAGGGAATCAGATATGGGGAATCAGAGGCGTGGAATCAGAGGCAGGGAATCAGACACGGGGAATCAGACACGGGGAATCAGAGGTGGGGAATCAGAGATGGGGAATCAGAGGCGGTGAATCAGAGATGGGGAATCAGAGGCGGGGAATCACAGGCAGGAAATCAGACACGGGGATTCAGAGGCTGGGAATTAGACGGGGGGAATCAAAGGCGGGGAAGCAGAGCTGGGGAATCAGAGGCAGGGAATCAGAGGCGGGGAATCAGATATGGGGAATCAGAGGCTGGGATTCGGAGGCGGGGAATCAGAGGCAGGGAATCAGACACGGGGAATCAGAGGTGGGGAATCAGAGATGGGGAATCAGAGGCGGGGAATCAGATATGGGGAATCGGATGCGGGGAATCAGAGGCGGGGAAACAGAGGTGGGGAATCAGATATGGGGAATCAGAGGTGGGGAATCAGAGGCAGGGAATCAGATGTGCGGAATCAGAGATGGGGAATCAGATGCAGGGAATCAGAATCAGAAGCGGGGAATCAGAGGCCGGGAATCAGAGGCCGGGATTCAGATGCCGGGAATAAGAGGAAGGTAATCAGAGGCAGGGGATCAAACACGGGGAATCAGAGGCTGGGAATCAGAGCTGGGGAATCACAGGCGGGGAATCAGAGATGGGGAATCAGAGGCGGGGAATCAGAGGCAGGGAATCAGATGCGGGGAATCAGAGGCGGGGAATCAGAGCTGGCGAATCAGAGGCGGGGAATCAGAGGTGGGCAATCAGAGGATGGGAATCAGATATGGGGAATCAGAGGCGGGGAGTTAGAGCTGGGGAATCACAGGCGGGGAATCAGAGTTGGGGAATCAGTGGCGGGGAATCAGATATGGGGAAACAGAGTCGGGGAATCAGAGGCGGTGAAACAGAGGCGGGGAATCAGATATGGGGAATCAGAGGTGGAGAATCAGAGTTTGGGAATCAGAGGCCTGGAATCAGAGGCGGGGAATCAGAGGCAGGGAATCAGATGCGGGGAATCAGAGGAGGGGAATCAGAGCTGGGGAATCAGAGGCGGGGTATTAGAGTTGGGGAATCAGAGGCGGGGAATCAGACGCGGGGTATCAGAGGGGTGGAATCATAGCTGGCGAATCAGAGGCGGGGAATCAGAGGTGGGCAATCAGAGGCCGGGAATCAGAGGTGGTGAATCAGAGATGGGGAATCAGAGGCGGGGAATCAGTGGCAGGGAATCAGATATGGGGAATCAGAGGCGTGGAATCAGAGGCAGGGAATCAGACACGGGGAATCAGACACGGGGAATCAGAGGTGGGGAATCAGAGATGGGGAATCAGAGGCGGTGAATCAGAGATGGGGAATCAGAGGCGGGGAATCAGAGGCAGGAAATCAGACACGGGGATTCAGAGGCTGGGAATTAGACGGGGGGAATCAAAGGCGGGGAATCAGAGCTGGGGAATCAGAGGCAGGGAATCAGAGGCGGGGAATCAGATATGGGGAATCAGAGGCTGGGATTCGGAGGCGGGGAATCAGAGGCAGGGAATCAGACACGGGGAATCAGAGGTGGGGAATCAGAGATGGGGAATCAGAGGCGGGGAATCAGAGGCAGGGAATCAGACGCGGGGAATCTGAGGCGGGGAATCAGAGCTGGGGAATCAGAGGTGGGGAATCAGAGTTGGGGAATCAGAGGCAGGGAATCGGATGTGCGGAATCAGAGATGGGGAATCAGATGTGGGGAATCAGAGGAATCAGAGATGGGGAATCAGAGGCGTGGAATCAGAGGCAGGAAATCAGACACGGGGATTCAGAGGCTGGGAATCAGACGGGGGGAATCAAAGGCGGGGAATCAGAGCTGGGGAATCAGAGGCAGGGAATCAGAGTTGGGGATTCAGAGACGGGGAATCAGATATGGGGAAACAGAGGCGGGGAATCAGAGGCGGGCAAACAGAGGCGGGGAATTAGATATGGGGAATCAGAGGTGGGGAATCAGAGGTGGTGAATCAGTGATGGGGAATCACAGGCGGGGAATCAGAGGCAGGGAATAGAACGCAGGGAATCAGACGCAGGGAATCAGAGCTGGGGAATCAGAGGCGGGGAATCATAGTTGGGAATCAGAGGCGGGGAATCAGATATGGCGAAACAGAGGCGGGGAATCAGAGGCGGGGAAACAGAGGCGGGGAATCAGATATGGGGAATCGGATGCGGGGAATCAGAGGCGGGGAATCAGAGCTGGGGAATCAGAGTTGGGGCATCAGAGGTGGGGAATTAGATATAGGGAAACAGAGGTGGGGAATCAGAGGCGGGGAAACAGAGGCGGGGAATCAGATATGGGGAATCAGAGGTGGGGAATCAGAGGCAGGGAATCAGATGTGCGGAATCAGAGATGGGGAATCAGAGGCAGGGAATCAGAATCAGAAGCGGGGAATCAGAGGCCGGGAATCATAGGCCGGGAATCAGATGCTGGGAATAAGAGGCCGGGAATCAGAGGTGGGGAATCAGAGTCCGGGAATCAGAGATGGGGATTCAGAGGTGGGGAATGAGATATGGAGAATCAGAGGCGGGGAATCAGAGGCCGGGAAACAGAGGTGGGGAATCAGATATGGGGAATCAGAGGTGGCGAATCAAAGGCGGTGAATCAGAGATGGGGAATCAGAGGCGGGGAATCAGAGGCAGGGAATCAGATGCGGGGAATCAGAGGCGGGGAATCAGAGCTGGCGAATCAGAGGCGGGGAATCAGAGGTGGGCAATCAGAGGCGGGGTATCAGATATGGGGAATCAGAGGCGGGGAATCAGAGGCGGGGAAACAGAGGCGGGGAATCAAATATAGGGAATCAGAGGTGGGGAATCAGAGGTTGTGAATCAGAGATGGGGAATCAAGGCGGGGAATCAGAGGCAGGGAATCAGACACGGGGAATCAGAGGCGGGGATTCAGAGCTGGGGAATCAGAGGCGGGGAATCAGAGTTGGGGAATCAGAGGCAGGGAATCAGATATGGGGAATCAGAGGCGGGGAATCAGAGGCGGGGAAACAGAGGCGGGGAATCAGATATGGGGAATCAGTGGTGGGGAATAAGGGGCAGGGAATCAGTGGCAGGGAATCAGAGGCGGGGAATCAGAGGCGGGGAATCAGAGGCAGGGAATCAGACACGGGGAATCAGAGGCGGGGAATCAGAGATGGGGAATCAGAGGCGGGGAATCAGAGGCAGGGAATCGGACGCCGGGAATCAGAGTCGGGGAATCAGAGCTGGGGAATCAGAGGCGGGGAATCAGAGTTGGGGAATCAGAGGCGGGGAATCAGATATGGGGAAATGGAGGCGGGGAATCAGATATGGGGAATCAGAGGTGTGGAATCAGAGGTTGGGAATCAGAGGAAGGGAATCAGAGGCGGGGAATCAGAGGCGGGGAATCAGATATGTGGAATCAGAGGTGGCGAATCAAAGGCGGTGAAACAGAGATGGGGTATCAGGGCAGGGAATCAGAGGCAGGGAATCAAACACGGGGAATCAGAGCTGGGGAATCAGAGGCGGGGAATCAGAGTTGGGAATCAGAGGCGGGGAATCAGAGGCGGGGAAACAGAGGCGGGGAATCAGATATGGGGAATCAGAGGTGGGGAATCAGAGGCAGGGAATCAGATGTGCGGAATCAGAGATGGGGAATCAGAGGCAGGGAAACAGAATCAGAAGCAGGGAATCAGAGGCCGGAAATCAGAGGCCGGAATCAGATGCTGGGAATCAGAGGCCTGGAATCAGAGGCGGGGAATCAGAGGCAGGGAATCAGATGCGGGGAATCAGAGGCGGGGAATCAGAGCTGGGGAATCAGAGGCGGGGTATTAGAGTTGGGGAATCAGAGGCGGGGAATCAGATATGGGGAAACAGAGGTAGGGAATCAGAGGCGGGGAAACAGAGGCAGGGAATCAGATATGGGGAATCAGAGGCGGGGAATCAGAGGTGGGGAATCATAGGCAGGGAATCGGATGTGCGGAATCAGAGATGGGGAATCAGAGGCCGGGAATCAGAGGTGGTGAATCAGAGATGGGGAATCAGAGGCAGGGAATCAGAGGCAGGGTATCAGACGCGGGGAATCAGAGGTGGGCAATCAGAGGCGGGGAATCAGATATGGGGAATCAGAGGCGGGGAATCAGAGGCGGGGAAACAGAGGCGGGGAATCAGATATGGGGAATCAGTGGTGGGGAATCAGGGGCAGGGAATCAGTGGCAGGGAATCAGAGGCGGGGAATCAGAGGCGGGGAATCAGAGGCAGGGAATCAGACACGGGGAATCAGAGGCGGGGAATCAGAGATGGGGAATCAGAGGCGGGGAATCAGAGGCAGGGAATCGGACGCCGGGAATCAGAGTCGGGGAATCAGAGCTGTGGAATCAGAGGCGGGGAATCAGAGTTGGGGAATCAGAGGCGGGGAATCAGATATGGGGAAATGGAGGCGGGGAATCAGATATGGGGAATCAGAGGTGTGGAATCAGAGGTTCGGAATCAGAGGAAGGGAATCAGAGTCGGGGAAACAGAGGCGGGGAATCAGATATGTGGAATCAGAGGTGGCGAATCAGGGGCAGGGAATCAGTGGCAGGGAATCAGAGGTGGGGAATCAGAGGCGGGGAATCAGAGGCAGGGAATCAGACACGGGGAATCAGAGGCGGGGAATCAGAGATGGGGAATCAGAGGCAGGGAATCAGACACGGGGAATCAGAGGCGGGGATTCAGAGCTGGGGAATCAGAGGCGGGGAATCAGAGTTGGGGAATCAGAGGCAGGGAATCAGATATGGGGAATCAGAGGCGGGGAATCAGAGGCGGGGAAACAGAGGCGGGGAATCAGATATGGGGAATCAGTGGTGGGGAATCAGGGGCAGGGAATCAGTGGCAGGGAATCAGAGGCGGGGAATCAGAGGCGGGGAATCAGAGGCAGGGAATCAGACACGGGGAATCAGAGGCGGGGAATCAGAGATGGGGAATCAGAGGCGGGGAATCAGAGGCAGGGAATCGGACGCCGGGATTCAGAGTCGGGGAATCAGAGCTGGGGAATCAGAGGCGGGGAATCAGAGTTGGGGAATCAGAGGCGGGGAATCAGATATGGGGAAATGGAGGCGGGGAATCAGATATGGGGAATCAGAGGTGTGGAATCAGAGGTTCGGAATCAGAGGAAGGGAATCAGAGTCGGGGAAACAGAGGCGGGGAATCAGATATGTGGAATCAGAGGTGGCGAATCAAAGGCGGTGAAACAGAGATGGGGAATCAGGGCAGGGAATCAGAGGCAGGGAATCAAACACGGGGAATCAGAGCTGGGGAATCAGAGGCGGGGAATCAGAGTTGGGAATCAGAGGCGGGGAATCAAATATAGGGAATCAGAGGTGGGGAATCAGAGGCAGGGAATCAGACACGGGGAATCAGAGGCGGGGATTCAGAGCTGGGGAATCAGAGGCGGGGAATCAGAGTTGGGGAATCAGAGGCAGGGAATCAGATATGGGGAATCAGAGGCGGGGAATCAGAGGCGGGGAAACAGAGGCGGGGAATCAGATATGGGGAATCAGTGGTGGGGAATCAGGGGCAGGGAATCAGTGGCAGGGAATCAGAGGCGGGGAATCAGAGGCGGGGAATCAGAGGCAGGGAATCAGACACGGGGAATCAGAGGCGGGGAATCAGAGATGGGGAATCAGAGGCGGGGAATCAGAGGCAGGGAATCGGACGCCGGGAATCAGAGTCGGGGAATCAGAGCTGTGGAATCAGAGGCGGGGAATCAGAGTTGGGGAATCAGAGGCGGGGAATCAGATATGGGGAAATGGAGGCGGGGAATCAGATATGGGGAATCAGAGGTGTGGAATCAGAGGTTCGGAATCAGAGGAAGGGAATCAGAGTCGGGGAAACAGAGGCGGGGAATCAGAGGCAGGGAATCAGACACGGGGAATCAGAGGCGGGGAATCAGAGATGGGGAATCAGAGGCAGGGAATCAGACACGGGGAATCAGAGGCGGGGATTCAGAGCTGGGGAATCAGAGGCGGGGAATCAGAGTTGGGGAATCAGAGGCAGGGAATCAGATATGGGGAATCAGAGGCGGGGAATCAGAGGCGGGGAAACAGAGGCGGGGAATCAGATATGGGGAATCAGTGGTGGGGAATCAGGGGCAGGGAATCAGTGGAAGGGAATCAGAGGCGGGGAATCAGAGGCGGGGAATCAGAGATGGGGAATCAGAGGCGGGGAATCAGAGGCAGGGAATCGGACGCCGGGAATCAGAGTCGGGGAATCAGAGCTGGGGAATCAGAGGCGGGGAATCAGAGTTGGGGAATCAGAGGCGGGGAATCAGATATGGGGAAATGGAGGCGGGGAATCAGATATGGGGAATCAGAGGTGTGGAATCAGAGGTTCGGAATCAGAGGAAGGGAATCAGAGTCGGGGAAACAGAGGCGGGGAATCAGATATGTGGAATCAGAGGTGGCGAATCAAAGGCGGTGAAACAGAGATGGGGAATCAGGGCAGGGAATCAGAGGCAGGGAATCAAACACGGGGAATCAGAGCTGGGGAATCAGAGGCGGGGAATCAGAGTTGGGAATCAGAGGCGGGGAATCAGAGGCGGGGAAACAGAGGCGGGGAATCAGATATGGGGAATCAGAGGTGGGGAATCAGAGGTTGGGAATCAGAGGCAGGGAATCAGAGTCGGGGAATCAGAGGCGGGAAATCAGAGGAAGGGAATCAGATGTGCAGAATCGGAGATGGGGAATCAGAGGCAGGGAATCAGAGGCGGGGAATCAGAGGCGGGGAATCAGAGGCCGGGAATCAGATATGGGGAAACTGAGGCGGGGAATCCGAGGCGGGGAAACAGAGTCGGGGAATCAGATATGGGGAATCAGAGGTGGGGAATCAGAGGTTGGGAATCAGAGGCAGGGAATCAGAGGCTTGGAATCAGATGCAGGGAATCAGATGCGGGGAATCAGAGGCGGGGAATCATAGCTGGGGAATCAGAGGTGGGGAATCAGATTTGGGGAATCAGAGGTGGGGACTTAGATATTGGGAAACAGAGGCGGGGAATCAGAGGCGGGGAAACAGAGGCGGGGAATCAGATATGGGGAATCAGAGGTGGGGAATCAGAGGCAGGGAATCAGATGTGCGGAATCAGAGATGGGGAATCAGAGGCAGGGAAACAGAATCAGAAGCAGGGAATCAGAGGCCGGGAATCAGAGGCCGGAATCAGATGCTGGGAATCAGAGGCCTGGAATCAGAGGCGGGGAATCAGAGGCAGAGAATCAGATGCGGGGAATCAGAGGCGGGGAATCAGAGCTGGGGATTCAGAGGCGGGGTATTAGAGTTGGGGAATCAGAGGCGGGGAATCAGATATGGGGAAACAGAGGTAGGGAATCAGAGGCGGGGAAACAGAGGCAGGGAATCAGATATGGGGAATCAGAGGCGGGGAATCAGAGGTGGGGAATCATAGGCAGGGAATCGGATGTGCGGAATCAGAGATGGGGAATCAGAGGCCGGGAATCAGAGGTGGTGAATCAGAGATGGGGAATCAGAGGCGGGGAATCAGAGGCAGGGTATCAGACGCGGGGAATCAGAGGTGGGCAATCAGAGGCGGGGAATCAGATATGGGGAATCAGAGGCGGGGAATCAGAGGCGGGGAAACAGAGGCGGGGAATCAGATATGGGGAATCAGAGGTGGGGCATCAGAGGTTGTGAATCACAGATGGGGAATCAGAGGCGGGGAATCAGAGGCAGGGAATCAGATGCGGGGAATCAGAGGCGGGGATTCAGAGCTGGGGAATCAGAAGCGGGGAATCAGATTTGGGGAATCAGAGGCGGGGAATCAGATATGGGGAATCAGAGGCAGGGAATCAGAGGCGGGGAATCAGAGGCAGGAATCAGACGCGGGGAATCTGAGGCGGGGAATCAGAGCTGGGGAATCAGAGGTGGGGAATCAGAGTTGGGGAATCAGAGGCAGGGAATTGGATGTGCGGAATCAGAGATGGGGAATCAGAGGTGGGGAATCAGAGGCGGTGAATCAGAGATGGGGAATCAGAGGCGGGGAATCAGAGGCAGGAAATCAGACACGGGGATTCAGAGGCTGGGAATCAGACGGGGGGAATCAAAGGCGGGGAATCAGAGCTGGGTAATCTGAGGCAGGGAATCAGAGTTGGGGATTCAGAGGCGGGGAATCAGATATGGGGAAACAGAAGCGGGGAATCAGAGGCGGGCAAACAGAGGCGGGGAATTAGATATGGGGAATCAGAGGTAGGGAATCAGAGGTGGTTAATCAGTGATGGGGAATCACAGGCGGGGAATCAGAGGCAGGGAATAGAACGCGGGGAATCAGAGGCAGGGAATCAGAGCTGGGGAATCAGAGGCGGGGAATCATAGTTGGGAATCAGAGGAGGGAATCAGATATGGGGAAACAGAGGCGGGGAATCAGAGGCGGGGAAACAGAGGCGGGGAATCAGATATGGGGAATCGGAAGCAGGGAATCAGAGGCGGGGAATCAGAGCTGGGGAATCAGAGGCGGGGAATCAGAGTTGGGGCATCAGAGGTGGGGAATTAGATATAGGGAAACAGAGGCGGGGAATCAGATGCGGGGAAACAGAGGCGGGGAATCAGATATGGGGAATCAGAGGTGGGGAATCAGAGGCAGGGAATCAGATGTGCGGAATCAGAGATGGGGAATCAGAGGCAGGGAATCAGAATCAGAAGCGGGGAATCAGAGGCCGGGAATCAGAGGCCGGGAATCAGATGCTGGGAATAAGAGGCCGGGAATCAGAGGAGGGGAATCAGAGTCCGGGAATCAGAGATGGGGATTCAGAGGCGGGGAATCAGATATGGAGAATCAGAGATGGGGAATCAGAGGCGGGGAATCAGAGGCAGGGAATCGGACGCCGGGAATCAGAGGCGGGGAATCAGAGCTGGGGAATCAGAGGCGGGGAATCAGAGTTGGGGAATCAGAGGCGGGGAATCAGATATGGGGAAATAGAGGCGGGGAATCAGATATGGGGAATCAGAGGTGTGGAATCAGAGGTTGGGAATCAGAGGCAGGGAATCAGAGGCGGGGAAACAGAGGCGGGGAATCAGATATGGGGAATCAGAGGTGGCGAATCAAAGGCGGTGAAACAGAGATGGGGAATCAGGGCAGGGAATCAGAGGCAGGGAATCAGAGCTGGGGAAACAGAGGCGGGGAATCAGATATGGGAAATCAGAGGTGGGGAATCAGGGGCGGGGAATCAGTGGCAGGGAATCAGAGCTGGGGAATCAGAGGTGGGGAATCAGAGCTGGGTAAACAGAGGCGGGGAATCATATATGGGGAATCAGAGGTGGGGAATCAGGGGCGGGGAATCAGTGGCAGGGAATCAGAGGCCGAGAATAAAAGGCGGGGAATCAGAGCTGGGGAATCAGAGGCGGGGAATCAGAGTTGGGGAATCAGAGGAGGGGAATCAGATATGGGGAAACAGAGGCCGGGAATCAGAGGCAGGGTAACAGAGGCGGGGAATCAGATATGGGGAATCAGAGGTGGGGAATTAGAGGTTGCGAATCAGAGGCGGGGAAACAGAGGCGGGGAATCAAATATAGGGAATCAGAGGTGGGGAATCAGAGGTTGTGAATCAGAGATGGGGAATCAAGGCGGGGAATCAGAGGCAGGGAATCAGACGCGGGGAATCAGAGGCGGGGATTCAGAGCTGGGGAATCAGAGGCGGTGAATCAGAGTTGGGGAATCAGAGGCAGGGAATCAGATATGGGGAATCAGAGGCGGGGAATCAGAGGCGGGGAAACAGAGACGGGGAATCAGATATGGGAAATCAGAATTGGGGAATCAGGCGCAGGGAATCAGTGGCAGGGAATCAGAGGCGGGGAATCAGAGGCGGGGAATCAGAGGCAGGGAATCAGACACGGGGAATCGGAGGCGGGGAATCAGAGATGGGGAATCAGAGGCGGGGAATCAGAGGCAGGGAATCGGACTCCGGGAATCAGAGTCGGGGAATCAGAGCTGGGGAATCAGAGGCGGGGAATCAGAGTTGGGGAATCAGAGGCGGGGAATCAGATATGGGGAAATAGAGGCGGGGAATCAGATATGGGGAATCAGAGGTGTGGAATCAGAGGTTGGGAATCAGAGGCAGGGAATCAGAGTCGGGGAAACAGAGGCGGGGAATCAGATATGGGGAATCAGAGGTGGCGAATCAAAGGCGGTGAAACAGAGATGGGGAATCAGGGCAGGGAATCAGATGCAGGGAATCAAACACGGGGAATCAGAGCTGGGGAATCAGAGGCGGGGAATCAGAGTTGGGAATCAGAGGCGGGGAATCAGAGTCGGGGAAACAAAGGCGGGGAATCAGATATGGGGAATCAGAGGTGGGGAATCCGAGGTTGGGAATCAGAGGCAGGGAATCAGAGGCGGGGAATCAGATATGGGGAATCAGAGGCTGGGATTCGGAGGCGGGGAATCAGAGGCAGGGAATCAGACACGGGGAATCAGAGGTGGGGAATCAGAGATGGGGAATCAGAGGCGGGGAATCAGAGGCAGGGAATCAGACGCGGGGAATCTGAGGCGGGGAATCAGAGCTGGGGAATCAGAGGTGGGGAATCAGAGTTGGGGAATCAGAGGCAGGGAATCGGATGTGCGGAATCAGAGATGGGGAATCAGATGTGGGGAATCAGAGGAATCAGAGATGGGGAATCAGAGGCGGGGAATCAGAGGCAGGAAATCAGACACGGGGATTTAGAGGCTGGGAATCAGACGGGGGGAATCAAAGGCGGGGAATCAGAGCTGGGGAATCAGAGGCAGGGAATCAGAGTTGGGGATTTAGAGACGGGGAATCAGATATGGGGAAACAGAGGCGGGGAATCAGAGGCGGGCAAACAGAGGCGGGGAATTAGATATGGGGAATCAGAGGTGGGGAATCAGAGGTGGTGAATCAGTGATGGGGAATCACAGGCGGGGAATCAGAGGCAGGGAATAGAACGCAGGGAATCAGACGCAGGGAATCAGAGCTGGGGATCAGAGGCGGGGAATCATAGTTGGGAATCAGAGGCGGGGAATCAGATATGGGGAAACAGAGGCGGGGAATCAGAGGCGGGGAAACAGAGGCGGGGAATCAGAGCTGGGGAGTCAGAGGCGGGGAATCAGAGTTGGGGCATCAGAGGTGGGGAATTAGATATAGGGAAACAGAGGTGGGGAATCAGAGGCGGGGAAACAGAGGCGGGGAATCAGATATGGGGAATCAGAGGTGGGGAATCAGAGGCAGGGAATCAGATGTGCGGAATCAGAGATGGGGAATCAGAGGCAGGGAATCAGAATCAGAAGCGGGGAATCAGAGGCCGGGAATCAAAGGCCGGGAATCAGATGCTGGGAATAAGAGGCCGGGAATCAGAGGTGGGGAATCAGAGTCCGGGAATCAGAGATGGGGATTCAGATGCGGGGAATGAGATATGGAGAATCAGAGGCGGGGAATCAGAGGCCGGGAAACAGAGGTGGGGAATCAGATATGGGGAATCAGAGGTGGCGAATCAAAGGCGGTGAATCAGAGATGGGGAATCAGAGGCGGGGAATCAGAGGCAGGGAATCAGATGCGGGGAATCAGAGGCGGGGAATCAGAGCTGGCGAATCAGAGGCGGGGAATCAGAGGTGGGCAATCAGAGGCGGGGAATCAGATATGGGGAATCAGAGGCGGGGAATCAGAGGCGGGGAAACAGAGGTGGGGAATCAGATATGGGGAAACAGAGGTGGCGAATCAAAGGCGGTGAATCAGAGATGGGGAATCAGAGGCGGGGAATCAGAGGCAGGGAATCAAAAACGGGGAATCAGAGGCGGGGAAGCAGAGTAGGAGAATCAGAGGTGGGGAATCAGATATGGGGAAACAGGGGCGGGGAATCAGAGGCGGGGAAACAGAGGCGGGGAATCAGATATGGGGAATCAGAGGTGTGGAATCAGAGGTTGGGAATCAGAGGTGGGGAAACAGAGGAGGGGAATCAGATATGGGGAATCAGAGGTGGCGAATTAAAGGCGGTGAATCAGAGGCGGGGAATCAGAGGCGGGGAATCAGAGGCAGGAAATCCGATGTGCGGAATCGGAGATGGGGAATCAGAGGCAGGGAATCAGAGGCGGGGAATCAGAGGCGGGGAATCAGAGGTCGGGAATCAGATATGGGGAAACAGAGGCGGGGAATCAGAGGCGGGGAAACAGAGGCGGGGAATCAGATATGGGGAATCAGAGGTGGGGAATCAGAGGTTGGGAATCAGAGGCAGGGAATCAGAGGCTGGGAATCAGATGCAGGGAATCAGATGCAGGGAATCAGAGGCGGGGAATCAGAGCTGGGGAATCAGAGGTGGGGAATCAGAGTTGGGGAATCAGAGTCGGGGACTTAGATATGGGGAAACAGAGGCAGGGAATCAGAGGCGGGGAAACAGACGCGGGGAATCAGAGGCGGGTATCAGAGCTGGGGAATCAGAGGCGGGGAATCAGAGTTGGGGAATCAGAGGCGGGGAATCAGAGGCGGGGAATCAGATATGGGGAATCAGAGGTGGCGAATCAAAGGCGGTGAAACAGAGATGGGGAATCAGGGGCGTGGAATCAGAGGCAGGGAATTAGATGTGGTGAATCAGAGATGGGGAATCAGAGGCAGGGAATCAGAATCAGAAGCGGGGTATCAGAGGCCGGGAATCAGAGGAAGGTAATCAGAGGCAGGGGATCAAACACGGGGAATCAGAGGCTGGGAATCAGAGCTGGGGAATCACAGGCGGGGAATCAGAGATGGGGAATCAGAGGCGGGGAATCAGAGGCAGGGAATCAGATGCGGGGAATCAGAGGCGGGGAATCAGAGCTGGCAAATCAGAGGCGGGGAATCAGAGGTGGGCAATCAGAGGATGGGAATCAGATATGGGGAATCAGAGGCGGGGAATTAGAGCTGGGGAATCACAGGCGGGGAATCAGAGTTGGGGAATCAGAGGCGGGGAATCAGATATGGGGAAACAGAGTCGGGGAATCAGAGGCGGTGAAACAGAGGCGGGGAATCAGATATGGGGAATCAGAGGTGGGGAATCAGAGGTTGGGAATCAGAGGCCTGGAATCAGAGGCGGGGAATCAGAGGCAGGGAATCAGATGCGGGGAATCAGAGGAGGGGAATCAGAGCTGGGGAATCAGAGGCGGGGTATTAGAGTTGGGGAATCAGAGGCGGGGAATCAGACGCGGGGAATCAGAGGGGGGGAATCATAGCTGGCAAATCAGAGGCGGGGAATCAGAGGTGGGCAATCAGAGGCCGGGAATCAGAGGTGGTGAATCAGAGATGGGGAATCAGAGGCGGGGAATCAGTGGCAGGGAATCAGATATGGGGAATCAGAGGCGTGGAATCAGAGGCAGGGAATCAGACACGGGGAATCAGACACGGGGAATCAGAGGTGGGGAATTAGAGATGGGGAATCAGAGGCGGTGAATCAGAGATGGGGAATCAGAGGCGGGGAATCAGAGGCAGGAAATCAGACACGGGGTTTCAGAGGCTGGGAATTAGACGGGGGAATCAAAGGCGGGGAATCAGAGCTGGGGAATCAGAGGCAGGGAATCAGAGGCGGGGAATCAGATATGGGGAATCAGAGGCTGGGATTCGGAGGCGGGGAATCAGAGGCAGGGAATCAGACATGGGGAATCAGAGGTGGGGAATCAGAGATGGGGAATCAGAGGCGGGGAATCAGAGGCAGGGAATCAGACGCGGGGAATCTGAGGCGGGGAATCAGAGCTGGGGAATCAGAGGTGGGGAATCAGAGTTGGGGAATCAGAGGCAGGGAATCGGATGTGCGGAATCAGAGATGGGGAATCAGATGTGGGGAATCAGAGGAATCAGAGATGGGGAATCAGAGGCGGGGAATCAGAGGCAGGAAATCAGACACGGGGATTCAGAGGTTGGGAATCAGACGGGGGGAATCAAAGGCGGGGAATCAGAGCTGGGGAATCAGAGGCAGGGAATCAGAGTTGGGGATTCAGAGACGGGGAATCAGATATGGGGAAACAGAGGCGGGGAATCAGAGGCGGGCAAACAGAGGCGGGGAATTAGATATGGGGAATCAGAGGTGGGGAATCAGAGGTGGTGAATCAGTGATGGGGAATCACAGGCGGGGAATCAGAGGCAGGGAATAGAACGCAGGGAATCAGACGCAGGGAATCAGAGCTGGGGAATCAGAGGCGGGGAATCAGAGTTGGGAATCAGAGGCGGGGAATCAGATATGGGGAAACAGAGGCGGGGAATCAGAGGCGGGGAAACAGAGGCGGGGAATCAGATATGGGGAATCGGATGCGGGGAATCAGAGGCGGGGAATCAGAGCTGGGGAGTCAGAGGCGGGGAATCAGAGTTGGGGCATCAGAGGTGGGGAATTAGATATAGGGAAACAGAGGTGGGGAATCAGAGGCGGGGAAACAGAGGCGGGGAATCAGATATGGGGAATCAGAGGTGGGGAATCAGAGGCAGGGAATCAGATGTGCGGAATCAGAGATGGGGAATCAGAGGCAGGGAATCAGAATCAGAAGCGGGGAATCAGAGGCCGGGAATCAAAGGCCGGGAATCAGATGCTGGGAATAAGAGGCCGGGAATCAGAGGTGGGGAATCAGAGTCCGGGAATCAGAGATGGGGATTCAGAGGCGGGGAATGAGATGTGGAGAATCAGAGGCGGGGAATCAGAGGCCGGGAAACAGAGGTGGGGAATCAGATATGGGGAATCAGAGGTGGCGAATCAAAGGCGGTGAATCAGAGATGGGGAATCAGAGGCGGGGAATCAGAGGCAGGGAATCAGATGCGGGGAATCAGAGGCGGGGAATCAGAGCTGGCGAATCAGAGGCGGGGAATCAGAGGTGGGCAATCAGAGGCGGGGAATCAGATATGGGGAATCAGAGGCGGGGAATCAGAGGCGGGGAAACAGAGGTGGGGAATCAGATATGGGGAAACAGAGGTGGCGAATCAAAGGCGGTGAATCAGAGATGGGGAATCAGAGGCGGGGAATCAGAGGCAGGGAATCAAAAACGGGGAATCAGAGGCGGGGAAGCAGAGTAGGAGAATCAGAGGTGGGGAATCAGATATGGGGAAACAGGGGCGGGGAATCAGATGCGGGGAAACAGAGGCGGGGAATCAGATATGGGGAATCAGAGGTGTGGAATCAGAGGTTGGGAATCAGAGGCGGGGAAACAGAGGAGGGGAATCAGATATGGGGAATCAGAGGTGGCGAATTAAAGGCGGTGAATCAGAGATGGGGAATCAGGGCAGGGAATCAGAGGCAGGGAATCAAACACGGGGAATCAGAGGCGTGGAATCAGAGCTGGGGAATCAGAGGCGGGGATTCAGAGTTGGGGAATCAGAGGCGGGGAATCAGAGGCGTGGAAACAGGCGGGGAATCAGATATGGGGAATCAGAGGTGGGGAATCAGAGGTTGGGAATCAGAAGCAGGGAATCAGAGGCGGGGAATCAGAGGCGGGGAATCAGAGGCAGGAAATCCGATGTGCGGAATCGGAGATGGGGAATCAGAGGCAGGGAATCAGAGGCGGGGAATCAGAGGCGGGGAATCAGAGGCCGGGAATCAGATATGGGGAAACAGAGGCGGGGAATCAGAGGCGGGGAAACAGAGGCGGGGAATCAGATATGGGGAATCAGAGGTGGGGAATCAGAGGTTGGGAATCAGAGGCAGGGAATCAGAGGCTGGGAATCAGATGCAGGGAATCAGATGCAGGGAATCAGAGGAGGGGAATCAGAGCTGGGGAATCAGAGGTGGGGAATCAGAGTTGGGGAATCAGAGTCGGGGACAGATATGGGGAAACAGAGGCAGGGAATCAGAGGCGGGGAAACAGACGCGGGGAATCAGAGGCGGGTATCAGAGCTGGGGAATCAGAGGCGGGGAATCAGAGTTGGGGAATCAGAGGCGGGGAATCAGAGGCGGGGAATCAGAGGCGGGGAATCAGAGGCGGGGAAACAGAGGCAGGGAATCAGATATGGGGAATCAGAGGTGGGGTATCAGGGGCAGGGAATCAGTGGCAGGGAATCAGAGGCGGGGAATCAGAGGCGGGGAATCAGAGGCAGGGAATCAGACACGGGGAATCAGATATGGGGAAACAGAGGCGGGGAATCAGAGGCGGGCAAACAGAGGCGGGGAATTAGATAAGGGGAATCAGAGGTGGGGAATCAGAGGTGGTGAATCAGAGATGGGGAATCACAGGCGGGGAATCAGAGGCAGGGAATAGAACGCGGGGAATCAGAGGCGGGGAATCAGAGCTGGGGAATCAGAGGCGGGGAATCATAGTTGGGAATCAGAGGCGGGGATTCAGATATGGGGAAACAGAGGCGGGGAATCAAAGGCGGGGAAACAGAGGCGGGGAATCAGATATGGGGAATCGGATGCGGGGAATCAGAGGTGGGGAATCAGAGCTGGGGAATCAGAGGCGGGGTATCAGAGTTGGGGCATCAGAGGTGGGGAATTAGATATGGGGAAACAGAGGCGGGGAATCAGAGGTGGGGAAACAGAGGTGGGGAATCAGATATGGGGATTCAGAGGTGGGGAATCAGAGGCAGGGAATCAGATGTGCGGAATCAGAGATGGGGAATCAGATGCAGGGAATCAGAATCAGAAGCGGGGAATCAGAGGCCGGGAATCAGAGGCCGGGATTCAGATGCCGGGAATAAGAGGAAGGTAATCAGAGGCAGGGGATCAAACACGGGGAATCAGAGGCTGGGAATCAGAGCTGGGGAATCACAGGCGGGGAATCAGAGATGGGGAATCAGAGGCGGGGAATCAGAGGCAGGGAATCAGATGCGGGGTATCAGAGGCGGGGAATCAGAGCTGGCGAATCAGAGGCGGGGAATCAGAGGTGGGCAATCAGAGGATGGGAATCAGATATGGGGAATCAGAGGCGGGGAATTAGAGCTGGGGAATCACAGGCGGGGAATCAGAGTTGGGGAATCAGAGGCGGGGAATCAGATATGGGGAAACAGAGTCGGGGAATCAGAGGCGGTGAAACAGAGGCGGGGAATCAGATATGGGGAATCAGAGGTGGGGAATCAGAGTTTGGGAATCAGAGGCCTGGAATCAGAGGCGGGGAATCAGAGGCAGGGAATCAGATGCGGGGAATCAGAGGAGGGGAATCAGAGCTGGGGAATCAGAGGCGGGGTATTAGAGTTGGGGAATCAGAGGCGGGGAATCAGACGCGGGGTATCAGAGGGGTGGAATCATAGCTGGCGAATCAGAGGCGGGGAATCAGAGGTGGGCAATCAGAGGCCGGAAATCAGAGGTGGTGAATCAGAGATGGGGAATCAGAGGCGGGGAATCAGTGGCAGGGAATCAGATATGGGGAATCAGAGGCGTGGAATCAGAGGCAGGGAATCAGACACGGGGAATCAGACACGGGGAATCAGAGGTGGGGAATCAGAGATGGGGAATCAGAGGCGGTGAATCAGAGATGGGGAATCAGAGGCGGGGAATCAGAGGCAGGAAATCAGACACGGGGATTCAGAGGCTGGGAATTAGACGGGGGGAATCAAAGGCGGGGAATCAGAGCTGGGGAATCAGAGGCAGGGAATCAGAGGCGGGGAATCAGATATGGGGAATCAGAGGCTGGGATTCGGAGGCGGGGAATCAGAGGCAGGGAATCAGACACGGGGAATCAGAGGTGGGGAATCAGAGATGGGGAATCAGAGGCGGGGAATCAGAGGCAGGGAATCAGACGCGGGGAATCTGACGCGGGGAATCAGAGCTGGGGAATCAGAGGTGGGGAATCAGAGTTGGGGAATCAGAGGCAGGGAATCGGATGTGCGGAATCAGAGATGGGGAATCAGATGTGGGGAATCAGAGGAATCAGAGATGGGGAATCAGAGGCGGGGAATCAGAGGCAGGAAATCAGACACGGGGATTCAGAGGCTGGGAATCAGACGGGGGGAATCAAAGGCGGGGAATCAGAGCTGGGGAATCAGAGGCAGGGAATCAGAGTTGGGGATTCAGAGACGGGGAATCAGATATGGGGAAACAGAGGCGGGGAATCAGAGGCGGGCAAACAGAGGCGGGGAATTAGATATGGGGAATCAGAGGTGGGGAATCAGAGGTGGTGAATCAGTGATGGGGAATCACAGGCGGGGAATCAGAGGCAGGGAATAGAACGCAGGGAATCAGACGCAGGGAATCAGAGCTGGGGAATCAGAGGCGGGGAATCATAGTTGGGAATCAGAGGCGGGGAATCAGATATGGGGAAACAGAGGCGGGGAATCAGAGGCGGGGAAACAGAGGCGGGGAATCAGATATGGGGAATCGGATGCGGGGAATCAGAGGCGGGGAATCAGAGCTGGGGAATCAGAGTTGGGGCATCAGAGGTGGGGAATTAGATATAGGAAAACAGAGGTGGGGAATCAGAGGCGGGGAAACAGAGGCGGGGAATCAGATATGGGGAATCAGAGGTGGGGAATCAGAGGCAGGGAATCAGATGTGCGGAATCAGAGATGGGGAATCAGAGGCAGGGAATCAGAATCAGAAGCGGGGAATCAGAGGCCGGGAATCATAGGCCGGGAATCAGATGCTGGGAATAAGAGGCCGGGAATCAGAGGTGGGGAATCAGAGTCCGGGAATCAGAGATGGGGATTCAGAGGCGGGGAATGAGATATGGAGAATCAGAGGCGGGGAATCAGAGGCCGGGAAACAGAGGTGGGGAATCAGATATGGGGAATCAGAGGTGGCGAATCAAAGGCGGTGAATCAGAGATGGGGAATCAGAGGCGGGGAATCAGAGGCAGGGAATCAGATGCGGGGAATCATAGGCGGGGAATCAGAGCTGGCGAATCAGAGGCGGGGAATCAGAGGTGGGCAATCAGAGGCGGGGAATCAGATATGGGGAATCAGAGGCGGGGAATCAGAGGCGGGGAAACAGAGGCGGGGAATCAAATATAGGGAATCAGAGGTGGGGAATCAGAGGTTGTGAATCAGAGATGGGGAATCAAGGCGGGGAATCAGAGGCAGGGAATCAGACACGGGGAATCAGAGGCGGGGATTCAGAGCTGGGGAATCAGAGGCGGGGAATCAGAGTTGGGGAATCAGAGGCAGGGAATCAGATATGGGGAATCAGAGGCGGGGAATCAGAGGCGGGGAAACAGAGGCGGGGAATCAGATATGGGGAATCAGTGGTGGGGAATCAGGGGCAGCGAATCAGTGGCAGGGAATCAGAGGCGGGGAATCAGAGGCGGGGAATCAGAGGCAGGGAATCAGACACGGGGAATCAGAGGCGGGGAATCAGAGATGGGGAATCAGAGGCGGGGAATCAGAGGCAGGGAATCGGACGCCGGGATTCAGAGTCGGGGAATCAGAGCTGGGGAATCAGAGGCGGGGAATCAGAGTTGGGGAATCAGAGGCGGGGAATCAGATATGGGGAAATGGAGGCGGGGAATCAGATATGGGGAATCAGAGGTGTGGAATCAGAGGTTGGGAATCAGAGGAAGGGAATCAGAGTCGGGGAAACAGAGGCGGGGAATCAGATATGTGGAATCAGAGGTGGCGAATCAAAGGCGGTGAAACAGAGATGGGGTATCAGGGCAGGGAATCAGAGGCAGGGAATCAAACACGGGGAATCAGAGCTGGGGAATCAGAGGCGGGGAATCAGAGTTGGGAATCAGAGGCGGGGAATCAGAGGCGGGGAAACAGAGGCGGGGAATCACATATGGTGAATCAGAGGTGGGGAATCAGAGGTTGGGAATCAGAGGCAGGGAATCAGAGGCGGGGAATCAGAGGCGGGGAATCAGAGGAAGGGAATCAGATGTGCGGAATCGGAGATGGGGAATCAGAGGCAGGGAATCAGAGGCGGGGAATCAGAGGCGGGGAATCAGAGGCCGGGAATCAGATATGGGGAAACTGAGGCGGGGAATCCGAGGCGGGGAAACAGAGTCGGGGAATCAGATATGGGGAATCAGAGGTGGGGAATCAGAGGTTGGGAATCAGAGGCAGGGAATCAGAGGCTTGGAATCAGATGCAGGGAATCAGATGCTGGGTATCAGAGGCGGGGAATCAGAGCTGGGGAATCAGAGGTGGGGAATCAGATTTGGGGAATCAGAGGTGGGGACTTAGATATTGGGAAACAGAGGTGGGGAATCAGAGGCGGGGAAACAGAGGCGGGGAATCAGATATGGGGAATCAGAGGTGGGGAATCAGAGGCAGGGAATCAGATGTGCGGAATCAGAGATGGGGAATCAGAGGCAGGGAAACAGAATCAGAAGCAGGGAATCAGAGGACGGAAATCAGAGGCCGGAATCAGATGCTGGGAATCAGAGGCCTGGAATCAGAGGCGGGGAATCAGAGGCAGGGAATCAGATGCGGGGAATCAGAGGCGGGGAATCAGAGCTGGGGAATCAGAGGCGGGGTATTAGAGTTGGGGAATCAGAGGCGGGGAATCAGATATGGGGAAACAGAGGTAGGGAATCAGAGGCGGGGAAACAGAGGCAGGGAATCAGATATGGGGAATCAGAGGCGGGGAATCAGAGGTGGGGAATCATAGGCAGGGAATCGGATGTGCGGAATCAGAGATGGGGAATCAGAGGCCGGGAATCAGAGGTGGTGAATCAGAGATGGGGAATCAGAGGCAGGGAATCAGAGGCAGGGTATCAGACGCGGGGAATCAGAGGTGGGCAATCAGAGGCGGGGAATCAGATATGGGGAATAAGAGGCGGGGAATCAGAGGCGGGGAAACAGAGGCGGGGAATCAGATATGGGGAATCAGAGGTGGGGCATCAGAGGTTGTTAATCACAGATGGGGAATCAGAGGCGGGGAATCAGAGGCAGGGAATCAGATGCGGGGAATCAGAGGCGGGGATTCAGAGCTGGGGAATCAGAAGCGGGGAATCAGAGTTGGGGAATCAGAGGCGGGGAATCAGATATGGGGAATCAGAGGCAGGGAATCAGAGGCGGGGAATCAGAGGCAGGGAATCAGACGCGGGGAATCTGAGGCGGGGAATCAGAGCTGGGGAATCAGAGGTGGGGAATCAGAGTTGGGGAATCAGAGGCAGAGAATTGGATGTGCGGAATCAGAGATGGGGAATCAGAGGTAGGGAATCAGAGGTGGTGAATCAGAGATGGGGAATCACAGGCGGGGAATCAGAGGCAGGGAATAGAACGCGGGGAATCAGAGGCAGGGAATCAGAGCTGGGGAATACGAGGCGGGGAATCATAGTTGGGAATCAGAGGCGGGAATCAGATATGGGGAAACAGAGGCGGGGAATCAGAGGCGGGGAAACAGAGGCGGGGAATCAGATATGGGGAATCGGATGCAGGGAATCAGAGGCGGGGAATCAGAGCTGGGGAATCAGAGGCGGGGAATCAGAGTTGGGGCATCAGAGGTGGGGAATTAGATATAGGGAAACAGAGGCGGGGAATCAGAGGCGGGGAAACAGAGGCGGGGAATCAGATATGGGGAATCAGAGGTGGGGAATCAGAGGCAGGGAATCAGATGTGCGGAATCAGAGATGGGGAATCAGAGGCAGGGAATCAGAATCAGAAGCGGGGAATCAGAGGCCGGGAATCAGAGGCCGGGAATCAGATGCTGGGAATAAGAGGCCGGGAATCAGAGGAGGGGAATCAGAGTCCGGGAATCAGAGATGGGGATTCAGAGGCGGGGAATCAGATATGGAGATTCAGAGATGGGGAATCAGAGGCGGGGAATCAGAGGCAGGGAATCGGACGCCGGGAATCAGAGGCGGGGAATCAGAGCTGGGGAATCAGAGGCGGGGAATCAGAGTTGGGGAATCAGAGGCGGGGAATCAGATATGGGGAAATAGAGGCGGGGAATCAGATATGGGGAATCAGAGGTGTGGAATCAGAGGTTGGGAATCAGAGGCAGGGAATCAGAGGCGGGGAAACAGAGGCGGGGAATCAGATATGGGGAATCAGAGGTGGCGAATCAAAGGCGGTGAAACAGAGATGGGGAATCAGGGGTGTGGAATCAGAGGCAGGGAATTAGATGTGGTGAATCAGAGATGGGGAATCAGAGGCAGGGAATCAGAATCAGAAGCGGGGTATCAGAGGCCGGGAATCAGAGGAAGGTAATCAGAGGCAGGGGATCAAACACGGGGAATCAGAGGCTGGGAATCAGAGCTGGGGAATCACAGGCGGGGAATCAGAGATGGGGAATCAGAGGCGGGGAATCAGAGGCAGGGAATCAGATGCGGGGAATCAGAGGCGGGGAATCAGAGCTGGCAAATCAGAGGCGGGGAATCAGAGGTGGGCAATCAGAGGATGGGAATCAGATATGGGGAATCAGAGGCGGGGAATTAGAGCTGGGGAATCACAGGCGGGGAATCAGAGTTGGGGAATAAGAGGCGGGGAATCAGATATGGGGAAACTGAGTCGGGGAATCAGAGGCGGTGAAACAGAGGCGGGGAATCAGATATGGGGAATCAGAGGTGGGGAATCAGAGGTTGGGAATCAGAGGCCTGGAATCAGAGGCGGGGAATCAGAGGCAGGGAATCAGATGCGGGGAATCAGAGGAGGGGAATCAGAGCTGGGGAATCAGAGGCGGGGTATTAGAGTTGGGGAATCAGAGGCGGGGAACCAGACGCGGGGAATCAGAGGGGGGGAATCATAGCTGGCGAATCAGAGGCGGGGAATCAGAGGTGGGCAATCAGAGGCCGGGAATCAGAGGTGGTGAATCAGAGATGGGGAATCAGAGGCGGGGAATCAGTGGCAGGGAATCAGATATGGGGAATCAGAGGCGTGGAATCAGAGGCAGGGAATCAGACACGGGGAATCAGACACGGGGAATCAGAGGTGGGGAATCAGAGATGGGGAATCAGAGGCGGTGAATCAGAGATGGGGAATCAGAGGCGGGGAATCAGAGGCAGGAAATCAGACACGGGGATTCAGAGGCTGGGAATTAGACGGGGGGAATCAAAGGCGGGGAATCAGAGCTGGGGAATCAGAGGCAGGGAATCAGAGGCGGGGAATCAGATATGGGGAATCAGAGGCTGGGATTCGGAGGCGGGGAATCAGAGGCAGGGAATCAGACACGGGGAATCAGAGGTGGGGAATCAGAGATGGGGAATCAGAGGCGGGGAATCAGAGGCAGGGAATCAGACGCGGGGAATCTGAGGCGGGGAATCAGAGCTGGGGAATCAGAGGTGGGGAATCAGAGTTGGGGAATCAGAGGCAGGGAATCGGATGTGCGGAATCAGAGATGGGGAATCAGATGTGGGGAATCAGAGGAATCAGAGATGGGGAATCAGAGGCGGGGAATCAGAGGCAGGAAATCAGACACGGGGATTCAGAGGCTGGGAATCAGACGGGGGGAATCAAAGGCGGGGAATCAGAGCTGGGGAATCAGAGGCAGGGAATCAGAGTTGGGGATTCAGAGACGGGGAATCAGATATGGGGAAACAGAGGCGGGGAATCAGAGGCGGGCAAACAGAGGCGGGGAATTAGATATGGGGAATCAGAGGTGGGGAATCAGAGGTGGTGAATCAGTGATGGGGAATCACAGGCGGGGAATCAGAGGCAGGGAATAGAACGCAGGGAATCAGACGCAGGGAATCAGAGCTGGGGAATCAGAGGCGGGGAATCATAGTTGGGAATCAGAGGCGGGGAATCAGATATGGGGAAACAGAGGCGGGGAATCAGAGGCGGGGAAACAGAGGCGGGGAATCAGATATGGGGAATCGGATGCGGGGAATCAGAGGCGGGGAATCAGAGCTGGGGAGTCAGAGGCGGGGAATCAGAGTTGGGGCATCAGAGGTGGGGAATTAGATATAGGGAAACAGAGGTGGGGAATCAGAGGCGGGGAAACAGAGGCGGGGAATCAGATATGGGGAATCAGAGGTGGGGAATCAGAGGCAGGGAATCAGATGTGCGGAATCAGAGATGGGGAATCAGAGGCAGGGAATCAGAATCAGAAGCGGGGAATCAGAGGCCGGGAATCAAAGGCCGGGAATCAGATGCTGGGAATAAGAGGCCGGGAATCAGAGGTGGGGAATCAGAGTCCGGGAATCAGAGATGGGGATTCAGAGGCGGGGAATGAGATATGGAGAATCAGAGGCGGGGAATCAGAGGCCGGGAAACAGAGGTGGGGAATCAGATATGGGGAATCAGAGGTGGCGAATCAAAGGCGGTGAATCAGAGATGGGGAATCAGAGGCGGGGAATCAGAGGCAGGGAATCAGATGCGGGGAATCAGAGGCGGGGAATCAGAGCTGGCGAATCAGAGGCGGGGAATCAGAGGTGGGCAATCAGAGGCGGGGAATCAGATATGGGGAATCAGAGGCGGGGAATCAGAGGCGGGGAAACAGAGGCGGGGAATCAAATATAGGGAATCAGAGGTGGGGAATCAGAGGCAGGGAATCAGACACGGGGAATCAGAGGCGGGGATTCAGAGCTGGGGAATCAGAGGCGGGGAATCAGAGTTGGGGAATCAGAGGCAGGGAATCAGATATGGGGAATCAGAGGCGGGGAATCAGAGGCGGGGAAACAGAGGCGGGGAATCAGATATGGGGAATCAGTGGTGGGGAATCAGGGGCAGGGAATCAGTGGCAGGGAATCAGAGGCGGGGAATCAGAGGCGGGGAATCAGAGGCAGGGAATCAGACACGGGGAATCAGAGGCGGGGAATCAGAGATGGGGAATCAGAGGCGGGGAATCAGAGGCAGGGAATCGGACGCCAGGAATCAGAGTCGGGGAATCAGAGCTGTGGAATCAGAGGCGGGGAATCAGAGTTGGGGAATCAGAGGCGGGGAATCAGATATGGGGAAATGGAGGCGGGGAATCAGATATGGGGAATCAGAGGTGTGGAATCAGAGGTTCGGAATCAGAGGAAGGGAATCAGAGTCGGGGAAACAGAGGCGGGGAATCAGATATGTGGAATCAGAGGTGGCGAATCAGGGGCAGGGAATCAGTGGCAGGGAATCAGAGGTGGGGAATCAGAGGCGGGGAATCAGAGGCAGGGAATCAGACACGGGGAATCAGAGGCGGGGAATCAGAGATGGGGAATCAGAGGCAGGGAATCAGACACGGGGAATCAGATGCGGGGATTCAGAGCTGGGGAATCAGAGGCGGGGAATCAGAGTTGGGGAATCAGAGGCAGGGAATCAGATATGGGGAATCAGAGGCGGGGAATCAGAGGCGGGGAAACAGAGGCGGGGAATCAGATATGGGGAATCAGTGGTGGGGAATCAGGGGCAGGGAATCAGTGGCAGGGAATCAGAGGCGGGGAATCAGAGGCGGGGAATCAGAGGCAGGGAATCAGACACGGGGAATCAGAGGCGGGGAATCAGAGATGGGGAATCAGAGGCGGGGAATCAGAGGCAGGGAATCGGACGCCGGGAATCAGAGTCGGGGAATCAGAGCTGGGGAATCAGAGGCGGGGAATCAGAGTTGGGGAATCAGAGGCGGGGAATCAGATATGGGGAAATGGAGGCGGGGAATCAGATATGGGGAATCAGAGGTGTGGAATCAGAGGTTCGGAATCAGAGGAAGGGAATCAGAGTCGGGGAAACAGAGGCGGGGAATCAGATATGTGGAATCAGAGGTGGCGAATCAAAGGCGGTGAAACAGAGATGGGGAATCAGGGCAGGGAATCAGAGGCAGGGAATCAAACACGGGGAATCAGAGCTGGGGAATCAGAGGCGGGGAATCAGAGTTGGGAATCAGAGGCGGGGAATCAGAGGCGGGGAAACAGAGGCGGGGATTCAGATATGGGGAATCAGAGGCGGGGAATCAGAGGCGGGGAATCAGAGGCCGGGAATCAGATATGGGGAAACTGAGGCGGGGAATCCGAGGCGGGGAAACAGAGTCGGGGAATCAGATATGGGGAATCGGAGGTGGGGAATCAGAGGTTGGGAATCAGAGGCAGGGAATCAGAGGCTTGGAATCAGATGCAGGGAATCAGATGCGGGGAATCAGAGGCGGGGAATCAGAGCTGGGGAATCAGAGGTGGGGAATCAGATTTGGGGAATCAGAGGTGGGGACTTAGATATTGGGAAACAGAGGCGGGGAATCAGAGGCGGGGAAACAGAGGCGGGGAATCAGATATGGGGAATCAGAGGTGGGGAATCAGAGGCAGGGAATCAGATGTGCGGAATCAGAGATGGGGAATCAGAGGCAGGGAAACAGAATCAGAAGCAGGGAATCAGAGGCCGGGAATCAGAGGCCGGAATCAGATGCTGGGAATCAGAGGCCTGGAATCAGAGGCGGGGAATCAGAGGCAGAGAATCAGATGCGGGGAATCAGAGGCGGGGAATCAGAGCTGTGGAATCAGAGGCGGGGTATTAGAGTTGGGGAATCAGAGGCGGGGAATCAGATATGGGGAAACAGAGGTAGGGAATCAGAGGCGGGGAAACAGAGGCAGGGAATCAGATATGGGGAATCAGAGGCGGGGAATCAGAGGTGGGGAATCATAGGCAGGGAATCGGATGTGCGGAATCAGAGATGGGGAATCAGAGGCCGGGAATCAGAGGTGGTGAATCAGAGATGGGGAATCAGAGGCGGGGAATCAGAGGCAGGGTATCAGACGCGGGGAATCAGAGGTGGGCAATCAGAGGCGGGGAATCAGATATGGGGAATCAGAGGCGGGGAATCAGAGGCGGGGAAACAGAGGCGGGGAATCAGATATGGGGAATCAGAGGTGGGGCATCAGAGGTTGTGAATCAGAGATGGGGAATCAGAGGCGGGGAATCAGAGGCGGTGAATCAGAGATGGGGAATCAGAGGCGGGGAATCAGAGGCAGGAAATCAGACACGGGGATTCAGAGGCTGGGAATCAGACGGGGGGAATCAAAGGCGGGGAATCAGAGCTGGGTAATCTGAGGCAGGGAATCAGAGTTGGGGATTCAGAGACGGGGAATCAGATATGGGGAAACAGAGGCGGGGAATCAGAGGCGGGCAAACAGAGGCGGGGAATTAGATATGGGGAATCAGAGGTGGGGAATCAGAGGTGGTGAATCAGTGATGGGGAATCACAGGCGGGGAATCAGAGGCAGGGAATAGAACGCAGGGAATCAGACGCAGGGAATCAGAGCTGGGGAATCAGAGGCGGGGAATCATAGTTGGGAATCAGAGGCGGGGAATCAGATATGGGGAAACAGAGGCGGGGAATCAGAGGCGGGGAAACAGAGGCGGGGAATCAGATATGGGGAATCGGATGCGGGGAATCAGAGGCGGGGAATCAGAGCTGGGGAGTCAGAGGCGGGGAATCAGAGTTGGGGCATCAGAGGTGGGGAATTAGATATAGGGAAACAGAGGTGGGGAATCAGAGGCGGGGAAACAGAGGCGGGGAATCAGATATGGGGAATCAGAGGTGGGGAATCAGAGGCAGGGAATCAGATGTGCGGAATCAGAGATGGGGAATCAGAGGCAGGGAATCAGAATCAGAAGCGGGGAATCAGAGGCCGGGAATCAAAGGCCGGGAATCAGATGCTGGGAATAAGAGGCCGGGAATCAGAGGTGGGGAATCAGAGTCCGGGAATCAGAGATGGGGATTCAGAGGCGGGGAATGAGATATGGAGAATCAGAGGCGGGGAATCAGAGGCCGGGAAACAGAGGTGGGGAATCAGATATGGGGAATCAGAGGTGGCGAATCAAAGGCGGTGAATCAGAGATGGGGAATCAGAGGCGGGGAATCAGAGGCAGGGAATCAGATGCGGGGAATCAGAGGCGGGGAATCAGAGCTGGCGAATCAGAGGCGGGGAATCAGAGGTGGGCAATCAGAGGCGGGGAATCAGATATGGGGAATCAGAGGCGGGGAATCAGAGGCGGGGAAACAGAGGCGGGGAATCAAATATAGGGAATCAGAGGTGGGGAATCAGAGGCAGGGAATCAGACACGGGGAATCAGAGGCGGGGATTCAGAGCTGGGGAATCAGAGGCGGGGAATCAGAGTTGGGGAATCAGAGGCAGGGAATCAGATATGGGGAATCAGAGGCGGGGAATCAGAGGCGGGGAAACAGAGGCGGGGAATCAGATATGGGGAATCAGTGGTGGGGAATCAGGGGCAGGGAATCAGTGGCAGGGAATCAGAGGCGGGGAATCAGAGGCGGGGAATCAGAGGCAGGGAATCAGACACGGGGAATCAGAGGCGGGGAATCAGAGATGGGGAATCAGAGGCGGGGAATCAGAGGCAGGGAATCGGACGCCAGGAATCAGAGTCGGGGAATCAGAGCTGTGGAATCAGAGGCGGGGAATCAGAGTTGGGGAATCAGAGGCGGGGAATCAGATATGGGGAAATGGAGGCGGGGAATCAGATATGGGGAATCAGAGGTGTGGAATCAGAGGTTCGGAATCAGAGGAAGGGAATCAGAGTCGGGGAAACAGAGGCGGGGAATCAGATATGTGGAATCAGAGGTGGCGAATCAGGGGCAGGGAATCAGTGGCAGGGAATCAGAGGTGGGGAATCAGAGGCGGGGAATCAGAGGCAGGGAATCAGACACGGGGAATCAGAGGCGGGGAATCAGAGATGGGGAATCAGAGGCAGGGAATCAGACACGGGGAATCAGATGCGGGGATTCAGAGCTGGGGAATCAGAGGCGGGGAATCAGAGTTGGGGAATCAGAGGCAGGGAATCAGATATGGGGAATCAGAGGCGGGGAATCAGAGGCGGGGAAACAGAGGCGGGGAATCAGATATGGGGAATCAGTGGTGGGGAATCAGGGGCAGGGAATCAGTGGCAGGGAATCAGAGGCGGGGAATCAGAGGCGGGGAATCAGAGGCAGGGAATCAGACACGGGGAATCAGAGGCGGGGAATCAGAGATGGGGAATCAGAGGCGGGGAATCAGAGGCAGGGAATCGGACGCCGGGAATCAGAGTCGGGGAATCAGAGCTGGGGAATCAGAGGCGGGGAATCAGAGTTGGGGAATCAGAGGCGGGGAATCAGATATGGGGAAATGGAGGCGGGGAATCAGATATGGGGAATCAGAGGTGTGGAATCAGAGGTTCGGAATCAGAGGAAGGGAATCAGAGTCGGGGAAACAGAGGCGGGGAATCAGATATGTGGAATCAGAGGTGGCGAATCAAAGGCGGTGAAACAGAGATGGGGAATCAGGGCAGGGAATCAGAGGCAGGGAATCAAACACGGGGAATCAGAGCTGGGGAATCAGAGGCGGGGAATCAGAGTTGGGAATCAGAGGCGGGGAATCAGAGGCGGGGAAACAGAGGCGGGGATTCAGATATGGGGAATCAGAGGCGGGGAATCAGAGGCGGGGAATCAGAGGCCGGGAATCAGATATGGGGAAACTGAGGCGGGGAATCCGAGGCGGGGAAACAGAGTCGGGGAATCAGATATGGGGAATCGGAGGTGGGGAATCAGAGGTTGGGAATCAGAGGCAGGGAATCAGAGGCTTGGAATCAGATGCAGGGAATCAGATGCGGGGAATCAGAGGCGGGGAATCAGAGCTGGGGAATCAGAGGTGGGGAATCAGATTTGGGGAATCAGAGGTGGGGACTTAGATATTGGGAAACAGAGGCGGGGAATCAGAGGCGGGGAAACAGAGGCGGGGAATCAGATATGGGGAATCAGAGGTGGGGAATCAGAGGCAGGGAATCAGATGTGCGGAATCAGAGATGGGGAATCAGAGGCAGGGAAACAGAATCAGAAGCAGGGAATCAGAGGCCGGGAATCAGAGGCCGGAATCAGATGCTGGGAATCAGAGGCCTGGAATCAGAGGCGGGGAATCAGAGGCAGAGAATCAGATGCGGGGAATCAGAGGCGGGGAATCAGAGCTGTGGAATCAGAGGCGGGGTATTAGAGTTGGGGAATCAGAGGCGGGGAATCAGATATGGGGAAACAGAGGTAGGGAATCAGAGGCGGGGAAACAGAGGCAGGGAATCAGATATGGGGAATCAGAGGCGGGGAATCAGAGGTGGGGAATCATAGGCAGGGAATCGGATGTGCGGAATCAGAGATGGGGAATCAGAGGCCGGGAATCAGAGGTGGTGAATCAGAGATGGGGAATCAGAGGCGGGGAATCAGAGGCAGGGTATCAGACGCGGGGAATCAGAGGTGGGCAATCAGAGGCGGGGAATCAGATATGGGGAATCAGAGGCGGGGAATCAGAGGCGGGGAAACAGAGGCGGGGAATCAGATATGGGGAATCAGAGGTGGGGCATCAGAGGTTGTGAATCAGAGATGGGGAATCAGAGGCGGGGAATCAGAGGCGGTGAATCAGAGATGGGGAATCAGAGGCGGGGAATCAGAGGCAGGAAATCAGACACGGGGATTCAGAGGCTGGGAATCAGACGGGGGGAATCAAAGGCGGGGAATCAGAGCTGGGTAATCTGAGGCAGGGAATCAGAGTTGGGGATTCAGAGGCGGGGAATCAGATATGGGGAAACAGAGGCGGGGAATCAGAGGCGGGCAAACAGAGGCGGGGAATTAGATATGGGGAATCAGAGGTAGGGAATCAGAGGTGGTGAATCAGTGATGGGGAATCACAGGCGGGGAATCAGAGGCAGGGAATAGAACGCGGGGAATCAGAGGCAGGGAATCAGAGCTGGGGAATCAGAGGCGGGGAATCATAGTTGGGAATCAGAGGCGGGAATCAGATATGGGGAAACAGAGGCGGGGAATCAGAGGCGGGGAAACAGAGGCGGGGAATCAGATATGGGGAATCGGAAGCAGGGAATCGGAGGCGGGGAATCAGAGCTGGGGAATCAGAGGCGGGGAATCAGAGTTGGGACATCAGAGGTGGGGAATTAGATATAGGGAAACAGAGGCGGGGAATCAGATGCGGGGAAACAGAGGCGGGGAATCAGATATGGGGAATCAGAGGTGGGGAATCAGAGGCAGGGAATCAGATGTGCGGAATCAGAGATGGGGAATCAGAGGCAGGGAATCAGAATCAGAAGCGGGGAATCAGAGGCCGGGAATCAGAGGCCGGGAATCAGATGCTGGGAATAAGAGGCCGGGAATCAGAGGAGGGGAATCAGAGTCCGGGAATCAGAGATGGGGATTCAGAGGCGGGGAATCAGATATGGAGAATCAGAGATGGGGAATCAGAGGCGGGGAATCAGAGGCAGGGAATCGGACGCCGGGAATCAGAGGCGGGGAATCAGAGCTGGGGAATCAGAGGCGGGGAATCAGAGTTGGGGAATCAGAGGCGGGGAATCAGATATGGGGAAATAGAGGCGGGGAATCAGATATGGGGAATCAGAGGTGTGGAATCAGAGGTTGGGAATCAGAGGCAGGGAATCAGAGGCGGGGAAACAGAGGCGGGGAATCAGATATGGGGAATCAGAGGTGGCGAATCAAAGGCAGTGAAACAGAGATGGGGAATCAGGGCAGGGAATCAGAGGCAGGGAATCAGAGCTGGGGAAACAGAGGCGGGGAATCAGATATGGGAAATCAGAGGTGGGGAATCAGGGGCGGGGAATCAGTGGCAGGGAATCAGAGCTGGGGAATCAGAGGTGGGGAATCAGAGCTGGGGAAACAGAGGCGGGGAATCAGATATGGGGAATCAGAGGTGGGGAATCAGGGGCGGGGAATCAGTGGCAGGGAATCAGAGGCCGAGAATAAAAGGCGGGGAATCAGAGCTGGGGAATCAGAGGCGGGGAAACAGAGGCGGGGAATCAGATATGGGGAATCAGAGGTGGGGAATTAGAGGTTGCGAATCAGAGGCGGGGAAACAGAGGCGGGGAATCAAATATAGGGAATCAGAGGTGGGGAATCAGAGGTTGTGAATCAGAGATGGGGAATCAAGGCGGGGAATCAGAGGCAGGGAATCAGATGCGGGGAATCAGAGGCGGGGATTCAGAGCTGGGGAATCAGAGGCGGTGAATCAGAGTTGGGGAAGCAGAGGCAGGGAATCAGATATGGGGAATCAGAGGCGGGGAATCAGAGGCGGGGAAACAGAGGCGGGGAATCAGATATGGGAAATCAGAATTGGGGAATCAGGGGCAGGGAATCAGTGGCAGGGAATCAGAGGCGGGGAATCAGAGGCGGGGAATCAGAGGCAGGGAATCAGACACGGGGAATCGGAGGCGGGGAATCAGAGATGGGGAATCAGAGGCGGGGAATCAGAGGCAGGGAATCGGACTCCGGGAATCAGAGTCGGGGAATCAGAGCTGGGGAATCAGAGGCGGGGAATCAGAGTTGGGGAATCAGAGGCGGGGAATCAGATATGGGGAAATAGAGGCGGGGAATCAGATATGGGGAATCAGAGGTGTGGAATCAGAGGTTGGGAATCAGAGGCAGGGAATCAGAGTCGGGGAAACAGAGGCGGGGAATCAGATATGGGGAATCAGAGGTGGCGAATCAAAGGCGGTGAAACAGAGATGGGGAATCAGGGCAGGGAATCAGAGGCAGGGAATCAAACACGGGGAATCAGAGCTGGGGAATCAGAGGCGGGGAATCAGAGTTGGGAATCAGAGGCGGTGAATCAGAGTCGGGGAAACAAAGGCGGGGAATCAGATATGGGGAATCAGAGGTGGGGAATCCGAGGTTGGGAATCAGAGGCAGGGAATCAGAGGTGGGGAATCAGAGGCGGGGAATCAGAGGAAGGGAATCAGATGTGCGGAATCGGAGATGGGGAATCAGAGGCAGGGAATCAGAGGCGGGGAATCAGAGGCGGGGAATCAGAGGCCGGGAATCAGATATGGGGAAACAGAGGCGGGGAATCCGAGGCGGGGAAACAGAGGCGGGGAATCAGATATGGGGAATCAGAGGTGGGGAATCAGAGGTTGGGAATCAGAGGCAGGGAATCAGAGGCTTGGAATCAGATGCTGGGATTCAGATGCGGGGAATCAGAGGCGGGGAATCAGAGCTGGGGAATCAGAGGTGGGGAATCAGATTTGGGGAATCAGAGGCGGGGACTTAGATATTGGGAAACAGAGGCGGGGAATCAGAGGCGGGGAAACCCAGGCGGGGAATCAGATATGGGGAATCAGAGGTGGGGAATCAGAGGCAAGGAATCAGATGTGCGGAATCAGAGATGGGGAATCAGAGGCAGGGAATCAGAATCAGAAGCAGGGAATCAGAGGCCGGGAATCAGAGGCCGGAATCAGATGCTGGGAATCAGAGGCCTGGAATCAGAGGCGGGGAATCAGATATGGGGAATCGGATGCGGGGAATCAGAGGCGGGGAATCAGAGCTGGGGAATCAGAGTTGGGGCATCAGAGGTGGGGAATTAGATATAGGGAAACAGAGGTGGGGAATCAGAGGCGGGGAAACAGAGGCGGGGAATCAGATATGGGGAATCAGAGGTGGGGAATCAGAGGCAGGGAATCAGATGTGCGGAATCAGAGATGGGGAATCAGAGGCAGGGAATCAGAATCAGAAGCGGGGAATCAGAGGCCGGGAATCATAGGCCGGGAATCAGATGCTGGGTATAAGAGGCCGGGAATCAGAGGTGGGGAATCAGAGTCCGGGAATCAGAGATGGGGATTCAGAGGCGGGGAATGAGATATGGAGAATCAGAGGCGGGGAATCAGAGGCCGGGAAACAGAGGTGGGGAATCAGATATGGGGAATCAGAGGTGGCGAATCAAAGGCGGTGAATCAGAGATGGGGAATCAGAGGCGGGGAATCAGAGGCAGGGAATCAGATGCGGGGAATCATAGGCGGGGAATCAGAGCTGGCGAATCAGAGGCGGGGAATCAGAGGTGGGCAATCAGAGGCGGGGAATCAGATATGGGGAATCAGAGGCGGGGAATCAGAGGCGGGGAAACAGAGGCGGGGAATCAAATATAGGGAATCAGAGGTTGTGAATCAGAGATGGGGAATCAAGGCGGGGAATCAGAGGCAGGGAATCAGACACGGGGAATCAGAGGCGGGGATTCAGAGCTGGGGAATCAGAGGCGGGGAATCAGAGTTGGGGAATCAGAGGCAGGGAATCAGATATGGGGAATCAGAGGCGGGGAATCAGAGGCGGGGAAACAGAGGCGGGGAATCAGATATGGGGAATCAGTGGTGGGGAATCAGGGGCAGGGAATCAGTGGCAGGGAATCAGAGGCGGGGAATCAGAGGCGGGGAATCAGAGGCAGGGAATCAGACACGGGGAATCAGAGGCGGGGAATCAGAGATGGGGAATCAGAGGCGGGGAATCAGAGGCAGGGAATCGGACGCCGGGATTCAGAGTCGGGGAATCAGAGCTGGGGAATCAGAGGCGGGGAATCAGAGTTGGGGAATCAGAGGCGTGGAATCAGATATGGGGAAATGGAGGCGGGGAATCAGATATGGGGAATCAGAGGTGTGGAATCAGAGGTTGGGAATCAGAGGAAGGGAATCAGAGTCGGGGAAACAGAGGCGGGGAATCAGATATGTGGAATCAGAGGTGGCGAATCAAAGGCGGTGAAACAGAGATGGGGTATCAGGGCAGGGAATCAGAGGCAGGGAATCAAACACGGGGAATCAGAGCTGGGGAATCAGAGGCGGGGAATCAGAGTTGGGAATCAGAGGCGGGGAATCAGAGGCGGGGAAACAGAGGCGGGGAATCAGATATGGTGAATCAGAGGTGGGGAATCAGAGGTTGGGAATCAGAGGCAGGGAATCAGAGGCGGGGAATCAGAGGCGGGGAATCAGAGGCCGGGAATCAGATATGGGGAAACTGAGGCGGGGAATCCGAGGCGGGGAAACAGAGTCGGGGAATCAGATATGGGGAATCAGAGGTGGGGAATCAGAGGTTGGGAATCAGAGGCAGGGAATCAGAGGCTTGGAATCAGATGCAGGGAATCAGATGCGGGGAATCAGAGGCGGGGAATCAGAGCTGGGGAATCAGAGGTGGGGAATCAGATTTGGGGAATCAGAGGTGGGGACTTAGATATTGGGAAACAGAGGTGGGGAATCAGAGGCGGGGAAACAGAGGCGGGGAATCAGATATGGGGAATCAGATGTGGGGAATCAGAGGCAGGGAATCAGATGTGCGGAATCAGAGATGGGGAATCAGAGGCAGGGAAACAGAATCAGAAGCAGGGAATCAGAGGCCGGAAATCAGAGGCCGGAATCAGATGCTGGGAATCAGAGGCCTGGAATCAGAGGCGGGGAATCAGAGGCAGGGAATCAGATGCGGGGAATCAGAGGCGGGGAATCAGAGCTGGGGAATCAGAGGCGGGGTATTAGAGTTGGGGAATCAGAGGCGGGGAATCAGATATGGGGAAACAGAGGTAGGGAATCAGAGGCGGGGAAACAGAGGCAGGGAATCAGATATGGGGAATCAGAGGCGGGGAATCAGAGGTGGGGAATCATAGGCAGGGAATCGGATGTGCGGAATCAGAGATGGGGAATCAGAGGCCTGGAATCAGAGGTGGTGAATCAGAGATGGGGAATCAGAGGCAGGGAATCAGAGGCAGGGTATCAGACGCGGGGAATCAGAGGTGGGCAATCAGAGGCGGGGAATCAGATATGGGGAATCAGAGGCGGGGAATCAGAGGCGGGGAAACAGAGGCGGGGAATCAGATATGGGGAATCAGAGGTGGGGCATCAGAGGTTGTTAATCACAGATGGGGAATCAGAGGCGGGGAATCAGAGGCAGGGAATCAGATGCGGGGAATCAGAGGCGGGGATTCAGAGCTGGGGAATCAGAAGCGGGGAATCAGAGGCGGGGAATCAGAGCTGGGGAGTCAGAGGCGGGGAATCAGAGTTGGGGCATCAGAGGTGGGGAATTAGATATAGGGAAACAGAGGTGGGGAATCAGAGGCGGGGAAACAGAGGCGGGGAATCAGATATGGGGAATCAGAGGTGGGGAATCAGAGGCAGGGAATCAGATGTGCGGAATCAGAGATGGGGAATCAGAGGCAGGGAATCAGAATCAGAAGCGGGGAATCAGAGGCCGGGAATCAAAGGACGGGAATCAGATGCTGGGAATAAGAGGCCGGGAATCAGAGGTGGGGAATCAGAGTCCGGGAATCAGAGATGGGGATTCAGAGGCGGGGAATGAGATATGGAGAATCAGAGGCGGGGAATCAGAGGCCGGGAAACAGAGGTGGGGAATCAGATATGGGGAATCAGAGGTGGCGAATCAAAGGCGGTGAATCAGAGATGGGGAATCAGAGGCGGGGAATCAGAGGCAGGGAATCAGATGCGGGGAATCAGAGGCGGGGAATCAGAGCTGGCGAATCAGAGGCGGGGAATCAGAGGTGGGCAATCAGAGGCGGGGAATCAGATATGGGGAATCAGAGGCGGGGAATCAGAGGCGGGGAAACAGAGGCGGGGAATCAAATATAGGGAATCAGAGGTGGGGAATCAGAGGCAGGGAATCAGACACGGGGAATCAGAGGCGGGGATTCAGAGCTGGGGAATCAGAGGCGGGGAATCAGAGTTGGGGAATCAGAGGCAGGGAATCAGATATGGGGAATCAGAGGCGGGGAATCAGAGGCGGGGAAACAGAGGCGGGGAATCAGATATGGGGAATCAGTGGTGGGGAATCAGGGGCAGGGAATCAGTGGCAGGGAATCAGAGGCGGGGAATCAGAGGCGGGGAATCAGAGGCAGGGAATCAGACACGGGGAATCAGAGGCGGGGAATCAGAGATGGGGAATCAGAGGCGGGGAATCAGAGGCAGGGAATCGGACGCCGGGAATCAGAGTCGGGGAATCAGAGCTGTGGAATCAGAGGCGGGGAATCAGAGTTGGGGAATCAGAGGCGGGGAATCAGATATGGGGAAATGGAGGCGGGGAATCAGATATGGGGAATCAGAGGTGTGGAATCAGAGGTTCGGAATCAGAGGAAGGGAATCAGAGTCGGGGAAACAGAGGCGGGGAATCAGATATGTGGAATCAGAGGTGGCGAATCAGGGGCAGGGAATCAGTGGCAGGGAATCAGAGGTGGGGAATCAGAGGCGGGGAATCAGAGGCAGGGAATCAGACACGGGGAATCAGAGGCGGGGAATCAGAGATGGGGAATCAGAGGCAGGGAATCAGACACGGGGAATCAGAGGCGGGGATTCAGAGCTGGGGAATCAGAGGCGGGGAATCAGAGTTGGGGAATCAGAGGCAGGGAATCAGATATGGGGAATCAGAGGCGGGGAATCAGAGGCGGGGAAACAGAGGCGGGGAATCAGATATGGGGAATCAGTGGTGGGGAATCAGGGGCAGGGAATCAGTGGCAGGGAATCAGAGGCGGGGAATCAGAGGCGGGGAATCAGAGGCAGGGAATCAGACACGGGGAATCAGAGGCGGGGAATCAGAGATGGGGAATCAGAGGCGGGGAATCAGAGGCAGGGAATCGGACACCGGGAATCAGAGTCGGGGAATCAGAGCTGGGGAATCAGAGGCGGGGAATCAGAGTTGGGGAATCAGAGGCGGGGAATCAGATATGGGGAAATGGAGGCGGGGAATCAGATATGGGGAATCAGAGGTGTGGAATCAGAGGTTCGGAATCAGAGGAAGGGAATCAGAGTCGGGGAAACAGAGGCGGGGAATCAGATATGTGGAATCAGAGGTGGCGAATCAAAGGCGGTGAAACAGAGATGGGGAATCAGGGCAGGGAATCAGAGGCAGGGAATCAAACACGGGGAATCAGAGCTGGGGAATCAGAGGCGGGGAATCAGACTTGGGAATCAGAGGCGGGGAATCAGAGGCGGGGAAACAGAGGCGGGGAATCAGATATGGGGAATCAGAGGTGGGGAATCAGAGGTTGGGAATCAGAGGCAGGGAATCAGAGTCGGGGAATCAGAGGCGGGAAATCAGAGGAAGGGAATCAGATGTGCGGAATCGGAGATGGGGAATCAGAGGCAGGGAATCAGAGGCGGGGAATCAGAGGCGGGGAATCAGAGGCCGGGAATCAGATATGGGGAAACTGAGGCGGGGAATCCGAGGCGGGGAAACAGAGTCGGGGAATCAGATATGGGGAATCAGAGGTGGGGAATCAGAGGTTGGGAATCAGAGGCAGGGAATCAGAGGCTTGGAATCAGATGCAGGGAATCAGATGCGGGGAATCAGAGGCGGGGAATCAGAGCTGGGGAATCAGAGGTGGGGAATCAGATTTGGGGAATCAGAGGTGGGGACTTAGATATTGGGAAACAGAGGCGGGGAATCAGAGGCGTGGAAACAGAGGCGGGGAATCAGATATGGGGAATCAGAGGTGGGGAATCAGAGGCAGGGAATCAGATGTGCGGAATCAGAGATGGGGAATCAGAGGCAGGGAAACAGAATCAGAAGCAGGGAATCAGAGGCCGGGAATCAGAGGCCGGAATCAGATGCTGGGAATCAGAGGCCTGGAATCAGAGGCGGGGAATCAGAGGCAGGAAATCAGACACGGGGATTCAGAGGCTGGGAATCAGACGGGGGGAATCAAAGGCGGGGAATCAGAGCTGGGTAATCTGAGGCAGGGAATCAGAGTTGGGGATTCAGAGGCGGGGAATCAGATATGGGGAAACAGAGGCGGGGAATCAGAGGCGGGCAAACAGAGGCGGGGAATTAGATATGGGGAATCAGAGGTAGGGAATCAGAGGTGGTGAATCAGTGATGGGGAATCACAGGCGGGGAATCAGAGGCAGGGAATAGAACGCGGGGAATCAGAGGCAGGGAATCAGAGCTGGGGAATCAGAGGCGGGGAATCATAGTTGGGAATCAGAGGCGGGAATCAGATATGGGGAAACAGAGGCGGGGAATCAGAGGCGGGGAAACAGAGGCGGGGAATCAGATATGGGGAATCGGAAGCAGGGAATCAGAGGCGGGGAATCAGAGCTGGGGAATCAGAGGCGGGGAATCAGAGTTGGGGCATCAGAGGTGGGGAATTAGATATAGGGAAACAGAGGCGGGGAATCAGATGCGGGGAAACAGAGGCGGGGAATCAGATATGGGGAATCAGAGGTGGGGAATCAGAGGCAGGGAATCAGATGTGCGGAATCAGAGATGGGGAATCAGAGGCAGGGAATCAGAATCAGAAGCGGGGAATCAGAGGCCGGGAATCAGAGGCCGGGAATCAGATGCTGGGAATAAGAGGCCGGGAATCAGAGGAGGGGAATCAGAGTCCGGGAATCAGAGATGGGGATTCAGAGGCGGGGAATCAGATATGGAGAATCAGAGATGGGGAATCAGAGGCGGGGAATCAGAGGCAGGGAATCGGACGCCGGGAATCAGAGGCGGGGAATCAGAGCTGGGGAATCAGAGGCGGGGAATCAGAGTTGGGGAATCAGAGGCGGGGAATCAGATATGGGGAAATAGAGGCGGGGAATCAGGTATGGGGAATCAGAGGTGTGGAATCAGAGGTTGGGAATCAGAGGCAGGGAATCAGAGGCGGGGAAACAGAGGCGGGGAATCAGATATGGGGAATCAGAGGTGGCGAATCAAAGGCGGTGAAACAGAGATGGGGAATCAGGTCAGGGAATCAGAGGCAGTGAATCAGAGCTGGGGAAACAGAGGCGGGGAATCAGATATGGGAAATAAGAGGTGGGGAATCAGGGGCGGGGAATCAGTGGCAGGGAATCAGAGCTGGGGAATCAGAGGTGGGGAATCAGAGCTGGGGAAACAGAGGCGGGGAATCAGATATGGGGAATCAGAGGTGGGGAATCAGGGGCGGGGAATCAGTGGCAGGGAATCAGAGGCCGAGAATAAAAGGCGGGGAATCAGAGCTGGGGAATCAGAGGCGGGGAATCAGAGTTGGGGAATCAGAGGAGGGGAAGCAGATATGGGGAAACAGAGGCCGGGAATCAGAGGCAGGGTAACAGAGGCGGGGAATCAGATATGGGGAATCAGAGGTGGGGAATTAGAGGTTGCGAATCAGAGGCGGGGAAACAGAGGCGAGGAATCAAATATAGGGAATCAGAGGTGGGGAATCAGAGGTTGTGAATCAGAGATGGGGAATCAAGGCGGGGAATCAGAGGCAGGGAATCAGATGCGGGGAATCAGAGGAGGGGATTCAGAGCTGGGGAATCAGAGGCGGTGAATCAGAGTTGGGGAATCAGAGGCAGGGAATCAGATATGGGGAATCAGAGGCGGGGAATCAGAGGCGGGGAAACAGAGGCGGGGAATCAGATATGGGAAATCAGAATTGGGGAATCAGGGGCAGGGAATCAGTGGCAGGGAATCAGAGGCGGGGAATCAGAGGCGGGGAATCAGAGGCAGGGAATCAGACACGGGGAATCGGAGGCGGGGAATCAGAGATGGGGAATCAGAGGCGGGGAATCAGAGGCAGGGAATCGGACTCCGGGAATCAGAGTCGGGGAATCAGAGCTGGGGAATCAGAGGCGGGGAATCAGAGTTGGGGAATCAGAGGCGGGGAATCAGATATGGGGAAATAGAGGCGGGGAATCAGATATGGGGAATCAGAGGTGTGGAATCAGAGGTTGGGAATCAGAGGCAGGGAATCAGAGTCGGGGAAACAGAGGCGGGGAATCAGATATGGGGAATCAGAGGTGGCGAATCAAAGGCGGTGAAACAGAGATGGGGAATCAGGGCAGGGAATAAGAGGCAGGGAATCAAACACGGGGAATCAGAGCTGGGGAATCAGAGGCGGGGAATCAGAGTTGGGAATCAGAGGCGGGGAATCAGAGTCGGGGAAACAAAGGCGGGGAATCAGATATGGGGAATCAGAGGTGGGGAATCCGAGGTTGGGAATCAGAGGCAGGGAATCAGAGGCGGGGAATCAGAGGCGGGGAATCAGAGGAAGGGAATCAGATGTGCGGAATCGGAGATGGGGAATCAGAGGCAGGGAATCAGAGGCGGGGAATCAGAGGCGGGGAATCAGAGGCCGGGAATCAGATATGGGGAAACAGAGGCGGGGAATCCGAGGCGGGGAAACAGAGGCGGGGAATCAGATATGGGGAATCAGAGGTGGGGAATCAGAGGTTGGGAATCAGAGGCAGGGAATCAGAGGCTTGGAATCAGATGCTGGGAATCAGATGCGGGGAATCAGAGGCGGGGAATCAGAGCTGGGGAATCAGAGGTGGGGAATCAGATTTGGGGAATCAGAGGCGGGGACTTAGATATTGGGAAACAGAGGCGGGGAATCAGAGGCGGGGAAACCCAGGCGGGGAATCAGATATGGGGAATCAGAGGTGGGGAATCAGAGGCAAGGAATCAGATGTGCGGAATCAGAGATGGGGAATCAGAGGCAGGGAATCAGAATCAGAAGCAGGGAATCAGAGGCCGGGAATCAGAGGCCGGAATCAGATGCTGGGAATCAGAGGCCTGGAATCAGAGGCGGGGAATCAGATATGGGGAATCGGATGCGGGGAATCAGAGGCGGGGAATCAGAGCTGGGGAATCAGAGTTGGGGCATCAGAGGTTGGGAATTAGATATAGGGAAACAGAGGTGGGGAATCAGAGGCGGGGAAACAGAGGCGGGGAATCAGATATGGGGAATCAGAGGTGGGGAATCAGAGGCAGGGAATCAGATGTGCGGAATCAGAGATGGGGAATCAGAGGCAGGGAATATGAATCAGAAGCGGGGAATCAGAGGCCGGGAATCATAGGCCGGGAATCAGATGCTGGGAATAAGAGGCCGGGAATCAGAGGTGGGGAATCAGAGTCCGGGAATCAGAGATGGGGATTCAGAGGCGGGGAATGAGATATGGAGAATCAGAGGCGGGGAATCAGAGGCCGGGAAACAGAGGTGGGGAATCAGATATGGGGAATCAGAGGTGGCGAATCAAAGGCGGTGAATCAGAGATGGGGAATCAGAGGCGGGGAATCAGAGGCAGGGAATCAGATGCGGGGAATCATAGGCGGGGAATCAGAGCTGGCGAATCAGAGGCGGGGAATCAGAGGTGGGCAATCAGAGGCGGGGAATCAGATATGGGGAATCAGAGGCGGGGAATCAGAGGCGGGGAAACAGAGGCGGGGAATCAAATATAGGGAATCAGAGGTGGGGAATCAGAGGTTGTGAATCAGAGATGGGGAATCAAGGCGGGGAATCAGAGGCAGGGAATCAGACACGGGGAATCAGAGGCGGGGATTCAGAGCTGGGGAATCAGAGGCGGGGAATCAGAGTTGGGGAATCAGAGGCAGGGAATCAGATATGGGGAATCAGAGGCGGGGAATCAGAGGCGGGGAAACAGAGGCGGGGAATCAGATATGGCGAATCAGTGGTGGGGAATCAGGGGCAGGGAATCAGTGGCAGGGAATCAGAGGCGGGGAATCAGAGGCAGGGAATCAGAGGCAGGGAATCACACACGGGGAATCAGAGGCGGGGAATCAGAGATGGGGAATCAGAGGCGGGGAATCAGAGGCAGGGAATCGGACGCCGGGATTCAGAGTCGGGGAATCAGAGCTGGGGAATCAGAGGCGGGGAATCAGAGTTGGGGAATCAGAGGCGGGGAATCAGATATGGGGAAATGGAGGCGGGGAATCAGATATGGGGAATCAGAGGTGTGGAATCAGAGGTTGGGAATCAGAGGAAGGGAATCAGAGTCGGGGAAACAGAGGCGGGGAATCAGATATGTGGAATCAGAGGTGGCGAATCAAAGGCGGTGAAACAGAGATGGGGTATCAGGGCAGGGAATCAGAGGCAGGGAATCAAACACGGGGAATCAGAGCTGGGGAATCAGAGGCGGGGAATCAGAGTTGGGAATCAGAGGCGGGGAATCAGAGGCGGGGAAACAGAGGCGGGGAATCAGATATGGTGAATCAGAGGTGGGGAATCAGAGGTTGGGAATCAGAGGCAGGGAATCAGAGGCGGGGAATCAGAGGCGGGGAATCAGAGGCCGGGAATCAGATATGGGGAAACTGAGGCGGGGAATCCGAGGCGGGGAAACAGAGTCGGGGAATCAGATATGGGGAATCAGAGGTGGGGAATCAGAGGTTGGGAATCAGAGGCAGGGAATCAGAGGCTTGGAATCAGATGCAGGGAATCAGATGCGGGGAATCAGAGGCGGGGAATCAGAGCTGGGGAATCAGAGGTGGGGAATCAGATTTGGGGAATCAGAGGTGGGGACTTAGATATTGGGAAACAGAGGTGGGGAATCAGAGGCGGGGAAACAGAGGCGGGGAATCAGATATGGGGAATCAGAGGTGGGGAATCAGAGGCAGGGAATCAGATGTGCGGAATCAGAGATGGGGAATCAGAGGCAGGGAAACAGAATCAGAAGCAGGGAATCAGAGGCCGGAAATCAGAGGCCGGAATCAGATGCTGGGAATCAGAGGCCTGGAATCAGAGGCGGGGAATCAGAGGCAGGGAATCAGATGCGGGGAATCAGAGGCGGGGAATCAGAGCTGGGGTATCAGAGGCGGGGTATTAGAGTTGGGGAATCAGAGGCGGGGAATCAGATATGGGGAAACAGAGGTAGGGAATCAGAGGCGGGGAAACAGAGGCAGGGAATCAGATATGGGGAATCAGAGGCGGGGAATCAGAGGTGGGGAATCATAGGCAGGGAATCGGATGTGCGGAATCAGAGATGGGGAATCAGAGGCCTGGAATCAGAGGTGGTGAATCAGAGATGGGGAATCAGAGGCAGGGAATCAGAGGCAGGGTATCAGACGCGGGGAATCAGAGGTGGGCAATCAGAGGCGGGGAATCAGATATGGGGAATCAGAGGCGGGGAATCAGAGGCGGGGAAACAGAGGCGGGGAATCAGATATGGGGAATCAGAGGTGGGGCATCAGAGGTTGTTAATCACAGATGGGGAATCAGAGGCGGGGAATCAGAGGCAGGGAATCAGATGCGGGGAATCAGAGGCGGGGATTCAGAGCTGGGGAATCAGAAGCGGGGAATCAGAGTTGGGGAATCAGAGGCGGGGAATCAGATATGGGGAATCAGAGGCAGGCAATCAGAGGCGGGGAATCAGAGGCAGGGAATCAGACGCGGGGAATCTGAGGCGGGGAATCAGAGCTGGGGAATCAGAGGTGGGGAATCAGAGTTGGGGAATCAGAGGCAGGGAATTGGATGTGCGGAATCAGAGATGGGGAATCAGAGGTAGGGAATCAGAGGTGGTGAATCAGAGATGGGGAATCACAGGCGGGGAATCAGAGGCAGGGAATAGAACGCGGGGAATCAGAGGCAGGGAATCAGAGCTGGGGAATACGAGGCGGGGAATCATAGTTGGGAATCAGAGGCGGGAATCAGATATGGGGAAACAGAGGCGGGGAATCAGAGGCGGGGAAACAGAGGCGGGGAATCAGATATGGGGAATCGGATGCAGGGAATCAGAGGCGGGGAATCAGAGCTGGGGAATCAGAGGCGGGGAATCAGAGTTGGGGCATCAGAGGTGGGGAATTAGATATAGGGAAACAGAGGCGGGGAATCAGAGGCGGGGAAACAGAGGCGGGGAATCAGATATGGGGAATCAGAGGTGGGGAATCAGAGGCAGGGAATCAGATGTGCGGAATCAGAGATGGGGAATCAGAGGCAGGGAATCAGAATCAGAAGCGGGGAATCAGAGGCCGGGAATCAGAGGCCGGGAATCAGATGCTGGGAATAAGAGGCCGGGAATCAGAGGAGTGGAATCAGAGTCCGGGAATCAGAGATGGGGATTCAGAGGCGGGGAATCAGATATGGAGAATCAGAGATGGGGAATCAGAGGCGGGGAATCAGAGGCAGGGAATCGGACGCCGGGAATCAGAGGCGGGGAATCAGAGCTGGGGAATAAGAGGCGGGGAATCAGAGTTGGGGAATCAGAGGCGGGGAATCAGATATGGGGAAATAGAGGCGGGGAATCAGATATGGGGAATCAGAGGTGTGGAATCAGAGGTTGGGAATCAGAGGCAGGGAATCAAAGGCGGGGAAACAGAGGCGGGGAATCAGATATGGGGAATCAGAGGTGGCGAATCAAAGGCGGTGAAACAGAGATGGGGAATCAGGGGCGTGGAATCAGAGGCAGGGAATTAGATGTGGTGAATCAGAGATGGGGAATCAGAGGCAGGGAATCAGAATCAGAAGCGGGGTATCAGAGGCCGGGAATCAGAGGAAGGTAATCAGAGGCAGGGGATCAAACACGGGGAATCAGAGGCTGGGAATCAGAGCTGGGGAATCACAGGCGGGGAATCAGAGATGGGGAATCAGAGGCGGGGAATCAGAGGCAGGGAATCAGATGCGGGGAATCAGAGGCGGGGAATCAGAGCTGGCAAATCAGAGGCGGGGAATCAGAGGTGGGCAATCAGAGGATGGGAATCAGATATGGGGAATCAGAGGCGGGGAATTAGAGCTGGGGAATCACAGGCGGGGAATCAGAGTTGGGGAATCAGAGGCGGGGAATCAGATATGGGGAAACTGAGTCGGGGAATCAGAGGCGGGGAATCAGAGGCGGGGAATCAGAGGCAGGGAATCAGACACGGGGAATCGGAGGCGGGGAATCAGAGATGGGGAATCAGAGGCGGGGAATCAGAGGCAGGGAATCGGACTCCGGGAATCAGAGTCGGGGAATCAGAGCTGGGGAATCAGAGGCGGGGAATCAGAGTTGGGGAATCAGAGGCGGGGAATCAGATATGGGGAAATAGAGGCGGGGAATCAGATATGGGGAATCAGAGGTGTGGAATCAGAGGTTGGGAATCAGAGGCAGGGAATCAGAGTCGGGGAAACAGAGGCGGGGAATCAGATATGGGGAATCAGAGGTGGCGAATCAAAGGCGGTGAAACAGAGATGGGGAATCAGGGCAGGGAATAAGAGGCAGGGAATCAAACACGGGGAATCAGAGCTGGGAAATCAGAGGCGGGGAATCAGAGTTGGGAATCAGAGGCGGGGAATCAGAGTCGGGGAAACAAAGGCGGGGAATCAGATATGGGGAATCAGAGGTGGGGAATCCGAGGTTGGGAATCAGAGGCAGGGAATCAGAGGCGGGGAATCAGAGGCGGGGAATCAGAGGAAGGGAATCAGATGTGCGGAATCGGAGATGGGGAATCAGAGGCAGGGAATCAGAGGCGGGGAATCAGAGGCGGGGAATCAGAGGCCGGGAATCAGATATGGGGAAACAGAGGCGGGGAATCCGAGGCGGGGAAACAGAGGCGGGGAATCAGATATGGGGAATCAGAGGTGGGGAATCAGAGGTTGGGAATCAGAGGCAGGGAATCAGAGGCTTGGAATCAGATGCTGGGAATCAGATGCGGGGAATCAGAGGCGGGGAATCAGAGCTGGGGAATCAGAGGTGGGGAATCAGATTTGGGGAATCAGAGGCGGGGACTTAGATATTGGGAAACAGAGGCGGGGAATCAGAGGCGGGGAAACCCAGGCGGGGAATCAGATATGGGGAATCAGAGGTGGGGAATCAGAGGCAAGGAATCAGATGTGCGGAATCAGAGATGGGGAATCAGAGGCAGGGAATCAGAATCAGAAGCAGGGAATCAGAGGCCGGGAATCAGAGGCCGGAATCAGATGCTGGGAATCAGAGGCCTGGAATCAGAGGCGGGGAATCAGATATGGGGAATCGGATGCGGGGAATCAGAGGCGGGGAATCAGAGCTGGGGAATCAGAGTTGGGGCATCAGAGGTTGGGAATTAGATATAGGGAAACAGAGGTGGGGAATCAGAGGCGGGGAAACAGAGGCGGGGAATCAGATATGGGGAATCAGAGGTGGGGAATCAGAGGCAGGGAATCAGATGTGCGGAATCAGAGATGGGGAATCAGAGGCAGGGAATATGAATCAGAAGCGGGGAATCAGAGGCCGGGAATCATAGGCCGGGAATCAGATGCTGGGAATAAGAGGCCGGGAATCAGAGGTGGGGAATCAGAGTCCGGGAATCAGAGATGGGGATTCAGAGGCGGGGAATGAGATATGGAGAATCAGAGGCGGGGAATCAGAGGCCGGGAAACAGAGGTGGGGAATCAGATATGGGGAATCAGAGGTGGCGAATCAAAGGCGGTGAATCAGAGATGGGGAATCAGAGGCGGGGAATCAGAGGCAGGGAATCAGATGCGGGGAATCATAGGCGGGGAATCAGAGCTGGCGAATCAGAGGCGGGGAATCAGAGGTGGGCAATCAGAGGCGGGGAATCAGATATGGGGAATCAGAGGCGGGGAATCAGAGGCGGGGAAACAGAGGCGGGGAATCAAATATAGGGAATCAGAGGTGGGGAATCAGAGGTTGTGAATCAGAGATGGGGAATCAAGGCGGGGAATCAGAGGCAGGGAATCAGACACGGGGAATCAGAGGCGGGGATTCAGAGCTGGGGAATCAGAGGCGGGGAATCAGAGTTGGGGAATCAGAGGCAGGGAATCAGATATGGGGAATCAGAGGCGGGGAATCAGAGGCGGGGAAACAGAGGCGGGGAATCAGATATGGCGAATCAGTGGTGGGGAATCAGGGGCAGGGAATCAGTGGCAGGGAATCAGAGGCGGGGAATCAGAGGCGGGGAATCAGAGGCAGGGAATCACACACGGGGAATCAGAGGCGGGGAATCAGAGATGGGGAATCAGAGGCGGGGAATCAGAGGCAGGGAATCGGACGCCGGGATTCAGAGTCGGGGAATCAGAGCTGGGGAATCAGAGGCGGGGAATCAGAGTTGGGGAATCAGAGGCGGGGAATCAGATATGGGGAAATGGAGGCGGGGAATCAGATATGGGGAATCAGAGGTGTGGAATCAGAGGTTGGGAATCAGAGGAAGGGAATCAGAGTCGGGGAAACAGAGGCGGGGAATCAGATATGTGGAATCAGAGGTGGCGAATCAAAGGCGGTGAAACAGAGATGGGGTATCAGGGCAGGGAATCAGAGGCAGGGAATCAAACACGGGGAATCAGAGCTGGGGAATCAGAGGCGGGGAATCAGAGTTGGGAATCAGAGGCGGGGAATCAGAGGCGGGGAAACAGAGGCGGGGAATCAGATATGGTGAATCAGAGGTGGGGAATCAGAGGTTGGGAATCAGAGGCAGGGAATCAGAGGCGGGGAATCAGAGGCGGGGAATCAGAGGCCGGGAATCAGATATGGGGAAACTGAGGCGGGGAATCCGAGGCGGGGAAACAGAGTCGGGGAATCAGATATGGGGAATCAGAGGTGGGGAATCAGAGGTTGGGAATCAGAGGCAGGGAATCAGAGGCTTGGAATCAGATGCAGGGAATCAGATGCGGGGAATCAGAGGCGGGGAATCAGAGCTGGGGAATCAGAGGTGGGGAATCAGATTTGGGGAATCAGAGGTGGGGACTTAGATATTGGGAAACAGAGGTGGGGAATCAGAGGCGGGGAAACAGAGGCGGGGAATCAGATATGGGGAATCAGAGGTGGGGAATCAGAGGCAGGGAATCAGATGTGCGGAATCAGAGATGGGGAATCAGAGGCAGGGAAACAGAATCAGAAGCAGGGAATCAGAGGCCGGAAATCAGAGGCCGGAATCAGATGCTGGGAATCAGAGGCCTGGAATCAGAGGCGGGGAATCAGAGGCAGGGAATCAGATGCGGGGAATCAGAGGCGGGGAATCAGAGCTGGGGAATCAGAGGCGGGGTATTAGAGTTGGGGAATCAGAGGCGGGGAATCAGATATGGGGAAACAGAGGTAGGGAATCAGAGGCGGGGAAACAGAGGCAGGGAATCAGATATGGGGAATCAGAGGCGGGGAATCAGAGGTGGGGAATCATAGGCAGGGAATCGGATGTGCGGAATCAGAGATGGGGAATCAGAGGCCTGGAATCAGAGGTGGTGAATCAGAGATGGGGAATCAGAGGCAGGGAATCAGAGGCAGGGTATCAGACGCGGGGAATCAGAGGTGGGCAATCAGAGGCGGGGAATCAGATATGGGGAATCAGAGGCGGGGAATCAGAGGCGGGGAAACAGAGGCGGGGAATCAGATATGGGGAATCAGAGGTGGGGCATCAGAGGTTGTTAATCACAGATGGGGAATCAGAGGCGGGGAATCAGAGGCAGGGAATCAGATGCGGGGAATCAGAGGCGGGGATTCAGAGCTGGGGAATCAGAAGCGGGGAATCAGAGTTGGGGAATCAGAGGCGGGGAATCAGATATGGGGAATCAGAGGCAGGGAATCAGAGGCGGGGAATCAGAGGCAGGGAATCAGACGCGGGGAATCTGAGGCGGGGAATCAGAGCTGGGGAATCAGAGGTGGGGAATCAGAGTTGGGGAATCAGAGGCAGGGAATTGGATGTGCGGAATCAGAGATGGGGAATCAGAGGTAGGGAATCAGAGGTGGTGAATCAGAGATGGGGAATCACAGGCGGGGAATCAGAGGCAGGGAATTGAACGCGGGGAATCAGAGGCAGGGAATCAGAGCTGGGGAATACGAGGCGGGGAATCATAGTTGGGAATCAGAGGCGGGAATCAGATATGGGGAAACAGAGGCGGGGAATCAGAGGCGGGGAAACAGAGGCGGGGAATCAGATATGGGGAATCGGATGCAGGGAATCAGAGGCGGGGAATCAGAGCTGGGGAATCAGAGGCGGGGAATCAGAGTTGGGGCATCAGAGGTGGGGAATTAGATATAGGGAAACAGAGGCGGGGAATCAGAGGCGGGGAAACAGAGGCGGGGAATCAGATATGGGGAATCAGAGGTGGGGAATCAGAGGCAGGGAATCAGATGTGCGGAATCAGAGATGGGGAATCAGAGGCAGGGAATCAGAATCAGAAGCGGGGAATCAGAGGCCGGGAATCAGAGGCCGGGAATCAGATGCTGGGAATAAGAGGCCGGGAATCAGAGGAGTGGAATCAGAGTCCGGGAATCAGAGATGGGGATTCAGAGGCGGGGAATCAGATATGGAGAATCAGAGATGGGGAATCAGAGGTGGGGAATCAGAGGCAGGGAATCGGACGCCGGGAATCAGAGGCGGGGAATCAGAGCTGGGGAATAAGAGGCGGGGAATCAGAGTTGGGGAATCAGAGGCGGGGAATCAGATATGGGGAAATAGAGGCGGGGAATCAGATATGGGGAATCAGAGGTGTGGAATCAGAGGTTGGGAATCAGAGGCAGGGAATCAAAGGCGGGGAAACAGAGGCGGGGAATCAGATATGGGGAATCAGAGGTGGCGAATCAAAGGCGGTGAAACAGAGATGGGGAATCAGGGGCGTGGAATCAGAGGCAGGGAATTAGATGTGGTGAATCAGAGATGGGGAATCAGAGGCAGGGAATCAGAATCAGAAGCGGGGTATCAGAGGCCGGGAATCAGAGGAAGGTAATCAGAGGCAGGGGATCAAACACGGGGAATCAGAGGCTGGGAATCAGAGCTGGGGAATCACAGGCGGGGAATCAGAGATGGGGAATCAGAGGCGGGGAATCAGAGGCAGGGAATCAGATGCGGGGAATCAGAGGCGGGGAATCAGAGCTGGCAAATCAGAGGCGGGGAATCAGAGGTGGGCAATCAGAGGATGGGAATCAGATATGGGGAATCAGAGGCGGGGAATTAGAGCTGGGGAATCACAGGCGGGGAATCAGAGTTGGGGAATCAGAGGCGGGGAATCAGATATGGGGAAACTGAGTCGGGGAATCAGAGGCGGTGAAACAGAGGCGGGGAATCAGATATGGGGAATCAGAGGTGGGGAATCAGAGGTTGGGAATCAGAGGCCTGGAATCAGAGGCGGGGAATCAGAGGCAGGGAATCAGATGCGGGGAATCAGAGGAGGGGAATCAGAGCTGGGGAATCAGAGGCGGGGTATTAGAGTTGGGGAATCAGAGGCGGGGAATCAGACGCGGGGAATCAGAGGGGGGGAATCATAGCTGGCGAATCAGAGGCGGGGAATCAGAGGTGGGCAATCAGAGGCCGGGAATCAGAGGTGGTGAATCAGAGATGGGGAATCAGAGGCGGGGAATCAGTGGCAGGGAATCAGATATGGGGAATCAGAGGCGTGGAATCAGAGATGGGGAATCAGAGATGGGGAATCAGAGGCGGTGAATCAGAGATGGGGAATCAGAGGCGGTGAATCAGAGATGGGGAATCAGAGGCGTGGAATCAGAGATGGGGAATCAGAGATGGGGAATCAGAGGTGGGGAATCAGAGATGGGGAATCAGAGGCGGTGAATCAGAGATGGGGAATCAGAGGCGGGGAATCAGAGGCAGGAAATCAGACACGGGGATTCAGAGGCTGGGAATTAGACGGGGGGAATCAAAGGCGGGGAATCAGAGGTGGGGAATCAGAGATGGGGAATCAGAGGCGGGGAATCAGAGGCAGGGAATCAGACGCGGGGAATCTGAGGCGGGGAATCAGAGGCAGGGAATCAGACGCGGGGAATCTGAGGCGGGGAATCAGAGCTGGGGAATCAGAGGTGGGGAATCAGAGTTGGGGAATCAGAGGCAGGGAATCGGATGTGCGGAATCAGAGATGGGGAATCAGATGTGGGGAATCAGAGGAATCAGAGATGGGGAATCAGAGGCGGGGAATCAGAGGCAGGAAATCAGACACGGGGATTCAGAGGCTGGGAATCAGACGGGGGGAATCAAAGGCGGGGAATCAGAGCTGGGGAATCAGAGGCAGGGAATCAGAGTTGGGGATTCAGAGACGGGGAATAAGATATGGGGAATCAGAGGCGGGGAATCAGAGGCAGGAAATCAGACACGGGGATTCAGAGGCTGGGAATTAGACGGGGGGAATCAAAGGCGGGGAATCAGAGGTGGGGAATCAGAGATGGGGAATCAGAGGCGGGGAATCAGAGGCAGGGAATCAGACGCGGGGAATCTGAGGCGGGGAATCAGAGCTGGGGAATCAGAGGTGGGGAATCAGAGTTGGGGAATCAGAGGCAGGGAATCGGATGTGCGGAATCAGAGATGGGGAATCAGATGTGGGGAATCAGAGGAATCAGAGATGGGGAATCAGAGGCGGGGAATCAGAGGCAGGAAATCAGACACGGGGATTCAGAGGCTGGGAATCAGACGGGGGGAATCAAAGGCGGGGAATCAGAGCTGGGGAATCAGAGGCAGGGAATCAGAGTTGGGGATTCAGAGACGGGGAATAAGATATGGGGAATCAGAGGCAGGGAATCGGACGCCGGGAATCAGAGGCGGGGAATCAGAGCTGGGGAATAAGAGGCGGGGAATCAGAGTTGGGGAATCAGAGGCGGGGAATCAGATATGGGGAAATAGAGGCGGGGAATCAGATATGGGGAATCAGAGGTGTGGAATCAGAGGTTGGGAATCAGAGGCAGGGAATCAAAGGCGGGGAAACAGAGGCGGGGAATCAGATATGGGGAATCAGAGGTGGCGAATCAAAGGCGGTGAAACAGAGATGGGGAATCAGGGGCGTGGAATCAGAGGCAGGGAATTAGATGTGGTGAATCAGAGATGGGGAATCAGAGGCAGGGAATCAGAATCAGAAGCGGGGTATCAGAGGCCGGGAATCAGAGGAAGGTAATCAGAGGCAGGGGATCAAACACGGGGAATCAGAGGCTGGGAATCAGAGCTGGGGAATCACAGGCGGGGAATCAGAGATGGGGAATCAGAGGCGGGGAATCAGAGGCAGGGAATCAGATGCGGGGAATCAGAGGCGGGGAATCAGAGCTGGCAAATCAGAGGCGGGGAATCAGAGGTGGGCAATCAGAGGATGGGAATCAGATATGGGGAATCAGAGGCGGGGAATTAGAGCTGGGGAATCACAGGCGGGGAATCAGAGTTGGGGAATCAGAGGCGGGGAATCAGATATGGGGAAACTGAGTCGGGGAATCAGAGGCGGTGAAACAGAGGCGGGGAATCAGATATGGGGAATCAGAGGTGGGGAATCAGAGGTTGGGAATCAGAGGCCTGGAATCAGAGGCGGGGAATCAGAGGCAGGGAATCAGATGCGGGGAATCAGAGGAGGGGAATCAGAGCTGGGGAATCAGAGGCGGGGTATTAGAGTTGGGGAATCAGAGGCGGGGAATCAGACGCGGGGAATCAGAGGGGGGGAATCATAGCTGGCGAATCAGAGGCGGGGAATCAGAGGTGGGCAATCAGAGGCCGGGAATCAGAGGTGGTGAATCAGAGATGGGGAATCAGAGGCGGGGAATCAGTGGCAGGGAATCAGATATGGGGAATCAGAGGCGTGGAATCAGAGATGGGGAATCAGAGATGGGGAATCAGAGGCGGTGAATCAGAGATGGGGAATCAGAGGCGGTGAATCAGAGATGGGGAATCAGAGGCGTGGAATCAGAGATGGGGAATCAGAGATGGGGAATCAGAGGTGGGGAATCAGAGATGGGGAATCAGAGGCGGTGAATCAGAGATGGGGAATCAGAGGCGGGGAATCAGAGGCAGGAAATCAGACACGGGGATTCAGAGGCTGGGAATTAGACGGGGGGAATCAAAGGCGGGGAATCAGAGGTGGGGAATCAGAGATGGGGAATCAGAGGCGGGGAATCAGAGGCAGGGAATCAGACGCGGGGAATCTGAGGCGGGGAATCAGAGGCAGGGAATCAGACGCGGGGAATCTGAGGCGGGGAATCAGAGCTGGGGAATCAGAGGTGGGGAATCAGAGTTGGGGAATCAGAGGCAGGGAATCGGATGTGCGGAATCAGAGATGGGGAATCAGATGTGGGGAATCAGAGGAATCAGAGATGGGGAATCAGAGGCGGGGAATCAGAGGCAGGAAATCAGACACGGGGATTCAGAGGCTGGGAATCAGACGGGGGGAATCAAAGGCGGGGAATCAGAGCTGGGGAATCAGAGGCAGGGAATCAGAGTTGGGGATTCAGAGACGGGGAATAAGATATGGGGAATCAGAGGCGGGGAATCAGAGGCAGGAAATCAGACACGGGGATTCAGAGGCTGGGAATTAGACGGGGGGAATCAAAGGCGGGGAATCAGAGGTGGGGAATCAGAGATGGGGAATCAGAGGCGGGGAATCAGAGGCAGGGAATCAGACGCGGGGAATCTGAGGCGGGGAATCAGAGCTGGGGAATCAGAGGTGGGGAATCAGAGTTGGGGAATCAGAGGCAGGGAATCGGATGTGCGGAATCAGAGATGGGGAATCAGATGTGGGGAATCAGAGGAATCAGAGATGGGGAATCAGAGGCGGGGAATCAGAGGCAGGAAATCAGACACGGGGATTCAGAGGCTGGGAATCAGACGGGGGGAATCAAAGGCGGGGAATCAGAGCTGGGGAATCAGAGGCAGGGAATCAGAGTTGGGGATTCAGAGACGGGGAATAAGATATGGGGAAACAGAGGCGGGGAATCAGAGGCGGGAAACAGAGGCGGTGAATTAGATATGGGGAATCAGAGGTGGGGAATCAGAGGTGGTGAATCAGTGATGGGGAATCACAGGTGGGGAATCAGAGGCAGGGAATAGAACGCAGGGAATCAGACGCAGGGAATCAGAGCTGGGGAATCAGAGGCGGGGAATCATAGTTGGGAATCAGAGGCGGGGAATCAGATATGGGGAAACAGAGGCGGGGAATCAGAGGCGGGGAAACAGAGGCGGGGAATCAGATATGGGGAATCGGATGCGGGGAATCAGAGGCGGGGAATCAGAGCTGGGGAGTCAGAGGCGGGGAATCAGAGTTGGGGCATCAGAGGTGGGGAATTAGATATAGGGAAACAGAGGTGGGGAATCAGAGGCGGGGAAACAGAGGCGAGGAATCAGATATGGGGAATCAGAGGTGGGGAATCAGAGGCAGGGAATCAGATGTGCGGAATCAGAGATGGGGAATCAGAGGCAGGGAATCAGAATCAGAAGCGGGGAATCAGAGGCCGGGAATCAAAGGCCGGGAATCAGATGCTGGGAATAAGAGGCCGGGAATCAGAGGTGGGGAATCAGAGACCGGGAATCAGAGATGGGGATTCAGAGGCGGGGAATGAGATATGGAGAATCAGAGGCGGCGAATCAGAGGCCGGGAAACAGAGGTGGGGAATCAGATATGGGGAATTAGAGGTGGCGAATCAAAGGCGGTGAATCAGAGATGGGGAATCAGAGGCGGGGAATCAGAGGCAGGGAATCAGATGCGGGGAATCAGAGGCGGGGAATCAGAGCTGGCGAATCAGAGGCGGGGAATCAGAGGTGGGCAATCAGAGGCGGGGAATCAGATATGGGGAATCAGAGGCGGGGAATCAGAGGCGGGGAAACAGAGGCGGGGAATCAAATATAGGGAATCAGAGGTGGGGAATCAGAGGCAGGGAATCAGACACGGGGAATCAGAGGCGGGGATTCAGAGCTGGGGAATCAGAGGCGGGGAATCAGAGTTGGGGAATCAGAGGCAGGGAATCAGACATGGGGAATCAGAGGCGGGGAATCAGAGGCGGGGAAACAGAGGCGGGGAATCAGATATGGGGAATCAGTGGTGGGGAATCAGGGGCAGGGAATCAGTGGCAGGGAATCAGAGGCGGGGAATCAGAGGCGGGGAATCAGAGGCAGGGAATCAGACACGGGGAATCAGAGGCGGGGAATCAGAGATGGGGAATCAGAGGCGGGGAATCAGAGGCAGGGAATCGGACGCCGGGAATCAGAGTCGGGGAATCAGAGCTGTGGAATCAGAGGCGGGGAATCAGAGTTGGGGAATCAGAGGCGGGGAATCAGAAATGGGGAAATGGAGGCGGGGAATCAGATATGGGGAATCAGAGGTGTGGAATCAGAGGTTCGGAATCAGAGGAAGGGAATCAGAGTCGGAAAAACAGAGGCGGGGAATCAGATATGTGGAATCAGAGGTGGCGAATCAGGGGCAGGGAATCAGTGGCAGGGAATCAGAGGTGGGGAATCAGAGGCGGGGAATCAGAGGCAGGGAATCAGACACGGGGAATCAGAGGCGGGGAATCAGAGATGGGGAATCAGAGGCAGGGAATCAGACACGGGGAATCAGAGGCGGGGATTCAGAGCTGGGGAATCAGAGGCGGGGAATCAGAGTTGGGGAATCAGAGGCAGGGAATCAGATATGGGGAATCAGAGGCGGGGAATCAGAGGCGGGGAAACAGAGGCGGGGAATCAGATATGGGGAATCAGTGGTGGGGAATCAGGGGCAGGGAATCAGTGGCAGGGAATCAGAGGCGGGGAATCAGAGGCGGGGAATCAGAGGCAGGGAATCAGACACGGGGAATCAGAGGCGGGGAATCAGAGATGGGGAATCAGAGGCGGGGAATCAGAGGCAGGGAATCGGACGCCGGGAATCAGAGTCGGGGAATCAGAGCTGGGGAATCAGAGGCGGGGAATCAGAGTTGGGGAATCAGAGGCGGGGAATCAGATATGTGGAAATGGAGGCGGGGAATCAGATATGGGGAATCAGAGGTGTGGAATCAGAGGTTCGGAATCAGAGGAAGGGAATCAGAGTCGGGGAAACAGAGGCGGGGAATCAGATATGTGGAATCAGAGGTGGCGAATCAAAGGCGGTGAAACAGAGATGGGGAATCAGGGCAGGGAATCAGAGGCAGGGAATCAAACACGGGGAATCAGAGCTGGGGAATCAGAGGCGGGGAATCAGACTTGGGAATCAGAGGCGGGGAATCAGAGGCGGGGAAACAGAGGCGGGGAATCAGATATGGGGAATCAGAGGTGGGGAATCAGAGGTTGGGAATCAGAGGCAGGGAATCAGAGTCGGGGAATCAGAGGCGGGAAATCAGAGGAAGGGAATCAGATGTGCGGAATCGGAGATGGGGAATCAGAGGCAGGGAATCAGAGGCGGGGAATCAGAGGCGGGGAATCAGAGGCCGGGAATCAGATATGGGGAAACTGAGGCGGGGAATCCGAGGCGGGGAAACAGAGTCGGGGAATCAGATATGGGGAATCAGAGGTGGGGAATCAGAGGTTGGGAATCAGAGGCAGGGAATCAGAGGCTTGGAATCAGATGCAGGGAATCAGATGCGGGGAATCAGAGGCGGGGAATCAGAGCTGGGGAATCAGAGGTGGGGAATCAGATTTGGGGAATCAGAGGTGGGGACTTAGATATTGGGAAACAGAGGCGGGGAATCAGAGGCGGGGAAACAGAGGCGGGGAATCAGATATGGGGAATCAGAGGTGGGGAATCAGAGGCAGGGAATCAGATGTGCGGAATCAGAGATGGGGAATCAGAGGCAGGGAAACATAATCAGAAGCAGGGAATCAGAGGCCGGGAATCAGAGGCCGGAATCAGATGCTGGGAATCAGAGGCCTGGAATCAGAGGCGGGGAATCAGAGGCAGAGAATCAGATGCGGGGAATCAGAGGCGGGGAATCAGAGCTGGGGAATCAGAGGCGGGGTATTAGAGTTGGGGAATCAGAGGCGGGGAATCAGATATGGGGAAACAGAGGTAGGGAATCAGAGGCGGGGAAACAGAGGCAGGGAATCAGATATGGGGAATCAGAGGCGGGGAATCAGAGGTGGGGAATCATAGGCAGGGAATCGGATGTGCGGAATCAGAGATGGGGAATCAGAGGCCGGGAATCAGAGGTGGTGAATCAGAGATGGGGAATCAGAGGCGGGAAATCAGAGGCAGGGTATCAGACGCGGGGAATCAGAGGTGGGCAATCAGAGGTGGGGAATCAGATATGGGGAATCAGAGGCGGGGAATCAGAGGCGGGGAAACAGAGGCGGGGAATCAGATATGGGGAATCAGAGGTGGGGCATCAGAGGTTGTGAATCACAGATGGGGAATCAGAGGCGGGGAATCAGAGGCAGGGAATCAGATGCGGGGAATCAGAGGCGGGGATTCAGAGCTGGGGAATCAGAAGTGGGGAATCAGATTTGGGGAATCAGAGGCGGGGAATCAGATATGGGGAATCAGAGGCAGGGAATCAGAGGCGGGGAATCAGAGGCAGGAATCAGACACGGGGAATCTGAGGCGGGGAATCAGAGCTGGGGAATCAGAGGTGGGGAATCAGAGTTGGGGAATCAGAGGCAGGGAATTGGATGTGCGGAATCAGAGATGGGGAATCAGAGGTGGGGAATCAGAGGCGGTGAATCAGAGATGGGGAATCAGAGGCGGGGAATCAGAGGCAGGAAATCAGACACGGGGATTCAGAGGCTGGGAATCAGACGGGGGGAATCAAAGGCGGGGAATCAGAGCTGGGTAATCTGAGGCAGGGAATCAGAGTTGGGGATTCAGAGGCGGGGAATCAGATATGGGGAAACAGAGGCGGGGAATCAGAGGCGGGCAAACAGAGGCGGGGAATTAGATATGGGGAATCAGAGGTAGGGAATCAGAGGTGGTGAATCAGTGATGGGGAATCACAGACGGGGAATCAGAGGCAGGGAATAGAACGCGGGGAATCAGAGGCAGGGAATCAGAGCTGGGGAATCAGAGGCGGGGAATCATAGTTGGGAATCAGAGGCGGGAATCAGATATGGGGAAACAGAGGCGGGGAATCAGAGGCGGGGAAACAGAGGCGGGGAATCAGATATGGGGAATCGGAAGCAGGGAATCAGAGGCGGGGAATCAGAGCTGGGGAATCAGAGGCGGGGAATCAGAGTTGGGGCATCAGAGGTGGGGAATTAGATATAGGGAAACAGAGGCGGGGAATCAGATGCGGGGAAACAGAGGCGGGGAATCAGATATGGGGAATCAGAGGTGGGGAATCAGAGGCAGGGAATCAGATGTGCGGAATCAGAGATGGGGAATCAGAGGCAGGGAATCAGAATCAGAAGCGGGGAATCAGAGGCCGGGAATCAGAGGCCGGGAATCAGATGCTGGGAATAAGAGGCCGGGAATCAGAGGAGGGGAATCAGAGTCCGGGAATCAGAGATGGGGATTCAGAGGCGGGGAATCAGATATGGAGAATCAGAGATGGGGAATCAGAGGCGGGGAATCAGAGGCAGGGAATCGGACGCCGGGAATCAGAGGCGGGGAATCAGAGCTGGGGAATCAGAGGCGGGGAATCAGAGTTGGGGAATCAGAGGCGGGGAATCAGATATGGGGAAATAGAGGCGGGGAATCAGATATGGGGAATCAGAGGTGTGGAATCAGAGGTTGGGAATCAGAGGCAGGGAATCAGAGGCGGGGAAACAGAGGCGGGGAATCAGAGGCGGGCAAACAGAGGCGGGGAATTAGATATGGGGAATCAGAGGTAGGGAATCAGAGGTGGTGAATCAGTGATGGGGAATCACAGGCGGGGAATCAGAGGCAGGGAATAGAACGCGGGGAATCAGAGGCAGGGAATCAGAGCTGGGGAATCAGAGGCGGGGAATCATAGTTGGGAATCAGAGGCGGGAATCAGATATGGGGAAAAAGAGGCGGGGAATCAGAGGCGGGGAAACAGAGGCGGGGAATCAGATATGGGGAATCGGAAGCAGGGAATCAGAGGCGGGGAATCAGAGCTGGGGAATCAGAGGCGGGGAATCAGAGTTGGGGCATCAGAGGTGGGGAATTAGATATAGGGAAACAGAGGCGGGGAATCAGATGCGGGGAAACAGAGGCGGGGAATCAGATATGGGGAATCAGAGGTGGGGAATCAGAGGCAGGGAATCAGATGTGCGGAATCAGAGATGGGGAATCAGAGGCAGGGAATCAGAATCAGAAGCGGGGAATCAGAGGCCGGGAATCAGAGGCCGGGAATCAGATGCTGGGAATAAGAGGCCGGGAATCAGAGGAGGGGAATCAGAGTCCGGGAATCAGAGATGGGGATTTAGAGGCGGGGAATCAGATATGGAGAATCAGAGATGGGGAATCAGAGGCGGGGAATCAGAGGCAGGGAATCGGACGCCGGGAATCAGAGGCGGGGAATCAGAGCTGGGGAATCAGAGGCGGGGAATCAGAGTTGGGGAATCAGAGGCGGGGAATCAGATATGGGGAAATAGAGGCGGGGAATCAGATATGGGGAATCAGAGGTGTGGAATCAGAGGTTGGGAATCAGAGGCAGGGAATCAGAGGCGGGGAAACAGAGGCGGGGAATCAGAGGCGGGCAAACAGAGGCGGGGAATTAGATATGGGGAATCAGAGGTAGGGAATCAGAGGTGGTGAATCAGTGATGGGGAATCACAGGCGGGGAATCAGAGGCAGGGAATAGAACGCGGGGAATCAGAGGCAGGGAATCAGAGCTGGGGAATCAGAGGCGGGGAATCATAGTTGGGAATCAGAGGCGGGAATCAGATATGGGGAAACAGAGGCGGGGAATCAGAGGCGGGGAAACAGAGGCGGGGAATCAGATATGGGGAATCGGAAGCAGGGAATCAGAGGCGGGGAATCAGAGCTGGGGAATCAGAGGCGGGGAATCAGAGTTGGGGCATCAGAGGTGGGGAATTAGATATAGGGAAACAGAGGCGGGGAATCAGATGCGGGGAAACAGAGGCGGGGAATCAGATATGGGGAATCAGAGGTGGGGAATCAGAGGCAGGGAATCAGATGTGCGGAATCAGAGATGGGGAATCAGAGGCAGGGAATCAGAATCAGAAGCGGGGAATCAGAGGCCGGGAATCAGAGGCCGGGAATCAGATGCTGGGAATAAGAGGCCGGGAATCAGAGGAGGGGAATCAGAGTCCGGGAATCAGAGATGGGGATTCAGAGGCGGGGAATCAGATATGGAGAATCAGAGATGGGGAATCAGAGGCGGGGAATCAGAGGCAGGGAATCGGACGCCGGGAATCAGAGGCGGGGAATCAGAGCTGGGGAATCAGAGGCGGGGAATCAGAGTTGGGGAATCAGAGGCGGGGAATCAGATATGGGGAAATAGAGGCGGGGAATCAGATATGGGGAATCAGAGGTGTGGAATCAGAGGTTGGGAATCAGAGGCAGGGAATCAGAGGCGGGGAAACAGAGGCGGGGAATCAGAGGCGGGCAAACAGAGGCGGGGAATCAGATATGGGGAATCGGAAGCAGGGAATCAGAGGCGGGGAATCAGAGCTGGGGAAACAGAGGCGGGGAATCAGATATGGGGAATCAGAGGTGGCGAATCAAAGGCGGTGAAACAGAGATGGGGAATCAGGGCAGGGAATCAGAGGCAGGGAATCAGAGCTGGGGAAACAGAGGCGGGGAATCAGATATGGGAAATCAGAGGTGGGGAATCAGGGGCAGGGAATCAGTGGCAGGGAATCAGAGCTGGGGAATCAGAGGTGGGGAATCAGAGCTGGGGAAACAGAGGCGGGGAATCAGATATGGGGAATCAGAGGTGGGGAATCAGGGGCGGGGAATCAGTGGCAGGGAATCAGAGGCCGAGAATAAAAGGCGGGGAATCAGAGCTGGGGAATCAGAGGCGGGGAATCAGAGTTGGGGAATCAGAGGAGGGGAATCAGATATGGGGAAACAGAGGCCGGGAATCAGAGGCAGGGTAACAGAGGCGGGGAATCAGATATGGGGAATCAGAGGTGGGGAATTAGAGGTTGCGAATCAGAGGCGGGGAAACAGAGGCGGGGAATCAAATATAGGGAATCAGAGGTGGGGAATCAGAGGTTGTGAATCAGAGATGGGGAATCAAGGCGGGGAATCAGAGGCAGGGAATCAGATGCGTGGAATCAGAGGCGGGGATTCAGAGCTGGGGAATCAGAGGCGGTGAATCAGAGTTGGGGAATCAGAGGCAGGGAATCAGATATGGGGAATCAGAGGCGGGGAATCAGAGGCGGGGAAACAGAGGCGGGGAATCAGATATGGGAAATCAGAATTGGGAATCAGGGGCAGGGAATCAGTGGCAGGGAATCAGAGGCGGGGAATCAGAGGCGGGGAATCAGAGGCAGGGAATCAGACACGGGGAATCGGAGGCGGGGAATCAGAGATGGGGAATCAGAGGCGGGGAATCAGAGGCAGGGAATCGGACTCCGGGAATCAGAGTCGGGGAATCAGAGCTGGGGAATCAGAGGCGGGGAATCAGAGTTGGGGAATCAGAGGCGGGGAATCAGATATGGGGAAATAGAGGCGGGGAATCAGATATGGGGAATCAGAGGTGTGGAATCAGAGGTTGGGAATCAGAGGCAGGGAATCAGAGTCGGGGAAACAGAGGCGGGGAATCAGATATGGGGAATCAGAGGTGGCGAATCAAAGGCGGTGAAACAGAGATGGGGAATCAGGGCAGGGAATCAGAGGCAGGGAATCAAACACGGGGAATCAGAGCTGGGGAATCAGAGGCGGGGAATCAGAGTTGGGAATCAGAGGCGGGGAATCAGAGTCGGGGAAACAAAGGCGGGGAATCAGATATGGGGAATCAGAGGTGGGGAATCCGAGGTTGGGAATCAGAGGCAGGGAATCAGAGGCGGGGAATCAGAGGCGGGGAATCAGAGGAAGGGAATCAGATGTGCGGAATCGGAGATGGGGAATCAGAGGCAGGGAATCAGAGGCGGGGAATCAGAGGCGGGGAATCAGAGGCCGGGAATCAGATATGGGGAAACAGAGGCGGGGAATCCGAGGCGGCTAAACAGAGGCGGGGAATCAGATATGGGGAATCAGAGGTGGGGAATCAGAGGTTGGGAATCAGAGGCAGGGAATCAGAGGCTTGGAATCAGATGCAGGGAATCAGATGCGGGGAATCAGAGGCGGGGAATCAGAGCTGGGGAATCAGAGGTGGGGAATCAGATTTGGGGAATCAGAGGCGGGGACTTAGATATTGGGAAACAGAGGCGGGGAATCAGAGGCGGGGAAACCCAGGCGGGGAATCAGATATGGGGAATCAGAGGTGGGGAATCAGAGGCAAGGAATCAGATGTGCGGAATCAGAGATGGGGAATCAGAGGCAGGGAATCAGAATCAGAAGCAGGGAATCAGAGGCCGGGAATCAGAGGCCGGAATCAGATGCTGGGAATCAGAGGCCTGGAATCAGAGGCGGGGAATCAGAGGCAGGGAATCAGATGTGGGGAATCAGAGGCGGGGAATCAGAGCTGGGGAATCAGAGGTGGGGTATTAGAGTTGGGGAATCAGAGGCGGTGAATCAGATATGGGGAAACAGAGGTGGGGAATCAGAGGCGGGGAAACAGAGGCAGGGAATCAGATATGGGGAATCAGAGGTGGGGAATCAGAGATGGGGAATCAGAGGCGGTGAATCAGAGATGGGGAATCAGAGGCGGGGAATCAGAGGCAGGAAATCAGACACGGGGATTCAGAGGCTAAGAATCAGACGGGGGGAATCAAAGGCGGGGAATCAGAGCTGGGGAATCAGAGGCAGGGAATCAGAGTTGGGGATTCAGAGATGGGGAATCAGATATGGGGAAACAGAGGCGGGGAATCAGAGGCGGGCAAACAGAGGCAGAGAATTAGATATGGGGAATCAGAGGTGGGGAATCAGAGTTGGTGAATCAGTGATGGGGAATCACAGGCGGGGAATCAGAGGCAGGGAATAGAACGCAGGGAATCAGACGCAGGGAATCAGAGCTGGGGAATCAGAGGCGGGGAATCATAGTTGGGAATCAGAGGCGGGGAATCAGATATGGGGAAACAGAGGCGGGGAATCAGAGGCGGGGAAACAGAGGCGGGGAATCAGATATGGGGAATCGGATGCGGGGAATCAGAGGCGGGGAATCAGAGCTGGGGAATCAGAGGCGGGGAATCAGAGTTGGGGCATCAGAGGTGGGGAATTAGATATAGGGAAACAGAGGCGGGGAATCAGAGGCGGGGAAACAGAGGCGGGGAATCAGATATGGGGAATCAGAGGTGGGGAATCAGAGGCAGGGAATCAGATGTGCGGAATCAGAGATGGGGAATCAGAGGCAGGGAATCAGAATCAGAAGCGGGGAATCAGAGGCCGGGAATCAGAGGCCGGGAATCAGATGCTGGGAATAAGAGGCCGGGAATCAGAGGTGGGGAATCAGAGTCCGGGAATCAGAGATGGGGATTCAGAGGCGGGGAATGAGATATGGAGAATCAGAGGCGGGGAATCAGAGGCAGGGAATCAGACACGGGGAATCGGAGGCGGGGAATCAGAGATGGGGAATCAGAGGCGGGGAATCAGAGGCAGGGAATCGGACTCCGGGAATCAGAGTCGGGGAATCAGAGCTGGGGAATCAGAGGCGGGGAATCAGAGTTGGGGAATCAGAGGCGGGGAATCAGATATGGGGAAATAGAGGCGGGGAATCAGATATGGGGAATCAGAGGTGTGGAATCAGAGGTTGGGAATCAGAGGCAGGGAATCAGAGTCGGGGAAACAGAGGCGGGGAATCAGATATGGGGAATCAGAGGTGGCGAATCAAAGGCGGTGAAACAGAGATGGGGAATCAGGGCAGGGAATCAGAGGCAGGGAATCAAACACGGGGAATCAGAGCTGGGGAATCAGAGGCGGGGAATCAGAGTTGGGAATCAGAGGCGGGGAGTCAGAGTCGGGGAAACAAAGGCGGGGAATCAGATATGGGGAATCAGAGGTGGGGAATCCGAGGTTGGGAATCAGAGGCAGGGAATCAGAGGCGGGGAATCAGAGGCGGGGAATCAGAGGAAGGGAATCAGATGTGCGGAATCGGAGATGGGGAATCAGAGGCAGGGAATCAGAGGCGGGGAATCAGAGGCGGGGAATCAGAGGCCGGGAATCAGATATGGGGAAACAGAGGCGGGGAATCCGAGGCGGGGAAACAGAGGCGGGGAATCAGATATGGGGAATCAGAGGTGGGGAATCAGAGGTTGGGAATCCGAGGCAGGGAATCAGAGGCTTGGAATCAGATGCAGGGAATCAGATGCGGGGAATCAGAGGCGGGGAATCAGAGCTGGGGAATCAGAGGTGGGGAATCAGATTTGGGGAATCAGAGGCGGGGACTTAGATATTGGGAAACAGAGGCGGGGAATCAGAGGCGGGGAAACCCAGGCGGGGAATCAGATATGGGGAATCAGAGGTGGGGAATCAGAGGCAAGGAATCAGATGTGCGGAATCAGAGATGGGGAATCAGAGGCAGGGAATCAGATTCAGAAGCAGGGAATCAGAGGCCGGGAATCAGAGGCCGGAATCAGATGCTGGGAATCAGAGGCCTGGAATCAGAGGCGGGGAATCAGAGGCAGGGAATCAGATGTGGGGAATCAGAGGCGGGGAATCAGAGCTGGGGAATCAGAGGTGGGGTATTAGAGTTGGGGAATCAGAGGCGGTGAATCAGATATGGGGAAACAGAGGTGGGGAATCAGAGGCGGGGAAACAGAGGCAGGGAATCAGATATGGGGAATCAGAGGTGGGGAATCAGAGATGGGGAATCAGAGGCGGTGAATCAGAGATGGGGAATCAGAGGCGGGGAATCAGAGGCAGGAAATCAGACACGGGGATTCAGAGGCTGGGAATCAGACGGGGGGAATCAAAGGCGGGGAATCAGAGCTGGGGAATCAGAGGCAGGGAATCAGAGTTGGGGATTCAGAGACGGGGAATCAGATATGTGGAAACAGAGGCGGGGAATCAGAGGCGGGCAAACAGAGGCGGAGAATTAGATATGGGGATTCAGAGGTGGGGAATCAGAGTTGGTGAATCAGTGATGGGGAATCACAGGCGGGGAATCAGAGGCAGGGAATAGAACGCAGGGAATCAGACGCAGGGAATCAGAGCTGGGGAATCAGAGGCGGGGAATCATAGTTGGGAATCAGAGGCGGGGAATCAGATATGGGGAAACAGAGGCGGGGAATCAGAGGCGGGGAAACAGAGGCGGGGAATCAGATATGGGGAATCGGATGCGGGGAATCAGAGGCGGGGAATCAGAGCTGGGGAATCAGAGGCGGGGAATCAGAGTTGGGGCATCAGAGGTGGGGAATTAGATATAGGGAAACAGAGGCGGGGAATCAGAGGCGGGGAAACAGAGGCGGGGAATCAGATATGGGGAATCAGAGGTGGGGAATCAGAGGCAGGGAATCAGATGTGCGGAATCAGAGATGGGGAATCAGAGGCAGGGAATCAGAATCAGAAGCGGGGAATCAGAGGCCGGGAATCAGAGGCCGGGAATCAGATGCTGGGAATAAGAGGCCGGGAATCAGAGGTGGGGAATCAGAGTCCGGGAATCAGAGATGGGGATTCAGAGGCGGGGAATGAGATATGGAGAATCAGAGGCGGGGAATCAGAGGCCGGGAAACAGAGGTGGGGAATCAGATATGGGGAATCAGAGGTGGCGGATCAAAGGCGGTGAATCAGAGATGGGGAATCAGAGGTGGGGAATCAGAGGCAGGGAATCAGATGCGGGGAATCAGAGGCGGGGAATCAGAGCTGGCGAATCAGAGGCGGGGAATCAGAGGTGGGCAATCAGAGGCGGAGAATCATATATGGGGAATCAGAGGCGGGGAATCAGAGGCGGGGAAACAGAGGCGGGAAATCAAATATAGGGAATCAGAGGTGGGGAATCAGAGGTTGTGAATCAGAGATGGGGAATCAAGGCGGGGAATCAGAGGCAGGGAATCAGACACGGGGAATCAGAGGCGGGGATTCAGAGCTGGGGAATCAGAGGCGGGGAATCAGAGTTTGGGAATCAGAGGCAGGGAATCAGATATGGGGAATCAGAGGCGGGGAATCAGAGGCGGGGAAACAGAGGCGGGGAATCAGATATGGAGAATCAGAGGTGGGGAATCAGGGGCAGGGAATCAGTGGCAGGGAATCAGAGGCGGGGAATCAGAGGCGGGGAATCAGAGGCAGGGAATCAGACACGGGGAATCAGAGGCGGGGAATCAGAGATGGGGAATCAGAGGCGGGGAATCAGAGGCAGGGAATTGGACGCCGGGAATCAGAGTCGGGGAATCAGAGCTGGGGAATCAGAGGCGGGGAATCAGAGTTGGGGAATCAGAGGCGGGGATTCAGATATGGGGAAATAGAGGCGGGGAATCAGATATGGGGAATCAGAGGTGTGGAATCAGAGGTTGGGAATCAGAGGAAGGGAATCAGAGTCGTGGAAACAGAGGCGGGGAATCAGATATGTGGAATCAGAGGTGGCGAATCAAAGGCGGTGAAACAGAGATGGGGAATCAGGGCAGGGAATCAGAGGCAGGGAATCAAACACGGGGAATTAGAGCTGGGGAATCAGAGGCGGGGAATCAGAGTTGGGAATCAGAGGCGGGGAATCAGAGGCGGGGAAACAGAGGCGGGGAATCAGATATGGGGAATCAGAGGTGGGGAATCAGAGGTTGGGAATCAGAGGCAGGGAATCAGAGGCGGGGAATCAGAGGCGGGGAATCAGAGGAAGGGAATCAGATGTGCGGAATCGGAGATGGGGAATCAGAGGCAGGTAATCAGAGGCGGGGAATCTGAGGCGGAGAATCAGAGGCCGGGAATCAGATATGGGGAAACTGAGGCGGGGAATCCGAGGCGGGGAAACAGAGGCGGGGAATCAGATATGGGGAATCAGAGGTGGGGAATCAGAGGTTGGGAATCAGAGGCAGGGAATCAGAGGCTTGGAATCAGATGCAGGGAATCAGATGCGGGGCATCAGAGGCGGGGAATCAGAGCTGGGGAATCAGAGCTGGGGAATCAGATTTGGGGAATCAGAGGTGGGGACTTAGATATTGGGAAACAGAGGCGGGGAATCAGAGGCGGGGAAACAGAGGCGGGGAATCAGATATGGGGAATCAGAGGTGGGGAATCAGAGGCAGGGAATCAGATGTGCGGAATCAGAGATGGGGAATCAGAGGCAGGGAATCAGAATCAGAAGCAGGGAATCAGAGGCCGGGAATCAGAGGCCGGAATCAGATGATGGGAATCAGAGGCCTGGAATCAGAGGCGGGGAATCAGAGGCGGGGAAACAGAGGCGGGGAATCAAATATAGGGAATCAGAGGTGGGGAATCAGAGGTTGTGAATCAGAGATGGGGAATCAAGGCGGGGAATCAGAGGCAGGGAATCAGACACGGGGAATCAGAGGCGGGGATTCAGAGCTGGGGAATCAGAGGCGGGGAATCAGAGTTTGGGAATCAGAGGCAGGGAATCAGATATGGGGAATCAGAGGCGGGGAATCAGAGGCGGGGAAACAGAGGCGGGGAATCAGATATGGAGAATCAGAGGTGGGGAATCAGGGGCAGGGAATCAGTGGCAGGGAATCAAACACGGGGAATCAGAGCTGGGGAATCAGAGGCGGGGAATCAGAGTTGGGAATCAGAGGCGGGGAATCAGAGTCGGGGAAACAAAGGCGGGGAATCAGATATGGGGAATCAGAGGTGGGGAATCCGAGGTTGGGAATCAGAGGCAGGGAATCAGAGGCGGGGAATCAGAGGCGGGGAATCAGAGGAAGGGAATCAGATGTGCGGAATCGGAGATGGGGAATCAGAGGCAGGGAATCAGAGGCGGGGAATCAGAGGCGGGGAATCAGAGGCCGGGAATCAGATATGGGGAAACAGAGGCGGGGAATCCGAGGCGGGGAAACAGAGGCGGGGAATCAGATATGGGGAATCAGAGGTGGGGAATCAGAGGTTGGGAATCAGAGGCAGGGAATCAGAGGCTTGGAATCAGATGCAGGGAATCAGATGCGGGGAATCAGAGGCGGGGAATCAGAGCTGGGGAATCAGAGGTGGGGAATCAGATTTGGGGAATCAGAGGCGGGGACTTAGATATTGGGAAACAGAGGCGGGGAATCAGAGGCGGGGAAACCCAGGCGGGGAATCAGATATGGGGAATCAGAGGTGGGGAATCAGAGGCAAGGAATCAGATGTGCGGAATCAGAGATGGGGAATCAGAGGCAGGGAATCAGAATCAGAAGCAGGGAATCAGAGGCCGGGAATCAGAGGCCGGAATCAGATGCTGGGAATCAGAGGCCTGGAATCAGAGGCGGGGAATCAGAGGCAGGGAATCAGATGTGGGGAATCAGAGGCGGGGAATCAGAGGCAGGGAATCAGATGTGCGGAATCAGAGATGGGGAATCAGAGGCAGGGAATCAGAATCAGAAGCGGGGAATCAGAGGCCGGGAATCAGAGGCCGGGAATCAGATGCTGGGAATAAGAGGCCGGGAATCAGAGGTGGGGAATCAGAGTGCGGGAATCAGAGATGGGGATTCAGAGGCGGGGAATGAGATATGGAGAATCAGAGGCGGGGAATCAGAGGCCGGGAAACAGAGGTGGGGAATCAGATATGGGGAATCAGAGGTGGCGGATCAAAGGCGGTGAATCAGAGATGGGGAATCAGAGGTGGGGAATCAGAGGCAGGGAATCAGATGCGGGGAATCAGAGGCGGGGAATCAGAGCTGGCGAATCAGAGGCGGGGAATCAGAGGTGGGCAATCAGAGGCGGGGAATCATATATGGGGAATCAGAGGCGGGGAATCAGAGGCGGGGAAACAGAGGCGGGAAATCAAATATAGGGAATCAGAGGTGGGGAATCAGAGGTTGTGAATCAGAGATGGGGAATCAAGGCGGGGAATCAGAGGCAGGGAATCAGACACGGGGAATCAGAGGCGGGGATTCAGAGCTGGGGAATCAGAGGCGGGGAATCAGAGTTTGGGAATCAGAGGCAGGGAATCAGATATGGGGAATCAGAGGCGGGGAATCAGAGGCGGGGAAACAGAGGCGGGGAATCAGATATGGAGAATCAGAGGTGGGGAATCAGGGGCAGGGAATCAGTGGCAGGGAATCAGAGGCGGGGAATCAGAGGCGGGGAATCAGAGGCAGGGAATCAGACACGGGGAATCAGAGGCGGGGAATCAGAGATGGGGAATCAGAGGCGGGGAATCAGAGGCAGGGAATTGGACGCCGGGAATCAGAGTCGGGGAATCAGAGCTGGGGAATCAGAGGCGGGGAATCAGAGTTGGGGAATCAGAGGCGGGGATTCAGATATGGGGAAATAGAGGCGGGGAATCAGATATGGGGAATCAGAGGTGTGGAATCAGAGGTTGGGAATCAGAGGAAGGGAATCAGAGTCGTGGAAACAGATGCGGGGAATCAGATATGTGGAATCAGAGGTGGCGAATCAAAGGCGGTGAAACAGAGATGGGGAATCAGGGCAGGAAATCAGAGGCAGGGAATCAAACACGGGGAATTAGAGCTGGGGAATCAGAGGCGGGGAATCAGAGTTGGGAATCAGAGGCGGGGAATCAGAGGCGGGGAAACAGAGGCGGGGAATCAGATATGGGGAATCAGAGGTGGGGAATCAGAGGTTGGGAATCAGAGGCAGGGAATCAGAGGCGGGGAATCAGAGGCGGGGAATCAGAGGAAGGGAATCAGATGTGCGGAATCGGAGATGGGGAATCAGAGGCAGGTAATCAGAGGCGGGGAATCTGAGGCGGAGAATCAGAGGCCGGGAATCAGATATGGGGAAACTGAGGCGGGGAATCCGAGGCGGGGAAACAGAGGCGGGGAATCAGATATGGGGAATCAGAGGTGGGGAATCAGAGGTTGGGAATCAGAGGCAGGGAATCAGAGGCTTGGAATCAGATGCAGGGAATCAGATGCGGGGCATCAGAGGTGGGGAATCAGAGCTGGGGAATCAGAGGTGGGGAATCAGATTTGGGGAATCAGAGGTGGGGACTTAGATATTGGGAAACAGAGGCGGGGAATCAGAGGCGGGGAAACAGAGGCGGGGAATCAGATATGGGGAATCAGAGGTGGGGAATCAGAGGCAGGGAATCAGATGTGCGGAATCAGAGATGGGGAATCAGAGGCAGGGAATCAGAATCAGAAGCAGGGAATCAGAGGCCGGGAATCAGAGGCCGGAATCAGATGATGGGAATCAGAGGCCTGGAATCAGAGGCGGGGAATCAGAGGCGGGGAAACAGAGGCGGGGAATCAAATATAGGGAATCAGAGGTGGGGAATCAGAGGTTGTGAATCAGAGATGGGGAATCAAGGCGGGGAATCAGAGGCAGGGAATCAGACACGGGGAATCAGAGGCGGGGATTCAGAGCTGGGGAATCAGAGGCGGGGAATCAGAGTTTGGGAATCAGAGGCAGGGAATCAGATATGGGGAATCAGAGGCGGGGAATCAGAGGCGGGGAAACAGAGGCGGGGAATCAGATATGGAGAATCAGAGGTGGGGAATCAGGGGCAGGGAATCAGTGGCAGGGAATCAGAGGCGGGGAATCAGAGGCGGGGAATCAGAGGCAGGGAATCAGACACGGGGAATCAGAGGCGGGGAATCAGAGATGGGGAATCAGAGGCGGGGAATCAGAGGCAGGGAATTGGACGCCGGGAATCAGAGTCGGGGAATCAGAGCTGGGGAATCAGAGGCGGGGAATCAGAGTTGGGGAATCAGAGGCGGGGATTCAGATATGGGGAAATAGAGGCGGGGAATCAGATATGGGGAATCAGAGGTGTGGAATCAGAGGTTGGGAATCAGAGGAAGGGAATCAGAGTCGTGGAAACAGAGGCGGGGTATCAGATATGTGGAATCAGAGGTGGCGAATCAAAGGCGGTGAAACAGAGATGGGGAATCAGGGCAGGGAATCAGAGGCAGGGAATCAAACACGGGGAATCAGAGCTGGGGAATCAGAGGCGGGGAATCAGAGTTGGGAATCAGAGGCGGGGAATCAGAGGCGGGGAAACAGAGGCGGTGAATCAGATATGGGGAATCAGAGGTGGGGAATCAGAGGTTGGGAATCAGAGGCAGGGAATCAGAGGCGGGGAATCAGAGGCGGGGAATCAGAGGAAGGGAATCAGATGTGCGGAATCGGAGATGGGGAATCAGAGGCAGGTAATCAGAGGCGGGGAATCTGAGGCGGAGAATCAGAGGCCGGGAATCAGATATGGGGAAACTGAGGCGGGGAATCCGAGGCGGGGAAACAGAGGCGGGGAATCAGATATGGGGAATCAGAGGTGGGGAATCAGAGGTTGGGAATCAGAGGCAGGGAATCAGAGGCTTGGAATCAGATGCAGGGAATCAGATGCGGGGCATCAGAGGCGGGGAATCAGAGCTGGGGAATCAGAGGTGGGGAATCAGATTTGGGGAATCAGAGGTGGGGACTTAGATATTGGGAAACAGAGGCGGGGAATCAGAGGCGGGGAAACAGAGGCGGGGAATCAGATATGGGGAATCAGAGGTGGGGAATCAGAGGCAGGGAATCAGATGTGCGGAATCAGAGATGGGGAATCAGAGGCAGGGAATCAGAATCAGAAGCAGGGAATCAGAGGCCGGGAATCAGAGGCCGGAATCAGATGATGGGAATCAGAGGCCTGGAATCAGAGGCGGGGAATCAGAGGCAGGGAATCAGATGCGGGGAATCAGAGGCGGGGAATCAGAGCTGGGGAATCAGAGGCGGGGTATTAGAGTTGGGGAATCAGAGGCGGGGAATCAGATATGGGGAAACAGAGGTAGGGAATCAGAGGCGGGGAAACAGAGGCAGGGAATCAGATATGGGGAATCAGAGGCGGGGAATCAGAGGTGGGGAAACATAGGCAGGGAATCGGATGTGCGGAATCAGAGGTGGGGAATCAGAGGCCGGGAATCAGAGGTGGTGAATCAGAGATGGGGAATCAGAGGCGGGGAATCAGAGGCAGGGTATCAGACGCGGGGAATCAGAGGTGGGCAATCAGAGGCGGGGAATCAGATATGGGGAATCAGAGGCGGGGAATCAGAGGTGGGGAAACAGAGGCGGGGAATCAAATATGGGGAATCAGAGGTGGGGCATCAGAGGTTGTGAATCACAGATGGGGAATCAGAGGCGGGGAATCAGAGGCAGGGAATCAGACGCGGGGAATCAGAGGCGGGGATTCAGAGCTGGGGAATCAGAAGCGGGGAATCAGAGTTGGGGAATCAGAGGCGGGGAATCAGATATGGGGAATCAGAGATAGGGAATCAGAGGCGGGGAATCAGAGGCAGGGAATCAGACGCTGGGAATCTGAGGCGGGGAATCAGAGCTGGGGAATCAGAGGTGGGGAATCAGAGTTGGGGAATCAGAGGCAGCGAATTGGATGTGCGGAATCAGAGATGGGGAATCAGAGGTGGGGAATCAGAGGCGGTGAATCAGAGATGGGGAATCAGAGGCGGGGAATCAGAGGCAGGAAATCAGACACTGGGATTCAGAGGCTGGGAATCAGAGGCAGGGAATCAGACGCGGGGAATCTGAGGCGGGGAATCAGAGCTGGGGAATCTTAGGCAGGGAATCAGAGTTGCGGATTCAGAGGCGGGGAATCAGATATGGGGAAACAGAGGCGGGGAATCAGAGGCGGGCAAACTGAGGCGGGGAATTAGATATGGGGAATCAGATGTAGGGAATCAGAGGTGGTGAATCAGTGATGGGGAATCACAGGCTGGGAATCAGAGGCAGGGAATAGAACGCGGGGAATCAGAGGCAGGGAATCAGAGCTGGGGAATCAGAGGCGGGGAATCATAGTTGGGAATCAGAGGCGGGAATCAGATATGGGGAAACAGAGGCGGGGAATCAGAGGCGGGGAAACAGAGGCGGGGAATCAGATATGGGGAATCGGATGCAGGGAATCAGAGGCGGGGAATCAGAGCTGGGGAATCAGAGGCGGGGAATCAGAGTTGGGGCATCAGAGGTGGGGAATTAGATATAGGGAAACAGAGGCGGGGAATCAGAGGCGGGGAAACAGAGGCAGGGAATCAGATATGGGGAATCAGAGATGGGGAATCAGAGGCAGGGAATCAGAAGCGGGGAATCAGAGGCCGGGAATCAGAGGCCGGGAATCAGATGCTGGGAATAAGAGGCCGGGAATCAGAGGAGGGGAATCAGAGTCCGGGAATCAGAGATGGGGATTCAGAGGCGGGGAATGAGATATGGAGAATCAGAGGCGGGGAATCAGAGGCGGGGAAACAGAGGCGGGGAATCAGAGGCGGGGAAACAGAGGCGGGGAATCAGATATGGGGAATCAGAGGTGGGGAATCAGAGGCAGGGAATCAGATGTGCGGAATCAGAGATGGGGAATCAGAGGCAGGGAATCAGAAGCGGGGAATCAGATGATGGGAATCAGAGGCCTGGAATCAGAAACGGGGAATCAGAGGCAGGGAATCAGATGCGGGGAATCAGAGGCGGGGAATCAGAGCTGGGGAATCAGAGGCGGGGTATTAGAGTTGGGGAATCAGAGGCGGGGAATCAGATATGGGGAAACAGAGGTAGGGAATCAGAGGCGGGGAAACAGAGGCAGGGAATCAGATATGGGGAATCAGAGGCGGGGAATCAGAGGTGGGGAAACATAGGCAGGGAATCGGATGTGCGGAATCAGAGGTGGGGAATCAGAGGCCGGGAATCAGAGGTGGTGAATCAGAGATGGGGAATCAGAGGCGGGGAATCAGAGGCAGGGTATCAGACGCGGGGAATCAGAGGTGGGCAATCAGAGGCGGGGAATCAGATATGGGGAATCAGAGGCGGGGAATCAGATATGGGGAATCAGAGGTGGGGCATCAGAGGTTGTGAATCACAGATGGGGAATCAGAGGCGGGGAATCAGAGGCAGGGAATCAGACGCGGGGAATCAGAGGCGGGGATTCAGAGCTGGGGAATCAGAAGCGGGGAATCAGAGTTGGGGAATCAGAGGCGGGGAATCAGATATGGGGAATCAGAGGCAGGGAATCAGAGGCGGGGAATCAGAGGCAGGGAATCAGACGCGGGGAATCTGAGGCGGGGAATCAGAGCTGGGGAATCAGAGGTGGGGAATCAGAGTTGGGGAATCAGAGGCAGCGAATTGGATGTGCGGAATCAGAGATGGGGAATCAGAGGTGGGGAATCAGAGGCGGTGAATCAGAGATGGGGAATCAGAGGCGGGGAATCAGAGGCAGGAAATCAGACACGGGGATTCAGAGGATGGGAATCAGAGGCAGGGAATCAGACGCGGGGAATCTGAGGCGGGGAATCAGAGCTGGGGAATCTGAGGCAGGGAATCAGAGTTGCGGATTCAGAGGCGGGGAATCAGATATGGGGAAACAGAGGCGGGGAATCAGAGGCGGGCAAACAGAGGCGGGGAATTAGATATGGGGAATCAGAGGTAGGGAATCAGAGGTGGTGAATCAGTGATGGGGAATCACAGGCGGGGAATCAGAGGCAGGGAATAGAACGCGGGGAATCAGAGGCAGGGAATCAGAGCTGGGGAATCAGAGGCGTGGAATCATAGTTGGGAATCAGAGGCGGGAATCAGATATGGGGAAACAGAGGCGGGGAATCAGAGGCGGGGAAACAGAGGCGGGGAATCAGATATGGGGAATCGGATGCAGGGAATCAGAGGCGGGGAATCAGAGCTGGGGAATCAGAGGCGGGGAATCAGAGTTGGGGCCTCAGAGGTGGGGAATTAGATATAGGGAAACAGAGGCGGGGAATCAGAGGCGGGGAAACAGAGGCGGGGAATCAGATATGGGGAATCAGAGGTGGGGAATCAGAGGCAGGGAATCAGATGTGCGGAATCAGAGATGGGGAATCAGAGGCAGGGAATCAGAAGCGGGGAATCAGAGGCCGGGAATCAGAGGCCGGGAATCAGATGCTGGGAATAAGAGGCCGGGAATCAGAGGAGGGGAATCAGAGTCCGGGAATCAGAGATGGGGATTCAGAGGCGGGGAATGAGATATGGAGAATCAGAGGCGGGGAATCAGAGGCGGGGAAACAGAGGCGGGGAATCAGAGGCAGGGTATCAGACGCGGGGAATCAGAGGTGGGCAATCAGAGGCGGGGAATCAGATATGGGGAATCAGAGGCGGGGAATCAGATATGGGGAATCAGAGGTGGGGCATCAGAGGTTGTGAATCACAGATGGGGAATCAGAGGCGGGGAATCAGAGGCAGGGAATCAGACGCGGGGAATCAGAGGCGGGGATTCAGAGCTGGGGAATCAGAAGCGGGGAATCAGAGTTGGGGAATCAGAGGCGGGGAATCAGATATGGGGAATCAGAGGCAGGGAATCAGAGGCGGGGAATCAGAGGCAGGGAATCAGACGCGGGGAATCTGAGGCGGGGAATCAGAGCTGGGGAATCAGAGGTGGGGAATCAGAGTTGGGGAATCAGAGGCAGCGAATTGGATGTGCGGAATCAGAGATGGGGAATCAGAGGTGGGGAATCAGAGGCGGTGAATCAGAGATGGGGAATCAGAGGCGGGGAATCAGAGGCAGGAAATCAGACACGGGGATTCAGAGGATGGGAATCAGAGGCAGGGAATCAGACGCGGGGAATCTGAGGCGGGGAATCAGAGCTGGGGAATCTGAGGCAGGGAATCAGAGTTGCGGATTCAGAGGCGGGGAATCAGATATGGGGAAACAGAGGCGGGGAATCAGAGGCGGGCAAACAGAGGCGGGGAATTAGATATGGGGAATCAGAGGTAGGGAATCAGAGGTGGTGAATCAGTGATGGGGAATCACAGGCGGGGAATCAGAGGCAGGGAATAGAACGCGGGGAATCAGAGGCAGGGAATCAGAGCTGGGGAATCAGAGGCGTGGAATCATAGTTGGGAATCAGAGGCGGGAATCAGATATGGGGAAACAGAGGCGGGGAATCAGAGGCGGGGAAACAGAGGCGGGGAATCAGATATGGGGAATCGGATGCAGGGAATCAGAGGCGGGGAATCAGAGCTGGGGAATCAGAGGCGGGGAATCAGAGTTGGGGCCTCAGAGGTGGGGAATTAGATATAGGGAAACAGAGGCGGGGAATCAGAGGCGGGGAAACAGAGGCGGGGAATCAGATATGGGGAATCAGAGGTGGGGAATCAGAGGCAGGGAATCAGATGTGCGGAATCAGAGATGGGGAATCAGAGGCAGGGAATCAGAAGCGGGGAATCAGAGGCCGGGAATCAGAGGCCGGGAATCAGATGCTGGGAATAAGAGGCCGGGAATCAGAGGAGGGGAATCAGAGTCCGGGAATCAGAGATGGGGATTCAGAGGCGGGGAATGAGATATGGAGAATCAGAGGCGGGGAATCAGAGGCGGGGAAACAGAGGCGGGGAATCAGAGGCGGGGAAACAGAGGCGGGGAATCAGATATGGGGAATCAGAGGTGGGGAATCAGAGGCAGGGAATCAGATGTGCGGAATCAGAGATGGGGAATCAGAGGCAGGGAATCAGAAGCGGGGAATCAGATGATGGGAATCAGAGGCCTGGAATCAGAGGCGGGGAATCAGAGGCAGGGAATCAGATGCGGGGAATCAGAGGCGGGGAATCAGAGCTGGGGAATCAGAGGCGGGGTATTAGAGTTGGGGAATCAGAGGCGGGGAATCAGATATGGGGAAACAGAGGTAGGGAATCAGAGGCGGGGAAACATAGGCAGGGAATCGGATGTGCGGAATCAGAGGTGGGGAATCAGAGGCCGTGAATCAGAGGTGGTGAATCAGAGATGGGGAATCAGAGGCGGGGAATCAGAGGCAGGGTATCAGACGCGGGGAATCAGAGGTGGGCAATCAGAGGCGGGGAATCAGATATGGGGAATCAGAGGCGGGGAATCAGAGGCGGGGAAACAGAGGCGGGGTATCAGATATGGGGAATCAGAGGTGGGGCATCAGAGGTTGTGAATCACAGATGGGGAATCATAGGCGGGGAATCAGAGGCAGGGAATCAGACGCGGGGAATCAGAGGCGGGGATTCAGAGCTGGGGAATCAGAAGCGGGGAATCAGAGTTGGGGAATCAGAGGCGGGGAATCAGATATGGGGAATCAGAGGCATGGAATCAGAGGCGGGGAATCAGAGGCAGGGAATCAGACGCGGGGAATCTGAGGCGGGGAATCAGAGCTGGGGAATCAGAGGTGGGGAATCAGAGTTGGGGAATCAGAGGCAGAGAATTGGATGTGCGGAATCAGAGATGGGGAATCAGAGGTGGGGAATCAGAGGCGGTGAATCAGAGATGGGGAATCAGAGGCGGGGAATCAGAGGCAGGAAATCAGACACGGGGATTCAGAGGCTGGGAATCAGAGCTGGGGAATCAGAGGCGGGGAATCATAGTTGGGAATCAGAGGCGGGAATCAGATATGGGGAAACAGTGGCGGGGAATCAGAGGCGGGGAAACAGAGGCGGGGAATCAGATATGGGGAATCGGATGCAGGGAATCAGAGGCGGGGAATCAGAGCTGGGGAATCAGAGGCGGCGAATCAGAGTTGGGGCATCAGAGGTGGGGAATTAGATATAGGGAAACAGAGGCGGGGAATCAGAGGCGGGGAAACAGAGGCGGGGAATCAGATATGGGGAATCAGAGGTGGGGAATCAGAGGCAGGGAATCAGATGTGCGGAATCAGAGATGGGGAATAAGAGGCAGGGAATCAGAAGCGGGGAATCAGAGGCCGGGAATCAGAGGCCGGGAATCAGATGCTGGGAATAAGAGGCCGGGAATCAGAGGAGGGGAATCAGAGTCCGGGAATCAGTGATGGGGATTCAGAGGCGGGGAATGAGATATGGAGAATCAGAGGCGGGGAATCAGAGGCAGGGAAACAGAGGTGGGGAATCAGATATGGGGAATCAGAGGTGGCGAATCAAAGGCGGTGAATCAGAGATGGGGAATCAGAGGCGGGGAATCAGAGGCAGGGAATCAGATGCGGGGAATCAGAGGCGGGGAATCAGAGCTGGCGAATCAGAGGCTGGGAATCAGAGGTGGGCAATCAGAGGCGGGGAAACAGAGGCGGGGAATCAAATATAGGGAATCAGAGGTGGGGAATCAGAGGTTGTGAATCAGAGATGGGGAATCAAGGCGGGGAATCAGAGGCAGGGAATCAGACGCGGGGAAACAGAGGCGGGGATTCAGAGCTGGGGAATCAGAGGCGGGGAATCAGAGTTGGGGAATCAGAGGCAGGGAATCAGATATGGGGAATCAGAGGTGGGGAATCAGAGGCAGGGAATCAGATGTGCGGAATCAGAGATGGGGAATCAGAGGCAGGGAATCAGAATCAGAAGAAGGGAATCAGAGGCCGGGAATCAGAGGCCGGAATCAGATGCTGGGAATCAGAGGCCTGGAATCAGAGGCGGGGAATCAGAGGCAGGGAATCAGATGCGGGGAATCAGAGGCGGGGAATCAGAGCTGGGGAATCAGAGGCGGGGTATTAGAGTTGGGGAATCAGAGGCGGGGAATCAGATATGGGGAAACAGAGGTGGGGAATCAGAGGCGGGGAAACAGAGGCAGGGAATCAGATATGGGGAATCAGAGGTGGGGCATCAGAGGTTGTGAATCACAGATGGGGAATCAGAGGCGGGGAATCAGAGGCAGGGAATCAGACGCGGGGAATCAGAGGCGGGGATTCAGAGCTGGGGAATCAGAAGCGGGGAATCAGAGTTGGGGAATCAGAGGCGGGGAATCAGATATGGGGAATCAGAGGCAGGGAATCAGAGGCGGGGAATCAGAGGCAGGGAATCAGACGCGGGGAATCTGAGGCGGGGAATCAGAGCTGGGGAATCAGAGGTGGGGAATCAGAGTTGAGGAATCAGAGGCAGGGAATTGGATGTGCGGAATCAGAGAGGGGGAATCAGAGGTGGGGAATCAGAGGCGGTGAATCAGAGATGGGGAATCAGAGGCGGGGAATCAGAGGCAGGAAATCAGACACGGGGATTCAGAGGCTGGGAATCAGACGGGGGGAATCAAAGGCGGGGAATCAGAGCTGGGGAATCTGAGGCAGGGAATCAGAGTTGGGGATTCAGAGGCGGGGAATCAGATATGGGGAAACAGAGGCGGGGAATCAGAGGCGGGCAAACAGAGGCGGGGAATTAGATATGGGGAATCAGAGGTAGGGAATCAGAGGTGGTGAATCAGTGATGGGGAATCACAGGCGGGGAATCAGACGCAGGGAATAGGACGCGGGGAATCAGAGGCAGGGAATCAGAGCTGGGGAATCAGAGGAGGGGATTCATAGTTGGGAATCAGAGGCGGGAATCAGATATGGGGAAACAGAGGCGGGGAATCAGAGGCGGGGAAACAGAGGCGGGGAATCAGTTATGGGGAATCAGAAGTGGGGAATCAGAGGCAGGGAATCAGATGTGCGGAATCAGAGATGGGGAATAAGAGGCAGGGAATCAGAATCAGAAGCGGGGAATCAGAGGCCGGGAATCAGAGGCCGGGAATCAGATGCTGGGAATAAGAGGCCGGGAATCAGAGGTGGGGAATCAGAGGTGGCGAATCAAAGGCGGTGAATTAGAGATGGGGAATCAGAGGCGGGGAATCAGAGGCAGGGAATCAGATGCGGGGAATCAGAGGCGGGGAATCAGAGCTGGCGAATCAGAGGCGGGGAATCAGAGGTGGGCAATCAGAGGCGGGGAATCAGATATGGGGAATCAGAGGCGGGGAATCAGAGGCAGGGAAACAGAGGCGGGGAATCAAATATAGGGAATCAGAGGTGGGGAATCAGAGGTTGTGAATCAGAGATGGGGAATCAAGGCGGGGAATCAGAGGCAGGGAATCAGACACGGGGAATCAGAGGCGGGGATTCAGAGCTGGGGAATCAGAGGCGGGGAATCAGAGTTGGGGAATCAGAGGCAGGGAATCAGAGGCGGGGAATCAGAGGCGGGGAATCAGAGCCGGGGAATCAGATATGGGGAATCAGAGGTGGGGAATCAGGGGCAGGGAATCAGTGGCAGGGAATCAGAGGCGGGGAATCAGAGGCGGGGAATCAGAGGCAGGGAATCAGACACGGGGAATCAGAGGCGGGGAATCAGAGATGGGGAATCAGAGGCGGGGAATCAGAGGCAGGGAATTGGACGCCGGGAATCAGAGTCGGGGAATCAGAGCTGGGGAATCAGAGGCGGGGAATCAGAGTTGGGGAATCAGAGGCGGGGACTCAGATATGGGGAAATAGAGGCGGGGAATCAGATATGGGGAATCAGAGGTGTGGAATCAGAGGTTGGGAATCAGAGGAAGGGAATCAGAGTCGGGGAAACAGAGGCGGGGAATCAGATATGTGGAATCAGAGGTGGCGAATCAAAAGCGGTGAAACAGAGATGGGGAATCAGGGCAGGGAATCAGAGGCAGGGAATCAAACACGGGGAATCAGAGCTGGGGAATCAGAGGCGGGGAATCAGAGTTGGGAATCAGAGGCGGGGAATCAGAGGCGGGGAAACAGAGGCGGGGAATCAGATATGGGGAATCAGAGGTGGGGAATCAGAGGTTGGGAATCAGAGGCAGGGAATCAGAGGCGGGGAATCAGAGGCGGGGAATCAGAGGAAGGGAATCAGATGTGCGGAATCGGAGATGGGGAATCAGAGGCAGGTAATCAGAGGCGGGGAATCAGAGGCGGGGAATCAGAGGCCGGGAATCAGATATGGGGAAACTGAGGCGGGGAATCCGAGGCGGGGAAACAGAGGCGGGGAGTCAGATATGGGGAATCAGAGGTGGGGAATCAGAGGTTGGGAATCAGAGGCAGGGAATCAGAGGCTTGGAATCAGATGCAGGGAATCAGATGCGGGGCATCAGAGGCGGGGAATCAGAGCTGGGGAATCAGAGGTGGGGAATCAGATTTGGGGAATCAGAGGTGTGGACTTAGATATTGGGAAACAGAGGCGGGGAATCAGAGGCGGGGAAACAGAGGCGGGGAATCAGATATGGGGAATCAGAGGCGGGGAATCAGAGGCAGGGAATCAGATGTGCGGAATCAGAGATGGGGAATCAGAGGCAGGGAATCAGAATCAGAAGCAGGGAATCAGAGGCCGGGAATCAGAGGCCGGAATCAGATGATGGGAATCAGAGGCCTGGAATCAGAGGCGGGGAATCAGAGGCAGGGAATCAGATGCGGGGAATCAGAGGCGGGGAATCAGAGCTGGGGAATCAGAGGCGGGGTATTAGAGTTGGGGAATCAGAGGCGGGGAATCAGATATGGGGAAACAGAGGTAGGGAATCAGAGGCGGGGAAACAGAGGCAGGGAATCAGATATGGGGAATCAGAGGCGGGGAATCAGAGGTGGGGAAACATAGGCAGGGAATCGGATGTGCGGAATCAGAGATGGGGAATCAGAGGCCGGGAATCAGAGGTGGTGAATCAGAGATGGGGAATCAGAGGCGGGGAATCAGAGGCAGGGTATCAGACGCGGGGAATCAGAGGTGGGCAATCAGAGGCGGGGAATTAGATATGGGGAATCAGAGGCGGGGAATCAGAGGCGGGGAAACAGAGGCGGGAAATCAGATATGGGGAATCAGAGGTGGGGCATCAGAGGTTGTGAATCACAGATGGGGAATCAGAGGCGGGGAATCAGAGGCAGGGAATCAGACGCGGGGAATCAGAGGCGGGGATTCAGAGCTGGGGAATCAGAAGCGGGGAATCAGAGTTGGGGAATCAGAGGCGGGGAATCAGATATGGGGAATCAGAGGCAGGGAATCAGAGGTGGGGAATCAGAGGCAGGGAATCAGACGCGGGGAATCTGAGGCGGGGAATCAGAGCTGGGGAATCAGAGGTGGGGAATCAGAGTTGGGGAATCAGAGGCAGGGAATTGGATGTGCGGAATCAGAGATGGGGAATCAGAGGTGGGGAATCAGAGGCGGTGAATCAGAGATGGGGAATCAGTGGCGGGGAATCAGAGGCAGGAAATCAGACACGGGGATTCAGAGGCTGGGAATCAGAGGCAGGGAATCAGACGCGGGGAATCTGAGGCGGGGAATCAGAGCTGGGGAATCTGAGGCAGGGAATCAGAGTTGGGGATTCAGAGGCGGGGAATCAGATATGGGGAAACAGAGGCGGGGAATCAGAGGCGGGCAAACAGAGGCGGGGAATTAGATATGGGGAATCAGAGGTAGGGAATCAGAGGTGGTGAATCAGTGATGGGGAATCACAGGCGGGGAATCAGAGGCAGGGAATAGAACGCGGGGAATCAGAGGCAGGGAATCAGAGCTGGGGAATCAGAGGCGGGGAATCATAGTTGGGAATCAGAGGCGGGAATCAGATATGGGGAAACAGAGGCGGGGAATCAGAGGCGGGGAAACAGAGGCGGGGAATCAGATATGGGGAATCGGATGCAGGGAATCAGAGGCGGGGAATCAGAGCTGGGGAATCAGAGGCGGGGAATCAGAGATGGGGCATCAGAGGTGGGGAATTAGATATAGGGAAACAGAGGCGGGGAATCAGAGGCGGGGAAACAGAGGCGGGGAATCAGATATGGGGAATCAGAGGTGGGGAATCAGAGGCAGGGAATCAGATGTGCGGAATCAGAGATGGGGAATCAGAGGCAGGGAATCAGAAGCGGGGAATCAGAGGCTGGGAATCAGAGGCCGGGAATCAGATGCTGGGAATAAGAGGCCGGGAATCAGAGGAGGGGAATCAGAGTCCGGGAATCAGAGATGGGGATTCAGAGGCGGGGAATGAGATATGGAGAATCAGAGGCGGGGAATCAGAGGCGGGGAAACAGAGGTGGGGAATCAGATATGGGGAATCAGAGGTGGCGAATCAATGGTGGTGAATCAGAGATGGGGAATCAGAGGCGGGGAATCAGAGGCAGGGAATCAGATGCGGGGAATCAGAGGCGGGGAATCAGAGCTGGCGAATCAGAGGCTGGGAATCAGAGGTGGGCAATCAGAGGCTGGGAATCAGATATGGGGAATCAGAGGCGGGGAATCAGAGGCGGGGAAACAGAGGCGGGGAATCAAATATAGGGAATCAGAGGTGGGGAATCAGAGGTTGTGAATCAGAGATGGGGAATCAAGGCGGGGAATCAGAGACAGGGAATCAGACGCGGGGAAACAGAGGCGGGGATTCAGAGCTGGGGAATCAGAGGCGGGGAATCAGAGTTGGGGAATCAGAGGCAGGGAATCAGATATGGGGAATCAGAGGTGGGGAATCAGAGGCAGGGAATCAGATGTGCGGAATTAGAGATGGGGAATCAGAGGCAGGGAATCAGAATCAGGAGAAGGGAATCAGAGGCCGGGAATCAGAGGCCGGAATCAGATGCTGGGAATCAGAGGCCTGGAATCAGAGGCGGGGAATCAGAGGCAGGGAATCAGATGCGGGGAATCAGACGCGGGGAATCAGAGCTGGGGAATCAGAGGCGGGGTATTAGAGTTGGGGAATCAGAGGCGGGGAATCAGATATGGGGAAACAGAGGTGGGGAATCAGAGGCGGGGAAACAGAGGCAGGGAATCAGATATGGGGAATCAGAGGTGGGGCATCAGAGGTTGTGAATCACAGATGGGGAATCAGAGGCGGGGAATCAGAGGCAGGGAATCAGACGCGGGGAATCAGAGGCGGGGATTCAGAGCTGGGGAATCAGAAGCGGGGAATCAGAGTTGGGGAATCAGAGGCGGGGAATCAGATATGGGGAATCAGAGGCAGGGAATCAGAGGCGGGGAATCAGAGGCAGGGAATCAGACGCGGGGAATCTGAGGCGGGGAATCAGAGCTGGGGAATCAGAGGTGGGGAATCAGAGTTGAGGAATCAGAGGCAGGGAATTGGATGTGCGGAATCAGAGAGGGGGAATCAGAGGTGGGGAATCAGAGGCGGTGAATCAGAGATGGGGAATCAGAGGCGGGGAATCAGAGGCAGGAAATCAGACACGGGGATTCAGAGGCTGGGAATCAGACGGGGGGAATCAAAGGCGGGGAATCAGAGCTGGGGAATCTGAGGCAGGGAATCAGAGTTGGGGATTCAGAGGCGGGGAATCAGATATGGGTAAACAGAGGCGGGGAATCAGAGGCGGGCAAACAGAGGCGGGGAATTAGATATGGGGAATCAGAGGTAGGGAATCAGAGGCGGGGAATCAGAGCTGGGGAATCAAAGGCGGGGAATCAGAGTTGGGGCATCAGAGGTGGGGAATTAGATATAGGGAAACAGAAGCGGGGAATCAGAGGCGGGGAAACAGAGGCGGGGAATCAGATATGGGGAATCAGAGGTGGGGAATCAGAGGCAGGGAATCAGATGTGCGGAATCAGAGATGGGGAATAAGAGGCAGGGAATCAGAATCAGAAGCGGGGAATCAGAGGCCGGGAATCAGAGGCCGGGAATCAGATGCTGGGAATAAGAGGCCGGGAATCAGAGGTGGGGAATCAGATATGGGGAATCAGAGGTGGCGAATCAAAGGCGGTGAATCAGAGATGGGGAATCAGAGGCGGGGAATCAGAGGCAGGGAATCAGATGCGGGGAATCAGAGGCGGGGAATCAGAGCTGGCGAATCAGAGGCTGTGAATCAGAGGTGGGCAATCAGAGGCGGGGAATCAGATATGGGGAATCAGAGGCGGGGAATCAGAGGCGGGGAAACAGAGGAGGGGAATCAAATATAGGGAATCAGAGGTGGGGAATCAGAGGTTGTGAATCAGAGATGGGGAATCAGAGGCAGGGAATCAGAGATGGGGAATCGGTGGCAGGGAATCAGAGGCGGGGAATCAGAGGCGGGGAATCAAAGGCAGGGAATCAGACACGGGGAATCAGAGGCAGGGAATCAGAGATGGGGAATCAGAGGCGGGGAATCAGAGGCAGGGAATCGGATGCCGGGAATCAGAGTCGGGGAATCAGAGCTGGGGAATCAGAGGCAGGGAATCAGAATCAGAAGCAGGGAATCAGAGGCCGGGAATCAGAGGCCGGAATCAGATGATGGGAATCAGAGGCCTGGAATCAGAGGCGGGGAATCAGAGGCAGGGAATCAGATGCGGGGAATCAGAGGCGGGGAATCAGAGCTGGGGAATCAGAGGCGGGGTATTAGAGTTGGGGAATCAGAGGCGGGGAATCAGATATGGGGAAACAGAGGTAGGGAATCAGAGGCGGGGAAACAGAGGCAGGGAATCAGATATGGGGAATCAGAGGCGGGGAATCAGAGGTGGGGAAACATAGGCAGGGAATCGGATGTGCGGAATCAGAGATGGGGAATCAGAGGCCGGGAATCAGAGGTGGTGAATCAGAGATGGGGAATCAGAGACGGGGAATCAGAGGCAGGGTATCAGACGCGGGGAATCAGAGGTGGGCAATCAGAGGCGGGGAATCAGATATGGGGAATCAGAGGCGGGGAATCAGAGGCGGGGAAACAGAGGCGGGGAATCAGATATGGGGAATCAGAGGTGGGGCATCAGAGGTTGTGAATCACAGATGGGGAATCAGAGGCGGGGAATCAGAGGCAGGGAATCAGACGCGGGGAATCAGAGGCGGGGATTCAGAGCTGGGGAATCAGAAGCGGGGAATCAGAGTTGGGGAATCAGAGGCGGGGAATCAGATATGGGGAATCAGAGGAAGGGAATCAGAGGTGGGGAATCAGAGGCAGGGAATCAGACGCGGGGAATCTGAGGCGGGGAATCAGAGCTGGGGAATCAGAGGTGGGGAATCAGAGTTGGGGAATCAGAGGCAGGGAATTGGATGTGCGGAATCAGAGATGGGGAATCAGAGGTGGGGAATCAGAGGCGGTGAATCAGAGATGGGGAATCAGTGGCGGGGAATCAGAGGCAGGAAATCAGACACGGGGATTCAGAGGCTGGGAATCAGAGGCAGGGAATCAGACGCGGGGAATCTGAGGCGGGGAATCAGAGCTGGGGAATCTGAGGCAGGGAATCAGAGTTGGGGATTCAGAGGCGGGGAATCAGATATGGGGAAACAGAGGCGGGGAATCAGAGGCGGGCACACAGAGGCGGGGAATTAGATATGGGGAATCAGAGGTAGGGAATCAGAGGTGGTGAATCAGTGATGGGGAATCACAGGCGGGGAATCAGAGGCAGGGAATAGAACGCGGGGAATCAGAGGCAGGGAATCAGAGCTGGGGAATCAGAGGCGGGGAATCATAGTTGGGAATCAGAGGCGGGAATCAGATATGGGGAAACAGAGGCGGGGAATCAGAGGCGGGGAAACAGAGGCGGGGAATCAGATATGGGGAATCGGATGCAGGGAATCAGAGGCGGGGAATCAGAGCTGGGGAATCAGAGGCGGGGAATCAGAGTTGGGGCATCAGAGGTGGGGAATTAGATATAGGGAAACAGAGGCGGGGAATCAGAGGCGGGGAAACAGAGGCGGGGAATCAGATATGGGGAATCAGAGGTGGGGAATCAGAGGCAGGGAATCAGATGTGCGGAATCAGAGATGGGGAATCAGAGGCAGGGAATCAGAAGCGGGGAATCAGAGGCCGGGAATCAGAGGCCGGGAATCAGAGGAGGGGAATCAGAGTCCGGGAATCAGAGATGGGGATTCAGAGGCGGGGAATGAGATATGGAGAATCAGAGGCGGGGAATCAGAGGCGGGGAAACAGAGGTGGGGAATCAGATATGGGGAATCAGAGGTGGCGAATCAAAGGTGGTGAATCAGAGATGGGGAATCAGAGGCGGGGAATCAGAGGCAGGGAATCAGATGCGGGGAATCAGAGGCGGGGAATCAGAGCTGGCGAATCAGAGGCTGGGAATCAGAGGTGGGCAATCAGAGGCGGGGAATCAGATATGGGGAATCAGAGGCGGGGAATCAGAGGCGGGGAAACAGAGGCGGGGAATCAAATATAGGGAATCAGAGGTGGGGAATCAGAGGTTGTGAATCAGAGATGGGGAATCAAGGCGGGGAATCAGAGGCAGGGAATCAGACGCGGGGAAACAGAGGCGGGGATTCAGAGCTGGGGAATCAGAGGCGGGGAATCAGAGTTGGGGAATCAGAGGCAGAGAATCAGATATGGGGAATCAAAGGTGGGGAATCAGAGGCAGGGAATCAGATGTGCGGAATTAGAGATGGGGAATCAGAGGCAGGGAATCAGAATCAGAAGAAGGGAATCAGAGGCCGGGAATCAGAGGCCGGAATCAGATGCTGGGAATCAGAGGCCTGGAATCAGAGGCGGGGAATCAGAGGCAGGGAATCAGATGCGGGGAATCAGACGCGGGGAATCAGAGCTGGGGAATCAGAGGCGGGGTATTAGAGTTGGGGAATCAGAGGCGGGGAATCAGATATGGGGAAACAGAGGTGGGGAATCAGAGGCGGGGAAACAGAGGCAGGGAATCAGATATGGGGAATCAGAGTTGGGGCATCAGAGGTTGTGAATCACAGATGGGGAATCAGAGGCGGGGAATCAGAGGCAGGGAATCAGACGCGGGGAATCAGAGGCGGGGATTCAGAGCTGGGGAATCAGAAGCGGGGAATAAGAGTTGGGGAATCAGAGGCGGGGAATCAGATATGGGGAATCAGAGGCAGGGAATCAGAGGCGGGGAATCAGAGGCAGGGAATCAGACGCGGGGAATCTGAGGCGGGGAATCAGAGCTGGGGAATCAGAGGTGGGGAATCAGAGTTGAGGAATCAGAGGCAGGGAATTGGATGTGCGGAATCAGAGAGGGGGAATCAGAGGTGGGGAATCAGAGGCGGTGAATCAGAGATGGGGAATCAGAGGCGGGGAATCAGAGGCAGGAAATCAGACACGGGGATTCAGAGGCTGGGAATCAGACGGGGGGAATCAAAGGCGGGGAATCAGAGCTGGGGAATCTGAGGCAGGGAATCAGAGTTGGGGATTCAGAGGCGGGGAATCAGATATGGGGAAACAGAGGCGGGGAATCAGAGGCGGGCAAACAGAGGCGGGGATTTAGATGTGGGGAATCAGAGGTAGGGAATCAGAGGCGGGGAATCAGAGCTGGGGAATCAGAGGCGGGGAATCAGAGTTGGGGCATCAGAGGTGGGGAATTAGATATAGGGAAACAGAGGCGGGGAATCAGAGGCGGGGAAACAGAGGCGGGGAATCAGATATGGGGAATCAGAGGTGGGGAATCAGATGCGGGGAATCAGAGGCGGGGAATCAAAGGCAGGGAATCAGACACGGGGAATCAGAGGCAGGGAATCAGAGATGGGGAATCAGAGGCGGGGAATCAGAGGCAGGGAATCGGATGCCGGGAATCAGAGTCGGGGAATCAGAGCTGGGGAATCAGAGGCAGGGAATCAGAATCAGAAGCAGGGAATCAGAGGCCGGGAATCAGAGGCCGGAATCAGATGATGGGAATCAGAGGCCTGGAATCAGAGGCGGGGAATCAGAGGCAGGGAATCAGATGCGGGGAATCAGAGGCGGGGAATCAGAGCTGGGGAATCAGAGGCGGGGTATTAGAGTTGGGGAATCAGAGGCGGGGAATCAGATATGGGGAAACAGAGGTAGGGAATCAGAGGCGGGGAAACAGAGGCAGGGAATCAGATATGGGGAATCAGAGGCGGGGAATCAGAGGTGGGGAAACATAGGCAGGGAATCGGATGTGCGGAATCAGAGATGGGGAATCAGAGGCCGGGAATCAGAGGTGGTGAATCAGAGATGGGGAATCAGAGACGGGGAATCAGAGGCAGGGTATCAGACGCGGGGAATCAGAGGTGGGCAATCAGAGGCGGGGAATCAGATATGGGGAATCAGAGGCGGGGAATCAGAGGCGGGGAAACAGAGGCGGGGAATCAGATATGGGGAATCAGAGGTGGGGCATCAGAGGTTGTGAATCACAGATGGGGAATCAGAGGCGGGGAATCAGAGGCAGGGAATCAGACGCGGGGAATCAGAGGCGGGGATTCAGAGCTGGGGAATCAGAAGCGGGGAATCAGAGTTGGGGAATCAGAGGCGGGGAATCAGATATGGGGAATCAGAGGAAGGGAATCAGAGGTGGGGAATCAGAGGCAGGGAATCAGACGCGGGGAATCTGAGGCGGGGAATCAGAGCTGGGGAATCAGAGGTGGGGAATCAGAGTTGGGGAATCAGAGGCAGGGAATTGGATGTGCGGAATCAGAGATGGGGAATCAGAGGTGGGGAATCAGAGGCGGTGAATCAGAGATGGGGAATCAGTGGCGGGGAATCAGAGGCAGGAAATCAGACACGGGGATTCAGAGGCTGGGAATCAGAGGCAGGGAATCAGACGCGGGGAATCTGAGGCGGGGAATCAGAGTTGGGGCATCAGAGGTGGGGAATTAGATATAGGGAAACAGAGGCGGGGAATCAGAGGCGGGGAAACAGAGGCGGGGAATCAGATATGGGGAATCAGAGGTGGGGAATCAGAGGCAGGGAATCAGATGTGCGGAATCAGAGATGGGGAATCAGAGGCAGGGAATCAGAAGCGGGGAATCAGAGGCCGGGAATCAGAGGCCGGGAATCAGAGGAGGGGAATCAGAGTCCGGGAATCAGAGATGGGGATTCAGAGGCGGGGAATGAGATATGGAGAATCAGAGGCGGGGAATCAGAGGCGGGGAAACAGAGGTGGGGAATCAGATATGGGGAATCAGAGGTGGCGAATCAAAGGTGGTGAATCAGAGATGGGGAATCAGAGGCGGGGAATCAGAGGCAGGGAATCAGATGCGGGGAATCAGAGGCGGGGAATCAGAGCTGGCGAATCAGAGGCTGGGAATCAGAGGTGGGCAATCAGAGGCGGGGAATCAGATATGGGGAATCAGAGGCGGGGAATCAGAGGCGGGGAAACAGAGGCGGGGAATCAAATATAGGGAATCAGAGGTGGGGAATCAGAGGTTGTGAATCAGAGATGGGGAATCAAGGCGGGGAATCAGAGGCAGGGAATCAGACGCGGGGAAACAGAGGCGGGGATTCAGAGCTGGGGAATCAGAGGCGGGGAATCAGAGTTGGGGAATCAGAGGCAGAGAATCAGATATGGGGAATCAAAGGTGGGGAATCAGAGGCAGGGAATCAGATGTGCGGAATTAGAGATGGGGAATCAGAGGCAGGGAATCAGAATCAGAAGAAGGGAATCAGAGGCCGGGAATCAGAGGCCGGAATCAGATGCTGGGAATCAGAGGCCTGGAATCAGAGGCGGGGAATCAGAGGCAGGGAATCAGATGCGGGGAATCAGACGCAGGGAATCAGAGCTGGGGAATCAGAGGCGGGGTATTAGAGTTGGGGAATCAGAGGCGGGGAATCAGATATGGGGAAACAGAGGTGGGGAATCAGAGGCGGGGAAACAGAGGCAGGGAATCAGATATGGGGAATCAGAGTTGGGGCATCAGAGGTTGTGAATCACAGATGGGGAATCAGAGGCGGGGAATCAGAGGCAGGGAATCAGACGCGGGGAATCAGAGGCGGGGATTCAGAGCTGGGGAATCAGAAGCGGGGAATAAGAGTTGGGGAATCAGAGGCGGGGAATCAGATATGGGGAATCAGAGGCAGGGAATCAGAGGCGGGGAATCAGAGGCAGGGAATCAGACGCGGGGAATCTGAGGCGGGGAATCAGAGCTGGGGAATCAGAGGTGGGGAATCAGAGTTGAGGAATCAGAGGCAGGGAATTGGATGTGCGGAATCAGAGAGGGGGAATCAGAGGTGGGGAATCAGAGGCGGTGAATCAGAGATGGGGAATCAGAGGCGGGGAATAAGAGGCAGGAAATCAGACACGGGGATTCAGAGGCTGGGAATCAGACGGGGGAATCAAAGGCGGGGAATCAGAGCTGGGGAATCTGAGGCAGGGAATCAGAGTTGGGGATTCAGAGGCGGGGAATCAGATATGGGGAAACAGAGGCGGGGAATCAGAGGCGGGCAAACAGAGGCGGGGATTTAGATGTGGGGAATCAGAGGTAGGGAATCAGAGGCGGGGAATCAGAGCTGGGGAATCAGAGGCGGGGAATCAGAGTTGGGGCATCAGAGGTGGGGAATTAGATATAGGGAAACAGAGGCGGGGAATCAGAGGCGGGGAAACAGAGGCGGGGAATCAGATATGGGGAATCAGAGGTGGGGAATCAGATGCGGGGAATCAGAGGCGGGGAATCAGATGCTGGGAATAAGAGGCGGGGAATCAGAGGTGGGGAATCAGATATGGGGAATCAGAGGTGGCGAATCAAAGGCGGTGAATCAGACATGGGGAATCAGAGGCGGGGAATCAGAGGCAGGGAATCAGATGCGGGGAATCAGAGGCGGGGAATCAGAGCTGGCGAATCAGAGGCTGTGAATCAGAGGTGGGCAATCAGAGGCGGGGAATCAGATATGGGGAATCAGAGGCGGGGAATCAGAGGCGGGGAAACAGAGGCGGGGAATCAAATATAGGGAATCAGAGGTGGGGAATCAGAGGTTGTGAATCAGAGATGGGGAATCAAGGCGGGGAATCAGAGGCCGGGAATCAGAGGCCGGGAATCAGATGCTGGGAATAAGAGGCCGGGAATCAGAGGTGGGGAATCAGATATGGGGAATCAGAGGTGGCGAATCAAAGGCGGTGAATCAGAGATGGGGAATCAGAGGCGGGGAATCAGAGGCAGGGAATCAGATGCGGGGAATCAGAGGCGGGGAATCAGAGCTGGCGAATCAGAGGCTGTGAATCAGAGGTGGGCAATCAGAGGCGGGGAATCAGATATGGGGAATCAGAGGCGGGGAATCAGAGGCGGGGAAACAGAGGCGGGGAATCAAATATAGGGAATCAGAGGTGGGGAATCAGAGGTTGTGAATCAGAGATGGGGAATCAAGGCGGGGAATCAGAGGCAGGGAATCAGACGCGGGGAATCAGAGGAGGGGATTCAGAGCTGGGGAATCAGAGGCGGGGAATCAGAGTTGGGGAATCAGAGGCAGCGAATCAGATATGGGGAATCAGAGGCGGGGAATCAGAGGCGGGGAAACAGAGGCGGGGAATCAGATGTGGGGAATCAGAGGTGGGGAATCAGGGGCAGGGAATCGGTGGCAGGGAATCAGATGCGGGGAATCAGAGGTGGGGAATCAAAGGCAGGGAATCAGACACGGGGAATCAGAGGCGGGGAATCAGAGATGGGGAATCAGAGGCGGGGAATCAGAGGCAGGGAATCGGATGCCGGGAATCAGAGTCGGGGAATCAGAGCTGGGGAATCAGAGGCGGGGAATCAGAGTTGGGGAATCAGAGGCGGGGAATCAGATATGGGGAAATAGAGGCGGGGAATCAGATATGGGGAATCAGAGGTGTGGAATCAGTGGTTGGGAATCAGAGGCAGGGAATCAGAGTCGGGGAAACAGAGGCGGGGAATCAGATATGGGGAATCAGAGGTGGCGAATCAAAGGCGGTGAAACAGAGATGGGGAATCAGGGCAGGGAATCAGAGGCAGGGAATCAAACACGGGGAATCAGAGCTGGGGAATCAGAGGCGGGGAATCAGAGTTGGGAATCAGAGGCGGGGAATCAGAGGCGGGGAAACAGAGGCGGGGAATTAGATATGGGGAATCAGAGGTGGGGAATCCGAGGTTGGGAATCAGAGGCAGGGAATCAGAGGTGGAAAATCAGAGGCGGGGAATCAGAGGAAGAGAATCAGATGTGCGGAATCGGAGATGGGGAATCAGAGGCAGGGAATCAGAGGCGGGGAATCAGAGGCGGGGAATCAGAGGCCGGGAATCAGATATGGGGAAACAGAGGCGGGGAATCCGAGGCGGGGAAACAGAGGCGGGGAATCAGATATGGGGAGTCAGAGGTGGGGCATCAGAGGTTGGGATTCAGAGGCAGGGAATCAGAGGCTTGGAATCAGATGCAGGGAATCAGATGCGGGGAATCAGAGGCGGGGAATCAGAGCTGGGGAATCAGAGGTGGGGAATCAGATATGGGGAATCAGAGGCGGGGACTTAGATATTGGGAAACAGAGGCTGGGAATCAGAGGGGGGGAAACCCAGGCGGGGAATCAGATATGGGGAATCAGAGATGGGGAAGCAGAGGCAGGGAATCAGAATCAGAAGCAGGGAATCAGAGGCCGGGAATCAGAGGCCGGAATCAGATGCTGGGAATCAGAGGCCTGGAATCAGAGGCGGGGAATCAGAGGCAGTGAATCCGATGCGGGGAATCAGAGGCGGGGAATCAGAGCTGGGGAATCAGAGGCGGGGTATTAGAGTGTGGGAATCAGAGGCGGGGAATCAGATATGGGGAAACAGAGGTGGGGAATCAGAGGTGGGGAAACAGAGGCAGGGAATCAGATATGGGGAATCAGAGGCGGGGAATCAGAGGTGGGGAATCATAGGCAGGGAATCGGATGTGCGGAATCATAGATGGGGAATCAGAGGCTGGGAATCAGAGGTGGTGAATCAGAGATGGGGAATCAGAGGCGGGGAATCAGAGGCAGGGAATCAGACGCGGGGAATCAGAGGTGGGCAATCAGAGGCGGGGAATCAGATATGGGGAATCAGAGGCGGAGAATCAGAGGCGGGGAAACAGAGGCGGGGAATCAGATATGCGGAATCAGAGGTGGGGCATCAGAGGTTGTGAATCACAGATGGGGAATCAGAGGCGGGGAATCAGAGGCAGGGAATCAGACGCGGGGAATCAGAGTTGGGGAATCAGAGGCGGGGAATCAGATATGGGGAATCAGAGGCAGGGAATCAGAGGCGGGAAAACAGAGGCGGGGAATCAGATCTGGGGAATCAGAGGCGGGGAATCAGAGGCAGGGAATCAGACACGGGGAATCAGAGGCGGGGAATCAGAGATGGGGAATCAGAGGCGGGGAATCAGAGGCAGGGAATCGGATGCCGGGAATCAGAGGCGGGAAATCAGAGCTGGGGAATCAGAGGCGGGGAATCAGAGTTGGGGAATCAGAGGCGGCGAAGCAGATATGGGGAAATAGAGGCGGGGAATCAGATATTGGGAATCAGAGGCGGGGAATCAGATATGGGGAATCAGAGGCTGGGAATCAGAGGGCGGGAAACAGAGGCGCGGAATAAGATATGGGGAATCAGAGGTGGGGAATCAGGGGCGGGGAATCAGTGGCAGGGAATCAGAGGCGGGGAATCAGAGGCGTGGAATCAAAGGAAGGGAATCAGACACGGGGAATCAGAGGTGGGGAATCAGAGATGGGGAATCAGAGGAGGGGAATCACAGGCAGGGAATCAGACGCGGGGAATCAGAGGCGGGGAATCAGAGGTAGGGAATCAGAGTCGGGGAATCATAGGCAGGGAATCGGTTGTGCGGAATCAGAGATGGGGAATCAGATGTGGGGAATCAGAGGCAGTGAATCAGAGGCGGGGAAACAGAGGCGGGGAATCAAATATAGGGAATCAGAGGTGGGGAATCAGAGGTTGTGAATCAGAGATGGGGAATCAAGGCGGGGAATCAGAGGCAGGGAATCAGACGCGGTAAATCAGAGGCGGGGATTCAGAGCTGGGGAATCAGAGGCGGTGAATCAGAGTTTGGGAATCAGAGGCAGGGAATCAGATATGGGGAATCAGAGGTGGGGAATCAGAGGCGGGGAAACAGAGGCGGGGAATCAGATATGGGGAATCAGAATTGGGGAATCAGGGGCAGGGAATCAGTGGCAGGGAATCAGAGGCGGGGAATCAGAGGCGGGGAATCAGAGGCAGGGAATCAGACACGGGGAATCAGAGGCGGGGAATGAGAGATGGGGAATCAGAGGCGGGGAATCAGAGGCAGGGAATCGGACTCCGGGAATCAGAGTCGGGGAATCAGAGCTGGGGAATCAGAGGCGGGGAATCAGAGTTGGGGAATCAGAGGCGGGGAATCAGATATGGGGAAATAGAGGCGGGGAATCAGATATGGGGAATCAGAGGTGTGGAATCAGAGGTTGGGAATCAGAGGCAGGGAATCAGAGTCGGGGAAACAGAGGCGGGTAATCAGATATGGGGAAACAGAGGTGGCGAATCAAAGGCGGTGAAACAGAGATGGGGAATCAGGGCAGGGAATCAGAGGCAGGGAATCAAACACGGGGAATCAGAGCTGGGGAATCAGAGGCGGGGAATCAGAGTTGGGAATCAGAGGCGGGGAATCAGAGGTGGGGAAACAGAGGCGGGGAATCAGATATGGGGAATCAGAGGTGGGGAATCCGAGGTTGGGAATCAGAGGCAGGGAATCAGAGGCGGGGAATCAGAGGCGGGGAATCAGAGGAAGGGAATCAGATGTGCGGAATCGGAGATGGGGAATCAGAGGCAGGGAATCAGAGGCGGGGAATCAGAGGCGGGGAATCAGAGGCCGGTAATCAGATATGGGGAAACAGAGGCGGGGAATCCGAGGCGGGGAAACAGAGGCGGGGAATCAGATATGGGGAATCAGAGGTGGGGAATCAGAGGTTGGGAATCAGAGGCAGGGAATCAGAGGCTTGGAATCAGATGCAGGGAATCAGATGCGGGGAATCAGAGGCGGGGAATCAGAGGTGGGGAATCAGAGGTGGGGAATCAGATTTGGGGAATCAGAGGCGGGGACTTAGATATTGGGAAACAGAGGCGGGGAATCAGAGGCGGGGAAACCCAGGCGGGGAATCAGATATGGGGAATCAGAGGTGGGGAATCAGAGGCAAGGAATCAGATGTGCGGAATCAGAGATGGGGTATCAGAGGCAGGGAATCAGAATCAGAAGCAGGGAATCAGAGGCCGGGAATTAGAGGCCGGAATCAGATGCTGGGAATCAGAGGCCTGGAATCAGAGGCGGGGAATCAGAGGCAGGGAATCAGATGCGGGGAATCAGAGGCGGGGAATCAGAGCTGGGGAATCAGAGGCGGGGTATTAGAGTTGGGGAATCAGAGGCGGGGAATCAGATATGGGGAAACAGAGGTGGGGAATCAGAGGCGGGGAAACAGAGGCAGGGAATCAGATATGGGGAATCAGAGGCGGGGAATCAGAGGTGGGGAATCATAGGCAGGGAATCGGATGTGCGGAATCAGAGATGGGGAATCAGAGGCTGGGAATCAGAGGTGGTGAATCAGAGATGGGGAATCAGAGGCGGGGAATCAGAGGCAGGGAATCAGACGCGGGGAATCAGAGGTGGGCAATCAGAGGCGGGGAATCAGATATGGGGAATCAGAGGCGGGGAATCAGAGGCAGGGAATCAGACGCGGGGAATCAGAGGCGGGGATTCAGAGCTGGGGAATCAGAGGCGGGGAATCAGAGTTGGGGAATCAGAGGCGGGGAATCAGATATGGGGAAATAGAGGCGGGGAATCAGATATGGGGAATCAGAGGTGTGGAATCAGAGGTTGGGAATCAGAGGCAGGGAATCAGAGTCGGGGAAACAGAGGTGGGTAATCAGATATGGGGAAACAGAGGTGGCGAATCAAAGGCGGTGAAACAGAGATGGGGAATCACAGGCGGGGAATCAGAGGCAGGGAATAGAACGCGGGGAATCAGAGGCAGGGAATCAGAGCTGGGGAATCAGAGGCGGGGAATCATAGTTGGGAATCAGAGGCGGGAATCAGATATGGGGAAACAGAGGCGGGGAATCAGAGGCGGGGAAACAGAGGCGGGGAATCAGATATGGGGAATCGGATGCAGGGAATCAGAGGCGGGGAATCAGAGCTGGGGAATCAGAGGCGGCGAATCAGAGTTGGGGCATCAGAGGTGGGGAATTAGATATAGGGAAACAGAGGCGGGGAATCAGAGGCGGGGAAACAGAGGCGGGGAATCAGATATGGGGAATCAGAGGTGGGGAATCAGAGGCAGGGAATCAGATGTGCGGAATCAGAGATGGGGAATAAGAGGCAGGGAATCAGAAGCGGGGAATCAGAGCTGGGGAATCAGAGGCGGGGTATTAGAGTTGGGGAATCAGAGGCGGGGAATCAGATATGGGGAAACAGAGGTGGGGAATCAGAGGCGGGGAAACAGAGGCAGGGAATCAGATATGGGGAATCAGAGGTGGGGCATCAGAGGTTGTGAATCACAGATGGGGAATCAGAGGCGGGGAATCAGAGGCAGGGAATCAGACGCGGGGAATCAGAGGCGGGGATTCAGAGCTGGGGAATCAGAAGCGGGGAATCAGAGTTGGGGAATCAGAGGCGGGGAATCAGATATGGGGAATCAGAGGCAGGGAATCAGAGGCGGGGAATCAGAGGCAGGGAATCAGACGCGGGGAATCTGAGGCGGGGAATCAGAGCTGGGGAATCAGAGGTGGGGAATCAGAGTTGAGGAATCAGAGGCAGGGAATTGGATGTGCGGAATCAGAGAGGGGGAATCAGAGGTGGGGAATCAGAGGCGGTGAATCAGAGATGGGGAATCAGAGGCGGGGAATCAGAGGCAGGAAATCAGACACGGGGATTCAGAGGCTGGGAATCAGACGGGGGGAATCAAAGGCGGGGAATCAGAGCTGGGGAATCTGAGGCAGGGAATCAGAGTTGGGGATTCAGAGGCGGGGAATCAGATATGGGGAAACAGAGGCGGGGAATCAGAGGCGGGCAAACAGAGGCGGGGAATTAGATATGGGGAATCAGAGGTAGGGAATCAGAGGTGGTGAATCAGTGATGGGGAATCACAGGCGGGGAATCAGACGCAGGGAATAGGACGCGGGGAATCAGAGGCAGGGAATCAGAGCTGGGGAATCAGAGGAGGGGATTCATAGTTGGGAATCAGAGGCGGGAATCAGATATGGGGAAACAGAGGCGGGGAATCAGAGGCGGGGAAACAGAGGCGGGGAATCAGTTATGGGGAATCAGAAGTGGGGAATCAGAGGCAGGGAATCAGATGTGCGGAATCAGAGATGGGGAATAAGAGGCAGGGAATCAGAATCAGAAGCGGGGAATCAGAGGCCGGGAATCAGAGGCCGGGAATCAGATGCTGGGAATAAGAGGCCGGGAATCAGAGGTGGGGAATCAGAGGTGGCGAATCAAAGGCGGTGAATTAGAGATGGGGAATCAGAGGCGGGGAATCAGAGGCAGGGAATCAGATGCGGGGAATCAGAGGCGGGGAATCAGAGCTGGCGAATCAGAGGCGGGGAATCAGAGGTGGGCAATCAGAGGCGGGGAATCAGATATGGGGAATCAGAGGCGGGGAATCAGAGGCAGGGAAACAGAGGCGGGGAATCAAATATAGGGAATCAGAGGTGGGGAATCAGAGGTTGTGAATCAGAGATGGGGAATCAAGGCGGGGAATCAGAGGCAGGGAATCAGACACGGGGAATAAGAGGCGGGGATTCAGAGCTGGGGAATCAGAGGCGGGGAATCAGAGTTGGGGAATCAGAGGCAGGGAATCAGAGGCGGGGAATCAGAGGCGGGGAATCAGAGCCGGGGAATCAGATATGGGGAATCAGAGGTGGGGAATCAGGGGCAGGGAATCAGTGGCAGGGAATCAGAGGCGGGGAATCAGAGGCGGGGAATCAGAGGCAGGGAATCAGACACGGGGAATCAGAGGCGGGGAATCAGAGATGGGGAATCAGAGGCGGGGAATCAGAGGCAGGGAATTGGACGCCGGGAATCAGAGTCGGGGAATCAGAGCTGGGGAATCAGAGGCGGGGAATCAGAGTTGGGGAATCAGAGGCGGGGACTCAGATATGGGGAAATAGAGGCGGGGAATCAGATATGGGGAATCAGAGGTGTGGAATCAGAGGTTGGGAATCAGAGGAAGGGAATCAGAGTCGGGGAAACAGAGGCGGGGAATCAGATATGTGGAATCAGAGGTGGCGAATCAAAAGCGGTGAAACAGAGATGGGGAATCAGGGCAGGGAATCAGAGGCAGGGAATCAAACACGGGGAATCAGAGCTGGGGAATCAGAGGCGGGGAATCAGAGTTGGGAATCAGAGGCGGGGAATCAGAGGCGGGGAAACAGAGGCGGGGAATCAGATATGGGGAATCAGAGGTGGGGAATCAGAGGTTGGGAATCAGAGGCAGGGAATCAGAGGCGGGGAATCAGAGGCGGGGAATCAGAGGAAGGGAATCAGATGTGCGGAATCGGAGATGGGGAATCAGAGGCAGGTAATCAGAGGCGGGGAATCAGAGGCGGGGAATCAGAGGCCGGGAATCAGATATGGGGAAACTGAGGCGGGGAATCCGAGGCGGGGAAACAGAGGCGGGGAGTCAGATATGGGGAATCAGAGGTGGGGAATCAGAGGTTGGGAATCAGAGGCAGGGAATCAGAGGCTTGGAATCAGATGCAGGGAATCAGATGCGGGGCATCAGAGGCGGGGAATCAGAGCTGGGGAATCAGAGGTGGGGAATCAGATTTGGGGAATCAGAGGTGGGGACTTAGATATTGGGAAACAGAGGCGGGGAATCAGAGGCGGGGAAACAGAGGCGGGGAATCAGATATGGGGAATCAGAGGCGGGGAATCAGAGGCAGGGAATCAGATGTGCGGAATCAGAGATGGGGAATCAGAGGCAGGGAATCAGAATCAGAAGCAGGGAATCAGAGGCCGGGAATCAGAGGCCGGAATCAGATGATGGGAATCAGAGGCCTGGAATCAGAGGCGGGGAATCAGAGGCAGGGAATCAGATGCGGGGAATCAGAGGCGGGGAATCAGAGCTGGGGAATCAGAGGCGGGGTATTAGAGTTGGGGAATCAGAGGCGGGGAATCAGATATGGGGAAACAGAGGTAGGGAATCAGAGGCGGGGAAACAGAGGCAGGGAATCAGATATGGGGAATCAGAGGCGGGGAATCAGAGGTGGGGAAACATAGGCAGGGAATCGGATGTGCGGAATCAGAGATGGGGAATCAGAGGCCGGGAATCAGAGATGGGGAATCAGAGGCCGGGAATCAGAGGTGGTGAATCAGAGATGGGGAATCAGAGGCGGGGAATCAGAGGCAGGGAATCAGACGCGGGGAATCAGAGGCGGGGATTCAGAGCTGGGGAATCAGAAGCGGGGAATCAGAGTTGGGGAATCAGAGGCGGGGAATCAGATATGGGGAATCAGAGGCAGGGAATCAGAGGTGGGGAATCAGAGGCAGGGAATCAGACGCGGGGAATCTGAGGCGGGGAATCAGAGCTGGGGAATCAGAGGTGGGGAATCAGAGTTGGGGAATCAGAGGCAGGGAATTGGATGTGCGGAATCAGAGATGGGGAATCAGAGGTGGGGAATCAGAGGCGGTGAATCAGAGATGGGGAATCAGTGGCGGGGAATCAGAGGCAGGAAATCAGACACGGGGATTCAGAGGCTGGGAATCAGAGGCAGGGAATCAGACGCGGGGAATCTGAGGCGGGGAATCAGAGCTGGGGAATCTGAGGCAGGGAATCAGAGTTGGGGATTCAGAGGCGGGGAATCAGATATGGGGAAACAGAGGCGGGGAATCAGAGGCGGGCAAACAGAAGCGGGGAATTAGATATGGGGAATCAGAGGTAGGGAATCAGAGGTGGTGAATCAGTGATGGGGAATCACAGGCGGGGAATCAGAGGCAGGGAATAGAACGCGGGGAATCAGAGGCAGGGAATCAGAGCTGGGGAATCAGAGGCGGGGAATCATAGTTGGGAATCAGAGGCGGGAATCAGATATGGGGAAACAGAGGCGGGGAATCAGAGGCGGGGAAACAGAGGCGGGGAATCAGATATGGGGAATCGGATGCAGGGAATCAGAGGCGGGGAATCAGAGCTGGGGAATCAGAGGCGGGGAATCAGAGATGGGGCATCAGAGGTGGGGAATTAGATATAGGGAAACAGAGGCGGGGAATCAGAGGCGGGGAAACAGAGGCGGGGAATCAGATATGGGGAATCAGAGGTGGGGAATCAGAGGCAGGGAATCAGATGTGCGGAATCAGAGATGGGGAATCAGAGGCAGGGAATCAGAAGCGGGGAATCAGAGGCCGGGAATCAGAGGCCGGGAATCAGATGCTGGGAATAAGCGGCCGGGAATCAGAGGAGGGGAATCAGAGTCCGGGAATCAGAGATGGGGATTCAGAGGCGGGGAATGAGATATGGAGAATCAGAGGCGGGGAATCAGAGGCGGGGAAACAGAGGTGGGGAATCAGATATGGGGAATCAGAGGTGGCGAATCAATGGTGGTGAATCAGAGATGGGGAATCAGAGGCGGGGAATCAGAGGCAGGGAATCAGATGCGGGGAATCAGAGGCGGGGAATCAGAGCTGGCGAATCAGAGGCTGGGAATCAGAGGTGGGCAATCAGAGGCTGGGAATCAGATATGGGGAATCAGAGGCGGGGAATCAGAGGCGGGGAAACAGAGGCGGGGAATCAAATATAGGGAATCAGAGGTGGGGAATCAGAGGTTGTGAATCAGAGATGGGGAATCAAGGCGGGCAATCAGAGACAGGGAATCAGACGCGGGGAAACAGAGGCGGGGATTCAGAGCTGGGGAATCAGAGGCGGGGAATCAGAGTTGGGGAATCAGAGGCAGGGAATCAGATATGGGGAATCAGAGGTGGGGAATCAGAGGCAGGGAATCAGATGTGCGGAATTAGAGATGGGGAATCAGAGGCAGGGAATCAGAATCAGAAGAAGGGAATCAGAGGCCGGGAATCAGAGGCCGGAATCAGATGCTGGGAATCAGAGGCCTGGAATCAGAGGCGGGGAATCAGAGGCAGGGAATCAGATGCGGGGAATCAGACGCGGGGAATCAGAGCTGGGGAATCAGAGGCGGGGTATTAGAGTTGGGGAATCAGAGGCGGGGAATCAGATATGGGGAAACAGAGGTGGGGAATCAGAGGCGGGGAAACAGAGGCAGGGAATCAGATATGGGGAATCAGAGGTGGGGCATCAGAGGTTGTGAATCACAGATGGGGAATCAGAGGCGGGGAATCAGAGGCAGGGAATCAGACGCGGGGAATCAGAGGCGGGGATTCAGAGCTGGGGAATCAGAAGCGGGGAATCAGAGTTGGGGAATCAGAGGCGGGGAATCAGATATGGGGAATCAGAGGCAGGGAATCAGAGGCGGGGAATCAGAGGCAGGGAATCAGACGCGGGGAATCTGAGGCGGGGAATCAGAGCTGGGGAATCAGAGGTGGGGAATCAGAGTTGAGGAATCAGAGGCAGGGAATTGGATGTGCGGAATCAGAGAGGGGGAATCAGAGGTGGGGAATCAGAGGCGGTGAATCAGAGATGGGGAATCAGAGGCGGGGAATCAGAGGCAGGAAATCAGACACGGGGATTCAGAGGCTGGGAATCAGACGGGGGGAATCAAAGGCGGGGAATCAGAGCTGGGGAATCTGAGGCAGGGAATCAGAGTTGGGGATTCAGAGGCGGGGAATCAGATATGGGGAAACAGAGGCGGGGAATCAGAGGCGGGCAAACAGAGGCGGGGAATTAGATATGGGGAATCAGAGGTAGGGAATCAGAGGCGGGGAATCAGAGCTGGGGAATCAGAGGCGGGGAATCAGAGTTGGGGCATCAGAGGTGGGGAATTAGATATAGGGAAACAGAGGCGGGGAATCAGAGGCGGGGAAACAGAGGCGGGGAATCAGATATGGGGAATCAGAGGTGGGGAATCAGAGGCAGGGAATCAGATGTGCGGAATCAGAGATGGGGAATAAGAGGCAGGGAATCAGAATCAGAAGCGGGGAATCAGAGGCCGGGAATCAGAGGCCGGGAATCAGATGCTGGGAATAAGAGGCCGGGAATCAGAGGTGGGGAATCAGATATGGGGAATCAGAGGTGGCGAATCAAAGGCGGTGAATCAGAGATGGGGAATCAGAGGCGGGGAATCAGAGGCAGGGAATCAGATGCGGGGAATCAGAGGCGGGGAATCAGAGCTGGCGAATCAGAGGCTGTGAATCAGAGGTGGGCAATCAGAGGCGGGGAATCAGATATGGGGAATCAGAGGCGGGGAATCATAGGCGGGGAAACAGAGGCGGGGAATCAAATATAGGGAATCAGAGGTGGGGAATCAGAGGTTGTGAATCAGAGATGGGGAATCAAGGCGGGGAATCAGAGGCAGGGAATCAGACGCGGGGAATCAGAGGAGGGGATTCAGAGCTGGGGAATCAGAGGCGGGGAATCAGAGCTGGCGAATCAGAGGCTGTGAATCAGAGGTGGGCAATCAGAGGCGGGGAATCAGATATGGGGAATCAGAGGCGGGGAATCAGAGGCGGGGAAACAGAGGCGGGGAATCAAATATAGGGAATCAGAGGTGGGGAATCAGAGGTTGTGAATCAGAGATGGGGAATCAAGGCGGGGAATCAGAGGCAGAGAATCAGACGCGGGGAATCAGAGGAGGGGATTCAGAGCTGGGGAATCAGAGGCGGGGAATCAGAGTTGGGGAATCAGAGGCAGCGAATCAGATATGGGGAATCAGAGGCGGGGAATCAGAGGCGGGGAAACAGAGGCGGGGAATCAGATGTGGGGAATCAGAGGTGGGGAATCAGGGGCAGGGAATCGGTGGCAGGGAATCAGAGGCGGGGAATCAGAGGCGGGGAATCAAAGGCAGGGAATCAGACACGGGGAATCAGAGGCAGGGAATCAGAGATGGGGAATCAGAGGCGGGGAATCAGAGGCAGGGAATCGGATGCCGGGAATCAGAGTCGGGGAATCAGAGCTGGGGAATCAGAGGCAGGGAATCAGAATCAGAAGCAGGGAATCAGAGGCCGGGAATCAGAGGCCGGAATCAGATGATGGGAATCAGAGGCCTGGAATCAGAGGCGGGGAATCAGAGGCAGGGAATCAGATGCGGGGAATCAGAGGCGGGGAATCAGAGCTGGGGAATCAGAGGCGGGGTATTAGAGTTGGGGAATCAGAGGCGGGGAATCAGATATGGGGAAACAGAGGTAGGGAATCAGAGGCGGGGAAACAGAGGCAGGGAATCAGATATGGGGAATCAGAGGCGGGGAATCAGAGGTGGGGAAACATAGGCAGGGAATCGGATGTGCCGAATCAGAGATGGGGAATCAGAGGCCGGGAATCAGAGGTGGTGAATCAGAGATGGGGAATCAGAGACGGGGAATCAGAGGCAGGGTATCAGACGCGGGGAATCAGAGGTGGGCAATCAGAGGCGGGGAATCAGATATGGGGAATCAGAGGCGGGGAATCAGAGGCGGGGAAACAGAGGCGGGGAATCAGATATGGGGAATCAGAGGTGGGGCATCAGAGGTTGTGAATCACAGATGGGGAATCAGAGGCGGGGAATCAGAGGCAGGGAATCAGACGCGGGGAATCAGAGGCGGGGATTCAGAGCTGGGGAATCAGAAGCGGGGAATCAGAGTTGGGGAATCAGAGGCGGGGAATCAGATATGGGGAATCAGAGGAAGGGAATCAGAGGTGGGGAATCAGAGGCAGGGAATCAGACGCGGGGAATCTGAGGCGGGGAATCAGAGCTGGGGAATCAGAGGTGGGGAATCAGAGTTGGGGAATCAGAGGCAGGGAATTGGATGTGCGGAATCAGAGATGGGGAATCAGAGGTGGGGAATCAGAGGCGGTGAATCAGAGATGGGGAATCAGTGGCGGGGAATCAGAGGCAGGAAATCAGACACGGGGATTCAGAGGCTGGGAATCAGAGGCAGGGAATCAGACGCGGGGAATCTGAGGCGGGGAATCAGAGCTGGGGAATCTGAGGCAGGGAATCAGAGTTGGGGATTCAGAGGCGGGGAATCAGATATGGGGAAACAGAGGCGGGGAATCAGAGGCGGGCACACAGAGGCGGGGAATTAGATATGGGGAATCAGAGGTAGGGAATCAGAGGTGGTGAATCAGTGATGGGGAATCACAGGCGGGGAATCAGAGGCAGGGAATAGAACGCGGGGAATCAGAGGCAGGGAATCAGAGCTGGGGAATCAGAGGCGGGGAATCATAGTTGGGAATCAGAGGCGGGAATCAGATATGGGGAAACAGAGGCGGGGAATCAGAGGCGGGGAAACAGAGGCGGGGAATCAGATATGGGGAATCGGATGCAGGGAATCAGAGGCGGGGAATCAGAGCTGGGGAATCAGAGGCGGGGAATCAGAGTTGGGGCATCAGAGGTGGGGAATTAGATATAGGGAAACAGAGGCGGGGAATCAGAGGCGGGGAAACAGAGGCGGGGAATCAGCTATGGGGAATCAGAGGTGGGGAATCAGAGGCAGGGAATCAGATGTTCGGAATCAGAGATGGGGAATCAGAGGCAGGGAATCAGAAGCGGGGAATCAGAGGCCGGGAATCAGAGGCCGGGAATCAGAGGAGGGGAATCAGAGTCCGGGAATCAGAGATGGGGATTCAGAGGCGGGGAATGAGATATGGAGAATCAGAGGCGGGGAATCAGAGGCGGGGAAACAGAGGTGGGGAATCAGATATGGGGAATCAGAGGTGGCGAATCAAAGGTGGTGAATCAGAGATGGGGAATCAGAGGCGGGGAATCAGAGGCAGGGAATCAGATGCGGGGAATCAGAGGCGGGGAATCAGAGCTGGCGAATCAGAGGCTGGGAATCAGAGGTGGGCAATCAGAGGCGGGGAATCAGATATGGGGAATCAGAGGCGGGGAATCAGAGGCGGGGAAACAGAGGCGGGGAATCAAATATAGGGAATCAGAGGTGGGGAATCAGAGGTTGTGAATCAGAGATGGGGAATCAAGGCGGGGAATCAGAGGCAGGGAATCAGACGCGGGGAAACAGAGGCGGGGATTCAGAGCTGGGGAATCAGAGGCGGGGAATCAGAGTTGGGGAATCAGAGGCAGAGAATCAGATATGGGGAATCAGAGGTGGGGAATCAGAGGCAGGGAATCAGATGTGCGGAATTAGAGATGGGGAATCAGAGGCAGGGAATCAGAATCAGAAGAAGGGAATCAGAGGCCGGGAATCAGAGGCCGGAATCAGATGCTGGGAATCAGAGGCCTGGAATCAGAGGCGGGGAATCAGAGGCAGGGAATCAGATGCGGGGAATCAGACGCGGGGAATCAGAGCTGGGGAATCAGAGGCGGGGTATTAGAGTTGGGGAATCAGAGGCGGGGAATCAGATATGGGGAAACAGAGGTGGGGAATCAGAGGCGGGGAAACAGAGGCAGGGAATCAGATATGGGGAATCAGAGGTGGGGCATCAGAGGTTGTGAATCACAGATGGGGAATCAGAGGCGGGGAATCAGAGGCAGGGAATCAGACGCGGGGAATCAGAGGCGGGGATTCAGAGCTGGGGAATCAGAAGCGGGGAATAAGAGTTGGGGAATCAGAGGCGGGGAATCAGATATGGGGAATCAGAGGCAGGGAATCAGAGGCGGGGAATCAGAGGCAGGGAATCAGACGCGGGGAATCTGAGGCGGGGAATCAGAGCTGGGGAATCAGAGGTGGGGAATCAGAGTTGAGGAATCAGAGGCAGGGAATTGGATGTGCGGAATCAGAGAGGGGGAATCAGAGGTGGGGAATCAGAGGCGGTGAATCAGAGATGGGGAATCAGAGGCGGGGAATCAGAGGCAGGAAATCAGACACGGGGATTCAGAGGCTGGGAATCAGACGGGGGGAATCAAAGGCGGGGAATCAGAGCTGGGGATTCTGAGGCAGGGAATCAGAGTTGGGGATTCAGAGGCGGGGAATCAGATATGGGGAAACAGAGGCGGGGAATCAGAGGCGGGCAAACAGAGGCGGGGATTTAGATATGGGGAATCAGAGGTAGGGAATCAGATGCGGGGAATCAGAGGCGGGGAATCAGATGCTGGGAATAAGAGGCCGGGAATCAGAGGTGGGGAATCAGATATGGGGAATCAGAGGTGGCGAATCAAAGGCGGTGAATCAGAGATGGGGAATCAGAGGCGGGGAATCAGAGGCAGGGAATCAGATGCGGGGAATCAGAGGCAGGGAATCAGATGCGGGGAATCAGAGGCGGGGAATCAGAGCTGGGGAATCAGAGGCGGGGTATTAGAGTTGGGGAATCAGAGGCGGGGAATCAGATATGGGGAAACAGAGGTAGGGAATCAGAGGCGGGGAAACAGAGGCAGGGAATCAGATATGGGGAATCAGAGGCGGGGAATCAGAGGTGGGGAAACATAGGCAGGGAATCGGATGTGCCGAATCAGAGATGGGGAATCAGAGGCCGGGAATCAGAGGTGGTGAATCAGAGATGGGGAATCAGAGACGGGGAATCAGAGGCAGGGTATCAGACGCGGGGAATCAGAGGTGGGCAATCAGAGGCGGGGAATCAGATATGGGGAATCAGAGGCGGGGAATCAGAGGCGGGGAAACAGAGGCGGGGAATCAGATATGGGGAATCAGAGGTGGGGCATCAGAGGTTGTGAATCACAGATGGGGAATCAGAGGCGGGGAATCAGAGGCAGGGAATCAGACGCGGGGAATCAGAGGCGGGGATTCAGAGCTGGGGAATCAGAAGCGGGGAATCAGAGTTGGGGAATCAGAGGCGGGGAATCAGATATGGGGAATCAGAGGAAGGGAATCAGAGGTGGGGAATCAGAGGCAGGGAATCAGACGCGGGGAATCTGAGGCGGGGAATCAGAGCTGGGGAATCAGAGGTGGGGAATCAGAGTTGGGGAATCAGAGGCAGGGAATTGGATGTGCGGAATCAGAGATGGGGAATCAGAGGTGGGGAATCAGAGGCGGTGAATCAGAGATGGGGAATCAGTGGCGGGGAATCAGAGGCAGGAAATCAGACACGGGGATTCAGAGGCTGGGAATCAGAGGCAGGGAATCAGACGCGGGGAATCTGAGGCGGGGAATCAGAGCTGGGGAATCTGAGGCAGGGAATCAGAGTTGGGGATTCAGAGGCGGGGAATCAGATATGGGGAAACAGAGGCGGGGAATCAGAGGCGGGCACACAGAGGCGGGGAATTAGATATGGGGAATCAGAGGTAGGGAATCAGAGGTGGTGAATCAGTGATGGGGAATCACAGGCGGGGAATCAGAGGCAGGGAATAGAACGCGGGGAATCAGAGGCAGGGAATCAGAGCTGGGGAATCAGAGGCGGGGAATCATAGTTGGGAATCAGAGGCGGGAATCAGATATGGGGAAACAGAGGCGGGGAATCAGAGGCGGGGAAACAGAGGCGGGGAATCAGATATGGGGAATCGGATGCAGGGAATCAGAGGCGGGGAATCAGAGCTGGGGAATCAGAGGCGGGGAATCAGAGTTGGGGCATCAGAGGTGGGGAATTAGATATAGGGAAACAGAGGCGGGGAATCAGAGGCGGGGAAACAGAGGCGGGGAATCAGCTATGGGGAATCAGAGGTGGGGAATCAGAGGCAGGGAATCAGATGTGCGGAATCAGAGATGGGGAATCAGAGGCAGGGAATCAGAAGCGGGGAATCAGAGGCCGGGAATCAGAGGCCGGGAATCAGAGGAGGGGAATCAGAGTCCGGGAATCAGAGATGGGGATTCAGAGGCGGGGAATGAGATATGGAGAATCAGAGGCGGGGAATCAGAGGCGGGGAAACAGAGGTGGGGAATCAGATATGGGGAATCAGAGGTGGCGAATCAAAGGTGGTGAATCAGAGATGGGGAATCAGAGGCGGGGAATCAGAGGCAGGGAATCAGATGCGGGGAATCAGAGGCGGGGAATCAGAGCTGGCGAATCAGAGGCTGGGAATCAGAGGTGGGCAATCAGAGGCGGGGAATCAGATATGGGGAATCAGAGGCGGGGAATCAGAGGCGGGGAAACAGAGGCGGGGAATCAAATATAGGGAATCAGAGGTGGGGAATCAGAGGTTGTGAATCAGAGATGGGGAATCAAGGCGGGGAATCAGAGGCAGGGAATCAGACGCGGGGAAACAGAGGCGGGGATTCAGAGCTGGGGAATCAGAGGCGGGGAATCAGAGTTGGGGAATCAGAGGCAGAGAATCAGATATGGGGAATCAGAGGTGGGGAATCAGAGGCAGGGAATCAGATGTGCGGAATTAGAGATGGGGAATCAGAGGCAGGGAATCAGAATCAGAAGAAGGGAATCAGAGGCCGGGAATCAGAGGCCGGAATCAGATGCTGGGAATCAGAGGCCTGGAATCAGAGGCGGGGAATCAGAGGCAGGGAATCAGATGCGGGGAATCAGACGCGGGGAATCAGAGCTGGGGAATCAGAGGCGGGGTATTAGAGTTGGGGAATCAGAGGCGGGGAATCAGATATGGGGAAACAGAGGTGGGGAATCAGAGGCGGGGAAACAGAGGCAGGGAATCAGATATGGGGAATCAGAGGTGGGGCATCAGAGGTTGTGAATCACAGATGGGGAATCAGAGGCGGGGAATCAGAGGCAGGGAATCAGACGCGGGGAATCAGAGGCGGGGATTCAGAGCTGGGGAATCAGAAGCGGGGAATAAGAGTTGGGGAATCAGAGGCGGGGAATCAGATATGGGGAATCAGAGGCAGGGAATCAGAGGCGGGGAATCAGAGGCAGGGAATCAGACGCGGGGAATCTGAGGCGGGGAATCAGAGCTGGGGAATCAGAGGTGGGGAATCAGAGTTGAGGAATCAGAGGCAGGGAATTGGATGTGCGGAATCAGAGAGGGGGAATCAGAGGTGGGGAATCAGAGGCGGTGAATCAGAGATGGGGAATCAGAGGCGGGGAATCAGAGGCAGGAAATCAGACACGGGGATTCAGAGGCTGGGAATCAGACGGGGGGAATCAAAGGCGGGGAATCAGAGCTGGGGATTCTGAGGCAGGGAATCAGAGTTGGGGATTCAGAGGCGGGGAATCAGATATGGGGAAACAGAGGCGGGGAATCAGAGGCGGGCAAACAGAGGCGGGGATTTAGATATGGGGAATCAGAGGTAGGGAATCAGAGGCGGGGAATCAGAGCTGGGGAATCAGAGGCGGGGAATCAGAGTTGGGGCATCAGAGGTGGGGAATTAGATATAGGGAAACAGAGGCGGGGAATCAGAGGCGGGGAAACAGAGGCGGGGAATCAGATATGGGGAATCAGAGGTGGGGAATCAGATGCGGGGAATCAGAGGCGGGGAATCAGATGCTGGGAATAAGAGGCCGGGAATCAGAGGTGGGGAATCAGATATGGGGAATCAGAGGTGGCGAATCAAAGGCGGTGAATCAGAGATGGGGAATCAGAGGCGGGGAATCAGAGGCAGGGAATCAGATGCGGGGAATCAGAGGCGGGGAATCAGAGCTGGCGAATCAGAGGCTGTGAATCAGAGGTGGGCAATCAGAGGCGGGGAATCAGATATGGGGAATCAGAGGCGGGGAATCAGAGGCGGGGAAACAGAGGCGGGGAATCAAATATAGGGAATCAGAGGTGGGGAATCAGAGGTTGTGAATCAGAGATGGGGAATAAAGGCGGGGAATCAGAGGCCGGGAATCAGAGGCCGGGAATCAGATGCTGGGAATAAGAGGCCGGGAATCAGAGGTGGGGAATCAGATATGGGGAATCAGAGGTGGCGAATCAAAGGCGGTGAATCAGAGATGGGGAATCAGAGGCGGGGAATCAGAGGCAGGGAATCAGATGCGGGGAATCAGAGGCGGGGAATCAGAGCTGGCGAATCAGAGGCTGTGAATCAGAGGTGGGCAATCAGAGGCGGGGAATCAGATATGGGGAATCAGAGGCGGGGAATCAGAGGCGGGGAAACAGAGGCGGGGAATCAAATATAGGGAATCAGAGGTGGGGAATCAGAGGTTGTGAATCAGAGATGGGGAATCAAGGCGGGGAATCAGAGGCAGGGAATCAGACGCGGGGAATCAGAGGAGGGGATTCAGAGCTGGGGAATCAGAGGCGGGGAATCAGAGTTGGGGAATCAGAGGCAGCGAATCAGATATGGGGAATCAGAGGCGGGGAATCAGAGGCGGGGAAACAGAGGCGGGGAATCAGATGTGGGGAATCAGAGGTGGGGAATCAGGGGCAGGGAATCGGTGGCAGGGAATCAGAGGCGGGGAATCAGAGGTGGGGAATCAAAGGCAGGGAATCAGACACGGGGAATCAGAGGCGGGGAATCAGAGATGGGGAATCAGAGGCGGGGAATCAGAGGCAGGGAATCGGATGCCGGGAATCAGAGTCGGGGAATCAGAGCTGGGGAATCAGAGGCGGGGAATCAGAGTTGGGGAATCAGAGGCGGGAAATCAGATATGGGGAAATAGAGGCGGGGAATCAGATATGGGGAATCAGAGGTGTGGAATCAGTGGTTGGGAATCAGAGGCAGGGAATCAGAGTCGGGGAAACAGAGGCGGGGAATCAGATATGGGGAATCAGAGGTGGCGAATCAAAGGCGGTGAAACAGAGATGGGGAATCAGGGCAGGGAATCAGAGGCAGGGAATCAAACACGGGGAATCAGAGCTGGGGAATCAGAGGCGGGGAATCAGAGTTGGGAATCAGAGGCGGGGAATCAGAGGCGGGGAAACAGAGGCGGGGAATTAGATATGGGGAATCAGAGGTGGGGAATCCGAGGTTGGGAATCAGAGGCAGGGAATCAGAGGTGGAAAATCAGAGGCGGGGAATCAGAGGAAGAGAATCAGATGTGCGGAATCGGAGATGGGGAATCAGAGGCAGGGAATCAGAGGCGGGGAATCAGAGGCGGGGAATCAGAGGCCGGGAATCAGATATGGGGAAACAGAGGCGGGGAATCCGAGGCGGGGAAACAGAGGCGGGGAATCAGATATGGGGAGTCAGAGGTGGGGCATCAGAGGTTGGGATTCAGAGGCAGGGAATCAGAGGCTTGGAATCAGATGCAGGGAATCAGATGCGGGGAATCAGAGGCGGGGAATCAGAGCTGGGGAATCAGAGGTGGGGAATCAGATATGGGGAATCAGAGGCGGGGACTTAGATATTGGGAAACAGAGGCTGGGAATCAGAGGCGGGGAAACCCAGGCGGGGAATCAGATATGGGGAATCAGAGATGGGGAAGCAGAGGCAGGGAATCAGAATCAGAAGCAGGGAATCAGAGGCCGGGAATCAGAGGCCGGAATCAGATGCTGGGAATCAGAGGCCTGGAATCAGAGGCGGGGAATCAGAGGCAGTGAATCCGATGCGGGGAATCAGAGGCGGGGAATCAGAGCTGGGGAATCAGAGGCGGGGTATTAGAGTGTGGGAATCAGAGGCGGGGAATCAGATATGGGGAAACAGAGGTGGGGAATCAGAGGTGGGGAAACAGAGGCAGGGAATCAGATATGGGGAATCAGAGGCGGGGAATCAGAGGTGGGGAATCATAGGCAGGGAATCGGATGTGCGGAATCAGAGATGGGGAATCAGAGGCTGGGAATCAGAGGTGGTGAATCAGAGATGGGGAATCAGAGGCGGGGAATCAGAGGCAGGGAATCAGACGCGGGGAATCAGAGGTGGGCAATCAGAGGCGGGGAATCAGATATGGGGAATCAGAGGCGGAGAATCAGAGGCGGGGAAACAGAGGCGGGGAATCAGATATGCGGAATCAGAGGTGGGGCATCAGAGGTTGTGAATCACAGATGGGGAATCAGAGGCGGGGAATCAGAGGCAGGGAATCAGACGCGGGGAATCAGAGTTGGGGAATCAGAGGCGGGGAATCAGATATGGGGAATCAGAGGCAGGGAATCAGAGGCGGGAAAACAGAGGCGGGGAATCAGATATGGGGAATCAGAGGCGGGGAATCAGAGGCAGGGAATCAGACACGGGGAATCAGAGGCGGGGAATCAGAGATGGGGAATCAGAGGCGGGGAATCAGAGGCAGGGAATCGGATGCCGGGAATCAGAGGCGGGAAATCAGAGCTGGGGAATCAGAGGCGGGGAATCAGAGTTGGGGAATCAGAGGCGGCGAAGCAGATATGGGGAAATAGAGGCGGGGAATCAGATATTGGGAATCAGAGGCGGGGAATCAGATATGGGGAATCAGAGGCTGGGAATCAGAGGGCGGGAAACAGAGGCGCGGAATAAGATATGGGGAATCAGAGGTGGGGAATCAGGGGCGGGGAATCAGTGGCAGGGAATCAGAGGCGGGGAATCAGAGGCGGGGAATCAAAGGAAGGGAATCAGACACGGGGAATCAGAGGTGGGGAATCAGAGATGGGGAATCAGAGGAGGGGAATCACAGGCAGGGAATCAGAGGCGGGGAATCAGAGGCGGGGAATCAGAGGTAGGGAATCAGAGTCGGGGAATCATAGGCAGGGAATCGGTTGTGCGGAATCAGAGATGGGGAATCAGATGTGGGGAATCAGAGGCAGTGAATCAGAGGCGGGGAAACAGAGGCGGGGAATCAAATATAGGGAATCAGAGGTGGGGAATCAGAGGTTGTGAATCAGAGATGGGGAATCAAGGCGGGGAATCAGAGGCAGGGAATCAGACGCGGGGAATCAGAGGCGGGGATTCAGAGCTGGGGAATCAGAGGCGGTGAATCAGAGTTTGGGAATCAGAGGCAGGGAATCAGATATGGGGAATCAGAGGTGGGGAATCAGAGGCGGGGAAACAGAGGCGGGGAATCAGATATGGGGAATCAGAATTGGGGAATCAGCGGCAGGGAATCAGTGGCAGGGAATCAGAGGCGGGGAATCAGAGGCGGGGAATCAGAGGCAGGGAATCAGACACGGGGAATCAGAGGCGGGGAATGAGAGATGGGGAATCAGAGGCGGGGAATCAGAGGCAGGGAATCGGACTCCGGGAATCAGAGTCGGGGAATCAGAGCTGGGGAATCAGAGGCGGGGAATCAGAGTTGGGGAATCAGAGGCGGGGAATCAGATATGGGGAAATAGAGGCGGGGAATCAGATATGGGGAATCAGAGGTGTGGAATCAGAGGTTGGGAATCAGAGGCAGGGAATCAGAGTCGGGGAAACAGAGGCGGGTAATCAGATATGGGGAAACAGAGGTGGCGAATCAAAGGCGGTGAAACAGAGATGGGGAATCAGGGCAGGGATTCAGAGGCAGGGAATCAAACACGGGGAATCAGAGCTGGGGAATCAGAGGCGGGGAATCAGAGTTGGGAATCAGAGGCGGGGAATCAGAGGCGGGGAAACAGAGGCGGGGAATCAGATATGGGGAATCAGAGGTGGGGAATCCGAGGTTGGGAATCAGAGGCAGGGAATCAGAGGCGGGGAATCAGAGGCGGGGAATCAGAGGAAGGGAATCAGATGTGCGGAATCGGAGATGGGGAATCAGAGGCAGGGAATCAGAGGCGGGGAATCAGAGGCGGGGAATCAGAGGCCGGTAATCAGATATGGGGAAACAGAGGCGGGGAATCCGAGGCGGGGAAACAGAGGCGGGGAATCAGATATGGGGAATCAGAGGTGGGGAATCAGAGGTTGGGAATCAGAGGCAGGGAATCAGAGGCTTGGAATCAGATGCAGGGAATCAGATGCGGGGAATCAGAGGCGGGGAATCAGAGGTGGGGAATCAGAGGTGGGGAATCAGATTTGGGGAATCAGAGGCGGGGACTTAGATATTGGGAAACAGAGGCGGGGAATCAGAGGCGGGGAAACCCAGGCGGGGAATCAGATATGGGGAATCAGAGGTGGGGAATCAGAGGCAAGGAATCAGATGTGCGGAATCAGAGATGGGGAATCAGAGGCAGGGAATCAGAATCAGAAGCAGGGAATCAGAGGCCGGGAATTAGAGGCCGGAATCAGATGCTGGGAATCAGAGGCCTGGAATCAGAGGCGGGGAATCAGAGGCAGGGAATCAGATGCGGGGAATCAGAGGCGGGGAATCAGAGCTGGGGAATCAGAGGCGGGGTATTAGAGTTGGGGAATCATTGGCGGGGAATCAGATATGGGGAAACAGAGGTGGGGAATCAGAGGCGGGGAAACAGAGGCAGGGAATCAGATATGGGGAATCAGAGGCGGGGAATCAGAGGTGGGGAATCATAGGCAGGGAATCGGATGTGCGGAATCAGAGATGGGGAATCAGAGGCTGGGAATCAGAGGTGGTGAATCAGAGATGGGGAATCAGACGCGGGGAATCAGAGGTGGGCAATCAGAGGCGGGGAATAAGATATGGGGAATCAGAGGCGGGGAATCAGAGGCAGGGAATCAGACGCGGGGAATCAGAGGCGGGGATTCAGAGCTGGGGAATCAGAGGCGGGGAATCAGAGTTGGGGAATCAGAGGCGGGGAATCAGAGGAAGGGAATCAGACGCGGGGAATCAGAGGCGGGGATTCAGAGCTGGGGAATCAGAGGCGGGGAATCCGAGTTGGGGAATCAGAGGCGGGGAATCAGATATGGGGAATCAGAGGCAGGGAATCAGAGGCGGGAAAACAGAGGCGGGGAATCAGATATGGGGAATCAGAGGCGGGGAATCAGAGGCAGGGAATCAGACACGGGGAATCAGAGGCGGGGAATCAGAGATGGGGAATCAGAGGCGGGGAATCAGAGGTGGTGAATCAGAGATGGGGAATCAGAGGCGGGGAATCAGAGGCAGGGAATCAGACGCGGGGAATCAGAGGTGGGCAATCAGAGGCGGGGAATAAGATATGGGGAATCAGAGGCGGGGAATCAGAGGCAGGGAATCAGACGCGGGGAATCAGAGGCGGGGATTCAGAGCTGGGGAATCAGAGGCGGGGAATCAGAGTTGGGGAATCAGAGGCGGGGAATCAGAGGAAGGGAATCAGACGCGGGGAATCAGAGGCGGGGATTCAGAGCTGGGGAATCAGAGGCGGGGAATCCGAGTTGGGGAATCAGAGGCGGGGAATCAGATATGGGGAATCAGAGGCAGGGAATCAGAGGCGGGAAAACAGAGGCGGGGAATCAGATATGGGGAATCAGAGGCGGGGAATCAGAGGCAGGGAATCAGACACGGGGAATCAGAGGCGGGGAATCAGAGATGGGGAATCAGAGGCGGGGAATCAGAGGCAGGGAATCGGATGCCGGGAATCAGAGGCGGGAAATCAGAGCTGGGGAATCAGAGGCGGGGAATCAGAGTTGGGGAATCAGAGGCGGCGAAGCAGATATGGGGAAATAGAGGCGGGGAATCAGATATGGGGAATCAGAGGCGGGGAATCAGATATGGGGAATCAGAGGCTGGGAATCAGAGGGGGGGAAACAGAGGCGGGGAATAAGATATGGAGAATCAGAGGTGGGGAATCAGGGGCGGGGAATCAGTGGCAGGGAATCAGAGGCGGGGAATCAGAGGCGGGGAATCAAAGGAAGGGAATCAGACACGGGGAATCAGAGTTGGGGAATCAGAGATGGGGAATCAGAGGCGGGGAATCACAGGCAGGGAATCAGACGCGGGGAATCAGAGGCGGGGAATCAGAGCTGGGGAATCAGAGGTGGGGAATCAGAGTCGGGGAATCAGAGGCAGGGAATCGGTTGTGCGGAATCAGAGATGGGGAATCAGATGTGGGGAATCAGAGGCAGTGAATCAGAGATGGGGAATCAGAGGCGGGGAATCAGAGGCAGGAAATCAGACAGGGATTCAGAGGCTGGGAATCAGACGGGGGGAATCAAAGGCGGGGAATCAGAGCTGGTGAATCAGAGGCAGGGAATCAGAGTTGGGGATTCAGAGGCGGGGAATCAGATATGGGGAAACAGAGGCGGGGAATGAGAGGCGGGCAAGCAGAGGCGGGGAATTAGATATGGGGAATCAGAGGTGGGAAATCAGAGGTGGTGAATCAGAGATGGGGAATCACAGGCGGGGAATCAGAGGCGGGGAAACAGAGGCGGGGAATCAGATATGGGGAATCAGAGGTGGGGAATCAGAGGCAGGGAATCAGATGTGCGGAATCAGAGATGGGGAATCAGAGGCAGGGAATCAGAATCAGAAGCGGGGAATCAGAGGCCGGGAATCAGAGGCCGGGAATCAGATGCTGGGAATAAGAGGCCGGGAATCAGAGGTGGGGATTCAGAGTCTGGGAATCAGAGATGGGGATTCAGAGGCGGGGAATGAGATATGGAGAATCAGAGGCGGGGAATCAGAGGCAGGGAATCAGATATGGGGAATCAGAGGCGGGGAATCAGAGGTGGGGAAACATAGGCAGGGAATCAGAGGCGGGGAATCAGAGGCGGGGAATCAGAGGAAGGGAATCAGATGTGCGGAATCGGAGATGGGAAATCAGAGGCAGGTAATCAGAGGCGGGGAATCAGAGGCGGGGAATCAGAGGCCGGGAATCAGATATGGGGAAACTGAGGCGGGGAATCCGAGGCGGGGAAACAGAGGCGGGGAGTCAGATATGGGGAATCAGAGGTGGGGAATCAGAGGTTGGGAATCAGAGGCAGGGAATCAGAGGCTTGGAATCAGATGCAGGGAATCAGATGCGGGGCATCAGAGGCGGGGAATCAGAGCTGGGGAATCAGAGGTGGGGAATCAGATTTGGGGAATCAGAGGTGGGGACTTAGATATTGGGAAACAGAGGCGGGGAATCAGAGGCGGGGAAACAGAGGCGGGGAATCAGATATGGGGAATCAGAGGCGGGGAATCAGAGGCAGGGAATCAGATGTGCGGAATCAGAGATGGGGAATCAGAGGCAGGGAATCAGAATCAGAAGCAGGGAATCAGAGGCCGGGAATCAGAGGCCGGAATCAGATGATGGGAATCAGAGGCCTGGAATCAGAGGCGGGGAATCAGAGGCAGGGAATCAGATGCGGGGAATCAGAGGCGGGGAATCAGAGCTGGGGAATCAGAGGCGGGGTATTAGAGTTGGGGAATCAGAGGCGGGGAATCAGATATGGGGAAACAGAGGTAGGGAATCAGATGCGGGGAAACAGAGGCAGGGAATCAGATATGGGGAATCAGAGGCGGGGAATCAGAGGTGGGGAAACATAGGCAGGGAATTGGATGTGCGGAATCAGAGATGGGGAATCAGAGGCCGGGAATCAGAGGTGGTGAATCAGAGATGGGGAATCAGAGGCGGGGAATCAGAGGCAGGGTATCAGACGCGGGGAATCAGAGGTGGGCAATCAGAGGCGGGGAATCAGATATGGGGAATCAGAGGCGGGGAATCAGAGGCGGGGAAACAGAGGCGGGGAATCAGATATGGGGAATCAGAGGCGGGGAATCAGAGGCGGGGAAACAGAGGCGGGGAATCAAATATGGGGAATCAGAGGTGGGGCATCAGAGGTTGTGAATCACAGATGGGGAATCAGAGGCGGGGAATCAGAGGCAGGGAATCAGACGCGGGGAATCAGAGGCGGGGATTCAGAGCTGGGGAATCAGAAGCGGGGAATCAGAGTTGGGGAATCAGAGGCGGGGAATCAGATATGGGGAATCAGAGGCAGGGAATCAGAGGTGGGGAATCAGAGGCAGGGAATCAGACGCGGGGAATCTGAGGCGGGGAATCAGAGCTGGGGAATCAGAGGTGGGGAATCAGAGTTGGGGAATCAGAGGCAGGGAATTGGATGTGCAGAATCACAGATGGTGAATCAGAGGTGGGGAATCAGAGGCGGTAAATCAGAGATGGGGAATCAGTGGCGGGGAATCAGAGGCAGGAAATCAGACACGGGGATTCAGAGGCTGGGAATCAGAGGCAGGGAATCAGACGCGGGGAATCTGAGGCGGGGAATCAGAGCTGGGGAATCTGAGGCAGGGAATCAGAGTTGGGGATTCAGAGGCGGGGAATCAGATATGGGGAAACAGAGGCGGGGAATCAGAGGCGGGCAAACAGAGGCGGGGAATTAGATATGGGGAATCAGAGGTAGGGAATCAGAGGTGGTGAATCAGTGATGGGGAATCACAGGCGGGGAATCAGAGGCAGGGAATAGAACGCGGGGAATCAGAGGCAGGGAATCAGAGCTGGGGAATCAGAGGCGGGGAATCATAGTTGGGAATCAGAGGCGGGAATCAGATATGGGGAAACAGAGGCGGGGAATCAGAGGCGGGGAAACAGAGGCGGGGAATCAGATATGGGGAATCGGATGCAGGGAATCAGAGGCGGGGAATCAGAGCTGGGGAATCAGAGGCGGGGAATCAGAGTTGGGGCATCAGAGGTGGGGAATTAGATATAGGGAAACAGAGGCGGGGAATCAGAGGCGGGGAAACAGAGGCAGGGAATCAGATATGGGGAATCAGAGGTGGGGAATCAGAGGAAGGGAATCAGATGTGCGGAATCAGAGATGGGGAATCAGAGGCAGGGAATCAGAAGCGGGGAATCAGAGGCCGGGAATCAGAGGCCGGGAATCAGATGCTGGGAATAAGAGGCCGGGAATCAGAGGAGGGGAATCAGAGTCCGGGAATCAGAGATGGGGATTCAGAGGCGGGGAATGAGATATGGAGAATCAGAGGCGGGGAATCAGAGGCGGGGAAACAGAGGTGGGGAATCAGATATGGGGAATCAGAGGTGGCGAATCAAAGGTGGTGAATCAGAGATGGGGAATCAGAGGCGGGGAATCAGAGGCAGGGAATCAGATGCGGGGAATCAGAGGCGGGGAATCAGAGCTTGCGAATCAGAGGCTGGGAATCAGAGGTGGGCAATCAGAGGCGGGGAATCAGATATGGGGAATCAGAGGCGGGGAATCAGAGGCGGGGAAACAGAGGCGGGGAATCAAATATAGGGAATCAGAGGTGGGGAATCAGAGGTTGTGAATCAGAGATGGGGAATCAAGGCGGGGAATAAGAGGCAGGGAATCAGACGCGGGGAAAAAGAGGCGGGGATTCAGAGCTGGGGAATCAGAGGCGGGGAATCAGAGTTGGGGAATCAGAGGCAGGGAATCAGATATGGGGAATCAGAGGTGGGGAATCAGAGGCAGGGAATCAGATGTGCGCAATTAGAGATGGGGAATCAGAGGCAGGGAATCAGAATCAGAAGAAGGGAATCAGAGGCCGGGAATCAGAGGCCGGAATCAGATGCTGGGAATCAGAGGCCTGGAATCAGAGGCGGGGAATCAGAGGCAGGGAATCAGATGCGGGGAATCAGAGGCGGGGAATCAGAGCTGGGGAATCAGAGGCGGGGTATTAGAGTTGGGGAATCAGAGGCGGGGAATCAGATATGGGGAAACAGAGGTGGGGAATCAGAGGCGGGGAAACAGAGGCAGGGAATCAGATATGGGGAATCAGAGGTGGGGCATCAGAGGTTGTGAATCACAGATGGGGAATCAGAGGCGGGGAATCAGAGGCAGGGAATCAGACGCGGGGAATCAGAGGCGGGGATTCAGAGCTGGGGAATCAGAAGCGGGGAATCAGAGTTGGGGAATCAGAGGCGGGGAATCAGATATGGGGAATCAGAGGCAGGGAATCAGAGGCGGGGAATCAGAGGCAGGGAATCAGACGCGGGGAATCTGAGGCGGGGAATCAGAGGTGGGGAATCAGAGGTGGGGAATCAGAGTTGAGGAATCAGAGGCAGGGAATTGGATGTGCGGAATCAGAGAGGGGGAATCAGAGGTGGGGAATCAGAGGCGGTGAATCAGAGATGGGGAATCTGAGGCAGGGAATCAGAGGCAGGAAATCAGACACGGGGATTCAGAGGCTGGGAATCAGACGGGGGGAATCAAAGGCGGGGAATCAGAGCTGGGGAATCTGAGGCAGGGAATCAGAGTTGGGGATTCAGAGGCGGGGAATCAGATATGGGGAAACAGAGGCGGGGAATCAGAGGCGGGCAAACAGAGGCGGGGAATTAGATATGGGGAATCAGAGGTAGGGAATCAGAGGCGGGGAATCAGAGCTGGGGAATCAGAGGCGGGGAATCAGAGTTGGGGCATCAGAGGTGGGGAATTAGATATAGGGAAACAGAGGCGGGGAATCAGAGGCGGGGAAACAGAGGCGGGGAATCAGATATGGGGAATCAGAGGTGGGGAATCAGAGGCAGGGAATCAGATGTGCGGAATCAGAGATGGGGAATAAGAGGCAGGGAATCAGAATCAGAAGCGGGGAATCAGAGGCCGGGAATCAGAGGCCGGGAATCAGATGCTGGGAATAAGAGGCCGGGAATCAGAGGTGGGGAATCAGTTATGGGGAATCAGAGGTGGCGAATCAAAGGCGGTGAATCAGAGATGGGGAATCAGAGGCGGGGAATCAGAGGCAGGGAATCAGATGCTGGGAATCAGAGGCGGGGAATCAGAGCTGGCGAATCAGAGGCTGTGAATCAGAGGTGGGCAATCAGAGGCGGGGAATCAGATATGGGGAATCAGAGGCGGGGAATCAGAGGCGGGGAAACAGAGGCGGGGAATCAAATATAGGGAATCAGAGGTGGGGAATCAGAGGTTGTGAATCAGAGATGGGGAATCAAGGCGGGGAATCAGAGGCAGGGAATCAGACGCGGGGAATCAGAGGAGGGGATTCAGAGCTGGGGAATCAGAGGCGGGGAATCAGAGTTGGGGAATCAGAGGCAGGGAATCAGATATGGGGAATCAGAGGCGGGGAATCAGAGGCGGGGAAACAGAGGCGGGGAATCAGATGTGGGGAATCAGAGGTGGGGAATCAGGGGCAGGGAATCAGTGGCAGGGAATCAGAGGCGGGGAATCAGAGGCGGGGAATCAAAGGCAGGGAATCAGACACGGGGAATCAGAGGCGGGGAATCAGAGATGGGGAATCAGAGGCGGGGAATCAGAGGCAGGGAATCGGATGCCGGGAATCAGAGTCGGGGAATCAGAGCTGGGGAATCAGAGGCGGGGAATCAGAGTTGGGGAATCAGAGGCGGGGAATCAGATATGGGGAAATAGAGGCGGGGAATCAGATATGGGGAATCAGAGGTGTGGAATCAGAGGTTGGGAATCAGAGGCAGGGAATCAGAGTCGGGGAAACAGAGGCGGGGAATCAGATATGGGGAATCAGAGGTGGCGAATCAAAGGCGGTGAAACAGAGATGGGGAATCAGGGCAGGGAATCAGAGGCAGGGAATCAAACACGGGGAATCAGAGCTGGGGAATCAGAGGCGGGGAATCAGAGTTGGGAATCAGAGGCGGGGAATCAGAGGCGGGGAAACAGAGGCGGGGAATCAGATATGGGGAATCAGAGGTGGGGAATCCGAGGTTGGGAATCAGAGGCAGGGAATCAGAGGCGGAAAATCAGAGGCGGGGAATCAGAGGAAGAGAATCAGATGTGCGGAATCGGAGATGGGGAATCAGAGGCAGGGAATCAGAGGCGGGGAATCAGAGGCGGGGAATCAGAGGCCGGGAATCAGATATGGGGAATCAGAGGCGGGGAATCAGATATGGGGAATCAGAGGCTGGGAATCAGAGGGCGGGAAACAGAGGCGCGGAATAAGATATGGGGAATCAGAGGTGGGGAATCAGAGGCAGGGAATCAGACGCGGGGAATCAGAGTTGGGGAATCAGAGGCGGGGAATCAGACGCGGGGAATCAGAGGCGGGGAATAAGATATGGGGAATCAGAGGCAGGGAATCAGAGGCAGGGAATCAGACACGGGGAATCAGAGTTGGGGAATCAGAGGCGGGGAATCAGATATGGGGAATCAGAGGCAGGGAATCAGAGGCGGGAAAACAGAGGCGGGGAATCAGATATGGGGAATCAGAGGCGGGGAATCAGAGGCAGGGAATCAGACACGGGGAATCAGAGGCGGGGAATCAGAGATGGGGAATCAGAGGCGGGGAATCAGAGGCAGGGAATCGGATGCCGGGAATCAGAGGCGGGAAATCAGAGCTGGGGAATCAGAGGCGGGGAATCAGAGTTGGGGAATCAGAGGCGGCGAAGCAGATATGGGGAAATAGAGGCGGGGAATCAGATATTGGGAATCAGAGGCGGGGAATCAGATATGGGGAATCAGAGGCTGGGAATCAGAGGGCGGGAAACAGAGGCGCGGAATAAGATATGGGGAATCAGAGGTGGGGAATCAGGGGCGGGGAATCAGTGGCAGGGAATCAGAGGCGGGGAATCAGAGGCGGGGAATCAAAGGAAGGGAATCAGACACGGGGAATCAGAGGTGGGGAATCAGAGATGGGGAATCAGAGGAGGGGAATCACAGGCAGGGAATCAGACGCGGGGAATCAGAGGCGGGGAATCAGAGGTAGGGAATCAGAGTCGGGGAATCATAGGCAGGGAATCGGTTGTGCGGAATCAGAGATGGGGAATCAGATGTGGGGAATCAGAGGCAGTGAATCAGAGGCGGGGAAACAGAGGCGGGGAATCAAATATAGGGAATCAGAGGTGGGGAATCAGAGGTTGTGAATCAGAGATGGGGAATCAAGGCGGGGAATCAGAGGCAGGGAATCAGACGCGGGGAATCAGAGGCGGGGATTCAGAGCTGGGGAATCAGAGGCGGTGAATCAGAGTTTGGGAATCAGAGGCAGGGAATCAGATATGGGGAATCAGAGGTGGGGAATCAGAGGCGGGGAAACAGAGGCGGGGAATCAGATATGGGGAATCAGAATTGGGGAATCAGGGGCAGGGAATCAGTGGCAGGGAATCAGAGGCGGGGAATCAGAGGCGGGGAATCAGAGGCAGGGAATCAGACACGGGGAATCAGAGGCGGGGAATGAGAGATGGGGAATCAGAGGCGGGGAATCAGAGGCAGGGAATCGGACTCCGGGAATCAGAGTCGGGGAATCAGAGCTGGGGAATCAGAGGCGGGGAATCAGAGTTGGGGAATCAGAGGCGGGGAATCAGATATGGGGAAATAGAGGCGGGGAATCAGATATGGGGAATCAGAGGTGTGGAATCAGAGGTTGGGAATCAGAGGCAGGGAATCAGAGTCGGGGAAACAAAGGCGGGTAATCAGATATGGGGAAACAGAGGTGGCGAATCAAAGGCGGTGAAACAGAGATGGGGAATCAGGGCAGGGAATCAGAGGCAGGGAATCAAACACGGGGAATCAGAGCTGGGGAATCAGAGGCGGGGAATCAGAGTTGGGAATCAGAGGCGGGGAATCAGAGGCGGGGAAACAGAGGCGGGGAATCAGATATGGGGAATCAGAGGTGGGGAATCCGAGGTTGGGAATCAGAGGCATGGAATCAGAGGCGGGGAATCAGAGGCGGGGAATCAGAGGAAGGGAATCAGATGTGCGGAATCGGAGATGGGGAATCAGAGGCAGGGAATCAGAGGCGGGGAATCAGAGGCGGGGAATCAGAGGCCGGTAATCAGATATGGGGAAACAGAGGCGGGGAATCCGAGGCGGGGAAACAGAGGCGGGGAATCAGATATGGGGAATCAGAGGTGGGGAATCAGAGGTTGGGAATCAGAGGCAGGGAATCAGAGGCTTGGAATCAGATGCAGGGAATCAGATGCGGGGAATCAGAGGCGGGGAATCAGAGCTGGGGAATCAGAGGTGGGGAATCAGATTTGGGGAATCAGAGGCGGGGACTTAGATATTGGGAAACAGAGGCGGGGAATCAGAGGCGGGGAAACCCAGGCGGGGAATCAGATATGGGGAATCAGAGGTGGGGAATCAGAGGCAAGGAATCAGATGTGCGGAATCAGAGATGGGGAATCAGAGGCAGGGAATCAGAATCAGAAGCAGGGAATCAGAGGCCGGGAATTAGAGGCCGGAATCAGATGCTGGGAATCAGAGGCCTGGAATCAGAGGCGGGGAATCAGAGGCAGGGAATCAGATGCGGGGAATCAGAGGCGGGGAATCAGAGCTGGGGAATCAGAGGCGGGGTATTAGAGTTGGGGAATCAGAGGCGGGGAATCAGATATGGGGAAACAGAGGTGGGGAATCAGAGGCGGGGAAACAGAGGCAGGGAATCAGATATGGGGAATCAGAGGCGGGGAATCAGAGGTGGGGAATCATAGGCAGGGAATCGGATGTGCGGAATCAGAGATGGGGAATCAGAGGCTGGGAATCAGAGGTGGTGAATCAGAGATGGGGAATCAGAGGCGGGGAATCAGAGGCAGGGAATCAGACGCGGGGAATCAGAGGTGGGCAATCAGAGGCGGGGAATCAGATATGGGGAATCAGAGGCGGGGAATCAGAGGCAGGGAATCAGACGCGGGGAATCAGAGGCGGGGATTCAGAGCTGGGGAATCAGAGGCGGGGAATCAGAGTTGGGGAATCAGAGGCGGGGAATCAGAGGAAGGGAATCAGACGCGGGGAATCAGAGGCGGGGATTCAGAGCTGGGGAATCAGAGGCGGGGAATCCGAGTTGGGGAATCAGAGGCGGGGAATCAGATATGGGGAATCAGAGGCAGGGAATCAGAGGCGGGAAAACAGAGGCGGGGAATCAGATATGGGGAATCAGAGGCGGGGAATCAGAGGCAGGGAATCAGACACGGGGAATCAGAGGCGGGGAATCAGAGATGGGGAATCAGAGGCGGGGAATCAGAGGCAGGGAATCGGATGCCGGGAATCAGAGGCGGGAAATCAGAGCTGGGGAATCAGAGGCGGGGAATCAGAGTTGGGGAATCAGAGGCGGCGAAGCAGATATGGGGAAATAGAGGCGGGGAATCAGATATGGGGAATCAGAGGCGGGGAATCAGATATGGGGAATCAGAGGCTGGGAATCAGAGGGGGGGAAACAGAGGCGGGGAATAAGATATGGAGAATCAGAGGTGGGGAATCAGGGGCGGGGAATCAGTGGCAGGGAATCAGAGGCGGGGAATCAGAGGCGGGGAATCAAAGGAAGGGAATCAGACACGGGGAATCAGAGTTGGGGAATCAGAGATGGGGAATCAGAGGCGGGGAATCACAGGCAGGGAATCAGACGCGGGGAATCAGAGGCGGGGAATCAGAGCTGGGGAATCAGAGGTGGGGAATCAGAGTCGGGGAATCAGAGGCAGGGAATCGGTTGTGCGGAATCAGAGATGGGGAATCAGATGTGGGGAATCAGAGGCAGTGAATCAGAGATGGGGAATCAGAGGCGGGGAATCAGAGGCAGGAAATCAGACAGGGATTCAGAGGCTGGGAATCAGACGGGGGGAATCAAAGGCGGGGAATCAGAGCTGGTGAATCAGAGGCAGGGAATCAGAGTTGGGGATTCAGAGGCGGGGAATCAGATATGTGGAAACAGAGGCGGGGAATGAGAGGCGGGCAAGCAGAGGCGGGGAATTAGATATGGGGAATCAGAGGTGGGAAATCAGAGGTGGTGAATCAGAGATGGGGAATCACAGGCGGGGAATCAGAGGCGGGGAAACAGAGGCGGGGAATCAGATATGGGGAATCAGAGGTGGGGAATCAGAGGCAGGGAATCAGATGTGCGGAATCAGAGATGGGGAATCAGAGGCAGGGAATCAGAATCAGAAGCGGGGAATCAGAGGCCGGGAATCAGAGGCCGGGAATCAGATGCTGGGAATAAGAGGCCGGGAATCAGAGGTGGGGATTCAGAGTCTGGGAATCAGAGATGGGGATTCAGAGGCGGGGAATGAGATATGGAGAATCAGAGGCGGGGAATCAGAGGCAGGGAATCAGATATTGGGAATCAGAGGCGGGGAATCAGAGGTGGGGAAACATAGGCAGGGAATCAGAGGCGGGGAATCAGAGGCGGGGAATCAGAGGAAGGGAATCAGATGTGCGGAATCGGAGATGGGAAATCAGAGGCAGGTAATCAGAGGCGGGGAATCAGAGGCGGGGAATCAGAGGCCGGGAATCAGATATGGGGAAACTGAGGCGGGGAATCCGAGGCGGGGAAACAGAGGCGGGGAGTCAGATATGGGGAATCAGAGGTGGGGAATCAGAGGTTGGGAATCAGAGGCAGGGAATCAGAGGCTTGGAATCAGATGCAGGGAATCAGATGCGGGGCATCAGAGGCGGGGAATCAGAGCTGGGGAATCAGAGGTGGGGAATCAGATTTGGGGAATCAGAGGTGGGGACTTAGATATTGGGAAACAGAGGCGGGGAATCAGAGGCGGGGAAACAGAGGCGGGGAATCAGATATGGGGAATCAGAGGCGGGGAATCAGAGGCAGGGAATCAGATGTGCGGAATCAGAGATGGGGAATCAGAGGCAGGGAATCAGAATCAGAAGCAGGGAATCAGAGGCCGGGAATCAGAGGCCGGAATCAGATGATGGGAATCAGAGGCCTGGAATCAGAGGCGGGGAATCAGAGGCAGGGAATCAGATGCGGGGAATCAGAGGCGGGGAATCAGAGCTGGGGAATCAGAGGCGGGGTATTAGAGTTGGGGAATCAGAGGCGGGGAATCAGATATGGGGAAACAGAGGTAGGGAATCAGATGCGGGGAAACAGAGGCAGGGAATCAGATATGGGGAATCAGAGGCGGGGAATCAGAGGTGGGGAAACATAGGCAGGGAATTGGATGTGCGGAATCAGAGATGGGGAATCAGAGGCCGGGAATCAGAGGTGGTGAATCAGAGATGGGGAATCAGAGGCGGGGAATCAGAGGCAGGGTATCAGACGCGGGGAATCAGAGGTGGGCAATCAGAGGCGGGGAATCAGATATGGGGAATCAGAGGCGGGGAATCAGAGGCGGGGAAACAGAGGCGGGGAATCAGATATGGGGAATCAGAGGTGGGGCATCAGAGGTTGTGAATCACAGATGGGGAATCAGAGGCGGGGAATCAGAGGCAGGGAATCAGACGCGGGGAATCAGAGGCGGGGATTCAGAGCTGGGGAATCAGAAGCGGGGAATCAGAGTTGGGGAATCAGAGGCGGGGAATCAGATATGGGGAATCAGAGGCAGGGAATCAGAGGTGGGGAATCAGAGGCAGGGAATCAGACGCGGGGAATCTGAGGCGGGGAATCAGAGCTGGGGAATCAGAGGTGGGGAATCAGAGTTGGGGAATCAGAGGCAGGGAATTGGATGTGCAGAATCACAGATGGTGAATCAGAGGTGGGGAATCAGAGGCGGTGAATCTGAGATGGGGAATCAGTGGCGGGGAATCAGAGGCAGGAAATCAGACACGGGGATTCAGAGGCTGGGAATCAGAGGCAGGGAATCAGACGCGGGGAATCTGAGGCGGGGAATCAGAGCTGGGGAATCTGAGGCAGGGAATCAGAGTTGGGGATTCAGAGGCGGGGAATCAGATATGGGGAAACAGAGGCGGGGAATCAGAGGCGGGCAAACAGAGGCGGGGAATTAGATATGGGGAATCAGAGGTAGGGAATCAGAGGTGGTGAATCAGTGATGGGGAATCACAGGCGGGGAATCAGAGGCAGGGAATAGAACGCGGCGAATCAGAGGCAGGGAATCAGAGCTGGGGAATCAGAGGCGGGGAATCATAGTTGGGAATCAGAGGCGGGAATCAGATATGGGGAAACAGAGGCGGGGAATCAGAGGCGGGGAAACAGAGGCGGGGAATCAGATATGGGGAATCGGATGCAGGGAATCAGAGGCGGGGAATCAGAGCTGGGGAATCAGAGGCGGGGAATCAGAGTTGGGGCATCAGAGGTGGGGAATTAGATATAGGGAAACAGAGGCGGGGAATCAGAGGCGGGGAAACAGAGGCGGGGAATCAGATATGGGGAATCAGAGGTGGGGAATCAGAGGAAGGGAATCAGATGTGCGGAATCAGAGATGGGGAATCAGAGGCAGGGAATCAGAAGCGGGGAATCAGAGGCCGGGAATCAGAGGCCGGGAATCAGATGCTGGGAATAAGAGGCCGGGAATCAGAGGAGGGGAATCAGAGTCCGGGAATCAGAGATGGGGATTCCGAGGCGGGGAATGAGATATGGAGAATCAGAGGCGGGGAATCAGAGGCGGGGAAACAGAGGTGGGGAATCAGATATGGGGAATCAGAGGTGGCGAATCAAAGGTGGTGAATCAGAGATGGGGAATCAGAGGCGGGGAATCAGAGGCAGGGAATCAGATGCGGGGAATCAGAGGCGGGGAATCAGAGCTGGCGAATCAGAGGCTGGGAATCAGAGGTGGGCAATCAGAGGCGGGGAATCAGATATGGGGAATCAGAGGCGGGGAATCAGAGGCGGGGAAACAGAGGCGGGGAATCAAATATAGGGAATCAGAGGTGGGGAATCAGAGGTTGTGAATCAGAGATGGGGAATCAAGGCGGGGAATCAGAGGCAGGGAATCAGACGCGGGGAAACAGAGGCGGGGATTCAGAGCTGGGGAATCAGAGGCGGGGAATCAGAGTTGGGGAATCAGAGGCAGGGAATCAGATATGGGGAATCAGAGGTGGGGAATCAGAGGCAGGGAATCAGATGTGCGGAATTAGAGATGGGGAATCAGAGGCAGGGAATCAGAATCAGAAGAAGGGAATCAGAGGCCGGGAATCAGAGGCCGGAATCAGATGCTGGGAATCAGAGGCCTGGAATCAGAGGCGGGGAATCAGAGGCAGGGAATCAGATGCGGGGAATCAGAGGCGGGGAATCAGAGCTGGGGAATCAGAGGCGGGGTATTAGAGTTGGGGAATCAGAGGCGGGGAATCAGATATGGGGAAACAGAGGTGGGGAATCAGAGGCGGGGAAACAGAGGCAGGGAATCAGATATGGGGAATCAGAGGTGGGGCATCAGAGGTTGTGAATCACAGATGGGGAATCAGAGGCGGGGAATCAGAGGCAGGGAATCAGACGCGGGGAATCAGAGGCGGGGATTCAGAGCTGGGGAATCAGAAGCGGGGAATCAGAGTTGGGGAATCAGAGGCGGGGAATCAGATATGGGGAATCAGAGGCAGGGAATCAGAGGCGGGGAATCAGAGGCAGGGAATCAGACGCGGGGAATCTGAGGCGGGGAATCAGAGCTGGGGAATCAGAGGTGGGGAATCAGAGTTGAGGAATCAGAGGCAGGGAATTGGATGTGCGGAATCAGAGAGGGGGAATCAGAGGTGGGGAATCAGAGGCGGTGAATCAGAGATGGGGAATCTGAGGCAGGGAATCAGAGGCAGGAAATCAGACACGGGGATTCAGAGGCTGGGAATCAGACGGGGGGAATCAAAGGCGGGGAATCAGAGCTGGGGAATCTGAGGCAGGGAATCAGAGTTGGGGATTCAGAGGCGGGGAATCAGATATGGGGAAACAGAGGCGGGGAATCAGAGGCGGGCAAACATAGGCGGGGAATTAGATATGGGGAATCAGAGGTAGGGAATCAGAGGCGGGGAATCAGAGCTGGGGAATCAGAGGCGGGGAATCAGAGTTGGGGCATCAGAGGTGGGGAATTAGATATAGGGAAACAGAGGCGGGGAATCAGAGGCGGGGAAACAGAGGCGGGGAATCAGATATGGGGAATCAGAGGTGGGGAATCAGAGGCAGGGAATCAGATGTGCGGAATCAGAGATGGGGAATAAGAGGCAGGGAATCAGAATCAGAAGCGGGGAATCAGAGGCCGGGAATCAGAGGCCGGGAATCAGATGCTGGGAATAAGAGGCCGGGAATCAGAGGTGGGGAATCAGTTATGGGGAATCAGAGGTGGCGAATCAAAGGCGGTGAATCAGAGATGGGGAATCAGAGGCGGGGAATCAGAGGCAGGGAATCAGATGCGGGGAATCAGAGGCGGGGAATCAGAGCTGGCGAATCAGAGGCTGTGAATCAGAGGTGGGCAATCAGAGGCGGGGAATCAGATATGGGGAATCAGAGGCGGGGAATCAGAGGCGGGGAAACAGAGGCGGGGAATCAAATATAGGGAATCAGAGGTGGGGAATCAGAGGTTGTGAATCAGAGATGGGGAATCAAGGCGGGGAATCAGAGGCAGGGAATCAGACGCGGGGAATCAGAGGAGGGGATTCAGAGCTGGGGAATCAGAGGCGGGGAATCAGAGTTGGGGAATCAGAGGCAGGGAATCAGATATGGGGAATCAGAGGCGGGGAATCAGAGGCGGGGAAACAGAGGCGGGGAATCAGATGTGGGGAATCAGAGGTGGGGAATCAGGGGCAGGGAATCAGTGGCAGGGAATCAGAGGCGGGGAATCAGAGGCGGGGAATCAAAGGCAGGGAATCAGACACGGGGAATCAGAGGCGGGGAATCAGAGATGGGGAATCAGAGGCGGGGAATCAGAGGCAGGGAATCGGATGCCGGGAATCAGAGTCGGGGAATCAGAGCTGGGGAATCAGAGGCGGGGAATCAGAGTTGGGGAATCAGAGGCGGGGAATCAGATATGGGGAAATAGAGGCGGGGAATCAGATATGGGGAATCAGAGGTGTGGAATCAGAGGTTGGGAATCAGAGGCAGGGAATCAGAGTCGGGGAAACAGAGGCGGGGAATCAGATATGGGGAATCAGAGGTGGCGAATCAAAGGCGGTGAAACAGAGATGGGGAATCAGGGCAGGGAATCAGAGGCAGGGAATCAAACACGGGGAATCAGAGCTGGGGAATCAGAGGCGGGGAATCAGAGTTGGGAATCAGAGGCGGGGAATCAGAGGCGGGGAAACAGAGGCGGGGAATCAGATATGGGGAATCAGAGGTGGGGAATCCGAGGTTGGGAATCAGAGGCAGGGAATCAGAGGCGGAAAATCAGAGGCGGGGAATCAGAGGAAGAGAATCAGATGTGCGGAATCGGAGATGGGGAATCAGAGGCAGGGAATCAGAGGCGGGGAATCAGAGGCGGGGAATCAGAGGCCGGGAATCAGATATGGGGAAACAGAGGCGGGGAATCCGAGGCGGGGAAACAGAGGCGGGGAATCAGATATGGGGAGTCAGAGGTGGGGCATCAGAGGTTGGGATTCAGATGCAGGGAATCAGAGGCTTGGAATCAGATGCAGGGAATCAGATGCGGGGAATCAGAGGCGGGGAATCAGAGCTGGGGAATCAGAGGTGGGGAATCAGATATGGGGAATCAGTGGCGGGGACTTAGATATTGGGAAACAGAGGCTGGGAATCAGAGGCGGGGAAACCCAGGCGGGGAATCAGATATGGGGAATCAGAGATGGGGAAGCAGAGTCAGGGAATCAGAATCAGAAGCAGGGAATCATAGTTGGGAATCAGAGGCGGGAATCAGATATGGGGAAACAGAGGCGGGGAATCAGAGGCGGGGAAACAGAGGCGGGGAATCAGATATGGGGAATCGGATGCAGGGAATCAGAGGCGGGGAATCAGAGCTGGGGAATCAGAGGCGGGGAATCAGAGTTGGGGCATCAGAGGTGGGGAATTAGATATAGGGAAACAGAGGCGGGGAATCAGAGGCGGGGAAACAGAGGCGGGGAATCAGATATGGGGAATCAGAGGTGGGGAATCAGAGGAAGGGAATCAGATGTGCGGAATCAGAGATGGGGAATCAGAGGCAGGGAATCAGAAGCGGGGAATCAGAGGCCGGGAATCAGAGGCCTGGAATCAGATGCTGGGAATAAGAGGCCGGGAATCAGAGGAGGGGAATCAGAGTCCGGGAATCAGAGATGGGGATTCAGAGGCGGGGAATGAGATATGGAGAATCAGAGGCGGGGAATCAGAGGCGGAGAAACAGAGGTGGGGAATCAGATATGGGGAATCAGAGGTGGCGAATCAAAGATGGTGAATCAGAGATGGGGAATCAGAGGCGGGGAATCAGAGGCAGGGAATCAGATGCGGGGAATCAGAGGCGGGGAATCAGAGCTGGCGAATCAGAGGCTGGGAATCAGAGGTGGGCAATCAGAGGCGGGGAATCAGATATGGGGAATCAGAGGCGGGGAATCAGAGGCGGGGAAACAGAGGCGGGGAATCAAATATAGGGAATCAGAGGTGGGGAATCAGAGGTTGTGAATCAGAGATGGGGAATCAAGGCGGGGAATCAGAGGCAGGGAATCAGACGCGGGGAAACAGAGGCGGGGATTCAGAGCTGGGGAATCAGAGGCGGGGAATCAGAGTTGGGGAATCAGAGGCAGGGAATCAGATATGGGGAATCAGAGGTGGGGAATCAGAGGCAGGGAATCAGATGTGCGGAATTAGAGATGGGGAATCAGAGGCAGGGAATCAGAATCAGAAGAAGGGAATCAGAGGCCGGGAATCAGAGGCCGGAATCAGATGCTGGGAATCAGAGGCCTGGAATCAGAGGCGGGGAATCAGAGGCAGGGAATCAGATGCGGGGAATCAGAGGCGGGGAATCAGAGCTGGGGAATCAGAGGCGGGGTATTAGAGTTGGGGAATCAGAGGCGGGGAATCAGATATGGGGAAACAGAGGTGGGGAATCAGAGGCGGGGAAACAGAGGCAGGGAATCAGATATGGGGAATCAGAGGTGGGGCATCAGAGGTTGTGAATCACAGATGGGGAATCAGAGGCGGGGAATCAGAGGCAGGGAATCAGACGCGGGGAATCAGAGGCGGGGATTCAGAGCTGGGGAATCAGAAGCGGGGAATCAGAGTTGGGGAATCAGAGGCGGGGAATCAGATATGGGGAATCAGAGGCAGGGAATCAGAGGCGGGGAATCAGAGGCAGGGAATCAGACGCGGGGAATCTGAGGCGGGGAATCAGAGGTGGGGAATCAGAGGTGGGGAATCAGAGTTGAGGAATCAGAGGCAGGGAATTGGATGTGCGGAATCAGAGAGGGGGAATCAGAGGTGGGGAATCAGAGGCGGTGAATCAGAGATGGGGAATCTGAGGCAGGGAATCAGAGGCAGGAAATCAGACACGGGGATTCAGAGGCTGGGAATCAGACGGGGGGAATCAAAGGCGGGGAATCAGAGCTGGGGAATCTGAGGCAGGGAATCAGAGTTGGGGATTCAGAGGCGGGGAATCAGATATGGGGAAACAGAGGCGGGGAATCAGAGGCGGGCAAACAGAGGCGGGGAATTAGATATGGGGAATCAGAGGTAGGGAATCAGAGGCGGGGAATCAGAGCTGGGGAATCAGAGGCGGGGAATCAGAGTTGGGGCATCAGAGGTGGGGAATTAGATATAGGGAAACAGAGGCGGGGAATCAGAGGCGGGGAAACAGAGGCGGGGAATCAGATATGGGGAATCAGAGGTGGGGAATCAGAGGCAGGGAATCAGATGTGCGGAATCAGAGATGGGGAATAAGAGGCAGGGAATCAGAATCAGAAGCGGGGAATCAGAGGCCGGGAATCAGAGGCCGGGAATCAGATGCTGGGAATAAGAGGCCGGGAATCAGAGGTGGGGAATCAGTTATGGGGAATCAGAGGTGGCGAATCAAAGGCGGTGAATCAGAGATGGGGAATCAGAGGCGGGGAATCAGAGGCAGGGAATCAGATGCGGGGAATCAGAGGCGGGGAATCAGAGCTGGCGAATCAGAGGCTGTGAATCAGAGGTGGGCAATCAGAGGCGGGGAATCAGATATGGGGAATCAGAGGCGGGGAATCAGAGGCGGGGAAACAGAGGCGGGGAATCAAATATAGGGAATCAGAGGTGGGGAATCAGAGGTTGTGAATCAGAGATGGGGAATCAAGGCGGGGAATCAGAGGCAGGGAATCAGACGCGGGGAATCAGAGGAGGGGATTCAGAGCTGGGGAATCAGAGGCGGGGAATCAGAGTTGGGGAATCAGAGGCAGGGAATCAGATATGGGGAATCAGAGGCGGGGAATCAGAGGCGGGGAAACAGAGGCGGGGAATCAGATGTGGGGAATCAGAGGTGGGGAATCAGGGGCAGGGAATCAGTGGCAGGGAATCAGAGGCGGGGAATCAGAGGCGGGGAATCAAAGGCAGGGAATCAGACACGGGGAATCAGAGGCGGGGAATCAGAGATGGGGAATCAGAGGCGGGGAATCAGAGGCAGGGAATCGGATGCCGGGAATCAGAGTCGGGGAATCAGAGCTGGGGAATCAGAGGCGGGGAATCAGAGTTGGGGAATCAGAGGCGGGGAATCAGATATGGGGAAATAGAGGCGGGGAATCAGATATGGGGAATCAGAGGTGTGGAATCAGAGGTTGGGAATCAGAGGCAGGGAATCAGAGTCGGGGAAACAGAGGCGGGGAATCAGATATGGGGAATCAGAGGTGGCGAATCAAAGGCGGTGAAACAGAGATGGGGAATCAGGGCAGGGAATCAGAGGCAGGGAATCAAACACGGGGAATCAGAACTGGGGAATCAGAGGCGGGGAATCAGAGTTGGGAATCAGAGGCGGGGAATCAGAGGCGGGGAAACAGAGGCGGGGAATCAGATATGGGGAATCAGAGGTGGGGAATCCGAGGTTGGGAATCAGAGGCAGGGAATCAGAGGCGGAAAATCAGAGGCGGGGAATCAGAGGAAGAGAATCAGATGTGCGGAATCGGAGATGGGGAATCAGAGGCGGGGAATCAGAGGCCGGGAATCAGATATGGGGAAACAGAGGCGGGGAATCCGAGGCGGGGAAACAGAGGCGGGGAATCAGATATGGGGAGTCAGAGGTGGGGCATCAGAGGTTGGGATTCAGAGGCAGGGAATCAGAGGCTTGGAATCAGATGCAGGGAATCAGATGCGGGGAATCAGAGGCGGGGAATCAGAGCTGGGGAATCAGAGGTGGGGAATCAGATATGGGGAATCAGTGGCGGGGACTTAGATATTGGGAAACAGAGGCAGGGAATCAGAGGCGGGGAAACCCAGGCGGGGAATCAGATATGGGGAATCAGAGATGGGGAAGCAGAGGCAGGGAATCAGAATCAGAAGCAGGGAATCAGAGGCCGGGAATCAGAGGCCGGAATCAGATGCTGGGAATCAGAGGCCTGGAATCAGAGGCGGGGAATCAGAGGCGGGGAATCCGATGCGGGGAATCAGAGGCGGGGAATCAGAGCTGGGGAATCAGAGGCGGGGTATTAGAGTTGGGGAATCAGAGGCGGGGAATCAGAGGTGGGGAATCATAGGCAGGGAATCGGATGTGCCTAATCAGAGATGGGGAATCAGAGGCTGGGAATCAGAGGTGGTGAATCAGAGATGGGGAATCAGAGGCGGGGAATCAGAGGCAGGGAATCAGACGCGGGGAATCAGAGGTGGGCAATCAGAGGCGGGGAATCAGATATGGGGAATCAGAGGCGGAGAATCAGAGGCGGGGAAACAGAGGCGGGGAATCAGATATGCGGAATCAGAGGTGGGGCATCAGAGGTTGTGAATCACAGATGGGGAATCAGAGGCGGGGAATCAGAGGCAGGGAATCAGACGCGGGGAATCAGAGTTGGGGAATCAGAGGCGGGGAATCAGATATGGGGAATCAGAGGCAGGGAATCAGAGGCGGGAAAACAGAGGCGGGGAATCAGATATGGGGAATCAGAGGCGGGGAATCAGAGGCAGGGAATCAGACACGGGGAATCAGAGGCGGGGAATCAGAGATGGGGAATCAGAGGCGGGGAATCAGAGGCAGAGAATCAGATGCCGGGAATCAGAGGCGGGAAATCAGAGCTGGGGAATCAGAGGCGGGGAATCAGAGTTGGGGAATCAGAGGCGGCGAAGCAGATATGGGGAAATAGAGGCGGGGAATCAGATATTCGGAATCAGAGGCGGGGAATCAGATATGGGGAATCAGAGGCTGGGAATCAGAGGGGGGGAAACAGAGGCGCGGAATAAGATATGGGGAATCAGAGGTGGGGAATCAGGGGCGGGGAATCAGTGGCAGGGAATCAGAGGCGGGGAATCAGAGGCGGGGAATCAAAGGAAGGGAATCAGACACGGGGAATCAGAGGTGGGGAATCAGAGATGGGCAATCAGAGGAGGGGAATCACAGGCAGGGAATCAGACGCGGGGAATCAGAGGCGGGGAATCAGAGGTGGGGAATCAGAGTCGGGGAATCATAGGCAGGGAATCGGTTGTGCGGAATCAGAGATGGGGAATCAGATGTGGGGAATCAGAGGCAGTGAATCAGAGGCGGGGAAACAGAGGCGGGGAATCAAATATAGGGAATCAGAGGTGGGGAATCAGAGGTTGTGAATCAGAGATGGGGAATCAAGGCGGGGAATCAGAGGCAGGGAATCAGACGCGGGGAATCAGAGGCGGGGATTCAGAGCTGGGGAATCAGAGGCGGTGAATCAGAGTTTGGGAATCAGAGGCAGGGAATCAGATATGGGGAATCAGAGGTGGGGAATCAGAGGCGGGGAAACAGAGGCGGGGAATCAGATATGGGGAATCAGAATTGGGGAATCAGGGGCAGGGAATCAGTGGCAGGGAATCAGAGGCGGGGAATCAGAGGCGGGGAATCAGAGGCAGGGAATCAGACACGGGGAATCAGAGGCGAGGAATCAGAGATGGGGAATCAGAGGTGGGGAATCAGAGGCAGGGAATCGGACTCCGGGAATCAGAGTCGGGGAATCAGAGCTGGGGAATCAGAGGCGGGGAATCAGAGTTGGGGAATCAGAGGCGGGGAATCAGATATGGGGAAATAGAGGCGGGGAATCAGATATGGGGAATCAGAGGTGTGGAATCAGAGGTTGGGAATCAGAGGCAGGGAATCAGAGTCGGGGAAACAGAGGCGGGTAATCAGATATGGGGAAACAGAGGTGGCGAATCAAAGGCGGTGAAACAGAGATGGGGAATCAGGGCAGGGAATCAGAGGCAGGGAATCAAACACGGGGAATCAGAGCTGGGGAATCAGAGGCGGGGAATCAGAGTTGGGAATCAGAGGCGGGGAATCAGAGGCGGGGAAACAGAGGCGGGGAATCAGATATGGGGAATCAGAGGTGGGGAATCCGAGGTTGGGAATCAGAGGCAGGGAATCAGAGGCGGGGAATCAGAGGCGGGGAATCAGAGGAAGGGAATCAGAGGCGGGGAATCAGAGGCCGGTAATCAGATATGGGGAAACAGAGGCGGGGAATCCGAGGCGGGGAAACAGAGGCGGGGAATCAGATATGGGGAATCAGAGGTGGGGAATCAGAGGTTGGGAATCAGAGGCAGGGAATCAGAGGCTTGGAATCAGATGCAGGGAATCAGATGCGGGGAATCAGAGGCGGGGAATCAGAGCTGGGGAATCAGAGGTGGGGAATCAGATTTGGGGAATCAGAGGCGGGGACTTAGATATTGGGAAACAGGCGGGGAATCAGAGGCGGGGAAACCCAGGCGGGGAATCAGATATGGGGAATCAGAGGTGGGGAATCAGAGGCAAGGAATCAGATGTGCGGAATCAGAGATGGGGAATCAGAGGCAGGGAATCAGAATCAGAAGCAGGGAATCAGAGGCCGGGAATTAGAGGCCGGAATCAGATGCTGGGAATCAGAGGCCTGGAATCAGAGGCGGGGAATCAGAGGCAGGGAATCAGATGCGGGGAATCAGAGGCGGGGAATCAGAGCTGGGGAATCAGAGGCGGGGTATTAGAGTTGGGGAATCAGAGGCGGGGAATCAGATATGGGGAAACAGAGGTGGGGAATCAGAGGCGGGGAAACAGAGGCAGGGAATCAGATATGGGGAATCAGAGGCGGGGAATCAGAGGTGGGGAATCATAGGCAGGGAATCGGATGTGCGGAATCAGAGATGGGGAATCAGAGGCTGGGAATCAGAGGTGGTGAATCAGAGATGGGGAATCAGAGGCGGGGAATCAGAGGCAGGGAATCAGACGCGGGGAATCAGAGGTGGGCAATCAGAGGCGGGGAATCAGATATGGGGAATCAGAGGCGGGGAATCAGAGGCAGGGAATCAGACGCGGGGAATCAGAGGCGGGGATTCAGAGCTGGGGAATCAGAGGCGGGGAATCAGAGTTGGGGAATCAGAGGCGGGGAATCAGAGGAAGGGAATCAGACGCGGGGAATCAGAGGCGGGGATTCAGAGCTGGGGAATCAGAGGCGGGGAATCAGATTTGGGGAATCAGAGGCGGGGAATCAGATATGGGGAATCAGAGGCAGGGAATCAGAGGCGGGAAAACAGAGGCGGGGAATCAGATATGGGGAATCAGAGGCGGGGAATCAGAGGCAGGGAATCAGACACGGGGAATCAGAGGCGGGGAATCAGAGATGGGGAATCAGAGGCGGGGAATCAGAGGCAGGGAATCGGATGCCGGGAATCAGAGGCGGGAAATCAGAGCTGGGGAATCAGAGGCGGGGAATCAGAGTTGGGGAATCAGAGGCGGCGAAGCAGATATGGGGAAATAGAGGCGGGGAATCAGATATGGGGAATCAGAGGCGGGGAATCAGATATGGGGAATCAGAGGCTGGGAATCAGAGGGGGGGAAACAGAGGCGGGGAATAAGATATGGAGAATCAGAGGTGGGGAATCAGGGGCGGGGAATCAGTGGCAGGGAATCAGAGGCGGGGAATCAGAGGCGGGGAATCAAAGGAAGGGAATCAGACACGGGGAATCAGAGTTGGGGAATCAGAGATGGGGAATCAGAGGCGGGGAATCACAGGCAGGGAATCAGACACGGGGAATCAGAGGCGGGGAATCAGAGCTGGGGAATCAGAGGTGGGGAATCAGAGTCGGGGAATCAGAGGCAGGGAATCGGTTGTGCGGAATCAGAGATGGGGAATCAGATGTGGGGAATCAGAGGCAGTGAATCAGAGATGGGGAATCAGAGGCGGGGAATCAGAGGCAGGAAATCAGACAGGGATTCAGAGGCTGGGAATCAGACGGGGGGAATCAAAGGCGGGGAATCAGAGCTGGTGAATCAGAGGCAGGGAATCAGAGTTGGGGATTCAGAGGCGGGGAATCAGATATGGGGAAACAGAGGCGGGGAATGAGAGGCGGGCAAGCAGAGGCGGGGAATTAGATATGGGGAATCAGAGGTGGGAAATCAGAGGTGGTGAATCAGAGATGGGGAATCACAGGCGGGGCATCAGAGGCAGCGAATAGAACGCGGGGAATCAGAGGCTGGGATCAGAGCTGGGGAATCAGAGGCGGGGAATCAGATATGGGGAAACAGAGGCGGGGAATCAGAGGCGGGGAAACAGAGGCGGGGAATCAGACATGGGGAATCGGATGCGGGGAATCAGAGGCGGGGAATCAGAGCTGGGGAATCAGAGGTGGGGAATCAGAGTTGGGGCATCAGAGGTGGGGAATTAGATATGGGGAAACAGAGGCGGGGAATCAGAGGCGGGGAAACAGAGGCGGGGAATCAGATATGGGGAATCAGAGGTGGGGAATCAGAGGCAGGGAATCAGATGTGCGGAATCAGAGATGGGGAATCAGAGGCAGGGAATCAGAATCAGAAGCGGGGAATCAGAGGCCGGGAATCAGAGGCCGGGAATCAGATGCTGGGAATAAGAGGCCGGGAATCAGAGGTGGGGATTCAGAGTCTGGGAATCAGAGATGGGGATTCAGAGGCGGGGAATGAGATATGGAGAATCAGAGGCGGGGAATCAGAGGCGGGGAAACAGAGGTGGGGAATCAGATATGGGGAATCAGAGGTGGCGAATCAAACGCGGTGAATCAGAGATGGGGAATCAGAGGCGGGGAATCAGAGGCAGGGAATCAGATGCGGGGATTCAGAGGCGGGGATTCAGAGCTGGCGAATCCTAGGCGGGGAATCAGAGGTGGGCAATCAGAGCCGGGGAATCAGATATGGGGAATCAGAGGCGGGGAAACAGAGACGGGGAATCAGATATGGGGAATCAGAGGTGGGGAATCAGAGGTTGTGAATCAGAGATGGGGAATCAAGGCGGGGAATCAGAGGGAGGGAATCAGACGCGGGGAATCAGAGGCGGGGATTCAGAGCTGGGGAATCAGAGGCGGGGAATCAGAGTTGGGGAATCAGAGGCAGGGAATCAGATATGGGGAATCAGAGGCGGGGAATCAGAGGCGGGGAAACAGAGGCGGGGAATCAGATATGGGGAATCAGAGGTGGGGAATCAGGGGCAGGGAATCTGTGGCAGGGAGTCAGAGGCGGGGAATCTGAGCCGGGGAATCAGAGGCAGGGAATCAGACACGGGGAATCAGAGGCGGGGAATCAGAGATGGTGAATCAGAGGCGGGGAATCAGAGGCAGGGAATCGGACGTCGGGAATCAGAGGCGGGGAATCAGAGCTGGGGAATCAGAGGCGGGGAATCAGAGTTGGGGAATCAGAGGCGGGGAATCAGATATGGGGAAATAGAGGCGGGGAATCAGATATGGTGAATCAGAGGTGTGGAATCAGAGGTTGGGAATCAGAGGCAGGGAATCAGAGGCGGGGAAACAGAGGTGGGGAATCAGAATTGGGGAATCAGAGGTGGTGAATCAAAGGCGGTGAAACAGAGATGGGGAATCAGGGCAGGGAATCAGAGGCAGGGAATCAGAGCTGGGGAAACAGAGGCGGGGAATCAGATATGGGGAATCAGAGGTGGGGAATCAGGGGCGGGGAATCAGTGGCAGGGAATCAGAGCTGGGGAATCAGAGGTGGGGAATCAGAGCTGGGGAAACAGAGGTGGGGAATAAGATATGGGGAATCAGAGGTGGGGAATCAGGGGCGGGGAATCAGTGGCAGGGAATCAGAGGCCGGGAATAAAAGGCGGGGAATCAGAGCTGGGGAATCAGAGGCGGGGAATCAGAGTTGGGGAATCAGAGGAGGGGAATCAGATATGGGGAAACAGAGGCCGGGAATCAGAGGCAGGGAAACAGAGGCGGGGAATCAGATATGGGGAATCAGAGGTGGGGAATTTGAGGTTGCGAATCAGAGGCGGGGAATCAGAGGCGGGGAATCAGAGGCAGGGAATCGGATGTGCGGAATCAGAGATGGGGAATCAGAGGTGGGGATTCAGAGGTGGTGAATCAGAAAAGGGGAATCAGAGGCTGGGAATCAGAGGCAGGGAATCAGACGCAGGGAATCAGAGGCGGGGAATCAGAGGCGGGGAATCATAGCTGGCGAATTAGAGGAGGGGAATCAGAGTTGGGGAATCAGATATGGGGAATCAGAGGTTGGGAATCAGAGGCAGGGAATCAGATGTGCGGAATCAGAGATGGGGAATCAGAGGCAGGGAATCAGAATCAGAAGCAGGGAATCAGAGGCCGGGAATCAGAGGCCGGAATCAGATGCTGGGAATCAGAGGCCTGGAATCAGAGGCGGGGAATCAGAGGCAGGGAATCTGATGCGGGGAATCAGAGGCGGGGAATCAGAGCTGGGGAATCAGAGGCAGGGTATTAGAGTTGGGGAATCAGAGGCGGGGAATCAGATATGGGGAAACAGAGGTGGGGAATCAGAGGCGGGGAAACAGAGGCAGGGAATCAGATATGGGGAATCAGAGGCGGGAATCAGAGGTGGGGAATCATAGGCAGGGAATCGGATGTGCGGAATCAGAGATGGGGAATCAGAGGCCGGGAATGTGAGGTGGTGAATCAGATATGGGGAATCAGAGGCGGGGAATCAGAGGCAGTGAATCAGACGCGGGGAATCAGAGGTGGGCAATCAGAGGCGGGGAATCAGATATGGGGAATCAGAGGCGGGGAATCAGAGGCGGGGAAACAGAGGCGGGGAATCAGATATGGGGAATTAGAGGCGGGGAATCAGAGGCAGGGAATCAGACTCGGGGAATCAGAGTCGGGGATTCAGAGCTGGGGAATCAGAAGCGGGGAATCAGAGTTGGGGAATCAGAGGCGGGGAATCAGATATGGGGAATCAGAGGCAGGGAATCAGAGGCGGGGAATCAGAGGCAGGGAATCAGGCGCGGGGAATCTGAGGCAGGGAATCAGAGCTGGGGAATCAGAGGTGGGGAATCAGAGCTGGGGAATCAGAGGTGGGGAATCAGAGTTGGGGCATCAGAGGTGGGGAATTAGATATGGGGAAACAGAGGCGGGGAATCAGAGGCGGGGAAACAGAGGCGGGGAATCAGATATGGGGAATCAGAGGTGGGGAATCAGAGGCAGGGAATCAGATGTGCGGAATCAGAGATGGGGAATCAGAGGCAGGGAATCAGAATCAGAAGCGGGGAATCAGAGGCCGGGAATCAGAGGCCGGGAATCAGATATGGGGAATCAGAGGCGGGGAATCAGAGGCGGGGAATCATAGCTGGCGAATTAGAGGAGGGGAATCAGAGTTGGGGAATCAGATATGGGGAATCAGAGGTTGGGAATCAGAGGCAGGGAATCAGATGTGCGGAATCAGAGATGGGGAATCAGAGGCAGGGAATCAGAATCAGAAGCAGGGAATCAGAGACCGGGAATCAGAGGCCGGAATCAGATGCTGGGAATCAGAGGCCTGGAATCAGAGGCGGGGAATCAGAGGCAGGGAATCTGATGCGGGGAATCAGAGGCGGGGAATCAGAGCTGGGGAATCAGAGGCAGGGTATTAGAGTTGGGGAATCAGAGGCGGGGAATCAGATATGGGGAAACAGAGGTGGGGAATCAGAGGCGGGGAAACAGAGGCAGGGAATCAGATATGGGGAATCAGAGGCGGGAATCAGAGGTGGGGAATCATAGGCAGGGAATCGGATGTGCGGAATCAGAGATGGGGAATCAGAGGCCGGGAATGAGAGGTGGTGAATCAGATATGGGGAATCAGAGGCGGGGAATCAGAGGCAGTGAATCAGATGCGGGGAATCAGAGGTGGGCAATCAGAGGCGGGGAATCAGATATGGGGAATCAGAGGCGGGGAATCAGAGGCGGGGAAACAGAGGCGGGGAATCAGATATGGGGAATTAGAGGCGGGGAATCAGAGGCAGGGAATCAGACTCGGGGAATCAGAGTCGGGGATTCAGAGCTGGGGAATCAGAAGCGGGGAATCAGAGTTGGGGAATCAGAGGCGGGGAATCAGATATGGGGAATCAGAGGCAGGGAATCAGAGGCGGGGAATCAGAGGCAGGGAATCAGGCGCGGGGAATCTGAGGCAGGGAATCAGAGCTGGGGAATCAGAGGTGGGGAATCAGAGCTGGGGAATCAGAGGTGGGGAATCAGAGTTGGGGCATCAGAGGTGGGGAATTAGATATGGGGAAACAGAGGCGGGGAATCAGAGGCGGGGAAACAGAGGCGGGGAATCAGATATGGGGAATCAGAGGTGGGGAATCAGAGGCAGGGAATCAGATGTGCGGAATCAGAGATGGGGAATCAGAGGCAGGGAATCAGAATCAGAAGCGGGGAATCAGAGGCCGGGAATCAGAGGCCGGGAATCAGATATGGGGAATCAGAGGCGGGAATCAGAGGTGGGGAATCATAGGCAGGGAATCGGATGTGCGGAATCAGAGATGGGGAATCAGAGGCCGGGAATGAGAGGTGGTGAATCAGATATGGGGAATCAGAGGTGGGGATTCAGAGTCTGGGAATTAGAGATGGGGATTCAGAGGCGGGGAATGAGATATGGAGAATCAGAGGCGGGGAATCAGAGGCGGGGAAACAGAGGTGGGGAATCAGATATGGGGAATCAGAGGTGGCGAATCAAAGGCGGTGAATCAGAGATGGGGAATCAGAGGCGGGGAATCAGAGGCAGGGAATCAGATGCAGGGATTCAGAGGCGGGGAATCAGAGCTGGCGAATTATAGGCGGGGAATCAGAGGTGGGCAATCAGAGCCGGGGAATCAGATATGGGGAATCAGAGGCGGGGAAACAGAGGCGGGGAATCAGATATGGGGAATCAGAGGTGGGGAATCAGAGGTTGTGAATCAGAGATGGGGAATCAAGGCGGGGAATCAGAGGGAGGGAATCAGACGCGGGGAATCAGAGGCGGGGATTCAGAGCTGGGGAATCAGAGGCGGGGAATCAGAGTTGGGGAATCAGAGGCAGGGAATCAGATATGGGGAATCAGAGGCGGGGAATCAGAGGCGGGGAATCAGTGGCAGGGAATCAGACGCGGGGAATCCGAGGCGGGGAATCAGAGCTGGGGAATCAGAGGTGGGGAATCAGAGTCGGGGAATCAGAGGCAGGGAATCGGTTGTGCGGAATCAGAGATGGGGAATCAGATGTGGGGAATCAGAGGCAGTGAATCAGAGATGGGGAATCAGAGGCGGGGAATCAGAGGCAGGAAATCAGACAGGGATTCAGAGGCTGGGAATCAGACGGGGGGAATCAAAGGCGGGGAATCAGAGCTGGTGAATCAGAGGCAGGGAATCAGAGTTGGGGATTCAGAGGCGGGGAATCAGATATGGGGAAACAGAGGCGGGGAATGAGAGGCGGGCAAGCAGAGGCGGGGAATTAGATTTGGGGAATCAGAGGTGGGAAATCAGAGGTGGTGAATCAGAGATGGGGAATCACAGGCGGGGAATCAGAGGCAGCGAATAGAACGCGGGGAATCAGAGGCTGGGATCAGAGCTGGGGAATCAGAGGCGGGGAATCAGATATGGGGAAACAGAGGCGGGGAATCAGAGGCGGGGAAACAGAGGCGGGGAATCAGACATGCGGAATCGGATGCGGGGAATCAGAGGCGGGGAATCAGAGCTGGGGAATCAGAGGTGGGGAATCAGAGTTGGGGCATCAGAGGTGGGGAATTAGATATGGGGAAACAGAGGCGGGGAATCAGAGGCGGGGAAACAGAGGCGGGGAATCAGATATGGGGAATCAGAGGTGGGGAATCAGAGGCAGGGAATCAGATGTGCGGAATCAGAGATGGGGAATCAGAGGCAGGGAATCAGAATCAGAAGCGGGGAATCAGAGGCCGGGAATCAGAGGCCGGGAATCAGATGCTGGGAATAAGAGGCCGGGAATCAGAGGTGGGGATTCAGAGTCTGGCAATCAGAGATGGGGATTCAGAGGCGGGGAATGAGATATGGAGAATCAGAGGCGGGGAATCAGAGGCGGGGAAACAGAGGTGGGGAATCAGATATGGGGAATCAGAGGTGGCGAATCAAAGGCGGTGAATCAGAGATGGGGAATCAGAGGCGGGGAATCAGAGGCAGGGAATCAGATGCGGGGATTCAGAGGCGGGGATTCAGAGCTGGCGAATCATAGGCGGGGAATCAGAGGTGGGCAATCAGAGCCGGGGAATCAGATATGGGGAATCAGAGGCGGGGAAACAGAGACGGGGAATCAGATATGGGGAATCAGAGGTGGGGAATCAGAGGTTGTGAATCAGAGATGGGGAATCAAGGCGGGGAATCAGAGGGAGGGAATCAGACGCGGGGAATCAGAGGCGGGGATTCAGAGCTGGGGAATCAGAGGCGGGGAATCAGAGTTGGGGAATCAGAGGCAGGGTATCAGATATGGGGAATCAGAGGCGGGGAATCAGAGGCGGGGAAACAGAGGCGGGGAATCAGATATGGGGAATCAGAGGTGGGGAATCAGGGGCAGGGAATCTGTGGCAGGGAATCAGAGGCGGGGAATCTGAGCCGGGGAATCAGAGGCAGGGAATCAGACACGGGGAATCAGAGGCGGGGAATCAGAGATGGTGAATCAGAGGCGGGGAATCAGAGGCAGGGAATCGGACGTCGGGAATCAGAGGCGGGGAATCAGAGCTGGGGAATCAGAGGCGGGGAATCAGAGTTGGGGAATCAGAGGCGGGGAATCAGATATGGGGAAATAGAGGCGGGGAATCAGATATGGGGAATCAGAGGTGTGGAATGAGAGGTTGGGAATCAGAGGCAGGGAATCAGAGGCGGGGAAACAGAGGCGGGGAATCAGATATGGGGAATCAGAGGTGGCGAATCAAAGGCGGTGAAACAGAGATGGGGAATCAGGGCAGGGAATCAGAGGCAGGGAATCAGAGCTGGGGAAACAGAGGCGGGGAATCAGATATGGGGAATCAGAGGTGGGGAATCAGGGGCGGGGAATCAGTGGCAGGGAATCAGAGCTGGGGAATCAGAGGTGGGGAATCAGAGCTGGGGAAACAGAGGCGGGGAATAAGATATGGGGAATCAGAGGTGGGGAATCAGGGGCGGGGAATCAGTGGCATGGAATCAGAGGCCGGGAATAAAAGGCGGGGAATCAGAGCTGGGGAATCAGAGGCGGGGAATCAGAGTTGGGGAATCAGAGGAGGGGAATCAGATATGGGGAAACAGAGGCCGGGAATCAGAGGCAGGGAAACAGAGGCGGGGAATCAGATATGGGGAATCAGACGTGGGGAATTTGAGGTTGCGAATCAGAGGCGGGGAATCAGAGGCGGGGAATCAGAGGCAGGGAATCGGATGTGCGGAATCAGAGATGGGGAATCAGAGGTGGGGATTCAGAGGTGGTGAATCAGAAAAGGGGAATCAGAGGCTGGGAATCAGAGGCAGGGAATCAGACGCAGGGAATCAGAGGCGGGGAATCAGAGGCGGGGAATCATAGCTGGCGAATTAGAGGAGGGGATTCAGAGTTGGGGAATCAGATATGGGGAATCAGAGGTGGGGAATCAGAGGCGGGGAAACAGAGGCGGGGAATCAGATATGTGGAATCAGAGGTGGCGAATCAAAGGCGGTGAAACAGAGATGGGGAATCAGGGCAGGGAATCAGAGGCAGGGAATCAGAGCTGGGGAAACAGAGGCGGGGAATCAGATATGGGGAATCAGAGGTGGGGAATCAGGGGCGGGGAATCAGTGGCAGGGAATCAGAGCTGGGGAATCAGAGGTGGGGAATCAGAGCTGGGGAAACAGAGGCGGGGAATAAGATATGGGGAATCAGAGGTGGGGAATCAGGGGCGGGGAATCAGTGGCAGGGAATCAGAGGCCGGGAATAAAAGGCGGGGAATCAGAGCTGGGGAATCAGAGGCGGGGAATCAGAGTTGGGGAATCAGAGGAGGGGAATCAGATATGGGGAAACAGAGGCCGGGAATCTGAGGCAGGGAAACAGAGGCGGGGAATCAGATATGGGGAATCATAGGTGGGGAATTTGAGGTTGCGAATCAGAGGCGGGGAATCAGAGGCGGGGAATCAGAGGCAGGGAATCGGATGTGCGGAATCAGAGATGGGGAATCAGAGGTGGGGATTCAGAGGTGGTGAATCAGAAAAGGGGAATCAGAGGCTGGGAATCAGAGGCAGGGAATTAGACGCAGGGAATCAGAGGCGGGGAATCAGAGGCGGGGAATCATAGCTGGCGAATTAGAGGAGGGGAATCAGAGTTGGGGAATCAGATATGGGGAATCAGAGGTTGGGAATCAGAGGCAGGGAATCAAATGTGCGGAATCAGAGATGGGGAATCAGAGGCAGGGAATCAGAATCAGAAGCAGGGAATCAGAGGCCGGGAATCAGAGGCCGGAATCAGATGCTGGGAATCAGAGGCCTGGAATCAGAGGCGGGGAATCAGAGGCAGGGAATCTGATGCGGGGAATCAGAGGCGTGGAATCAGAGCTGGGGAATCAGAGGCAGGGTATTAGAGTTGGGGAATCAGAGGCGGGGAATCAGATATGGGGAAACAGAGGTGGGGAATCAGAGGCGGGGAAACAGAGGCAGGGAATCAGATATGGGGAATCAGAGGCGGGAATCAGAGGTGGGGAATCATAGGCAGGGAATCGGATGTGCGGAATCAGAGATGGGGAATCAGAGGCCGGGAATGAGAGGTGGTGAATCAGATATGGGGAATCAGAGGCGGGGAATCAGAGGCAGTGAATCAGACGCGGGGAATCAGAGGTGGGCAATCAGAGGCGGGGAATCAGATATGGGGAATCAGAGGCGGGGAATCAGAGGCGGGGAAACAGAGGCGGGGAATCAGATATGGGGAATTAGAGGCGGGGAATCAGAGGCAGGGAATCAGACTCGGGGAATCAGAGTCGGGGATTCAGAGCTGGGGAATCAGAAGCGGGGAATCAGAGTTGGGGAATCAGAGGCGGGGAATCAGATATGGGGAATCAGAGGCAGGGAATCAGAGGCGGGGAATCAGAGGCAGGGAATCAGGCGCGGGGAATCTGAGGCGGGGAATCAGAGGCGGGGAATCAGAGCTGGGGAATCAGAGGCAGGGTATTAGAGTTGGGGAATCAGAGGCGGGGAATCAGAGGCGGGGAATCAGAGGCAGGGAATCGGATGTGCGGAATCAGAGATGGGGAATCAGAGGTGGGGATTCAGAGGTGGTGAATCAGAAAAGGGGAATCAGAGGCTGGGAATCAGAGGCAGGGAATCAGACGCAGGGAATCAGAGGCGGGGAATCAGAGGCGGGGAATCATAGCTGGCGAATTAGAGGAGGGGATTCAGAGTTGGGGAATCAGATATGGGGAATCAGAGGTGGGGAATCAGAGGCGGGGAAACAGAGGCGGGGAATCAGATATGTGGAATCAGAGGTGGCGAATCAAAGGCGGTGAAACAGAGATGGGGAATCAGGGCAGGGAATCAGAGGCAGGGAATCAGAGCTGGGGAAACAGAGGCGGGGAATCAGATATGGGGAATCAGAGGTGGGGAATCAGGGGCGGGGAATCAGTGGCAGGGAATCAGAGCTGGGGAATCAGAGGTGGGGAATCAGAGCTGGGGAAACAGAGGCGGGGAATAAGATATGGGGAATCAGAGGTGGGGAATCAGGGGCGGGGAATCAGTGGCAGGGAATCAGAGGCCGGGAATAAAAGGTGGGGAATCAGAGCTGGGGAATCAGAGGCGGGGAATCAGAGTTGGGGAATCAGAGGAGGGGAATCAGATATGGGGAAACAGAGGCCGGGAATCAGAGGCAGGGAAACAGAGGCGGGGAATCAGATATGGGGAATCATAGGTGGGGAATTTGAGGTTGCGAATCAGAGGCGGGGAATCAGAGGCGGGGAATCAGAGGCAGGGAATCGGATGTGCGGAATCAGAGATGGGGAATCAGAGGTGGGGATTCAGAGGTGGTGAATCAGAAAAGGGGAATCAGAGGCTGGGAATCAGAGGCAGGGAATCAGACGCAGAGAATCAGAGGCGGGGAATCAGAGGCGGGGAATCATAGCTGGCGAATTAGAGGAGGGGAATCAGAGTTGGGGAATCAGATATGGGGAATCAGAGGTTGGGAATCAGAGGCAGGGAATCAGATGTGCGGAATCAGAGATGGGGAATCAGAGGCAGGGAATCAGAATCAGAAGCAGGGAATCAGAGGCCGGGAATCAGAGGCCGGAATCAGATGCTGGGAATCAGAGGCCTGGAATCAGAGGCGGGGAATCAGAGGCAGGGAATCTGATGCGGGGAATCAGAGGCGGGGAATCAGAGCTGGGGAATCAGAGGCAGGGTATTAGAGTTGGGGAATCAGAGGCGGGGAATCAGATATGGGGAAACAGAGGTGGGGAATCAGAGGCGGGGAAACAGAGGCAGGGAATCAGATATGGGGAATCAGAGGCGGGAATCAGAGGTGGGGAATCATAGGCAGGGAATCGGATGTGCGGAATCAGAGATGGGGAATCAGAGGCCGGGAATGAGAGGTGGTGAATCAGATATGGGGAATCAGAGGCGGGGAATCAGAGGCAGTGAATCAGACGCGGGGAATCAGAGGTGGGCAATCAGAGGCGGGGAATCAGATATGGGGAATCAGAGGCGGGGAATCAGAGGCGGGGAAACAGAGGCGGGGAATCAGATATGGGGAATTAGAGGCGGGGAATCAGAGGCAGGGAATCAGACTCGGGGAATCAGAGTCGGGGATTCAGAGCTGGGGAATCAGAAGCGGGGAATCAGAGTTGGGGAATCAGAGGCGGGGAATCAGATATGGGGAATCAGAGGCAGGGAATCAGAGGCGGGGAATCAGAGGCAGGGAATCAGGCGCGGGGAATCTGAGGCGGGGAATCAGAGCTGGGGAATCAGAGGTGGGGAATCAGAGCTGGGGAATCAGAGGTGGGGAATCAGAGTTGGGGCATCAGAGGTGGGGAATTAGATATGGGGAAACAGAGGCGGGGAATCAGAGGCGGGGAAACAGAGGCGGGGAATCAGATATGGGGAATCAGAGGTGGGGAATCAGAGGCAGGGAATCAGATGTGCGGAATCAGAGATGGGGAATCAGAGGCAGGGAATCAGAATCAGAAGCGGGGAATCAGAGGCCGGGAATCAGAGGCCGGGAATCAGATATGGGTAATCAGAGGCGGGAATCAGAGGTGGGGAATCATAGGCAGGGAATCGGATGTGCGGAATCAGAGATGGGGAATCAGAGGCCGGGAATGAGAGGTGGTGAATCAGATATGGGGAATCAGAGGTGGGGATTCGGAGTCTGGGAATCAGAGATGGGGATTCAGAGGCGGGGAATGAGATATGGAGAATCAGAGGCGGGGAATCAGAGGCGGGGAAACAGAGGTGGGGAATCAGATATGGGGAATCAGAGGTGGCGAATCAAAGGCGGTGAATCAGAGATGGGGAATCAGAGGCGGGGAATCAGAGGCAGGGAATCAGATGCGGGGATTCAGAGGCGGGGAATCAGAGCTGGCGAATCATAGGCGGGGAATCAGAGGTGGGCAATCAGAGCCGGGGAATCAGATATGGGGAATCAGAGGCGGGGAAACAGAGGCGGGGAATCAGATATGGGGAATCAGAGGTGGGGAATCAGAGGTTGTGAATCAGAGATGGGGAATCAAGGCGGGGAATCAGAGGGAGGGAATCAGACGCGGGGAATCAGAGGCGGGGATTCAGAGCTGGGGAATCAGAGGCGGGGAATCAGAGTTGGGGAATCAGAGGCAGGGAATCAGATATGGGGAATCAGAGGCGGGGAATCAGAGGCGGGGAAACAGGCGGGGAATCAGATATGGGGAATCAGAGGTGGGGAATCAGGGGCAGGGAATCAGTGGCGGGGAAACAGAGGCGGGGAATCAAATATAGGGAATCAGAGGTGGGGAATCAGAGGTTGTGAATCAGAGATGGGGAATCAAGGCGGGGAATCAGAGGCAGGGAATCAGACGCGGGGAATCAGAGGCGGGGATTCAGAGCTGGGGAATCAGAGGCGGTGAATCAGAGTTTGGGAATCAGAGGCAGGGAATCAGATATGGGGAATCAGAGGTGGGGAATCAGAGGCGGGGAAACAGAGGCGGGGAATCAGATATGGGGAATCAGAATTGGGGAATCAGGGGCAGGGAATCAGTGGCAGGGAATCAGAGGCGGGGAATCAGAGGCGGGGAATCAGAGGCAGGGAATCAGACACGGGGAATCAGAGGCGGGGAATCAGAGATGGGGAATCAGAGGCGGGGAATCAGAGGCAGGGAATCGGACTCCGGGAATCAGAGTCGGCGAATCAGAGCTGGGGAATCAGAGGCGGGGAATCAGAGTTGGGGAATCAGAGGCGGGGAATCAGATATGGGGAAATAGAGGCGGGGAATCAGATATGGGGAATCAGAGGTGTGGAATCAGAGGTTGGGAATCAGAGGCAGGGAATCAGAGTCGGGGAAACAGAGGCGGGTAATCAGATATGGGGAATCAGAGGTGGCGAATCAAAGGCGATGAAACAGAGATGGGGAATCAGGGCAGGGAATCAGAGGCAGGGAATCAAACACGGGGAATCAGAGCTGGGGAATCAGAGGCGGGGAATCAGAGTTGGGAATCAGAGGCGGGGAATCAGAGGCGGGGAAACAGAGGCGGGGAATCAGATATGGGGAATCAGAGGTGGGGATTCGGAGTCTGGGAATCAGAGATGGGGATTCAGAGGCGGGGAATGAGATATGGAGAATCAGAGGCGGGGAATCAGAGGCGGGGAAACAGAGGTGGGGAATCAGATATGGGGAATCAGAGGTGGCGAATCAAAGGCGGTGAATCAGAGATGGGGAATCAGAGGCGGGGAATCAGAGGCAGGGAATCAGATGCGGGGATTCAGAGGCGGGGAATCAGAGCTGGCGAATCATAGGCGGGGAATCAGAGGTGGGCAATCAGAGCCGGGGAATCAGATATGGGGAATCAGAGGCGGGGAAACAGAGGCGGGGAATCAGATATGGGGAATCAGAGGTGGGGAATCAGAGGTTGTGAATCAGAGATGGGGAATCAAGGCGGGGAATCAGAGGGAGGGAATCAGACGCGGGGAATCAGAGGCGGGGATTCAGAGCTGGGGAATCAGAGGCGGGGAATCAGAGTTGGGGAATCAGAGGCAGGGAATCAGATATGGGGAATCAGAGGCGGGGAATCAGAGGCGGGGAAACAGAGGCGGGGAATCAGATATGGGGAATCAGAGGTGGGGAATCAGGGGCAGGGAATCAGTGGCGGGGAAACAGAGGCGGGGAATCAAATATAGGGAATCAGAGGTGGGGAATCAGAGGTTGTGAATCAGAGATGGGGAATCAAGGCGGGGAATCAGAGGCAGGGAATCAGACGCGGGGAATCAGAGGCGGGGATTCAGAGCTGGGGAATCAGAGGCGGTGAATCAGAGTTTGGGAATCAGAGGCAGGGAATCAGATATGGGGAATCAGAGGTGGGGAATCAGAGGCGGGGAAACAGAGGCGGGGAATCAGATATGGGGAATCAGAATTGGGGAATCAGGGGCAGGGAATCAGTGGCAGGGAATAAGAGGCGGGGAATCAGAGGCGGGGAATCAGAGGCAGGGAATCAGACACGGGGAATCAGAGGCGGGGAATCAGAGATGGGGAATCAGAGGCGGGGAATCAGAGGCAGGGAATCGGACTCCGGGAATCAGAGTCGGGGAATCAGAGCTGGGGAATCAGAGGCGGGGAATCAGAGTTGGGGAATCAGAGGCGGGGAATCAGATATGGGGAAATAGAGGCGGGGAATCAGATATGGGGAATCAGAGGTGTGGAATCAGAGGTTGGGAATCAGAGGCAGGGAATCAGAGTCGGGGAAACAGAGGCGGGTAATCAGATATGGGGAATCAGAGGTGGCGAATCAAAGGCGATGAAACAGAGATGGGGAATCAGGGCAGGGAATCAGAGGCAGGGAATCAAACACGGGGAATCAGAGCTGGGGAATCAGAGGCGGGGAATCAGAGTTGGGAATCAGAGGCGGGGAATCAGAGGCGGGGAAACAGAGGCGGGGAATCAGATATGGGGAATCAGAGGTGGGGAATCCGAGGTTGGGAATCAGAGGCAGGGAATCAGAGGCGGGGAATCAGAGGCGGGGAATCAGAGGAAGGGAATCAGATGTGCGGAATCGGAGATGGGGAATCAGAGGCAGGGAATCAGAGGCGGGGAATCAGAGGCGGGGAATCAGAGGCCGGTAATCAGATATGGGGAAACAGAGGCGGGGAATCCGAGGCGGGGAAACAGAGGCGGGAATCAGATATGGGGAATCAGAGGTGGGGAATCAGAGGTTGGGAATCAGAGGCAGGGAATCAGAGGCTTGGAATCAGATGCAGGGAATCAGATGCGGGGAATCAGAGGCGGGGAATCAGAGCTGGGGAATCAGAGGTGGAGAATCAGATTTGGGGAATCAGAGGCGGGGACTTAGATATTGGGAAACAGAGGCGGGGAATCAGAGGCGGGGAAACACAGGCGGGGAATCAGATATGGGGAATCAGAGGTGGGGAATCAGAGGCAAGGAATCAGATGTGCGGAATCAGAGATGGGGAATCAGAGGCAGGGAATCAGAATCAGAAGCAGGGAATCAGAGGCCGGGAATTAGAGGCCGGAATCAGATGCTGGGAATCAGAGGCCTGAAATCAGAGGCGGGGAATCAGAGGCAGGGAATCAGATGCGGGGAATCAGAGGCGGGGAATCAGAGCTGGGGAATCAGAGGCGGGGTATTAGAGTTGGGGAATCAGAGGCGGGGAATCAGATATGGGGAAACAGAGGTGGGGAATCAGATGCGGGGAAACAGAGGCAGGGAATCAGATATGGGGAATCAGAGGCGGGGAATCAGAGGTGGGGAATCATAGGCAGGGAATCGGATGTGCGGAATCAGAGATGGGGAATCAGAGGCTGGGAATCAGAGGTGGTGAATCAGAGATGGGGAATCAGAGGCGGGGAATCAGAGGCAGGGAATCAGACGCGGGGAATCAGAGGTGGGCAATCAGAGGCGGGGAATCAGATATGGGGAATCAGAGGCGGGGAATCAGAGGCAGGGAATCAGACGCGGGGAATCAGAGGCGGGGATTCAGAGCTGGGGAATCAGAGGCGGGGAATCAGAGTTGGGGAATCAGAGGCGGGGAATCAGAGGAAGGGAATCAGACGCGGGGAATCAGAGGCGGGGATTCAGAGCTGGGGAATCAGAGGCGGGGAATCAGAGTTGGGGAATCAGAGGCGGGGAATCAGATATGGGGAATGAGAGGCAGGGAATCAGAGGCGGGAAAACAGAGGCGGGGAATCAGATATGGGGAATCAGAGGCGGGGAATCAGAGGCAGGGAATCAGACACGGGGAATCAGAGGCGGGGAATAAGAGATGGGGAATCAGAGGCGGGGAATCAGAGGCAGGGAATCGGATGCCGGGAATCAGAGGCGGGAAATCAGAGCTGGGGAATCAGAGGCGGGGAATCAGAGTTGGGGAATCAGAGGCGGCGAAGCAGATATGGGGAAATAGAGGCGGGGAATCAGATATGGGGAATCAGAGGCGGGGAATCAGATATGGGGAATCAGAGGCTGGGAATCAGAGGGGGGGAAACAGAGGCGGGGAATAAGATATGGGGAATCAGAGGTGGGGAATCAGGGGCGGGGAATCAGTGGCAGGGATACAGAGGCTGGGAATCAGAGGCGGGGAATCAAAGGAAGGGAATCAGACACGGGGAATCAGAGTTGGGGAATCAGAGATGGGGAATCAGAGGCGGGGAATCACAGGCAGGGAATCAGACGCGGGGAATCAGAGGCGGGGAATCAGAGCTGGGGAATCAGAGGCAGGGAATCAGACACGGGGAATCAGAGGCGGGGAATCAGAGATGGTGAATCAGAGGCGGGTAATCAGAGGCAGGGAATCGGACGTCGGGAATCAGAGGCGGGGAATCAGAGCTGGGGAATCAGAGGCGGGGAATCAGAGTTGGGGAATCAGAGGCGGGGAATCAGATATGGGGAAATAGAGGCGGGGAATCAGATATGGGGAATCAGAGGTGTGGAATCAGAGGTTGGGAATCAGAGGCAGGGAATCAGAGGCGGGGAAACAGAGGCGGGGAATCAGATATGGGGAATCAGAGGTGGCGAATCAAAGGCGGTGAAACAGAGATGGGGAATCAGGGCAGGGAATCAGAGGCAGGGAATCAGAGCTGGGGAAACAGAGGCGGGGAATCAGATATGGGGAATCAGAGGTGGGGAATCAGGGGCGGGGAATCAGTGGCAGGGAATCAGAGCTGGGGAATCAGAGGTGGGGAATCAGAGCTGGGGAAACAGAGGCGGGGAATAAGATATGGGGAATCAGAGGTGGGGAATCAGGGGCGGGGAATCAGTGGCAGGGAATCAGAGGCCGGGAATAAAAGGCGGGGAATCAGAGCTGGGGAATCAGAGGCGGGGAATCAGAGTTGGGGAATCAGAGGAGGGGAATCAGATATGGGGAAACAGAGGCCGGGAATCAGAGGCAGGGAATCAGAGGTGGGGAATCAGAGTCGGGGAATCAGAGGCAGGGAATCGGTTGTGCGGAATCAGAGATGGGGAATCAGATGTGGGGAATCAGAGGCAGTGAATCAGAGATGGGGAATCAGAGGCGGGGAATCAGAGGCAGCGAATAGAACGCGGGGAATCAGAGGCTGGGATCAGAGCTGGGGAATCAGAGGCGGGGAATCAGATATGGGGAAACAGAGGCGGGGAATCAGAGGCGGGGAAACAGAGGCGGGGAATCAGACATGGGGAATCGGATGCGGGGAATCAGAGGCGGGGAATCAGAGCTGGGGAATCAGAGGTGGGGAATCAGAGTTGGGGCATCAGAGGTGGGGAATTAGATATGGGGAAACAGAGGCGGGGAATCAGAGGCGGGGAAACAGAGGCGGGGAATCAGATATGGGGAATCAGAGGTGGGGAATCAGAGGCAGCGAATCAGATGTGCGGAATCAGAGATGGGGAATCAGAGGCAGGGAATCAGAATCAGAAGCGGGGAATCAGAGGCCGGGAATCAGAGGCCGGGAATCAGATGCTGGGAATAAGAGGCCGGGAATCAGAGGTGGGGATTCAGAGTCTGGGAATCAGAGATGGGGATTCAGAGGCGGGGAATGAGATATGGAGAATCAGAGGCGGGGAATCAGAGGCGGGGAAACAGAGGTGGGGAATCAGATATGGGGAATCAGAGGTGGCGAATCAAAGGCGGTGAATCAGAGATGGGGAATCAGAGGCGGGGAATCAGAGGCAGGGAATCAGATGCGGGGATTCAGAGGCGGGGATTCAGAGCTGGCGAATCATAGGCGGGGAATCAGAGGTGGGCAATCAGAGCCGGGGAATCAGATATGGGGAATCAGAGGCGGGGAAACAGAGATGGGGAATCAGATATGGGGAATCAGAGGTGGGGAATCAGAGGTTGTGAATCAGAGATGGGGAATCAAGGCGGGGAATCAGAGGGAGGGAATCAGACGCGGGGAATCAGAGGCGGGGATTCAGAGCTGGGGAATCAGAGGCGGGGAATCAGAGTTGGGGAATCAGAGGCAGGGAATCAGATATGGGGAATCAGAGGCGGGGAATCAGAGGCGGGGAAACAGAGGCGGGGAATCAGATATGGGGAATCAGAGGTGGGGAATCAGGGGCAGGGAATCTGTGGCAGGGAATCAGAGGCGAGGAATCTGAGCCGGGGAATCAGAGGCAGGGAATCAGACACGGGGAATCAGAGGCGGGGAATCAGAGATGGTGAATCAGAGGCGGGTAATCAGAGGCAGGGAATCGGACGTCGGGAATCAGAGGCGGGGAATCAGAGCTGGGGAATCAGAGGCGGGGAATCAGAGTTGGGGAATCAGAGGCGGGGAATCAGATATGGGGAAATAGAGGCGGGGAATCAGATATGGGGAATCAGAGGTGTGGAATCAGAGGTTGGGAATCAGAGGCAGGGAATCAGAGGCGGGGAAACAGAGGCGGGGAATCAGATATGGGGAATCAGAGGTGGCGAATCAAAGGCGGTGAAACAGAGATGGGGAATCAGGGCAGGGAATCAGAGGCAGGGAATCAGAGCTGGGGAAACAGAGGCGGGGAATCAGATATGGGGAATCAGAGGTGGGGAATCAGGGGCGGGGAATCAGTGGCAGGGAATCAGAGCTGGGGAATCAGAGGTGGGGAATCAGAGCTGGGGAAACAGAGGCGGGGAATAAGATATGGGGAATCAGAGGTGGGGAATCAGGGGCGGGGAATCAGTGGCAGGGAATCAGAGGCCGGGAATAAAAGGCGGGGAATCAGAGCTGGGGAATCAGAGGCGGGGAATCAGAGTTGGGGAATCAGAGGAGGGGAATCAGATATGGGGAAACAGAGGCCGGGAATCAGAGGCAGGGAATCAGAGGTGGGGAATCAGAGTCGGGGAATCAGAGGCAGGGAATCGGTTGTGCGGAATCAGAGATGGGGAATCAGATGTGGGGAATCAGAGGCAGTGAATCAGAGATGGGGAATCAGAGGCGGGGAATCAGAGGCAGGAAATCAGACAGGGATTCAGAGGCTGGGAATCAGACGGGGGGAATCAAAGGCGGGGAATCAGAGCTGGTGAATCAGAGGCAGGGAATCAGAGTTGGGGATTCAGAGGCGGGGAATCAGATATGGGGAAACAGAGGCGGGGAATGAGAGGCGGGCAAGCAGAGGCGGGGAATTAGATATGGGGAATCAGAGGTGGGAAATCAGAGGTGGTGAATCAGAGATGGGGAATCACAGGCGGGGAATCAGAGGCAGCGAATAGAACGCGGGCAATCAGAGGCTGGGATCAGAGCTGGGGAATCAGAGGCGGGGAATCAGATATGGGGAAACAGAGGCGGGGAATCAGAGGCGGGGAAACAGAGGCGGGGAATCAGACATGGGGAATCGGATGCGGGGAATCAGAGGCGGGGAATCAGAGCTGGGGAATCAGAGGTGGGGAATCAGAGTTGGGGCATCAGAGGTGGGGAATTAGATATGGGGAAACAGAGGCGGGGAATCAGAGGCGGGGAAACAGAGGCGGGGAATCAGATATGGGGAATCAGAGGTGGGGAATCAGAGGCAGCGAATCAGATGTGCGGAATCAGAGATGGGGAATCAGAGGCAGGGAATCAGAATCAGAAGCGGGGAATCAGAGGCCGGGAATCAGAGGCCGGGAATCAGATGCTGGGAATAAGAGGCCGGGAATCAGAGGTGGGGATTCAGAGTCTGGGAATCAGAGATGGGGATTCAGAGGCGGGGAATGAGATATGGAGAATCAGAGGCGGGGAATCAGAGGCGGGGAAACAGAGGTGGGGAATCAGATATGGGGAATCAGAGGTGGCGAATCAAAGGCGGTGAATCAGAGATGGGGAATCAGAGGCGGGGAATCAGAGGCAGGGAATCAGATGCGGGGATTCAGAGGCGGGGATTCAGAGCTGGCGAATCATAGGCGGGGAATCAGAGGTGGGCAATCAGAGCCGGGGAATCAGATATGGGGAATCAGAGGCGGGGAAACAGAGACGGGGAATGAGATATGGGGAATCAGAGGTGGGGAATCAGAGGTTGTGAATCAGAGATGGGGAATCAAGGCGGGGAATCAGAGGGAGGGAATCAGACGCGGGGAATCAGAGGCGGGGATTCAGAGCTGGGGAATCAGAGGCGGGGAATCAGAGTTGGGGAACCAGAGGCAGGGAATCAGATATGGGGAATCAGAGGCGGGGAATCAGAGGCGGGGAAACAGAGGCGGGGAATCAGATATGGGGAATCAGAGGTGGGGAATCAGGGGCAGGGAATCTGTGGCAGGGAATCAGAGGCGAGGAATCTGAGCCGGGGAATCAGAGGCAGGGAATCAGACACGGGGAATCAGAGGCGGGGAATCAGAGATGGTGAATCAGAGGCGGGGAATCAGAGGCAGGGAATCGGACGTCGGGAATCAGAGGCGGGGAATCAGAGCTGGGGAATCAGAGGCGGGGAATCAGAGTTGGGGAATCAGAGGCGGGGAATCAGATATGGGGAAATAGAGGCGGGGAATCAGATATGGGGAATCAGAGGTGTGGAATCAGAGGTTGGGAATCAGAGGCAGGGAATCAGAGGCGGGGAAACAGAGGCGGGGAATCAGATATGGGGAATCAGAGGTGGCGAATCAAAGGTGGTGAAACAGAGATGGGGAATCAGGGCAGGGAATCAGAGGCAGGGAATCAGAGCTGGGGAAACAGAGGCGGGGAATCAGATATGGGGAATCAGAGGTGGGGAATCAGGGGCGGGGAATCAGTGGCAGGGAATCAGAGCTGGGGAATCAGAGGTGGGGAATCAGAGCTGGGGAAACAGAGGCGGGGAATAAGATATGGGGAATCAGAGGTGGGGAATCAGGGGCGGGGAATCAGTGGCAGGGAATCAGAGGCCGGGAATAAAAGGCGGGGAATCAGAGCTGGGGAATCAGAGGCGGGGAATCAGAGTTGGGGAATCAGAGGAGGGGAATCAGATATGGGGAAACAGAGGCCGGGAATCAGAGGCAGGGAAACAGAGGCGGGGAATCAGATATGGGGAATCAGACGTGGGGAATTTGAGGTTGCGAATCAGAGGCGGGGAATCAGAGGCGGGGAATCAGAGGCAGGGAATCGGATGTGCGGAATCAGAGATGGGGAATCAGAGGTGGGGATTCAGAGGTGGTGAATCAGAAAAGGGGAATCAGAGGCTGGGAATCAGAGGCAGGGAATCAGACGCAGGGAATCAGAGGCGGGGAATCAGAGGCGGGGAATCATAGCTGGCGAATTAGAGGAGGGGATTCAGAGTTGGGGAATCAGATATGGGGAATCAGAGGTGGGGAATCAGAGGCAGGGAATCAGATGTGCGGAATCAGAGATGGGGAATCAGAGGCAGGGAATCAGAATCAGAAGCAGGGAATCAGAGGCCGGGAATCAGAGGCCGGAATCAGATGCTGGGAATCAGAGGCCTGGAATCAGAGGCGGGGAATCAGAGGCAGGGAATCTGATGCGGGGAATCAGAGGCGGGGAATCAGAGCTGGGGAATCAGAGGCAGGGTATTAGAGTTGGGGAATCAGAGGCGGGGAATCAGATATGGGGAAACAGAGGTGGGGAATCAGAGGCGGGGAAACAGAGGCAGGGAATCAGATATGGGGAATCAGAGGCGGGAATCAGAGGTGGGGAATCATAGGCAGGGAATCGGATGTGCGGAATCAGAGATGGGGAATCAGAGGCCGGGAATGAGAGGTGGTGAATCAGATATGGGGAATCAGAGGCGGGGAATCAGAGGCAGTGAATCAGACGCGGGGAATCAGAGGTGGGCAATCAGAGGCGGGGAATCAGATATGGGGAATCAGAGGCGGGGAATCAGAGGCGGGGAAACAGAGGCGGGGAATCAGATATGGGGAATCAGAGGTGGGGCATCAGAGGTTGTGAATCACAGATGGGGAATTAGAGGCGGGGAATCAGAGGCAGGGAATCAGACTCGGGGAATCAGAGTCGGGGATTCAGAGCTGGGGAATCAGAAGCGGGGAATCAGAGTTGGGGAATCAGAGGCGGGGAATCAGATATGGGGAATCAGAGGCAGGGAATCAGAGGCGGGGAATCAGAGGCAGGGAATCAGGCGCGGGGAATCTGAGGCGGGGAATCAGAGCTGGGGAATCAGAGGTGGGGAATATGAGCTGGGGAATCAGAGGTGGGGAATCAGAGTTGGGGCATCAGAGGTGGGGAATTAGATATGGGGAAACAGAGGCGGGGAATCAGAGGCGGGGAAACAGAGGCGGGGAATCAGATATGGGGAATCAGAGGTGGGGAATCAGAGGCAGGGAATCAGATGTGCGGAATCAGAGATGGGGAATCAGAGGCAGGGAATCAGAATCAGAAGCGGGGAATCAGAGGCCGGGAATCAGAGGCCGGGAATCAGATATGGGGAATCAGAGGCGGGAATCAGAGGTGGGGAATCATAGGCAGGGAATCGGATGTGCGGAATCAGAGATGGGGAATCAGAGGCCGGGAATGAGAGGTGGTGAATCAGCTATGGGGAATCAGAGGTGGGGATTAAGAGTCTGGGAATCAGAGATGGGGATTCAGAGGCGGGGAATGAGATATGGAGAATCAGAGGCGGGGAATCAGAGGCGGGGAAACAGAGGTGGGGAATCAGATATGGGGAATCAGAGGTGGCGAATCAAAGGCGGTGAATCAGAGATGGGGAATCAGAGGCGGGGAATCAGAGGCAGGGAATCAGATGCGGGGATTCAGAGGCGGGGAATCAGAGCTGGCGAATCATAGGCGGGGAATCAGAGGTGGGCAATCAGAGCCGGGGAATCAGATATGGGGAATCAGAGGCGGGGAAACAGAGGCGGGGAATCAGATATGGGGAATCAGAGGTGGGGAATCAGAGGTTGTGAATCAGAGATGGGGAATCAAGGCGGGGAATCAGAGGGAGGGAATCAGACGCGGGGAATCAGAGGCGGGGATTCAGAGCTGGGGAATCAGAGGCGGGGAATCAGAGTTGGGGAATCAGAGGCAGGGAATCAGATATGGGGAATCAGAGGCGGGGAATCAGAGGCGGGGAAACAGAGGCGGGGAATCAGATATGGGGAATCAGAGGTGGGGAATCAGGGGCAGGGAATCAGTGGCAGGGAATCAGAGGCGGGGAATCTGAGCCGGGCAATCAGAGGCAGGGAATCAGACACGGAGAATCAGAGGCGGGGAATCAGAGATGGTGAATCAGAGGCGGGGAATCAGAGGCAGGGAATCGGACGCCGGGAATCAGAGGCGGGGAATCAGAGCTGGGGAATCAGAGTTGGGGAATCAGAGGCGGGGAATCAGATATGGGGAAATAGAGGCGGGGAATCAGATATGGGGAATCAGAGGTGTGGAATCAGAGGTTGGGAATCAGAGGCAGGGAATCAGAGGCGGGGAAACAGAGGCGGGGAATCAGATATGGGGAATCAGAGTTGGCGAATCAAAGGGTGAAACAGAGATTGGGAATCAGGGCAGGGAATCAGAGGCAGGGAATCAGAGGTGGGGAAACAGAGGCGGGGAATCAGATATGGGGAATCAGAGGTGGGGAATCAGGGGCGGGGAATCAGTGGCAGGGAATCAGAGCTGGGGAATCAGAGGTGGGGAATCAGAGCTGGGGAAACAGAGGCGGGGAATCAGATATGGGGAATCAGAGGTGGGGAATCAGGGGCGGGGAATCAGTGGCAGGGAATCAGAGGCCGGGAATAAAAGGCGGGGAATCAGAGCTGGGGAATCAGAGGCGGGGAATCAGAGTTGGGGAATCAGAGGAGGGGAATCAGATATGGGAAAACAGAGGCCGGGAATCAGAGGCAGGGAAACAGAGGCGGGGAATCAGATATGGGGAATCAGAGGTGGGGAATTTGAGGTTGCGAATCAGAGGCGGGGAATCAGAGGCGGGGAATCAGAGGCAGGGAATCGGATGTGCGGAATCAGAGATGGGGAATCAGAGGTGGGGATTCAGAGGTGGTGAATCAGAAAAGGGGAATCAGAGGCTGGGAATCAGAGGCAGGGAATCAGACGCAGGGAGTCAGAGGCGGGGAATCAGAGGCGGGGAATCATAGCTGGCGAATTAGAGGAGGGGAATCAGAGTTGGGGAATCAGATATGGGGAATCAGAGGTGGGGAATCAGAGGCAGGGAATCAGATGTGCGGAATCAGAGATGGGGAATCAGAGGCAGGAAATCAGAATCAGAAGCAGGGAATCAGAGGCCGGGAATCAGAGGCCGGAATCAGATGCTGGGAATCAGAGGCCTGGAATCAGAGGCGGGGAATCAGAGGCAGGGAATCTGATGCGGGGAATCAGAGGCGGGGAATCAGAGCTGGGGAATCAGAGGCAGGGTATTAGAGATGGGGAATCAGAGGCGGGGAATCAGATATGGGGAAACAGAGGTGGGGAATCAGAGGCGGGGAAACAGAGGCAGGGAATCAGATATGGGGAATCAGAGGCGGGAATCAGAGGTGGGGAATCATAGGCAGGGAATCGGATGTGCGGAATCAGAGATGGGGAATCAGAGGGCGGGAATGAGAGGTGGTGAATCAGATATGGGGAATCAGAGGCGGGGAATCAGAGGCAGTGAATCAGACGCGGGGAATCAGAGGTGGGCAATCAGAGGCGGGGAATCAGATATGGGGAATCAGAGGCGGGGAATCAGAGGCGGGGAAACAGAGGCGGGGAATCAGATATGGGGAATCAGAGGTGGGGAATCAGAGGTTGTGAATCACAGATGGGGAATTAGAGGCGGGGAATCAGAGGCAGGGAGTCAGACTCGGGGAATCAGAGTCGGGGATTCAGAGCTGGGGAATCAGAAGCGGGGAATCAGGGTTGGGGAATCAGAGGCGGGGAATCAGATATGGGGAATCAGAGGCAGGGAATCAGAGGTGGGGAATCAGAGGCAGGGAATCAGACGCGGGGAATCTGAGGCGGGGAATCAGAGCTGGGGAATCAGATGTGGGGAATCAGAGTTGGGGAATCAGAGGCAGGGAATTGGATGTGCGGAATCAGAGATGGGGAATCAGAGGTGGGAAATCAGAGGCGGTGAATCAGAGATGGGGAATCAGAGGCGGGGAATCAGAGGCAGGAAATCAGACACGGGGATTCAGAGGCTGGGAATCAGACGGGGTGTATCAAAGGCGGGGAATCAGAGCTGGGGAATCTGAGGCAGGGAATCAGAGTTGGGGATTCAGAGGCGGGGAATCAGATATGGGGAAACAGGCGGGGAATCAGAGGCGGGGAATCAGAGTTGGGGAATCAGAGGCAGGGAATCAGATATGGGGAATCAGAGGCGGGGAATCAGAGGTGGGCAATCAGAGCCGGGGAATCAGATATGGGGAATCAGAGGCGGGGAAACAGAGACGGGGAATGAGATATGGGGAATCAGAGGTGGGGAATCAGAGGTTGTGAATCAGAGATGGGGAATCAAGGCGGGGAATCAGAGGGAGGGAATCAGACGCGGGGAATCAGAGGCGGGGATTCAGAGCTGGGGAATCAGAGGCGGGGAATCAGAGTTGGGGAATCAGAGGCAGGGAATCAGATATGGGGAATCAGAGGCGGGGAATCAGAGGCGGGGAAACAGAGGCGGGGAATCAGATATGGGGAATCAGAGGTGGGGAATCAGGGGCAGGGAATCTGTGGCAGGGAATCAGAGGCGAGGAATCTGAGCCGGGGAATCAGAGGCAGGGAATCAGACACGGGGAATCAGAGGCGGGGAATCAGAGATGGTGAATCAGAGGCGGGGAATCAGAGGCAGGGAATCGGACGTCGGGAATCAGAGGCGGGGAATCAGAGCTGGGGAATCAGAGGCGGGGAATCAGAGTTGGGGAATCAGAGGCGGGGAATCAGATATGGGGAAATAGAGGCGGGGAATCAGATATGGGGAATCAGAGGTGTGGAATCAGAGGTTGGGAATCAGAGGCAGGGAATCAGAGGCGGGGAAACAGAGGCGGGGAATCAGATATGGGGAATCAGAGGTGGCGAATCAAAGGCGGTGAAACAGAGATGGGGAATCAGGGCAGGGAATCAGAGGCAGGGAGTCAGAGCTGGGGAAACAGAGGCGGGGAATCAGATATGGGGAATCAGAGGTGGGGAATCAGGGGCGGGGAATCAGTGGCAGGGAATCAGAGCTGGGGAATCAGAGGTGGGGAATCAGAGCTGGGGAAACAGAGGCGGGGAATAAGATATGGGGAATCAGAGGTGGGGAATCAGGGGCGGGGAATCAGTGGCAGGGAATCAGAGGCCGGGAATAAAAGGCGGGGAATCAGAGCTGGGGAATCAGAGGCGGGGAATCAGAGTTGGGGAATCAGAGGAGGGGAATCAGATATGGGGAAACAGAGGCCGGGAATCAGAGGCAGGGAAACAGAGGCGGGGAATCAGATATGGGGAATCAGACGTGGGGAATTTGAGGTTGCGAATCAGAGGCGGGGAATCAGAGGCGGGGAATCAGAGGCAGGGAATCGGATGTGCGGAATCAGAGATGGGGAATCAGAGGTGGGGATTCAGAGGTGGTGAATCAGAAAAGGGGAATCAGAGGCTGGGAATCAGAGGCAGGGAATCAGACGCAGGGAATCAGAGGCGGGGAATCAGAGGCGGGGAATCATAGCTGGCGAATTAGAGGAGGGGATTCAGAGTTGGGGAATCAGATATGGGGAATCAGGTGGGGAATCAGAGGCAGGGAATCAGATGTGCGGAATCAGAGATGGGGAATCAGAGGCAGGGAATCAGAATCAGAAGCAGGGAATCAGAGGCCGGGAATCAGAGGCCGGAATCAGATGCTGGGAATCAGAGGCCTGGAATCAGAGGCGGGGAATCAGAGGCAGGGAATCTGATGCGGGGAATCAGAGGCGGGGAATCAGAGCTGGGGAATCAGAGGCAGGGTATTAGAGTTGGGGAATCAGAGGCGGGGAATCAGATATGGGGAAACAGAGGTGGGGAATCAGAGGCGGGGAAACAGAGGCAGGGAATCAGATATGGGGAATCAGAGGCGGGAATCAGAGGTGGGGAATCATAGGCAGGGAATCGGATGTGCGGAATCAGAGATGGGGAATCAGAGGCCGGGAATGAGAGGTGGTGAATCAGATATGGGGAATCAGAGGCGGGGAATCAGAGGCAGTGAATCAGACGCGGGGAATCAGAGGTGGGCAATCAGAGGCGGGGAATCAGATATGGGGAATCAGAGGCGGGGAATCAGAGGCGGGGAAACAGAGGCGGGGAATCAGATATGGGGAATCAGAGGTGGGGCATCAGAGGTTGTGAATCACAGATGGGGAATTAGAGGCGGGGAATCAGAGGCAGGGAATCAGACTCGGGGAATCAGAGTCGGGGATTCAGAGCTGGGGAATCAGAAGCGGGGAATCAGAGTTGGGGAATCAGAGGCGGGGAATCAGATATGGGGAATCAGAGGCAGGGAATCAGAGGCGGGGAATCAGAGGCAGGGAATCAGGCGCGGGGAATCTGAGGCGGGGAATCAGAGCTGGGGAATCAGAGGTGGGGAATCAGAGCTGGGGAATCAGAGGTGGGGAATCAGAGTTGGGGCATCAGAGGTGGGGAATTAGATATGGGGAAACAGAGGCGGGGAATCAGAGGCGGGGAAACAGAGGCGGGGAATCAGATATGGGGAATCAGAGGTGGGGAATCAGAGGCAGGGAATCAGATGTGCGGAATCAGAGATGGGGAATCAGAGGCAGGGAATCAGAATCAGAAGCGGGGAATCAGAGGCCGGGAATCAGAGGCCGGGAATCAGATATGGGGAATCAGAGGCGGGAATCAGAGGTGGGGAATCATAGGCAGGGAATCGGATGTGCGGAATCAGAGATGGGGAATCAGAGGCCGGGAATGAGAGATGGTGAATCAGCTATGGGGAATCAGAGGTGGGGATTCAGAGTCTGGGAATCAGAGATGGGGATTCAGAGGCGGGGAATGAGATATGGAGAATCAGAGGCGGGGAATCAGAGGCGGGGAAACAGAGGTGGGGAATCAGATATGGGGAATCAGAGGTGGCGAATCAAAGGCGGTGAATCAGAGATGGGGAATCAGAGGCGGGGAATCAGAGGCAGGGAATCAGATGCGGGGATTCAGAGGCGGGGAATCAGAGCTGGCGAATCATAGGCGGGGAATCAGAGGTGGGCAATCAGAGCCGGGGAATCAGATATGGGGAATCAGAGGCGGGGAAACAGAGGCGGGGAATCAGATATGGGGAATCAGAGGTGGGGAATCAGAGGTTGTGAATCAGAGATGGGGAATCAAGGCGGGGAATCAGAGGGAGGGAATCAGACGCGGGGAATCAGAGGCGGGGATTCAGAGCTGGGGAATCAGAGGCGGGGAATCAGAGTTGGGGAATCAGAGGCAGGGAATCAGATATGGGGAATCAGAGGCGGGGAATCAGAGGCGGGGAAACAGAGGCGGGGAATCAGATATGGGGAATCAGAGGTGGGGAATCAGGGGCAGGGAATCAGTGGCAGGGAATCAGAGGCGGGGAATCTGAGCCGGGCAATCAGAGGCAGGGAATCAGACACGGAGAATCAGAGGCGGGGAATCAGAGATGGTGAATCAGAGGCGGGGAATCAGAGGCAGGGAATCGGACGCCGGGAATCAGAGGCGGGGAATCAGAGCTGGGGAATCAGAGGCGGGGAATCAGAGTTGGGGAATCAGAGGCGGGGAATCAGATATGGGGAAATAGAGGCGGGGAATCAGATATGGGGAATCAGAGGTGTGGAATCAGAGGTTGGGAATCAGAGGCAGGGAATCAGAGGCGGGGAAACAGAGGCGGGGAATCAGATATGGGGAATCAGAGATGGCGAATCAAAGGGTGAAACAGAGATGGGGAATCAGGGCAGGGAATCAGAGGCAGGGAATCAGAGGTGGGGAAACAGAGGCGGGGAATCAGATATGGGGAATCAGAGGTGGGGAATCAGGGGCGGGGAATCAGTGGCAGGGAATCAGAGCTGGGGAATCAGAGGTGGGGAATCAGAGCTGGGGAAACAGAGGCGGGGAATCAGATATGGGGAATCAGAGGTGGGGAATCAGGGGCGGGGAATCAGTGGCAGGGAATCAGAGGCCGGGAATAAAAGGCGGGGAATCAGAGCTGGGGAATCAGAGGCGGGGAATCAGAGTTGGGGAATCAGAGGAGGGGAATCAGATATGGGAAAACAGAGGCCGGGAATCAGAGGCAGGGAAACAGAGGCGGGGAATCAGATATGGGGAATCAGAGGTGGGGAATTTGAGGTTGCGAATCAGAGGCGGGGAATCAGAGGCGGGGAATCAGAGGCAGGGAATCGGATGTGCGGAATCAGAGATGGGGAATCAGAGGTGGGGATTCAGAGGTGGTGAATCAGAAAAGGGGAATCAGAGGCTGGGAATCAGAGGCAGGGAATCAGACGCAGGGAGTCAGAGGCGGGGAATCAGAGGCGGGGAATCATAGCTGGCGAATTAGAGGAGGGGAATCAGAGTTGGGGAATCAGATATGGGGAATCAGAGGTGGGGAATCAGAGGCAGGGAATCAGATGTGCGGAATCAGAGATGGGGAATCAGAGGCAGGAAATCAGAATCAGAAGCAGGGAATCAGAGGCCGGGAATCAGAGGCCGGAATCAGATGCTGGGAATCAGAGGCCTGGAATCAGAGGCGGGGAATCAGAGGCAGGGAATCTGATGCGGGGAATCAGAGGCGGGGAATCAGAGCTGGGGAATCAGAGGCAGGGTATTAGAGATGGGGAATCAGAGGCGGGGAATCAGATATGGGGAAAGAGAGGTGGGGAATCAGAGGCGGGGAAACAGAGGCAGGGAATCAGATATGGGGAATCAGAGGCGGGAATCAGAGGTGGGGAATCATAGGCAGGGAATCGGATGTGCGGAATCAGAGATGGGGAATCAGAGGGCGGGAATGAGAGGTGGTGAATCAGATATGGGGAATCAGAGGCGGGGAATCAGAGGCAGTGAATCAGACGCGGGGAATCAGAGGTGGGCAATCAGAGGCGGGGAATCAGATATGGGGAATCAGAGGCGGGGAATCAGAGGCGGGGAAACAGAGGCGGGGAATCAGATATGGGGAATCAGAGGTGGGGCATCAGAGGTTGTGAATCACAGATGGGGAATTAGAGGCGGGGAATCAGAGGCAGGGAGTCAGACTCGGGGAATCAGAGTCGGGGATTCAGAGCTGGGGAATCAGAAGCGGGGAATCAGGGTTGGGGAATCAGAGGCGGGGAATCAGATATGGGGAATCAGAGGCAGGGAATCAGAGGTGGGGAATCAGAGGCAGGGAATCAGACGCGGGGAATCTGAGGCGGGGAATCAGAGCTGGGGAATCAGATGTGGGGAATCAGAGTTGGGGAATCAGAGGCAGGGAATTGGATGTGCGGAATCAGAGATGGGGAATCAGAGGTGGGAAATCAGAGGCGGTGAATCAGAGATGGGGAATCAGAGGCGGGGAATCAGAGGCAGGAAATCAGACACGGGGATTCAGAGGCTGGGAATCAGACGGGGTGAATCAAAGGCGGGGAATCAGAGCTGGGGAATCTGAGGCAGGGAATCAGAGTTGGGGATTCAGAGGCGGGGAATCAGATATGGGGAAACAGGCGGGGAATCAGAGGCGGGGAATCAGAGTTGGGGAATCAGAGGCAGGGAATCAGATATGGGGAATCAGAGGCGGGGAATCAGAGGCGGGGAAACAGAGGCGGGGAATCAGATATGGGGAATCAGAGGTGGGGAATCAGGGGCAGGGAATCAGTGGCAGGGAATCAGAGGCGGGGAATCTGAGCCGGGCAATCAGAGGCAGGGAATCAGACACGGGGAATCAGAGGCGGGGAATCAGAGATGGTGAATCAGAGGCGGGGAATCAGAGGCAGGGAATCGGACGCCGGGAATCAGAGGCGGGGAATAAGAGCTGGGGAATCAGAGGCGGGGAATCAGAGTTGGGGAATCAGAGGCGGGGAATCAGATATGGGGAAATAGAGGCGGGGAATCAGATATGGGGAATCAGAGGTGTGGAATCAGAGGTTGGGAATCAGAGGCAGGGAATCAGAGGCGGGGAAACAGAGGCGGGGAATCAGATATGGGGAATCAGAGTTGGCGAATCAAAGGCGGTGAAACAGAGATGGGGAATCAGGGCAGGGAATCAGAGGCAGGGAATCAGAGGTGGGGAAACAGAGGCGGGGAATCAGATATGGGGAATCAGAGGTGGGGAATCAGGGGCGGGGAATCAGTGGCAGGGAATCAGAGCTCGGGAATCAGAGGTGGGGAATCAGAGCTGGGGAAACAGAGGCGGGGAATCAGATATGGGGAATCAGAGGTGGGGAATCAGGGGCGGGGAATCAGTGGCAGGGAATCAGAGGCCGGGAATAAAAGGCGGGGAATCAGAGCTGGGGAATCAGAGGCGGGGAATCAGAGTTGGGGAATCAGAGGAGGGGAATCAGATATGGGAAAACAGAGGCCGGGAATCAGAGGCAGGGAAACAGAGGCGGGGAATCAGATATGGGGAATCAGAGGTGGGGAATTTGAGGTTGCGAATCAGAGGCGGGGAATCAGAGGCGGGGAATCAGAGGCAGGGAATCGGATGTGCGGAATCAGAGATGGGGAATCAGAGGTGGGGATTCAGAGGTGGTGAATCAGAAAAGGGGAATCAGAGGCTGGGAATCAGAGGCAGGGAATCAGACGCAGGGAATCAGAGGCGGGGAATCAGAGGCGGGGAATCATAGCTGGCGAATTAGAGGAGGGGAATCAGAGTTGGGGAATCAGATATGGGGAATCAGAGGTGGGGAATCAGAGGCAGGGAATCAGATGTGCGGAATCAGAGATGGGGAATCAGAGGCAGGGAATCAGAATCAGAAGCAGGGAATCAGAGGCCGGGAATCAGAGGCCGGAATCAGATGCTGGGAATCAGAGGCCTGGAATCAGAGGCGGTGAATCAGAGGCAGGGAATCTGATGCGGGGAATCAGAGGCGGGGAATCAGAGCTGGGGAATCAGAGGCAGGGTATTAGAGATGGGGAATCAGAGGCGGGGAATCAGATATGGGGAAACAGAGGTGGGGAATCAGAGGCGGGGAAACAGAGGCAGGGAATCAGATATGGGGAATCAGAGGCGGGAATCAGAGGTGGGGAATCATAGGCAGGGAATCGGATGTGCGGAATCAGAGATGGGGAATCAGAGGGCGGGAATGAGAGGTGGTGAATCAGATATGGGGAATCAGAGGCGGGGAATCAGAGGCAGTGAATCAGACGCGGGGAATCAGAGGTGGGCAATCAGAGGCGGGGAATCAGATATGGGGAATCAGAGGCGGGGAATCAGAGGCGGGGAAACAGAGGCGGGGAATCAGATATGGGGAATCAGAGGTGGGGCATCAGAGGTTGTGAATCACAGATGGGGAATTAGAGGCGGGGAATCAGAGGCAGGGAGTCAGACTCGGGGAATCAGAGTCGGGGATTCAGAGCTGGGGAATCAGAAGCGGGGAATCAGAGTTGGGGAATCAGAGGCGGGGAATCAGATATGGGGAATCAGAGGCAGGGAATCAGAGGTGGGGAATCAGAGGCAGGGAATCAGACGCGGGGAATCTGAGGCGGGGAATCAGAGCTGGGGAATCAGATGTGGGGAATCAGAGTTGGGGAATCAGAGGCAGGGAATTGGATGTGCGGAATCAGAGATGGGGAATCAGAGGTGGGAAATCAGAGGCGGTGAATCAGAGATGGGGAATCAGAGGCGGGGAATCAGAGGCAGGAAATCAGACACGGGGATTCAGAGGCTGGGAATCAGACGGGGTGAATCAAAGGCGGGGAATCAGAGCTGGGGAATCTGAGGCAGGGAATCAGAGTTGGGGATTCAGAGGCGGGGAATCAGATATGGGGAAACAGGCGGGGAATCAGAGGCGGGAAAACAGAGGCGGGGAATTAGATATGGGGAATCAGAGGTGGGGAATCAGAGGTGGTGAATCAGAGATGGGGAATCAGAGGCGGGGAATCAGAGGCAGGGAATCGGACGCCGGGAATCAGAGGCGGGGAATCAGAGCTGGGGAATCAGAGGCGGGGAATCAGAGGTGGTGAATCAGAGATGGGGAATCAGAGGCGGGGAATCAGAGGCAGGGAATCGGACGCCGGGAATCAGAGGCGGGGAATCAGAGCTGGGGAAACAGAGGCGGGGAATCAGATATGGGGAATCAGAGGTGGGGAATCAGGGGCGGGGAATCAGTGGCAGGGAATCAGAGGCCGGGAATAAAAGGCGGGGAATCAGAGCTGGGGAATCAGAGGTGGGGAATCAGAGTTGGGGAATCAGAGGAGGGGAATCAGATATGGGGAAACAGAGGCCGGGAATCAGAGGCAGAATAACAGAGGCGGGGAATCAGATATGGGGAATCAGAGGTGGGGAATTAGAGGTTGCGAATCAGAGGCGGGGAAACAGAGGCGGGGAATCAAATATAGGGAATCAGAGGTGGGGAATCACAGGTTGTGAATCAGAGATGGGGAATCAAGGCGGGGAATCAGAGGCAGGGAATCAGACGCGGGGAATCAGAGGCGGGGATTCAGAGCTGGGGAATCAGAGGCGGTGAATCAGAGTTGGGGAATCAGAGGCAGGGAATCAGATATGGGGAATAAGTGGCGGGGAATCAGAGGCGGGGAAACAGAGGCGGGGAATCAGATATGGGGAATCAGAATTGGGGAATCAGGGGCAGGGAATCAGTGGCAGGGAATCAGAGGCGGGGAATCAGAGGCGGGGAATCAGAGGCAGGGAATCAGACACGGGGAATCGGAGGCGGGGAATCAGAGATGGGGAATCAGAGGCGGGGAATCAGAGGCAGGGAATCGGACTCCGGGAATCAGAGTCGGGGAATCAGAGCTGGGGAATCAGAGGCGGGGAATCAGAGTTGGGGAATCAGAGGCTGCGAATCAGATATGGGGAAATAGAGGCGGGGAATCAGATATGGGGAATCAGAGGTGTGGAATCAGAGGTTGGGAATCAGAGGCAGGGAATCAGAGTCGGGGAAACAGAGGCGGGGAATCAGATATGGGGAATCAGAGGTGGCGAATCAAAGGCGGTGAAACAGAGATGGGGAATCAGGGCAGGGAATCAGAGGCAGGGAATCAAACACGGGGAATCAGAGCTGGGGAATCAGAGGCGGGGAATCAGAGTTGGGAATCAGAGGCGGGGAATCAGAGGCGGGGAAACAGAGGAGGGGAATCAGATATGGGGAATCAGAGGTGGGGAATCCGAGGTTGGGAATCAGAGGCAGGGAATCAGAGGCGGGGTATCAGAGGCGGGGAATCAGAGGAAGGGAATCAGATGTGCGGAATCGGAGATGGGGAATCAGAGGCAGGGAATCAGAGGCGGGGAATCAGAGGCGGGGAATCAGAGGCCGGGAATCAGATATGGGAAAACAGAGGCTGGGAATCCGAGGCGGGGAAACAGAGGCGGGGAATCAGATATGGGGAATCAGAGGTGGGGAATCAGAGGTTGGGAATCAGAGGCAGGGAATCAGAGGCTTGGAATCAGATGCAGGGAATCAGATGCGGGGAATCAGAGGCGGGGAATCAGAGCTGGGGAATCAGAGGTGGGGAATCAGATTTGGGGAATCAGAGGCGGGGACTTAGATATTGGGAAACAGAGGCGGGGAATCAGAGGCGGGGAAACCCAGGCGGGGAATCAGATATGGGGAATCAGAGGTGGGGAATCAGAGGCAAGGAATCAGATGTGCGGAATCAGAGATGGGGAATCAGAGGCAGGGAATCAGAATCAGAAGCAGGGAATCAGAGGCCGGGAATCAGAGGCCGGAATCAGATGCTGGGAATCAGAGGCCTGGAATCAGAGGCGGGGAATCAGAGGCAGGGAATCAGATGCGGGGAATCAGAGGCGGGGAATCAGAGCTGGGGAATCAGAGGTGGGGTATTCGAGTTGGGGAATCAGAGGCGGGGAATCAGATATGGGGAAACAGAGGTGGGGAATCAGAGGCGGGGAAACAGAGGCAGGGAATCAGATATGGGGAATCAGAGGTGGGGAATCAGAGATGGGGAATCAGAGGCGGTGAATCAGAGATGGGGAATCAGAGGCGGGGAATCAGAGGCAGGAAATCAGACACGGGGATTCAGAGGCTGGGAATCAGACGGGGGGAATCAAAGGCGGGGAATCATAGCTGGGGAATCAGAGGCAGGGAATCAGAGGCGGGGAATCAGATATGGGGAATCAGAGGCTGGGATTCAGAGGCGGGGAATCAGAGGCAGGGAATCAGACACGGGGAATCAGAGGTGGGGAATCAGAGATGGGGAATCAGAGGCGGGGAATCAGAGGCAGGGAATCAGACGCGGGGAATCTGAGGCGGGGAATCAGAGCTGGGGAATCAGAGGTGGGGAATCAGAGTTGGGGAATCAGAGGCAGGGAATCGGATGTGCGGAATCAGAGATGGGGAATCAGATGTGGGGAATCAGAGGAATCAGAGATGGGGAATCAGAGGCGGGGAATCAGAGGCAGGAAATCAGACACGGGGATTCAGAGGCTGGGAATCAGACGGGGGGAATCAAAGGCGGGGAATCAGAGCTGGGGAATCAGAGGCAGGGAATCAGAGTTGGGGATTCAGAGACGGGGAATCAGATATGGGGAAACAGAGGCGGGGAATCAGAGGCGGGCTAACAGAGGCGGGGAATTAGATATGGGGAATCAGAGGTGGGGAATCAGAGGTGGTGAATCAGTGATGGGGAATCACAGGCGGGGAATCAGAGGCAGGGAATAGAACGCAGGGAATCAGACGCAGGGAATCAGAGCTGGGGAATCAGAGGCGGGGAATCATAGCTGGGAATCAGAGGCGGGGAATCAGATATGGGGAAACAGAGGCGGGGAATCAGAGGCGGGGAAACAGAGGCGGGGAATCAGATATGGGGAATCGGATGCGGGGAATCAGAGGCGGGGAATCAGAGCTGGGGAAACAGAGGCGGGGAATCAGAGTTGGGGCATCAGAGGTGGGGAATTAGATATAGGGAAACAGAGGTGGGGAATCAGAGGCGGGGAAACAGAGGCGGGGAATCAGATATGGGGAATCAGAGGTGGGGAATCAGAGGCAGGGAATCAGATGTGCGGAATCAGAGATGGGGAATCAGAGGCAGGGAATCAGAATCAGAAGCGGGGAATCAGAGGCCGGGAATCAGAGGCCGGGAATCAGATGCTGGGAATAAGAGGCCGGGAATCAGAGGTGGGGAATCAGAGTCCGGGAATCAGAGATGGGGATTCAGAGGCGGGGAATGAGATATGGAGAATCAGAGGCGGGGAATCAGAGGCCTAGAAACAGAGGTGGGGAATCAGATATGGGGAATCAGAGGTGGCGAATCAAAGGCGGTGAATCAGAGATGGGGAATCAGAGGCGGGGAATCAGAGGCAGGGAATCAGATGCGGGGAATCAGAGGCGGGGAATCAGAGCTGGCGAATCAGAGGCGGGGAATCAGAGGTGGGCAATCAGAGGCGGGGAATCAGATATGGGGAATCAGAGGCGGGGAATCAGAGGCGGGGAAACAGAGGCGGGGAATCAAATATAGGGAATCAGAGGTGGGGAATCAGAGGTTGTGAATCAGAGATGGGGAATCAAGGCGGGGAATCAGAGGCAGGGAATCAGACACGGGGAATCAGAGGCGGGGATTCAGAGCTGGGGAATCAGAGGCAGGGAATCAGAGTTGGGGAATCAGAGGCAGGGAATCAGATATGGGGAATCAGAGGCGGGGATTCAGAGCTGGGGAATCAGAGGCAGGGAATCAGAGTTGGGGAATCAGAGGCAGGGAATCAGATATGGGGAATCAGAGGCGGGGAATCAGAGTCGGGGAAACAGAGGCGGGGAATCAGATATGGGGAATCAGAGGTGGGGAATCAGGGGCAGGGAGTCAGTTGCAGGGAATCAGAGGCAGGGAATCAGAGGCGGGGAATCAGAGGCAGGGAATCAGACACGGGGAATCAGAGGCGGGGAATCAGAGATGGGGAATCAGAGGCGGGGAATCAGAGGCAGGGAATCGGACGCCGGGAATCAGAGTCGGGGAATCAGAGCTGGGGAATCAGAGGCGGGGAATCAGAGTTGGGGAATCAGAGGCAGGGATTCAGATATGGGGAAATAGAGGCGGGGAATCAGATATGGGGAATCAGAGGTGTGGAATCAGAGGTTGGGAATCAGAGGAAGGGAATCAGAGTCGGGGAATCAGAGCTGGGGAATCAGAGGCGGGGAATCAGAGTTGGGGAATCAGAGGCAGGGATTCAGATATGGGGAAATAGAGGCGGGGAATCAGATATGTGGAATCAGAGGTGGCGAATCAAAGGCGGTGAAACAGAGATGGGGAATCAGGGCAGGGAATCAGAGGCAGGGAATCAAACACGGGGAATCAGAGCTGGGGAATCAGAGGTGGGGAATCAGAGTTGGGAATCAGAGGCGGGGAATCAGAGGCGGGGAAACAGAGGCGGGGAATCAGAGGCGGGGAAACAGAGGCGGGGAATCAGAGGTGGTGAATCAGAGATGGGGGATCAGAGGCGGGGAATCAGAGGCAGGGAATCGGACGCCGGGAATCAGAGGCGGGGAATCAGAGCTGGGGAAACAGAGGCGGGGAATCAGATATGGGGAATCAGAGGTGGGGAATCAGGGGCGGGGAATCAGTGGCAGGGAATCAGAGGCCGGGAATAAAAGGCGGGGAATCAGAGCTGGGGAATCAGAGGTGGGGAATCAGAGTTGGGGAATCAGAGGAGGGGAATCAGATATGGGGAAACAGAGGCCGGGAATCAGAGGCAGAATAACAGAGGCGGGGAATCAGATATGGGGAATCAGAGGTGGGGAATTAGAGGTTGCGAATCAGAGGCGGGGAAACAGAGGCGGGGAATCAAATATAGGGAATCAGAGGTGGGGAATCACAGGTTGTGAATCAGAGATGGGGAATCAAGGCGGGGAATCAGAGGCAGGGAATCAGACGCGGGGAATCAGAGGCGGGGATTCAGAGCTGGGGAATCAGAGGCGGTGAATCAGAGTTGGGGAATCAGAGGCAGGGAATCAGATATGGGGAATCAGAGGCCGGGAATCAGAGGCGGGGAAACAGAGGCGGGGACTCAGATATGGGGAATCAGAATTGGGGAATCAGGGGCAGGGAATCAGTGGCAGGGAATCAGAGGCGGGGAATCAGAGGCGGGGAATCAGAGGCAGGGAATCAGACACGGGGAATCGGAGGCGGGGAATCAGAGATGGGGAATCAGAGGCGGGGAATCAGAGGCAGGGAATCGGACTCCGGGAATCAGAGTCGGGGAATCAGAGCTGGGGAATCAGAGGCGGGGAATCAGAGTTGGGGAATCAGAGGCTGCGAATCAGATATGGGGAAATAGAGGCGGGGAATCAGATATGGGGAATCAGAGGTGTGGAATCAGAGGTTGGGAATCAGAGGCAGGGAATCAGAGTCGGGTAAACAGAGGCGGGGAATCAGATATGGGGAATCAGAGGTGGCGAATCAAAGGCGGTGAAACAGAGATGGGGAATCAGGGCAGGGAATCAGAGGCAGGGAATCAAACACGGGGAATCAGAGCTGGGGAATCAGAGGCGGGGAATCAGAGTTGGGAATCAGAGGCGGGGAATCAGAGGCGGGGAAACAGAGGAGGGGAATCAGATATGGGGAATCAGAGGTGGGGAATCCGAGGTTGGGAATCAGAGGCAGGGAATCAGAGGCGGGGTATCAGAGGCGGGGAATCAGAGGAAGGGAATCAGATGTGCGGAATCGGAGATGGGGAATCAGAGGCAGGGAATCAGAGGCGGGGAATCAGAGGCGGGGAATCAGAGGCCGGGAATCAGATATGGGAAAACAGAGGCTGGGAATCCGAGGCGGGGAAACAGAGGCGGGGAATCAGATATGGGGAATCAGAGGTGGGGAATCAGAGGTTGGGAATCAGAGGCAGTGAATCAGAGGCTTGGAATCAGATGCAGGGAATCAGATGCGGGGAATCAGAGGCGGGGAATCAGAGGCGGGGATTCAGAGCTGGGGAATCAGAGGCGGTGAATCAGAGTTGGGGAATCAGAGGCAGGGAATCAGATATGGGGAATCAGAGGCGGGGAATCAGAGGCGGGGAAACAGAGGCGGGGAAACAGAGGCGGGGAATCAGATATGGGGAATCAGAATTGGGGAATCAGGGGCAGGGAATCAGTGGCAGGGAAACCCAGGCGGGGAATCAGATATGGGGAATCAGAGGTGGGGAATCAGAGGCGGGGAAACCCAGGCGGGGAATCAGATATGGGGAATCAGAGGTGGGGAATCAGAGGCAAGGAATCAGATGTGCGGAATCAGAGATGGGGAATCAGAGGCAGGGAATCAGAATCAGAAGCAGGGAATCAGAGGCCGGGAATCAGAGGCCGGAATCAGATGCTGGGAATCAGAGGCCTGGAATCAGAGGCGGGGAATCAGAGGCAGGGAATCAGATGCGGGGAATCAGAGGCGGGGAATCAGAGCTGGGGAATCAGAGGTGGGGTATTCGAGTTGGGGAATCAGAGGCAGGGAATCAGAGTTGGGGATTCAGAGGCGGGGAATCAGATATGGGGAAACAGGCGGGGAATCAGAGGCGGGAAAACAGAGGCGGGGAATTAGATATGGGGAATCAGAGGTGGGGAATCAGAGGTGGTGAATCAGAGATGGGGAATCAGAGGCGGGGAATCAGAGGCAGGGAATCGGACGCCGGGAATCAGAGGCGGGGAATCAGAGCTGGGGAATCAGAGGCGGGGAATCAGATATGGGGAAACAGGCGGGGAATCAGAGGCGGGAAAACAGAGGCGGGGAATTAGATATGGGGAATCAGAGGTGGGGAATCAGAGGTGGTGAATCAGAGATGGGGAATCAGAGGCGGGGAATCAGAGGCAGGGAATCGGACGCCGGGAATCAGAGGCGGGGAATCAGAGCTGGGGATTCAGAGGCGGGGAATCAGAGCTGGGGAATCAGAGGTGGGGTATTCGAGTTGGGGAATCAGAGGCAGGGAATCAGAGTTGGGGATTCAGAGGCGGGGAATCAGATATGGGGAAACAGGCGGGGAATCAGAGGCGGGAAAACAGAGGCGGGGAATTAGATATGGGGAATCAGAGGTGGGGAATCAGAGGTGGTGAATCAGAGATGGGGAATCAGAGGCGGGGAATCAGAGGCAGGGAATCGGACGCCGGGAATCAGAGGCGGGGAATCAGAGCTGGGGATTCAGAGGCGGGGAATCAGATATGGGGAAACAGGCGGGGAATCAGAGGCGGGGAATCAGAGGCGGGGAATCAGATGCGGGGAATCAGAGGCGGGGAATCAGAGCTGGGGAATCAGAGGTGGGGTATTCGAGTTGGGGAATCAGAGGCAGGGAATCAGAGTTGGGGATTCAGAGGCGGGGAATCAGATATGGGGAAACAGGCGGGGAATCAGAGGCGGGAAAACAGAGGCGGGGAATTAGATATGGGGAATCAGAGGTGGGGAATCAGAGGTGGTGAATCAGAGATGGGGAATCAGAGGCGGGGAATCAGAGGCAGGGAATCGGACGCCGGGAATCAGAGGCGGGGAATCAGAGCTGGGGAATCAGAGGCGGGGAATCAGAGGTGGTGAATCAGAGATGGGGAATCAGAGGCGGGGAATCAGAGGCAGGGAATCGGACGCCGGGAATCAGAGGCGGGGAATCAGAGCTGGGGAAACAGAGGCGGGGAATCAGATATGGGGAATCAGAGGTGGGGAATCAGGGGCGGGGAATCAGTGGCAGGGAATCAGAGGCCGGGAATAAAAGGCGGGGAATCAGAGCTGGGGAATCAGAGGTGGGGAATCAGAGTTGGGGAATCAGAGGAGGGGAATCAGATATGGGGAAACAGAGGCCGGGAATCAGAGGCAGAATAACAGAGGCGGGGAATCAGATATGGGGAATCAGAGGTGGGGAATTAGAGGTTGCGAATCAGAGGCGGGGAAACAGAGGCGGGGAATCAAATATAGGGAATCAGAGGTGGGGAATCACAGGTTGTGAATCAGAGATGGGGAATCAAGGCGGGGAATCAGAGGCAGGGAATCAGACGCGGGGAATCAGAGGCGGGGATTCAGAGCTGGGGAATCAGAGGCGGTGAATCGGAGTTGGGGAATCAGAGGCAGGGAATCAGATATGGGGAATCAGAGGCGGGGAATCAGAGGCGGGGAAACAGAGGCGGGGAATCAGATATGGGGAATCAGAATTGGGGAATCAGGGGCAGGGAATCAGTGGCAGGGAATCAGAGGCGGGGAATCAGAGGCGGGGAATCAGAGGCAGGGAATCAGACACGGGGAATCGGAGGCGGGGAATCAGAGATGGGGAATCAGAGGCGGGGAATCAGAGGCAGGGAATCGGACTCCGGGAATCAGAGTCGGGGAATCAGAGCTGGGGAATCAGAGGCGGGGAATCAGAGTTGGGGAATCAGAGGCTGCGAATCAGATATGGGGAAATAGAGGCGGGGAATCAGATATGGGGAATCAGAGGTGTGGAATCAGAGGTTGGGAATCAGAGGCAGGGAATCAGAGTCGGGGAAACAGAGGCGGGGAATCAGATATGGGGAATCAGAGGTGGCGAATCAAAGGCGGTGAAACAGAGATGGGGAATCAGGGCAGGGAATCAGAGGCAGGGAATCAAACACGGGGAATCAGAGCTGGGGAATCAGAGGCGGGGAATCAGAGTTGGGAATCAGAGGCGGGGAATCAGAGGCGGGGAAACAGAGGAGGGGAATCAGATATGGGGAATCAGAGGTGGGGAATCCGAGGTTGGGAATCAGAGGCAGGGAATCAGAGGCGGGGTATCAGAGGCGGGGAATCAGAGGAAGGGAATCAGATGTGCGGAATCGGAGATGGGGAATCAGAGGCAGGGAATCAGAGGCGGGGAATCAGAGGCGGGGAATCAGAGGCCGGGAATCAGATATGGGAAAACAGAGGCTGGGAATCCGAGTCGGGGAAACAGAGGCGGGGAATCAGATATGGGGAATCAGAGGTGGGGAATCAGAGGTTGGGAATCAGAGGCAGGGAATCAGAGGCTTGGAATCAGATGCAGGGAATCAGATGCGGGGAATCAGAGGCGGGGAATCAGAGCTGGGGAATCAGATGTGGGGAATCAGATTTGGGGAATCAGAGGCGGGGACTTAGATATTGGGAAACAGAGGCGGGGAATCAGAGGCGGGGAAACCCAGGTGGGGAATCAGATATGGGGAATCAGAGGTGGGGAATCAGAGGCAAGGAATCAGATGTGCGGAATCAGAGATGGGGAATCAGAGGCAGGGAATCAGAATCAGAAGCAGGGAATCAGAGGCCGGGAATCAGAGGCCGGAATCAGATGCTGGGAATCAGAGGCCTGGAATCAGAGGCGGGGAATCAGAGGCAGGGAATCAGATGCGGGGAATCAGAGGCGGGGAATCAGAGTTGGGGAATCAGAGGTGGGGTATTCGAGTTGGGGAATCAGAGGCGGGGAATCAGATATGGGGAAACAGAGGTGGGGAATCAGAAGCGGGGAAACAGAGGCAGGGAATCAGATATGGGGAATCAGAGGTGGGGAATCAGAGATGGGGAATCAGAGGCGGTGAATCAGAGATGGGGAATCAGAGGCGGCGAATCAGAGGCAGGAAATCAGACACGGGGATTCAGAGGCTGGGAATCAGACGGGGGGAATCAAAGGCGGGGAATCAGAGCTGGGGAATCAGAGGCAGGGAATCAGAGGCGGGGAATCAGATATGGGGAATCAGAGGCTGGGATTCAGAGGCGGGGAATCAGAGGCAGGGAATCAGACACGGGGAATCAGAGGTGGGGAATCAGAGATGGGGAATCAGAGGCGGGGAATCAGAGGCAGGGAATCAGACGCGGGGAATCTGAGGCGGGGAATCAGAGCTGGGGAATCAGAGGTGGGGAATCAGAGTTGGGGAATCAGAGGCAGGGAATCGGATGTGCGGAATCAGAGATGGGGAATCAGATGTGGGGAATCAGAGGAATCAGAGATGGGGAATCAGAGGCGGGGAATCAGAGGCAGGAAATCAGACACGGGGATTCAGAGGCTGGGAATCAGACGGGGGGAATGAAAGGCGGGGAATCAGAGCTGGGGAATCAGAGGCAGGGAATCAGAGTTGGGGATTCAGAGACGGGGAATCAGATATGGGGAAACAGAGGCGGGGAATTTGAGGCGGGCAAACAGAGGCGGGGAATTAGATATGGGGAATCAGAGGTGGGGAATCAGAGGTGGTGAATCAGTGATGGGGAATCACAGGCGGGGAATCAGAGGCAGGGAATAGAACGCAGGGAATCAGACGCAGGGAATCAGAGCTGGGGAATCAGAGGCGGGGAATCATAGCTGGGAATCAGAGGCGGGGAATCAGATATGGGGAAACAGAGGCGGGGAATCAGAGGCGGGGAAACAGAGGCGGGGAATCAGATATGGGGAATCGGATGCGGGGAATCAGAGGCGGGGAATCAGAGCTGGGGAATCAGAGGCGGGGAATCAGAGTTGGGGCATCAGAGGTGGGGAATTAGATATAGGGAAACAGAGGCGGGGAATCAGAGGCGGGGAAACAGAGGCGGGGAATCAGATATGGGGAATCAGAGGTGGGGAATCAGAGGCAGGGAATCAGATGTGCGGAATCAGAGATGGGGAATCAGAGGCAGGGAATCAGAATCAGAAGCGGGGAATCAGAGGTGGGGTATTCGAGTTGGGGAATCAGAGGCAGGGAATCAGAGTTGGGGATTCAGAGGCGGGGAATCAGATATGGGGAAACAGGCGGGGAATCAGAGGCGGGAAAACAGAGGCGGGGAATTAGATATGGGGAATCAGAGGTGGGGAATCAGAGGTGGTGAATCAGAGATGGGGAATCAGAGGCGGGGAATCAGAGGCAGGGAATCGGACGCCGGGAATCAGAGGCGGGGAATCAGAGCTGGGGATTCAGAGGCGGGGAATCAGATATGGGGAAACAGGCGGGGAATCAGAGGCGGGGAATCAGAGGCGGGGAATCAGATGCGGGGAATCAGAGGCGGGGAATCAGAGCTGGGGAATCAGAGGTGGGGTATTCGAGTTGGGGAATCAGAGGCAGGGAATCAGAGTTGGGGATTCAGAGGCGGGGAATCAGATATGGGGAAACAGGCGGGGAATCAGAGGCGGGAAAACAGAGGCGGGGAATTAGATATGGGGAATCAGAGGTGGGGAATCAGAGGTGGTGAATCAGAGATGGGGAATCAGAGGCGGGGAATCAGAGGCAGGGAATCGGACGCCGGGAATCAGAGGCGGGGAATCAGAGCTGGGGAATCAGAGGCGGGGAATCAGAGGTGGTGAATCAGAGATGGGGAATCAGAGGCGGGGAATCAGAGGCAGGGAATCGGACGCCGGGAATCAGAGGCGGGGAATCAGAGCTGGGGAAACAGAGGCGGGGAATCAGATATGGGGAATCAGAGGTGGGGAATCAGGGGCGGGGAATCAGTGGCAGGGAATCAGAGGCCGGGAATAAAAGGCGGGGAATCAGAGCTGGGGAATCAGAGGTGGGGAATCAGAGTTGGGGAATCAGAGGAGGGGAATCAGATATGGGGAAACAGAGGCCGGGAATCAGAGGCAGAATAACAGAGGCGGGGAATCAGATATGGGGAATCAGAGGTGGGGAATTAGAGGTTGCGAATCAGAGGCGGGGAAACAGAGGCGGGGAATCAAATATAGGGAATCAGAGGTGGGGAATCACAGGTTGTGAATCAGAGATGGGGAATCAAGGCGGGGAATCAGAGGCAGGGAATCAGACGCGGGGAATCAGAGGCGGGGATTCAGAGCTGGGGAATCAGAGGCGGTGAATCGGAGTTGGGGAATCAGAGGCAGGGAATCAGATATGGGGAATCAGAGGCGGGGAATCAGAGGCGGGGAAACAGAGGCGGGGAATCAGATATGGGGAATCAGAATTGGGGAATCAGGGGCAGGGAATCAGTGGCAGGGAATCAGAGGCGGGGAATCAGAGGCGGGGAATCAGAGGCAGGGAATCAGACACGGGGAATCGGAGGCGGGGAATCAGAGATGGGGAATCAGAGGCGGGGAATCAGAGGCAGGGAATCGGACTCCGGGAATCAGAGTCGGGGAATCAGAGCTGGGGAATCAGAGGCGGGGAATCAGAGTTGGGGAATCAGAGGCTGCGAATCAGATATGGGGAAATAGAGGCGGGGAATCAGATATGGGGAATCAGAGGTGTGGAATCAGAGGTTGGGAATCAGAGGCAGGGAATCAGAGTCGGGGAAACAGAGGCGGGGAATCAGATATGGGGAATCAGAGGTGGCGAATCAAAGGCGGTGAAACAGAGATGGGGAATCAGGGCAGGGAATCAGAGGCAGGGAATCAAACACGGGGAATCAGAGCTGGGGAATCAGAGGCGGGGAATCAGAGTTGGGAATCAGAGGCGGGGAATCAGAGGCGGGGAAAGAGAGGAGGGGAATCAGATATGGGGAATCAGAGGTGGGGAATCCGAGGTTGGGAATCAGAGGCAGGGAATCAGAGGCGGGGTATCAGAGGCGGGGAATCAGAGGAAGGGAATCAGATGTGCGGAATCGGAGATGGGGAATCAGAGGCAGGGAATCAGAGGCGGGGAATCAGAGGCGGGGAATCAGAGGCCGGGAATCAGATATGGGAAAACAGAGGCTGGGAATCCGAGTCGGGGAAACAGAGGCGGGGAATCAGATATGGGGAATCAGAGGTGGGGAATCAGAGGTTGGGAATCAGAGGCAGGGAATCAGAGGCTTGGAATCAGATGCAGGGAATCAGATGCGGGGAATCAGAGGCGGGGAATCAGAGCTGGGGAATCAGATGTGGGGAATCAGATTTGGGGAATCAGAGGCGGGGACTTAGATATTGGGAAACAGAGGCGGGGAATCAGAGGCGGGGAAACCCAGGTGGGGAATCAGATATGGGGAATCAGAGGTGGGGAATCAGAGGCAAGGAATCAGATGTGCGGAATCAGAGATGGGGAATCAGAGGCAGGGAATCAGAATCAGAAGCAGGGAATCAGAGGCCGGGAATCAGAGGCCGGAATCAGATGCTGGGAATCAGAGGCCTGGAATCAGAGGCGGGGAATCAGAGGCAGGGAATCAGATGCGGGGAATCAGAGGCGGGGAATCAGAGTTGGGGAATCAGAGGTGGGGTATTCGAGTTGGGGAATCAGAGGCGGGGAATCAGATATGGGGAAACAGAGGTGGGGAATCAGAAGCGGGGAAACAGAGGCAGGGAATCAGATATGGGGAATCAGAGGTGGGGAATCAGAGATGGGGAATCAGAGGCGGTGAATCAGAGATGGGGAATCAGAGGCGGCGAATCAGAGGCAGGAAATCAGACACGGGGATTCAGAGGCTGGGAATCAGACGGGGGGAATCAAAGGCGGGGAATCAGAGCTGGGGAATCAGAGGCAGGGAATCAGAGGCGGGGAATCAGATATGGGGAATCAGAGGCTGGGATTCAGAGGCGGGGAATCAGAGGCAGGGAATCAGACACGGGGAATCAGAGGTGGGGAATCAGAGATGGGGAATCAGAGGCGGGGAATCAGAGGCAGGGAATCAGACGCGGGGAATCTGAGGCGGGGAATCAGAGCTGGGGAATCAGAGGTGGGGAATCAGAGTTGGGGAATCAGAGGCAGGGAATCGGATGTGCGGAATCAGAGATGGGGAATCAGATGTGGGGAATCAGAGGAATCAGAGATGGGGAATCAGAGGCGGGGAATCAGAGGCAGGAAATCAGACACGGGGATTCAGAGGCTGGGAATCAGACGGGGGGAATGAAAGGCGGGGAATCAGAGCTGGGGAATCAGAGGCAGGGAATCAGAGTTGGGGATTCAGAGACGGGGAATCAGATATGGGGAAACAGAGGCGGGGAATTTGAGGCGGGCAAACAGAGGCGGGGAATTAGATATGGGGAATCAGAGGTGGGGAATCAGAGGTGGTGAATCAGTGATGGGGAATCACAGGCGGGGAATCAGAGGCAGGGAATAGAACGCAGGGAATCAGACGCAGGGAATCAGAGCTGGGGAATCAGAGGCGGGGAATCATAGCTGGGAATCAGAGGCGGGGAATCAGATATGGGGAAACAGAGGCGGGGAATCAGAGGCGGGGAAACAGAGGCGGGGAATCAGATATGGGGAATCGGATGCGGGGAATCAGAGGCGGGGAATCAGAGCTGGGGAATCAGAGGCGGGGAATCAGAGTTGGGGCATCAGAGGTGGGGAATTAGATATAGGGAAACAGAGGCGGGGAATCAGAGGCGGGGAAACAGAGGCGGGGAATCAGATATGGGGAATCAGAGGTGGGGAATCAGAGGCAGGGAATCAGATGTGCGGAATCAGAGATGGGGAATCAGAGGCAGGGAATCAGAATCAGAAGCGGGGAATCAGAGGCCGGGAATCAGAGGCCGGGAATCAGATGCTGGGAATAAGAGGCCGGGAATCAGAGGTGGGGAATTAGAGTCCGGGAATCAGAGATGGGGATTCAGAGGCGGGGAATGAGATATGGAGAATCAGAGGCGGGGAATCAGAGGCCTAGAAACAGAGGTGGGGAATCAGATATGGGGAATCAGAGGTGGCGAATCAAAGGCGGTGAATCAGAGATGGGGATCAGAGGCGGGGAATCAGAGGCAGGGAATCAGATGCGGGGAATCAGAGGCGGGGAATCAGAGCTGGCGAATCAGAGGCGGGGAATCAGAGGTGGGCAATCAGAGGCGGGGAATCAGATATGTGGAATCAGAGGCGGGGAATCAGAGGCGGGGAAACAGAGGCGGGGAATCAAATATAGGGAATCAGAGGTGGGGAATCAGAGGTTGTGAATCAGAGATGGGGAATCAAGGCGGGGAATCAGAGGCAGGGAATCAGACACGGGGAATCAGAGGCGGGGATTCAGAGCTGGGGAATCAGAGGCAGGGAATCAGAGCTGGGGAATCAGAGGCAGGGAATCAGATATGGGGAATCAGAGGCGGGGAATCAGAGTCGGGGAAACAGAGGCGGGGAATCAGATATGGGGAATCAGAGGTGGGGAATCAGGGGCAGGGAGTCAGTTGCAGGGAATCAGAGGCGGGGAATCAGAGGCGGGGAATCAGAGGCAGGGAATCAGACACGGGGAATCAGAGGTGGGGAATCAGAGATGGGGAATCAGAGGCGGGGAATCAGAGGCAGGGAATCGGACGCCGGGAATCAGAGTCGGGGAATCAGAGCTGGGGAATCAGAGGCGGGGAATCAGAGTTGGGGAATCAGAGGCAGGGATTCAGATATGGGGAAATAGAGGCGGGGAATCAGATATGGGGAATCAGAGGTGTGGAATCAGAGGTTGGGAATCAGAGGAAGGGAATCAGAGTCGGGGAAACAGAGGCGGGGAATCAGATACGTGGAATCAGAGGTGGCGAATCAAAGGCGGTGAAACAGAGATGGGGAATCAGGGCAGGGAATCAGAGGCAGGGAATCAAACACGGGGAATCAGAGCTGGGGAATCAGAGGTGGGGAATCAGAGTTGGGAATCAGAGGCGGGGAATCAGAGGCGGGGAAACAGAGGCGGGGAATCAGAGGCGGGGAAACAGAGGCGGGGAATCAGAGGTGGTGAATCAGAGATGGGGAATCAGAGGCGGGGAATCAGAGGCAGGGAATCGGACGCCGGGAATCAGAGGCGGGGAATCAGAGCTGGGGAAACAGTGGCGGGGAATCAGATATGGGGAATCAGAGGTGGGGAATCAGGGGCGGGGAATCAGTGGCAGGGAATCAGAGGCCGGGAATAAAAGGCGGGGAATCAGAGCTGGGGAATCAGAGGTGGGGAATCAGAGTTGGGGAATCAGAGGAGGGGAATCAGATATGGGGAAACAGAGGCCGGGAATCAGAGGCAGAATAACAGAGGCGGGGAATCAGATATGGGGAATCAGAGGTGGGGAATTAGAGGTTGCGAATCAGAGGCGGGGAAACAGAGGCGGGGAATCAAATATAGGGAATCAGAGGTGGGGAATCACAGGTTGTGAATCAGAGATGGGGAATCAAGGCGGGGAATCAGAGGCAGGGAATCAGACGCGGGGAATCAGAGGCGGGGATTCAGAGCTGGGGAATCAGAGGCGGTGAATCAGAGTTGGGGAATCAGAGGCAGGGAATCAGATATGGGGAAACAGAGGCGGGGAATCAGAGGCGGGGAAACAGAGGCGGGGAATCAGATATTGGGAATCAGAATTGGGGAATCAGAGGCAGGGAATCAGTGGCAGGGAATCAGAGGCGGGGAATCAGAGGCGGGGAATCAGAGGCAGGGAATCAGACACGGGGAATCGGAGGCGGGGAATCAGAGATGGGGAATCAGAGGCGGGGAATCAGAGGCAGGGAATCGGACTCCGGGAATCAGAGTCGGGGAATCAGAGCTGGGGAATCAGAGGCGGGGAATCAGAGTTGGGGAATCAGAGGCTGCGAATCAGATATGGGGAAATAGAGGCGGGGAATCAGATATGGGGAATCAGAGGTGTGGAATCAGAGGTTGGGAATCAGAGGCAGGGAATCAGAGTCGGGGAAACAGAGGCGGGGAATCAGATATGGGGAATCAGAGGTGGCGAATCAAAGGCGGTGAAACAGAGATGGGGAATCAGGGCAGGGAATCAGAGGCACGGAATCAAACACGGGGAATCAGAGCTGGGGAATCAGAGGCGGGGAATCAGAGTTGGGAATCAGAGGCGGGGAATCAGAGGCGGGGAAACAGAGGAGGGGAATCAGATATGGGGATTCAGAGGTGGGGAATCCGAGGTTGGGAATCAGAGGCAGGGAATCAGAGGCGGGGTATCAGAGGCGGGGAATCAGAGGAAGGGAATCAGATGTGCGGAATCGGAGATGGGGAATCAGAGGCAGGGAATCAGAGGCGGGGAATCAGAGGCGGGGAATCAGAGGCCGGGAATCAGATATGGGAAAACAGAGGCTGGGAATCCGAGGCGGGGAAACAGAGGCGGGGAATCAGATATGGGGAATCAGAGGTGGGGAATCAGAGGTTGGGAATCAGAGGCAGGGAATCAGAGGCTTGGAATCAGATGCAGGGAATCAGATGCGGGGAATCAGAGGCGGGGAATCAGAGCTGGGGAATCAGAGGTGGGGAATCAGATTTGGGGAATCAGAGGCGGGGACTTAGATATTGGGAAACAGAGGCGGGGAATCAGAGGCGGGGAAACCCAGGCGGGGAATCAGATATGGGGAATCAGAGGTGGGGAATCAGAGGCAAGGAATCAGATGTGCGGAATCAGAGATGGGGAATCAGAGGCAGGGAATCAGAATCAGAAGCAGGGAATCAGAGGCCGGGAATCAGAGGCCGGAATCAGATGCTGGGAATCAGAGGCCTGGAATCAGAGGAGGGGAATCAGAGGCAGGGAATCAGATGCGGGGAATCAGAGGCGGGGAATCAGAGCTGGGGAATCAGAGGTGGGGTATTCGAGTTGGGGAATCAGAGGCGGGGAATCAGATATGGGGAAACAGAGGTGGGGAATCAGAGGCGGGGAAACAGAGGCAGGGAATCAGATATGGGGAATCAGAGGTGGGGAATCAGAGATGTGGAATCAGAGGCGGTGAATCAGAGATGGGGAATCAGAGGCGGGGAATCAGAGGCAGGAAATCAGACACGGGGATTCAGAGGCTGGGAATCAGACGGGGGGAATCAAAGGCGGGGAATCAGAGCTGGGGAATCAGAGGCAGGGAATCAGAGGCGGGGAATCAGATATGGGGAATCAGAGGCTGGGATTCAGAGGCGGGGAATCAGAGGCAGGGAATCAGACACGGGGAATCAGAGGTGGGGAATCAGAGATGGGGAATCAGAGGCGGGGAATCAGAGGCAGGGAATCAGACGCGGGGAATCTGAGGCGGGGAATCAGAGCTGGGGAATCAGAGGTGGGGAATCAGAGTTGGGGAATCAGAGGCAGGGAATCGGATGTGCGGAATCAGAGATGGGGAATCAGATGTGGGGAATCAGAGGAATCAGAGATGGGGAATCAGAGGCAGGGAATCAGAATCAGAAGCAGGGAATCAGAGGCCTGGAATCAGAGGCCGGAATCAGATGCTGGGAATCAGAGGCCTGGAATCAGAGGCGGGGAATCAGAGGCAGGGAATCAGATGCGGGGAATCAGAGGCGGGGAATCAGAGCTGGGGAATCAGAGGTGGGGTATTCGAGTTGGGGAATCAGAGGCGGGGAATCAGATATGGGGAAACAGAGGTGGGGAATCAGAGGCGGGGAAACAGAGGCAGGGAATCAGATATGGGGAATCAGAGGTGGGGAATCAGAGATGTGGAATCAGAGGCGGTGAATCAGAGATGGGGAATCAGAGGCGGGGAATCAGAGGCAGGAAATCAGACACGGGGATTCAGAGGCTGGGAATCAGACGGGGGGAATCAAAGGCGGGGAATCAGAGCTGGGGAATCAGAGGCAGGGAATCAGAGGCGGGGAATCAGATATGGGGAATCAGAGGCTGGGATTCAGAGGCGGGGAATCAGAGGCAGGGAATCAGACACGGGGAATCAGAGGTGGGGAATCAGAGATGGGGAATCAGAGGCGGGGAATCAGAGGCAGGGAATCAGACGCGGGGAATCTGAGGCGGGGAATCAGAGCTGGGGAATCAGAGGTGGGGAATCAGAGTTGGGGAATCAGAGGCAGGGAATCGGATGTGCGGAATCAGAGATGGGGAATCAGATGTGGGGAATCAGAGGAATCAGAGATGGGGAATCAGAGGCGGGGAATCAGAGGCAGGAAATCAGACACGGGGATTCAGAGGCTGGGAATCAGACGGGGGGAATCAAAGGCGGGGAATCAGAGCTGGGGAATCAGAGGCAGGGAATCAGAGTTGGGGATTCAGAGACGGGGAATCAGATATGGGGAAACAGAGGCGGGGAATCAGAGGCGGGCAAACAGAGGCGGGGAATTAGATATGGGGAATCAGAGGTGGGGAATCAGAGGTGGTGAATCAGTGATGGGGAATCACAGGCGGGGAATCAGAGGCAGGGAATAGAACGCAGGGAATCAGACGCAGGGAATCAGAGCTGGGGAATCAGAGGCGGGGAATCATAGCTGGGAATCAGAGGCGGGGAATCAGATATGGGGAAACAGAGGCGGGGAATCAGAGGAGGGGAAACAGAGGCGGGGAATCAGATATGGGGAATCGGATGCGGGGAATCAGAGGCGGGGAATCAGAGCTGGGGAATCAGAGGCGGGGAATCAGAGTTGGGGCATCAGAGGTGGGGAATTAGATATAGGGAAACAGAGGCGGGGAATCAGAGGCGGGGAAACAGAGGCGGGGAATCAGATATGGGGAATCAGAGGTGGGGAATCAGAGGCAGGGAATCAGATGTGCGGAATCAGAGATGGGGAATCAGAGGCAGGGAATCAGAATCAGAAGCGGGGAATCAGAGGCCGGGAATCAGAGGCCGGGAATCAGATGCTGGGAATAAGAGGCCGGGAATCAGAGGTGGGGAATCAGAGTCCGGGAATCAGAGATGGGGATTCAGAGGCGGGGAATGAGATATGGAGAATCAGAGGCGGGGAATCAGAGGCCGGGAAACAGAGGTGGGGAATCAGATATGGGGAATCAGAGGTGGCGAATCAAAGGCGGTGAATCAGAGATGGGGAATCAGAGGCGGGGAATCAGAGGCAGGGAATCAGATGCGGGGAATCAGAGGCGGGGAATCAGAGCTGGCGAATCAGAGGCGGGGAATCAGAGGTGGGCAATCAGAGGCGGGGAATCAGATATGGGGAATCAGAGGCGGGGAATCAGAGGCGGGGAAACAGAGGCGGGGAATCAAATATAGGGAATCAGAGGTGGGGAATCAGAGGTTGTGAATCAGAGATGGGGAATCAAGGCGGGGAATCAGAGGCAGGGAATCAGACACGGGGAATCAGAGGCGGGGATTCAGAGCTGGGGAATCAGAGGCAGGGAATCAGAGTTGGGGAATCAGAGGCAGGGAATCAGATATGGGGAATCAGAGGCGGGGAATCAGAGTCGGGGAAACAGAGGCGGGGAATCAGATATGGGGAATCAGAGGTGGGGAATCAGGGGCAGGGAGTCAGTTGCAGGGAATCAGAGGCGGGGAATCAGAGGCGGGGAATCAGAGGCAGGGAATCAGACACGGGGAATCAGAGGCGGGGAATCAGAGATGGGGAATCAGAGGCGGGGAATCAGAGGCAGGGAATCGGACGCCGGGAATCAGAGTCGGGGAATCAGAGCTGGGGAATCAGAGGCGGGGAATCAGAGTTGGGGAATCAGAGGCAGGGATTCAGATATGGGGAAATAGAGGCGGGGAATCAGATATGGGGAATCAGAGGTGTGGAATCAGAGGTTGGGAATCAGAGGAAGGGAATCAGAGTCGGGTAAACAGAGGCGGGGAATCAGATATGTGGAATCAGAGGTGGCGAATCAAAGGCGGTGAAACAGAGATGGGGAATCAGGGCAGGGAATCAGAGGCAGGGAATCAAACACGGGGAATCAGAGCTGGGGAATCAGAGGTGGGGAATCAGAGTTGGGAATCAGAGGCGGGGAATCAGAGGCGGGGAAACAGAGGCGGGGAATCAGATATGGGGAATCAGAGGTGGGGAATCAGAGGTTGGGAATCAGAGGCATGGAATCAGAGGCGGGGAATCAGAGGCGGGGAATCAGAGGCGGGGAATCAGAGGCCGGGAATCAGATATGGGGAAACAGAGGCGGGGAATCCGAGGCGTGAAACAGAGGCGGGGAATCAGATATGGGGAATCAGAGGTGGGGAATCAGAGGTTGGGAATCAGAGGCAGGGAATCAGAGGCTTGGAATCAGATGCAGGGAATCAGATGCGGGGCATCAGAGGCGGGGAATCAGAGCTGGGGAATCAGAGGTGGGGAATCAGATTTGGGGAATCAGAGGTGGGGACTTAGATATTGGGAAACAGAGGCGGGGAATCAGAGGCGGGGAAACAGAGGTGGGGAATCAGATATGGAGAATCAGAGGTGGGGAATCAGAGGCAGGGAATCAGATGTGCGGAATCAGAGATAGGGAATCAGAGGCAGGGAATCAGAATCAGAAGCAGGGAATCAGAGGCCGGGAATCAGAGGCCGGAATCAGATGATGGGAATCAGAGGCCTGGAATCAGAGGCGGGGAATCAGAGGCAGGGAATCAGATGCGGGGAATCAGAGGCGGGGAATCAGAGCTGGGGAATCAGAGGCGGGGTATTAGAGTTGGGGAATCAGAGGCGGGGAATCAGATATGGGGAAACAGAGGTAGGGAATCAGAGGCGGGGAAACAGAGGCAGGGAATCAGATATGGGGAATCAGAGGCGGGGAATCAGAGGTGGGGAAACATAGGCAGGGAATCGGATGTGCGGAATCAGAGATGGGGAATCAGAGGCCGGGAATCAGAGGTGGTGAATCAGAGATGGGGAATCAGAGGCGGGGAATCAGAGGCAGGGTATCAGACGCGGGGAATCAGAGGTGGGCAATAAGAGGCGGGGAATCAGATATGGGGAATCAGAGGCGGGGAATCAGAGGCGGGGAAACAGAGGCGGGGAATCAGATATGGGGAATCAGAGGAGGGGCATCAGAAGTTGTGAATCACAGATGGGGAATCAGAGGCGGGGAATCAGAGGCAGGGAATCAGACGCGGGGAATCAGAGGCGGGGATTCAGAGCTGGGGAATCAGAAGCGGGGAATCAGAGTTGGGGAATCAGAGGCGGTGAATCAGATATGGGGAATCAGAGGCAGGGAATCAGAGGCGGGGAATAAGAGGCATGGAATCAGACGCGGGGAATCTGAGGCGGGGAATCAGAGCTGGGGAATCAGAGGTGGGGAATCAGAGTTGGGGAATCAGAGGCAGGGAATTGGATGTGCGGAATCAGAGATGGGGAATCAGAGGTGGGGAATCAGAGGCGGTGAATCAGAGATGGGGAATCAGAGACGGGGAATCAGAGGCAGGAAATCAGACACGGGGATTCAGAGGCTGGGAATCAGACGGGGGGAATCAAAGGCGGGGAATCAGAGCTGGGGAATCAGAGGTGGGGAATCAGAGTTGGGGAATCAGAGGCAGGGAATTGGATGTGCGGAATCAGAGATGGGGAATCAGAGTTGGGGATTCAGAGGCGGGGAATCAGATATGGGGAAACAGAGGCGTGGAATCAGAGGCGGGCAAACAGAGGCGGGGAATTAGATATGGGGAATCAGAGGTAGGGAATCAGAGGTGGTGAATCAGTGATGGGGAATCACAGGCGGGGAATCAGAGGCAGGGAATAGAACGCGGGGAATCAGAATCAGGGAATCAGAGCTGGGGAATCAGAGGCGGATAATCATAGTTGGGAATCAGAGGCGGGAATCAGATATGGGGAAACAGAGGCGGGGAATCAGAGGCGGGGCAACAGAGGCGGGGAATCAGATATGGGGAATCGGATGCAGGGAATCAGAGGCGGGGAATCAGAGCTGGGGAATCAGAGGCGGGGAATCAGAGATGGGGATTCAGAGGCGGGGAATGAGATATGGAGAATCAGAGGCGGGGAATCAGAGGCGGGGAAACAGAGTTGGGGAATCAGATATGGGGAATCAGAGGTGGCGAATCAAAGGCGGTGAATCAGAGATGGGGAATCAGAGGCAGGGAATCAGAGGCAGGGAATCAGATGCGGGGAATCAGAGGCGGGGAATCAGAGCTGGCGAATCAGAGGCTGGGAATCAGAGGTGGTCAATCAGAGGCGGGGAATCAGATATGGGGAATCAGAGGCGGGGAATCAGAGGCGGGGAAACAGAGGCGGGGAATCAAATATAGGGAATCAGAGGTGGGGAATCAGAGGTTGTGAATCAGAGATGGGGAATCAAGGCGGGGAATCAGAGGCAGGGAATCAGACGCGGGGAATCAGAGGCGGGGATTCAGAGCTGAGGAATCAGAGGCGGGGAATCAGAGTTGGGGAATCAGAGGCAGGGAATCAGATATGGGGAATCAGAGGCGGGGAATCAGAGGCCGGGAATCAGATATGGGGAAACATAGGCGGGGAATCCGAGGCGGGGAAACAGAGGTGGGGAATCAGATATGGGGAATCAGAGGTGGGGAATCAGAGGTTGGGAATCAGAGGCAGGGAATCAGAGGCTTGGAATCAGATGCAGGGTATCAGATGCGGGGAATCAGAGGCGGGGAATCAGAGCTGGGGAATCAGAGGTGGGGAATCAGATTTGGGGAATCAGAGGTGGGGACTTAGATATTGGGAAACAGAGGCGGGGAATCAGAGGCGGGGAAACAGAGGCGGGGAATCAGATATGGGGAATCAGAGGTGGGGAATCAGAGGCAGGGAATCAGATGCGCGGAATCAGAGATGGGGAATCAGAGGCAGGGAATCAGAATCAGAAGCAGGGAATCAGAGGCCGGGAATCAGAGGCCGGAATCAGATGCTGGGAATCAGAGGCCTGGAATCAGAGGCGGGGAATCAGAGGCAGGGAATCAGATGCGGGGAATCAGAGGCGGGGAATCAGAGCTGGGGAATCAGAGGCGGGGTATTAGAGTTGGGGAATCAGAGGCGGGGAATCAGATATGGGGAAACAGTGGTGGGGAATCAGAGGCGGGGAAACAGAGGCAGGGAATCAGATATGGGGAATCAGAGGTGGGGCATCAGAGGTTGTGAATCACAGATGGGGAATCAGAGGCGGTGAATCAGAGGCAGGGAATAAGACGCGGGGAATCAGAGGCGGGGATTCAGAGCTGGGGAATCAGAAGCGGGGAATCAGAGTTGGGGAATCAGAAGCGGGGAATCAGATATGGGGAATCAGAGGCAGGGAATCAGAGGCGGGGAATCAGAGGCAGGGAATCAGACGCGGGGAATCTGAGGCGGGGAATCAGAGCTGGGGAATCAGAGGTGGGGAATCAGAGTTGGGGAATCAGAGGCAGGGAATTGGATGTGCGGAATCAGAGAGGGGGAATCAGAGGTGGGGAATCAGAGGCGGTGAATCAGAGATGGGGAATCAGAGGCGGGGAATCAGAGGCAGGAAATCAGACACGGGGATTCAGAGGCTGGGAATCAGACGGGGGGAATCAAAGGCGGGGAATCAGAGCTGGGGAATCTGAGGCAGGGAATCAGAGTTGGGGATTCAGAGGCGGGGAATCAGATATGGGGAAACAGAGGCGGGGAATCAGAGGCGGGCAAACAGAGGCGGGGAATTAGATATGGGGAATCAGAGGTAGGGAATCAGAGGTGGTGAATCAGTGATGGGGAATCACAGGCGGGGAATCAGAGGCAGGGAATAGAACGCGGGGAATCAGAGGCAGGGAATCAGAGCTGGGGAATCAGAGGAGGGGATTCATTGTTGGGAATCAGAGGCGGGAATCAGATATGGGGAAACAGAGGCGGGGAATCAGAGGCGGTGAAACAGAGGCGGGGAATCAGATATGGGGAATCGGATGCAGGGAATCAGAGGCGGGGAATCAGAGCTGGGGAATCAGAGGCGGGGAATCAGAGTTGGGGCATCAGAGGTGGGGAATTAGATATAGGGAAACAGAGGCGGGGAATCAGAGGCGGGGAAACAGAGGCGGGGAATCAGATATGGGGAATCAGAGGTGGGGAATCAGAGGCAGGGAATCAGATGTGCGGAATCAGAGATGGGGAATAAGAGGCAGGGAATCAGAATCAGAAGCGGGGAATCAGAGGCCGGGAATCAGAGGCCGGGAATCAGATGCTGGGAATAAGAGGCCGGGAATCAGAGGTGGGGAATCAGATATGGGGAATAAGAGGTGGCGAATCAAAGGCGGTGAATCAGAGATGGGGAATCAGAGGCGGGGAATCAGAGGCAGGGAATCAGATGCGGGGAATCAGAGGCGGGGAATCAGAGCTGGCGAATCAGAGGCTGGGAATCAGAGGTGGGCAATCAGAGGCGGGGAATCAGATATGGGGAATCAGAGGCGGGGAATCAGAGGCGGGGAAACAGAGGCGGGGAATCAAATATAGGGAATCAGAGGTGGGGAATCAGAGGTTGTGAATCAGAGATGGGGAATCAAGGCGGGGAAACAGAGGCAGGGAATCAGACGCGGGGAATCAGAGGCGGGGATTCAGAGCTGGGGAATCAGAGGCGGGGAATCAGAGTTGGGGAATCAGAGGCAGGGAATCAGATATGGGGAATCAGAGGCGGGGAATCAGAGGCGGGGAAACAGAGGCGGGGAATCAGATGTGGGGAATCAGATATGGGGAAACAGAGGCGGGGAATCCGAGGCGGGGAAACAGAGGCGGGGAATCAGATATGGGGAATCAGAGGTGGGGAATCAGAGGTTGGGAATCAGATGCAGGGAATCAGAGGCTTGGAATCAGATGCAGGGAATCAGATGCGGGGCATCAGAGGCGGGGAATCAGAGCTGGGAAATCAGAGGTGGGGAATCAGATTTGGGGAATCAGAGGTGGGGACTTAGATATTGGGAAACAGAGGCGGGGAATCAGACGCGGGGAAACAGAGGTGGGGAATCAGATATGGGGAATCAGAGGTGGGGAATCAGAGGCAGGGAATCAGATGTGCGGAATCAGAGATAGGGAATCAGAGGCAGGGAATCAGAATCAGAAGCAGGGAATCAGAGGCCGGGAATCAGAGGCCGGAATCAGATGATGGGAATCAGAGGCCTGGAATCAGAGGCGGGGAATCAGAGGCAGGGAATCAGATGCAGGGAATCAGAGGCGGGGAATCAGAGCTGGGGAATCAGAGGCGGGGTATTAGAGTTGGGGAATCAGAGGCGGGGAATCAGATATGGGGAAACAGAGGTAGGGAATCAGAGGCGGGGAAACTGAGGCAGGGAATCAGATATGGGGAATCAGAGGCGGGGAATCAGAGGTGGGGAAACATAGGCAGGGAATCGGATGTGCGGAATCAGAGATGGGGAATCAGAGGCCGGGAATCAGAGGTGGTGAATCAGAGATGGGGAATCAGAGGCGGGGAATCAGAGGCAGTGTATCAGACGCGGGGAGTCAGAGGTGGGCAATCAGAGGCGGGGAATCAGATATGGGGAATCAGAGGCGGGGAAACAGAGGCGGGGAATCAGATATGGGGAATCAGAGGTGGGGAATCAGAGGTTGTGAATCACAGATGGGGAATCAGAGGCGGGGAATCAGAGGCAGGGAATCAGACGCGGGGAATCAGAGGCGGGGATTCAGAGCTGGGGAATCAGAAGCGGGGAATCAGAGTTGGGGAATCAGAGGCGGGGAATCAGATATGGGGAATCAGAGGCAGGGAATCAGAGGCGGGGAATAAGAGGCAGGGAATCAGACGCGGGGAATCTGAGGCGGGGAATCAGAGCTGGGGAATCAGAGGTGGGGAATCAGAGTTGGGGAATCAGAGGCAGGGAATTGGATGTGCGGAATCAGAGATGGGGAATCAGAGGTGGGGAATCAGAGGCGGTGAATCAGAGATGGGGAATCAGAGGCGGGGAATCAGAGGCAGGAAATCAGACACGGGGATTCAGAGGCTGGGAATCAGACGGGGGGAATCAAAGGCGGGGAATCAGAGCTGGGGAATCTGAGGCAGGGAATCAGAGTTGGGGATTCAGAGGCGGGGAATCAGATATGGGGAAACAGAGGCGGGGAATCAGAGGCGGGCAAACAGAGGCGGGGAATTAGATATGGGGAATCAGAGGTAGGGAATCAGAGGTGGTGAATCAGTGATGGGGAATCACAGGCGGGGAATCAGAGGCAGGGAATAGAACGCGGGGAATCAGAGGCAGGGAATCAGAGCTGGGGAATCAGAGGCGGAGAATCATAGTTGGGAATCAGAGGCGGGAATCAGATATGGGGAAACAGAGGCGGGGAATCGGAGGCGGGGAAACAGAGGCGGGGAATCAGATATGGGGAATCGGATGCAGGGAATCAGAGGCGGGGAATCAGAGCTGGGGAATCAGAGGCGGGGAATCAGAGTTGGGGCATCAGAGGTGGGGAATTAGATATAGGGAAACAGAGGCGGGGAATCAGAGGCGGGGAAACAGAGGCGGGGAATCAGATATGGGGAATCAGAGGTGGGGAATCAGAGGCAGGGAATCAGATGTGCGGAATCAGAGATGGGGAATCAGAGGCAGGGAATCAGAAGCGGGGAATCAGAGGCCGGGAATCAGAGGCCGGGAATCAGATGCTGGGAATAAGAGGCCGGGAATCAGAGGAGGGGAATCAGAGTCCGGGAATCAGAGATGGGGATTCAGAGGCGGGGAATGAGATATGGAGAATCAGAGGCGGGGAATCAGAGGCGGGGAAACAGAGTTGGGGAATCAGATATGGGGAATCAGAGGTGGCGAATCAAAGGCGGTGAATCAGAGATGGGGAATCAGAGGCAGGGAATCAGAGGCAGGGAATCAGATGCGGGGAATCAGAGGTGGGGAATCAGAGCTGGCGAATCAGAGGCTGGGAATCAGAGGTGGGCAATCAGAGGCGGGGAATCAGATATGGGGAATCAGAGGCGGGGAATCAGAGGCGGGGAAACAGAGGTTGTGAATCAGAGATGGGGAATCAAGGCGGGGAATCAGAGGCAGGGAATCAGACGCGGGGAATCAGAGGCGGGGATTCAGAGCTGGGGAATCAGAGGCGGGGAATCAGAGTTGGGGAATCAGAGGCAGGGAATCAGATATGGGGAATCAGAGGCGGGGAATCAGAGGCCGGGAATCAGATATGGGGAAACAGAGGCGGGGAATCCGAGGCGGGGAATCAGAGGCAGGGAATCAGACACGGGGAATCAGAGGTGGGGAATCAGAGATGGGGAATCAGAGGCGGGGAATCAGAGGCAGGGAATCAGACGCGGGGAATCTGAGGCGGGGAATCAGAGCTGGGGAATCAGAGGTGGGGAATCAGAGTTGGGGAATCAGAGGCAGGGAATCGGATGTGCGGAATCAGAGATGGGGAATCAGATGTGGGGAATCAGAGGAATCAGAGATGGGGAATCAGAGGCGGGGAATCAGAGGCAGGAAATCAGACACGGGGATTCAGAGGCTGGGAATCAGACGGGGGGAATCAAAGGCGGGGAATCAGAGCTGGGGAATCAGAGGCAGGGAATCAGAGTTGGGGATTCAGAGACGGGGAATCAGATATGGGGAAACAGAGGCGGGGAATCAGAGGCGGGCAAACAGAGGCGGGGAATTAGATATGGGGAATCAGAGGTGGGGAATCAGAGGTGGTGAATCAGTGATGGGGAATCACAGGCGGGGAATCAGAGGCAGGGAATAGAACGCAGGGAATCAGACGCAGGGAATCAGAGCTGGGGAATCAGAGGCGGGGAATCATAGCTGGGAATCAGAGGCGGGGAATCAGATATGGGGAAACAGAGGCGGGGAATCAGAGGAGGGGAAACAGAGGCGGGGAATCAGATATGGGGAATCGGATGCGGGGAATCAGAGGCGGGGAATCAGAGCTGGGGAATCAGAGGCGGGGAATCAGAGTTGGGGCATCAGAGGTGGGGAATTAGATATAGGGAAACAGAGGCGGGGAATCAGAGGCGGGGAAACAGAGGCGGGGAATCAGATATGGGGAATCAGAGGTGGGGAATCAGAGGCAGGGAATCAGATGTGCGGAATCAGAGATGGGGAATCAGAGGCAGGGAATCAGAATCAGAAGCGGGGAATCAGAGGCCGGGAATCAGAGGCCGGGAATCAGATGCTGGGAATAAGAGGCCGGGAATCAGAGGTGGGGAATCAGAGTCCGGGAATCAGAGATGGGGATTCAGAGGCGGGGAATGAGATATGGAGAATCAGAGGCGGGGAATCAGAGGCCGGGAAACAGAGGTGGGGAATCAGATATGGGGAATCAGAGGTGGCGAATCAAAGGCGGTGAATCAGAGATGGGGAATCAGAGGCGGGGAATCAGAGGCAGGGAATCAGATGCGGGGAATCAGAGGCGGGGAATCAGAGCTGGCGAATCAGAGGCGGGGAATCAGAGGTGGGCAATCAGAGGCGGGGAATCAGATATGGGGAATCAGAGGCGGGGAATCAGAGGCGGGGAAACAGAGGCGGGGAATCAAATATAGGGAATCAGAGGTGGGGAATCAGAGGTTGTGAATCAGAGATGGGGAATCAAGGCGGGGAATCAGAGGCAGGGAATCAGACACGGGGAATCAGAGGCGGGGATTCAGAGCTGGGGAATCAGAGGCAGGGAATCAGAGTTGGGGAATCAGAGGCAGGGAATCAGATATGGGGAATCAGAGGCGGGGAATCAGAGTCGGGGAAACAGAGGCGGGGAATCAGATATGGGGAATCAGAGGTGGGGAATCAGGGGCAGGGAGTCAGTTGCAGGGAATCAGAGGCGGGGAATCAGAGGCGGGGAATCAGAGGCAGGGAATCAGACACGGGGAATCAGAGGCGGGGAATCAGAGATGGGGAATCAGAGGCGGGGAATCAGAGGCAGGGAATCGGACGCCGGGAATCAGAGTCGGGGAATCAGAGCTGGGGAATCAGAGGCGGGGAATCAGAGTTGGGGAATCAGAGGCAGGGATTCAGATATGGGGAAATAGAGGCGGGGAATCAGATATGGGGAATCAGAGGTGTGGAATCAGAGGTTGGGAATCAGAGGAAGGGAATCAGAGTCGGGTAAACAGAGGCGGGGAATCAGATATGTGGAATCAGAGGTGGCGAATCAAAGGCGGTGAAACAGAGATGGGGAATCAGGGCAGGGAATCAGAGGCAGGGAATCAAACACGGGGAATCAGAGCTGGGGAATCAGAGGTGGGGAATCAGAGTTGGGAATCAGAGGCGGGGAATCAGAGGCGGGGAAACAGAGGCGGGGAATCAGATATGGGGAATCAGAGGTGGGGAATCAGAGGTTGGGAATCAGAGGCATGGAATCAGAGGCGGGGAATCAGAGGCGGGGAATCAGAGGCGGGGAATCAGAGGCCGGGAATCAGATATGGGGAAACAGAGGCGGGGAATCCGAGGCGTGAAACAGAGGCGGGGAATCAGATATGGGGAATCAGAGGTGGGGAATCAGAGGTTGGGAATCAGAGGCAGGGAATCAGAGGCTTGGAATCAGATGCAGGGAATCAGATGCGGGGCATCAGAGGCGGGGAATCAGAGCTGGGGAATCAGAGGTGGGGAATCAGATTTGGGGAATCAGAGGTGGGGACTTAGATATTGGGAAACAGAGGCGGGGAATCAGAGGCGGGGAAACAGAGGTGGGGAATCAGATATGGAGAATCAGAGGTGGGGAATCAGAGGCAGGGAATCAGATGTGCGGAATCAGAGATAGGGAATCAGAGGCAGGGAATCAGAATCAGAAGCAGGGAATCAGAGGCCGGGAATCAGAGGCCGGAATCAGATGATGGGAATCAGAGGCCTGGAATCAGAGGCGGGGAATCAGAGGCAGGGAATCAGATGCGGGGAATCAGAGGCGGGGAATCAGAGCTGGGGAATCAGAGGCGGGGTATTAGAGTTGGGGAATCAGAGGCGGGGAATCAGATATGGGGAAACAGAGGTAGGGAATCAGAGGCGGGGAAACAGAGGCAGGGAATCAGATATGGGGAATCAGAGGCGGGGAATCAGAGGTGGGGAAACATAGGCAGGGAATCGGATGTGCGGAATCAGAGATGGGGAATCAGAGGCCGGGAATCAGAGGTGGTGAATCAGAGATGGGGAATCAGAGGCGGGGAATCAGAGGCAGGGTATCAGACGCGGGGAATCAGAGGTGGGCAATAAGAGGCGGGGAATCAGATATGGGGAATCAGAGGCGGGGAATCAGAGGCGGGGAAACAGAGGCGGGGAATCAGATATGGGGAATCAGAGGAGGGGCATCAGAAGTTGTGAATCACAGATGGGGAATCAGAGGCGGGGAATCAGAGGCAGGGAATCAGACGCGGGGAATCAGAGGCGGGGATTCAGAGCTGGGGAATCAGAAGCGGGGAATCAGAGTTGGGGAATCAGAGGCGGTGAATCAGATATGGGGAATCAGAGGCAGGGAATCAGAGGCGGGGAATAAGAGGCATGGAATCAGACGCGGGGAATCTGAGGCGGGGAATCAGAGCTGGGGAATCAGAGGTGGGGAATCAGAGTTGGGGAATCAGAGGCAGGGAATTGGATGTGCGGAATCAGAGATGGGGAATCAGAGGTGGGGAATCAGAGGCGGTGAATCAGAGATGGGGAATCAGAGACGGGGAATCAGAGGCAGGAAATCAGACACGGGGATTCAGAGGCTGGGAATCAGACGGGGGGAATCAAAGGCGGGGAATCAGAGCTGGGGAATCAGAGGTGGGGAATCAGAGTTGGGGAATCAGAGGCAGGGAATTGGATGTGCGGAATCAGAGATGGGGAATCAGAGTTGGGGATTCAGAGGCGGGGAATCAGATATGGGGAAACAGAGGCGTGGAATCAGAGGCGGGCAAACAGAGGCGGGGAATTAGATATGGGGAATCAGAGGTAGGGAATCAGAGGTGGTGAATCAGTGATGGGGAATCACAGGCGGGGAATCAGAGGCAGGGAATAGAATGCGGGGAATCAGAATCAGGGAATCAGAGCTGGGGAATCAGAGGCGGATAATCATAGTTGGGAATCAGAGGCGGGAATCAGATATGGGGAAACAGAGGCGGGGAATCAGAGGCGGGGCAACAGAGGCGGGGAATCAGATATGGGGAATCGGATGCAGGGAATCAGAGGCGGGGAATCAGAGCTGGGGAATCAGAGGCGGGGAATCAGAGATGGGGATTCAGAGGCGGGGAATGAGATATGGAGAATCAGAGGCGGGGAATCAGAGGCGGGGAAACAGAGTTGGGGAATCAGATATGGGGAATCAGAGGTGGCGAATCAAAGGCGGTGAATCAGAGATGGGGAATCAGAGGCAGGGAATCAGAGGCAGGGAATCAGATGCGGGGAATCAGAGGCGGGGAATCAGAGCTGGCGAATCAGAGGCTGGGAATCAGAGGTGGTCAATCAGAGGCGGGGAATCAGATATGGGGAATCAGAGGCGGGGAATCAGAGGCGGGGAAACAGAGGCGGGGAATCAAATATAGGGAATCAGAGGTGGGGAATCAGAGGTTGTGAATCAGAGATGGGGAATCAAGGCGGGGAATCAGAGGCAGGGAATCAGACGCGGGGAATCAGAGGCGGGGATTCAGAGCTGAGGAATCAGAGGCGGGGAATCAGAGTTGGGGAATCAGAGGCAGGGAATCAGATATGGGGAATCAGAGGCGGGGAATCAGAGGCCGGGAATCAGATATGGGGAAACATAGGCGGGGAATCCGAGGCGGGGAAACAGAGGTGGGGAATCAGATATGGGGAATCAGAGGTGGGGAATCAGAGGTTGGGAATCAGAGGCAGGGAATCAGAGGCTTGGAATCAGATGCAGGGTATCAGATGCGGGGAATCAGAGGCGGGGAATCAGAGCTGGGGAATCAGAGGTGGGGAATCAGATTTGGGGAATCAGAGGTGGGGACTTAGATATTGGGAAACAGAGGCGGGGAATCAGAGGCGGGGAAACAGAGGCGGGGAATCAGATATGGGGAATCAGAGGTGGGGAATCAGAGGCAGGGAATCAGATGCGCGGAATCAGAGATGGGGAATCAGAGGCAGGGAATCAGAATCAGAAGCAGGGAATCAGAGGCCGGGAATCAGAGGCCGGAATCAGATGCTGGGAATCAGAGGCCTGGAATCAGAGGCGGGGAATCAGAGGCAGGGAATCAGATGCGGGGAATCAGAGGCGGGGAATCAGAGCTGGGGAATCAGAGGCGGGGTATTAGAGTTGGGGAATCAGAGGCGGGGAATCAGATATGGGGAAACAGTGGTGGGGAATCAGAGGCGGGGAAACAGAGGCAGGGAATCAGATATGGGGAATCAGAGGTGGGGCATCAGAGGTTGTGAATCACAGATGGGGAATCAGAGGCGGTGAATCAGAGGCAGGGAATAAGACGCGGGGAATCAGAGGCGGGGATTCAGAGCTGGGGAATCAGAAGCGGGGAATCAGAGTTGGGGAATCAGAAGCGGGGAATCAGATATGGGGAATCAGAGGCAGGGAATCAGAGGCGGGGAATCAGAGGCAGGGAATCAGACGCGGGGAATCTGAGGCGGGGAATCAGAGCTGGGGAATCAGAGGTGGGGAATCAGAGTTGGGGAATCAGAGGCAGGGAATTGGATGTGCGGAATCAGAGAGGGGGAATCAGAGGTGGGGAATCAGAGGCGGTGAATCAGAGATGGGGAATCAGAGGCGGGGAATCAGAGGCAGGAAATCAGACACGGGGATTCAGAGGCTGGGAATCAGACGGGGGGAATCAAAGGCGGGGAATCAGAGCTGGGGAATCTGAGGCAGGGAATCAGAGTTGGGGATTCAGAGGCGGGGAATCAGATATGGGGAAACAGAGGCGGGGAATCAGAGGCGGGCAAACAGAGGCGGGGAATTAGATATGGGGAATCAGAGGTAGGGAATCAGAGGTGGTGAATCAGTGATGGGGAATCACAGGCGGGGAATCAGAGGCAGGGAATAGAACGCGGGGAATCAGAGGCAGGGAATCAGAGCTGGGGAATCAGAGGAGGGGATTCATTGTTGGGAATCAGAGGCGGGAATCAGATATGGGGAAACAGAGGCGGGGAATCAGAGGCGGTGAAACAGAGGCGGGGAATCAGATATGGGGAATCGGATGCAGGGAATCAGAGGCGGGGAATCAGAGCTGGGGAATCAGAGGCGGGGAATCAGAGTTGGGGCATCAGAGGTGGGGAATTAGATATAGGGAAACAGAGGCGGGGAATCAGAGGCGGGGAAACAGAGGCGGGGAATCAGATATGGGGAATCAGAGGTGGGGAATCAGAGGCAGGGAATCAGATGTGCGGAATCAGAGATGGGGAATAAGAGGCAGGGAATCAGAATCAGAAGCGGGGAATCAGAGGCCGGGAATCAGAGGCCGGGAATCAGATGCTGGGAATAAGAGGCCGGGAATCAGAGGTGGGGAATCAGATATGGGGAATAAGAGGTGGCGAATCAAAGGCGGTGAATCAGAGATGGGGAATCAGAGGCGGGGAATCAGAGGCAGGGAATCAGATGCGGGGAATCAGAGGCGGGGAATCAGAGCTGGCGAATCAGAGGCTGGGAATCAGAGGTGGGCAATCAGAGGCGGGGAATCAGATATGGGGAATCAGAGGCGGGGAATCAGAGGCGGGGAAACAGAGGCGGGGAATCAAATATAGGGAATCAGAGGTGGGGAATCAGAGGTTGTGAATCAGAGATGGGGAATCAAGGCGGGGAAACAGAGGCAGGGAATCAGACGCGGGGAATCAGAGGCGGGGATTCAGAGCTGGGGAATCAGAGGCGGGGAATCAGAGTTGGGGAATCAGAGGCAGGGAATCAGATATGGGGAATCAGAGGCGGGGAATCAGAGGCGGGGAAACAGAGGCGGGGAATCAGATGTGGGGAATCAGATATGGGGAAACAGAGGCGGGGAATCCGAGGCGGGGAAACAGAGGCGGGGAATCAGATATGGGGAATCAGAGGTGGGGAATCAGAGGTTGGGAATCAGATGCAGGGAATCAGAGGCTTGGAATCAGATGCAGGGAATCAGATGCGGGGCATCAGAGGCGGGGAATCAGAGCTGGGAAATCAGAGGTGGGGAATCAGATTTGGGGAATCAGAGGTGGGGACTTAGATATTGGGAAACAGAGGCGGAGAATCAGACGCGGGGAAACAGAGGTGGGGAATCAGATATGGGGAATCAGAGGTGGGGAATCAGAGGCAGGGAATCAGATGTGCGGAATCAGAGATAGGGAATCAGAGGCAGGGAATCAGAATCAGAAGCAGGGAATCAGAGGCCGGGAATCAGAGGCCGGAATCAGATGATGGGAATCAGAGGCCTGGAATCAGAGGCGGGGAATCAGAGGCAGGGAATCAGATGCAGGGAATCAGAGGCGGGGAATCAGAGCTGGGGAATCAGAGGCGGGGTATTAGAGTTGGGGAATCAGAGGCGGGGAATCAGATATGGGGAAACAGAGGTAGGGAATCAGAGGCGGGGAAACTGAGGCAGGGAATCAGATATGGGGAATCAGAGGCGGGGAATCAGAGGTGGGGAAACATAGGCAGGGAATCGGATGTGCGGAATCAGAGATGGGGAATCAGAGGCCGGGAATCAGAGGTGGTGAATCAGAGATGGGGAATCAGAGGCGGGGAATCAGAGGCAGTGTATCAGACGCGGGGAGTCAGAGGTGGGCAATCAGAGGCGGGGAATCAGATATGGGGAATCAGAGGCGGGGAAACAGAGGCGGGGAATCAGATATGGGGAATCAGAGGTGGGGAATCAGAGGTTGTGAATCACAGATGGGGAATCAGAGGCGGGGAATCAGAGGCAGGGAATCAGACGCGGGGAATCAGAGGCGGGGATTCAGAGCTGGGGAATCAGAAGCGGGGAATCAGAGTTGGGGAATCAGAGGCGGGGAATCAGATATGGGGAATCAGAGGCAGGGAATCAGAGGCGGGGAATAAGAGGCAGGGAATCAGACGCGGGGAATCTGAGGCGGGGAATCAGAGCTGGGGAATCAGAGGTGGGGAATCAGAGTTGGGGAATCAGAGGCAGGGAATTGGATGTGCGGAATCAGAGATGGGGAATCAGAGGTGGGGAATCAGAGGCGGTGAATCAGAGATGGGGAATCAGAGGCGGGGAATCAGAGGCAGGAAATCAGACACGGGGATTCAGAGGCTGGGAATCAGACGGGGGGAATCAAAGGCGGGGAATCAGAGCTGGGGAATCTGAGGCAGGGAATCAGAGTTGGGGATTCAGAGGCGGGGAATCAGATATGGGGAAACAGAGGCGGGGAATCAGAGGCGGGCAAACAGAGGCGGGGAATTAGATATGGGGAATCAGAGGTAGGGAATCAGAGGTGGTGAATCAGTGATGGGGAATCACAGGCGGGGAATCAGAGGCAGGGAATAGAACGCGGGGAATCAGAGGCAGGGAATCAGAGCTGGGGAATCAGAGGCGGAGAATCATAGTTGGGAATCAGAGGCGGGAATCAGATATGGGGAAACAGAGGCGGGGAATCGGAGGCGGGGAAACAGAGGCGGGGAATCAGATATGGGGAATCGGATGCAGGGAATCAGAGGCGGGGAATCAGAGCTGGGGAATCAGAGGCGGGGAATCAGAGTTGGGGCATCAGAGGTGGGGAATTAGATATAGGGAAACAGAGGCGGGGAATCAGAGGCGGGGAAACAGAGGCGGGGAATCAGATATGGGGAATCAGAGGTGGGGAATCAGAGGCAGGGAATCAGATGTGCGGAATCAGAGATGGGGAATCAGAGGCAGGGAATCAGAAGCGGGGAATCAGAGGCCGGGAATCAGAGGCCGGGAATCAGATGCTGGGAATAAGAGGCCGGGAATCAGAGGAGGGGAATCAGAGTCCGGGAATCAGAGATGGGGATTCAGAGGCGGGGAATGAGATATGGAGAATCAGAGGCGGGGAATCAGAGGCGGGGAAACAGAGTTGGGGAATCAGATATGGGGAATCAGAGGTGGCGAATCAAAGGCGGTGAATCAGAGATGGGGAATCAGAGGCAGGGAATCAGAGGCAGGGAATCAGATGCGGGGAATCAGAGGTGGGGAATCAGAGCTGGCGAATCAGAGGCTGGGAATCAGAGGTGGGCAATCAGAGGCGGGGAATCAGATATGGGGAATCAGAGGCGGGGAATCAGAGGCGGGGAAACAGAGGCGGGGAATCAAATATAGGGAATCAGAGGTGGGGAATCAGAGGTTGTGAATCAGAGATGGGGAATCAAGGCGGGGAATCAGAGGCAGGGAATCAGACGCGGGGAATCAGAGGCGGGGATTCAGAGCTGGGGAATCAGAGGCGGGGAATCAGAGTTGGGGAATCAGAGGCAGGGAATCAGATATGGGGAATCAGAGGCGGGGAATCAGAGGCCGGGAATCAGATATGGGGAAACAGAGGCGGGGAATCCGAGGCGGGGAAACAGAGGCGGGGAATCAGATATGGGGAATCAGAGGTGGGGAATCAGAGGTTGGGAATCAGAGGCAGGGAATCAGAGGCTTGGAATCAGATGCAGGGTATCAGATGCGGGGAATCAGAGGCGGGGAATCAGAGCTGGGGAATCAGAGGTGGGGAATCAGATTTGGGGAATCAGAGGTGGGGACTTTGATATTGGGAAACAGAGGCGGGGAATCAGAGGCGGGGAAACAGAGGCGGGGAATCAGATATGGGGAATCAGAGGTGGGGAATCAGAGGCAGGGAATCAGATGTGCGGAATCAGAGATGGGAAATCAGAGGCAGGGAATCAGAATCAGAAGCGGGGAATCAGAGGCCGGGAATCAGAGGCCGGGAATCAGATGCTGGGAATAAGAGGCCGGGAATCAGAGGTGGGGAATCAGAGTCCGGGAATCAGAGATGGGGATTCAGAGGCGGGGAATGAGATATGGAGAATCAGAGGCGGGGAATCAGAGGCCGGGAAACAGAGGTGGGGAATCAGATATGGGGAATCAGAGGTGGCGAATCAAAGGCGGTGAATCAGAGATGGGGAATCAGAGGCGGGGAATCAGAGGCAGGGAATCAGATGCGGGGAATCAGAGGCGGGGAATCAGAGCTGGCGAATCAGAGGCGGGGAATCAGAGGTGGGCAATCAGAGGCGGGGAATCAGATATGGGGAATCAGAGGCGGGGAAACTGAGGCGGGGAATCAAATATAGGGAATCAGAGGTGGGGAATCAGAGGTTGTGAATCAGAGATGGGGAATCAAGGCGGGGAATCAGAGGCAGGGAATCAGACACGGGGAATCAGAGGCGGGGATTCAGAGCTGGGGAATCAGAGGCAGGGAATCAGAGTTGGGGAATCAGAGGCAGGGAATCAGATATGGGGAATCAGAGGCGGGGAATCAGAGGCGGGGAAACAGAGGCGGGGAATCAGATATGGGGAATCAGAGGTGGGGAATCAGGGGCAGGGAGTCAGTTGCAGGGAATCAGAGGCGGGGAATCAGAGGCGGGGAATCAGAGGCAGGGAATCAGACACGGGGAATCAGAGGCGGGGAATCAGAGATGGGGAATCAGAGGCGGGGAATCAGAGGCCGGGAATCGGACGCCGGGAATCAGAGTCGGGGAATCAGAGCTGGGGAATCAGAGGCGGGGAATCAGAGTTGGGGAATCAGAGGCAGGGATTCAGATATGGGGAAATAGAGGCGGGGAATCAGATATGGGGAATCAGAGGTGTGGAATCAGAGGTTGGGAATCAGAGGAAGGGAATCAGAGTCGGGGAAACAGAGGCGGGGAATCAGATATGTGGAATCAGAGGTGGCGAATCAAAGGCGGTGAAACAGAGATGGGGAATCAGGGCAGGGAATCAGAGGCAGGGAATCAAACACGGGGAATCAGAGCTGGGGAATCAGAGGTGGGGAATCAGAGTTGGGAATCAGAGGCGGGGAATCAGAGGCGGGGAAACAGAGGCGGGGAATCAGATATGGGGAATCAGAGGTGGGGAATCAGAGGTTGGGAATCAGAGGCATGGAATCAGAGGCGGGGAATCAGAGGCGGGGAATCAGAGGCGGGGAATCAGAGGCCGGGAATCAGATATGGGGAAACAGAGGCGGGGAATCCGAGGCGGGGAAACAGAGGCGGGGAATCAGATATGGGGAATCAGAGGTGGGGAATCAGAGGCTTGGAATCAGATGCAGGGAATCAGATGCGGGGCATCAGAGGCGGGGAATCAGAGCTGGGGAATCAGAGGTGGGGAATCAGATTTGGGGAATCAGAGGTGGGGACTTAGATATTGGGAAACAGAGGCGGGGAATCAGAGGCGGGGAAACAGAGGTGGGGAATCAGATATGGGGAATCAGAGGTGTGGAATCAGAGGCAGGGAATCAGATGTGCGGAATCAGAGATAGGGAATCAGAGGCAGGGAATCAGAATCAGAAGCAGGGAATCAGAGGCCGGGAATCAGAGGCCGGAATCAGATGATGGGAATCAGAGGCCTGGAATCAGAGGCGGGGAATCAGAGGCAGGGAATCAGATGCGGGGAATCAGAGGCGGGGAATCAGAGCTGGGGAATCAGAGGCGGGGAATCAGAGGCGGGGAATCAGATATGGGGAAACAGAGGTAGGGAATCAGAGGCGGGGAAACAGAGGCAGGGAATCAGATATGGGGAATCAGAGGCGGGGAATCAGAGGTGGGGAAACATAGGCAGGGAATCGGATGTGCGGAATCAGAGATGGGGAATCAGAGGCCGGGAATCAGAGGTGGTGAATCAGAGATGGGGAATCAGAGGCGGGGAATCAGAGGAAGGGTATCAGATGCGGGGAATCAGAGGTGGGCAATCAGAGGAGGGGAATCAGATATGGGGAATCAGAGGCGGGGAATCAGAGGCGGGGAAACAGAGGCGGGGAATCAGATATGGGGAATCAGAGGAGGGGCATCAGAGGTTGTGAATCACAGATGGGGAATCAGAGGCGGGGAATCAGAGGCAGGGAATCAGAAGCGGGGAATCAGAGGCGGGGATTCAGAGCTGGGGAATCAGAAGCGGGGAATCAGAGTTGGGGAATCAGAGGCGGGGAATCAGATATGGGGAATCAGAGGCAGGGAATCAGAGGCGGGGAATAAGAGGCATGGAATCAGACGCGGGGAATCTGAGGCGGGGAATCAGAGCTGGGGAATCAGAGGTGGGGAATCAGAGTTGGGGAATCAGAGGCAGGGAATTGGATGTGCGGAATCAGAGATGGGGAATCAGAGGTGGGGAATCAGAGGCGGTGAATCAGAGATGGGGAATCAGAGGCGGGGAATCAGAGGCAGGAAATCAGACACGGGGATTCAGAGGCTGGGAATCAGACGGGGGGAATCAAAGGCGGGGAATCAGAGCTGGGGAATCTGAGGCAGGGAATCAGAGTTGGGGATTCAGAGGCGGGGAATCAGATAAGGGGAAACAGAGGCGGGGAATCAGAGGCGGGCAAACAGAGGTGGTGAATCAGTGATGGGGAATCACAGGCGGTGAATCAGAGGCAGGGAATAGAACGCGGGGAATCAGAGGAAGGGAATCAGAGCAGGGGAATCAGAGGCGGAGAATCACAGTTGGGAATCAGAGGCGGGAATCAGATATGGGGAAACAGAGGCGGGGAATCAGAGGCGGGGAAACAGAGGCGGGGAATCAGATATGGGGAATCGGATGCAGGGAATCAGAGGCGGGGAATCAGAGCTGGGGAATCAGAGGCGGGGAATCAGAGTTGGGGCATCAGAGGTGGGGAATTAGATATAGGGAAACAGAGGCGGGGAATCAGAGGCGGGGAAACAGAGGCGGGGAATCAGATATGGGGAATCAGAGGTGGGGAATCAGAGGCAGGGAATCAGATGTGCGGAATCAGAGATGGGGAATCAGAGGCAGGGAATCAGAAGCGGGGAATCAGAGGCCGGGAATCAGAGGCCGGGAATCAGATGCTGGGAATAAGAGGCCGGGAATCAGAGGAGGGGAATCAGAGTCCGGGAATCAGAGATGGGGATTCAGAGGCGGGGAATGAGATATGGAGAATCAGAGGCGGGGAATCAGAGGCGGGGAAACAGAGTTGGGGAATCAGATATGGGGAATCAGAGGTGGCGAATCAAATGCGGTGAATCAGAGATGGGGAATCAGAGGCAGGGAATCAGAGGCAGGGAATCAGATGCGGGGAATCAGAGGCGGGGAATCAGAGCTGGCGAATCAGAGGCTGGGAATCAGAGGTGGGCAATCAGAGGCGGGGAATCAGATATGGGGAATCAGAGGCGGGGAATCAGAGGCGGGGAAACAGAGGCGGGGAATCAAATATAGGGAATCAGAGGTGGGGAATCAGAGGTTGTGAATCAGAGATGGGGAATCAAGGCGGGGAATCAGAGGCAGGGAATCAGACGCGGGGAATCAGAGGCGGGGATTCAGAGCTGGGGAATCAGAGGCGGGGAATCAGAGTTGGGGAATCAGAGGCAGGGAATCAGATATGGGGAATCTGAAGCGGGGAATCAGAGGCCGGGAATCAGATATGGGGAAACAGAGGCGGGGAATCCGAGGCGGGGAAACAGAGGCGGGGAATCACATATGGGGAATCAGAGGTGGGGAATCAGAGGTTGGGAATCAGAGGCAGGGAATCAGAGGCTTGGAATCAGATGCAGGGTATCAGATGCGGTGAATCAGAGGCGGGGAATCAGAGCTGGGGAATCAGAGGTGGGGAATCAGATTTGGGGAATCAGAGGTGGGGACTTAGATATTGGGAAACAGAGGCGGGGAATCAGAGGCGGGGAAACAGAGGCGGGGAATCAGATATGGGGAATCAGAGGTGGGGAATCAGAGGCAGGGAATCAGATGTGCGGAATCAGAGATGGGGAATCAGAGGCAGGGAATCAGAATCAGAAGCAGGGAATCAGAGGCCGGGAATCAGAGGCCGGAATCAGATGCTGGGAATCAGAGGCCTGGAATCAGAGGCGGGGAATCAGAGGCAGGGAATCAGATGCGGGGAATCAGAGGCGGGGAATCAGAGCTGGGGAATCAGAGGCGGGGTATTAGATTTGGGGAATCAGAGGCGGGGAATCAGATATGGGGAAACAGAGGTGGGGAATCAGAGGCGGGGAAACAGAGGCAGGGAATCAGATATGGGGAATCAGAGGTGGGGCATCAGAGGTTGTGAATCACAGATGGGGAATCATAGGCGGGGAATCAGAGGCAGGGAATAAGACGCGGGGAATCAGAGGCGGGGATTCAGAGCTGGGGAATCAGAAGCGGGGAATCAGAGTTGGGGAATCAGAGGCGGGGAATCAGAGGCAGGGAATCAGAGGCGGGGAATAAGAGGCAGGGAATCAGAGGCAGGGAATCAGAGGCGGGGAATAAGAGGCAGGGAATCAGACGCGGGGAATCTGAGGCGGGGAATCAGAGCTGGGGAATCAGAGGTGGGGAATCAGAGTTGGGGAATCAGAGGCAGGGAATTGGATGTGCGGAATCAGAGATGGGGAATCAGAGGTGGGGAATCAGAGGCGGTGAATCAGAGATGGGGAATCAGAGGCGGGGAATCAGAGGAAGGAAATCAGACACGGGGATTCAGAGGCTGGGAATCAGACGGGGGGAATCAAAGGCGGGGAATCAGAGCTGGGGAATCTGAGGCAGGGAATCAGAGTTGGGGATTCAGAGGCGGGGAATCAGATATGGGGAAACAGAGGCGGGGAATCAGAGGCGGGCAAACAGAGGCGGGGAATTAGATATGGGGAATCAGAGGTAGGGAATCAGAGGTGGTGAATCAGTGATGGGGAATCACAGGCGGGGAATCAGAGGCAGGGAATAGAACGCGGGGAATCAGAGGCAGGGAATCAGAGCTGGGGAATCAGAGGCGGAGAATCATAGTTGGGAATCAGAGGCGGGAATCAGATATGGGGAAACAGAGGCGGGGAATCGGAGGCGGGGAAACAGAGGCGGGGAATCAGATATGGGGAATCGGATGCAGGGAATCAGAGGCGGGGAATCAGAGCTGGGGAATCAGAGGCGGGGAATCAGAGTTGGGGCATCAGAGGTGGGGAATTAGATATAGGGAAACAGAGGCGGGGAATCAGAGGCGGGGAAACAGAGGCGGGGAATCAGATATGGGGAATCAGAGGTGGGGAATCAGAGGCAGGGAATCAGATGTGCGGAATCAGAGATGGGGAATCAGAGGCAGGGAATCAGAAGCGGGGAATCAGAGGCCGGGAATCAGAGGCCGGGAATCAGATGCTGGGAATAAGAGGCCGGGAATCAGAGGAGGGGAATCAGAGTCCGGGAATCAGAGATGGGGATTCAGAGGCGGGGAATGAGATATGGAGAATCAGAGGCGGGGAATCAGAGGCGGGGAAACAGAGTTGGGGAATCAGATATGGGGAATCAGAGGTGGCGAATCAAAGGCGGTGAATCAGAGATGGGGAATCAGAGGCAGGGAATCAGAGGCAGGGAATCAGATGCGGGGAATCAGAGGCGGGGAATCAGAGCTGGCGAATCAGAGGCTGGGAATCAGAGGTGGGCAATCAGAGGCGGGGAATCAGATATGGGGAATCAGAGGCGGGGAATCAGAAGCGGGGAAACAGAGGCGGGGAATCAAATATAGGGAATCAGAGGTGGGGAATCAGAGGTTGTGAATCAGAGATGGGGAATCAAGGCGGGGAATCAGAGGCAGGGAATCAGACGCGGGGAATCAGAGGCGGGGATTCAGAGCTGGGGAATCAGAGGCGGGGAATCAGAGTTGGGGAATCAGAGGCAGGGAATCAGATATGGGGAATCAGAGGCGGGGAATCAGAGGCCGGGAATCAGATATGGGGAAACAGAGGCGGGGAATCCGAGGCGGGGAAACAGAGGCGGGGAATCAGATATGGGGAATCAGAGGTGGGGAATCAGAGGTTGGGAATCAGAGGCAGGGAATCAGAGGCTTGGAATCAGATGCAGGGTATCAGATGCGGGGAATCAGAGGCGGGGAATCAGAGCTGGGGAATCAGAGGTGGGGAATCAGATTTGGGGAATCAGAGGTGGGGACTTTGATATTGGGAAACAGAGGCGGGGAATCAGAGGCGGGGAAACAGAGGCGGGGAATCAGATATGGGGAATCAGAGGTGGGGAATCAGAGGCAGGGAATCAGATGTGCGGAATCAGAGATGGGGAATCAGAGGCAGGGAATCAGAATCAGAAGCGGGGAATCAGAGGCCGGGAATCAGAGGCCTGGAATCAGATGCTGGGAATAAGAGGCCGGGAATCAGAGGTGGGGAATCAGAGTCCGGGAATCAGAGATGGGGATTCAGAGGCGGGGAATGAGATATGGAGAATCAGAGGCGGGGAATCAGAGGCCGGGAAACAGAGGTGGGGAATCAGATATGGGGAATCAGAGGTGGCGAATCAAAGGCGGTGAATCAGAGATGGGGAATCAGAGGCGGGGAATCAGAGGCAGGGAATCAGATGCGGGGAATCAGAGGCGGGGAATCAGAGCTGGCGAATCAGAGGCGGGGAATCAGAGGTGGGCAATCAGAGGCGGGGAATCAGATATGGGGAATCAGAGGCGGGGAATCAGAGGCGGGGAAACAGAGGCGGGGAATCAAATATAGGGAATCAGAGGTGGGGAATCAGAGGTTGTGAATCAGAGATGGGGAATCAAGGCGGGGAATCAGAGGCAGGGAATCAGACACGGGGAATCAGAGGCGGGGATTCAGAGCTGGGGAATCAGAGGCAGGGGATCAGAGTTGGGGAATCAGAGGCAGGGAATCAGATATGGGGAATCAGAGGCGGGGAATCAGAGGCGGGGAAACAGAGGCGGGGAATCAGAGGCGGGGAATCAGAGGCAGGGAATCAGAGACGGGGAATCAGAGGCGGGGATTCAGAGATGGGGAATCAGAGGCGGGGAATCAGAGGCAGGGAATCGGACGCCGGGAATCAGAGTCGGGGAATCAGAGCTGGGGAATCAGAGGCGGGGAATCAGAGTTGGGGAATCAGAGGCAGGGATTCAGATATGGGGAAATAGAGGCGGGGAATCAGATATGGGGAATCAGAGGTGTGGAATCAGAGGTTGGGAATCAGGCGAAGGGAATCAGAGTCGGGGAAACAGAGGCGGGGAATCAGATATGTGGAATCAGAGGTGGCGAATCAAAGGCGGTGAAACAGAGATGGGGAATCAGGGCAGGGAATCAGAGGCAGGGAATCAAACACGGGGAATCAGAGCTGGGGAATCAGAGGTGGGGAATCAGAGTTGGGAATCAGAGGCGGGGAATCAGAGGCGGGGAAACAGAGGCGGGGAATCAGATATGGGGAATCAGAGGTGGGGAATCAGAGGTTGGGAATCAGAGGCATGGAATCAGAGGCGGGGAATCAGAGGCGGGGAATCAGAGGCGGGGAATCAGAGGCCGGGAATCAGATATGGGGAAAAAGAGGCGGGGAATCCGAGGCGGGGAAACAGAGGCGGGGAATCAGATATGGGGAATCAGAGGTGGGGAATCAGAGGTTGGGAATCAGAGGCAGGGAATCAGAGGCTTGGAATCAGATGCAGGGAATCAGATGCGGGGCATCAGAGGCGGGGAATCAGAGCTGGGGAATCAGAGGTGGGGAATCAAATTTGGGGAATCAGAGGTGGGGACTTAGATGTTGGGAAACAGAGGCGGGGAATCAGAGGCGGGGAAACAGAGGTGGGGAATCAGATATGGGGAATCAGAGGTGGGGAATCAGAGGCAGGGAATCAGATGTGCGGAATCAGAGATAGGGAATCAGAGGCAGGGAATCAGAATCAGAAGCAGGGAATCAGAGGCCGGGAATCAGAGGCCGGAATCAGATGATGGGAATCAGAGGCCTGGAATCAGAGGCGGGGAATCAGAGGCAGGGAATCAGATGCGGGGAATCAGAGGCGGGGAATCAAAGCTGGGGAATCAGAGGCGGGGTATTAGAGTTGGGAAATCAGAGGCGGGGAATCAGATATGGGGAAACAGAGGTAGGGAATCAGAGGCGGGGAAACAGAGGCAGGGAATCAGATATGGGGAATCAGAGGCGGGGAATCAGAGGTGGGGAAACATAGGCAGGGAATCGGATGTGCGGAATCAGAGATGGGGAATCAGAGGCCGGGAATCAGAGGTGGTGAATCAGAGATGGGGAATCAGAGGCGGGGAATCAGAGGCAGGGTATCAGAGGCGGGGAATCAGAGGTGGGCAATCAGAGGAGGGGAATCAGATATGGGGAATCAGAGGCGGGGAATCAGAGGCGGGGAAACAGAGGCGGGGAATCATATATGGGGAATCAGAGGAGGGGCATCAGAGGTTGTGAATCACAGATGGGGAATCAGAGGCGGGGAATCAGAGGCAGGGAATCAGACGCGGGGAATCAGAGGCGGGGATTCAGAGCTGGGGAATCAGAAGCGGGGAATCAGAGTTGGGGAATCAGAGGCGGGGAATCAGATATGGGGAATCAGAGGCAGGGAATCAGAGGCGGGGAATAAGAGGCATGGAATCAGACGCGGGGAATCTGAGGCGGGGAATCAGAGCTGGGGAATCAGAGGTGGGGAATCAGAGTTGGGGAATCAGAGGCAGGGAATTGGATGTGCGTAATCAGAGATGGGGAATCAGAGGTGGGGAATCAGAGGCGGTGAATCAGAGATGGGGAATCAGAGGCGGGGAATCAGAGGCAGGAAATCAGACACGGGGATTCAGAGGCTGGGAATCAGACGGGGGGAATCAAAGGCGGGGAATCAGAGCTGGGGAATCTGAGGCAGGGAATCAGAGTTGGGGATTCAGAGGCGGGGAATCAGATATGGGGAAACAGAGGCGGGGAATCAGAGGCGGGCAAACAGAGGTGGTGAATCAGTGATGGGGAATCACAGGCGGGGAATCAGAGGCAGGGAATAGAACGCGGGGAATCAGAGGCAGGGAATCAGAGCTGGGGAATCAGAGGCGGAGAATCATAGTTGGGAATCAGAGGCGGGAATCAGATATGGGGAAACAGAGGCGGGGAATCAGAGGCGGGGAAACAGAGGCGGGGAATCAGAGCTGGGGAATCAGAGGCGGGGAATCAGAGTTGGGGCATCAGAGGTGGGGAATTAGATATAGGGAAACAGAGGCGGGGAATCAGAGGCGGGGAAACAGAGGCGGGGAATCAGATATGGGGAATCAGAGGTGGGGAATCAGAGGCAGGGAATCAGATGTGCGGAATCAGAGATGGGGAATCAGAGGCAGGGAATCAGAAGCGGGGAATCAGAGGCCGGGAATCAGAGGCCGGGAATCAGATGCTGGGAATAAGTGGCCGGGAATCAGAGGAGGGGAATCAGAGTCCGGGAATCAGAGATGGGGATTCAGAGGCGGGGAATGAGATATGGAGAATCAGAGGCGGGGAATCAGAGGCGGGGAAACAGAGTTGGGGAATCAGATATGGGGAATCAGAGGTGGCGAATCAAATGCGGTGAATCAGAGATGGGGAATCAGAGGCAGGGAATCAGAGGCAGGGAATCAGATGCGGGGAATCAGAGGCGGGGAATCAGAGCTGGCGAATCAGAGGCTGGGAATCAGAGGTGGGCAATCAGAGGCGGGGAATCAGATATGGGGAATTAGAGGCGGGGAATCAGAGGCGGGGAAACAGAGGCGGGGAATCAAATATAGGGAATCAGAGGTGGGGAATCAGAGGTTGTGAATCAGAGATGGGGAATCAAGGTGGGGAATCAGAGGCAGGGAATCAGACGCGGGGAATCAGAGGCGGGGATTCAGAGCTGGGGAATCAGAGGCGGGGAATCAGAGTTGGGGAATCAGAGGCAGGGAATCAGATATGGGGAATCTGAGGCGGGGAATCAGAGGCCGGGAATCAGATATGGGGAAACAGAGGCGGGGAATCCGAGGCGGGGAAACAGAGGCGGGGAATCACATATGGGGAATCAGAGGTGGGGAATCAGAGGTTGGGAATCAGAGGCAGGGAATCAGAGGCTTGGAATCAGATGCAGGGTATCAGATGCGGGGAATCAGAGGCGGGGAATCAGAGCTGGGGAATCAGAGGTGGGGAATCAGATTTGGGGAATCAGAGGTGGGGACTTAGATATTGGGAAACAGAGGCGGGGAATCAGAGGCGGGGAAACAGAGGCGGGGAATCAGATATGGGGAATCAGAGGTGGGGAATCAGAGGCAGGGAATCAGATGTGCGGAATCAGAGATGGGGAATCAGAGGCAGGGAATCAGAATCAGAAGCAGGGAATCAGAGGCCGGGAATCAGAGGCCGGAATCAGATGTTTGGAATCAGAGGCCTGGAATCAGAGGCGGGGAATCAGAGGCAGGGAATCAGATGTGGGGAATCAGAGGCGGGGAATCAGAGCTGGGGAATCAGAGGCGGGGTATTAGAGTTGGGGAATCAGAGGCGGGGAATCAGATATGGGGAAACAGAGGTGGGGAATCAGAGGCGGGGAAACAGAGGCAGGGAATCAGATATGGGGAATCAGAGGTGGGGCATCAGAGGTTGTGAATCACAGATGGGGAATCATAGGCGGGGAATCAGAGGCAGGGAATAAGACGCGGGGAATCTGAGGCGGGGAATCAGAGCTGGGGAATCAGAGGCGGGGAATCAGAGGCAGGGAATCAGACGCGGGGAATCTGAGGCGGGGAATCAGAGCTGGGGAATCAGAGGTGGGGAATCAGAGTTGGGGAATCCGAGGCAGGGAATTGGATGTGCGGAATCAGAGAGGGGGAATCAGAGGTGGGGAATCAGAGGCGGTGAATCAGAGATGGGGAATCAGAGGCGGGGAATCAGAGGCAGGAAATCAGACACGGGGATTCAGAGGCTGGGAATCAGACGGGGGGAATCAAAGGCGGGGAATCAGAGCTGGGGAATCTGAGGCAGGGAATCAGAGTTGGGGATTCAGAGGCGGGGAATCAGATATGGGGAAACAGAGGCGGGGAATCAGAGGCGGGCAAACAGAGGCGGGGAATTAGATATGGGGAATAAGAGGTAGGGAATCAGAGGTGGTGAATCAGTGATGGGGAATCACAGGCGGGGAATCAGAGGCAGGGAATAGAACGCGGGGAATCAGAGGCAGGGAATCAGAGCTGGGGAATCAGAGGAGGGGATTCATAGTTGGGAATCAGAGGCGGGAATCAGATATGGGGAAACAGAGGCGGGGAATCAGAGGCGGTGAAACAGAGGCGGGGAATCAGATATGGGGAATCGGATGCAGGGAATCAGAGGCGGGGAATCAGAGCTGGGGAATCAGAGGCGGGGAATCAGAGTTGGGGCATCAGAGGTGGGGAATTAGATATAGGGAAACAGAGGCGGGGAATCAGAGGCGGGGAAACAGAGGCGGGGAATCAGATATGGGGAATCAGAGGTGGGGAATCAGAGGCAGGGAATCAGATGTGCGGAATCAGAGATGGGGAATAAGAGGCAGGGAATCAGAATCAGAGGCGGGGAATCAGAGGCCGGGAATCAGAGGCCGGGAATCAGATGCTGGGAATGAGGCCGGGAATCAGAGGTGGGGAATCAGATATGGGGAATAAGAGGTGGCGAATCAAAGGCGGTGAATCAGAGATGGGGAATCAGAGGCGGGGAATCAGAGGCAGGGAATCAGATGCGGGGAATCAGAGGCGGGGAATCAGAGCTGGCGAATCAGAGGCTGGGAATCAGAGGTGGGCAATCAGAGGCGGAGAATCAGATATGGGGAATCAGAGGCGGGGAATCAGAGGCGGGGAAACAGAGGCGGGGAATCAAATATAGGGAATCAGAGGTGGGGAATCAGAGGTTGTGAATCAGAGATGGGGAATCAAGGCGGGGAAACAGAGGCAGGGAATCAGACGCGGGGAATCAGAGGCGGGGATTCAGAGCTGGGGAATCAGAGGCGGGGAATCAGAGTTGGGGAATCAGAGGCAGGGAATCAGATATGGGGAATCAGAGGCGGGGAATCAGAGGCGGGGAAACAGAGGCGGGGAATCAGATGTGGGGAATCAGATATGGGGAAACAGAGGCGGGGAATCCGAGGCGGGGAAACAGAGGCGGGGAATCAGATATGGGGAATCAGAGATGGGGAATCAGAGGTTGGGAATCAGAGGCAGGGAATCAGAGGCTTGGAATCAGAGGCAGGGTATCAGACGCGGGGAATCAGAGGTGGGCAATCAGAGGCGGGGAATCAGATATGGGGAATCAGAGGCGGGGAAACAGAGGCGGGGAATCAGATATGGGGAATCAGAGGTGGGGCATCAGAGGTTGTGAATCACAGATGGGGAATCAAAGGCGGGGAATCAGAGGCAGGGAATCAGACGCGGGGAATCAGAGGCGGGGATTCAGAGCTGGGGAATCAGAAGCGGGGAATCAGAGTTGGGGAATCAGAGGCGGGGAATCAGATATGGGGAATCAGAGGCAGGGAATCAGAGGCGGGGAGTAAGAGGCAGGGAATCAGACGCGGGGAATCTGAGGCGGGGAATCAGAGCTGGGGAATCAGAGGTGGGGAATCAGAGTTGGGGAATCAGACGCAGGGAATTGGATGTGCGGAATCAGAGAGGGGGAATCAGAGGTGGGGAATCAGAAGCGGTGAATCAGAGATGGGGAATCAGAGGCGGGGAATCAGAGGCAGGAAATCAGACACGGGGATTCAGAGGCTGGGAATCAGACGGGGGGAATCAAAGGCGGGGAATCAGAGCTGGGGAATCTGAGGCAGGGAATCAGAGTTGGGGATTCAGAGGCGGGGAATCAGATATGGGGAAACAGAGGCGGGGAATCAGAGGCGGGCAAACAGAGGAGGGGAATTAGATATGGGGAATCAGAGGTAGGGAATCAGAGGTGGTGAATCAGTGATGGGGAATCACAGGCGGGGAATCAGAGGCAGGGAATAGAACGCGGGGAATCAGAGGCAGGGAATCAGAGCTTGGGAATCAGAGGCGGAGAATCATAGTTGGGAATCAGAGGCGGGAATCAGATATGTGGAAACAGAGGCGGGGAATCAGAGGCGGGGAAACAGAGGCGGGGAATCAGATATGGGGAATCGGATGCAGGGAATCAGAGGCGGGGAATCAGAGCTGGGGAATCAGAGGCGGGGAATCAGAGTTGGGGCATCAGAGGTGGGGAATTAGATATAGGGAAACAGAGGCGGGGAATCAGAGGCGGGGAAACAGAGGCGGGGAATCAGATATGGGGAATCAGAGGTGGGGAATCAGAGGCAGGGAATCAGATGTGCGGAATCAGAGATGGGGAATCAGAGGCAGGGAATCAGAAGCGGGGAATCAGAGGCCGGGAATCAGAGGCCGGGAATCAGATGCTGGGAATAAGAGGCCGGGAATCAGAGGAGGGGAATCAGAGTCCGGGAATCAGAGATGGGGATTCAGAGGCGGGGAATGAGATATGGAGAATCAGAGGCGGGGAATCAGAGGCGGGGAAACAGAGTTGGGGAATCAGATGTGGGGAATCAGAGGTGGCGAATCAAAGGCGGTGAATCAGAGATGGGGAATCAGAGGCAGGGAATCAGAGGCAGGGAATCAGATGCGGGGAATCAGAGGCGGGGAATCAGAGCTGGCGAATCAGAGGCTGGGAATCAGAGGTGGGCAATCAGAGGCGGGGAATCAGATATGGGGAATCAGAGGCGGGGAATCAGAGGCGGGGAAACAGAGGCGGGGAATCAAATATAGGGAATCAGAGGTGGGGAATCAGAGGTTGTGAATCAGAGATGGGGAATCAAGGCGGGGAATCAGAGGCAGGGAATCAGACGCGGGGAATCAGAGGCGGGGATTCAGAGCTGGGGAATCAGAGGCGGGGAATCAGAGTTGGGGAATCAGAGGCAGGGAATCAGATATGGGGAATCAGAGGCGGGGAATCAGAGGCCGGGAATCAGATATGGGGAAACAGAGGCGGGGAATCCGAGGCGGGGAAACAGAGGCGGGGAATCAGATATGGGGAATCAGAGGTGGGGAATCAGAGGTTGGGAATCAGAGGCAGGGAATCAGAGGCTTGGAATCAGATGAAGGGTATCAGATGCGGGGAATCAGAGGCGGGGAATCAGAGCTGGGGAATCAGAGGTGGGGAATCAGATTTGGGGAATCAGAGGTGGGGACTTTGATATTGGGAAACAGAGGCGGGGAATCAGAGGCGGGGAAACAGAGGCGGGGAATCAGATATGGGGAATCAGAGGTGGGGAATCAGAGGCAGGGAATCAGATGTGCGGAATCAGAGATGGGGAATCAGAGGCAGGGAATCAGAATCAGAAGCAGGGAATCAGAGGCCGGGTATCAGAGGCCGGATTCAGATGCTGGGAATCAGAGGCCTGGAATCAGAGGCGGGGAATCAGAGGCAGGGAATCAGATGCGGGGAATCAGAGGCGGGGAATCAGAGCTGGGGAATCAGAGGCGGGGTATTAGAGTTGGGGAATCAGAGGCGGGGAATCAGATATGGGGAAACAGAGGTGGGGAATCAGAGGCGGGGAAACAGAGGCAGGGAATCAGATATGGGGAATCAGAGGTGGGGCATCAGAGGTTGTGAATCACAGATGGGGAATCAGAGGCGGGGAATCAGAGGCAGGGAACAAGACGCGGGGAATCAGAGGCGGGGATTCAGAGCTGGGGAATCAGAAGCGGGGAATCAGAGTTGGGGAATCAGAGGCGGGGAATCAGAGGCAGGCAATCAGAGGTGGGGAATCAGAGGCAGGGAATCAGACGCGGGGAATCTGAGGCGGGGAATCAGAGCTGGGGAATCAGAGGTGGGGAATCAGAGTTGGGGAATCAGAGGCAGGGAATTGGATGTGCGGAATCAGAGAGGGGGAATCAGAGGTGGGGAATCAGAGGCGGTGAATCAGAGATGGGGAATCAGAGGCGGGGAATCAGAGGCAGGAAATCAGACACGGGGATTCAGAGGCTGGGAATCAGACGGGGGGAATCAAAGGCGGGGAATCAGAGCTGGGGAATCTGAGGCAGGGAATCAGAGTTGGGGATTCAGAGGCGGGGAATCAGATATGGGGAAACAGAGGCGGGGAATCAGAGGCGGGCAAACAGAGGCGGGGAATTAGATATGGGGAATCAGAGGTCGGGAATCAGAGGTGGTGAATCAGTGATGGGGAATCACAGGCGGGGAATCAGAGGCAGGGAATAGAACGCGGGAAATCATAGGCAGGGAATCAGAGCTGGGGAATCAGAGGAGGGGATTCATAGTTGGGAATCAGAGGCGGGAATCAGATATGGGGAAACAGAGGCGGGGAATCAGAGGCGGTGAAACAGAGGCGGGGAATCAGATATGGGGAATCGGATGCAGGGAATCAGAGGCGGGGAATCAGAGCTGGGGAATCAGATTCGGGGAATCAGAGTTGGGGCATCAGAGGTGGGGAATTAGATATAGGGAAACAGAGGCGGGGAATCAGAGGCGGGGAAACAGAGGCGGGGAATCAGATATGGGGATTCAGAGGTGGGGAATCAGAGGCAGGGAATCAGATGTGCGGAATCAGAGATGGGGAATAAGAGGCAGGGAATCAGAATCAGAAGCGGGGAATCAGAGGCCGGGAATCAGAGGCCGGGAATCAGATGCTGGGAATAAGAGGCCGGGAATCAGAGGTGGGGAATCAGATATGGGGAATCAGAGGTGGCGAATCAAAGGCGGTGAATCAGAGATGGGGAATCAGAGGCGGGGAATCAGAGGCAGGGAATCAGATGCGGGGAATCAGAGGCGGGGAATCAGAGCTGGCGAATCAGAGGCTGGGAATCAGAGGTGGGCAATCAGAGGCGGGGAATCAGATATGGGGAATCAGAGGCGGGGAATCAGAGGCGGGGAAACAGAGGCGGGGAATCAAATATAGGGTATCAGAGGTGGGGAATCAGAGGTTGTGAATCAGAGATGGGGAATCAAGGCGGGGAAACAGAGGCAGGGAATCAGACGCGGGGAATCAGAGGCGGGGATTCAGAGCTGGGGAATCAGAGGCGGGGAATCAGAGTTGGGGAATCAGAGGCAGGGAATCAGATATGGGGAATCAGAGGCGGGGAATCAGAGGCGGGGAAACAGAGGCGGGGAATCAGATGTGGGGAATCAGATATGGGGAAACAGAGGCGGGGAATCCGAGGCGGGGAAACAGAGGCGGGGAATCAGATATGGGGATTCAGAGGTGGGGAATCAGAGGTTGGGAATCAGAGGCAGGGAATCAGAGGCTTGGAATCAGATGCAGGGAATCAGATGCGGGGCATCAGAGGCGGGGAATCAGAGCTGGGGAATCAGAGGTGGGGAATCAGATTTGGGGAATCAGAGGTGGGGACTTAGATATTGGGAAACAGAGGCGGGGAATCAGAGGCGGGGAAACAGAGGTGGGGAATCAGATATGGGGAATCAGAGGTGGGGAATCAGAGGCAGGGAATCAGATGTGCGGAATCAGAGATAGGGAATCAGAGGCAGGGAATCAGAGGCCGGGAATCAGAGGCCGGAATCAGATGATGGGAATCAGAGGCCTGGAATCAGAGGCGGGGAATCAGAGGCAGGGAATCAGATGCGGGGAATCAGAGGCGGGGAATCATAGCTGGGGAATCAGAGGCGGGTATTAGAGTTGGGGAATCAGAGGCGGGGAATCAGATATGGGGAAACAGAGGTAGGGAATCAGAGGCGGGGAAACAGAGGCAGGGAATCAGATATGGGGAATCAGAGGCGGGGAATCAGAGGTGGGGAAACATAGGCAGGGAATCGGATGTGCGGAATCAGAGATGGGGAATCAGAGGCCGGGAATCAGAGGTGTTGAATCAGAGATGGGGAATCAGAGGCGGGGAATCAGAGGCAGGGTATCAGACGCGGGGAATCAGAGGTGGGCAATCAGAGGCGGGGAATCAGATATGGGGAATCAGAGGCGGGGAAACAGAGGCGGGGAATCAGATATGGGGAATCAGAGGTGGGGCATCAGAGGTTGTGAATCACAGATGCCGAATCAGAGGCGGGGAATCAGAGGCAGGGAATCAGACGCGGGGAATCAGAGGCGGGGATTCAGAGCTGGGGAATCAGAAGCGGGGAATCAGAGTTGGGGAATCAGAGGCGGGGAATCAGATATGGGGAATCAGAGGCAGGGAATCAGAGGCGGGGAATAAGAGGCAGGGAATCAGACGCGGGGAATCTGAGGCGGGGAATCAGAGCTGGGGAATCAGAGGTGGGGAATCAGAGTTGGGGAATCAGAGGCAGGGAATTGGATGTGCGGAATCAGAGATGGGGAATCAGAGGTGGGGAATCAGAGGCGGTGAATCAGAGATGGGGAATCAGAGGCGGGGAATCAGAGGCAGGAAATCAGACACGGGGATTCAGAGGCTGGGAATCAGACGGGGGGAATCAAAGGCGGGGAATCAGAGCTGGGGAATCTGAGGCAGGGAATCAGAGTTGGGGATTCAGAGGCGGGGAATCAGATATGGGGAAACAAAGGCGGGGAATCAGAGGCGGGCAAACAGAGGCGGGGAATTAGATATGGGGAATCAGAGGTAGGGAATCAGAGGTGGTGAATCAGTGATGGGGAATCACAGGCGGGGAATCAGAGGCAGGGAATAGAACGCGGGGAATCAGAGGCAGGGAATCAGAGCTGGGGAATCAGAGGCGGAGAATCATAGTTGGGAATCAGAGGCGGGAATCACATATGGGGAAACAGAGGCGGGGAATCAGAGGCGGGGAAACAGAGGCGGGGAATCAGATATGGGGAATCGGATGCAGGGAATCAGAGGCGGGGAATCAGAGCTGGGGAATCAGAGGTGGGGAATCAGAGTTGGGGCATCAGAGGTGGGGAATTAGATATAGGGAAACAGAGGCGGGGAATCAGAGGCGGGGAAACAGAGGCGGGGAATCAGATATGGGGAATCAGAGGTGGGGAATCAGAGGCAGGGAATCAGATGTACGGAATCAGAGATGGGGAATCAGAGGCAGGGAATCAGAAGCGGGGAATCAGAGGCCGGGAATCAGAGGCCGGGAATCAGATGCTGGGAATAAGAGGCCGGGAATCAGAGGAGGGGAATCAGAGTCCGGGAATCAGAGATGGGGATTCAGAGGCGGGGAATGAGATATGGAGAATCAGAGGCGGGGAATCAGAGGCGGGGAAACAGAGTTGGGGAATCAGATATGGGGAATCAGAGGTGGCGAATCAAAGGCGGTGAATCAGAGATGGGGAATCAGAGGCAGGGAATCAGAGGCAGGGAATCAGATGCGGGGAATCAGAGGCGGGGAATCAGAGCTGGCGAATAAGAGGCTGGGAATCAGAGGTGGGCAATCAGAGGCGGGGAATCAGATATGGGGAATCAGAGGCGGGGAATCAGAGGCGGGGAAACAGAGGCGGGGAATCAAATATAGGGAATCAGAGGTGGGGAATCAGAGGTTGTGAATCAGAGATGGGGAATCAAGGCGGGGAATCAGAGGCAGGGAATCAGACGCGGGGAATCAGAGGCGGGGATTCAGAGCTGGGGAATCAGAGGCGGGGAATCAGAGTTGGGGAATCAGAGGCAGGGAATCAGATATGGGGAATCAGAGGCGGGGAATCAGAGGCCGGGAATCAGATATGGGGAAACAGAGGCGGGGAATCCGAGGCGGGGAAACAGAGGCGGGGAATCAGATATGGGGAATCAGAGGTGGGGAATCAGAGGTTGGGAATCAGAGGCAGGGAATCAGAGGCTTGGAATCAGATGAAGGGTATCAGATGCGGGGAATCAGAGGCGGGGAATCAGAGCTGGGGAATCAGAGGTGGGGAATCAGATTTGGGGAATCAGAGGTGGGGACTTTGATATTGGGAAACAGAGGCGGGGAATCAGAGGCGGGGAAACAGAGGCGGGGAATCAGATATGGGGAATCAGAGGTGGGGAATCAGAGGCAGGGAATCAGATGTGCGGAATCAGAGATGGGGAATCAGAGGCAGGGAATCAGAATCAGAAGCAGGGAATCAGAGGCCGGGTATCAGAGGCCGGATTCAGATGCTGGGAATCAGAGGCCTGGAATCAGAGGCGGGGAATCAGAGGCAGGGAATCAGATGCGGGGAATCAGAGGCGGGGAATCAGAGCTGGGGAATCAGAGGCGGGGTATTAGAGTTGGGGAATCAGAGGCGGGGAATCAGATATGGGGAAACAGAGGTGGGGAATCAGAGGCGGGGAAACAGAGGCAGGGAATCAGATATGGGGAATCAGAGGTGGGGCATCAGAGGTTGTGAATCACAGATGGGGAATCAGAGGCGGGGAATCAGAGGCAGGGAACAAGACGCGGGGAATCAGAGGCGGGGATTCAGAGCTGGGGAATCAGAAGCGGGGAATCAGAGTTGGGGAATCAGAGGCGGGGAATCAGATATGGGGAATCAGAGGCAGGCAATCAGAGGTGGGGAATCAGAGGCAGGGAATCAGACGCGGGGAATCTGAGGCGGGGAATCAGAGCTGGGGAATCAGAGGTGGGGAATCAGAGTTGGGGAATCAGAGGCAGGGAATTGGATGTGCGGAATCAGAGAGGGGGAATCAGAGGTGGGGAATCAGAGGCGGTGAATCAGAGATGGGGAATCAGAGGCGGGGAATCAGAGGCAGGAAATCAGACACGGGGAATCAGAGGCTGGGAATCAGATGGGGGGAATCAAAGGCCGGGAATCAGAGCTGGGGAATCTGAGGCAGGGAATCAGAGTTGGGGATTCAGAGGCGGGGAATCAGATATGGGGAAACAGAGGCGGGGAATCAGAGGCGGGCAAACAGAGGCGGGGAATTAGATATGGGGAATCAGAGGTCGGGAATCAGAGGTGGTGAATCAGTGATGGGGAATCACAGGCGGGGAATCAGAGGCAGGGAATAGAACGCGGGAAATCATAGGCAGGGAATCAGAGCTGGGGAATCAGAGGAGGGGATTCATAGTTGGGAATCAGAGGCGGGAATCAGATATGGGGAAACAGAGGCGGGGAATCAGAGGCGGTGAAACAGAGGCGGGGAATCAGATATGGGGAATCGGATGCAGGGAATCAGAGGCGGGGAATCAGAGCTGGGGAATCAGATTCGGGGAATCAGAGTTGGGGCATCAGAGGTGGGGAATTAGATATAGGGAAACAGAGGCGGGGAATCAGAGGCGGGGAAACAGAGGCGGGGAATCAGATATGGGGATTCAGAGGTGGGGAATCAGAGGCAGGGAATCAGATGTGCGGAATCAGAGATGGGGAATAAGAGGCAGGGAATCAGAATCAGAAGCGGGGAATCAGAGGCCGGGAATCAGAGGCCGGGAATCAGATGCTGGGAATAAGAGGCCGGGAATCAGAGGTGGGGAATCAGATATGGGGAATCAGAGGTGGCGAATCAAAGGCGGTGAATCAGAGATGGGGAATCAGAGGCGGGGAATCAGAGGCAGGGAATCAGATGCGGGGAATCAGAGGCGGGGAATCAGAGCTGGCGAATCAGAGGCTGGGAATCAGAGGTGGGCAATCAGAGGCGGGGAATCAGATATGGGGAATCAGAGGCGGGGAATCAGAGGCGGGGAAACAGAGGCGGGGAATCAAATATAGGGTATCAGAGGTGGGGAATCAGAGGTTGTGAATCAGAGATGGGGAATCAAGGCGGGGAAACAGAGGCAGGGAATCAGACGCGGGGAATCAGAGGCGGGGATTCAGAGCTGGGGAATCAGAGGCGGGGAATCAGAGTTGGGGAATCAGAGGCAGGGAATCAGATATGGGGAATCAGAGGCGGGGAATCAGAGGCGGGGAAACAGAGGCGGGGAATCAGATGTGGGGAATCAGATATGGGGAAACAGAGGCGGGGAATCCGAGGCGGGGAAACAGAGGCGGGGAATCAGATATGGGGATTCAGAGGTGGGGAATCAGAGGTTGGGAATCAGAGGCAGGGAATCAGAGGCTTGGAATCAGATGCAGGGAATCAGATGCGGGGCATCAGAGGCGGGGAATCAGAGCTGGGGAATCAGAGGTGGGGAATCAGATTTGGGGAATCAGAGGTGGGGACTTAGATATTGGGAAACAGAGGCGGGGAATCAGAGGCGGGGAAACAGAGGTGGGGAATCAGATATGGGGAATCAGAGGTGGGGAATCAGAGGCAGGGAATCAGATGTGCGGAATCAGAGATAGGGAATCAGAGGCAGGGAATCAGAGGCCGGGAATCAGAGGCCGGAATCAGATGATGGGAATCAGAGGCCTGGAATCAGAGGCGGGGAATCAGAGGCAGGGAATCAGATGCGGGGAATCAGAGGCGGGGAATCATAGCTGGGGAATCAGAGGCGGGTATTAGAGTTGGGGAATCAGAGGCGGGGAATCAGATATGGGGAAACAGAGGTAGGGAATCAGAGGCGGGGAAACAGAGGCAGGGAATCAGATATGGGGAATCAGAGGCGGGGAATCAGAGGTGGGGAAACATAGGCAGGGAATCGGATGTGCGGAATCAGAGATGGGGAATCAGAGGCCGGGAATCAGAGGTGGTGAATCAGAGATGGGGAATCAGAGGCGGGGAATCAGAGGCAGGGTATCAGACGCGGGGAATCAGAGGTGGGCAATCAGAGGCGGGGAATCAGATATGGGGAATCAGAGGCGGGGAAACAGAGGCGGGGAATCAGATATGGGGAATCAGAGGTGGGGCATCAGAGGTTGTGAATCACAGATGCCGAATCAGAGGCGGGGAATCAGAGGCAGGGAATCAGACGCGGGGAATCAGAGGCGGGGATTCAGAGCTGGGGAATCAGAAGCGGGGAATCAGAGTTGGGGAATCAGAGGCGGGGAATCATATATGGGGAATCAGAGGCAGGGAATCAGAGGCGGGGAATAAGAGGCAGGGAATCAGACGCGGGGAATCTGAGGCGGGGAATCAGAGCTGGGGAATCAGAGGTGGGGAATCAGAGTTGGGGAATCAGAGGCAGGGAATTGGATGTGCGGAATCAGAGATGGGGAATCAGAGGTGGGGAATCAGAGGCGGTGAATCAGAGATGGGGAATCAGAGGCGGGGAATCAGAGGCAGGAAATCAGACACGGGGATTCAGAGGCTGGGAATCAGACGGGGGGAATCAAAGGCGGGGAATCAGAGCTGGGGAATCTGAGGCAGGGAATCAGAGTTGGGGATTCAGAGGCGGGTAATCAGATATGGGGAAACAAAGGCGGGGAATCAGAGGCGGGCAAACAGAGGCGGGGAATTAGATATGGGGAATCAGAGGTAGGGAATCAGAGGTGGTGAATCAGTGATGGGGAATCACAGGCGGGGAATCAGAGGCAGGGAATAGAACGCGGGGAATCAGAGGCAGGGAATCAGAGCTGGGGAATCAGAGGCGGAGAATCATAGTTGGGAATCAGAGGCGGGAATCAGATATGGGGAAACAGAGGCGGGGAATCAGAGGCGGGGAAACAGAGGCGGGGAATCAGATATGGTGAATCGGATGCAGGGAATCAGAGGCGGGGAATCAGAGCTGGGGAATCAGAGGTGGGGAATCAGAGTTGGGGCATCAGAGGTGGGGAATTAGATATAGGGAAACAGAGGCGGGGAATCAGAGGCGGGGAAACAGAGGCGGGGAATCAGATATGGGGAATCAGAGGTGGGGAATCAGAGGCAGGGAATCAGATGTACGGAATCAGAGATGGGGAATCAGAGGCAGGGAATCAGAAGCGGGGAATCAGAGGCCGGGAATCAGAGGCCGGGAATCAGATGCTGGGAATAAGAGGCCGGGAATCAGAGGAGGGGAATCAGAGTCCGGGAATCAGAGATGGGGATTCAGAGGCGGGGAATGAGATATGGAGAATCAGAGGCGGGGAATCAGAGGCGGGGAAACAGAGTTGGAGAATCAGATATGGGGAATCAGAGGTGGCGAATCAAAGGTGGTGAATCAGAGATGGGGAATCAGAGGCAGGGAATCAGAGGCAGGGAATCAGATGCGGGGAATCAGAGGCGGGGAATCAGAGCTGGCGAATCAGAGGCTGGGAATCAGAGGTGGGCAATCAGAGGCGGGGAATCAGATATGGGGAATCAGAGGCGGGGAATCAGAGGCGGGGAAACAGAGGCGGGGAATCAAATATAGGGAATCAGAGGTGGGGAATCAGAGGTTGTGAATCAGAGATGGGGAATCAAGGCGGGGAATCAGAGGCAGGGAATCAGACGCGGGGAATCAGAGGCGGGGATTCAGAGCTGGGGAATCAGAGGCGGGGAATCAGAGTTGGGGAATCAGAGGCAGGGAATCAGATATGGGGAATCAGAGGCGGGGAATCAGAGGCCGGGAATCAGATATGGGGAAACAGAGGCGGGGAATCCGAGGCGGGGAAACAGAGGCGGGGAATCAGATATGGGGAATCAGAGGTGGGGAATCAGAGGTTGGGAATCAGAGGCAGGGAATCAGAGGCTTGGAATCAGATGCAGGGTATCAGATGCGGGGAATCAGAGGCGGGGAATCAGAGCTGGGGAATCAGAGGTGGGGAATCAGATTTGGGGAATCACAGGTGGGGACTTTGATATTGGGAAACAGAGGCGGGGAATCAGAGGCGGGGAAACAGAGGCGGGGAATCAGATATGGGGAATCAGAGGTGGGCAATCAGAGGCAGGGAATCAGATGTGCGGAATCAGAGATGGGGAATCAGAGGCAGGGAATCAGAATCAGAAGCAGGGAATCAGAGGCCGGGAATCAGAGGCCGGAATCAAATGCTGGGAATCAGAGGCCTGGAATCAGAGGCGGGGAATCAGAGGCAGGGAATCAGATGCGGGGAATCAGAGGCGGGGAATCAGAGCTGGGGAATCAGAGGCGGGGTATTAGAGTTGGGGAATCAGAGGCGGAGAATCAGATATGGGGAAACAGAGGTGGGGAATAAGAGGCGGGGAAACAGAGGCAGGGAATCAGATATGGGGAATCAGAGGTGGGGCATCAGAGGTTGTGAATCACAGATGGGGAATCAGAGGCGGGGAATCAGAGGCAGGGAATAAGACGCGGGGAATCAGAGGCGGGGATTCAGAGCTGGGGAATCAGAAGCGGGGAATCAGAGTTGGGGAATCAGAGGCGGGGAATCAGATATGGGGAATCAGAGGCAGGGAATCAGAGGCGGGGAATCAGAGGCAGGGAATCAGATGCGGGGAATCTGAGGCGGGGAATCAGAGCTGGGGAATCAGAGGTGGGGAATCAGAGTTGGGGAATCAGAGGCAGGGAATTGGATGTGCGGAATCAGAGAGGGGGAATCAGAGGTGGGGAATCAGAGGCGGTGAATCAGAGATGGGGAATCAGAGGCGGGGAATCAGAGGCAGGAAATCAGACACGGGGATTCAGAGGCTGGGAATCAGACGGGGGGAATCAAAGGCGGGGAATCAGAGCTGGGGAATCTGAGGCAGGGAATCAGAGTTGGGGATTCAGAGGCGGGGAATCAGATTTGGGGAAACAGAGGCGGGGAATCAGAGGCGGGCAAACAGAGGCGGGGAATTAGATATGGGGAATCAGAGGTAGGGAATCAGAGGTGGTGAATCAGTGATGGGGAATCACAGGCGGGGAATCAGAGGCAGGGAATAGAACGCGGGGAATCAGAGGCAGGGAATCAGAGCTGGGGAATCAGAGGAGGGGATTCATAGTTGGGAATCAGAGGCGGGAATCAGATATGGGGAAACAGAGGCGGGGAATCAGAGGCGGTGAAACAGATGCGGGGAATCAGATATGGTGAATCGGATGCAGGGAATCAGAGGCGGGGAATCAGAGCTGGGGAATCAGAGGCGGGGAATCAGAGTTGGGGCATCAGAGGTGGGGAATTAGATATAGGGAAACAGAGGCGGGGAATCAGAGGCGGGGAAACAGAGGCGGGGAATCAGATATGGGGAATCAGAGGTGGGGAATCAGAGGCAGGGAATCAGATGTGCGGAATCAGAGATGGGGAATAAGAGGCAGGGAATCAGAATCAGAAGCGGGGAATCAGAGGCCGGGAATCAGAGGCCGGGAATCAGATGCTGGGAATAAGAGGCCGGGAATCAGAGGTGGGGAATCAGATATGGGGAATCAGAGGTGGCGAATCAAAGGCGGTGAATCAGAGATGGGGAATCAGAGGCGGGGAATCAGAGGCAGGGAATCAGATGCGGGGAATCAGAGGCGGGGAATCAGAGCTGGCGAATCAGAGGCTGGGAATCAGAGGTGGGCAATCAGAGGCGGGGAATCAGATATGGGGAATCAGAGGCGGGGAATCAGAGGCGGGGAAACAGAGGCGGGGAATCAAATATAGGGAATCAGAGGTGGGGAATCAGAGGTTGTGAATCAGAGATGGGGAATCAAGGCGGGGAATCAGAGGCAGGGAATCAAACGCGGGGAATCAGAGGCGGGGATTCAGAGCTGGGGAATCAGAGGCGGGGAATCAGAGTTGGGGAATCAGAGGCAGGGAATCAGATATGGGGAATCAGAGGCGGGGAATCAGAGGCGGGGAAACAGAGGCGGGGAATCAGATGTGGGGAATCAGAGGTGGGGAATCAGGGGCAGGGAATCAGTGGCAGGGAATCAGACGCGGGGAATCAGAGGCGGGGAATCAAAGGCAGGGAATCAGACACGGGGAATCAGAGGCGGGGAATCAGAGATGGGGAATCAGAGGCGGGGAATCAGAGGCAGGGAATCGTATGCCGGGAATCAGAGTCGGGGAATCAGAGCTGGGGAATCAGAGGCGGGGAATCAGAGTTGGGGAATCAGAGGCGGGGAATCAGATATGGGGAAATAGAGGCGGGGAATCAGATATGGGGAATCAGAGGTGTGGAATCAGAGGTTGGGAATCAGAGGCAGGGAATCAGAGTCGGGGAAACTGAGGCGGGGAATCAGATATGGGGAATCAGAGGTGGCGAATCAAAGGCGGTGAAACAGAGATGGGGAATCAGGGCAGGGAATCAGAGGCAGGGAATCAAACACGGGGAATCAGAGCTGGGGAATCAGAGGCGGGGAATCAGAGTTGGGAATCAGAGGCGGGGAATCAGAGGCGGGGAAACAGAGGCGGGAATCAGATATGGGGAATCAGAGGTGGGGAATCCGAGGTTGGGAATCAGAGGCAGGGAATCAGAGGCGGAAAATCAGAGGCGGGGAATCAGAGGAAGGGAATCAGATGTGCGGAATCGGAGATGGGGAATCAGAGGCAGGGAATCAGAGGCGGGGAATCAGAGGCGGGGAATCAGAGGCCGGGAATCAGATATGGGGAAACAGAGGCGGGGAATCCGAGGCGGGGAAACAGAGGCGGGGAATCAGATATGGGGAATCAGAGGTGGGGAATCAGAGGTTGGGAATCAGAGGCAGGGAATCAGAGGCTTGGAATCAGATGCAGGGAATCAGATGCGGGGAATCAGAGGCGGGGAATCAGAGCTGGGGAATCAGAGGTGGGGAATCAGATTTGGGGAATCAGAGGCGGGGACTTAGATATTGGGAAACAGAGGCGGGGAATCAGAGGCGGGGAAACCCAGGCGGGGAATCAGATATGGGGAATCAGAGGTGGGGAATCAGAGGCAAGGAATCAGATGTGCGGAATCAGAGATGGGGAATCAGAGGCAGGGAATCAGAATCAGAAGCAGGGAATCAGAGGCCGGGAATCAGAGGCCGGAATCAGATGCTGGGAATCAGAGGCCTGGAATCAGAGGCGGGGAATCAGAGGCAGGGAATCAGATGCGGGGAATCAGAGGTGGGGAATCAGAGCTGGGGAATCAGAGGCGGGGTATTAGAGTTGGGGAATCAGAGGCGGGGAATCAGATATTGGGAAACAGAGGTGGGGAATCAGACGCGGGGAAACAGAGGCAGGGAATCAGATATGGGGAATCAGAGGCGGGGAATCAGAGGTGGGGAATCATAGGCAGGGAATCGGATGTGCGGAATCAGAGATGGGGAATCAGAGGCTGGGAATCAGAGTTGGTGAATCAGAGATGGGGAATCAGAGGCGGGGAATCAGAGGCAGGGAATCAGACGTGGGGAATCAGAGGTGGGCAATCAGAGGCGGGGAATCAGATATGGGGAATCAGATGCGGGGAATCAGAGGCGGGGAAACAGAGGCGGGGAATCAGATATGGGGAATCAGAGGTGGGGCATCAGAGGTTGTGAATCACAGATGGGGAATCAGAGGCGGGGAATCAGAGGCAGGGAATCAGACGCGGGGAATCAGAGGCGGGGATTCAGAGGCGGGGAAACAGATATGGGGAATCAGAGGCAGGGAATCAGAGGCGGGAATACAGAGGCGGGGAATCAGATATGGGGAATCAGAGGCGGGGAATCAGAGGCAGGGAATCAGACACGGGGAATCAGAGGCGGGGAAACAGATATGGGGAATCAGAGGCAGGGAATCAGAGGCGGGAAAACAGAGGCGGGGAATCAGATATGGGGAATCAGAGGCGGGGAATCAGAGGCAGGGAATCAGACACGGGGAATCAGAGGCGGGGAATCAGAGATGGGGAATCAGAGGCGGGGAATCAGAGGCGGGAAATCAGAGCTGGGGAATCAGAGGCGGGGAATCAGAGTTGGGGAATCAGAGGCGGCGAAGCAGATATGGGGAAATAGAGGTGGGGAATCAGGTATGGGGAATCAGAGGCGGGGAATCAGATATGGGGAATCAGAGGCTGGGAATCAGAGGGGGGGAAACAGAGGCGGGGAATAAGATATGGGGAATCAGAGGTGGGGAATCAGGGGCGGGGAATCAGTGGCAGGGAATCAGAGGCGGGGAATCAGAGGCGGGGAATCAAAGGAAGGGAATCAGACACGGGGAATCAGAGGTGGGGAATCAGAGATGGGGAATCAGAGGCGGGGAATCACAGGCAGGGAATCAGACGCGGGGAATCAGAGGCGGGGAATCAGAGCTGGGGAATCAGAGGTGGGGAATCAGAGTCGGGGAATCATAGGCAGGGAATCGGTTGTGCGGAATCAGAGATGGGGAATCAGATGTGGGGAATCAGAGGCAGTGAATCAGAGGCGGGGAAACAGAGGCGGGGAATCAAATATAGGGAATCAGAGGTGGGGAATCAGAGGTTGTGAATCAGAGATGGGGAATCAAGGCGGGGAATCAGAGGCAGGGAATCAGACGCGGGGAATCAGAGGCGGGGATTCAGAGCTGGGGAATCAGAGGCGGTGAATCAGAGTTGGGGAATCAGAGGCAGGGAATCAGATATGGGGAATCAGAGGTGGGGAATCAGAGGCGGGGAAACAGAGGCGGGGAATCAGATATGGGGAATCAGAATTGGGGAATCAGGGGCAGGGAATCAGTGGCAGGGAATCAGAGGCGGGGAATCAGAGGCGGGGAATCAGAGGCAGGGAATCAGACACGGGGAATCAGAGGCGGGGAATCAGAGATGGGGAATCAGAGGCGGGGAATCAGAGGCAGGGAATCGGACTCCGGGAATCAGAGTCGGGGAATCAGAGCTGGGGAATCAGAGGCGGGGAATCAGAGTTGGGGAATCAGAGGCGGGGAATCAGATATGGGGAAATAGAGGCGGGGAATCAGATATGGGGAATCAGAGGTGTGGAATCAGAGGTTGGGAATCAGAGGCAGGGAATCAGAGTCGGGGAAACAGAGGCGGGTAATCAGATATGGGGAATCAGAGGTGGCGAATCAAAGGCGGTGAAACAGAGATGGGGAATCAGGGCAGGGAATCAGAGGCAGGGAATCAAACACGGGGAATCAGAGCTGGGGAATCAGAGGCGGGGAATCAGAGTTGGGAATCAGAGGCGGGGAATCAGAGGTGGGGAAACAGAGGCGGGGAATTAGATATGGGGAATCAGAGGTGGGGAATCCGAGGTTGGGAATCAGAGGCAGGGAATCAGAGGCGGAAAATCAGAGGCGGGGAATCAGAGGAAGGGAATCAGATGTGCGGAATCGGAGATGGGGAATCAGAGGCAGGGAATCAGAGGCGGGGAATCAGAGGCGGGGAATCAGAGGCCGGGAATCAGATATGGGGAAACAGAGGCGGGGAATCCGAGGCGGGGAAACAGAGGCGGGGAATCAGATATGGGGAATCAGAGGTGGGGAATCAGATATGGGGAATTCAAGGCGGGGAATCAGAGGCGGGGAAACAGAGGCGGGGAATCAGATGTGGGGAATCAGAGGTGGGGAATCAGGGGCAGGGAATAAGTGGCAGGGAATCAGAGGCGGGGAATCAGAGGCGGGGAATCAAAGGCAGGGAATCAGACACGGGGAATCAGAGGCGGGGAATCAGAGATGGGGAATCAGAGGCGGGGAATCAGAGGCAGGGAATCGTATGCCGGGAATCAGAGTCGGGGAATCAGAGCTGGGGAATCAGAGGCGGGGAATCAGAGTTGGGGAATCAGAGGCGGGGAATCAGATATGGGGAAATAGAGGCGGGGAATCAGATATGGGGAATCAGAGGTGTGGAATCAGAGGTTGGGAATCAGAGGCAGGGAATCAGAGTCGGGGAAACTGAGGCGGGGAATCAGATATGGGGAATCAGAGGTGGCGAATCAAAGGCGGTGAAACAGAGATGGGGAATCAGGGCAGGGAATCAGAGGCAGGGAATCAAACACGGGGAATCAGAGCTGGGGAATCAGAGGCGGGGAATCAGAGTTGGGAATCAGAGGCGGGGAATCAGAGGCGGGGAAACAGAGGCGGGAATCAGATATGGGGAATCAGAGGTGGGGAATCCGAGGTTGGGAATCAGAGGCAGGGAATCAGAGGCGGAAAATCAGAGGCGGGGAATCAGAGGAAGGGAATCAGATGTGCGGAATCGGAGATGGGGAATCAGAGGCAGGGAATCAGAGGCGGGGAATCAGAGGCGGGGAATCAGAGGCCGGGAATCAGATATGGGGAAACAGAGGCGGGGAATCCGAGGCGGGGAAACAGAGGCGGGGAATCAGATATGGGGAATCAGAGGTGGGGAATCAGAGGTTGGGAATCAGAGGCAGGGAATCAGAGGCTTGGAATCAGATGCAGGGAATCAGATGCGGGGAATCAGAGGCGGGGAATCAGAGCTGGGGAATCAGAGGTGGGGAATCAGATTTGGGGAATCAGAGGCGGGGACTTAGATATTGGGAAACAGAGGCGGGGAATCAGAGGCGGGGAAACCCAGGCGGGGAATCAGATATGGGGAATCAGAGGTGGGGAATCAGAGGCAAGGAATCAGATGTGCGGAATCAGAGATGGGGAATCAGAGGCAGGGAATCAGAATCAGAAGCAGGGAATCAGAGGCCGGGAATCAGAGGCCGGAATCAGATGCTGGGAATCAGAGGCCTGGAATCAGAGGCGGGGAATCAGAGGCAGGGAATCAGATGCGGGGAATCAGAGGTGGGGAATCAGAGCTGGGGAATCAGAGGCGGGGTATTAGAGTTGGGGAATCAGAGGCGGGGAATCATATATGGGGAAACAGAGGTGGGGAATCAGACGCGGGGAAACAGAGGCAGGGAATCAGATATGGGGAATCAGAGGCGGGGAATCAGAGGTGGGGAATCATAGGCAGGGAATCGGATGTGCGGAATCAGAGATGGGGAATCAGAGGCTGGGAATCAGAGGTGGTGAATCAGAGATGGGGAATCAGAGGCGGGGAATCGGAGGCAGGGAATCAGACGCGGGGAATCAGAGGTGGGCAATCAGAGGCGGGGAATCAGATATGGGGAATCAGAGGCGGGGAATCAGAGGCGGGGAAACAGAGGCGGGGAATCAGATATGGGGAATCAGAGGTGGAGCATAAGAGGTTGTGAATCACAGATGGGGAATCAGAGGCGGGGAATCAGAGGCAGGGAATCAGACGCGGGGAATCAGAGGCGGGGATTCAGAGGCGGGGAAACAGATATGGGGAATCAGAGGCAGGGAATCAGAGGCGGGAAAACAGAGGCGGGGAATCAGATATGGGGAATCAGAGGCGGGGAATCAGAGGCAGGGAATCAGACACGGGGAATCAGAGGCGGGGAAACAGATATGGGGAATCAGAGGCAGGGAATCAGAGGCGGGAAAACAGAGGCGGGGAATCAGATATGGGGAATCAGAGGCGGTTAATCAGAGGCAGGGAATCAGACACGGGGAATCAGAGGCGGGGAATCAGAGGCGGGGAATCAGAGTTGGGGAATCAGAGGCGGCGAAGCAGATATGGGGAAATAGAGGTGGGGAATCAGGTATGGGGAATCAGAGGCGGGGAATCAGATATGGGGAATCAGAGGCTGGGAATCAGAGGGGGGGAAACAGAGGCGGGGAATAAGATATGGGGAATCAGAGGTGGGGAATCAGGGGCGGGGAATCAGTGGCAGGGAATCAGAGGCGGGGAATCAGAGGCGGGGAATCAAAGGAAGGGAATCAGACACGGGGAATCAGAGGTGGGGAATCAGAGATGGGGAATCAGAGGCGGGGAATCACAGGCAGGGAATCAGACGCGGGGAATCAGAGGCGGGGAATCAGAGCTGGGGAATCAGAGGTGGGGAATCAGAGTCGGGGAATCATAGGCAGGGAATCGGTTGTGCGGAATCAGAGATGGGGAATCAGATGTGGGGAATCAGAGGCAGTGAATCAGAGGCGGGGAAACAGAGGCGGGGAATCAAATATAGGGAATCAGAGGTGGGGAATCAGAGGTTGTGAATCAGAGATGGGGAATCAAGGCGGGGAATCAGAGGCAGGGAATCAGACGCGGGGAATCAGAGGCGGGGATTCAGAGCTGGGGAATCAGAGGCGGTGAATCAGAGTTGGGGAATCAGAGGCAGGGAATCAGATATGGGGAATCAGAGGTGGGGAATCAGAGGCGGGGAAACAGAGGCGGGGAATCAGATATGGGGAATCAGAATTGGGGAATCAGGGGCAGGGAATCAGTGGCAGGGAATCAGAGGCGGGGATTCAGAGGCGGGGAATCAGAGGCAGGGAATCAGACACGGGGAATCAGAGGCGGGGAATCAGAGATGGGGAATCAGAGGCGGGGAATCAGAGGCAGGGAATCGGACTCCGGGAATCAGAGTCGGGGAATCAGAGCTGGGGAATCAGAGGCGGGGAATCAGAGTTGGGGAATCAGAGGCGGGGAATCAGATATGGGGAAATAGAGGCGGGGAATCAGATATGGGGAATCAGAGGTGTGGAATCAGAGGTTGGGAATCAGAGGCAGGGAATCAGAGTCGGGGAAACAGAGGCGGGTAATCAGATATGGGGAATCAGAGGTGGCGAATCAAAGGCGGAGAAACAGAGATGGGGAATCAGGGCAGGGAATCAGAGGCAGGGAATCAAACACGGGGAATCAGAGCTGGGGAATCAGAGGCGGGGAATCAGAGTTGGGAATCAGAGGCGGGGAATCAGAGGTGGGGAAACAGAGGCGGGGAATCAGATATGGGGAATCAGAGGTGGGGAATCCGAGGTTGGGAATCAGAGGCAGGGAATCAGAGGCGGAAAATCAGAGGCGGGGAATCAGAGGAAGGGAATCAGATGTGCGGAATCGGAGATGGGGAATCAGAGGCAGGGAATCAGAGGCGGGGAATCAGAGGCGGGGAATCAGAGGCCGGGAATCAGATATGGGGAAACAGAGGCGGGGAATCCGAGGCGGGGAAACAGAGGCGGGGAATCAGATATGGGGAATCAGAGGTGGGGAATCAGAGGTTGGGAATCAGAGGCAGGGAATCAGAGGCTTGGAATCAGATGCAGGGAATCAGATGCGGGGAATCAGAGGCGGGGAATCAGAACTGGGGAATCAGAGGTGGGCAATCAGATTTGGGGAATCAGAGGCGGGGACTTAGATATTGGGAAACAGAGGCGGGGAATCAGAGGCGGGGAAACCCAGGCGGGGAATCAGATATGGGGAATCAGAAGTGGGGAATCAGAGGCAAGGAATCAGATGTGCGGAATCAGAGATGGGGAATCAGAGGCAGGGAATCAGAATCAGAAGCAGGGAATCAGAGGCCGGGAATTAGAGGCCGGAATCAGATGCTGGGAATCAGAGGCCTGGAATCAGAGGCGGGGAATCAGAGGCAGGGAATCAGATGCGGGGAATGAGAGGAGGGGAATCAGAGCTGGGGAATCAGAGGCGGGGTATTAGAGTTGGGGAATCAGATATGGGGAATCAGATATGGGGAAACAGAGGTGGGGAATCAGAGGCGGGGAAACAGAGGCAGGGAATCAGATATGGGGAATCAGAGGCGGGGAATCAGAGGTGGGGAATCATAGGCAGGGAATCGGATGTGCGGAATCAGAGATGGGGAATCAGAGGCTGGGAATCAGAGGTGGTGAATCAGAGATGGGGAATCAGAGGCGGGGAATCAGAGGCGGGGAATCAGACGCGGGGAATCAGAGTTGGGCAATCAGAGGCGGGGAATCAGATATGGGGAATCAGAGGCGGGGAATCAGAGGCGGGGAAACAGAGGCGGGGAATCAGATATGGGGAATCAGAGGTGGGGCATCAGAGGTTGTGAATCACAGATGGGGAATCAGAGGCGGGGAATCAGAGGCAGGGAATCAGACGCGGGGAATCAGAGGCGGGGATTCAGAGCTGGGGAATCAGAGGCGGGGAATCAGAGTTGGGGAATCAGAGGCGGGGAATCAGATATGGGGAATCAGAGGCAGGGAATCAGAGGCGGGAAAACAGAGGCGGGGAATCAGATATGGGGAATCAGAGGCGGGGAATCAGAGGCCAGGAATCAGACACGGGGAATCAGAGGCGGGGAATCAGAGATGGGGAATCAGAGGCGGGGAATCAGAGGCAGGGAATCGGATTCCGGGAATCAGAGGCGGGAAATCAGAGCTGGGGAATCAGAGGCGGGGAATCAGAGTTGGGGAATCAGAGGCGGCGAAGCAGATATGGGGAAATAGAGGCGGGGAATCAGATATGGGGAATCAGAGGCGGGGAATCAGATATGGGGAACCAGAGGCTGGGAATCAGAGGGGGGGGAAACAGAGGCGGGGAATAAGATATGGGGAATCAGAGGTGGGGAATCAGGGGCGGGGAATCAGTGGCAGGGAATCAGAGGCGGGGAATCAGAGGCGGGGATTCAAAGGAAGGGAATCAGACACGGAGAATCAGAGGTGGGTAATCAGAGATGGGGAATCAGAGGCGGGGAATCACAGGCAGGGAATCAGACGCGGGGAATCAGAGGCGGGGAATCAGAGCTGGGGATTCAGAGGTGGGGAATCAGAGTCGGGGAATCAGAGGCAGGGAATCGGTTGTGCGGAATCAGAGATGGGGAATCAGATGTGGGGAATCAGAGGCAGTGAATCAGAGATGGGGAATCAGAGGCGGGGAATCAGAGGCAGGAAATCAGACAGGGATTCAGAGGCTGGGAATCAGACGGGGGGAATCAAAGGCGGGGAATCAGAGCTGGTGAATCAGAGGCAGGGAATCAGAGTTGGGGATTCAGAGGCGGGGAATCAGATATGGGGAAACAGAGGCGGGGAATGAGAGGCGGGCAAGCAGAGGCCGGGAATTAGATATGGGGAATCAGAGGTGGGAAATCAGAGGTGGTGAATCAGAGATGGGTAATCACAGGCGGGGAATCAGAGGCAGCGAATAGAACGCGGGGAATCAGAGGCAGGGAATCAGAGCTGGGGAATCAGAGGCGGGGAATCAGATATGGGGAAAGAGAGGCGGGGAATCAGAGGCGGGGAAACAGAGGCGGGGAATCAGACATGGGGAATCGGATGCGGGGAATCAGAGGCGGGGAATCAGAGCTGGGGAATCAGAGGTGGGGAATCAGAGTTGGGGCATCAGAGGTGGGGAATTAGATATGGGGAAACAGAGGCGGGGAATCAGAGGCGGGGAAACAGAGGCGGGGAATCAGATATGGGGAATCAGAGGTGGGGAATCAGAGGCAGGGAATCAGATGTGCGGAATCAGAGATGAGGAATCAGAGGCAGGGAATCAGAATCAGAAGCGGGGAATCAGAGGCCGGGAATCAGAGGCCGGGAATCAGATGCTGGGAATAAGAGGCCGGGAATCAGAGGTGGGGAATCAGAGTCTGGGAATCAGAGATGGGGATTCAGAGGCGGGGAATGAGATATGGAGAATCAGAGGCGGGGAATCAGAGGCGGGGAAACAGAGGTGGGGAATCAGATATGGGTAAATAGAGGCGGGGAATCAGATATGGGGAATCAGAGGTGTGGAATCAGAGGTTGGGAATCAGAGTTGGGAATCAGAGGCGGTGAATCAGAGGCAGGGAAACAGAGGCGGGGAATCAGATATGGGGAATCAGAGGTGGGGAATCCGTGGTTGGGAATCAGTGGCAGGGAATCAGAGGCGGGGAATCAGAGGCGGGGAATCAGAGGAAGGGAATCAGATGTGCGGAATCGGAGATGGGGAATCAGAGGCAGGGAATCAGAGGCGGGGAATCAGAGGCGGGGAATCAGAGGCCGGGAATCAGATATGGGGAAACAGAGGCGGGGAATCCGAGGCGGGGAAACAGAGGCGGGGAATCAGATATGGGGAATCAGAGGTGGGGAATCAGAGGTTGGGAATCAGAGGCGGGGAATCAGACATGGGGAATCAGAGGCAGGGAATCAGAGGCGGGAATACAGAGGCGGGGAATCAGATATGGGGAATCAGAGGCGGGGAATCAGAGGCAGGGAATCAGACACGGGGAATCAGAGGCGGGGAATCAGAGATGGGGAATCAGAGGCGGGGAATCAGAGGCAGGGAATCGGATGCCGGGAATCAGAGGCGGGAAATCAGAGCTGGGGAATCAGAGGCGGGGAATCAGAGTTGGGGAATCAGAGGCGGCGAAGCAGATATGGGGAAATAGAGGCGGGGAATCAGATATGGGGAATCAGAGGCGGGGAATCAGATATGGGGAATCAGAGGCTGGGAATCAGAGGGGGGGAAACAGAGGCGGGGAATAAGATATGGGGAATCAGAGGTGGGGAATCAGGTGCGGGGAATCAGTGGCAGGGAATCAGAGGCGGGGAATCAGAGGCGGGGAATCAAAGGAAGGGAATCAGACACAGGGAATCAGAGGTGGGGAATCAGAGATGTGGAATCAGAGGCGGGGAATCACAGGCAGGGAATCAGACGCGGGGAATCAGAGGCGGGGAATCAGAGCTGGGGAATCAGAGGTGGGGAATCAGAGTCGGGGAATCATAGGCAGGGAATCGGTTGTGCGGAATCAGAGATGGGGAATCAGATGTGGGGAATCAGAGGCAGTGAATCAGAGGCGGGGAAACAGAGGCGGGGAATCAAATATAGGGAATCAGAGGTGGGGAATCAGAGGTTGTGAATCAGAGATGGGGAATCAAGGCGGGGAATCAGAGGCAGGGAATCAGACGCGGGGAATCAGAGGCGGGGATTCAGAGCTGGGGAATCAGAGGCGGTGAATCAGAGTTGGGGAATCAGAGGCAGGGAATCAGATATGGGAAATCAGAGGTGGGGAATCAGAGGCGGGGAAACAGAGGCGGGGAATCAGATATGGGGAATCAGAATTGGGGAATCAGGGGCAGGGAATCAGTGGCAGGGAATCAGAGGCGGGGAATCAGAGGCGGGGAATCAGAGGCAGGGAATCAGACACGGGGAATCAGAGGCGGGGAAACAGAGATGGGGAATCAGAGGCGGGGAATCAGAGGCAGGGAATCGGACTCCGGGAATCAGAGTCGGGGAATCAGAGCTGGGGAATCAGAGGCGGGGAATCAGAGTTGGGGAATCAGAGGCGGGGAATCAGATATGGGGAAATAGAGGCGGGGATTCAGATATGGGGAATCAGAGGTGTGGAATCAGAGGTTGGGAATCAGAGGCAGGGAATCAGAGTCGGGGAAACAGAGGCGGGTAATCAGATATGGGGAATCAGAGGTGGCGAATCAAAGGCGGTGAAACAGAGATGGGGAATCAGGGCAGGGAATCAGAGGCAGGGAATCAAACACGGGGAATCAGAGCTGGGGATTCAGAGGCGGGGAATCAGAGTTGGGAATCAGAGGCGGGGAATCAGAGGCGGGGAAACAGAGGCGGGGAATCAGATATGGGGAATCAGAGGTGGGGAATCCGAGGTTGGGAATCAGAGGCAGGGAATCAGAGGCGGGGAATCAGAGGCGGGGAATCAGAGGAAGGGAATCAGATGTGCGGAATCGGAGATGGGGAATCAGAGGCAGGGAATCAGAGGCGGGGAATCAGAGGCGGGGAATCAGAGGCCGGGAATCAGATATGGGGAAACAGAGGCGGGGAATCCGAGGCGGGGAAACAGAGGCGGGGAATCAGATATGGGGAATCAGAGGTGGGGAATCAGAGGTTGGGAATCAGAGGCAGGGAATCAGAGGCTTGGAATCAGATGCAGGGAATCAGATGCGGGGAATCAGAGGCGGGAAATCAGAGCTGGGGAATCAGAGGTGGGGAATCAGATTTGGGGAATCAGAGGCGGGGACTTAGATATTGGGAAACAGAGGCGGGGAATCAGAGGCGGGGAAACCCAGGCGGGGAATCAGATATGGGGAATCAGAGGTGGGGAATCAGAGGCAAGGAATCAGATGTGCGGAATCAGAGATGGGGAATCAGAGGCAGGGAATCAGAATCAGAAGCAGGGAATCAGAGGCCGGGAATTAGAGGCCGGAATCAGATGCTGGGAATCACAGGCCTGGAATCAGAGGCGGGGAATCAGAGGCAGGGAATCAGATGCGGTGAATCAGAGGCGGGGAATCAGAGCTGGGGAATCAGAGGCGGGGTATTAGAGTTGGGGAATCAGAGGCGGGGAATCAATATGGGGAAACAGAGGTGGGGAATCAGAGGCGGGGAAATAGAGGCAGGGAATCAGATATGGGGAATCAGAGGCGGGGAATCAGAGGTGGGGAATCATAGGCAGGGAATCGGATGTGCGGAATCAGAGATGGGGAATCAGAGGCTGGGAATCAGAGGTGGTGAATCAGAGGCGGGGAATCAGAGGCGGGGAAACAGAGGCGGGGAAACAGAGGCGGGGAATCAGATATGGGGAATCAGAGGTGGGGCATCAGAGGTTGTGAATCACAGATGGGGAATCAGAGGCGGGGAATCAGAGGCAGGGAATCAGACGCGGGGAATCAGAGGCGGGGATTCAGAGCTGGGGAATCAGAGGCGGGGAATCAGAGTTGGGGAATCAGAGGCGGGGAATCAGATATGGGGAATCAGAGGCAGGGAATCAGAGGCGGGAAAATAGAGGCGGGGAATCAGAGGCAGGGAATCGGATGCCGGGAATCAGAGGCGGGAAATCAGAGCTGGGGAATCTGAGGCGAGGAATCAGAGGCAAGGAATCAGATGTGCGGAATCAGAGTTGGGGAATCAGAGGCAGGGAATCAGAATCAGAAGCAGGGAATCAGAGGCCGGGAATCAGAGGAGCATCAGAGGAGCATCAGAGGAGCATCAGAGGAGCATCAGAGGAGCATCAGAGGAGCATCATTGGAGCATCATTGGAGCATCAGAGGAGCATCAGAGGAGCATCAGAGGAGCAACAGAGGAGCATCAGAGGAGCATCAGAGGAGCATCAGAGGAGCATCAGAGGAGCATCAGAGGAGCATCAGAGGAGCATCACAGGAGCATCAGTGGAGCATCATTGGAGCATCATTGGAGCATCAGAGGAGCATCAGAGGAGCATCAGAGGAGCAACAGAGGAGCATCAGAGGAGCATCAGAGGAGCATCAGAGGAGCCTCAGAGGAGCATCACAGAGGAGCATCACAGAGGAGCATCAGAGGAGCATCTGAGGAGCATCATTGGAGCATCAGAGGAGCATCAGAGGATCATCAGAGGAGCAACAGAGGAGCATCAGAGGAGCATCAGAGGAGCATCAGAGGAGCATCAGAGGTGCATCAGAGGAGCATCTGAGGAGCATCAGAGGAGCATCACAGGAGCATTAGAGGCCGGGAATCAGAGGAGCATCAGAGGAGCATCAGAGGAGCATCAGAGGAGCATCAGAGGAGCATCAGAGGAGCATCAGAGGAGCATCAGAGGAGCATCAGAGGAGCATCAGAGGAGCATCAGAGGTGCATCAGAGGAGCATCAGAGGAGCATCAGAGGAGCATCAGAGGAGCATCAGAGGAGCATCACAGGAGAATAAGTGGAGCATCATTGGAGCATCATTGGAGCATCAGAGGAGCATCAGAGGAGCATCAGAGGAGCCTCAGGAGCATCAGAGGAGCATCAGAGGAGCATCAGAGGAGCATCAGAGGAGCATCAGAGGAGCATCAGAGGAGCATCACAGGAGCATCAGTGGAGCATCATTGGAGCATCATTGGAGCATCAGAGGAGCATCAGAGGAGCATCAGAGGAGCAACAGAGGAGCATCAGAGGAGCATCAGAGGAGCATCAGAGGAGCATCAGAGGAGCATCATGGGAGCATCAGAGGAGAATCAGAGGAGCATCAGAGGAGCATCACAGAGGAGCATCAGAGGAGCATCTGAGGAGCATCATTGGAGCATCAGAGGAGCATCAGAGGATCATCAGAGGAGCAACAGAGGAGCATCAGAGGAGCATCAGAGGAGCATCAGAGGAGCATCAGAGGTGCATCAGAGGAGCATCTGAGGAGCATCAGAGGAGCATCACAGGAGCATTAGAGGCCGGGAATCAGAGGAGCATCAGAGGAGCATCAGAGGAGCATCAGAGGAGCATCAGAGGAGCATCAGAGGAGCATCAGAGGAGCATCAGAGGAGCATCAGAGGAGCATCAGAGGAGCATCAGAGGAGCATCAGAGGAGCATCAGAGGAGCCTCAGAGGAGCATCAGAGGAGTATCAGAGGAGCATCAGATGAGCATCAGAGGAGCATCAGAGGAGCATCAGAGCATCAGAGGAGCATCAGAGGAGCATCAGAGGAGCATCAGAGGAGCATCAGAGGAGCATCACAGGAGCATCAGTGGAGCATCATTGGAGCATCATTGGAGCATCAGAGGAGCATCAGAGGAGCATCAGAGGAGCAACAGAGGAGCATCAGAGGAGCATCAGAGGAGCATCAGAGGAGCATCAGAGGAGCATCATGGGAGCATCAGAGGTGCATCAGAGGAGCATCAGAGGAGCATCAGAGGAGCATCAGAGGAGCATCTGAGGAGCATCATTGGAGCATCAGAGGAGCATCAGAGGAGCATCAGAGGAGCAACAGAGGAGCATCAGAGGAGCATCAGAGGAGCATCAGAGGAGCATCAGAGGTGCATCAGAGGAGCATCTGAGGAGCATCAGAGGAGCATCACAGGAGCATCAGAGGAGCATCAGAGGAGCATCAGAGGAGCATCAGAGGAGCATCAGAGGAGCCTCAGAGGAGCATCAGAGGAGTATCAGAGGAGCATCAGAGGAGCATCAGAGGAGCATCAGAGGAGCATCAGAGGAGCATCAGAGGAGCATCAGAGGAGCATCAGAGGAGCATCACAGGAGCATCAGTGGAGCATCATTGGAGCATCATTGGAGCATCAGAGGAGCATCAGAGGAGCATCAGAGGAGCAACAGAGGAGCATCAGAGGAGCATCAGAGGAGCATCAGAGGAGCATCAGAGGTGCATCAGAGGAGCATCTGAGGAGCATCAGAGGAGCATCATAGGAGCATCAGAGGAGCATCAGAGGTGCATCAGAGGAGCATCTGAGGAGCATCAGTGGAGCATCAGAGGAGCATCAGAGGAGCATCAGAGGTGCATCAGAGGAGCATCGAGCAGGAGCAGGAGCATCAGAGGTGCAGGAGCAGGAGCCGGAGCAGGAGCCGGAGCAGGAGCCGGAGCAGGAGCAGGAGCAGGAGCAGGAGCAGGAGCAGGAGCAGGAGCAGGGGCAGGAGCAGGAGCAGGAGCAGGAGCAGGAGCAGGAGCAGGAGCAGGAGCAGGAGCAGGAGCAGGAGCAGGAGCAGGAGCAGGAGCAGGAGCAGGAGCAGGAGCAGGAGCATCAAAGGAGCATCAGAGGAGCATCAGAGGAACATCAGAGGAGCATCAGAGGAGCATCAGAGGAGCATCAGAGGAGCATCAGAGGAGCATCAGAGGAGCATCAGAGGAGCATCAGAGGAGAATCAGAGGAGCATTACAGGAGCATCACAGGAGCATCAGAGGAGCATCAGTGGAGCATCAGAGGAGGATCAGAGGATCATCAGAGGAGCATCAGAGGAGCATCAGAGGAGCATCAGCGGAGCATCAGAGGAGAATCAGAGGAGCATCAGAGGAGCATCACAGAGGCATCAGAGGAGCATCAGAGGAGCATCAGAGGAGCATCAGAGGAGCATCTAAGGAGCATCAGAGGAGTATCAGAGGAGCATCAGGAGAGCATCAGAGGTGCATCAGAGGAGCATCAGAGGTGCAGGAGCAGGAACAGCAGCAGGAGCAGGAACAGGAGCAGGAGCAGGAGCAGGAGCAGGAGCAGGAGCAGGAGCAGGAGCAGGAGCAGGAGCAGGAGCAGGAGCAGGAGCAGGAGCAGGAGCAGGAGCATCAGAGGAGCATCAGAGGAGCATCAGAGGAGCATCAGAGGAGCATCAGAGGAGCATCAGAGGAGGATCAGAGGAGCATCAGAGGAGCATCAGAGGAGCATCAGAGGAGCATCAGAGGAGCATCAGAGGAGCATCAGAGGAGCATCAGAGGAGCATCATAGGAGCATCAGAGGAGCATCAGAGGAGCATCGGAGGAGTATCAGAGGAGCATCAGAGGAGGATCAGAGGAGCATCAGAGGAGCATCAGAGGAGCCATAGAGGAGCATCAGAGGAGCATCAGAGGAGCATCAGAGGAGCATCAGAGGAACATCAGAGGAACAGCAGAGGAGCATCACAGGAGCATCAGAGGAGCATCACAGGAGCATCAGAGGAGCATCAGAGGAGCATCAGAGGAGGATCAGAGGAGCATCAGAGGAGCAGGAGCAGGAGCAGGAGCATCAGAGGAGCATCAGAGGAGCATCAGAGGAGCATCAGAGGAGCATCAGAGGAGCATCAGAGGAGCATCAGAGGAGCATCAGTGGAGCATCAGAGGAGCATCAGTGGAGCATTAGAGGAGGATCAGAGGAGCATCAGAGGAGCATCAGAGGAGCATCAGAGGAGCATCAGAGGAGCTTCAGAGGAGCATCCGAGGAGCATCAGAGGAGCATCAGAGGAGCAGGAGCAGGAGCAGGAGCAGGAGCAGGAGCAGGAGCAGGAGCAGGAGCAGGAGCATCAGAGGAGCATCAGAGGAGCATCAGAGGAGCATCAGAGGAGCATCAGTGGAGCATCAGAGGAGGATCAGAGGAGGATCAGAGGAGCATCAGAGGAGCATCAGAGGAGCATCAGAGGAGCATCAGAGGAGCATCAGAGGAGCATCAGAGGAGCATCAGAGGAGGATCAGAGGAGCATCAGAGGAGCATCAGAGGAGCATCAGAGGAGCATCAGAGGAGCATCAGAGGAGCATCAGAGGAGGATCAGAGGAGCATCAGAGGAGCATCAGAGGAGCATCAGAGGAGCATCAGAGGAGCATCTGAGGAGCATCAGAGGAGTATCAGAGGAGCATCAGAGGAGCATCTGAGGAGCATCAGAGGAGTATCAGAGGAGCATCAGAGGAGCATCAGAGGTGCATCAGAGGAGCATCAGAGGTGCATCAGAGGAGCATCAGAGGAGCATCAGAGGAGCATCGGAGGAGCATCTGAGGAGCATCAGAGGAGTATCAGAGGAGCATCGGAGGAGCATCAGAGGAGCATCAGAGGAGCCTCAGAGGAGCATCAGAGGAGCATCAGAGGAGCATCAGAGGAGCATCAGAGGAGGATCAGAGGAGCATCAGAGGAGCATCAGAGGAGCAGGTGCAGGAGCAGGAGCAGGAGCAGGAGCAGGAGCATCAGAGGTCATCAGAGGAGCATCAGAGGAGCAGGAGCAGGAGCAGGAGCATCAGATGAGCATCAGAGGAGCATCAGAGGAGCGTCAGAGGAGCATCAGAGGAGCATCAGAGTAGCATCAGAGGAGCATCAGAGGAGCATCAGAGGAGCATCAGTGGAGCATCAGAGGAGCATCAGTGGAGCATCAGAGGAGGATCAGAGGAGCATCAGAGGAGCATCAGAGGAGCATCAGAGGAGCATCAGAGGAGCATCAGAGGAGCATCAGAGGAGCAGGAGCAGGAGCAGGAGCAGGAGCAGGAGCAGGAGCAGGAGCAGGAGCAGGAGCAGGAGCATCAGAGGAGCATCAGAGGAGCATCAGAGGAGCATCAGAGGAGCATCAGTGGAGCATCAGAGGAGGATCAGAGGAGGATCAGAGGAGCATCAGAGGAGCATCAGAGGAGCATCAGAGGAGCATCAGAGGAGCATCAGAGGAGCATCAGAGGAGCATCAGAGGAGGATCAGAGGAGCATCAGAGGAGCATCAGAGGAGCATCAGAGGAGCATCAGAGGAGGATCAGAGGAGCATCAGAGGAGCATCAGAGGAGCATCAGAGGAGCATCAGAGGAGCATCAGAGGAGCATCTGAGGAGCATCAGAGGAGTATCAGAGGAGCATCAGAGGAGCATCTGAGGAGCATCAGAGGAGTATCAGAGGAGCATCAGAGGAGCATCAGAGGTGCATCAGAGGAGCATCAGAGGTGCATCAGAGGAGCATCAGAGGAGCATCAGAGGAGCATCAGAGGAGCATCGGAGGAGCATCTGAGGAGCATCAGAGGAGTATCAGAGGAGCATCAGAGGAGCATCAGAGGAACATCAGAGGAGCATCTGAGGTGCATCAGAGGAGTATCAGAGGAGCATCAGAGGAGCATCAGAGGTGCATCAGAGGAGCATCAGAGGTGCAGGAGCAGGAGCAGGAGCAGGAACAGGAGCAGGAGCAGGAGCAGGAGCAGGAGCAGGAGCAGGAGCAGGAGCAGGAGCAGGAGCAGGAGCTGGAGCAGGAGCAGGAGCAGGAGCAGGAGCAGGAGCAGGAGCAGGAGCAGGAGCAGGAGCAGGAGCAGGAGCAGGAGCAGGAGCAGGAGCATCAGAGGAGCATCAGAGGAGCATCAGAGGAGCCTCAGAGGAGCATCAGAGGAGCATCAGAGGAGCATCAGAGGAGCAGCACAGGAGCATCAGAGGAGGATCACAGGAGCATCAGAGGAGCATCAGAGGAGCATCAGAGGAGCATCAGTGGAGCATCAGAGGAGCATCAGAGGAGCCTCAGAGGAGCATCAGAGGAGTATCAGAGGAGCATCAGATGAGCATCAGAGGAGCATCAGAGGAGCATCAGAGGAGGATCAGAGGAGCATCAGAGGAGCATCAGAGGAGCATCAGAGGAGCATCAGAGGAGCCTCAGAGGAGCATCAGTGGAGCATCAGAGGAGCATCAGAGGAGCATCAGAGGAGCCTCAGAGGAGCATCAGAGGAGCATCAGAGGAGCATCAGAGGAGCATCAGAGGAGCATCAGAGGAGCATCAGAGGAGCCTCAGAGGAGCATCAGTGGAGCATCAGAGGAGCATCAGAGGAGCCTCAGAGGAGCATCAGAGGAGTATCAGAGGAGCATCAGATGAGCATCAGAGGAGCATCAGAGGAGCATCAGAGGAGGATCAGAGGAGCATCAGAGGAGCATCAGAGGAGCATCAGAGGAGCATCAGAGGAGCCTCAGAGGAGCATCAGAGGAGCATCAGAGGAGCATCAGAGGAGCATCAGAGGAGCCTCAGAGGAGCATCAGAGGAGCATCAGAGGAGCATCAGAGGAGCCTCAGAGGAGCATCAGAGGAGCATCAGAGGAGCATCAGAGGAGCATCAGAGGAGCATCAGAAGAGCATCAGTGGAGCATCAGAGGAGCATCAGAGGAGCATCAGGGGAGCATCAGAGGAGCAACAGAGGAGCATCAGAGGAGCATCAGAGGAGCATCAGAGGAGCATCAGAGGAGCATCAGAGGAGCATCAGTGGAGCATCAGAGGAGCATCAGAGGAACATCAGAGGAGCATCAGAGGAGCATCAGAGGAGCATCAGAGGAGCAGGAGCAGGAGCAGGAGCAGGAGCAGGAGCAGGAGCAGGAGCAGGAGCAGGAGCAGGAGCATCAGAGCAGCATCAGATGAGCAGGAGCAGGAGCAGGAGCAGGAGCAGGAGCATGAGCAGGAGCAGGAGCAGGAGCAGGAACAGGAGCATCAGAGGATCATAGGAGGAGCATCAGAGGAGCATCAGAGGAGCATCAGAGGAGCATCAGAGGAGCATCAGAGGAGCATCAGAGGAGCATCAGAGGAGGATCAGAGGAGCATCAGAGGAGCATCAGAGGAGCATCAGAGGAGCATCAGAGGAGCATCAGAGGAGCTTCAGAGGAGCATCAGAGGAGCTTCAGAGGAGCATCAGAGGAGCATCAGAGGAGCATCAGAGGAGCATCAGAGGAGCATCAGAGGAGGATCAGAGGAGCATCAGAGGAGCATCAGAGGAGCCTCAGAGGAGCATCAGAGGAGAATCAGAGGAGCATCAGAGGAGAATCAGAGGAGCATCAGAGGAGCATAAGACGAGCATCAGAGGAGGATCAGAGGAGCATCAGAGGTGCATCAGATGAGCCTCAGAGGAGCATCAGAGGAGCAGCAGAGGAGCATCAGAGGAGGATCACAGGAGCATCAGAGGAGCATCAGAGGAGCATCAGAGGAGCATCAGAGGAGCATCAGAGGAGCATCAGAGGAGCATCAGAGGAGCATCAGAGGAGCCTCAGAGGAGCATCAGAGGAGCATCAGAGGAGCATCAGAGGAGCATCAGAGGAACAGCGAGGAGCATCAGATGAGCATCAGAGGAGCATCACAGGAGCATCAGAGGAGCATCAGAGGAGCATCACAGGAGCATCAGAGGAGCATCATTGGAGCATCAGTGGAGCATCAGAGGAACAGCAGAGGAGCATCAGATGAGCATCAGAGGAGCATCACAGGAGCATCAGAGGAGCATCAGAGGAGCATCACAGGAGCATCAGAGGAGCATCATTGGAGCATCAGAGGAGCATCAGAGGAGCATCAGAGGAGCATCAGAGGAGCATCAGAGGAGCATCAGAGGAGCATCAGAGGAGCATCAGAGGAGCATCAGAGGAGCATCAGAGGAGCATCAGAGGAGCATCAGAGGAGCATCAGATGAGGATCAGAGGAGCATCAGAGGAGCATCAGAGGAGCCTCAGAGGAGCATCAGAGGAGCATCAGAGGAGCATCAGAGGAGCAGCAGAGGAGCATCAGAGGAGGATCACAGGAGCATCAGAGGAGCATCACAGGATCATCAGAGGAGCATCAGAGGAGCATCAGAGGAGCATCAGAGGAGCAGCAGAGGAGGATCAGAGGAGCATCAGAGGAGCATCAGAGGAGCATTAGAGGAGCATCAGAGGAGCATCAGAGGAGCATCAGAGGAGCATCAGAGGAGCATCAGAGTAGCATCAGAGGAGCATCAGAGGAGCATCAGAGGAGCATCAGAGGAGCATCAGAGGAGCATCAGAGGAGGATGAGAGGAGCATAAGAGGAGCATCAGAGGAGCATCAGAGGAGCATCAGAGGAGAATCAGAGGAGCATCAGTTGAGCATCAGAGGAGCAGCAGAGGAGCATCAGAGGAGCATCACAGGAGCATCAGAGGAGCATCAGAGGAGCATCAGAGGAGCATCAGAGGTGGATCAGAGGAGCATCAGAGGAGCATCAGAGGAGCATCAGAGGAGCATCAGAGGAGAATCAGAGGAGCATCAGATGAGCATCAGAGGAGCAGCAGAGGAGCATCAGAGGAGCATCACAGGAGCATCAGAGGAGCATCAGAGGAGTATCAGAGGAGCATCAGAGGAGCATCAGAGGAGCATCAGAGGAGCATCAGAGGAGCATCAGAGGAGCCTCAGAGGAGCATCAGAGGAGCATCAGAGGAGCATCAGAGGAGCATCAGAGGAGGATCAGAGGAGCACCAGAGGAGCATCAGAGGAGCATCAGAGGAGCATCAGAGGAGCATCAGAGGAGAATCAGATCAGCATCAGAGGAGCAGCAGAGGAGCATCAGAGGAGCATCACAGGAGCATCAGAGGAGCATCAGTGGAGCATCAGAGGAGCATCACAGGAGCATCAGAGGAGCATCAGAGGAGCATCAGAGGAGCATCAGAGGAGCATCAGAGGAGCATCAGAGGAGCCTCAGAGGAGCATCAGAGGAGCATCAGAGGAGCATCAGAGGAGCATCAGAGGAGGATCAGAGGAGCATCAGAGGAGCATCAGAGGAGCAGGAGCAGGAGCAGGAGCAGGAGCAGGAGCAGGAGCATCAGAGGCCATCAGAGGAGCATCAGAGGAGCAGGAGCAGGAGCAGGAGCATCAGAGGAGCATCAGAGGAGCATCAGAGGAGCGTCAGAGGAGCATCAGAGGAGCATCAGAGGAGCATCAGAGGAGCATCAGAGGAGCATCAGAGGAGCATCAGTGGAGCATCAGAGGAGCATCAGTGGAGCATCAGAGGAGGATCAGAGGAGCATAAGAGGAGCATCAGAGGAGCATCAGAGGAGCATCAGAGGAGCATCAGAGGAGCATCAGAGGAGCATCAGAGGAGCATCAGAGGAGCAGGAGCAGGAGCAGGAGCAGGAGCAGGAGCAGGAGCAGGAGCAGGAGCAGGAGCAGGAGCATCAGAGGAGCATCAGAGGAGCATCAGAGGAGCATCAGAGGAGCATCAGTGGAGCATCAGAGGAGGATCAGAGGAGGATCAGAGGAGCATCAGAGGAGCATCAGAGGAGCATCAGAGGAGCATCAGAGGAGCATCAGAGGAGCATCAGAGGAGCATCAGAGGAGGATCAGAGGAGCATCAGAGGAGCATCAGAGGAGCATCAGAGGAGCATCAGAGGAGCATCAGAGGAGCATCTGAGGAGTATCAGAGGAGTATCAGAGGAGCATCAGAGGAGCATCTGAGGAGCATCAGAGGAGTATCAGAGGAGCATCAGAGGAGCATCAGAGGAGCATCAGAGGAGCATCTGAGGAGCATCAGAGGAGTATCAGAGGAGCATCAGAGGTGCATCTGAGGAGCATCAGAGGAGTATCAGAGGAGCATCAGAGGAGCATCAGAGGTGCATCAGAGGAGCATCAGAGGTGCATCAGAGGAGCATCAGAGGAGCATCAGAGGAGCATCAGAGGAGCATCGGAGGAGCATCTGAGGAGCATCAGAGGAGTATCAGAGGAGCATCAGAGGAGCATCAAAGGAGCAGGAGCAGGAGCAGGAGCATCAGAGGAGCATCAGAGGAGCATCAGAGGAGCGTCAGAGGAGCATCAGAGGAGCATCAGAGGAGCATCAGAGGAGCATCAGAGGAGCATCAGAGGAGCATCAGTGGAGCATCAGAGGAGCATCAGTGGAGCATCAGAGGAGGATCAGAGGAGCATCAGAGGAGCATCAGAGGAGCATCAGAGGAGCATCAGAGGAGCATCAGAGGAGCATCCGATGAGCATCAGAGGAGCATCAGAGGAGCAGGAGCAGGAGCAGGAGCAGGAGCAGGAGCAGGAGCAGGAGCAGGAGCAGGAGCAGCAGCATCAGAGGAGCATCAGAGGAGCATCAGAGGAGCATCAGTGGAGCATCAGAGGAGGATCAGAGGAGGATCAGAGGAGCATCAGAGGAGCATCAGAGGAGCATCAGAGGAGCATCAGAGGAGCATCAGAGGAGCATCAGAGGAGCATCAGAGGAGCATCAGAGGAGGATCAGAGGAGCATCAGAGGAGCATCAGAGGAGCATCAGAGGAGCATCAGAGGAGCATCAGAAGAGCATCAGAGGAGGATCAGAGGAGCATCAGAGGAGCATCAGAGGAGCATCAGAGGAGCATCATAGGAGCATCTGAGGAGCATCAGAGGAGTATCAGAGGAGCATCAGAGGAGCATCTGAGGAGCATCAGAGGAGTATCAGAGGAGCATCAGAGGAGCATCAGAGGAGCATCAGAGGTGCATCAGAGGAGCATCAGAGGAGCATCAGAGGAGCATCAGAGGAGCATCGGAGGAGCATCTGAGGAGCATCAGAGGAGTATCAGAGGAGCATCGGAGGAGCATCAGAGGAGCATCAGAGGAGCATCTGAGGAGCATCAGAGGAGTATCAGAGGAGCATCAGAGGAGCATCAGAGGTGCATCAGAGGAGCATCAGAGGTGCAGGAGCAGGAGCAGGAACAGGAGCAGGAGCAGGAGCAGGAGCAGGAGCAGGAGCAGGAGCAGGAGCAGGAGCAGGAGCAGGAGCAGGAGCAGGAGCAGGAGCAGGAGCAGGAGCAGGAGCAGGAGCAGGAGCAGGAGCAGGAGCATCAGAGGAGCATCAGAGGAGCATCAGAGGAGCCTCAGAAGAGCATCAGAGGAGCATCAGAGGAGCATCAGAGGAGCAGCACAGGAGCATCAGAGGAGGATCACAGGAGCATCAGAGGAGCATCAGAGGAGCATCAGAGGAGCATCAGAGGAGCATCAGAGGAGCATCAGAAGAGCATCAGTGGAGCATCAGAGGAGCATCAGAGGAGCATCAGGGGAGCATCAGAGGAGCAACAGAGGAGCATCAGAGGAGCATTAGAGGAGCATCAGAGGAGCATCAGAGGAGCATCAGAGGAGCATCAGTGGAGCATCAGAGGAGCATCAGAGGAACATCAGAGGAGCATCAGAGGAGCATCAGAGGAGCATCAGAGGAGCAGGAGCAGGAGCAGGAGCAGGAGCAGGAGCAGGAGCAGGAGCAGGAGCAGGAGCAGGAGCAGGAGCAGGAGCATCAGAGGAGCATCAGATGAGCAGGAGCAGGAGCAGGAGCAGGAGCAGGAGCATGAGCAGGAGCAGGAGCAGGAGCAGGAGCAGGAGCATCAGAGGATCATAGGAGGAGCATCAGAGGAGCATCAGAGGAGCATCAGAGGAGCATCAGAGGAGCATCAGAGGAGCATCAGAGGAGGATCAGAGGAGCATCAGAGGAGCATCAGAGGAGCATCAGAGGAGCATCAGAGGAGCATCAGAGGAGCTTCAGAGGAGCATCAGAGGAGCTTCAGAGGAGCATCAGAGGAGCATCAGAGGAGCATCAGAGGAGCATCAGAGGAGCATCAGAGGAGGATCAGAGGAGCATCAGAGGAGCATCAGAGGAGCCTCAGAGGAGCATCAGAGGAGCATCAGAGGAGCATCAGAGGAGCATCAGAGGAGCATCAGACGAGCATCAGAGGAGGATCAGACGAGCATCAGAGGTGCATCAGAGGAGCCTCAGAGGAGCATCAGAGGAGCAGCAGAGGAGCATCAGAGGAGGATCACAGGAGCATCAGAGGAGCATCACAGGAGCATCAGAGGAGCATCAGAGGAGCATCAGAGGAGCATCAGAGGAGCATCAGAGGAGCATCAGAGGAGCATCAGAGGAGCATCAGAGGAGCCTCAGAGGAGCATCAGAGGAGCATCAGAGGAGCATCAGAGGAGCATCAGAGGAACAGCGAGGAGCATCAGATGAGCATCAGAGGAGCATCACAGGAGCATCAGAGGAGCATCAGAGGAGCATCACAGGAGCATCAGAGGAGCATCATTGGAGCATCAGTGGAGCATCAGAGGAACAGCAGAGGAGCATCAGATGAGCATCAGAGGAGCATCACAGGAGCATCAGAGGAGCATCAGAGGAGCATCACAGGAGCATGAGAGGAGCATCAGAGGAGCATCAGAGGAGGATCAGAGGAGCATCAGAGGAGCATCAGAGGAGCATCAGAGGAGCATCAGATGAGGATCAGAGGAGCATCAGAGGAGCATCAGAGGAGCATCAGAGGAGCATCAGAGGAGAATCAGAGGAGCATCAGAGGAGCATCAGAGGAGCATCAGAGGAGGATCAGAGGAGCATCAGAGGAGCATCAGAGGTGCAGGAGCAGGAGCAGGAACAGGAGCAGGAGCAGGAGCAGGAGCAGGAGCAGGAGCAGGAGCAGGAGCAGGAGCAGGAGCAGGAGCAGGAGCAGGAGCAGGAGCAGGAGCAGGAGCAGGAGCAGGAGCAGGAGCAGGAGCAGGAGCAGGAGCATCAGAGGAGCATCAGAGGAGCATCAGAGGAGCCTCAGAGGAGCATCAGAGGAGCATCAGAGGAGCATCAGAGGAGCAGCACAGGAGCATCAGAGGAGGATCACAGGAGCATCAGAGGAGCATCAGAGGAGCATCAGAGGAGCATCAGAGGAGCATCAGAGGAGCATCAGAAGAGCATCAGTGGAGCATCAGAGGAGCATCAGAGGAGCATCAGGGGAGCATCAGAGGAGCAACAGAGGAGCATCAGAGGAGCATTAGAGGAGCATCAGAGGAGCATCAGAGGAGCATCAGAGGAGCATCAGTGGAGCATCAGAGGAGCATCAGAGGAACATCAGAGGAGCATCAGAGGAGCATCAGAGGAGCATCAGAGGAGCAGGAGCAGGAGCAGGAGCAGGAGCAGGAGCAGGAGCAGGAGCAGGAGCAGGAGCAGGAGCAGGAGCAGGAGCATCAGAGGAGCATCAGATGAGCAGGAGCAGGAGCAGGAGCAGGAGCAGGAGCATGAGCAGGAGCAGGAGCAGGAGCAGGAGCAGGAGCATCAGAGGATCATAGGAGGAGCATCAGAGGAGCATCAGAGGAGCATCAGAGGAGCATCAGAGGAGCATCAGAGGAGCATCAGAGGAGGATCAGAGGAGCATCAGAGGAGCATCAGAGGAGCATCAGAGGAGCATCAGAGGAGCATCAGAGGAGCTTCAGAGGAGCATCAGAGGAGCTTCAGAGGAGCATCAGAGGAGCATCAGAGGAGCATCAGAGGAGCATCAGAGGAGCATCAGAGGAGGATCAGAGGAGCATCAGAGGAGCATCAGAGGAGCCTCAGAGGAGCATCAGAGGAGCATCAGAGGAGCATCAGAGGAGCATCAGAGGAGCATCAGACGAGCATCAGAGGAGGATCAGACGAGCATCAGAGGTGCATCAGAGGAGCCTCAGAGGAGCATCAGAGGAGCAGCAGAGGAGCATCAGAGGAGGATCACAGGAGCATCAGAGGAGCATCACAGGAGCATCAGAGGAGCATCAGAGGAGCATCAGAGGAGCATCAGAGGAGCATCAGAGGAGCATCAGAGGAGCATCAGAGGAGCATCAGAGGAGCCTCAGAGGAGCATCAGAGGAGCATCAGAGGAGCATCAGAGGAGCATCAGAGGAACAGCGAGGAGCATCAGATGAGCATCAGAGGAGCATCACAGGAGCATCAGAGGAGCATCAGAGGAGCATCACAGGAGCATCAGAGGAGCATCATTGGAGCATCAGTGGAGCATCAGAGGAACAGCAGAGGAGCATCAGATGAGCATCAGAGGAGCATCACAGGAGCATCAGAGGAGCATCAGAGGAGCATCACAGGAGCATGAGAGGAGCATCAGAGGAGCATCAGAGGAGGATCAGAGGAGCATCAGAGGAGCATCAGAGGAGCATCAGAGGAGCATCAGATGAGGATCAGAGGAGCATCAGAGGAGCATCAGAGGAGCATCAGAGGAGCATCAGAGGAGAATCAGAGGAGCATCAGAGGAGCATCAGAGGAGCATGAGAGGAGGATCAGAGGAGCATCAGAGGAGCATCAGAGGAGCCTCAGAGGAGCATCAGAGGAGCATCAGAGGAGCATCAGAGGAGCATCAGAGGAGCAGCAGAGGAGCATCAGAGGAGGATCACAGGAGCATCAGAGGAGCATCACAGGATAATCAGAGGAGCATCAGAGGAGCATCAGAGGAGCATCAGAGGAGCATCAGAGGAGCCTCAGAGGAGCATCAGAGGAGCATCAGAGGAGCATCAGAAGAGCATCAGAGGAGCATCAGAGGAGCATCGGAGGAGCATCTGAGGAGCATCAGAGGAGTATCAGAGGAGCATCGGAGGAGCATCAGAGGAGCATCAGAGGAGCCTCAGAGGAGCATCAGAGGAGCATCAGAGGAGCATCAGAGGAGCATCAGAGGAGGATCAGAGGAGCATCAGAGGAGCATCAGAGGAGCAGGAGCAGGAGCAGGAGCAGGAGCAGGAGCAGGAGCATCAGAGGTCATCAGAGGAGCATCAGAGGAGCAGGAGCAGGAGCAGGAGCATTAGATGAGCATCAGAGGAGCATCAGAGGAGCGTCAGAGGAGCATCAGAGGAGCATCAGAGGAGCATCAGAGGAGCATCAGAGGAGCATCAGAGGAGCATCAGTGGAGCATCAGAGGAGCATCAGTGGAGCATCAGAGGAGGATCAGAGGAGCATCAGAGGAGCATCAGAGGAGCATCAGAGGAGCATCAGAGGAGCATCAGAGGAGCATCAGAGGAGCATCAGAGGAGCAGGAGCAGGAGCAGGAGCAGGAGCAGGAGCAGGAGCAGGAGCAGGAGCAGGAGCATCAGAGGAGCATCAGAGGAGCATCAGAGGAGCATCAGAGGAGCATCAGTGGAGCATCAGAGGAGGATCAGAGGAGGATCAGAGGAGCATCAGAGGAGCATCAGAGGAGCATCAGAGGAGCATCAGAGGAGCATCAGAGGAGCATCAGAGGAGCATCAGAGGAGGATCAGAGGAGCATCAGAGGAGCATCAGAGGAGCATCAGAGGAGCATCAGAGGAGCATCAGAGGAGCATCAGAGGAGCATCAGAGGAGGATCAGAGGAGCATCAGAGGAGCATCAGAGGAGCATCAGAGGAGCATCAGAGGAGCATCAGAGGAGCATCTGAGGAGCATCAGAGGAGTATCAGAGGAGCATCAGAGGAGCATCTGAGGAGCATCAGAGGAGTATCAGAGGAGCATCAGAGGAGCATCAGAGGTGCATCAGAGGAGCATCAGAGGTGCATCAGAGGAGCATCAGAGGAGCATCAGAGGAGCATCAGAGGAGCATCGGAGGAGCATCTGAGGAGCATCAGAGGAGTATCAGAGGAGCATCAGAGGAGCATCAGAGGAACATCAGAGGAGCATCTGAGGTGCATCAGAGGAGTATCAGAGGAGCATCAGAGGAGCATCAGAGGAGCATCAGAGGTGCATCAGAGGAGCATCAGAGGTGCAGGAGCAGGAGCAGGAGCAGGAACAGGAGCAGGAGCAGGAGCAGGAGCAGGAGCAGGAGCAGGAGCAGGAGCAGGAGCAGGAGCTGGAGCAGGAGCAGGAGCAGGAGCAGGAGCAGGAGCAGGAGCAGGAGCAGGAGCAGGAGCAGGAGCAGGAGCATCAGAGGAGCATCAGAGGAGCATCAGAGGAGCCTCAGAGGAGCATCAGAGGAGCATCAGAGGAGCATCAGAGGAGCAGCACAGGAGCATCAGAGGAGGATCACAGGAGCATCAGAGGAGCATCAGAGGAGCATCAGAGGAGCATCAGTGGAGCATCAGAGGAGCATCAGAGGAGCCTCAGAGGAGCATCAGAGGAGTATCAGAGGAGCATCAGATGAGCATCAGAGGAGCATCAGAGGAGCATCAGAGGAGGATCAGAGGAGCATCAGAGGAGCATCAGAGGAGCATCAGAGGAGCATCAGAGGAGCCTCAGAGGAGCATCAGAGGAGCATCAGAGGAGCATCAGAGGAGCATCAGAGGAGCCTCAGAGGAGCATCAGAGGAGCATCAGAGGAGCATCAGAGGAGCATCAGAGGAGCATCAGAGGAGCATCAGAGGAGCATCAGAGGAGCATCAGAGGAGGATCAGAGGAGCATCAGAGGAGCATCAGAGGAGCATCAGAGGAGCATCAGAGGAGCATCAGAGGAGCTTCAGAGGAGCATCAGAGGAGCTTCAGAGGAGCATCAGAGGAGCATCAGAGGAGCATCAGAGGAGCATCAGAGGAGCATCAGAGGAGGATCAGAGGAGCATCAGAGGAGCATCAGAGGAGCCTCAGAGGAGCATCAGAGGAGAATCAGAGGAGCATCAGAGGAGAATCAGAGGAGCATCAGAGGAGCATAAGACGAGCATCAGAGGAGGATCAGAGGAGCATCAGAGGTGCATCAGATGAGCCTCAGAGGAGCATCAGAGGAGCAGCAGAGGAGCATCAGAGGAGGATCACAGGAGCATCAGAGGAGCATCAGAGGAGCATCAGAGGAGCATCAGAGGAGCATCAGAGGAGCATCAGAGGAGCATCAGAGGAGCATCAGAGGAGCATCAGAGGAGCCTCAGAGGAGCATCAGAGGAGCATCAGAGGAGCATCAGAGGAGCATCAGAGGAACAGCGAGGAGCATCAGATGAGCATCAGAGGAGCATCACAGGAGCATCAGAGGAGCATCAGAGGAGCATCACAGGAGCATCAGAGGAGCATCATTGGAGCGTCAGTGGAGCATCAGAGGAACAGCAGAGGAGCATCAGATGAGCATCAGAGGAGCATCACAGGAGCATCAGAGGAGCATCATTGGAGCATCAGAGGAGCATCAGAGGAGCATCAGAGGAGCATCAGAGGAGCATCAGAGGAGCATCAGAGGAGCATCAGAGGAGCATCAGAGGAGCATCAGAGGAGCATCAGAGGAGCATCAGATGAGGATCAGAGGAGCATCAGAGGAGCATCAGAGGAGCCTCAGAGGAGCATCAGAGGAGCATCAGAGGAGCATCAGAGGAGCAGCAGAGGAGCATCAGAGGAGGATCACAGGAGCATCAGAGGAGCATCACAGGATCATCAGAGGAGCATCAGAGGAGCATCAGAGGAGCATCAGAGGAGCAGCAGAGGAGGATCAGAGGAGCATCAGAGGAGCATCAGAGGAGCATCAGAGGAGCATCAGAGGAGCATCAGAGGAGCATCAGAGGAGCATCAGAGGAGCATCAGAGTAGCATCAGAGGAGCATCAGAGGAGCATCAGTGGAGCATCAGAGGAGCATCAGAGGAGCATCAGAGGAGGATGAGAGGAGCATAAGAGGAGCATCAGAGGAGCATCAGAGGAGCATCAGAGGAGAATCAGAGGAGCATCAGTTGAGCATCAGAGGAGCAGCAGAGGAGCATCAGAGGAGCATCACAGGAGCATCAGAGGAGCATCAGAGGAGCATCAGAGGAGCATCAGAGGTGGATCAGAGGAGCATCAGAGGAGCATCAGAGGAGAATCAGAGGAGCATCAGAGGAGAATCAGAGGAGCATCAGATGAGCATCAGAGGAGCAGCAGAGGAGCATCAGAGGAGCATCACAGGAGCATCAGAGGAGCATCAGAGGAGTATCAGAGGAGCATCAGAGGAGCATCAGAGGAGCATCAGAGGAGCATCAGAGGAGCATCAGAGGAGCCTCAGAGGAGCATCAGAGGAGCATCAGAGGAGCATCAGAGGAGGATCAGAGGAGCACCAGAGGAGCATCAGAGGAGCATCAGAGGAGCATCAGAGGAGCATCAGAGGAGAATCAGATCAGCATCAGAGGAGCAGCAGAGGAGCATCAGAGGAGCATCACAGGAGCATCAGAGGAGCATCAGTGGAGCATCAGAGGAGCATCACAGGAGCATCAGAGGAGCATCAGAGGAGCATCAGAGGAGCATCAGAGGAGCATCAGAGGAGCCTCAGAGGAGCATCAGAGGAGCATCAGAGGAGCATCAGAGGAGCATCAGAGGAGGATCAGAGGAGCATCAGAGGAGCATCAGAGGAGCAGGAGCAGGAGCAGGAGCAGGAGCAGGAGCAGGAGCATCAGAGGCCATCAGAGGAGCATCAGAGGAGCAGGAGCAGGAGCAGGAGCATCAGAGGAGCATCAGAGGAGCATCAGAGGAGCGTCAGAGGAGCATCAGAGGAGCATCAGAGGAGCATCAGAGGAGCATCAGAGGAGCATCAGAGGAGCATCAGTGGAGCATCAGAGGAGCATCAGTGGAGCATCAGAGGAGGATCAGAGGAGCATAAGAGGAGCATCAGAGGAGCATCAGAGGAGCATCAGAGGAGCATCAGAGGAGCATCAGAGGAGCATCAGAGGAGCATCAGAGGAGCAGGAGCAGGAGCAGGAGCAGGAGCAGGAGCAGGAGCAGGAGCAGGAGCAGGAGCAGGAGCATCAGAGGAGCATCAGAGGAGCATCAGAGGAGCATCAGAGGAGCATCAGTGGAGCATCAGAGGAGGATCAGAGGAGGATCAGAGGAGCATCAGAGGAGCATCAGAGGAGCATCAGAGGAGCATCAGAGGAGCATCAGAGGAGCATCAGAGGAGCATCAGAGGAGGATCAGAGGAGCATCAGAGGAGCATCAGAGGAGCATCAGAGGAGCATCAGAGGAGCATCAGAGGAGCATCTGAGGAGCATCAGAGGAGTATCAGAGGAGCATCAGAGGAGCATCTGAGGAGCATCAGAGGAGTATCAGAGGAGCATCAGAGGAGCATCAGAGGAGCATCAGAGGAGCATCTGAGGAGCATCAGAGGAGTATCAGAGGAGCATCAGAGGTGCATCTGAGGAGCATCAGAGGAGTATCAGAGGAGCATCAGAGGAGCATCAGAGGTGCATCAGAGGAGCATCAGAGGTGCATCAGAGGAGCATCAGAGGAGCATCAGAGGAGCATCAGAGGAGCATCGGAGGAGCATCTGAGGAGCATCAGAGGAGTATCAGAGGAGCATCAGAGGAGCATCAGAGGAGCAGGAGCAGGAGCAGGAGCATCAGAGGAGCATCAGAGGAGCATCAGAGGAGCGTCAGAGGAGCATCAGAGGAGCATCAGAGGAGCATCAGAGGAGCATCAGAGGAGCATCAGAGGAGCATCAGTGGAGCATCAGAGGAGCATCAGTGGAGCATCAGAGGAGGATCAGAGGAGCATCAGAGGAGCATCAGAGGAGCATCAGAGGAGCATCAGAGGAGCATCAGAGGAGCATCCGATGAGCATCAGAGGAGCATCAGAGGAGCAGGAGCAGGAGCAGGAGCAGGAGCAGGAGCAGGAGCAGGAGCAGGAGCAGGAGCAGGAGCATCAGAGGAGCATCAGAGGAGCATCAGAGGAGCATCAGTGGAGCATCAGAGGAGGATCAGAGGAGGATCAGAGGAGCATCAGAGGAGCATCAGAGGAGCATCAGAGGAGCATCAGAGGAGCATCAGAGGAGCATCAGAGGAGCATCAGAGGAGCATCAGAGGAGGATCAGAGGAGCATCAGAGGAGCATAAGAGGAGCATCAGAGGAGCATCAGAGGAGCATCAGAAGAGCATCAGAGGAGGATCAGAGGAGCATCAGAGGAGCATCAGAGGAGCATCAGAGGAGCATCATAGGAGCATCTGAGGAGCATCAGAGGAGTATCAGAGGAGCATCAGAGGAGCATCTGAGGAGCATCAGAGGAGTATCAGAGGAGCATCAGAGGAGCATCAGAGGAGCATCAGAGGTGCATCAGAGGAGCATCAGAGGAGCATCAGAGGAGCATCAGAGGAGCATCGGAGGAGCATCTGAGGAGCATCAGAGGAGTATCAGAGGAGCATCGGAGGAGCATCAGAGGAGCATCAGAGGAGCATCTGAGGAGCATCAGAGGAGTATCAGAGGAGCATCAGAGGAGCATCAGAGGTGCATCAGAGGAGCATCAGAGGTGCAGGAGCAGGAGCAGGAACAGGAGCAGGAGCAGGAGCAGGAGCAGGAGCAGGAGCAGGAGCAGGAGCAGGAGCAGGAGCAGGAGCAGGAGCAGGAGCAGGAGCATCAGAGGAGCATCAGAGGAGCATCAGAGGAGCCTCAGAGGAGCATCAGAGGAGCATCAGAGGAGCATCAGAGGAGCAGCACAGGAGCATCAGAGGAGGATCACAGGAGCATCAGAGGAGCATCAGAGGAGCATCAGAGGAGCATCAGAGGAGCATCAGAGGAGCATCAGAAGAGCATCAGTGGAGCATCAGAGGAGCATCAGAGGAGCATCAGGGGAGCATCAGAGGAGCAACAGAGGAGCATCAGAGGAGCATTAGAGGAGCATCAGAGGAGCATCAGAGGAGCATCAGAGGAGCATCAGTGGAGCATCAGAGGAGCATCAGAGGAACATCAGAGGAGCATCAGAGGAGCATCAGAGGAGCATCAGAGGAGCAGGAGCAGGAGCAGGAGCAGGAGCAGGAGCAGGAGCAGGAGCAGGAGCAGGAGCAGGAGCAGGAGCAGGAGCATCAGAGGAGCATCAGATGAGCAGGAGCAGGAGCAGGAGCAGGAGCAGGAGCATGAGCAGGAGCAGGAGCAGGAGCAGGAGCAGGAGCATCAGAGGATCATAGGAGGAGCATCAGAGGAGCATCAGAGGAGCATCAGAGGAGCATCAGAGGAGCATCAGAGGAGCATCAGAGGAGGATCAGAGGAGCATCAGAGGAGCATCAGAGGAGCATCAGAGGAGCATCAGAGGAGCATCAGAGGAGCTTCAGAGGAGCATCAGAGGAGCTTCAGAGGAGCATCAGAGGAGCATCAGAGGAGCATCAGAGGAGCATCAGAGGAGCATCAGAGGAGGATCAGAGGAGCATCAGAGGAGCATCAGAGGAGCCTCAGAGGAGCATCAGAGGAGCATCAGAGGAGCATCAGAGGAGCATCAGAGGAGCATCAGACGAGCATCAGAGGAGGATCAGACGAGCATCAGAGGTGCATCAGAGGAGCCTCAGAGGAGCATCAGAGGAGCAGCAGAGGAGCATCAGAGGAGGATCACAGGAGCATCAGAGGAGCATAGGAGCATCAGAGGAGCATCAGAGGAGCATCAGAGAGGCATCAGAGGAGCATCAGAGGAGCATCAGAGGAGCATCAGAGGAGCATCAGAGGAGCCTCAGAGGAGCATCAGAGGAGCATCAGAGGAGCATCAGAGGAGCATCAGAGGAACAGCGAGGAGCATCAGATGAGCATCAGAGGAGCATCACAGGAGCATCAGAGGAGCATCAGAGGAGCATCACAGGAGCATCAGAGGAGCATCATTGGAGCATCAGTGGAGCATCAGAGGAACAGCAGAGGAGCATCAGATGAGCATCAGAGGAGCATCACAGGAGCATCAGAGGAGCATCAGAGGAGCATCAGAGGAGCATCAGAGGAGCATCAGATGAGGATCAGAGGAGCATCAGAGGAGCATCAGAGGAGCATCAGAGGAGCATCAGAGGAGAATCAGAGGAGCATCAGAGGAGCATCAGAGGAGCATCAGAGGAGGATCAGAGGAGCATCAGAGGAGCATCAGAGGAGCCTCAGAGGAGCATCAGAGGAGCATCAGAGGAGCATCAGAGGAGCATCAGAGGAGCAGCAGAGGAGCATCAGAGGAGGATCACAGGAGCATCAGAGGAGCATCACAGGATAATCAGAGGAGCATCAGAGGAGCATCAGAGGAGCATCAGAGGAGCATCAGAGGAGCCTCAGAGGAGCATCAGAGGAGCATCAGAGGAGCATCAGAAGAGCATCAGAGGAGCATCAGAGGAGCATCAGAGGAGGATATGAGGAGCATCAGAGGAGCATGAGAGGAGCATCAGAGGAGCATCAGAGGAGCATCAGAGTAGCATCAGAGGAGCATCAGAGGAGCATCAGAGGAGCATCAGAGGAGCATCAGAGAGGCATCAGAGGAGCATCAGAGGAGGATCAGAGGAGCATCAGAGGAGCATCAGAGGAGCATCAGAGGAGCATCAGAGGAGCATCAGTGGAGCATCAGTGGAGCATCAGAGGAGCATCAGAGGAGCATCACAGGAGCATCAGAGGAGAATCAGAGGAGAATCAGAGGAGCCTCAGAGGAGAATCAGAGGAGCATCAGAGGAGCATCAGAGGAGCCTCAGAGGAGCCTCAGAGGAGCCTCAGAGGAGCCTCAGAGGAGCATCAGAGGAGCATCAGAGGAGCATCAGAGGAGCATCAGAGGAGCATCAGAGGAGCATCAGAGGAGGATCAGAGGAGGATCAGAGGAGCATCAGAGCAGCATCAGAGGAGCATCAGAGGAGCATCAGAGGAGCATCAGAGGAGCATCACAGGAGCATCACAGGAGCATCACAGGAGCATCAGAGGTGCATCATTGGAGCATCAGAGGAGCATCAGAGGAGCATCAGAGGAGCATCAGAAGAGCATCAGAGGAGCATCAGAGGAGCATCAGAGGAGCATCAGAGGAGCATCAGAGGAGCATCAGAGGAGCATCAGTGGAGCATCAGAGGAGCATCAGAGGAGCATCAGAGGAACATCAGAGGAGCATCAGAGGAGCAGGAGCAGGAGCAGGAGCAGGAGCAGGAGCAGGAGCAGGAGCAGGTGCAGGAGCAGGAGCATCAGAGGAGCATCAGAGGAGCAGGAGCAGGAGCAGGAGCAGGAGCAGGAGCATTAGCAGGAGCAGGAGCAGGAGCAGGAGCAGGAGCAGGAGCAGGAGCAGGAGCAGGAGCAGGAGCAGGAGCAGGAGCAGGAGCAGGAGCAGGAGCAGGAGCAGGAGCAGGAGCAGGAGCAGGAGCAGGAGCATCAGAGGAGCATCAGAGGAGCATCTGAGGTCATCAGAGGAGCATCAGAGGAGCAGGAGTAGGAGTAGGAGCATCAGAGGAGCATCAGAGGAGCATCAGAGGAGCATCAGAGGAGCATCAGAGGAGCATCAGAGGAGCATCAGAGGAGCATCAGAGGAGCATCAGTGGAGCATCAGAGGAGCATCAGTGGAGCATCAGAGGAGCATCAGAGGAGCATCAGAGGAGCATCAGAGGAGCATCAGAGGAGCATCAGAGGAGCATCAGAGGAGCATCAGAGGAGGATCAGAGGAGCATCAGTGGAGCATCAGAGGAGCATCAGAGGAGGATCAGAGGAGCATCAGAGGAGCATCAGAGGAGCATCAGAGGAGGATCAGAGGAGCATCAGAGGAGCATTAGAGGAGCATCAGAGGAGGATCACAGGAGCATCAGAGGAGCATCAGAGGAGCATCAGAGGAGCATCAGAGGAGCATCAGATGAGCATCAGAGGAGCATCAGAGGAGCATCAGAGGAGCCTCTGAGGAGCATCAGAGGAGCATCAGAGGAGCATCAAAGGAGCATCAGAGGAGCATCAGAGGAGGATCAGAGGAGATCAGAGGAGCATCAGAGGAGCATCAGAGGAGCATCAGAGGAGCATCAGAGGAGCATCAGAGGAGCATCAGAGTAGCATCAGTGTAGCATCAGAGGAGCATCAGAGGAGCATCAGAGGAGCATCAGAGGAGCATCAGAGGAGCATCAGAGGAGGATCAGAGGAGGATCAGAGGAGCATAAGAAGAGCATCAGAGGAGCATCAGAGGAGCATCAGAGGAGCATCAGAGGAGCATCAGATGGGCATCAGAGGAGCAGCAGAGGAGCATCAGTGGAGCATCAGAGGAGCATCAGAGGAGCATCAGAGGAGCATCAGAGGAGCATCAGAGGAGCATCAGAGGAGCATCAGACAGCATCAGAGGAGCATCAGAGGAGCATCAGAGGAGAATCAGAGGAGCATCAGAGGAGCAGCAGAGGAGCATCACAGGAGCATCAGAGGAGCATCAGAGGAGCATCAGAGGAGCATCAGAGGAGCATCAGAGGAGCATCAGAGGAGCCTCAGAGGAGCATCAGAGGAGCATCAGTGGAGCATCAGAGGAGCATCAGAGGAGCATCAGTGGAGCATCAGAGGAGCATCAGAGGAGCATCAGAGAGGCATCAGAGGAGCATCAGAGGAGCATCAGAGGAGGATCAGAGGAGCATCAGAGGAGCATCAGAGGAGCATCAGAGGAGCATCAGAGGAGCATCAGAGGAGCATCAGTGGAGCATCAGAGGAGGATCAGAGGAGCATCAGAGGAGCATCACAGGAGCATCAGAGGAGCTTCAGAGGAGCATCAGAGGAGCCTCAGAGGAGAATCAGAGGAGCATCAGAGGAGCATCAGAGGAGCCTCAGAGGAGCCTCAGAGGAGCCTCAGAGGAGCCTCAGAGGAGCATCAGAGGAGCATCAGAGGAGCATCAGAGGAGCATCAGAGGAGCATCAGAGGAGCATCAGAGGAGCATCAGAGGAGGATCAGAGGAGGATCAGAGAAGCATCAGAGCAGCATCAGAGGAGCATCAGAGGAGCATCAGAGGAGCATCAGAGGAGCATCACAGGAGCATCACAGGAGCATCACAGGAGCATCAGAGGTGCATCATTGGAGCATCAGAGGAGCATCAGAGGAGCATCAGAGGAGCATCAGAAGAGCATCAGAGGAGCATCAGAGGAGCATCAGAGGAGCATCAGAGGAGCATCAGAGGAGCATCAGTGGAGCATCAGAGGAGCATCAGAGGAGCATCAGAGGAACATCAGAGGAGCATCAGAGGAGCAGGAGCAGGAGCAGGAGCAGGAGCAGGAGCAGGAGCAGGAGCAGGTGCAGGAGCAGGAGCATCAGAGGAGCATCAGAGGAGCAGGAGCAGGAGCAGGAGCAGGAGCAGGAGCAGGAGCAGGAGCAGGAGCAGGAGCAGGAGCAGGAGCAGGAGCAGGAGCAGGAGCAGGAGCAGGAGCAGGAGCAGGAGCAGGAGCAGGAGCAGGAGCAGGAGCAGGAGCAGGAGCAGGAGCAGGAGCATCAGAGGAGCATCAGAGGAGCATCAGAGGTCATCAGAGGAGCATCAGAGGAGCAGGAGTAGGAGTAGGAGCATCAGAGGAGCATCAGAGGAGCATCAGAGGAGCATCAGATGAGCATCAGCGGAGCATCAGAGGAGCATCAGAGGAGCATCAGAGGAGCATCAGTGGAGCATCAGAGGAGCATCAGTGGAGCATCAGAGGAGCATCAGAGGAGCATCAGAGGAGCATCAGAGGAGCATCAGAGGAGCATCAGAGGAGCATCAGAGGAGGATCAGAGGAGCATCAGTGGAGCATCAGAGGAGCATCAGAGGAGGATCAGAGGAGCATCAGAGGAGCATCAGAGGAGCATCAGAGGAGCATCAGAGGAGGATCAGAGGAGCATCAGAGGAGCATTAGAGGAGCATCAGAGGAGGATCACAGGAGCATCAGAGGAGCATCAGAGGAGCATCAGAGGAGCATCAGAGGAGCATCAGAGGAGCCTCTGAGGAGCATCAGAGGAGCATCAGAGGAGCATCAAAGGAGCATCAGAGGAGCATCAGAGGAGGATCAGAGGAGCATCAGAGGAGCATCAGAGGAGCATCAGAGGAGCATCAGAGGAGCATCAGAGGAGCATCAGAGGAGCATCAGAGTAGCATCAGTGTAGCATCAGAGGAGCATCAGAGGAGCATCAGAGGAGCATCAGAGGAGCATCAGAGGAGCATCAGAGGAGGATCAGAGGAGCATAAGAAGAGCATCAGAGGAGCATCAGAGGAGCATCAGAGGAGCATCAGAGGAGCATCAGATGAGCATCAGAGGAGCAGCAGAGGAGCATCAGTGGAGCATCAGAGGAGCATCAGAGGAGCATCAGAGGAGCATCAGAGGAGCATCAGAGGAGCATCAGAGGAGCATCAGAGGAGCATCAGACAGCATCAGAGGAGCATCAGAGGAGCATCAGAGGAGAATCAGAGGAGCATCAGATGAGCATCAGAGGAGCAGCAGAGGAGCATCAGAGGAGCATCACAGGAGCATCAGAGGAGCATCAGAGGAGCATCAGAGGAGCATCAGAGGAGCATCAGAGGAGCATCAGAGGAGCCTCAGAGGAGCATCAGAGGAGCATCAGAGGAGGATCAGAGGAGCATCACAGGAGCATCAGAGGAGCATCAGAGGAGCATCAGAGGAGGATCAGAGGAGGATCAGAGGAGCATCAGAGGAGCATCAGAGGAGCATCAGAGGAGAATCAGATGAGCATCAGAGGAGCAGCAGAGGAGCATCAGAGGAGCATCACAGGAGCATCAGAGGAGCATCAGAGGAGCATCAGAGGAGCATCAGAGGAGCATCAGAGGAGCCTCAGAGGAGCCTCAGAGGAGCCTCAGAGGAGCCTCAGAGGAGCCTCAGAGGAGCATCAGAGGAGCATCAGAGGAGCATCAGAGGAGTATCAGAGGAGGATCAGAGGAGCATCAGAGGAGCATCAGAGGAGCATCAGAGGAGCATCAGAGGAGCATCAGAGGAGGATCAGAGGAGGATCAGAGGAGCATCAGAGGAGCATCAGAGGAGCATCAGAGGAGCATCAGAGGAGCATCAGAGGAGCATCACAGGACCATCAGAGGAGCATCAGAGGAGCATCAGAGGAGCATCAGAGGAGCATCAGAGGAGCCTCAGAGGAGCATCAGAGGAGCATCAGAGGAGCATCAGAGGAGCATCAGAGGAGCATCAGAGGAGGATCAGAGGAGCATCAGAGGAGCATCAGAGGAGCAGGAGCAGGAGCAGGAGCAGGAGCAGGAGCAGGAGCATCAGAGGTCATCAGAGGAGCATCAGAGGAGCAGGAGCAGGAGCAGGAGCATCAGAGGAGCATCAGAGGAGCATCAGAGGAGCGTCAGAGGAGCATCAGAGGAGCATCAGAGGAGCATCAGAGGAGCATCAGAGGAGCATCAGAGGAGCATCAGAGGAGCATCAGTGGAGCATCAGAGGAGCATCAGTGGAGCATCAGAGGAGGATCAGAGGAGCATCAGAGGAGCATCAGAGGAGCATCAGAGGAGCATCAGAGGAGCATCAGAGGAGCATCAGAGGAGCATCAGAGGAGCAGGAGCAGGAGCAGGAGCAGGAGCAGGAGCAGGAGCAGGAGCAGGAGCAGGAGCAGGAGCAGGAGCATCAGAGGAGCATCAGAGGAGCATCAGAGGAGCATCAGAGGAGCATCAGTGGAGCATCAGAGGAGGATCAGAGGAGGATCAGAGGAGCATCAGAGGAGCATCAGAGGAGCATCAGAGGAGCATCAGAGGAGCATCAGAGGAGCATCAGAGGAGGATCAGAGGAGCATCAGAGGAGCATCAGAGGAGCATCAGAGGAGCATCAGAGGAGGATCAGAGGAGCATCAGAGGAGGATCAGAGGAGCATCAGAGGAGCATCAGAGGAGCATCAGAGGAGCATCAGAGGAGCATCAGAGGAGCATCTGAGGAGCATCAGAGGAGTATCAGAGGAGCATCAGAGGAGCATCTGAGGAGCATCAGAGGAGTATCAGAGGAGCATCAGAGGAGCATCAGAGGTGCATCAGAGGAGCATCAGAGGTGCATCAGAGGAGCATCAGAGGAGAATCAGAGGAGCATCAGAGGAGCATCGGAGGAGCATCTGAGGAGCATCAGAGGAGTATCAGAGGAGCATCAGAGGAGCATCAGAGGAGCAGGAGCAGGAGCAGGAGCATCAGAGGAGCATCAGAGGAGCATCAGAGGAGCGTCAGAGGAGCATCAGAGGAGCATCAGAGGAGCATCAGAGGAGCATCAGAGGAGCAGGAGCAGGAGCAGGAGCAGGAGCAGGAGCAGGAGCAGGAGCAGGAGCAGGAGCATCAGAGGAGCATCAGAGGAGCATCAGAGGAGCATCAGAGGAGCATCAGAGGAGCATCAGAGGAGGATCAGAGGAGCATCAGAGGAGCATCAGAGGAGCATCAGAGGAGCATCAGAGGAGCATCAGAGGAGCATCTGAGGAGCATCAGAGGAGTATCAGAGGAGCATCAGAGGAGCATCTGAGGAGCATCAGAGGAGCATCAGAAGAGCATCAGAGGAGGATCAGAGGAGCATCAGAGGAGCATCAGAGGAGCATCAGAGGTGCATCAGAGGAGCATCAGAGGTGCATCAGAGGAGCATCAGAGGAGCATCAGAGGAGCATCAGAGGTGCATCAGAGGAGCATCAGAGGAGCATCAGAGGAGCATCAGAGGAGCATCGGAGGAGCATCTGAGGAGCATCAGAGGAGTATCAGAGGAGCATCGGAGGAGCATCAGAGGAGCATCAGAGGAGCATCAGAGGAGCATCTGAGGAGCATCAGAGGAGTATCAGAGGAGCATCAGAGGAGCATCAGAGGTGCATCAGAGGAGCATCAGAGGTGCAGGAGCAGGAGCAGGAGCAGGAACAGGAGCAGGAGCAGGAGCAGGAGCAGGAGCAGGAGCAGGAGCAGGAGCAGGAGCAGGAGCAGGAGCAGGAGCAGGAGCAGGAGCAGGAGCAGGAGCAGGAGCAGGAGCAGGAGCAGGAGCAGGAGCAGGAGCAGGAGCAGGAGCAGGAGCAGGAGCAGGAGCATCAGAGGAGCATCAGAGGAGCATCAGAGGAGCCTCAGAAGAGCATCAGAGGAGCATCAGAGGAGCATCAGAGGAGCAGCACAGGAGCATCAGAGGAGGATCACAGGAGCATCAGAGGAGCATCAGAGGAGCATCAGAGGAGCATCAGAGGAGCATCAGAGGAGCATCAGAAGAGCATCAGTGGAGCATCAGAGGAGCATCAGAGGAGCATCAGGGGAGCATCAGAGGAGCAACAGAGGAGCATCAGAGGAGCATTAGAGGAGCATCAGAGGAGCATCAGAGGAGCATCAGAGGAGCCTCAGTGGAGCATCAGAGGAGCATCAGAGGAACATCAGAGGAGCATCAGAGGAGCATCAGAGGAGCATCAGAGGAGCAGGAGCAGGAGCAGGAGCAGGAGCAGGAGCATGAGCAGGAGCAGGAGCAGGAGCAGGAGCAGGAGCAGGAGCATCAGAGGAGCATCAGATGAGCAGGAGCAGGAGCAGGAGCAGGAGCAGGAGCATGAGCAGGAGCAGGAGCAGGAGCAGGAGCAGGAGCATCAGAGGATCATAGGAGGAGCATCAGAGGAGCATCAGAGGAGCATCAGAGGAGCATCAGAGGAGCATCAGAGGAGCATCAGAGGAGGATCAGAGGAGCATCAGAGGAGCATCAGAGGAGCATCAGAGGAGCATCAGAGGAGCATCAGAGGAGCTTCAGAGGAGCATCAGAGGAGCTTCAGAGGAGCATCAGAGGAGCATCAGAGGAGCATCAGAGGAGCATCAGAGGAGCATCAGAGGAGGATCAGAGGAGCATCAGAGGAGCATCAGAGGAGCCTCAGAGGAGCATCAGAGGAGCATCAGAGGAGCATCAGAGGAGCATCAGACGAGCATCAGAGGAGGATCAGAGGAGCATCAGAGGTGCATCAGAGGAGCCTCAGAGGAGCATCAGAGGAGCAGCAGAGGATCATCAGAGGAGGATCACAGGAGCATCAGAGGAGCATCACAGGAGCATCAGAGGAGCATCAGAGGAGCATCAGAGGAGCATCAGAGGAGCATCAGAGGAGCATCAGAGGAGCATCAGAGGAGCATCAGAGGAGCCTCAGAGGAGCATCAGAGGAGCATCAGAGGAGCATCAGAGGAGCATCAGAGGAACAGCGAGGAGCGTCAGATGAGCATCAGAGGAGCATCACAGGAGCATCAGAGGAGCATCAGAGGAGCATCACAGGAGCATCAGAGGAGCATCATTGGAGCATCAGTGGAGCATCAGAGGAACAGCAGAGGAGCATCAGATGAGCATCAGAGGAGCATCACAGGAGCATCAGAGGAGCATCAGAGGAGCATCACAGGAGCATCAGAGGAGCATCAGAGGAGCATCAGAGGAGGATCAGAGGAGCATCAGAGGAGCATCAGATGAGCATCAGAGGAGCATCAGAGGAGGATCAGAGGAGCATCAGAGGAGCATCAGAGGAGCATCAGAGGAGCATCAGAGGAGCATCAGAGGAGCATCAGAGGAGGATCAGAGGAGCATCAGAGGAGCATCAGAGGAGCCTCAGAGGAGCATCAGAGGAGCATCAGAGGAGCATCAGAGGAGCATCAGAGGAGCAGCAGAGGAGCATCAGTGGAGGATCACAGGAGCATCAGAGGAGCATCACAGGATCATCAGAGGAGCATCAGAGGAGCATCAGAGGAGCATCAGAGGAGCATCAGAAGAGCATCAGAGGAGCATCAGAGGAGCATCAGAGGAGGATCAGAGGAGCATCAGAGGAGCATCAGAGGAGCATCAGAGGAGCATCAGAGGAGCATCAGAGTAGCATCAGAGGAGCATCAGAGGAGCATCAGAGGAGCATCAGAGGAGCATCAGAGAGGCATCAGAGGAGCATCAGAGGAGGATCAGAGGAGCATCAGAGGAGCATCAGAGGAGCATCAGAGGAGCATCAGAGGAGCATCAGAGGAGCCTCAGAGGAGAATCAGAGGAGCATCAGAGGAGCATCAGAGGAGCCTCAGAGGAGCCTCAGAGGAGCATCAGAGGAGCATCAGAGAGGCATCAGAGGAGCATCAGAGGAGCATCAGAGGAGCATCAGAGGAGCATCAGAGGAGTATCAGAGGAGCATCAGAGGAGCATCAGTGGAGCATCAGAGGAGCATCAGAGGAGCATCACAGGAGCATCACAGGAGCATCAGAGGAGCATCAGAGGAGCATCAGAGGAGCCTCAGAGGAGAATCAGAGGAGCATCAGAGGAGCATCAGAGGAGCCTCAGAGGAGCCTCAGAGGAGCCTCAGAGGAGCCTCAGAGGAGCATCAGAGGAGCATCAGAGGAGCATCAGAAGAGCATCAGAGGAGCATCAGAGGAGCATCAGAAGAGCATCAGAGGAGCATCAGAGGAGCATCAGAGGAGCATCAGTGGAGCATCAGAGGAGCATCAGAGGAGCATCAGAGGAACATCAGAGGAGCATCAGAGGAGCATCAGAGGAGCATCAGAGGAGCATCAGAAGAGCATCAGAGGAGCATCAGAGGAGCATCAGAGGAGGATCAGAGGAGCATCAGAGGAGCATCAGAGGAGCATCAGAGGAGCATCAGAGGAGCATCAGAGTAGCATCAGAGGAGCATCAGAGGAGCATCAGAGGAGCATCAGAGGAGCATCAGAGAGGCATCAGAGGAGCATCAGAGGAGGATCAGAGGAGCATCAGAGGAGCATCAGAGGAGCATCAGAGGAGCATCAGAGGAGCATCAGAGGAGCATCAGTGGAGCATCAGAGGAGCATCAGAGGAGCATCACAGGAGAATCACAGGAGCATCAGAGGAGCATCAGAGGAGCATCAGAGGAGCCTCAGAGGAGAATCAGAGGAGCATCAGAGGAGCATCAGAGGAGCCTCAGAGGAGCCTCAGAGGAGCCTCAGAGGAGCCTCAGAGGAGCATCAGAGGAGCATCAGAGGAGCATCAGAAGAGCATCAGAGGAGCATCAGAGGAGCATCAGAAGAGCATCAGAGGAGCATCAGAGGAGCATCAGAGGAGCATCAGTGGAGCATCAGAGGAGCATCAGAGGAGCATCAGAGGAACATCAGAGGAGCATCAGAGGAGCAGGAGCAGGAGCAGGAGCAGGAGCAGGAGCAGGAGCAGGAGCAGGTGCAGGAGCAGGAGCATCAGAGGAGCATCAGAGGAGCAGGAGCAGGAGCAGGAGCAGGAGCAGGAGCAGGAGCAGGAGCAGGAGCAGGAGCAGGAGCAGGAGCAGGAGCAGGAGCAGGAGCAGGAGCAGGAGCAGGAGCAGGAGCAGGAGCAGGAGCAGGAGCAGGAGCAGGAGCAGGAGCAGGAGCAGGAGCAGGAGCAGGAGCAGGAGCAGGAGCAGGAGCAGGAGCAGGAGCAGGAGCAGGAGCAGGAGCAGGAGCATCAGAGGAGCATCAGAGGAGCATCAGAGGTCATCAGAGGAGCATCAGAGGAGCAGGAGTAGGAGTAGGAGCATCAGAGGAGCATCAGAGGAGCATCAGAGGAGCATCAGAGGAGCATCAGAGGAGCATCAGAGGAGCATCAGAGGAGAATCAGATCAGCATCAGAGGAGCAGCAGAGGAGCATCAGAGGAGCATCACAGGAGCATCAGAGGAGCATCAGAGGAGCATCAGAGGAGCATCAGTGGAGCATCAGAGGAGCATCAGAGGAGGATCAGAGGAGCATCAGAGGAGCATCAGAGGAGCATCAGAGGAGCATCAGAGGAGCATCAGAGGAGGATCACAGGAGCATCAGAGGAGCATCAGAGGAGCATCAGAGGAGCATCAGAGGAGCATCAGAGGAGCATCAGAGGAGCATCAGAGGAGCATCAGAGGAGCCTCTGAGGAGCATCAGAGGAGCATCAGAGGAGCATCAAAGGAGCATCAGAGGAGCATCAGAGGAGGATCAGAGGAGCATCAGAGGAGTATCAGAGGAGCATCAGAGGAGCATCAGAGGAGCATCAGAGGAGCATCAGAGGAGCATCAGAGGAGCATCAGAGTAGCATCAGAGTAGCATCAGAGGAGCATCAGAGGAGCATCAGAGGAGCATCAGAGGAGCATCAGAGGAGCATAAGAGGAGGATCAGAGGAGCATAAGAAGAGCATCAGAGGAGCATCAGAGGAGCATCAGAGGAGCATCAGAGGAGCATCAGATGAGCATCAGAGGAGCAGCAGAGGAGCATCAGTGGAGCATCAGAGGAGCATCAGAGGAGCATCAGAGGAGCATCAGAGGAGCATCAGAGGAGCATCAGAGGAGCATCAGAGGAGCATCAGAGGAGCATCAGAGGAGGATCAGAGGAGCATCAGACAGCATTAGAGGAGCATCAGAGGAGCATCAGAGGAGAATCAGAGGAGCATCAGAGGAGCATCACAGGAGCATCAGAGGAGCATCAGAGGAGCATCAGAGGAGCATCAGAGGAGCATCAGAGGAGCATCAGAGGAGCATCAGAGGAGCATCAGAGGAGCATCAGAGGAGCATCAGAGGAGGATCAGAGGAGGATCAGAGGAGCATCAGAGGAGCATCAGAGGAGCATCAGAGGAGAATCAGATGAGCATCAGAGGAGCAGCAGAGGAGCATCAGAGGAGCATCACAGGAGCATCAGAGGAGCATCAGAGGAGCATCAGAGGAGCATCAGAGGAGCCTCAGAGGAGCATCAGAGGAGTCTCAGAGGAGCCTCAGAGGAGCCTCAGAGGAGCATCAGAGGAGCATCAGAGGAGCATCAGAGGAGCATCAGAGGAGGATCAGAGGAGCATCAGAGGAGCATCAGAGGAGCATCAGAGGAGCATCAGAGGAGCATCAGAGGAGGATCAGAGGAGGATCAGAGGAGCATCAGAGGAGCATCAGAGGAGCATCAGAGGAGCATCAGAGGAGCCTCAGAGGAGCATCAGAGGAGCATCAGAGGAGCATCAGAGGAGCATCAGAGGAGCATCAGAGGAGCCTCAGAGGAGCATCAGAGGAGCATCAGAGGAGCATCAGAAGAGCATCAGAGGAGCATCAGAGGAGCATCAGAGGAGGATCAGAGGAGCATCAGAGGAGCATCAGAGGAGCATCAGAGGAGCATCAGAGGAGCATCAGAGTAGCATCAGAGGAGCATCAGAGGAGCATCAGAGGAGCATCAGAGGAGCATCAGAGAGGCATCAGAGGAGCATCAGAGGAGGATCAGAGGAGCATCAGAGGAGCATCAGAGGAGCATCAGAGGAGCATCAGAGGAGCATCAGAGGAGCATCAGTGGAGCATCAGAGGAGCATCAGAGGAGCATCACAGGAGAATCACAGGAGCATCAGAGGAGCATCAGAGGAGCATCAGAGGAGCCTCAGAGGAGAATCAGAGGAGCATCAGAGGAGCATCAGAGGAGCCTCAGAGGAGCCTCAGAGGAGCCTCAGAGGAGCCTCAGAGGAGCATCAGAGGAGCATCAGAGGAGCATCAGAAGAGCATCAGAGGAGCATCAGAGGAGCATCAGAAGAGCATCAGAGGAGCATCAGAGGAGCATCAGAGGAGCATCAGTGGAGCATCAGAGGAGCATCAGAGGAGCATCAGAGGAACATCAGAGGAGCATCAGAGGAGCAGGAGCAGGAGCAGGAGCAGGAGCAGGAGCAGGAGCAGGAGCAGGTGCAGGAGCAGGAGCATCAGAGGAGCATCAGAGGAGCAGGAGCAGGAGCAGGAGCAGGAGCAGGATCAGGAGCAGGAGCAGGAGCAGGAGCAGGAGCAGGAGCAGGAGCAGGAGCAGGAGCAGGAGCAGGAGCAGGAGCAGGAGCAGGAGCAGGAGCAGGAGCAGGAGCAGGAGCAGGAGCAGGAGCAGGAGCAGGAGCAGGAGCAGGAGCAGGAGCAGGAGCAGGAGCAGGAGCAGGAGCAGGAGCATCAGAGGAGCATCAGAGGAGCATCAGAGGTCATCAGAGGAGCATCAGAGGAGCAGGAGTAGGAGTAGGAGCATCAGAGGAGCATCAGAGGAGCATCAGAGGAGCATCAGAGGAGCATCAGAGGAGCATCAGAGGAGCATCAGAGGAGCATCAGAGGAGCATCAGTGGAGCATCAGAGGAGAATCAGAGGAGCATCAGAGGAGCATCAGAGGAGCATCAGAGGAGCATCAGAGGAGCATCAGAGGAGGATCAGAGGAGCATCAGTGGAGCATCAGAGGAGCATCAGAGGAGGATCAGAGGAGCATTAGAGGAGCATCAGAGGAGGATCACAGGAGCATCAGAGGAGCATCAGAGGAGCATCAGAGGAGCATCAGAGGAGCATCAGAGGAGCATCAGAGGAGCATCAGAGGAGCATCAGAGGAGCATCAGAGGAGCATCAGTGGAGCATCAGAGGAGCATCAGAGGAGCATCAGAGGAGCATCAGAGGAGCAACAGAGGAGCATCAGAGGAGCATCAGAGGAGGATCAGAGGAGCATCAGTGGAGCATCAGAGGAGCATCAGAGGAGGATCAGAGGAGCATCAGAGGAGCATCAGAGGAGCATCAGAGGAGCATCAGAGGAGGATCAGAGGAGCATCAGAGGAGCATTAGAGGAGCATCAGAGGAGGATCACAGGAGCATCAGAGGAGCATCAGAGGAGCATCAGAGGAGCATCAGAGGAGCATCAGAGGAGCATCAGAGGAGCATCAGAGGAGCCTCTGAGGAGCATCAGAGGAGCATCAGAGGAGCATCAGAGGAGCATCAGAGGAACAGCAGAGGAACAGCAGAGGAGCATCACAGGAGCATCAGAGGAGCATCACAGGAGCATCAGATGAGCATCAGAGGAGCATCAGAGGAGCATCAGAGGTGGATCAGAGGAGCATCAGAGGAGCATCAGAGGAGCATCAGAGGAGCATCAGAGGAGAATCAGAGGAGCATCAGATGAGCATCAGAGGAGCAGCAGAGGAGCATCAGAGGAGCATCACAGGAGCATCAGAGGAGCATCAGAGGAGTATCAGAGGAGCATCAGAGGAGCATCAGAGGAGCATCAGAGGAGCATCAGAGGAGCATCAGAGGAGCCTCAGAGGAGCATCAGAGGAGCATCAGAGGAGCATCAGAGTAGCATCAGAGGAGGATCAGAGGAGCATCAGAGGAGCATCAGAGGAGCATCAGAGGAGCATCAGAGGAGCATCAGAGGAGAATCAGATCAGCATCAGAGGAGCAGCAGAGGAGCATCAGAGGAGCATCACAGGAGCATCAGAGGAGCATCAGAGGAGCATCAGAGGAGCATCAGTGGAGCATCAGAGGAGCATCAGAGGAGGATCAGAGGAGCATCAGAGGAGCATCAGAGGAGCATCAGAGGAGCCTCAGAGGAGCATCAGAGGAGCATCAGAGGAGCATCAGAGGAGCATCAGAGGAGGATCACAGGAGCATCAGAGGAGCATCAGAGGAGCATCAGAGGAGCATCAGAGGAGCATCAGAGGAGCATCAGAGGAGCATCAGAGGAGCCTCTGAGGAGCATCAGAGGAGCATCAGAGGAGCATCAAAGGAGCATCAGAGGAGCATCAGAGGAGGATCAGAGGAGCATCAGAGGAGCATCAGAGGAGCATCAGAGGAGCATCAGAGGAGCATCAGAGGAGCATCAGAGGAGCATCAGAGTAGCATCAGAGTAGCATCAGAGGAGCATCAGAGGAGCATCAGAGGAGCATCAGAGGATCATCAGAGGAGCATCAGAGGAGGATCAGAGGAGCATAAGAAGAGCATCAGAGGAGCATCAGAGGAGCATCAGAGGAGCATCAGAGGAGCATCAGATGAGCATCAGAGGAGCAGCAGAGGAGCATCAGTGGAGCATCAGAGGAGCATCAGAGGAGCATCAGAGGAGCATCAGAGGAGCATCAGAGGAGCATCAGAGGAGCATCAGAGGAGCATCAGAGGAGCATCAGAGGAGGATCAGAGGAGCATCAGACAGCATCAGAGGAGCATCAGAGGAGCATCAGAGGAGAATCAGAGGAGCATCAGAGGAGCATCACAGGAGCATCAGAGGAGCATCAGAGGAGCATCAGAGGAGCATCAGAGGAGCATCAGAGGAGCATCAGAGGAGCATCAGAGGAGCATCAGAGGAGCATCAGAGGAGCATCAGAGGAGGATCAGAGGAGGATCAGAGGAGCATCAGAGGAGCATCAGAGTAGAATCAGATGAGCATCAGAGGAGCAGCAGAGGAGCATCAGAGGAGCATCACAGGAGCATCAGAGGAGCATCAGAGGAGCATCAGAGGAGCATCAGAGGAGCATCAGAGGAGCCTCAGAGGAGCATCAGAGGAGTCTCATAGGAGCCTCAGAGGAGCCTCAGAGGAGCATCAGAGGAGCATCAGAGGAGGATCAGAGGAGCATCAGAGGAGCATCAGAGGAGCATCAGAGGAGCATCAGAGGAGCATCAGAGGAGGATCAGAGGAGGATCAGAGGAGCTTCAGAGGAGCATCAGAGGAGCATCAGAGGAGCATCAGAGGAGCATCAGAGGAGCCTCAGAGGAGCATCACAGGAGCATCACAGGAGCATCAGTGGAGCATCATTGGAGCATCATTGGAGCATCAGAGGAGCATCAGAGGAGCATCAGAGGAGCAACAGAGGAGCATCAGAGGAGGATCACAGGAGCATCAGAGGAGCATCACAGGAGCATCAGAGGAGCATCAGAGGAGCATCAGAGGAGCATCAGAGGAGCATCAGAGGAGCATCAGAGGAGCATCAGAGGAGCCTCAGAGGAGCATCAGAGGAGCATCAGAGGAGCATCAGAGGAGCATCAGAGGAACAGCGAGGAGCGTCAGATGAGCATCAGAGGAGCATCACAGGAGCATCAGAGGAGCATCAGAGGAGCATCACAGGAGCATCAGAGGAGCATCATTGGAGCATCAGTGGAGCATCAGAGGAACAGCAGAGGAGCATCAGATGAGCATCAGAGGAGCATCACAGGAGCATCAGAGGAGCATCAGAGGAGCATCACAGGAGCATCAGAGGAGCATCAGAGGAGCATCAGAGGAGGATCAGAGGAGCATCAGAGGAGCATCAGAGGAACATCAGAGGAGCATCAGAGGAGGATCAGAGGAGCATCAGAGGAGCATCAGAGGAGCATCAGAGGAGCATCAGAGGAGCCTCAGAGGAGCATCAGAGGAGCATCAGAGGAGCATCAGAGGAGCATCAGAGGAACAGCGAGGAGCGTCAGATGAGCATCAGAGGAGCATCACAGGAGCATCAGAGGAGCATCAGAGGAGCATCACAGGAGCATCAGAGGAGCATCATTGGAGCATCAGTGGAGCATCAGAGGAACAGCAGAGGAGCATCAGATGAGCATCAGAGGAGCATCACAGGAGCATCAGAGGAGCATCAGAGGAGCATCACAGGAGCATCAGAGGAGCATCAGAGGAGCATCAGAGGAGGATCAGAGGAGCATCAGAGGAGCATCAGAGGAGCATCAGAGGAGCATCAGAGGAGGATCAGAGGAGCATCAGAGGAGCATCAGAGGAGCATCAGAGGAGGATCAGAGGAGCATCAGACAGCATCAGAGGAGCATCAGAGGAGCATCAGAGGAGAATCAGAGGAGCATCAGAGGAGCATCACAGGAGCATCAGAGGAGCATCAGAGGAGCATCAGAGGAGCATCAGAGGAGCCTCAGAGGAGCATCAGAGGAGCATCAGAGGAGCATCAGAGGAGCATCAGAGGAGCATCAGAGGAGCATCAGAGGAGCATCAGAGGAGGATCAGAGGAGGATCAGAGGAGCATCAGAGGAGCATCAGAGGAGCATCAGAGGAGAATCAGATGAGCATCAGAGGAGCAGCAGAGGAGCATCAGAGGAGCATCACAGGAGCATCAGAGGAGCATCAGAGGAGCATCAGAGGAGCATCAGAGGAGCATCAGAGGAGCCTCAGAGGAGCATCAGAGGAGTCTCAGAGGAGCCTCAGAGGAGCCTCAGAGGAGCATCAGAGGAGCATCAGAGGAGCATCAGAGGAGCATCAGAGGAGGATCAGAGGAGCATCAGAGGAGCATTAGAGGAGCATCAGAGGAGCATCAGAGGAGCATCAGAGGAGGATCAGAGGAGGATCAGAGGAGCATCAGAGGAGCATCAGAGGAGCATCAGAGGAGCATCAGAGGAGCATCAGAGGAGCCTTAGAGGAGCATCACAGGAGCATCACAGGAGCATCAGTGGAGCATCATTGGTGCATCATTGGAGCATCAGAGGAGCATCAGAGGAGCATCAGAGGAGCAACAGAGGAGCATCAGAGGAGCATCAGAGGAGCATCAGAGGAGCATCAGAGGAGCATCAGAGGTGCATCAGAGGTGCATCAGAGGAGCATCTGAGGAGCATCAGTGGAGCATCAGTGGAGCATCAGAGGAGCATCAGAGGAGCATCAGAGGTGCATCAGAGGAGCATCGAGCAGGAGCAGGAGCATCAGAGGTGCAGGAGCAGGAGCCGGAGCAGGAGCCGGAGCAGGAGCCGGAGCAGGAGCAGGAGCAGGAGCAGGAGCAGGAGCAGGAGCAGGAGCAGGGGCAGGAGCAGGAGCAGGAGCAGGAGCAGGAGCAGGAGCAGGAGCAGGAGCAGGAGCAGGAGCAGGAGCAGGAGCAGGAGCAGGAGCAGGAGCAGGAGCAGGAGCAGGAGCAGGAGCAGGAGCATCAGAGGAGCATCAGAGGAGCATCAGAGGAACATCAGAGGAGCATCAGAGGAGCATCAGAGGAGCATCAGAGGAGCATCAGAGGAGCATCAGAGGAGCATCAGAGGAGCATCAGAGGAACATCAGAGGAGCATCAGAGGAGCATCAGAGGAGCATCAGAGGAGCATCAGAGGAGCATCAGAGGAGCATCAGAGGAGCATCAGAGGAGCATCAGTGGAGCATCAGAGGAGCATCAGAGGAGCATCAGAGGAGCATCAGAGGAGCATCAGAGGAGCATCAGAGGAGCATCAGAGGAGGATCAGAGGAGCATCAGTGGAGCATCAGAGGAGCATCAGAGGAGGATCAGAGGAGCATCAGAGGACCATCAGAGGAGCATCAGAGGAGCATCAGAGGAGGATCAGAGGAGCATCAGAGGAGCATTAGAGGAGCATCAGAGGAGGATCACAGGAGCATCAGAGGAGCATCAGAGGAGCATCAGAGGAGCATCAGAGGAGCATCAGAGGAGCATCAGAGGAGCATCAGAGGAGCCTCTGAGGAGCATCAGAGGAGCATCAGAGGAGCATCAGAGGAGCATCAGAGGAACAGCAGAGGAACAGCAGAGGAGCATCACAGGAGCATCAGAGGAGCATCACAGGAGCATCAGATGAGCATCAGAGGAGCATCAGAGGAGCATCAGAGGTGGATCAGAGGAGCATCAGAGGAGCATCAGAGGAGCATCAGAGGAGCATCAGAGGAGAATCAGAGGAGCATCAGATGAGCATCAGAGGAGCAGCAGAGGAGCATCAGAGGAACATCACAGGAGCATCAGAGGAGCATCAGAGGAGTATCAGAGGAGCATCAGAGGAGCATCAGAGGAGCATCAGAGGAGCATCAGAGGAGCATCAGAGGAGTCTCAGAGGAGCATCAGAGGAGCATCAGAGGAGCATCAGAGTAGCATCAGAGGAGGATCAGAGGAGCATCAGAGGAGCATCAGAGGAGCATCAGAGGAGCATCAGAGGAGCATCAGAGGAGAATCAGATCAGCATCAGAGGAGCAGCAGAGGAGCATCAGAGGAGCATCACAGGAGCATCAGAGGAGCATCAGAGGAGCATCAGAGGAGCATCAGTGGAGCATCAGAGGAGCATCAGAGGAGGATCAGAGGAGCATCAGAGGAGCATCAGAGGAGCATCAGAGGAGCATCAGAGGAGCATCAGAGGAGGATCACAGGAGCATCAGAGGAGCATCAGAGGAGCATCAGAGGAGCATCAGAGGAGCATCAGAGGAGCATCAGAGGAGCATCAGAGGAGCATCAGAGGAGCCTCTGAGGAGCATCAGAGGAGCATCAGAGGAGCATCAAAGGAGCATCAGAGGAGCATCAGAGGAGGATCAGAGGAGCATCAGAGGAGCATCAGAGGAGCATCAGAGGAGCATCAGAGGAGCATCAGAGGAGCATCAGAGGAGCATCAGAGGAGCATCAGAGTAGCATCAGAGTAGCATCAGAGGAGCATCAGAGGAGCATCAGAGGAGCATCAGAGGAGCATCAGAGGAGCATAAGAGGAGCAGCAGAGGAGCATCAGTGGAGCATCAGAGGAGCATCAGAGGAGCATCAGAGGAGCATCAGAGGAGCATCAGATGAGCATCAGAGGAGCAGCAGAGGAGCATCAGTGGAGCATCAGAGGAGCATCAGAGGAGCATCAGAGGAGCATCAGAGGAGCATCAGAGGAGCATCAGAGGAGCATCAGAGGAGCATCAGAGGAGCATCAGAGGAGGATCAGAGGAGCATCAGACAGCATCAGAGGAGCATCAGAGGAGCATCAGAGGAGAATCAGAGGAGCATCAGAGGAGCATCACAGGAGCATCAGAGGAGCATCAGAGGAGCATCAGAGGAGCATCAGAGGAGCATCAGAGGAGCATCAGAGGAGCATCAGAGGAGCATCAGAGGAGCATCAGAGGAGCATCAGAGGAGGATCAGAGGAGGATCAGAGGAGCATCAGAGGAGCATCAGAGGAGCATCAGAGGAGAATCAGATGAGCATCAGAGGAGCAGCAGAGGAGCATCAGAGGAGCATCACAGGAGCATCAGAGGAGCATCAGAGGAGCATCAGAGGAGCATCAGAGGAGCATCAGAGGAGCCTCAGAGGAGCCTCAGAGGAGCATCAGAGGAGTCTCAGAGGAGCCTCAGAGGAGCCTCAGAGGAGCATCAGAGGAGCATCAGAGGAGCATCAGAGGAGCATCAGAGGAGGATCAGAGGAGCATCAGAGGAGCATCAGAGGAGCATCAGAGGAGCATCAGAGGAGCATCAGAGGAGCATCAGAGGAGCATCAGAGGAGCATCAGAGGAGCCTCAGAGGAGCATCACAGGAGCATCACAGGAGCATCAGTGGAGCATCATTGGAGCATCATTGGAGCATCAGAGGAGCATCAGAGGAGCATCAGAGGAGCAACAGAGGAGCATCAGAGGAGCATCAGAGGAGCATCAGAGGAGCATCAGAGGAGCATCAGAGGTGCATCAGAGGAGCATCTGAGGAGCATCAGAGGAGCATCATAGGAGCATCAGAGGAGCATCAGAGGTGCATCAGAGGAGCATCTGAGGAGCATCAGTGGAGCATCAGAGGAGCATCAGAGGAGCATCAGAGGTGCATCAGAGGAGCATCGAGCAGGAGCAGGAGCATCAGAGGTGCAGGAGCAGGAGCCGGAGCAGGAGCCGGAGCAGGAGCCGGAGCAGGAGCAGGAGCAGGAGCAGGAGCAGGAGCAGGAGCAGGAGCAGGAGCAGGAGCAGGAGCAGGAGCAGGAGCAGGAGCAGGAGCAGGAGCAGGAGCAGGAGCAGGAGCAGGAGCAGGAGCAGGAGCAGGAGCAGGAGCAGGAGCAGGAGCATCAGAGGAGCATCACAGGAGCATCAGATGAGCATCAGAGGAGCATCAGAGGAGCATCAGAGGTGGATCAGAGGAGCATCAGAGGAGCATCAGAGGAGCATCAGAGGAGCATCAGAGGAGAATCAGAGGAGCATCAGATGAGCATCAGAGGAGCAGCAGAGGAGCATCAGAGGAACATCACAGGAGCATCAGAGGAGCATCAGAGGAGTATCAGAGGAGCATCAGAGGAGCATCAGAGGAGCATCAGAGGAACATCAGAGGAGCATCAGAGGAGCATCAGAGGAGCATCAGAGGAGCATCAGAGGAGCATCAGAGGAGCATCAGAGGAGCATCAGAGGAACATCAGAGGAGCATCAGAGGAGCATCAGAGGAGCATCAGAGGAGCATCAGAGGAGCATCAGAGGAGCATCAGAGGAGCATCAGAGGAGCATCAGAGGAGCATCAGTGGAGCATCAGAGGAGCATCAGAGGAGCATCAGAGGAGCATCAGAGGAGCATCAGAGGAGCATCAGAGGAGGATCAGAGGAGCATCAGTGGAGCATCAGAGGAGCATCAGAGGAGGATCAGAGGAGCATCAGAGGAGCATCAGAGGAGCATCAGAGGAGCATCAGAGGAGGATCAGAGGAGCATTAGAGGAGCATCAGAGGAGGATCACAGGAGCATCAGAGGAGCATCAGAGGAGCATCAGAGGAGCATCAGAGGAGCATCAGAGGAGCATCAGAGGAGCATCAGAGGAGCCTCTGAGGAGCATCAGAGGAGCATCAGAGGAGCATCAGAGGAGCATCAGAGGAACAGCAGAGGAACAGCAGAGGAGCATCACAGGAGCATCAGAGGAGCATCACAGGAGCATCAGATGAGCATCAGAGGAGCATCAGAGGAGCATCAGAGGTGGATCAGAGGAGCATCAGAGGAGCATCAGAGGAGCATCAGAGGAGCATCAGAGGAGAATCAGAGGAGCATCAGATGAGCATCAGAGGAGCAGCAGAGGAGCATCAGAGGAACATCACAGGAGCATCAGAGGAGCATCAGAGGAGTATCAGAGGAGCATCAGAGGAGCATCAGAGGAGCATCAGAGGAGCATCAGAGGAGCATCAGAGGAGCCTCAGAGGAGCATCAGAGGAGCATCAGAGGAGCATCAGAGTAGCATCAGAGGAGGATCAGAGGAGCATCAGAGGAGCATCAGAGGAGCATCAGAGGAGCATCAGAGGAGCATCAGAGGAGCATCAGAGGAGAATCAGATCAGCATCAGAGGAGCAGCAGAGGAGCATCAGAGGAGCATCACAGGAGCATCAGAGGAGCATCAGAGGAGCATCAGAGGAGCATCAGTGGAGCATCAGAGGAGCATCAGAGGAGGATCAGAGGAGCATCAGAGGAGCATCAGAGGAGCATCAGAGGAGCATCAGAGGAGCATCAGAGGAGGATCACAGGAGCATCAGAGGAGCATCAGAGGAGCATCAGAGGAGCATCAGAGGAGCATCAGAGGAGCATCAGAGGAGCATCAGAGGAGCATCAGAGGAGCCTCTGAGGAGCATTAGAGGAGCATCAGAGGAGCATCAAAGGAGCATCAGAGGAGCATCAGAGGAGGATAAGAGGAGCATCAGAGGAGCATCAGAGGAGCATCAGAGGAGCATCAGAGGAGGATCAGAGGAGCATCAGAGGAGCATCAGAGGAGCATCAGAGGAGCATCAGAGGAGCATCAGAGGAGCATCAGAGGAGCATCAGAGGAGCATCAGAGTAGCATCAGAGTAGCATCAGAGGAGCATCAGAGGAGCATCAGAGGAGCATCAGAGGAGCATCAGAAGAGCATAAGAGGAGGATCAGAGGAGCATAAGAAGAGCATCAGAGGAGCAGCAGAGGAGCATCAGAGGAGCATCAGAGGAGCATCAGATGAGCATCAGAGGAGCAGCAGAGGAGCATCAGAGGAGCATCAGAGGAGCATCAGAGGAGCATCAGAGGAGAATCAGAGGAGCATCAGAGGAGCATCACAGGAGCATCAGAGGAGCATCAGAGGAGCATCAGAGGAGCATCAGAGGAGCATCAGAGGAGCATCAGAGGAGCATCAGAGGAGCATCAGAGGAGCATCAGAGGAGCATCAGAGGAGCATCAGAGGAGGATCAGAGGAGGATCAGAGGAGCATCAGAGGAGCATCAGAGGAGCATCAGAGGAGAATCAGATGAGCATCAGAGGAGCAGCAGAGGAGCATCAGAGGAGCATCACAGGAGCATCAGAGGAGCATCAGAGGAGCATCAGAGGAGCAGCAGAGGAGCATCAGAGGAGCATCACAGGAGCATCAGAGGAGCATCAGAGGAGCATCAGAGGAGCATCAGAGGAGCATCAGAGGAGCCTCAGAGGAGCATCAGAGGAGTCTCAGAGGAGGATCAGAGGAGCCTCAGAGGAGCATCAGAGGAGCATCAGAGGAGCATCAGAGGAGCATCAGAGGAGGATCAGAGGAGCATCAGAGGAGAATCAGAGGAGCATCAGAGGAGCATCAGAGGAGCATCAGAGGAGGATCAGAGGAGGATCAGAGGAGCATCAGAGGAGCATCAGAGGAGCATCAGAGGAGCATCAGAGGAGCATCAGAGGAGCCTCAGAGGAGCATCAGAGGAGCATCACAGGAGCATCAGTGGAGCATCATTGGAGCATCATTGGAGCATCAGAGGAGCATCAGAGGAGCATCAGAGGTGCATCAGAGGAGCATCTGAGGAGCATCAGAGGAGCATCATAGGAGCATCAGAGGAGCATCAGAGGTGCATCAGAGGAGCATCTGAGGAGCATCAGTGGAGCATCAGAGGAGCATCAGAGGAGCATCAGAGGTGCATCAGAGGAGCATCGAGCAGGAGCAGGAGCATCAGAGGTGCAGGAGCAGGAGCCGGAGCAGGAGCCGGAGCAGGAGCCGGAGCAGGAGCAGGAGCAGGTGCAGGAGCAGGAGCAGGAGCAGGAGCAGGGGCAGGAGCAGGAGCAGGAGCAGGAGCAGGAGCAGGAGCAGGAGCAGGAGCAGGAGCAGGAGCAGGAGCAGGAGCAGGAGCAGGAGCAGGAGCAGGAGCAGGAGCAGGAGCAGGAGCATCAGAGGAGCATCAGAGGAGCATCAGAGGAACATCAGAGGAGCATCAGAGGAGCATCAGAGGAGCATAAGAGGAGCATCAGAGGAGCATCAGAGGAGCATCAGAGGAGCATCAGAGGAGCATCAGAGGAGCATCAGTGGAGCATCAGAGGAGCATCAGAGGAGCATCAGAGGAGCATCAGAGGAGCATCAGAGGAGCATCAGAGGAGGATCAGAGGAGCATCAGTGGAGCATCAGAGGAGCATCAGAGGAGGATCAGAGGAGCATCAGAGGAGCATCAGAGGAGCATCAGAGGAGCATCAGAGGAGGATCAGAGTAGCATCAGAGGAGCATTAGAGGAGCATCAGAGGAGGATCACAGGAGCATCAGAGGAGCATCAGAGGAGCATCAGAGGAGCATCAGAGGAGCATCAGAGGAGCATCAGAGGAGCCTCTGAGGAGCATCAGAGGAGCATCAGAGGAGCATCAGAGGAGCATCAGAGGAACAGCAGAGGAACAGCAGAGGAGCATCACAGGAGCATCAGAGGAGCATCACAGGAGCATCAGATGAGCATCAGAGGAGCATCAGAGGAGCATCAGAGGTGGATCGGAGGAGCATCAGAGGAGCATCAGAGGAGCATCAGAGGAGCATCAGAGGAGAATCAGAGGAGCATCAGATGAGCATCAGAGGAGCAGCAGAGGAGCATCAGAGGAGCATCACAGGAGCATCAGAGGAGCATCAGAGGAGTATCAGAGGAGCATCAGAGGAGCATCAGAGGAGCATCAGAGGAGCATCAGAGGAGCATCAGAGGAGCCTCAGAGGAGCATCAGAGGAGCATCAGAGGAGCATCAGTGTAGCATCAGAGGAGGATCAGAGGAGCATCAGAGGAGCATCAGAGGAGCATCAGAGGAGCACCAGAGGAGCATCAGAGGAGAATCAGATCAGCATCAGAGGAGCAGCAGAGGAGCATCAGAGGAGCATCACATGAGCATCAGAGGAGCATCAGAGGAGCATCAGAGGAGCATCACAGGAGCATCAGAGGAGCATCAGAGGAGCATCAGAGGAGCATCAGAGGAGCATCAGAGGAGCATCAGAGGAGCCTCAGAGCAGCATCAGAGGAGCATCAGAGGAGCATCAGAGGAGCATCAGAGGAGGATCAGAGGAGCATCAGAGGAGCATCAGAGGAGCAGGAGCAGGAGCAGGAGCAGGAGCATGAGCAGGAGCATCAGAGGAGGATCAGAGGAGCATCAGAGGAGCATCAGAGGAGCAGGAGCAGGAGCAGGAGCAGGAGCAGGAGCAGGAGCAGGAGCAGGAGCAGGAGCAGGAGCATCAGAGGAGCATCACAGGAGCATCAGATGAGCATCAGAGGAGCATCAGAGGAGCATCAGAGGTGGATCAGAGGAGCATCAGAGGAGCATCAGAGGAGCATCAGAGGAGCATCAGAGGAGAATCAGAGGAGCATCAGATGAGCATCAGAGGAGCAGCAGAGGAGCATCAGAGGAACATCACAGGAGCATCAGAGGAGCATCAGAGGAGTATCAGAGGAGCATCAGAGGAGCATCAGAGGAGCATCAGAGGAACATCAGAGGAGCATCAGAGGAGCATCAGAGGAGCATCAGAGGAGCATCAGAGGAGCATCAGAGGAGCATCAGAGGAGCATCAGAGGAACATCAGAGGAGCATCAGAGGAGCATCAGAGGAGCATCAGAGGAGCATCAGAGGAGCATCAGAGGAGCATCAGAGGAGCATCAGAGGAGCATCAGAGGAGCATCAGTGGAGCATCAGAGGAGCATCAGAGGAGCATCAGAGGAGCATCAGAGGAGCATCAGAGGAGCATCAGAGGAGGATCAGAGGAGCATCAGTGGAGCATCAGAGGAGCATCAGAGGAGGATCAGAGGAGCATCAGAGGAGCATCAGAGGAGCATCAGAGGAGCATCAGAGGAGGATCAGAGGAGCATTAGAGGAGCATCAGAGGAGGATCACAGGAGCATCAGAGGAGCATCAGAGGAGCATCAGAGGAGCATCAGAGGAGCATCAGAGGAGCATCAGAGGAGCATCAGAGGAGCCTCTGAGGAGCATCAGAGGAGCATCAGAGGAGCATCAGAGGAGCATCAGAGGAACAGCAGAGGAACAGCAGAGGAGCATCACAGGAGCATCAGAGGAGCATCACAGGAGCATCAGATGAGCATCAGAGGAGCATCAGAGGAGCATCAGAGGTGGATCAGAGGAGCATCAGAGGAGCATCAGAGGAGCATCAGAGGAGCATCAGAGGAGAATCAGAGGAGCATCAGATGAGCATCAGAGGAGCAGCAGAGGAGCATCAGAGGAACATCACAGGAGCATCAGAGGAGCATCAGAGGAGTATCAGAGGAGCATCAGAGGAGCATCAGAGGAGCATCAGAGGAGCATCAGAGGAGCATCAGAGGAGCCTCAGAGGAGCATCAGAGGAGCATCAGAGGAGCATCAGAGTAGCATCAGAGGAGGATCAGAGGAGCATCAGAGGAGCATCAGAGGAGCATCAGAGGAGCATCAGAGGAGCATCAGAGGAGCATCAGAGGAGAATCAGATCAGCATCAGAGGAGCAGCAGAGGAGCATCAGAGGAGCATCACAGGAGCATCAGAGGAGCATCAGAGGAGCATCAGAGGAGCATCAGTGGAGCATCAGAGGAGCATCAGAGGAGGATCAGAGGAGCATCAGAGGAGCATCAGAGGAGCATCAGAGGAGCATCAGAGGAGCATCAGAGGAGGATCACAGGAGCATCAGAGGAGCATCAGAGGAGCATCAGAGGAGCATCAGAGGAGCATCAGAGGAGCATCAGAGGAGCATCAGAGGAGCATCAGAGGAGCCTCTGAGGAGCATTAGAGGAGCATCAGAGGAGCATCAAAGGAGCATCAGAGGAGCATCAGAGGAGGATAAGAGGAGCATCAGAGGAGCATCAGAGGAGCATCAGAGGAGCATCAGAGGAGGATCAGAGGAGCATCAGAGGAGCATCAGAGGAGCATCAGAGGAGCATCAGAGGAGCATCAGAGGAGCATCAGAGGAGCATCAGAGGAGCATCAGAGTAGCATCAGAGTAGCATCAGAGGAGCATCAGAGGAGCATCAGAGGAGCATCAGAAGAGCATAAGAGGAGGATCAGAGGAGCATAAGAAGAGCATCAGAGGAGCAGCAGAGGAGCATCAGAGGAGCATCAGAGGAGCATCAGATGAGCATCAGAGGAGCAGCAGAGGAGCATCAGAGGAGCATCAGAGGAGCATCAGAGGAGCATCAGAGGAGAATCAGAGGAGCATCAGAGGAGCATCACAGGAGCATCAGAGGAGCATCAGAGGAGCATCAGAGGAGCATCAGAGGAGCATCAGAGGAGCATCAGAGGAGCATCAGAGGAGCATCAGAGGAGCATCAGAGGAGCATCAGAGGAGCATCAGAGGAGGATCAGAGGAGGATCAGAGGAGCATCAGAGGAGCATCAGAGGAGCATCAGAGGAGAATCAGATGAGCATCAGAGGAGCAGCAGAGGAGCATCAGAGGAGCATCACAGGAGCATCAGAGGAGCATCAGAGGAGCATCAGAGGAGCAGCAGAGGAGCATCAGAGGAGCATCACAGGAGCATCAGAGGAGCATCAGAGGAGCATCAGAGGAGCATCAGAGGAGCATCAGAGGAGCCTCAGAGGAGCATCAGAGGAGTCTCAGAGGAGGATCAGAGGAGCCTCAGAGGAGCATCAGAGGAGCATCAGAGGAGCATCAGAGGAGCATCAGAGGAGGATCAGAGGAGCATCAGAGGAGAATCAGAGGAGCATCAGAGGAGCATCAGAGGAGCATCAGAGGAGGATCAGAGGAGGATCAGAGGAGCATCAGAGGAGCATCAGAGGAGCATCAGAGGAGCATCAGAGGAGCATCAGAGGAGCCTCAGAGGAGCATCAGAGGAGCATCACAGGAGCATCAGTGGAGCATCATTGGAGCATCATTGGAGCATCAGAGGAGCATCAGAGGAGCATCAGAGGTGCATCAGAGGAGCATCTGAGGAGCATCAGAGGAGCATCATAGGAGCATCAGAGGAGCATCAGAGGTGCATCAGAGGAGCATCTGAGGAGCATCAGTGGAGCATCAGAGGAGCATCAGAGGAGCATCAGAGGTGCATCAGAGGAGCATCGAGCAGGAGCAGGAGCATCAGAGGTGCAGGAGCAGGAGCCGGAGCAGGAGCCGGAGCAGGAGCCGGAGCAGGAGCAGGAGCAGGTGCAGGAGCAGGAGCAGGAGCAGGAGCAGGGGCAGGAGCAGGAGCAGGAGCAGGAGCAGGAGCAGGAGCAGGAGCAGGAGCAGGAGCAGGAGCAGGAGCAGGAGCAGGAGCAGGAGCAGGAGCAGGAGCAGGAGCAGGAGCAGGAGCATCAGAGGAGCATCAGAGGAGCATCAGAGGAACATCAGAGGAGCATCAGAGGAGCATCAGAGGAGCATAAGAGGAGCATCAGAGGAGCATCAGAGGAGCATCAGAGGAGCATCAGAGGAGCATCAGAGGAGCATCAGTGGAGCATCAGAGGAGCATCAGAGGAGCATCAGAGGAGCATCAGAGGAGCATCAGAGGAGCATCAGAGGAGGATCAGAGGAGCATCAGTGGAGCATCAGAGGAGCATCAGAGGAGGATCAGAGGAGCATCAGAGGAGCATCAGAGGAGCATCAGAGGAGCATCAGAGGAGGATCAGAGTAGCATCAGAGGAGCATTAGAGGAGCATCAGAGGAGGATCACAGGAGCATCAGAGGAGCATCAGAGGAGCATCAGAGGAGCATCAGAGGAGCATCAGAGGAGCATCAGAGGAGCCTCTGAGGAGCATCAGAGGAGCATCAGAGGAGCATCAGAGGAGCATCAGAGGAACAGCAGAGGAACAGCAGAGGAGCATCACAGGAGCATCAGAGGAGCATCACAGGAGCATCAGATGAGCATCAGAGGAGCATCAGAGGAGCATCAGAGGTGGATCGGAGGAGCATCAGAGGAGCATCAGAGGAGCATCAGAGGAGCATCAGAGGAGAATCAGAGGAGCATCAGATGAGCATCAGAGGAGCAGCAGAGGAGCATCAGAGGAGCATCACAGGAGCATCAGAGGAGCATCAGAGGAGTATCAGAGGAGCATCAGAGGAGCATCAGAGGAGCATCAGAGGAGCATCAGAGGAGCATCAGAGGAGCCTCAGAGGAGCATCAGAGGAGCATCAGAGGAGCATCAGTGTAGCATCAGAGGAGGATCAGAGGAGCATCAGAGGAGCATCAGAGGAGCATCAGAGGAGCACCAGAGGAGCATCAGAGGAGAATCAGATCAGCATCAGAGGAGCAGCAGAGGAGCATCAGAGGAGCATCACATGAGCATCAGAGGAGCATCAGAGGAGCATCAGAGGAGCATCACAGGAGCATCAGAGGAGCATCAGAGGAGCATCAGAGGAGCATCAGAGGAGCATCAGAGGAGCATCAGAGGAGCCTCAGAGCAGCATCAGAGGAGCATCAGAGGAGCATCAGAGGAGCATCAGAGGAGGATCAGAGGAGCATCAGAGGAGCATCAGAGGAGCAGGAGCAGGAGCAGGAGCAGGAGCATGAGCAGGAGCATCAGAGGTCATCAGAGGAGCATCAGAGGAGCAGGAGCAGGAGCAGGAGCATCAGAGGAGCATCAGAGGAGCATCAGAGGAGCATCAGAGGAGCGTCAGAGGAGCATCAGAGGAGCATCAGAGGAGCATCAGAGGAGCATCAGAGGAGCATCAGAGGAGCATCAGTGGAGCATCAGAGGAGCATCAGTGGAGCATCAGAGGAGGATCAGAGGAGCATCAGAGGAGCATCAGAGGAGCATCAGAGGAGTATCAGAGGAGCATCAGAGGAGCATCAGAGGAGCATCAGAGGAGCAGGAGCAGGAGCAGGAGCAGGAGCAGGAGCAGGAGCAGGAGCAGGAGCAGGAGCATCAGAGGAGCATCAGAGGAGAATCAGAGGAGCATCAGAGGAGCATCAGTGGAGCATCAGAGGAGGATCAGAGGAGCATCAGAGGAGCATCAGAGGAGCATCAGAGGAGCATCAGAGGAGCATCAGAGGAGCATCAGAGGAGCGTCAGAGGAGCATCAGAGGAGGATCAGAGGAGCATCAGAGGAGCATCAGAGGAGCATCAGAGGAGCATCAGAGGAGCATCAGAGGAGCATCAGAGGAGCATCAGAGGAGCATCAGAGGAGGATTAGAGGAGCATCAGAGGAGCATCAGAGGAGCAGGAGTAGGAGCATGACCATCAGAGGAGCATCAGAGGAGCATCAGAGGAGCATCAGAGGAGCATCAGAGGAGCATCAGAGGAGCATCTGAGGAGCATCAGAGGAGTATCAAAGGAGCATCAGAGGAGCATCTGAGGAGCATCAGAGGATTATCAGAGGAGCATCAGAGGAGCATCAGAGGTGCATCAGAGGAGCATCAGAGGTGCATCAGAGGAGCATCAGAGGAGCATCAGAGGAGCATCAGAGGAGCATCAGAGGAGCATCTGAGGAGCATCAGAGGAGTATCAGAGGAGCATCAGAGGAGCATCAGAGGAGCATCAGAGGAGCATCTGAGGAGCATCAGAGGAGTATCAGAGGAGCATCAGAGGAGCATCAGAGGTGCATCAGAGGAGCATCAGAGGTGCAGGAGCAGGAGCAGGAGCAGGAACAGGAGCAGGAGCAGGAGCAGGAGCAGGAGCAGGAGCAGGAGCAGGAGAAGGAGCAGGAGCAGGAGCAGGAGCAGGAGCAGGAGCAGGAGCAGGAGCAGGAGCAGGAGCAGGAGCAGGAGCAGGAGCAGGAGCAGGAGCAGGAGCATCAGAGGAGCATAGGAGGAGCATCAGAGGACCATCAGAGGAGCATCAGAGGAGCATCAGAGGAGCATCGGAGGAGCATCAGAGGAGGATCAGAGGAGCATCAGAGGAGCATCAGAGGAGCATCAGAGGAGCATCAGAGGAGCATCAGAGGAGCATCAGAGGAGCATCAGAGGAGCATCAGAGGAGCATCAGAGGAGCCTCAGAGGAGCATCAGAGGAGCATCAGAGGAGCATCAGAGGAGCATCAGAGGAGCATCAGAGGAGCATCAGAGAAGCATCAGAGGAGCATCAGAGGAGGATCAGAGGAGCATCAGAGGAGCATCAGAGGAGCCTCAGAGGAGCATCAGAGGAGCATCAGAGGAGCAACAGAGGAGCATCAGAGGAGCAGCACAGGAGCATCAGAGGAGGATCACAGGAGCATCAGAGGAGCATCAGAGGAGCATCAGAGGAGCATCAGAGGAGCATCAGAGGAGCATCAGAGGAGCATCAGAGGAGCATCAGAGGAGGATCAGAGGAGCATCAGAGGAGCATCAGAGGAGCATCAGAGGAGCATCAGAGGAGCATCAGAGGAGCATCAGAGGAGCATCAGAGGAGCATCAGAGGAGCCTCAGAGGAGCAACAGAGGAGCATCAGAGGAGCATCAGAGGAGCATCAGAGGAGCATCAGAGGAGCATCCGAGGAGCCTCAGAGGAGCCTCAGAGGAGCCTCAGAGGAGCATCAGAGGAGCATCAGAGGAGCATCATAGGAGCATCAGAGGAGCATCAGAAGAGCATCAGTGGAGCATCAGAGGAGCATCAGAGGAGCATCAGGGGAGCATCAGAGGAGCAACAGAGGAGCATCAGAGGAGCATCAGAGGAGCATCAGAGGTGCATCAGAGGAGCACCAGAGGAGCATCAGAGGAGCATCAGTGGAGCATCAGAGGAGCATCAGAGGAACATCAGAGGAGCATCAGAGGAGCATCAGAGGAGCATCAGAGGAGCAGGAGCAGGAGCAGGAGCAGGAGCAGGAGCAGGAGCAGGAGCAGGAGCAGGAGCAGGAGCAGGTGCAGGAGCATCAGAGGAGCATCAGATGAGCAGGAGCAGGAGCAGGAGCAGGAGCAGGAGCATCAGAGGAGTATCAGAGGAGCATCAGTGGAGCAGGAGCAGGAGCAGGAGCATCAGAGGAGCATCAGAGGAGCATCAGAGGAGCATCAGAGGAGCATCAGAGGAGCATCAGAGGAGCATCAGAGGAGCATCAGAGGAGCCCCAGAGGAGCCTCAGAGGAGCCTCAGAGGAGCATCAGAGGAGCATCAGAGGAGCCCCAGAGGAGCCTCAGTGGAGCCTCAGAGGAGCATCAGAGGAGCATCAGAGGAGCATCAGAGGAGCATTAGAGGAGCATCAGAGGAGCCTCAGAGGAGCATCAGAGGAGCATCAGAGGAGCATCAGAGGAGCATCAGAGGAGCATCAGAGGAGCATCAGAGGAGCATCAGAGGAGCATCAGAGGATCATCAGAGGAGCAACAGAGGAGCATCAGAGGAGCATCAGAGGAGCATCAGAGGAGCATCAGAGGAGCATCACAGGAGCATCAGAGGAGCATCAGAGGAGCATCAGAGGAGCATCAGAGGAGCATCAGAGGAGCCTCAGAGGAGCATCAGAGGAGTCTCAGAGGAGCCTCAGAGGAGCCTCAGAGGAGCATCAGAGGAGCATCAGAGGAGCATCAGAGGAGCATCAGAGGAGGATCAGAGGAGCATCAGAGGAGAATCAGAGGAGCATCAGAGGAGCATCAGAGGAGCATCAGAGGAGGATCAGAGGAGGATCAGAGGAGCATCAGAGGAGCATCAGAGGAGCATCAGAGGAGCATCAGAGGAGCATCAGAGGAGCCTCAGAGGAGCATCACAGGAGCATCACAGGAGCATCAGTGGAGCATCATTGGAGCATCATTGGAGCATCAGAGGAGCATCAGAGGAGCATCAGAGGAGCAACAGAGGAGCATCAGAGGAGCATCAGAGGAGCATCAGAGGAGCATCAGAGGAGCATCAGAGGTGCATCAGAGGAGCATCTGAGGAGCATCAGAGGAGCATCATAGGAGCATCAGAGGAGCATCAGAGGTGCATCAGAGGAGCATCTGAGGAGCATCAGTGGAGCATCAGAGGAGCATCAGAGGAGCATCAGAGGTGCATCAGAGGAGCATCGAGCAGGAGCAGGAGCATCAGAGGTGCAGGAGCAGGAGCCGGAGCAGGAGCCGGAGCAGGAGCCGGAGCAGGAGCAGGAGCAGGAGCAGGAGCATCAGAGGAGCATCAGAGGAGCATCAGAGGAGCATCAGAGGAGGATCAGAGGAGGATCAGAGGAGCATCAGAGGAGCATCAGAGGAGCATCAGAGGAGAATCAGATGAGCATCAGAGGAGCAGCAGAGGAGCATCAGAGGAGCATCAGAGGAGCATCAGAGGAGCATCAGAGGAGCATCAGAGGAGCATCAGAGGAGCATCAGAGGAGCCTCAGAGGAGCATCAGAGGAGTCTCAGAGGAGCCTCAGAGGAGCCTCAGAGGAGCATCAGAGGAGCATCAGAGGAGCATCAGAGGAGCATCAGAGGAGGATCAGAGGAGCATCAGAGGAGCATCAGAGGAGAATCAGAGGAGCATCAGAGGAGCATCAGAGGAGGATCAGAGGAGGATCAGAGGAGCATCAGAGGAGCATCAGAGGAGCATCAGAGGAGCATCAGAGGAGCATCAGAGGAGCCTTAGAGGAGCATCACAGGAGCATCACAGGAGCATCAGTGGAGCATCATTGGAGCATCATTGGAGCATCAGAGGAGCATCAGAGGAGCATCAGAGGAGCAACAGAGGAGCATCAGAGGAGCATCAGAGGAGCATCAGAGGAGCATCAGAGGAGCATCAGAGGTGCATCAGAGGTGCATCAGAGGAGCATCTGAGGAGCATCAGTGGAGCATCAGTGGAGCATCAGAGGAGCATCAGAGGAGCATCAGAGGTGCATCAGAGGAGAATCGAGCAGGAGCAGGAGCATCAGAGGTGCAGGAGCAGGAGCCGGAGCAGGAGCCGGAGCAGGAGCCGGAGCAGGAGCAGGAGCAGGAGCAGGAGCAGGAGCAGGAGCAGGAGCAGGGGCAGGAGCAGGAGCAGGAGCAGGAGCAGGAGCAGGAGCAGGAGCAGGAGCAGGAGCAGGAGCAGGAGCAGGAGCAGGAGCAGGAGCAGGAGCAGGAGCAGGAGCAGGAGCATCAGAGGAGCATCAGAGGAGCATCAGAGGAACATCAGAGGAGCATCAGAGGAGCATCAGAGGAGCATCAGAGGAGCATCAGAGGAGCATCAGAGGAGCATCAGAGGAACATCAGAGGAGCATCAGAGGAGCATCAGAGGAGCATCAGAGGAGCATCAGAGGAGCATCAGAGGAGCATCAGAGGAGCATCAGAGGAGCATCAGAGGAGCATCAGAGGAGCATCAGTGGAGCATCAGAGGAGCATCAGAGGAGCATCAGAGGAGCATCAGAGGAGCATCAGAGGAGCATCAGAGGAGCATCAGAGGAGGATCAGAGGAGCATCAGTGGAGCATCAGAGGAGCATCAGAGGAGGATCAGAGGAGCATCAGAGGACCATCAGAGGAGCATCAGAGGAGCATCAGAGGAGGATCAGAGGAGCATCAGAGGAGCATTAGAGGAGCATCAGAGGAGGATCACAGGAGCATCAGAGGAGCATCAGAGGAGCATCAGAGGAGCATCAGAGGAGCATCAGAGGAGCATCAGAGGAGCATCAGAGGAGCCTCTGAGGAGCATCAGAGGAGCATCAGAGGAGCATCAGAGGAGCATCAGAGGAACAGCAGAGGAACAGCAGAGGAGCATCACAGGAGCATCAGAGGAGCATCACAGGAGCATCAGATGAGCATCAGAGGAGCATCAGAGGAGCATCAGAGGTGGATCAGAGGAGCATCAGAGGAGCATCAGAGGAGCATCAGAGGAGCATCAGAGGAGAATCAGAGGAGCATCAGATGAGCATCAGAGGAGCAGCAGAGGAGCATCAGAGGAACATCACAGGAGCATCAGAGGAGCATCAGAGGAGTATCAGAGGAGCATCAGAGGAGCATCAGAGGAGCATCAGAGGAGCATCAGAGGAGCATCAGAGGAGCCTCAGAGGAGAATCAGAGGAGCATCAGAGGAGCATCAGAGTAGCATCAGAGGAGGATAGGAGGAGCATCAGAGGAGCATCAGAGGAGCATCAGAGGAGCATCAGAGGAGCATCAGAGGAGAATCAGATCAGCATCAGAGGAGCAGCAGAGGAGCATCAGAGGAGCATCACATGAGCATCAGAGGAGCATCAGAGGAGCATCAGAGGAGCATCAGTGGAGCATCAGAGGAGCATCAGAGGAGGATCAGAGGAGCATCAGAGGAGCATCAGAGGAGCATCAGAGGAGCATCAGAGGAGCATCAGAGGAGGATCACAGGAGCATCAGAGGAGCATCAGAGGAGCATCAGAGGAGCATCAGAGGAGCATCAGAGGAGCATCAGAGGAGCATCAGAGGAGCCTCTGAGGAGCATCAGAGGAGCATCAGAGGAGCATCAAAGGAGCATCAGAGGAGCATCAGAGGAGGATCAGAGGAGCATCAGAGGAGCATCAGAGGAGCATCAGAGGAGCATCAGAGGAGCATCAGAGGAGCATCAGAGGAGCATCAGAGGAGCATCAGAGGAGGATCAGAGGAGCATCAGACAGCATCAGAGGAGCATCAGAGGAGCATCAGAGGAGAATCAGAGGAGCATCAGAGGAGCATCACAGGAGCATCAGAGGAGCATCAGAGGAGCATCAGAGGAGCATCAGAGGAGCATCAGAGGAGCATCAGAGGAGCATCAGAGGAGCATCAGAGGAGCATCAGAGGAGCATCAGAGGAGCATCAGAGGAGGATCAGAGGAGGATCAGAGGAGCATCAGAGGAGCATCAGAGGAGCATCAGAGGAGAATCAGATGAGCATCAGAGGAGCAGCAGAGGAGCATCAGAGGAGCATCACAGGAGCATCAGAGGAGCATCAGAGGAGCATCAGAGGAGCATCAGAGGAGCCTCAGAGGAGCCTCAGAGGAGCATCAGAGGAGTCTCAGAGGAGCCTCAGAGGAGCCTCAGAGGAGCATCAGAGGAGCATCAGAGGAGCATCAGAGGAGCATCAGAGGAGGATCAGAGGAGCATCAGAGGAGCATCAGAGGAGCATCAGAGGAGCATCAGAGGAGCATCAGAGGAGCATCAGAGGAGCATCAGAGGAGCATCAGAGGAGCCTCAGAGGAGCATCACAGGAGCATCACAGGAGCATCAGTGGAGCATCATTGGAGCATCATTGGAGCATCAGAGGAGCATCAGAGGAGCATCAGAGGAGCAACAGAGGAGCATCAGAGGAGCATCAGAGGAGCATCAGAGGAGCATCAGAGGAGCATCAGAGGTGCATCAGAGGAGCATCTGAGGAGCATCAGAGGAGCATCATAGGAGCATCAGAGGAGCATCAGAGGTGCATCAGAGGAGCATCTGAGGAGCATCAGTGGAGCATCAGAGGAGCATCAGAGGAGCATCAGAGGTGCATCAGAGGAGCATCGAGCAGGAGCAGGAGCATCAGAGGTGCAGGAGCAGGAGCCGGAGCAGGAGCCGGAGCAGGAGCCGGAGCAGGAGCCGGAGCAGGAGCAGGAGCAGGAGCAGGAGCAGGAGCAGGAGCAGGAGCAGGAGCAGGAGCAGGAGCAGGAGCAGGAGCAGGAGCAGGAGCAGGAGCAGGAGCAGGAGCAGGAGCAGGAGCAGGAGCAGGAGCAGGAGCAGGAGCATCAGAGGAGCATCAGAGGAGCATCAGAGGAACATCAGAGGAGCATCAGAGGAGCATCAGAGGAGCATCAGAGGAGCATCAGAGGAGCATCAGAGGAGCATCAGAGGAGCATCAGAGGAACATCAGAGGAGCATCAGAGGAGCATCAGAGGAGCATCAGAGGAGCATCAGAGGAGCATCAGAGGAGCATCAGAGGAGCATCAGAGGAGCATCAGAGGAGCATCAGATGAGCATCAGTGGAGCATCAGAGGAGCATCAGAGGAGCATCAGAGGAGCATCAGAGGAGCATCAGAGGAGCATCAGAGGAGGATCAGAGGAGCATCAGTGGAGCATCAGAGGAGCATCAGAGGAGGATCAGAGGAGCATCAGAGGAGCATCAGAGGAGCATCAGAGGAGCATCAGAGGAGGATCAGAGGAGCATCAGAGGAGCATTAGAGGAGCATCAGAGGAGGATCACAGGAGCATCAGAGGAGCATCAGAGGAGCATCAGAGGAGCATCAGAGGAGCATCAGAGGAGCATCAGAGGAGCATCAGAGGAGCCTCTGAGGAGCATCAGAGGAGCATCAGAGGAGCATCAGAGGAGCATCAGAGGAACAGCAGAGGAACAGCAGAGGAGCATCACAGGAGCATCAGAGGAGCATCACAGGAGCATCAGATGAGCATCAGAGGAGCATCAGAGGAGCATCAGAGGTGGATCAGAGGAGCAACAGAGGAGCATCAGAGGAGCATCAGAGGAGCATCAGAGGAGCATCAGAGGAGCATCAGAGGTGCATCAGAGGTGCATCAGAGGAGCATCTGAGGAGCATCAGTGGAGCATCAGTGGAGCATCAGAGGAGCATCAGAGGTGCATCAGAGGTGCATCAGAGGAGAATCGAGCAGGAGCAGGAGCATCAGAGGTGCAGGAGCAGGAGCCGGAGCAGGAGCCGGAGCAGGAGCCGGAGCAGGAGCAGGAGCAGGAGCAGGAGCAGGAGCAGGAGCAGGAGCAGGGGCAGGAGCAGGAGCAGGAGCAGGAGCAGGAGCAGGAGCAGGAGCAGGAGCAGGAGCAGGAGCAGGAGCAGGAGCAGGAGCAGGAGCAGGAGCAGGAGCAGGAGCAGGAGCATCAGAGGAGCATCAGAGGAGCATCAGAGGAACATCAGAGGAGCATCAGAGGAGCATCAGAGGAGCATCAGAGGAGCATCAGAGGAGCATCAGAGGAGCATCAGAGGAACATCAGAGGAGCATCAGAGGAGCATCAGAGGAGCATCAGAGGAGCATCAGAGGAGCATCAGAGGAGCATCAGAGGAGCATCAGAGGAGCATCAGTGGAGCATCAGAGGAGCATCAGAGGAGCATCAGAGGAGCATCAGAGGAGCATCAGAGGAGCATCAGAGGAGCATCAGAGGAGGATCAGAGGAGCATCAGTGGAGCATCAGAGGAGCATCAGAGGAGGATCAGAGGAGCATCAGAGGACCATCAGAGGAGCATCAGAGGAGCATCAGAGGAGGATCAGAGGAGCATCAGAGGAGCATTAGAGGAGCATCAGAGGAGGATCACAGGAGCATCAGAGGAGCATCAGAGGAGCATCAGAGGAGCATCAGAGGAGCATCAGAGGAGCATCAGAGGAGCATCAGAGGAGCCTCTGAGGAGCATCAGAGGAGCATCAGAGGAGCATCAGAGGAGCATCAGAGGAACAGCAGAGGAACAGCAGAGGAGCATCACAGGAGCATCAGAGGAGCATCACAGGAGCATCAGATGAGCATCAGAGGAGCATCAGAGGAGCATCAGAGGTGGATCAGAGGAGCATCAGAGGAGCATCAGAGGAGCATCAGAGGAGCATCAGAGGAGAATCAGAGGAGCATCAGATGAGCATCAGAGGAGCAGCAGAGGAGCATCAGAGGAACATCACAGGAGCATCAGAGGAGCATCAGAGGAGTATCAGAGGAGCATCAGAGGAGCATCAGAGGAGCATCAGAGGAGCATCAGAGGAGCATCAGAGGAGCCTCAGAGGAGAATCAGAGGAGCATCAGAGGAGCATCAGAGTAGCATCAGAGGAGGATAGGAGGAGCATCAGAGGAGCATCAGAGGAGCATCAGAGGAGCATCAGAGGAGCATCAGAGGAGAATCAGATCAGCATCAGAGGAGCAGCAGAGGAGCATCAGAGGAGCATCACATGAGCATCAGAGGAGCATCAGAGGAGCATCAGAGGAGCATCAGTGGAGCATCAGAGGAGCATCAGAGGAGGATCAGAGGAGCATCAGAGGAGCATCAGAGGAGCATCAGAGGAGCATCAGAGGATCATCAGAGGAGGATCACAGGAGCATCAGAGGAGCATCAGAGGAGCATCAGAGGAGCATCAGAGGAGCATCAGAGGAGCATCAGAGGAGCATCAGAGGAGCCTCTGAGGAGCATCAGAGGAGCATCAGAGGAGCATCAAAGGAGCATCAGAGGAGCATCAGAGGAGGATCAGAGGAGCATCAGAGGAGCATCAGAGGAGCATCAGAGGAGCATCAGAGGAGCATCAGAGGAGCATCAGAGGAGCATCAGAGGAGCATCAGAGGAGGATCAGAGGAGCATCAGACAGCATCAGAGGAGCATCAGAGGAGCATCAGAGGAGAATCAGAGGAGCATCAGAGGAGCATCACAGGAGCATCAGAGGAGCATCAGAGGAGCATCAGAGGAGCATCAGAGGAGCATCAGAGGAGCATCAGAGGAGCATCAGAGGAGCATCAGAGGAGCATCAGAGGAGCATCAGAGGAGCATCAGAGGAGGATCAGAGGAGGATCAGAGGAGCATCAGAGGAGCATCAGAGGAGCATCAGAGGAGAATCAGATGAGCATCAGAGGAGCAGCAGAGGAGCATCAGAGGAGCATCACAGGAGCATCAGAGGAGCATCAGAGGAGCATCAGAGGAGCATCAGAGGAGCATCAGAGGAGCCTCAGAGGAGCCTCAGAGGAGCATCAGAGGAGTCTCAGAGGAGCCTCAGAGGAGCCTCAGAGGAGCATCAGAGGAGCATCAGAGGAGCATCAGAGGAGCATCAGAGGAGGATCAGAGGAGCATCAGAGGAGCATCAGAGGAGCATCAGAGGAGCATCAGAGGAGCATCAGAGGAGCATCAGAGGAGCATCAGAGGAGCATCAGAGGAGCCTCAGAGGAGCATCACAGGAGCATCACAGGAGCATCAGTGGAGCATCATTGGAGCATCATTGGAGCATCAGAGGAGCATCAGAGGAGCATCAGAGGAGCAACAGAGGAGCATCAGAGGAGCATCAGAGGAGCATCAGAGGAGCATCAGAGGAGCATCAGAGGTGCATCAGAGGAGCATCTGAGGAGCATCAGAGGAGCATCATAGGAGCATCAGAGGAGCATCAGAGGTGCATCAGAGGAGCATCTGAGGAGCATCAGTGGAGCATCAGAGGAGCATCAGAGGAGCATCAGAGGTGCATCAGAGGAGCATCGAGCAGGAGCAGGAGCATCAGAGGTGCAGGAGCAGGAGCCGGAGCAGGAGCCGGAGCAGGAGCCGGAGCAGGAGCCGGAGCAGGAGCAGGAGCAGGAGCAGGAGCAGGAGCAGGAGCAGGAGCAGGAGCAGGAGCAGGAGCAGGAGCAGGAGCAGGAGCAGGAGCAGGAGCAGGAGCAGGAGCAGGAGCAGGAGCAGGAGCAGGAGCAGGAGCAGGAGCATCAGAGGAGCATCAGAGGAGCATCAGAGGAACATCAGAGGAGCATCAGAGGAGCATCAGAGGAGCATCAGAGGAGCATCAGAGGAGCATCAGAGGAGCATCAGAGGAGCATCAGAGGAACATCAGAGGAGCATCAGAGGAGCATCAGAGGAGCATCAGAGGAGCATCAGAGGAGCATCAGAGGAGCATCAGAGGAGCATCAGAGGAGCATCAGAGGAGCATCAGATGAGCATCAGTGGAGCATCAGAGGAGCATCAGAGGAGCATCAGAGGAGCATCAGAGGAGCATCAGAGGAGCATCAGAGGAGGATCAGAGGAGCATCAGTGGAGCATCAGAGGAGCATCAGAGGAGGATCAGAGGAGCATCAGAGGAGCATCAGAGGAGCATCAGAGGAGCATCAGAGGAGGATCAGAGGAGCATCAGAGGAGCATTAGAGGAGCATCAGAGGAGGATCACAGGAGCATCAGAGGAGCATCAGAGGAGCATCAGAGGAGCATCAGAGGAGCATCAGAGGAGCATCAGAGGAGCATCAGAGGAGCCTCTGAGGAGCATCAGAGGAGCATCAGAGGAGCATCAGAGGAGCATCAGAGGAACAGCAGAGGAACAGCAGAGGAGCATCACAGGAGCATCAGAGGAGCATCACAGGAGCATCAGATGAGCATCAGAGGAGCATCAGAGGAGCATCAGAGGTGGATCAGAGGAGCATCAGAGGAGCATCAGAGGAGCATCAGAGGAGCATCAGAGGAGAATCAGAGGAGCATCAGATGAGCATCAGAGGAGCAGCAGAGGAGCATCAGAGGAACATCACAGGAGCATCAGAGGAGCATCAGAGGAGTATCAGAGGAGCATCAGAGGAGCATCAGAGGAGCATCAGAGGAGCATCAGAGGAGCATCAGAGGAGCCTCAGAGGAGCATCAGAGGAGCATCAGAGGAGCATCAGAGGAGCATCAGAGGAGCCTCTGAGGAGCATCAGAGGAGCATCAGAGGAGCATCAAAGGAGCATCAGAGGAGCATCAGAGGAGGATCAGAGGAGCATCAGAGGAGCATCAGAGGAGCATCAGAGGAGCATCAGAGGAGCATCAGAGGAGCATCAGAGGAGCATCAGAGGAGCATCAGAGGAGGATCAGAGGAGCATCAGACAGCATCAGAGGAGCATCAGAGGAGCATCAGAGGAGAATCAGAGGAGCATCAGAGGAGCATCACAGGAGCATCAGAGGAGCATCAGAGGAGCATCAGAGGAGCATCAGAGGAGCATCAGAGGAGCATCAGAGGAGCATCAGAGGAGCATCAGAGGAGCATCAGAGGAGCATCAGAGGAGCATCAGAGGAGGATCAGAGGAGGATCAGAGGAGCATCAGAGGAGCATCAGAGGAGCATCAGAGGAGAATCAGATGAGCATCAGAGGAGCAGCAGAGGAGCATCAGAGGAGCATCACAGGAGCATCAGAGGAGCATCAGAGGAGCATCAGAGGAGCATCAGAGGAGCATCAGAGGAGCCTCAGAGGAGCCTCAGAGGAGCATCAGAGGAGTCTCAGAGGAGCCTCAGAGGAGCCTCAGAGGAGCATCAGAGGAGCATCAGAGGAGCATCAGAGGAGCATCAGAGGAGGATCAGAGGAGCATCAGAGGAGCATCAGAGGAGCATCAGAGGAGCATCAGAGGAGCATCAGAGGAGCATCAGAGGAGCATCAGAGGAGCATCAGAGGAGCCTCAGAGGAGCATCACAGGAGCATCACAGGAGCATCAGTGGAGCATCATTGGAGCATCATTGGAGCATCAGAGGAGCATCAGAGGAGCATCAGAGGAGCAACAGAGGAGCATCAGAGGAGCATCAGAGGAGCATCAGAGGAGCATCAGAGGAGCATCAGAGGTGCATCAGAGGAGCATCTGAGGAGCATCAGAGGAGCATCATAGGAGCATCAGAGGAGCATCAGAGGTGCATCAGAGGAGCATCTGAGGAGCATCAGTGGAGCATCAGAGGAGCATCAGAGGAGCATCAGAGGTGCATCAGAGGAGCATCGAGCAGGAGCAGGAGCATCAGAGGTGCAGGAGCAGGAGCCGGAGCAGGAGCCGGAGCAGGAGCCGGAGCAGGAGCCGGAGCAGGAGCAGGAGCAGGAGCAGGAGCAGGAGCAGGAGCAGGAGCAGGAGCAGGAGCAGGAGCAGGAGCAGGAGCAGGAGCAGGAGCAGGAGCAGGAGCAGGAGCAGGAGCAGGAGCAGGAGCAGGAGCAGGAGCAGGAGCATCAGAGGAGCATCAGAGGAGCATCAGAGGAACATCAGAGGAGCATCAGAGGAGCATCAGAGGAGCATCAGAGGAGCATCAGAGGAGCATCAGAGGAGCATCAGAGGAGCATCAGAGGAACATCAGAGGAGCATCAGAGGAGCATCAGAGGAGCATCAGAGGAGCATCAGAGGAGCATCAGAGGAGCATCAGAGGAGCATCAGAGGAGCATCAGAGGAGCATCAGATGAGCATCAGTGGAGCATCAGAGGAGCATCAGAGGAGCATCAGAGGAGCATCAGAGGAGCATCAGAGGAGCATCAGAGGAGGATCAGAGGAGCATCAGTGGAGCATCAGAGGAGCATCAGAGGAGGATCAGAGGAGCATCAGAGGAGCATCAGAGGAGCATCAGAGGAGCATCAGAGGAGGATCAGAGGAGCATCAGAGGAGCATTAGAGGAGCATCAGAGGAGGATCACAGGAGCATCAGAGGAGCATCAGAGGAGCATCAGAGGAGCATCAGAGGAGCATCAGAGGAGCATCAGAGGAGCATCAGAGGAGCCTCTGAGGAGCATCAGAGGAGCATCAGAGGAGCATCAGAGGAGCATCAGAGGAACAGCAGAGGAACAGCAGAGGAGCATCACAGGAGCATCAGAGGAGCATCACAGGAGCATCAGATGAGCATCAGAGGAGCATCAGAGGAGCATCAGAGGTGGATCAGAGGAGCATCAGAGGAGCATCAGAGGAGCATCAGAGGAGCATCAGAGGAGAATCAGAGGAGCATCAGATGAGCATCAGAGGAGCAGCAGAGGAGCATCAGAGGAACATCACAGGAGCATCAGAGGAGCATCAGAGGAGTATCAGAGGAGCATCAGAGGAGCATCAGAGGAGCATCAGAGGAGCATCAGAGGAGCATCAGAGGAGCCTCAGAGGAGCATCAGAGGAGCATCAGAGGAGCATCAGAGTAGCATCAGAGGAGGATCAGAGGAGCATCAGAGGAGCATCAGAGGAGCATCAGAGGAGCATCAGAGGAGCATCAGAGGAGCATCAGAGGAGAATCAGATCAGCATCAGAGGAGCAGCAGAGGAGCATCAGAGGAGCATCACAGGAGCATCAGAGGAGCATCAGAGGAGCATCAGAGGAGCATCAGTGGAGCATCAGAGGAGCATCAGAGGAGGATCAGAGGAGCATCAGAGGAGCATCAGAGGAGCATCAGAGGAGCATCAGAGGAGCATCAGAGGAGGATCACAGGAGCATCAGAGGAGCATCAGAGGAGCATCAGAGGAGCATCAGAGGAGCATCAGAGGAGCATCAGAGGAGCATAAGAGGAGGATCAGAGGAGCATAAGAAGAGCATCAGAGGAGCATCAGAGGAGCATCAGAGGAGCATCAGAGGAGCATCAGATGAGCATCAGAGGAGCAGCAGAGGGGCATCAGTGGAGCATCAGAGGAGCATCAGAGGAGCATCAGAGGAGCATCAGAGGAGCATCAGAGGAGCATCAGAGGAGCATCAGAGGAGCATCAGAGGAGCATCAGAGGAGGATCAGAGGAGCATCAGACAGCATCAGAGGAGCATCAGAGGAGCATCAGAGGAGAATCAGAGGAGCATCAGAGGAGCATCACAGGAGCATCAGAGGAGCATCAGAGGAGCATCAGAGGAGCATCAGAGGAGCATCAGAGGAGCATCAGAGGAGCATCAGAGGAGCATCAGAGGAGCATCAGAGGAGCATCAGAGGAGGATCAGAGGAGGATCAGAGGAGCATCAGAGGAGCATCAGAGGAGCATCAGAGGAGAATCAGATGAGCATCAGAGGAGCAGCAGAGGAGCATCAGAGGAGCATCACAGGAGCATCAGAGGAGCATCAGAGGAGCATCAGAGGAGCATCAGAGGAGCATCAGAGGAGCCTCAGAGGAGCATCAGAGGAGTCTCAGAGGAGCCTCAGAGGAGCCTCAGAGGAGCATCAGAGGAGCATCAGAGGAGCATCAGAGGAGCATCAGAGGAGGATCAGAGGAGCATCAGAGGAGAATCAGAGGAGCATCAGAGGAGCATCAGAGGAGCATCAGAGGAGGATCAGAGGAGGATCAGAGGAGCATCAGAGGAGCATCAGAGGAGCATCAGAGGAGCATCAGAGGAGCATCAGAGGAGCCTCAGAGGAGCATCACAGGAGCATCACAGGAGCATCAGTGGAGCATCATTGTAGCATCATTGGAGCATCAGAGGAGCATCAGAGGAGCATCAGAGGAGCAACAGAGGAGCATCAGAGGAGCATCAGAGGAGCATCAGAGGAGCATCAGAGGAGCATCAGAGGTGCATCAGAGGAGCATCTGAGGAGCATCAGAGGAGCATCATAGGAGCATCAGAGGAGCATCAGAGGTGCATCAGAGGAGCATCTGAGGAGCATCAGTGGAGCATCAGAGGAGCATCAGAGGAGCATCAGAGGTGCATCAGAGGAGCATCGAGCAGGAGCAGGAGCATCAGAGGTGCAGGAGCAGGAGCCGGAGCAGGAGCCGGAGCAGGAGCCGGAGCAGGAGCAGGAGCAGGAGCAGGAGCAGGAGCAGGAGCAGGAGCAGGGGCAGGAGCAGGAGCAGGAGCAGGAGCAGGAGCAGGAGCAGGAGCAGGAGCAGGAGCAGGAGCAGGAGCAGGAGCAGGAGCAGGAGCAGGAGCAGGAGCAGGAGCAGGAGCAGGAGCATCAGAGGAGCATCAGAGGAGCATCAGAGGAACATCAGAGGAGCATCAGAGGAGCATCAGAGGAGCATCAGAGGAGCATCAGAGGAGCATCAGAGGAGCATCAGAGGAGCATCAGAGGAGCATCAGTGGAGCATCAGAGGAGCATCAGAGGAGCATCAGAGGAGCATCAGAGGAGCATCAGAGGAGCATCAGAGGAGGATCAGAGGAGCATCAGTGGAGCATCAGTGGAGCATCAGAGGAGGATCAGAGGAGCATCAGAGGAGCATCAGAGGAGCATCAGAGGAGCATCAGAGGAGGATCAGAGGAGCATCAGAGGAGCATTAGAGGAGCATCAGAGGAGGATCACAGGAGCATCAGAGGAGCATCAGAGGAGCATCAGAGGAGCATCAGAGGAGCATCAGAGGAGCATCAGAGGAGCATCAGAGGAGCCTCTGAGGAGCATCAGAGGAGCATCAGAGGAGCATCAGAGGAGCATCAGAGGAACAGCAGAGGAACAGCAGAGGAGCATCACAGGAGCATCAGAGGAGCATCACAGGAGCATCAGATGAGCATCAGAGGAGCATCAGAGGAGCATCAGAGGTGGATCGGAGGAGCATCAGAGGAGCATCAGAGGAGCATCAGAGGAGCATCAGAGGAGAATCAGAGGAGCATCAGATGAGCATCAGAGGAGCAGCAGAGGAGCATCAGAGGAGCATCACAGGAGCATCAGAGGAGCATCAGAGGAGTATCAGAGGAGCATCAGAGGAGCATCAGAGGAGCATCAGAGGAGCATCAGAGGAGCATCAGAGGAGCCTCAGAGGAGCATCAGAGGAGCATCAGAGGAGAATCAGTGTAGCATCAGAGGAGGATCAGAGGAGCATCAGAGGAGCATCAGAGGAGCATCAGAGGAGCATCAGAGGAGCATCAGAGGAGAATCAGATCAGCATCAGAGGAGCAGCAGAGGAGCATCAGAGGAGCATCACATGAGCATCAGAGGAGCATCAGAGGAGCATCAGAGGAGCATCACAGGAGCATCAGAGGAGCATCAGAGGAGCATCAGAGGAGCATCAGAGGAGCATCAGAGGAGCATCAGAGGAGCCTCAGAGCAGCATCAGAGGAGCATCAGAGGAGCATCAGAGGAGCATCAGAGGAGGATCAGAGGAGCATCAGAGGAGCATCAGAGGAGCAGGAGCAGGAGCAGGAGCAGGAGCATGAGCAGGAGCATCAGAGGTCATCAGAGGAGCATCAGAGGAGCAGGAGCAGGAGCAGGAGCATCAGAGGAGCATCAGAGGAGCATCAGAGGAGCATCAGAGGAGCGTCAGAGGAGCATCAGAGGAGCATCAGAGGAGCATCAGAGGAGCATCAGAGGAGCATCAGAGGAGCATCAGTGGAGCATCAGAGGAGCATCAGTGGAGCATCAGAGGAGGATCAGAGGAGCATCAGAGGAGCATCAGAGGAGCATCAGAGGAGTATCAGAGGAGCATCAGAGGAGCATCAGAGGAGCATCAGAGGAGCAGGAGCAGGAGCAGGAGCAGGAGCAGGAGCAGGAGCAGGAGCAGGAGCAGGAGCAGGAGCATCAGAGGAGCATCAGAGGAGCATCAGAGGAGCATCAGAGGAGCATCAGTGGAGCATCAGAGGAGGATCAGAGGAGCATCAGAGGAGCATCAGAGGAGCATCAGAGGAGCATCAGAGGAGCATCAGAGGAGCATCAGAGGAGCGTCAGAGGAGCATCAGAGGAGGATCAGAGGAGCATCAGAGGAGCATCAGAGGAGCATCAGAGGAGCATCAGAGGAGCATCAGAGGAGCATCAGAGGAGCATCAGAGGAGGATTAGAGGAGCATCAGAGGAGCATCAGAGGAGCAGGAGTAGGAGCATGACCATCAGAGGAGCATCAGAGGAGCATCAGAGGAGCATCAGAGGAGCATCAGAGGAGCATCAGAGGAGCATCTGAGGAGCATCAGAGGAGTATCAAAGGAGCATCAGAGGAGCATCTGAGGAGCATCAGAGGATTATCAGAGGAGCATCAGAGGAGCATCAGAGGTGCAACAGAGGAGCATCAGAGGTGCATCAGAGGAGCATCAGAGGAGCATCAGAGGAGCATCAGAGGAGCATCAGAGGAGCATCTGAGGAGCATCAGAGGAGTATCAGAGGAGCATCAGAGGAGCATCAGAGGAGCATCAGAGGAGCATCTGAGGAGCATCAGAGGAGTATCAGAGGAGCATCAGAGGAGCATCAGAGGTGCATCAGAGGAGCATCAGAGGTGCAGGAGCAGGAGCAGGAGCAGGAGCAGGAGCAGGAGCAGGAGCAGGAGCAGGAGCAGGAGCAGGAGCAGGAGCAGGAGCAGGAGCAGGAGCAGGAGCAGGAGCAGGAGCAGGAGCAGGAGCAGGAGCAGGAGCAGGAGCAGGAGCAGGAGCAGGAGCAGGAGCAGGAGCAGGAGCATCAGAGGAGCATAGGAGGAGCATCAGAGGACCATCAGAGGAGCATCAGAGGAGCATCGGAGGAGCATCAGAGGAGGATCAGAGGAGCATCAGAGGAGCATCAGAGGAGCATCAGAGGAGCATCAGAGGAGCATCAGAGGAGCATCAGAGGAGCATCAGAGGAGCATCAGAGGAGCATCAGAGGAGCATCAGAGGAGCATCTGAGGAGCATCAGAGGAGTATCAAAGGAGCATCAGAGGAGCATCTGAGGAGCATCAGAGGATTATCAGAGGAGCATCAGAGGAGCATCAGAGGTGCAACAGAGGAGCATCAGAGGTGCATCAGAGGAGCATCAGAGGAGCATCAGAGGAGCATCAGAGGAGCATCAGAGGAGCATCTGAGGAGCATCAGAGGAGTATCAGAGGAGCATCAGAGGAGCATCAGAGGAGCATCAGAGGAGCATCTGAGGAGCATCAGAGGAGTATCAGAGGAGCATCAGAGGAGCATCAGAGGTGCATCAGAGGAGCATCAGAGGTGCAGGAGCAGGAGCAGGAGCAGGAGCAGGAGCAGGAGCAGGAGCAGGAGCAGGAGCAGGAGCAGGAGCAGGAGCAGGAGCAGGAGCAGGAGCAGGAGCATCAGAGGAGCATAGGAGGAGCATCAGAGGACCATCAGAGGAGCATCAGAGGAGCATCAGAGGAGCATCGGAGGAGCATCAGAGGAGGATCAGAGGAGCATCAGAGGAGCATCAGAGGAGCATCAGAGGAGCATCAGAGGAGCATCAGAGGAGCATCAGAGGAGCATCAGAGGAGCATCAGAGGAGCATCAGAGGAGCCTCAGAGGAGCATCAGAGGAGCATCAGAGGAGCATCAGAGGAGCATCAGAGGAGCATCAGAGGAGCATCAGAGAAGCATCAGAGGAGCATCAGAGGAGGATCAGAGGAGCATCAGAGGAGCATCAGAGGAGCCTCAGAGGAGCATCAGAGGAGCATCAGAGGAGCAACAGAGGAGCATCAGAGGAGCAGCACAGGAGCATCAGAGGAGGATCACAGGAGCATCAGAGGAGCATCAGAGGAGCATCAGAGGAGCATCAGAGGAGCATCAGAGGAGCATCAGAGGAGCATCAGAGGAGCATCAGAGGAGGATCAGAGGAGCATCAGAGGAGCATCAGAGGAGCATCAGAGGAGCATCAGAGGAGCATCAGAGGAGCATCAGAGGAGCATCAGAGGAGCATCAGAGGAGCCTCAGAGGAGCAACAGAGGAGCATCAGAGGAGCATCAGAGGAGCATCAGAGGAGCATCAGAGGAGCATCAGAGGAGCCTCAGAGGAGCCTCAGAGGAGCCTCAGAGGAGCATCAGAGGAGCATCAGAGGAGCATCATAGGAGCATCAGAGGAGCATCAGAAGAGCATCAGTGGAGCATCAGAGGAGCATCAGAGGAGCATCAGGGGAGCATCAGAGGAGCAACAGAGGAGCATCAGAGGAGCATCAGAGGAGCATCAGAGGTGCATCAGAGGAGCACCAGAGGAGCATCAGAGGAGCATCAGTGGAGCATCAGAGGAGCATCAGAGGAACATCAGAGGAGCATCAGAGGAGCATCAGAGGAGCATCAGAGGAGCAGGAGCAGGAGCAGGAGCAGGAGCAGGAGCAGGAGCAGGAGCAGGAGCAGGAGCAGGAGCAGGTGCAGGAGCATCAGAGGAGCATCAGATGAGCAGGAGCAGGAGCAGGAGCAGGAGCAGGAGCATCAGAGGAGTATCAGAGGAGCATCAGTGGAGCAGGAGCAGGAGCAGGAGCATCAGAGGAGCATCAGAGGAGCATCAGAGGAGCATCAGAGGAGCATCAGAGGAGCATCAGAGGAGCATCAGAGGAGCATCAGAGGAGCCCCAGAGGAGCCTCAGAGGAGCCTCAGAGGAGCATCAGAGGAGCATCAGAGGAGCCCCAGAGGAGCCTCAGAGGAGCCTCAGAGGAGCATCAGAGGAGCATCAGAGGAGCATCAGAGGAGCATCAGAGGAGCATCAGAGGAGCCTCAGAGGAGCATCAGAGGAGCATCAGAGGAGCATCAGAGGAGCATCAGAGGAGCATCAGAGGAGCATCAGAGGAGCATCAGAGGAGCATCAGAGGATCATCAGAGGAGCAACAGAGGAGCATCAGAGGAGCATCAGAGGAGCATCAGAGGAGCATCACAGGAGCATCAGAGGAGCATCAGAGGAGCATCAGAGGAGCATCAGAGGAGCATCAGAGGAGCCTCAGAGGAGCATCAGAGGAGTCTCAGAGGAGCCTCAGAGGAGCCTCAGAGGAGCATCAGAGGAGCATCAGAGGAGCATCAGAGGAGCATCAGAGGAGGATCAGAGGAGCATCAGAGGAGAATCAGAGGAGCATCAGAGGAGCATCAGAGGAGCATCAGAGGAGGATCAGAGGAGGATCAGAGGAGCATCAGAGGAGCATCAGAGGAGCATCAGAGGAGCATCAGAGGAGCATCAGAGGAGCCTCAGAGGAGCATCACAGGAGCATCACAGGAGCATCAGTGGAGCATCATTGGAGCATCATTGGAGCATCAGAGGAGCATCAGAGGAGCATCAGAGGAGCAACAGAGGAGCATCAGAGGAGCATCAGAGGAGCATCAGAGGAGCATCAGAGGAGCATCAGAGGTGCATCAGAGGAGCATCTGAGGAGCATCAGAGGAGCATCATAGGAGCATCAGAGGAGCATCAGAGGTGCATCAGAGGAGCATCTGAGGAGCATCAGTGGAGCATCAGAGGAGCATCAGAGGAGCATCAGAGGTGCATCAGAGGAGCATCGAGCAGGAGCAGGAGCATCAGAGGTGCAGGAGCAGGAGCCGGAGCAGGAGCCGGAGCAGGAGCCGGAGCAGGAGCAGGAGCAGGAGCAGGAGCAGGAGCAGGAGCAGGAGCAGGGGCAGGAGCAGGAGCAGGAGCAGGAGCAGGAGCAGGAGCAGGAGCAGGAGCAGGAGCAGGAGCAGGAGCAGGAGCAGGAGCAGGAGCAGGAGCAGGAGCAGGAGCAGGAGCAGGAGCATCAGAGGAGCATCAGAGGAGCATCAGAGGAACATCAGAGGAGCATCAGAGGAGCATCAGAGGAGCATCAGAGGAGCATCAGAGGAGCATCAGAGGAGCATCAGAGGAGCATCAGAGGAGCATCAGAGGAGCATCAGTGGAGCATCAGAGGAGCATCAGAGGAGCATCAGAGGAGCATCAGAGGAGCATCAGAGGAGCATCAGAGGAGGATCAGAGGAGCATCAGTGGAGCATCAGAGGAGCATCAGAGGAGGATCAGAGGAGCATCAGAGGAGCATCAGAGGAGCATCAGAGGAGCATCAGAGGAGGATCAGAGGAGCATCAGAGGAGCATTAGAGGAGCATCAGAGGAGGATCACAGGAGCATCAGAGGAGCATCAGAGGAGCATCAGAGGAGCATCAGAGGAGCATCAGAGGAGCATCAGAGGAGCATCAGAGGAGCCTCTGAGGAGCATCAGAGGAGCATCAGAGGAGCATCAGAGGAGCATCAGAGGAACAGCAGAGGAACAGCAGAGGAGCATCAAAGGAGCATCAGAGGAGCATCACAGGAGCATCAGATGAGCATCAGAGGAGCATCAGAGGAGCATCAGAGGTGGATCGGAGGAGCATCAGAGGAGCATCAGAGGAGCATCAGAGGAGCATCAGAGGAGAATCAGAGGAGCATCAGATGAGCATCAGAGGAGCAGCAGAGGAGCATCAGAGGAGCATCACAGGAGCATCAGAGGAGCATCAGAGGAGTATCAGAGGAGCATCAGAGGAGCATCAGAGGAGCATCAGAGGAGCATCAGAGGAGCATCAGAGGAGCCTCAGAGGAGCATCAGAGGAGCATCAGAGGAGCATCAGTGTAGCATCAGAGGAGGATCAGAGGAGCATCAGAGGAGCATCAGAGGAGCATCAGAGGAGCATCAGAGGAGCATCAGAGGAGAATCAGATCAGCATCAGAGGAGCAGCAGAGGAGCATCAGAGGAGCATCACATGAGCATCAGAGGAGCATCAGAGGAGCATCAGAGGAGCATCACAGGAGCATCAGAGGAGCATCAGAGGAGCATCAGAGGAGCATCAGAGGAGCATCAGAGGAGCATCAGAGGAGCCTCAGAGCAGCATCAGAGGAGCATCAGAGGAGCATCAGAGGAGCATCAGAGGAGGATCAGAGGAGCATCAGAGGAGCATCAGAGGAGCAGGAGCAGGAGCAGGAGCAGGAGCATGAGCAGGAGCATCAGAGGTCATCAGAGGAGCATCAGAGGAGCAGGAGCAGGAGCAGGAGCATCAGAGGAGCATCAGAGGAGCATCAGAGGAGCATCAGAGGAGCGTCAGAGGAGCATCAGAGGAGCATCAGAGGAGCATCAGAGGAGCATCAGAGGAGCATCAGAGGAGCATCAGTGGAGCATCAGAGGAGCATCAGTGGAGCATCAGAGGAGGATCAGAGGAGCATCAGAGGAGCATCAGAGGAGCATCAGAGGAGTATCAGAGGAGCATCAGAGGAGCATCAGAGGAGCATCAGAGGAGCAGGAGCAGGAGCAGGAGCAGGAGCAGGAGCAGGAGCAGGAGCAGGAGCAGGAGCATCAGAGGAGCATCAGAGGAGCATCAGAGGAGCATCAGAGGAGCATCAGTGGAGCATCAGAGGAGGATCAGAGGAGCATCAGAGGAGCATCAGAGGAGCATCAGAGGAGCATCAGAGGAGCATCAGAGGAGCATCAGAGGAGCGTCAGAGGAGCATCAGAGGAGGATCAGAGGAGCATCAGAGGAGCATCAGAGGAGCATCAGAGGAGCATCAGAGGAGCATCAGAGGAGCATCAGAGGAGCATCAGAGGAGCATCAGAGGAGGATTAGAGGAGCATCAGAGGAGCATCAGAGGAGCAGGAGTAGGAGCATGACCATCAGAGGAGCATCAGAGGAGCATCAGAGGAGCATCAGAAGAGCATCAGAGGAGCATCAGAGGAGCATCTGAGGAGCATCAGAGGAGTATCAAAGGAGCATCAGAGGAGCATCTGAGGAGCATCAGAGGATTATCAGAGGAGCATCAGAGGAGCATCAGAGGTGCATCAGAGGAGCATCAGAGGTGCATCAGAGGAGCATCAGAGGAGCATCAGAGGAGCATCAGAGGAGCATCAGAGGAGCATCTGAGGAGCATCAGAGGAGTATCAGAGGAGCATCAGAGGAGCATCAGAGGAGCATCAGAGGAGCATCTGAGGAGCATCAGAGGAGTATCAGAGGAGCATCAGAGGAGCATCAGAGGTGCATCAGAGGAGCATCAGAGGTGCAGGAGCAGGAGCAGGAGCAGGAACAGGAGCAGGAGCAGGAGCAGGAGCAGGAGCAGGAGCAGGAGAAGGAGCAGGAGCAGGAGCAGGAGCAGGAGCAGGAGCAGGAGCAGGAGCAGGAGCAGGAGCAGGAGCAGGAGCAGGAGCAGGAGCAGGAGCAGGAGCAGGAGCATCAGAGGAGCATAGGAGGAGCATCAGAGGACCATCAGAGGAGCATCAGAGGAGCATCAGAGGAGCATCGGAGGAGCATCAGAGGAGGATCAGAGGAGCATCAGAGGAGCATCAGAGGAGCATCAGAGGAGCATCAGAGGAGCATCAGAGGAGCCTCAGATGAGCATCAGAGGAGCATCAGAGGAGCATCAGAGGAGCATCAGAGGAGCCTCAGAGGAGCATCAGAGGAGCATCAGAGGAGCATCAGAGGAGCATCAGAGGAGCATCAGAGGAGCATCAGAGAAGCATCAGAGGAGCATCAGAGGAGGATCAGAGGAGCATCAGAGGAGCATCAGAGGAGCCTCAGATGAGCATCAGAGGAGCATCAGAGGAGCAACAGAGGAGCATCAGAGGAGCAGCACAGGAGCATCAGAGGAGGATCACAGGAGCATCAGAGGAGCATCAGAGGAGCATCAGAGGAGCATCAGAGGAGCATCAGAGGAGCATCAGAGGAGCATCAGAGGAGCATCAGAGGAGGATCAGAGGAGCATCAGAGGAGCATCAGAGGAGCATCAGAGGAGCATCAGAGGAGCATCAGAGGAGCATCAGAGGAGCATCAGAGGAGCATCAGAGGAGCCTCAGAGGAGCAACAGAGGAGCATCAGAGGAGCATCAGAGGAGCATCAGAGGAGCATCAGAGGAGCATCAGAGGAGACTCAGAGGAGCCTCAGAGGAGCCTCAGAGGAGCATCAGAGGAGCATCAGAGGAGCATCATAGGAGCATCAGAGGAGCATCAGAAGAGCATCAGTGGAGCATCAGAGGAGCATCAGAGGAGCATCAGGGGAGCATCAGAGGAGCAACAGAGGAGCATCAGAGGAGCATCAGAGGAGCATCAGAGGAGCATCAGAGGAGCCTCAGAGGAGCATCAGAGGAGCATCAGAGGAGCATCAGAGGAGCATCAGAGGAACATCAGAGGAGCATCAGAGAAGCATCAGAGGAGCATCAGAGGAGGATCAGAGGAGCATCAGAGGAGCATCAGAGGAGCCTCAGAGGAGCATCAGAGGAGCATCAGAGGAGCAACAGAGGAGCATCAGAGGAGCAGCACAGGAGCATCAGAGGAGGATCACAGGAGCATCAGAGGAGCATCAGAGGAGCATCAGAGGAGCATCAGAGGAGCATCAGAGGAGCATCAGAGGAGCATCAGAGGAGCATCAGAGGAGCATCAGAGGAGGATCAGAGGAGCATCAGAGGAGCATCAGAGGAGCATCAGAGGAGCATCAGAGGAGCATCAGAGGAGCATCAGAGGAGCATCAGAGGAGCATCAGAGGAGCCTCAGAGGAGCAACAGAGGAGCATCAGAGGAGCATCAGAGGAGCATCAGAGGAGCATCAGAGGAGCATCAGAGGAGCCTCAGAGGAGCCTCAGAGGAGCCTCAGAGGAGCATCAGAGGAGCATCAGAGGAGCATCATAGGAGCATCAGAGGAGCATCAGAAGAGCATCAGTGGAGCATCAGAGGAGCATCAGAGGAGCATCAGGGGAGCATCAGAGGAGCAACAGAGGAGCATCAGAGGAGCATCAGAGGAGCATCAGAGGTGCATCAGAGGAGCACCAGAGGAGCATCAGAGGAGCATCAGTGGAGCATCAGAGGAGCATCAGAGGAACATCAGAGGAGCATCAGAGGAGCATCAGAGGAGCATCAGAGGAGCAGGAGCAGGAGCAGGAGCAGGAGCAGGAGCAGGAGCAGGAGCAGGAGCAGGAGCAGGAGCAGGTGCAGGAGCATCAGAGGAGCATCAGATGAGCAGGAGCAGGAGCAGGAGCAGGAGCAGGAGCATCAGAGGAGTATCAGAGGAGCATCAGTGGAGCAGGAGCAGGAGCAGGAGCATCAGAGGAGCATCAGAGGAGCATCAGAGGAGCATCAGAGGAGCATCAGAGGAGCATCAGAGGAGCATCAGAGGAGCATCAGAGGAGCCCCAGAGGAGCCTCAGAGGAGCCTCAGAGGAGCATCAGAGGAGCATCAGAGGAGCCCTAGAGGAGCCTCAGAGGAGCCTCAGAGGAGCATCAGAGGAGCATCAGAGGAGCATCAGAGGAGCATCAGAGGAGCATCAGAGGAGCCTCAGAGGAGCATCAGAGGAGCATCAGAGGAGCATCAGAGGAGCATCAGAGGAGCATCAGAGGAGCATCAGAGGAGCATCAGAGGAGCATCAGAGGATCATCAGAGGAGCAACAGAGGAGCATCAGAGGAGCATCAGAGGAGCATCAGAGGAGCATCACAGGAGCATCACAGGAGCATCAGAGGAGCATCAGAGGAGCATCAGAGGAGCATCAGAGGAGCATCAGAGGAGCCTCAGAGGAGCATCAGAGGAGTCTCAGAGGAGCCTCAGAGGAGCCTCAGAGGAGCATCAGAGGAGCATCAGAGGAGCATCAGAGGAGCATCAGAGGAGGATCAGAGGAGCATCAGAGGAGACTCAGAGGAGCATCAGAGGAGCATCAGAGGAGCATCAGAGGAGGATCAGAGGAGGATCAGAGGAGCATCAGAGGAGCATCAGAGGAGCATCAGAGGAGCATCAGAGGAGCATCAGAGGAGCCTCAGAAGAGCATCACAGGAGCATCACAGGAGCATCAGTGGAGCATCATTGGAGCATCATTGGAGCATCAGAGGAGCATCAGAGGAGCATCAGAGGAGCAACAGAGGAGCATCAGAGGAGCATCAGAGGAGCATCAGAGGAGCATCAGAGGAGCATCAGAGGTGCATCAGAGGAGCATCTGAGGAGCATCAGAGGAGCATCATAGGAGCATCAGAGGAGCATCAGAGGTGCATCAGAGGAGCATCTGAGGAGCATCAGTGGAGCATCAGAGGAGCATCAGAGGAGCATCAGAGGTGCATCAGAGGAGCATCGAGCAGGAGCAGGAGCATCAGAGGTGCAGGAGCAGGAGCCGGAGCAGGAGCCGGAGCAGGAGCCGGAGCAGGAGCAGGAGCAGGAGCAGGAGCAGGAGCAGGAGCAGGAGCAGGGGCAGGAGCAGGAGCAGGAGCAGGAGCAGGAGCAGGAGCAGGAGCAGGAGCAGGAGCAGGAGCAGGAGCAGGAGCAGGAGCAGGAGCAGGAGCAGGAGCAGGAGCAGGAGCAGGAGCATCAGAGGAGCATCAGAGGAGCATCAGAGGAACATCAGAGGAGCATCAGAGGAGAATCAGAGGAGCATCAGAGGAGCATCAGAGGAGCATCAGAGGAGCATCAGAGGAGCATCAGAGGAGCATCAGAGGAGCATCAGTGGAGCATCAGAGGAGCATCAGAGGAGCATCAGAGGAGCATCAGAGGAGCATCAGAGGAGCATCAGAGGAGGATCAGAGGAGCATCAGTGGAGCATCAGAGGAGCATCAGAGGAGGATCAGAGGAGCATCAGAGGAGCATCAGAGGAGCATCAGAGGAGCATCAGAGGAGGATCAGAGGAGCATCAGAGGAGCATTAGAGGAGCATCAGAGGAGGATCACAGGAGCATCAGAGGAGCATCAGAGGAGCATCAGAGGAGCATCAGAGGAGCATCAGAGGAGCATCAGAGGAGCATCAGAGGAGCCTCTGAGGAGCATCAGAGGAGCATCAGAGGAGCATCGGAGGAGCATCAGTGTAGCATCAGAGGAGGATCAGAGGAGCATCAGAGGAGCATCAGAGGAGCATCAGAGGAGCATTAGAGGAGCATCAGAGGAGGATCACAGGAGCATCAGAGGAGCATCAGAGGAGCATCAGAGGAGCATCAGAGGAGCATCAGAGGAGCATCAGAGGAGCATCAGAGGAGCCTCTGAGGAGCATCAGAGGAGCATCAGAGGAGCATCAGAGGAGCATCAGAGGAACAGCAGAGGAACAGCAGAGGAGCATCACAGGAGCATCAGAGGAGCATCACAGGAGCATCAGATGAGCATCAGAGGAGCATCAGAGGAGCATCAGAGGTGGATCGGAGGAGCATCAGAGGAGCATCAGAGGAGCATCAGAGGAGCATCAGAGGAGAATCAGAGGAGCATCAGATGAGCATCAGAGGAGCAGCAGAGGAGCATCAGAGGAGCATCACAGGAGCATCAGAGGAGCATCAGAGGAGTATCAGAGGAGCATCAGAGGAGCATCAGAGGAGCATCAGAGGAGCATCAGAGGAGCATCAGAGGAGCATCAGAGGAGCATCAGAGGAGCATCGGAGGAGCATCAGTGTAGCATCAGAGGAGGATCAGAGGAGCATCAGAGGAGCATCAGAGGAGCATCAGAGGAGCATCAGAGGAGCATCAGAGGAGAATCAGATCAGCATCAGAGGAGCAGCAGAGGAGCATCAGAGGAGCATCACATGAGCATCAGAGGAGCATCAGAGGAGCATCAGAGGAGCATCACAGGAGCATCAGAGGAGCATCAGAGGAGCATCAGAGGAGCATCAGAGGAGCATCAGAGGAGCATCAGAGGAGCCTCAGAGCAGCATCAGAGGAGCATCAGAGGAGCATCAGAGGAGCATCAGAGGAGGATCAGAGGAGCATCAGAGGAGCATCAGAGGAGCAGGAGCAGGAGCAGGAGCAGGAGCATGAGCAGGAGCATCAGAGGTCATCAGAGGAGCATCAGAGGAGCAGGAGCAGGAGCAGGAGCATCAGAGGAGCATCAGAGGAGCATCAGAGGAGCATCAGAGGAGCGTCAGAGGAGCATCAGAGGAGCATCAGAGGAGCATCAGAGGAGCATCAGAGGAGCATCAGAGGAGCATCAGTGGAGCATCAGAGGAGCATCAGTGGAGCATCAGAGGAGGATCAGAGGAGCATCAGAGGAGCATCAGAGGAGCATCAGAGGAGTATCAGAGGAGCATCAGAGGAGCATCAGAGGAGCATCAGAGGAGCAGGAGCAGGAGCAGGAGCAGGAGCAGGAGCAGGAGCAGGAGCAGGAGCAGGAGCATCAGAGGAGCATCAGAGGAGCATCAGAGGAGCATCAGAGGAGCATCAGTGGAGCATCAGAGGAGGATCAGAGGAGCATCAGAGGAGCATCAGAGGAGCATCAGAGGAGCATCAGAGGAGCATCAGAGGAGCATCAGAGGAGCGTCAGAGGAGCATCAGAGGAGGATCAGAGGAGCATCAGAGGAGCATCAGAGGAGCATCAGAGGAGCATCAGAGGAGCATCAGAGGAGCATCAGAGGAGCATCAGAGGAGCATCAGAGGAGGATTAGAGGAGCATCAGAGGAGCATCAGAGGAGCAGGAGTAGGAGCATGACCATCAGAGGAGCATCAGAGGAGCATCAGAGGAGCATCAGAGGAGCATCAGAGGAGCATCAGAGGAGCATCTGAGGAGCATCAGAGGAGTATCAAAGGAGCATCAGAGGAGCATCTGAGTAGCATCAGAGGATTATCAGAGGAGCATCAGAGGAGCATCAGAGGTGCATCAGAGGAGCATCAGAGGTGCATCAGAGGAGCATCAGAGGAGCATCAGAGGAGCATCAGAGGAGCATCAGTGGAGCATCTGAGGAGCATCAGAGGAGTATCAGAGGAGCATCAGAGGAGCATCAGAGGAGCATCAGAGGAGCATCTGAGGAGCATCAGAGGAGTATCAGAGGAGCATCAGAGGAGCATCAGAGGTGCATCAGAGGAGCATCAGAGGTGCAGGAGCAGGAGCAGGAGCAGGAACAGGAGCAGGAGCAGGAGCAGGAGCAGGAGCAGGAGCAGGAGCAGGAGAAGGAGCAGGAGCAGGAGCAGGAGCAGGAGCAGGAGCAGGAGCAGGAGCAGGAGCAGGAGCAGGAGCAGGAGCAGGAGCAGGAGCAGGAGCAGGAGCATCAGAGGAGCATAGGAGGAGCATCAGAGGACCATCAGAGGAGCATCAGAGGAGCATCAGAGGAGCATCGGAGGAGCATCAGAGGAGGATCAGAGGAGCATCAGAGGAGCATCAGAGGAGCATCAGAGGAGCATCAGAGGAGCATCAGAGGAGCATCAGAGGAGCATCAGAGGAGCATCAGAGGAGCATCAGAGGAGCATCAGAGGAGCCTCAGAGGAGCATCAGAGGAGCATCAGAGGAGCATCAGAGGAGCATCAGAGGAGCATCAGAGGAGCATCAGAGAAGCATCAGAGGAGCATCAGAGGAGGATCAGAGGAGCATCAGAGGAGCATCAGAGGAGCCTCAGAGGAGCATCAGAGGAGCATCAGAGGAGCAACAGAGGAGCATCAGAGGAGCAGCACAGGAGCATCAGAGGAGGATCACAGGAGCATCAGAGGAGCATCAGAGGAGCATCAGAGGAGCATCAGAGGAGCATCAGAGGAGCATCAGAGGAGCATCAGAGGAGCATCAGAGGAGGATCAGAGGAGCATCAGAGGAGCATCAGAGGAGCATCAGAGGAGCATCAGAGGAGCATCAGAGGAGCATCAGAGGAGCATCAGAGGAGCATCAGAGGAGGATCAGAGGAGCATCAGAGGAGCCTCAGAGGAGCATCAGAGGAGCATCAGAGGAGCAACAGAGGAGCATCAGAGGAGCAGCACAGGAGCATCAGAGGAGGATCACAGGAGCATCAGAGGAGCATCAGAGGAGCATCAGAGGAGCATCAGAGGAGCATCAGAGGAGCATCAGAGGAGCATCAGAGGAGCATCAGAGGAGCATCAGAGGAGCATCAGAGGAGCATCAGAGGAGCCTCAGAGGAGCCTCAGAGGAGCCTCAGAGGAGCATCAGAGGAGCATCAGAGGAGCATCATAGGAGCATCAGAGGAGCATCAGAAGAGCATCAGTGGAGCATCAGAGGAGCATCAGAGGAGCATCAGGGGAGCATCAGAGGAGCAACAGAGGAGCATCAGAGGAGCATCAGAGGAGCATCAGAGGTGCATCAGAGGAGCACCAGAGGAGCATCAGAGGAGCATCAGTGGAGCATCAGAGGAGCATCAGAGGAACATCAGAGGAGCATCAGAGGAGCCTCAGAGCAGCATCAGAGGAGCATCAGAGGAGCATCAGAGGAGCATCAGAGGAGGATCAGAGGAGCATCAGAGGAGCATCAGAGGAGCAGGAGCAGGAGCAGGAGCAGGAGCATGAGCAGGAGCATCAGAGGTCATCAGAGGAGCATCAGAGGAGCAGGAGCAGGAGCAGGAGCATCAGAGGAGCATCAGAGGAGCATCAGAGGAGCATCAGAGGAGCCTCAGAGGAGCCTCAGAGGAGCCTCAGAGGAGCATCAGAGGAGCATCAGAGGAGCATCATAGGAGCATCAGAGGAGCATCAGAAGAGCATCAGTGGAGCATCAGAGGAGCATCAGAGGAGCATCAGGGGAGCATCAGAGGAGCAACAGAGGAGCATCAGAGGAGCATCAGAGGAGCATCAGAGGTGCATCAGAGGAGCACCAGAGGAGCATCAGAGGAGCATCAGTGGAGCATCAGAGGAGCATCAGAGGAACATCAGAGGAGCATCAGAGGAGCATCAGAGGAGCATCAGAGGAGCGTCAGAGGAGCATCAGAGGAGCATCAGAGGAGCATCAGAGGAGCATCAGAGGAGCATCAGAGGAGCATCAGTGGAGCATCAGAGGAGCATCAGTGGAGCATCAGAGGAGGATCAGAGGAGCATCAGAGGAGCATCAGAGGAGCATCAGAGGAGTATCAGAGGAGCATCAGAGGAGCATCAGAGGAGCATCAGAGGAGCAGGAGCAGGAGCAGGAGCAGGAGCAGGAGCAGGAGCAGGAGCAGGAGCAGGAGCATCAGAGGAGCATCAGAGGAGCATCAGAGGAGCATCAGAGGAGCATCAGTGGAGCATCAGAGGAGGATCAGAGGAGCATCAGAGGAGCATCAGAGGAGCATCAGAGGAGCATCAGAGGAGCATCAGAGGAGCATCAGAGGAGCGTCAGAGGAGCATCAGAGGAGGATCAGAGGAGCATCAGAGGAGCATCAGAGGAGCATCAGAGGAGCATCAGAGGAGCATCAGAGGAGCATCAGAGGAGCATCAGAGGAGGATTAGAGGAGCATCAGAGGAGCATCAGAGGAGCAGGAGTAGGAGCATGACCATCAGAGGAGCATCAGAGGAGCATCAGAGGAGCATCAGAGGAGCATCAGAGGAGCATCAGAGGAGCATCAGAGGAGCATCAGAGGAGCATCAGAGGAGCCTCAGAGGAGCCTCAGAGGAGCCTCAGAGGAGCATCAGAGGAGCATCAGAGGAGCATCATAGGAGCATCAGAGGAGCATCAGAAGAGCATCAGTGGAGCATCAGAGGAGCATCAGAGGAGCATCAGGGGAGCATCAGAGGAGCAACAGAGGAGCATCAGAGGAGCATCAGAGGAGCATCAGAGGTGCATCAGAGGAGCACCAGAGGAGCATCAGAGGAGCATCAGTGGAGCATCAGAGGAGCATCAGAGGAACATCAGAGGAGCATCAGAGGAGCATCAGAGGAGCATCAGAGGAGCCTCAGAGCAGCATCAGAGGAGCATCAGAGGAGCGTCAGAGGAGCATCAGAGGAGGATCAGAGGAGCATCAGAGGAGCATCAGAGGAGCAGGAGCAGGAGCAGGAGCAGGAGCATGAGCAGGAGCATCAGAGGTCATCAGAGGAGCATCAGAGGAGCAGGAGCAGGAGCAGGAGCATCAGAGGAGCATCAGAGGAGCATCAGAGGAGCATCAGAGGAGCGTCAGAGGAGCATCAGAGGAGCATCAGAGGAGCATCAGAGGAGCATCAGAGGAGCATCAGAGGAGCATCAGTGGAGCATCAGAGGAGCATCAGTGGAGCATCAGAGGAGGATCAGAGGAGCATCAGAGGAGCATCAGAGGAGCATCAGAGGAGTATCAGAGGAGCATCAGAGGAGCATCAGAGGAGCATCAGAGGAGCAGGAGCAGGAGCAGGAGCAGGAGCAGGAGCAGGAGCAGGAGCAGGAGCAGGAGCATCAGAGGAGCATCAGAGGAGCATCAGAGGAGCATCAGAGGAGCATCAGTGGAGCATCAGAGGAGGATCAGAGGAGCATCAGAGGAGCATCAGAGGAGCATCAGAGGAGCATCAGAGGAGCATCAGAGGAGCATCAGAGGAGCGTCAGAGGAGCATCAGAGGAGGATCAGAGGAGCATCAGAGGAGCATCAGAGGAGCATCAGAGGAGCATCAGAGGAGCATCAGAGGAGCATCAGAGGAGCATCAGAGGAGCATCAGAGGAGGATTAGAGGAGCATCAGAGGAGCATCAGAGGAGCAGGAGTAGGAGCATGACCATCAGAGGAGCATCAGAGGAGCATCAGAGGAGCATCAGAGGAGCATCAGAGGAGCATCAGAGGAGCATCTGAGGAGCATCAGAGGAGTATCAAAGGAGCATCAGAGGAGCATCTGAGGAGCATCAGAGGATTATCAGAGGAGCATCAGAGGAGCATCAGAGGTGCATCAGAGGAGCATCAGAGGTGCATCAGAGGAGCATCAGAGGAGCATCAGAGGAGCATCAGAGGAGCATCAGAGGAGCATCTGAGGAGCATCAGAGGAGTATCAGAGGAGCATCAGAGGAGCATCAGAGGAGCATCAGAGGAGCATCTGAGGAGCATCAGAGGAGTATCAGAGGAGCATCAGAGGAGCATCAGAGGTGCATCAGAGGAGCATCAGAGGTGCAGGAGCAGGAGCAGGAGCAGGAACAGGAGCAGGAGCAGGAGCAGGAGCAGGAGCAGGAGCAGGAGCAGGAGAAGGAGCAGGAGCAGGAGCAGGAGCAGGAGCAGGAGCAGGAGCAGGAGCAGGAGCAGGAGCAGGAGCAGGAGCAGGAGCAGGAGCAGGAGCAGGAGCATCAGAGGAGCATAGGAGGAGCATCAGAGGACCATCAGAGGAGCATCAGAGGAGCATCAGAGGAGCATCGGAGGAGCATCAGAGGAGGATCAGAGGAGCATCAGAGGAGCATCAGAGGAGCATCAGAGGAGCATCAGAGGAGCATCAGAGGACCATCAGAGGAGCATCAGAGGAGCATCAGAGGAGCATCAGAGGAGCCTCAGAGGAGCATCAGAGGAGCATCAGAGGAGCATCAGAGGAGCATCAGAGGAGCATCAGAGGAGCATCAGAGAAGCATCAGAGGAGCATCAGAGGAGGATCAGAGGAGCATCAGAGGAGCATCAGAGGAGCCTCAGAGGAGCATCAGAGGAGCATCAGAGGAGCAACAGAGGAGCATCAGAGGAGCAGCACAGGAGCATCAGAGGAGGATCACAGGAGCATCAGAGGAGCATCAGAGGAGCATCAGAGGAGCATCAGAGGAGCATCAGAGGAGCATCAGAGGAGCATCAGAGGAGGATCAGAGGAGCATCAGAGGAGCATCAGAGGAGCATCAGAGGAGCATCAGAGGAGCATCAGAGGAGCATCAGAGGAGCATCAGAGGAGCATCAGAGGAGGATCAGAGGAGCATCAGAGGAGCCTCAGAGGAGCATCAGAGGAGCATCAGAGGAGCAACAGAGGAGCATCAGAGGAGCAGCACAGGAGCATCAGAGGAGGATCACAGGAGCATCAGAGGAGCATCAGAGGAGCATCAGAGGAGCATCAGAGGAGCATCAGAGGAGCATCAGAGGAGCATCAGAGGAGCATCAGAGGAGCATCAGAGGAGCATCAGAGGAGCATCAGAGGAGCCTCAGAGGAGCCTCAGAGGAGCCTCAGAGGAGCATCAGAGGAGCATCAGAGGAGCATCATAGGAGCATCAGAGGAGCATCAGAAGAGCATCAGTGGAGCATCAGAGGAGCATCAGAGGAGCATCAGGGGAGCATCAGAGGAGCAACAGAGGAGCATCAGAGGAGCATCAGAGGAGCATCAGAGGTGCATCAGAGGAGCACCAGAGGAGCATCAGAGGAGCATCAGTGGAGCATCAGAGGAGCATCAGAGGAACATCAGAGGAGCATCAGAGGAGCATCAGAGGAGCATCAGAGGAGCAGGAGCAGGAGCAGGAGCAGGAGCAGGAGCAGGAGCAGGAGCAGGAGCAGGAGCAGGAGCAGGTGCAGGAGCATCAGAGGAGCATCAGATGAGCAGGAGCAGGAGCAGGAGCAGGAGCAGGAGCATCAGAGGAGTATCAGAGGAGCATCAGTGGAGCAGGAGCAGGAGCAGGAGCATCAGAGGAGCATCAGAGGAGCATCAGAGGAGCATCAGAGGAGCATCAGAGGAGCATCAGAGGAGCATCAGAGGAGCATCAGAGGAGCCCCAGAGGAGCCTCAGAGGAGCCTCAGAGGAGCATCAGAGGAGCATCAGAGGAGCCCCAGAGGAGCCTCAGAGGAGCCTCAGAGGAGCATCAGAGGAGCATCAGAGGAGCATCAGAGGAGCATCAGAGGAGCATCAGAGGAGCCTCAGAGGAGCATCAGAGGAGCATCAGAGGAGCATCAGAGGAGCATCAGAGGAGCATCAGAGGAGCATCAGAGGAGCATCAGAGGAGCATCAGAGGATCATCAGAGGAGCAACAGAGGAGCATCAGAGGAGCATCAGAGGAGCATCAGAGGAGCATCAGAGGAGGATCAGAAGAGCATCAGAGGAGCATCAGAGGAGCATCAGAGGAGCATCAGAGGAGCATCAGAGGACATCAAAGGAGCATCAGAGGAGCATCACAGGAGCATCAGAGGAGCATCATTGGAGCATCATTGGAGCATCAGAGGAGCATCAGAGGAGCATCAGAGGAGCATCAGAGGAGCTACAGAGGAGCATCAGAGGAGCATCAGAGGAGCATCAGAGGAGCATCAGAGGTGCATCAGAGGAGCATCTGAGGAGCATCAGAGGAGCATCAGAGGAGCATCAGAGGAGCATCAGAGGTGCATCAGAGGAGCATCTGAGGAGCATCAGAGGAGCATCAGAGGAGCATCAGAGGAGCATCAGAGGTGCATCAGAGGAGCATCGAGCAGGAGCAGGAGCATCAGAGGTGCAGGAGCAGGAGCCGGAGCAGGAGCAGGAGCAGGAGCAGGAGCAGGAGCAGGAGCAGGAGCAGGGGCAGGAGCAGGAGCAGGAGCAGGAGCAGGAGCAGGAGCAGGAGCAGGAGCAGGAGCAGGAGCAGGAGCAGGAGCAGGAGCAGGAGCAGGAGCAGGAGCAGGAGCAGGAGCAGGAGCAGGAGCAGGAGCAGGAGCATCAGAGGAGCATCAGAGGAGCATCAGAGGAACATCAGAGGAGCATCAGAGGAGCATCAGAGGAGCATCAGAGGAGCATCAGAGGAGCATCAGAGGAGCATCAGAGGAGAATCAGAGAAGCATCACAGGAGCATCACAGGAGCATCAGAGGAGCATCAGTGGAGCATCAGAGGAGGATCAGAGGATCATCAGAGGAGCATCAGAGGAGCATCAGAGGAGCATCAGCGGAGCATCAGAGGAGAATCAGAGGAGCATCAGAGGAGCATCACAGAGGCATCAGAGGAGCAACAGAGGAGCATCAGAGGAGCATCAGATGAGCATCTAAGGAGCATCAGAGGAGTATCAGAGGAGCATCAGAGGAGCATCAGAGGTGCATCAGAGGAGCATCAGAGGTGCAGGAGCAGGAGCAGGAGCAGGAGCAGGAGCAGGAGCAGGAGCAGGAGCAGGAGCAGGAGCATCAGAGGAGCATCAGAGGAGCATCAGAGGAGCATCAGAGGAGCATCAGAGGAGGATCAGAGGAGCATCAGAGGAGCATCAGAGGAGGATCAGAGGAGCATCAGAGGAGCATCAGAGGAGCATCAGAGGAGCATCAGAGGAGCATCAGAGGAGCATCAGAGGAGCATCAGAGGAGCATCAGAGGAGCATCAGATGAGGATCAGAGGAGCATCAGAGGAGCATCAGAGGAGCCTCAGAGGAGCATCAGAGGAGCATCAGAGGAGCATCAGAGGAACAGCAGAGGAACAGCAGAGGAGCATCACAGGAGCATCAGAGGAGCATCACAGGAGCATCACAAGAGCATCAGAGGAGCATCAGAGGAGCATCAGAGGAGTATCAGAAGAGAAACAGAGGAGCCTCAGAGGAGCCTCAGAGGAGCATCAGAGGAGCATCAGAGGAGCATCAGAGGAGCATCAGAGGAGCATCAGAGGAGCATCAGAGGAGCATCAGGGGAGGATCAGAGGAGCATCAGAGGAGCATCAGAGGAGCATCAGAGGAGGATCACAGGAGCATCAGAGGAGCATCACAGGAGCATCAGAGGAGCATCAGAGGAGCATCAGAGGAGCATCAGAGGAGCATCAGAGGAACCTCAGAGGAGCATCAGAGGAGCATCAGAGGAGCATCAGAGGAGCATCAGAGGAGCATCAGAGGAGCCTCAGAGGAGCATCAGAGGAGCATCAGAGGAGCATCAGAGGAGCATCAGAGGAGCATCAGAGGAGCATCAGAGGAGCCTCAGAGGAGCCTCAGAGGAGCCTCAGAGGAGCATCAGAGGAGCATCAGAGGAGCATCAGAGAAGCATCAGAGGAGCATCAGAAGAGCATCAGTGGAGCATCAGAGGAGCATCAGAGGAGCATCAGGGGAGCATCAGAGGAGCAACAGAGGAGCATCAGAGGAGCATAAGAGGAGCATCAGAGGAGCATCAGAGGAGCATCAGAGGAGCATCAGAGGAGCATCAGTGGAGCATCAGAGGAGCATCAGAGGAACATCAGAGGAGCATCAGAGGAGCATCAGAGGAGCATCAGAGGAGCAGGAGCAGGAGCAGGAGCAGGAGCAGGAGCAGGAGCAGGAGCAGGAGCAGGAGCAGGAGCAGGAGCAGGAGCAGGAGCAGGAGCATCAGAGGAGCATCAGATGAGCAGGAGCAGGAGCAGGAGCAGGAGCAGGAGCATCAGAGGAGTATCAGAGGAGCATCAGTGGAGCAGGAACAGGAGCAGGAGCATCAGAGGAGCATCAGAGGAGCATCAGAGGAGCATCAGAGGAGCATCAGAGGAGCATCAGAGGAGCATCAGAGGAGCATCAGAGGAGCCCCAGAGGAGCCTCAGAGGAGCCTCAGAGGAGCATCAGTGGAGCATCAGAGGAGCATCAGAGGAGCATCAGAGGAGCATCAGAGGAGCCTCAGAGGAGCATCAGAGGAGCATCAGAGGAGCATCAGAGGAGCATCAGAGGAGCATCAGAGGAGCATCAGAGGAGCATCAGAGGAGCATCAGAGGATCATCAGAGGAGCAACAGAGGAGCATCAGAGGAGCATCAGAAGAGCATCAGAGGAGCATCAGAGGAGGATCAGAAGAGCATCAGAGGAGCATCAGAGGAGCATCAGAGGAGCATCAGAGGAGCATCAGAGGAGGATCAGAGGGGGATCAGAGGAGCATCAGAGGAGCATCAGAGGAGCATCAGAGGAGCATCAGAGGAGCATCAGAGGTGCATCAGAGGAGCATCAAAGGAGCATCAGAGGAGCATCACAGGAGCATCAGAGGAGCATCATTGGAGCATCATTGGAGCATCAGAGGAGCATCAGAGGAGCATCAGAGGAGCATCAGAGGAGCATCAGAGGAGCATCAGAGGAGCATCAGAGGTGCATCAGAGGAGCATCTGAGGAGCATCAGAGGAGCATCAGAGGAGCATCAGAGGAGCATCAGAGGTGCATCAGAGGAGCATCTGAGGAGCATCAGAGGAGCATCAGAGGAGCATCAGAGGAGCATCAGAGGTGCATCAGAGGAGCATCGTGCAGGAGCAGGAGCATCAGAGGTGCAGGAGCAGGAGCCGGAGCAGGAGCAGGAGCAGGAGCAGGAGCAGGAGCAGGAGCAGTAGCAGGAGCAGGAGCAGGGGCAGGAGCAGGAGCAAAAGCAGGAGCAGGAGCAGGAGCAGGAGCAGGAGCAGGAGCAGGAGCAGGAGCAGGAGCAGGAGCAGGAGCAGGAGCAGGAGCAGGAGCAGGAGCAGGAGCATCAGAGGAGCATCAGAGGAGCATCAGAGGAGCATCGAGCAGGAGCAGGAGCATCAGAGGTGCAGGAGCAGGAGCCGGAGCAGGAGCAGGAGCAGGAGCAGGAGCAGGAGCAGTAGCAGGAGCAGGAGCAGGGGCAGGAGCAGGAGCAGGAGCAGGAGCAGGAGCAGGAGCAGGAGCAGGAGCAAGAGCAGGAGCAGGAGCATCAGAGGAGCATCAGAGGTGCATCAGAGGAGCATCGAGCAGGAGCAGGAGCATCAGAGGTGCAGGAGCAGGAGCCGGAGCAGGAGCAGGAGCAGGAGCAGGAGCAGGAGCAGGAGCAGTAGCAGGAGCAGGAGCAGGGGCAGGAGCAGGAGCAGGAGCAGGAGCAGGAGCAGGAGCAGGAGTAGGAGCAGGAGCAGGAGCAGGAGCAGGAGCAGGAGCAGGAGCAGGAGCAGGAGCAGGAGCAGGAGCATCAGAGGAGCATCAGAGGAGCATCAGAGGAACATCAGAGGAGCATCAGAGGAGCATCAGAGGAACATCAGAGGAGCATCAGAGGAGCATCAGAGGAGCATCAGAGGAGCATCAGAGGAGAATCAGAGAAGCATCACAGGAGCATCACAGGAGCATCAGAGGAGCATCAGTGGAGCATCAGAGGAGGATCAGAGGATCATCAGAGGAGCATCAGAGGAGCATCAGAGGAGCATCAGCGGAGCATCAGAGGAGAATCAGAGGAGCATCAGAGGAGCATAACAGAGGCATCAGAGGAGCAACAGAGGAGCATCAGAGGAGCATCAGAGGAGCATCTAAGGAGCATCAGAGGAGTATCAGAGGAGCATCAGAGGAGCATCAGAGGTGCATCAGATGAGCATCAGAGCTGCAGGAGCAGGAGTAGGAGCAGGAGCAGGAGCAGGAGCAGGAGCAGGAGCAGGAGCAGGAGCAGGAGCAGGAGCAGGAGCAGGAGCAGGAGCAGGAGCAGGAGCAGGAGCAGGAGCAGGAGCAGGAGCAGGAGCAGGAGCATCAGAGGAGCATCAGAGGAGCATCAGAGGAGCATCAGAGGAGCATCAGAGGAGCATCAGAGGACCATCAGAGGAGGATCAGAGGAGCATCAGAGGAGCATCAGAGGAGCATCAGAGGAGCATCAGAGGAGCATCAGAGGAGCATCAGAGGAGCATCAGATGAGGATCAGAGGAGCATCAGAGGAGCATCAGAGGAGCCTCAGAGGAGCATCAGAGGAGCATCAGAGGAGCATCAGAGGAACAGCAGAGGAACAGCAGAGGAGCATCACAGGAGCATCAGAGGAGCATCACAGGAGCATCACAGGAGAATCAGAGGAGCATCAGAGGAGCATCAGAGGAGCATCAGAAGAGAATCAGAGGAGCCTCAGAGGAGCCTCAGAGGAGCATCAGAGGAGCCTCAGAGGAGCATCAGAGGAGCATCAGAGGAGCATCAGAGGAGCATCAGAGGAGCATCAGAGGAGGATCAGAGGAGCATCAGAGGAGCATCAGAGGAGCATCAGAGGAGGATCACAGGAGCATCAGAGGAGCATCACAGGAGCATCAGAGGAGCATCAGAGGAGCATCAGAGGAGCATCAGAGGAGCATCAGAGGAGCATCAGAGGAGCATCAGAGGAGCATCAGAGGAGCATCAGAGGAGCATCAGAGGAGCATCACAGGAGCATCAGAGGAGCATCATTGGAGCATCATTGGAGCATCAGAGGAGCATCAGAGGAGCATCAGAGGAGCATCAGAGGAGCATCAGAGGAGCATCAGAGGAGCATCAGAGGTGCATCAGAGGAGCATCTGAGGAGCATCAGAGGAGCATCAGAGGAGCATCAGAGGAGCATCAGAGGTGCATCAGAGGAGCATCTGAGGAGCATCAGTGGAGCATCAGAGGAGCATCAGAGGAGCATCAGAGGTGCATCAGAGGAGCATCGAGCAGGAGCAGGAGCATCAGAGGTGCAGGAGCAGGAGCCGGAGCAGGAGCCGGAGCAGGAGCCGGAGCAGGAGCAGGAGCAGGAGCAGGAGCAGGAGCAGGAGCAGGAGCAGGGGCAGGAGCAGGAGCAGGAGCAGGAGCAGGAGCAGGAGCAGGAGCAGGAGCAGGAGCAGGAGCAGGAGCAGGAGCAGGAGCAGGAGCAGGAGCAGGAGCAGGAGCAGGAGCAGGAGCATCAGAGGAGCATCAGAGGAGCATCAGAGGAACATCAGAGGAGCATCAGAGGAGAATCAGAGGAGCATCAGAGGAGCATCAGAGGAGCATCAGAGGAGCATCAGAGGAGCATCAGAGGAGCATCAGAGGAGCATCAGTGGAGCATCAGAGGAGCATCAGAGGAGCATCAGAGGAGCATCAGAGGAGCATCAGAGGAGCATCAGAGGAGGATCAGAGGAGCATCAGTGGAGCATCAGAGGAGCATCAGAGGAGGATCAGAGGAGCATCAGAGGAGCATCAGAGGAGCATCAGAGGAGCATCAGAGGAGGATCAGAGGAGCATCAGAGGAGCATTAGAGGAGCATCAGAGGAGGATCACAGGAGCATCAGAGGAGCATCAGAGGAGCATCAGAGGAGCATCAGAGGAGCATCAGAGGAGCATCAGAGGAGCATCAGAGGAGCCTCTGAGGAGCATCAGAGGAGCATCAGAGGAGCATCGGAGGAGCATCAGTGTAGCATCAGAGGAGGATCAGAGGAGCATCAGAGGAGCATCAGAGGAGCATCAGAGGAGCATTAGAGGAGCATCAGAGGAGGATCACAGGAGCATCAGAGGAGCATCAGAGGAGCATCAGAGGAGCATCAGAGGAGCATCAGAGGAGCATCAGAGGAGCATCAGAGGAGCCTCTGAGGAGCATCAGAGGAGCATCAGAGGAGCATCAGAGGAGCATCAGAGGAACAGCAGAGGAACAGCAGAGGAGCATCACAGGAGCATCAGAGGAGCATCACAGGAGCATCAGATGAGCATCAGAGGAGCATCAGAGGAGCATCAGAGGTGGATCGGAGGAGCATCAGAGGAGCATCAGAGGAGCATCAGAGGAGCATCAGAGGAGAATCAGAGGAGCATCAGATGAGCATCAGAGGAGCAGCAGAGGAGCATCAGAGGAGCATCACAGGAGCATCAGAGGAGCATCAGAGGAGTATCAGAGGAGCATCAGAGGAGCATCAGAGGAGCATCAGAGGAGCATCAGAGGAGCATCAGAGGAGCATCAGAGGAGCATCAGAGGAGCATCGGAGGAGCATCAGTGTAGCATCAGAGGAGGATCAGAGGAGCATCAGAGGAGCATCAGAGGAGCATCAGAGGAGCATCAGAGGAGCATCAGAGGAGAATCAGATCAGCATCAGAGGAGCAGCAGAGGAGCATCAGAGGAGCATCACATGAGCATCAGAGGAGCATCAGAGGAGCATCAGAGGAGCATCACAGGAGCATCAGAGGAGCATCAGAGGAGCATCAGAGGAGCATCAGAGGAGCATCAGAGGAGCATCAGAGGAGCCTCAGAGCAGCATCAGAGGAGCATCAGAGGAGCATCAGAGGAGCATCAGAGGAGGATCAGAGGAGCATCAGAGGAGCATCAGAGGAGCAGGAGCAGGAGCAGGAGCAGGAGCATGAGCAGGAGCATCAGAGGTCATCAGAGGAGCATCAGAGGAGCAGGAGCAGGAGCAGGAGCATCAGAGGAGCATCAGAGGAGCATCAGAGGAGCATCAGAGGAGCGTCAGAGGAGCATCAGAGGAGCATCAGAGGAGCATCAGAGGAGCATCAGAGGAGCATCAGAGGAGCATCAGTGGAGCATCAGAGGAGCATCAGTGGAGCATCAGAGGAGGATCAGAGGAGCATCAGAGGAGCATCAGAGGAGCATCAGAGGAGTATCAGAGGAGCATCAGAGGAGCATCAGAGGAGCATCAGAGGAGCAGGAGCAGGAGCAGGAGCAGGAGCAGGAGCAGGAGCAGGAGCAGGAGCAGGAGCATCAGAGGAGCATCAGAGGAGCATCAGAGGAGCATCAGAGGAGCATCAGTGGAGCATCAGAGGAGGATCAGAGGAGCATCAGAGGAGCATCAGAGGAGCATCAGAGGAGCATCAGAGGAGCATCAGAGGAGCATCAGAGGAGCGTCAGAGGAGCATCAGAGGAGGATCAGAGGAGCATCAGAGGAGCATCAGAGGAGCATCAGAGGAGCATCAGAGGAGCATCAGAGGAGCATCAGAGGAGCATCAGAGGAGCATCAGAGGAGGATTAGAGGAGCATCAGAGGAGCATCAGAGGAGCAGGAGTAGGAGCATGACCATCAGAGGAGCATCAGAGGAGCATCAGAGGAGCATCAGAGGAGCATCAGAGGAGCATCAGAGGAGCATCTGAGGAGCATCAGAGGAGTATCAGAGGAGCATCAGAGGAGCATCAGAGGTGCATCAGAGGAGCATCAGAGGTGCAGGAGCAGGAGCAGGAGCAGGAACAGGAGCAGGAGCAGGAGCAGGAGCAGGAGCAGGAGCAGGAGCAGGAGAAGGAGCAGGAGCAGGAGCAGGAGCAGGAGCAGGAGCAGGAGCAGGAGCAGGAGCAGGAGCAGGAGCAGGAGCAGGAGCAGGAGCAGGAGCAGGAGCATCAGAGGAGCATAGGAGGAGCATCAGAGGACCATCAGAGGAGCATCAGAGGAGCATCAGAGGAGCATCGGAGGAGCATCAGAGGAGGATCAGAGGAGCATCAGAGGAGCATCAGAGGAGCATCAGAGGAGCATCAGAGGAGCATCAGAGGAGCATCAGAGGAGCATCAGAGGAGCATCAGAGGAGCATCAGAGGAGCCTCAGAGGAGCATCAGAGGAGCATCAGAGGAGCATCAGAGGAGCATCAGAGGAGCATCAGAGGAGCATCAGAGAAGCATCAGAGGAGCATCAGAGGAGGATCAGAGGAGCATCAGAGGAGCATCAGAGGAGCCTCAGAGGAGCATCAGAGGAGCATCAGAGGAGCAACAGAGGAGCATCAGAGGAGCAGCACAGGAGCATCAGAGGAGGATCACAGGAGCATCAGAGGAGCATCAGAGGAGCATCAGAGGAGCATCAGAGGAGCATCAGAGGAGCATCAGAGGAGCATCAGAGGAGCATCAGAGGAGGATCAGAGGAGCATCAGAGGAGCATCAGAGGAGCATCAGAGGAGCATCAGAGGAGCATCAGAGCTGCATCAGAGGAGCATCAGAGGAGCATCAGAGGAGGATCAGAGGAGCATCAGAGGAGCCTCAGAGGAGCATCAGAGGAGCATCAGAGGAGCAACAGAGGAGCATCAGAGGAGCAGCACAGGAGCATCAGAGGAGGATCACAGGAGCATCAGAGGAGCATCAGAGGAGCATCAGAGGAGCATCAGAGGAGCATCAGAGGAGCATCAGAGGAGCATCAGAGGAGCATCAGAGGAGCATCAGAGGAGCATCAGAGGAGCCTCAGAGGAGCCTCAGAGGAGCCTCAGAGGAGCATCAGAGGAGCATCAGAGGAGCATCATAGGAGCATCAGAGGAGCATCAGAAGAGCATCAGTGGAGCATCAGAGGAGCATCAGAGGAGCATCAGGGGAGCATCAGAGGAGCAACAGAGGAGCATCAGAGGAGCATCAGAGGAGCATCAGAGGTGCATCAGAGGAGCACCAGAGGAGCATCAGAGGAGCATCAGTGGAGCATCAGAGGAGCATCAGAGGAACATCAGAGGAGCATCAGAGGAGCATCAGAGGAGCATCAGAGGAGCCTCAGAGCAGCATCAGAGGAGCATCAGAGGAGCATCAGAGGAGCATCAGAGGAGGATCAGAGGAGCATCAGAGGAGCATCAGAGGAGCAGGAGCAGGAGCAGGAGCAGGAGCATGAGCAGGAGCATCAGAGGTCATCAGAGGAGCATCAGAGGAGCAGGAGCAGGAGCAGGAGCATCAGAGGAGCATCAGAGGAGCATCAGAGGAGCATCAGAGGAGCGTCAGAGGAGCATCAGAGGAGCATCAGAGGAGCATCAGAGGAGCATCAGAGGAGCATCAGAGGAGCATCAGTGGAGCATCAGAGGAGCATCAGTGGAGCATCAGAGGAGGATCAGAGGAGCATCAGAGGAGCATCAGAGGAGCATCAGAGGAGTATCAGAGGAGCATCAGAGGAGCATCAGAGGAGCATCAGAGGAGCAGGAGCAGGAGCAGGAGCAGGAGCAGGAGCAGGAGCAGGAGCAGGAGCAGGAGCATCAGAGGAGCATCAGAGGAGCATCAGAGGAGCATCAGAGGAGCATCAGTGGAGCATCAGAGGAGGATCAGAGGAGCATCAGAGGAGCATCAGAGGAGCATCAGAGGAGCATCAGAGGAGCATCAGAGGAGCATCAGAGGAGCGTCAGAGGAGCATCAGAGGAGGATCAGAGGAGCATCAGAGGAGCATCAGAGGAGCATCAGAGGAGCATCAGAGGAGCATCAGAGGAGCATCAGAGGAGCATCAGAGGAGGATTAGAGGAGCATCAGAGGAGCATCAGAGGAGCAGGAGTAGGAGCATGACCATCAGAGGAGCATCAGAGGAGCATCAGAGGAGCATCAGAGGAGCATCAGAGGAGCATCAGAGGAGCATCAGAGGAGCATCAGAGGAGCATCAGAGGAGCATCAGAGGAGCCTCAGAGGAGCCTCAGAGGAGCCTCAGAGGAGCATCAGAGGAGCATCAGAGGAGCATCATAGGAGCATCAGAGGAGCATCAGAAGAGCATCAGTGGAGCATCAGAGGAGCATCAGAGGAGCATCAGGGGAGCATCAGAGGAGCAACAGAGGAGCATCAGAGGAGCATCAGAGGAGCATCAGAGGTGCATCAGAGGAGCACCAGAGGAGCATCAGAGGAGCATCAGTGGAGCATCAGAGGAGCATCAGAGGAACATCAGAGGAGCATCAGAGGAGCATCAGAGGAGCATCAGAGGAGCCTCAGAGCAGCATCAGAGGAGCATCAGAGGAGCATCAGAGGAGCATCAGAGGAGGATCAGAGGAGCATCAGAGGAGCATCAGAGGAGCAGGAGCAGGAGCAGGAGCAGGAGCATGAGCAGGAGCATCAGAGGTCATCAGAGGAGCATCAGAGGAGCAGGAGCAGGAGCAGGAGCATCAGAGGAGCATCAGAGGAGCATCAGAGGAGCATCAGAGGAGCGTCAGAGGAGCATCAGAGGAGCATCAGAGGAGCATCAGAGGAGCATCAGAGGAGCATCAGAGGAGCATCAGTGGAGCATCAGAGGAGCATCAGTGGAGCATCAGAGGAGGATCAGAGGAGCATCAGAGGAGCATCAGAGGAGCATCAGAGGAGTATCAGAGGAGCATCAGAGGAGCATCAGAGGAGCATCAGAGGAGCAGGAGCAGGAGCAGGAGCAGGAGCAGGAGCAGGAGCAGGAGCAGGAGCAGGAGCATCAGAGGAGCATCAGAGGAGCATCAGAGGAGCATCAGAGGAGCATCAGTGGAGCATCAGAGGAGGATCAGAGGAGCATCAGAGGAGCATCAGAGGAGCATCAGAGGAGCATCAGAGGAGCATCAGAGGAGCATCAGAGGAGCGTCAGAGGAGCATCAGAGGAGGATCAGAGGAGCATCAGAGGAGCATCAGAGGAGCATCAGAGGAGCATCAGAGGAGCATCAGAGGAGCATCAGAGGAGCATCAGAGGAGCATCAGAGGAGGATTAGAGGAGCATCAGAGGAGCATCAGAGGAGCAGGAGTAGGAGCATGACCATCAGAGGAGCATCAGAGGAGCATCAGAGGAGCATCAGAGGAGCATCAGAGGAGCATCAGAGGAGCATCTGAGGAGCATCAGAGGAGTATCAAAGGAGCATCAGAGGAGCATCTGAGGAGCATCAGAGGATTATCAGAGGAGCATCAGAGGAGCATCAGAGGTGCATCAGAGGAGCATCAGAGGTGCATCAGAGGAGCATCAGAGGAGCATCAGAGGAGCATCAGAGGAGCATCAGAGGAGCATCTGAGGAGCATCAGAGGAGTATCAGAGGAGCATCAGAGGAGCATCAGAGGAGCATCAGAGGAGCATCTGAGGAGCATCAGAGGAGTATCAGAGGAGCATCAGAGGAGCATCAGAGGTGCATCAGAGGAGCATCAGAGGTGCAGGAGCAGGAGCAGGAGCAGGAACAGGAGCAGGAGCAGGAGCAGGAGCAGGAGCAGGAGCAGGAGCAGGAGAAGGAGCAGGAGCAGGAGCAGGAGCAGGAGCAGGAGCAGGAGCAGGAGCAGGAGCAGGAGCAGGAGCAGGAGCAGGAGCAGGAGCAGGAGCAGGAGCATCAGAGGAGCATAGGAGGAGCATCAGAGGACCATCAGAGGAGCATCAGAGGAGCATCAGAGGAGCATCGGAGGAGCATCAGAGGAGGATCAGAGGAGCATCAGAGGAGCATCAGAGGAGCATCAGAGGAGCATCAGAGGAGCATCAGAGGAGCATCAGAGGAGCATCAGAGGAGCATCAGAGGAGCATCAGAGGAGCATCAGAGGAGCCTCAGAGGAGCATCAGAGGAGCATCAGAGGAGCATCAGAGGAGCATCAGAGGAGCATCAGAGGAGCATCAGAGAAGCATCAGAGGAGCATCAGAGGAGGATCAGAGGAGCATCAGAGGAGCATCAGAGGAGCCTCAGAGGAGCATCAGAGGAGCATCAGAGGAGCAACAGAGGAGCATCAGAGGAGCAGCACAGGAGCATCAGAGGAGGATCACAGGAGCATCAGAGGAGCATCAGAGGAGCATCAGAGGAGCATCAGAGGAGCATCAGAGGAGCATCAGAGGAGCATCAGAGGAGCATCAGAGGAGGATCAGAGGAGCATCAGAGGAGCATCAGAGGAGCATCAGAGGAGCATCAGAGGAGCATCAGAGGAGCATCAGAGGAGCATCAGAGGAGCATCAGAGGAGGATCAGAGGAGCATCAGAGGAGCCTCAGAGGAGCATCAGAGGAGCATCAGAGGAGCAACAGAGGAGCATCAGAGGAGCAGCACAGGAGCATCAGAGGAGGATCACAGGAGCATCAGAGGAGCATCAGAGGAGCATCAGAGGAGCATCAGAGGAGCATCAGAGGAGCATCAGAGGAGCATCAGAGGAGCATCAGAGGAGCATCAGAGGAGCATCAGAGGAGCATCAGAGGAGCCTCAGAGGAGCCTCAGAGGAGCCTCAGAGGAGCATCAGAGGAGCATCAGAGGAGCATCATAGGAGCATCAGAGGAGCATCAGAAGAGCATCAGTGGAGCATCAGAGGAGCATCAGAGGAGCATCAGGGGAGCATCAGAGGAGCAACAGAGGAGCATCAGAGGAGCATCAGAGGAGCATCAGAGGTGCATCAGAGGAGCACCAGAGGAGCATCAGAGGAGCATCAGTGGAGCATCAGAGGAGCATCAGAGGAACATCAGAGGAGCATCAGAGGAGCATCAGAGGAGCATCAGAGGAGCAGGAGCAGGAGCAGGAGCAGGAGCAGGAGCAGGAGCAGGAGCAGGAGCAGGAGCAGGAGCAGGTGCAGGAGCATCAGAGGAGCATCAGATGAGCAGGAGCAGGAGCAGGAGCAGGAGCAGGAGCATCAGAGGAGTATCAGAGGAGCATCAGTGGAGCAGGAGCAGGAGCAGGAGCATCAGAGGAGCATCAGAGGAGCATCAGAGGAGCATCAGAGGAGCATCAGAGGAGCCCCAGAGGAGCCTCAGAGGAGCCTCAGAGGAGCATCAGAGGAGCATCAGAGGAGCCCCAGAGGAGCCTCAGAGGAGCCTCAGAGGAGCATCAGAGGAGCATCAGAGGAGCATCAGAGGAGCATCAGAGGAGCATCAGAGGAGCCTCAGAGGAGCATCAGAGGAGCATCAGAGGAGCATCAGAGGAGCATCAGAGGAGCATCAGAGGAGCATCAGAGGAGCATCAGAGGAGCATCAGAGGATCATCAGAGGAGCAACAGAGGAGCATCAGAGGAGCATCAGAGGAGCATCAGAGGAGCATCAGAGGAGGATCAGAAGAGCATCAGAGGAGCATCAGAGGAGCATCAGAGGAGCATCAGAGGAGCATCAGAGGACATCAAAGGAGCATCAGAGGAGCATCACAGGAGCATCAGAGGAGCATCATTGGAGCATCATTGGAGCATCAGAGGAGCATCAGAGGAGCATCAGAGGAGCATCAGAGGAGCAACAGAGGAGCATCAGAGGAGCATCAGAGGAGCATCAGAGGAGCATCAGAGGTGCATCAGAGGAGCATCTGAGGAGCATCAGAGGAGCATCAGAGGAGCATCAGAGGAGCATCAGAGGTGCATCAGAGGAGCATCTGAGGAGCATCAGAGGAGCATCAGAGGAGCATCAGAGGAGCATCAGAGGTGCATCAGAGGAGCATCGAGCAGGAGCAGGAGCATCAGAGGTGCAGGAGCAGGAGCCGGAGCAGGAGCAGGAGCAGGAGCAGGAGCAGGAGCAGGAGCAGGAGCAGGGGCAGGAGCAGGAGCAGGAGCAGGAGCAGGAGCAGGAGCAGGAGCAGGAGCAGGAGCAGGAGCAGGAGCAGGAGCAGGAGCAGGAGCAGGAGCAGGAGCAGGAGCAGGAGCAGGAGCAGGAGCAGGAGCATCAGAGGAGCATCAGAGGAGCATCAGAGGAACATCAGAGGAGCATCAGAGGAGCATCAGAGGAGCATCAGAGGAGCATCAGAGGAGCATCAGAGGAGCATCAGAGGAGAATCAGAGAAGCATCACAGGAGCATCACAGGAGCATCAGAGGAGCATCAGTGGAGCATCAGAGGAGGATCAGAGGATCATCAGAGGAGCATCAGAGGAGCATCAGAGGAGCATCAGCGGAGCATCAGAGGAGAATCAGAGGAGCATCAGAGGAGCATCACAGAGGCATCAGAGGAGCAACAGAGGAGCATCAGAGGAGCATCAGATGAGCATCTAAGGAGCATCAGAGGAGTATCAGAGGAGCATCAGAGGAGCATCAGAGGTGCATCAGAGGAGCATCAGAGGTGCAGGAGCAGGAGCAGGAGCAGGAGCAGGAGCAGGAGCAGGAGCAGGAGCAGGAGCAGGAGCATCAGAGGAGCATCAGAGGAGCATCAGAGGAGCATCAGAGGAGCATCAGAGGAGGATCAGAGGAGCATCAGAGGAGCATCAGAGGAGGATCAGAGGAGCATCAGAGGAGCATCAGAGGAGCATCAGAGGAGCATCAGAGGAGCATCAGAGGAGCATCAGAGGAGCATCAGAGGAGCATCAGAGGAGCATCAGATGAGGATCAGAGGAGCATCAGAGGAGCATCAGAGGAGCCTCAGAGGAGCATCAGAGGAGCATCAGAGGAGCATCAGAGGAACAGCAGAGGAACAGCAGAGGAGCATCACAGGAGCATCAGAGGAGCATCACAGGAGCATCACAAGAGCATCAGAGGAGCATCAGAGGAGCATCAGAGGAGTATCAGAAGAGAAACAGAGGAGCCTCAGAGGAGCCTCAGAGGAGCATCAGAGGAGCATCAGAGGAGCATCAGAGGAGCATCAGAGGAGCATCAGAGGAGCATCAGAGGAGCATCAGGGGAGGATCAGAGGAGCATCAGAGGAGCATCAGAGGAGCATCAGAGGAGGATCACAGGAGCATCAGAGGAGCATCACAGGAGCATCAGAGGAGCATCAGAGGAGCATCAGAGGAGCATCAGAGGAGCATCAGAGGAACCTCAGAGGAGCATCAGAGGAGCATCAGAGGAGCATCAGAGGAGCATCAGAGGAGCATCAGAGGAGCCTCAGAGGAGCATCAGAGGAGCATCAGAGGAGCATCAGAGGAGCATCAGAGGAGCATCAGAGGAGCATCAGAGGAGCCTCAGAGGAGCCTCAGAGGAGCCTCAGAGGAGCATCAGAGGAGCATCAGAGGAGCATCAGAGAAGCATCAGAGGAGCATCAGAAGAGCATCAGTGGAGCATCAGAGGAGCATCAGAGGAGCATCAGGGGAGCATCAGAGGAGCAACAGAGGAGCATCAGAGGAGCATAAGAGGAGCATCAGAGGAGCATCAGAGGAGCATCAGAGGAGCATCAGAGGAGCATCAGTGGAGCATCAGAGGAGCATCAGAGGAACATCAGAGGAGCATCAGAGGAGCATCAGAGGAGCATCAGAGGAGCAGGAGCAGGAGCAGGAGCAGGAGCAGGAGCAGGAGCAGGAGCAGGAGCAGGAGCAGGAGCAGGAGCAGGAGCAGGAGCATCAGAGGAGCATCAGATGAGCAGGAGCAGGAGCAGGAGCAGGAGCAGGAGCATCAGAGGAGTATCAGAGGAGCATCAGTGGAGCAGGAACAGGAGCAGGAGCATCAGAGGAGCATCAGAGGAGCATCAGAGGAGCATCAGAGGAGCATCAGAGGAGCATCAGAGGAGCATCAGAGGAGCATCAGAGGAGCCCCAGAGGAGCCTCAGAGGAGCCTCAGAGGAGCATCAGTGGAGCATCAGAGGAGCATCAGAGGAGCATCAGAGGAGCATCAGAGGAGCCTCAGAGGAGCATCAGAGGAGCATCAGAGGAGCATCAGAGGAGCATCAGAGGAGCATCAGAGGAGCATCAGAGGAGCATCAGAGGAGCATCAGAGGATCATCAGAGGAGCAACAGAGGAGCATCAGAGGAGCATCAGAAGAGCATCAGAGGAGCATCAGAGGAGGATCAGAAGAGCATCAGAGGAGCATCAGAGGAGCATCAGAGGAGCATCAGAGGAGCATCAGAGGAGGATCAGAGGGGGATCAGAGGAGCATCAGAGGAGCATCAGAGGAGCATCAGAGGAGCATCAGAGGAGCATCAGAGGTGCATCAGAGGAGCATCAAAGGAGCATCAGAGGAGCATCACAGGAGCATCAGAGGAGCATCATTGGAGCATCATTGGAGCATCAGAGGAGCATCAGAGGAGCATCAGAGGAGCATCAGAGGAGCATCAGAGGAGCATCAGAGGAGCATCAGAGGTGCATCAGAGGAGCATCTGAGGAGCATCAGAGGAGCATCAGAGGAGCATCAGAGGAGCATCAGAGGTGCATCAGAGGAGCATCTGAGGAGCATCAGAGGAGCATCAGAGGAGCATCAGAGGAGCATCAGAGGTGCATCAGAGGAGCATCGTGCAGGAGCAGGAGCATCAGAGGTGCAGGAGCAGGAGCCGGAGCAGGAGCAGGAGCAGGAGCAGGAGCAGGAGCAGGAGCAGGAGCAGTAGCAGGAGCAGGAGCAGGGGCAGGAGCAGGAGCAAAAGCAGGAGCAGGAGCAGGAGCAGGAGCAGGAGCAGGAGCAGGAGCAGGAGCAGGAGCAGGAGCAGGAGCAGGAGCAGGAGCAGGAGCAGGAGCAGGAGCATCAGAGGAGCATCAGAGGAGCATCAGAGGAGCATCGAGCAGGAGCAGGAGCATCAGAGGTGCAGGAGCAGGAGCCGGAGCAGGAGCAGGAGCAGGAGCAGGAGCAGGAGCAGTAGCAGGAGCAGGAGCAGGGGCAGGAGCAGGAGCAGGAGCAGGAGCAGGAGCAGGAGCAGGAGCAGGAGCAAGAGCAGGAGCAGGAGCATCAGAGGAGCATCAGAGGTGCATCAGAGGAGCATCGAGCAGGAGCAGGAGCATCAGAGGTGCAGGAGCAGGAGCCGGAGCAGGAGCAGGAGCAGGAGCAGGAGCAGGAGCAGGAGCAGTAGCAGGAGCAGGAGCAGGGGCAGGAGCAGGAGCAGGAGCAGGAGCAGGAGCAGGAGCAGGAGTAGGAGCAGGAGCAGGAGCAGGAGCAGGAGCAGGAGCAGGAGCAGGAGCAGGAGCAGGAGCAGGAGCATCAGAGGAGCATCAGAGGAGCATCAGAGGAACATCAGAGGAGCATCAGAGGAGCATCAGAGGAACATCAGAGGAGCATCAGAGGAGCATCAGAGGAGCATCAGAGGAGCATCAGAGGAGAATCAGAGAAGCATCACAGGAGCATCACAGGAGCATCAGAGGAGCATCAGTGGAGCATCAGAGGAGGATCAGAGGATCATCAGAGGAGCATCAGAGGAGCATCAGAGGAGCATCAGCGGAGCATCAGAGGAGAATCAGAGGAGCATCAGAGGAGCATAACAGAGGCATCAGAGGAGCAACAGAGGAGCATCAGAGGAGCATCAGAGGAGCATCTAAGGAGCATCAGAGGAGTATCAGAGGAGCATCAGAGGAGCATCAGAGGTGCATCAGATGAGCATCAGAGCTGCAGGAGCAGGAGTAGGAGCAGGAGCAGGAGCAGGAGCAGGAGCAGGAGCAGGAGCAGGAGCAGGAGCAGGAGCAGGAGCAGGAGCAGGAGCAGGAGCAGGAGCAGGAGCAGGAGCAGGAGCAGGAGCAGGAGCATCAGAGGAGCATCAGAGGAGCATCAGAGGAGCATCAGAGGAGCATCAGAGGAGCATCAGAGGAGCATCAGAGGAGGATCAGAGGAGCATCAGAGGAGCATCAGAGGAGCATCAGAGGAGCATCAGAGGAGCATCAGAGGAGCATCAGAGGAGCATCAGAGGAGCATCAGATGAGGATCAGAGGAGCATCAGAGGAGCATCAGAGGAGCCTCAGAGGAGCATCAGAGGAGCATCAGAGGAGCATCAGAGGAACAGCAGAGGAACAGCAGAGGAGCATCACAGGAGCATCAGAGGAGCATCACAGGAGCATCACAGGAGAATCAGAGGAGCATCAGAGGAGCATCAGAGGAGCATCAGAAGAGAATCAGAGGAGCCTCAGAGGAGCCTCAGAGGAGCATCAGAGGAGCCTCAGAGGAGCATCAGAGGAGCATCAGAGGAGCATCAGAGGAGCATCAGAGGAGCATCAGAGGAGGATCAGAGGAGCATCAGAGGAGCATCAGAGGAGCATCAGAGGAGGATCACAGGAGCATCAGAGGAGCATCACAGGAGCATCAGAGGAGCATCAGAGGAGCATCAGAGGAGCATCAGAGGAGCATCAGAGGAGCATCAGAGGAGCATCAGAGGAGCATCAGAGGAGCATCAGAGGAGCATCAGAGGTGCATCAGATGAGCATCAGAGCCCCAGGAGCAGGAGTAGGAGCAGGAGCAGGAGCAGGAGCAGGAGCAGGAGCAGGAGCAGGAGCAGGAGCAGGAGCAGGAGCAGGAGCAGGAGCAGGAGCAGGAGCAGGAGCAGGAGCAGGAGCAGGAGCAGGAGCATCAGAGGAGCATCAGAGGAGCATCAGAGGAGCATCAGAGGAGCATCAGAGGAGCATCAGAGGAGCATCAGAGGAGGATCAGAGGAGCATCAGAGGAGCATCAGAGGAGCATCAGAGGAGCATCAGAGGAGCATCAGAGGAGCATCAGAGGAGCATCAGAGGAGCATCAGATGAGGATCAGAGGAGCATCAGAGGAGCATCAGAGGAGCCTCAGAGGAGCATCAGAGGAGCATCAGAGGAGCATCAGAGGAACAGCAGAGGAACAGCAGAGGAGCATCACAGGAGCATCAGAGGAGCATCACAGGAGCATCACAGGAGAATCAGAGGAGCATCAGAGGAGCATCAGAGGAGCATCAGAAGAGAATCAGAGGAGCCTCAGAGGAGCCTCAGAGGAGCATCAGAGGAGCCTCAGAGGAGCATCAGAGGAGCATCAGAGGAGCATCAGAGGAGCATCAGAGGAGCATCAGAGGAGGATCAGAGGAGCATCAGAGGAGCATCAGAGGAGCATCAGAGGAGGATCACAGGAGCATCAGAGGAGCATCACAGGAGCATCAGAGGAGCATCAGAGGAGCATCAGAGGAGCATCAGAGGAGCATCAGAGGAGCATCAGAGGAGCATCAGAGGAGCATCAGAGGAGCATCAGAGGAGCATCAGAGGAGCATCACAGGAGCATCAGAGGAGCATCATTGGAGCATCATTGGAGCATCAGAGGAGCATCAGAGGAGCATCAGAGGAGCATCAGAGGAGCATCAGAGGAGCATCAGAGGAGCATCAGAGGTGCATCAGAGGAGCATCTGAGGAGCATCAGAGGAGCATCAGAGGAGCATCAGAGGAGCATCAGAGGTGCATCAGAGGAGCATCTGAGGAGCATCAGAGGAGCATCAGAGGAGCATCAGAGGAGCATCAGAGGTGCATCAGAGGAGCATCGTGCAGGAGCAGGAGCATCAGAGGTGCAGGAGCAGGAGCCGGAGCAGGAGCAGGAGCAGGAGCAGGAGCAGGAGCAGGAGCAGTAGCAGGAGCAGGAGCAGGGGCAGGAGCAGGAGCAAAAGCAGGAGCAGGAGCAGGAGCAGGAGCAGGAGCAGGAGCAGGAGCAGGAGCAGGAGCAGGAGCAGGAGCAGGAGCAGGAGCAGGAGCAGGAGCAGGAGCATCAGAGGAGCATCAGAGGAGCATCAGAGGAGCATCGAGCAGGAGCAGGAGCATCAGAGGTGCAGGAGCAGGAGCCGGAGCAGGAGCAGGAGCAGGAGCAGGAGCAGGAGCAGTAGCAGGAGCAGGAGCAGGGGCAGGAGCAGGAGCAGGAGCAGGAGCAGGAGCAGGAGCAGGAGCAGGAGCAAGAGCAGGAGCAGGAGCATCAGAGGAGCATCAGAGGTGCATCAGAGGAGCATCGAGCAGGAGCAGGAGCATCAGAGGTGCAGGAGCAGGAGCCGGAGCAGGAGCAGGAGCAGGAGCAGGAGCAGGAGCAGGAGCAGTAGCAGGAGCAGGAGCAGGGGCAGGAGCAGGAGCAGGAGCAGGAGCAGGAGCAGGAGCAGGAGTAGGAGCAGGAGCAGGAGCAGGAGCAGGAGCAGGAGCAGGAGCAGGAGCAGGAGCAGGAGCAGGAGCATCAGAGGAGCATCAGAGGAGCATCAGAGGAACATCAGAGGAGCATCAGAGGAGCATCAGAGGAACATCAGAGGAGCATCAGAGGAGCATCAGAGGAGCATCAGAGGAGCATCAGAGGAGAATCAGAGAAGCATCACAGGAGCATCACAGGAGCATCAGAGGAGCATCAGTGGAGCATCAGAGGAGGATCAGAGGATCATCAGAGGAGCATCAGAGGAGCATCAGAGGAGCATCAGCGGAGCATCAGAGGAGAATCAGAGGAGCATCAGAGGAGCATAACAGAGGCATCAGAGGAGCAACAGAGGAGCATCAGAGGAGCATCAGAGGAGCATCTAAGGAGCATCAGAGGAGTATCAGAGGAGCATCAGAGGAGCATCAGAGGTGCATCAGATGAGCATCAGAGCTGCAGGAGCAGGAGCAGGAGCAGGAGCAGGAGCAGGAGCAGGAGCAGGAGCAGGAGCAGGAGCAGGAGCAGGAGCAGGAGCAGGAGCAGGAGCAGGAGCAGGAGCAGGAGCAGGAGCAGGAGCAGGAGCAGGAGCAGGAGCAGGAGCAGGAGCATCAGAGGAGCATCAGAGGAGCATCAGAGGAGCATCAGAGGAGCATCAGAGGAGCATCAGAGGAGCATCAGAGGAGGATCAGAGGAGCATCAGAGGAGCATCAGAGGAGCATCAGAGGAGCATCAGAGGAGCATCAGAGGAGCATCAGAGGAGCATCAGAGGAGCATCAGATGAGGATCAGAGGAGCATCAGAGGAGCATCAGAGGAGCCTCAGAGGAGCATCAGAGGAGCATCAGAGGAGCATCAGAGGAACAGCAGAGGAACAGCAGAGGAGCATCACAGGAGCATCAGAGGAGCATCACAGGAGCATCACAGGAGAATCAGAGGAGCATCAGAGGAGCATCAGAGGAGCATCAGAAGAGAATCAGAGGAGCCTCAGAGGAGCCTCAGAGGAGCATCAGAGGAGCCTCAGAGGAGCATCAGAGGAGCATCAGAGGAGCATCAGAGGAGCATCAGAGGAGCATCAGAGGAGGATCAGAGGAGCATCAGAGGAGCATCAGAGGAGCATCAGAGGAGGATCACAGGAGCATCAGAGGAGCATCACAGGAGCATCAGAGGAGCATCAGAGGAGCATCAGAGGAGCATCAGAGGAGCATCAGAGGAGCCTCAGAGGAGCATCAGAGGAGCATCAGAGGAGCATCAGAGGAGCATCAGAGGAGCATCAGAGGAGCATCAGAGGAGCATCAGAGGAGCATCAGAGGAGCATCAGAGGAGCATCAGAGGAGCATCAGAGGAGCATCAAAGGAGCATCAGAGGAGCATCAGAGGAGCAGGAGCAGGAGCAGGAGCAGGAGCAGGAGCAGGAGCAGGAGCAGGAGCAGGAGCAGGAGCAGGAGCAGGAGCAGGAGCAGGAGCATCAGAGGAGCATCAGATGAGCAGGAGCAGGAGCAGGAGCAGGAGAAGGAGCATCAGAGGAGTATCAGAGGAGCATCAGTGGAGCAGGAACAGGAGCAGGAGCATCAGAGGAGCATCAGAGGAGCATCAGAGGAGCATCAGAGGAGCATCAGAGGAGCATCAGAGGAGCATCAGAGGAGCCCCAGAGGAGCCTCAGAGGAGCCTCAGAGGAGCATCAGTGGAGCATCAGAGGAGCATCAGAGGAGCATCAGAGGAGCATCAGAGGAGCCTCAGAGGAGCATCAGAGGAGCATCAGAGGAGCATCAGAGGAGCATCAGAGGAGAATCAGAGGAGCATCAGAGGAGCATCAGAGGATCATCAGAGGAGCAACAGAGGAGCATCAGAGGAGCATCAGAAGAGCATCAGAGGAGCATCAGAGGAGGATCAGAAGAGCATCAGAGGAGCATCAGAGGAGCATCAGAGGAGCATCAGAGGAGCATCAGAGGAGCATCAGAGGAGCATCAGAGGAGCATCAAAGGAGCATCAGAGGAGCATCACAGGAGCATCAGAGGAGCATCATTGGAGCATCATTGGAGCATCAGAGGAGCATCAGAGGAGCATCAGAGGAGCATCAGAGGAGCAACAGAGGAGCATCAGAGGAGCATCAGAGGAGCATCAGAGGAGCATCAGAGGTGCATCAGAGGAGCATCTGAGGAGCATCAGAGGAGCATCAGAGGAGCATCAGAGGAGCATCAGAGGTGCATCAGAGGAGCATCTGAGGAGCATCAGAGGAGCATCAGAGGAGCATCAGAGGAGCATCAGAGGTGCATCAGAGGAGCATCGTGCAGGAACAGGAGCATCAGAGGTGCAGGAGCAGGAGCCGGAGCAGGAGCAGGAGCAGGAGCAGGAGCAGGAGCAGGAGCAGTAGCAGGAGCAGGAGCAGGGGCAGGAGCAGGAGCAAGAGCAGGAGCAGGAGCAGGAGCAGGAGCAGGAGCAGGAGCAGGAGCAGGAGCAGGAGCAGGAACAGGAGCAGGAGCAGGAGCATCAGAGGAGCATCAGAGGAGCATCGAGCACGAGCAGGAGCATCAGAGGTGCAGGAGCAGGAGCCGGAGCAGGAGCAGGAGCAGGAGCAGGAGCAGGAGCAGTAGCAGGAGCAGGAGCAGGGGCAGGAGCAGGAGCAGGAGCAGGAGCAGGAGCAGGAGCAGGAGCAGGAGCAGGAGCAGGAGCAGGAGCATCAGAGGAGCATCAGAGGTGCATCAGAGGAGCATCGAGCAGGAGCAGGAGCATCAGAGGTGCAGGAGCAGGAGCCGGAGCAGGAGCAGGAGCAGGAGCAGGAGCAGGAGCAGGAGCAGTAGCAGGAGCAGGAGCAGGGGCAGGAGCAGGAGCAGGAGCAGGAGCAGGAGCAGGAGCAGGAGTAGGAGCAGGAGCAGGAGCAGGAGCAGGAGCAGGAGCAGGAGCAGGAGCAGGAGCAGGAGCAGGAGCATCAGAGGAGCATCAGAGGAGCATCAGAGGAGCATCAGAGGAGCATCAGAGGAGCCCCAGAGGAGCCTCAGAGGAGCCTCAGAGGAGCATCAGTGGAGCATCAGAGGAGCATCAGAGGAGCATCAGAGGAGCATCAGAGGAGCCTCAGAGGAGCATCAGAGGAGCATCAGAGGAGCATCAGAGGAGCATCAGAGGAGCATCAGAGGAGCATCAGAGGAGCATCAGAGGAGCATCAGAGGATCATCAGAGGAGCAACAGAGGAGCATCAGAGGAGCATCAGAAGAGCATCAGAGGAGCATCAGAGGAGGATCAGAAGAGCATCAGAGGAGCATCAGAGGAGCATCAGAGGAGCATCAGAGGAGCATCAGAGGAGGATCAGAGGGGGATCAGAGGAGCATCAGAGGAGCATCAGAGGAGCATCAGAGGAGCATCAGAGGAGCATCAGAGGTGCATCAGAGGAGCATCAAAGGAGCATCAGAGGAGCATCACAGGAGCATCAGAGGAGCATCATTGGAGCATCATTGGAGCATCAGAGGAGCATCAGAGGAGCATCAGAGGAGCATCAGAGGAGCATCAGAGGAGCATCAGAGGAGCATCAGAGGTGCATCAGAGGAGCATCTGAGGAGCATCAGAGGAGCATCAGAGGAGCATCAGAGGAGCATCAGAGGTGCATCAGAGGAGCATCTGAGGAGCATCAGAGGAGCATCAGAGGAGCATCAGAGGAGCATCAGAGGTGCATCAGAGGAGCATCGTGCAGGAGCAGGAGCATCAGAGGTGCAGGAGCAGGAGCCGGAGCAGGAGCAGGAGCAGGAGCAGGAGCAGGAGCAGGAGCAGTAGCAGGAGCAGGAGCAGGGGCAGGAGCAGGAGCAAAAGCAGGAGCAGGAGCAGGAGCAGGAGCAGGAGCAGGAGCAGGAGCAGGAGCAGGAGCAGGAGCAGGAGCAGGAGCAGGAGCAGGAGCAGGAGCAGGAGCATCAGAGGAGCATCAGAGGAGCATCAGAGGAGCATCGAGCAGGAGCAGGAGCATCAGAGGTGCAGGAGCAGGAGCCGGAGCAGGAGCAGGAGCAGGAGCAGGAGCAGGAGCAGTAGCAGGAGCAGGAGCAGGGGCAGGAGCAGGAGCAGGAGCAGGAGCAGGAGCAGGAGCAGGAGCAGGAGCAAGAGCAGGAGCAGGAGCATCAGAGGAGCATCAGAGGTGCATCAGAGGAGCATCGAGCAGGAGCAGGAGCATCAGAGGTGCAGGAGCAGGAGCCGGAGCAGGAGCAGGAGCAGGAGCAGGAGCAGGAGCAGGAGCAGTAGCAGGAGCAGGAGCAGGGGCAGGAGCAGGAGCAGGAGCAGGAGCAGGAGCAGGAGCAGGAGTAGGAGCAGGAGCAGGAGCAGGAGCAGGAGCAGGAGCAGGAGCAGGAGCAGGAGCAGGAGCAGGAGCATCAGAGGAGCATCAGAGGAGCATCAGAGGAACATCAGAGGAGCATCAGAGGAGCATCAGAGGAACATCAGAGGAGCATCAGAGGAGCATCAGAGGAGCATCAGAGGAGCATCAGAGGAGAATCAGAGAAGCATCACAGGAGCATCACAGGAGCATCAGAGGAGCATCAGTGGAGCATCAGAGGAGGATCAGAGGATCATCAGAGGAGCATCAGAGGAGCATCAGAGGAGCATCAGCGGAGCATCAGAGGAGAATCAGAGGAGCATCAGAGGAGCATAACAGAGGCATCAGAGGAGCAACAGAGGAGCATCAGAGGAGCATCAGAGGAGCATCTAAGGAGCATCAGAGGAGTATCAGAGGAGCATCAGAGGAGCATCAGAGGTGCATCAGATGAGCATCAGAGCTGCAGGAGCAGGAGTAGGAGCAGGAGCAGGAGCAGGAGCAGGAGCAGGAGCAGGAGCAGGAGCAGGAGCAGGAGCAGGAGCAGGAGCAGGAGCAGGAGCAGGAGCAGGAGCAGGAGCAGGAGCAGGAGCAGGAGCAGGAGCATCAGAGGAGCATCAGAGGAGCATCAGAGGAGCATCAGAGGAGCATCAGAGGAGCATCAGAGGAGCATCAGAGGAGGATCAGAGGAGCATCAGAGGAGCATCAGAGGAGCATCAGAGGAGCATCAGAGGAGCATCAGAGGAGCATCAGAGGAGCATCAGAGGAGCATCAGATGAGGATCAGAGGAGCATCAGAGGAGCATCAGAGGAGCCTCAGAGGAGCATCAGAGGAGCATCAGAGGAGCATCAGAGGAACAGCAGAGGAACAGCAGAGGAGCATCACAGGAGCATCAGAGGAGCATCACAGGAGCATCACAGGAGAATCAGAGGAGCATCAGAGGAGCATCAGAGGAGCATCAGAAGAGAATCAGAGGAGCCTCAGAGGAGCCTCAGAGGAGCATCAGAGGAGCCTCAGAGGAGCATCAGAGGAGCATCAGAGGAGCATCAGAGGAGCATCAGAGGAGCATCAGAGGAGGATCAGAGGAGCATCAGAGGAGCATCAGAGGAGCATCAGAGGAGGATCACAGGAGCATCAGAGGAGCATCACAGGAGCATCAGAGGAGCATCAGAGGAGCATCAGAGGAGCATCAGAGGAGCATCAGAGGAGCATCAGAGGAGCATCAGAGGAGCATCAGAGGAGCATCAGAGGAGCATCAGAGGAGCATCACAGGAGCATCAGAGGAGCATCATTGGAGCATCATTGGAGCATCAGTGGAGCATCAGAGGAGCATCAGAGGAGCATCAGAGGAGCATCAGAGGAGCATCAGAGGTGCATCAGAGGAGCATCTGAGGAGCATCAGAGGAGCATCAGAGGAGCATCAGAGGAGCATCAGAGGTGCATCAGAGGAGCATCTGAGGAGCATCAGTGGAGCATCAGAGGAGCATCAGAGGAGCATCAGAGGTGCATCAGAGGAGCATCGAGCAGGAGCAGGAGCATCAGAGGTGCAGGAGCAGGAGCCGGAGCAGGAGCCGGAGCAGGAGCCGGAGCAGGAGCAGGAGCAGGAGCAGGAGCAGGAGCAGGAGCAGGAGCAGGGGCAGGAGCAGGAGCAGGAGCAGGAGCAGGAGCAGGAGCAGGAGCAGGAGAAGGAGCAGGAGCAGGAGCAGGAGCAGGAGCAGGAGCAGGAGCAGGAGCAGGAGCAGGAGCAGGAGCATCAGAGGAGCATCAGAGGAGCATCAGAGGAACATCAGAGGAGCATCAGAGGAGAATCAGAGGAGCATCAGAGGAGCATCAGAGGAGCATCAGAGGAGCATCAGAGGAGCATCAGAGGAGCATCAGAGGAGCATCAGTGGAGCATCAGAGGAGCATCAGAGGAGCATCAGAGGAGCATCAGAGGAGCATCAGAGGAGCATCAGAGGAGGATCAGAGGAGCATCAGTGGAGCATCAGAGGAGCATCAGAGGAGGATCAGAGGAGCATCAGAGGAGCATCAGAGGAGCATCAGAGGAGCATCAGAGGAGGATCAGAGGAGCATCAGAGGAGCATTAGAGGAGCATCAGAGGAGGATCACAGGAGCATCAGAGGAGCATCAGAGGAGCATCAGAGGAGCATCAGAGGAGCATCAGAGGAGCATCAGAGGAGCATCAGAGGAGCCTCTGAGGAGCATCAGAGGAGCATCAGAGGAGCATCGGAGGAGCATCAGTGTAGCATCAGAGGAGGATTAGAGGAGCATCAGAGGAGCATCAGAGGAGCATCAGAGGAGCATTAGAGGAGCATCAGAGGAGGATCACAGGAGCATCAGAGGAGCATCAGAGGAGCATCAGAGGAGCATCAGAGGAGCATCAGAGGAGCATCAGAGGAGCATCAGAGGAGCCTCTGAGGAGCATCAGAGGAGCATCAGAGGAGCATCAGAGGAGCATCAGAGGAACAGCAGAGGAACAGCAGAGGAGCATCACAGGAGCATCAGAGGAGCATCACAGGAGCATCAGATGAGCATCAGAGGAGCATCAGAGGAGCATCAGAGGTGGATCGGAGGAGCATCAGAGGAGCATCAGAGGAGCATCAGAGGAGCATCAGAGGAGAATCAGAGGAGCATCAGATGAGCATCAGAGGAGCAGCAGAGGAGCATCAGAGGAGCATCACAGGAGCATCAGAGGAGCATCAGAGGAGTATCAGAGGAGCATCAGAGGAGCATCAGAGGAGCATCAGAGGAGCATCAGAGGAGCATCAGAGGAGCATCAGAGGAGCATCAGAGGAGCATCGGAGGAGCATCAGTGTAGCATCAGAGGAGGATCAGAGGAGCATCAGAGGAGTATCAGAGGAGCATCAGAGGAGCATCAGAGGAGCATCAGAGGAGCATCAGAGGAGCATCAGAGGAGCATCAGAGGAGCATCAGAGGAGAATCAGATCAGCATCAGAGGAGCAGCAGAGGAGCATCAGAGGAGCATCACATGAGCATCAGAGGAGCATCAGAGGAGCATCAGAGGAGCATCACAGGAGCATCAGAGGAGCATCAGAGGAGCATCAGAGGAGCATCAGAGGAGCATCAGAGGAGCATCAGAGGAGCCTCAGAGCAGCATCAGAGGAGCATCAGAGGAGCATCAGAGGAGCATCAGAGGAGGATCAGAGGAGCATCAGAGGAGCATCAGAGGAGCAGGAGCAGGAGCAGGAGCAGGAGCATGAGCAGGAGCATCAGAGGTCATCAGAGGAGCATCAGAGGAGCAGGAGCAGGAGCAGGAGCATCAGAGGAGCATCAGAGGAGCATCAGAGGAGCATCAGAGGAGCGTCAGAGGAGCATCAGAGGAGCATCAGAGGAGCATCAGAGGAGCATCAGAGGAGCATCAGAGGAGCATCAGTGGAGCATCAGAGGAGCATCAGTGGAGCATCAGAGGAGGATCAGAGGAGCATCAGAGGAGCATCAGAGGAGCATCAGAGGAGTATCAGAGGAGCATCAGAGGAGCATCAGAGGAGCATCAGAGGAGCAGGAGCAGGAGCAGGAGCAGGAGCAGGAGCAGGAGCAGGAGCAGGAGCAGGAGCATCAGAGGAGCATCAGAGGAGCATCAGAGGAGCATCAGAGGAGCATCAGTGGAGCATCAGAGGAGGATCAGAGGAGCATCAGAGGAGCATCAGAGGAGCATCAGAGGAGCATCAGAGGAGCATCAGAGGAGCATCAGAGGAGCGTCAGAGGAGCATCAGAGGAGGATCAGAGGAGCATCAGAGGAGCATCAGAGGAGCATCAGAGGAGCATCAGAGGAGCATCAGAGGAGCATTAGAGGAGCATCAGAGGAGGATCACAGGAGCATCAGAGGAGCATCAGAGGAGCATCAGAGGAGCATCAGAGGAGCATCAGAGGAGCATCAGAGGAGCATCAGAGGAGCCTCTGAGGAGCATCAGAGGAGCATCAGAGGAGCATCGGAGGAGCATCAGTGTAGCATCAGAGGAGGATCAGAGGAGCATCAGAGGAGCATCAGAGGAGCATCAGAGGAGCATTAGAGGAGCATCAGAGGAGGATCACAGGAGCATCAGAGGAGCATCAGAGGAGCATCAGAGGAGGATCAGAGGAGCATCAGTGGAGCATCAGAGGAGCATCAGAGGAGGATCAGAGGAGCATCAGAGGAGCATCAGAGGAGCATCAGAGGAGCATCAGAGGAGGATCAGAGGAGCATCAGAGGAGCATTAGAGGAGCATCAGAGGAGGATCACAGGAGCATCAGAGGAGCATCAGAGGAGCATCAGAGGAGCATCAGAGGAGCATCAGAGGAGCATCAGAGGAGCATCAGAGGAGCCTCTGAGGAGCATCAGAGGAGCATCAGAGGAGCATCGGAGGAGCATCAGTGTAGCATCAGAGGAGGATCAGAGGAGCATCAGAGGAGCATCAGAGGAGCATCAGAGGAGCATTAGAGGAGCATCAGAGGAGGATCACAGGAGCATCAGAGGAGCATCAGAGGAGCATCAGAGGAGCATCAGAGGAGCATCAGAGGAGCATCAGAGGAGCATCAGAGGAGCCTCTGAGGAGCATCAGAGGAGCATCAGAGGAGCATCAGAGGAGCATCAGAGGAACAGCAGAGGAACAGCAGAGGAGCATCACAGGAGCATCAGAGGAGCATCACAGGAGCATCAGATGAGCATCAGAGGAGCATCAGAGGAGCATCAGAGGTGGATCGGAGGAGCATCAGAGGAGCATCAGAGGAGCATCAGAGGAGCATCAGAGGAGAATCAGAGGAGCATCAGATGAGCATCAGAGGAGCAGCAGAGGAGCATCAGAGGAGCATCACAGGAGCATCAGAGGAGCATCAGAGGAGTTATCAGAGGAGCATCAGAGGAGCATCAGAGGAGCATCAGAGGAGCATCAGAGGAGCATCAGAGGAGCATCAGAGGAGCATCAGAGGAGCATCGGAGGAGCATCAGTGTAGCATCAGAGGAGGATCAGAGGAGCATCAGAGGAGTATCAGAGGAGCATCAGAGGAGCATCAGAGGAGCATCAGAGGAGCATCAGAGGAGCATCAGAGGAGTATCAGAGGAGCATCAGAGGAGCATCAGAGGAGCATCAGAGGAGCAGGAGCAGGAGCAGGAGCAGGAGCAGGAGCAGGAGCAGGAGCAGGAGCAGGAGCATCAGAGGAGCATCAGAGGAGCATCAGAGGAGCATCAGAGGAGCATCAGTGGAGCATCAGAGGAGGATCAGAGGAGCATCAGAGGAGCATCAGAGGAGCATCAGAGGAGCATCAGAGGAGCATCAGAGGAGCATCAGAGGAGCGTCAGAGGAGCATCAGAGGAGCATCAGAGGAGCATCAGAGGAGCATCAGAGGAGCATCAGAGGTGCATCAGAGGAGCATCTGAGGAGCATCAGAGGAGCATCAGAGGAGCATCAGAGGAGCATCAGAGGAGCATCGGAGGAGCATCAGTGTAGCATCAGAGGAGGATCAGAGGAGCATCAGAGGAGTATCAGAGGAGCATCAGAGGAGCATCAGAGGAGCATCAGAGGAGCATCAGAGGAGCATCAGAGGAGCATCAGAGGAGCATCAGAGGAGAATCAGATCAGCATCAGAGGAGCAGCAGAGGAGCATCAGAGGAGCATCACATGAGCATCAGAGGAGCATCAGAGGAGCATCAGAGGAGCATCACAGGAGCATCAGAGGAGCATCAGAGGAGCATCAGAGGAGCATCAGAGGAGCATCAGAGGAGCATCAGAGGAGCCTCAGAGCAGCATCAGAGGAGCATCAGAGGAGCATCAGAGGAGCATCAGAGGAGGATCAGAGGAGCATCAGAGGAGCATCAGAGGAGCAGGAGCAGGAGCAGGAGCAGGAGCATGAGCAGGAGCATCAGAGGTCATCAGAGGAGCATCAGAGGAGCAGGAGCAGGAGCAGGAGCATCAGAGGAGCATCAGAGGAGCATCAGAGGAGCATCAGAGGAGCGTCAGAGGAGCATCAGAGGAGCATCAGAGGAGCATCAGAGGAGCATCAGAGGAGCATCAGAGGAGCATCAGTGGAGCATCAGAGGAGGATCAGAGGAGCATCAGAGGAGCATCAGAGGAGCATCAGAGGAGTATCAGAGGAGCATCAGAGGAGCATCAGAGGAGCATCAGAGGAGCAGGAGCAGGAGCAGGAGCAGGAGCAGGAGCAGGAGCAGGAGCAGGAGCAGGAGCAGGAGCAGGAGCAGGAGCAGGAGCAGGAGCAGGAGCAGGAGCATCAGAGGAGCATCAGAGGAGCATCAGAGGAACATCAGAGGAGCATCAGAGGAGAATCAGAGGAGCATCAGAGGAGCATCAGAGGAGCATCAGAGGAGCATCAGAGGAGCATCAGAGGAGCATCAGAGGAGCATCAGTGGAGCATCAGAGGAGCATCAGAGGAGCATCAGAGGAGCATCAGAGGAGCATCAGAGGAGCATCAGAGGAGGATCAGAGGAGCATCAGTGGAGCATCAGAGGAGCATCAGAGGAGGATCAGAGGAGCATCAGAGGAGCATCAGAGGAGCATCAGAGGAGCATCAGAGGAGGATCAGAGGAGCATCAGAGGAGCATTAGAGGAGCATCAGAGGAGGATCACAGGAGCATCAGAGGAGCATCAGAGGAGCATCAGAGGAGCATCAGAGGAGCATCAGAGGAGCATCAGAGGAGCATCAGAGGAGCCTCTGAGGAGCATCAGAGGAGCATCAGAGGAGCATCGGAGGAGCATCAGTGTAGCATCAGAGGAGGATCAGAGGAGCATCAGAGGAGCATCAGAGGAGCATCAGAGGAGCATTAGAGGAGCATCAGAGGAGGATCACAGGAGCATCAGAGGAGCATCAGAGGAGCATCAGAGGAGCATCAGAGGAGCATCAGAGGAGCATCAGAGGAGCATCAGAGGAGCCTCTGAGGAGCATCAGAGGAGCATCAGAGGAGCATCAGAGGAGCATCAGAGGAACAGCAGAGGAACAGCAGAGGAGCATCACAGGAGCATCAGAGGAGCATCACAGGAGCATCAGATGAGCATCAGAGGAGCATCAGAGGAGCATCAGAGGTGGATCGGAGGAGCATCAGAGGAGCATCAGAGGAGCATCAGAGGAGCATCAGAGGAGAATCAGAGGAGCATCAGATGAGCATCAGAGGAGCAGCAGAGGAGCATCAGAGGAGCATCACAGGAGCATCAGAGGAGCATCAGAGGAGTATCAGAGGAGCATCAGAGGAGCATCAGAGGAGCATCAGAGGAGCATCAGAGGAGCATCAGAGGAGCATCAGAGGAGCATCAGAGGAGCCTCAGAGCAGCATCAGAGGAGCATCAGAGGAGCATCAGAGGAGCATCAGAGGAGGATCAGAGGAGCATCAGAGGAGCATCAGAGGAGCAGGAGCAGGAGCAGGAGCATCAGAGGAGCATCAGAGGAGCATCAGAGGAGCATCAGAGGAGCGTCAGAGGAGCATCAGAGGAGCATCAGAGTAGCATCAGAGGAGCATCAGAGGAGCATCAGAGGAGCATCAGTGGAGCATCAGAGGAGCATCAGTGGAGCATCAGAGGAGGATCAGAGGAGCATCAGAGGAGCATCAGAGGAGCATCAGAGGAGTATCAGAGGAGCATCAGAGGAGCATCAGAGGAGCATCAGAGGAGCAGGAGCAGGAGCAGGAGCAGGAGCAGGAGCAGGAGCAGGAGCAGGAGCAGGAGCATCAGAGGAGCATCAGAGGAGCATCAGAGGAGCATCAGAGGAGCATCAGTGGAGCATCAGAGGAGGATCAGAGGAGCATCAGAGGAGCATCAGAGGAGCATCAGAGGAGCATCAGAGGAGCATCAGAGGAGCGTCAGAGGAGCGTCAGAGGAGCATCAGAGGAGGATCAGAGGAGCATCAGAGGAGCATCAGAGGAGCATCAGAGGAGCATCAGAGGAGCATCAGAGGAGCATCAGAGGAGCATCAGAGGAGGATTAGAGGAGCATCAGAGGAGCATCAGAGGAGCAGGAGTAGGAGCATGACCATCAGAGGAGCATCAGAGGAGCATCAGAGGAGCATCAGAGGAGCATCAGAGGAGCATCAGAGGAGCATCTGAGGAGCATCAGAGGAGTATCAAAGGAGCATCAGAGGAGCATCTGAGTAGCATCAGAGGATTATCAGAGGAGCATCAGAGGAGCATCAGAGGTGCATCAGAGGAGCATCAGAGGTGCATCAGAGGAGCATCAGAGGAGCATCAGAGGAGCATCAGAGGAGCATCAGAGGAGCATCTGAGGAGCATCAGAGGAGTATCAGAGGAGCATCAGAGGAGCATCAGAGGAGCATCAGAGGAGCATCTGAGGAGCATCAGAGGAGTATCAGAGGAGCATCAGAGGAGCATCAGAGGTGCATCAGAGGAGCATCAGAGGTGCAGGAGCAGGAGCAGGAGCAGGAACAGGAGCAGGAGCAGGAGCAGGAGCAGGAGCAGGAGCAGGAGCAGGAGAAGGAGCAGGAGCAGGAGCAGGAGCAGGAGCAGGAGCAGGAGCAGGAGCAGGAGCAGGAGCAGGAGCAGGAGCAGGAGCAGGAGCAGGAGCAGGAGCATCAGAGGAGCATAGGAGGAGCATCAGAGGACCATCAGAGGAGCATCAGAGGAGCATCAGAGGAGCATCGGAGGAGCATCAGAGGAGGATCAGAGGAGCATCAGAGGAGCATCAGAGGAGCATCAGAGGAGCATCAGAGGAGCATCAGAGGAGCATCAGAGGAGCATCAGAGGAGCATCGGAGGAGCATCAGAGGAGCCTCAGAGGAGCATCAGAGGAGCATCAGAGGAGCATCAGAGGAGCATCAGAGGAGCATCAGAGGAGCATCAGAGGAGCATCAGAGGAGCATCAGAGGAGGATCAGAGGAGCATCAGAGGAGCATCAGAGGAGCCTCAGAGGAGCATCAGAGGAGCATCAGAGGAGCAACAGAGGAGCATCAGAGGAGCAGCACAGGAGCATCAGAGGAGGATCACAGGAGCATCAGAGGAGCATCAGAGGAGCATCAGAGGAGCATCAGAGGAGCATCAGGGGAGCATCAGAGGAGCATCAGAGGAGCATCAGAGGAGGATCAGAGGAGCATCAGAGGAGCATCAGAGGAGCATCAGAGGAGCATCAGAGGAGCATCAGAGGAGCATCAGAGGAGCATCAGAGGAGCATCAGAGGAGGATCAGAGGAGCATCAGAGGAGCCTCAGAGGAGCATCAGAGGAGCATCAGAGGAGCAACAGAGGAGCATCAGAGGAGCAGCACAGGAGCATCAGAGGAGGATCACAGGAGCATCAGAGGAGCATCAGAGGAGCATCAGAGGAGCATCAGAGGAGCATCAGAGGAGCATCAGAGGAGCATCAGAGGAGCATCAGAGGAGCATCAGAGGAGCATCAGAGGAGCATCAGAGGAGCCTCAGAGGAGCCTCAGAGGAGCCTCAGAGGAGCATCAGAGGAGCATCAGAGGAGCATCATAGGAGCATCAGAGGAGCATCAGAAGAGCATCAGTGGAGCATCAGAGGAGCATCAGAGGAGCATCAGGGGAGCATCAGAGGAGCAACAGAGGAGCATCAGAGGAGCATCAGAGGAGCATCAGAGGTGCATCAGAGGAGCACCAGAGGAGCATCAGAGGAGCATCAGTGGAGCATCAGAGGAGCATCAGAGGAACATCAGAGGAGCATCAGAGGAGCATCAGAGGAGAATCAGAGGAGCCTCAGAGCAGCATCAGAGGAGCATCAGAGGAGCATCAGAGGAGCATCAGAGGAGGATCAGAGGAGCATCAGAGGAGCATCAGAGGAGCAGGAGCAGGAGCAGGAGCAGGAGCATGAGCAGGAGCATCAGAGGTCATCAGAGGAGCATCAGAGGAGCAGGAGCAGGAGCAGGAGCATCAGAGGAGCATCAGAGGAGCATCAGAGGAGCATCAGAGGAGCGTCAGAGGAGCATCAGAGGAGCATCAGAGGAGCATCAGAGGAGCATCAGAGGAGCATCAGAGGAGCATCAGTGGAGCATCAGAGGAGCATCAGTGGAGCATCAGAGGAGGATCAGAGGAGCATCAGAGGAGCATCAGAGGAGTATCAGAGGAGCATCAGAGGAGCATCAGAGGAGCATCAGAGGAGCAGGAGCAGGAGCAGGAGCAGGAGCAGGAGCAGGAGCAGGAGCAGGAGCAGGAGCATCAGAGGAGCATCAGAGGAGCATCAGAGGAGCATCAGAGGAGCATCAGTGGAGCATCAGAGGAGGATCAGAGGAGCATCAGAGGAGCATCAGAGGAGCATCAGAGGAGCATCAGAGGAGCATCAGAGGAGCATCAGAGGAGCGTCAGAGGAGCATCAGAGGAGGATCAGAGGAGCATCAGAGGAGCATCAGAGGAGCATCAGAGGAGCATCAGAGGAGCATCAGAGGAGCATCAGAGGAGCATCAGAGGAGGATTAGAGGAGCATCAGAGGAGCATCAGAGGAGCAGGAGTAGGAGCATGACCATCAGAGGAGCATCAGAGGAGCATCAGAGGAGCATCAGAGGAGCATCAGAGGAGCATCAGAGGAGCATCAGAGGAGCATCAGAGGAGCATCAGAGGAGCATCAGAGGAGCCTCAGAGGAGCCTCAGAGGAGCCTCAGAGGAGCATCAGAGGAGCATCAGAGGAGCATCATAGGAGCATCAGAGGAGCATCAGAAGAGCATCAGTGGAGCATCAGAGGAGCATCAGAGGAGCATCAGGGGAGCATCAGAGGAGCAACAGAGGAGCATCAGAGGAGCATCAGAGGAGCATCAGAGGTGCATCAGAGGAGCACCAGAGGAGCATCAGAGGAGCATCAGTGGAGCATCAGAGGAGCATCAGAGGAACATCAGAGGAGCATCAGAGGAGCATCAGAGGAGCATCAGAGGAGCCTCAGAGCAGCATCAGAGGAGCATCAGAGGAGCATCAGAGGAGCATCAGAGGAGGATCAGAGGAGCATCAGAGGAGCATCAGAGGAGCAGGAGCAGGAGCAGGAGCAGGAGCATGAGCAGGAGCATCAGAGGTCATCAGAGGAGCATCAGAGGAGCAGGAGCAGGAGCAGGAGCATCAGAGGAGCATCAGAGGAGCATCAGAGGAGCATCAGAGGAGCGTCAGAGGAGCATCAGAGGAGCATCAGAGGAGCATCAGAGGAGCATCAGAGGAGCATCAGAGGAGCATCAGTGGAGCATCAGAGGAGCATCAGTGGAGCATCAGAGGAGGATCAGAGGAGCATCAGAGGAGCATCAGAGGAGCATCAGAGGAGTATCAGAGGAGCATCAGAGGAGCATCAGAGGAGCATCAGAGGAGCAGGAGCAGGAGCAGGAGCAGGAGCAGGAGCAGGAGCAGGAGCAGGAGCAGGAGCATCAGAGGAGCATCAGAGGAGCATCAGAGGAGCATCAGAGGAGCATCAGTGGAGCATCAGAGGAGGATCAGAGGAGCATCAGAGGAGCATCAGAGGAGCATCAGAGGAGCATCAGAGGAGCATCAGAGGAGCATCAGAGGAGCGTCAGAGGAGCATCAGAGGAGGATCAGAGGAGCATCAGAGGAGCATCAGAGGAGCATCAGAGGAGCATCAGAGGAGCATCAGAGGAGCATCAGAGGAGCATCAGAGGAGCATCAGAGGAGGATTAGAGGAGCATCAGAGGAGCATCAGAGGAGCAGGAGTAGGAGCATGACCATCAGAGGAGCATCAGAGGAGCATCAGAGGAGCATCAGAGGAGCATCAGAGGAGCATCAGAGGAGCATCTGAGGAGCATCAGAGGAGTATCAAAGGAGCATCAGAGGAGCATCTGAGGAGCATCAGAGGATTATCAGAGGAGCATCAGAGGAGCATCAGAGGTGCATCAGAGGAGCATCAGAGGTGCATCAGAGGAGCATCAGAGGAGCATCAGAGGAGCATCAGAGGAGCATCAGAGGAGCATCTGAGGAGCATCAGAGGAGTATCAGAGGAGCATCAGAGGAGCATCAGAGGAGCATCAGAGGAGCATCTGAGGAGCATCAGAGGAGTATCAGAGGAGCATCAGAGGAGCATCAGAGGTGCATCAGAGGAGCATCAGAGGTGCAGGAGCAGGAGCAGGAGCAGGAACAGGAGCAGGAGCAGGAGCAGGAGCAGGAGCAGGAGCAGGAGCAGGAGAAGGAGCAGGAGCAGGAGCAGGAGCAGGAGCAGGAGCAGGAGCAGGAGCAGGAGCAGGAGCAGGAGCAGGAGCAGGAGCAGGAGCAGGAGCAGGAGCATCAGAGGAGCATAGGAGGAGCATCAGAGGACCATCAGAGGAGCATCAGAGGAGCATCAGAGGAGCATCGGAGGAGCATCAGAGGAGGATCAGAGGAGCATCAGAGGAGCATCAGAGGAGCATCAGAGGAGCATCAGAGGAGCATCAGAGGAGCATCAGAGGAGCATCAGAGGAGCATCAGAGGAGCATCAGAGGAGCATCAGAGGAGCCTCAGAGGAGCATCAGAGGAGCATCAGAGGAGCATCAGAGGAGCATCAGAGGAGCATCAGAGGAGCATCAGAGAAGCATCAGAGGAGCATCAGAGGAGGATCAGAGGAGCATCAGAGGAGCATCAGAGGAGCCTCAGAGGAGCATCAGAGGAGCATCAGAGGAGCAACAGAGGAGCATCAGAGGAGCAGCACAGGAGCATCAGAGGAGGATCACAGGAGCATCAGAGGAGCATCAGAGGAGCATCAGAGGAGCATCAGAGGAGCATCAGAGGAGCATCAGAGGAGCATCAGAGGAGCATCAGAGGAGGATCAGAGGAGCATCAGAGGAGCATCAGAGGAGCATCAGAGGAGCATCAGAGGAGCATCAGAGGAGCATCAGAGGAGCATCAGAGGAGCATCAGAGGAGGATCAGAGGAGCATCAGAGGAGCCTCAGAGGAGCATCAGAGGAGCATCAGAGGAGCAACAGAGGAGCATCAGAGGAGCAGCACAGGAGCATCAGAGGAGGATCACAGGAGCATCAGAGGAGCATCAGAGGAGCATCAGAGGAGCATCAGAGGAGCATCAGAGGAGCATCAGAGGAGCATCAGAGGAGCATCAGAGGAGCATCAGAGGAGCATCAGAGGAGCATCAGAGGAGCCTCAGAGGAGCCTCAGAGGAGCCTCAGAGGAGCATCAGAGGAGCATCAGAGGAGCATCATAGGAGCATCAGAGGAGCATCAGAAGAGCATCAGTGGAGCATCAGAGGAGCATCAGAGGAGCATCAGGGGAGCATCAGAGGAGCAACAGAGGAGCATCAGAGGAGCATCAGAGGAGCATCAGAGGTGCATCAGAGGAGCACCAGAGGAGCATCAGAGGAGCATCAGTGGAGCATCAGAGGAGCATCAGAGGAACATCAGAGGAGCATCAGAGGAGCATCAGAGGAGCATCAGAGGAGCAGGAGCAGGAGCAGGAGCAGGAGCAGGAGCAGGAGCAGGAGCAGGAGCAGGAGCAGGAGCAGGTGCAGGAGCATCAGAGGAGCATCAGATGAGCAGGAGCAGGAGCAGGAGCAGGAGCAGGAGCATCAGAGGAGTATCAGAGGAGCATCAGTGGAGCAGGAGCAGGAGCAGGAGCATCAGAGGAGCATCAGAGGAGCATCAGAGGAGCATCAGAGGAGCATCAGAGGAGCCCCAGAGGAGCCTCAGAGGAGCCTCAGAGGAGCATCAGAGGAGCATCAGAGGAGCCCCAGAGGAGCCTCAGAGGAGCCTCAGAGGAGCATCAGAGGAGCATCAGAGGAGCATCAGAGGAGCATCAGAGGAGCATCAGAGGAGCCTCAGAGGAGCATCAGAGGAGCATCAGAGGAGCATCAGAGGAGCATCAGAGGAGCATCAGAGGAGCATCAGAGGAGCATCAGAGGAGCATCAGAGGATCATCAGAGGAGCAACAGAGGAGCATCAGAGGAGCATCAGAGGAGCATCAGAGGAGCATCAGAGGAGGATCAGAAGAGCATCAGAGGAGCATCAGAGGAGCATCAGAGGAGCATCAGAGGAGCATCAGAGGACATCAAAGGAGCATCAGAGGAGCATCACAGGAGCATCAGAGGAGCATCATTGGAGCATCATTGGAGCATCAGAGGAGCATCAGAGGAGCATCAGAGGAGCATCAGAGGAGCAACAGAGGAGCATCAGAGGAGCATCAGAGGAGCATCAGAGGAGCATCAGAGGTGCATCAGAGGAGCATCTGAGGAGCATCAGAGGAGCATCAGAGGAGCATCAGAGGAGCATCAGAGGTGCATCAGAGGAGCATCTGAGGAGCATCAGAGGAGCATCAGAGGAGCATCAGAGGAGCATCAGAGGTGCATCAGAGGAGCATCGAGCAGGAGCAGGAGCATCAGAGGTGCAGGAGCAGGAGCCGGAGCAGGAGCAGGAGCAGGAGCAGGAGCAGGAGCAGGAGCAGGAGCAGGGGCAGGAGCAGGAGCAGGAGCAGGAGCAGGAGCAGGAGCAGGAGCAGGAGCAGGAGCAGGAGCAGGAGCAGGAGCAGGAGCAGGAGCAGGAGCAGGAGCAGGAGCAGGAGCAGGAGCAGGAGCAGGAGCATCAGAGGAGCATCAGAGGAGCATCAGAGGAACATCAGAGGAGCATCAGAGGAGCATCAGAGGAGCATCAGAGGAGCATCAGAGGAGCATCAGAGGAGCATCAGAGGAGAATCAGAGAAGCATCACAGGAGCATCACAGGAGCATCAGAGGAGCATCAGTGGAGCATCAGAGGAGGATCAGAGGATCATCAGAGGAGCATCAGAGGAGCATCAGAGGAGCATCAGCGGAGCATCAGAGGAGAATCAGAGGAGCATCAGAGGAGCATCACAGAGGCATCAGAGGAGCAACAGAGGAGCATCAGAGGAGCATCAGATGAGCATCTAAGGAGCATCAGAGGAGTATCAGAGGAGCATCAGAGGAGCATCAGAGGTGCATCAGAGGAGCATCAGAGGTGCAGGAGCAGGAGCAGGAGCAGGAGCAGGAGCAGGAGCAGGAGCAGGAGCAGGAGCAGGAGCATCAGAGGAGCATCAGAGGAGCATCAGAGGAGCATCAGAGGAGCATCAGAGGAGGATCAGAGGAGCATCAGAGGAGCATCAGAGGAGGATCAGAGGAGCATCAGAGGAGCATCAGAGGAGCATCAGAGGAGCATCAGAGGAGCATCAGAGGAGCATCAGAGGAGCATCAGAGGAGCATCAGAGGAGCATCAGATGAGGATCAGAGGAGCATCAGAGGAGCATCAGAGGAGCCTCAGAGGAGCATCAGAGGAGCATCAGAGGAGCATCAGAGGAACAGCAGAGGAACAGCAGAGGAGCATCACAGGAGCATCAGAGGAGCATCACAGGAGCATCACAAGAGCATCAGAGGAGCATCAGAGGAGCATCAGAGGAGTATCAGAAGAGAAACAGAGGAGCCTCAGAGGAGCCTCAGAGGAGCATCAGAGGAGCATCAGAGGAGCATCAGAGGAGCATCAGAGGAGCATCAGAGGAGCATCAGAGGAGCATCAGGGGAGGATCAGAGGAGCATCAGAGGAGCATCAGAGGAGCATCAGAGGAGGATCACAGGAGCATCAGAGGAGCATCACAGGAGCATCAGAGGAGCATCAGAGGAGCATCAGAGGAGCATCAGAGGAGCATCAGAGGAACCTCAGAGGAGCATCAGAGGAGCATCAGAGGAGCATCAGAGGAGCATCAGAGGAGCATCAGAGGAGCCTCAGAGGAGCATCAGAGGAGCATCAGAGGAGCATCAGAGGAGCATCAGAGGAGCATCAGAGGAGCATCAGAGGAGCCTCAGAGGAGCCTCAGAGGAGCCTCAGAGGAGCATCAGAGGAGCATCAGAGGAGCATCAGAGAAGCATCAGAGGAGCATCAGAAGAGCATCAGTGGAGCATCAGAGGAGCATCAGAGGAGCATCAGGGGAGCATCAGAGGAGCAACAGAGGAGCATCAGAGGAGCATAAGAGGAGCATCAGAGGAGCATCAGAGGAGCATCAGAGGAGCATCAGAGGAGCATCAGTGGAGCATCAGAGGAGCATCAGAGGAACATCAGAGGAGCATCAGAGGAGCATCAGAGGAGCATCAGAGGAGCAGGAGCAGGAGCAGGAGCAGGAGCAGGAGCAGGAGCAGGAGCAGGAGCAGGAGCAGGAGCAGGAGCAGGAGCAGGAGCATCAGAGGAGCATCAGATGAGCAGGAGCAGGAGCAGGAGCAGGAGCAGGAGCATCAGAGGAGTATCAGAGGAGCATCAGTGGAGCAGGAACAGGAGCAGGAGCATCAGAGGAGCATCAGAGGAGCATCAGAGGAGCATCAGAGGAGCATCAGAGGAGCATCAGAGGAGCATCAGAGGAGCATCAGAGGAGCCCCAGAGGAGCCTCAGAGGAGCCTCAGAGGAGCATCAGTGGAGCATCAGAGGAGCATCAGAGGAGCATCAGAGGAGCATCAGAGGAGCCTCAGAGGAGCATCAGAGGAGCATCAGAGGAGCATCAGAGGAGCATCAGAGGAGCATCAGAGGAGCATCAGAGGAGCATCAGAGGAGCATCAGAGGATCATCAGAGGAGCAACAGAGGAGCATCAGAGGAGCATCAGAAGAGCATCAGAGGAGCATCAGAGGAGGATCAGAAGAGCATCAGAGGAGCATCAGAGGAGCATCAGAGGAGCATCAGAGGAGCATCAGAGGAGGATCAGAGGGGGATCAGAGGAGCATCAGAGGAGCATCAGAGGAGCATCAGAGGAGCATCAGAGGAGCATCAGAGGTGCATCAGAGGAGCATCAAAGGAGCATCAGAGGAGCATCACAGGAGCATCAGAGGAGCATCATTGGAGCATCATTGGAGCATCAGAGGAGCATCAGAGGAGCATCAGAGGAGCATCAGAGGAGCATCAGAGGAGCATCAGAGGAGCATCAGAGGTGCATCAGAGGAGCATCTGAGGAGCATCAGAGGAGCATCAGAGGAGCATCAGAGGAGCATCAGAGGTGCATCAGAGGAGCATCTGAGGAGCATCAGAGGAGCATCAGAGGAGCATCAGAGGAGCATCAGAGGTGCATCAGAGGAGCATCGTGCAGGAGCAGGAGCATCAGAGGTGCAGGAGCAGGAGCCGGAGCAGGAGCAGGAGCAGGAGCAGGAGCAGGAGCAGGAGCAGTAGCAGGAGCAGGAGCAGGGGCAGGAGCAGGAGCAAAAGCAGGAGCAGGAGCAGGAGCAGGAGCAGGAGCAGGAGCAGGAGCAGGAGCAGGAGCAGGAGCAGGAGCAGGAGCAGGAGCAGGAGCATCAGAGGAGCATCAGAGGAGCATCAGAGGAGCATCGAGCAGGAGCAGGAGCATCAGAGGTGCAGGAGCAGGAGCCGGAGCAGGAGCAGGAGCAGGAGCAGGAGCAGGAGCAGTAGCAGGAGCAGGAGCAGGGGCAGGAGCAGGAGCAGGAGCAGGAGCAGGAGCAGGAGCAGGAGCAGGAGCAAGAGCAGGAGCAGGAGCATCAGAGGAGCATCAGAGGTGCATCAGAGGAGCATCGAGCAGGAGCAGGAGCATCAGAGGTGCAGGAGCAGGAGCCGGAGCAGGAGCAGGAGCAGGAGCAGGAGCAGGAGCAGGAGCAGTAGCAGGAGCAGGAGCAGGGGCAGGAGCAGGAGCAGGAGCAGGAGCAGGAGCAGGAGCAGGAGTAGGAGCAGGAGCAGGAGCAGGAGCAGGAGCAGGAGCAGGAGCAGGAGCAGGAGCAGGAGCAGGAGCATCAGAGGAGCATCAGAGGAGCATCAGAGGAACATCAGAGGAGCATCAGAGGAGCATCAGAGGAACATCAGAGTAGCATCAGAGGAGCATCAGAGGAGCATCAGAGGAGCATCAGAGGAGAATCAGAGAAGCATCACAGGAGCATCACAGGAGCATCAGAGGAGCATCAGTGGAGCATCAGAGGAGGATCAGAGGATCATCAGAGGAGCATCAGAGGAGCATCAGAGGAGCATCAGCGGAGCATCAGAGGAGAATCAGAGGAGCATCAGAGGAGCATAACAGAGGCATCAGAGGAGCAACAGAGGAGCATCAGAGGAGCATCAGAGGAGCATCTAAGGAGCATCAGAGGAGTATCAGAGGAGCATCAGAGGAGCATCAGAGGTGCATCAGATGAGCATCAGAGCTGCAGGAGCAGGAGTAGGAGCAGGAGCAGGAGCAGGAGCAGGAGCAGGAGCAGGAGCAGGAGCAGGAGCAGGAGCAGGAGCAGGAGCAGGAGCAGGAGCAAGAGCAGGAGCAGGAGCAGGAGCAGGAGCAGGAGCAGGAGCATCAGAGGAGCATCAGAGGAGCATCAGAGGAGCATCAGAGGAGCATCAGAGGAGCATCAGAGGAGCATCAGAGGAGGATCAGAGGAGCATCAGAGGAGCATCAGAGGAGCATCAGAGGAGCATCAGAGGAGCATCAGAGGAGCATCAGAGGAGCATCAGAGGAGCATCAGATGAGGATCAGAGGAGCATCAGAGGAGCATCAGAGGAGCCTCAGAGGAGCATCAGAGGAGCATCAGAGGAGCATCAGAGGAACAGCAGAGGAACAGCAGAGGAGCATCACAGGAGCATCAGAGGAGCATCACAGGAGCATCACAGGAGAATCAGAGGAGCATCAGAGGAGCATCAGAGGAGCATCAGAAGAGAATCAGAGGAGCCTCAGAGGAGCCTCAGAGGAGCATCAGAGGAGCCTCAGAGGAGCATCAGAGGAGCATCAGAGGAGCATCAGAGGAGCATCAGAGGAGCATCAGAGGAGGATCAGAGGAGCATCAGAGGAGCATCAGAGGAGCATCAGAGGAGGATCACAGGAGCATCAGAGGAGCATCACAGGAGCATCAGAGGAGCATCAGAGGAGCATCAGAGGAGCATCAGAGGAGCATCAGAGGAGCATCAGAGGAGCATCAGAGGAGCATCAGAGGAGCATCAGAGGAGCATCAGAGGAGCATCACAGGAGCATCAGAGGAGCATCATTGGAGCATCATTGGAGCATCAGAGGAGCATCAGAGGAGCATCAGAGGAGCATCAGAGGAGCATCAGAGGAGCATCAGAGGAGCATCAGAGGTGCATCAGAGGAGCATCTGAGGAGCATCAGAGGAGCATCAGAGGAGCATCAGAGGAGCATCAGAGGTGCATCAGAGGAGCATCTGAGGAGCATCAGAGGAGCATCAGAGGAGCATCAGAGGAGCATCAGAGGTGCATCAGAGGAGCATCGTGCAGGAGCAGGAGCATCAGAGATGCAGGAGCAGGAGCCGGAGCAGGAGCAGGAGCAGGAGCAGGAGCAGGAGCAGGAGCAGTAGCAGGAGCAGGAGCAGGGGCAGGAGCAGGAGCAAAAGCAGGAGCAGGAGCAGGAGCAGGAGCAGGAGCAGGAGCAGGAGCAGGAGCAGGAGCAGGAGCAGGAGCAGGAGCAGGAGCAGGAGCAGGAGCAGGAGCATCAGAGGAGCATCAGAGGAGCATCAGAGGAGCATCGAGCAGGAGCAGGAGCATCAGAGGTGCAGGAGCAGGAGCCGGAGCAGGAGCAGGAGCAGGAGCAGGAGCAGGAGCAGTAGCAGGAGCAGGAGCAGGGGCAGGAGCAGGAGCAGGAGCAGGAGCAGGAGCAGGAGCAGGAGCAGGAGCAAGAGCAGGAGCAGGAGCATCAGAGGAGCATCAGAGGTGCATCAGAGGAGCATCGAGCAGGAGCAGGAGCATCAGAGGTGCAGGAGCAGGAGCCGGAGCAGGAGCAGGAGCAGGAGCAGGAGCAGGAGCAGGAGCAGTAGCAGGAGCAGGAGCAGGGGCAGGAGCAGGAGCAGGAGCAGGAGCAGGAGCAGGAGCAGGAGTAGGAGCAGGAGCAGGAGCAGGAGCAGGAGCAGGAGCAGGAGCAGGAGCAGGAGCAGGAGCAGGAGCATCAGAGGAGCATCAGAGGAGCATCAGAGGAACATCAGAGGAGCATCAGAGGAGCATCAGAGGAACATCAGAGGAGCATCAGAGGAGCATCAGAGGAGCATCAGAGGAGCATCAGAGGAGAATCAGAGAAGCATCACAGGAGCATCACAGGAGCATCAGAGGAGCATCAGTGGAGCATCAGAGGAGGATCAGAGGATCATCAGAGGAGCATCAGAGGAGCATCAGAGGAGCATCAGCGGAGCATCAGAGGAGAATCAGAGGAGCATCAGAGGAGCATAACAGAGGCATCAGAGGAGCAACAGAGGAGCATCAGAGGAGCATCAGAGGAGCATCTAAGGAGCATCAGAGGAGTATCAGAGGAGCATCAGAGGAGCATCAGAGGTGCATCAGATGAGCATCAGAGCTGCAGGAGCAGGAGCAGGAGCAGGAGCAGGAGCAGGAGCAGGAGCAGGAGCAGGAGCAGGAGCAGGAGCAGGAGCAGGAGCAGGAGCAGGAGCAGGAGCAGGAGCAGGAGCAGGAGCAGGAGCAGGAGCAGGAGCAGGAGCAGGAGCAGGAGCATCAGAGGAGCATCAGAGGAGCATCAGAGGAGCATCTGAGGAGCATCAGAGGAGCATCAGAGGAGCATCAGAGGAGGATCAGAGGAGCATCAGAGGAGCATCAGAGGAGCATCAGAGGAGCATCAGAGGAGCATCAGAGGAGCATCAGAGGAGCATCAGAGGAGCATCAGAGGAGCATCAGATGAGGATCAGAGGAGCATCAGAGGAGCATCAGAGGAGCCTCAGAGGAGCATCAGAGGAGCATCAGAGGAGCATCAGAGGAACAGCAGAGGAACAGCAGAGGAGCATCACAGGAGCATCAGAGGAGCATCACAGGAGCATCACAGGAGAATCAGAGGAGCATCAGAGGAGCATCAGAGGAGCATCAGAAGAGAATCAGAGGAGCCTCAGAGGAGCCTCAGAGGAGCATCAGAGGAGCCTCAGAGGAGCATCAGAGGAGCATCAGAGGAGCATCAGAGGAGCATCAGAGGAGCATCAGAGGAGGATCAGAGGAGCATCAGAGGAGCATCAGAGGAGCATCAGAGGAGGATCACAGGAGCATCAGAGGAGCATCACAGGAGCATCAGAGGAGCATCAGAGGAGCATCAGAGGAGCATCAGAGGAGCATCAGAGGAGCCTCAGAGGAGCATCAGAGGAGCATCAGAGGAGCATCAGAGGAGCATCAGAGGAGCATCAGAGGAGCATCAGAGGAGCATCAGAGGAGCATCAGAGGAGCATCAGAGGAGCATCAGAGGAGCATCAGAGGAGCATCAAAGGAGCATCAGAGGAGCATCAGAGGAGCAGGAGCAGGAGCAGGAGCAGGAGCAGGAGCAGGAGCAGGAGCAGGAGCAGGAGCAGGAGCAGGAGCAGGAGCAGGAGCATCAGAGGAGCATCAGATGAGCAGGAGCAGGAGCAGGAGCAGGAGAAGGAGCATCAGAGGAGTATCAGAGGAGCATCAGTGGAGCAGGAACAGGAGCAGGAGCATCAGAGGAGCATCAGAGGAGCATCAGAGGAGCATCAGAGGAGCATCAGAGGAGCATCAGAGGAGCATCAGAGGAGCCCCAGAGGAGCCTCAGAGGAGCCTCAGAGGAGCATCAGTGGAGCATCAGAGGAGCATCAGAGGAGCATCAGAGGAGCATCAGAGGAGCCTCAGAGGAGCATCAGAGGAGCATCAGAGGAGCATCAGAGGAGCATCAGAGGAGCATCAGAGGAGCATCAGAGGAGCATCAGAGGATCATCAGAGGAGCAACAGAGGAGCATCAGAGGAGCATCAGAAGAGCATCAGAGGAGCATCAGAGGAGGATCAGAAGAGCATCAGAGGAGCATCAGAGGAGCATCAGAGGAGCATCAGAGGAGCATCAGAGGAGGATCAGAGGGGGATCAGAGGAGCATCAGAGGAGCATCAGAGGAGCATCAGAGGAGCATCAGAGGAGCATCAGAGGAGCATCAGAGGAGCATCAAAGGAGCATCAGAGGAGCATCACAGGAGCATCAGAGGAGCATCATTGGAGCATCATTGGAGCATCAGAGGAGCATCAGAGGAGCATCAGAGGAGCATCAGAGGAGCAACAGAGGAGCATCAGAGGAGCATCAGAGGAGCATCAGAGGAGCATCAGAGGTGCATCAGAGGAGCATCTGAGGAGCATCAGAGGAGCATCAGAGGAGCATCAGAGGAGCATCAGAGGTGCATCAGAGGAGCATCTGAGGAGCATCAGAGGAGCATCAGAGGAGCATCAGAGGAGCATCAGAGGTGCATCAGAGGAGCATCGTGCAGGAACAGGAGCATCAGAGGTGCAGGAGCAGGAGCCGGAGCAGGAGCAGGAGCAGGAGCAGGAGCAGGAGCAGGAGCAGTAGCAGGAGCAGGAGCAGGGGCAGGAGCAGGAGCAAGAGCAGGAGCAGGAGCAGGAGCAGGAGCAGGAGCAGGAGCAGGAGCAGGAGCAGGAGCAGGAACAGGAGCAGGAGCAGGAGCATCAGAGGAGCATCAGAGGAGCATCAGAGGAGCATCGAGCACGAGCAGGAGCATCAGAGGTGCAGGAGCAGGAGCCGGAGCAGGAGCAGGAGCAGGAGCAGGAGCAGGAGCAGTAGCAGGAGCAGGAGCAGGGGCAGGAGCAGGAGCAGGAGCAGGAGCAGGAGCAGGAGCAGGAGCAGGAGCAGGAGCAGGAGCAGGAGCATCAGAGGAGCATCAGAGGTGCATCAGAGGAGCATCGAGCAGGAGCAGGAGCATCAGAGGTGCAGGAGCAGGAGCCGGAGCAGGAGCAGGAGCAGGAGCAGGAGCAGGAGCAGGAGCAGTAGCAGGAGCAGGAGCAGGGGCAGGAGCAGGAGCAGGAGCAGGAGCAGGAGCAGGAGCAGGAGTAGGAGCAGGAGCAGGAGCAGGAGCAGGAGCAGGAGCAGGAGCAGGAGCAGGAGCAGGAGCAGGAGCATCAGAGGAGCATCAGAGGAGCATCAGAGGAACATCAGAGGAGCATCAGAGGAACATCAGAGGATCATCAGAGGAGCATCAGAGGAGCATCAGAGGAGCATCAGAGGAGAATCAGAGAAGCATCACAGGAGCATCACAGGAGCATCAGAGGAGCATCAGTGGAGCATCAGAGGAGGATCAGAGGATCATCAGAGGAGCATCAGAGGAGCATCAGAGGAGCATCAGCGGAGCATCAGAGGAGAATCAGAGGAGCATCAGAGGAGCATCACAGAGGCATCAGAGGAGCAACAGAGGAGCATCAGAGGAGCATCAGAGGAGCATCTAAGGAGCATCAGAGGAGTATCAGAGGAGCATCAGAGGAGCATCAGAGGTGCATCAGAGGAGCATCAGAGCTGCAGGAGCAGGAGCAGGAGCAGGAGCAGGAGCAGGAGCAGGAGCAGGAGCAGGAGCAGGAGCAGGAGCAGGAGCAGGAGCAGGAGCAGGAGCAGGAGCAGGAGCAGGAGCAGGAGCAGGAGCAGGAGCAGGAGCAGGAGCAGGAGCAGGAGCAGGAGCATCAGAGGAGCATCAGAGGAGCATCAGAGGAGCATCAGAGGAGCATCAGAGGAGCATCAGAGGAGCATCAGAGGAGCATCAGAGGAGCATCAGAGGAGCATCAGAGGAGCATCAGAGGAGCATCAGAGGAGCATCAGAGGAGCATCAGATGAGGATCAGAGGAGCATCAGAGGAGCATCAGAGGAGCCTCAGAGGAGCATCAGAGGAGCATCAGAGGAGCATCAGAGGAACAGCAGAGGAACAGCAGAGGAGCATCACAGGAGCATCAGAGGAGCATCACAGGAGCATCACAGGAGAATCAGAGGAGCATCAGAGGAGCATCAGAGGAGCATCAGAAGAGAATCAGAGGAGCCTCAGAGGAGCCTCAGAGGAGCCTCAGAGGAGCATCAGAGGAGCATCAGAGGAGCATCAGAGGAGCATCAGAGGAGCATCAGAGGAGCATCAGAGGAGGATCAGAGGAGCATCAGAGGAGCATCAGAGGAGCATCAGAGGAGGATCACAGGAGCATCAGAGGAGCATCACAGGAGCATCAGAGGAGCATCAGAGGAGCATCAGAGGAGCATCAGAGGAGCATCAGAGGAGCCTCAGAGGAGCATCAGAGGAGCATCAGAGGAGCATCAGAGGAGCATCAGAGGAGCATCAGAGGAGCATCAGAGGAGCATCAGAGGAGCATCAGAGGAGCATCAGAGGAGCATCAGAGTAGCATCAGAGTAGCATCAGAGGAGCATCAGAGGAGCATCAGAGGAGCATCAGAGGAGCATCAGATGAGCATCAGAGGAGGATCAGAGGAGCATAAGAGGAGCATCAGAGGAGCATCAGAGGAGCATCAGAGGAGAATCAGAGGAGCATCAGATGAGCATCAGAGGAGCAGCAGAGGAGCATCAGAGGAGCATCACAGGAGCATCAGAGGAGCATCAGAGGAGCATCAGAGGAGCATCAGAGGAGCATCAGAGGTGGATCAGAGGAGCATCAGAGGAGCATCAGAGGAGCATCAGAGGAGAATCAGAGGAGCATCAGATGAGCATCAGAGGAGCATCAGAGGAGCATCAGAGGAGCATCAGAGGAGCATCAGATGAGCATCAGAGGAGGATCAGAGGAGCATAAGAGGAGCATCAGAGGAGCATCAGAGGAGCATCAGAGGAGAATCAGAGGAGCATCAGATGAGCATCAGAGGAGCAGCAGAGGGGCATCAGAGGAGCATCACAGGAGCATCAGAGGAGCATCAGAGGAGCATCAGAGGAGCATCAGAGGAGCATCAGAGGTGGATCAGAGGAGCATCAGAGGAGCATCAGAGGAGCATCAGAGGAGAATCAGAGGAGCATCAGATGAGCATCAGAGGAGCAGCAGAGGAGCATCAGAGGAGCATCACAGGAGCATGAGAGGAGCATCAGAGGAGTATCAGACGAGCATCAGAGGAGCATCAGAGGAGCATCAGAGGAGCATCAGAGGAGCCTCAGAGGAGCATCAGAGGAGCATCAGAGGAGCATCAGAGGATCATCAGAGGAGCATCAGAGGAGCATCAGAGGAGCATCAGAGGAGCATCAGAGGAGCATCAGAGGAGCATCAGAGGAGAATCAGATCAGCATCAGAGGAGCATCAGAGGAGCATCAGAGGAGCATCACAGGAGCATCAGAGGAGCATCAGAGGAGCATCAGAGGAGCATCACAGGAGCATCAGAGGAGCATCAGAGGAGCATCAGAGGAGCCTCAGAGGAGCCTCAGAGGAGCCTCAGAGGAGCATCAGAGGAGCATCAGAGGAGCATCAGAGGAGCATCAGAGGAGCATCAGAGGAGGATCAGAGGAGCATCAGAGGAGCATCAGAGGAGCATCAGAGGAGCATCAGAGGAGCATCAGAGGATGATCAGAGGAGGATCAGAGGAGCATCAGAGGACCATCAGAGGACCATCAGAGGAGCATCAGAGGAGCATCAGAGGAGCATCAGAGGAGCATCAGAGGAGCAGGAGCAGGAGCAGGAGCAGGAGCAGGAGCAGGAGCATCAGAGGTCATCAGAGGAGCATCAGAGGAGCAGGAGCAGGAGCAGGAGCATCAGAGGAGCATCAGAGGAGCATCAGTGGAGCGTCAGAGGAGCATCAGAGGAGCATCAGAGAAGCATCAGAGGAGCATCAGAGGAGCATCAGAGGAGCATCAGTGGAGCATCAGAGGAGCATCAGTGGAGCATCAGAGGAGCATCAGAGGAGCATCAGAGGAGCATCAGAGGAGCATCAGAGGAGCATCAGAGGAGCATCAGAGGAGCATCAGAGGAGCATCAGAGGAGCCTCAGAGGAGCCTCAGAGGAGCATCAGAGGAGCATCAGAGGAGCATCAGAGGAGCATCAGAGGAGCATCAGAGGAGCATCAGAGGAGCATCAGAGGAGGATCAGAGGAGCATCAGAGGAGCATCAGAGGAGCAGGAGTAGGAGCATGAGCATCAGAGGAGCATCAGAGGAGCATCAGAGGAGCATCAGAGGAGCATCTGAGGAGCATCAGAGGAATATCAGAGGAGCATCAGAGGAGCATCTGAGGTGCATCAGGGGAGCATCAGAGGAGCATCAGAGGAGCATCAGAGGAGCATCAGAGGAGCATCTGAGGAGCATCAGAGGAGTATCAGAGGAGCATCAGAGGAGCATCAGAGGTGCATCAGAGGAGCATCAGAGGAGCATCAGAGGAGCATCTGAGGAGCATCAGAGGAGTATCAGAGGTGCATCAGAGGAGCATCAGAGGTGCAGGAGCAGGAGCAGGAGCAGGAACAGGAGCAGGAGCAGTAGCAGGAGCAGGAGCAGGAGCAGGAGCAGGAGCAGGAGCATCAGAGGAGCATAGGAGGAGCATCAGAGGAGCATCAGAGGAGCATCAGAGGAGTATCAGAGGTGCATCAGAGGAGCATCAGAGGTGCAGGAGCAGGAGCAGGAGCAGGAGCAGGAGCAGGAGCAGGAGCAGGAGCAGGAGCAGGAGCAGGAGCAGGAGCAGGAGCAGGAGCAGGAGCAGGAGCAGGAGCAGGAGCATCAGAGGAGCATAGGAGGAGCATCAGAGTTGGGGAATCAGAGGCGGGGAATCAGATATGGGGAAACAGAGGCGGGGAATCAGAGGCCGGGAATCAGATATGGGGATACAGAGGCGGGGAATCCGAGGCGGGGAAACAGAGGCGGGGAATCAGATATGGGGAATCAGAGGTGGGGAATCAGAGGTTGGGAATCAGAGGCAGGGAATCAGAGGCTTGGAATCAGATGCAGGGAATCAGATGCGGGGAATCAGAGGCGGGGAATCAGAGCTGGGGAATCAGAGGTGGGGAATCAGATTTGGGGAATCTGAGGCGGGGACTTAGATATTGGGAAACAGAGGCGGGGAATCAGAGGCGGGGAAACCCAGGCGGGGAATCAGAAATGGGGAATCAGAGGTGGGGAATCAGAGGCAAGGAATCAGATGTGCGGAATCAGAGATGGGGAATCAGAGGCAGGGAATCAGAATCAGAAGCAGGGAATCAGAGGCCGGGAATCAGAGGCCGGAATCAGATGCTGGGAATCAGAGGCCTGGAATCAGAGGCGGGGAATCAGAGGCAGGGAATCACATGCGGGGAATCAGAGGCGGGGAATCAGAGCTGGGGAATCAGAGGCGGGGTATTAGAGTTGGGGAATCAGAGGCGGGGAATCAGATATGGGGAAACAGAGGTGGGGAATCAGAGGCGGGGAAACAGAGGCAGGGAATCAGATATGGGGAATCAGAGGCGGGGAATCAGAGGTGGGGAATCATAGGCAGGGAATCGGATGTGCGGAATCAGAGATGGGGAATCAGAGGCCGGGAATCAGAGGTGGTGAATCAGAGATGGGGAATCAGAGGCGGGGAATCAGAGGCAGGGAATCAGACGCGGGGAATCAGAGGTGGGCAATCAGAGGCGGGGAATCAGATATGGGGAATCAGAGGCGGGGAATCAGAGGCGGGGAAACAGAGGCGGGGAATCAGATATGGGGAATCAGAGGTGGGGCATCAGAGGTTGTGAATCACAGATGGGGAATCAGAGGCGGGGAATCAGAGGCAGGGAATCAGACGCGGGGAATCAGAGGCGGGGATTCAGAGCTGGGGAATCAGAGGCAGGGAATCAGACACGGGGAATCAGAGGCGGGGAATCAGAGGCGGGGAATCAGAGGCGGGGAATCAGAGGCAGGGAATCGGATGCCGGGAATCAGAGGCGGGAAATCAGAGCTGGGGAATCAGAGGCGGGGAATCAGAGTTGGGGAATCAGAGGGGGCGAAGCAGATATGGGGAAATAGAGGCGGGGAATCAGATATGGGGAATCAGAGGCGGGGAATCAGATATGGGGAATCAGAGGCTGGGAATCAGAGGGGGGGAAACAGAGGCGGGGAATAAGATATGGGGAATCAGATGTGGGGAATCAGGGGCGGGGAATCAGTGGCAGGGAATCAGAGGCGGGGAATCAGAGGCGGGGAATCAAAGGAAGGGAATCAGACACGGGGTATCAGAGGTGGGGAATCAGAGATGGGGAATCAGAGGCGGGGAATCACAGGCAGGGAATCAGACGCGGGGAATCAGAGGCGGGGAATCAGAGCTGGGGAATCAGAGGTGGGGAATCAGAGTCGGGGAGTCAGAAGCAGGGAATCGGTTGTGCGGAATCAGAGATGGGGAATCAGATGTGGGGAATCAGAGGCAGTGAATCAGAGATGGGGAATCAGAGGCGGGGAATCAGAGGCAAGAAATCAGACGGGGATTCAGAGGCTGGGAATCAGACGGGGGGAATCAAAGGCGGGGAATCAGAGCTGGTGAATCAGAGGCAGGGAATCAGAGTTGGGGATTCAGAGGCGGGGAATCAGATATGGGGAAACAGAGGCGGGGAATGAGAGGCGGGCAAGCAGAGGCGGGGAATTAGATATGGGGAATCAGAGGTGGGGAATCAGAGGTGGTGAATCAGAGATGGGGAATCACAGGCGGGGAATCAGAGGCAGCGAATAGAACGCGGGAAATCAGAGGCAGGGAATCAGAGCTGGGGAATCAGAGGCGGGGAATCAGAGGCGGGGAATCAGACATGGGGAATCGGATGCGGGGAATCAGAGGCGGGGAATCAGAGCTGGGGAATCAGAGGCGGGGAATCAGAGTTGGGGCATCAGAGGTGGCGAATTAGATATGGGGAAACAGAGGCGGGGAATCAGAGGCGGGGAAACAGAGGCGGGGAATCAGATATGGGGAATCAGAGGTGGGGAATCAGAGGCAGGGAATCAGATGTGCGGAATCAGAGATGGGGAATCAGAGGCAGGGAATCAGAATCAGAAGCGGGGATTCAGAGGCCGGGAATCAGAGGCCGGGAATCAGATGCTGGGAATAAGAGGCCGGGAATCAGAGGTGGGGAATCAGAGTCCGGGAATCAGAGATGGGGATTCAGAGGCGGGGAATGAGATATGGAGAATCAGAGGCGGGGAATCAGAGGCGGGGAAACAGAGGTGGGGAATCAGATATGGGGAATCAGAGGTGGCGAATCAAAGGCGGTGAATCAGAGCTGGCGAATCAGAGGCGGGGAATCAGAGGTGGGCAATCAGAGCCGGGGAATCAGATATGGGGAATCAGAGGCGGGGAATCAGAGGCGGGGAAACAGAGGCGGGGAATCAGATATGGGGAATCAGAGGTGGGGAATCAGAGGTTGTGAATCAGAGGGAGGGAATCAGACGCGGGGAATCAGAGGCGGGGATTCGGAGCTGGGGAATCAGAGGCGGGGAATCAGAGTTGTGGAATCAGAGGCAGGGAATCAGATATGGGGAATCAGAGGCGGGGAATCAGAGGCGGAGAAACAGAGGTGGGGAATCAGATATGGGGAATCAGAGGTGGGGAATCAGGGGCAGGGAATCAGTGGCAGGGAATCAGAGGCGGGGAATCTGAGGCGGGGAATCAGAGGCAGGGAATCAGATACGGGGAATCAGAGGCGGGGAATCAGAGATGGCGAATCAGAGGCGGGGAATCAGAGGCAGGGAATCGGACGCCGGGAATCAGAGGCGCGGAATCAGAGCTGGGGAATCAGAGGCGGGGAATCAGAGTTGGGGAATCAGAGGCGGGGAATCAGATATGGGGAAATAGAGGCGGGGAATCAGATATGGGGAATCAGAGGTGTGGAATCAGAGGTTGGGAATCAGAGGCAGGGAATCAGAGGCGGGGAAACAGAGGCGGGGAATCAGATATGGGGAATCAGATGTGGCGAATCAAAGGCGGTGAAACAGAGATGGGGAATCAGGGCAGGGAATCAGAGGCAGGGAATCAGAGCTGGGGAAACAGAGGCGGGGAATCAGATATGGGGAATCAGAGGTGGGGAATCAGGGGCGGGGAATCAGTGGCAGGGTATCAGAGCTGGGGAATCAGAGGTGGGGAATCAGAGCTGGGGAAACAGAGGCGGGGAATCAGATATGGGGAATCAGAGGTGGGGAATCAGGGGCGGGGAATCAGTGGCAGGGAATCAGAGGCCGGGAATAAAAGGCGGGGAATCAGAGCTGGGGAATCAGAGGCGGGGAATCAGAGTTGGGGAATCAGAGGAGGGGAATCAGATATGGGGAAACAGAGGCCGGGAATCAGAGGCAGGGAAACAGAGTCGGGGAATCAGATATGGGGAATCAGAGGTGGGGCATCAGAGGTTGTGAATCACAGATGGGGATTCAGAGGCGGGGAATCAGAGGCAGGGAATCAGACGCGGGGAATCAGAGGCGGGGATTCAGAGCTGGGGAATCAGAGGCAGGGAATCAGACACGGGGAATCAGAGGCGGGGAATCAGAGGCGGGGAATCAGAGGCGGGGAATCAGAGGCAGGGAATCGGATGCCGGGAATCAGAGGCGGGAAATCAGAGCTGGGGAATCAGAGGCGGGGAATCAGAGGCGGCGAAGCAGATATGGGGAAATAGAGGCGGGGAATCAGATATGGGGAATAAGAGGCGGGGAATCAGATATGGGGAATCAGAGGCTGGGAATCAGAGGGGGGGAAACAGAGGCGGGGAATAAGATATGGGGAATAAGATGTGGGGAATCAGGGGCGGGGAATCAGTGGCAGGGAATCAGAGGCGGGGAATCAGAGGCGGGGAATCAAACGAAGGGAATCAGACACGGGGAATCAGAGGTGGGGAATCAGAGATGGGGAATCAGAGGCGGGGAATCACCGGCAGGGAATCAGACGCGGGGAATCAGAGGCGGGGAATCAGAGCTGGGGAATCAGAGGTGGGGAATCAGAGTCGGGGAGTCAGAGGCAGGGAATCGGTTGTGCGGAATCAGAGATGGGGAATCAGATGTGGGGAATCAGAGGCAGTGAATCAGATGGGGAATCAGAGGCGGGGAATCAGAGGCAAGAAATCAGACGGGGATTCAGAGGCTGGGAATCAGACGGGGGGAATCAAAGGAGGGGAATCAGAGCTGGTGAATCAGAGGCAGGGAATCAGAGTTGGGGATTCAGAGGCGGGGAATCAGATATGGGGAAACAGAGGCGGGGAATGAGAGGCGGGCAAGCAGAGGCGGGGAATTAGATATGGGGAATCAGAGGTGGGGAATCAGAGGTGGTGAATCAGAGATGGGGAATCACAGGCGGGGAATCAGAGGCAGCGAATAGAACGCGGGGAATCAGAGGCAGGGAATCAGAGCTGGGGAATCAGAGGCGGGGAATCAGATATGGGGAAACAGAGGCGGGGAATCAGAGGCGGGGAAACAGAGGCGGGGAATCAGACATGGGGAATCGGATGCGGGGAATCAGAGGCGGGGAATCAGAGCTGGGGAATCAGAGGCGGGGAATCAGTGTTGGGGCATCAGAGGTCGGGAATTAGATATGGGGAAACAGAGGCGGGGAATCAGAGGCGGGGAAACAGAGGCGGGGAATCAGATATGGGGAATCAGAGGTGGGGAATCAGAGGCAGGGAATCAGATGTGCGGAATCAGAGATGGGGAATCAGAGGCAGGGAATCAGAATCAGAAGCGGAGAATCAGAGGCCGGGAATCAGAGGCCGGGAATCAGATGCTGGGAATAAGAGGCCGGGAATCAGAGATGGGGATTCAGAGGCGGGGAATCAGAGGCGGGGAAACAGAGGTGGGGAATCAGAGGCGGGGAAACAGAGGTGGGGAATCAGATATGGGGAATCAGAGGTGGCGAATCAAAGGCGGTGAATCAGAGATGGGGAATCAGAGGCGGGGAATCAGAGGCAGGGAATCAGATGCGGGGATTCAGAGGCGGGGAATCAGAGCTGGCGAATCAGAGGCGGGGAATCAGAGGTGGGCAATCAGAGCCGGGGAATCAGATATGGGGAATCAGAGGCGGGGAATCAGAGGCGGGGAAACAGAGGCGGGGAATCAGATATGGGGAATCAGAGGCAGGGATTCAGAGCTGGGGAATCAGAGGCGGGGAATCAGAGGCAGGGATTCAGAGCTGGGGAATCAGAGGCGGGGAATCAGAGGCAGGGATTCAGAGCTGGGGAATCAGAGGCGGGGAATCAGAGTTGTGGAATCAGAGGCAGGGAATCAGATATGGGGAATCAGAGGCGGGGAATCAGAGGCGGAGAAACAGAGGCGGGGAATCAGATATGGGGAATCAGAGGTGGGGAATCAGGGGCAGGGAATCAGTGGCAGGGAATCAGAGGCGTGGAATCTGAGGCGGGGAATCAGAGGCAGGGAATCAGACACGGGGAATCAGAGGCGGGGAATCAGAGATGGCGAATCAGAGGCGGGGAATCAGAGGCAGGGAATCGGACGCCGGGAATCAGAGGCGGGGAATCAGAGCTGGGGAATCAGAGGCGGGGAATCAGAGTTGGGGAATCAGAGGCGGGGAATCAGATATGGGGAAATAGAGGCGGGGAATCAGATATGGGGAATCAGAGGTGTGAAATCAGAGGTTGGGAATCAGAGGCAGGGAATCAGAGGCGGGGATACAGAGGCGGGGAATCAGATATGGGGAATCAGAGGTGGCGAATCAAAGGCGGTGAAACAGAGATGGGGAATCAGGGCAGGGAATCAGAGGCAGGGAATCAGAGCTGGGGAAACAGAGGCGGGGAATCAGATATGGGGAATCAGAGGTGGGGAATCAGGGGCGGGGAATCAGTGGCAGGGAATCAGAGCTGGGGAATCAGAGGTGGGGAATCAGAGCTGGGGAAACAGAGGCGGGGAATCAGATATGGGGAATCAGAGGTGGGGAATCAGGGGCGGGGAATCAGTGGCAGGGAATCAGAGGCCGGGAATAAAAGGCGGGGAATCAGAGCTGGGGAATCAGAGGCGGGGAATCAGAGTTGGGGAATCAGAGGAGGGGAATCAGATATGGGGAAACAGAGGCCGGGAATCAGAGGCAGGGAAACAGAGGCGGGGAATCAGATATGGGGAATTAGAGGTGGGGAATTAGAGGTTGCGTATCAGAGACGGGGTATCAGAGGCGGGGAATCAGAGGCAGGGAATCGGATGTGCGGAATCAGAGATGGGGAATCAGAGGTGGGGATTCAGAGGTGGTGAATCAGAGAAGGGGAATCAGAGGCTGTGAATCAGAGGCAGGGAATCAGACGCAGTGAATCAGAGGCGGGGAATCATAGCTTGCGAATTAGAGGAGGGGAATCAGAGTTGGGGAATCAGAGGCGGGGAATCAGATATGGGGAAACAGAGGCGGGGAATCAGAGGCGGGGAAACAGAGGCGGGGAATCAGATATGGGGAATCAGAGGTGGGGAATCAGAGGCAGGGAATCAGATGTGCGGAATCAGAGATGGGGAATCAGAGGCAGGGAATCAGAATCAGAAGCAGGGAATCAGTGGCAGGGAATCAGAGGCCGGGAATAAAAGGCGGGGAATCAGAGGCAGGGAATCGGATGTGCGGAATCAGAGATGGGGAATCAGAGGTGGGGATTCAGAGGTGGTGAATCAGAGAAGGGGAATCAGAGGCTGGGAATCAGAGGCAGGGAATCAGATGCAGGGAATCAGAGGCGGGGAATCATAGCTGGCGAATTAGAGGAGGGGAATCAGAGTTGGGGAATCAGAGGCGGGGAATCAGATATGGGGAAACAGAGGCGGGGAATCAGAGGTGGGGAAACAGAGGCGGGGAATCAGAGATGGGGAATCAGAGGTGGGGAATCAGGGGCAGGGAATCAGTGGCAGGGAATCAGACGCGGGGATTCAGAGGCGGGGAATCAGAGGCGGGGAAACAGATGCGGGGAATCAGAGGCAGGGAATCGGATGTGCGGAATCAGAGATGGGGAATCAGAGGTGGGGATTCAGAGGTGGTGAATCAGAGAAGGGGAATCAGAGGCTGGGAATCAGAGGCAGGGAATCAGACGCAGGGAATAAGAGGCGGGGAATCATAGCTGGCGAATTAGAGGAGGGGAATCAGAGTTGGGGAATCAGAGGCGGGGAATCATATATGGGGAATCAGAGGTGGGGAATCAGGGGCAGGGAATCAGTGGCAGGGAATAAGAGGCGGGGAATCATAGCTGGCGAATTAGAGGAAGGGAATCAGAGTTGGGGAAACAGAGGCGGGGAATCAGATATGGGGAATCAGAGGTGGGGAATCAGGGGGAGGGAATCAGTGGCAGGGAATCAGACGCGGGGAATCAGAGGCGGGGAATCAGAGGCAGGGAATCAGACACGGGGAATCAGAGGCGGGGAATCAGAGATGGGGAATCAGAGGCGGGGAATCAGAGGCAGGGAATCAGTGGCCGGGAATCAGATGCTGGGAATAAGAGGCCGGGAATCAGAGGTGGGGAAACAGAAGCGGGGAATCAGATATGGGGAATCAGAGGTGGGGAATCAGGGGCGGGGAATCAGTGGCAGGGAATCAGAGGCCGGGAATAAAAGACGGGGAATCAAAGCTGGGGAATCAGAGGCGGGGAATCAGAGTTGGGGAATCAGAGGAGGGGAATCAGATATGGGGAAACAGAGGCCGGGAATCAGAGGCAGGGAAACAGAGGCGGGGAATCAGATATGGGGAATCAGAGGTGGGGAATTAGAGGTTGCGAATCAGAGGCGGGGAATCAGAGGCGGGGAATCAGAGGCAGGGAATCGGATGTGCGGAATCAGAGATGGGGAATCAGAGGTGGGGATTCAGAGGTGGTGAATCAGAGAAGGGGAATCAGAGGCTGGGAATCAGAGGCATGGAATCAGACGCAGGGAATCAGAGGCGGGGAATCATAGCTGGCGAATTAGAGGAGGGGAATCAGAGTTGGGGAATTAGAGGCGGGGAATCAGATATGGGGAAACTGAGGCGGGGAATCAGAGGCGGGGAAACAGAGGCGGGGAATCAGATATGGGGAATCAGAGGTGGGGAATCTGAGGCAGGGAATCAGATGTGCGGAATCAGAGATGGGGAATCAGAGGCAGGGAATCAGAATCAGAAGCAGGGAATCAGAGGCCTGGAATCAGAGGCGGGGAATCAGAGGCAGGGAATCAGATGCGGGGAATCAGAGGCGGGGAATCAGAGCTGGGGAATCAGAGGCAGGGTATTAGAGTTGGGGAATCAGAGGCGGGGAATCAGATATGGGGAAACAGAGGTGGGGAATCAGAGGCGGGGAAACAGAGGCAGGGAATCAGATATGGGGAATCAGAGGCGGGGAATCAGAGGTGGGGAATCATAGGCAGGGAATCGGATGTGCGGAATCAGAGATGGGTTGTCAGAGGTGGGGAATCAGAGGTGGTGAGTCAGAGATGGGGAATCAGAGGCGGGGAATCAGAGGCAGGGAATCAGAAACGGGGAATCAGAGGCGGGCAATCATAACTGGCGAATCAGAGGAGGGGAATCAGTGGTGGGGAATCAGAGGCGGGGAATCAGATATGGTGAATCAGAGGTGGGGAATCAGAGGCGGGGAAACAGAGGCCGGGAATCAGATATGTTGTATCAGAGGTGGGGAATCAGAGGCGGGAAATCAGAGCTGGGGAATCAGAGGCGGGGAAATCAGAGTTGGGGAATCAGAGTCCGGGAATCAGAGTTGGGGAATCAGAGGCGGGGAATCAGAGTTGGGGAATCAGAGTCCGGGAATCAGAGATGGGGAATCAGAGGCGGGGAATCAAATATGGGGAATCAGAGGCGGGGAATCAGAGGCGGGGAAACAGAGGCGGTGAATCAGATATGGGGAATCAGAGGTGGCGAATCAGAGGTTGAGAATCAGAGATGGGGAAGCAGAGGTGGGGAATCAGATGTGATGAATTAGAGATGGGGAATCAGAGGCGGGGTATCAGAGGCGGCCAATCAGAGGCGGGGAATCAGAGGCGTGGAATCAGATATGGGAAATCAGAGGTGGGGAATCAGAGGCGGGGAAACAGAGGCGGGGAATCAGATATGGGGTATCAGAGGTGGGGAATCAGGGGCGGGGAATCAGTGGCAGGGAATCAGAGGAGGGGATTCAGAGGCGGGGAATCAGAGGCAGGGAATCAGACACTGGGAATCAGAGGCGGTGAATCAGGGATGGGGAATGAGAGGCCGGGAAACAGGTGGGGAATCAGAGACCGGGAATCAGAGATGGGGAATCAGAGGTGGGGAATCAGATATGGGGAATCAGAGGCGGGGAATCAGAAGCGGGGAAACAGAGGCGGTGAATCAGATATTCGGAATCAGAGGTTGCAAATCAGAGGTAGAGAATCAGAGATGGGGAAGCAGAGGTGGGGAATCAGATGTGATGAATTAGAGATGGGGAATCAGAGGCGGGGTATCAGAGGTGCCAATCAGAGGCGGTGAAACAGAGGCGGTGAATCAGATATGGGGAAACAGAGGCGGGGAATCAGAGGCAGGGAAACAGAGGCGGGGAATAAGATATGGGGATTCAGAGGTGGGGAATAACAGGTTGCGAATGAGAGGCAGGGAATCAGAGGCGGGGAATCAGAGGCGGGGAATCAGAGGCAGGGAATCGGATGTGCAGAATCAGAGATGGGGAATCAGAGGTGGGGAATCAGAGGTGGTGAATCAGAGATGGGGAATCAAAGGCGTGGAATCAGAGGCAGGGTCAGACACGGGAAATCAGAGGCGGGGAATCAGATGCGGGGAACCAGAGGAGGGGAATCATAGCTGGCGAATCAGAGGCGGGGAATCAGAGGTGGGGAATCATTGGCGGGGAATCAGATATGGGGAATCAGAGGTGGGGAATCAGAGGCGGGGAAACAGAGGCGGGGAATCAGATATGTTGGATCAGAGGTGGGGAATCAGAGGCGGGGAATCAGAGCTGGGGAATCAGAGGCGGGGAATCAGAGTTGGGGAATCAGAGGCAGGGAATCAGATATGGGGAATCAGAGGTGGGGAATCAGAGGCGGGGAAACAGAGGCGGGGAATCAGATATGGGGTATAAGAGGTGGGGAATCAGGGGCGAGGAATCAGTGGCAGGGAATCAGAGGAGGGGATTCAGAGGCGGGGAATCAGAGGCAGGGAATCAGACACGGAGTCAGAGGCGGTGAATCAGGGATTGGGAATCAGAGGCCGGGAAACAGAGGTGGGGAATCAGAGACCGGGAATCAGAGATGGGGAATCAGAGGCGGGGAATCAGATATGGGGAATCAGAGGCGGGGAATCAGAGGCAGGGAAACAGAGGCGGTGAGTCAGAGATGGGGAATCAGAGGCGGGGAATCAGAGGCAGGGAATCAGAAACGGGGAATCAGAGGCGGGCAATCATAACTGGCGAATCAGAGGAGGGGAATCAGTGGTGGGGAATCAGAGGCGGGGAATCAGATATGGTGAATCAGAGGTGGGGAATCAGAGGCGGGGAAACAGAGGCCGGGAATCAGATATGTTGTATCAGAGGTGGGGAATCAGAGGCGGGAAATCAGAGCTGGGGAATCAGAGGCGGGGAAATCAGAGTTGGGGAATCAGAGTCCGGGAATCAGAGATGGAAAATCAGAGGAGGGGAATCAAATATGGGGAATCAGAGGCGGGGAATCAGAGTTGGGGAATCAGAGTCCGGGAATCAGAGATGGGGAATCAGAGGCGGGGAATCAAATATGGTGAATCAGAGGCGGGGAATCAGAGTTGGGGAATCAGAGTCCGGGAATCAGAGGAGGGGAATCATAGCTGGCGAATCAGAGGCGGGGAATCAGAGGTGGGGAATCATAGGCGGGGAATCAGATATGGGGAATCAGAGGTGGGGAATCAGAGGCGGGGAAACAGAGGCGGGGAATCAGAAATGTTGGATCAGAGGTGGGGAATCAGAGGCAGGGAATCAGAGCTGGGGAATCAGAGGCGGGGAATCAGAGTTGGGGAATCAGAGGCAGGGAATCAGATATGGGGAATCAGAGGTGGGGAATCAGAGGCGGGGAAACAGAGGCGGGGAATCAGATATAGGGTATCAGAGGTGGGGAATCAGGGGCGGGGAATCAGTGGCAGGGAATCAGAGGAGGGGATTCAGAGGCGGGGAATCAGAGGCAGGGAATCAGACACTTGTAGTCAGAGGCGGTGAATCAGGGATTGGGAATCAGACGCCGGGAAACAGAGGTGGGGAATCAGAGACCGGGAATCAGAGATGGGGAATCAGAGGCGGGGAATCAGATATGGGGAAACAGAGGCGGGGAATCAGATATGGGGAATCAGAGGTGGGGAATAAGAGGTTGCGAATCAGAGGCAGGGAATCAGAGGCGGGGAATCAGAGGCGGGGAATCAGAGGCAGGGAATCGGATGTGCGGAATCAGAGATGGGGTATCAGAGGTGGGGAATCAGAGGTGGTGAGTCAGACATGGGGAATCAGAGGCGGGGAATCAGAGGCAGGGAATCAGAAACGGGGAATCAGAGGCGGGCAATCATAACTGGCGAATCAGAGGAGGGGAATCAGTGGTGGGGAATCAGAGGCGGGGAATCAGATATGGTGAATCAGAGGTGGGGAATCAGAGGCGGGGAAACAGAGGCCGGGAATCAGATATGTTGTATCACAGGTGGGGAATCAGAGGCGGGAAATCAGAGCTGGGGATTCAGAGGCGGGGAAATCAGAGTTGGGGAATCAGAGTCCGGGAATCAGAGATGGGAAATCAGAGGAGGGGAATCAAATATGGGGAATCAGAGGCGGGGAATCAGAGTTGGGGAATGAGTCCGGGAATCAGAGATGGGGAATCAGAGGCGGGGAATCAAATATGGGGAATCAGAGGCGGGGAATCAGATGCGGGGAAACAGAGGCGGTGAATCAGATATGGGCAATCAGAGGTGGCGAATCAGAGGTAGAGAATCAGAGATGGGGAAGCAGAGGTGGGGAATCAGATGTGATGAATTAGAGATGGGGAATCAGAGGCGGGGTATCAGAGGCGGGGAATCAGAGTTGGGGAATCAGAAAAGGGGAATCAGATATGGGGAAACAGAGGCCGGGAATCAGAGGCAGGGAAACAGAGGCGGGGAATCAGATATGGGGAATCAGAGGTAGGGAATTAGAGGTTGCGAATCAGAGGCAGGGAATCAGAGGCGGGGAATCAGAGGCGGGGAATCAGAGGCAGGGAATCGGATGAGCGGAATCAGAGGTGGGGAATCAGAGGTGGAGAATCAGAGAAGGGGAATCAGAGGCGGGGAATCAGATGCAGGGAGTCAGATGCAGGGAATCAGAGGCGGGGAATCATAGCTGGCGAATCAGAGGAGGGGAATCAGAGTTGGGGAATCAGAAGCGGGGAATCAGATATGGGGAAACAGAGGCGGGGAATCAGAGGCGGGGAAACAGAGGCGGGGAATCAGATATGGGGATTCAGAGGTGGGGAATCAGAGGTTGGGAATCAGTGGCAGGGAATCAGAGGCGGGGAATCAGAGGCAGGGAATCAGATGCGGGGAATCAGAGGCAGGGAATCAGAGCTGGGGAATCAGAGGCGGGGAATCAGAGTTGGGGAATCAGAGGCGTGGAATTAGATATGGCGAAACAGAGGAGGGGAATCAGAGGCGGGGAAACAGAGGCAGGGAATCAGATATGGGGAATCAGAGGCGGGGAATCAGAGGTGGGGAATCATAGGCAGGGAATTGGATGTGCGGAATCAGAGATGGGTTGTCAGAGGTGGGGAATCAGAGGTGGTGAGTCAGAGATGGGGAATCAGAGGCGGGGAATCAGAGGCAGGGAATCAGAAACGGGGAATCAGAGGCGGGCAATCATAACTGGCGAATCAGAGGAGGGGAAATCAGAGTTGGGGAATCAGAGTCCGGGAATCAGAGATGGGAAATCAGAGGAGGGGAATCAAATATGGGGAATCAGAGGCGGGGAATCAGAGTTGGGGAATCAGAGTCCGGGAATCAGAGATGGGGAATCAGAGGCGGGGAATCAAATATGGGGAATAAGAGGCGGGGAATCAGAGGCGGGGAAACAGAGGCGGTGAATCAGATATGGGCAATCAGAGGTGGCGAATCAGAGGTAGAGAATAAGAGATGGGGAAGCAGAGATGGGGAATCAGAGGCGGGAAATCAGAGCTGGGGAATCAGAGGCGGGGAATCAGAGTTGGGGAATCAGAGTCCGGGAATCAGAGATGGGGAATCAGAGGCGGGGAATCAAATATGGGGAATCAGAGGCGGGGAATCAGAGGCGGGGAAACAGAGGCGGTGAATCAGATATGGGGAATCAGAGGTGGCGAATCAGAGGTTGAGAATCAGAGATGTGGAAGCAGAGGTGGGGAATCAGATGTGATGAATTAGAGATGGGGAATCAGAGGCGGGGTATCAGAGGCGGCCAATCAGAGGCGGGGAATCAGAGGCGTGGAATCAGATATGGGAAATCAGAGGTGGGGAATCAGAGGCGGGGAAACAGAGGCGGGGAATCAGATATGGGGTATCAGAGGTGGGGAATCAGGGGCGAGGAATCAGTGGCAGGGAATCAGAGGAGGGGATTCAGAGGCGGGGAATCAGAGGCAGGGAATCAGACACTGGGAATCAGAGGCGGTGAATCAGGGATGGGGAATGAGAGGCCGGGAAACAGAGGTGGGGTATCAGAGACCGGGAATCAGAGATGGGGAATCAGAGGCGGGGAATCAGATATGGGGAATCAGAGGCGGGGAATCAGAAGCGGGGAAACAGAGGCGGTGAATCAGATATTCGGAATCAGAGGTTGCGAATCAGAGGTAGAGAATCAGAGATGGGGAAGCAGAGGTGGGGAATCAGATGTGATGAATTAGAGATGGGGAATCAGAGGCGGGGTATCAGAGGTGCCAATCAGAGGCGGTGAAACAGAGGCGGGGAATCAGATATGGGGAAACAGAGGCGGGGAATCAGAGGCAGGGAAACAGAGGCGGGGAATCAGATATGGGGATTCAGAGGTGGGGAATAACAGGTTGCGAATCAGAGGCAGGGAATCAGAGGCGGGGAATAAGAGGCGGGGAATCAGAGGCAGGGTATCGGATGTGCAGAATCAGAGATGGGGAATCAGAGGTGGGGAATCAGAGGTGGTGAATCAGAGATGGGGAATCAAAGGCGTGGAATCAGAGGCAGGGTCAGACACGGGGAATCAGAGGCGGGGAATCAGATGCGGGGAACCAGAGGAGGGGAATCATAGCTGGCGAATCAGAGGCGGGGAATCAGAGGTGGGGAATCATAGGCGGGGAATCAGATATGGGGAATCAGAGGTGGGGAATCAGAGGCGGGGAAACAGAGGCGGGGAATCAGATATGTTGGATCAGAGGTGGGGAATCAGAGGCGGGGAATCAGAGCTGGGGAATCAGAGGCGGGGAATCAGAGTTGGGGAATCAGAGGCAGGGAATCAGATATGGGGAATCAGAGGTGGGGAATCAGAGGCGGGGAAACAGAGGCGGGGAATCAGATATGGGGTATCAGAGGTGGGGAATCAGGGGCGGGGAATCAGTGGCAGGGAATCAGAGGAGGGGATTCAGAGGCGGGGAATCAGAGGCAGGGAATCAGACACTGGGAGTCAGAGGCGGTGAATCAGGGATTGGGAATCAGAGGCCGGGAAACAGAGGTGGGGAATCAGAGACCGGGAATCAGAGATGGGGAATCAGAGGCGGGGAATCAGATATGGGGAATCAGAGGCGGGGAATCAGAGGCAGGGAAACAGAGGTGGTGAGTCAGAGATGGGGAATCAGAGGCGGGGAATCAGAGGCAGGGAATCAGAAACGGGGAATCAGAGGCGGGCAATCATAACTGGCGAATCAGAGGAGGGGAATCAGTGGTGGGGAATCAGAGGGGGGAATCAGATATTGTGAATCAGAGGTGGGGAATCAGAGGCGGGGAAACAGAGGCCGGGAATCAGATATGTTGTATCAGAGGTGGGGAATCAGAGGCGGGAAATCAGAGCTGGGGAATCAGAGGCGGGGAAATCAGAGTTGGGGAATCAGAGTCCGGGAATCAGAGATGGGAAATCAGAGGAGGGGAATCAAATATGGGAAATCAGAGGCGGGGAATCAGAGTTGGGGAATCAGAGTCCGGGATTCAGAGATGGGGAATCAGAGGCGGGGAATCAAATATGGGGAATCAGAGACGGGGAATCAGAGTTGGGGAATCAGAGTCCGGGAATCAGAGGAGGGGAATCATAGCTGGCGAATCAGAGGCGGGGAATCAGAGGTGGGGAATCATAGGCGGGGAATCAGATATGGGGAATCAGAGGTGGGGAATCAGAGGCGGGGAAACAGAGGCGGGGAATCAGATATGTTGGATCAGATGTGGGGAATCAGAGGCAGGGAATCAGAGCTGGGGAAACAGAGGCCGGGAATCAGAGGCAGGGAATCAGAGGCAGGGAATCAGATATGGGGAATCAGAGGTGGGGAATTAGAGGTTGCGAATCAGAGGCAGGGAATCAGAGGCGGGGAATCAGAGGCGGGGAATCAGAGGCAGGGAATCGGATGAGCGGAATCAGAGGTGGGGAATCAGAGGTGGAGAATCAGAGAAGGGGAGTCAGAGGCGGGGAATCAGATGCAGGGAATCAGATGCAGGGAATCAGAGGCGGGGAATCATAGCTGGCGAATCAGAGGAGGGGAATCAGAGTTGGGGAATCAGAAGCGGGGAATCAGATATGGGGAAACAGAGGCGGGGAATCAGAGGCGGGGAAACAGAGGCGGGGAATCAGATATGGGGATTCAGAGGTGGGGAATCAGAGTTTGGGAATCAGTGGCAGGGAATCAGAGGCGGGGAATCAGAGGCAGGGAATCAGATGCGGGGAATCAGAGGCAGGGAATCAGAGCTGGGGAATCAGAGGCGGGGAATCAGAGTTGGGGAATCAGAGTCCGGGAATCAGAGATGGGAAATCAGAGGAGGGGAATCAAATATGGGGAATCAGAGGCGGGGAATCAGAGTTGGGGAATCAGAGTCCGGGAATCAGAGATGGGGAATCAGAGGCGGGGAATCAAATATGGGGAATAAGAGGCGGGGAATCAGAGGCGGGGAAACAGAGGCGGTGAATCAGATATGGGCAATCAGAGGTGGCGAATCAGAGGTAGAGAATCAGAGATGGGGAAGCAGAGATGGGGAATCAGAGGCGGGAAATCAGAGCTGGGGAATCAGAGGCGGGGAATCAGAGTTGGGGAATCAGAGTCCGGGAATCAGAGATGGGGAATCAGAGGCGGGGAATCAAATATGTGGAATCAGAGGCGGGGAATCAGAGGCGGGGAAACAGAGGCGGTGAATCAGATATGGGGAATCAGAGGTGGCGAATCAGAGGTTGAGAATCAGAGATGGGGAAGCAGAGGTGGGGAATCAGATGTGATGAATTAGAGATGGGGAATCAGAGGCGGGGTATCAGAGGCGGCCAATCAGAGGCGGGGAATCAGAGGCGTGGAATCAGATATGGGAAATCAGAGGTGGGGAATCAGAGGCGGGGAAACAGAGGCGGGGAATCAGATATGGGGTATCAGAGGTGGGGAATCAGGGGCAAGGAATCAGTGGCAGGGAATCAGAGGAGGGGATTCAGAGGCGGGGAATCAGAGGCAGGGAATCAGACACTGGGAATCAGAGGCGGTGAATCAGGGATGGGGAATGAGAGGCCGGGAAACAGAGGTGGGGAATCAGAGACCGGGAATCAGAGATGGGGAATCAGAGGCGGGGAATCAGATATGGGGAATCAGAGGCGGGGAATCAGAAGCGGGGAAACAGAGGCGGTGAATCAGATATTCGGAATCAGAGGTTGCGAATCAGAGGTAGAGAATCAGAGATGGGGAAGCAGAGGTGGGGAATCAGATGTGATGAATTAGAGATGGGGAATCAGAGGCGGGGTATCAGAGGTGCCAATCAGAGGCGGTGAAACAGAGGCGGGGAATCAGATATGGGGAAACAGAGGCGGGGAATCAGAGGCAGGGAAACAGAGGCGGGGAATCAGATATGGGGATTCAGAGGTGGGGAATAACAGGTTGCGAATCAGAGGCAGGGAATCAGAGGCGGGGAATCAGAGGCGGTGAATCAGAGGCAGGGAATCGGATGTGCAGAATCAGAGATGGGGAATCAGAGGTGGGGAATCAGAGGTGGTGAATCAGAGATGGGGAATCAAAGGCGTGGAATCAGAGGCAGGGTCAGACACGGGGAATCAGAGGCGGGGAATCAGATGCGGGGAACCAGAGGAGGGGAATCATAGCTGGCGAATCAGAGGCGGGGAATCAGAGGTGGGGAATCATAGGCGGGGAATCAGATATGGGGAATCAGAGGTGGGGAATCAGAGGCGGGGAAACAGAGGCGGGGAATCAGATATGTTGGATCAGAGGTGGGGAATCAGAGGCGGGGAATCAGAGCTGGGGAATCAGAGGCGGGGAATCAGAGTTGGGGAATCAGAGGCAGGGAATCAGATATGGGGAATCAGAGGTGGGGAATCAGAGGCGGGGAAACAGAGGCGGGGAATCAGATATGGGGTATCAGAGGTGGGGAATCAGGGGCGGGGAATCAGTGGCAGGGAATCAGAGGAGGGGATTCAGAGGCGGGGAATCAGAGGCAGGGAATCAGACACTGGGAGTCAGAGGCGGTGAATCAGGGATTGGGAATCAGAGGCCGGGAAACAGAGGTGGGGAATCAGAGACCGGGAATCAGAGATGGGGAATCAGAGGCGGGGAATCAGATATGGGGAATCAGAGGCGGGGAATCAGAGGCAGGGAAACAGAGGTGGTGAGTCAGAGATGGGGAATCAGAGGCGGGGAATCAGAGGCAGGGAATCAGAAACGGGGAATCAGAGGCGGGCAATCATAACTGGCGAATCAGAGGAGGGGAATCAGTGGTGGGGAATCAGAGGCGGGGAATCAGATATGGTGAATCAGAGGTGGGGAATCAGAGGCGGGGAAACAGAGGCCGGGAATCAGAGGCGGGGAAATCAGAGTTGGGGAATCAGAGTCCGGGAATCAGAGATGGGAAATCAGAGGAGGGGAATCAAATATGGGGAATCAGAGGCGGGGAATCAGAGTTGGGGAATCAGAGTCCGGGAATCAGAGATGGGGAATCAGAGGCGGGGAATCAAATATGGGGAATCAGAGACGGGGAATCAGAGTTGGGGAATCAGAGTCCGGGAATCAGAGGAGGGGAATCATAGCTGGCGAATCAGAGGCGGGGAATCAGAGGTGGGGAATCATAGGCGGGGAATCAGATATGGGGAATCAGAGGTGGGGAATCAGAGGCGGGGAAACAGAGGCGGGGAATCAGATATGTTGGATCAGAGGTGGGGAATCAGAGGCAGGGAATCAGAGCTGGGGAATCAGAGGCGGGGAATCAGAGTTGGGGAATCAGAGGCAGGGAATCAGATATGGGGAATCAGAGGTGGGGAATCCGAGGCGGGGAAACAGAGGCGGGGAATCAGATATAGGGTATCAGAGATGGGGAATCAGGGGCGGGGAATCAGTGGCAGGGAATCAGAGGAGGGGATTCAGAGGCGGGGAATCAGAGGCAGGGAATCAGACACTGGGAGTCAGAGGCGGTGAATCAGGGATTGGGAATCAGACGCCGGGAAACAGAGGTGGGGAATCAGAGACCGGGAATCAGAGATGGGGAATCAGAGGCGGGGAATCAGATATGGGGAATCAGAGGCGGGGAATCAGAGGCAGGGAAACAGAGGCGGTGAATCAGATATTGGGAATCAGAGGTGGCGAATCAGAGGTAGAGAATCGGAGATGGGGAAGCAGAGGTGGGGAATCAGATGTGATGAATTAGAGATGGGGAATCATAGGCGGGGTATCAGAGGTGCCAATCAGAGGTGGGGAAACAGAGGCGGGGAATCAGATATGGGGAACCAGAGGTGGGGAATACGAGGTTGCGAATCAGAGGCAGGGAATCAGAGGCGGGGAATCAGAGGCGGGGAATCAGAGGCAGGGAATCGGATGTGCGGAATCAGAGATGGGGTATCAGAGGTGGGGAATCAGAGGTGGTGAGTCAGACATGGGGAATCAGAGGCGGGGAATCAGAGGCAGGGAATCAGAAACGGGAAATCAGAGGCGGGCAATCATAACTGGCGAATCAGAGGAGGGGAATCAGTGGTGGGGAATCAGAGGCGGGGAATCAGATATGGTGAATCAGAGGTGGGGAATCAGAGGCGGGGAAACAGAGGCCGGGAATCAGATATGTTGTATCACAGGTGGGGAATCAGAGGCGGGAAATCAGAGCTGGGGATTCAGAGGCGGGGAATCAGATGTGATGAATTAGAGATGGGGAATCAGAGGCGGGGAATCAAATATGGGGAATCAGAGGCGGGGAATCAGAGTTGGGGAATGAGTCCGGGAATCAGAGATGGGGAATCAGAGGAGGGGAATCAAATATGGGGAATCAGAGGCGGGGAATCAGAGTTGGGGAATGAGTCCGGGAATCAGAGATGGGGAATCAGAGGCGGGGAATCAAATATGGGGAATCAGAGGCGGGGAATCAGATGCGGGGAAACAGAGGCGGTGAATCAGATATGGGCAATCAGAGGTGGCGAATCAGAGGTAGAGAATCAGAGATGGGGAAGCAGAGGTGGGGAATCAGATGTGATGAATTAGAGATGGGGAATCAGAGGCGGGGTATCAGAGGCGGGGAATCAGAGTTGGGGAATCAGAAAAGGGGAATCAGATATGGGGAAACAGAGGCCGGGAATCAGAGGCAGGGAAACAGAGGCGGGGAATCAGATATGGGGAATCAGAGGTAGGGAATTAGAGGTTGCGAATCAGAGGCAGGGAATCAGAGGCGCGGAATCAGAGGCGGGGAATCAGAGGCAGGGAATCGGATGAGCGGAATCAGAGGTGGGGAATCAGAGGTGGAGAATCAGAGAAGGGGAATCAGAGGCGGGGAATCAGATGCAGGGAATGAGATGCAGGGAATCAGAGGCGGGGAATCATAGCTGGCGAATCAGAGGAGGGGAATCAGAGTTGGGGAATCAGAAGCGGGGAATCAGATATGGGGATTCAGAGGTGGGGAATCAGAGGTTGGGAATCAGAGGCAGGGAATCAGAGGCGGGGAATCAGAGGCAGGGAATCAGATGCGGGGAATCAGAGGCAGGGAATCAGAGCTGGGGAATCAGAGGCGGGGAATCAGAGTTGGGGAATCAGAGGCGTGGAATTAGATATGGCGAAACAGAGGAGGGGAATCAGAGACGGGGAAACAGAGGCGGGGAATCAGATATGGGGAATCAGCGGTGGCGAATTAAAGGCGGTGTATCAGAGATGGGGAATCAGGGCAGGGAATCAGAGGCAGGGAATCAAACACGGGGAATCAGAGGCGGGGAATCAGAGCTGGGGAATCAGAGGCGGGGATTCAGAGTTGGGGAATCAGAGGCGGGGAAACAGAGGCGCGGAATCAGATATGGGGAATCAGAGGTGGGGAATTAGAGGTTGGGAATCAGAAGCAGGGAATCAGAGGCGGGGAATCAGAGGCGGGGAATCAGAGGCAGGGAATCCGATGTGCGGAATCGGAGATGGGGAATCAGAGGCAGGGAATCAGAGGCGGGGAATCAGAGGCGGAGAATCAGAGGCCGGGAATCAGATATGGGGAAACAGAGGCGGGGAATCAGAGGCGGGGAAACAGAGGCGGGGAATCTGATATGGGGAATCAGAGGTGGGGAATCAGAGGTTGGGAATCAGAGGCAGGGAATCAGAGGCTGGGAATCAGATGCAGGGAATCAGATGCGGGGAATCAGAGGCGCGGAATCAGAGCTGGGGAATCAGAGGTGGGGAATCAGAGTTGGGGAATCAGAGTCGGGGACTTAGATATGGGGAAACAGATGCGGGGAATCAGAGGCGGGGAAACAGACGCGGGGAATCAGAGGCGGGGATTCAGAGCTGGGGAATCAGAGGCAGGGAATCAGAGTTGGGGAATCAGAGGCGGGGATTCAGATATGGGGAATCAGAGGCGGGGAATCAGAGGCGGGGAAACAGAGGCAGGGAATCAGATATGGGGAATCAGAGGTGGGGTATCAGGGGCAGGGAATCAGTGGCAGGGAATCAGAGGCGGGGAATCGGAGGCGGGGAATCAGAGGCAGGGAATCAGACAAGGGGAATCAGATATGGGGAAACAGAGGCGGGGAATCAGAGGCGGGCAAACAGAGGCGGGGAATTAGATATGGGGAATCAGAGGTGGGGAATCAGAGGTGGTGAATCAGAGATGGGGAATCACAGGCGGGGAATCAGAGGCAGGGAATAGAACGCGGGGAATCAGAGGCGGGGAATCAGAGTTGGGGAATCAGAGGCGGGGAATCATAGTTGGGAATCAGAGGCGGGGAATCAGATATGGGGAAACAGAGGCGGGGAATCAAAGGCGGGGAAACAGAGGCGGGGAGTCAGATATGGGGAATCGGATGCGGGGAATCAGAGGCGGGGAATCAGAGCTGGGGAATCAGAGGCGGGGTATCAGAGTTGGGGCATCTGAGGTGGGGAATTAGATATGGGGAAACAGAGGCGGGGAATCAGAGGCGGGGAAACAGAGGCGGGGAATCAGATATGGGGAATCAGAGGTGGGAAATCAGAGGCAGGGAATCAGATGTGCGGAATCAGAGATGGGGAATCAGAGGCAGGGAATCAGAATCAGAAGCGGGGAATCAGAGGCCGGGAATCAGAGGCCGGGATTCAGATGCCGGGAATAAGAGGCCGGGAATCAGAGGTGGGGAATCAGAGTCCGGGAATCAGAGATGGGGATTCAGAGGCGGGGAATGATATATGGGGAATCAGAGGCGGGGAATCAGAGGCGGGGTAACAGAGGTGGGGAATCAGATATGGGGAATCAGAGGTGGCGAATCAAAGGCGGTGAATCAGAGATGGGGAATCAGAGGCGGGGAATCAGAGGCAGGGAATCAAACACGGGGAATCAGAGGCGGGGAATCAGAGCTGGGGAATCAGAGGCGGGGAATCAGAGTTGGGGAATCAGAGGCGGGGAATCAGATATGGGGAAACAGGGGCGGGGAATCAGAGGCAGGGAAACAGAGGCGGGGAATCAGATATGGGGAATCAGGGGTGGGGAATCAGAGGTTGGGAATCAGAGGCAGGGAATCAGAGGCGTGGAAACACAGGCGGGGATTCAGATGTGGTGAATCAGAGATGGGGAATCAGAGGCAGGGAATCAGAATCAGAAGCGGGGTATCAGTGGCCGGGAATCAGAGGAAGGTAATCAGAGGCAGGGGATCAAACACGGGGAATCAGAGGCTGGGAATCAGAGCTGGGGAATCAGAGGTGGGGAATCAGAGCTGGGGAATCACAGGCGGGGAATCAGAGATGGGGAATCAGAGGCGGGGAATCAGAGGCAGGGAATCAGATGCGGGGAATCAGAGGCGGGGAATCAGATGTGGGGAATCAGAGGCAGTGAATCAGAGATGGGGAATCAGAGGCGGGGAATCAGAGGCAAGAAATCAGACGGGGATTCAGAAGCTGGGAATCAGACGGGGGGAATCAAAGGCGGGGAATCAGAGCTGGTGAATCAGAGGCAGGGAATCAGAGTTGGGGATTCAGAGGCGGGGAATCAGATATGGGGAAACAGAGGCGGGGAATGAGAGGCGGGCAAGCAGAGGCGGGGAATTAGATATGGGGAATCAGAGGTGGGGAATCAGAGGTGGTGAATCAGAGATGGGGAATCACAGGCGGGGAATCAGAGGCAGCGAATAGAACGCGGGGAATCAGAGGCAGGGAATCAGAGCTGGGGAATCAGAGGCGGGGAATCAGATATGGGGAAATAGAGGCGGGGAATCAGAGGCGGGGAAACAGAGGCGGGGAATCAGACATGGGGAATCGGATGCGGGGAATCAGAGGCGGGGAATCAGAGCTGGGGAATCAGAGGCGGGGAATCAGAGTTGGGGCATCAGAGGTGGGGAATTAGATATGGGGAAACAGAGGCGGGGAATCAGAGGCGGGGAAACAGAGGCGGGGAATCAGATATGGGGAATCAGAGGTGGGGAATCAGAGGCAGGGAATCAGATGTGCGGAATCAGAGATGGGGAATCAGAGGCAGGGAATCAGAATCAGAAGCGGGGAATCAGAGGCCGGGAATCAGAGGCCGGGAATCAGATGCTGGGAATAAGAGGCCGGGAATCAGAGGTGGGGAATCAGAGTCCGGGAATCAGAGATGGGGATTCAGAGGCGGGGAATGAGATATGGAGAATCAGAGGCGGGGAATCAGAGGCGGGGAAACAGAGGTGGGGAATCAGATATGGGGAATCAGAGGTGGTGAATCAAAGGCGGTGAATCAGAGATGGGGAATCAGAGGCGGGGAATCAAAGGCAGGGAATCAGATGCGGGGATTCAGAGGCGGGGTATCAGAGCTGGCGAATCAGAGGCGGGGAATCAGAGGTGGGCAATCAGAGCCGGGGAATCAGATATGGGGAATCAGATGCGGGGAATCAGAGGCGGGGAAACAGAGGCGGGGAATCAGATATGGGGAATCAGAGGTGGGGAATCAGAGGTTGTGAATCAGAGGGAGGGAATCAGACGCGGGGAATCAGAGGCGGGGATTCAGAGCTGGGGAATCAGAGGCTGGGAATCAGAGTTGTGGAATCAGAGGCAGGGATTCAGATATGGGGAATCAGAGGCGGGGAATCAGAGGCGGAGAAACAGAGGCGGGGAATCAGATATGGGGAATCAGAGGTGGGGAATCAGGGGCAGGGAATCAGTGGCAGGGAATCAGAGGCGGGGAATCAGAGCTGGGGAATCAGATGCGGGGATTCAGAGTTGGGGAATCAGAGGCGGGGAAACAGAGGCGGGGAATCAGATATGGGGAATCAGAGGTGGGGAATTAGAGGTTGGGAATCAGAAGCAGGGAATCAGAGGCGGGGAATCAGAGGCGGGGAATCAGAGGCAGGGAATCCGATGTGCGGAATCGGAGATGGGGAATCAGAGGCAGGGAATCAGAGGCGGGGAATCAGAGGCGGAGAATCAGAGGCCGGGAATCAGATATGGGGAAACAGAGGCGGGGAATCAGAGGCGGGGAAACAGAGGCGGTGAATCAGATATGGGGAATCAGAGGTGGGGAATCAGAGGTTGGGAATCAGAGGCAGGGAATCAGAGGCTGGGAATCAGATGCAGGGAATCAGATGCGGGGAATCAGAGGCGGGGAATCAGAGCTGGGGAATCAGAGGTGGGGAATCAGAGTTGGGGAATCAGAGTCGGGGACTTAGATATGGGGAAACAGAGGCGGGGAATCAGAGGCGGGGAAACAGAAGCGGGAATCAGAGGCGGGGATTCAGAGCTGGGGAATCAGAGGCGGGGAATCAGAGTTGGGGAATCAGAGGCGGGGATTCAGATATGGGGAATCAGAGGCGGGGAATCAGAGGCGGGGAAACAGAGGCAGGGAATCAGATATGGGGAATCAGAGGTGGGGTATCAGGGGCAGGGAATCAGTGGCAGGGAATCAGAGGCGGGGAATCGGAGGCGGGGAATCAGAGGCAGGGAATCAGACACGGGGAATCAGATATGGGGAAACAGAGGCGGGGAATCAGAGGCGGGCAAACAGAGGCAGGGAATTAGATATGGGGAATCAGAGGTGGGGAATCAGAGGTGGTGAATCAGAGATGGGGAATCACAGGCGGGGAATCAGAGGCAGGGAATAGAACGCGGGGAATCAGAGGCGGGGAATCAGAGCTGGGGAATCAGAGGCGGGGAATCATAGTTGGGAATCAGAGGCGGGGAATCAGATATGGGGAAACAGAGGCGGGGATTCAAAGGCGGGGAAACAGAGGCGGGGAGTCAGATATGGGGAATCGGATGCGGGGAATCAGAGGCGGGGAATCAGAGCTGGGGAATCAGAGGCGGGGTATTAGAGTTGGGGCATCTGAGGTGGGGAATTAGATATGGGGTAACAGAGGCGGGGAATCAGAGGCGGGGAAACAGAGGCGGGGAATCAGATATGGGGAATCAGAGGTGGGGAATCAGAGGCAGGGAATCAGATGTGCGGAATCAGAGATGGGGAATCAGAGGCAGGGAATCAGAATCAGAAGCGGGGAATCAGAGGCCGGGAATCAGAGGCCGGGATTCAGATGCTGGGAATAAGAGGCCGGGAATCAGAGGTGGCGAAACAGAGTCCGGGAATCAGAGATGGGGATTCAGAGGCGGGGAATGATATATGGGGAATCAGAGGCGGGGAAACAGAGGCGGGGTAACAGAGGTGGGGAATCAGATATGGGGAATCAGAGGTGGCGAATCAAAGGCGGTGAATCAGAGATGGGGAATCAGAGGCAGGGAATCAGAGGCAGGGAATCAAACACGGGGAATCAGAGGCGGGGAATCAGAGCTGGGGAATCAGAGGCGGGGAATCAGAGTTGGGGAATCAGAGGCGGGGAATCAGATATGGGGAAACAGGGGCGGGGAATCAGAGGCAGGGAAACAGAGGCGGGGAATCAGATATGGGGAATCAGGGGTGGGGAATCAGAGGTTGGGAATCAGAGGCAGGGAATCAGAGGCGTGGAAACACAGGCGGGGATTCAGATGTGGTGAATCAGAGATGGGGAATCAGAGGCAGGGAATCAGAATCAGAAGCGGGGTATCAGTGGCCGGGAATCAGAGGAAGGTAATCAGAGGCAGGGGATCAAACACGGGGAATCAGAGGCTGGGAATCAGAGCTGGGGAATCAGAGGCAGGGAATCAGAGCTGGGGAATCAGAGGCGGGGAATCAGATATGGGGAAATAGAGGCGGGGAATCAGAGGCGGGGAAACAGAGGCGGGGAATCAGACATGGGGAATCGGATGCGGGGAATCAGAGGCGGGGAATCAGAGCTGGGGAATCAGAGGCGGGGAATCAGAGTTGGGGCATCAGAGGTGGGGAATTAGATATGGGGAAACAGAGGCGGGGAATCAGAGGCGGGGAAACAGAGGCGGGGAATCAGATATGGGGAATCAGAGGTGGGGAATCAGAGGCAGGGAATCAGATTTGCGGAATCAGAGATGGGGAATCAGAGGCAGGGAATCAGAATCAGAAGCGGGGAATCAGAGGCCGGGAATCAGAGGCCGGGAATCAGATGCTGGGAATAAGAGGCCGGGAATCAGAGGTGGGGAATCAGAGTCCGGGAATCAGAGATGGGGATTCAGAGGCGGGGAATGAGATATGGAGAATCAGAGGCGGGGAATCAGAGGCGGGGAAACAGAGGTGGGGAATCAGATATGGGGAATCAGAGGTGGCGAATCAAAGGCGGTGAATCAGAGATGGGGAATCAGAGGCGGGGAATCAGAGGCAGGGAATCAGATGCGGGGATTCAGAGGCGGGGAATCAGAGCTGGCGAATCAGAGGCGGGGAATCAGAGGTGGGCAATCAGAGCCGGGGAATCAGATATGGGGAATCAGATGCGGGGAATCAGAGGTGGGGAAACAGAGGCGGGGAATAAGATATGGGGAATCAGAGGTGGGGAATCAGAGGTTGTGAATCAGAGGGAGGGAATCAGACGCTGGGAATCAGAGGCGGGGATTCAGAGCTGGGGAATCAGAGGCGGGGAATCAGAGTTGTGGAATCAGAGGCAGGGAATCAGATATGGGGAATCAGAGGCGGGGAATCAGAGGCGGAGAAACAGAGGCGGGGAATCAGATATGGGGAATCAGAGGTGGGGAATCAGGGGCAGGGAATCAGTGGCAGGGAATCAGAGGCGGGGAATCTGAGGCGGGGAATCAGAGGCAGGGAATCAGACACGGGGAATCAGAGGCGGGGAATCAGAGATGGCGAATCAGAGGCGGGGAATCAGAGGCAGGGAATCGGACGCCGGGAATCAGAGGCGGGGAATCAGAGGCAGGGAATCGGACGCCGGGAATCAGAGGCGGGGAATCAGAGCTGGGGAATCAGAGGCGGGGAATCAGAGTTGGGGAATCAGAGGCGGGGAATCAGATATGGGGAAATAGAGGCGGGGAATCAGATATGGGGAATCAGAGGTGTGGAATCAGAGGTTGGGAATCAGAGGCAGGGAATCAGAGGCGGGGAAACAGAGGCGGGGAATCAGATATGGGGAATCAGAGGTGGCGAATCAAAGGCGGTGAAACAGAGATGGGGAATCAGGGCAGGGAATCAGAGGCAGGGAATCAGAGCTGGGGAAACAGAGGCGGGGAATCAGATATGGGGAATCAGAGGTGGGGAATCAGGGGCGGGGAATCAGTGGCAGGGAATCAGAGCTGGGGAATCAGAGCTGGGGAATCAGAGCTGGGGAAACAGAGGCGGGGAATCAGATATGGGGAATCAGAGGTGGGGAATCAGGGGCGGGGAATCAGTGGCAGGGAATCAGAGGCCGGGAATAAAAGGCGGGGAATCAGAGCTGGGGAATCAGAGGCGGGGAATCAGAGTTGGGGAATCAGAGGAGGGGAATCAGATATGGGGAAACAGAGGCCGGGAATCAGAGGCAGGGAAACAGAGGCAGGGAATCAGATATGGGGAATCAGAGGTGGGGAATTAGAGGTTGCGTATCAGAGGCGGGGTATCAGAGGCGGGGAATCAGAGGCAGGGAATCGGATGTGCGGAATCAGAGATGGGGAATCAGAGGTGGTGAATCAGAGAAGGGGAATCAGAGGCTGGGAATCAGAGGCAGGGAATCAGACGCAGGGAATCAGAGGCGGGGAATCATAGCTTGCGAATTAGAGGAGGGGAATCAGAGTTGGGGAATCAGAGGCGGGGAATCAGATATGGGGAAACAGAGGCGGGGAATCAGAGGCGGGGAAACAGAGGCGGGGAATCAGATATGGGGAATCAGAGGTGGGGAATCAGAGGCAGGGAATCAGATGTGCAGAATCAGAGATGGGGAATCAGAGGCAGGGAATCAGAATCAGAAGCAGGGAATCAGTGGCAGGGAATCAGAGGCCGGGAATAAAAGGCGGGGAACCAGAGGCAGGGAATCGGATGTGCGGAATCAGAGATGGGGAGTCAGAGGTGGGGATTCAGAGGTGGTGAATCAGAGAAGGGGAATCAGAGGCGGGGAATCAGAGGCAGGGAATCAGAAACGGGGAATCAGAGGCGGGCAATCATAACTGGCGAATCAGAGGAGGGGAATCAGTGGTGGGGAATCAGAGGCGGGGAATCAGATATGGTGAATCAGAGGTGGGGAATCAGAGGCGGGGAAACAGAGGCCGGGAATCAGATATGTTGTATCAGAGGTGGGGAATCAGAGGCGGGAAATCAGAGCTGGGGAATCAGAGGCGGGGAAATCAGAGTTGGGGAATCAGAGTCCGGGAATCAGAGATGGGAAATCAGAGGAGGGGAATCAAATATGGGGAATCAGAGGCGGGGAATCAGAGTTGGGGAATCAGAGTCCGGGAATCAGAGATGGGGAATCAGAGGCGGGGAATCAAATATGGGGAATAAGAGGCGGGGAATCAGAGGCGGGGAAACAGAGGCGGTGAATCAGATATGGGCAATCAGAGGTGGCGAATCAGAGGTAGAGAATCAGAGATGGGGAAGCAGAGATGGGGAATCAGAGGCGGGAAATCAGAGCTGGGGAATCAGAGGCGGGGAATCAGAGTTGGGGAATCAGAGTCCGGGAATCAGAGATGGGGAATCAGAGGCGGGGAATCAAATATGGGGAATCAGAGGCGGGGAATCAGAGGCGGGGAAACAGAGGCGGTGAATCAGATATGGGGAATCAGAGGTGGCGAATCAGAGGTTGAGAATCAGAGATGGGGAAGCAGAGGTGGGGAATCAGATGTGATGAATTAGAGATGGGGAATCAGAGGCGGGGTATCAGAGGCGGCCAATCAGAGGCGGGGAATCAGAGGCGTGGAATCAGATATGGGAAATCAGAGGTGGGGAATCAGAGGCGGGGAAACAGAGGCGGGGAATCAGATATGGGGTATCAGAGGTGGGGAATCAGGGGCAAGGAATCAGTGGCAGGGAATCAGAGGAGGGGATTCAGAGGCGGGGAATCAGAGGCAGGGAATCAGACACTGGGAATCAGAGGCGGTGAATCAGGGATGGGGAATGAGAGGCCGGGAAACAGAGGTGGGGAATCAGAGACCGGGAATCAGAGATGGGGAATCAGAGGCGGGGAATCAGATATGGGGAATCAGAGGCGGGGAATCAGAAGCGGGGAAACAGAGGCGGTGAATCAGATATTCGGAATCAGAGGTTGCGAATCAGAGGTAGAGAATCAGAGATGGGGAAGCAGAGGTGGGGAATCAGATGTGATGAATTAGAGATGGGGAATCAGAGGCGGGGTATCAGAGGTGCCAATCAGAGGCGGTGAAACAGAGGCGGGGAATCAGATATGGGGAAACAGAGGCGGGGAATCAGAGGCAGGGAAACAGAGGCGGGGAATCAGATATGGGGATTCAGAGGTGGGGAATAACAGGTTGCGAATCAGAGGCAGGGAATCAGAGGCGGGGAATCAGAGGCGGTGAATCAGAGGCAGGGAATCGGATGTGCAGAATCAGAGATGGGGAATCAGAGGTGGGGAATCAGAGGTGGTGAATCAGAGATGGGGAATCAAAGGCGTGGAATCAGAGGCAGGGTCAGACACGGGGAATCAGAGGCGGGGAATCAGATGCGGGGAACCAGAGGAGGGGAATCATAGCTGGCGAATCAGAGGCGGGGAATCAGAGGTGGGGAATCATAGGCGGGGAATCAGATATGGGGAATCAGAGGTGGGGAATCAGAGTCGGGGAAACAGAGGCGGGGAATCAGATATGTTGGATCAGAGGTGGGGAATCAGAGGCGGGGAATCAGAGCTGGGGAATCAGAGGCGGGGAATCAGAGTTGGGGAATCAGAGGCAGGGAATCAGATATGGGGAATCAGAGGTGGGGAATCAGAGGCGGGGAAACAGAGGCGGGGAATCAGATATGGGGTATCAGAGGTGGGGAATCAGGGGCGGGGAATCAGTGGCAGGGAATCAGAGGAGGGGATTCAGAGGCGGGGAATCAGAGGCAGGGAATCAGACACTGGGAGTCAGAGGCGGTGAATCAGGGATTGGGAATCAGAGGCCGGGAAACAGAGGTGGGGAATCAGAGACCGGGAATCAGAGATGGGGAATCAGAGGCGGGGAATCAGATATGGGGAATCAGAGGCGGGGAATCAGAGGCAGGGAAACAGAGGTGGTGAGTCAGAGATGGGGAATCAGAGGCGGGGAATCAGAGGCAGGGAATCAGAAACGGGGAATCAGAGGCGGGCAATCATAACTGGCGAATCAGAGGAGGGGAATCAGTGGTGGGGAATCAGAGGCGGGGAATCAGATATGGTGAATCAGAGGTGGGGAATCAGAGGCGGGGAAACAGAGGCCGGGAATCAGAGGCGGGGAAATCAGAGTTGGGGAATCAGAGTCCGGGAATCAGAGATGGGAAATCAGAGGAGGGGAATCAAATATGGGGAATCAGAGGCGGGGAATCAGAGTTGGGGAATCAGAGTCCGGGAATCAGAGATGGGGAATCAGAGGCGGGGAATCAAATATGGGGAATCAGAGACGGGGAATCAGAGTTGGGGAATCAGAGTCCGGGAATCAGAGGAGGGGAATCATAGCTGGCGAATCAGAGGCGGGGAATCAGAGGTGGGGAATCATAGGCGGGGAATCAGATATGGGGAATCAGAGGTGGGGAATCAGAGGCGGGGAAACAGAGGCGGGGAATCAGATATGTTGGATCAGAGGTGGGGAATCAGAGGCAGGGAATCAGAGCTGGGGAATCAGAGGCGGGGAATCAGAGTTGGGGAATAAGAGGCAGGGAATCAGATATGGGGAATCAGAGGTGGGGAATCCGAGGCGGGGAAACAGAGGCGGGGAATCAGATATAGGGTATCAGAGATGGGGAATCAGGGGCGGGGAATCAGTGGCAGGGAATCAGAGGAGGGGATTCAGAGGCGGGGAATCAGAGGCAGGGAATCAGAGACTGGGAGTCAGAGGCGGTGAATCAGGGATTGGGAATCAGACGCCGGGAAACAGAGGTGGGGAATCAGAGACCGGGAATCAGAGATGGGGAATCAGAGGCGGGGAATCAGATATGGGGAATCAGAGGCGGGGAATCAGAGGCAGGGAAACAGAGGCGGTGAATCAGATATTGGGAATCAGAGGTGGCGAATCAGAGGTAGAGAATCGGAGATGGGGAAGCAGAGGTGGGGAATCAGATGTGATGAATTAGAGATGGGGAATCAGAGGCGGGGTATCAGAGGTGCCAATCAGAGGCGGGGAAACAGAGGCGGGGAATCAGATATGGGGAACCAGAGGTGGGGAATAAGAGGTTGCGAATCAGAGGCAGGGAATCAGAGGCGGGGAATCAGAGGCGGGGAATCAGAGGCAGGGAATCGGATGTGCGGAATCAGAGATGGGGTATCAGAGGTGGGGAATCAGAGGTGGTGAGTCAGACATGGGGAATCAGAGGCGGGGAATCAGAGGCAGGGAATCAGAAACGGGAAATCAGAGGCGGGCAATCATAACTGGCGAATCAGAGGAGGGGAATCAGTGGTGGGGAATCAGAGGCGGGGAATCAGATATGGTGAATCAGAGGTGGGGAATCAGAGGCGGGGAAACAGAGGCCGGGAATCAGATATGTTGTATCACAGGTGGGGAATCAGAGGCGGGAAATCAGAGCTGGGGATTCAGAGGCGGGGAATCAGATGTGATGAATTAGAGATGGGGAATCAGAGGCGGGGAATCAAATATGGGGAATCAGAGGCGGGGAATCAGAGTTGGGGAATGAGTCCGGGAATCAGAGATGGGGAATCAGAGGAGGGGAATCAAATATGGGGAATCAGAGGCGGGGAATCAGAGTTGGGGAATGAGTCCGGGAATCAGAGATGGGGAATCAGAGGCGGGGAATCAAATATGGGGAATCAGAGGCGCGGAATCAGATGCGGGGAAACAGAGGCGGTGAATCAGATATGGGCAATCAGAGGTGGCGAATCAGAGGTAGAGAATCAGAGATGGGGAAGCAGAGGTGGGGAATCAGATGTGATGAATTAGAGATGGGGAATCAGAGGCGGGGTATCAGAGGCGGGGAATCAGAGTTGGGGAATCAGAAAAGGGGAATCAGATATGGGGAAACAGAGGCCGGGAATCAGAGGCAGGGAAACAGAGGCGGGGAATCAGATATGGGGAATCAGAGGTAGGGAATTAGAGGTTGCGAATCAGAGGCAGGGAATCAGAGGCGCGGAATCAGAGGCGGGGAATCAGAGGCAGGGAATCGGATGAGCGGAATCAGAGGTGGGGAATCAGAGGTGGAGAATCAGAGAAGGGGAATCAGAGGCTGGGAATCAGATGCAGGGAATGAGATGCAGGGAATCAGAGGCGGGGAATCATAGCTGGCGAATCAGAGGAGGGGAATCAGAGTTGGGGAATCAGAAGCGGGGAATCAGATATGGGGATTCAGAGGTGGGGAATCAGAGGTTGGGAATCAGAGGCAGGGAATCAGAGGCGGGGAATCAGAGGCAGGGAATCAGATGCGGGGAATCAGAGGCAGGGAATCAGAGCTGGGGAATCAGAGGCGGGGAATCAGAGTTGGGGAATCAGAGGCGTGGAATTAGATATGGCGAAACAGAGGAGGGGAATCAGAGACGGGGAAACAGAGGCGGGGAATCAGATATGGGGAATCAGCGGTGGCGAATTAAAGGCGGTGTATCAGAGATGGGGAATCAGGGCAGGGAATCAGAGGCAGGGAATCAAACACGGGGAATCAGAGGCGGGGAATCAGAGCTGGGGAATCAGAGGCGGGGATTCAGAGTTGGGGAATCAGAGGCGGGGAAACAGAGGCGCGGAATCAGATATGGGGAATCAGAGGTGGGGAATTAGAGGTTGGGAATCAGAAGCAGGGAATCAGAGGCGGGGAATCAGAGGCGGGGAATCAGAGGCAGGGAATCCGATGTGCGGAATCGGAGATGGGGAATCAGAGGCAGGGAATCAGAGGCGGGGAATCAGAGGCGGAGAATCAGAGGCCGGGAATCAGATATGGGGAAACAGAGGCGGGGAATCAGAGGCGGGGAAACAGAGGCGGGGAATCTGATATGGGGAATCAGAGGTGGGGAATCAGAGGTTGGGAATCAGAGGCAGGGAATCAGAGGCTGGGAATCAGATGCAGGGAATCAGATGCGGGGAATCAGAGGCGCGGAATCAGAGCTGGGGAATCAGAGGTGGGGAATCAGAGTTGGGGAATCAGAGTCGGGGACTTAGATATGGGGAAACAGATGCGGGGAATCAGAGGCGGGGAAACAGACGCCGGGAATCAGAGGCGGGGATTCAGAGCTGGGGAATCAGAGGCAGGGAATCAGAGTTGGGGAATCAGAGGCGGGGATTCAGATATGGGGAATCAGAGGCGGGGAATCAGAGGCGGGGAAACAGAGGCAGGGAATCAGATATGGGGAATCAGAGGTGGGGTATCAGGGGCAGGGAATCAGTGGCAGGGAATCAGAGGCGGGGAATCGGAGGCGGGGAATCAGAGGCAGGGAATCAGACAAGGGGAATCAGATATGGGGAAACAGAGGCGGGGAATCAGAGGCGGGCAAACAGAGGCGGGGAATTAGATATGGGGAATCAGAGGTGGGGAATCAGAGGTGGTGAATCAGAGATGGGGAATCACAGGCGGGGAATCAGAGGCAGGGAATAGAACGCGGGGAATCAGAGGCGGGGAATCAGAGCTGGGGAATCAGAGGCGGGGAATCATAGTTGGGAATCAGAGGCGGGGAATCAGATATGGGGAAACAGAGGCGGGGAATCAAAGGCGGGGAAACAGAGGCGGGGAGTCAGATATGGGGAATCGGATGCGGGGAATCAGAGGCGGGGAATCAGAGCTGGGGAATCAGAGGCGGGGTATCAGAGTTGGGGCATCTGAGGTGGGGAATTAGATATGGGGAAACAGAGGCGGGGAATCAGAGGCGGGGAAACAGAGGCGGGGTATCAGATATGGGGAATCAGAGGTGGGAAATCAGAGGCAGGGAATCAGATGTGCGGAATCAGAGATGGGGAATCAGAGGCAGGGAATCAGAATCAGAAGCGGGGAATCAGAGGCCGGGAATCAGAGGCCGGGATTCAGATGCCGGGAATAAGAGGCCGGGAATCAGAGTTGGGGAATCAGAGTCCGGGAATCAGAGATGGGGAATCAGAGGCGGGGAATCAAATATGGGGAATCAGAGACGGGGAATCAGAGTTGGGGAATCAGAGTCCGGGAATCAGAGGAGGGGAATCATAGCTGGCGAATCAGAGGCGGGGAATCAGAGGTGGGGAATCATAGGCGGGGAATCAGATATGGGGAATCAGAGGTGGGGAATCAGAGGCGGGGAAACAGAGGCGGGGAATCAGATATGTTGGATCAGAGGTGGGGAATCAGAGGCAGGGAATCAGAGCTGGGGAATCAGAGGCGGGGAATCAGAGTTGGGGAATAAGAGGCAGGGAATCAGATATGGGGAATCAGAGGTGGGGAATCCGAGGCGGGGAAACAGAGGCGGGGAATCAGATATAGGGTATCAGAGATGGGGAATCAGGGGCGGGGAATCAGTGGCAGGGAATCAGAGGAGGGGATTCAGAGGCGGGGAATCAGAGGCAGGGAATCAGAGACTGGGAGTCAGAGGCGGTGAATCAGGGATTGGGAATCAGACGCCGGGAAACAGAGGTGGGGAATCAGAGACCGGGAATCAGAGATGGGGAATCAGAGGCGGGGAATCAGATATGGGGAATCAGAGGCGGGGAATCAGAGGCAGGGAAACAGAGGCGGTGAATCAGATATTGGGAATCAGAGGTGGCGAATCAGAGGTAGAGAATCGGAGATGGGGAAGCAGAGGTGGGGAATCAGATGTGATGAATTAGAGATGGGGAATCAGAGGCGGGGTATCAGAGGTGCCAATCAGAGGCGGGGAAACAGAGGCGGGGAATCAGATATGGGGAACCAGAGGTGGGGAATAAGAGGTTGCGAATCAGAGGCAGGGAATCAGAGGCGGGGAATCAGAGGCGGGGAATCAGAGGCAGGGAATCGGATGTGCGGAATCAGAGATGGGGTATCAGAGGTGGGGAATCAGAGGTGGTGAGTCAGACATGGGGAATCAGAGGCGGGGAATCAGAGGCAGGGAATCAGAAACGGGAAATCAGAGGCGGGCAATCATAACTGGCGAATCAGAGGAGGGGAATCAGTGGTGGGGAATCAGAGGCGGGGAATCAGATATGGTGAATCAGAGGTGGGGAATCAGAGGCGGGGAAACAGAGGCCGGGAATCAGATATGTTGTATCACAGGTGGGGAATCAGAGGCGGGAAATCAGAGCTGGGGATTCAGAGGCGGGGAATCAGATGTGATGAATTAGAGATGGGGAATCAGAGGCGGGGAATCAAATATGGGGAATCAGAGGCGGGGAATCAGAGTTGGGGAATGAGTCCGGGAATCAGAGATGGGGAATCAGAGGAGGGGAATCAAATATGGGGAATCAGAGGCGGGGAATCAGAGTTGGGGAATGAGTCCGGGAATCAGAGATGGGGAATCAGAGGCGGGGAATCAAATATGGGGAATCAGAGGCGCGGAATCAGATGCGGGGAAACAGAGGCGGTGAATCAGATATGGGCAATCAGAGGTGGCGAATCAGAGGTAGAGAATCAGAGATGGGGAAGCAGAGGTGGGGAATCAGATGTGATGAATTAGAGATGGGGAATCAGAGGCGGGGTATCAGAGGCGGGGAATCAGAGTTGGGGAATCAGAAAAGGGGAATCAGATATGGGGAAACAGAGGCCGGGAATCAGAGGCAGGGAAACAGAGGCGGGGAATCAGATATGGGGAATCAGAGGTAGGGAATTAGAGGTTGCGAATCAGAGGCAGGGAATCAGAGGCGCGGAATCAGAGGCGGGGAATCAGAGGCAGGGAATCGGATGAGCGGAATCAGAGGTGGGGAATCAGAGGTGGAGAATCAGAGAAGGGGAATCAGAGGCTGGGAATCAGATGCAGGGAATGAGATGCAGGGAATCAGAGGCGGGGAATCATAGCTGGCGAATCAGAGGAGGGGAATCAGAGTTGGGGAATCAGAAGCGGGGAATCAGATATGGGGATTCAGAGGTGGGGAATCAGAGGTTGGGAATCAGAGGCAGGGAATCAGAGGCGGGGAATCAGAGGCAGGGAATCAGATGCGGGGAATCAGAGGCAGGGAATCAGAGCTGGGGAATCAGAGGCGGGGAATCAGAGTTGGGGAATCAGAGGCGTGGAATTAGATATGGCGAAACAGAGGAGGGGAATCAGAGACGGGGAAACAGAGGCGGGGAATCAGATATGGGGAATCAGCGGTGGCGAATTAAAGGCGGTGTATCAGAGATGGGGAATCAGGGCAGGGAATCAGAGGCAGGGAATCAAACACGGGGAATCAGAGGCGGGGAATCAGAGCTGGGGAATCAGAGGCGGGGATTCAGAGTTGGGGAATCAGAGGCGGGGAAACAGAGGCGCGGAATCAGATATGGGGAATCAGAGGTGGGGAATTAGAGGTTGGGAATCAGAAGCAGGGAATCAGAGGCGGGGAATCAGAGGCGGGGAATCAGAGGCAGGGAATCCGATGTGCGGAATCGGAGATGGGGAATCAGAGGCAGGGAATCAGAGGCGGGGAATCAGAGGCGGAGAATCAGAGGCCGGGAATCAGATATGGGGAAACAGAGGCGGGGAATCAGAGGCGGGGAAACAGAGGCGGGGAATCTGATATGGGGAATCAGAGGTGGGGAATCAGAGGTTGGGAATCAGAGGCAGGGAATCAGAGGCTGGGAATCAGATGCAGGGAATCAGATGCGGGGAATCAGAGGCGCGGAATCAGAGCTGGGGAATCAGAGGTGGGGAATCAGAGTTGGGGAATCAGAGTCGGGGACTTAGATATGGGGAAACAGATGCGGGGAATCAGAGGCGGGGAAACAGACGCCGGGAATCAGAGGCGGGGATTCAGAGCTGGGGAATCAGAGGCAGGGAATCAGAGTTGGGGAATCAGAGGCGGGGATTCAGATATGGGGAATCAGAGGCGGGGAATCAGAGGCGGGGAAACAGAGGCAGGGAATCAGATATGGGGAATCAGAGGTGGGGTATCAGGGGCAGGGAATCAGTGGCAGGGAATCAGAGGCGGGGAATCGGAGGCGGGGAATCAGAGGCAGGGAATCAGACAAGGGGAATCAGATATGGGGAAACAGAGGCGGGGAATCAGAGGCGGGCAAACAGAGGCGGGGAATTAGATATGGGGAATCAGAGGTGGGGAATCAGAGGTGGTGAATCAGAGATGGGGAATCACAGGCGGGGAATCAGAGGCAGGGAATAGAACGCGGGGAATCAGAGGCGGGGAATCAGAGCTGGGGAATCAGAGGCGGGGAATCATAGTTGGGAATCAGAGGCGGGGAATCAGATATGGGGAAACAGAGGCGGGGAATCAAAGGCGGGGAAACAGAGGCGGGGAGTCAGATATGGGGAATCGGATGCGGGGAATCAGAGGCGGGGAATCAGAGCTGGGGAATCAGAGGCGGGGTATCAGAGTTGGGGCATCTGAGGTGGGGAATTAGATATGGGGAAACAGAGGCGGGGAATCAGAGGCGGGGAAACAGAGGCGGGGTATCAGATATGGGGAATCAGAGGTGGGAAATCAGAGGCAGGGAATCAGATGTGCGGAATCAGAGATGGGGAATCAGAGGCAGGGAATCAGAATCAGAAGCGGGGAATCAGAGGCCGGGAATCAGAGGCCGGGATTCAGATGCCGGGAATAAGAGGCCGGGAATCAGAGGTGGGGAATCAGAGTCCGGGAATCAGAGATTGGGATTCAGAGGCGGGGAATGATATATGGGGAATCAGAGGCGGGGAATCAGAGGCGGGGTAACAGAGGTGGGGAATCAGATATGGGGAATCAGAGGTGGCGAATCAAAGGCGGTGAATCAGAGATGGGGAATCAGAGGCGGGGAATCAGAGGCAGGGAATCAAACACGGGGAATCAGAGGCGGGGAATCAGAGCTGGGGAATCAGAGGCGGGGAATCAGAGTTGGGGAATCAGAGGCGGGGAATCAGATATGGGGAAACAGGGGCGGGGAATCAGAGGCAGGGAAACAGAGGCGGGGAATCAGATATGGGGAATCAGGGGTGGGGAATCAGAGGTTGGGAATCAGAGGCAGGGAATCAGAGGCGTGGAAACACAGGCGGGGATTCAGATGTGGTGAATCAGAGATGGGGAATCAGAGGCAGGGAATCAGAATCAGAAGCGGGGTATCAGTGGCCGGGAATCAGAGGAAGGTAATCAGAGGCAGGGGATCAAACACGGGGAATCAGAGGCTGGGAATCAGAGCTGGGGAATCAGAGGTGGGGAATCAGAGCTGGGGAATCACAGGCGGGGAATCAGAGATGGGGAATCAGAGGCGGGGAATCAGAGGCAGGGAATCAGATGCGGGGAATCAGAGGCGGGGAATCAGATGTGGGGAATCAGAGGCAGTGAATCAGAGATGGGGAATCAGAGGCGGGGAATCAGAGGCAAGAAATCAGACGGGGATTCAGAAGCTGGGAATCAGACGGGGGGAATCAAAGGCGGGGAATCAGAGCTGGTGAATCAGAGGCAGGGAATCAGAGTTGGGGATTCAGAGGCGGGGAATCAGATATGGGGAAACAGAGGCGGGGAATGAGAGGCGGGCAAGCAGAGGCGGGGAATTAGATATGGGGAATCAGAGGTGGGGAATCAGAGGTGGTGAATCAGAGATGGGGAATCACAGGCGGGGAATCAGAGGCAGCGAATAGAACGCGGGGAATCAGAGGCAGGGAATCAGAGCTGGGGAATCAGAGGCGGGGAATCAGATATGGGGAAATAGAGGCGGGGAATCAGAGGCGGGGAAACAGAGGCGGAGAATCAGATATGGGGAATCAGAGGTGGGGAATCAGAGGCAGGGAATCAGATGTGCGGAATCAGAGATGGGGAATCAGAGGCAGGGAATCAGAATCAGAAGCGGGGAATCAGAGGCCGGGAATCAGAGGCCGGGAATCAGATGCTGGGAATAAGAGGCCGGGAATCAGAGGTGGGGAATCAGAGTCCGGGAATCAGAGATGGGGATTCAGAGGCGGGGAATGAGATATGGAGAATCAGAGGCGGGGAATCAGAGGCGGGGAAACAGAGGTGGGGAATCAGATATGGGGAATCAGAGGTGGTGAATCAAAGGCGGTGAATCAGAGATGGGGAATCAGAGGCGGGGAATCAAAGGCAGGGAATCAGATGCGGGGATTCAGAGGCGGGGTATCAGAGCTGGCGAATCAGAGGCGGGGAATCAGAGGTGGGCAATCAGAGCCGGGGAATCAGATATGGGGAATCAGATGCGGGGAATCAGAGGCGGGGAAACAGAGGCGGGGAATCAGATATGGGGAATCAGAGGTGGGGAATCAGAGGTTGTGAATCAGAGGGAGGGAATCAGACGCGGGGAATCAGAGGCGGGGATTCAGAGCTGGGGAATCAGAGGCGGGGAATCAGAGTTGTGGAATCAGAGGCAGGGATTCAGATATGGGGAATCAGAGGCGGGGAATCAGAGGCGGAGAAACAGAGGCGGGGAATCAGATATGGGGAATCAGAGGTGGGGAATCAGGGGCAGGGAATCAGTGGCAGGGAATCAGAGGCGGGGAATCAGAGCTGGGGAATCAGATGCGGGGATTCAGAGTTGGGGAATCAGAGGCGGGGAAACAGAGGCGGGGAATCAGATATGGGGAATCAGAGGTGGGGAATTAGAGGTTGGGAATCAGAAGCAGGGAATCAGAGGCGGGGAATCAGAGGCGGGGAATCAGAGGCAGGGAATCCGATGTGCGGAATCGGAGATGGGGAATCAGAGGCAGGGAATCAGAGGCGGGGAATCAGAGGCGGAGAATCAGAGGCCGGGAATCAGATATGGGGAAACAGAGGCGGGGAATCAGAGGCGGGGAAACAGAGGCGGGGAATCAGATATGGGGAATCAGAGGTGGGGAATCAGAGGTTGGGAATCAGAGGCAGGGAATCAGAGGCTGGGAATCAGATGCAGGGAATCAGATGCGGGGAATCAGAGGCGGGGAATCAGAGCTGGGGAATCAGAGGTGGGGAATCAGAGTTGGGGAATCAGAGTCGGGGACTTAGATATGGGGAAACAGAGGCGGGGAATCAGAGGCGGGGAAACAGACGCGGGAATCAGAGGCGGGGATTCAGAGCTGGGGAATCAGAGGCGGGGAATCAGAGTTGGGGAATCAGAGGCGGGGATTCAGATATGGGGAATCAGAGGCGGGGAATCAGAGGCGGGGAAACAGAGGCAGGGAATCAGATATGGGGAATCAGAGGTGGGGTATCAGGGGCAGGGAATCAGTGGCAGGGAATCAGAGGCGGGGAATCGGAGGCGGGGAATCAGAGGCAGGGAATCAGACACGGGGAATCAGATATGGGGAAACAGAGGCGGGGAATCAGAGGCGGGCAAACAGAGGCGGGGAATTAGATATGGGGAATCAGAGGTGGGGAATCAGAGGTGGTGAATCAGAGATGGGGAATCACAGGCGGGGAATCAGAGGCAGGGAATAGAACGCGGGGAATCAGAGGCGGGGAATCAGAGCTGGGGAATCAGAGGCAGGGAATCATAGTTGGGAATCAGAGGCGGGGAATCAGATATGGGGAAACAGAGGCGGGGATTCAAAGGCGGGGAAACAGAGGCGGGGAGTCAGATATGGGGAATCGGATGCGGGGAATCAGAGGCGGGGAATCAGAGCTGGGGAATCAGAGGCGGGGTATTAGAGTTGGGGCATCTGAGGTGGGGAATTAGATATGGGGTAACAGAGGCGGGGAATCAGAGGCGGGGAAACAGAGGCGGGGAATCAGATATGGGGAATCAGAGGTGGGGAATCAGAGGCAGGGAATCAGATGTGCGGAATCAGAGATGGGGAATCAGAGGCAGGGAATCAGAATCAGAAGCGGGGAATCAGAGGCCGGGAATCAGAGGCCGGGATTCAGATGCTGGGAATAAGAGGCCGGGAATCAGAGGTGGCGAAACAGAGTCCGGGAATCAGAGATGGGGATTCAGAGGCGGGGAATGATATATGGGGAATCAGAGGCGGGGAAACAGAGGCGGGGTAACAGAGGTGGGGAATCAGATATGGGGAATCAGAGGTGGCGAATCAAAGGCGGTGAATCAGAGATGGGGAATCAGAGGCAGGGAATCAGAGGCAGGGAATCAAACACGGGGAATCAGAGGCGGGGAATCAGAGCTGGGGAATCAGAGGCGGGGAATCAGAGTTGGGGAATCAGAGGCGGGGAATCAGATATGGGGAAACAGGGGCGGGGAATCAGAGGCAGGGAAACAGAGGCGGGGAATCAGATATGGGGAATCAGGGGTGGGGAATCAGAGGTTGGGAATCAGAGGCAGGGAATCAGAGGCGTGGAAACACAGGCGGGGATTCAGATGTGGTGAATCAGAGATGGGGAATCAGAGGCAGGGAATCAGAATCAGAAGCGGGGTATCAGTGGCCGGGAATCAGAGGAAGGTAATCAGAGGCAGGGGATCAAACACGGGGAATCAGAGGCTGGGAATCAGAGCTGGGGAATCAGAGGCAGGGAATCAGAGCTGGGGAATCAGAGGCGGGGAATCAGATATGGGGAAATAGAGGCGGGGAATCAGAGGCGGGGAAACAGAGGCGGGGAATCAGACATGGGGAATCGGATGCGGGGAATCAGAGGCGGGGAATCAGAGCGGGGGAATCAGAGGCGGGGAATCAGAGTTGGGGCATCAGAGGTGGGGAATTAGATATGGGGAAACAGAGGCGGGGAATCAGAGGCGGGGAAACAGAGGCGGGGAATCAGATATGGGGAATCAGAGGTGGGGAATCAGAGGCAGGGAATCAGATTTGCGGAATCAGAGATGGGGAATCAGAGGCAGGGAATCAGAATCAGAAGCGGGGAATCAGAGGCCGGGAATCAGAGGCCGGGAATCAAATGCTGGGAATAAGAGGCCGGGAATCAGAGGTGGGGAATCAGAGTCCGGGAATCAGAGATGGGGATTCAGAGGCGGGGAATGAGATATGGAGAATCAGAGGCGGGGAATCAGAGGCGGGGAAACAGAGGTGGGGAATCAGATATGGGGAATCAGAGGTGGCGAATCAAAGGCGGTGAATCAGAGATGGGGAATCAGAGGCGGGGAATCAGAGGCAGGGAATCAGATGCGGGGATTCAGAGGCGGGGAATCAGAGCTGGCGAATCAGAGGCGGGGAATCAGAGGTGGGCAATCAGAGCCGGGGAATCAGATATGGGGAATCAGATGCGGGGAATCAGAGGCGGGGAAACAGAGGCGGGGAATCAGATATGGGGAATCAGAGGTGGGGAATCAGAGGTTGTGAATCAGAGGGAGGGAATCAGACGCTGGGAATCAGAGGCGGGGATTCAGAGCTGGGGAATCAGAGGCGGGGAATCAGAGTTGTGGAATCAGAGGCAGGGAATCAGATATGGGGAATCAGAGGCGGGGAATCAGAGGCGGAGAAACAGAGGCGGGGAATCAGATATGGGGAATCAGAGGTGGGGAATCAGGGGCAGGGAATCAGTGGCAGGGAATCAGAGGCGGGGAATCTGAGGCGGGGAATCAGAGGCAGGGAATCAGACACGGGGAATCAGAGGCGGGGAATCAGAGATGGCGAATCAGAGGCGGGGAATCAGAGGCAGGGAATCGGACGCCGGGAATCAGAGGCGGGGAATCAGAGGCAGGGAATCGGACGCCGGGAATCAGAGGCGGGGAATCAGAGCTGGGGAATCAGAGGCGGGGAATCAGAGTTGGGGAATCAGAGGCGGGGAATCAGATATGGGGAAATAGAGGCGGGGAATCAGATATGGGGAATCAGAGGTGTGGAATCAGAGGTTGGGAATCAGAGGCAGGGAATCAGAGGCGGGGAAACAGAGGCGGGGAATCAGATATGGGGAATCAGAGGTGGCGAATCAAAGGCGGTGAAACAGAGATGGGGAATCAGGGCAGGGAATCAGAGGCAGGGAATCAGAGCTGGGGAAACAGAGGCGGGGAATCAGATATGGGGAATCAGAGGTGGGGAATCAGGGGCGGGGAATCAGTGGCAGGGAATCAGAGCTGGGGAATCAGAGGTGGGGAATCAGAGCTGGGGAAACAGAGGCGGGGAATCAGATATGGGGAATCAGAGGTGGGGAATCAGGGGCGGGGAATCAGTGGCAGGGAATCAGAGGCCGGGAATAAAAGGCGGGGAATCAGAGCTGGGGAATCAGAGGCGGGGAATCAGAGTTGGGGAATCAGAGGAGGGGAATCAGATATGGGGAAACAGAGGCCGGGAATCAGAGGCAGGGAAACAGAGGCAGGGAATCAGATATGGGGAATCAGAGGTGGGGAATTGGAGGTTGCGTATCAGAGGCGGGGTATCAGAGGCGGGGAATCAGAGGCAGGGAATCGGATGTGCGGAATCAGAGATGGGGAATCAGAGGTGGGGATTCAGAGGTGGTGAATCAGAGAAGGGGAATCAGAGGCTGGGAATCAGAGGCAGGGAATCAGACGCAGGGAATCAGAGGCGGGGAATCATAGCTTGCGAATTAGAGGAGGGGAATCAGAGTTGGGGAATCAGAGGCGGGGAATCAGATATGGGGAAACAGAGGCGGGGAATCAGAGGCGGGGAAACAGAGGCGGGGAATCAGATATGGGGAATCAGAGGTGGGGAATCAGAGGCAGGGAATCAGATGTGCAGAATCAGAGATGGGGAATCAGAGGCAGGGAATCAGAATCAGAAGCAGGGAATCAGTGGCAGGGAATCAGAGGCCGGGAATAAAAGGCTGGGAACCAGAGGCAGGGAATCGGATGTGCGGAATCAGAGATGGGGAGTCAGAGGTGGGGATTCAGAGGTGGTGAATCAGAGAAGGGGAATCAGAGGCGGGGAATCAGAGGCAGGGAATCAGATGCAGGGAATCAGAGGCGGGGAATCATAGCTGGCGAATTAGAGGAGGGGAATCAGAGTTGGGGAATAAGAGGCGGGGAATCAGATATGGGGAAACAGAGGCGGGGAATCAGAGGTGGGGAAACAGAGGCGGGGAATCAGAGATGGGGAATCAGAGGTGGGGAATCAGGGGCAGGGAATCAGTGGCAGGGAATCAGACGCGGGGAATCAGAGGCGGGGAATCAGAGGCGGGGAATCAGAGGCGGGGAATCAGAGGCAGGGAATCGGATGTGCGGAATCAGAGATGGGGAATCAGAGGTGGGGATTCAGAGGTGGTGAATCAGAGAAGGGGAATCAGAGGCTGGGAATCAGAGGCAGGGAATTAGACGCAGGGAATAAGAGGCGGGGAATCATAGCTGGCGAATTAGAGGAGGGGTATCAGAGTTGGGGAATCAGAGGCGGGGAATCATATATGGGGAATCAGAGGTGGGGAATCAGGGGCAGGGAATCAGTGGCAGGGAATCAGAGGCGGGGAATCATAGCTGGTGAATTAGAGGAAGGGAATCAGAGTTGGGGAATCAGGGGCAGGGAATCAGTGGCAGGGAATCAGACGCGGGGAATCAGAGGCGGGGAATCAGAGGCGGGGAATCAGAGGCGGGGAATCAGAGGCAGGGAATCGGATGTGCGGAATCAGAGATGGGGAATCAGAGGTGGGGATTCCGAGGTGGTGAATCAGAGAAGGGGAATCAGAGGCTGGGAATCAGAGGCAGGGAATTAGACGCAGGGAATAAGAGGCGGGGAATCATAGCTGGCGAATTAGAGGAGGGGTATCAGAGTTGGGGAATCAGAGGCGGGGAATCATATATGGGGAATCAGAGGTGGGGAATCAGGGGCAGGGAATCAGTGGCAGGGAATCAGAGGCGGGGAATCATAGCTGGTGAATTAGACGAAGGGAATCAGAGTTGGGGAAACAGAGGCGGGGAATCAGATATGGGGAATCAGAGGTAGGGAATCAGGGGCAGGGAATCAGTGGCAGGGAATCAGACGCGGGGAATCAGAGGCGGGGAATCAGAGGCAGGGAATCAGACACGGGGAATCAGAGGCGGGGAATCAGAGATGGGGAATCAGAGGCGGGGAATCAGAGGCAGGGAATCAGTGGCCGGGAATCAGATGCTGGGAATAAGAGGCCGGGAATCAGAGGTGGGGAAACAGAGGCGGGGAATCAGATATGGGGAATCAGAGGTGGGGAATCAGGGGCGGGGAATCAGTGGCAGGGAATCAGAGGCCGGGAATAAAAGACGGAGAATCAAAGCTGGGGAATCAGAGGCGGGGAATCAGAGTTGGGGAATCAGAGGAGGGGAATCAGATATCGGGAAACAGAGGCCGGGAATCAGAGGCAGGGAAACAGAGGCGGGGAATCAGATATGGGGAATCAGAGGTGGGGAATTAGAGGTTGCGAATCAGAGGCGGGGAATCAGAGGCGGGGAATCAGAGGCACGGAATCGGATGTGCGGAATCAGAGATGGGTAATCAGAGGTGGGGATTCAGAGGTGGTGAATCAGAGAAGGGGAATCAGAGGCTGGGTATCAGAGGCATGGAATCAGACGCAGGGAATCAGAGGCGGGGAATCATAGCTGGCGAATTCGAGGAGGGGAATCAGAGTTGGGGAATCAGAGGCGGGGAATCAGATATGGGGAAACAGAGGCGGGGAATCAGAGGCGGGGAAACAGAGGCGGGGAATCAGATATGGGGAATCAGAGGTGGGGAATCAGAGGCAGGGAATCAGATGTGCGGAATCAGAGATGGGGAATCAGAGGCAGGGAATCAGAATCAGAAGCAGGGAATCAGAGGCCGGGAATCAGAGGCCGGAATCAGATGCTGGGAATCAGAGGCCTGGAATCAGAGGCGGGGAATCAGAGGCAGGGAATCAGATGCGGGGAATCAGAGGCGGGGAATCAGAGCTGGGGAATCAGAGGCAGGGTATTAGAGTTGGGGAATCAGAGGCGGGGAATCAGATATGGGGAAACAGAGGTGGGGAATCAGAGGCGGGGAAACAGAGGCAGGGAATCAGATATGGGGAATCAGAGGCGGGGAATCAGAGGTGGGGAATCATAGGCAGGGAATCGGATGTGCGGAATCAGAGATGGGGTGTCAGAGGTGGGGAATCAGAGGTGGTGAGTCAGAGATGGGGAATCAGAGGCGGGGAATCAGAGGCAGGGAATCAGAAACGGGGAATCAGAGGCGGGCAATCATAACTGGCGAATCAGAGGAGGGGAATCAGTGGTGGGGAATCAGAGGCGGGGAATCAGATATGGTGAATCAGAGGTGGGGAATCAGAGGCGGGGAAACAGAGGCCGGGAATCAGATATGTTGTATCAGAGGTGGGGAATCAGAGGCGGGAAATCAGAGCTGGGGAATCAGAGGCGGGGAAATCAGAGTTGGGGAATCAGAGTCCGGGAATCAGAGATGGGAAATCAGAGGAGGGGAATCAAATATGGGGAATCAGAGGCGGGGAATCAGAGTTGGGGAATCAGAGTCCGGGAATCAGAGATGGGGAATCAGAGGCGGGGAATCAAATATGGGGAATAAGAGGCGGGGAATCAGAGGCGGGGAAACAGAGGCGGTGAATCAGATATGAGGAATCAGAGGTGGCGAATCAGAGGCGGGAAACCAGAGCTGGGGAATCAGAGGCGGGGAATCAGAGTTGGGGAATCAGAGTCCGGGAATCAGAGATGGGGAATCAGAGGCGGGGAATCAGAGCTGGGGAATCAGAGGCGGGGAATCAGAGTTGGGGAATCAGAGTCCGGGAATCAGAGATGGGGAATCAGAGGCGGGGAATCAAATATGGGGAATCAGAGGTGGGGAATCAGAGGCGGGGAAAAAGAGGCGGTGAATCAGATATGGGGAATCAGAGGTGGCGAATCAGAGGTTGAGAATCAGAGATGGGGAATCAGAGGTGGGGAATCAGAGGTTGGGAATCAGAAGCAGGGAATCAGAGGCGGGGAATCAGAGGCGGGGAATCAGAGGCAGGGAATCTGATGTGCGGAATCGGAGATGGGGAATCAGAGGCAGGGAATCAGGGGCGGGGAATCAGAGGCGGAGAATCAGAGGCCGGGAATCAGATATGGGGAAACAGAGGCGGGGAATCAGAGGCGGGGAGACAGAGGCGGGGAATCAGATATGGGGAATCAGAGGTGGGGAATCAGAGGTTGGGAATCAGAGGCAGGGAATCAGAGGTTGGGAATCAGATGCAGGGAATCAGATGCGGGGAATCAGAGGTGGGGAATCAGAGCTGGGGAATCAGAGGTGGGGAATCAGAGTTGGGGAATCAGAATCGGGGACTTAGATATGGGGAAACAGAGGCGGGGAATCAGAGGCGGGGAAACAGACGCGGGGAATCAGAGGCGGGGATTCAGAGCTGGGGAATCAGAGGCGGGGAATCAGAGTTGGGGAATCAGAGGCGGGGAATCAGATATGGGGAATCAGAGGCGGGGAATCAGAGGCGGGGAAACAGAGGCAGGGAATCAGATATGGGGAATCAGAGGTGGGGTATCAGGGGCAGGGAATCAGTGGCAGGGATTCAGAGGCGGGGAATCAGAGGCGGGGAATCAGAGGCAGGGAATCAGACACGGGGAATCAGATATGGGGAAACAGAGGCGGGGAATCAGAGGCGGGCAAACAGAGGCGGGGAATTAGATATGGGGAATCAGAGGTGGGGAATCAGAGGTGGTGAATCAGAGATGGGGAATCACAGGCGGGGAATCAGAGGCAGGGAATAGAACGCGGGGAATCAGAGGCGGGGAATCAGAGCTGGGGAATCAGAGGCGGGGAATCATAGTTGGGAATCAGAGGCGGGGAATCAGATATGGGGAAACAGAGGCGGGGAATCAAAGGCGGGGAAACAGAGGCGGGGAATCAGATATGGGGAATCGGTTGCGGGGAATCAGAGGCGGGGAATCAGAGCTGGGGAATCAGAGGCGGGGTATCAGAGTGGGGCATCTGAGGTGGGGAATTAGATATGGGGAAACAGAGGCGGGGAATCAGAGGCGGGGAAACAGAGGCGGGGAATCAGATATGGGGAATCAGAGGTGGGGAATCAGAGGCAGGGAATCAGATGTGCGGAATCAGAGATGGGGAATCAGAGGCAGGGAATCAGAATCAGAAGCGGGGAATCAGAGGCCGGGAATCAGAGGCCGGGATTCAGATGCCGGGAATAAGAGGCCGGGAATCAGAGGTGGGGAATCAGAGTCCGGGAATCAGAGATGGGGATTCAGAGGCGGGGAATGATATATGGGGAATCAGAGGCGGGGAATCAGAGGCGGGGTAACAGAGGTGGGGAATCAGATATGGGGAATCAGAGGTGGCGAATCAAAGGCGGTGAATAAGAGATGGGGAATCAGAGGCGGGGAATCAGAGGAAGGGAATCAAACACGGGGAATCAGAGGCGGGGAATCAGAGCTGGGGAATCAGAGGCGGGGAATCAGAGTTGGGGAATCAGAGGCGGGGAATCAGATATGGGGAAACAGGGGCGGGGAATCAGAGGCAGTGAAACAGAGGCGGGGAATCAGATATGGGGAATCAGGGGTGGGGAATCAGAGCTTGGGAATCAGAGGCAGGGAATCAGAGGCGTGGAAACAGAGGCGGGGATTCAGATGTGGTGAATCAGAGATGGGGAATCAGAGGCAGGGAATCAGAATCAGAAGCGGGGTATCAGTGGCCGGGAATCAGAGGAAGGTAATCAGAGGCAGGGGATCAAACACGTGGAATCAGAGGCTGGGAATCAGAGCTGGGGAATCAGAGGCGGGGAATCAGAGCTGGGGAATCACAGGCGGGGAATCAGAGATGGGGAATCAGAGGCGGGGAATCAGAGGCAGGGAATCAGATGCGGGGAATCAGAGGCGGGGAATCAGAGCTGGCGAATCAGAGGCGGGGAATCAGAGGTGGGCAATCAGAGGATGGGAATCAGATATGGGGAATCAGAGGCGGGGAATCAGAGCTGGGGAATCACAGGCGGGGAAACAGAGGCGGGGAATCAGAGGCGGTGAAACAGAGGCGGGGAATCAGATATTGGGAATCAGAGGTGGGGAATCAGAGGTTGGGAATCAGAGGCCTGGAATCAGAGGCGTGGAATCAGAGGCAGGGAATCAGATGCGGGGAATCAGAGGAGGGGAATCAGAGCTGGGGAATCAGAGGCGGGGTATTAGAGTTGGGGAATCAGAGGCGGGGAATCAGACGCGGGGAATCAGAGGGGGGGAATCATAGCTGGCGAATCAGAGGCGGGGAATCAGAGGTGGGCAATCAGAGGCCGGGAATCAGAGGTGGTGAATCAGAGATGGGGAATCAGAGGCGGGGAATCAGTGGCAGGGAATCAGATATGGGGAATCAGAGGCGTGGAATCAGAGGCAGGGAATCAGACACGGGGAATCAGACACGGGGAATCAGAGGTGGGGAATCAGAGATGGGGAATCAGAGGCGGTGAATGAGAGATGGGGAATCAGAGGCAGGGAATCAGAGGCGGGGAATCAGATATGGGGTATAAGAGGTGGGGAATCAGGGGCGGGGAATCAGTGGCAGGGAATCAGAGGAGGGGATTCAGAGGCGGGGAATCAGAGGCAGGGAATCAGACACTGGGAATCAGAGGCGGTGAATCAGGGATGGGGAATGAGAGGCCGGGAAACAGAGGTGGGGAATCAGAGACCGGGAATCAGAGATGGGGAATCAGAGGCGGGGAATCAGATATTTGGAATCAGAGGCGGGGAATCAGAAGCGGGGAAACAGAGGCGGTGAATCAGATATTCGGAATCAGAGGTTGCGAATCAGAGGTAGAGAATCAGAGATGGGGAAGCAGAGGTGGGGAATCAGATGTGATGAATTAGAGATGGGGAATCAGAGGCGGGGTATCAGAGGTGCCAATCAGAGGCGGGGAAACAGAGGCGGGGAATCAGATATGGGGTATCAGAGGTGGGGAATCAGGCGCGGGGAATCAGTGGCAGGGAATCAGAGGCGGGGATTCAGAGGCGGGGAATCAGAGGCAGGGAATCAGACACTGGGAGTCAGAGGCGGTGAATCAGGGATTGGGAATCAGAGGCCGGGAAACAGAGGTGGGGAATCAGAGACCGGGAATCAGAGATGGGGAATCAGAGGCGGGGAATCAGATATGGGGAATCAGAGGCGGGGAATCAGAGGCAGGGAAACAGAGGCGGTGAATCAGATATTGGGAATCAGAGGTGGCGAATCAGAGGTAGAGAATCGGAGATGGGGAAGCAGAGGTGGGGAATCAGATGTGATGAATTAGAGATGGGGAATCAGAGGCGGGGTATCAGAGGTGCCAATCAGAGGCGGGGAAACAGAGGCGGGGAATCAGATATGGGGAATCAGAGGTGGGGAATAAGAGGTTGCGAATCAGAGGCAGGGAATCAGAGGCGGGGAATCAGAGGCGGGGAATCAGAGGCAGGGAATCGGATGTGCGGAATCAGAGATGGGGTATCAGAGGTGGGGAATCAGAGGTGGTGAGTCAGACATGGGGAATCAGAGGCGGGGAATCAGAGGCAGGGAATCAGAAACGGGGAATCAGAGGCGGGCAATCATAACTGGCGAATCAGAGGAGGGGAATCAGTGGTGGGGAATCAGAGGCGGGGAATCAGATATGGTGAATCAGAGGTGGGGAATCAGAGGCGGGGAAACAGAGGCCGGGAATCAGATATGTTGTATCACAGGTGGGGAATCAGAGGCGGGAAATCAGAGCTGGGGTTTCAGAGGCGGGGAAATCAGAGTTGGGGAATCAGAGTCCGGGAATCAGAGATGGGAAATCAGAGGAGGGGAATCAAATATGGGGAATCAGAGGCGGGGAATCAGAGTTGGGGAATGAGTCCGGGAATCAGAGATGGGGAATCAGAGGCGGGGAATCAAATATGGGGAATCAGAGGCGGGGAATCAGATGCGGGGAAACAGAGGCGGTGAATCAGATATGGGCAATCAGAGGTGGCGAATCAGAGGTAGAGAATCAGAGATGGGGAAGCAGAGGTGGGGAATCAGATGTGATGAATTAGAGATGGGGAATCAGAGGCGGGGTATCAGAGGCGGGGAATCAGAGTTGGGGAATCAGAGGAGGGGAATCAGATATGGGGAAACAGAGGCCGGGAATCAGAGGCAGGGAAACAGAGGCGGGGAATCAGATATGGGGAATCAGAGGTGGGGAATTAGAGGTTGCGAATCAGAGGCAGGGAATCAGAGGCGGGGAATCAGAGGCGGGGAATCAGAGGCAGGGAATCGGATGAGCAGAATCAGAGTTGGGGAAACAGAGGTGGGGAATCAGAGATGGGGAATCAGAGGTGGGGATTCCGAGGTGGTGAATCAGAGAAGGGGAATCAGAGGCTGGGAATCAGAGGCAGGGAATTAGACGCAGGGAATAAGAGGCGGGGAATCATAGCTGGCGAATTAGAGGAGGGGTATCAGAGTTGGGGAATCAGAGGCGGGGAATCATATATGGGGAATCAGAGGTGGGGAATCAGGGGCAGGGAATCAGTGGCAGGGAATCAGAGGCGGGGAATCATAGCTGGTGAATTAGACGAAGGGAATCAGAGTTGGGGAAACAGAGGCGGGGAATCAGATATGGGGAATCAGAGGTAGGGAATCAGGGGCAGGGAATCAGTGGCAGGGAATCAGACGCGGGGAATCAGAGGCGGGGAATCAGAGGCAGGGAATCAGACACGGGGAATCAGAGGCGGGGAATCAGAGATGGGGAATCAGAGGCGGGGAATCAGAGGCAGGGAATCAGTGGCCGGGAATCAGATGCTGGGAATAAGAGGCCGGGAATCAGAGGTGGGGAAACAGAGGCGGGGAATCAGATATGGGGAATCAGAGGTGGGGAATCAGGGGCGGGGAATCAGTGGCAGGGAATCAGAGGCCGGGAATAAAAGACGGAGAATCAAAGCTGGGGAATCAGAGGCGGGGAATCAGAGTTGGGGAATCAGAGGAGGGGAATCAGATATCGGGAAACAGAGGCCGGGAATCAGAGGCAGGGAAACAGAGGCGGGGAATCAGATATGGGGAATCAGAGGTGGGGAATTAGAGGTTGCGAATCAGAGGCGGGGAATCAGAGGCGGGGAATCAGAGGCACGGAATCGGATGTGCGGAATCAGAGATGGGTAATCAGAGGTGGGGATTCAGAGGTGGTGAATCAGAGAAGGGGAATCAGAGGCTGGGTATCAGAGGCATGGAATCAGACGCAGGGAATCAGAGGCGGGGAATCATAGCTGGCGAATTCGAGGAGGGGAATCAGAGTTGGGGAATCAGAGGCGGGGAATCAGATATGGGGAAACAGAGGCGGGGAATCAGAGGCGGGGAAACAGAGGCGGGGAATCAGATATGGGGAATCAGAGGTGGGGAATCAGAGGCAGGGAATCAGATGTGCGGAATCAGAGATGGGGAATCAGAGGCAGGGAATCAGAATCAGAAGCAGGGAATCAGAGGCCGGGAATCAGAGGCCGGAATCAGATGCTGGGAATCAGAGGCCTGGAATCAGAGGCGGGGAATCAGAGGCAGGGAATCAGATGCGGGGAATCAGAGGCGGGGAATCAGAGCTGGGGAATCAGAGGCAGGGTATTAGAGTTGGGGAATCAGAGGCGGGGAATCAGATATGGGGAAACAGAGGTGGGGAATCAGAGGCGGGGAAACAGAGGCAGGGAATCAGATATGGGGAATCAGAGGCGGGGAATCAGAGGTGGGGAATCATAGGCAGGGAATCGGATGTGCGGAATCAGAGATGGGGTGTCAGAGGTGGGGAATCAGAGGTGGTGAGTCAGAGATGGGGAATCAGAGGCGGGGAATCAGAGGCAGGGAATCAGAAACGGGGAATCAGAGGCGGGCAATCATAACTGGCGAATCAGAGGAGGGGAATCAGTGGTGGGGAATCAGAGGCGGGGAATCAGATATGGTGAATCAGAGGTGGGGAATCAGAGGCGGGGAAACAGAGGCCGGGAATCAGATATGTTGTATCAGAGGTGGGGAATCAGAGGCGGGAAATCAGAGCTGGGGAATCAGAGGCGGGGAAATCAGAGTTGGGGAATCAGAGTCCGGGAATCAGAGATGGGAAATCAGAGGAGGGGAATCAAATATGGGGAATCAGAGGCGGGGAATCAGAGTTGGGGAATCAGAGTCCGGGAATCAGAGATGGGGAATCAGAGGCGGGGAATCAAATATGGGGAATAAGAGGCGGGGAATCAGAGGCGGGGAAACAGAGGCGGTGAATCAGATATGAGGAATCAGAGGTGGCGAATCAGAGGCGGGAAACCAGAGCTGGGGAATCAGAGGCGGGGAATCAGAGTTGGGGAATCAGAGTCCGGGAATCAGAGATGGGGAATCAGAGGCGGGGAATCAGAGCTGGGGAATCAGAGGCGGGGAATCAGAGTTGGGGAATCAGAGTCCGGGAATCAGAGATGGGGAATCAGAGGCGGGGAATCAAATATGGGGAATCAGAGGTGGGGAATCAGAGGCGGGGAAAAAGAGGCGGTGAATCAGATATGGGGAATCAGAGGTGGCGAATCAGAGGTTGAGAATCAGAGATGGGGAATCAGAGGTGGGGAATCAGAGGTTGGGAATCAGAAGCAGGGAATCAGAGGCGGGGAATCAGAGGCGGGGAATCAGAGGCAGGGAATCTGATGTGCGGAATCGGAGATGGGGAATCAGAGGCAGGGAATCAGGGGCGGGGAATCAGAGGCGGAGAATCAGAGGCCGGGAATCAGATATGGGGAAACAGAGGCGGGGAATCAGAGGCGGGGAGACAGAGGCGGGGAATCAGATATGGGGAATCAGAGGTGGGGAATCAGAGGTTGGGAATCAGAGGCAGGGAATCAGAGGTTGGGAATCAGATGCAGGGAATCAGATGCGGGGAATCAGAGGTGGGGAATCAGAGCTGGGGAATCAGAGGTGGGGAATCAGAGTTGGGGAATCAGAGTCGGGGACTTAGATATGGGGAAACAGAGGCGGGGAATCAGAGGCGGGGAAACAGACGCGGGGAATCAGAGGCGGGGATTCAGAGCTGGGGAATCAGAGGCGGGGAATCAGAGTTGGGGAATCAGAGGCGGGGAATCAGATATGGGGAATCAGAGGCGGGGAATCAGAGGCGGGGAAACAGAGGCAGGGAATCAGATATGGGGAATCAGAGGTGGGGTATCAGGGGCAGGGAATCAGTGACAGGGATTCAGAGGCGGGGAATCAGAGGCGGGGAATCAGAGGCAGGGAATCAGACACGGGGAATCAGATATGGGGAAACAGAGGCGGGGAATCAGAGGCGGGCAAACAGAGGCGGGGAATTAGATATGGGGAATCAGAGGTGGGGAATCAGAGGTGGTGAATCAGAGATGGGGAATCACAGGCGGGGAATCAGAGGCAGGGAATAGAACGCGGGGAATCAGAGGCGGGGAATCAGAGCTGGGGAATCAGAGGCGGGGAATCATAGTTGGGAATCAGAGGCGGGGAATCAGATATGGGGAAACAGAGGCGGGGAATCAAAGGCGGGGAAACAGAGGCGGGGAATCAGATATGGGGAATCGGTTGCGGGGAATCAGAGGCGGGGAATCAGAGCTGGGGAATCAGAGGCGGGGTATCAGAGTGGGGCATCTGAGGTGGGGAATTAGATATGGGGAAACAGAGGCGGGGAATCAGAGGCGGGGAAACAGAGGCGGGGAATCAGATATGGGGAATCAGAGGTGGGGAATCAGAGGCAGGGAATCAGATGTGCGGAATCAGAGATGGGGAATCAGAGGCAGGGAATCAGAATCAGAAGCGGGGAATCAGAGGCCGGGAATCAGAGGCCGGGATTCAGATGCCGGGAATAAGAGGCCGGGAATCAGAGGTGGGGAATCAGAGTCCGGGAATCAGAGATGGGGATTCAGAGGCGGGGAATGATATATGGGGAATCAGAGGCGGGGAATCAGAGGCGGGGTAACAGAGGTGGGGAATCAGATATGGGGAATCAGAGGTGGCGAATCAAAGGCGGTGAATAAGAGATGGGGAATCAGAGGCGGGGAATCAGAGGAAGGGAATCAAACACGGGGAATCAGAGGCGGGGAATCAGAGCTGGGGAATCAGAGGCGGGGAATCAGAGTTGGGGAATCAGAGGCGGGGAATCAGATATGGGGAAACAGGGGCGGGGAATCAGAGGCAGTGAAACAGAGGCGGGGAATCAGATATGGGGAATCAGGGGTGGGGAATCAGAGCTTGGGAATCAGAGGCAGGGAATCAGAGGCGTGGAAACAGAGGCGGGGATTCAGATGTGGTGAATCAGAGATGGGGAATCAGAGGCAGGGAATCAGAATCAGAAGCGGGGTATCAGTGGCCGGGAATCAGAGGAAGGTAATCAGAGGCAGGGGATCAAACACGTGGAATCAGAGGCTGGGAATCAGAGCTGGGGAATCAGAGGCGGGGAATCAGAGCTGGGGAATCACAGGCGGGGAATCAGAGATGGGGAATCAGAGGCGGGGAATCAGAGGCAGGGAATCAGATGCGGGGAATCAGAGGCGGGGAATCAGAGCTGGCGAATCAGAGGCGGGGAATCAGAGGTGGGCAATCAGAGGATGGGAATCAGATATGGGGAATCAGAGGCGGGGAATCAGAGCTGGGGAATCACAGGCGGTGAAACAGAGGCGGGGAATCAGATATTGGGAATCAGAGGTGGGGAATCAGAGGTTGGGAATCAGAGGCCTGGAATCAGAGGCGTGGAATCAGAGGCAGGGAATCAGATGCGGGGAATCAGAGGAGGGGAATCAGAGCTGGGGAATCAGAGGCGGGGTATTAGAGTTGGGGAATCAGAGGCGGGGAATCAGACGCGGGGAATCAGAGGGGGGGAATCATAGCTGGCGAATCAGAGGCGGGGAATCAGAGGTGGGCAATCAGAGGCCGGGAATCAGAGGTGGTGAATCAGAGATGGGGAATCAGAGGCGGGGAATCAGTGGCAGGGAATCAGATATGGGGAATCAGAGGCGTGGAATCAGAGGCAGGGAATCAGACACGGGGAATCAGACACGGGGAATCAGAGGTGGGGAATCAGAGATGGGGAATCAGAGGCGGTGAATGAGAGATGGGGAATCAGAGGCAGGGAATCAGAGGCGGGGAATCAGATATGGGGTATAAGAGGTGGGGAATCAGGGGCGGGGAATCAGTGGCAGGGAATCAGAGGAGGGGATTCAGAGGCGGGGAATCAGAGGCAGGGAATCAGACACTGGGAATCAGAGGCGGTGAATCAGGGATGGGGAATGAGAGGCCGGGAAACAGAGGTGGGGAATCAGAGACCGGGAATCAGAGATGGGGAATCAGAGGCGGGGAATCAGATATTTGGAATCAGAGGCGGGGAATCAGAAGCGGGGAAACAGAGGCGGTGAATCAGATATTCGGAATCAGAGGTTGCGAATCAGAGGTAGAGAATCAGAGATGGGGAAGCAGAGGTGGGGAATCAGATGTGATGAATTAGAGATGGGGAATCAGAGGCGGGGTATCAGAGGTGCCAATCAGAGGCGGGGAAACAGAGGCGGGGAATCAGATATGGGGTATCAGAGGTGGGGAATCAGGCGCGGGGAATCAGTGGCAGGGAATCAGAGGCGGGGATTCAGAGGCGGGGAATCAGAGGCAGGGAATCAGACACTGGGAGTCAGAGGCGGTGAATCAGGGATTGGGAATCAGAGGCCGGGAAACAGAGGTGGGGAATCAGAGACCGGGAATCAGAGATGGGGAATCAGAGGCGGGGAATCAGATATGGGGAATCAGAGGCGGGGAATCAGAGGCAGGGAAACAGAGGCGGTGAATCAGATATTGGGAATCAGAGGTGGCGAATCAGAGGTAGAGAATCGGAGATGGGGAAGCAGAGGTGGGGAATCAGATGTGATGAATTAGAGATGGGGAATCAGAGGCGGGGTATCAGAGGTGCCAATCAGAGGCGGGGAAACAGAGGCGGGGAATCAGATATGGGGAATCAGAGGTGGGGAATAAGAGGTTGCGAATCAGAGGCAGGGAATCAGAGGCGGGGAATCAGAGGCGGGGAATCAGAGGCAGGGAATCGGATGTGCGGAATCAGAGATGGGGTATCAGAGGTGGGGAATCAGAGGTGGTGAGTCAGACATGGGGAATCAGAGGCGGGGAATCAGAGGCAGGGAATCAGATGCGGGGAATCAGAGGCGGGGAATCAGAGCTGGCGAATCAGAGGCGGGGAATCAGAGGTGGGCAATCAGAGGATGGGAATCAGATATGGGGAATCAGAGGCGGGGAATCAGAGCTGGGGAATCACAGGCGGGGAAACAGAGGCGGGGAATCAGAGGCGGTGAAACAGAGGCGGGGAATCAGATATTGGGAATCAGAGGTGGGGAATCAGAGGTTGGGAATCAGAGGCCTGGAATCAGAGGCGTGGAATCAGAGGCAGGGAATCAGATGCGGGGAATCAGAGGAGGGGAATCAGAGCTGGGGAATCAGAGGCGGGGTATTAGAGTTGGGGAATCAGAGGCGGGGAATCAGACGCGGGGAATCAGAGGGGGGGAATCATAGCTGGCGAATCAGAGGCGGGGAATCAGAGGTGGGCAATCAGAGGCCGGGAATCAGAGGTGGTGAATCAGAGATGGGGAATCAGAGGCGGGGAATCAGTGGCAGGGAATCAGATATGGGGAATCAGAGGCGTGGAATCAGAGGCAGGGAATCAGACACGGGGAATCAGACACGGGGAATCAGAGGTGGGGAATCAGAGATGGGGAATCAGAGGCGGTGAATGAGAGATGGGGAATCAGAGGCAGGGAATCAGAGGCGGGGAATCAGATATGGGGTATAAGAGGTGGGGAATCAGGGGCGGGGAATCAGTGGCAGGGAATCAGAGGAGGGGATTCAGAGGCGGGGAATCAGAGGCAGGGAATCAGACACTGGGAATCAGAGGCGGTGAATCAGGGATGGGGAATGAGAGGCCGGGAAACAGAGGTGGGGAATCAGAGACCGGGAATCAGAGATGGGGAATCAGAGGCGGGGAATCAGATATTTGGAATCAGAGGCGGGGAATCAGAAGCGGGGAAACAGAGGCGGTGAATCAGATATTCGGAATCAGAGGTTGCGAATCAGAGGTAGAGAATCAGAGATGGGGAAGCAGAGGTGGGGAATCAGATGTGATGAATTAGAGATGGGGAATCAGAGGCGGGGTATCAGAGGTGCCAATCAGAGGCGGGGAAACAGAGGCGGGGAATCAGATATGGGGTATCAGAGGTGGGGAATCAGGCGCGGGGAATCAGTGGCAGGGAATCAGAGGCGGGGATTCAGAGGCGGGGAATCAGAGGCAGGGAATCAGACACTGGGAGTCAGAGGCGGTGAATCAGGGATTGGGAATCAGAGGCCGGGAAACAGAGGTGGGGAATCAGAGACCGGGAATCAGAGATGGGGAATCAGAGGCGGGGAATCAGATATGGGGAATCAGAGGCGGGGAATCAGAGGCAGGGAAACAGAGGCGGTGAATCAGATATTGGGAATCAGAGGTGGCGAATCAGAGGTAGAGAATCGGAGATGGGGAAGCAGAGGTGGGGAATCAGATGTGATGAATTAGAGATGGGGAATCAGAGGCGGGGTATCAGAGGTGCCAATCAGAGGCGGGGAAACAGAGGCGGGGAATCAGATATGGGGAATCAGAGGTGGGGAATAAGAGGTTGCGAATCAGAGGCAGGGAATCAGAGGCGGGGAATCAGAGGCGGGGAATCAGAGGCAGGGAATCGGATGTGCGGAATCAGAGATGGGGTATCAGAGGTGGGGAATCAGAGGTGGTGAGTCAGACATGGGGAATCAGAGGCGGGGAATCAGAGGCAGGGAATCAGAAACGGGGAATCAGAGGCGGGCAATCATAACTGGCGAATCAGAGGAGGGGAATCAGTGGTGGGGAATCAGAGGCGGGGAATCAGATATGGTGAATCAGAGGTGGGGAATCAGAGGCGGGGAAACAGAGGCCGGGAATCAGATATGTTGTATCACAGGTGGGGAATCAGAGGCGGGAAATCAGAGCTGGGGTTTCAGAGGCGGGGAAATCAGAGTTGGGGAATCAGAGTCCGGGAATCAGAGATGGGAAATCAGAGGAGGGGAATCAAATATGGGGAATCAGAGGCGGGGAATCAGAGTTGGGGAATGAGTCCGGGAATCAGAGATGGGGAATCAGAGGCGGGGAATCAAATATGGGGAATCAGAGGCGGGGAATCAGATGCGGGGAAACAGAGGCGGTGAATCAGATATGGGCAATCAGAGGTGGCGAATCAGAGGTAGAGAATCAGAGATGGGGAAGCAGAGGTGGGGAATCAGATGTGATGAATTAGAGATGGGGAATCAGAGGCGGGGTATCAGAGGCGGGGAATCAGAGTTGGGGAATCAGAGGAGGGGAATCAGATATGGGGAAACAGAGGCCGGGAATCAGAGGCAGGGAAACAGAGGCGGGGAATCAGATATGGGGAATCAGAGGTGGGGAATTAGAGGTTGCGAATCAGAGGCAGGGAATCAGAGGCGGGGAATCAGAGGCGGGGAATCAGAGGCAGGGAATCGGATGAGCAGAATCAGAGTTGGGGAAACAGAGGTGGGGAATCAGAGATGGGGAATCAGAGGTGGGGATTCCGAGGTGGTGAATCAGAGAAGGGGAATCAGAGGCTGGGAATCAGAGGCAGGGAATTAGACGCAGGGAATAAGAGGCGGGGAATCATAGCTGGCGAATTAGAGGAGGGGTATCAGAGTTGGGGAATCAGAGGCGGGGAATCATATATGGGGAATCAGAGGTGGGGAATCAGGGGCAGGGAATCAGTGGCAGGGAATCAGAGGCGGGGAATCATAGCTGGTGAATTAGACGAAGGGAATCAGAGTTGGGGAAACAGAGGCGGGGAATCAGATATGGGGAATCAGAGGTAGGGAATCAGGGGCAGGGAATCAGTGGCAGGGAATCAGACGCGGGGAATCAGAGGCGGGGAATCAGAGGCAGGGAATCAGACACGGGGAATCAGAGGCGGGGAATCAGAGATGGGGAATCAGAGGCGGGGAATCAGAGGCAGGGAATCAGTGGCCGGGAATCAGATGCTGGGAATAAGAGGCCGGGAATCAGAGGTGGGGAAACAGAGGCGGGGAATCAGATATGGGGAATCAGAGGTGGGGAATCAGGGGCGGGGAATCAGTGGCAGGGAATCAGAGGCCGGGAATAAAAGACGGAGAATCAAAGCTGGGGAATCAGAGGCGGGGAATCAGAGTTGGGGAATCAGAGGAGGGGAATCAGATATCGGGAAACAGAGGCCGGGAATCAGAGGCAGGGAAACAGAGGCGGGGAATCAGATATGGGGAATCAGAGGTGGGGAATTAGAGGTTGCGAATCAGAGGCGGGGAATCAGAGGCGGGGAATCAGAGGCACGGAATCGGATGTGCGGAATCAGAGATGGGTAATCAGAGGTGGGGATTCAGAGGTGGTGAATCAGAGAAGGGGAATCAGAGGCTGGGTATCAGAGGCATGGAATCAGACGCAGGGAATCAGAGGCGGGGAATCATAGCTGGCGAATTCGAGGAGGGGAATCAGAGTTGGGGAATCAGAGGCGGGGAATCAGATATGGGGAAACAGAGGCGGGGAATCAGAGGCGGGGAAACAGAGGCGGGGAATCAGATATGGGGAATCAGAGGTGGGGAATCAGAGGCAGGGAATCAGATGTGCGGAATCAGAGATGGGGAATCAGAGGCAGGGAATCAGAATCAGAAGCAGGGAATCAGAGGCCGGGAATCAGAGGCCGGAATCAGATGCTGGGAATCAGAGGCCTGGAATCAGAGGCGGGGAATCAGAGGCAGGGAATCAGATGCGGGGAATCAGTGGCCGGGAATCAGAGGAAGGTAATCAGAGGCAGGGGATCAAACACGTGGAATCAGAGGCTGGGAATCAGAGCTGGGGAATCAGAGGCGGGGAATCAGAGCTGGGGAATCACAGGCGGGGAATCAGAGATGGGGAATCAGAGGCGGGGAATCAGAGGCAGGGAATCAGATGCGGGGAATCAGAGGCGGGGAATCAGAGCTGGCGAATCAGAGGCGGGGAATCAGAGGTGGGCAATCAGAGGATGGGAATCAGATATGGGGAATCAGAGGCGGGGAATCAGAGCTGGGGAATCACAGGCGGGGAAACAGAGGCGGGGAATCAGAGGCGGTGAAACAGAGGCGGGGAATCAGATATTGGGAATCAGAGGTGGGGAATCAGAGGTTGGGAATCAGAGGCCTGGAACCAGAGGCGTGGAATCAGAGGCAGGGAATCAGATGCGGGGAATCAGAGGAGGGGAATCAGAGCTGGGGAATCAGAGGCGGGGTATTAGAGTTGGGGAATCAGAGGCGGGGAATCAGACGCGGGGAATCAGAGGGGGGGAATCATAGCTGGCGAATCAGAGGCGGGGAATCAGAGGTGGGCAATCAGAGGCCGGGAATCAGAGGTGGTGAATCAGAGATGGGGAATCAGAGGCGGGGAATCAGTGGCAGGGAATCAGATATGGGGAATCAGAGGCGTGGAATCAGAGGCAGGGAATCAGACACGGGGAATCAGACACGGGGAATCAGAGGTGGGGAATCAGAGATGGGGAATCAGAGGCGGTGAATGAGAGATGGGGAATCAGAGGCAGGGAATCAGAGGCGGGGAATCAGATATGGGGTATAAGAGGTGGGGAATCAGGGTCGGGGAATCAGTGGCAGGGAATCAGAGGAGGGGATTCAGAGGCGGGGAATCAGAGGCAGGGAATCAGACACTGGGAATCAGAGGCGGTGAATCAGGGATGGGGAATGAGAGGCCGGGAAACAGAGGTGGGGAATCAGAGACCGGGAATCAGAGATGGGGAATCAGAGGCGGGGAATCAGATATTTGGAATCAGAGGCGGGGAATCAGAAGCGGGGAAACAGAGGCGGTGAATCAGATATTCGGAATCAGAGGTTGCGAATCAGAGGTAGAGAATCAGAGATGGGGAAGCAGAGGTGGGGAATCAGATGTGATGAATTAGAGATGGGGATTCAGAGGCGGGGTATCAGAGGTGCCAATCAGAGGCGGGGAAACAGAGGCGGGGAATCAGATATGGGGTATCAGAGGTGGGGAATCAGGCGCGGGGAATCAGTGGCAGGGAATCAGAGGCGGGGATTCAGAGGCGGGGAATCAGAGGCAGGGAATCAGACACTGGGAGTCAGAGGCGGTGAATCAGGGATTGGGAATCAGAGGCCGGGAAACAGAGGTGGGGAATCAGAGACCGGGAATCAGAGATGGGGAATCAGAGGCGGGGAATCAGATATGGGGAATCAGAGGCGGGGAATCAGAGGCAGGGAAACAGAGGCGGTGAATCAGATATTGGGAATCAGAGGTGGCGAATCAGAGGTAGAGAATCGGAGATGGGGAAGCAGAGGTGGGGAATCAGATGTGATGAATTAGAGATGGGGAATCAGAGGCGGGGTATCAGAGGTGCCAATCAGAGGCGGGGAAACAGAGGCGGGGAATCAGATATGGGGAATCAGAGGTGGGGAATAAGAGGTTGCGAATCAGAGGCAGGGAATCAGAGGCGGGGAATCAGAGGCGGGGAATCAGAGGCAGGGAATCGGATGTGCGGAATCAGAGATGGGGTATCAGAGGTGGGGAATCAGAGGTGGTGAGTCAGACATGGGGAATCAGAGGCGGGGAATCAGAGGCAGGGAATCAGAAACGGGGAATCAGAGGCGGGCAATCATAACTGGCGAATCAGAGGAGGGGAATCAGTGGTGGGGAATCAGAGGCGGGGAATCAGATATGGTGAATCAGAGGTGGGGAATCAGAGGCGGGGAAACAGAGGCCGGGAATCAGATATGTTGTATCACAGGTGGGGAATCAGAGGCGGGAAATCAGAGCTGGGGTTTCAGAGGCGGGGAAATCAGAGTTGGGGAATCAGAGTCCGGGAATCAGAGATGGGAAATCAGAGGAGGGGAATCAAATTTGGGGAATCAGAGGCGGGGAATCAGAGTTGGGGAATGAGTCCGGGAATCAGAGATGGGGAATCAGAGGCGGGGAATCAAATATGGGGAATCAGAGGCGGGGAATCAGATGCGGGGAAACAGAGGCGGTGAATCAGATATGGGCAATCAGAGGTGGCGAATCAGAGGTAGAGAATCAGAGATGGGGAAGCAGAGGTGGGGAATCAGATGTGATGAATTAGAGATGGGGAATCAGAGGCGGGGTATCAGAGGCGGGGAATCAGAGTTGGGGAATCAGAGGAGGGGAATCAGATATGGGGAAACAGAGGCCGGGAATCAGAGGCAGGGAAACAGAGGCGGGGAATCAGATATGGGGAATCAGAGGTGGGGAATTAGAGGTTGCGAATCAGAGGCAGGGAATCAGAGGCGGGGAATCAGAGGCGGGGAATCAGAGGCAGGGAATCGGATGAGCAGAATCAGAGTTGGGGAAACAGAGGTGGGGAATCAGATATGGGGAATCAGAGGTGGTGAATCAAAGGCGGTGAATCAGAGATGGGGAATCAGAGGCGGGGAATCAAAGGCAGGGAATCAGATGCGGGGATTCAGAGGCGGGGTATCAGAGCTGGCGAATCAGAGGCGGGGAATCAGAGGTGGGCAATCAGAGCCGGGGAATCAGATATGGGGAATCAGATGCGGGGAATCAGAGGCGGGGAAACAGAGGCGGGGAATCAGATATGGGGAATCAGAGGTGGGGAATCAGAGGTTGTGAATCAGAGGGAGGGAATCAGACGCGGGGAATCAGAGGCGGGGATTCAGAGCTGGGGAATCAGAGGCGGGGAATCAGAGTTGTGGAATCAGAGGCAGGGATTCAGATATGGGGAATCAGAGGCGGGGAATCAGAGGCGGAGAAACAGAGGCGGGGAATCAGATATGGGGAATCAGAGGTGGGGAATCAGGGGCAGGGAATCAGTGGCAGGGAATCAGAGGCGGGGAATCAGAGCTGGGGAATCAGATGCGGGGATTCAGAGTTGGGGAATCAGAGGCGGGGAAACAGAGGCGGGGAATCAGATATGGGGAATCAGAGGTGGGGAATTAGAGGTTGGGAATCAGAAGCAGGGAATCAGAGGCGGGGAATCAGAGGCGGGGAATCAGAGGCAGGGAATCCGATGTGCGGAATCGGAGATGGGGAATCAGAGGCAGGGAATCAGAGGCGGGGAATCAGAGGCGGAGAATCAGAGGCCGGGAATCAGATATGGGGAAACAGAGGCGGGGAATCAGAGGCGGGGAAACAGAGGCGGGGAATCAGATATGGGGAATCAGAGGTGGGGAATCAGAGGTTGGGAATCAGAGGCAGGGAATCAGAGGCTGGGAATCAGATGCAGGGAATCAGATGCGGGGAATCAGAGGCGGGGAATCAGAGCTGGGGAATCAGAGGTGGGGAATCAGAGTTGGGGAATCAGAGTCGGGGACTTAGATATGGGGAAACAGAGGCGGGGAATCAGAGGCGGGGAAACAGACGCGGGAATCAGAGGCGGGGATTCAGAGCTGGGGAATCAGAGGCGGGGAATCAGAGTTGGGGAATCAGAGGCGGGGATTCAGATATGGGGAATCAGAGGCGGGGAATCAGAGGCGGGGAAACAGAGGCAGGGAATCAGAGGTGGTGAATCAGAGATGGGGAATCAGAGGCGGGGAATCAGTGGCAGGGAATCAGATATGGGGAATCAGAGGCGTGGAATCAGAGGCAGGGAATCAGACACGGGGAATCAGACACGGGGAATCAGAGGTGGGGAATCAGAGATGGGGAATCAGAGGCGGTGAATGAGAGATGGGGAATCAGAGGCAGGGAATCAGAGGCGGGGAATCAGATATGGGGTATAAGAGGTGGGGAATCAGGGTCGGGGAATCAGTGGCAGGGAATCAGAGGAGGGGATTCAGAGGCGGGGAATCAGAGGCAGGGAATCAGACACTGGGAATCAGAGGCGGTGAATCAGGGATGGGGAATGAGAGGCCGGGAAACAGAGGTGGGGAATCAGAGACCGGGAATCAGAGATGGGGAATCAGAGGCGGGGAATCAGATATTTGGAATCAGAGGCGGGGAATCAGAAGCGGGGAAACAGAGGCGGTGAATCAGATATTCGGAATCAGAGGTTGCGAATCAGAGGTAGAGAATCAGAGATGGGGAAGCAGAGGTGGGGAATCAGATGTGATGAATTAGAGATGGGGAATCAGAGGCGGGGTATCAGAGGTGCCAATCAGAGGCGGGGAAACAGAGGCGGGGAATCAGATATGGGGTATCAGAGGTGGGGAATCAGGCGCGGGGAATCAGTGGCAGGGAATCAGAGGCGGGGATTCAGAGGCGGGGAATCAGAGGCAGGGAATCAGACACTGGGAGTCAGAGGCGGTGAATCAGGGATTGGGAATCAGAGGCCGGGAAACAGAGGTGGGGAATCAGAGACCGGGAATCAGAGATGGGGAATCAGAGGCGGGGAATCAGATATGGGGAATCAGAGGCGGGGAATCAGAGGCAGGGAAACAGAGGCGGTGAATCAGATATTGGGAATCAGAGGTGGCGAATCAGAGGTAGAGAATCGGAGATGGGGAAGCAGAGGTGGGGAATCAGATGTGATGAATTAGAGATGGGGAATCAGAGGCGGGGTATCAGAGGTGCCAATCAGAGGCGGGGAAACAGAGGCGGGGAATCAGATATGGGGAATCAGAGGTGGGGAATAAGAGGTTGCGAATCAGAGGCAGGGAATCAGAGGCGGGGAATCAGAGGCGGGGAATCAGAGGCAGGGAATCGGATGTGCGGAATCAGAGATGGGGTATCAGAGGTGGGGAATCAGAGGTGGTGAGTCAGACATGGGGAATCAGAGGCGGGGAATCAGAGGCAGGGAATCAGAAACGGGGAATCAGAGGCGGGCAATCATAACTGGCGAATCAGAGGAGGGGAATCAGTGGTGGGGAATCAGAGGCGGGGAATCAGATATGGTGAATCAGAGGTGGGGAATCAGAGGCGGGGAAACAGAGGCCGGGAATCAGATATGTTGTATCACAGGTGGGGAATCAGAGGCGGGAAATCAGAGCTGGGGTTTCAGAGGCGGGGAAATCAGAGTTGGGGAATCAGAGTCCGGGAATCAGAGATGGGAAATCAGAGGAGGGGAATCAAATTTGGGGAATCAGAGGCGGGGAATCAGAGTTGGGGAATGAGTCCGGGAATCAGAGATGGGGAATCAGAGGCGGGGAATCAAATATGGGGAATCAGAGGCGGGGAATCAGATGCGGGGAAACAGAGGCGGTGAATCAGATATGGGCAATCAGAGGTGGCGAATCAGAGGTAGAGAATCAGAGATGGGGAAGCAGAGGTGGGGAATCAGATGTGATGAATTAGAGATGGGGAATCAGAGGCGGGGTATCAGAGGCGGGGAATCAGAGTTGGGGAATCAGAGGAGGGGAATCAGATATGGGGAAACAGAGGCCGGGAATCAGAGGCAGGGAAACAGAGGCGGGGAATCAGATATGGGGAATCAGAGGTGGGGAATTAGAGGTTGCGAATCAGAGGCAGGGAATCAGAGGCGGGGAATCAGAGGCGGGGAATCAGAGGCAGGGAATCGGATGAGCAGAATCAGAGTTGGGGAAACAGAGGTGGGGAATCAGATATGGGGAATCAGAGGTGGTGAATCAAAGGCGGTGAATCAGAGATGGGGAATCAGAGGCGGGGAATCAAAGGCAGGGAATCAGATGCGGGGATTCAGAGGCGGGGTATCAGAGCTGGCGAATCAGAGGCGGGGAATCAGAGGTGGGCAATCAGAGCCGGGGAATCAGATATGGGGAATCAGATGCGGGGAATCAGAGGCGGGGAAACAGAGGCGGGGAATCAGATATGGGGAATCAGAGGTGGGGAATCAGAGGTTGTGAATCAGAGGGAGGGAATCAGACGCGGGGAATCAGAGGCGGGGATTCAGAGCTGGGGAATCAGAGGCGGGGAATCAGAGTTGTGGAATCAGAGGCAGGGATTCAGATATGGGGAATCAGAGGCGGGGAATCAGAGGCGGAGAAACAGAGGCGGGGAATCAGATATGGGGAATCAGAGGTGGGGAATCAGGGGCAGGGAATCAGTGGCAGGGAATCAGAGGCGGGGAATCAGAGCTGGGGAATCAGATGCGGGGATTCAGAGTTGGGGAATCAGAGGCGGGGAAACAGAGGCGGGGAATCAGATATGGGGAATCAGAGGTGGGGAATTAGAGGTTGGGAATCAGAAGCAGGGAATCAGAGGCGGGGAATCAGAGGCGGGGAATCAGAGGCAGGGAATCCGATGTGCGGAATCGGAGATGGGGAATCAGAGGCAGGGAATCAGAGGCGGGGAATCAGAGGCGGAGAATCAGAGGCCGGGAATCAGATATGGGGAAACAGAGGCGGGGAATCAGAGGCGGGGAAACAGAGGCGGGGAATCAGATATGGGGAATCAGAGGTGGGGAATCAGAGGTTGGGAATCAGAGGCAGGGAATCAGAGGCTGGGAATCAGATGCAGGGAATCAGATGCGGGGAATCAGAGGCGGGGAATCAGAGCTGGGGAATCAGAGGTGGGGAATCAGAGTTGGGGAATCAGAGTCGGGGACTTAGATATGGGGAAACAGAGGCGGGGAATCAGAGGCGGGGAAACAGACGCGGGAATCAGAGGCGGGGATTCAGAGCTGGGGAATCAGAGGCGGGGAATCAGAGTTGGGGAATCAGAGGCGGGGATTCAGATATGGGGAATCAGAGGCGGGGAATCAGAGGCGGGGAAACAGAGGCAGGGAATCAGATATGGGGAATCAGAGGTGGGGTATCAGGGGCAGGGAATCAGTGGCAGGGAATCAGAGGCGGGGAATCGGAGGCGGGGAATCAGAGGCAGGGAATCAGACACGGGGAATCAGATATGGGGAAACAGAGGCGGGGAATCAGAGGCGGGCAAACAGAGGCGGGGAATTAGATATGGGGAATCAGAGGTGGGGAATCAGAGGTGGTGAATCAGAGATGGGGAATCACAGGCGGGGAATCAGAGGCAGGGAATAGAACGCGGGGAATCAGAGGCGGGGAATCAGAGCTGGGGAATCAGAGGCGGGGAATCATAGTTGGGAATCAGAGGCGGGGAATCAGATATGGGGAAACAGAGGCGGGGATTCAAAGGCGGGGAAACAGAGGCGGGGAGTCAGATATGGGGAATAGGATGCGGGGAATCAGAGGCGGGGAATCAGAGCTGGGGAATCAGAGGCGGGGTATTAGAGTTGGGGCATCTGAGGTGGGGAATTAGATATGGGGTAACAGAGGCGGGGAATCAGAGGCGGGGAAACAGAGGCGGGGAATCAGATATGGGGAATCAGAGGTGGGGAATCAGAGGCAGGGAATCAGATGTGCGGAATCAGAGATGGGGAATCAGAGGCAGGGAATCAGAATCAGAAGCGGGGAATCAGAGGCCGGGAATCAGAGGCCGGGATTCAGATGCTGGGAATAAGAGGCCGGGAATCAGAGGTGGCGAAAAAGAGTCCGGGAATCAGAGATGGGGATTCAGAGGCGGGGAATGATATATGGGGAATCAGAGGCGGGGAAACAGAGGCGGGGTAACAGAGGTGGGGAATCAGATATGGGGAATCAGAGGTGGCGAATCAAAGGCGGTGAATCAGAGATGGGGAATCAGAGGCAGGGAATCAGAGGCAGGGAATCAAACACGGGGAATCAGAGGCGGGGAATCAGAGCTGGGGAATCAGAGGCGGGGAATCAGAGTTGGGGAATCAGAGGCGGGGAATCAGATATGGGGAAACAGGGGCGGGGAATCAGAGGCAGGGAAACAGAGGCGGGGAATCAGATATGGGGAATCAGGGGTGGGGAATCAGAGGTTGGGAATCAGAGGCAGGGAATCAGAGGCGTGGAAACACAGGCGGGGATTCAGATGTGGTGAATCAGAGATGGGGAATCAGAGGCAGGGAATCAGAATCAGAAGCGGGGTATCAGTGGCCGGGAATCAGAGGAAGGTAATCAGAGGCAGGGGATCAAACACGGGGAATCAGAGGCTGGGAATCAGAGCTGGGGAATCAGAGGCAGGGAATCAGAGCTGGGGAATCAGAGGCGGGGAATCAGATATGGGGAAATAGAGGCGGGGAATCAGAGGCGGGGAAACAGAGGCGGGGAATCAGACATGGGGAATCGGATGCGGGGAATCAGAGGCGGGGAATCAGAGCGGGGGAATCAGAGGCGGGGAATCAGAGTTGGGGCATCAGAGGTGGGGAATTAGATATGGGGAAACAGAGGCGGGGAATCAGAGGCGGGGAAACAGAGGCGGGGAATCAGATATGGGGAATCAGAGGTGGGGAATCAGAGGCAGGGAATCAGATTTGCGGAATCAGAGATGGGGAATCAGAGGCAGGGAATCAGAATCAGAAGCGGGGAATCAGAGTCCGGGAATCAGAGGCCGGGAATCAGATGCTGGGAATAAGAGGCCGGGAATCAGAGGTGGGGAATCAGAGTCCGGGAATCAGAGATGGGGATTCAGAGGCGGGGAATGAGATATGGAGAATCAGAGGCGGGGAATCAGAGGCGGGGAAACAGAGGTGGGGAATCAGATATGGGGAATCAGAGGTGGCGAATCAAAGGCGGTGAATCAGAGATGGGGAATCAGAGGCGGGGAATCAGAGGCAGGGAATCAGATGCGGGGATTCAGAGGCGGGGAATCAGAGCTGGCGAATCAGAGGCGGGGAATCAGAGGTGGGCAATCAGAGCCGGGGAATCAGATATGGGGAATCAGATGCGGGGAATCAGAGGCGGGGAAACAGAGGCGGGGAATCAGATATGGGGAATCAGAGGTGGGGAATCAGAGGTTGTGAATCAGAGGGAGGGAATCAGACGCTGGGAATCAGAGGCGGGGATTCAGAGCTGGGGAATCAGAGGCGGGGAATCAGAGTTGTGGAATCAGAGGCAGGGAATCAGATATGGGGAATCAGAGGCGGGGAATCAGAGGCGGAGAAACAGAGGCGGGGAATCAGATATGGGGAATCAGAGGTGGGGAATCAGGGGCAGGGAATCAGTGGCAGGGAATCAGAGGCGGGGAATCTGAGGCGGGGAATCAGAGGCAGGGAATCAGACACGGGGAATCAGAGGCGGGGAATCAGAGATGGCGAATCAGAGGCGGGGAATCAGAGGCAGGGAATCGGACGCCGGGAATCAGAGGCGGGGAATCAGAGGCAGGGAATCGGACGCCGGGAATCAGAGGCGGGGAATCAGAGCTGGGGAATCAGAGGCGGGGAATCAGAGTTGGGGAATCAGAGGCGGGGAATCAGATATGGGGAAATAGAGGCGGGGAATCAGATATGGGGAATCAGAGGTGTGGAATCAGAGGTTGGGAATCAGAGGCAGGGAATCAGAGGCGGGGAAACAGAGGCGGGGAATCAGATATGGGGAATCAGAGGTGGCGAATCAAAGGCGGTGAAACAGAGATGGGGAATCAGGGCAGGGAATCAGAGGCAGGGAATCAGAGCTGGGGAAACAGAGGCGGGGAATCAGATATGGGGAATCAGAGGTGGGGAATCAGGGGCGGGGAATCAGTGGCAGGGAATCAGAGCTGGGGAATCAGAGGTGGGGAATCAGAGCTGGGGAAACAGAGGCGGGGAATCAGATATGGGGAATCAGAGGTGGGGAATCAGGGGCGGGGAATCAGTGGCAGGGAATCAGAGGCCGGGAATAAAAGGCGGGGAATCAGAGCTGGGGAATCAGAGGCGGGGAATCAGAGTTGGGGAATCAGAGGAGGGGAATCAGATATGGGGAAACAGAGGCCGGGAATCAGAGGCAGGGAAACAGAGGCAGGGAATCAGATATGGGGAATCAGAGGTGGGGAATTGGAGGTTGCGTATCAGAGGCGGGGTATCAGAGGCGGGGAATCAGAGGCAGGGAATCGGATGTGCGGAATCAGAGATGGGGAATCAGAGGTGGGGATTCAGAGGTGGTGAATCAGAGAAGGGGAATCAGAGGCTGGGAATCAGAGGCAGGGAATCAGACGCAGGGAATCAGAGGCGGGGAATCATAGCTTGCGAATTAGAGGAGGGGAATCAGTGTTGGGGAATCAGAGGCGGGGAATCAGATATGGGGAAACAGAGGCGGGGAATCAGAGGCGGGGAAACAGAGGCGGGGAATCAGATATGGGGAATCAGAGGTGGGGAATCAGAGGCAGGGAATCAGATGTGCAGAATCAGAGATGGGGAATCAGAGGCAGGGAATCAGAATCAGAAGCAGGGAATCAGTGGCAGGGAATCAGAGGCCGGGAATAAAAGGCTGGGAACCAGAGGCAGGGAATCGGATGTGCGGAATCAGAGATGGGGAGTCAGAGGTGGGGATTCAGAGGTGGTGAATCAGAGAAGGGGAATCAGAGGCGGGGAATCAGAGGCAGGGAATCAGATGCAGGGAATCAGAGGCGGGGAATCATAGCTGGCGAATTAGAGGAGGGGAATCAGAGTTGGGGAATCAGAGGCGGGGAATCAGATATGGGGAAACAGAGGCGGGGAATCAGAGGTGGGGAAACAGAGGCGGGGAATCAGAGATGGGGAATCAGAGGTGGGGAATCAGGGGCAGGGAATCAGTGGCAGGGAATCAGACGCGGGGAATCAGAGGCGGGGAATCAGAGGCGGGGAATCAGAGGCGGGGAATCAGAGGCAGGGAATCGGATGTGCGGAATCAGAGATGGGGAATCAGAGGTGGGGATTCAGAGGTGGTGAATCAGAGAAGGGGAATCAGAGGCTGGGAATCAGAGGCAGGGAATTAGACGCAGGGAATAAGAGGCGGGGAATCATAGCTGGCGAATTAGAGGAGGGGTATCAGAGTTGGGGAATCAGAGGCGGGGAATCATATATGGGGAATCAGAGGTGGGGAATCAGGGGCAGGGAATCAGTGGCAGGGAATCAGAGGCGGGGAATCATAGCTGGTGAATTAGAGGAAGGGAATCAGAGTTGGGGAATCAGGGGCAGGGAATCAGTGGCAGGGAATCAGACGCGGGGAATCAGAGGCGGGGAATCAGAGGCGGGGAATCAGAGGCGGGGAATCAGAGGCAGGGAATCGGATGTGCGGAATCAGAGATGGGGAATCAGAGGTGGGGATTCCGAGGTGGTGAATCAGAGAAGGGGAATCAGAGGCTGGGAATCAGAGGCAGGGAATTAGACGCAGGGAATAAGAGGCGGGGAATCATAGCTGGCGAATTAGAGGAGGGGTATCAGAGTTGGGGAATCAGAGGCGGGGAATCATATATGGGGAATCAGAGGTGGGGAATCAGGGGCAGGGAATCAGTGGCAGGGAATCAGAGGCGGGGAATCATAGCTGGTGAATTAGACGAAGGGAATCAGAGTTGGGGAAACAGAGGCGGGGAATCAGATATGGGGAATCAGAGGTAGGGAATCAGGGGCAGGGAATCAGTGGCAGGGAATCAGACGCGGGGAATCAGAGGCGGGGAATCAGAGGCAGGGAATCAGACACGGGGAATCAGAGGCGGGGAATCAGAGATGGGGAATCAGAGGCGGGGAATCAGAGGCAGGGAATCAGTGGCCGGGAATCAGATGCTGGGAATAAGAGGCCGGGAATCAGAGGTGGGGAAACAGAGGCGGGGAATCAGATATGGGGAATCAGAGGTGGGGAATCAGGGGCGGGGAATCAGTGGCAGGGAATCAGAGGCCGGGAATAAAAGACGGAGAATCAAAGCTGGGGAATCAGAGGCGGGGAATCAGAGTTGGGGAATCAGAGGAGGGGAATCAGATATCGGGAAACAGAGGCCGGGAATCAGAGGCAGGGAAACAGAGGCGGGGAATCAGATATGGGGAATCAGAGGTGGGGAATTAGAGGTTGCGAATCAGAGGCGGGGAATCAGAGGCGGGGAATCAGAGGCACGGAATCGGATGTGCGGAATCAGAGATGGGTAATCAGAGGTGGGGATTCAGAGGTGGTGAATCAGAGAAGGGGAATCAGAGGCTGGGTATCAGAGGCATGGAATCAGACGCAGGGAATCAGAGGCGGGGAATCATAGCTGGCGAATTCGAGGAGGGGAATCAGAGTTGGGGAATCAGAGGCGGGGAATCAGATATGGGGAAACAGAGGCGGGGAATCAGAGGCGGGGAAACAGAGGCGGGGAATCAGATATGGGGAATCAGAGGTGGGGAATCAGAGGCAGGGAATCAGATGTGCGGAATCAGAGATGGGGAATCAGAGGCAGGGAATCAGAATCAGAAGCAGGGAATCAGAGGCCGGGAATCAGAGGCCGGAATCAGATGCTGGGAATCAGAGGCCTGGAATCAGAGGCGGGGAATCAGAGGCAGGGAATCAGATGCGGGGAATCAGAGGCGGGGAATCAGAGCTGGGGAATCAGAGGCAGGGTATTAGAGTTGGGGAATCAGAGGCGGGGAATCAGATATGGGGAAACAGAGGTGGGGAATCAGAGGCGGGGAAACAGAGGCAGGGAATCAGATATGGGGAATCAGAGGCGGGGAATCAGAGGTGGGGAATCATAGGCAGGGAATCGGATGTGCGGAATCAGAGATGGGGTGTCAGAGGTGGGGAATCAGAGGTGGTGAGTCAGAGATGGGGAATCAGAGGCGGGGAATCAGAGGCAGGGAATCAGAAACGGGGAATCAGAGGCGGGCAATCATAACTGGCGAATCAGAGGAGGGGAATCAGTGGTGGGGAATCAGAGGCGGGGAATCAGATATGGTGAATCAGAGGTGGGGAATCAGAGGCGGGGAAACAGAGGCCGGGAATCAGATATGTTGTATCAGAGGTGGGGAATCAGAGGCGGGAAATCAGAGCTGGGGAATCAGAGGCGGGGAAATCAGAGTTGGGGAATCAGAGTCCGGGAATCAGAGATGGGAAATCAGAGGAGGGGAATCAAATATGGGGAATCAGAGGCGGGGAATCAGAGTTGGGGAATCAGAGTCCGGGAATCAGAGATGGGGAATCAGAGGCGGGGAATCAAATATGGGGAATAAGAGGCGGGGAATCAGAGGCGGGGAAACAGAGGCGGTGAATCAGATATGGGGAATCAGAGGTGGCGAATCAGAGGCGGGAAACCAGAGCTGGGGAATCAGAGGCGGGGAATCAGAGTTGGGGAATCAGAGTCCGGGAATCAGAGATGGGGAATCAGAGGCGGGGAATCAGAGCTGGGGAATCAGAGGCGGGGAATCAGAGTTGGGGAATCAGAGTCCGGGAATCAGAGATGGGGAATCAGAGGCGGGGAATCAAATATGGGGAATCAGAGGTGGGGAATCAGAGGCGGGGAAAAAGAGGCGGTGAATCAGATATGGGGAATCAGAGGTGGCGAATCAGAGGTTGAGAATCAGAGATGGGGAATCAGAGGTGGGGAATCAGAGGTTGGGAATCAGAAGCAGGGAATCAGAGGCGGGGAATCAGAGGCGGGGAATCAGAGGCAGGGAATCTGATGTGCGGAATCGGAGATGGGGAATCAGAGGCAGGGAATCAGGGGCGGGGAATCAGAGGCGGAGAATCAGAGGCCGGGAATCAGATATGGGGAAACAGAGGCGGGGAATCAGAGGCGGGGAAACAGAGGCGGGGAATCAGATATGGGGAATCAGAGGTGGGGAATCAGAGGTTGGGAATCAGAGGCAGGGAATCAGAGGTTGGGAATCAGATGCAGGGAATCAGATGCGGGGAATCAGAGGTGGGGAATCAGAGCTGGGGAATCAGAGGTGGGGAATCAGAGTTGGGGAATCAGAGTCGGGGACTTAGATATGGGGAAACAGAGGCGGGGAATCAGAGGCGGGGAAACAGACGCGGGGAATCAGAGGCGGGGATTCAGAGCTGGGGAATCAGAGGCGGGGAATCAGAGTTGGGGAATCAGAGGCGGGGAATCAGATATGGGGAATCAGAGGCGGGGAATCAGAGGCGGGGAAACAGAGGCAGGGAATCAGATATGGGGAATCAGAGGTGGGGTATCAGGGGCAGGGAATCAGTGGCAGGGATTCAGAGGCGGGGAATCAGAGGCGGGGAATCAGAGGCAGGGAATCAGACACGGGGAATCAGATATGGGGAAACAGAGGCGGGGAATCAGAGGCGGGCAAACAGAGGCGGGGAATTAGATATGGGGAATCAGAGGTGGGGAATCAGAGGTGGTGAATCAGAGATGGGGAATCACAGGCGGGGAATCAGAGGCAGGGAATAGAACGCGGGGAATCAGAGGCGGGGAATCAGAGCTGGGGAATCAGAGGCGGGGAATCATAGTTGGGAATCAGAGGCGGGGAATCAGATATGGGGAAACAGAGGCGGGGAATCAAAGGCGGGGAAACAGAGGCGGGGAATCAGATATGGGGAATCGGTTGCGGGGAATCAGAGGCGGGGAATCAGAGCTGGGGAATCAGAGGCGGGGTATCAGAGTGGGGCATCTGAGGTGGGGAATTAGATATGGGGAAACAGAGGCGGGGAATCAGAGGCGGGGAAACAGAGGCGGGGAATCAGATATGGGGAATCAGAGGTGGGGAATCAGAGGCAGGGAATCAGATGTGCGGAATCAGAGATGGGGAATCAGAGGCAGGGAATCAGAATCAGAAGCGGGGAATCAGAGGCCGGGAATCAAAGGCCGGGATTCAGATGCCGGGAATAAGAGGCCGGGAATCAGAGGTGGGGAATCAGAGTCCGGGAATCAGAGATGGGGATTCAGAGGCGGGGAATGATATATGGGGAATCAGAGGCGGGGAATCAGAGGCGGGGTAACAGAGGTGGGGAATCAGATATGGGGAATCAGAGGTGGCGAATCAAAGGCGGTGAATCAGAGATGGGGAATCAGAGGCGGGGAATCAGAGGAAGGGAATCAAACACGGGGAATCAGAGGCGGGGAATCAGAGCTGGGGAATCAGAGGCGGGGAATCAGAGGCGGGGAATCAGATATGGGGAAACAGGGGCGGGGAATCAGAGGCAGTGAAACAGAGGCGGGGAATCAGATATGGGGAATCAGGGGTGGGGAATCAGAGCTTGGGAATCAGAGGCAGGGAATCAGAGGCGTGGAAACAGAGGCGGGGATTCAGATGTGGTGAATCAGAGATGGGGAATCAGAGGCAGGGAATCAGAATCAGAAGCGGGGTATCAGTGGCCGGGAATCAGAGGAAGGTAATCAGAGGCAGGGGATCAAACACGTGGAATCAGAGGCTGGGAATCAGAGCTGGGGAATCAGAGGCGGGGAATCAGAGCTGGGGAATCACAGGCGGGGAATCAGAGATGGGGAATCAGAGGCGGGGAATCAGAGGCAGGGAATCAGATGCGGGGAATCAGAGGCGGGGAATCAGAGCTGGCGAATCAGAGGCGGGGAATCAGAGGTGGGCAATCAGAGGATGGGAATCAGATATGGGGAATCAGAGGCGGGGAATCAGAGCTGGGGAATCACAGGCGGGGAAACAGAGGCGGGGAATCAGAGGCGGTGAAACAGAGGCGGGGAATCAGATATTGGGAATCAGAGGTGGGGAATCAGAGGTTGGGAATCAGAGGCCTGGAATCAGAGGCGTGGAATCAGAGGCAGGGAATCAGATGCGGGGAATCAGAGGAGGGGAATCAGAGCTGGGGAATCAGAGGCGGGGTATTAGAGTTGGGGAATCAGAGGCGGGGAATCAGACGCGGGGAATCAGAGGGGGGGAATCATAGCTGGCGAATCAGAGGCGGGGAATCAGAGGTGGGCAATCAGAGGCCGGGAATCAGAGGTGGTGAATCAGAGATGGGGAATCAGAGGCGGGGAATCAGTGGCAGGGAATCAGATATGGGGAATCAGAGGCGTGGAATCAGAGGCAGGGAATCAGACACGGGGAATCAGACACGGGGAATCAGAGGTGGGGAATCAGAGATGGGGAATCAGAGGCGGTGAATGAGAGATGGGGAATCAGAGGCAGGGAATCAGAGGCGGGGAATCAGATATGGGGTATAAGAGGTGGGGAATCAGGGGCGGGGAATCAGTGGCAGGGAATCAGAGGAGGGGATTCAGAGGCGGGGAATCAGAGGCAGGGAATCAGACACTGGGAATCAGAGGCGGTGAATCAGGGATGGGGAATGAGAGGCCGGGAAACAGAGGTGGGGAATCAGAGACCGGGAATCAGAGATGGGGAATCAGAGGCGGGGAATCAGATATTTGGAATCAGAGGCGGGGAATCAGAAGCGGGGAAACAGAGGCGGTGAATCAGATATTCGGAATCAGAGGTTGCGAATCAGAGGTAGAGAATCAGAGATGGGGAAGCAGAGGTGGGGAATCAGATGTGATGAATTAGAGATGGGGAATCAGAGGCGGGGTATCAGAGGTGCCAATCAGAGGCGGTGAAACAGAGGCGGGGAATCAGATATGGGGAAACAGAGGCGGGGAATCAGAGGCAGGGAAACAGAGGCGGGGAATCAGATATGGGGATTCAGAGGTGGGGAATAACAGGTTGCGAATCAGAGGCAGGGAATCAGAGGCGGGGAATCAGAGGCGGGGAATCAGAGGCAGGGAATCGGATGTGCAGAATCAGAGATGGGGAATCAGAGGTGGGGAATCAGAGGTGGTGAATCAGAGATGGGGAATCAAAGGCGTGGAATCAGAGGCAGGGTCAGACACGGGGAATCAGAGGCGGGGAATCAGATGCGGGGAACCAGAGGAGGGGAATCATAGCTGGCGAATCAGAGGCGGGGAATCAGAGGTGGGGAATCATAGGCGGGGAATCAGATATGGGAAATCAGAGGTGGGGAATCAGAGGCGGGGAAACAGAGGCGGGGAATCAGATATGTTGGATCAGAGGTGGGGAATCAGTGGCGGGGAATCAGAGCTAGGGAATCAGAGGCGGGGAATCAGAGTTGGGGAATCAGAGGCAGGGAATCAGATATGGGGAATCAGAGGTGGGGAATCAGAGGCGGGGAAACAGAGGCGGGGAATCAGATATGGGGTATCAGAGGTGGGGAATCAGGCGCGGGGAATCAGTGGCAGGGAATCAGAGGCGGGGATTCAGAGGCGGGGAATCAGAGGCAGGGAATCAGACACTGGGAGTCAGAGGCGGTGAATCAGGGATTGGGAATCAGAGGCCGGGAAACAGAGGTGGGGAATCAGAGACCGGGAATCAGAGATGGGGAATCAGAGGCGGGGAATCAGATATGGGGAATCAGAGGCGGGGAATCAGAGGCAGGGAAACAGAGGCGGTGAATCAGATATTGGGAATCAGAGGTGGCGAATCAGAGGTAGAGAATCGGAGATGGGGAAGCAGAGGTGGGGAATCAGATGTGATGAATTAGAGATGGGGAATCAGAGGCGGGGTATCAGAGGTGCCAATCAGAGGCGGGGAAACAGAGGCGGGGAATCAGATATGGGGAATCAGAGGTGGGGAATAAGAGGTTGCGAATCAGAGGCAGGGAATCAGAGGCGGGGAATCAGAGGCGGGGAATCAGAGGCAGGGAATCGGATGTGCGGAATCAGAGATGGGGTATCAGAGGTGGGGAATCAGAGGTGGTGAGTCAGACATGGGGAATCAGAGGCGGGGAATCAGAGGCAGGGAATCAGAAACGGGGAATCAGAGGCGGGCAATCATAACTGGCGAATCAGAGGAGGGGAATCAGTGGTGGGGAATCAGAGGCGGGGAATCAGATATGGTGAATCAGAGGTGGGGAATCAGAGGCGGGGAAACAGAGGCCGGGAATCAGATATGTTGTATCACAGGTGGGGAATCAGAGGCGGGAAATCAGAGCTGGGGTTTCAGAGGCGGGGAAATCAGAGTTGGGGAATCAGAGTCCGGGAATCAGAGATGGGAAATCAGAGGAGGGGAATCAAATATGGGGAATCAGAGGCGGGGAATCAGAGTTGGGGAATGAGTCCGGGAATCAGAGATGGGGAATCAGAGGCGGGGAATCAAATATGGGGAATCAGAGGCGGGGAATCAGATGCGGGGAAACAGAGGCGGTGAATCAGATATGGGCAATCAGAGGTGGCGAATCAGAGGTAGAGAATCAGAGATGGGGAAGCAGAGGTGGGGAATCAGATGTGATGAATTAGAGATGGGGAATCAGAGGCGGGGTATCAGAGGCGGGGAATCAGAGTTGGGGAATCAGAGGAGGGGAATCAGATATGGGGAAACAGAGGCCGGGAATCAGAGGCAGGGAAACAGAGGCGGGGAATCAGATATGGGGAATCAGAGGTGGGGAATTAGAGGTTGCGAATCAGAGGCAGGGAATCAGAGGCGGGGAATCAGAGGCGGGGAATCAGAGGCAGGGAATCGGATGAGCAGAATCAGAGTTGGGGAATCAGAGGTGGGGAATCAGATGCAGGGAATCACATGCAGGGAATCAGAGGCGGGGAAACATAGCTGGCGAATCAGAGGAGGGGAATCAGAGTTGGGGAATCAGAGGCGGGGAATCAGATATGGGGAAACAGAGGCGGGGAATCAGAGGCGGGGAAACAGAGGCGGGGAATCAGATATGGGGATTCAGAGGTGGGGAATCAGAGGTTGGGAATCAGAGGCAGGGAATCAGAGGCGGGGAATCAGAGGCAGGGAATCAGATGCGGGGAATCAGAGGCAGGGAATCAGAGCTGGGGAATCAGAGGAGGGGAATCAGAGACGGGGAAACAGAGGCGGGGAATCAGATATGGGGAATCAGCGGTGGCGAATTAAAGGCGGTGTATCAGAGATGGGGAATCAGGGCAGGGAATCAGAGGCAGGGAATCAAACACGGGGAATCAGAGGCGGGGAATCAGAGCTGGGGAATCAGAGGCGGGGATTCAGAGTTGGGGAATCAGAGGCGGGGAAACAGAGGCGGGGAATCAGATATGGGGAATCAGAGGTGGGGAATCAGAGGTTGGCAATCAGAAGCAGGGAATCAGAGGCGGGGAATCAGAAGCGGGGAATCAGAGGCAGGGAATCCGATGTGCGGAATCGGAGATGGGGAATCAGAGGCAGGGAATCAGAGGCGGGGAATCAGAGGCGGAGAATCAGAGGCCGGGAATCAGATATGGGGAAACAGAGGCGGGGAATCAGAGGCGGGGAAACAGAGGCGGGTAATCAGATATGGGGAATCAGAGGTGGGGAATCAGAGGTTGGGAATCAGAGGCAGGGAATCAGAGGCTGGGAATCAGATGCAGGGAATCAGATGCGGGGAATCAGAGGCGGGGAATCAGAGCTGGGGAATCAGAGGTGGGGAATCAGAGTTGGGGAATCAGAGTCGGGGACTTAGATATGGGGAAACAGAGGCGGGGAATCAGAGGCTGGGAAACAGACGCGGGGAATCAGAGGCGGGGATTCAGAGCTGGGGAATCAGAGGCGGGGAATCAGAGTTGGGGAATCAGAGGCGGGGAATCAGATATGGGGAATCAGAGGCGGGGAATCAGAGGCGGGGAAACAGAGGCAGGGAATCAGATATGGTGAATCAGAGGTGGGGTATCAGGGGCAGGGAATCAGTGGCAGGGAATCAGAGGCGGGGAATCAGAGGCGGGGAATCAGAGGCAGGGAATCAGACACGGGGAATCAGATATGGGGTAACAGAGGCGGGGAATCAGAGGCGGGCAAACAGAGGCGGGGAATTAGATATGGGGAATCAGAGGTTGGGAATCAGAGGTGGTGAATCAGAGATGGGGAATCACAGGCGGGGAATCAGAGGCAGGGAATAGAACGCGGGGAATCAGAGGCGGGGAATCAGAGCTGGGGAATCAGAGGCAGGGAATCATAGTTGGGAATCAGAGGCGGGGAATCAGATATGGGGAAACAGAGGCGGGGAATCAAAGGCGGGGAAACAGAGGCGGGGAATCAGATATGGGGAATCAGATGCGGGGAGTCAGAGGCGGGGAATCAGAGCTGGGGAATCAGAGGCGGGGTATCAGAGTTGGGGCATCTGAGGTGGGGAATTATATATGGGGAAATAGAGGCGGGGAATCAGAGGCGGGGAAACAGAGGCGGGGAATCAGATATGGGGAATCAGAGGTGGGGAATCAGAGGCAGGGAATCAGATGTGCGGAATCAGAGATGGGGAATCAGAGGCAGGGAATCAGAATCAGAAGCTGGGAATCAGAGGCTTGGAATCAGAGGCCGGGATTCAGATGCCGGGAATAAGAGGCCGGGAATCAGAGGTGGGGAATCAGATTCCGGGAATCAGAGATGGGGATTCAGAGGCGGGGAATGATATATGGGGAATCAGAGGTGGGGAATCAGAGGCGGGGTAACAGAGGTGGGGAATCAGATATGGGGAATCAGAGGTGGCGAATCAAAGGCGGTGAATCAGAGATGGGGAATCAGAGGCGGGGAATCAGAGGCAGGGAATCAAACACGGGGAATCAGAGGCGGGGAATCAGAGCTGGGGAATCAGAGGCGGGGAATCAGAGTTGGGGAATCAGAGGCGGGGAATCAGATATGGGGAAACAGGGGCGGGGAATCAGAGGCAGGGAAACAGAGGCGGGGAATCAGATATGGGGAATCAGGGGTGGGGAATCAGAGGTTGGGAATCAGAGGCAGGGAATCAGAGGCGTGGAAACAGAGACGGGGATTCAGATGTGGTGAATCAGAGATGGGGAATCAGAGGCAGGGAATCAGAATCAGAAGCGGGGTATCAGTGGCCGGGAATCAGAGGAAGGTAATCAGAGGCAGGGGATCAAACACGGGGAATCAGAGGCTGGGAATCAGAGCTGGGGAATCAGAGGCGGGGAATCAGAGCTGGGGAATCACAGGCGGGGAATCAGAGATGGGGAATCAGAGGCGGGGAATCAGAGGCAGGGAATCAGATGCGGGGAATCAGAGGCGGGGAATCAGAGCTGGCGAATCAGAGGCGGGGAATCAGAGGTGGGCAATCAGAGGATGGGAATAAGATATGGGGAATCAGAGGCGGGGAATCAGAGCTGGGGAATCACAGGCGGGGAAACAGAGGAGGGGAATCAGAGGCGGTGAAACAGAGGCGGGGAATCAGATATTGGGAATCAGAGGTGGGGAATCAGAGGTTGGGAATCAGAGGCCTGGAATCAGAGGCGTGGAATCAGAGGCAGGGAATCAGATGCGGGGAATCAGAGGAGGGGAATCAGAGCTGGGGAATCAGAGGCGGGGTATTAGAGTTGGGGAATCAGAGGCGGGGAATCAGACGCGGGGAATCAGAGGGGGGGAATCATAGCTGGCGAATCAGAGGCGGGGAATCAGAGGTGGGCAATCAGAGGCCGGGAATCAGAGGTGGTGAATCAGAGATGGGGAATCAGAGGCGGGGAATCAGTGGCAGGGAATCAGACACGGGGAATCAGACACGGGGAATCAGAGGTGGGGAATCAGAGATGTGGAATCAGAGGCGGTGAATGAGAGATGGGGAATCAGAGGCGGGGAATCAGAGGCGGGGAATCAGATATGGGGTATCAGAGGTGGGGAATCAGGGGCGGGGAATCAGATATGGGGTATCAGAGGTGGGGAATCAGGGGCGGGGAATCAGTGGCAGGGAATCAGAGGAGGGGATTCAGAGGCGGGGAATCAGAGGCAGGGAATCAGACACTGGGAATCAGAGGCGGTGAATCAGGGATGGGGAATGAGAGGCCGGGAAACAGAGGTGGGGAATCAGAGACCGGGAATCAGAGATGGGGAATCAGAGGCGGGGAATCAGATATGGGGAATCAGAGGCGGGGAATCAGAAGCGGGGAAACAGAGGCGGTGAATCAGATATTCGGAATCAGAGGTTGCGAATCAGAGGTAGAGAATCAGAGATGGGGAAGCAGAGGTGGGGAATCAGATGTGATGAATTAGAGATGGGGAATCAGAGGCGGGGTATCAGAGGTGCCAATCAGAGGCGGTGAAACAGAGGCGGGGAATCAGATATGGGGAAACAGAGGCGGGGAATCAGAGGCAGGGAAACAGAGGTGGGGAATCAGATATGGGGATTCAGAGGTGGGGAATAACAGGTTGCGAATCAGAGGCAGGGAATCAGAGGCGGGGAATCAGAGGCGGGGAATCAGAGGCAGGGAATCGGATGTGCAGAATCAGAGATGGGGAATCAGAGGTGGGGAATCAGAGGTGGTGAATCAGAGATGGGGAATCAAAGGCGTGGAATCAGAGGCAGGGTCAGACACGGGGAATCAGGGGCGGGGAATCAGATGCGGGAGAGGAGGGGAATCATAGCTGGCGAATCAGAGGCGGGGAATCAGAGGTGGGGAATCATAGGCGGGGAATCAGATATGGGGAATCAGAGGTGGGGAATCAGAGGCGGGGAAACAGAGGCGGGGAATCAGATATGTTGGATCAGAGGTGGGGAATCAGAGGCGGGGAATCAGAGCTGGGGAATCAGAGGCGGGGAATCAGAGTTGGGGAATCAGAGGCAGGGAATCAGATATGGGGAATCAGAGGTGGGGAATCAGAGGCGGGGAAACAGAGGCGGGGAATCAGATATGGGGTGTCAGAGGTGGGGAATCAGGGGCGGGGAATCAGTGGCAGGGAATCAGAGGAGGGGATTCAGAGGCGGGGAATCAGGGATTGGGAATCAGAGGCCGGGAAACAGAGGTGGGGAATCAGAGACCGGGAATCAGAGATGGGGAATCAGAGGCGGGGAATCAGATATGGGGAATCAGAGGCGGGGAATCAGAGGCAGGGAAACAGAGGCGGTGAGTCAGAGATGGGGAATCAGAGGCGGGGAATCAGAGGCAGGGAATCAGAAACGGGGAATCAGAGGCGGGCAATCATAACTGGCGAATCAGAGGAGGGGAATCAGTGGTGGGGAATCAGAGGCGGGGAATCAGATATGGTGAATCAGAGGTGGGGAATCAGAGGCGGGGAAACAGAGGCCGGGAATCAGATATGTTGTATCAGAGGTGGGGAATCAGAGGCGGGAAATCAGAGCTGGGGAATCAGAGGCGGGGAAATCAGAGTTGGGGAATCAGAGTCCGGGAATCAGAGATGGGAAATCAGAGGAGGGGAATCAAATATGGGGAATCAGATGCGGGGAATCAGAGTTGGGGAATCAGAGTCCGGGAATCAGAGATGGGGAATCAGAGGCGGGGAATCAAATATGGGGAATAAGAGGCGGGGAATCAGAGGCGGGGTAACAGAGGCGGTGAATCAGATATGGGCAATCAGAGGTGGCGAATCAGAGGTAGAGAATCAGAGATGGGGAAGCAGAGGTGGGGAATCAGAGGCGGGAAATCAGAGCTGGGGAATCAGAGGCGGGGAATCAGAGTTGGGGAATCAGAGTCCGGGAATCAGAGATGGGGAATCAGAGGCGGGGAATCAAATATGGGGAATCAGAGGCGGGGAATCAGAGGCGGGGATACAGAGGCGGAGAATCAGATATGGGGAATCAGAGGTGGCGAATCAGAGGTTGAGAATCAGAGATGGGGAAGCAGAGGTGGGGAATCAGATGTGATGAATTAGAGATGGGGAATCAGAGGCGGGGTATCAGAGGCGGCCAATCAGAGGCGGGGAATCAGAGTCGTGGAATCAGATATGGGAAATCAGAGGTGGGGAATCAGAGGTGGGGAAACAGAGGCGGGGAATCAGATATGGGGTATCAGAGGTGGGGAATCAGGGGCGGGGAATCAGTGGCAGGGAATCAGAGGAGGGGATTCAGAGGCGGGGAATCAGAGGCAGGGAATCAGACACTGGGAATCAGAGGCGGTGAATCAGGGATGGGGAATGAGAGGCCGGGAAACAGAAGCGGGGATACAGAGGCAGTGAATCAGATATTCGGAATCAGAGGTTGCGATTCAGAGGTAGAGAATCAGAGATGGGGAAGCAGAGGTGGGGAATCAGATGTGATGAATTAGAGATGGGGAATCAGAGGCGGGGTATCAGAGGTGCCAATCAGAGGCGGTGAAACAGAGGCGGGGAATCAGAGGTGGGGAATCAGAGATGGGGAATCAGAGGCGGTGAATGAGAGATGGGGAATCAGAGGCGGGGAATCAGAGGTGCCAATCAGAGGCGGTGAAACAGAGGCGGGGAATCAGATATGGGGAAACAGAGGCGGGGAATCAGAGGCAGGGAAACAGAGGCAGGGAATCAGATATGGGGATTCAGAGGTGGGGAATAACAGGTTGCGAATCAGAGGCAGGGAATCAGAGGCGGAGAATCAGATATGGGGAATCAGAGGTGGCGAATCAGAGGTTGAGAATCAGAGATGGGGAAGCAGAGGTGGGGAATCAGATGTGATGAATTAGAGATGGGGAATCAGAGGCGGGGTATCAGAGGCGGGGATACAGAGGCGGAGAATCAGATATGGGGAATCAGAGGTGGCGAATCAGAGGTTGAGAATCAGAGATGGGGAAGCAGAGGTGGGGAATCAGATGTGATGAATTAGAGATGGGGAATCAGAGGCGGGGTATCAGAGGCGGCCAATCAGAGGCGGGGAATCAGAGTCGTGGAATCAGATATGGGAAATCAGAGGTGGGGAATCAGAGGTGGGGAATCAGAGGCGGGGTAACAGAGGTGGGGAATCAGATATGGGGAATCAGAGGTGGCGAATCAAAGGCGGTGAATCAGAGATGGGGAATCAGAGGCGGGGAATCAGAGGCAGGGAATCAAACACGGGGAATCAGAGGCGGGGAATCAGAGCTGGGGAATCAGAGGCGGGGAATCAGAGTTGGGGAATCAGAGGCGGGGAATCAGATATGGGGAAACAGGGGCGGGGAATCAGAGGCAGGGAAACAGAGGCGGGGAATCAGATATGGGGAATCAGGGGTGGGGAATCAGAGGTTGGGAATCAGAGGCAGGGAATCAGAGGCGTGGAAACAGAGGCGGGGATTCAGATGTGGTGAATCAGAGATGGGGAATCAGAGGCAGGGAATCAGAATCAGAAGCGGGGTATCAGTGGCCGGGAATCAGAGGAAGGTAATCAGAGGCAGGGGATCAAACACGGGGAATCAGAGGCTGGGAATCAGAGCTGGGGAATCAGAGGCGGGGAATCAGAGCTGGGGAATCACAGGCGGGGAATCAGAGATGGGGAATCAGAGGCGGGGAATCAGAGGCAGGGAATCAGATGCGGGGAATCAGAGGCGGGGAATCAGAGCTGGCGAATCATAGGCGGGGAATCAGAGGTGGGCAATCAGAGGATGGGAATAAGATATGGGGAATCAGAGGCGGGGAATCAGAGCTGGGGAATCACAGGCGGGGAAACAGAGGCGGGGAATCAGAGGCGGTGAAACAGAGGCGGGGAATCAGATATTGGGAATCAGAGGTGGGGAATCAGAGGTTGGGAATCAGAGGCCTGGAATCAGAGGCGTGGAATCAGAGGCAGGGAATCAGATGCGGGGAATCAGAGGAGGGGAATCAGAGCTGGGGAATCAGAGGCGGGGTATTAGAGTTGGGGAATCAGAGGCGGGGAATCAGACGCGGGGAATCAGAGGGGGGGAATCATAGCTGGCGAATCAGAGGCGGGGAATCAGTGGTGGGCAATCAGAGGCCGGGAATCAGAGGTGGTGAATCAGAGATGGGGAATCAGAGGCGGGGAATCAGTGGCAGGGAATCAGACACGGGGAATCAGACACGGGGAATCAGAGGTGGGGAATCAGAGATGTGGAATCAGAGGCGGTGAATGAGAGATGGGGAATCAGAGGCGGGGAATCAGAGGCGGGGAATCAGATATGGGGTATCAGAGGTGGGGAATCAGGGGCGGGGAATCAGTGGCAGGGAATCAGAGGAGGGGATTCAGAGGCGGGGAATCAGAGGCAGGGAATCAGACACTGGGAATCAGAGGCGGTGAATCAGGGATGGGGAATGAGAGGCCGGGAAACAGAGGTGGGGAATCAGAGACCGGGAATCAGAGATGGGGAATCAGAGGCGGGGAATCAGATATGGGGAATCAGAGGCGGGGAATCAGAAGCGGGGAAACAGAGGCGGTGAATCAGATATTCGGAATCAGAGGTTGCGAATCAGAGGTAGAGAATCAGAGATGGGGAAGCAGAGGTGGGGAATCAGATGTGATGAATTAGAGATGGGGAATCAGAGGCGGGGTATCAGAGGTGCCAATCAGAGGCGGTGAAACAGAGGCGGGGAATCAGATATGGGGAAACAGAGGCGGGGAATCAGAGGCAGGGAAACAGAGGCGGGGAATCAGATATGGGGATTCAGAGGTGGGGAATAACAGGTTGCGAATCAGAGGCAGGGAATCAGAGGCGGGGAATCAGAGGCGGGGAATCAGAGGCAGGGAATCGGATGTGCAGAATCAGAGATGGGGAATCAGAGGTGGGGAATCAGAGGTGGTGAATCAGAGATGGGGAATCAAAGGCGTGGAATCAGAGGCAGGGTCAGACACGGGGAATCAGAGGCGGGGAATCAGATGCGGGAGAGGAGGGGAATCATAGCTGGCGAATCAGAGGCGGGGAATCAGAGGTGGGGAATCATAGGCGGGGAATCAGATATGGGGAATCAGAGGTGGGGAATCAGAGGCGGGGAAACAGAGGCGGGGAATCAGATATGTTGGATCAGAGGTGGGGAATCAGAGGCGGGGAATCAGAGCTGGGGAATCAGAGGCGGGGAATCAGAGTTGGGGAATCAGAGGCAGGGAATCAGATATGGGGAATCAGAGGTGGGGAATCAGAGGCGGGGAAACAGAGGCGGGGAATCAGATATGGGGTGTCAGAGGTGGGGAATCAGGGGCGGGGAATCAGTGGCAGGGAATCAGAGGAGGGGATTCAGAGGAGGGGAATCAGGGATTGGGAATCAGAGGCCGGGAAACAGAGGTGGGGAATCAGAGACCGGGAATCAGAGATGGGGAATCAGAGGCGGGGAATCAGATATGGGGAATCAGAGGCGGGGAATCAGAGGCAGGGAAACAGAGGCGGTGAGTCAGAGATGGGGAATCAGAGGCGGGGAATCAGAGGCAGGGAATCAGAAACGGGGAATCAGAGGCGGGCAATCATAACTGGCGAATCAGAGGAGGGGAATCAGTGGTGGGGAATCAGAGGCGGGGAATCAGATATGGTGAATCAGAGGTGGGGAATCAGAGGCGGGGAAACAGAGGCCGGGAATCAGATATGTTGTATCAGAGGTGGGGAATCAGAGGCGGGAAATCAGAGCTGGGGAATCAGAGGCGGGGAAATCAGAGTTGGGGAATCAGAGTCCGGGAATCAGAGATGGGAAATCAGAGGAGGGGAATCAAATATGGGGAATCAGATGCGGGGAATCAGAGTTGGGGAATCAGAGTCCGGGAATCAGAGATGGGGAATCAGAGGCGGGGAATCAAATATGGGGAATAAGAGGCGGGGAATCAGAGGCGGGGTAACAGAGGCGGTGAATCAGATATGGGCAATCAGAGGTGGCGAATCAGAGGTAGAGAATCAGAGATGGGGAAGCAGAGGTGGGGAATCAGAGGCGGGAAATCAGAGCTGGGGAATCAGAGGCGGGGAATCAGAGTTGGGGAATCAGAGTCCGGGAATCAGAGATGGGGAATCAGAGGCGGGGAATCAAATATGGGGAATCAGAGGCGGGGAATCAGAGGCGGGGATACAGAGGCGGAGAATCAGATATGGGGAATCAGAGGTGGCGAATCAGAGGTTGAGAATCAGAGATGGGGAAGCAGAGGTGGGGAATCAGATGTGATGAATTAGAGATGGGGAATCAGAGGCGGGGTATCAGAGGCGGCCAATCAGAGGCGGGGAATCAGAGTCGTGGAATCAGATATGGGAAATCAGAGGTGGGGAATCAGAGGTGGGGAAACAGAGGCGGGGAATCAGATATGGGGTATCAGAGGTGGGGAATCAGGGGCGGGGAATCAGTGGCAGGGAATCAGAGGAGGGGATTCAGAGGCGGGGAATCAGAGGCAGGGAATCAGACACTGGGAATCAGAGGCGGTGAATCAGGGATGGGGAATGAGAGGCCGGGAAACAGAAGCGGGGAAACAGAGGCAGTGAATCAGATATTCGGAATCAGAGGTTGCGATTCAGAGGTAGAGAATCAGAGATGGGGAAGCAGAGGTGGGGAATCAGATGTGATGAATTAGAGATGGGGAATCAGAGGCGGGGTATCAGAGGTGCCAATCAGAGGCGGTGAAACAGAGGCGGGGAATCAGAGGTGGGGAATCAGAGATGGGGAATCAGAGGCGGTGAATGAGAGATGGGGAATCAGAGGCGGGGAATCAGAGGTGCCAATCAGAGGCGGTGAAACAGAGGCGGGGAATCAGATATGGGGAAACAGAGGCGGGGAATCAGAGGCAGGGAAACAGAGGCAGGGAATCAGATATGGGGATTCAGAGGTGGGGAATAACAGGTTGCGAATCAGAGGCAGGGAATCAGAGGCGGAGAATCAGATATGGGGAATCAGAGGTGGCGAATCAGAGGTTGAGAATCAGAGATGGGGAAGCAGAGGTGGGGAATCAGATGTGATGAATTAGAGATGGGGAATCAGAGGCGGGGTATCAGAGGCGGGGATACAGAGGCGGAGAATCAGATATGGGGAATCAGAGGTGGCGAATCAGAGGTTGAGAATCAGAGATGGGGAAGCAGAGGTGGGGAATCAGATGTGATGAATTAGAGATGGGGAATCAGAGGCGGGGTATCAGAGGCGGCCAATCAGAGGCGGGGAATCAGAGTCGTGGAATCAGATATGGGAAATCAGAGGTGGGGAATCAGAGGTGGGGAAACAGAGGCGGGGAATCAGATATGGGGTATCAGAGGTGGGGAATCAGGGGCGGGGAATCAGTGGCAGGGAATCAGAGGAGGGGATTCAGAGGCGGGGAATCAGAGGCAGGGAATCAGACACTGGGAATCAGAGGCGGTGAATCAGGGATGGGGAATGAGAGGCCGGGAAACAGAAGCGGGGAAACAGAGGCAGTGAATCAGATATTCGGAATCAGAGGTTGCGATTCAGAGGTAGAGAATCAGAGATGGGGAAGCAGAGGTGGGGAATCAGATGTGATGAATTAGAGATGGGGAATCAGAGGCGGGGTATCAGAGGTGCCAATCAGAGGCGGTGAAACAGAGGCGGGGAATCAGAGGTGGGGAATCAGAGATGGGGAATCAGAGGCGGTGAATGAGAGATGGGGAATCAGAGGCGGGGAATCAGAGGTGCCAATCAGAGGCGGTGAAACAGAGGCGGGGAATCAGATATGGGGAAACAGAGGCGGGGAATCAGAGGCAGGGAAACAGAGGCAGGGAATCAGATATGGGGATTCAGAGGTGGGGAATAAAAGGTCGCGAATCAGAGGCAGGGAATCAGAGGCGGGGAATCAGAGGCGGGGAATCAGAGGCAGGGAATCGGATGTGCAGAATCAGAGATGGGGAATCAGAGGTGGGGAATCAGAGGTGGTGAATCAGAGATGGGGAATCAAAGGCGTGGAATCAGAGGCAGGGTCAGACACGGGGAATCAGAGGCGGGGAATCAGATGCGGGGAACCAGAGGAGGGGAATCATAGTTGGCGAATCAGAGGCGGGGAATCAGAGGCGGGGAATCAGAGTTGGGGAATCAGAGTCCGGGAATCAGAGATGGGGAATCAGAGGCGGGGAATCAAATATGGGGAATCAGAGGCGGGGAATCAGAGGCGGGGATACAGAGGCGGAGAATCAGATATGGGGAATCAGAGGTGGCGAATCAGAGGTTGAGAATCAGAGATGGGGAAGCAGAGGTGGGGAATCAGATGTGATGAATTAGAGATGGGGAATCAGAGGCGGGGTATCAGAGGCGGCCAATCAGAGGCGGGGAATCAGAGTCGTGGAATCAGATATGGGAAATCAGAGGTGGGGAATCAGAGGTGGGGAAACAGAGGCGGGGAATCAGATATGGGGTATCAGAGGTGGGGAATCAGGGGCGGGGAATCAGTGGCAGGGAATCAGAGGAGGGGATTCAGAGGCGGGGAATCAGAGGCAGGGAATCAGACACTGGGAATCAGAGGCGGTGAATCAGGGATGGGGAATGAGAGGCCGGGAAACAGAAGCGGGGAAACAGAGGCAGTGAATCAGATATTCGGAATCAGAGGTTGCGATTCAGAGGTAGAGAATCAGAGATGGGGAAGCAGAGGTGGGGAATCAGATGTGATGAATTAGAGATGGGGAATCAGAGGCGGGGTATCAGAGGTGCCAATCAGAGGCGGTGAAACAGAGGCGGGGAATCAGAGGTGGGGAATCAGAGATGGGGAATCAGAGGCGGTGAATGAGAGATGGGGAATCAGAGGCGGGGAATCAGAGGTGCCAATCAGAGGCGGTGAAACAGAGGCGGGGAATCAGATATGGGGAAACAGAGGCGGGGAATCAGAGGCAGGGAAACAGAGGCAGGGAATCAGATATGGGGATTCAGAGGTGGGGAATAACAGGTTGCGAATCAGAGGCAGGGAATCAGAGGCGGGGAATCAGAGGCGGGGAATCAGAGGCAGGGAATCGGATGTGCAGAATCAGAGATGGGGAATCAGAGGTGGGGAATCAGAGGTGGTGAATCAGAGATGGGGAATCAAAGGCGTGGAATCAGAGGCAGGGTCAGACACGGGGAATCAGAGGCGGGGAATCAGATGCGGTGAACCAGAGGAGGGGAATCATAGTTGGCGAATCAGAGGCGGGGAATCAGAGGTGGGGAATCATAGGCGGGGAATCAGATATGGGGAATCAGAGGTGGGGAATCAGAGGCGGGGAAACAGAGGCGGGGAATCAGATATGTTGGATCAGAGGTGGGGAATCAGAGGCGGGGAATCAGAGCTGGGGAATCAGAGGCGGGGAATCAGAGTTGGGGAATCAGAGGCAGGGAATCAGATATGGGGAATCAGAGGTGGGGAATCAGAGGCGGGGAAACAGAGGCGGGGAATCAGATATGGGGTATCAGAGGTGGGGAATCAGGGGCGGGGAATCAGTGGCAGGGAATCAGAGGAGGGGATTCAGAGGCGGGGAATCAGGGATTGGGAATCAGAGGCCGGGAAACAGAGGTGGGGAATCAGAGACCGGGAATCAGAGATGGGGAATCAGAGGCGGGGAATCAGATATGGGGAATCAGAGGCGGGGAATCAGAGGCAGGGAAACAGAGGCGGTGAGTCAGAGATGGGGAATCAGAGGCGGGGAATCAGAGGCAGGGAATCAGAAACGGGGAATCAGAGGCGGGCAATCATAACTGGCGAATCAGAGGAGGGGAATCAGTGGTGGGGAATCAGAGGCGGGGAATCAGATATGGTGAATCAGAGGTGGGGAATCAGAGGCGGGGAAACAGAGGCCGGGAATCAGATATGTTGTATCAGAGGTGGGGAATCAGAGGCGGGAAATCAGAGCTGGGGAATCAGAGGCGGGGAAATCAGAGTTGGGGAATCAGAGTCCGGGAATCAGAGATGGGAAATCAGAGGAGGGGAATCAAATATGGGGAATCAGAGGCGGGGAATCAGAGGCGGGGAAACAGAGGCGGTGAATCAGATATGGGCAATCAGAGGTGGCGAATCTGAGGTAGAGAATCAGAGATGGGGAAGCAGACGTGGGGAATCAGAGGCGGGAAATCAGAGCTGGGGAATCAGAGGCGGGGAATCAGAGTTGGGGAATCAGAGTCCGGGAATCAGAGATGGGGAATCAGAGGCGGGGAATCAAATATGGGGAATCAGAGGCGGGGAATCAGAGGCGGTGATACAGAGGCGGTGAATCAGATATGGGGAATCAGAGGTGGCGAATCAGAGGTTGAGAATCAGAGATGGGGAAGCAGAGGTGGGGAATCAGATGTGATGAATTAGAGATGGGGAATCAGAGGCGGGGTATCAGAGGCGGCCAATCAGAGGCGGGGAATCAGAGTCGTGGAATCAGATATGGGAAATCAGAGGTGGGGAATCAGAGGCGGGGAAACAGAGGCGGGGAATCAGATATGGGGTATCAGAGGTGGGGAATCAGGGGCGGGGAATCAGTGGCAGGGAATCAGAGGAGGGGATTCAGAGGCGGGGAATCAGAGGCAGGGAATCAGACACTGGGAATCAGAGGCGGTGAATCAGGGATGGGGAATGAGAGGCCGGGAAACAGAGGTGGGGAATCAGAGACCGGGAATCAGAGATGGGGAATCAGAGGCGGGGAATCAGATATGGGGAATCAGAGGCGGGGAATCAGAAGCGGGGAAACAGAGGCTGTGAATCAGATATTCGGAAGCAGAGGTTGCGAATCAGAGGTAGAGAATCAGAGATGGGGAAGCAGAGGTGGGGAATCAGATGTGATGAATTAGAGATGGGGAATTAGAGGCGGGGTATCAGAGTGCCAATCAGAGGCGGTGAAACAGAGGCGGGGAATCAGATATGGGGAAACAGAGGCGGGGAATCAGAGGCAGGGAAACAGAGGCGGGGAATCAGATATGGGGATTCAGAGGTGGGGAATAACAGGTTGCGAATCAGAGGCAGGGAATCAGAGGCGGGGAATCAGAGGCGGGGAATCAGAGCTGGGGAATCAGAGGCGGGGAATCAGAGTTGGGGAATCAGAGTCCGGGAATCAGAGATGGGGAATCAGAGGCGGGGAATCAAATATGGGGAATCAGAGGCGGGGAATCAGAGGCGGGGATACAGAGGCGGAGAATCAGATATGGGGAATCAGAGGTGGCGAATCAGAGGTTGAGAATCAGAGATGGGGAAGCAGAGGTGGGGAATCAGATGTGATGAATTAGAGATGGGGAATCAGAGGCGGGGTATCAGAGGCGGCCAATCAGAGGCGGGGAATCAGAGTCGTGGAATCAGATATGGGAAATCAGAGGTGGGGAATCAGAGGTGGGGAAACAGAGGCGGGGAATCAGATATGGGGTATCAGAGGTGGGGAATCAGGGGCGGGGAATCAGTGGCAGGGAATCAGAGGAGGGGATTCAGAGGCGGGGAATCAGAGGCAGGGAATCAGACACTGGGAATCAGAGGCGGTGAATCAGGGATGGGGAATGAGAGGCCGGGAAACAGAAGCGGGGAAACAGAGGCAGTGAATCAGATATTCGGAATCAGAGGTTGCGATTCAGAGGTAGAGAATCAGAGATGGGGAAGCAGAGGTGGGGAATCAGATGTGATGAATTAGAGATGGGGAATCAGAGGCGGGGTATCAGAGGTGCCAATCAGAGGCGGTGAAACAGAGGCGGGGAATCAGAGGTGGGGAATCAGAGATGGGGAATCAGAGGCGGTGAATGAGAGATGGGGAATCAGAGGCGGGGAATCAGAGGTGCCAATCAGAGGCGGTGAAACAGAGGCGGGGAATCAGATATGGGGAAACAGAGGCGGGGAATCAGAGGCAGGGAAACAGAGGCAGGGAATCAGATATGGGGATTCAGAGGTGGGGAATAACAGGTTGCGAATCAGAGGCAGGGAATCAGAGGCGGAGAATCAGATATGGGGAATCAGAGGTGGCGAATCAGAGGTTGAGAATCAGAGATGGGGAAGCAGAGGTGGGGAATCAGATGTGATGAATTAGAGATGGGGAATCAGAGGCGGGGTATCAGAGGCGGGGATACAGAGGCGGAGAATCAGATATGGGGAATCAGAGGTGGCGAATCAGAGGTTGAGAATCAGAGATGGGGAAGCAGAGGTGGGGAATCAGATGTGATGAATTAGAGATGGGGAATCAGAGGCGGGGTATCAGAGGCGGCCAATCAGAGGCGGGGAATCAGAGTCGTGGAATCAGATATGGGAAATCAGAGGTGGGGAATCAGAGGTGGGGAAACAGAGGCGGGGAATCAGATATGGGGTATCAGAGGTGGGGAATCAGGGGCGGGGAATCAGTGGCAGGGAATCAGAGGAGGGGATTCAGAGGCGGGGAATCAGAGGCAGGGAATCAGACACTGGGAATCAGAGGCGGTGAATCAGGGATGGGGAATGAGAGGCCGGGAAACAGAAGCGGGGAAACAGAGGCAGTGAATCAGATATTCGGAATCAGAGGTTGCGATTCAGAGGTAGAGAATCAGAGATGGGGAAGCAGAGGTGGGGAATCAGATGTGATGAATTAGAGATGGGGAATCAGAGGCGGGGTATCAGAGGTGCCAATCAGAGGCGGTGAAACAGAGGCGGGGAATCAGAGGTGGGGAATCAGAGATGGGGAATCAGAGGCGGTGAATGAGAGATGGGGAATCAGAGGCGGGGAATCAGAGGTGCCAATCAGAGGCGGTGAAACAGAGGCGGGGAATCAGATATGGGGAAACAGAGGCGGGGAATCAGAGGCAGGGAAACAGAGGCAGGGAATCAGATATGGGGATTCAGAGGTGGGGAATAACAGGTCGCGAATCAGAGGCAGGGAATCAGAGGCGGGGAATCAGAGGCGGGGAATCAGAGGCAGGGAATCGGATGTGCAGAATCAGAGATGGGGAATCAGAGGTGGGGAATCAGAGGTGGTGAATCAGAGATGGGGAATCAAAGGCGTGGAATCAGAGGCAGGGTCAGACACGGGGAATCAGAGGCGGGGAATCAGATGCGGGGAACCAGAGGAGGGGAATCATAGTTGGCGAATCAGAGGCGGGGAATCAGAGGCGGGGAATCAGAGTTGGGGAATCAGAGTCCGGGAATCAGAGATGGGGAATCAGAGGCGGGGAATCAAATATGGGGAATCAGAGGCGGGGAATCAGAGGCGGGGATACAGAGGCGGAGAATCAGATATGGGGAATCAGAGGTGGCGAATCAGAGGTTGAGAATCAGAGATGGGGAAGCAGAGGTGGGGAATCAGATGTGATGAATTAGAGATGGGGAATCAGAGGCGGGGTATCAGAGGCGGCCAATCAGAGGCGGGGAATCAGAGTCGTGGAATCAGATATGGGAAATCAGAGGTGGGGAATCAGAGGTGGGGAAACAGAGGCGGGGAATCAGATATGGGGTATCAGAGGTGGGGAATCAGGGGCGGGGAATCAGTGGCAGGGAATCAGAGGAGGGGATTCAGAGGCGGGGAATCAGAGGCAGGGAATCAGACACTGGGAATCAGAGGCGGTGAATCAGGGATGGGGAATGAGAGGCCGGGAAACAGAAGCGGGGAAACAGAGGCAGTGAATCAGATATTCGGAATCAGAGGTTGCGATTCAGAGGTAGAGAATCAGAGATGGGGAAGCAGAGGTGGGGAATCAGATGTGATGAATTAGAGATGGGGAATCAGAGGCGGGGTATCAGAGGTGCCAATCAGAGGCGGTGAAACAGAGGCGGGGAATCAGAGGTGGGGAATCAGAGATGGGGAATCAGAGGCGGTGAATGAGAGATGGGGAATCAGAGGCGGGGAATCAGAGGTGCCAATCAGAGGCGGTGAAACAGAGGCGGGGAATCAGATATGGGGAAACAGAGGCGGGGAATCAGAGGCAGGGAAACAGAGGCAGGGAATCAGATATGGGGATTCAGAGGTGGGGAATAACAGGTTGCGAATCAGAGGCAGGGAATCAGAGGCGGGGAATCAGAGGCGGGGAATCAGAGGCAGGGAATCGGATGTGCAGAATCAGAGATGGGGAATCAGAGGTGGGGAATCAGAGGTGGTGAATCAGAGATGGGGAATCAAAGGCGTGGAATCAGAGGCAGGGTCAGACACGGGGAATCAGAGGCGGGGAATCAGATGCGGTGAACCAGAGGAGGGGAATCATAGTTGGCGAATCAGAGGCGGGGAATCAGAGGTGGGGAATCATAGGCGGGGAATCAGATATGGGGAATCAGAGGTGGGGAATCAGAGGCGGGGAAACAGAGGCGGGGAATCAGATATGTTGGATCAGAGGTGGGGAATCAGAGGCGGGGAATCAGAGCTGGGGAATCAGAGGCGGGGAATCAGAGTTGGGGAATCAGAGGCAGGGAATCAGATATGGGGAATCAGAGGTGGGGAATCAGAGGCGGGGAAACAGAGGCGGGGAATCAGATATGGGGTATCAGAGGTGGGGAATCAGGGGCGGGGAATCAGTGGCAGGGAATCAGAGGAGGGGATTCAGAGGCGGGGAATCAGGGATTGGGAATCAGAGGCCGGGAAACAGAGGTGGGGAATCAGAGACCGGGAATCAGAGATGGGGAATCAGAGGCGGGGAATCAGATATGGGGAATCAGAGGCGGGGAATCAGAGGCAGGGAAACAGAGGCGGTGAGTCAGAGATGGGGAATCAGAGGCGGGGAATCAGAGGCAGGGAATCAGAAACGGGGAATCAGAGGCGGGCAATCATAACTGGCGAATCAGAGGAGGGGAATCAGTGGTGGGGAATCAGAGGCGGGGAATCAGATATGGTGAATCAGAGGTGGGGAATCAGAGGCGGGGAAACAGAGGCCGGGAATCAGATATGTTGTATCAGAGGTGGGGAATCAGAGGCGGGAAATCAGAGCTGGGGAATCAGAGGCGGGGAAATCAGAGTTGGGGAATCAGAGTCCGGGAATCAGAGATGGGAAATCAGAGGAGGGGAATCAAATATGGGGAATCAGAGGCGGGGAATCAGAGGCGGGGAAACAGAGGCGGTGAATCAGATATGGGCAATCAGAGGTGGCGAATCTGAGGTAGAGAATCAGAGATGGGGAAGCAGACGTGGGGAATCAGAGGCGGGAAATCAGAGCTGGGGAATCAGAGGCGGGGAATCAGAGTTGGGGAATCAGAGTCCGGGAATCAGAGATGGGGAATCAGAGGCGGGGAATCAAATATGGGGAATCAGAGGCGGGGAATCAGAGGCGGTGATACAGAGGCGGTGAATCAGATATGGGGAATCAGAGGTGGCGAATCAGAGGTTGAGAATCAGAGATGGGGAAGCAGAGGTGGGGAATCAGATGTGATGAATTAGAGATGGGGAATCAGAGGCGGGGTATCAGAGGCGGCCAATCAGAGGCGGGGAATCAGAGTCGTGGAATCAGATATGGGAAATCAGAGGTGGGGAATCAGAGGCGGGGAAACAGAGGCGGGGAATCAGATATGGGGTATCAGAGGTGGGGAATCAGGGGCGGGGAATCAGTGGCAGGGAATCAGAGGAGGGGATTCAGAGGCGGGGAATCAGAGGCAGGGAATCAGACACTGGGAATCAGAGGCGGTGAATCAGGGATGGGGAATGAGAGGCCGGGAAACAGAGGTGGGGAATCAGAGACCGGGAATCAGAGATGGGGAATCAGAGGCGGGGAATCAGATATGGGGAATCAGAGGCGGGGAATCAGAAGCGGGGAAACAGAGGCTGTGAATCAGATATTCGGAAGCAGAGGTTGCGAATCAGAGGTAGAGAATCAGAGATGGGGAAGCAGAGGTGGGGAATCAGATGTGATGAATTAGAGATGGGGAATTAGAGGCGGGGTATCAGAGTGCCAATCAGAGGCGGTGAAACAGAGGCGGGGAATCAGATATGGGGAAACAGAGGCGGGGAATCAGAGGCAGGGAAACAGAGGCGGGGAATCAGATATGGGGATTCAGAGGTGGGGAATAACAGGTTGCGAATCAGAGGCAGGGAATCAGAGGCGGGGAATCAGAGGCGGGGAATCAGAGGCAGGGAATCGGATGTGCAGAATCAGAGATGGGGAATCAGAGGTGGGGAAACAGAGGTGGTGAATCAGAGATGGGGAATCAAAGGCGTGGAATCAGAGGCAGGGTCAGACACGGGGAATCAGAGGCGGGGAATCAGATGCGGGGAACCAGAGGAGGGGAATCATAGCTGGCGAATCAGAGGCGGGGAATCAGAGGTGGGGAATCATTGGCGGGGAATCAGATATGGGGAATCAGAGGTGGGGAATCAGAGGCGGGGAAACAGAGGCGGGGAATCAGATATGTTGGATCAGAGGTGGGGAATCAGAGGCGGGGAATCAGAGCTGGGGAATCAGAGGCGGGGAATCAGAGTTGGGGAATCAGAGGCAGGGAATCAGATATGGGGAATCAGAGGTGGGGAATCAGAGGCGGGGAAACAGAGGCGGGGAATCAGATATTGGGAATCAGAGGTGGCGAATCAGAGGTAGAGAATCGGAGATGGGGAAGCAGAGGTGGGGAATCAGATGTGATGAATTAGAGATGGGGAATCAGAGGCGGGGTATCAGAGGTGCCAATCAGAGGCGGGGAAACAGAGGCGGGGAATCAGATATGGGGAAACAGAGGTGGGGAATAAGAGGTTGCGAATCAGAGGCAGGGAATCAGAGGCGGGGAATCAGAGGCGGGGAATCAGAGGCAGGGAATCGGATGTGCGGAATCAGAGATGGGGTATCAGAGGTGGGGAATCAGAGGTGGTGAGTCAGACATGGGGAATCAGAGGCGGGGAATCAGAGGCAGGGAATCAGAGGAGGGGATTCAGAGGCGGGGAATCAGAGGCAGGGAATCAGACACTGGGAGTCAGAGGCGGTGAATCAGGGATTGGGAATCAGAGGCCGGGAAACAGAGGTGGGGAATCAGAGACCGGGAATCAGAGATGGGGAATCAGAGGCGGGGAATCAGATATGGGGAATCAGAGGCGGGGAATCAGAGGCAGGGAAACAGAGGCGGTGAATCAGATATTGGGAATCAGAGGTGGCGAATCAGAGGTAGAGAATCGGAGCTGGGGAAGCAGAGGTGGGGAATCAGATGTGATGAATTAGAGATGGGGAATCAGAGGCGGGGTATCAGAGGTGCCAATCAGAGGCAGGGAATCAGAGGCGGGGAATCAGAGGCGGGGAATCAGAGGCAGGGAATCGGATGTGCGGAATCAGAGATGGGGTATCAGAGGTGGGGAATCAGAGGTGGTGAGTCAGACATGGGGAATCAGAGGCGGGGAATCAGAGGCAGGGAATCAGAAACGGGGAATCAGATGCGGGCAATCATAACTGGCGAATCAGAGGAGGGGAATCAGTGGTGGGGAATCAGAGGCGGGGAATCAGATATGGTGAATCAGAGGTGGGGAATCAGAGGCGGGGAAACAGAGGCCGGGAATCAGATATGTTGTATCACAGGTGGGGAATCAGAGGCGGGAAATCAGAGCTGGGGATTCAGAGGCGGGGAAATCAGAGTTGGGGAATCAGAGTCCGGGAATCAGAGATGGGAAATCAGAGGAGGGGAATCAAATATGGGGAATCAGAGGCGGGGAATCAGAGTTGGGGAATGAGTCCGGGAATCAGAGATGGGGAATCAGAGGCGGGGAATCAAATATGGGGAATCAGAGGCGGGGAATCAGATGCGGGGAAACAGAGGCGGTGAATCAGATATGGGCAATCAGAGGTGGCGAATCAGAGGTAGAGAATCAGAGATGGGGAAGCAGAGGTGGGGAATCAGAGATGGGGAATCAAAGGCGTGGAATCAGAGGCAGGGTCAGACACGGGGAATCAGAGGCGGGGAATCAGATGCGGGGAACCAGAGGAGGGGAATCATAGTTGGCGAATCAGAGGCGGGGAATCAGAGGCGGGGAATCAGAGTTGGGGAATCAGAGTCCGGGAATCAGAGATGGGGAATCAGAGGCGGGGAATCAAATATGGGGAATCAGAGGCGGGGAATCAGAGGCGGGGATACAGAGGCGGAGAATCAGATATGGGGAATCAGAGGTGGCGAATCAGAGGTTGAGAATCAGAGATGGGGAAGCAGAGGTGGGGAATCAGATGTGATGAATTAGAGATGGGGAATCAGAGGCGGGGTATCAGAGGCGGCCAATCAGAGGCGGGGAATCAGAGTCGTGGAATCAGATATGGGAAATCAGAGGTGGGGAATCAGAGGTGGGGAAACAGAGGCGGGGAATCAGATATGGGGTATCAGAGGTGGGGAATCAGGGGCGGGGAATCAGTGGCAGGGAATCAGAGGAGGGGATTCAGAGGCGGGGAATCAGAGGCAGGGAATCAGACACTGGGAATCAGAGGCGGTGAATCAGGGATGGGGAATGAGAGGCCGGGAAACAGAAGCGGGGAAACAGAGGCAGTGAATCAGATATTCGGAATCAGAGGTTGCGATTCAGAGGTAGAGAATCAGAGATGGGGAAGCAGAGGTGGGGAATCAGATGTGATGAATTAGAGATGGGGAATCAGAGGCGGGGTATCAGAGGTGCCAATCAGAGGCGGTGAAACAGAGGCGGGGAATCAGAGGTGGGGAATCAGAGATGGGGAATCAGAGGCGGTGAATGAGAGATGGGGAATCAGAGGCGGGGAATCAGAGGTGCCAATCAGAGGCGGTGAAACAGAGGCGGGGAATCAGATATGGGGAAACAGAGGCGGGGAATCAGAGGCAGGGAAACAGAGGCAGGGAATCAGATATGGGGATTCAGAGGTGGGGAATAACAGGTTGCGAATCAGAGGCAGGGAATCAGAGGCGGGGAATCAGAGGCGGGGAATCAGAGGCAGGGAATCGGATGTGCAGAATCAGAGATGGGGAATCAGAGGTGGGGAATCAGAGGTGGTGAATCAGAGATGGGGAATCAAAGGCGTGGAATCAGAGGCAGGGTCAGACACGGGGAATCAGAGGCGGGGAATCAGATGCGGTGAACCAGAGGAGGGGAATCATAGTTGGCGAATCAGAGGCGGGGAATCAGAGGTGGGGAATCATAGGCGGGGAATCAGATATGGGGAATCAGAGGTGGGGAATCAGAGGCGGGGAAACAGAGGCGGGGAATCAGATATGTTGGATCAGAGGTGGGGAATCAGAGGCGGGGAATCAGAGCTGGGGAATCAGAGGCGGGGAATCAGAGTTGGGGAATCAGAGGCAGGGAATCAGATATGGGGAATCAGAGGTGGGGAATCAGAGGCGGGGAAACAGAGGCGGGGAATCAGATATGGGGTATCAGAGGTGGGGAATCAGGGGCGGGGAATCAGTGGCAGGGAATCAGAGGAGGGGATTCAGAGGCGGGGAATCAGGGATTGGGAATCAGAGGCCGGGAAACAGAGGTGGGGAATCAGAGACCGGGAATCAGAGATGGGGAATCAGAGGCGGGGAATCAGATATGGGGAATCAGAGGCGGGGAATCAGAGGCAGGGAAACAGAGGCGGTGAGTCAGAGATGGGGAATCAGAGGCGGGGAATCAGAGGCAGGGAATCAGAAACGGGGAATCAGAGGCGGGCAATCATAACTGGCGAATCAGAGGAGGGGAATCAGTGGTGGGGAATCAGAGGCGGGGAATCAGATATGGTGAATCAGAGGTGGGGAATCAGAGGCGGGGAAACAGAGGCCGGGAATCAGATATGTTGTATCAGAGGTGGGGAATCAGAGGCGGGAAATCAGAGCTGGGGAATCAGAGGCGGGGAAATCAGAGTTGGGGAATCAGAGTCCGGGAATCAGAGATGGGAAATCAGAGGAGGGGAATCAAATATGGGGAATCAGAGGCGGGGAATCAGAGGCGGGGAAACAGAGGCGGTGAATCAGATATGGGCAATCAGAGGTGGCGAATCTGAGGTAGAGAATCAGAGATGGGGAAGCAGACGTGGGGAATCAGAGGCGGGAAATCAGAGCTGGGGAATCAGAGGCGGGGAATCAGAGTTGGGGAATCAGAGTCCGGGAATCAGAGATGGGGAATCAGAGGCGGGGAATCAAATATGGGGAATCAGAGGCGGGGAATCAGAGGCGGTGATACAGAGGCGGTGAATCAGATATGGGGAATCAGAGGTGGCGAATCAGAGGTTGAGAATCAGAGATGGGGAAGCAGAGGTGGGGAATCAGATGTGATGAATTAGAGATGGGGAATCAGAGGCGGGGTATCAGAGGCGGCCAATCAGAGGCGGGGAATCAGAGTCGTGGAATCAGATATGGGAAATCAGAGGTGGGGAATCAGAGGCGGGGAAACAGAGGCGGGGAATCAGATATGGGGTATCAGAGGTGGGGAATCAGGGGCGGGGAATCAGTGGCAGGGAATCAGAGGAGGGGATTCAGAGGCGGGGAATCAGAGGCAGGGAATCAGACACTGGGAATCAGAGGCGGTGAATCAGGGATGGGGAATGAGAGGCCGGGAAACAGAGGTGGGGAATCAGAGACCGGGAATCAGAGATGGGGAATCAGAGGCGGGGAATCAGATATGGGGAATCAGAGGCGGGGAATCAGAAGCGGGGAAACAGAGGCTGTGAATCAGATATTCGGAAGCAGAGGTTGCGAATCAGAGGTAGAGAATCAGAGATGGGGAAGCAGAGGTGGGGAATCAGATGTGATGAATTAGAGATGGGGAATTAGAGGCGGGGTATCAGAGTGCCAATCAGAGGCGGTGAAACAGAGGCGGGGAATCAGATATGGGGAAACAGAGGCGGGGAATCAGAGGCAGGGAAACAGAGGCGGGGAATCAGATATGGGGATTCAGAGGTGGGGAATAACAGGTTGCGAATCAGAGGCAGGGAATCAGAGGCGGGGAATCAGAGGCGGGGAATCAGAGGCAGGGAATCGGATGTGCAGAATCAGAGATGGGGAATCAGAGGTGGGGAAACAGAGGTGGTGAATCAGAGATGGGGAATCAAAGGCGTGGAATCAGAGGCAGGGTCAGACACGGGGAATCAGAGGCGGGGAATCAGATGCGGGGAACCAGAGGAGGGGAATCATAGCTGGCGAATCAGAGGCGGGGAATCAGAGGTGGGGAATCATTGGCGGGGAATCAGATATGGGGAATCAGAGGTGGGGAATCAGAGGCGGGGAAACAGAGGCGGGGAATCAGATATGTTGGATCAGAGGTGGGGAATCAGAGGCGGGGAATCAGAGCTGGGGAATCAGAGGCGGGGAATCAGAGTTGGGGAATCAGAGGCAGGGAATCAGATATGGGGAATCAGAGGTGGGGAATCAGAGGCGGGGAAACAGAGGCGGGGAATCAGATATTGGGAATCAGAGGTGGCGAATCAGAGGTAGAGAATCGGAGATGGGGAAGCAGAGGTGGGGAATCAGATGTGATGAATTAGAGATGGGGAATCAGAGGCGGGGTATCAGAGGTGCCAATCAGAGGCGGGGAAACAGAGGCGGGGAATCAGATATGGGGAAACAGAGGTGGGGAATAAGAGGTTGCGAATCAGAGGCAGGGAATCAGAGGCGGGGAATCAGAGGCGGGGAATCAGAGGCAGGGAATCGGATGTGCGGAATCAGAGATGGGGTATCAGAGGTGGGGAATCAGAGGTGGTGAGTCAGACATGGGGAATCAGAGGCGGGGAATCAGAGGCAGGGAATCAGAGGAGGGGATTCAGAGGCGGGGAATCAGAGGCAGGGAATCAGACACTGGGAGTCAGAGGCGGTGAATCAGGGATTGGGAATCAGAGGCCGGGAAACAGAGGTGGGGAATCAGAGACCGGGAATCAGAGATGGGGAATCAGAGGCGGGGAATCAGATATGGGGAATCAGAGGCGGGGAATCAGAGGCAGGGAAACAGAGGCGGTGAATCAGATATTGGGAATCAGAGGTGGCGAATCAGAGGTAGAGAATCGGAGCTGGGGAAGCAGAGGTGGGGAATCAGATGTGATGAATTAGAGATGGGGAATCAGAGGCGGGGTATCAGAGGTGCCAATCAGAGGCAGGGAATCAGAGGCGGGGAATCAGAGGCGGGGAATCAGAGGCAGGGAATCGGATGTGCGGAATCAGAGATGGGGTATCAGAGGTGGGGAATCAGAGGTGGTGAGTCAGACATGGGGAATCAGAGGCGGGGAATCAGAGGCAGGGAATCAGAAACGGGGAATCAGATGCGGGCAATCATAACTGGCGAATCAGAGGAGGGGAATCAGTGGTGGGGAATCAGAGGCGGGGAATCAGATATGGTGAATCAGAGGTGGGGAATCAGAGGCGGGGAAACAGAGGCCGGGAATCAGATATGTTGTATCACAGGTGGGGAATCAGAGGCGGGAAATCAGAGCTGGGGATTCAGAGGCGGGGAAATCAGAGTTGGGGAATCAGAGTCCGGGAATCAGAGATGGGAAATCAGAGGAGGGGAATCAAATATGGGGAATCAGAGGCGGGGAATCAGAGTTGGGGAATGAGTCCGGGAATCAGAGATGGGGAATCAGAGGCGGGGAATCAAATATGGGGAATCAGAGGCGGGGAATCAGATGCGGGGAAACAGAGGCGGTGAATCAGATATGGGCAATCAGAGGTGGCGAATCAGAGGTAGAGAATCAGAGATGGGGAAGCAGAGGTGGGGAATCAGATGTGATGAATTAGAGATGGGGAATCAGAGGCGGGGTATCAGAGGCGGGGAATCAGAGTTGGGGAATCAGAGGAGGGGAATCAGATATGGGGAAACAGAGGCCGGGAATCAGAGGCAGGGAAACAGAGGCGGGGAATCAGATATGGGGAATCAGAGGTGGGGAATTAGAGGTTGCGAATCAGAGGCAGGGAATCAGAGGCGGGGAATCAGAGGCGGGGAATCAGAGGCAGGGAATCGGATGAGCGGAATCAGAGATGGGGAATCAGAGGTGGGGAATCAGAGGTGGAGAATCAGAGAAGGGGAATCAGAGGCGGGGAATCAGATGCAGGGAATCAGATGCAGGGAATCAGAGGCGGGGAATCATAGCTGGCGAATCAGAGGAGGGGAATCAGAGTTGGGGAATCAGAGGCGGGGAATCAGATATGGGGAAACAGAGGCGGGGAATCAGAGGCGGGGAAACAGAGGCGGGGAATCAGATATGGGGATTCAGAGGTGGGGAATCAGAGGTTGGGAATCAGAGGCAGGGAATCAGAGGCGGGGAATCAGAGGCAGGGAATCAGATGCGGGGAATCAGAGGCAGGGAATCAGAGCTGGGGAATCAGAGGCGGGGAATCAGAGTTGGGGAATCAGAGGCGTGGAATTAGATATGGCGAAACAGAGGAGGGGAATCAGAGACGGGGAAACAGAGGCGGGGAATCAGATATGGGGAATCAGCGGTGGCGAATTAAAGGCGGTGTATCAGAGATGGGGAATCAGGGCAGGGAATCAGAGGCAGGGAATCAAACACGGGGAATCAGAGGCGGGGAATCAGAGCTGGGGAATCAGAGGCGGGGATTCAGAGTTGGGGAATCAGAGGCGGGGAAACAGAGGCGGGGAATCAGATATGGGGAATCAGAGGTGGGGAATCAGAGGTTGGGAATCAGAAGCAGGGAATCAGAGGCGGGGAATCAGAGGCGGGGAATCAGAGGCAGGGAATCCGATGTGCGGAATCGAGATGGGGAATCAGAGGCAGGGAATCAGAGGCGGGGAATCAGAGGCGGAAAATCAGAGGCCGGGAATCAGATATGGGGAAACAGAGGCGGGGAATCAAAGGCGGGGAAACAGAGGCGGGGAATCAGATATGGGGAATCAGAGGTGGGGAATCAGAGGTTGGGAATCAGAGGCAGGGAATCAGAGGCTGGGAATCAGATGCAGGGAATCAGATGCGGGGAATCAGAGGCGGGGAATCAGAGCTGGGGAATCAGAGGTGGGGAATCAGAGTTGGGGAATCAGAGTCGGGGACTTAGATATGGGGAAACAGAGGCGGGGAATCAGAGGCGGGGAAACAGACGCGGGGAATCAGAGGCGGGGATTCAGAGCTGGGGAATCAGAGGCGGGGAATCAGACTTGGGGAATCAGAGGCGGGGAATCAGATATGGGGAATCAGAGGCGGGGAATCAGAGGCGGGGAAACAGAGGCAGGGAATCAGATATGGGGAATCAGAGGTGGGGTATCAGGGGCAGGGAATCAGTGGCAGGGAATCAGAGGCGGGGAATCAGAGGCGGGGAATCAGAGGCAGGGAATTAGATATGGGGAATCAGAGGTGGGGAATCAGAGGTGGTGAATCAGAGATGGGGAATCACAGGCGGGGAATCAGAGGCAGGGAATAGAACGCGGGGAATCAGAGGCGGGGAATCAGAGCTGGGGAATCAGAGGCGGGGAATCAGAGCTGGGGAATCAGAGGCGGGGAATCATAGTTGGGAATCAGAGGCGGGGAATCAGATATGGGGAAACAGAGGCGGGGAATCAAAGGCGGGGAAACAGAGGCGGGGAATCAGATATGGGGAATCGGATGCGGGGAATCAGAGGCGGGGAATCAGAGCTGGGGAATCAGAGGCGGGGTATCAGAGTTGGGGCATCTGAGGTGGGGAATTAGATATGGGGAAACAGAGGCGGGGAATCAGAGGCGGGGAAGCAGAGGCGGGGAATCAGATATGGGGAATCAGAGGTGGGGAATCATAGGCAGGGAATCAGATGTGCGGAATCAGAGATGGGGAATCAGAGGCAGGGAATCAGAATCAGAAGCGGGGAATCAGAGGCCGGGAATCAGAGGCCGGGATTCAGATGCCGGGAATAAGAGGCCGGGAATCAGAGGTGGGGAATCAGAGTCCGGGAATCAGAGATGGGGATTCAGAGGCGGGGAATGATATATGGGGAATCAGAGGCGGGGAATCAGAGGCGGGGTAACAGAGGTGGGGAATCAGATATGGGGAATCAGAGGTGGCGAATCAAAGGCGGTGAATCAGAGATGGGGAATCAGAGGCGGGGAATCAGAGGCAGGGAATCAAACACGGGGAATCAGAGGCGGGGAATCAGAGCTGGGGAATCAGAGGCGGGGAATCAGAGTTGGGGAATCAGAGGCGGGGAATCAGATATGGGGATACAGGGGCGGGGAATCAGAGGCAGGGAAACAGAGGCGGGGAATCAGATATGGGGAATCAGGGGTGGGGAATCAGAGGTTGGGAATCAGAGGCAGGGAATCAGAGGCGTGGAAACAGAGGCGGGGATTCAGATGTGTTGAATCAGAGATGGGGAATCAGAGGCAGGGAATCAGAATCAGAAGCGGGATATCAGTGGCCGGGAATCAGAGGAAGGTAATCAGAGGCAGGGGATCAAACACGGGGAATCAGAGGCTGGGAATCAGAGCTGGGGAATCAGAGGTGGGGAATCAGAGCTGGGGAATCACAGGCGGGGAATCAGAGATGGGGAATCAGAGGCGGGGAATCAGAGGCAGGGAATCAGATACGGGGAATCAGAGGCGGGGAATCAGAGCTGGCGAATCAGAGGCGGGGAATCAGAGGTGGGCAATCAGAGGATGGGAATCAGATATGGGGAATCAGAGGCGGGGAATCAGAGCTGGGGAATCACAGGCGGGGAAACAGAGGCGGGGAATCAGAGGCGGTGAAACAGAGGCGGGGAATCAGATATTGGGAATCAGAGGTGGGGAATCAGAGGTTGGGAATCAGAGGCCTGGAATCAGAGGCGTGGAATCAGAGGCAGGGAATCAGATGCGGGGAATCAGAGGAGGGGAATAAGAGCTGGGGAATCAGAGGCGGGGTATTAGAGTTGGGGAATCAGAGGCGGGGAATCAGACGCGGGGAATCAGAGGGGGGGAATCATAGCTGGCGAATCAGAGGCGGGGAATCAGAGGTGGGCAATCAGAGGCCGGGAATCAGAGGTGGTGAATCAGAGATGGGGAATCAGAGGCGGGGAATCAGTGGCAGGGAATCAGATATGGGGAATCAGAGGCGTGGAATCAGAGGCAGGGAATCAGACACGGGGAATCAGACACGGGGAATCAGAGGTGGGGAATCAGAGATGGGGAATCAGAGGCGGTGAATCAGAGATGGGGAATCAGAGGCGGGGAATCAGAATCAGGAAATCAGACACGGGGATTCAGAGGCTGGGAATCAGACGGGGGGAATCAAAGGTGGGGAATCAGAGCTGGGGAATCAGAGGCAAAGAATCAGAGGCGGGGAATCAGATATGGGGAATCAGAGGCTGGTATTCAGAGGCGGGGAATCAGAGGCAGGGAATCAAACACGGGGAATCAGAGGTGGGGAATCAGAGATGGGGAATCAGAGGCGGGGAATCAGAGTTGGGGAATCAGAGGCAGGAATCGGATGTGCGGAAATAGAGATGGGGAATCAGAGGTGGGGAATCAGAGGCGGTGAATCAGAGATGGGGAATCAGAGGCGGGGAATCAGAGGCAGGAAATCAGACACGGGGATTCAGAGGCTGGGAATCAGACGGGGGGAATCAAAGGCGGGGAATCAGAGCTGGGGAATCAGAGGCAGGGAATCAGAGTTGGGGATTCAGAGACGGGGAATCAGATATGGGGAAACAGAGGCGGGGAATCAGAGGCGGGCAAAGAGAGGCGGGGAATTAGATATGGGGAATCAGATGTGGGGAATCAGAGGTGGTGAATCAGTGATGGGGAATCACAGGCGGGGAATCAGAGGCAGGGAATAGAACGCAGGGAATCAGAGGCAGGGAATCAGAGCTGGGGAATCAGAGGCAGGGAATCATAGTTGGGAATCAGAGGCGGGGAATCAGATATGGGGAAACAGAGGCGGGGAATCAGAGGCGGGGAAACAGAGGCTGGGAATCAGATATGGGGAATCGGATGCGGGGAATCAGAGGCGGGGAATCAGAGCTGGGGAATCAGAGGCGGGGAATCAGAGTTGGGGCATCAGAGGTGGGGAATTAGATATAGGGAAACAGAGGCGGGGAATCAGAGGCGGGGAAACAGAGGCGGGGAATCAGATATGGGGTATCAGAGGTAGGGAATCAGAGGCAGGGAATCAGATGTGCGGAATCAGAGATGGGGAATTAGAGGCAGGGAATCAGAATCAGAAGCGGGGAATCAGAGGCCGGGAATCAGAGGCCGGGAATCAGATGCTGTGAATAAGAGGCCGGGAATCAGAGGTGGGGAATCAGAGTCCGGGAATCAGAGATGGGGATTCAGAGGCGGGGAATGAGATATGGAGAATCAGAGGCGGGGAATCAGAGGCCGGGAAACAGAGGTGGGGAATCAGATATGGGGAATCAGAGGTGGCGAATCAAAGGCGGTGAATCAGAGATGGGGAATCAGAGGCGGGGAATCAGAGGCAGGGAATCAGATGCGGGGAATCAGAGGCGGGGAATCAGAGCTGGCGAATCGGAGGCGGGGAATTAGAGGTGGGCAATCAGAGCCGGGGAATCAGATATGGGGAATCAGAGGCGGGGAATCAGAGGCGGGGAAACAGAGGTGGGGAATCAGATATGGGGAAACAGAGGTGGCAAATCAAAGGAGGTGAATCAGAGATGGGGAATCAGAGGCGGGGAATCAGAGGTGGGGAATCAGAGGTGGTGAATCAGAGATGGGGAATCAAAGGCGTGGAATCAGAGGCAGGGTCAGACACGGGGAATCAGAGGCGGGGAATCAGATGCGGGGAACCAGAGGAGGGGAATCATAGTTGGCGAATCAGAGGCGGGGAATCAGAGGCGGGGAATCAGAGTTGGGGAATCAGAGTCCGGGAATCAGAGATGGGGAATCAGAGGCGGGGAATCAAATATGGGGAATCAGAGGCGGGGAATCAGAGGCGGGGATACAGAGGCGGAGAATCAGATATGGGGAATCAGAGGTGGCGAATCAGAGGTTGAGAATCAGAGATGGGGAAGCAGAGGTGGGGAATCAGATGTGATGAATTAGAGATGGGGAATCAGAGGCGGGGTATCAGAGGCGGCCAATCAGAGGCGGGGAATCAGAGTCGTGGAATCAGATATGGGAAATCAGAGGTGGGGAATCAGAGGTGGGGAAACAGAGGCGGGGAATCAGATATGGGGTATCAGAGGTGGGGAATCAGGGGCGGGGAATCAGTGGCAGGGAATCAGAGGAGGGGATTCAGAGGCGGGGAATCAGAGGCAGGGAATCAGACTCTGGGAATCAGAGGCGGTGAATCAGGGATGGGGAATGAGAGGCCGGGAAACAGAAGCGGGGAAACAGAGGCAGTGAATCAGATATTCGGAATCAGAGGTTGCGATTCAGAGGTAGAGAATCAGAGATGGGGAAGCAGAGGTGGGGAATCAGATGTGATGAATTAGAGATGGGGAATCAGAGGCGGGGTATCAGAGGTGCCAATCAGAGGCGGTGAAACAGAGGCGGGGAATCAGAGGTGGGGAATCAGAGATGGGGAATCAGAGGCGGTGAATGAGAGATGGGGAATCAGAGGCGGGGAATCAGAGGTGCCAATCAGAGGCGGTGAAACAGAGGCGGGGAATCAGATATGGGGAAACAGAGGCGGGGAATCAGAGGCAGGGAAACAGAGGCAGGGAATCAGATATGGGGATTCAGAGGTGGGGAATAACAGGTTGCGAATCAGAGGCAGGGAATCAGAGGCGGGGAATCAGAGGCGGGGAATCAGAGGCAGGGAATCGGATGTGCAGAATCAGAGATGGGGAATCAGAGGTGGGGAATCAGAGGTGGTGAATCAGAGATGGGGAATCAAAGGCGTGGAATCAGAGGCAGGGTCAGACACGGGGAATCAGAGGCGGGGAATCAGATGCGGGGAACCAGAGGAGGGGAATCATAGTTGGCGAATCAGAGGTGGGGAATCAGAGGTGGGGAATCATAGGCGGGGAATCAGATATGGGGAATCAGAGGTGGGGAATCAGAGGCGGGGAAACAGAGGCGGGGAATCAGATATGTTGGATCAGAGGTGGGGAATCAGAGGCGGGGAATCAGAGCTGGGGAATCAGAGGCGGGGAATCAGAGTTGGGGAATCAGAGGCAGGGAATCAGATATGGGGAATCAGAGGTGGGGAATCAGAGGCGGGGAAACAGAGGCGGGGAATCAGATATGGGGTATCAGAGGTGGGGAATCAGGGGCGGGGAATCAGTGGCAGGGAATCAGAGGAGGGGATTCAGAGGCGGGGAATCAGGGATTGGGAATCAGAGGCCGGGAAACAGAGGTGGGGAATCAGAGACCGGGAATCAGAGATGGGGAATCAGAGGCGGGGAATCAGATATGGGGAATCAGAGGCGGGGAATCAGAGGCAGGGAAACAGAGGCGGTGAGTCAGAGATGGGGAATCAGAGGCGGGGAATCAGAGGCAGGGAATCAGAAACGGGGAATCAGAGGCGGGCAATCATAACTGGCGAATCAGAGGAGGGGAATCAGTGGTGGGGAATCAGAGGCGGGGAATCAGATATGGTGAATCAGAGGTGGGGAATCAGAGGCGGGGAAACAGAGGCCGGGAATCAGATATGTTGTATCAGAGGTGGGGAATCAGAGGCGGGAAATCAGAGCTGGGGAATCAGAGGCGGGGAAATCAGAGTTGGGGAATCAGAGTCCGGGAATCAGAGATGGGAAATCAGAGGAGGGGAATCAAATATGGGGAATCAGAGGCGGGGAATCAGAGGCGGGGAAACAGAGGCGGTGAATCAGATATGGGCAATCAGAGGTGGCGAATCTGAGGTAGAGAATCAGAGATGGGGAAGCAGACGTGGGGAATCAGAGGCGGGAAATCAGAGCTGGGGAATCAGAGGCGGGGAATCAGAGTTGGGGAATCAGAGTCCGGGAATCAGAGATGGGGAATCAGAGGCGGGGAATCAAATATGGGGAATCAGAGGCGGGGAATCAGAGGCGGTGATACAGAGGCGGTGAATCAGATATGGGGAATCAGAGGTGGCGAATCAGAGGTTGAGAATCAGAGATGGGGAAGCAGAGGTGGGGAATCAGATGTGATGAATTAGAGATGGGGAATCAGAGGCGGGGTATCAGAGGCGGCCAATCAGAGGCGGGGAATCAGAGTCGTGGAATCAGATATGGGAAATCAGAGGTGGGGAATCAGAGGCGGGGAAACAGAGGCGGGGAATCAGATATGGGGTATCAGAGGTGGGGAATCAGGGGCGGGGAATCAGTGGCAGGGAATCAGAGGAGGGGATTCAGAGGCGGGGAATCAGAGGCAGGGAATCAGACACTGGGAATCAGAGGCGGTGAATCAGGGATGGGGAATGAGAGGCCGGGAAACAGAGGTGGGGAATCAGAGACCGGGAATCAGAGATGGGGAATCAGAGGCGGGGAATCAGATATGGGGAATCAGAGGCGGGGAATCAGAAGCGGGGAAACAGAGGCTGTGAATCAGATATTCGGAAGCAGAGGTTGCGAATCAGAGGTAGAGAATCAGAGATGGGGAAGCAGAGGTGGGGAATCAGATGTGATGAATTAGAGATGGGGAATCAGAGGCGGGGTATCAGAGGTGCCAATCAGAGGCGGTGAAACAGAGGCGGGGAATCAGATATGGGGAAACAGAGGCGGGGAATCAGAGGCAGGGAAACAGAGGCGGGGAATCAGATATGGGGATTCAGAGGTGGGGAATAACAGGTTGCGAATCAGAGGCAGGGAATCAGAGGCGGGGAATCAGAGGCGGGGAATCAGAGGCAGGGAATCGGATGTGCAGAATCAGAGATGGGGAATCAGAGGTGGGGAAACAGAGGTGGTGAATCAGAGATGGGGAATCAAAGGCGTGGAATCAGAGGCAGGGTCAGACACGGGGAATCAGAGGCGGGGAATCAGATGCGGGGAACCAGAGGAGGGGAATCATAGCTGGCGAATCAGAGGCGGGGAATCAGAGGTGGGGAATCATTGGCGGGGAATCAGATATGGGGAATCAGAGGTGGGGAATCAGAGGCGGGGAAACAGAGGCGGGGAATCAGATATGTTGGATCAGAGGTGGGGAATCAGAGGCGGGGAATCAGAGCTGGGGAATCAGAGGCGGGGAATCAGAGTTGGGGAATCAGAGGCAGGGAATCAGATATGGGGAATCAGAGGTGGGGAATCAGAGGCGGGGAAACAGAGGCGGGGAATCAGATATTGGGAATCAGAGGTGGCGAATCAGAGGTAGAGAATCGGAGATGGGGAAGCAGAGGTGGGGAATCAGATGTGATGAATTAGAGATGGGGAATCAGAGGCGGGGTATCAGAGGTGCCAATCAGAGGCGGGGAAACAGAGGCGGGGAATCAGATATGGGGAAACAGAGGTGGGGAATAAGAGGTTGCGAATCAGAGGCAGGGAATCAGAGGCGGGGAATCAGAGGCGGGGAATCAGAGGCAGGGAATCGGATGTGCGGAATCAGAGATGGGGTATCAGAGGTGGGGAATCAGAGGTGGTGAGTCAGACATGGGGAATCAGAGGCGGGGAATCAGAGGCAGGGAATCAGAGGAGGGGATTCAGAGGCGGGGAATCAGAGGCAGGGAATCAGACACTGGGAGTCAGAGGCGGTGAATCAGGGATTGGGAATCAGAGGCCGGGAAACAGAGGTGGGGAATCAGAGACCGGGAATCAGAGATGGGGAATCAGAGGCGGGGAATCAGATATGGGGAATCAGAGGCGGGGAATCAGAGGCAGGGAAACAGAGGCGGTGAATCAGATATTGGGAATCAGAGGTGGCGAATCAGAGGTAGAGAATCGGAGCTGGGGAAGCAGAGGTGGGGAATCAGATGTGATGAATTAGAGATGGGGAATCAGAGGCGGGGTATCAGAGGTGCCAATCAGAGGCAGGGAATCAGAGGCGGGGAATCAGAGGCGGGGAATCAGAGGCAGGGAATCGGATGTGCGGAATCAGAGATGGGGTATCAGAGGTGGGGAATCAGAGGTGGTGAGTCAGACATGGGGAATCAGAGGCGGGGAATCAGAGGCAGGGAATCAGAAACGGGGAATCAGATGCGGGCAATCATAACTGGCGAATCAGAGGAGGGGAATCAGTGGTGGGGAATCAGAGGCGGGGAATCAGATATGGTGAATCAGAGGTGGGGAATCAGAGGCGGGGAAACAGAGGCCGGGAATCAGATATGTTGTATCACAGGTGGGGAATCAGAGGCGGGAAATCAGAGCTGGGGATTCAGAGGCGGGGAAATCAGAGTTGGGGAATCAGAGTCCGGGAATCAGAGATGGGAAATCAGAGGAGGGGAATCAAATATGGGGAATCAGAGGCGGGGAATCAGAGTTGGGGAATGAGTCCGGGAATCAGAGATGGGGAATCAGAGGCGGGGAATCAAATATGGGGAATCAGAGGCGGGGAATCAGATGCGGGGAAACAGAGGCGGTGAATCAGATATGGGCAATCAGAGGTGGCGAATCAGAGGTAGAGAATCAGAGATGGGGAAGCAGAGGTGGGGAATCAGATGTGATGAATTAGAGATGGGGAATCAGAGGCGGGGTATCAGAGGCGGGGAATCAGAGTTGGGGAATCAGAGGAGGGGAATCAGATATGGGGAAACAGAGGCCGGGAATCAGAGGCAGGGAAACAGAGGCGGGGAATCAGATATGGGGAATCAGAGGTGGGGAATTAGAGGTTGCGAATCAGAGGCAGGGAATCAGAGGCGGGGAATCAGAGGCGGGGAATCAGAGGCAGGGAATCGGATGAGCGGAATCAGAGATGGGGAATCAGAGGTGGGGAATCAGAGGTGGAGAATCAGAGAAGGGGAATCAGAGGCGGGGAATCAGATGCAGGGAATCAGATGCAGGGAATCAGAGGCGGGGAATCATAGCTGGCGAATCAGAGGAGGGGAATCAGAGTTGGGGAATCAGAGGCGGGGAATCAGATATGGGGAAACAGAGGCGGGGAATCAGAGGCGGGGAAACAGAGGCGGGGAATCAGATATGGGGATTCAGAGGTGGGGAATCAGAGGTTGGGAATCAGAGGCAGGGAATCAGAGGCGGGGAATCAGAGGCAGGGAATCAGATGCGGGGAATCAGAGGCAGGGAATCAGAGCTGGGGAATCAGAGGCGGGGAATCAGAGTTGGGGAATCAGAGGCGTGGAATTAGATATGGCGAAACAGAGGAGGGGAATCAGAGACGGGGAAACAGAGGCGGGGAATCAGATATGGGGAATCAGCGGTGGCGAATTAAAGGCGGTGTATCAGAGATGGGGAATCAGGGCAGGGAATCAGAGGCAGGGAATCAAACACGGGGAATCAGAGGCGGGGAATCAGAGCTGGGGAATCAGAGGCGGGGATTCAGAGTTGGGGAATCAGAGGCGGGGAAACAGAGGCGGGGAATCAGATATGGGGAATCAGAGGTGGGGAATCAGAGGTTGGGAATCAGAAGCAGGGAATCAGAGGCGGGGAATCAGAGGCGGGGAATCAGAGGCAGGGAATCCGATGTGCGGAATCGAGATGGGGAATCAGAGGCAGGGAATCAGAGGCGGGGAATCAGAGGCGGAAAATCAGAGGCCGGGAATCAGATATGGGGAAACAGAGGCGGGGAATCAAAGGCGGGGAAACAGAGGCGGGGAATCAGATATGGGGAATCAGAGGTGGGGAATCAGAGGTTGGGAATCAGAGGCAGGGAATCAGAGGCTGGGAATCAGATGCAGGGAATCAGATGCTGGGAATCAGAGGCGGGGAATCAGAGCTGGGGAATCAGAGGTGGGGAATCAGAGTTGGGGAATCAGAGTCGGGGACTTAGATATGGGGAAACAGAGGCGGGGAATCAGAGGCGGGGAAACAGACGCGGGGAATCAGAGGCGGGGATTCAGAGCTGGGGAATCAGAGGCGGGGAATCAGACTTGGGGAATCAGAGGCGGGGAATCAGATATGGGGAATCAGAGGCGGGGAATCAGAGGCGGGGAAACAGAGGCAGGGAATCAGATATGGGGAATCAGAGGTGGGGTATCAGGGGCAGGGAATCAGTGGCAGGGAATCAGAGGCGGGGAATCAGAGGCGGGGAATCAGAGGCAGGGAATAGAACGCGGGGAATCAGAGGCGGGGAATCAGAGCTGGGGAATCAGAGGCGGGGAATCAGAGCTGGGGAATCAGAGGCGGGGAATCATAGTTGGGAATCAGAGGCGGGGAATCAGATATGGGGAAACAGAGGCGGGGAATCAAAGGCGGGGAAACAGAGGCGGGGAATCAGATATGGGAATCGGATGCGGGGAATCAGAGGCGGGGAATCAGAGCTGGGGAATCAGAGGCGGGGTATCAGAGTTGGGGCATCTGAGGTGGGGAATTAGATATGGGGAAACAGAGGCGGGGAATCAGAGGCGGGGAAACAGAGGCGGGGAATCAGATATGGGGAATCAGAGGTGGGGAATCATAGGCAGGGAATCAGATGTGCGGAATCAGAGATGGGGAATCAGAGGCAGGGAATCAGAATCAGAAGCGGGGAATCAGAGGCCGGGAATCAGAGGCCGGGATTCAGATGCCGGGAATAAGAGGCCGGGAATCAGAGGTGGGGAATCAGAGTCCGGGAATCAGAGATGGGGATTCAGAGGCGGGGAATGATATATGGGGAATCAGAGGCGGGGAATCAGAGGCGGGGTAACAGAGGTGGGGAATCAGATATGGGGAATCAGAGGTGGCGAATCAAAGGCGGTGAATCAGAGATGGCGAATCAGAGGCGGGGAATCAGAGGCAGGGAATCAAACACGGGGTATCAGAGGCGGGGAATCAGAGCTGGGGAATCAGAGGCGGGGAATCAGAGTTGGGGAATCAGAGGCGGGGAATCAGATATGGGGATACAGGGGCGGGGAATCAGAGGCAGGGAAACAGAGGCGGGGAATCAGATATGGGGAATCAGGGGTGGGGAATCAGAGGTTGGGAATCAGAGGCAGGGAATCAGAGGCGTGGAAACAGAGGCGGGGATTCAGATGTGTTGAATCAGAGATGGGGAATCAGAGGCAGGGAATCAGAATCAGAAGCGGGATATCAGTGGCCGGGAATCAGAGGAAGGTAATCAGAGGCAGGGGATCAAACACGGGGAATCAGAGGCTGGGAATCAGAGCTGGGGAATCAGAGGTGGGGAATCAGAGCTGGGGAATCACAGGCGGGGAATCAGAGATGGGGAATCAGAGGCGGGGAATCAGAGGCAGGGAATCAGATACGGGGAATCAGAGGCGGGGAATCAGAGCTGGCGAATCAGAGGCGGGGAATCAGAGGTGGGCAATCAGAGGATGGGAATCAGATATGGGGAATCAGAGGCGGGGAATCAGAGCTGGGGAATCACAGGCGGGGAAACAGAGGCGGGGAATCAGAGGCGGTGAAACAGAGGCGGGGAATCAGATATTGGGAATCAGAGGTGGGGAATCAGAGGGTGGGAATCAGAGGCCTGGAATCAGAGGCGTGGAATCAGAGGCAGGGAATCAGATGCGGGGAATCAGAGGAGGGGAATCAGAGCTGGGGAATCAGAGGCGGGGTATTAGAGTTGGGGAATCAGAGGCGGGGAATCAGACGCGGGGAATCAGAGGGGGGGAATCATAGCTGGCGAATCAGAGGCGGGGAATCAGAGGTGGGCAATCAGAGGCCGGGAATCAGAGGTGGTGAATCAGAGATGGGGAATCAGAGGCGGGGAATCAGTGGCAGGGAATCAGATATGGGGAATCAGAGGCGTGGAATCAGAGGCAGGGAATCAGACACGGGGAATCAGACACGGGGAATCAGAGGTGGGGAATCAGAGATGGGGAATCAGAGGCGGTGAATCAGAGATGGGGAATCAGAGGCGGGGAATCAGAATCAGGAAATCAGACACGGGGATTCAGAGGCTGGGAATCAGACGGGGGGAATCAAAGGCGGGGAATCAGAGCTGGGGAATCAGAGGCAAAGAATCAGAGGCGGGGAATCAGATATGGGGAATCAGAGGCTGGTATTCAGAGGCGGGGAATCAGAGGCAGGGAATCAAACACGGGGAATCAGAGGTGGGGAATCAGAGATGGGGAATCAGAGGCGGGGAATCAGAGTTGGGGAATCAGAGGCAGGAATCGGATGTGCGGAAATAGAGATGGGGAATCAGAGGTGGGGAATCAGAGGCGGTGAATCAGAGATGGGGAATCAGAGGCGGGGAATCAGAGGCAGGAAATCAGACACGGGGAATCAGAGGCGGGGAATCAGATATGGGGAATCAGAGGCGGGGAATCAGAAGCGGGGAAACAGAGGCTGTGAATCAGATATTCGGAAGCAGAGGTTGCGAATCAGAGGTAGAGAATCAGAGATGGGGAAGCAGAGGTGGGGAATCAGATGTGATGAATTAGAGATGGGGAATCAGAGGCGGGGTATCAGAGGTGCCAATCAGAGGCGGTGAAACAGAGGCGGGGAATCAGATATGGGGAAACAGAGGCGGGGAATCAGAGGCAGGGAAACAGAGGCGGGGAATCAGATATGGGGATTCAGAGGTGGGGAATAAAAGGTTGCGAATCAGAGGCAGGGAATCAGAGGCGGGGAATCAGAGGCGGGGAATCAGAGGCAGGGAATCGGATGTGCAGAATCAGAGATGGGGAATCAGAGGTGGGGAAACAGAGGTGGTGAATCAGAGATGGGGAATCAAAGGCGTGGAATCAGAGGCAGGGTCAGACACGGGGAATCAGAGGCGGGGAATCAGATGCGGGGAACCAGAGGAGGGGAATCATAGCTGGCGAATCAGAGGCGGGGAATCAGAGGTGGGGAATCATTGGCGGGGAATCAGATATGGGGAATCAGAGGTGGGGAATCAGAGGCGGGGAAACAGAGGCGGGGAATCAGATATGTTGGATCAGAGGTGGGGAATCAGAGGCGGGGAATCAGAGCTGGGGAATCAGAGGCGGGGAATCAGAGTTGGGGAATCAGAGGCAGGGAATCAGATATGGGGAATCAGAGGTGGGGAATCAGAGGCGGGGAAACAGAGGCGGGGAATCAGATATTGGGAATCAGAGGTGGCGAATCAGAGGTAGAGAATCGGAGATGGGGAAGCAGAGGTGGGGAATCAGATGTGATGAATTAGAGATGGGGAATCAGAGGCGGGGTATCAGAGGTGCCAATCAGAGGCGGGGAAACAGAGGCGGGGAATCAGATATGGGGAAACAGAGGTGGGGAATAAGAGGTTGCGAATCAGAGGCAGGGAATCAGAGGCGGGGAATCAGAGGCGGGGAATCAGAGGCAGGGAATCGGATGTGCGGAATCAGAGATGGGGTATCAGAGGTGGGGAATCAGAGGTGGTGAGTCAGACATGGGGAATCAGAGGCGGGGAATCAGAGGCAGGGAATCAGAGGAGGGGATTCAGAGGCGGGGAATCAGAGGCAGGGAATCAGACACTGGGAGTCAGAGGCGGTGAATCAGGGATTGGGAATCAGAGGCCGGGAAACAGAGGTGGGGAATCAGAGACCGGGAATCAGAGATGGGGAATCAGAGGCGGGGAATCAGATATGGGGAATCAGAGGCGGGGAATCAGAGGCAGGGAAACAGAGGCGGTGAATCAGATATTGGGAATCAGAGGTGGCGAATCAGAGGTAGAGAATCGGAGCTGGGGAAGCAGAGGTGGGGAATCAGATGTGATGAATTAGAGATGGGGAATCAGAGGCGGGGTATCAGAGGTGCCAATCAGAGGCAGGGAATCAGAGGCGGGGAATCAGAGGCGGGGAATCAGAGGCAGGGAATCGGATGTGCGGAATCAGAGATGGGGTATCAGAGGTGGGGAATCAGAGGTGGTGAGTCAGACATGGGGAATCAGAGGCGGGGAATCAGAGGCAGGGAATCAGAAACGGGGAATCAGATGCGGGCAATCATAACTGGCGAATCAGAGGAGGGGAATCAGTGGTGGGGAATCAGAGGCGGGGAATCAGATATGGTGAATCAGAGGTGGGGAATCAGAGGCGGGGAAACAGAGGCCGGGAATCAGATATGTTGTATCACAGGTGGGGAATCAGAGGCGGGAAATCAGAGCTGGGGATTCAGAGGCGGGGAAATCAGAGTTGGGGAATCAGAGTCCGGGAATCAGAGATGGGAAATCAGAGGAGGGGAATCAAATATGGGGAATCAGAGGTGGGGAATCAGAGTTGGGGAATGAGTCCGGGAATCAGAGATGGGGAATCAGAGGCGGGGAATCAAATATGGGGAATCAGAGGCGGGGAATCAGATGCGGGGAAACAGAGGCGGTGAATCAGATATGGGCAATCAGAGGTGGCGAATCAGAGGTAGAGAATCAGAGATGGGGAAGCAGAGGTGGGGAATCAGATGTGATGAATTAGAGATGGGGAATCAGAGGCGGGGTATCAGAGGCGGGGAATCAGAGTTGGGGAATCAGAGGAGGGGAATCAGATATGGGGAAACAGAGGCCGGGAATCAGAGGCAGGGAAACAGAGGCGGGGAATCAGATATGGGGAATCAGAGGTGGGGAATTAGAGGTTGCGAATCAGAGGCAGGGAATCAGAGGCGGGGAATCAGAGGCGGGGAATCAGAGGCAGGGAATCGGATGAGCGGAATCAGAGATGGGGAATCAGAGGTGGGGAATCAGAGGTGGAGAATCAGAGAAGGGGAATCAGAGGCGGGGAATCAGATGCAGGGAATCAGATGCAGGGAATCAGAGGCGGGGAATCATAGCTGGCGAATCAGAGGAGGGGAATCAGAGTTGGGGAATCAGAGGCGGGGAATCAGATATGGGGAAACAGAGGCGGGGAATCAGAGGCGGGGAAACAGAGGCGGGGAATCAGATATGGGGATTCAGAGGTGGGGAATCAGAGGTTGGGAATCAGAGGCAGGGAATCAGAGGCGGGGAATCAGAGGCAGGGAATCAGATGCGGGGAATCAGAGGCAGGGAATCAGAGCTGGGGAATCAGAGGCGGGGAATCAGAGTTGGGGAATCAGAGGCGTGGAATTAGATATGGCGAAACAGAGGAGGGGAATCAGAGACGGGGAAACAGAGGCGGGGAATCAGATATGGGGAATCAGCGGTGGCGAATTAAAGGCGGTGTATCAGAGATGGGGAATCAGGGCAGGGAATCAGAGGCAGGGAATCAAACACGGGGAATCAGAGGCGGGGAATCAGAGCTGGGGAATCAGAGGCGGGGATTCAGAGTTGGGGAATCAGAGGCGGGGAAACAGAGGCGGGGAATCAGATATGGGGAATCAGAGGTGGGGAATCAGAGGTTGGGAATCAGAAGCAGGGAATCAGAGGCGGGGAATCAGAGGCGGGGAATCAGAGGCAGGGAATCCGATGTGCGGAATCGAGATGGGGAATCAGAGGCAGGGAATCAGAGGCGGGGAATCAGAGGCGGAAAATCAGAGGCCGGGAATCAGATATGGGGAAACAGAGGCGGGGAATCAAAGGCGGGGAAACAGAGGCGGGGAATCAGATATGGGGAATCAGAGGTGGGGAATCAGAGGTTGGGAATCAGAGGCAGGGAATCAGAGGCTGGGAATCAGATGCAGGGAATCAGATGCGGGGAATCAGAGGCGGGGAATCAGAGCTGGGGAATCAGAGGTGGGGAATCAGAGTTGGGGAATCAGAGTCGGGGACTTAGATATGGGGAAACAGAGGCGGGGAATCAGAGGCGGGGAAACAGACGCGGGGAATCAGAGGCGGGGATTCAGAGCTGGGGAATCAGAGGCGGGGAATCAGACTTGGGGAATCAGAGGCGGGGAATCAGATATGGGGAATCAGAGGCGGGGAATCAGAGGCGGGGAAACAGAGGCAGGGAATCAGATATGGGGAATCAGAGGTGGGGTATCAGGGGCAGGGAATCAGTGGCAGGGAATCAGAGGCGGGGAATCAGAGGCGGGGAATCAGAGGCAGGGAATTAGATATGGGGAATCAGAGGTGGGGAATCAGAGGTGGTGAATCAGAGATGGGGAATCACAGGCGGGGAATCAGAGGCAGGGAATAGAACGCGGGGAATCAGAGGCGGGGAATCAGAGCTGGGGAATCAGAGGCGGGGAATCAGAGCTGGGGAATCAGAGGCGGGGAATCATAGTTGGGAATCAGAGGCGGGGAATCAGATATGGGGAAACAGAGGCGGGGAATCAAAGGCGGGGAAACAGAGGCGGGGAATCAGATATGGGGAATCGGATGCGGGGAATCAGAGGCGGGGAATCAGAGCTGGGGAATCAGAGGCGGGGTATCAGAGTTGGGGCATCTGAGGTGGGGAATTAGATATGGGGAAACAGAGGCGGGGAATCAGAGGCGGGGAAACAGAGGCGGGGAATCAGATATGGGGAATCAGAGGTGGGGAATCATAGGCAGGGAATCAGATGTGCGGAATCAGAGATGGGGAATCAGAGGCAGGGAATCAGAATCAGAAGCGGGGAATCAGAGGCCGGGAATCAGAGGCCGGGATTCAGATGCCGGGAATAAGAGGCCGGGAATCAGAGGTGGGGAATCAGAGTCCGGGAATCAGAGATGGGGATTCAGAGGCGGGGAATGATATATGGGGAATCAGAGGCGGGGAATCAGAGGCGGGGTAACAGAGGTGGGGAATCAGATATGGGGAATCAGAGGTGGCGAATCAAAGGCGGTGAATCAGAGATGGCGAATCAGAGGCGGGGAATCAGAGGCAGGGAATCAAACACGGGGAATCAGAGGCGGGGAATCAGAGCTGGGGAATCAGAGGCGGGGAATCAGAGTTGGGGAATCAGAGGCGGGGAATCAGATATGGGGATACAGGGGCGGGGAATCAGAGGCAGGGAAACAGAGGCGGGGAATCAGATATGGGGAATCAGGGGTGGGGAATCAGAGGTTGGGAATCAGAGGCAGGGAATCAGAGGCGAAGAAACAGAGGCGGGGATTCAGATGTGTTGAATCAGAGATGGGGAATCAGAGGCAGGGAATCAGAATCAGAAGCGGGATATCAGTGGCCGGGAATCAGAGGAAGGTAATCAGAGGCAGGGGATCAAACACGGGGAATCAGAGGCTGGGAATCAGAGCTGGGGAATCAGAGGTGGGGAATCAGAGCTGGGGAATCACAGGCGGGGAATCAGAGATGGGGAATCAGAGGCGGGGAATCAGAGGCAGGGAATCAGATACGGGGAATCAGAGGCGGGGAATCAGAGCTGGCGAATCAGAGGCGGGGAATCAGAGGTGGGCAATCAGAGGATGGGAATCAGATATGGGGAATCAGAGGCGGGGAATCAGAGCTGGGGAATCACAGGCGGGGAAACAGAGGCGGGGAATCAGAGGCGGTGAAACAGAGGCGGGGAATCAGATATTGGGAATCAGAGGTGGGGAATCAGAGGTTGGGAATCAGAGGCCTGGAATCAGAGGCGTGGAATCAGAGGCAGGGAATCAGATGCGGGGAATCAGAGGAGGGGAATCAGAGCTGGGGAATCAGAGGCTGGGTATTAGAGTTGGGGAATCAGAGGCGGGGAATCAGACGCGGGGAATCAGAGGGGGGGAATCATAGCTGGCGAATCAGAGGCGGGGAATCAGAGGTGGGCAATCAGAGGCCGGGAATCAGAGGTGGTGAATCAGAGATGGGGAATCAGAGGCGGGGAATCAGTGGCAGGGAATCAGATATGGGGAATCAGAGGCGTGGAATCAGAGGCAGGGAATCAGACACGGGGAATCAGACACGGGGAATCAGAGGTGGGGAATCAGAGATGGGGAATCAGAGGCGGTGAATCAGAGATGGGGAATCAGAGGCGGGGAATCAGAATCAGGAAATCAGACACGGGGATTCAGAGGCTGGGAATCAGACGGGGGGAATCAAAGGCGGGGAATCAGAGCTGGGGAATCAGAGGCAAAGAATCAGAGGCGGGGAATCAGATATGGGGAATCAGAGGCTGGTATTCAGAGGCGGGGAATAAGAGGCAGGGAATCAAACACGGGGAATCAGAGGTGGGGAATCAGAGATGGGGAATCAGAGGCGGGGAATCAGAGTTGGGGAATCAGAGGCAGGAATCGGATGTGCGGAAATAGAGATGGGGAATCAGAGGTGGGGAATCAGAGGCGGTGAATCAGAGATGGGGAATCAGAGGCGGGGAATCAGAGGCAGGAAATCAGACACGGGGATTCAGAGGCTGGGAATCAGACGGGGGGAATCAAAGGCGGGGAATCAGAGCTGGGGAATCAGAGGCAGGGAATCAGAGTTGGGGATTCAGAGACGGGGAATCAGATATGGGGAAACAGAGGCGGGGAATCAGAGGCGGGCAAAGAGAGGCGGGGAATTAGATATGGGGAATCAGATGTGGGGAATCAGAGGTGGTGAATCAGTGATGGGGAATCACAGGCGGGGAATCAGAGGCAGGGAATAGAACGCAGGGAATCAGAGGCAGGGAATCAGAGCTGGGGAATCAGAGGCAGGGAATCATAGTTGGGAATCAGAGGCGGGGAATCAGATATGGGGAAACAGAGGCGGGGAATCAGAGGCGGGGAAACAGAGGCTGGGAATCAGATATGGGGAATCAGAGGAGGGGAATCAGAGCTGGGGAATCAGAGGCGGGGTATTAGAGTTGGGGAATCAGAGGCGGGGAATCAGACGCGGGGAATCAGAGGGGGGGAATCATAGCTGGCGAATCAGAGGCGGGGAATCAGAGGTGGGCAATCAGAGGCCGGGAATCAGAGGTGGTGAATCAGAGATGGGGAATCAGAGGCGGGGAATCAGTGGCAGGGAATCAGATATGGGGAATCAGAGGCGTGGAATCAGAGGCAGGGAATCAGACACGGGGAATCAGACACGGGGAATCAGAGGTGGGGAATCAGAGATGGGGAATCAGAGGCGGTGAATCAGAGATGGGGAATCAGAGGCGGGGAATCAGAATCAGGAAATCAGACACGGGGATTCAGAGGCTGGGAATCAGACGGGGGGAATCAAAGGCGGGGAATCAGAGCTGGGGAATCAGAGGCAAAGAATCAGAGGCGGGGAATCAGATATGGGGAATCAGAGGCTGGTATTCAGAGGCGGGGAATCAGAGGCAGGGAATCAAACACGGGGAATCAGAGGTGGGGAATCAGAGATGGGGAATCAGAGGCGGGGAATCAGAGTTGGGGAATCAGAGGCAGGAATCGGATGTGCGGAAATAGAGATGGGGAATCAGAGGTGGGGAATCAGAGGCGGTGAATCAGAGATGGGGAATCAGAGGCGGGGAATCAGAGGCAGGAAATCAGACACGGGGAATCAGAGGCGGGGAATCAGATATGGGGAATCAGAGGCGGGGAATCAGAAGCGGGGAAACAGAGGCTGTGAATCAGATATTCGGAAGCAGAGGTTGCGAATCAGAGGTAGAGAATCAGAGATGGGGAAGCAGAGGTGGGGAATCAGATGTGATGAATTAGAGATGGGGAATCAGAGGCGGGGTATCAGAGGTGCCAATCAGAGGCGGTGAAACAGAGGCGGGGAATCAGATATGGGGAAACAGAGGCGGGGAATCAGAGGCAGGGAAACAGAGGCGGGGAATCAGATATGGGGATTCAGAGGTGGGGAATAAAAGGTTGCGAATCAGAGGCAGGGAATCAGAGGCGGGGAATCAGAGGCGGGGAATCAGAGGCAGGGAATCGGATGTGCAGAATCAGAGATGGGGAATCAGAGGTGGGGAAACAGAGGTGGTGAATCAGAGATGGGGAATCAAAGGCGTGGAATCAGAGGCAGGGTCAGACACGGGGAATCAGAGGCGGGGAATCAGATGCGGGGAACCAGAGGAGGGGAATCATAGCTGGCGAATCAGAGGCGGGGAATCAGAGGTGGGGAATCATTGGCGGGGAATCAGATATGGGGAATCAGAGGTGGGGAATCAGAGGCGGGGAAACAGAGGCGGGGAATCAGATATGTTGGATCAGAGGTGGGGAATCAGAGGCGGGGAATCAGAGCTGGGGAATCAGAGGCGGGGAATCAGAGTTGGGGAATCAGAGGCAGGGAATCAGATATGGGGAATCAGAGGTGGGGAATCAGAGGCGGGGAAACAGAGGCGGGGAATCAGATATTGGGAATCAGAGGTGGCGAATCAGAGGTAGAGAATCGGAGATGGGGAAGCAGAGGTGGGGAATCAGATGTGATGAATTAGAGATGGGGAATCAGAGGCGGGGTATCAGAGGTGCCAATCAGAGGCGGGGAAACAGAGGCGGGGAATCAGATATGGGGAAACAGAGGTGGGGAATAAGAGGTTGCGAATCAGAGGCAGGGAATCAGAGGCGGGGAATCAGAGGCGGGGAATCAGAGGCAGGGAATCGGATGTGAGGAATCAGAGATGGGGTATCAGAGGTGGGGAATCAGAGGTGGTGAGTCAGACATGGGGAATCAGAGGCGGGGAATCAGAGGCAGGGAATCAGAGGAGGGGATTCAGAGGCGGGGAATCAGAGGCAGGGAATCAGACACTGGGAGTCAGAGGCGGTGAATCAGGGATTGGGAATCAGAGGCCGGGAAACAGAGGTGGGGAATCAGAGACCGGGAATCAGAGATGGGGAATCAGAGGCGGGGAATCAGATATGGGGAATCAGAGGCGGGGAATCAGAGGCAGGGAAACAGAGGCGGTGAATCAGATATTGGGAATCAGAGGTGGCGAATCAGAGGTAGAGAATCGGAGCTGGGGAAGCAGAGGTGGGGAATCAGATGTGATGAATTAGAGATGGGGAATCAGAGGCGGGGTATCAGAGGTGCCAATCAGAGGCAGGGAATCAGAGGCGGGGAATCAGAGGCGGGGAATCAGAGGCAGGGAATCGGATGTGCGGAATCAGAGATGGGGTATCAGAGGTGGGGAATCAGAGGTGGTGAGTCAGACATGGGGAATCAGAGGCGGGGAATCAGAGGCAGGGAATCAGAAACGGGGAATCAGATGCGGGCAATCATAACTGGCGAATCAGAGGAGGGGAATCAGTGGTGGGGAATCAGAGGCGGGGAATCAGATATGGTGAATCAGAGGTGGGGAATCAGAGGCGGGGAAACAGAGGCCGGGAATCAGATATGTTGTATCACAGGTGGGGAATCAGAGGCGGGAAATCAGAGCTGGGGATTCAGAGGCGGGGAAATCAGAGTTGGGGAATCAGAGTCCGGGAATCAGAGATGGGAAATCAGAGGAGGGGAATCAAATATGGGGAATCAGAGGTGGGGAATCAGAGTTGGGGAATGAGTCCGGGAATCAGAGATGGGGAATCAGAGGCGGGGAATCAAATATGGGGAATCAGAGGCGGGGAATCAGATGCGGGGAAACAGAGGCGGTGAATCAGATATGGGCAATCAGAGGTGGCGAATCAGAGGTAGAGAATCAGAGATGGGGAAGCAGAGGTGGGGAATCAGATGTGATGAATTAGAGATGGGGAATCAGAGGCGGGGTATCAGAGGCGGGGAATCAGAGTTGGGGAATCAGAGGAGGGGAATCAGATATGGGGAAACAGAGGCCGGGAATCAGAGGCAGGGAAACAGAGGCGGGGAATCAGATATGGGGAATCAGAGGTGGGGAATTAGAGGTTGCGAATCAGAGGCAGGGAATCAGAGGCGGGGAATCAGAGGCAGGGAATCGGATGAGCGGAATCAGAGATGGGGAATCAGAGGTGGGGAATCAGAGGTGGAGAATCAGAGAAGGGGAATCAGAGGCGGGGAATCAGATGCAGGGAATCAGATGCAGGGAATCAGAGGCGGGGAATCATAGCTGGCGAATCAGAGGAGGGGAATCAGAGTTGGGGAATCAGAGGCGGGGAATCAGATATGGGGAAACAGAGGCGGGGAATCAGAGGCGGGGAAACAGAGGCGGGGAATCAGATATGGGGATTCAGAGGTGGGGAATCAGAGGTTGGGAATCAGAGGCAGGGAATCAGAGGCGGGGAATCAGAGGCAGGGAATCAGATGCGGGGAATCAGAGGCAGGGAATCAGAGCTGGGGAATCAGAGGCGGGGAATCAGAGTTGGGGAATCAGAGGCGTGGAATTAGATATGGCGAAACAGAGGAGGGGAATCAGAGACGGGGAAACAGAGGCGGGGAATCAGATATGGGGAATCAGCGGTGGCGAATTAAAGGCGGTGTATCAGAGATGGGGAATCAGGGCAGGGAATCAGAGGCAGGGAATCAAACACGGGGAATCAGAGGCGGGGAATCAGAGCTGGGGAATCAGAGGCGGGGATTCAGAGTTGGGGAATCAGAGGCGGGGAAACAGAGGCGGGGAATCAGATATGGGGAATCAGAGGTGGGGAATCAGAGGTTGGGAATCAGAAGCAGGGAATCAGAGGCGGGGAATCAGAGGCGGGGAATCAGAGGCAGGGAATCCGATGTGCGGAATCGAGATGGGGAATCAGAGGCAGGGAATCAGAGGCGGGGAATCAGAGGCGGAAAATCAGAGGCCGGGAATCAGATATGGGGAAACAGAGGCGGGGAATCAAAGGCGGGGAAACAGAGGCGGGGAATCAGATATGGGGAATCAGAGGTGGGGAATCAGAGGTTGGGAATCAGAGGCAGGGAATCAGAGGCTGGGAATCAGATGCAGGGAATCAGATGCGGGGAATCAGAGGCGGGGAATCAGAGCTGGGGAATCAGAGGTGGGGAATCAGAGTTGGGGAATCAGAGTCGGGGACTTAGATATGGGGAAACAGAGGCGGGGAATCAGAGGCGGGGAAACAGACGCGGGGAATCAGAGGCGGGGATTCAGAGCTGGGGAATCAGAGGCGGGGAATCAGACTTGGGGAATCAGAGGCGGGGAATCAGATATGGGGAATCAGAGGCGGGGAATCAGAGGCGGGGAAACAGAGGCAGGGAATCAGATATGGGGAATCAGAGGTGGGGTATCAGGGGCAGGGAATCAGTGGCAGGGAATCAGAGGCGGGGAATCAGAGGCGGGGAATCAGAGGCAGGGAATTAGATATGGGGAATCAGAGGTGGGGAATCAGAGGTGGTGAATCAGAGATGGGGAATCACAGGCGGGGAATCAGAGGCAGGGAATAGAACGCGGGGAATCAGAGGCGGGGAATCAGAGCTGGGGAATCAGAGGCGGGGAATCAGAGCTGGGGAATCAGAGGCGGGGAATCATAGTTGGGAATCAGAGGCGGGGAATCAGATATGGGGAAACAGAGGCGGGGAATCAAAGGCGGGGAAACAGAGGCGGGGAATCAGATATGGGGAATCGGATGCGGGGAATCAGAGGCGGGGAATCAGAGCTGGGGAATCAGAGGCGGGGTATCAGAGTTGGGGCATCTGAGGTGGGGAATTAGATATGGGGAAACAGAGGCGGGGAATCAGAGGCGGGGAAACAGAGGCGGGGAATCAGATATGGGGAATCAGAGGTGGGGAATCATAGGCAGGGAATCAGATGTGCGGAATCAGAGATGGGGAATCAGAGGCAGGGAATCAGAATCAGAAGCGGGGAATCAGAGGCCGGGAATCAGAGGCCGGGATTCAGATGCCGGGAATAAGAGGCCGGGAATCAGAGGTGGGGAATCAGAGTCCGGGAATCAGAGATGGGGATTCAGAGGCGGGGAATGATATATGGGGAATCAGAGGCGGGGAATCAGAGGCGGGGTAACAGAGGTGGGGAATCAGATATGGGGAATCAGAGGTGGCGAATCAAAGGCGGTGAATCAGAGATGGCGAATCAGAGGCGGGGAATCAGAGGCAGGGAATCAAACACGGGGAATCAGAGGCGGGGAATCAGAGCTGGGGAATCAGAGGCGGGGAATCAGAGTTGGGGAATCAGAGGCGGGGAATCAGATATGGGGATACAGGGGCGGGGAATCAGAGGCAGGGAAACAGAGGCGGGGAATCAGATATGGGGAATCAGGGGTGGGGAATCAGAGGTTGGGAATCAGAGGCAGGGAATCAGAGGCGAAGAAACAGAGGCGGGGATTCAGATGTGTTGAATCAGAGATGGGGAATCAGAGGCAGGGAATCAGAATCAGAAGCGGGATATCAGTGGCCGGGAATCAGAGGAAGGTAATCAGAGGCAGGGGATCAAACACGGGGAATCAGAGGCTGGGAATCAGAGCTGGGGAATCAGAGGTGGGGAATCAGAGCTGGGGAATCACAGGCGGGGAATCAGAGATGGGGAATCAGAGGCGGGGAATCAGAGGCAGGGAATCAGATACGGGGAATCAGAGGCGGGGAATCAGAGCTGGCGAATCAGAGGCGGGGAATCAGAGGTGGGCAATCAGAGGATGGGAATCAGATATGGGGAATCAGAGGCGGGGAATCAGAGCTGGGGAATCACAGGCGGGGAAACAGAGGCGGGGAATCAGAGGCGGTGAAACAGAGGCGGGGAATCAGATATTGGGAATCAGAGGTGGGGAATCAGAGGTTGGGAATCAGAGGCCTGGAATCAGAGGCGTGGAATCAGAGGCAGGGAATCAGATGCGGGGAATCAGAGGAGGGGAATCAGAGCTGGGGAATCAGAGGCTGGGTATTAGAGTTGGGGAATCAGAGGCGGGGAATCAGACGCGGGGAATCAGAGGGGGGGAATCATAGCTGGCGAATCAGAGGCGGGGAATCAGAGGTGGGCAATCAGAGGCCGGGAATCAGAGGTGGTGAATCAGAGATGGGGAATCAGAGGCGGGGAATCAGTGGCAGGGAATCAGATATGGGGAATCAGAGGCGTGGAATCAGAGGCAGGGAATCAGACACGGGGAATCAGACACGGGGAATCAGAGGTGGGGAATCAGAGATGGGGAATCAGAGGCGGTGAATCAGAGATGGGGAATCAGAGGCGGGGAATCAGAATCAGGAAATCAGACACGGGGATTCAGAGGCTGGGAATCAGACGGGGGGAATCAAAGGCGGGGAATCAGAGCTGGGGAATCAGAGGCAAAGAATCAGAGGCGGGGAATCAGATATGGGGAATCAGAGGCTGGTATTCAGAGGCGGGGAATAAGAGGCAGGGAATCAAACACGGGGAATCAGAGGTGGGGAATCAGAGATGGGGAATCAGAGGCGGGGAATCAGAGTTGGGGAATCAGAGGCAGGAATCGGATGTGCGGAAATAGAGATGGGGAATCAGAGGTGGGGAATCAGAGGCGGTGAATCAGAGATGGGGAATCAGAGGCGGGGAATCAGAGGCAGGAAATCAGACACGGGGATTCAGAGGCTGGGAATCAGACGGGGGGAATCAAAGGCGGGGAATCAGAGCTGGGGAATCAGAGGCAGGGAATCAGAGTTGGGGATTCAGAGACGGGGAATCAGATATGGGGAAACAGAGGCGGGGAATCAGAGGCGGGCAAAGAGAGGCGGGGAATTAGATATGGGGAATCAGATGTGGGGAATCAGAGGTGGTGAATCAGTGATGGGGAATCACAGGCGGGGAATCAGAGGCAGGGAATAGAACGCAGGGAATCAGAGGCAGGGAATCAGAGCTGGGGAATCAGAGGCAGGGAATCATAGTTGGGAATCAGAGGCGGGGAATCAGATATGGGGAAACAGAGGCGGGGAATCAGAGGCGGGGAAACAGAGGCTGGGAATCAGATATGGGGAATCGGATGCGGGGAATCAGAGGCGGGGAATCAGAGCTGGGGAATCAGAGGCGGGGAATCAGAGTTGGGGCATCAGAGGTGGGGAATTAGATATAGGGAAACAGAGGCGGGGAATCAGAGGCGGGGAAACAGAGGCGGGGAATCAGATGTGGGGTATCAGAGGTAGGGAATCAGAGGCAGGGAATTAGATGTGCGGAATCAGAGATGGGGAATTAGAGGCAGGGAATCAGAATCAGAAGCGGGGAATCAGAGGCCGGGAATCAGAGGCCGGGAATCAGATGCTGTGAATAAGAGGCCGGGAATCAGAGGTGGGGAATCAGAGTCCGGGAATCAGAGATGGGGATTCAGAGGCGGGGAATGAGATATGGAGAATCAGAGGCGGGGAATCAGAGGCCGGGAAACAGAGGTGGGGAATCAGATATGGGGAATCAGAGGTGGCGAATCAAAGGCGGTGAATCAGAGATGGGGAATCAGAGGCGGGGAATCAGAGGCAGGGAATCAGATGCGGGGAATCAGAGGCGGGGAATCAGAGCTGGCGAATCGGAGGCGGGGAATTAGAGGTGGGCAGTCAGAGCCGGGGAATCAGATATGGGGAATCAGAGGCGGGGAATCAGAGGCGGGGAAACAGAGGTGGGGAATCAGATATGGGGAAACAGAGGTGGCAAATCAAAGGAGGTGAATCAGAGATGGGGAATCAGAGGCGGGGAATCAGAGGCAGGGAATCAAAAATGGGGAATCAGAGGCGGGGAATCAGAGCTGGGGAATCAGAGGCGGGGAAGCAGAGTAGGAGAATCAGAGGTGGGGAATCAGATATGGGGAAACAGGGGCGGGGAATCAGAGGCGGGGAAACAGAGGAGGGGAATCAGATATGGGGAATCAGCGGTGGCGAATTAAAGGCGGTGTATCAGAGATGGGGAATCAGGGCAGGGAATCAGAGGCAGGGAATCAAACACGGGGAATCAGAGGCAGGGAATCAGAGCTGGGGAATCAGAGGCGGGGATTCAGAGTTGGGGAATCAGAGGCGGGGAAACAGAGGCGGGGAATCAGATATGGGGAATCAGAGGTGGGGAATCAGAGGTTGGGAATCAGAAGCAGGGAATCAGAGGCGGGGAATCAGAGGCGGGGAATCAGAGGCAGGGAATCCGATGTGCGGAATCGGATATGGGGAATCAGAGGCAGGGAATCAGAGGCGGGGAATCAGAGGCGGAAAATCAGAGGCCGGGAATCAGATATGGTGAAACAGAGGCGGGGAATCAAAGGCGGGGAAACAGAGGCGGGGAATCAGATATGGGGAATCAGAGGTGGGGAATCAGAGGTTGGGAATCAGAGGCAGGGAATCAGAGGCTGGGAATCAGATGCAGGGAATCAGATGCGGGGAATCAGAGGCGGGGAATCAGAGCTGGGGAATCAGAGGTGGGGAATCAGAGTTGGGGAATCAGAGTCGGGGACTTAGATATGGGGAAACAGAGGCGGGGAATCAGAGGCGGGGAAACAGACGCGGGGAATCAGAGGCGGGGATTCAGAGCTGGGGAATCAGAGGCGGGGAATCAGACTTGGGGAATCAGAGGCGGGGAATCAGATATGGGGAATCAGAGGCGGGGAATCAGAGGCGGGGAAACAGAGGCAGGGAATCAGATATGGGGAATCAGAGGTGGGGTATCAGGGGCAGGGAATCAGTGGCAGGGAATCAGAGGCGGGGAATCAGAGGCGGGGAATCAGAGGCAGGGAATTAGATATGGGGAATCAGAGGCGGGGAATCAGACTTGGGGAATCAGAGGCGGGGAATCAGATATGGGGAATCAGAGGCGGGGAATCAGAGGCGGGGAAACAGAGGCGGGGAATCAGATATGGGGAATCAGAGGTGGGGAATCAGAGGTTGGGAATCAGAAGCAGGGAATCAGAGGCGGGGAATCAGAGGCGGGGAATCAGAGGCAGGGAATCCGATGTGCGGAATCGGAGAAGGGGAATCAGAGGCAGGGAATCAGAGTTGGGGAATCAGAGTCGGGGACTTAGATATGGGGAAACAGAGGCGGGGAATCAGAGGCGGGGAAACAGATGCGGGGAATCAGAGGCGGGGATTCAGAGCTGGGGAATCAGAGGCGGGGAATCAGACTTGGGGAATCAGAGGCGGGGAATCAGATATGGGGAATCAGAGGCGGGGAATCAGAGGCGGGGAAACAGAGGCAGGGAATCAGATATGGGGAATCAGAGTTGGGGTATCAGGGGCAGGGAATCAGTGGCAGGGAATCAGAGGCGGGGAATCAGAGGCGGGGAATCAGAGGCAGGGAATTAGATATGGGGAATCAGAGGCGGGGAATCAGACTTGGGGAATCAGAGGCGGGGAATCAGATATGGGGAATCAGAGGCGGGGAATCAGAGGCGGGGAAACAGAGGCGGGGAATCAGATATGGGGAATCAGAGGTTGGGAATCAGAAGCAGGGAATCAGAGGCGGGGAATCAGAGGCGGGGAATCAGAGGCAGGGAATCCGATGTGCGGAATCGGAGATGGGGAATCAGAGGCAGGGAATCAGAGGCGGGGAATCAGAGGCGGAAAATCAGAGGCCGGGAATCAGATATGGGGAAACAGAGGCGGGGAATCAAAGGCTGGGAATCAGATGCAGGGAATCAGATGCGGGGAATCAGAGGCGGGGAATCAGAGCTGGGGAATCAGAGGTGGGGAATCAGAGTTGGGGAATCAGAGTCGGGGACTTAGATATGGGGAAACAGAGGCGGGGAATCAGAGGCGGGGAAACAGACGCGGGGAATCAGAGGCGGGGATTCAGAGCTGGGGAATCAGAGGCGGGGAATCAGACTTGGGGAATCAGAGGCGGGGAATCAGATATGGGGAATCAGAGGCGGGGAATCAGAGGCGGGGAAACAGTGGCAGGGAATCAGATATGGGGAATCAGAGGTGGGGTATCAGGGGCAGGGAATCAGTGGCAGGGAATCAGAGGCGGGGAATCAGAGGCGGGGAATCAGAGGCAGGGAATTAGATATGGGGAATCAGAGGTGGGGAATCAGAGGTGGTGAATCAGAGATGGGGAATCACAGGCGGGGAATCAGAGGCAGGGAATAGAACGCGGGGAATCAGAGGCGGGGAATCAGAGCTGGGGAATCAGAGGCGGGGAATCAGAGCTGGGGAATAAGAGGCGGGGAATCATAGTTGGGAATCAGAGGCGGGGAATCAGATATGGGGAAACAGAGGCGGGGAATCAAAGGCGGGGAAACAGAGGCGGGGAATCAGATATGGGGAATCGGATGCGGGGAATCAGAGGCGGGGAATCAGAGCTGGGGAATCAGAGGCGGGGTATCAGAGTTGGGGCATCTGAGGTGGGGAATTAGATATGGGGAAACAGAGGCGGGGAATCAGAGGCGGGGAAACAGAGGCGGGGAATCAGATATGGGGAATCAGAGGTGGGGAATCAGAGGCAGGGAATCAGATGTGCGGAATCAGAGATGGGGAATCAGAGGCAGGGAATCAGAATCAGAAGCGGGGAATCAGAGGCCGGGAATCAGAGGCCGGGATTCAGATGCCGGGAATAAGAGGCCGGGAATCAGAGGTGGGGAATCAGAGTCCGGGAATCAGAGATGGGGATTCAGAGGCGGGGAATGATATATGGGGAATCAGAGGCGGGGAATCAGAGGCGGGGTAACAGAGGTGGGGAATCAGATATGGGGAATCAGAGGTGGCGAATCAAAGGCGGTGAATCAGAGATGGGGAATCAGAGGCGGGGAATCAGAGGCAGGGAATCAAACACGGGGAATCAGAGGCGGGGAATCAGAGCTGGGGAATCAGAGGCGGGGAATCAGAGTTGGGGAATCAGAGGCGGGGAATCAGATATGGGGAAACAGGGGCGGGGAATCAGAGGCAGGGAAACAGAGGCGGGGAATCAGATATGGGGAATCAGGGGTGGGGAATCAGAGGTTGGGAATCAGAGGCAGGGAATCAGAGGCGTGGAAACAGAGGCGGGGATTCAGATGTGTTGAATCAGAGATGGGGAATCAGAGGCAGGGAATCAGAATCAGAAGCGGAATATCAGTGGCCGGGAATCAGAGGAAGGTAATCAGAGGCAGGGGATCAAACACGGGGAATCAGAGGCTGGGAATCAGAGCTGGGGAATCAGAGGTGGGGAATCAGAGCTGGGGAATCACAGGCGGGGAATCAGAGATGGGGAATCAGAGGCAGGGAATCAGAGGCAGGGAATCAGATGCGGGGAATCAGAGGCGGGGAATCAGAGCTGGCGAATCAGAGGCGGGGAATCAGAGGTGGGCAATCAGAGGATGGGAATCAGATATGGGGAATCAGAGGCGGGGAATCAGAGCTGGGGAATCACAGGCGGGGAAACAGAGGCGGGGAATCAGAGGCGGTGAAACAGAGGCGGGGAATCAGATATTGGGAATCAGAGGTGGGGAATCAGAGGTTGGGAATCAGAGGCCTGGAATCAGAGGCGTGGAATCAGAGGCAGGGAATCAGATGCGGGGAATCAGAGAAGGGGAATCAGAGCTGGGGAATCAGAGGCGGGGTATTAGAGTTGGGGAATCAGAGGCGGGGAATCAGACGCGGGGAATCAGAGGGGGGGAATCATAGCTGGCGAATCAGAGGCGGGGAATCAGAGGTGGGCAATCAGAGGCCGAGAATCAGAGGTGGTGAATCAGAGATGGGGAATCAGAGGCGGGGAATCAGTGGCAGGGAGTCAGATATGGGGAATCAGAGGCGTGGAATCAGAGGCAGGGAATCAGACACGGGGAATCAGACACGGGGAATCAGAGGTGGGGAATCAGAGATGGGGAATCAGAGGCGGTGAATCAGAGATGGGGAATCAGAGGCGGGGAATCAGAATCAGGAAATCAGACACGGGGATTCAGAGGCTGGGAATCAGACGGGGGGAATCAAAGGCGGGGAATCAGAGCTGGGGAATCAGAGGCAGGGAATCAGAGGCGGGGAATCAGATATGGGGAATCAGAGGCTGGTATTCAGAGGCGGGGAATCAGAGGCAGGGAATCAAACACGGGGAATCAGAGGTGGGGAATCAGAGATGGGGAATCAGAGGCGGGGAATCAGAGTTGGGGAATCAGAGGCAGGGAATCGGATGTGCGGAATCAGAGATGGGGAATCAGAGGTGGGGAATCAGAGGCGGTGAATCAGAGATGGGGAATCAGAGCGGGGAATCAGAGGCAGGAAATCAGACACGGGGATTCAGAGGCTGGGAATCAGACGGGGGGAATCAAAGGCGGGGAATCAGAGCTGGGGAATCAGAGGCAGGGAATCAGAGTTGGGGATTCAGAGACGGGGAATCAGATATGGGGAAACAGAGGCGGGGAATCAGAGGCGGGCAAAGAGAGGCGGGGAATTAGATATGGGGAATCAGATGTGGGGAATCAGAGGTGGTGAATCAGTGATGGGGAATCACAGGCGGGGAATCAGAGGCAGGGAATAGAACGCAGGGAATCAGAGGCAGGGAATCAGAGCTGGGGAATCAGAGGCAGGGAATCATAGTTGGGAATCAGAGGCGGGGAATCAGATATGGGGAAACAGAGGCGGGGAATCAGAGGCGGGGAAACAGAGGCGGGGAATCAGATATGGGGAATCGGATGCGGGGAATCAGAGGCGGGGAATCAGAGCTGGGGAATCAGAGGCGGGGAATCAGAGTTGGGGCATCAGAGGTGGGGAATTTGATATAGGGAAACAGAGGCGGGGAATCAGAGGCGGGGAATCAGAGGTGGGGAATCAGATATGGGGTATCAGATAGGGAATCAGAGGCAGGGAATCAGATGTGCGGAATCAGAGATGGGGAATCAGAGGCAGGGAATCAGAATCAGAAGCGGGGAATCAGAGGCCGGGAATCAGAGGCCGGGAATCAGATGCTGGGAATAAGAGGCCGGGAATCAGAGGTGGGGAATCAGAGTCCGGGAATCAGAGATGGGGATTCAGAGGCGGGGAATGAGATATGGAGAATCAGAGGCGGGGAATCAGAGGCCGGGAAACAGAGGTGGGGAATCAGATATGGGGAATCAGAGGTGGCGAATCAAAGGCGGTGAATCAGAGATGGGGAATCAGAGGCGGGGAATCAGAGGCAGGGAATCAGATGCGGGGAATCAGAGGCGGGCAATCAGAGCTGGCGAATCGGAGGCGGGGAATCAGAGGTGGGCAATCAGAGCCGGGGAATCAGATATGGGGAATCAGAGGCGGGGAATCAGAGGCGGGGAAACAGAGGTGGGGAATCAGATATGGGGAAACAGAGGTGGCAAATCAAAGGCGGTGAATCAGAGATGGGGAATCAGAGGCGGGGAATCAGAGGCAGGGAATCAAAAATGGGGAATCAGAGGCGGGGAATCAGAGCTGGGGAATCAGAGGCGGGGAAGCAGAGTAGGAGAATCAGAGGTAGGGAATCAGATATGGGGAAACAGGGGCGGGGAATCAGAGGCGGGGAAACAGAGGCGGGGAATCAGATATGGGGAATCAGAGGTGTGGAATCAGAGGTTGGGAATCAGAGGCGGGGAAACAGAGGAGGGGAATCAGATATGGGGAATCAGAGGTGGCGATTTAAAGGCGGTGAATCAGAGATGGGGAATCATGGCAGGGAATCAGAGGCAGGGAATCAAACACGGGGAATCAGAGGCGTGGAATCAGAGCTGGGGAATCAGAGGCGGGGATTCAGAGTTGGGGAATCAGAGGCGGGGAATCAGAGGCGGGGAAACAGAGGCGGGGAATCAGATATGGGGAATCAGAGGTGGGGAATCAGAGGTTGGGAATCAGAAGCATGGAATCAGAGGCGGGGAATCAGAGGCGGGGAATCAGAGGCAGGAAATCCGATGTGCGGAATCGGAGATGGGGAATCAGAGGCAGGGAATCAGGGGCGGGGAATCAGAGGCGGGGAATCAGAGGCCGGGAATCAGATATGGGGAAACAGAGGCGGGGAATCAGAGGCGGGGAAGCAGAGGCGGGGAATCAGATATGGGGAATCAGAGGTGGGGAATCAGAGGTTGGGAATCAGAGGCAGGGAATCAGAGGCTGGGAATCAGATGCAGGGAATCAGATGCGGGGAATCAGAGGCGGGGAATCAGAGCTGGGGAATCAGAGGTGGGGAATCAGAGTTGGGGAATCAGAGTCGGGGACTTAGATATGGGGAAACAGAGGCAGGGAATCAGAGGCGGGGAAACAGACGCGGGGAATCAGAGGCGGGTATCAGAGCTGGGGAATCAGAGGCGGGGAATCAGAGTTGGGGAATCAGAGGCGGGGAATCAGAGGCGGGGAATCAGAGGCGGGGAATCAGAGGCGGGGAAACAGAGGCAGGGAATTAGATATGGGGAATCAGAGGTGGGGTATCAGGGGCAGGAAATCAGTGGCAGGGAATCAGAGGCGGGGAATCTGAGGCGGGGAATCAGAGGCAGGGAATCAGACACGGGGAATCAGATATGGGGAAACAGAGGCGGGGAATCAGAGGCGGGCAAACAGAGGCGGGGAATTAGATATGGGGAATCAGAGGTGGGGAATCAGAGGTGGTGAATCAGAGATGGGGAATCACAGGCGGGGAATCAGAGGCAGGGAATAGAACGCGGGGTATCAGAGGCGGGGAATCAGAGCTGGGGAATCAGAGGCGGGGAATCATAGTTGGGAATCAGAGGCGGGGAATCAGATATGGGGAAACAGAGGCGGGGAATCAAAGGCGGGGAAACAGAGGCGGGGAATCAGATATGGGGAATCGGATGCGGGGAATCAGAGGCGGGGAATCAGAGCTGGGGAATCAGAGGCGGGGTATCAGAGTTGGGGCATCAGAGGTGGGGAATTAGATATGGGGAAACAGAGGCGGGGAATCAGAGGCAGGGAAACAGAGGTGGGGAATCAGATATGGGGAATCAGAGGTGGGGAATCAGAGGCAGGGAATCAGATGTGCGGAATCAGAGATGGGGAATCAGAGGCAGGGAATCAGAATCAGAAGCGGGGAATCAGAGGCCGGGAATCAGAGGCCGGGATTCAGATGCCGGGAATAAGAGGCCGGGAATCAGAGGTGGGGAATCAGAGTCCGGGAATCAGAGATGGGGATTCAGAGGCGGGGAATGATATATGGGGAATCAGAGGCGGGGAATCAGAGGCGGGGTAACAGAGGTGGGGAATCAGATATGGGGAATCAGAGGTGTCGAATCAAAGGCGGTGAATCAGAGATGGGGAATCAGAGGCGGGGAATCAGAGGCAATGAATCAAACACGGGGAATCAGAGGCGGGGAATCAGAGCTGGGGAATCAGAGGCGGGGAATCAGAGTTGGGGAATCAGAGGCGGGGAATCAGATATGGGGAAACAGGGGCGGAGAATCAGAGGCAGGGAAACAGAGGCGGGGAATCAGATATGGGGAATCAGGGTTGGGGAATCAGAGCTTGGGAATCAGAGGCAGGGAATCAGAGGCGTGGAAACAGAGGCGGGGATTCAGATATGGGGAATCAGAGGTGGGGAATCAGGGGCGTGGAATCAGAGGCAGGGAATTAGATGTGGTGAATCAGAGATGGGGAATCAGAGGCAGGGAATCAGAATCAGAAGCGGGGTATCAGAGGCCGGGAATCAGAGGAAGGTAATCAGAGGCAGGGGATCAAACACGGGGAATCAGAGGCTGGGAATCAGAGCTGGGGAATCACAGGCGGGGAATCAGAGATGGGGAATCAGAGGCGGGGAATCAGAGGCAGGGAATCAGATGTTGGGAATCAGAGGCGGGGAATCAGAGCTGGCGAATCAGAGGCGGGGAATCAGAGGTGGGCAATCAGAGGATGGGAATCAGATATGGGGAATCAGTGGCGGGGAATTAGAGCTGGGGAATCACAGGCGGGGAATCAGAGTTGGGGAATCAGAGGCGGGGAATCAGATATGGGGAAACAGAGGCGGGGAATCAGAGGTGGTGAAACACAGGCGGGGAATCAGATATGGGGAATCAGAGGTGGGGAATCAGAGGTTGGGAATCAGAGGCCTGGAATCAGAGGCGGGGAATCAGAGGCAGGGAATCAGATGCGGGGAATCAGAGGAGGGGAATCAGAGCTGGGGAATCAGAGGCGGGGTATTAGAGTTGGGGAATCAGAGGCGGGGAATCAGACGCGGGGAATCAGAGGGGGGGAATCATAGCTGGCGAATCAGAGGCGGGGAATCAGAGGTGGGCAATCAGAGGCCGGGAATCAGAGGTGGTGAATCAGAGATGGGGAATCAGAGGCGGGGAATCAGTGGCAGGGAATCAGATATGGGGAATCAGAGGCGTGGAATCAGAGGCAGGGAATCAGACACGGGGAATCAGACACGGGGAATCAGAGGTGGGGAATCAGAGATGGGGAATCAGAGGCGGTGAATCAGAGATGGGGAATCAGAGGCGGGGAATCAGAGGCAGGAAATCAGACACGGGGATTCAGAGGCTGGGAATCAGACGGGGGGAATCAAAGGCGGGGAATCAGAGCTGGGGAATCAGAGGCAGGGAATCAGAGGCGGGGAATCAGATATGGGGAATCAGAGGCTGGGATTCAGAGGCGGGGAATCAGAGGCAGGGAATCAGACACGGGGAATCAGAGGTGGGGAATCAGAGATGGGGAATCAGAGGCGGGGAATCAGAGGCGGGGAATCAGAGGCGGGGAAACAGAGGCAGGAAATTAGATATGGGGAATCAGAGGTGGGGTATCAGGGGCAGGGAATCAGTGGCAGGGAATCAGAGGCGGGGAATAAGAGGCGGGGAATCAGAGGCAGGGAATCAGACACGGGGAATCAGATATGGGGAAACAGAGGCGGGGAATCAGAGGCGGGCAAACATTGGCGGGCAATTAGATATGGGGAATCAGAGGTGGGGAATCAGAGGTGGTGAATCAGAGATGGGGAATCACAGGCGGGGAATCAGAGGCAGGGAATAGAACGCGGGGAATCAGAGGCGGGGAATCAGAGCTGGGGAACCAGAGGCAGGGAATCAGATGCGGGGAATCAGAGGAGGGGAATCAGAGCTGGGGAATCAGAGGCGGGGTATTAGAGTTGGGGAATCAGAGGCGGGGAACCAGACGCGGGGAATCAGAGGGGGGGAATCATAGCTGGCGAATCAGAGGCGGGGAATCAGAGGTGAGCAATCAGATGCGGGGAATCAGAGGAGGGGAATCAGAGCTGGGGAATCAGAGGCGGGGTATTAGAGTTGGGGAATCAGAGGCGGGGAATCAGACGCGGGGAATCAGAGGGGGGGAATCATAGCTGGCGAATCAGAGGCGGGGAAACAGAGGCGGGGAATCAGAGGCGGGGAAACAGAGGTGGGGAATCAGATATGGGGAATCAGAGGTGGGGAATCAGAGGCAGGGAATCAGATGTGCAGAATCAGAGATGGGGAATCAGAGGCAGGGAATCAGAATCAGAAGCGGGGAATCAGAGGCCGGGAATCAGAGGCCGGGATTCAGATGCCGGGAATAAGAGGCCGGGAATCAGAGGTGGGGAATCAGAGTCCGGGAATCAGAGATGGGGATTCAGAGGCGGGGAATGATATATGGGGAATCAGAGGCGGGGAATCAGAGGCGGGGTAACAGAGGTGGGGAATCAGATATGGGGAATCAGAGGTGTCGAATCAAAGGCGGTGAATCAGAGATGGGGAATCAGAGGCGGGGAATCAGAGGCAATGAATCAAACACGGGGAATCAGAGGCGGGGAATCAGAGCTGGGGAATCAGAGGTGGGGAATCAGAGTTGGGGAATCAGAGGCGGGGAATCAGATATGGGGAAACAGGGGCGGAGAATCAGAGGCAGGGAAACAGAGGCGGGGAATCAGATATGGGGAATCAGGGGTGGGGAATCAGAGGTTGGGAATCAGAGGCAGGGAATCAGAGGCGTGGAAACAGAGGCGGGGATTCAGATATGGGGAATCAGAGGTGGGGAATCAGGGGCGTGGAATCAGAGGCAGGGAATTAGATGTGGTGAATCAGAGATGGGGAATCAGAGGCAGGGAATCAGAATCAGAAGCGGGGTATCAGAGGCCGGGAATCAGAGGAAGGTAATCAGAGGCAGGGGATCAAACACGCGGAATCAGAGGCTGGGAATCAGAGCTGGGGAATCACAGGCGGGGAATCAGAGATGGGGAATCAGAGGCGGGGAATCAGAGGCAGGGAATCAGATGCGGGGAATCCGAGGCGGGGAATCAGAGCTGGCGAATCAGAGACGGGGAATCAGAGGTGGGCAATCAGAGGATGGGAATCAGATATGGGGAATCAGAGGCGGGGAATTAGAGCTGGGGAATCACAGGCGGGGAATCAGAGTTGGGGAATCAGATGCGGGGAATCAGATATGGGGAAACAGAGGCGGGGAATCAGAGGCGGTGAAACAGAGGCGGGGAATCAGATATGGGGAATCAGAGGTGGGGAATCAGAGGTTGGGAATCAGAGGCCTGGAATCAGAGGCGGGGAATCAGAGGCAGGGAATCAGATGCGGGGAATCAGAGGAGGGGAATCAGAGCTGGGGAATCAGAGGCGGGGTATTAGAGTTGGGGAATCAGAGGCGGGGAATCAGACGCGGGGAATCAGAGGGGGGGAATCATAGCTGGCGAATCAGAGGCGGGGAATCAGAGGTGAGCAATCAGAGGCCGGGAATCAGAGGTGGTGAATCAGAGATGGGGAATCAGAGGCGGGGAATCAGTGGCAGGGCATCAGATATGGGGAATCAGAGGCGTGGAATCAGAGGCAGGGAATCAGACACGGGGAATCAGACACGGGGAATCAGAGGTGGGGAATCAGAGATGGGGAATCAGAGGCGGTGAATCAGAGATGGGGAATCAGAGGCGGGGAATCAGAGGCAGGAAATCAGACACGGGGATTCAGAGGCTGGGAATCAGACGGGGGGAATCAAAGGCGGGGAATCAGAGCTGTGGAATCAGAGGCAGGGAATCAGAGGCGGGGAATCAGATATGGGGAATCAGAGGCTGGGATTCAGAGGCGGGGAATCAGAGGCAGGGAATCGGACACGGGGAATCAAAGGTGGTGAATCAGAGATGGGGAATCAGAGGCGGGGATTCAGAGGCAGGGAATCAGACGCGGGGAATCTGAGGCGGGGAATCAGAGCTGGGGAATCAGAGGTGGGGAATCAGAGTTGGGGAATCAGAGGCAGGGAATCGGATGTGCGGAATCAGAGATGGGGAATCAGATGTGGGGAATCAGAGGAATCAGAGATGGGGAATCAGAGGCGGGGAATCAGAGGCAGGAAATCAGACACGGGGATTCAGAGGCTGGGAATCAGACGGGGGGAATCAAAGGCGGGGAATCAGAGCTGGGTAATCAGAGGCAGGGAATCAGAGTTGGGGATTCAGAGACGGGGAATCAGATATGGGGAAACAGAGGCGGGGAATCAGAGGCGGGCAAACAGAGGCGGGGAATTAGATATGGGGAATCAGAGGTGGGGAATCAGAGGTGGTGAATCAGTGATGGGGAATCACAGGCGGGGAATCAGAGGCAGGGAATAGAACGCAGGGAATCAGACGCAGGGAATCAGAGCTGAGGAATCAGAGGCGGGGAATCATAATTGGGAATCAGAGGCGGGGAATCAGATATGGGAAAACAGAGGCGGGGAATCAGAGGCGGGGAAACAGAGGCGGGGAATCAGATATTGAGAATCGGATGCGGGGAATCAGAGGCGGGGAATCAGAGCTGGGGAATCAGAGGCGGGGAATCAGAGTTGGGGCATCAGTGGTGGGGAATTAGATATAGGGAAACAGAGGCGGGGAATCAGAGGCGGGGAAACAGAGGCGGGGAATCAGATATGGGGAATCAGAGGGGGGGAATCAGAGGCAGGGAATCAGATGTGCGGAATCAGAGATGGGGAATCAGAGGCAGGGAATCAGAATCAGAAGCGGGGAATCAGAGGCCGGGTATCAGAGGCCGGGAATCAGATGCTGGGAATAAGAGGCCGGGAATCAGAGGTGGGGAATCAGAGTCCGGGAATCAGAGATGGGGATTCAGAGGCGGGGAATGAGATATGGAGAATCAGAGGCGGGGAATCAGAGGCCGGGAAACAGAGGTGGGGAATCAGATATGGGGAATCAGAGGTGGCGAATCAAAGGCGGTGAATCAGAGATGGGGAATCAGAGGCGGGGAATCAGAGGCAGGGAATCAGATGCGGGGAATCAGAGGCGGGGAATCCGAGTTGGGGCATCAGAGGTGGGGAATTAGATATAGGGAAACAGAGGCGGGGAATCAGAGGCGGGGAAACAGAGGCGGGGAAACAGAGGCGGGGAATCAGATATGGGGAATCAGAGGTGGGGAATCCGAGGTTGGGAATCAGAGGCAGGGAATCAGAGGCGGGGAATCAGAGGCGGGGAATCAGAGGAAGGGAATCAGATGTGCGGAATCGGAGATGGGGAATCAGAGGCAGGGAATCAGAGGCGGGGAATCACAGGCAGGGAATCAGACGCGGGGAATCAGAGGCGGGGAATCAGAGCTGGGGAATCAGAGGTGTGGAATCAGAGTCGGGGAATCAGAGGCAGGGAATCGGTTGTGCGGAATCAGAGATGGGGTATCAGATGTGGGGAATCAGAGGCAGTGAATCAGAGATGGGGAATCAGAGGCGGGGAATCAGAGGCAAGAAATCAGACGGGGATTCAGAGGCTGGGAATCAGTCGGGGGGAATCAAAGGCGGGGAATCAGAGCTGGTGAATCAGAGGCAGGGAATCAGAGTTGGGGATTCAGAGGCGGGGAATCAGATATGGGGAAACAGAGGCGGGGAATGAGAGGCGGGCAAGCAGAGGCGGGGAATTAGATATGGGGAATCAGAGGTGGGGAATCAGAGGTGGTGAATCAGAGATGGGGAATCACAGGAGGGGAATCAGAGGCAGCGAATAGAACGCGGGGAATCAGAGGCAGGGAATCAGAGCTGGGGAATCAGAGGCGGGGAATCAGATATGGGGAAACAGAGGCGGGGAATCAGAGGCGGGGAAACAGAGGCGGGGAATCAGACATGGGGAATCGGTTGCGGGGAATCAGAGGCGGGGAATCAGAGCTGGGGAATCAGAGGTGGGGAATCAGAGTTGGGGCATCAGAGGTGGGGAATTAGATATGGGGAAACAGAGGCGGGGAATCAAAGGCGGGGAAACAGAGGCGGGGAATCGGATATGGGGAATCAGAGGTGGGGAATGACAGGCAGGGAATCAGATGTGCGGAATCAGAGATGGGGAATCAGAGGCCGGGAATCAGATGCTGGGAATAAGAGGCCGGGAATCAGAGGTGGGGAATCAGAGTCCGGGAATCAGAGATGGGGATTCAGAGGCGGGGAATCAGATATGGGGAATCAGAGGTGGGGAATCAGAGGTTGTGAATGAGAAATGGGGAATCAAGGCGGGGAATCAGAGGGAGGGAATCAGACGCGGGGAATCAGAGAAGGGGAATCATAGGCTGGGAATCAGAGGCAGGGAATCAGATGCAGGGAATCAGAGGCGGGGAATCATAGCTGGCGAATTAGAGGAGGGGAATCAGAGTTGGGGAATCAGAGGCGGGGAATCAGATATTGGGAAACAGAGGCGGGGAATCAGAGGTGGGGAAACAGAGGCGGGGAATCAGATATGGGGAATCAGAGGTGGGGAATCAGGGGCAGGGAATCAGTGGCAGGGAATCAGACGCGGGGAATCAGAGGCGGGGAATCAGAGGCGGGGAATCAGAGGCGGGGAATCAGAGGCAGGGAATCGGATGTGCGGAATCAGAGATGGGGAATCAGAGGTGGGGATTCAGAGGTGGTGAATCAGAGAAGGGGAATCAGAGTTGGGGAATCAGAGGCGGGGAATCATATATGGGGAATCAGAGGTGGGGAATCAGGGGCAGGGAATCAGTGGCAGGGAATCAGAGGCGGGGAATCATAGCTGGCGAATTAGAGGAAGGGAATCAGAGTTGGGGAAACAGAGGCGGGGAATCAGATATGGGGAATCAGAGGTGGGGAATCAGGGGCAGGGAATCAGTGGCAGGGAATCAGACGCGGGGAATCAGAGACGGGGAATCAGAGGCAGGGAATCAGACACGGGGAATCAGAGGCGGGGAATCAGAGATGGGGAATCAGAGGCGGGGAATCAGAGGCAGGGAATCAGAGGCCGGGAATCAGATGCTGGGAATAAGAGGCCGGGAATCAGAGGTGGGGAAACAGAGGCAGGGAATCAGAGGCGGGGAAACAGAGGCGGGGAATCGGATATGGGGAATCAGAGGTGGGGAATGACAGGCAGGGAATCAGATGTGCGGAATCAGAGATGGGGAATCAGAGGCAGGGAATCAGAATCAGAAGCGGGGAATCAGAGGCCGGGAATCTGAGGCCGGGAATCAGATGCTGGGAATAAGAGGCCGGGAATCAGAGGTGGGGAATCAGAGTCCGGGAATCAGAGATGGGGATTCAGAGGCGGGGAATCAGATATGGGGAATCAGAGGTGGGGAATCAGAGGTTGTGAATGAGAGATGGGGAATCAAGGCGGGGAATCAGAGGGAGGGAATCAGACGCGGGGAATCAGAGAAGGGGAATCATAGGCTGGGAATCAGAGGCAGGGAATCAGATGCAGGGAATCAGAGGCGGGGAATCATAGCTGGCGAATTAGAGGAGGGGAATCAGAGTTGGGGAATCAGAGGCGGGGAATCAGATATTGGGAAACAGAGGCGGGGAATCAGAGGTGGGGAAACAGAGGCGGGGAATCAGATATGGGGAATCAGAGGTGGGGAATCAGGGGCAGGGAATCAGTGGCAGGGAATCAGACGCGGGGAATCAGAGGCGGGGAATCAGAGGCGGGGAATCAGAGGCGGGGAATCAGAGGCAGGGAATCGGATGTGCGGAATCAGAGATGGGGAATCAGAGGTGGGGATTCAGAGGTGGTGAATCAGAGAAGGGGAATCAGAGGCTGGGAATCAGAGGCAGGGAATCAGACGCAGGGAATCAGAGGCGGGGAATCATAGCTGGCGAATTAGAGGAGGGGAATCAGAGTTGGGGAATCAGAGGCGGGGAATCATATATGGGGAATCAGAGGTGGGGAATCAGGGGCAGGGAATCAGTGGCAGGGAATCAGAGGCGGGGAATCATAGCTGGCGAATTAGAGGAAGGGAATCAGAGTTGGGGAAACAGAGGCGGGGAATCAGATATGGGGAATCAGAGGTGGGGAATCAGGGGCAGGGAATCAGTGGCAGGGAATCAGACGTGGGGAATCAGAGACGGGGAATCAGAGGCAGGGAATCAGACACGGGGAATCAGAGGCGGGGAATCAGAGATGGGGAATCAGAGGCGGGGAATCAGAGGCAGGGAATCAGAGGCCGGGAATATGATGCTGGGAATAAGAGGCCGGGAATCAGAGGTGGGGAAACAGAGGCGGGGAATCAGATATGGGGAATCAGAGATGGGGAATCAGAGTTGGGGCATCAGAGGTGGGGAATTAGATATGGTGAAACAGAGGCGGGGAATCAAAGGCGGGGAAACAGAGGCGGGGAATCAGATATGGGGAATCAGAGGTGGGGAATCAGAGGTTGGGAATCAGAGGCAGGGAATCAGAGGCTGGGAATCAGATGCAGGGAATCAGATGCGGGGAATCAGAGGCGGGGAATCAGAGCTGGGGAATCAGAGGTGGGGAATCAGAGTTGGGGAATCAGAGTCGGGGACTTAGATATGGGGAAACAGAGGCGGGGAATCAGAGGCGGGGAAACAGACGCGGGGAATCAGAGGCGGGGATTCAGAGCTGGGGAATCAGAGGCGGGGAATCAGACTTGGGGAATCAGAGGCGGGGAATCAGATATGGGGAATCAGAGGCGGGGAATCAGAGGCGGGGAAACAGAGGCAGGGAATCAGATATGGGGAATCAGAGGTGGGGTATCAGGGGCAGGGAATCAGTGGCAGGGAATCAGAGGCGGGGAATCAGAGGCGGGGAATCAGAGGCAGGGAATTAGATATGGGGAATCAGAGGCGGGGAATCAGACTTGGGGAATCAGAGGCGGGGAATCAGATATGGGGAATCAGAGGCGGGGAATCAGAGGCGGGGAAACAGAGGCGGGGAATCAGATATGGGGAATCAGAGGTGGGGAATCAGAGGTTGGGAATCAGAAGCAGGGAATCAGAGGCGGGGAATCAGAGGCGGGGAATCAGAGGCAGGGAATCCGATGTGCGGAATCGGAGATGGGGAATCAGAGGCAGGGAATCAGAGTTGGGGAATCAGAGTCGGGGACTTAGATATGGGGAAACAGAGGCGGGGAATCAGAGGCGGGGAAACAGATGCGGGGAATCAGAGGCGGGGATTCAGAGCTGGGGAATCAGAGGCGGGGAATCAGACTTGGGGAATCAGAGGCGGGGAATCAGATATGGGGAATCAGAGGCGGGGAATCAGAGGCGGGGAAACAGAGGCAGGGAATCAGATATGGGGAATCAGAGGTGGGGTATCAGGGGCAGGGAATCAGTGGCAGGGAATCAGAGGCGGGGAATCAGAGGCGGGGAATCAGAGGCAGGGAATTAGATATGGGGAATCAGAGGCGGGGAATCAGACTTGGGGAATCAGAGGCGGGGAATCAGATATGGGGAATCAGAGGCGGGGAATCAGAGGCGGGGAAACAGAGGCGGGGAATCAGATATGGGGAATCAGAGGTTGGGAATCAGAAGCAGGGAATCAGAGGCGGGGAATCAGAGGCGGGGAATCAGAGGCAGGGAATCCGATGTGCGGAATCGGAGATGGGGAATCAGAGGCAGGGAATCAGAGGCGGGGAATCAGAGGCGGAAAATCAGAGGCCGGGAATCAGATATGGGGAAACAGAGGCGGGGAATCAAAGGCTGGGAATCAGATGCAGGGAATCAGATGCGGGGAATCAGAGGCGGGGAATCAGAGCTGGGGAATCAGAGGTGGGGAATCAGAGTTGGGGAATCAGAGTCGGGGACTTAGATATGGGGAAACAGAGGCGGGGAATCAGAGGCGGGGAAACAGACGCGGGGAATCAGAGGCGGGGATTCAGAGCTGGGGAATCAGAGGCGGGGAATCAGACTTGGGGAATCAGAGGCGGGGATTCAGATATGGGGAATCAGAGGCGGGGAATCAGAGGCGGGGAAACAGTGGCAGGGAATCAGATATGGGGAATCAGAGGTGGGGTATCAGGGGCAGGGAATCAGTGGCAGGGAATCAGAGGCGGGGAATCAGAGGCGGGGAATCAGAGGCAGGGAATTAGATATGGGGAATCAGAGGTGGGGAATCAGAGGTGGTGAATCAGAGATGGGGAATCACAGGCGGGGAATCAGAGGCAGGGAATAGAACGCGGGGAATCAGAGGCGGGGAATCAGAGCTGGGGAATCAGAGGCGGGGAATCAGAGCTGGGGAATCAGAGGCGGGGAATCATAGTTGGGAATCAGAGGCGGGGAATCAGATATGGGGAAACAGAGGCGGGGAATCAAAGGCGGGGAAACAGAGGCGGGGAATCAGATATGGGGAATCGGATGCGGGGAATCAGAGGCGGGGAATCAGAGCTGGGGAATCAGAGGCGGGGTATCAGAGTTGGGGCATCTGAGGTGGGGAATTAGATATGGGGAAACAGAGGCGGGGAATCAGAGGCGGGGAAACAGAGGCGGGGAATCAGATATGGGGAATCAGAGGTGGGGAATCAGAGGCAGGGAATCAGATGTGCGGAATCAGAGATGGGGAATCAGAGGCAGGGAATCAGAATCAGAAGCGGGGAATCAGAGGCCGGGAATCAGAGGCCGGGATTCAGATGCCGGGAATAAGAGGCCGGGAATCAGAGGTGGGGAATCAGAGTCCGGGAATCAGAGATGGGGATTCAGAGGCGGGGAATGATATATGGGGAATCAGAGGCGGGGAATCAGAGGCGGGGTAACAGAGGTGGGGAATCAGATATGGGGAATCAGAGGTGGCGAATCAAAGGCGGTGATTCAGAGATGGGGAATCAGAGGCGGGGAATCAGAGGCAGGGAATCAAACACGGGGAATCAGAGGCGGGGAATCAGAGCTGGGGAATCAGAGGCGGGGAATCAGAGTTGGGGAATCAGAGGCGGGGAATCAGATATGGGGAAACAGGGGCGGGGAATCAGAGGCAGGGAAACAGAGGCGGGGAATCAGATATGGGGAATCAGGGGTGGGGAATCAGAGGTTGGGAATCAGAGGCAGGGAATCAGAGGCGTGGAAACAGAGGCGGGGATTCAGATGTGTTGAATCAGAGATGGGGAATCAGAGGCAGGGAATCAGAATCAGAAGCGGAATATCAGTGGCCGGGAATCAGAGGAAGGTAATCAGAGGCAGGGGATCAAACACGGGGAATCAGAGGCTGGGAATCAGAGCTGGGGAATCAGAGGTGGGGAATCAGAGCTGGGGAATCACAGGCGGGGAATCAGAGATGGGGAATCAGAGGCAGGGAATCAGAGGCAGGGAATCAGATGCGGGGAATCAGAGGCGGGGAATCAGAGCTGGCGAATCAGAGGCGGGGAATCAGAGGTGGGCAATCAGAGGATGGGAATCAGATATGGGGAATCAGAGGCGGGGAATCAGAGCTGGGGAATCACAGGCGGGGAAACAGAGGCGGGGAATCAGAGGCGGTGAAACAGAGGCGGGGAATCAGATATTGGGAATCAGAGGTGGGGAATCAGAGGTTGGGAATCAGAGGCCTGGAATCAGAGGCGTGGAATCAGAGGCAGGGAATCAGATGCGGGGAATCAGAGAAGGGGAATCAGAGCTGGGGAATCAGAGGCGGGGTATTAGAGTTGGGGAATCAGAGGCGGGGAATCAGACGCGGGGAATCAGAGGGGGGGAATCATAGCTGGCGAATCAGAGGCGGGGAATCAGAGGTGGGCAATCAGAGGCCGAGAATCAGAGGTGGTGAATCAGAGATGGGGAATCAGAGGCGGGGAATCAGTGGCAGGGAGTCAGATATGGGGAATCAGAGGCGTGGAATCAGAGGCAGGGAATCAGACACGGGGAATCAGACACGGGGAATCAGAGGTGGGGAATCAGAGATGGGGAATCAGAGGCGGTGAATCAGAGATGGGGAATCAGAGGCGGGGAATCAGAATCAGGAAATCAGACACGGGGATTCAGAGGCTGGGAATCAGACGGGGGGAATCAAAGGCGGTGAATCAGAGCTGGGGAATCAGAGGCAGGGAATCAGAGGCGGGGAATCAGATATGGGGAATCAGAGGCTGGTATTCAGAGGCGGGGAATCAGAGGCAGGGAATCAAACACGGGGAATCAGAGGTGGGGAATCAGAGATGGGGAATCAGAGGCGGGGAATCAGAGTTGGGGAATCAGAGGCAGGGAATCGGATGTGCGGAATCAGAGATGGGGAATCAGAGGTGGGGAATCAGAGGCGGTGAATCAGAGATGGGGAATCAGAGCGGGGAATCAGAGGCAGGAAATCAGACACGGGGATTCAGAGGCTGGGAATCAGACGGGGGGAATCAAAGGCGGGGAATCAGAGCTGGGGAATCAGAGGCAGGGAATCAGAGTTGGGGATTCAGAGACGGGGAATCAGATATGGGGAAACAGAGGCGGGGAATCAGAGGCGGGCAAAGAGAGGCGGGGAATTAGATATGGGGAATCAGATGTGGGGAATCAGAGGTGGTGAATCAGTGATGGGGAATCACAGGCGGGGAATCAGAGGCAGGGAATAGAACGCAGGGAATCAGAGGCAGGGAATCAGAGCTGGGGAATCAGAGGCAGGGAATCATAGTTGGGAATCAGAGGCGGGGAATCAGATATGGGGAAACAGAGGCGGGGAATCAGAGGCGGGGAAACAGAGGCGGGGAATCAGATATGGGGAATCGGATGCGGGGAATCAGAGGCGGGGAATCAGAGCTGGGGAATCAGAGGCGGGGAATCAGAGTTGGGGCATCAGAGGTGGGGAATTTGATAGAGGGAAACAGAGGCGGGGAATCAGAGGCGGGGAAACAGAGGTGGGGAATCAGATATGGGGTATCAGATAGGGAATCAGAGGCAGGGAATCAGATGTGCGGAATCAGAGATGGGGAATCAGAGGCAGGGAATCAGAATCAGAAGCGGGGAATCAGAGGCCGGGAATCAGAGGCCGGGAATCAGATGCTGGGAATAAGAGGCCGGGAATCAGAGGTGGGGAATCAGAGTCCGGGAATCAGAGATGGGGATTCAGAGGCGGGGAATGAGATATGGAGAATCAGAGGCGGGGAATCAGAGGCCGGGAAACAGAGGTGGGGAATCAGATATGGGGAATCAGAGGTGGCGAATCAAAGGCGGTGAATCAGAGATGGGGAATCAGAGGCGGGGAATCAGAGGCAGGGAATCAGATGCGGGGAATCAGAGGCGGGCAATCAGAGCTGGCGAATCGGAGGCGGGGAATCAGAGGTGGGCAATCAGAGCCGGGGAATCAGATATGGGGAATCAGAGGCGGGGAATCAGAGGCGGGGAAACAGAGGTGGGGAATCAGATATGGGGAAACAGAGGTGGCAAATCAAAGGCGGTGAATCAGAGATGGGGAATCAGAGGCGGGGAATCAGAGGCAGGGAATCAAAAATGGGGAATCAGAGGCGGGGAATCAGAGCTGGGGAATCAGAGGCGGGGAAGCAGAGTAGGAGAATCAGAGGTGGGGAATCAGATATGGGGAAACAGGGGCGGGGAATCAGAGGCGGGGAAACAGAGGCGGGGAATCAGATATGGGGAATCAGAGGTGTGGAATCAGAGGTTGGGAATCAGAGGCGGGGAAACAGAGGAGGGGAATCAGATATGGGGAATCAGAGGTGGCGATTTAAAGGCGGTGAATCAGAGATGGGGAATCATGGCAGGGAATCAGAGGCAGGGAATCAAACACGGGGAATCAGAGGCGTGGAATCAGAGCTGGGGAATCAGAGGCGGGGATTCAGAGTTGGGGAATCAGAGGCGGGGAATCAGAGGCGGGGAAACAGAGGCGGGGAATCAGATATGGGGAATCAGAGGTGGGGAATCAGAGGTTGGGAATCAGAAGCATGGAATCAGAGGCGGGGAATCAGAGGCGGGGAATCAGAGGCAGGAAATCCGATGTGCGGAATCGGAGATGGGGAATCAGAGGCAGGGAATCAGGGGCGGGGAATCAGAGGCGGGGAATCAGAGGCCGGGAATCAGATATGGGGAAACAGAGGCGGGGAATCAGAGGCGGGGAAGCAGAGGCGGGGAATCAGATATGGGGAATCAGAGGTGGGGAATCAGAGGTTGGGAATCAGAGGCAGGGAATCAGAGGCTGGGAATCAGATGCAGGGAATCAGATGCGGGGAATCAGAGGCGGGGAATCAGAGCTGGGGAATCAGAGGTGGGGAATCAGAGTTGGGGAATCAGAGTCGGGGACTTAGATATGGGGAAACAGAGGCAGGGAATCAGAGGCGGGGAAACAGACGCGGGGAATCAGAGGCGGGTATCAGAGCTGGGGAATCAGAGGCGGGGAATCAGAGTTGGGGAATCAGAGGCGGGGAATCAGAGGCGGGGAATCAGAGGCGGGGAATCAGAGGCGGGGAAACAGAGGCAGGGAATTAGATATGGGGAATCAGAGGTGGGGTATCAGGGGCAGGGAATCAGTGGCAGGGAATCAGAGGCGGGGAATCTGAGGCGGGGAATCAGAGGCAGGGAATCAGACACGGGGAATCAGATATGGGGAAACAGAGGCGGGGAATCAGAGGCGGGCAAACAGAGGCGGGGAATTAGATATGGGGAATCAGAGGTGGGGAATCAGAGGTGGTGAATCAGAGATGGGGAATCACAGGCGGGGAATCAGAGGCAGGGAATAGAACGCGGGGTATCAGAGGCGGGGAATCAGAGCTGGGGAATCAGAGGCGGGGAATCATAGTTGGGAATCAGAGGCGGGGAATCAGATATGGGGAAACAGAGGCGGGGAATCAAAGGCGGGGAAACAGAGGCGGGGAATCAGATATGGGGAATCGGATGCGGGGAATCAGAGGCGGGGAATCAGAGCTGGGGAATCAGAGGCGGGGTATCAGAGTTGGGGCATCAGAGGTGGGGAATTAGATATGGGGAAACAGAGGCGGGGAATCAGAGGCAGGGAAACAGAGGTGGGGAATCAGATATGGGGAATCAGAGGTGGGGAATCAGAGGCAGGGAATCAGATGTGCGGAATCAGAGATGGGGAATCAGAGGCAGGGAATCAGAATCAGAAGCGGGGAATCAGAGGCCGGGAATCAGAGGCCGGGATTCAGATGCCGGGAATAAGAGGCCGGGAATCAGAGGTGGGGAATCAGAGTCCGGGAATCAGAGATGGGGATTCAGAGGCGGGGAATGATATATGGGGAATCAGAGGCGGGGAATCAGAGGCGGGGTAACAGAGGTGGGGAATCAGATATGGGGAATCAGAGGTGTCGAATCAAAGGCGGTGAATCAGAGATGGGGAATCAGAGGCGGGGAATCAGAGGCAATGAATCAAACACGGGGAATCAGAGGCGGGGAATCAGAGCTGGGGAATCAGAGGCGGGGAATCAGAGTTGGGGAATCAGAGGCGGGGAATCAGATATGGGGAAACAGGGGCGGAGAATCAGAGGCAGGGAAACAGAGGCGGGGAATCAGATATGGGGAATCAGGGTTGGGGAATCAGAGCTTGGGAATCAGAGGCAGGGAATCAGAGGCGTGGAAACAGAGGCGGGGATTCAGATATGGGGAATCAGAGGTGGGGAATCAGGGGCGTGGAATCAGAGGCAGGGAATTAGATGTGGTGAATCAGAGATGGGGAATCAGAGGCAGGGAATCAGAATCAGAAGCGGGGTATCAGAGGCCGGGAATCAGAGGAAGGTAATCAGAGGCAGTAGATCAAACACGGGGAATCAGAGGCTGGGAATCAGAGCTGGGGAATCACAGGCGGGGAATCAGAGATGGGGAATCAGAGGCGGGGAATCAGAGGCAGGGAATCAGATGCGGGGAATCAGAGGCGGGGAATCAGAGCTGGCGAATCAGAGGCGGGGAATCAGAGGTGGGCAATCAGAGGATGGGAATCAGATATGGGGAATCAGTGGCGGGGAATTAGAGCTGGGGAATCACAGGCGGGGAATCAGAGTTGGGGAATCAGAGGCGGGGAATCAGATATGGGGAAACAGAGGCGGGGAATCAGAGGTGGTGAAACACAGGCGGGGAATCAGATATGGGGAATCAGAGGTGGGGAATCAGAGGTTGGGAATCAGAGGCCTGGAATCAGAGGCGGGGAATCAGAGGCAGGGAATCAGATGCGGGGAATCAGAGGAGGGGAATCAGAGCTGGGGAATCAGAGGCGGGGTATTAGAGTTGGGGAATCAGAGGCGGGGAATCAGACGCGGGGAATCAGAGGGGGGGAATCATAGCTGGCGAATCAGAGGCGGGGAATCAGAGGTGGGCAATCAGAGGCCGGGAATCAGAGGTGGTGAATCAGAGATGGGGAATCAGAGGCGGGGAATCAGTGGCAGGGAATCAGATATGGGGAATCAGAGGCGTGGAATCAGAGGCAGGGAATCAGACACGGGGAATCAGACACGGGGAATCAGAGGTGGGGAATCAGAGATGGGGAATCAGAGGCGGTGAATCAGAGATGGGGAATCAGAGGCGGGGAATCAGAGGCAGGAAATCAGACACGGGGATTCAGAGGCTGGGAATCAGACGGGGGGAATCAAAGGCGGGGAATCAGAGCTGGGGAATCAGAGGCAGGGAATCAGAGGCGGGGAATCAGATATGGGGAATCAGAGGCTGGGATTCAGAGGCGGGGAATCAGAGGCAGGGAATCAGACACGGGGAATCAGAGGTGGGGAATCAGAGATGGGGAATCAGAGGTGGGGAATCAGAGGCGGGGAATCAGAGGCAGGAAATCAGACACGGGGATTCAGAGGCTGGGAATCAGACGGGGGGAATCAAAGGCGGGGAATCAGAGCTGGTGAATAAGAGGCAGGGAATAAGAGTTGGGGATTCAGAGGCGGGGAATCAGATATGGGGAAACAGAGGCGGGGAATCAAAGGCGGGGAAACAGAGGCGGGGAATCAGATATGGGGAATCGGATGCGGGGAATCAGAGGCGGGGAATCAGAGCTGGGGAATCAGAGGCGGGGTATCAGAGTTGGGGCATCTGAGGTGGGGAATTAGATATGGGGAAACAGAGGCGGGGAATCAGAGGCGGGGAAACAGAGGCGGGGAATCAGATATGGGGAATCAGAGGTGGGGAATCAGAGGCAGGGAATCAGATGTGCGGAATCAGAGATGGGGAATCAGAGGCAGGGAATCAGAATCAGAAGCGGGGAATCAGAGGCCGGGAATCAGAGGCCGGGATTCAGATGCCGGGAATAAGAGGCCGGGAATCAGAGGTGGGGAATCAGAGTCCGGGAATCAGAGATGGGGATTCAGAGGCGGGGAATGATATATGGGGAATCAGAGGCGGGGAATCAGAGGCGGGGTAACAGAGGTGGGGAATCAGATATGGGGAATCAGAGGTGGCGAATCAAAGGCGGTGATTCAGAGATGGGGAATCAGAGGCGGGGAATCAGAGGCAGGGAATCAAACACGGGGAATCAGAGGCGGGGAATCAGAGCTGGGGAATCAGAGGCGGGGAATCAGAGTTGGGGAATCAGAGGCGGGGAATCAGATATGGGGAAACAGGGGCGGGGAATCAGAGGCAGGGAAACAGAGGCGGGGAATCAGATATGGGGAATCAGGGGTGGGGAATCAGAGGTTGGGAATCAGAGGCAGGGAATCAGAGGCGTGGAAACAGAGGCGGGGATTCAGATGTGTTGAATCAGAGATGGGGAATCAGAGGCAGGGAATCAGAATCAGAAGCGGAATATCAGTGGCCGGGAATCAGAGGAAGGTAATCAGAGGCAGGGGATCAAACACGGGGAATCAGAGGCTGGGAATCAGAGCTGGGGAATCAGAGGTGGGGAATCAGAGCTGGGGAATCACAGGCGGGGAATCAGAGATGGGGAATCAGAGGCAGGGAATCAGAGGCAGGGAATCAGATGCGGGGAATCAGAGGCGGGGAATCAGAGCTGGCGAATCAGAGGCGGGGAATCAGAGGTGGGCAATCAGAGGATGGGAATCAGATATGGGGAATCAGAGGCGGGGAATCAGAGCTGGGGAATCACAGGCGGGGAAACAGAGGCGGGGAATCAGAGGCGGTGAAACAGAGGCGGGGAATCAGATATTGGGAATCAGAGGTGGGGAATCAGAGGTTGGGAATCAGAGGCCTGGAATCAGAGGCGTGGAATCAGAGGCAGGGAATCAGATGCGGGGAATCAGAGAAGGGGAATCAGAGCTGGGGAATCAGAGGCGGGGTATTAGAGTTGGGGAATCAGAGGCGGGGAATCAGACGCGGGGAATCAGAGGGGGGGAATCATAGCTGGCGAATCAGAGGCGGGGAATCAGAGGTGGGCAATCAGAGGCCGAGAATCAGAGGTGGTGAATCAGAGATGGGGAATCAGAGGCGGGGAATCAGTGGCAGGGAGTCAGATATGGGGAATCAGAGGCGTGGAATCAGAGGCAGGGAATCAGACACGGGGAATCAGACACGGGGAATCAGAGGTGGGGAATCAGAGATGGGGAATCAGAGGCGGTGAATCAGAGATGGGGAATCAGAGGCGGGGAATCAGAATCAGGAAATCAGACACGGGGATTCAGAGGCTGGGAATCAGACGGGGGGAATCAAAGGCGGGGAATCAGAGCTGGGGAATCAGAGGCAGGGAATCAGAGGCGGGGAATCAGATATGGGGAATCAGAGGCTGGTATTCAGAGGCGGGGAATCAGAGGCAGGGAATCAAACACGGGGAATCAGAGGTGGGGAATCAGAGATGGGGAATCAGAGGCGGGGAATCAGAGTTGGGGAATCAGAGGCAGGGAATCGGATGTGCGGAATCAGAGATGGGGAATCAGAGGTGGGGAATCAGAGGCGGTGAATCAGAGATGGGGAATCAGAGCGGGGAATCAGAGGCAGGAAATCAGACACGGGGATTCAGAGGCTGGGAATCAGACGGGGGGAATCAAAGGCGGGGAATCAGAGCTGGGGAATCAGAGGCAGGGAATCAGAGTTGGGGATTCAGAGACGGGGAATCAGATATGGGGAAACAGAGGCGGGGAATCAGAGGCGGGCAAAGAGAGGCGGGGAATTAGATATGGGGAATCAGATGTGGGGAATCAGAGGTGGTGAATCAGTGATGGGGAATCACAGGCGCGAATCAGAGGCAGGGAATAGAACGCAGGGAATCAGAGGCAGGGAATCAGAGCTGGGGAATCAGAGGCAGGGAATCATAGTTGGGAATCAGAGGCGGGGAATCAGATATGGGGAAACAGAGGCGGGGAATCAGAGGCGGGGAAACAGAGGCGGGGAATCAGATATGGGGAATCGGATGCGGGGAATCAGAGGCGGGGAATCAGAGCTGGGGAATCAGAGGCGGGGAATCAGAGTTGGGGCATCAGAGGTGGGGAATTTGATATAGGGAAACAGAGGCGGGGAATCAGAGGCGGGGAAACAGAGGTGGGGAATCAGATATGGGGTATCAGATAGGGAATCAGAGGCAGGGAATCAGATGTGCGGAATCAGAGATGGGGAATCAGAGGCAGGGAATCAGAATCAGAAGCGGGGAATCAGAGGCCGGGAATCAGAGGCCGGGAATCAGATGCTGGGAATAAGAGGCCGGGAATCAGAGGTGGGGAATCAGAGTCCGGGAATCAGAGATGGGGATTCAGAGGCGGGGAATGAGATATGGAGAATCAGAGGCGGGGAATCAGAGGCCGGGAAACAGAGGTGGGGAATCAGATATGGGGAATCAGAGGTGGCGAATCAAAGGCGGTGAATCAGAGATGGGGAATCAGAGGCGGGGAATCAGAGGCAGGGAATCAGATGCGGGGAATCAGAGGCGGGCAATCAGAGCTGGCGAATCGGAGGCGGGGAATCAGAGGTGGGCAATCAGAGCCGGGGAATCAGATATGGGGAATCAGAGGCGGGGAATCAGAGGCGGGGAAACAGAGGTGGGGAATCAGATATGGGGAAACAGAGGTGGCAAATCAAAGGCGGTGAATCAGAGATGGGGAATCAGAGGCGGGGAATCAGAGGCAGGGAATCAAAAATGGGGAATCAGAGGCGGGGAATCAGAGCTGGGGAATCAGAGGCGGGGAAGCAGAGTAGGAGAATCAGAGGTGGGGAATCAGATATGGGGAAACAGGGGCGGGGAATCAGAGGCGGGGAAACAGAGGCGGGGAATCAGATATGGGGAATCAGAGGTGTGGAATCAGAGGTTGGGAATCAGAGGCGGGGAAACAGAGGAGGGGAATCAGATATGGGGAATCAGAGGTGGCGATTTAAAGGCGGTGAATCAGAGATGGGGAATCATGGCAGGGAATCAGAGGCAGGGAATCAAACACGGGGAATCAGAGGCGTGGAATCAGAGCTGGGGAATCAGAGGCGGGGATTCAGAGTTGGGGAATCAGAGGCGGGGAATCAGAGGCGGGGAAACAGAGGCGGGGAATCAGATATGGGGAATCAGAGGTGGGGAATCAGAGGTTGGGAATCAGAAGCATGGAATCAGAGGCGGGGAATCAGAGGCGGGGAATCAGAGGCAGGAAATCCGATGTGCGGAATCGGAGATGGGGAATCAGAGGCAGGGAATCAGGGGCGGGGAATCAGAGGCGGGGAATCAGAGGCCGGGAATCAGATATGGGGAAACAGAGGCGGGGAATCAGAGGCGGGGAAGCAGAGGCGGGGAATCAGATATGGGGAATCAGAGGTGGGGAATCAGAGGTTGGGAATCAGAGGCAGGGAATCAGAGGCTGGGAATCAGATGCAGGGAATCAGATGCGGGGAATCAGAGGCGGGGAATCAGAGCTGGGGAATCAGAGGTGGGGAATCAGAGTTGGGGAATCAGAGTCGGGGACTTAGATATGGGGAAACAGAGGCAGGGAATCAGAGGCGGGGAAACAGACGCGGGGAATCAGAGGCGGGTATCAGAGCTGGGGAATCAGAGGCGGGGAATCAGAGTTGGGGAATCAGAGGCGGGGAATCAGAGGCGGGGAATCAGAGGCGGGGAATCAGAGGCGGGGAAACAGAGGCAGGGAATTAGATATGGGGAATCAGAGGTGGGGTATCAGGGGCAGGGAATCAGTGGCAGGGAATCAGAGGCGGGGAATCTGAGGCGGGGAATCAGAGGCAGGGAATCAGACACGGGGAATCAGATATGGGGAAACAGAGGCGGGGAATCAGAGGCGGGCAAACAGAGGCGGGGAATTAGATATGGGGAATCAGAGGTGGGGAATCAGAGGTGGTGAATCAGAGATGGGGAATCACAGGCGGGGAATCAGAGGCAGGGAATAGAACGCGGGGTATCAGAGGCGGGGAATCAGAGCTGGGGAATCAGAGGCGGGGAATCATAGTTGGGAATCAGAGGCGGGGAATCAGATATGGGGAAACAGAGGCGGGGAATCAAAGGCGGGGAAACAGAGGCGGGGAATCAGATATGGGGAATCGGATGCGGGGAATCAGAGGCGGGGAATCAGAGCTGGGGAATCAGAGGCGGGGTATCAGAGTTGGGGCATCAGAGGTGGGGAATTAGATATGGGGAATCAGAGGTGGGGAATCAGAGGCAGGGAATCAGATGTGCGGAATCAGAGATGGGGAATCAGAGGCAGGGAATCAGAATCAGAAGCGGGGAATCAGAGGCCGGGAATCAGAGGCCGGGATTCAGATGCCGGGAATAAGAGGCCGGGAATCAGAGGTGGGGAATCAGAGTCCGGGAATCAGAGATGGGGATTCAGAGGCGGGGAATGATATATGGGGAATCAGAGGCGGGGAATCAGAGGCGGGGTAACAGAGGTGGGGAATCAGATATGGGGAATCAGAGGTGTCGAATCAAAGGCGGTGAATCAGAGATGGGGAATCAGAGGCGGGGAATCAGAGGCAATGAATCAAACACGGGGAATCAGAGGCGGGGAATCAGAGCTGGGGAATCAGAGGCGGGGAATCAGAGTTGGGGAATCAGAGGCGGGGAATCAGATATGGGGAAACAGGGGCGGAGAATCAGAGGCAGGGAAACAGAGGCGGGGAATCAGATATGGGGAATCAGGGTTGGGGAATCAGAGCTTGGGAATCAGAGGCAGGGAATCAGAGGCGTGGAAACAGAGGCGGGGATTCAGATATGGGGAATCAGAGGTGGGGAATCAGGGGCGTGGAATCAGAGGCAGGGAATTAGATGTGGTGAATCAGAGATGGGGAATCAGAGGCAGGGAATCAGAATCAGAAGCGGGGTATCAGAGGCCGGGAATCAGAGGAAGGTAATCAGAGGCAGTAGATCAAACACGGGGAATCAGAGGCTGGGAATCAGAGCTGGGGAATCACAGGCGGGGAATCAGAGATGGGGAATCAGAGGCGGGGAATCAGAGGCAGGGAATCAGATGCGGGGAATCAGAGGCGGGGAATCAGAGCTGGCGAATCAGAGGCGGGGAATCAGAGGTGGGCAATCAGAGGATGGGAATCAGATATGGGGAATCAGTGGCGGGGAATTAGAGCTGGGGAATCACAGGCGGGGAATCAGAGTTGGGGAATCAGAGGCGGGGAATCAGATATGGGGAAACAGAGGCGGGGAATCAGAGGTGGTGAAACACAGGCGGGGAATCAGATATGGGGAATCAGAGGTGGGGAATCAGAGGTTGGGAATCAGAGGCCTGGAATCAGAGGCGGGGAATCAGAGGCAGGGAATCAGATGCGGGGAATCAGAGGAGGGGAATCAGAGCTGGGGAATCAGAGGCGGGGTATTAGAGTTGGGGAATCAGAGGCGGGGAATCAGACGCGGGGAATCAGAGGGGGGGAATCATAGCTGGCGAATCAGAGGCGGGGAATCAGAGGTGGGCAATCAGAGGCCGGGAATCAGAGGTGGTGAATCAGAGATGGGGAATCAGAGGCGGGGAATCAGTGGCAGGGAATCAGATATGGGGAATCAGAGGCGTGGAATCAGAGGCAGGGAATCAGACACGGGGAATCAGACACGGGGAATCAGAGGTGGGGAATCAGAGATGGGGAATCAGAGGCGGTGAATCAGAGATGGGGAATCAGAGGCGGGGAATCAGAGGCAGGAAATCAGACACGGGGATTCAGAGGCTGGGAATCAGACGGGGGGAATCAAAGGCGGGGAATCAGAGCTGGGGAATCAGAGGCAGGGAATCAGAGGCGGGGAATCAGATATGGGGAATCAGAGGCTGGGATTCAGAGGCGGGGAATCAGAGGCAGGGAATCAGACACGGGGAATCAGAGGTGGGGAATCAGAGATGGGGAATCAGAGGCGGGGAATCAGAGGCGGGGAATCAGAGGCGGGGAAACAGAGGCAGGAAATTAGATATGGGGAATCAGAGGTGGGGTATCAGGGGCAGGGAATCAGTGGCAGGGAATCAGAGGCGGGGAATAAGAGGCGGGGAATCAGAGGCAGGGAATCAGACACGGGGAATCAGATATGGGGAAACAGAGGCGGGGAATCAGAGGCGGGCAAACATTGGCGGGCAATTAGATATGGGGAATCAGAGGTGGGGAATCAGAGGTGGTGAATCAGAGATGGGGAATCACAGGCGGGGAATCAGAGGCAGGGAATAGAACGCGGGGAATCAGAGGCGGGGAATCAGAGCTGGGGAACCAGAGGCAGGGAATCAGATGCGGGGAATCAGAGGAGGGGAATCAGAGCTGGGGAATCAGAGGCGGGGTATTAGAGTTGGGGAATCAGAGGCGGGGAACCAGACGCGGGGAATCAGAGGGGGGGAATCATAGCTGGCGAATCAGAGGCGGGGAATCAGAGGTGAGCAATCAGATGCGGGGAATCAGAGGAGGGGAATCAGAGCTGGGGAATCAGAGGCGGGGTATTAGAGTTGGGGAATCAGAGGCGGGGAATCAGACGCGGGGAATCAGAGGGGGGGAATCATAGCTGGCGAATCAGAGGCGGGGAAACAGAGGCGGGGAATCAGAGGCGGGGAAACAGAGGTGGGGAATCAGATATGGGGAATCAGAGGTGGGGAATCAGAGGCAGGGAATCAGATGTGCAGAATCAGAGATGGGGAATCAGAGGCAGGGAATCAGAATCAGAAGCAGGGAATCAGAGGCCGGGAATCAGAGGCCGGGATTCAGATGCCGGGAATAAGAGGCCGGGAATCAGAGGTGGGGAATCAGAGTCCGGGAATCAGAGATGGGGATTCAGAGGCGGGGAATGATATATGGGGAATCAGAGGCGGGGAATCAGAGGCGGGGTAACAGAGGTGGGGAATCAGATATGGGGAATCAGAGGTGTCGAATCAAAGGCGGTGAATCAGAGATGGGGAATCAGAGGCGGGGAATCAGAGGCAATGAATCAAACACGGGGAATCAGAGGCGGGGAATCAGAGCTGGGGAATCAGAGGTGGGGAATCAGAGTTGGGGAATCAGAGGCGGGGAATCAGATATGGGGAAACAGGGGCGGAGAATCAGAGGCAGGGAAACAGAGGCGGGGAATCAGATATGGGGAATCAGGGGTGGGGAATCAGAGGTTGGGAATCAGAGGCAGGGAATCAGAGGCGTGGAAACAGAGGCGGGGATTCAGATATGGGGAATCAGAGGTGGGGAATCAGGGGTGTGGAATCAGAGGCAGGGAATTAGATGTGGTGAATCAGAGATGGGGAATCAGAGGCAGGGAATCAGAATCAGAAGCGGGGTATCAGAGGCCGGGAATCAGAGGAAGGTAATCAGAGGCAGGGGATCAAACACGCGGAATCAGAGGCTGGGAATCAGAGCTGGGGAATCACAGGCGGGGAATCAGAGATGGGGAATCAGAGGCGGGGAATCAGAGGCAGGGAATCAGATGCGGGGAATCCGAGGCGGGGAATCAGAGCTGGCGAATCAGAGACGGGGAATCAGAGGTGGGCAATCAGAGGATGGGAATCAGATATGGGGAATCAGAGGCGGGGAATTAGAGCTGGGGAATCACAGGCGGGGAATCAGAGTTGGGGAATCAGATGCGGTGAATCAGATATGGGGAAACAGAGGCGGGGAATCAGAGGCGGTGAAACAGAGGCGGGGAATCAGATATGGGGAATCAGAGGTGGGGAATCAGAGGTTGGGAATCAGAGGCCTGGAATCAGAGGCGGGGAATCAGAGGCAGGGAATCAGATGCGGGGAATCAGAGGAGGGGAATCAGAGCTGGGGAATCAGAGGCGGGGTATTAGAGTTGGGGAATCAGAGGCGGGGAATCAGACGCGGGGAATCAGAGGGGGGGAATCATAGCTGGCGAATCAGAGGCGGGGAATCGGAGGTGAGCAATCAGAGGCCGGGAATCAGAGGTGGTGAATCAGAGATGGGGAATCAGAGGCGGGGAATCAGTGGCAGGGCATCAGATATGGGGAATCAGAGGCGTGGAATCAGAGGCAGGGAATCAGACACGGGGAATCAGACACGGGGAATCAGAGGTGGGGAATCAGAGATGGGGAATCAGAGGCGGTGAATCAGAGATGGGGAATCAGAGGCGGGGAATCAGAGGCAGGAAATCAGACACGGGGATTCAGAGGCTGGGAATCAGACGGGGGGAATCAAAGGCGGGGAATCAGAGCTGTGGAATCAGAGGCAGGGAATCAGAGGCGGGGAATCAGATATGGGGAATCAGAGGCTGGGATTCAGAGGCGGGGAATCAGAGGCAGGGAATCGGACACGGGGAATCAAAGGTGGGGAATCAGAGATGGGGAATCAGAGGCGGGGATTCAGAGGCAGGGAATCAGACGCGGGGAATCTGAGGCGGGGAATCAGAGCTGGGGAATCAGAGGTGGGGAATCAGAGTTGGGGAATCAGAGGCAGGGAATCGGATGTGCGGAATCAGAGATGGGGAATCAGATGTGGGGAATCAGAGGAATCAGAGATGGGGAATCAGAGGCGGGGAATCAGAGGCAGGAAATCAGACACGGGGATTCAGAGGCTGGGAATCAGACGGGGGGAATCAAAGGCGGGGAATCAGAGCTGGGTAATCAGAGGCAGGGAATCAGAGTTGGGGATTCAGAGACGGGGAATCAGATATGGGGAAACAGAGGCGGGGAATCAGAGGCGGGCAAACAGAGGCGGGGAATTAGATATGGGGAATCAGAGGTGGGGAATCAGAGGTGGTGAATCAGTGATGGGGAATCACAGGCGGGGAATCAGAGGCAGGGAATAGAACGCAGGGAATCAGACGCAGGGAATCAGAGCTGAGGAATCAGAGGCGGGGAATCATAATTGGGAATCAGAGGCGGGGAATCAGATATGGGAAAACAGAGGCGGGGAATCAGAGGCGGGGAAACAGAGGCGGGGAATCAGATATTGAGAATCGGATGCGGGGAATCAGAGGCGGGGAATCAGAGCTGGGGAATCAGAGGCGGGGAATCAGAGTTGGGGCATCAGTGGTGGGGAATTAGATATAGGGAAACAGAGGCGGGGAATCAGAGGCGGGGAAACAGAGGCGGGGAATCAGATATGGGGAATCAGAGGGGGGGAATCAGAGGCAGGGAATCAGATGTGCGGAATCAGAGATGGGGAATCAGAGGCAGGGAATCAGAATCAGAAGCGGGGAATCAGAGGCCGGGTATCAGAGGCCGGGAATCAGATGCTGGGAATAAGAGGCCGGGAATCAGAGGTGGGGAATCAGAGTCCGGGAATCAGAGATGGGGATTCAGAGGCGGGGAATGAGATATGGAGAATCAGAGGCGGGGAATCAGAGGCCGGGAAACAGAGGTGGGGAATCAGATATGGGGAATCAGAGGTGGCGAATCAAAGGCGGTGAATCAGAGATGGGGAATCAGAAGCGGGGAATCAGAGGCAGGGAATCAGATGCGGGGAATCAGAGGCGGGGAATCCGAGTTGGGGCATCAGAGGTGGGGAATTAGATATAGGGAAACAGAGGCGGGGAATCAGAGGCGGGGAAACAGAGGCGGGGAAACAGAGGCGGGGAATCAGATATGGGGAATCAGAGGTGGGGAATCCGAGGTTGGGAATCAGAGGCAGGGAATCAGAGGCGGGGAATCAGAGGCGGGGAATCAGAGGAAGGGAATCAGATGTGCGGAATCGGAGATGGGGAATCAGAGGCAGGGAATCAGAGGCGGGGAATCACAGGCAGGGAATCAGACGCGGGGAATCAGAGGCGGGGAATCAGAGCTGGGGAATCAGAGGTGTGGAATCAGAGTCGGGGAATCAGAGGCAGGGAATCGGTTGTGCGGAATCAGAGATGGGGTATCAGATGTGGGGAATCAGAGGCAGTGAATCAGAGATGGGGAATCAGAGGCGGGGAATCAGAGGCAAGAAATCAGACGGGGATTCAGAGGCTGGGAATCAGTCGGGGGGAATCAAAGGCGGGGAATCAGAGCTGGTGAATCAGAGGCAGGGAATCAGAGTTGGGGATTCAGAGGCGGGGAATCAGATATGGGGAAACAGAGGCGGGGAATGAGAGGCGGGCAAGCAGAGGCGGGGAATTAGATATGGGGAATCAGAGGTGGGGAATCAGAGGTGGTGAATCAGAGATGGGGAATCACAGGAGGGGAATCAGAGGCAGCGAATAGAACGCGGGGAATCAGAGGCAGGGAATCAGAGCTGGGGAATCAGAGGCGGGGAATCAGATATGGGGAAACAGAGGCGGGGAATCAGAGGCGGGGAAACAGAGGCGGGGAATCAGACATGGGGAATCGGTTGCGGGGAATCAGAGGCGGGGAATCAGAGCTGGGGAATCAGAGGTGGGGAATCAGAGTTGGGGCATCAGAGGTGGGGAATTAGATATGGGGAAACAGAGGCGGGGAATCAAAGGCGGGGAAACAGAGGCGGGGAATCGGATATGGGGAATCAGAGGTGGGGAATGACAGGCAGGGAATCAGATGTGCGGAATCAGAGATGGGGAATCAGAGGCCGGGAATCAGATGCTGGGAATAAGAGGCCGGGAATCAGAGGTGGGGAATCAGAGTCCGGGAATCAGAGATGGGGATTCAGAGGCGGGGAATCAGATATGGGGAATCAGAGGTGGGGAATCAGAGGTTGTGAATGAGAAATGGGGAATCAAGGCGGGGAATCAGAGGGAGGGAATCAGACGCGGGGAATCAGAGAAGGGGAATCATAGGCTGGGAATCAGAGGCAGGGAATCAGATGCAGGGAATCAGAGGCGGGGAATCATAGCTGGCGAATTAGAGGAGGGGAATCAGAGTTGGGGAATCAGAGGCGGGGAATCAGATATTGGGAAACAGAGGCGGGGAATCAGAGGTGGGGAAACAGAGGCGGGGAATCAGATATGGGGAATCAGAGGTGGGGAATCAGGGGCAGGGAATCAGTGGCAGGGAATCAGACGCGGGGAATCAGAGGCGGGGAATCAGAGGCGGGGAATCAGAGGCGGGGAATCAGAGGCAGGGAATCGGATGTGCGGAATCAGAGATGGGGAATCAGAGGTGGGGATTCAGAGGTGGTGAATCAGAGAAGGGGAATCAGAGTTGGGGAATCAGAGGCGGGGAATCATATATGGGGAATCAGAGGTGGGGAATCAGGGGCAGGGAATCAGTGGCAGGGAATCAGAGGCGGGGAATCATAGCTGGCGAATTAGAGGAAGGGAATCAGAGTTGGGGAAACAGAGGCGGGGAATCAGATATGGGGAATCAGAGGTGGGGAATCAGGGGCAGGGAATCAGTGGCAGGGAATCAGACGCGGGGAATCAGAGACGGGGAATCAGAGGCAGGGAATCAGACACGGGGAATCAGAGGCGGGGAATCAGAGATGGGGAATCAGAGGCGGGGAATCAGAGGCAGGGAATCAGAGGCCGGGAATCAGATGCTGGGAATAAGAGGCCGGGAATCAGAGGTGGGGAAACAGAGGCAGGGAATCAGAGGCGGGGAAACAGAGGCGGGGAATCGGATATGGGGAATCAGAGGTGGGGAATGACAGGCAGGGAATCAGATGTGCGGAATCAGAGATGGGGAATCAGAGGCAGGGAATCAGAATCAGAAGCGGGGAATCAGAGGCCGGGAATCTGAGGCCGGGAATCAGATGCTGGGAATAAGAGGCCGGGAATCAGAGGTGGGGAATCAGAGTCCGGGAATCAGAGATGGGGATTCAGAGGCGGGGAATCAGATATGGGGAATCAGAGGTGGGGAATCAGAGGTTGTGAATGAGAGATGGGGAATCAAGGCGGGGAATCAGAGGGAGGGAATCAGACGCGGGGAATCAGAGAAGGGGAATCATAGGCTGGGAATCAGAGGCAGGGAATCAGATGCAGGGAATCAGAGGCGGGGAATCATAGCTGGCGAATTAGAGGAGGGGAATCAGAGTTGGGGAATCAGAGGCGGGGAATCAGATATTGGGAAACAGAGGCGGGGAATCAGAGGTGGGGAAACAGAGGCGGGGAATCAGATATGGGGAATCAGAGGTGGGGAATCAGGGGCAGGGAATCAGTGGCAGGGAATCAGACGCGGGGAATCAGAGGCGGGGAATCAGAGGCGGGGAATCAGAGGCGGGGAATCAGAGGCAGGGAATCGGATGTGCGGAATCAGAGATGGGGAATCAGAGGTGGGGATTCAGAGGTGGTGAATCAGAGAAGGGGAATCAGAGGCTGGGAATCAGAGGCAGGGAATCAGACGCAGGGAATCAGAGGCGGGGAATCATAGCTGGCGAATTAGAGGAGGGGAATCAGAGTTGGGGAATCAGAGGCGGGGAATCATATATGGGGAATCAGAGGTGGGGAATCAGGGGCAGGGAATCAGTGGCAGGGAATCAGAGGCGGGGAATCATAGCTGGCGAATTAGAGGAAGGGAATCAGAGTTGGGGAAACAGAGGCGGGGAATCAGATATGGGGAATCAGAGGTGGGGAATCAGGGGCAGGGAATCAGTGGCAGGGAATCAGACGTGGGGAATCAGAGACGGGGAATCAGAGGCAGGGAATCAGACACGGGGAATCAGAGGCGGGGAATCAGAGATGGGGAATCAGAGGCGGGGAATCAGAGGCAGGGAATCAGAGGCCGGGAATATGATGCTGGGAATAAGAGGCCGGGAATCAGAGGTGGGGAAACAGAGGCGGGGAATCAGATATGGGGAATCAGAGGTGGGGAATCAGAGGCGGGGAATCAGTGGCAGGGAATCAGAGGCCGGGAATAAAAGGCGGGGAATCAAAGCTGGGGAATCAGAGGCGGGGAATCAGAGTTGGGGAATCAGAGGAGGGGAATCAGATATGGGGAAACAGAGGCCGGGAATCAGAGGCAGGGAAACAGAGGCGGGGAATCAGATATGGGAAATCAGAGGTGGGGAATTAGAGGTTGCGAATCAGAGGCGGGATATCAGAGGCGGGGAATCAGAGGCAGGGAATCGGATGTGCGGAATCAGAGATGGGGAATCAGAGGTGGGGATTCAGAGGTGGTGAATCAGAGAAGGGGAATCAGAGTTGGGGAATCAGAGGCGGGGAATCAGATATGGGGAAACAGAGGCGGGGAATCAGAGGCGGGGAAACTGAGGCGGGGAATCAGATATGGGGAATCAGAGGTGGGGAATCAGAGGCAGGGAATCAGATGTGCGGAATCAGAGATGGGGAATCAGAGGCAGGGAATCAGAATCAGAAGCAGGGAATCAGAGGCCGGGAATCAGAGGCCGGAATCAGATGCTGGGAATCAGAGGCCTGGAATCAGAGGCGGGGAATCAGAGGCAGGGAATCAGATGCGGGGAATCAGAGGCGGGGAATCAGAGCTGGGGAATCAGAGGCAGGGTATTAGAGTTGGGGAATCAGAGGCGGGGAATCAGATATGGGGAAACAGAGGTGGGGAATCAGAGGCGGGGAAACAGAGGCAGGGAATCAGATATGGGGAATCAGAGGCGGGGAATCAGAGGTGGGGAATCATAGGCAGGGAATCGGATGTGCGGAATCAGAGATGGGGAATCAGAGGCCGGGAATCAGAGGTGGTGAATCAGATATGGGGAATCAGATATGGGGAATCAGAGGCGGGGAATCAGAGGCAGGGAATCAGACACGGGGAATCAGAGGCGGGGAATCAGAGATGGGGAATCAGAGGCGGGGAATCAGAGGCAGGGAATCGGATGCCGGGAATCAGAGGCGGGAAATCAGAGCTGGGGAATCAGAGGCGGGGAATCAGAGTTGGGGAATCAGAGGCGGCGAAGCAGATATGGGGAAATAGAGGCGGGGAATCAGATATGGGGAATCAGAGGCGGGGAATCAGATATGGGGAATCAGAGGCTGGGAATCAGAGGGGGGGAAACAGAGGCGGGGAATAAGATATGGGGAATCAGAGGTGGGGAATCAGGGGCGGGGAATCAGTGGCAGGGAATCAGAGGCGGGGAATCAGAGGCGGGGTATTAGAGTTGGGGAATCAGAGGCGGGGAATCAGATATGGGGAAACAGATGTGGGGATTCAGAGGCGGGGAAACAGAGGCAGGGAATCAGATATGGGGAATCAGAGGCGGGGAATCAGAGGTGGGGAATCATAGGCAGGGAATCGGATGTGCGGAATCAGAGATGGGGAATCAGAGGCTGGGAATCAGAGGTGGGAAATCAGAGGTGGTGAATCAGAGATGGGGAATCACAGGCGGGGAATCAGAGGCAGCGAATAGAACGCGGGGAATCAGAGGCAGGGAATCAGAGCTGGGGAATCAGAGGCGGGGAATCAGATATGGGGAAACAGAGGCGGGGAATCAGAGGCGGGGAAACAGAGGCGGGGAATCAGACATGGGGAATCGGATGCGGGGAATCAGAGGCGGGGAATCAGAGCTGGGGAATCAGAGGTGGGGAATCAGAGTTGGGGCATCAGAGGTGGGGAATTAGATATGGGGAAACAGAGGCGGGGAATCAGAGGCGGGGAAACAGAGGCGGGGAATCAGATATGGGGAATCAGAGGTGGGGAATCAGAGGCAGGGAATCAGATGTGCGGAATCAGAGATGGGGAATCAGAGGCAGGGAATCAGAATCAGAAGCGGGGAATCAGAGGCCGGGAATCAGAGGCCGGGAATCAGACGCGGGGAATCAGAGGCGGGGATTCAGAGCTGGGGAATCAGAGGCGGGGAATCAGAGTTGGGGAATCAGAGGCGGGGAATCAGATATGGGGAATCAGAGGCAGGGAATCTGAGGCGGGAAAACAGAGGCGGGGAATCAGATATGGGGAATCAGAGGCGGGGAATCAGAGGCAGGGAATCAGACACGGGGAATCAGAGGCGGGGAATCAGAGATGGGGAATCAGAGGCGGGGAATCAGAGGCAGGGAATCGGATGCCGGGAATCAGAGGCGGGAAATCAGAGCTGGGGTATCAGAGGCGGGGAATCAGAGTTGGGGAATCAGAGGCGGCGAAGCAGATATGGGGAAATAGAGGCGGGGAATCAGATATGGGGAATCAGAGGCGGGGAATTAGATATGGGGAATCAGAGGCTGGGAATCAGAGGGGGGGAAACAGAGGCGGGGAATAAGATATGGGGAATCAGAGGTGGGGAATCAGGGGCGGGGAATCAGTGGCAGGGAATCAGAGGCGGGGAATCAGAGGCGGGGAATCAAAGGAAGGGAATCAGACACGGGGAATCAGAGGTGGGGAATCAGAGATGGGGAATCAGAGGCAGGGAATCACAGGCAGGGAATCAGACACGGGGAATCAGAGGTGGGGAATCTGAGTCGGGGAATCAGAGGCAGGGAATCGGTTGTGCGGAATCAGAGATGGGGAATCAGATGTGGGGAATCAGAGGCAGTGAATCAGAGATGGGGAATCAGAGGCGGGGAATCAGAGGCAGGAAATAAGACAGGGATTCAGAGGCTGGGAATCAGACGGGGGGAATCAAAGGCGGGGAATCAGAGCTGGTGAATCAGAGGCAGGGAATCAGAGTTGGGGATTCAGAGGCGGGGAATCAGATATGGGGAAACAGAGGTGGGGAATGAGAGGCGGGCAAGCAGAGGCGGGGAATTAGATATGGGGAATCAGAGGTGGGAAATCAGAGGTGGTGAATCAGAGATGGGGAATCACAGGCGGGGAATCAGAAGCGGGGAATCAGAGGCGGAAAATCAGAGGCCGGGAATCAGATATGGGGAAACAGAGGCGGGGAATCAAAGGCGGGGAAACAGAGGCGGGGAATCAGATATGGGGAATCAGAGGTGGGGAATCAGAGGTTGGGAATCAGAGGCAGGGAATCAGAGGCTGGGAATCAGATGCAGGGAATCAGATGCGGGGAATCAGAGGCGGGGAATCAGAGCTGGGGAATCAGAGGTGGGGAATCAGAGTTGGGGAATCAGAGTCGGGGACTTAGATATGGGGAAACAGAGGCGGGGAATCAGAGGCGGGGAAACAGACGCGGGGAATCAGAGGCGGGGATTCAGAGCTGGGGAATCAGAGGCGGGGAATCAGACTTGGGGAATCAGAGGCGGGGAATCAGATATGGGGAATCAGAGGCGGGGAATCAGAGGCGGGGAAACAGAGGCAGGGAATCAGATATGGGGAATCAGAGGTGGGGTATCAGGGGCAGGGAATCAGTGGCAGGGAATCAGAGGCGGGGAATCAGAGGCGGGGAATCAGAGGCAGGGAATTAGATATGGGGAATCAGAGGTGGGGAATCAGAGGTGGTGAATCAGAGATGGGGAATCACAGGCGGGGAATCAGAGGCAGGGAATAGAACGCGGGGAATCAGAGGCGGGGAATCAGAGCTGGGGAATCAGAGGCGGGGAATCAGAGCTGGGGAATCAGAGGCGGGGAATCATAGTTGGGAATCAGAGGCGGGGAATCAGATATGGGGAAACAGAGGCGGGGAATCAAAGGCGGGGAAACAGAGGCGGGGAATCAGATATGGGGAATCGGATGCGGGGAATCAGAGGCGGGGAATCAGAGCTGGGGAATCAGAGGCGGGGTATCAGAGTTGGGGCATCTGAGGTGGGGAATTAGATATGGGGAAACAGAGGCGGGGAATCAGAGGCGGGGAAACAGAGGCGGGGAATCAGATATGGGGAATCAGAGGTGGGGAATCAGAGGCAGGGAATCAGATGTGCGGAATCAGAGATGGGGAATCAGAGGCAGGGAATCAGAATCAGAAGCGGCGAATCAGAGGCCGGGAATCAGAGGCCGGGATTCAGATGCCGGGAATAAGAGGCCGGGAATCAGAGGTGGGGAATCAGAGTCCGGGAATCAGAGATGGGGATTCAGAGGCGGGGAATGATATATGGGGAATCAGAGGCGGGGAATCAGAGGCGGGGTAACAGAGGTGGGGAATCAGATATGGGGAATCAGAGGTGGCGAATCAAAGGCGGTGAATCAGAGATGGGGAATCAGAGGCGGGGAATCAGAGGCAGGGAATCAAACACGGGGAATCAGAGGCGGGGAATCAGAGCTGGGGAATCAGAGGCGGGGAATCAGAGTTGGGGAATCAGAGGCGGGGAATCAGATATGGGGAAACAGGGGCGGGGAATCAGAGGCAGGGAAACAGAGGCGGGGAATCAGATATGGGGAATCAGGGGTGGGGAATCAGAGGTTGGGAATCAGAGGCAGGGAATCAGAGGCGTGGAAACAGAGGCGGGGATTCAGATGTGTTGAATCAGAGATGGGGAGTCAGAGGCAGGGAATCAGAATCAGAAGCGGGATATCAGTGGCCGGGAATCAGAGGAAGGTAATCAGAGGCAGGGGATCAAACACGGGGAATCAGAGGCTGGGAATCAGAGCTGGGGAATCAGAGGTGGGGAATCAGAGCTGGGGAATCACAGGCGGTGAATCAGAGATGGGGAATCAGAGGCGGGGAATCAGAGGCAGGGAATCAGATGCGGGGAATCAGAGGCGGGGAATCAGAGCTGGCGAATCAGAGGCGGGGAATCAGAGGTGGGCAATCAGAGGATGGGAATCAGATATGGGGAATCAGAGGCGGGGAATCAGAGCTGGGGAATCACAGGCGGGGAAACAGAGGCGGGGAATCAGAGGCGGTGAAACAGAGGCGGGGAATCAGATATTGGGAATCAGAGGTGGGGAATCAGAGGTTGGGAATCAGAGGCCTGGAATCAGAGGCGTGGAATCAGAGGCAGGGAATCAGATGCGGGGAATCAGAGCTGGGGAATCAGAGGCGGGGTATTAGAGTTGGGGAATCAGAGGCGGGGAATCAGACGCGGGGAATCAGAGGGGGGGAATCATAGCTGGCGAATCAGAGGCAAGGAATCAGAGGTGGGCAATCAGAGGCCGGGAATCAGAGGTGGTGAATCAGAGATGGGGAATCAGAGGCGGGGAATCAGTGGCAGGGAATCAGATATGGGGAATCAGAGGCGTGGAATCAGAGGCAGGGAATCAGACACGGGGAATCAGACACGGGGAATCAGAGGTGGGGAATCAGAGATGGGGAATCAGAGGCGGTGAATCAGAGATGGGGAATCAGAGGCGGGGAATCAGAATCAGGAAATCAGACACGGGGATTCAGAGGCTGGGAATCAGACGGGGGGAATCAAAGGCGGGGAATCAGAGCTGGGGAATCAGAGGCAGGGAATCAGAGGCGGGGAATCAGATATGGGGAATCAGAGGCTGGTATTCAGAGGCGGGGAATCAGAGGCAGGGAATCAAACACGGGGAATCAGAGGTGGGGAATCAGAGATGGGGAATCAGAGGCGGGGAATCAGAGTTGGGGAATCAGAGGCAGGGAATCGGATGTGCGGAATCAGAGATGGGGAATCAGAGGTGGGGAATCAGAGGCGGTGAATCAGAGATGGGGAATCTGAGGCGGGGAATCAGAGGCAGGAAATCAGACACGGGGATTCAGAGGCAGGGAATCAGACGGGGGGAATCAAAGGCGGGGAATCAGAGCTGGGGAATCAGAGGCAGGGAATCAGAGTTGGGGATTCAGAGACGGGGAATCAGATATGGGGAAACAGAGGCGGGGTATCAGAGGCGGGCAAAGAGAGGCGGGGAATTAGATATGGGGAATCAGATGTGGGGAATCAGAGGTGGTGAATCAGTGATGGGGAATCACAGGCGGGGAATCAGAGGCAGGGAATAGAACGCAGGGAATCAGAGGCAGGGAATCAGAGCTGGGGAATCAGAGGCAGGGAATCATAGTTGGGAATCAGAGGCGGGGAATCAGATATGGGGAAACAGAGGCGGGGAATCAGAGGCGGGGAAACAGAGGCGGGGAATCAGATATGGGGAATCGGATGCGGGGAATCAGAGGCGGGGAATCAGAGCTGGGGAATCAGAGGCAGGGAATCAGAGGCGGGGAAACAGAGGCGGGGAATCAGATATGGGGTATCAGAGGTAGGGAATCAGAGGCAGGGAATCAGATGTGCGGAATCAGAGATGGGGAATCAGAGGCAGGGAATCAGAATCAGAAGCGGGGAATCAGAGGCCGGGAATCAGAGGCCGGGAATCAGATGCTGGGAATAAGAGGCCGGGAATCAGAGGTGGGGAATCAGAGTCCGGGAATCAGAGATGGGGATTCCGAGGCGGGGAATGAGATATGGAGAATCAGAGGCGGGGAATCAGAGGCCGGGAAGCAGAGGTGGGGAATCAGATATGGGGAATCAGAGGTGGCGAATCAAAGGCGGTGAATCAGAGATGGGGAATCAGAGGCGGGGAATCAGAGGCAGGGAATCAGATGCGGGGAATCAGAGGCGGGGAATCAGAGCTGGCGAATCGGAGGCGGGGAATCAGAGGTGGGCAATCAGAGCCGGGGAATCAGATATGGGGAATCAGAGGCGGGGAATCAGAGGCGGGGAAACAGAGGTGGGGAATCAGATATGGGGAAACAGAGGTGGCAAATCAAAGGCGGTGAATCAGAGATGGGGAATCAGAGGCGGGGAATCAGAGGCAGGGAATCAAAAATGGGGAATCAGAGGCGGGGAATCAGAGCTGGGGAATCAGAGGCGGGGAAGCAGAGTAGGAGAATCAGAGGTGGGGAATCAGATATGGGGAAACAGGGGCGGGGAATCAGAGGCGGGGAAACAGAGGCGGGGAATCAGATATGGGGAATCAGCGGTGGCGAATTAAAGGCGGTGTATCAGAGATGGGGAATCAGGGCAGGGAATCAGAGGCAGGGAATCAAACACGGGGAATCAGAGGCGGGGAATCAGAGCTGGGGAATCAGAGGCGGGGATTCAGAGTTGGGGAATCAGAGGCGGGGAAACAGAGGCGGGGAATCAGATATGGGGAATCAGAGGTGGGGAATCAGAGGTTGGGAATCAGAAGCAGGGAATCAGAGGCGGGGAATCAGAGGCGGGGAATCAGAGGCAGGGAATCCGATGTGCGGAATCGGAGATGGGGAATCAGAGGCAGGGAATCACAGGCGGGGAATCAGAGGCGGAAAATCAGAGGCCGGGAGTCAGATATGGGGAAACAGAGGCGGGGAATCAAAGGCGGGGAAACAGAGGCGGGGAATCAGATATGGGGAATCAGAGGTGGGGAATCAGAGGTTGGGAATCAGAGGCAGGGAATCAGAGGCTGGGAATCAGATGCAGGGAATCAGATGCGGGGAATCAGAGGCGGGGAATCAGAGCTGGGGAATCAGAGGTGGGGAATCAGAGTTGGGGAATCAGAGTCGGGGACTTAGATATGGGGAAACAGAGGCGGGGAATCAGAGGCGGGGAATCAGATATGGGGAATCAGAGGCGGGGAATCAGAGGCGGGGAAACAGAGGCAGGGAATCAGATATGGGGAATCAGAGGTGGGGTATCAGGGGCAGGGAATCAGTGGCAGGGAATCAGAGGCGGGGAATCAGAGGCGGGGAATCAGAGGCAGGGAATTAGATATGGGGAATCAGAGGTGGGGAATCAGAGGTGGTGAATCAGAGATGGGGAATAACAGGCGGGGAATCAGAGGCAGGGAATAGAACGCGGGGAATCAGAGGCGGGGAATCAGAGCTGGGGAATCAGAGGCGGGGAATCAGAGCTGGGGAATCAGAGGCGGGGAATCATAGTTGTGAATCAGAGGCGGGGAATCAGATATGGGGAAACAGAGGCGGGGAATCAAAGGCGGGGAAACAGAGGCGGGGAATCAGATATGGGGAATCGGATGCGGGGAATCAGAGGCGGGGAATCAGAGCTGGGGAATCAGAGGCGGGGAATCAGAGGCGGGGAAACAGAGGCAGGGAGTCAGATATGGGGAATCAGAGGTGGGGTATCAGGGGCAGGGAATCAGTGGCAGGGAATCAGAGGCGGGGAATCAGAGGCGGGGAATCAGAGGCAGGGAATTAGATATGGGGAATCAGAGGTGGGGAATCAGAGGTGGTGAATCAGAGATGGGGAATCACAGGCGGTGAATCAGAGGCAGGGAATAGAACGCGGGGAATCAGAGGCGGGGTATCAGAGCTGGGGAATCAGAGGCGGGGAATCAGAGCTGGGGAATCAGAGGCGGGGAATCATAGTTGGGAATCAGAGGCGGGGAATCAGATATGGGGAAACAGAGGCGAGGAATCAGAGGCGGGGAAACAGAGGCGGGGAATCAGATATGGGGAATCAGAGGTGGGGAATCAGAGGCAGGGAATCAGATGTGCGGAATCAGAGATGGGGAATCAGAGGCAGGGAATCAGAATCAGAAGCGGGGAATCAGAGGCCGGGAATCAGAGGCCGGGATTCAGATGCCGGGAATAAGAGGCCGGGAATCAGAGGTGGGGAATCAGAGTCCGGGAATCAGAGATGGGGATTCAGAGGCGGGGAATGATATATGGGGAATCAGAGGTGGGGAATCAGAGGCGGGGTAACAGAGGTGGGGAATCAGATATGGGGAATCAGAGGTGGCGAATCAAAGGCGGTGAATCAGAGATGGGGAATCAGAGGCGGGGAATCAGAGGCAGGGAATCAAACACGGGGAATCAGAGGCGGGGAATCAGAGCTGGGGAATCAGAGGCGGGGAATCAGAGTTGGGGAATCAGAGGCGGGGAATCAGATATGGGGAAACAGGAGCGGGGAATCAGAGGCAGGGAAACAGAGGCGGGGAATCAGATATGGGGAATCAGGGGTGGGGAATCAGAGGTTGGGAATCAGAGGCAGGGAATCAGAGGCGTGGAAACAGAGGCGGGGATTCAGATGTGTTGAATCAGAGATGGGGAATCAGAGGCAGGGAATCAGAATCAGAAGTGGGATATCAGTGGCCGGGAATCAGAGGAAGGTAATCAGAGGCAGGGGATCAAACACGGGGAATCAGAGGCTGGGAATCAGAGCTGGGGAATCAGAGGTGGGGAATCAGAGCTGGGGAATCACAGGCGGGGAATCAGAGATGGGGAATCAGAGGCGGGGAATCAGAGGCAGGGAATCAGATGCGGGGAATCAGAGGCGGGGAATCAGAGCTGGCGAATCAGAGGCGGGGAATCAGAGGTGGGCAATCAGAGGATGGGAATCAGATATGGGGAATCAGAGGCGGGGAATCAGAGCTGGGGAATCACAGGCGGGGAAACAGAGGCGGGGAATCAGAGGCGGTGAAACAGAGGCGGGGAATCAGATATTGGGAATCAGAGGTGGGGAATCAGAGGTTGGGAATCAGAGGCCTGGAATCAGAGGCGTGGAATCAGAGGCAGGGAATCAGATGCGGGGAATCAGAGGAGGGGAATCAGAGCTGGGGAATCAGAGGCGGGGTATTAGAGTTGGGGAATCAGAGGCGGGGAATCAGACGCGGGGAATCAGAGGGGGGGAATCATAGCTGGCGAATCAGAGGCGGGGAATCAGAGGTGGGCAATCAGAGGCCGGGAATCAGAGGTGGTGAATCAGAGATGGGGAATCAGAGGCGGGGAATCAGTGGCAGGGAATCAGATATGGGGAATCAGAGGCGTGGAATCAGAGGCAGGGAATCAGACACGGGGAATCAGACACGGGGAATCAGAGGTGGGGAATCAGAGATGGGGAATCAGAGGCGGTGAATCAGAGATGGGGAATCAGAGGCGGGGAATCAGAATCAGGAAATCAGACACGGGGACTCAGAGGCTGGGAATCAGACGGGGGGAATCAAAGGCGGGGAATCAGAGCTGGGGAATCAGAGGCAGGGAATCAGAGGCGGGGAATCAGATATGGGGAATCAGAGGCTGGTATTCAGAGGCGGGGAATCAGAGGCAGGGAATCAAACACGGGGAATCAGAGGTGGGGAATCAGAGATGGGGAATCAGAGGCGGCAAATCAGAGTTGGGGAATCAGAGGCAGGGAATCGGATGTGCGGAATCAGAGATGGGGAATCAGAGGTGGGGAATCAGAGGCGGTGAATCAGAGATGGGGAATCAGAGGCGGGGAATCAGAGGCAGGAAATCAGACACGGGGATTCAGAGGCTGGGAATCAGACGGGGGGAATCAAAGGCGGGGAATCAGAGCTGGGGAATCAGAGGCAGGGAATCAGAGTTGGGGATTCAGAGACGGGGAATCAGATATGGGGAAACAGAGGCGGGGAATCAGAGGCGGGCAAAGAGAGGCGGGGAATTAGATATGGGGAATCAGATGTGGGGAATCAGAGGTGGTGAATCAGTGATGGGGAATCACAGGCGGGGAATCAGAGGCAGGGAATAGAACGCAGGGAATCAGAGGCAGGGAATCAAAGCTGGGGAATCAGAGGCAGGGAATCATAGTTGGGAATCAGAGGCGGGGAATCAGATATGGGGAAACAGAGGCGGGGAATCAGAGGCGGGGAAACAGAGGCGGGGAATCAGATATGGGGAATCGGATGCGGGGAATCAGAGGCGGGGAATCATAGCTGGGGAATCAGAGGCGGGGAATCAGAGTTGGGGCATCAGAGGTGGGGAATTTGATATAGGGAAACAGAGGCGGGGAATCAGAGGCGGGGAAACAGAGGCGGGGAATCAGATATGGGGTATCAGAGGTAGGGAATCAGAGGCAGGGAATCAGATGTGCGGAATCAGAGATGGGGAATCAGAGGCAGGGAATCAGAATCAGAAGCGGGGAATCAGAGGCCGGGAATCAGAGGCCGGGAATCAGATGCTGGGAATAAGAGGCCGGGAATCAGAGGTGGGGAATCAGAGTCCGGGAATCAGAGATGGGGATTCAGAGGCGGGGAATGAGATATGGAGAATCAGAGGCGGGGAATCAGAGGCCGGGAAACAGAGGTGGGGAATCAGATATGGGGAATCAGAGGTGGCGAATCAAAGGCGGTGAATCAGAGATGGGGAATCAGAGGCGGGGAATCAGAGGCAGGGAATCAGATGCAGGGAATCAGAGGCGGGGAATCAGAGCTGGCGAATCGGAGGCGGGGAATCAGAGGTGGGCAATCAGAGCCGGGGAATCAGATATGGGGAATCAGAGGCGGGGAATCAGAGGCGGGGAAACAGAGGTGGGGAATCAGATATGGGGAAACAGAGGTGGCAAATCAAAGGCGGTGAATCAGAGATGGGGAATCAGAGGCGGGGAATCAGAGGCAGGGAATCAAAAATGGGGAATCAGAGGCGGGGAATCAGAGCTGGGGAATCAGAGGCGGGGAAGCAGAGTAGGAGAATCAGAGGTGGGGAATCAGATATGGGGAAACAGGGGCGGGGAATCAGAGGCGGGGAAACAGAGGCGGGGAATCAGACATGGGGAATCAGAGGTGTGGAATCAGAGGTTGGGAATCAGAGGCGGGGAAACAGAGGAGGGGAATCAGATATGGGGAATCAGAGGTGGCGATTTAAAGGCGGTGAATCAGAGATGGGGAATCATGGCAGGGAATCAGAGGCAGGGAATCAAACACGGGGAATCAGAGGCGTGGAATCAGAGCTGGGGAATCAGAGGCGGGGATTCAGAGTTGGGGAATCAGAGGCGGGGAATCAGAGGCGGGGAAACAGAGGCGGGGAATCAGATATGGGGAATCAGAGGTGGGGAATCAGAGGTTGGGAATCAGAAGCAGGGAATCAGAGGCGGGGAATCAGAGGCGGGGAATCAGAGGCAGGAAATCCGATGTGCGGAATCGGAGATGGGGAATCAGAGGCAGGTAATCAGAGGCGGGGAATCAGAGGCGGGGAATCAGAGGCCGGGAATCAGATATGGGGAAACAGAGGCGGGGAATCAGAGGCGGGGAAGCAGAGGCGGGGAATCAGATATGGGGAATCAGAGGTGGGGAATCAGAGGTTGGGAATCAGAGGCAGGGAAACAGAGGCGGGGAATCAGATATGGGGAATCAGAGGTGGGGAATCAGAGGCAGGGAATCAGATGTGCGGAATCAGAGATGGGGAATCAGAGGCAGGGAATCAGAATCAGAAGCGGGGAATCAGAGGCCGGGAATCAGAGGCCGGGAATCAGACGCGGGGAATCAGAGGCGGGGATTCAGAGCTGGGGAATCAGAGGCGGGGAATCAGAGTTGGGGAATCAGAGGCGGGGAATCAGATATGGGGAATCAGAGGCAGGGAATCCGAGGCGGGAAAACAGAGGCGGGGAATCAGATATGGGGAATAAGAGGCGGGGAATCAGAGGCAGGGAATCAGACACGGGGAATCAGAGGCGGGGAATCAGAGATGGGGAATCAGAGGCGGGGAATCAGAGGCAGGGAATCGGATGCCGGGCATCAGAGGCGGGAAATCAGAGCTGGGGTATCAGAGGCGGGGAATCAGAGTTGGGGAATCAGAGGCGGCGAAGCAGATATGGGGAAATAGAGGCGGGGAATCAGATATGGGGAATCAGAGGCGGGGAATTAGATATGGGGAATCAGAGGCTGGGAATCAGAGGGGGGGTAACAGAGGCGGGGAATAAGATATGGGGAATCAGAGGTGGGGAATCAGGGGCGGGGAATCAGTGGCAGGGAATCAGAGGCGGGGAATCAGAGGCGGGGAATCAAAGGAAGGGAATCAGACACGGGGAATCAGAGGTGGGGAATCAGAGATGGGGAATCAGAGGCGGGGAATCACAGGCAGGGAATCAGACACGGGGAATCAGAGGTGGGGAATCAGAGTCGGGGAATCAGAGGCAGGGAATCGGTTGTGCGGAATCAGAGATGGGGAATCAGATGTGGGGAATCAGAGGCAGTGAATCAGAGATGGGGAATCAGAGGCGGGGAATCAGAGGCAGGAAATAAGACAGGGATTCAGAGGCTGGGAATCAGACGGGGGGAATCAAAGGCGGGGAATCAGAGCTGGTGAATCAGAGGCAGGGAATCAGAGTTGGGGATTCAGAGGCGGGGAATCAGATATGGGGAAACAGAGGTGGGGAATGAGAGGCGGGCAAGCAGAGGCGGGGAATTAGATATGGGGAATCAGAGGTGGGAAATCAGAGGTGGTGAATCAGAGATGGGGAATCACAGGCGGGGAATCAGAGGCGGGGAATCAGAGGCGTAAAATCAGAGGCCGGGAATCAGATATGGGGAAACAGAGGCGGGGAATCAAAGGCGGGGAAACAGAGGCGGGGAATCAGATATGGGGAATCAGAGGTGGGGAATCAGAGGTTGGGAATCAGAGGCAGGGAATCAGAGGCTGGGAATCAGATGCAGGGAATCAGATGCGGGGAATCAGAGGCGGGGAATCAGAGCTGGGGAATCAGAGGTGGGGAATCAGAGTTGGGGAATCAGAGTCGGGGACTTAGATATGGGGAAACAGAGGCGGGGAATCAGAGGCAGGGAAACAGACGCGGGGAATCAGAGGCGGGGATTCAGAGCTGGGGAATCAGAGGCGGGGAATCAGACTTGGGGAATCAGAGGCGGGGAATCAGATATGGGGAATCAGAGGCGGGGAATCAGAGGCGGGGAAACAGAGGCAGGGAATCAGATATGGGGAATCAGAGGTGGGGTATCAGGGGCAGGGAATCAGTGGCAGGGAATCAGAGGCGGGGAATCAGAGGCGGGGAATCAGAGGCAGGGAATTAGATATGGGGAATCAGAGGTGGGGAATCAGAGGTGGTGAATCAGAGATGGGGAATCACAGGCGGGGAATCAGAGGCAGGGAATAGAACGCGGGGAATCAGAGGCGGGGAATCAGAGCTGGGGAATCAGAGGCGGGGAATCAGAGCTGGGGAATCAGAGGCGGGGAATCATAGTTGGGAATCAGAGGCGGGGAATCAGATATGGGGAAACAGAGGCGGGGAATCAAAGGCGGGGAAACAGAGGCGGGGAATCAGATATGGGGAATCGGATGCGGGGAATCAGAGGCGGGGAATCAGAGCTGGGGAATCAGAGGCGGGGTATCAGAGTTGGGGCATCTGAGGTGGGGAATTAGATATGGGGAAACAGAGGCGGGGAATCAGAGGCGGGGAAACAGAGGCGGGGAATCAGATATGGGGAATCAGAGGTGGGGAATCAGAGGCAGGGAATCAGATGTGCGGAATCAGAGATGGGGAATCAGAGGCAGGGAATCAGAATCAGAAGCGGGGAATCAGAGGCCGGGAATCAGAGGCCGGGATTCAGATGCCGGGAATAAGAGGCCGGGAATCAGAGGTGGGGAATCAGAGTCCGGGAATCAGAGATGGGGATTCAGAGGCGGGGAATGATATATGGGGAATCAGAGGCGGGGAATCAGAGGCGGGGTAACAGAGGTGGGGAATCAGATATGGGGAATCAGAGGTGGCGAATCAAAGGCGGTGAATCAGAGATGGGGAATCAGAGGCGGGGAATCAGAGGCAGGGAATCAAACACGGGGAATCAGAGGCGGGGAATCAGAGCTGGGGAATCAGAGGCGGGGAATCAGAGTTGGGGAATCAGAGGCGGGGAATCAGATATGGGGAAACAGGGGCGGGGAATCAGAGGCAGGGAAACAGAGGCGGGGAATCAGATATGGGGAATCAGGGGTGGGGAATCAGAGGTTGGGAATCAGAGGCAGGGAATCAGAGGCGTGGAAACAGAGGCGGGGATTCAGATGTGTTGAATCAGAGATGGGGAATCAGAGGCAGGGAATCAGAATCAGAAGCGGGATATCAGTGGCCGGGAATCAGAGGAAGGTAATCAGAGGCAGGGGATCAAACACGGGGAATCAGAGGCTGGGAATCAGAGCTGGGGAATCAGAGGTGGGGAATCAGAGCTGGGGAATCACAGGCGGGGAATCAGAGATGGGGAATCAGAGGCGGGGAATCAGAGGCAGGGAATCAGATGCGGGGAATCAGAGGCGGGGAATCAGAGCTGGCGAATCAGAGGCGGGGAATCAGAGGTGGGCAATCAGAGGATGGGAATCAGATATGGGGAATCAGAGGCGGGGAATCAGAGCTGGGGAATCACAGGCGGGGAAACAGAGGCGGGGAATCAGAGGCGGTGAAACAGAGGCGGGGAATCAGATATTGGGAATCAGAGGTGGGGAATCAGAGGTTGGGAATCAGAGGCCTGGAATCAGAGGCGTGGAATCAGAGGCAGGGAATCAGATGCGGGGAATCAGAGCTGGGGAATCAGAGGCGGGGTATTAGAGTTGGGGAATCAGAGGCGGGGAATCAGACGCGGGGAATCAGAGGGGGGGAATCATAGCTGGCGAATCAGAGGCGGGGAATCAGAGGTGGGCAATCAGAGGCCGGGAATCAGAGGTGGTGAATCAGAGATGGGGAATCAGAGGCGGGGAATCAGTGGCAGGGAATCAGATATGGGGAATCAGAGGCGTGGAATCAGAGGCAGGGAATCAGACACGGGGAATCAGACACGGGGAATCAGAGGTGGGGAATCAGAGATGGGGAATCAGAGGCGGTGAATCAGAGATGGGGAATCAGAGGTGGGGAATCAGAATCAGGAAATCAGACACGGGGATTCAGAGGCTGGGAATCAGACGGGGGGAATCAAAGGCGGGGAATCAGAGCTGGGGAATCAGAGGCAGGGAAACAGAGGCGGGGAATCAGATATGGGGAATCAGAGGCTGGTATTCAGAGGCGGGGAATCAGAGGCAGGGAATCAAACACGGGGAATCAGAGGTGGGGAATCAGAGATGGGGAATCAGAGGCGGGGAATCAGAGTTGGGGAATCAGAGGCAGGGAATCGGATGTGCGGAATCAGAGATGGGGAATCAGAGGTGGGGAATCAGAGGCGGTGAATCAGAGATGGGGAATCAGAGGCGGGGAATCAGAGGCAGGAAATCAGACACGGGGATTCAGAGGCTGGGAATCAGACGGGGGGAATCAAAGGCGGGGAATCAGAGCTGGGGAATCAGAGGCAGGGAATCAGAGTTGGGGATTCAGAGACGGGGAATCAGATATGGGGAAACAGAGGCGGGGAATCAGAGGCGGGCAAAGAGAGGCGGGGAATTAGATATGGGGAATAAGATGTGGGGAATCAGAGGTGGTGAATCAGTGATGGGGAATCACAGGCGGGGAATCAGAGGCAGGGAATAGAACGCAGGGAATCAGAGGCAGGGAATCAGAGCTGGGGAATCAGAGGCAGGGAATCATAGTTGGGAATCAGAGGCGGGGAATCAGATATGGGGAAACAGAGGCGGGGAATCAGAAGCGGGGAAACAGAGGCGGGGAATCAGATATGGGGAATCGGATGCGGGGAATCAGAGGCGGGGAATCAGAGCTGGGGAATCAGAGGCGGGGAATCAGATTTGGGGCATCAGAGGTGGGGAATTAGATATAGGGAAACAGAGGCGGGGAATCAGAGGCGGGGAAACAGAGGCGGGGAATCAGATATGGGGTATCAGAGGTAGGGAATCAGAGGCAGGGAATCAGATGTGCGGAATCAGAAATGGGGAATCAGAGGCAGGGAATCAGAATCAGAAGCGGGGAATCAGAGGCCGGGAATCAGAGGCCGGGAATTAGATGCTGGGAATAAGAGGCCGGGAATCAGGGGTGGGGAATCAGAGTCCGGGAATCAGAGATGGGGATTCAGAGGCGGGGAATGAGATATGGAGAATCAGAGGCGGGGAATCAGAGGCCGGGAAACAGAGGTGGGGAATCAGATATGGGGAATCAGAGGTGGCGAATCAAAGGCGGTGAATCAGAGATGGGGAATCAGAGGCGGGGAATCAGAGGCAGGGAATCAGATGCGGGGAATCAGAGGCGGGGAATCAGAGCTGGCGAATCGGAGGTGGGGAATCAGAGGTGGGCAATCAGAGCCGGGGAATCAGATATGGGGAATCAGAGGCGGGGAATCAGAGGCGGGGAAACAGAGGTGGGGAATCAGATATGGGGAAACAGAGGTGGCAAATCAAAGGCGGTGAATCAGAGATGGGGAATCAGAGGCGGGGAATCAGAGGCAGGGAATCAAAAATGGGGAATCAGAGGCGGGGAATCAGAGCTGGGGAATCAGAGGCGGGGAAGCAGAGTAGGAGAATCAGAGGTGGGGAATCAGATATGGGGAAACAGGGGCGGGGAATCAGAGGCGGGGAAACAGATGCGGGGAATCAGATATGGGGAATCAACGGTGGCGAATTAAAGGCGGTGTATCAGAGATGGGGAATCAGGGCAGGGAATCAGAGGCAGGGAATCAAACACGGGGAATCAGAGGCGGGGAATCAGAGCTGGGGAATCAGAGGCGGGGATTCAGAGTTGGGGAATCAGAGGCGGGGAAACAGAGGCGGGGAATCAGATATGTGGAATCAGAGGTGGGGAATCAGAGGTTGGGAATCAGAAGCAGGGAATCAGAGGCGGGGAATCAGAGGCGGGGAATCAGAGGCAGGGAATCCGATGTGCGGAATCGGAGATGGGGAATCAGAGGCAGGGAATCAGAGGCGGGGAATCAGAGGCGGAAAATCAGAGGCCGGGAATCAGATATGGGGAAACAGAGGCGGGGAATCAAAGGCGGGGAAACAGAGGCGGGGAATCAGATATGGGGAATCAGAGGTGGGGAATCAGAGGTTGGGAATCAGAGGCAGGGAATCAGAGGCTGGGAATCAGATGCAGGGAATCAGATGCGGGGAATCAGAGGCGGGGAATCAGAGCTGGGGAATCAGAGGTGGGGAATCAGAGTTGGGGAATCAGAGTCGGGGACTTAGATATGGGGAAACAGAGGCGGGGAATCAGAGGCGGGGAAACAGACGCGGGGAATCAGAGGCGGGGATTCAGAGCTGGGGAATCAGAGGCGGGGAATCAGACTTGGCGAATCAGAGGCGGGGAATCAGATATGGGGAATCAGAGGCGGGGAATCAGAGGCGGGGAAACAGAGGCAGGGAATCAGATATGGGGAATCAGAGGTGGGGTATCAGGGGCAGGGAATCAGTGGAAGGGAATCAGAGGCGGGGAATCAGAGGCGGGGAATCAGAGGCAGGGAATTAGATATGGGGAATCAGAGGTGGGGAATCAGAGGTGGTGAATCAGAGATGGGGAATCACAGGCGGGGAATCAGAGGCAGGGAATAGAACGCGGGGAATCAGAGGCGGGGAATCAGAGCTGGGGAATCAGAGGCGGGGAATCAGAGCTGGGGAATCAGAGGCGGGGAATCATAGTTGGGAATCAGAGGCGGGGAATCAGATATGGGGAAACAGAGGCGGGGAATCAAAGGCGGGGAAACAGAGGCGGGGAATCAGATATGGGGAATCGGATGCGGGGAATCAGAGGCGGGGAATCAGAGCTGGGGAATCAGAGGCGGGGTATCAGAGTTGGGGCATCAGAGGTGGGGAATTAGATATGGGGAAACAGAGGCGGGGAATCAGAGGCGGGGAAACAGAGGCGGGGAATCAGATATGGGGAATCAGAGGTGGGGAATCAGAGGCAGGGAATCAGATGTGCGGAATCAGAGATGGGGAATCAGAGGCAGGGAATCAGAATCAGAAGCGGGGAATCAGAGGCCGGGAATCAGAGGCCGGGATTCAGATGCCGGGAATAAGAGGCCGGGAATCAGAGGTGGGGAATCAGAGTCCGGGAATCAGAGATGGGGATTCAGAGGCGGGGAATGATATATGGGGAATCAGAGGCGGGGAATCAGAGGCGGGGTAACAGAGGTGGGGAATCAGATATGGGGAATCAGAGGTGGCGAATCAAAGGCGGTGAATCAGAGATGGGGAATCAGAGGCGGGGAATCAGAGGCTGGGAATCAAACATGGGGAATCAGAGGCGGGGAATCAGAGCTGGGGAATCAGAGGCGGGGAATCAGAGTTGGGGAATCAGAGGCGGGGAATCAGATATGGGGAAACAGGGGCGGGGAATCAGAGGCAGGGAAACAGAGGCGGGGAATCAAATATGGGGAATCAGGGGTGGGGAATCAGAGGTTGGGAATCAGAGGCAGGGAATCAGAGGCGTGGAAAAAGAGGCGGGGATTCAGATGTGTTGAATCAGAGATGGGGAATCAGAGGCAGGGAATCAGAATCAGAAGCGGGATATCAGTGGCCGGGAATCAGAGGAAGGTAATCAGAGGCAGGGGATCAAACACGGGGAATCAGAGGCTGGGAATCAGAGCTGGGGAATCAGAGGTGGGGAATCAGAGCTGGGGAATCACAGGCGGGGAATCAGAGATGGGGAATCAGAGGCGGGGAATCAGAGGCAGGGAATCAGATGCGGGGAATCAGAGGCGGGGAATCAGAGCTGGCGAATAAGAGGCGGGGAATCAGAGGTGGGCAATCAGAGGATGGGAATCAGATATGGGGAATCAGAGGCGGGGAATCAGAGCTGGGGAATCACAGGCGGGGAAACAGAGGCGGGGAATCAGAGGCGGTGAAACAGAGGCGGGGAATCAGATATTGGGAATCAGAGGTGGGGAATCAGAGGTTGGGAATCAGAGGCCTGGAATCAGAGGCGTGGAATCAGAGGCAGGGAATCAGATGCGGGGAATCAGAGGAGGGGAATCAGAGCTGGGGAATCAGAGGCGGGGTATTAGAGTTGGGGAATCAGAGGCGGGGAATCAGACGCGGGGAATCAGAGGGGGGGAATCATAGCTGGCGAATCAGAGGCGGGGAATCAGAGGTGGGCAATCAGAGGCCGGGAATCAGAGGTGGTGAATCAGAGATGGGGAATCAGAGGCGGGGAATCAGTGGCAGGGAGTCAGATATGGGGAATAAGAGGCGTGGAATCAGAGGCAGGGAATCAGACACGGGGAATCAGACACGGGGAATCAGAGGTGGGGAATCAGAGATGGGGAATCAGAGGCGGTGAATCAGAGATGGGGAATCAGAGGCGGGGAATCAGAATCAGGAAATCAGACACGGGGATTCAGAGGCTGGGAATCAGACGGGGGGAATCAAAGGCGGGGAATCAGAGCTGGGGAATCAGAGGCAGGGAATCAGAGGCGGGGAATCAGATATGGGGAATCAGAGGCTGGTATTCAGAGGCGGGGAATCAGAGGCAGGGAATCAAACACGGGGAATCAGAGGTGGGGAATCAGAGATGGGGAATCAGAGGCGGGGAATCAGAGTTGGGGAATCAGAGGCAGGGAATCGGATGTGCGGAATCAGAGATGGGGAATCAGAGGTGGGGAATCAGAGGCGGTGAATCAGAGATGGGGAATCAGAGGCGGGGAATCAGAGGCAGGAAATCAGACACGGGGATTCAGAGGCTGGGAATCAGACGGGGGGAATCAAAGGCGGGGAATCAGAGCTGGGGAATCAGAGGCAGGGAATCAGAGTTGGGGATTCAGAGACGGGGAATCAGATATGGGGAAACAGAGGCGGGGAATCAGAGGTGGGCAAAGAGAGGCGGGGAATTAGATATGGGGAATCAGATGTGGGGAATCAGAGGTGGTGAATCAGTGATGGGGAATCACAGGCGGTGAATCAGAGGCAGGGAATAGAACGCAGGGAATCAGAGGCAGGGAATCAGAGCTGGGGAATCAGAGGCAGGGAATCATAGTTGGGAATCAGAGGCGGGGAATCAGATATGGGGAAACAGAGGCGGGGAATCAGAGGCGGGGAAACAGAGGCGGGGAATCAGATATGGGGAATCGGATGCGGGGAATCAGAGGCGGGGAATCAGAGCTGGGGAATCAGAGGCGGGGAATCAGAGTTGGGGCATCAGAGGTGGGGAATTTGATATAGGGAAACAGAGGCGGGGAATCAGAGGCGGGGAAACAGAGGCGGGGAATCAGATATGGGGTATCAGAGGTAGGGAATCAGAGGCAGGGAATCAGATGTGCGGAATCAGAGATGGGGAATCAGAGGCAGGGAATCAGAATCAGAAGCGGGGAATCAGAGGCCGGGAATCAGAGGCCGGGAATCAGATGCTGGGAATAAGAGGCCGGGAATCAGAGGTGGGGAATCAGAGTCCGGGAATCAGAGATGGGGATTCAGAGGCGGGGAATGAGATATGGAGAATCAGAGGCGGGGAATCAGAGGCCGGGAAACAGAGGTGGGGAATCAGATATGGGGAATCAGAGGTGGCGAATCAAAGGCGGTGAATCAGAGATGGGGAATCAGAGGCGGGGAATCAGAGGCAGGGAATCAGATGCGGGGAATCAGAGGCGGGGAATCAGAGCTGGCGAATCGGAGGCGGGGAATCAGAGGTGGGCAATCAGAGCCGGGGAATCAGATATGGGGAATCAGAGGCGGGGAATCAGAGGCGGGGAAACAGAGGTGGGGAATCAGATATGGGGAAACAGAGGTGGCAAATCAAAGGCGGTGAATCAGAGATGGGGAATGAGAGGCGGGGAATCAGAGGCAGGGAATCAAAAATGGGGAATCAGAGGCGGGGAATCAGAGCTGGGGAATCAGAGGCGGGGAAGCAGAGTAGGAGAATCAGAGGTGGGGAAACAGATATGGGGAAACAGGGGCGAGGAATCAGAGACGGGGAAACAGAGGCGGGGAATCAGATATGGGGAATCAGAGGTGTGGAATCAGAGGTTGGGAATCAGAGGCGGGGAAACAGAGGAGGGGAATCAGATATGGGGAATCAGAGGTGGCGATTTAAAGGCGGTGAATCAGAGATGGGGAATCATGGCAGGGAATCAGACGCAGGGAATCAAACACGGGGAATCAGAGGCGTGGAATCAGAGCTGGGGAATCAGAGGCGGGGATTCAGAGTTGGGGAATCAGAGGCGGGGAATCAGAGGCGGGGAAACAGAGGCGGGGAATCAGATATGGGGAATCAGAGGTGGGGAATCAGAGGTTGGGAATCAGAAGCAGGGAATCAGAGGCGGGGAATCAGAGGCGGGGAATCAGAGGCCGGGAATCAGATATGGGGAAACAGAGGCGGGGAATCAGAGGCGGGGAAGCAGAGGCGGGGAATCAGATATGGGGAATCAGAGGTGGGGAATCAGAGGTTGGGAATCAGAGGCAGGGAATCAGAGGCTGGGAATCAGATGCAGGGAATCAGATGCGGGGAATCAGAGGCGGGGAATCAGAGCTGGGGAATCAGAGGTGGGGAATCAGAGTTGGGGAATCAGAGTCGGGGACTTAGATATGGGGAAACAGAGGCAGGGAATCAGAGGCGGGGAAACAGACGCGGGGAATCAGAGGCGGGTATCAGAGCTGGGGAATCAGAGGCGGGGAATCAGAGCTGGGGAATCAGAGGCAGGGAAACAGAGGCGGGGAATCAGATATGGGGAATCAGAGGCTGGTATTCAGAGGCGGGGAATCAGAGGCAGGGAATCAAACACGGGGAATCAGAGGTGGGGAATCAGAGATGGGGAATCAGAGGCGGGGAATCAGAGTTGGGGAATCAGAGGCAGGGAATCGGATGTGCGGAATCAGAGATGGGGAATCAGAGGTGGGGAATCAGAGGCGGTGAATCAGAGATGGGGAATCAGAGGCGGGGAATCAGAGGCAGGAAATCAGACACGGGGATTCAGAGGCTGGGAATCAGACGGGGGGAATCAAAGGCGGGGAATCAGAGCTGGGGAATCAGAGGCAGGGAATCAGAGTTGGGGATTCAGAGACGGGGAATCAGATATGGGGAAACAGAGGCGGGGAATCAGAGGCGGGCAAAGAGAGGCGGGGAATTAGATATGGGGAATAAGATGTGGGGAATCAGAGGTGGTGAATCAGTGATGGGGAATCACAGGCGGGGAATCAGAGGCAGGGAATAGAACGCAGGGAATCAGAGGCAGGGAATCAGAGCTGGGGAATCAGAGGCAGGGAATCATAGTTGGGAATCAGAGGCGGGGAATCAGATATGGGGAAACAGAGGCGGGGAATCAGAAGCGGGGAAACAGAGGCGGGGAATCAGATATGGGGAATCGGATGCGGGGAATCAGAGGCGGGGAATCAGAGCTGGGGAATCAGAGGCGGGGAATCAGATTTGGGGCATCAGAGGTGGGGAATTAGATATAGGGAAACAGAGGCGGGGAATCAGAGGCGGGGAAACAGAGGCGGGGAATCAGATATGGGGTATCAGAGGTAGGGAATCAGAGGCAGGGAATCAGATGTGCGGAATCAGAAATGGGGAATCAGAGGCAGGGAATCAGAATCAGAAGCGGGGAATCAGAGGCCGGGAATCAGAGGCCGGGAATTAGATGCTGGGAATAAGAGGCCGGGAATCAGGGGTGGGGAATCAGAGTCCGGGAATCAGAGATGGGGATTCAGAGGCGGGGAATGAGATATGGAGAATCAGAGGCGGGGAATCAGAGGCCGGGAAACAGAGGTGGGGAATCAGATATGGGGAATCAGAGGTGGCGAATCAAAGGCGGTGAATCAGAGATGGGGAATCAGAGGCGGGGAATCAGAGGCAGGGAATCAGATGCGGGGAATCAGAGGCGGGGAATCAGAGCTGGCGAATCGGAGGTGGGGAATCAGAGGTGGGCAATCAGAGCCGGGGAATCAGATATGGGGAATCAGAGGCGGGGAATCAGAGGCGGGGAAACAGAGGTGGGGAATCAGATATGGGGAAACAGAGGTGGCAAATCAAAGGCGGTGAATCAGAGATGGGGAATCAGAGGCGGGGAATCAGAGGCAGGGAATCAAAAATGGGGAATCAGAGGCGGGGAATCAGAGCTGGGGAATCAGAGGCGGGGAAGCAGAGTAGGAGAATCAGAGGTGGGGAATCAGATATGGGGAAACAGGGGCGGGGAATCAGAGGCGGGGAAACAGATGCGGGGAATCAGATATGGGGAATCAACGGTGGCGAATTAAAGGCGGTGTATCAGAGATGGGGAATCAGGGCAGGGAATCAGAGGCAGGGAATCAAACACGGGGAATCAGAGGCGGGGAATCAGAGCTGGGGAATCAGAGGCGGGGATTCAGAGTTGGGGAATCAGAGGCGGGGAAACAGAGGCGGGGAATCAGATATGTGGAATCAGAGGTGGGGAATCAGAGGTTGGGAATCAGAAGCAGGGAATCAGAGGCGGGGAATCAGAGGCGGGGAATCAGAGGCAGGGAATCCGATGTGCGGAATCGGAGATGGGGAATCAGAGGCAGGGAATCAGAGGCGGGGAATCAGAGGCGGAAAATCAGAGGCCGGGAATCAGATATGGGGAAACAGAGGCGGGGAATCAAAGGCGGGGAAACAGAGGCGGGGAATCAGATATGGGGAATCAGAGGTGGGGAATCAGAGGTTGGGAATCAGAGGCAGGGAATCAGAGGCTGGGAATCAGATGCAGGGAATCAGATGCGGGGAATCAGAGGCGGGGAATCAGAGCTGGGGAATCAGAGGTGGGGAATCAGAGTTGGGGAATCAGAGTCGGGGACTTAGATATGGGGAAACAGAGGCGGGGAATCAGAGGCGGGGAAACAGACGCGGGGAATCAGAGGCGGGGATTCAGAGCTGGGGAATCAGAGGCGGGGAATCAGACTTGGCGAATCAGAGGCGGGGAATCAGATATGGGGAATCAGAGGCGGGGAATCAGAGGCGGGGAAACAGAGGCAGGGAATCAGATATGGGGAATCAGAGGTGGGGTATCAGGGGCAGGGAATCAGTGGAAGGGAATCAGAGGCGGGGAATCAGAGGCGGGGAATCAGAGGCAGGGAATTAGATATGGGGAATCAGAGGTGGGGAATCAGAGGTGGTGAATCAGAGATGGGGAATCACAGGCGGGGAATCAGAGGCAGGGAATAGAACGCGGGGAATCAGAGGCGGGGAATCAGAGCTGGGGAATCAGAGGCGGGGAATCAGAGCTGGGGAATCAGAGGCGGGGAATCATAGTTGGGAATCAGAGGCGGGGAATCAGATATGGGGAAACAGAGGCGGGGAATCAAAGGCGGGGAAACAGAGGCGGGGAATCAGATATGGGGAATCGGATGCGGGGAATCAGAGGCGGGGAATCAGAGCTGGGGAATCAGAGGCGGGGTATCAGAGTTGGGGCATCAGAGGTGGGGAATTAGATATGGGGAAACAGAGGCGGGGAATCAGAGGCGGGGAAACAGAGGCGGGGAATCAGATATGGGGAATCAGAGGTGGGGAATCAGAGGCAGGGAATCAGATGTGCGGAATCAGAGATGGGGAATCAGAGGCAGGGAATCAGAATCAGAAGCGGGGAATCAGAGGCCGGGAATCAGAGGCCGGGATTCAGATGCCGGGAATAAGAGGCCGGGAATCAGAGGTGGGGAATCAGAGTCCGGGAATCAGAGATGGGGATTCAGAGGCGGGGAATGATATATGGGGAATCAGAGGCGGGGAATCAGAGGCGGGGTAACAGAGGTGGGGAATCAGATATGGGGAATCAGAGGTGGCGAATCAAAGGCGGTGAATCAGAGATGGGGAATCAGAGGCGGGGAATCAGAGGCTGGGAATCAAACATGGGGAATCAGAGGCGGGGAATCAGAGCTGGGGAATCAGAGGCGGGGAATCAGAGTTGGGGAATCAGAGGCGGGGAATCAGATATGGGGAAACAGGGGCGGGGAATCAGAGGCAGGGAAACAGAGGCGGGGAATCAAATATGGGGAATCAGGGGTGGGGAATCAGAGGTTGGGAATCAGAGGCAGGGAATCAGAGGCGTGGAAAAAGAGGCGGGGATTCAGATGTGTTGAATCAGAGATGGGGAATCAGAGGCAGGGAATCAGAATCAGAAGCGGGATATCAGTGGCCGGGAATCAGAGGAAGGTAATCAGAGGCAGGGGATCAAACACGGGGAATCAGAGGCTGGGAATCAGAGCTGGGGAATCAGAGGTGGGGAATCAGAGCTGGGGAATCACAGGCGGGGAATCAGAGATGGGGAATCAGAGGCGGGGAATCAGAGGCAGGGAATCAGATGCGGGGAATCAGAGGCGGGGAATCAGAGCTGGCGAATAAGAGGCGGGGAATCAGAGGTGGGCAATCAGAGGATGGGAATCAGATATGGGGAATCAGAGGCGGGGAATCAGAGCTGGGGAATCACAGGCGGGGAAACAGAGGCGGGGAATCAGAGGCGGTGAAACAGAGGCGGGGAATCAGATATTGGGAATCAGAGGTGGGGAATCAGAGGTTGGGAATCAGAGGCCTGGAATCAGAGGCGTGGAATCAGAGGCAGGGAATCAGATGCGGGGAATCAGAGGAGGGGAATCAGAGCTGGGGAATCAGAGGCGGGGTATTAGAGTTGGGGAATCAGAGGCGGGGAATCAGCCGCGGGGAATCAGAGGGGGGGAATCATAGCTGGCGAATCAGAGGCGGGGAATCAGAGGTGGGCAATCAGAGGCCGGGAATCAGAGGTGGTGAATCAGAGATGGGGAATCAGAGGCGGGGAATCAGTGGCAGGGAGTCAGATATGGGGAATAAGAGGCGTGGAATCAGAGGCAGGGAATCAGACACGGGGAATCAGACACGGGGAATCAGAGGTGGGGAATCAGAGATGGGGAATCAGAGGCGGTGAATCAGAGATGGGGAATCAGAGGCGGGGAATCAGAATCAGGAAATCAGACACGGGGATTCAGAGGCTGGGAATCAGACGGGGGGAATCAAAGGCGGGGAATCAGAGCTGGGGAATCAGAGGCAGGGAATCAGAGGCGGGGAATCAGATATGGGGAATCAGAGGCTGGTATTCAGAGGCGGGGAATCAGAGGCAGGGAATCAAACACGGGGAATCAGAGGTGGGGAATCAGAGATGGGGAATCAGAGGCGGGGAATCAGAGTTGGGGAATCAGAGGCAGGGAATCGGATGTGCGGAATCAGAGATGGGGAATCAGAGGTGGGGAATCAGAGGCGGTGAATCAGAGATGGGGAATCAGAGGCGGGGAATCAGAGGCAGGAAATCAGACACGGGGATTCAGAGGCTGGGAATCAGACGGGGGGAATCAAAGGCGGGGAATCAGAGCTGGGGAATCAGAGGCAGGGAATCAGAGTTGGGGATTCAGAGACGGGGAATCAGATATGGGGAAACAGAGGCGGGGAATCAGAGGTGGGCAAAGAGAGGCGGGGAATTAGATATGGGGAATCAGATGTGGGGAATCAGAGGTGGTGAATCAGTGATGGGGAATCACAGGCGGTGAATCAGAGGCAGGGAATAGAACGCAGGGAATCAGAGGCAGGGAATCAGAGCTGGGGAATCAGAGGCAGGGAATCATAGTTGGGAATCAGAGGCGGGGAATCAGATATGGGGAAACAGAGGCGGGGAATCAGAGGCGGGGAAACAGAGGCGGGGAATCAGATATGGGGAATCGGATGCGGGGAATCAGAGGCGGGGAATCAGAGCTGGGGAATCAGAGGCGGGGAATCAGAGTTGGGGCATCAGAGGTGGGGAATTTGATATAGGGAAACAGAGGCGGGGAATCAGAGGCGGGGAAACAGAGGCGGGGAATCAGATATGGGGTATCAGAGGTAGGGAATCAGAGGCAGGGAATCAGATGTGCGGAATCAGAGATGGGGAATCAGAGGCAGGGAATCAGAATCAGAAGCGGGGAATCAGAGGCCGGGAATCAGAGGCCGGGAATCAGATGCTGGGAATAAGAGGCCGGGAATCAGAGGTGGGGAATCAGAGTCCGGGAATCAGAGATGGGGATTCAGAGGCGGGGAATGAGATATGGAGAATCAGAGGCGGGGAATCAGAGGCCGGGAAACAGAGGTGGGGAATCAGATATGGGGAATCAGAGGTGGCGAATCAAAGGCGGTGAATCAGAGATGGGGAATCAGAGGCGGGGAATCAGAGGCAGGGAATCAGATGCGGGGAATCAGAGGCGGGGAATCAGAGCTGGCGAATCGGAGGCGGGGAATCAGAGGTGGGCAATCAGAGCCGGGGAATCAGATATGGGGAATCAGAGGCGGGGAATCAGAGGCGGGGAAACAGAGGTGGGGAATCAGATATGGGGAAACAGAGGTGGCAAATCAAAGGCGGTGAATCAGAGATGGGGAATGAGAGGCGGGGAATCAGAGGCAGGGAATCAAAAATGGGGAATCAGAGGCGGGGAATCAGAGCTGGGGAATCAGAGGCGGGGAAGCAGAGTAGGAGAATCAGAGGTGGGGAAACAGATATGGGGAAACAGGGGCGGGGAATCAGAGACGGGGAAACAGAGGCGGGGAATCAGATATGGGGAATCAGAGGTGTGGAATCAGAGGTTGGGAATCAGAGGCGGGGAAACAGAGGAGGGGAATCAGATATGGGGAATCAGAGGTGGCGATTTAAAGGCGGTGAATCAGAGATGGGGAATCATGGCAGGGAATCAGACGCAGGGAATCAAACACGGGGAATCAGAGGCGTGGAATCAGAGCTGGGGAATCAGAGGCGGGGATTCAGAGTTGGGGAATCAGAGGCGGGGAATCAGAGGCGGGGAAACAGAGGCGGGGAATCAGATATGGGGAATCAGAGGTGGGGAATCAGAGGTTGGGAATCAGAAGCAGGGAATCAGAGGCGGGGAATCAGAGGCGGGGAATCAGAGGCCGGGAATCAGATATGGGGAAACAGAGGCGGGGAATCAGAGGCGGGGAAGCAGAGGCGGGGAATCAGATATGGGGAATCAGAGGTGGGGAATCAGAGGTTGGGAATCAGAGGCAGGGAATCAGAGGCTGGGAATCAGATGCAGGGAATCAGATGCGGGGAATCAGAGGCGGGGAATCAGAGCTGGGGAATCAGAGGTGGGGAATCAGAGTTGGGGAATCAGAGTCGGGGACTTAGATATGGGGAAACAGAGGCAGGGAATCAGAGGCGGGGAAACAGACGCGGGGAATCAGAGGCGGGTATCAGAGCTGGGGAATCAGAGGCGGGGAATCAGAGTTGGGGAATCAGAGGCGGGGAATCAGAGGCGGGGAATCAGAGGCGGGGAATCAGAGGCGGGGAAACAGAGGCAGGGAATTAGATATGGGGAATCAGAGGTGGGGTATCAGGGGCAGGGAATCAGTGGCAGGGAATCAGAGGCGGGGAATCTGAGGCGGGGAATCAGAGGCAGGGAATCAGACACGGGGAATCAGATATGGGGAAACAGAGGCGGGGAATCAGAGGCGGGCAAACAGAGGCGGGGAATTAGATATGGGGAATCAGAGGTGGGGAATCAGAGGTGGTGAATCAGAGATGGGGAATCACAGGCGGGGAATCAGAGGCAGGGAATAGAACGCGGGGAATCAGAGGCGGGGAATCAGAGCTGGGGAATCAGAGGCGGGGAATCATAGTTGGGAATCAGAGGCGGGGAATCAGATATGGGGAAACAGAGGCGGGGAATCAAAGGCGGGGAAACAGAGGCGGGGAATCAGATATGGGGAATCGGATGCGGGGAATCAGAGGCGGGGAATCAGAGCTGGGGAATCAGAGGCGGGGTATCAGAGTTGGGGCATCAGAGGTGGGGAATTAGATATGGGGAAACAGAGGCGGGGAATGAGAGGCAGGGAAACAGAGGTGGGGAATCAGATATGGGGAATCAGAGGTGGGGAATCAGAGGCAGGGAATCAGATGTGCGGAATCAGAGATGGGGAATCAGAGGCAGGGAATCAGAATCAGAAGCGGGGAATCAGAGGCCGGGAATAAGAGGCCGGGATTCAGATGCCGGGAATAAGAGGCCGGGAATCAGAGGTGGGGAATCAGAGTCCGGGAATCAGAGATGGGGATTCAGAGGCGGGGAATGATATATGGGGAATCAGAGGCGGGGAATCAGAGGCGGGGTAACAGAGGTGGGGAATCAGATATGGGGAATCAGAGGTGTCGAATCAAAGGCGGTGAATCAGAGATGGGGAATCAGAGGCGGGGAATCAGAGGCAATGAATCAAACACGGGGAATCAGAGGCGGGGAATCAGAGCTGGGGAATCAGAGGTGGGGAATCAGAGTTGGGGAATCAGAGGCGGGGAATCAGATATGGGGAAACAGGGGCGGAGAATCAGAGGCAGGGAAACAGAGGCGGGGAATCAGATATGGGGAATCAGGGTTGGGGAATCAGAGGTTGGGAATCAGAGGCAGGGAATCAGAGGCGTGGAAACAGAGGCGGGGATTCAGATATGGGGAATCAGAGGTGGGGAATCAGGGGCGTGGAATCAGAGGCAGGGAATTAGATGTGGTGAATCAGAGATGGGGAATCAGAGGCAGGGAATCAGAATCAGAAGCGGGGTATCAGAGGCCGGGAATCAGAGGAAGGTAATCAGAGGCAGGGGATCAAACACGGGGAATCAGAGGCTGGGAATCAGAGCTGGGGAATCACAGGCGGGGAATCAGAGATGGGGAATCAGAGGCGGGGAATCAGAGGCAGGGAATCAGATGCGGGGAATCAGAGGCGGGGAATCAGAGCTGGCGAATCAGAGGCGGGGAATCAGAGGTGGGCAATCAGAGGATGGGAATCAGATATGGGGAATCAGAGGCGGGGAATTAGAGCTGGGGAATCACAGGCGGGGAATCAGAGTTGGGGAATCAGAGGTGGGGAATCAGATATGGGGAAACAGAGGCGGGGAATCAGAGGTGGTGAAACAGAGGCGGGGAATCAGATATGGGGAATCAGAGATGGGGAATCAGAGGTTGGGAATCAGAGGCCTGGAATCAGAGGCGGGGAATCAGAGGCAGGGAATCAGATGCGGGGAATCAGAGGAGGGGAATCAGAGCTGGGGAATCAGAGGCGGGGTATTAGAGTTGGGGAATCAGAGGCGGGGAATCAGACGCGGGGAATCAGAGGGGGGGAATCATAGCTGGCGAATCAGAGGCGGGGAATCAGAGGTGGGCAATCAGAGGCCGGGAATCAGAGGTGGTGAATCAGAGATGGGGAATCAGAGGCGGGGAATCAGTGGCAGGGAATCAGATATGGGGAATCAGAGGCGTGGAATCAGAGGCAGGGAATCAGACACGGGGAATCAGACACGGGGAATCAGAGGTGGGGAATCAGAGATGGGGAATCAGAGGCGGTGAATCAGAGATGGGGAATCAGAGGCGGGGAATCAGAGGCAGGAAATCAGACACGGGGATTCAGAGGCTGGGAATCAGACGGGGGGAATCAAAGGCGGGGAATCAGAGCTGGGGAATCAGAGGCAGGGAATCAGAGGCGGGGAATCAGATATGGGGAATCAGAGGCTGGGAATCAGAGGCAAGGAATCAGAGGCAGGGAATCAGACACGGGGAATCAGAGGTGGGGAATCAGAGATGGGGAATCAGAGGCGGGGAATCAGAGGCGGGGAATCAGAGGCGGGGAAACAGAGGCAGGGAATTAGATATGGGGAATCAGAGGTGGGGTATCAGGGGCAGGGAATCAGTGGCAGGGAATCAGAGGCGGGGAATCAGAGGCGGGGAATCAGAGGCAGGGAATCAGACACGGGGAATCAGATATGGGGAAACAGAGGCGGGGAATCAGAGGCGGGCAAACATTGGCGGGCAATTAGATATGGGGAATCAGAGGTGGGGAATCAGAGGTGGTGAATCAGAGATGGGGAATCACAGGCGGGGAATCAGAGGCAGGGAATAGAACGCGGGGAATCAGAGGCGGGGAATCAGAGCTGGGGAACCAGAGGCGGGGAATCATAGTTGTGAATCAGATATGGGGAATCAGAGGTGGGGAATCAGAGGCAGGGAATCAGATGCGGGGAATCCGAGGCGGGGAATCAGAGCTGGCGAATCAGAGGCGGGGAATCAGAGGTGGGCAATCAGAGGATGGGAATCAGATATGGGGAATCAGAGGCGGCGAATTAGAGCTGGGGAATCACAGGCGGGGAATCAGAGTTGGGGAATCAGATGCGGGGAATCAGATATGGGGAAACAGAGGCGGGGAATCAGAGGCGGTGAAACAGAGGCGGGGAATCAGATATGGGGAATTAGAGGTGGGGAATCAGAGGTTGGGAATCAGAGGCCTGGAATCAGAGGCGGTGAATCAGAGGCAGGGAATCAGATGCGGGGAATCAGAGGAGGGGAATCAGAGCTGGGGAATCAGAGGCGGGGTATTAGAGTTGGGGAATCAGAGGCGGGGAATCAGACGCGGGGAATCAGAGGGGGGGAATCATAGCTGGCGAATCAGAGGCGGGGAATCAGAGGTGGGCAATCAGAGGCCGGGAATCAGAGGTGGTGAATCAGAGATGTGGAATCAGAGGCGGGGAATCAGTGGCAGGGCATCAGATATGGGGAATCAGAGGCGTGGAATCAGAGGCAGGGAATCAGACACGGGGAATCAGACACGGGGAATCAGAGGTGGGGAATCAGAGATGGGGAATCAGAGGCGGTGAATCAGAGATGGGGAATCAGAGGCGGGGAATCAGAGGCAGGAAATCAGACACGGGGATTCAGAGGCTGGGAATCAGACGGGGGGAATCAAAGGCGGGGAATCAGAGCTGGGGAATCAGAGGCAGGGAATCAGAGGCGGGGAATCAGATATGGGGAATCAGAGGCTGGGATTCAGAGGCGGGGAATCAGAGGCAGGGAATCAGACACGGGGAATCAAAGGTGGGGAATCAGAGATGGGGAATCAGAGATGGGGAATCACAGGCGGGGAATCAGAGGCAGGGAATAGAACGCGGGGAATCAGAGGCGGGGAATCAGAGCTGGGGAACCAGAGGCGGGGAATCATAGTTGTGAATCAGATATGGGGAATCAGAGGTGGGGAATCAGAGGCAGGGAATCAGATGCGGGGAATCCGAGGCGGGGAATCAGAGCTGGCGAATCAGAGGCGGGGAATCAGAGGTGGGCAATCAGAGGATGGGAATCAGATATGGGGAATCAGAGGCGGGGAATTAGAGCTGGGGAATCACAGGCGGGGAATCAGAGTTGGGGAATCAGATGCGGGGAATCAGATATGGGGAAACAGAGGCGGGGAATCAGAGGCGGTGAAACAGAGGCGGGGAATCAGATATGGGGAATCAGAGGTGGGGAATCAGAGGTTGGGAATCAGAGGCCTGGAATCAGAGGCGGGGAATCAGAGGCAGGGAATCAGATGCGGGGAATCAGAGGAGGGGAATCAGAGCTGGGGAATCAGAGGCGGGGTATTAGAGTTGGGGAATCAGAGGCGGGGAATCAGACGCGGGGAATCAGAGGGGGGGAATCATAGCTGGCGAATCAGAGGCGGGGAAACAGAGGTGGGCAATCAGAGGCCGGGAATCAGAGGTGGTGAATCAGAGATGGGGAATCAGAGGCGGGGAATCAGTGGCAGGGCATCAGATATGGGGAATCAGAGGCGTGGAATCAGAGGCAGGGAATCAGACACGGGGAATCAGACACGGGGAATCAGAGGTGGGGATTCAGAGATGGGGAATCAGAGGCGGTGAATCAGAGATGGGGAATCAGAGGCGGGGAATCAGAGGCAGGAAATCAGACACGGGGATTCAGAGGCTGGGAATCAGACGGGGGGAATCAAAGGCGGGGAATCAGAGCTGGGGAATCAGAGGCAGGGAATCAGAGGCGGGGAATCAGATATGGGGAATCAGAGGCTGGGATTCAGAGGCGGGGAATCAGAGGCAGGGAATCAGACACGGGGAATCAAAGGTGGGGAATCAGAGATGGGGAATCAGAGGCGGGGATTCAGAGGCAGGGAATCAGACGCGGGGAATCTGAGGCGGGGAATCAGAGCTGGGGAATCAGAGGTGGGGAATCAGAGTTGGGGAATCAGAGGCAGGGAATCGGATGTGCGGAATCAGAGATGGGGAATCAGATGTGGGGAATCAGAGGAATCAGAGATGGGGAATCAGAGGCGGGGAATCAGAGGCAGGAAATCAGACACGGGGATTCAGAGGCTGGGAATCAGACGGGGGGAATCAAAGGCGGGGAATCAGAGCTGGGTAATCAGAGGCAGGGAATCAGAGTTGGGGATTCAGAGACGGGGAATCAGATATGGGGAAACAGAGGCGGGGAATCAGAGGCGGGCAAACAGAGGCGGGGAATTAGATATGGGGAATCAGAGGTGGGGAATCAGAGGTGGTGAATCAGTGATGGGGAATCACAGGCGGGGAATCAGAGGCAGGGAATAGAACGCAGGGAATCAGACGCAGGGAATCAGAGCTGGGGAATCAGAGGCGGGGAATCATAATTGGGAATCAGAGGCGGGGAATCAGATATGGAAAAACAGAGGCGGGGAATCAGAGGCGGGGAAACAGAGGCGGGGAATCAGATATTGGGAATCGGATGCGGGGAATCAGAGGCGGGGAATCAGAGCTGGGGAATCAGCGGCGGGGAGTCAGAGTTGGGGCATCAGAGGTGGGGAATTAGATATAGGGAAACAGAGGCGGGGAATCAGAGGCGGGGAAACAGAGGCGGGGAATCAGATATGGGGAATCAGAGGGGGGGAATCAGAGGCAGGGAATCAGATGTGCGGAATCAGAGATGGGGAATCAGAGGCAGGGAATCAGAATCAGAAGCGGGGAATCAGAGGCCGGGTATCAGAGGCCGGGAATCAGATGCTGGGAATAAGAGGCCGGGAATCATAGGTGGGGAATCAGAGTCCGGGAATCAGAGATGGGGATTCAGAGGCGGGGAATGAGATATGGAGAATCAGAGGCGGGGAATCAGAGGCCGGGAAACAGAGGTGGGGAATCAGATATGGGGAATCAGAGGTGGCGAATCAAAGGCGGTGAATCAGAGATGGGGAATCAGAGGCGGGGAATCAGAGGCAGGGAATCAGATGCGGGGAATCAGAGGCGGGGAATCAGAGCTGGCGAATCAGAGGCGGGGAATCAGAGGTGGGCAATCAGAGGCGGGGAATCAGATATGGGGAATCAGAGGCGGGGAATCAGAGGCGGGGAAACAGAGGCGGGGAATCAAATATAGGGAATCAGAGGTGGGGAATCAGAGGCAGGGAATCAGACACGGGGAATCAGAGGCGAGGATTCAGAGCTGGGGAATCAGAGGCGGGGAATCAGAGTTGGGGAATCAGAGGCAGGGAATCAGATATGGGGAATCAGAGGCGGGGAATCAGAGGCGGGGAAACAGAGGCGGGGAATCAGATATGGGGAATCAGTGGTGGGGAATCAGGGGCAGGGAATCAGTGGCAGGGAATCAGAGGCGGGGAATCAGAGGCGGGGAATCAGAGGCAGGGAATCAGACACGGGGAATCAGAGGCGGGGAATCAGAGATGGGGAATCAGAGGCGGGGAATCAGAGGCAGGGAATCGGACGCCGGGAATCAGAGTCGGGGAATCAGAGCTGTGGAATCAGAGGCGGGGAATCAGAGTTGGGGAATCAGAGGCGGGGAATCAGATATGGGGAAATGGAGGCGGGGAATCAGATATGGGGAATCAGAGGTGTGGAATCAGAGGTTCGGAATCAGAGGAAGGGAATCAGAGTCGGGGAAACAGAGGCGGGGAATCAGAGATGGGGAATCAGAGGCGGGGAATCAGAGGCAGGGAATCGGACGCCGGGAATCAGAGTCGGGGAATCAGAGCTGGGGAATCAGAGGCGGGGAATCAGAGTTGGGGAATCAGAGGCGGGGAATCAGATATGGGGAAATGGAGGCGGGGAATCAGATATGGGGAATCAGAGGTGTGGAATCAGAGGTTCGGAATCAGAGGAAGGGAATCAGAGTCGGGGAAACAGAGGCGGGGAATCAGATATGTGGAATCAGAGGTGGCGAATCAAAGGCGGTGAAACAGAGATGGGGAATCAGGGCAGGGAATCAGAGGCAGGGAATCAAACACGGGGAATCAGAGCTGGGGAATCAGAGGCGGGGAATCAGACTTGGGAATCAGAGGCGGGGAATCAGAGGCGGGGAAACAGAGGCGGGGAATCAGATATGGGGAATCAGAGGTGGGGAATCAGAGGTTGGGAATCAGAGGCAGGGAATCAGAGTCGGGGAATCAGAGGCGGGAAATCAGAGGAAGGGAATCAGATGTGCGGAATCGGAGATGGGGAATCAGAGGCAGGGAATCAGAGGCGGGGAATCAGAGGCGGGGAATCAGAGGCCGGGAATCAGATATGGGGAAACTGAGGCGGGGAATCCGAGGCGGGGAAACAGAGTCGGGGAATCAGATATGGGGAATCAGAGGTGGGGAATCAGAGGTTGGGAATCAGAGGCAGGGAATCAGAGGCTTGGAATCAGATGCAGGGAATCAGATGCGGGGAATCAGAGGCGGGGAATCAGAGCTGGGGAATCAGAGGTGGGGAATCAGATTTGGGGAATCAGAGGTGGGGACTTAGATATTGGGAAACAGAGGCGGGGAATCAGAGGCGGGGAAACAGAGGCGGGGAATCAGATATGGGGAATCAGAGGTGGGGAATCAGAGGCAGGGAATCAGATGTGCGGAATCAGAGATGGGGAATCAGAGGCAGGGAAACAGAATCAGAAGCAGGGAATCAGAGGCCGGGAATCAGAGGCCGGAATCAGATGCTGGGAATCAGAGGCCTGGAATCAGAGGCGGGGAATCAGAGGCAGAGAATCAGATGCGGGGAATCAGAGGCGGGGAATCAGAGCTGGGGAATCAGAGGCGGGTTATTAGAGTTGGGGAATCAGAGGCGGGGAATCAGATATGGGGAAACAGAGGTAGGGAATCAGAGGCGGGGAAACAGAGGCAGGGAATCAGATATGGGGAATCAGAGGCGGGGAATCAGAGGTGGGGAATCATAGGCAGGGAATCGGATGTGCGGAATCAGAGATGGGGAATCAGAGGCCGGGAATCAGAGGTGGTGAATCAGAGATGGGGAATCAGAGGCGGGAAATCAGAGGCAGGGTATCAGACGCGGGGAATCAGAGGTGGGCAATCAGAGGTGGGGAATCAGATATGGGGAATCAGAGGCGGGGAATCAGAGGCGGGGAAACAGAGGCGGGGAATCAGATATGGGGAATCAGAGGTGGGGCATCAGAGGTTGTGAATCACAGATGGGGAATCAGAGGCGGGGAATCAGAGGCAGGGAATCAGATGCGGGGAATCAGAGGCGGGGATTCAGAGCTGGGGAATCAGAAGTGGGGAATCAGATTTGGGGAATCAGAGGCGGGGAATCAGATATGGGGAATCAGAGGCAGGGAATCAGAGGCGGGGAATCAGAGGCAGGAATCAGACGCGGGGAATCTGAGGCGGGGAATCAGAGCTGGGGAATCAGAGGTGGGGAATCAGAGTTGGGGAATCAGAGGCAGGGAATTGGATGTGCGGAATCAGAGATGGGGAATCAGAGGTGGGGAATCAGAGGCGGTGAATCAGAGATGGGGAATCAGAGGCGGGGAATCAGAGGCAGGAAATCAGACACGGGGATTCAGAGGCTGGGAATCAGACGGGGGGAATCAAAGGCGGGGAATCAGAGCTGGGTAATCTGAGGCAGGGAATCAGAGTTGGGGATTCAGAGGCGGGGAATCAGATATGGGGAAACAGAGGCGGGGAATCAGAGGCGGGCAAACAGAGGCGGGGAATTAGATATGGGGAATCAGAGGTAGGGAATCAGAGGTGGTGAATCAGTGATGGGGAATCACAGGCGGGGAATCAGAGGCAGGGAATAGAACGCGGGGAATCAGAGGCAGGGAATCAGAGCTGGGGAATCAGAGGCGGGGAATCATAGTTGGGAATCAGAGGCGGGAATCAGATATGGGGAAACAGAGGCGGGGAATCAGAGGCGGGGAAACAGAGGCGGGGAATCAGATATGGGGAATCGGAAGCAGGGAATCAGAGGCGGGGAATCAGAGCTGGGGTATCAGAGGCGGGGAATCAGAGTTGGGGCATCAGAGGTGGGGAATTAGATATAGGGAAACAGAGGCGGGGAATCAGATGCGGGGAAACAGAGGCGGGGAATCAGATATGGGGAATCAGAGGTGGGGAATCAGAGGCAGGGAATCAGATGTGCGGAATCAGAGATGGGGAATCAGAGGCAGGGAATCAGAATCAGAAGCGGGGAATCAGAGGCCGGGAATCAGAGGCCGGGAATCAGATGCTGGGAATAAGAGGCCGGGAATCAGAGGAGGGGAATCAGAGTCCGGGAATCAGAGATGGGGATTCAGAGGCGGGGAATCAGATATGGAGAATCAGAGATGGGGAATCAGAGGCGGGGAATCAGAGGCAGGGAATCGGACGCCGGGAATCAGAGGCGGGGAATCAGAGCTGGGGAATCAGAGGCGGGGAATCAGAGTTGGGGAATCAGAGGCGGGGAATCAGATATGGGGAAATAGAGGCGGGGAATCAGATATGGGGAATCAGAGGTGTGGAATCAGAGGTTGGGAATCAGAGGCAGGGAATCAGAGGCGGGGAAACAGAGGCGGGGAATCAGATATGGGGAATCAGAGGTGGCGAATCAAAGGCGGTGAAACAGAGATGGGGAATCAGGGCAGGGAATCAGAGGCAGGGAATCAGAGCTGGGGAAACAGAGGCGGGGAATCAGATATGGGAAATCAGAGGTGGGGAATCAGGGGCAGGGAATCAGTGGCAGGGAATCAGAGCTGGGGAATCAGAGGTGGGGAATCAGAGCTGGGGAAACAGAGGCGGGGAATCAGATATGGGGAATCAGAGGTGGGGAATCAGGGGCGGGGAATCAGTGGCAGGGTATCAGAGGCCGAGAATAAAAGGCGGGGAATCAGAGCTGGGGAATCAGAGGCGGGGAATCAGAGTTGGGGAATCAGAGGAGGGGAATCAGATATGGGGAAACAGAGGCCGGGAATCAGAGGCAGGGTAACAGAGGCGGGGAATCAGATATGGGGAATCAGAGGTGGGGAATTAGAGGTTGCGAATCAGAGGCGGGGAAACAGAGGCGGGGAATCAAATATAGGGAATCAGAGGTGGGGAATCAGAGGTTGTGAATCAGAGATGGGGAATCAAGGCGGGGAATCAGAGGCAGGGAATCAGATGCGTGGAATCAGAGGCGGGGATTCAGAGCTGGGGAATCAGAGGCGGTGAATCAGAGTTGGGGAATCAGAGGCAGGGAATCAGATATGGGGAATCAGAGGCGGGGAATCAGAGGCGGGGAAACAGAGGCGGGGAATCAGATATGGGAAATCAGAATTGGGGAATCAGGGGCAGGGAATCAGTGGCAGGGAATCAGAGGCGGGGAATCAGAGGCGGGGAATCAGAGGCAGGGAATCAGACACGGGGAATCGGAGGCGGGGAATCAGAGATGGGGAATCAGAGGCGGGGAATCAGAGGCAGGGAATCGGACTCCGGGAATCAGAGTCGGGGAATCAGAGCTGGGGAATCAGAGGCGGGGAATCAGAGTTGGGGAATCAGAGGCGGGGAATCAGATATGGGGAAATAGAGGCGGGGAATCAGATATGGGGAATCAGAGGTGTGGAATCAGAGGTTGGGAATCAGAGGCAGGGAATCAGAGTCGGGGAAACAGAGGCGGGGAATCAGATATGGGGAATCAGAGGTGGCGAATCAAAGGCGGTGAAACAGAGATGGGGAATCAGGGCAGGGAATCAGAGGCAGGGAATCAAACACGGGGAATCAGAGCTGGGGAATCAGAGGCGGGGAATCAGAGTTGGGAATCAGAGGCAGGGAATCAGAGTCGGGGAAACAAAGGCGGGGAATCAGATATGGGGAATCAGAGGTGGGGAATCCGAGGTTGGGAATCAGAGGCAGGGAATCAGAGGCGGGGAATCAGAGGCGGGGAATCAGAGGAAGGGAATCAGATGTGCGGAATCGGAGATGGGGAATCAGAGGCAGGGAATCAGAGGCGGGGAATCAGAGGCGGGGAATCAGAGGCCGGGAATCAGATATGGGGAAACAGAGGCGGGGAATCCGAGGCGGGGAAACAGAGGCGGGGAATCAGATATGGGGAATCAGAGGTGGGGAATCAGAGGTTGGGAATCAGAGGCAGGGAATCAGAGGCTTGGAATCAGATGCAGGGAATCAGATGCGGGGAATCAGAGGCGGGGAATCAGAGCTGGGGAATCAGAGGTGGGGAATCAGATTTGGGGAATCAGAGGCGGGGACTTAGATATTGGGAAACAGAGGCGGGGAATCAGAGGCGGGGAAACCCAGGCGGGGAATCAGATATGGGGAATCAGAGGTGGGGAATCAGAGGCAAGGAATCAGATGTGCGGAATCAGAGATGGGGAATCAGAGGCAGGGAATCAGAATCAGAAGCAGGGAATCAGAGGCCGGGAATCAGAGGCCGGAATCAGATGCTGGGAATCAGAGGCCTGGAATCAGAGGCGGGGAATCAGAGGCAGGGAATCAGATGTGGGGAATCAGAGGCGGGGAATCAGAGCTGGGGAATCAGAGGTGGGGTATTAGAGTTGGGGAATCAGAGGCGGTGAATCAGATATGGGGAAACAGAGGTGGGGAATCAGAGGCGGGGAAACAGAGGCAGGGAATCAGATATGGGGAATCAGAGGTGGGGAATCAGAGATGGGGAATCAGAGGCGGTGAATCAGAGATGGGGAATCAGAGGCGGGGAATCAGAGGCAGGAAATCAGACACGGGGATTCAGAGGCTGGGAATCAGACGGGGGGAATCAAAGGCGGGGAATCAGAGCTGGGGAATCAGAGGCAGGGAATCAGAGTTGGGGATTCAGAGACGGGGAATCAGATATGGGGAAACAGAGGCGGGGAATCAGAGGCGGGCAAACAGAGGCGGAGAATTAGATATGGGGAATCAGAGGTGGGGAATCAGAGTTGGTGAATCAGTGATGGGGAATCACAGGCGGGGAATCAGAGGCAGGGAATAGAACGCAGGGAATCAGACGCAGGGAATCAGAGCTGGGGAATCAGAGGCGGGGAATCATAGTTGGGAATCAGAGGCGGGGAATCAGATATGGGGAAACAGAGGCGGGGAATCAGAGGCGGGGAAACAGAGGCGGGGAATCAGATATGGGGAATCGGATGCGGGGAATCAGAGGCGGGGAATCAGAGCTGGGGAATCAGAGGCGGGGAATCAGAGTTGGGGCATCAGAGGTGGGGAATTAGATATAGGGAAACAGAGGCGGGGAATCAGAGGCGGGGAAACAGAGGCGGGGAATCAGATATGGGGAATCAGAGGTGGGGAATCAGAGGCAGGGAATCAGATGTGCGGAATCAGAGATGGGGAATCAGAGGCAGGGAATCAGAATCAGAAGCGGGGAATCAGAGGCCGGGAATCAGAGGCCGGGAATCAGATGCTGGGAATAAGAGGCCGGGAATCAGAGGTGGGGAATCAGAGTCCGGGAATCAGAGATGGGGATTCAGAGGCGGGGAATGAGATATGGAGAATCAGAGGCGGGGAATCAGAGGCAGGGAATCAGACACGGGGAATCGGAGGCGGGGATTCAGAGATGGGGAATCAGAGGCGGGGAATCAGAGGCAGGGAATCGGACTCCGGGAATCAGAGTCGGGGAATCAGAGCTGGGGAATCAGAGGCGGGGAATCAGAGTTGGGGAATCAGAGGCGGGGAATCAGATATGGGGAAATAGAGTCGGGGAATCAGATATGGGGAATCAGAGGTGTGGAATCAGAGGTTGGGAATCAGAGGCAGGGAATCAGAGTCGGGGAAACAGAGGCGGGGAATCAGATATGGGGAATCAGAGGTGGCGAATCAAAGGCGGTGAAACAGAGATGGGGAATCAGGGCAGGGAATCAGAGGCAGGGAATCAAACACGGGGAATCAGAGCTGGGGAATCAGAGGCGGGGAATCAGAGTTGGGAATCAGAGGCGGGGAATCAGAGTCGGGGAAACAAAGGCGGGGAATCAGATATGGGGAATCAGAGGTGGGGAATCCGAGGTTGGGAATCAGAGGCAGGGAATCAGAGGCGGGGAATCAGAGGCGGGGAATCAGAGGAAGGGAATCAGATGTGCGGAATCGGAGATGGGGAATCAGAGGCAGGGAATCAGAGGCGGGGAATCAGAGGCGGGGAATCAGAGGCCGGGAATCAGATATGGGGAAACAGAGGCGGGGAATCCGAGGCGGGGAAACAGAGGCGGGCAATCAGATATGGGGAATCAGAGGTGGGGAATCAGAGGTTGGGAATCAGAGGCAGGGAATCAGAGGCTTGGAATCAGATGCAGGGAATCAGATGCGGGGTATCAGAGGCGGGGAATCAGAGCTGGGGAATCAGAGGTGGGGAATCAGATTTGGGGAATCAGAGGCGGGGACTTAGATATTGGGAAACAGAGGCGGGGAATCAGAGGCGGGGAAACCCAGGCGGGGAATCAGATATGGGGAATCAGAGGTGGGGAATCAGAGGCAAGGAATCAGATGTGCGGAATCAGAGATGGGGAATCAGAGGCAGGGAATCAGAATCAGAAGCAGGGAATCAGAGGCCGGGAATCAGAGGCCGGAATCAGATGCTGGGAATCAGAGGCCTGGAATCAGAGGCGGGGAATCAGAGGCAGGGAATCAGATGTGGGGAATCAGAGGCGGGGAATCAGAGCTGGGGAATCAGAGGTGGGGTATTAGAGTTGGGGAATCAGAGGCGGTGAATCAGATATGGGGAAACAGAGGTGGGGAATCAGAGGCGGGGAAACAGAGGCAGGGAATCAGATATGGGGAATCAGAGGTGGGGAATCAGAGATGGGGAATCAGAGGCGGTGAATCAGAGATGGGGAATCAGAGGCGGGGAATCAGAGGCAGGAAATCAGACACGGGGATTCAGAGGCTGGGAATCAGACGGGGGGAATCAAAGGCGGGGAATCAGAGCTGGGGAATCAGAGGCAGGGAATCAGAGTTGGGGATTCAGAGATGGGGAATCAGATATGGGGAAACAGAGGCGGGGAATCAGAGGCGGGCAAACAGAGGCGGAGAATTAGATATGGGGAATCAGAGGTGGGGAATCAGAGTTGGTGAATCAGTGATGGGGAATCACAGGCGGGGAATCAGAGGCAGGGAATAGAACGCAGGGAATCAGACGCAGGGAATCAGAGCTGGGGAATCAGAGGCGGGGAATCATAGTTGGGAATCAGAGGCGGGGAATCAGATATGGGGAAACAGAGGCGGGGAATCAGAGGCGGGGAAACAGAGGCGGGGAATCAGATATGGGGAATCGGATGCGGGGAATCAGAGGCGGGGAATCAGAGCTGGGGAATCAGAGGCGGGGAATCAGAGTTGGGGCATCAGAGGTGGGGAATTAGATATAGGGAAACAGAGGCGGGGAATCAGAGGCGGGGAAACAGAGGCGGGGAATCAGATATGGGGAATCAGAGGTGGGGAATCAGAGGCAGGGAATCAGATGTGCGGAATCAGAGATGGGGAATCAGAGGCAGGGAATCAGAATCAGAAGCGGGGAATCAGAGGCCGGGAATCAGAGGCCGGGAATCAGATGCTGGGAATAAGAGGCCGGGAATCAGAGGTGGGGAATCAGAGTCCGGGAATCAGAGATGGGGATTCAGAGGCGGGGAATGAGATATTGAGAATCAGAGGCGGGGAATCAGAGGCCGGGAAACAGAGGTGGGGAATCTGATATGGGGAATCAGAGGTGGCGGATCAAAGGCGGTGAATCAGAGATGGGGAATCAGAGGTGGGGAATCAGAGGCAGGGAATCAGATGCGGGGAATCAGAGGCGGGGAATCAGAGCTGGCGAATCAGAGGCGGGGAATCAGAGGTGGGCAATCAGAGGCGGGGAATCATATATGGGGAATCAGAGGCGGGGAATCAGAGGCGGGGAAACAGAGGCGGGAAATCAAATATAGGGAATCAGAGGTGGGGAATCAGAGGTTGTGAATCAGAGATGGGGAATCAAGGCGGGGAATCAGAGGCAGGGAATCAGACACGGGGAATCAGAGGCGGGGATTCAGAGCTGGGGAATCAGATGTGGGGAATCAGAGTTTGGGAATCAGAGGCAGGGAATCAGATATGGGGAATCAGAGGCGGGGAATCAGAGGCGGGGAAACAGAGGCGGGGAATCAGATATGGAGAATCAGAGGTGGGGAATCAGGGGCAGGGAATCAGTGGCAGGGAATCAGAGGCGGGGAATCAGAGGCGGGGAATCAGAGGCAGGGAATCAGACACGGGGAATCAGAGGCGGGGAATCAGAGATGGGGAATCAGAGGCGGGGAATCAGAGGCAGGGAATTGGACGCCGGGAATCAGAGTCGGGGAATCAGAGCTGGGGAATCAGAGGCGGGGAATCAGAGTTGGGGAATCAGAGGCGGGGATTCAGATATGGGGAAATAGAGGCGGGGAATCAGATATGGGGAATCAGAGGTGTGGAATCAGAGGTTGGGAATCAGAGGAAGGGAATCAGAGTCGTGGAAACAGAGGCGGGGAATCAGATATGTGGAATCAGAGGTGGCGAATCAAAGGCGGTGAAACAGAGATGGGGAATCAGGGCAGGGAATCAGAGGCAGGGAATCAAACACGGGGAATTAGAGCTGGGGAATCAGAGGCGGGGAATCAGAGTTGGGAATCAGAGGCGGGGAATCAGAGGCGGGGAAACAGAGGCGGGGAATCAGATATGGGGAATCAGAGGTGGGGAATCAGAGGTTGGGAATCAGAGGAAGGGAATCAGAGGCGGGGAATCAGAGGCGGGGAATCAGAGGAAGGGAATCAGATGTGCGGAATCGGAGATGGGGAATCAGAGGCAGGTAATAAGAGGCGGGGAATCTGAGGCGGAGAATCAGAGGCCGGGAATCAGATATGGGGAAACTGAGGCGGGGAATCCGAGGCGGGGAAACAGAGGCGGGGAATCAGATATGGGGAATCAGAGGTGGGGAATCAGAGGTTGGGAATCAGAGGCAGGGAATCAGAGGTTTGGAATCAGATGCAGGGAATCAGATGCGGGGCATCAGAGGCGGGGAATCAGAGCTGGGGAATCAGAGGTGGGGAATCAGATTTGGGGAATCAGAGGTGGGGACTTAGATATTGGGAAACAGAGGCGGGGAATCAGAGGCGGGGAAACAGAGGCGGGGAATCAGATATGGGGAATCAGAGGTGGGGAATCAGAGGCAGGGAATCAGATGTGCGGAATCAGAGATGGGGAATCAGAGGCAGGGAATCAGAATCAGAAGCAGGGAATCAGAGGCCGGGAATCAGAGGCCGGAATCAGATGATGGGAATCAGAGGCCTGGAATCAGAGGCGGGGAATCAGAGGCGGGGAAACAGAGGCGGGGAATCAAATATAGGGAATCAGAGGTGGGGAATCAGAGGTTGTGAATCAGAGATGGGGAATCAAGGCGGGGAATCAGAGGCAGGGAATCAGACACGGGGAATCAGAGGCGGGGATTCAGAGCTGGGGAATCAGAGGCGGGGAATCAGAGTTTGGGAATCAGAGGCAGGGAATCAGATATGGGGAATCAGAGGCGGGGAATCAGAGGCGGGGAAACAGAGGCGGGGAATCAGATATGGAGAATCAGAGGTGGGGAATCAGGGGCAGGGAATCAGTGGCAGGGAATCAAACACGGGGAATCAGAGCTGGGGAATCAGAGGCGGGGAATCAGAGTTGGGAATCAGAGGCGGGGAATCAGAGTCGGGGAAACAAAGGCGGGGAATCAGATATGGGGAATCAGAGGTGGGGAATCCGAGGTTGGGAATCAGAGGCCGGGAATCAGATATGGGGAAACAGAGGCGGGGAATCAGAGGAAGGGAATCAGATGTGCGGAATCGGAGATGGGGAATCAGAGGCAGGGAATCAGAGGCGGGGAATCAGAGGCGGGGAATCAGAGGCCGGGAATCAGATATGGGGAAACAGAGGCGGGGAATCCGAGGCGGGGAAACAGAGGCGGGGAATCAGATATGGGGAATCAGAGGTGGGGAATCAGAGGTTGGGAATCAGAGGCAGGGAATCAGAGGCTTGGAATCAGATGCAGGGAATCAGATGCGGGGAATCAGAGGCGGGGAATCAGAGCTGGGGAATCAGAGGTGGGGAATCAGATTTGGGGAATCAGAGGCGGGGACTTAGATATTGGGAATCAGAGGTGGGGAATCAGAGGCAAGGAATCAGATGTGCGGAATCAGAGATGGGGAATCAGAGGCAGGGAATCAGAATCAGAAGCAGGGAATCAGAGGCCGGGAATCAGAGGCCGGAATCAGATGCTGGGAATCAGAGGCCTGGAATCAGAGGCGGGGAATCAGAGGCAGGGAATCAGATGTGGGGAATCAGAGGCGGGGAATCAGAGGCAGGGAATCAGATGTGCGGAATCAGAGATGGGGAATCAGAGGCAGGGAATCAGAATCAGAAGCGGGGAATCAGAGGCCGGGATTCAGAGGCCGGGAATCAGATGCTGGGAATAAGAGGCCGGGAATCAGAGGTGGGGAATCAGAGTCCGGGAATCAGAGATGGGGATTCAGAGGCGGGGAATGAGATATGGAGAATCAGAGGCGGGGAATCAGAGGCCGGGAAACAGAGGTGGGGAATCAGATATGGGGAATCAGAGGTGGCGGATCAAAGGCGGTGAATCAGAGATGGGGAATCAGAGGTGGGGAATCAGAGGCAGGGAATCAGATGCGGGGAATCAGAGGCGGGGAATCAGAGCTGGCGAATCAGAGGCGGGGAATCAGAGGTGGGCAATCAGAGGCGGGGAATCATATATGGGGAATCAGAGGCGGGGAATCAGAGGCGGGGAAACAGAGGCGGGAAATCAAATATAGGGAATCAGAGGTGGGGAATCAGAGGTTGTGAATCAGAGATGGGGAATCAAGGCGGGGAATCAGAGGCAGGGAATCAGACACGGGGAATCAGAGGCGGGGATTCAGAGCTGGGGAATCAGAGGCGGGGAATCAGAGTTTGGGAATCAGAGGCAGGGAATCAGATATGGGGAATCAGAGGCGGGGAATCAGAGGCGGGGAAACAGAGGCGGGGAATCAGATATGGAGAATCAGAGGTGGGGAATCAGGGGCAGGGAATCAGTGGCAGGGAATCAGAGGCGGGGAATCAGAGGCGGGGAATCAGAGGCAGGGAATCAGACACGGGGAATCAGAGGCGGGGAATCAGATATGGGGAATCAGAGGCGGGGAATTAGAGGCAGGGAATTGGACGCCGGGAATCAGAGTCGGGGAATCAGAGCTGGGGAATCAGAGGCGGGGAATCAGAGTTGGGGAATCAGAGGCGGGGATTCAGATATGGGGAAATAGAGGCGGGGAATCAGATATGGGGAATCAGAGGTGTGGAATCAGAGGTTGGGAATCAGAGGAAGGAAATCAGAGTCGTGGAAACAGAGGCGGGGAATCAGATATGGGGAATCAGAGGCGGTGAATCAGAGATGGGGAATCAGAGGCAGGGAATCAGAGGCGGGGAATCAGAGGCAGGAATCAGACGCGGGGAATCTGAGGCGGGGAATCAGAGCTGTGGAATCAGAGGTGGGGAATCAGAGTTGGGGAATCAGAGGCAGGGAATTGGATGTGCGGAATCAGAGATGGGGAATCAGAGGTGGGGAATCAGAGGCGGTGAATCAGAGATGGGGAATCAGAGGCGGGGAATCAGAGGCAGGAAATCAGACACGGGGATTCAGAGGCTGGGAATCAGACGGGGGGAATCAAAGGCGGGGAATCAGAGCTGGGTAATCTGAGGCAGGGAATCAGAGTTGGGGATTCAGAGGCGGGGAATCAGATATGGGGAAACAGAGGCGGGGAATCAGAGGCGGGCAAACAGAGGCGGGGAATTAGATATGGGGAATCAGAGGTAGGGAATCAGAGGTGGTGAATCAGTGATGGGGAATCACAGGCGGGGAATCAGAGGCAGGGAATAGAACGCGGGGAATCAGAGGCAGGGAATCAGAGCTGGGGAATCAGAGGCGGGGAATCATAGTTGGGAATCAGAGGCGGGAATCAGATATGGGGAAACAGAGTCGGGGAATCAGAGGCGGGGAAACAGAGGCGGGGAATCAGATATGGGGAATCGGAAGCAGGGAATCAGAGGCGGGGAATCAGAGCTGGGGAATCAGAGGCGGGGAATCAGAGTTGGGGCATCAGAGGTGGGGAATTAGATATAGGGAAACAGAGGCGGGGAATCAGATGCGGGGAAACAGAGGCGGGGAATCAGATATGGGGAATCAGAGGTGGGGAATCAGAGGCAGGGAATCAGATGTGCGGAATCAGAGATGGGGAATCAGAGGCAGGGAATCAGAATCAGAAGCGGGGAATCAGAGGCCGGGAATCAGAGGCCGGGAATCAGATGCTGGGAATAAGAGGCCGGGAATCAGAGGAGGGGAATCAGAGTCCGGGAATCAGAGATGGGGATTCAGAGGCGGGGAATCAGATATGGAGAATCAGAGATGGGGAATCAGAGGCGGGGAATCAGAGGCAGGGAATCGGACGCCGGGAATCAGAGGCGGGGAATCAGAGCTGGGGAATCAGAGGCGGGGAATCAGAGTTGGGGAATCAGAGGCGGGGAATCAGATATGGGGAAATAGAGGCGGGGAATCAGATATGGGGAATCAGAGGTGTGGAATCAGAGGTTGGGAATCAGAGGCAGGGAATCAGAGGCGGGGAAACAGAGGCGGGGAATCAGATATGGGGAATCAGAGGTGGCGAATCAAAGGCGGTGAAACAGAGATGGGGAATCAGGGCAGGGAATCAGAGGCAGGGAATCAGAGCTGGGGAAACAGAGGCGGGGAATCAGATATGGGAAATCAGAGGTGGGGAATCAGGGGCAGGGAATCAGTGGCAGGGAATCAGAGCTGGGGAATCAGAGGTGGGGAATCAGAGCTGGGGAAACAGAGGCGGGGAATCAGATATGGGGAATCAGAGGTGGGGAATCAGGGGCGGGGAATCAGTGGCAGGGAATCAGAGGCCGAGAATAAAAGGCGGGGAATCAGAGCTGGGGAATCAGAGGCGGGGAATCAGAGTTGGGGAATCAGAGGAGGGGAATCAGATATGGGGAAACAGAGGCCGGGAATCAGAGGCAGGGTAACAGAGGCGGGGAATCAGATATGGGGAATCAGAGGTGGGGAATTAGAGGTTGCGAATCAGAGGCGGGGAAACAGAGGCGGGGAATCAAATATAGGGAATCAGAGGTGGGGAATCAGAGGTTGTGAATCAGAGATGGGGAATCAAGGCGGGGAATCAGAGGCAGGGAATCAGATGCGTGGAATCAGAGGCGGGGATTCAGAGCTGGGGAATCAGAGGCGGTGAATCAGAGTTGGGGAATCAGAGGCAGGGAATCAGATATGGGGAATCAGAGGCGGGGAATCAGAGGCGGGGAAACAGAGGCGGGGAATCAGATATGGGAAATCAGAATTGGGGAATCAGGGGCAGGGAATCAGTGGCAGGGAATCAGAGACGGGGAATCAGAGGCGGGGAATCAGAGGCAGGGAATCAGACACGGGGAATCGGAGGCGGGGAATCAGAGATGGGGAATCAGAGGCGGGGAATCAGAGGCAGGGAATCGGACTCCGGGAATCAGAGTCGGGGAATCAGAGCTGGGGAATCAGAGGCGGGGAATCAGAGTTGGGGAATCAGAGGCGGGGAATCAGATATGGGGAAATAGAGGCGGGGAATCAGATATGGGGAATCAGAGGTGTGGAATCAGAGGTTGGGAATCAGAGGCAGGGAATCAGAGTCGGGGAAACAGAGGCGGGGAATCAGATATGGGGAATCAGAGGTGGCGAATCAAAGGCGGTGAAACAGAGATGGGGAATCAGGGCAGGGAATCAGAGGCAGGGAATCAAACACGGGGAATCAGAGCTGGGGAATCAGAGGCGGGGAATCAGAGTTGGGAATCAGAGGCAGGGAATCAGAGTCGGGGAAACAAAGGCGGGGAATCAGATATGGGGAATCAGAGGTGGGGAATCCGAGGTTGGGAATCAGAGGCAGGGAATCAGAGGCGGGGAATCAGAGGCGGGGAATCAGAGGAAGGGAATCAGATGTGCGGAATCGGAGATGGGGAATCAGAGGCAGGGAATCAGAGGCGGGGAATCAGAGGCGGGGAATCAGAGGCCGGGAATCAGATATGGGGAAACAGAGGCGGGGAATCCGAGGCGGGGAAACAGAGGCGGGGAATCAGATATGGGGAATCAGAGGTGGGGAATCAGAGGTTGGGAATCAGAGGCAGGGAATCAGAGGCTTGGAATCAGATGCAGGGAATCAGATGCGGGGAATCAGAGGCGGGGAATCAGAGCTGGGGAATCAGAGGTGGGGAATCAGATTTGGGGAATCAGAGGCGGGGACTTAGATATTGGGAAACAGAGGCGGGGAATCAGAGGCGGGGAAACCCAGGCGGGGAATCAGATATGGGGAATCAGAGGTGGGGAATCAGAGGCAAGGAATCAGATGTGCGGAATCAGAGATGGGGAATCAGAGGCAGGGAATCAGAATCAGAAGCAGGGAATCAGAGGCCGGGAATCAGAGGCCGGAATCAGATGCTGGGAATCAGAGGCCTGGAATCAGAGGCGGGGAATCAGAGGCAGGGAATCAGATGTGGGGAATCAGAGGCGGGGAATCAGAGCTGGGGAATCAGAGGTGGGGTATTAGAGTTGGGGAATCAGAGGCGGTGAATCAGATATGGGGAAACAGAGGTGGGGAATCAGAGGCGGGGAAACAGAGGCAGGGAATCAGATATGGGGAATCAGAGGTGGGGAATCAGAGATGGGGAATCAGAGGCGGTGAATCAGAGATGGGGAATCAGAGGCGGGGAATCAGAGGCAGGAAATCAGACACGGGGATTCAGAGGCTGGGAATCAGACGGGGGGAATCAAAGGCGGGGAATCAGAGCTGGGGAATCAGAGGCAGGGAATCAGAGTTGGGGATTCAGAGACGGGGAATCAGATATGGGGAAACAGAGGCGGGGAATCAGAGGCGGGCAAACAGAGGCGGAGAATTAGATATGGGGAATCAGAGGTGGGGAATCAGAGTTGGTGAATCAGTGATGGGGAATCACAGGCGGGGAATCAGAGGCAGGGAATAGAACGCAGGGAATCAGACGCAGGGAATCAGAGCTGGGGAATCATAGTTGGGAATCAGAGGCGGGGAATCAGATATGGGGAAACAGAGGCGGGGAATCAGAGGCGGGGAAACAGAGGCGGGGAATCAGATATGGGGAATCGGATGCGGGGAATCAGAGGCGGGGAATCAGAGCTGGGGAATCAGAGGCGGGGAATCAGAGTTGGGGCATCAGAGGTGGGGAATTAGATATAGGGAAACAGAGGCGGGGAATCAGAGGCGGGGAAACAGAGGCGGGGAATCAGATATGGGGAATCAGAGGTGGGGAATCAGAGGCAGGGAATCAGATGTGCGGAATCAGAGATGGGGAATCAGAGGCAGGGAATCAGAATCAGAAGCGGGGAATCAGAGGCCGGGAATCAGAGGCCGGGAATAAGATGCTGGGAATAAGAGGCCGGGAATCAGAGGTGGGGAATCAGAGTCCGGGAATCAGAGATGGGGATTCAGAGGCGGGGAATGAGATATGGAGAATCAGAGGCGGGGAATCAGAGGCAGGGAATCAGACACGGGGAATCGGAGGCGGGGATTCAGAGATGGGGAATCAGAGGCGGGGAATCAGAGGCAGGGAATCGGACTCCGGGAATCAGAGTCGGGGAATCAGAGCTGGGGAATCAGAGGCGGGGAATCAGAGTTGGGGAATCAGAGGCGGGGAATCAGATATGGGGAAATAGAGTCGGGGAATCAGATATGGGGAATCAGAGGTGTGGAATCAGAGGTTGGGAATCAGAGGCAGGGAATCAGAGTCGGGGAAACAGAGGCGGGGAATCAGATATGGGGAATCAGAGGTGGCGAATCAAAGGCGGTGAAACAGAGATGGGGAATCAGGGCAGGGAATCAGAGGCAGGGAATCAAACACGGGGAATCAGAGCTGGGGAATCAGAGGCGGGGAATCAGAGTTGGGAATCAGAGGCGGGGAATCAGAGTCGGGGAAACAAAGGCGGGGAATCAGATATGGGGAATCAGAGGTGGGGAATCCGAGGTTGGGAATCAGAGGCAGGGAATCAGAGGCGGGGAATCAGAGGCGGGGAATCAGAGGAAGGGAATCAGATGTGCGGAATCGGAGATGGGGAATCAGAGGCAGGGAATCAGAGGCGGGGAATCAGAGGCGGGGAATCAGAGGCCGGGAATCAGATATGGGGAAACAGAGGCGGGGAATCCGAGGCGGGGAAACAGAGGCGGGGAATCAGATATGGGGAATCAGAGGTGGGGAATCAGAGGTTGGGAATCAGAGGCAGGGAATCAGAGGCTTGGAATCAGATGCAGGGAATCAGATGCGGGGTATCAGAGGCGGGGAATCAGAGCTGGGGAATCAGAGGTGGGGAATCAGATTTGGGGAATCAGAGGCGGGGACTTAGATATTGGGAAACAGAGGCGGGGAATCAGAGGCGGGGAAACCCAGGCGGGGAATCAGATATGGGGAATCAGAGGTGGGGAATCAGAGGCAAGGAATCAGATGTGCGGAATCAGAGATGGGGAATCAGAGGCAGGGAATCAGAATCAGAAGCAGGGAATCAGAGGCCGGGAATCAGAGGCCGGAATCAGATGCTGGGAATCAGAGGCCTGGAATCAGAGGCGGGGAATCAGAGGCAGGGAATCAGATGTGGGGAATCAGAGGCGGGGAATCAGAGCTGGGGAATCAGAGGTGGGGTATTAGAGTTGGGGAATCAGAGGCGGTGAATCAGATATGGGGAAACAGAGGTGGGGAATCAGAGGCGGGGAAACAGAGGCAGGGAATCAGATATGGGGAATCAGAGGTGGGGAATCAGAGATGGGGAATCAGAGGCGGTGAATCAGAGATGGGGAATCAGAGGCGGGGAATCAGAGGCAGGAAATCAGACACGGGGATTCAGAGGCTGGGAATCAGACGGGGGGAATCAAAGGCGGGGAATCAGAGCTGGGGAATCAGAGGCAGGGAATCAGAGTTGGGGATTCAGAGACGGGGAATCAGATATGGGGAAACAGAGGCGGGGAATCAGAGGCGGGCAAACAGAGGCGGAGAATTAGATATGGGGAATCAGAGGTGGGGAATCAGAGTTGGTGAATCAGTGATGGGGAATCACAGGCGGGGAATCAGAGGCAGGGAATAGAACGCAGGGAATCAGACGCAGGGAATCAGAGCTGGGGAATCAGAGGCGGGGAATCATAGTTGGGAATCAGAGGCGGGGAATCAGATATGGGGAAACAGAGGCGGGGAATCAGAGGCGGGGAAACAGAGGCGGGGAATCAGATATGGGGAATCGGATGCGGGGAATCAGAGGCGGGGAATCAGAGCTGGGGAATCAGAGGCGGGGAATCAGAGTTGGGGCATCAGAGGTGGGGAATTAGATATAGGGAAACAGAGGCGGGGAATCAGAGGCGGGGAAACAGAGGCGGGGAATCAGATATGGGGAATCAGAGGTGGGGAATCAGAGGCAGGGAATCAGATGTGCGGAATCAGAGATGGGGAATCAGAGGCAGGGAATCAGAATCAGAAGCGGGGAATCAGAGGCCGGGAATCAGAGGCCGGGAATCAGATGCTGGGAATAAGAGGCCGGGAATCAGAGGTGGGGAATCAGAGTCCGGGAATCAGAGATGGGGATTCAGAGGCGGGGAATGAGATATGGAGAATCAGAGGCGGGGAATCAGAGGCCGGGAAACAGAGGTGGGGAATCTGATATGGGGAATCAGAGGTGGCGGATCAAAGGCGGTGAATCAGAGATGGGGAATCAGAGGTGGGGAATCAGAGGCAGGGAATCAGATGCGGGGAATCAGAGGCGGGGAATCAGAGCTGGCGAATCAGAGGCGGGGAATCAGAGGTGGGCAATCAGAGGCGGGGAATCATATATGGGGAATCAGAGGCGGGGAATCAGAGGCGGGGAAACAGAGGCGGGAAATCAAATATAGGGAATCAGAGGTGGGGAATCAGAGGTTGTGAATCAGAGATGGGGAATCAAGGCGGGGAATCAGAGGCAGGGAATCAGACACGGGGAATCAGAGGCAGGGAATCAGATGCGGGGAATCAGAGGCAGGGAATCAGAGCTGGGGAATCAGAGGCGGGGAATCAGAGTTGGGAAATCAGAGGTGGGGAATCAGGGGCAGGGAATCAGTGGCAGGGAATCAGAGGCGGGGAATCAGAGGCGGGGAATCAGAGGTGGGGAATCAGGGGCAGGGAATCAGTGGCAGGGAATCAGAGGCGGGGAATCAGAGGCGGGGAATCAGAGGCAGGGAATCAGACACGGGGAATCAGAGGCGGGGAATCAGAGATGGGGAATCAGAGGCGGGGAATCAGAGGCAGGGAATTGGACGCCGGGAATCAGAGTCGGGGAATCAGAGCTGGGGAATCAGAGGCGGGGAATCAGAGTTGGGGAATCAGAGGCGGGGATTCAGGTATGGGGAAATAGAGGCGGGGAATCAGATATGGGGAATCAGAGGTGTGGAATCAGAGGTTGGGAATCAGAGGAAGGGAATCAGAGTCGTGGAAACAGAGGCGGGGAATCAGATATGTGGAATCAGAGGTGGCGAATCAAAGGCGGTGAAACAGAGATGGGGAATCAGGGCAGGGAATCAGAGGCAGGGAATCAAACACGGGGAATTAGAGCTGGGGAATCAGAGGCGGGGAATCAGAGTTGGGAATCAGAGGCGGGGAATCAGAGGCGGGGAAACAGAGGCGGGGAATCAGATATGGGGAATCAGAGGTGGGGAATCAGAGGTTGGGAATCAGAGGCAGGGAATCAGAGGCGGGGAATCAGAGGCGGGGAATCAGAGGAAGGGAATCAGATGTGCGGAATCGGAGATGGGGAATCAGAGGCAGGTAATCAGAGGCGGGGAATCTGAGGCGGAGAATCAGAGGCCGGGAATCAGATATGGGGAAACTGAGGCGGGGAATCCGAGGCGGGGAAACAGAGGCGGGGAATCAGATATGGGGAATCAGAGGTGGGGAATCAGAGGTTGGGAATCAGAGGCAGGGAATCAGAGGCTTGGAATCAGATGCAGGGAATCAGATGCGGGGCATCAGAGGCGGGGAATCAGAGCTGGGGAATCAGAGGTGGGGAATCAGATTTGGGGAATCAGAGGTGGGGACTTAGATATTGGGAAACAGAGGCGGGGAATCAGAGGCGGGGAAACAGAGGCGGGGAATCAGATATGGGGAATCAGAGGTGGGGAATCAGAGGCAGGGAATCAGATGTGCGGAATCAGAGATGGGGAATCAGAGGCAGGGAATCAGAATCAGAAGCAGGGAATCAGAGGCCGGGAATCAGAGGCCGGAATCAGATGATGGGAATCAGAGGCCTGGAATCAGAGGCGGGGAATCAGAGGCGGGGAAACAGAGGCGGGGAATCAAATATAGGGAATCAGAGGTGGGGAATCAGAGGTTGTGAATCAGAGATGGGGAATCAAGGCGGGGAATCAGAGGCAGGGAATCAGACACGGGGAATCAGAGGCGGGGATTCAGAGCTGGGGAATCAGAGGCGGGGAATCAGAGTTTGGGAATCAGAGGCAGGGAATCAGATATGGGGAATCAGAGGCGGGGAATCAGAGGCGGGGAAACAGAGGCGGGGAATCAGATATGGAGAATCAGAGGTGGGGAATCAGGGGCAGGGAATCAGTGGCAGGGAATCAAACACGGGGAATCAGAGCTGGGGAATCAGAGGCGGGGAATCAGAGTTGGGAATCAGAGGCGGGGAATCAGAGTTGGGGAATCAGAGGCAGGGAATCAGATATGGGGAATCAGAGGCGGGGAATCAGAGGCGGGGAAACAGAGGCGGGGAATCAGATATGGGAAATCAGAATTGGGGAATCAGAGGCGGGGAAACAGAGGCGGGGAATCAGATATGGGAAATCAGAATTGGGGAATCAGGGGCAGGGAATCAGTGGCAGGGAATCAGAGGCGGGGAATCAGAGATGGGGAATCAGAGGCGGGGAATCAGAGGCAGGGAATCGGACTCCGGGAATCAGAGTCGGGGAATCAGAGCTGGGGAATCAGAGGCGGGGAATCAGAGTTGGGGAATCAGAGGCGGGGAATCAGATATGGGGAAATAGAGGCGGGGAATCAGATATGGGGAATCAGAGGTGTGGAATCAGAGGTTGGGAATCAGAGGCAGGGAATCAGAGTCGGGGAAACAGAGGCGGGGAATCAGATATGGGGAATCAGAGGTGGCGAATCAAAGGCGGTGAAACAGAGATGGGGAATCAGGGCAGGGAATCAGAGGCAGGGAATCAAACACGGGGAATCAGAGCTGGGGAATCAGAGGCGGGGAATCAGAGTTGGGAATCAGAGGCAGGGAATCAGAGTCGGGGAAACAAAGGCGGGGAATCAGATATGGGGAATCAGAGGTGGGGAATCCGAGGTTGGGAATCAGAGGCAGGGAATCAGAGGCGGGGAATCAGAGGCGGGGAATCAGAGGAAGGGAATCAGATGTGCGGAATCGGAGATGGGGAATCAGAGGCAGGGAATCAGAGGCGGGGAATCAGAGGCGGGGAATCAGAGGCCGGGAATCAGATATGGGGAAACAGAGGCGGGGAATCCGAGGCGGGGAAACAGAGGCGGGGAATCAGATATGGGGAATCAGAGGTGGGGAATCAGAGGTTGGGAATCAGAGGCAGGGAATCAGAGGCTTGGAATCAGATGCAGGGAATCAGATGCGGGGAATCAGAGGCGGGGAATCAGAGCTGGGGAATCAGAGGTGGGGAATCAGATTTGGGGAATCAGAGGCGGGGACTTAGATATTGGGAAACAGAGGCGGGGAATCAGAGGCGGGGAAACCCAGGCGGGGAATCAGATATGGGGAATCAGAGGTGGGGAATCAGAGGCAAGGAATCAGATGTGCGGAATCAGAGATGGGGAATCAGAGGCAGGGAATCAGAATCAGAAGCAGGGAATCAGAGGCCGGGAATCAGAGGCCGGAATCAGATGCTGGGAATCAGAGGCCTGGAATCAGAGGCGGGGAATCAGAGGCAGGGAATCAGATGTGGGGAATCAGAGGCGGGGAATCAGAGCTGGGGAATCAGAGGTGGGGTATTAGAGTTGGGGAATCAGAGGCGGTGAATCAGATATGGGGAAACAGAGGTGGGGAATCAGAGGCGGGGAAACAGAGGCAGGGAATCAGATATGGGGAATCAGAGGTGGGGAATCAGAGATGGGGAATCAGAGGCGGTGAATCAGAGATGGGGAATCAGAGGCGGGGAATCAGAGGCAGGAAATCAGACACGGGGATTCAGAGGCTGGGAATCAGACGGGGGGAATCAAAGGCGGGGAATCAGAGCTGGGGAATCAGAGGCAGGGAATCAGAGTTGGGGATTCAGAGACGGGGAATCAGATATGGGGAAACAGAGGCGGGGAATCAGAGGCGGGCAAACAGAGGCGGAGAATTAGATATGGGGAATCAGAGGTGGGGAATCAGAGTTGGTGAATCAGTGATGGGGAATCACAGGCGGGGAATCAGAGGCAGGGAATAGAACGCAGGGAATCAGACGCAGGGAATCAGAGCTGGGGAATCAGAGGCGGGGAATCATAGTTGGGAATCAGAGGCGGGGAATCAGATATGGGGAAACAGAGGCGGGGAATCAGAGGCGGGGAAACAGAGGCGGGGAATCAGATATGGGGAATCGGATGCGGGGAATCAGAGGCGGGGAATCAGAGCTGGGGAATCAGAGGCGGGGAATCAGAGTTGGGGCATCAGAGGTGGGGAATTAGATATAGGGAAACAGAGGCGGGGAATCAGAGGCGGGGAAACAGAGGCGGGGAATCAGATATGGGGAATCAGAGGTGGGGAATCAGAGGCAGGGAATCAGATGTGCGGAATCAGAGATGGGGAATCAGAGGCAGGGAATCAGAATCAGAAGCGGGGAATCAGAGGCCGGGAATCAGAGGCCGGGAATAAGATGCTGGGAATAAGAGGCCGGGAATCAGAGGTGGGGAATCAGAGTCCGGGAATCAGAGATGGGGATTCAGAGGCGGGGAATGAGATATGGAGAATCAGAGGCGGGGAATCAGAGGCAGGGAATCAGACACGGGGAATCGGAGGCGGGGATTCAGAGATGGGGAATCAGAGGCGGGGAATCAGAGGCAGGGAATCGGACTCCGGGAATCAGAGTCGGGGAATCAGAGCTGGGGAATCAGAGGCGGGGAATCAGAGTTGGGGAATCAGAGGCGGGGAATCAGATATGGGGAAATAGAGTCGGGGAATCAGATATGGGGAATCAGAGGTGTGGAATCAGAGGTTGGGAATCAGAGGAAGGGAATCAGAGTCGGGGAAACAGAGGCGGGGAATCAGATATGGGGAATCAGAGGTGGCGAATCAAAGGCGGTGAAACAGAGATGGGGAATCAGGGCAGGGAATCAGAGGCAGGGAATCAAACACGGGGAATCAGAGCTGGGGAATCAGAGGCGGGGAATCAGAGTTGGGAATCAGAGGCGGGGAATCAGAGTCGGGGAAACAAAGGCGGGGAATCAGATATGGGGAATCAGAGGTGGGGAATCCGAGGTTGGGAATCAGAGGCAGGGAATCAGAGGCGGGGAATCAGAGGCGGGGAATCAGAGGAAGGGAATCAGATGTGCGGAATCGGAGATGGGGAATCAGAGGCAGGGAATCAGAGGCGGGGAATCAGAGGCGGGGAATCAGAGGCCGGGAATCAGATATGGGGAAACAGAGGCGGGGAATCCGAGGCGGGGAAACAGAGGCGGGGAATCAGATATGGGGAATCAGAGGTGGGGAATCAGAGGTTGGGAATCAGAGGCAGGGAATCAGAGGCTTGGAATCAGATGCAGGGAATCAGATGCGGGGTATCAGAGGCGGGGAATCAGAGCTGGGGAATCAGAGGTGGGGAATCAGATTTGGGGAATCAGAGGCGGGGACTTAGATATTGGGAAACAGAGGCGGGGAATCAGAGGCGGGGAAACCCAGGCGGGGAATCAGATATGGGGAATCAGAGGTGGGGAATCAGAGGCAAGGAATCAGATGTGCGGAATCAGAGATGGGGAATCAGAGGCAGGGAATCAGAATCAGAAGCAGGGAATCAGAGGCCGGGAATCAGAGGCCGGAATCAGATGCTGGGAATCAGAGGCCTGGAATCAGAGGCGGGGAATCAGAGGCAGGGAATCAGATGTGGGGAATCAGAGGCGGGGAATCAGAGCTGGGGAATCAGAGGTGGGGTATTAGAGTTGGGGAATCAGAGGCGGTGAATCAGATATGGGGAAACAGAGGTGGGGAATCAGAGGCGGGGAAACAGAGGCAGGGAATCAGATATGGGGAATCAGAGGTGGGGAATCAGAGATGGGGAATCAGAGGCGGTGAATCAGAGATGGGGAATCAGAGGCGGGGAATCAGAGGCAGGAAATCAGACACGGGGATTCAGAGGCTGGGAATCAGACGGGGGGAATCAAAGGCGGGGAATCAGAGCTGGGGAATCAGAGGCAGGGAATCAGAGTTGGGGATTCAGAGACGGGGAATCAGATATGGGGAAACAGAGGCGGGGAATCAGAGGCGGGCAAACAGAGGCGGAGAATTAGATATGGGGAATCAGAGGTGGGGAATCAGAGTTGGTGAATCAGTGATGGGGAATCACAGGCGGGGAATCAGAGGCAGGGAATAGAACGCAGGGAATCAGACGCAGGGAATCAGAGCTGGGGAATCAGAGGCGGGGAATCATAGTTGGGAATCAGAGGCGGGGAATCAGATATGGGGAAACAGAGGCGGGGAATCAGAGGCGGGGAAACAGAGGCGGGGAATCAGATATGGGGAATCGGATGCGGGGAATCAGAGGCGGGGAATCAGAGCTGGGGAATCAGAGGCGGGGAATCAGAGTTGGGGCATCAGAGGTGGGGAATTAGATATAGGGAAACAGAGGCGGGGAATCAGAGGCGGGGAAACAGAGGCGGGGAATCAGATATGGGGAATCAGAGGTGGGGAATCAGAGGCAGGGAATCAGATGTGCGGAATCAGAGATGGGGAATCAGAGGCAGGGAATCAGAATCAGAAGCGGGGAATCAGAGGCCGGGAATCAGAGGCCGGGAATCAGATGCTGGGAATAAGAGGCCGGGAATCAGAGGTGGGGAATCAGAGTCCGGGAATCAGAGATGGGGATTCAGAGGCGGGGAATGAGATATGGAGAATCAGAGGCGGGGAATCAGAGGCCGGGAAACAGAGGTGGGGAATCTGATATGGGGAATCAGAGGTGGCGGATCAAAGGCGGTGAATCAGAGATGGGGAATCAGAGGTGGGGAATCAGAGGCAGGGAATCAGATGCGGGGAATCAGAGGCGGGGAATCAGAGCTGGCGAATCAGAGGCGGGGAATCAGAGGTGGGCAATCAGAGGCGGGGAATCATATATGGGGAATCAGAGGCGGGGAATCAGAGGCGGGGAAACAGAGGCGGGAAATCAAATATAGGGAATCAGAGGTGGGGAATCAGAGGTTGTGAATCAGAGATGGGGAATCAAGGCGGGGAATCAGAGGCAGGGAATCAGACACGGGGAATCAGAGGCGGGGATTCAGAGCTGGGGAATCAGAGGCGGGGAATCAGAGTTTGGGAATCAGAGGCAGGGAATCAGATATGGGGAATCAGAGGCGGGGAATCAGAGGCGGGGAAACAGAGGCGGGGAATCAGATATGGAGAATCAGAGGTGGGGAATCAGGGGCAGGGAATCAGTGGCAGGGAATCAGAGGCGGGGAATCAGAGGCGGGGAATCAGAGGCAGGGAATCAGACACGGGGAATCAGAGGCGGGGAATCAGAGATGGGGAATCAGAGGCGGGGAATCAGAGGCAGGGAATTGGACGCCGGGAATCAGAGTCGGGGAATCAGAGCTGGGGAATCAGAGGCGGGGAATCAGAGTTGGGGAATCAGAGGCGGGGATTCAGGTATGGGGAAATAGAGGCGGGGAATCAGATATGGGGAATCAGAGGTGTGGAATCAGAGGTTGGGAATCAGAGGAAGGGAATCAGAGTCGTGGAAACAGAGGCGGGGAATCAGATATGTGGAATCAGAGGTGGCGAATCAAAGGCGGTGAAACAGAGATGGGGAATCAGGGCAGGGAATCAGAGGCAGGGAATCAAACACGGGGAATTAGAGCTGGGGAATCAGAGGCGGGGAATCAGAGTTGGGAATCAGAGGCGAGGAATCAGAGGCGGGGAAACAGAGGCGGGGAATCAGATATGGGGAATCAGAGGTGGGGAATCAGAGGTTGGGAATCAGAGGCAGGGAATCAGAGGCGGGGAATCAGAGGCGGGGAATCAGAGGAAGGGAATCAGATGTGCGGAATCGGAGATGGGGAATCAGAGGCAGGTAATCAGAGGCGGGGAATCTGAGGCGGAGAATCAGAGGCCGGGAATCAGATATGGGGAAACTGAGGCGGGGAATCCGAGGCGGGGAAACAGAGGCGGGGAATCAGATATGGGGAATCAGAGGTGGGGAATCAGAGGTTGGGAATCAGAGGCAGGGAATCAGAGGCTTGGAATCAGATGCAGGGAATCAGATGCGGGGCATCAGAGGCGGGGAATCAGAGCTGGGGAATCAGAGGTGGGGAATCAGATTTGGGGAATCAGAGGTGGGGACTTAGATATTGGGAAACAGAGGCGGGGAATCAGAGGCGGGGAAACAGAGGCGGGGAATCAGATATGGGGAATCAGAGGTGGGGAATCAGAGGCAGGGAATCAGATGTGCGGAATCAGAGATGGGGAATCAGAGGCAGGGAATCAGAATCAGAAGCAGGGAATCAGAGGCCGGGAATCAGAGGCCGGAATCAGATGATGGGAATCAGAGGCCTGGAATCAGAGGCGGGGAATCAGAGGCGGGGAAACAGAGGCGGGGAATCAAATATAGGGAATCAGAGGTGGGGAATCAGAGGTTGTGAATCAGAGATGGGGAATCAAGGCGGGGAATCAGAGGCAGGGAATCAGACACGGGGAATCAGAGGCGGGGATTCAGAGCTGGGGAATCAGAGGCGGGGAATCAGAGTTTGGGAATCAGAGGCAGGGAATCAGATATGGGGAATCAGAGGCGGGGAATCAGAGGCGGGGAAACAGAGGCGGGGAATCAGATATGGAGAATCAGAGGTGGGGAATCAGGGGCAGGGAATCAGTGGCAGGGAATCAAACACGGGGAATCAGAGCTGGGGAATCAGAGGCGGGGAATCAGAGTTGGGAATCAGAGGCGGGGAATCAGAGTCGGGGAAACAAAGGCGGGGAATCAGATATGGGGAATCAGAGGTGGGGAATCCGAGGTTGGGAATCAGAGGCAGGGAATCAGAGGCGGGGAATCAGAGGCGGGGAATCAGAGGAAGGGAATCAGATGTGCGGAATCGGAGATGGGGAATCAGAGGCAGGGAATCAGAGGCGGGGAATCAGAGGCGGGGAATCAGAGGCCGGGAATCAGATATGGGGAAACAGAGGCGGGGAATCCGAGGCGGGGAAACAGAGGCGGGGAATCAGATATGGGGAATCAGAGGTGGGGAATCAGAGGTTGGGAATCAGAGGCAGGGAATCAGAGGCTTGGAATCAGATGCAGGGAATCAGATGCGGGGAATCAGAGGCGGGGAATCAGAGCTGGGGAATCAGAGGTGGGGAATCAGATTTGGGGAATCAGAGGCGGGGACTTAGATATTGGGAAACAGAGGCGGGGAATCAGAGGCGGGGAAACCCAGGCGGGGAATCAGATATGGGGAATCAGAGGTGGGGAATCAGAGGCAAGGAATCAGATGTGCGGAATCAGAGATGGGGAATCAGAGGCAGGGAATCAGAATCAGAAGCAGGGAATCAGAGGCCGGGAATCAGAGGCCGGAATCAGATGCTGGGAATCAGAGGCCTGGAATCAGAGGCGGGGAATCAGAGGCAGGGAATCAGATGTGGGGAATCAGAGGCGGGGAATCAGAGGCAGGGAATCAGATGTGCGGAATCAGAGATGGGGAATCAGAGGCAGGGAATCAGAATCAGAAGCGGGGAATCAGAGGCCGGGATTCAGAGGCCGGGAATCAGATGCTGGGAATAAGAGGCCGGGAATCAGAGGTGGGGAATCAGAGTCCGGGAATCAGAGATGGGGATTCAGAGGCGGGGAATGAGATATGGAGAATCAGAGGCGGGGAATCAGAGGCCGGGAAACAGAGGTGGGGAATCAGATATGGGGAATCAGAGGTGGCGGATCAAAGGCGGTGAATCAGAGATGGGGAATCAGAGGTGGGGAATCAGAGGCAGGGAATCAGATGCGGGGAATCAGAGGCGGGGAATCAGAGCTGGCGAATCAGAGGCGGGGAATCAGAGGTGGGCAATCAGAGGCGGGGAATCATATATGGGGAATCAGAGGCGGGGAATCAGAGGCGGGGAAACAGAGGCGGGAAATCAAATATAGGGAATCAGAGGTGGGGAATCAGAGGTTGTGAATCAGAGATGGGGAATCAAGGCGGGGAATCAGAGGCAGGGAATCAGACACGGGGAATCAGAGGCGGGGATTCAGAGCTGGGGAATCAGAGGCGGGGAATCAGAGTTTGGGAATCAGAGGCAGGGAATCAGATATGGGGAATCAGAGGCGGGGAATCAGAGGCGGGGAAACAGAGGCGGGGAATCAGATATGGAGAATCAGAGGTGGGGAATCAGGGGCAGGGAATCAGTGGCAGGGAATCAGAGGCGGGGAATCAGAGGCGGGGAATCAGAGGCAGGGAATCAGACACGGGGAATCAGAGGCGGGGAATCAGAGATGGGGAATCAGAGGCGGGGAATCAGAGGCAGGGAATTGGACGCCGGGAATCAGAGTCGGGGAATCAGAGCTGGGGAATCAGAGGCGGGGAATCAGAGTTGGGGAATCAGAGGCGGGGATTCAGATATGGGGAAATAGAGGCGGGGAATCAGATATGGGGAATCAGAGGTGTGGAATCAGAGGTTGGGAATCAGAGGAAGGGAATCAGAGTCGTGGAAACAGAGGCGGGGAATCAGATATGTGGAATCAGAGGTGGCGAATCAAAGGCGGTGAAACAGAGATGGGGAATCAGGGCAGGAAATCAGAGGCAGGGAATCAAACACGGGGAATTAGAGCTGGGGAATCAGAGGCGGGGAATCAGAGTTGGGAATCAGAGGCGGGGAATCAGAGGCGGGGAAACAGAGGCGGGGAATCAGATATGGGGAATCAGAGGTGGGGAATCAGAGGTTGGGAATCAGAGGCGGGGAATCAGAGGCGGGGAATCAGAGGCGGGGAATCAGAGGAAGGGAATCAGATGTGCGGAATCGGAGATGGGGAATCAGAGGCAGGTAATCAGAGGCGGGGAATCTGAGGCGGAGAATCAGAGGCCGGGAATCAGATATGGGGAAACTGAGGCGGGGAATCCGAGGCGGGGAAACAGAGGCGGGGAATCAGATATGGGGAATCAGAGGTGGGGAATCAGAGGTTGGGAATCAGAGGCAGGGAATCAGAGGCTTGGAATCAGATGCAGGGAATCAGATGCGGGGCATCAGAGGCGGGGATTCAGAGCTGGGGAATCAGAGGTGGGGACTTAGATATTGGGAAACAGAGGCGGGGAATCAGAGGCGGGGAAACAGAGGCGGGGAATAAGATATGGGGAATCAGAGGTGGGGAATCAGAGGCAGGGAATCAGATGTGCGGAATCAGAGATGGGGAATCAGAGGCAGGGAATCAGAATCAGAAGCAGGGAATCAGAGGCCGGGAATCAGAGGCCGGAATCAGATGATGGGAATCAGAGGCCTGGAATCAGAGGCGGGGAATCAGAGGCGGGGAAACAGAGGCGGGGAATCAAATATAGGGAATCAGAGGTGGGGAATCAGAGGTTGTGAATCAGAGATGGGGAATCAAGGCGGGGAATCAGAGGCAGGGAATCAGACACGGGGAATCAGAGGCGGGAATTCAGAGCTGGGGAATCAGAGGCGGGGAATCAGAGTTTGGGAATCAGAGGCAGGGAATCAGATATGGGGAATCAGAGGCGGGGAATCAGAGGCGGGGAAACAGAGGCGGGGAATCAGATATGGAGAATCAGAGGTGGGGAATCAGGGGCAGGGAATCAGTGGCAGGGAATCAGAGGCGGGGAATCAGAGGCGGGGAATCAGAGGCAGGGAATCAGACACGGGGAATCAGAGGCGGGGAATCAGAGATGGGGAATCAGAGGCGGGGAATCAGAGGCAGGGAATTGGACGCCGGGAATCAGAGTCGGGGAATCAGAGCTGGGGAATCAGAGGCGGGGAATCAGAGTTGGGGAATCAGAGGCGGGGATTCAGATATGGGGAAATAGAGGCGGGGAATCAGATATGGGGAATCAGAGGTGTGGAATCAGAGGTTGGGAATCAGAGGAAGGGAATCAGAGTCGTGGAAACAGAGGCGGGGAATCAGATATGTGGAATCAGAGGTGGCGAATCAAAGGCGGTGAAACAGAGATGGGGAATCAGGGCAGGGAATCAGAGGCAGGGAATCAAACACGGGGAATCAGAGCTGGGGAATCAGAGGCGGGGAATCAGAGTTGGGAATCAGAGGCGGGGAATCAGAGGCGGGGAAACAGAGGCGGGGAATCAGATATGGGGAATCAGAGGTGGGGAATCAGAGGTTGGGAATCAGAGGCAGGGAATCAGAGGCGGGGAATCAGAGGCGGGGAATCAGAGGAAGGGAATCAGATGTGCGGAATCGGAGATGGGGAATCAGAGGCAGGTAATCAGAGGCGGGGAATCAGAGGCGGGGAATCAGAGGCCGGGAATCAGATATGGGGAAACTGAGGCGGGGAATCCGAGGCGGGGAAACAGAGGCGGGGAATCAGATATGGGGAATCAGAGGTGGGGAATCAGAGGTTGGGAATCAGAGGCAGGGAATCAGAGGCTTGGAATCAGATGCAGGGAATCAGATGCGGGGCATCAGAGGCGGGGAAATCAGAGCTGGGGAATCAGAGGTGGGGAATCAGATTTGGGGAATCAGAGGTGGGGACTTAGATATTGGGAAACAAAGGCGGGGAATCAGAGGCGGGGAAACAGAGGCGGGGAATCAGATATGGGGAATCAGAGGTGGGGAATCAGAGGCAGGGTATCAGATGTGCGGAATCAGAGATGGGGAATCAGAGGCAGGGAATCAGAATCAGAAGCAGGGAATCAGAGGCCGGGAATCAGAGGCCGGAATCAGATGATGGGAATCAGAGGCCTGGAATCAGAGGCGGGGAATCAGAGGCAGGGAATCAGATGCAGGGAATCAGAGGCGGGGAATCAGAGCTGGGGAATCAGTGGCGGGGTATTAGAGTTGGGGAATCAGAGGCGGGGAATCAGATATGGGGAAACAGAGGTAGGGAATCAGAGGCGGGGAAACAGAGGCAGGGAATCAGATATGGGGAATCAGAGGCGGGGAATCAGAGGTGGGGAAACATAGGCAGGGAATCGGATGTGCGGAATCAGAGGTGGGGAATCAGAGGCCGGGAATCAGAGGTGGTGAATCAGAGATGGGGAATCAGAGGCGGGGAATCAGAGGCAGGGTATCAGACGCGGGGAATCAGAGGTGGGCAATCAGAGGCGGGGAATCAGATATGCGGAATCAGAGGCGGGGAATCAGAGGCGGGGAAACAGAGGCGGGGAATCAAATATGGGGAATCAGAGGTGGGGCATCAGAGGTTGTGAATCACAGATGGGGAATCAGAGGCGGGGAATCAGAGGCAGGGAATCAGACGCGGGGAATCAGAGGCGGGGATTCAGAGCTGGGGAATCAGAAGCGGGGAATCAGAGTTGGGGAATCAGAGGCGGGGAATCAGATATGGGGAATCAGAGATAGGGAATCAGAGGCGGGGAATCAGAGGCAGGGAATCAGACGCGGGGAATCTGAGGCGGGGAATCAGAGCTGGGGAATCAGAGGTGGGGAATCAGAGTTGGGGAATCAGAGGCAGCGAATTGGATGTGCGGAATCAGAGATGGGGAATCAGAGGTGGGGAATCAGAGGCGGTGAATCAGAGATGGGGAATCAGAGGCGGGGAATCAGAGGCAGGAAATCAGACACTGGGATTCAGAGGCTGGGAATCAGAGGCAGGGAATCAGACGCGGGGAATCTGAGGCGGGGAATCAGAGCTGGGGAATCTTAGGCAGGGAATCAGAGTTGCGGATTCAGAGGCGGGGAATCAGATATGGGGAAACAGAGGCGGGGAATCAGAGGCGGGCAAACTGAGGCGGGGAATTAGATATGGGGAATCAGATGTAGGGAATCAGAGGTGGTGAATCAGTGATGGGGAATCACAGGCGGGGAATCAGAGGCAGGGAATAGAACGCGGGGAATCAGAGGCAGGGAATCAGAGCTGGGGAATCAGAGGCGGGGAATCATAGTTGGGAATCAGAGGCGGGAATCAGATATGGGGAAACAGAGGCGGGGAATCAGAGGCGGGGAAACAGAGGCGGGGAATCAGATATGGGGAATCGGATGCAGGGAATCAGAGGCGGGGAATCAGAGCTGGGGAATCAGAGGCGGGGAATCAGAGTTGGGGCATCAGAGGTGGGGAATTAGATATAGGGAAACAGAGGCGGGGAATCAGAGGCGGGGAAACAGAGGCAGGGAATCAGATATGGGGAATCAGAGATGGGGAATCAGAGGCAGGGAATCAGAAGCGGGGAATCAGAGGCCGGGAATCAGAGGCCGGGAATCAGATGCTGGGAATAAGAGGCCGGGAATCAGAGGAGGGGAATCAGAGTCCGGGAATCAGAGATGGGGATTCAGAGGCGGGGAATGAGATATGGAGAATCAGAGGCGGGGAATCAGAGGCGGGGAAACAGAGGCGGGGAATCAGAGGCGGGGAAACAGAGGCGGGGAATCAGATATGGGGAATCAGAGGTGGGGAATCAGAGGCAGGGAATCAGATGTGCGGAATCAGAGATGGGGAATCAGAGGCAGGGAATCAGAAGCGGGGAATCAGATGATGGGAATCAGAGGCCTGGAATCAGAGGCGGGGAATCAGAGGCAGGGAATCAGATGCGGGGAATCAGAGGCGGGGAATCAGAGCTGGGGAATCAGAGGCGGGGTATTAGAGTTGGGGAATCAGAGGCGGGGAATCAGATATGGGGAAACAGAGGTAGGGAATCAGAGGCGGGGAAACAGAGGCAGGGAATCAGATATGGGGAATCAGAGGCGGGGAATCAGAGGTGGGGAAACATAGGCAGAGAATCGGATGTGCGGAATCAGAGGTGGGGAATCAGAGGCCGGGAATCAGAGGTGGTGAATCAGAGATGGGGAATCAGAGGCGGGGAATCAGAGGCAGGGTATCAGACGCGGGGAATCAGAGGTGGGCAATCAGAGGCGGGGAATCAGATATGGGGAATCAGAGGCGGGGAATCAGATATGGGGAATCAGAGGTGGGGCATCAGAGGTTGTGAATCACAGATGGGGAATCAGAGGCGGGGAATCAGAGGCAGGGAATCAGACGCGGGGAATCAGAGGCGGGGATTCAGAGCTGGGGAATCAGAAGCGGGGAATCAGAGTTGGGGAATCAGAGGCGGGGAATCAGATATGGGGAATCAGAGGCAGGGAATCAGAGGCGGGGAATCAGAGGCAGGGAATCAGACGCGGGGAATCTGAGGCGGGGAATCAGAGCTGGGGAATCAGAGGTGGGGAATCAGAGTTGGGGAATCAGAGGCAGCGAATTGGATGTGCGGAATCAGAGATGGGGAATCAGAGGTGGGGAATCAGAGGCGGTGAATCAGAGATGGGGAATCAGAGGCGGGGAATCAGAGGCAGGAAATCAGACACGGGGATTCAGAGGATGGGAATCAGAGGCAGGGAATCAGACGCGGGGAATCTGAGGCGGGGAATCAGAGCTGGGGAATCTGAGGCAGGGAATCAGAGTTGCGGATTCAGAGGCGGGGAATCAGATATGGGGAAACAGAGGCGGGGAATCAGAGGCGGGCAAACAGAGGCTGGGAATTAGATATGGGGAATCAGAGGTAGGGAATCAGAGGTGGTGAATCAGTGATGGGGAATCACAGGCGGGGAATCAGAGGCAGGGAATAGAACGCGGGGAATCAGAGGCAGGGAATCAGAGCTGGGGAATCAGAGGCGTGGAATCATAGTTGGGAATCAGAGGCGGGAATCAGATATGGGGAAACAGAGGCGGGGAATCAGAGGCGGGGAAACAGAGGCGGGGAATCAGATATGGGGAATCGGATGCAGGGAATCAGAGGCGGGGAATCAGAGCTGGGGAATCAGAGGCGGGGAATCAGAGTTGGGGCCTCAGAGGTGGGGAATTAGATATAGGGAAACAGAGGCGGGGAATCAGAGGCGGGGAAACAGAGGCGGGGAATCAGATATGGGGAATCAGAGGTGGGGAATCAGAGGCAGGGAATCAGATGTGCGGAATCAGAGATGGGGAATCAGAGGCAGGGAATCAGAAGCGGGGAATCAGAGGCCGGGAATCAGAGGCCGGGAATCAGATGCTGGGAATAAGAGGCCGGGAATCAGAGGAGGGGAATCAGAGTCCGGGAATCAGAGATGGGGATTCAGAGGCGGGGAATGAGATATGGAGAATCAGAGGCGGGGAATCAGAGGCGGGGAAACAGAGGCGGGGAATCAGAGGCGGGGAAACAGAGGCGGGGAATCAGATATGGGGAATCAGAGGTGGGGAATCAGAGGCAGGGAATCAGATGTGCGGAATCAGAGATGGGGAATCAGAGGCAGGGAATCAGAAGCGGGGAATCAGATGATGGGAATCAGAGGCCTGGAATCAGAGGCGGGGATTCAGAGGCAGGGAATCAGATGCGGGGAATCAGAGGCGGGGAATCAGAGCTGGGGAATCAGAGGCGGGGTATTAGAGTTGGGGAATCAGAGGCGGGGAATCAGATATGGGGAAACAGAGGTAGGGAATCAGAGGCGGGGAAACATAGGCAGGGAATCGGATGTGCGGAATCAGAGGTGGGGAATCAGAGGCCGTGAATCAGAGGTGGTGAATCAGAGATGGGGAATCAGAGGCGGGGAATCAGAGGCAGGGTATCAGACGCGGGGAATCAGAGGTGGGGCATCAGAGGTTGTGAATCACAGATGGGGAATCAGAGGCGGGGAATCAGAGGCAGGGAATCAGACGCGGGGAATCAGAGGCGGGGATTCAGAGCTGGGGAATCAGAAGCGGGGAATCAGAGTTGGGGAATCAGAGGCGGGGAATCAGATATGGGGAATCAGAGGCAGGGAATCAGAGGCGGGGAATCAGAGGCAGGGAATCAGACGCGGGGAATCTGAGGCGGGGAATCAGAGCTGGGGAATCAGAGGTGGGGAATCAGAGTTGGGGAATCAGAGGCAGAGAATTGGATGTGCGGAATCAGAGATGGGGAATCAGAGGTGGGGAATCAGAGGCGGTGAATCAGAGATGGGGAATCAGAGGCGGGGAATCAGAGGCAGGAAATCAGACACGGGGATTCAGAGGCTGGGAATCAGAGGCAGGGAATCAGACGCGGGGAATCTGAGGCGGGGAATCAGAGCTGGGGAATCTGAGGCAGGGAATCAGAGTTGCGGATTCAGAGGCGGGGAATCAGATATGGGGAAACAGAGGCGGGGAATCAGAGGCGGGCAAACAGAGGCGGGGAATTAGATATGGGGAATCAGAGGTAGGGAATCAGAGGTGGTGAATCAGTGATGGGGAATCACAGGCGGGGAATCAGAGGCAGGGAATAGAACGCGGGGAATCAGAGGCAGGGAATCAGAGCTGGGGAATCAGAGGCGGGGAATCATAGTTGGGAATCAGAGGCGGGAATCAGATATGGGGAAACAGAGGCGGGGAATCAGAGGCGGGGAAACAGAGGCGGGGAATCAGATATGGGGAATCGGATGCAGGGAATCAGAGGCGGGGAATCAGAGCTGGGGAATCAGAGGCGGCGAATCAGAGTTGGGGCATCAGAGGTGGGGAATTAGATATAGGGAAACAGAGGCGGGGAATCAGAGGCGGGGAAACAGAGGCGGGGAATCAGATATGGGGAATCAGAGGTGGGGAATCAGAGGCAGGGAATCAGATGTGCGGAATCAGAGATGGGGAATAAGAGGCAGGGAATCAGAAGCGGGGAATCAGAGGCTGGGAATCAGAGGCCGGGAATCAGATGCTGGGAATAAGAGGCCGGGAATCAGAGGAGGGGAATCAGAGTCCGGGAATCAGTGATGGGGATTCAGAGGCGGGGAATGAGATATGGAGAATCAGAGGCGGGGAATCAGAGGCGGGGAAACAGAGGTGGGGAATCAGATATGGGGAATCAGAGGTGGCGAATCAAAGGCGGTGAATCAGAGATGGGGAATCAGAGGCGGGGAATCAGAGGCAGGGAATCAGATGCGGGGAATCAGAGGCGGGGAATCAGAGCTGGCGAATCAGAGGCTGGGAATCAGAGGTGGGCAATCAGAGGCGGGGAAACAGAGGCGGGGAATCAAATATAGGGAATCAGAGGTGGGGAATCAGAGGTTGTGAATCAGAGATGGGGAATCAAGGCGGGGAATCAGAGGCAGGGAATCAGACGCGCGGAAACAGAGGCGGGGATTCAGAGCTGGGGAATCAGAGGCGGGGAATCAGAGTTGGGGAATCAGAGGCAGGGAATCAGATATGGGGAATCAGAGGTGGGGAATCAGAGGCAGGGAATCAGATGTGCGGAATCAGAGATGGGGAATCAGAGGCAGGGAATCAGAATCAGAAGAAGGGAATCAGAGGCCGGGAATCAGAGGCCGGAATCAGATGCTGGGAATCAGAGGCCTGGAATCAGAGGCGGGGAATCAGAGGCCGGGAATCAGATGCGGGGAATCAGAGGCGGGGAATCAGAGCTGGGGAATCAGAGGCGGGGTATTAGAGTTGGGGAATCAGAGGCGGGGAATCAGATATGGGGAAACAGAGGTGGGGAATCAGAGGCGGGGAAACAGAGGTAGGGAATCAGATATGGGGAATCAGAGGTGGGGCATCAGAGGTTGTGAATCACAGATGGGGAATCAGAGGCGGGGAATCAGAGGCAGGGAATCAGACGCGGGGAATCAGAGGCGGGGATTCAGAGCTGGGGAATCAGAAGCGGGGAATCAGAGTTGGGGAATCAGAGGCGGGGAATCAGATATGGGGAATCAGAGGCAGGGAATCAGAGGCGGGGAATCAGAGGCAGGGAATCAGACGCGGGGAATCTGAGGCGGGGAATCAGAGCTGGGGAATCAGAGGTGGGGAATCAGAGTTGAGGAATCAGAGGCAGGGAATTGGATGTGCGGAATCAGAGAGGGGGAATCAGAGGTGGGGAATCAGAGGCGGTGAATCAGAGATGGGGAATCAGAGGCGGGGAATCAGAGGCAGGAAATCAGACACGGGGATTCAGAGGCTGGGAATCAGACGGGGGGAATCAAAGGCGGGGAATCAGAGCTGGGGAATCTGAGGCAGGGAATCAGAGTTGGGGATTCAGAGGCGGGGAATCAGATATGGGGAAACAGAGGCGGGGAATCAGAGGCGGGCAAACAGAGGCGGGGAATTAGATATGGGGAATCAGAGGTAGGGAATCAGAGGTGGTGAATCAGTGATGGGGAATCACAGGCGGGGAATCAGACGCAGGGAATAGGACGCGGGGAATCAGAGGCAGGGAATCAGAGCTGGGGAATCAGAGGAGGGGATTCATAGTTGGGAATCAGAGGCGGGAATCAGATATGGGGAAACAGAGGCGGGGAATCAGAGGCGGGGAAACAGAGGCGGGGAATCAGTTATGGGGAATCAGAAGTGGGGAATCAGAGGCAGGGAATCAGATGTGCGGAATCAGAGATGGGGAATAAGAGGCAGGGAATCAGAATCAGAAGCGGTGAATCAGAGGCCGGGAATCAGAGGCCGGGAATCAGATGCTGGGAATAAGAGGCCGGGAATCAGAGGTGGGGAATCAGAGGTGGCGAATCAAAGGCGGTGAATCAGAGATGGGGAATCAGAGGCGGGGAATCAGAGGCAGGGAATCAGATGCGGGGAATCAGAGGCGGGGAATCAGAGCTGGCGAATCAGAGGCGGGGAATCAGAGGTGGGCAATCAGAGGCGGGGAATCAGATATGGGGAATCAGAGGCGGGGAATCAGAGGCAGGGAAACAGAGGCGGGGAATCAAATATAGGGAATCAGAGGTGGGGAATCAGAGGTTGTGAATCAGAGATGGGGAATCAAGGCGGGGAATCAGAGGCAGGGAATCAGACACGGGGAATCAGAGGCGGGGATTCAGAGCTGGGGAATCAGAGGCGGGGAATCAGAGTTGGGGAATCAGAGGTGGGGAATCAGGGGCGGGGAATCAGAGGCGGGGAATCAGATATGGGGAATCAGAGGTGGGGAATCAGGGGCAGGGAATCAGTGGCAGGGAATCAGAGGCGGGGAATCAGAGGCGGGGAATCAGAGGCAGGGAATCAGACACGGGGAATCAGAGGCGGGGAATCAGAGATGGGGAATCAGAGGCGGGGAATCAGAGGCAGGGAATTGGACGCCGGGAATCAGAGTCGGGGAATCAGAGCTGGGGAATCAGAGGCGGGGAATCAGAGTTGGGGAATCAGAGGCGGGGACTCAGATATGGGGAAATAGAGGCGGGGAATCAGATATGGGGAATCAGAGGTGTGGAATCAGAGGTTGGGAATCAGAGGAAGGGAATCAGAGTCGGGGAAACAGAGGCGGGGAATCAGATATGTGGAATCAGAGGTGGCGAATCAAAAGCGGTGAAACAGAGATGGGGAATCAGGGCAGGGAATCAGAGGCAGGGAATCAAACACGGGGAATCAGAGCTGGGGAATCAGAGGCGGGGAATCAGAGTTGGGAATCAGAGGCGGGGAATCAGAGGCGGGGAAACAGAGGCGGGGAATCAGATATGGGGAATCAGAGGTGGGGAATCAGAGGTTGGGAATCAGAGGCAGGGAATCAGAGGCGGGGAATCAGAGGCGGGGAATCAGAGGAAGGGAATCAGATGTGCGGAATCGGAGATGGGGAATCAGAGGCAGGTAATCAGAGGCGGGGAATCAGAGGCGGGGAATCAGAGGCCGGGAATCAGATATGGGGAAACTGAGGCGGGGAATCCGAGGCGGGGAAACAGAGGCGGGGAGTCAGATATGGGGAATCAGAGGTGGGGAATCAGAGGTTGGGAATCAGAGGCAGGGAATCAGAGGCTTGGAATCAGATGCAGGGAATCAGATGCGGGGCATCAGAGGCGGGGAATCAGAGCTGGGGAATCAGAGGTGGGGAATCAGATTTGGGGAATCAGAGGTGGGGACTTAGATATTGGGAAACAGAGGCGGGGAATCAGAGGCGGGGAAACAGAGGCGGGGAATCAGATATGGGGAATCAGAGGCGGGGAATCAGAGGCAGGGAATCAGATGTGCGGAATCAGAGATGGGGAATCAGAGGCAGGGAATCAGAATCAGAAGCAGGGAATCAGAGGCCGGGAATCAGAGGCCGGAATCAGATGATGGGAATCAGAGGCCTGGAATCAGAGGCGGGGAATCAGAGGCAGGGAATCAGATGCGGGGAATCAGAGGCGGGGAATCAGAGCTGGGGAATCAGAGGCGGGGTATTAGAGTTGGGGAATCAGAGGCGGGGAATCAGATATGGGGAAACAGAGGTAGGGAATCAGAGGCGGGGAAACAGAGGCAGTGAATCAGATATGGGGAATCAGAGGCGGGGAATCAGAGGTGGGGAAACATAGGCAGGGAATCGGATGTGCGGAATCAGAGATGGGGAATCAGAGGCCGGGAATCAGAGGTGGTGAATCAGAGATGGGGAATCAGAGGCGGGGAATCAGAGGCAGGGTATCAGACGCGGGGAATCAGAGGTGGGCAATCAGAGGCGGGGAATTAGATATGGGGAATCAGAGGCGGGGAATCAGAGGCGGGGAAACAGAGGCGGGGAATCAGATATGGGGAATCAGAGGTGGGGCATCAGAGGTTGTGAATCACAGATGGGGAATCAGAGGCGGGGAATCAGAGGCAGGGAATCAGACGCGGGGAATCAGAGGCGGGGATTCAGAGCTGGGGAATCAGAAGCGGGGAATCAGAGTTGGGGAATCAGAGGCGGGGAATCAGATATGGGGAATCAGAGGCAGGGAATCAGAGGTGGGGAATCAGAGGCAGGGAATCAGACGCGGGGAATCTGAGGCGGGGAATCAGAGCTGGGGAATCAGAGGTGGGGAATCAGAGTTGGGGAATCAGAGGCAGGGAATTGGATGTGCGGAATCAGAGATGGGGAATCAGAGGTGGGGAATCAGAGGCGGTGAATCAGAGATGGGGAATCAGTGGCGGGGAATCAGAGGCAGGAAATCAGACACGGGGATTCAGAGGCTGGGAATCAGAGGCAGGGAATCAGACGCGGGGAATCTGAGGCGGGGAATCAGAGCTGGGGAATCTGAGGCAGGGAATCAGAGTTGGGGATTCAGAGGCGGGGAATCAGATATGGGGAAACAGAGGCGGGGAATCAGAGGCGGGCAAACAGAGGCGGGGAATTAGATATGGGGAATCAGAGGTAGGGAATCAGAGGTGGTGAATCAGTGATGGGGAATCACAGGCGGGGAATCAGAGGCAGGGAATAGAACGCGGGGAATCAGAGGCAGGGAATCAGAGCTGGGGAATCAGAGGCGGGGAATCATAGTTGGGAATCAGAGGCGGGAATCAGATATGGGGAAACAGAGGCGGGGAATCAGAGGCGGGGAAACAGAGGCGGGGAATCAGATATGGGGAATCGGATGCAGGGAATCAGAGGCGGGGAATCAGAGCTGGGGAATCAGAGGCGGGGAATCAGAGTTGGGGCATCAGAGGTGGGGAATTAGATATAGGGAAACAGAGGCGGGGAATCAGAGGCGGGGAAACAGAGGCGGGGAATCAGATATGGGGAATCAGAGGTGGGGAATCAGAGGCAGGGAATCAGATGTGCGGAATCAGAGATGGGGAATCAGAGGCAGGGAATCAGAAGCGGGGAATCAGAGGCCGGGAATCAGAGGCCGGGAATCAGATGCTGGGAATAAGAGGCCGGGAATCAGAGGAGGGGAATCAGAGTCCGGGAATCAGAGATGGGGATTCAGAGGCGGGGAATGAGATATGGAGAATCAGAGGCGGGGAATCAGAGGCGGGGAAACAGAGGTGGGGAATCAGATATGGGGAATCAGAGGTGGCGAATCAATGGTGGTGAATCAGAGATGGGGAATCAGAGGCGGGGAATCAGAGGCAGGGAATCAGATGCGGGGAATCAGAGGCGGGGAATCAGAGCTGGCGAATCAGAGGCTGGGAATCAGAGGTGGGCAATCAGAGGCGGGGAATCAGATATGGGGAATCAGAGGCGGGGAATCAGAGGCGGGGAAACAGAGGCGGGGAATCAAATATAGGGAATCAGAGGTGGGGAATCAGAGGTTGTGAATCAGAGATGGGGAATCAAGGCGGGGAATCAGAGGCAGGGAATCAGACGCGGGGAAACAGAGGCGGGGATTCAGAGCTGGGGAATCAGAGGCGGGGAATCAGAGTTGGGGAATCAGAGGCAGGGAATCAGATATGGGGAATCAGAGGTGGGGAATCAGAGGCAGGGAATCAGATGTGCGGAATTAGAGATGGGGAATCAGAGGCAGGGAATCAGAATCAGAAGAAGGGAATCAGAGGCCGGGAATCAGAGGCCGGAATCAGATGCTGGGAATCAGAGGCCTGGAATCAGAGGCGGGGAATCAGAGGCAGGGAATCAGATGCGGGGAATCAGACGCGGGGAATCAGAGCTGGGGAATCAGAGGCGGGGTATTAGAGTTGGGGAATCAGAGGCGGGGAATCAGATATGGGGAAACAGAGGTGGGGAATCAGAGGCGGGGAAACAGAGGCAGGGAATCAGATATGGGGAATCAGAGGTGGGGCATCAGAGGTTGTGAATCACAGATGGGGAATCAGAGGCGGGGAATCAGAGGCAGGGAATCAGACGCGGGGAATCAGAGGCGGGGATTCAGAGCTGGGGAATCAGAAGCGGGGAATCAGAGTTGGGGAATCAGAGGCGGGGAATCAGATATGGGGAATCAGAGGCAGGGAATCAGAGGCGTGGAATCAGAGGCAGGGAATCAGACGCGGGGAATCTGAGGCGGGGAATCAGAGCTGGGGAATCAGAGGTGGGGAATCAGAGTTGAGGAATCAGAGGCAGGGAATTGGATGTGCGGAATCAGAGAGGGGGAATCAGAGGTGGGGAATCAGAGGCGGTGAATCAGAGATGGGGAATCAGAGGCAGGGAATCAGAAGCGGGGAATCAGATGATGGGAATCAGAGGCCTGGAATCAGAGGCGGGGAATCAGAGGCAGGGAATCAGATGCGGGGAATCAGAGGCGGGGAATCAGAGCTGGGGAATCAGAGGCGGGGTATTAGAGTTGGGGAATCAGAGGCGGGGAATCAGATATGGGGAAACAGAGGTAGGGAATCAGAGGCGGGGAAACATAGGCAGGGAATCGGATGTGCGGAATCAGAGGTGGGGAATCAGAGGCCGTGAATCAGAGGTGGTGAATCAGAGATGGGGAATCAGAGGCGGGGAATCAGAGGCAGGGTATCAGACGCGGGGAATCAGAGGTGGGCAATCAGAGGCGGGGAATCAGATATGGGGAATCAGAGGCGGGGAATCAGAGGCGGGGAAACAGAGGCGGGGAATCAGATATGGGGAATCAGAGGTGGGGCATCAGAGGTTGTGAATCACAGATGGGGAATCAGAGGCGGGGAATCAGAGGCAGGGAATCAGACGCGGGGAATCAGAGGCGGGGATTCAGAGCTGGGGAATCAGAAGCGGGGAATCAGAGTTGGGGAATCAGAGGCGGGGAATCAGATATGGGGAATCAGAGGCAGGGAATCAGAGGCGGGGAATCAGAGGCAGGGAATCAGACGCGGGGAATCTGAGGCGGGGAATCAGAGCTGGGGAATCAGAGGTGGGGAATCAGAGTTGGGGAATCAGAGGCAGAGAATTGGATGTGCGGAATCAGAGATGGGGAATCAGAGGTGGGGAATCAGAGGCGGTGAATCAGAGATGGGGAATCAGAGGCGGGGAATCAGAGGCAGGAAATCAGACACGGGGATTCAGAGGCTGGGAATCAGAGGCAGGGAATCAGACGCGGGGAATCTGAGGCGGGGAATCAGAGCTGGGGAATCTGAGGCAGGGAATCAGAGTTGCGGATTCAGAGGCGGGGAATCAGATATGGGGAAACAGAGGCGGGGAATCAGAGGCGGGCAAACAGAGGCGGGGAATTAGATATGGGGAATCAGAGGTAGGGAATCAGAGGTGGTGAATCAGTGATGGGGAATCACAGGCGGGGAATCAGAGGCAGGGAATAGAACGCGGGGAATCAGAGGCAGGGAATCAGAGCTGGGGAATCAGAGGCGGGGAATCATAGTTGGGAATCAGAGGCGGGAATCAGATATGGGGAAACAGAGGCGGGGAATCAGAGGCGGGGAAACAGAGGCGGGGAATCAGATATGGGGAATCGGATGCAGGGAATCAGAGGCGGGGAATCAGAGCTGGGGAATCAGAGGCGGCGAATCAGAGTTGGGGCATCAGAGGTGGGGAATTAGATATAGGGAAACAGAGGCGGGGAATCAGAGGCGGGGAAACAGAGGCGGGGAATCAGATATGGGGAATCAGAGGTGGGGAATCAGAGGCAGGGAATCAGATGTGCGGAATCAGAGATGGGGAATAAGAGGCAGGGAATCAGAAGCGGGGAATCAGAGGCCGGGAATCAGAGGCCGGGAATCAGATGCTGGGAATAAGAGGCCGGGAATCAGAGGAGGGGAATCAGAGTCCGGGAATCAGTGATGGGGATTCAGAGGCGGGGAATGAGATATGGAGAATCAGAGGCGGGGAATCAGAGGCGGGGAAACAGAGGTGGGGAATCAGATATGGGGAATCAGAGGTGGCGAATCAAAGGCGGTGAATCAGAGATGGGGAATCAGAGGCGGGGAATCAGAGGCAGGGAATCAGATGCGGGGAATCAGAGGCGGGGAATCAGAGCTGGCGAATCAGAGGCTGGGAATCAGAGGTGGGCAATCAGAGGCGGGGAAACAGAGGCGGGGAATCAAATATAGGGAATCAGAGGTGGGGAATCAGAGGTTGTGAATCAGAGATGGGGAATCAAGGCGGGGAATCAGAGGCAGGGAATCAGACGCGGGGAAACAGAGGCGGGGATTCAGAGCTGGGGAATCAGAGGCGGGGAATCAGAGTTGGGGAATCAGAGGCAGGGAATCAGATATGGGGAATCAGAGGTGGGGAATCAGAGGCAGGGAATCAGATGTGCGGAATCAGAGATGGGGAATCAGAGGCAGGGAATCAGAATCAGAAGAAGGGAATCAGAGGCCGGGAATCAGAGGCCGGAATCAGATGCTGGGAATCAGAGGCCTGGAATCAGAGGCGGGGAATCAGAGGCAGGGAATCAGATGCGGGGAATCAGAGGCGGGGAATCAGAGCTGGGGAATCAGAGGCGGGGTATTAGAGTTGGGGAATCGGAGGCGGGGAATCAGATATGGGGAAACAGAGGTGGGGAATCAGAGGCGGGGAAACAGAGGTAGGGAATCAGATATGGGGAATCAGAGGTGGGGCATCAGAGGTTGTGAATCACAGATGGGGAATCAGAGGCGGGGAATCAGAGGCAGGGAATCAGACGCGGGGAATCAGAGGCGGGGATTCAGAGCTGGGGAATCAGAAGCGGGGAATCAGAGTTGGGGAATCAGAGGCGGGGAATCAGATATGGGGAATCAGAGGCAGGGAATCAGAGGCGGGGAATCAGAGGCAGGGAATCAGACGCGGGGAATCTGAGGCGGGGAATCAGAGCTGGGGAATCAGAGGTGGGGAATCAGAGTTGAGGAATCAGAGGCAGGGAATTGGATGTGCGGAATCAGAGAGGGGGAATCAGAGGTGGGGAATCAGAGGCGGTGAATCAGAGATGGGGAATCAGAGGCGGGGAATCAGAGGCAGGAAATCAGACACGGGGATTCAGAGGCTGGGAATCAGACGGGGGGAATCAAAGGCGGGGAATCAGAGCTGGGGAATCTGAGGCAGGGAATCAGAGTTGGGGATTCAGAGGCGGGGAATCAGATATGGGGAAACAGAGGCGGGGAATCAGAGGCGGGCAAACAGAGGCGGGGAATTAGATATGGGGAATCAGAGGTAGGGAATCAGAGGTGGTGAATCAGTGATGGGGAATCACAGGCGGGGAATCAGACGCAGGGAATAGGACGCGGGGAATCAGAGGCAGGGAATCAGAGCTGGGGAATCAGAGGAGGGGATTCATAGTTGGGAATCAGAGGCGGGAATCAGATATGGGGAAACAGAGGCGGGGAATCAGAGGCGGGGAAACAGAGGCGGGGAATCAGTTATGGGGAATCAGAAGTGGGGAATCAGAGGCAGGGAATCAGATGTGCGGAATCAGAGATGGGGAATAAGAGGCAGGGAATCAGAATCAGAAGCGGTGAATCAGAGGCCGGGAATCAGAGGCCGGGAATCAGATGCTGGGAATAAGAGGCCGGGAATCAGAGGTGGGGAATCAGAGGTGGCGAATCAAAGGCGGTGAATCAGAGATGGGGAATCAGAGGCGGGGAATCAGAGGCAGGGAATCAGATGCGGGGAATCAGAGGCGGGGAATCAGAGCTGGCGAATCAGAGGCGGGGAATCAGAGGTGGGCAATCAGAGGCGGGGAATCAGATATGGGGAATCAGAGGCGGGGAATCAGAGGCAGGGAAACAGAGGCGGGGAATCAAATATAGGGAATCAGAGGTGGGGAATCAGAGGTTGTGAATCAGAGATGGGGAATCAAGGCGGGGAATCAGAGGCAGGGAATCAGACACGGGGAATCAGAGGCGGGGATTCAGAGCTGGGGAATCAGAGGCGGGGAATCAGAGTTGGGGAATCAGAGGTGGGGAATCAGGGGCGGGGAATCAGAGGCGGGGAATCAGATATGGGGAATCAGAGGTGGGGAATCAGGGGCAGGGAATCAGTGGCAGGGAATCAGAGGCGGGGAATCAGAGGCGGGGAATCAGAGGCAGGGAATCAGACACGGGGAATCAGAGGCGGGGAATCAGAGATGGGGAATCAGAGGCGGGGAATCAGAGGCAGGGAATTGGACGCCGGGAATCAGAGTCGGGGAATCAGAGCTGGGGAATCAGAGGCGGGGAATCAGAGTTGGGGAATCAGAGGCGGGGACTCAGATATGGGGAAATAGAGGCGGGGAATCAGATATGGGGAATCAGAGGTGTGGAATCAGAGGTTGGGAATCAGAGGAAGGGAATCAGAGTCGGGGAAACAGAGGCGGGGAATCAGATATGTGGAATCAGAGGTGGCGAATCAAAAGCGGTGAAACAGAGATGGGGAATCAGGGCAGGGAATCAGAGGCAGGGAATCAAACACGGGGAATCAGAGCTGGGGAATCAGAGGCGGGGAATCAGAGTTGGGAATCAGAGGCGGGGAATCAGAGGCGGGGAAACAGAGGCGGGGAATCAGATATGGGGAATCAGAGGTGGGGAATCAGAGGTTGGGAATCAGAGGCAGGGAATCAGAGGCGGGGAATCAGAGGCGGGGAATCAGAGGAAGGGAATCAGATGTGCGGAATCGGAGATGGGGAATCAGAGGCAGGTAATCAGAGGCGGGGAATCAGAGGCGGGGAATCAGAGGCCGGGAATCAGATATGGGGAAACTGAGGCGGGGAATCCGAGGCGGGGAAACAGAGGCGGGGAGTCAGATATGGGGAATCAGAGGTGGGGAATCAGAGGTTGGGAATCAGAGGCAGGGAATCAGAGGCTTGGAATCAGATGCAGGGAATCAGATGCGGGGCATCAGAGGCGGGGAATCAGAGCTGGGGAATCAGAGGTGGGGAATCAGATTTGGGGAATCAGAGGTGGGGACTTAGATATTGGGAAACAGAGGCGGGGAATCAGAGGCGGGGAAACAGAGGCGGGGAATCAGATATGGGGAATCAGAGGCGGGGAATCAGAGGCAGGGAATCAGATGTGCGGAATCAGAGATGGGGAATCAGAGGCAGGGAATCAGAATCAGAAGCAGGGAATCAGAGGCCGGGAATCAGAGGCCGGAATCAGATGATGGGAATCAGAGGCCTGGAATCAGAGGCGGGGAATCAGAGGCAGGGAATCAGATGCGGGGAATCAGAGGCGGGGAATCAGAGCTGGGGAATCAGAGGCGGGGTATTAGAGTTGGGGAATCAGAGGCGGGGAATCAGATATGGGGAAACAGAGGTAGGGAATCAGAGGCGGGGAAACAGAGGCAGTGAATCAGATATGGGGAATCAGAGGCGGGGAATCAGAGGTGGGGAAACATAGGCAGGGAATCGGATGTGCGGAATCAGAGATGGGGAATCAGAGGCCGGGAATCAGAGGTGGTGAATCAGAGATGGGGAATCAGAGGCGGGGAATCAGAGGCAGGGTATCAGACGCGGGGAATCAGAGGTGGGCAATCAGAGGCGGGGAATTAGATATGGGGAATCAGAGGCGGGGAATCAGAGGCGGGGAAACAGAGGCGGGGAATCAGATATGGGGAATCAGAGTTGGGGCATCAGAGGTTGTGAATCACAGATGGGGAATCAGAGGCGGGGAATCAGAGGCAGGGAATCAGACGCGGGGAATCAGAGGCGGGGATTCAGAGCTGGGGAATCAGAAGCGGGGAATCAGAGTTGGGGAATCAGAGGCGGGGAATCAGATATGGGGAATCAGAGGCAGGGAATCAGAGGTGGGGAATCAGAGGCAGGGAATCAGACGCGGGGAATCTGAGGCGGGGAATCAGAGCTGGGGAATCAGAGGTGGGGAATCAGAGTTGGGGAATCAGAGGCAGGGAATTGGATGTGCGGAATCAGAGATGGGGAATCAGAGGTGGGGAATCAGAGGCGGTGAATCAGAGATGGGGAATCAGTGGCGGGGAATCAGAGGCAGGAAATCAGACACGGGGATTCAGAGGCTGGGAATCAGAGGCAGGGAATCAGACGCGGGGAATCTGAGGCGGGGAATCAGAGCTGGGGAATCTGAGGCAGGGAATCAGAGTTGGGGATTCAGAGGCGGGGAATCAGATATGGGGAAACAGAGGCGGGGAATCAGAGGCGGGCAAACAGAGGCGGGGAATTAGATATGGGGAATCAGAGGTAGGGAATCAGAGGTGGTGAATCAGTGATGGGGAATCACAGGCGGGGAATCAGAGGCAGGGAATAGAACGCGGGGAATCAGAGGCAGGGAATCAGAGCTGGGGAATCAGACGCGGGGAATCATAGTTGGGAATCAGAGGCGGGAATCAGATATGGGGAAACAGAGGCGGGGAATCAGAGGCGGGGAAACAGAGGCGGGGAATCAGATATGGGGAATCGGATGCAGGGAATCAGAGGCGGGGAATCAGAGCTGGGGAATCAGAGGCGGGGAATCAGAGTTGGGGCATCAGAGGTGGGGAATTAGATATAGGGAAACAGAGGCGGGGAATCAGAGGCGGGGAAACAGAGGCGGGGAATCAGATATGGGGAATCAGAGGTGGGGAATCAGAGGCAGGGAATCAGATGTGCGGAATCAGAGATGGGGAATCAGAGGCAGGGAATCAGAAGCGGGGAATCAGAGGCCGGGAATCAGAGGCCGGGAATCAGATGCTGGGAATAAGAGGCCGGGAATCAGAGGAGGGGAATCAGAGTCCGGGAATCAGAGATGGGGATTCAGAGGCGGGGAATGAGATATGGAGAATCAGAGGCGGGGAATCAGAGGCGGGGAAACAGAGGTGGGGAATCAGATATGGGGAATCAGAGGTGGCGAATCAATGGTGGTGAATCAGAGATGGGGAATCAGAGGCGGGGAATCAGAGGCAGGGAATCAGATGCGGGGAATCAGAGGCGGGGAATCAGAGCTGGCGAATCAGAGGCTGGGAATCAGAGGTGGGCAATCAGAGGCGGGGAATCAGATATGGGGAATCAGAGGCGGGGAATCAGAGGCGGGGAAACAGAGGCGGGGAATCAAATATAGGGAATCAGAGGTGGGGAATCAGAGGTTGTGAATCAGAGATGGGGAATCAAGGCGGGGAATCAGAGGCAGGGAATCAGACGCGGGGAAACAGAGGCGGGGATTCAGAGCTGGGGAATCAGAGGCGGGGAATCAGAGTTGGGGAATCAGAGGCAGGGAATCAGATATGGGGAATCAGAGGTGGGGAATCAGAGGCAGGGAATCAGATGTGCGGAATTAGAGATGGGGAATCAGAGGCAGGGAATCAGAATCAGAAGAAGGGAATCAGAGGCCGGGAATCAGAGGCCGGAATCAGATGCTGGGAATCAGAGGCCTGGAATCAGAGGCGGGGAATCAGAGGCAGGGAATCAGATGCGGGGAATCAGACGCGGGGAATCAGAGCTGGGGAATCAGAGGCGGGGTATTAGAGTTGGGGAATCAGAGGCGGGGAATCAGATATGGGGAAACAGAGGTGGGGAATCAGAGGCGGGGAAACAGAGGCAGGGAATCAGATATGGGGAATCAGAGGTGGGGCATCAGAGGTTGTGAATCACAGATGGGGAATCAGAGGCGGGGAATCAGAGGCAGGGAATCAGACGCGGGGAATCAGAGGCGGGGATTCAGAGCTGGGGAATCAGAAGCGGGGAATCAGAGTTGGGGAATCAGAGGCGGGGAATCAGATATGGGGAATCAGAGGCAGGGAATCAGAGGCGGGGAATCAGAGGCAGGGAATCAGACGCGGGGAATCTGAGGCGGGGAATCAGAGCTGGGGAATCAGAGGTGGGGAATCAGAGTTGAGGAATCAGAGGCAGGGAATTGGATGTGCGGAATCAGAGAGGGGGAATCAGAGGTGGGGAATCAGAGGCGGTGAATCAGAGATGGGGAATCAGAGGCGGGGAATCAGAGGCAGGAAATCAGACACGGGGATTCAGAGGCTGGGAATCAGACGGGGGGAATCAAAGGCGGGGAATCAGAGCTGGGGAATCTGAGGCAGGGAATCAGAGTTGGGGATTCAGAGGCGGGGAATCAGATATGGGGAAACAGAGGCGGGGAATCAGAGGCGGGCAAACAGAGGCGGGGAATTAGATATGGGGAATCAGAGGTAGGGAATCAGAGGCGGGGAATCAGAGCTGGGGAATCAGAGGCGGGGAATCAGAGTTGGGGCATCAGAGGTGGGGATTTAGATATAGGGAAACAGAGGCGGGGAATCAGAGGCGGGGAAACAGAGGCGGGGAATCAGATATGGGGAATCAGAGGTGGGGAATCAGAGGCAGGGAATCAGATGTGCGGAATCAGAGATGGGGAATAAGAGGCAGGGAATCAGAATCAGAAGCGGGGAATCAGAGGCCGGGAATCAGAGGCCGGGAATCAGATGCTGGGAATAAGAGGCCGGGAATCAGAGGTGGGGAATCAGATATGGGGAATCAGAGGTGGCGAATCAAAGGCGGTGAATCAGAGATGGGGAATCAGAGGCGGGGAATCAGAGGCAGGGAATCAGATGCGGGGAATCAGAGGCGGGGAATCAGAGCTGGCGAATCAGAGGCTGTGAATCAGAGGTGGGCAATCAGAGGCGGGGAATCAGATATGGGGAATCAGAGGCGGGGAATCAGAGGCGGGGAAACAGAGGCGGGGAATCAAATATAGGGAATCAGAGGTGGGGAATCAGAGGTTGTGAATCAGAGATGGGGAATCAAGGCGGGGAATCAGAGGCAGGGAATCAGACGCGGGGAATCAGAGGAGGGGATTCAGAGCTGGGGAATCAGAGGCGGGGAATCAGAGTTGGGGAATCAGAGGCAGCGAATCAGATATGGGGAATCAGAGGCGGGGAATCAGAGGCGGGGAAACAGAGGCGGGGAATCAGATGTGGGGAATCAGAGGTGGGGAATCAGGGGCAGGGAATCGGTGGCAGGGAATCAGAGGCGGGGAATCAGAGGAGGGGAATCAAAGGCAGGGAATCAGACACGGGGAATCAGAGGCAGGGAATCAGAGATGGGGAATCAGAGGCGGGGAATCAGAGGCAGGGAATCGGATGCCGGGAATCAGAGTCGGGGAATCAGAGCTGGGGAATCAGAGGCGGGGAATCAGAGGCAGGGAATCAGATGTGCGGAATCAGAGATGGGGAATCAGAGGCAGGGAATCAGAATCAGAAGCAGGGAATCAGAGGCCGGGAATCAGAGGCCGGAATCAGATGATGGGAATCAGAGGCCTGGAATCAGAGGCGGGGAATCAGAGGCAGGGAATCAGATGCGGGGAATCAGAGGCGGGGAATCAGAGCTGGGGAATCAGAGGCGGGGTATTAGAGTTGGGGAATCAGAGGCGGGGAATCAGATATGGGGAAACAGAGGTAGGGAATCAGAGGCGGGGAAACAGATGCAGGGAATCAGATATGGGGAATCAGAGGCGGGGAATCAGAGGTGGGGAAACATAGGCAGGGAATCGGATGTGCGGAATCAGAGATGGGGAATCAGAGGCCGGGAATCAGAGGTGGTGAATCAGAGATGGGGAATCAGAGGCGGGGAATCAGAGGCAGGGTATCAGACGCGGGGAATCAGAGGTGGGCAATCAGAGGCGGGGAATCAGATATGGGGAATCAGAGGCGGGGAATCAGAGGCGGGGAAACAGAGGCGGGGAATCAGATATGGGGAATCAGAGGTGGGGCATCAGAGGTTGTGAATCACAGATGGGGAATCAGAGGCGGGGAATCAGAGGCAGGGAATCAGACGCGGGGAATCAGAGGCGGGGATTCAGAGCTGGGGATTCAGAAGCGGGGAATCAGAGTTGGGGAATCAGAGGCGGGGAATCAGATATGGGGAATCAGAGGAAGGGAATCAGAGGTGGGGAATCAGAGGCAGGGAATCAGACGCGGGGAATCTGAGGCAGGGAATCAGAGCTGGGGAATCAGAGGTGGGGAATCAGAGTTGGGGAATCAGAGGCAGGGAATTGGATGTGCGGAATCAGACATGGGGAATCAGAGGTGGGGAATCAGAGGCGGTGAATCAGAGATGGGGAATCAGTGGCGGGGAATCAGAGGCAGGAAATCAGACACGGGGATTCAGAGGCTGGGAATCAGAGGCAGGGAATCAGACGCGGGGAATCTGAGGCGGGGAATCAGAGCTGGGGAATCTGAGGCAGGGAATCAGAGTTGGGGATTCAGAGGCGGGGAATCAGATATGGGGAAACAGAGGCGGGGAATCAGAGGCGGGCAAACAGAGGCGGGGAATTAGATATGGGGAATCAGAGGTAGGGAATCAGAGGTGGTGAATCAGTGATGGGGAATCACAGGCGGGGAATCAGAGGCAGGGAATAGAACGCGGGGAATCAGAGGCAGGGAATCAGAGCTGGGGAATCAGAGGCGGGGAATCATAGTTGGGAATCAGAGGCGGGAATCAGATATGGGGAAACAGAGGCGGGGAATCAGAGGCGGGGAAACAGAGGCGGGGAATCAGATATGGGGAATCGGATGCAGGGAATCAGAGGCGGGGAATCAGAGCTGGGGAATCAGAGGCGGGGAATCAGTGTTGGGGCATCAGAGGTGGGGAATTAGATATAGGGAAACAGAGGCGGGGAATCAGAGGCGGGGAAACAGAGGCGGGGAATCAGATATGGGGAATCAGAGGTGGGGAATCAGAGGCAGGGAATCAGATGTGCGGAATCAGAGATGGGGAATCAGAGGCAGGGAATCAGAAGCGGGGAATCAGAGGCCGGGAATCAGAGGCCGGGAATCAGAGGAGGGGAATCAGAGTCCGGGAATCAGAGATGGGGATTCAGAGGCGGGGAATGAGATATGGAGAATCAGAGGCGGGGAATCAGAGGCGGGGAAACAGAGGTGGGGAATCAGATATGGGGAATCAGAGGTGGCGAATCAAAGGTGGTGAATCAGAGATGGGGAATCAGAGGCGGGGAATCAGAGGCAGGGAATCAGATGCGGGGAATCAGAGGCGGGGAATCAGAGCTGGCGAATCAGAGGCTGGGAATCAGAGGTGGGCAATCAGAGGCGGGGAATCAGATATGGGGAATCAGAGGCGGGGAATCAGAGGCGGGGAAACAGAGGCGGGGAATCAAATATAGGGAATCAGAGGTGGGGAATCAGAGGTTGTGAATCAGAGATGGGGAATCAAGGCGGGGAATCAGAGGCAGGGAATCAGACGCGGGGAAACAGAGGCGGGGATTCAGAGCTGGGGAATCAGAGGCGGGGAATCAGAGTTGGGGAATCAGAGGCAGGGAATCAGATATGGGGAATCAGAGGTGGGGAATCAGAGGCAGGGAATCAGATGTGCGGAATTAGAGATGGGGAATCAGAGGCAGGGAATCAGAATCAGAAGAAGGGAATCAGAGGCCGGGAATCAGAGGCCGGAATCAGATGCTGGGAATCAGAGGCCTGGAATCAGAGGCGGGGAATCAGAGGCAGGGAATCAGATGCGGGGAATCAGACGCGGGGAATCAGAGCTGGGGAATCAGAGGCGGGGTATTAGAGTTGGGGAATCAGAGGCGGGGAATCAGATATGGGGAAACAGAGGTGGGGAATCAGAGGCGGGGAAACAGAGGCAGGGAATCAGATATGGGGAATCAGAGGTGGGGCATCAGAGGTTGTGAATCACAGATGGGGAATCAGAGGCGGGGAATCAGAGGCAGGGAATCAGACGCGGGGAATCAGAGGCGGGGATTCAGAGCTGGGGAATCAGAAGCGGGGAATAAGAGTTGGGGAATCAGAGGCGGGGAATCAGATATGGGGAATCAGAGGCAGGGAATCAGAGGCGGGGAATCAGAGGCAGGGAATCAGACGCGGGGAATCTGAGGCGGGGAATCAGAGCTGGGGAATCAGAGGTGGGGAATCAGAGTTGAGGAATCAGAGGCAGGGAATTGGATGTGCGGAATCAGAGAGGGGGAATCAGAGGTGGGGAATCAGAGGCGGTGAATCAGAGATGGGGAATCAGAGGCGGGGAATCAGAGGCAGGAAATCAGACACGGGGATTCAGAGGCTGGGAATCAGACGGGGGGAATCAAAGGCGGGGAATCAGAGCTGGGGAATCTGAGGCAGGGAATCAGAGTTGGGGATTCAGAGGCGGGGAATCAGATATGGGGAAACAGATGCGGGGAATCAGAGGCGGGCAAACAGAGGCGGGGAATTAGATATGGGGAATCAGAGGTAGGGAATCAGAGGCGGGGAATCAGAGCTGGGGAATCAGAGGCGGGGAATCAGAGTTGGGGCATCAGAGGTGGGGAATTAGATATAGGGAAACAGAGGCGGGGAATCAGAGGCGGGGAAACAGAGGCGGGGAATCAGATATGGGGAATCAGAGGTGGGGAATCAGAGGCAGGGAATCAGATGTGCGGAATCAGAGATGGGGAATAAGAGGCAGGGAATCAGAATCAGAAGCGGGGAATCAGAGGCCGGGAATCAGAGGCCGGGAATCAGATGCTGGGAATAAGAGGCCGGGAATCAGAGGTGGGGAATCAGATATGGGGAATCAGAGGTGGCGAATCAAAGGCGGTGAATCAGATGTGGGGAATCAGAGGTGGGGAATCAGGGGCAGGGAATCGGTGGCCGGGAATCAGAGGCGGGGAATCAGAGGCGGGGAATCAAAGGCAGGGAATCAGACACGGGGAATCAGAGGCGGGGAATCAGAGATGGGGAATCAGAGGCGGGGAATCAGAGGCAGGGAATCGGATGCCGGGAATCAGAGTCGGGGAATCAGAGCTGGGGAATCAGAGGCGGGGAATCAGAGTTGGGGAATCAGAGGCGGGGAATCAGATATGGGGAAATAGAGGCGGGGAATCAGATATGGGGAATCAGAGGTGTGGAATCAGAGGTTGGGAATCAGAGGCAGGGAATCAGAGTCGGGGAAACAGAGGCGGGGAATCAGATATGGGGAATCAGAAGTGGCGAATCAAAGGCGGTGAAACAGAGATGGGGAATCAGGGCAGGGAATCAGAGGCAGGGAATCAAACACGGGGAATCAGAGCTGGGGAATCAGAGGCGGGGAATCAGAGTTGGGAATCAGAGGCGGGGAATCAGAGGCGGGGAAACAGAGGCGGGGAATCAGATATGGGGAATCAGAGGTGGGGAATCCGAGGTTGGGAATCAGAGGCAGGGAATCAGAGGTGGAAAATCAGAGGCGGGGAATCAGAGGAAGAGAATCAGATGTGCGGAATCGGAGATGGGGAATCAGAGGCAGGGAATCAGAGGCGGGGAATCAGAGGCGGGGAATCAGAGGCCGGGAATCAGATATGGGGAAACAGAGGCGGGGAATCCGAGGCGGGGAAACAGAGGCGGGGAATCAGATATGGGGAGTCAGAGGTGGGGCATCAGAGGTTGGGATTCAGAGGCAGGGAATCAGAGGCTTGGAATCAGATGCAGGGAATCAGATGCGGGGAATCAGAGGCGGGGAATCAGAGCTGGGGAATCAGAGGTGGGGAATCAGATATGGGGAATCAGAGGCGGGGACTTAGATATTGGGAAACAGAGGCTGGGAATCAGAGGCGGGGAAACCCAGGCGGGGAATCAGATATGGGGAATCAGAGATGGGGAAGCAGAGGCAGGGAATCAGAATCAGAAGCAGGGAATCAGAGGCCGGGAATCAGAGGCCGGAATCAGATGCTGGGAATCAGAGGCCTGGAATCAGAGGCGGGGAATCAGAGGCAGTGAATCCGATGCGGGGAATCAGAGGCGGGGAATCAGAGCTGGGGAATCAGAGGCGGGGTATTAGAGTGTGGGAATCAGAGGCGGGGAATCAGATATGGGGAAACAGAGGTGGGGAATCAGAGGTGGGGAATCAGAGGCGGGGAAACAGAGGCAGGGAATCAGATATGGGGAATCAGAGGTGGGGCATCAGAGGTTGTGAATCACAGATGGGGAATCAGAGGCGGGGAATCAGAGGCAGGGAATCAGACGCGGGGAATCAGAGGCGGGGATTCAGAGCTGGGGAATCAGAAGCGGGGAATCAGAGTTGGGGAATCAGAGGCGGGGAATCAGATATGGGGAATCAGAGGCAGGGAATCAGAGGCGGGGAATCAGAGGCAGGGAATCAGACGCGGGGAATCTGAGGCGGGGAATCAGAGCTGGGGAATCAGAGGTGGGGAATCAGAGTTGAGGAATCAGAGGCAGGGAATTGGATGTGCGGAATCAGAGAGGGGGAATCAGAGGTGGGGAATCAGAGGCGGTGAATCAGAGATGGGGAATCAGAGGCGGGGAATCAGAGGCAGGAAATCAGACACGGGGATTCAGAGGCTGGGAATCAGACGGGGGGAATCAAAGGCGGGGAATCAGAGCTGGGGAATCTGAGGCAGGGAATCAGAGTTGGGGATTCAGAGGCGGGGAATCAGATATGGGGAAACAGAGGCGGGGAATCAGAGGCGGGCAAACAGAGGCGGGGAATTAGATATGGGGAATCAGAGGTAGGGAATCAGAGGCGGGGAATCAGAGCTGGGGAATCAGAGGCGGGGAATCAGAGTTGGGGCATCAGAGGTGGGGAATTAGATATAGGGAAACAGAGGCGGGGAATCAGAGGCGGGGAAACAGAGGCGGGGAATCAGATATGGGGAATCAGAGGTGGGGAATCAGAGGCAGGGAATCAGATGTGCGGAATCAGAGATGGGGAATAAGAGGCAGGGAATCAGAATCAGAAGCGGGGAATCAGAGGCCGAGAATCAGAGGCCGGGAATCAGATGCTGGGAATAAGAGGCCGGGAATCAGAGGTGGGGAATCAGATATGGGGAATCAGAGGTGGCGAATCAAAGGCGGTGAATCAGAGATGGGGAATCAGAGGCGGGGAATCAGAGGCAGGGAATCAGATGCGGGGAATCAGAGGCGGGGAATCAGAGCTGGCGAATCAGAGGCTGTGAATCAGAGGTGGGCAATCAGAGGCGGGGAATCAGATATGGGGAATCAGAGGCAGGGAATCAGAGGCGGGGAAACAGAGGCGGGGAATCAAATATAGGGAATCAGAGGTGGGGAATCAGAGGTTGTGAATCAGAGATGGGGAATCAAGGCGGGGAATCAGAGGCAGGGAATCAGACGCGGGGAATCAGAGGAGGGGATTCAGAGCTGGGGAATCAGAGGCAGGGAATCAGAGTTGGGGAATCAGAGGCAGCGAATCAGATATGGGGAATCAGAGGCGGGGAATCAGAGGCGGGGAAACAGAGGCGGGGAATCAGATGTGGGGAATCAGAGGTGGGGAATCAGGGGCAGGGAATCGGTGGCAGGGAATCAGAGGCGGGGAATCAGAGGCGGGGAATCAGAGGCGGGGAATCAGAGGCAGGGAATCGGATGCCGGGAATCAGAGTCGGGGAATCAGAGCTGGGGAATCAGAGGCGGGGAATCAGAGGCAGGGAATCAGATGTGCGGAATCAGAGATGGGGAATCAGAGGCAGGGAATCAGAATCAGAAGCAGGGAATCAGAGGCCGGGAATCAGAGGCCGGAATCAGATGATGGGAATCAGAGGCCTGGAATCAGAGGCGGGGAATCAGAGGCAGGGAATCAGATGCGGGGAATCAGAGGCGGGGAATCAGAGCTGGGGAATCAGAGGCGGGGTATTAGAGTTGGGGAATCAGAGGCGGGGAATCAGATATGGGGAAACAGAGGTAGGGAATCAGAGGCGGGGAAACAGAGGCAGGGAATCAGATATGGGGAATCAGAGGCGGGGAATCAGAGGTGGGGAAACATAGGCAGGGAATCGGATGTGCGGAATCAGAGATGGGGAATCAGAGGCCGGGAATCAGAGGTGGTGAATCAGAGATGGGGAATCAGAGGCGGGGAATCAGAGGCAGGGTATCAGACGCGGGGAATCAGAGGTGGGCAATCAGAGGCGGGGAATCAGATATGGGGAATCAGAGGCGGGGAATCAGAGGCGGGGAAACAGAGGCGGGGAATCAGATATGGGGAATCAGAGGTGGGGCATCAGAGGTTGTGAATCACAGATGGGGAATCAGAGGCGGGGAATCAGAGGCAGGGAATCAGACGCGGGGAATCAGAGGCGGGGATTCAGAGCTGGGGAATCAGAAGCGGGGAATCAGAGTTGGGGAATCAGAGGCGGGGAATCAGATATGGGGAATCAGAGGAAGGGAATCAGAGGTGGGGAATCAGAGGCAGGGAATCAGACGCGGGGAATCTGAGGCGGGGAATCAGAGCTGGGGAATCAGAGTTGGGGAATCAGAGTTGGGGAATCAGAGGCAGGGAATTGGATGTGCGGAATCAGAGATGGGGAATCAGAGGTGGGGAATCAGAGGCGGTGAATCAGAGATGGGGAATCAGTGGCGGGGAATCAGAGGCAGGAAATCAGACACGGGGATTCAGAGGCTGGGAATCAGAGGCAGGGAATCAGACGCGGGGAATCTGAGGCGGGGAATCAGAGCTGGGGAATCTGAGGCAGGGAATCAGAGTTGGGGATTCAGAGGCGGGGAATCAGATATGGGGAAACAGAGGCGGGGAATCAGAGGCGGGCAAACAGAGGCGGGGAATTAGATATGGGGAATCAGAGGTAGGGAATCAGAGGTGGTGAATCAGTGATGGGGAATCACAGGCGGGGAATCAGAGGCAGGGAATAGAACGCGGGGAATCAGAGGCAGGGAATCAGAGCTGGGGAATCAGAGGCGGGGAATCATAGTTGGGAATCAGAGGCGGGAATCGGATATGGGGAAACAGAGGCGGGGAATCAGAGGCGGGGAAACAGAGGCGGGGAATCAGATATGGGGAATCGGATGCAGGGAATCAGAGGCGGGGAATCAGAGCTGGGGAATCAGAGGCGGGGAATCAGAGTTGGGGCATCAGAGGTGGGGAATTAGATATAGGGAAACAGAGGCGGGGAATCAGAGGCGGGGAAACAGAGGCGGGGAATCAGATATGGGGAATCAGAGGTGGGGAATCAGAGGCAGGGAATCAGATGTGCGGAATCAGAGATGGGGAATCAGAGGCAGGGAATCAGAAGCGGGGAATCAGAGGCCGGGAATCAGAGGCCGGGAATCAGAGGAGGGGAATCAGAGTCCGGGAATCAGAGATGGGGATTCAGAGGCGGGGAATGAGATATGGAGAATCAGAGGCGGGGAATCAGAGGCGGGGAAACAGAGGTGGGGAATCAGATATGGGGAATCAGAGGTGGCGAATCAAAGGTGGTGAATCAGAGATGGGGAATCAGAGGCGGGGAATCAGAGGCAGGGAATCAGATGCGGGGAATCAGAGGCGGGGAATCAGAGCTGGCGAAACAGAGGCTGGGAATCAGAGGTTGGCAATCAGAGGCGGGGAATCAGATATGGGGAATCAGAGGCGGGGAATCAGAGGCGGGGAAACAGAGGCGGGGAATCAAATATAGGGAATCAGAGGTGGGGAATCAGAGGTTGTGAATCAGAGATGGGGAATCAAGGCGGGGAATCAGAGGCAGGGAATCAGACGCGGGGAAACAGAGGCGGGGATTCAGAGCTGGGGAATCAGAGGCGGGGAATCAGAGTTGGGGAATCAGAGGCAGGGAATCAGATATGGGGAATCAGAGGTGGGGAATCAGAGGCAGGGAATCAGATGTGCGGAATTAGAGATGGGGAATAGGAGGCAGGGAATCAGAATCAGAAGAAGGGAATCAGAGGCCGGGAATCAGAGGCCGGAATCAGATGCTGGGAATCAGAGGCCTGGAATCAGAGGCGGGGAATCAGAGGCAGGGAATCAGATGAGGGGAATCAGACGCGGGGAATCAGAGCTGGGGAATCAGAGGCGGGGTATTAGAGTTGGGGAATCAGAGGCGGGGAATCAGATATGGGGAAACAGAGGTGGGGAATCAGAGGCGGGGAAACAGAGGCAGGGAATCAGAGATGGGGAATCAGAGGCGGGGAATCAGAGGCAGGGAATCGGATGCCGGGAATCAGAGTCGGGGAATCAGAGCTGGGGAATCAGAGGCGGGGAATCAGAGGCAGGGAATCAGATGTGCGGAATCAGAGATGGGGAATCAGAGGCAGGGAATCAGAATCAGAAGCAGGGAATCAGAGGCCGGGAATCAGAGGCCGGAATCAGATGATGGGAATCAGAGGCCTGGAATCAGAGGCGGGGAATCAGAGGCAGGGAATCAGATGCGGGGAATCAGAGGCGGGGAATCAGAGCTGGGGAATCAGAGGCGGGGTATTAGAGTTGGGGAATCAGAGGCGGGGAATCAGATATGGGGAAACAGAGGTAGGGAATCAGAGGCGGGGAAACAGAGGCAGGGAATCAGATATGGGGAATCAGAGGCAGGGAATCAGAGGTGGGGAAACATAGGCAGGGAATCGGATGTGCGGAATCAGAGATGGGGAATCAGAGGCCGGGAATCAGAGGTGGTGAATCAGAGATGGGGAATCAGAGGCGGGGAATCAGAGGCAGGGTATCAGACGCGGGGAATCAGAGGTGGGCAATCAGAGGCGGGGAATCAGATATGGGGAATCAGAGGCGGGGAATCAGAGGCGGGGAAACAGAGGCGGGGAATCAGATATGGGGAATCAGAGGTGGGGCATCAGAGGTTGTGAATCACAGATGGGGAATCAGAGGCGGGGAATCAGAGGCAGGGAATCAGACGCGGGGAATCAGAGGCGGGGATTCAGAGCTGGGGAATCAGAAGCGGGGAATCAGAGTTGGGGAATCAGAGGCGGGGAATCAGATATGGGGAATCAGAGGAAGGGAATCAGAGGTGGGGAATCAGAGGCAGGGAATCAGACGCGGGGAATCTGAGGCGGGGAATCAGAGCTGGGGAATCAGAGGTGGGGAATCAGAGTTGGGGAATCAGAGGCAGGGAATTGGATGTGCGGAATCAGAGATGGGGAATCAGAGGTGGGGAATCAGAGGCGGTGAATCAGAGATGGGGAATCAGTGGCGGGGAATCAGAGGCAGGAAATCAGACACGGGGATTCAGAGGCTGGGAATCAGAGGCAGGGAATCAGACGCGGGGAATCTGAGGCGGGGAATCAGAGCTGGGGAATCTGAGGCAGGGAATCAGAGTTGGGGATTCAGAGGCGGGGAATCAGATATGGGGAAACAGAGGCGGGGAATCAGAGGCGGGCAAACAGAGGCGGGGAATTAGATATGGGGAATCAGAGGTAGGGAATCAGAGGTGGTGAATCAGTGATGGGGAATCACAGGCGGGGAATCAGAGGCAGGGAATAGAACGCGGGGAATCAGAGGCAGGGAATCAGAGCTGGGGAATCAGAGGCGGGGAATCATAGTTGGGAATCAGAGGCGGGAATCAGATATGGGGAAACAGAGGCGGGGAATCAGAGGCGGGGAAACAGAGGCGGGGAATCAGATATGGGGAATCGGATGCAGGGAATCAGAGGCGGGGAATCAGAGCTGGGGAATCAGAGGCGGGGAATCAGAGTTGGGGCATCAGAGGTGGGGAATTAGATATAGGGAAACAGAGGCGGGGAATCAGAGGCGGGGAAACAGAGGCGGGGAATCAGATATGGGGAATCAGAGGTGGGGAATCAGAGGCAGGGAATCAGATGTGCGGAATCAGAGATGGGGAATCAGAGGCAGGGAATCAGAAGCGGGGAATCAGAGGCCGGGAATCAGAGGCCGGGAATCAGAGGAGGGGAATCAGAGTCCGGGAATCAGAGATGGGGATTCAGAGGCGGGGAATGAGATATGGAGAATCAGAGGCGGGGAATCAGAGGCGGGGAAACAGAGGTGGGGAATCAGATATGGGGAATCAGAGGTGGCGAATCAAAGGTGGTGAATCAGAGATGGGGAATCAGAGGCGGGGAATCAGAGGCAGGGAATCAGATGCGGGGAATCAGAGGCGGGGAATCAGAGCTGGCGAATCAGAGGCTGGGAATCAGAGGTTGGCAATCAGAGGCGGGGAATCAGATATGGGGAATCAGAGGCGGGGAATCAGAGGCGGGGAAACAGAGGCGGGGAATCAAATATAGGGAATCAGAGGTGGGGAATCAGAGGTTGTGAATCAGAGATGGGGAATCAAGGCGGGGAATCAGAGGCAGGGAATCAGACGCGGGGAAACAGAGGCGGGGATTCAGAGCTGGGGAATCAGAGGCGGGGAATCAGAGTTGGGGAATCAGAGGCAGGGAATCAGATATGGGGAATCAGAGGTGGGGAATCAGAGGCAGGGAATCAGATGTGCGGAATTAGAGATGGGGAATAGGAGGCAGGGAATCAGAATCAGAAGAAGGGAATCAGAGGCCGGGAATCAGAGGCCGGAATCAGATGCTGGGAATCAGAGGCCTGGAATCAGAGGCGGGGAATCAGAGGCAGGGAATCAGATGAGGGGAATCAGACGCGGGGAATCAGAGCTGGGGAATCAGAGGCGGGGTATTAGAGTTGGGGAATCAGAGGCGGGGAATCAGATATGGGGAAACAGAGGTGGGGAATCAGAGGCGGGGAAACAGAGGCAGGGAATCAGATATGGGGAATCAGAGGTGGGGCATCAGAGGTTGTGAATCACAGATGGGGAATCAGAGGCGGGGAATCAGAGGCAGGAAATCAGACACGGGGATTCAGAGGCTGGGAATCAGAGGCAGGGAATCAGACGCGGGGAATCTGAGGCGGGGAATCAGAGCTGGGGAATCTGAGGCAGGGAATCAGAGTTGGGGATTCAGAGGCGGGGAATCAGATATGGGGAAACAGAGGCGGGGAATCAGAGGCGGGCAAACAGAGGCGGGGAATTAGATATGGGGAATCAGAGGTAGGGAATCAGAGGTGGTGAATCAGTGATGGGGAATCACAGGCGGGGAATCAGAGGCAGGGAATAGAACGCGGGGAATCAGAGGCAGGGAATCAGAGCTGGGGAATCAGAGGCGGGGAATCATAGTTGGGAATCAGAGGCGGGAATCAGATATGGGGAAACAGAGGCGGGGAATCAGAGGCGGGGAAACAGAGGCGGGGAATCAGATATGGGGAATCGGATGCAGGGAATCAGAGGCGGGGAATCAGAGCTGGGGAATCAGAGGCGGGGAATCAGAGTTGGGGCATCAGAGGTGGGGAATTAGATATAGGGAAACAGAGGCGGGGAATCAGAGGCGGGGAAACAGAGGCGGGGAATCAGATATGGGGAATCAGAGGTGGGGAATCAGAGGCAGGGAATCAGATGTGCGGAATCAGAGATGGGGAATCAGAGGCAGGGAATCAGAAGCGGGGAATCAGAGGCCGGGAATCAGAGGCCGGGAATCAGAGGAGGGGAATCAGAGTCCGGGAATCAGAGATGGGGATTCAGAGGCGGGGAATGAGATATGGAGAATCAGAGGCGGGGAATCAGAGGCGGGGAAACAGAGGTGGGGAATCAGATATGGGGAATCAGAGGTGGCGAATCAAAGGTGGTGAATCAGAGATGGGGAATCAGAGGCGGGGAATCAGAGGCAGGGAATCAGATGCGGGGAATCAGAGGCGGGGAATCAGAGCTGGCGAATCAGAGGCTGGGAATCAGAGGTTGGCAATCAGAGGCGGGGAATCAGATATGGGGAATCAGAGGCGGGGAATCAGAGGCGGGGAAACAGAGGCGGGGAATCAAATATAGGGAATCAGAGGTGGGGAATCAGAGGTTGTGAATCAGAGATGGGGAATCAAGGCGGGGAATCAGAGGCAGGGAATCAGACGCGGGGAAACAGAGGCGGGGATTCAGAGCTGGGGAATCAGAGGCGGGGAATCAGAGTTGGGGAATCAGAGGCAGGGAATCAGATATGGGGAATCAGAGGTGGGGAATCAGAGGCAGGGAATCAGATGTGCGGAATTAGAGATGGGGAATAGGAGGCAGGGAATCAGAATCAGAAGAAGGGAATCAGAGGCCGGGAATCAGAGGCCGGAATCAGATGCTGGGAATCAGAGGCCTGGAATCAGAGGCGGGGAATCAGAGGCAGGGAATCAGATGAGGGGAATCAGACGCGGGGAATCAGAGCTGGGGAATCAGAGGCGGGGTATTAGAGTTGGGGAATCAGAGGCGGGGAATCAGATATGGGGAAACAGAGGTGGGGAATCAGAGGCGGGGAAACAGAGGCAGGGAATCAGAGATGGGGAATCAGAGGCGGGGAATCAGAGGCAGGGAATCGGATGCCGGGAATCAGAGTCGGGGAATCAGAGCTGGGGAATCAGAGGCGGGGAATCAGAGGCAGGGAATCAGATGTGCGGAATCAGAGATGGGGAATCAGAGGCAGGGAATCAGAATCAGAAGCAGGGAATCAGAGGCCGGGAATCAGAGGCCGGAATCAGATGATGGGAATCAGAGGCCTGGAATCAGAGGCGGGGAATCAGAGGCAGGGAATCAGATGCGGGGAATCAGAGGCGGGGAATCAGAGCTGGGGAATCAGAGGCGGGGTATTAGAGTTGGGGAATCAGAGGCGGGGAATCAGATATGGGGAAACAGAGGTAGGGAATCAGAGGCGGGGAAACAGAGGCAGGGAATCAGATATGGGGAATCAGAGGCGGGGAATCAGAGGTGGGGAAACATAGGCAGGGAATCGGATGTGCGGAATCAGAGATGGGGAATCAGAGGCCGGGAATCAGAGGTGGTGAATCAGAGATGGGGAATCAGAGGCGGGGAATCAGAGGCAGGGTATCAGACGCGGGGAATCAGAGGTGGGCAATCAGAGGCGGGGAATCAGATATGGGGAATCAGAGGCGGGGAATCAGAGGCGGGGAAACAGAGGCGGGGAATCAGATATGGGGAATCAGAGGTGGGGCATCAGAGGTTGTGAATCACAGATGGGGAATCAGAGGCGGGGAATCAGAGGCAGGGAATCAGACGCGGGGAATCAGAGGCGGGGATTCAGAGCTGGGGAATCAGAAGCGGGGAATCAGAGTTGGGGAATCAGAGGCGGGGAATCAGATATGGGGAATCAGAGGAAGGGAATCAGAGGTGGGGAATCAGAGGCAGGGAATCAGACGCGGGGAATCTGAGGCGGGGAATCAGAGCTGGGGAATCAGAGGTGGGGAATCAGAGTTGGGGAATCAGAGGCAGGGAATTGGATGTGCGGAATCAGAGATGGGGAATCAGAGGTGGGGAATCAGAGGCGGTGAATCAGAGATGGGGAATCAGTGGCGGGGAATCAGAGGCAGGAAATCAGACACGGGGATTCAGAGGCTGGGAATCAGAGGCAGGGAATCAGACGCGGGGAATCTGAGGCGGGGAATCAGAGCTGGGGAATCTGAGGCAGGGAATCAGAGTTGGGGATTCAGAGGCGGGGAATCAGATATGGGGAAACAGAGGCGGGGAATCAGAGGCGGGCAAACAGAGGCGGGGAATTAGATATGGGGAATCAGAGGTAGGGAATCAGAGGTGGTGAATCAGTGATGGGGAATCACAGGCGGGGAATCAGAGGCAGGGAATAGAACGCGGGGAATCAGAGGCAGGGAATCAGAGCTGGGGAATCAGAGGCGGGGAATCATAGTTGGGAATCAGAGGCGGGAATCAGATATGGGGAAACAGAGGCGGGGAATCAGAGGCGGGGAAACAGAGGCGGGGAATCAGATATGGGGAATCGGATGCAGGGAATCAGAGGCGGGGAATCAGAGCTGGGGAATCAGAGGCGGGGAATCAGAGTTGGGGCATCAGAGGTGGGGAATTAGATATAGGGAAACAGAGGCGGGGAATCAGAGGCGGGGAAACAGAGGCGGGGAATCAGATATGGGGAATCAGAGGTGGGGAATCAGAGGCAGGGAATCAGATGTGCGGAATCAGAGATGGGGAATCAGAGGCAGGGAATCAGAAGCGGGGAATCAGAGGCCGGGAATCAGAGGCCGGGAATCAGAGGAGGGGAATCAGAGTCCGGGAATCAGAGATGGGGATTCAGAGGCGGGGAATGAGATATGGAGAATCAGAGGCGGGGAATCAGAGGCGGGGAAACAGAGGTGGGGAATCAGATATGGGGAATCAGAGGTGGCGAATCAAAGGTGGTGAATCAGAGATGGGGAATCAGAGGCGGGGAATCAGAGGCAGGGAATCAGATGCGGGGAATCAGAGGCGGGGAATCAGAGCTGGCGAATCAGAGGCTGGGAATCAGAGGTTGGCAATCAGAGGCGGGGAATCAGATATGGGGAATCAGAGGCGGGGAATCAGAGGCGGGGAAACAGAGGCGGGGAATCAAATATAGGGAATCAGAGGTGGGGAATCAGAGGTTGTGAATCAGAGATGGGGAATCAAGGCGGGGAATCAGAGGCAGGGAATCAGACGCGGGGAAACAGAGGCGGGGATTCAGAGCTGGGGAATCAGAGGCGGGGAATCAGAGTTGGGGAATCAGAGGCAGGGAATCAGATATGGGGAATCAGAGGTGGGGAATCAGAGGCAGGGAATCAGATGTGCGGAATTAGAGATGGGGAATAGGAGGCAGGGAATCAGAATCAGAAGAAGGGAATCAGAGGCCGGGAATCAGAGGCCGGAATCAGATGCTGGGAATCAGAGGCCTGGAATCAGAGGCGGGGAATCAGAGGCAGGGAATCAGATGAGGGGAATCAGACGCGGGGAATCAGAGCTGGGGAATCAGAGGCGGGGTATTAGAGTTGGGGAATCAGAGGCGGGGAATCAGATATGGGGAAACAGAGGTGGGGAATCAGAGGCGGGGAAACAGAGGCAGGGAATCAGATATGGGGAATCAGAGGTGGGGCATCAGAGGTTGTGAATCACAGATGGGGAATCAGAGGCGGGGAATCAGAGGCAGGGAATCAGACGCGGGGAATCAGAGGCGGGGATTCAGAGCTGGGGAATCAGAAGCGGGGAATAAGAGTTGGGGAATCAGGGGCAGGGAATCAGAGGCGGGGAATCAGAGGCAGGGAATCAGACGCGGGGAATCTGAGGCGGGGAATCAGAGCTGGGGAATCAGAGGTGGGGAATCAGAGTTGAGGAATCAGAGGCAGGGAATTGGATGTGCGGAATCAGAGAGGGGGAATCAGAGGTGGGGAATCAGAGGCGGTGAATCAGAGATGGGGAATCAGAGGCGGGGAATCAGAGGCAGGAAATCAGACACGGGGATTCAGAGGCTGGGAATCAGACGGGGGGAATCAAAGGCGGGGAATCAGAGCTGGGGAATCTGAGGCAGGTAATCAGAGTTGGGGATTCAGAGGCGGGGAATCAGATATGGGGAAACAGAGGCGGGGAATCAGAGGCGGGCAAACAGAGGCGGGGAATTAGATATGGGGAATCAGAGGTAGGGAATCAGAGGCGGGGAATCAGAGCTGGGGAATCAGAGGCGGGGAATCAGAGTTGGGGCATCAGAGGTGGGGAATTAGATATAGGGAAACAGAGGCGGGGAATCAGAGGCGGGGAAACAGAGGCGGGGAATCAGATATGGGGAATCAGAGGTGGGGAATCAGAGGCAGGGAATCAGATGTGCGGAATCAGAGATGGGGAATAAGAGGCAGGGAATCAGAATCAGAAGCGGGGAATCAGAGGCCGGGAATCAGAGGCCGGGAATCAGATGCTGGGAATAAGAGGCCGGGAATCAGAGGTGGGGAATCAGATATGGGGAATCAGAGGTGGCGAATCAAAGGCGGTGAATCAGAGATGGGGAATCAGAGGCGGGGAATCAGAGGCAGGGAATCAGATGCGGGGAATCAGAGGCGGGGAATCAGAGCTGGCGAATCAGAGGCTGTGAATCAGAGGTGGGCAATCAGAGGCGGGGAATCAGATATGGGGAATCAGAGGCGGGGAATCAGAGGCGGGGAAACAGAGGCGGGGAATCAAATATAGGGAATCAGAGTTGGGGAATCAGAGGTTGTGAATCAGAGATGGGGAATCAAGGCGGGGAATCAGAGGCAGGGAATCAGACGCGGGGAATCAGAGGAGGGGATTCAGAGCTGGGGAATCGGAGGCGGGGAATCAGAGTTGGGGAATCAGAGGCAGCGAATCAGATATGGGGAATCAGAGGCGGGGAATCAGAGGCGGGGAAACAGAGGCGGGGAATCAGATGTGGGGAATCAGAGGTGGGGAATCAGGGGCAGGGAATCGGTGGCAGGGAATCAGAGGCGGGGAATCAGAGGCGGGGAATCAAAGGCAGGGAATCAGACACGGGGAATCAGAGGCGGGGAATCAGAGATGGGGAATCAGAGGCGGGGAATCAGAGGCAGGGAATCGGATGCCGGGAATCAGAGTCGGGGAATCAGAGCTGGGGAATCAGAGGCGGGGAATCAGAGTTGGGGAATCAGAGGCGGGGAATCAGATATGGGGAAATAGAGGCGGGGAATCAGATATGGGGAATCAGAGGTGGCGAATCAAAGGTGGTGAATCAGAGATGGGGAATCAGAGGCGGGGAATCAGAGGCAGGGAATCAGATGCGGGGAATCAGAGGCGGGGAATCAGAGCTGGCGAAACAGAGGCTGGGAATCAGAGGTGGGCAATCAGAGGCGGGGAATCAGATATGGGGAATAAGAGGCGGGGAATCAGAGGCGGGGAAACAGAGGCGGGGAATCAAATATAGGGAATCAGAGGTGGGGAATCAGAGGTTGTGAATCAGAGATGGGGAATCAAGGCGGGGAATCAGAGGCAGGGAATCAGACGCGGGGAAACAGAGGCGGGGATTCAGAGCTGGGGAATCAGAGGCGGGGAATCAGAGTTGGGGAATCAGAGGCAGGGAATCAGATATGGGGAATCAGAGGTGGGGAATCAGAGGCAGGGAATCAGATGTGCGGAATTAGAGATGGGGAATCAGAGGCAGGGAATCAGAATCAGAAGAAGGGAATCAGAGGCCGGGAATCAGAGGCCGGAATCAGATGCTGGGAATCAGAGGCCTGGAATCAGAGGCGGGGAATCAGAGGCAGGGAATCAGATGCGGGGAATCAGACGCGGGGAATCAGAGCTGGGGAATCAGAGGCGGGGTATTAGAGTTGGGGAATCAGAGGCGGGGAATCAGATATGGGGAAACAGAGGTGGGGAATCAGAGGCGGGGAAACAGAGGCAGGGAATCAGATATGGGGAATCAGAGGTGGGGCATCAGAGGTTGTGAATCACAGATGGGGAATCAGAGGCGGGGAATCAGAGGCAGGGAATCAGACGCGGGGAATCAGAGGCGGGGATTCAGAGCTGGGGAATCAGAAGCGGGGAATAAGAGTTGGGGAATCAGAGGCGGGGAATCAGATATGGGGAATCAGAGGCAGGGAATCAGAGGCGGGGAATCAGAGGCAGGGAATCAGACGCGGGGAATCTGAGGCGGGGAATCAGAGCTGGGGAATCAGAGGTGGGGAATCAGAGTTGAGGAATCAGAGGCAGGGAATTGGATGTGCGGAATCAGAGAGGGGGAATCAGAGGTGGGGAATCAGAGGCGGTGAATCAGAGATGGGGAATCAGAGGCGGGGAATCAGAGGCAGGAAATCAGACACGGGGATTCAGAGGCTGGGAATCAGACGGGGGGAATCAAAGGCGGGGAATCAGAGCTGGGGAATCTGAGGCAGGGAATCAGAGTTGGGGATTCAGAGGCGGGGAATCAGATATGGGGAAACAGAGGCGGGGAATCAGAGGCGGGCAAACAGAGGCGGGGAATTAGATATGGGGAATCAGAGGTAGGGAATCAGAGGCGGGGAATCAGAGCTGGGGAATCAGAGGCGGGGAATCAGAGTTGGGGCATCAGAGGTGGGGAATTAGATATAGGGAAACAGAGGCGGGGAATCAGAGGCGGGGAAACAGAGGCGGGGAATCAGATATGGGGAATCAGAGGTGGGGAATCAGAGGCAGGGAATCAGATGTGCGGAATCAGAGATGGGGAATAAGAGGCAGGGAATCAGAATCAGAAGCGGGGAATCAGAGGCCGGGAATCAGAGGCCGGGAATCAGATGCTGGGAATAAGAGGCCGGGAATCAGAGGTGGGGAATCAGATATGGGGAATCAGAGGTGGCGAATCAAAGGCGGTGAATCAGAGATGGGGAATCAGAGGCGGGGAATCAGAGGCAGGGAATCAGATGCGGGGAATCAGAGGCGGGGAATCAGAGCTGGCGAATCAGAGGCTGTGAATCAGAGGTGGGCAATCAGAGGCGGGGAATCAGATATGGGGAATCAGAGGCGGGGAATCAGAGGCGGGGAAACAGAGGCGGGGAATCAAATATAGGGAATCAGAGGTGGGGAATCAGAGGTTGTGAATCAGAGATGGGGAATCAAGGCGGGGAATCAGAGGCAGGGAATCAGACGCGGGGAATCAGAGGAGGGGATTCAGAGCTGGGGAATCAGAGGCGGGGAATCAGAGTTGGGGAATCAGAGGCAGCGAATCAGATATGGGGAATCAGAGGCGGGGAATCGAGGCGGGGAAACAGAGGCGGGGAATCAGATGTGGGGAATCAGAGGTGGGGAATCAGGGGCAGGGAATCGGTGGCAGGTAATCAGAGGCGGGGAATCAGAGGCGGGGAATCAAAGGCAGGGAATCAGACACGGGGAATCAGAGGCGGGGAATCAGAGATGGGGAATCAGAGGCGGGGAATCAGAGGCAGGGAATCGGATGCCGGGAATCAGAGTCGGGGAATCAGAGCTGGGGAATCAGAGGCGGGGAATCAGAGTTGGGGAATCAGAGGCGGGGAATCAGATATGGGGAAATAGAGGCGGGGAATCAGATATGGGGAATCAGAGGTGTGGAATCAGAGGTTGGGAATCAGAGGCAGGGAATCAGAGTCGGGGAAACAGAGGCGGGGAATCAGATATGGGGAATCAGAGGTGGCGAATCAAAGGCGGTGAAACAGAGATGGGGAATCAGGGCAGGGAATCAGAGGCAGGGAATCAAACACGGGGAATCAGAGCTGGGGAATCAGAGGCGGGGAATCAGAGTTGGGAATCAGAGGCGGGGAATCAGAGGCGGGGAAACAGAGGCGGGGAATCAGATATGGGGAATCAGAGGTGGGGAATCCGAGGTTGGGAATCAGAGGCAGGGAATCAGAGGTGGAAAATCAGAGGCGGGGAATCAGAGGAAGAGAATCAGATGTGCGGAATCGGAGATGGGGAATCAGAGGCAGGGAATCAGAGGCGGGGAATCAGAGGCGGGGAATCAGAGGCCGGGAATCAGATATGGGGAAACAGAGGCGGGGAATCCGAGGCGGGGAAACAGAGGCGGGGAATCAGATATGGGGAGTCAGAGGTGGGGCATCAGAGGTTGGGATTCAGAGGCAGGGAATCAGAGGCTTGGAATCAGATGCAGGGAATCAGATGCGGGGAATCAGAGGCGGGGAATCAGAGCTGGGGAATCAGAGGTGGGGAATCAGATATGGGGAATCAGAGGCGGGGACTTAGATATTGGGAAACAGAGGCTGGGAATCAGAGGCGGGGAAACCCAGGCGGGGAATCAGATATGGGGAATCAGAGATGGGGAAGCAGAGGCAGGGAATCAGAATCAGAAGCAGGGAATCAGAGGCCGGGAATCAGAGGCCGGAATCAGATGCTGGGAATCAGAGGCCTGGAATCAGAGGCGGGGAATCAGAGGCAGTGAATCCGATGCGGGGAATCAGAGGCGGGGAATCAGAGCTGGGGAATCAGAGGCGGGGTATTAGAGTGTGGGAATCAGAGGCGGGGAATCAGATATGGGGAAACAGAGGTGGGGAATCAGAGGTGGGGAAACAGAGGCAGGGAATCAGATATGGGGAATCAGAGGCGGGGAATCAGAGGTGGGGAATCATAGGCAGGGAATCGGATGTGCGGAATCAGAGATGGGGAATCAGAGGCTGGGAATCAGAGGTGGTGAATCAGAGATGGGGAATCAGAGGCAGGGAATTGGATGTGCGGAATCAGAGATGGGGAATCAGAGGTGGGGAATCAGAGGTGGTGAATCAGAGATGGGGAATCAGTGGCGGGGAATCAGAGGCAGGAAATCAGACACGGGGATTCAGAGGCTGGGAATCAGAGGCAGGGAATCAGACGCGGGGAATCTGAGGCGGGGAATCAGAGCTGGGGAATCTGAGGCAGGGAATCGGAGTTGGGGATTCAGAGGCGGGGAATCAGATATGGGGAAACAGAGGCGGGGAATCAGAGGCGGGCAAACAGAGGCGGGGAATTAGATATGGGGAATCAGAGGTAGGGAATCAGAGGTGGTGAATCAGTGATGGGGAATCACAGGCGGGGAATCAGAGGCAGGGAATAGAACGCGGGGAATCAGAGGCAGGGAATCAGAGCTGGGGAATCAGAGGCGGGGAATCATAGTTGGGAATCAGAGGCGGGAATCAGATATGGGGAAACAGAGGCGGGGAATCAGAGGCGGGGAAACAGAGGCGGGGAATCAGATATGGGGAATCGGATGCAGGGAATCAGAGGCGGGGAATCAGAGCTGGGGAATCAGAGGCGGGGAATCAGAGTTGGGGCATCAGAGGTGGGGAATTAGATATAGGGAAACAGAGGCGGGGAATCAGAGGCGGGGAAACAGAGGCGGGGAATCAGATATGGGGAATCAGAGGTGGGGAATCAGAGGCAGGGAATCAGATGTGCGGAATCAGAGATGGGGAATCAGAGGCAGGGAATCAGAAGCGGGGAATCAGAGGCCGGGAATCAGAGGCCGGGAATCAGAGGAGGGGAATCAGAGTCCGGGAATCAGAGATGGGGATTCAGAGGCGGGGAATGAGATATGGAGAATCAGAGGCGGGGAATCAGAGGCGGGGAAACAGAGGTGGGGAATCAGATATGGGGAATCAGAGGTGGCGAATCAAAGGTGGTGAATCAGAGATGGGGAATCAGAGGCGGGGAATCAGAGGCAGGGAATCAGATGCGGGGAATCAGAGGCGGGGAATCAGAGCTGGCGAATCAGAGGCTGGGAATCAGAGGTGGGCAATCAGAGGCGGGGAATCAGATATGGGGAATCAGAGGCGGGGAATCAGAGGCGGGGAAACAGAGGCGGGGAATCAAATATAGGGAATCAGAGGTGGGGAATCAGAGGTTGTGAATCAGAGATGGGGAATCAAGGCGGGGAATCAGAGGCAGGGAATCAGACGCGGGGAAACAGAGGTGGGGATTCAGAGCTGGGGAATCAGAGGCGGGGAATCAGAGTTGGGGAATCAGAGGCAGGGAATCAGATATGGGGAATCAGAGGTGGGGAATCAGAGGCAGGGAATCAGATGTGCGGAATTAGAGATGGGGAATCAGAGGCAGGGAATCAGAATCAGAAGAAGGGAATCAGAGGCCGGGAATCAGAGGCCGGAATCAGATGCTGGGAATCAGAGGCCTGGAATCAGAGGCGGGGAATCAGAGGCAGGGAATCAGATGCGGGGAATCAGACGCGGGGAATCAGAGCTGGGGAATCAGAGGCGGGGTATTAGAGTTGGGGAATCAGAGGCGGGGAATCAGATATGGGGAAACAGAGGTGGGGAATCAGAGGCGGGGAAACAGAGGCAGGGAATCAGATATGGGGAATCAGAGGTGGGGCATCAGAGGTTGTGAATCACAGATGGGGAATCAGAGGCGGGGAATCAGAGGCAGGGAATCAGACGCGGGGAATCAGAGGCGGGGATTCAGAGCTGGGGAATCAGAAGCGGGGAATAAGAGTTGGGGAATCAGAGGCGGGGAATCAGATATGGGGAATCAGAGGCAGGGAATCAGAGGCGGGGAATCAGAGGCAGGGAATCAGACGCGGGGAATCTGAGGCGGGGAATCAGAGGTGGTGAATCAGAGATGGGGAATCAGAGGCGGGGAATCAGTGGCAGGGCATCAGATATGGGGAATCAGAGGCGTGGAATCAGAGGCAGGAAATCAGACACGGGGATTCAGAGGCTGGGAATCAGAGGCAGGGAATCAGACGCGGGGAATCTGAGGCGGGGAATCAGAGCTGGGGAATCTGAGGCAGGGAATCAGAGTTGGGGATTCAGAGGCGGGGAATCAGATATGGGGAAACAGAGGCGGGGAATCAGAGGCGGGCAAACAGAGGCGGGGAATTAGATATGGGGAATCAGAGGTAGGGAATCAGAGGTGGTGAATCAGTGATGGGGAATCACAGGCGGGGAATCAGAGGCAGGGAATAGAACGCGGGGAATCAGAGGCAGGGAATCAGAGCTGGGGAATCAGAGGCGGGGAATCATAGTTGGGAATCAGAGGCGGGAATCAGATATGGGGAAACAGAGGCGGGGAATCAGAGGCGGGGAAACAGAGGCGGGGAATCAGATATGGGGAATCGGATGCAGGGAATCAGAGGCGGGGAATCAGAGCTGGGGAATCAGAGGCGGGGAATCAGAGTTGGGGCATCAGAGGTGGGGAATTAGATATAGGGAAACAGAGGCGGGGAATCAGAGGCGGGGAAACAGAGGCGGGGAATCAGATATGGGGAATCAGAGGTGGGGAATCAGAGGCAGGGAATCAGATGTGCGGAATCAGAGATGGGGAATCAGAGGCAGGGAATCAGAAGCGGGGAATCAGAGGCCGGGAATCAGAGGCCGGGAATCAGAGGAGGGGAATCAGAGTCCGGGAATCAGAGATGGGGATTCAGAGGCGGGGAATGAGATATGGAGAATCAGAGGCGGGGAATCAGAGGCGGGGAAACAGAGGTGGGGAATCAGATATGGGGAATCAGAGGTGGCGAATCAAAGGTGGTGAATCAGAGATGGGGAATCAGAGGCGGGGAATCAGAGGCAGGGAATCAGATGCGGGGAATCAGAGGCGGGGAATCAGAGCTGGCGAATCAGAGGCTGGGAATCAGAGGTTGGCAATCAGAGGCGGGGAATCAGATATGGGGAATCAGAGGCGGGGAATCAGAGGCGGGGAAACAGAGGCGGGGAATCAAATATAGGGAATCAGAGGTGGGGAATCAGAGGTTGTGAATCAGAGATGGGGAATCAAGGCGGGGAATCAGAGGCAGGGAATCAGACGCGGGGAAACAGAGGCGGGGATTCAGAGCTGGGGAATCAGAGGCGGGGAATCAGAGTTGGGGAATCAGAGGCAGGGAATCAGATATGGGGAATCAGAGGTGGGGAATCAGAGGCAGGGAATCAGATGTGCGGAATTAGAGATGGGGAATAGGAGGCAGGGAATCAGAATCAGAAGAAGGGAATCAGAGGCCGGGAATCAGAGGCCGGAATCAGAGGCGGGGAATCAGAGGCCTGGAATCAGAGGCGGGGAATCAGAGGCAGGGAATCAGATGAGGGGAATCAGACGCGGGGAATCAGAGCTGGGGAATCAGAGGCGGGGTATTAGAGTTGGGGAATCAGAGGCGGGGAATCAGATATGGGGAAACAGAGGTGGGGAATCAGAGGCGGGGAAACAGAGGCAGGGAATCAGATATGGGGAATCAGAGGTGGGGCATCAGAGGTTGTGAATCACAGATGGGGAATCAGAGGCGGGGAATCAGAGGCAGGGAATCAGACGCGGGGAATCAGAGGCGGGGATTCAGAGCTGGGGAATCAGAAGCGGGGAATAAGAGTTGGGGAATCAGGGGCAGGGAATCAGAGGCGGGGAATCAGAGGCAGGGAATCAGACGCGGGGAATCTGAGGCGGGGAATCAGAGCTGGGGAATCAGAGGTGGGGAATCAGAGTTGAGGAATCAGAGGCAGGGAATTGGATGTGCGGAATCAGAGAGGGGGAATCAGAGGTGGGGAATCAGAGGCGGTGAATCAGAGATGGGGAATCAGAGGCGGGGAATCAGAGGCAGGAAATCAGACACGGGGATTCAGAGGCTGGGAATCAGACGGGGGGAATCAAAGGCGGGGAATCAGAGCTGGGGAATCTGAGGCAGGTAATCAGAGTTGGGGATTCAGAGGCGGGGAATCAGATATGGGGAAACAGAGGCGGGGAATCAGAGGCGGGCAAACAGAGGCGGGGAATTAGATATGGGGAATCAGAGGTAGGGAATCAGAGGCGGGGAATCAGAGCTGGGGAATCAGAGGCGGGGAATCAGAGTTGGGGCATCAGAGGTGGGGAATTAGATATAGGGAAACAGAGGCGGGGAATCAGAGGCGGGGAAACAGAGGCGGGGAATCAGATATGGGGAATCAGAGGTGGGGAATCAGAGGCAGGGAATCAGATGTGCGGAATCAGAGATGGGGAATAAGAGGCAGGGAATCAGAATCAGAAGCGGGGAATCAGAGGCCGGGAATCAGAGGCCGGGAATCAGATGCTGGGAATAAGAGGCCGGGAATCAGAGGTGGGGAATCAGATATGGGGAATCAGAGGTGGCGAATCAAAGGCGGTGAATCAGAGATGGGGAATCAGAGGCGGGGAATCAGAGGCAGGGAATCAGATGCGGGGAATCAGAGGCGGGGAATCAGAGCTGGCGAATCAGAGGCTGTGAATCAGAGGTGGGCAATCAGAGGCGGGGAATCAGATATGGGGAATCAGAGGCGGGGAATCAGAGGCGGGGAAACAGAGGCGGGGAATCAAATATAGGGAATCAGAGTTGGGGAATCAGAGGTTGTGAATCAGAGATGGGGAATCAAGGCGGGGAATCAGAGGCAGGGAATCAGACGCGGGGAATCAGAGGAGGGGATTCAGAGCTGGGGAATCAGAGGCGGGGAATCAGAGTTGGGGAATCAGAGGCAGCGAATCAGATATGGGGAATCAGAGGCGGGGAATCAGAGGCGGGGAAACAGAGGCGGGGAATCAGATGTGGGGAATCAGAGGTGGGGAATCAGGGGCAGGGAATCGGTGGCAGGGAATCAGAGGCGGGGAATCAGAGGCGGGGAATCAAAGGCAGGGAATCAGACACGGGGAATCAGAGGCGGGGAATCAGAGATGGGGAATCAGAGGCGGGGAATCAGAGGCAGGGAATCGGATGCCGGGAATCAGAGTCGGGGAATCAGAGCTGGGGAATCAGAGGCGGGGAATCAGAGTTGGGGAATCAGAGGCGGGGAATCAGATATGGGGAAATAGAGGCGGGGAATCAGATATGGGGAATCAGAGGTGGCGAATCAAAGGTGGTGAATCAGAGATGGGGAATCAGAGGCGGGGAATCAGAGGCAGGGAATCAGATGCGGGGAATCAGAGGCGGGGAATCAGAGCTGGCGAATCAGAGGCTGGGAATCAGAGGTGGGCAATCAGAGGCGGGGAATCAGATATGGGGAATAAGAGGCGGGGAATCAGAGGTGGGGAAACAGAGGCGGGGAATCAAATATAGGGAATCAGAGGTGGGGAATCAGAGGTTGTGAATCAGAGATGGGGAATCAAGGCGGGGAATCAGAGGCAGGGAATCAGACGCGGGGAAACAGAGGCGGGGATTCAGAGCTGGGGAATCAGAGGCGGGGAATCAGAGTTGGGGAATCAGAGGCAGGGAATCAGATATGGGGAATCAGAGGTGGGGAATCAGAGGCAGGGAATCAGATGTGCGGAATTAGAGATGGGGAATCAGAGGCAGGGAATCAGAATCAGAAGAAGGGAATCAGAGGCCGGGAATCAGAGGCCGGAATCAGATGCTGGGAATCAGAGGCCTGGAATCAGAGGCGGGGAATCAGAGGCAGGGAATCAGATGCGGGGAATCAGACGCGGGGAATCAGAGCTGGGGAATCAGAGGCGGGGTATTAGAGTTGGGGAATCAGAGGCGGGGAATCAGATATGGGGAAACAGAGGTGGGGAATCAGAGGCGGGGAAACAGAGGCAGGGAATCAGATATGGGGAATCAGAGGTGGGGCATCAGAGGTTGTGAATCACAGATGGGGAATCAGAGGCGGGGAATCAGAGGCAGGGAATCAGACGCGGGGAATCAGAGGCGGGGATTCAGAGCTGGGGAATCAGAAGCGGGGAATAAGAGTTGGGGAATCAGAGGCGGGGAATCAGATATGGGGAATCAGAGGCAGGGAATCAGAGGCGGGGAATCAGAGGCAGGGAATCAGACGCGGGGAATCTGAGGCGGGGAATCAGAGCTGGGGAATCAGAGGTGGGGAATCAGAGTTGAGGAATCAGAGGCAGGGAATTGGATGTGCGGAATCAGAGAGGGGGAATCAGAGGTGGGGAATCAGAGGCGGTGAATCAGAGATGGGGAATCAGAGGCGGGGAATCAGAGGCAGGAAATCAGACACGGGGATTCAGAGGCTGGGAATCAGACGGGGGGAATCAAAGGCGGGGAATCAGAGCTGGGGAATCTGAGGCAGGGAATCAGAGTTGGGGATTCAGAGGCGGGGAATCAGATATGGGGAAACAGAGGCGGGGAATCAGAGGCGGGCAAACAGAGGCGGGGAATTAGATATGGGGAATCAGAGGTAGGGAATCAGAGGCGGGGAATCAGAGCTGGGGAATCAGAGGCGGGGAATCAGAGTTGGGGCATCAGAGGTGGGGAATTAGATATAGGGAAACAGAGGCGGGGAATCAGAGGCGGGGAAACAGAGGCGGGGAATCAGATATGGGGAATCAGAGGTGGGGAATCAGAGGCAGGGAATCAGATGTGCGGAATCAGAGATGGGGAATAAGAGGCAGGGAATCAGAATCATAAGCGGGGAATCAGAGGCCGGGAATCAGAGGCCGGGAATCAGATGCTGGGAATAAGAGGCCGGGAATCAGAGGTGGGGAATCAGATATGGGGAATCAGAGGTGGCGAATCAAAGGCGGTGAATCAGAGATGGGGAATCAGAGGCGGGGAATCAGAGGCAGGGAATCAGATGCGGGGAATCAGAGGCGGGGAATCAGAGCTGGCGAATCAGAGGCTGTGAATCAGAGGTGGGCAATCAGAGGCGGGGAATCAGATATGGGGAATCAGAGGCGGGGAATCAGAGGCGGGGAAACAGAGGCGGGGAATCAAATATAGGGAATCAGAGGTGGGGAATCAGAGGTTGTGAATCAGAGATGGGGAATCAAGGCGGGGAATCAGAGGCAGGGAATCAGACGCGGGGAATCAGAGGAGGGGATTCAGAGCTGGGGAATCAGAGGCGGGGAATCAGAGTTGGGGAATCAGAGGCAGCGAATCAGATATGGGGAATCAGAGGCGGGGAATCAGAGGCGGGGAAACAGAGGCGGGGAATCAGATGTGGGGAATCAGAGGTGGGGAATCAGGGGCAGGGAATCGGTGGCAGGGAATCAGAGGCGGGGAATCAGAGGCGGGGAATCAAAGGCAGGGAATCAGACACGGGGAATCAGAGGCGGGGAATCAGAGATGGGGAATCAGAGGCGGGGAATCAGAGGCAGGGAATCGGATGCCGGGAATCAGAGTCGGGGAATCAGAGCTGGGGAATCAGAGGCGGGGAATCAGAGTTGGGGAATCAGAGGCGGGGAATCAGATATGGGGAAATAGAGGCGGGGAATCAGATATGGGGAATCAGAGGTGGCGAATCAAAGGTGGTGAATCAGAGATGGGGAATCAGAGGCGGGGAATCAGAGGCAGGGAATCAGATGCGGGGAATCAGAGGCGGGGAATCAGAGCTGGCGAATCAGAGGCTGGGAATCAGAGGTGGGCAATCAGAGGCGGGGAATCAGATATGGGGAATCAGAGGCGGGGAATCAGAGGCGGGGAAACAGAGGCGGGGAATGAAATATAGGGAATCAGAGGTGGGGAATCAGAGGTTGTGAATCAGAGATGGGGAATCAAGGCGGGGAATCAGAGGCAGGGAATCAGACGCGGGGAAACAGAGGCGGGGATTCAGAGCTGGGGAATCAGAGGCGGGGAATCAGAGTTGGGGAATCAGAGGCAGGGAATCAGATATGGGGAATCAGAGGTGGGGAATCAGAGGCAGGGAATCAGATGTGCGGAATTAGAGATGGGGAATCAGAGGCAGGGAATCAGAATCAGAAGAAGGGAATCAGAGGCCGGGAATCAGAGGCCGGAATCAGATGCTGGGAATCAGAGGCCTGGAATCAGAGGCGGGGAATCAGAGGCAGGGAATCAGATGCGGGGAATCAGACGCGGGGAATCAGAGCTGGGGAATCAGAGGCGGGGTATTAGAGTTGGGGAATCAGAGGCGGGGAATCAGATATGGGGAAACAGAGGTGGGGAATCAGAGGCGGGGAAACAGAGGCAGGGAATCAGATATGGGGAATCAGAGGTGGGGCATCAGAGGTTGTGAATCACAGATGGGGAATCAGAGGCGGGGAATCAGAGGCAGGGAATCAGACGCGGGGAATCAGAGGCGGGGATTCAGAGCTGGGGAATCAGAAGCGGGGAATAAGAGTTGGGGAATCAGAGGCGGGGAATCAGATATGGGGAATCAGAGGCAGGGAATCAGAGGCGGGGAATCAGAGGCAGGGAATCAGATGCGGGGAATCTGAGGCGGGGAATCAGAGCTGGGGAATCAGAGGTGGGGAATCAGAGTTGAGGAATCAGAGGCAGGGAATTGGATGTGCGGAATCAGAGAGGGGGAATCAGAGGTGGGGAATCAGAGGCGGTGAATCAGAGATGGGGAATCAGAGGCGGGGAATCAGAGGCAGGAAATCAGACACGGGGATTCAGAGGCTGGGAATCAGACGGGGGGAATCAAAGGCGGGGAATCAGAGCTGGGGAATCTGAGGCAGGGAATCAGAGTTGGGGATTCAGAGGCGGGGAATCAGATATGGGGAAACAGAGGCGGGGAATCAGAGGCGGGCAAACAGAGGCGGGGAATTAGATATGGGGAATCAGAGGTAGGGAATCAGAGGCGGGGAATCAGAGCTGGGGAATCAGAGGCGGGGAATCAGAGTTGGGGCATCAGAGGTGGGGAATTAGATATAGGGAAACAGAGGCGGGGAATCAGAGGCGGGGAAACAGAGGCGGGGAATCAGATATGGGGAATCAGAGGTGGGGAATCAGAGGCAGGGAATCAGATGTGCGGAATCAGAGATGGGGAATAAGAGGCAGGGAATCAGAATCAGAAGCGGGGAATCAGAGGCCGGGAATCAGAGGCCGGGAATCAGATGCTGGGAATAAGAGGCCGGGAATCAGAGGTGGGGAATCAGATATGGGGAATCAGAGGTGGCGAATCAAAGGCGGTGAATCAGAGATGGGGAATCAGAGGCTGGGAATCAGAGGCAGGGAATCAGATGCGGGGAATCAGAGGCGGGGAATCAGAGCTGGCGAATCAGAGGCTGTGAATCAGAGGTGGGCAATCAGAGGCGGGGAATCAGATATGGGGAATCAGAGGCGGGGAATCAGAGGCGGGGAAACAGAGGCGGGGAATCAAATATAGGGAATCAGAGGTGGGGAATCAGAGGTTGTGAATCAGAGATGGGGAATCAAGGCGGGGAATCAGAGGCAGGGAATCAGACGCGGGGAATCAGAGGAGGGGATTCAGAGCTGGGGAATCAGAGGCGGGGAATCAGAGTTGGGGAATCAGAGGCAGCGAATCAGATATGGGGAATCAGAGGCGGGGAATCAGAGGCAGGGAATCAGACGCGGGGAATCAGAGGAGGGGATTCAGAGCTGGGGAATCAGAGGCGGGGAATCAGAGTTGGGGAATCAGAGGCAGCGAATCAGATATGGGGAATCAGAGGCGGGGAATCAGAGGCGGGGAAACAGAGGCGGGGAATCAGATGTGGGGAATCAGAGGTGGGGAATCAGGGGCAGGGAATCAAAGGCAGGGAATCAGACACGGGGAATCAGAGGCGGGGAATCAGAGATGGGGAATCAGAGGCGGGGAATCAGAGGCAGGGAATCGGATGCCGGGAATCAGAGTCGGGGAATCAGAGCTGGGGAATCAGAGGCGGGGAATCAGAGTTGGGGAATCAGAGGCGGGGAATCAGATATGGGGAAATAGAGGCGGGGAATCAGATATGGGGAATCAGAGGTGTGGAATCAGAGGTTGGGAATCAGAGGCAGGGAATCAGAGTCGGGGAAACAGAGGCGGGGAATCAGATATGGGGAATCAGAGGTGGCGAATCAAAGGCGGTGAAACAGAGATGGGGAATCAGGGCAGGGAATCAGAGGCAGGGAATCAAACACGGGGAATCAGAGCTGGGGAATCAGAGGCGGGGAATCAGAGTTGGGAATCAGAGGCGGGGAATCAGAGGCGGGGAATCAGAGGCGGGGAATCAGAGGCGGGGAATCAAAGGCAGGGAATCAGACACGGGGAATCAGAGGCGGGGAATCAGAGATGGGGAATCAGAGGCGGGGAATCAGAGGCAGGGAATCGGATGCCGGGAATCAGAGTCGGGGAATCAGAGCTGGGGAATCAGAGGCGGGGAATCAGAGTTGGGGAATCAGAGGCGGGGAATCAGATATGGGGAAATAGAGGCGGGGAATCAGATATGGGGAATCAGAGGTGTGGAATCAGAGGTTGGGAATCAGAGGCAGGGAATCAGAGTCGGGGAAACAGAGGCGGGGAATCAGATATGGGGAATCAGAGGTGGCGAATCAAAGGCGGTGAAACAGAGATGGGGAATCAGGGCAGGGAATCAGAGGCAGGGAATCAAACACGGGGAATCAGAGCTGGGGAATCAGAGGCGGGGAATCAGAGTTGGGAATCAGAGGCGGGGAATCAGAGGCGGGGAAACAGAGGCGGGGAATCAGATATGGGGAATCAGAGGTGGGGAATCCGAGGTTGGGAATCAGAGGCAGGGAATCAGAGGTGGAAAATCAGAGGCGGGGAATCAGAGGAAGAGAATCAGATGTGCGGAATCGGAGATGGGGAATCAGAGGCAGGGAATCAGAGGCGGGGAATCAGAGGCGGGGAATCAGAGGCCGGGAATCAGATATGGGGAAACAGAGGCGGGGAATCCGAGGCGGGGAAACAGAGTCGGGGAATCAGATATGGGGAGTCAGAGGTGGGGCATCAGAGGTTGGGATTCAGAGGCAGGGAATCAGAGGCTTGGAATCAGATGCAGGGAATCAGATGCGGGGAATCAGAGGCGGGGAATCAGAGCTGGGGAATCAGAGGTGGGGAATCAGATATGGGGAATCAGAGGCGGGGACTTAGATATTGGGAAACAGAGGCTGGGAATCAGAGGCGGGGAAACCCAGGCGGGGAATCAGATATGGGGAATCAGAGATGGGGAAGCAGAGGCAGGGAATCAGAATCAGAAGCAGGGAATCAGAGGCCGGGAATCAGAGGCCGGAATCAGATGCTGGGAATCAGAGGCCTGGAATCAGAGGCGGGGAATCAGAGGCAGTGAATCCGATGCGGGGAATCAGAGGCGGGGAATCAGAGCTGGGGAATCAGAGGCGGGGTATTAGAGTGTGGGAATCAGAGGCGGGGAATCAGATATGGGGAAACAGAGGTGGGGAATCAGAGGTGGGGAAACAGAGGCAGGGAATCAGATATGGGGAATCAGAGGCGGGGAATCAGAGGTGGGGAATCATAGGCAGGGAATCGGATGTGCGGAATCAGAGATGGGGAATCAGAGGCTGGGAATCAGAGGTGGTGAATCAGAGATGGGGAATCAGAGGCGGGGAATCAGAGGCAGGGAATCAGACGCGGGGAATCAGAGGTGGGCAATCAGAGGCGGGGAATCAGATATGGGGAATCAGAGGCGGAGAATCAGAGGCGGGGAAACAGAGGCGGGGAATCAGATATGCGGAATCAGAGGTGGGGCATCAGAGGTTGTGAATCACAGATGGGGAATCAGAGGCGGGGAATCAGAGGCAGGGAATCAGACGCGGGGAATCAGAGTTGGGGAATCAGAGGCGGGGAATCAGATATGGGGAATCAGAGGCAGGGAATCAGAGGCGGGAAAACAGAGGCGGGGAATCAGATATGGGGAATCAGAGGCGGGGAATCAGAGGCAGGGAATCAGACACGGGGAATCAGAGGCGGGGAATCAGAGATGGGGAATCAGAGGCGGGGAATCAGAGGCAGGGAATCGGATGCCGGGAATCAGAGGCGGGAAATCAGAGCTGGGGAATCAGAGGCGGGGAATCAGAGTTGGGGAATCAGAGGCGGCGAAGCAGATATGGGGAAATAGAGGCGGGGAATCAGATATTGGGAATCAGAGGCGGGGAATCAGATATGGGGAATCAGAGGCTGGGAATCAGAGGGCGGGAAACAGAGGCGCGGAATAAGATATGGGGAATCAGAGGTGGGGAATCAGGGGCGGGGAATCAGTGGCAGGGAATCAGAGGCGGGGAATCAGAGGCGGGGAATCAAAGGAAGGGAATCAGACACGGGGAATCAGAGGTGGGGAATCAGAGATGGGGAATCAGAGGAGGGGAATCACAGGCAGGGAATCAGACGCGGGGAATCAGAGGCGGGGAATCAGAGGTAGGGAATCAGAGTCGGGGAATCATAGGCAGGGAATCGGTTGTGCGGAATCAGAGATGGGGAATCAGATGTGGGGAATCAGAGGCAGTGAATCAGAGGCGGGGAAACAGAGGCGGGGAATCAAATATAGGGAATCAGAGGTGGGGAATCAGAGGTTGTGAATCAGAGATGGGGAATCAAGGCGGGGAATCAGAGGCAGGGAATCAGACGCGGGGAATCAGAGGCGGGGATTCAGAGCTGGGGAATCAGAGGCGGTGAATCAGAGTTTGGGAATCAGAGGCAGGGAATCAGATATGGGGAATCAGAGGTGGGGAATCAGAGGCGGGGAAACAGAGGCGGGGAATCAGATATGGGGAATCAGAATTGGGGAATCAGGGGCAGGGAATCAGTGGCAGGGAATCAGAGGCGGGGAATCAGAGGCGGGGAATCAGAGGCAGGGAATCAGACACGGGGAATCAGAGGCGGGGAATGAGAGATGGGGAATCAGAGGCGGGGAATCAGAGGCAGGGAATCGGACTCCGGGAATCAGAGTCGGGGTATCAGAGCTGGGGAATCAGAGGCGGGGAATCAGAGTTGGGGAATCAGAGGCGGGGAATCAGATATGGGGAAATAGAGGCGGGGAATCAGATATGGGGAATCAGAGGTGTGGAATCAGAGGTTGGGAATCAGAGGCAGGGAATCAGAGTCGGGGAAACAGAGGCGGGTAATCAGATATGGGGAAACAGAGGTGGCGAATCAAAGGCGGTGAAACAGAGATGGGGAATCAGGGCAGGGAATGAGAGGCAGGGAATCAAACACGGGGAATCAGAGCTGGGGAATCAGAGGCGGGGAATCAGAGTTGGGAATCAGAGGCGGGGAATCAGAGGCGGGGAAACAGAGGCGGGGAATCAGATATGGGGAATCAGAGGTGGGGAATCCGAGGTTGGGAATCAGAGGCAGGGAATCAGAGGCGGGGAATCAGAGGCGGGGAATCAGAGGAAGGGAATCAGATGTGCGGAATCGGAGATGGGGAATCAGAGGCAGGGAATCAGAGGCGGGGAATCAGAGGCGGGGAATCAGAGGCCGGTAATCAGATATGGGGAAACAGAGGCGGGGAATCCGAGGCGGGGAAACAGAGGCGGGGAATCAGATATGGGGAATCAGAGGTGGGGAATCAGAGGTTGGGAATCAGAGGCAGGGAATCAGAGGCTTGGAATCAGATGCAGGGAATCAGATGCGGGGAATCAGAGGCGGGGAATCAGAGCTGGGGAATCAGAGGTGGGGAATCAGATTTGGGGAATCAGAGGCGGGGACTTAGATATTGGGAAACAGAGGCGGGGAATCAGAGGCGGGGAAACCCAGGCGGGGAATCAGATATGGGGAATCAGAGGTGGGGAATCAGAGGCAAGGAATCAGATGTGCGGAATCAGAGATGGGGAATCAGAGGCAGGGAATCAGAATCAGAAGCAGGGAATCAGAGGCCGGGAATTAGAGGCCGGAATCAGATGCTGGGAATCAGAGGCCTGGAATCAGAGGCGGGGAATCAGAGGCAGGGAATCAGATGCGGGGAATCAGAGGCGGGGAATCAGAGCTGGGGAATCAGAGGCGGGGTATTAGAGTTGGGGAATCAGAGGCGGGGAATCAGATATGGGGAAACAGAGGTGGGGAATCAGAGGCGGGGAAACAGAGGCAGGGAATCAGATATGGGGAATCAGAGGCGGGGAATCAGAGGTGGGGAATCATAGGCAGGGAATCGGATGTGCGGAATCAGAGATGGGGAATCAGAGGCTGGGAATCAGAGGTGGTGAATCAGAGATGGGGAATCAGAGGCGGGGAATCAGAGGCAGGGAATCAGACGCGGGGAATCAGAGGTGGGCAATCAGAGGCGGGGAATCAGATATGGGGAATCAGAGGCGGGGAATCAGAGGCAGGGAATCAGACGCGGGGAATCAGAGGCGGGGATTCAGAGCTGGGGAATCAGAGGCGGGGAATCAGAGTTGGGGAATCAGAGGCGGGGAATCAGAGGAAGGGAATCAGACGCGGGGAATCAGAGGCGGGGATTCAGAGCAGGGGAATCAGAGGCGGGGAATCCGAGTTGGGGAATCAGAGGCGGGGAATCAGATATGGGGAATCAGAGGCAGGGAATCAGAGGCGGGAAAACAGAGGCGGGGAATCAGATATGGGGAATCAGAGGCGGGGAATCAGAGGCAGGGAATCAGACACGGGGAATCAGAGGCGGGGAATCAGAGATGGGGAATCAGAGGCGGGGAATCAGAGGCAGGGAATCGGATGCCGGGAATCAGAGGCGGGAAATCAGAGCTGGGGAATCAGAGGCGGGGAATCAGAGTTGGGGAATCAGAGGCGGCGAAGCAGATATGGGGAAATAGAGGCGGGGAATCAGATATGGGGAATCAGAGGCGGGGAATCAGATATGGGGAATCAGAGGCTGGGAATCAGAGGTGGGGAATCAGAGTTGAGGAATCAGAGGCAGGGAATTGGATGTGCGGAATCAGAGAGGGGGAATCAGAGGTGGGGAATCAGAGGCGGTGAATCAGAGATGGGGAATCAGAGGCGGGGAATCAGAGGCAGGAAATCAGACACGGGGATTCAGAGGCTGGGAATCAGACGGGGGGAATCAAAGGCGGGGAATCAGAGCTGGGGAATCTGAGGCAGGGAATCAGAGTTGGGGATTCAGAGGCGGGGAATCAGATATGGGGAAACAGAGGCGGGGAATCAGAGGCGGGCAAACAGAGGCGGGGAATTAGATATGGGGAATCAGAGGTAGGGAATCAGAGGCGGGGAATCAGAGCTGGGGAATCAGAGGCGGGGAATCAGAGTTGGGGCATCAGAGGTGGGGAATTAGATATAGGGAAACAGAGGCGGGGAATCAGAGGCGGGGAAACAGAGGCGGGGAATCAGATATGGGGAATCAGAGGTGGGGAATCAGAGGCAGGGAATCAGATGTGCGGAATCAGAGATGGGGAATAAGAGGCAGGGAATCAGAATCAGAAGCGGGGAATCAGAGGCCGGGAATCAGAGGCCGGGAATCAGATGCTGGGAATAAGAGGCCGGGAATCAGAGGTGGGGAATCAGATATGGGGAATCAGAGGTGGCGAATCAAAGGCGGTGAATCAGAGATGGGGAATCAGAGGCTGGGAATCAGAGGCAGGGAATCAGATGCGGGGAATCAGAGGCGGGGAATCAGAGCTGGCGAATCAGAGGCTGTGAATCAGAGGTGGGCAATCAGAGGCGGGGAATCAGATATGGGGAATCAGAGGCGGGGAATCAGAGGCGGGGAAACAGAGGCGGGGAATCAAATATAGGGAATCAGAGGTGGGGAATCAGAGGTTGTGAATCAGAGATGGGGAATCAAGGCGGGGAATCAGAGGCAGGGAATCAGACGCGGGGAATCAGAGGAGGGGATTCAGAGCTGGGGAATCAGAGGCGGGGAATCAGAGTTGGGGAATCAGAGGCAGCGAATCAGATATGGGGAATCAGAGGCGGGGAATCAGAGGCAGGGAATCAGACGCGGGGAATCAGAGGAGGGGATTCAGAGCTGGGGAATCAGAGGCGGGGAATCAGAGTTGGGGAATCAGAGGCAGCGAATCAGATATGGGGAATCAGAGGCGGGGAATCAGAGGCGGGGAAACAGAGGCGGGGAATCAGATGTGGGGAATCAGAGGTGGGGAATCAGGGGCAGGGAATCAAAGGCAGGGAATCAGACACGGGGAATCAGAGGCGGGGAATCAGAGATGGGGAATCAGAGGCGGGGAATCAGAGGCAGGGAATCGGATGCCGGGAATCAGAGTCGGGGAATCAGAGCTGGGGAATCAGAGGCGGGGAATCAGAGTTGGGGAATCAGAGGCGGGGAATCAGATATGGGGAAATAGAGGCGGGGAATCAGATATGGGGAATCAGAGGTGTGGAATCAGAGGTTGGGAATCAGAGGCAGGGAATCAGAGTCGGGGAAACAGAGGCGGGGAATCAGATATGGGGAATCAGAGGTGGCGAATCAAAGGCGGTGAAACAGAGATGGGGAATCAGGGCAGGGAATCAGAGGCAGGGAATCAAACACGGGGAATCAGAGCTGGGGAATCAGAGGCGGGGAATCAGAGTTGGGAATCAGAGGCGGGGAATCAGAGGCGGGGAATCAGAGGCGGGGAATCAGAGGCGGGGAATCAAAGGCAGGGAATCAGACACGGGGAATCAGAGGCGGGGAATCAGAGATGGGGAATCAGAGGCGGGGAATCAGAGGCAGGGAATCGGATGCCGGGAATCAGAGTCGGGGAATCAGAGCTGGGGAATCAGAGGCGGGGAATCAGAGTTGGGGAATCAGAGGCGGGGAATCAGATATGGGGAAATAGAGGCGGGGAATCAGATATGGGGAATCAGAGGTGTGGAATCAGAGGTTGGGAATCAGAGGCAGGGAATCAGAGTCGGGGAAACAGAGGCGGGGAATCAGATATGGGGAATCAGAGGTGGCGAATCAAAGGCGGTGAAACAGAGATGGGGAATCAGGGCAGGGAATCAGAGGCAGGGAATCAAACACGGGGAATCAGAGCTGGGGAATCAGAGGCGGGGAATCAGAGTTGGGAATCAGAGGCGGGGAATCAGAGGCGGGGAAACAGAGGCGGGGAATCAGATATGGGGAATCAGAGGTGGGGAATCCGTGGTTTGGAATCAGAGGCAGGGAATCAGAGGTGGAAAATCAGAGGCGGGGAATCAGAGGAAGAGAATCAGATGTGCAGAATCGGAGATGGGGAATCAGAGGCAGGGAATCAGAGGCGGGGAATCAGAGGCGGGGAATCAGAGGCCGGGAATCAGATATGGGGAAACAGAGGCGGGGAATCCGAGGCGGGGAAACAGAGTCGGGGAATCAGATATGGGGAGTCAGAGGTGGGGCATCAGAGGTTGGGATTCAGAGGCAGGGAATCAGAGGCTTGGAATCAGATGCAGGGAATCAGATGCGGGGAATCAGAGGCGGGGAATCAGAGCTGGGGAATCAGAGGTGGGGAATCAGATATGGGGAATCAGAGGCGGGGACTTAGATATTGGGAAACAGAGGCTGGGAATCAGAGGCGGGGAAACCCAGGCGGGGAATCAGATATGGGGAATCAGAGATGGGGAAGCAGAGGCAGGGAATCAGAATCAGAAGCAGGGAATCAGAGGCCGGGAATCAGAGGCCGGAATCAGATGCTGGGAATCAGAGGCCTGGAATCAGAGGCGGGGAATCAGAGGCAGTGAATCCGATGCGGGGAATCAGAGGCGGGGAATCAGAGCTGGGGAATCAGAGGCGGGGTATTAGAGTGTGGGAATCAGAGGCGGGGAATCAGATATGGGGAAACAGAGGTGGGGAATCAGAGGTGGGGAAACAGAGGCAGGGAATCAGATATGGGGAATCAGAGGCGGGGAATCAGAGGTGGGGAATCATAGGCAGGGAATCGGATGTGCGGAATCAGAGATGGGGAATCAGAGGCTGGGAATCAGAGGTGGTGAATCAGAGATGGGGAATCAGAGGCGGGGAATCAGAGGCAGGGAATCAGACGCGGGGAATCAGAGGTGGGCAATCAGAGGCGGGGAATCAGATATGGGGAATCAGAGGCGGAGAATCAGAGGCGGGGAAACAGAGGCGGGGAATCAGATATGCGGAATCAGAGGTGGGGCATCAGAGGTTGTGAATCACAGATGGGGAATCAGAGGCGGGGAATCAGAGGCAGGGAATCAGACGCGGGGAATAAGAGTTGGGGAATCAGAGGCGGGGAATCAGATATGGGGAATCAGAGGCAGGGAATCAGAGGCGGGAAAACAGAGGCGGGGAATCAGATATGGGGAATCAGAGGCGGGGAATCAGAGGCAGGGAATCAGACACGGGGAATCAGAGGCGGGGAATCAGAGATGGGGAATCAGAGGCGGGGAATCAGAGGCAGGGAATCGGATGCCGGGAATCAGAGGCGGGAAATCAGAGCTGGGGAATCAGAGGCGGGGAATCAGAGTTGGGGAATCAGAGGCGGCGAAGCAGATATGGGGAAATAGAGGCGGGGAATCAGATATTGGGAATCAGAGGCGGGGAATCAGATATGGGGAATCAGAGGCTGGGAATCAGAGGGCGGGAAACAGAGGCGCGGAATAAGATATGGGGAATCAGAGGTGGGGAATCAGGGGCGGGGAATCAGTGGCAGGGAATCAGAGGCGGGGAATCAGAGGCGGGGAATCAAAGGAAGGGAATCAGACACGGGGAATCAGAGGTGGGGAATCAGAGATGGGGAATCAGAGGAGGGGAATCACAGGCAGGGAATCAGACGCGGGGAATCAGAGGCGGGGAATCAGAGGTAGGGAATCAGAGTCGGGGAATCATAGGCAGGGAATCGGTTGTGCGGAATCAGAGATGGGGAATCAGATGTGGGGAATCAGAGGCAGTGAATCAGAGGCGGGGAAACAGAGGCGGGGAATCAAATATAGGGAATCAGAGGTGGGGAATCAGAGGTTGTGAATCAGAGATGGGGAATCAAGGCGGGGAATCAGAGGCAGGGAATCAGACGCGGGGAATCAGAGGCGGGGATTCAGAGCTGGGGAATCAGAGGCTGTGAATCAGAGTTTGGGAATCAGAGGCAGGGAATCAGATATGGGGAATCAGAGGTGGGGAATCAGAGGCGGGGAAACAGAGGCGGGGAATCAGATATGGGGAATCAGAATTGGGGAATCAGGGGCAGGGAATCAGTGGCAGGGAATCAGAGGCGGGGAATCAGAGGCGGGGAATCAGAGGCAGGGAATCAGACACGGGGAATCAGAGGCGGGGAATGAGAGATGGGGAATCAGAGGCGGGGAATCAGAGGCAGGGAATCGGACTCCGGGAATCAGAGTCGGGGAATCAGAGCTGGGGAATCAGAGGCGGGGAATCAGAGTTGGGGAATCAGAGGCGGGGAATCAGATATGGGGAAATAGAGGCGGGGAATCAGATATGGGGAATCAGAGGTGTGGAATCAGAGGTTGGGAATCAGAGGCAGGGAATCAGAGTCGGGGAAACAGAGGCGGGTAATCAGATATGGGGAAACAGAGGTGGCGAATCAAAGGCGGTGAAACAGAGATGGGGAATCAGGGCAGGGAATCAGAGGCAGGGAATCAAACACGGGGAATCAGAGCTGGGGAATCAGAGGCGGGGAATCAGAGTTGGGAATCAGAGGCGGGGAATCAGAGGCGGGGAAACAGAGGCGGGGAATCAGATATGGGGAATCAGAGGTGGGGAATCCGAGGTTGGGAATCAGAGGCAGGGAATCAGAGGCGGGGAATCAGAGGCGGGGAATCAGAGGAAGGGAATCAGATGTGCGGAATCGGAGATGGGGAATCAGAGGCAGGGAATCAGAGGCGGGGAATCAGAGGCGGGGAATCAGAGGCCGGTAATCAGATATGGGGAAACAGAGGCGGGGAATCCGAGGCGGGGAAACAGAGGCGGGGAATCAGATATGGGGAATCAGAGGTGGGGAATCAGAGGTTGGGAATCAGAGGCAGGGAATCAGAGGCTTGGAATCAGATGCAGGGAATCAGATGCGGGGAATCAGAGGCGGGGAATCAGAGCTGGGGAATCAGAGGTGGGGAATCAGATTTGGGGAATCAGAGGCGGGGACTTAGATATTGGGAAACAGAGGCGGGGAATCAGAGGCGGGGAAACCCAGGCGGGGAATCAGATATGGGGAATCAGAGGTGGGGAATCAGAGGCAAGGAATCAGATGTGCGGAATCAGAGATGGGGAATCAGAGGCAGGGAATCAGAATCAGAAGCAGGGAATCAGAGGCCGGGAATTAGAGGCCGGAATCAGATGCTGGGAATCAGAGGCCTGGAATCAGAGGCGGGGAATCAGAGGCAGGGAATCAGATGCGGGGAATCAGAGGCGGGGAATCAGAGCTGGGGAATCAGAGGCGGGGTATTAGAGTTGGGGAATCAGAGGCGGGGAATCAGATATGGGGAAACAGAGGTGGGGAATCAGAGGCGGGGAAACAGAGGCAGGGAATCAGATATGGGGAATCAGAGGCGGGGAATCAGAGGTGGGGAATCATAGGCAGGGAATCGGATGTGCGGAATCAGAGATGGGGAATCAGAGGCTGGGAATCAGAGGTGGTGAATCAGAGATGGGGAATCAGAGGCGGGGAATCAGAGGCAGGGAATCAGACGCGGGGAATCAGAGGTGGGCAATCAGAGGCGGGGAATCAGATATGGGGAATCAGAGGCGGGGAATCAGAGGCAGGGAATCAGACGCGGGGAATCAGAGGCGGGGATTCAGAGCTGGGGAATCAGAGGCGGGGAATCAGAGTTGGGGAATCAGAGGCGGGGAATCAGAGGAAGGGAATCAGACGCGGGGAATCAGAGGCGGGGATTCAGAGCAGGGGAATCAGAGGCGGGGAATCCGAGTTGGGGAATCAGAGGCGGGGAATCAGATATGGGGAATCAGAGGCAGGGAATCAGAGGCGGGAAAACAGAGGCGGGGAATCAGATATGGGGAATCAGAGGCGGGGAATCAGAGGCAGGGAATCAGACACGGGGAATCAGAGGCGGGGAATCAGAGATGGGGAATCAGAGGCGGGGAATCAGAGGCAGGGAATCGGATGCCGGGAATCAGAGGCGGGAAATCAGAGCTGGGGAATCAGAGGCGGGGAATCAGAGTTGGGGAATCAGAGGCGGCGAAGCAGATATGGGGAAATAGAGGCGGGGAATCAGATATGGGGAATCAGAGGCGGGGAATCAGATATGGGGAATCAGAGGCTGGGAATCAGAGGGGGCGAAACAGAGGCGGGGAATAAGATATGGAGAATCAGAGGTGGGGAATCAGGGGCGGGGAATCAGTGGCAGGGAATCAGAGGCGGGGAATCAGAGGCGGGGAATCAAAGGAAGGGAATCAGACACGGGGAATCAGAGTTGGGGAATCAGAGATGGGGAATCAGAGGCGGGGAATCACAGGCAGGGAATCAGACGCGGGGAATCAGAGGCGGGGAATCAGAGCTGGGGAATCAGAGGTGGGGAATCAGAGTCGGGGAATCAGAGGCAGGGAATCGGTTGTGCGGAATCAGAGATGGGGAATCAGATGTGGGGAATCAGAGGCAGTGAATCAGAGATGGGGAATCAGAGGCGGGGAATCAGAGGCAGGAAATCAGACAGGGATTCAGAGGCTGGGAATCAGACGGGGGGAATCAAAGGCGGGGAATCAGAGCTGGTGAATCAGAGGCAGGGAATCAGAGTTGGGGATTCAGAGGCGGGGAATCAGATATGGGGAAACAGAGGCGGGGAATGAGAGGCGGGCAAGCAGAGGCGGGGAATTAGATATGGGGAATCAGAGGTGGGAAATCAGAGGTGGTGAATCAGAGATGGGGAATCACAGGCGGGGAATCAGAGGCGGGGAAACAGAGGCGGGGAATCAGATATGGGGAATCAGAGGTGGGGAATCAGAGGCAGGGAATCAGATGTGCGGAATCAGAGATGGGGAATAAGAGGCAGGGAATCAGAATCAGAAGCGGGGAATCAGAGGCCGGGAATCAGAGGCCGGGAATCAGATGCTGGGAATAAGAGGCCGGGAATCAGAGGTGGGGATTCAGAGTCTGGGAATCAGAGATGGGGATTCAGAGGCGGGGAATGAGATATGGAGAATCAGAGGCGGGGAATCAGAGGCAGGGAATCAGATATGGGGAATCAGAGGCGGGGAATCAGAGGTGGGGAAACATAGGCAGGGAATCAGAGGCGGGGAATCAGAGGCGGGGAATCAGAGGAAGGGAATCAGATGTGCGGAATCGGAGATGGGAAATCAGAGGCAGGGAATCAGAGGAAGAGAATCAGATGTGCGGAATCGGAGATGGGGAATCAGAGGCAGGGAATCAGAGGCGGGGAATCAGAGGCGGGGAATCAGAGGCCGGGAATCAGATATGGGGAAACAGAGGCGGGGAATCCGAGGCGGGGAAACAGAGGCGGGGAATCAGATATGGGGAGTCAGAGGTGGGGCATCAGAGGTTGGGATTCAGAGGCAGGGAATCAGAGGCTTGGAATCAGATGCAGGGAATCAGATGCGGGGAATCAGAGGCGGGGAATCAGAGCTGGGGAATCAGAGGTGGGGAATCAGATATGGGGAATCAGAGGCGGGGACTTAGATATTGGGAAACAGAGGCTGGGAATCAGAGGCGGGGAAACCCAGGCGGGGAATCAGATATGGGGAATCAGAGATGGGGAAGCAGAGGCAGGGAATCAGAATCAGAAGCAGGGAATCAGAGGCCGGGAATCAGAGGCCGGAATCAGATGCTGGGAATCAGAGGCCTGGAATCAGAGGCGGGGAATCAGAGGCAGTGAATCCGATGCGGGGAATCAGAGGCGGGGAATCAGAGCTGGGGAATCAGAGGCGGGGTATTAGAGTGTGGGAATCAGAGGCGGGGAATCAGATATGGGGAAACAGAGGTGGGGAATCAGAGGTGGGGAAACAGAGGCAGGGAATCAGATATGGGGAATCAGAGGCGGGGAATCAGAGGTGGGGAATCATAGGCAGGGAATCGGATGTGCGGAATCAGAGATGGGGAATCAGAGGCTGGGAATCAGAGGTGGTGAATCAGAGATGGGGAATCAGAGGCGGGGAATCAGAGGCAGGGAATCAGACGCGGGGAATCAGAGGTGGGCAATCAGAGGCGGGGAATCAGATATGGGGAATCAGAGGCGGAGAATCAGAGGCGGGGAAACAGAGGCGGGGAATCAGATATGCGGAATCAGAGGTGGGGCATCAGAGGTTGTGAATCACAGATGGGGAATCAGAGGCGGGGAATCAGAGGCAGGGAATCAGACGCGGGGAATCAGAGTTGGGGAATCAGAGGCGGGGAATCAGATATGGGGAATCAGAGGCAGGGAATCAGAGGCGGGAAAACAGAGGCGGGGAATCAGATATGGGGAATCAGAGGCGGGGAATCAGAGGCAGGGAATCAGACACGGGGAATCAGAGGCGGGGAATCAGAGATGGGGAATCAGAGGCGGGGAATCAGAGGCAGGGAATCGGATGCCGGGAATCATAGGCGGGAAATCAGAGCTGGGGAATCAGAGGCGGGGAATCAGAGTTGGGGAATCAGAGGCGGCGAAGCAGATATGGGGAAATAGAGGCGGGGAATCAGATATTGGGAATCAGAGGCGGGGAATCAGATATGGGGAATCAGAGGCTGGGAATCAGAGGGCGGGAAACAGAGGCGCGGAATAAGATATGGGGAATCAGAGGTGGGGAATCAGGGGCGGGGAATCAGTGGCAGGGAATCAGAGGCGGGGAATCAGAGGCGGGGAATCAAAGGAAGGGAATCAGACACGGGGAATCAGAGGTGGGGAATCAGAGATGGGGAATCAGAGGAGGGGAATCACAGGCAGGGAATCAGACGCGGGGAATCAGAGGCGGGGAATCAGAGGTAGGGAATCAGAGTCGGGGAATCATAGGCAGGGAATCGGTTGTGCGGAATCAGAGATGGGGAATCAGATGTGGGGAATCAGATGCAGTGAATCAGAGGCGGGGAAACAGAGGCGGGGAATCAAATATAGGGAATCAGAGGTGGGGAATCAGAGGTTGTGAATCAGAGATGGGGAATCAAGGCGGGGAATCAGAGGCAGGGAATCAGACGCGGGGAATCAGAGGCGGGGATTCAGAGCTGGGGAATCAGAGGCGGTGAATCAGAGTTTGGGAATCAGAGGCAGGGAATCAGATATGGGGAATCAGAGGTGGGGAATCAGAGGCGGGGAAACAGAGGCGGGGAATCAGATATGGGGAATCAGAATTGGGGAATCAGGGGCAGGGAATCAGTGGCAGGGAATCAGAGGCGGGGAATCAGAGGCGGGGAATCAGAGGCAGGGAATCAGACACGGGGAATCAGAGGCGGGGAATGAGAGATGGGGAATCAGAGGCGGGGAATCAGAGGCAGGGAATCGGACTCCGGGAATCAGAGTCGGGGAATCAGAGCTGGGGAATCAGAGGCGGGGAATCAGAGTTGGGGAATCAGAGGCGGGGAATCAGATATGGGGAAATAGAGGCGGGGAATCAGATATGGGGAATCAGAGGTGTGGAATCAGAGGTTGGGAATCAGAGGCAGGGAATCAGAGTCGGGGAAACAGAGGCGGGTAATCAGATATGGGGAAACAGAGGTGGCGAATCAAAGGCGGTGAAACAGAGATGGGGAATCAGGGCAGGGAATCAGAGGCAGGGAATCAAACACGGGGAATCAGAGCTGGGGAATCAGAGGCGGGGAATCAGAGTTGGGAATCAGAGGCGGGGAATCAGAGGCGGGGAAACAGAGGCGGGGAATCAGATATGGGGAATCAGAGGTGGGGAATCCGAGGTTGGGAATCAGAGGCAGGGAATCAGAGGCGGGGAATCAGAGGCGGGGAATCAGAGGAAGGGAATCAGATGTGCGGAATCGGAGATGGGGAATCAGAGGCAGGGAATCAGAGGCGGGGAATCAGAGGCGGGGAATCAGAGGCCGGTAATCAGATATGGGGAAACAGAGGCGGGGAATCCGAGGCGGGGAAACAGAGGCGGGGAATCAGATATGGGGAATCAGAGGTGGGGAATCAGAGGTTGGGAATCAGAGGCAGGGAATCAGAGGCTTGGAATCAGATGCAGGGAATCAGATGCGGGGAATCAGAGGCGGGGAATCAGTGCTGGGGAATCAGAGGTGGGGAATCAGATTTGGGGAATCAGAGGCGGGGACTTAGATATTGGGAAACAGAGGCGGGGAATCAGAGGCGGGGAAACCCAGGCGGGGAATCAGATATGGGGAATCAGAGGTGGGGAATCAGAGGCAAGGAATCAGATGTGCGGAATCAGAGATGGGGAATCAGAGGCAGGGAATCAGAATCAGAAGCAGGGAATCAGAGGCCGGGAATTAGAGGCCGGAATCAGATGCTGGGAATCAGAGGCCTGGAATCAGAGGCGGGGAATCAGAGGCAGGGAATCAGATGCGGGGAATCAGAGGCGGGGAATCAGAGCTGGGGAATCAGAGGCGGGGTATTAGAGTTGGGGAATCAGAGGCGGGGAATCAGATATGGGGAAACAGAGGTGGGGAATCAGAGGCGGGGAAACAGAGGCAGGGAATCAGATATGGGGAATCAGAGGCGGGGAATCAGAGGTGGGGAATCATAGGCAGGGAATCGGATGTGCGGAATCAGAAATGGGGAATCAGAGGCTGGGAATCAGAGGTGGTGAATCAGAGATGGGGAATCAGAGGCGGGGAATCAGAGGCAGGGAATCAGACGCGGGGAATCAGAGGTGGGCAATCAGAGGCGGGGAATCAGATATGGGGAATCAGAGGCGGGGAATCAGAGGCAGGGAATCAGACGCGGGGAATCAGAGGCGGGGATTCAGAGCTGGGGAATCAGAGGCGGGGAATCAGAGTTGGGGAATCAGAGGCGGGGAATCAGAGGAAGGGAATCAGACGCGGGGAATCAGAGGCGGGGATTCAGAGCTGGGGAATCAGAGGCGGGGAATCCGAGTTGGGGAATCAGAGGCGGGGAATCAGATATGGGGAATCAGAGGCAGGGAATCAGAGGCGGGAAAACAGAGGCGGGGAATCAGATATGGGGAATCAGAGGCGGGGAATCAGAGGCAGGGAATCAGACACGGGGAATCAGAGGCGGGGAATCAGAGATGGGGAATCAGAGGCGGGGAATCAGAGGCAGGGAATCGGATGCCGGGAATCAGAGGCGGGAAATCAGAGCTGGGGAATCAGAGGCGGGGAATCAGAGTTGGGGAATCAGAGGCGGCGAAGCAGATATGGGGAAATAGAGGCGGGGAATCAGATATGGGGAATCAGAGGCGGGGAATCAGATATGGGGAATCAGAGGCTGGGAATCAGAGGGGGGGAAACAGAGGCGGGGAATAAGATATGGAGAATCAGAGGTGGGGAATCAGGGGCGGGGAATCAGTGGCAGGGAATCAGAGGCGGGGAATCAGAGGCGGGGAATCACAGGCAGGGAATCAGACGCGGGGAATCAGAGGCGGGGAATCAGAGCTGGGGAATCAGAGGTGGGGAATCAGAGTCGGGGAATCAGAGGCAGGGAATCGGTTGTGCAGAATCAGAGATGGGGAATCAGATGTGGGGAATCAGAGGCAGTGAATCAGAGATGGGGAATCAGAGGCGGGGAATCAGAGGCAGGAAATCAGACAGGGATTCAGAGGCTGGGAATCAGACGGGGGGAATCAAAGGCGGGGAATCAGAGCTGGTGAATCAGAGGCAGGGAATCAGAGTTGGGGATTCAGAGGCGGGGAATCAGATATGGGGAAACAGAGGCGGGGAATGAGAGGCGGGCAAGCAGAGGCGGGGAATTAGATATGGGGAATCAGAGGTGGGAAATCAGAGGTGGTGAATCAGAGATGGGGAATCACAGGCGGGGAATCAGAGGCGGGGAAACAGAGGCGGGGAATCAGATATGGGGAATCAGAGGTGGGGAATCAGAGGCAGGGAATCAGATGTGCGGAATCAGAGATGGGGAATCAGAGGCAGGGAATCAGAATCAGAAGCGGGGAATCAGAGGCCGGGAATCAGAGGCCGGGAATCAGATGCTGGGAATAAGAGGCCGGGAATCAGAGGTGGGGATTCAGAGTCTGGGAATCAGAGATGGGGATTCAGAGGCGGGGAATCAGATATGGAGAATCAGAGGCGGGGAATCAGAGGCAGGGAATCAGATATGGGGAATCAGAGGCGGGGAATCAGAGGTGGGGAAACATAGGCAGGGAATCAGAGGCGGGGAATCAGAGGCGGGGAATCAGAGGAAGGGAATCAGATGTGCGGAATCGGAGATGGGAAATCAGAGGCAGGTAATCAGAGGCGGGGAATCAGAGGCGGGGAATCAGAGGCCGGGAATCAGATATGGGGAAACTGAGGCGGGGAATCCGAGGCGGGGAAACAGAGGCGGGGAGTCAGATATGGGGAATCAGAGGTGGGGAATCAGAGGTTGGGAATCAGAGGCAGGGAATCAGAGGCTTGGAATCAGATGCAGGGAATCAGATGCGGGGCATCAGAGGCGGGGAATCAGAGCTGGGGAATCAGAGGTGGGGAATCAGATTTGGGGAATCAGAGGTGGGGACTTAGATATTGGGAAACAGAGGCGGGGAATCAGATGCGGGGAAACAGAGACGGGGAATCAGATATGGGGAATCAGAGGCGGGGAATCAGAGGCAGGGAATCAGATGTGCGGAATCAGAGATGGGGAATCAGAGGCAGGGAATCAGAATCAGAAGCAGGGAATCAGAGGCCGGGAATCAGAGGCCGGAATCAGATGATGGGAATCAGAGGCCTGGAATCAGAGGCGGGGAATCAGAGGCAGGGAATCAGATGCGGGGAATCAGAGGCGGGGAATCAGAGCTGGGGAATCAGAGGCGGGGTATTAGAGTTGGGGAATCAGAGGCGGGGAATCAGATATGGGGAAACAGAGGTAGGGAATCAGATGCGGGGAAACAGAGGCAGGGAATCAGATATGGGGAATCAGAGGCGGGGAATCAGAGGTGGGGAAACATAGGCAGGGAATTGGATGTGCGGAATCAGACATGGGGAATCAGAGGCCGGGAATCAGAGGTGGTGAATCAGAGATGGGGAATCAGAGGCGGGGAATCAGAGGCAGGGTATCAGACGCGGGGAATCAGAGGTGGGCAATCAGAGGCGGGGAATCAGATATGGGGAATCAGAGGCGGGGAATCAGAGGCGGGGAAACAGAGGCGGGGAATCAGATATGGGGAATCAGAGGTGGGGCATCAGAGGTTGTGAATCACAGATGGGGAATCAGAGGCGGGGAATCAGAGGCAGGGAATCAGACGCGGGGAATCAGAGGCGGGGATTCAGAGCTGGGGAATCAGAAGCGGGGAATCAGAGTTGGGGAATCAGAGGCGGGGAATCAGATATGGGGAATCAGAGGCAGGGAATCAGAGGTGGGGAATCAGAGGCAGGGAATCAGACGCGGGGAATCTGAGGCGGGGAATCAGAGCTGGGGAATCAGAGGTGGGGAATCAGAGTTGGGGAATCAGAGGCAGGGAATTGGATGTGCAGAATCACAGATGGTGAATCAGAGGTGGGGAATCAGAGGCGGTGAATCAGAGATGGGGAATCAGTGGCGGGGAATCAGAGGCAGGAAATCAGACACGGGGATTCAGAGGCTGGGAATCAGAGGCAGGGAATCAGACGCGGGGAATCTGAGGCGGGGAATCAGAGCTGGGGAATCTGAGGCAGGGAATCAGAGTTGGGGATTCAGAGGCGGGGAATCAGATATGGGGAAACAGAGGCGGGGAATCAGAGGCGGGCAAACAGAGGCGGGGAATTAGATATGGGGAATCAGAGGTAGGGAATCAGAGGTGGTGAATCAGTGATGGGGAATCACAGGCGGGGAATCAGAGGCAGGGAATAGAACGCGGGGAATCAGAGGCAGGGAATCAGAGCTGGGGAATCAGAGGCGGGGAATCATAGTTGGGAATCAGAGGCGGGAATCAGATATGGGGAAACAGAGGCGGGGAATCAGAGGCGGGGAAACAGAGGCGGGGAATCAGATATGGGGAATCGGATGCAGGGAATCAGAGGCGGGGAATCAGAGCTGGGGAATCAGAGGCGGGGAATCAGAGTTGGGGCATCAGAGGTGGGGAATTAGATATAGGGAAACAGAGGCGGGGAATCAGAGGCGGGGAAACAGAGGCGGGGAATCAGATATGGGGAATCAGAGGTGGGGAATCAGAGGAAGGGAATCAGATGTGCGGAATCAGAGATGGGGAATCAGAGGCAGGGAATCAGAAGCGGGGAATCAGAGGCCGGGAATCAGAGGCCGGGAATCAGATGCTGGGAATAAGAGGCCGGGAATCAGAGGAGGGGAATCAGAGTCCGGGAATCAGAGATGGGGATTCAGAGGCGGGGAATGAGATATGGAGAATCAGAGGCGGGGAATCAGAGGCGGGGAAACAGAGGTGGGGAATCAGATATGGGGAATCAGAGGTGGCGAATCAAAGGTGGTGAATCAGAGATGGGGAATCAGAGGCGGGGAATCAGAGGCAGGGAATCAGATGCGGGGAATCAGAGGCGGGGAATCAGAGCTGGCGAATCAGAGGCTGGGAATCAGAGGTGGGCAATCAGAGGCGGGGAATCAGATATGGGGAATCAGAGGCGGGGAATCAGAGGCGGGGAAACAGAGGCGGGGAATCAAATATAGGGAATCAGAGGTGGGGAATCAGAGGTTGTGAATCAGAGATGGGGAATCAAGGCGGGGAATCAGAGGCAGGGAATCAGACGCGGGGAAACAGAGGCGGGGATTCAGAGCTGGGGAATCAGAGGCGGGGAATCAGAGTTGGGGAATCAGAGGCAGGGAATCAGATATGGGGAATCAGAGGTGGGGAATCAGAGGCAGGGAATCAGATGTGCGGAATTAGAGATGGGGAATCAGAGGCAGGGAATCAGAATCAGAAGAAGGGAATCAGAGGCCGGGAATCAGAGGCCGGAATCAGATGCTGGGAATCAGAGGCCTGGAATCAGAGGCGGGGAATCAGAGGCAGGGAATCAGATGCGGGGAATCAGAGGCGGGGAATCAGAGCTGGGGAATCAGAGGCGGGGTATTAGAGTTGGGGAATCAGAGGCGGGGAATCAGATATGGGGAAACAGAGGTGGGGAATCAGAGGCGGGGAAACAGAGGCAGGGAATCAGATATGGGGAATCAGAGGTGGGGCATCAGAGGTTGTGAATCACAGATGGGGAATCAGAGGCGGGGAATCAGAGGCAGGGAATCAGACGCGGGGAATCAGAGGCGGGGATTCAGAGCTGGGGAATCAGAAGCGGGGAATCAGAGTTGGGGAATCAGAGGCGGGGAATCAGATATGGGGAATCAGAGGCAGGGAATCAGAGGCGGGGAATCAGAGGCAGGGAATCAGACGTGGGGAATCTGAGGCGGGGAATCAGAGCTGGGGAATCAGAGGTGGGGAATCAGAGTTGAGGAATCAGAGGCAGGGAATTGGATGTGCGGAATCAGAGAGGGGGAATCAGAGGTGGGGAATCAGAGGCGGTGAATCAGAGATGGGGAATCTGAGGCAGGGAATCAGAGGCAGGAAATCAGACACGGGGATTCAGAGGCTGGGAATCAGACGGGGGGAATCAAAGGCGGGGAATCAGAGCTGGGGAATCTGAGGCAGGGAATCAGAGTTGGGGATTCAGAGGCAGGGAATCAGATATGGGGAAACAGAGGCGGGGAATCAGAGGCGGGCAAACAGAGGCGGGGAATTAGATATGGGGAATCAGAGGTAGGGAATCAGAGGCGGGGAATCAGAGCTGGGGAATCAGAGGCGGGGAATCAGAGTTGGGGCATCAGAGGTGGGGAATTAGATATAGGGAAACAGAGGCGGGGAATCAGAGGCGGGGAAACAGAGGCGGGGAATCAGATATGGGGAATCAGAGGTGGGGAATCAGAGGCAGGGAATCAGATGTGCGGAATCAGAGATGGGGAATAAGAGGCAGGGAATCAGAATCAGAAGCGGGGAATCAGAGGCCGGGAATCAGAGGCCGGGAATCAGATGCTGGGAATAAGAGGCCGGGAATCAGAGGTGGGGAATCAGTTATGGGGAATCAGAGGTGGCGAATCAAAGGCGGTGAATCAGAGATGGGGAATCAGAGGCGGGGAATCAGAGGCAGGGAATCAGAGCTGGGGAATCAGAGGCGGGGAATCAGAGTTGGGGAATCAGAGGCGGGGAATGAGATATGGGGAAATAGAGGCGGGGAATCAGATATGGGGAATCAGAGGTGGGGCATCAGAGGTTGGGATTCAGAGGCAGGGAATCAGAGGCTTGGAATCAGATGCAGGGAATCAGATGCGGGGAATCAGAGGCGGGGAATCAGAGCTGGGGAATCAGAGGTGGGGAATCAGATATGGGGAATCAGAGGCGGGTACTTAGATATTGGGAAACAGAGGCTGGGAATCAGAGGCGGGGAAACCCAGGCGGGGAATCAGATATGGGGAATCAGAGATGGGGAAGCAGAGGCAGGGAATCAGAATCAGAAGCAGGGAATCAGAGGCCGGGAATCAGAGGCCGGAATCAGATGCTGGGAATCAGAGGCCTGGAATCAGAGGCGGGGAATCAGAGGCAGTGAATCCGATGCGGGGAATCAGAGGCGGGGAATCAGAGCTGGGGAATCAGAGGCGGGGTATTAGAGTGTGGGAATCAGAGGCGGGGAATCAGATATGGGGAAACAGAGGTGGGGAATCAGAGGTGGGGAAACAGAGGCAGGGAATCAGATATGGGGAATCAGAGGCGGGGAATCAGAGGTGGGGAATCATAGGCAGGGAATCGGATGTGCGGAATCAGAGATGGGGAATCAGAGGCTGGGAATCAGAGGTGGTGAATCAGAGATGGGGAATCAGAGGCAGGGAATTGGATGTGCGGAATCAGAGATGGGGAATCAGAGGTGGGGAATCAGAGGCGGTGAATCAGAGATGGGGAATCAGTGGCGGGGAATCAGAGGCAGGAAATCAGACACGGGGATTCAGAGGCTGGGAATCAGAGGCAGGGAATCAGACGCGGGGAATCTGAGGCGGGGAATCAGAGCTGGGGAATCTGAGGCAGGGAATCGGAGTTGGGGATTCAGAGGAGGGGAATCAGATATGGGGAAACAGAGGCGGGGAATCAGAGGCGGGCAAACAGAGGCGGGGAATTAGATATGGGGAATCAGAGGTAGGGAATCAGAGGTGGTGAATCAGTGATGGGGAATCACAGGCGGGGAATCAGAGGCAGGGAATAGACGCGGGGAATCAGAGGCAGGGAATCAGAGCTGGGGAATCAGAGGCGGGGAATCATAGTTGGGAATCAGAGGCGGGAATCAGATATGGGGAAACAGAGGCGGGGAATCAGAGGCGGGGAAACAGAGGCGGGGAATCAGATATGGGGAATCGGATGCAGGGAATCAGAGGCGGGGAATCAGAGCTGGGGAATCAGATGCGGGGAATCAGAGTTGGGGCATCAGAGGTGGGGAATTAGATATAGGGAAACAGAGGCGGGGAATCAGAGGCGGGGAAACAGAGGCGGGGAATCAGATATGGGGAATCAGAGGTGGGGAATCAGAGGCAGGGAATCAGATGTGCGGAATCAGAGATGGGGAATCAGAGGCAGGGAATCAGAAGCGGGGAATCAGAGGCCGGGAATCAGAGGCCGGGAATCAGAGGAGGGGAATCAGAGTCCGGGAATCAGAGATGGGGATTCAGAGGCGGGGAATGAGATATGGAGAATCAGAGGCGGGGAATCAGAGGCGGGGAAACAGAGGTGGGGAATCAGATATGGGGAATCAGAGGTGGCGAATCAAAGGTGGTGAATCAGAGATGGGGAATCAGAGGCGGGGAATCAGAGGCAGGGAATCAGATGCGGGGAATCAGAGGCGGGGAATCAGAGCTGGCGAATCAGAGGCTGGGAATCAGAGGTGGGCAATCAGAGGCGGGGAATCAGATATGGGGAATCAGAGGCGGGGAATCAGAGGCGGGGAAACAGAGGCGGGGAATCAAATATAGGGAATCAGAGGTGGGGAATCAGAGGTTGTGAATCAGAGATGGGGAATCAAGGCGGGGAATCAGAGGCAGGGAATCAGACGCGGGGAAACAGAGGCGGGGATTCAGAGCTGGGGAATCAGAGGCGGGGAATCAGAGTTGGGGAATCAGAGGCAGGGAATCAGATATGGGGAATCAGAGGTGGGGAATCAGAGGCAGGGAATCAGATGTGCGGAATTAGAGATGGGGAATCAGAGGTAGGGAATCAGAATCAGAAGAAGGGAATCAGAGGCCGGGAATCAGAGGCCGGAATCAGATGCTGGGAATCAGAGGCCTGGAATCAGAGGCGGGGAATCAGAGGCAGGGAATCAGATGCGGGGAATCAGACGCGGGGAATCAGAGCTGGGGAATCAGAGGCGGGGTATTAGAGTTGGGGAATCAGAGGCGGGGAATCAGATATGGGGAAACAGAGGTGGGGAATCAGAGGCGGGGAAACAGAGGCAGGGAATCAGATATGGGGAATCAGAGGTGGGGCATCAGAGGTTGTGAATCACAGATGGGGAATCAGAGGCGGGGAATCAGAGGCAGGGAATCAGAGGCTTGGAATCAGATGCAGGGAATCAGATGCGGGGAATCAGAGGCGGGGAATCAGAGCTGGGGAATCAGAGGTGGGGAATCAGATATGGGGAATCAGAGGCGGGTACTTAGATATTGGGAAACAGAGGCTGGGAATCAGAGGCGGGGAAACCCAGGCGGGGAATCAGATATGGGGAATCAGAGATGGGGAAGCAGAGGCAGGGAATCAGAATCAGAAGCAGGGAATCAGAGGCCGGGAATCAGAGGCCGGAATCAGATGCTGGGAATCAGAGGCCTGGAATCAGAGGCGGGGAATCAGAGGCAGTGAATCCGATGCGGGGAATCAGAGGCGGGGAATCAGAGCTGGGGAATCAGAGGCGGGGTATTAGAGTGTGGGAATCAGAGGCGGGGAATCAGATATGGGGAAACAGAGGTGGGGAATCAGAGGTGGGGAAACAGAGGCAGGGAATCAGATATGGGGAATCAGAGGCGGGGAATCAGAGGTGGGGAATCATAGGCAGGGAATCGGATGTGCGGAATCAGAGATGGGGAATCAGAGGCTGGGAATCAGAGGTGGTGAATCAGAGATGGGGAATCAGAGGCAGGGAATTGGATGTGCGGAATCAGAGATGGGGAATCAGAGGTGGGGAATCAGAGGCGGTGAATCAGAGATGGGGAATCAGTGGCGGGGAATCAGAGGCAGGAAATCAGACACGGGGATTCAGAGGCTGGGAATCAGAGGCAGGGAATCAGACGCGGGGAATCTGAGGCGGGGAATCAGAGCTGGGGAATCTGAGGCAGGGAATCGGAGTTGGGGATTCAGAGGAGGGGAATCAGATATGGGGAAACAGAGGCGGGGAATCAGAGGCGGGCAAACAGAGGCGGGGAATTAGATATGGGGAATCAGAGGTAGGGAATCAGAGGTGGTGAATCAGTGATGGGGAATCACAGGCGGGGAATCAGAGGCAGGGAATAGACGCGGGGAATCAGAGGCAGGGAATCAGAGCTGGGGAATCAGAGGCGGGGAATCATAGTTGGGAATCAGAGGCGGGAATCAGATATGGGGAAACAGAGGCGGGGAATCAGAGGCGGGGAAACAGAGGCGGGGAATCAGATATGGGGAATCGGATGCAGGGAATCAGAGGCGGGGAATCAGAGCTGGGGAATCAGATGCGGGGAATCAGAGTTGGGGCATCAGAGGTGGGGAATTAGATATAGGGAAACAGAGGCGGGGAATCAGAGGCGGGGAAACAGAGGCGGGGAATCAGATATGGGGAATCAGAGGTGGGGAATCAGAGGCAGGGAATCAGATGTGCGGAATCAGAGATGGGGAATCAGAGGCAGGGAATCAGAAGCGGGGAATCAGAGGCCGGGAATCAGAGGCCGGGAATCAGAGGAGGGGAATCAGAGTCCGGGAATCAGAGATGGGGATTCAGAGGCGGGGAATGAGATATGGAGAATCAGAGGCGGGGAATCAGAGGCGGGGAAACAGAGGTGGGGAATCAGATATGGGGAATCAGAGGTGGCGAATCAAAGGTGGTGAATCAGAGATGGGGAATCAGAGGCGGGGAATCAGAGGCAGGGAATCAGATGCGGGGAATCAGAGGCGGGGAATCAGAGCTGGCGAATCAGAGGCTGGGAATCAGAGGTGGGCAATCAGAGGCGGGGAATCAGATATGGGGAATCAGAGGCGGGGAATCAGAGGCGGGGAAACAGAGGCGGGGAATCAAATATAGGGAATCAGAGGTGGGGAATCAGAGGTTGTGAATCAGAGATGGGGAATCAAGGCGGGGAATCAGAGGCAGGGAATCAGACGCGGGGAAACAGAGGCGGGGATTCAGAGCTGGGGAATCAGAGGCGGGGAATCAGAGTTGGGGAATCAGAGGCAGGGAATCAGATATGGGGAATCAGAGGTGGGGAATCAGAGGCAGGGAATCAGATGTGCGGAATTAGAGATGGGGAATCAGAGGTAGGGAATCAGAATCAGAAGAAGGGAATCAGAGGCCGGGAATCAGAGGCCGGAATCAGATGCTGGGAATCAGAGGCCTGGAATCAGAGGCGGGGAATCAGAGGCAGGGAATCAGATGCGGGGAATCAGACGCGGGGAATCAGAGCTGGGGAATCAGAGGCGGGGTATTAGAGTTGGGGAATCAGAGGCGGGGAATCAGATATGGGGAAACAGAGGTGGGGAATCAGAGGCGGGGAAACAGAGGCAGGGAATCAGATATGGGGAATCAGAGGTGGGGCATCAGAGGTTGTGAATCACAGATGGGGAATCAGAGGCGGGGAATCAGAGGCAGGGAATCAGACGCGGGGAATCAGAGGCGGGGATTCAGAGCTGGGGATTCAGAAGCGGGGAATAAGAGTTGGGGAATCAGAGGCGGGGAATCAGATATGGGGAATCAGAGGCAGGGAATCAGAGGCGGGGAATCAGAGGCAGGGAATCAGACGCGGGGAATCTGAGGCGGGGAATCAGAGCTGGGGAATCAGAGGTGGGGAATCAGAGTTGAGGAATCAGAGGCAGGGAATTGGATGTGCGGAATCAGAGAGGGGGAATCAGAGGTGGGGAATCAGAGGCGGTGAATCAGAGATGGGGAATCAGAGGCGGGGAATCAGAGGCAGGAAATCAGACACGGGGATTCAGAGGCTGGGAATCAGACGGGGGGAATCAAAGGCGGGGAATCAGAGCTGGGGAATCTGAGGCAGGGAATCAGAGTTGGGGATTCAGAGGCGGGGAATCAGATATGGGGAAACAGAGGCGGGGAATCAGAGGCGGGCAAACAGAGGCGGGGAATTAGATATGGGGAATCAGAGGTAGGGAATCAGAGGCGGGGAATCAGAGCTGGGGAATCAGAGGCGGGGAATCAGAGTTGGGGCATCAGAGGTGGGGAATTAGATATAGGGAAACAGAGGCGGGGAATCAGAGGCGGGGAAACAGAGGCGGGGAATCAGATATGGGGAATCAGAGGTGGGGAATCAGAGGCAGGGAATCAGATGTGCGGAATCAGAGATGGGGAATAAGAGGCAGGGAATCAGAATCAGAAGCGGGGAATCAGAGGCCGGGAATCAGAGGCCGGGAATCAGATGCTGGGAATAAGAGGCCGGGAATCAGAGGTGGGGAATCAGATATGGGGAATCAGAGGTGGCGAATCAAAGGCGGTGAATCAGAGATGGGGAATCAGAGGCGGGGAATCAGAGGCAGGGAATCAGATGCGGGGAATCAGAGGCGGGGAATCAGAGCTGGCGAATCAGAGGCTGTGAATCAGAGGTGGGCAATCAGAGGCGGGGAATCAGATATGGGGAATCAGAGGCGGGGAATCAGAGGCGGGGATACAGAGGCGGGGAATCAAATATAGGGAATCAGAGGTGGGGAATCAGAGGTTGTGAATCAGAGATGGGGAATCAAGGCGGGGAATCAGAGGCAGGGAATCAGACGCGGGGAATCAGAGGAGGGGATTCAGAGCTGGGGAATCAGAGGCGGGGAATCAGAGTTGGGGAATCAGAGGCAGCGAATCAGATATGGGGAATCAGAGGCGGGGAATCAGAGGCGGGGAAACAGAGGCGGGGAATCAGATGTGGGGAATCAGAGGTGGGGAATCAGGGGCAGGGAATCGGTGGCAGGGAATCAGAGGCGGGGAATCAGAGGCGGGGAATCAAAGGCAGGGAATCAGACACGGGGAATCAGAGGCGGGGAATCAGAGATGGGGAATCAGAGGCGGGGAATCAGAGGCAGGGAATCGGATGCCGGGAATCAGAGTCGGGGAATCAGAGCTGGGGAATCAGAGGCGGGGAATCAGAGTTGGGGAATCAGAGGCGGGGAATCAGATATGGGGAAATAGAGGCGGGGAATCAGATATGGGGAATCAGAGGTGGCGAATCAAAGGTGGTGAATCAGAGATGGGGAATCAGAGGCGGGGAATCAGAGGCAGGGAATCAGATGCGGGGAATCAGAGGCGGGGAATCAGAGCTGGCGAATCAGAGGCTGGGAATCAGAGGTGGGCAATCAGAGGCGGGGAATCAGATATGGGGAATCAGAGGCGGGGAATCAGAGGCGGGGAAACAGAGGCGGGGAATCAAATATAGGGAATCAGAGGTGGGGAATCAGAGGTTGTGAATCAGAGATGGTGAATCAAGGCGGGGAATCAGAGGCAGGGAATCAGACGCGGGGAAACAGAGGCGGGGATTCAGAGCTGGGGAATCAGAGGCGGGGAATCAGAGTTGGGGAATCAGAGGCAGGGAATCAGATATGGGGAATCAGAGGTGGGGAATCAGAGGCAGGGAATCAGATGTGCGGAATTAGAGATGGGGAATCAGAGGCAGGGAATCAGAATCAGAAGAAGGGAATCAGAGGCCGGGAATCAGAGGCCGGAATCAGATGCTGGGAATCAGAGGCCTGGAATCAGAGGCGGGGAATCAGAGGCAGGGAATCAGATGCGGGGAATCAGACGCGGGGAATCAGAGCTGGGGAATCAGAGGCGGGGTATTAGAGTTGGGGAATCAGAGGCGGGGAATCAGATATGGGGAAACAGAGGTGGGGAATCAGAGGCGGGGAAACAGAGGCAGGGAATCAGATATGGGGAATCAGAGGTGGGGCATCAGAGGTTGTGAATCACAGATGGGGAATCAGAGGCGGGGAATCAGAGGCAGGGAATCAGACGCGGGGAATCAGAGGCGGGGATTCAGAGCTGGGGAATCAGAAGCGGGGAATAAGAGTTGGGGAATCAGAGGCGGGGAATCAGATATGGGGAATCAGAGGCAGGGAATCAGAGGCGGGGAATCAGAGGCAGGGAATCAGACGCGGGGAATCTGAGGCGGGGAATCAGAGCTGGGGAATCAGAGGTGGGGAATCAGAGTTGAGGAATCAGAGGCAGGGAATTGGATGTGCGGAATCAGAGAGGGGGAATCAGAGGTGGGGAATCAGAGGCGGTGAATCAGAGATGGGGAATCAGAGGCGGGGAATCAGAGGCAGGAAATCAGACACGGGGATTCAGAGGCTGGGAATCAGACGGGATAAATCAAAGGCGGGGAATCAGAGCTGGGGAATCTGAGGCAGGGAATCAGAGTTGGGGATTCAGAGGCGGGGAATCAGATATGGGGAAACAGAGGCGGGGAATCAGAGGCGGGCAAACAGAGGCGGGGAATTAGATATGGGGAATCAGAGGTAGGGAATCAGAGGCGGGGAATCAGAGCTGGGGAATCAGAGGCGGGGAATCAGAGTTGGGGCATCAGAGGTGGGGAATTAGATATAGGGAAACAGAGGCGGGGAATCAGAGGCGGGGAAACAGAGGCGGGGAATCAGATATGGGGAATCAGAGGTGGGGAATCAGAGGCAGGGAATCAGATGTGCGGAATCAGAGATGGGGAATAAGAGGCAGGGAATCAGAATCAGAAGCGGGGAATCAGAGGCCGGGAATCAGAGGCCGGGAATCAGATGCTGGGAATAAGAGGCCGGGAATCAGAGGTGGGGAATCAGATATGGGGAATCAGAGGTGGCGAATCAAAGGCGGTGAATCAGAGATGGGGAATCAGAGGCTGGGAATCAGAGGCAGGGAATCAGATGCGGGGAATCAGAGGCGGGGAATCAGAGCTGGCGAATCAGAGGCTGTGAATCAGAGGTGGGCAATCAGAGGCGGGGAATCAGATATGGGGAATCAGAGGCGGGGAATCAGAGGCGGGGAAGCAGAGGCGGGGAATCAAATATAGGGAATCAGAGGTGGGGAATCAGAGGTTGTGAATCAGAGATGGGGAATCAAGGCGGGGAATCAGAGGCAGGGAATCAGACGCGGGGAATCAGAGGAGGGGATTCAGAGCTGGGGAATCAGAGGCGGGGAATCAGAGTTGGGGAATCAGAGGCAGCGAATCAGATATGGGGAATCAGAGGCGGGGAATCAGAGGCAGGGAATCAGACGCGGGGAATCAGAGGAGGGGATTCAGAGCTGGGGAATCAGAGGCGGGGAATCAGAGTTGGGGAATCAGAGGCAGCGAATCAGATATGGGGAATCAGAGGCGGGGAATCAGAGGCGGGGAAACAGAGGCGGGGAATCAGATGTGGGGAATCAGAGGTGGGGAATCAGGGGCAGGGAATCAAAGGCAGGGAATCAGACACGGGGAATCAGAGGCGGGGAATCAGAGATGGGGAATCAGAGGCGGGGAATCAGAGGCAGGGAATCGGATGCCGGGAATCAGAGTCGGGGAATCAGAGCTGGGGAATCAGAGGCGGGGAATCAGAGTTGGGGAATCAGAGGCGGGGAATCAGATATGGGGAAATAGAGGCGGGGAATCAGATATGGGGAATCAGAGGTGTGGAATCAGAGGTTGGGAATCAGAGGCAGGGAATCAGAGTCGGGGAAACAGAGGCGGGGAATCAGATATGGGGAATCAGAGGTGGCGAATCAAAGGCGGTGAAACAGAGATGGGGAATCAGGGCAGGGAATCAGAGGCAGGGAATCAAACACGGGGAATCAGAGCTGGGGAATCAGAGGCGGGGAATCAGAGTTGGGAATCAGAGGCGGGGAATCAGAGGCGGGGAAACAGAGGCGGGGAATCAGATATGGGGAATCAGAGGTGGGGAATCCGAGGTTGGGAATCAGAGGCAGGGAATCAGAGGTGGAAAATCAGAGGCGGGGAATCAGAGGAAGAGAATCAGATGTGCGGAATCGGAGATGGGGAATCAGAGGCAGGGAATCAGAGGCGGGGAATCAGAGGCGGGGAATCAGAGGCCGGGAATCAGATATGGGGAAACAGAGGCGGGGAATCCGAGGCGGGGAAACAGAGGCGGGGAATCAGATATGGGGAGTCAGAGGTGGGGCATCAGAGGTTGGGATTCAGAGGCAGGGAATCAGAGGCTTGGAATCAGATGCAGGGAATCAGATGCGGGGAATCAGAGGCGGGGAATCAGAGCTGGGGAATCAGAGGTGGGGAATCAGATATGGGGAATCAGAGGCGGGGACTTAGATATTGGGAAACAGAGGCTGGGAATCAGAGGCGGGGAAACCCAGGCGGGGAATCAGATATGGGGAATCAGAGATGGGGAAGCAGAGGCAGGGAATCAGAATCAGAAGCAGGGAATCAGAGGCCGGGAATCAGAGGCCGGAATCAGATGCTGGGAATCAGAGGCCTGGAATCAGAGGCGGGGAATCAGAGGCAGTGAATCCGATGCGGGGAATCAGAGGCGGGGAATCAGAGCTGGGGAATCAGAGGCGGGGTATTAGAGTGTGGGAATCAGAGGCGGGGAATCAGATATGGGGAAACAGAGGTGGGGAATCAGAGGTGGGGAAACAGAGGCAGGGAATCAGATATGGGGAATCAGAGGCGGGGAATCAGAGGTGGGGAATCATAGGCAGGGAATCGGATGTGCGGAATCAGAGATGGGGAATCAGAGGCTGGGAATCAGAGGTGGTGAATCAGAGATGGGGAATCAGAGGCGGGGAATCAGAGGCAGGGAATCAGACGCGGGGAATCAGAGGTGGGCAATCAGAGGCGGGGAATCAGATATGGGGAATCAGAGGCGGAGAATCAGAGGCGGGGAAACAGAGGCGGGGAATCAGATATGCGGAATCAGAGGTGGGGCATCAGAGGTTGTGAATCACAGATGGGGAATCAGAGGCGGGGAATCAGAGGCAGGGAATCAGACGCGGGGAATCAGAGTTGGGGAATCAGAGGCGGGGAATCAGATATGGGGAATCAGAGGCAGGGAATCAGAGGCGGGAAAACAGAGGCGGGGAATCAGATATGGGGAATCAGAGGCGGGGAATCAGAGGCAGGGAATCAGACACGGGGAATCAGAGGCGGGGAATCAGAGATGGGGAATCAGAGGCGGGGAATCAGAGGCAGGGAATCGGATGCCGGGAATCAGAGGCGGGAAATCAGAGCTGGGGAATCAGAGGCGGGGAATCAGAGTTGGGGAATCAGAGGCGGCGAAGCAGATATGGGGAAATAGAGGCGGGGAATCAGATATTGGGAATCAGAGGCGGGGAATCAGATATGGGGAATCAGAGGCTGGGAATCAGAGGGCGGGAAACAGAGGCGCGGAATAAGATATGGGGAATCAGAGGTGGGGAATCAGGGGCGGGGAATCAGTGGCAGGGAATCAGAGGCGGGGAATCAGAGGCGGGGAATCAAAGGAAGGGAATCAGACACGGGGAATCAGAGGTGGGGAATCAGAGATGGGGAATCAGAGGAGGGGAATCACAGGCAGGGAATCAGACGCGGGGAATCAGAGGCGGGGAATCAGAGGTAGGGAATCAGAGTCGGGGAATCATAGGCAGGGAATCGGTTGTGCGGAATCAGAGATGGGGAATCAGATGTGGGGAATCAGAGGCAGTGAATCAGAGGCGGGGAAACAGAGGCGGGGAATCAAATATAGGGAATCAGAGGTGGGGAATGAGAGGTTGTGAATCAGAGATGGGGAATCAAGGCGGGGAATCAGAGGCAGGGAATCAGACGCGGGGAATCAGAGGCGGGGATTCAGAGCTGGGGAATCAGAGGCGGTGAATCAGAGTTTGGGAATCAGAGGCAGGGAATCAGATATGGGGAATCAGAGGTGGGGAATCAGAGGCGGGGAAACAGAGGCGGGGAATCAGATATGGGGAATCAGAATTGGGGAATCAGGGGCAGGGAATCAGTGGCAGGGAATCAGAGGCGGGGAATCAGAGGCGGGGAATCAGAGGCAGGGAATCAGACACGGGGAATCAGAGGCGGGGAATGAGAGATGGGGAATCAGAGGCGGGGAATCAGAGGCAGGGAATCGGACTCCGGGAATCAGAGTCGGGGAATCAGAGCTGGGGAATCAGAGGCGGGGAATCAGAGTTGGGGAATCAGAGGCGGGGAATCAGATATGGGGAAATAGAGGCGGGGAATCAGATATGGGGAATCAGAGGTGTGGAATCAGAGGTTGGGAATCAGAGGCAGGGAATCAGACGCGGGGAAACAGAGGCGGGGATTCAGAGCTGGGGAATCAGAGGCGGGGAATCAGAGTTGGGGAATCAGAGGCAGGGAATCAGATATGGGGAATCAGAGGTGGGGAATCAGAGGCAGGGAATCAGATGTGCGGAATTAGAGATGGGGAATCAGAGGCAGGGAATCAGAATCAGAAGAAGGGAATCAGAGGCCGGGAATCAGAGGCCGGAATCAGATGCTGGGAATCAGAGGCCTGGAATCAGAGGCGGGGAATCAGAGGCAGGGAATCAGATGCGGGGAATCAGACGCGGGGAATCAGAGCTGGGGAATCAGAGGCGGGGTATTAGAGTTGGGGAATCAGAGGCGGGGAATCAGATATGGGGAAACAGAGGTGGGGAATCAGAGGCGGGGAAACAGAGGCAGGGAATCAGATATGGGGAATCAGAGGTGGGGCATCAGAGGTTGTGAATCACAGATGGGGAATCAGAGGCGGGGAATCAGAGGCAGGGAATCAGACGCGGGGAATCAGAGGCGGGGATTCAGAGCTGGGGATTCAGAAGCGGGGAATAAGAGTTGGGGAATCAGAGGCGGGGAATCAGATATGGGGAATCAGAGGCAGGGAATCAGAGGCGGGGAATCAGAGGCAGGGAATCAGACGCGGGGAATCTGAGGCGGGGAATCAGAGCTGGGGAATCAGAGGTGGGGAATCAGAGTTGAGGAATCAGAGGCAGGGAATTGGATGTGCGGAATCAGAGAGGGGGAATCAGAGGTGGGGAATCAGAGGCGGTGAATCAGAGATGGGGAATCAGAGGCGGGGAATCAGAGGCAGGAAATCAGACACGGGGATTCAGAGGCTGGGAATCAGACGGGGGGAATCAAAGGCGGGGAATCAGAGCTGGGGAATCTGAGGCAGGGAATCAGAGTTGGGGATTCAGAGGCGGGGAATCAGATATGGGGAAACAGAGGCGGGGAATCAGAGGCGGGCAAACAGAGGCGGGGAATTAGATATGGGGAATCAGAGGTAGGGAATCAGAGGCGGGGAATCAGAGCTGGGGAATCAGAGGCGGGGAATCAGAGTTGGGGCATCAGAGGTGGGGAATTAGATATAGGGAAACAGAGGCGGGGAATCAGAGGCGGGGAAACAGAGGCGGGGAATCAGATATGGGGAATCAGAGGTGGGGAATCAGAGGCAGGGAATCAGATGTGCGGAATCAGAGATGGGGAATAAGAGGCAGGGAATCAGAATCAGAAGCGGGGAATCAGAGGCCGGGAATCAGAGGCCGGGAATCAGATGCTGGGAATAAGAGGCCGGGAATCAGAGGTGGGGAATCAGATATGGGGAATCAGAGGTGGCGAATCAAAGGCGGTGAATCAGAGATGGGGAATCAGAGGCGGGGAATCAGAGGCAGGGAATCAGATGCGGGGAATCAGAGGCGGGGAATCAGAGCTGGCGAATCAGAGGCTGTGAATCAGAGGTGGGCAATCAGAGGCGGGGAATCAGATATGGGGAATCAGAGGCGGGGAATCAGAGGCGGGGATACAGAGGCGGGGAATCAAATATAGGGAATCAGAGGTGGGGAATCAGAGGTTGTGAATCAGAGATGGGGAATCAAGGCGGGGAATCAGAGGCAGGGAATCAGACGCGGGGAATCAGAGGAGGGGATTCAGAGCTGGGGAATCAGAGGCGGGGAATCAGAGTTGGGGAATCAGAGGCAGCGAATCAGATATGGGGAATCAGAGGCGGGGAATCAGAGGCGGGGAAACAGAGGCGGGGAATCAGATGTGGGGAATCAGAGGTGGGGAATCAGGGGCAGGGAATCGGTGGCAGGGAATCAGAGGCGGGGAATCAGAGGCGGGGAATCAAAGGCAGGGAATCAGACACGGGGAATCAGAGGCGGGGAATCAGAGATGGGGAATCAGAGGCGGGGAATCAGAGGCAGGGAATCGGATGCCGGGAATCAGAGTCGGGGAATCAGAGCTGGGGAATCAGAGGCGGGGAATCAGAGTTGGGGAATCAGAGGCGGGGAATCAGATATGGGGAAATAGAGGCGGGGAATCAGATATGGGGAATCAGAGGTGGCGAATCAAAGGTGGTGAATCAGAGATGGGGAATCAGAGGCGGGGAATCAGAGGCAGGGAATCAGATGCGGGGAATCAGAGGCGGGGAATCAGAGCTGGCGAATCAGAGGCTGGGAATCAGAGGTGGGCAATCAGAGGCGGGGAATCAGATATGGGGAATCAGAGGCGGGGAATCAGAGGCGGGGAAACAGAGGCGGGGAATCAAATATAGGGAATCAGAGGTGGGGAATCAGAGGTTGTGAATCAGAGATGGGGAATCAAGGCGGGGAATCAGAGGCAGGGAATCAGACGCGGGGAAACAGAGGCGGGGATTCAGAGCTGGGGAATCAGAGGCGGGGAATCAGAGTTGGGGAATCAGAGGCAGGGAATCAGATATGGGGAATCAGAGGTGGGGAATCAGAGGCAGGGAATCAGATGTGCGGAATTAGAGATGGGGAATCAGAGGCAGGGAATCAGAATCAGAAGAAGGGAATCAGAGGCCGGGAATCAGAGGCCGGAATCAGATGCTGGGAATCAGAGGCCTGGAATCAGAGGCGGGGAATCAGAGGCAGGGAATCAGATGCGGGGAATCAGACGCGGGGAATCAGAGCTGGGGAATCAGAGGCGGGGTATTAGAGTTGGGGAATCAGAGGCGGGGAATCAGATATGGGGAAACAGAGGTGGGGAATCAGAGGCGGGGAAACAGAGGCAGGGAATCAGATATGGGGAATCAGAGGTGGGGCATCAGAGGTTGTGAATCACAGATGGGGAATCAGAGGCGGGGAATCAGAGGCAGGGAATCAGACGCGGGGAATCAGAGGCGGGGATTCAGAGCTGGGGAATCAGAAGCGGGGAATAAGAGTTGGGGAATCAGAGGCGGGGAATCAGATATGGGGAATCAGAGGCAGGGAATCAGAGGCGGGGAATCAGAGGCAGGGAATCAGACGCGGGGAATCTGAGGCGGGGAATCAGAGCTGGGGAATCAGAGGTGGGGAATCAGAGTTGAGGAATCAGAGGCAGGGAATTGGATGTGCGGAATCAGAGAGGGGGAATCAGAGGTGGGGAATCAGAGGCGGTGAATCAGAGATGGGGAATCAGAGGCGGGGAATCAGAGGCAGGAAATCAGACACGGGGATTCAGAGGCTGGGAATCAGACGGGGGGAATCAAAGGCGGGGAATCAGAGCTGGGGAATCTGAGGCAGGGAATCAGAGTTGGGGATTCAGAGGCGGGGAATCAGATATGGGGAAACAGAGGCGGGGAATCAGAGGCGGGCAAACAGAGGCGGGGAATTAGATATGGGGAATCAGAGGTAGGGAATCAGAGGCGGGGAATCAGAGCTGGGGAATCAGAGGCGGGGAATCAGAGTTGGGGCATCAGAGGTGGGGAATTAGATATAGGGAAACAGAGGCGGGGAATCAGAGGCGGGGAAACAGAGGCGGGGAATCAGATATGGGGAATCAGAGGTGGGGAATCAGAGGCAGGGAATCAGATGTGCGGAATCAGAGATGGGGAATAAGAGGCAGGGAATCAGAATCAGAAGCGGGGAATCAGAGGCCGGGAATCAGAGGCCGGGAATCAGATGCTGGGAATAAGAGGCCGGGAATCAGAGGTGGGGAATCAGATATGGGGAATCAGAGGTGGCGAATCAAAGGCGGTGAATCAGAGATGGGGAATCAGAGGCTGGGAATCAGAGGCAGGGAATCAGATGCGGGGAATCAGAGGCGGGGAATCAGAGCTGGCGAATCAGAGGCTGTGAATCAGAGGTGGGCAATCAGAGGCGGGGAATCAGATATGGGGAATCAGAGGCGGGGAATCAGAGGCGGGGAAGCAGAGGCGGGGAATCAAATATAGGGAATCAGAGGTGGGGAATCAGAGGTTGTGAATCAGAGATGGGGAATCAAGGCGGGGAATCAGAGGCAGGGAATCAGACGCGGGGAATCAGAGGAGGGGATTCAGAGCTGGGGAATCAGAGGCGGGGAATCAGAGTTGGGGAATCAGAGGCAGCGAATCAGATATGGGGAATCAGAGGCGGGGAATCAGAGGCAGGGAATCAGACGCGGGGAATCAGAGGAGGGGATTCAGAGCTGGGGAATCAGAGGCGGGGAATCAGAGTTGGGGAATCAGAGGCAGCGAATCAGATATGGGGAATCAGAGGCGGGGAATCAGAGGCGGGGAAACAGAGGCGGGGAATCAGATGTGGGGAATCAGAGGTGGGGAATCAGGGGCAGGGAATCAAAGGCAGGGAATCAGACACGGGGAATCAGAGGCGGGGAATCAGAGATGGGGAATCAGAGGCGGGGAATCAGAGGCAGGGAATCGGATGCCGGGAATCAGAGTCGGGGAATCAGAGCTGGGGAATCAGAGGCGGGGAATCAGAGTTGGGGAATCAGAGGCGGGGAATCAGATATGGGGAAATAGAGGCGGGGAATCAGATATGGGGAATCAGAGGTGTGGAATCAGAGGTTGGGAATCAGAGGCAGGGAATCAGAGTCGGGGAAACAGAGGCGGGGAATCAGATATGGGGAATCAGAGGTGGCGAATCAAAGGCGGTGAAACAGAGATGGGGAATCAGGGCAGGGAATCAGAGGCAGGGAATCAAACACGGGGAATCAGAGCTGGGGAATCAGAGGCGGGGAATCAGAGTTGGGAATCAGAGGCGGGGAATCAGAGGCGGGGAAACAGAGGCGGGGAATCAGATATGGGGAATCAGAGGTGGGGAATCCGAGGTTGGGAATCAGAGGCAGGGAATCAGAGGTGGAAAATCAGAGGCGGGGAATCAGAGGAAGAGAATCAGATGTGCGGAATCGGAGATGAGGAATCAGAGGCAGGGAATCAGAGGCGGGGAATCAGAGGCGGGGAATCAGAGGCCGGGAATCAGATATGGGGAAACAGAGGCGGGGAATCCGAGGCGGGGAAACAGAGGCGGGGAATCAGATATGGGGAGTCAGAGGTGGGGCATCAGAGGTTGGGATTCAGAGGCAGGGAATCAGAGGCTTGGAATCAGATGCAGGGAATCAGATGCGGGGAATCAGAGGCGGGGAATCAGAGCTGGGGAATCAGAGGTGGGGAATCAGATATGGGGAATCAGAGGCGGGGACTTAGATATTGGGAAACAGAGGCTGGGAATCAGAGGCGGGGAAACCCAGGCGGGGAATCAGATATGGGGAATCAGAGATGGGGAAGCAGAGGCAGGGAATCAGAATCAGAAGCAGGGAATCAGAGGCCGGGAATCAGAGGCCGGAATCAGATGCTGGGAATCAGAGGCCTGGAATCAGAGGCGGGGAATCAGAGGCAGTGAATCCGATGCGGGGAATCAGAGGCGGGGAATCAGAGCTGGGGAATCAGAGGCGGGGTATTAGAGTGTGGGAATCAGAGGCGGGGAATCAGATATGGGGAAACAGAGGTGGGGAATCAGAGGTGGGGAAACAGAGGCAGGGAATCAGATATGGGGAATCAGAGGCGGGGAATCAGAGGTGGGGAATCATAGGCAGGGAATCGGATGTGCGGAATCAGAGATGGGGAATCAGAGGCTGGGAATCAGAGGTGGTGAATCAGAGATGGGGAATCAGAGGCGGGGAATCAGAGGCAGGGAATCAGACGCGGGGAATCAGAGGTGGGCAATCAGAGGCGGGGAATCAGATATGGGGAATCAGAGGCGGAGAATCAGAGGCGGGGAAACAGAGGCGGGGAATCAGATATGCGGAATCAGAGGTGGGGCATCAGAGGTTGTGAATCACAGATGGGGAATCAGAGGCGGGGAATCAGAGGCAGGGAATCAGACGCGGGGAATCAGAGTTGGGGAATCAGAGGCGGGGAATCAGATATGGGGAATCAGAGGCAGGGAATCAGAGGCGGGAAAACAGAGGCGGGGAATCAGATATGGGGAATCAGAGGCGGGGAATCAGAGGCAGGGAATCAGACACGGGGAATCAGAGGCGGGGAATCAGAGATGGGGAATCAGAGGCGGGGAATCAGAGGCAGGGAATCGGATGCCGGGAATCAGAGGCGGGAAATCAGAGCTGGGGAATCAGAGGCGGGGAATCAGAGTTGGGGAATCAGAGGCGGCGAAGCAGATATGGGGAAATAGAGGCGGGGAATCAGATATTGGGAATCAATGGCGGGGAATCAGATATGGGGAATCAGAGGCTGGGAATCAGAGGGCGGGAAACAGAGGCGCGGAATAAGATATGGGGAATCAGAGGTGGGGAATCAGGGGCGGGGAATCAGTGGCAGGGAATCAGAGGCGGGGAATCAGAGGCGGGGAATCAAAGGAAGGGAATCAGACACGGGGAATCAGAGGTGGGGAATCAGAGATGGGGAATCAGAGGAGGGGAATCACAGGCAGGGAATCAGACGCGGGGAATCAGAGGCGGGGAATCAGAGGTAGGGAATCAGAGTCGGGGAATCATAGGCAGGGAATCGGTTGTGCGGAATCAGAGATGGGGAATCAGATGTGGGGAATCAGAGGCAGTGAATCAGAGGCGGGGAAACAGAGGCGGGGAATCAAATATAGGGAATCAGAGGTGGGGAATCAGAGGTTGTGAATCAGAGATGGGGAATCAAGGCGGGGAATCAGAGGCAGGGAATCAGATGCGGGGAATCAGAGGCGGGGATTCAGAGCTGGGGAATCAGAGGCGGTGAATCAGAGTTTGGGAATCAGAGGCAGGGAATCAGATATGGGGAATCAGAGGTGGGGAATCAGAGGCGGGGAAACAGAGGCGGGGAATCAGATATGGGGAATCAGAATTGGGGAATCAGGGGCAGGGAATCAGTGGCAGGGAATCAGAGGCGGGGAATCAGAGGCGGGGAATCAGAGGCAGGGAATCAGACACGGGGAATTAGAGGCGGGGAATGAGAGATGGGGAATCAGAGGCGGGGAATCAGAGGCAGGGAATCGGACTCCGGGAATCAGAGTCGGGGAATCAGAGCTGGGGAATCAGAGGCGGGGAATCAGAGTTGGGGAATCAGAGGCGGGGAATCAGATATGGGGAAATAGAGGCGGGGAATCAGATATGGGGAATCAGAGGTGTGGAATCAGAGGTTGGGAATCAGAGGCAGGGAATCAGAGTCGGGGAAACAGAGGCGGGTAATCAGATATGGGGAAACAGAGGTGGCGAATCAAAGGCGGTGAAACAGAGATGGGGAATCAGGGCAGGGAATCAGAGGCAGGGAATCAAACACGGGGAATCAGAGCTGGGGAATCAGAGGCGGGGAATCAGAGTTGGGAATCAGAGGCGGGGAATCAGAGGCGGGGAAACAGAGGCGGGGAATCAGATATGGGGAATCAGAGGTGGGGAATCCGAGGTTGGGAATCAGAGGCAGGGAATCAGAGGCGGGGAATCAGAGGCGGGGAATCAGAGGAAGGGAATCAGATGTGCGGAATCGGAGATGGGGAATCAGAGGCAGGGAATCAGAGGCGGGGAATCAGAGGCGGGGAATCAGAGGCCGGTAATCAGATATGGGGAAACAGAGGCGGGGAATCCGAGGCGGGGAAACAGAGGCGGGGAATCAGATATGGGGAATCAGAGGTGGGGAATCAGAGGTTGGGAATCAGAGGCAGGGAATCAGAGGCTTGGAATCAGATGCAGGGAATCAGATGCGGGGAATCAGAGGCGGGGAATCAGAGCTGGGGAATCAGAGGTGGGGAATCAGATTTGGGGAATCAGAGGCGGGGACTTAGATATTGGGAAACAGAGGCGGGGAATCAGAGGCGGGGAAACCCAGGCGGGGAATCAGATATGGGGAATCAGAGGTGGGGAATCAGAGGCAAGGAATCAGATGTGCGGAATCAGAGATGGGGAATCAGAGGCAGGGAATCAGAATCAGAAGCAGGGAATCAGAGGCCGGGAATTAGAGGCCGGAATCAGATGCTGGGAATCAGAGGCCTGGAATCAGAGGCGGGGAATCAGAGGCAGGGAATCAGATGCGGGGAATCAGAGGCGGGGAATCAGAGCTGGGGAATCAGAGGCGGGGTATTAGAGTTGGGGAATCAGAGGCGGGGAATCAGATATGGGGAAACAGAGGTGGGGAATCAGAGGCGGGGAAACAGAGGCAGGGAATCAGATATGGGGAATCAGAGGCGGGGAATCAGAGGTGGGGAATCATAGGCAGGGAATCGGATGTGCGGAATCAGAGATGGGGAATCAGAGGCTGGGAATCAGAGGTGGTGAATCAGAGATGGGGAATCAGAGGCGGGGAATCAGAGGCAGGGAATCAGACGCGGGGAATCAGAGGTGGGCAATCAGAGGCGGGGAATCAGATATGGGGAATCAGAGGCGGGGAATCAGAGGCAGGGAATCAGACGCGGGGAATCAGAGGCGGGGATTCAGAGCTGGGGAATCAGAGGCGGGGAATCAGAGTTGGGGAATCAGAGGCGGGGAATCAGAGGAAGGGAATCAGACGCGGGGAATCAGAGGCGGGGATTCAGAGCTGGGGAATCAGAGGCGGGGAATCCGAGTTGGGGAATCAGAGGCGGGGAATCAGATATGGGGAATCAGAGGCAGGGAATCAGAGGCGGGAAAACAGAGGCGGGGAATCAGATATGGGGAATCAGAGGCGGGGAATCAGAGGCAGGGAATCAGACACGGGGAATCAGAGGCGGGGAATCAGAGATGGGGAATCAGAGGCGGGGAATCAGAGGCAGGGAAGCGGATGCCGGGAATCAGAGGCGGGAAATCAGAGCTGGGGAATCAGAGGCGGGGAATCAGAGTTGGGGAATCAGAGGCGGCGAAGCAGATATGGGGAAATAGAGGCGGGAATCAGATATGGGGAATCAGAGGCGGGGAATCAGATATGGGGAATCAGAGGCTGGGAATCAGAGGGGGGGAAACAGAGGCGGGGAATAAGATATGGAGAATCAGAGGTGGGGAATCAGGGGCGGGGAATCAGTGGCAGGGAATCAGAGGCGGGGAATCAGAGGCGGGGAATCAAAGGAAGGGAATCAGACACGGGGAATCAGAGTTGGGGAATCAGAGATGGGGAATCAGAGGCGGGGAATCACAGGCAGGGAATCAGACGCGGGGAATCAGAGGCGGGGAATCAGAGCTGGGGAATCAGAGGTGGGGAATCAGAGTCGGGGAATCAGAGGCAGGGAATCGGTTGTGCGGAATCAGAGATGGGGAATCAGATGTGGGGAATCAGAGGCAGTGAATCAGAGATGGGGAATCAGAGGCGGGGAATCAGAGGCAGGAAATCAGACAGGGATTCAGAGGCTGGGAATCAGACGGGGGGAATCAAAGGCGGGGAATCAGAGCTGGTGAATCAGAGGCAGGGAATCAGAGTTGGGGATTCAGAGGCGGGGAATCAGATATGGGGAAACAGAGGCGGGGAATGAGAGGCGGGCAAGCAGAGGCGGGGAATTAGATATGGGGAATCAGAGGTGGGAAATCAGAGGTGGTGAATCAGAGATGGGGAATCACAGGCGGGGAATCAGAGGCGGGGAAACAGAGGCGGGGAATCAGATATGGGGAATCAGAGGTGGGGAATCAGAGGCAGGGAATCAGATGTGCGGAATCAGAGATGGGGAATCAGAGGCAGGGAATCAGAATCAGAAGCGGGGAATCAGAGGCCGGGAATCAGAGGCCGGGAATCAGATGCTGGGAATAAGAGGCCGGGAATCAGAGGTGGGGATTCAGAGTCTGGGAATCAGAGATGGGGATTCAGAGGCGGGGAATGAGATATGGAGAATCAGAGGCGGGGAATCAGAGGCAAGGAATCAGATATGGGGAATCAGAGGCGGGGAATCAGAGGTGGGGAAACATAGGCAGGGAATCAGAGGCGGGGAATCAGAGGCGGGGAATCAGAGGAAGGGAATCAGATGTGCGGAATCGGAGATGGGAAATCAGAGGCAGGGAATCAGAGGAAGAGAATCAGATGTGCGGAATCGGAGATGGGGAATCAGAGGCAGGGAATCAGAGGCGGGGAATCAGAGGCGGGGAATCAGAGGCCGGGAATCAGATATGGGGAAACAGAGGCGGGGAATCCGAGGCGGGGAAACAGAGGCGGGGAATCAGATATGGGGAGTCAGAGGTGGGGCATCAGAGGTTGGGATTCAGAGGCAGGGAATCAGAGGCTTGGAATCAGATGCAGGGAATCAGATGCGGGGAATCAGAGGCGGGGAATCAGAGCTGGGGAATCAGAGGTGGGGAATCAGATATGGGGAATCAGAGGCGGGGACTTAGATATTGGGAAACAGAGGCTGGGAATCAGAGGCGGGGAAACCCAGGCGGGGAATCAGATATGGGGAATCAGAGATGGGGAAGCAGAGGCAGGGAATCAGAATCAGAAGCAGGGAATCAGAGGCCGGGAATCAGAGGCCGGAATCAGATGCTGGGAATCAGAGGCCTGGAATCAGAGGCGGGGAATCAGAGGCAGTGAATCCGATGCGGGGAATCAGAGGCGGGGAATCAGAGCTGGGGAATCAGAGGCGGGGTATTAGAGTGTGGGAATCAGAGGCGGGGAATCAGATATGGGGAAACAGAGGTGGGGAATCAGAGGTGGGGAAACAGAGGCAGGGAATCAGATATGGGGAATCAGAGGCGGGGAATCAGAGGTGGGGAATCATAGGCAGGGAATCGGATGTGCGGAATCAGAGATGGGGAATCAGAGGCTGGGAATCAGAGGGCGGGAAACAGAGGCGCGGAATAAGATATGGGGAATCAGAGGTGGGGAATCAGGGGCGGGGAATCAGTGGCAGGGAATCAGAGGCGGGGAATCAGAGGCGGGGAATCAAAGGAAGGGAATCAGACACGGGGAATCAGAGGTGGGGAATCAGAGATGGGGAATCAGAGGAGGGGAATCACAGGCAGGGAATCAGACGCGGGGAATCAGAGGCGGGGAATCAGAGGTAGGGAATCAGAGTCGGGGAATCATAGGCAGGGAATCGGTTGTGCGGAATCAGAGATGGGGAATCAGATGTGGGGAATCAGAGGCAGTGAATCAGAGGCGGGGAAACAGAGGCGGGGAATCAAATATAGGGAATCAGAGGTGGGGAATCAGAGGTTGTGAATCAGAGATGGGGAATCAAGGCGGGGAATCAGAGGCAGGGAATCAGACGCGGGGAATCAGAGGCGGGGATTCAGAGCTGGGGAATCAGAGGCGGTGAATCAGAGTTTGGGAATCAGAGGCAGGGAATCAGATATGGGGAATCAGAGGTGGGGAATCAGAGGCGGGGAAACAGAGGCGGGGAATCAGATATGGGGAATCAGAATTGGGGAATCAGGGGCAGGGAATCAGTGGCAGGGAATCAGAGGCGGGGAATCAGAGGCGGGGAATCAGAGGCAGGGAATCAGACACGGGGAATCAGAGGCGGGGAATGAGAGATGGGGAATCAGAGGCGGGGAATCAGAGGCAGGGAATCGGACTCCGGGAATCAGAGTCGGGGAATCAGAGCTGGGGAATCAGAGGCGGGGAATCAGAGTTGGGGAATCAGAGGCGGGGAATCAGATATGGGGAAATAGAGGCGGGGAATCAGATATGGGGAATCAGAGGTGTGGAATCAGAGGTTGGGAATCAGAGGCAGGGAATCAGAGTCGGGGAAACAGAGGCGGGTAATCAGATATGGGGAAACAGAGGTGGCGAATCAAAGGCGGTGAAACAGAGATGGGGAATCAGGGCAGGGAATCAGAGGCAGGGAATCAAACACGGGGAATCAGAGCTGGGGAATCAGAGGCGGGGAATCAGAGTTGGGAATCAGAGGCGGGGAATCAGAGGCGGGGAAACAGAGGCGGGGAATCAGATATGGGGAATCAGAGGTGGGGAATCCGAGGTTGGGAATCAGAGGCAGGGAATCAGAGGCGGGGAATCAGAGGCGGGGAATCAGAGGAAGGGAATCAGATGTGCGGAATCGGAGATGGGGAATCAGAGGCAGGGAATCAGAGGCGGGGAATCAGAGGCGGGGAATCAGAGGCCGGTAATCAGATATGGGGAAACAGAGGCGGGGAATCCGAGGCGGGGAAACAGAGGCGGGGAATCAGATATGGGGAATCAGAGGTGGGGAATCAGAGGTTGGGAATCAGAGGCAGGGAATCAGAGGCTTGGAATCAGATGCAGTGAATCAGATGCGGGGAATCAGAGGCGGGGAATCAGAGCTGGGGAATCAGAGGTGGGGAATCAGATTTGGGGAATCAGAGGCGGGGACTTAGATATTGGGAAACAGAGGCGGGGAATCAGAGGCGGGGAAACCCAGGCGGGGAATCAGATATGGGGAATCAGAGGTGGGGAATCAGAGGCAAGGAATCAGATGTGCGGAATCAGAGATGGGGAATCAGAGGCAGGGAATCAGAATCAGAAGAAGGGAATCAGAGGCCGGGAATTAGAGGCCGGAATCAGATGCTGGGAATCAGAGGCCTGGAATCAGAGGCGGGGAATCAGAGGCAGGGAATCAGATGCGGGGAATCAGAGGCGGGGAATCAGAGCTGGGGAATCAGAGGCGGGGTATTAGAGTTGGGGAATCAGAGGCGGGGAATCAGATATGGGGAAACAGAGGTGGGGAATCAGAGGCGGGGAAACAGAGGCAGGGAATCAGATATGGGGAATCAGAGGCGGGGAATCAGAGGTGGGGAATCATAGGCAGGGAATCGGATGTGCGGAATCAGAGATGGGGAATCAGAGGCTGGGAATCAGAGGTGGTGAATCAGAGATGGGGAATCAGAGGCGGGGAATCAGAGGCAGGGAATCAGACGCGGGGAATCAGAGGTGGGCAATCAGAGGCGGGGAATCAGATATGGGGAATCAGAGGCGGGGAATCAGAGGCAGGGAATCAGACGCGGGGAATCAGAGGCGGGGATTCAGAGCTGGGGAATCAGAGGCGGGGAATCAGAGTTGGGGAATCAGAGGCGGGGAATCAGAGGAAGGGAATCAGACGCGGGGAATCAGAGGCGGGGATTCAGAGCTGGGGAATCAGAGGCGGGGAATCCGAGTTGGGGAATCAGAGGCGGGGAATCAGATATGGGGAATCAGAGGCAGGGAATCAGAGGCGGGAAAACAGAGGCGGGGAATCAGATATGGGGAATCAGAGGCGGGGAATCAGAGGCAGGGAATCAGACACGGGGAATCAGAGGCGGGGAATCAGAGATGGGGAATCAGAGGCGGGGAATCAGAGGCAGGGAATCGGATGCCGGGAATCAGAGGCGGGAAATCAGAGCTGGGGAATCAGAGGCGGGGAATCAGAGTTGGGGAATCAGAGGCGGCGAAGCAGATATGGGGAAATAGAGGCGGGGAATCAGATATGGGGAATCAGAGGCGGGGAATCAGATATGGGGAATCAGAGGCTGGGAATCAGAGGGGGGGAAACAGAGGCGGGGAATAAGATATGGAGAATCAGAGGTGGGGAATCAGGGGCGGGGAATCAGTGGCAGGGAATCAGAGGCGGGGAATCAGAGGCGGGGAATCACAGGCAGGGAATCAGACGCGGGGAATCAGAGGCGGGGAATCAGAGCTGGGGAATCAGAGGTGGGGAATCAGAGTCGGGGAATCAGAGGCAGGGAATCGGTTGTGCAGAATCAGAGATGGGGAATCAGATGTGGGGAATCAGAGGCAGTGAATCAGAGATGGGGAATCAGAGGCGGGGAATCAGAGGCAGGAAATCAGACAGGGATTCAGAGGCTGGGAATCAGACGGGGGGAATCAAAGGCGGGGAATCAGAGCTGGTGAATCAGAGGCAGGGAATCAGAGTTGGGGATTCAGAGGCGGGGAATCAGATATGGGGAAACAGAGGCGGGGAATGAGAGGCGGGCAAGCAGAGGCGGGGAATTAGATATGGGGAATCAGAGGTGGGAAATCAGAGGTGGTGAATCAGAGATGGGGAATCACAGGCGGGGAATCAGAGGCGGGGAAACAGAGGCGGGGAATCAGATATGGGGAATCAGAGGTGGGGAATCAGAGGCAGGGAATCAGATGTGCGGAATCAGAGATGGGGAATCAGAGGCAGGGAATCAGAATCAGAAGCGGGGAATCAGAGGCCGGGAATCAGAGGCCGGGAATCAGATGCTGGGAATAAGAGGCCGGGAATCAGAGGTGGGGATTCAGAGTCTGGGAATCAGAGATGGGGATTCAGAGGCGGGGAATGAGATATGGAGAATCAGAGGCGGGGAATCAGAGGCAGGGAATCAGATATGGGGAATCAGAGGCGGGGAATCAGAGGTGGGGAAACATAGGCAGGGAATCAGAGGCGGGGAATCAGAGGCGGGGAATCAGAGGAAGGGAATCAGATGTGCGGAATCGGAGATGGGAAATCAGAGGCAGGTAATCAGAGGCGGGGAATCAGAGGCGGGGAATCAGAGGCCGGGAATCAGATATGGGGAAACTGAGGCGGGGAATCCGAGGCGGGGAAACAGAGGCGGGGAGTCAGATATGGGGAATCAGAGGTGGGGAATCAGAGGTTGGGAATCAGAGGCAGGGAATCAGAGGCTTGGAATCAGATGCAGGGAATCAGATGCGGGGCATCAGAGGCGGGGAATCAGAGCTGGGGAATCAGAGGTGGGGAATCAGATTTGGGGAATCAGAGGTGGGGACTTAGATATTGGGAAACAGAGGCGGGGAATCAGAGGCGGGGAAACAGAGGCGGGGAATCAGATATGGGGAATCAGAGGCGGGGAATCAGAGGCAGGGAATCAGATGTGCGGAATCAGAGATGGGGAATCAGAGGCAGGGAATCAGAATCAGAAGCAGGGAATCAGAGGCCGGGAATCAGAGGCCGGAATCAGATGATGGGAATCAGAGGCCTGGAATCAGAGGCGGGGAATCAGAGGCAGGGAATCAGATGCGGGGAATCAGAGGCGGGGAATCAGAGCTGGGGAATCAGAGGCGGGGTATTAGAGTTGGGGAATCAGAGGCGGGGAATCAGATATGGGGAAACAGAGGTAGGGAATCAGATGCGGGGAAACAGAGGCAGGGAATCAGATATGGGGAATCAGAGGCGGGGAATCAGAGGTGGAGAAACATAGGCAGGGAATTGGATGTGCGGAATCAGAGATGGGGAATCAGAGGCCGGGAATCAGAGGTGGTGAATCAGAGATGGGGAATCAGAGGCGGGGAATCAGAGGCAGGGTATCAGACGCGGGGAATCAGAGGTGGGCAATCAGAGGCGGGGAATCAGATATGGGGAATCAGAGGCGGGGAATCAGAGGCGGGGAAACAGAGGCGGGGAATCAGATATGGGGAATCAGAGGTGGGGCATCAGAGGGTGTGAATCACAGATGGGGAATCAGAGGCGGGGAATCAGAGGCAGGGAATCAGACGCGGGGAATCAGAGGCGGGGATTCAGAGCTGGGGAATCAGAAGCGGGGAATCAGAGTTGGGGAATCAGAGGCGGGGAATCAGATATGGGGAATCAGAGGCAGGGAATCAGAGGTGGGGAATCAGAGGCAGGGAATCAGACGCGGGGAATCTGAGGCGGGGAATCAGAGCTGGGGAATCAGAGGTGGGGAATCAGAGTTGGGGAATCAGAGGCAGGGAATTGGATGTGCAGAATCACAGATGGTGAATCAGAGGTGGGGAATCAGAGGCGGTGAATCAGAGATGGGGAATCAGTGGCGGGGAATCAGAGGCAGGAAATCAGACACGGGGATTCAGAGGCTGGGAATCAGAGGCAGGGAATCAGACGCGGGGAATCTGAGGCGGGGAATCAGAGCTGGGGAATCTGAGGCAGGGAATCAGAGTTGGGGATTCAGAGGCGGGGAATCAGATATGGGGAAACAGAGGCGGGGAATCAGAGGCGGGCAAACAGAGGCGGGGAATTAGATATGGGGAATCAGAGGTAGGGAATCAGAGGTGGTGAATCAGTGATGGGGAATCACAGGCGGGGAATCAGAGGCAGGGAATAGAACGCGGGGAATCAGAGGCAGGGAATCAGAGCTGGGGAATCAGAGGCGGGGAATCATAGTTGGGAATCAGAGGCGGGAATCAGATATGGGGAAACAGAGGCGGGGAATCAGAGGCGGGGAAACAGAGGCGGGGAATCAGATATGGGGAATCGGATGCAGGGAATCAGAGGCGGGGAATCAGAGCTGGGGAATCAGAGGCGGGGAATCAGAGTTGGGGCATCAGAGGTGGGGAATTAGATATAGGGAAACAGAGGCGGGGAATCAGAGGCGGGGAAACAGAGGCGGGGAATCAGATATGGGGAATCAGAGGTGGGGAATCAGAGGAAGGGAATCAGATGTGCGGAATTAGAGATGGGGAATCAGAGGCAGGGAATCAGAAGCGGGGAATCAGAGGCCGGGAATCAGAGGCCGGGAATCAGATGCTGGGAATAAGAGGCCGGGAATCAGAGGAGGGGAATCAGAGTCCGGGAATCAGAGATGGGGATTCAGAGGCGGGGAATGAGATATGGAGAATCAGAGGCGGGGAATCAGAGGCGAGGAAACAGAGGTGGGGAATCAGATATGGGGAATCAGAGGTGGCGAATCAAAGGTGGTGAATCAGAGATGGGGAATCAGAGGCGGGGAATCAGAGGCAGGGAATCAGATGCGGGGAATCAGAGGCGGGGAATCAGAGCTGGCGAATCAGAGGCTGGGAATCAGAGGTGGGCAATCAGAGGCGGGGAATCAGATATGGGGAATCAGAGGCGGGGAATCAGAGGCGGGGAAACAGAGGCGGGGAATCAAATATAGGGAATCAGAGGTGGGGAATCAGAGGTTGTGAATCAGAGATGGGGAATCAAGGCGGGGAATCAGAGGCAGGGAATCAGACGCGGGGAAACAGAGGCGGGGATTCAGAGCTGGGGAATCAGAGGCGGGGAATCAGAGTTGGGGAATCAGAGGCAGGGAATCAGATATGGGGAATCAGAGGTGGGGAATCAGAGGCAGGGAATCAGATGTGCGGAATTAGAGATGGGGAATCAGAGGCAGGGAATCAGAATCAGAAGAAGGGAATCAGAGGCCGGGAATCAGAGGCCGGAATCAGATGCTGGGAATCAGAGGCCTGGAATCAGAGGCGGGGAATCAGAGGCAGGGAATCAGATGCGGGGAATCAGAGGCGGGGAATCAGAGCTGGGGAATCAGAGGCGGGGTATTAGAGTTGGGGAATCAGAGGCGGGGAATCAGATATGGGGAAACAGAGGTGGGGAATCAGAGGCGGGGAAACAGAGGCAGGGAATCAGATATGGGGAATCAGAGGTGGGGCATCAGAGGTTGTGAATCACAGATGGGGAATCAGAGTTGGGGAATCAGAGGCGGGGAATCAGATATGGGGAATCAGAGGCAGGGAATCAGAGGTGGGGAATCAGAGGCAGGGAATCAGACGCGGGGAATCTGAGGCGGGGAATCAGAGCTGGGGAATCAGAGGTGGGGAATCAGAGTTGGGGAATCAGAGGCAGGGAATTGGATGTGCAGAATCACAGATGGTGAATCAGAGGTGGGGAATCAGAGGCGGTGAATCAGAGATGGGGAATCAGTGGCGGGGAATCAGAGGCAGGAAATCAGACACGGGGATTCAGAGGCTGGGAATCAGAGGCAGGGAATCAGACGCGGGGAATCTGAGGCGGGGAATCAGAGCTGGGGAATCTGAGGCAGGGAATCAGAGTTGGGGATTCAGAGGCGGGGAATCAGATATGGGGAAACAGAGGCGGGGAATCAGAGGCGGGCAAACAGAGGCGGGGAATTAGATATGGGGAATCAGAGGTAGGGAATCAGAGGTGGTGAATCAGTGATGGGGAATCACAGGCGGGGAATCAGAGGCAGGGAATAGAACGCGGGGAATCAGAGGCAGGGAATCAGAGCTGGGGAATCAGAGGCGGGGAATCATAGTTGGGAATCAGAGGCGGGAATCAGATATGGGGAAACAGAGGCGGGGAATCAGAGGCGGGGAAACAGAGGCGGGGAATCAGATATGGGGAATCGGATGCAGGGAATCAGAGGCGGGGAATCAGAGCTGGGGAATCAGAGGCGGGGAATCAGAGTTGGGGCATCAGAGGTGGGGAATTAGATATAGGGAAACAGAGGCGGGGAATCAGAGGCGGGGAAACAGAGGCGGGGAATCAGATATGGGGAATCAGAGGTGGGGAATCAGAGGAAGGGAATCAGATGTGCGGAATCAGAGATGGGGAATCAGAGGCAGGGAATCAGAAGCGGGGAATCAGAGGCCGGGAATCAGAGGCCGGGAATCAGATGCTGGGAATAAGAGGCCGGGAATCAGAGGAGGGGAATCAGAGTCCGGGAATCAGAGATGGGGATTCAGAGGCGGGGAATGAGATATGGAGAATCAGAGGCGGGGAATCAGAGGCGGGGAAACAGAGGTGGGGAATCAGATATGGGGAATCAGAGGTGGCGAATCAAAGGTGGTGAATCAGAGATGGGGAATCAGAGGCGGGGAATCAGAGGCAGGGAATCAGATGCGGGGAATCAGAGGCGGGGAATCAGAGCTGGCGAATCAGAGGCTGGGAATCAGAGGTGGGCAATCAGAGGCGGGGAATCAGATATGGGGAATCAGAGGCGGGGAATCAGAGGCGGGGAAACAGAGGCGGGGAATCAAATATAGGGAATCAGAGGTGGGGAATCAGAGGTTGTGAATCAGAGATGGGGAATCAAGGCGGGGAATCAGAGGCAGGGAATCAGACGCGGGGAAACAGAGGCGGGGATTCAGAGCTGGGGAATCAGAGGCGGGGAATCAGAGTTGGGGAATCAGAGGCAGGGAATCAGATATGGGGAATCAGAGGTGGGGAATCAGAGGCAGGGAATCAGATGTGCGGAATTAGAGATGGGGAATCAGAGGCAGGGAATCAGAATCAGAAGAAGGGAATCAGAGGCCGGGAATCAGAGGCCGGAATCAGATGCTGGGAATCAGAGGCCTGGAATCAGAGGCGGGGAATCAGAGGCAGGGAATCAGATGCGGGGAATCAGAGGCGGGGAATCAGAGCTGGGGAATCAGAGGCGGGGTATTAGAGTTGGGGAATCAGAGGCGGGGAATCAGATATGGGGAAACAGAGGTGGGGAATCAGAGGCGGGGAAACAGAGGCAGGGAATCAGATATGGGGAATCAGAGGTGGGGCATCAGAGGTTGTGAATCACAGATGGGGAATCAGAGGCGGGGAATCAGAGGCAGGGAATCAGAGGCGGGGAATCAGAGGCGGGGATTCAGAGCTGGGGAATCAGAAGCGGGGAATCAGAGTTGGGGAATCAGAGGCGGGGAATCAGATATGGGGAATCAGAGGCAGGGAATCAGAGGCGGGGAATCAGAGGCAGGGAATCAGACGCGGGGAATCTGAGGCGGGGAATCAGAGCTGGGGAATCAGAGGTGGGGAATCAGAGTTGAGGAATCAGAGGCAGGGAATTGGATGTGCGGAATCAGAGAGGGGGAATCAGAGGTGGGGAATCAGAGGCGGTGAATCAGAGATGGGGAATCTGAGGCAGGGAATCAGAGGCAGGAAATCAGACACGGGGATTCAGAGGCTGGGAATCAGACGGGGGGAATCAAAGGCGGGGAATCAGAGCTGGGGAATCTGAGGCAGGGAATCAGAGTTGGGGATTCAGAGGCGGGGAATCAGATATGGGGAATCAGAGGTGTGGAATCAGAGGTTGGGAATCAGAGGCAGGGAATCAGAGTCGGGGAAACAGAGGCGGGGAATCAGATATGGGGAATCAGAGGTGGCGAATCAAAGGCGGTGAAACAGAGATGGGGAATCAGGGCAGGGAATCAGATGCAGGGAATCAAACACGGGGAATCAGAGTTGGGGCATCAGAGGTGGGGAATTAGATATAGGGAAACAGAGGCGGGGAATCAGAGGCGGGGAAACAGAGGCGGGGAATCAGAGGCGGGGAAACAGAGGCGGGGAATCAGAGGCAGGGAATCAGATGTGGGGAATTAGATATAGGGAAACAGAGGCGGGGAATCAGAGGCGGGGAAACAGAGGCGGGGAATCAGATATGGGGAATCAGAGGTGGGGAATCAGAGGCAGGGAATCAGATGTGCGGAATCAGAGATGGGGAATAAGAGGCAGGGAATCAGAATCAGAAGCGGGGAATCAGAGGCCGGGAATCAGAGGCCGGGAATCAGATGCTGGGAATAAGAGGCCGGGAATCAGAGGTGGGGAATCAGTTATGGGGAATCAGAGGTGGCGAATCAAAGGCGGTGAATCAGAGATGGGGAATCAGAGGCGGGGAATCAGAGGCAGGGAATCAGATGCGGGGAATCAGAGGCGGGGAATCAGAGCTGGCGAATCAGAGGCTGTGAATCAGAGGTGGGCAATCAGAGGCGGGGAATCAGATATGGGGAATCAGAGGCGTGGAATCAGAGGCGGGGAAACAGAGGCGGGGAATCAAATATAGGGAATCAGAGGTGGGGAATCAGAGGTTGTGAATCAGAGATGGGGAATCAAGGCGGGGAATCAGAGGCAGGGAATCAGACGCGGGGAATCAGAGGAGGGGATTCAGAGCTGGGGAATCAGAGGCGGGGAATCAGAGTTGGGGAATCAGAGGCAGGGAATCAGATATGGGGAATCAGAGGCGGGGAATCAGAGGCGGGGAAACAGAGGCGGGGAATCAGATGTGGGGAATCAGAGGTGGGGAATCAGGGGCAGGGAATCAGTGGCAGGGAATCAGAGGCGGGGAATCAGAGGCGGGGAATCAAAGGCAGGGAATCAGACACGGGGAATCAGAGGCGGGGAATCAGAGATGGGGAATCAGAGGCGGGGAATCAGAGGCAGGGAATCGGATGCCGGGAATCAGAGTCGGGGAATCAGAGCTGGGGAATCAGAGGCGGGGAATCAGAGTTGGGGAATCAGAGGCGGGGAATCAGATATGGGGAAATAGAGGCGGGGAATCAGATATGGGGAATCAGAGGTGTGGAATCAGAGGTTGGGAATCAGAGGCAGGGAATCAGAGTCGGGGAAACAGAGGCGGGGAATCAGATATGGGGAATCAGAGGTGGCGAATCAAAGGCGGTGAAACAGAGATGGGGAATCAGGGCAGGGAATCAGATGCAGGGAATCAAACACGGGGAATCAGAGCTGGGGAATCAGAGGCGGGGAATCAGAGTTGGGAATCAGAGGCGGGGAATCAGAGGCGGGGAAACAGAGGCGGGGAATCAGATATGGGGAATCAGAGGTGGGGAATCCGAGGTTGGGAATCAGAGGCAGGGAATCAGAGGCGGAAAATCAGAGGCGGGGAATCAGAGGAAGAGAATCAGATGTGCGGAATCGGAGATGGGGAATCAGAGGCAGGGAATCAGAGGCGGGGAATCAGAGGCGGGGAATCAGAGGCCGGGAATCAGATATGGGGAAACAGAGGCGGGGAATCCGAGGCGGGGAAACAGAGGCGGGGAATCAGATATGGGGAGTCAGAGGTGGGGCATCAGAGGTTGGGATTCAGAGGCAGGGAATCAGAGGCTTGGAATCAGATGCAGGGAATCAGATGCGGGGAATCAGAGGCGGGGAATCAGAGCTGGGGAATCAGAGGTGGGGAATCAGATATGGGGAATCAGTGGCGGGGACTTAGATATTGGGAAACAGAGGCTGGGAATCAGAGGCGGGGAAACCCAGGCGGGGAATCAGATATGGGGAATCAGAGATGGGGAAGCAGAGGCAGGGAATCAGAATCAGAAGCAGGGAATCATAGTTGGGAATCAGAGGCGGGAATCAGATATGGGGAAACAGAGGCGGGGAATCAGAGGCGGGGAAACAGAGGCGGGGAATCAGATATGGGGAATCGGATGCAGGGAATCAGAGGCGGGGAATCAGAGCTGGGGAATCAGAGGCGGGGAATCAGAGTTGGGGCATCAGAGGTGGGGAATTAGATATAGGGAAACAGAGGCGGGGAATCAGAGGCGGGGAAACAGAGGCGGGGAATCAGATATGGGGAATCAGAGGTGGGGAATCAGAGGAAGGGAATCAGATGTGCGGAATCAGAGATGGGGAATCAGAGGCAGGGAATCAGAAGCGGGGAATCAGAGGCCGGGAATCAGAGGCCGGGAATCAGATGCTGGGAATAAGAGGCCGGGAATCAGAGGAGGGGAATGAGAGTCCGGGAATCAGAGATGGGGATTCAGAGGCGGGGAATGAGATATGGAGAATCAGAGGCGGGGAATCAGAGGCGGGGAAACAGAGGTGGGGAATCAGATATGGGGAATCAGAGGTGGCGAATCAAAGGTGGTGAATCAGAGATGGGGAATCAGAGGCGGGGAATCAGAGGCAGGGAATCAGATGCGGGGAATCAGAGGCGGGGAATCAGAGCTGGCGAATCAGAGGCTGGGAATCAGAGGTGGGCAATCAGAGGCGGGGAATCAGATATGGGGAATCAGAGGCGGGGAATCAGAGGCGGGGAAACAGAGGCGGGGAATCAAATATTAGGAATCAGAGGTGGGGAATCAGAGGTTGTGAATCAGAGATGGGGAATCAAGGCGGGGAATCAGAGGCAGGGAATCAGACGCGGGGAAACAGAGGCGGGGATTCAGAGCTGGGGAATCAGAGGCGGGGAATCAGAGTTTGGGAATCAGAGGCAGGGAATCAGATATGGGGAATCAGAGGTGGGGAATCAGAGGCAGGGAATCAGATGTGCGGAATTAGAGATGGGGAATCAGAGGCAGGGAATCAGAATCAGAAGAAGGGAATCAGAGGCCGGGAATCAGAGGCCGGAATCAGATGCTGGGAATCAGAGGCCTGGAATCAGAGGCGGGGAATCAGAGGCAGGGAATCAGATGCGGGGAATCAGAGGCGGGGAATCAGAGCTGGGGAATCAGAGGCGGGGTATTAGAGTTGGGGAATCAGAGGCGGGGAATCAGATATGGGGAAACAGAGGTGGGGAATCAGAGGCGGGGAAACAGAGGCAGGGAATCAGATATGGGGAATCAGAGGTGGGGCATCAGAGGTTGTGAATCACAGATGGGGAATCAGAGGCGGGGAATCAGAGGCAGGGAATCAGACGCGGGGAATCAGAGGCGGGGATTCAGAGCTGGGGAATCAGAAGCGGGGAATCAGAGTTGGGGAATCAGAGGCGGGGAATCAGATATGGGGAATCAGAGGCAGGGAATCAGAGGCGGGGAATCAGAGGCAGGGAATCAGACGCGGGGAATCTGAGGCGGGGAATCAGAGCTGGGGAATCAGAGGTGGGGAATCAGAGTTGAGGAATCAGAGGCAGGGAATTGGATGTGCGGAATCAGAGAGGGGGAATCAGAGGTGGGGAATCAGAGGCGGTGAATCAGAGATGGGGAATCTGAGGCAGGGAATCAGAGGCAGGAAATCAGACACGGGGATTCAGAGGCTGGGAATCAGACGGGGGGAATCAAAGGCGGGGAATCAGAGCTGGGGAATCTGAGGCAGGGAATCAGAGTTGGGGATTCAGAGGCGGGGAATCAGATATGGGGAAACAGAGGCGGGGAATCAGAGGCGGGCAAACAGATGCGGGGAATTAGATATGGGGAATCAGAGGTAGGGAATCAGAGGCGGGGAATCAGAGCTGGGGAATCAGAGGCGGGGAATCAGAGTTGGGGCATCAGAGGTGGGGAATTAGATATAGGGAAACAGAGGCGGGGAATCAGAGGCGGGGAAACAGAGGCGGGGAATCAGATATGGGGAATCAGAGGTGGGGAATCAGAGGCAGGGAATCAGATGTGCGGAATCAGAGATGGGGAATAAGAGGCAGGGAATCAGAATCAGAAGCGGGGAATCAGAGGCCGGGAATCAGAGGCCGGGAATCAGATGCTGGGAATAAGAGGCCGGGAATCAGAGGTGGGGAATCAGTTATGGGGAATCAGAGGTGGCGAATCAAAGGCGGTGAATCAGAGATGGGGAATCAGAGGCGGGGAATCAGAGGCAGGGAATCAGATGCGGGGAATCAGAGGCGGGGAATCAGAGCTGGCGAATCAGAGGCTGTGAATCAGAGGTGGGCAATCAGAGGCGGGGAATCAGATATGGGGAATCAGAGGCGGGGAATCAAATATAGGGAATCAGAGGTGGGGAATCAGAGGTTGTGAATCAGAGATGGGGAATCAAGGCGGGGAATCAGAGGCAGGGAATCAGACGCGGGGAATCAGAGGAGGGGATTCAGAGCTGGGGAATCAGAGGCGGGGAATCAGAGTTGGGGAATCAGAGGCAGGGAATCAGATATGGGGAATCAGAGGCGGGGAATCAGAGGCGGGGAAACAGAGGCGGGGAATCAGATGTGGGGAATCAGAGGTGGGGAATCAGGGGCAGGGAATCAGTGGCAGTGAATCAGAGGCGGGGAATCAGAGGCGGGGAATCAAAGGCAGGGAATCAGACACGGGGAATCAGAGGCGGGGAATCAGAGATGGGGAATCAGAGGCGGGGAATCAGAGGCAGGGAATCGGATGCCGGGAATCAGAGTCGGGGAATCAGAGCTGGGGAATCAGAGGCGGGGAATCAGAGTTGGGGAATCAGAGGCGGGGAATCAGATATGGGGAAATAGAGGCGGGGAATCAGATATGGGGAATCAGAGGTGTGGAATCAGAGGTTGGGAATCAGAGGCAGGGAATCAGAGTCGGGGAAACAGAGGTGGGGAATCAGATATGGGGAATCAGAGGTGGCGAATCAAAGGCGGTGAAACAGAGATGGGGAATCAGGGCAGGGAATCAGAGGCAGGGAATCAAACACGGGGAATCAGAGCTGGGGAATCAGAGGCGGGGAATCAGAGTTGGGAATCAGAGGCGGGGAATCAGAGGCGGGGAAACAGAGGCGGGGAATCAGATATGGGGAATCAGAGGTGGGGAATCCGAGGTTGGGAATCAGAGGCAGGGAATCAGAGGCGGAAAATCAGAGGCGGGGAATCAGAGGAAGAGAATCAGATGTGCGGAATCGGAGATGGGGAATCAGAGGCAGGGAATCAGAGGCGGGGAATCAGAGGCGGGGAATCAGAGGCCGGGAATCAGATATGGGGAAACAGAGGCGGGGAATCCGAGGCGGGGAAACAGAGGCGGGGAATCAGATATGGGGAGTCAGAGGTGGGGCATCAGAGGTTGGGATTCAGAGGCAGGGAATCAGAGGCTTGGAATCAGATGCAGGGAATCAGATGCGGGGAATCAGAGGCGGGGAATCAGAGCTGGGGAATCAGAGGTGGGGAATCAGATATGGGGAATCAGTGGCGGGGACTTAGATATTGGGAAACAGAGGCTGGGAGTCAGAGGCGGGGAAACCCAGGCGGGGAATCAGATATGGGGAATCAGAGATGGGGAAGCAGAGGCAGGGAATCAGAATCAGAAGCAGGGAATCAGAGGCCGGGAATCAGAGGCCGGAATCAGATGCTGGGAATCAGAGGCCTGGAATCAGAGGCGGGGAATCAGAGGCGGGGAATCCGATGCGGGGAATCAGAGGCGGGGAATCAGAGCTGGGGAATCAGAGGCGGGGTATTAGAGTTGGGGAATCAGAGGCGGGGAATCAGATATGGGGAAACAGAGGTGGGGAATCAGAGGTGGGGAAACAGAGGCAGGGAATCAGATATGGGGAATCAGAGGCGGGGAATCAGAGGTGGGGAATCATAGGCAGGGAATCGGATGTGCCTAATCAGAGATGGGGAATCAGAGGCTGGGAATCAGAGGTGGTGAATCAGAGATGGGGAATCAGAGGCGGGGAATCAGAGGCAGGGAATCAGACGCGGGGAATCAGAGGTGGGCAATCAGAGGCGGGGAATCAGATATGGGGAATCAGAGGCGGAGAATCAGAGGCGGGGAAACAGAGGCGGGGAATCAGATATGCGGAATCAGAGGTGGGGCATCAGAGGTTGTGAATCACAGATGGGGAATCAGAGGCGGGGAATCAGAGGCAGGGAATCAGACGCGGGGAATCAGAGTTGGGGAATCAGAGGCGGGGAATCAGATATGGGGAATCAGAGGCAGGGAATCAGAGGCGGGAAAACAGAGGCGGGGAATCAGATATGGGGAATCAGAGGCGGGGAATCAGAGGCAGGGAATCAGACACGGGGAATCAGAGGCGGGGAATCAGAGATGGGGAATCAGAGGCGGGGAATCAGAGGCAGGGAATCGGATGCCGGGAATCAGAGGCGGGAAATCAGAGCTGGGGAATCAGAGGCGGGGAATCAGAGTTGGGGAATCAGAGGCGGCGAAGCAGATATGGGGAAATAGAGGCGGGGAATCAGATATTGGGAATCAGAGGCGGGGAATCAGATATGGGGAATCAGAGGCTGGGAATCAGAGGGGGGGAAACAGAGGCGCGGAATAAGATATGGGGAATCAGAGGTGGGGAATCAGGGGCGGGGAATCAGTGGCAGGGAATCAGAGGCGGGGAATCAGAGGCGGGGAATCAAAGGAAGGGAATCAGACACGGGGAATCAGAGGTGGGGAATCAGAGATGGGGAATCAGAGGAGGGGAATCACAGGCAGGGAATCAGACGCGGGGAATCAGAGGCGGGGATTCAGAGGTGGGGAATCAGAGTCGGGGAATCATAGGCAGGGAATCGGTTGTGCGGAATCAGAGATGGGGAATCAGATGTGGGGAATCAGAGGCAGTGAATCAGAGGCGGGGAAACAGAGGCGGGGAATCAAATATAGGGAATCAGAGGTGGGGAATCAGAGGTTGTGAATCAGAGATGGGGAATCAAGGCGGGGAATCAGAGGCAGGGAATCAGACGCGGGGAATCAGAGGCGGGGATTCAGAGCTGGGGAATCAGAGGCGGTGAATCAGAGTTTGGGAATCAGAGGCAGGGAATCAGATATGGGGAATCAGAGGTGGGGAATCAGAGGCGGGGAAACAGAGGCGGGGAATCAGATATGGGGAATCAGAATTGGGGAATCAGGGGCAGGGAATCAGTGGCAGGGAATCAGAGGCGGGGAATCAGAGGCGGGGAATCAGAGGCAGGGAATCAGACACGGGGAATCAGAGGCGGGGAATCAGAGATGGGGAATCAGAGGCGGGGAATCAGAGGCAGGGAATCGGACTCCGGGAATCAGAGTCGGGGAATCAGAGCTGGGGAATCAGAGGCGGGGAATCAGAGTTGGGGAATCAGAGGCGGGGAATCAGATATGGGGAAATAGAGGCGGGGAATCAGATATGGGGAATCAGAGGTGTGGAATCAGAGGTTGGGAATCAGAGGCAGGGAATCAGAGTCGGGGAAACAGAGGCGGGTAATCAGATATGGGGAAACAGAGGTGGCGAATCAAAGGCGGTGAAACAGAGATGGGGAATCAGGGCAGGGAATCAGAGGCAGGGAATCAAACACGGGGAATCAGAGCTGGGGAATCAGAGGCGGGGAATCAGAGTTGGGAATCAGAGGCGGGGAATCAGAGGCGGGGAAACAGAGGCGGGGAATCAGATATGGGGAATCAGAGGTGGGGAATCCGAGGTTGGGAATCAGAGGCAGGGAATCAGAGGCGGGGAATCAGAGGCGGGGAATCAGAGGAAGGGAATCAGATGTGCGGAATCGGAGATGGGGAATCAGAGGCAGGGAATCAGAGGCGGGGAATCAGAGGCGGGGAATCAGAGGCCGGTAATCAGATATGGGGAAACAGAGGCGGGGAATCCGAGGCGGGGAAACAGAGGCGGGGAATCAGATATGGGGAATCAGAGGTGGGGAATCAGAGGTTGGGAATCAGAGGCAGGGAATCAGAGGCTTGGAATCAGATGCAGGGAATCAGATGCGGGGAATCAGAGGCGGGGAATCAGAGCTGGGGAATCAGAGGTGGGGAATCAGATTTGGGGAATCAGAGGCGGGGACTTAGATATTGGGAAACAGAGGCGGGGAATCAGAGGCGGGGAAACCCAGGCGGGGAATCAGATATGGGGAATCAGAGGTGGGGAATCAGAGGCAAGGAATCAGATGTGCGGAATCAGAGATGGGGAATCAGAGGAAGGGAATCAGAATCAGAAGCAGGGAATCAGAGGCCGGGAATTAGAGGCCGGAATCAGATGCTGGGAATCAGAGGCCTGGAATCAGAGGCGGGGAATCAGAGGCAGGGAATCAGATGCGGGGAATCAGAGGCGGGGAATCAGAGCTGGGGAATCAGAGGCGGGGTATTAGAGTTGGGGAATCAGAGGCGGGGAATCAGATATGGGGAAACAGAGGTGGGGAATCAGAGGCGGGGAAACAGAGGCAGGGAATCAGATATGGGGAATCAGAGGCGGGGAATCAGAGGTGGGGAATCATAGGCAGGGAATCGGATGTGCGGAATCAGAGATGGGGAATCAGAGGCAGGGAATCAGACGCGGGGAATCAGAGGTGGGCAATCAGAGGCGGGGAATCAGATATGGGGAATCAGAGGCGGGGAATCAGAGGCAGGGAATCAGACGCGGGGAATCAGAGGCGGGGATTCAGAGCTGGGGAATCAGAGGCGGGGAATCAGAGTTGGGGAATCAGAGGCGGGGAATCAGAGGAAGGGAATCAGACGAGGGGAATCAGAGGCGGGGATTCAGAGCTGGGGAATCAGAGGCGGGGAATCAGATTTGGGGAATCAGAGGCGGGGAATCAGATATGGGGAATCAGAGGCAGGGAATCAGAGGCGGGAAAACAGAGGCGGGGAATCAGATATGGGGAATCAGAGGCGGGGAATCAGAGGCAGGGAATCAGACACGGGGAATCAGAGGCGGGGAATCAGAGATGGGGAATCAGAGGCGGGGAATCAGAGGCAGGGAATCGGATGCCGGGAATCAGAGGCGGGAAATCAGAGCTGGGGAATCAGAGGCGGGGAATCAGAGTTGGGGAATCAGAGGCGGCGAAGCAGATATGGGGAAATAGAGGCGGGGAATCAGATATGGGGAATCAGAGGCGGGGAATCAGATATGGGGAATCAGAGGCTGGGAATCAGAGGGGGGGAAACAGAGGCGGGGAATAAGATATGGAGAATCAGAGGTGGGGAATCATGGGCGGGGAATCAGTGGCAGGGAATCAGAGGCGGGGAATCAGAGGCGGGGAATCAAAGGAAGGGAATCAGACACGGGGAATCAGAGTTGGGGAATCAGAGATGGGGAATCAGAGGCGGGGAATCACAGGCAGGGAATCAGACACGGGGAATCAGAGGCGGGGAATCAGAGCTGGGGAATCAGAGGTGGGGAATCAGAGTCGGGGAATCAGAGGCAGGGAATCGGTTGTGCGGAATCAGAGATGGGGAATCAGATGTGGGGAATCAGAGGCAGTGAATCAGAGATGGGGAATCAGAGGCGGGGAATCAGAGGCAGGAAATCAGACAGGGATTCAGAGGCTGGGAATCAGACGGGGGGAATCATAGGCGGGGAATCAGAGCTGGTGAATCAGAGGCAGGGAATCAGAGTTGGGGATTCAGAGGCGGGGAATCAGATATGGGGAAACAGAGGCGGGGAATGAGAGGCGGGCAAGCAGAGGCGGGGAATTAGATATGGGGAATCAGAGGTGGGAAATCAGAGGTGGTGAATCAGAGATGGGGAATCACAGGCGGGGCATCAGAGGCAGCGAATAGAACGCGGGGAATCAGAGGCTGGGATCAGAGCTGGGGAATCAGAGGCGGGGAATCAGATATGGGGAAACAGAGGCGGGGAATCAGAGGCGGGGAAACAGAGGCGGGGAATCAGACATGGGGAATCGGATGCGGGGAATCAGAGGCGGGGAATCAGAGCTGGGGAATCAGAGGTGGGGAATCAGAGTTGGGGCATTAGAGGTGGGGAATTAGATATGGGGAAACAGAGGAGGGGAATCAGAGGCGGGGAAACAGAGGCGGGGAATCAGATATGGGGAATCAGAGGTGGGGAATCAGAGGCAGGGAATCAGATGTGCGGAATCAGAGATGGGGAATCAGAGGCAGGGAATCAGAATCAGAAGCGGGGAATCAGAGGCCGGGAATCAGAGGCCGGGAATCAGATGCTGGGAATAAGAGGCCGGGAATCAGAGGTGGGGATTCAGAGTCTGGGAATCAGAGATGGGGATTCAGAGGCGGGGAATGAGATATGGAGAATCAGAGGCGGGGAATCAGAGGCGGGGAAACAGAGGTGGGGAATCAGATATGGGGAATCAGAGGTGGCGAATCAAAGGTGGTGAATCAGAGATGGGGAATCAGAGGCGGGGAATCAGAGGCAGGGAATCAGATGCGGGGATTCAGAGGCGGGGATTCAGAGCTGGCGAATCCTAGGCGGGGAATCAGAGGTGGGCAATCAGAGCCGGGGAATCAGATATGGGGAATCAGAGGCGGGGAAACAGAGACGGGGAATCAGATATGGGGAATCAGAGGTGGGGAATCAGAGGTTGTGAATCAGAGATGGGGAATCAAGGCGGGGAATCAGAGGCAGGGAATCAGACGCGGGGAATCAGAGGCGGGGATTCAGAGCTGGGGAATCAGAGGCGGTGAATCAGAGTTTGGGAATCAGAGGCAGGGAATCAGATATGGGGAATCAGAGGTGGGGAATCAGAGGCGGGGAAACAGAGGCGGGGAATCAGATATGGGGAATCAGAATTGGGGAATCAGGGGCAGGGAATCAGTGGCAGGGAATCAGAGGCGGGGAATCAGAGGCGGGGAATCAGAGGCAGGGAATCAGACACGGGGAATCAGAGGCGGGGAATCAGAGATGGGGAATCAGAGGCGGGGAATCAGAGGCAGGGAATCGGACTCCGGGAATCAGAGTCGGGGAATCAGAGCTGGGGAATCAGAGGCGGGGAATCAGAGTTGGGGAATCAGAGGCGGGGAATCAGATATGGGGAAATAGAGGCGGGGAATCAGATATGGGGAATCAGAGGTGTGGAATCAGAGGTTGGGAATCAGAGGCAGGGAATCAGAGTCGGGGAAACAGAGGCGGGTAATCAGATATGGGGAAACAGAGGTGGCGAATCAAAGGCGGTGAAACAGAGATGGGGAATCAGGGCAGGGAATCAGAGGCAGGGAATCAAACACGGGGAATCAGAGCTGGGGAATCAGAGGCGGGGAATCAGAGTTGGGAATCAGAGGCGGGGAATCAGAGGCGGGGAAACAGAGGCGGGGAATCAGATATGGGGAATCAGAGGTGGGGAATCCGAGGTTGGGAATCAGAGGCAGGGAATCAGAGGCGGGGAATCAGAGGCGGGGAATCAGAGGAAGGGAATCAGATGTGCGGAATCGGAGATGGGGAATCAGAGGCAGGGAATCAGAGGCGGGGAATCAGAGGCGGGGAATCAGAGGCCGGTAATCAGATATGGGGAAACAGAGGCGGGGAATCCGAGGCGGGGAAACAGAGGCGGGGAATCAGATATGGGGAATCAGAGGTGGGGAATCAGAGGTTGGGAATCAGAGGCAGGGAATCAGAGGCTTGGAATCAGATGCAGGGAATCAGATGCGGGGAATCAGAGGCGGGGAATCAGAGCTGGGGAATCAGAGGTGGGGAATCAGATTTGGGGAATCAGAGGCGGGGACTTAGATATTGGGAAACAGAGGCGGGGAATCAGAGGCGGGGAAACCCAGGCGGGGAATCAGATATGGGGAATCAGAGGTGGGGAATCAGAGGCAAGGAATCAGATGTGCGGAATCAGAGATGGGGAATCAGAGGAAGGGAATCAGAATCAGAAGCAGCGAATCAGAGGCCGGGAATTAGAGGCCGGAATCAGATGCTGGGAATCAGAGGCCTGGAATCAGAGGCGGGGAATCAGAGGCAGGGAATCAGATGCGGGGAATCAGACGCGGGGAATCAGAGCTGGGGAATCAGAGGCGGGGTATTAGAGTTGGGGAATCAGAGGCGGGGAATCAGATATGGGGAAACAGAGGTGGGGAATCAGAGGCGGGGAAACAGAGGCAGGGAATCAGATATGGGGAATCAGAGGCGGGGAATCAGAGGTGGGGAATCATAGGCAGGGAATCGGATGTGCGGAATCAGAGATGGGGAATCAGAGGCAGGGAATCAGACGCGGGGAATCAGAGGTGGGCAATCAGAGGCGGGGAATCAGATATGGGGAATCAGAGGCGGGGAATCAGAGGCAGGGAATCAGACGCGGGGAATCAGAGGCGGGGATTCAGAGCTGGGGAATCAGAGGCGGGGAATCAGAGTTGGGGAATCAGAGGCGGGGAATCAGAGGAAGGGAATCAGACGAGGGGAATCAGAGGCGGGGATTCAGAGCTGGGGAATCAGAGGCGGGGAATCAGATTTGGGGAATCAGAGGCGGGGAATCAGATATGGGGAATCAGAGGCAGGGAATCAGAGGCGGGAAAACAGAGGCGGGGAATCAGATATGGGGAATCAGAGGCGGGGAATCAGAGGCAGGGAATCAGACACGGGGAATCAGAGGCGGGGAATCAGAGATGGGGAATCAGAGGCGGGGAATCAGAGGCAGGGAATCGGATGCCGGGAATCAGAGGCGGGAAATCAGAGCTGGGGAATCAGAGGCGGGGAATCAGAGTTGGGGAATCAGAGGCGGCGAAGCAGATATGGGGAAATAGAGGCGGGGAATCAGATATGGGGAATCAGAGGCGGGGAATCAGATATGGGGAATCAGAGGCTGGGAATCAGAGGGGGGGAAACAGAGGCGGGGAATAAGATATGGAGAATCAGAGGTGGGGAATCATGGGCGGGGAATCAGTGGCAGGGAATCAGAGGCGGGGAATCAGAGGCGGGGAATCAAAGGAAGGGAATCAGACACGGGGAATCAGAGTTGGGGAATCAGAGATGGGGAATCAGAGGCGGGGAATCACAGGCAGGGAATCAGACACGGGGAATCAGAGGCGGGGAATCAGAGCTGGGGAATCAGAGGTGGGGAATCAGAGTCGGGGAATCAGAGGCAGGGAATCGGTTGTGCGGAATCAGAGATGGGGAATCAGATGTGGGGAATCAGAGGCAGTGAATCAGAGATGGGGAATCAGAGGCGGGGAATCAGAGGCAGGAAATCAGACAGGGATTCAGAGGCTGGGAATCAGACGGGGGGAATCATAGGCGGGGAATCAGAGCTGGTGAATCAGAGGCAGGGAATCAGAGTTGGGGATTCAGAGGCGGGGAATCAGATATGGGGAAACAGAGGCGGGGAATGAGAGGCGGGCAAGCAGAGGCGGGGAATTAGATATGGGGAATCAGAGGTGGGAAATCAGAGGTGGTGAATCAGAGATGGGGAATCACAGGCGGGGCATCAGAGGCAGCGAATAGAACGCGGGGAATCAGAGGCTGGGATCAGAGCTGGGGAATCAGAGGCGGGGAATCAGATATGGGGAAACAGAGGCGGGGAATCAGAGGCGGGGAAACAGAGGCGGGGAATCAGACATGGGGAATCGGATGCGGGGAATCAGAGGCGGGGAATCAGAGCTGGGGAATCAGAGGTGGGGAATCAGAGTTGGGGCATTAGAGGTGGGGAATTAGATATGGGGAAACAGAGGAGGGGAATCAGAGGCGGGGAAACAGAGGCGGGGAATCAGATATGGGGAATCAGAGGTGGGGAATCAGAGGCAGGGAATCAGATGTGCGGAATCAGAGATGGGGAATCAGAGGCAGGGAATCAGAATCAGAAGCGGGGAATCAGAGGCCGGGAATCAGAGGCCGGGAATCAGATGCTGGGAATAAGAGGCCGGGAATCAGAGGTGGGGATTCAGAGTCTGGGAATCAGAGATGGGGATTCAGAGGCGGGGAATGAGATATGGAGAATCAGAGGCGGGGAATCAGAGGCGGGGAAACAGAGGTGGGGAATCAGATATGGGGAATCAGAGGTGGCGAATCAAAGGTGGTGAATCAGAGATGGGGAATCAGAGGCGGGGAATCAGAGGCAGGGAATCAGATGCGGGGATTCAGAGGCGGGGATTCAGAGCTGGCGAATCCTAGGCGGGGAATCAGAGGTGGGCAATCAGAGCCGGGGAATCAGATATGGGGAATCAGAGGCGGGGAAACAGAGACGGGGAATCAGATATGGGGAATCAGAGGTGGGGAATCAGAGGTTGTGAATCAGAGATGGGGAATCAAGGCGGGGAATCAGAGGGAGGGAATCAGACGCGGGGAATCAGAGGCGGGGATTCAGAGCTGGGGAATCAGAGGCGGGGAATCAGAGTTGGGGAATCAGAGGCAGGGAATCAGATATGGGGAATCAGAGGCGGGGAATCAGAGGCGGGGAAACAGAGGCGGGGAATCAGATATGGGGAATCAGAGGTGGGGAATCAGGGGCAGGGAATCTGTGGCAGGGAATCAGAGGCGGGGAATCTGAGCCGGGGAATCAGAGGCAGGGAATCAGACACGGGGAATCAGAGGCGGGGAATCAGAGATGGTGAATCAGAGGCGGGGAATCAGAGGCAGGGAATCGGACGTCGGGAATCAGAGGCGGGGAATCAGAGCTGGGGAATCAGAGGCGGGGAATCAGAGTTGGGGAATCAGAGGCGGGGAATCAGATATGGGGAAATAGAGGCGGGGAATCAGATATGGGGAATCAGAGGTGTGGAATCAAATGCGGTGAAACAGAGATGGGGAATCAGGGCAGGGAATCAGAGGCAGGGAATCAGAGCTGGGGAAACAGAGGCGGGGAATCAGATATGGGGAATCAGAGGTGGGGAATCAGGGGCGGGGAATCAGTGGCAGGGAATCAGAGCTGGGGAATCAGAGGTGGGGAATCAGAGCTGGGGAAACAGAGGCGGGGAATAAGATATGGGGAATCAGAGGTGGGGAATCAGGGGCGGGGAATCAGTGGCAGGGAATCAGAGGCCGGGAATAAAAGGCGGGGAATCAGAGCTGGGGAATCAGAGGCGGGGAATCAGAGTTGGGGAATCAGAGGAGGGGAATCAGATATGGGGAAACAGAGGCCGGGAATCAGAGGCAGGGAAACAGAGGCGGGGAATCAGATATGGGGAATCAGAGGTGGGGAATTTGAGGTTGCGAATCAGAGGCGGGGAATCAGAGGCGGGGAATCAGAGGCAGGGAATCGGATGTGCGGAATCAGAGATGGGGAATCAGAGGTGGGGATTCAGAGGTGGTGAATCAGAAAAGGGGAATCAGAGGCTGGGAATCAGAGGCAGGGAATCAGACGCAGGGAATCAGAGGCGGGGAATCAGAGGCGGGGAATCATAGCTGGCGAATTAGAGGAGGGGAATCAGAGTTGGGGAATCAGATATGGGGAATCAGAGGTTGGGAATCAGAGGCAGGGAATCAGATGTGCGGAATCAGAGATGGGGAATCAGAGGCAGGGAATCAGAATCAGAAGCAGGGAATCAGAGGCCGGGAATCAGAGGCCGGAATCAGATGCTGGGAATCAGAGGCCTGGAATCAGAGGCGGGGAATCAGGGGCAGGGAATCTGATGCGGGGAATCAGAGGCGGGGAATCAGAGCTGGGGAATCAGAGGCAGGGTATTAGAGTTGGGGAATCAGAGGCGGGGAATCAGATATGGGGAAACAGAGGTGGGGAATCAGAGGCGGGGAAACAGAGGCAGGGAATCAGATATGGGGAATCAGAGGCGGGAATCAGAGGTGGGGAATCATAGGCAGGGAATCGGATGTGCGGAATCAGAGATGGGGAATCAGAGGCCGGGAATGAGAGGTGGTGAATCAGATATGGGGAATCAGAGGCGGGGAATCAGAGGCAGTGAATCAGACGCGGGGAATCAGAGGTGGGCAATCAGAGGCGGGGAATCAGATATGGGGAATCAGAGGCGGGGAATCAGAGGCGGGGAAACAGAGGCGGGGAATCAGATATGGGGAATTAGAGGCGGGGAATCAGAGGCAGGGAATCAGACTCGGGGAATAAGAGTCGGGGATTCAGAGCTGGGGAATCAGAAGCGGGGAATCAGAGTTGGGGAATCAGAGGCGGGGAATCAGATATGGGGAATCAGAGGCAGGGAATCAGAGGCGGGGAATCAGAGGCAGGGAATCAGGCGCGGGGAATCTGAGGCAGGGAATCAGAGCTGGGGAATCAGAGGTGGGGAATCAGAGCTGGGGAATCAGAGGTGGGGAATCAGAGTTGGGGCATCAGAGGTGGGGAATTAGATATGGGGAAACAGAGGCGGGGAATCAGAGGCGGGGAAACAGAGGCGGGGAATCAGATATGGGGAATCAGAGGTGGGGAATCAGAGGCAGGGAATCAGATGTGCGGAATCAGAGATGGGGAATCAGAGGCAGGGAATCAGAATCAGAAGCGGGGAATCAGAGGCCGGGAATCAGAGGCCGGGAATCAGATATGGGGAATCAGAGGCGGGAATCAGAGGTGGGGAATCATAGGCAGGGAATCGGATGTGCGGAATCAGAGATGGGGAATCAGAGGCCGGAAATGAGAGGTGGTGAATCAGATATGGGGAATCAGAGGTGGGGATTCAGAGTCTGGGAATTAGAGATGGGGATTCAGAGGCGGGGAATGAGATATGGAGAATCAGAGGCGGGGAATCAGAGGCGGGGAAACAGAGGTGGGGAATCAGATATGGGGAATCAGAGGCGGTGAAACAGAGATGGGGAATCAGAGGCGGGGAATCAGAGGCAGGGAATCAGATGCGGGGATTCAGAGGCGGGGAATCAGAGCTGGCGAATTATAGGCGGGGAATCAGAGGTGGGCAATCAGAGCCGGGGAATCAGATATGGGGAATCAGAGGCGGGGAAACAGAGGCGGGGAATCAGATATGGGGAATCAGAGGTGGGGAATCAGAGGTTGTGAATCAGAGATGGGGAATCAAGGCGGGGAATCAGAGGGAGGGAATCAGACGCGGGGAATCAGAGGCGGGGATTCAGAGCTGGGGAATCAGAGGCGGGGAATCAGAGTTGGGGAATCAGAGGCAGGGAATCAGATATGGGGAATCAGAGGCGGGGAATCAGAGGCGGGGAAACAGAGGCGGGGAATCAGATATGGGGAATCAGAGGTGGGGAATCAGGGGCAGGGAATCAGTGGCGGGGAAACAGAGGCGGGGAATCAAATATAGGGAATCAGAGGTGGGGAATCAGAGGTTGTGAATCAGAGATGGGGAATCAAGGCGGGGAATCAGAGGCAGGGAATCAGACGCGGGGAATCAGAGGCGGGGATTCAGAGCTGGGGAATCAGAGGCGGGGAATCAGAGTTGGGGAATCAGAGGCAGGGAATCAGATATGGGGAATCAGAGGCGGGGAATCAGAGGCGGGGAAACAGAGGCGGGGAATCAGATATGGGGAATCAGAGGTGGGGAATCAGGGGCAGGGAATCAGTGGCGGGGAAACAGAGGCGGGGAATCAAATATAGGGAATCAGAGGTGGGGAATCAGAGGTTGTGAATCAGAGATGGGGAATCAAGGCGGGGAATCAGAGGCAGGGAATCAGACGCGGGGAATCAGAGGCGGGGATTCAGAGCTGGGGAATCAGAGGCGGTGAATCAGAGTTTGGGAATCAGAGGCAGGGAATCAGATATGGGGAATCAGAGGTGGGGAATCAGAGGCGGGGAAACAGAGGCGGGGAATCAGATATGGGGAATCAGAATTGGGGAATCAGGGGCAGGGAATCAGTGGCAGGGAATCAGAGGCGGGGAATCAGAGGCGGGGAATCAGAGGCAGGGAATCAGAGGGGGGCAATCAGAGGCGGCGAATCAGAGGCGTGGAATCAGAGGTGGGGAAAGAGATGTGGGGAAACAGGCGGGTAAACAGAAGCGGGTAAACATAGGTGCATAAATAGAGGCAGCGAAAGAGATGGGCGAAACATAGTGGTTGGAACTTGTATGTTGAAAATGAGTTACACAGAACAGATCAAACAGAGTTGTTGAAATTGAGGGAGGGAAAGAGAGGCACGGAAAGAGTGGAGGGGAAAGAGTGCAGGCAAAAGAGAGGCGTAGAGACAGTGGTGGGGAATCAGAGGCGGGGAATCAGAGGCGGGGAATCAGAGGCAGGGAATCAGAGGCGGGGAAAGATATGTGGGGAAACGTAGGCCAGGAAAGTTGAGCGGAAAGGGAGGCAGTGAATCAGAGGTGGGGAATCAGAGGCGGGGAATCAGAGGCGGGGAATCAGAGGCGGGGAATCAGAGGCGGGGAATCAGAAGAGGGGAATCAGAGGTGGGGAATCAGAGGAGGGGTATCAGAGGTTGAGAATCAGAGATGGGCATTCAGATGCAGGGAATCAGAGGCAGGGAATCAGAGGCAGGGAATCAGAGTCACGGAATCTGAGGTAGGGAATCTGAGGTGGGGAATCAGAGGCGGAGAAACAGGCGGGTAAACAGAGCCGGGTAAACATAGGCGGGGAATCAGAGGCAGGGAATCAGAGGCGGGGAATCAGAGGCGGTGAATCAGAGGCGGGGAATCAGAGGCGGGGAATCAGATGCGGGGAATCAGAGGCGGGGAATCAGAGGTGGGGTATTAGATGAGGGGAATCAGAGGCGGGGAATCAGAGGCGGGGAATCAGAGGCGGTGAATCAGAGGCGTGGAATCAGAGGCGGGGAATCAGAGGCGGGGAATCAGAAGTGGGGAATCAGATGTGGGGAATCAGAGGCGGGGAATCAGAGGCAGGGAATCAGAGGCGGGCAATCAGAAGTGTGGAATCAGAGGCAGGGAATCAGAGGCGGGGAAACAGAGGCGGTGAATCAGAGGTGGGGAATCAGAAGTGGGGAATCAGAGGTGGGGAATCAGAGGCGGGGAATCAGAGGCGGGGAATCAGAGGCGGGCAATCAGATGCAGGGAATCAGAGGCAGGGAATCAGAGGCAGGGAATCAGAGGCAGGGAATCTGAGGCAGGGAATCTGTGTTGGGGAACCAGAGGCGGGAAAACAGGCGAGTAAACAGAGGCGGGTAAACATAGGTGGGGAATCAGAGGCGGGGAATCAGAGCCGGGAAATCAGAGGCGGGGAATCTGAGGCGGGGAATCAGATGCAGGGAATCAGATGCGGGACATCAGAGGTGCGGTATCAGAGGCGGGGAATTAGAGGCGGGGAATCAGAGGCGGGGAATCCGAGGCGTGGAATCAGAGGCGATGAATCAGAGGCGGGTAAACATAGGCGGGGAATCAGAGGCGGGGAATCAGAGGCGGGGAATCAGAGGCGGGGAATCCGAGGCGGGGAATCAGAGGCGTGGAATCAGATGCGGTGAATCAGTGGCGGAGAATCAGAGGCGTGGTATTAGACGAGGGGAATCGGAGATGGTGAATCAGAGGCAGGGAATCAGAGGTGGGGAATCAGAGTTGGGGCATCAGAGGTGGGGAATTAGATATGGGGAAACAGAGGCGGGGAATCAGAGGCGGGGAAACAGAGGCGGGGAATCAGATATGGGGAATCAGAGGTGGGGAATCAGAGGCAGGGAATCAGATGTGCGGAATCAGAGATGGGGAATCAGAGGCAGGGAATCAGAATCAGAAGCGGGGAATCAGAGGCCGGGAATCAGAGGCCGGGAATCAGATATGGGGAATCAGAGGCGGGAATCAGAGGTGGGGAATCATAGGCAGGGAATCGGATGTGCGGAATCAGAGATGGGGAATCAGAGGCCGGAAATGAGAGGTGGTGAATCAGATATGGGGAATCAGAGGTGGGGATTCAGAGTCTGGGAATTAGAGATGGGGATTCAGAGGCGGGGAATGAGATATGGAGAATCATAGGCGGGGAATCAGAGGCGGGGAAACAGAGGTGGGGAATCAGATATGGGGAATCAGAGGCGGTGAAACAGAGATGGGGAATCAGAGGCGGGGAATCAGAGGCAGGGAATCAGATGCGGGGATTCAGAGGCGGGGAATCAGAGCTGGCGAATTATAGGCGGGGAATCAGAGGTGGGCAATCAGAGCCGGGGAATCAGATATGGGGAATCAGAGGCGGGGAAACAGAGGCGGGGAATCAGATATGGGGAATCAGAGGTGGGGAATCAGAGGTTGTGAATCAGAGATGGGGAATCAAGGCGGGGAATCAGAGGGAGGGAATCAGACGCGGGGAATCAGAGGCGGGGATTCAGAGCTGGGGAATCAGAGGCGGGGAATCAGAGTTGGGGAATCAGAGGCAGGGAATCAGATATGGGGAATCAGAGGCGGGGAATCAGAGGCGGGGAAACAGAGGCGGGGAATCAGATATGGGGAATCAGAGGTGGGGAATCAGGGGCAGGGAATCAGTGGCGGGGAAACAGAGGCGGGGAATCAAATATAGGGAATCAGAGGTGGGGAATCAGAGGTTGTGAATCAGAGATGGGGAATCAAGGCGGGGAATCAGAGGCAGGGAATCAGACGCGGGGAATCAGAGGCGGGGATTCAGAGCTGGGGAATCAGAGGCGGTGAATCAGAGTTTGGGAATCAGAGGCAGGGAATCAGATATGGGGAATCAGAGGTGGGGAATCAGAGGCGGGGAAACAGAGGCGGGGAATCAGATATGGGGAATCAGAATTGGGGAATCAGGGGCAGGGAATCAGTGGCAGGGAATCAGAGGCGGGGAATCAGAGGCGGGGAATCAGAGGCAGGGAATCAGAGGGGGGCAATCAGAGGCGGCGAATCAGAGGCGTGGAATCAGAGGTGGGGAAAGAGATGTGGGGAAACAGGCGGGTAAACAGAAGCGGGTAAACATAGGTGCATAAATAGAGGCAGCGAAAGAGATGGGCGAAACATAGTGGTTGGAACTTGTATGTTGAAAATGAGTTACACAGAACAGATCAAACAGAGTTGTTGAAATTGAGGGAGGGAAAGAGAGGCACGGAAAGAGTGGAGGGGAAAGAGTGCAGGCAAAAGAGAGGCGTAGAGACAGTGGTGGGGAATCAGAGGCGGGGAATCAGAGGCGGGGAATCAGAGGCAGGGAATCAGAGGCGGGGAAAGATATGTGGGGAAACGTAGGCCAGGAAAGTTGAGCGGAAAGGGAGGCAGTGAATCAGAGGTGGGGAATCAGAGGCGGGGAATCAGAGGCGGGGAATCAGAGGCGGGGAATCAGAGGCGGGGAATCAGAAGAGGGGAATCAGAGGTGGGGAATCAGAGGAGGGGTATCAGAGGTTGAGAATCAGAGATGGGCATTCAGATGCAGGGAATCAGAGGCAGGGAATCAGAGGCAGGGAATCAGAGTCACGGAATCTGAGGTAGGGAATCTGAGGTGGGGAATCAGAGGCGGGGAAACAGGCGGGTAAACAGAGCCGGGTAAACATAGGCGGGGAATCAGAGGCAGGGAATCAGAGGCGGGGAATCAGAGGCGGTGAATCAGAGGCGGGGAATCAGAGGCGGGGAATCAGATGCGGGGAATCAGAGGCGGGGAATCAGAGGTGGGGTATTAGATGAGGGGAATCAGAGGCGGGGAATCAGAGGCGGGGAATCAGAGGCGGTGAATCAGAGGCGTGGAATCAGAGGCGGGGAATCAGAGGCGGGGAATCAGAAGTGGGGAATCAGATGTGGGGAATCAGAGGCGGGGAATCAGAGGCAGGGAATCAGAGGCGGGCAATCAGAAGTGTGGAATCAGAGGCAGGGAATCAGAGGCGGGGAAACAGAGGCGGTGAATCAGAGGTGGGGAATCAGAAGTGGGGAATCAGAGGTGGGGAATCAGAGGCGGGGAATCAGAGGCGGGGAATCAGAGGCGGGCAATCAGATGCAGGGAATCAGAGGCAGGGAATCAGAGGCAGGGAATCAGAGGCAGGGAATCTGAGGCAGGGAATCTGTGTTGGGGAACCAGAGGCGGGAAAACAGGCGAGTAAACAGAGGCGGGTAAACATAGGTGGGGAATCAGAGGCGGGGAATCAGAGCCGGGAAATCAGAGGCGGGGAATCTGAGGCGGGGAATCAGATGCAGGGAATCAGATGCGGGACATCAGAGGTGCGGTATCAGAGGCGGGGAATTAGAGGCGGGGAATCAGAGGCGGGGAATCCGAGGCGTGGAATCAGAGGCGATGAATCAGAGGCGGGTAAACATAGGCGGGGAATCAGAGGCGGGGAATCAGAGGCGGGGAATCAGAGGCGGGGAATCCGAGGCGGGGAATCAGAGGCGTGGAATCAGATGCGGTGAATCAGTGGCGGAGAATCAGAGGCGTGGTATTAGACGAGGGGAATCGGAGATGGTGAATCAGAGGCAGGGAATCAGAGGCGGGGAATCAGAGGCGGGGAATCAGAGGCCGGGAATCAGATATGGGGAAACAGAGGGGGGGAATCCGAGGCGGGGAAACAGAGGCGGGGAATCAGATATGGGGAATCAGAGGTGGGGAATCAGAGGTTGGGAATCAGAGGCAGGGAATCAGAGGCTTGGAATCAGATGCAGGGAATCAGATGCGGGGAATCAGAGGCGGGGAATCAGAGCTGGGGAATCAGAGGTGGGGAATCAGATTTGGGGAATCAGAGGCGGGGACTTAGATATTGGGAAACAGAGGCGGGGAATCAGAGGCGGGGAAACCCAGGCGGGGAATCAGATATGGGGAATCAGAGGTGGGGAATCAGAGGCAAGGAATCAGATGTGCGGAATCAGAGATGGGGAATCAGAGGCAGGGAATCAGAATCAGAAGCAGGGAATCAGAGGCCGGGAATCAGAGGCCGGAATCAGATGCTGGGAATCAGAGGCCTGGCATCAGAGGCGGGGAATCAGAGGCAGGGAATCAGATGCAGGGAATCAGAGGCGGGGAATCAGAGCTGGGGAATCAGAGGCGGGGTATTAGAGTTGGGGAATCAGAGGCGGGGAATCAGATATGGGATACAGAGGTGGGGAATCAGAGGCGGGGAAACAGAGGCAGGGAATCAGATATGGGGAATCAGAGGTGGGGAATAAGAGATGGGGAATCAGAGGCGGTGAATCAGAGATGGGGAATCAGAGGCGGGGAATCAGAGGCAGGAAATCAGACACGGGGATTCAGAGGCTGGGAATCAGACGGGGGGAATCAAAGGCGGGGAATCAGAGCTGGGGAATCAGAGGCAGGGAATCAGAGGCGGGGAATCAGATATGGGGAATCAGAGGCTGGGATTCAGAGGCGGGGAATCAGAGGCAGGGAATCAGACACGGGGAATCAGAGGTGGGGAATCAGAGATGGGGAATCAGAGGCGGGGAATCAGAGGCAGGGAATCAGACGCGGGGAATCTGAGGCGGGGAATCAGAGCTGGGGAATCAGAGGTGGGGAATCAGAGTTGGGGAATCAGAGGCAGGGAATCGGATGTGCGGAATCAGAGATGGGGAATCAGATGTGGGGAATCAGAGGAATCAGAGATGGGGAATCAGAGGCGGGGAATCAGAGGCAGGAAATCAGACACGGGGTTTCAGAGGCTGGGAATCAGACGGGGGAATCAAAGGCGGGGAATCAGAGCTGGGGAATCAGAGGCAGGGAATCAGAGTTGGGGATTCAGAGACGGGGAATCAGATATGGGGAAACACAGGTGGGGAATCAGAGTTGGGGAATCAGAGGCAGGGAATCGGATGTGCGGAATCAGAGATGGGGAATCAGATGTGGGGAATCAGAGGAATCAGAGATGGGGAATCAGAGGCGGGGAATCAGAGGCAGGAAATCAGACACGGGGATTCAGAGGCTGGGAATCAGACGGGGGGAATCAAAGGCGGGGAATCAGAGCTGGGGAATCAGAGGCAGGGAATCAGAGTTGGGGATTCAGAGACGGGGAATCAGACATGGGGAAACAGAGGCGGGGAATCAGAGGCGGGCAAACAGAGGCGGGGAATTAGATATGGGGAATCAGAGGTGGGGAATCAGAGGTGGTGAATCAGTGATGGGGAATCACAGGCGGGGAATCAGAGGCAGGGAATAGAACGCAGGGAATCAGACGCAGGGAATCAGAGCTGGGGAATCAGAGGCGGGGAATCATAGTTGGGAATCAGAGGCGGGGAATCAGATATGGGGAAACAGAGGCGGGGAATCAGAGGCGGGGAAACAGAGGCGGGGAATCAGATATGGGGAATCGGATGCGGGGAATCAGAGGCGGGGAATCAGAGCTGGGGAATCAGAGGCGGGGAATCAGAGTTGGGGCATCAGAGGTGGGGAATTAGATATAGGGAAACAGAGGCGGGGAATCAGAGGCGGGGAAACAGAGGCGGGGAATAAGATATGGGGAATCAGAGGTGGGGAATCAGAGGCACGGAATCAGATGTGCGGAATCAGAGATGGGGAATCAGAGGCAGGGAATCAGAATCAGAAGCGGGGAATCAGAGGCCGGGAATCAGAGGCCGGGAATCAGATGCTGGGAATAAGAGGCCGGGAATCAGAGGTGGGGAATCAGAGTCCGGGAATCAGAGATGGGGATTCAGAGGCGGGGAATGAGATATGGAGAATCAGAGGCGGGGAATCAGAGGCCGGGAAACAGAGGTGGGGAATCAGATATGGGGAATCAGAGGTGGCGAATCAAAGGCGGTGAATCAGAGATGGGGAATCAGAGGCGGGGAATCAGAGGCAGGGAATCAGATGCGGGGAATCAGAGGCGGGGAATCAGAGCTGGCGAATCAGAGGCGGGGAATCAGAGGTGGGCAATCAGAGGCGGGGAATCAGATATGGGGAATCAGAGGCGGGGAATCAGAGGCGGGGAAACAGAGGCGGGGAATCAAATATAGGGAATCAGAGGTGGGGAATCAGAGGTTGTGAATCAGAGATGGGGAATCAAGGCGGGGAATCAGAGGCAGGGAATCAGACACGGGGAATCAGAGGCGGGGATTCAGAGCTGGGGAATCAGAGGCGGGGAATCAGAGTTGGGGAATCAGAGGCAGGGAATCAGATATGGGGAATCAGAGGCGGGGAATCAGAGGCGGGGAAACAGAGGCGGGGAATCAGATATGGGGAATCAGAGGTGGGGAATCAGGGGAAGGGATTCAGTGTCAGGGAATCAGAGGCGGGGAATCAGAGGCGGGGAATCAGAGGCAGGGAATCAGACACGGGGAATCAGAGGCGGGGAATCAGAGATGGGGAATCAGAGGCGGGGAATCAGAGGCAGGGAATCGGACGCCGGGAATCAGAGTCGGGGAATCAGAGCTGGGGAATCAGAGGCGGGGAATCAGAGTTGGGGAATCAGAGGCGGGGATTCAGATATGGGGAAATAGAGGCGGGGAATCAGATATGGGGAATCAGAGGTGTGGAATCAGAGTTTGGGAATCAGAGGAAGGGAATCAGAGTCGGGGAAACAGAGGCGGGGAATCAGATATGTGGAATCAGAGGTGGCGAATCAAAGGCGGTGAAACAGAGATGGGGAATCAGGGCAGGGAATCAGAGGCAGGGAATCAAACACGGGGAATCAGAGCTGGGGAATCAGAGGCGGGGAATCAGAGTTGGGAATCAGAGGCGGGGAATCAGAGGCGGGGAATCAGAGGCGGGGAATCAGAGGCGGGGAATCAGACGGGGGAATCAGAGGCGGGGAATCAGAGGCGGGGAATCAGAGGCAGGGAATCAGAGGCGGGAAATCAGAGACGGCGAATCTGAGTCGTGGAATCAGAGGTGGGGAAAGAGATGTGGGGAAACGTAGGCCAGGAAAGATGCACGGAAAGGGAGGCGGTGAGTCAGAGGCGGGGAATCAGAGGCGGGGAATCAGAGGCAGGGAATCAGAGGAGGGCAATCAGAGGCGGCGAATCAGAGGCGTGGAATCAGAGGTGGGGAAAGAGATGTGGGGAAACAGGCGGGTAAACAGAAGCGGGTAATCATAGGTGCATAAATAGAGGCGGCGAAAGAGATGGGCGAAACATAGTGGTTGGAACTTGTATGTTGAAAATGAGTTACACAGAACAGATCAAACAGAGTTGTTGAAATTGAGGGAGGGAAAGAGAGGCACGGAAAGAGTGGAGGGGAAAGAGTGCAGGCAAAAGAGAGGCGTAGAGACAGTGGTGGGGAATCAGAGGCGGGGAATCAGAGGCGGGGAATCAGAGGCAGGGAATCAGAGGCGGGGAAAGATATGTGGGGAAACGTAGGCCAGGAAAGTTGAGCGGAAAGGGAGGCAGTGAATCAGAGGTGGGGAATCAGAGGCGGGGAATCAGAGGCGGGGAATCAGAGGCGGGGAATCAGAGGCGGGGAATCAGAAGCGGGGAATCAGAGGTGGGGAATCAGAGGCGGGGTATCAGAGGTTGAGAATCAGAGATGGGCATTCAGATGCAGGGAATCAGAGGCAGGGAATCAGAGGCAGGGAATCAGAGTCACGGAATCTGAGGTAGGGAATCTGAGGTGGGGAATCAGAGGCGGGGAAACAGGCGGGTAAACAGAGGCGGGTAAACATAGGCGTGGAATCAGAGGCAGGGAATCAGAGGCGGGGAATCAGAGGCGGTGAATCAGAGGCGGGGAATCAGAGGCGGGGAATCAGATGCGGGGAATCAGAGGCGGGGAATCAGAGGTGGGGTATTAGATGAGGGGAATCAGAGGCGGGGAATCAGAGGCGGGGAATCAGAGGCGGGGAATCAGAGGCGTGGAATCAGAGGCGGGGAATCAGAGGCGGGGAATCAGAAGTGGGGAATCAGATGTGGGGAATCAGAGGCGGGGAATCAGAGGCAGGGAATCAGAGGCGGGCAATCAGAAGTGGGGAATCAGAGGCGGGGAATCAGAGGCGGGGAAACAGAGGCGGTGAATCAGAGGCGGGGAATCAGAAGTGGGGAATCAGAGGTGGGGAATCAGAGGCGGGGAATCAGAGGCGGGGAATCAGAGGCGGGCAATCAGATGCAGGGAATCAGAGGCAGGGAATCAGAGGCAGGGAATCAGAGGCAGGGAATCTGAGGCAGGGAATCTGTGTTTGGGAACCAGAGGCGGGAAAACAGGCGAGTAAACAGAGGCGGGTAAACATAGGTGGGGAATCAGAGGCGGGGAATCAGAGCCGGGAAATCAGAGGCAGGGAATCTGAGGCGGGGAATCAGATGCAGGGAATCAGATGCGGGACATCAGAGGTGCGGTATCAGAGGCGGGGAATTAGAGGCGGGGAATCAGAGGCGGGGAATCAGAGGCGTGGAATCAGAGGCGGGGAATCAGAGGCGGGTAAACATAGGCGGGGAATCAGAGGCGGGGAATCAGAGGCGGGGAATCAGAGGCGGGGAATCAGAGGCGGGGAATCAGAGGCGTGGAATCAGATGCGGTGAATCAGTGGCGGAGAATCAGAGGCGGGGTATTAGACGAGGGGAATCGGAGATGGGGAATCAGAGGCAGGGAATCAGAGGCGGGGAATCAGAGGCGGGGAATCAGAGGCCGGGAATCAGATATGGGGAAACAGAGGCGGGGAATCCGAGGCGGGGAAACAGAGGCGGGGAATCAGATATGGGGAATCAGAGGTGGGGAATCAGAGGTTTGGAATCAGAGGCAGGGAATCAGAGGCTTGGAATCAGATGCAGGGAATCAGATGCGGGGAATCAGAGGCGGGGAATCAGAGCTGGGGAATCAGAGGTGGGGAATCAGATTTGGGGAATCAGAGGCGGGGACTTAGATATTGGGAAACAGAGGCGGGGAATCAGAGGCGGGGAAACCCAGGCGGGGAATCAGATATGGGGAATCAGAGGTGGGGAATCAGAGGCAAGGAATCAGATGTGCGGAATCAGAGATTGGGAATCAGAGGCAGGGAATCAGAATCAGAAGCAGGGAATCAGAGGCCGGGAATCAGAGGCCGGAATCAGATGCTGGGAATCAGAGGCCTGGAATCAGAGGCGGGGAATCAGAGGCAGGGAATCAGATGCGGGGAATCAGAGGCGGGGAATCAGAGCTGGGGAATCAGAGGCGGGGTATTAGAGTTGTGGAATCAGAGGCGGGGAATCAGATATGGGGATACAGAGGTGGGGAATCAGAGGCGGGGAAACAGAGGCAGGGAATCAGATATGGGGAATCAGAGGTGGGGAATCAGAGATGGGGAATCAGAGGCGGTGAATCAGAGATGGGGAATCAGAGGCGGGGAATCAGAGGCAGGAAATCAGACACGGGGATTCAGAGGCTGGGAATCAGACGGGGGGAATCAAAGGCGGGGAATCAGAGCTGGGGAATCAGAGGCAGGGAATCAGAGGCGGGGAATCAGATATGGGGAATCAGAGGCTGGGATTCAGAGGCGGGGAATCAGAGGCAGGGAATCAGACACGGGGAATCAGAGGTGGGGAATCAGAGATGGGGAATCAGAGGCGGGGAATCAGAGGCAGGGAATCAGACGCGGGGAATCTGAGGCGGGGAATCAGAGCTGGGGAATCAGAGGTGGGGAATCAGAGTTGGGGAATCAGAGGCAGGGAATCGGATGTGCGGAATCAGAGATGGGGAATCAGATGTGGGGAATCAGAGGAATCAGAGATGGGGAATCAGAGGCGGGGAATCAGAGGCAGGAAATCAGACACGGGGATTCAGAGGCTGGGAATCAAACGGGGGGAATCAAAGGCGGGGAATCAGAGCTGGGGAATCAGAGGCAGGGAATCAGAGTTGGGGATTCAGAGACGGGGAATCAGATATGGGGAAACAGAGGTGGGGAATCAGAGTTGGGGAATCAGAGGCAGGGAATCGGATGTGCGGAATCAGAGATGGGGAATCAGATGTGGGGAATCAGAGGAATCAGAGATGGGGAATCAGAGGCGGGGAATCAGAGTCAGGAAATCAGACACGGGGATTCAGAGGCTGGGAATCAGACGGGGGGAATCAAAGGCGGGGAATCAGAGCTGGGGAATCAGAGGCAGGGAATCAGAGTTGGGGATTCAGAGACGGGGAATCAGATATGGGGAAACAGAGGCGGGGAATCAGAGGCGGGCAAACAGAGGCGGGGAATTAGATATGGGGAATCAGAGGTGGGGAATCAGAGGTGGTGAATCAGTGATGGGGAATCACAGGCGGGGAATCAGAGGCAGGGAATAGAACGCAGGGAATCAGACGCAGGGAATCAGAGCTGGGGAATCAGAGGCGGGGAATCATAGTTGGGAATCAGAGGCGGGGAATCAGATATGGGGAAACAGAGGCGGGGAATCAGAGGCGGGGAAACAGAGGCGGGGAATCAGATATGGGGAATCGGATGCGGGGAATCAGAGGCGGGGAATCAGAGCTGGGGAATCAGAGGCGGGGAATCAGAGTTGGGGCATCAGAGGTGGGGAATTAGATATAGGGAAACAGAGGCGGGGAATCAGAGGCGGGGAAACAGAGGCGGGGAATAAGATATGGGGAATCAGAGGTGGGGAATCAGAGGCAGGGAATCGGATGTGCGGAATCAGAGATGGGGAATCAGAGGCAGGGAATCAGAATCAGAAGCGGGGAATCAGAGGCCGGGAATCAGAGGCCGGGAATCAGATGCTGGGAATAAGAGGCCGGGAATCAGAAGTGGGGAATCAGAGTCCGGGAATCAGAGATGGGGATTCAGAGGCGGGGACTGAGATATGGAGAATCAGAGGCGGGGAATCAGAGGCCGGGAAACAGAGGTGGGGAATCAGATATGGGGAATCAGAGGTGGCGAATCAAAGGCGGTGTATCAGAGATGGGGAATCAGAGGCGGGGAATCAGAGGCAGGGAATCAGATGCGGGGAATCAGAGGCGGGGAATCAGAGCTGGCGAATCAGAGGCGGGGAATCAGAGGTGGGCAATCAGAGGCGGGGAATCAGATATGGGGAATCAGAGGCGGGGAATCAGAGGCGGGGAAACAGAGGCGGGGAATCAGATATGGGGAATCAGAGGTGGGGAATCAGGGGAAGGGATTCAGTGTCAGGGAATCAGAGGCGGGGAATCAGAGGCGGGGAATCAGAGGCAGGGAATCAGACACGGGGAATCAGAGGCGTGGAATCAGAGTTGGGGAATCAGAGGCGGGGAATCAGAGGCAGGGAATCGGACGCCGGGAATCAGAGTCGGGGAATCAGAGCTGGGGAATCAGAGGCGGGGAATCAGAGTTGGGGAATCAGAGGCGGGGATTCAGATGTGGGGAAATAGAGGCGGGGAATCAGATATGGGGAATCAGAGGTGTGGAATCAGAGGTTGGGAATCAGAGGAAGGGAATCAGAGTCGGGGAAACAGAGGCGGAGAATCAGATATGTGGAATCAGAGGTGGCGAATCAAAGGCGGTGAAACAGAGATGGGGAATCAGGGCAGGGAATCAGAGGCAGGGAATCAAACACGGGGAATCAGAGCTGGGGAATCAGAGGCGGGGAATCAGAGTTGGGAATCAGAGGCGGGGAATCAGAGGCGGGGAATCAGAGGCGGGGAATCAGAGGCGGGGAATCAGAGGGGGGAATCAGAGGCGTGGAATCAGAGGCGGGGAATCAGAGGCAGGGAATCAGAGGCGGGAAATCAGAGACGGCGAATCTGAGGCGTGGAATCAGAGGTGGGGAAAGAGATGTGGGGAAACGTAGGCCAGGAAAGATGCACGGAAAGGGAGGCGGTGAATCAGAGGCGGGGAATCAGAGGCGGGGAATCAGAGGCAGGGAATCAGAGGGGGGCAATCAGAGGCGGCGAATCAGAGGCGTGGAATCAGAGGTGGGGAAAGAGATGTGGGGAAACAGGCGGGTAAACAGAAGCGGGTAAACATAGGTGCATAAATAGAGGCGGCGAAAGAGATGGGCGAAACATAGTGGTTGGAACTTGTATGTTGAAAATGAGTTACACGGAACAGATCAAACAGAGTTGTTGAAATTGAGGGAGGGAAAGAGAGGCACGGAAAGAGTGGAGGGGAAAGAGTGCAGGCAAAAGAGAGGCGTAGAGACAGTGGTGGGGAATCAGAGGCGGGGAATCAGAGGCGGGGAATCAGAGGCAGGGAATCAGAGGCGGGGAAAGATATGTGGGGAAACGTAGGCCAGGAAAGTTGAGCGGAAAGGGAGGCAGTGAATCAGAGGTGGGGAATCAGAGGCGGGGAATCAGAGGCGGGGAATCAGAGGCGTGGAATCAGAGGCGGTGAATCAGAGGCGGGGAATCAGAAGTGGGGAATCAGAGGTGGGGAATCAGAGGCGGGGAATCAGAGGCGGGGAATCAGAGGCGGGCAATCAGATGCAGGGAATCAGAGGCAGGGAATCAGAGGCAGGGAATCAGAGGCAGGGAATCTGAGGCAGGGAATCTGTGTTGGGGAACCAGAGGCGGGAAAACAGGCGAGTAAACAGAGGCGGGTAAACATAGGTGGGGAATCAGAGGCGGGGAATCAGAGCCGGGAAATCAGAGGCGGGGAATCTGAGGCGGGGAATCAGATGCAGGGAATCAGATGCGGGACATCAGAGGTGCGGTATCAGAGGCGGGGAATTAGAGGCGGGGAATCAGAGGCGGGGAATCAGAGGCGTGGGATCAGAGGCGGGGAATCAGAGGCGGGTAAACATAGGCGGGGAATCAGAGGCGGGGAATCAGAGGCGGGGAATCAGAGGCGGGGAATCCGAGGCGGGGAATCAGAGGCGTGGAATCAGATGCGGTGAATCAGTGGCGGAGAATCAGAGGCGTGGTATTAGACGAGGGGAATCGGAGATGGGGAATCAGAGGCAGGGAATCAGAGGCGGGGAATCAGAGGCGGGGAATCAGAAGCCGGGAATCAGATATGGGGAAACAGAGGCGGGGAATCCGAGGCGGGGAAACAGAGGCGGGGAATCAGATATGGGGAATCAGAGGTGGGGAATCAGAGGTTGGGAATCAGAGGCAGGGAATCAGAGGCTTGGAATCAGATGCAGGGAATCAGATGCGGGGAATCAGAGGCGGGGAATCAGAGCTGGGGAATCAGAGGTGGGGAATCAGATTTGGGGAATCAGAGGCGGGGACTTAGATATTGGGAAACAGAGGCGGGGAATCAGAGGCGGGGAAACCCAGGCGGGGAATCAGATATGGGGAATCAGAGGTGGGGAATCAGAGGCAAGGAATCAGATGTGCGGAATCAGAGATGGGGAATCAGAGGCAGGGAATCAGAATCAGAAGCAGGGAATCAGAGGCCGGGAATCAGAGGCCGGAATCAGATGCTGGGAATCAGAGGCCTGGCATCAGAGGCGGGGAATCAGAGGCAGGGAATCAGATGCAGGGAATCAGAGGCGAGGAATCAGAGCTGGGGAATCAGAGGCGGGGTATTAGAGTTGGGGAATCAGAGGCGGGGAATCAGATATGGGATACAGAGGTGGGGAATCAGAGGCGGGGAAACAGAGGCAGGGAATCAGATATGGGGAATCAGAGGTGGGGAATAAGAGATGGGGAATCAGAGGCGGTGAATCAGAGATGGGGAATCAGAGGCGGGGAATCAGAGGCAGGAAATCAGACACGGGGATTCAGAGGCTGGGAATCAGACGGGGGGAATCAAAGGCGGGGAATCGGAGCTGGGGAATCAGAGGCAGGGAATCAGAGGCGGGGAATCAGATATGGGGAATCAGAGGCTGGGATTCAGAGGCGGGGAATCAGAGGCAGGGAATCAGACACGGGGAATCAGAGGTGGGGAATCAGAGATGGGGAATCAGAGGCGTGGAATCAGAGGCAGGGAATCAGACGCGGGGAATCTGAGGCGGGGAATCAGAGCTGGGGAATCAGAGGTGGGGAATCAGAGTTGGGGAATCAGAGGCAGGGAATCGGATGTGCGGAATCAGAGATGGGGAATCAGATGTGGGGAATCAGAGGAATCAGAGATGGGGAATCAGAGGCGGGGAATCAGAGGCAGGAAATCAGACACGGGGATTCAGAGGCTGGGAATCAGACGGGGGGAATCAAAGGCGGGGAATCAGAGCTGGGGAATCAGAGGCAGGGAATCAGAGTTGGGGATTCAGAGACGGGGAATCAGATATGGGGAAACAGAGGTGGGGAATCAGAGTTGGGGAATCAGAGGCAGGGAATCGGATGTGCGGAATCAGAGATGGGGAATCAGATGTGGGGAATCAGAGGAATCAGAGATGGGGAATCAGAGGCGGGGAATCACAGGCAGGAAATCAGACACGGGGATTCAGAGGCTGGGAATCAGACGGGGGGAATCAAAGGCGGGGAATCAGAGCTGGGGAATCAGAGGCAGGGAATCAGAGTTGGGGATTCAGAGACGGGGAATCAGATATTGGGAAACAGAGGCGGGGAATCAGAGGCGGGCAAACAGAGGCGGGGAATTAGATATGGGGAATCAGAGGTGGGGAATCAGAGGTGGTGAATCAGTGATGGGGAATCACAGGCGGGGAATCAGAGGCAGGGAATAGAACGCAGGGAATCAGACGCAGGGAATCAGAGCTGGGGAATCAGAGGCGGGGAATCAGATATGGGGAAACAGAGGCGGGGAATCAGAGGCGGGGAAACAGAGGCGGGGAATCAGATATGGGGAATCGGATGCGGGGAATCAGAGGCGGGGAATCAGAGCTGGGGAATCATAGGCGGGGAATCAGAGTTGGGGCATCAGAGGTGGGGAATTAGATATAGGGAAACAGAGGCGGGGAATCAGAGGCGGGGAAACAGAGGCGGGGAATAAGATATGGGGAATCAGAGTTGGGGAATCAGAGGCAGGGAATCAGATGTGCGGAATCAGAGATGGGGAATCAGAGGCAGGGAATCAGAATCAGAAGCGGGGAATCAGAGGCCGGGAATCAGAGGCCGGGAATCAGATGCTGGGAATAAGAGGCCGGGAATCAGAGGTGGGGAATCAGAGTCCGGGAATCAGAGATGGGGATTCAGAGGCGGGGAATGAGATATGGAGAATCAGAGGCGGGGAATCAGAGGCCGGGAAACAGAGGTGGGGAATCAGATATGGGGAATCAGAGGTGGCGAATCAAAGGCGCTGTATCAGAGATGGGGAATCAGAGGCGGGGAATCAGAGGCAGGGAATCAGATGCGGGGAATCAGAGGCGGGGAATCAGAGCTGGCGAATCAGAGGCGGGGAATCAGAGGTGGGCAATCAGAGGCGGGGAATCAGATATGGGGAATCAGAGGCGGGGAATCAGAGGCGGGGAATCAAATATAGGGAATCAGAGGTGGGGAATCAGAGGTTGTGAATCAGAGATGGGGAATCAAGGCTGGGAATCAGAGGCAGGGAATCAGACACGGGGAATCAGAGGCGGGGATTCAGAGCTGGGGAATCAGAGGCGGGGAATCAGAGTTGGGGAATCAGAGGCAGGGATTCAGATATGGGGAATCAGAGGCGGGGAATCAGAGGCGGGGAAACAGAGGCGGGGAATCAGATATGGGGAATCAGAGGTGGGGAATCAGGGGAAGGGATTCAGTGTCAGGGAATCAGAGGCGGGGAATCAGAGGCGGGGAATCAGAGGCAGGGAATCAGACACGGGGAATCAGAGGCGGGGAATCAGAGATGGGGAATCAGAGGCGGGGAATCAGAGGCAGGGAATCGGACGCCGGGAATCAGAGTCGGGGAATCAGAGTTGGGGAATCAGAGGCGGGGAATCAGAGTTGGGGAATCAGAGGCGGGGATTCAGATATGGGGAAATAGAGGCTAGGAATCAGATATGGGGAATCAGAGTTGTGGAATCAGAGGTTGGGAATCAGAGGAAGGGAATCAGAGTCGGGGAAACAGAGGCGGGGAATCAGATATGTGGAATCAGAGGTGGCGAATCAAAGGCGGTGAAACAGAGATGGGGAATCAGGGCAGGGAATCAGAGGCAGGGAATCAAACACGGGGAATCAGAGCTGGGGAATCAGAGGCGAGGAATCAGAGTTGGGAATCAGAGGCGGGGAATCAGAGGCGGGGAAACAGAGGCGGGGAATCAGATATGGGGAATCAGAGGTGGGGAATCAGAGTTTGGGAATCAGAGGCAGGGAATCGGAGATGGGGAATCAGAGGCAGGGAATCAGAGGCGGGGAATCAGAGGCCGGGAATCAGAGGCCGGGAATCAGATATGGGGAAACTGAGGCGGGGAATCCGAGGCGGGGAAACAGAGGCGGGGAATCAGATATGGGGAATCAGAGATGGGGAATCAGAGGTTGGGAATCAGAGGCAGGGAATCAGAGGACTGGAATCAGATGCAGGGAATCATATGCGGGGAATCAGAGACGGGGAATCAGAGCTGGGGAATCAGAGGTGGGGAATCAGATTTGGGGAATCAGAGGTGGGGACTTAGATATTGGGAAACAGAGGCGGAGAATCAGAGGCGGGGCAACAGAGGCGGGGAATCAGATATGGGGAATCAGAGGTGGGGAATCAGAGGTAGGGAATCAGATGTGCGGAATCAGAGATGGGGAATCAGAGGCAGGGAATCAGAATCAGAAGCAGGGAATCAGAGGCCGGGAATCAGAGGCCGGAATCAGATGATGGGAATCAGAGGCCTGGAATCAGAGGCGGGGAATCAGAGGCAGGGAATCAGATGCGGGGAATCAGAGGCGGGGAATCAGAGCTGGGGAATCAGAGGCGGGGTATTAGAGTTGGGGAATCAGAGGCGGGGAATCAGATATGGGGAAACAGAGGTAGGGAATCAGAGGTGGGGAAACAGAGGCAGGGAATCAGATATGGGGATTCAGAGGCGGGGAATCAGAGGTGGGGAATCATAGGCAGGGAATCGGATGTGCGGAATCAGAGATGGGGAATCAGAGGCCGGGAATCAGAGGGGGTGAATCAGAGATGGGGAATCAGAGGCGGGGAATCAGAGGCAGGGTATCAGACGCGGGGAATCAGAGTTGGGCAATCAGAGGCGGGGAATCAGATATGGGGAATCAGAGGTGGGGAATCAGAGGCGGGGAAACAGAGGCGGGGAATCAGATAAGGGGAATCAGAGGTGGGGCATCAGAGGTTGTGAATCACAGATGGGGAATCAGAGGCGGGGAATCAGAGGCAGGGAATCAGACGCGGGGAATCAGAGGCGGGGATTCAGAGCTGGGGAATCAGAAGCGGGGAATCAGAGTTGGGGAATCAGAGGCGGGGAATCAGATATGGGGAATCAGAGGCAGGGAATCAGAGGCGGGGAATCAGAGGCAGGGAATCAGACGCGGGGAATCTGAGGCGGGGAATCAGAGCTGGGGAATCAGAGGTGGGTAATCAGAGTTGGGGAATCAGAGGCAGGGAATTGGATGTGCGGAATCAGAGATGGGGAATCAGAGGTGGGGAATCAGAGGCGGTGAATCAGAGACGGGGAATCAGAGGCGGGGAATCAGAGGCAGGAAATCAGACACGGGGATTCAGAGGCTGGGAATCAGACGGGGGGAATCAAAGGCGGGGAATCAGAGCTGGGGAATCTGAGGCAGGGAATCAGAGTTGGGGATTCAGAGGCGGGGAATCAGATATGGGGAAACAGAGGCGGGGAATCAGAGGCGGGCAAACAGAGGCGGGGAATTAGATATGGGGAATCAGAGGTAGGGAATCAGAGGTGGTGAATCAGTGATGGGGAATCACAGGCGGGGAATCAGAGGCAGGTAATAGAACGCGGGGAATCAGAGGCAGGGAATCAGAGCTGGGGAATCAGAGGCGGTGAATCATAGTTGGGAATCAGAGGCGGGAATCAGATATGGGGAAACAGAGGCAGGGAATCAGAGGCGGGGAAACAGAGGCGGGGAATCAGATATGGGGAATCGGATGCAGGGAATCAGAGGCGGGGAATCAGAGCTGGGGAATCAGAGGCGGGGAATCAGAGTTGGGGCATCAGAGGTGGTGAATTAGATATAGGGAAACAGAGGCGGGGAATCAGAGGCGGGGAAACAGAGGTGGGGAATCAGATATGGGGAATCAGAGGTGGGGATTTAGATATAGGGAAACAGAGGCGGGGAATCAGAGGCGGGGAAACAGAGGCGGGGAATAAGATATGGGGAATCAGAGGTGGGGAATCAGAGGCAGGGAATCAGATGTGCGGAATCAGAGATGGGGAATCAGAGGCAGGTAATCAGAATCAGAAGCGGGGAATCAGAGGCCGGGAATCAGAGGCCGGGAATCAGATGCTGGGAATAAGAGGCCGGGAATCAGAGGTGGGGAATCAGAGTCCGGGAATCAGAGATGGGGATTCAGAGGCGGGGAATGAGATATGGAGAATCAGAGGCAGGGGAATCAGAGGCCGGGAAACAGAGGTGGGGAATCAGATATGGGGAATCAGAGGTGGCGAATCAAAGGCGGTGTATCAGAGATGGGGAATCAGAGGCGGGGAATCAGAGGCAGGGAATCAGATGCGGGGAATCAGAGGCGGGGAATCAGAGCTGGCGAATCAGAGGCGGGGAATCAGAGGTGGGCAATCAGAGGCGGGGAATCAGATATGGGGAATCAGAGGCGGGGAATCAGAGGCGGGGAAACAGAGGCGGGGAATCAAATATAGGGAATCAGAGGTGGGGAATCAGAGGTTGTGAATCAGAGATGGGGAATCAAGGCGGGGAATCAGAGGCAGGGAATCAGACACGGGGAATCGGAGGCGGGGATTCAGAGCTGGGGAATCAGAGGCGGGGAATCAGAGTTGGGGAATCAGAGGAAGGGATTCAGATATGGGGAATCAGAGGCGGGGAATCAGAGGCTGGGAAACAGAGGCGGGGAATCAGATATGGGGAATCAGAGGTGGGGAATCAGGGGAAGGGATTCAGTGTCAGGGAATCAGAGGCGGGGAATCAGAGGCGGGGAATCAGAGGCAGGGAATCAGACACGGGGAATCAGAGGCGGGGAATCAGAGATGGCGAATCAGAGGCGGGGAATCAGAGGCAGGGAATCGGACGCCGGGAATCAGAGTCGGGGAATCAGAGCTGGGGAATCAGAGGCGGGGAATCAGAGTTGGGGAATCAGAGGCGGGGATTCAGATATGGGGAAATAGAGGCGGGGAATCAGATATGGGGAATCAGAGGTGTGGAATCAGAGGTTGGGAATCAGAGGAAGGGAATCAGAGTCGGGGAAACAGAGGCGGGGAATCAGATATGTGGAATCAGAGGTGGCGAATCAAAGGCGGTGAAACAGAGATGGGGAATCAGGGCAGGGAATCAGAGGCAGGGAATCAAACACGGGGAATCAGAGCTGGGGAATCAGAGGCGGGGAATCAGAGTTGGGAATCAGAGGCGGGGAATCAGAGGCGGGGAAACAGAGGCGGGGAATCAGATATGGGGAATCAGAGGTGGGGAATCAGAGTTTGGGAATCAGAGGCAGGGAATCGGAGATGGGGAATCAGAGGCAGGGAATCAGAGGCGTGGAATCAGAGGCCGGGAATCAGAGGCCGGGAATCTGATGTGCGGAATCAGAGATGGGGAATCAGAGGTGGGGATTCAGAGGTGGTGAATCAGAGAAGGGGAATCAGAGGCTGGGAATCAGAGGCAGGGAATCAGATGCAGGGAATCAGAGGCGGGGAATCATAGCTGGCGAATTAGAGGAGGGGAATCAGAGTTGGGGAATCAGAGGCGGGGAATCAGATATGGGGAAACAGAGGCGGGGAATCAGAGGTGTTGAAACAGAGGCGGGGAATCAGATATGGGGAATCAGAGGTGGGGAATCAGGGGCAGGGAATCAGTGGCAGGGAATCAGACGCGGGGAATCAGAGGCGGGGAATCAGAGGCGGGGAATCAGAGGCGGGGAATCAGAGGCAGGGAATCGGATGTGCGGAATCAGAGATGGGGAATCAGAGGTGGGGATTCAGAGGTGGTGAATCAGAGAAGGGGAATCAGAGGCTGGGAATCAGAGGCAGGGAATCAGACGCAGGGAATCAGAGTTGGGGAATCAGAGGCGGGGAATCATATATGGGGAATCAGAGGTGGGGAATCAGGGGCAGGGAATCAGTGGCAGGGATTCAGAGGCGGGGAATCATAGCTGGCGAATTAGAGGAGGGGAATCAGAGTTGGGGAAACAGAGGCGGGGAATCAGATATGGGGAATCAGAGGTGGGGAATCAGGGGCAGGGAATCAGTGGCAGGGAATCAGACGCGGGGAATCAGAGGCGGGGAATCAGAGGCAGGGAATCAGACACGGGGAATCAGAGGCGGGGAATCAGAGATGGGGAATCAGAGGCGGGGAATCAGAGGCAGGGAATCGGATGCCGGAAATCAGAGGCGGGAAATCAGAGCTGGGGAATCAGAGGCGGGGAATCAGAGTTGGGGAATCAGAGGCGGGGAATCAGAGGCAGGAAATCAGACACGGGGATTCAGAGGCTGGGAATCAGACGGGGGGAATCAAAGGCGGGGAATCAGAGCTGGGGAATCAGAGGCAGGGAATCAGAGGCGGGGAATCAGATATGGGGAATCAGAGGCTGGGATTCAGAGGCGGGGAATCAGAGGCAGGGAATCAGACACGGGGAATCAGAGGTGGGGAATCAGAGATGGGGAATCAGAGGCGGGGAATCAGAGGCAGGGAATCAGACGCGGGGAATCTGAGGCGGGGAATCAGATCTGGGGAATCAGAGGTGGGGAATCAGAGTTGGGGAATCAGAGGCAGGGAATCGGATGTGCGGAATCAGAGATGGGGAATCAGATGTGGGGAATCAGAGGAATCAGAGATGGGGAATCAGAGGCGGGGAATCAGAGGCAGGAAATCAGACACGGGGATTCAGAGGCTGGGAATCAAACGGGGGGAATCAAAGGCGGGGAATCAGAGCTGGGGAATCAGAGGCAGGGAATCAGAGTTGGGGATTCAGAGACGGGGAATCAGATATGGGGAAACAGAGGTGGGGAATCAGAGTTGGGGAATCAGAGGCAGGGAATCGGATGTGCGGAATCAGAGATGGGGAATCAGATGTGGGGAATCAGAGGAATCAGAGATGGGGAATCAGAGGCGGGGAATCAGAGTCAGGAAATCAGACACGGGGATTCAGAGGCTGGGAATCAGACGGGGGGAATCAAAGGCGGGGAATCAGAGCTGGGGAATCAGAGGCAGGGAATCAGAGTTGGGGATTCAGAGACGGGGAATCAGATATGGGGAAACAGAGGCGGGGAATCAGAGGCGGGCAAACAGAGGCGGGGAATTAGATATGGGGAATCAGAGGTGGGGAATCAGAGGTGGTGAATCAGTGATGGGGAATCACAGGCGGGGAATCAGAGGCAGGGAATAGAACGCAGGGAATCAGACGCAGGGAATCAGAGCTGGGGAATCAGAGGCGGGGAATCATAGTTGGGAATCAGAGGCGGGGAATCAGATATGGGGAAACAGAGGCGGGGAATCAGAGGCGGGGAAACAGAGGCGGGGAATCAGATATGGGGAATCGGATGCGGGGAATCAGAGGCGGGGAATCAGAGCTGGGGAATCAGAGGCGGGGAATCAGAGTTGGGGCATCAGAGGTGGGGAATTAGATATAGGGAAACAGAGGCGGGGAATCAGAGGCGGGGAAACAGAGGCGGGGAATAAGATATGGGGAATCAGAGGTGGGGAATCAGAGGCAGGGAATCGGATGTGCGGAATCAGAGATGGGGAATCAGAGGCAGGGAATCAGAATCAGAAGCGGGGAATCAGAGGCCGGGAATCAGAGGCCGGGAATCAGATGCTGGGAATAAGAGGCCGGGAATCAGAAGTGGGGAATCAGAGTCCGGGAATCAGAGATGGGGATTCAGAGGCGGGGACTGAGATATGGAGAATCAGAGGCGGGGAATCAGAGGCCGGGAAACAGAGGTGGGGAATCAGATATGGGGAATCAGAGGTGGCGAATCAAAGGCGGTGTATCAGAGATGGGGAATCAGAGGCGGGGAATCAGAGGCAGGGAATCAGATGCGGGGAATCAGAGGCGGGGAATCAGAGCTGGCGAATCAGAGGCGGGGAATCAGAGGTGGGCAATCAGAGGCGGGGAATCAGATATGGGGAATCAGAGGCGGGGAATCAGAGGCGGGGAAACAGAGGCGGGGAATCAGATATGGGGAATCAGAGGTGGGGAATCAGGGGAAGGGATTCAGTGTCAGGGAATCAGAGGCGGGGAATCAGAGGCGGGGAATCAGAGGCAGGGAATCAGACACGGGGAATCAGAGTCGGGGAATCAGAGTTGGGGAATCAGAGGCGGGGAATCAGAGGCAGGGAATCGGACGCCGGGAATCAGAGTCGGGGAATCAGAGCTGGGGAATCAGAGGCGGGGAATCAGAGTTGGGGAATCAGAGGCGGGGATTCAGATGTGGGGAAATAGAGGCGGGGAATCAGATATGGGGAATCAGAGGTGTGGAATCAGAGGTTGGGAATCAGAGGAAGGGAATCAGAGTCGGGGAAACAGAGGCGGAGAATCAGATATGTGGAATCAGAGGTGGCGAATCAAAGGCGGTGAAACAGAGATGGGGAATCAGGGCAGGGAATCAGAGGCAGGGAATCAAACACGGGGAATCAGAGCTGGGGAATCAGAGGCGGGGAATCAGAGTTGGGAATCAGAGGCGGGGAATCAGAGGCGGGGAATCAGAGGCGGGGAATCAGAGGCGGGGAATCAGAGGGGGGAATCAGAGGCGTGGAATCAGAGGCGGGGAATCAGAGGCAGGGAATCAGAGGCGGGAAATCAGAGACGGCGAATCTGAGGCGTGGAATCAGAGGTGGGGAAAGAGATGTGGGGAAACGTAGGCCAGGAAAGATGCACGGAAAGGGAGGCGGTGAATCAGAGGCGGGGAATCAGAGGCGGGGAATCAGAGGCAGGGAATCAGAGGGGGGCAATCAGAGGCGGCGAATCAGAGGCGTGGAATCAGAGGTGGGGAAAGAGATGTGGGGAAACAGGCGGGTAAACAGAAGCGGGTAAACATAGGTGCATAAATAGAGGCGGCGAAAGAGATGGGCGAAACATAGTGGTTGGAACTTGTATGTTGAAAATGAGTTACACAGAACAGATCAAACAGAGTTGTTGAAATTGAGGGAGGGAAAGAGAGGCACGGAAAGAGTGGAGGGGAAAGAGTGCAGGCAAAAGAGAGGCGTAGAGACAGTGGTGGGGAATCAGAGGCGGGGAATCAGAGGCGGGGAATCAGAGGCAGGGAATCAGAGGCGGGGAAAGATATGTGGGGAAACGTAGGCCAGGAAAGTTGAGCGGAAAGGGAGGCAGTGAATCAGAGGTGGGGAATCAGAGGCGGGGAATCAGAGGCGGGGAATCAGAGGCGTGGAATCAGAGGCGGTGAATCAGAGGCGGGGAATCAGAAGTGGGGAATCAGAGGTGGGGAATCAGAGGCGGGGAATCAGAGGCGGGGAATCAGAGGCGGGCAATCAGATGCAGGGAATCAGAGGCAGGGAATCAGAGGCAGGGAATCAGAGGCAGGGAATCTGAGGCAGGGAATCTGTGTTGGGGAACCAGAGGCGGGAAAACAGGCGAGTAAACAGAGGCGGGTAAACATAGGTGGGGAATCAGAGGCGGGGAATCAGAGCCGGGAAATCAGAGGCGGGGAATCTGAGGCGGGGAATCAGATGCAGGGAATCAGATGCGGGACATCAGAGGTGCGGTATCAGAGGCGGGGAATTAGAGGCGGGGAATCAGAGGCGGGGAATCAGAGGCGTGGAATCAGATATGGGGAATCAGAGGCGGGGAATCAGAGGCGGGGAAACAGAGGCGGGGAATCAGATATGGGGAATCAGAGGTGGGGAATCAGGGGAAGGGATTCAGTGTCAGGGAATCAGAGGCGGGGAATCAGAGGCGGGGAATCAGAGGCAGGGAATCAGACACGGGGAATCAGAGTCGGGGAATCAGAGTTGGGGAATCAGAGGCGGGGAATCAGAGGCAGGGAATCGGACGCCGGGAATCAGAGTCGGGGAATCAGAGCTGGGGAATCAGAGGCGGGGAATCAGAGTTGGGGAATCAGAGGCGGGGATTCAGATGTGGGGAAATAGAGGCGGGGAATCAGATATGGGGAATCAGAGGTGTGGAATCAGAGGTTGGGAATCAGAGGAAGGGAATCAGAGTCGGGGAAACAGAGGCGGAGAATCAGATATGTGGAATCAGAGGTGGCGAATCAAAGGCGGTGAAACAGAGATGGGGAATCAGGGCAGGGAATCAGAGGCAGGGAATCAAACACGGGGAATCAGAGCTGGGGAATCAGAGGCGGGGAATCAGAGTTGGGAATCAGAGGCGGGGAATCAGAGGCGGGGAATCAGAGGCGGGGAATCAGAGGCGGGGAATCAGAGGGGGGAATCAGAGGCGTGGAATCAGAGGCGGGGAATCAGAGGCAGGGAATCAGAGGCGGGAAATCAGAGACGGCGAATCTGAGGCGTGGAATCAGAGGTGGGGAAAGAGATGTGGGGAAACGTAGGCCAGGAAAGATGCACGGAAAGGGAGGCGGTGAATCAGAGGCGGGGAATCAGAGGCGGGGAATCAGAGGCAGGGAATCAGAGGGGGGCAATCAGAGGCGGCGAATCAGAGGCGTGGAATCAGAGGTGGGGAAAGAGATGTGGGGAAACAGGCGGGTAAACAGAAGCGGGTAAACATAGGTGCATAAATAGAGGCGGCGAAAGAGATGGGCGAAACATAGTGGTTGGAACTTGTATGTTGAAAATGAGTTACACAGAACAGATCAAACAGAGTTGTTGAAATTGAGGGAGGGAAAGAGAGGCACGGAAAGAGTGGAGGGGAAAGAGTGCAGGCAAAAGAGAGGCGTAGAGACAGTGGTGGGGAATCAGAGGCGGGGAATCAGAGGCGGGGAATCAGAGGCAGGGAATCAGAGGCGGGGAAAGATATGTGGGGAAACGTAGGCCAGGAAAGTTGAGCGGAAAGGGAGGCAGTGAATCAGAGGTGGGGAATCAGAGGCGGGGAATCAGAGGCGGGGAATCAGAGGCGTGGAATCAGAGGCGGTGAATCAGAGGCGGGGAATCAGAAGTGGGGAATCAGAGGTGGGGAATCAGAGGCGGGGAATCAGAGGCGGGGAATCAGAGGCGGGCAATCAGATGCAGGGAATCAGAGGCAGGGAATCAGAGGCAGGGAATCAGAGGCAGGGAATCTGAGGCAGGGAATCTGTGTTGGGGAACCAGAGGCGGGAAAACAGGCGAGTAAACAGAGGCGGGTAAACATAGGTGGGGAATCAGAGGCGGGGAATCAGAGCCGGGAAATCAGAGGCGGGGAATCTGAGGCGGGGAATCAGATGCAGGGAATCAGATGCGGGACATCAGAGGTGCGGTATCAGAGGCGGGGAATTAGAGGCGGGGAATCAGAGGCGGGGAATCAGAGGCGTGGAATCAGAGGCGGGGAATCAGAGGCGGGTAAACATAGGCGGGGAATCAGAGGCGGGGAATCAGAGGCGGGGAATCAGAGGCGGGGAATCCGAGGCGGGGAATCAGAGGCGTGGAATCAGATGCGGTGAATCAGTGGCGGAGAATCAGAGGCGTGGTATTAGACGAGGGGAATCGGAGATGGGGAATCAGAGGCAGGGAATCAGAGGCGGGGAATCAGAGGCGGGGAATCAGAAGCCGGGAATCAGATATGGGGAAACAGAGGCGGGGAATCCGAGGCGGGGAAACAGAGGCGGGGAATCAGATATGGGGAATCAGAGGTGGGGAATCAGAGGTTGGGAATCAGAGGCAGGGAATCAGAGGCTTGGAATCAGATGCAGGGAATCAGATGCGGGGAATCAGAGGCGGGGAATCAGAGCTGGGGAATCAGAGGTGGGGAATCAGATTTGGGGAATCAGAGGCGGGGACTTAGATATTGGGAAACAGAGGCGGGGAATCAGAGGCGGGGAAACCCAGGCGGGGAATCAGATATGGGGAATCAGAGGTGGGGAATCAGAGGCAAGGAATCAGATGTGCGGAATCAGAGATGGGGAATCAGAGGCAGGGAATCAGAATCAGAAGCAGGGAATCAGAGGCCGGGAATCAGAGGCCGGAATCAGATGCTGGGAATCAGAGGCCTGGCATCAGAGGCGGGGAATCAGAGGCAGGGAATCAGATGCAGGGAATCAGAGGCGGGGAATCAGAGCTGGGGAATCAGAGGCGGGGTATTAGAGTTGGGGAATCAGAGGCGGGGAATCAGATATGGGATACAGAGGTGGGGAATCAGAGGCGGGGAAACAGAGGCAGGGAATCAGATATGGGGAATCAGAGGTGGGGAATAAGAGATGGGGAATCAGAGGCGGTGAATCAGAGATGGGGAATCAGAGGCGGGGAATCAGAGGCAGGAAATCAGACACGGGGATTCAGAGGCTGGGAATCAGACGGGGGGAATCAAAGGCGGGGAATCAGAGCTGGGGAATCAGAGGCAGGGAATCAGAGGCGGGGAATCAGATATGGGGAATCAGAGGCTGGGATTCAGAGGCGGGGAATCAGAGGCAGGGAATCAGACACGGGGAATCAGAGGTGGGGAATCAGAGATGGGGAATCAGAGGCGTGGAATCAGAGGCAGGGAATCAGACGCGGGGAATCTGAGGCGGGGAATCAGAGCTGGGGAATCAGAGGTGGGGAATCAGAGTTGGGGAATCAGAGGCAGGGAATCGGATGTGCGGAATCAGAGATGGGGAATCAGATGTGGGGAATCAGAGGAATCAGAGATGGGGAATCAGAGGCGGGGAATCAGAGGCAGGAAATCAGACACGGGGATTCAGAGGCTGGGAATCAGACGGGGGGAATCAAAGGCGGGGAATCAGAGCTGGGGAATCAGAGGCAGGGAATCAGAGTTGGGGATTCAGAGACGGGGAATCAGATATGGGGAAACAGAGGTGGGGAATCAGAGTTGGGGAATCAGAGGCAGGGAATCGGATGTGCGGAATCAGAGATGGGGAATCAGATGTGGGGAATCAGAGGAATCAGAGATGGGGAATCAGAGGCGGGGAATCAGAGGCAGGAAATCAGACACGGGGATTCAGAGGCTGGGAATCAGACGGGGGGAATCAAAGGCGGGGAATCAGAGCTGGGGAATCAGAGGCAGGGAATCAGAGTTGGGGATTCAGACACGGGGAATCAGATATGGGGAAACAGAGGCGGGGAATCAGAGGCGGGCAAACAGAGGCGGGGAATTAGATATGGGGAATCAGAGGTGGGGAATCAGAGGTGGTGAATCAGTGATGGGGAATCACAGGCGGGGAATCAGAGGCAGGGAATAGAACGCAGGGAATCAGACGCAGGGAATCAGAGCTGGGGAATCAGAGGCGGGGAATCATAGTTGGGAATCAGAGGCGGGGAATCAGATATGGGGAAACAGAGGCGGGGAATCAGAGGCGGGGAAACAGAGGCGGGGAATCAGATATGGGGAATCGGATGCGGGGAATCAGAGGCGGGGAATCAGAGCTGGGGAATCAGAGGCGGGGAATCAGAGTTGGGGCATCAGAGGTGGGGAATTAGATATAGGGAAACAGAGGCGGGGAATCAGAGGCGGGGAAACAGAGGCGGGGAATAAGATATGGGGAATCAGAGGTGGGGAATCAGAGGCAGGGAATCAGATGTGCGGAATCAGAGATGGGGAATCAGAGGCAGGGAATCAGAATCAGAAGCGGGGAATCAGAGGCCGGGAATCAGAGGCCGGGAATCAGATGCTGGGAATAAGAGGCCGGGAATCAGAGGTGGGGAATCAGAGTCCGGGAATCAGAGATGGGGATTCAGAGGCGGGGAATGAGATATGGAGAATCAGAGGCGGGGAATCAGAGGCCGGGAAACAGAGGTGGGGAATCAGATATGGGGAATCAGAGGTGGCGAATCAAAGGCGCTGTATCAGAGATGGGGAATCAGAGGCGGGGAATCAGAGGCAGGGAATCAGATGCGGGGAATCAGAGGCGGGGAATCAGAGCTGGCGAATCAGAGGCGGGGAATCAGAGGTGGGCAATCAGAGGCGGGGAATCAGATATGGGGAATCAGAGGCGGGGAATCAGAGGCGGGGAATCAAATATAGGGAATCAGAGGTGGGGAATCAGAGGTTGTGAATCAGAGATGGGGAATCAAGGCTGGGAATCAGAGGCAGGGAATCAGACACGGGGAATCAGAGGCGGGGATTCAGAGCTGGGGAATCAGAGGCGGGGAATCAGAGTTGGGGAATCAGAGGCAGGGATTCAGATATGGGGAATCAGAGGCGGGGAATCAGAGGCGGGGAAACAGAGGCGGGGAATCAGATATGGGGAATCAGAGGTGGGGAATCAGGGGAAGGGATTCAGTGTCAGGGAATCAGAGGCGGGGAATCAGAGGCGGGGAATCAGAGGCAGGGAATCAGACACGGGGAATCAGAGGCGGGGAATCAGAGATGGGGAATCAGAGGCGGGGAATCAGAGGCAGGGAATCGGACGCCGGGAATCAGAGTCGGGGAATCAGAGTTGGGGAATCAGAGGCGGGGAATCAGAGTTGGGGAATCAGAGGCGGGGATTCAGATATGGGGAAATAGAGGCGGGGAATCAGATATGGGGAATCAGAGGTGTGGAATCAGAGGTTGGGAATCAGAGGAAGGGAATCAGAGTCGGGGAAACAGAGGCGGGGAATCAGATATGTGGAATCAGAGGTGGCGAATCAAAGGCGGTGAAACAGAGATGGGGAATCAGGGCAGGGAATCAGAGGCAGGGAATCAAACACGGGGAATCAGAGCTGGGGAATCAGAGGCGAGGAATCAGAGTTGGGAATCAGAGGCGGGGAATCAGAGGCGGGGAAACAGAGGCGGGGAATCAGATATGGGGAATCAGAGGTGGGGAATCAGAGTTTGGGAATCAGAGGCAGGGAATCGGAGATGGGGAATCAGAGGCAGGGAATCAGAGGCGGGGAATCAGAGGCCGGGAATCAGAGGCCGGGAATCAGATATGGGGAAACTGAGGCGGGGAATCCGAGGCGGGGAAACAGAGGCGGGGAATCAGATATGGGGAATCAGAGATGGGGAATCAGAGGTTGGGAATCAGAGGCAGGGAATCAGAGGACTGGAATCAGATGCAGGGAATCATATGCGGGGAATCAGAGACGGGGAATCAGAGCTGGGGAATCAGAGGTGGGGAATCAGATTTGGGGAATCAGAGGTGGGGACTTAGATATTGGGAAACAGAGGCGGAGAATCAGAGGCGGGGAAACAGAGGCGGGGAATCAGATATGGGGAATCAGAGGTGGGGAATCAGAGGTAGGGAATCAGATGTGCGGAATCAGAGATGGGGAATCAGAGGCAGGGAATCAGAATCAGAAGCAGGGAATCAGAGGCCGGGAATCAGAGGCCGGAATCAGATGATGGGAATCAGAGGCCTGGAATCAGAGGCGGGGAATCAGAGGCAGGGAATCAGATGCGGGGAATCAGAGGCGGGGAATCAGAGCTGGGGAATCAGAGGCGGGGTATTAGAGTTGGGGAATCAGAGGCGGGGAATCAGATATGGGGAAACAGAGGTAGGGAATCAGAGGTGGGGAAACAGAGGCAGGGAATCAGATATGGGGATTCAGAGGCGGGGAATCAGAGGTGGGGAATCATAGGCAGGGAATCGGATGTGCGGAATCAGAGATGGGGAATCAGAGGCCGGGAATCAGAGGGGGTGAATCAGAGATGGGGAATCAGAGGCGGGGAATCAGAGGCAGGGTATCAGACGCGGGGAATCAGAGTTGGGCAATCAGAGGCGGGGAATCAGATATGGGGAATCAGAGGTGGGGAATCAGAGGCGGGGAAACAGAGGCGGGGAATCAGATAAGGGGAATCAGAGGTGGGGCATCAGAGGTTGTGAATCACAGATGGGGAATCAGAGGCGGGGAATCAGAGGCAGGGAATCAGACGCGGGGAATCAGAGGCGGGGATTCAGAGCTGGGGAATCAGAAGCGGGGAATCAGAGTTGGGGAATCAGAGGCGGGGAATCAGATATGGGGAATCAGAGGCAGGGAATCAGAGGCGGGGAATCAGAGGCAGGGAATCAGACGCGGGGAATCTGAGGCGGGGAATCAGAGCTGGGGAATCAGAGGTGGGGAATCAGAGTTGGGGAATCAGAGGCAGGGAATTGGATGTGCGGAATCAGAGATGGGGAATCAGAGGTGGGGAATCAGAGGCGGTGAATCAGAGACGGGGAATCAGAGGCGGGGAATCAGAGGCAGGAAATCAGACACGGGGATTCAGAGGCTGGGAATCAGACGGGGGGAATCAAAGGCGGGGAATCAGAGCTGGGGAATCTGAGGCAGGGAATCAGAGTTTGGGATTCAGAGGCGGGGAATCAGATATGGGGAAACAGAGGCGGGGAATCAGAGGCGGGCAAACAGAGGCGGGGAATTAGATATGGGGAATCAGAGGTAGGGAATCAGAGGTGGTGAATCAGTGATGGGGAATCACAGGCGGGGAATCAGAGGCAGGTAATAGAACGCGGGGAATCAGAGGCAGGGAATCAGAGCTGGGGAATCAGAGGCGGTGAATCATAGTTGGGAATCAGAGGCGGGAATCAGATATGGGGAAACAGAGGCAGGGAATCAGAGGCGGGGAAACAGAGGCGGGGAATCAGATATGGGGAATCGGATGCAGGGAATCAGAGGCGGGGAATCAGAGCTGGGGAATCAGAGGCGGGGAATCAGAGTTGGGGCATCAGAGGTGGTGAATTAGATATAGGGAAACAGAGGCGGGGAATCAGAGGCGGGGAAACAGAGGTGGGGAATCAGATATGGGGAATCAGAGGTGGGGATTTAGATATAGGGAAACAGAGGCGGGGAATCAGAGGCGGGGAAACAGAGGCGGGGAATAAGATATGGGGAATCAGAGGTGGGGAATCAGAGGCAGGGAATCAGATGTGCGGAATCAGAGATGGGGAATCAGAGGCAGGTAATCAGAATCAGAAGCGGGGAATCAGAGGCCGGGAATCAGAGGCCGGGAATCAGATGCTGGGAATAAGAGGCCGGGAATCAGAGGTGGGGAATCAGAGTCCGGGAATCAGAGATGGGGATTCAGAGGCGGGGAATGAGATATGGAGAATCAGAGGCAGGGGAATCAGAGGCCGGGAAACAGAGGTGGGGAATCAGATATGGGGAATCAGAGGTGGCGAATCAAAGGCGGTGTATCAGAGATGGGGAATCAGAGGCGGGGAATCAGAGGCAGGGAATCAGATGCGGGGAATCAGAGGCGGGGAATCAGAGCTGGCGAATCAGAGGCGGGGAATCAGAGGTGGGCAATCAGAGGCGGGGAATCAGATATGGGGAATCAGAGGCGGGGAATCAGAGGCGGGGAAACAGAGGCGGGGAATCAAATATAGGGAATCAGAGGTGGGGAATCAGAGGTTGTGAATCAGAGATGGGGAATCAAGGCGGGGAATCAGAGGCAGGGAATCAGACACGGGGAATCGGAGGCGGGGATTCAGAGCTGGGGAATCAGAGGCGGGGAATCAGAGCTGGGGAATCAGAGGCAGGGATTCAGATATGGGGAATCAGAGGCGGGGAATCAGAGGCTGGGAAACAGAGGCGGGGAATCAGATATGGGGAATCAGAGGTGGGGAATCAGGGGAAGGGATTCAGTGTCAGGGAATCAGAGGCGGGGAATCAGAGGCGGGGAATCAGAGGCAGGGAATCAGACACGGGGAATCAGAGGCGGGGAATCAGAGATGGCGAATCAGAGGCGGGGAATCAGAGGCAGGGAATCGGACGCCGGGAATCAGAGTCGGGGAATCAGAGCTGGGGAATCAGAGGCGGGGAATCAGAGTTGGGGAATCAGAGGTGGGGATTCAGATATGGGGAAATAGAGGCGGGGAATCAGATATGGGGAATCAGAGGTGTGGAATCAGAGGTTGGGAATCAGAGGAAGGGAATCAGAGTCGGGGAAACAGAGGCGGGGAATCAGATATGTGGAATCAGAGGTGGCGAATCAAAGGCGGTGAAACAGAGATGGGGAATCAGGGCAGGGAATCAGAGGCAGGGAATCAAACACGGGGAATCAGAGCTGGGGAATCAGAGGCGGGGAATCAGAGTTGGGAATCAGAGGCGGGGAATCAGAGGCGGGGAAACAGAGGCGGGGAATCAGATATGGGGAATCAGAGGTGGGGAATCAGAGTTTGGGAATCAGAGGCAGGGAATCGGAGATGGGGAATCAGAGGCAGGGAATCAGAGGCGGGGAATCAGAGGCCGGGAATCAGAGGCCGGGAATCTGATGTGCGGAATCAGAGATGGGGAATCAGAGGTGGGGATTCAGAGGTGGTGAATCAGAGAAGGGGAATCAGAGGCTGGGAATCAGAGGCAGGGAATCAGATGCAGGGAATCAGAGGCGGGGAATCATAGCTGGCGAATTAGAGGAGGGGAATCAGAGTTGGGGAATCAGAGGCGGGGAATCAGATATGGGGAAACAGAGGCGGGGAATCAGAGGTGTTGAAACAGAGGCGGGGAATCAGATATGGGGAATCAGAGGTGGGGAATCAGGGGCAGGGAATCAGTGGCAGGGAATCAGACGCGGGGAATCAGAGGCGGGGAATCAGAGGCGGGGAATCAGAGGCGGGGAATCAGAGGCAGGGAATCGGATGTGCGGAATCAGAGATGGGGAATCAGAGGTGGGGATTCAGAGGTGGTGAATCAGAGAAGGGGAATCAGAGGCTGGGAATCAGAGGCAGGGAATCAGACGCAGGGAATCAGAGTTGGGGAATCAGAGGCGGGGAATCATATATGGGGAATCAGAGGTGGGGAATCAGGGGCAGGGAATCAGTGGCAGGGATTCAGAGGCGGGGAATCATAGCTGGCGAATTAGAGGAGGGGAATCAGAGTTGGGGAAACAGAGGCGGGGAATCAGATATGGGGAATCAGAGGTGGGGAATCAGGGGCAGGGAATCAGTGGCAGGGAATCAGACGCGGGGAATCAGAGGCGGGGAATCAGAGGCAGGGAATCAGACACGGGGAATCAGAGGCGGGGAATCAGAGATGGGGAATCAGAGGCGGGGAATCAGAGGCAGGGAATCGGATGCCGGAAATCAGAGGCGGGAAATCAGAGCTGGGGAATCAGAGGCGGGGAATCAGAGTTGGGGAATCAGAGGCGACGAAGCAGATATGGGGAAATAGAGGCGGGGAATCAGAGGCGGGGAAACAGAGGCGGGGAATCAGATATGGGGAATCATAGGTGGGGAATCAGAGGCAGGGAATCAGATGTGCGGAATCAGAGATGGGGAATCAGAGGCAGGGAATCAGAATCAGAAGCGGGGAATTAGAGGCCGGGAATCAGAGGCGGGGAATCAGAGGCAGGGAATCGGATGTGCGGAATCAGAGATGGGGAATCAGAGGTGGGGATTCAGAGGTGGTGAATCAGAGAAGGGGAATCAGAGGCTGGGAATCAGAGGCAGGGAATCAGACGCAGGGAATCAGAGTTGGGGAATCAGAGGCGGGGAATCATATATGGGGAATCAGAGGTGGGGAATCAGGGGCAGGGAATCAGTGGCAGGGATTCAGAGGCGGGGAATCATAGCTGGCGAATTAGAGGAGGGGAATCAGAGTTGGGGAAACAGAGGCGGGGAATCAGATATGGGGAATCAGAGGTGGGGAATCAGGGGCAGGGAATCAGTGGCAGGGAATCAGACGCGGGGAATCAGAGGCGGGGAATCAGAGGCAGGGAATCAGACACGGGGAATCAGAGGCGGGGAATCAGAGATGGGGAATCAGAGGCGGGGAATCAGATGCAGGGAATCGGATGCCGGAAATCAGAGGCGGGAAATCAGAGCTGGGGAATCAGAGGCGGGGAATCAGAGTTGGGGAATCAGAGGCGGCGAAGCAGATATGGGGAAATAGAGGCGGGGAATCAGAGGCGGGGAAACAGAGGCGGGGAATCAGAGATGGGGAATCAGAGGCAGGGAATCAGAATCAGAAGCGGGGAATTAGAGGCCGGGAATCAGAGGCCGGGAATCAGATGCTGGGAATAAGAGGCCGGGAATCAGATGTGGGGAATCAGAGTCCGGGAATCAGAGATGGGGATTCAGAGGCGGGGAATGAGATATGGAGAATCAGAGGCGGGGAATCAGAGGCGTGGAAACAGAGGTGGGGAATCACATATGGGGAATCAGAGGCGGGGAAACAGAGGCAGGGAATCAGATATGGGGAATCAGAGGCGGGGAATCAGAGGTGGGGAATCATAGGCAGGGAATCGGATGTGCGGAATCAGAGATGGGGAATCAGAGACCGGGAATCAGAGGTGGTGAATCAGAGATGGGGAATCAGAGGCGGTGAATCAGAGGCAGGGAATCAGATGCGAGGAATCAGAGGTGGGCAATCAGAGGCGGGGAATCAGATATGGGGAATCAGAGGCGGGGAATCAGAGGCGGGGAAACAGAGGCGGGGAATCAGATATGGGGAATCAGAGGTGGGGCATCAGAGGTTGTGAATCACAGATGGGGAATCAGAGGCGGGGAATCAGAGGCAGGGAATCAGACGTGGGGAATCAGAGGCGGGGATTCAGAGCTGGGGAATCAGAGGCGGGGAATCAGAGTTGGGGAATCAGAGGCGGCGAATCAGATATGGGGAATCAGAGGCAGGGAATCAGAGGCGGGAAAACAGAGGCGGGGAATCAGATATGGGGAATCAGAGGTGGGGAATCAGGGGCAGGGAATCAGTGGCAGGGAATCAGACGCGGGGAATCAGAGGCGGGGAATCAGAGGCAGGGAATCAGACACGGGGAATCAGAGGCGGGGAATCAGAGATGGGGAATCAGAGGCGGGGAATCAGAGGCAGGGAATCGGATGCCGGGAATCAGAGGCGGGAAATCAGAGCTGGGGAATCAGAGGCGGGGAATCAGAGTTGGGTAATCAGAGGCGGCGAAGCAGATATGGGGAAATAGAGGCGGGGAATCAGATATGGGGAATCAGAGGCAGGGAATCAGATATGGGGAATCAGAGGCTGGGAATCAGAGGGGGGGAAACAGAGGCGGGGAATAAGATATGGGGAATCAGAGGTGGGGAATCAGGGGCGGGGAATCAGTGGCAGGGAATCAGAGGCGGGGAATCAGAGGCGGGGAATCAGAGGCAGGGAATCAGACACGGGGAATCAGAGGTGGGAAATCAGAGATGGGGAATCAGAGGCGGGGAATCAGAGGCAGGGAATCAGACGCGGGGAATCAGAGGCGGGGAATCAGAGCTGGGGAATCAGAGGTGGGGAATCAGAGTCGGGGAATCAGAGGCAGGGAATCGGATGTGCGGAATCAGAAATGGGGAATCAGAGGTGGGGAATCAGAGGCGGTGAATCAGAGATGGGGAATCAGAGGTGGGGAATCTGAGGCAGGAAATCAGACACGGGGATTCAGAGGCTGGGAATCAGACGGGGGGAATCAAAGGCGGGGAATCAGAGCTGGTGAATCAGAGGCAGGGAATCAGAGTTGGGGATTCAGAGGCGGGGAATCAGATATGGGGAAACAGAGGCGGGGAATCAGAGGCGGGCAAACAGAAACGGGGAATTAAATATGGGGAATCAGAGGTGGGGAATCAGTGGTGGTGAATCAGAGATTGGGAATCACAAGCGGGGAATCAGAGGCAGGGAATAGAACGCGGGGAATCAGAGGCAGGGAATCAGAGCTGGGGAATCAGAGGCGGGGAATCAGATATGGGGAAACAAAGGCGGGGAATCAGAGGCGGGGAAACAGAGGCGGGGAATCAGACATGGGGAATCGGATGCGGGGAATCAGAGGCGGGGAATCAGAGCTGGGGAATCAGAGGCGGGGAATCAGAGTTGGGGCATCAGAGGTGGGGAATTAGATATGGGGAAACAGAGGCGGGGAATCAGAGGTGGGGAAACAGAGGCGGGGAATCAGATATGGGGAATCAGACGTGGGGAATCAGAGGCAGGGAATCAGATGTGCGGAATCAGAGATGGGGAATCAGAGGCAAGGTATCAGAATCAGAAGCGGGGAATCAGAGGCCGGGAATCAGAGCCAGGGAATCAGATGCGGGGATTCAGAGGCGGGGAATCAGAGCTGGCGAATCAGAGGCGGGGAATCAGAGGTGGGCAATCAGAGCTGGGGAATCAGATATGGGGAATCAGAGGCGGGGAATCAGAGGCGGGGAAACAGAGGCGGTGAATCAGATATGGGGAATCAGAGGTGGGGAATCAGAGGTTGTGAATCAGAGATGGGGAATCAAGGCGGGGAATCAGAGGCAGGGAATCAGACGCGGGGAATCAGAGGCGGGGATTCAGAGCTGGGGAATCAGAGTCGGGGAATCAGAGTTGGGGAATCAGAGGCGGGGAAACAGAGGCGGGGAATCATATATGGGGAATCAGAGGTGGGGAATCAGGGGCAGGGAATCAGTGGCAGGGAATCAGAGGCGGGGAATCACAGGCGGGGAATCAGAGGCAGGGAATCAGACACGGGGAATCAGAGGCGGGGAATCAGAGATGGGGAATCAGAGGCGGGGAATCCGAGGCAGTGAATCCGACGCCGGGAATCAGAGGCGGGGAATCAGAGCTGGGGAATCAGAGGCGGGGAATCAGAGTTGGGGAATCAGAGGCTGGGAATCAGATATGGGGAAATAGAGGCTGGGAATCAGATATGGGGAATCAGAGGTGTGGAATCAGAGGTTGGGAATCAGAGGACGGGAATCAGAGGCGGGGAAACAGAGGCGGGGAATCAGATATGGGGAATCAGAGGTGGCGAATCAAAGGCGGTGAAACAGAGATGGGGAATCAGGGCAGGGAATCAGAGGCAGGGTATCAGAGCTAAGGGAAACAGAGGCGGGGAATCAGAGGCGAGGAAACAGAGGCGGGGAATCAGATATGGGGAATCAGAGGTGGGGAATCAGGGGCAGGGAATCAGTGGCAGGGAATCAGAGGCGGGGAATCACAGGCGGGGAATCAGAGGCAGGGAATCAGACACGGGGAATCAGAGGCGGGGAATCAGAGATGGGGAATCAGAGGCGGGGAATCAGAGGCAGGGAATCAGTCGCGGGGAATCAGAGGCGGGGATTCAGATCTGGGGAATCAGAGTCGGGGAATCAGAGTTGGGGAATCAGAGGCAGGGAATCAGATATGGGGAATCAGAGGCGGGGAATCAGAGGCGGGGAAACAGAGGCGGGGAATCAGATATGGGGAATCAGAGGTGGGGAATCAGGGGCAGGGAATCAGTGGCAGGGAATCAGAGGCGGGGAATCACAGGCGGGGAATCAGAGGCAGGGAATCAGACACGGGGAATCAGAGGCGGGCAATCAGAGATGGGGAATCAGAGGCGGGGAATCAGAGGCAGTGAATCGGACGCCGGGAATCAGAGGCGGGGTATCAGAGCTGGGGAATCAGAGGCGGGGAATCAGAGTTGGGGAATCAGAGGCGGGGAATCAGATATGGGGAAATAGAGGCGGGGAATCAGATATGGGGAATCAGAGGTGTGGAATCAGAGGTTGGGAATCAGAGGCAGGGAATCAGAGGCGGGGAAACAGAGGCGGGGAATCAGATATGGGGAATCAGAGGTGGCGAATGAAAGGCGGTGAAACAGAGATGGGGAATCAGGGCAGGGAATCAGAGGCAGGGAATCAGAGCTAAGGGAAACAGATGCGGGGAATCAGATATGGGGAATCAGAGGTGGGGAATCAGGGGCGGGGAATCAGTGGCAGGGAATCAGAGCTGGGGAATCAGAGGTGGGGAATCAGAGCTGGGGAAACAGAGGCGGGGAATCAGATATGGGGAATCAGAGGTGGGGAATCAGGGGCGGGGAATCAGTGGCAGGGAATCAGAGGCCGGGAATAAAAGGCGGGGAATCAGAGCTGGGGAATCAGAGGCGGGGAATCAGAGTTGGGGAATCAGAGGATGGGAATCAGATATGGGGAAACAGAGGCCGGGAATCAGATGCAGGGAAACTGAGGCGGGGAATCAGATATGGGGATTCAGAGGTGGGGAATTAGAGGTTGCGAATCAGAGGCGGGGAATCAGAGGCGGGGAATCAGAGGCAGGGAATCGGATGTGCGGAATCAGAGATGGGTAATCAGAGGTGGGGATTCAGAGGTGGTGAATCAGAGAAGGGGAATCAGAGGCTGGGAATCAGAGGCAGGGAATCAGACGCAGTGAATCAGAGGCGGGGAATCATAGCTGGCGAATTAGAGGAGGGGAATCAGAGTTGGGGAATCAGAGGCGGGGAATCAGATATGGGGAAACAGAGGCGGGGAATCAGAGGCGGGGAAACAGAGGCGGGGAATCAGATATGGGGAATCAGAGGTGGGGTATCAGGGGCAGGGAATCAGTGGCAGGGAATCAGAGTTGGGGATTCAGAGGCGGGGAATCAGATATGGGGAAACAGAGGCGGGGAATCAGAGGCGGGCAAACAGAGGCGGGGAATTAGATATGGGGAATCAGAGGTGGGGAATCAGAGGTGGTGAATCAGAGATGGGGAATCACAGGCGGGGAATCAGAGGCAGGGAATAGAACGCGGGGAATCAGAGGCAGTGAATCAGAGCTGGGGAATCAGAGGCGGGGAATCAGATATGGGGAAACAGAGGCGGGGAATCAGAGGCGGGGAAACAGAGGCGGGGAATCAGAAATGGGGAATCGGATGCGGGGAATCAGAGGTGGGGAATCAGAGCTGGGGAATCAGAGGCGGGGAATCAGAGTTGGGGCATCAGAGGTGGGGAATTAGATATGGGGAAACAGAGGCGGGGAATCAGAGGCGGGGAAACAGAGGAGGGGAATCAGATATGGGGAATCATAGGTGGGGAATCAGAGGCAGGGAATAAGATGTGCGGAATCAGAGATGGGGAATCAGAGGCAGGGAATCAGAATCAGAAGCGGGGAATTAGAGGCCGGGAATCAGAGGCCGGGAATCAGATGCTGGGAATAAGAGGCCGGGAATCAGAGGTGGGGAATCAGAGTCCGGGAATCAGAGATGGGGATTCAGAGGCGGGGAATGAGATATGGAGAATCAGAGGCGGTGAATCAGAGGCGGGGAAACAGAGGTGGGGAATCAGATATGGGGAATCAGATATGGGGAATCAGAGGTGGTGAATCAAAGGCGGTGAATCAGAGATGGAGAAACAGAGGCGGGGAATAAGAGGCGTGGAAACAGAAGTGGGGAATCACATATGGGGAATCAGAGGCGGGGAAACAGAGGCAGGGAATCACATATGGGGAATCAGAGGCGGGGAATCAGAGGTGGGGAATCAGAGTCCGGGAATCAGAGGTGGTGAATCAGAGATGGGGAATCAGAGGCGGTGAATCAGAGGCAGGGAATCAGATGCGAGGAATCAGAGGTGGGCAATCAGAGGTGGGGAATCAGATATGGGGAATCAGAGGCGGGGAATCAGAGGCGGGGAAACAGAGGCGGGGAATCAGATATGGGGAATCAGAGGTGGGGCATCAGAGGTTGTGAATCACAGATGGGGAATGAGAGGCGGGGAATGAGAGGCAGGGAATCAGACGTGGGGAATCAGAGGCGGGGATTCAGATATGGGGAATCAGAGGTGGGGAATCAGGGTCAGGGAATCAGTGGCAGGGAATCAGACGCGGGGAATCAGAGGCGGGGAATCAGAGGCAGGGAATCAGACACGGGGAATCAGAGGCGGGGAATCAGAGATGGGGAATCAGAGGTGGGGAATCAGAGGCAGGGAATCGTATGCCGGGAATCAGAGGCGGGAAATCAGAGCTGGGGAATCAGAGGCGGGGAATCAGATTTGGGGAATCAGAGGCGGCGAAGCAGATATGGGGTAATAGAGGCGGGGAATCAGATATAGGGAATCAGAGGCAGGGAATCAGATATGGGGAATCAGAGGCTGGGAATCAGAGGGGGGGAAACAGAGGCGGGGAATAAGATATGGGGAATCAGAGGTGGGGAATCAGGGGCGGGGAATCAGTGGCAGGGAATCAGAGGTGGGGAATCAGAGGCGGGGAATCAGAGGCAGGGAATCAGACACGGGGAATCAGAGGTGGGGAATCAGAGGCCGGGAATCAGATGCTGGGAATAAGAGGCCGGGAATCAGAGGTGGGGAATGAGAGTCCGGGAATCAGAGATGGGGATTCAGAGGCGGGGAATCAGAGGGGGGGAATCAGAGGCGGGGAATAAGATATGGGGAATCAGATGCGGGGATTCAGAGGCGGGGAATCAGAGCTGGCGAATCAGAGGCGGGGAATCAGAGGTGGGCAATAAGAGCTGGGGAATCAGATATGGGGAATCAGAGGCGGGGAATCAGAGGCGGGGAAACAGAGGCGGTGAATCAGATATGGGGAATCAGAGGTGGGGAATCAGAGGTTGTGAATCAGAGATGGGGAATCAAGGCGGGGAATCAGAGGCAGGGAATCAGACGCGGGGAATCAGAGGCGGGGATTCAGAGCTGGGGAATCAGAGTCGGGGAATCAGAGTTGGGGAATCAGAGGCAGGGAATCAGATATGGGGAATCAGAGGGGGGGAATCAGAGGCGGGGAAACAGAGGCGGGGAATCATATATGGGGAATCAGAGGTGGGGAATCAGGGGCAGGGAATCAGTGGCAGGGAATCAGAGGCGGGGAATCACAGGCGGGGAATCAGAGGCAGGGAATCAGACACGGGGAATCAGAGGCGGGGAATCAGAGATGGGGAATCAGAGGCGGGGAATCAGAGGCAGTGAATCCGACGCCGGGAATCAGAGGTGGGGAATCAGAGATGGGGAATCAGAGGCGGGGAATCAGAGTTGGGGAATCAGAGGCTGGGAATCAGATATGGGGAAATAGAGGCGGGGAATCAGATATGGGGAATCAGAGGTGTGGAATCAGAGGTTGGGAATCAGAGGACGGGAATCAGAGGCGGGGAAACAGAGGCGGGGAATCAGATATGGGGAATCAGAGGTGGCGAATCAAAGGCGGTGAAACAGAGATGGGGAATCAGGGCAGGGAATCAGAGGCAGGGAATCAGAGCTAAGGGAAACAGAGGTGGGGAATCAGAGGCGGGGAAACAGAGGCGGGGAATGAGATATGGGGAATCAGAGGTGGGGAATCAGGGGCAGGGAATCAGTGGCAGGGAATCAGAGGCGGGGAATCACAGGCGGGGAATCAGAGGCAGGGAATCAGACACGGGGAATCAGAGGCGGGGAATCAGAGATGGGGAATCAGAGGCGGGGAATCAGAGGCAGGGAATCAGACGCGGGGAATCAGAGGCGGGGATTCAGAGCTGGGGAATCAGAGTCGGGGAATCAGAGTTGGGGAATCAGAGGCAGGGAATCAGATATGGGGAATCAGAGGCGGGGAATCAGAGGCGGGGAAACAGAGGCGGGGAATCAGATATGGGGAATCAGAGGTGGGGAATCAGGGGCAGGGAATCAGTGGCAGGGAATCAGATGCGGGGAATCACAGGCGGGGAATCAGAGGCAGGGAATCAGACATGGGGAATCAGAGGCGGGCAATCAGAGATGGGGAATCAGAGGCGGGGAATCAGAGGCAGTGAATCGGACGCCGGGAATCAGAGGCGGGGTATCAGAGCTGGGGAATCAGAGGCGGGGAATCAGAGTTGGGGAATCAGAGGCGGGGAATCAGATATGGGGAAATAGAGGCGGGGAATCAGATATGGGGAATCAGAGGTGTGGAATCTGAGGTTGGGAATCAGAGGCAGGGAATCAGAGGCGGGGAAACAGAGGCGGGGAATCAGATATGGGGAATCAGAGGTGGCGAATCAAAGGCGGTGAAACAGAGATGGGGAATCAGGGCAGGGAATCAGAGGCAGGGAATCAGAGCTAAGGGAAACAGAGGCGGGGAATCAGATATGTGGTATCAGAGGTGGGGAATCAGGGGCGGGGAATCAGTGGCAGGGGAAACAGAGGCGGGGAACAGATATGGGGAATCAGAGGTGGGGAATCAGGGGCGGGGAATCAGTGGCAGGGAATCAGAGGCCGGGAATAAAAGGCGGGGAATCAGAGCTGGGGAATTAGAGGCGGGGAATCAGAGTTGGGGAATCAGAGGATGGGAATCAGATATGGGGAAACAGAGGCCGGGAATCAGATGCAGGGAAACTGAGGCGGGGAATCAGATATGGGGAATCAGAGGTGGGGAATTAGAGGTTGCGAATCAGAGGCGGGGAATCAGAGGCGGGGAATCAGAGGCAGGGAATCGGATGTGCGGAATCAGAGATGGGTAATCAGAGGTGGGGATTCAGAGGTGGTGAATCAGAGAAGGGGAATCAGAGGCTGGGAATCAGAGGCAGGGAATCAGATGCAGGGAATCAGAGGCGGGGAATCATAGCTGGCGAATTAGAGGAGGGGAATCAGAGTTGGGGAATCAGAGGCGGGGAATCAGATATGGGGAAACAGAGGCGGGGAATCAGAGGCGGGGAAACAGAGGCGGGGAATCAGATATGGGGAATCAGAGGTGGGGTATCAGGGGCAGGGAATCAGTGGCAGGGAATCAGAGTTGGGGATTCAGAGGCGGGGAATCAGATATGGGGAAACAGAGGCGGGGAATCAGAGGCGGGCAAACAGAGGCGGGGAATTAGATATGGGGAATCAGAGGTGGGGAATCAGAGGTGGTGAATCAGAGATGGGGAATCACAGGCGAGGAATCAGAGGCAGGGAATAGAACGCGGGGAATCAGAGGCAGTGAATCAGAGCTGGGGAATCAGAGGCGGGGAATCAGATATAGGGAAACAGAGGCGGGGAATCAGAGGCGGGGAAACAGAGGCGGGGAATCAGAAATGGGGAATCGGATGCGGGGAATCAGAGGTGGGGAATCAGAGGCAGGGAATCAGATATGGGGATTCAGAGGCGGGGAATGTGATATGGAGAATCAGAGGCGGGGAATCAGAGGCGGGGAAACAGAGGTGGGGAATCAGATATGGGGAATCAGAGGTGGCGAATCAAAGGTGGTGAATCAGAGATGGGGAATCAGAGGCGGGGAATCAGAGGCAGGGAATCAGATGCGGGGATTCAGAGGCGGGGAATCAGAGCTGGCGAATCAGAGGCGGGGAATCAGAGGTGGGCAATCAGAGCTGGGGAATCAGATATGGGGAATCAGAGGCGGGGAATCAGAGGCGGGGAAACAGAGGCGGTGAATCAGATATGGGGAATCAGAGGTGGGGAATCAGAGGTTGTGAATCAGAGATGGGGAATCAAGGCGGGGAATCAGAGGCAGGGAATCAGACGCGGGGAATCAGAGGCGGGGATTCAGAGCTGGGGAATCAGAGTCGGGGAATCAGAGTTGGGGAATCAGAGGCAGGGAATCAGATATGGGGAATCAGAGGGGGGGAATCAGAGGCGGGGAAACAGAGGCGGGGAATCATATATGGGGAATCAGAGGTGGGGAATCAGGGGCAGGGAATCAGTGGCAGGGAATCAGAGGCGGGGAATCACAGGCGGGGAATCAGAGGCAGGGAATCAGACACGGGGAATCAGAGTTGGGGAATCAGAGGCTGGGAATCAGATATGGGGAAATAGAGGCGGGGAATCAGATATGGGGAATCAGAGGTGTGGAATCAGAGGTTGGGAATCAGAGGACGGGAATCAGAGGCGGGGAAACAGAGGCGGGGAATCAGATATGGGGAATCAGAGGTGGCGAATCAAAGGTGGTGAAACAGAGATGGGGAATCAGGGCAGGGAATCAGAGGCAGGGAATCAGAGCTAAGGGAAACAGAGGCGGGGAATCAGAGGCGGGGAAACAGAGGCGGGGAATGAGATATGGGGAATCAGAGGTGGGGAATCAGGGGCAGGGAATCAGTGGCAGGGAATCAGAGGCGGGGAATCACAGGCGGGGAATCAGAGGCAGGGAATCAGACACGGGGAATCAGAGGCGGGGAATCAGAGATGGGGAATCAGAGGCGGGGAATCAGAGGCAGGGAATCAGACGCGGGGAATCAGAGGCGGGGATTCAGAGCTGGGGAATCAGAGTCGGGGAATCAGAGTTGGGGAATCAGAGGCAGGGAATCAGATATGGGGAATCAGAGGCGGGGAATCAGAGGCGGGGAAACAGAGGTGGGGAATCAGATATGGGGAATCAGAGGTGGGGAATCAGGGGCAGGGAATCAGTGGCAGGGAATCAGAGGCGGGGAATCACAGGCGGGGAATCAGAGGCAGGGAATCAGACATGGGGAATCAGAGGCGGGCAATCAGAGATGGGGAATCAGAGGCGGGGAATCAGAGGCAGTGAATCGGACGCCGGGAATCAGAGGCGGGGTATCAGAGCTGGGGAATCAGAGGCGGGGAATCAGAGTTGGGGAATCAGAGGCGGGGAATCAGATATGGGGAAATAGAGGCGGGGAATCAGATATGGGGAATCAGAGGTGTGGAATCAGAGGTTGGGAATCAGAGGCAGGGAATCAGAGCTAAGGGAAACAGAGGCGGGGAATCAGATATGTGGAATCAGAGGTGGGGAATCAGGGGCGGGGAATCAGTGGCAGGTGAAACAGAGGCGGGGAATCAGATATGGGGAATCAGAGGTGGGGAATCAGGGGCGGGGAATCAGTGGCAGGGAATCAGAGGCCGGGAATAAAAGGCGGGGAATCAGAGCTGGGGAATCAGAGGCGGGGAATCAGAGTTGGGGAATCAGAGGATGGGAATCAGATATGGGGAAACAGAGGCCGGGAATCAGATGCAGGGAAACTGAGGCGGGGAATCAGATATGGGGAATCAGAGGTGGGGAATTAGAGGTTGCGAATCAGAGGCGGGGAATCAGAGGCGGGGAATCAGAGGCAGGGAATCGGATGTGCGGAATCAGAGATGGGTAATCAGAGGTGGGGATTCAGAGGTGGTGAATCAGAGAAGGGGAATCAGAGGCTGGGAATCAGAGGCAGGGAATCAGATGCAGGGAATCAGAGGCGGGGAATCATAGCTGGCGAATTAGAGGAGGGGAATCAGAGTTGGGGAATCAGAGGCGGGGAATCAGATATGGGGAAACAGAGGCGGGGAATCAGAGGCGGGGAAACAGAGGCGGGGAATCAGATATGGGGAATCAGAGGTGGGGTATCAGGGGCAGGGAATCAGTGGCAGGGAATCAGAGTTGGGGATTCAGAGGCGGGGAATCAGATATGGGGAAACAGAGGCGGGGAATCAGAGGCGGGCAAACAGAGGCGGGGAATTAGATATGGGGAATCAGAGGTGGGGAATCAGAGTTGGTGAATCAGAGATGGGGAATCACAGGCGAGGAATCAGAGGCAGGGAATAGAACGCGGGGAATCAGAGGCAGTGAATCAGAGCTGGGGAATCAGAGGCGGGGAATCAGATATAGGGAAACAGAGGCGGGGAATCAGAGGCGGGGAAACAGAGGCGGGGAATCAGAAATGGGGAATCGGATGCGGGGAATCAGAGGTGGGGAATCAGAGCTGGGGAATCAGAGGCGGGGAATCAGAGTTGGGGCATCAGAGGTGGGGAATTAGATATGGGGAAACAGAGGCGGGGAATCAGAGGCGGGGAAACAGAGGCGGGGAATCAGATATGGGGAATCAGAGGTGGGGAATCAGAGTTGGGGAATCGGAGGCGGGGAATCAGATATGGGGAAATAGAGGCGGGGAATCAGATATGGGGAATCAGAGGTGTGGAATCAGAGGTTGGGAATCAGAGGCAGGGAATCAGAGGCGGGGAAACAGAGGCGGGGAATCAGATATGGGGAATCAGAGGTGGCGAATCAAAGGCGGTGAAACAGAGATGGGGAATCAGGGCAGGGAATCAGAGGCAGGGAATCAGAGCTAAGGGAAACAGAGGCGGGGAATCAGATATGGGGAATCAGAGGTGGGGAATCATGGGCGGGGAATCAGTGGCAGGGAATCAGAGCTGGGGAATCAGAGGTGGGGAATCAGAGCTGTGGAAACAGAGGCGGGGAATCAGATATGGGGAATCAGAGGTGGGGAATCAGGGGCGGGGAATCAGTGGCAGGGAATCAGAGGCCGGGAATAAAAGGCGGGGAATCAGAGCTGGGGAATCAGAGGCGGGGAATCAGAGTTGGGGAATCAGAGGATGGGAATCAGATATGGGGAAACAGAGGCCGGGAATCAGATGCAGGGAAACTGAGGCGGGGAATCAGATATGGGGAATCAGAGGTGGGGAATTAGAGGTTGCGAATCAGAGGCGGGGAATCAGAGGCGGGGAATCAGAGGCAGGGAATCGGATGTGCGGAATCAGAGATGGGTAATCAGAGGTGGGGATTCAGAGGTGGTGAATCAGAGAAGGGGAATCAGAGGCTGGGAATCAGAGGCAGGGAATCAGACGCAGGGAATCAGAGGCGGGGAATCATAGCTGGCGAATTAGAGGAGGGGAATCAGAGTTGGGGAATCAGAGGCGGGGAATCAGATATGGGGAAACAGAGGCGGGGAATCAGAGGCGGGGAAACAGAGGCGGGGAATCTGATATGGGGAATCAGAGGTGGGGTATCAGGGGCAGGGAATCAGTGGCAGGGAATCAGAGTTGGGGATTCAGAGGCGGGGAATCAGATATGGGGAAACAGAGGCGGGGAATCAGAGGCGGGCAAACAGAGGCGGGGAATTAGATATGGGGAATCAGAGGTGGGGAATCAGAGGTGGTGAATCAGAGATGGGGAATCACAGGCGGGGAATCAGAGGCAGGGAATAGAACGCGGGGAATCAGAGGCAGTGAATCAGAGCTGGGGAATCAGAGGCGGGGAATCAGATATGGGGAAACAGAGGCGGGGAATCAGAGGCGGGGAAACAGAGGCGGGGAATCAGAGGCGGGGAATCAGATATAGGGAAACAGAGGCGGGGAATCAGAGGCGGGGAAACAGAGGCGGGGAATCAGAAATGGGGAATCGGATGCGGGGAATCACAGGCGAGGAATCAGAGGCAGGGAATAGAACGCGGGGAATCAGAGGCAGTGAATCAGAGCTGGGGAATCAGAGGCGGGGAATCAGATATAGGGAAACAGAGGCGGGGAATCAGAGGCGGGGAAACAGAGGCGGGGAATCAGAAATGGGGAATCGGATGCGGGGAATCAGAGGTGGGGAATCAGAGGCAGGGAATCAGATATGGGGATTCAGAGGCGGGGAATGTGATATGGAGAATCAGAGGCGGGGAATCAGAGGCGGGGAAACAGAGGTGGGGAATCAGATATGGGGAATCAGAGGTGGCGAATCAAAGGTGGTGAATCAGAGATGGGGAATCAGAGGCGGGGAATCAGAGGCAGGGAATCAGATGCGGGGATTCAGAGGCGGGGAATCAGAGCTGGCGAATCAGAGGCGGGGAATCAGAGGTGGGCAATCAGAGCTGGGGAATCAGATATGGGGAATCAGAGGCGGGGAATCAGAGGCGGGGAAACAGAGGCGGTGAATCAGATATGGGGAATCAGAGGTGGGGAATCAGAGGTTGTGAATCAGAGATGGGGAATCAAGGCGGGGAATCAGAGGCAGGGAATCAGACGCGGGGAATCAGAGGCGGGGATTCAGAGCTGGGGAATCAGAGTCGGGGAATCAGAGTTGGGGAATCAGAGGCAGGGAATCAGATATGGGGAATCAGAGGGGGGGAATCAGAGGCGGGGAAACAGAGGCGGGGAATCATATATGGGGAATCAGAGGTGGGGAATCAGGGGCAGGGAATCAGTGGCAGGGAATCAGAGGCGGGGAATCACAGGCGGGGAATCAGAGGCAGGGAATCAGACACGGGGAATCAGAGTTGGGGAATCAGAGGCTGGGAATCAGATATGGGGAAATAGAGGCGGGGAATCAGATATGGGGAATCAGAGGTGTGGAATCAGAGGTTGGGAATCAGAGGACGGGAATCAGAGGCGGGGAAACAGAGGCGGGGAATCAGATATGGGGAATCAGAGGTGGCGAATCAAAGGTGGTGAAACAGAGATGGGGAATCAGGGCAGGGAATCAGAGGCAGGGAATCAGAGCTAAGGGAAACAGAGGCGGGGAATCAGAGGCGGGGAAACAGAGGCGGGGAATGAGATATGGGGAATCAGAGGTGGGGAATCAGGGGCAGGGAATCAGTGGCAGGGAATCAGAGGCGGGGAATCACAGGCGGGGAATCAGAGGCAGGGAATCAGACACGGGGAATCAGAGGCGGGGAATCAGAGATGGGGAATCAGAGGCGGGGAATCAGAGGCAGGGAATCAGACGCGGGGAATCAGAGGCGGGGATTCAGAGCTGGGGAATCAGAGTCGGGGAATCAGAGTTGGGGAATCAGAGGCAGGGAATCAGATATGGGGAATCAGAGGCGGGGAATCAGAGGCGGGGAAACAGAGGTGGGGAATCAGATATGGGGAATCAGAGGTGGGGAATCAGGGGCAGGGAATCAGTGGCAGGGAATCAGAGGCGGGGAATCACAGGCGGGGAATCAGAGGCAGGGAATCAGACATGGGGAATCAGAGGCGGGCAATCAGAGATGGGGAATCAGAGGCGGGGAATCAGAGGCAGTGAATCGGACGCCGGGAATCAGAGGCGGGGTATCAGAGCTGGGGAATCAGAGGCGGGGAATCAGAGTTGGGGAATCAGAGGCGGGGAATCAGATATGGGGAAATAGAGGCGGGGAATCAGATATGGGGAATCAGAGGTGTGGAATCAGAGGTTGGGAATCAGAGGCAGGGAATCAGAGCTAAGGGAAACAGAGGCGGGGAATCAGATATGTGGAATCAGAGGTGGGGAATCAGGGGCGGGGAATCAGTGGCAGGTGAAACAGAGGCGGGGAATCAGATATGGGGAATCAGAGGTGGGGAATCAGGGGCGGGGAATCAGTGGCAGGGAATCAGAGGCCGGGAATAAAAGGCGGGGAATCAGAGCTGGGGAATCAGAGGCGGGGAATCAGAGTTGGGGAATCAGAGGATGGGAATCAGATATGGGGAAACAGAGGCCGGGAATCAGATGCAGGGAAACTGAGGCGGGGAATCAGATATGGGGAATCAGAGGTGGGGAATTAGAGGTTGCGAATCAGAGGCGGGGAATCAGAGGCGGGGAATCAGAGGCAGGGAATCGGATGTGCGGAATCAGAGATGGGTAATCAGAGGTGGGGATTCAGAGGTGGTGAATCAGAGAAGGGGAATCAGAGGCTGGGAATCAGAGGCAGGGAATCAGATGCAGGGAATCAGAGGCGGGGAATCATAGCTGGCGAATTAGAGGAGGGGAATCAGAGTTGGGGAATCAGAGGCGGGGAATCAGATATGGGGAAACAGAGGCGGGGAATCAGAGGCGGGGAAACAGAGGCGGGGAATCAGATATGGGGAATCAGAGGTGGGGTATCAGGGGCAGGGAATCAGTGGCAGGGAATCAGAGTTGGGGATTCAGAGGCGGGGAATCAGATATGGGGAAACAGAGGCGGGGAATCAGAGGCGGGCAAACAGAGGCGGGGAATTAGATATGGGGAATCAGAGGTGGGGAATCAGAGTTGGTGAATCAGAGATGGGGAATCACAGGCGAGGAATCAGAGGCAGGGAATAGAACGCGGGGAATCAGAGGCAGTGAATCAGAGCTGGGGAATCAGAGGCGGGGAATCAGATATAGGGAAACAGAGGCGGGGAATCAGAGGCGGGGAAACAGAGGCGGGGAATCAGAAATGGGGAATCGGATGCGGGGAATCAGAGGTGGGGAATCAGAGCTGGGGAATCAGAGGCGGGGAATCAGAGTTGGGGCATCAGAGGTGGGGAATTAGATATGGGGAAACAGAGGCGGGGAATCAGAGGCGGGGAAACAGAGGCGGGGAATCAGATATGGGGAATCAGAGGTGGGGAATCAGAGTTGGGGAATCGGAGGCGGGGAATCAGATATGGGGAAATAGAGGCGGGGAATCAGATATGGGGAATCAGAGGTGTGGAATCAGAGGTTGGGAATCAGAGGCAGGGAATCAGAGGCGGGGAAACAGAGGCGGGGAATCAGATATGGGGAATCAGAGGTGGCGAATCAAAGGCGGTGAAACAGAGATGGGGAATCAGGGCAGGGAATCAGAGGCAGGGAATCAGAGCTAAGGGAAACAGAGGCGGGGAATCAGATATGGGGAATCAGAGGTGGGGAATCATGGGCGGGGAATCAGTGGCAGGGAATCAGAGCTGGGGAATCAGAGGTGGGGAATCAGAGCTGTGGAAACAGAGGCGGGGAATCAGATATGGGGAATCAGAGGTGGGGAATCAGGGGCGGGGAATCAGTGGCAGGGAATCAGAGGCCGGGAATAAAAGGCGGGGAATCAGAGCTGGGGAATCAGAGGCGGGGAATCAGAGTTGGGGAATCAGAGGATGGGAATCAGATATGGGGAAACAGAGGCCGGGAATCAGATGCAGGGAAACTGAGGCGGGGAATCAGATATGGGGAATCAGAGGTGGGGAATTAGAGGTTGCGAATCAGAGGCGGGGAATCAGAGGCGGGGAATCAGAGGCAGGGAATCGGATGTGCGGAATCAGAGATGGGTAATCAGAGGTGGGGATTCAGAGGTGGTGAATCAGAGAAGGGGAATCAGAGGCTGGGAATCAGAGGCAGGGAATCAGACGCAGGGAATCAGAGGCGGGGAATCATAGCTGGCGAATTAGAGGAGGGGAATCAGAGTTGGGGAATCAGAGGCGGGGAATCAGATATGGGGAAACAGAGGCGGGGAATCAGAGGCGGGGAAACAGAGGCGGGGAATCTGATATGGGGAATCAGAGGTGGGGTATCAGGGGCAGGGAATCAGTGGCAGGGAATCAGAGTTGGGGATTCAGAGGCGGGGAATCAGATATGGGGAAACAGAGGCGGGGAATCAGAGGCGGGCAAACAGAGGCGGGGAATTAGATATGGGGAATCAGAGGTGGGGAATCAGAGGTGGTGAATCAGAGATGGGGAATCACAGGCGGGGAATCAGAGGCAGGGAATAGAACGCGGGGAATCAGAGGCAGTGAATCAGAGCTGGGGAATCAGAGGCGGGGAATCAGATATGGGGAAACAGAGGCGGGGAATCAGAGGCGGGGAAACAGAGGCGGGGAATCAGAAATGGGGAATCGGATGCGGGGAATCAGAGGTGGGGAATCAGAGCTGGGGAATCAGAGGCGGGGAATCAGAGTTGGGGCATCAGAGGTGGGGAATTAGATATGGGGAAACAGAGGCGGGGAATCAGAGGCGGGGAAACAGAGGCGGGGAATCAGATATGGGGAATCATAGGTGGGGAATCAGAGGCAGGGAATCAGATGTGCGGAATCAGAGATGGGGAATCAGAGGCCGGGAATCAGAATCAGAAGCGGGGAATTAGAGGCCGGGAATCAGAGGCCGGGAATCAGATGCTGGGAATAAGAGGCCGGGAATAAGAGGTGGGGAATCAGAGTCCGGGAATCAGAGATGGGGATTCAGAGGCGGGGAATGAGATATGGAGAATCAGAGGCGGGGAATCAGAGGCGGGGAAACAGAGGTGGGGAATAAGATATGGGGAATCAGATATGGGGAATCAGAGGCGGGGAATCAGAGGCGGGGAAACAGAGGTGGGGAATCAGATATGGGGAATCAGAGATGGGGAATCAGAGGCAGGGAATCAGAATCAGAAGCGGGGAATTAGAGGCCGGGAATCAGAGGCCGGGAATCGGATGCCGGGAATCAGAGGCGGGAAATCAGAGCTGGGGAATCAGAGGCGGGGAATCAGAGATGGGGAATCAGAGGCGGGGAATCAGAGGCAGGGAATCGGATGCCGGGAATCAGAGGCGGGAAATCAGAGCTGGGGAATCAGAGGCGGGGAATCAGAGTTGGGGAATCAGAGGCGGCGAAGCAGATATGGGGAAATAGAGGCGGGGAATCAGATATGGGGAATCAGAGGCAGGGAATCAGATATGGGGAATCAGAGGCTGGGAATCAGAGGGGGGGATACAGAGGCGGGGAATAAGATATGGGGAATCAGAGGTGGGGAATCAGGGGCGGGGAATCAGTGGCAGGGAATCAGAGGCGGGGAATCAGAGGCGGGGAATCAGAGGCAGGGAATCAGACACGGGGAATCAGAGGTGGGAAATCAGAGATGGGGAATCAGAGGCGGGGAATCAGAGGCAGGGAATCAGACGCGGGGAATCAGAGGCGGGGAATCAGAGCTGGGGAATCAGAGGTGGGGAATCAGAGTCGGGGAATCAGAGGCACGGAATCGGATGTGCGGAATCAGAAATGGGGAATCAGAGGTGGGGAATCAGAGGCGGTGAATCAGAGATGGGGAATCAGAGGCGGGGAATCTGAGGCAGGAAATCAGACACGGGGATTCAGAGGCTGGGAATCAGACGGGGGGAATCAAAGGCGGGGAATCAGAGCTGGTGAATCAGAGGCAGGGAATCAGAGTTGGGGATTCAGAGGCGGGGAATCAGATATGGGGAATCAGAGATGGGGAATCAGAGGCGGGCAAACAGAAACGGGGAATTAAATATGGGGAATCAGAGGTGGGGAATCAGAGGTGGTGAATCAGAGATTGGGAATCACAAGCGGGGAATCAGAGGCAGGGAATAGAACGCGGGGAATCAGAGGCAGGGAATCAGAGCTGGGGAATCAGAGGCGGGGAATCAGATATGGGGAAACAAAGGCGGGGAATCAGAGGCGGGGAAACAGAGGCGGGGAATCAGACATGGGGAATCGGATGCGGGGAATCAGAGGCGGGGAATCAGAGCTGGGGAATCAGAGGCGGGGAATCAGAGTTGGGGCATCAGAGGTGGGGAATTAGATATGGGGAAACAGAGGCGGGGAATCAGAGGTGGGGAAACAGAGGCGGGGAATCAGATATGGGGAATCAGAGGTGGGGAATCAGAGGCAGGGAATCAGATGTGCGGAATCAGAGATGGGGAATCAGAGGCAAGGTATCAGAATCAGAAGCGGGGAATCAGAGGCCGGGAATCAGAGGCAGGGAATCAGATGCGGGGATTCAGAGGCGGGGAATCAGAGCTGGCGAATCAGAGGCGGGGAATCAGAGGTGGGCAATCAGAGCTGGGGAATCAGATATGGGGAATCAGAGGCGGGGAATCAGAGGCGGGGAAACAGAGGCGGTGAATCAGATATGGGGAATCAGAGGTGGGGAATCAGAGGTTGTGAATCAGAGATGGGGAATCAAGGCGGGGAATCAGAGGCAGGGAATCAGACGCGGGGAATCAGAGGCGGGGATTCAGAGCTGGGGAATCAGAGTCGGGGAATCAGAGTTGGGGAATCAGAGGCGGGGAAACAGAGGCGGGGAATCATATATGGGGAATCAGAGGTGGGGAATCAGGGGCAGGGAATCAGTGGCAGGGAATCAGAGGCGGGGAATCACAGGCGGGGAATCAGAGGCAGGGAATCAGACACGGGGAATCAGAGGCGGGGAATCAGAGATGGGGAATCAGAGGCGGGGAATCCGAGGCAGTGAATCCGACGCCGGGAATCAGAGGCGGGGAATCAGAGCTGGGGAATCAGAGGCGGGGAATCAGAGTTGGGGAATCAGAGGCTGGGAATCAGATATGGGGAAATAGAGGCTGGGAATCAGATATGGGGAATCAGAGGTGTGGAATCAGAGGTTGGGAATCAGAGGACGGGAATCAGAGGCGGGGAAACAGAGGCGGGGAATCAGATATGGGGAATCAGAGGTGGCGAATCAAAGGCGGTGAAACAGAGATGGGGAATCAGGGCAGGGAATCAGAGGCAGGGTATCAGAGCTAAGGGAAACAGAGGCGGGGAATCAGAGGCGAGGAAACAGAGGCGGGGAATCAGATATGGGGAATCAGAGGTGGGGAATCAGGGGCAGGGAATCAGTGGCAGGGAATCAGAGGCGGGGAATCACAGGCGGGGAATCAGAGGCAGGGAATCAGACACGGGGAATCAGAGGCGGGGAATCAGAGATGGGGAATCAGAGGCGGGGAATCAGAGGCAGGGAATCAGACGCGGGGAATCAGAGGCGGGGATTCAGAGCTGGGGAATCAGAGTCGGGGAATCAGAGTTGGGGAATCAGAGGCAGGGAATCAGATATGGGGAATCAGAGGCGGGGAATCAGAGGCGGGGAAACAGAGGCGGGGAACCAGATATGGGGAATCAGAGGTGGGGAATCAGGGGCAGGGAATCAGTGGCAGGGAATCAGAGGCGGGGAATCAGAGGCGGGGAATCAGAGATGGGGAATCAGAGGTGGGGAATCAGAGGCAGGGAATCGTATGCCGGGAATCAGAGGCGGGAAATCAGAGCTGGGGAATCAGAGGCGGGGAATCAGATTTGGGGAATCAGAGGCGGCGAAGCAGATATGGGGTAATAGAGGCGGGGAATCAGATATGGGGAATCAGAGGCAGGGAATCAGATATGGGGAATCAGAGGCTGGGAATCAGAGGGGGGGAAACAGAGGCGGGGAATAAGATATGGGGAATCAGAGGTGGGGAATCAGGGGCGGGGAATCAGTGGCAGGGAATCAGAGGTGTGGAATCAGAGGCGGGGAATCAGAGGCAGGAAATCAGACACGGGGAATCAGAGGTGGGGAATCAGAGGCCGGGAATCAGATGCTGGGAATAAGAGGCCGGGAATCAGAGGTGGGGAATGAGAGTCCGGGAATCAGAGATGGGGATTCAGAGGCGGGGAATCAGAGGGGGGGAAACAGAGGCGGGGAATAAGATATGGGGAATCAGATGCGGGGATTCAGAGGCGGGGAATCAGAGCTGGCGAATCAGAGGCGGGGAATCGGAGGTGGGCAATCAGAGCTGGGGAATCAGATATGGGGAATCAGAGGCGGGGAATCAGAGGCGGGGAAACAGAGGCGGTGAATCAGATATGGGGAATCAGAGGTGGGGAATCAGAGGTTGTGAATCAGAGATGGGGAATCAAGGCGGGGAATCAGAGGCAGGGAATCAGACGCGGGGAATCAGAGGCGGGGATTCAGAGCTGGGGAATCAGAGTCGGGGAATCAGAGTTGGGGAATCAGAGGCAGGGAATCAGATATGGGGAATCAGAGGGGGGGAATCAGAGTCGGGGAAACAGAGGCGGGGAATCATATATGGGGAATCAGAGGTGGGGAATCAGGGGCAGGGAATCAGTGGCAGGGAATCAGAGGCGGGGAATCACAGGCGGGGAATCAGAGGCAGGGAATCAGACACGGGGAATCAGAGGCGGGGAATCAGAGATGGGGAATCAGAGGCGGGGAATCAGAGGAAGTGAATCCGACGCCGGGAATCAGAGGTGGGGAATCAGAGCTGGGGAATCAGAGGCGGGGAATCAGAGTTGGGGAATCAGAGGCTGGGAATCAGATATGGGGAAATAGAGGCGGGGAATCAGATATGGGGAATCAGAGGTGTGGAATCAGAGGTTGGGAATCAGAGGACGGGAATCAGAGGCGGGGAAACAGAGGCGGGGAATCAGATATGGGGAATCAGAGGTGGCGAATCAAAGGCGGTGAAACAGAGATGGGGAATCAGGGCAGGGAATCAGAGGCAGGGAATCAGAGCTAAGGGAAACAGAGGCGGGGAATCAGAGGCGGGGAAACAGAGGCGGGGAATGAGATATGGGGAATCAGAGGTGGGGAATCAGGGGCAGGGAATCAGTGGCAGGGAATCAGAGGCGGGGAATCACAGGCGGGGAATCAGAGGCAGGGAATCAGACACTGGGAATCAGAGGCGTGGAATCAGAGATGGGGAATCAGAGGCGGGGAATCAGAGGCAGGGAATCAGACGCGGGGAATCAGAGGCGGGGATTCAGAGCTGGGGAATCAGAGTCGGGGAATCAGAGTTGGGGAATCAGAGGCAGGGAATCAGATATGGGGAATCAGAGGCGGGGAATCAGAGGCGGGGAAACAGAGGCGGGGAATCAGATATGGGGAATCAGAGGTGGGGAATCAGGGGCAGGGAATCAGTGGCAGGGAATCAGATGCGGGGAATCACAGGCGGGGAATCAGAGGCAGGGAATCAGACATGGGGAATCAGAGGCGGGCAATCAGAGATGGGGAATCAGAGGCGGGGAATCAGAGGCAGTGAATCGGACGCCGGGAATCAGAGGCGGGATATCAGAGCTGGGGAATCAGAGGCGGGGAATCAGAGTTGGGGAATCAGAGGCGGGGAATCAGATATGGGGAAATAGAGGCGGGGAATCAGATATGGGGAATCAGAGGTGTGGAATCAGAGGTTGGGAATCAGAGGCAGGGAATCAGAGGCGGGGAAACAGAGGCGGGGAATCAGATATGGGGAATCAGAGGTGGCGAATCAAAGGCGGTGAAACAGAGATGGGGAATCAGGGCAGGGAATCAGAGGCAGGGAATCAGAGCTAAGGGAAACAGAGGCGGGGAATCAGATATGTGGAATCAGAGGTGGGGAATCAGGGGCGGGGAATCAGTGGCAGGGGAAACAGAGGCGGGGAACAGATATGGGGAATCAGAGGTGGGGAATCAGGGGCGGGGAATCAGTGGCAGGGAATCAGAGGCCGGGAATAAAAGGCGGGGAATCAGAGCTGGGGAATTAGAGGCGGGGAATCAGAGTTGGGGAATCAGAGGATGGGAATCAGATATGGGGAAACAGAGGCCGGGAATCAGATGCAGGGAAACTGAGGCGGGGAATCAGATATGGGGAATCAGAGGTGGGGAATTAGAGGTTGCGAATCAGAGGCGGGGAATCAGAGGCGGGGAATCAGAGGCAGGGAATCGGATGTGCGGAATCAGAGATGGGTAATCAGAGGTGGGGATTCAGAGGTGGTGAATCAGAGAAGGGGAATCAGAGGCTGGGAATCAGAGGCAGGGAATCAGATGCAGGGAATCAGAGGCGGGGAATCATAGCTGGCGAATTAGAGGAGGGGAATCAGAGTTGGGGAATCAGAGGCGGGGAATCAGATATGGGGAAACAGAGGCGGGGAATCAGAGGCGGGGAAACAGAGGCGGGGAATCAGATATGGGGAATCAGAGGTGGGGTATCAGGGGCAGGGAATCAGTGGCAGGGAATCAGAGTTGGGGATTCAGAGGCGGGGAATCAGATATGGGGAAACAGAGGCGGGGAATCAGAGGCGGGCAAACAGAGGCGGGGAATTAGATATGGGGAATCAGAGGTGGGGAATCAGAGGTGGTGAATCAGAGATGGGGAATCACAGGCGAGGAATCAGAGGCAGGGAATAGAACGCGGGGAATCAGAGGCAGTGAATCAGAGCTGGGGAATCAGAGGCGGGGAATCAGATATAGGGAAACAGAGGCGGGGAATCAGAGGCGGGGAAACAGAGGCGGGGAATCAGAAATGGGGAATCGGATGCGGGGAATCAGAGGTGGGGAATCAGAGGCAGGGAATCAGATATGGGGAATCAGAGGCAGGGAATCAGATATGGGGAATCAGAGGCTGGGAATCAGAGGGGGGGAAACAGAGGCGGGGAATAAGATATGGGGAATCAGAGGTGGGGAATCAGGGGCGGGGAATCAGTGGCAGGGAATCAGAGGTGGGGAATCAGAGGCGGGGAATCAGAGGCAGGGAATCAGACACGGGGAATCAGAGGTGGGGAATCAGAGGCCGGGAATCAGATGCTGGGAATAAGAGGCCGGGAATCAGAGGTGGGGAATGAGAGTCCGGGAATCAGAGATGGGGATTCAGAGGCGGGGAATGTGATATGGAGAATCAGAGGCGGGGAATCAGAGGCGGGGAAACAGAGGTGGGGAATCAGATATGGGGAATCAGTGGTGGCGAATCAAAGGTGGTGAATCAGAGATGGGGAATCAGAGGCGGGGAATCAGAGGCAGGGAATCAGATGCGGGGATTCAGAGGCGGGGAATCAGAGCTGGCGAATCAGAGGCGGGGAATCAGAGGTGGGCAATCAGAGCTGGGGAATCAGATATGGGGAATCAGAGGCGGGGAATCAGAGGCGGGGAAACAGAGGCGGTGAATCAGATATGGGGAATCAGAGGTGGGGAATCAGAGGTTGTGAATCAGAGATGGGGAATCAAGGCGGGGAATCAGAGGCAGGGAATCAGACGCGGGGAATCAGAGGCGGGGATTCAGAGCTGGGGAATCAGAGTCGGGGAATCAGAGTTGGGGAATCAGAGGCAGGGAATCAGATATGGGGAATCAGAGGGGGGGAGTCAGAGGCGGGGAAACAGAGGCGGGGAATCATATATGGGGAATCAGAGGTGGGGAATCAGGGGCAGGGAATCAGTGGCAGGGAATCAGAGGCGGGGAATCACAGGCGGGGAATCAGAGGCAGGGAATCAGACACGGGGAATCAGAGGCGGGGAATCAGAGATGGGGAATCAGAGGCGGGGAATCAGAGGCAGTGAATCCGACGCCGGGAATCAGAGGTGGGGAATCAGAGCTGGGGAATCAGAGGCGGGGAATCAGAGTTGGGGAATCAGAGGCTGGGAATCAGATATGGGGAAATAGAGGCGGGGAATCAGATATGGGGAATCAGAGGTGTGGAATCAGAGGTTGGGAATCAGAGGACGGGAATCAGAGGCGGGGAAACAGAGGCGGGGAATCAGATATGGGGAATCAGAGGTGGCGAATCAAAGGTGGTGAAACAGAGATGGGGAATCAGGGCAGGGAATCAGAGGCAGGGAATCAGAGCTAAGGGAAACAGAGGCGGGGAATCAGAGGCGGGGAAACAGAGGCGGGGAATGAGATATGGGGAATAAGAGGTGGGGAATCAGGGGCAGGGAATCAGTGGCATTGAATCAGAGGCGGGGAATCACAGGCGGGGAATCAGAGGCAGGGAATCAGACACGGGGAATCAGAGGCGGGGAATCAGAGATGGGGAATCAGAGGCGGGGAATCAGAGGCAGGGAATCAGACGCGGGGAATCAGAGGCGGGGATTCAGAGCTGGGGAATCAGAGTCGGGGAATCAGAGTTGGGGAATCAGAGTCGGGGAATCAGATATGGGGAATCAGAGGTGTGGAATCAGAGGTTGGGAATCACAGGCAGGGAATCAGAGCTAAGGGAAACAGAGGCGGGGAATCAGATATGTGGAATCAGAGGTGGGGAATCAGGGGCGGGGAATCAGTGGCAGGTGAAACAGAGGCGGGGAATCAGATATGGGGAATCAGAGGTGGGGAATCAGGGGCGGGGAATCAGTGGCAGGGAATCAGAGGCCGGGAATAAAAGGCGGGGAATCAGAGCTGGGGAATCAGAGGCGGGGAATCAGAGTTGGGGAATCAGAGGATGGGAATCAGATATGGGGAAACAGAGGCCGGGAATCAGATGCAGGGAAACTGAGGCGGGGAATCAGATATGGGGAATCAGAGGTGGGGAATTAGAGGTTGCGAATCAGAGGCGGGGAATCAGAGGCGGGGAATCAGAGGCAGGGAATCGGATGTGCGGAATCAGAGATGGGTAATCAGAGGTGGGGATTCAGAGGTGGTGAATCAGAGAAGGGGAATCAGAGGCTGGGAATCAGAGGCAGGGAATCAGATGCAGGGAATCAGAGGCGGGGAATCATAGCTGGCGAATTAGAGGAGGGGAATCAGAGTTGGGGAATCAGAGGCGGGGAATCAGATATGGGGAAACAGAGGCGGGGAATCAGAGGCGGGGAAACAGAGGCGGGGAATCAGATATGGGGAATCAGAGGTGGGGTATCAGGGGCAGGGAATCAGTGGCAGGGAATCAGAGTTGGGGATTCAGAGGCGGGGAATCAGATATGGGGAAACAGAGGCGGGGAATCAGAGGCGGGCAAACAGAGGCGGGGAATTAGATATGGGGAATCAGAGGTGGGGAATCAGAGTTGGTGAATCAGAGATGGGGAATCACAGGCGAGGAATCAGAGGCAGGGAATAGAACGCGGGGAATCAGAGGCAGTGAATCAGAGCTGGGGAATCAGAGGCGGGGAATCAGATATAGGGAAACAGAGGCGGGGAATCAGAGGCGGGGAAACAGAGGCGGGGAATCAGAAATGGGGAATCGGATGCGGGGAATCAGAGGTGGGGAATCAGAGCTGGGGAATCAGAGGCGGGGAATCAGAGTTGGGGCATCAGAGGTGGGGAATTAGATATGGGGAAACAGAGGCGGGGAATCAGAGGCGGGGAAACAGAGGCGGGGAATCAGATATGGGGAATCAGAGGTGGGGAATCAGAGTTGGGGAATCAGAGGCGGGGAATCAGATATGGGGAAATAGAGGCGGGGAATCAGATATGGGGAATCAGAGGTGTGGAATCAGAGGTTGGGAATCAGAGGCAGGGAATCAGAGGCGGGGAAACAGAGGCGGGGAATCAGATATGGGGAATCAGAGGTGGCGAATCAAAGGCGGTGAAACAGAGATGGGGAATCAGGGCAGGGAATCAGAGGCAGGGAATCAGAGCTAAGGGAAACAGAGGCGGGGAATCAGATATGGGGAATCAGAGGTGGGGAATCAGGGGCGGGGAATAAAAGGCGGGGAATCAGAGCTGGGGAATCAGAGGCGGGGAATCAGAGTTGGGGAATCAGAGGATGGGAATCAGATATGGGGAAACAGAGGCCGGGAATCAGATGCAGGGAAACTGAGGCGGGGAATCAGATATGGGGAATCAGAGGTGGGGAATTAGATGTTGCGAATCAGAGGCGGGGAATCAGAGGCGGGGAATCAGAGGCAGGGAATCGGATGTGCGGAATCAGAGATGGGTAATCAGAGGTGGGGATTCAGAGGTGGTGAATCAGAGAAGGGGAATCAGAGGCTGGGAATCAGAGGCAGGGAATCAGACGCAGGGAATCAGAGGCGGGGAATCATAGCTGGCGAATTAGAGGAGGGGAATCAGAGTTGGGGAATCAGAGGCGGGGAATCAGATATGGGGAAACAGAGGCGGGGAATCAGAGGCGGGGAAACAGAGGCGGGGAATCTGATATGGGGAATCAGAGGTGGGGTATCAGGGGCAGGGAATCAGTGGCAGGGAATCAGAGTTGCGGATTCAGAGGCGGGGAATCAGATATGGGGAAACAGAGGCGGGGAATCAGAGGCGGGCAAACAGAGGCGGGGAATTAGATATGGGGAATCAGAGGTGGGGAATCAGAGGTGGTGAATCAGAGATGGGGAATCACAGGCGGGGAATCAGAGGCAGGGAATAGAACGCGGGAAATCAGAGGCAGTGAATCAGAGCTGGGGAATCAGAGGCGGGGAATCAGATATGGGGAAACAGAGGCGGGGAATCAGAGGCGGGGAAACAGAGGCGGGGAATCAGAAATGGGGAATCGGATGCGGGGAATCAGAGGTGGGGAATCAGAGCTGGGGAATCAGAGGCGGGGAATCAGAGTTGGGGCATCAGAGGTGGGGAATTAGATATGGGGAAACAGAGGCGGGGAATCAGAGGCGGGGAAACAGAGGCAGGGAATCAGATATGGGGAATCATAGGTGGGGAATCAGAGGCAGGGAATCAGATGTGCGGAATCAGAGATGGGGAATCAGAGGCCGGGAATCAGAATCAGAAGCGGGGAATTAGAGGCCGGGAATCAGAGGCCGGGAATCAGATGCTGTGAATAAGAGGCCGGGAATCAGAGGTGGGGAATCAGAGTCCGGGAATCAGAGATGGGGATTCAGAGGCGGGGAATGAGATATGGAGAATCAGAGGCGGGGAATCAGAGGCGGGGAAACAGAGGTGGGGAATCAGATATGGGGAATCAGATATGGGGAATCAGAGGTGGTGAATCAAAGGCGGTGAATCAGAGATGGAGAAACAGAGGCGGGGAATCAGAGGCGTGGAAACAGAGGTGGGGAATCACATATGGGGAATCAGAGGCGGGGAAACAGAGGCAGGGAATCAGATATGGGGAATCAGAGGCGGGGAATCAGAGGTGGGGAATCATAGGCAGGGAATCGGATGTGCAGAATCAGAGATGGGGAATCAGAGGCCGGGAATCAGAGGTGGTGAATCAGAGATGGGGAATCAGAGGCGGTGAATCAGAGGCAGGGAATCAGATGCGAGGAATCAGAGGTGGGCAATCAGAGGTGGGGAATCAGATATGTGGAATCAGAGGCGGGGAATCAGAGGCGGGGAAACAGAGGCGGGGAATCAGATATGGGGAATCAGAGGTGGGGCATCAGAGGTTGTGAATCACAGATGGGGAATGAGAGGCGGGGAATCAGAGGCAGGGAATCAGACGTGGGGAATCAGAGGCGGGGATTCAGATATGGGGAATCAGAGGTGGGGAATCAGGGGCAGGGAATCAGTGGCAGGGAATCAGACGCGGGGAATCAGAGGCGGGGAATCAGAGGCAGGGAATCAGATAAGGGGAATCAGAGGTGGGGAATCAGGGGCAGGGAATCAGTGGCAGGGAATCAGACGCGGGGAATCAGAGGCGGGGAATCAGAGGCAGGGAATCAGACACGGGGAATCAGCGGCGGGGAATCAGAGATGGGGAATCAGAGGTGGGGAATCAGAGGCAGGGAATCGTATGCCGGGAATCAGAGGCGGGAAATCAGAGCTGGGGAATCAGAGGCGGGGAATCAGATTTGGGGAATCAGAGGCGGCGAAGCAGATATGGGGTAATAGAGGCGGGGAATCAGATATGGGGAATCAGAGGCAGGGAATCAGATATGGGGAATCAGAGGCTGGGAATCAGAGGGGGGGAAACAGAGGCGGGGAATAAGATATGGGGAATCAGAGGTGGGGAATCAGGGGCGGGGAATCAGTGGCAGGGAATCAGAGGTGGGGAATCAGAGGCGGGGAATCAGAGGCAGGGAATCAGACACGGGGAATCAGAGGTGGGGAATCAGAGGCCGGGAATCAGATGCTGGGAATAAGAGGCCGGGAATCAGAGGTGGGGAATGAGAGTCCGGGAATCAGAGATGGGGATTCAGAGGCGGGGAATGAGATATGGAGAATCAGAGGCGGGGAATCAGAGGCGGGGAAACAGAGGTGGGGAATCAGATATGGGGAATCAGAGGTGGCGAATCAAAGGTGGTGAATCAGAGATGGGGAATCAGAGGCGGGGAATCAGAGGCAGGGAATCAGATGCGGGGATTCAGAGGCGGGGAATCAGATCTGGCGAATCAGAGGCGGGGAATCAGAGGTGGGCAATCAGAGCTGGGAAATCAGATATGGGGAATCAGAGGCGGGGAATCAGAGGCGGGGAAACAGAGGCGGTGAATCAGATATGGGGAATCAGAGGTGGGGAATCAGAGGTTGTGAATCAGAGATGGGGAATCAAGGCGGGGAATCAGAGGCAGGGAATCAGACGCGGGGAATCAGAGGCGGGGATTCAGAGCTGGGGAATCAGAGTCGGGGAATCAGAGTTGGGGAATCAGAGGCAGGGAATCAGATATGGGGAATCAGAGGCGGGGAATCTGAGGCGGGGAAACAGAGGCGGGGAATCATATATGGGGAATCAGAGGTGGGGAATCAGGGGCAGGGAATCAGAGGCAGGGAATCAGACACGGGGAATCACAGGCGGGGAATCAGAGATGGGGAATCAGAGGCGGGGAATCAGAGGCAGTGAATCCAACGCCGGGAATCAGAGGCGGGGATCAGAGCTGGGGAATCAGAGGCGGGGAATCAGAGTTGGGGAATCAGAGGCTGGGAATCAGATATGGGGAAATAGAGGCGGGGAATCAGATATGGGGAATCAGAGGTGTGGAATCAGAGGTTGGGAATCAGAGGACGGGAATCAGAGGCGGGGAAACAGAGGCGGGGAATCAGATATGGGGAATCAGAGGTGGCGAATCAAAGGCGGTGAAACAGAGATGGGGAATCAGGGCAGGGAATCAGAGGCAGGGAATCAGAGCTAAGGGAAACAGAGGCGGGGAATCAGAGGCGGGGAAACAGAGGCGGGGAATGAGATATGGGGAATCAGAGGTGGGGAATCAGGGGCAGGGAATCAGTGGCAGGGAATCAGAGGCGGGGAATCACAGGCGGGGAATCAGAGGCAGGGAATCAGACACGGGGAATCAGAGGCGGGGAATCAGAGATGGGGAATCAGAGGCGGGGAATCAGAGGCAGGGAATCAGACGCGGGGAATCAGAGGCGGGGATTCAGAGCTGGGGAATCAGAGTCGGGGAATCAGAGTTGGGGAATCAGAGGCAGGGAATCAGATATGGGGAATCAGAGGTGGGGAATCAGAGGCGGGGAAACAGAGGCGGGGAATCAGATATGGGGAATCAGAGGTGGGGAATCAGGGGCAGGGAATCAGTGGCAGGGAATCAGAGGCGGGGAATCACAGGCGGGGAATCAGAGGCAGGGAATCAGACATGGGGAATCAGAGGCGGGCAATCAGAGATGGGGAATCAGAGGCGGGGAATCAGAGGCAGTGAATCGGACGCCGGGAATCAGAGGCGGGGTATCAGAGCTGGGGAATCAGAGGCGGGGAATCAGAGTTGGGGAATCAGAGGCGGGGAATCAGATATGGGGAAATAGAGGCGGGGAATCAGATATGGGGAATCAGAGGTGTGGAATCAGAGGTTGGGAATCAGAGGCAGGGAATCAGAGGCGGGGAAACAGAGGCGGGGAATCAGATATGGGGAATCAGAGGTGGCGAATCAAAGGCGGTGAAACAGAGATGGGGAATCAGGGCAGGGAATCAGAGGCAGGGAATCAGAGCTAAGGGAAATAGAGGCGGGGAATCAGATATGGGGAATCAGAGGTGGGGAATCAGGGGCGGGGAATCAGTGGCAGGGAATCAGAGCTGGGGAATCAGAGGTGGGGAATCAGAGCTGGGGAAACAGAGGCGGGGAATCAGATATGGGGAATCAGAGGTTGGGAATCAGGGGCGGGGAATCAGTGGCAGGGAATCAGAGGCCGGGAATAAAAGCGGGGAATCAGAGCAGGGGAATCAGAGGCGGGGAATCAGAGTTGGGGAATCAGAGGATGGGAATCAGATATGGGGAAACAGAGGCCGGGAATCAGATGCAGGGAAACTGAGGCGGGGAATCAGATATGGGGAATCAGAGGTGGGGAATTAGAGGTTGCGAATCAGAGGCGGGGAATCAGAGGCGGGGAATCAGAGGCAGGGAATCGGATGTGCGGAATCAGAGATGGGTAATCAGAGGTGGGGATTCAGAGGTGGTGAATCAGAGAAGGGGAATCAGAGGCTGGGAATCAGAGGCAGGGAATCAGACGCAGGGAATCAGAGGCGGGGAATCAAAGCTGGCGAATTAGAGGAGGGGAATCAGAGTTGGGGAATCAGAGGCGGGGAATCAGATATGGGGAAACAGAGGCGGGGAATCAGAGGCGGGGAAACAGAGGCGGGGAATCAGATATGGGGAATCAGAGGTGGGGTATCAGGGGCAGGGAATCAGTGGCAGGGAATCAGAGTTGGGGATTCAGAGGCGGGGAATCAGATATGGGGAAACAGAGGCGGGGAATCAGAGGCGGGCAAACAGAGGCGGGGAATTAGCTATGGGGAATCAGAGGTGGGAAATCAGAGGTGGTGAATCAGAGATGGGGAATCACAGGCGAGGAATCAGAGGCAGGGAATAGAACGCGGGGAATCAGAGGCAGTGAATCAGAGCTGGGGAATCAGAGGCGGGGAATCAGATATGGGGAAACAGAGGCGGGGAATCAGAGGCGGGGAAACAGAGGCGGGGAATCAGAAATGGGGAATCGGATGCGGGGAATCAGAGCTGGGGAATCAGAGCTGGGGAATCAGAGGCGGGGAATCAGAGTTGGGGCATCAGAGGTGGGGAATTAGATATGGGGAAACAGAGGCGGGGAATCAGAGGCGGGGAAACAGAGGCGGGGAATCAGATATGGGGAATCATAGGTGGGGAATCAGAGGCAGGGAATCAGATGTGCGGAATCAGAGATGGGGAATCAGAGGCAGGGAATCAGAATCAGAAGCGGGGAATTAGAGGCCGGGAATCAGAGACCGGGAATCAGATGCTGGGAATAAGAGGCCGGGAATCAGAGGTGGGGAATCAGAGTCCGGGAATCAGAGATGGGGATTCAGAGGCGGGGAATGAGATATGGAGAATCAGAGGCGGGGAATCAGAGGCGGGGAAACAGAGGTGGGGAATCAGATATGGGGAATCAGATATGGGGAATCAGAGGTGGTGAATCAAAGGCGGTGAATCAGAGATGGAGAAACAGAGGCGGGGAATCAGAGGCGTGGAAACAGAGGTGGGGATCACATATGGGGAATCAGAGGCGGGGAAACAGAGGCAGGGAATCAGATATGGGGAATCAGAGGCGGGGAATCAGAGGTGGGGAATCATAGGCAGGGAATCGGATGTGCGGAATCAGAGATGGGGAATCAGAGGCCGGGAATCAGAGGTGGTGAATCAGAGATGGGGAATCAGAGGCGGTGAATCAGAGGCAGGGAATCAGATGCGAGGAATCAGAGGTGGGCAATCAGAGGCGGGGAATCAGATATGGGGAATCAGAGGCGGGGAATCAGAGGCGGGGAAACAGAGGCGGGGAATCAGATATGGGGAATCAGAGGTGGGGCATCAGAGGTTGTGAATCACAGATGGGGAATGAGAGGCGGGGAATCAGAGGCAGGGAATCAGACGTGGGGAATCAGAGGCGGGGATTCAGAGCTGGGGAATCAGAGGCGGGGAATCAGAGTTGGGGAATCAGAGGCGGGGAATCAGATATGGGGAATCAGAGGCAGGGAATCAGAGGCGGGAAAACAGAGGCGGGGAATCAGATATGGGGAATCAGAGGTGGGGAATCAGGGGCAGGGAATCAGTGGCAGGGAATCAGACGCGGGGAATCAGAGGCGGGGAATCAGAGGCAGGGAATCAGACACGGGGAATCAGAGGCGGGGAATCAGAGATGGGGAATCAGTGGTGGGGAATCAGAGGCAGGGAATCGGATGCCGGAAATCAGAGGCGGGAAATCAGAGCTGGGGAATCAGAGGCGGGGAATCAGATTTGGGGAATCAGAGGCGGCGAAGCAGATATGGGGTAATAGAGGCGGGGAATCAGATATGGGGAATCAGAGTCAGGGAATCAGATATGGGGAATCAGAGGCTGGGAATCAGAGGGGGGGAAACAGAGGCGGGGAATAAGATATGGGGAATCAGAGGTGGGGAATCAGGGGCGGGGAATCAGTGGCAGGGAATCAGAGGTGGGGAATCACAGGCGGGGAATCAGAGGCAGGGAATCAGACACGGGGAATCAGAGGTGGGGAATCAGAGATGGGGAATCAGAGGCGGGGAATCAGAGGCAGGGAATCAGACGCGGGGAATCAGAGGCGGGGAATCAGAGCTGGGGAATCAGAGGTGGGGAATCAGAGTCGGGGAATCAGAGGCAGGGAATCGGATGTGCGGAATCAGAAATGGGGAATCAGAGGTGGGGAATCAGAGGCGGGGAATCTGAGGCAGGAAATCAGACATGGGGATTCAGAGGCTGGGAATCAGACGGGGGGAATCAAAGGCGGGGAATCAGAGCTGGTGAATCAGAGGCAGGGAATCAGAGTTGTGGATTCAGATGCAGGGAATCAGATATGGGGAAACAGAGGCGGGGAATCAGAGGCGGGCAAGCAGAGGCGGGGAATTAAATATGGGGAATCAGAGGTGGGGAATCAGAGGTGGTGAATCAGAGATTGGGAATCACAGGCGGGGAATCAGAGGCAGGGAATAGAACGTGGGGAATCAGAGGCAGGGAATCAGAGCTGGGGAATCAGAGGCGGGGAATCAGATATGGGGAAACAGAGGCGGGAATCAGAGGCGGGGAAACAGAGGCGGGGAATCAGACATGGGGAATCGGATGCGGGGAATCAGAGGCGGGGAATCAGAGCTGGGGAATCAGAGGCGGGGAATCAGAGTTGGGGCATCAGAGGTGGGGAATTAGATATGGGGAAACAGAGGCGGGGAATCAGAGGTGGGGAAACAGAGGCGGGGAATCAGATATGGGGAATCAGAGGTGGGGAATCAGAGGCAGGGAATCAGATGTGCGGAATCAGAGATTGGGAATCAGAGGCAGGGTATCAGAATCAGAAGCGGGGAATCAGAGGCCGGGAATCAGAGGCCGGGAATCAGATGCTGGGAATAAGAGGCCGGGAATCAGAGGTGGGGAATCGGAGTCCGGGAATCAGAGATGGGCATTCAGAGGCGGGGAATGAGATATGGAGAATCAGAGGCGGGGAATCAGAGGCGGGGAAACAGAGGTGGGGAATCAGATATAGGGAATCAGAGGTGGCGAATCAAAGGCGGTGAATCAGAGATGGGGAATCAGAGGCGGGGAATCAGAGGCAGGGAATCAGATGCGGGGATTCAGAGGCGGGGAATCAGAGCTGGCGAATCAGAGGCGGGGAATCAGAGGTGGGCAATCAGAGCTGGGGAATCAGATATGGGGAATCAGAGGCGGGGAATCAGAGGCGGGGAAACAGAGGCGGTGAATCAGATATGGGGAATCAGAGGTGGGGAATCAGAGGCGGGGAATCAGAGGCAGGGAATCAGACACGGGGAATCAGAGGCGGGGAATCAGAGATGGGGAATCAGTGGTGGGGAATCAGAGGCAGGGAATCGGATGCCGGAAATCAGAGGCGGGAAATCAGAGCTGGGGAATCAGAGGCGGGGAATCAGATTTGGGGAATCAGAGGCGGCGAAGCAGATATGGGGTAATAGAGGCGGGGAATCAGATATGGGGAATCAGAGTCAGGGAATCAGATATGGGGAATCAGAGGCTGGGAATCAGAGGGGGGGAAACAGAGGCGGGGAATAAGATATGGGGAATCAGAGGTGGGGAATCAGGGGCGGGGAATCAGTGGCAGGGAATCAGAGGTGGGGAATCACAGGCGGGGAATCAGAGGCAGGGAATCAGACACGGGGAATCAGAGGTGGGGAATCAGAGATGGGGAATCAGAGGCGGGGAATCAGAGGCAGGGAATCAGACGCGGGGAATCAGAGGCGGGGAATCAGAGCTGGGGAATCAGAGGTGGGGAATCAGAGTCGGGGAATCAGAGGCAGGGAATCGGATGTGCGGAATCAGAAATGGGGAATCAGAGGTGGGGAATCAGAGGCGGGGAATCTGAGGCAGGAAATCAGACATGGGGATTCAGAGGCTGGGAATCAGACGGGGGGAATCAAAGGCGGGGAATCAGAGCTGGTGAATCAGAGGCAGGGAATCAGAGTTGTGGATTCAGATGCAGGGAATCAGATATGGGGAAACAGAGGCGGGGAATCAGAGGCGGGCAAGCAGAGGCGGGGAATTAAATATGGGGAATCAGAGGTGGGGAATCAGAGGTGGTGAATCAGAGATTGGGAATCACAGGCGGGGAATCAGAGGCAGGGAATAGAACGTGGGGAATCAGAGGCAGGGAATCAGAGCTGGGGAATCAGAGGCGGGGAATCAGATATGGGGAAACAGAGGCGGGAATCAGAGGCGGGGAAACAGAGGCGGGGAATCAGACATGGGGAATCGGATGCGGGGAATCAGAGGCGGGGAATCAGAGCTGGGGAATCAGAGGCGGGGAATCAGAGTTGGGGCATCAGAGGTGGGGAATTAGATATGGGGAAACAGAGGCGGGGAATCAGAGGTGGGGAAACAGAGGCGGGGAATCAGATATGGGGAATCAGAGGTGGGGAATCAGAGGCAGGGAATCAGATGTGCGGAATCAGAGATTGGGAATCAGAGGCAGGGTATCAGAATCAGAAGCGGGGAATCAGAGGCCGGGAATCAGAGGCCGGGAATCAGATGCTGGGAATAAGAGGCCGGGAATCAGAGGTGGGGAATCGGAGTCCGGGAATCAGAGATGGGCATTCAGAGGCGGGGAATGAGATATGGAGAATCAGAGGCGGGGAATCAGAGGCGGGGAAACAGAGGTGGGGAATCAGATATAGGGAATCAGAGGTGGCGAATCAAAGGCGGTGAATCAGAGATGGGGAATCAGAGGCGGGGAATCAGAGGCAGGGAATCAGATGCGGGGATTCAGAGGCGGGGAATCAGAGCTGGCGAATCAGAGGCGGGGAATCAGAGGTGGGCAATCAGAGCTGGGGAATCAGATATGGGGAATCAGAGGCGGGGAATCAGAGGCGGGGAAACAGAGGCGGTGAATCAGATATGGGGAATCAGAGGTGGGGAATCAGAGGTTGTGAATCAGAGATGTGGAATCAAGGCGGGGAATCAGAGGCAGGGAATCAGACGCGGGGAATCAGAGGCGGGGAATCAGAGGCGGGGAAACAGAGGCGGGGAATCAGATATGGGGAATCAGAGGTGGGGAATCAGGGGCAGGGAATCAGTGGCAGGGAATCAGAGGCGGGGAATCACAGGCGGGGAATCAGAGGCAGGGAATCAGACACGGGGAATCAGAGGCGGGCAATCAGAGATGGGGAATCAGAGGCGGGGAATCAGAGGCAGTGAATCGGACGCCGGGAATCAGACGCGGGGAATCAGAGCTGGGGAATCAGAGGCGGGGAATCAGAGTTGGGGAATCAGAGGCGGGGAATCAGATATGGGGAAATAGAGGCGGGGAATCAGATATGGGGAATCAGAGGTGTGGAATCAGAGGTTGGGAATCAGAGGCAGGGAATCAGAGGCGGGGAAACAGAGGCGGGGAATCAGATATGGGGAATCAGAGGTGGCGAATCAAAGGCGGTGAAACAGAGATGGGGAATCAGGGCAGGGAATCAGAGGCAGGGAATCAGAGCTAAGGGAAACAGAGGCGGGGAATCAGAGGCGGGGAAACAGAGGCGGGGAATCAGATATGGGGAATCAGAGGTGGGGAATCAGGGGCAGGGAATCAGTGGCAGGGAATCAGAGGCGGGGAATCACAGGCGGGGAATCAGAGGCAGGAAATCAGACACGGGGAATCACAGGCGGGGAATCAGAGATGGGGAATCAGAGGCAGGGAATCAGACGTGGGGAATCAGAGGCGGGGATTCAGAGCTGGGGAATCAGAGTCGGGGAATCAGAGTTGGGGAATCAGAGGCAGGGAATCAGATATGGGGAATCAGAGGCGGGGAATCAGAGGCGGGGAAACAGAGGCGGGGAATCAGATATGGGGAATCAGAGGTGGGGAATCAGGGGCAGGGAATCAGTGGCAGGGAATCAGAGGCGGGGAATCACAGGCGGGGAATCAGAGGCAGGGAATCAGACACGGGGAATCAGAGGCGGGGAATCAGAGATGGGGAATCAGAGGCGGGGAATCAGAGGCAGTGAATCGGACGCCGGGAATCAGAGGCGGGGTATCAGAGCTGGGGAATCAGAGGCGGGGAATCAGAGTTGGGGAATCAGAGGCGGGGAATCAGATATGGGGAAATAGAGGCGGGGAATCAGATATGGGGAATCAGAGGTGTGGAATCAGAGGTTGGGAATCAGAGGCAGGGAATCAGAGGCGGGGAAACAGAGGCGGGGAATCAGATATGGGGAATCAGAGGTGGCGAATCAAAGGCGGTGAAACAGAGGTGGGGAATCAGGGCAGGGAATCAGAGGCAGGGAATCAGAGCTAAGGGAAACAGAGGCGGGGAATCAGATATGGGGAATCAGAGGTGGGGAATCAGGGGCGGGGAATCAGTGGCAGGGAATCAGAGCTGGGGAATCAGAGGTGGGGAATCAGAGCTGGGGAAACAGAGGCGGGGAATCAGATATGGGGAATCAGAGGTGGGGAATCAGGGGCCGGGAATCAGTGGCAGGGAATCAGAGGCCGGGAATAAAAGGCGGGGATTCAGAGCTGGGGAATCAGAGGCGGGGAATCAGAGTTGGGGAATCAGAGGAGGGGAATCAGATATGGGGAAACAGAGGCCGGGAATCAGATGCAGGGAAACTGAGGCGGGGAATCAGATATGGGGAATCAGAGGTGGGGAATTAGAGGTTGCGAATCAGAGGCGGGGAATCAGAGGCGGGGAATCAGAGGCAGGGAATCGGATGTGCGGAATCAGAGATGGGTAATCAGAGGTGGGGATTCAGAGGTGGTGAATCAGAGAAGGGGAATCAGAGGCTGGGAATCAGAGGCAGGGAATCAGACGCAGGGAATCAGAGGCGGGGAATCATAGCTGGCGAATTAGAGGAGGGGAATCAGAGTTGGGGAATCAGAGGCGGGGAATCAGATATGGGGAAACAGAGGCGGGGAATCAGAGGCGGGGAAACAGAGGCGGGGAATCAGATATGGGGAATCAGAGGTGGGGAATCAGGGGCAGGGAATCAGTGGCAGGGAATCAGACGCGGGGAATCAGAGGCGGGGAATCAGAGGCAGGTAATCAGACACGGGGAATCAGAGGCGGGGAATCAGAGATGGGGAATCAGAGGCGGGGAATCAGAGGCAGGGAATAGGATGCCGGAAATCAGAGGCGGGAAATCAGAGCTGGGGAATCAGAGGCGGGGAATCAGAGTTTGGGAATCAGAGGCGGCGAATAAGATATGGGGAAATAGAGGCGGGGAATCAGATATGGGGAATCAGAGGCGGGGAATCAGATATGGGGAATCAGAGGCTGGGAATCAGAGGGGGGGAAACAGAGGCGGGGAATAAGATATGGGGAATCAGAGGTGGGGAATCAGGGGCGGGTAATCAGTGGCAGGGAATCAGAGGCGGGGAATCAGAGGCGGGGATTCAGAGGCAGGGAATCAGACACGGGGAATCAGAGGTGGGGAATCAGAGATGGGGAATCAGAGGCAGGGAATCAGACGCGGGGAATCAGAGGCGGGGAATCAGACATGGGGAATCGGATGCGTTGAATCAGAGGTGGGGAATCAGAGCTGGGGAATCAGAGGCGGGGAATCAGATTTGGGGCATCAGAGGTGGGGAATTAGATATGGGGAAACAGAGGCGGGGAATTAGAGGCCGGAAATCAGAGGCCGGGAATCAGATGCTGGGAATAAGAGGCCGGGAATCAGAGGTGGGGAATCAGAGTCCGGGAATCAGAGATGGGGATTCAGAGGCGTGGAATGAGATATGGAGAATCAGAGGCGGGGAATCAGAGGCGGGGAAACAGAGATGGGGAATCAGATATGGGGAATCAGAGGTGGCGAATCAAAGGCGGTGAATCAGGGATGGGGAAACAGAGGCTGGGAATCAGAGGCGGGGAAACAGAGGCAGGGAATCCGATATGGGGAATCAGAGGCGGGGAATCAGAGGTGGGGAATCATAGGCAGGGAATCGGATGTGCGGAATCAGAGATGGGGAATCAGAGGCCGGGAATCAGAGGTGGTGAATCAGAGATTTGGGAATCAGAGGCGGTGAATCAGAGGTGCGCAATCAGAGGCGGGGAATCAGATATGGGGAATCAGAGGCGGGGAATCAAAGGCGGGGAAACAGAGGCGGGGAATCAGATATGGGGAATCAGAGGTGGGGCATCAGAGGTTGTGAATCACAGATGGGGAATCAGAGGCGGGGAATCAGAGGCAGGGAATCAGACACGGGGAATCAGAGGCTGGGAATCAGAGATGGGGAATCAGAGGCGGGGAATCAGAGGCAGGGCATCGGATGCCGGGAATCAGAGGCGGGAAATCAGAGCTGGGGAATCAGAGGCGGGGAATCAGAGTTGGGGAATCAGAGGCGGCGAAGCAGATATGGGGAAATAGAGGCGGGGAATCAGATATGGGGAATCAGAGGCGTGGAATCAGATATGGGGAATCAGAGGCTGGGAATCAGAGGGGGGGAAACAGAGGCGGAGAATAAGATATGGGGAATCAGAGGTGGGGAATCAGGGGCGGGGAATCAGTGGCAGGGAATCAGAGTCGGGGATTCAGATGCGGGGAATCAGAGGCAGGGAATTAGACACGGGGAATCAGAGGTGGGGAATCAGAGATGGGGAATCAGAGGCGGGGAATCAGAGGCAGTGAATCCGACGCCGGGAATCAGAGGCGGGGAATCAGAGCTGGGGAATCAGAGGCGGGGAATCAGAGTTGGGGAATCAGAGGCTGGGAATCAGATATGGGGAAATAGAGGCGGGGAATCAGATATGGGGAATCAGAGGTGTGGAATCAGAGGTTGGGAATCAGAGGACGGGAATCAGAGGCGGGGAAACAGAGGCGGGGAATCAGATATGGGGAATCAGAGGTGGCGAATCAAAGGCGGTGAAACAGAGATGGGGAATCAGGGCAGGGAATCAGAGGCAGGGTATCAGAGCTAAGGGAAACAGAGGCGGGGAATCAGAGGCGAGGAAACAGAGGCGGGGAATCAGATATGGGGAATCAGAGGTGGGGAATCAGGGGCAGGGAATCAGAGGCGGGGAATCACAGGCGGGGAATCAGAGGCAGGGAATCAGACACGGGGAATCAGAGGCGGGGAATCAGAGATGGGGAATCAGAGGCGGGGAATCAGAGGCAGGGAATCAGACGCGGGGAATCAGAGGCGGGGATTCAGAGCTGGGGAATCAGAGTCGGGGAATCAGAGTTGGGGAATCAGAGGCAGGGAATCAGATATGGGGAATCAGAGGCGGGGAATCAGAGGCGGGGAAACAGAGGCGGGGAATCAGATATGGGGAATCAGAGGTGGCGAATCAAAGGCGGTGAAACAGAGATGGGGAATCAGGGCAGGGAATCAGAGGCAGGGAATCAGAGCTGGGGAAACAGAGGCGGGGAATCAGATATGGGGAATCAGAGGTGGGGAATCAGGGGCGGGGAATCAGTGGCAGGGAATCAGAGCTGGGGAATCAGAGGTGGGGAATCAGAGCTGGGGAAACAGAGGCGGGGAATAAGATATGGGGAATCAGAGGTGGGGAATCAGGGGCGGGGAATCAGTGGCAGGGAATCAGAGGCCGGGAATAAAAGGCGGGGAATCAGAGCTGGGGAATCAGAGGCGGGGAATCAGAGTTGGGGAATCAGAGGAGGGGAATCAGATATGGGGAAACAGAGGCCGGGAATCAGAGGCAGGGAATCAGAGGTGGGGAATCAGAGTCGGGGAATCAGAGGCAGGGAATCGGTTGTGCAGAATCAGAGATGGGGAATCAGATGTGGGGAATCAGAGGCAGTGAATCAGAGATGGGGAATCAGAGGCGGGGAATCAGAGGCAGGAAATCAGACAGGGATTCAGAGGCTGGGAATCAGACGGGGGGAATCAAAGGCGGGGAATCAGAGCTGGTGAATCAGAGGCAGGGAATCAGAGTTGGGGATTCAGAGGTGGGGAATCAGATATGGGGAAACAGAGGCGGGGAATGAGAGGCGGGCAAGCAGAGGCGGGGAATTAGATATGGGGAATCAGAGGTGGGAAATCAGAGGTGGTGAATCAGAGATGGGGAATCACAGGCGGGGAATCAGAGGCAGCGAATAGAACGCGGGGAATCAGAGGCTGGGATCAGAGCTGGGGAATCAGAGGCGGGGAATCAGATATGGGGAAACAGAGGCGGGGAATCAGAGGCGGGGAAACAGAGGCGGGGAATCAGACATGGGGAATCGGATGCGGGGAATCAGAGGCGGGGAATCAGAGCTGGGGAATCAGAGGTGGGGAATCAGAGTTGGGGCATCAGAGGTGGGGAATTAGATATGGGGAAACAGAGGCGGGGAATCAGAGGCGGGGAAACAGAGGCGGGGAATCAGATATGGGGAATCAGAGGTGGGGAATCAGCGGCAGCGAATCAGATGTGCGGAATCAGAGATGGGGAATCAGAGGCAGGGAATCAGAATCAGAAGCGGGAATCAGAGGCCGGGAATCAGAGGCCGGGAATCAGATGCTGGGAATAAGAGGCCGGGAATCAGAGGTGGGGATTCAGAGTCTGGGAATCAGAGATGGGGATTCAGAGGCGGGGAATGAGATATGGAGAATCAGAGGCGGGGAATCAGAGGCGGGGAAACAGAGGTGGGGAATCAGATATGGGGAATCAGAGGTGGCGAATCAAAGGCGGTGAATCAGAGATGGGGAATCAGAGGCGGGGAATCAGAGGCAGGGAATCAGATGCGGGGATTCAGAGGCGGGGATTCAGAGCTGGCGAATCATAGGCGGGGAATCAGAGGTGGGCAATCAGAGCCGGGGAATCAGATATGGGGAATCAGAGGCGGGGAAACAGAGACGGGGAATGAGATATGGGGAATCAGAGGTGGGGAATCAGAGGTTGTGAATCAGAGATGGGGAATCAAGGCGGGGAATCAGAGGGAGGGAATCAGACGCGGGGAATCAGAGGCGGGGATTCAGAGCTGGGGAATCAGAGGCGGGGAATCAGAGTTGGGGAATCAGAGGCAGGGAATCAGATATGGGGAATCAGAGGCGGGGAATCAGAGGCGGGGAAACAGAGGCGGGGAATCAGATATGGGGAATCAGAGGTGGGGAATCAGGGGCAGGGAATCTGTGGCAGGGAATCAGAGGCGAGGAATCTGAGCCGGGGAATCAGAGGCAGGGAATCAGACACGGGGAATCAGAGGCGGGGAATCAGAGATGGTGAATCAGAGGCGGGGAATCAGAGGCAGGGAATCGGACGTCGGGAATCAGAGGCGGGGAATCAGAGCTGGGGAATCAGAGGCGGGGAATCAGAGTTGGGGAATCAGAGGCGGGGAATCAGATATGGGGAAATAGAGGCGGGGAATCAGATATGGGGAATCAGAGGTGTGGAATCAGAGGTTGGGAATCAGAGGCAGGGAATCAGAGGCGGGGAAACAGAGGCGGGGAATCAGATATGGGGAATCAGAGGTGGCGAATCAAAGGCGCTGAAACAGAGATGGGGAATCAGGGCAGGGAATCAGAGGCAGGGAATCAGAGCTGGGGAAACAGAGGCGGGGAATCAGATATGGGGAATCAGAGGTGGGGAATCAGGGGCGGGGAATCAGTGGCAGGGAATCAGAGCTGGGGAATCAGAGGTGGGGAATCAGAGCTGGGGAAACAGAGGCGGGGAATAAGATATGGGGAATCAGAGGTGTGGGAATCAGGGGCGGGGAATCAGTGGCAGGGAATCAGAGGCCGGGAATAAAAGGCGGGGTATCAGAGCTGGGGAATCAGAGGCGGGGAATCAGAGTTGGGGAATCAGAGGAGGGGAATCAGATATGGGGAAACAGAGGCCGGGAATCAGAGGCAGGGAAACAGAGGCGGGGAATCAGATATGGGGAATCAGACGTGGGGAATTTGAGGTTGCGAATCAGAGGCGGGGAATCAGAGGCGGGGAATCAGAGGCAGGGAATCGGATGTGCGGAATCAGAGATGGGGAATCAGAGGTGGGGATTCAGAGGTGGTGAATCAGAAAAGGGGAATCAGAGGCTGGGAATCAGAGGCAGGGAATCAGACGCAGGGAATCAGAGGCGGGGAATCAGAGGCGGGGAATCATAGCTGGCGAATTAGAGGAGGGGATTCAGAGTTGGGGAATCAGATATGGGGAATCAGAGGTGGGGAATCAGAGGCAGGGAATCAGATGTGCGGAATCAGAGATGGGGAATCAGAGGCAGGGAATCAGAATCAGAAGCAGGGAATCAGAGGCCGGGAATCAGAGGCCGGAATCAGATGCTGGGAATCAGAGGCCTGGAATCAGAGGCGGGGAATCAGAGGCAGGGAATCTGATGCGGGGAATCAGAGGCGGGGAATCAGAGCTGGGGAATCAGAGGCAGGGTATTAGAGTTGGGGAATCAGAGGCGGGGAATCAGATATGGGGAAAAAGAGGTGGGGAATCAGAGGCGGGGAAACAGAGGCAGGGAATCAGATATGGGGAATCAGAGGCGGGAATCAGAGGTGGGGAATCATAGGCAGGGAATCGGATGTGCGGAATCAGAGATGGGGAATCAGAGGCCGGGAATGAGAGGTGGTGAATCAGATATGGGGAATCAGAGGCGGGGAATCAGAGGCAGTGAATCAGACGCGGGGAATCAGAGGTGGGCAATCAGAGGCGGGGAATCAGATATGGGGAATCAGAGGCGGGGAATCAGAGGCGGGGAAACAGAGGCGGGGAATCAGATATGGGGAATCAGAGGTGGGGCATCAGAGGTTGTGAATCACAGATGGGGAATTAGAGGCGGGGAATCAGAGGCAGGGAATCAGACTCGGGGAATCAGAGTCGGGGATTCAGAGCTGGGGAATCAGAAGCGGGGAATCAGAGTTGGGGAATCAGAGGCGGGGAATCAGATATGGGGAATCAGAGGCAGGGAATCAGAGGCGGGGAATCAGAGGCAGGGAATCAGGCGCGGGGAATCTGAGGCGGGGAATCAGAGCTGGGGAATCAGAGGTGGGGAATCAGAGCTGGGGAATCAGAGGTGGGGAATCAGAGTTGGGGCATCAGAGGTGGGGAATTAGATATGGGGAAACAGAGGCGGGGAATCAGAGGCGGGGAAACAGAGGCGGGGAATCAGATATGGGGAATCAGAGGTGGGGAATCAGAGGCAGGGAATCAGATGTGCGGAATCAGAGATGGGGAATCAGAGGCAGGGAATCAGAATCAGAAGCGGGGAATCAGAGGCCGGGAATCAGAGGCCGGGAATCAGATATGGGGAATCAGAGGCGGGAATCAGAGGTGGGGAATCATAGGCAGGGAATCGGATGAGCGGAATCAGAGATGGGGAATCAGAGGCCGGGAATGAGAGGTGGTGAATCAGCTATGGGGAATCAGAGGTGGGGATTCAGAGTCTGGGAATCAGAGATGGGGATTCAGAGGCGGGGAATGAGATATGGAGAATCAGAGGCGGGGAATCAGAGGCGGGGAAACAGAGGTGGGGAATCAGATATGGGGAATCAGAGGTGGCGAATCAAAGGCGGTGAATCAGAGATGGGGAATCAGAGGCGGGGAATCAGAGGCAGGGAATCAGATGCGGGGATTCAGAGGCGGGGAATCAGAGCTGGCTAATCATAGGCGGGGAATCAGAGGTGGGCAATCAGAGCCGGGGAATCAGATATGGGGAATCAGAGGCGGGGAAACAGAGGCGGGGAATCAGATATGGGGAATCAGAGGTGGGGAATCAGAGGTTGTGAATCAGAGATGGGGAATCAAGGCGGGGAATCAGAGGGAGGGAATCAGACGCGGGGAATCAGAGGCGGGGATTCAGAGCTGGGGAATCAGAGGCGGGGAATCAGAGTTGGGGAATCAGAGGCAGGGAATCAGATATGGGGAATCAGAGGTGGGGAATCAGAGGCGGGGAAACAGAGGCGGGGAATCAGATATGGGGAATCAGAGGTGGGGAATCAGGGGCAGGGAATCAGTGGCAGGGAATCAGAGGCGGGGAATCTGAGCCGGGCAATCAGAGGCAGGGAATCAGACACGGGGAATCAGAGGCGGGGAATCAGAGATGGTGAATCAGAGGCGGGGAATCAGAGGCAGGGAATCGGACGCCGGGAATCAGAGGCGGGGAATCAGAGCTGGGGAATCAGAGGCGGGGAATCAGAGTTGGGGAATCAGAGGCGGGGAATCAGATATGGGGAAATAGAGGCGGGGAATCAGATATGGGGAATCAGAGGTGTGGAATCAGAGGTTGGGAATCAGAGGCAGGGAATCAGAGGCGGGGAAACAGAGGCGGGGAATCAGATATGGGGAATCAGAGTTGGCGAATCAAAGGCGGTGAAACAGAGATGGGGAATCAGGGCAGGGAATCAGAGGCAGGGAATCAGAGGTGGGGAAACAGAGGCGGGGAATCAGATATGGGGAATCAGAGGTGGGGAATCAGGGGCGGGGAATCAGTGGCAGGGAATCAGAGCTGGGGAATCAGAGGTGGGGAATCAGAGCTGGGGAAACAGAGGCGGGGAATCAGATATGGGGAATCAGAGGTGGGGAATCAGGGGCGGGGAATCAGTGGCAGGGAATCAGAGGCCGGGAATAAAACGCGGGGAATCAGAGCTGGGGAATCAGAGGCGGGGAATCAGAGTTGGGGAATCAGAGGAGGGGAATCAGATATGGGAAAACAGAGGCCGGGAATCAGAGGCAGGGAAACAGAGGCGGGGAATCAGATATGGGGAATCAGAGGTGGGGAATTTGAGGTTGCGAATCAGAGGCGGGGAATCAGAGGCGGGGAATCAGAGGCAGGGAATCGGATGTGCGGAATCAGAGATGGGGAATCAGAGGTGGGGATTCAGAGGTGGTGAATCAGAAAAAGGGGAATCAGAGGCTGGGAATCAGAGGCAGGGAATCAGACGCAGGGAATCAGAGGCGGGGAATCAGAGGCGGGGAATCATAGCTGGCGAATTAGAGGAGGGGAATCAGAGTTGGGGAATCAGATATGGGGAATCAGAGGTGGGGAATCAGAGGCAGGGAATCAGATGTGCGGAATCAGAGATGGGGAATCAGAGGCAGGGAATCAGAATCAGAAGCAGGGAATCAGAGGCCGGGAATCAGAGGCCGGAATCAGATGCTGGGAATCAGAGGCCTGGAATCAGAGGCGGGGAATCAGAGGCAGGGAATCTGATGCGGGGAATCAGAGGCGGGGAATCAGAGCTGGGGAATCAGAGGCAGGGTATTAGAGATGGGGAATCAGAGGCGGGGAATCAGATATGGGGAAACAGAGGTGGGGAATCAGAGGCGGGAAACAGAGGCAGGGAATCAGATATGGGGAATCAGAGGCGGGAATCAGAGGTGGGGAATCATAGGCAGGGAATCGGATGTGCGGAATCAGAGATGGGGAATCAGAGGGCGGGAATGAGAGGTGGTGAATCAGATATGGGGAATCAGAGGCGGGGAATCAGAGGCAGTGAATCAGACGCGGGGAATCAGAGGTGGGCAATCAGAGGCGGGGAATCAGATATGGGGAATCAGAGGCGGGGAATCAGAGGCGGGGAAACAGAGGCGGGGAATCAGATATTGGGAATCAGAGGTGGGGCATCAGAGGTTGTGAATCACAGATGGGGAATTAGAGGCGGGGAATCAGAGGCAGGGAGTCAGACTCGGGGAATCAGAGTCGGGGATTCAGAGCTGGGGAATCAGAAGCGGGGAATCAGAGTTGGGGAATCAGAGGCGGGGAATCAGATATGGGGAATCAGAGGCAGGGAATCAGAGGTGGGGAATCAGAGGCAGGGAATCAGACGCGGGGAATCTGAGGCGGGGAATCAGAGCTGGGGAATCAGATGTGGGGAATCAGAGTTGGGGAATCAGAGGCAGGGAATTGGATGTGCGGAATCAGAGATGGGGAATCAGAGGTGGGAAATCAGAGGCGGTGAATCAGAGATGGGGAATCAGAGGCGGGGAATCAGAGGCAGGAAATCAGACACGGGGATTCAGAGGCTGGGAATCAGACGGGGTGAATCAAAGGCGGGGAATCAGAGCTGGGGAATCTGAGGCAGGGAATCAGAGTTGGGGATTCAGAGGCGGGGAATCAGATATGGGGAAACAGGCGGGGAATCAGAGGCGGGGAATCAGAGTTGGGGAATCAGAGGCAGGGAATCAGATATGGGGAATCAGAGGCGGGGAATCAGAGGCGGGGAAACAGAGGCGGGGAATCAGATATGGGGAATCAGAGGTGGGGAATCAGGGGCAGGGAATCAGTGGCAGGGAATCAGAGGCGGGGAATCTGAGCCGGGCAATCAGAGGCAGGGAATCAGACACGGGGAATCAGAGGCGGGGAATCAGAGATGGTGAATCAGAGGCGGGGAATCAGAGGCAGGGAATCGGACGCCGGGAATCAGAGGCGGGGAATCAGAGCTGGGGAATCAGAGGCGGGGAATCAGAGTTGGGGAATCAGAGGCGGGGAATCAGATATGGGGAAATAGAGGCGGGGAATCAGATATGGGGAATCAGAGGTGTGGAATCAGAGGTTGGGAATCAGAGGCAGGGAATCAGAGGCGGGGAAACTGAGGCGGGGAATCAGATATGGGGAATCAGAGTTGGCGAATCAAAGGCGGTGAAACAGAGATGGGGAATCAGGGCAGGGAATCAGAGGCAGGGAATCAGAGGTGGGGAAACAGAGGCGGGGAATCAGATATGGGGAATCAGAGGTGGGGAATCAGGTGCGGGGAATCAGTGGCAGGGAATCAGAGCTGGGGAATCAGAGGTGGGGAATCAGAGCTGGGGAAACAGAGGCGGGGAATCAGATATGGGGAATCAGAGGTGGGGAATCAGGGGCGGGGAATCAGTGGCAGGGAATCAGAGGCCGGGAATAAAAGGCGGGGAATCAGAGCTGGGGAATCAGAGGCGGGGAATCAGAGTTGGGGAATCAGAGGAGGGGAATCAGATATGGGAAAACAGAGGCCGGGAATCAGAGGCAGGGAAACAGAGGCGGGGAATCAGATATGGGGAATCAGAGGTGGGGAATTTGAGGTTGCGAATCAGAGGCAGGGAATCAGAGGCGGGGAATCAGAGGCAGGGAATCGGATGTGCGGAATCAGAGATGGGGAATCAGAGGTGGGGATTCAGAGGTGGTGAATCAGAAAAGGGGAATCAGAGGCTGGGAATCAGAGGCAGGGAATCAGACGCAGGGAATCAGAGGCGGGGAATCAGAGGCGGGGAATCATAGCTGGCGAATTAGAGGAGGGGAATCAGAGTTGGGGAATCAGATATGGGGAATCAGAGGTGGGGAATCAGAGGCAGGGAATCAGATGTGCGGAATCAGAGATGGGGAATCAGAGGCAGGGAATCAGAATCAGAAGCAGGGAATCAGAGGCCGGGAATCAGAGGCCGGAATCAGATGCTGGGAATCAGAGGCCTGGAATCAGAGGCGGGGAATCAGAGGCAGGGAATCTGATGCGGGGAATCAGAGGCGGGGAATCAGAGCTGGGGAATCAGAGGCAGGGTATTAGAGATGGGGAATCAGAGGCGGGGAATCAGATATGGGGAAACAGAGGTGGGGAATCAGAGGCGGGGAAACAGAGGCAGGGAATCAGATATGGGGAATCAGAGGCGGGAATCAGAGGTGGGGAATCATAGGCAGGGAATCGGATGTGCGGAATCAGAGATGGGGAATCAGAGGGCGGGAATGAGAGGTGGTGAATCAGATATGGGGAATCAGAGGCGGGGAATCAGAGGCAGTGAATCAGACGCGGGGAATCAGAGGTGGGTAATCAGAGGCGGGGAATCAGATATGGGGAATCAGAGGCGGGGAATCAGAGGCGGGGAAACAGAGGCGGGGAATCAGATATGGGGAATCAGAGGTGGGGCATCAGAGGTTGTGAATCACAGATGGGGAATTAGAGGCGGGGAATCAGAGGCAGGGAGTCAGACTCGGGGAATCAGAGTCGGGGATTCAGAGCTGGGGAATCAGAAGCGGGGAATCAGAGTTGGGGAATCAGAGGCGGGGAATCAGATATGGGGAATCAGAGGCAGGGAATCAGAGGTGGGGAATCAGAGGCAGGGAATCAGACGCGGGGAATCTGAGGCGGGGAATCAGAGCTGGGGAATCAGATGTGGGGAATCAGAGTTGGGGAATCAGAGGCAGGGAATTGGATGTGCGGAATCAGAGATGGGGAATCAGAGGTGGGAAATCAGAGGCGGTGAATCAGAGATGGGGAATCAGAGGCGGGGAATCAGAGGCAGGAAATCAGACACGGGGATTCAGAGGCTGGGAATCAGATGGGGTGAATCAAAGGCGGGGAATCAGAGCTGGGGAATCTGAGGCAGGGAATAAGAGTTGGGGATTCAGAGGCGGGGAATCAGATATGGGGAATCAGAGGTGGGGAATCAGAGGTGGTGAATCAGAGATGGGGAATCAGAGGCGGGGAATCAGAGGCAGGGAATCGGACGCCGGGAATCAGAGGCGGGGAATCAGAGCTGGGGAATCAGAGGCGGGGAATCAGAGGTGGTGAATCAGAGATGGGCAATCAGAGGCGGGGAATCAGAGGCAGGGAATCGGACGCCGGGAATCAGAGGCGGGGAATCAGAGCTGGGGAAACAGAGGCGGGGAATCAGATATGGGGAATCAGAGGTGGGGAATCAGGGGCGGGGAATCAGTGGCAGGGAATCAGAGGCCGGGAATAAAAGGCGGGGAATCAGAGCTGGGGAATCAGAGGTGGGGAATCAGAGTTGGGGAATCAGAGGAGGGGAATCAGATATGGGGAAACAGAGGCCGGGAATAAGAGGCAGAATAACAGAGGCGGGGAATCAGATATGGGGAATCAGAGGTGGGGAATTAGAGGTTGCGAATCAGAGGCGGGGAAACAGAGGCGGGGAATCAAATATAGGGAATCAGAGGTGGAAAATCACAGGTTGTGAATCAGAGATGGGGAATCAAGGCGGGGAATCAGAGGCAGGGAATCAGACGCGGGGAATCAGAGGCGGGGATTCAGAGCTGGGGAATCAGAGGCGGTGAATCAGAGTTGGGGAATCAGAGGCAGGGAATCAGATATGGGGAATCAGTGGCGGGGAATCAGAGGCGGGGAAACAGAGGCGGGGAATCAGATATGGGGAATCAGAATTGGGGAATCAGGGGCAGGGAATCAGTGGCAGGGAATCAGAGGCGGGGAATCAGAGGCGGGGAATCAGAGGCAGGGAATCAGACACGGGGAATCGGAGGCGGGGAATCAGAGATGGGGAATCAGAGGCAGGGAATCAGATGTGCGGAATCAGAGATGGGGAATCAGAGGCAGGGAATCAGAATCAGAAGCAGGGAATCAGAGGCCGGGAATCAGAGGCCGGAATCAGATGCTGGGAATCAGAGGCCTGGAATCAGAGGCGGGGAATCAGAGGCAGGGAATCTGATGCGGGGAATCAGAGGCGGGGAATCAGAGCTGGGGAATCAGAGGCAGGGTATTAGAGATGGGGAATCAGAGGCGGGGAATCAGATATGGGGAAACAGAGGTGGGGAATCAGAGGCGGGGAAACAGAGGCAGGGAATCAGATATGGGGAATCAGAGGCGGGAATCAGAGGTGGGGAATCATAGGCAGGGAATCGGATGTGCGGAATCAGAGATGGGGAATCAGAGGGCGGGAATGAGAGGTGGTGAATCAGATATGGGGAATCAGAGGCGGGGAATCAGAGGCAGTGAATCAGACGCGGGGAATCAGAGGTGGGCAATCAGAGGCGGGGAATCAGATATGGGGAATCAGAGGCGGGGAATCAGAGGCGGGGAAACAGAGGCGGGGAATCAGATATGGGGAATCAGAGGTGGGGCATCAGAGGTTGTGAATCACAGATGGGGAATTAGAGGCGGGGAATCAGAGGCAGGGAGTCAGACTCGGGGAATCAGAGTCGGGGATTCAGAGCTGGGGAATCAGAAGCGGGGAATCAGAGTTGGGGAATCAGAGGCGGGGAATCAGATATGGGGAATCAGAGGCAGGGAATCAGAGGTGGGGAATCAGAGGCAGGGAATCAGACGCGGGGAATCTGAGGCGGGGAATCAGAGCTGGGGAATCAGATGTGGGGAATCAGAGTTGGGGAATCAGAGGCAGGGAATTGGATGTGCGGAATCAGAGATGGGGAATCAGAGGTGGGAAATCAGAGGCGGTGAATCAGAGATGGGGAATCAGAGGCGGGGAATCAGAGGCAGGAAATCAGACACGGGGATTCAGAGGCTGGGAATCAGATGGGGTGAATCAAAGGCGGGGAATCAGAGCTGGGGAATCTGAGGCAGGGAATAAGAGTTGGGGATTCAGAGGCGGGGAATCAGATATGGGGAATCAGAGGTGGGGAATCAGAGGTGGTGAATCAGAGATGGGGAATCAGAGGCGGGGAATCAGAGGCAGGGAATCGGACGCCGGGAATCAGAGGCGGGGAATCAGAGCTGGGGAATCAGAGGCGGGGAATCAGAGGTGGTGAATCAGAGATGGGCAATCAGAGGCGGGGAATCAGAGGCAGGGAATCGGACGCCGGGAATCAGAGGCGGGGAATCAGAGCTGGGGAAACAGAGGCGGGGAATCAGATATGGGGAATCAGAGGTGGGGAATCAGGCGCGGGGAATCAGTGGCAGGGAATCAGAGGCCGGGAATAAAAGGCGGGGAATCAGAGCTGGGGAATCAGAGGTGGGGAATCAGAGTTGGGGAATCAGAGGAGGGGAATCAGATATGGGGAAACAGAGGCCGGGAATCAGAGGCAGAATAACAGAGGCGGGGAATCAGATATGGGGAATCAGAGGTGGGGAATTAGAGGTTGCGAATCAGAGGCGGGGAAACAGAGGCGGGGAATCAAATATAGGGAATCAGAGGTGGGGAATCACAGGTTGTGAATCAGAGATGGGGAATCAAGGCGGGGAATCAGAGGCAGGGAATCAGACGCGGGGAATCAGAGGCGGGGATTCAGAGCTGGGGAATCAGAGGCGGTGAATCAGAGTTGGGGAATCAGAGGCAGGGAATCAGATATGGGGAATCAGTGGCGGGGAATCAGAGGCGGGGAAACAGAGGCGGGGAATCAGATATGGGGAATCAGAATTGGGGAATCAGGGGCAGGGAATCAGTGGCAGGGAATCAGAGGCGGGGAATCAGAGGCGGGGAATCAGAGGCAGGGAATCAGACACGGGGAATCGGAGGCGGGGAATCAGAGATGGGGAATCAGAGGCGGGGAATCAGAGGCAGGGAATCGGACTCCGGGAATCAGAGTCGGGGAATCAGAGCTGGGGTATCAGAGGCGGGGAATCAGAGTTGGGGAATCAGAGGCTGCGAATCAGATATGGGGAAATAGAGGCGGGGAATCAGATATGGGGAATCAGAGGTGTGGAATCAGAGGTTGGGAATCAGAGGCAGGGAATCAGAGTCGGGGAAACAGAGGCGGGGAATCAGATATGGGGAATCAGAGGTGGCGAATCAAAGGCGGTGAAACAGAGATGGGGAATCAGGGCAGGGAATCAGAGGCAGGGAATCAAACACGGGGAATCAGAGCTGGGGAATCAGAGGCGGGGAATCAGAGTTGGGAATCAGAGGCGGGGAATCAGAGGCGGGGAAACAGAGGAGGGGAATCAGATATGGGGAATCAGAGGTGGGGAATCCGAGGTTGGGAATCAGAGGCAGGGAATCAGAGGCGGGGTATCAGAGGCGGGGAATCAGAGGAAGGGAATCAGATGTGCGGAATCGGAGATGGGGAATCAGAGGCAGGGAATCAGAGGCGGGGAATCAGAGGCGGGGAATCAGAGGCCGGGAATCAGATATGGGAAAACAGAGGCTGGGAATCCGAGGCGGGGAAACAGAGGCGGGGAATCAGATATGGGGAATCAGAGGTGGGGAATCAGAGGTTGGGAATCAGAGGCAGGGAATCAGAGGCTTGGAATCAGATGCAGGGAATCAGATGTGGGGAATCAGAGGCGGGGAATCAGAGCTGGGGAATCAGAGGTGGGGAATCAGATTTGGGGAATCAGAGGCGGGGACTTAGATATTGGGAAACAGAGGCGGGGAATCAGAGGCGGGGAAACCCAGGCGGGGAATCAGATATGGGGAATCAGAGGTGGGGAATGAGAGGCAAGGAATCAGATGTGCGGAATCAGAGATGGGGAATCAGAGGCAGTGAATCAGAATCAGAAGCAGGGAATCAGAGGCCGGGAATCAGAGGCCGGAATCAGATGCTGGGAATCAGAGGCCTGGAATCAGAGGCGGGGAATCAGAGGCAGGGAATCAGATGCGGGGAATCAGAGGCGGGGAATCAGAGCTGGGGAATCAGAGGTGGGGTATTCGAGTTGGGGAATCAGAGGCGGGGAATCAGATATGGGGAAACAGAGGTGGGGAATCAGAGGCGGGGAAACAGAGGCAGGGAATCAGATATGGGGAATCAGAGGTGGGGAATCAGAGATGGGGAATCAGAGGCGGTGAATCAGAGATGGGGAATCAGAGGCGGGGAATCAGAGGCAGGAAATCAGACACGGGGATTCAGAGGCTGGGAATCAGACGGGGGGAATCAAAGGCGGGGAATCATAGCTGGGGAATCAGAGGCAGGGAATCAGAGGCGGGGAATCAGATATGGGGAATCAGAGGCTGGGATTCAGAGGCGGGGAATCAGAGGCAGGGAATCAGACACGGGGAATCAGAGGTGGGGAATCAGAGATGGGGAATCAGAGGCGGGGAATCAGAGGCAGGGAATCAGACGCGGGGAATCTGAGGCGGGGAATCAGAGCTGGGGAATCAGAGGTGGGGAATCAGAGTTGGGGAATCAGAGGCAGGGAATCGGATGTGCGGAATCAGAGATGGGGAATCAGATGTGGGGAATCAGAGGAATCAGAGATGGGGAATCAGAGGCGGGGAATCAGAGGCAGGAAATCAGACACGGGGATTCAGAGGCTGGGAATCAGACGGGGGGAATCAAAGGCGGGGAATCAGAGCTGGGGAATCAGAGGCAGGGAATCAGAGTTGGGGATTCAGAGACGGGGAATCAGATATGGGGAAACAGAGGCGGGGAATCAGAGGCGGGCAAACAGAGGCGGGGAATTAGATATGGGGAATCAGAGGTGGGGAATCAGAGGTGGTGAATCAGTGATGGGGAATCACAGGCGGGGAATCAGAGGCAGGGAATAGAACGCAGGGAATCAGACGCAGGGAATCAGAGCTGGGGAATCAGAGGCGGGGAATCATAGCTGGGAATCAGAGGCGGGGAATCAGATATGGGGAAACAGAGGCGGGGAATCAGAGGCGGGGAAACAGAGGCGGGGAATCAGATATGGGGAATCGGATGCGGGGAATCAGAGGCGGGGAATCAGAGCTGGGGAAACAGAGGCGGGGAATCAGAGTTGGGGCATCAGAGGTGGGGAATTAGATATAGGGAAACAGAGGCGGGGAATCAGAGGCGGGGAAACAGAGGCGGGGAATCAGATATGGGGAATCAGAGGTGGGGAATCAGAGGCAGGGAATCAGATGTGCGGAATCAGAGATGGGGAATCAGAGGCAGGGAATCAGAATCAGAAGCGGGGAATCAGAGGCCGGGAATCAGAGGCCGGGAATCAGATGCTGGGAATAAGAGGCCGGGAATCAGAGGTGGGGAATCAGAGTCCGGGAATCAGAGATGGGGATTCAGAGGCGGGGAATGAGATATGGAGAATCAGAGGCGGGGAATCAGAGGCCTAGAAACAGAGGTGGGGAATCAGATATGGGGAATCAGAGGTGGCGAATCAAAGGCGGTGAATCAGAGATGGGGAATCAGAGGCGGGGAATCAGAGGCAGGGAATCAGATGCGGGGAATCAGAGGCGGGGAATCAGAGCTGGCGAATCAGAGGCGGGGAATCAGAGGTGGGCAATCAGAGGCGGGGAATCAGATATGGGGAATCAGAGGCGGGGAATCAGAGGCGGGGAAACAGAGGCGGGGAATCAAATATAGGGAATCAGAGGTGGGGAATCAGAGGTTGTGAATCAGAGATGGGGAATCAAGGCGGGGAATCAGAGGCAGGGAATCAGACAAGGGGAATCAGAGGCGGGGATTCAGAGCTGGGGAATCAGAGGCAGGGAATCAGAGTTGGGGAATCAGAGGCAGGGAATCAGATATGGGGAATCAGAGGCGGGGATTCAGAGCTGGGGAATCAGAGGCAGGGAATCAGAGTTGGGGAATCAGAGGCAGGGAATCAGATATGGGGAATCAGAGGCGGGGAATCAGAGTCGGGGAAACAGAGGCGGGGAATCAGATATGGGGAATCAGAGGTGGGGAATCAGGGGCAGGGAGTCAGTTGCAGGGAATCAGAGGCGGGGAATCAGAGGCGGGGAATCAGAGGCAGGGAATCAGACACGGGGAATCAGAGGCGGGGAATCAGAGATGGGGAATCAGAGGCGGGGAATCAGAGGCAGGGAATCGGACGCCGGGAATCAGAGTCGGGGAATCAGAGCTGGGGAATCAGAGGCGGGGAATCAGAGTTGGGGAATCAGAGGCAGGGATTCAGATATGGGGAAATAGAGGCGGGGAATCAGATATGGGGAATCAGAGGTGTGGAATCAGAGGTTGGGAATCAGAGGAAGGGAATCAGAGTCGGGGAATCAGAGCTGGGGAATCAGAGGCGGGGAATCAGAGTTGGGGAATCAGAGGCAGGGATTCAGATATGGGGAAATAGAGGCGGGGAATCAGATATGTGGAATCAGAGGTGGCGAATCAAAGGCGGTGAAACAGAGATGGGGAATCAGGGCAGGGAATCAGAGGCAGGGAATCAAACACGGGGAATCAGAGCTGGGGAATCAGAGGTGGGGAATCAGAGTTGGGAATCAGAGGCGGGGAATCAGAGTCGGGGAAACAGAGGCGGTGAATCAGAGGCGGGGAAACAGAGGCGGGGAATCAGAGGTGGTGAATCAGAGATGGGGAATCAGAGGCTGGGAATCAGAGGCAGGGAATCGGACGCCGGGAATCAGAGGCGGGGAATCAGAGCTGGGGAAACAGAGGCGGGGAATCAGATATGGGGAATCAGAGGTGGGGAATCAGGGGCGGGGAATCAGTGGCAGGGAATCAGAGGCCGGGAATAAAAGGCGGGGAATCAGAGCTGGGGAATCAGAGGTGGGGAATCAGAGTTGGGGAATCAGAGGAGGGGAATCAGATATGGGGAAACAGAGGCCGGGAATCAGAGGCAGTGAATCAGACGCGGGGAATCAGAGGTGGGCAATCAGAGGCGGGGAATCAGATATGGGGAATCAGAGGCGGGGAATCAGAGGCGGGGAAACAGAGGCGGGGAATCAGATATGGGGAATCAGAGGTGGGGCATCAGAGGTTGTGAATCACAGATGGGGAATTAGAGGCGGGGAATCAGAGGCAGGGAGTCAGACTCGGGGAATCAGAGTCGGGGATTCAGAGCTGGGGAATCAGAAGCGGGGAATCAGAGTTGGGGAATCAGAGGCGGGGAATCAGATATGGGGAATCAGAGGCAGGGAATCAGAGGTGGGGAATCAGAGGCAGGGAATCAGACGCGGGGAATCTGAGGCGGGGAATCAGAGCTGGGGAATCAGATGTGGGGAATCAGAGTTGCGGAATCAGAGGCAGGGAATTGGATGTGCGGAATCAGAGATGGGGAATCAGAGGTGGGAAATCAGAGGCGGTGAATCAGAGATGGGGAATCAGAGGCGGGGAATCAGAGGCAGGAAATCAGACACGGGGATTCAGAGGCTGGGAATCAGACGGGGTGAATCAAAGGCGGGGAATCAGAGCTGGGGAATCTGAGGCAGGGAATCAGAGTTGGGGATTCAGAGGCGGGGAATCAGATATGGGGAAACAGGCGGGGAATCAGAGGCGGGGAATCAGAGTTGGGGAATCAGAGGCAGGGAATCAGATATGGGGAATCAGAGGCGGGGAATCAGAGGCGGGGAAACAGAGGCGGGGAATCAGATATGGGGAATCAGAGGTGGGGAATCAGGGGCAGGGAATCAGTGGCAGGGAATCAGAGGCGGGGAATCCGAGCCGGGCAATCAGAGGCAGGGAATCAGACACGGGGAATCAGAGGCGGGGAATCAGAGATGGTGAATCAGAGGCGGGGAATCAGAGGCAGGGAATCGGACGCCGGGAATCAGAGGCGGGGAATCAGAGCTGGGGAATCAGAGGCGGGGAATCAGAGTTGGGGAATCAGAGGCGGGGAATCAGATATGGGGAAATAGAGGCGGGGAATCAGATATGGGGAATCAGAGGTGTGGAATCAGAGGTTGGGAATCAGAGGCAGGGAATCAGAGGCGGGGAAACAGAGGCGGGGAATCAGATATGGGGAATCAGAGTTGGCGAATCAAAGGCGGTGAAACAGAGATGGGGAATCAGGGCAGGGAATCAGAGGCAGGGAATCAGAGGTGGGGAAACAGAGGCGGGGAATCAGATATGGGGAATCAGAGGTGGGGAATCAGGGGCGGGGAATCAGTGGCAGGGAATCAGAGCTGGGGAATCAGAGGTGGGGAATCAGAGCTGGGGAATCAGAGGCGGGGAATCAGATATGGGGAATCAGAGGTGGGGAATCAGGGGCGGGGAATCAGTGGCAGGGAATCAGAGGCCGGGAATAAAAGGCGGGGAATCAGAGCTGGGGAATCAGAGGCGGGGAATCAGAGTTGGGGAATCAGAGGAGGGGAATCAGATATGGGAAAACAGAGGCCGGGAATCAGAGGCAGGGAAACAGAGGCGGGGAATCAGATATGGGGAATCAGAGGTGGGGAATTTGAGGTTGCGAATCAGAGGCGGGGAATCAGAGGCGGGGAATCAGAGGCAGGGAATCGGATGTGCGGAATCAGAGATGGGGAATCAGAGGTGGGGATTCAGAGGTGGTGAATCAGAAAAGGGGAATCAGAGGCTGGGAATCAGAGGCAGGGAATCAGACGCAGGGAATCAGAGGCGGGGAATCAGAGGCGGGGAATCATAGCTGGCGAATTAGAGGAGGGGAATCAGAGTTGGGGAATCAGATATGGGGAATCAGAGGTGGGGAATCAGAGGCAGGGAATCAGATGTGCGGAATCAGAGATGGGGAATCAGAGGCAGGGAATCAGAATCAGAAGCAGGGAATCAGAGGCCGGGAATCAGAGGCCGGAATCAGATGCTGGGAATCAGAGGCCTGGAATCAGAGGCGGGGAATCAGAGGCAGGGAATCTGATGCGGGGAATCAGAGGCGGGGAATCAGAGCTGGGGAATCAGAGGCAGGGTATTAGAGATGGGGAATCAGAGGCGGGGAATCAGATATGGGGAAACAGAGGTGGGGAATCAGAGGCGGGGAAACAGAGGCAGGGAATCAGATATGGGGAATCAGAGGCGGGAATCAGAGGTGGGGAATCATAGGCAGGGAATCGGATGTGCGGAATCAGAGATGGGGAATCAGAGGGCGGGAATGAGAGGTGGTGAATCAGATATGGGGAATCAGAGGCGGGGAATCAGAGGCAGTGAATCAGACGCGGGGAATCAGAGGTGGGCAATCAGAGGCGGGGAATCAGATATGGGGAATCAGAGGCGGGGAATCAGAGGCGGGGAAACAGAGGCGGGGAATCAGATATGGGGAATCAGAGGTGGGGCATCAGAGGTTGTGAATCACAGATGGGGAATTAGAGGCGGGGAATCAGAGGCAGGGAGTCAGACTCGGGGAATCAGAGTCGGGGATTCAGAGCTGGGGAATCAGAAGCGGGGAATCAGAGTTGGGGAATCAGAGGCGGGGAATCAGATATGGGGAATCAGAGGCAGGGAATCAGAGGTGGGGAATCAGAGGCAGGGAATCAGACGCGGGGAATCTGAGGCGGGGAATCAGAGCTGGGGAATCTGAGGCAGGGAATCAGAGTTGGGGATTCAGAGGCGGGGAATTGGATGTGCGGAATCAGAGATGGGGAATCAGAGGTGGGAAATCAGAGGCGGTGAATCAGAGATGGGGAATCAGAGGCGGGGAATCAGAGGCAGGAAATCAGACACGGGGATTCAGAGGCTGGGAATCAGATGGGGTGAATCAAAGGCGGGGAATCAGAGCTTGGGAATCTGAGGCAGGGAATCAGAGTTGGGGATTCAGAGGCGGGGAATCAGATATGGGGAAACAGGCGGGGAATCAGAGGCGGGAAAACAGAGGCGGGGAATTAGATATGGGGAATCAGAGGTGGGGAATCAGAGGTGGTGAATCAGAGATGGGGAATCAGAGGCGGGGATTCAGAGGCAGGGAATCGGACGCCGGGAATCAGAGGCGGGGAATCAGAGCTGGGGAATCAGAGGCGGGGAATCAGAGGTGGTGAATCAGAGATGGGGAATCAGAGGCGGGGAATCAGAGGCAGGGAATCGGACGCCGGGAATCAGAGGCGGGGAATCAGAGCTGGGGAAACAGAGGCGGGGAATCAGATATGGGGAATCAGAGGTGGGGAATCAGGGGCGGGGAATCAGTGGCAGGGAATCAGAGGCCGGGAATAAAAGGCGGGGAATCAGAGCTGGGGAATCAGAGGTGGGGAATCAGAGTTGGGGAATCAGAGGAGGGGAATCAGATATGGGGAAACAGAGGCCGGGAATCAGAGGCAGAATAACAGAGGCGGGGAATCAGATATGGGGAATCAGAGGTGGGGAATTAGAGGTTGCGAATCAGAGGCGGGGAAACAGAGGCGGGGAATCAAATATAGGGAATCAGAGGTGGGGAATCACAGGTTGTGAATCAGAGATGGGGAATCAAGGCGGGGAATCAGAGGCAGGGAATCAGACGCGGGGAATCAGAGGCGGGGATTCAGAGCTGGGGAATCAGAGGCGGTGAATCAGAGTTGGGGAATCAGAGGCAGGGAATCAGATATGGGGAATCAGTGGCGGGGAATCAGAGGCGGGGAAACAGAGGCGGGGAATCAGATATGGGGAATCAGAATTGGGGAATCAGGGGCAGGGAATCAGTGGCAGGGAATCAGAGGCGGGGAATCAGAGGCGGGGAATCAGAGGCAGGGAATCAGACACGGGGAATCGGAGGCGGGGAATCAGAGATGGGGAATCAGAGGCGGGGAATCAGAGGCAGGGAATCGGACTCCGGGAATCAGAGTCGGGGAATCAGAGCTGGGGAATCAGAGGCGGGGAATCAGTGTTGGGGAATCAGAGGCTGCGAATCAGATATGGGGAAATAGAGGCGGGGAATCAGATATGGGGAATCAGAGGTGTGGAATCAGAGGTTGGGAATCAGAGGCAGGGAATCAGAGTCGGGGAAACAGAGGCGGGGAATCAGATATGGGGAATCAGAGGTGGCGAATCAAAGGCGGTGAAACAGAGATGGGGAATCAGGGCAGGGAATCAGAGGCAGGGAATCAAACACGGGGAATCAGAGCTGGGGAATCAGAGGCGGGGAATCAGAGTTGGGAATCAGAGGCGGGGAATCAGAGGCGGGGAAACAGAGGAGGGGAATCAGATATGGGGAATCAGAGGTGGGGAATCCGAGGTTGGGAATCAGAGGCAGGGAATCAGAGGCGGGGTATCAGAGGCGGGGAATCAGAGGAAGGGAATCAGATGTGCGGAATCGGAGATGGGGAATCAGAGGCAGGGAATCAGAGGCGGGGAATCAGAGGCGGGGAATCAGAGGCCGGGAATCAGATATGGGAAAACAGAGGCTGGGAATCCGAGGCGGGGAAACAGAGGCGGGGAATCAGATATGGGGAATCAGAGGTGGGGAATCAGAGGTGGGGAATCAGAGTTTGGGAATCAGAGGCAGGGAATCAGAGGCTTGGAATCAGATGCAGGGAATCAGATGCGGGGAATCAGAGGCGGGGAATCAGAGCTGGGGAATCAGAGGTGGGGAATCAGATTTGGGGAATCAGAGGCGGGGACTTAGATATTGGGAAACAGAGGCGGGGAATCAGAGGCGGGGAAACCCAGGCGGGGAATCAGATATGGGGAATCAGAGGTGGGGAATCAGAGGCAAGGAATCAGATGTGCGGAATCAGAGATGGGGAATCAGAGGCAGGGAATCAGAATCAGAAGCAGGGAATCAGAGGCCGGGAATCAGAGGCCGGAATCAGATGCTGGGAATCAGAGGCCTGGAATCAGAGGCGGGGAATCAGAGGCAGGGAATCAGATGCGGGGAATCAGAGGCGGGGAATCAGAGCTGGGGAATCAGAGGTGGGGTATTCGAGTTGGGGAATCAGAGGCGGGGAATCAGATATGGGGAAACAGAGGTGGGGAATCAGAGGCGGGGAAACAGAGGCAGGGAATCAGATATGGGGAATCAGAGGTGGGGAATCAGAGATGGGGAATCAGAGGCGGTGAATCAGAGATGGGGAATCAGAGGCGGGGAATCAGAGGCAGGAAATCAGACACGGGGATTCAGAGGCTGGGAATCAGACGGGGGGAATCAAAGGCGGGGAATCATAGCTGGGGAATCAGAGGCAGGGAATCAGAGGCGGGGAATCAGATATGGGGAATCAGAGGCTGGGATTCAGAGGCGGGGAATCAGAGGCAGGGAATCAGACACGGGGAATCAGAGGTGGGGAATCAGAGATGGGGAATCAGAGGCGGGGAATCAGAGGCAGGGAATCAGACGCGGGGAATCTGAGGCGGGGAATCAGAGCTGGGGAATCAGAGGTGGGGAATCAGAGTTGGGGAATCAGAGGCAGGGAATCGGATGTGCGGAATCAGAGATGGGGAATCAGATGTGGGGAATCAGAGGAATCAGAGATGGGGAATCAGAGGCGGGGAATCAGAGGCAGGAAATCAGACACGGGGATTCAGAGGCTGGGAATCAGACGGGGGGAATCAAAGGCGGGGAATCAGAGCTGGGGAATCAGAGGCAGGGAATCAGAGTTGGGGATTCAGAGACGGGGAATCAGATATGGGGAAACAGAGGCGGGGAATCAGAGGCGGGCAAACAGAGGCGGGGAATTAGATATGGGGAATCAGAGGTGGGGAATCAGAGGTGGTGAATCAGTGATGGGGAATCACAGGCGGGGAATCAGAGGCAGGGAATAGAACGCAGGGAATCAGACGCAGGGAATCAGAGCTGGGGAATCAGAGGCGGGGAATCATAGCTGGGAATCAGAGGCGGGGAATCAGATATGGGGAAACAGAGGCGGGGAATCAGAGGCGGGGAAACAGAGGCGGGGAATCAGATATGGGGAATCGGATGCGGGGAATCAGAGGCGGGGAATCAGAGCTGGGGAAACAGAGGCGGGGAATCAGAGTTGGGGCATCAGAGGTGGGGAATTAGATATAGGGAAACAGAGGCGGGGAATCAGAGGCGGGGAAACAGAGGCGGGGAATCAGATATGGGGAATCAGAGGTGGGGAATCAGAGGCAGGGAATCAGATGTGCGGAATCAGAGATGGGGAATCAGAGGCAGGGAATCAGAATCAGAAGCGGGGAATCAGAGGCCGGGAATCAGAGGCCGGGAATCAGATGCTGGGAATAAGAGGCCGGGAATCAGAGGTGGGGAATCAGAGTCCGGGAATCAGAGATGGGGATTCAGAGGCGGGGAATGAGATATGGAGAATCAGAGGCGGGGAATCAGAGGCCTAGAAACAGAGGTGGGGAATCAGATATGGGGAATCAGAGGTGGCGAATCAAAGGCGGTGAATCAGAGATGGGGAATCAGAGGCGGGGAATCAGAGGCAGGGAATCAGATGCGGGGAATCAGAGGCGGGGAATCAGAGCTGGCGAATCAGAGGCGGGGAATCAGAGGTGGGCAATCAGAGGCGGGGAATCAGATATGGGGAATCAGAGGCGGGGAATCAGAGGCGGGGAAACAGAGGCGGGGAATCAAATATAGGGAATCAGAGGTGGGGAATCAGAGGTTGTGAATCAGAGATGGGGAATCAAGGCGGGGAATCAGAGGCAGGGAATCAGACACGGGGAATCAGAGGCGGGGATTCAGAGCTGGGGAATCAGAGGCAGGGAATCAGAGTTGGGGAATCAGAGGCAGGGAATCAGATATGGGGAATCAGAAGCGGGGATTCAGAGCTGGGGAATCAGAGGCAGGGAATCAGAGTTGGGGAATCAGAGGCAGGGAATCAGATATGGGGAATCAGAGGCGGGGAATCAGAGTCGGGGAAACAGAGGCGGGGAATCAGATATGGGGAATCAGAGGTGGGGAATCAGGGGCAGGGAGTCAGTTGCAGGGAATCAGAGGCGGGGAATCAGAGGCGGGGAATCAGAGGCAGGGAATCAGACACGGGGAATCAGAGGCGGGGAATCAGAGATGGGGAATCAGAGGCGGGGAATCAGAGGCAGGGAATCGGACGCCGGGAATCAGAGTCGGGGAATCAGAGCTGGGGAATCAGAGGCGGGGAATCAGAGTTGGGGAATCAGAGGCAGGGATTCAGATATGGGGAAATAGAGGCGGGGAATCAGATATGGGGAATCAGAGGTGTGGAATCAGAGGTTGGGAATCAGAGGAAGGGAATCAGAGTCGGGGAATCAGAGCTGGGGAATCAGAGGCGGGGAATCAGAGTTGGGGAATCAGAGGCAGGGATTCAGATATGGGGAAATAGAGGCGGGGAATCAGATATGTGGAATCAGAGGTGGCGAATCAAAGGCGGTGAAACAGAGATGGGGAATCAGGGCAGGGAATCAGAGGCAGGGAATCAAACACGGGGAATCAGAGCTGGGGAATCAGAGGTGGGGAATCAGAGTTGGGAATCAGAGGCGGGGAATCAGAGGCGGGGAAACAGAGGCGGGGAATCAGAGGCGGGGAAACAGAGGCGGGGAATCAGAGGTGGTGAATCAGAGATGGGGAATCAGAGGCGGGGAATCAGAGGCAGGGAATCGGACGCCGGGAATCAGAGGCGGGGAATCAGAGCTGGGGAAACAGAGGCGGGGAATCAGATATGGGGAATCAGAGGTGGGGAATCAGGGGCGGGGAATCAGTGGCAGGGAATCAGAGGCCGGGAATAAAAGGCGGGGAATCAGAGTTGGGGAATCAGAGGCTGCGAATCAGATATGGGGAAATAGAGGCGGGGAAACAGAGGCGGGGAATCAGAGGTGGTGAATCAGAGCTGGGGAATCAGAGGCGGGGAATCAGAGTTGGGGAATCAGAGGCTGCGAATCAGATATGGGGAAATAGAGGCGGGGAATCAGATATGGGGAATCAGAGGTGTGGAATCAGAGGTTGGGAATCAGAGGCAGGGAATCAGAGTCGGGTAAACAGAGGCGGGGAATCAGATATGGGGAATCAGAGGTGGCGAATCAAAGGCGGTGAAACAGAGATGGGGAATCAGGGCAGGGAATCAGAGGCAGGGAATCAAACACGGGGAATCAGAGCTGGGGAATCAGAGGCGGGGAATCAGAGTTGGGAATCAGAGGCGGGGAATCAGAGGCGGGGAAACAGAGGAGGGGAATCAGATATGGGGAATCAGAGGTGGGGAATCCGAGGTTGGGAATCAGAGGCAGGGAATCAGAGGCGGGGTATCAGAGGCGGGGAATCAGAGGAAGGGAATCAGATGTGCGGAATCGGAGATGGGGAATCAGAGGCAGGGAATCAGAGGCGGGGAATCAGAGGCGGGGAATCAGAGGCCGGGAATCAGATATGGGAAAACAGAGGCTGGGAATCCGAGGCGGGGAAACAGAGGCGGGGAATCAGATATGGGGAATCAGAGGTGGGGAATCAGAGGTTGGGAATCAGAGGCAGTGAATCAGAGGCTTGGAATCAGATGCAGGGAATCAGATGCGGGGAATCAGAGGCGGGGAATCAGAGGCGGGGATTCAGAGCTGGGGAATCAGAGGCGGTGAATCAGAGTTGGGGAATCAGAGGCAGGGAATCAGATATGGGGAATCAGAGGCGGGGAATCAGAGGCGGGGAAACAGAGGCGGGGAAACAGAGGCGGGGAATCAGATATGGGGAATCAGAATTGGGGAATCAGGGGCAGGGAATCAGTGGCAGGGAAACCCAGGCGGGGAATCAGATATGGGGAATCAGAGGTGGGGAATCAGAGGCGGGGAAACCCAGGCGGGGAATCAGATATGGGGAATCAGAGGTGGGGAATCAGAGGCAAGGAATCAGATGTGCGGAATCAGAGATGGGGAATCAGAGGCAGGGAATCAGAATCAGAAGCAGGGAATCAGAGGCCGGGAATCAGAGGCCGGAATCAGATGCTGGGAATCAGAGGCCTGGAATCAGAGGCGGGGAATCAGAGGCAGGGAATCAGATGCGGGGAATCAGAGGCGGGGAATCAGAGCTGGGGAATCAGAGGTGGGGTATTCGAGTTGGGGAATCAGAGGCAGGGAATCAGAGTTGGGGATTCAGAGGCGGGGAATCAGATATGGGGAAACAGGCGGGGAATCAGAGGCGGGAAAACAGAGGCGGGGAATTAGATATGGGGAATCAGAGGTGGGGAATCAGAGGTGGTGAATCAGAGATGGGGAATCAGAGGCGGGGAATCAGAGGCAGGGAATCGGACGCCGGGAATCAGAGGCGGGGAATCAGAGCTGGGGAATCAGAGGCGGGGAATCAGATATGGGGAAACAGGCGGGGAATCAGAGGCGGGAAAACAGAGGCGGGGAATTAGATATGGGGAATCAGAGGTGGGGAATCAGAGGTGGTGAATCAGAGATGGGGAATCAGAGGCGGGGAATCAGAGGCAGGGAATCGGACGCCGGGAATCAGAGGCGGGGAATCAGAGCTGGGGATTCAGAGGCGGGGAATCAGAGCTGGGGAATCAGAGGTGGGGTATTCGAGTTGGGGAATCAGAGGCAGGGAATCAGAGTTGGGGATTCAGAGGCGGGGAATCAGATATGGGGAAACAGGCGGGGAATCAGAGGCGGGAAAACAGAGGCGGGGAATTAGATATGGGGAATCAGAGGTGGGGAATCAGAGGTGGTGAATCAGAGATGGGGAATCAGAGGCGGGGAATCAGAGGCAGGGAATCGGACGCCGGGAATCAGAGGCGGGGAATCAGAGCTGGGGATTCAGAGGCGGGGAATCAGATATGGGGAAACAGGCGGGGAATCAGAGGCGGGGAATCAGAGGCAGGGAATCAGACGCGGGGAATCAGAGGCGGGGATTCAGAGCTGGGGAATCAGAGGCGGTGAATCAGAGTTGGGGAATCAGAGGCAGGGAATCAGATATGGGGAATCAGAGGCGGGGAATCAGAGGCGGGGAAACAGAGGCGGGGAATCAGATATGGGGAATCAGAATTGGGGAATCAGGGGCAGGGAATCAGTGGCAGGGAATCAGAGGCGGGGAATCAGAGGCGGGGAATCAGAGGCAGGGAATCAGACACGGGGAATCGGAGGCGGGGAATCAGAGATGGGGAATCAGAGGCGGGGAATCAGAGGCAGGGAATCGGACTCCGGGAATCAGAGTCGGGGAATCAGAGCTGGGGAATCAGAGGCGGGGAATCAGAGTTGGGGAATCAGAGGCTGCGAATCAGATATGGGGAAATAGAGGCGGGGAATCAGATATGGGGAATCAGAGGTGTGGAATCAGAGGTTGGGAATCAGAGGCAGGGAATCAGAGTCGGGGAAACAGAGGCGGGGAATCAGATATGGGGAATCAGAGGTGGCGAATCAAAGGCGGTGAAACAGAGATGGGGAATCAGGGCAGGGAATCAGAGGCAGGGAATCAAACACGGGGAATCAGAGCTGGGGAATCAGAGGCGGGGAATCAGAGTTGGGAATCAGAGGCGGGGAATCAGAGGCGGGGAAACAGAGGAGGGGAATCAGATATGGGGAATCAGAGGTGGGGAATCCGAGGTTGGGAATCAGAGGCAGGGAATCAGAGGCGGGGTATCAGAGGCGGGGAATCAGAGGAAGGGAATCAGATGTGCGGAATCGGAGATGGGGAATCAGAGGCAGGGAATCAGAGGCGGGGAATCAGAGGCGGGGAATCAGAGGCCGGGAATCAGATATGGGAAAACAGAGGCTGGGAATCCGAGGCGGGGAAACAGAGGCGGGGAATCAGATATGGGGAATCAGAGGTGGGGAATCAGAGGTTGGGAATCAGAGGCAGGGAATCAGAGGCTTGGAATCAGATGCAGGGAATCAGATGCGGGGAATCAGAGGCGGGGAATCAGAGCTGGGGAATCAAATGTGGGGAATCAGATTTGGGGAATCAGAGGCGGGGACTTAGATATTGGGAAACAGAGGCGGGGAATCAGAGGCGGGGAAACCCAGGTGGGGAATCAGATATGGGGAATCAGAGGTGGGGAATCAGAGGCAAGGAATCAGATGTGCGGAATCAGAGATGGGGAATCAGAGGCAGGGAATCAGAATCAGAAGCAGGGAATCAGAGGCCGGGAATCAGAGGCCGGAATCAGATGCTGGGAATCAGAGGCCTGGAATCAGAGGCGGGGAATCAGAGGCAGGGAATCAGATGCGGGGAATCAGAGGCGGGGAATCAGAGCTGGGGAATCAGAGGTGGGGTATTCGAGTTGGGGAATCAGAGGCGGGGAATCAGATATGGGGAAACAGAGGTGGGGAATCAGAAGCGGGGAAACAGAGGCAGGGAATCAGATATGGGGAATCAGAGGTGGGGAATCAGAGATGGGGAATCAGAGGCGGTGAATCAGAGATGGGGAATCAGAGGCGGGGAATCAGAGGCAGGAAATCAGACACGGGGATTCAGAGGCTGGGAATCAGACGGGGGGAATCAAAGGCGGGGAATCAGAGCTGGGGAATCGGAGGCAGGGAATCAGAGGCGGGGAATCAGATATGGGGAATCAGAGGCTGGGATTCAGAGGCGGGGAATCAGAGGCAGGGAATCAGACACGGGGAATCAGAGGTGGGGAATCAGAGATGGGGAATCAGAGGCGGGGAATCAGAGGCAGGGAATCAGACGCGGGGAATCTGAGGCGGGGAATCAGAGCTGGGGAATCAGACGTGGGGAATCAGAGTTGGGGAATCAGAGGCAGGGAATCGGATGTGCGGAATCAGAGATGGGGAATCAGATGTGGGGATTCAGAGGAATCAGAGATGGGGAATCAGAGGCGGGGAATCAGAGGCAGGAAATCAGACACGGGGATTCAGAGGCTGGGAATCAGACGGGGGGAATGAAAGGAGGGGAATCAGAGCTGGGGAATCAGAGGCAGGGAATCAGAGTTGGGGATTCAGAGACGGGGAATCAGATATGGGGAAACAGAGGCGGGGAATCAGAGGCGGGCAAACAGAGGCGGGGAATTAGATATGGGGAATCAGAGGTGGGGAATCAGAGGTGGTGAATCAGTGATGGGGAATCACAGGCGGGGAATCAGAGGCAGGGAATAGAACGCAGGGAATCAGACGCAGGGAATCAGAGCTGGGGAATCAGAGGCGGGGAATCATAGCTGGGAATCAGAGGCGGGGAATCAGATATGGGGAAACAGAGGCGGGGAATCAGAGGCGGGGAAACAGAGGCGGGGAATCAGATATGGGGAATCGGATGCGGGGAATCAGAGGCGGGGAATCAGAGCTGGGGAATCAGAGGCGGGGAATCAGAGTTGGGGCATCAGAGGTGGGGAATTAGATATAGGGAAACAGAGGCGGGGAATCAGAGGCGGGGAAACAGAGGCGGGGAATCAGAGGCAGGGAATCAGACACGGGGAATCGGAGGCGGGGAATCAGAGATGGGGAATCAGAGGCGGGGAATCAGAGGCAGGGAATCGGACTCCGGGAATCAGAGTCGGGGAATCAGAGCTGGGGAATCAGAGGCGGGGAATCAGAGTTGGGGAATCAGAGGCTGCGAATCAGATATGGGGAAATAGAGGCGGGGAATCAGATATGGGGAATCAGAGGTGTGGAATCAGAGGTTGGGAATCAGAGGCAGGGAATCAGAGTCGGGGAAACAGAGGCGGGGAATCAGAAGTGGCGAATCAAAGGCGGTGAATCAGAGATGGGGAATCAGAGGCGGGGAATCAGAGGCAGGGAATCAGATGCGGGGAATCAGAGGCGGGGAATCAGAGCTGGCGAATCAGAGGCGGGGAATCAGAGGTGGGCAATCAGAGGCGGGGAATCAGATATGGGGAATCAGAGGCGGGGAATCAGAGGCGGGGAAACAGAGGCGGGGAATCAAATATAGGGAATCAGAGGTGGGGAATCAGAGGTTGTGAATCAGAGATGGGGAATCAAGGCGGGGAATCAGAGGCAGGGAATCAGACACGGGGAATCAGAGGCGGGGATTCAGAGCTGGGGAATCAGAGGCAGGGAATCAGAGTTGGGGAATCAGAGGCAGGGAATCAGATATGGGGATTCAGAGGCGGGGAATCAGAGTCGGGGAAACAGAGGCGGGGAATCAGATATGGGGAATCAGAGGTGGGGAATCAGGGGCAGGGAGTCAGTTGCAGGGAATCAGAGGCGGGGAATCAGAGGCGGGGAATCAGAGGCAGGGAATCAGAGTTGGGGAATCAGAGGCAGGGATTCAGATATGGGGAAATAGAGGCGGGGAATCAGATATGGGGAATCAGAGGTGTGGAATCAGAGGTTGGGAATCAGAGGAAGGGAATCAGAGTCGGGGAAACAGAGGCGGGGAATCAGATATGTGGAATCAGAGGTGGCGAATCAAAGGCGGTGAAACAGAGATGGGGAATCAGGGCAGGGAATCAGAGGCAGGGAATCAAACACGGGGAATCAGAGCTGGGGAATCAGAGGTGGGGAATCAGAGTTGGGAATCAGAGGCGGGGAATCAGAGGCGGGGAAACAGAGGCGGGGAATCAGAGGCGGGGAAACAGAGGCGGGGAATCAGAGGTGGTGAATCAGAGATGGGGAATCAGAGGCGGGGAATCAGAGGCAGGGAATCGGACGGCGGGAATCAGAGGCGGGGAATCAGAGCTGGGGAAACAGTGGCGGGGAATCAGATATGGGGAATCAGAGGTGGGGAATCAGGGGCGGGGAATCAGTGGCAGGGAATCAGAGGCCGGGAATAAAAGGCGGGGAATCAGAGCTGGGGAATCAGAGGTGGGGAATCAGAGTTGGGGAATCAGAGGAGGGGAATCAGATATGGGGAAACAGAGGCCGGGAATCAGAGGCAGAATAACAGAGGCGGGGAATCAGATATGGGGAATCAGAGGTGGGGAATTAGAGGTTGCGAATCAGAGGCGGGGAAACAGAGGCGGGGAATCAAATATAGGGAATCAGAGGTGGGGAATCACAGGTTGTGAATCAGAGATGGGGAATCAAGGCGGGGAATCAGAGGCAGGGAATCAGACGCGGGGAATCAGAGGCGGGGATTCAGTGCTGGGGAATCAGAGGCGGTGAATCAGAGTTGGGGAATCAGAGGCAGGGAATCAGATATGGGGAAACAGAGGCGGGGAATCAGAGGCGGGGAAACAGAGGCGGGGAATCAGATATGGGGAATCAGAATTGGGGAATCAGAGGCAGGGAATCAGTGGCAGGGAATCAGAGGCGGGGAATCAGAGGCGGGGAATCAGAGGCAGGGAATCAGACACGGGGAATCGGAGGCGGGGAATCAGAGATGGGGAATCAGAGGCGGGGAATCAGAGGCAGGGAATCGGACTCCGGGAATCAGAGTCGGGGAATCAGAGCTGGGGAATCAGAGGCGGGGAATCAGAGTTGGGGAATCAGAGGCTGCGAATCAGATATGGGGAAATAGAGGCGGGGAATCAGATATGGGGAATCAGAGGTGTGGAATCAGAGGTTGGGAATCAGAGGCAGGGAATCAGAGTCGGGGAAACAGAGGCGGGGAATCAGATATGGGGAATCAGAGGTGGCGAATCAAAGGCGGTGAAACAGAGATGGGGAATCAGGGCAGGGAATCAGAGGCACGGAATCAAACACGGGGAATCAGAGCTGGGTAATCAGAGGCGGGGAATCAGAGTTGGGAATCAGAGGCGGGGAATCAGAGGCGGGGAAACAGAGGAGGGGAATCAGATATGGGGATTCAGAGGTGGGGAATCCGAGGTTGGGAATCAGAGGCAGGGAATCAGAGGCGGGGTATCAGAGGCGGGGAATCAGAGGAAGGGAATCAGATGTGCGGAATCGGAGATGGGGAATCAGAGGCAGGGAATCAGAGGCGGGGAATCAGAGGCGGGGAATCAGAGGCCGGGAATCAGATATGGGAAAACAGAGGCTGGGAATCCGAGGCGGGGAAACAGAGGCGGGGAATCAGATATGGGGAATCAGAGGTGGGGAATCAGAGGTTGGGAATCAGAGGCAGGGAATCAGAGGCTTGGAATCAGATGCAGGGAATCAGATGCGGGGAATCAGAGGCGGGGAATCAGAGCTGGGGAATCAGAGGTGGGGAATCAGATTTGGGGAATCAGAGGCGGGGACTTAGATATTGGGAAACAGAGGCGGGGAATCAGAGGCGGGGAAACCCAGGCGGGGAATCAGATATGGGGAATCAGAGGTGCGGAATCAGAGGCAAGGAATCAGATGTGCGGAATCAGAGATGGGGAATCAGAGGCAGGGAATCAGAATCAGAAGCAGGGAATCAGAGGCCGGGAATCAGAGGCCGGAATCAGATGCTGGGAATCAGAGGCCTGGAATCAGAGGCGGGGAATCAGAGGCAGGGAATCAGATGCGGGGAATCAGAGGCGGGGAATCAGAGCTGGGGAATCAGAGGTGGGGTATTCGAGTTGGGGAATCAGAGGCGGGGAATCAGATATGGGGAAACAGAGGTGGGGAATCAGAGGCGGGGAAACAGAGGCAGGGAATCAGATATGGGGAATCAGAGGTGGGGAATCAGAGATGTGGAATCAGAGGCGGTGAATCAGAGATGGGGAATCAGAGGCGGGGAATCAGAGGCAGGAAATCAGACACGGGGATTCAGAGGCTGGGAATCAGACGGGGGGAATCAAAGGCGGGGAATCAGAGCTGGGGAATCAGAGGCAGGGAATCAGAGGCGGGGAATCAGATATGGGGAATCAGAGGCTGGGATTCAGAGGCGGGGAATCAGAGGCAGGGAATCAGACACGGGGAATCAGAGGTGGGGAATCAGAGATGGGGAATCAGAGGCGGGGAATCAGAGGCAGGGAATCAGACGCGGGGAATCTGAGGCGGGGAATCAGAGCTGGGGAATCAGAGGTGGGGAATCAGAGTTGGGGAATCAGAGGCAGGGAATCGGATGTGCGGAATCAGAGATGGGGAATCAGATGTGGGGAATCAGAGGAATCAGAGATGGGGAATCAGAGGCGGGGAATCAGAGGCAGGAAATCAGACACGGGGATTCAGAGGCTGGGAATCAGACGGGGGGAATCAAAGGCGGGGAATCAGAGCTGGGGAATCAGAGGCAGGGAATCAGAGTTGGGGATTCAGAGACGGGGAATCAGATATGGGGAAACAGAGGCGGGGAATCAGAGGCGGGCAAACAGAGGCGGGGAATTAGATATGGGGAATCAGAGGTGGGGAATCAGAGGTGGTGAATCAGTGATGGGGAATCACAGGCGGGGAATCAGAGGCAGGGAATAGAACGCAGGGAATCAGACGCAGGGAATCAGAGCTGGGGAATCAGAGGCGGGGAATCATAGCTGGGAATCAGAGGCGGGGAATCAGATATGGGGAAACAGAGGCGGGGAATCAGAGGCGGGGAAACAGAGGCGGGGAATCAGATATGGGGAATCGGATGCGGGGAATCAGAGGCGGGGAATCAGAGCTGGGGAATCAGAGGCGGGGAATCAGAGTTGGGGCATCAGAGGTGGGGAATTAGATATAGGGAAACAGAGGCGGGGAATCAGAGGCGGGGAAACAGAGGCGGGGAATCAGATATGGGGAATCAGAGGTGGGGAATCAGAGGCAGGGAATCAGATGTGCGGAATCAGAGATGGGGAATCAGAGGCAGGGAATCAGAATCAGAAGCGGGGAATCAGAGGCCAGGAATCAGAGGCCGGGAATCAGATGCTGGGAATAAGAGGCCGGGAATCAGAGGTGGGGAATCAGAGTCCGGGAATCAGAGATGGGGATTCAGAGGCGGGGAATGAGATATGGAGAATCAGAGGCGGGGAATCAGAGGCCGGGAAACAGAGGTGGGGAATCAGATATGGGGAATCAGAGGTGGCGAATCAAAGGCGGTGAATCAGAGATGGGGAATCAGAGGCGGGGAATCAGAGGCAGGGAATCAGATGCGGGGAATCAGAGGCGGGGAATCAGAGCTGGCGAATCAGAGGCGGGGAATCAGAGGTGGGCAATCAGAGGCGGGGAATCAGATATGGGGAATCAGAGGCGGGGAATCAGAGGCGGGGAAACAGAGGCGGGGAATCAAATATAGGGAATCAGAGGTGGGGAATCAGAGGTTGTGAATCAGAGATGGGGAATCAAGGCGGGGAATCAGAGGCAGGGAATCAGACACGGGGAATCAGAGGCGGGGATTCAGAGCTGGGGAATCAGAGGCAGGGAATCAGAGTTGGGGAATCAGAGGCAGGGAATCAGATATGGGGAATCAGAGGCGGGGAATCAGAGTCGGGGAAACAGAGGCGGGGAATCAGATATGGGGAATCAGAGGTGGGGAATCAGGGGCAGGGAGTCAGTTGCAGGGAATCAGAGGCGGGGAATCAGAGGCGGGGAATCAGAGGCAGGGAATCAGACACGGGGAATCAGAGGCGGGGAATCAGAGATGGGGAATCAGAGGCGGGGAATCAGAGGCAGGGAATCGGACGCCGGGAATCAGAGTCGGGGAATCAGAGCTGGGGAATCAGAGGCGGGGAATCAGAGTTGGGGAATCAGAGGCAGGGATTCAAATATGGGGAAATAGAGGCGGGGAATCAGATATGGGGAATCAGAGGTGGGGAATCAGAGGTTGGGAATCAGAGGCATGGAATCAGAGGCGGGGAATCAGAGGCGGGGAATCAGAGGCGGGGAATCAGAGGCCGGGAATCAGATATGGGGAAACAGAGGCGGGGAATCCGAGGCGGGGAAACAGAGGCGGGGAATCAGATATGGGGAATCAGAGGTGGGGAATCAGAGGTTGGGAATCAGAGGCAGGGAATCAGAGGCTTGGAATCAGATGCAGGGAATCAGATGCGGGGCATCAGAGGCGGGGAATCAGAGCTGGGGAATCAGAGGTGGGGAATCAGATTTGGGGAATCAGAGGTGGGGACTTAGATATTGGGAAACAGAGGCGGGGAATCAGAGGCGGGGAAACAGAGGTGGGGAATCAGATATGGAGAATCAGAGGTGGGGAATCAGAGGCAGGGAATCAGATGTGCGGAATCAGAGATAGGGAATCAGAGGCAGGGAATCAGAATCAGAAGCAGGGAATCAGAGGCCGGGAATCAGAGGCCGGAATCAGATGATGGGAATCAGAGGCCTGGAATCAGAGGCGGGGAATCAGAGGCAGGGAATCAGATGCGGGGAATCAGAGGCGGGGAATCAGAGCTGGGGAATCAGAGGCGGGGTATTAGAGTTGGGGAATCAGAGGCGGGGAATCAGATATGGGGAAACAGAGGTAGGGAATCAGAGGCGGGGAAACAGAGGCAGGGAATCAGATATGGGGAATCAGAGGCGGGGAATCAGAGGTGGGGAAACATAGGCAGGGAATCGGATGTGCGGAATCAGAGATGGGGAATCAGAGGCCGGGAATCAGAGGTGGTGAATCAGAGATGGGGAATCGGAGGCGGGGAATCAGAGGCAGGGTATCAGACGCGGGGAATCAGAGGTGGGCAATAAGAGGCGGGGAATCAGATATGGGGAATCAGAGGCGGGGAATCAGAGGCGGGGAAACAGAGGCGGGGAATCAGATATGGGGAATCAGAGGAGGGGCATCAGAGGTTGTGAATCACAGATGGGGAATCAGAGGCGGGGAATCAGAGGCAGGGAATCAGACGCGGGGAATCAGAGGCGGGGATTCAGAGCTGGGGAATCAGAAGCGGGGAATCAGAGTTGGGGAATCAGAGGCGGTGAATCAGATATGGGGAATCAGAGGCAGGGAATCAGAGGCGGGGAATAAGAGGCATGGAATCAGATGCGGGGAATCTGAGGCGGGGAATCAGAGCTGGGGAATCAGAGGTGGGGAATCAGAGTTGGGGAATCAGAGGCAGGGAATTGGATGTGCGGAATCAGAGATGGGGAATCAGAGGTGGGGAATCAGAGGCGGTGAATCAGAGATGGGGAATCAGAGGCGGGGAATCAGAGGCAGGAAATCAGACACGGGGATTCAGAGGCTGGGAATCAGACGGGGGGAATCAAAGGCGGGGAATCAGAGCTGGGGAATCTGAGGCAGGGAATCAGAGTTGGGGATTCAGAGGCGGGGAATCAGATATGGGGAAACAGAGGCGTGGAATCAGAGGCGGGCAAACAGAGGCGGGGAATTAGATATGGGGAATCAGAGGTAGGGAATCAGAGGTGGTGAATCAGTGATGGGGAATCACAGGCGGGGAATCAGAGGCAGGGAATAGAACGCGGGGAATCAGAATCAGGGAATCAGAGCTGGGGAATCAGAGGCGGAGAATCATAGTTGGGAATCAGAGGCGGGAATCAGATATGGGGAAACAGAGGCGGGGAATCAGAGGCGGGGCAACAGAGGCGGGGAATCAGATATGGGGAATCGGATGCAGGGAATCAGAGGCGGGGAATCAGAGCTGGGGAATCAGAGGCGGGGAATCAGAGATGGGGATTCAGAGGCGGGGAATGAGATATGGAGAATCAGAGGCGGGGAATCAGAGGCGGGGAAACAGAGTTGGGGAATCAGATATGGGGAATCAGAGGTGGCGAATCAAAGGCGGTGAATCAGAGATGGGGAATCAGAGGCAGGGAATCAGAGGCAGGGAATCAGATGCGGGGAATCAGAGGCGGGGAATCAGAGCTGGCGAATCAGAGGCTGGGAATCAGAGGTGGTCAATCAGAGGCGGGGAATCAGATATGGGGAATCAGAGGCGGGGAATCAGAGGCGGGGAAACAGAGGCGGGGAATCAAATATAGGGAATCAGAGGTGGGGAATCAGAGGTTGTGAATCAGAGATGGGGAATCAAGGCGGGGAATCAGAGGCAGGGAATCAGACGCGGGGAATCAGAGGCGGGGATTCAGAGCTGAGGAATCAGAGGCGGGGAATCAGAGTTGGGGAATCAGAGGCAGGGAATCAGATATGGGGAATCAGAGGTGGGGAATCAGAGGCCGGGAATCAGATATGGGGAAACATAGGCGGGGAATCCGAGGCGGGGAAACAGAGGTGGGGAATCAGATATGGGGAATCAGAGGTGGGGAATCAGAGGTTGGGAATCAGAGGCAGGGAATCAGAGGCTTGGAATCAGATTCAGGGTATCAGATGCGGGGAATCAGAGGCGGGGAATCAGAGCTGGGGAATCAGAGGTGGGGAATCAGATTTGGGGAATCAGAGGTGGGGACTTAGATATTGGGAAACAGAGGCGGGGAATCAGAGGCGGGGAAACAGAGGCGGGGAATCAGATATGGGGAATCAGAGGTGGGGAATCAGAGGCAGGGAATCAGATGCGCGGAATCAGAGATGGGGAATCAGAGGCAGGGAATCAGAATCAGAAGCAGGGAATCAGACACGGGGAATCAGAGGCGGGGATTCAGAGCTGACGAATCAGAGGCAGGGAATCAGAGTTGGGGAATCAGAGGCAGGGAATCAGATATGGGGAATCAGAGGCGGGGAATCAGAGTCGGGGAAACAGAGGCGGGGAATCAGATATGGGGAATCAGAGGTGGGGAATCAGGGGCAGGGAGTCAGTTGCAGGGAATCAGAGGCGGGGAATCAGAGGCGGGGAATCAGAGGCAGGGAATCAGACACGGGGAATCAGAGGTGGGGAATCAGAGATGGGGAATCTGAGGCGGGGAATCAGAGGCAGGGAATCGGACGCCGGGAATCAGAGTCGGGGAATCAGAGCTGGGGAATCAGAGGCGGGGAATCAGAGTTGGGGAATCAGAGGCAGGGATTCAGATATGGGGAAATAGAGGCGGGGAATCAGATATGGGGAATCAGAGGTGTGGAATCAGAGGTTGGGAATCAGAGGAAGGGAATCAGAGTCGGGGAAACAGAGGCGGGGAATCAGATATGTGGAATCAGAGGTGGCGAATCAAAGGCGGTGAAACAGAGATGGGGAATCAGGGCAGGGAATCAGAGGCAGGGAATCAAACACGGGGAATCAGAGCTGGGGAATCAGAGGTGGGGAATCAGAGTTGGGAATCAGAGGCGGGGAATCAGAGGCGGGGAAACAGAGGCGGGGAATCAGAGGCGGGGAAACAGAGGCGGGGAATCAGAGGTGGTGAATCAGAGATGGGGAATCAGAGGCGGGGAATCAGAGGCAGGGAATCGGACGCCGGGAATCAGAGGCGGGGAATCAGAGCTGGGGAAACAGTGGCGGGGAATCAGATATGGGGAATCAGAGGTGGGGAATCAGGGGCGGGGAATCAGTGGCAGGGAATCAGAGGCCGGGAATAAAAGGCGGGGAATCAGAGCTGGGGAATCAGAGGTGGGGAATCAGAGTTGGGGAATCAGAGGAGGGGAATCAGATATGGGGAAACAGAGGCCGGGAATCAGAGGCAGAATAACAGAGGCGGGGAATCAGATATGGGGAATCAGAGGTGGGGAATTAGAGGTTGCGAATCAGAGGCGGGGAAACAGAGGCGGGGAATCAAATATAGGGAATCAGAGGTGGGGAATCACAGGTTGTGAATCAGAGATGGGGAATCAAGGCGGGGAATCAGAGGCAGGGAATCAGACGCGGGGAATCAGAGGCGGGGATTCAGAGCTGGGGAATCAGAGGCGGTGAATCAGAGTTGGGGAATCAGAGGCAGGGAATCAGATATGGGGAAACAGAGGCGGGGAATCAGAGGCGGGGAAACAGAGGCGGGGAATCAGATATGGGGAATCAGAATTGGGGAATCAGAGGCAGGGAATCAGTGGCAGGGAATCAGAGGCGGGGAATCAGAGGCGGGGAATCAGAGGCAGGGAATCAGACACGGGGAATCGGAGGCGGGGAATCAGAGATGGGGAATCAGAGGCGGGGAATCAGAGGCAGGGAATCGGACTCCGGGAATCAGAGTCGGGGAATCAGAGCTGGGGAATCAGAGGCGGGGAATCAGAGTTGGGGAATCAGAGGCTGCGAATCAGATATGGGGAAATAGAGGCGGGGAATCAGATATGGGGAATCAGAGGTGTGGAATCAGAGGTTTGGAATCAGAGGCAGGGAATCAGAGTCGGGGAAACAGAGGCGGGGAATCAGATATGGGGAATCAGAGGTGGCGAATCAAAGGCGGTGAAACAGAGATGGGGAATCAGGGCAGGGAATCAGAGGCACGGAATCAAACACGGGGAATCAGAGCTGGGGAATCAGAGGCGGGGAATCAGAGTTGGGAATCAGAGGCGGGGAATCAGAGGCGGGGAAACAGAGGAGGGGAATCAGATATGGGGATTCAGAGGTGGGGAATCCGAGGTTGGGAATCAGAGGCAGGGAATCAGAGGCGGGGTATCAGAGGCGGGGAATCAGAGGAAGGGAATCAGATGTGCGGAATCGGAGATGGGGAATCAGAGGCAGGGAATCAGAGGCGGGGAATCAGAGGCCGGGAATCAGAGGCCGGGAATCAGATATGGGAAAACAGAGGCTGGGAATCCGAGGCGGGGAAACAGAGGCGGGGAATCAGATATGGGGAATCAGAGGTGGGGAATCAGAGGTTGGGAATCAGAGGCAGGGAATCAGAGGCTTGGAATCAGATGCAGGGAATCAGATGCGGGGAATCAGAGGCGGGGAATCAGAGCTGGGGAATCAGAGGTGGGGAATCAGATTTGGGGAATCAGAGGCGGGGACTTAGATATTGGGAAACAGAGGCGGGGAATCAGAGGCGGGGAAACCCAGGCGGGGAATCAGATATGGGGAATCAGAGGTGGGGAATCAGAGGCAAGGAATCAGATGTGCGGAATCAGAGATGGGGAATCAGAGGCAGGGAATCAGAATCAGAAGCAGGGAATCAGAGGCCGGGAATCAGAGGCCGGAATCAGATGCTGGGAATCAGAGGCCTGGAATCAGAGGCGGGGAATCAGAGGCAGGGAATCAGATGCGGGGAATCAGAGGCGGGGAATCAGAGCTGGGGAATCAGAGGTGGGGTATTCGAGTTGGGGAATCAGAGGCGGGGAATCAGATATGGGGAAACAGAGGTGGGGAATCAGAGGCGGGGAAACAGAGGCAGGGAATCAGATATGGGGAATCAGAGGTGGGGAATCAGAGATGTGGAATCAGAGGCGGTGAATCAGAGATGGGGAATCAGAGGCGGGGAATCAGAGGCAGGAAATCAGACACGGGGATTCAGAGGCTGGGAATCAGACGGGGGGAATCAAAGGCGGGGAATCAGAGCTGGGGAATCAGAGGCAGGGAATCAGAGGCGGGGAATCAGATATGGGGAATCAGAGGCTGGGATTCAGAGGCGGGGAATCAGAGGCAGGGAATCAGACACGAGGAATCAGAGGTGGGGAATCAGAGATGGGGAATCAGAGGCGGGGAATCAGAGGCAGGGAATCAGACGCGGGGAATCTGAGGCGGGGAATCAGAGCTGGGGAATCAGAGGTGGGGAATCAGAGTTGGGGAATCAGAGGCAGGGAATCGGATGTGCGGAATCAGAGATGGGGAATCAGATGTGGGGAATCAGAGGAATCAGAGATGGGGAATCAGAGGCGGGGAATCAGAGGCAGGAAATCAGACACGGGGATTCAGAGGCTGGGAATCAGACGGGGGGAATCAAAGGCGGGGAATCAGAGCTGGGGAATCAGAGGCAGGGAATCAGAGTTGGGGATTCAGAGACGGTGAATCAGATATGGGGAAACAGAGGCGGGGAATCAGAGGCGGGCAAACAGAGGCGGGGAATTAGATATGGGGAATCAGAGGTGGGGAATCAGAGGTGGTGAATCAGTGATGGGGAATCACAGGCGGGGAATCAGAGGCAGGGAATAGAACGCAGGGAATCAGACGCAGGGAATCAGAGCTGGGGAATCAGAGGCGGGGAATCATAGCTGGGAATCAGAGGCGGGGAATCAGATATGTGGAAACAGAGGCGGGGAATCAGAGGCGGGGAAACAGAGGCGGGGAATCAGATATGGGGAATCGGATGCGGGGAATCAGAGGCGGGGAATCAGAGCTGGGGAATCAGAGGCGGGGAATCAGAGTTGGGGCATCAGAGGTGGGGAATTAGATATAGGGAAACAGAGGCGGGGAATCAGAGGCGGGGAAACAGAGGCGGGGAATCAGATATGGGGAATCAGAGGTGGGGAATCAGAGGCAGGGAATCAGATGTGCGGAATCAGAGATGGGGAATCAGAGGCAGGGAATCAGAATCAGAAGCGGGGAATCAGAGGCCGGGAATCAGAGGCCGGGAATCAGATGCTGGGAATAAGAGGCCGGGAATCAGAGGTGGGGAATCAGAGTCCGGGAATCAGAGATGGGGATTCAGAGGCGGGGAATGAGATATGGAGAATCAGAGGCGGGGAATCAGAGGCCGGGAAACAGAGGTGGGGAATCAGATATGGGGAATCAGAGGTGGCGAATCAAAGGCGGTGAATCAGAGATGGGGAATCAGAGGCGGGGAATCAGAGGCAGGGAATCAGATGCGGGGAATCAGAGGCGGGGAATCAGAGCTGGCGAATCAGAGGTGGGCAATCAGAGGCGGGGAATCAGATATGGGGAATCAGAGGCGGGGAATCAGAGGCGGGGAAACAGAGGCGGGGAATCAAATATAGGGAATCAGAGGTGGGGAATCAGAGGTTGTGAATCAGAGATGGGGAATCAAGGCGGGGAATCAGAGGCAGGGAATCAGACACGGGGAATCAGAGGCGGGGATTCAGAGCTGGGGAATCAGAGGCAGGGAATCAGAGTTGGGGAATCAGAGGCAGGGAATCAGATATGGGGAATCAGAGGCGGGGAATCAGAGTCGGGGAAACAGAGGCGGGGAATCAGATATGGGGAATCAGAGGTGGGGAATCAGGGGCAGGGAGTCAGTTGCAGGGAATCAGAGGCGGGGAATCAGAGGCGGGGAATCAGAGGCAGGGAATCAGACACGGGGAATCAGAGGCGGGGAATCAGAGATGGGGAATCAGAGGCGGGGAATCAGAGGCAGGGAATCGGACGCCGGGAATCAGAGTCGGGGAATCAGAGCTGGGGAATCAGAGGCGGGGAATCAGAGTTGGGGAATCAGAGGCAGGGATTCAAATATGGGGAAATAGAGGCGGGGAATCAGATATGGGGAATCAGAGGTGTGGAATCAGAGGTTGGGAATCAGAGGAAGGGAATCAGAGTCGGGGAAACAGAGGCGGGGAATCAGATATGTGGAATCAGAGGTGGCGAATCAAAGGCGGTGAAACAGAGATGGGGAATCAGGGCAGGGAATCAGAGGCAGGGAATCAAACACGGGGAATCAGAGCTGGGGAATCAGAGGTGGGGAATCAGAGTTGGGAATCAGAGGCGGGGAATCAGAGGCGGGGAAACAGAGGCGGGGAATCAGATATGGGGAATCAGAGGTGGGGAATCAGAGGTTGGGAATCAGAGGCATGGAATCAGAGGCGGGGAATCAGAGGCGGGGAATCAGAGGCGGGGAATCAGAGGCCGGGAATCAGATATGGGGAAACAGAGGCGGGGAATCCGAGGCGGGGAAACAGAGGCGGGGAATCAGATATGGGGAATCAGAGGTGGGGAATCAGAGGTTGGGAATCAGAGGCAGGGAATCAGAGGCTTGGAATCAGATGCAGGGAATCAGATGCGGGGCATCAGAGGCGGGGAATCAGAGCTGGGGAATCAGAGGTGGGGAATCAGATTTGGGGAATCAGAGGTGGGGACTTAGATATTGGGAAACAGAGGCGGGGAATCAGAGGCGGGGAAACAGAGGTGGGGATTCAGATATGGAGAATCAGAGGTGGGGAATCAGAGGCAGGGAATCAGATGTGCGGAATCAGAGATAGGGAATCAGAGGCAGGGAATCAGAATCAGAAGCAGGGAATCAGAGGCCGGGAATCAGAGGCCGGAATCAGATGATGGGAATCAGAGGCCTGGAATCAGAGGCGGGGAATCAGAGGCAGGGAATCAGATGCGGGGAATCAGAGGTGGGGAATCAGAGCTGGGGAATCAGAGGCGGGGTATTAGAGTTGGGGAATCAGAGGCGGGGAATCAGATATGGGGAAACAGAGGTAGGGAATCAGAGGCGGGGAAACAGAGGCAGGGAATCAGATATGGGGAATCAGAGGCGGGGAATCAGAGGTGGGGAAACATAGGCAGGGAATCGGATGTGCGGAATCAGAGATGGGGAATCAGAGGCCGGGAATCAGAGGTGGTGAATCAGAGATGGGGAATCAGAGGCGGGGAATCAGAGGCAGGGTATCAGACGCGGGGAATCAGAGGTGGGCAATAAGAGGCGGGGAATCAGATATGGGGAATCAGAGGCGGGGAATCAGAGGCGGGGAAACAGAGGCGGGGAATCAGATATGGGGAATCAGAGGAGGGGCATCAGAGGTTGTGAATCACAGATGGGGAATCAGAGGCGGGGAATCAGAGGCAGGGAATCAGACGCGGGGAATCAGAGGCGGGGATTCAGAGCTGGGGAATCAGAAGCGGGGAATCAGAGTTGGGGAATCAGAGGCGGTGAATCAGATATGGGGAATCAGAGGCAGGGAATCAGAGGCGGGGAATAAGAGGCATGGAATCAGACGCGGGGAATCTGAGGCGGGGAATCAGAGCTGGGGAATCAGAGGTGGGGAATCAGAGTTGGGGAATCAGAGGCAGGGAATTGGATGTGCGGAATCAGAGATGGGGAATCAGAGGTGGGGAATCAGAGGCGGTGAATCAGAGATGGGGAATCAGAGGCGGGGAATCAGAGGCAGGAAATCAGACACGGGGATTCAGAGGCTGGGAATCAGACGGGGGGAATCAAAGGCGGGGAATCAGAGCTGGGGAATCTGAGGCAGGGAATCAGAGTTGGGGATTCAGAGGCGGGGAATCAGATATGGGGAAACAGAGGCGTGGAATCAGAGGCGGGCAAACAGAGGCGGGGAATTAGATATGGGGAATCAGAGGTAGGGAATCAGAGGTGGTGAATCAGTGATGGGGAATCACAGGCGGGGAATCAGAGGCAGGGAATAGAACGCTGGGAATCAGAATCAGGGAATCAGAGCTGGGGAATCAGAGGCGGAGAATCATAGTTGGGAATCAGAGGCGGGAATCAGATATGGGGAAACAGAGGCGGGGAATCAGAGGCGGGGCAACAGAGGCGGGGAATCAGATATGGGGAATCGGATGCAGGGAATCAGAGGCGGGGAATCAGAGCTGGGGAATCAGAGGCGGGGAATCAGAGATGGGGATTCAGAGGCGGGGAATGAGATATGGAGAATCAGAGGCGGGGAATCAGAGGCGGGGAAACAGAGTTGGGGAATCAGATATGGGGAATCAGAGGTGGCGAATCAAAGGCGGTGAATCAGAGCTGGCGAATCAGAGGCTGGGAATCAGAGGTGGTCAATCAGAGGCGGGGAATCAGATATGGGGAATCAGAGGCGGGGAATCAGAGGCGGGGAAACAGAGGCGGGGAATCAAATATAGGGAATCAGAGGTGGGGAATCAGAGGTTGTGAATCAGAGATGGGGAATCAAGGCGGGGAATCAGAGGCAGGGAATCAGACGCGGGGAATCAGAGGCGGGGATTCAGAGCTGAGGAATCAGAGGCGGGGAATCAGAGTTGGGGAATCAGAGGCAGGGAATCAGATATGGGGAATCAGAGGCGGGGAATCAGAGGCCGGGAATCAGATATGGGGAAACATAGGCGGGGAATCCGAGGCGGGGAAACAGAGGTGGGGAATCAGATATGGGGAATCAGAGGTGGGGAATCAGAGGTTGGGAATCAGAGGCAGGGAATCAGAGGCTTGGAATCAGATGCAGGGTATCAGATGCGGGGAATCAGAGGCGGGGAATCAGAGCTGGGGAATCAGAGGTTGGGAATCAGATTTGGGGAATCATAGGTGGGGACTTAGATATTGGGAAACAGAGGCGGGGAATCAGAGGCGGGGAAACAGAGGCGGGGAATCAGATATGGGGAATCAGAGGTGGGGAATCAGAGGCAGGGAATCAGATGCGCGGAATCAGAGATGGGGAATCAGAGGCAGGGAATCAGAATCAGAAGCAGGGAATCAGAGGCCGGGAATCAGAGGCCGGAATCAGATGCTGGGAATCAGAGGCCTGGAATCAGAGGCGGGGAATCAGAGGCAGGGAATCAGATGCGGGGAATCAGAGGCGGGGAATCAGAGCTGGGGAATCAGAGGCGGGGTATTAGAGTTGGGGAATCAGAGGCGGGGAATCAGATATGGGGAAACAGAGGTGGGGAATCAGAGGCGGGGAAACAGAGGCAGGGAATCAGATATGGGGAATCAGAGGTGGGGCATCAGAGGTTGTGAATCACAGATGGGGAATCAGAGGCGGTGAATCAGAGGCAGGGAATAAGACGCGGGGAATCAGAGGCGGGGATTCAGAGCTGGGGAATCAGAAGCGGGGAATCAGAGTTGGGGAATCAGAAGCGGGGAATCAGATATGGGGAATCAGAGGCAGGGAATCAGAGGCGGGGAATCAGAGGCAGGGAATCAGACGCGGGGAATCTGAGGCGGGGAATCAGAGCTGGGGAATCAGAGGTGGGGAATCAGAGTTGGGGAATCAGAGGCAGGGAATTGGATGTGCGGAATCAGAGAGGGGGAATCAGAGGTGGGGAATCAGAGGCGGTGAATCAGAGATGGGGAATCAGAGGCGGGGAATCAGAGGCAGGAAATCAGACACGGGGATTCAGAGGCTGGGAATCAGACGGGGGGAATCAAAGGCGGGGAATCAGAGCTGGGGAATCTGAGGCAGGGAATCAGAGTTGGGGATTCAGAGGCGGGGAATCAGATATGGGGAAACAGAGGCGGGGAATCAGAGGCGGGCAAACAGAGGCGGGGAATTAGATATGGGGAATCAGAGGTAGGGAATCAGAGGTGGTGAATCAGTGATGGGGAATCACAGGCGGGGAATCAGAGGCAGGGAATAGAACGCGGGGAATCAGAGGCAGGGAATCAGAGCTGGGGAATCAGAGGAGGGGATTCATTGTTGGGAATCAGAGGCGGGAATCAGATATGGGGAAACAGAGGCGGGGAATCAGAGGCGGTGAAACAGAGGCGGGGAATCAGATATGGGGAATCGGATGCAGGGAATCAGAGGCGGGGAATCAGAGCTGGGGAATCAGAGGCGGGGAATCAGAGTTGGGGCATCAGAGGTGGGGAATTAGATATAGGGAAACAGAGGCGGGGAATCAGAGGCGGGGAAACAGAGGCGGGGAATCAGATATGGGGAATCAGAGGTGGGGAATCAGAGGCAGGGAATCAGATGTGCGGAATCAGAGATGGGGAATAAGAGGCAGGGAATCAGAATCAGAAGCGGGGAATCAGAGGCCGGGAATCAGAGGCCGGGAATCAGATGCTGGGAATAAGAGGCCGGGAATCAGAGGTGGGGAATCAGATATGGGGAATAAGAGGTGGCGAATCAAAGGCGGTGAATCAGAGATGGGGAATCAGAGGCGGGGAATCAGAGGCAGGGAATCAGATGCGGGGAATCAGAGGCGGGGAATCAGAGCTGGCGAATCAGAGGCTGGGAATCAGAGGTGGGCAATCAGAGGCGGGGAAACAGATATGGGGAATCAGAGGCGGGGAATCAGAGGCGGGGAAACAGAGGCGGGGAATCAAATATAGGGAATCAGAGGTGGGGAATCAGAGGTTGTGAATCAGAGATGGGGAATCAAGGCGGGGAAACAGAGGCAGGGAATCAGACGCGGGGAATCAGAGGCGGGGATTCAGAGCTGGGGAATCAGAGGCGGGGAATCAGAGTTGGGGAATCAGAGGCAGGGAATCAGATATGGGGAATCAGAGGCGGGGAATCAGAGGCGGGGAAACAGAGGCGGGGAATCAGATGTGGGGAATCAGATATGGGGAAACAGAGGCGGTGAATCCGAGGCGGGGAAACAGAGGCGGGGAATCAGATATGGGGAATCAGAGGTGGGGAATCAGAGGTTGGGAATCAGAGGCAGGGAATCAGAGGCTTGGAATCAGATGCAGGGAATCAGATGCGGGGCATCAGAGGCGGGGAATCAGAGCTGGGAAATCAGAGGTGGGGAATCAGATTTGGGGAATCAGAGGTGGGGACTTAGATATTGGGAAACAGAGGCGGGGAATCAGAGGCGGGGAAACAGAGGTGGGGAATCAGATATGGGGAATCAGAGGTGGGGAATCAGAGGCAGGGAATCAGATGTGCGGAATCAGAGATAGGGAATCAGAGGCAGGGAATCAGAATCAGAAGCAGGGAATCAGAGGCCGGGAATCAGAGGCCGGAATCAGATGATGGGAATCAGAGGCCTGGAATCAGAGGCGGGAATCAGAGGCAGGGAATCAGATGCAGGGAATCAGAGGCGGGGAATCAGAGCTGGGGAATCAGAGGCGGGGTATTAGAGTTGGGGAATCAGAGGCGGGGAATCAGATATGGGGAAACAGAGGTAGGGAATCAGAGGCGGGGAAACTGAGGCAGGGAATCAGATATGGGGAATCAGAGGCGGGGAATCAGAGGTGGGGAAACATAGGCAGGGAATCGGATGTGCGGAATCAGAGATGGGGAATCAGAGGCGGGGAATCAGAGGCAGGGTATCAGACGCGGGGAGTCAGAGGTGGGCAATCAGAGGCGGGGAATCAGATATGGGGAATCAGAGGCGGGGAAACAGAGGTGGGGAATCAGATATGGGGAATCAGAGGTGGGGAATCAGAGGTTGTGAATCACAGATGGGGAATCAGAGGCGGGGAATCAGAGGCAGGGAATCAGACGCGGGGAATCAGAGGCGGGGATTCAGAGCTGGGGAATCAGAAGCGGGGAATCAGAGTTGGGGAATCAGAGGCGGGGAATCAGATATGGGGAATCAGAGGCAGGGAATCAGAGGCGGGGAATAAGAGGCAGGGAATCAGACGCGGGGAATCTGAGGCGGGGAATCAGAGCTGGGGAATCAGAGGTGGGGAATCAGAGTTGGGGAATCAGAGGCAGGGAATTGGATGTGCGGAATCAGAGATGGGGAATCAGAGGTGGGGAATCAGAGGCGGTGAATCAGAGATGGGGAATCAGAGGCGGGGAATCAGAGGCAGGAAATCAGACACGGGGATTCAGAGGCTGGGAATCAGAGGCCGGGAATCAGATGCTGGGAATAAGAGGCCGGGAATCAGAGGAGGGGAATCAGAGTCCGGGAATCAGAGATGGGGATTCAGAGGCGGGGAATGAGATATGGAGAATCAGAGGCGGGGAATCAGAGGCGGGGAAACAGAGTTGGGGAATCATATATGGGGAATCAGAGGTGGCGAATCAAAGGCGGTGAATCAGAGATGGGGAATCAGAGGCAGGGAATCAGAGGCAGGGAATCAGATGCGGGGAATCAGAGGCGGGGAATCAGAGCTGGCGAATCAGAGGCTGGGAATCAGAGGTGGGCAATCAGAGGCGGGGAATCAGATATGGGGAATCAGAGGCGGGGAATCAGAGGCGGGGAAACAGAGGCGGGGAATGAAATATAGGGAATCAAAGGTGGGGAATCAGAGGTTGTGAATCAGAGATGGGGAATCAAGGCGGGGAATCAGAGGCAGGGAATCAGACGCGGGGAATCAGAGGCGGGGATTCAGAGCTGGGGAATCAGAGGCGGGGAATCAGAGTTGGGGAATCAGAGGCAGGGAATCAGATATGGGGAATCAGAGGCGGGGAATCAGAGGCCGGGAATCAGATATGGGGAAACAGAGGCGGGGAATCCGAGGCGGGGAAACAGAGGCGGGGAATCAGATATGGGGAATCAGAGGTGGGGAATCAGAGGTTGGGAATCAGAGGCAGGGAATCAGAGGCTTGGAATCAGATGCAGGGTATCAGATGCGGGGAATCAGAGGCGGGGAATCAGAGCTGGGGAATCAGAGGTGGGGAATCAGATTTGGGGAATCAGAGGTGGGGACTTTGATATTGGGAAACAGAGGCGGGGAATCAGAGGCGGGGAAACAGAGGCGGGGAATCAGATATGGGGAATCAGAGGTGGGGAATCAGAGGCAGGGAATCAGATGTGCGGAATCAGAGATGGGAAATCAGAGGCAGGGAATCAGAATCAGAAGCGGGGAATCAGAGGCCGGGAATCAGAGGCCGGGAATCAGATGCTGGGAATAAGAGGCCGGGAATCAGAGGTGGGGAATCAGAGTCCGGGAATCAGAGATGGGGATTCAGAGGCGGGGAATGAGATATGGAGAATCAGAGGCGGGGAATCAGAGGCCGGGAAACAGAGGTGGGGAATCAGATATGAGGAATCAGAGGTGGCGAATCAAAGGCGGTGAATCAGAGATGGGGAATCAGAGGCGGGGAATCAGAGGCAGGGAATCAGATGCGGGGAATCAGAGGCGGGGAATCAGAGCTGGCGAATCAGAGGCGGGGAATCAGAGGTGGGCAATCAGAGGCGGGGAATCAGATATGGGGAATCAGAGGCGGGGAATCAGAGGCGGAGAAACAGAGGCGGGGAATCAAATATAGGGAATCAGAGGTGGGGAATCAGAGGTTGTGAATCAGAGATGGGGAATCAAGGCGGGGAATCAGAGGCAGGGAATCAGACACGGGGAATCAGAGGCGGGGATTCAGAGCTGGGGAATCAGAGGCAGGGAATCAGAGTTGGGGAATCAGAGGCAGGGAATCAGATATGGGGAATCAGAGGCGGGGAATCAGAGGCGGGGAAACAGAGGCGGGGAATCAGATATGGGGAATCAGAGGTGGGGAATCAGGGGCAGGGAGTCAGTTGCAGGGAATCAGAGGCGGGGAATCAGAGGCGGGGAATCAGAGGCAGGGAATCAGACACGGGGAATCAGAGGCGGGGAATCAGAGATGGGGAATCAGAGGCGGGGAATCAGAGGCAGGGAATCGGACGCCGGGAATCAGAGTCGGGGAATCAGAGCTGGGGAATCAGAGGCGGGGAATCAGAGTTGGGGAATCAGAGGCAGGGATTCAGATATGGGGAAATAGAGGCGGGGAATCAGATATGGGGAATCAGAGGTGTGGAATCAGAGGTTGGGAATCAGAGGAAGGGAATCAGAGTCGGGGAAACAGAGGCGGGGAATCAGATATGTGGAATCAGAGGTGGCGAATCAAAGGCGGTGAAACAGAGATGGGGAATCAGGGCAGGGAATCAGAGGCAGGGAATCAAACACGGGGAATCAGAGCTGGGGAATCAGAGGTGGGGAATCAGAGTTGGGAATCAGAGGCGGGGAATCAGAGGCGGGGAAACAGAGGCGGGGAATCAGATATGGGGAATCAGAGGTGGGGAATCAGAGGTTGGGAATCAGAGGCATGGAATCAGAGGCGGGGAATCAGAGGCGGGGAATCAGAGGCGGGGAATCAGAGGCCGGGAATCAGATATGGGGAAACAGAGGCGGGGAATCCGAGGCGGGGAAACAGAGGCGGGGAATCAGATATGGGGAATCAGAGGTGGGGAATCAGAGGCTTGGAATCAGATGCAGGGAATCAGATGCGGGGCATCAGAGGCGGGGAATCAGAGCTGGGGAATCAGAGGTGGGGAATCAGATTTGGGGAATCAGAGGTGGGGACTTAGATATTGGGAAACAGAGGCGGGGAATCAGAGGCGGGGAAACAGAGGTGGGGAATCAGATATGGGGAATCAGAGGTGTGGAATCAGAGGCAGGGAATCAGATGTGCGGAATCAGAGATAGGGAATCAGAGGCAGGGAATCAGAATCAGAAGCAGGGAATCAGAGGCCGGGAATCAGAGGCCGGAATCAGATGATGGGAATCAGAGGCCTGGAATCAGAGGCGGGGAATCAGAGGCAGGGAATCAGATGCGGGGAATCAGAGGCGGGGAATCAGAGCTGGGGAATCAGAGGCGGGGAATCAGAGGCGGGGAATCAGATATGGGGAAACAGAGGTAGGGAATCAGAGGCGGGGAAACAGAGGCAGGGAATCAGATATGGGGAATCAGAGGCGGGGAATCAGAGGTGGGGAAACATAGGCAGGGAATCGGATGTGCGGAATCAGAGATGGGGAATCAGAGGCCGGGAATCAGAGGTGGTGAATCAGAGATGGGGAATCAGAGGCGGGGAATCAGAGGCAGGGTATCAGACGCGGGGAATCAGAGGTGGGCAATCAGAGGAGGGGAATCAGATATGGGGAATCAGAGGCGGGGAATCAGAGGCGGGGAAACAGAGGCGGGGAATCAGATATGGGGAATCAGAGGAGGGGCATCAGAGGTTGTGAATCACAGATGGGGAATCAGAGGCGGGGAATCAGAGGCAGGGAATCAGAAGCGGGGAATCAGAGGCGGGGATTCAGAGCTGGGGAAACAGAAGCGGGGAATCAGAGTTGGGGAATCAGAGGCGGGGAATCAGATATGGGGAATCAGAGGCAGGGAATCAGAGGCGGGGAATAAGAGGCATGGAATCAGACGCGGGGAATCTGAGGCGGGGAATCAGAGCTGGGGAATCAGAGGTGGGGAATCAGAGTTGGGGAATCAGAGGCAGGGAATTGGATGTGCGGAATCAGAGATGGGGAATCAGAGGTGGGGAATCAGAGGCGGTGAATCAGAGATGGGGAATCAGAGGCGGGGAATCAGAGGCAGGAAATCAGACACGGGGATTCAGAGGCTGGGAATCAGACGGGGGGAATCAAAGGCGGGGAATCAGAGCTGGGGAATCTGAGGCAGGGAATCAGAGTTGGGGATTCAGAGGCGGGGAATCAGATAAGGGGAAACAGAGGCGGGGAATCAGAGGCGGGCAAACAGAGGTGGTGAATCAGTGATGGGGAATCACAGGCGGGGAATCAGAGGCAGGGAATAGAACGCGGGGAATCAGAGGCAGGGAATCAGAGCAGGGGAATCAGAGGCGGAGAATCATAGTTGGGAATCAGAGGCGGGAATCAGATATGGGGAAACAGAGGCGGGGAATCAGAGGCGGGGAAACAGAGGCGGGGAATCAGATATGGGGAATCGGATGCAGGGAATCAGAGGCGGGGAATCAGAGCTGGGGAAGCAGAGGCGGGGAATCAGAGTTGGGGCATCAGAGGTGGGGAATTAGATATAGGGAAACAGAGGCGGGGAATCAGAGGCGGGGAAACAGAGGCGGGGAATCAGATATGGGGAATCAGAGGTGGGGAATCAGAGGCAGGGAATCAGATGTGCGGAATCAGAGATGGGGAATCAGAGGCAGGGAATAAGAAGCGGGGAATCAGAGGCCGGGAATCAGAGGCCGGGAATCAGATGCTGGGAATAAGAGGCCGGGAATCAGAGGAGGGGAATCAGAGTCCGGGAATCAGAGATGGGGATTCAGAGGCGGGGAATGAGATATGGAGAATCAGAGGCGGGGAATCAGAGGCGGGGAAACAGAGTTGGGGAATCAAATATGGGGAATCAGAGGTGTCGAATCAAATGCTGTGAATCAGAGATGGGGAATCAGAGGCAGGGAATCAGAGGCAGGGAATCAGATGCGGGGAATCAGAGGCGGGGAATCAGAGCTGGCGAATCAGAGGCTGGGAATCAGAGGTGGGCAATCAGAGGCGGGGAATCAGATATGGGGAATCAGAGGCGGGGAATCAGAGGCGGGGAAACAGAGGCGGGGAATCAAATATAGGGAATCAGAGGTGGGGAATCAGAGGTTGTGAATCAGAGATGGGGAATCAAGGCGGGGAATCAGAGGCAGGGAATCAGACGCGGGGAATCAGAGGCGCGGATTCAGAGCTGGGGAATCAGAGGCGGGGAATCAGAGTTGGGGAATCAGAGGCAGGGAATCAGATATGGGGAATCTGAGGCGGGGAATCAGAGGCCGGGAATCAGATATGGGGAAACAGAGGCGGGGAATCCGAGGCGGGGAAACAGAGGCGGGGAATCACATATGGGGAATCAGAGGTGGGGAATCAGAGGTTGGGAATCAGAGGCAGGGAATCAGAGGCTTGGAATCAGATGCAGGGTATCAGATGCGGTGAATCAGAGGCGGGGAATCAGAGCTGGGGAATCAGAGGTGGGGAATCAGATTTGGGGAATCAGAGGTGGGGACTTAGATATTGGGAAACAGAGGCGGGGAATCAGAGGCGGGGAAACAGAGGCGGGGAATCAGATATGGGGAATCAGAGGTGGGGAATCAGAGGCAGGGAATCAGATGTGCGGAATCAGAGATGGGGAATCAGAGGCAGGGAATCAGAATCAGAAGCAGGGAATCAGAGGCCGGGAATCAGAGGCCGGAATCAGATGCTGGGAATCAGAGGCCTGGAATCAGAGGCGGGGAATCAGAGGCAGGGAATCAGATGCGGGGAATCAGAGGCGGGGAATCAGAGCTGGGGAATCAGAGGCGGGGTATTAGATTTGGGGAATCAGAGGCGGGGAATCAGATATGGGGAAACAGAGGTGGGGAATCAGAGGCGGGGAAACAGAGGCAGGGAATCAGATATGGGGAATCAGAGTTGGGGCATCAGAGGTTGTGAATCACAGATGGGGAATCATAGGCGGGGAATCAGAGGCAGGGAATAAGACGCGGGGAATCAGAGGCGGGGATTCAGAGCTGGGGAATCAGAAGCGGGGAATCAGAGTTGGGGAATCAGAGGCGGGGAATCAGAGGCAGGGAATCAGAGGCGGGGAATAAGAGGCAGGGAATCAGAGGCAGGGAATCAGAGGCGGGGAATAAGAGGCAGGGAATCAGACGCGGGGAATCTGAGGCGGGGAATCAGAGCTGGGGAATCAGAGGTGGGGAATCAGAGTTGGGGAATCAGAGGCAGGGAATTGGATGTGCGGAATCAGAGATGGGGAATCAGAGGTGGGGAATCAGAGGCGGTGAATCAGAGATGGGGAATCAGAGGCGGGGAATCAGAGGCAGGAAATCAGACACGGGGATTCAGAGGCTGGGAATCAGACGGGGGGAATCAAAGGCGGGGAATCAGAGCTGGGGAATCTGAGGCAGGGAATCAGAGTTGGGGATTCAGAGGCGGGGAATCAGATATGGGGAAACAGAGGCGGGGAATCAGAGGCGGGCAAACAGAGGCGGGGAATTAGATATGGGGAATCAGAGGTAGGGAATCAGAGGTGGTGAATCAGTGATGGGGAATCACAGGCGGGGAATCAGAGGCAGGGAATAGAACGTGGGGAATCAGAGGCAGGGAATCAGAGCTGGGGAATCAGAGGCGGAGAATCATAGTTGGGAATCAGAGGCGGGAATCAGATATGGGGAAACAGAGGCGGGGAATCGGAGGCGGGGAAACAGAGGCGGGGAATCAGATATGGGGAATCGGATGCAGGGAATCAGAGGCGGGGAATCAGAGCTGGGGAATCAGAGGCGGGGAATCAGAGTTGGGGCATCAGAGGTGGGGAATTAGATACAGGGAAACAGAGGCGGGGAATCAGAGGCGGGGAAACAGAGGCGGGGAATCAGATATGGGGAATCAGAGGTGGGGAATCAGAGGCAGGGAATCAGATGTGCGGAATCAGAGATGGGGAATCAGAGGCAGGGAATCAGAAGCGGGGAATCAGAGGCCGGGAATCAGAGGCCGGGAATCAGATGCTGGGAATAAGAGGCCGGGAATCAGAGGAGGGGAATCAGAGTCCGGGAATCAGAGATGGGGATTCAGAGGCGGGGAATGAGATATGGAGAATCAGAGGCGGGGAATCAGAGGCGGGGAAACAGAGTTGGGGAATCAGATATGGGGAATCAGAGGTGGCGAATCAAAGGCGGTGAATCAGAGATGGGGAATCAGAGGCAGGGAATCAGAGGCAGGGAATCAGATGCGGGGAATCAGAGGCGGGGAATCAGAGCTGGCGAATCAGAGGCTGGGAATCAGAGGTGGGCAATCAGAGGCGGGGAATCAGATATGGGGAATCAGAGGCGGGGAATCAGAGGCGGGGAAACAGAGGCGGGGAATCAAATATAGGGAATCAGAGGTGGGGAATCAGAGGTTGTGAATCAGAGATGGGGAATCAAGGCGGGGAATCAGAGGCAGGGAATCAGACGCGGGGAATCAGAGGCGGGGATTCAGAACTGGGGAATCAGAGGCGGGGAATCAGAGTTGGGGAATCAGAGGCAGGGAATCAGATATGGGGAATCAGAGGCGGGGAATCAGAGGCCGGGAATCAGATATGGGGAAACAGAGGCGGGGAATCCGAGGCGGGGAAACAGAGGCGGGGAATCAGATATGGGGAATCAGAGGTGGGGAATCAGAGGTTGGGAATCAGAGGCAGGGAATCAGAGGCTTGGAATCAGATGCAGGGTATCAGATGCGGGGAATCAGAGGCGGGGAATCAGAGCTGGGGAATCAGAGGTGGGGAATCAGATTTGGGGAATCAGAGGTGGGGACGTTGATATTGGGAAACAGAGGCGGGGAATCAGAGGCGGGGAAACAGAGGCGGGGAATCAGATATGGGGAATCAGAGGTGGGGAATCAGAGGCAGGGAATCAGATGTGCGGAATCAGAGATGGGGAATCAGAGGCAGGGAATCAGAATCAGAAGCGGGGAATCAGAGGCCGGGAATCAGAGGCCGGGAATCAGATGCTGGGAATAAGAGGCCGGGAATCAGAGGTGGGGAATCAGAGTCCGGGAATCAGAGATGGGGATTCAGAGGCGGGGAATGAGATATGGAGAATCAGAGGCGGGGAATCAGAGGCCGGGAAACAGAGGTGGGGAATCAGATATGGGGAATCAGAGGTGGCGAATCAAAGGCGGTGAATCAGAGATGGGGAATCAGAGGCGGGGAATCAGAGGCAGGGAATCAGATGCGGGGAATCAGAGGCGGGGAATCAGAGCTGGCGAATCAGAGGCGGGGAATCAGAGGTGGGCAATCAGAGGCGGGGAATCAGATATGGGGAATCAGAGGCGGGGAATCAGAGGCGGGGAAACAGAGGCGGGGAATCAAATATAGGGAATCAGAGGTGGGGAATCAGAGGTTGTGAATCAGAGATGGGGAATCAAGGCGGGGAATCAGAGGCAGGGAATCAGACACGGGGAATCAGAGGCGGGGATTCAGAGCTGGGGAATCAGAGGCAGGGAATCAGAGTTGGGGAATCAGAGGCAGGGAATCAGATATGGGGAATCAGAGGCGGGGAATCAGAGGCGGGGAAACAGAGGCGGGGAATCAGAGGCGGGGAATCAGAGGCAGGGAATCAGAGACGGGGAATCAGAGGCGGGGATTCAGAGATGGGGAATCAGAGGCGGGGAATCAGAGGCAGGGAATCGGACGCCGGGAATCAGAGTCGGGGAATCAGAGCTGGGGAATCAGAGGCGGGGAATCAGAGTTGGGGAATCAGAGGCAGGGATTCAGATATGGGGAAATAGAGGCGGGGAATCAGATATGGGGAATCAGAGGTGTGGAATCAGAGGTTGGGAATCAGAGGAAGGGAATCAGAGTCGGGGAAACAGAGGCGGGGAATCAGATATGTGGAATCAGAGGTGGCGAATCAAAGGCGGTGAAACAGAGATGGGGAATCAGGGCAGGGAATCAGAGGCAGGGAATCAAACACGGGGAATCAGAGCTGGGGAATCAGAGGTGGGGAATCAGAGTTGGGAATCAGAGGCGGGGAATCAGAGGCGGGGAAACAGAGGCGGGGAATCAGATATGGGGAATCAGAGGTGGGGAATCAGAGGTTGGGAATCAGAGGCATGGAATCAGAGGCGGGGAATCAGAGGCGGGGAAACAGAGGCGGGGAATCAGATGTGGGGAATCAGATATGGGGAAACAGAGGCGGGGAATCCGAGGCAGGGAAACAGAGGCGGGGAATCAGATATGGGGAATCAGAGGTGGGGAATCAGAGGTTGGGAATCAGAGGCAGGGAATCAGAGGCTTGGAATCAGATGCAGGGAATCAGATGCGGGGCATCAGAGGCGGGGAATCAGAGCTGGGGAATCAGAGGTGGGGAATCAGATTTGGGGAATCAGAGGTGGGGACTTAGATATTGGGAAACAGAGGCGGGGAATCAGAGGCGGGGAAACAGAGGTGGGGAATCAGATAAGGGGAATCAGAGGTGGGGAATCAGAGGCAGGGAATCAGATGTGCGGAATCAGAGATAGGGAATCAGAGGCAGGGAATCAGAATCAGAAGCAGGGAATCAGAGGCCGGGAATCATAGGCCGGAATCAGATGATGGGAATCAGAGGCCTGGAATCAGAGGCGGGGAATCAGAGGCAGGGAATCAGATGCGGGGAATCAGAGGCGGGGTATCAGAGCTGGAGAATCAGAGGCGGGGTATTAGAGTTGGGGAATCAGAGGCGGGGAATCAGATATGGGGAAACAGAGGTAGGGAATCAGAGGCGGGGAAACAGAGGCAGGGAATCAGATATGGGGAATCAGAGGCGGGGAATCAGAGGTGGGGAAACATAGGCAGGGAATCGGATGTGCGGAATCAGAGATGGGGAATCAGAGGCCGGGAATCAGAGGTGGTGAATCAGAGATGGGGAATCAGAGGCGGGGAATCAGAGGCAGGGTATCAGAGGCGGGGAATCAGAGGTGGGCAATCAGAGGAGGGGAATCAGATATGGGGAATCAGAGGCGGGGAATCAGAGGCGGGGAAACAGAGGCGGGGAATCATATATGGGGAATCAGAGGAGGGGCATCAGAGGTTGTGAATCACAGATGGGGAATCAGAGGCGGGGAATCAGAGGCAGGGAATCAGACGCGGGGAATCAGAGGCGGGGATTCAGAGCTGGGGAATCAGAAGCGGGGAATCAGAGTTGGGGAATCAGAGGCGGGGAATCAGATATGGGGAATCAGAGGCAGGGAATCAGAGGCGGGGAATAAGAGGCATGGAATCAGACGCGGGGAATCTGAGGCGGGGAATCAGAGCTGGGGAATCAGAGGTGGGGAATCAGAGTTGGGGAATCAGAGGCAGGGAATTGGATGTGCGTAATCAGAGATGGGGAATCAGAGGTGGGGAATCAGAGGCGGTGAATCAGAGATGGGGAATCAGAGGCGGGGAATCAGAGGCAGGAAATCAGACACGGGGATTCAGAGGCTGGGAATCAGACGGGGGGAATCAAAGGCGGGGAATCAGAGCTGGGGAATCTGAGGCAGGGAATCAGAGTTGGGGATTCAGAGGCGGGGAATCAGATATGGGGAAACAGAGGCGGGGAATCAGAGGCGGGCAAACAGAGGTGGTGAATCAGTGATGGGGAATCACAGGCGGGGAATCAGAGGCAGGGAATAGAACGCGGGGAATCAGAGGCAGGGAATCAGAGCTGGGGAATCAGAGGCGGAGAATCATAGTTGGGAATCAGAGGCGGGAATCAGATATGGGGAAACAGAGGCGGGGAATCAGAGGCGGGGAAACAGAGGCGGGGAATCAGAGCTGGGGAATCAGAGGCGGGGAATCAGAGTTGGGGCATCAGAGGTGGGGAATTAGATATAGGGAAACAGAGGCGGGGAATCAGAGGCGGGGAAACAGAGGCGGGGAATCAGATATGGGGAAGCAGAGGTGGGGAATCAGAGGCAGGGAATCAGATGTGCGGAATCAGAGATGGGGAATCAGAGGCGGGCAAACAGAGGCGGGGAATTAGATATGGGGAATCAGAGGTAGGGAATCAGAGGTGGTGAATCAGTGATGGGGAATCACAGGCGGGGAATCAGAGGCAGGGAATAGAACGCGGGGAATCAGAGGCAGGGAATCAGAGCTGGGGAATCAGAGGAGGGGATTCATAGTTGGGAATCAGAGGCGGGAATCAGATATGGGGAAACAGAGGCGGGGAATCAGAGGCGGTGAAACAGAGGCGGGGAATCAGATATGGGGAATCGGATGCAGGGAATCAGAGGCGGGGAATCAGAGCTGGGGAATCAGAGGCGGGGAATCAGAGTTGGGGCATCAGAGGTGGGGAATTAGATATAGGGAAACAGAGGCGGGGAATCAGAGGCGGGGAAACAGAGGCGGGGAATCAGATATGGGGAATCAGAGGTGGGGAATCAGAGGCAGGGAATCAGATGTGCGGAATCAGAGATGGGGAATAAGAGGCAGGGAATCAGAATCAGAAGCGGGGAATCAGAGGCCGGGAATCAGAGGCCGGGAATCAGATGCTGGGAATGAGGCCGGGAATCAGAGGTGGGGAATCAGATATGGGGAATAAGAGGTGGCGAATCAAAGGCGGTGAATCAGAGATGGGGAATCAGAGGCGGGGAATCAGAGGCAGGGAATCAGATGCGGGGAATCAGAGGCGGGGAATCAGAGCTGGCGAATCAGAGGCTGGGAATCAGAGGTGGGCAATCAGAGGCGGAGAATCAGATATGGGGAATCAGAGGCGGGGAATCAGAGGCGGGGAAACAGAGGCGGGGAATCAAATATAGGGAATCAGAGGTGGGGAATCAGAGGTTGTGAATCAGAGATGGGGAATCAAGGCGGGGAAACAGAGGCAGGGAATCAGACGCGGGGAATCAGAGGCGGGGATTCAGAGCTGGGGAATCAGAGGCGGGGAATCAGAGTTGGGGAATCAGAGGCAGGGAATCAGATATGGGGAATCAGAGGCGGGGAATCAGAGGCGGGGAATCAGAGGCGGGGAATCAGATGTGGGGAATCAGATATGGGGAAACAGAGGCGGGGAATCCGAGGCAGGGAAACAGAGGCGGGGAATCAGATATGGGGAATCAGAGGTGGGGAATCAGAGGTTGGGAATCAGAGGCAGGGAATCAGAGGCTTGGAATCAGATGCAGGGAATCAGATGCGGGGCATCAGAGGCGGGGAATCAGAGCTGGGGAATCAGAGGTGGGGAATCAGATTTGGGGAATCAGAGGTGGGGACTTAGATATTGGGAAACAGAGGCGGGGAATCAGAGGCGGGGAAACAGAGGTGGGGAATCAGATAAGGGGAATCAGAGGTGGGGAATCAGAGGCAGGGAATCAGATGTGCGGAATCAGAGATAGGGAATCAGAGGCAGGGAATCAGAATCAGAAGCAGGGAATCAGAGGCCGGGAATCATAGGCCGGAATCAGATGATGGGAATCAGAGGCCTGGAATCAGAGGCGGGGAATCAGAGGCAGGGAATCAGATGCGGGGAATCAGAGGCGGGGTATCAGAGCTGGAGAATCAGAGGCGGGGTATTAGAGTTGGGGAATCAGAGGCGGGGAATCAGATATGGGGAAACAGAGGTAGGGAATCAGAGGCGGGGAAACAGAGGCAGGGAATCAGATATGGGGAATCAGAGGCGGGGAATCAGAGGTGGGGAAACATAGGCAGGGAATCGGATGTGCGGAATCAGAGATGGGGAATCAGAGGCCGGGAATCAGAGGTGGTGAATCAGAGATGGGGAATCAGAGGCGGGGAATCAGAGGCAGGGTATCAGAGGCGGGGAATCAGAGGTGGGCAATCAGAGGAGGGGAATCAGATATGGGGAATCAGAGGCGGGGAATCAGAGGCGGGGAAACAGAGGCGGGGAATCATATATGGGGAATCAGAGGAGGGGCATCAGAGGTTGTGAATCACAGATGGGGAATCAGAGGCGGGGAATCAGAGGCAGGGAATCAGACGCGGGGAATCAGAGGCGGGGATTCAGAGCTGGGGAATCAGAAGCGGGGAATCAGAGTTGGGGAATCAGAGGCGGGGAATCAGATATGGGGAATCAGAGGCAGGGAATCAGAGGCGGGGAATAAGAGGCATGGAATCAGACGCGGGGAATCTGAGGCGGGGAATCAGAGCTGGGGAATCAGAGGTGGGGAATCAGAGTTGGGGAATCAGAGGCAGGGAATTGGATGTGCGTAATCAGAGATGGGGAATCAGAGGTGGGGAATCAGAGGCGGTGAATCAGAGATGGGGAATCAGAGGCGGGGAATCAGAGGCAGGAAATCAGACACGGGGATTCAGAGGCTGGGAATCAGACGGGGGGAATCAAAGGCGGGGAATCAGAGCTGGGGAATCTGAGGCAGGGAATCAGAGTTGGGGATTCAGAGGCGGGGAATCAGATATGGGGAAACAGAGGCGGGGAATCAGAGGCGGGCAAACAGAGGTGGTGAATCAGTGATGGGGAATCACAGGCGGGGAATCAGAGGCAGGGAATAGAACGCGGGGAATCAGAGGCAGGGAATCAGAGCTGGGGAATCAGAGGCGGAGAATCATAGTTGGGAATCAGAGGCGGGAATCAGATATGGGGAAACAGAGGCGGGGAATCAGAGGCGGGGAAACAGAGGCGGGGAATCAGAGCTGGGGAATCAGAGGCGGGGAATCAGAGTTGGGGCATCAGAGGTGGGGAATTAGATATAGGGAAACAGAGGCGGGGAATCAGAGGCGGGGAAACAGAGGCGGGGAATCAGATATGGGGAAGCAGAGGTGGGGAATCAGAGGCAGGGAATCAGATGTGCGGAATCAGAGATGGGGAATCAGAGGCAGGGAATCAGAAGCGGGGAATCAGAGGCCGGGAATCAGAGGCCGGGAATCAGATGCTGGGAATAAGTGGCCGGGAATCAGAGGAGGGGAATCAGAGTCCGGGAATCAGAGATGGGGATTCAGAGGCGGGGAATGAGATATGGAGAATCAGAGGCGGGGAATCAGAGGCGGGGAAACAGAGTTGGGGAATCAGATATGGGGAATCAGAGGTGGCGAATCAAATGCGGTGAATCAGAGATGGGGAATCAGAGGCAGGGAATCAGAGGCAGGGAATCAGATGCGGGGAATCAGAGGCGGGGAATCAGAGCTGGCGAATCAGAGGCTGGGAATCAGAGGTGGGCAATCAGAGGCGGGGAATCAGATATGGGGAATTAGAGGCGGGGAATCAGAGGCGGGGAAACAGAGGCGGGGAATCAAATATAGGGAATCAGAGGTGGGGAATCAGAGGTTGTGAATCAGAGATGGGGATCAAGGTGGGGAATCAGAGGCAGGGAATCAGACGACGGGGAATCAGAGGCGGGGATTCAGAGCTGGGGAATCAGAGGCGGGGAATCAGAGTTGGGGAATCAGAGGCAGGGAATCAGATATGGGGAATCTGAGGCGGGGAATCAGAGGCCGGGAATCAGATATGGGGAAACAGAGGCGGGGAATCCGAGGCGGGGAAACAGAGGCGGGGAATCACATATGGGGAATCAGAGGTGGGGAATCAGAGGTTGGGAATCAGAGGCAGGGAATCAGAGGCTTGGAATCAGATGCAGGGTATCAGATGCGGGGAATCAGAGGCGGGGAATCAGAGCTGGGGAATCAGAGGTGGGGAATCAGATTTGGGGAATCAGAGGTGGGGACTTAGATATTGGGAAACAGAGGCGGGGAATCAGAGGCGGGGAAACAGAGGCGGGGAATCAGATATGGGGAATCAGAGGTGGGGAATCAGAGGCAGGGAATCAGATGTGCGGAATCAGAGATGGGGAATCAGAGGCAGGGAATCAGAATCAGAAGCAGGGAATCAGAGGCCGGGAATCAGAGGCCGGAATCAGATGTTTGGAATCAGAGGCCTGGAATCAGAGGCGGGGAATCAGAGGCAGGGAATCAGATGCGGGGAATCAGAGGCGGGGAATCAGAGCTGGGGAATCAGAGGCGGGGTATTAGAGTTGGGGAATCAGAGGCGGGGAATCAGATATGGGGAAACAGAGGTGGGGAATCAGAGGCGGGGAAACAGAGGCAGGGAATCAGATATGGGGAATCAGAGGTGGGGCATCAGAGGTTGTGAATCACAGATGGGGAATCATAGGCGGGGAATCAGAGGCAGGGAATAAGACGCGGGGAATCAGAGGCGGGGACTCAGAGCTGGGGAATCAGAAGCGGGGAATCAGAGTTGGGGAATCAGAGGCGGGGAATCAGAGGCAGGGAATCAGACGCGGGGAATCTGAGGCGGGGAATCAGAGCTGGGGAATCAGAGGTGGGGAATCAGAGTTGGGGAATCAGAGGCAGGGAATTGGATGTGCGGAATCAGAGAGGGGGAATCAGAGGTGGGGAATCAGAGGCGGTGAATCAGAGATGGGGAATCAGAGGCGGGGAATCAGAGGCAGGAAATCAGACACGGGGATTCAGAGGCTGGGAATCAGACGGGGGGAATCAAAGGCGGGGAATCAGAGCTGGGGAATCTGAGGCAGGGAATCAGAGTTGGGGATTCAGAGGCGGGGAATCAGATATGGGGAAACAGAGGCGGGGAATCAGAGGCGGGCAAACAGAGGCGGGGAATTAGATATGGGGAATCAGAGGTAGGGAATCAGAGGTGGTGAATCAGTGATGGGGAATCACAGGCGGGGAATCAGAGGCAGGGAATAGAACGCGGGGAATCAGAGGCAGGGAATCAGAGCTGGGGAATCAGAGGAGGGGATTCATAGTTGGGAATCAGAGGCGGGAATCAGATATGGGGAAACAGAGGCGGGGAATCAGAGGCGGTGAAACAGAGGCGGGGAATCAGATATGGGGAATCGGATGCAGGGAATCAGAGGCGGGGAATCAGAGCTGGGGAATCAGAGGCGGGGAATCAGAGTTGGGGCATCAGAGGTGGGGAATTAGATATAGGGAAACAGAGGCGGGGAATCAGAGGCGGGGAAACAGAGGCGGGGAATCAGATATGGGGAATCAGAGGTGGGGAATCAGAGGCAGGGAATCAGATGTGCGGAATCAGAGATGGGGAATAAGAGGCAGGGAATCAGAATCAGAAGCGGGGAATCAGAGGCCGGGAATCAGAGGCCGGGAATCAGATGCTGGGAATGAGGCCGGGAATCAGAGGTGGGGAATCAGATATGGGGAATAAGAGGTGGCGAATCAAAGGCGGTGAATCAGAGATGGGGAATCAGAGGCGGGGAATCAGAGGCAGGGAATCAGATGCGGGGAATCAGAGGCGGGGAATCAGAGCTGGCGAATCAGAGGCTGGGAATCAGAGGTGGGCAATCAGAGGCGGAGAATCAGATATGGGGAATCAGAGGCGGGGAATCAGAGGCGGGGAAACAGAGGCGGGGAATCAAATATAGGGAATCAGAGGTGGGGAATCAGAGGTTGTGAATCAGAGATGGGGAATCAAGGCGGGGAAACAGAGGCAGGGAATCAGACGCGGGGAATCAGAGGCGGGGATTCAGAGCTGGGGAATCAGAGGCGGGGAATCAGAGTTGGGGAATCAGAGGCAGGGAATCAGATATGGGGAATCAGAGGCGGGGAATCAGAGGCGGGGAAACAGAGGCGGGGAATCAGATGTGGGGAATCAGATATGGGGAAACAGAGGCGGGGAATCCGAGGCAGGGAAACAGAGGCGGGGAATCAGATATGGGGAATCAGAGGTGGGGAATCAGAGGTTGGGAATCAGAGGCAGGGAATCAGAGGCTTGGAATCAGATGCAGGGAATCAGATGCGGGGCATCAGAGGCGGGGAATCAGAGCTGGGGAATCAGAGGTGGGGAATCAGATTTGGGGAATCAGAGGTGGGGACTTAGATATTGGGAAACAGAGGCGGGGAATCAGAGGCGGGGAAACAGAGGTGGGGAATCAGATAAGGGGAATCAGAGGTGGGGAATCAGAGGCAGGGAATCAGATGTGCGGAATCAGAGATAGGGAATCAGAGGCAGGGAATCAGAATCAGAAGCAGGGAATCAGAGGCCGGGAATCATAGGCCGGAATCAGATGATGGGAATCAGAGGCCTGGAATCAGAGGCGGGGAATCAGAGGCAGGGAATCAGATGCGGGGAATCAGAGGCGGGGTATCAGAGCTGGAGAATCAGAGGCGGGGTATTAGAGTTGGGGAATCAGAGGCGGGGAATCAGATATGGGGAAACAGAGGTAGGGAATCAGAGGCGGGGAAACAGAGGCAGGGAATCAGATATGGGGAATCAGAGGCGGGGAATCAGAGGTGGGGAAACATAGGCAGGGAATCGGATGTGCGGAATCAGAGATGGGGAATCAGAGGCCGGGAATCAGAGGTGGTGAATCAGAGATGGGGAATCAGAGGCGGGGAATCAGAGGCAGGGTATCAGACGCGGGGAATCAGAGGTGGGCAATCAGAGGCGGGGAATCAGATATGGGGAATCAGAGGCGGGGAAACAGAGGCGGGGAATCAGATATGGGGAATCAGAGGTGGGGCATCAGAGGTTGTGAATCACAGATGGGGAATCAAAGGCGGGGAATCAGAGGCAGGGAATCAGACGCGGGGAATCAGAGGCGGGGATTCAGAGCTGGGGAATCAGAAGCGGGGAATCAGAGTTGGGGAATCAGAGGCGGGGAATCAGATATGGGGAATCAGAGGCAGGGAATCAGAGGCGGGGAGTAAGAGGCAGGGAATCAGACGCGGGGAATCTGAGGCGGGGAATCAGAGCTGGGGAATCAGAGGTGGGGAATCAGAGTTGGGGAATCAGAGGCAGGGAATTGGATGTGCGGAATCAGAGAGGGGGAATCAGAGGTGGGGAATCAGAAGCGGTGAATCAGAGATGGGGAATCAGAGGCGGGGAATCAGAGGCAGGAAATCAGACACGGGGATTCAGAGGCTGGGAATCAGACGGGGGGAATCAAAGGCGGGGAATCAGAGCTGGGGAATCTGAGGCAGGGAATCAGAGTTGGGGATTCAGAGGCGGGGAATCAGATATGGGGAAACAGAGGCGGGGAATCAGAGGCGGGCAAACAGAGGAGGGGAATTAGATATGGGGAATCAGAGGTAGGGAATCAGAGGTGGTGAATCAGTGATGGGGAATCACAGGCGGGGAATCAGAGGCAGGGAATAGAACGCGGGGAATCAGAGGCAGGGAATCAGAGCTTGGGAATCAGAGGCGGAGAATCATAGTTGGGAATCAGAGGCGGGAATCAGATATGTGGAAACAGAGGCGGGGAATCAGAGGCGGGGAAACAGAAGCGGGGAATCAGATATGGGGAATCGGATGCAGGGAATCAGAGGCGGGGAATCAGAGCTGGGGAATCAGAGGTGGGGAATCAGAGTTGGGGCATCAGAGGTGGGGAATTAGATATAGGGAAACAGAGGCGGGGAATCAGAGGCGGGGAAACAGAGGCGGGGAATCAGATATGGGGAATCAGAGGTGGGGAATCAGAGGCAGGGAATCAGATGTGCGGAATCAGAGATGGGGAATCAGAGGCAGGGAATCAGAAGCGGGGAATCAGAGGCCGGGAATCAGAGGCCGGGAATCAGATGCTGGGAATAAGAGGCCGGGAATCAGAGGAGGGGAATCAGAGTCCGGGAATCAGAGATGGGGATTCAGAGGCGGGGAATGAGATATGGAGAATCAGAGGCGGGGAATCAGAGGCGGGGAAACAGAGTTGGGGAATCAGATATGGGGAATCAGAGGTGGCGAATCAAAGGCGGTGAATCAGAGATGGGGAATCAGAGGCAGGGAATCAGAGGCAGGGAATCAGATGCGGGGAATCAGAGGCGGGGAATCAGAGCTGGCGAATCAGAGGCTGGGAATCAGAGGTGGGCAATCAGAGGCGGGGAATCAGATATGGGGAATCAGAGGCGGGGAATCAGAGGCGGGGAAACAGAGGCGGGGAATCAAATATAGGGAATCAGAGGTGGGGAATCAGAGGTTGTGAATCAGAGATGGGGAATCAAGGCGGGGAATCAGAGGCAGGGAATCAGACGCGGGGAATCAGAGGCGGGGATTCAGAGCTGGGGAATCAGAGGCGGGGAATCAGAGTTGGGGAATCAGAGGCAGGGAATCAGATATGGGGAATCAGAGGCGGGGAATCAGAGGCCGGGAATCAGATATGGGGAAACAGAGGCGGGGAATCCGAGGCGGGGAAACAGAGGCGGGGAATCAGATATGGGGAATCAGAGGTGGGGAATCAGAGGTTGGGAATCAGAGGCAGGGAATCAGAGGCTTGGAATCAGATGCAGGGTATCAGATGCGGGGAATCAGAGGCGGGGAATCAGAGCTGGGGAATCAGAGGTGGGGAATCAGGGGCAGGGAGTCAGTTGCAGGGAATCAGAGGCGGGGAATCAGAGGCGGGGAATCAGAGGCAGGGAATCAGACACGGGGAATCAGAGGCGGGGAATCAGAGATGGGGAATCAGAGGCGGGGAATCAGAGGCAGGGAATCGGACGCCGGGAATCAGAGTCGGGGAATCAGAGCTGGGGAATCAGAGGCGGGGAATCAGAGTTGGGGAATCAGAGGCAGGGATTCAGATATGGGGAAATAGAGGCGGGGAATCAGATATGGGGAATCAGAGGTGTGGAATCAGAGGTTGGGAATCAGAGGAAGGGAATCAGAGTCGGGGAAACAGAGGCGGGGAATCAGATATGTGGAATCAGAGGTGGCGAATCAAAGGCGGTGAAACAGAGATGGGGAATCAGGGCAGGGAATCAGAGGCAGGGAATCAAACACGGGGAATCAGAGCTGGGGAATCAGAGGTGGGGAATCAGAGTTGGGAATCAGAGGCGGGGAATCAGAGGCGGGGAAACAGAGGCGGGGAATCAGATATGGGGAATCAGAGGTGGGGAATCAGAGGTTGGGAATCAGAGGCATGGAATCAGAGGCGGGGAATCAGAGGCGGGGAATCAGAGGCGGGGAATCAGAGGCCGGGAATCAGATATGGGGAAACAGAGGCGGGGAATCCGAGGCGGGGAAACAGAGGCGGGGAATCAGATATGGGGAATCAGAGGTGGGGAATCAGAGGCTTGGAATCAGATGCAGGGAATCAGATGCGGGGCATCAGAGTCGGGGAATCAGAGCTGGGGAATCAGAGGTGGGGAATCAGATTTGGGGAATCAGAGGTGGGGACTTAGATATTGGGAAACAGAGGCGGGGAATCAGAGGCGGGGAAACAGAGGTGGGGAATCAGATATGGGGAATCAGAGGTGTGGAATCAGAGGCAGGGAATCAGATGTGCGGAATCAGAGATAGGGAATCAGAGGCAGGGAATCAGAATCAGAAGCAGGGAATCAGAGGCCGGGAATCAGAGGCCGGAATCAGATGATGGGAATCAGAGGCCTGGAATCAGAGGCGGGGAATCAGAGGCAGGGAATCAGATGCGGGGAATCAGAGGCGGGGAATCAGAGCTGGGGAATCAGAGGCGGGGAATCAGAGGCGGGGAATCAGATATGGTGAAACAGAGGTAGGGAATCAGAGGCGGGGAAACAGAGGCAGGGAATCAGATATGGGGAATCAGAGGCGGGGAATCAGAGGTGGGGAAACATAGGCAGGGAATCGGATGTGCGGAATCAGAGATGGGGAATCAGAGGCCGGGAATCAGAGGTGGTGAATCAGAGATGGGGAATCAGAGGCGGGGAATCAGAGGCAGGGTATCAGACGCGGGGAATCAGAGGTGGGCAATCAGAGGAGGGGAATCAGATATGGGGAATCAGAGGCGGGGAATCAGAGGCGGGGAAACAGAGGCGGGGAATCAGATATGGGGAATCAGAGGAGGGGCATCAGAGGTTGTGAATCACAGATGGGGAATCAGAGGCGGGGAATCAGAGGCAGGGAATCAGAAGCGGGGAATCAGAGGCGGGGATTCAGAGCTGGGGAATCAGAAGCGGGGAATCAGAGTTGGGGAATCAGAGGCGGGGAATCAGATATGGGGAATCAGAGGCAGGGAATCAGAGGCGGGGAATAAGAGGCATGGAATCAGACGCGGGGAATCTGAGGCGGGGAATCAGAGCTGGGGAATCAGAGGTGGGGAATCAGAGTTGGGGAATCAGAGGCAGGGAATTGGATGTGCGGAATCAGAGATGGGGAATCAGAGGTGGGGAATCAGAGGCGGTGAATCAGAGATGGGGAATCAGAGGCGGGGAATCAGAGGCAGGAAATCAGACACGGGGATTCAGAGGCTGGGAATCAGACGGGGGGAATCAAAGGCGGGGAATCAGAGCTGGGGAATCTGAGGCAGGGAATCAGAGTTGGGGATTCAGAGGCGGGGAATCAGATAAGGGGAAACAGAGGCGGGGAATCAGAGGCGGGCAAACAGAGGTGGTGAATCAGTGATGGGGAATCACAGGCGGGGAATCAGAGGCAGGGAATAGAACGCGGGGAATCAGAGGCAGGGAATCAGAGCAGGGGAATCAGAGGCGGAGAATCATAGTTGGGAATCAGAGGCGGGAATCAGATATGGGGAAACAGAGGCGGGGAATCAGAGGCGGGGAAACAGAGGCGGGGAATCAGATATGGGGAATCGGATGCAGTGAATCAGAGGCGGGGAATCAGAGCTGGGGAAGCAGAGGCGGGGAATCAGAGTTGGGGCATCAGAGGTGGGGAATTAGATATAGGGAAACAGAGGCGGGGAATCAGAGGCGGGGAAACAGAGGCGGGGAATCAGATATGGGGAATCAGAGGTGGGGAATCAGAGGCAGGGAATCAGATGTGCGGAATCAGAGATGGGGAATCAGAGGCAGGGAATCAGAAGCGGGGAATCAGAGGCCGGGAATCAGAGGCCGGGAATCAGATGCTGGGAATAAGAGGCCGGGAATCAGAGGAGGGGAATCAGAGTCCGGGAATCAGAGATGGGGATTCAGAGGCGGGGAATGAGATATGGAGAATCAGAGGCGGGGAATCAGAGGCGGGGAAACAGAGTTGGGGAATCAGATATGGGGAATCAGAGGTGGCGAATCAAATGCTGTGAATCAGAGATGGGGAATCAGAGGCAGGGAATCAGAGGCAGGGAATCAGATGCGGGGAATCAGAGGCGGGGAATCAGAGCTGGCGAATCAGAGGCTGGGAATCAGAGGTGGGCAATCAGAGGCGGGGAATCAGATATGGGGAATCAGAGGCGGGGAATCAGAGGCGGGGAAACAGAGGCGGGGAATCAAATATAGGGAATCAGAGGTGGGGAATCAGAGGTTGTGAATCAGAGATGGGGAATCAAGGCGGGGAATCAGAGGCAGGGAATCAGACGCGGGGAATCAGAGGCGGGGATTCAGAGCTGGGGAATCAGAGGCGGGGAATCAGAGTTGGGGAATCAGAGGCAGGGAATCAGATATGGGGAATCTGAGGCGGGGAATCAGAGGCCGGGAATCAGATATGGGGAAACAGAGGCGGGGAATCCGAGGCGGGGAAACAGAGGCGGGGAATCACATATGGGGAATCAGAGGTGGGGAATCAGAGGTTGGGAATCAGAGGCAGGGAATCAGAGGTTTGGAATCAGATGCAGGGTATCAGATGCGGTGAATCAGAGGCGGGGAATCAGAGCTGGGGAATCAGAGGTGGGGAATCAGATTTGGGGAATCAGAGGTGGGGACTTAGATATTGGGAAACAGAGGCGGGGAATCAGAGGCGGGGAAACAGAGGCGGGGAATCAGATATGGGGAATCAGAGGCGGGGAATCAGAGGCGGGGAATCAGAGGCAGGGAATCAGACACGGGGAATCAGAGGCGGGCAATCAGAGATGGGGAATCAGAGGCGGGGAATCAGAGGCAGGGAATCGGACGCCGGGAATCAGAGTCGGGGAATCAGAGCTGGGGAATCAGAGGCGGGGAATCAGAGTTGGGGAATCAGAGGCAGGGATTCAGATATGGGGAAATAGAGGCGGGGAATCAGATATGGGGAATCAGAGGTGTGGAATCAGAGGTTGGGAATCAGAGGAAGGGAATCAGAGTCGGGGAAACAGAGGCGGGGAATCAGATATGTGGAATCAGAGGTGGCGAATCAAAGGCGGTGAAACAGAGATGGGGAATCAGGGCAGGGAATCAGAGGCAGGGAATCAAACACGGGGAATCAGAGCTGGGGAATCAGAGGTGGGGAATCAGAGTTGGGAATCAGAGGCGGGGAATCAGAGGCGGGGAAACAGAGGCGGGGAATCAGATATGGGGAATCAGAGGTGGGGAATCAGAGGTTGGGAATCAGAGGCATGGAATCAGAGGCGGGGAATCAGAGGCGGGGAATCAGAGGCGGGGAATCAGAGGCCGGGAATCAGATATGGGGAAACAGAGGCGGGGAATCCGAGGCGGGGAAACAGAGGCGGGGAATCAGATATGGGGAATCAGAGGTGGGGAATCAGAGGCTTGGAATCAGATGCAGGGAATCAGATGCGGGGCATCAGAGTCGGGGAATCAGAGCTGGGGAATCAGAGGTGGGGAATCAGATTTGGGGAATCAGAGGTGGGGACTTAGATATTGGGAAACAGAGGCGGGGAATCAGAGGCGGGGAAACAGAGGTGGGGAATCAGATATGGGGAATCAGAGGTGTGGAATCAGAGGCAGGGAATCAGATGTGCGGAATCAGAGATAGGGAATCAGAGGCAGGGAATCAGAATCAGAAGCAGGGAATCAGAGGCCGGGAATCAGAGGCCGGAATCAGATGATGGGAATCAGAGGCCTGGAATCAGAGGCGGGGAATCAGAGGCAGGGAATCAGATGCGGGGAATCAGAGGCGGGGAATCAGAGCTGGGGAATCAGAGGCGGGGAATCAGAGGCGGGGAATCAGATATGGTGAAACAGAGGTAGGGAATCAGAGGCGGGGAAACAGAGGCAGGGAATCAGATATGGGGAATCAGAGGCGGGGAATCAGAGGTGGGGAAACATAGGCAGGGAATCGGATGTGCGGAATCAGAGATGGGGAATCAGAGGCCGGGAATCAGAGGTGGTGAATCAGAGATGGGGAATCAGAGGCGGGGAATCAGAGGCAGGGTATCAGACGCGGGGAATCAGAGGTGGGCAATCAGAGGAGGGGAATCAGATATGGGGAATCAGAGGCGGGGAATCAGAGGCGGGGAAACAGAGGCGGGGAATCAGATATGGGGAATCAGAGGAGGGGCATCAGAGGTTGTGAATCACAGATGGGGAATCAGAGGCGGGGAATCAGAGGCAGGGAATCAGAAGCGGGGAATCAGAGGCGGGGATTCAGAGCTGGGGAATCAGAAGCGGGGAATCAGAGTTGGGGAATCAGAGGCGGGGAATCAGATATGGGGAATCAGAGGCAGGGAATCAGAGGCGGGGAATAAGAGGCATGGAATCAGACGCGGGGAATCTGAGGCGGGGAATCAGAGCTGGGGAATCAGAGGTGGGGAATCAGAGTTGGGGAATCAGAGGCAGGGAATTGGATGTGCGGAATCAGAGATGGGGAATCAGAGGTGGGGAATCAGAGGCGGTGAATCAGAGATGGGGAATCAGAGGCGGGGAATCAGAGGCAGGAAATCAGACACGGGGATTCAGAGGCTGGGAATCAGACGGGGGGAATCAAAGGCGGGGAATCAGAGCTGGGGAATCTGAGGCAGGGAATCAGAGTTGGGGATTCAGAGGCGGGGAATCAGATAAGGGGAAACAGAGGCGGGGAATCAGAGGCGGGCAAACAGAGGTGGTGAATCAGTGATGGGGAATCACAGGCGGGGAATCAGAGGCAGGGAATAGAACGCGGGGAATCAGAGGCAGGGAATCAGAGCAGGGGAATCAGAGGCGGAGAATCATAGTTGGGAATCAGAGGCGGGAATCAGATATGGGGAAACAGAGGCGGGGAATCAGAGGCGGGGAAACAGAGGCGGGGAATCAGATATGGGGAATCGGATGCAGTGAATCAGAGGCGGGGAATCAGAGCTGGGGAAGCAGAGGCGGGGAATCAGAGTTGGGGCATCAGAGGTGGGGAATTAGATATAGGGAAACAGAGGCGGGGAATCAGAGGCGGGGAAACAGAGGCGGGGAATCAGATATGGGGAATCAGAGGTGGGGAATCAGAGGCAGGGAATCAGATGTGCGGAATCAGAGATGGGGAATCAGAGGCAGGGAATCAGAAGCGGGGAATCAGAGGCCGGGAATCAGAGGCCGGGAATCAGATGCTGGGAATAAGAGGCCGGGAATCAGAGGAGGGGAATCAGAGTCCGGGAATCAGAGATGGGGATTCAGAGGCGGGGAATGAGATATGGAGAATCAGAGGCGGGGAATCAGAGGCGGGGAAACAGAGTTGGGGAATCAGATATGGGGAATCAGAGGTGGCGAATCAAATGCTGTGAATCAGAGATGGGGAATCAGAGGCAGGGAATCAGAGGCAGGGAATCAGATGCGGGGAATCAGAGGCGGGGAATCAGAGCTGGCGAATCAGAGGCTGGGAATCAGAGGTGGGCAATCAGAGGCGGGGAATCAGATATGGGGAATCAGAGGCGGGGAATCAGAGGCGGGGAAACAGAGGCGGGGAATCAAATATAGGGAATCAGAGGTGGGGAATCAGAGGTTGTGAATCAGAGATGGGGAATCAAGGCGGGGAATCAGAGGCAGGGAATCAGACGCGGGGAATCAGAGGCGGGGATTCAGAGCTGGGGAATCAGAGGCGGGGAATCAGAGTTGGGGAATCAGAGGCAGGGAATCAGATATGGGGAATCTGAGGCGGGGAATCAGAGGCCGGGAATCAGATATGGGGAAACAGAGGCGGGGAATCCGAGGCGGGGAAACAGAGGCGGGGAATCACATATGGGGAATCAGAGGTGGGGAATCAGAGGTTGGGAATCAGAGGCAGGGAATCAGAGGTTTGGAATCAGATGCAGGGTATCAGATGCGGTGAATCAGAGGCGGGGAATCAGAGCTGGGGAATCAGAGGTGGGGAATCAGATTTGGGGAATCAGAGGTGGGGACTTAGATATTGGGAAACAGAGGCGGGGAATCAGAGGCGGGGAAACAGAGGCGGGGAATCAGATATGGGGAATCAGAGGCGGGGAATCAGAGGCGGGGAATCAGAGGCAGGGAATCAGACACGGGGAATCAGAGGCGGGGAATCAGAGATGGGGAATCAGAGGCGGGGAATCAGAGGCAGGGAATCGGACGCCGGGAATCAGAGTCGGGGAATCAGAGCTGGGGAATCAGAGGCGGGGAATCAGAGTTGGGGAATCAGAGGCAGGGATTCAGATATGGGGAAATAGAGGCGGGGAATCAGATATGGGGAATCAGAGGTGTGGAATCAGAGGTTGGGAATCAGAGGAAGGGAATCAGAGTCGGGGAAACAGAGGCGGGGAATCAGATATGGGGAATCAGAGGTGGCGAATCAAAGGCGGTGAAACAGAGATGGGGAGTCAGGGCAGGGAATCAGAGGCAGGGAATCAAACACGGGGAATCAGAGCTGGGGAATCAGAGGTGGGGAATCAGAGTTGGGAATCAGAGGCGGGGAATCAGAGGCGGGGAAACAGAGGCGGGGAATCAGATATGGGGAATCAGAGGTGGGGAATCAGAGGTTGGGAATCAGAGGCATGGAATCAGAGGCGGGGAATCAGAGGCGGGGAATCAGAGGCGGGGAATCAGAGGCCGGGAATCAGATATGGGGAAACAGAGGCGGGGAATCCGAGGCGGGGAAACAGAGGCGGGGAATCAGATATGGGGAATCAGAGGTGGGGAATCAGAGGCTTGGAATCAGATGCAGGGAATCAGATGCGGGGCATCAGAGTCGGGGAATCAGAGCTGGGGAATCAGAGGTGGGGAATCAGATTTGGGGAATCAGAGGTGGGGACTTAGATATTGGGAAACAGAGGCGGGGAATCAGAGGCGGGGAAACAGAGGTGGGGAATCAGATATGGGGAATCAGAGGTGTGGAATCAGAGGCAGGGAATCAGATGTGCGGAATCAGAGATAGGGAATCAGAGGCAGGGAATCAGAATCAGAAGCAGGGAATCAGAGGCCGGGAATCAGAGGCCGGAATCAGATGATGGGAATCAGAGGCCTGGAATCAGAGGCGGGGAATCAGAGGCAGGGAATCAGATGCGGGGAATCAGAGGCGGGGAATCAGAGCTGGGGAATCAGAGGCGGGGAATCAGAGGCGGGGAATCAGATATGGGGAAACAGAGGTAGGGAATCAGAGGCGGGGAAACAGAGGCAGGGAATCAGATATGGGGAATCAGAGGCGGGGAATCAGAGGTGGGGAAACATAGGCAGGGAATCGGATGTGCGGAATCAGAGATGGGGAATCAGAGGCCGGGAATCAGAGGTGGTGAATCAGAGATGGGGAATCAGAGGCGGGGAATCAGAGGCAGGGTATCAGACGCGGGGAATCAGAGGTGGGCAATCAGAGGAGGGGAATCAGATATGGGGAATCAGAGGCGGGGAATCAGAGGCGGGGAAACAGAGGCGGGGAATCAGATATGGGATATCAGAGGAGGGGCATCAGAGGTTGTGAATCACAGATGGGGAATCAGAGGCGGGGAATCAGAGGCAGGGAATCAGAAGCGGGGAATCAGAGGCGGGGATTCAGAGCTGGGGAATCAGAAGCGGGGAATCAGAGTTGGGGAATCAGAGGCGGGGAATCAGATATGGGGAATCAGAGGCAGGGAATCAGAGGCGGGGAATAAGAGGCATGGAATCAGACGCGGGGAATCTGAGGCGGGGAATCAGAGCTGGGGAATCAGAGGTGGGGAATCAGAGTTGGGGAATCAGAGGCAGGGAATTGGATGTGCGGAATCAGAGATGGGGAATCAGAGGTGGGGAATCAGAGGCGGTGAATCAGAGATGGGGAATCAGAGGCGGGGAATCAGAGGCAGGAAATCAGACACGGGGATTCAGAGGCTGGGAATCAGACGGGGGGAATCAAAGGCGGGGAATCAGAGCTGGGGAATCTGAGGCAGGGAATCAGAGTTGGGGATTCAGAGGCGGGGAATCAGATAAGGGGAAACAGAGGCGGGGAATCAGAGGCGGGCAAACAGAGGTGGTGAATCAGTGATGGGGAATCACAGGCGGGGAATCAGAGGCAGGGAATAGAACGCGGGGAATCAGAGGCAGGGAATCAGAGCAGGGGAATCAGAGGCGGAGAATCATAGTTGGGAATCAGAGGCGGGAATCAGATATGGGGAAACAGAGGCGGGGAATCAGAGGCGGGGAAACAGAGGCGGGGAATCAGATATGGGGAATCGGATGCAGTGAATCAGAGGCGGGGAATCAGAGCTGGGGAAGCAGAGGCGGGGAATCAGAGTTGGGGCATCAGAGGTGGGGAATTAGATATAGGGAAACAGAGGCGGGGAATCAGAGGCGGGGAAACAGAGGCGGGGAATCAGATATGGGGAATCAGAGGTGGGGAATCAGAGGCAGGGAATCAGATGTGCGGAATCAGAGATGGGGAATCAGAGGCAGGGAATCAGAAGCGGGGAATCAGAGGCCGGGAATCAGAGGCCGGGAATCAGATGCTGGGAATAAGAGGCCGGGAATCAGAGGAGGGGAATCAGAGTCCGGGAATCAGAGATGGGGATTCAGAGGCGGGGAATGAGATATGGAGAATCAGAGGCGGGGAATCAGAGGCGGGGAAACAGAGTTGGGGAATCAGATATGGGGAATCAGAGGTGGCGAATCAAATGCTGTGAATCAGAGATGGGGAATCAGAGGCAGGGAATCAGAGGCAGGGAATCAGATGCGGGGAATCAGAGGCGGGGAATCAGAGCTGGCGAATCAGAGGCTGGGAATCAGAGGTGGGCAATCAGAGGCGGGGAATCAGATATGGGGAATCAGAGGCGGGGAATCAGAGGCGGGGAAACAGAGGCGGGGAATCAAATATAGGGAATCAGAGGTGGGGAATCAGAGGTTGTGAATCAGAGATGGGGAATCAAGGCGGGGAATCAGAGGCAGGGAATCAGACGCGGGGAATCAGAGGCGGGGATTCAGAGCTGGGGAATCAGAGGCGGGGAATCAGAGTTGGGGAATCAGAGGCAGGGAATCAGATATGGGGAATCTGAGGCGGGGAATCAGAGGCCGGGAATCAGATATGGGGAAACAGAGGCGGGGAATCCGAGGCGGGGAAACAGAGGCGGGGAATCACATATGGGGAATCAGAGGTGGGGAATCAGAGGTTGGGAATCAGAGGCAGGGAATCAGAGGTTTGGAATCAGATGCAGGGTATCAGATGCGGTGAATCAGAGGCGGGGAATCAGAGCTGGGGAATCAGAGGTGGGGAATCAGATTTGGGGAATCAGAGGTGGGGACTTAGATATTGGGAAACAGAGGCGGGGAATCAGAGGCGGGGAAACAGAGGCGGGGAATCAGATATGGGGAATCAGAGGTGGGGAATCAGAGGCAGGGAATCAGATGTGCGGAATCAGAGATGGGGAATCAGAGGCAGGGAATCAGAATCAGAAGCAGGGAATCAGAGGCCGGGAATCAGAGGCCGGAATCAGATGCTGGGAATCAGAGGCCTGGAATCAGAGGCGGGGAATCAGAGGCAGGGAATCAGATGCGGGGAATCAGAGGCGGGGAAACAGAGCTGGGGAATCAGAGGCGGGGTATTAGATTTGGGGAATCAGAGGCGGGGAATCAGATATGGGGAAACAGAGGTGGGGAATCAGAGGCGGGGAAACAGAGGCAGGGAATCAGATATGGGGAATCAGAGTTGGGGCATCAGAGGTTGTGAATCACAGATGGGGAATCATAGGCGGGGAATCAGAGGCAGGGAATAAGACGCGGGGAATCAGAGGCGGGGATTCAGAGCTGGGGAATCAGAAGCGGGGAATCAGAGTTGGGGAATCAGAGGCGGGGAATCAGAGGCAGGGAATCAGAGGCGGGGAATAAGAGGCAGGGAATCAGAGGCAGGGAATCAGAGGCGGGGAATAAGAGGCAGGGAATCAGACGCGGGGAATCTGAGGCGGGGAATCAGAGCTGGGGAATCAGAGGTGGGGAATCAGAGTTGGGGAATCAGAGGCAGGGAATTGGATGTGCGGAATCAGAGATGGGGAATCAGAGGTGGGGAATCAGAGGCGGTGAATCAGAGATGGGGAATCAGAGGCGGGGAATCAGAGGCAGGAAATCAGACACGGGGATTCAGAGGCTGGGAATCAGACGGGGGGAATCAAAGGCGGGGAATCAGAGCTGGGGAATCTGAGGCAGGGAATCAGAGTTGGGGATTCAGAGGCGGGGAATCAGATATGGGGAAACAGAGGCGGGGAATCAGAGGCGGGCAAACAGAGGCGGGGAATTAGATATGGGGAATCAGAGGTAGGGAATCAGAGGTGGTGAATCAGTGATGGGGAATCACAGGCGGGGAATCAGAGGCAGGGAATAGAACGTGGGGAATCAGAGGCAGGGAATCAGAGCTGGGGAATCAGAGGCGGAGAATCATAGTTGGGAATCAGAGGCGGGAATCAGATATGGGGAAACAGAGGCGGGGAATCGGAGGCGGGGAAACAGAGGCGGGGAATCAGATATGGGGAATCGGATGCAGGGAATCAGAGGCGGGGAATCAGAACTGGGGAATCAGAGGCGGGGAATCAGAGTTGGTTCATCAGAGGTGGGGAATTAGATACAGGGAAACAGAGGCGGGGAATCAGAGGCGGGGAAACAGAGGCGGGGAATCAGATATGGGGAATCAGAGGTGGGGAATCAGAGGCAGGGAATCAGATGTGCGGAATCAGAGATGGGGAATCAGAGGCAGGGAATCAGAAGCGGGGAATCAGAGGCCGGGAATCAGAGGCCGGGAATCAGATGCTGGGAATAAGAGGCCGGGAATCAGAGGAGGGGAATCAGAGTCCGGGAATCAGAGATGGGGATTCAGAGGCGGGGAATGAGATATGGAGAATCAGAGGCGGGGAATCAGAGGCGGGGAAACAGAGTTGGGGAATCAGATATGGGGAATCAGAGGTGGCGAATCAAAGGCGGTGAATCAGAGATGGGGAATCAGAGGCAGGGAATCAGAGGCAGGGAATCAGATGCGGGGAATCAGAGGCGGGGAATCAGAGCTGGCGAATCAGAGGCTGGGAATCAGAGGTGGGCAATCAGAGGCGGGGAATCAGATATGGGGAATCAGAGGTGGGGAATCAGAGGCTTGGAATCAGATGCAGGGAATCAGATGCGGGGCATCAGAGTCGGGGAATCAGAGCTGGGGAATCAGAGGTGGGGAATCAGATTTGGGGAATCAGAGGTGGGGACTTAGATATTGGGAAACAGAGGCGGGGAATCAGAGGCGGGGAAACAGAGGTGGGGAATCAGATATGGGGAATCAGAGGTGTGGAATCAGAGGCAGGGAATCAGATGTGCGGAATCAGAGATAGGGAATCAGAGGCAGGGAATCAGAATCAGAAGCAGGGAATCAGAGGCCGGGAATCAGAGGCCGGAATCAGATGATGGGAATCAGAGGCCTGGAATCAGAGGCGGGGAATCAGAGGCAGGGAATCAGATGCGGGGAATCAGAGGCGGGGAATCAGAGCTGGGGAATCAGAGGCGGGGAATCAGAGGCGGGGAATCAGATATGGGGAAACAGAGGTAGGGAATCAGAGGCGGGGAAACAGAGGCAGGGAATCAGATATGGGGAATCAGAGGCGGGGAATCAGAGGTGGGGAAACATAGGCAGGGAATCGGATGTGCGGAATCAGAGATGGGGAATCAGAGGCCGGGAATCAGAGGTGGTGAATCAGAGATGGGGAATCAGAGGCGGGGAATCAGAGGCAGGGTATCAGACGCGGGGAATCAGAGGTGGGCAATCAGAGGAGGGGAATCAGATATGGGGAATCAGAGGCGGGGAATCAGAGGCGGGGAAACAGAGGCGGGGAATCAGATATGGGGAATCAGAGGAGGGGCATCAGAGGTTGTGAATCACAGATGGGGAATCAGAGGCGGGGAATCAGAGGCAGGGAATCAGAAGCGGGGAATCAGAGGCGGGGATTCAGAGCTGGGGAATCAGAAGCGGGGAATCAGAGTTGGGGAATCAGAGGCGGGGAATCAGATATGGGGAATCAGAGGCAGGGAATCAGAGGCGGGGAATAAGAGGCATGGAATCAGACGCGGGGAATCTGAGGCGGGGAATCAGAGCTGGGGAATCAGAGGTGGGGAATCAGAGTTGGGGAATCAGAGGCAGGGAATTGGATGTGCGGAATCAGAGATGGGGAATCAGAGGTGGGGAATCAGAGGCGGTGAATCAGAGATGGGGAATCAGAGGCGGGGAATCAGAGGCAGGAAATCAGACACGGGGATTCAGAGGCTGGGAATCAGACGGGGGGAATCAAAGGCGGGGAATCAGAGCTGGGGAATCTGAGGCAGGGAATCAGAGTTGGGGATTCAGAGGCGGGGAATCAGATAAGGGGAAACAGAGGCGGGGAATCAGAGGCGGGCAAACAGAGGTGGTGAATCAGTGATGGGGAATCACAGGCGGGGAATCAGAGGCAGGGAATAGAACGCGGGGAATCAGAGGCAGGGAATCAGAGCAGGGGAATCAGAGGCGGAGAATCATAGTTGGGAATCAGAGGCGGGAATCAGATATGGGGAAACAGAGGCGGGGAATCAGAGGCGGGGAAACAGAGGCGGGGAATCAGATATGGGGAATCGGATGCAGTGAATCAGAGGCGGGGAATCAGAGCTGGGGAAGCAGAGGCGGGGAATCAGAGTTGGGGCATCAGAGGTGGGGAATTAGATATAGGGAAACAGAGGCAGGGAATCAGAGGCGGGGAAACAGAGGCGGGGAATCAGATATGGGGAATCAGAGGTGGGGAATCAGAGGCAGGGAATCAGATGTGCGGAATCAGAGATGGGGAATCAGAGGCAGGGAATCAGAAGCGGGGAATCAGAGGCCGGGAATCAGAGGCCGGGAATCAGATGCTGGGAATAAGAGGCCGGGAATCAGAGGAGGGGAATCAGAGTCCGGGAATCAGAGATGGGGATTCAGAGGCGGGGAATGAGATATGGAGAATCAGAGGCGGGGAATCAGAGGCGGGGAAACAGAGTTGGGGAATCAGATATGGGGAATCAGAGGTGGCGAATCAAATGCTGTGAATCAGAGATGGGGAATCAGAGGCAGGGAATCAGAGGCAGGGAATCAGATGCGGGGAATCAGAGGCGGGGAATCAGAGCTGGCGAATCAGAGGCTGGGAATCAGAGGTGGGCAATCAGAGGCGGGGAATCAGATATGGGGAATCAGAGGCGGGGAATCAGAGGCGGGGAAACAGAGGCGGGGAATCAAATATAGGGAATCAGAGGTGGGGAATCAGAGGTTGTGAATCAGAGATGGGGAATCAAGGCGGGGAATCAGAGGCAGGGAATCAGACGCGGGGAATCAGAGGCGGGGATTCAGAGCTGGGGAATCAGAGGCGGGGAATCAGAGTTGGGGAATCAGAGGCAGGGAATCAGATATGGGGAATCTGAGGCGGGGAATCAGAGGCCGGGAATCAGATATGGGGAAACAGAGGCGGGGAATCCGAGGCGGGGAAACAGAGGCGGGGAATCACATATGGGGAATCAGAGGTGGGGAATCAGAGGTTGGGAATCAGAGGCAGGGAATCAGAGGTTTGGAATCAGATGCAGGGTATCAGATGCGGTGAATCAGAGGCGGGGAATCAGAGCTGGGGAATCAGAGGTGGGGAATCAGATTTGGGGAATCAGAGGTGGGGACTTAGATATTGGGAAACAGAGGCGGGGAATCAGAGGCGGGGAAACAGAGGCGGGGAATCAGATATGGGGAATCAGAGGTGGGGAATCAGAGGCAGGGAATCAGATGTGCGGAATCAGAGATGGGGAATCAGAGGCAGGGAATCAGAATCAGAAGCAGGGAATCAGAGGCCGGGAATCAGAGGCCGGAATCAGATGCTGGGAATCAGAGGCCTGGAATCAGAGGCGGGGAATCAGAGGCAGGGAATCAGATGCGGGGAATCAGAGGCGGGGAATCAGAGCTGGGGAATCAGAGGCGGGGTATTAGATTTGGGGAATCAGAGGCGGGGAATCAGATATGGGGAAACAGAGGTGGGGAATCAGAGGCGGGGAAACAGAGGCAGGGAATCAGATATGGGGAATCAGAGTTGGGGCATCAGAGGTTGTGAATCACAGATGGGGAATCATAGGCGGGGAATCAGAGGCAGGGAATAAGACGCGGGGAATCAGAGGCGGGGATTCAGAGCTGGGGAATCAGAAGCGGGGAATCAGAGTTGGGGAATCAGAGGCGGGGAATCAGAGGCAGGGAATCAGAGGCGGGGAATAAGAGGCAGGGAATCAGAGGCAGGGAATCAGAGGCGGGGAATAAGAGGCAGGGAATCAGACGCGGGGAATCTGAGGCGGGGAATCAGAGCTGGGGAATCAGAGGTGGGGAATCAGAGTTGGGGAATCAAAGGCAGGGAATTGGATGTGCGGAATCAGAGATGGGGAATCAGAGGTGGGGAATCAGAGGCGGTGAATCAGAGATGGGGAATCAGAGGCGGGGAATCAGAGGCAGGAAATCAGACACGGGGATTCAGAGGCTGGGAATCAGACGGGGGGAATCAAAGGCGGGGAATCAGAGCTGGGGAATCTGAGGCAGGGAATCAGAGTTGGGGATTCAGAGGCGGGGAATCAGATATGGGGAAACAGAGGCGGGGAATCAGAGGCGGGCAAACAGAGGCGGGGAATTAGATATGGGGAATCAGAGGTAGGGAATCAGAGGTGGTGAATCAGTGATGGGGAATCACAGGCGGGGAATCAGAGGCAGGGAATAGAACGTGGGGAATCAGAGGCAGGGAATCAGAGCTGGGGAATCAGAGGCGGAGAATCATAGTTGGGAATCAGAGGCGGGAATCAGATATGGGGAAACAGAGGCGGGGAATCGGAGGCGGGGAAACAGAGGCGGGGAATCAGATATGGGGAATCGGATGCAGGGAATCAGAGGCGGGGAATCAGAACTGGGGAATCAGAGGCGGGGAATCAGAGTTGGGGCATCAGAGGTGGGGAATTAGATACAGGGAAACAGAGGCGGGGAATCAGAGGCGGGGAAACAGAGGCGGGGAATCAGATATGGGGAATCAGAGGTGGGGAATCAGAGGCAGGGAATCAGATGTGCGGAATCAGAGATGGGGAATCAGAGGCAGGGAATCAGAAGCGGGGAATCAGAGGCCGGGAATCAGAGGCCGGGAATCAGATGCTGGGAATAAGAGGCCGGGAATCAGAGGAGGGGAATCAGAGTCCGGGAATCAGAGATGGGGATTCAGAGGCGGGGAATGAGATATGGAGAATCAGAGGCGGGGAATCAGAGGCGGGGAAACAGAGTTGGGGAATCAGATATGGGGAATCAGAGGTGGCGAATCAAAGGCGGTGAATCAGAGATGGGGAATCAGAGGCAGGGAATCAGAGGCAGGGAATCAGATGCGGGGAATCAGAGGCGGGGAATCAGAGCTGGCGAATCAGAGGCTGGGAATCAGAGGTGGGCAATCAGAGGCGGGGAATCAGATATGGGGAATCAGAGGCGGGGAATCAGAGGCGGGGAAACAGAGGCGGGGAATCAAATATAGGGAATCAGAGGTGGGGAATCAGAGGTTGTGAATCAGAGATGGGGAATCAAGGCGGGGAATCAGAGGCAGGGAATCAGACGCGGGGAATCAGAGGCGGGGATTCAGAGCTGGGGAATCAGAGGCGGGGAATCAGAGTTGGGGAATCAGAGGCAGGGAATCAGATATGGGGAATCAGAGGCGGGGAATCAGAGGCCGGGAATCAGATATGGGGAAACAGAGGCGGGGAATCCGAGGCGGGGAAACAGAGGCGGGGAATCAGATATGGGGAATCAGAGGTGGGGAATCAGAGGTTGGGAATCAGAGGCAGGGAATCAGAGGCTTGGAATCAGATGCAGGGTATCAGATGCGGGGAATCAGAGGCGGGGAATCAGAGCTGGGGAATCAGAGGTGGGGAATCAGATTTGGGGAATCAGAGGTGGGGACTTTGATATTGGGAAACAGAGGCGGGGAATCAGAGGCGGGGAAACAGAGGCGGGGAATCAGATATGGGGAATCAGAGGTGGGGAATCAGAGGCAGGGAATCAGATGTGCGGAATCAGAGATGGGGAATCAGAGGCAGGGAATCAGAATCAGAAGCGGGGAATCAGAGGCCGGGAATCAGAGGCCGGGAATCAGATGCTGGGAATAAGAGGCCGGGAATCAGAGGTGGGGAATCAGAGTCCGGGAATCAGAGATGGGGATTCAGAGGCGGGGAATGAGATATGGAGAATCAGAGGCGGGGAATCAGAGGCCGGGAAACAGAGGTGGGGAATCAGATATGGGGAATCAGAGGTGGCGAATCAAAGGCGGTGAATCAGAGATGGGGAATCAGAGGCGGGGAATCAGAGGCAGGGAATCAGATGCGGGGAATCAGAGGCGGGGAATCAGAGCTGGCGAATCAGAGGCGGGGAATCAGAGGTGGGCAATCAGAGGCGGGGAATCAGATATGGGGAATCAGAGGCGGGGAATCAGAGGCGGGGAAACAGAGGCGGGGAATCAAATATAGGGAATCAGAGGTGGGGAATCAGAGGTTGTGAATCAGAGATGGGGAATCAAGGCGGGGAATCAGAGGCAGGGAATCAGACACGGGGAATCAGAGGCGGGGATTCAGAGCTGGGGAATCAGAGGCAGGGAATCAGAGTTGGGGAATCAGAGGCAGGGAATCAGATATGGGGAATCAGAGGCGGGGAATCAGAGGCGGGGAAACAGAGGCGGGGAATCAGAGGCGGGGAATCAGAGGCAGGGAATCAGAGACGGGGAATCAGAGGCGGGGATTCAGAGATGGGGAATCAGAGGCGGGGAATCAGAGGCAGGGAATCGGACGCCGGGAATCAGAGTCGGGGAATCAGAGCTGGGGAATCAGAGGCGGGGAATCAGAGTTGGGGAATCAGAGGCAGGGATTCAGATATGGGGAAATAGAGGCGGGGAATCAGATATGGGGAATCAGAGGTGTGGAATCAGAGGTTGGGAATCAGAGGAAGGGAATCAGAGTCGGGGAAACAGAGGCGGGGAATCAGATATGTGGAATCAGAGGTGGCGAATCAAAGGCGGTGAAACAGAGATGGGGAATCAGGGCAGGGAATCAGAGGCAGGGAATCAAACACGGGGAATCAGAGCTGGGGAATCAGAGGTGGGGAATCAGAGTTGGGAATCAGAGGCGGGGAATCAGAGGCGGGGAAACAGAGGCGGGGAATCAGATATGGGGAATCAGAGGTGGGGAATCAGAGGTTGGGAATCAGAGGCATGGAATCAGAGGCGGGGAATCAGAGGCGGGGAATCAGAGGCGGGGAATCAGAGGCCGGGAATCAGATATGGGGAAACAGAGGCGGGGAATCCGAGGCGGGGAAACAGAGGCGGGGAATCAGATATGGGGAATCAGAGGTGGGGAATCAGAGGTTGGGAATCAGAGGCAGGGAATCAGAGGCTTGGAATCAGATGCAGGGAATCAGATGCGGGGCATCAGAGGCGGGGAATCAGAGCTGGGGAATCAGAGGTGGGGAATCAGATTTGGGGAATCAGAGGTGGGGACTTAGATGTTGGGAAACAGAGGCGGGGAATCAGAGGCGGGGAAACAGAGGTGGGGAATCAGATATGGGGAATCAGAGGTGGGGAATCAGAGGCAGGGAATCAGATGTGCGGAATCAGAGATAGGGAATCAGAGGCAGGGAATCAGAATCAGAAGCAGGGAATCAGAGGCCGGGAATCAGAGGCCGGAATCAGATGATGGGAATCAGAGGCCTGGAATCAGAGGCGGGGAATCAGAGGCAGGGAATCAGATGCGGGGAATCAGAGGCGGGGAATCAGAGCTGGGGAATCAGAGGCGGGGTATTAGAGTTGGGGAATCAGAGGCGGGGAATCAGATATGGGGAAACAGAGGTAGGGAATCAGAGGCGGGGAAACAGAGGCAGGGAATCAGATATGGGGAATCAGAGGCGGGGAATCAGAGGTGGGGAAACATAGGCAGGGAATCGGATGTGCGGAATCAGAGATGGGGAATCAGAGGCCGGGAATCAGAGGTGGTGAATCAGAGATGGGGAATCAGAGGCGGGGAATCAGAGGCAGGGTATCAGAGGCGGGGAATCAGAGGTGGGCAATCAGAGGAGGGGAATCAGATATGGGGAATCAGAGGCGGGGAATCAGAGGCGGGGAAACAGAGGTGGGGAATCATATATGGGGAATCAGAGGAGGGGCATCAGAGGTTGTGAATCACAGATGGGGAATCAGAGGCGGGGAATCAGAGGCAGGGAATCAGACGCGGGGAATCAGAGGCGGGGATTCAGAGCTGGGGAATCAGAAGCGGGGAATCAGAGTTGGGGAATCAGAGGCGGGGAATCAGATATGGGGAATCAGAGGCAGGGAATCAGAGGCGGGGAATAAGAGGCATGGAATCAGACGCGGGGAATCTGAGGCGGGGAATCAGAGCTGGGGAATCAGAGGTGGGGAATCAGAGTTGGGGAATCAGAGGCAGGGAATTGGATGTGCGTAATCAGAGATGGGGAATCAGAGGTGGGGAATCAGAGGCGGTGAATCAGAGATGGGGAATCAGAGGCGGGGAATCAGAGGCAGGAAATCAGACACGGGGATTCAGAGGCTGGGAATCAGACGGGGGGAATCAAAGGCGGGGAATCAGAGCTGGGGAATCTGAGGCAGGGAATCAGAGTTGGGGATTCAGAGGCGGGGAATCAGATATGGGGAAACAGAGGCGGGGAATCAGAGGCGGGCAAACAGAGGTGGTGAATCAGTGATGGGGAATCACAGGCGGGGAATCAGAGGCAGGGAATAGAACGCGGGGAATCAGAGGCAGGGAATCAGAGCTGGGGAATCAGAGGCGGAGAATCATAGTTGGGAATCAGAGGCGGGAATCAGATATGGGGAAACAGAGGCGGGGAATCAGAGGCGGGGAAACAGAGGCGGGGAATCAGAGCTGGGGAATCAGAGGCGGGGAATCAGAGTTGGGGCATCAGAGGTGGGGAATTAGATATAGGGAAACAGAGGCGGGGAATCAGAGGCGGGGAAACAGAGGCGGGGAATCAGATATGGGGAAGCAGAGGTGGGGAATCAGAGGCAGGGAATCAGATGTGCGGAATCAGAGATGGGGAATCAGAGGCAGGGAATCAGAAGCGGGGAATCAGAGGCCGGGAATCAGAGGCCGGGAATCAGATGCTGGGAATAAGTGGCCGGGAATCAGAGGAGGGGAATCAGAGTCCGGGAATCAGAGATGGGGATTCAGAGGCGGGGAATGAGATATGGAGAATCAGAGGCGGGGAATCAGAGGCGGGGAAACAGAGTTGGGGAATCAGATATGGGGAATCAGAGGTGGCGAATCAAATGCGGTGAATCAGAGATGGGGAATCAGAGGCAGGGAATCAGAGGCAGGGAATCAGATGCGGGGAATCAGAGGCGGGGAATCAGAGCTGGCGAATCAGAGGCTGGGAATCAGAGGTGGGCAATCAGAGGCAGGGAATCAGATATGGGGAATTAGAGGCGGGGAATCAGAGGCGGGGAAACAGAGGCGGGGAATCAAATATAGGGAATCAGAGGTGGGGAATCAGAGGTTGTGAATCAGAGATGGGGAATCAAGGTGGGGAATCAGAGGCAGGGAATCAGACGCGGGGAATCAGAGGCGGGGATTCAGAGCTGGGGAATCAGAGGCGGGGAATCAGAGTTGGGGAATCAGAGGCAGGGAATCAGATATGGGGAATCTGAGGCGGGGAATCAGAGGCCGGGAATCAGATATGGGGAAACAGAGGCGGGGAATCCGAGGCGGGGAAACAGAGGCGGGGAATCACATATGGGGAATCAGAGGTGGGGAATCAGAGGTTGGGAATCAGAGGCAGGGAATCAGAGGCTTGGAATCAGATGCAGGGTATCAGATGCGGGGAATCAGAGGCGGGGAATCAGAGCTGGGGAATCAGAGGTGGGGAATCAGATTTGGGGAATCAGAGGTGGGGACTTAGATATTGGGAAACAGAGGCGGGGAATAAGAGGCGGGGAAACAGAGGCGGGGAATCAGATATGGGGAATCAGAGGTGGGGAATCAGAGGCGGGGAAACAGAGGCGGGGAATCAAATATAGGGAATCAGAGGTGGGGAATCAGAGGTTGTGAATCAGAGATGGGGAATCAAGGCGGGGAATCAGAGGCAGGGAATCAGACACGGGGAATCAGAGGCGGGGATTCAGAGCTGGGGAATCAGAGGCAGGGAATCAGAGTTGGGGAATCAGAGGCAGGGAATCAGATATGGGGAATCAGAGGCGGGGAATCAGAGGCGGGGAAACAGAGGCGGGGAATCAGAGGCGGGGAATCAGAGGCAGGGAATCAGAGACGGGGAATCAGAGGCGGGGATTCAGAGATGGGGAATCAGAGGCGGGGAATCAGAGGCAGGGAATCGGACGCCGGGAATCAGAGTCGGGGAATCAGAGCTGGGGAATCAGAGGCGGGGAATCAGAGTTGGGGAATCAGAGGCAGGGATTCAGATATGGGGAAATAGAGGCGGGGAATCAGATATGGGGAATCAGAGGTGTGGAATCAGAGGTTGGGAATCAGAGGAAGGGAATCAGAGTCGGGGAAACAGAGGCGGGGAATCAGATATGTGGAATCAGAGGTGGCGAATCAAAGGCGGTGAAACAGAGATGGGGAATCAGGGCAGGGAATCAGAGGCAGGGAATCAAACACGGGGAATCAGAGCTGGGGAATCAGAGGTGGGGAATCAGAGTTGGGAATCAGAGGCGGGGAATCAGAGGCGGGGAAACAGAGGCGGGGAATCAGATATGGGGAATCAGAGGTGGGGAATCAGAGGTTGGGAATCAGAGGCATGGAATCAGAGGCGGGGAATCAGAGGCGGGGAATCAGAGGCGGGGAATCAGAGGCCGGGAATCAGATATGGGGAAACAGAGGCGGGGAATCCGAGGCGGGGAAACAGAGGCGGGGAATCAGATATGGGGAATCAGAGGTGGGGAATCAGAGGTTGGGAATCAGAGGCAGGGAATCAGAGGCTTGGAATCAGATGCAGGGAATCAGATGCGGGGCATCAGAGGCGGGGAATCAGAGCTGGGGAATCAGAGGTGGGGAATCAGATTTGGGGAATCAGAGGTGGGGACTTAGATGTTGGGAAACAGAGGCGGGGAATCAGAGGCGGGGAAACAGAGGTGGGGAATCAGATATGGGGAATCAGAGGTGGGGAATCAGAGGCAGGGAATCAGATGTGCGGAATCAGAGATAGGGAATCAGAGGCAGGGAATCAGAATCAGAAGCAGGGAATCAGAGGCCGGGAATCAGAGGCCGGAATCAGATGATGGGAATCAGAGGCCTGGAATCAGAGGCGGGGAATCAGAGGCAGGGAATCAGATGCGGGGAATCAGAGGCGGGGAATCAGAGCTGGGGAATCAGAGGCGGGGTATTAGAGTTGGGGAATCAGAGGCGGGGAATCAGATATGGGGAAACAGAGGTAGGGAATCAGAGGCGGGGAAACAGAGGCAGGGAATCAGATATGGGGAATCAGAGGCGGGGAATCAGAGGTGGGGAAACATAGGCAGGGAATCGGATGTGCGGAATCAGAGATGGGGAATCAGAGGCCGGGAATCAGAGGTGGTGAATCAGAGATGGGGAATCAGAGGCGGGGAATCAGAGGCAGGGTATCAGAGGCGGGGAATCAGAGGTGGGCAATCAGAGGAGGGGAATCAGATATGGGGAATCAGAGGCGGGGAATCAGAGGCGGGGAAACAGAGGCGGGGAATCATATATGGGGAATCAGAGGAGGGGCATCAGAGGTTGTGAATCACAGATGGGGAATCAGAGGCGGGGAATCAGAGGCAGGGAATCAGACGCGGGGAATCAGAGGCGGGGATTCAGAGCTGGGGAATCAGAAGCGGGGAATCAGAGTTGGGGAATCAGAGGCGGGGAATCAGATATGGGGAATCAGAGGCAGGGAATCAGAGGCGGGGAATAAGAGGCATGGAATCAGACGCGGGGAATCTGAGGCGGGGAATCAGAGCTGGGGAATCAGAGGTGGGGAATCAGAGTTGGGGAATCAGAGGCAGGGAATTGGATGTGCGTAATCAGAGATGGGGAATCAGAGGTGGGGAATCAGAGGCGGTGAATCAGAGATGGGGAATCAGAGGCGGGGAATCAGAGGCAGGAAATCAGACACGGGGATTCAGAGGCTGGGAATCAGACGGGGGGAATCAAAGGCGGGGAATCAGAGCTGGGGAATCTGAGGCAGGGAATCAGAGTTGGGGATTCAGAGGCGGGGAATCAGATATGGGGAAACAGAGGCGGGGAATCAGAGGCGGGCAAACAGAGGTGGTGAATCAGTGATGGGGAATCACAGGCGGGGAATCAGAGGCAGGGAATAGAACGCGGGGAATCAGAGGCAGGGAATCAGAGCTGGGGAATCAGAGGCGGAGAATCATAGTTGGGAATCAGAGGCGGGAATCAGATATGGGGAAACAGAGGCGGGGAATCAGAGGCGGGGAAACAGAGGCGGGGAATCAGAGCTGGGGAATCAGAGGCGGGGAATCAGAGTTGGGGCATCAGAGGTGGGGAATTAGATATAGGGAAACAGAGGCGGGGAATCAGAGGCGGGGAAACAGATGCGGGGAATCAGATATGGGGAAGCAGAGGTGGGGAATCAGAGGCAGGGAATCAGATGTGCGGAATCAGAGATGGGGAATCAGAGGCAGGGAATCAGAAGCGGGGAATCAGAGGCCGGGAATCAGAGGCCGGGAATCAGATGCTGGGAATAAGTGGCCGGGAATCAGAGGAGGGGAATCAGAGTCCGGGAATCAGAGATGGGGATTCAGAGGCGGGGAATGAGATATGGAGAATCAGAGGCGGGGAATCAGAGGCGGGGAAACAGAGTTGGGGAATCAGATATGGGGAATCAGAGGTGGCGAATCAAATGCGGTGAATCAGAGATGGGGAATCAGAGGCAGGGAATCAGAGGCAGGGAATCAGATGCGGGGAATCAGAGGCGGGGAATCAGAGCTGGCGAATCAGAGGCTGGGAATCAGAGGTGGGCAATCAGAGGCGGGGAATCAGATATGGGGAATTAGAGGCGGGGAATCAGAGGCGGGGAAACAGAGGCGGGGAATCAAATATAGGGAATCAGAGGTGGGGAATCAGAGGTTGTGAATCAGAGATGGGGAATCAAGGTGGGGAATCAGAGGCAGGGAATCAGACGCGGGGAATCAGAGGCGGGGATTCAGAGCTGGGGAATCAGAGGCGGGGAATCAGAGTTGGGGAATCAGAGGCAGGGAATCAGATATGGGGAATCTGAGGCGGGGAATCAGAGGCCGGGAATCAGATATGGGGAAACAGAGGCGGGGAATCCGAGGCGGGGAAACAGAGGCGGGGAATCACATATGGGGAATCAGAGGTGGGGAATCAGAGGTTGGGAATCAGAGGCAGGGAATCAGAGGCTTGGAATCAGATGCAGGGTATCAGATGCGGGGAATCAGAGGCGGGGAATCAGAGCTGGGGAATCAGAGGTGGGGAATCAGATTTGGGGAATCAGAGGTGGGGACTTAGATATTGGGAAACAGAGGCGGGGAATAAGAGGCGGGGAAACAGAGGCGGGGAATCAGATATGGGGAATCAGAGGTGGGGAATCAGAGGCAGGGAATCAGATGTGCGGAATCAGAGATGGGGAATCAGAGGCAGGGAATCAGAATCAGAAGCAGGGAATCAGAGGCCGGGAATCAGAGGCCGGAATCAGATGTTTGGAATCAGAGGCCTGGAATCAGAGGCGGGGAATCAGAGGCAGGGAATCAGATGCGGGGAATCAGAGGCGGGGAATCAGAGCTGGGGAATCAGAGGCGGGGTATTAGAGTTGGGGAATCAGAGGCGGGGAATCAGATATGGGGAAACAGAGGTGGGGAATCAGAGGCGGGGAAACAGAGGCAGGGAATCAGATATGGGGAATCAGAGGTGGGGCATCAGAGGTTGTGAATCACAGATGGGGAATCATAGGCGGGGAATCAGAGGCAGGGAATAAGACGCGGGGAATCAGAGGCGGGGACTCAGAGCTGGGGAATCAGAAGCGGGGAATCAGAGTTGGGGAATCAGAGGCGGGGAATCAGAGGCAGGGAATCAGACGCGGGGAATCTGAGGCGGGGAATCAGAGCTGGGGAATCAGAGGTGGGGAATCAGAGTTGGGGAATCAGAGGCAGGGAATTGGATGTGCGGAATCAGAGAGGGGGAATCAGAGGTGGGGAATCAGAGGCGGTGAATCAGAGATGGGGAATCAGAGGCGGGGAATCAGAGGCAGGAAATCAGACACGGGGATTCAGAGGCTGGGAATCAGACGGGGGGAATCAAAGGCGGGGAATCAGAGCTGGGGAATCTGAGGCAGGGAATCAGAGTTGGGGATTCAGAGGCGGGGAATCAGATATGGGGAAACAGAGGCGGGGAATCAGAGGCGGGCAAACAGAGGCGGGGAATTAGATATGGGGAATCAGAGGTAGGGAATCAGAGGTGGTGAATCAGTGATGGGGAATCACAGGCAGGGAATCAGAGGCAGGGAATAGAACGCGGGGAATCAGAGGCAGGGAATCAGAGCTGGGGAATCAGAGGAGGGGATTCATAGTTGGGAATCAGAGGCGGGAATCAGATATGGGGAAACAGAGGCGGGGAATCAGAGGCGGTGAAACAGAGGCGGGGAATCAGATATGGGGAATCGGATGCAGGGAATCAGAGGCGGGGAATCAGAGCTGGGGAATCAGAGGCGGGGAATCAGAGTTGGGGCATCAGAGTTGGGGAATTAGATATAGGGAAACAGAGGCGGGGAATCAGAGGCGGGGAAACAGAGGCGGGGAATCAGATATGGGGAATCAGAGGTGGGGAATCAGAGGCAGGGAATCAGATGTGCGGAATCAGAGATGGGGAATAAGAGGCAGGGAATCAGAATCAGAAGCGGGGAATCAGAGGCCGGGAATCAGAGGCCGGGAATAGAACGCGGGGAATCAGAGGCAGGGAATCAGAGCTGGGGAATCAGAGGAGGGGATTCATAGTTGGGAATCAGAGGCGGGAATCAGATATGGGGAAACAGAGGCGGGGAATCAGAGGCGGTGAAACAGAGGCGGGGAATCAGATATGGGGAATCGGATGCAGGGAATCAGAGGCGGGGAATCAGAGCTGGGGAATCAGAGGCGGGGAATCAGAGTTGGGGCATCAGAGTTGGGGAATTAGATATAGGGAAACAGAGGCGGGGAATCAGAGGCGGGGAAACAGAGGCGGGGAATCAGATATGGGGAATCAGAGGTGGGGAATCAGAGGCAGGGAATCAGATGTGCGGAATCAGAGATGGGGAATAAGAGGCAGGGAATCAGAATCAGAAGCGGGGAATCAGAGGCCGGGAATCAGAGGCCGGGAATCAGATGCTGGGAATGAGGCCGGGAATCAGAGGTGGGGAATCAGATATGGGGAATAAGAGGTGGCGAATCAAAGGCGGTGAATCAGAGATGGGGAATCAGAGGCGGGGAATCAGAGGCAGGGAATCAGATGCGGGGAATCAGAGGCGGGGAATCAGAGCTGGCGAATCAGAGGCTGGGAATCAGAGGTGGGCAATCAGAGGCGGAGAATCAGATATGGGGAATCAGAGGCGGGGAATCAGAGGCGGGGAAACAGAGGCGGGGAATCAAATATAGGGAATCAGAGGTGGGGAATCAGAGGTTGTGAATCAGAGATGGGGAATCAAGGCGGGGAAACAGAGGCAGGGAATCAGACGCGGGGAATCAGAGGCGGGGATTCAGAGCTGGGGAATCAGAGGCGGGGAATCAGAGTTGGGGAATCAGAGGCAGGGAATCAGATATGGGGAATCAGAGGCGGGGAATCAGAGGCGGGGAAACAGAGGCGGGGAATCAGATGTGGGGAATCAGATATGGGGAAACAGAGGCGGGGAATCCGAGGCGGGGAAACAGAGGCGGGGAATCAGATATGGGGAATCAGAGGTGGGGAATCAGAGGTTGGGAATCAGAGGCAGGGAATCAGAGGCTTGGAATCAGATGCAGGGAATCAGATGCGGGGCATCAGAGGCGGGGAATCAGAGCTGGGGAATCAGAGGTGGGGAATCAGATTTGGGGAATCAGAGGTGGGGACTTAGATATTGGGAAACAGAGGCGGGGAATCAGAGGCGGGGAAACAGAGGTGGGGAATCAGATAAGGGGAATCAGAGGTGGGGAATCAGAGGCAGGGAATCAGATGTGCGGAATCAGAGATAGGGAATCAGAGGCAGGGAATCAGAATCAGAAGCAGGGAATCAGAGGCCGGGAATCATAGGCCGGAATCAGATGATGGGAATCAGAGGCCTGGAATCAGAGGCGGGGAATCAGAGGCAGGGAATCAGATGCGGGGAATCAGAGGCGGGGTATCAGAGCTGGAGAATCAGAGGCGGGGTATTAGAGTTGGGGAATCAGAGGCGGGGAATCAGATATGGGGAAACAGAGGTAGGGAATCAGAGGCGGGGAAACAGAGGCAGGGAATCAGATATGGGGAATCAGAGGCGGGGAATCAGAGGTGGGGAAACATAGGCAGGGAATCGGATGTGCGGAATCAGAGATGGGGAATCAGAGGCCGGGAATCAGAGGTGGTGAATCAGAGATGGGGAATCAGAGGCGGGGAATCAGAGGCAGGGTATCAGACGCGGGGAATCAGAGGTGGGCAATCAGAGGCGGGGAATCAGATATGGGGAATCAGAGGCGGGGAAACAGAGGCGGGGAATCAGATATGGGGAATCAGAGGTGGGGCATCAGAGGTTGTGAATCACAGATGGGGAATCAAAGGCGGGGAATCAGAGGCAGGGAATCAGACGCGGGGAATCAGAGGCGGGGATTCAGAGCTGGGGAATCAGAAGCGGGGAATCAGAGTTGGGGAATCAGAGGCGGGGAATCAGATATGGGGAATCAGAGGCAGGGAATCAGAGGCGGGGAGTAAGAGGCAGGGAATCAGACGCGGGGAATCTGAGGCGGGGAATCAGAGCTGGGGAATCAGAGGTGGGGAATCAGAGTTGGGGAATCAGAGGCAGGGAATTGGATGTGCGGAATCAGAGAGGGGGAATCAGAGGTGGGGAATCAGAAGCGGTGAATCAGAGATGGGGAATCAGAGGCGGGGAATCAGAGGCAGGAAATCAGACACGGGGATTCAGAGGCTGGGAATCAGACGGGGGGAATCAAAGGCGGGGAATCAGAGCTGGGGAATCTGAGGCAGGGAATCAGAGTTGGGGATTCAGAGGCGGGGAATCAGATATGGGGAAACAGAGGCGGGGAATCAGAGGCGGGCAAACAGAGGAGGGGAATTAGATATGGGGAATCAGAGGTAGGGAATCAGAGGTGGTGAATCAGTGATGGGGAATCACAGGCGGGGAATCAGAGGCAGGGAATAGAACGCGGGGAATCAGAGGCAGGGAATCAGAGCTTGGGAATCAGAGGCGGAGAATCATAGTTGGGAATCAGAGGCGGGAATCAGATATGTGGAAACAGAGGCGGGGAATCAGAGGCGGGGAAACAGAAGCGGGGAATCAGATATGGGGAATCGGATGCAGGGAATCAGAGGCGGGGAATCAGAGCTGGGGAATCAGAGGTGGGGAATCAGAGTTGGGGCATCAGAGGTGGGGAATTAGATATAGGGAAACAGAGGCGGGGAATCAGAGGCGGGGAAACAGAGGCGGGGAATCAGATATGGGGAATCAGAGGTGGGGAATCAGAGGCAGGGAATCAGATGTGCGGAATCAGAGATGGGGAATCAGAGGCAGGGAATCAGAAGCGGGGAATCAGAGGCCGGGAATCAGAGGCCGGGAATCAGATGCTGGGAATAAGAGGCCGGGAATCAGAGGAGGGGAATCAGAGTCCGGGAATCAGAGATGGGGATTCAGAGGCGGGGAATGAGATATGGAGAATCAGAGGCGGGGAATCAGAGGCGGGGAAACAGAGTTGGGGAATCAGATATGGGGAATCAGAGGTGGCGAATCAAAGGCGGTGAATCAGAGATGGGGAATCAGAGGCAGGGAATCAGAGGCAGGGAATCAGATGCGGGGAATCAGAGGCGGGGAATCAGAGCTGGCGAATCAGAGGCTGGGAATCAGAGGTGGGCAATCAGAGGCGGGGAATCAGATATGGGGAATCAGAGGCGGGGAATCAGAGGCGGGGAAACAGAGGCGGGGAATCAAATATAGGGAATCAGAGGTGGGGAATCAGAGGTTGTGAATCAGAGATGGGGAATCAAGGCGGGGAATCAGAGGCAGGGAATCAGACGCGGGGAATCAGAGGCGGGGATTCAGAGCTGGGGAATCAGAGGCGGGGAATCAGAGTTGGGGAATCAGAGGCAGGGAATCAGATATGGGGAATCAGAGGCGGGGAATCAGAGGCCGGGAATCAGATATGGGGAAACAGAGGCGGGGAATCCGAGGCGGGGAAACAGAGGCGGGGAATCAGATATGGGGAATCAGAGGTGGGGAATCAGAGGTTGGGAATCAGAGGCAGGGAATCAGAGGCTTGGAATCAGATGCAGGGTATCAGATGCGGGGAATCAGAGGCGGGGAATCAGAGCTGGGGAATCAGAGGTGGGGAATCAGATTTGGGGAATCAGAGGTGGGGACTTTGATATTGGGAAACAGAGGCGGGGAATCAGAGGCGGGGAAACAGAGGCGGGGAATCAGATATGGGGAATCAGAGGTGGGGAATCAGAGGCAGGGAATCAGATGTGCGGAATCAGAGATGGGGAATCAGAGGCAGGGAATCAGAATCAGAAGCAGGGAATCAGAGGCCGGGTATCAGAGGCCGGAATCAGATGCTGGGAATCAGAGGCCTGGAATCAGAGGCGGGGAATCAGAGGCAGGGAATCAGATGCGGGGAATCAGAGGCGGGGAATCAGAGCTGGGGAATCAGAGGCGGGGTATTAGAGTTGGGGAATCAGAGGCGGGGAATCAGATATGGGGAAACAGAGGTGGGGAATCAGAGGCGGGGAAACAGAGGCAGGGAATCAGATATGGGGAATCAGAGGTGGGGCATCAGAGGTTGTGAATCACAGATGGGGAATCAGAGGCGGGGAATCAGAGGCAGGGAACAAGACGCGGGGAATCAGAGGCGGGGATTCAGAGCTGGGGAATCAGAAGCGGGGAATCAGAGTTGGGGAATCAGAGGCGGGGAATCAGATATGGGGAATCAGAGGCAGGGAATCAGAGGCGGGGAATCAGAGGCAGGGAATCAGACGCGGGGAATCTGAGGCGGGGAATCAGAGCTGGGGAATCAGAGGTGGGGAATCAGAGTTGGGGAATCAGAGGCAGGGAATTGGATGTGCGGAATCAGAGAGGGGGAATCAGAGGTGGGGAATCAGAGGCGGTGAATCAGAGATGGGGAATCAGAGGCGGGGAATCAGAGGCAGGAAATCAGACACGGGGATTCAGAGGCTGGGAATCAGACGGGGGGAATCAAAGGCGGGGAATCAGAGCTGGGGAATCTGAGGCAGGGAATCAGAGTTGGGGATTCAGAGGCGGGGAATCAGATATGGGGAAACAGAGGCGGGGAATCAGAGGCGGGCAAACAGAGGCGGGGAATTAGATATGGGGAATCAGAGGTCGGGAATCAGAGGTGGTGAATCAGTGATGGGGAATCACAGGCGGGGAATCAGAGGCAGGGAATAGAACGCGGGAAATCAGAGGCAGGGAATCAGAGCTGGGGAATCAGAGGAGGGGATTCATAGTTGGGAATCAGAGGCGGGAATCAGATATGGGGAAACAGAGGCGGGGAATCAGAGGCGGTGAAACAGAGGCGGGGAATCAGATATGGGGAATCGGATGCAGGGAATCAGAGGCGGGGAATCAGAGCTGGGGAATCAGAGGCGGGGAATCAGAGTTGGGGCATCAGAGGTGGGGAATTAGATATAGGGAAACAGAGGCGGGGAATCAGAGGCGGGGAAACAGAGGCGGGGAATCAGATATGGGGAATCAGAGGTGGGGAATCAGAGGCAGGGAATCAGATGTGCGGAATCAGAGATGGGGAATAAGAGGCAGGGAATCAGAATCAGAAGCGGGGAATCAGAGGCCGGGAATCAGAGGCCGGGAATCAGATGCTGGGAATAAGAGGCCGGGAATCAGAGGTGGGGAATCAGATATGGGGAATCAGAGGTGGCGAATCAAAGGCGGTGAATCAGAGATGGGGAATCAGAGGCGGGGAATCAGAGGCAGGGAATCAGATGCAGGGAATCAGAGGCGGGGAATCAGAGCTGGCGAATCAGAGGCTGGGAATCAGAGGTGGGCAATCAGAGGCGGGGAATCAGATATGGGGAATCAGAGGCGGGGAATCAGAGGCGGGGAAACAGAGGCGGGGAATCAAATATAGGGAATCAGAGGTGGGGAATCAGAGGTTGTGAATCAGAGATGGGGAATCAAGGCGGGGAAACAGAGGCAGGGAATCAGACGCGGGGAATCAGAGGCGGGGATTCAGAGCTGGGGAATCAGAGGCGGGGAATCAGAGTTGGGGAATCAGAGGCAGGGAATCAGATATGGGGAATCAGAGGCGGGGAATCAGAGGCGGGGAAACAGAGGCGGGGAATCAGATGTGGGGAATCAGATATGGGGAAACAGAGGCGGGGAATCCGAGGCGGGGAAATAGAGGCGGGGAATCAGATATGGGGATTCAGAGGTGGGGAATCAGAGGTTGGGAATCAGAGGCAGGGAATCAGAGGCTTGGAATCAGATGCAGGGAATCAGATGCGGGGCATCAGAGGCGGGGAATCAGAGCTGGGGAATCAGAGGTGGGGAATCAGATTTGGGGAATCAGAGGTGGGGACTTAGATATTGGGAAACAGAGGCGGGGAATCAGAGGCGGGGAAACAGAGGTGGGGAATCAGATATGGGGAATCAGAGGTGGGGAATCAGAGGCAGGGAATCAGATGTGCGGAATCAGAGATAGGGAATCAGAGGCAGGGAATCAGAGGCCGGGAATCAGAGGCCGGAATCAGATGATGGGAATCAGAGGCCTGGAATCAGAGGCGGGGAATCAGAGGCAGGGAATCAGATGCGGGGAATCAGAGGCGGGGAATCATAGCTGGGGAATCAGAGGCCGGGTATTAGAGTTGGGGAATCAGAGGCGGGGAATCAGATATGGGGAATCAGAGGCGGGGAATCAGAGGTGGGGAAACATAGGCAGGGAATCGGATGTGCGGAATCAGAGATGGGGAATCAGAGGCCGGGAATCAGAGGTGGTGAATCAGAGATGGGGAATCAGAGGCGGGGAATCAGAGGCAGGGTATCAGACGCGGGGAATCAGAGGTGGGCAATCAGAGGCGGGGAATCAGATATGGGGAATCAGAGGCGGGGAAACAGAGGCGGGGAATCAGATATGGGGAATCAGAGGTGGGGCATCAGAGGTTGTGAATCACAGATGCCGAATCAGAGGCGGGGAATCAGAGGCAGGGAATCAGACGCGGGGAATCAGAGGCGGGGATTCAGAGCTGGGGAATCAGAAGCGGGGAATCAGAGTTGTGGAATCAGAGGCGGGGAATCAGATATGGGGAATCAGAGGCAGGGAATCAGAGGCGGGGTATAAGAGGCAGGGAATCAGACGCGGGGAATCTGAGGCGGGGAATCAGAGCTGGGGAATCAGAGGTGGGGAATCAGAGTTGGGGAATCAGAGGCAGGGAATTGGATGTGCGGAATCAGAGATGGGGAATCAGAGGTGGGGAATCAGAGGCGGTGAATCAGAGATGGGGAATCAGAGGCGGGGAATCAGAGGCAGGAAATCAGACACGGGGATTCAGAGGCTGGGAATCAGACGGGGGGAATCAAAGGCGGGGAATCAGAGCTGGGGAATCTGAGGCAGGGAATCAGAGTTGGGGATTCAGAGGCGGGGAATCAGATATGGGGAAACAAAGGCGGGGAATCAGAGGCGGGCAAACAGAGGCGGGGAATTAGATATGGGGAATCAGAGGTAGGGAATCAGAGGTGGTGAATCAGTGATGGGGAATCACAGGCGGGGAATCAGAGGCAGGGAATAGAACGCGGGGAATCAGAGGCAGGGAATCAGAGCTGGGGAATCAGAGGCGGAGAATCATAGTTGGGAATCAGAGGCGGGAATCAGATATGGGGAAACAGAGGCGGGGAATCAGAGGCGGGGAAACAGAGGCGGGGAATCAGATATGGGGAATCGGATGCAGGGAATTAGAGGCGGGGAATCAGAGCTGGGGAATCAGAGGTGGGGAATCAGAGTTGGGGCATCAGAGGTGGGGAATTAGATATAGGGAAACAGAGGCGGGGAATCAGAGGCGGGGAAACAGAGGCTGGGAATCAGATATGGGGAATCAGAGGTGGGGAATCAGAGGCATGGAATCAGATGTACGGAATCAGAGATGGGGAATCAGAGGCAGGGAATCAGAAGCGGGGAATCAGAGGCCTGGAATCAGAGGCCGGGAATCAGATGCTGGGAATAAGAGGCCGGGAATCAGAGGAGGGGAATCAGAGTCCTGGAATCAGAGATGGGGATTCAGAGGCGGGGAATGAGATATGGAGAATCAGAGGCGGGGAATCAGAGGCGGGGAAACAGAGTTGGGGAATCAGATATGGGGAATCAGAGGTGGCGAATCAAAGGCGGTGAATCAGAGATGGGGAATCAGAGGCAGGGAATCAGAGGCAGGGAATCAGATGCGGGGAATCAGAGGCGGGGAATCAGAGCTGGCGAATCAGAGGCTGGGAATCAGAGGTGGGCAATCAGAGGCGGGGAATCAGATATGGGGAATCAGAGGCGGGGAATCAGAGGCGGGGAAACAGAGGCGGGGAATCAAATATAGGGAATCAGAGGTGGGGAATCAGAGGTTGTGAATCAGAGATGGGGAATCAAGGCGGGGAATCAGAGGCAGGGAATCAGACGCGGGGAATCAGAGGCGGGGATTCAGAGCTGGGGAATCAGAGGCGGGGAATCAGAGTTGGGGAATCAGAGGCAGGGAATCAGATATGGGGAATCAGAGGCGGGGAATCAGAGGCCGGGAATCAGATATGGGGAAACAGAGGCGGGGAATCCGAGGCGGGGAAACAGAGGCGGGGAATCAGATATGGGGAATCAGAGGTGGGGAATCAGAGGTTGGGAATCAGAGGCAGGGAATCAGAGGCTTGGAATCAGATGCAGGGTATCAGATGCGGGGAATCAGAGGCGGGGAATCAGAGCTGGGGAATCAGAGGTGGGGAATCAGATTTGGGGAATCACAGGTGGGGACTTTGATATTGGGAAACAGAGGCGGGGAATCAGAGGCGGGGAAACAGAGGCGGGGAATCAGATATGGGGAATCAGAGGTGGGCAATCAGAGGCAGGGAATCAGATGTGCGGAATCAGAGATGGGGAATCAGAGGCAGGGAATCAGAATCAGAAGCAGGGAATCAGAGGCCGGGAATCAGAGGCCGGAATCAGATGCTGGGAATCAGAGGCCTGGAATCAGAGGCGGGGAATCAGAGGCAGGGAATCAGATGCGGGGAATCAGAGGCGGGGAATCAGAGCTGGGGAATCAGAGGCGGGGTATTAGAGTTGGGGAATCAGAGGCGGGGAATCAGATATGGGGAAACAGAGGTGGGGAATAAGAGGCGGGGAAACAGAGGCAGGGAATCAGATATGGGGAATCAGAGGTGGGGCATCAGAGGTTGTGAATCACAGATGGGGAATCAGAGGCGGGGAATCAGAGGCAGGGAATAAGACGCGGGGAATCAGAGGCGGGGATTCAGAGCTGGGGAATCAGAAGCGGGGAATCAGAGTTGGGGAATCAGAGGCGGGGAATCAGATATGGGGAATCAGAGGCAGGGAATCAGAGGCGGGGAATCAGAGGCAGGGAATCAGATGCGGGGAATCTGAGGCGGGGAATCAGAGCTGGGGAATCAGAGGTGGGGAATCAGAGTTGGGGAATCAGAGGCAGGGAATTGGATGTGCGGAATCAGAGAGGGGGAATCAGAGGTGGGGAATCAGAGGCGGTGAATCAGAGATGGGGAATCAGAGGCGGGGAATCAGAGGCAGGAAATCAGACACGGGGATTCAGAGGCTGGGAATCAGACGGGGGGAATCAAAGGCGGGGAATCAGAGCTGGGGAATCTGAGGCACGGAATCAGAGTTGGGGATTCAGAGGCGGGGAATCAGATTTGGGGAAACAGAGGCGGGGAATCAGAGGCGGGCAAACAGAGGCGGGGAATTAGATATGGGGAATCAGAGGTAGGGAATCAGAGGTGGTGAATCAGTGATGGGGAATCACAGGCGGGGAATCAGAGGCAGGGAATAGAACGCGGGGAATCAGAGGCAGGGAATCAGAGCTGGGGAATCAGAGGAGGGGATTCATAGTTGGGAATCAGAGGCGGGAATCAGATATGGGGAAACAGAGGCGGGGAATCAGAGGCGGTGAAACAGATGCGGGGAATCAGATATGGGGAATCGGATGCAGGGAATCAGAGGCGGGGAATCAGAGCTGGGGAATCAGAGGCGGGGAATCAGAGTTGGGGCATCAGAGGTGGGGAATTAGATATAGGGAAACAGAGGCGGGGAATCAGAGGCGGGGAAACAGAGGCGGGGAATCAGATATGGGGAATCAGAGGTGGGGAATCAGAGGCAGGGAATCAGATGTGCGGAATCAGAGATGGGGAATAAGAGGCAGGGAATCAGAATCAGAAGCGGGGAATCAGAGGCCGGGAATCAGAGGCCGGGAATCAGATGCTGGGAATAAGAGGCCGGGAATCAGAGGTGGGGAATCAGATATGGGGAATCAGAGGTGGCGAATCAAAGGCGGTGAATCGGAGATGGGGAATCAGAGGCGGGGAATCAGAGGCAGGGAATCAGATGCGGGGAATCAGAGGCGGGGAATCAGAGCTGGCGAATCAGAGGCTGGGAATCAGAGGTGGGCAATCAGAGGCGGGGAATCAGATATGGGGAATCAGAGGCGGGGAATCAGAGGCGGGGAAACAGAGGCGGGGAATCAAATATAGGGAATCAGAGGTGGGGAATCAGAGGTTGTGAATCAGAGATGGGGAATCAAGGCGGGGAATCAGAGGCAGGGAATCAAAAGCGGGGAATCAGAGGCGGGGATTCAGAGCTGGGGAATCAGAGGCGGGGAATCAGAGTTGGGGAATCAGAGGCAGGGAATCAGATATGGGGAATCAGAGGCGGGGAATCAGAGGCGGGGAAACAGAGGCGGGGAATCAGATGTGGGGAATCAGAGGTGGGGAATCAGGGGCAGGGAATCAGTGGCAGGGAATCAGACGCGGGGAATCAGAGGCGGGGAATCAAAGGCAGGGAATCAGACACGGGGAATCAGAGGCGGGGAATCAGAGATGGGGAATCAGAGGCGGGGAATCAGAGGCAGGGAATCGTATGCCGGGAATCAGAGTCGGGGAATCAGAGCTGGGGAATCAGAGGCGGGGAATCAGAGTTGGGGAATCAGAGGCGGGGAATCAGATATGGGGAAATAGAGGCGGGGAATCAGATATGGGGAATCAGAGGTGTGGAATCAGAGGTTGGGAATCAGAGGCAGGGAATCAGAGTCGGGGAAACTGAGGCGGGGAATCAGATATGGGGAATCAGAGGTGGCGAATCAAAGGCGGTGAAACAGAGATGGGGAATCAGGGCAGGGAATCAGAGGCAGGGAATCAAACACGGGGAATCAGAGCTGGGGAATCAGAGGCGGGGAATCAGAGTTGGGAATCAGAGGCGGGGAATCAGAGGCGGGGAAACAGAGGCGGGAATCAGATATGGGGAATCAGAGGTGGGGAATCCGAGGTTGGGAATCAGAGGCAGGGAATCAGAGGCGGAAAATCAGAGGCGGGGAATCAGAGGAAGGGAATCAGATGTGCGGAATCGGAGATGGGGAATCAGAGGCAGGGAATCAGAGGCGGGGAATCAGAGGCGGGGAATCAGAGGCCGGGAATCAGATATGGGGAAACAGAGGCGGGGAATCCGAGGCGGGGAAACAGAGGCGGGGAATCAGATATGGGGAATCAGAGGTGGGGAATCAGAGGTTGGGAATCAGAGGCAGGGAATCAGAGGCTTGGAATCAGATGCAGGGAATCAGATGCGGGGAATCAGAGGCGGGGAATCAGAGCTGGGGAATCAGAGGTGGGGAATCAGATTTGGGGAATCAGAGGCGGGGACTTAGATATTGGGAAACAGAGGCGGGGAATCAGAGGCGGGGAAACCCAGGCGGGGAATCAGATATGGGGAATCAGAGGTGGGGAATCAGAGGCAAGGAATCAGATGTGCGGAATCAGAGATGGGGAATCAGAGGCAGGGAATCAGAATCAGAAGCAGGGAATCAGAGGCCGGGAATCAGAGGCCGGAATCAGATGCTGGGAATCAGAGGCCTGGAATCAGAGGCGGGGAATCAGAGGCAGGGAATCAGATGCGGGGAATCAGAGGTGGGGAATCAGAGCTGGGGAATCAGAGGCGGGGTATTAGAGTTGGGGAATCAGAGGCGGGGAATCAGATATGGGGAAACAGAGGTGGGGAATCAGACGCGGGGAAACAGAGGCAGGGAATCAGATATGGGGAATCAGAGGCGGGGAATCAGAGGTGGGGAATCATAGGCAGGGAATCGGATGTGCGGAATCAGAGATGGGGAATCAGAGGCTGGGAATCAGAGGTGGTGAATCAGAGATGGGGAATCAGAGGCGGGGAATCAGAGGCAGGGAATCAGACGCGGGGAATCAGAGGTGGGCAATCAGAGGCGGGGAATCAGATATGGGGAATCAGAGGCGGGGAATCAGAGGCGGGGAAACAGAGGCGGGGAATCAGATATGGGGAATCAGAGGTGGGGCATCAGAGGTTGTGAATCACAGATGGGGAATCAGAGGCGGGGAATCAGAGGCAGGGAATCAGACGCGGGGAATCAGAGGCGGGGATTCAGAGGCGGGGAAACAGATATGGGGAATCAGAGGCAGGGAATCAGAGGCGGGAAAACAGAGGCGGGGAATCAGATATGGGGAATCAGAGGCGGGGAATCAGAGGCAGGGAATCAGACACGGGGAATCAGAGGCGGGGAAACAGATATGGGGAATCAGAGGCAGGGAATCAGAGGCGGGAAAACAGAGGCGGGGAATCAGATATGGGGAATCAGAGGCGGGAAATCAGAGCTGGGGAATCAGAGGCGGGGAATCAGAGTTGGGGAATCAGAGGCGGCGAAGCAGATATGGGGAAATAGAGGTGGGGAATCAGGTATGGGGATTCAGAGGCGGGGAATCAGATATGGGGAATCAGAAGCTGGGAATCAGAGGGGGGGAAACAGAGGCGGGGAATAAGATATGGGGAATCAGAGGTGGGGAATCAGGGGCGGGGAATCAGTGGCAGGGAATCAGAGGCGGGGAATCAGAGGCGGGGAATCAAAGGAAGGGAATCAGACACGGGGAATCAGAGGTGGGGAATCAGAGATGGGGAATCAGAGGCGGGGAATCACAGGCAGGGAATCAGACGCGGGGAATCAGAGGCGGGGAATCAGAGCTGGGGAATCAGAGGTGGGGAATCAGAGCTGGGGAATCAGAGGCGGGGTATTAGAGTTGGGGAATCAGAGGCGGGGAATCAGATATGGGGAAACAGAGGTGGGGAATCAGACGCGGGGAAACAGAGGCAGGGAATCAGATATGGGGAATCAGAGGCGGGGAATCAGAGGTGGGGAATCATAGGCAGGGAATCGGATGTGCGGAATCAGAGATGGGGAATCAGAGGCTGGGAATCAGAGGTGGTGAATCAGAGATGGGGAATCAGAGGCGGGGAATCAGAGGCAGGGAATCAGACGCGGGGAATCAGAGGTGGGCAATCAGAGGCGGGGAATCAGATATGGGGAATCAGAGGCGGGGAATCAGAGGCGGGGAAACAGAGGCGGGGAATCAGATATGGGGAATCAGAGGTGGGGCATCAGAGGTTGTGAATCACAGATGGGGAATCAGAGGCGGGGAATCAGAGGCAGGGAATCAGACGCGGGGAATCAGAGGCGGGGATTCAGAGGCGGGGAAACAGATATGGGGAATCAGAGGCAGGGAATCAGAGGCGGGAAAACAGAGGCGGGGAATCAGATATGGGGAATCAGAGGCGGGGAATCAGAGGCAGGGAATCAGACACGGGGAATCAGAGGCGGGGAAACAGATATGGGGAATCAGAGGCAGGGAATCAGAGGCGGGAAAACAGAGGCGGGGAATCAGATATGGGGAATCAGAGGCGGGAAATCAGAGCTGGGGAATCAGAGGCGGGGAATCAGAGTTGGGGAATCAAAGGCGGCGAAGCAGATATGGGGAAATAGAGGTGGGGAATCAGGTATGGGGAATCAGAGGCGGGGAATCAGATATGGGGAATCAGAAGCTGGGAATCAGAGGGGGGGAAACAGAGGCGGGGAATAAGATATGGGGAATCAGAGGTGGGGAATCAGGGGCGGGGAATCAGTGGCAGGGAATCAGAGGCGGGGAATCAGAGGCGGGGAATCAAAGGAAGGGAATCAGACACGGGGAATCAGAGGTGGGGAATCAGAGATGGGGAATCAGAGGCGGGGAATCACAGGCAGGGAATCAGACGCGGGGAATCAGAGGCGGGGAATCAGAGCTGGGGAATCAGAGGTGGGGAATCAGAGTCGGGGAATCATAGGCAGGGAATCGGTTGTGCGGAATCAGAGATGGGGAATCAGATGTGGGGAATCAGAGGCAGTGAATCAGAGGCGGGGAAACAGAGGCGGGGAATCAAATATAGGGAATCAGAGGTGGGGAATCAGAGGTTGTGAATCAGAGATGGGGAATCAAGGCGGGGAATCAGAGGCAGGGAATCAGACGCGGGGAATCAGAGGCGGGGATTCAGAGCTGGGGAATCAGAGGCGGTGAATCAGAGTTGGGGAATCAGAGGCAGGGAATCAGATATGGGGAATCAGAGGTGGGGAATCAGAGGCGGGGAAACAGAGGCGGGGAATCAGATATGGGGAATCAGAATTGGGGAATCAGGGGCAGGGAATCAGTGGCAGGGAATCAGAGGCGGGGAATCAGAGGCGGGGAATCAGAGGCAGGGAATCAGACACGGGGAATCAGAGGCGGGGAATCAGAGATGGGGAATCAGAGGCGGGGAATCAGAGGCAGGGAATCGGACTCCGGGAATCAGAGTCGGGGAATCAGAGCTGGGGAATCAGAGGCGGGGAATCAGAGTTGGGGAATCAGAGGCGGGGAATCAGATATGGGGAAATAGAGGCGGGGAATCAGATATGGGGAATCAGAGGTGTGGAATCAGAGGTTGGGAATCAGAGGCAGGGAATCAGAGTCGGGGAAACAGAGGCGGGTAATCAGATATGGGGAATCAGAGGTGGCGAATCAAAGGCGGTGAAACAGAGATGGGGAATCAGGGCAGGGAATCAGAGGCAGGGAATCAAACACGGGGAATCAGAGCTGGGGAATCAGAGGCGGGGAATCAGAGTTGGGAATCAGAGGCGGGGAATCAGAGGTGGGGAAACAGAGGCGGGGAATTAGATATGGGGAATCAGAGGTGGGGAATCCGAGGTTGGGAATCAGAGGCAGGGAATCAGAGGCGGAAAATCAGAGGCGGGGAATCAGAGGAAGGGAATCAGATGTGCGGAATCGGAGATGGGGAATCAGAGGCAGGGAATCAGAGGCGGGGAATCAGAGGCGGGGAATCAGAGGCCGGGAATCAGATATGGGGAAACAGAGGCGGGGAATCCGAGGCGGGGAAACAGAGGCGGGGAATCAGATATGGGGAATCAGAGGTGGGGAATCAGATATGGGGAATCAGAGGCGGGGAATCAGAGGCGGGGAAACAGAGGCGGGGAATCAGATGTGGGGAATCAGAGGTGGGGAATCAGGGGCAGGGAATCAGTGGCAGGGAATCAGAGGCGGGGAATCAGAGGCGGGGAATCAAAGGCAGGGAATCAGACACGGGGAATCAGAGGCGGGGAATCAGAGATGGGGAATCAGAGGCGGGGAATCAGAGGCAGGGAATCAGAGTTGGGGAATCAGAGGCGGGGAATCAGATATGGGGAAATAGAGGCGGGGAATCAGATATGGGGAATCAGAGGTGTGGAATCAGAGGTTGGGAATCAGAGGCAGGGAATCAGAGTCGGGGAAACTGAGGCGGGGAATCAGATATGGGGAATCAGAGGTGGCGAATCAAAGGCGGTGAAACAGAGATGGGGAATCAGGGCAGGGAATCAGAGGCAGTGAATCAAACACGGGGAATCAGAGCTGGGGAATCAGAGGCGGGGAATCAGAGTTGGGAATCAGAGGCGGGGAATCAGAGGCGGGGAAACAGAGGCGGGAATCAGATATGGGGAATCAGAGGTGGGGAATCCGAGGTTGGGAATCAGAGGCAGGGAATCAGAGGCGGAAAATCAGAGGTGGGGAATCAGAGGAAGGGAATCAGATGTGCGGAATCGGAGATGGGGAATCAGAGGCAGGGAATCAGAGGCGGGGAATCAGAGGCGGGGAATCAGAGGCCGGGAATCAGATATGGGGAAACAGAGGCGGGGAATCCGAGGCGGGGAAACAGAGGCGGGGAATCAGATATGGGGAATCAGAGGTGGGGAATCAGAGGTTGGGAATCAGAGGCAGGGAATCAGAGGCTTGGAATCAGATGCAGGGAATCAGATGCGGGGAATCAGAGTCGGGGAATCAGAGCTGGGGAATCAGAGGTGGGGAATCAGATTTGGGGAATCAGAGGCGGGGACTTAGATATTGGGAAACAGAGGCGGGGAATCAGAGGCGGGGAAACCCAGGCGGGGAATCAGATATGGGGAATCAGAGGTGGGGAATCAGAGGCAAGGAATCAGATGTGCGGAATCAGAGATGGGGAATCAGAGGCAGGGAATCAGAATCAGAAGCAGGGAATCAGAGGCCGGGAATCAGAGGCCGGAATCAGATGCTGGGAATCAGAGGCCTGGAATCAGAGGCGGGGAATCAGAGGCAGGGAATCAGATGCGGGGAATCAGAGGTGGGGAATCAGAGCTGGGGAATCAGAGGCGGGGTATTAGAGTTGGGGAATCAGAGGCGGGGAATCAGATATGGGGAAACAGAGGTGGGGAATCAGACGCGGGGAAACAGAGGCAGGGAATCAGATATGGGGAATCAGAGGCGGGGAATCAGAGGTGGGGAATCATAGGCAGGGAATCGGATGTGCGGAATCAGAGATGGGGAATCAGAGGCTGGGAATCAGAGGTGGTGAATCAGAGATGGGGAATCAGAGGCGGGGAATCAGAGGCAGGGAATCAGACGCGGGGAATCAGAGGTGGGCAATCAGAGGCGGGGAATCAGATATGGGGAATCAGAGGCGGGGAATCAGAGGCGGGGAAACAGAGGCGGGGAATCAGATATGGGGAATCAGAGGTGGGGCATAAGAGGTTGTGAATCACAGATGGGGAATCAGAGGCGGGGAATCAGAGGCAGGGAATCAGACGCGGGGAATCAGAGGCGGGGATTCAGAGGCGGGGAAACAGATATGGGGAATCAGAGGCAGGGAATCAGAGGCGGGAAAACAGAGGCGGGGAATCAGATATGGGGAATCAGAGGCGGGGAATCAGAGGCAGGGAATCAGACACGGGGAATCAGAGGCGGGGAAACAGATATGGGGAATCAGAGGCAGGGAATCAGAGGCGGGAAAACAGAGGCGGGGAATCAGATATGGGGAATCAGAGGCGGGGAATCAGAGGCAGGGAATCAGACACGGGGAATCAGAGGCGGGGAATCAGAGATGGGGAATCAGAGGCGGGGAATCAGAGGCGGGAAATCAGAGCTGGGGAATCAGAGGCGGGGAATCAGAGTTGGGGAATCAGAGGCGGCGAAGCAGATATGGGGAAATAGAGGTGGGGAATCAGGTATGGGGAATCAGAGGCGGGGAATCAGGGGCGGGGAATCAGTGGCAGGGAATCAGAGGCGGGGAATCAGAGGCGGGGAATCAAAGGAAGGGAATCAGACACGGGGAATCAGAGGTGGGGAATCAGAGATGGGGAATCAGAGGCGGGGAATCACAGGCAGGGAATCAGACGCGGGGAATCAGAGGCGGGGAATCAGAGCTGGGGAATCAGAGGTGGGGAATCAGAGTCGGGGAATCATAGGCAGGGAATCGGTTGTGCGGAATCAGAGATGGGGAATCAGATGTGGGGAATCAGAGGCAGTGAATCAGAGGCGGGGAAACAGAGGCGGGGAATCAAATATAGGGAATCAGAGGTGGGGAATCAGAGGTTGTGAATCAGAGATGGGGAATCAAGGCGGGGAATCAGAGGCAGGGAATCAGACGCGGGGAATCAGAGGCGGGGATTCAGAGCTGGGGAATCAGAGGCGGTGAATCAGAGTTGGGGAATCAGAGGCAGGGAATCAGATATGGGGAATCAGAGGTGGGGAATCAGAGGCGGGGAAACAGAGGCGGGGAATCAGATATGGGGAATCAGAATTGGGGAATCAGGGGCAGGGAATCAGTGGCAGGGAATCAGAGGCGGGGAATCAGAGGCGGGGAATCAGAGGCAGGGAATCAGACACGGGGAATCAGAGGCGGGGAATCAGAGATGGGGAATCAGAGGCGGGGAATCAGAGGCAGGGAATCGGACTCTGGGAATCAGAGTCGGGGAATCAGAGCTGGGGAATCAGAGGCGGGGAATCAGAGTTGGGGAATCAGAGGCGGGGAATCAGATATGGGGAAATAGAGGCGGGGAATCAGATATGGGGAATCAGAGGTGTGGAATCAGAGGTTGGGAATAAGAGGCAGGGAATCAGAGTCGGGGAAACAGAGGCGGGTAATCAGATATGGGGAATCAGAGGTGGCGAATCAAAGGCGGAGAAACAGAGATGGGGAATCAGGGCAGGGAATCAGAGGCAGGGAATCAAACACGGGGAATCAGAGCTGGGGAATCAGAGGCGGGGAATCAGAGTTGGGAATCAGAGGCGGGGAATCAGAGGTGGGGAAACAGAGGCGGGGAATCAGATATGGGGAATCAGAGGTGGGGAATCCGAGGTTGGGAATCAGAGGCAGGGAATCAGAGGCGGAAAATCAGAGGCGGGGAATCAGAGGAAGGGAATCAGATGTGCGGAATCGGAGATGGGGAATCAGAGGCAGGGAATCAGAGGCGGGGAATCAGAGGCGGGGAATCAGAGGCCGGGAATCAGATATGGGGAAACAGAGGCGGGGAATCCGAGGCAGGGAAACAGAGGCGGGGAATCAGATATGGGGAATCAGAGGTTGGGAATCAGAGGTTGGGAATCAGAGGCAGGGAATCAGAGGCTTGGAATCAGATGCAGGGAATCAGATGCGGGGAATCAGAGGCGGGGAATCAGAACTGGGGAATCAGAGGTGGGGAATCAGATTTGGGGAATCAGAGGCGGGGACTTAGATATTGGGAAACAGAGGCGGGGAATCAGAGGCGGGGAAACCCAGGCGGGGAATCAGATATGGGGAATCAGAAGTGGGGAATCAGAGGCAAGGAATCAGATGTGCGGAATCAGAGATGGGGAATCAGAGGCAGGGAATCAGAATCAGAAGCAGGGAATCAGAGGCCGGGAATTAGAGGCCGGAATCAGATGCTGGGAATCAGAGGCCTGGAATCAGAGGCGGGGAATCAGAGGCAGGGAATCAGATGCGGGGAATGAGAGGAGGGGAATCAGAGCTGGGGAATCAGAGGCGGGGTATTAGAGTTGGGGAATCAGATATGGGGAATCAGATATGGGGAAACAGAGGTGGGGAATCAGAGGCGGGGAAACAGAGGCAGGGAATCAGATATGGGGAATCAGAGGCGGGGAATCAGAGGTGGGGAATCATAGGCAGGGAATCGGATGTGCGGAATCAGAGATGGGGAATCAGAGGCTGGGAATCAGAGGTGGTGAATCAGAGATGGGGAATCAGAGGCGGGGAATCAGAGGCGGGGAATCAGACGCGGGGAATCAGAGGTGGGCAATCAGAGGCGGGGAATCAGATATGGGGAATCAGAGGCGGGGAATCAGAGGCGGGGAAACAGAGGCGGGGAATCAGATATGGGGAATCAGAGGTGGGGCATCAGAGGTTGTGAATCACAGATGGGGAATCAGAGGCGGGGAATCAGAGGCAGGGAATCAGACGCGGGGAATCAGAGGCGGGGATTCAGAGCTGGGGAATCAGAGGCGGGGAATCAGAGTTGGGGAATCAGAGGCGGGGAATCAGATATGGGGAATCAGAGGCAGGGAATCAGAGGCGGGAAAACAGAGGCGGGGAATCAGATATGGGGAATCAGAGGCGGGGAATCAGAGGCCAGGAATCAGACACGGGGAATCAGAGGCGGGGAATCAGAGATGGGGAATCAGAGGCGGGGAATCAGAGGCAGGGAATCGGATGCCGGGAATCAGAGGCGGGAAATCAGAGCTGGGGAATCAGAGGCGGGGAATCAGAGTTGGGGAATCAGAGGCGGCGAAGCAGATATGGGGAAATAGAGGCGGGGAATCAGATATGGGGAATCAGAGGCGGGGAATCAGATATGGGGAATCAGAGGCTGGGAATCAGAGGGGGGGGAAACAGAGGCGGGGAATAAGATATGGGGAATCAGAGGTGGGGAATCAGGGGCGGGGAATCAGTGGCAGGGAATCAGAGGTGGGGAATCAGAGGCGGGGAATCAAAGGAAGGGAATCAGACACGGAGAATCAGAGGTGGGTAATCTGAGATGGGGAATCAGAGGCGGGGAATCACAGGCAGGGAATCAGACGCGGGGAATCAGAGGCGGGGAATCAGAGCTGGGGAATCAGAGGTGGGGAATCAGAGTCGGGGAATCAGAGGCAGGGAATCGGTTGTGCGGAATCAGAGATGGGGAATCAGATGTGGGGAATCAGAGGCAGTGAATCAGAGATGGGGAATCAGAGGCGGGGAATCAGAGGCAGGAAATCAGACAGGGATTCAGAGGCTGGGAATCAGACGGGGGGAATCAAAGGCGGGGAATCAGAGCTGGTGAATCAGAGGCAGGGAATCAGAGTTGGGGATTCAGAGGCGGGGAATCAGATATGGGGAAACAGAGGCGGGGAATGAGAGGCGGGCAAGCAGAGGCCGGGAATTAGATATGGGGAATCAGAGGTGGGAAATCAGAGGTGGTGAATCAGAGATGGGTAATCACAGGCGGGGAATCAGAGGCAGCGAATAGAACGCGGGGAATCAGAGGCAGGGAATCAGAGCTGGGGAATCAGAGGCGGGGAATCAGATATGGGGAAAGAGAGGCGGGGAATCAGAGGCGGGGAAACAGAGGCGGGGAATCAGACATGGGGAATCAGATGCGGGGAATCAGAGGCGGGGAATCAGAGCTGGGGAATCAGAGGTGGGGAATCAGAGTTGGGGCATCAGAGGTGGGGAATTAGATATGGGGAAACAGAGGCGGGGAATCAGAGGCAGGGAAACAGAGGCGGGGAATCAGATATGGGGAATCAGAGGTGGGGAATCAGAGGCAGGGAATCAGATGTGCGGAATCAGAGATGAGGAATCAGAGGCAGGGAATCAGAATCAGAAGCGGGGAATCAGAGGCCGGGAATCAGAGGCCGGGAATCAGATGCTGGGAATAAGAGGCCGGGAATCAGAGGTGGGGAATCAGAGTCTGGGAATCAGAGATGGGGATTCAGAGGCGGGGAATGAGATATGGAGAATCAGAGGCGGGGAATCAGAGGCGGGGAAACAGAGGTGGGGAATCAGATATGGGGAAATAGAGGCGGGGAATCAGATATGGGGAATCAGAGGTGTGGAATCAGAGGTTGGGAATCAGAGTTGGGAATCAGAGGCGGTGAATCAGAGGCAGGGAAACAGAGGCGGGGAATCAGATATGGGGAATCAGAGGTGGGGAATCCGAGGTTGGGAATCAGTGGCAGGGAATCAGAGGCGGGGAATCAGAGGCGGGGAATCAGAGGAAGGGAATCAGATGTGCGGAATCGGAGATGGGGAATCAGAGGCAGGGAATCAGAGGCGGGGAATCAGAGGCGGGGAATCAGAGGCCGGGAATCAGATATGGGGAAACAGAGGCGGGGAATCCGAGGCGGGGAAACAGAGGCGGGGAATCAGATATGGGGAATCAGAGGTGGGGAATCAGAGGTTGGGAATCAGAGGCGGGGAATCAGACATGGGGAATCAGAGGCAGGGAATCAGAGGCGGGAAAACAGAGGCGGGGAATCAGATATGGGGAATCAGAGGCGGGGAATCAGAGGCAGGGAATCAGACACGGGGAATCAGAGGCGGGGAATCAGAGATGGGGAATCAGAGGCGGGGAATCAGAGGCAGGGAATCGGATGCTGGGAATCAGAGGCGGGAAATCAGAGCTGGGGAATCAGAGGCGGGGAATCAGAGTTGGGGAATCAGAGGCGGCGAAGCAGATATGGGGAAATAGAGGCGGGGAATCAGATATGGGGAATCAGAGGCGGGGAATCAGATATGGGGAATCAGAGGCTGGGAATCAGAGGGGGGGAAACAGAGGCGGGGAATAAGATATGGGGAATCAGAGGTGGGGAATCAGGTGCGGGGAATCAGTGGCAGGGAATCAGAGGCGGGGAATCAGAGGCGGGGAATCAAAGGAAGGGAATCAGACACAGGGAATCAGAGGTGGGGAATCAGAGATGTGGAATCAGAGGCGGGGAATCACAGGCAGGGAATCAGACGCGGGGAATCAGAGGCGGGGAATCAGAGCTGGGGAATCAGAGGTGGGGAATCAGAGTCGGGGAATCATAGGCAGGGAATCGGTTGTGCGGAATCAGAGATGGGGAATCAGATGTGGGGAATCAGAGGCAGTGAATCAGAGGCGGGGAAACAGAGGCGGGGAATCAAATATAGGGAATCAGAGGTGGGGAATCAGAGGTTGTGAATCAGAGATGGGGAATCAAGGCGGGGAATCAGAGGCAGGGAATCAGACGCGGGGAATCAGAGGCGGGGATTCAGAGCTGGGGAATCAGAGGCGGTGAATCAGAGTTGGGGAATCAGAGGCAGGGAATCAGATATGGGAAATCAGAGGTGGGGAATCAGAGGCGGGGAAACAGAGGCGGGGAATCAGATATGGGGAATCAGAATTGGGGAATCAGGGGCAGGGAATCAGTGGCAGGGAATCAGAGGCGGGGAATCAGAGGCGGGGAATCAGAGGCAGGGAATCAGACACGGGGAATCAGAGGCGGGGAAACAGAGATGGGGAATCAGAGGCGGGGAATCAGAGGCAGGGAATCGGACTCCGGGAATCAGAGTCGGGGAATCAGAGCTGGGGAATCAGAGGCGGGGAATCAGAGTTGGGGAATCAGAGGCGGGGAATCAGATATGGGGAAATAGAGGCGGGGATTCAGATATGGGAAATCAGAGGTGTGGAATCAGAGGTTGGGAATCAGAGGCAGGGAATCAGAGTCGGGGAAACAGAGGCGGGTAATCAGATATGGGGAATCAGAGGTGGCGAATCAAAGGCGGTGAAACAGAGATGGGGAATCAGGGCAGGGAATCAGAGGCAGGGAATCAAACACGGGGAATCAGAGCTGGGGAATCAGAGGCGGGGAATCAGAGTTGGGAATCAGAGGCGGGGAATCAGAGGCGGGGAATCAGAGTTGGGAATCAGTGGCAGGGAATCAGAGGCGGGGAATCAGAGGCGGGGAATCAAAGGCAGGGAATCAGACACGGGGAATCAGAGGCGGGGAATCAGAGATGGGGAATCAGAGGCGGGGAATCAGAGGCAGGGAATCAGAGTTGGGGAATCAGAGGCGGGGAATCAGATATGGGGAAATAGAGGCGGGGAATCAGATATGGGGAATCAGAGGTGTGGAATCAGAGGTTGGGAATCAGAGGCAGGGAATCAGAGTCGGGGAAACTGAGGCGGGGAATCAGATATGGGGAATCAGAGGTGGCGAATCAAAGGCGGTGAAACAGAGATGGGGAATCAGGGCAGGGAATCAGAGGCAGTGAATCAAACACGGGGAATCAGAGCTGGGGAATCAGAGGCGGGGAATCAGAGTTGGGAATCAGAGGCGGGGAATCAGAGGCGGGGAAACAGAGGCGGGAATCAGATATGGGGAATCAGAGGTGGGGAATCCGAGGTTGGGAATCAGAGGCAGGGAATCAGAGGCGGAAAATCAGAGGTGGGGAATCAGAGGAAGGGAATCAGATGTGCGGAATCGGAGATGGGGAATCAGAGGCAGGGAATCAGAGGCGGGGAATCAGAGGCGGGGAATCAGAGGCCGGGAATCAGATATGGGGAAACAGAGGCGGGGAATCCGAGGCGGGGAAACAGAGGCGGGGAATCAGATATGGGGAATCAGAGGTGGGGAATCAGAGGTTGGGAATCAGAGGCAGGGAATCAGAGGCTTGGAATCAGATGCAGGGAATCAGATGCGGGGAATCAGAGTCGGGGAATCAGAGCTGGGGAATCAGAGGTGGGGAATCAGATTTGGGGAATCAGAGGCGGGGACTTAGATATTGGGAAACAGAGGCGGGGAATCAGAGGCGGGGAAACCCAGGCGGGGAATCAGATATGGGGAATCAGAGGTGGGGAATCAGAGGCAAGGAATCAGATGTGCGGAATCAGAGATGGGGAATCAGAGGCAGGGAATCAGAATCAGAAGCAGGGAATCAGAGGCCGGGAATCAGAGGCCGGAATCAGATGCTGGGAATCAGAGGCCTGGAATCAGAGGCGGGGAATCAGAGGCAGGGAATCAGATGCGGGGAATCAGAGGTGGGGAATCAGAGCTGGGGAATCAGAGGCGGGGTATTAGAGTTGGGGAATCAGAGGCGGGGAATCAGATATGGGGAAACAGAGGTGGGGAATCAGACGCGGGGAAACAGAGGCAGGGAATCAGATATGGGGAATCAGAGGCGGGGAATCAGAGGTGGGGAATCATAGGCAGGGAATCGGATGTGCGGAATCAGAGATGGGGAATCAGAGGCTGGGAATCAGAGGTGGTGAATCAGAGATGGGGAATCAGAGGCGGGGAATCAGAGGCAGGGAATCAGACGCGGGGAATCAGAGGTGGGCAATCAGAGGCGGGGAATCAGATATGGGGAATCAGAGGCGGGGAATCAGAGGCGGGGAAACAGAGGCGGGGAATCAGATATGGGGAATCGGAGATGGGGAATCAGAGGCAGGGAATCAGAGGCGGGGAATCAGAGGCGGGGAATCAGAGGCCGGGAATCAGATATGGGGAAACAGAGGCGGGGAATCCGAGGCGGGGAAACAGAGGCGGGGAATCAGATATGGGGAATCAGAGGTGGGGAATCAGAGGTTGGGAATCAGAGGCGGGGAATCAGACATGGGGAATCAGAGGCAGGGAATCAGAGGCGGGAAAACAGAGGCGGGGAATCAGATATGGGGAATCAGAGGCGGGGAATCAGAGGCAGGGAATCAGACACGGGGAATCAGAGGCGGGGAATCAGAGATGGGGAATCAGAGGCGGGGAATCAGAGGCAGGGAATCGGATGCTGGGAATCAGAGGCGGGAAATCAGAGCTGGGGAATCAGAGGCGGGGAATCAGAGTTGGGGAATCAGAGGCGGCGAAGCAGATATGGGGAAATAGAGGCGGGGAATCAGATATGGGGAATCAGAGGCGGGGAATCAGATATGGGGAATCAGAGGCTGGGAATCAGGTGCGGGGAATCAGTGGCAGGGAATCAGAGGCGGGGAATCAGAGGCGGGGAATCAAAGGAAGGGAATCAGACACAGGGAATCAGAGGTGGGGAATCAGAGATGTGGAATCAGAGGCGGGGAATCACAGGCAGGGAATCAGACGCGGGGAATCAGAGGCGGGGAATCAGAGCTGGGGAATCAGAGGTGGGGAATCAGAGTCGGGGAATCATAGGCAGGGAATCGGTTGTGCGGAATCAGAGATGGGGAATCAGATGTGGGGAATCAGAGGCAGTGAATCAGAGGCGGGGAAACAGAGGCGGGGAATCAAATATAGGGAATCAGAGGTGGGGAATCAGAGGTTGTGAATCAGAGATGGGGAATCAAGGCGGGGAATCAGAGGCAGGGAATCAGACGCGGGGAATCAGAGGCGGGGATTCAGAGCTGGGGAATCAGAGGCGGTGAATCAGAGTTGGGGAATCAGAGGCAGGGAATCAGATATGGGAAATCAGAGGTGGGGAATCAGAGGCGGGGAAACAGAGGCGGGGAATCAGATATGGGGAATCAGAATTGGGGAATCAGGGGCAGGGAATCAGTGGCAGGGAATCAGAGGCGGGGAATCAGAGGCGGGGAATCAGAGGCAGGGAATCAGACACGGGGAATCAGAGGCGGGGAAACAGAGATGGGGAATCAGAGGCGGGGAATCAGAGGCAGGGAATCGGACTCCGGGAATCAGAGTCGGGGAATCAGAGCTGGGGAATCAGAGGCGGGGAATCAGAGTTGGGGAATCAGAGGCGGGGAATCAGATATGGGGAAATAGAGGCGGGGATTCAGATATGGGAAATCAGAGGTGTGGAATCAGAGGTTGGGAATCAGAGGCAGGGAATCAGAGTCGGGGAAACAGAGGCGGGTAATCAGATATGGGGAATCAGAGGTGGCGAATCAAAGGCGGTGAAACAGAGATGGGGAATCAGGGCAGGGAATCAGAGGCAGGGAATCAAACACGGGGAATCAGAGCTGGGGAATCAGAGGCGGGGAATCAGAGTTGGGAATCAGAGGCGGGGAATCAGAGGCGGGGAATCAGAGTTGGGAATCAGTGGCAGGGAATCAGAGGCGGGGAATCAGAGGCGGGGAATCAAAGGCAGGGAATCAGACACGGGGAATCAGAGGCGGGGAATCAGAGATGGGGAATCAGAGGCGGGGAATCAGAGGCAGGGAATCAGAGTTGGGGAATCAGAGGCGGGGAATCAGATATGGGGAAATAGAGGCGGGGAATCAGATATGGGGAATCAGAGGTGTGGAATCAGAGGTTGGGAATCAGAGGCAGGGAATCAGAGTCGGGGAAACTGAGGCGGGGAATCAGATATGGGGAATCAGAGGTGGCGAATCAAAGGCGGTGAAACAGAGATGGGGAATCAGGGCAGGGAATCAGAGGCAGTGAATCAAACACGGGGAATCAGAGCTGGGGAATCAGAGGCGGGGAATCAGAGTTGGGAATCAGAGGCGGGGAATCAGAGGCGGGGAAACAGAGGCGGGAATCAGATATGGGGAATCAGAGGTGGGGAATCCGAGGTTGGGAATCAGAGGCAGGGAATCAGAGGCGGAAAATCAGAGGTGGGGAATCAGAGGAAGGGAATCAGATGTGCGGAATCGGAGATGGGGAATCAGAGGCAGGGAATCAGAGGCGGGGAATCAGAGGCGGGGAATCAGAGGCCGGGAATCAGATATGGGGAAACAGAGGCGGGGAATCCGAGGCGGGGAAACAGAGGCGGGGAATCAGATATGGGGAATCAGAGGTGGGGAATCAGAGGTTGGGAATCAGAGGCAGGGAATCAGAGGCTTGGAATCAGATGCAGGGAATCAGATGCGGGGAATCAGAGTCGGGGAATCAGAGCTGGGGAATCAGAGGTGGGGAATCAGATTTGGGGAATCAGAGGCGGGGACTTAGATATTGGGAAACAGAGGCGGGGAATCAGAGGTGGGGAAACCCAGGCGGGGAATCAGATATGGGGAATCAGAGGTGGGGAATCAGAGGCAAGGAATCAGATGTGCGGAATCAGAGATGGGGAATCAGAGGCAGGGAATCAGAATCAGAAGCAGGGAATCAGAGGCCGGGAATCAGAGGCCGGAATCAGATGCTGGGAATCAGAGGCCTGGAATCAGAGGCGGGGAATCAGAGGCAGGGAATCAGATGCGGGGAATCAGAGGTGGGGAATCAGAGCTGGGGAATCAGAGGCGGGGTATTAGAGTTGGGGAATCAGAGGCGGGGAATCAGATATGGGGAAACAGAGGTGGGGAATCAGACGCGGGGAAACAGAGGCAGGGAATCAGATATGGGGAATCAGAGGCGGGGAATCAGAGGTGGGGAATCATAGGCAGGGAATCGGATGTGCGGAATCAGAGATGGGGAATCAGAGGCTGGGAATCAGAGGTGGTGAATCAGAGATGGGGAATCAGAGGCGGGGAATCAGAGGCAGGGAATCAGACGCGGGGAATCAGAGGTGGGCAATCAGAGGCGGGGAATCAGATATGGGGAATCAGAGGCGGGGAATCAGAGGCGGGGAAACAGAGGCGGGGAATCAGATATGGGGAATCAGAGGTGGGGCATAAGAGGTTGTGAATCACAGATGGGGAATCAGAGGCGGGGAATCAGAGGCAGGGAATCAGACGCGGGGAATCAGAGGCGGGGATTCAGAGGCGGGGAAACAGATATGGGGAATCAGAGGCAGGGAATCAGAGGCGGGAAAACAGAGGCGGGGAATCAGATATGGGGAATCAGAGGCGGGGAATCAGAGGCAGGGAATCAGACACGGGGAATCAGAGGCGGGGAAACAGATATGGGGAATCAGAGGCAGGGAATCAGAGGCGGGAAAACAGAGGCGGGGAATCAGATATGGGGAATCAGAGGCGGGGAATCAGAGGCAGGGAATCAGACACGGGGAATCAGAGGCGGGGAATCAGAGATGGGGAATCAGAGGCGGGGAATCAGAGGCGGGAAATCAGAGCTGGGGAATCAGAGGCGGGGAATCAGAGTTGGGGAATCAGAGGCGGCGAAGCAGATATGGGGAAATAGAGGTGGGGAATCAGGTATGGGGAATCAGAGGCGGGGAATCAGGGGCGGGGAATCAGTGGCAGGGAATCAGAGGCGGGGAATCAGAGGCGGGGAATCAAAGGAAGGGAATCAGACACGGGGAATCAGAGGTGGGGAATCAGAGATGGGGAATCAGAGGCGGGGAATCACAGGCAGGGAATCAGACGCGGGGAATCAGAGGCGGGGAATCAGAGCTGGGGAATCAGAGGTGGGGAATCAGAGTCGGGGAATCATAGGCAGGGAATCGGTTGTGCGGAATCAGAGATGGGGAATCAGATGTGGGGAATCAGAGGCAGTGAATCAGAGGCGGGGAAACAGAGGCGGGGAATCAAATATAGGGAATCAGAGGTGGGGAATCAGAGGTTGTGAATCAGAGATGGGGAATCAAGGCGGGGAATCAGAGGCAGGGAATCAGACGCGGGGAATCAGAGGCGGGGATTCAGAGCTGGGGAATCAGAGGCGGTGAATCAGAGTTGGGGAATCAGAGGCAGGGAATCAGATATGGGGAATCAGAGGTGGGGAATCAGAGGCGGGGAAACAGAGGCGGGGAATCAGATATGGGGAATCAGAATTGGGGAATCAGGGGCAGGGAATCAGTGGCAGGGAATCAGAGGCGGGGAATCAGAGGCGGGGAATCAGAGGCAGGGAATCAGACACGGGGAATCAGAGGCGGGGAATCAGAGATGGGGAATCAGAGGCGGGGAATCAGAGGCAGGGAATCGGACTCCGGGAATCAGAGTCGGGGAATCAGAGCTGGGGAATCAGAGGCGGGGAATCAGAGTTGGGGAATCAGAGGCGGGGAATCAGATATGGGGAAATAGAGGCGGGGAATCAGATATGGGGAATCAGAGGTGTGGAATCAGAGGTTGGGAATAAGAGGCAGGGAATCAGAGTCGGGGAAACAGAGGCGGGTAATCAGATATGGGGAATCAGAGGTGGCGAATCAAAGGCGGAGAAACAGAGATGGGGAATCAGGGCAGGGAATCAGAGGCAGGGAATCAAACACGGGGAATCAGAGCTGGGGAATCAGAGGCGGGGAATCAGAGTTGGGAATCAGAGGCGGGGAATCAGAGGTGGGGAAACAGAGGCGGGGAATCAGATATGGGGAATCAGAGGTGGGGAATCCGAGGTTGGGAATCAGAGGCAGGGAATCAGAGGCGGAAAATCAGAGGCGGGGAATCAGAGGAAGGGAATCAGATGTGCGGAATCGGAGATGGGGAATCAGAGGCAGGGAATCAGAGGCGGGGAATCAGAGGCGGGGAATCAGAGGCCGGGAATCAGATATGGGGAAACAGAGGCGGGGAATCCGAGGCAGGGAAACAGAGGCGGGGAATCAGATATGGGGAATCAGAGGTGGGGAATCAGAGGTTGGGAATCAGAGGCAGGGAATCAGAGGCTTGGAATCAGATGCAGGGAATCAGATGCGGGGAATCAGAGGCGGGGAATCAGAACTGGGGAATCAGAGGTGGGGAATCAGATTTGGGGAATCAGAGGCGGGGACTTAGATATTGGGAAACAGAGGCGGGGAATCAGAGGCGGGGAAACCCAGGCGGGGAATCAGATATGGGGAATCAGAAGTGGGGAATCAGAGGCAAGGAATCAGATGTGCGGAATCAGAGATGGGGAATCAGAGGCAGGGAATCAGAATCAGAAGCAGGGAATCAGAGGCCGGGAATTAGAGGCCGGAATCAGATGCTGGGAATCAGAGGCCTGGAATCAGAGGCGGGGAATCAGAGGCAGGGAATCAGATGCGGGGAATGAGAGGAGGGGAATCAGAGCTGGGGAATCAGAGGCGGGGTATTAGAGTTGGGGAATCAGATATGGGGAATCAGATATGGGGAAACAGAGGTGGGGAATCAGAGGCGGGGAAACAGAGGCAGGGAATCAGATATGGGGAATCAGAGGCGGGGAATCAGAGGTGGGGAATCATAGGCAGGGAATCGGATGTGCGGAATCAGAGATGGGGAATCAGAGGCTGGGAATCAGAGGTGGTGAATCAGAGATGGGGAATCAGAGGCGGGGAATCAGAGGCGGGGAATCAGACGCGGGGAATCAGAGGTGGGCAATCAGAGGCGGGGAATCAGATATGGGGAATCAGAGGCGGGGAATCAGAGGCGGGGAAACAGAGGCGGGGAATCAGATATGGGGAATCAGAGGTGGGGCATCAGAGGTTGTGAATCACAGATGGGGAATCAGAGGCGGGGAATCAGAGGCAGGGAATCAGACGCGGGGAATCAGAGGCGGGGATTCAGAGCTGGGGAATCAGAGGCGGGGAATCAGAGTTGGGGAATCAGAGGCGGGGAATCAGATATGGGGAATCAGAGGCAGGGAATCAGAGGCGGGAAAACAGAGGCGGGGAATCAGATATGGGGAATCAGAGGCGGGGAATCAGAGGCCAGGAATCAGACACGGGGAATCAGAGGCGGGGAATCAGAGATGGGGAATCAGAGGCGGGGAATCAGAGGCAGGGAATCGGATGCCGGGAATCAGAGGCGGGAAATCAGAGCTGGGGAATCAGAGGCGGGGAATCAGAGTTGGGGAATCAGAGGCGGCGAAGCAGATATGGGGAAATAGAGGCGGGGAATCAGATATGGGGAATCAGAGGCGGGGAATCAGATATGGGGAATCAGAGGCTGGGAATCAGAGGGGGGGGAAACAGAGGCGGGGAATAAGATATGGGGAATCAGAGGTGGGGAATCAGGGGCGGGGAATCAGTGGCAGGGAATCAGAGGTGGGGAATCAGAGGCGGGGAATCAAAGGAAGGGAATCAGACACGGAGAATCAGAGGTGGGTAATCTGAGATGGGGAATCAGAGGCGGGGAATCACAGGCAGGGAATCAGACGCGGGGAATCAGAGGCGGGGAATCAGAGCTGGGGAATCAGAGGTGGGGAATCAGAGTCGGGGAATCAGAGGCAGGGAATCGGTTGTGCGGAATCAGAGATGGGGAATCAGATGTGGGGAATCAGAGGCAGTGAATCAGAGATGGGGAATCAGAGGCGGGGAATCAGAGGCAGGAAATCAGACAGGGATTCAGAGGCTGGGAATCAGACGGGGGGAATCAAAGGCGGGGAATCAGAGCTGGTGAATCAGAGGCAGGGAATCAGAGTTGGGGATTCAGAGGCGGGGAATCAGATATGGGGAAACAGAGGCGGGGAATGAGAGGCGGGCAAGCAGAGGCCGGGAATTAGATATGGGGAATCAGAGGTGGGAAATCAGAGGTGGTGAATCAGAGATGGGTAATCACAGGCGGGGAAACAGAGGCAGCGAATAGAACGCGGGGAATCAGAGGCAGGGAATCAGAGCTGGGGAATCAGAGGCGGGGAATCAGATATGGGGAAAGAGAGGCGGGGAATCAGAGGCGGGGAAACAGAGGCGGGGAATCAGACATGGGGAATCAGATGCGGGGAATCAGAGGCGGGGAATCAGAGCTGGGGAATCAGAGGTGGGGAATCAGAGTTGGGGCATCAGAGGTGGGGAATTAGATATGGGGAAACAGAGGCGGGGAATCAGAGGCAGGGAAACAGAGGCGGGGAATCAGATATGGGGAATCAGAGGTGGGGAATCAGAGGCAGGGAATCAGATGTGCGGAATCAGAGATGAGGAATCAGAGGCAGGGAATCAGAATCAGAAGCGGGGAATCAGAGGCCGGGAATCAGAGGCCGGGAATCAGATGCTGGGAATAAGAGGCCGGGAATCAGAGGTGGGGAATCAGAGTCTGGGAATCAGAGATGGGGATTCAGAGGCGGGGAATGAGATATGGAGAATCAGAGGCGGGGAATCAGAGGCGGGGAAACAGAGGTGGGGAATCAGATATGGGGAAATAGAGGCGGGGAATCAGATATGGGGAATCAGAGGTGTGGAATCAGAGGTTGGGAATCAGAGTTGGGAATCAGAGGCGGTGAATCAGAGGCAGGGAAACAGAGGCGGGGAATCAGATATGGGGAATCAGAGGTGGGGAATCCGAGGTTGGGAATCAGTGGCAGGGAATCAGAGGCGGGGAATCAGAGGCGGGGAATCAGAGGAAGGGAATCAGATGTGCGGAATCGGAGATGGGGAATCAGAGGCAGGGAATCAGAGGCGGGGAATCAGAGGCGGGGAATCAGAGGCCGGGAATCAGATATGGGGAAACAGAGGCGGGGAATCCGAGGCGGGGAAACAGAGGCGGGGAATCAGATATGGGGAATCAGAGGTGGGGAATCAGAGGTTGGGAATCAGAGGCGGGGAATCAGACATGGGGAATCAGAGGCAGGGAATCAGAGGCGGGAAAACAGAGGCGGGGAATCAGATATGGGGAATCAGAGGCGGGGAATCAGAGGCAGGGAATCAGACACGGGGAATCAGAGGCGGGGAATCAGAGATGGGGAATCAGAGGCGGGGAATCAGAGGCAGGGAATCGGATGCTGGGAATCAGAGGCGGGAAATCAGAGCTGGGGAATCAGAGGCGGGGAATCAGAGTTGGGGAATCAGAGGCGGCGAAGCAGATATGGGGAAATAGAGGCGGGGAATCAGATATGGGGAATCAGAGGCGGGGAATCAGATATGGGGAATCAGAGGCTGGGAATCAGAGGGGGGGAAACAGAGGCGGGGAATAAGATATGGGGAATCAGAGGTGGGGAATCAGGTGCGGGGAATCAGTGGCAGGGAATCAGAGGCGGGGAATCAGAGGCGGGGAATCAAAGGAAGGGAATCAGACACAGGGAATCAGAGGTGGGGAATCAGAGATGTGGAATCAGAGGCGGGGAATCACAGGCAGGGAATCAGACGCGGGGAATCAGAGGCGGGGAATCAGAGCTGGGGAATCAGAGGTGGGGAATCAGAGTCGGGGAATCATAGGCAGGGAATCGGTTGTGCGGAATCAGAGATGGGGAATCAGATGTGGGGAATCAGAGGCAGTGAATCAGAGGCGGGGAAACAGAGGCGGGGAATCAAATATAGGGAATCAGAGGTGGGGAATCAGAGGTTGTGAATCAGAGATGGGGAATCAAGGCGGGGAATCAGAGGCAGGGAATCAGACGCGGGGAATCAGAGGCGGGGATTCAGAGCTGGGGAATCAGAGGCGGTGAATCAGAGTTGGGGAATCAGAGGCAGGGAATCAGATATGGGAAATCAGAGGTGGGGAATCAGAGGCGGGGAAACAGAGGCGGGGAATCAGATATGGGGAATCAGAATTGGGGAATCAGGGGCAGGGAATCAGTGGCAGGGAATCAGAGGCGGGGAATCAGAGGCGGGGAATCAGAGGCAGGGAATCAGACACGGGGAATCAGAGGCGGGGAAACAGAGATGGGGAATCAGAGGCGGGGAATCAGAGGCAGGGAATCGGACTCCGGGAATCAGAGTCGGGGAATCAGAGCTGGGGAATCAGAGGCGGGGAATCAGAGTTGGGGAATCAGAGGCGGGGAATCAGATATGGGGAAATAGAGGCGGGGATTCAGATATGGGAAATCAGAGGTGTGGAATCAGAGGTTGGGAATCAGAGGCAGGGAATCAGAGTCGGGGAAACAGAGGCGGGTAATCAGATATGGGGAATCAGAGGTGGCGAATCAAAGGCGGTGAAACAGAGATGGGGAATCAGGGCAGGGAATCAGAGGCAGGGAATCAAACACGGGGAATCAGAGCTGGGGAATCAGAGGCGGGGAATCAGAGTTGGGAATCAGAGGCGGGGAATCAGAGGCGGGGAAACAGAGGCGGGGAATCAGATATGGGGAATCAGAGGTGGGGAATCCGAGGTTGGGAATCAGAGGCAGGGAATCAGAGGCGGGGAATCAGAGGCGGGGAATCAGAGGAAGGGAATCAGATGTGCGGAATCGGAGATGGGGAATCAGAGGCAGGGAATCAGAGGCGGGGAATCAGAGGCGGGGAATCAGAGGCCGGGAATCAGATATGGGGAAACAGAGGCGGGGAATCCGAGGCGGGGAAACAGAGGCGGGGAATCAGATATGGGGAATCAGAGGTGGGGAATCAGAGGTTGGGAATCAGAGGCAGGGAATCAGAGGCTTGGAATCAGATGCAGGGAATCAGATGCGGGGAATCAGAGGCGGGAAATCAGAGCTGGGGAATCAGAGGTGGGGAATCAGATTTGGGGAATCAGAGGCGGGGACTTAGATATTGGGAAACAGAGGCGGGGAATCAGAGGCGGGGAAACCCAGGCGGGGAATCAGATATGGGGAATCAGAGGTGGGGAATCAGAGGCAAGGAATCAGATGTGCGGAATCAGAGATGGGGAATCAGAGGCAGGGAATCAGAATCAGAAGCAGGGAATCAGAGGCCGGGAATTAGAGGCCGGAATCAGATGCTGGGAATCAGAGGCCTGGAATCAGAGGCGGGGAATCAGAGGCAGGGAATCAGATGCGGTGAATCAGAGGCGGGGAATCAGAGCTGGGGAATCAGAGGCGGGGTATTAGAGTTGGGGAATCAGAGGCGGGGAATCAATATGGGGAAACAGAGGTGGGGAATCAGAGGCGGGGAAACAGAGGCAGGGAATCAGATATGGGGAATCAGAGGCGGGGAATCAGAGGTGGGGAATCATAGGCAGGGAATCGGATGTGCGGAATCAGGGATGGGGAATCAGAGGCTGGGAATCAGAGGTGGTGAATCAGAGATGGGGAATCAGAGGCGGGGAATCAGAGGCAGGGAATCAGACGCGGGGAATCAGAGGTGGGCAATCAGAGGCGGGGAATCAGATATGGGGAATCAGAGGCGGGGAATCAGAGGCGGGGAAACAGAGGCGGGGAAACAGAGGCGGGGAATCAGATATGGGGAATCAGAGGTGGGGCATCAGAGGTTGTGAATCACAGATGGGGAATCAGAGGCGGGGAATCAGAGGCAGGGAATCAGACGCGGGGAATCAGAGGCGGGGATTCAGAGCTGGGGAATCAGAGGCGGGGAATCAGAGTTGGGGAATCAGAGGCGGGGAATCAGATATGGGGAATCAGAGGCAGGGAATCAGAGGCGGGAAAATAGAGGCGGGGAATCAGAGGCAGGGAATCGGATGCCGGGAATCAGAGGCGGGAAATCAGAGCTGGGGAATCTGAGGCGGGGAATCAGAGGCAAGGAATCAGATGTGCAGAATCAGAGTTGGGGAATCAGAGGCAGGGAATCAGAATCAGAAGCAGGGAATCAGAGGCCGGGAATCAGAGGAGCATCAGAGGAGCATCAGAGGAGCATCAGAGGAGCATCAGAGGAGCATCAGAGGAGCATCATTGGAGCATCATTGGAGCATCAGAGGAGCATCAGAGGAGCATCAGAGGAGCAACAGAGGAGCATCAGAGGAGCATCAGAGGAGCATCAGAGGAGCATCAGAGGAGCATCAGAGGAGCATCAGAGGAGCATCACAGGAGCATCAGTGGAGCATCATTGGAGCATCATTGGAGCATCAGAGGAGCATCAGAGGAGCATCAGAGGAGCAACAGAGGAGCATCAGAGGAGCATCAGAGGAGCATCAGAGGAGCCTCAGAGGAGCATCAGAGGAGTATCAGAGGAGCATCAGATGAGCATCAGAGGAGCATCAGAGGAGCATCAGAGGTGCATCAGAGGAGCATCAGAGGAGCATCAGAGGAGCATCAGAGGAGCATCAGAGGAGCATCACAGGAGCATAAGTGGAGCATCATTGGAGCATCATTGGAGCATCAGAGGAGCATCAGAGGAGCATCAGAGGAGCCTCAGAGGAGCATCAGAGGAGCATCAGAGGAGCATCAGAGGAGCATCAGAGGAGCATCAGAGGAGCATCAGAGGAGCATCACAGGAGCATCAGTGGAGCATCATTGGAGCATCATTGGAGCATCAGAGGAGCATCAGGGGAGCATCAGAGGAGCAACAGAGGAGCATCAGAGGAGCATCAGAGGAGCATCAGAGGAGCATCAGAGGAGCATCATGGGAGCATCAGAGGAGAATCAGAGGAGCATCAGAGGAGCATCACAGAGGAGCATCAGAGGAGCATCTGAGGAGCATCATTGGAGCATCAGAGGAGCATCAGAGGATCATCAGAGGAGCAACAGAGGAGCATCAGAGGAGCATCAGAGGAGCATCAGAGGAGCATCAGAGGTGCATCAGAGGAGCATCTGAGGAGCATCAGAGGAGCATCACAGGAGCATCAGAGGCCGGGAATCAGAGGAGCATCAGAGGAGCATCAGAGGAGCATCAGAGGAGCATCAGAGGAGCATCAGAGGAGCATCAGAGGAGCATCAGAGGAGCATCAGAGGAGCATCAGAGGAGCATCAGAGGAGCCTCAGAGGAGCATCAGAGGAGTATCAGAGGAGCATCAGATGAGCATCAGAGGAGCATCAGAGGAGCATCAGAGCATCAGAGGAGCATCAGAGGAGCATCAGAGGAGCATCAGAGGAGCATCAGAGGAGCATCACAGGAGCATCAGTGGAGCATCATTGGAGCATCATTGGATCATCAGAGGAGCATCAGAGGAGCATCAGAGGAGCAACAGAGGAGCATCAGAGGAGCATCAGAGGAGCATCAGAGGAGCATCAGAGGAGCATCATGGGAGCATCAGAGGTGCATCAGAGGAGCATCAGAGGAGCATCAGAGGAGCATCAGAGGAGCATCTGAGGAGCATCATTGGAGCATCAGAGGAGCATCAGAGGAGCATCAGAGGAGCAACAGAGGAGCATCAGAGGAGCATCAGAGGAGCATCAGAGGAGCATCAGAGGTGCATCAGAGGAGCATCTGAGGAGCATCAGAGGAGCATCACAGGAGCATCAGAGGAGCATCAGAGGAGCATCAGAGGAGCATCAGAGGAGCATCAGAGGAGCCTCAGAGGAGCATCAGAGGAGTATCAGAGGAGCATTTGAGGAGCATCAGAGGAGCATCAGAGGAGCATCAGAGGAGCATCAGAGGAGCATCAGAGGAGCATCAGAGGAGCATCACAGGAGCATCAGTGGAGCATCATTGGAGCATCATTGGAGCATCAGAGGAGCATCAGAGGAGCATCAGAGGAGCAACAGAGGAGCATCAGAGGAGCATCAGAGGAGCATCAGAGGAGCATCAGAGGTGCATCAGAGGAGCATCTGAGGAGCATCAGAGGAGCATCATAGGAGCATCAGAGGAGCATCAGAGGTGCATCAGAGGAGCATCTGAGGAGCATCAGTGGAGCATCAGTGGAGCATCAGAGGAGCATCAGAGGTGCATCAGAGGAGCATCGAGCAGGAGCAGGAGCATCAGAGGTGCAGGAGCAGGAGCCGGAGCAGGAGCCGGAGCAGGAGCCGGAGCAGGAGCAGGAGCAGGAGCAGGAGCAGGAGCAGGAGCAGGAGCAGGGGCAGGAGCAGGAGCAGGAGCAGGAGCAGGAGCAGGAGCAGGAGCAGGAGCAGGAGCAGGAGCAGGAGCAGGAGCAGGAGCAGGAGCAGGAGCAGGAGCAGGAGCAGGAGCAGGAGCAGGAGCATCAAAGGAGCATCAGAGGAGCATCAGAGGAACATCAGAGGAGCATAAGAGGAGCATCAGAGGAGCATCAGAGGAGCATCAGAGGAGCATAAGAGGAGCATCAGAGGAGCATCAGAGGAGAATCAGAGGAGCATTACAGGAGCATCACAGGAGCATCAGAGGAGCATCAGTGGAGCATCAGAGGAGGATCAGAGGATCATCAGAGGAGCATCAGAGGAGCATCAGAGGAGCATCAGCGGAGCATCAGAGGAGAATCAGAGGAGCATCAGAGGAGCATCACAGAGGCATCAGAGGAGCATCAGAGGAGCATCAGAGGAGCATCAGAGGAGCATCTAAGGAGCATCAGAGGAGTATCAGAGGAGCATCAGGAGAGCATCAGAGGTGCATCAGAGGAGCATCAGAGGTGCAGGAGCAGGAACAGCAGCAGGAGCAGGAACAGGAGCAGGAGCAGGAGCAGGAGCAGGAGCAGGAGCAGGAGCAGGAGCAGGAGCAGGAGCAGGAGCAGGAGCAGGAGCAGGAGCAGGAGCAGGAGCATCAGAGGAGCATCAGAGGAGCATCAGAGGAGCATCAGAGGAGCATCAGAGGAGCATCAGAGGAGGATCAGAGGAGCATCAGAGGAGCATCAGAGGAGCATCAGAGGAGCATCAGAGGAGCATCAGAGGAGCATCAGAGGAGCATCATAGGAGCATCAGAGGAGCATCAGAGGAGCATCAGAGGAGTATCAGAGGAGCATCAGAGGAGGATCAGAGGAGCATCAGAGGAGCATCAGAGGAGCCTCAGAGGAGCATCAGAGGAGCATCAGAGGAGCATCAGAGGAGCATCAGAGGAACATCAGAGGAACAGCAGAGGAGCATCACAGGAGCATCAGAGGAGCATCAGAGGAGCATCAGAGGAGCATCAGAGGTGCATCAGAGGAGCATCAGAGGTGCATCAGAGGAGCATCAGAGGAGCATCAGAGGAGCATCGGAGGAGCATCTGAGGAGCATCAGAGTAGTATCAGAGGAGCATCGGAGGAGCATATGAGGAGCATCAGAGGAGCCTCAGAGGAGCATCAGAGGAGCATCAGAGGAGCATCAGAGGAGCATCAGAGGAGGATCAGAGGAGCATCAGAGGAGCATCAGAGGAGCAGGTGCAGGAGCAGGAGCAGGAGCAGGAGCAGGAGCATCAGAGGTCATCAGAGGAGCATCAGAGGAGCAGGAGCAGGAGCAGGAGCATCAGATGAGCATCAGAGGAGCATCAGAGGAGCGTCAGAGGAGCATCAGAGGAGCATCAGAGGAGCATCAGAGGAGCATCAGAGGAGCATCAGAGGAGCATCAGTGGAGCATCAGAGGAGCATCAGTGGAGCATCAGAGGAGGATCAGAGGAGCATCAGAGGAGCATCAGAGGAGCATCAGATGAGCATCAGAGGAGCATCAGAGGAGCATCAGAGGAGCATCAGAGGAGCAGGAGCAGGAGCAGGAGCAGGAGCAGGAGCAGGAGCAGGAGCAGGAGCAGGAGCAGGAGCATCAGAGGCGCATCAGAGGAGCATCAGAGGAGCATCAGAGGAGCATCAGTGGAGCATCAGAGGAGGATCAGAGGAGGATCAGAGGAGCATCAGAGGAGCATCAGAGGAGCATCAGAGGAGCATCAGAGGAGCATCAGAGGAGCATCAGAGGAGCATCAGAGGAGGATCAGAGGAGCATCAGAGGAGCATCAGAGGAGCATCAGAGGAGCATCAGAGGAGCATCAGAGGAGCATCAGAGGAGCATCAGAGGAGGATCAGAGGAGCATCAGAGGAGCATCAGAGGAGCATCAGAGGAGCATCAGAGGAGCATCAGAGGAGCATCTGAGGAGCATCAGAGGAGTATCAGAGGAGCATCAGAGGAGCATCTGAGGAGCATCAGAGGAGTATCAGAGGAGCATCAGAGGAGCATCAGAGGTGCATCAGAGGAGCATCAGAGGTGCATCAGAGGAGCATCAGAGGAGCATCAGAGGAGCATCAGAGGAGCATCGGAGGAGCATCTGAGGAGCATCAGAGGAGTATCAGAGGAGCATCAGAGGAGCATCAGAGGAACATCAGAGGAGCATCTGAGGTTCATCAGAGGAGCATCAGAGGAGCATCAGAGGTGCATCAGAGGAGCATCAGAGGTGCAGGAGCAGGAGCAGGAGCAGGAACAGGAGCAGGAGCAGGAGCAGGAGCAGGAGCAGGAGCAGGAGCAGGAGCAGGAGCAGGAGCAGGAGCAGGAGCAGGAGCAGGAGCAGGAGCTGGAGCAGGAGCAGGAGCAGGAGCAGGAGCAGGAGCAGGAGCAGGAGCAGGAGCAGGAGCAGGAGCAGGAGCATCAGAGGAGCATCAGAGGAGCATCAGAGGAGCCTCAGAGGAGCATCAGAGGAGCATCAGAGGAGCATCAGAGGAGCAGCACAGGAGCATCAGAGGAGGATCACAGGAGCATCAGAGGAGCATCAGAGGAGCATCAGAGGAGCATCAGTGGAGCATCAGAGGAGCATCAGAGGAGCCTCAGAGGAGCATCAGAGGAGTATCAGAGGAGCATCAGATGAGCATCAGAGGAGCATCAGAGGAGCATCAGAGGAGGATCAGAGGAGCATCAGAGGAGCATCAGAGGAGCATCAGAGGAGCATCAGAGGAGCCTCAGAGGAGCATCAGAGGATCATCAGAGGAGCATCAGAGGAGCATCAGAGGAGCCTCAGAGGAGCATCAGAGGAGCATCAGAGGAGCCTCAGAGGAGCATCAGAGGAGCATCAGAGGAGCATCAGAGGAACATCAGAGGAGCATCAGAAGAGCATCAGTGGAGCATCAGAGGAGCATCAGAGGAGCATCAGGGGAGCATCAGAGGAGCAACAGAGGAGCATCAGAGGAGCATCAGAGGAGCATCAGAGGAGCATCAGAGGAGCATCAGAGGAGCATCAGTGGAGCATCAGAGGAGCATCAGAGGAACATCAGAGGAGCATCAGAGGAGCATCAGAGGAGCATCAGAGGAGCAGGAGCAGGAGCAGGAGCAGGAGCAGGAGCAGGAGCAGGAGCAGGAGCAGGAGCAGGAGCAGGAGCAGGAGCAGGAGCATCAGAGCAGCATCAGATGAGCAGGAGCAGGAGCAGGAGCAGGAGCAGGAGCATGAGCAGGAGCAGGAGCAGGAGCAGGAGCAGGAGCATCAGAGGATCATAGGAGGAGCATCAGAGGAGCATCAGAGGAGCATCAGAGGAGCATCAGAGGAGCATCAGAGGAGCATCAGAGGAGCATCAGAGGAGGATCAGAGGAGCATCAGAGGAGCATCAGAGGAGCATCAGAGGAGCATCAGAGGAGCATCAGAGGAGCTTCAGAGGAGCATCAGAGGAGCTTCAGAGGAGCATCAGAGGAGCATCAGAGGAGCATCAGAGGAGCATCAGAGGAGCATCAGAGGAGGATCAGAGGAGCATCAGAGGAGCATCAGAGGAGCCTCAGAGGAGCATCAGAGGAGAATCAGAGGAGCATCAGAGGAGAATCAGAGGAGCATCAGAGGAGCATCAGACGAGCATCAGAGGAGCATCATAGGAGCATCAGAGGAGCATCAGAGGTGCATCAGAGGAGCATCTGAGGAGCATCAGTGGAGCATCAGAGGAGCATCAGAGGAGCATCAGAGGTGCATCAGAGGAGCATCGAGCAGGAGCAGGAGCATCAGAGGTGCAGGAGCAGGAGCCGGAGCAGGAGCCGGAGCAGGAGCCGGAGCAGGAGCAGGAGCAGGAGCAGGAGCAGGAGCAGGAGCAGGAGCAGGGGCAGGAGCAGGAGCAGGAGCAGGAGCAGGAGCAGGAGCAGGAGCAGGAGCAGGAGCAGGAGCAGGAGCAGGAGCAGGAGCAGGAGCAGGAGCAGGAGCAGGAGCAGGAGCAGGAGCAGGAGCATCAAAGGAGCATCAGAGGAGCATCAGAGGAACATCAGAGGAGCATAAGAGGAGCATCAGAGGAGCATCAGAGGAGCATCAGAGGAGCATCAGAGGAGCATCAGAGGAGCATCAGAGGAGAATCAGAGGAGCATTACAGGAGCATCACAGGAGCATCAGAGGAGCATCAGTGGAGCATCAGAGGAGGATCAGAGGATCATCAGAGGAGCATCAGAGGAGCATCAGAGGAGCATCAGCGGAGCATCAGAGGAGAATCAGAGGAGCATCAGAGGAGCATCACAGAGGCATCAGAGGAGCATCAGAGGAGCATCAGAGGAGCATCAGAGGAGCATCTAAGGAGCATCAGAGGAGTATCAGAGGAGCATCAGGAGAGCATCAGAGGTGCATCAGAGGAGCATCAGAGGTGCAGGAGCAGGAACAGCAGCAGGAGCAGGAACAGGAGCAGGAGCAGGAGCAGGAGCAGGAGCAGGAGCAGGAGCAGGAGCAGGAGCAGGAGCAGGAGCAGGAGCAGGAGCAGGAGCAGGAGCAGGAGCAGGAGCAGGAGCAGGAGCATCAGAGGAGCATCAGAGGAGCATCAGAGGAGCATCAGAGGAGCATCAGAGGAGCATCAGAGGAGGATCAGAGGAGCATCAGAGGAGCATCAGAGGAGCATCAGAGGAGCATCAGAGGAGCATCAGAGGAGCATCAGAGGAGCATCAGAGGAGCATCATAGGAGCATCAGAGGAGCATCAGAGGAGCATCAGAGGAGTATCAGAGGAGCATCAGAGGAGGATCAGAGGAGCATCAGAGGAGCATCAGAGGAGCCTCAGAGGAGCATCAGAGGAGCATCAGAGGAGCATCAGAGGAGCATCAGAGGAACATCAGAGGAACAGCAGAGGAGCATCACAGGAGCATCAGAGGTGCATCACAGGAGCATCAGAGGAGCATCAGAGGAGCATCAGAGGAGGATCAGAGGAGCATCAGAGGAGCAGGAGCAGGAGCAGGAGCATCAGAGGAGCATCAGAGGAGCATCAGAGGAGCATCAGAGGAGCATCAGAGGAGCATCAGAGGAGCCTCAGAGGAGCATCAGAGGAGAATCAGAGGAGCATCAGAGGAGAATCAGAGGAGCATCAGAGGAGCATCAGACGAGCATCAGAGGAGCATCATAGGAGCATCAGAGGAGCATCAGAGGTGCATCAGAGGAGCATCTGAGGAGCATCAGTGGAGCATCAGAGGAGCATCAGAGGAGCATCAGAGGTGCATCAGAGGAGCATCGAGCAGGAGCAGGAGCATCAGAGGTGCAGGAGCAGGAGCCGGAGCAGGAGCCGGAGCAGGAGCCGGAGCAGGAGCAGGAGCAGGAGCAGGAGCAGGAGCAGGAGCAGGAGCAGGGGCAGGAGCAGGAGCAGGAGCAGGAGCAGGAGCAGGAGCAGGAGCAGGAGCAGGAGCAGGAGCAGGAGCAGGAGCAGGAGCAGGAGCAGGAGCAGGAGCAGGAGCAGGAGCAGGAGCAGGAGCATCAAAGGAGCATCAGAGGAGCATCAGAGGAACATCAGAGGAGCATAAGAGGAGCATCAGAGGAGCATCAGAGGAGCATCAGAGGAGCATCAGAGGAGCATCAGAGGAGCATCAGAGGAGAATCAGAGGAGCATTACAGGAGCATCACAGGAGCATCAGAGGAGCATCAGTGGAGCATCAGAGGAGGATCAGAGGATCATCAGAGGAGCATCAGAGGAGCATCAGAGGAGCATCAGCGGAGCATCAGAGGAGAATCAGAGGAGCATCAGAGGAGCATCACAGAGGCATCAGAGGAGCATCAGAGGAGCATCAGAGGAGCATCAGAGGAGCATCTAAGGAGCATCAGAGGAGTATCAGAGGAGCATCAGGAGAGCATCAGAGGTGCATCAGAGGAGCATCAGAGGTGCAGGAGCAGGAACAGCAGCAGGAGCAGGAACAGGAGCAGGAGCAGGAGCAGGAGCAGGAGCAGGAGCAGGAGCAGGAGCAGGAGCAGGAGCAGGAGCAGGAGCAGGAGCAGGAGCAGGAGCAGGAGCAGGAGCATCAGAGGAGCATCAGAGGAGCATCAGAGGAGCAGCAGAGGAGCATCAGAGGAGGATCACAGGAGCATCAGAGGAGCATCAGAGGAGCATCAGAGGAGCATCAGAGGAGCATCAGAGGAGCATCAGAGGAGCATCAGAGGAGCATCAGAGGAGCATCAGAGGAGCCTCAGAGGAGCATCAGAGGAGCATCAGAGGAGCATCAGAGGAGCATCAGAGGAACAGCGAGGAGCATCAGATGAGCATCAGAGGAGCATCACAGGAGCATCAGAGGAGCATCAGAGGAGCATCACAGGAGCATCAGAGGAGCATCATTGGAGCATCAGTGGAGCATCAGAGGAACAGCAGAGGAGCATCAGATGAGCATCAGAGGAGCATCACAGGAGCATCAGAGGAGCATCAGAGGAGCATCACAGGAGCATCAGAGGAGCATCAGAGGAGCATCAGAGGAGCATCAGAGGAGCATCAGAGGAGCATCAGAGGAGCATCAGAGGAGCATCAGAGGAGCATCAGAGGAGCATCAGAGGAGCATCAGAGGAGCATCAGAGGAGCATCAGAGGAGGATCAGAGGAGCATCAGAGGAGCATCAGAGGAGCCTCAGAGGAGCATCAGAGGAGCATCAGAGGAGCATCAGAGGAGCATCAGAGGAGCAGCAGAGGAGCATCAGAGGAGGATCACAGGAGCATCAGAGGAGCATCACAGGATCATCAGAGGAGCATCAGAGGAGCATCAGAGGAGCATCAGAGGAGCAGCAGAGGAGGATCAGAGGAGCATCAGAGGAGCATCAGAGGAGCATCAGAGGAGCATCAGAGGAGCATCAGAGGAGCATCAGAGGAGCATCAGAGGAGCATCAGAGTAGCATCAGAGGAGCATCAGAGGAGCATCAGAGGAGCATCAGAGGAGCATCAGAGGAGCATCAGAGGAGGATGAGAGGAGCATAAGAGGAGCATCAGAGGAGCATCAGAGGAGCATCAGAGGAGAATCAGAGGAGCATCAGTTGAGCATCAGAGGAGCAGCAGAGGAGCATCAGAGGAGCATCACAGGAGCATCAGAGGAGCATCAGAGGAGCATCAGAGGAGCATCAGAGGTGGATCAGAGGAGCATCAGAGGAGCATCAGAGGAGCATCAGAGGAGCATCAGAGGAGAATCAGAGGAGCATCAGATGAGCATCAGAGGAGCAGCAGAGGAGCATCAGAGGAGCATCACAGGAGCATCAGAGGAGCATCAGAGGAGTATCAGAGGAGCATCAGAGGAGCATCAGAGGAGCATCAGAGGAGCATCAGAGGAGCATCAGAGGAGCCTCAGAGGAGCATCAGAGGAGCATCAGAGGAGCATCAGAGGAGCATCAGAGGAGGATCAGAGGAGCACCAGAGGAGCATCAGAGGAGCATCAGAGGAGCATCAGAGGAGCATCAGAGGAGAATCAGATCAGCATCAGAGGAGCAGCAGAGGAGCATCAGAGGAGCATCACAGGAGCATCAGAGGAGCATCAGTGGAGCATCAGAGGAGCATCACAGGAGCATCAGAGGAGCATCAGAGGAGCATCAGAGGAGCATCAGAGGAGCATCAGAGGAGCCTCAGAGGAGCATCAGAGGAGCATCAGAGGAGCATCAGAGGAGCATCAGAGGAGGATCAGAGGAGCATCAGAGGAGCATCAGAGGAGCAGGAGCAGGAGCAGGAGCAGGAGCAGGAGCAGGAGCATCAGAGGTCATCAGAGGAGCATCAGAGGAGCAGGAGCAGGAGCAGGAGCATCAGAGGAGCATCAGAGGAGCATCAGAGGAGCGTCAGAGGAGCATCAGAGGAGCATCAGAGGAGCATCAGAGGAGCATCAGAGGAGCATCAGAGGAGCATCAGTGGAGCATCAGAGGAGCATCAGTGGAGCATCAGAGGAGGATCAGAGGAGCATAAGAGGAGCATCAGAGGAGCTTCAGAGGAGCATCAGAGGAGCATCAGAGGAGCATCAGAGGAGCATCAGAGGAGCATCAGAGGAGCATCAGAGGAGCAGGAGCAGGAGCAGGAGCAGGAGCAGGAGCAGGAGCAGGAGCAGGAGCAGGAGCAGGAGCATCAGAGGAGCATCAGAGGAGCATCAGAGGAGCATCAGAGGAGCATCAGTGGAGCATCAGAGGAGGATCAGAGGAGGATCAGAGGAGCATCAGAGAAGCATCAGAGGAGCATCAGAGGAGCATCAGAGGAGCATCAGAGGAGCATCAGAGGAGCATCAGAGGAGGATCAGAGGAGCATCAGAGGAGCATCAGAGGAGCATCAGAGGAGCATCAGAGGAGCATCAGAGGAGCATCTGAGGAGTATCAGAGGAGTATCAGAGGAGCATCAGAGGAGCATCTGAGGAGCATCAGAGGAGTATCAGAGGAGCATCAGAGGAGCATCAGAGGAGCATCAGAGGAGCATCTGAGGAGCATCAGAGGAGTATCAGAGGAGCATCAGAGGTGCATCTGAGGAGCATCAGAGGAGTATCAGAGGAGCATCAGAGGAGCATCAGAGGTGCATCAGAGGAGCATCAGAGGTGCATCAGAGGAGCATCAGAGGAGCATCAGAGGAGCATCAGAGGAGCATCGGAGGAGCATCTGAGGAGCATCAGAGGAGTATCAGAGGAGCATCAGAGGAGCATCAGAGGAGCAGGAGCAGGAGCAGGAGCATCAGAGGAGCATCAGAGGAGCATCAGAGGAGCGTCAGAGGAGCATCAGAGGAGCATCAGAGGAGCATCAGAGGAGCATCAGAGGAGCATCAGAGGAGAATCAGTGGAGCATCAGAGGAGCATCAGTGGAGCATCAGAGGAGGATCAGAGGAGCATCAGAGGAGCATCAGAGGAGCATCAGAGGAGCATCAGAGGAGCATCAGAGGAGCATCCGATGAGCATCAGAGGAGCATCAGAGGAGCAGGAGCAGGAGCAGGAGCAGGAGCAGGAGCAGGAGCAGGAGCAGGAGCAGGAGCAGGAGCATCAGAGGAGCATCAGAGGAGCATCAGAGGAGCATCAGTGGAGCATCAGAGGAGGATCAGAGGAGGATCAGAGGAGCATCAGAGGAGCATCAGAGGAGCATCAGAGGAGCATCAGAGGAGCATCAGAGGAGCATCAGAGGAGCATCAGAGGAGCATCAGAGGAGGATCAGAGGAGCATCAGAGGAGCATCAGAGGAGCATCAGAGGAGCATCAGAGGAGCATCAGAAGAGCATCAGAGGAGGATCAGAGGAGCATCAGAGGAGCATCAGAGGAGCATCAGAGGAGCATCATAGGAGCATCTGAGGAGCATCAGAGGAGTATCAGAGGAGCATCAGAGGAGCATCTGAGGAGCATCAGAGGAGTATCAGAGGAGCATCAGAGGAGCATCAGAGGAGCATCAGAGGTGCATCAGAGGAGCATCAGAGGAGCATCAGAGGAGCATCAGAGGAGCATCGGAGGAGCATCTGAGGAGCATCAGAGGAGTATCAGAGGAGCATCGGAGGAGCATCAGAGGAGCATCAGAGGAGCATCTGAGGAGCATCAGAGGAGTATCAGAGGAGCATCAGAGGAGCATCAGAGGTGCATCAGAGGAGCATCAGAGGTGCAGGAGCAGGAGCAGGAACAGGAGCAGGAGCAGGAGCAGGAGCAGGAGCAGGAGCAGGAGCAGGAGCAGGAGCAGGAGCAGGAGCAGGAGCAGGAGCAGGAGCAGGAGCAGGAGCAGGAGCAGGAGCAGGAGCAGGAGCAGGAGCAGGAGCAGGAGCAGGAGCAGGAGCAGGAGCATCAGAGGAGCATCAGAGGAGCATCAGAGGAGCCTCAGAGGAGCATCAGAGGAGCATCAGAGGAGCATCAGAGGAGCAGCACAGGAGCATCAGAGGAGGATCACAGGAGCATCAGAGGAGCATCAGAGGAGCATCAGAGGAGCATCAGAGGAGCATCAGAGGAGCATCAGAAGAGCATCAGTGGAGCATCAGAGGAGCATCAGAGGAGCATCAGGGGAGCATCAGAGGAGCAACAGAGGAGCATCAGAGGAGCATTAGAGGAGCATCAGAGGAGCATCAGAGGAGCATCAGAGGAGCATCAGTGGAGCATCAGAGGAGCATCAGAGGAACATCAGAGGAGCATCAGAGGAGCATCAGAGGAGCATCAGAGGAGCAGGAGCAGGAGCAGGAGCAGGAGCAGGAGCAGGAGCAGGAGCAGGAGCAGGAGCAGGAGCAGGAGCAGGAGCATCAGAGGAGCATCAGATGAGCAGGAGCAGGAGCAGGAGCAGGAGCAGGAGCATGAGCAGGAGCAGGAGCAGGAGCAGGAGCAGGAGCATCAGAGGATCATAGGAGGAGCATCAGAGGAGCATCAGAGGAGCATCAGAGGAGCATCAGAGGAGCATCAGAGGAGCATCAGAGGAGGATCAGAGGAGCATCAGAGGAGCATCAGAGGAGCATCAGAGGAGCATCAGAGGAGCATCAGAGGAGCTTCAGAGGAGCATCAGAGGAGCTTCAGAGGAGCATCAGAGGAGCATCAGAGGAGCATCAGAGGAGCATCAGAGGAGCATCAGAGGAGGATCAGAGGAGCATCAGAGGAGCATCAGAGGAGCCTCAGAGGAGCATCAGAGGAGCATCAGAGGAGCATCAGAGGAGCATCAGAGGAGCATCAGAGGAGCATCAGACGAGCATCAGAGGAGGATCAGAGGAGCATCAGAGGTGCATCAGAGGAGCCTCAGAGGAGCATCAGAGGAGCAGCAGAGGAGCATCAGAGGAGGATCACAGGAGCATCAGAGGAGCATCACAGGAGCATCAGAGGAGCATCAGAGGAGCATCAGAGGAGCATCAGAGGAGCATCAGAGGAGCATCAGAGGAGCATCAGAGGAGCATCAGAGGAGCCTCAGAGGAGCATCAGAGGAGCATCAGAGGAGCATCAGAGGAGCATCAGAGGAACAGCGAGGAGCATCAGATGAGCATCAGAGGAGCATCACAGGAGCATCAGAGGAGCATCAGAGGAGCATCACAGGAGCATCAGAGGAGCATCATTGGAGCATCAGTGGAGCATCAGAGGAACAGCAGAGGAGCATCAGATGAGCATCAGAGGAGCATCACAGGAGCATCAGAGGAGCATCAGAGGAGCATCACAGGAGCATCAGAGGAGCATCAGAGGAGCATCAGAGGAGGATCAGAGGAGCATCAGAGGAGCATCAGAGGAGCATCAGAGGAGCATCAGAGGAGGATCAGAGGAGCATCAGAGGAGCATCAGAGGAGCATCAGAGGAGCATCAGAGGAGAATCAGAGGAGCATCAGAGGAGCATCAGAGGAGCATCAGAGGAGGATCAGAGGAGCATCAGAGGAGCATCAGAGGAGCCTCAGAGGAGCATCAGAGGAGCATCAGAGGAGCATCAGAGGAGCATCAGAGGAGCAGCAGAGGAGCATCAGAGGAGGATCACAGGAGCATCAGAGGAGCATCACAGGATAATCAGAGGAGCATCAGAGGAGCATCAGAGGAGCATCAGAGGAGCATCAGAGGAGCCTCAGAGGAGCATCAGAGGAGCATCAGAGGAGCATCAGAAGAGCATCAGAGGAGCATCAGAGGAGCATCAGAGGAGGATATGAGGAGCATCAGAGGAGCATGAGAGGAGCATCAGAGGAGCATCAGAGGAGCATCAGAGTAGCATCAGAGGAGCATCAGAGGAGCATCAGAGGAGCTTCAGAGGAGCATCAGAGAGGCATCAGAGGAGCATCAGAGGAGGATCAGAGGAGCATCAGAGGAGCATCAGAGGAGCATCAGAGGAGCATCAGAGGAGCATCAGTGGAGCATCAGTGGAGCATCAGAGGAGGATCAGAGGAGCATCAGAGGAGCATCACAGGAGCATCAGAGGAGCATCAGAGGAGCATCAGAGGAGCCTCAGAGGAGAATCAGAGGAGCATCAGAGGAGCATCAGAGGAGCCTCAGAGGAGCCTCAGAGGAGCCTCAGAGGAGCCTCAGAGGAGCATCAGAGGAGCATCAGAGGAGCATCAGAGGAGCATCAGAGGAGCATCAGAGGAGCATCAGAGGAGGATCAGAGGAGGATCAGAGGAGCATCAGAGCAGCATCAGAGGAGCATCAGAGGAGCATCAGAGGAGCATCAGAGGAGCATCACAGGAGCATCACAGGAGCATCACAGGAGCATCAGAGGTGCATCATTGGAGCATCAGAGGAGCATCAGAGGAGCATCAGAGGAGCATCAGAAGAGCATCAGAGGAGCATCAGAGGAGCATCAGAGGAGCATCAGAGGAGCATCAGAGGAGCATCAGAGGAGCATCAGTGGAGCATCAGAGGAGCATCAGAGGAGCATCAGAGGAACATCAGAGGAGCATCAGAGGAGCAGGAGCAGGAGCAGGAGCAGGAGCAGGAGCAGGAGCAGGAGCAGGTGCAGGAGCAGGAGCATCAGAGGAGCATCAGAGGAGCAGGAGCAGGAGCAGGAGCAGGAGCAGGAGCATTAGCAGGAGCAGGAGCAGGAGCAGGAGCAGGAGCAGGAGCAGGAGCAGGAGCAGGAGCAGGAGCAGGAGCAGGAGCAGGAGCAGGAGCAGGAGCAGGAGCAGGAGCAGGAGCAGGAGCAGGAGCAGGAGCAGGAGCAGGAGCATCAGAGGAGCATCAGAGGAGCATCTGAGGTCATCAGAGGAGCATCAGAGGAGCAGGAGTAGGAGTAGGAGCATCAGAGGAGCATCAGAGGAGCATCAGAGGAGCATCAGAGGAGCATCAGAGGAGCATCAGAGGAGCATCAGATGAGCATCAGAGGAGCATCAGTGGAGCATCAGAGGAGCATCAGTGGAGCATCAGAGGAGCATCAGAGGAGCATCAGAGGAGCATCAGAGGAGCATCAGAGGAGCATCAGAGGAGCATCAGAGGAGCATCAGAGGAGGATCAGAGGAGCATCAGTGGAGCATCAGAGGAGCATCAGAGGAGGATCAGAGGAGCATCAGAGGAGCATCAGAGGAGCATCAGAGGAGGATCAGAGGAGCATCAGAGGAGCATTAGAGGAGCATCAGAGGAGGATCACAGGAGCATCAGAGGAGCATCAGAGGAGCATCAGAGGAGCATCAGAGGAGCATCAGATGAGCATCAGAGGAGCATCAGAGGAGCATCAGAGGAGCCTCTGAGGAGCATCAGAGGAGCATCAGAGGAGCATCAAAGGAGCATCAGAGGAGCATCAGAGGAGGATCAGAGGAGATCAGAGGAGCATCAGAAGAGCATCAGAGGAGCATCAGAGGAGCATCAGAGGAGCATCAGAGGAGCATCAGAGTAGCATCAGTGTAGCATCAGAGGAGCATCAGAGGAGCATCAGAGGAGCATCAGAGGAGCATCAGAGGAGCATCAGAGGAGGATCAGAGGAGGATCAGAGGAGCATAAGAAGAGCATCAGAGGAGCATCAGAGGAGCATCAGAGGAGCATCAGAGGAGCATCAGATGAGCATCAGAGGAGCAGCAGAGGAGCATCAGTGGAGCATCAGAGGAGCATCAGAGGAGCATCAGAGGAGCATCAGAGGAGCATCAGAGGAGCATCAGAGGAGCATCAGACAGCATCAGAGGAGCATCAGAGGAGCATCAGAGGAGAATCAGAGGAGCATCAGATGAGCATCAGAGGAGCAGCAGAGGAGCATCAGAGGAGCATCACAGGAGCATCAGAGGAGCATCAGAGGAGCATCAGAGGAGCATCAGAGGAGCATCAGAGGAGCCTCAGAGGAGCCTCAGAGGAGCATCAGAGGAGCATCAGAGGAGCATCAGAGGAGCATCAGAGGAGCATCAGAGGAGGATCAGAGGAGGATCAGAGGAGCATCAGAGGAGCATCAGAGGAGCATCAGAGGAGAATCAGATGAGCATCAGAGGAGCAGCAGAGGAGCATCACAGGAGCAACAGAGGAGCATCAGAGGAGCATCAGAGGAGCATCAGAGGAGCATCAGAGGAGCATCAGAGGAGCCTCAGAGGAGCATCAGAGAAGCATCAGAGGAGCATCAGAGGAGCATCAGAGGAGGATCAGAGGAGCATCAGAGGAGCATCAGAGGAGAATCAGAGGAGCATCAGAGGAACATCAGAGGAGGATCAGAGGAGGATCAGAGGAGCATCAGTGGAGCATCAGAGGAGCATCAGAGGAGCATCAGAGAGGCATCAGAGGAGCATCAGAGGAGCATCAGAGGAGGATCAGAGGAGCATCAGAGGAGCATCAGAGGAGCATCAGAGGAGCATCAGAGGAGCATCAGAGGAGCATCAGTGGAGCATCAGAGGAGGATCAGAGGAGCATCAGAGGAGCATCACAGGAGCATCAGAGGAGCTTCAGAGGAGCATCAGAGGAGCCTCAGAGGAGAATCAGAGGAGCATCAGAGGAGCATCAGAGGAGCCTCAGAGGAGCCTCAGAGGAGCCTCAGAGGAGCCTCAGAGGAGCATCAGAGGAGCATCAGAGGAGCATCAGAGGAGCATCAGAGGAGCATCAGAGGAGCATCAGAGGAGCATCAGAGGAGCATCAGAGGAGGATCAGAGGAGGATCAGAGAAGCATCAGAGCAGCATCAGAGGAGCATCAGAGGAGCATCAGAGGAGCATCAGAGGAGCATCACAGGAGCATCACAGGAGCATCACAGGAGCATCAGAGGTGCATCATTGGAGCATCAGAGGAGCATCAGAGGAGCATCAGAGGAGCATCAGAAGAGCATCAGAGGAGCATCAGAGGAGCATCAGAGGAGCATCAGAGGAGCATCAGAGGAGCATCAGTGGAGCATCAGAGGAGCATCAGAGGAGCATCAGAGGAACATCAGAGGAGCATCAGAGGAGCAGGAGCAGGAGCAGGAGCAGGAGCAGGAGCAGGAGCAGGAGCAGGTGCAGGAGCAGGAGCATCAGAGGAGCATCAGAGGAGCAGGAGCAGGAGCAGGAGCAGGAGCAGGAGCAGGAGCAGGAGCAGGAGCAGGAGCAGGAGCAGGAGCAGGAGCAGGAGCAGGAGCAGGAGCAGGAGCAGGAGCAGGAGCAGGAGCAGGAGCAGGAGCAGGAGCAGGAGCAGGAGCAGGAGCAGGAGCAGGAGCAGGAGCAGGAGCATCAGAGGAGCATCAGAGGAGCATCAGAGGTCATCAGAGGAGCATCAGAGGAGCAGGAGTAGGAGTAGGAGCATCAGAGGAGCATCAGAGGAGCATCAGAGGAGCATCAGATGAGCATCAGAGGAGCATCAGAGGAGCATCAGAGGAGCATCAGAGGAGCATCAGTGGAGCATCAGAGGAGCATCAGTGGAGCATCAGAGGAGCATCAGAGGAGCATCAGAGGAGCATCAGAGGAGCATCAGAGGAGCATCAGAGGAGCATCAGAGGAGGATCAGAGGAGCATCAGTGGAGCATCAGAAGAGCATCAGAGGAGGATCAGAGGAGCATCAGAGGAGCATCAGAGGAGCATCAGAGGAGCATCAGAGGAGGATCAGAGGAGCATCAGAGGAGCATTAGAGGAGCATCAGAGGAGGATCACAGGAGCATCAGAGGAGCATCAGAGGAGCATCAGAGGAGCATCAGAGGAGCATCAGAGGAGCATCAGAGGAGCATCAGAGGAGCATCAGAGGAGCCTCTGAGGAGCATCAGAGGAGCATCAGAGGAGCATCAAAGGAGCATCAGAGGAGCATCAGAGGAGGATCAGAGGAGCATCAGAGGAGCATCAGAGGAGCATCAGAGGAGCATCAGAGGAGCATCAGAGGAGCATCAGAGTAGCATCAGTGTAGCATCAGAGGAGCATCAGAGGAGCATCAGAGGAGCATCAGAGGAGCATCAGAGGAGCATCAGAGGAGGATCAGAGGAGCATAAGAAGAGCATCAGAGGAGCATCAGAGGAGCATCAGAGGAGCATCAGAGGAGCATCAGATGAGCATCAGAGGAGCAGCAGAGGAGCATCAGTGGAGCATCAGAGGAGCATCAGAGGAGCATCAGAGGAGCATCAGAGGAGCATCAGAGGAGCATCAGAGGAGCATCAGAGGAGCATCAGAGGAGCATCAGACAGCATCAGAGGATCATCAGAGGAGCATCAGAGGAGAATCAGAGGAGCATCAGATGAGCATCAGAGGAGCAGCAGAGGAGCATCAGAGGAGCATCACAGGAGCATCAGAGGAGCATCAGAGGAGCATCAGAGGAGCATCAGAGGAGCATCAGAGGAGCATCAGAGGAGCCTCAGAGGAGCATCAGAGGAGCATCAGAGGAGCATCAGAGGAGCATCACAGGAGCATCAGAGGAGCATCAGAGGAGCATCAGAGGAGGATCAGAGGAGGATCAGAGGAGCATCAGAGGAGCATCAGAGGAGCATCAGAGGAGAATCAGATGAGCATCAGAGGAGCAGCAGAGGAGCATCAGAGGAGCATCACAGGAGCATCAGAGGAGCATCAGAGGAGCATCAGAGGAGCATCAGAGGAGCATCAGAGGAGCCTCAGAGGAGCCTCAGAGGAGCCTCAGAGGAGCCTCAGAGGAGCCTCAGAGGAGCATCAGAGGAGAATCAGAGGAGCATCAGAGGAGTATCAGAGGAGGATCAGAGGAGCATCAGAGGAGCATCAGAGGAGCATCAGAGGAGCATCAGAGGAGCATCAGAGGAGGATCAGAGGAGGATCAGAGGAGCATCAGAGGAAAATCAGAGGAGCATCAGAGGAGCATCAGAGGAGCAGCAGAGGAGCATCACAGGACCATCAGAGGAGCATCAGAGGAGCATCAGAGGAGCATCAGAGGAGCATCAGAGGAGCCTCAGAGGAGCATCAGAGGAGCATCAGAGGAGCATCAGAGGAGCATCAGAGGAGCATCAGAGGAGGATCAGAGGAGCATCAGAGGAGCATCAGAGGAGCAGGAGCAGGAGCAGGAGCAGGAGCAGGAGCAGGAGCATCAGAGGTCATCAGAGGAGCATCAGAGGAGCAGGAGCAGGAGCAGGAGCATCAGAGGAGCATCAGAGGAGCATCAGAGGAGCGTCAGAGGAGCATCAGAGGAGCATCAGAGGAGCATCAGAGGAGCATCAGAGGAGCATCAGAGGAGCATCAGTGGAGCATCAGAGGAGCATCAGTGGAGCATCAGAGGAGGATCAGAGGAGCATAAGAGGAGCATCAGAGGAGCATCAGAGGAGCATCAGAGGAGCATCAGAGGAGCATCAGAGGAGCATCAGAGGAGCAGGAGCAGGAGCAGGAGCAGGAGCAGGAGCAGGAGCAGGAGCAGGAGCAGGAGCATCAGAGGAGCATCAGAGGAGCATCAGAGGAGCATCAGAGGAGAATCAGTGGAGCATCAGAGGAGGATCAGAGGAGGATCAGAGGAGCATCAGAGGAGCATCAGAGGAGCATCAGAGGAGCATCAGAGGAGCATCAGAGGAGCATCAGAGGAGGATCAGAGGAGCATCAGAGGAGCATCAGAGGAGCATCAGAGGAGCATCAGAGGAGGATCAGAGGAGCATCAGAGGAGGATCAGAGGAGCATCAGAGGAGCATCAGAGGAGCATCAGAGGAGCATCAGAGGAGCATCAGAGGAGCATCTGAGGAGCATCAGAGGAGTATCAGAGGAGCATCAGAGGAGCATCTGAGGAGCATCAGAGGAGTATCAGAGGAGCATCAGAGGAGCATCAGAGGTGCATCAGAGGAGCATCAGAGGTGCATCAGAGGAGCATCAGAGGAGAATCAGAGGAGCATCAGAGGAGCATCGGAGGAGCATCTGAGGAGCATCAGAGGAGTATCAGAGGAGCATCAGAGGAGCATCAGAGGAGCAGGAGCAGGAGCAGGAGCATCAGAGGAGCATCAAAGGAGCATCAGAGGAGCGTCAGAGGAGCATCAGAGGAGCATCAGAGGAGCATCAGAGGAGCATCAGAGGAGCATCAGAGGAGCAGGAGCAGGAGCAGGAGCAGGAGCAGGAGCAGGAGCAGGAGCAGGAGCAGGAGCATCAGAGGAGCATCAGAGGAGCATCAGAGGAGCATCAGAGGAGCATCAGAGGAGCATCAGAGGAGCATCAGAGGAGGATCAGAGGAGCATCAGAGGAGCATCAGAGGAGCATCAGAGGAGCATCAGAGGAGCATCAGAGGAGCATCTGAGGAGCATCAGAGGAGTATCAGAGGAGCATCAGAGGAGCATCTGAGGAGCATCAGAGAAGCATCAGAAGAGCATCAGAGGAGGATCAGAGGAGCATCAGAGGAGCATCAGAGGAGCATCAGAGGTGCATCAGAGGAGCATCAGAGGTGCATCAGAGGAGCATCAGAGGAGCATCAGAGGAGCATCAGAGGTGCATCAGAGGAGCTTCAGAGGAGCATCAGAGGAGCATCAGAGGAGCATCGGAGGAGCATCTGAGGAGCATCAGAGGAGTATCAGAGGAGCATCGGAGGAGCATCAGAGGAGCATCAGAGGAGCATCTGAGGAGCATCAGAGGAGCATCTGAGGAGCATCAGAGGAGTATCAGAGGAGCATCAGAGGAGCATCAGAGGTGCATCAGAGGAGCATCAGAGGTGCAGGAGCAGGAGCAGGAGCAGGAACAGGAGCAGGAGCAGGAGCAGGAGCAGGAGCAGGAGCAGGAGCAGGAGCAGGAGCAGGAGCAGGAGCAGGAGCAGGAGCAGGAGCAGGAGCAGGAGCAGGAGCAGGAGCAGGAGCAGGAGCAGGAGCAGGAGCAGGAGCAGGAGCAGGAGCAGGAGCATCAGAGGAGCATCAGAGGAGCATCAGAGGAGCCTCAGAGGAGCATCAGAGGAGCATCAGAGGAGCATCAGAGGAGCAGCACAAGAGCATCAGAGGAGGATCACAGGAGCATCAGAGGAGCATCAGAGGAGCATCAGAGGAGCATCAGAGGAGCATCAGAGGAGCATCAGAAGAGCATCAGTGGAGCATCAGAGGAGCATCAGAGGAGCATCAGGGGAGCATCAGAGGAGCAACAGAGGAGCATCAGAGGAGCATTAGAGGAGCATCAGAGGAGCATCAGAGGAGCATCAGAGGAGCCTCAGTGGAGCATCAGAGGAGCATCAGAGGAACATCAGAGGAGCATCAGAGGAGCATCAGAGGAGCATCAGAGGAGCAGGAGCAGGAGCAGGAGCAGGAGCAGGAGCATGAGCAGGAGCAGGAGCAGGAGCAGGAGCAGGAGCAGGAGCATCAGAGGAGCATCAGATGAGCAGGAGCAGGAGCAGGAGCAGGAGCAGGAGCATGAGCAGGAGCAGGAGCAGGAGCAGGAGCAGGAGCATCAGAGGATCATAGGAGGAGCATCAGAGGAGCATCAGAGGAGCATCAGAGGAGCATCAGAGGAGCATCAGAGGAGCATCAGAGGAGGATCAGAGGAGCATCAGAGGAGCATCAGAGGAGCATCAGAGGAGCATCAGAGGAGCATCAGAGGAGCTTCAGAGGAGCATCAGAGGAGCTTCAGAGGAGCATCAGAGGAGCATCAGAGGAGCATCAGAGGAGCATCAGAGGAGCATCAGAGGAGGATCAGAGGAGCATCAGAGGAGCATCAGAGGAGCCTCAGAGGAGCATCAGAGGAGCATCAGAGGAGCATCAGAGGAGCATCAGACGAGCATCAGAGGAGGATCAGAGGAGCATCAGAGGTGCATCAGAGGAGCCTCAGAGGAGCATCAGAGGAGCAGCAGAGGATCATCAGAGGAGGATCACAGGAGCATCAGAGGAGCATCACAGGAGCATCAGAGGAGCATCAGAGGAGCATCAGAGGAGCATCAGAGGAGCATCAGAGGAGCATCAGAGGAGCATCAGAGGAGCATCAGAGGAGCCTCAGAGGAGCATCAGAGGAGCATCAGAGGAGCATCAGAGGAGCATCAGAGGAACAGCGAGGAGCGTCAGATGAGCATCAGAGGAGCATCACAGGAGCATCAGAGGAGCATCAGAGGAGCATCACAGGAGCATCAGAGGAGCATCATTGGAGCATCAGTGGAGCATCAGAGGAACAGCAGAGGAGCATCAGATGAGCATCAGAGGAGCATCACAGGAGCATCAGAGGAGCATCAGAGGAGCATCACAGGAGCATCAGAGGAGCATCAGAGGAGCATCAGAGGAGGATCAGAGGAGCATCAGAGGAGCATCAGAGGAGCATCAGAGGAGCATCAGAGGAGGATCAGAGGAGCATCAGAGGAGCATCAGAGGAGCATCAGAGGAGCATCAGAGGAGCATCAGAGGAGCATCAGAGGAGCATCAGAGGAGGATCAGAGGAGCATCAGAGGAGCATCAGAGGAGCCTCAGAGGAGCATCAGAGGAGCATCAGAGGAGCATCAGAGGAGCATCAGAGGAGCAGCAGAGGAGCATCAGAGGAGGATCACAGGAGCATCAGAGGAGCATCACAGGATCATCAGAGGAGCATCAGAGGAGCATCAGAGGAGCATCAGAGGAGCATCAGAGGAGCCTCAGAGGAGCATCAGAGGAGCATCAGAGGAGCATCAGAAGAGCATCAGAGGAGCATCAGAGGAGCATCAGAGGAGGATAAGAGGAGCATCAGAGGAGCATCAGAGGAGCATCAGAGGAGCATCAGAGGAGCATCAGAGTAGCATCAGAGGAGCATCAGAGGAGCATCAGAGGAGCATCAGAGGAGCATCAGAGAGGCATCAGAGGAGCATCAGAGGAGGATCAGAGGAGCATCAGAGGAGCATCAGAGGAGCATCAGAGGAGCATCAGAGGAGCATCAGAGGAGCATCAGTGGAGCATCAGAGGAGCATCAGAGGAGCATCACAGGAGCATCACAGGAGCATCAGAGGAGCATCAGAGGAGCATCAGAGGAGCCTCAGAGGAGAATCAGAGGAGCATCAGAGGAGCATCAGAGGAGCCTCAGAGGAGCCTCAGAGGAGCCTCAGAGGAGCCTCAGAGGAGCATCAGAGGAGCATCAGAGGAGCATCAGAAGAGCATCAGAGGAGCATCAGAGGAGCATCAGAAGAGCATCAGAGGAGCATCAGAGGAGCATCAGAGGAGCATCAGTGGAGCATCAGAGGAGCATCAGAGGAGCATCAGAGGAACATCAGAGGAGCATCAGAGGAGCAGGAGCAGGAGCAGGAGCAGGAGCAGGAGCAGGAGCAGGAGCAGGTGCAGGAGCAGGAGCATCAGAGGAGCATCAGAGGAGCAGGAGCAGGAGCAGGAGCAGGAGCAGGAGCAGGAGCAGGAGCAGGAGCAGGAGCAGGAGCAGGAGCAGGAGCAGGAGCAGGAGCAGGAGCAGGAGCAGGAGCAGGAGCAGGAGCAGGAGCAGGAGCAGGAGCAGGAGCAGGAGCAGGAGCAGGAGCAGGAGCAGGAGCAGGAGCAGGAGCAGGAGCATCAGAGGAGCATCAGAGGAGCATCAGAGGTCATCAGAGGAGCATCAGAGGAGCAGGAGTAGGAGTAGGAGCATCAGAGGAGCATCAGAGGAGCATCAGAGGAGCATCAGAGGAGCATCAGAGGAGCATCAGAGGAGCATCAGAGGAGCATCAGAGGAGCATCAGTGGAGCATCAGAGGAGCATCAGAGGAGCATCAGAGGAGCATCAGAGGAGCATCAGAGGAGCATCAGAGGAGCATCAGAGGAGGATCAGAGGAGCATCAGTGGAGCATCAGAGGAGCATCAGAGGAGGATCAGAGGAGCATTAGAGGAGCATCAGAGGAGGATCACAGGAGCATCAGAGGAGCATCAGAGGAGCATCAGAGGAGCATCAGAGGAGCATCAGAGGAGCATCAGAGGAGCATCAGAGGAGCATCAGAGGAGCATCAGAGGAGCATCAGTGGAGCATCAGAGGAGCATCAGAGGAGCATCAGAGGAGCATCAGAGGAGCATCAGAGGAGCATCAGAGGAGCATCAGAGGAGGATCAGAGGAGCATCAGTGGAGCATCAGAGGAGCATCAGAGGAGGATCAGAGGAGCATCAGAGGAGCATCAGAGGAGCATCAGAGGAGCATCAGAGGAGGATCAGAGGAGCATCAGAGGAGCATTAGAGGAGCATCAGAGGAGGATCACAGGAGCATCAGAGGAGCATCAGAGGAGCATCAGAGGAGCATCAGAGGAGCATCAGAGGAGCATCAGAGGAGCATCAGAGGAGCCTCTGAGGAGCATCAGAGGAGCATCAGAGGAGCATCAGAGGAGCATCAGAGGAACAGCAGAGGAACAGCAGAGGAGCATCACAGGAGCATCAGAGGAGCATCACAGGAGCATCAGATGAGCATCAGAGGAGCATCAGAGGAGCATCAGAGGTGGATCAGAGGAGCATCAGAGGAGCATCAGTGGAGCATCAGAGGAGCATCAGAGGAGAATCAGAGGAGCAGCAGATGAGCATCAGAGGAGCAGCAGAGGAGCATCAGAGGAGCATCACAGGAGCATCAGAGGAGCATCAGAGGAGTATCAGAGGAGCATCAGAGGAGCATCAGAGGAGCATCAGAGGAGCATCAGAGGAGCATCAGAGGAGCCTCAGAGGAGCATCAGAGGAGCCTCAGAGGAGCATCAGAGTAGCATCAGAGGAGGATCAGAGGAGCATCAGAGGAGCATCAGAGGAGCATCAGAGGAGCATCAGAGGAGCATCAGAGGAGAATCAGATCAGCATCAGAGGAGCAGCAGAGGAGCATCAGAGGAGCATCACAGGAGCATCAGAGGAGCATCAGAGGAGCATCAGAGGAGCATCAGTGGAGCATCAGAGGAGCATCAGAGGAGGATCAGAGGAGCATCAGAGGAGCATCAGAGGAGCATCAGAGGAGCCTCAGAGGAGCATCAGAGGAGCATCAGAGGAGCATCAGAGGAGCATCAGAGGAGGATCACAGGAGCATCAGAGGAGCATCAGAGGAGCATCAGAGGAGCATCAGAGGAGCATCGGAGGAGCATCAGAGGAGCATCAGAGGAGCCTCTGAGGAGCATCAGAGGAGCATCAGAGGAGCATCAAAGGAGCATCAGAGGAGCATCAGAGGAGGATCAGAGCAGCATCAGAGGAGCATCAGAGGAGCATCAGAGGAGCATCAGAAGAGCATCAGAGGAGCATCAGAGGAGCATCAGAGGAGCATCAGAGTAGCATCAGAGTAGCATCAGAGGAGCATCAGAGGAGCATCAGAGGAGCATCAGAGGAGCATCAGAGGAGCATCAGAGGAGGATCAGAGGAGCATAAGAAGAGCATCAGAGGAGCATCAGAGGAGCATCAGAGGAGCATCAGAGGAGCATCAGATGAGCATCAGAGGAGCAGCAGAGGAGCATCAGTGGAGCATCAGAGGAGCATCAGAGGAGCATCAGAGGAGCATCAGAGGAGCATCAGAGGAGCATCAGAGGAGCATCAGAGGAGCATCAGAGGAGGATCAGAGGAGCATCAGACAGCATCAGAGGAGCATCAGAGGAGCATCAGAGGAGAATCAGAGGAGCATCAGAGGAGCATCACAGGAGCATCAGAGGAGCATCAGAGGAGCATCAGAGGAGCATCAGAGGAGCATCAGAGGAGCATCAGAGGAGCATCAGAGGAGCATCAGAGGAGCATCAGAGGAGCATCAGAGGAGCATCAGAGGAGCATCAGAGGAGCATCAGAGGAGGATCAGAGGAGGATCAGAGGAGCATCAGAGGAGCATCAGAGGAGCATCAGAGTAGAATCAGATGAGCATCAGAGGAGCAGCAGAGGAGCATCAGAGGAGCATCACAGGAGCATCAGAGGAGCATCAGAGGAGCATCAGAGGAGCATCAGAGGAGCATCAGAGGAGCCTCAGAGGAGCATCAGAGGAGTCTCAGAGGAGCCTCAGAGGAGCCTCAGAGGAGCATAAGAGGAGCATCAGAGGAGCATCAGAGGAGCATCAGAGGAGGATCAGAGGAGCATCAGAGGAGCATCAGAGGAGCATCAGAGGAGCATCAGAGGAGCATCAGAGGAGGATCAGAGGAGGATCAGAGGAGCATCAGAGGAGCATCAGAGGAGCATCAGAGGAGCATCAGAGGAGCATCAGAGGAGCCTCAGAGGAGCATCACAGGAGCATCACAGGAGCATCAGTGGAGCATCATTGGAGCATCATTTGACCATCAGAGGAGCATCAGAGGAGCATCAGAGGAGCAACAGAGGAGCATCAGAGGAGGATCACAGGAGCATCAGAGGAGCATCACAGGAGCATCAGAGGAGCATCACAGGAGCATCAGAGGAGCATCAGAGGAGCATCAGAGGAGCATCAGAGGAGCATCAGAGGAGCCTCAGAGGAGCATCAGAGGAGCATCAGAGGAGCATCAGAGGAGCATCAGAGGAACAGCGAGGAGCGTCAGATGAGCATCAGAGGAGCATCACAGGAGCATCAGAGGAGCATCAGAGGAGCATCACAGGAGCATCAGAGGAGCATCATTAGAGCATCAGTGGAGCATCAGAGGAACAGCAGAGGAGCATCAGATGAGCATCAGAGGAGCATCACAGGAGCATCAGAGGAGCATCAGAGGAGCATCACAGGAGCATCAGAGGAGCATCAGAGGAGCATCAGAGGAGGATCAGAGGAGCATCAGAGGAGCATCAGAGGAACATCAGAGGAGCATCAGAGGAGGATCAGAGGAGCATCAGAGGAGCATCAGAGGAGCATCAGAGGAGCATCAGAGGAGCCTCAGAGGAGCATCAGAGGAGCATCAGAGGAGCATCAGAGGAGCATCAGAGGAACAGCGAGGAGCGTCAGATGAGCATCAGAGGAGCATCACAGGAGCATCAGAGGAGCATCAGAGGAGCATCACAGGAGCATCAGAGGAGCATCATTGGAGCATCAGTGGAGCATCAGAGGAACAGCAGAGGAGCATCAGATGAGCATCAGAGGAGCATCACAGGAGCATCAGAGGAGCATCAGAGGAGCATCACAGGAGCATCAGAGGAGCATCAGAGGAGCATCAGAGGAGGATCAGAGGAGCATCAGAGGAGCATCAGAGGAGCATCAGAGGAGCATCAGAGGAGGATCAGAGGAGCATCAGAGGAGCATCAGAGGAGCATCAGAGGAGCATCAGAGGAGCATCAGAGGAGCATCAGAGGAGCATCAGAGTAGCATCAGAGTAGCATCAGAGGAGCATCAGAGGAGCATCAGAAGAGCATCAGAGGAGCATCAGAGGAGCATCAGAGGAGGATCAGAGGAGCATAAGAAGAGCATCAGAGGAGCATCAGAGGAGCATCAGAGGAGCATCAGAGGAGCATCAGATGAGCATCAGAGGAGCAGCAGAGGAGCATCAGTGGAGCATCAGAGGAGCATCAGAGGAGCATCAGAGGAGCATCAGAGGAGCATCAGAGGAGCATCAGAGGAGCATCAGAGGAGCATCAGAGGAGCATCAGAGGAGGATCAAAGGAGCATCAGACAGCATCAGAGGAGCATCAGAGGAGCATCAGAGGAGAATCAGAGGAGCATCAGAGGAGCATCACAGGAGCATCAGAGGAGCATCAGAGGAGCATCAGAGGAGCATCAGAGGAGCATCAGAGGAGCATCAGAGGAGCCTCAGAGGAGCATCAGAGGAGCATCAGAGGAGCATCAGAGGAGCATCAGAGGAGCATTAGAGGAGGATCAGAGGAGGATCAGAGGAGCATCAGAGGAGCATCAGAGGAGCATCAGAGTAGAATCAGATGAGCATCAGAGGAGCAGCAGAGGAGCATCAGAGGAGCATCACAGGAGCATCAGAGGAGCATCAGAGGAGCATCAGAGGAGCATCAGAGGAGCATCAGAGGAGCCTCAGAGGAGCATCAGAGGAGTCTCAGAGGAGCCTCAGAGGAGCCTCAGAGGAGCATAAGAGGAGCATCAGAGGAGCATCAGAGGAGCATCAGAGGAGGATCAGAGGAGCATCAGAGGAGCATCAGAGGAGCATCAGAGGAGCATCAGAGGAGCATCAGAGGAGGATCAGAGGAGGATCAGAGGAGCATCAGAGGAGCATCAGTGGAGCATCAGAGGAGCATCAGAGGAGCATCAGAGGAGCCTCAGAGGAGCATCACAGGAGCATCACAGGAGCATCAGTGGAGCATCATTGGAGCATCATTGGAGCATCAGAGGAGCATCAGAGGAGCATCAGAGGAGCAACAGAGGAGCATCAGAGGAGGATCACAGGAGCATCAGAGGAGCATCACAGGAGCATCAGAGGAGCATCAGAGGAGCATCAGAGGAGCATCAGAGGAGCATCAGAGGAGCATCAGAGGAGCATCAGAGGAGCCTCAGAGGAGCATCAGAGGAGCATCAGAGGAGCATCAGAGGAGCATCAGAGGAACAGCGAGGAGCGTCAGATGAGCATCAGAGGAGCATCACAGGAGCATCAGAGGAGCATCAGAGGAGCATCACAGGAGCATCAGAGGAGCATCATTGGAGCATCAGTGGAGCATCAGAGGAACAGCAGAGGAGCATCAGATGAGCATCAGAGGAGCATCACAGGAGCATCAGAGGAGCATCAGAGGAGCATCACAGGAGCATCAGAGGAGCATCAGAGGAGCATCAGAGGAGGATCAGAGGAGCATCAGAGGAGCATCAGAGGAACATCAGAGGAGCATCAGAGGAGGATCAGAGGAGCATCAGAGGAGCATCAGAGGAGCATCAGAGGAGCATCAGAGGAGCCTCAGAGGAGCATCAGAGGAGCATCAGAGGAGCATCAGAGGAGCATCAGAGGAACAGCGAGGAGCGTCAGATGAGCATCAGAGGAGCATCACAGGAGCATCAGAGGAGCATCAGAGGAGCATCACAGGAGCATCAGAGGAGCATCATTGGAGCATCAGTGGAGCATCAGAGGAACAGCAGAGGAGCATCAGATGAGCATCAGAGGAGCATCACAGGAGCATCAGAGGAGCATCAGAGGAGCATCACAGGAGCATCAGAGGAGCATCAGAGGAGCATCAGAGGAGGATCAGAGGAGCATCAGAGGAGCATCAGAGGAGCATCAGAGGAGCATCAGAGGAGGATCAGAGGAGCATCAGAGGAGCATCAGAGGAGCATCAGAGGAGGATCAGAGGAGCATCAGACAGCATCAGAGGAGCATCAGAGGAGCATCAGAGGAGAATCAGAGGAGCATCAGAGGAGCATCACAGGAGCATCAGAGGAGCATCAGAGGAGCATCAGAGGAGCATCAGAGGAGCCTCAGAGGAGCATCAGAGGAGCATCAGAGGAGCATCAGAGGAGCATCAGAGGAGCATCAGAGGAGCATCAGAGGAGCATCAGAGGAGGATCAGAGGAGGATCAGAGGAGCATCAGAGGAGCATCAGAGGAGTATCAGAGGAGAATCAGATGAGCATCAGAGGAGCAGCAGAGGAGCATCAGAGGAGCATCACAGGAGCATCAGAGGAGCATCAGAGGAGCATCAGAGGAGCATCAGAGGAGCATCAGAGGAGCATCAGAGGAGCATCAGAGGAGCATCAGAGGAGCATCAGAGGAGGATCAGAGGAGGATCAGAGGAGCATCAGAGGAGCATCAGAGGAGTATCAGAGGAGGATCAGAGGAGCATCAGAGGAGCATCAGAGGAGCATCAGAGTAGAATCAGATGAGCATCAGAGGAGCAGCAGAGGAGCATCAGAGGAGCATCACAGGAGCATCAGAGGAGCATCAGAGGAGCATCAGAGGAGCATCAGAGGAGCATCAGAGGAGCCTCAGAGGAGCATCAGAGGAGTCTCAGAGGAGCCTCAGAGGAGCCTCAGAGGAGCATAAGAGGAGCATCAGAGGAGCATCAGAGGAGCATCAGAGGAGGATCAGAGGAGCATCAGAGGAGCATCAGAGGAGCATCAGAGGAGCATCAGAGGAGCATCAGAGGAGGATCAGAGGAGGATCAGAGGAGCATCAGAGGAGCATCAGAGGAGCATCAGAGGAGCATCAGAGGAGCATCAGAGGAGCCTCAGAGGAGCATCACAGGAGCATCACAGGAGCATCAGTGGAGCATCATTGGAGCATCATTTGACCATCAGAGGAGCATCAGAGGAGCATCAGAGGAGCAACAGAGGAGCATCAGAGGAGGATCACAGGAGCATCAGAGGAGCATCACAGGAGCATCAGAGGAGCATCACAGGAGCATCAGAGGAGCATCAGAGGAGCATCAGAGGAGCATCAGAGGAGCATCAGAGGAGCCTCAGAGGAGCATCAGAGGAGCATCAGAGGAGCATCAGAGGAGCATCAGAGGAACAGCGAGGAGCGTCAGATGAGCATCAGAGGAGCATCACAGGAGCATCAGAGGAGCATCAGAGGAGCATCACAGGAGCATCAGAGGAGCATCATTAGAGCATCAGTGGAGCATCAGAGGAACAGCAGAGGAGCATCAGATGAGCATCAGAGGAGCATCACAGGAGCATCAGAGGAGCATCAGAGGAGCATCACAGGAGCATCAGAGGAGCATCAGAGGAGCATCAGAGGAGGATCAGAGGAGCATCAGAGGAGCATCAGAGGAACATCAGAGGAGCATCAGAGGAGGATCAGAGGAGCATCAGAGGAGCATCAGAGGAGCATCAGAGGAGCATCAGAGGAGCCTCAGAGGAGCATCAGAGGAGCATCAGAGGAGCATCAGAGGAGCATCAGAGGAACAGCGAGGAGCGTCAGATGAGCATCAGAGGAGCATCACAGGAGCATCAGAGGAGCATCAGAGGAGCATCACAGGAGCATCAGAGGAGCATCATTGGAGCATCAGTGGAGCATCAGAGGAACAGCAGAGGAGCATCAGATGAGCATCAGAGGAGCATCACAGGAGCATCAGAGGAGCATCAGAGGAGCATCAGAGGAGCATCAGAGGAGCATCAGAGGAGGATCAGAGGAGCATCAGAGGAGCATCAGAGGAGCATCAGAGGAGCATCAGAGGAGGATCAGAGGAGCATCAGAGGAGCATCAGAGGAGCATCAGAGGAGCATCAGAGGAGCATCAGAGGAGCATCAGAGGAGCATCAGAGTAGCATCAGAGTAGCATCAGAGGAGCATCAGAGGAGCATCAGAAGAGCATCAGAGGAGCATCAGAGGAGCATCAGAGGAGGATCAGAGGAGCATAAGAAGAGCATCAGAGGAGCATCAGAGGAGCATCAGAGGAGCATCAGAGGAGCATCAGATGAGCATCAGAGGAGCAGCAGAGGAGCATCAGTGGAGCATCAGAGGAGCATCAGAGGAGCATCAGAGGAGCATCAGAGGAGCATCAGAGGAGCATCAGAGGAGCATCAGAGGAGCATCAGAGGAGCATCAGAGGAGGATCAAAGGAGCATCAGACAGCATCAGAGGAGCATCAGAGGAGCATCAGAGGAGAATCAGAGGAGCATCAGAGGAGCATCACAGGAGCATCAGAGGAGCATCAGAGGAGCATCAGAGGAGCATCAGAGGAGCATCAGAGGAGCATCAGAGGAGCCTCAGAGGAGCATCAGAGGAGCATCAGAGGAGCATCAGAGGAGCATCAGAGGAGCATTAGAGGAGGATCAGAGGAGGATCAGAGGAGCATCAGAGGAGCATCAGAGGAGCATCAGAGTAGAATCAGATGAGCATCAGAGGAGCAGCAGAGGAGCATCAGAGGAGCATCACAGGAGCATCAGAGGAGCATCAGAGGAGCATCAGAGGAGCATCAGAGGAGCATCAGAGGAGCCTCAGAGGAGCATCAGAGGAGTCTCAGAGGAGCCTCAGAGGAGCCTCAGAGGAGCATAAGAGGAGCATCAGAGGAGCATCAGAGGAGCATCAGAGGAGGATCAGAGGAGCATCAGAGGAGCATCAGAGGAGCATCAGAGGAGCATCAGAGGAGCATCAGAGGAGGATCAGAGGAGGATCAGAGGAGCATCAGAGGAGCATCAGTGGAGCATCAGAGGAGCATCAGAGGAGCATCAGAGGAGCCTCAGAGGAGCATCACAGGAGCATCACAGGAGCATCAGTGGAGCATCATTGGAGCATCATTGGAGCATCAGAGGAGCATCAGAGGAGCATCAGAGGAGCAACAGAGGAGCATCAGAGGAGGATCACAGGAGCATCAGAGGAGCATCACAGGAGCATCAGAGGAGCATCAGAGGAGCATCAGAGGAGCATCAGAGGAGCATCAGAGGAGCATCAGAGGAGCATCAGAGGAGCCTCAGAGGAGCATCAGAGGAGCATCAGAGGAGCATCAGAGGAGCATCAGAGGAACAGCGAGGAGCGTCAGATGAGCATCAGAGGAGCATCACAGGAGCATCAGAGGAGCATCAGAGGAGCATCACAGGAGCATCAGAGGAGCATCATTGGAGCATCAGTGGAGCATCAGAGGAACAGCAGAGGAGCATCAGATGAGCATCAGAGGAGCATCACAGGAGCATCAGAGGAGCATCAGAGGAGCATCACAGGAGCATCAGAGGAGCATCAGAGGAGCATCAGAGGAGGATCAGAGGAGCATCAGAGGAGCATCAGAGGAACATCAGAGGAGCATCAGAGGAGGATCAGAGGAGCATCAGAGGAGCATCAGAGGAGCATCAGAGGAGCATCAGAGGAGCCTCAGAGTAGCATCAGAGGAGCATCAGAGGAGCATCAGAGGAGCATCAGAGGAACAGCGAGGAGCGTCAGATGAGCATCAGAGGAGCATCACAGGAGCATCAGAGGAGCATCAGAGGAGCATCACAGGAGCATCAGAGGAGCATCATTGGAGCATCAGTGGAGCATCAGAGGAACAGCAGAGGAGCATCAGATGAGCATCAGAGGAGCATCACAGGAGCATCAGAGGAGCATCAGAGGAGCATCACAGGAGCATCAGAGGAGCATCAGAGGAGCATCAGAGGAGGATCAGAGGAGCATCAGAGGAGCATCAGAGGAGCATCAGAGGAGCATCAGAGGAGGATCAGAGGAGCATCAGAGGAGCATCAGAGGAGCATCAGAGGAGGATCAGAGGAGCATCAGACAGCATCAGAGGAGCATCAGAGGAGCATCAGAGGAGAATCAGAGGAGCATCAGAGGAGCATCACAGGAGCATCAGAGGAGCATCAGAGGAGCATCAGAGGAGCATCAGAGGAGCCTCAGAGGAGCATCAGAGGAGCATCAGAGGAGCATCAGAGGAGCATCAGAGGAGCATCAGAGGAGCATCAGAGGAGCATCAGAGGAGGATCAGAGGAGGATCAGAGGAGCATCAGAGGAGCATCAGAGGAGTATCAGAGGAGAATCAGATGAGCATCAGAGGAGCAGCAGAGGAGCATCAGAGGAGCATCACAGGAGCATCAGAGGAGCATCAGAGGAGCATCAGAGGAGCATCAGAGGAGCATCAGAGGAGCCTCAGAGGAGCATCAGAGGAGTCTCAGAGGAGCCTCAGAGGAGCCTCAGAGGAGCATCAGAGGAGCATCAGAGGAGCATCAGAGGAGCATCAGAGGAGGATCAGAGGAGCATCAGAGGAGCATCAGAGGAGCATCAGAGGAGCATCAGAGGAGCATCAGAGGAGGATCAGAGGAGGATCAGAGGAGCATCAGAGGAGCATCAGAGGAGCATCAGAGGAGCATCAGAGGAGCATCAGAGGAGCCTAAGAGGAGCATCACAGGAGCATCACAGGAGCATCAGTGGAGCATCATTGGAGCATCATTGGAGCATCAGAGGAGCATCAGAGGAGCATCAGAGGAGCAACAGAGGAGCATCAGAGGAGCATCAGAGGAGCATCAGAGGAGCATCAGAGGAGCATCAGAGGTGCATCAGAAGAGCATCTGAGGAGCATCAGAGGAGCATCATAGGAGCATCAGAGGAGCATCAGAGGTGCATCAGAGGAGCATCTGAGGAGCATCAGTGGAGCATCAGAGGAGCATCAGAGGAGCATCAGAGGTGCATCAGAGGAGCATCGAGCAGGAGCAGGAGCATCAGAGGTGCAGGAGCAGGAGCCGGAGCAGGAGCCGGAGCAGGAGCCGGAGCAGGAGCAGGAGCAGGAGCAGGAGCAGGAGCAGGAGCAGGAGCAGGGGCAGGAGCAGGAGCAGGAGCAGGAGCAGGAGCAGGAGCAGGAGCAGGAGCAGGAGCAGGAGCAGGAGCAGGAGCAGGAGCAGGAGCAGGAGCAGGAGCAGGAGCATCAGAGGAGCATCAGAGGAGCATCAGAGGAACATCAGAGGAGCATCAGAGGAGCATCAGAGGAGCATCAGAGGAGCATCAGAGGAGCATCAGAGGAGCATCAGAGGAACATCAGAGGAGCATCAGAGGAGCATCAGAGGAGCATCAGAGGAGCATCAGAGGAGCATCAGAGGAGCATCAGAGGAGCATCAGAGGAGCATCAGAGGAGCATCAGTGGAGCATCAGAGGAGCATCAGAGGAGCATCAGAGGAGCATCAGAGGAGCATCAGAGGAGCATCAGAGGAGCATCAGAGGAGGATCAGAGGAGCATCAGTTGAGCATCAGAGGAGCATCAGAGGAGGATCAGAGGAGCATCAGAGGAGCATCAGAGGAGCATCAGAGGAGCATCAGAGGAGGATCAGAGGAGCATCAGAGGAGCATTAGAGGAGCATCAGAGGAGGATCACAGGAGCATCAGAGGAGCATCAGAGGAGCATCAGAGGAGCATCAGAGGAGCATCAGAGGAGCATCAGAGGAGCATCAGAGGAGCCTCTGAGGAGCATCAGAGGAGCATCAGAGGAGCATCAGAGGAGCATCAGAGGAACATCAGAGGAGCATCAGAGGAACAGCAGAGGAACAGCAGAGGAGCATCACAGGAGCATCAGAGGAGCATCACAGGAGCATCAGATGAGCATCAGAGGAGCATCAGAGGAGCATCAGAGGTGGATCAGAGGAGCATCAGAGGAGCATCAGAGGAGCATCAGAGGAGCATCAGAGGAGAATCAGAGGAGCATCAGATGAGCATCAGAGGAGCAGCAGAGGAGCATCAGAGGAGCATCACAGGAGCATCAGAGGAGCATCAGAGGAGTATCAGAGGAGCATCAGAGGAGCATCAGAGGAGCATCAGAGGAGCATCAGAGGAGCATCAGAGGAGCCTCAGAGGAGCATCAGAGGAGCATCAGAGGAGCATCAGAGTAGCATCAGAGGAGGATCAGAGGAGCATCAGAGGAGCATCAGAGGAGCATCAGAGGAGCATCAGAGGAGCATCAGAGGAGAATCAGATCAGCATCAGAGGAGCAGCAGAGGAGCATCAGAGGAGCATCACAGGAGCATCAGAGGAGCATCAGAGGAGCATCAGAGGAGCATCAGTGGAGCATCAGAGGAGCATCAGAGGAGGATCAGAGGAGCATCAGAGGAGCATCAGAGGAGCATCAGAGGAGCATCAGAGGAGCATCAGAGGAGGATCACAGGAGAATCAGAGGAGCATCAGAGGAGCATCAGAGGAGCATCAGAGGAGCATCAGAGGAGCATCAGAGGAGCATCAGAGGAGCATCAGAGGAGCCTCTGAGGAGCATCAGAGGAGCATCAGAGGAGCATCAAAGGAGCATCAGAGGAGCATCAGAGGAGGATCAGAGGAGCATCAGAGGAGTATCAGAGGAGCATCAGAGGAGCATCAGAGGAGCATCAGAGGAGCATCAGAGGAGCATCAGAGGAGCATCAGAGTAGCATCAGAGCAGCATCAGAGGAGCATCAGAGGAGCATCAGAGGAGCATCAGAGGAGCATCAGAGGAGCATAAGAGGAGGATCAGAGGAGCATAAGAAGAGCATCAGAGGAGCATCAGAGGAGCATCAGAGGAGCATCAGAGGAGCATCAGATGAGCATCAGAGGAGCAGCAGAGGAGCATCAGTGGAGCATCAGAGGAGCATCAGAGGAGCATCGGAGGAGCATCAGAGGAGCATCAGAGGAGCATCAGAGGAGCATCAGAGGAGCATCAGAGGAGCATCAGAGGAGGATCAGAGGAGCATCTGACAGCATCAGAGGAGCATCAGAGGAGCATCAGAGGAGAATCAGAGGAGCATCAGAGGAGCATCACAGGAGCATCAGAGGAGCATCAGAGGAGCATCAGAGGAGCATCAGAGGAGCATCAGAGGAGCATCAGAGGAGCATCAGAGGAGCATCAGAGGAGCATCAGAGGAGCATCAGAGGAGCATCAGAGGAGGATCAGAGGAGGATCAGAGGAGCATCAGAGGAGCATCAGAGGAGCATCAGAGGAGAATCAGATGAGCATCAGAGGAGCAGCAGAGGAGCATCAGAGGAGCATCACAGGAGCATCAGAGGAGCATCAGAGGAGCATCAGAGGAGCATCAGAGGAGCATCAGAGGAGCCTCAGAGGAGCATCAGAGGAGTCTCAGAGGAGCCTCAGAGGAGCCTCAGAGGAGCATCAGAGGAGCATCAGAGGAGCATCAGAGGAGCATCAGAGGAGGATCAGAGGAGCATCAGAGGAGCATCAGAGGAGCATCAGAGGAGCATCAGAGGAGCATCAGAGGAGGATCAGAGGAGGATCAGAGGAGCATCAGAGGAGCATCAGAGGAGCATCAGAGGAGCATCAGAGGAGCATCAGAGGAGCCTCAGAGGAGCATCAGAGGAGCATCAGAGGAGCATCAGAGGAGCATCAGAGGAGCATCAGAGGAGCCTCAGAGGAGCATCAGAGGAGCATCAGAGGAGCATCAGAAGAGCATCAGAGGAGCATCAGAGGAGCATCAGAGGAGGATCAGAGGAGCATCAGAGGAGCATCAGAGGAGCATCAGAGGAGCATCAGAGGAGCATCAGAGTAGCATCAGAGGAGCATCAGAGGAGCATCAGAGGAGCATCAGAGGAGCATCAGAGAGGCATCAGAGGAGCATCAGAGGAGCATCAGAGGAGCATCAGAGGAGCATCAGTGGAGCATCAGAGGAGCATCAGAGGAGCATCAGAGGAACATCAGAGGAGCATCAGAGGAGCAGGAGCAGGAGCAGGAGCAGGAGCAGGAGCAGGAGCAGGAGCAGGTGCAGGAGCAGGAGCATCAGAGGAGCATCAGAGGAGCAGGAGCAGGAGCAGGAGCAGGAGCAGGAGCAGGAGCAGGAGCAGGTGCAGGAGCAGGAGCATCAGAGGAGCATCAGAGGAGCAGGAGCAGGAGCAGGAGCAGGAGCAGGAGCAGGAGCAGGAGCAGGAGCAGGAGCAGGAGCAGGAGCAGGAGCAGGAGCAGGAGCAGGAGCAGGAGCAGGAGCAGGAGCAGGAGCAGGAGCAGGAGCAGGAGCAGGAGCAGGAGCAGGAGCAGGAGCAGGAGCAGGAGCAGGAGCAGGAGCAGGAGCAGGAGCAGGAGCAGGAGCAGGAGCAGGAGCAGGAGCAGGAGCAGGAGCAGGAGCAGGAGCAGGAGCAGGAGCATCAGAGGAGAATCAGAGGAGCATCAGAGGTCATCAGAGGAGCATCAGAGGAGCAGGAGTAGGAGTAGGAGCATCAGAGGAGCATCAGAGGAGCATCAGAGGAGCATCAGAGGAGCATCAGAGGAGCATCAGAGGAGCATCAGAGGAGCATCAGAGGAGCATCAGTGGAGCATCAGAGGAGAATCAGAGGAGCATCAGAGGAGCATCAGAGGAGCATCAGAGGAGCATCAGAGGAGCATCAGAGGAGGATCAGAGGAGCATCAGTGAGCATCAGAGGAGCATCAGAGGAGGATCAGAGGAGCATCAGAGGAGCATCAGAGGAGCATCAGAGGAGCATCAGAGGAGCATCAGAGGAGCATCAGAGGAGCATCAGAGGAGCATCAGAGGAGCATCAGTGGAGCATCAGAGGAGCATCAGAGGAGCATCAGAGGAGCATCAGAGGAGCATCAGAGGAGCATCAGAGGAGCATCAGAGGAGGATCAGAGGAGCATCAGTGGAGCATCAGAGGAGCATCAGAGGAGGATCAGAGGAGCATCAGAGGAGCATCAGAGGAGCATCAGAGGAGCATCAGAGGAGGATCAGAGGAGCATCAGAGGAGCATTAGAGGAGCATCAGAGGAGGATCACAGGAGCATCAGAGGAGCATCAGAGGAGCATCAGAGGAGCATCAGAGGAGCATCAGAGGAGCATCAGAGGAGCATCAGAGGAGCCTCTGAGGAGCATCAGAGGAGCATCAGAGGAGCATCAGAGGAGCATCAGAGGAACAGCAGAGGAACAGCAGAGGAGCATCACAGGAGCATCAGAGGAGCATCACAGGAGCATCAGATGAGCATCAGAGGAGCATCAGAGGAGCATCAGAGGTGGATCAGAGGAGCATCAGAGGAGCATCAGAGGAGCATCAGAGGAGCATCAGAGGAGAATCAGAGGAGCATCAGATGAGCATCAGAGGAGCAGCAGAGGAGCATCAGAGGAGCATCACAGGAGCATCAGAGGAGCATCAGAGGAGTATCAGAGGAGCATCAGAGGAGCATCAGAGGAGCATCAGAGGAGCATCAGAGGAGCATCAGAGGAGCCTCAGAGGAGCATCAGAGGAGCATCAGAGGAGCATCAGAGTAGCATCAGAGGAGGATCAGAGGAGCATCAGAGGAGCATCAGAGGAGCATCAGAGGAGCATCAGAGGAGCATCAGAGGAGAATCAGATCAGCATCAGAGGAGCAGCAGAGGAGCATCAGAGGAGCATCACAGGAGCATCAGAGGAGCATCAGAGGAGCATCAGAGGAGCATCAGTGGAGCATCAGAGGAGCATCAGAGGAGGATCAGAGGAGCATCAGAGGAGCATCAGAGGAGCATCAGAGGAGCCTCAGAGGAGCATCAGAGGAGCATCAGAGGAGCATCAGAGGAGCATCAGAGGAGGATCACAGGAGCATCAGAGGAGCATCAGAGGAGCATCAGAGGAGCATCAGAGGAGCATCAGAGGAGCATCAGAGGAGCATCAGAGGAGCCTCTGAGGAGCATCAGAGGAGCATCAGAGGAGCATCAGAGGAGCATCAGAGGAGCATCAGAGGAGCATCAGAGTAGCATCAGAGTAGCATCAGAGGAGCATCAGAGGAGCATCAGAGGAGCATCAGAGGATCATCAGAGGAACATCAGAGGAGGATCAGAGGAGCATAAGAAGAGCATCAGAGGAGCATCAGAGGAGCATCAGAGGAGCATCAGAGGAGCATCAGATGAGCATCAGAGGAGCAGCAGAGGAGCATCAGTGGAGCATCAGAGGAGCATCAGAGGAGCATCAGAGGAGCATCAGAGGAGCATCAGAGGAGCATCAGAGGAGCATCAGAGGAGCATCAGAGGAGCATCAGAGGAGGATCAGAGGAGCATCAGACAGCATCAGAGGAGCATCAGAGGAGCATCAGAGGAGCATCAGAGGAGCATCAGAGGAGCATCACAGGAGCATCAGAGGAGCATCAGAGGAGCATCAGAGGAGCATCAGAGGAGCATCAGAGGAGCATCAGAGGAGCATCAGAGGAGCATCAGAGGAGCATCAGAGGAGCATCAGAGGAGGATCAGAGGAGGATCAGAGGAGCATCAGAGGAGCATCAGAGTAGAATCAGATGAGCATCAGAGGAGCAGCAGAGGAGCATCAGAGGAGCATAACAGGAGCATCAGATGAGCATCAGAGGAGCATCAGAGGAGCATCAGAGGAGCATCAGAGGAGCCTCAGAGGAGCATCAGAGGAGTCTCAGAGGAGCCTCAGAGGAGCCTCAGAGGAGCATCAGAGGAGCATCAGAGGAGCATCAGAGGAGAATCAGAGGAGGATCAGAGGAGCATCAGAGGAGCATCAGAGGAGCATCAGAGGAGCATCAGAGGAGCATCAGAGGAGGATCAGAGGAGGATCAGAGGAGCATCAGAGGAGCATCAGAGGAGCATCAGAGGAGCATCAGAGGAGCCTCAGAGGAGCATCACAGGAGCATCACAGGAGCATCAGTGGAGGATCATTGGAGCATCATTGGAGCATCAGAGGAGCATCAGAGGAGCATCAGAGGAGCAACAGAGGAGCATCAGAGGAGGATCACAGGAGCATCAGAGGAGCATCACAGGAGCTTCAGAGGAGCATCAGAGGAGCATCAGAGGAGCATCAGAGGAGCATCAGAGGAGCATCAGAGGAGCATCAGAGGAGCCTCAGAGGAGCATCAGAGGAGCATCAGAGGAGCATCAGAGGAGCATCAGAGGAACAGCGAGGAGCGTCAGATGAGCATCAGAGGAGCATCACAGGAGCATCAGAGGAGCATCAGAGGAGCATCACAGGAGCATCAGAGGAGCATCATTGGAGCATCAGTGGAGCATCAGAGGAACAGCAGAGGAGCATCAGATGAGCATCAGAGGAGCATCACAGGAGCATCAGAGGAGCATCAGAGGAGCATCACAGGAGCATCAGAGGAGCATCAGAGGAGCATCAGAGGAGGATCAGAGGAGCATCAGAGGAGCATCAGAGGAACATCAGAGGAGCATCAGAGGAGGATCAGAGGAGCATCAGAGGAGCATCAGAGGAGCATCAGAGGAGCATCAGAGGAGCCTCAGAGGAGCATCAGAGGAGCATCAGAGGAGCATCAGAGGAGCATCAGAGGAACAGCGAGGAGCGTCAGATGAGCATCAGAGGAGCATCACAGGAGCATCAGAGGAGCATCAGAGGAGCATCACAGGAGCATCAGAGGAGCATCATTGGAGCATCAGTGGAGCATCAGAGGAACAGCAGAGGAGCATCAGATGAGCATCAGAGGAGCATCACAGGAGCATCAGAGGAGCATCAGAGGAGCATCACAGGAGCATCAGAGGAGCATCAGAGGAGCATCAGAGGAGGATCAGAGGAGCATCAGAGGAGCATCAGAGGAGCATCAGAGGAGCATCAGAGGAGGATCAGAGGAGCATCAGAGGAGCATCAGAGGAGCATCAGAGGAGGATCAGAGGAGCATCAGACAGCATCAGAGGAGCATCAGAGGAGCATCAGAGGAGAATCAGAGGAGCATCAGAGGAGCATAACAGGAGCATCAGAGGAGCATCAGAGGAGCATCAGAGGAGCATCAGAGGAGCCTCAGAGGAGCATCAGAGGAGCATCAGAGGAGCATCAGAGGAGCATCAGAGGAGCATCAGAGGAGCATCAGAGGAGCATCAGAGGAGGATCAGAGGAGGATCAGAGGAGCATCAGAGGAGCATCAGAGGAGCATCAGAGGAGAATCAGATGAGCATCAGAGGAGCAGCAGAGGAGCATCAGAGGAGCATCACAGGAGCATCAGAGGAGCATCAGAGGAGCATCAGAGGAGCATCAGAGGAGCATCAGAGGAGCCTCAGAGGAGCATCAGAGGAGTCTCAGAGGAGCCTCAGAGGAGCCTCAGAGGAGCATCAGAGGAGCATCAGAGGAGCATCAGAGGAGCATCAGAGGAGGATCAGAGGAGCATCAGAGGAGCATCAGAGGAGCATCAGAGGAGCATCAGAGGAGCATCAGAGGAGGATCAGAGGAGGATCAGAGGAGCATCAGAGGAGCATCAGAGGAGCATCAGAGGAGCATCAGAGGAGCATCAGAGGAGCCTTAGAGGAGCATCACAGGAGCATCACAGGAGCATCAGTGGAGCATCATTGGAGCATCATTGGAGCATCAGAGGAGCATCAGAGGAGCATCAGAGGAGCAACAGAGGAGCATCAGAGGAGCATCAGAGGAGCATCAGAGGAGCATCAGAGGAGCATCAGAGGTGCATCAGAGGTGCATCAGAGGAGCATCTGAGGAGCATCAGTGGAGCATCAGTGGAGCATCAGAGGAGCATCAGAGGAGCATCAGAGGTGCATCAGAGGAGCATCGAGCAGGAGCAGGAGCATCAGAGGTGCAGGAGCAGGAGCCGGAGCAGGAGCCGGAGCAGGAGCCGGAGCAGGAGCAGGAGCAGGAGCAGGAGCAGGAGCAGGAGCAGGAGCAGGGGCAGGAGCAGGAGCAGGAGCAGGAGCAGGAGCAGGAGCAGGAGCAGGAGCAGGAGCAGGAGCAGGAGCAGGAGCAGGAGCAGGAGCAGGAGCAGGAGCAGGAGCAGGAGCATCAGAGGAGCATCAGAGGAGCATCAGAGGAACATCAGAGGAGCATCAGAGGAGCATCAGAGGAGCATCAGAGGAGCATCAGAGGAGCATCAGAGGAGCATCAGAGGAGCATCAGAGGAACATCAGAGGAGCATCAGAGGAGCATCAGAGGAGCATCAGAGGATCATCAGAGGAGCATCAGAGGAGCATCAGAGGAGCATCAGAGGAGCATCAGAGGAGCATCAGAGGAGCATCAGTGGAGCATCAGAGGAGCATCAGAGGAGCATCAGAGGAGCATCAGAGGAGCCTCAGAGGAGCATCAGAGGAGTCTCAGAGGAGCCTCAGAGGAGCCTCAGAGGAGCATCAGAGGAGCATCAGAGGAGCATCAGAGGAGCATCAGAGGAGGATCAGAGGAGCATCAGAGGAGCATCAGAGGAGCATCAGAGGAGCATCAGAGGACCATCAGAGGAGCATCAGAGGAGCATCAGAGGAGCATCAGAGGAGCATCAGAGGAGCATCAGAGGAGCATCAGAGGAGCATCAGAGGAGCCTCAGAGGAGCATCAGAGGAGTCTCAGAGGAGCCTCAGAGGAGCCTCAGAGGAGCATCAGAGGAGCATCAGAGGAGCATCAGAGGAGCATCAGAGGAGGATCAGAGGAGCATCAGAGGAGCATCAGAGGAGCATCAGAGGAGCATCAGAGGAGCATCAGAGGAGGATCAGAGGAGGATCAGAGGAGCATCAGAGGAGCATCAGAGGAGCATCAGAGGAGCATCAGAGGAGCCTCAGAGGAGCATCACAGGAGCATCACAGGAGCATCAGTGGAGCATCATTGGAGCATCATTGGAGCATCAGAGGAGCATCAGAGGAGCATCAGAGGAGCAACAGAGGAGCATCAGAGGAGGATCACAGGAGCATCAGAGGAGCATCACAGGAGCATCAGAGGAGCATCAGAGGAGCATCAGAGGAGCATCAGAGGAGCATCAGAGGAGCATCAGAGGAGCATCAGAGGAGCCTCAGAGGAGCATCAGAGGAGCATCAGAGGAGCATCAGAGGAGCATCAGAGGAACAGCGAGGAGCGTCAGATGAGCATCAGAGGAGCATCACAGGAGCATCAGAGGAGCATCAGAGGAGCATCACAGGAGCATCAGAGGAGCATCATTGGAGCATCAGTGGAGCATCAGAGGAACAGCAGAGGAGCATCAGATGAGCATCAGAGGAGCATCACAGGAGCATCAGAGGAGCATCAGAGGAGCATCACAGGAGCATCAGAGGAGCATCAGAGGAGCATCAGAGGAGGATCAGAGGAGCATCAGAGGAGCATCAGAGGAACATCAGAGGAGCATCAGAGGAGGATCAGAGGAGCATCAGAGGAGCATCAGAGGAGCATCAGAGGAGCATCAGAGGAGCCTCAGAGGAGCATCAGAGGAGCATCAGAGGAGCATCAGAGGAGCATCAGAGGAACAGCGAGGAGCGTCAGATGAGCATCAGAGGAGCATCACAGGAGCATCAGAGGATCATCAGAGGAGCATCACAGGAGCATCAGAGGAGCATCATTGGAGCATCAGTGGAGCATCAGAGGAACAGCAGAGGAGCATCAGATGAGCATCAGAGGAGCATCACAGGAGCATCAGAGGAGCATCAGAGGAGCATCACAGGAGCATCAGAGGAGCATCAGAGGAGCATCAGAGGAGGATCAGAGGAGCATCAGAGGAGCATCAGAGGAGCATCAGAGGAGCATCAGAGGAGGATCAGAGGAGCATCAGAGGAGCATCAGAGGAGCATCAGAGGAGGATCAGAGGAGCATCAGACAGCATCAGAGGAGCATCAGAGGAGCATCAGAGGAGAATCAGAGGAGCATCAGAGGAGCATCACAGGAGCATCAGAGGAGCATCAGAGGAGCATCAGAGGAGCATCAGAGGAGCCTCAGAGGAGCATCAGAGGAGCATCAGAGGAGCATCAGAGGAGCATCAGAGGAGCATCAGAGGAGCATCAGAGGAGCATCAGAGGAGGATCAGAGGAGGATCAGAGGAGCATCAGAGGAGCATCAGAGGAGCATCAGAGGAGAATCAGATGAGCATCAGAGGAGCAGCAGAGGAGCATCAGAGGAGCATCACAGGAGCATCAGAGGAGCATCAGAGGAGCATCAGAGGAGCATCAGAGGAGCATCAGAGGAGCCTCAGAGGAGCATCAGAGGAGTCTCAGAGGAGCCTCAGAGGAGCCTCAGAGGAGCATCAGAGGAGCATCAGAGGAGCATCAGAGGAGCATCAGAGGAGGATCAGAGGAGCATCAGAGGAGCATCAGAGGAGCATCAGAGGAGCATCAGAGGAGCATCAGAGGAGGATCAGAGGAGGATCAGAGGAGCATCAGAGGAGCATCAGAGGAGCATCAGAGGAGCATCAGAGGAGCATCAGAGGAGCCTTAGAGGAGCATCACAGGAGCATCACAGGAGCATCAGTGGAGCATCATTGGAGCATCATTGGAGCATCAGAGGAGCATCAGAGGAGCATCAGAGGAGCAACAGAGGAGCATCAGAGGAGCATCAGAGGAGCATCAGAGGAGCATCAGAGGAGCATCAGAGGTGCATCAGAGGTGCATCAGAGGAGCATCTGAGGAGCATCAGTGGAGCATCAGTGGAGCATCAGAGGAGCATCAGAGGAGCATCAGAGGTGCATCAGAGGAGCATCGAGCAGGAGCAGGAGCATCAGAGGTGCAGGAGCAGGAGCCGGAGCAGGAGCCGGAGCAGGAGCCGGAGCAGGAGCAGGAGCAGGAGCAGGAGCAGGAGCAGGAGCAGGAGCAGGGGCAGGAGCAGGAGCAGGAGCAGGAGCAGGAGCAGGAGCAGGAGCAGGAGCAGGAGCAGGAGCAGGAGCAGGAGCAGGAGCAGGAGAAGGAGCAGGAGCAGGAGCATCAGAGGAGCATCAGAGGAGCATCAGAGGAACATCAGAGGAGCATCAGAGGAGCATCAGAGGAGCATCAGAGGAGAATCAGAGGAGCATCAGAGGAGCATCAGAGGAGCATCAGAGGAACATCAGAGGAGCATCAGAGGAGCATCAGAGGAGCATCAGAGGAGCATCAGAGGAGCATCAGAGGAGCATCAGAGGAGCATCAGAGGAGCATCAGAGGAGCATCAGAGGAGCATCAGAGGAGCATCAGTGGAGCATCAGAGGAGCATCAGAGGAGCATCAGAGGAGCATCAGAGGAGCCTCAGAGGAGCATCAGAGGAGTCTCAGAGGAGCCTCAGAGGAGCCTCAGAGGAGCATCAGAGGAGCATCAGAGGAGCATCAGAGGAGCATCAGAGGAGGATCAGAGGAGCATCAGAGGAGCATCAGAGGAGCATCAGAGGAGCATCAGAGGACCATCAGAGGAGCATCAGAGGAGCATCAGAGGAGGATCAGAGGAGCATCAGAGGAGCATTAGAGGAGCATCAGAGGAGGATCACAGGAGCATCAGAGGAGCATCAGAGGAGCATCAGAGGAGCATCAGAGGAGCATCAGAGGAGCATCAGAGGAGCATCAGAGGAGCCTCTGAGGAGCATCAGAGGAGCATCAGAGGAGCATCAGAGGAGCATCAGAGGAACAGCAGAGGAACAGCAGAGGAGCATCACAGGAGCATCAGAGGAGCATCACAGGAGCATCAGATGAGCATCAGAGGAGCATCAGAGGAGCATCAGAGGTGGATCAGAGGAGCATCAGAGGAGCATCAGAGGAGCATCAGAGGAGCATCAGAGGAGAATCAGAGGAGCATCAGATGAGCATCAGAGGAGCAGCAGAGGAGCATCAGAGGAACATCACAGGAGCATCAGAGGAGCATCAGAGGAGTATCAGAGGAGCATCAGAGGAGCATCAGAGGAGCATCAGAGGAGCATCAGAGGAGCATCAGAGGAGCCTCAGAGGAGCATCAGAGGAGCATCAGAGGAGCATCAGAGTAGCATCAGAGGAGGATCAGAGGAGCATCAGAGGAGCATCAGAGGAGCATCAGAGGAGCATCAGAGGAGCATCAGAGGAGAATCAGATCAGCATCAGAGGAGCAGCAGAGGAGCATCAGAGGAGCATCACAGGAGCATCAGAGGAGCATCAGAGGAGCATCAGAGGAGCATCAGTGGAGCATCAGAGGAGCATCAGAGGAGGATCAGAGGAGCATCAGAGGAGCATCAGAGGAGCATCAGAGGAGCATCAGAGGAGCATCAGAGGAGGATCAGAGGAGCATCAGAGGAGCATCAGAGGAGCATCAGAGGAGCATCAGAGGAGCATCAGAGGAGCATCAGAGGAGCATCAGAGGAGCATCAGAGGAGCCTCTGAGGAGCATCAGAGGAGCATCATAGGAGCATCAAAGGAGCATCAGAGGAGCATCAGAGGAGGATCAGAGGAGCATCAGAGGAGCATCAGAGGAGCATCAGAGGAGCATCAGAGGAGCATCAGAGGAGCATCAGAGGAGCATCAGAGGAGCATCAGAGTAGCATCAGAGTAGCATCAGAGGAGCATCAGAGGAGCATCAGAGGAGCATCAGAGGAGCATAAGAGGAGGATCAGAGGAGCATAAGAAGAGCATCAGAGGAGCATCAGAGGAGCATCAGAGGAGCATCAGAGGAGCATCAGATGAGCATCAGAGGAGCAGCAGAGGAGCATCAGTGGAGCATCAGAGGAGCATCAGAGGAGCATCAGAGGAGCATCAGAGGAGCATCAGAGGAGCATCAGAGGAGCATCAGAGGAGCATCAGAGGAGGATCAGAGGAGCATCAGACAGCATCAGAGGAGCATCAGAGGAGCATCAGAGGAGAATCAGAGGAGCATCAGAGGAGCATCACAGGAGCATCAGAGGAGCATCAGAGGAGCATCAGAGGAGCATCAGAGGAGCATCAGAGGAGCATCAGAGGAGCATCAGAGGAGCATCAGAGGAGCATCAGAGGAGCATCAGAGGAGCATCAGAGGAGGATCAGAGGAGGATCAGAGGAGCATCAGAGGAGCATCAGAGGAGCATCAGAGGAGAATCAGATGAGCATCAGAGGAGCAGCAGAGGAGCATCAGAGGAGCATCACAGGAGCATCAGAGGAGCATCAGAGGAGCATCAGAGGAGCATCAGAGGAGCATCAGAGGAGCCTCAGAGGAGCCTCAGAGGAGCATCAGAGGAGTCTCAGAGGAGCCTCAGAGGAGCCTCAGAGGAGCATCAGAGGAGCATCAGAGGAGCATCAGAGGAGCATCAGAGGAGGATCAGAGGAGCATCAGAGGAGCATCAGAGGAGCATCAGAGGAGCATCAGAGGAGCATCAGAGGAGGATCAGAGGAGGATCAGAGGAGCATCAGAGGAGCATCAGAGGAGCATCAGAGGAGCATCAGAGGAGCATCAGAGGAGCCTCAGAGGAGCATCACAGGAGCATCACAGGAGCATCAGTGGAGCATCATTGGAGCATCATTGGAGCATCAGAGGAGCATCAGAGGAGCATCAGAGGAGCAACAGAGGAGCATCAGAGGAGCATCAGAGGAGCATCAGAGGAGCATCAGAGGAGCATCAGAGGTGCATCAGAGGAGCATCTGAGGAGCATCAGAGGAGCATCATAGGAGCATCAGAGGAGCATCAGAGGTGCATCAGAGGAGCATCTGAGGAGCATCAGTGGAGCATCAGAGGAGCATCAGAGGAGCATCAGAGGTGCATCAGAGGAGCATCGAGCAGGAGCAGGAGCATCAGAGGTGCAGGAGCAGGAGCCGGAGCAGGAGCCGGAGCAGGAGCCGGAGCAGGAGCAGGAGCAGGAGCAGGAGCAGGAGCAGGAGCAGGAGCAGGGGCAGGAGCAGGAGCAGGAGCAGGAGCAGGAGCAGGAGCAGGAGCAGGAGCAGGAGCAGGAGCAGGAGCAGGAGCAGGAGCAGGAGCAGGAGCAGGAGCAGGAGCATCAGAGGAGCATCAGAGGAGCATCAGAGGAACATCAGAGGAGCATCAGAGGAGCATCAGAGGAGCATCAGAGGAGCATCAGAGGAGCATCAGAGGAGCATCAGAGGAGCATCAGAGGAACATCAGAGGAGCATCAGAGGAGCATCAGAGGAGCATCAGAGGAGCATCAGAGGAGCATCAGAGGAGCATCAGAGGAGCATCAGAGGAGCATCAGAGGAGCATCAGAGGAGCATCAGTGGAGCATCAGAGGAGCATCAGAGGAGCATCAGAGGAGCATCAGAGGAGCATCAGAGGAGCATCAGAGGAGGATCAGAGGAGCATCAGTGGAGCATCAGAGGAGCATCAGAGGAGCATCAGAGGAGCCTCAGAGGAGCATCAGAGGAGTCTCAGAGGAGCCTCAGAGGAGCCTCAGAGGAGCATCAGAGGAGCATCAGAGGAGCATCAGAGGAGCATCAGAGGAGGATCAGAGGAGCATCAGAGGAGCATCAGAGGAGCATCAGAGGAGCATCAGAGGACCATCAGAGGAGCATCAGAGGAGCATCAGAGGAGGATCAGAGGAGCATCAGAGGAGCATTAGAGGAGCATCAGAGGAGGATCACAGGAGCATCAGAGGAGCATCAGAGGAGCATCAGAGGAGCATCAGAGGAGCATCAGAGGAGCATCAGAGGAGCATCAGAGGAGCCTCTGAGGAGCATCAGAGGAGCATCAGAGGAGCATCAGAGGAGCATCAGAGGAACAGCAGAGGAACAGCAGAGGAGCATCACAGGAGCATCAGAGGAGCATCACAGGAGCATCAGATGAGCATCAGAGGAGCATCAGAGGAGCATCAGAGGTGGATCAGAGGAGCATCAGAGGAGCATCAGAGGAGCATCAGAGGAGCATCAGAGGAGAATCAGAGGAGCATCAGATGAGCATCAGAGGAGCAGCAGAGGAGCATCAGAGGAACATCACAGGAGCATCAGAGGAGCATCAGAGGAGTATCAGAGGAGCATCAGAGGAGCATCAGAGGAGCATCAGAGGAGCATCAGAGGAGCATCAGAGGAGCCTCAGAGGAGCATCAGAGGAGCATCAGAGGAGCATCAGAGTAGCATCAGAGGAGGATCAGAGGAGCATCAGAGGAGCATCAGAGGAGCATCAGAGGAGCATCAGAGGAGCATCAGAGGAGAATCAGATCAGCATCAGAGGAGCAGCAGAGGAGCATCAGAGGAGCATCACAGGAGCATCAGAGGAGCATCAGAGGAGCATCAGAGGAGCATCAGTGGAGCATCAGAGGAGCATCAGAGGAGGATCAGAGGAGCATCAGAGGAGCATCAGAGGAGCATCAGAGGAGCATCAGAGGAGCATCAGAGGAGGATCACAGGAGCATCAGAGGAGCATCAGAGGAGCATCAGAGGAGCATCAGAGGAGCATCAGAGGAGCATCAGAGGAGCATCAGAGGAGCATCAGAGGAGCCTCTGAGGAGCATCAGAGGAGCATCAGAGGAGCATCAAAGGAGCATCAGAGGAGCATCAGAGGAGGATCAGAGGAGCATCAGAGGAGCATCAGAGGAGCATCAGAGGAGCATCAGAGGAGCATCAGAGGAGCATCAGAGGAGCATCAGAGGAGCATCAGAGTAGCATCAGAGTAGCATCAGAGGAGCATCAGAGGAGCATCAGAGGAGCATCAGAGGAGCATAAGAGGAGGATCAGAGGAGCATAAGAAGAGCATCAGAGGAGCATCAGAGGAGCATCAGAGGAGCATCAGAGGAGCATCAGATGAGCATCAGAGGAGCAGCAGAGGAGCATCAGTGGAGCATCAGAGGAGCATCAGAGGAGCATCAGAGGAGCATCAGAGGAGCATCAGAGGAGCATCAGAGGAGCATCAGAGGAGCATCAGAGGAGCATCAGAGGAGGATCAGAGGAGCATCAGACAGCATCAGAGGAGCATCAGAGGAGCATCAGAGGAGAATCAGAGGAGCATCAGAGGAGCATCACAGGAGCATCAGAGGAGCATCAGAGGAGCATCAGAGGAGCATCAGAGGAGCATCAGAGGAGCATCAGAGGAGCATCAGAGGAGCATCAGAGGAGCATCAGAGGAGCATCAGAGGAGCATCAGAGGAGGATCAGAGGAGGATCAGAGGAGCATCAGAGGAGCATCAGAGGAGCATCAGAGGAGAATCAGATGAGCATCAGAGGAGCAGCAGAGGAGCATCAGAGGAGCATCACAGGAGCATCAGAGGAGCATCAGAGGAGCATCAGAGGAGCATCAGAGGAGCATCAGAGGAGCCTCAGAGGAGCCTCAGAGGAGCATCAGAGGAGTCTCAGAGGAGCCTCAGAGGAGCCTCAGAGGAGCATCAGAGGAGCATCAGAGGAGCATCAGAGGAGCATCAGAGGAGGATCAGAGGAGCATCAGAGGAGCATCAGAGGAGCATCAGAGGAGCATCAGAGGAGCATCAGAGGAGGATCAGAGGAGGATCAGAGGAGCATCAGAGGAGCATCAGAGGAGCATCAGAGGAGCATCAGAGGAGCATCAGAGGAGCCTCAGAGGAGCATCACAGGAGCATCACAGGAGCATCAGTGGAGCATCATTGGAGCATCATTGGAGCATCAGAGGAGCATCAGAGGAGCATCAGAGGAGCAACAGAGGAGCATCAGAGGAGCATCAGAGGAGCATCAGAGGAGCATCAGAGGAGCATCAGAGGTGCATCAGAGGAGCATCTGAGGAGCATCAGAGGAGCATCATAGGAGCATCAGAGGAGCATCAGAGGTGCATCAGAGGAGCATCTGAGGAGCATCAGTGGAGCATCAGAGGAGCATCAGAGGAGCATCAGAGGTGCATCAGAGGAGCATCGAGCAGGAGCAGGAGCATCAGAGGTGCAGGAGCAGGAGCCGGAGCAGGAGCCGGAGCAGGAGCCGGAGCAGAGCAGGAGCAGGAGCAGGAGCAGGAGCAGGAGCAGGAGCAGGGGCAGGAGCAGGAGCAGGAGCAGGAGCAGGAGCAGGAGCAGGAGCAGGAGCAGGAGCAGGAGCAGGAGCAGGAGCAGGAGCAGGAGCAGGAGCAGGAGCAGGAGCATCAGAGGAGCATCAGAGGAGCATCAGAGGAACATCAGAGGAGCATCAGAGGAGCATCAGAGGAGCATCAGAGGAGCATCAGAGGAGCATCAGAGGAGCATCAGAGGAGCATCAGAGGAACATCAGAGGAGCATCAGAGGAGCATCAGAGGAGCATCAGAGGAGCATCAGAGGAGCATCAGAGGAGCATCAGAGGAGCATCAGAGGAGCATCAGAGGAGCATCAGAGGAGCATCAGTGGAGCATCAGAGGAGCATCAGAGGAGCATCAGAGGAGCATCAGAGGAGCATCAGAGGAGCATCAGAGGAGGATCAGAGGAGCATCAGTGGAGCATCAGAGGAGCATCAGAGGAGGATCAGAGGAGCATCAGAGGAGCATCAGAGGAGCATCAGAGGAGCATCAGAGGAGCATCAGAGGAGGATCAGAGGAGCATCAGAGGAGCATTAGAGGAGCATCAGAGGAGGATCACAGGAGCATCAGAGGAGCATCAGAGGAGCATCAGAGGAGCATCAGAGGAGCATCAGAGGAGCATCAGAGGAGCATCAGAGGAGCCTCTGAGGAGCATCAGAGGAGCATCAGAGGAGCATCAGAGGAACAGCAGAGGAACAGCAGAGGAGCATCACAGGAGCATCAGAGGAGCATCACAGGAGCATCAGATGAGCATCAGAGGAGCATCAGAGGAGCATCAGAGGTGGATCAGAGGAGCATCAGAGGAGCATCAGAGGAGCATCAGAGGAGCATCAGAGGAGAATCAGAGGAGCATCAGATGAGCATCAGAGGAGCAGCAGAGGAGCATCAGAGGAACATCACAGGAGCATCAGAGGAGCATCAGAGGAGTATCAGAGGAGCATCAGAGGAGCATCAGAGGAGCATCAGAGGAGCATCAGAGGAGCATCAGAGGAGCCTCAGAGGAGCATCAGAGGAGCATCAGAGGAGCATCAGAGTAGCATCAGAGGAGGATCAGAGGAGCATCAGAGGAGCATCAGAGGAGCATCAGAGGAGCATCAGAGGAGCATCAGAGGAGAATCAGATCAGCATCAGAGGAGCAGCAGAGGAGCATCAGAGGAGCATCACAGGAGCATCAGAGGAGCATCAGAGGAGCATCAGAGGAGCATCAGAGGAGCATCAGAGGAGCATCAGAGGAGCCTCTGAGGAGCATCAGAGGAGCATCAGAGGAGCATCAAAGGAGCATCAGAGGAGCATCAGAGGAGGATCAGAGGAGCATCAGAGGAGCATCAGAGGAGCATCAGAGGAGCATCAGAGGAGCATCAGAGGAGCATCAGAGGAGCATCAGAGGAGCATCAGAGTAGCATCAGAGTAGCATCAGAGGAGCATCAGAGGAGCATCAGAGGAGCATCAGAGGAGCATCAGAGGAGCATAAGAGGAGGATCAGAGGAGCATAAGAAGAGCATCAGAGGAGCATCAGAGGAGCATCAGAGGAGCATCAGAGGAGCATCAGATGAGCATCAGAGGAGCAGCAGAGGAGCATCAGTGGAGCATCAGAGGAGCATCAGAGGAGCATCAGAGGAGCATCAGAGGAGCATCAGAGGAGCATCAGAGGAGCATCAGAGGAGCATCAGAGGAGCATCAGAGGAGGATCAGAGGAGCATCAGACAGCATCAGAGGAGCATCAGAGGAGCATCAGAGGAGAATCAGAGGAGCATCAGAGGAGCATCACAGGAGCATCAGAGGAGCATCAGAGGAGCATCAGAGGAGCATCAGAGGAGCATCAGAGGAGCATCAGAGGAGCATCAGAGGAGCATCAGAGGAGCATCAGAGGAGCATCAGAGGAGCATCAGAGGATGATCAGAGGAGGATCAGAGGAGCATCAGAGGAGCATCAGAGGAGCATCAGAGGAGAATCAGATGAGCATCAGAGGAGCAGCAGAGGAGCATTAGAGGAGCATCACAGGAGCATCAGAGGAGCATCAGAGGAGCATCAGAGGAGCATCAGAGGAGCATCAGAGGAGCCTCAGAGGAGCATCAGAGGAGTCTCAGAGGAGCCTCAGAGGAGCCTCAGAGGAGCATCAGAGGAGCATCAGAGGAGCATCAGAGGAGCATCAGAGGAGGATCAGAGGAGCATCAGAGGAGAATCAGAGGAGCATCAGAGGAGCATCAGAGGAGCATCAGAGGAGGATCAGAGGAGGATCAGAGGAGCATCAGAGGAGCATCACAGGAGCATCACAGGAGCATCAGTGGAGCATCATTGGAGCATCATTGGAGCATCAGAGGAGCATCAGAGGAGCATCAGAGGAGCAACAGAGGAGTATCAGAGGAGCATCAGAGGAGCATCAGAGGAGCATCAGAGGAGCATCAGAGGTGCATCAGAGGAGCATCTGAGGAGCATCAGAGGAGCATCATAGGAGCATCAGAGGAGCATCAGAGGTGCATCAGAGGAGCATCTGAGGAGCATCAGAGGTGCATCAGAGGAGCATCGAGCAGGAGCAGGAGCATCAGAGGTGCAGGAGCAGGAGCCGGAGCAGGAGCCGGAGCAGGAGCCGGAGCAGGAGCAGGAGCAGGAGCAGGAGCAGGAGCAGGAGCAGGAGCAGGGGCAGGAGCAGGAGCAGGAGCAGGAGCAGGAGCAGGAGCAGGAGCAGGAGCAGGAGCAGGAGCAGGAGCAGGAGCAGGAGCAGGAGCAGGAGCAGGAGCAGGAGCATCAGAGGAGCATCAGAGGAGCATCAGAGGAATATCAGAGGAGCATCAGAGGTGCATCAGAGGAGCATCAGAGGAGCATCAGAGGAGCATCAGAGGAGCATCAGAGGAGCATCAGAGGAGCATCAGAGGAGCATCAGTGGAGCATCAGAGGAGCATCAGAGGAGCATCAGAGGAGCATCAGAGGAGCATCAGAGGAGCATCAGAGGAGGATCAGAGGAGCATCAGTGGAGCATCAGAGGAGCATCAGAGGAGGATCAGAGGAGCATCAGAGGAGCATCAGAGGAGCATCAGAGGAGCATCAGAGGAGGATCAGAGGAGCATCAGAGGAGCATTAGAGGAGCATCAGAGGAGGATCACAGGAGCATCAGAGGAGCATCAGAGGAGCATCAGAGGAGCATCAGAGGAGCATCAGAGGAGCATCAGAGGAGCATCAGAGGAGCCTCTGAGGAGCATCAGAGGAGCATCAGAGGAGCATCAGAGGAGCATCAGAGGAACAGCAGAGGAACAGCAGAGGAGCATCACAGGAGCATCAGAGGAGCATCACAGGAGCATCAGATGAGCATCAGAGGAGCATCAGAGGAGCATCAGAGGTGGATCGGAGGAGCATCAGAGGAGCATCAGAGGAGCATCAGAGGAGCATCAGAGGAGAATCAGAGGAGCATCAGATGAGCATCAGAGGAGCAGCAGAGGAGCATCAGAGGAGCATCACAGGAGCATCAGAGGAGCATCAGAGGAGTATCAGAGGAGCATCAGAGGAGCATCAGAGGAGCATCAGAGGAGCATCAGAGGAGCATCAGAGGAGCCTCAGAGGAGCATCAGAGGAGCATCAGAGGAGCATCAGTGTAGCATCAGAGGAGGATCAGAGGAGCATCAGAGGAGCATCAGAGGAGCATCAGAGGAGCATCAGAGGAGCATCAGAGGAGCATCAGAGGAGAATCAGATCAGCATCAGAGGAGCAGCAGAGGAGCATCAGAGGAGCATCACATGAGCATCAGAGGAGCATCAGAGGAGCATCAGAGGAGCATCACAGGAGCATCAGAGGAGCATCAGAGGAGCATCAGAGGAGCATCAGAGGAGCATCAGAGGAGCATCAGAGGAGCCTCAGAGCAGCATCAGAGGAGCATCAGAGGAGCATCAGAGGAGCATCAGAGGAGGATCAGAGGAGCATCAGAGGAGCATCAGAGGAGCAGGAGCAGGAGCAGGAGCAGGAGCATGAGCAGGAGCATCAGAGGTCATCAGAGGAGCATCAGAGGAGCAGGAGCAGGAGCAGGAGCATCAGAGGAGCATCAGAGGAGCATCAGAGGAGCATCAGAGGAGCGTCAGAGGAGCATCAGAGGAGCATCAGAGGAGCATCAGAGGAGCATCAGAGGAGCATCAGAGGAGCATCAGTGGAGCATCAGATGAGCATCAGTGGAGCATCAGAGGAGGATCAGAGGAGCATCAGAGGAGCATCAGAGGAGCATCAGAGGAGTATCAGAGGAGCATCAGAGGAGCATCAGAGGAGCATCAGAGGAGCAGGAGCAGGAGCAGGAGCAGGAGCAGGAGCAGGAGCAGGAGCAGGAGCAGTAGCAGGAGCAGGAGCAGGGGCAGGAGCAGGAGCAGGAGCAGGAGCAGGAGCAGGAGCAGGAGCAGGAGCAGGAGCAGGAGCAGGAGCAGGAGCAGGAGCAGGAGCAGGAGCAGGAGCAGGAGCAGGAGCAGGAGCAGGAGCATCAGAGGAGCATCAGAGGAGCATCAGAGGAACATCAGAGGAGCATCAGAGGAGCATCAGAGGAGCATCAGAGGAGCATCAGAGGAGCATCAGAGGAGCATCAGAGGAGAATCAGAGAAGCATCACAGGAGCATCACAGGAGCATCAGAGGAGCATCAGTGGAGCATCAGAGGAGGATCAGAGGATCATCAGAGGAGCATCAGAGGAGCATCAGAGGAGCATCAGCGGAGCATCAGAGGAGAATCAGAGGAGCATCAGAGGAGCATCACAGAGGCATCAGAGGAGCAACAGAGGAGCATCAGAGGAGCATCAGATGAGCATCTAAGGAGCATCAGAGGAGTATCAGAGGAGCATCAGAGGAGCATCAGAGGTGCATCAGAGGAGCATCAGAGGTGCAGGAGCAGGAGCAGGAGCAGGAGCAGGAGCAGGAGCAGGAGCAGGAGCAGGAGCAGGAGCATCAGAGGAGCATCAGAGGAGCATCAGAGGAGCATCAGAGGAGCATCAGAGGAGGATCAGAGGAGCATCAGAGGAGCATCAGAGGAGGATCAGAGGAGCATCAGAGGAGCATCAGAGGAGCATCAGAGGAGCATCAGAGGAGCATCAGAGGAGCATCAGAGGAGCATCAGAGGAGCATCAGATGAGGATCAGAGGAGCATCAGAGGAGCATCAGAGGAGCCTCAGAGGAGCATCAGAGGAGCATCAGAGGAGCATCAGAGGAACAGCAGAGGAACAGCAGAGGAGCATCACAGGAGCATCAGAGGAGCATCACAGGAGCATCACAAGAGCATCAGAGGAGCATCAGAGGAGCATCAGAGGAGTATCAGAAGAGAAACAGAGGAGCCTCAGAGGACCCTCAGAGGAGCATCAGAGGAGCATCAGAGGAGCATCAGAGGAGCATCAGAGGAGCATCAGAGGAGCATCAGAGGAGGATCAGAGGAGCATCAGAGGAGCATCAGAGGAGCATCAGAGGAGGATCACAGGAGCATCAGAGGAGCATCACAGGAGCATCAGAGGAGCATCAGAGGAGCATCAGAGGAGCATCAGAGGAACCTCAGAGGAGCATCAGAGGAGCATCAGAGGAGCATCAGAGGAGCATCAGAGGAGCATCAGAGGAGCCTCAGAGGAGCATCAGAGGAGCATCAGAGGAGCATCAGAGGAGCATCAGAGGAGCATCAGAGGAGCATCAGAGGAGCCTCAGAGGAGCCTCAGAGGAGCCTCAGAGGAGCATCAGAGGAGCATCAGAGGAGCATCAGAGAAGCATCAGAGGAGCATCAGAAGAGCATCAGTGGAGCATCAGAGGAGCATCAGAGGAGCATCAGGGGAGCATCAGAGGAGCAACAGAGGAGCATCAGAGGAGCATAAGAGGAGCATCAGAGGAGCATCAGAGGAGCATCAGAGGAGCATCAGAGGAGCATCAGTGGAGCATCAGAGGAGCATCAGAGGAACATCAGAGGAGCATCAGAGGAGCATCAGAGGAGCATCAGAGGAGCAGGAGCAGGAGCAGGAGCAGGAGCAGGAGCAGGAGCAGGAGCAGGAGCAGGAGCAGGAGCAGGAGCAGGAGCAGGAGCAGGAGCATCAGAGGAGCATCAGATGAGCAGGAGCAGGAGCAGGAGCAGGAGCAGGAGCATCAGAGGAGTATCAGAGGAGCATCAGTGGAGCAGGAACAGGAGCAGGAGCATCAGAGGAGCATCAGAGGAGCATCAGAGGAGCATCAGAGGAGCATCAGAGGAGCATCAGAGGAGCATCAGAGGAGCATCAGAGGAGCCCCAGAGGAGCCTCAGAGGAGCCTCAGAGGAGCATCAGTGGAGCATCAGAGGAGCATCAGAGGAGCATCAGAGGAGCATCAGAGGAGCCTCAGAGGAGCATCAGAGGAGCATCAGAGGAGCATCAGAGGAGCATCAGAGGAGCATCAGAGGAGCATCAGAGGAGCATCAGAGGAGCATCAGAGGATCATCAGAGGAGCAACAGAGGAGCATCAGAGGAGCATCAGAAGAGCATCAGAGGAGCATCAGAGGAGGATCAGAAGAGCATCAGAGGAGCATCAGAGGAGCATCAGAGGAGCATCAGAGGAGCATCAGAGGAGGATCAGAGGGGGATCAGAGGAGCATCAGAGGAGCATCAGAGGAGCATCAGAGGAGCATCAGAGGAGCATCAGAGGAGCATCAGAGGAGCATCAAAGGAGCATCAGAGGAGCATCACAGGAGCATCAGAGGAGCATCATTGGAGCATCATTGGAGCATCAGAGGAGCATCAGAGGAGCATCAGAGGAGCATCAGAGGAGCATCAGAGGAGCATCAGAGGTGCATCAGAGGAGCATCGGAGGAGCATCTGAGGAGCATCAGAGGAGTATCAGAGGAGCATCAGAGGAGCATCAGAGGTGCATCAGAGGAGCATTAGAGGTGCAGGAGCAGGAGCAGGAGCAGGAACAGGAGCAGGAGCAGGAGCAGGAGCAGGAGCAGGAGCAGGAGCAGGAGAAGGAGCAGGAGCAGGAGCAGGAGCAGGAGCAGGAGCAGGAGCAGGAGCAGGAGCAGGAGCAGGAGCAGGAGCAGGAGCAGGAGCAGGAGCAGGAGCATCAGAGGAGCATAGGAGGAGCATCAGAGGAGCATCAGAGGAGCATCAGAGGAGCATCGGAGGAGCATCAGAGGAGGATCAGAGGAGCATCAGAGGAGCATCAGAGGAGCATCAGAGGAGCATCAGAGGAGCATCAGAGGAGCATCAGAGGAGCATCAGAGGAGCATCAGAGGAGCATCAGAGGAGCATCAGAGGAGCATCAGAGGAGCATCAGAGGAGCATCAGAGAAGCATCAGAGGAGCATCAGAGGAGCATCAGAGGAGCATCAGAGAAGCATCAGAGGAGCATCAGAGGAGGATCAGAGGAGCATCAGAGGAGCATCAGAGGAGCCTCAGAGGAGCATCAGAGGAGCATCAGAGGAGCAACAGAGGAGCATCAGAGGAGCAGCACAGGAGCCTCAGAGGAGGATCACAGGAGCATCAGAGGAGCATCAGAGGAGCATCAGAGGAGCATCAGAGGAGCATCAGAGGAGCATCAGAGGAGCATCAGAGGAGCATCAGAGGAGGATCAGAGGAGCATCAGAGGAGCATCAGAGGAGCATCAGAGGAGCATCAGAGGAGCATCAGAGGAGCATCAGAGGAGCATCAGAGGAGCATCAGAGGAGCCTCAGAGGAGCAACAGAGGAGCATCAGAGCAGCATCAGAGGAGCATCAGAGGAGCATCAGAGGAGCATCAGAGGAGCATCAGAGGAGCCTCAGAGGAGCCTCAGAGGAGCATCAGAGGAGCATCAGAGGAGCATCATAGGAGCATCAGAGGAGCATCAGAAGAGCATCAGTGGAGCATCAGAGGAGCATCAGAGGAGCATCAGGGGAGCATCAGAGGAGCAACAGAGGAGCATCAGAGGAGCATCAGAGGAGCATCAGAGGTGCATCAGAGGAGCACCAGAGGAGCATCAGAGGAGCATCAGTGGAGCATCAGAGGAGCATCAGAGGAACATCAGAGGAGCATCAGAGGAGCATCAGAGGAGCATCAGAGGAGCAGGAGCAGGAGCAGGAGCAGGAGCAGGAGCAGGAGCAGGAGCAGGAGCAGGAGCAGGAGCAGGTGCAGGAGCATCAGAGGAGCATCAGATGAGCAGGAGCAGGAGCAGGAGCAGGAGCAGGAGCATCAGAGGAGTATCAGAGGAGCATCAGTGGAGCAGGAGCAGGAGCAGGAGCATCAGAGGAGCATCAGAGGAGCATCAGAGGAGCATCAGAGGAGCATCAGAGGAGCATCAGAGGAGCATCAGAGGAGCATCAGAGGAGCCCCAGAGGAGCCTCAGAGGAGCCTCAGAGGAGCATCAGAGGAGCATCAGAGGAGCCCCAGAGGAGCCTCAGAGGAGCCTCAGAGGAGCATCAGAGGAGCATCAGAGGAGCATCAGAGGAGCATCAGAGGAGCATCAGAGGAGCCTCAGAGGAGCATCAGAGGAGCATCAGAGGAGCATCAGAGGAGCATCAGAGGAGCATCAGAGGAGCATCAGAGGAGCATCAGAGGAGCATCAGAGGATCATCAGAGGAGCAACAGAGGAGCATCAGAGGAGCATCAGAGGAGCATCAGAGGAGCATCAGAGGAGGATCAGAAGAGCATCAGAGGAGCATCAGAGGAGCATCAGAGGAGCATCAGAGGAGCATCAGAGGACATCAAAGGAGCATCAGAGGAGCATCACAGGAGCATCAGAGGAGCATCATTGGAGCATCATTGGAGCATCAGAGGAGCATCAGAGGAGCATCAGAGGAGCATCAGAGGAGCAACAGAGGAGCATCAGAGGAGCATCAGAGGAGCATCAGAGGAGCATCAGAGGTGCATCAGAGGAGCATCTGAGGAGCATCAGAGGAGCATCAGAGGAGCATCAGAGGAGCATCAGAGGTGCATCAGAGGAGCATCTGAGGAGCATCAGAGGAGCATCAGAGGAGCATCAGAGGAGCATCAGAGGTGCATCAGAGGAGCATCGAGCAGGAGCAGGAGCATCAGAGGTGCAGGAGCAGGAGCCGGAGCAGGAGCAGGAGCAGGAGCAGGAGCAGGAGCAGGAGCAGTAGCAGGAGCAGGAGCAGGGGCAGGAGCAGGAGCAGGAGCAGGAGCAGGAGCAGGAGCAGGAGCAGGAGCAGGAGCAGGAGCAGGAGCAGGAGCAGGAGCAGGAGCAGGAGCAGGAGCAGGAGCAGGAGCAGGAGCAGGAGCAGGAGCAGGAGCATCAGAGGAGCATCAGAGGAGCATCAGAGGAACATCAGAGGAGCATCAGAGGAGCATCAGAGGAGCATCAGAGGAGCATCAGAGGAGCATCAGAGGAGCATCAGAGGAGAATCAGAGAAGCATCACAGGAGCATCACAGGAGCATCAGAGGAGCATCAGTGGAGCATCAGAGGAGGATCAGAGGATCATCAGAGGAGCATCAGAGGAGCATCAGAGGAGCATCAGCGGAGCATCAGAGGAGAATCAGAGGAGCATCAGAGGAGCATCACAGAGGCATCAGAGGAGCAACAGAGGAGCATCAGACGAGCATCAGATGAGCATCTAAGGAGCATCAGAGGAGTATCAGAGGAGCATCAGAGGAGCATCAGAGGTGCATCAGATAAGCATCAGAGGTGCAGGAGCAGGAGCAGGAGCAGGAGCAGGAGCAGGAGCAGGAGCAGGAGCAGGAGCATCAGAGGAGCATCAGAGGAGCATCAGAGGAGCATCAGAGGAGGATCAGAGGAGCATCAGAGGAGCATCAGAGGAGGATCAGAGGAGCATCAGAGGAGCATCAGAGGAGCATCAGAGGAGCATCAGAGGAGCATCAGAGGAGCATCAGAGGAGCATCAGAGGAGCATCAGAGGAGCATCAGATGAGGATCAGAGGAGCATCAGAGGAGCATCAGAGGAGCCTCAGAGGAGCATCAGAGGAGCATCAGAGGAGCATCAGAGGAACAGCAGAGGAACAGCAGAGGAGCATCACAGGAGCATCAGAGGAGCATCACAGGAGCATCACAAGAGCATCAGAGGAGCATCAGAGGAGCATCAGAGGAGTATCAGAAGAGAAACAGAGGAGCCTCAGAGGAGCCTCAGAGGAGCATCAGAGGAGCATCAGAGGAGCATCAGAGGAGCATCAGAGGAGCATCAGAGGAGCATCAGAGGAGCATCAGAGGAGGATCAGAGGAGCATCAGAGGAGCATCAGAGGAGCATCAGAGGAGGATCACAGGAGCATCAGAGGAGCATCACAGGAGCATCAGAGGAGCATCAGAGGAGCATCAGAGGAGCATCAGAGGAGCATCAGAGGAACCTCAGAGGAGCATCAGAGGAGCATCAGAGGAGCATCAGAGGAGCATCAGAGGAGCATCAGAGGAGCCTCAGAGGAGCATCAGAGGAGCATCAGAGGAGCATCAGAGGAGCATCAGAGGAGCATCAGAGGAGCATCAGAGAAGCATCAGAGGAGCATCAGAAGAGCATCAGTGGAGCATCAGAGGAGCATCAGAGGAGCATCAGGGGAGCATCAGAGGAGCAACAGAGGAGCATCAGAGGAGCATAAGAGGAGCATCAGAGGAGCATCAGAGGAGCATCAGAGGAGCATCAGAGGAGCATCAGTGGAGCATCAGAGGAGCATCAGAGGAACATCAGAGGAGCATCAGAGGAGCATCAGAGGAGCATCAGAGGAGCAGGAGCAGGAGCAGGAGCAGGAGCAGGAGCAGGAGCAGGAGCAGGAGCAGGAGCAGGAGCAGGAGCAGGAGCAGGAGCAGGAGCATCAGAGGAGCATCAGATGAGCAGGAGCAGGAGCAGGAGCAGGAGCAGGAGCATCAGAGGAGTATCAGAGGAGCATCAGTGGAGCAGGAACAGGAGCAGGAGCATCAGAGGAGCATCAGAGGAGCATCAGAGGAGCATCAGAGGAGCATCAGAGGAGCATCAGAGGAGCATCAGAGGAGCATCAGAGGAGCCCCAGAGGAGCCTCAGAGGAGCCTCAGAGGAGCATCAGTGGAGCATCAGAGGAGCATCAGAGGAGCATCAGAGGAGCATCAGAGGAGCCTCAGAGGAGCATCAGAGGAGCATCAGAGGAGCATCAGAGGAGCATCAGAGGAGCATCAGAGGAGCATCAGAGGAGCATCAGAGGAGCATCAGAGGATCATCAGAGGAGCAACAGAGGAGCATCAGAGGAGCATCAGAAGAGCATCAGAGGAGCATCAGAGGAGGATCAGAAGAGCATCAGAGGAGCATCAGAGGAGCATCAGAGGAGCATCAGAGGAGCATCAGAGGAGGATCAGAGGGGGATCAGAGGAGCATCAGAGGAGCATCAGAGGAGCATCAGAGGAGCATCAGAGGAGCATCAGAGGAGCATCAGAGGAGCATCAAAGGAGCATCAGAGGAGCTTCACAGGAGCATCAGAGGAGCATCATTGGAGCATCATTGGAGCATCAGAGGAGCATCAGAGGAGCATCAGAGGAGCATCAGAGGAGCATCAGAGGAGCATCAGAGGAGCATCAGAGGTGCATCAGAGGAGCATCTGAGGAGCATCAGAGGAGCATCAGAGGAGCATCAGAGGAGCATCAGAGGTGCATCAGAGGAGCATCTGAGGAGCATCAGAGGAGCATCAGAGGAGCATCAGAGGAGCATCAGAGGTGCATCAGAGGAGCATCGTGCAGGAGCAGGAGCATCAGAGGTGCAGGAGCAGGAGCCGGAGCAGGAGCAGGAGCAGGAGCAGGAGCAGGAGCAGGAGCAGTAGCAGGAGCAGGAGCAGGGGCAGGAGCAGGAGCAAGAGCAGGAGCAGGAGCAGGAGCAGGAGCAGGAGCAGGAGCATCAGAGGAGCATCAGAGGAGCATCAGAGGAGCATCGAGCAGGAGCAGGAGCATCAGAGGTGCAGGAGCAGGAGCCGGAGCAGGAGCAGGAGCAGGAGCAGGAGCAGGAGCAGTAGCAGGAGCAGGAGCAGGGGCAGGAGCAGGAGCAGGAGCAGGAGCAGGAGCAGGAGCAGGAGCAGGAGCAGGAGCAGGAGCAGGAGCATCAGAGGAGCATCAGAGGTGCATCAGAGGAGCATCGAGCAGGAGCAGGAGCATCAGAGGTGCAGGAGCAGGAGCCGGAGCAGGAGCAGGAGCAGGAGCAGGAGCAGGAGCAGGAGCAGTAGCAGGAGCAGGAGCAGGGGCAGGAGCAGGAGCAGGAGCAGGAGCAGGAGCAGGAGCAGGAGTAGGAGCAGGAGCAGGAGCAGGAGCAGGAGCAGGAGCAGGAGCAGGAGCAGGAGCAGGAGCAGGAGCATCAGAGGAGCATCAGAGGAGCATCAGAGGAACATCAGAGGAGCATCAGAGGAGCATCAGAGGAACATCAGAGGAGCATCAGAGGAGCATCAGAGGAGCATCAGAGGAGCATCAGAGGAGAATCAGAGAAGCATCACAGGAGCATCACAGGAGCATCAGAGGAGCATCAGTGGAGCATCAGAGGAGGATCAGAGGATCATCAGAGGAGCATCAGAGGAGCATCAGAGGAGCATCAGCGGAGCATCAGAGGAGAATCAGAGGAGCATCAGAGGAGCATCACAGAGGCATCAGAGGAGCAACAGAGGAGCATCAGAGGAGCATCAGAGGAGCATCTAAGGAGCATCAGAGGAGTATCAGAGGAGCATCAGAGGAGCATCAGAGGTGCATCAGAGGAGCATCAGAGCTGCAGGAGCAGGAGCAGGAGCAGGAGCAGGAGCAGGAGCAGGAGCAGGAGCAGGAGCAGGAGCAGGAGCAGGAGCAGGAGCAGGAGCAGGAGCAGGAGCAGGAGCAGGAGCAGGAGCAGGAGAAGGAGCAGGAGCATCAGAGGAGCATCAGAGGAGCATCAGAGGAGCATCAGAGGAGCATCAGAGGAGCATCAGAGGAGCATCAGAGGAGGATCAGAGGAGCATCAGAGGAGCATCAGAGGAGCATCAGAGGAGCATCAGAGGAGCCCCAGAGGAGCCTCAGAGGAGCCTCAGAGGAGCATCAGTGGAGCATCAGAGGAGCATCAGAGGAGCATCAGAGGAGCATCAGAGGAGCCTCAGAGGAGCATCAGAGGAGCATCAGAGGAGCATCAGAGGAGCATCAGAGGAGCATCAGAGGAGCATCAGAGGAGCATCAGAGGAGCATCAGAGGATCATCAGAGGAGCAACAGAGGAGCATCAGAGGAGCATCAGAAGAGCATCAGAGGAGCATCAGAGGAGGATCAGAAGAGCATCAGAGGAGCATCAGAGGAGCATCAGAGGAGCATCAGAGGAGCATCAGAGGAGGATCAGAGGGGGATCAGAGGAGCATCAGAGGAGCATCAGAGGAGCATCAGAGGAGCATCAGAGGAGCATCAGAGGAGCATCAGAGGAGCATCAAAGGAGCATCAGAGGAGCATCAGAGGAGCATCAGAGGAGCATCAGAGGAGCATCAGAGGAGCCTCAGAGGAGCATCAGAGGAGCATCAGAGGAGCATCAGAGGAGCATCAGAGGAGCATCAGAGGAGCATCAGAGGAGCATCAGAGGAGCATCAGAGGAGCATCAGAGGAGCATCAGAGGAGCATCAAAGGAGCATCAGAGGAGCATCAGAGGAGCAGGAGCAGGAGCAGGAGCAGGAGCAGGAGCAGGAGCAGGAGCAGGAGCAGGAGCAGGAGCAGGAGCAGGAGCAGGAGCATCAGAGGAGCATCAGATGAGCAGGAGCAGGAGCAGGAGCAGGAGCAGGAGCATCAGAGGAGTATCAGAGGAGCATCAGTGGAGCAGGAACAGGAGCAGGAGCATCAGAGGAGCATCAGAGGAGCATCAGAGGAGCATCAGAGGAGCATCAGAGGTGCATCAGAGGAGCATCTGAGGAGCATCAGAGGAGCATCAGACGAGCATCAGAGGAGCATCAGAGGTGCATCAGAGGAGCATCTGAGGAGCATCAGAGGAGCATCAGAGGAGCATCAGAGGAGCCCCAGAGGAGCCTCAGAGGAGCCTCAGAGGAGCATCAGTGGAGCATCAGAGGAGCATCGTGCAGGAACAGGAGCATCAGAGGTGCAGGAGCAGGAGCCGGAGCAGGAGCAGGAGCAGGAGCAGGAGCAGGAGCAGGAGCAGTAGCAGGAGCAGGAGCAGGGGCAGGAGCAGGAGCAAGAGCAGGAGCAGGAGCAGGAGCAGGAGCAGGAGCAGGAGCAGGAGCAGGAGCAGGAGCAGGAGCAGGAGCAGGAGCAGGAGCATCAGAGGAGCATCAGAGGAGCATCAGAGGAGCATCGAGCAGGAGCAGGAGCATCAGAGGTGCAGGAGCAGGAGCCGGAGCAGGAGCAGGAGCAGGAGCAGGAGCAGGAGCAGTAGCAGGAGCAGGAGCAGGGGCAGGAGCAGGAGCAGGAGCAGGAGCAGGAGCAGGAGCAGGAGCAGGAGCAGGAGCAGGAGCAGGAGCATCAGAGGAGCATCAGAGGTGCATCAGAGGAGCATCGAGCAGGAGCAGGAGCATCAGAGGTGCAGGAGCAGGAGCCGGAGCAGGAGCAGGAGCAGGAGCAGGAGCAGGAGCAGGAGCAGTAGCAGGAGCAGGAGCAGGGGCAGGAGCAGGAGCAGGAGCAGGAGCAGGAGCAGGAGCAGGAGTAGGAGCAGGAGCAGGAGCAGGAGCAGGAGCAGGAGCAGGAGCAGGAGCAGGAGCAGGAGCAGGAGCATCAGAGGAGCATCAGAGGAGCATCAGAGGAACATCAGAGGAGCATCAGAGGAACATCAGAGGATAATCAGAGGAGCATCAGAGGAGCATCAGAGGAGCATCAGAGGAGAATCAGAGAAGCATCACAGGAGCATCACAGGAGCATCAGAGGAGCATCAGTGGAGCATCAGAGGAGGATCAGAGGATCATCAGAGGAGCATCAGAGGAGCATCAGAGGAGCATCAGCGGAGCATCAGAGGAGAATCAGAGGAGCATCAGAGGAGCATCACAGAGGCATCAGAGGAGCAACAGAGGAGCATCAGAGGAGCATCAGAGGAGCATCTAAGGAGCATCAGAGGAGTATCAGAGGAGCATCAGAGGAGCATCAGAGGTGCATCAGAGGAGCATCAGAGCTGCAGGAGCAGGAGCAGGAGCAGGAGCAGGAGCAGGAGCAGGAGCAGGAGCAGGAGCAGGAGCAGGAGCAGGAGCAGGAGCAGGAGCAGGAGCAGGAGCAGGAGCAGGAGCAGGAGCAGGAGCAGGAGCAGGAGCAGGAGCAGGAGCAGGAGCAGGAGCATCAGAGGAGCATCAGAGGAGCATCAGAGGAGCATCAGAGGAGCATCAGAGGAGCATCAGAGGAGCATCAGAGGAGGATCACAGGAGCATCAGAGGAGCATCACAGGAGCATCAGAGGAGCATCAGAGGAGCATCAGAGGAGCATCAGAGGAGCATAAGAGGAGCATCAGATGAGGATCAGAGGAGCATCAGAGGAGCATCAGAGGAGCCTCAGAGGAGCATCAGAGGAGCATCAGAGGAGCATCAGAGGAACAGCAGAGGAACAGCAGAGGAGCATCACAGGAGCATCAGAGGAGCATCACAGGAGCATCACAGGAGAATCAGAGGAGCATCAGAGGAGCATCAGAGGAGCATCAGAAGAGAATCAGAGGAGCCTCAGAGGAGCCTCAGAGGAGCCTCAGAGGAGCATCAGAGGAGCATCAGAGGAGCATCAGAGGAGCATCAGAGGAGCATCAGAGGAGCATCAGAGGAGGATCAGAGGAGCATCAGAGGAGCATCAGAGGAGCATCAGAGGAGGATCACAGGAGCATCAGAGGAGCATCACAGGAGCATCAGAGGAGCATCAGAGGAGCATCAGAGGAGCATCAGAGGAGCATCAGAGGAGCATCAGAGGAACAGCAGAGGAACAGCAGAGGAGCATCACAGGAGCATCAGAGGAGCATCACAGGAGCATCACAAGAGCATCAGAGGAGCATCAGAGGAGCATCAGAGGAGTATCAGAAGAGAAACAGAGGAGCCTCAGAGGAGCCTCAGAGGAGCATCAGAGGAGCATCAGAGGAGCATCAGAGGAGCATCAGAGGAGCATCAGAGGAGCATCAGAGGAGCATCAGAGGAGGATCAGAGGAGCATCAGAGGAGCATCAGAGGAGCATCAGAGGAGGATCACAGGAGCATCAGAGGAGCATCACAGGAGCATCAGAGGAGCATCAGAGGAGCATCAGAGGAGCATCAGAGGAGCATCAGAGGAACCTCAGAGGAGCATCAGAGGAGCATCAGAGGAGCATCAGAGGAGCATCAGAGGAGCATCAGAGGAGCCTCAGAGGAGCATCAGAGGAGCATCAGAGGAGCATCAGAGGAGCATCAGAGGAGCATCAGAGGAGCATCAGAGAAGCATCAGAGGAGCATCAGAAGAGCATCAGTGGAGCATCAGAGGAGCATCAGAGGAGCATCAGGGGAGCATCAGAGGAGCAACAGAGGAGCATCAGAGGAGCATAAGAGGAGCATCAGAGGAGCATCAGAGGAGCATCAGAGGAGCATCAGAGGAGCATCAGTGGAGCATCAGAGGAGCATCAGAGGAACATCAGAGGAGCATCAGAGGAGCATCAGAGGAGCATCAGAGGAGCAGGAGCAGGAGCAGGAGCAGGAGCAGGAGCAGGAGCAGGAGCAGGAGCAGGAGCAGGAGCAGGAGCAGGAGCAGGAGCAGGAGCATCAGAGGAGCATCAGATGAGCAGGAGCAGGAGCAGGAGCAGGAGCAGGAGCATCAGAGGAGTATCAGAGGAGCATCAGTGGAGCAGGAACAGGAGCAGGAGCATCAGAGGAGCATCAGAGGAGCATCAGAGGAGCATCAGAGGAGCATCAGAGGAGCATCAGAGGAGCATCAGAGGAGCATCAGAGGAGCATCAGAGGAGCCCCAGAGGAGCCTCAGAGGAGCCTCAGAGGAGCATCAGTGGAGCATCAGAGGAGCATCAGAGGAGCATCAGAGGAGCATCAGAGGAGCCTCAGAGGAGCATCAGAGGAGCATCAGAGGAGCATCAGAGGAGCATCAGAGGAGCATCAGAGGAGCATCAGAGGAGCATCAGAGGAGCATCAGAGGATCATCAGAGGAGCAACAGAGGAGCATCAGAGCAGCATCAGAAGAGCATCAGAGGAGCATCAGAGGAGGATCAGAAGAGCATCAGAGGAGCATCAGAGGAGCATCAGAGGAGCATCAGAGGAGCATCAGAGGAGGATCAGAGGGGGATCAGAGGAGCATCAGAGGAGCATCAGAGGAGCATCAGAGGAGCATCAGAGGAGCATCAGAGGAGCATCAGAGGAGCATCAAAGGAGCATCAGAGGAGCTTCACAGGAGCATCAGAGGAGCATCATTGGAGCATCATTGGAGCATCAGAGGAGCATCAGAGGAGCATCAGAGGAGCATTAGAGGAGCATCAGAGGAGCATCAGAGGAGCATCAGAGGTGCATCAGAGGAGCATCTGAGGAGCATCAGAGGAGCATCAGAGGAGCATCAGAGGAGCATCAGAGGTGCATCAGAGGAGCATCTGAGGAGCATCAGAGGAGCATCAGAGGAGCATCAGAGGAGCATCAGAGGTGCATCAGAGGAGCATCGTGCAGGAGCAGGAGCATCAGAGGTGCAGGAGCAGGAGCCGGAGCAGGAGCAGGAGCAGGAGCAGGAGCAGGAGCAGGAGCAGTAGCAGGAGCAGGAGCAGGGGCAGGAGCAGGAGCAAGAGCAGGAGCAGGAGCAGGAGCAGGAGCAGGAGCAGGAGCATCAGAGGAGCATCAGAGGAGCATCAGAGGAGCATCGAGCAGGAGCAGGAGCATCAGAGGTGCAGGAGCAGGAGCCGGAGCAGGAGCAGGAGCAGGAGCAGGAGCAGGAGCAGTAGCAGGAGCAGGAGCAGGGGCAGGAGCAGGAGCAGGAGCAGGAGCAGGAGCAGGAGCAGGAGCAGGAGCAGGAGCAGGAGCAGGAGCATCAGAGGAGCATCAGAGGTGCATCAGAGGAGCATCGAGCAGGAGCAGGAGCATCAGAGGTGCAGGAGCAGGAGCCGGAGCAGGAGCAGGAGCAGGAGCAGGAGCAGGAGCAGGAGCAGTAGCAGGAGCAGGAGCAGGGGCAGGAGCAGGAGCAGGAGCAGGAGCAGGAGCAGGAGCAGGAGTAGGAGCAGGAGCAGGAGCAGGAGCAGGAGCAGGAGCAGGAGCAGGAGCAGGAGCAGGAGCAGGAGCATCAGAGGAGCATCAGAGGAGCATCAGAGGAACATCAGAGGAGCATCAGAGGAGCATCAGAGGAACATCAGAGGAGCATCAGAGGAGCATCAGAGGAGCATCAGAGGAGCATCAGAGGAGAATCAGAGAAGCATCACAGGAGCATCACAGGAGCATCAGAGGAGCATCAGTGGAGCATCAGAGGAGGATCAGAGGATCATCAGAGGAGCATCAGAGGAGCATCAGAGGAGCATCAGCGGAGCATCAGAGGAGAATCAGAGGAGCATCAGAGGAGCATCACAGAGGCATCAGAGGAGCAACAGAGGAGCATCAGAGGAGCATCAGAGGAGCATCTAAGGAGCATCAGAGGAGTATCAGAGGAGCATCAGAGGAGCATCAGAGGTGCATCAGAGGAGCATCAGAGCTGCAGGAGCAGGAGCAGGAGCAGGAGCAGGAGCAGGAGCAGGAGCAGGAGCAGGAGCAGGAGCAGGAGCAGGAGCAGGAGCAGGAGCAGGAGCAGGAGCAGGAGCAGGAGCAGGAGCAGGAGAAGGAGCAGGAGCATCAGAGGAGCATCAGAGGAGCATCAGAGGAGCATCAGAGGAGCATCAGAGGAGCATCAGAGGAGCATCAGAGGAGGATCAGAGGAGCATCAGAGGAGCATCAGAGGAGCATCAGAGGAGCATCAGAGGAGCCCCAGAGGAGCCTCAGAGGAGCCTCAGAGGAGCATCAGTGGAGCATCAGAGGAGCATCAGAGGAGCATCAGAGGAGCATCAGAGGAGCCTCAGAGGAGCATCAGAGGAGCATCAGAGGAGCATCAGAGGAGCATCAGAGGAGAATCAGAGGAGCATCAGAGGAGCATCAGAGGAGCATCAGAGGATCATCAGAGGAGCAACAGAGGAGCATCAGAGGAGCATCAGAAGAACATCAGAGGAGCATCAGAGGAGGATCAGAAGAGCATCAGAGGAGCATCAGAGGAGCATCAGAGGAGCATCAGAGGAGCATCAGAGGAGGATCAGAGGGGGATCAGAGGAGCATCAGAGGAGCATCAGAGGAGCATCAGAGGAGCATCAGAGGAGCATCAGAGGAGCATCAGAGGAGCATCAAAGGAGCATCAGAGGAGCATCAGAGGAGCATCAGAGGAGCATCAGAGGAGCATCAGAGGAGCCTCAGAGGAGCATCAGAGGAGCATCAGAGGAGCATCAGAGGAGCATCAGAGGAGCATCAGAGGAGCATCAGAGGAGCATCAGAGGAGCATCAGAGGAGCATCAGAGGAGCATCAGAGGAGCATCAGAGGAGCATCAAAGGAGCATCAGAGGAGCATCAGAGGAGCAGGAGCAGGAGCAGGAGCAGGAGCAGGAGCAGGAGCAGGAGCAGGAGCAGGAGCAGGAGCAGGAGCAGGAGCAGGAGCAGGAGCAGGAGCATCAGAGGAGCATCAGATGAGCAGGAGCAGGAGCAGGAGCAGGAGCAGGAGCATCAGAGGAGTATCAGAGGAGCATCAGTGGAGCAGGAACAGGAGCAGGAGCATCAGAGGAGCATCAGAGGAGCATCAGAGGAGCATCAGAGGAGCATCAGAGGTGCATCAGAGGAGCATCTGAGGAGCATCAGAGGAGCATCAGACGAGCATCAGAGGAGCATCAGAGGTGCATCAGAGGAGCATCTGAGGAGCATCAGAGGAGCATCAGAGGAGCATCAGAGGAGCCCCAGAGGAGCCTCAGAGGAGCCTCAGAGGAGCATCAGTGGAGCATCAGAGGAGCATCGTGCAGGAACAGGAGCATCAGAGGTGCAGGAGCAGGAGCCGGAGCAGGAGCAGGAGCAGGAGCAGGAGCAGGAGCAGGAGCAGTAGCAGGAGCAGGAGCAGGGGCAGGAGCAGGAGCAAGAGCAGGAGCAGGAGCAGGAGCAGGAGCAGGAGCAGGAGCAGGAGCAGGAGCAGGAGCAGGAGCAGGAGCAGGAGCAGGAGCATCAGAGGAGCATCAGAGGAGCATCAGAGGAGCATCGAGCAGGAGCAGGAGCATCAGAGGTGCAGGAGCAGGAGCCGGAGCAGGAGCAGGAGCAGGAGCAGGAGCAGGAGCAGTAGCAGGAGCAGGAGCAGGGGCAGGAGCAGGAGCAGGAGCAGGAGCAGGAGCAGGAGCAGGAGCAGGAGCAGGAGCAGGAGCAGGAGCATCAGAGGAGCATCAGAGGTGCATCAGAGGAGCATCGAGCAGGAGCAGGAGCATCAGAGGTGCAGGAGCAGGAGCCGGAGCAGGAGCAGGAGCAGGAGCAGGAGCAGGAGCAGGAGCAGTAGCAGGAGCAGGAGCAGGGGCAGGAGCAGGAGCAGGAGCAGGAGCAGGAGCAGGAGCAGGAGTAGGAGCAGGAGCAGGAGCAGGAGCAGGAGCAGGAGCAGGAGCAGGAGCAGGAGCAGGAGCAGGAGCATCAGAGGAGCATCAGAGGAGCATCAGAGGAACATCAGAGGAGCATCAGAGGAACATCAGAGGATCATCAGAGGAGCATCAGAGGAGCATCAGAGGAGCATCAGAGGAGAATCAGAGAAGCATCACAGGAGCATCACAGGAGCATCAGAGGAGCATCAGTGGAGCATCAGAGGAGGATCAGAGGATCATCAGAGGAGCATCAGAGGAGCATCAGAGGAGCATCAGCGGAGCATCAGAGGAGAATCAGAGGAGCATCAGAGGAGCATCACAGAGGCATCAGAGGAGCAACAGAGGAGCATCAGAGGAGCATCAGAGGAGCATCTAAGGAGCATCAGAGGAGTATCAGAGGAGCATCAGAGGAGCATCAGAGGTGCATCAGAGGAGCATCAGAGCTGCAGGAGCAGGAGCAGGAGCAGGAGCAGGAGCAGGAGCAGGAGCAGGAGCAGGAGCAGGAGCAGGAGCAGGAGCAGGAGCAGGAGCAGGAGCAGGAGCAGGAGCAGGAGCAGGAGCAGGAGCAGGAGCAGGAGCAGGAGCAGGAGCAGGAGCAGGAGCAGGAGCAGGAGCATCAGAGGAGCATCAGAGGAGCATCAGAGGAGCATCAGAGGAGCATCAGAGGAGCATCAGAGGAGCATCAGAGGAGGATCACAGGAGCATCAGAGGAGCATCACAGGAGCATCAGAGGAGCATCAGAGGAGCATCAGAGGAGCATCAGCGGAGCATAAGAGGAGCATCAGATGAGGATCAGAGGAGCATCAGAGGAGCATCAGAGGAGCCTCAGAGGAGCATCAGAGGAGCATCAGAGGAGCATCAGAGGAACAGCAGAGGAACAGCAGAGGAGCATCACAGGAGCATCAGAGGAGCATCACAGGAGCATCACAGGAGAATCAGAGGAGCATCAGAGGAGCATCAGAGGAGCATCAGAAGAGAATCAGAGGAGCCTCAGAGGAGCCTCAGAGGAGCCTCAGAGGAGCATCAGAGGAGCATCAGAGGAGCATCAGAGGAGCATCAGAGGAGCATCAGAGGAGCATCAGAGGAGGATCAGAGGAGCATCAGAGGAGCATCAGAGGAGCATCAGAGGAGGATCACAGGAGCATCAGAGGAGCATCACAGGAGCATCAGAGGAGCATCAGAGGAGCATCAGAGGAGCATCAGAGGAGCATCAGAGGAGCCTCAGAGGAGCATCAGAGGAGCATCAGAGGAGCATCAGAGGAGCATCAGAGGAGCATCAGAGGAGCATCAGAGGAGCATCAGAGGAGCATCAGAGGAGCATCAGAGTAGCATCAGAGTAGCATCAGAGGAGCATCAGAGGAGCATCAGAGGAGCATCAGAGGAGCATCAGATGAGCATCAGAGGAGGATCAGAGGAGCATAAGAGGAGCATCAGAGGAGCATCAGAGGAGCATCAGAGGAGAATCAGAGGAGCATCAGATGAGCATCAGAGGAGCAGCAGAGGAGCATCAGAGGAGCATCACAGGAGCATCAGAGGAGCATCAGAGGAGCATCAGAGGAGCATCAGAGGAGCATCAGAGGTGGATCAGAGGAGCATCAGAGGAGCATCAGAGGAGCATCAGAGGAGAATCAGAGGAGCATCAGATGAGCATCAGAGGAGCATCAGACGAGCATCAGAGGAGCATCAGAGGAGCATCAGATGAGCATCAGAGGAGGATCAGAGGAGCATAAGAGGAGCATCAGAGGAGCATCAGAGGAGCATCAGAGGAGAATCAGAGGAGCATCAGATGAGCATCAGAGGAGCAGCAGAGGGGCATCAGAGGAGCATCACAGGAGCATCAGAGGAGCATCAGAGGAGCATCAGAGGAGCATCAGAGGAGCATCAGAGGTGGATCAGAGGAGCATCAGAGGAGCATCAGAGGAGCATCAGAGGAGAATCAGAGGAGCATCAGATGAGCATCAGAGGAGCAGCAGAGGAGCATCAGAGGAGCATCACAGGAGCATGAGAGGAGCATCAGAGGAGTATCAGACGAGCATCAGAGGAGCATCAGAGGAGCATCAGAGGAGCATCAGAGGAGCCTCAGAGGAGCATCAGAGGAGCATCAGAGGAGCATCAGAGGAGCATCAGAGGAGCATCAGAGGAGCATCAGAGGAGCATCAGAGGAGCATCAGAGGAGCATCAGAGGAGCATCAGAGGAGCATCAGAGGAGAATCAGATCAGCATCAGAGGAGCATCAGAGGAGCATCAGAGGAGCATCACAGGAGCATCAGAGGAGCATCAGAGGAGCATCAGAGGAGCCTCAGAGGAGCCTCAGAGGAGCCTCAGAGGAGCATCAGAGGAGCATCAGAGGAGCATCAGAGGAGCATCAGAGGAGCATCAGAGGAGGATCAGAGGAGCATCAGAGGAGCATCAGAGGAGCATCAGAGGAGCATCAGAGGAGCATCAGAGGATTATCAGAGGAGGATCAGAGGAGCATCAGAGGACCATCAGAGGACCATCAGAGGAGCATCAGAGGAGCATCAGAGGAGCATCAGAGGAGCATCAGAGGAGCAGGAGCAGGAGCAGGAGCAGGAGCAGGAGCAGGAGCATCAGAGGTCATCAGAGGAGCATCAGAGGAGCAGGAGCAGGAGCAGGAGCATCAGAGGAGCATCAGAGGAGCATCAGTGGAGCGTCAGAGGAGCATCAGAGGAGCATCAGAGAAGCATCAGAGGAGCATCAGAGGAGCATCAGAGGAGCATCAGTGGAGCATCAGAGGAGCATCAGTGGAGCATCAGAGGAGGATCAGAGGAGCATCAGAGGAGCATCAGAGGAGCATCAGAGGAGCATCAGAGGAGCATCAGAGGAGCATCAGAGGAGCATCAGAGGAGCCTCAGAGGAGCCTCAGAGGAGCATCAGAGGAGCATCAGAGGAGCATCAGAGGAGCATCAGAGGAGCATCAGAGGAGCATCAGAGGAGCATCAGAGGAGGATCAGAGGAGCATCAGAGGAGCATCAGAGGAGCAGGAGTAGGAGCATGAGCATCAGAGGAGCATCAGAGGAGCATCAGAGGAGCATCAGAGGAGCATCAGAGGAGCATCAGAGGAGCATCTGAGGAGCATCAGAGGAATATCAGAGGAGCATCAGAGGAGCATCTGAGGTGCATCAGGGGAGCATCAGAGGAGCATCAGAGGAGCATCAGAGGAGCATCAGAGGAGCATCTGAGGAGCATCAGAGGAGTATCAGAGGAGCATCAGAGGAGCATCAGAGGTGCATCAGAGGAGCATCAGAGGAGCATCAGAGGAGCATCTGAGGAGCATCAGAGGAGTATCAGAGGTGCATCAGAGGAGCATCAGAGGTGCAGGAGCAGGAGCAGGAGCAGGAACAGGAGCAGGAGCAGTAGCAGGAGCAGGAGCAGGAGCAGGAGCAGGAGCAGGAGCATCAGAGGAGCATAGGAGGAGCATCAGAGGAGCATCAGAGGAGCATCAGAGGAGTATCAGAGGTGCATCAGAGGAGCATCAGAGGTGCAGGAGCAGGAGCAGGAGCAGGAGCAGGAGCAGGAGCAGGAGCAGGAGCAGGAGCAGGAGCAGGAGCAGGAGCAGGAGCAGGAGCAGGAGCAGGAGCAGGAGCAGGAGCATCAGAGGAGCATAGGAGGAGCATCAGAGTTGGGGAATCAGAGGCGGGGAATCAGATATGGGGAAACAGAGGCGGGGAATCAGAGGCCGGGAATCAGATATGGGGATACAGAGGCGGGGAATCCGAGGCGGGGAAACAGAGGCGGGGAATCAGATATGGGGAATCAGAGGTGGGGAATCAGAGGTTGGGAATCAGAGGCAGGGAATCAGAGGCTTGGAATCAGATGCAGGGAATCAGATGCGGGGAATCAGAGGCGGGGAATCAGAGCTGGGGAATCAGAGGTGGGGAATCAGATTTGGGGAATCTGAGGCGGGGACTTAGATATTGGGAAACAGAGGCGGGGAATCAGAGGCGGGGAAACCCAGGCGGGGAATCAGAAATGGGGAATCAGAGGTGGGGAATCAGAGGCAAGGAATCAGATGTGCGGAATCAGAGATGGGGAATCAGAGGCAGGGAATCAGAATCAGAAGCAGGGAATCAGAGGCCGGGAATCAGAGGCCGGAATCAGATGCTGGGAATCAGAGGCCTGGAATCAGAGGCGGGGAATCAGAGGCAGGGAATCACATGCGGGGAATCAGAGGCGGGGAATCAGAGCTGGGGAATCAGAGGCGGGGTATTAGAGTTGGGGAATCAGAGGCGGGGAATCAGATATGGGGAAACAGAGGTGGGGAATCAGAGGCGGGGAAACAGAGGCAGGGAATCAGATATGGGGAATCAGAGGCGGGGAATCAGAGGTGGGGAATCATAGGCAGGGAATCGGATGTGCGGAATCAGAGATGGGGAATCAGAGGCCGGGAATCAGAGGTGGTGAATCAGAGATGGGGAATCAGAGGCGGGGAATCAGAGGCAGGGAATCAGACGCGGGGAATCAGAGGTGGGCAATCAGAGGCGGGGAATCAGATATGGGGAATCAGAGGCGGGGAATCAGAGGCGGGGAAACAGAGGCGGGGAATCAGATATGGGGAATCAGAGGTGGGGCATCAGAGGTTGTGAATCACAGATGGGGAATCAGAGGCGGGGAATCAGAGGCAGGGAATCAGACGCGGGGAATCAGAGGCGGGGATTCAGAGCTGGGGAATCAGAGGCAGGGAATCAGACACGGGGAATCAGAGGCGGGGAATCAGAGGCGGGGAATCAGAGGCGGGGAATCAGAGGCAGGGAATCGGATGCCGGGAATCAGAGGCGGGAAATCAGAGCTGGGGAATCAGAGGCGGGGAATCAGAGTTGGGGAATCAGAGGGGGCGAAGCAGATATGGGGAAATAGAGGCGGGGAATCAGATATGGGGAATCAGAGGCGGGGAATCAGATATGGGGAATCAGAGGCTGGGAATCAGAGGGGGGGAAACAGAGGCGGGGAATAAGATATGGGGAATCAGATGTGGGGAATCAGGGGCGGGGAATCAGTGGCAGGGAATCAGAGGCGGGGAATCAGAGGCGGGGAATCAAAGGAAGGGAATCAGACACGGGGAATCAGAGGTGGGGAATCAGAGATGGGGAATCAGAGGCGGGGAATCACAGGCAGGGAATCAGACGCGGGGAATCAGAGGCGGGGAATCAGAGCTGGGGAATCAGAGGTGGGGAATCAGAGTCGGGGAGTCAGAGGCAGGGAATCGGTTGTGCGGAATCAGAGATGGGGAATCAGATGTGGGGAATCAGAGGCAGTGAATCAGAGATGGGGAATCAGAGGCGGGGAATCAGAGGCAAGAAATCAGACGGGGATTCAGAGGCTGGGAATCAGACGGGGGGAATCAAAGGCGGGGAATCAGAGCTGGTGAATCAGAGGCAGGGAATCAGAGTTGGGGATTCAGAGGCGGGGAATCAGATATGGGGAAACAGAGGCAGGGAATGAGAGGCGGGCAAGCAGAGGCGGGGAATTAGATATGGGGAATCAGAGGTGGGGAATCAGAGGTGGTGAATCAGAGATGGGGAATCACAGGCGGGGAATCAGAGGCAGCGAATAGAACGCGGGAAATCAGAGGCAGGGAATCAGAGCTGGGGAATCAGAGGCGGGGAATCAGAGGCGGGGAATCAGACATGGGGAATCGGATGCGGGGAATCAGAGGCGGGGAATCAGAGCTGGGGAATCAGAGGCGGGGAATCAGAGTTGGGGCATCAGAGGTGGGGAATTAGATATGGGGAAACAGAGGCGGGGAATCAGAGGCGGGGAAACAGAGGCGGGGAATCAGATATGGGGAATCAGAGGTGGGGAATCAGAGGCAGGGAATCAGATGTGCGGAATCAGAGATGGGGAATCAGAGGCAGGGAATCAGAATCAGAAGCGGGGAATCAGAGGCCGGGAATCAGAGGCCGGGAATCAGATGCTGGGAATAAGAGGCCGGGAATCAGAGGTGGGGAATCAGAGTCCGGGAATCAGAGATGGGGATTCAGAGGCGGGGAATGAGATATGGAGAATCAGAGGCGGGGAATCAGAGGCGGGGAAACAGAGGTGGGGAATCAGATATGGGGAATCAGAGGTGGCGAATCAAAGGCGGTGAATCAGAGCTGGCGAATCAGAGGCGGGGAATCAGAGGTGGGCAATCAGAGCCGGGGAATCAGATATGGGGAATCAGAGGCGGGGAATCAGAGGCGGGGAAACAGAGGCGGGGAATCAGATATGGGGAATCAGAGGTGGGGAATCAGAGGTTGTGAATCAGAGGGAGGGAATCAGACGCGGGGAATCAGAGGCGGGGATTCAGAGCTGGGGAATCAGAGGCGGGGAATCAGAGTTGTGGAATCAGAGGCAGGGAATCAGATATGGGGAATCAGAGGCGGGGAATCAGAGGCGGAGAAACAGAGGTGGGGAATCAGATATGGGGAATCAGAGGTGGGGAATCAGGGGCAGGGAATCAGTGGCAGGGAATCAGAGGCGGGGAATCTGAGGCGGGGAATCAGAGGCAGGGAATCAGATACGGGGAATCAGAGGCGGGGAATCAGAGATGGCGAATCAGAGGCGGGGAATCAGAGGCAGGGAATCGGACGCCGGGAATCAGAGGCGCGGAATCAGAGCTGGGGAATCAGAGGCGGGGAATCAGAGTTGGGGAATCAGAGGCGGGGAATCAGATATGGGGAAATAGAGGCGGGGAATCAGATATGGGGAATCAGAGGTGTGGAATCAGAGGTTGGGAATCAGAGGCAGGGAATCAGAGGCGGGGAAACAGAGGCGGGGAATCAGATATGGGGAATCAGAGGTGGCGAATCAAAGGCGGTGAAACAGAGATGGGGAATCAGGGCAGGGAATCAGAGGCAGGGAATCAGAGCTGGGGAAACAGAGGCGGGGAATCAGATATGGGGAATCAGAGGTGGGGAATCAGGGGCGGGGAATCAGTGGCAGGGTATCAGAGCTGGGGAATCAGAGGTGGGGAATCAGAGCTGGGGAAACAGAGGCGGGGAATCAGATATGGGGAATCAGAGGTGGGGAATCAGGGGCGGGGAATCAGTGGCAGGGAATCAGAGGCCGGGAATAAAAGGCGGGGAATCAGAGCTGGGGAATCAGAGGCGGGGAATCAGAGTTGGGGAATCAGAGGAGGGGAATCAGATATGGGGAAACAGAGGCCGGGAATCAGAGGCAGGGAAACAGAGGCGGGGAATCAGATATGGGGAATCAGAGGTGGGGCATCAGAGGTTGTGAATCACAGATGGGGATTCAGAGGCGGGGAATCAGGGGCAGGGAATCAGACGCGGGGAATCAGAGGCGGGGATTCAGAGCTGGGGAATCAGAGGCAGGGAATCAGACACGGGGAATCAGAGGCGGGGAATCAGAGGCGGGGAATCAGAGGCGGGGAATCAGAGGCAGGGAATCGGATGCCGGGAATCAGAGGCGGGAAATCAGAGCTGGGGAATCAGAGGCGGGGAATCAGAGTTGGGGAATCAGAGGCGGCGAAGCAGATATGGGGAAATAGAGGCGGGGAATCAGATATGGGGAATCAGAGGCGGGGAATCAGATATGGGGAATCAGAGGCTGGGAATCAGAGGGGGGGAAACAGAGGCGGGGAATAAGATATGGGGAATCAGATGTGGGGAATCAGGGGCGGGGAATCAGTGGCAGGGAATCAGAGGCGGGGAATCAGAGGCGGGGAATCAAACGAAGGGAATCAGACACGGGGAATCAGAGGTGGGGAATCAGAGATGGGGAATCAGAGGCGGGGAATCACAGGCAGGGAATCAGACGCGGGGAATCAGAGGCGGGGAATCAGAGCTGGGGAATCAGAGGTGGGGAATCAGAGTCGGGGAGTCAGAGGCAGTGAATCGGTTGTGCGGAATCAGAGATGGGGAATCAGATGTGGGGAATCAGAGGCAGTGAATCAGATGGGGAATCAGAGGCGGGGAATCAGAGGCAAGAAATCAGACGGGGATTCAGAGGCTGGGAATCAGACGGGGGGAATCAAAGGCGGGGAATCAGAGCTGGTGAATCAGAGGCAGGGAATCAGAGTTGGGGATTCAGAGGCGGGGAATCAGATATGGGGAAACAGAGGCGGGGAATGAGAGGCGGGCAAGCAGAGGCGGGGAATTAGATATGGGGAATCAGAGGTGGGGAATCAGAGGTGGTGAATCAGAGATGGGGAATCACAGGCGGGGAATCAGAGGCAGCGAATAGAACGCGGGGAATCAGAGGCAGGGAATCAGAGCTGGGGAATCAGAGGCGGGGAATCAGATATGGGGAAACAGAGGCGGGGAATCAGAGGCGGGGAAACAGAGGCGGGGAATCAGACATGGGGAATCGGATGCGGGGAATCAGAGGCGGGGAATCAGAGCTGGGGAATCAGAGGCGGGGAATCAGAGTTGGGGCATCAGAGGTCGGGAATTAGATATGGGGAAACAGAGGCGGGGAATCAGAGGCGGGGAAACAGAGGCGGGGAATCAGATATGGGGAATCAGAGGTGGGGAATCAGAGGCAGGGAATCAGATGTGCGGAATCAGAGATGGGGAATCAGAGGCAGGGAATCAGAATCAGAAGCGGAGAATCAGAGGCCGGGAATCAGAGGCCGGGAATCAGATGCTGGGAATAAGAGGCCGGGAATCAGAGGTGGGGAATCAGAGTCCGGGAATCAGAGATGGGGATTCAGAGGCGGGGAATCAGAGGCGGGGAAACAGAGGTTGGGAATCAGAGGCGGGGAAACAGAGGTGGGGAATCAGATATGGGGAATCAGAGGTGGCGAATCAAAGGCGGTGAATCAGAGATGGGGAATCAGAGGCGGGGAATCAGAGGCAGGGAATCAGATGCGGGGATTCAGAGGCGGGGAATCAGAGCTGGCGAATCAGAGGCGGGGAATCAGAGGTGGGCAATCAGAGCCGGGGAATCAGATATGGGGAATCAGAGGCGGGGAATCAGAGGCGGGGAAACAGAGGCGGGGAATCAGATATGGGGAATCAGAGGCAGGGATTCAGAGCTGGGGAATCAGAGGCGGGGAATCAGAGGCAGGGATTCAGAGCTGGGGAATCAGAGGCGGGGAATCAGAGGCAGGGATTCAGAGCTGGGGAATCAGAGGCGGGGAATCAGAGTTGTGGAATCAGAGGCAGGGAATCAGATATGGGGAATCAGAGGCGGGGAATCAGAGGCGGAGAAACAGAGGCGGGGAATCAGATATGGGGAATCAGAGGTGGGGAATCAGGGGCAGGGAATCAGTGGCAGGGAATCAGAGGCGTGGAATCTGAGGCGGGGAATCAGAGGCAGGGAATCAGACACGGGGAATCAGAGGCGGGGAATCAGAGATGGCGAATCAGAGGCGGGGAATCAGAGGCAGGGAATCGGACGCCGGGAATCAGAGGCGGGGAATCAGAGCTGGGGAATCAGAGGCGGGGAATCAGAGTTGGGGAATCAGAGGCGGGGAATCAGATATGGGGAAATAGAGGCGGGGAATCAGATATGGGGAATCAGAGGTGTGAAATCAGAGGTTGGGAATCAGAGGCAGGGAATCAGAGGCGGGGATACAGAGGCGGGGAATCAGATATGGGGAATCAGAGGTGGCGAATCAAAGGCGGTGAAACAGAGATGGGGAATCAGGGCAGGGAATCAGAGGCAGGGAATCAGAGCTGGGGAAACAGAGGCGGGGAATCAGATATGGGGAATCAGAGGTGGGGAATCAGGGGCGGGGAATCAGTGGCAGGGAATCAGAGCTGGGGAATCAGAGGTGGGGAATCAGAGCTGGGGAAACAGAGGCGGGGAATCAGATATGGGGAATCAGAGGTGGGGAATCAGGGGCGGGGAATCAGTGGCAGGGAATCAGAGGCCGGGAATAAAAGGCGGGGAATCAGAGCTGGGGAATCAGAGGCGGGGAATCAGAGTTGGGGAATCAGAGGAGGGGAATCAGATATGGGGAAACAGAGGCCGGGAATCAGAGGCAGGGAAACAGAGGCGGGGAATCAGATATGGGGAATTAGAGGTGGGGAATTAGAGGTTGCGTATCAGAGACGGGGTATCAGAGGCGGGGAATCAGAGGCAGGGAATCGGATGTGCGGAATCAGAGATGGGGAATCAGAGGTGGGGATTCAGAGGTGGTGAATCAGAGAAGGGGAATCAGAGGCTGTGAATCAGAGGCAGGGAATCAGACGCAGTGAATCAGAGGCGGGGAATCATAGCTTGCGAATTAGAGGAGGGGAATCAGAGTTGGGGAATCAGAGGCGGGGAATCAGATATGGGGAAACAGAGGCGGGGAATCAGAGGCGGGGAAACAGAGGCGGGGAATCAGATATGGGGAATCAGAGGTGGGGAATCAGAGGCAGGGAATCAGATGTGCGGAATCAGAGATGGGGAATCAGAGGCAGGGAATCAGAATCAGAAGCAGGGAATCAGTGGCAGGGAATCAGAGGCCGGGAATAAAAGGCGGGGAATCAGAGGCAGGGAATCGGATGTGCGGAATCAGAGATGGGGAATCAGAGGTGGGGATTCAGAGGTGGTGAATCAGAGAAGGGGAATCAGAGGCTGGGAATCAGAGGCAGGGAATCAGATGCAGGGAATCAGAGGCGGGGTATCATAGCTGGCGAATTAGAGGAGGGGAATCAGAGTTGGGGAATCAGAGGCGGGGAATCAGATATGGGGAAACAGAGGCGGGGAATCAGAGGTGGGGAAACAGAGGCGGGGAATCAGAGATGGGGAATCAGAGGTGGGGAATCAGGGGCAGGGAATCAGTGGCAGGGAATCTGACGCGGGGATTCAGAGGCGGGGAATCAGAGGCGGGGAAACAGATGCGGGGAATCAGAGGCAGGGAATCGGATGTGCGGAATCAGAGATGGGGAATCAGAGGTGGGGATTCAGAGGTGGTGAATCAGAGAAGGGGAATCAGAGGCTGGGAATCAGAGGCAGGGAATCAGACGCAGGGAATAAGAGGCGGGGAATCATAGCTGGCGAATTAGAGGAGGGGAATCAGAGTTGGGGAATCAGAGGCGGGGAATCATATATGGGGAATCAGAGGTGGGGAATCAGGGGCAGGGAATCAGTGGCAGGGAATCAGAGGCGGGGAATCATAGCTGGCGAATTAGAGGAAGGGAATCAGAGTTGGGGAAACAGAGGCGGGGAATCAGATATGGGGAATCAGAGGTGGGGAATCAGGGGCAGGGAATCAGTGGCAGGGAATCAGACGCGGGGAATCAGAGGCGGGGAATCAGAGGCAGGGAATCAGACACGGGGAATCAGAGGCGGGGAATCAGAGATGGGGAATCAGAGGCGGGGAATCAGAGGCAGGGAATCAGTGGCCGGGAATCAGATGCTGGGAATAAGAGGCCGGGAATCAGAGGTGGGGAAACAGAAGCGGGGAATCAGATATGGGGAATCAGAGGTGGGGAATCAGGGGCGGGGAATCAGTGGCAGGGAATCAGAGGCCGGGAATAAAAGACGGGGAATCAAAGCTGGGGAATCAGAGGCGGGGAATCAGAGTTGGGGAATCAGAGGAGGGGAATCAGATATGGGGAAACAGAGGCCGGGAATCAGAGGCAGGGAAACAGAGGCGGGGAATCAGATATGGGGAATCAGAGGTGGGGAATTAGAGGTTGCGAATCAGAGGCGGGGAATCAGAGGCGGGGAATCAGAGGCAGGGAATCGGATGTGCGGAATCAGAGATGGGGAATCAGAGGTGGGGATTCAGAGGTGGTGAATCAGAGAAGGGGAATCAGAGGCTGGGAATCAGAGGCATGGAATCAGACGCAGGGAATCAGAGGCGGGGAATCATAGCTGGCGAATTAGAGGAGGGGAATCAGAGTTGGGGAATCAGAGGCGGGGAATCAGATATGGGGAAACTGAGGCGGGGAATCAGAGGCGGGGAAACAGAGGCGGGGAATCAGATATGGGGAATCAGAGGTGGGGAATCAGAGGCAGGGAATCAGATGTGCGGAATCAGAGATGGGGAATCAGAGGCAGGGAATCAGAATCAGAAGCAGGGAATCAGAGGCCTGGAATCAGAGGCGGGGAATCAGAGGCAGGGAATCAGATGCGGGGAATCAGAGGCGGGGAATCAGAGCTGGGGAATCAGAGGCAGGGTATTAGAGTTGGGGAATCAGAGGCGGGGAATCAGATATGGGGAAACAGAGGTGGGGAATCAGAGGCGGGGAAACAGAGGCAGGGAATCAGATATGGGGAATCAGAGGCGGGGAATCAGAGGTGGGGAATAAGATATGGGGATTCAGAGGTGGGGAATAACAGGTTGCGAATGAGAGGCAGGGAATCAGAGGCGGGGAATCAGAGGCGGGGAATCAGAGGCAGGGAATCGGATGTGCAGAATCAGAGATGGGGAATCAGAGGTGGGGAATCAGAGGTGGTGAATCAGAGATGGGGAATCAAAGGCGTGGAATCAGAGGCAGGGTCAGACATGGGAAATCAGAGGCGGGGAATCAGATGCGGGGAACCAGAGGAGGGGAATCATAGCTGGCGAATCAGAGGCGGGGAATCAGAGGTGGGGAATCATTGGCGGGGAATCAGATATGGGGAATCAGAGGTGGGGAATCAGAGGCGGGGAAACAGAGGCGGGGAATCAGATATGTTGGATCAGAGGTGGGGAATCAGAGGCGGGGAATCAGAGCTGGGGAATAAGAGGCGGGGAATCAGAGTTGGGGAATCAGAGGCAGGGAATCAGATATGGGGAATCAGAGGTGGGGAATCAGAGGCGGGGAAACAGAGGCGGGGAATCAGATATGGGGTATAAGAGGTGGGGAATCAGGGGCGAGGAATCAGTGGCAGGGAATCAGAGGAGGGGATTCAGAGGCGGGGAATCAGAGGCAGGGAATCAGACACTGGGAGTCAGAGGCGGTGAATCAGGGATTGGGAATCAGAGGCCGGGAAACAGAGGTGGGGAATCAGAGACCGGGAATCAGAGATGGGGAATCAGAGGCGGGGAATCAGATATGGGGAATCAGAGGCGGGGAATCAGAGGCAGGGAAACAGAGGCGGTGAGTCAGAGATGGGGAATCAGAGGCGGGGAATCAGAGGCAGGGAATCAGAAACGGGGAATCAGAGGCGGGCAATCATAACTGGCGAATCAGAGGAGGGGAATCAGTGGTGGGGAATCAGAGGCGGGGAATCAGATATGGTGAATCAGAGGTGGGGAATCAGAGGCGGGGAAACAGAGGCCGGGAATCAGATATGTTGTATCAGAGGTGGGGAATCAGAGGCGGGAAATCAGAGCTGGGGAATCAGAGGCGGGGAAATCAGAGTTGGGGAATCAGAGTCCGGGAATCAGAGATGGAAAATCAGAGGAGGGGAATCAAATATGGGGAATCAGAGGCGGGGAATCAGAGTTGGGGAATCAGAGTCCGGGAATCAGAGATGGGGAATCAGAGGCGGGGAATCAAATATGGTGAATCAGAGGCGGGGAATCAGAGTTGGGGAATCAGAGTCCGGGAATCAGAGGAGGGGAATCATAGCTGGCGAATCAGAGGCGGGGAATCAGAGGTGGGGAATCATAGGCGGGGAATCAGATATGGGGAATCAGAGGTGGGGAATCAGAGGCGGGGAAACAGAGGCGGGGAATCAGAAATGTTGGATCAGAGGTGGGGAATCAGAGGCAGGGAATCAGAGCTGGGGAATCAGAGGCGGGGAATCAGAGTTGGGGAATCAGAGGCAGGGAATCAGATATGGGGAATCAGAGGTGGGGAATCAGAGGCGGGGAAACAGAGGCGGGGAATCAGATATAGGGTATCAGAGGTGGGGAATCAGGGGCGGGGAATCAGTGGCAGGGAATCAGAGGAGGGGATTCAGAGGCGGGGAATCAGAGGCAGGGAATCAGACACTGGTAGTCAGAGGCGGTGAATCAGGGATTGGGAATCAGACGCCGGGAAACAGAGGTGGGGAATCAGAGACCGGGAATCAGAGATGGGGAATCAGAGGCGGGGAATCAGATATGGGGAATCAGAGGCGGGGAATCAGAGGCAGGGAAACAGAGGCGGTGAATCAGATATTGGGAATCAGAGGTGGCGAATCAGAGGTAGAGAATCGGAGATGGGGAAGCAGAGGTGGGGAATCAGATGTGATGAATTAGAGATGGGGAATCAGAGGCGGGGTATCAGAGGTGCCAATCAGAGGCGGGGAAACAGAGGCGGGGAATCAGATATGGGGAATCAGAGGTGGGGAATAAGAGGTTGCGAATCAGAGGCAGGGAATCAGAGGCGGGGAATCAGAGGCGGGGAATCAGAGGCAGGGAATCGGATGTGCGGAATCAGAGATGGGGTATCAGAGGTGGGGAATCAGAGGTGGTGAGTCAGACATGGGGAATCAGAGGCGGGGAATCAGAGGCAGGGAATCAGAAACGGGGAATCAGAGGCGGGCAATCATAACTGGCGAATCAGAGGAGGGGAATCAGTGGTGGGGAATCAGAGGCGGGGAATCAGATATGGTGAATCAGAGGTGGGGAATCAGAGGCGGGGAAACAGAGGCCGGGAATCAGATATGTTGTATCACAGGTGGGGAATCAGAGGCGGGAAATCAGAGCTGGGGATTCAGAGGCGGGGAAATCAGAGTTGGGGAATCAGAGTCCGGGAATCAGAGATGGGAAATCAGAGGAGGGGAATCAAATATGGGGAATCAGAGGCGGGGAATCAGAGTTGGGGAATGAGTCCGGGAATCAGAGATGGGGAATCAGAGGCGGGGAATCAAATATGGGGAATCAGAGGCGGGGAATCAGATGCGGGGAAACAGAGGCGGTGAATCAGATATGGGCAATCAGAGGTGGCGAATCAGAGGTAGAGAATCAGAGATGGGGAAGCAGAGGTGGGGAATCAGATGTGATGAATTAGAGATGGGGAATCAGAGGCGGGGTATCAGAGGCGGGGAATCAGAGTTGGGGAATCAGAAAAGGGGAATCAGATATGGGGAAACAGAGGCCGGGAATCAGAGGCAGGGAAACAGAGGCGGGGAATCAGATATGGGGAATCAGAGGTAGGGAATTAGAGGTTGCGAATCAGAGGCAGGGAATCAGAGGCGGGGAATCAGAGGCGGGGAATCAGAGGCAGGGAATCGGATGAGCGGAATCAGAGGTGGGGAATCAGAGGTGGAGAATCAGAGAAGGGGAATCAGAGGCGGGGAATCAGATGCAGGGAATCAGATGCAGGGAATCAGAGGCGGGGAATCATAGCTGGCGAATCAGAGGAGGGGAATCAGAGTTGGGGAATCAGAAGCGGGGAATCAGATATGGGGAAACAGAGGCGGGGAATCAGAGGCGGGGAAACAGAGGCGGGGAATCAGATATGGGGATTCAGAGGTGGGGAATCAGAGGTTGGGAATCAGTGGCAGGGAATCAGAGGCGGGGAAACAGATGCGGGGAATCAGAGGCAGGGAATCGGATGTGCGGAATCAGAGATGGGGAATCAGAGGTGGGGATTCAGAGGTGGTGAATCAGAGAAGGGGAATCAGAGGCTGGGAATCAGAGGCAGGGAATCAGACGCAGGGAATAAGAGGCGGGGAATCATAGCTGGCGAATTAGAGGAGGGGAATCAGAGTTGGGGAATCAGAGGCGGGGAATCATATATGGGGAATCAGAGGTGGGGAATCAGGGGCAGGGAATCAGTGGCAGGGAATCAGAGGCGGGGAATCATAGCTGGCGAATTAGAGGAAGGGAATCAGAGTTGGGGAAACAGAGGCGGGGAATCAGATATGGGGAATCAGAGGTGGGGAATCAGGGGCAGGGAATCAGTGGCAGGGAATCAGACGCGGGGAATCAGAGGCGGGGAATCAGAGGCAGGGAATCAGACACGGGGAATCAGAGGCGGGGAATCAGAGATGGGGAATCAGAGGCGGGGAATCAGAGGCAGGGAATCAGTGGCCGGGAATCAGATGCTGGGAATAAGAGGCCGGGAATCAGAGGTGGGGAAACAGAAGCGGGGAATCAGATATGGGGAATCAGAGGTGGGGAATCAGGGGCGGGGAATCAGTGGCAGGGAATCAGAGGCCGGGAATAAAAGACGGGGAATCAAAGCTGGGGAATCAGAGGCGGGGAATCAGAGTTGGGGAATCAGAGGAGGGAAATCAGATATGGGGAAACAGAGGCCGGGAATCAGAGGCAGGGAAACAGAGGCGGGGAATCAGATATGGGGAATCAGAGGTGGGGAATTAGAGGTTGCGAATCAGAGGCGGGGAATCAGAGGCGGGGAATCAGAGGCAGGGAATCGGATGTGCGGAATCAGAGATGGGGAATCAGAGGTGGGGATTCAGAGGTGGTGAATCAGAGAAGGGGAATCAGAGGCTGGGAATCAGAGGCATGGAATCAGACGCAGGGAATCAGAGGCGGGGAATCATAGCTGGCGAATTAGAGGAGGGGAATCAGAGTTGGGGAATCAGAGGCGGGGAATCAGATATGGGGAAACTGAGGCGGGGAATCAGAGGCGGGGAAACAGAGGCGGGGAATCAGATATGGGGAATCAGAGGTGGGGAATCAGAGGCAGGGAATCAGATGTGCGGAATCAGAGATGGGGAATCAGAGGCAGGGAATCAGAATCAGAAGCAGGGAATCAGAGGCCTGGAATCAGAGGCGGGGAATCAGAGGCAGGGAATCAGATGCGGGGAATCAGAGGCGGGGAATCAGAGCTGGGGAATCAGAGGCAGGGTATTAGAGTTGGGGAATCAGAGGCGGGGAATCAGATATGGGGAAACAGAGGTGGGGAATCAGAGGCGGGGAAACAGAGGCAGGGAATCAGATATGGGGAATCAGAGGCGGGGAATCAGAGGTGGGGAATCATAGGCAGGGAATCGGATGTGCGGAATCAGAGATGGGTTGTCAGAGGTGGGGAATCAGAGGTGGTGAGTCAGAGATGGGGAATCAGAGGCGGGGAATCAGAGGCAGGGAATCAGAAACGGGGAATCAGAGGCGGGCAATCATAACTGGCGAATCAGAGGAGGGGAATCAGTGGTGGGGAATCAGAGGCGGGGAATCAGATATGGTGAATCAGAGGTGGGGAATCAGAGGCGGGGAAACAGAGGCCGGGAATCAGATATGTTGTATCAGAGGTGGGGAATCAGAGGCGGGAAATCAGAGCTGGGGAATCAGAGGCGGGGAAATCAGAGTTGGGGAATCAGAGTCCGGGAATCAGAGTTGGGGAATCAGAGTCCGGGAATCAGAGATGGGGAATCAGAGGCGGGGAATCAAATATGGGGAATAAGAGGCGGGGAATCAGAGGCGGGGAAACAGAGGCGGTGAATCAGATATGGGCAATCAGAGGTGGCGAATCAGAGGTAGAGAATCAGAGATGGGGAAGCAGAGATGGGGAATCAGAGGCGGGAAATCAGAGCTGGGGAATCAGAGGCGGGGAATCAGAGTTGGGGAATCAGAGTCCGGGAATCAGAGATGGGGAATCAGAGGCGGGGAATCAAATATGGGGAATCAGAGGCGGGGAATCAGAGGCGGGGAAACAGAGGCGGTGAATCAGATATGGGGAATCAGAGGTGGCGAATCAGAGGTTGAGAATCAGAGATGGGGAAGCAGAGGTGGGGAATCAGATGTGATGAATTAGAGATGGGGAATCAGAGGCGGGGTATCAGAGGCGGCCAATCAGAGGCGGGGAATCAGAGGCGTGGAATCAGATATGGGAAATCAGAGGTGGGGAATCAGAGGCGGGGAAACAGAGGCGGGGAATCAGATATGGGGTATCAGAGGTGGGGAATCAGGGGCGGGGAATCAGTGGCAGGGAATCAGAGGAGGGGATTCAGAGGCGGGGAATCAGAGGCAGGGAATCAGACACTGGGAATCAGAGGCGGTGAATCAGGGATGGGGAATGAGAGGCCGGGAAACAGAGGTGGGGAATCAGAGACCGGGAATCAGAGATGGGGAATCAGAGGTGGGGAATCAGATATGGGGAATCAGAGGCGGGGAATCAGAAGCGGGGAAACAGAGGCGGTGAATCAGATATTCGGAATCAGAGGTTGCAAATCAGAGGTAGAGAATCAGAGATGGGGAAGCAGAGGTGGGGAATCAGATGTGATGAATTAGAGATGGGGAATCAGAGGCGGGGTATCAGAGGTGCCAATCAGAGGCGGTGAAACAGAGGCGGTGAATCAGATATGGGGAAACAGAGGCGGGGAATCAGAGGCAGGGAAACAGAGGCGGGGAATAAGATATGGGGATTCAGAGGTGGGGAATAACAGGTTGCGAATGAGAGGCAGGGAATCAGAGGCGGGGAATCAGAGGCGGGGAATCAGAGGCAGGGAATCGGATGTGCAGAATCAGATGGGGAATCAGAGGTGGGGAATCAGAGGTGGTGAATCAGAGATGGGGAATCAAAGGCGTGGAATCAGAGGCAGGGTCAGACACGGGAAATCAGAGGCGGGGAATCAGATGCGGGGAACCAGAGGAGGGGAATCATAGCTGGCGAATCAGAGGCGGGGAATCAGAGGTGGGGAATCATTGGCGGGGAATCAGATATGGGGAATCAGAGGTGGGGAATCAGAGGCGGGGAAACAGAGGCGGGGAATCAGATATGTTGGATCAGAGGTGGGGAATCAGAGGCGGGGAATCAGAGCTGGGGAATAAGAGGCGGGGAATCAGAGTTGGGGAATCAGAGGCAGGGAATCAGATATGGGGAATCAGAGGTGGGGAATCAGAGGCGGGGAAACAGAGGCGGGGAATCAGATATGGGGTATAAGAGGTGGGGAATCAGGGGCGAGGAATCAGTGGCAGGGAATCAGAGGAGGGGATTCAGAGGCGGGGAATCAGAGGCAGGGAATCAGACACTGGGAGTCAGAGGCGGTGAATCAGGGATTGGGAATCAGAGGCCGGGAAACAGAGGTGGGGAATCAGAGACCGGGAATCAGAGATGGGGAATCAGAGGCGGGGAATCAGATATGGGGAATCAGAGGCGGGGAATCAGAGGCAGGGAAACAGAGGCGGTGAGTCAGAGATGGGGAATCAGAGGCGGGGAATCAGAGGCAGGGAATCAGAAACGGGGAATCAGAGGCGGGCAATCATAACTGGCGAATCAGAGGAGGGGAATCAGTGGTGGGGAATCAGAGGCGGGGAATCAGATATGGTGAATCAGAGGTGGGGAATCAGAGGCGGGGAAACAGAGGCCGGGAATCAGATATGTTGTATCAGAGGTGGGGAATCAGAGGCGGGAAATCAGAGCTGGGGAATCAGAGGCGGGGAAATCAGAGTTGGGGAATCAGAGTCCGGGAATCAGAGATGGAAAATCAGAGGAGGGGAATCAAATATGGGGAATCAGAGGCGGGGAATCAGAGTTGGGGAATCAGAGTCCGGGAATCAGAGATGGGGAATCAGAGGCGGGGAATCAAATATGGTGAATCAGAGGCGGGGAATCAGAGTTGGGGAATCAGAGTCCGGGAATCAGAGGAGGGGAATCATAGCTGGCGAATCAGAGGCGGGGAATCAGAGCTGGGGAATCATAGGCGGGGAATCAGATATGGGGAATCAGAGGTGGGGAATCAGAGGCGGGGAAACAGAGGCGGGGAATCAGAAATGTTGGATCAGAGGTGGGGAATCAGAGGCAGGGAATCAGAGCTGGGGAATCAGAGGCGGGGAATCAGAGTTGGGGAATCAGAGGCAGGGAATCAGATATGGGGAATCAGAGGTGGGGAATCAGAGGCGGGGAAACAGAGGCGGGGAATCAGATATAGGGTATCAGAGGTGGGGAATCAGGGGCGGGGAATCAGTGGCAGGGAATCAGAGGAGGGGATTCAGAGGCGGGGAATCAGAGGCAGGGAATCAGACACTGGTAGTCAGAGGCGGTGAATCAGGGATTGGGAATCAGACGCCGGGAAACAGAGGTGGGGAATCAGAGACCGGGAATCAGAGATGGGGAATCAGAGGCGGGGAATCAGATATGGGGAATCAGAGGCGGGGAATCAGAGGCAGGGAAACAGAGGCGGTGAATCAGATATTGGGAATCAGAGGTGGCGAATCAGAGGTAGAGAATCGGAGATGGGGAAGCAGAGGTGGGGAATCAGATGTGATGAATTAGAGATGGGGAATCAGAGGCGGGGTATCAGAGGTGCCAATCAGAGGCGGGGAAACAGAGGCGGGGAATCAGATATGGGGAATCAGAGGTGGGGAATAAGAGGTTGCGAATCAGAGGCAGGGAATCAGAGGCGGGGAATCAGAGGCGGGGAATCAGAGGCAGGGAATCGGATGTGCGGAATCAGAGATGGGGTATCAGAGGTGGGGAATCAGAGGTGGTGAGTCAGACATGGGGAATCAGAGGCGGGGAATCAGAGGCAGGGAATCAGAAACGGGGAATCAGAGGCGGGCAATCATAACTGGCGAATCAGAGGAGGGGAATCAGTGGTGGGGAATCAGAGGCGGGGAATCAGATATGGTGAATCAGAGGTGGGGAATCAGAGGCGGGGAAACAGAGGCCGGGAATCAGATATGTTGTATCACAGGTGGGGAATCAGAGGCGGGAAATCAGAGCTGGGGATTCAGAGGCGGGGAAATCAGAGTTGGGGAATCAGAGTCCGGGAATCAGAGATGGGAAATCAGAGGAGGGGAATCAAATATGGGGAATCAGAGGCGGGGAATCAGAGTTGGGGAATGAGTCCGGGAATCAGAGATGGGGAATCAGAGGCGGGGAATCAAATATGGGGAATCAGAGGCGGGGAATCAGATGCGGGGAAACAGAGGCGGTGAATCAGATATGGGCAATCAGAGGTGGCGAATCAGAGGTAGAGAATCAGAGATGGGGAAGCAGAGGTGGGGAATCAGATGTGATGAATTAGAGATGGGGAATCAGAGGCGGGGTATCAGAGGCGGGGAATCAGAGTTGGGGAATCAGAAAAGGGGAATCAGATATGGGGAAACAGAGGCCGGGAATCAGAGGCAGGGAAACAGAGGCGGGGAATCAGATATGGGGAATCAGAGGTAGGGAATTAGAGGTTGCGAATCAGAGGCAGGGAATCAGAGGCGGGGAATCAGAGGCGGGGAATCAGAGGCAGGGAATCGGATGAGCGGAATCAGAGGTGGGGAATCAGAGGTGGAGAATCAGAGAAGGGGAATCAGAGGCGGGGAATCAGATGCAGGGAATCAGATGCAGGGAATCAGAGGCGGGGAATCATAGCTGGCGAATCAGAGGAGGGGAATCAGAGTTGGGGAATCAGAAGCGGGGAATCAGATATGGGGAAACAGAGGCGGGGAATCAGAGGCGGGGAAACAGAGGCGGGGAATCAGATATGGGGATTCAGAGGTGGGGAATCAGAGGTTGGGAATCAGTGGCAGGGAATCAGAGGCGGGGAATCAGAGGCAGGGAATCAGATGCGGGGAATCAGAGGCAGGGAATCAGAGCTGGGGAATCAGAGGCGGGGAATCAGAGTTGGGGAATCAGAGGCGTGGAATTAGATATGGCGAAACAGAGGAGGGGAATCAGAGGCGGGGAAACAGAGGCAGGGAATCAGATATGGGGAATCAGAGGCGGGGAATCAGAGGTGGGGAATCATAGGCAGGGAATTGGATGTGCGGAATCAGAGATGGGTTGTCAGAGGTGGGGAATCAGAGGTGGTGAGTCAGAGATGGGGAATCAGAGGCGGGGAATCAGAGGCAGGGAATCAGAAACGGGGAATCAGAGGCGGGCAATCATAACTGGCGAATCAGAGGAGGTGAAATCAGAGTTGGGGAATCAGAGTCCGGGAATCAGAGATGGGAAATCAGAGGAGGGGAATCAAATATGGGGAATCAGAGGCGGGGAATCAGAGTTGGGGAATCAGAGTCCGGGAATCAGAGATGCGGAATCAGAGGCGGGGAATCAAATATGGGGAATAAGAGGCGGGGAATCAGAGGCGGGGAAACAGAGGCGGTGAATCAGATATGGGCAATCAGAGGTGGCGAATCAGAGGTAGAGAATCAGAGATGGGGAAGCAGAGATGGGGAATCAGAGGCGGGAAATCAGAGCTGGGGAATCAGAGGCGGGGAATCAGAGTTGGGGAATCAGAGTCCGGGAATCAGAGATGGGGAATCAGAGGCGGGGAATCAAATATGGGGAATCAGAGGCGGGGAATCAGAGGCGGGGAAACAGAGGCGGTGAATCAGATATGGGGAATCAGAGGTGGCGAATCAGAGGTTGAGAATCAGAGATGTGGAAGCAGAGGTGGGGAATCAGATGTGATGAATTAGAGATGGGGAATCAGAGGCGGGGTATCAGAGGCGGCCAATCAGAGGCGGGGAATCAGAGGCGTGGAATCAGATATGGGAAATCAGAGGTGGGGAATCAGAGGCGGGGAAACAGAGGCGGGGAATCAGATATGGGGTATCAGAGGTGGGGAATCTGGGGCGAGGAATCAGTGGCAGGGAATCAGAGGAGGGGATTCAGAGGCGGGGAATCAGAGGCAGGGAATCAGACACTGGGAATCAGAGGCGGTGAATCAGGGATGGGGAATGAGAGGCCGGGAAACAGAGGTGGGGTATCAGAGACCGGGAATCAGAGATGGGGAATCAGAGGCGGGGAATCAGATATGGGGAATCAGAGGCGGGGAATCAGAAGCGGGGAAACAGAGGCGGTGAATCAGATATTCGGAATCAGAGGTTGCGAATCAGAGGTAGAGAATCAGAGATGGGGAAGCAGAGGTGGGGAATCAGATGTGATGAATTAGAGATGGGGAATCAGAGGCGGGGTATCAGAGGTGCCAATCAGAGGCGGTGAAACAGAGGCGGGGAATCAGATATGGGGAAACAGAGGCGGGGAATCAGAGGCAGGGAAACAGAGGCGGGGAATCAGATATGGGGATTCAGAGGTGGGGAATAACAGGTTGCGAATCAGAGGCAGGGAATCAGAGGCGGGGAATAAGAGGCGGGGAATCAGAGGCAGGGAATCGGATGTGCAGAATCAGAGATGGGGAATCAGAGGTGGGGAATCAGAGGTGGTGAATCAGAGATGGGGAATCAAAGGCGTGGAATCAGAGGCAGGGTCAGACACGGGGAATCAGAGGCGGGGAATCAGATGCGGGGAACCAGAGGAGGGGAATCATAGCTGGCGAATCAGAGGCGGGGAATCAGAGGTGGGGAATCATAGGCGGGGAATCAGATATGGGGAATCAGAGGTGGGGAATCAGAGGCGGGGAAACAGAGGCGGGGAATCAGATATGTTGGATCAGAGGTGGGGAATCAGAGGCGGGGAATCAGAGCTGGGGAATCAGAGGCGGGGAATCAGAGTTGGGGAATCAGAGGCAGGGAATCAGATATGGGGAATCAGAGGTGGGGAATCAGAGGCGGGGAAACAGAGGCGGGGAATCAGATATGGGGTATCAGAGGTGGGGAATCAGGGGCGGGGAATCAGTGGCAGGGAATCAGAGGAGGGGATTCAGAGGCGGGGAATCAGAGGCAGGGAATCAGACACTGGGAGTCAGAGGCGGTGAATCAGGGATTGGGAATCAGAGGCCGGGAAACAGAGGTGGGGAATCAGAGACCGGGAATCAGAGATGGGGAATCAGAGGCGGGGAATCAGATATGGGGAATCAGAGGCGGGGAATCAGAGGCAGGGAAACAGAGGTGGTGAGTCAGAGATGGGGAATCAGAGGCGGGGAATCAGAGGCAGGGAATCAGAAACGGGGAATCAGAGGCGGGCAATCATAACTGGCGAATCAGAGGAGGGGAATCAGTGGTGGGGAATCAGAGGGGGGAATCAGATATTGTGAATCAGAGGTGGGGAATCAGAGGCGGGGAAACAGAGGCCGGGAATCAGATATGTTGTATCAGAGGTGGGGAATCAGAGGCGGGAAATCAGAGCTGGGGAATCAGAGGCGGGGAAATCAGAGTTGGGGAATCAGAGTCCGGGAATCAGAGATGGGAAATCAGAGGAGGGGAATCAAATATGGGGAATCAGAGGCGGGGAATCAGAGTTGGGGAATCAGAGTCCGGGAATCAGAGATGGGGAATCAGAGGCGGGGAATCAAATATGGGGAATCAGAGACGGGGAATCAGAGTTGGGGAATCAGAGTCCGGGAATCAGAGGAGGGGAATCATAGCTGGCGAATCAGAGGCGGGGAATCAGAGGTGGGGAATCATAGGCGGGGAATCAGATATGGGGAATCAGAGGTGGGGAATCAGAGGCGGGGAAACAGAGGCGGGGAATCAGATATGTTGGATCAGATGTGGGGAATCAGAGGCAGGGAATCAGAGCTGGGGAAACAGAGGCCGGGAATCAGAGGCAGGGAATCAGAGGCAGGGAATCAGATATGGGGAATCAGAGGTGGGGAATTAGAGGTTGCGAATCAGAGGCAGGGAATCAGAGGCGGGGAATCAGAGGCGGGGAATCAGAGGCAGGGAATCGGATGAGCGGAATCAGAGGTGGGGAATCAGAGGTGGAGAATCAGAGAAGGGGAGTCAGAGGCGGGGAATCAGATGCAGGGAATCAGATGCAGGGAATCAGAGGCGGGGAATCATAGCTGGCGAATCAGAGGAGGGGAATCAGAGTTGGGGAATCAGAAGCGGGGAATCAGATATGGGGAAACAGAGGCGGGGAATCAGAGGCGGGGAAACAGAGGCGGGGAATCAGATATGGGGATTCAGAGGTGGGGAATCAGAGGTTGGGAATCAGTGGCAGGGAATCAGAGGCGGGGAATCAGAGGCAGGGAATCAGATGCGGGGAATCAGAGGCAGGGAATCAGAGCTGGGGAATCAGAGGCGGGGAATCAGAGTTGGGGAATCAGAGGCGTGGAATTAGATATGGCGAAACAGAGGAGGGGAATCAGAGGCGGGGAAACAGAGGCAGGGAATCAGATATGGGGAATCAGAGGAGGGGAATCAGAGGTGGGGAATCATAGGCAGGGAATTGGATGTGCGGAATCAGAGATGGGTTGTCAGAGGTGGGGAATCAGAGGTGGTGAGTCAGAGATGGGGAATCAGAGGCGGGGAATCAGAGGCAGGGAATCAGAAACGGGGAATCAGAGGCGGGCAATCATAACTGGCGAATCAGAGGAGGGGAATCAGTGGTGGGGAATCAGAGGCGGGGAATCAGATATGGTGAATCAGAGGTGGGGAATCAGAGGCGGGGAAACAGAGGCCGGGAATCAGATATGTTGTATCAGAGGTGGGGAATCAGAGGCGGGAAATCAGAGCTGGGGAATCAGAGGCGGGGAAATCAGAGTTGGGGAATCAGAGTCCGGGAATCAGAGATGGGAAATCAGAGGAGGGGAATCAAATATGGGGAATCAGAGGCGGGGAATCAGAGTTGGGGAATCAGAGTCCGGGAATCAGAGATGGGGAATCAGAGGCGGGGAATCAAATATGGGGAATAAGAGGCGGGGAATCAGAGGCGGGGAAACAGAGGCGGTGAATCAGATATGGGCAATCATAGGTGGCGAATCAGAGGTAGAGAATCAGAGATGGGGAAGCAGAGATGGGGAATCAGAGGCGGGAAATCAGAGCTGGGGAATCAGAGGCGGGGAATCAGAGTTGGGGAATCAGAGTCCGGGAATCAGAGATGGGGAATCAGAGGCGGGGAATCAAATATGGGGAATCAGAGGCGGGGAATCAGAGGCGGGGAAACAGAGGCGGTGAATCAGATATGGGGAATCAGAGGTGGCGAATCAGAGGTTGAGAATCAGAGATGGGGAAGCAGAGGTGGGGAATCAGATGTGATGAATTAGAGATGGGGAATCAGAGGCGGGGTATCAGAGGCGGCCAATCAGAGGCGGGGAATCAGAGGCGTGGAATCAGATATGGGAAATCAGAGGTGGGGAATCAGAGGCGGGGAAACAGAGGCGGGGAATCAGATATGGGGTATCAGAGGTGGGGAATCAGGGGCAAGGAATCAGTGGCAGGGAATCAGAGGAGGGGATTCAGAGGCGGGGAATCAGAGGCAGGGAATCAGACACTGGGAATCAGAGGCGGTGAATCAGGGATGGGGAATGAGAGGCCGGGAAACAGAGGTGGGGAATCAGAGACCGGGAATCAGAGATGGGGAATCAGAGGCGGGGAATCAGATATGGGGAATCAGAGGCGGGGAATCAGAAGCGGGGAAACAGAGGCGGTGAATCAGATATTCGGAATCAGAGGTTGCGAATCAGAGGTAGAGAATCAGAGATGGGGAAGCAGAGGTGGGGAATCAGATGTGATGAATTAGAGATGGGGAATCAGAGGCGGGGTATCAGAGGTGCCAATCAGAGGCGGTGAAACAGAGGCGGGGAATCAGATATGGGGAAACAGAGGCGGGGAATCAGAGGCAGGGAAACAGAGGCGGGGAATCAGATATGGGGATTCAGAGGTGGGGAATAACAGGTTGCGAATCAGAGGCAGGGAATCAGAGGCGGGGAATCAGAGGCGGTGAATCAGAGGCAGGGAATCGGATGTGCAGAATCAGAGATGGGGAATCAGAGGTGGGGAATCAGAGGTGGTGAATCAGAGATGGGGAATCAAAGGCGTGGAATCAGAGGCAGGGTCAGACACGGGGAATCAGAGGCGGGGAATCAGATGCGGGGAACCAGAGGAGGGGAATCATAGCTGGCGAATCAGAGGCGGGGAATCAGAGGTGGGGAATCATAGGCGGGGAATCAGATATGGGGAATCAGAGGTGGGGAATCAGAGGCGGGGAAACAGAGGCGGGGAATCAGATATGTTGGATCAGAGGTGGGGAATCAGAGGCGGGGAATCAGAGCTGGGGAATCAGAGGCGGGGAATCAGAGTTGGGGAATCAGAGGCAGGGAATCAGATATGGGGAATCAGAGGTGGGGAATCAGAGGCGGGGAAACAGAGGCGGGGAATCAGATATGGGGTATCAGAGGTGGGGAATCAGGGGCGGGGAATCAGTGGCAGGGAATCAGAGGAGGGGATTCAGAGGCGGGGAATCAGAGGCAGGGAATCAGACACTGGGAGTCAGAGGCGGTGAATCAGGGATTGGGAATCAGAGGCCGGGAAACAGAGGTGGGGAATCAGAGACCGGGAATCAGAGATGGGGAATCAGAGGCGGGGAATCAGATATGGGGAATCAGAGGCGGGGAATCAGAGGCAGGGAAACAGAGGTGGTGAGTCAGAGATGGGGAATCAGAGGCGGGGAATCAGAGGCAGGGAATCAGAAACGGGGAATCAGAGGCGGGCAATCATAACTGGCGAATCAGAGGAGGGGAATCAGTGGTGGGGAATCAGAGGCGGGGAATCAGATATGGTGAATCAGAGGTGGGGAATCAGAGGCGGGGAAACAGAGGCCGGGAATCAGAGGCGGGGAAATCAGAGTTGGGGAATCAGAGTCCGGGAATCAGAGATGGGAAATCAGAGGAGGGGAATCAAATATGGGGAATCAGAGGCGGGGAATCAGAGTTGGGGAATCAGAGTCCGGGAATCAGAGATGGGGAATCAGAGGCGGGGAATCAAATATGGGGAATCAGAGACGGGGAATCAGAGTTGGGGAATCAGAGTCCGGGAATCAGAGGAGGGGAATCATAGCTGGCGAATCAGAGGCGGGGAATCAGAGGTGGGGAATCATAGGCGGGGAATCAGATATGGGGAATCAGAGGTGGGGAATCAGAGGCGGGGAAACAGAGGCGGGGAATCAGATATGTTGGATCAGAGGTGGGGAATCAGAGGCAGGGAATCAGAGCTGGGGAATCAGAGGCGGGGAATCAGAGTTGGGGAATCAGAGGCAGGGAATCAGATATGGGGAATCAGAGGTGGGGTATCCGAGGCGGGGAAACAGAGGCGGGGAATCAGATATAGGGTATCAGAGATGGGGAATCAGGGGCGGGGAATCAGTGGCAGGGAATCAGAGGAGGGGATTCAGAGGCAGGGAATCAGAGGCAGGGAATCAGACACTGGGAGTCAGAGGCGGTGAATCAGGGATTGGGAATCAGACGCAGGGAAACAGAGGTGGGGAATCAGAGACCGGGAATCAGAGATGGGGAATCAGAGGCGGGGAATCAGATATGGGGAATCAGAGGCGGGGAATCAGAGGCAGGGAAACAGAGGCGGTGAATCAGATATTGGGAATCAGAGGTGGCGAATCAGAGGTAGAGAATCGGAGATGGGGAAGCAGAGGTGGGGAATCAGATGTGATGAATTAGAGATGGGGAATCAGAGGCGGGGTATCAGAGGTGCCAATCAGAGGCGGGGAAACAGAGGCGGGGAATCAGATATGGGGAACCAGAGGTGGGGAATAAGAGGTTGCGAATCAGAGGCAGGGAATCAGAGGCGGGGAATCAGAGGCGGGGAATCAGAGGCAGGGAATCGGATGTGCGGAATCAGAGATGGGGTATCAGAGGTGGGGAATCAGAGGTGGTGAGTCAGACATGGGGAATCAGAGGCGGGGAATCAGAGGCAGGGAATCAGAAACGGGGAATCAGAGGCGGGCAATCATAACTGGCGAATCAGAGGAGGGGAATCAGTGGTGGGGAATCAGAGGCGGGGAATCAGATATGGTGAATCAGAGGTGGGGAATCAGAGGCGGGGAAACAGAGGCCGGGAATCAGATATGTTGTATCACAGGTGGGGAATCAGAGGCGGGAAATCAGAGCTGGGGATTCAGAGGCGGGGAAATCAGAGTTGGGGAATCAGAGTCCGGGAATCAGAGATGGGAAATCAGAGGAGGGGAATCAAATATGGGGAATCAGAGGCGGGGAATCAGAGTTGGGGAATGAGTCCGGGAATCAGAGATGGGGAATCAGAGGCGGGGAATCAAATATGGGGAATCAGAGGCGGGGAATCAGATGCGGGGAAACAGAGGCGGTGAATCAGATATGGGCAATCAGAGGTGGCGAATCAGAGGTAGAGAATCAGAGATGGGGAAGCAGAGGTGGGGAATCAGATGTGATGAATTAGAGATGGGGAATCAGAGGCGGGGTATCAGTGGCGGGGAATCAGAGTTGGGGAATCAGAAAAGGGGAATCAGATATGGGGAAACAGAGGCCGGGAATCAGAGGCAGGGAAACAGAGGCGGGGAATCAGATATGGGGAATCAGAGGTAGGGAATTAGAGGTTGCGAATCAGAGGCAGGGAATCAGAGGCGCGGAATCAGAGGCGGGGAATCAGAGGCAGGGAATCGGATGAGCGGAATCAGAGGTGGGGAATCAGAGGTGGAGAATCAGAGAAGGGGAATCAGAGGCGGGGAATCAGATGCAGGGAATGAGATGCAGGGAATCAGAGGCGGGGAATCATAGCTGGCGAATCAGAGGAGGGGAATCAGAGTTGGGGAATCAGAAGCGGGGAATCAGATATGGGGATTCAGAGGTGGGGAATCAGAGGTTGGGAATCAGAGGCAGGGAATCAGAGGCGGGGAATCAGAGGCAGGGAATCAGATGCGGGGAATCAGAGGCAGGGAATCAGAGCTGGGGAATCAGAGGCGGGGAATCAGAGTTGGGGAATCAGAGGCGTGGAATTAGATATGGCGAAACAGAGGAGGGGAATCAGAGACGGTGAAACAGAGGCGGGGAATCAGATATGGGGAATCAGCGGTGGCGAATTAAAGGCGGTGTATCAGAGATGGGGAATCAGGGCAGGGAATCAGAGGCAGGGAATCAAACACGGGGAATCAGAGGCGGGGAATCAGAGCTGGGGAATCAGAGGCGGGGATTCAGAGTTGGGGAATCAGAGGCGGGGAAACAGAGGCGCGGAATCAGATATGGGGAATCAGAGGTGGGGAATTAGAGGTTGGGAATCAGAAGCAGGGAATCAGAGGCGGGGAATCAGAGGCGGGGAATCAGAGGTGGGGAATCAGAGGCAGGGAATCCGATGTGCGGAATCGGAGATGGGGAATCAGAGGCAGGGAATCAGAGGCGGGGAATCAGAGGCGGAGAATCAGAGGCCGGGAATCAGATATGGGGAAACAGAGGCGGGGAATCAGAGGCGGGGAAACAGAGGCGGGGAATCTGATATGGGGAATCAGAGGTGGGGAATCAGAGGTTGGGAATCAGAGGCAGGGAATCAGAGGCTGGGAATCAGATGCAGGGAATCAGATGCGGGGAATCAGAGGCGCGGAATCAGAGCTGGGGAATCAGAGGTGGGGAATCAGAGTTGGGGAATCAGAGTCGGGGACTTAGATATGGGGAAACAGATGCGGGGAATCAGAGGCGGGGAAACAGACGCGGGGTATCAGAGGCGGGGATTCAGAGCTGGGGAATCAGAGGCAGGGAATCAGAGTTGGGGAATCAGAGGCGGGGATTCAGATATGGGGAATCAGAGGCGGGGAAACAGAGGCGGGGAAACAGAGGCAGGGAATCAGATATGGGGAATCAGAGGTGGGGTATCAGGGGCAGGGAATCAGTGGCAGGGAATCAGAGGCGGGGAATCGGAGGCGGGGAATCAGAGGCAGGGAATCAGACAAGGGGAATCAGATATGGGGAAACAGAGGCGGGGAATCAGAGGCGGGCAAACAGAGGCGGGGAATTAGATATGGGGAATCAGAGGTGGGGAATCAGAGGTGGTGAATCAGAGATGGGGAATCACAGGCGGGGAATCAGAGGCAGGGAATAGAACGCGGGGAATCAGAGGCGGGGAATCAGAGCTGGGGAATCAGAGGCGGGGAATCATAGTTGGGAATCAGAGGCGGGGAATCAGATATGGGGAAACAGAGGCGGGGAATCAAAGGCGGGGAAACAGAGGCGGGGAGTCAGATATGGGGAATCGGATGCGGGGAATCAGAGGCGGGGAATCAGAGCTGGGGAATCAGAGGCGGGGTATCAGAGTTGGGGCATCTGAGGTGGGGAATTAGATATGGGGAAACAGAGGCGGGGAATCAGAGGCGGGGAAACAGAGGCGGGGATTCAGATATGGGGAATCAGAGGTGGGAAATCAGAGGCAGGGAATCAGATGTGCGGAATCAGAGATGGGGAATCAGAGGCAGGGAATCAGAATCAGAAGCGGGGAATCAGAGGCCGGGAATCAGAGGCCGGGATTCAGATGCCGGGAATAAGAGGCCGGGAATCAGAGGTGGGGAATCAGAGTCCGGGAATCAGAGATGGGGATTCAGAGGCGGGGAATGATATATGGGGAATCAGAGGCGGGGAATCAGAGGCGGGGTAACAGAGGTGGGGAATCAGATATGGGGAATCAGAGGTGGCGAATCAAAGGCGGTGAATCAGAGATGGGGAATCAGAGGCGGGGAATCAGAGGCAGGGAATCAAACACGGGGAATCAGAGGCGGGGAATCAGAGCTGGGGAATCAGAGGCGGGGAATCAGAGTTGGGGAATCAGAGGCGGGGAATCAGATATGGGGAAACAGGGGCGGGGAATCAGAGGCAGGGAAACGGAGGCGGGGAATCAGATATGGGGAATCAGGGGTGGGGAATCAGAGGTTGGGAATCAGAGGCAGGGAATCAGAGGCGTGGAAACACAGGCGGGGATTCAGATGTGGTGAATCAGAGATGGGGAATCAGAGGCAGGGAATCAGAATCAGAAGCGGGGTATCAGTGGCCGGGAATCAGAGGAAGGTAATCAGAGGCAGGGGATCAAACACGGGGAATCAGAGGCTGGGAATCAGAGCTGGGGAATCAGAGGTGGGGAATCAGAGCTGGGGAATCACAGGCGGGGAATCAGAGATGGGGAATCAGAGGCGGGGAATCAGAGGCAGGGAATCAGATGCGGGGAATCAGAGGCGGGGAATCAGATGTGGGGAATCAGAGGCAGTGAATCAGAGATGGGGAATCAGAGGCGGGGAATCAGAGGCAAGAAATCAGACGGGGATTCAGAAGCTGGGAATCAGACGGGGGGAATCAAAGGCGGGGAATCAGAGCTGGTGAATCAGAGGCAGGGAATCAGAGTTGGGGATTCAGAGGCGGGGAATCAGATATGGGGAAACAGAGGCGGGGAATGAGAGGCGGGCAAGCAGAGGCGGGGAATTAGATATGGGGAATCAGAGGTGGGGAATCAGAGGTGGTGAATCAGAGATGGGGAATCACAGGCGGGGAATCAGAGGCAGCGAATAGAACGCGGGGAATCAGAGGCAGGGAATCAGAGCTGGGGAATCAGAGGCGGGGAATCAGATATGGGGAAATAGAGGCGGGGAATCAGAGGCGGGGAAACAGAGGCGGGGAATCAGACATGGGGAATCGGATGCGGGGAATCAGAGGCGGGGAATCAGAGCTGGGGAATCAGAGGCGGGGAATCAGAGTTGGGGCATCAGAGGTGGGGAATTAGATATGGGGAAACAGAGGCGGGGAATCAGAGGCGGGGAAACAGAGGCGGGGAATCAGATATGGGGAATCAGAGGTGGGGAATCAGAGGCAGGGAATCAGATGTGCGGAATCAGAGATGGGGAATCAGAGGCTGGGAATCAGAATCAGAAGCGGGGAATCAGAGGCCGGGAATCAGAGGCCGGGAATCAGATGCTGGGAATAAGAGGCCGGGAATCAGAGGTGGGGAATCAGAGTCCGGGAATCAGAGATGGGGATTCAGAGGCGGGGAATGAGATATGGAGAATCAGAGGCGGGGAATCAGAGGCGGGGAAACAGAGGTGGGGAATCAGATATGGGGAATCAGAGGTGGCGAATCAAAGGCGGTGAATCAGAGATGGGGAATCAGAGGCGGGGAATCAAAGGCAGGGAATCAGATGCGGGGATTCAGAGGCGGGGTATCAGAGCTCGCGAATCAGAGGCGGGGAATCAGAGGTGGGCAATCAGAGCCGGGGAATCAGATATGGGGAATCAGATGCGGGGAATCAGAGGCGGGGAAACAGAGGCGGGGAATCAGAGCTGGGGAATCAGATGCGGGGATTCAGAGTTGGGGAATCAGAGGCGGGGAAACAGAGGCGGGGAATCAGATATGGGGAATCAGAGGTGGGGAATTAGAGGTTGGGAATCAGAAGCAGGGAATCAGAGGCGGGGAATCAGAGGCGGGGAATCAGAGGCAGGGAATCCGATGTGCGGAATCGGAGATGGGGAATCAGAGGCAGGGAATCAGAGGCGGGGAATCAGAGGCGGAGAATCAGAGGCCGGGAATCAGATATGGGGAAACAGAGGCGGGGAATCAGAGGCGGGGAAACAGAGGCGGGGAATCAGATATGGGGAATCAGAGGTGGGGAATCAGAGGTTGGGAATCAGAGGCAGGGAATCAGAGGCTGGGAATCAGATGCAGGGAATCAGATGCGGGGAATCAGAGGCGGGGAATCAGAGCTGGGGAATCAGAGGTGGGGAATCAGAGTTGGGGAATCAGAGTCGGGGACTTAGATATGGGGAAACAGAGGCGGGGAATCAGAGGCGGGGAAACAGACGCGGGAATCAGAGGCGGGGATTCAGAGCTGGGGAATCAGAGGCGGGGAATCAGAGTTGGGGAATCAGAGGCGGGGATTCAGATATGGGGAATCAGAGGCGGGGAATCAGAGGCGGGGAAACAGAGGCAGGGAATCAGATATGGGGAATCAGAGGTGGGGTATCAGGGGCAGGGAATCAGTGGCAGGGAATCAGAGGCGGGGAATCGGAGGCGGGGAATCAGAGGCAGGGAATCAGACACGGGGAATCAGATATGGGGAAACAGAGGCGGGGAATCAGAGGCGGGCAAACAGAGGCGGGGAATTAGATATGGGGAATCAGAGGTGGGGAATCAGAGGTGGTGAATCAGAGATGGGGAATCACAGGCGGGGAATCAGAGGCAGGGAATAGAACGCGGGGAATCAGAGGCGGGGAATCAGAGCTGGGGAATCAGAGGCGGGGAATCATAGTTGGGAATCAGAGGCGGGGAATCAGATATGGGGAAACAGAGGCGGGGATTCAAAGGCGGGGAAACAGAGGCGGGGAGTCAGATATGGGGAATCGGATGCGGGGAATCAGAGGTGGGGAATCAGAGCTGGGGAATCAGAGGCGGGGTATCAGAGTTGGGGCATCTGAGGTGGGGAATTAGATATGGGGAAACAGAGGCGGGGAATCAGAGGCGGGGAAACAGAGGCGGGGAATCAGATATGGGGAATCAGAGGTGGGGAATCAGAGGCAGGGAATCAGATGTGCGGAATCAGAGATGGGGAATCAGAGGCAGGGAATCAGAATCAGAAGCGGGGAATAAGAGGCCGGGAATCAGAGGCCGGGATTCAGATGCTGGGAATAAGAGGCCGGGAATCAGAGGTGGCGAAACAGAGTCCGGGAATCAGAGATGGGGATTCAGAGGCGGGGAATGATATATGGGGAATCAGAGGCGGGGAAACAGAGGCGGGGTAACAGAGGTGGGGAATCAGATATGGGGAATCAGAGGTGGCGAATCAAAGGCGGTGAATCAGAGATGGGGAATCAGAGGCAGGGAATCAGAGGCAGTGAATCAAACACGGGGAATCAGAGGCGGGGAATCAGAGCTGGGGAATCAGAGGCGGGGAATCAGAGTTGGGGAATCAGAGGCGGGGAATCAGATATGGGGAAACAGGGGCGGGGAATCAGAGGCAGGGAAACAGAGGCGGGGAATCAGATATGGGGAATCAGGGGTGGGGAATCAGAGGTTGGGAATCAGAGGCAGGGAATCAGAGGCGTGGAAACACAGGCGGGGATTCAGATGTGGTGAATCAGAGATGGGGAATCAGAGGCAGGGAATCAGAATCAGAAGCGGGGTATCAGTGGCCGGGAATCAGAGGAAGGTAATCAGAGGCAGGGGATCAAACACGGGGAATCAGAGGCTGGGAATCAGAGCTGGGGAATCAGAGGCAGGGAATCAGAGCTGGGGAATCAGAGGCGGGGAATCAGATATGGGGAAATAGAGGCGGGGAATCAGAGGCGGGGAAACAGAGGCGGGGAATCAGACATGGGGAATCGGATGCGGGGAATCAGAGGCGGGGAATCAGAGCTGGGGAATCAGAGGCGGGGAATCAGAGTTGGGGCATCAGAGGTGGGGAATTAGATATGGGGAAACAGAGGCGGGGAATCAGAGGCGGGGAAACAGAGGCGGGGAATCAGATATGGGGAATCAGAGGTGGGGAATCAGAGGCAGGGAATCAGATTTGCGGAATCAGAGATGGGGAATCAGAGGCAGGGAATCAGAATCAGAAGCGGGGAATCAGAGGCCGGGAATCAGAGGCCGGGAATCAGATGCTGGGAATAAGAGGCCGGGAATCAGAGGTGGGGAATCAGAGTCCGGGAATCAGAAATGGGGATTCAGAGGCGGGGAATGAGATATGGAGAATCAGAGGCGGGGAATCAGAGGCGGGGAAACAGAGGTGGGGAATCAGATATGGGGAATCAGAGGTGGCGAATCAAAGGCGGTGAATCAGAGATGGGGAATCAGAGGCGGGGAATCAGAGGCAGGGAATCAGATGCGGGGATTCAGAGGCGGGGAATCAGAGCTGGCGAATCAGAGGCGGGGAATCAGAGGTGGGCAATCAGAGCCGGGGAATCAGATATGGGGAATCAGATGCGGGGAATCAGAGGCGGGGAAACAGAGGCGGGGAATCAGATATGGGGAATCAGAGGTGGGGAATCAGAGGTTGTGAATCAGAGGGAGGGAATCAGACGCTGGGAATCAGAGGCGGGGATTCAGAGCTGGGGAATCAGAGGCGGGGAATCAGAGTTGTGGAATCAGAGGCAGGGAATCAGATATGGGGAATCAGAGGCGGGGAATCAGAGGCGGAGAAACAGAGGCGGGGAATCAGATATGGGGAATCAGAGGTGGGGAATCAGGGGCAGGGAATCAGTGGCAGGGAATCAGAGGCGGGGAATCTGAGGCGGGGAATCAGAGGCAGGGAATCAGACACGGGGAATCAGAGGCGGGGAATCAGAGATGGCGAATCAGAGGCGGGGAATCAGAGGCAGGGAATCGGACGCCGGGAATCAGAGGCGGGGAATCAGAGGCAGGGAATCGGACGCCGGGAATCAGAGGCGGGGAATCAGAGCTGGGGAATCAGAGGCGGGGAATCAGAGTTGGGGAATCAGAGGCGGGGAATCAGATATGGGGAAATAGAGGCGGGGAATCAGATATGGGGAATCAGAGGTGTGGAATCAGAGGTTGGGAATCAGAGGCAGGGAATCAGAGGCGGGGAAACAGAGGCGGGGAATCAGATATGGGGAATCAGAGGTGGCGAATCAAAGGCGGTGAAACAGAGATGGGGAATCAGGGCAGGGAATCAGAGGCAGGGAATCAGAGCTGGGGAAACAGAGGCGGGGAATCAGATATGGGGAATCAGAGGTGGGGAATCAGGGGCGGGGAATCAGTGGCAGGGAATCAGAGCTGGGGAATCAGAGGTGGGGAATCAGAGCTGGGGAAACAGAGGCGGGGAATCAGATATGGGGAATCAGAGGTGGGGAATCAGGGGCGGGGAATCAGTGGCAGGGAATCAGAGGCCGGGAATAAAAGGCGGGGAATCAGAGCTGGGGAATCAGAGGCGGGGAATCAGAGTTGGGGAATCAGAGGAGGGGAATCAGATATGGGGAAACAGAGGCCGGGAATCAGAGGCAGGGAAACAGAGGCAGGGAATCAGATATGGGGAATCAGAGGTGGGGAATTAGAGGTTGCGTATCAGAGGCGGGGTATCAGAGGCGGGGAATCAGAGGCAGGGAATCGGATGTGCGGAATCAGAGATGGGGAATCAGAGGTGGGGATTCAGAGGTGGTGAATCAGAGAAGGGGAATCAGAGGCTGGGAATCAGAGGCAGGGAATCAGACGCAGGGAATCAGAGGTGGGGAATCATAGCTTGCGAATTAGAGGAGGGGAATCAGAGTTGGGGAATCAGAGGCGGGGAATCAGATATGGGGAAACAGAGGCGGGGAATCAGAGGCGGGGAAACAGAGGCGGGGAATCAGATATGGGGAATCAGAGGTGGGGAATCAGAGGCAGGGAATCAGATGTGCAGAATCAGAGATGGGGAATCAGAGGCAGGGAATCAGAATCAGAAGCAGGGAATAAGTGGCAGGGAATCAGAGGCCGGGAATAAAAGGCGGGGAACCAGAGGCAGGGAATCGGATGTGCGGAATCAGAGATGGGGAGTCAGAGGTGGGGATTCAGAGGTGGTGAATCAGAGAAGGGGAATCAGAGGCTGGGAATCAGAGGCAGGGAATCAGATGCAGGGAATCAGAGGCGGGGAATCATAGCTGGCGAATTAGAGGAGGGGAATCAGAGTTGGGGAATCAGAGGCGGGGAATCAGATATGGGGAAACAGAGGCGGGGAATCAGAGGTGGGGAAACAGAGGCGGGGAATCAGAGATGGGGAATCAGAGGTGGGGAATCAGGGGCAGGGAATCAGTGGCAGGGAATCAGACGCGGGGAATCAGAGGCGGGGAATCAGAGGCGGGGAATCAGAGGCGGGGAATCAGAGGCAGGGAATCGGATGTGCGGAATCAGAGATGGGGAATCAGAGGTGGGGATTCAGAGGTGGTGAATCAGAGAAGGGGAATCAGAGGCTGGGAATCAGAGGCAGGGAATTAGACGCAGGGAATAAGAGGCGGGGAATCATAGCTGGCGAATTAGAGGAGGGGTATCAGAGTTGGGGAATCAGAGGCGGGGAATCATATATGGGGAATCAGAGGTGGGGAATCAGGGGCAGGGAATCAGTGGCAGGGAATCAGAGGCGGGGAATCATAGCTGGTGAATTAGAGGAAGGGAATCAGAGTTGGGGAATCAGGGGCAGGGAATCAGTGGCAGGGAATCAGACGCGGGGAATCAGAGGCGGGGAATCAGAGGCGGGGAATCAGAGGCGGGGAATCAGAGGCAGGGAATCGGATGTGCGGAATCAGAGATGGGGAATCAGAGGTGGGGATTCCGAGGTGGTGAATCAGAGAAGGGGAATCAGAGGCTGGGAATCAGAGGCAGGGAATTAGACGCAGGGAATAAGAGGCGGGGAATCATAGCTGGCGAATTAGAGGAGGGGTATCAGAGTTGGGGAATCAGAGGCGGGGAATCATATATGGGGAATCAGAGGTGGGGAATCAGGGGCAGGGAATCAGTGGCAGGGAATCAGAGGTGGGGAATCATAGCTGGTGAATTAGAGGAAGGGAATCAGAGTTGGGGAAACAGAGGCGGGGAATCAGATATGGGGAATCAGAGGTAGGGAATCAGGGGCAGGGAATCAGTGGCAGGGAATCAGACGCGGGGAATCAGAGGCGGGGAATCAGAGGCAGGGAATCAGACACGGGGAATCAGAGGCGGGGAATCAGAGATGGGGAATCAGAGGCGGGGAATCAGAGGCAGGGAATCAGTGGCCGGGAATCAGATGCTGGGAATAAGAGGCCGGGAATCAGAGGTGGGGAAACAGAGGCGGGGAATCAGATATGGGGAATCAGAGGTGGGGAATCAGGGGCGGGGAATCAGTGGCAGGGAATCAGAGGCCGGGAATAAAAGACGGAGAATCAAAGCTGGGGAATCAGAGGCGGGGAATCAGAGTTGGGGAATCAGAGGAGGGGAATCAGATATCGGGAAACAGAGGCCGGGAATCAGAGGCAGGGAAACAGAGGCGGGGAATCAGATATGGGGAATCAGAGGTGGGGAATTAGAGGTTGCGAATCAGAGGCGGGGAATCAGAGGCGGGGAATCAGAGGCACGGAATCGGATGTGCGGAATCAGAGATGGGTAATCAGAGGTGGGGATTCAGAGGTGGTGAATCAGAGAAGGGGAATCAGAGGCTGGGTTTAAGAGGCATGGAATCAGACGCAGGGAATCAGAGGCGGGGAATCATAGCTGGCGAATTCGAGGAGGGGAATCAGAGTTGGGGAATCAGAGGCGGGGAATCAGATATGGAGAAACAGAGGCGGGGAATCAGAGGCGGGGAAACAGAGGCGGGGAATCAGATATGGGGAATCAGAGGTGGGGAATCAGAGGCAGGGAATCAGATGTGCGGAATCAGAGATGGGGAATCAGAGGCAGGGAATCAGAATCAGAAGCAGGGAATCAGAGGCCGGGAATCAGAGGCCGGAATCAGATGCTGGGAATCAGAGGCCTGGAATCAGAGGCGGGGAATCAGAGGCAGGGAATCAGATGCGGGGAATCAGAGGCGGGGAATCAGAGCTGGGGAATCAGAGGCAGGGTATTAGAGTTGGGGAATCAGAGGCGGGGAATCAGATATGGGGAAACAGAGGTGGGGAATCAGAGGCGGGGAAACAGAGGCAGGGAATCAGATATGGGGAATCAGAGGCGGGGAATCAGAGGTGGGGAATCATAGGCAGGGAATCGGATGTGCGGAATCAGAGATGGGGTGTCAGAGGTGGGGAATCAGAGGTGGTGAGTCAGAGATGGGGAATCAGAGGCGGGGAATCAGAGGCAGGGAATCAGAAACGGGGAATCAGAGGCGGGCAATCATAACTGGCGAATCAGAGGAGGGGAATCAGTGGTGGGGAATCAGAGGCGGGGAATCAGATATGGTGAATCAGAGGTGGGGAATCAGAGGCGGGGAAACAGAGGCCGGGAATCAGATATGTTGTATCAGAGGTGGGGAATCAGAGGCGGGAAATCAGAGCTGGGGAATCAGAGGCGGGGAAATCAGAGTTGGGGAATCAGAGTCCTGGAATCAGAGATGGGAAATCAGAGGAGGGGAATCAAATATGGGGAATCAGAGGCGGGGAATCAGAGTTGGGGAATCAGAGTCCGGGAATCAGAGATGGGGAATCAGAGGCGGGGAATCAAATATGGGGAATAAGAGGCGGGGAATCAGAGGCGGGGAAACAGAGGCGGTGAATCAGATATGGGCAATCAGAGGTGGCGAATCAGAGGTAGAGAATCAGAGATGGGGAAGCAGAGATGGGGAATCAGAGGCGGGAAACCAGAGCTGGGGAATCAGAGGCGGGGAATCAGAGTTGGGGAATCAGAGTCCGGGAATCAGAGATGGGGAATCAGAGGCGGGGAATCAGAGCTGGGGAATCAGAGGCGGGGAATCAGAGTTGGGGAATCAGAGTCCGGGAATCAGAGATGGGGAATCAGAGGCGGGGAATCAAATATGGGGAATCAGAGGTGGGGAATCAGAGGCTGGGAAAAAGAGGCGGTGAATCAGATATGGGGAATCAGAGGTGGCGAATCAAAGGTTGAGAATCAGAGATGGGGAATCAGAGGTGGGGAATCAGAGGTTGGGAATCAGAAGCAGGGAATCAGAGGCGGGGAATCAGAGGCGGGGAATCAGAGGCAGGGAATCTGATGTGCGGAATCGGAGATGGGGAATCAGAGGCAGGGAATCAGGGGCGGGGAATCAGAGGCGGAGAATCAGAGGCCGGGAATCAGATATGGGGAAACAGAGGCGGGGAATCAGAGGCGGGGAAACAGAGGCGGGGAATCAGATATGGGGAATCAGAGGTGGGGAATCAGAGGTTGGGAATCAGAGGCAGGGAATCAGAGGTTGGGAATCAGATGCAGGGAATCAGATGCGGGGAATCAGAGGTGGGGAATCAGAGCTGGGGAATCAGAGGTGGGGAATCAGAGTTGGGGAATCAGAGTCGGGGACTTAGATATGGGGAAACAGAGGCGGGGAATCAGAGGCGGGGAAACAGACGCGGGGAATCAGAGGCGGGGATTCAGAGCTGGGGAATCAGAGGCGGGGAATCAGAGTTGGGGAATCAGAGGCGGGGAATCAGATATGGGGAATCAGAGGCGGGGAATCAGAGGCGGGGAAACAGAGGCAGGGAATCAGATATGGGGAATCAGAGGTGGGGTATCAGGGGCAGGGAATCAGTGGCAGGGATTCAGAGGCGGGGAATCAGAGGCGGGGAATCAGAGGCAGGGAATCAGACACGGGGAATCAGATATGGGGAAACAGAGGCGGGGAATCAGAGGCGGGCAAACAGAGGCGGGGAATTAGATATGGGGAATCAGAGGTGGGGAATCAGAGGTGGTGAATCAGAGATGGGGAATCACAGGCGGGGAATCAGAGGCAGGGAATAGAACGCGGGGAATCAGAGGCGGGGAATCAGAGCTGGGGAATCAGAGGCGGGGAATCATAGTTGGGAATCAGAGGCGGGGAATCAGATATGGGGAAACAGAGGCGGGGAATCAAAGGCGGGGAAACAGAGGCGGGGAATCAGATATGGGGAATCGGTTGCGGGGAATCAGAGGCGGGGAATCAGAGCTGGGGAATCAGAGGCGGGGTATCAGAGTGGGGCATCTGAGGTGGGGAATTAGATATGGGGAAACAGAGGCGGGGAATCAGAGGCGGGGAAACAGAGGCGGGGAATCAGATATGGGGAATCAGAGGTGGGGAATCAGAGGCAGGGAATCAGATGTGCGGAATCAGAGATGGGGAATCAGAGGCAGGGAATCAGAATCAGAAGCGGGGAATCAGAGGCCGGGAATCAGAGGCCGGGATTCAGATGCCGGGAATAAGAGGCCGGGAATCAGAGGTGGGGAATCAGAGTCCGGGAATCAGAGATGGGGATTCAGAGGCGGGGAATGATATATGGGGAATCAGAGGCGGGGAATCAGAGGCGGGGTAACAGAGGTGGGGAATCAGATATGGGGAATCAGAGGTGGCGAATCAAAGGCGGTGAATCAGAGATGTGGAATCAGAGGCGGGGAATCAGAGGAAGGGAATCAAACACGGGGAATCAGAGGCGGGGAATCAGAGCTGGGGAATCAGAGGCGGGGAATCAGAGTTGGGGAATCAGAGGCGGGGAATCAGATATGGGGAAACAGGGGCGGGGAATCAGAGGCAGTGAAACAGAGGTGGGGAATCAGATATGGGGAATCAGGGGTGGGGAATCAGAGCTTGGGAATCAGAGGCAGGGAATCAGAGGCGTGGAAACAGAGGCGGGGATTCAGATGTGGTGAATCAGAGATGGGGAATCAGAGGCAGGGAATCAGAATCAGAAGCGGGGTATCAGTGGCCGGGAATCAGAGGAAGGTAATCAGAGGCAGGGGATCAAACACGTGGAATCAGAGGCTGGGAATCAGAGCTGGGGAATCAGAGGCGGGGAATCAGAGCTGGGGAATCACAGGCGGGGAATCAGAGATGGGGAATCAGAGGCGGGGAATCAGAGGCAGGGAATCAGATGCGGGGAATCAGAGGCGGGGAATCAGAGCTGGCGAATCAGAGGCGGGGAATCAGAGGTGGGCAATCAGAGGATGGGAATCAGATATGGGGAATCAGAGGCGGGGAATCAGAGCTGGGGAATCACAGGCGGGGAAACAGAGGCGGGGAATCAGAGGCGGTGAAACAGAGGCGGGGAATCAGATATTGGGAATCAGAGGTGGGGAATCAGAGGTTGGGAATCAGAGGCCTGGAATCAGAGGCGTGGAATCAGAGGCAGGGAATCAGATGCGGGGAATCAGAGGAGGGGAATCAGAGCTGGGGAATCAGAGGCGGGGTATTAGAGTTGGGGAATCTGAGGCGGGGAATCAGACGCGGGGAATCAGAGGGGGGGAATCATAGCTGGCGAATCAGAGGCGGGGAATCAGAGGTGGGCAATCAGAGGCCGGGAATCAGAGGTGGTGAATCAGAGATGGGGAATCAGAGGCGGGGAATCAGTGGCAGGGAATCAGATATGGGGAATCAGAGGCGTGGAATCAGAGGCAGGGAATCAGTGGCCGGGAATCAGATGCTGGGAATAAGAGGCCGGGAATCAGAGGTGGGGAAACAGAGGCGGGGAATCAGATATGGGGAATCAGAGGTGGGGAATCAGGGGCGGGGAATCAGTGGCAGGGAATCAGAGGCCGGGAATAAAAGACGGAGAATCAAAGCTGGGGAATCAGAGGCGGGGAATCAGAGTTGGGGAATCAGAGGAGGGGAATCAGATATCGGGAAACAGAGGCCGGGAATCAGAGGCAGGGAAACAGAGGCGGGGAATCAGATATGGGGAATCAGAGGTGGGGAATTAGAGGTTGCGAATCAGAGGCGGGGAATCAGAGGCGGGGAATCAGAGGCACGGAATCGGATGTGCGGAATCAGAGATGGGTAATCAGAGGTGGGGATTCAGAGGTGGTGAATCAGAGAAGGGGAATCAGAGGCTGGGTTTAAGAGGCATGGAATCAGACGCAGGGAATCAGAGGCGGGGAATCATAGCTGGCGAATTCGAGGAGGGGAATCAGAGTTGGGGAATCAGAGGCGGGGAATCAGATATGGAGAAACAGAGGCGGGGAATCAGAGGCGGGGAAACAGAGGCGGGGAATCAGATATGGGGAATCAGAGGTGGGGAATCAGAGGCAGGGAATCAGATGTGCGGAATCAGAGATGGGGAATCAGAGGCAGGGAATCAGAATCAGAAGCAGGGAATCAGAGGCCGGGAATCAGAGGCCGGAATCAGATGCTGGGAATCAGAGGCCTGGAATCAGAGGCGGGGAATCAGAGGCAGGGAATCAGATGCGGGGAATCAGAGGCGGGGAATCAGAGCTGGGGAATCAGAGGCAGGGTATTAGAGTTGGGGAATCAGAGGCGGGGAATCAGATATGGGGAAACAGAGGTGGGGAATCAGAGGCGGGGAAACAGAGGCAGGGAATCAGATATGGGGAATCAGAGGCGGGGAATCAGAGGTGGGGAATCATAGGCAGGGAATCGGATGTGCGGAATCAGAGATGGGGTGTCAGAGGTGGGGAATCAGAGGTGGTGAGTCAGAGATGGGGAATCAGAGGCGGGGAATCAGAGGCAGGGAATCAGAAACGGGGAATCAGAGGCGGGCAATCATAACTGGCGAATCAGAGGAGGGGAATCAGTGGTGGGGAATCAGAGGCGGGGAATCAGATATGGTGAATCAGAGGTGGGGAATCAGAGGCGGGGAAACAGAGGCCGGGAATCAGATATGTTGTATCAGAGGTGGGGAATCAGAGGCGGGAAATCAGAGCTGGGGAATCAGAGGCGGGGAAATCAGAGTTGGGGAATCAGAGTCCTGGAATCAGAGATGGGAAATCAGAGGAGGGGAATCAAATATGGGGAATCAGAGGCGGGGAATCAGAGTTGGGGAATCAGAGTCCGGGAATCAGAGATGGGGAATCAGAGGCGGGGAATCAAATATGGGGAATAAGAGGCGGGGAATCAGAGGCGGGGAAACAGAGGCGGTGAATCAGATATGGGCAATCAGAGGTGGCGAATCAGAGGTAGAGAATCAGAGATGGGGAAGCAGAGATGGGGAATCAGAGGCGGGAAACCAGAGCTGGGGAATCAGAGGCGGGGAATCAGAGTTGGGGAATCAGAGTCCGGGAATCAGAGATGGGGAATCAGAGGCGGGGAATCAGAGCTGGGGAATCAGAGGCGGGGAATCAGAGTTGGGGAATCAGAGTCCGGGAATCAGAGATGGGGAATCAGAGGCGGGGAATCAAATATGGGGAATCAGAGGTGGGGAATCAGAGGCTGGGAAAAAGAGGCGGTGAATCAGATATGGGGAATCAGAGGTGGCGAATCAAAGGTTGAGAATCAGAGATGGGGAATCAGAGGTGGGGAATCAGAGGTTGGGAATCAGAAGCAGGGAATCAGAGGCGGGGAATCAGAGGCGGGGAATCAGAGGCAGGGAATCTGATGTGCGGAATCGGAGATGGGGAATCAGAGGCAGGGAATCAGGGGCGGGGAATCAGAGGCGGAGAATCAGAGGCCGGGAATCAGATATGGGGAAACAGAGGCGGGGAATCAGAGGCGGGGAAACAGAGGCGGGGAATCAGATATGGGGAATCAGAGGTGGGGAATCAGAGGTTGGGAATCAGAGGCAGGGAATCAGAGGTTGGGAATCAGATGCAGGGAATCAGATGCGGGGAATCAGAGGTGGGGAATCAGAGCTGGGGAATCAGAGGTGGGGAATCAGAGTTGGGGAATCAGAGTCGGGGACTTAGATATGGGGAAACAGAGGCGGGGAATCAGAGGCGGGGAAACAGACGCGGGGAATCAGAGGCGGGGATTCAGAGCTGGGGAATCAGAGGCGGGGAATCAGAGTTGGGGAATCAGAGGCGGGGAATCAGATATGGGGAATCAGAGGCGGGGAATCAGAGGCGGGGAAACAGAGGCAGGGAATCAGATATGGGGAATCAGAGGTGGGGTATCAGGGGCAGGGAATCAGTGGCAGGGATTCAGAGGCGGGGAATCAGAGGCGGGGAATCAGAGGCAGGGAATCAGACACGGGGAATCAGATATGGGGAAACAGAGGCGGGGAATCTGAGGCGGGCAAACAGAGGCGGGGAATTAGATATGGGGAATCAGAGGTGGGGAATCAGAGGTGGTGAATCAGAGATGGGGAATCACAGGCGGGGAATCAGAGGCAGGGAATAGAACGCGGGGAATCAGAGGCGGGGAATCAGAGCTGGGGAATCAGAGGCGGGGAATCATAGTTGGGAATCAGAGGCGGGGAATCAGATATGGGGAAACAGAGGCGGGGAATCAAAGGCGGGGAAACAGAGGCGGGGAATCAGATATGGGGAATCGGTTGCGGGGAATCAGAGGCGGGGAATCAGAGCTGGGGAATCAGAGGCGGGGTATCAGAGTGTGGCATCTGAGGTGGGGAATTAGATATGGGGAAACAGAGGCGGGGAATCAGAGGCGGGGAAACAGAGGCGGGGAATCAGATATGGGGAATCAGAGGTGGGGAATCAGAGGCAGGGAATCAGATGTGCGGAATCAGAGATGGGGAATCAGAGGCAGGGAATCAGAATCAGAAGCGGGGAATCAGAGGCCGGGAATCAGAGGCCGGGATTCAGATGCCGGGAATAAGAGGCCGGGAATCAGAGGTGGGGAATCAGAGTCCGGGAATCAGAGATGGGGATTCAGAGGCGGGGAATGATATATGGGGAATCAGAGGCGGGGAATCAGAGGCGGGGTAACAGAGGTGGGGAATCAGATATGGGGAATCAGAGGTGGCGAATCAAAGGCGGTGAATCAGAGATGTGGAATCAGAGGCGGGGAATCAGAGGAAGGGAATCAAACACGGGGAATCAGAGGCGGGGAATCAGAGCTGGGGAATCAGAGGCGGGGAATCAGAGTTGGGGAATCAGAGGCGGGGAATCAGATATGGGGAAACAGGGGCGGGGAATCAGAGGCAGTGAAACAGAGGTGGGGAATCAGATATGGGGAATCAGGGGTGGGGAATCAGAGCTTGGGAATCAGAGGCAGGGAATCAGAGGCGTGGAAACAGAGGCGGGGATTCAGATGTGGTGAATCAGAGATGGGGAATCAGAGGCAGGGAATCAGAATCAGAAGCGGGGTATCAGTGGCCGGGAATCAGAGGAAGGTAATCAGAGGCAGGGGATCAAACACGTGGAATCAGAGGCTGGGAATCAGAGCTGGGGAATCAGAGGCGGGGAATCAGAGCTGGGGAATCACAGGCGGGGAATCAGAGATGGGGAATCAGAGGCGGGGAATCAGAGGCAGGGAATCAGATGCGGGGAATCAGAGGCGGGGAATCAGAGCTGGCGAATCAGAGGCGGGGAATCAGAGGTGGGCAATCAGAGGATGGGAATCAGATATGGGGAATCAGAGGCGGGGAATCAGAGCTGGGGAATCACAGGCGGGGAAACAGAGGCGGGGAATCAGAGGCGGTGAAACAGAGGCGGGGAATCAGATATTGGGAATCAGAGGTGGGGAATCAGAGGTTGGGAATCAGAGGCCTGGAATCAGAGGCGTGGAATCAGAGGCAGGGAATCAGATGCGGGGAATCAGAGGAGGGGAATCAGAGCTGGGGAATCAGAGGCGGGGTATTAGAGTTGGGGAATCTGAGGCGGGGAATCAGACGCGGGGAATCAGAGGGGGGGAATCATAGCTGGCGAATCAGAGGCGGGGAATCAGAGGTGGGCAATCAGAGGCCGGGAATCAGAGGTGGTGAATCAGAGATGGGGAATCAGAGGCGGGGAATCAGTGGCAGGGAATCAGATATGGGGAATCAGAGGCGTGGAATCAGAGGCAGGGAATCAGACACGGGGAATCAGACACGGGGAATCAGAGGTGGGGAATCAGAGATGGGGAATCAGAGGCGGTGAATGAGAGATGGGGAATCAGAGGCAGGGAATCAGAGGCGGGGAATCAGATATGGGGTATAAGAGGTGGGGAATCAGGGGCGGGGAATCAGTGGCAGGGAATCAGAGGAGGGGATTCAGAGGCGGGGAATCAGAGGCAGGGAATCAGACACTGGGAATCAGAGGCGGTGAATCAGGGATGGGGAATGAGAGGCCGGGAAACAGAGGTGGGGAATCAGAGACCGGGAATCAGAGATGGGGAATCAGAGGCGGGGAATCAGATATTTGGAATCAGAGGCGGGGAATCAGAAGCGGGGAAACAGAAGCGGTGAATCAGATATTCGGAATCAGAGGTTGCGAATCAGAGGTAGAGAATCAGAGATGGGGAAGCAGAGGTGGGGAATCAGATGTGATGAATTAGAGATGGGGAATCAGAGGCGGGGTATCAGAGGTGCCAATCAGAGGCGGTGAAACAGAGGCGGGGAATCAGATATGGGGAAACAGAGGCGGGGAATCAGAGGCAGGGAAACAGAGGCGGGGAATCAGATATGGGGATTCAGAGGTGGGGAATAACAGGTTGCGAATCAGAGGCAGGGAATCAGAGGCGGGGAATCAGAGGCGGGGAATCAGAGGCAGGGAATCGGATGTGCAGAATCAGAGATGGGGAATCAGAGGTGGGGAATCAGAGGTGGTGAATCAGAGATGGGGAATCAAAGGCGTGGAATCAGAGGCAGGGTCAGACACGGGGAATCAGAGGCGGGGAATCAGATGCGGGGAACCAGAGGAGGGGAATCATAGCTGGCGAATCAGAGGCGGGGAATCAGAGGTGGGGAATCATAGGCGGGGAATCAGATATGGGAAATCAGAGGTGGGGAATCAGAGGCGGGGAAACAGAGGCGGGGAATCAGATATGTTGGATCAGAGGTGGGGAATCAGTGGCGGGGAATCAGAGCTGGGGAATCAGAGGCGGGGAATCAGAGTTGGGGAATCAGAGGCAGGGAATCAGATATGGGGAATCAGAGGTGGGGAATCAGAGGCGGGGAAACAGAGGCGGGGAATCAGATATGGGGTATCAGAGGTGGGGAATCAGGCGCGGGGAATCAGTGGCAGGGAATCAGAGGCGGGGATTCAGAGGCGGGGAATCAGAGGCAGGGAATCAGACACTGGGAGTCAGAGGCGGTGAATCAGGGATTGGGAATCAGAGGCCGGGAAACAGAGGTGGGGAATCAGAGACCGGGAATCAGAGATGGGGAATCAGAGGCGGGGAATCAGATATGGGGAATCAGAGGCGGGGAATCAGAGGCAGGGAAACAGAGGCGGTGAATCAGATATTGGGAATCAGAGGTGGCGAATCAGAGGTAGAGAATCGGAGATGGGGAAGCAGAGGTGGGGAATCAGATGTGATGAATTAGAGATGGGGAATCAGAGGCGGGGTATCAGAGGTGCCAATCAGAGGCGGGGAAACAGAGGCGGGGAATCAGATATGGGGAATCAGAGGTGGGGAATAAGAGGTTGCGAATCAGAGGCAGGGAATCAGAGGCGGGGAATCAGAGGCGGGGAATCAGAGGCAGGGAATCGGATGTGCGGAATCAGAGATGGGGTATCAGAGGTGGGGAATCAGAGGTGGTGAGTCAGACATGGGGAATCAGAGGCGGGGAATCAGAGGCAGGGAATCAGAAACGGGGAATCAGAGGCGGGCAATCATAACTGGCGAATCAGAGGAGGGGAATCAGTGGTGGGGAATCAGAGGCGGGGAATCAGATATGGTGAATCAGAGGTGGGGAATCAGAGGCGGGGAAACAGAGGCCGGGAATCAGATATGTTGTATCACAGGTGGGGAATCAGAGGCGGGAAATCAGAGCTGGGGTTTCAGAGGCGGGGAAATCAGAGTTGGGGAATCAGAGTCCGGGAATCAGAGATGGGAAATCAGAGGAGGGGAATCAAATATGGGGAATCAGAGGCGGGGAATCAGAGTTGGGGAATGAGTCCGGGAATCAGAGATGGGGAATCAGAGGCGGGGAATCAAATATGGGGAATCAGAGGCGGGGAATCAGATGCGGGGAAACAGAGGCGGTGAATCAGATATGGGCAATCAGAGGTGGCGAATCAGAGGTAGAGAATCAGAGATGGGGAAGCAGAGGTGGGGAATCAGATGTGATGAATTAGAGATGGGGAATCAGAGGCGGGGTATCAGAGGCGGGGAATTAGAGTTGGGGAATCAGAGGAGGGGAATCAGATATGGGGAAACAGAGGCCGGGAATCAGAGGCAGGGAAACAGAGGCGGGGAATCAGATATGGGGAATCAGAGGTGGGGAATTAGAGGTTGCGAATCAGAGGCAGGGAATCAGAGGCGGGGAATCAGAGGCGGGGAATCAGAGGCAGGGAATCGGATGAGCAGAATCAGAGTTGGGGAATCAGAGGTGGGGAATCAGATGCAGGGAATCAGATGCAGGGAATCAGAGGCGGGGAAACATAGCTGGCGAATCAGAGGAGGGGAATCAGAGTTGGGGAATCAGAGGCGGGGAATCAGATATGGGGAAACAGAGGCGGGGAATCAGAGGCGGGGAAACAGAGGCGGGGAATCAGATATGGGGATTCAGAGGTGGGGAATCAGAGGTTGGGAATCAGAGGCAGGGAATCAGAGGCGGGGAATCAGAGGCAGGGAATCAGATGCGGGGAATCAGAGGCAGGGAATCAGAGCTGGGGAATCAGAGGCGGGGAATCAGAGTTGGGGAATCAGAGGCGTGGAATTAGATATGGCGAAACAGAGGAGGGGAATCAGAGACGGGGAAACAGAGGCGGGGAATCAGATATGGGGAATCAGCGGTGGCGAATTAAAGGCGGTGTATCAGAGATGGGGAATCAGGGCAGGGAATCAGAGGCAGGGAATCAAACACGGGGAATCAGAGGCGGGGAATCAGAGCTGGGGAATCAGAGGCGGGGATTCAGAGTTGGGGAATCAGAGGCGGGGAAACAGAGGCGGGGAATCAGATATGGGGAATCAGAGGTGGGGAATCAGAGGTTGGGAATCAGAAGCAGGGAATCAGAGGCGGGGAATCAGAAGCGGGGAATCAGAGGCAGGGAATCCGATGTGCGGAATCGGAGATGGGGAATCAGAGGCAGGGAATCAGAGGCGGGGAATCAGAGGCGGAGAATCAGAGGCCGGGAATCAGATATGGGGAAACAGAGGCGGGGAATCAGAGGCGGGGAAACAGAGGCGGGTAATCAGATATGGGGAATCAGAGGTGGGGAATCAGAGGTTGGGAATCAGAGGCAGGGAATCAGAGGCTGGGAATCAGATGCAGGGAATCAGATGCGGGGAATCAGAGGCGGGGAATCAGAGCTGGGGAATCAGAGGTGGGGAATCAGAGTTGGGGAATCAGAGTCGGGGACTTAGATATGGGGAAACAGAGGCGGGGAATCAGAGGCTGGGAAACAGACGCGGGGAATCAGAGGCGGGGATTCAGAGCTGGGGAATCAGAGGCGGGGAATCAGAGTTGGGGAATCAGAGGCGGGGAATCAGATATGGGGAATCAGAGGCGGGGAATCAGAGGCGGGGAAACAGAGGCAGGGAATCAGATATGGTGAATCAGAGGTGGGGTATCAGGGGCAGGGAATCAGTGGCAGGGAATCAGAGGCGGGGAATCAGAGGCGGGGAATCAGAGGCAGGGAATCAGACACGGGGAATCAGATATGGGGTAACAGAGGCGGGGAATCAGAGGCGGGCAAACAGAGGCGGGGAATTAGATATGGGGAATCAGAGGTGGGGAATCAGAGGTGGTGAATCAGAGATGGGGAATCACAGGCGGGGAATCAGAGGCAGGGAATAGAACGCGGGGAATCAGAGGCGGGGAATCAGAGCTGGGGAATCAGAGGCAGGGAATCATAGTTGGGAATCAGAGGCGGGGAATCAGATATGGGGAAACAGAGGCGGGGAATCAAAGGCGGGGAAACAGAGGCGGGGAATCAGATATGGGGAATCGGATGCGGGGAGTCAGAGGCGGGGAATCAGAGCTGGGGAATCAGAGGCGGGGTATCAGAGTTGGGGCATCTGAGGTGGGGAATTATATATGGGGAAATAGAGGCGGGGAATCAGAGGCGGGGAAACAGAGGCGGGGAATCAGATATGGGGAATCAGAGGTGGGGAATCAGAGGCAGGGAATCAGATGTGCAGAATCAGAGATGGGGAATCAGAGGCAGGGAATCAGAATCAGAAGCGGGGAATCAGAGGCTTGGAATCAGAGGCCGGGATTCAGATGCCGGGAATAAGAGGCCGGGAATCAGAGGTGGGGAATCAGATTCCGGGAATCAGAGATGGGGATTCAGAGGCGGGGAATGATATATGGGGAATCAGAGGTGGGGAATCAGAGGCGGGGTAACAGAGGTGGGGAATCAGATATGGGGAATCAGAGGTGGCGAATCAAAGGCGGTGAATCAGAGATGGGGAATCAGAGGCGGGGAATCAGAGGCAGGGAATCAAACACGGGGAATCAGAGGCGGGGAATCAGAGCTGGGGAATCAGAGGCGGGGAATCAGAGTTGGGGAATCAGAGGCGGGGAATCAGATATGGGGAAACAGGGGCGGGGAATCAGAGGCAGGGAAACAGAGGCGGGGAATCAGATATGGGGAATCAGGGGTGGGGAATCAGAGGTTGGGAATCAGAGGCAGGGAATCAGAGGCGTGGAAACAGAGCCGGGGATTCAGATGTGGTGAATCAGAGATGGGGAATCAGAGGCAGGGAATCAGAATCAGAAGCGGGGTATCAGTGGCCGGGAATCAGAGGAAGGTAATCAGAGGCAGGGGATCAAACACGGGGAATCAGAGGCTGGGAATCAGAGCTGGGGAATCAGAGGCGGGGAATCAGAGCTGGGGAATCACAGGCGGGGAATCAGAGATGGGGAATCAGAGGCGGGGAATCAGAGGCAGGGAATCAGATGCGGGGAATCAGAGGCGGGGAATCAGAGCTGGCGAATCAGAGGCGGGGAATCAGAGGTGGGCAATCAGAGGATGGGAATAAGATATGGGGAATCAGAGGCGGGGAATCAGAGCTGGGGAATCACAGGCGGGGAAACAGAGGCGGGGAATCAGAGGCGGTGAAACAGAGGCGGGGAATCAGATATTGGGAATCAGAGGTGGGGAATCAGAGGTTGGGAATCAGAGGCCTGGAATCAGAGGCGTGGAATCAGAGGCAGGGAATCAGATGCGGGGAATCAGAGGAGGGGAATCAGAGCTGGGGAATCAGAGGCGGGGTATTAGAGTTGGGGAATCAGAGGCGGGGAATCAGACGCGGGGAATCAGAGGGGGGGAATCATAGCTGGCGAATCAGAGGCGGGGAATCAGAGGTGGGCAATCAGAGGCCGGGAATCAGAGGTGGTGAATCAGAGATGGGGAATCAGAGGCGGGGAATCAGTGGCAGGGAATCAGACACGGGGAATCAGACACGGGGAATCAGAGGTGGGGAATCAGAGATGTGGAATCAGAGGCGGTGAATGAGAGATGGGGAATCAGAGGCGGGGAATCAGAGGCGGGGAATCAGATATGGGGTATCAGAGGTGGGGAATCAGGGGCGGGGAATAAGTGGCAGGGAATCAGAGGAGGGGATTCAGAGGCGGGGAATCAGAGGCAGGGAATCAGACACTGGGAATCAGAGGCGGTGAATCAGGGATGGGGAATGAGAGGCCGGGAAACAGAGGTGGGGAATCAGCGACCGGGAATCAGAGATGGGGAATCAGAGGCGGGGAATCAGATATGGGGAATCAGAGGCGGGGAATCAGAAGCGGGGAAACAGAGGCGGTGAATCAGATATTCGGAATCAGAGGTTGCGAATCAGAGGTAGAGAATCAGAGATGGGGAAGCAGAGGTGGGGAATCAGATGTGATGAATTAGAGATGGGGAATCAGAGGCGGGGTATCAGAGGTGCCAATCAGAGGCGGTGAAACAGAGGCGGGGAATCAGATATGGGGAAACAGAGGCGGGGAATCAGAGGCAGGGAAACAGAGGCGGGGAATCAGATATGGGGATTCAGAGGTGGGGAATAACAGGTTGCGAATCAGAGGCAGGGAATCAGAGGCGGGGAATCAGAGGCGGGGAATCAGAGGCAGGGAATCGGATGTGCAGAATCAGAGATGGGGAATCAGAGGTGGGGAATCAGAGGTGGTGAATCAGAGATGGGGAATCAAAGGCGTGGAATCAGAGGCAGGGTCAGACACGGGGAATCAGAGGCGGGGAATCAGATGCGGGGAACCAGAGGAGGGGAATCATAGCTGGCGAATCAGAGGCGGGGAATCAGAGGTGGGGAATCATAGGCGGGGAATCAGATATGGGGAATCAGAGGTGGGGAATCAGAGGCGGGGAAACAGAGGCGGGGAATCAGATATGTTGGATCAGAGGTGGGGAATCAGAGGCGGGGAATCAGAGCTGGGGAATCAGAGGCGGGGAATCAGAGTTGGGGAATCAGAGGCAGGGAATCAGATATTGGGAATCAGAGGTGGGGAATCAGAGGCGGGGAAACAGAGGCGGGGAATCAGATATGGGGTGTCAGAGGTGGGGAATCAGGGGCGGGGAATCAGTGGCAGGGAATCAGAGGAGGGGATTCAGAGGCGGGGAATCAGGGATTGGGAATCAGAGGCCGGGAAACAGAGGTGGGGAATCAGAGACCGGGAATCAGAGATGGGGAATCAGAGGCGGGGAATCAGATATGGGGAATCAAAGGCGGGGAATCAGAGGCAGGGAAACAGAGGCGGTGAGTCAGAGATGGGGAATCAGAGGCGGGGAATCAGAGGCAGGGAATCAGAAACGGGGAATCAGAGGCGGGCAATCATAACTGGCGAATCAGAGGAGGGGAATCAGTGGTGGGGAATCAGAGGCGGGGAATCAGATATGGTGAATCAGAGGTGGGGAATCAGAGGCGGGGAAACAGAGGCCGGGAATCAGATATGTTGTATCAGAGGTGGGGAATCAGAGGCGGGAAATCAGAGCTGGGGAATCAGAGGCGGGGAAATCAGAGTTGGGGAATCAGAGTCCGGGAATCAGAGATGGGAAATCAGAGGAGGGGAATCAAATATGGGGAATCAGATGCGGGGAATCAGAGTTGGGGAATCAGAGTCCGGGAATCAGAGATGGGGAATCAGAGGCGGGGAATCAAATATGGGGAATAAGAGGCGGGGAATCAGAGGCGGGGTAACAGAGGCGGTGAATCAGATATGGGCAATCAGAGGTGGCGAATCAGAGGTAGAGAATCAGAGATGGGGAAGCAGAGGTGGGGAATCAGAGGCGGGAAATCAGAGCTGGGGAATCAGAGGCGGGGAATCAGAGTTGGGGAATCAGAGTCCGGGAATGAGAGATGGGGAATCAGAGGCGGGGAATCAAATATGGGGAATCAGAGGCGGGGAATCAGAGGCGGGGATACAGAGGCGGAGAATCAGATATGGGGAATCAGAGGTGGCGAATCAGAGGTTGAGAATCAGAGATGGGGAAGCAGAGGTGGGGAATCAGATGTGATGAATTAGAGATGGGGAATCAGAGGCGGGGTATCAGAGGCGGCCAATCAGAGGCGGGGAATCAGAGTCGTGGAATCAGATATGGGAAATCAGAGGTGGGGAATCAGAGGTGGGGAAACAGAGGCGGGGAATCAGATATGGGGTATCAGAGGTGGGGAATCAGGGGCGGGGAATCAGTGGCAGGGAATCAGAGGAGGGGATTCAGAGGCGGGGAATCAGAGGCAGGGAATCAGACACTGGGAATCAGAGGCGGTGAATCAGGGATGGGGAATGAGAGGCCGGGAAACAGAAGCGGGGAAACAGAGGCAGTGAATCAGATATTCGGAATCAGAGGTTGCGATTCAGAGGTAGAGAATCAGAGATGGGGAAGCAGAGGTGGGGAATCAGATGTGATGAATTAGAGATGGGGAATCAGAGGCGGGGTATCAGAGGTGCCAATCAGAGGCGGTGAAACAGAGGCGGGGAATCAGAGGTGGGGAATCAGAGATGGGGAATCAGAGGCGGTGAATGAGAGATGGGGAATCAGAGGCGGGGAATCAGAGGTGCCAATCAGAGGCGGTGAAACAGAGGCGGGGAATCAGATATGGGGAAACAGAGGCGGGGAATCAGAGGCAGGGAAACAGAGGCAGGGAATCAGATATGGGGATTCAGAGGTGGGGAATAACAGGTTGCGAATCAGAGGCAGGGAATCAGAGGCGGAGAATCAGATATGGGGAATCAGAGGTGGCGAATCAGAGGTTGAGAATCAGAGATGGGGAAGCAGAGGTGGGGAATCAGATGTGATGAATTAGAGATGGGGAATCAGAGGCGGGGTATCAGAGGCGGGGATACAGAGGCGGAGAATCAGATATGGGGAATCAGAGGTGGCGAATCAGAGGTTGAGAATCAGAGATGGGGAAGCAGAGGTGGGGAATCAGATGTGATGAATTAGAGATGGGGAATCAGAGGCGGGGTATCAGAGGCGGCCAATCAGAGGCGGGGAATCAGAGTCGTGGAATCAGATATGGGAAATCAGAGGTGGGGAATCAGAGGTGGGGAAACAGAGGCGGGGAATCAGATATGGGGTATCAGAGGTGGGGAATCAGGGGCGGGGAATCAGTGGCAGGGAATCAGAGGAGGGGATTCAGAGGCGGGGAATCAGAGGCAGGGAATCAGACACTGGGAATCAGAGGCGGTGAATCAGGGATGGGGAATGAGAGGCCGGGAAACAGAAGCGGGGAAACAGAGGCAGTGAATCAGATATTCGGAATCAGAGGTTGCGATTCAGAGGTAGAGAATCAGAGATGGGGAAGCAGAGGTGGGGAATCAGATGTGATGAATTAGAGATGGGGAATCAGAGGCGGGGTATCAGAGGTGCGAATCAGAGGCGGTGAAACAGAGGCGGGGAATCAGAGGTGGGGAATCAGAGATGGGGAATCAGAGGCGGTGAATGAGAGATGGGGAATCAGAGGCGGGGAATCAGAGGTGCCAATCAGAGGCGGTGAAACAGAGGCGGGGAATCAGATATGGGGAAACAGAGGCGGGGAATCAGAGGCAGGGAAACAGAGGCAGGGAATCAGATATGGGGATTCAGAGGTGGGGAATAACAGGTTGCGAATCAGAGGCAGGGAATCAGAGGCGGGGAATCAGAGGCGGGGAATCAGAGGCAGGGAATCGGATGTGCAGAATCAGAGATGGGGAATCAGAGGTGGGGAATCAGAGGTGGTGAATCAGAGATGGGGAATCAAAGGCGTGGAATCAGAGGCAGGGTCAGACACGGGGAATCAGAGGCGGGGAATCAGATGCGGGGAACCAGAGGAGGGGAATCATAGTTGGCGAATCAGAGGCGGGGAATCAGAGGCGGGGAATCAGAGTTGGGGAATCAGAGTCCGGGAATCAGAGATGGGGAATCAGAGGCGGGGAATCAAATATGGGGAATCAGAGGCGGGGAATCAGAGGCGGGGATACAGAGGCGGAGAATCAGATATGGGGAATCAGAGGTGGCGAATCAGAGGTTGAGAATCAGAGATGGGGAAGCAGAGGTGGGGAATCAGATGTGATGAATTAGAGATGGGGAATCAGAGGCGGGGTATCAGAGGCGGCCAATCAGAGGCGGGGAATCAGAGTCGTGGAATCAGATATGGGAAATCAGAGGTGGGGAATCAGAGGTGGGGAAACAGAGGCGGGGAATCAGATATGGGGTATCAGAGGTGGGGAATCAGGGGCGGGGAATCAGTGGCAGGGAATCAGAGGAGGGGATTCAGAGGCGGGGAATCAGAGGCAGGGAATCAGACACTGGGAATCAGAGGCGGTGAATCAGGGATGGGGAATGAGAGGCCGGGAAACAGAAGCGGGGAAACAGAGGCAGTGAATCAGATATTCGGAATCAGAGGTTGCGATTCAGAGGTAGAGAATCAGAGATGGGGAAGCAGAGGTGGGGAATCAGATGTGATGAATTAGAGATGGGGAATCAGAGGCGGGGTATCAGAGGTGCCAATCAGAGGCGGTGAAACAGAGGCGGGGAATCAGAGGTGGGGAATCAGAGATGGGGAATCAGAGGCGGTGAATGAGAGATGGGGAATCAGAGGCGGGGAATCAGAGGTGCCAATCAGAGGCGGTGAAACAGAGGCGGGGAATCAGATATGGGGAAACAGAGGCGGGGAATCAGAGGCAGGGAAACAGAGGCAGGGAATCAGATATGGGGATTCAGAGGTGGGGAATAACAGGTTGCGAATCAGAGGCAGGGAATCAGAGGCGGGGAATCAGAGGCGGGGAATCAGAGGCAGGGAAATCGGATGTGCAGAATCAGAGATGGGGAATCAGAGGTGGCGAATCAGAGGCGGGGAATCAGAGGTGGGGAATCATAGGCGGGGAATCAGATATGGGGAATCAGAGGTGGGGAATCAGAGGCGGGGAAACAGAGGCGGGGAATCAGATATGTTGGATCAGAGGTGGGGAATCAGAGGCGGGGAATCAGAGCTGGGGAATCAGAGGCGGGGAATCAGAGTTGGGGAATCAGAGGCAGGGAATCAGATATGGGGAATCAGAGGTGGGGAATCAGAGGCGGGGAAACAGAGGCGGGGAATCAGATATGGGGTATCAGAGGTGGGGAATCAGGGGCGGGGAATCAGTGGCAGGGAATCAGAGGAGGGGATTCAGAGGCGGGGAATCAGGGATTGGGAATCAGAGGCCGGGAAACAGAGGTGGGGAATCAGAGACCGGGAATCAGAGATGGGGAATCAGAGGCGGGGAATCAGATATGGGGAATCAGAGGCGGGGAATCAGAGGCAGGGGAACAGAGGCGGTGAGTCAGAGATGGGGAATCAGAGGCGGGGAATCAGAGGCAGGGAATCAGAAACGGGGAATCAGAGGCGGGCAATCATAACTGGCGAATCAGAGGAGGGGAATCAGTGGTGGGGAATCAGAGGCGGGGAATCAGATATGGTGAATCAGAGGTGGGGAATCAGAGGCGGGGAAACAGAGGCCGGGAATCAGATATGTTGTATCAGAGGTGGGGAATCAGAGGCGGGAAATCAGAGCTGGGGAATCAGAGGCGGGGAAATCAGAGTTGGGGAATCAGAGTCCGGGAATCAGAGATGGGAAATCAGAGGAGGGGAATCAAATATGGGGAATCAGAGGCGGGGAATCAGAGGCGGGGAAACAGAGGCGGTGAATCAGATATGGGCAATCAGAGGTGGCGAATCTGAGGTAGAGAATCAGAGATGGGGAAGCAGACGTGGGGAATCAGAGGCGGGAAATCAGAGCTGGGGAATCAGAGGCGGGGAATCAGAGTTGGGGAATCAGAGTCCGGGAATCAGAGATGGGGAATCAGAGGCGGGGAATCAAATATGGGGAATCAGAGGCGGGGAATCAGAGGCGGGGATACAGAGGCGGTGAATCAGATATTGGGAATCAGAGGTGGCGAATCAGAGGTTGAGAATCAGAGATGGGGAAGCAGAGGTGGGGAATCAGATGTGATGAATTAGAGATGGGGAATCAGAGGCGGGGTATCAGAGGCGGCCAATCAGAGGCGGGGAATCAGAGTCGTGGAATCAGATATGGGAAATCAGAGGTGGGGAATCAGAGGCGGGGAAACAGAGGCGGGGAATCAGATATGGGGTATCAGAGGTGGGGAATCAGGGGCGGGGAATCAGTGGCAGGGAATCAGAGGAGGGGATTCAGAGGCGGGGAATCAGAGGCAGGGAATCAGACACTGGGAATCAGAGGCGGTGAATCAGGGATGGGGAATGAGAGGCCGGGAAACAGAGGTGGGGAATCAGAGACCGGGAATCAGAGATGGGGAATCAGAGGCGGGGAATCAGATATGGGGAATCAGAGGCGGGGAATCAGAAGCGGGGAAACAGAGGCTGTGAATCAGATATTCGGAAGCAGAGGTTGCGAATCAGAGGTAGAGAATCAGAGATGGGAAGCAGAGGTGGGGAATCAGATGTGATGAATTAGAGATGGGGAATCAGAGGCGGGGTATCAGAGGTGCCAATCAGAGGCGGTGAAAAAGAGGCGGGGAATCAGATATGGGGAAACAGAGGCGGGGAATCAGAGGCAGGGAAACAGAGGCGGGGAATCAGATATGGGGATTCAGAGGTGGGGAATAACAGGTTGCGAATCAGAGGCAGGGAATCAGAGGCGGGGAATCAGAGGCGGGGAATCAGAGGCAGGGAATCGGATGTGCAGAATCAGAGATGGGGAATCAGAGGTGGGGAATCAGAGGTGGTGAATCAGAGATGGGGAATCAAAGGCGTGGAATCAGAGGCAGGGTCAGACACGGGGAATCAGAGGCGGGGAATCAGATGCGGGGAACCAGAGGAGGGGAATCATAGCTGGCGAATCAGAGGCGGGGAATCAGAGGTGGGGAATCATTGGCGGGGAATCAGATATGGGGAATCAGAGGTGGGGAATCAGAGGCGGGGAAACAGAGGCGGGGAATCAGATATGTTGGATCAGAGGTGGGGAATCAGAGGCGGGGAATCAGAGCTGGGGAATCAGAGGCGGGGAATCAGAGTTGGGGAATCAGAGGCAGGGAATCAGATATGGGGAATCAGAGGTGGGGAATCAGAGGCGGGGAAACAGAGGCGGGGAATCAGATATTGGGAATCAGAGGTGGCGAATCAGAGGTAGAGAATCGGAGATGGGGAAGCAGAGGTGGGGAATCAGATGTGATGAATTAGAGATGGGGAATCAGAGGCGGGGTATCAGAGGTGCCAATCAGAGGCGGGGAAACAGAGGCGGGGAATCAGATATGGGGAATCAGAGGTGGGGAATAAGAGGTTGCGAATCAGAGGCAGGGAATCAGAGGCGGGGAATCAGAGGCGGGGAATCAGAGGCAGGGAATCGGATGTGCGGAATCAGAGATGGGGTATCAGAGGTGGGGAATCAGAGGTGGTGAGTCAGACATGGGGAATCAGAGGCGGGGAATCAGAGGCAGGGAATCAGAGGAGGGGATTCAGAGGCGGGGAATCAGAGGCAGGGAATCAGACACTGGGAGTCAGAGGCGGTGAATCAGGGATTGGGAATCAGAGACCGGGAATCAGAGATGGGGAATCAGAGGCGGGGAATCAGATATGGGGAATCAGAGGCGGGGAATCAGAGGCAGGGAAACAGAGGCGGTGAATCAGATATTGGGAATCAGAGGTGGCGAATCAGAGGTAGAGAATCGGAGCTGGGGAAGCAGAGGTGGGGAATCAGATGTGATGAATTAGAGATGGGGAATCAGAGGCGGGGTATCAGAGGTGCCAATCAGAGGCAGGGAATCAGAGGCGGGGAATCAGAGGCGGGGAATCAGAGGCAGGGAATCGGATGTGCGGAATCAGAGATGGGGTATCAGAGGTGGGGAATCAGAGGTGGTGAGTCAGACATGGGGAATCAGAGGCGGGGAATCAGAGGCAGGGAATCAGAAACGGGGAATCAGAGGCGGGCAATCATAACTGGCGAATCAGAGGAGGGGAATCAGTGGTGGGGAATCAGAGGCGGGGAATCAGATATGGTGAATCAGAGGTGGGGAATCAGAGGCGGGGAAACAGAGGCCGGGAATCAGATATGTTGTATCACAGGTGGGGAATCAGAGGCGGGAAATCAGAGCTGGGGATTCAGAGGCGGGGAAATCAGAGTTGGGGAATCAGAGTCCGGGAATCAGAGATGGGAAATAAGAGGAGGGTAATCAAATATGGGGAATCAGAGGCGGGGAATCAGAGTTGGGGAATGAGTCCGGGAATCAGAGATGGGGAATCAGAGGCGGGGAATCAAATATGGGGAATCAGAGGCGGGGAATCAGATGCGGGGAAACAGAGGCGGTGAATCAGATATGGGCAATCAGAGGTGGCGAATCAGAGGTAGAGAATCAGAGATGGGGAAGCAGAGGTGGGGAATCAGATGTGATGAATTAGAGATGGGGAATCAGAGGCGGGGTATCAGAGGCGGGGAATCAGAGTTGGGGAATCAGAGGAGGGGAATCAGATATGGGGAAACAGAGGCCGGGAATCAGAGGCAGGAAAACAGAGGCGGGGAATCAGATATGGGGAATCAGAGGTGGGGAATTAGAGGTTGCGAATCAGAGGCAGGGAATCAGAGGCGGGGAATCAGAGGCGGGGAATCAGAGGCAGGGAATCGGATGAGCGGAATCAGAGATGGGGAATCAGAGGTGGGGAATCAGAGGTGGAGAATCAGAGAAGGGGAATCAGAGGCGGGGAATCAGATGCAGGGAATCAGATGCAGGGAATCAGAGGCGGGGAATCATAGCTGGCGAATCAGAGGAGGGGAATCAGAGTTGGGGAATCAGAGGCGGGGAATCAGATATGGGGAAACAGAGGCGGGGAATCAGAGGCGGGGAAACAGAGGCGGGGAATCAGATATGGGGATTCAGAGGTGGGGAATCAGAGGTTGGGAATCAGAGGCAGGGAATCAGAGGCGGGGAATCAGAGGCAGGGAATCAGATGCGGGGAATCAGAGGCAGGGAATCAGAGCTGGGGAATCAGAGGCGGGGAATCAGAGTTGGGGAATCAGAGGCGTGGAATTAGATATGGCGAAACAGAGGAGGGGAATCAGAGACGGGGAAACAGAGGCGGGGAATCAGATATGGGGAATCAGCGGTGGCGAATTAAAGGCGGTGTATCAGAGATGGGGAATCAGGGCAGGGAATCAGAGGCAGGGAATCAAACACGGGGAATCAGAGGCGGGGAATCAGAGCTGGGGAATCAGAGGCGGGGATTCAGAGTTGGGGAATCAGAGGCGGGGAAACAGAAGCGGGGAATCAGATATGGGGAATCAGAGGTGGGGAATCAGAGGTTGGGAATCAGAAGCAGGGAATCAGAGGTGGGGAATCAGAGGCGGGGAATCAGAGGCAGGGAATCCGATGTGCGGAATCGGAGATGGGGAATCAGAGGCAGGGAATCAGAGGCGGGGAATCAGAGGCGGAAAATCAGAGGCCGGGAATCAGATATGGGGAAACAGAGGCGGGGAATCAAAGGCGGGGAAACAGAGGCGGGGAATCAGATATGGGGAATCAGAGGTGGGGAATCAGAGGCTGGGAATCAGATGCAGGGAATCAGATGCGGGGAATCAGAGGCGGGGAATCAGAACTGGGGAATCAGAGGTGGGGAATCAGAGTTGGGGAATCAGAGTCGGGGACTTAGATATGGGGAAACAGAGGCGGGGAATCAGAGGCGGGGAAACAGACGCGGGGAATCAGAGGCGGGGATTCAGAGCTGGGGAATCAGAGGCGGGGAATCAGACTTGGGGAATCAGAGGCGGGGAATCAGATATGGGGAATCAGAGGCGGGGAATCAGAGGCGGGGAAACAGAGGCAGGGAATCAGATATGGGGAATCAGAGGTGGGGTATCAGGGGCAGGGAATCAGTGGCAGGGAATCAGAGGCGGGGAATCAGAGGCGGGGAATCAGAGGCAGGGAATTAGATATGGGGAATCAGAGGTGGGGAATCAGAGGTGGTGAATCAGAGATGGGGAATCACAGGCGGGGAATCAGAGGCAGGGAATAGAACGCGGGGAATCAGAGGCGGGGAATCAGAGCTGGGGAATCAGAGGCGGGGAATCAGAGCTGGGGAATCAGAGGCGGGGAATCATAGTTGGGAATCAGAGGCGGGGAATCAGATATGGGGAAACAGAGGCGGGGAATCAAAGGCGGGGAAACAGAGGCGGGGAATCAGATATGGGGAATCGGATGCGGGGAATCAGAGGCGGGGAATCAGAGCTAGGGAATCAGAGGCGGGGTATCAGAGTTGGGGCATCTGAGGTGGGGAATTAGATATGGGGAAACAGAGGCGGGGAATCAGAGGCGGGGAAACAGAGGCGGGGAATCAGATATGGGGAATCAGAGGTGGGGAATCATAGGCAGGGAATCAGATGTGCGGAATCAGAGATGGGGAATCAGAGGCAGGGAATCAGAATCAGAAGCGGGGAATCAGAGGCCGGGAATCAGAGGCCGGGATTCAGATGCCGGGAATAAGAGGCCGGGAATCAGAGGTGGGGAATCAGAGTCCGGGAATCAGAGATGGGGATTCAGAGGCGGGGAATGATATATGGGGAATCAGAGGCGGGGAATCAGAGGCGGGGTAACAGAGGTGGGGAATCAGATATGGGGAATCAGAGGTGGCGAATCAAAGGCGGTGAATCAGAGATGGGGAATCAGAGGCGGGGAATCAGAGGCAGGGAATCAAACACGGGGAATCAGAGGCGGGGAATCAGAGCTGGGGAATCAGAGGCGGGGAATCAGAGTTGGGGAATCAGAGGCGGGGAATCAGATATGGGGATACAGGGGCGGGGAATCAGAGGCAGGGAAACAGAGGCGGGGAATCAGATATGGGGAATCAGGGGTGGGGAATCAGAGGTTGGGAATCAGAGGCAGGGAATCAGAGGCGTGGAAACAGAGGCGGGGATTCAGATGTGTTGAATCAGAGATGGGGAATCAGAGGCAGGGAATCAGAATCAGAAGCGGGATATCAGTGGCCGGGAATCAGAGGAAGGTAATCAGAGGCAGGGGATCAAACACGGGGAATCAGAGGCTGGGAATCGGAGCTGGGGAATCAGAGGTGGGGAATCAGAGCTGGGGAATCACAGGCGGGGAATCAGAGATTGGGAATCAGAGGCGGGGAATCAGAGGCAGGGAATCAGATACGGGGAATCAGAGGCGGGGAATCAGAGCTGGCGAATCAGAGGCGGGGAATCAGAGGTGGGCAATGAGAGGATGGGAATCAGATATGGGGAATCAGAGGCGGGGAATCAGAGCTGGGGAATCACAGGCGGGGAAACAGAGGCGGGGAATCAGAGGCGGTGAAACAGAGGCGGGGAATCAGATATTGGGAATCAGAGGTGGGGAATCAGAGGTTGGGAATCAGAGGCCTGGAATCAGAGGCGTGGAATCAGAGGCAGGGAATCAGATGCGGGGAATCAGAGGAGGGGAATCAGAGCTGGGGAATCAGAGGCGGGGTATTAGAGTTGGGGAATCAGAGGCGGGGAATCAGACGCGGGGAATCAGAGGGGGGGAATCATAGCTGGCGAATCAGAGGCGGGGAATCAGAGGTGGGCAATCAGAGGCCGGGAATCAGAGGTGGTGAATCAGAGATGGGGAATCAGAGGCGGGGAATCAGTGGCAGGGAATCAGATATGGGGAATCAGAGGCGTGGAATCAGAGGCAGGGAATCAGACACGGGGAATCAGACACGGGGAATCAGAGGTGGGGAATCAGAGATGGGGAATCAGAGGCGGTGAATCAGAGATGGGGAATCAGAGGCGGGGAATCAGAATCAGGAAATCAGACACGGGGATTCAGAGGCTGGGAATCAGACGGGGGGAATCAAAGGCGGGGAATCAGAGCTGGGGAATCAGAGGCAAAGAATCAGAGGCGGGGAATCAGATATGGGGAATCAGAGGCTGGTATTCAGAGGCGGGGAATCAGAGGCAGGGAATCAAACACGGGGAATCAGAGGTGGGGAATCAGAGATGGGGAATCAGAGGCGGGGAATCAGAGTTGGGGAATCAGAGGCAGGAATCGGATGTGCGGAATCAGAGATGGGGAATCAGAGGTGGGGAATCAGAGGCGGTGAATCAGAGATGGGGAATCAGAGGCGGGGAATCAGAGGCAGGAAATCAGACACGGGGATTCAGAGGCTGGGAATCAGACGGGGGGAATCAAAGGCGGGGAATCAGAGCTGGGGAATCAGAGGCAGGGAATCAGAGTTGGGGATTCAGAGACGGGGAATCAGATATGGGGAAACAGAGGCGGGGAATCAGAGGCGGGCAAAGAGAGGCGGGGAATTAGATATGGGGAATCAGATGTGGGGAATCAGAGGTGGTGAATCAGTGATGGGGAATCACAGGCGGGGAATCAGAGGCAGGGAATAGAACGCAGGGAATCAGAGGCAGGGAATCAGAGCTGGGGAATCAGAGGCAGGGAATCATAGTTGGGAATCAGAGGCGGGGAATCAGATATGGGGAAACAGAGGCGGGGAATCAGAGGCGGGGAAACAGAGGCTGGGAATCAGATATGGGGAATCGGATGCGGGGAATCAGAGGCGGGGAATCAGAGCTGGGGAATCAGAGGCGGGGAATCAGAGTTGGGGCATCAGAGGTGGGGAATTAGATATAGGGAAACAGAGGCGGGGAATCAGAGGCGGAGAAACAGAGGCGGGGAATCAGATATGGGGTATCAGAGGTAGGGAATCAGAGGCAGGGAATCAGATGTGCGGAATCAGAGATGGGGAATTAGAGGCAGGGAATCAGAATCAGAAGCGGGGAATCAGAGGCCGGGAATCGGAGGCCGGGAATCAGATGCTGTGAATAAGAGGCCGGGAATCAGAGGTGGGGAATCAGAGTCCGGGAATCAGAGATGGGGATTCAGAGGCGGGGAATGAGATATGGAGAATCAGAGGCGGGGAATCAGAGGCCGGGAAACAGAGGTGGGGAATCAGATATGGGGAATCAGAGGTGGCGAATCAAAGGCGGTGAATCAGAGATGGGGAATCAGAGGCGGGGAATCAGAGGCAGGGAATCAGATGCGGGGAATCAGAGGCGGGGAATCAGAGCTGGCGAATCGGAGGCGGGGAATTAGAGGTGGGCAATCAGAGCCGGGGAATCAGATATGGGGAATCAGAGGCGGGGAATCAGAGGCGGGGAAACAGAGGTGGGGAATCAGATATGGGGAAACAGAGGTGGCAAATCAAAGGCTGTGAATCAGAGATGGGGAATCAGAGGCGGGGAATCAGAGGCAGGGAATCAAAAATGGGGAATCAGAGGCGGGGAATCAGAGCTGGGGAATCAGAGGCGGGGAAGCAGAGTAGGAGAATCAGAGGTGGGGAATCAGATATGGGGAAACAGGGGCGGGGAATCAGAGGCGGGGAAACAGAGGCGGGGAATCAGATATGGGGAATCAGCGGTGGGGAATCAGAGGTTGTGAATCAGAGATGGGGAATCAAGGCGGGGAATCAGAGGGAGGGAATCAGACGCGGGGAATCAGAGGCGGGGAATCAGAGCTGGGGAATCAGAGGCGGGGTATCAGAGGTGCCAATCAGAGGCGGTGAAACAGAGGCGGGGAATCAGATATGGGGAAACAGAGGCGGGGAATCAGATGTGATGAATTAGAGATGGGGAATCAGAGGCGGGGTATCAGAGGTGCCAATCAGAGGCGGTGAAACAGAGGCGGGGAATCAGATATGGGGAAACAGAGGCGGGGAATCAGAGGCAGGGAAACAGAGGCGGGGAATCAGATATGGGGATTCAGAGGTGGGGAATAACAGGTTGCGAATCAGAGGCAGGGAATCAGAGGCGGGGAATCAGAGGCGGGGAATCAGAGGCAGGGAATCGGATGTGCAGAATCAGAGATGGGGAATCAGAGGTGGGGAATCAGAGGTGGTGAATCAGAGATGGGGAATCAAAGGCGTGGAATCAGAGGCAGGGTCAGACACGGGGAATCAGAGGCGGGGAATCAGATGCGGGGAACCAGAGGAGGGGAATCATAGCTGGCGAATCAGAGGCGGGGAATCAGAGGTGGGGAATCATAGGCGGGGAATCAGATATGGGGAATCAGAGGTGGGGAATCAGAGGCGGGGAAACAGAGGCGGGGAATCAGATATGTTGGATCAGAGGTGGGGAATCAGAGGCGGGGAATCAGAGCTGGGGAATCAGAGGCGGGGAATCAGAGTTGGGGAATCAGAGGCAGGGAATCAGATATGGGGAATCAGAGGTGGGGAATCAGAGGCGGGGAAACAGAGGCGGGGAATCAGATATGGGGTGTCAGAGGTGGGGAATCAGGGGCGGGGAATCAGTGGCAGGGAATCAGAGGAGGGGATTCAGAGGCGGGGAATCAGGGATTGGGAATCAGAGGCCGGGAAACAGAGGTGGGGAATCAGAGACCGGGAATCAGAGATGGGGAATCAGAGGCGGGGAATCAGATATGGGGAATCAAAGGCGGGGAATCAGAGGCAGGGAAACAGAGGCGGTGAGTCAGAGATGGGGAATCAGAGGCGGGGAATCAGAGGCAGGGAATCAGAAACGGGGAATCAGAGGCGGGCAATCATAACTGGCGAATCAGAGGAGGGGAATCAGTGGTGGGGAATCAGAGGCGGGGAATCAGATATGGTGAATCAGAGGTGGGGAATCAGAGGCGGGGAAACAGAGGCCGGGAATCAGATATGTTGTATCAGAGGTGGGGAATCAGAGGCGGGAAATCAGAGCTGGGGAATCAGAGGCGGGGAAATCAGAGTTGGGGAATCAGAGTCCGGGAATCAGAGATGGGAAATCAGAGGAGGGGAATCAAATATGGGGAATCAGATGCGGGGAATCAGAGTTGGGGAATCAGAGTCCGGGAATCAGAGATGGGGAATCAGAGGCGGGGAATCAAATATGGGGAATAAGAGGCGGGGAATCAGAGGCGGGGTAACAGAGGCGGTGAATCAGATATGGGCAATCAGAGGTGGCGAATCAGAGGTAGAGAATCAGAGATGGGGAAGCAGAGGTGGGGAATCAGAGGCGGGAAATCAGAGCTGGGGAATCAGAGGCGGGGAATCAGAGTTGGGGAATCAGAGTCCGGGAATGAGAGATGGGGAATCAGAGGCGGGGAATCAAATATGGGGAATCAGAGGCGGGGAATCAGAGGCGGGGATACAGAGGCGGAGAATCAGATATGGGGAATCAGAGGTGGCGAATTAGAGGTTGAGAATCAGAGATGGGGAAGCAGAGGTGGGGAATCAGATGTGATGAATTAGAGATGGGGAATCAGAGGCGGGGTATCAGAGGCGGCCAATCAGAGGCGGGGAATCAGAGTCGTGGAATCAGATATGGGAAATCAGAGGTGGGGAATCAGAGGTGGGGAAACAGAGGCGGGGAATCAGATATGGGGTATCAGAGGTGGGGAATCAGGGGCGGGGAATCAGTGGCAGGGAATCAGAGGAGGGGATTCAGAGGCGGGGAATCAGAGGCAGGGAATCAGACACTGGGAATCAGAGGCGGTGAATCAGGGATGGGGAATGAGAGGCCGGGAAACAGAAGCGGGGAAACAGAGGCAGTGAATCATATATTCGGAATCAGAGGTTGCGATTCAGAGGTAGAGAATCAGAGATGGGGAAGCAGAGGTGGGGAATCAGATGTGATGAATTAGAGATGGGGAATCAGAGGCGGGGTATCAGAGGTGCCAATCAGAGGCGGTGAAACAGAGGCGGGGAATCAGAGGTGGGGAATCAGAGATGGGGAATCAGAGGCGGTGAATGAGAGATGGGGAATCAGAGGCGGGGAATCAGAGGTGCCAATCAGAGGCGGTGAAACAGAGGCGGGGAATCAGATATGGGGAAACAGAGGCGGGGAATCAGAGGCAGGGAAACAGAGGCAGGGAATCAGATATGGGGATTCAGAGGTGGGGAATAACAGGTTGCGAATCAGAGGCAGGGAATCAGAGGCGGAGAATCAGATATGGGGAATCAGAGGTGGCGAATCAGAGGTTGAGAATCAGAGATGGGGAAGCAGAGGTGGGGAATCAGATGTGATGAATTAGAGATGGGGAATCAGAGGCGGGGTATCAGAGGCGGGGATACAGAGGCGGAGAATCAGATATGGGGAATCAGAGGTGGCGAATCAGAGGTTGAGAATCAGAGATGGGGAAGCAGAGGTGGGGAATCAGATGTGATGAATTAGAGATGGGGAATCAGAGGCGGGGTATCAGAGGCGGCCAATCAGAGGCGGGGAATCAGAGTCGTGGAATCAGATATGGGAAATCAGAGGTGGGGAATCAGAGGTGGGGAAACAGAGGCGGGGAATCAGATATGGGGTATCAGAGGTGGGGAATCAGGGGCGGGGAATCAGTGGCAGGGAATCAGAGGAGGGGATTCAGAGGCGGGGAATCAGAGGCAGGGAATCAGACACTGGGAATCAGAGGCGGTGAATCAGGGATGGGGAATGAGAGGCCGGGAAACAGAAGCGGGGAAACAGAGGCAGTGAATCAGATATTCGGAATCAGAGGTTGCGATTCAGAGGTAGAGAATCAGAGATGGGGAAGAAGAGGTGGGGAATCAGATGTGATGAATTAGAGATGGGGAATCAGAGGCGGGGTATCAGAGGTGCCAATCAGAGGCGGTGAAACAGAGGCGGGGAATCAGAGGTGGGGAATCAGAGATGGGGAATCAGAGGCGGTGAATGAGAGATGGGGAATCAGAGGCGGGGAATCAGAGGTGCCAATCAGAGGCGGTGAAACAGAGGCGGGGAATCAGATATGGGGAAACAGAGGCGGGGAATCAGAGGCAGGGAAACAGAGGCAGGGAATCAGATATGGGGATTCAGAGGTGGGGAATAACAGGTTGCGAATCAGAGGCAGGGAATCAGAGGCGGGGAATCAGAGGCGGGGAATCAGAGGCAGGGAATCGGATGTGCAGAATCAGAGATGGGGAATCAGAGGTGGGGAATCAGAGGTGGTGAATCAGAGATGGGGAATCAAAGGCGTGGAATCAGAGGCAGGGTCAGACACGGGGAATCAGAGGCGGGGAATCAGATGCGGGGAACCAGAGGAGGGGAATCATAGTTGGCGAATCAGAGGCGGGGAATCAGAGGCGGGGAATCAGAGTTGGGGAATCAGAGTCCGGGAATCAGAGATGGGGAATCAGAGGCGGGGAATCAAATATGGGGAATCAGAGGCGGGGAATCAGAGGCGGGGATACAGAGGCGGAGAATCAGATATGGGGAATCAGAGGTGGCGAATCAGAGGTTGAGAATCAGAGATGGGGAAGCAGAGGTGGGGAATCAGATGTGATGAATTAGAGATGGGGAATCAGAGGCGGGGTATCAGAGGTGGCCAATCAGAGGCGGGGAATCAGAGTCGTGGAATCAGATATGGGAAATCAGAGGTGGGGAATCAGAGGTGGGGAAACAGAGGCGGGGAATCAGATATGGGGTATCAGAGGTGGGGAATCAGGGGCGGGGAATCAGTGGCAGGGAATCAGAGGAGGGGATTCAGAGGCGGGGAATCAGAGGCAGGGAATCAGACACTGGGAATCAGAGGCGGTGAATCAGGGATGGGGAATGAGAGGCCGGGAAACAGAAGCGGGGAAACAGAGGCAGTGAATCAGATATTCGGAATCAGAGGTTGCGATTCAGAGGTAGAGAATCAGAGATGGGGAAGCAGAGGTGGGGAATCAGATGTGATGAATTAGAGATGGGGAATCAGAGGCGGGGTATCAGAGGTGCCAATCAGAGGCGGTGAAACAGAGGCGGGGAATCAGAGGTGGGGAATCAGAGATGGGGAATCAGAGGCGGTGAATGAGAGATGGGGAATCAGAGGCGGGGAATCAGAGGTGCCAATCAGAGGCGGTGAAACAGAGGCGGGGAATCAGATATGGGGAAACAGAGGCGGGGAATCAGAGGCAGGGAAACAGAGGCAGGGAATCAGATATGGGGATTCAGAGGTGGGGAATAACAGGTTGCGAATCAGAGGCAGGGAATCAGAGGCGGGGAATCAGAGGCGGGGAATCAGAGGCAGGGAAATCGGATGTGCAGAATCAGAGATGGGGAATCAGAGGTGGCGAATCAGAGGCGGGGAATCAGAGGTGGGGAATCATAGGCGGGGAATCAGATATGGGGAATCAGAGGTGGGGAATCAGAGGCGGGGAAACAGAGGCGGGGAATCAGATATGTTGGATCAGAGGTGGGGAATCAGAGGCGGGGAATCAGAGGCAGGGAATCAGATATGGGGAATCAGAGGTGGGGAATCAGAGGCGGGGAAACAGAGGCGGGGAATCAGATATTGGGAATCAGAGGTGGCGAATCAGAGGTAGAGAATCGGAGATGGGGAAGCAGAGGTGGGGAATCAGATGTGATGAATTAGAGATGGGGAATCAGAGGCGGGGTATCAGAGGTGCCAATCAGAGGCGGGGAAACAGAGGCGGGGAATCAGATATGGGGAATCAGAGGTGGGGAATAAGAGGTTGCGAATCAGAGGCAGGGAATCAGAGGCGGGGAATCAGAGGCGGGGAATCAGAGGCAGGGAATCGGATGTGCGGAATCAGAGATGGGGTATCAGAGGTGGGGAATCAGAGGTGGTGAGTCAGACATGGGGAATCAGAGGCGGGGAATCAGAGGCAGGGAATCAGAGGAGGGGATTCAGAGGCGGGGAATCAGAGGCAGGGAATCAGACACTGGGAGTCAGAGGCGGTGAATCAGGGATTGGGAATCAGAGGCCGGGAAACAGAGGTGGGGAATCAGAGACCGGGAATCAGAGATGGGGAATCAGAGGCGGGGAATCAGATATGGGGAATCAGAGGCGGGGAATCAGAGGCAGGGAAACAGAGGCGGTGAATCAGATATTGGGAATCAGAGGTGGCGAATCAGAGGTAGAGAATCGGAGCTGGGGAAGCAGAGGTGGGGAATCAGATGTGATGAATTAGAGATGGGGAATCAGAGGCGGGGTATCAGAGGTGCCAATCAGAGGCAGGGAATCAGAGGCGGGGAATCAGAGGCGGGGAATCAGAGGCAGGGAATCGGATGTGCGGAATCAGAGATGGGGTATCAGAGGTGGGGAATCAGAGGTGGTGAGTCAGACATGGGGAATCAGAGGCGGGGAATCAGAGGCAGGGAATCAGAAACGGGGAATCAGAGGCGGGCAATCATAACTGGCGAATCAGAGGAGGGGAATCAGTGGTGGGGAATCAGAGGCGGGGAATCAGATATGGTGAATCAGAGGTGGGGAATCAGAGGCGGGGAAACAGAGGCCGGGAATCAGATATGTTGTATCACAGGTGGGGAATCAGAGGCGGGAAATCAGAGCTGGGGATTCAGAGGCGGGGAAATCAGAGTTGGGGAATCAGAGTCCGGGAATCAGAGATGGGAAATAAGAGGAGGGGAATCAAATATGGGGAATCAGAGGCGGGGAATCAGAGTTGGGGAATCAGAGGCGGGGAATCAAATATGGGGAATCAGAGGCGGGGAATCAGATGCGGGGAAACAGAGGCGGTGAATCAGATATGGGCAATCAGAGGTGGCGAATCAGAGGTAGAGAATCAGAGATGGGGAAGCAGAGGTGGGGAATCAGATGTGATGAATTAGAGATGGGGAATCAGAGGCGGGGTATCAGAGGCGGGGAATCAGAGTTGGGGAATCAGAGGAGGGGAATCAGATATGGGGAAACAGAGGCCGGGAATCAGAGGCAGGAAAACAGAGGCGGGGAATCAGATATGGGGAATCAGAGGTGGGGAATTAGAGGTTGCGAATCAGAGGCAGGGAATCAGAGGCGGGGAATCAGAGGCGGGGAATCAGAGGCAGGGAATCGGATGAGCGGAATCAGAGATGGGGAATCAGAGGTGGGGAATCAGAGGTGGAGAATCAGAGAAGGGGAATCAGAGGCGGGGAATCAGATGCAGGGAATCAGATGCAGGGAATCAGAGGCGGGGAATCATAGCTGGCGAATCAGAGGAGGGGAATCAGAGTTGGGGAATCAGAGGCGGGGAATCAGATATGGGGAAACAGAGGCGGGGAATCAGAGGCGGGGAAACAGAGGCGGGGAATCAGATATGGGGATTCAGAGGTGGGGAATCAGAGGTTGGGAATCAGAGGCAGGGAATCAGAGGCGGGGAATCAGAGGCAGGGAATCAGATGCGGGGAATCAGAGGCAGGGAATCAGAGCTGGGGAATCAGAGGCGGGGAATCAGAGTTGGGGAATCAGAGGCGTGGAATTAGATATGGCGAAACAGAGGAGGGGAATCAGAGACGGGGAAACAGAGGCGGGGAATCAGATATGGGGAATCAGCGGTGGCGAATTAAAGGCGGTGTATCAGAGATGGGGAATCAGGGCAGGGAATCAGAGGCAGGGAATCAAACACGGGGAATCAGAGGCGGGGAATCAGAGCTGGGGAATCAGAGGCGGGGATTCAGAGTTGGGGAATCAGAGGCGGGGAAACAGAGGCGGGGAATCAGATATGGGGAATCAGAGGTGGGGAATCAGAGGTTGGGAATCAGAAGCAGGGAATCAGAGGTGGGGAATCAGAGGCGGGGAATCAGAGGCAGGGAATCCGATGTGCGGAATCGGAGATGGGGAATCAGAGGCAGGGAATCAGAGGCGGGGAATCAGAGGCGGAAAATCAGAGGCCGGGAATCAGATATGGGGAAACAGAGGCGGGGAATCAAAGGCGGGGAAACAGAGGCGGGGAATCAGATATGGGGAATCAGAGGTGGGGAATCAGAGGCTGGGAATCAGATGCAGGGAATCAGATGCGGGGAATCAGAGGCGGGGAATCAGAACTGGGGAATCAGAGGTGGGGAATCAGAGTTGGGGAATCAGAGTCGGGGACTTAGATATGGGGAAACAGAGGCGGGGAATCAGAGGCGGGGAAACAGACGCGGGGAATCAGAGGCGGGGATTCAGAGCTGGGGAATCAGAGGCGGGGAATCAGACTTGGGGAATCAGAGGCGGGGAATCAGATATGGGGAATCAGAGGCGGGGAATCAGAGGCGGGGAAACAGAGGCAGGGAATCAGATATGGGGAATCAGAGGTGGGGTATCAGGGGCAGGGAATCAGTGGCAGGGAATCAGAGGCGGGGAATCAGAGGCAGGGAATTAGATATGGGGAATCAGAGGTGGGGAATCAGAGGTGGTGAATCAGAGATGGGGAATCACAGGCGGAGAATCAGAGGCAGGGAATAGAACGCGGGGAATCAGAGGCGGGGAATCAGAGCTGGGGAATCAGAGGCGGGGAATCAGAGCTGGGGAATCAGAGGCGGGGAATCATAGTTGGGAATCAGAGGCGGGGAATCAGATATGGGGAAACAGAGGCGGGGAATCAAAGGCGGGGAAACAGAGGCGGGGAATCAGATATGGGGAATCGGATGCGGGGAATCAGAGGCGGGGAATCAGAGCTAGGGAATCAGAGGCGGGGTATCAGAGTTGGGGCATCTGAGGTGGGGAATTAGATATGGGGAAACAGAGGCGGGGAATCAGAGGCGGGGAAACAGAGGCGGGGAATCAGATATGGGGAATCAGAGGTGGGGAATCATAGGCAGGGAATCAGATGTGCGGAATCAGAGATGGGGAATCAGAGGCAGGGAATCAGAATCAGAAGCGGGGAATCAGAGGCCGGGAATCAGAGGCCGGGATTCAGATGCCGGGAATAAGAGGCCGGGAATCAGAGGTGGGGAATCAGAGTCCGGGAATCAGAGATGGGGATTCAGAGGCGGGGAATGATATATGGGGAATCAGAGGCGGGGAATCAGAGGCGGGGTAACAGAGGTGGGGAATCAGATATGGGGAATCAGAGGTGGCGAATCAAAGGCGGTGAATCAGAGATGGGGAATCAGAGGCGGGGAATCAGAGGCAGGGAATCAAACACGGGGAATCAGAGGCGGGGAATCAGAGCTGGGGAATCAGAGGCGGGGAATCAGAGTTGGGGAATCAGAGGCGGGGATTCAGATATGGGGATACAGGGGCGGGGAATCAGAGGCAGGGAAACAGAGGCGGGGAATCAGATATGGGGAATCAGGGGTGGGGAATCAGAGGTTGGGAATCAGAGGCAGGGAATCAGAGGCGTGGAAACAGAGGCGGGGATTCAGATGTGTTGAATCAGAGATGGGGAATCAGAGGCAGGGAATCAGAATCAGAAGCGGGATATCAGTGGCCGGGAATCAGAGGAAGGTAATCAGAGGCAGGGGATCAAACACGGGGAATCAGAGGCTGGGAATCAGAGCTGGGGAATCAGAGGTGGGGAATCAGAGCTGGGGAATCACAGGCGGGGAATCAGAGATGGGGAATCAGAGGCGGGGAATCAGTGGCAGGGAATCAGATACGGGGAATCAGAGGCGGGGAATCAGAGCTGGCGAATCAGAGGCGGGGAATCAGAGGTGGGCAATGAGAGGATGGGAATCAGATATGGGGAATCAGAGGCGGGGAATCAGAGCTGGGGAATCACAGGCGGGGAAACAGAGGCGGGGAATCAGAGGCGGTGAAACAGAGGCGGGGAATCAGATATTGGGAATCAGAGGTGGGGAATCAGAGGTTGGGAATCAGAGGCCTGGAATCAGAGGCGTGGAATCAGAGGCAGGGAATCAGATGCGGGGAATCAGAGGAGGGGAATCAGAGCTGGGGAATCAGAGGCGGGGTATTAGAGTTGGGGAATCAGAGGCGGGGAATCAGACGCGGGGAATCAGAGGGGGGGAATCATAGCTGGCGAATCAGAGGCGGGGAATCAGAGGTGGGCAATCAGAGGCCGGGAATCAGAGGTGGTGAATCAGAGATGGGGAATCAGAGGCGGGGAATCAGTGGCAGGGAATCAGATATGGGGAATCAGAGGCGTGGAATCAGAGGCAGGGAATCAGACACGGGGAATCAGACACGGGGAATCAGAGGTGGGGAATCAGAGATGGGGAATCAGAGGCGGTGAATCAGAGATGGGGAATCAGAGGCGGGGAATCAGAATCAGGAAATCAGACACGGGGATTCAGAGGCTGGGAATCAGACGGGGGGAATCAAAGGCGGGGAATCAGAGCTGGGGAATCAGAGGCAAAGAATCAGAGGCGGGGAATCAGATATGGGGAATCAGAGGCTGGTATTCAGAGGCGGGGAATCAGAGGCAGGGAATCAAACACGGGGAATCAGAGGTGGGGAATCAGAGATGGGGAATCAGAGGCGGGGAATCAGAGTTGGGGAATCAGAGGCAGGAATCGGATGTGCGGAATCAGAGATGGGGAATCAGAGGTGGGGAATCAGAGGCGGTGAATCAGAGATGGGGAATCAGAGGCGGGGAATCAGAGGCAGGAAATCAGACACGGGGATTCAGAGGCTGGGAATCAGACGGGGGGAATCAAAGGCGGGGAATCAGAGCTGGGGAATCAGAGGCAGGGAATCAGAGTTGGGGATTCAGAGACGGGGAATCAGATATGGGGAAACAGAGGCGGGGAATCAGAGGCGGGCAAAGAGAGGCGGGGAATTAGATATGGGGAATCAGATGTGGGGAATCAGAGGTGGTGAATCAGTGATGGGGAATCACAGGCGGGGAATCAGAGGCAGGGAATAGAACGCAGGGAATCAGAGGCAGGGAATCAGAGCTGGGGAATCAGAGGCAGGGAATCATAGTTGGGAATCAGAGGCGGGGAATCAGATATGGGGAAACAGAGGCGGGGAATCAGAGGCGGGGAAACAGAGGCTGGGAATCAGATATGGGGAATCGGATGCGGGGAATCAGAGGCGGGGAATCAGAGCTGGGGAATCAGAGGCGGGGAATCAGAGTTGGGGCATCAGAGGTGGGGAATTAGATATAGGGAAACAGAGGCGGGGAATCAGAGGCGGAGAAACAGAGGCGGGGAATCAGATATGGGGTATCAGAGGTAGGGAATCAGAGGCAGGGAATCAGATGTGCGGAATCAGAGATGGGGAATTAGAGGCAGGGAATCAGAATCAGAAGCGGGGAATCAGAGGCCGGGAATCGGAGGCCGGGAATCAGATGCTGTGAATAAGAGGCCGGGAATCAGAGGTGGGGAATCAGAGTCCGGGAATCAGAGATGGGGATTCAGAGGCGGGGAATGAGATATGGAGAATCAGAGGCGGGGAATCAGAGGCCGGGAAACAGAGGTGGGGAATCAGATATGGGGAATCAGAGGTGGCGAATCAAAGGCGGTGAATCAGAGATGGGGAATCAGAGGCGGGGAATCAGAGGCAGGGAATCAGATGCGGGGAATCAGAGGCGGGGAATCAGAGCTGGCGAATCGGAGGCGGGGAATTAGAGGTGGGCAATCAGAGCCGGGGAATCAGATATGGGGAATCAGAGGCGGGGAATCAGAGGCGGGGAAACAGAGGTGGGGAATCAGATATGGGGAAACAGAGGTGGCAAATCAAAGGCTGTGAATCAGAGATGGGGAATCAGAGGCGGGGAATCAGAGGCAGGGAATCAAAAATGGGGAATCAGAGGCGGGGAATCAGAGCTGGGGAATCAGAGGCGGGGAAGCAGAGTAGGAGAATCAGAGGTGGGGAATCAGATATGGGGAAACAGGGGCGGGGAATCAGAGGCGGGGAAACAGAGGCGGGGAATCAGATATGGGGAATCAGCGGTGGGGAATCAGAGGTTGTGAATCAGAGATGGGGAATCAAGGCGGGGAATCAGAGGGAGGGAATCAGACGCGGGGAATCAGAGGCGGGGAATCAGAGCTGGGGAATCAGAGGCGGGGTATCAGAGGTGCCAATCAGAGGCGGTGAAACAGAGGCGGGGAATCAGATATGGGGAAACAGAGGCGGGGAATCAGATGTGATGAATTAGAGATGGGGAATCAGAGGCGGGGTATCAGAGGTGCCAATCAGAGGCGGTGAAACAGAGGCGGGGAATCAGATATGGGGAAACAGAGGCGGGGAATCAGAGGCAGGGAAACAGAGGCGGGGAATCAGATATGGGGATTCAGAGGTGGGGAATAACAGGTTGCGAATCAGAGGCAGGGAATCAGAGGCGGGGAATCAGAGGCGGGGAATCAGAGGCAGGGAATCGGATGTGCAGAATCAGAGATGGGGAATCAGAGGTGGGGAATCAGAGGTGGTGAATCAGAGATGGGGAATCAAAGGCGTGGAATCAGAGGCAGGGTCAGACACGGGGAATCAGAGGCGGGGAATCAGATGCGGGGAACCAGAGGAGGGGAATCATAGCTGGCGAATCAGAGGCGGGGAATCAGAGGTGGGGAATCATAGGCGGGGAATCAGATATGGGGAATCAGAGGTGGGGAATCAGAGGCGGGGAAACAGAGGCGGGGAATCAGATATGTTGGATCAGAGGTGGGGAATCAGAGGCGGGGAATCAGAGCTGGGGAATCAGAGGCGGGGAATCAGAGTTGGGGAATCAGAGGCAGGGAATCAGATATGGGGAATCAGAGGTGGGGAATCAGAGGCGGGGAAACAGAGGCGGGGAATCAGATATGGGGTGTCAGAGGTGGGGAATCAGGGGCGGGGAATCAGTGGCAGGGAATCAGAGGAGGGGATTCAGAGGCGGGGAATCAGGGATTGGGAATCAGAGGCCGGGAAACAGAGGTGGGGAATCAGAGACCGGGAATCAGAGATGGGGAATCAGAGGCGGGGAATCAGATATGGGGAATCAAAGGCGGGGAATCAGAGGCAGGGAAACAGAGGCGGTGAGTCAGAGATGGGGAATCAGAGGCGGGGAATCAGAGGCAGGGAATCAGAAACGGGGAATCAGAGGCGGGCAATCATAACTGGCGAATCAGAGGAGGGGAATCAGTGGTGGGGAATCAGAGGCGGGGAATCAGATATGGTGAATCAGAGGTGGGGAATCAGAGGCGGGGAAACAGAGGCCGGGAATCAGATATGTTGTATCAGAGGTGGGGAATCAGAGGCGGGAAATCAGAGCTGGGGAATCAGAGGCGGGGAAATCAGAGTTGGGGAATCAGAGTCCGGGAATCAGAGATGGGAAATCAGAGGAGGGGAATCAAATATGGGGAATCAGATGCGGGGAATCAGAGTTGGGGAATCAGAGTCCGGGAATCAGAGATGGGGAATCAGAGGCGGGGAATCAAATATGGGGAATAAGAGGCGGGGAATCAGAGGCGGGGTAACAGAGGCGGTGAATCAGATATGGGCAATCAGAGGTGGCGAATCAGAGGTAGAGAATCAGAGATGGGGAAGCAGAGGTGGGGAATCAGAGGCGGGAAATCAGAGCTGGGGAATCAGAGGCGGGGAATCAGAGTTGGGGAATCAGAGTCCGGGAATGAGAGATGGGGAATCAGAGGCGGGGAATCAAATATGGGGAATCAGAGGCGGGGAATCAGAGGCGGGGATACAGAGGCGGAGAATCAGATATGGGGAATCAGAGGTGGCGAATCAGAGGTTGAGAATCAGAGATGGGGAAGCAGAGGTGGGGAATCAGATGTGATGAATTAGAGATGGGGAATCAGAGGCGGGGTATCAGAGGCGGCCAATCAGAGGCGGGGAATCAGAGTCGTGGAATCAGATATGGGAAATCAGAGGTGGGGAATCAGAGGTGGGGAAACAGAGGCGGGGAATCAGATATGGGGTATCAGAGGTGGGGTATCAGGGGCGGGGAATCAGTGGCAGGGAATCAGAGGAGGGGATTCAGAGGCGGGGAATCAGAGGCAGGGAATCAGACACTGGGAATCAGAGGCGGTGAATCAGGGATGGGGAATGAGAGGCCGGGAAACAGAAGCGGGGAAACAGAGGCAGTGAATCAGATATTCGGAATCAGAGGTTGCGATTCAGAGGTAGAGAATCAGAGATGGGGAAGCAGAGGTGGGGAATCAGATGTGATGAATTAGAGATGGGGAATCAGAGGCGGGGTATCAGAGGTGCCAATCAGAGGCGGTGAAACAGAGGCGGGGAATCAGAGGTGGGGAATCAGAGATGGGGAATCAGAGGCGGTGAATGAGAGATGGGGAATCAGAGGCGGGGAATCAGAGGTGCCAATCAGAGGCGGTGAAACAGAGGCGGGGAATCAGATATGGGGAAACAGAGGCGGGGAATCAGAGGCAGGGAAACAGAGGCAGGGAATCAGATATGGGGATTCAGAGGTGGGGAATAACAGGTTGCGAATCAGAGGCAGGGAATCAGAGGCGGAGAATCAGATATGGGGAATCAGAGGTGGCGAATCAGAGGTTGAGAATCAGAGATGGGGAAGCAGAGGTGGGGAATCAGATGTGATGAATTAGAGATGGGGAATCAGAGGCGGGGTATCAGAGGCGGGGATACAGAGGCGGAGAATCAGATATGGGGAATCAGAGGTGGCGAATCAGAGGTTGAGAATCAGAGATGGGGAAGCAGAGGTGGGGAATCAGATGTGATGAATTAGAGATGGGGAATCAGAGGCGGGGTATCAGAGGCGGCCAATCAGAGGCGGGGAATCAGAGTCGTGGAATCAGATATGGGAAATCAGAGGTGGGGAATCAGAGGTGGGGAAACAGAGGCGGGGAATCAGATATGGGGTATCAGAGGTGGGGAATCAGGGGCGGGGAATCAGTGGCAGGGAATCAGAGGAGGGGATTCAGAGGCGGGGAATCAGAGGCAGGGAATCAGACACTGGGAATCAGAGGCGGTGAATCAGGGATGGGGAATGAGAGGCCGGGAAACAGAAGCGGGGAAACAGAGGCAGTGAATCAGATATTCGGAATCAGAGGTTGCGATTCAGAGGTAGAGAATCAGAGATGGGGAAGCAGAGGTGGGGAATCAGATGTGATGAATTAGAGATGGGGAATCAGAGGCGGGGTATCAGAGGTGCCAATCAGAGGCGGTGAAACAGAGGCGGGGAATCAGAGGTGGGGAATCAGAGATGGGGAATCAGAGGCGGTGAATGAGAGATGGGGAATCAGAGGCGGGGAATCAGAGGTGCCAATCAGAGGCGGTGAAACAGAGGCGGGGAATCAGATATGGGGAAACAGAGGCGGGGAATCAGAGGCAGGGAAACAGAGGCAGGGAATCAGATATGTGGATTCAGAGGTGGGGAATAACAGGTTGCGAATCAGAGGCAGGGAATCAGAGGCGGGGAATCAGAGGCGGGGAATCAGAGGCAGGGAATCGGATGTGCAGAATCAGAGATGGGGAATCAGAGGTGGGGAATCAGAGGTGGTGAATCAGAGATGGGGAATCAAAGGCGTGGAATCAGAGGCAGGGTCAGACACGGGGAATCAGAGGCGGGGAATCAGATGCGGGGAACCAGAGGAGGGGAATCATAGTTGGCGAATCAGAGGCGGGGAATCAGAGGCGGGGAATCAGAGTTGGGGAATCAGAGTCCGGGAATCAGAGATGGGGAATCAGAGGCGGGGAATCAAATATGGGGAATCAGAGGCGGGGAATCAGAGGCGGGGATACAGAGGCGGAGAATCAGATATGGGGAATCAGAGGTGGCGAATCAGAGGTTGAGAATCAGAGATGGGGAAGCAGAGGTGGGGAATCAGATGTGATGAATTAGAGATGGGGAATCAGAGGCGGGGTATCAGAGGCGGCCAATCAGAGGCGGGGAATCAGAGTCGTGGAATCAGATATGGGAAATCAGAGGTGGGGAATCAGAGGTGGGGAAACAGAGGCGGGGAATCAGATATGGGGTATCAGAGGTGGGGAATCAGGGGCGGGGAATCAGTGGCAGGGAATCAGAGGAGGGGATTCAGAGGCGGGGAATCAGAGGCAGGGAATCAGACACTGGGAATCAGAGGCGGTGAATCAGGGATGGGGAATGAGAGGCCGGGAAACAGAAGCGGGGAAACAGAGGCAGTGAATCAGATATTCGGAATCAGAGGTTGCGATTCAGAGGTAGAGAATCAGAGATGGGGAAGCAGAGGTGGGGAATCAGATGTGATGAATTAGAGATGGGGAATCAGAGGCGGGGTATCAGAGGTGCCAATCAGAGGCGGTGAAACAGAGGCGGGGAATCAGAGGTGGGGAATCAGAGATGGGGAATCAGAGGCGGTGAATGAGAGATGGGGAATCAGAGGCGGGGAATCAGAGGTGCCAATCAGAGGCGGTGAAACAGAGGCGGGGAATCAGATATGGGGAAACAGAGGCGGGGAATCAGAGGCAGGGAAACAGAGGCAGGGAATCAGATATGGGGATTCAGAGGTGGGGAATAACAGGTTGCGAATCAGAGGCAGGGAATCAGAGGCGGGGAATCAGAGGCGGGGAATCAGAGGCAGGGAAATCGGATGTGCAGAATCAGAGATGGGGAATCAGAGGTGGCGAATCAGAGGCGGGGAATCAGAGGTGGGGAATCATAGGCGGGGAATCAGATATGGGGAATCAGAGGTGGGGAATCAGAGGCGGGGAAACAGAGGCGGGGAATCAGATATGTTGGATCAGAGGTGGGGAATCAGAGGCGGGGAATCAGAGCTGGGGAATCAGAGGCGGGGAATCAGAGTTGGGGAATCAGAGGCAGGGAATCAGATATGGGGAATCAGAGGTGGGGAATCAGAGGCGGGGAAACAGAGGCGGGGAATCAGATATGGGGTATCAGAGGTGGGGAATCAGGGGCGGGGAATCAGTGGCAGGGAATCAGAGGAGGGGATTCAGAGGCGGGGAATCAGGGATTGGGAATCAGAGGCCGGGAAACAGAGGTGGGGAATCAGAGACCGGGAATCAGAGATGGGGAATCAGAGGCGGGGAATCAGATATGGGGAATCAGAGGCGGGGAATCAGAGGCAGGGAATCAGAAACGGGGAATCAGAGGCGGGCAATCATAACTGGCGAATCAGAGGAGGGGAATCAGTGGTGGGGAATCAGAGGCGGGGAATCAGATATGGTGAATCAGAGGTGGGGAATCAGAGGCGGGGAAACAGAGGCCGGGAATCAGATATGTTGTATCAGAGGTGGGGAATCAGAGGCGGGAAATCAGAGCTGGGGAATCAGAGGCGGGGAAATCAGAGTTGGGGAATCAGAGGTGGCGAATCTGAGGTAGAGAATCAGAGATGGGGAAGCAGACGTGGGGAATCAGAGGCGGGAAATCAGAGCTGGGGAATCAGAGGCGGGGAATCAGAGTTGGGGAATCAGAGTCCGGGAATCAGAGATGGGGAATCAGAGGCGGGGAATCAAATATGGGGAATCAGAGGCGGGGAATCAGAGGCGGGGATACAGAGGCGGTGAATCAGATATGGGGAATCAGAGGTGGCGAATCAGAGGTTGAGAATCAGAGATGGGGAAGCAGAGGTGGGGAATCAGATGTGATGAATTAGAGATGGGGAATCAGAGGCGGGGTATCAGAGGCGGCCAATCAGAGGCGGGGAATCAGAGTCGTGGAATCAGATATGGGGAATCAGGGGCGGGGAATCAGTGGCAGGGAATCAGAGGAGGGGATTCAGAGGCGGGGAATCAGAGGCAGGGAATCAGACACTGGGAATCAGAGGCGGTGAATCAGGGATGGGGAATGAGAGGCCGGGAAACAGAGGTGGGGAATCAGAGACCGGGAATCAGAGATGGGGAATCAGAGGCGGGGAATCAGATATGGGGAATCAGAGGCGGGGAATCAGAAGCGGGGAAACAGAGGCTGTGAATCAGATATTCGGAAGCAGAGGTTGCGAATCAGAGGTAGAGAATCAGAGATGGGGAAGCAGAGGTGGGGAATCAGATGTGATGAATTAGAGATGGGGAATCAGAGGCGGGGTATCAGAGGTGCCAATCAGAGGCGGTGAAAAAGAGGCGGGGAATCAGATATGGGGAAACAGAGGCGGGGAATCAGAGGCAGGGAAACAGAGGCGGGGAATCAGATATGGGGATTCAGAGGTGGGGAATAACAGGTTGCGAATCAGAGGCAGGGAATCAGAGGCGGGGAATCAGAGGCGGGGAATCAGAGGCAGGGAATCGGATGTGCAGAATCAGAGATGGGGAATCAGAGGTGGGGAATCAGAGGTGGTGAATCAGAGATGGGGAATCAAAGGCGTGGAATCAGAGGCAGGGTCAGACACGGAAAATCAGAGGCGGGGAATCAGATGCGGGGAACCAGAGGAGGGGAATCATAGCTGGCGAATCAGAGGCGGGGAATCAGAGGTGGGGAATCATTGGCGGGGAATCAGATATGGGGAATCAGAGGTGGGGAATCAGAGGCGGGGAAACAGAGGCGGGGAATCAGATATGTTGGATCAGAGGTGGGGAATCAGAGGCGGGGAATCAGAGCTGGGGAATCAGAGGCGGGGAATCAGAGTTGGGGAATCAGAGGCAGGGAATCAGATATGGGGAATCAGAGGTGGGGAATCAGAGGCGGGGAAACAGAGGCGGGGAATCAGATATTGGGAATCAGAGGTGGCGAATCAGAGGTAGAGAATCGGAGATGGGGAAGCAGAGGTGGGGAATCAGATGTGATGAATTAGAGATGGGGAATCAGAGGCGGGGTATCAGAGGTGCCAATCAGAGGCGGGGAAACAGAGGCGGGGAATCAGATATGGGGAATCAGAGGTGGGGAATAAGAGGTTGCGAATCAGAGGCAGGGAATCAGAGGCGGGGAATCAGAGGCGGGGAATCAGAGGCAGGGAATCGGATGTGCGGAATCAGAGATGGGGTATCAGAGGTGGGGAATCAGAGGTGGTGAGTCAGACATGGGGAATCAGAGGCGGGGAATCAGAGGCAGGGAATCAGAGGAGGGGATTCAGAGGCGGGGAATCAGAGGCAGGGAATCAGACACTGGGAGTCAGAGGCGGTGAATCAGGGATTGGGAATCAGAGGCCGGGAAACAGAGGTGGGGAATCAGAGACCGGGAATCAGAGATGGGGAATCAGAGGCGGGGAATCAGATATGGGGAATCAGAGGCGGGGAATCAGAGGCAGGGAAACAGAGGCGGTGAATCAGATATTGGGAATCAGAGGTGGCGAATCAGAGGTAGAGAATCGGAGCTGGGGAAGCAGAGGTGGGGAATCAGATGTGATGAATTAGAGATGGGGAATCAGAGGCGGGGTATCAGAGGTGCCAATCAGAGGCAGGGAATCAGAGGCGGGGAATCAGAGGCGGGGAATCAGAGGCAGGGAATCGGATGTGCGGAATCAGAGATGGGGTATCAGAGGTGGGGAATCAGAGGTGGTGAGTCAGACATGGGGAATCAGAGGCGGGGAATCAGAGGCAGGGAATCAGAAACGGGGAATCAGAGGCGGGCAATCATAACTGGCGAATCAGAGGAGGGGAATCAGTGGTGGGGAATCAGAGGCGGGGAATCAGATATGGTGAATCAGAGGTGGGGAATCAGAGGCGGGGAAACAGAGGCCGGGAATCAGATATGTTGTATCACAGGTGGGGAATCAGAGGCGGGAAATCAGAGCTGGGGATTCAGAGGCGGGGAAATCAGAGTTGGGGAATCAGAGTCCGGGAATCAGAGATGGGAAATCAGAGGAGGGGAATCAAATATGGGGATCAGAGGCGGGGAATCAGAGTTGGGGAATGAGTCCGGGAATCAGAGATGGGGAATCAGAGGCGGGGAATCAAATATGGGGAATCAGAGGCGGGGAATCAGATGCGGGGAAACAGAGGCGGTGAATCAGATATGGGCAATCAGAGGTGGCGAATCAGAGGTAGAGAATCAGAGATGGGGAAGCAGAGGTGGGGAATCAGATGTGATGAATTAGAGATGGGGAATCAGAGGCGGGGTATCAGAGGCGGGGAATCAGAGTTGGGGAATCAGAGGAGGGGAATCAGATATGGGGAAACAGAGGCCGGGAATCAGAGGCAGGAAAACAGAGGCGGGGAATCAGATATGGGGAATCAGAGGTGGGGAATTAGAGGTTGCGAATCAGAGGCAGGGAATCAGAGGCGGGGAATCAGAGGCGGGGAATCAGAGGCAGGGAATCGGATGAGCGGAATCAGAGATGGGGAATCAGAGGTGGGGAATCAGAGGTGGAGAATCAGAGAAGGGGAATCAGAGGCGGGGAATCAGATGCAGGGAATCAGATGCAGGGAATCAGAGGCGGGGAATCATAGCTGGCGAATCAGAGGAGGGGAATCAGAGTTGGGGAATCAGAGGCGGGGAATCAGATATGGGGAAACAGAGGCGGGGAATCAGAGGCGGGGAAACAGAGGCGGGGAATCAGATATGGGGATTCAGAGGTGGGGAATCAGAGGTTGGGAATCAGAGGCAGGGAATCAGAGGCGGGGAATCAGAGGCAGGGAATCAGATGCGGGGAATCAGAGGCAGGGAATCAGAGCTGGGGAATCAGAGGCGGGGAATCAGAGTTGGGGAATCAGAGGCGTGGAATTAGATATGGCGAAACAGAGGAGGGGAATCAGAGACGGGGAAACAGAGGCGGGGAATCAGATATGGGGAATCAGAGGTGGCGAATTAAAGGCGGTGTATCAGAGATGGGGAATCAGGGCAGGGAATCAGAGGCAGGGAATCAAACACGGGGAATCAGAGGCGGGGAATCAGAGCTGGGGAATCAGAGGCGGGGATTCAGAGTTGGGGAATCAGAGGCGGGGAAACAGAGGCGGGGAATCAGATATGGGGAATCAGAGGTGGGGAATCAGAGGTTGGGAATCAGAAGCAGGGAATCAGAGGTGGGGAATCAGAGGCGGGGAATCAGAGGCAGGGAATCCGATGTGCGGAATCGGAGATGGGGAATCAGAGGCAGGGAATCAGAGGCGGGGAATCAGAGGCGGAAAATCAGAGGCCGGGAATCAGATATGGGGAAACAGAGGCGGGGAATCAAAGGCGGGGAAACAGAGGCGGGGAATCAGATATGGGGAATCAGAGGTGGGGAATCAGAGGTTGGGAATCAGAGGCAGGGAATCAGAGGCTGGGAATCAGATGCAGGGAATCAGATGCGGGGAATCAGAGGCGGGGAATCAGAACTGGGGAATCAGAGGTGGGGAATCAGAGTTGGGGAATCAGAGTCGGGGACTTAGATATGGGGAAACAGAGGCGGGGAATCAGAGGCGGGGAAACAGACGCGGGGAATCAGAGGCGGGGATTCAGAGCTGGGGAATCAGAGGCGGGGAATCAGACTTGGGGAATCAGAGGCGGGGAATCAGATATGGGGAATCAGAGGCGGGGAATCAGAGGCGGGGAAACAGAGGCAGGGAATCAGATATGGGGAATCAGAGGTGGGGTATCAGGGGCAGGGAATCAGTGGCAGGGAATCAGAGGCGGGGAATCAGAGGCGGGGAATCAGAGGCAGGGAATTAGATATGGGGAATCAGAGGTGGGGAATCAGAGGTGGTGAATCAGAGATGGGGAATCACAGGCGGGGAATCAGAGGCAGGGAATAGAACGCGGGGAATCAGAGGCGGGGAATCAGAGCTGGGGAATCAGAGGCGGGGAATCAGAGCTGGGGAATCAGAGGCGGGGAATCATAGTTGGGAATCAGAGGCGGGGAATCAGATATGGGGAAACAGAGGCGGGGAATCAAAGGCGGGGAAACAGAGGCGGGGAATCAGATATGGGGAATCGGATGCGGGGAATCAGAGGCGGGGAATCAGAGCTAGGGAATCAGAGGCGGGGTATCAGAGTTGGGGCATCTGAGGTGGGGAATTAGATATGGGGAAACAGAGGCGGGGAATCAGAGGTGGGGAAACAGAGGCGGGGAATCAGATATGGGGAATCAGAGGTGGGGAATCATAGGCAGGGAATCAGATGTGCGGAATCAGAGATGGGGAATCAGAGGCAGGGAATCAGAATCAGAAGCGGGGAATCAGAGGCCGGGAATCAGAGGCCGGGATTCAGATGCCGGGAATAAGAGGCCGGGAATCAGAGGTGGGGAATCAGAGTCCGGGAATCAGAGATGGGGATTCAGAGGCGGGGAATGATATATGGGGAATCAGAGGCGGGGAATCAGAGGCGGGGTAACAGAGGTGGGGAATCAGATATGGGGAATCAGAGGTGGCGAATCAAAGGCGGTGAATCAGAGATGGGGAATCAGAGGCGGGGAATCAGAGGCAGGGAATCAAACACGGGGAATCAGAGGCGGGGAATCAGAGCTGGGGAATCAGAGGCGGGGAATCAGAGTTGGGGAATCAGAGGCGGGGAATCAGATATGGGGATACAGGGGCGGGGAATCAGAGGCAGGGAAACAGAGGCGGGGAATCAGATATGGGGAATCAGGGGTGGGGAATCAGAGGTTGGGAATCAGAGGCAGGGAATCAGAGGCGTGGAAACAGAGGCGGGGATTCAGATGTGTTGAATCAGAGATGGGGAATCAGAGGCAGGGAATCAGAATCAGAAGCGGGATATCAGTGGCCGGGAATCAGAGGAAGGTAATCAGAGGCAGGGGATCAAACACGGGGAATCAGAGGCTGGGAATCAGAGCTGGGGAATCAGAGGTGGGGAATCAGAGCTGGGGAATCACAGGCGGGGAATCAGAGATGGGGAATCAGAGGCGGGGAATCAGAGGCAGGGAATCAGATACGGGGAATCAGAGGCGGGGAATCAGAGCTGGCGAATCAGAGGCGGGGAATCAGAGGTGGGCAATGAGAGGATGGGAATCAGATATGGGGAATCAGAGGCGGGGAATCAGAGCTGGGGAATCACAGGCGGGGAAACAGAGGCGGGGAATCAGAGGCGGTGAAACAGAGGCGGGGAATCAGATATTGGGAATCAGAGGTGGGGAATCAGAGGTTGGGAATCAGAGGCCTGGAATCAGAGGCGTGGAATCAGAGGCAGGGAATCAGATGCGGGGAATCAGAGGAGGGGAATCAGAGCTGGGGAATCAGAGGCGGGGTATTAGAGTTGGGGAATCAGAGGCGGGGAATCAGACGCGGGGAATCAGAGGGGGGGAATCATAGCTGGCGAATCAGAGGCGGGGAATCAGAGGTGGGCAATCAGAGGCCGGGAATCAGAGGTGGTGAATCAGAGATGGGGAATCAGAGGCGGGGAATCAGTGGCAGGGAATCAGATATGGGGAATCAGAGGCGTGGAATCAGAGGCAGGGAATCAGACACGGGGAATCAGACACGGGGAATCAGAGGTGGGGAATCAGAGATGGGGAATCAGAGGCGGTGAATCAGAGATGGGGAATCAGAGGCGGGGAATCAGAATCAGGAAATCAGACACGGGGATTCAGAGGCTGGGAATCAGACGGGGGGAATCAAAGGCGGGGAATCAGAGCTGGGGAATCAGAGGCAAAGAATCAGAGGCGGGGAATCAGATATGGGGAATCAGAGGCTGGTATTCAGAGGCGGGGAATCAGAGGCAGGGAATCAAACACGGGGAATCAGAGGTGGGGAATCAGAGATGGGGAATCAGAGGCGGGGAATCAGAGTTGGGGAATCAGAGGCAGGAATCGGATGTGCGGAATCAGAGATGGGGAATCAGAGGTGGGGAATCAGAGGCGGTGAATCAGAGATGGGGAATCAGAGGCGGGGAATCAGAGGCAGGAAATCAGACACGGGGATTCAGAGGCTGGGAATCAGACGGGGGGAATCAAAGGCGGGGAATCAGAGCTGGGGAATCAGAGGCAGGGAATCAGAGTTGGGGATTCAGAGACGGGGAATCAGATATGGGGAAACAGAGGCGGGGAATCAGAGGCGGGGAATCAGATGCGGGGAAACAGAGGCGGTGAATCAGATATGGGCAATCAGAGGTGGCGAATCAGAGGCGGGGAAACAGAGGCCGGGAATCAGATATGTTGTATCACAGGTGGGGAATCAGAGGCGGGAAATCAGAGCTGGGGATTCAGAGGCGGGGAAATCAGAGTTGGGGAATCAGAGTCCGGGAATCAGAGATGGGAAATCAGAGGAGGGGAATCAAATATGGGGATCAGAGGCGGGGAATCAGAGTTGGGGAATGAGTCCGGGAATCAGAGATGGGGAATCAGAGGCGGGGAATCAAATATGGGGAATCAGAGGCGGGGAATCAGATGCGGGGAAACAGAGGCGGTGAATCAGATATGGGCAATCAGAGGTGGCGAATCAGAGGTAGAGAATCAGAGATGGGGAAGCAGAGGTGGGGAATCAGATGTGATGAATTAGAGATGGGGAATCAGAGGCGGGGTATCAGAGGCGGGGAATCAGAGTTGGGGAATCAGAGGAGGGGAATCAGATATGGGGAAACAGAGGCCGGGAATCAGAGGCAGGAAAACAGAGGCGGGGAATCAGATATGGGGAATCAGAGGTGGGGAATTAGAGGTTGCGAATCAGAGGCAGGGAATCAGAGGCGGGGAATCAGAGGCGGGGAATCAGAGGCAGGGAATCGGATGAGCGGAATCAGAGATGGGGAATCAGAGGTGGGGAATCAGAGGTGGAGAATCAGAGAAGGGGAATCAGAGGCGGGGAATCAGATGCAGGGAATCAGATGCAGGGAATCAGAGGCGGGGAATCATAGCTGGCGAATCAGAGGAGGGGAATCAGAGTTGGGGAATCAGAGGCGGGGAATCAGATATGGGGAAACAGAGGCGGGGAATCAGAGGCGGGGAAACAGAGGCGGGGAATCAGATATGGGGATTCAGAGGTGGGGAATCAGAGGTTGGGAATCAGAGGCAGGGAATCAGAGGCGGGGAATCAGAGGCAGGGAATCAGATGCGGGGAATCAGAGGCAGGGAATCAGAGCTGGGGAATCAGAGGCGGGGAATCAGAGTTGGGGAATCAGAGGCGTGGAATTAGATATGGCGAAACAGAGGAGGGGAATCAGAGACGGGGAAACAGAGGCGGGGAATCAGATATGGGGAATCAGAGGTGGCGAATTAAAGGCGGTGTATCAGAGATGGGGAATCAGGGCAGGGAATCAGAGGCAGGGAATCAAACACGGGGAATCAGAGGCGGGGAATCAGAGCTGGGGAATCAGAGGCGGGGATTCAGAGTTGGGGAATCAGAGGCGGGGAAACAGAGGCGGGGAATCAGATATGGGGAATCAGAGGTGGGGAATCAGAGGTTGGGAATCAGAAGCAGGGAATCAGAGGTGGGGAATCAGAGGCGGGGAATCAGAGGCAGGGAATCCGATGTGCGGAATCGGAGATGGGGAATCAGAGGCAGGGAATCAGAGGCGGGGAATCAGAGGCGGAAAATCAGAGGCCGGGAATCAGATATGGGGAAACAGAGGCGGGGAATCAAAGGCGGGGAAACAGAGGCGGGGAATCAGATATGGGGAATCAGAGGTGGGGAATCAGAGGTTGGGAATCAGAGGCAGGGAATCAGAGGCTGGGAATCAGATGCAGGGAATCAGATGCGGGGAATCAGAGGCGGGGAATCAGAACTGGGGAATCAGAGGTGGGGAATCAGAGTTGGGGAATCAGAGTCGGGGACTTAGATATGGGGAAACAGAGGCGGGGAATCAGAGGCGGGGAAACAGACGCGGGGAATCAGAGGCGGGGATTCAGAGCTGGGGAATCAGAGGCGGGGAATCAGACTTGGGGAATCAGAGGCGGGGAATCAGATATGGGGAATCAGAGGCGGGGAATCAGAGGCGGGGAAACAGAGGCAGGGAATCAGATATGGGGAATCAGAGGTGGGGTATCAGGGGCAGGGAATCAGTGGCAGGGAATCAGAGGCGGGGAATCAGAGGCGGGGAATCAGAGGCAGGGAATTAGATATGGGGAATCAGAGGTGGGGAATCAGAGGTGGTGAATCAGAGATGGGGAATCACAGGCGGGGAATCAGAGGCAGGGAATAGAACGCGGGGAATCAGAGGCGGGGAATCAGAGCTGGGGAATCAGAGGCGGGGAATCAGAGCTGGGGAATCAGAGGCGGGGAATCATAGTTGGGAATCAGAGGCGGGGAATCAGATATGGGGAAACAGAGGCGGGGAATCAAAGGCGGGGAAACAGAGGCGGGGAATCAGATATGGGGAATCGGATGCGGGGAATCAGAGGCGGGGAATCAGAGCTAGGGAATCAGAGGCGGGGTATCAGAGTTGGGGCATCTGAGGTGGGGAATTAGATATGGGGAAACAGAGGCGGGGAATCAGAGGTGGGGAAACAGAGGCGGGGAATCAGATATGGGGAATCAGAGGTGGGGAATCATAGGCAGGGAATCAGATGTGCGGAATCAGAGATGGGGAATCAGAGGCAGGGAATCAGAATCAGAAGCGGGGAATCAGAGGCCGGGAATCAGAGGCCGGGATTCAGATGCCGGGAATAAGAGGCCGGGAATCAGAGGTGGGGAATCAGAGTCCGGGAATCAGAGATGGGGATTCAGAGGCGGGGAATGATATATGGGGAATCAGAGGCGGGGAATCAGAGGCGGGGTAACAGAGGTGGGGAATCAGATATGGGGAATCAGAGGTGGCGAATCAAAGGCGGTGAATCAGAGATGGGGAATCAGAGGCGGGGAATCAGAGGCAGGGAATCAAACACGGGGAATCAGAGGCGGGGAATCAGAGCTGGGGAATCAGAGGCGGGGAATCAGAGTTGGGGAATCAGAGGCGGGGAATCAGATATGGGGATACAGGGGCGGGGAATCAGAGGCAGGGAAACAGAGGCGGGGAATCAGATATGGGGAATCAGGGGTGGGGAATCAGAGGTTGGGAATCAGAGGCAGGGAATCAGAGGCGTGGAAACAGAGGCGGGGATTCAGATGTGTTGAATCAGAGATGGGGAATCAGAGGCAGGGAATCAGAATCAGAAGCGGGATATCAGTGGCCGGGAATCAGAGGAAGGTAATCAGAGGCAGGGGATCAAACACGGGGAATCAGAGGCTGGGAATCAGAGCTGGGGAATCAGAGGTGGGGAATCAGAGCTGGGGAATCACAGGCGGGGAATCAGAGATGGGGAATCAGAGGCGGGGAATCAGAGGCAGGGAATCAGATACGGGGAATCAGAGGCGGGGAATCAGAGCTGGCGAATCAGAGGCGGGGAATCAGAGGTGGGCAATGAGAGGATGGGAATCAGATATGGGGAATCAGAGGCGGGGAATCAGAGCTGGGGAATCACAGGCGGGGAAACAGAGGCGGGGAATCAGAGGCGGTGAAACAGAGGCGGGGAATCAGATATTGGGAATCAGAGGTGGGGAATCAGAGGTTGGGAATCAGAGGCCTGGAATCAGAGGCGTGGAATCAGAGGCAGGGAATCAGATGCGGGGAATCAGAGGAGGGGAATCAGAGCTGGGGAATCAGAGGCGGGGTATTAGAGTTGGGGAATCAGAGGCGGGGAATCAGACGCGGGGAATCAGAGGGGGGGAATCATAGCTGGCGAATCAGAGGCGGGGAATCAGAGGTGGGCAATCAGAGGCCGGGAATCAGAGGTGGTGAATCAGAGATGGGGAATCAGAGGCGGGGAATCAGTGGCAGGGAATCAGATATGGGGAATCAGAGGCGTGGAATCAGAGGCAGGGAATCAGACACGGGGAATCAGACACGGGGAATCAGAGGTGGGGAATCAGAGATGGGGAATCAGAGGCGGTGAATCAGAGATGGGGAATCAGAGGCGGGGAATCAGAATCAGGAAATCAGACACGGGGATTCAGAGGCTGGGAATCAGACGGGGGGAATCAAAGGCGGGGAATCAGAGCTGGGGAATCAGAGGCAAAGAATCAGTGGCGGGGAATCAGATATGGGGAATCAGAGGCTGGTATTCAGAGGCGGGGAATCAGAGGCAGGGAATCAAACACGGGGAATCAGAGGTGGGGAATCAGAGATGGGGAATCAGAGGCGGGGAATCAGAGTTGGGGAATCAGAGGCAGGAATCGGATGTGCGGAATCAGAGATGGGGAATCAGAGGTGGGGAATCAGAGGCGGTGAATCAGAGATGGGGAATCAGAGGCGGGGAATCAGAGGCAGGAAATCAGACACGGGGATTCAGAGGCTGGGAATCAGACGGGGGGAATCAAAGGCGGGGAATCAGAGCTGGGGAATCAGAGGCAGGGAATCAGAGTTGGGGATTCAGAGACGTGGAATCAGATATGGGGAAACAGAGGCGGGGAATCAGAGGCGGGCAAAGAGAGGCGGGGAATTAGATATGGGGAATCAGATGTGGGGAATCAGAGGTGGTGAATCAGTGATGGGGAATCACAGGCGGGGAATCAGAGGCAGGGAATAGAACGCAGGGAATCAGAGGCAGGGAATCAGAGCTGGGGAATCAGAGGCAGGGAATCATAGTTGGGAATCAGAGGCGGGGAATCAGATATGGGGAAACAGAGGCGGGGAATCAGAGGCGGGGAAACAGAGGCTGGGTATCAGATATGGGGAATCGGATGCGGGGAATCAGAGGCGGGGAATCAGAGCTGGGGAATCAGAGGCGGGGAATCAGAGTTGGGGCATCAGAGGTGGGGAATTAGATATAGGGAAACAGAGGCGGGGAATCAGAGGCGGGGAAACAGAGGCGGGGAATCAGATATGGGGTATCAGAGGTAGGGAATCAGAGGCAGGGAATCAGATGTGCGGAATCAGAGATGGGGAATTAGAGGCAGGGAATCAGAATCAGAAGCGGGGAATCAGAGGCCGGGAATCGGAGGCCGGGAATCAGATGCTGTGAATAAGAGGCCGGGAATCAGAGGTGGGGAATCAGAGTCCGGGAATCAGAGATAGGGATTCAGAGGCGGGGAATGAGATATGGAGAATCAGAGGCGGGGAATCAGAGGCCGGGAAACAGAGGTGGGGAATCAGATATGGGGAATCAGAGGTGGCGAATCAAAGGCGGTGAATCAGAGATGGGGAATCAGAGGCGGGGAATCAGAGGCAGGGAATCAGATGCGGGGAATCAGAGGCGGGGAATCAGAGCTGGCGAATCGGAGGCGGGGAATTAGAGGTGGGCAATCAGAGCCGGGGAATCAGATATGGGGAATCAGAGGCGGGGAATCAGAGGCGGGGAAACAGAGGTGGGGAATCAGATATGGGGAAACAGAGGTGGCAAATCAAAGGCGGTGAATCAGAGATGGGGAATCAGAGGCGGGGAATCAGAGGCAGGGAATCAAAAATGGGGAATCAGAGGCGGGGAATCAGAGCTGGGGAATCAGAGGCGGGGAAGCAGAGTAGGAGAATCAGAGGTGGGGAATCAGATATGGGGAAACAGGGGCGGGGAATCAGAGGCGGGGAAACAGAGGCGGGGAATCAGATATGGGGAATCAGCGGTGGCGAATTAAAGGCGGTGTATCAGAGATGGGGAATCAGGGCAGGGAATCAGAGGCAGGGAATCAAACACGGGGAATCAGAGGCAGGGAATCAGAGCTGGGGAATCAGAGGCGGGGATTCAGAGTTGGGGAATCAGAGGCGGGGAAACAGAGGCGGGGAATCAGATATGGGGAATCAGAGGTTGGGAATCAGAGGTTGGGAATCAGAAGCAGGGAATCAGAGGCGGGGAATCAGAGGCGGGGAATCAGAGGCAGGGAATCCGATGTGCGGAATCGGAGATGGGGAATCAGAGGCAGGGAATCAGAGGCGGGGAATCAGAGGCGGAAAATCAGAGGCCGGGAATCAGATATGGGGAAACAGAGGCGGGGAATCAAAGGCGGGGAAACAGAGGCGGGGAATCAGATATGGGGAATCGGAGGTGGGGAATCAGAGGTTGGGAATCAGAGGCAGGGAATCAGAGGCTGGGAATCAGATGCAGGGAATCAGATGCGGGGAATCAGAGGCGGGGAATCAGAGCTGGGGAATCAGAGGTGGGGAATCAGAGTTGGGGAATCAGAGTCGGGGACTTAGATATGGGGAAACAGAGGCGGGGAATCAGAGGCGGGGAAACAGACGCGGGGAATCAGAGGCGGGGATTCAGAGCTGGGGAATCAGAGGCGGGGAATCAGACTTGGGGAATCAGAGGCGGGGAATCAGATATGGGGAATCAGAGGAGGGGAATCAGAGGCGGGGAAACAGAGGCAGGGAATCAGATATGGGGAATCAGAGGTGGGGTATCAGGGGCAGGGAATCAGTGGCAGGGAATCAGAGGCGGGGAATCAGAGGCGGGGAATCAGAGGCAGGGAATTAGATATGGGGAATCAGAGGCGGGGAATCAGACTTGGGGAATCAGAGGCGGGGAATCAGATATGGGGAATCAGAGGCGGGGAATCAGAGGCGGGGAAACAGAGGCGGGGAATCAGATATGGGGAATCAGAAGTGGGGAATCAGAGGTTGGGAATCAGAAGCAGGGAATCAGAGGCGGGGAATCAGAGGCGGGGAATCAGAGGCAGGGAATCCGATGTGCGGAATCGGAGATGGGGAATCAGAGGCAGGGAATCAGAGTTGGGGAATCAGAGTCGGGGACTTAGATATGGGGAAACAGAGGCGGGGAATCAGAGGCGGGGAAACAGATGCGGGGAATCAGAGGCGGGGATTCAGAGCTGGGGAATCAGAGGCGGGGAATCAGACTTGGGGAATCAGAGGCGGGGAATCAGATATGGGGAATCAGAGGCGGGGAATCAGAGGCGGGGAAACAGAGGCAGGGAATCAGATATGGGGAATCAGAGGTGGGGTATCAGGGGCAGGGAATCAGTGGCAGGGAATCAGAGGCGGGGAATCAGAGGCGGGGAATCAGAGGCAGGGAATTAGATATGGGGAATCAGAGGCGGGGAATCAGACTTGGGGAATCAGAGGCGGGGAATCAGATATGGGGAATCAGAGGCGGGGAATCAGAGGCGGGGAAACAGAGGCGGGGAATCAGATATGGGGAATCAGAGGTGGGGAATCAGAGGTTGGGAATCAGAAGCAGGGAATCAGAGGCGGGGAATCAGAGGCGGGGAATCAGAGGCAGGGAATCCGATGTGCGGAATCGGAGATGGGGAATCAGAGGCAGGGAATCAGAGGCGGGGAATCAGAGGCGGAAAATCAGAGGCCGGGAATCAGATATGGGGAAACAGAGGCGGGGAATCAAAGGCTGGGAATCAGATGCAGGGAATCAGATGCGGGGAATCAGAGGCGGGGAATCAGAGCTGGGGAATCAGAGGTGGGGAATCAGAGTTGGGGAATCAGAGTCGGGGACTTAGATATGGGGAAACAGAGGCGGGGAATCAGAGGCGGGGAAACAGACGCGGGGAATCAGAGGCGGGGATTCAGAGCTGGGGAATCAGAGGCGGGGAATCAGACTTGGGGAATCAGAGGCGGGGAATCAGATATGGGGAATCAGAGGCGGGGAATCAGAGGCGGGGAAACAGAGGCAGGGAATCAGATATGGGGAATCAGAGGTGGGGTATCAGGGGCAGGGAATCAGTGGCAGGGAATCAGAGGCGGGGAATCAGAGGCGGGGAATCAGAGGCAGGGAATTAGATATGGGGAATCAGAGGTGGGGAATCAGAGGTGGTGAATCAGAGATGGGGAATCACAGGCGGGGAATCAGAGGCAGGGAATAGAACGCGGGGAATCAGAGGCGGGGAATCAGAGCTGGGGAATCAGAGGCGGGAAATCAGAGCTGGGGAATCAGAGGCGGGGAATCATAGTTGGGAATCAGAGGCGGGGAATCAGATATGGGGAAACAGAGGCGGGGAATCAAAGGCGGGGAAACAGAGGCGGGGAATCAGATATGGGGAATCGGATGCGGGGAATCAGAGGCGGGGAATCAGAGCTGGGGAATCAGAGGCGGGGTATCAGAGTTGGGGCATCTGAGGTGGGGAATTAGATATGGGGAAACAGAGGCGGGGAATCAGAGGCGGGGAAACAGAGGCGGGGAATCAGATATGGGGAATCAGAGGTGGGGAATCAGAGGCAGGGAATCAGATGTGCGGAATCAGAGATGGGGAATCAGAGGCAGGGAATCAGAATCAGAAGCGGGGAATCAGAGGCCGGGAATCAGAGGCCGGGATTCAGATGCCGGGAATAAGAGGCCGGGAATCAGAGGTGGGGAATCAGAGTCCGGGAATCAGAGATGGGGATTCAGAGGCGGGGAATGATATATGGGGAATCAGAGGCGGGGAATCAGAGGCGGGGTAACAGAGGTGGGGAATCAGATATGGGGAATCAGAGGTGGCGAATCAAAGGCGGTGAATCAGAGATGGGGAATCAGAGGCGGGGAATCAGAGGCAGGGAATCAAACACGGGGAATCAGAGGCGGGGAATCAGAGCTGGGGAATCAGAGGCGGGGAATCAGAGTTGGGGAATCAGAGGCGGGGAATCAGATATGGGGAAACAGGGGCGGGGAATCAGAGGCAGGGAAACAGAGGCGGGGAATCAGATATGGGGAATCAGGGGTGGGGAATCAGAGGTTGGGAATCAGAGGCAGGGAATCAGAGGCGTGGAAACAGAGGCGGGGATTCAGATGTGTTGAATCAGAGATGGGGAATCAGAGGCAGGGAATCAGAATCAGAAGCGGGATATCAGTGGCCGGGAATCAGAGGAAGGTAATCAGAGGCAGGGGATCAAACACGGGGAATCAGAGGCTGGGAATCAGAGCTGGGGAATCAGAGGTGGGGAATCAGAGCTGGGGAATCACAGGCGGGGAATCAGAGATGGGGAATCAGAGGCAGGGAATCAGAGGCAGGGAATCAGATGCGGGGAATCAGAGGCGGGGAATCAGAGCTGGCGAATCAGAGGCGGGGAATCAGAGGTGTGCAATCAGAGGATGGGAATCAGATATGGGGAATCAGAGGCGGGGAATCAGAGCTGGGGAATCACAGGCGGGGAAACAGAGGCGGGGAATCAGAGGCGGTGAAACAGAGGCGGGGAATCAGATATTGGGAATCAGAGGTGGGGAATCAGAGGTTGGGAATCAGAGGCCTGGAATCAGAGGCGTGGAATCAGAGGCAGGGAATCAGATGCGGGGAATCAGAGGAGGGGAATCAGAGCTGGGGAATCAGAGGCGGGGTATTAGAGTTGGGGAATCAGAGGCGGGGAATCAGACGCGGGGAATCAGAGGGGGGGAATCATAGCTGGCGAATCAGAGGCGGGGAATCAGAGGTGGGCAATCAGAGGCCGGGAATCAGAGGTGGTGAATCAGAGATGGGGAATCAGAGGCGGGGAATCAGTGGCAGGGAATCAGATATGGGGAATCAGAGGCGTGGAATCAGAGGCAGGGAATCAGACACGGGGAATCAGACACGGGGAATCAGAGGTGGGGAATCAGAGATGGGGAATCAGAGGCGGTGAATCAGAGATGGGGAATCAGAGGCGGGGAATCAGAATCAGGAAATCAGACACGGGGATTCAGAGGCTGGGAATCAGACGGGGGGAATCAAAGGCGGGGAATCAGAGCTGGGGAATCAGAGGCAGGGAATCAGAGGCGGGGAATCAGATATGGGGAATCAGAGGCTGGTATTCAGAGGCGGGGAATCAGAGGCAGGGAATCAAACACGGGGAATCAGAGGTGGGGAATCAGAGATGGGGAATCAGAGGCGGGGAATCAGAGTTGGGGAATCAGAGGCAGGGAATCGGATGTGCGGAATCAGAGATGGGGAATCAGAGGTGGGGAATCAGAGGCGGTGAATCAGAGATGGGGAATCAGAGCGGGGAATCAGAGGCAGGAAATCAGACACGGGGATTCAGAGGCTGGGAATCAGACGGGGGGAATCAAAGGCGGGGAATCAGAGCTGGGGAATCAGAGGCAGGGAATCAGAGTTGGGGATTCAGAGACGGGGAATCAGATATGGGGAAACAGAGGCGGGGAATCAGAGGCGGGCAAAGAGAGGCGGGGAATTAGATATGGGGAATCAGATGTGGGGAATCAGAGGTGGTGAATCAGTGATGGGGAATCACAGGCGGGGAATCAGAGGCAGGGAATAGAACGCAGGGAATCAGAGGCAGGGAATCAGAGCTGGGGAATCAGAGGCAGGGAATCATAGTTGGGAATCAGAGGCGGGGAATCAGATATGGGGAAACAGAGGCGGGGAATCAGAGGCGGGGAAACAGAGGCGGGGAATCAGATATGGGGAATCGGATGCGGGGAATCAGAGGCGGGGAATCAGAGCTGGGGAATCAGAGGCGGGGAATCAGAGTTGGGGCATCAGAGGTGGGGAATTTGTATAGGGAAACAGAGGCGGGGAATCAGAGGCGGGGAAACAGAGGTGGGGAATCAGATATGGGGTATCAGAGGTAGGGAATCAGAGGCAGGGAATCAGATGTGCGGAATCAGAGATGGGGAATCAGAGGCAGGGAATCAGAATCAGAAGCGGGGAATCAGAGGCCGGGAATCAGAGGCCGGGAATCAGATGCTGGGAATAAGAGGCCGGGAATCAGAGGTGGGGAATCAGAGTCCGGGAATCAGAGATGGGGATTCAGAGGCGGGGAATGAGATATGGAGAATCAGAGGCGGGGAATCAGAGGCCGGGAAACAGAGGTGGGGAATCAGATATGGGGAATCAGAGGTGGCGAATCAAAGGCGGTGAATCAGAGATGGGGAATCAGAGGCGGGGAATCAGAGGCAGGGAATCAGATGCGGGGAATCAGAGGCGGGCAATCAGAGCTGGCGAATCGGAGGCGGGGAATCAGAGGTGGGCAATCAGAGCCGGGGAATCAGATATGGGGAATCAGAGGCGGGGAATCAGAGGCGGGGAAACAGAGGTGGGGAATCAGATATGGGGAAACAGAGGTGGCAAATCAAAGGCGGTGAATCAGAGATGGGGAATCAGAGGCGGGGAATCAGAGGCAGGGAATCAAAAATGGGGAATCAGAGGCGGGGAATCAGAGCTGGGGAATCAGAGGCGGGGAAGCAGAGTAGGAGAATCAGAGGTGGGGAATCAGATATGGGGAAACAGGGGCGGGGAATCAGATGCGGGGAAACAGAGGCGGGGAATCAGATATGGGGAATCAGAGGTGTGGAATCAGAGGTTGGGAATCAGAGGCGGGGAAACAGAGGAGGGGAATCAGATATGGGGAATCAGAGGTGGCGATTTAAAGGCGGTGAATCAGAGATGGGGAATCATGGCAGGGAATCAGAGGCAGGGAATCAAACACGGGGAATCAGAGGCGTGGAATCAGAGCTGGGGAATCAGAGGCGGGGATTCAGAGTTGGGGAATCAGAGGCGGGGAATCAGAGGCGGGGAAACAGAGGCGGGGAATCAGATATGGGGAATCAGAGGTGGGGAATCAGAGGTTGGGAATCAGAAGCAGGGAATCAGAGGCGGGGAATCAGAGGCGGGGAATCAGAGGCAGGAAATCCGATGTGCGGAATCGGAGATGGGGAATCAGAGGCAGGGAATCAGGGGCGGGGAATCAGAGGCGGGGAATCAGAGGCCGGGAATCAGAGGTGGGGAATCAGAGTCCGGGAATCAGAGATGGGGATTCAGAGGCGGGGAATGAGATATGGAGAATCAGAGGCGGGGAATCAGAGGCCGGGAAACAGAGGTGGGGAATCAGATATGGGGAATCAGAGGTGGCGAATCAAAGGCGGGGAATCAGAGATGGGGAATCAGAGGCGGGGAATCAGAGGCAGGGAATCAGATGCGGGGAATCAGAGGCGGGGAATCAGAGCTGGCGAATCGGAGGCGGGGAATTAGAGGTGGGCAATCAGAGCCGGGGAATCAGATATGGGGAATCAGAGGCGGGGAATCAGAGGCGGGGAAACAGAGGTGGGGAATCAGATATGGGGAAACAGAGGTGGCAAATCAAAGGCGGTGAATCAGAGATGGGGAATCAGAGGCGGGGAATCAGAGGCAGGGAATCAAAAATGGGGAATCAGAGGCGGGGAATCAGAGCTGGGGAATCAGAGGCGGGGAAGCAGAGTAGGAGAATCAGAGGTGGGGAATCAGATATGGGGAAACAGGGGCGGGGAATCAGAGGCGGGGAAACAGAGGCGGGGAATCAGATATGGGGAATCAGCGGTGGCGAATTAAAGGCGGTGTATCAGAGATGGGGAATCAGGGCAGGGAATCAGAGGCAGGGAATCAAACACGGGGAATCAGAGGCAGGGAATCAGAGCTGGGGAATCAGAGGCGGGGATTCAGAGTTGGGGAATCAGAGGCGGGGAAACAGAGGCGGGGAATCAGATATGGGGAATCAGAGGTGGGGAATCAGAGGTTGGGAATCAGAAGCAGGGAATCAGAGGCGGGGAATCAGAGGCGGGGAATCAGAGGCAGGGAATCCGATGTGCGGAATCGGAGATGGGGAATCAGAGGCAGGGAATCAGAGGCGGGGAATCAGAGGCGGAAAATCAAAGGCCGGGAATCAGATATGGGGAAACAGAGGCGGGGAATCAAAGGCGGGGAAACAGAGGCGGGGAATCAGATATGGGGAATCAGAGGTGGGGAATCAGAGGTTGGGAATCAGAGGCAGGGAATCAGAGGCTGGGAATCAGATGCAGGGAATCAGATGCGGGGAATCAGAGGCGGGGAATCAGAGCTGGGGAATCAGAGGTGGGGAATCAGAGTTGGGGAATCAGAGTCGGGGACTTAGATATGGGGAAACAGAGGCGGGGAATCAGAGGCGGGGAAACAGACGCGGGGAATCAGAGGCGGGGATTCAGAGCTGGGGAATCAGAGGCGGGGAATCAGACTTGGGGAATCAGAGGCGGGGAATCAGATATGGGGAATCAGAGGCGGGGAATCAGAGGCGGGGAAACAGAGGCAGGGAATCAGATATGGGGAATCAGAGGTGGGGTATCAGGGGCAGGGAATCAGTGGCAGGGAATCAGAGGCGGGGAATCAGAGGCGGGGAATCAGAGGCAGGGAATTAGATATGGGGAATCAGAGGCGGGGAATCAGACTTGGGGAATCAGAGGTGGGGAATCAGATATGGGGAATCAGAGGCGGGGAATCAGAGGCGGGGAAACAGAGGCGGGGAATCAGATATGGGGAATCAGAGGTGGGGAATCAGAGGTTGGGAATCAGAAGCAGGGAATCAGAGGCGGGGAATCAGAGGCGGGGAATCAGAGGCAGGGAATCCGATGTGCGGAATCGGAGATGGGGAATCAGAGGCAGGGAATCAGAGTTGGGGAATCAGAGTCGGGGACTTAGATATGGGGAAACAGAGGCGGGGAATCAGAGGCGGGGAAACAGATGCGGGGAATCAGAGGCGGGGATTCAGAGCTGGGGAATCAGAGGCGGGGAATCAGACTTGGGGAATCAGAGGCGGGGAATCAGATATGGGGAATCAGAGGCGGGGAATCAGAGGCGGGGAAACAGAGGCGGGGAATCAGATATGGGGAATCGGATGCGGGGAATCAGAGGCGGGGAATCAGAGCTGGGGAATCAGAGGCGGGGAATCAGAGTTGGGGCATCAGAGGTGGGGAATTTGATATTGGGAAACAGAGGCGGGGAATCAGAGGCGGGGAAACAGAGGTGGGGAATCAGATATGGGGTATCAGAGGTAGGGAATCAGAGGCAGGGAATCAGATGTGCGGAATCAGAGATGGGGAATCAGAGGCAGGGAATCAGAATCAGAAGCGGGGAATCAGAGGCCGGGAATCAGAGGCCGGGAATCAGATGCTGGGAATAAGAGGCCGGGAATCAGAGGTGGGGAATCAGAGTCCGGGAATCAGAGATGGGGATTCAGAGGCGGGGAATGAGATATGGAGAATCAGAGGCGGGGAATCAGAGGCCGGGAAACAGAGGTGGGGAATCAGATATGGGGAATCAGAGGTGGAGAATCAAAGGCGGTGAATCAGAGATGGGGAATCAGAGGCGGGGAATCAGAGGCAGGGAATCAGATGCGGGGAATCAGAGGCGGGCAATCAGAGCTGGCGAATCGGAGGCGGGGAATCAGAGGTGGGCAATCAGAGCCGGGGAATCAGATATGGGGAATCAGAGGCGGGGAATCAGAGGCGGGGAAACAGAGGTGGGGAATCAGATATGGGGAAACAGAGGTGGCAAATCAAAGGCGGTGAATCAGAGATGGGGAATCAGAGGCGGGGAATCAGAGGCAGGGAATCAAAAATGGGGAATCAGAGGCGGGGAATCAGAGCTGGGGAATCAGAGGCGGGGAAGCAGAGTAGGAGAATCAGAGGTGGGGAATCAGATATGGGGAAACAGGGGCGGGGAATCAGAGGCGGGGAAACAGAGGCGGGGAATCAGATATGGGGAATCAGAGGTGTGGAATCAGAGGTTGGGAATCAGAGGCGGGGAAACAGAGGAGGGGAATCAGATATGGGGAATCAGAGGTGGCGATTTAAAGGCGGTGAATCAGAGATGGGGAATCATGGCAGGGAATCAGAGGCAGGGAATCAAACACGGGGAATCAGAGGCGTGGAATCAGAGCTGGGGAATCAGAGGCGGGGATTCAGAGTTGGGGAATCAGAGGCGGGGAATCAGAGGCGGGGAAACAGAGGCGGGGAATCTGATATGGGGAATCAGAGGTGGGGAATCAGAGGTTGGGAATCAGAAGCAGGGAATCAGAGGCGGGGAATCAGAGGCGGGGAATCAGAGGCAGGAAATCCGATGTGCGGAATCGGAGATGGGGAATCAGAGGCAGGGAATCAGGGGCGGGGAATCAGAGGCGGGGAATCAGAGGCCGGGAATCAGAGGTGGGGAATCAGAGTCCGGGAATCAGAGATGGGGATTCAGAGGCGGGGAATGAGATATGGAGAATCAGAGGCGGGGAATCAGAGGCCGGGAAACAGAGGTGGGGAATCAGATATGGGGAATCAGAGGTGGCGAATCAAAGGCGGTGAATCAGAGATGGGGAATCAGAGGCGGGGAATCAGAGGCAGGGAATCAGATGCGGGGAATCAGAGGCGGGGAATCAGAGCTGGCGAATCGGAGGCGGGGAATTAGAGGTGGGCAATCAGAGCCGGGGAATCAGATATGGGGAATCAGAGGCGGGGAATCAGAGGCGGGGAAACAGAGGTGGGGAATCAGATATGGGGAAACAGAGGTGGCAAATCAAAGGCGGTGAATCAGAGATGGGGAATCAGAGGCGGGGAATCAGAGGCAGGGAATCAAAAATGGGGAATCAGAGGCGGGGAATCAGAGCTGGGGAATCAGAGGCGGGGAAGCAGAGTAGGAGAATCAGAGGTGGGGAATCAGATATGGGGAAACAGGGGCGGGGAATCAGAGGCGGGGAAACAGAGGCGGGGAATCAGATATGGGGAATCAGCGGTGGCGAATTAAAGGCGGTGTATCAGAGATGGGGAATCAGGGCAGGGAATCAGAGGCAGGGAATCAAACACGGGGAATCAGAGGCAGGGAATCAGAGCTGGGGAATCAGAGGCGGGGATTCAGAGTTGGGGAATCAGAGGCGGGGAAACAGAGGCAGGGAATCAGATATGGGGAATCAGAGGTGGGGAATCAGAGGTTGGGAATCAGAAGCAGGGAATCAGAGGCGGGGAATCAGAGGCTGGGAATCAGAGGCAGGGAATCCGATGTGCGGAATCGGAGATGGGGAATCAGAGGCAGGGAATCAGAGGCGGGGAATCAGAGGCGGAAAATCAGAGGCCGGGAATCAGATATGGGGAAACAGAGGCGGGGAATCAAAGGCGGGGAAACAGAGGCGGGGAATCAGATATGGGGAATCAGAGGTGGGGAATCAGAGGTTGGGAATCAGAGGCAGGGAATCAGAGGCTGGGAATCAGATGCAGGGAATCAGATGCGGGGAATCAGAGGCGGGGAATCAGAGCTGGGGAATCAGAGGTGGGGAATCAGAGTTGGGGAATCAGAGTCGGGGACTTAGATATGGGGAAACAGAGGCGGGGAATCAGAGGCGGGGAAACAGACGCGGGGAATCAGAGGCGGGGATTCAGAGCTGGGGAATCAGAGGCGGGGAATCAGACTTGGGGAATCAGAGGCGGGGAATCAGATATGGGGAATCAGAGGCGGGGAATCAGAGGCGGGGAAACAGAGGCAGGGAATCAGATATGGGGAATCAGAGGTGGGGTATCAGGGGCAGGGAATCAGTGGCAGGGAATCAGAGGCGGGGAATCAGAGGCGGGGAATCAGAGGCAGGGAATTAGATATGGGGAATCAGAGGCGGGGAATCAGACTTGGGGAATCAGAGGCGGGGAATCAGATAAGGGGAATCAGAGGCGGGGAATCAGAGGCGGGGAAACAGAGGCGGGGAATCAGATATGGGGAATCAGAGGTGGGGAATCAGAGGTTGGGAATCAGAAGCAGGGAATCAGAGGCGGGGAATCAGAGGCGGGGAATCAGAGGCAGGGAATCCGATGTGCGGAATCGGAGATGGGGAATCAGAGGCAGGGAATCAGAGTTGGGGAATCAGAGTCGGGGACTTAGATATGGGGAAACAGAGGCGGGGAATCAGAGGCGGGGAAACAGATGCGGGGAATCAGAGGCGGGGATTCAGAGCTGGGGAATCAGAGGCGGGGAATCAGACTTGGGGAATCAGAGGCGGGGAATCAGATATGGGGAATCAGAGGCGGGGAATCAGAGGCGGGGAAACAGAGGCAGGGAATCAGATATGGGGAATCAGAGGTGGGGTATCAGGGGCAGGGAATCAGTGGCAGGGAATCAGAGGCGGGGAATCAGAGGCGGGGAATCAGAGGCAGGGAATTAGATATGGGGAATCAGAGGCGGGGAATCAGACTTGGGGAATCAGAGGCGGGGAATCAGATATGGGGAATCAGAGGCGGGGAATCAGAGGCGGGGAAACAGAGGCGGGGAATCAGATATGGGGAATCAGAGGTGGGGAATCAGAGGTTGGGAATCAGAAGCAGGGAATCAGAGGCGGGGAATCAGAGGCGGGGAATCAGAGGCAGGGAATCCGATGTGCGGAATCGGAGATGGGGAATCAGAGGCAGGGAATCAGAGGCGGGGAATCAGAGGCGGAAAATCAGAGGCCGGGAATCAGATATGGGGAAACAGAGGCGGGGAATCAAAGGCTGGGAATCAGATGCAGGGAATCAGATGCGGGGAATCAGAGGCGGGGAATCAGAGCTGGGGAATCAGAGGTGGGGAATCAGAGTTGGGGAATCAGACTCGGGGACTTAGATATGGGGAAACAGAGGCGGGGAATCAGAGGCGGGGAAACAGACGCGGGGAATCAGAGGCGGGGATTCAGAGCTGGGGAATCAGAGGCGGGGAATCAGACTTGGGGAATCAGAGGCGTGGAATCAGATATTGGGAATCAGAGGCGGGGAATCAGAGGCGGGGAAACAGAGGCAGGGAATCAGATATGGGGAATCAGAGGTGGGGTATCAGGGGCAGGGAATCAGTGGCAGGGAATCAGAGGCGGGGAATCAGAGGCGGGGAATCAGAGGCAGGGAATTAGATATGGGGAATCAGAGGTGGGGAATCAGAGGTGGTGAATCAGAGATGGGGAATCACAGGCGGGGAATCAGAGGCAGGGAATAGAACGCGGGGAATCAGAGGCGGGGAATCAGAGCTGGGGAATCAGAGGCGGGGAATCAGAGCTGGGGAATCAGAGGCGGGGAATCATAGTTGGGAATCAGAGGCGGGGAATCAGATATGGGGAAACAGAGGCGGGGAATCAAAGGCGGGGAAACAGAGGCGGGGAATCAGATATGGGGAATCGGATGCGGGGAATCAGAGGCGGGGAATCAGAGCTGGGGAATCAGAGGCGGGGTATCAGAGTTGGGGCATCTGAGGTGGGGAATTAGATATGGGGAAACAGAGGCGGGGAATCAGAGGCGGGGAAACAGAGGCGGGGAATCAGATATGGGGAATCAGAGGTGGGGAATCAGAGGCAGGGAATCAGATGTGCGGAATCAGAGATGGGGAATCAGAGGCAGGGAATCAGAATCAGAAGCGGGGAATCAGAGGCCGGGAATCAGAGGCCGGGATTCAGATGCCGGGAATAAGAGGCCGGGAATCAGAGGTGGGGAATCAGAGTCCGGGAATCAGAGATGGGGATTCAGAGGCGGGGAATGATATATGGGGAATCAGAGGCGGGGAATCAGAGGCGGGGTAACAGAGGTGGGGAATCAGATATGGGGAATCAGAGGTGGCGAATCAAAGGCGGTGAATCAGAGATGGGGAATCAGAGGCGGGGAATCAGAGGCAGGGAATCAAACACGGGGAATCAGAGGCGGGGAATCAGAGCTGGGGAATCAGAGGCGGGGAATCAGAGTTGGGGAATCAGAGGCGGGGAATCAGATATGGGGAAACAGGGGCGGGGAATCAGAGGCAGGGAAACAGAGGCGGGGAATCAGATATGGGGAATCAGGGGTGGGGAATCAGAGGTTGGGAATCAGAGGCAGGGAATCAGAGGCGTGGAAACAGAGGCGGGGATTCAGATGTGTTGAATCAGAGATGGGGAATCAGAGGCAGGGAATCAGAATCAGAAGCGGGATATCAGTGGCCGGGAATCAGAGGAAGGTAATCAGAGGCAGGGGATCAAACACGGGGAATCAGAGGCTGGGAATCAGAGCTGGGGAATCAGAGGTGGGGAATCAGAGCTGGGGAATCACAGGCGGGGAATCAGAGATGGGGAATCAGAGGCAGGGAATCAGAGGCAGGGAATCAGATGCGGGGAATCAGAGGCGGGGAATCAGAGCTGGCGAATCAGAGGCGGGGAATCAGAGGTGGGCAATCAGAGGATGGGAATCAGATATGGGGAATCAGAGGCGGGGAATCAGAGCTGGGGAATCACAGGCGGGGAAACAGAGGCGGGGAATCAGAGGCGGTGAAACAGAGGCGGGGAATCAGATATTGGGAATCAGAGGTGGGGAATCAGAGGTTGGGAATCAGAGGCCTGGAATCAGAGGCGTGGAATCAGAGGCAGGGAATCAGATGCGGGGAATCAGAGGAGGGGAATCAGAGCTGGGGAATCAGAGGCGGGGTATTAGAGTTGGGGAATCAGAGGCGGGGAATCAGACGCGGGGAATCAGAGGGGGGGAATCATAGCTGGCGAATCAGAGGCGGGGAATCAGAGGTGGGCAATCAGAGGCCGGGAATCAGAGGTGGTGAATCAGAGATGGGGAATCAGAGGCGGGGAATCAGTGGCAGGGAATCAGATATGGGGAATCAGAGGCGTGGAATCAGAGGCAGGGAATCAGACACGGGGAATCAGACACGGGGAATCAGAGGTGGGGAATCAGAGATGGGGAATCAGAGGCGGTGAATCAGAGATGGGGAATCAGAGGCGGGGAATCAGAATCAGGAAATCAGACACGGGGATTCAGAGGCTGGGAATCAGACGGGGGGAATCAAAGGCGGGGAATCAGAGCTGGGGAATCAGAGGCAGGGAATCAGAGGCGGGGAATCAGATATGGGGAATCAGAGGCTGGTATTCAGAGGCGGGGAATCAGAGGCAGGGAATCAAACACGGGGAATCAGAGGTGGGGAATCAGAGATGGGAAATCAGAGGCGGGGAATCAGAGTTGGGGAATCAGAGGCAGGGAATCGGATGTGCGGAATCAGAGATGGGGAATCAGAGGTGGGGAATCAGAGGCGGTGAATCAGAGATGGGGAATCAGAGCGGGGAATCAGAGGCAGGAAATCAGACACGGGGATTCAGAGGCTGGGAATCAGACGGGGGGAATCAAAGGCGGGGAATCAGAGCTGGGGAATCAGAGGCAGGGAATCAGAGTTGGGGATTCAGAGACGGGGAATCAGATATGGGGAAACAGAGGCGGGGAATCAGAGGCGGGCAAAGAGAGGCGGGGAATTAGATATGGGGAATCAGATGTGGGGAATCAGAGGTGGTGAATCAGTGATGGGGAATCACAGGCGGGGAATCAGAGGCAGGGAATAGAACACAGGGAATCAGAGGCAGGGAATCAGAGCTGGGGAATCAGAGGCAGGGAATCATAGTTGGGAATCAGAGGCGGGGAATCAGATATGGGGAAAGAGAGGCGGGGAATCAGAGGCGGGGAAACAGAGGCGGGGAATCAGATATGGGGAATCGGATGCGGGGAATCAGAGGCGGGGAATCAGAGCTGGGGAATCAGAGGCGGGGAATCAGAGTTGGGGCATCAGAGGTGGGGAATTTGATATAGGGAAACAGAGGCGGGGAATCAGAGGCGGGGAAACAGAGGTGGGGAATCAGATATGGGGTATCAGAGGTAGGGAATCAGAGGCAGGGAATCAGATGTGCGGAATCAGAGATGGGGAATCAGAGGCAGGGAATCAGAATCAGAAGCGGGGAATCAGAGGCCGGGAATCAGAGGCCGGGAATCAGATGCTGGGAATAAGAGGCCGGGAATCAGAGGTGGGGAATCAGAGTCCGGGAATCAGAGATGGGGATTCAGAGGCGGGGAATGAGATATGGAGAATCAGAGGCGGGGAATCAGAGGCCGGGAAACAGAGGTGGGGAATCAGATATGGGGAATCAGAGGTGGCGAATCAAAGGCGGTGAATCAGAGATGGGGAATCAGAGGCGGGGAATCAGAGGCAGGGAATCAGATGCGGGGAATCAGAGGCGGGCAATCAGAGCTGGCGAATCGGAGGCGGGGAATCAGAGGTGGGCAATCAGAGCCGGGGAATCAGATATGGGGAATCAGAGGCGGGGAATCAGAGGCGGGGAAACAGAGGTGGGGAATCAGATATGGGGAAACAGAGGTGGCAAATCAAAGGCGGTGAATCAGAGATGGGGAATCAGAGGCGGGGAATCAGAGGCAGGGAATCAAAAATGGGGAATCAGAGGCGGGGAATCAGAGCTGGGGAATCAGAGGCAGGGAAGCAGAGTAGGAGAATCAGAGGTGGGGAATCAGATATGGGGAAACAGGGGCGGGGAATCAGAGGCGGGGAAACAGAGGCGGGGAATCAGATATGGGGAATCAGAGGTGTGGAATCAGAGGTTGGGAATCAGAGGCGGGGAAACAGAGGAGGGGAATCAGATATGGGGAATCAGAGGTGGCGATTTAAAGGCGGTGAATCAGAGATGGGGAATCATGGCAGGGAATCAGAGGCAGGGAATCAAACACGGGGAATCAGAGGCGTGGAATCAGAGCTGGGGAATCAGAGGCGGGGATTCAGAGTTGGGGAATCAGAGGCGGGGAATCAGAGGCGGGGAAACAGAGGCGGGGAATCAGATATGGGGAATCAGAGGTGGGGAATCAGAGGTTGGGAATCAGAAGCAGGGAATCAGAGGCGGGGAATCAGAGGCGGGGAATCAGAGGCAGGAAATCCGATGTGCGGAATCGGAGATGGGGAATCAGAGGCAGGGAATCAGGGGCGGGGAATCAGAGGCGGGGAATCAGAGGCCGGGAATCAGATATGGGGAAACAGAGGCGGGGAATCAGAGGCGGGGAAGCAGAGGCGGGGAATCAGAGGCGGGGAAACAGAGGCAGGGAATTAGATATGGGGAATCAGAGGTGGGGTATCAGGGGCAGGGAATCAGTGGCAGGGAATCAGAGGCGGGGAATCTGAGGCGGGGAATCAGAGGCAGGGAATCAGACACGGGGAATCAGATATGGGGAAACAGAGGCGGGGAATCAGAGGCGGGCAAACAGAGGCGGGGAATTAGATATGGGGAATCAGAGGTGGGGAATCAGAGGTGGTGAATCAGAGATGGGGAATCACAGGCGGGTAATCAGAGGCAGGGAATAGAACGCGGGGAATCAGAGGTGGGGAATCAGAGCTGGGGAATCAGAGGCGGGGAATCATAGTTGGGAATCAGAGGCGGGGAATCAGATATGGGGAAACAGAGGCGGGGAATCAGATATGGGGAATCAGAGGTGGGGAATCAGAGGTTGGGAATCAGAGGCCTGGAATCAGAGGCGGGGAATCAGAGGCAGGGAATCAGATGCGGGGAATCAGAGGAGGGGAATCAGAGCTGGGGAATCAGAGGCGGGGTATTAGAGTTGGGGAATCAGAGGCGGGGAATCAGACGCGGGGAATCAGAGGGGGGGAATCATAGCTGGCGAATCAGAGGCGGGGAATCAGAGGTGGGCAATCAGAGGCTGGGAATCAGAGGTGGTGAATCAGAGATGGGGAATCAGAGGCGGGGAATCAGTGGCAGGGAATCAGATATGGGGAATCAGAGGCGTGGAATCAGAGGCAGGGAATCAGACACGGGGAATCAGACACGGGGAATCAGAGGTGGGGAATCAGAGATGGGGAATCAGAGGCGGTGAATCAGAGATGGGGAATCAGAGGCGGGGAATCAGAGGCAGGAAATCAGACACGGGGATTCAGAGGCTGGGAATCAGACGGGGGGAATCAAAGGCGGGGAATCAGAGCTGGGGAATCAGAGGCAGGGAATCAGAGGCGGGGAATCAGATATGGGGAATCAGAGGCTGGGATTCAGAGGCGGGGAATCAGAGGCAGGGAATCAGACACGGGGAATCAGAGGTAGGGAATCAGAGATGGGGAATCAGAGGCGGGGAATCAGAGGCGGGGAATCAGAGGCGGGGAAACAGAGGCAGGGAATTAGATATGGGGAATCAGAGGTGGGGTATCAGGGGCAGGGAATCAGTGGCAGGGAATCAGAGGCGGGGAATAAGAGGCGGGGAATCAGAGGCAGGGAATCAGACACGGGGAATCAGATATGGGGAAACAGAGGCGGGGAATCAGAGGCGGGCAAACATTGGCGGGCAATTAGATATGGGGAATCAGAGGTGGGGAATCAGAGGTGGTGAATCAGAGATGGGGAATCACAGGCGGGGAATCAGAGGCAGGGAATAGAACGCGGGGAATCAGAGGCGGGGAATCAGAGCTGGGGAACCAGAGGCAGGGAATCAGATGCGGGGAATCAGAGGAGGGGAATCAGAGCTGGGGAATCAGAGGCGGGGTATTAGAGTTGGGGAATCAGAGGCGGGGAATCAGACGCGGGGAATCAGTGGGGGGGAATCATAGCTGGCGAATCAGAGGCGGGGAATCAGAGGTGAGCAATCAGATGCGGGGAATCAGAGGAGGGGAATCAGAGCTGGGGAATCAGAGGCGGGGTATTAGAGTTGGGGAATCAGAGGCGGGGAATCAGACGCGGGGAATGAGAGGGGGGGAATCATAGCTGGCGAATCAGAGGCGGGGAAACAGAGGCGGGGAATCAGAGGCGGGGAAACAGAGGTGGGGAATCAGATATGGGGAATCAGAGGTGGGGAATCAGAGGCAGGGAATCAGATGTGCAGAATCAGAGATGGGGAATCAGAGGCAGGGAATCAGAATCAGAAGCGGGGAATCAGAGGCCGGGAATCAGAGGCCGGGATTCAGATGCCGGGAATAAGAGGCCGGGAATCAGAGGTGGGGAATCAGAGTCCGGGAATCAGAGATGGGGATTCAGAGGCGGGGAATGATATATGGGGAATCAGAGGCGGGGAATCAGAGGCGGGGTAACAGAGGTGGGGAATCAGATATGGGGAATCAGAGGTGTCGAATCAAAGGCGGTGAATCAGAGATGGGGAATCAGAGGCGGGGAATCAGAGGCAATGAATCAAACACGGGGAATCAGAGGCGGGGAATCAGAGCTGGGGAATCAGAGGTGGGGAATCAGAGTTGGGGAATCAGAGGCGGGGAATCAGATATGGGGAAACAGGGGCGGAGAATCAGAGGCAGGGAAACAGAGGCGGGGAATCAGATATGGGGAATCAGGGGTGGGGAATCAGAGGTTGGGAATCAGAGGCAGGGAATCAGAGGCGTGGAAACAGAGGCGGGGATTCAGATATGGGGAATCAGAGGTGGGGAATCAGGGGCGTGGAATCAGAGGCAGGGAATTAGATGTGGTGAATCAGAGATGGGGAATCAGAGGCAGGGAATCAGAATCAGAAGCGGGGTATCAGAGGCCGGGAATCAGAGGAAGGTAATCAGAGGCAGGGGATCAAACACGGGGAATCAGAGGCTGGGAATCAGAGCTGGGGAATCACAGGCGGGGAATCAGAGATGGGGAATCAGAGGCGGGGAATCAGAGGCAGGGAATCAGATGCGGGGAATCCGAGGCGGGGAATCAGAGCTGGCGAATCAGAGGCGGGGAATCAGAGGTGGGCAATCAGAGGATGGGAATCAGATATGGGGAATCAGAGGCGGGGAATTAGAGCTGGGGAATCACAGGCGGGGAATCAGAGTTGGGGAATCAGATGCGGGGAATCAGATATGGGGAATCAGAGGCGGGGAATCAGAGGCGGTGAAACAGAGGCGGGGAATCAGATATGGGGAATCAGAGGTGGGGAATCAGAGGTTGGGAATCAGAGGCCTGGAATCAGAGGCGGGGAATCAGAGGCAGGGAATCAGATGCGGGGAATCAGAGGAGGGGAATCAGAGCTGGGGAATCAGAGGCGGGGTATTAGAGTTGGGGAATCAGAGGCGGGGAATCAGACGCGGGGAATCAGAGGGGGGGAATCATAGCTGGCGAATCAGAGGCGGGGAATCAGAGGTGAGCAATCAGAGGCCGGGAATCAGAGGTGGTGAATCAGAGATGGCGAATCAGAGGCGGGGAATCAGTGGCAGGGCATCAGATATGGGGAATCAGAGGCGTGGAATCAGAGGCAGGGAATCAGACACGGGGAATCAGACACGGGGAATCAGAGGTGGGGAATCAGAGATGGGGAATCAGAGGCAGTGAATCAGAGATGGGGAATCAGAGGCGGGGAATCAGAGGCAGGAAATCAGACACGGGGATTCAGAGGCTGGGAATCAGACGGGGGGAATCAAAGGCGGGGAATCAGAGCTGTGGAATCAGAGGCAGGGAATCAGAGGCGGGGAATCAGATATGGGGAATCAGAGGCTGGGATTCAGAGGCGGGGAATCAGAGGCAGGGAATCAGACACGGGGAATCAAAGGTGGGGAATCAGAGATGGGGAATCAGAGGCGGGGATTCAGAGGCAGGGAATCAGACGCGGGGAATCTGAGGCGGGGAATCAGAGCTGGGGAATCAGAGGTGGGGAATCAGAGTTGGGGAATCAGAGGCAGGGAATCGGATGTGCGGAATCAGAGATGGGGAATCAGATGTGGGGAATCAGAGGAATCAGAGATGGGGAATCAGAGGCGGGGAATCAGAGGCAGGAAATCAGACACGGGGATTCAGAGGCTGGGAATCAGACGGGGGGAATCAAAGGCGGGGAATCAGAGCTGGGTAATCAGAGGCAGGGAATCAGAGTTGGGGATTCAGAGACGGGGAATCAGATATGGGGAAACAGAGGCGGGGAATCAGAGGCGGGCAAACAGAGGCGGGGAATTAGATATGGGGAATCAGAGGTGGGGAATCAGAGGTGGTGAATCAGTGATGGGGAATCACAGGCGGGGAATCAGAGGCAGGGAATAGAACGCAGGGAATCAGACGCAGGGAATCAGAGCTGGGGAATCAGAGGCGGGGAATCATAATTGGGAATCAGAGGCGGGGAATCAGATATGGGAAAACAGAGGCGGGGAATCAGAGGCGGGGAAACAGAGGCGGGGAATCAGATATTGGGAATCGGATGCGGGGAATCAGAGGCGGGGAATCAGAGCTGGGGAATCAGAGGCGGGGAATCAGAGTTGGGGCATCAGAGGTGGGGAATTAGATATAGGGAAACAGAGGCGGGGAATCAGAGGCGGGGAAACAGAGGCGGGGAATCAGATATGGGGAATCAGAGGGGGGGAATCAGAGGCAGGGAATCAGATGTGCGGAATCAGAGATGGGGAATCAGAGGCAGGGAATCAGAATCAGAAGCGGGGAATCAGAGGCCGGGTATCAGAGGCCGGGAATCAGATGCTGGGAATAAGAGGCCGGGAATCAGAGGTGGGGAATCAGAGTCCGGGAATCAGAGATGGGGATTCAGAGGCGGGGAATGAGATATGGAGAATCAGAGGCGGGGAATCAGAGGCCGGGAAACAGAGGTGGGGAATCAGATATGGGGAATCAGAGGTGGCGAATCAAAGGCGGTGAATCAGAGATGGGGAATCAGAGGCGGGGAATCAGAGGCAGGGAATCAGATGCGGGGAATCAGAGGCGGGGAATCCGAGTTGGGGCATCAGAGGTGGGGAATTAGATATAGGGAAACAGAGGCGGGGAATCAGAGGCGGGGAAACAGAGGCGGGGAAACAGAGGCGGGGAATCAGATATGGGGAATCAGAGGTGGGGAATCCGAGGTTGGGAATCAGAGGCAGTGAATCAGAGGCGGGGAATCAGAGGCGGGGAATCAGAGGAAGGGAATCAGATGTGCGGAATCGGAGATGGGGAATCAGAGGCAGGGAATCAGAGGCGGGGAATCAGAGGCGGGGAATCAGAGGCCGGGAATCAGATATGGGGAAACAGAGGCGGGGAATCCGAGGCGGGGAAACAGAGGCGGGGAATCAGATATGGGGAATCAGAGGTGGGGAATCAGAGGTTGGGAATCAGAGGCAGGGAATCAGAGGCTTGGAATCAGATGCAGGGAATCAGATGCGGGGAATCAGAGGCGGGGAATCAGAGCTGGGGAATCAGAGGTGGGGAATCAGATTTGGGGAATCAGAGGCGGGGACTTAGATATTGGAAAACAGAGGCGGGGAATCAGAGGCGGGGAAACCCAGGCGGGGAATCAGATATGGGGAATCAGAGGTGGGGAATCAGAGGCAAGGAATCAGATGTGCGGAATCAGAGATGGGGAATCAGAGGCAGGGAATCAGAATCAGAAGCAGGGAATCAGAGGCCGGGAATCAGAGGCCGGAATCAGAGGCGGGGAATCAGCGGCAGGGAATCAGATGCGGGGAATCAGAGGCGGGGAATCAGAGCTGGGGAATCAGAGGCGGGGTATTAGAGTTGGGGAATCAGAGGCGGGGAATCAGATATGGGGAAACCGAGGTGGGGAATCAGAGGCGGGGAAACAGAGGCAGGGAATCATATATGGGGAATCAGAGGCGGGGAATCAGAGGTGGGGAATCATAGGCAGGGAATCGGATGTGCGGAATCAGAGATGGGGAATCAGAGGCCGGGAATGAGAGGTGGTGAATCAGAGATGGGGAATCAGAGGCGGGGAATCAGAGGCAGGGAATCAGACGCGGGGAATCAGAGGTGGGCAATCAGAGGCGGGGAATCAGATATGGGGAATCAGAGGCGGGGAATCAGAGGCGGGGAAACAGAGGCGGGGAATCAGATATGGGGAATCAGAGGTGGGGCATCAGAGGTTGTGAATCACAGATGGGGAATCAGAGGCGGGGAATCAGAGGCAGGGAATCAGACGCGGGGAATCAGAGGCGGGGATTCAGAGCTGGGGAATCAGAGGCGGGGAATCAGAGTTGGGGAATCAGAGGCGGGGAATCAGATATGGGGAATCAGAGGCAGGGAATCAGAGGCGGGAAAACAGAGGCGGGGTATCAGATATGGGGAATCAGAGGCGGGGAATCAGAGGCAGGGAATCAGACACGGGGAATCAGAGGCGGGGAATCAGAGATGGGGAATCAGAGGCGGGGAATCAGAGGCAGGGAATCGGATGCCGGGAATCAGAGGCGGGAAATCAGAGCTGGGGAATCAGAGGCGGGGAATCAGAGTTGGGGAATCAGAGGCGGCGAAGCAGATATGGGGAAATAGAGGCGGGGAATCAGATATGGGGAATCAGAGGCGGGGAATCAGATATGGGGAATCAGAGGCTGGGAATCAGAGGGGGGGAAACAGAGGCGGGGAATAAGATATGGGGAATCAGAGGTGGGGAATCAGGGGCGGGGAATCAGTGGCAGGGAATCAGAGGCGGGGAATCAGAGGCGGGGAATCAAAGGAAGGGAATCAGACACGGGGAATCAGAGGTGGGGAATCAGAGATGGGGAATCAGAGGCGGGGAATCACAGGCAGGGAATCAGACGCGGGGAATCAGAGGCGGGGAATCAGAGCTGGGGAATCAGAGGTGTGGAATCAGAGTCGGGGAATCAGAGGCAGGGAATCGGTTGTGCGGAATCAGAGATGGGGTATCAGATGTGGGGAATCAGAGGCAGTGAATCAGAGATGGGGAATCAGAGGCGGGGAATCAGAGGCAAGAAATCAGACGGGGATTCAGAGGCTGGGAATCAGTCGGGGGGAATCAAAGGCGGGGAATCAGAGCTGGTGAATCAGAGGCAGGGAATCAGAGTTGGGGATTCAGAGGCGGGGAATCAGATATGGGGAAACAGAGGCGGGGAATGAGAGGCGGGCAAGCAGAGGCGGGGAATTAGATATGGGGAATCAGAGGTGGGGAATCAGAGGTGGTGAATCAGAGATGGGGAATCACAGGAGGGGAATCAGAGGCAGCGAATAGAACGCGGGGAATCAGAGGCAGGGAATCAGAGCTGGGGAATCAGAGGCGGGGAATCAGATATGGGGAAACAGAGGCGGGGAATCAGAGGCGGGGAAACAGAGGCGGGGAATCAGACATGGGGAATCGGTTGCGGGGAATCAGAGGCGGGGAATCAGAGGCGGGGAAACAGAGGCGGGGAATCGGATATGGGGAATCAGAGGTGGGGAATGACAGGCAGGGAATCAGATGTGCGGAATCAGAGATGGGGAATCAGAGGCAGGGAATCAGAATCAGAAGCGGGGAATCAGAGGCCGGGAATCAGAGGCCGGGAATCAGATGCTGGGAATAAGAGGCCGGGAATCAGAGGTGGGGAATCAGAGTCCGGGAATCAGAGATGGGGATTCAGAGGCGGGGAATCAGATATGGGGAATCAGAGGTGGGGAATCAGAGGTTGTGAATGAGAGATGGGGAATCAAGGCGGGGAATCAGTGGCAGGGAATCAGAGGCCGGGAATCAAAGCTGGGGAATCAGAGGCGGGGAATCAGAGTTGGGGAATCAGAGGAGGGGAATCAGATATGGGGAAACAGAGGCCGGGAATCAGAGGCAGGGAAACAGAGGCGGGGAATCAGATATGGGAAATCAGAGGTGGGGAATTAGAGGTTGCGAATCAGAGGCGGGATATCAGAGGCGGGGAATCAGAGGCAGGGAATCGGATGTGCGGAATCAGAGATGGGGAATCAGAGGTTGGGATTCAGAGGTGGTGAATCAGAGAAGGGGAATCAGAGTTGGGGAATCAGAGGCGGGGAATCAGATATGGGGAAACAGAGGCGGGGAATCAGAGGCGGGGAAACTGAGGCGGGGAATCAGATATGGGGAATCAGAGGTGGGGAATCAGAGGCAGGGAATCAGATGTGCGGAATCAGAGATGGGGAATCAGAGGCAGGGAATCAGAATCAGAAGCAGGGAATCAGAGGCCGGGAATCAGAGGCCGGAATCAGATGCTGGGAATCAGAGGCCTGGAATCAGAGGCGGGGAATCAGAGGCAGGGAATCAGATGCGGGGAATCAGAGGCGGGGAATCAGAGCTGGGGAATCAGAGGCAGGGTATTAGAGTTGGGGAATCAGAGGCGGGGAATCAGATATGGGGAAACAGAGGTGGGGAATCAGAGGCGGGGAAACAGAGGCAGGGAATCAGATATGGGGAATCAGAGGCTGGGAATCAGAGGTGGGGAATCATAGGCAGGGAATCGGATGTGCGGAATCAGAGATGGGGAATCAGAGGCCGGGAATCAGAGGTGGTGAATCAGATATGGGGAATCAGATATGGGGAATCAGAGGCGGGGAATCAGAGGCAGGGAATCAGACACGGGGAATCAGAGGCGGGGAATCAGAGATGGGGAATCAGAGGCGGGGAATCAGAGGCAGGGAATCGGATGCCGGGAATCAGAGGCGGGAAATCAGAGCTGGGGAATCAGAGGCGGGGAATCAGAGTTGGGGAATCAGAGGCGGCGAAGCAGATATGGGGAAATAGAGGCGGGGAATCAGATATGGGGAATCAGAGGCGGGGAATCAGATATGGGGAATCAGAGGCTGGGAATCAGAGGGGGGGAAACAGAGGCGGGGAATAAGATATGGGGAATCAGAGGTGGGGAATCAGGGGCGGGGAATCAGTGGCAGGGAATCAGAGGCGGGGAATCAGAGGCGGGGTATTAGAGTTGGGGAATCAGAGGCGGGGAATCAGATATGGGGAAACAGATGTGGGGAATCAGAGGCGGGGAAACAGAGGCAGGGAATCAGATATGGGGAATCAGAGGCGGGGAATCAGAGGTGGGGAATCATAGGCAGGGAATCGGATGTGCGGAATCAGAGATGGGGAATCAGGGGCTGGGAATCAGAGGTGGGAAATCAGAGGTGGTGAATCAGAGATGGGGAATCACAGGCGGGGAATCAGAGGCAGCGAATAGAACGCGGGGAATCAGAGGCAGGGAATCAGAGCTGGGGAATCAGAGGCGGGGAATCAGATATGGGGAAACAGAGGCGGGGAATCAGAGGCGGGGAAACAGAGGCGGGGAATCAGACATGGGGAATCGGATGCGGGGAATCAGAGGCGGGGAATCAGAGCTGGGGAATCAGAGGTGGGGAATCAGAGTTGGGGCATCAGAGGTGGGGAATTAGATATGGGGAAACAGAGGCGGGGAATCAGAGGCGGGGAAACAGAGGCGGGGAATCAGATATGGGGAATCAGAGGTGGGGAATCAGAGGCAGGGAATCAGATGTGCGGAATCAGAGATGGGGAATCAGAGGCAGGGAATCAGAATCAGAAGCGGGGAATCAGAGGCCGGGAATCAGAGGCCGGGAATCAGACGCGGGGAATCAGAGGCGGGGATTCAGAGCTGGGGAATCAGAGGCGGGGAATCAGAGTTGGGGAATCAGAGGCGGGGAATCAGATATGGGGAATCAGAGGCAGGGAATCCGAGGCGGGAAAACAGAGGCGGGGAATCAGATATGGGGAATCAGAGGCGGGGAATCAGAGGCAGGGAATCAGACACGGGGAATCAGAGGCGGGGAATCAGAGATGGGGAATCAGAGGCGGGGAATCAGAGGCAGGGAATCGGATGCCGGGAATCAGAGGCGGGAAATCAGAGCTGGGGTATCAGAGGCGGGGAATCAGAGTTGGGGAATCAGAGGCGGCGAAGCAGATATGGGGAAATAGAGGCGGTGAATCAGATATGGGGAATCAGAGGCGGGGAATTAGATATGGGGAATCAGAGGCTGGGAATCAGAGGGGGGGAAACAGAGGCGGGGAATAAGATATGGGGAATCAGAGGTGGGGAATCAGGGGCGGGGAATCTGTGGCAGGGAATCAGAGGCGGGGAATCAGAGGCGGGGAATCAAAGGAAGGGAATCAGACACGGGGAATCAGAGGTGGGGAATCAGAGATGGGGAATCAGAGGCGGGGAATCACAGGCAGGGAATCAGACACGGGGAATCAGAGGTGGGGAATCTGAGTCGGGGAATCAGAGGCAGGGAATCGGTTGTGCGGAATCAGAGATGGGGAATCAGATGTGGGGAATCAGAGGCAGTGAATCAGAGATGGGGAATCAGAGGCGGGGAATCAGAGGCAGGAAATAAGACAGGGATTCAGAGGCTGGGAATCAGACGGGGGGAATCAAAGGCGGGGAATCAGAGCTGGTGAATCAGAGGCAGGGAATCAGAGTTGGGGATTCAGAGGCGGGGAATCAGATATGGGGAAACAGAGGTGGGGAATGAGAGGCGGGCAAGCAGAGGCGGGGAATTAGATATGGGGAATCAGAGGTGGGAAATCAGAGGTGGTGAATCAGAGATGGGGAATCACAGGCGGGGAATCAGAGGCGGGGAATCAGAGGCGGAAAATCAGAGGCCGGGAATCAGATATGGGGAAACAGAGGCGGGGAATCAAAGGCGGGGAAACAGAGGCGGGGAATCAGATATGGGGAATCAGAGGTGGGGAATCAGATGTTGGGAATCAGAGGCAGGGAATCAGAGGCTGGGAATCAGATGCAGGGAATCAGATGCGGGGAATCAGAGGCGGGGAATCAGAGCTGGGGAATCAGAGGTGGGGAATCAGAGTTGGGGAATCAGAGTCGGGGACTTAGATATGGGGAAACAGAGGCGGGGAATCAGAGGCGGGGAAACAGACGCGGGGAATCAGAGGCGGGGATTCAGAGCTGGGGAATCAGAGGCGGGGAATCAGACTTGGGGAATCAGAGGCGGGGAATCAGATATGGGGAATCAGAGGCGGGGAATCAGAGGCGGGGAAACAGAGGCAGGGAATCAGATATGGGGAATCAGAGGTGGGGTATCAGGGGCAGGGAATCAGTGGCAGGGAATCAGAGGCGGGGAATCAGAGGCGGGGAATCAGAGGCAGGGAATTAGATATGGGGAATCAGAGGTGGGGAATCAGAGGTGGTGAATCAGAGATGGGGAATCACAGGCGGGGAATCAGAGGCAGGGAATAGAACGCGGGGAATCAGAGGCGGGGAATCAGAGCTGGGGAATCAGAGGCGGGGAATCAGAGCTGGGGAATCAGAGGCGGGGAATCATAGTTGGGAATCAGAGGCGGGGAATCAGATATGGGGAAACAGAGGCGGGGAATCAAAGGCGGGGAAACAGAGGCGGGGAATCAGATATGGGGAATCGGATGCGGGGAATCAGAGGCGGGGAATCAGAGCTGGGGAATCAGAGGCGGGGTATCAGAGTTGGGGCATCTGAGGTGGGGAATTAGATATGGGGAAACAGAGGCGGGGAATCAGAGGCGGGGAAACAGAGGCGGGGAATCAGATATGGGGAATCAGAGGTGGGGAATCAGAGGCAGGGAATCAGATGTGCGGAATCAGAGATGGGGAATCAGAGGCAGGGAATCAGAATCAGAAGCGGGGAATCAGAGGCCGGGAATCAGAGGCCGGGATTCAGATGCCGGGAATAAGAGGCCGGGAATCAGAGGTGGGGAATCAGAGTCCGGGAATCAGAGATGGGGATTCAGAGGCGGGGAATGATATATGGGGAATCAGAGGCGGGGAATCAGAGGCGGGGTAACAGAGGTGGGGAATCAGATATGGGGAATCAGAGGTGGCGAATCAAAGGCGGTGAATCAGAGATGGGGAATCAGAGGCGGGGAATCAGAGGCAGGGAATCAAACACGGGGAATCAGAGGCGGGGAATCAGAGCTGGGGAATCAGAGGCGGGGAATCAGAGTTGGGGAATCAGAGGCGGGGAATCAGATATGGGGAAACAGGGGCGGGGAATCAGAGGCAGGGAAACAGAGGCGGGGAATCAGATATGGGGAATCAGGGGTGGGGAATCAGAGGTTGGGAATCAGAGGCAGGGAATCAGAGGCGTGGAAACAGAGGCGGGGATTCAGATGTGTTGAATCAGAGATGGGGAGTCAGAGGCAGGGAATCAGAATCAGAAGCGGGATATCAGTGGCCGGGAATCAGAGGAAGGTAATCAGAGGCAGGGGATCAAACACGGGGAATCAGAGGCTGGGAATCAGAGCTGGGGAATCAGAGGTGGGGAATCAGAGCTGGGGAATCACAGGCGGTGAATCAGAGATGGGGAATCAGAGGCGGGGAATCAGAGGCAGGGAATCAGATGCGGGGAATCAGAGGCGGGGAATCAGAGCCGGCGAATCAGAGGCGGGGAATCAGAGGTGGGCAATCAGAGGATGGGAATCAGATATGGGGAATCAGAGGCGGGGAATCAGAGCTGGGGAATCACAGGCGGGGAAACAGAGGCGGGGAATCAGAGGCGGTGAAACAGAGGCGGGGAATCAGATATTGGGAATCAGAGGTGGGGAATCAGAGGTTGGGAATCAGAGGCCTGGAATCAGAGGCGTGGAATCAGAGGCAGAAAATCAGATGCGGGGAATCAGAGCTGGGGAATCAGAGGCGGGGTATTAGAGTTGGGGAATCAGAGGCGGGGAATCAGACGCGGGGAATCAGAGGGGGGGAATCATAGCTGGCGAATCAGAGGCGGGGAATCAGAGGTGGGCAATCAGAGGCCGGGAATCAGAGGTGGTGAATCAGAGATGGGGAATCAGAGGCGGGGAATCAGTGGCAGGGAATCAGATATGGGGAATCAGAGGCGTGGAATCAGAGGCAGGGAATCAGACACGGGGAATCAGACACGGGGAATCAGAGGTGGGGAATCAGAGATGGGGAATCAGAGGCGGTGAATCAGAGATGGGGAATCAGAGGCGGGGAATCAGAATCAGGAAATCAGACACGGGGATTCAGAGGCTGGGAATCAGACGGGGGGAATCAAAGGCGGGGAATCAGAGCTGGGGAATCAGAGGCAGGGAATCAGAGGCGGGGAATCAGATATGGGGAATCAGAGGCTGGTATTCAGAGGCGGGGAATCAGAGGCAGGGAATCAAACACGGGGAATCAGAGGTGGGGAATCAGAGATGGGGAATCAGAGGCGGGGAATCAGAGTTGGGGAATCAGAGGCAGGGAATCGGATGTGCGGAATCAGAGATGGGGAATCAGAGGTGGGGAATCAGAGGCGGTGAATCAGAGATGGGGAATCAGAGGCGGGGAATCAGAGGCAGGAAATCAGACACGGGGATTCAGAGGCAGGGAATCAGACGGGAGGAATCAAAGGCGGGGAATCAGAGCTGGGGAATCAGAGGCAGGGAATCAGAGTTGGGGATTCAGAGACGGGGAATCAGATATGGGGAAACAGAGGCGGGGAATCAGAGGCGGGCAAAGAGAGGCGGGGAATTAGATATGGGGAATCAGATGTGGGGAATCAGAGGTGGTGAATCAGTGATGGGGAATCACAGGCGGGGAATCAGAGGCAGGGAATAGAACGCAGGGAATCAGAGGCAGGGAATCAGAGCTGGGGAATCAGAGGCAGGGAATCATAGTTGGGAATCAGAGGCGGGGAATCAGATATGGGGAAACAGAGGCGGGGAATCAGAGGCGGGGAAACAGAGGCGGGGAATCAGATATGGGGAATCGGATGCGGGGAATCAGAGGCGGGGAATCAGAGCTGGGGAATCAGAGGCGGGGAATCAGAGGCGGGGAAACAGAGGCGGGGAATCAGATATGGGGTATCAGAGGTAGGGAATCAGAGGCAGGGAATCAGATGTGCGGAATCAGAGATGGGGAATCAGAGGCAGGGAATCAGAATCAGAAGCGGGGAATCAGAGGCCGGGAATCAGAGGCCGGGAATCAGATGCTGGGAATAAGAGGCCGGGAATCAGAGGTGGGGAATCAGAGTCCGGGAATCAGAGATGGGGATTCAGAGGCGGGGAATGAGATATGGAGAATCAGAGGCGGGGAATCAGAGGCCGGGAAACAGAGGTGGGGAATCAGATATGGGGAATCAGAGGTGGCGAATCAAAGGCGGTGAATCAGAGATGGGGAATCAGAGGCGGGGAATCAGAGGCAGGGAATCAGATGCGGGGAATCAGAGGCGGGGAATCAGAGCTGGCGAATCGGAGGCGGGGAATCAGAGGTGGGCAATCAGAGCCGGGGAATCAGATATGGGGAATCAGAGGCGGGGAATCAGAGGCGGGGAAACAGAGGTGGGGAATCAGATATGGGGAAACAGAGGTGGCAAATCAAAGGCGGTGAATCAGAGATGGGGAATCAGAGGCGGGGAATCAGAGGCAGGGAATCAAAAATGGGGAATCAGAGGCGGGGAATCAGAGCTGGGGAATCAGAGGCGGGGAAGCAGAGTAGGAGAATCAGAGGTGGGGAATCAGATATGGGGAAACAGGGGCGGGGAATCAGAGGCGGGGAAACAGAGGCGGGGAATCAGATATGGGGAATCAGCGGTGGCGAATTAAAGGCGGTGTATCAGAGATGGGGAATCAGGGCAGGGAATCAGAGGCAGGGAATCAAACACGGGGAATCAGAGGCGGGGAATCAGAGCTGGGGAATCAGAGGCGGGGATTCAGAGTTGGGGAATCAGAGGCGGGGAAACAGATGCGGGGAATCAGATATGGGGAATCAGAGGTGGGGAATCAGAGGTTGGGAATCAGAAGCAGGGAATCAGAGGCGGGGAATCAGAGGCGGGGAATCAGAGGCAGGGAATCCGATGTGCGGAATCGGAGATGGGGAATCAGAGGCAGGGAATCACAGGCGGGGAATCAGAGGCGGAAAATCAGAGGCCGGGAGTCAGATATGGGGAAACAGAGGCGGGGAATCAAAGGCGGGGAAACAGAGGCGGGGAATCAGATATGGGGAATCAGAGGTGGGGAATCAGAGGTTGGGAATCAGATGCGGGGAATCAGAGGCGGGGAATCAGAGCTGGGGAATCAGAGGTGGGGAATCAGAGTTGGGGAATCAGAGTCGGGGACTTAGATATGGGGAAACAGAGGCGGGGAATCAGAGGCGGGGAATCAGATATGGGGAATCAGAGGCGGGGAATCAGAGGCGGGGAAACAGAGGCAGGGAATCAGATATGGGGAATCAGAGGTGGGGTATCAGGGGCAGGGAATCAGTGGCAGGGAATCAGAGGCGGGGAATCAGAGGCGGGGAATCAGAGGCAGGGAATTAGATATGGGGAATCAGAGGTGGGGAATCAGAGGTGGTGAATCAGAGATGGGGAATCACAGGCGGGGAATCAGAGGCAGGGAATAGAACGCGGGGAATCAGAGGCGGGGAATCAGAGCTGGGGAATCAGAGGCGGGGAATCAGAGCTGGGGAATCAGAGGCGGGGAATCATAGTTGTGAATCAGAGGCGGGGAATCAGATATGGGGAAACAGAGGCGGGGAATCAAAGGCGGGGAAACAGAGGCGGGGAATCAGATATGGGGAATCGGATGCGGGGAATCAGAGGCGGGGAATCAGAGCTGGGGAATCAGAGGCGGGGTATCAGAGTTGGGGCATCTGAGGTGGGGAATTAGATATGGGGAAACAGAGGCGGGGAATCAGAGGCGGGGAAACAGAGGCGGGGAATCAGATATGGGGAATCGGATGCGGGGAATCAGAGGCGGGGAATCAGAGCTGGGGAATCAGAGGCGGGGAATCAGAGTTGGGGCATCAGAGGTGGGGAATTAGATATAGGGAAACAGAGGCGGGGAATCAGAGGCGGGGAAACAGAGGCGGGGAATCAGATATGGGGTATCAGAGGTAGGGAATCAGAGGCAGGGAATCAGATGTGCGGAATCAGAGATGGGGAATCAGAGGCAGGGAATCAGAATCAGAAGCGGGGAATCAGAGGCCGGGAATCAGAGGCCGGGAATCAGATGCTGGGAATAAGAGGCCAGGAATCAGAGGTGGGGAATCAGAGTCCGGGAATCAGAGATGGGGATTCAGAGGCGGGGAATGAGATATGGAGAATCAGAGGCGGGGAATCAGAGGCCGGGAAACAGAGGTGGGGAATCAGATATGGGGAATCAGAGGTGGCGAATCAAAGGCGGTGAATCAGAGATGGGGAATCAGAGGCGGGGAATCAGAGGCAGGGAATCAGATGCGGGGAATCAGAGGCGGGGAATCAGAGCTGGCGAATCGGAGGCGGATAATCAGAGGTGGGCAATCAGAGCCGGGGAATCAGATATGGGGAATCAGAGGCGGGGAATCAGAGGCGGGGAAACAGAGGTGGGGAATCAGATATGGGGAAACAGAGGTGGCAAATCAAAGGCGGTGAATCAGAGATGGGGAATCAGAGGCGGGGAATCAGAGGCAGGGAATCAAAAATGGGGAATCAGAGGCGGGGAATCAGAGCTGGGGAATCAGAGGCGGGGAAGCAGAGTAGGAGAATCAGAGGTGGGGAATCAGATATGGGGAAACAGGGGCGGGGAATCAGAGGCGGGGAAACAGAGGCGGGGAATCAGATATGGGGAATCAGCGGTGGCGAATTAAAGGCGGTGTATCAGAGATGGGGAATCAGGGCAGGGAATCAGAGGCAGGGAATCAAACACGGGGAATCAGAGGCGGGGAATCAGAGCTGGGGAATCAGAGGCGGCGATTCAGAGTTGGGGAATCAGAGGCGGGGAAACAGAGGCGGGGAATCAGATATGGGGAATCAGAGGTGGGGAATCAGAGGTTGGGAATCAGAAGCAGGGAATCAGAGGCGGGGAATCAGAGGCGGGGAATCAGAGGCAGGGAATCCGATGTGCGGAATCGGAGATGGGGAATCAGAGGCAGGGAATCAGAGGCGGGGAATCAGATGCGGAAAATCAGAGGCCGGGAATCAGATATGGGGAAACAGAGGCGGGGAATCAAAGGCGGGGAAACAGAGGCGGGGAATCAGATATGGGGAATCAGAGGTGGGGAATCAGAGGTTGGGAATCAGAGGCAGGGAATCAGAGGCTGGGAATCAGATGCAGGGAATCAGATGCGGGGAATCAGAGGCGGGGAATCAGAGCTGGGGAATCAGAGGTGGGGAATCAGAGTTGGGGAATCAGAGTCGGGGACTTAGATATGGGGAAACAGAGGCGGGGAATCAGAGGCGGGGAAACAGACGCGGGGAATCAGAGGCGGGGATTCAGAGCTGGGGAATCAGAGGCGGGGAATCAGATATGGGGAATCAGAGGCGGGGAATCAGAGGCGGGGAAACAGAGGCAGGGAATCAGATATGGGGAATCAGAGGTGGGGTATCAGGGGCAGGGAATCAGTGGCAGGGAATCAGAGGCGGGGAATCAGAGGCGGGGAATCAGAGGCAGGGAATTAGATATGGGGAATCAGAGGTGGGGAATCAGAGGTGGTGAATCAGAGATGGGGAATCACAGGCGGGGAATCAGAGGCAGGGAATAGAACGCGGGGAATCAGAGGCGGGGAATCAGAGCTGGGGAATCAGAGGCGGGGAATCAGAGCTGGGGAATCAGAGGCGGGGAATCATAGTTGGGAATCAGAGGCGGGGAATCAGATATGGGGAAACAGAGGCGGGGAATCAGAGGCGGGGAAACAGAGGCGGGGAATCAGATATGGGGAATCAGAGGTGGGGAATCAGAGGCAGGGAATCAGATGTGCGGAATCAGAGATGGGGAATCAGAGGCAGGGAATCAGAATCAGAAGCGGGGAATCAGAGGCCGGGAATCAGAGGCCGGGATTCAGATGCCGGGAATAAGAGGCCGGGAATCAGAGGTGGGGAATCAGAGTCCGGGAATCAGAGATGGGGATTCAGAGGCGGGGAATGATATATGGGGAATCAGAGGTGGGGAATCAGAGGCGGGGTAACAGAGGTGGGGAATCAGATATGGGGAATCAGAGGTGGCGAATCAAAGGCGGTGAATCAGAGATGGGGAATCAGAGGCGGGGAATCAGAGGCAGGGAATCAAACACGGGGAATCAGAGGCGGGGAATCAGAGCTGGGGAATCAGAGGCGGGGAATCAGAGTTGGGGAATCAGAGGCGGGGAATCAGATATGGGGAAACAGGGGCGGGGAATCAGAGGCAGGGAAACAGAGGCGGGGAATCAGATATGGGGAATCAGGGGTGGGGAATCAGAGGTTGGGAATCAGAGGCAGGGAATCAGAGGCGTGGAAACAGAGGCGGGGATTCAGATGTGTTGAATCAGAGATGGGGAATCAGAGGCAGGGAATCAGAATGAGAAGCGGGATATCAGTGGCCGGGAATCAGAGGAAGGTAATCAGAGGCAGGGGATCAAACACGGGGAATCAGAGGCTGGGAATCAGAGCTGGGGAATCAGAGGTGGGGAATCAGAGCTGGGGAATCACAGGCGGGGAATCAGAGATGGGGAATCAGAGGCGGGGAATCAGAGGCAGGGAATCAGATGCGGGGAATCAGAGGCGGGGAATCAGAGCTGGCGAATCAGAGGCGGGGAATCAGAGGTGGGCAATCAGAGGATGGGAATCAGATATGGGGAATCAGAGGCGGGGAATCAGAGCTGGGGAATCACAGGCGGGGAAACAGAGGCGGGGAATCAGAGGTGGTGAAACAGAGGCGGGGAATCAGATATTGGGAATCAGAGGTGGGGAGTCAGAGGTTGGGAATCAGAGGCCTGGAATCAGAGGCGTGGAATCAGAGGCAGGGAATCAGATGCGGGGAATCAGAGGAGGGGAATCAGAGCTGGGGAATCAGAGGCGGGGTATTAGAGTTGGGGAATCAGAGGCGGGGAATCAGACGCGGGGAATCAGAGGGGGGGAATCATAGCTGGCGAATCAGAGGCGGGGAATCAGAGGTGGGCAATCAGAGGCCGGGAATCAGAGGTGGTGAATCAGAGATGGGGAATCAGAGGCGGGGAATCAGTGGCAGGGAATCAGATATGGGGAATCAGAGGCGTGGAATCAGAGGCAGGGAATCAGACACGGGGAATCAGACACGGGGAATCAGAGGTGGGGAATCAGAGATGGGGAATCAGAGGCGGTGAATCAGAGATGGGGAATCAGAGGCGGGGAATCAGAATCAGGAAATCAGACACGGGGATTCAGAGGCTGGGAATCAGACGGGGGGAATCAAAGGCGGGGAATCAGAGCTGGGGAATCAGAGGCAGGGAATCAGAGGCGGGGAATCAGATATGGGGAATCAGAGGCTGGTATTCAGAGGCGGGGAATCAGAGGCAGGGAATCAAACACGGGGAATCAGAGGTGGGGAATCAGAGATGGGGAATCAGAGGCGGCGAATCAGAGTTGGGGAATCAGAGGCAGGGAATCGGATGTGCGGAATCAGAGATGGGGAATCAGAGGTGGGGAATCAGAGGCGGTGAATCAGAGATGGGGAATCAGAGGCGGGGAATCAGAGGCAGGAAATCAGACACGGGGATTCAGAGGCTGGGAATCAGACGGGGGGAATCAAAGGCGGGGAATCAGAGCTGGGGAATCAGAGGCAGGGAATCAGAGTTGGGGATTCAGAGACGGGGAATCAGATATGGGGAAACAGAGGCGGGGAATCAGAGGCGGGCAAAGAGAGGCGGGGAATTAGATATGGGGAATCAGATGTGGGGAATCAGAGGTGGTGAATCAGTGATGGGGAATCACAGGCGGGGAATCAGAGGCAGGGAATAGAACGCAGGGAATCAGAGGCAGGGAATCAGAGCTGGGGAATCAGAGGCAGGGAATCATAGTTGGGAATCAGAGGCGGGGAATCAGATATGGGGAAACAGAGGCGGGGAATCAGAGGCGGGGAAACAGAGGCGGGGAATCAGATATGGGGAATCGGATGCGGGGAATCAGAGGCGGGGAATCAGAGCTGGGGAATCAGAGGCGGGGAATCAGAGTTGGGGCATCAGAGGTGGGGAATTTGATATAGGGAAACAGAGGCGGGGAATCAGAGGCGGGGAAACAGAGGCGGGGAATCAGATATGGGGTATCAGAGGTAGGGAATCAGAGGCAGGGAATCAGATGTGCGGAATCAGAGATGGGGAATCAGAGGCAGGGAATCAGAATCAGAAGCGGGGAATCAGAGGCCGGGAATCAGAGGCCGGGAATCAGATGCTGGGAATAAGAGGCCGGGAATCAGAGGTGGGGAATCAGAGTCCGGGAATCAGAGATGGGGATTCAGAGGCGGGGAATGAGATATGGAGAATCAGAGGCGGGGAATCAGAGGCCGGGAAACAGAGGTGGGGAATCAGATATGGGGAATCAGAGGTGGCGAATCAAAGGCGGTGAATCAGAGATGGGGAATCAGAGGCGGGGAATCAGAGGCAGGGAATCAGATGCGGGGAATCAGAGGCGGGGAATCAGAGCTGGCGAATCGGAGGCGGGGAATCAGAGGTGGGCAATCAGAGCCGGGGAATCAGATATGGGGAATCAGAGGCGGGGAATCAGAGGCGGGGAAACAGAGGTGGGGAATCAGATATGGGGAAACAGAGGTGGCAAATCAAAGGCGGTGAATCAGAGATGGGGAATCAGAGGCGGGGAATCAGAGGCAGGGAATCAAAAATGGGGAATCAGAGGCGGGGAATCAGAGCTGGGGAATCAGAGGCGGGGAAGCAGAGTAGGAGAATCAGAGGTGGGGAATCAGATATGGGGAAACAGGGGCGGGGAATCAGAGGCGGGGAAACAGAGGCGGGGAATCAGATATGGGGAATCAGAGGTGTGGAATCAGAGGTTGGGAATCAGAGGCGGGGAAACAGAGGAGGGGAATCAGATATGGGGAATCAGAGGTGGCGATTTAAAGGCGGTGAATCAGAGATGGGGAATCATGGCAGGGAATCAGAGGCACGGAATCAAACACGGGGAATCAGAGGCGTGGAATCAGAGCTGGGGAATCAGAGGCGGGGATTCAGAGTTGGGGAATCAGAGGCGGGGAATCAGAGGCGGGGAAACAGAGGCGGGGAATCAGATATGGGGAATCAGAGGTGGGGAATCAGAGGTTGGGAATCAGAAGCAGGGAATCAGAGGCGGGGAATCAGAGGCGGGGAATCAGAGGCAGGAAATCCGATGTGCGGAATCGGAGATGGGGAATCAGAGGCAGGTAATCAGAGGCGGGGAATCAGAGGCGGGGAATCAGAGGCCGGGAATCAGATATGGGGAATCAGAGGTGGGGAATCAGAGGTTGGGAATCAGAGGCAGGGAAACAGAGGCGGGGAATCAGATATGGGGAATCAGAGGTGGGGAATCAGAGGCAGGGAATCAGATGTGCGGAATCAGAGATGGGGAATCAGAGGCAGGGAATCAGAATCAGAAGAGGGGAATCAGAGGCCGGGAATCAGAGGCCGGGAATCAGACGCGGGGAATCAGAGGCGGGGATTCAGAGCTGGGGAATCAGAGGCGGGGAATCAGAGTTGGGGAATCAGAGGCGGGGAATCAGATATGGGGAATCAGAGGCAGGGAATCCGAGGCGGGAAAACAGAGGCGGGGAATCAGATATGGGGAATCAGAGGCGGGGAATCAGAGGCAGGGAATCAGACACGGGGAATCAGAGGCGGGGAATCAGAGATGGGGAATCAGAGGCGGGGAATCAGAGGCAGGGAATCGGATGCCGGGAATCAGAGGCGGGAAATCAGAGCTGGGGTATCAGAGGCGGGGAATCAGAGTTGGGGAATCAGAGGCGGCGAAGCAGATATGGGGAAATAGAGGCGGGGAATCAGATATGGGGAATCAGAGGCGGGGAATTAGATATGGGGAATCAGAGGCTGGGAATCAGAGGGGGGGAAACAGAGGCGGGGAATAAGATATGGGGAATCAGAGGTGGGGAATCAGGGGCGGGGAATCAGTGGCAGGGAATCAGAGGCGGGGAATCAGAGGCGGGGAATCAAAGGAAGGGAATCAGACACGGGGAATCAGAGGTGGGGAATCAGAGATGGGGAATCAGAGGCGGGGAATCACAGGCAGGGAATCAGACACGGGGAATCAGAGGTGGGGAATCAGAGTCGGGGAATCAGAGGCAGGGAATCGGTTGTGCGGAATCAGAGATGGGGAATCAGATGTGGGGAATCAGAGGCAGTGAATCAGAGATGGGGAATCAGAGGCGGGGAATCAGAGGCAGGAAATAAGACAGGGATTCAGAGGCTGGGAATCAGACGGGGGGAATCAAAGGCGGGGAATCAGAGCTGGTGAATCAGAGGCAGGGAATCAGAGTTGGGGATTCAGAGGCGGGGAATCAGATATGGGGAAACAGAGGTGGGGAATGAGAGGCGGGCAAGCAGAGGCGGGGAATTAGATATGGGGAATCAGAGGTGGGAAATCAGAGGTGGTGAATCAGAGATGGGGAATCACAGGCGGGGAATCAGAGGCGGGGAATCAGAGGCGTAAAATCAGAGGCCGGGAATCAGATATGGGGAAACAGAGGCGGGGAATCAAAGGCGAGGAAACAGAGGCGGGGAATCAGATATGGGGAATCAGAGGTGGGGAATCAGAGGTTGGGAATCAGAGGCAGGGAATCAGAGGCTGGGAATCAGATGCAGGGAATCAGATGCGGGGAATCAGAGGCGGGGAATCAGAGCTGGGGAATCAGAGGTGGGGAATCAGAGTTGGGGAATCAGAGTCGGGGACTTAGATATGGGGAAACAGAGGCGGGGAATCAGAGGCGGGGAAACAGACGCGGGGAATCAGAGGCGGGGATTCAGAGCTGGGGAATCAGAGGCGGGGAATCAGACTTGGGGAATCAGAGGCGGGGAATCAGATATGGGGAATCAGAGGCGGGGAATCAGAGGCGGGGAAACAGAGGCAGGGAATCAGATATGGGGAATCAGAGGTGGGGTATCAGGGGCAGGGAATCAGTGGCAGGGAATCAGAGGCGGGGAATCAGAGGCGGGGAATCAGAGGCAGGGAATTAGATATGGGGAATCAGAGGTGGGGAATCAGAGGTGGTGAATCAGAGATGGGGAATCACAGGCGGGGAATCAGAGGCAGGGAATAGAACGCGGGGAATCAGAGGCGGGGAATCAGAGCTGGGGAATCAGAGGCGGGGAATCAGAGCTGGGGAATCAGAGGCGGGGAATCATAGTTGGGAATCAGAGGCGGGGAATCAGATATGGGGAAACAGAGGCGGGGAATCAAAGGCGGGGAAACAGAGGCGGGGAATCAGATATGGGGAATCGGATGCGGGGAATCAGAGGCGGGGAATCAGAGCTGGGGAATCAGAGGCGGGGTATCAGAGTTGGGGCATCTGAGGTGGGGAATTAGATATGGGGAAACAGAGGCGGGGAATCAGAGGCGGGGAAACAGAGGCGGGGAATCAGATATGGGGAATCAGAGGTGGGGAATCAGAGGCAGGGAATCAGATGTGCGGAATCAGAGATGGGGAATGAGAGGCAGGGAATCAGAATCAGAAGCGGGGAATCAGAGACGGGAATCAGAGGCCGGGATTCAGATGCCGGGAATAAGAGGCCGGGAATCAGAGGTGGGGAATCAGAGTCCGGGAATCAGAGATGGGGATTCAGAGGCGGGGAATGATATATGGGGAATCAGAGGCGGGGAATCAGAGGCGGGGTAACAGAGGTGGGGAATCAGATATGGGGAATCAGAGGTGGCGAATCAAAGGCGGTGAATCAGAGATGGGGAATCAGAGGCGGGGAATCAGAGGCAGGGAATCAAACACGGGGAATCAGAGGCGGGGAATCAGAGCTGGGGAATCAGAGGCGGGGAATCAGAGTTGGGGAATCAGAGGCGGGGAAGCAGAGTAGGAGAATCAGAGGTGGGGAATCAGATATGGGGAAACAGGGGCGGGGAATCAGAGGCAGGGAATCAAAAATGGGGAATCAGAGGCGGGGAATCAGAGCTGGGGAATCAGAGGCGGGGAAGCAGAGTAGGAGAATCAGAGGTGGGGAATCAGATATGGGGAAACAGGGGCGGGGAATCAGAGGCGGGGAAACAGAGGCGGGGAATCAGATATGGGGAATCAGAGGTGTGGAATCAGAGGTTGGGAATCAGAGGCGGGGAAACAGAGGAGGGGAATCAGATATGGGGAATCAGAGGTGGCGATTTAAAGGCGGTGAATCAGAGATGGGGAATCATGGCAGGGAATCAGAGGCACGGAATCAAACACGGGGAATCAGAGGCGTGGAATCAGAGCTGGGGAATCAGAGGCGGGGATTCAGAGTTGGGGAATCAGAGGCGGGGAATCAGAGGCGGGGAAACAGAGGCGGGGAATCAGATATGGGGAATCAGAGGTGGGGAATCAGAGGTTGGGAATCAGAAGCAGGGAATCAGAGGCGGGGAATCAGAGGCGGGGAATCAGAGGCAGGAAATCCGATGTGCGGAATCGGAGATGGGGAATCAGAGGCAGGTAATCAGAGGCGGGGAATCAGAGGCGGGGAATCAGAGGCCGGGAATCAGATATGGGGAATCAGAGGTGGGGAATCAGAGGTTGGGAATCAGAGGCAGGGAAACAGAGGCGGGGAATCAGATATGGGGAATCAGAGGTGGGGAATCAGAGGCAGGGAATCAGATGTGCGGAATCAGAGATGGGGAATCAGAGGCAGGGAATCAGAATCAGAAGAGGGGAATCAGAGGCCGGGAATCAGAGGCCGGGAATCAGACGCGGGGAATCAGAGGCGGGGATTCAGAGCTGGGGAATCAGAGGCGGGGAATCAGAGTTGGGGAATCAGAGGCGGGGAATCAGATATGGGGAATCAGAGGCAGGGAATCCGAGGCGGGAAAACAGAGGCGGGGAATCAGATATGGGGAATCAGAGGCGGGGAATCAGAGGCAGGGAATCAGACACGGGGAATCAGAGGCGGGGAATCAGAGATGGGGAATCAGAGGCGGGGAATCAGAGGCAGGGAATCGGATGCCGGGAATCAGAGGCGGGAAATCAGAGCTGGGGTATCAGAGGCGGGGAATCAGAGTTGGGGAATCAGAGGCGGCGAAGCAGATATGGGGAAATAGAGGCGGGGAATCAGATATGGGGAATCAGAGGCGGGGAATTAGATATGGGGAATCAGAGGCTGGGAATCAGAGGGGGGGAAACAGAGGCGGGGAATAAGATATGGGGAATCAGAGGTGGGGAATCAGGGGCGGGGAATCAGTGGCAGGGAATCAGAGGCGGGGAATCAGAGGCGGGGAATCAAAGGAAGGGAATCAGACACGGGGAATCAGAGGTGGGGAATCAGAGATGGGGAATCAGAGGCGGGGAATCACAGGCAGGGAATCAGACACGGGGAATCAGAGGTGGGGAATCAGAGTCGGGGAATCAGAGGCAGGGAATCGGTTGTGCGGAATCAGAGATGGGGAATCAGATGTGGGGAATCAGAGGCAGTGAATCAGAGATGGGGAATCAGAGGCGGGGAATCAGAGGCAGGAAATAAGACAGGGATTCAGAGGCTGGGAATCAGACGGGGGGAATCAAAGGCGGGGAATCAGAGCTGGTGAATCAGAGGCAGGGAATCAGAGTTGGGGATTCAGAGGCGGGGAATCAGATATGGGGAAACAGAGGTGGGGAATGAGAGGCGGGCAAGCAGAGGCGGGGAATTAGATATGGGGAATCAGAGGTGGGAAATCAGAGGTGGTGAATCAGAGATGGGGAATCACAGGCGGGGAATCAGAGGCGGGGAATCAGAGGCGTAAAATCAGAGGCCGGGAATCAGATATGGGGAAACAGAGGCGGGGAATCAAAGGCGAGGAAACAGAGGCGGGGAATCAGATATGGGGAATCAGAGGTGGGGAATCAGAGGTTGGGAATCAGAGGCAGGGAATCAGAGGCTGGGAATCAGATGCAGGGAATCAGATGCGGGGAATCAGAGGCGGGGAATCAGAGCTGGGGAATCAGAGGTGGGGAATCAGAGTTGGGGAATCAGAGTCGGGGACTTAGATATGGGGAAACAGAGGCGGGGAATCAGAGGCGGGGAAACAGACGCGGGGAATCAGAGGCGGGGATTCAGAGCTGGGGAATCAGAGGCGGGGAATCAGACTTGGGGAATCAGAGGCGGGGAATCAGATATGGGGAATCAGAGGCGGGGAATCAGAGGCGGGGAAACAGAGGCAGGGAATCAGATATGGGGAATCAGAGGTGGGGTATCAGGGGCAGGGAATCAGTGGCAGGGAATCAGAGGCGGGGAATCAGAGGCGGGGAATCAGAGGCAGGGAATTAGATATGGGGAATCAGAGGTGGGGAATCAGAGGTGGTGAATCAGAGATGGGGAATCACAGGCGGGGAATCAGAGGCAGGGAATAGAACGCGGGGAATCAGAGGCGGGGAATCAGAGCTGGGGAATCAGAGGCGGGGAATCAGAGCTGGGGAATCAGAGGCGGGGAATCATAGTTGGGAATCAGAGGCGGGGAATCAGATATGGGGAAACAGAGGCGGGGAATCAAAGGCGGGGAAACAGAGGCGGGGAATCAGATATGGGGAATCGGATGCGGGGAATCAGAGGCGGGGAATCAGAGCTGGGGAATCAGAGGCGGGGTATCAGAGTTGGGGCATCTGAGGTGGGGAATTAGATATGGGGAAACAGAGGCGGGGAATCAGAGGCGGGGAAACAGAGGCGGGGAATCAGATATGGGGAATCAGAGGTGGGGAATCAGAGGCAGGGAATCAGATGTGCGGAATCAGAGATGGGGAATGAGAGGCAGGGAATCAGAATCAGAAGCGGGGAATCAGAGACGGGAATCAGAGGCCGGGATTCAGATGCCGGGAATAAGAGGCCGGGAATCAGAGGTGGGGAATCAGAGTCCGGGAATCAGAGATGGGGATTCAGAGGCGGGGAATGATATATGGGGAATCAGAGGCGGGGAATCAGAGGCGGGGTAACAGAGGTGGGGAATCAGATATGGGGAATCAGAGGTGGCGAATCAAAGGCGGTGAATCAGAGATGGGGAATCAGAGGCGGGGAATCAGAGGCAGGGAATCAAACACGGGGAATCAGAGGCGGGGAATCAGAGCTGGGGAATCAGAGGCGGGGAATCAGAGTTGGGGAATCAGAGGCGGGGAATCAGATATGGGGAAACAGGGGCGGGGAATCAGAGGCAGGGAAACAGAGGCGGGGAATCAGATATGGGGAATCAGGGGTGGGGAATCAGAGGTTGGGAATCAGAGGCAGGGAATCAGAGGCGTGGAAACAGAGGCGGGGATTCAGATGTGTTGAATCAGAGATGGGGAATCAGAGGCAGGGAATCAGAATCAGAAGCGGGATATCAGTGGCCGGGAATCAGAGGAAGGTAATCAGAGGCAGGGGATCAAACACGGGGAATCAGAGGCTGGGAATCAGAGCTGGGGAATCAGAGGTGGGGAATCAGAGCTGGGGAATCACAGGCGGGGAATCAGAGATGGGGAATCAGAGGCGGGGAATCAGAGGCAGGGAATCAGATGCGGGGAATCAGAGGCGGGGAATCAGAGCTGGCGAATCAGAGGCGGGGAATCAGAGGTGGGCAATCAGAGGATGGGAATCAGATATGGGGAATCAGAGGCGGGGAATCAGAGCTGGGGAATCACAGGCGGGGAAACAGAGGCGGGGAATCAGAGGCGGTGAAACAGAGGCGGGGAATCAGATATTGGGAATCAGAGGTGGGGAATCAGAGGTTGGGAATCAGAGGCCTGGAATCAGAGGCGTGGAATCAGAGGCAGGGAATCAGATGCGGGGAATCAGAGCTGGGGAATCAGAGGCGGGGTATTAGAGTTGGGGAATCAGAGGCGGGGAATCAGACGCGGGGAATCAGAGGGGGGGAATCATAGCTGGCGAATCAGAGGCGGGGAATCAGAGGTGGGCAATCAGAGGCCGGGAATCAGAGGTGGTGAATCAGAGATGGGGAATCAGAGGCGGGGAATCAGTGGCAGGGAATCAGATATGGGGAATCAGAGGCGTGGAATGAGAGGCAGGGAATCAGACACGGGGAATCAGACACGGGGAATCAGAGGTGGGGAATCAGAGATGGGGAATCAGAGGCGGTGAATCAGAGATGGGGAATCAGAGGTGGGGAATCAGAATCAGGAAATCAGACACGGGGATTCAGAGGCTGGGAATCAGACGGGGGGAATCAAAGGCGGGGAATCAGAGCTGGGGAATCAGAGGCAGGGAATCAGAGGCGTGGAATCAGATATGGGGAATCAGAGGCTGGTATTCAGAGGCGGGGAATCAGAGGCAGGGAATCAAACACGGGGAATCAGAGGTGGGGAATCAGAGATGGGGAATCAGAGGCGGGGAATCAGAGTTGGGGAATCAGAGGCAGGGAATCGGATGTGCGGAATCAGAGATGGGGAATCAGAGGTGGGGAATCAGAGGCGGTGAATCAGAGATGGGGAATCAGAGGCGGGGAATCAGAGGCAGGAAATCAGACACGGGGATTCAGAGGCTGGGAATCAGACGGGGGGAATCAAAGGCGGGGAATCAGAGCTGGGGAATCAGAGGCAGGGAATCAGAGTTGGGGATTCAGAGACGGGGAATCAGATATGGGGAAACAGAGGCGGGGAATCAGAGGCGGGCAAAGAGAGGCGGGGAATTAGATATGGGGAATAAGATGTGGGGAATCAGAGGTGGTGAATCAGTGATGGGGAATCACAGGCGGGGAATCAGAGGCAGGGAATAGAACGCAGGGAATCAGAGGCAGGGAATCAGAGCTGGGGAATCAGAGGCAGGGAATCATAGTTGGGAATCAGAGGCGGGGAATCAGATATGGGGAAACAGAGGCGGGGAATCAGAAGCGGGGAAACAGAGGCGGGGAATCAGATATGGGGAATCGGATGCGGGGAATCAGAGGCGGGGAATCAGAGCTGGGGAATCAGAGGCGGGGAATCAGAGTTGGGGCATCAGAGGTGGGGAATTAGATATAGGGAAACAGAGGCGGGGAATCAGAGGCGGGGAAACAGAGGCGGGGAATCAGATATGGGGTATCAGAGGTAGGGAATCAGAGGCAGGGAATCAGATGTGCGGAATCAGAGATGGGGAATCAGAGGCAGGGAATCAGAATCAGAAGCGGGGAATCAGAGGCCGGGAATCAGAGGCCGGGAATTAGATGCTGGGAATAAGAGGCCGGGAATCAGAGGTGGGGAATCAGAGTCCGGGAATCAGAGATGGGGATTCAGAGGCGGGGAATGAGATATGGAGAATCAGAGGCGGGGAATCAGAGGCCGGGAAACAGAGGTGGGGAATCAGATATGGGGAATCAGAGGTGGCGAATCAAAGGCGGTGAATAAGAGATGGGGAATCAGAGGCGGGGAATCAGAGGCAGGGAATCAGATGCGGGGAATTAGAGGCGGGGAATCAGAGCTGGCGAATCGGAGGTGGGGAATCAGAGGTGGGCAATCAGAGCCGGGGAATCAGATATGGGGAATCAGAGGCGGGGAATCAGAGGCGGGGAAACAGAGGTGGGGAATCAGATATGGGGAAACAGAGGTGGCAAATCAAAGGCGGTGAATCAGAGATGGGGAATCAGAGGCGGGGAATCAGAGGCAGGGAATCAAAAATGGGGAATCAGAGGCGGGGAATCAGAGCTGGGGAATCAGAGGCGGGGAAGCAGAGTAGGAGAATCAGAGGTGGGGAATCAGATATGGGGAAACAGGGGCGGGGAATCAGAGGCGGGGAAACAGAGGCGGGGAATCAGATATGGGGAATCAGCGGTGGCGAATTAAAGGCGGTGTATCAGAGATGGGGAATCAGGGCAGGGAATCAGAGGCAGGGAATCAAACACGGGGAATCAGAGGCGGGGAATCAGAGCTGGGGAATCAGAGGCGGGGATTCAGAGTTGGGGAATCAGAGGCGGGGAAACAGAGGCGGGGAATCAGATATGGGGAATCAGAGGTGGGGAATCAGAGGTTGGGAATCAGAAGCAGGGAATCAGAGGCGGGGAGTCAGAGGCGGGGAATCAGAGGCAGGGAATCCGATGTGCGGAATCGGAGATGGGGAATCAGAGGCAGGGAATCAGAGGCGGGGAATCAGAGGCGGAAAATCAGAGGCCGGGAATCAGATATGGGGAAACAGAGGCGGGGAATCAAAGGCGGGGAAACAGAGGCGGGGAATCAGATATGGGGAATCAGAGGTGGGGAATCAGAGGTTGGGAATCAGAGGCAGGGAATCAGAGGCTGGGAATCAGATGCTGGGAATCAGATGCGGGGAATCAGAGGCGGGGAATCAGAGCTGGGGAATCAGAGGTGGGGAATCAGAGTTGGGGAATCAGAGTCGGGGACTTAGATATGGGGAAACAGAGGCGGGGAATCAGAGGCGGGGAAACAGACGCGGGGAATCAGAGGCGGGGATTCAGAGCTGGGGAATCAGAGGCGGGGAATCAGACTTGGCGAATCAGAGGCGGGGAATCAGATATGGGGAATCAGAGGCGGGGAATCAGAGGCGGGGAAACAGAGGCAGGGAATCAGATATGGGGAATCAGAGGTGGGGTATCAGGGGCAGGGAATCAGTGGCAGGGAATCAGAGGCGGGGAATCAGAGGCGGGGAATCAGAGGCAGGGAATTAGATATGGGGAATCAGAGGTGGGGAATCAGAGGTGGTGAATCAGAGATGGGGAATCACAGGCGGGGAATCAGAGGCAGGGAATAGAACGCGGGGAATCAGAGGCGGGGAATCAGAGCTGGGGAATCAGAGGCGGGGAATCAGAGCTGGGGAATCAGAGGCGGGGAATCATAGTTGGGAATCAGAGGCGGGGAATCAGATATGGGGAAACAGAGGCGGGGAATCAAAGGCGGGGAAACAGAGGCGGGGAATCAGATATGGGGAATCGGATGCGGGGAATCAGAGGCGGGGAATCAGAGCTGGGGAATCAGAGGCGGGGTATCAGAGTTGGGGCATCTGAGGTGGGGAATTAGATATGGGGAAACAGAGGCGGGGAATCAGAGGCGGGGAAACAGAGGCGGGGAATCAGATATGGGGAATCAGAGGTGGGGAATCAGAGGCAGGGAATCAGATGTGCGGAATCAGAGATGGGGAATCAGAGGCAGGGAATCAGAATCAGAAGCGGGGAATCAGAGGCCGGGAATCAGAGGCCGGGATTCAGATGCCGGGAATAAGAGGCCGGGAATCAGAGGTGGGGAATCAGAGTCCGGGAATCAGAGATGTGGATTCAGAGGCGGGGAATGATATATGGGGAATCAGAGGCGGGGAATCAGAGGCGGGGTAACAGAGGTGGGGAATCAGATATGGGGAATCAGAGGTGGCGAATCAAAGGCGGTGAATCAGAGATGGGGAATCAGAGGCGGGGAATCAGAGGCTGGGAATCAAACACGGGGAATCAGAGGCGGGGAATCAGAGCTGGGGAATCAGAGGCGGGGAATCAGAGTTGGGGAATCAGAGGCGGGGAATCAGATATGGGGAAACAGGGGCGGGGAATCAGAGGCAGGGAAACAGAGGCGGGGAATCAAATATGGGGAATCAGGGGTGGGGAATCAGAGGTTGGGAATCAGAGGCAGGGAATCAGAGGCGTGGAAACAGAGGCGGGGATTCAGATGTGTTGAATCAGAGATGGGGAATCAGAGGCAGGGAATCAGAATCAGAAGCGGGATATCAGTGGCCGGGAATCAGAGGAAGGTAATCAGAGGCAGGGGATCAAACACGGGGAATCAGAGGCTGGGAATCAGAGCTGGGGAATCAGAGGTGGGGAATCAGAGCTGGGGAATCACAGGCGGGGAATCAGAGATGGGGAATCAGAGGCGGGGAATCAGAGGCAGGGAATCAGATGCGGGGAATCAGAGGCGGGGAATCAGAGCTGGCGAATCAGAGGCGGGGAATCAGAGGTGGGCAATCAGAGGATGGGAATCAGATATGGGGAATCAGAGGCGGGGAATCAGAGCTGGGGAATCACAGGCGGGGAAACAGAGGCGGGGAATCAGAGGCGGTGAAACAGAGGCGGGGAATCAGATATTGGGAATCAGAGGTGGGGAATCAGAGGTTGGGAATCAGAGGCCTGGAATCAGAGGCGTGGAATCAGAGGCAGGGAATCAGATGCGGGGAATCAGAGGAGGGGAATCAGAGCTGGGGAATCAGAGGCGGGGTATTAGAGTTGGGGAATCAGAGGCGGGGAATCAGACGCGGGGAATCAGAGGGGGGGAATCATAGCTGGCGAATCAGAGGCGGGGAATCAGAGGAGGGCAATCAGAGGCCGGGAATCAGAGGTGGTGAATCAGAGATGGGGAATCAGAGGCGGGGAATCAGTGGCAGGGAATCAGATATGGGGAATCAGAGGCGTGGAATCAGAGGCAGGGAATCAGACACGGGGAATCAGACACGGGGAATCAGAGGTGGGGAATCAGAGATGGGGAATCAGAGGCGGTGAATCAGAGATGGGGAATCAGAGGCGGGTATCAGAATCAGGAAATCAGACACGGGGATTCAGAGGCTGGGAATCAGACGGGGGGAATCAAAGGCGGGGAATCAGATCTGGGGAATCAGAGGCAGGGAATCAGAGGCGGGGAATCAGATATGGGGAATCAGAGGCTGGTATTCAGAGGCGGGGAATCAGAGGCAGGGAATCAAACACGGGGAATCAGAGGTGGGGAATCAGAGATGGGGAATCAGAGGCGGGGAATCAGAGTTGGGGAATCAGAGGCAGGGAATCGGATGTGCGGAATCAGAGATGGGGAATCAGAGGTGGGGAATCAGAGGCGGTGAATCAGAGATGGGGAATCAGAGGCGGGGAATCAGAGGCAGGAAATCAGACACGGGGATTCAGAGGCTGGGAATCAGATGGGGGGAATCAAAGGCGGGGAATCAGAGCTGGGGAATCAGAGGCAGGGAATCAGAGTTGGGGATTCAGAGACGGGGAATCAGATATGGGGAAACAGAGGCGGGGAATCAGAGGCGGGCAAAGAGAGGCGGGGAATTAGATATGGGGAATCAGATGTGGGGAATCAGAGGTGGTGAATCAGTGATGGGGAATCACAGGCGGGGAATCAGAGGCAGGGAATAGAACGCAGGGAATCAGAGGCAGGGAATCAGAGCTGGGGAATCAGAGGCAGGGAATCATAGTTGGGAATCAGAGGCGGGGAATCAGATATGGGGAAACAGAGGCGGGGAATCAGAGGCGGGGAAACAGAGGCGGGGAATCAGATATGGGGAATCGGATGCGGGGAATCAGAGGCGGGGAATCAGAGCTGGGGAATCAGAGGCGGGGAATCAGAGTTGGGGCATCAGAGGTGGGGAATTTGATATAGGGAAACAGAGGCGGGGAATCAGAGGCGGGGAAACAGAGGCGGGGAATCAGATATGGGGTATCAGAGGTAGGGAATCAGAGGCAGGGAATCAGATGTGCGGAATCAGAGATGGGGAATCAGAGGCAGGGAATCAGAATCAGAAGCGGGGAATCAGAGGCCGGGAATCAGAGGCCGGGAATCAGATGCTGGGAATAAGAGGCCGGGAATCAGAGGTGGGGAATCAGAGTCCGGGAATCAGAGATGGGGATTCAGAGGCGGGGAATGAGATATGGAGAATCAGAGGCGGGGAATCAGAGGCCGGGAAACAGAGGTGGGGAATCAGATATGGGGAATCAGAGGTGGCGAATCAAAGGCGGTGAATCAGAGATGGGGAATCAGAGGCGGGGAATCAGAGGCAGGGAATCAGATGCGGGGAATCAGAGGCGGGGAATCAGAGCTGGCGAATCGGAGGCGGGGAATCAGAGGTGGGCAATCAGAGCCGGGGAATCAGATATGGGGAATCAGAGGCGGGGAATCAGAGGCGGGGAAACAGAGGTGGGGAATCAGATATGGGGAAACAGAGGTGGCAAATCAAAGGCGGTGAATCAGAGATGGGGAATCAGAGGCGGGGAATCAGAGGCAGGGAATTAAAAATGGGGAATCAGAGGCGGGGAATCAGAGCTGGGGAATCAGAGGCGGGGAAGCAGAGTAGGAGAATCAGAGGTGGGGAATCAGATATGGGGAAACAGGGGCGGGGAATCAGAGGCGGGGAAACAGAGGCGGGGAATCAGATATGGGGAATCAGAGGTGTGGAATCAGAGGTTGGGAATCAGAGGCGGGGAAACAGAGGAGGGGAATCAGATATGGGGAATCAGAGGTGGCGATTTAAAGGCGGTGAATCAGAGATGGGGAATCATGGCAGGGAATCAGACGCAGGGAATCAAACACGGGGAATCAGAGGCGTGGAATCAGAGCTGGGGAATCAGAGGCGGGGATTCAGAGTTGGGGAATCAGAGGCGGGGAATCAGAGGCGGGGAAACAGAGGCGGGGAATCAGATATGGGGAATCAGAGGTGGGGAATCAGAGGTTGGGAATCAGAAGCAGGGAATCAGAGGCGGGGAATCAGAGGCGGGGAATCAGAGGCCGGGAATCAGATATGGGGAAACAGAGGCGGGGAATCAGAGGCGGGGAAGCAGAGGCGGGGAATCAGATATGGGGAATCAGAGGTGGGGAATCAGAGGTTGGGAATCAGAGGCAGGGAATCAGAGGCTGGGAATCAGATGCAGGGAATCAGATGCGGGGAATCAGAGGCGGGGAATCAGAGGTGGGGAATCAGAGGTGGGGAATCAGAGTTGGGGAATCAGAGTCGGGGACTTAGATATGGGGAAACAGAGGCAGGGAATCAGAGGCGGGGAAACAGACGCGGGGAATCAGAGGCGGGTATCAGAGCTGGGGAATCAGAGGCGGGGAATCAGAGTTGGGGAATCAGAGGCGGGGAATCAGAGGCGGGGAATCAGAGGCGGGGAATCAGAGGCGGGGAAACAGAGGCAGGGAATTAGATATGGGGAATCAGAGGTGGGGTATCAGGGGCAGGGAATCAGTGGCAGGGAATCAGAGGCGGGGAATCTGAGGCGGGGAATCAGAGGCAGGGAATCAGACACGGGGAATCAGATATGGGGAAACAGAGGCGGGGAATCAGAGGCGGGCAAACAGAGGCGGGGAATTAGATATGGGGAATCAGAGGTGGGGAATCAGAGGTGGTGAATCAGAGATGGGGAATCACAGGCGGGGAATCAGAGGCAGGGAATAGAACGCGGGGAATCAGAGGCGGGGAATCAGAGCTGGGGAATCAGAGGCGGGGAATCATAGTTGGGAATCAGAGGCGGGGAATCAGATATGGGGAAACAGAGGCGGGGAATCAAAGGCGGGGAAACAGAGGCGGGGAATCAGATATGGGGAATCGGATGCGGGGAATCAGAGGCGGGGAATCAGAGCTGGGGAATCAGAGGCGGGGTATCAGAGTTGGGGCATCAGAGGTGGGGAATTAGATATGGGGAAACAGAGGTGGGGAATCAGAGGCAGGGAAACAGAGGTGGGGAATCAGATATGGGGAATCAGAGGTGGGGAATCAGAGGCAGGGAATCAGATGTGCGGAATCAGAGATGGGGAATCAGAGGCAGGGAATCAGAATCAGAAGCGGGGAATCAGAGGCCGGGAATAAGAGGCCGGGATTCAGATGCCGGGAATAAGAGGCCGGGAATCAGAGGTGGGGAATCAGAGTCCGGGAATCAGAGATGGGGATTCAGAGGCGGGGAATGATATATGGGGAATCAGAGGCGGGGAATCAGAGGCGGGGTAACAGAGGTGGGGAATCAGATATGGGGAATCAGAGGTGTCGAATCAAAGGCGGTGAATCAGAGATGGGGAATCAGAGGCTGGGAATCAGAGGCAATGAATCAAACACGGGGAATCAGAGGCGGGGAATCAGAGCTGGGGAATCAGAGGTGGGGAATCAGAGTTGGGGAATCAGAGGCGGGGAATCAGATATGGGGAAACAGGGGCGGAGAATCAGAGGCAGGGAAACAGAGGCGGGGAATCAGATATGGGGAATCAGGGTTGGGGAATCAGAGGTTGGGAATCAGAGGCAGGGAATCAGAGGCGTGGAAACAGAGGCGGGGATTCAGATATGGGGAATCAGAGGTGGGGAATCAGGGGCGTGGAATCAGAGGCAGGGAATTAGATGTGGTGAATCAGAGATGGGGAATCAGAGGCAGGGAATCAGAATCAGAAGCGGGGTATCAGAGGCCGGGAATCAGAGGAAGGTAATCAGAGGCAGGGGATCAAACACGGGGAATCAGAGGCTGGGAATCAGAGCTGGGGAATCACAGGCGGGGAATCAGAGATGGGGAATCAGAGGCGGGGAATCAGAGGCAGGGAATCAGATGCGGGGAATCAGAGGCAGGGAATCAGAGCTGGCGAATCAGAGGCGGGGAATCAGAGGTGGGCAATCAGAGGATGGGAATCAGATATGGGGAATCAGAGGCGGGGAATTAGAGCTGGGGAATCACAGGCGGGGAATCAGAGTTGGGGAATCAGAGGTGCGGAATCAGATATGGGGAAACAGAGGCGGGGAATCAGAGGTGGTGAAACAGAGGCGGGGAATCAGATATGGGGAATCAGAGGTGGGGAATCAGAGGTTGGGAATCAGAGGCCTGGAATCAGAGGCGGGGAATCAGAGGCAGGGAATCAGATGCGGGGAATCAGTGGAGGGGAATCAGAGCTGGGGAATCAGAGGCGGGGTATTAGAGTTGGGGAATCAGAGGCGGGGAATCAGACGCGGGGAATCAGAGGGGGGGAATCATAGCTGGCGAATCAGAGGCGGGGAATCAGAGGTGGGCAATCAGAGGCCGGGAATCAGAGGTGGTGAATCAGAGATGGGGAATCAGAGGCGGGGAATCAGTGGCAGGGAATCAGATATGGGGAATCAGAGGCGTGGAATCAGAGGCAGGGAATCAGACACGGGGAATCAGACACGGGGAATCAGAGGTGGGGAATCAGAGATGGGGAATCAGAGGCGGTGAATCAGAGATGGGGAATCAGAGGCGGGGAATCAGAGGCAGGAAATCAGACACGGGGATTCAGAGGCTGGGAATCAGACGGGGGGAATCAAAGGCGGGGAATCAGAGCTGGGGAATCAGAGGCGGGGAATCAGATATGGGGAATCAGAGGCTGGGATTCAGAGGCGGGGAATCAGAGGCAGGGAATCAGACACGGGGAATCAGAGGTGGGGAATCAGAGATGGGGAATCAGAGGCGGGGAATCAGAGGCGGGGAATCAGAGGCGGGGAAACAGAGGCAGGGAATTAGATATGGGGAATCAGAGGTGGGGTATCAGGGGCAGGGAATCAGTGGCAGGGAATCAGAGGCGGGGAATCAGAGGCGGGGAATCAGAGGCAGGGAATCAGACACGGGGAATCAGATATGGGGAAACAGAGGCGGGGAATCAGAGGCGGGCAAACATTGGCGGGCAATTAGATATGGGGAATCAGAGGTGGGGAATCAGAGGTGGTGAATCAGAGATGGGGAATCACAGGCGGGGAATCAGAGGCAGGGAATAGAACGCGGGGAATCAGAGGCGGGGAATCAGAGCTGGGGAACCAGAGGCGGGGAATCATAGTTGTGAATCAGATATGGGGAATCAGAGGTGGGGAATCAGAGGCAGGGAATCAGATGCGGGGAATCCGAGGCGGGGAATCAGAGCTGGCGAATCAGAGGCGGGGAATCAGAGGTGGGCAATCAGAGGATGGGAATCAGATATGGGGAATCAGAGGCGGGGAATTAGAGCTGGGGAATCACAGGCGGGGAATCAGAGTTGGGGAATCAGATGCGGGGAATCAGATATGGGGAAACAGAGGCGGGGAATCAGAGGCGGTGAAACAGAGGCGGGGAATCAGATATGGGGAATCAGAGGTGGGGAATCAGAGGTTGGGAATCAGAGGCCTGGAATCAGAGGCGGGGAATCAGAGGCAGGGAATCAGATGCGGGGAATCAGAGGAGGGGAATCAGAGCTGGGGAATCAGAGGCGGGGTATTAGAGTTGGGGAATCAGAGGCGGGGAATCAGACGCGGGGAATCAGAGGGGGGGAATCATAGCTGGTGAATCAGAGGCGGGGAATCAGAGGTGGGCAATCAGAGGCCGGGAATCAGAGGTGGTGAATCAGAGATGGGGAATCAGAGGCGGGGAATCAGTGGCAGGGCATCAGATATGGGGAATCAGAGGCGTGGAATCAGAGGCAGGGAATCAGACACGGGGAATCAGACACGGGGAATCAGAGGTGGGGAATCAGAGATGGGGAATCAGAGGCGGTGAATCAGAGATGGGGAATCAGAGGCGGGGAATCAGAGGCAGGAAATCAGACACGGGGATTCAGAGGCTGGGAATCAGACGGGGGGAATCAAAGGCGGGGAATCAGAGCTGGGGAATCAGAGGCAGGGAATCAGAGGCGGGGAATCAGATATGGGGAATCAGAGGCTGGGATTCAGAGGCGGGGAATCAGAGGCAGGGAATCAGACACGGGGAATCAAAGGTGGGGAATCAGAGATGGGGAATCAGAGATGGGGAATCACAGGCGGGGAATCAGAGGCAGGGAATAGAACGCGGGGAATCAGAGGCGGGGAATCAGAGCTGGGAAACCAGAGGCGGGGAATCATAGTTGTGAATCAGATATGGGGAATCAGAGGTGGGGAATCAGAGGCAGGGAATCAGATGCGGGGAATCCGAGGCGGGGAATCAGAGCTGGCGAATCAGAGGCGGGGAATCAGAGGTGGGCAATCAGAGGATGGGAATCAGATATGGGGAATCAGAGGCGGGGAATTAGAGCTGGGGAATCACAGGCGGGGAATCAGAGTTGGGGAATCAGATGTGGGGAATCAGATATGGGGAAACAGAGGCGGGGAATCAGAGGTGGTGAAACAGAGGCGGGGAATCAGATATGGGGAATCAGAGGTGGGGAATCAGAGGTTGGGAATCAGAGGCCTGGAATCAGAGGCGGGGAATCAGAGGCAGGGAATCAGATGCGGGGAATCAGAGGAGGGGAATCAGAGCTGGGGAATCAGAGGCGGGGTATTAGAGTTGGGGAATCAGAGGCGGGGAATCAGACGCGGGGAATCAGAGGGGGGGAATCATAGCTGGCGAATCAGAGGCGGGGAATCAGAGGTGGGCAATCAGAGGCCGGGAATCAGAGGTGGTGAATCAGAGATGGGGAATCAGAGGCGGGGAATCAGTGGCAGGGCATCAGATATGGGGAATCAGAGGCGTGGAATCAGAGGCAGGGAATCAGACACGGGGAATCAGAAACGGGGAATCAGAGGTGGGGATTCAGAGATGGGGAATCAGAGGCGGTGAATCAGAGATGGGGAATCAGAGGCGGGGAATCAGAGGCAGGAAATCAGACACGGGGATTCAGAGGCTGGGAATCAGACGGGGGGAATCAAAGGCGGGGAATCAGAGCTGGGGAATCAGAGGCAGGGAATCAGAGGCGGGGAATCAGATATGGGGAATCAGAGGCTGGGATTCAGAGGCGGGGAATCAGAGGCAGGGAATCAGACACGGGGAATCAAAGGTGGGGAATCAGAGATGGGGAATCAGAGGCGGGGATTCAGAGGCAGGGAATCAGACGCGGGGAATCTGAGGCGGGGAATCAGAGCTGGGGAATCAGAGGTGGGGAATCAGAGTTGGGGAATCAGAGGCAGGGAATCGGATGTGCGGAATCAGAGATGGGGAATCAGATGTGGGGAATCAGAGGAATCAGAGATGGGGAATCAGAGGCGGGGAATCAGAGGCAGGAAATCAGACACGGGGATTCAGAGGCTGGGAATCAGACGGGGGGAATCAAAGGCGGGGAATCAGAGCTGGGTAATCAGAGGCAGGGAATCAGAGTTGGGGATTCAGAGACGGGGAATCAGATATGGGGAAACAGAGGCGGGGAATCAGAGGCGGGCAAACAGAGGCGGGGAATTAGATATGGGGAATCAGAGGTGGGGAATCAGAGGTGGTGAATCAGTGATGGGGAATCACAGGCGGGGAATCAGAGGCAGGGAATAGAACACAGGGAATCAGACGCAGGGAATCAGAGCTGGGGAATCAGAGGCGGGGAATCATAATTGGGAATCAGAGGCGGGGAATCAGATATGGGAAAACAGAGGCGGGGAATCAGAGGCGGGGAAACAGAGGCGGGGAATCAGATATTGGGAATCGGATGCGGGGAATCAGAGGCGGGGAATCAGAGCTGGGGAATCAGAGGCGGGGAATCAGAGTTGGGGCATCAGAGGTGGGGAATTAGATATAGGGAAACAGAGGCGGGGAATCAGAGGCGGGGAAACAGAGGCGGGGAATCAGATATGGGGAATCAGAGGGGGGGAATCAGAGGCAGGGAATCAGATGTGCGGAATCAGAGATGGGGAATCAGAGGCAGGGAATCAGAATCAGAAGCGGGGAATCAGAGGCCGGGTATCAGAGGCCGGGAATCAGATGCTGGGAATAAGAGGCCGGGAATCAGAGGTGGGGAATCAGAGTCCGGGAATCAGAGATGGGGATTCAGAGGCGGGGAATGAGATATGGAGAATCAGAGGCGGGGAATCAGAGGCCGGGAAACAGAGGTGGGGAATCAGATATGGGGAATCAGAGGTGGCGAATCAAAGGCGGTGAATCAGAGATGGGGAATCAGAGGCGGGGAATCAGAGGCAGGGAATCAGATGCGGGGAATCAGAGGCGGGGAATCAGAGTTGGGGCATCAGAGGTGGGGAATTAGATATAGGGAAACAGAGGCGGGGAATCAGAGGCGGGGAAACAGAGGCGGGGAAACAGAGGCGGGGAATCAGATATGGGGAATCAGAGGTGGGGAATCCGAGGTTGGGAATGAGAGGCAGGGAATCAGAGGCGGGGAATCAGAGGCGGGGAATCAGAGGAAGGGAATCAGATGTGCGGAATCGGAGATGGGGAATCAGAGGCAGGGAATCAGAGGCGGGGAATCAGAGGCGGGGAATCAGAGGCCGGGAATCAGATATGGGGAAACAGAGGCGGGGAATCCGAGGCGGGGAAACAGAGGCGGGGAATCAGATATGGGGAATCAGAGGTGGGGAATCAGAGGTTGGGAATCAGAGGCAGGGAATCAGAGGCTTGGAATCAGATGCAGGGAATCAGATGCGGGGAATCAGAGGCGGGGAATCAGAGCTGGGGAATCAGAGGTGGGGAATCAGATTTGGGGAATCAGAGGCGGGGTCTTAGATATTGGGAAACAGAGGCGGGGAATCAGAGGCGGGGAAACCCAGGCGGGGAATCAGATATGGGGAATCAGAGGTGGGGAATCAGAGGCAAGGAATCAGATGTGCGGAATCAGAGATGGGGAATCAGAGGCAGGGAATCAGAATCAGAAGCAGGGAATCAGAGGCCGGGAATCAGAGGCCGGAATCAGAGGCGGGGAATCAGCGGCAGGGAATCAGATGCGGGGAATCAGAGGCGGGGAATCAGAGCTGGGGAATCAGAGGCGGGGTATTAGAGTTGGGGAATCAGAGGCGGGGAATCAGATATGGGGAAACCGAGGTGGGGAATCAGAGGCGGGGAAACAGAGGCAGGGAATCATATATGGGGAATCAGAGGCGGGGAATCAGAGGTGGGGAATCATAGGCAGGGAATCGGATGTGCGGAATCAGAGATGGGGAATCAGAGGCCGGGAATGAGAGGTGGTGAATCAGAGATGGGGAATCAGAGGCGGGGAATCAGAGGCAGGGAATCAGACGCGGGGAATCAGAGGTGGGCAATCAGAGGCGGGGAATCAGATATGGGGAATCAGAGGCGGGGAATCAGAGGCGGGGAAACAGAGGCGGGGAATCAGATATGGGGAATCAGAGGTGGGGCATCAGAGGTTGTGAATCACAGATGGGGAATCAGAGGCGGGGAATCAGAGGCAGGGAATCAGACGCGGGGAATCAGAGGAGGGGATTCAGAGCTGGGGAATCAGAGGCGGGGAATCAGAGTTGGGGAATCAGAGGCGGGGAATCAGATATGGGGAATCAGAGGCAGGGAATCAGAGGCGGGAAAACAGAGGCGGGGTATCAGATATGGGGAATCAGAGGCGGGGAATCAGAGGCAGGGAATCAACACGGGGAATCAGAGGCGGGGAATCAGAGATGGGGAATCAGAGGCGGGGAATCAGAGGCAGGGAATCGGATGCCGGGAATCAGAGGCGGGAAATCAGAGCTGGGGAATCAGAGGCGGGGAATCAGAGTTGGGGAATCAGAGGCGGCGAAGCAGATATGGGGAAATAGAGGCGGGGAATCAGATATGGGGAATCAGAGGCGGGGAATCAGATATGGGGAATCAGAGGCGGGGAATCAGATATGGGGAATCAGAGGCTGGGAATCAGAGGGGGGGAAACAGAGGCGGGGAATAAGATATGGGGAATCAGAGGTGGGGAATCAGGGGCGGGGAATCAGTGGCAGGGAATCAGAGGCGGGGAATCAGAGGCGGGGAATCAAAGGAAGGGAATCAGACACGGGGAATCAGAGGTGGGGAATCAGAGATGGGGAATCAGAGGCGGGGAATCACAGGCAGGGAATCAGACGCGGGGAATCAGAGGTGGGGAATCAGAGCTGGGGAATCAGAGGTGTGGAATCAGAGTCGGGGAATCAGAGGCAGGGAATCGGTTGTGCGGAATCAGAGATGGGGTATCAGATGTGGGGAATCAGAGGCAGTGAATCAGAGATGGGGAATCAGAGGCGGGGAATCAGAGGCAAGAAATCAGACGGGGATTCAGAGGCTGGGAATCAGTCGGGGGGAATCAAAGGCGGGGAATCAGAGCTGGTGAATCAGAGGCAGGGAATCAGAGTTGGGGATTCAGAGGCGGGGAATCAGATATGGGGAAACAGAGGCGGGGAATGAGAGGCGGGCAAGCAGAGGCGGGGAATTAGATATGGGGAATCAGAGGTGGGGAATCAGAGGTGGTGAATCAGAGATGGGGAATCACAGGAGGGGAATCAGAGGCAGCGAATAGAACGCGGGGAATCAGAGGCAGGGAATCAGAGCTGGGGAATCAGAGGCGGGGAATCAGATATGGGGAAACAGAGGCGCGGAATCAGAGGCGGGGAAACAGAGGCGGGGAATCAGACATGGGGAATCGGTTGCGGGGAATCAGAGGCGGGGAATCAGAGCTGGGGAATCAGAGGCGGGGAATCAGAGTTGGGGCATCAGAGGTGGGGAATTAGATATGGGGAAACAGAGGCGGGGAATCAAAGGCGGGGAAACAGAGGCGGGGAATCGGATATGGGGAATCAGAGGTGGGGAATGACAGGCAGGGAATCAGATGTGCGGAATCAGAGATGGGGAATCAGAGGCAGGGAATCAGAATCAGAAGCGGGGAATCAGAGGCCGGGAATCAGAGGCCGGGAATCAGATGCTGGGAATAAGAGGCCGGGAATCAGAGGTGGGGAATCAGAGTCCGGGAATCAGAGATGGGGATTCAGAGGCGGGGAATGATATATGGGGAATCAGAGGCGGGGAATCAGAGGCGGGGTAACAGAGGTGGGGAATCAGATATGGGGAATCAGAGGTGGCGAATCAAAGGCGGTGAATCAGAGATGGGGAATCAGAGGCGGGGAATCAGAGGCTGGGAATCAAACACGGGGAATCAGAGGCGGGGAATCAGAGCTGGGGAATCAGAGGCGGGGAATCAGAGTTGGGGAATCAGAGGCGGGGAATCAGATATGGGGAAACAGGGGCGGGGAATCAGAGGCAGGGAAACAGAGGCGGGGAATCAAATATGGGGAATCAGGGGTGGGGAATCAGAGGTTGGGAATCAGAGGCAGGGAATCAGAGGCGTGGAAACAGAGGCGGGGATTCAGATGTGTTGAATCAGAGATGGGGAATCAGAGGCAGGGAATCAGAATCAGAAGCGGGATATCAGTGGCCGGGAATCAGAGGAAGGTAATCAGAGGCAGGGGATCAAACACGGGGAATCAGAGGCTGGGAATCAGAGCTGGGGAATCAGAGGTGGGGAATCAGAGCTGGGGAATCACAGGCGGGGAATCAGAGATGGGGAATCAGAGGCGGGGAATCAGAGGCAGGGAATCAGATGCGGGGAATCAGAGGCGGGGAATCAGAGCTGGCGAATCAGAGGCGGGGAATCAGAGGTGGGCAATCAGAGGATGGGAATCAGATATGGGGAATCAGAGGCGGGGAATCAGAGCTGGGGAATCACAGGCGGGGAAACAGAGGCGGGGAATCAGAGGCGGTGAAACAGAGGCGGGGAATCAGATATTGGGAATCAGAGGTGGGGAATCAGAGGTTGGGAATCAGAGGCCTGGAATCAGAGGCGTGGAATCAGAGGCAGGGAATCAGATGCGGGGAATCAGAGGAGGGGAATCAGAGCTGGGGAATCAGAGGCGGGGTATTAGAGTTGGGGAATCAGAGGCGGGGAATCAGACGCGGGGAATCAGAGGGGGGGAATCATAGCTGGCGAATCAGAGGCGGGGAATCAGAGGTGGGCAATCAGAGGCCGGGAATCAGAGGTGGTGAATCAGAGATGGGGAATCAGAGGCGGGGAATCAGTGGCAGGGAATCAGATATGGGGAATCAGAGGCGTGGAATCAGAGGCAGGGAATCAGACACGGGGAATCAGACACGGGGAATCAGAGGTGGGGAATCAGAGATGGGGAATCAGAGGCGGTGAATCAGAGATGGGGAATCAGAGGCGGGTATCAGAATCAGGAAATCAGACACGGGGATTCAGAGGCTGGGAATCAGACGGGGGGAATCAAAGGCGGGGAATCAGAGCTGGGGAATCAGAGGCAGGGAATCAGAGGCGGGGAATCAGATATGGGGAATCAGAGGCTGGTATTCAGAGGCGGGGAATCAGAGGCAGGGAATCAAACACGGGGAATCAGAGGTGGGGAATCAGAGATGGGGAATCAGAGGCGGGGAATCAGAGTTGGGGAATCAGAGGCAGGGAATCGGATGTGCGGAATCAGAGATGGGGAATCAGAGGTGGGGAATCAGAGGCGGTGAATCAGAGATGGGGAATCAGAGGCGGGGAATCAGAGGCAGGAAATCAGACACGGGGATTCAGAGGCTGGGAATCAGACGGGGGGAATCAAAGGCGGGGAATCAGAGCTGGGGAATCAGAGGCAGGGAATCAGAGTTGGGGATTCAGAGACGGGGAATCAGATATGGGGAAACAGAGGCGGGGAATCAGAGGCGGGCAAAGAGAGGCGGGGAATTAGATATGGGGAATCAGATGTGGGGAATCAGAGGTGGTGAATCAGTGATGGGGAATCACAGGCGGGGAATCAGAGGCAGGGAATAGAACGCAGGGAATCAGAGGCAGGGAATCAGAGCTGGGGAATCAGAGGCAGGGAATCATAGTTGGGAATCAGAGGCGGGGAATCAGATATGGGGAAACAGAGGCGGGGAATCAGAGGCGGGGAAACAGAGGCGGGGAATCAGATATGGGGAATCGGATGCGGGGAATCAGAGGCGGGGAATCAGAGCTGGGGAATCAGAGGCGGGGAATCAGAGTTGGGGCATCAGAGGTGGGGAATTTGATATAGGGAAACAGAGGCGGGGAATCAGAGGCGGGGAAACAGAGGCGGGGAATCAGATATGGGGTATCAGAGGTAGGGAATCAGAGGCAGGGAATCAGATGTGCGGAATCAGAGATGGGGAATCAGAGGCAGGGAATCAGAATCAGAAGCGGGGAATCAGAGGCCGGGAATCAGAGGCCGGGAATCAGATGCTGGGAATAAGAGGCCGGGAATCAGAGGTGGGGAATCAGAGTCCGGGAATCAGAGATGGGGATTCAGAGGCGGGGAATGAGATATGGAGAATCAGAGGCGGGGAATCAGAGGCCGGGAAACAGAGGTGGGGAATCAGATATGGGGAATCAGAGGTGGCGAATCAAAGGCGGTGAATCAGAGATGGGGAATCAGAGGCGGGGAATCAGAGGCAGGGAATCAGATGCGGGGAATCAGAGGCGGGGAATCAGAGCTGGCGAATCGGAGGCGGGGAATCAGAGGTGGGCAATCAGAGCCGGGGAATCAGATATGGGGAATCAGAGGCGGGGAATCAGAGGCGGGGAAACAGAGGTGGGGAATCAGATATGGGGAAACAGAGGTGGCAAATCAAAGGCGGTGAATCAGAGATGGGGAATCAGAGGCGGGGAATCAGAGGCAGGGAATTAAAAATGGGGAATCAGAGGCGGGGAATCAGAGCTGGGGAATCAGAGGCGGGGAAGCAGAGTAGGAGAATCAGAGGTGGGGAATCAGATATGGGGAAACAGGGGCGGGGAATCAGAGGCGGGGAAACAGAGGCGGGGAATCAGATATGGGGAATCAGAGGTGTGGAATCAGAGGTTGGGAATCAGAGGCGGGGAAACAGAGGAGGGGAATCAGATATGGGGAATCAGAGGTGGCGATTTAAAGGCGGTGAATCAGAGATGGGGAATCATGGCAGGGAATCAGACGCAGGGAATCAAACACGGGGAATCAGAGGCGTGGAATCAGAGCTGGGGAATCAGAGGCGGGGATTCAGAGTTGGGGAATCAGAGGCGGGGAATCAGAGGCGGGGAAACAGAGGCGGGGAATCAGATATGGGGAATCAGAGGTGGGGAATCAGAGGTTGGGAATCAGAAGCAGGGAATCAGAGGCGGGGAATCAGAGGCGGGGAATCAGAGGCCGGGAATCAGATATGGGGAAACAGAGGCGGGGAATCAGAGGCGGGGAAGCAGAGGCGGGGAATCAGATATGGGGAATCAGAGGTGGGGAATCAGAGGTTGGGAATCAGAGGCAGGGAATCAGAGGCTGGGAATCAGATGCAGGGAATCAGATGCGGGGAATCAGAGGCGGGGAATCAGAGGTGGGGAATCAGAGGTGGGGAATCAGAGTTGGGGAATCAGAGTCGGGGACTTAGATATGGGGAAACAGAGGCAGGGAATCAGAGGCGGGGAAACAGACGCGGGGAATCAGAGGCGGGTATCAGAGCTGGGGAATCAGAGGCGGGGAATCAGAGTTGGGGAATCAGAGGCGGGGAATCAGAGGCGGGGAATCAGAGGCGGGGAATCAGAGGCGGGGAAACAGAGGCAGGGAATTAGATATGGGGAATCAGAGGTGGGGTATCAGGGGCAGGGAATCAGTGGCAGGGAATCAGAGGCGGGGAATCTGAGGCGGGGAATCAGAGGCAGGGAATCAGACACGGGGAATCAGATATGGGGAAACAGAGGCGGGGAATCAGAGGCGGGCAAACAGAGGCGGGGAATTAGATATGGGGAATCAGAGGTGGGGAATCAGAGGTGGTGAATCAGAGATGGGGAATCACAGGCGGGGAATCAGAGGCAGGGAATAGAACGCGGGGAATCAGAGGCGGGGAATCAGAGCTGGGGAATCAGAGGCGGGGAATCATAGTTGGGAATCAGAGGCGGGGAATCAGATATGGGGAAACAGAGGCGGGGAATCAAAGGCGGGGAAACAGAGGCGGGGAATCAGATATGGGGAATCGGATGCGGGGAATCAGAGGCGGGGAATCAGAGCTGGGGAATCAGAGGCGGGGTATCAGAGTTGGGGCATCAGAGGTGGGGAATTAGATATGGGGAAACAGAGGTGGGGAATCAGAGGCAGGGAAACAGAGGTGGGGAATCAGATATGGGGAATCAGAGGTGGGGAATCAGAGGCAGGGAATCAGATGTGCGGAATCAGAGATGGGGAATCAGAGGCAGGGAATCAGAATCAGAAGCGGGGAATCAGAGGCCGGGAATAAGAGGCCGGGATTCAGATGCCGGGAATAAGAGGCCGGGAATCAGAGGTGGGGAATCAGAGTCCGGGAATCAGAGATGGGGATTCAGAGGCGGGGAATGATATATGGGGAATCAGAGGCGGGGAATCAGAGGCGGGGTAACAGAGGTGGGGAATCAGATATGGGGAATCAGAGGTGTCGAATCAAAGGCGGTGAATCAGAGATGGGGAATCAGAGGCTGGGAATCAGAGGCAATGAATCAAACACGGGGAATCAGAGGCGGGGAATCAGAGCTGGGGAATCAGTGGTGGGGAATCAGAGTTGGGGAATCAGAGGCGGGGAATCAGATATGGGGAAACAGGGGCGGAGAATCAGAGGCAGGGAAACAGAGGCGGGGAATCAGATATGGGGAATCAGGGTTGGGGAATCAGAGGTTGGGAATCAGAGGCAGGGAATCAGAGGCGTGGAAACAGAGGCGGGGATTCAGATATGGGGAATCAGAGGTGGGGAATCAGGGGCGTGGAATCAGAGGCAGGGAATTAGATGTGGTGAATCAGAGATGGGGAATCAGAGGCAGGGAATCAGAATCAGAAGCGGGGTATCAGAGGCCGGGAATCAGAGGAAGGTAATCAGAGGCAGGGGATCAAACACGGGGAATCAGAGGCTGGGAATCAGAGCTGGGGAATCACAGGCGGGGAATCAGAGATGGGGAATCAGAGGCGGGGAATCAGAGGCAGGGAATCAGATGCGGGGAATCAGAGGCAGGGAATCAGAGCTGGCGAATCAGAGGCGGGGAATCAGAGGTGGGCAATCAGAGGATGGGAATCAGATATGGGGAATCAGAGGCGGGGAATTAGAGCTGGGGAATCACAGGCGGGGAATCAGAGTTGGGGAATCAGAGGTGCGGAATCAGATATGGGGAAACAGAGGCGGGGAATCAGAGGTGGTGAAACAGAGGCGGGGAATCAGATATGGGGAATCAGAGGTGGGGAATCAGAGGTTGGGAATCAGAGGCCTGGAATCAGAGGCGGGGAATCAGAGGCAGGGAATCAGATGCGGGGAATCAGAGGAGGGGAATCAGAGCTGGGGAATCAGAGGCGGGGTATTAGAGTTGGGGAATCAGAGGCGGGGAATCAGACGCGGGGAATCAGAGGGGGGGAATCATAGCTGGCGAATCAGAGGCGGGGAATCAGAGGTGGGCAATCAGAGGCCGGGAATCAGAGGTGGTGAATCAGAGATGGGGAATCAGAGGCGGGGAATCAGTGGCAGGGAATCAGATATGGGGAATCAGAGGCGTGGAATCAGAGGCAGGGAATCAGACACGGGGAATCAGACACGGGGAATCAGAGGTGGGGAATCAGAGATGGGGAATCAGAGGCGGTGAATCAGAGATGGGGAATCAGAGGCGGGGAATCAGAGGCAGGAAATCAGACACGGGGATTCAGAGGCTGGGAATCAGACGGGGGGAATCAAAGGCGGGGAATCAGAGCTGGGGAATCAGAGGCAGGGAATCAGAGGCGGGGAATCAGATATGGGGAATCAGAGGCTGGGATTCAGAGGCGGGGAATCAGAGGCAGGGAATCAGACACGGGGAATCAGAGGTGGGGAATCAGAGATGGGGAATCAGAGGCGGGGAATCAGAGGCGGGGAATCAGAGGCGGGGAAACAGAGGCAGGGAATTAGATATGGGGAATCAGAGGTGGGGTATCAGGGGCAGGGAATCAGTGGCAGGGAATCAGAGGCGGGGAATCAGAGGCGGGGAATCAGAGGCAGGGAATCAGACACGGGGAATCAGATATGGGGAAACAGAGGCGGGGAATCAGAGGCGGGCAAACATTGGCGGGCAATTAGATATGGGGAATCAGAGGTGGGGAATCAGAGGTGGTGAATCAGAGATGGGGAATCACAGGCGGGGAATCAGAGGCAGGGAATAGAACGCGGGGAATCAGAGGCGGGGAATCAGAGCTGGGGAACCAGAGGCGGGGAATCATAGTTGTGAATCAGATATGGGGAATCAGAGGTGGGGAATCAGAGGCAGGGAATCAGATGCGGGGAATCCGAGGCGGGGAATCAGAGCTGGCGAATCAGAGGCGGGGAATCAGAGGTGGGCAATCAGAGGATGGGAATCAGATATGGGGAATCAGAGGCGGGGAATTAGAGCTGGGGAATCACAGGCGGGGAATCAGAGTTGGGGAATCAGATGCGGGGAATCAGATATGGGGAAACAGAGGCGGGGAATCAGAGGCGGTGAAACAGAGGCGGGGAATCAGATATGGGGAATCAGAGGTGGGGAATCAGAGGTTGGGAATCAGAGGCCTGGAATCAGAGGCGGGGAATCAGAGGCAGGGAATCAGATGCGGGGAATCAGAGGAGGGGAATCAGAGCTGGGGAATCAGAGGCGGGGTATTAGAGTTGGGGAATCAGAGGCGGGGAATCAGACGCGGGGAATCAGAGGGGGGGAATCATAGCTGGCGAATCAGAGGCGGGGAATCAGAGGTGGGCAATCAGAGGCCGGGAATCAGAGGTGGTGAATCAGAGATGGGGAATCAGAGGCGGGGAATCAGTGGCAGGGCATCAGATATGGGGAATCAGAGGCGTGGAATCAGAGGCAGGGAATCAGACACGGGGAATCAGACACGGGGAATCAGAGGTGGGGAATCAGAGATGGGGAATCAGAGGCGGTGAATCAGAGATGGGGAATCAGAGGCGGGGAATCAGAGGCAGGAAATCAGACACGGGGATTCAGAGGCTGGGAATCAGACGGGGGGAATCAAAGGCGGGGAATCAGAGCTGGGGAATCAGAGGCAGGGAATCAGAGGCGAGGAATCAGATATGGGGAATCAGAGGCTGGGATTCAGAGGCGGGGAATCAGAGGCAGGGAATCAGACACGGGGAATCAAAGGTGGGGAATCAGAGATGGGGAATCAGAGATGGGGAATCACAGGCGGGGAATCAGAGGCAGGGAATAGAACGCGGGGAATCAGAGGCGGGGAATCAGAGCTGGGAAACCAGAGGCGGGGAATCATAGTTGTGAATCAGATATGGGGAATCAGAGGTGGGGAATCAGAGGCAGGGAATCAGATGCGGGGAATCCGAGGCGGGGAATCAGAGCTGGCGAATCAGAGGCGGGGAATCAGAGGTGGGCAATCAGAGGATGGGAATCAGATATGGGGAATCAGAGGCGGGGAATTAGAGCTGGGGAATCACAGGCGGGGAATCAGAGTTGGGGAATCAGATGCGGGGAATCAGATATGGGGAAACAGAGGCGGGGAATCAGAGGTGGTGAAACAGAGGCGGGGAATCAGATATGGGGAATCAGAGGTGGGGAATCAGAGGTTGGGAATCAGAGGCCTGGAATCAGAGGCGGGGAATCAGAGGCAGGGAATCAGATGCGGGGAATCAGAGGAGGGGAATCAGAGCTGGGGAATCAGAGGCGGGGTATTAGAGTTGGGGAATCAGAGGCGGGGAATCAGACGCGGGGAATCAGAGGGGGGGAATCATAGCTGGCGAATCAGAGGCGGGGAATCAGAGGTGGGCAATCAGAGGCCGGGAATCAGAGGTGGTGAATCAGAGATGGGGAATCAGAGGCGGGGAATCAGTGGCAGGGCATCAGATATGGGGAATCAGAGGCGTGGAATCAGAGGCAGGGAATCAGACACGGGGAATCAGAAACGGGGAATCAGAGGTGGGGATTCAGAGATGGGGAATCAGAGGCGGTGAATCAGAGATGGGGAATCAGAGGCGGGGAATCAGAGGCAGGAAATCAGACACGGGGATTCAGAGGCTGGGAATCAGACGGGGGGAATCAAAGGCGGGGAATCAGAGCTGGGGAATCAGAGGCAGGGAATCAGAGGCGGGGAATCAGATATGGGGAATCAGAGGCTGGGATTCAGAGGCGGGGAATCAGAGGCAGGGAATCAGACACGGGGAATCAAAGGTGGGGAATCAGAGATGGGGAATCAGAGGCGGGGATTCAGAGGCAGGGAATCAGACGCGGGGAATCTGAGGCGGGGAATCAGAGCTGGGGAATCAGAGGTGGGGAATCAGAGTTGGGGAATCAGAGGCAGGGAATCGGATGTGCGGAATCAGAGATGGGGAATCAGATGTGGGGAATCAGAGGAATCAGAGATGGGGAATCAGAGGCGGGGAATCAGAGGCAGGAAATCAGACACGGGGATTCAGAGGCTGGGAATCAGACGGGGGGAATCAAAGGCGGGGAATCAGAGCTGGGTAATCAGAGGCAGGGAATCAGAGTTGGGGATTCAGAGACGGGGAATCAGATATGGGGAAACAGAGGCGGGGAATCAGAGGCGGGCAAACAGAGGCGGGGAATTAGATATGGGGAATCAGAGGTGGGGAATCAGAGGTGGTGAATCAGTGATGGGGAATCACAGGCGGGGAATCAGAGGCAGGGAATAGAACACAGGGAATCAGACGCAGGGAATCAGAGCTGGGGAATCAGAGGCGGGGAATCATAATTGGGAATCAGAGGCGGGGAATCAGATATGGGAAAACAGAGGCGGGGAATCAGAGGCGGGGAAACAGAGGCGGGGAATCAGATATTGGGAATCGGATGCGGGGAATCAGAGGCGGGGAATCAGAGCTGGGGAATCAGAGGCGGGGAATCAGAGTTGGGGCATCAGAGGTGGGGAATTAGATATAGGGAAACAGAGGCGGGGAATCAGAGGCGGGGAAACAGAGGCGGGGAATCAGATATGGGGAATCAGAGGGGGGGAATCAGAGGCAGGGAATCAGATGTGCGGAATCAGAGATGGGGAATCAGAGGCAGGGAATCAGAATCAGAAGCGGGGAATCAGAGGCCGGGTATCAGAGGCCGGGAATCAGATGCTGGGAATAAGAGGCCGGGAATCAGAGGTGGGGAATCAGAGTCCGGGAATCAGAGATGGGGATTCAGAGGCGGGGAATGAGATATGGAGAATCAGAGGCGGGGAATCAGAGGCCGGGAAACAGAGGTGGGGAATCAGATATGGGGAATCAGAGGTGGCGAATCAAAGGCGGTGAATCAGAGATGGGGAATCAGAGGCGGGGAATCAGAGGCAGGGAATCAGATGCGGGGAATCAGAGGCGGGGAATCAGAGTTGGGGCATCAGAGGTGGGGAATTAGATATAGGGAAACAGAGGCGGGGAATCAGAGGCGGGGAAACAGAGGCGGGGAAACAGAGGCGGGGAATCAGATATGGGGAATCAGAGGTGGGGAATCCGAGGTTGGGAATGAGAGGCAGGGAATCCGAGGCGGGGAATCAGAGGCGGGGAATCAGAGGAAGGGAATCAGATGTGCGGAATCGGAGATGGGGAATCAGAGGCAGGGAATCAGAGGCGGGGAATCAGAGGCGGGGAATCAGAGGCCGGGAATCAGATATGGGGAAACAGAGGCGGGGAATCCGAGGCGGGGAAACAGAGGCGGGGAATCAGATATGGGGAATCAGAGGTGGGGAATCAGAGGTTGGGAATCAGAGGCAGGGAATCAGAGGCTTGGAATCAGATGCAGGGAATCAGATGCGGGGAATCAGAGGCGGGGAATCAGAGCTGGGGAATCAGAGGTGGGGAATCAGATTTGGGGAATCAGAGGCGGGGTCTTAGATATTGGGAAACAGAGGCGGGGAATCAGAGGCGGGGAAACCCAGGCGGGGAATCAGATATGGGGAATCAGAGGTGGGGAATCAGAGGCAAGGAATCAGATGTGCGGAATCAGAGATGGGGAATCAGAGGCAGGGAATCAGAATCAGAAGCAGGGAATCAGAGGCCGGGAATCAGAGGCCGGAATCAGAGGCGGGGAATCAGCGGCAGGGAATCAGATGCGGGGAATCAGAGGCGGGGAATCAGAGCTGGGGAATCAGAGGCGGGGTATTAGAGTTGGGGAATCAGAGGCGGGGAATCAGATATGGGGAAACCGAGGTGGGGAATCAGAGGCGGGGAAACAGAGGCAGGGAATCATATATGGGGAATCAGAGGCGGGGAATCAGAGGTGGGGAATCATAGGCAGGGAATCGGATGTGCGGAATCAGAGATGGGGAATCAGAGGCCGGGAATGAGAGGTGGTGAATCAGAGATGGGGAATCAGAGGCGGGGAATCAGAGGCAGGGAATCAGACGCGGGGAATCAGAGGTGGGCAATCAGAGGCGGGGAATCAGATATGGGGAATCAGAGGAGGGGAATCAGAGGCGGGGAAACAGAGGCGGGGAATCAGATATGGGGAATCAGAGGTGGGGCATCAGAGGTTGTGAATCACAGATGGGGAATCAGAGGCGGGGAATCAGAGGCAGGGAATCAGACGCGGGGAATCAGAGGAGGGGATTCAGAGCTGGGGAATCAGAGGCGGGGAATCAGAGTTGGGGAATCAGAGGCGGGGAATCAGATATGGGGAATCAGAGGCAGGGAATCAGAGGCGGGAAAACAGAGGCGGGGTATCAGATATGGGGAATCAGAGGCGGGGAATCAGAGGCAGGGAATCAACACGGGGAATCAGAGGCGGGGAATCAGAGATGGGGAATCAGAGGCGGGGAATCAGAGGCAGGGAATCGGATGCCGGGAATCAGAGGCGGGAAATCAGAGCTGGGGAATCAGAGGCGGGGAATCAGAGTTGGGGAATCAGAGGCGGCGAAGCAGATATGGGGAAATAGAGGCGGGGAATCAGATATGGGGAATCAGAGGCGGGGAATCAGATATGGGGAATCAGAGGCGGGGAATCAGATATGGGGAATCAGAGGCTGGGAATCAGAGGGGGGGAAACAGAGGCGGGGAATAAGATATGGGGAATCAGAGGTGGGGAATCAGGGGCGGGGAATCAGTGGCAGGGAATCAGAGGCGGGGAATCAGAGGCGGGGAATCAAAGGAAGGGAATCAGACACGGGGAATCAGAGGTGGGGAATCAGAGATGGGGAATCAGAGGCGGGGAATCACAGGCAGGGAATCAGACGCGGGGAATCAGAGGTGGGGAATCAGAGCTGGGGAATCAGAGGTGTGGAATCAGAGTCGGGGAATCAGAGGCAGGGAATCGGTTGTGCGGAATCAGAGATGGGGTATCAGATGTGGGGAATCAGAGGCAGTAAATCAGAGATGGGGAATCAGAGGCGGGGAATCAGAGGCAAGAAATCAGACGGGGATTCAGAGGCTGGGAATCAGTCGGGGGGAATCAAAGGCGGGGAATCAGAGCTGGTGAATCAGAGGCAGGGAATCAGAGTTGGGGATTCAGAGGCGGGGAATCAGATATGGGGAAACAGAGGCGGGGAATGAGAGGCGGGCAAGCAGAGGCGGGGAATTAGATATGGGGAATCAGAGGTGGGGAATCAGAGGTGGTGAATCAGAGATGGGGAATCACAGGAGGGGAATCAGAGGCAGCGAATAGAACGCGGGGAATCAGAGGCAGGGAATCAGAGCTGGGGAATCAGAGGCGGGGAATCAGATATGGGGAAACAGAGGCGCGGAATCAGAGGCGGGGAAACAGAGGCGGGGAATCAGACATGGGGAATCGGTTGCGGGGAATCAGAGGCGGGGAATCAGAGCTGGGGAATCAGAGGCGGGGAATCAGAGTTGGGGCATCAGAGGTGGGGAATTAGATATGGGGAAACAGAGGCGGGGAATCAAAGGCGGGGAAACAGAGGCGGGGAATCGGATATGGGGAATCAGAGGTGGGGAATGACAGGCAGGGAATCAGATGTGCGGAATCAGAGATGGGGAATCAGAGGCAGGGAATCAGAATCAGAAGCGGGGAATCAGAGGCCGGGAATCAGAGGCCGGGAATCAGATGCTGGGAATAAGAGGCCGGGAATCAGAGGTGGGGAATCAGAGTCCGGGAATCAGAGATGGGGATTCAGAGGCGGGGAATCAGATATGGGGAATCAGAGGTGGGGAATCAGAGGTTGTGAATGAGAGATGGGGAATCAAGGCGGGGAATCAGAGGGAGGGAATCAGACGCGGGGAATCAGAGAAGGGGAATCATAGGCTGGGAATCAGAGGCAGGGAATCAGATGCAGGGAATCAGAGGCGGGGAATCATAGCTGGCGAATTAGAGGAGGGGAATCAGAGTTGGGGAATAAGAGGCGGGGAATCAGATATTGGGAAACAGAGGCGGGGAATCAGAGGTGGGGAAACAGAGGCGGGGAATCAGATATGGGGAATCAGAGGTGGGGAATCAGGGGCAGGGAATCAGTGGCAGGGAATCAGACGCGGGGAATCAGAGGCGGGGAATCAGAGGCGGGGAATCAGAGGCGGGGAATCAGAGGCAGGGAATCGGATGTGCGGAATCAGAGATGGGGAATCAGACGTGGGGATTCAGAGGTGGTGAATCAGAGAAGGGGAATCAGAGTTGGGGAATCAGAGGCGGGGAATCATATATGGGGAATCAGAGGTGGGGAATCAGGGGCAGGGAATCAGTGGCAGGGAATCAGAGGCGGGGAATCATAGCTGGCGAATTAGAGGAAGGGAATCAGAGTTGGGGAAACAGAGGCGGGGAATCAGATATGGGGAATCAGAGGTGGGGAATCAGGGGCAGGGAATCAGTGGCAGGGAATCAGACGCGGGGAATCAGAGACGGGGAATCAGAGGCAGGGAATCAGACACGGGGAATCAGAGGCGGGGAATCAGAGATGGGGAATCAGAGGCGGGGAATCAGAGGCAGGGAATCAGAGGCCGGGAATCAGATGCTGGGAATAAGAGGCCGGGAATCAGAGGTGGGGAAACAGAGGCGGGGAATCAGAGGCGGGGAAACAGAGGCGGGGAATCGGATATGGGGAATCAGAGGTGGGGAATGACAGGCAGGGAATCAGATGTGCGGAATCAGAGATGGGGAATCAGAGGCAGGGAATCAGAATCAGAAGCGGGGAATCAGAGGCCGGGAATCAGAGGCCGGGAATCAGATGCTGGGAATAAGAGGCCGGGAATCAGAGGTGGGGAATCAGAGTCCGGGAATCAGAGATGGGGATTCAGAGGCGGGGAATCAGATATGGGGAATCAGAGGTGGGGAATCAGAGGTTGTGAATGAGAGATGGGGAATCAAGGCGGGGAATCAGAGGGAGGGAATCAGACGCGGGGAATCAGAGAAGGGGAATCATAGGCTGGGAATCAGAGGCAGGGAATCAGATGCAGGGAATCAGAGGCGGGGAATCATAGCTGGCGAATTAGAGGAGGGGAATCAGAGTTGGGGAATCAGAGGCGGGGAATCAGATATTGGGAAACAGAGGCGGGGAATAAGAGGTGGGGAAACAGAGGCGGGGAATCAGATATGGGGAATCAGAGGTGGGGAATCAGGGGCAGGGAATCAGTGGCAGGGAATCTGACGCGGGGAATCAGAGGCGGGGAATAAGAGGCGGGGAATCAGAGGCGGGGAATCAGAGGCAGGGAATCGGATGTGCGGAATCAGAGATGGGGAATCAGAGGTGGGGATTCAGAGGTGGTGAATCAGAGAAGGGGAATCAGAGGCTGGGAATCAGAGGCAGGGAATCAGACGCAGGGAATCAGAGGCGGGGAATCATAGCTGGCGAATTAGAGGAGGGGAATCAGAGTTGGGGAATCAGAGGCGGGGAATCATATATGGGGAATCAGAGGTGGGGAATCAGGGGCAGGGAATCAGTGGCAGGGAATCAGAGGCGGGGAATCATAGCTGGCGAATTAGAGGAAGGGAATCAGAGTTGGGGAAACAGAGGCGGGGAATCAGATATGGGGAATCAGAGGTGGGGAATCAGGGGCAGGGAATCAGTGGCAGGGAATCAGACGCGGGGAATCAGAGACGGGGAATCAGAGGCAGGGAATCAGACACGGGGAATCAGAGGCGGGGAATCAGAGATGGGGAATCAGAGGCGGGGAATCAGAGGCAGGGAATCAGAGGCCGGGAATCAGATGCTGGGAATAAGAGGCCGGGAATCAGAGGTGGGGAAACAGAGGCGGGGAATCAGATATGGGGAATCAGAGGTGGGGAATCAGAGGCGGGGAATCAGTGGCAGGGAATCAGAGGCCGGGAATAAAAGGCGGGGAATCAAAGCTGGGGAATCAGAGGCGGGGAATCAGAGTTGGGGAATCAGAGGAGGGGAATCAGATATGGGGAAACAGAGGCCGGGAATCAGAGGCAGGGAAACAGAGGCGGGGAATCAGATATGGGAAATCAGAGGTGGGGAATTAGATGTTGCGAATCAGAGGCGGGATATCAGAGGCGGGGAATCAGAGGCAGGGAATCGGATGTGCGGAATCAGAGATGGGGAATCAGAGGTGGGGATTCAGAGGTGGTGAATCAGAGAAGGGGAATCAGAGGCTGGGAATCAGAGGCAGGGAATCAGACGCAGGGAATCAGAGGTGGGGAATCAGAGTCCGGGAATCAGAGTTGGGGAATCAGAGGCGGGGAATCAGATATGGGGAAACAGAGGCGGGGAATCAGAGGCGGGGAAACAGAGGCGGGGAATCAGATATGGGGAATCAGAGGTGGGGAATCAGAGGCAGGGAATCAGATGTGCGGAATCAGAGATGGGGAATCAAAGGCAGGGAATCAGAATCAGAAGCAGGGAATCAGAGGCCGGGAATCAGAGGCCGGAATCAGATGCTGGGAATCAGAGGCCTGGAATCAGAGGCGGGGAATCAGAGGCAGGGAATCAGATGCGGGGAATCAGAGGCGGGGAATCAGAGCTGGGGAATCAGAGGCAGGGTATTAGAGTTGGGGAATCAGATATGGGGAAACAGAGGTGGGGAATCAGAGGCGGGGAAACAGAGGCAGGGAATCAGATATGGGGAATCAGAGGCGGGGAATCAGAGGTGGGGAATCATAGGCAGGGAATCGGATGTGCGGAATCAGAGATGGGGAATCAGAGGCCGGGAATCAGAGGTGGTGAATCAGATATGGGGAATCAGATATGGGGAATCAGAGGCGGGGAATCAGAGGCAGGGAATCAGACACGGGGAATCAGAGGCGGGGAATCAGAGATGGGGAATCAGAGGCGGGGAATCAGAGGCAGGGAATCGGATGCCGGGAATCAGAGGCGGGAAATCAGAGCTGGGGAATCAGAGGCGGGGAATCAGAGTTGGGGAATCAGAGGCGGCGAAGCAGATATGGGGAAATAGAGGCGGGGAATCAGATATGGGGAATCAGAGGCGGGGAATCAGATATGGGGAATCAGAGGCTGGGAATCAGAGGGGGGGAAACAGAGGCGGGGAATAAGATATGGGGAATCAGAGGTGGGGAATCAGGGGCGGGGAATCAGTGGCAGGGAATCAGAGGCGGGGAATCAGAGGCGGGGTATTAGAGTTGGGGAATCAGAGGCGGGGAATCAGATATGGGGAAACAGATGTGGGGAATCAGAGGCGGGGATACAGAGGCAGGGAATCAGATATGGGGAATCAGAGGCGGGGAATCAGAGGTGGGGAATCATAGGCAGGGAATCGGATGTGCGGAATCAGAGATGGGGAATCAGAGGCTGGGAATCAGAGGTGGGAAATCAGAGGTGGTGAATCAGAGATGGGGAATCACAGGCGGGGAATCAGAGGCAGCGAATAGAACGCGGGGAATCAGAGGCAGGGAATCAGAGCTGGGGAATCAGAGGCGGGGAATCAGATATGGGGAAACAGAGGCGGGGAATCAGAGGCGGGGAAACAGAGGCGGGGAATCAGACATGGGGAATCGGATGCGGGGAATCAGAGGCGGGGAATCAGAGCTGGGGAATCAGAGGTGGGGAATCAGAGTTGGGGCATCAGAGGTGGGGAATTAGATATGGGGAAACAGAGGCGGGGAATCAGAGGCGGGGAAACAGAGGCGGGGAATCAGATATGGGGAATCAGAGGTGGGGAATCAGAGGCAGGGAATCAGATGTGCGGAATCAGAGATGGGGAATCAGAGGCAGGGAATCAGAATCAGAAGCGGGGAATCAGAGGCCGGGAATCAGAGGCCGGGAATCAGACGCGGGGAATCAGAGGCGGGGATTCAGAGCTGGGGAATCAGAGGCGGGGAATCAGAGTTGGGGAATCAGAGGCGGGGAATCAGATATGGGGAATCAGAGGCAGGGAATCCGAGGCGGGAAAACAGAGGCGGGGAATCAGATATGGGGAATCAGAGGCGGGGAATCAGAGGCAGGGAATCAGACACGGGGAATCAGAGGCGGGGAATCAGAGATGGGGAATCAGAGGCGGGGAATCAGAGGCAGGGAATCGGATGCCGGGAATCAGAGGCGGGAAATCAGAGCTGGGGTATCAGAGGCGGGGAATCAGAGTTGGGGAATCAGAGGCGGCGAAGCAGATATGGGGAAATAGAGGCGGGGAATCAGATATGGGGAATCAGAGGCGGGGAATTAGATATGGGGAATCAGAGGCTGGGAATCAGAGGGGGGGAAACAGAGGCGGGGAATAAGATATGGGGAATCAGAGGTGGGGAATCAGGGGCGGGGAATCAGTGGCAGGGAATCAGAGGCGGGGAATCAGAGGCGGGGAATCAAAGGAAGGGAATCAGACACGGGGAATCAGAGGTGGGGAATCAGAGATGGGGAATCAGAGGCGGGGAATCACAGGCAGGGAATCAGACACGGGGAATCAGAGGTGGGGAATCAGAGTCGGGGAATCAGAGGCAGGGAATCGGTTGTGCGGAATCAGAGATGGGGAATCAGATGTGGGGAATCAGAGGCAGTGAATCAGAGATGGGGAATCAGAGGCGGGGAATCAGAGGCAGGAAATAAGACAGGGATTCAGAGGCTGGGAATCAGACGGGGGGAATCAAAGGCGGGGAATCAGAGCTGGTGAATCAGAGGCAGGGAATCAGAGTTGGGGATTCAGAGGCGGGGAATCAGATATGGGGAAACAGAGGTGGGGAATGAGAGGCGGGCAAGCAGAGGCGGGGAATTAGATATGGGGAATCAGAGGTGGGAAATCAGAGGTGGTGAATCAGAGATGGGGAATCACAGGCGGGGAATCAGAGGCAGCGAATAGAACGCGGGGAATCAGAGGCAGGGAATCAGAGCTGGGGAATCAGAGGCGGGGAATCAGATATGGGGAAACAGAGGCGGGGAATCAGAGGCGGGGAAACAGAGGCGGGGAATCAGACATGGGGAATCAGAGGTGGGGAATCAGAGGCAGGGAATCAGATGTGCGGAATCAGAGATGGGGAATCAGAGGCAGGGAACCAGAATCAGAAGCGGGGAATCAGAGGCCGGGAATCAGAGGCCGGGAATCAGATGCTGGGAATAAGAGGCCGGGAATCAGAGGTGGGGAATCAGAGTCTGGGAATCAGAGATGGGGATTCAGAGGCGGGGAATAAGATATGGAGAATCAGAGGCGGGGAATCAGAGGCGGGGAAACAGAGGTGGGGAATCAGATATGGGGAATAAGAGGTGGCGAATCAAAGGCGGTGAATCAGAGATGGGGAATCAGAGGCGGGGAATCAGAGGCAGGGAATCAGATGCGGGGATTCAGAGGCGGGGAATCAGAGCTGGCGAATCAGAGGCGGGGAATCAGAGGTGGGCAATCAGAGCCGGGGAATCAGATATGGGGAATCAGAGGCGGGGAAACAGAGGCGGGGAATCAGATATGGGGAATCAGAGGTGGGGAATCAGAGGTTGTGAATCAGAGATGGGGAATCAAGGCGGGGAATCAGAGGGAGGGAATCAGATGCGGGGAATCAGAGGCGGGGATTCAGAGCTGGGGAATCAGAGGCGGGGAATCAGAGTTGGGGAATCAGAGGCAGGGAATCAGAGGCGGGGAATCAGAGGCGGGGAAACAGAGGCGGGGAATCAGATATGGGGAATCAGAGGTGGGGAATCAGGGGCAGGGAATCAGTGGCAGGGAATCAGAGGCGGGGAATCTGAGCCGGGGAATCAGAGGCAGGGAATCAGACACGGGGAATCAGAGGCGGGGAATCAGAGATGGTGAATCAGAGGCGGGGAATCAGAGGCAGGGAATCGGACGCCGGGAATCAGAGGCGGGGAATCAGAGCTGGGGAATCAGAGGCGGGGAATCAGAGTTGGGGAATCAGAGGCGGGGAATCATATATGGGGAAATAGATGCGGGGAATCAGATATGGGGAATCAGAGGTGTGGAATCAGAGGTTGGGAATCAGAGGCAGGGAATCAGAGGCGGGGAAACAGAGGCGGGGAATCAGATATGGGGAATCAGAGGTGGCGAATCAAAGGCGGTGAAACAGAGATGGGGAATCAGGGCAGGGAATCAGAGGCAGGGTATCAGAGCTGGGGAAACAGAGGCGGGGAATCAGATATGGGGAATCAGAGGTGGGGAATCAGGGGCGGGGAATCAGTGGCAGGGAATCAGAGCTGGGGAATCAGAGGTGGGGAATCAGAGCTGGGGAAACAGAGGCGTGGAATCAGATATGGGGAATCAGAGGTGGGGAATCAGGGGCGGGGAATCAGTGGCAGGGAATCAGAGGCCGGGAATAAAAGGCGGGGAATCAGAGCTGGGGAATCAGAGGTGGGGAATCAGAGTTGGGGAATCAGAGGAGGGGAATCAGATATGGGGAAACAGAGGCCGGGAATCAGAGGCAGGGAAACAGAGGCGGGGAATCAGATATGGGGAATCAGAGGTGGGGAATTTGAGGTTGCGAATCAGAGGCGGGGAATCAGAGGTGGGGAATCAGAGGCAGGGAATCGGATGTGCGGAATCAGAGATGGGGAATCAGAGGTGGGGATTCAGAGGTAGTGAATCAGAAAAGGGGAATCAGAGGCTGGGAATCAGAGGCAGGGAATCAGACGCAGGTAATCAGAGGCGGGGAATCATAGCTGGCGAATTAGTGGAGGGGAATCAGAGTTGGGGAATCAGAGGCGGGGAATCAGATATGGGGAAACAGAGGCGAGGAATCAGAGGCGGGGAAACAGAGGCGGGGAATCAGATATGGGGAATCAGAGGTGGGGAATCAGAGGCAGGGAATCAGATGTGCGGAATCAGAGATGGGGAATCAGAGGCAGGGAATCAGAATCTGAAGCAGGGAATCAGAGGCCGGGAATCAGAGGCCGGAATCAGATGCTGGGAATCAGAGGCCTGGAATCAGAGGCGGGGAATCAGAGGAAGGGAATCTGATGCGGGGAATCAGAGGCGGGGAATCAGAGCTGGGGAATCAGAGGCAGGGTATTAGAGTTGGGGAATCAGAGGCGGGGAATCAGATATGGGGAAACAGAGGTGGGGAATCAGAGGCGGGGAAACAGAGGAAGGGAATCAGATATGGGGAATCAGAGGCGAGAATGAGAGGTGGGGAATCATAGGCAGGGAATCGGATGTGCGGAATCAGAGATGGGGAATCAGAGGTGGGGAATCAGGGGCAGGGAATCAGTGGCAGGGAATCAGAGGCGGGGAATCTGAGCCGGGGAATCAGAGGCAGGGAATCAGACACGGGGAATCAGAGGCGGGGAATCAGAGATGGTGAATCAGAGGCGGGGAATCAGAGGCAGGGAATCGGACGCCGGGAATCAGAGGCGGGGAATCAGAGCTGGGGAATCAGAGGCGGGGAATCAGAGTTGGGGAATCAGAGGCGGGGAATCAGATATGGGGAAATAGATGCGGGGAATCAGATATGGGGAATCAGAGGTGTGGAATCAGAGGTTGGGAATCAGAGGCAGGGAATCAGAGGCGGGGAAACAGAGGCGGGGAATCAGATATGGGGAATCAGAGGTGGCGAATCAAAGGCGGTGAAACAGAGATGGTGAATCAGGGCAGGGAATCAGAGGCAGGGTATCAGAGCTGGGGAAACAGAGGCGGGGAATCAGATATGGGGAATCAGAGGTGGGGAATCAGGGGCGGGGAATCAGTGGCAGGGAATCAGAGCTGGGGAATCAGAGGTGGGGAATCAGAGCTGGGGAAACAGAGGCGTGGAATCAGATATGGAGAATCAGAGGTGGGGAATCAGGGGCGGGGAATCAGTGGCAGGGAATCAGAGGCCGGGAATAAAAGGCGGGGAATCAGAGCTGGGGAATCAGAGGTGGGGAATCAGAGTTGGGGAATCAGAGGAGGGGAATCAGATATGGGGAAACAGAGGCCGGGAATCAGAGGCAGGGAAACAGAGGCGGGGAATCAGATATGGGGAATCAGAGGTGGGGAATTTGAGGTTGCGAATCAGAGGCGGGGAATCAGAGGCGGGGAATCAGAGGCAGGGAATCGGATGTGCGGAATCAGAGATGGGGAATCAGAGGTGGGGATTCAGAGGTAGTGAATCAGAAAAGGGGAATCAGAGGCTGGGAATCAGAGGCAGGGAATCAGACGCAGGGAATCAGAGGCGGGGAATCATAGCTGGCGAATTAGTGGAGGGGAATCAGAGTTGGGGAATCAGAGGCGGGGAATCAGATATGGGGAAACAGAGGCGAGGAATCAGAGGCGGGGAAACAGAGGCGGGGAATCAGATATGGGGAATCAGAGGTGGGGAATCAGAGGCAGGGAATCAGATGTGCGGAATCAGAGATGGGGAATCAGAGGCAGGGAATCAGAATCTGAAGCAGGGAATCAGAGGCCGGGAATCAGAGGCCGGAATCAGATGCTGGGAATCAGAGGCCTGGAATCAGAGGCGGGGAATCAGAGGCAGGGAATCTGATGCGGGGAATCAGAGGCGGGGAATCAGAGCTGGGGAATCAGAGGCAGGGTATTAGAGTTGGGGAATCAGAGGCGGGGAATCAGATATGGGGAAACAGAGGTGGGGAATCAGAGGCGGGGAAACAGAGGCAGGGAATCAGATATGGGGAATCAGAGGCGAGAATGAGAGGTGGGGAATCATAGGCAGGGAATCGGATGTGCGGAATCAGAGATGGGGAATCAGAGGCCGGGAATGAGAGGTGGTGAATCAGATATGGGGAATCAGAGGCGGGGAATCAGAGGCAGTGAATCAGACGCGGGGAATCAGAGGTGGGCAATCAGAGGCGGGGAATCAGATATGGGGAATCAGAGGCGGGGAATCAGAGGCGGGGAAACAGAGGCGGGGAATCAGATATGGGGAATCAGAGGTGGGGCATCAGAGGTTGTGAATCACAGATGGGGAATTAGAGGCGGGGAATCAGAGGCAGGGAATCAGACTCGGGGAATCAGAGTCGGGGATTCAGAGCTGGGGAATCAGAAGCGGGGAATCAGAGTTGGGGAATCAGAGGCGGGGAATCAGATATGGGGAATCAGAGGCAGGGAATCAGAGGCGGGGAATCAGAGGCAGGGAATCAGACGCGGGGAATCTGAGGCGGGGAATCAGAGCTGGGGAATCAGAGGTGGGGAATCAGAGTTGGGGAATCAGAGGCAGGGAATTGGATGTGCGGAATCAGAGATGGGGAATCAGAGGTGGGGAATCAGAGGCGGTGAATCAGAGATGGGGAATCAGAGGCGGGGAATCAGAGGCAGGAAATCAGACACGGGGATTCAGAGGCTGGGAATCAGACGGGGGGAATCAAAGGCGGGGAATCAGAGCTGGGGAATCTGAGGCAGGGAATCAGAGTTGGGGATTCAGAGGCGGGGAATCAGATATGGGGAAACAGAGGCGGGGAATCAGAGGCGGGAAAACAGAGGCGGGGAATTAGATATGGGGAATCAGAGGTGGGGAATCAGAGGTGGTGAATCAGAGCTGGGGAATCAGAGGCGGGGAATCAGAGGCAGGGAATCGGACGCCGGGAATCAGAGGCGGGGAATCAGAGCTGGGGAATCAGAGGCGGGGAATCAGAGTTGGGGAATCAGAGGCGGGGAATCAGATATGGGGAAATAGAAGCGGGGAATCAGATATGGGGAATCAGAGGTGTGGAATCAGAGGTTGGGAATCAGAGGCAGGGAATAAGAGGCGGGGAAACAGAGGCGGGGAATCAGATATGGGGAATCAGAGGTGGCGAATCAAATGCGGTGAAACAGAGATGGGGAATCAGGGCAGGGAATCAGAGGCAGGGAATCAGAGCTGGGGAAACAGAGGCGGGGAATCAGATATGGGGAATCAGAGGTGGGGAATCAGGGGCGGGGAATCAGTGGCAGGGAATCAGAGCTGGGGAATCAGAGGTGGGGAATCAGAGCTGGGGAAACAGAGGCGGGGAATCAGATATGGGGAATCAGAGGCGGGGAATCAGAGGCAGTGAATCAGACGCGGGGAATCAGAGGTGGGCAATCAGAGGCGGGGAATCAGATATGGGGAATCAGAGGCGGGGAATCAGAGGCGGGGAAACAGAGGCGGGGAATCAGATATGGGGAATCAGAGGTGGGGCATCAGAGGTTGTGAATCACAGATGGGGAATTAGAGGCGGGGAATCAGAGGCAGGGAATCAGACTCGGGGAATCAGAGTCGGGGATTCAGATCTGGGGAATCAGAAGCGGGGAATCAGAGTTGGGGAATCAGAGGCGGGGAATCAGATATGGGGAATCAGAGGCAGGGAATCAGAGGCGGGGAATCAGAGGCAGGGAATCAGACGCGGGGAATCTGAGGCGGGGAATCAGAGCTGGGGAATCAGAGGTGGGGAATCAGAGTTGGGGAATCAGAGGCAGGGAATTGGATGTTCGGAATCAGAGATGGGGAATCAGAGGTGGGGAATCAGAGGCGGTGAATCAGAGATGGGGAATCAGAGGCGGGAAATCAGAGGCAGGAAATCAGACACGGGGATTCAGAGGCTGGGAATCAGACGGGGGGAATCAAAGGCGGGGAATCGGAGCTGGGGAATCTGAGGCAGGGAATCAGAGTTGGGGATTCAGAGGCGGGGAATCAGATATGGGGAAACAGAGGCGGGGAATCAGAGGCGGGAAAACAGAGGCGGGGAATTAGATATGGGGAATCAGAGGTGGGGAATCAGAGGTGGTGAATCAGAGATGGGGAATCAGAGGCGGGGAATCAGAGGCAGGGAATCGGACGCCGGGAATCAGAGGCGGGGAATCAGAGCTGGGGAATCAGAGGCGGGGAATCAGAGTTGGGGAATCAGAGGCGGGGAATCAGATATGGGGAAATAGAAGCGGGGAATCAGATATGGGGAATCAGAGGTGTGGAATCAGAGGTTGGGAATCAGAGGCAGGGAATAAGAGGCGGGGAAACAGAGGCGGGGAATCAGATATGGGGAATCAGAGGTGGCGAATCAAATGCGGTGAAACAGAGATGGGGAATCAGGGCAGGGAATCAGAGGCAGGGAATCAGAGCTGGGGAAACAGAGGCGGGGAATCAGATATGGGGAATCAGAGGTGGGGAATCAGGGGCGGGGAATCAGTGGCAGGGAATCAGAGCTGGGGAATCAGAGGTGGGGAATCAGAGCTGGGGAAACAGAGGCGGGGAATCAGATATGGGGAATCAGAGGTGGGGAATCCGTGGCGGGGAATCAGTGGCAGGGAATCAGAGGCCGGGAATAAAATGCGGGGAATCAGAGCTGGGGAATCAGAGGCGGGGAATCAGAGTTGGGGAATCAGAGGAGGGGAATCAGATATGGGGAAACAGAGGCCGGAATCAGAGGCAGGGAAACAGAGGCGGGGAATCAGATATGGGGAATCAGATGCTGGGAATAAGAGGCCGGGAATCAGAGGTGGGGAATCAGAGTCTGGGAATCAGAGATGGGGATTCAGAGGCGGGGAATGAGATATGGAGAAGCAGAGGCGGGGAATGAGGGGCGGGGAAACAGAGGTGGGGAATCAGATATGGGGAATCAGAGGTGGCGAATCAAAGGCGGTGAATCAGAGATGGGGAATCAGAGGCGGGGAATCAGAGGCAGGGAATCAGATGCGGGGATTCAGAGGCGGGGAATCAGAGCTGGCGAATCAGAGGCGGGGAATCAGAGGTGGGCAATCAGAGCCGGGGAATCAGATATGGGGAATCAGAGGCGGGGAATCAGAGGCGGGGAAACAGAGGCGGGGAATCAGATATGGGGAATCAGAGGTGGGGAATCAGAGGTTGTGAATCAGAGATGGGGAATCAAGGCGGGGAATCAGAGGGAGGGAATCAGACGCGGGGAATCAGAGGCGGGGATTCAGAGGAGGGGAATCAGATATGGGGAAACAGAGGTCGGAATCAGAGGCAGGGAAACAGAGGCGGGGAATCAGATATGGGGAATCAGATGCTGGGAATAAGAGGCCGGGAATCAGAGGTGGGGAATCAGAGTCTGGGAATCAGAGATGGGGATTCAGAGGCGGGGAATGAGATATGGAGAAGCAGAGGCGGGGAATCAGGGGCGGGGAAACAGAGGTGGGGAATCAGATATGGGGAATCAGAGGTGGCGAATCAAAGGCGGTGAATCAGAGATGGGGAATCAGAGGCGGGGAATCAGAGGCAGGGAATCAGATGCGGGGATTCAGAGGCGGGGAATCAGAGCTGGCGAATCAGAGGCGGGGAATCAGAGGTGGGCAATCAGAGCCGGGGAATCAGATATGGGGAATCAGAGGCGGGGAATCAGAGGCGGGGAAACAGAGGAGGGGAATCAGATATGGGGAATCAGAGGTGGGGAATCAGAGGTTGTGAATAAGAGATGGGGAATCAAGGCGGGGAATCAGAGGGAGGGAATCAGACGCGGGGAATCAGAGGCGGGGATTCAGAGCTGGGGAATCAGAGGCGGGGAATCAGAGTTGGGGAATCAGAGGCAGGAAATCAGATATGGGGAATCAGAGGCGGGGAATCAGAGGCGGGGAAACAGAGGCGGGGAAGCAGATATGGGGAATCAGAGGTGGGGAATCAGGGGCAGGGAATCAATGGCAGGGAATCAGAGGCGGGGAATCTGAGGCGGGGAATCAGAGGCTGGGAATCAGACACGTGGAATCAGAGGCGGGGAATCAGAGATGGGGAATCAGAGGCGGGGAATCAGAGGCAGGGAATCGGATGCCGGGAATCAGAGGCGGGGAATCAGAGCTGGGGAATCAGAGGCGGGGAATCAGAGTTGGGGAATCAGAGGCGGGGAATCAGATATGGGGAAATAGAGGCGGGGAATCAGATATGGGGAATCAGAGGTGTGGAATCAGAGGTTGGGAATCAGAGGCAGGGAATCAGAGGCGGGGAAACAGAGGCGGGGAATCAGATATGGGTAATCAGAGGTGGCGAATCAAAGGCGGTGAAACAGAGATGGGGAATCAGAGGCGGGGAATCAGAGGCAGGGAATCAGAGCTTGGGAAACAGAGGCGGGGAATCAGATATGGGGAATCAGAGGTGGGGAATCAGGGGCGGGGAATCAGTGGCAGGGAATCAGAGGCCGGGAATAAAAGGCGGGGAATCAGAGCTGGGGAATCAGAGGCTGGGAATCAGAGTTGGGGAATCAGAGGAGGGGAATCAGATATGGGGAATCAGAGGTGGGGAATTAGAGGTTGCGGATCAGAGGCAGGGAATTGGATGTGCGGAATCAGAGATGGGGAATCAGAGGTGGGGAATCAGAGGCGGTGAATCAGAGATGGGGAATCAGAGGCGGGGAATCAGAGGCAGGAAATCAGACACGGGGATTCAGAGGCTGGGAATCAGACGGGGGGAATCAAAGTCGGGGAATCAGAGCTGGGGAATCTGAGGCAGGGAATCAGAGTTGGGGATTCAGAGGCGGGGAATCAGATATGGGGAAACAGAGGCGGGGAATCAGAGGCGGGAAAACAGAGGCGGGGAATTAGATATGGGGAATCAGAGGTGGGGAATCAGAGGTGGTGAATCAGAGCTGGGGAATCAAGGCGGGGAATCAGAGGCAGGGAATCGGACGCCGGGAATCAGAGGCGGGGAATCAGAGCTGGGGAATCAGAGGCGGGAAAACAGAGGCGGGGAATTAGATATGGGGAATCAGAGGTGGGGAATCAGAGGTGGTGAATCAGAGCTGGGGAATCAGAGGCGGGGAATCAGAGGCAGGGAATCGGACGCCGGGAATCAGAGGCAGGGAATCAGACACGGGGAATCAGATATGGGGAATCAGAGGTGGGGCATCAGAGGTTGTGAATCACAGATGGGGAATTAGAGGCGGGGAATCAGAGGCAGGGAATCAGACTCGGGGAATCAGAGTCGGGGATTCAGATCTGGGGAATCAGAAGCGGGGAATCAGAGTTGGGGAATCAGAGGCGGGGAATCAGATATGGGGAATCAGAGGCAGGGAATCAGAGGCGGGGAATCAGAGGCAGGGAATCAGACGCGGGGAATCTGAGGCGGGGAATCAGAGCTGGGGAATCAGAGGTGGGGAATCAGAGTTGGGGAATCAGAGGCAGGGAATTGGATGTTCGGAATCAGAGATGGGGAATCAGAGGTGGGGAATCAGAGGCGGTGAATCAGAGATGGGGAATCAGAGGCGGGGAATCAGAGGCAGGAAATCAGACACGGGGATTCAGAGGCTGGGAATCAGACGGGGGGAATCAAAGGCGGGGAATCGGAGCTGGGGAATCTGAGGCAGGGAATCAGAGTTGGGGATTCAGAGGCGGGGAATCAGATATGGGGAAACAGAGGCGGGGAATCAGAGGCGGGAAAACAGAGGCGGGGAATTAGATATGGGGAATCAGAGGTGGGGAATCAGAGGTGGTGAATCAGAGATGGGGAATCAGAGGCGGGGAATCAGAGGCAGGGAATCGGACGCCGGGAATCAGAGGCGGGGAATCAGAGCTGGGGAATCAGAGGCGGGGAATCAGAGTTGGGGAATCAGAGGCGGGGAATCAGATATGGGGAAATAGAAGCGGGGAATCAGATATGGGGAATCAGAGGTGTGGAATCAGAGGTTGGGAATCAGAGGCAGGGAATAAGAGGCGGGGAAACAGAGGCGGGGAATCAGATATGGGGAATCAGAGGTGGCGAATCAAATGCGGTGAAACAGAGATGGGGAATCAGGGCAGGGAATCAGAGGCAGGGAATCAGAGCTGGGGAAACAGAGGCGGGGAATCAGATATGGGGAATCAGAGGTGGGGAATCAGGGGCGGGGAATCAGTGGCAGGGAATCAGAGCTGGGGAATCAGAGGTGGGGAATCAGAGCTGGGGAAACAGAGGCGGGGAATCAAATATGGGGAATCAGAGGTGGGGAATCCGGGGCGGGGAATCAGTGGCAGGGAATCAGAGGCCGGGAATAAAATGCGGGGAATCAGAGCTGGGGAATCAGAGGCGGAGAATCAGAGTTGGGGAATCAGAGGAGGGGAATCAGATATGGGGAAACAGAGGCCGGAATCAGAGGCAGGGAAACAGAGGCGGGGAATCAGATATGGGGAATCAGATGCTGGGAATAAGAGGCCGGGAATCAGAGGTGGGGAATCAGAGTCTGGGAATCAGAGATGGGGATTCAGAGGCGGGGAATGAAATATGGAGAAGCAGAGGCGGGGAATCAGGGGCGGGGAAACAGAGGTGGGGAATCAGATATGGGGAATCAGAGGTGGCGAATCAAAGGCGGTGAATCAGAGATGGGGAATCAGAGGCGGGGAATCAGAGGCAGGGAATCAGATGCGGGGATTCAGAGGCGGGGAATCAGAGCTGGCGAATCAGAGGCGGGGAATCAGAGGTGGGCAATCAGAGCCGGGGAATCAGATATGGGGAATCAGAGGCGGGGAATCAGAGGCGGGGAAACAGAGGCGGGGAATCAGATATGGGGAATCAGAGGTGGGGAATCAGAGGTTGTGAATCAGAGATGGGGAATCAAGGCGGGGAATCAGAGGGAGGGAATCAGACGCGGGGAATCAGAGGCGGGGATTCAGAGGAGGGGAATCAGATATGGGGAAACAGAGGTCGGAATCAGAGGCAGGGAAACAGAGGTGGGGAATCAGATGTGGGGAATCAGATGCTGGGTATAAGAGGCCGGGAATCAGAGGTGGGGAATCAGAGTCTGGGAATCAGAGATGGGGATTCAGAGGCGGGGAATGAGATATGGAGAAGCAGAGGCGGGGAATCAGGGGCGGGGAAACAGAGGTGGGGAATCAGATATGGGGAATCAGAGGTGGCGAATCAAAGGCGGTGAATCAGAGATGGGGAATCAGAGGCGGGGAATCAGAGGCAGGGAATCAGATGCGGGGATTCAGAGGCGGGGAATCAGAGCTGGCGAATCAGAGGCGGGGAATCAGAGGTGGGCAATCAGAGCCGGGGAATCAGATATGGGGAATCAGAGGCGGGGAATCAGAGGCGGGGAAACAGAGGAGGGGAATCAGATATGGGGAATCAGAGGTGGGGAATCAGAGGTTGTGAATAAGAGATGGGGAATCAAGGCGGGGAATCAGAGGGAGGGAATCAGACGCGGGGAATCAGAGGCGGGGATTCAGAGCTGGGGAATCAGAGGCGGGGAATCAGAGTTGGGGAATCAGAGGCAGGAAATCAGAAATGGGGAATCAGAGGCGGGGAATCAGAGGCGGGGAAACAGAGGCGGGGAATCAGATATGGGGAATCAGAGGTGGGGAATCAGGGGCAGGGAATCAGTGGCAGGGAATCAGAGGCGGGGAATCTGAGGCGGGGAATCAGAGGCTGGGAATCAGACACGTGGAATCAGAGGCGGGGAATCAGAGATGGGGAATCAGAGGCGGGGAATCAGAGGCAGGGAATCGGATGCCGGGAATCAGAGGCGGGGAATCAGAGCTGGGGAATCAGAGGCGGGGAATCAGAGTTGGGGAATCAGAGGCGGGGAATCAGATATGGGGAAATAGAGGCGGGGAATCAGATATGGGGAATCAGAGGTGTGGAATCAGAGGTTGGGAATCAGAGGCAGGGAATCAGAGGCGGGGAAACAGAGGCGGGGAATCAGATATGGGTAATCAGAGGTGGCGAATCAAAGGCGGTGAAACAGAGATGGGGAATCAGAGGCGGGGAATCAGAGGCAGGGAATCAGAGCTGGGGAAACAGAGGCGGGGAATCAGATATGGGGAATCAGAGGTGGGGAATCAGGGGCGGGGAATCAGTGGCAGGGAATCAGAGGCCGGGAATAAAAGGCGGGGAATCAGAGCTGGGGAATCAGAGGCTGGGAATCAGAGTTGGGGAATCAGAGGAGGGGAATCAGATATGGGGAAACAGAGGCCGGGAATCAGAGGCAGGGAAACAGAGGCGGGGAATCAGATATGGGGAATCAGAGGTGGGGAATTAGAGGTTGCGGATCAGAGGCGGGGAATCAGAGTCGGGGAATCAGAGGCAGGGAATCGGATGTGCGGAATCAGAGATGGGGAATCAGAGGTGGGGATTCAGAGGTGGTGAATCAGAAAAGGGGAATCAGAGGCTGGGAATCAGAGGCAGGGAATCAGACGCAGGGAATCAGAGGCGGGGAATCATAGCTGGCGAATTAGTGGAGGGGAATCATAGTTGGGGAATCAGAGGCGGGGAATCAGATATGGGGAAACAGAGGCGGGGAATCAGAGGCGGGGAAACAGAGGCGGGGAATCAGATATGGGGAATCAGAGGTGGGGAATCAGAGGCAGGGAATCAGATGTGCGGAATCAGAGATGGGGAATCAGAGGCAGGGAATCAGAATCTGAAGCAGGGAATCAGAGGCCGGGAATCAGAGGCCGGAATCAGATGCTGGGAATCAGAGGCCTGGAATCAGAGGCGGGGAATCAGAGGCAGGGAATCTGATGCGGGGAATCAGAGGCGGGGAATCAGAGGCGGGGAAACAGAGGCAGGGAATCAGATATGGGGAATCAGAGGCGGGAATCAGAGGTGGGGAATCATAGGCAGGGAATCGGATGTGCGGAATCAGAGATGGGGAATCAGAGGCCGGGAATGAGAGGTGGTGAATCAGATATGGGGAATCAGAGGCGGGGAATCAGAGGCAGTGAATCACAGATGGGGAATTAGAGGCGGGGAATCAGAGGCAGGGAATCAGACTCGGGGAATCAGAGTCGGGGATTCAGAGCTGGGGAATCAGAAGCGGGGAATCAGAGTTGGGGAATCAGAGGCGGTGAATCAGATATGGGGAATCAGAGGCAGGGAATCAGAGGCGGGGAATCAGACGCGGGGAATCTGAGGCGGGGAATCAGAGCTGGGGAATCAGAGGTGGGGAATCAGAGTTGGGGAATCAGAGGCAGGGAATTGGATGTGCGGAATCAGAGATGGGGAATCAGAGGTGGGGAATCAGAGGCGGTGAATCAGAGATGGGGAATCAGAGGCGGGGAATCAGAGGCAGGAAATCAGACACGGGGATTCAGAGGCTGGGAATCAGACGGGGGGAATCAAAGGCGGGGAATCAGAGCTGGGGAATCTGAGGCGGGGAATCAGAGTTGGGGATTCAGAGGCGGGGAATCAGATATGGGGAAACAGAGGCGGGGAATCAGAGGCGGGAAAACAGAGGCGGGGAATTAGATATGGGGAATCAGAGGTGGGGAATCAGAGGTGGTGAATCAGAAATGGGGAATCAGAGGCGGGGAATCAGAGGCAGGGAATCGGACGCCGGGAATCAGAGGCGGGGAATCAGAGCTGGGGAATCAGAGGCGGGGAATCAGAGTTGGGGAATCAGAGGCGGGGAATCAGATATGGGGAAATAGAAGCGGGGAATCAGATATGGGGAATCAGAGGTGTGGAATCAGAGGTTGGGAATCAGAGGCAGGCAATAAGAGGCGGGGAAACAGAGGCGGGGAATCAGATATGGGGAATCAGAGGTGGCGAATCAAATGCGGTGAAACAGAGGTGGGGAATCAGAGCTGGGGAAACAGAGGCGGAGAATCAGATATGGGGAATCAGAGGTGGGGAATCAGGGGCGGGGAATCAGTGGCAGGGAATCAGAGCTGGGGAATCAGAGGTGGGGAATCAGAGCTGGGGAAACAGAGGCGGGGAATCAGATATGGGGAATCAGAGGTGGGGAATCCGGGGCGGGGAATCAGTGGCAGGGAATCAGAGGCCGGGAATAAAAGGCGGGGAATCAGAGCTGGGGAATCAGAGGCGGGGAATCAGCGTTGGGGAATCAGAGTCTGGGAATCAGAGATGGGGATTCAGAGGCGGGGAATGAGATATGGAGAATCAGAGGCGGGGAATCAGAGTTGGGGAATCAGAGGCGGGGAATCAGATATGGGGAATCAGAGGCAGGGAATCAGAGGCGGGAAAACAGAGGCGGGGAATCAGATATGGGGAATCAGAGGCGGGGAATCAGAGGCAGGGAATCAGACACGGGGAATCAGAGGCGGGGAATCAGAGATGGGGAATCAGAGGCGGGGAATCAGAGGCAGGGAATCGGATGCCGGGAATCAGAGGCGGGATATCAGAGCTGGGGAATCAGAGGCGGGGAATCAGGGGCAGGGAATCAGTGGCAGGGAATCAGAGGCGGGGAATCATAGCTGGCGAATTAGAGGAAGGGAATCAGAGTTGGGGAAACAGAGGCGGGGAATCAGATATGGGGAATCAGAGGTGGGGAATCAGGGGCAGGGAATCAGTGGCAGGGAATCAGACGCGGGGAATCAGAGACGGGGAATCAGAGGCAGGGAATCAGACACGGGGAATCAGAGGCGGGGAATCAGAGATGGGGAATCAGAGGCGGGGAATCAGAGGCAGGGAATCAGAGGCCGGGAATCAGATGCTGGGAATAAGAGGCCGGGAATCATAGGTGGGGAAACAGAGGCGGGGAATCAGATATGGGGAATCAGAGGTGGGGAATCAGAGGCGGGGAATCAGTGGCAGGGAATCAGAGGCCGGGAATAAAAGGCAGGGAATCAAAGCTGGGGAATCAGAGGCGGGGAATAAGAGTTGGGGAATCAGAGGAGGGGAATCAGATATGGGGAAACAGAGGCCGGGAATCAGAGGCAGGGAAACAGAGGCGGGGAATCAGATATGGGAAATCAGAGGTGGGGAATTAGAGGTGGGGATTCAGAGTTGGTGACTCAGAGAAGGGGAATCAGAGGCTGGGAATCAGAGGCAGGGAATCAGACGCAGGGAATCAGAGGCAGGGAATCATAGCTGGCGAATTAGATGAGGGGAATCAGAGTTGGGGAATCAGAGGCGGGGAATCAGATATGGGGAAACAGAGGCGGGGAATCAGAGGCGGGGAAACAGAGGCGGGGAATCAGATATGGGGAATCAGAGGTGGGGAATCAGAGGCAGGGAATCAGATGTGCGGAATCAGAGATGGGGAATCAGAGGCAGGGAATCAGAATCAGAAGCAGGGAATCAGAGGCCGGGAATCAGAGGCCGGAATCAGATGCTGGGAATCAGAGGCCTGGAATCAGAGGCGGGGAATCAGAGGCAGGGAATCAGATGCGGGGAATCAGAGGCGGGGAATCAGAGCTGGGGAATCAGAGGCAGGGTATTAGAGTTGGGGAATCAGAGGCGGGGAATCAGATATGGGGAAACAGAGGTGGGGAATCAGAGGCGGGGAAACAGAGGCAGGGAATCAGATATGGGGAATCAGAGGCGGGGAATCAGAGGTGGGGAATCATAGGCAGGGAATCGGATGTGCGGAATCAGAGATGGGGAATCAGAGGCCGGGAATCAGAGGTGGTGAATCAGATATGGGGAATCAGATATTGGGAATCAGAGGCGGGGAATCAGAGGCAGGGAATCAGACACGGGGAATCAGAGGCGGGGAATCAGAGTTGGGGAATCAGAGGCGGCGAAGCAGATATGGGGAAATAGAGGCGGGGAATCAGATATGGGGAATCAGAGGCGGGGAATCAGATATGGGGAATCAGAGGCTGGGAATCAGAGGGGGGGAAACAGAGGCGGGGAATAAGATATGGGGAATCAGAGGTGGGGAATCAGGGGCGGGGAATCAGTGGCAGGGAATCAGAGGCGGGGAATCAGAGGCGGGGTATTAGAGTTGGGGAATCAGAGGCGGGGAATCAGATATGGGGAAACAGATGTGGGGAATCAGAGGCGGGGAAACAGAGGCAGGGAATCAGATATGGAGAATCAGAGGCGGGGAATCAGAGGTGGGGAATCATAGGCAGGGAATCGGATGTGCGGAATCAGAGATGGGGAATCAGAGGCTGGGAATCAGAGGTGGGAAATCAGAGGTGGTGAATCAGAGATGGGGAATCACAGGCGGGGAATCAGAGGCAGCGAATAGAACGCGGGGAATCAGAGGCAGGGAATCAGAGCTGGGGAATCAGAGGCGGGGAATCAGATATGGGGAAACAGAGGCGGGGAATCAGAGGCGGGGAAACAGAGGCGGGGAATCAGACATGGGGAATCGGATGCGGGGAATCAGAGGCGGGGAATCAGAGCTGGGGAATCAGAGGTGGGGAATCAGAGTTGGGGCATCAGAGGTGGGGAATTAGATATGGGGAAACAGAGGCGGGGAATCAGAGGCGGGGAAACAGAGGCGGGGAATCAGATATGGGGAATCAGAGGTGGGGAATCAGAGGCAGGGAATCAGATGTGCGGAATCAGAGATGGGGAATCAGAGGCAGGGAATCAGAATCAGAAGCGGGGAATCAGAGGCCGGGAAACAGAGGCCGGGAATCAGACGCGGGGAATCAGAGGCGGGGATTCAGAGCTGGGGAATCAGAGGCGGGGAATCAGAGTTGGGGAATCAGAGGCGGGGAATCAGATATGGGGAATCAGAGGCAGGGTATCCGAGGCGGGAAAACAGAGGCGGGGAATCAGATATGGGGAATCAGAGGCGGGGAATCAGAGGCAGGGAATCGGATGCCGGGAATCAGAGGCGGGAAATCAGAGCTGGGGAATCAGAGGCGGGGAATCAGAGTTGGGGAATCAGAGGCGGCGAAGCAGATATGGGGAAATAGAGGCGGGGAATCAGATATGGGGAATCAGAGGCGGGGAATTAGATATGGGGAATCAGAGGCTGGGAACCAGAGGGGGGGAAACAGAGGCGGGGAATAAGATATGGGGAATCAGAGGTGGGGAATCAGGGGCGGGGAATCAGTGGCAGGGAATCAGAGGCGGGGAATCAGAGGCGGGGAATCAAAGGAAGGGAATCAGACACGGGGAATCAGAGGTGGGGAATCAGAGATGGGGAATCAGAGGCGGGGAATCACAGGCAGGGAATCAGACGCGGGGAATCAGAGGCGGGGAATCAGAGCTGGGGAATCAGAGGTGGGGAATCAGAGTCGGGGAATCAGAGGCAGGGAATCGGTTGTGCGGAATCAGAGATGGGGAATCAGAGGCAGTGAATCAGAGATGGGGAATCAGAGGCGGGGAATCAGAGGCAGGAAATAAGACAGGGATTCAGAGGCTGGAAATCAGACGGAGGGAATCAAAGGCGGGGAATCAGAGCTGGTGAATCAGAGGCAGGGAATCAGAGTTGGGGATTCAGAGGCGGGGAATCAGATATGGGGAAACAGAGGTGGGGAATGAGAGGCGGGCAAGCAGAGGCGGTGAATTAGATATGGGGAATCAGAGGTGGGAAATCAGAGGTGGTGAATCTGAGATGGGGAATCACAGGCGGGGAATCAGAGGCAGCGAATAGAACGCGGGGAATCAGAGGCAGGGAATCAGAGCTGGGGAATCAGAGGCGGGGAATCAGATATGGGGAAACAGAGGCGGGGAATCAGAGGCGGGGAAACAGAGGCGGGGAATCAGACATGGGGAATCGGATGCGGGGAATCAGAGGCGGGGAATCAGAGCTGGGGAATCAGAGGTGGGGAATCAGAGTTGGGGCATCAGAGGTGGGGAATTAGATATGGGGAAACAGAGGCGGGGAATCAGAGGCGGGGAAACAGAGGCGGGGAATCAGATATGGGGAATCAGAGGTGGGGAATCAGAGGCAGGGAATCAGATGTGCGGAATCAGAGATGGGGAATCAGAGGCAGGGAATCAGATGCTGGGAATAAGAGGCCGGGAATCAGAGGTGGGGAATCAGAGTCTGGGAATCAGAGATGGGGATTCAGAGGCGGGGAATGAGATATGGAGAATCAGAGGCGGGGAATCAGAGGCGGGGAAACAGAGGTGGGGAATCAGATATGGGGAATAAGAGGTGGCGAATCAAAGGCGGTGAATCAGAGATGGGGAATCAGAGGCGGGGAATCAGAGGCAGGGAATCAGATGCGGGGATTCAGAGGCGGGGAATCAGAGCTGGCGAATCAGAGGCGGGGAATCAGAGGTGGGCAATCAGAGCCGGGGAATCAGATATGGGGAATCAGAGGCGGGGAAACAGAGGCGGGGAATCAGATATGGGGAATCAGAGGTGGGGAATCAGAGGTTGTGAATCAGAGATGGGGAATCAAGGCGGGGAATCAGAGGGAGGGAATCAGACGCGGGGAATCAGAGGCGGGGATTCAGAGCTGGGGAATCAGAGGCGGGGAATCAGAGTTGGGGAATCAGAGGCAGGGAATCAGAGGCGGGGAATCAGAGGCGGGGAAACAGAGGCGGGGAATCAGATATGGGGAATCAGAGGTGGGGAATCAGGGGCAGGGAATCTGTGGCAGGGAATCAGAGGCGGGGAATCTGAGCCGGGGAATCAGAGGCAGGGAATCAGACACGGGGAATCAGAGGCGGGGAATCAGAGATGGTGAATCAGAGGCGGGGAATCAGAGGCAGGGAATCGGACGCCGGGAATCAGAGGCGGGGAATCAGAGCTGGGGAATCAGAGGCGGGGAATCAGAGTTGGGGAATCAGAGGCGGGGAATCAGATATGGGGAAATAGATGCGGGGAATCAGATATGGGGAATCAGAGGTGTGGAATCAGAGGTTGGGAATCAGAGGCAGGGAATCAGAGGCGGGGAATCAGAGGCGGAGAATCAGATATGGGGAATCAGAGGTGGCGAATCAAAGGCGGTGAAACAGAGATGGGGAATCAGGGCAGGGAATCAGAGGCAGGGTATCAGAGCTGGGGAAACATAGGCGGGGAATCAGATATGGGGAATCAGAGGTGGGGAATCAGGGGCGGGGAATCAGTGGCAGGGAATCAGAGCTGGGGAATCAGAGGTGGGGAATCAGAGCTGGGGAAACAGAGGTGGGGAATCAGATATGGGGAATCAGAGGTGGGGAATCAGGGGCGGGGAATCAGTGGCAGGGAATCAGAGGCCGGGAATAAAAGGCGGGGAATCAGAGCTGGGGAATCAGAGGTGCGGAATCAGAGTTGGGGAATCAGAGGAGGGGAATCAGATATGGGGAAACAGAGGCCGGGAATCAGAGGCAGGGAAACAGAGGCGGGGAATCAGATATGGGGAATCAGAGGTGGGGAATTTGAGGATGCGAATCAGAGGCGGGGAATCAGAGGCGGGGAATCAGAGGCAGGGAATCGGATGTGCGGAATCAGAGATGGGGAATCAGAGGTGGGGATTCAGAGGTAGTGAATCAGAAAAGGGGAATCAGAGGCTGGGAATCAGAGGAAGGGAATCAGACGCAGGGAATCAGAGGCGGGGAATCATAGCTGGCGAATTAGTGGAGGGGAATCAGAGTTGGGGAATCAGAGGCGGGGAATCAGATATGGGGAAACAGAGGCGGGGAATCAGAGGCGGGGAAACAGAGGCGGGGAATCAGATATGGGGAATCAGAGGTGGGGAATCAGAGGCAGGGAATCAGATGTGCGGAATCAGAGATGGGGAATCAGAGGCAGGGAATCAGAATCTGAAGCAGGGAATCAGAGGCCGGGAATCAGAGGCCGGAATCAGATGCTGGGAATCAGAGGCCTGGAATCAGAGGCGGGGAATCAGAGGCAGGGAATCTGATGCGGGGAATCAGAGGCGGGGAATCAGAGCTGGGGAATCAGAGGCAGGGTATTAGAGTTGGGGAATCAGAGGCGGGGAATCAGATATGGGGAAACAGAGGTGGGGAATCAGAGGCGGGGAAACAGAGGCAGGGAATCAGATATGGGGAATCAGAGGCGGGAATCAGAGGTGGGGAATCATAGGCAGGGAATCGGATGTGCGGAATCAGAGATGGGGAATCAGAGGCCGGGAATGAGAGGTGGTGAATCAGATATGGGGAATCAGAGGCGGGGAATCAGAGGCAGTGAATCAGACGCGGGGAATCAGAGGTGGGCAATCAGAGGCGGGGAATCAGATATGGGGAATCAGAGGCAGGGAATCAGACTCGGGGAATCAGAGTCGGGGATTCAGAGCTGGGGAATCAGAAGCGGGGAATCAGAGTTGGGGAATCAGAGGCGGGGAATCAGATATGGGGAATCAGAGGCAGGGAATCAGAGGCGGGGAATCAGAGGCAGGGAATCAGACGCGGGGAATCTGAGGCGGGGAATCAGAGCTGGGGAATCAGAGGTGGGGAATCAGAGTTGGGGAATCAGAGGCAGGGAATTGGATGTGCGGAATCAGAGATGGGGAATCAGAGGTGGGGAATCAGAGGCGGTGAATCAGAGATGGGGAATCAGAGGCGGGGAATCAGAGGCAGGAAATCAGACACGGGGATTCAGAGGCTGGGAATCAGACGGGGGGAATCAAAGGCGGGGAATCAGAGTTGGGGAATCAGATGCGGGGAATCAGATATGGGGAAACAGAGGCGGGGAATTAGATATGGGGAATCAGAGGTGGGGAATCAGAGGTGGTGAATCAGAGATGGGGAATCAGAGGCGGGGAATCAGAGGCAGGGAATCGGACGCCGGGAATCAGAGGCGGGGAATCAGAGCTGGGGAATCAGAGGCGGGAAAACAGAGGCGGGGAATTAGATATGGTAATCAGAGGTGGGGAATCAGAGGTGGTGAATCAGAGATGGGGAATCAGAGGCGGGGAATCAGAGGCAGGGAATCGGACGCCGGGAATCAGAGGCGGGGAATCAGAGGTGGTGAATCTGAGGCAGGGAATCAGAGTTGGGGATTCAGAGGCGGGGAATCAGATATGGGGAAACAGAGGCGGGGAATCAGAGGCGGGAAAACAGAGGCGGGGAATTAGATATGGGGAATCAGAGGTGGGGAATCAGAGGTGGTGAATCAGAGATGGGGAATCAGAGGCGGGGAATCAGAGGCAGGGAATCGGACGCCGGGAATCAGAGGCGGGGAATCAGAGCTGGGGAATCAGAGGCGGGGAATCAGAGTTGGGGAATCAGAGGCGGGGAATCAGATATGGGGAAATAGAAGCGGGGAATCAGATATGGGGAATCAGAGGTGTGGAATCAGAGGTTGGGAATCAGAGGCAGGGAATAAGAGGCGGGGAAACAGAGGCGGGGAATCAGATATGGGGAATCAGAGGTGGCGAATCAAATGCGGTGAAACAGAGATGGGGAATCAGGGCAGGGAATCAGAGGCAGGGAATCAGAGCTGGGGAAACAGAGGCGGGGAATCAGATATGGGGAATCAGAGGTGGGGAATCAGGGGCGGGGAATCAGTGGCAGGGAATCAGAGCTGGGGAATCAGAGGTGGGGAATCAGAGCTGGGGAAACAGAGGCGGGGAATCAGATATGGGGAATCAGAGGCGGGGAATCAGAGGCAGTGAATCAGACGCGGGGAATCAGAGGTGGGCAATCAGAGGCGGGGAATCAGATATGGGGAATCAGCGGCGGGGAATCAGAGGCGGGGAAACAGAGGCGGGGAATCAGATATGGGGAATCAGATGTGGGGCATCAGAGGTTGTGAATCACAGATGGGGAATTAGAGGCGGGGAATCAGAGGCAGGGAATCAGACTCGGGGAATCAGAGTCGGGGATTCAGATCTGGGGAATCAGAAGCGGGGAATCAGAGTTGGGGAATCAGAGGCGGGGAATCAGATATGGGGAATCAGAGGCAGGGAATCAGAGGCGGGGAATCAGAGGCAGGGAATCAGACGCGGGGAATCTGAGGCAGGGAATCAGAGCTGGGGAATCAGAGGTGGGGAATCAGAGTTGGGGAATCAGAGGCAGGGAATCGGATGTGCGGAATCAGAGATGGGGAATCAGAGGCCGGGAATGAGAGGTGGTGAATCAGATATGGGGAATCAGAGGCGGGGAATCAGAGGCAGTGAATCACAGATGGGGAATTAGAGGCGGGGAATCAGAGGCAGGGAATCAGACTCGGGGAATCAGAGTCGGGGATTCAGAGCTGGGGAATCAGAAGCGGGGAATCAGAGTTGGGGAATCAGAGGCGGTGAATCAGATATGGGGAATCAGAGGCAGGGAATCAGAGGCGGGGAATCAGAGGCAGGGAATCAGACGCGGGGAATCTGAGGCGGGGAATCAGAGCTGGGGAATCAGAGGTGGGGAATCAGAGTTGGGGAATCAGAGGCAGGGAATTGGATGTGCGGAATCAGAGATGGGGAATCAGAGGTGGGGAATCAGAGGCGGTGAATCAGAGATGGGGAATCAGAGGCGGGGAATCAGAGGCAGGAAATCAGACACGGGGATTCAGAGGCTGGGAATCAGACGGGGGGAATCAAAGGCGGGGAATCAGAGCTGGGGAATCTGAGGCAGGGAATCAGAGTTGGGGATTCAGAGGCGGGGAATCAGATATGGGGAAACAGAGGCGGGGAATCAGAGGCGGGAAAACAGAGGCGGGGAATTAGATATGGGGAATCAGAGGTGGGGAATCAGAGGTGGTGAATCAGAGATGGGGAATCAGAGGCGGGGAATCAGAGGCAGGGAATCGGACGCCGGGAATCAGAGGCGGGGAATCAGAGCTGGGGAATCAGAGGCGGGGAATCAGAGTTGGGGAATCAGAGGCGGGGAATCATATATGGGGAAATAGAAGCGGGGAATCAGATATGGGGAATCAGAGGTGTGGAATCAGAGGTTGGGAATCAGAGGCAGGGAATAAGAGGCGGGGAAACAGAGGCGGGGAATCAGATATGGGGAATCAGAGGTGGCGAATCAAATGCGGTGAAACAGAGGTGGGGAATCAGGGCAGGGAATCAGAGGCAGGGAATCAGAGCTGGGGAAACAGAGGCGGAGAATCAGATATGGGGAATCAGAGGTGGGGAATCAGGGGCGGGGAATCAGTGGCAGGGAATCAGAGCTGGGGAATCAGAGGTGGGGAATCAGAGCTGGGGAAACAGAGGCGGGGAATCAGATATGGGGAATCAGAGGTGGGGAATCCGGGGCAAGGAATCAGTGGCAGGGAATCAGAGGCCGGGAATAAAAGGCGGGGAATCAGAGCTGGGGAATCAGAGGCGGGGAATCAGCGTTGGGGAATCAGAGTCTGGGAATCAGAGATGGGGATTCAGAGGCGGGGAATGAGATATGGAGAATCAGAGGCGCGGAATCAGAGTTGGGGAATCAGAGGCGGGGAATCAGATATGGGGAATCAGAGGCAGGGAATCAGAGGCGGGAAAACAGAGGCGGGGAATCAGATATGGGGAATCAGAGGCGGGGAATCAGAGGCAGGGAATCAGACACGGGGAATCAGAGGCGGGGAATCAGAGATGGGGAATCAGAGGCGGGGAATCAGAGGCAGGGAATCGGATGCCGGGAATCAGAGGCGGGAAATCAGAGCTGGGGAATCAGAGGCGGGGAATCAGGGGCAGGGAATCAGTGGCAGGGAATCAGAGGCGGGGAATCATAGCTGGCGAATTAGAGGAAGGGAATCAGAGTTGGGGAAACAGAGGCGGGGAATCAGATATGGGGAATCAGAGGTGGGGAATCAGGGGCAGGGAATCAGTGGCAGGGAATCAGACGCGGGGAATCAGAGACGGGGAATCAGAGGCAGGGAATCAGACACGGGGAATCAGAGGCGGGGAATCAGAGATGGGGAATCAGAGGCGGGGAATCAGAGGCAGGGAATCAGAGGCCGGGAATCAGATGCTGGGAATAAGAGGCCGGGAATCATAGGTGGGGAAACAGAGGCGGGGAATCAGATATGGGGAATCAGAGGTGGGGAATCAGAGGCGGGGAATCAGTGGCAGGGAATCAGAGGCCGGGAATAAAAGGCAGGGAATCAAAGCTGGGGAATCAGAGGCGGGGAATAAGAGTTGGGGAATCAGAGGAGGGGAATCAGATATGGGGAAACAGAGGCCGGGAATCAGAGGCAGGGAAACAGAGGCGGGGAATCAGATATGGGAAATCAGAGGTGGGGAATTAGAGGTGGGGATTCAGAGTTGGTGACTCAGAGAAGGGGAATCAGAGGCTGGGAATCAGAGGCAGGGAATCAGACGCAGGGAATCAGAGGCGGGGAATCATAGCTGACGAATTAGATGAGGGGAATCAGAGTTGGGGAATCAGAGGCGGGGAATCAGATATGGGGAAACAGAGGCGGGGAATCAGAGGCGGGGAAACAGAGGCGGGGAATCAGATATGGGGAATCAGAGGTGGGGAATCAGAGGCAGGGAATCAGATGTGCGGAATCAGAGATGGGGAATCAGAGGCAGGGAATCAGAATCAGAAGCAGGGAATCAGAGGCCGGGAATCAGAGGCCGGAATCAGATGCTGGGAATCAGAGGCCTGGAATCAGAGGCGGGGAATCAGAGGCAGGGAATCAGATGCGGGGAATCAGAGGCGGGGAATCAGAGCTGGGGAATCAGAGGCAGGGTATTAGAGTTGGGGAATCAGAGGCGGGGAATCAGATATGGGGAAACAGAGGTGGGGAATCAGAGGCGGGGAAACAGAGGCAGGGAATCAGATATGGGGAATCAGAGGCGGGGAATCAGAGGTGGGGAATCATAGGCAGGGAATCGGATGTGCGGAATCAGAGATGGGGAATCAGAGGCCGGGAATCAGAGGTGGTGAATCAGATATGGGGAATCAGATATGGGGAATCAGAGGCGGGGAATCAGAGGCAGGGAATCAGACACGGGGAATCAGAGGCGGGGAATCAGAGATGGGGAATCAGAGGCGGGGAATCAGAGGCAGGGAATCGGATTCCGGGAATCAGAGGCGGGAAATCAGAGCTGGGGAATCAGAGGCGGGGAATCAGAGTTGGGGAATCAGAGGCGGCGAAGCAGATATGGGGAAATAGAGGCGGGGAATCAGATATGGGGAATCAGAGGCGGGGAATCAGATATGGGGAATCAGAGGCTGGGAATCAGAGGGGGGGAAACAGAGGCGGGGAATAAGATATGGGGAATCAGAGGTGGGGAATCAGGGGCGGGGAATCAGTGGCAGGGAATCAGAGGCGGGGAATCAGAGGCGGGGTATTAGAGTTGGGGAATCAGAGGCGGGGAATCAGATATGGGGAAACAGATGTGGGGAATCAGAGGCGGGGAAACAGAGGCAGGGAATCAGATATGGAGAATCAGAGGCGGGGAATCAGAGGTGGGGAATCATAGGCAGGGAATCGGATGTGCGGAATCAGAGATGGGGAATCAGAGGCTGGGAATCAGAGGTGGGAAATCAGAGGTGGTGAATCAGAGATGGGGAATCACAGGCGGGGAATCAGAGGCAGCGAATAGAACGCGGGGAATCAGAGGCAGGGAATCAGAGCTGGGGAATCAGAGGCGGGGAATCAGATATGGGGAAACAGAGGCGGGGAATCAGAGGCGGGGAAACAGAGGCGGGGAATCAGACATGGGGAATCGGATGCGGGGAATCAGAGGCGGGGAATCAGAGCTGGGGAATCAGAGGTGGGGAATCAGAGTTGGGGCATCAGAGGTGGGGAATTAGATATGGGGAAACAGAGGCGGGGAATCAGAGGCGGGGAAACAGAGGCGGGGAATCAGATATGGGGAATCAGAGGTGGGGAATCAGAGGCAGGGAATCAGATGTGCGGAATCAGAGATGGGGAATCAGAGGCAGGGAATCAGAATCAGAAGCGGGGAATCAGAGGCCGGGAAACAGAGGCCGGGAATCAGACGCGGGGAATCAGAGGCGGGGATTCAGAGCTGGGGAATCAGAGGCGGGGAATCAGAGTTGGGGAATCAGAGGCGGGGAATCAGATATGGGGAATCAGAGGCAGGGTATCCGAGGCGGGAAAACAGAGGCGGGGAATCAGATATGGGGAATCAGAGGCGGGGAATCAGAGGCAGGGAATCGGATGCCGGGAATCAGAGGCGGGAAATCAGAGCTGGGGAATCAGAGGCGGGGAATCAGAGTTGGGGAATCAGAGGCGGCGAAGCAGATATGGGGAAATAGAGGCGGGGAATCAGATATGTGGAATCAGAGGCGGGGAATTAGATATGGGGAATCAGAGGCTGGGAACCAGAGGGGGGGAAACAGAGGCGGGGAATAAGATATGGGGAATCAGAGGTGGGGAATCAGGGGCGGGGAATCAGTGGCAGGGAATCAGAGGCGGGGAATCAGAGGCGGGGAATCAAAGGAAGGGAATCAGACACGGGGAATCAGAGGTGGGGAATCAGAGATGGGGAATCAGAGGCGGGGAATCACAGGCAGGGAATCAGACGCGGGGAATCAGAGGCGGGGAATCAGAGCTGGGGAATCAGAGGTGGGGAATCAGAGTCGGGGAATCAGAGGCAGGGAATCGGTTGTGCGGAATCAGAGATGGGGAATCAGAGGCAGTGAATCAGAGATGGGGAATCAGAGGCGGGGAATCAGAGGCAGGAAATAAGACAGGGATTCAGAGGCTGGAAATCAGACGGAGGGAATCAAAGGCGGGGAATCAGAGCTGGTGAATCAGAGGCAGGGAATCAGAGTTGGGGATTCAGAGGCGGGGAATCAGATATGGGGAAACAGAGGTGGGGAATGAGAGGCGGGCAAGCAGAGGCGGGGAATTAGATATGGGGAATCAGAGGTGGGAAATCAGAGGTGGTGAATCAGAGATGGGGAATCACAGGCGGGGAATCAGAGGCAGCGAATAGAACGCGGGGAATCAGAGGCAGGGTATCAGAGCTGGGGAATCAGAGGCGGGGAATCAGATATGGGGAAACAGAGGCGGGGAATCAGAGGCGGGGAAACAGAGGCGGGGAATCAGACATGGGGAATCGGATGCGGGGAATCAGAGGCGGGGAATCAGAGCTGGGGAATCAGAGGTGGGGAATCAGAGTTGGGGCATCAGAGGTGGGGAATTAGATATGGGGAAACAGAGGCGGGGAATCAGAGGCGGGGTAACAGAGGCGGGGAATCAGATATGGGGAATCAGAGGTGGGGAATCAGAGGCAGGGAATCAGATGTGCGGAATCAGAGATGGGGAATCAGAGGCAGGGAATCAGATGCTGGGAATAAGAGGCCGGGAATCAGAGGTGGGGAATCAGAGTCTGGGAATCAGAGATGGGGATTCAGAGGCAGGGAATGAGATATGGAGAATCAGAGGCGGGGAATCAGAGGCGGGGAAACAGAGGTGGGGAATCAGATATGGGGAATAAGAGGTGGCGAATCAAAGGCGGTGAATCAGAGATGGGGAATCAGAGGCGGGGAATCAGAGGCAGGGAATCAGATGCGGGGATTCAGAGGCGGGGAATCAGAGCTGGCGAATCAGAGGCGGGGAATCAGAGGTGGGCAATCAGAGCCGGGGAATCAGATATGGGGAATCAGAGGCGGGGAAACAGAGGCGGGGAATCAGATATGGGGAATCAGAGGTGGGGAATCAGAGGTTGTGAATCAGAGATGGGGAATCAAGGCGGGGAATCAGAGGGAGGGAATCAGACGCGGGGAATCAGAGGCGGGGATTCAGAGCTGGGGAATCAGAGGCGGGGAATCAGAGTTGGGGAATCAGAGGCAGGGAATCAGAGGCGGGGAATCAGAGGCGGGGAAACAGAGGCGGGGAATCAGATATGGGGAATCAGAGGTGGGGAATCAGGGGCAGGGAATCAGTGGCAGGGAATCAGAGGCGGGGAATCTGAGCCGGGGAATCAGAGGCAGGGAATCAGACACGGGGAATCAGAGGCGGGGAATCAGAGATGGTGAATCAGAGGCGGGGAATCAGAGGCAGGGAATCGGACGCCGGGAATCAGAGGCGGGGAATCAGAGCTGGGGAATCAGAGGCGGGGAATCAGAGTTGGGGAATCAGAGGCGGGGAATCAGATATGGGGAAATAGATGCGGGGAATCAGATATGGGGAATCAGAGGTGTGGAATCAGAGGTTGGGAATCAGAGGCAGGGAATCAGAGGCGGGGAATCAGAGGCGGAGAATCAGATATGGGGAATCAGAGGTGGCGAATCAAAGGCGGTGAAACAGAGATGGGGAATCAGGGCAGGGAATCAGAGGCAGGGTATCAGAGCTGGGGAAACAGAGGCGGGGAATCAGATATGGGGAATCAGAGGTGGGGAATCAGGGGCGGGGAATCAGTGGCAGGGAATCAGAGCTGGGGAATCAGAGGTGGGGAATCAGAGCTGGGGAAACAGAGGCGGGGAATCAGATATGGGGAATCAGAGGTGGGGAATCAGGGGCGGGGAATCAGTGGCAGGGAATCAGAGGCCGGGAATAAAAGGCGGGGAATCAGAGCTGGGGAATCAGAGGTGGGGAATCAGAGTTGGGGAATCAGAGGAGGGGAATCAGATATGGGGAAACAGAGGCCGGGAATCAGAGGCAGGGAAACAGACGCGGGGAATCAGAGGTGGGCAATCAGAGGCGGGGAATCAGAGATGGGGAATCAGAGGCCGGGAATGAGAGGTGGTGAATCAGATATGGGGAATCAGAGGCGGGGAATCAGAGGCAGTGAATCAGACGCGGGGAATCAGAGGTGGGCAATCAGAGGCGGGGAATCAGATATGGGGAATCAGAGGCAGGGAATCAGACTCGGGGAATCAGAGTCGGGGATTCAGAGCTGGGGAATCAGAAGCGGGGAATCAGAGTTGGGGAATCAGAGGCGGGGAATCAGATATGGGGAATCAGAGGCAGGGAATCAGAGGCGGGGAATCAGAGGCAGGGAATCAGACGCGGGGAATCTGAGGCGGGGAATCAGAGCTGGGGAATCAGAGGTGGGGAATCAGAGTTGGGGAATCAGAGGCAGGGAATTGGATGTGCGGAATCAGAGATGGGGAATCAGAGGTGGGGAATCAGAGGCGGTGAATCAGAGATGGGGAATCAGAGGCGGGGAATCAGAGGCAGGAAATCAGACACGGGGATTCAGAGGCTGGGAATCAGACGGGGGGAATCAAAGGCGGGGAATCAGAGTTGGGGAATCAGAGGCGGGGAATCAGATATGGGGAAACAGAGGCGGGGAATTAGATATGGGGAATCAGAGGTGGGGAATCAGAGGTGGTGAATCAGAGATGGGGAATCAGAGGCGGGGAATCAGAGGCAGGGAATCGGACGCTGGGAATCAGAGGCGGGGAATCAGAGCTGGGGAATCAGAGGCGGGAAAACAGAGGCGGGGAATTAGATATGGGGAATCAGAGGTGGGGAATCAGAGGTGGTGAATCAGAGATGGGGAATCAGAGGCGGGGAATCAGAGGCAGGGAATCGGACGCCGGGAATCAGAGGCGGGGAATCAGAGGTGGTGAATCTGAGGCAGGGAATCAGAGTTGGGGATTCAGAGGCGGGGAATCAGATATGGGGAAACAGAGGCTGGGAATCAGAGGCGGGAAAACAGAGGCGGGGAATTAGATATGGGGAATCAGAGGTGGGGAATCAGAGGTGGTGAATCAGAGATGGGGAATCAGAGGCGGGGAATCAGAGGCAGGGAATCGGACGCCGGGAATCAGAGGCGGGGAATCAGAGCTGGGGAATCAGAGGCGGGGAATCAGAGTTGGGGAATCAGAGGCGGGGAATCAGATATGGGGAAATAGAAGCGGGGAATCAGATATGGGGAATCAGAGGTGTGGAATCAGAGGTTGGGAATCAGAGGCAGGGAATAAGAGGCGGGGAAACAGAGGCGGGGAATCAGATATGGGGAATCAGAGGTGGCGAATCAAATGCGGTGAAACAGAGATGGGGAATCAGGGCAGGGAATCAGAGGCAGGGAATCAGAGCTGGGGAAACAGAGGCGGGGAATCAGATATGGGGAATCAGAGGTGGGGAATCAGGGGCGGGGAATCAGTGGCAGGGAATCAGAGCTGGGGAATCAGAGGTGGGGAATCAGAGCTGGGGAAACAGAGGCGGGGAATCAGATATGGGGAATCAGAGGCGGGGAATCAGAGGCAGTGAATCAGACGCGGGGAATCAGAGGTGGGCAATCAGAGGCGGGGAATCAGATATGGGGAATCAGCGGCGGGGAATCAGAGGCGGGGAAACAGAGGCGGGGAATCAGATATGGGGAATCAGAGGTGGGGCATCAGAGGTTGTGAATCACAGATGGGGAATTAGAGGCGGGGAATCAGAGGCAGGGAATCAGACTCGGGGAATCAGAGTCGGGGATTCAGATCTGGGGAATCAGAAGCGGGGAATCAGAGTTGGGGAATCAGAGGCGGGGAATCAGATATGGGGAATCAGAGGCAGGGAATCAGAGGCGGGGAATCAGAGGCAGGGAATCAGACGCGGGGAATCTGAGGCAGGGAATCAGAGCTGGGGAATCAGAGGCAGGGAATTGGATGTGCGGAATCAGAGATGGGGAATCAGAGGTGGGGAATCAGAGGCGGTGAATCAGAGATGGGGAATCAGAGGCGGGGAATCAGAGGCAGGAAATCAGACACGGGGATTCAGAGGCTGGGAATCAGACGGGGGGAATCAAAGGCGGGGAATCAGAGCTGGGGAATCTGAGGCAGGGAATCAGAGTTGGGGATTCAGAGGCGGGGAATCAGATATGGGGAAACAGAGGCGGGGAATCAGAGGCGGGAAAACAGAGGCGGGGAATTAGATATGGGGAATCAGAGGTGGGGAATCAAAGGTGGTGAATCAGAGATGGGGAATCAGAGGCGGGGAATCAGAGGCAGGGAATCGGACGCCGGGAATCAGAGGCGGGGAATCAGAGCTGGGGAATCAGAGGCGGGGAATCAGAGTTGGGGAATCAGAGGCGGGGAATCAGATATGGGGAAATAGAAGCGGGGAATCAGATATGGGGAATCAGAGGTGTGGAATCAGAGGTTGGGAATCAGAGGCAGGGAATAAGAGGCGGGGAAACAGAGGCGGGGAATCAGATATGGGGAATCAGAGGTGGCGAATCAAATGCGGTGAAACAGAGATGGGGAATCAGGGCAGAGAATCAGAGGCAGGGAATCAGAGCTGGGGAAACAGAGGCGGGGAATCAGATATGGGGAATCAGAGGTGGGGAATCAGGGGCGGGGAATCAGTGGCAGGGAATCAGAGCTGGGGAATCAGAGGTGGGGAATCAGAGCTGGGGAAACAGAGGCGGGGAATCAGATATGGGGAATCAGAGGTGGGGAATCCGGGGCGGGGAATCAGTGGCAGGGAATCAGAGGCCGGGAATAAAAGGTGGGGAATCAGAGCTGGGGAATCAGAGGCGGGGAATCAGAGTTGGGGAATCAGAGGAGGGGAATCAGATATGGGGAAACAGAGGCCGGAATCAGAGGCAGGGAAACAGAGGCGGGGAATCAGATATGGGGAATCAGATGCTGGGAATAAGAGGCCGGGAATCAGAGGTGGGGAAACAGAGTCTGGGAATCAGAGATGGGGATTCAGAGGCGGGGAATGAGATATGGAGAAGCAGAGGCGGGGAAACAGAGGTGGGGAATCAGATATGGGGAATCAGAGGTGGCGAATCAAAGGCGGTGAATCAGAGATGGGGAATCAGAGGCGGGGAATCAGAGGAAGGGAATCAGATGCGGGGATTCAGAGGCGGGGAATCAGAGCTGGCGAATCAGAGGCGGGGAATCAGAGGTGGGCAATCAGAGCCGGGGAATCAGATATGGGGAATCAGAGGCGGGGAATCAGAGGCGGGGAAACAGAGGCGGGGAATCAGATATGGGGAATCAGAGGTGGGGAATCAGAGGTTGTGAATCAGAGATGGGGAATCAAGGCGGGGAATCAGAGGGAGGGAATCAGACGCGGGGAATCAGAAGCGGGGATTCAGAGCTGGGGAATCAGAGGCGGGGAATCAGAGTTGGGGTATCAGAGGCAGAAAATCAGATATGGGGAATCAGAGGCGGGGAATCAGAGGCGGGGAAACAGAGGCGGGGAATCAGATATGGGGAATCAGAGGTGGGGAATCAGGGGCAGGGAATCAGTGGCAGGGAATCAGAGGCGGGGAATCTGAGGCGGGGAATCAGAGGCTGGGAATCAGACACGGGGAATCAGAGGCGGGGAATCAGAGATGGGGAATCAGAGGCGGGGAATCAGAGGCATGGAATCGGATGCCGGGAATCAGAGGCGGGGAATCAGAGCTGGGGAATCAGAGGCGGGGAATCAGAGTTGGGGAATCAGAGGCGGGGCATCAGATATGGGGAAATAGAGGCGGGGAATCAGATATGGGGAATCAGATGTGTGGAATAGGAGGTTGGGAATCAGAGGCAGGGAATTAGAGGCGGGGAAACAGAGGCGGGGAATCAGATATGGGGAATCAGAGGTGGCGAATCAAAGGCGGTGAAACAGAGATGGGGAATCAGAGGCGGGGAATCAGAGGCAGGGAATCAGAGCTGGGGAAACAGAGGCGGGGAATCAGATATGGGGAATCAGAGGTGGGGAATCAGGGGCAGGGAATCAGTGGCAGGGAATCAGAGGCCGGGAATAAAAGGCGGGGAATCAGAGCTGGGGAATCAGAGGCTGGGAATCAGAGTTGGGGAATCAGAGGAGGGGAATCAGATATGGGGAAACAGAGGCCGGGAATCAGAGGCAGGGAAACATAGGCGGGGAATCAGATATGGGGAATCAGAGGTGGGGTATTAGAGGTTGCGAATCAGAGGCGGGGAATCAGAGGCGGGGAATCAGAGGCAGGGAATTGGATGTGCGGAATCAGAGATGGGGAATCAGAGGTGGGGATTCAGAGGTGGTGAATCAGAGAAGGGGAATCAGAGGCTGGGAATCAGAGGCAGGGAATCAGACGCAGGGAATCAGAGGCGGGGAATCATAGCTGGCGAATTAGAGGAGGGGAATCAGAGTTGGGGAATCAGAGTCGGGGAATCAGATATGGTGAAACAGAGGCGGGGAATCAGAGGCGGGGAAACAGAGGCGGGTAATCAGATATGGGGAATCAGAGGTGGGGAATCAGACGCGGGGAATCAGAGGAGGGCAATCAGAGGCGGGGAATCAGATATGGGGAATCAGAGGCGGGGAATCAGAGGCGGGGAAACAGAGGCGGGGAATCAGATATGGGGAATCAGAGGTGGGGCATCAGAGGTTGTGAATCACAGATGGGGAATTAGAGGCGGGGAATCAGAGGCAGGGAATCAGACGCGGGGAATCAGAGGCGGGGATTCAGAGCTGGGGAATCAGAAGCGGGGAATCAGAGTTGGGGAATCAGAGGCGGGGAATCAGATATTGGGAATCAGAGGCAGGGAATCAGAGGCGGGGAATCAGAGGCAGGGAATCAGACGCGGGGAATCTGAGGCGGGGAATCAGAGCTGGGGTATCAGAGGTGGGGAATCAGAGTTGGGGAATCAGAGGCAGGGAATTGGATGTGCGGAATCAGAGATGGGGAATCAGAGGTGGGGAATCAGAGGCGGTGAATCAGAGATGGGGAATCAGAGGCGGGGAATCAGAGCTGGGGAATCAGAGGCAGGGAATCAGAGTTGGGGAATCAGAGGAGGGGAATCAGATATGGGGAAACAGAGGCCGGGAATCAGAGGCAGGGAAACAGAGGCGGGGAATCAGATATGGGGAATCAGAGGTGGGGAATTAGAGGTTGCGAATCAGTGGCGGGGAATCAGAGGCGGGGAATCAGAGGCAGGGAATCGGATGTGCGGAATCAGAGATGGGGAATCAGAGGTGGGGATTCAGAGGTGGTGAATCAGAGAAGGGGAATCAGAGGCTGGGAATCAGAGGCAGGGAATCAGACGCAGGGAATCAGAGGCGGGGAATCATAGCTGGCGAATTAGAGGAGGGGAATCAGAGTTGGGGAATCAGAGTCGGGGAATCAGATATGGTGAAACAGAGGCGGGGAATCAGAGGCGGGGAAACAGAGGCGGGTAATCAGATATGGGGAATCAGAGGTGGGGAATCAGACGCGGGGAATCAGAGGAGGGCAATCAGAGGCGGGGAATCAGATATGGGGAATCAGAGGCGGGGAATCAGAGGCGGGGAAACAGAGGCGGGGAATCAGATATGGGGAATCAGAGGTGGGGCATCAGAGGTTGTGAATCACAGATGGGGAATTAGAGGCGGGGAATCAGAGGCAGGGAATCAGACGCGGGGAATCAGAGGCGGGGATTCAGAGCTGGGGAATCAGAAGCGGGGAATCAGAGTTGGGGAATCAGAGGCGGGGAATCAGATATTGGGAATCAGAGGCAGGGAATCAGAGGCGGGGAAACAGAGGCAGGGAATCAGACGCGGAGAATCTGAGGCGGGGAATCAGAGCTGGGGTATCAGAGGTGGGGAATCAGAGTTGGGGAATCAGAGGAAGGGAATTGGATGTGCGGAATCAGAGATGGGGAATCAGAGGTGGGGAATCAGAGGCGGTGAATCAGAGATGGGGAATCAGAGGCGGGGAATCAGAGGCAGGAAATCAGACACGGGGATTCAGAGGCTGGGAATCAGACGGGGGGAATCAAAGGCGGGGAATCAGAGCTGGGGAATCTGAGGCAGGGAATCAGAGTTGGGGATTCAGAGGCGGGGAATCAGATATGGGGAAACAGAGGCGGGGAATCAGAGGCGGGAAAACAGAGGCGGGGAATTAGATATGGGGAATCAGAGGTGGGGAATCAGAGGTGGTGAATCAGTGATGGGGAATCACAGGCGGGGAATCAGAGGCAGGGAATAGAACGCGGGGAATCAGAGGCAGGGAATCAGAGCTGGGGAATCAGAGGCGGGGAATCATAGTTGGGAATCAGAGGCGGGAAATCAGAGGCGGCGAATCTGAGGCGTGGAATCAGAGGTGGGGAAAGAGATGTGGGGAAACGTAGGCCAGGAAAGTTGCGCGGAAAGGGAGGCGGTGAATCAGAGGCGGGGAATCAGAGGCGGGGAATCAGAGGCGGGGAATCAGAGGCGTGGAATCAGAGGTGGGGAAAGAGATGTGGGGAAACAGGCGGGTAAACAGAAGCGGGTAAACATAGCTGCATAAATAGAGGCAGCGAAAGAGATGGGCGAAACATAGTGGTTGGAACTTGTGTGTTGAAAATTAGGTACACAGAACAGATCAAACAGAGTTGTTGAAATTGAGGGAGGGAAAGAGAGGCACAGAAAGAGTGGAGGGGAAAGAGTGCAGGCAAAATAGAGGCGTAGAGACAGAGGTGGGGAATCAGAGGCGGGGAATCAGAGGCGGGGAATCAGAGGCAGGGAATCAGATGAAGGGAATCTGATGCAGGGAATCTGAGGCAGGGAATCTGAGGCAGGAAATCGGAGGCAGGGAATCTGAGGCACGGAATCAGTAAAAAGTTATCAGAGGCAGGGTATCAGAGGCGGAGAATCAGAGGTGGGGAATCAGAAGTGGGGAATCAGAGGTGGGGAATCAGAGGCGTGGAATCAGAGGCGGGGAATCAGAGGTGGGGAATCAGAAGTGGAGAATCAGAGGTGGGGAATAAGAGGCGGGGAATCAGAGGCGTGGAATCAGAGGCGGGCAATCAGAAGTGGGGAATCAGAGGCGGGGAATCAGAGGCGGGGATCAGGGGCGGTGAATCAGAGGCGGGGAATCAGAGGCGGGGAATCAGAGGCGGGGAATCAGAAGTGGGGAATCAGAGGTGGGGAATCAGAGGCAGGGAATCAGAGGCGGGCAATCAGATGCAGGGAATCAGAGGCAGGGAATCAGACGCAGGGAATCAAATGAAGGGAATCTGATGCAGGGAATCTGAGGCAGGGAATCTGAGGCAGGGAATCTGTGGTGCGGAATCAGAGGCGGGAAAACAGGCGTGTAAACAGAGGCGGGTAAACATAGGCGGGGAATCAGAGGCGTGGAATCAGAGGCGGGAAATCAGAGGCGGGGAAAGATATGTGGGGAAAAGTAGGCCAGGAAAGTTGAGCGGAAAGGGAGGCAGTGAATCAGAGGTGGGGAATCAGAGGCGGGGAATCAGAGGCGGGGAATCAGAGGCGGGGAATCAGAGGCGGGGAATCAGAAGTGGGTAATCAGAGGTGGGGAATCAGAGGCGGGGAATCAGAGGCGGAGAATCAGAGGCGGGGAATCTGAGGCAGGGAATCTGAGGTGGGGAAACAGAGGCGGGGAAACAGGTGGGTAAACAGAGGTGGGTAAACATAGGCGGGGAATCAGAGGCGCGGAATCAGAGGCGGGGAATCAGAAGCAGGGAATCAGAGGCGGGGAATCAGAGGCGGGGAATCAGAGGCGGGGAATCAGAGGCGTGGAATCAGAGGCGGGGAATCAGAGGCAGGGAATCAGAAGTGGGGAATCAGAGGTGGGGAATCAGAGGCGGGGAATCAGAATCAGCGAATCAGAGGCGGGGCAATCAGAGGTGGGGAATCAGAGGCGGGGAATCAGAGGCGGGGAAACAGAGGCGGTGAATCAGAGGCGGGGAATCAGACGCGGGGAATCAGAGGCGGGGAATCAGAAGTGGGGAATCAGAGGTGGGGAATCAGAGGCGGGGAATCAGAGGCAGGGAATCTGAGGCAGGGAATCTGTGTTGGGGAACCAGAGGCGGGAAAACAGGCGGGTAAACAGAGGCGGGTAAACATAGGTGGGGAATCAGAGGCGGGGAATCAGAGTCGGGGAATCAGAGGCGGAGAATCAGAGCCGGGAAATCAGAGGCGGGGAATCTGAGGCGGGGAATCAGATGCAGGGAATCAGATGCGGGGCATCAGAGGCGCGGTATCAGAGGCGGGGAATTAGAGGCGGGGAATCAGAGGCGGGGAATCAGAGGCATGGAATCAGAGGCGGGGAATCAGAGGCGGGGAATCAGAAGTGGGGAATCAGAGGTAGGGAATCAGAGGCGGGGAATCAGAGGCGGGGAATCAGAGGCAGGGAATCAGAAGTGGGGAATCAGACGTGGGGAATCAGAGGCGGGGAATCAGAGGCGGAGAATCAGAGGCGGGCAATCAGATGCAGGGAATCAGAGGCAGGGAATCAGAGGCAGGGAATCTGAGGCAGGGAATGTGAGGTGGGGAATCAGAGGCGGGGAAACAGGTGGGTAAACAGAGGCGGGTAAACATAGGCGGGGAATCAGAGGCGCGGATTCTCCGCCTCTGATTCCCCGCCTCTGATTCCCCGCCTCTGATTCCCCGCCTCTGATTCCCCACCTCTGATTCCCTGCCTCTGATTCCCTGCCTCTGATTCCCTGCCTCTGATTTCCTGCATCTGATTGTCCGCTTCTGATTCTCCGCCTCAGATTCCCCACCTCTGATTCCCCGCCTCTGATTCCCCGCCTCTGATTCCCCGCCTCTGATTCCCCACATCTGATTCCCTGCCTCTGATAACCTGCCTCTGATTCCCTGCCTCTGATTCCCGGCCTCTGAGTCCCCACCTCTGATTCCCCGTGTCCGATTCCGCACCCATGTTTCACCACCTCTGTTGCTCTGCTTCTGATTCACCAGCTCTGATTCCGCACCTCTGATTCCACGCCTCTCTTTCTGTGTCTCTGAATCCCCGCCTCTGATTCCACGCATCTGATTACACGCCCCTGATACCCTGCCTCTCTTTCCCTGCCTCTATTTCCGTGCCTCTTTCTCTGCATCTCGTTTCCCACATCTCATTTCCCCCTTCTGATAACCCGCATCAGATTCCCTGCCACAGATTCCCTGCCTCAGATACCCTGCCTCAGATTCCCTGCATCAGATTCCCTTCATCTGATTCCCTGCCTCTGATTCCCCGTGGCTAATTCCCTGCATCTGATTCCCCGCCTCTGTTTACCCGCCTGTTTCCCCGCCTCTGATTCACCACCTCATATTCGCCACCTCAGGTTCCCTGCCTCTGATTCCCTGCCTCTGATTCCCTGCATCTGATTGCCCGCCTCTGATACCCTGCCTCTTATTCCCCGCCTCTGATTCCCCGCCTCTGATTCCCCACCTCTGATTTCCCACCTCTGATTCCCCACTTCTGATTCCCCGCCTCTGATTCCCCGTCTCTGATTCCACGCCTCTGATTCCCCGCCTCTGATTCCGCGCATCTGATTCCCCACCTCTGATACCCCACCTATGTTTATGCGCCTCTGTTTACCCGCCTGTTTTCCCGCCTCTGATTGCCCACCTCAGATTCCCTGCCTCAGATTCCCTGCCTCTGATTCCCTGCCTCTGATTCCCTGCATCTGATTGCCCGCCACTGATTACCTGCCTCTGATTCCCCGCCTCTGATTCCCCACCTCTGATTCCCCACTTCTGATTCCCCGCCTCTGATTTCCCGCGTCTGATTCCCCGCCTCTGATTCACCGCCTCTGATTCCCCGCCTCTGATTCCCCGCCTCTGATTCCCCACCTCTGATTGCCCCGCATCTGATTCGCTGATTCTGATTCCCCGCCTCTGATTCCCCACCTCTGATTCCCCACTTCTGATTCCCCGCCTCTGATTCCCAGCCTCTGATTCCACGCCTCTGATTCCCCACCTCTAAATCCCCGCCTCTGATTCCCCGCCTCTGATTCCCCTCCTCTGATACCCCGCCTCTGATTCCCCACCTCTGATTCCCCGCATCTGAATCCCCGCCTCTGATTCCCCGCCTCTGATTCCCTGCCTCTGATTCCCCGCCTCTGATTCCGCGCCTCTGATTCCCCGCCTATGTTTACCCGCCTCTGTTTACCCACCTGTTTCCCCGCCTCTGATTCCCCACCTCACATTCCCTGCCTCAGATTCCCTGCCTCTGATTCCCTGCCTCTGATTCCCTGCCTCTGATTCCCTGCATCTGATTGCCCGCCTCTGATTCTCCGCCTCTGATTCCCCGCCTCTGATTCCCCACCTCTGATTCCCCACTTCTGATTCCCTGCCTCTGATTCCCCGCCTCTGATTCCCCGCCTCTGATTCCCTACCTCTGATTCCCCACTTCTGATTCCCCGCCTCTGATTCCCCGCCTCTGATTCCCCGCCTCTGATTCCCCGCCTCTGATTCCCCGCCTCTGATTCCCCGCCTATGTTTACCCACCTCTGTTTACCCGCCTGTTTCCCCGCCTCTGATTCCCCACCTCAGATTCCCTACCTCAGATTCCCTGCCTCTGATTCCCTGCTCTGATTCCCTGCCTCTGATTCCCTGCATCTGATTGCCCATCTCTGATTCTCCGCCTCTGATTCCCCGCCTCTGATTCCCCACCTCTGATTCCCCGCTTCTGATTCCCCGCCTCTAATTCCCCGCCTCTGATTCCCCGCCTCTGATTCCCCGCCTCTGATTCCCCACCTCTGATTCACTGCCTCCCTTTCCGCTCAACTTTCCTGGCCTACGTTTCCCCACATATCTTTCCCCGCCTCTGATTCCCTGCCTCTGATTCCCCGCCTCTGATTCCCCGCCACTGATTCGCCACCTCTGTCTCTACGCCTCTATTTTGCCTGCACTCTTTCCCCTCACTCTTTCTGTGCCTCTCTTTCCCTCCCTCAATTTCAACAACTCTGTTTGATCTGTTCTGTGTACCTAATTTTCAACACACAAGTTCCAACCACTATGTTTCGCCCATCTTTTTCGCTGCCACTATTTATGCAGCTATGTTTACCCGCTTCTGTTTACCCGCCTGTTTCCCCACATCTCTTTCCCCACCTCTGATTCCACGCCTCTGATTCCCCGCCTCTGATTCCCCGCCTATGATTCCCCGCCTCTGATTCACCGCCTCCCTTTCCGCGCAACTTTCCTGGCCTACGTTTCCCCACATCTCTTTCCCCACCTCTGATTCCACGCCTCAGATTCGCCGCATCTGATTTCCTGCCTCTGATTCCCTGCCTCTGATTCCCCGCCTCTGATTCCCCACCTCTGATTCCCCCCACTGATTCCCCGCCTCTGATTCCCCGCCTCTGATTCCCCACCTCTGATTCCCCGCCTCTGATTCCCTGCCTCTCTTTCCCTGCCTCTATTTCCGTGCCTCTTACTCTGCATCTCGTTTCCCACATCTCATTTCCCCCTTCTGATAACCCGCATCAGATTCCCTGCCACAGAATCCCTGCCTCAGATTCCCTGCCTCAGATTCCCTGCATCAGATTCCCTTCATCTGATTCCCTGCCTCTGATTCCCCGCCTCTGATTCCCCACCTCTGATTCCCTGCCTCAGATTCCCTGCCTCTGATTCCCTGCCTCTGATTCCCTGCCTCTGATTTCCTGCATCTGATTCCCTGCATCTGATTGCCCGCCACTGATTACCTGCCTCTGATTCCCCGCCTCTGATTCCCCACCTCTGATTCCCCACTTCTGATTCCCCGCCTCTGATTTCCCGCGTCTGATTCCCCGCCTCTGATTCACCGCCTCTGATTCCCCGCCTCTGATTCCCCGCCTCTGATTCCCTACCTCAGATTCCCTGCCTCTGATTCCCCGCCTCTGATTCCCCACCTCTGATTCCCCGCTTCTGATTCCCCGCCACTGATTACCTGCCTCTGATTCCCCGCCTCTGATTCCCCACCTCTGATTCCCCACTTCTGATTCCCCGCCTCTGATTCCCCACCTCTGATTCCCCACTTCTGATTCCCTGCCTCTGATTCCCCGCCTCTGATTCCCCGCCTCTGATTCCCTACCTCTGATTCCCCACTTCTGATTCCCCACCTCAGATTCCCTACCTCAGATTCCCTGCCTCTGATTCCCTGCTCTGATTCCCTGCCTCTGATTCCCTGCATCTGATTGCCCATCTCTGATTCTCCGCCTCTGATTCCCCGCCTCTGATTCCCCACCTCTGATTCCCCGCTTCTGATTCCCCGCCTCTGATTCCCTGCCTCTGATTCCCCGCCTCTGATTCCCCGCCTCTGATTCCCTACCTCTGATTCCCCACTTCTGATTCCCCACCTCAGATTCCCTACCTCAGATTCCCTGCCTCTGATTCCCTGCTCTGATTCCCTGCCTCTGATTCCCTGCATCTGATTGCCCATCTCTGATTCTCCGCCTCTGATTCCCCGCCTCTGATTCCCCACCTCTGATTCCCCGCCTCTGATTCACCGCCTCTGATTCCCCGCCTCTGATTCCCCGCCTCTGATTCCCCACCTCTGATTGCCCCGCATCTGAATCGCTGATTCTGATTCCCCGCCTCTGATTCCCCACCTCTGATTCCCCACTTCTGATTCCCAGCCTCTGATTCCCCACCTCAGATTCCCTGCCTCAGATTCCCTGCCTCTGATTCCCTGCCTCTGATTCCCTGCATCTGATTGCCCGCCACTGATTACCTGCCTCTGATTCCCCGCCTCTGATTCCCCACCTCTGATTCCCCACTTCTGATTCCCCGCCTCTGATTTCCCGCGTCTGATTCCCCGCCTCTGATTCACCGCCTCTGATTCCCCGCCTCTGATTCCCCGCCTCTGATTCTCCACCTATGATTGCCCCGCATCTGATTCGCTGATTCTGATTCCCCGCCTCTGATTCCCCACCTCTGATTCCCCACTTCTGATTCCCCGCCTCTGATTCCCCGCCTCTGATTCCACGCCTCTGATTCCCCACCTCTAAATCCCCGCCTCTGATTCCCCGCCTCTGATTCCCCTCCTCTGATACCCCGCCTCTGATTCCCCACCTCTGATTCCCCGCATCTGAATCCCCGCCTCTGATTCCCCGCCTCTGATTCCCTGCCTCTGATTCCCCGCCTCTGATTCCGCGCCTCTGATTCCCCGCCTATGTTTACCCGCCTCTGTTTACCCACCTGTTTCCCCGCCTCTGATTCCCCACCTCACATTCCCTGCCTCAGATTCCCTGCCTCTGATTCCCTGCCTCTGATTCCCTGCCTCTGATTCCCTGCATCTGATTGCCCGCCTCTGATTCTCCGCCTCTGATTCCCCGCCTCTGATTCCCCACCTCTGATTCCCTACTTCTGATTCCCTGCCTCTGATTCCCCGCCTCTGATTCCCCGCCTCTGATTCCCTACCTCTGATTCCCCACTTCTGATTCCCCACCTCAGATTCCCTACCTCAGATTCCCTGCCTCTGATTCCCTGCTCTGATTCCCTGCCTCTGATTCCCTGCATCTGATTGCCCATCTCTGATTCTCCGCCTCTGATTCCCCGCCTCTGATTCCCCACCTCTGATTCCCCGCTTCTGATTCCCCGCCTCTAATTCCCCGCCTCTGATTCCCCGCCTCTGATTCCCCGCCTCTGATTCCCCACCTCTGATTCACTGCCTCCCTTTCCGCTCAACTTTCCTGGCCTACGTTTCCCCACATATCTTTCCCCGCCTCTGATTCCCTGCCTCTGATTCCCCGCCTCTGATTCCCCGCCACTGATTCGCCACCTCTGTCTCTACGCCTCTATTTTGCCTGCACTCTTTCCCCTCACTCTTTCTGTGCCTCTCTTTCCCTCCCGCAATTTCAACAACTCTGTTTGATCTGTTCTGTGTACCTAATTTTCAACACACAAGTTCCAACCACTATGTTTCGCCCATCTTTTTCGCTGCCACTATTTATGCAGCTATGTTTACCCGCTTCTGTTTACCCGCCTGTTTCCCCACATCTCTTTCCCCACCTCTGATTCCACGCCTCTGATTCCCCGCCTCTGATTCCCCGCCTATGATTCCCCGCCTCTGATTCACCGCCTCCCTTTCCGCGCAACTTTCCTGGCCTACGTTTCCCCACATCTCTTTCCCCACCTCTGATTCCACGCCTCAGATTCGCCGCCTCTGATTTCCTGCCTCTGATTCCCTGCCTCTGATTCCCCGCCTCTGATTCCCCACCTCTGATTCCCCCCACTGATTCCCCGCCTCTGATTCCCCGCCTCTGATTCCCCACCTCTGATTCCCCGCCTCTGATTCCCTGCCTCTCTTTCCCTGCCTCTATTTCCGTGCCTCTTACTCTGCATCTCGTTTCCCACATCTCATTTCCCCCTTCTGATAACCCGCATCAGATTCCCTGCCACAGAATCCCTGCCTCAGATTCCCTGCCTCAGATTCCCTGCATCAGATTCCCTTCATCTGATTCCCTGCCTCTGATTCCCCGCCTCTGATTCCCCACCTCTGATTCCCTGCCTCAGATTCCCTGCCTCTGATTCCCTGCCTCTGATTCCCTGCCTCTGATTTCCTGCATCTGATTGCCCGCCTCTGATTCTCCGCCTCTGATTCCCCGCCTCTGATTCCCCGCCTCTGATTCCCCGCCTCTGATTCCCCACCTCTGATTCCCTGCCTCTGATAACCTGCCTCTGATTCCCTGCCTCTGATTCCCGGCGTCTGAGTCCCCACCTCTGATTCCCCGTGTGCGATTCCGCACCCATGTTTCACCACCTCTGTTGCTCTGCTTCTGATTTCCCGGCTCAGATTCACCGGCTCTGATTCCGCACCTCTGATTCCACGCCTCTATTTCTGTGTCTCTGATTCCCCGCCTCTGATTCCACGCCTCTGATTACCCGCCTCTGATACCCTGCCTCTCTTTCCCTGCCTCTATATCCGTGCCTCTTTCTCTGCATCTCGTTTCCCACATCTCATTTCCCCCTTCTGATAACCCGCATCAGATTCCCTGCCACAGATTCCCTGCCTCAGATACCCTGTCTCAGATTCCCTGCATCAGATTCCCTTCATCTGATTCCCTGCCTCTGATTCCCTGCGGCTGATTCCCTGCATCAGATTCCCCGCCTCTGTTTACCCGCCTGTTTCCCCGCCTCTGATTCACCACCTCATATTCGCCACCTCAGGTTCCCTGCCTCTGATTCCCTGCCTCTGATTCCCTGCCTCTGATTCCCTGCATTTGATTGCCCGCCTCTGATACCCTGCCTCTGATTCCCCGCCTCTGATTCCCCTCCTCTGATTCCCCACCTCTGATTTCTCACCTCTGATTCCCCACTTCTGATTCCCCGCCTCTGATTCCCCGTCTCTGATTCCACGCCTCTGATTCCCCGCCTCTGATTCCGCGCCTCTGATTCCCCGCCTCTGATACCCCGCCTCTGATTCCCCGCCTCTGATTCCCTGCATCTGATTCCCCGCCTCAGATTCCCCGCCTCTGATTCCCCGACTCTGATTCCCCGCCTCTGATTCCCCGCCTCTGATTCCCCGCCTCTGATTCCCCGCCTCTGATTCCCCGCCTATGTTTACCCGCCTCTGTTTACCCGCCTGTTTTCCCTCCTCTGATTGCCCACCTCAGATTCCCTGCCTCAGATTCCCTGCCTCAGATTCCCTGCCTCTGATTCCCTGCCTCTGATTCCCTGCATCTGATTGCCCGCCTCTGATTACCTGCCTCTGATTCCCCGCCTCTGATTCCCCAACTCTGATTCCCCACTTCTGATTCCCCGCCTCTGATTCCCCGCGTCTGATTCTCCACCTCTGATTCACCGCCTCTGTTTCCCCGCCTCTGATTCCCCGCCTCTGATTCCCCACCTCTGATTGCCCCGCCTCTGATTCGCTGATTCTGATTCCCCGCCTCTGATTCCCCACCTCTGATTCCCCACTTCTGATTCCCCGCCTCTGATTCCCCGCCTCTGATTCCACGCCTCTGATTCCCCGCCTCTGATTCCCCGCCTCTGATTCCCCGCCTCTGATTCCCCTCCTCTGATACCCCGCCTCTGATTCCCCACCTCTGATTCCCTGCATCTGATTCCCCGCCTCTGATTCCCCGCCTCTGATTCCCTGCCTCTGATTCCCCGCCTCTGATTCCGCGCCTCTGATTCCCCGCCTATGTTTACCCACCTCTGTTTACCCACCTGTTTCCCCGCCTCTGATTCCCCACCTCAGATTCCCTGCCTCAGATTCCCCGCCTCTAATTCTACGCCTCTGATTTCCCGCCTCAGATTCCCCACCTCTGATTACCCACTTCTGATTCCCCGCCTCTGATTCCCCGCCTCTGATTCCCCGCCCCTGATTCCCCGCCTATGATTCCCCACCTCTGATTCACTGCCTCCCTTCCCGCTCAACTTTCCTGGCCTACTTTTCCCCACATATCTTTCCCCGCCTCTGATTTCCCGCCTCTGATTCCACGCCTCTGATTCCCCGCCTATGTTTACCCGCCTCTGTTTACCCGCCTGTTTTCCCGCCTCTGATTCCCCACCACAGATTCCCTGCCTCAGATTCCCTGCCTCAGATTCCCTGCATCAGATTCCCTTCATTTGATTCTCAGCGTCTGATTCCCTGCCTCTGATTCCCTGCATCTGATTGCCCGCCTCTGATTCCCCGCCTCTGATTCCCCGCCTCTGATTCCCCACCTCTGATTCCCCACTTCTGATTCCCCGCCTCTGATTCCCCGCCTCTGATTCCCCGCCTCTGATTCACCGCCTCTGATTCCCCGCCTCTGATTCCCCGCCTCTGATTCCCCACTTCTTATTGCCCGCCTCTGATTCCATGCCTCTGATTCCCCGCCTCTGATTCCCCACCTCTGATTCCCCACTTCTGATTCCCCACCTCTGATTCCCCGCCTCTGATTCCACGCCTCTGATTCCCCACCTCTGATTCCCCACTTCTGATTCCCCACCTCTGATTCTCCGCCTCTGATACCCTGCCTCTGATAACTTTTTACTGATTCCCTGCCTCAGATTCCCTGCCTCCGATTCCCTGCCTCAGATTCCCTGCCTCAGATTCCCTGCATCAGATTCCCTTCATCTGATTCCCTGCCTCTGATTCCCCGCCTCTGATTCCCCACCTCTGATTCCCCACCTCTGTCTCTACGCCTCTATTTTTCCTGCACTCTTTCCCCTCCACTCTTTCTGTGCCTCTCTTTCCCTCCCTCAATTTCAACAACTCTGTTTGATCTGTTCCGTGTACCTAATTTTCAACACACAAGTTCCAACCACTATGTTTCGCCCATCTCTTTCGCTGCCTCTATTTATGCAGCTATGTTTACGCACTTCTGTTTACCCGCCTGTTTCCCCACATCTCTTTCCCCACCTCTGATTCCACGCCTCTGATTCCCCGCCTCTGATTCCCCGCCTCTGATTCACCGTCTCCCTTTCCGCGCAACTTTCCTGGCCTACGTTTCCCCACATCTCTTTCCCCACCTCTGATTCCACGCCTCAGATTCGCCGCCTCTGATTTCCCGCCTCTGATTCCCTGTCTCTGATTCCCGCCTCTGATTCCCCACCTCTGATTCCCCCCTCTGATTCCCCGCCTCTGATTCCCTGATACTCTTTCCCTGCCTCTATTTCCGTGCCTCTTTCTCTGCATCTCGTTTCCCACATCTCATTTCCCCCTTCTGATAACCCGCATCACATTCCCTGCCACATATTCCCTGCCTCAGATTCCCTGCCTCAGATTCCCTGCATCAGATTCCCTTCATCTGATTCCCTGTCTCTGATTCCCCGCCTCTGATTCCCCACCTCTGATTCCCTGCCTCAGATTCCCTGCCTCTGATTCCCTGCCTCTGATTCCCTGCCTCTGATTTCCTGCATCTGATTGCCCGCCTCTGATTCTCCGCCTCTGATTCCCCGCCTCTGATTCCCCGCCTCTGATTCGCCGCCTCTGATTCCCCGCCTCTGATTCCACACCTCTGATTCCCTGCCTCTGATAACCTGCCTCTGATTCCCTGCCTCTGATTCCCGGCCTCTGAGTCCCCACCTCTGATTCCCCGTGTCTGATTCCGCACCCATGATTCACCACCTCTGTTGCTCTGCTTCTGATTTCCCGGCTCAGATTCACCGGCTCTGATTCCGCACCTCTGATTCCACGCCTCTCTTTCTGTGTCTCTGATTCCCCACCTCTGATTCCACGCCTCTGATTACCCGCCTCTGATACCCTGCCTCTCTTTCCCTGCCTCTATTTCCGTGCCTCTTTCTCTGCATCTCGTTTCCCACATCTCATTTCCACCTTCTGATAACCCGCATCAGATTCCCTGCCACAGATTTCCTGCCTCAGATACCCTGCCTCAGATTCCCTGCATCAGATTCCCTTCATCTGATTCCCTGCCTCTGATTCCCCGCGGCTGATTCCCTGCCTCTGATTCCCCGCCTCTGTTTACCCGACTGTTTCCCCGCCTCTGATTCACCACCTCATATTCGCCATCTCAGGTTCCCTGCCTCTGATTCCCTGCCTCTGATTCCCTGCATCTGATTCCCTGCCTCAGATTCCCCGCCTCTGATTCCCCGACTCTGATTCCCCGCCTCTGATTCCCCGCCTCTGATTCCGCGCCTCTGATTCCCCGCCTATGTTTACCCGCCTCTGTTTACCCGCCTGTTTTCCCACCTCTGATTGCCCACCTCAAATTCCCTGCCTCAGATTCCCAGCCTCAGATTCCCTGCCTCTGATTCCCTGCCTCTGATTCCCTGCATCTGATTGCCCGCCTCTGATTACCTGCCTCTGATTCCCCGCCTCAGATTCCCCACCTCTGATTCCCCACTTCTGATTCCCCGCCTCTGATTCCCGCGTCTGATTCCCCGCCTCGAAATCACCGCCTCTGATTCCCCGCCTCTGATTCCCCTCCTCTGATTCCCCACCTATGATTGCCCGCCTCTGATTCCCTTATTCTGATTCCCCGCCTCTGATTCCCCACCTCTGATTCCCCACTTCTGATTCCCCGCCTCTGATTCCACACGTCTGATTGCACGCCTCTGATTCCCCGCCTCTGATTCCCCGCCTCTGATTCCCCGCCTCTGATTCCCCTCCTCTGATACCCCGCCTCTGATTCCCCACCTCTGATTCCCCGCATCTGATTCCCCGCCTCTGATTCCCCGCCTCTGATTCCCTGCCTCTGATTCCCCGCCTCTGATTCCGCGCCTCTGATTCCCCGCCTATGTTTACCCGCCTCTGTTTACCCACCTGTTTCCCCGCCTCTGATTCCCCACCTCACATTCCCTGCCTCAGATTCCCTGCCTCTGATTCCCTGCCTCTGATTCCCTGCATCTGATTGCCCGCCTCTGATTCTCCGCCTCTGATTCCCCGCCTCTGATTCCCCACGTCTGATTCCCCACTTCTGATTCCCTGCCTCTGATTCCCCGCCTCTGATTCCCCGCCTCTGATTCCCTACCTCTGATTCCCCACTTCTGATTCCCCGCCTCTGATTCCCCGCCTCTGATTCCATGCCTCTGATTCCCCGCCTCTGATTCCCCGCCTCTAATTCCCCGCCTCTGATACCGCGCCTCTGATGCCCCGCATCTGATTCCCTGCATCTGATTCCCCGCCTCAGATTCCCCGCCTCTGATTTCCCGGCTCTGATTCTCCGCCTCTGATTCCCCGACTCTGATTCCCCGCCTCTGATTCCCCACCTATGTTTACCCGCCTCTGTTTACCCGCCTGTTTTCCCGCCTCTGGTTCCCCAACACAGATTCCCTGCCTCAGATTCCCTGCCTCTGATTCCCTGCCTCTGATTCCCTGCCTCTGATTCCCTGCATCTGATTGCCCGCCTCTGATTCCCTGCCTCTGATTCCCTGCATCTGATTGCCCGCCTCTGATTACCTGCCTCTGATTCCCCGCCTCTGATTCCCCACCTCTGATTCCCCACTTCTGATTCCCCGCCTCTGATTCCCCGCGTCTGATTCCCCGCCTCTGATTCACCGCCTCTGTTTCCCCGCCTCTGATTCCCCGCCTCTGATTCCCCACCTCTGATTGCCCCGCCTCTGATTCGCTGATTCTGATTCCCCGCCTCTGATTCCCCACCTCTGATTCCCCACTTCTGATTCCCCGCCTCTGATTCCCCGCCTCTGATTCCACGCCTCTAATTCCCCGCCTCGGATTCCCCGCCTCTCATTCCCCGCCTCTCATTCCCCTCCTCTGATACCCCGCCTCTGATTCCCCACTTCTGATTCCCCACATCTGATTCCCCGCCTCTGATTCCCCGCCTCTGATTCCCTGCTTCTGATTCCCCGCCTCTGATTCCGCGCCTCTGATTCCCCGCCTATGTTTACCCACCTCTGTTTACCCACCTGTTTCCCCGCCTCTGTTTCCCCACCTCAGATTCCCTGCCTCAGATTCCCCGCCTCTGATTCTCCGCCTCTGATTCCCCGCCTCTGATTCCCCACCTCTGATTACCCACTTCTGATTCCCTGCCTCTGATTCCCCGCCTCTGATTCCCCGCCTCTGATTCCCCGCCTCTGATTCCCCACCTCTGATTCACTGCCTCCCTTTCCGCTCAACTTTCCTGGCCTACTTTTCCCCACATATCTTTCCCCGCCTCTGATTTCCCGCCTCTGATTCCACGCCTCTGATTCCCCGCCTATGTTTACCCGCCTCTGTTTACACGCCTGTTTTCCCGCCTCTGATTCCGCACCACAGATTCCCTGCCTCAGATTCCCTGCCTCAGATTCCCTGCATCAGATTCCCTTCATTTGATTCCCTGCGTCTGATTCCCTGCCTCTGATTCCCTGCATCTGATTGCCCGCCTCTGATTCCCTGCCTCTGATTCCCCACCTCTGATTCCCCACTTCTGATTCCCCGCCTCTGATTGCCCGCCTCTGATTCCCCGCCTCTGATTCACCGCCTCTGATCCCCGCCTCTGATTCCCCGCCTCTGATTCCCCACTTCTGATTGCCCGCCTCTGATTCCACGCCTCTGATTCCCCGCCTCTGATTCCCCACCTCTGATTCCCCACTTCTGATTCCCCACCTCTGATTCCCCGCCTCTGATTCCACGCCTCTGATTCCCCACCTCTGATTCCCCACTTCTGATTCCCCACCTCTGATTCTCCGCCTCTGATACCCTGCCTCTGATAACTTTTTACTGATTCCGTGCCTCAGATTCCCTGCCTCTGATTTCCTGCCTCAGATTCCCTGCCTCAGATTCCCTGCATCAGATTCCCTTCATCTGATTCCCTGCCTCTGATTCCCCGCCTCTGATTCCCCGCCTCTGATTCCCCACCTCTGTCTCTACGCCTCTATTTTGCCTGCACTCTTTCCCCTCCACTCTTTCTGTGCCTCTCTTTCCCTCCCTCAATTTCAACAACTCTGTTTGATCTGTTCTGTGTACCTAATTTTCAACACACAAGTTCCAACCACTATGTTTCGCCCATCTCTTTCGCTGCCTCTATTTATGCAGCTATGTTTACCCGCTTCTGTTTACCCGCCTGTTTCCCCACATCTCTTTCCCCACCTCTGATTCCACGCCTCTGATTCCCCGCCTCTGATTCCCCGCCTCTGATTCCCCGCCTCTGATTCACCGCCTCCCTTTCCGCGCAACTTTCCTGGCCTACGTTTCCCCACATCTCTTTCCCCACCTCTGATTCCACGCCTCAGATTCGCCGCCTCTGATTTCCCGCCTCTGATTCCCTGCCTCTGATTCCCTGCCTCTGATTCCCCACCTCTGATTCCCCCCTCTGATTCCCCGCCGCTGATTCCCAGCCTCTGATTCCCCACCTCTGATTCCCCGCCTCTGATTCCCTGCCTCTCTTACCCTGCCTCTATTTCCGTGCCTCTTTCTCTGCATCTCGTTTCCCACATCTCATTTCCCCCTTCTGATAACCCGCATCACATTCCCTGCCACAGATTCCCTGCCTCAGATTCCCTGCCTCAGATTCCCTGCATCAGATTCCCTTCATCTGATTCCCTGCCTCTGAATCCCCGCCTCTGATTCCCCACCTCTGATTCCCCACCTCTGACTCTCTGCCTCAGATTCCCTGCCTCTGATTCCCTGCCTCTGATTCCCTGCCTCTGATTTCCTGCATCTGATTGCCCGCCTCTGATTCTCGGCCTCTGATTCCCCGCCTCTGATTCCCCGCCTCTGATTCACCGCCTCTGATTCCCCGCCTCTGATTCCCCACCTCTGATTCCCTGCCTCTGATAACCTGCCTCTGATTCCCTGCCTCTGATTCCCGGCCTCTGAGTCCCCACCTCTGATTCCCCGTGTCCGATTCCGCACCCATGATTCACCACCTCTGTTGCTCTGCTTCTGATTTCCCGGCTCAGATTCACCGGCTCTGATTCCACACCTCTGAATCCACGCCTCTCTTTCTGTGTCTCTGATTCCCCGCCTCTGATTCCACGCCTCTGATTACCCGCCTCTGATACCCTGCCTCTCTTTCCCTGCCTCTATTTCCGTGCCTCTTTCTCTGCATCTCGTTTCCCACATCTCATTTCCCCCTTCTGATAACCCGCATCAGATTCCCTGCCACAGATTTCCTGCCTCAGATACCCTGCCTCAGATTCCCTGCATCAGATTCCCTTCATCTGATTCCCTGCCTCTGATTCCCCGCGGCTGATTCCCTGCCTCTGATTCCCCGCCTCTGTTTACCCGACTGTTTCCCCGCCTCTGATTCACCACCTCATATTCGCCATCTCAGGTTCCCTGCCTCTGATTCCCTGCCTCTGATTCCCTGCATCTGATTCCCTGCCTCAGATTCCCCGCCTCTGATTCCCCGACTCTGATTCCCCGCCTCTGATTCCCCGCCTCTGATTCCGCGCCTCTGATTCCCCGCCTATGTTTACCCGCCTCTGTTTACCCGCCTGTTTTCCCACCTCTGATTGCCCACCTCAGATTCCCTGCCTCAGATTCCCAGCCTTAGATTCCCTGCCTCTGATTCCCTGCCTCTGATTCCCTGCATCTGATTTCCCGCCTCTGATTACCTGCCTCTGATTCCCCGCCTCAGATTCCCCACCTCTGATTCCCCACTTCTGATTCCCCGCCTCTGATTCCCGCGTCTGATTCCCCGCCTCGAAATCACCGCCTCTGATTCCCCGCCTCTGATTCCCCTCCTCTGATTCCCCACCTATGATTGCCCGCCTCTGATTCCCTTATTCTGATTCCCCGCCTCTGATTCCCCACCTCTGATTCCCCACTTCTGATTCCCCGCCTCTGATTCCACACCTCTGATTGCACGCCTCTGATTCCCCGCCTCTGATTCCCCGCCTCTGATTCCCCGCCTCTGATTCCCCTCCTCTGATACCCCGCCTCTGATTCCCCACTCTGATTCCCCGCATCTGATTCCCCGCCTCTGATTCCCCGCCTCTGATTCCCTGCCTCTGATTCCCCGCCTCTGATTCCGCGCCTCTGATTCCCCGCCTATGTTTACCCGCCTCTGTTTACCCACCTGTTTCCCCGCCTCTGATTCCCCACCTCACATTCCCTGCCTCAGATTCCCTGCCTCTGATTCCCTGCCTCTGATTCCCTGCATCTGATTGCCCGCCTCTGATTCTCCGCCTCTGATTCCCCGCCTCTGATTCCCCACGTCTGATTCCCCACTTCTGATTCCCTGCCTCTGATTCCCCGCCTCTGATTCCCCACCTCTGATTCCCTACCTCTGATTCCCCACTTCTGATTCCCCGCCTCTGATTCCCCGCCTCTGATTCCATGCCTCTGATTCCCCGCCTCTGATTCCCCGCCTCTAATTCCCCGCCTCTGATACCGCGCCTCTGATGCCCCGCATCTGATTCCCTGCATCTGATTCCCCGCCTCAGATTCCCCGCCTCTGATTTCCCGGCTCTGATTCTCCGCCTCTGATTCCCCGACTCTGATTCCCCGCCTCTGATTCCCCACCTATGTTTACCCGCCTCTGTTTACCCGCCTGTTTTCCCGCCTCTGGTTCCCCAACACAGATTCCCTGCCTCAGATTCCCTGCCTCTGATTCCCTGCCTCTGATTCCCTGCCTCTGATTCCCTGCATCTGATAGCCCGCCTCTGATTCCCTGCCTCTGATTCCCTGCATCTGATTGCCCGCCTCTGATTACCTGCCGCTGATTCCCCGCCTCTGATTCCCCACCTCTGATTCCCCACTTCTGATTCCCCGCCTCTGATTCCCCGCGTCTGATTCCCCGCCGCTGATTCACCGCCTCTGTTTCCCCGCCTCTGATTCCCCGCCTCTGATTCCCCACCTCTGATTGCCCCGCCTCTGATTCGCTGATTCTGATTCCCCGCCTCTGATTCCCCACCTCTGATTCCCCACTTCTGATTCCACGCCTCTAATTCCCCGCCTCTGATTCCCCGCCTCTCATTCCCCGCCTCTCATTCCCCTCCTCTGATACCCCGCCTCTGATTCCCCACTTCTGATTCCCCGCATCTGATTCCCCGCCTCTGATTCCCCGCCTCTGATTCCCTGCTTCTGATTCCCCGCCTCTGATTCCGCGCCTCTGATTCCCCGCCTATGTTTACCCACCTCTGTTTACCCACCTGTTTCCCCGCCTCTGTTTCCCCACCTCAGATTCCCTGCCTCAGATTCCCCGCCTCTGATTCTCCGCCTCTGATTCCCCGCCTCTGATTCCCCACCTCTGATTACCCACTTCTGATTCCCCGCCTCTGATTCCCCGCCTCTGATTCCCCGCCTCTGATTCCCCGCCTCTGATTCCCCACCTCTGATTCACTGCCTCCCTTTCCGCTCAACTTTCCTGGCCTACTTTTCCCCACATATCTTTCCCCGCCTCTGATTTCCCGCCTCTGATTCCACGCCTCTGATTCCCCGCCTATGTTTACCCGCCTCTGTTTACACGCCTGTTTTCCCGCCTCTGATTCCGCACCACAGATTCCCTGCCTCAGATTCCCTGCCTCAGATTCCCTGCGTCTGATTCCCTGCCTCTGATTCCCTGCATCTGATTGCCCGCCTCTGATTCCCTGCCTCTGATTCCCCACCTCTGATTCCCCACTTCTGATTCCCCGCCTCTGATTCCCCGCCTCTAATTCCCCGCCTCTGATTCACCGCCTCTGATCCCCGCCTCTGATTCCCCGCCTCTGATTCCCCACTTCTGATTGCCCGCCTCTGATTCCACGCCTCTGATTCCCCGCCTCTGATTCCCCACCTCTGATTCCCCACTTCTGATTCCCCACCTCTGATTCCCCGCCTCTGATTCCACGCCTCTGATTCCCCACCTCTGATTCCCCACTTCTGATTCCCCACCTCTGATTCTCCGCCTCTGATACCCTGCCTCTGATAACTTTTTACTGATTCCGTGCCTCAGATTCCCTGCCTCCGATTTCCTGCCTCAGATTCCCTGCCTCAGATTCCCTGCATCAGATTCCCTTCATCTGATTCCCTGCCTCTGATTCCCCGCCTCTGATTCCCCGGCTCTGATTCCCCACCTCTGTCTCTACGCCTCTATTTTGCCTGCACTCTTTCCCCTCCACTCTTTCTGTGCCTCTCTTTCCCTCCCTCAATTTCAACAACTCTGTTTGATCTGTTCTGTGTACCTAATTTTCAACACACAAGTTCCAACCACTATGTTTCGCCCATCTCTTTCGCTGCCTCTATTTATGCAGCTATGTTTACCCGCTTCTGTTTACCCGCCTGTTTCCCCACATCTCTTTCCCCACCTCTGATTCCACGCCTCTGATTCCCCGCCTCTGATTCCCCGCCTCTGATTCCCCGCCTCTGATTCACCGCCTCCCTTTCCGCGCAACTTTCCTGGCCTAAGTTTCCCCACATCTCTTTCCCCACCTCTGATTCCACGCCTCAGATTCGCCGCCTCTGATTTCCCGCCTCTGATTCCCTGCCTCTGATTCCCTGCCTCTGATTCCCCACCTCTGATTCCCCCCTCTGATTCCCCGCCGCTGATTCCCAGCCTCTGATTCCCCACCTCTGATTCCCCACCTATGATTGCCCGCCTCTGATTCCCTTATTCTGATTCCCCGCCTCTGATTCCCCACCTCTGATTCCCCACTTCTGATTCCCCGCCTCTGATTCCACACCTCTGATTGCACGCCTCTGATTCCCCGCCTCTGATTCCCCGCCTCTGATTCCCCGCCTCTGATTCCCCTCCTCTGATGCCCCGCCTCTGGTTCCCCACCTCTGATTCCCCGCATCTGATTCCCCGCCTCTGATTCCCCGCCTCTGATTCCCTGCCTCTGATTCCCCGCCTCTGATTCCGCGCCTCTGATTCCCCGCCTATGTTTACCCGCCTCTGTTTACCCACCTGTTTCCCCGCCTCTGATTCCCCACCTCACATTCCCTGCCTCAGATTCCCTGCCTCTGATTCCCTGCCTCTGATTCCCTGCATCTGATTGCCCGCCTCTGATTCTCCGCCTCTGATTCCCCGCCTCTGATTCCCCACGTCTGATTCCCCACTTCTGATTCCCTGCCTCTGATTCCCCGCCTCTGATTCCCCGCCTCTGATTCCCTACCTCTGATTCCCCACTTCTGATTCACCGCCTCTGATTCCCCGCCTCTGATTCCATGCCTCTGATTCCCCGCCTCTGATTCCCCGCCTCTAATTCCCCGCCTCTGATACCGCGCCTCTGATGCCCCGCATCTGATTCCCTGCATCTGATTCCCCGCCTCAGATTCCCCGCCTCTGATTTCCCGGCTCTGATTCTCCGCCTCTGATTCCCCGACTCTGATTCCCCGCCTCTGATTCCCCACCTATGTTTACCCGCCTCTGTTTACCCGCCTGTTTTCCCGCCTCTGGTTCCCCAACACAGATTCCCTGCCTCAGATTCCCTGCCTCTGATTCCCTGCCTCTGATTCCCTGCCTCTGATTCCCTGCATCTGATTGCCCGCCTCTGATTCCCTGCCTCTGATTCCCTGCATCTGATTGCCCGCCTCTGATTACCTGCCTCTGATTCCCCGCCTCTGATTCCCCACCTCTGATTCCCCACTTCTGATTCCCTGCCTCTGATTCCCCGCGTCTGATTCCCCGCCTCTGATTCTCCGCCTCTGTTTCCCCGCCTCTGATTCCCCGCCTCTGATTCCCCACCTCTGATTGCCCCGCCTCTGATTCGCTGATTCTGATTCCCCGCCTCTGATTCCCCACCTCTGATTCCGCACTTCTGATTCCACGCCTCTAATTCCCCGCCTCTGATTCCCCGCCTCTCATTCCCCGCCTCTCATTCCCCTCCTCTGATACCCCGCCTCTGATTCCCCACTTCTGATTCCCCGCATCTGATTCCCCGCCTCTGATTCCCCGCCTCTGATTCCCTGCTTCTGATTCCCCGCCTCTGATTCCGCGCCTCTGATTCCCCGCCTATGTTTACCCACCTCTGTTTACCCACCTGTTTCCCCGCCTCTGTTTCCCCACCTCAGATTCCCTGCCTCAGATTCCCCGCCTCTGATTCTCCGCCTCTGATTCCCCGCCTCTGATTCCCCACCTCTGATTACCCACTTCTGATTCCCCGCCTCTGATTCCCCGCCTCTGATTCCCCGCCTCTGATTCCCCGCCTCTGATTCCCCACCTCTGATTCACTGCCTCCCTTTCCGCTCAACTTTCCTGGCCTACTTTTCCCCACATATCTTTCCCCGCCTCTGATTTCCCGCCTCTGATTCCACGCCTCTGATTCCCCGCCTATGTTTACCCGCCTCTGTTTACACGCCTGTTTTCCCGCCTCTGATTCCGCACCACAGATTCCCTGCCTCAGATTCCCTGCCTCAGATTCCCTGCATCAGATTCCCTTCATTTGATTCCCTGCGTCTGATTCCCTGCCTCTGATTCCCTGCATCTGATTGCCCGCCTCTGATTCCCTGCCTCTGATTCCCCACCTCTGATTCCCCACTTCTGATTCCCCGCCTCTGATTCCCCGCCTCTGATTCCCCACCTCTGATTCACCGCCTCTGATCCCCGCCTCTGATTCCCCGCCTCTGATTCCCCACTTCTGATTGCCCGCCTCTGATTCCACGCCTCTGATTCCCCGCCTCTGATTCCCCACCTCTGATTCCCCACTTCTGATTCCCCACCTCTGATTCCCCGCCTCTGATTCCACGCCTCTGATTCCCCACCTCTGATTCCCCACTTCTGATTCCCCACCTCTGATTCTCCTCCTCTGATACCCTGCCTCTGATAACTTTTTACTGATTCCGTGCCTCAGATTCCCTGCCTCCGATTTCCTGCCTCAGATTCCCTGCCTCAGATTCCCTGCATCAGATTCCCTTCATCTGATTCCCTGCCTCTGATTCCCTGCCTCTGATTCCCCGCCTCTGATTCCCCACCTCTGTCTCTACGCCTCTATTTTGCCTGCACTCTTTCCCCTCCACTCTTTCTGTGCCTCTCTTTCCCTCCCTCAATTTCAACAACTCTGTTTGATCTGTTCTGTGTACCTAATTTTCAACACACAAGTTCCAACCACTATGTTTCGCCCATCTCTTTCGCTGCCTCTATTTATGCAGCTATGTATACCCGCTTCTGTTTACCCGCCTGTTTCCCCACATCTCTTTCCCCACCTCTGATTCCACGCCTCTGATTCCCCGCCTCTGATTCCCCGCCTCTGATTCCCCGCCTCTGATTCACCGCCTCCCTTTCCGCGCAACTTTCCTGGCCTACGTTTCCCCACATCTCTTTCCCCACCACTGATTCCACGCCTCAGATTCGCCGCCTCTGATTTCCCGCCTCTGATTCCCTGCCTCTGATTCCCTGCCTCTGATTCCCCACCTCTGATTCCCCCCTCTGATTCCCCGCCACTGATTCCCAGCCTCTGATTCCCCACCTCTGATTCCCCGCCTCTGATTCCCTGCCTCTCTTTCCCTGCCTCTATTTCCGTGCCTCTTTCTCTGCATCTCGTTTCCCACATCTCATTTCCCCCTTCTGATAACCCGCATCACATTCCCTGCCACAGATTCCCTGCCTCAGATTCCCTGCCTCAGATTCCCTGCATCAGATTCCCTTCATCTGATTCCCTGCCTCTGAATCCCCGCCTCTGATTCCCACCCTCTGATTCCCCACCTCTGACTCTCTGCCTCAGATTCCCTGCCTCTGATTCCCTGCCTCTGATTCCCTGCCTCTGATTTCCTGCATCTGATTGCCCGCCTCTGATTCTCCGCCTCTGATTCCCCGCCTCTGATTCCCCGCCTCTGATTCACCGCCTCTGATTCCCCGCCTCTGATTCCCCACCTCTGATTCCCTGCCTCTGATTACCTGCCTCTGATTCCCTGCCTCTGATTCCCGGCCTCTGAGTCCCCACCTCTGATTCCCCGTGTCCGATTCCGCACCCATGATTCACCACCTCTGTTGCTCTGCTTCTGATTTCCCGGCTCAGATTCACCGGCTCTGATTCCGCACCTCTGAATCCACGCCTCTCTTTCTGTGTCTCTGATTCCCCGCCTCTGATTCCACGCCTCTGATTACCCGCCTCTGATACCCTGCCTCTCTTTCCCTGCCTCTATTTCCGTGCCTCTTTCTCTGCATCTCGTTTCCCACATCTCATTTCCCCCTTCTGATAACCCGCATCAGATTCCCTGCCACAGATTTCCTGCCTCAGATACCCTGCCTCAGATTCCCTGCATCAGATTCCCTTCATCTGATTCCCTGCCTCTGATTCCCCGCGGCTGATTCCCTGCCTCTGATTCCCCGCCTCTGTTTACCCGACTGTTTCCCCGCCTCTGATTCACCACCTCATATTCGCCATCTCAGGTTCCCTGCCTCTGATTCCCTGCCTCTGATTCCCTGCATCTGATTCCCTGCCTCAGATTCCCCGCCTCTGATTCCCCGACTCTGATTCCCCGCCTCTGATTCCCCGCCTCTGATTCCGCGCCTCTGATTCCCCACCTATGTTTACCCGCCTCTGTTTACCCGCCTGTTTTCCCACCTCTGATTGCCCACCTCAGATTCCCTGCCTCAGATTCCCAGCCTAAGATTCCCTGCCTCTGATTCCCTGCCTCTGATTCCCTGCATCTGATTGCCCGCCTCTGATTACCTGCCTCTGATTCCCCGCCTCAGATTCCCCACCTCTGATTCCCCACTTCTGATTCCCCGCCTCTGATTCCCGCGTCTGATTCCCCGCCTCGAAATCACCGCCTCTGATTCCCCGCCTCTGATTCCCCTCCTCTGATTCCCCACCTATGATTGCCCGCCTCTGATTCCCTTATTCTGATTCCCCGCCTCTGATTCCCCACCTCTGATTCCCCACTTCTGATTCCCCGCCTCTGATTCCACACCTCTGATTGCACGCCTCTGATTCCCCGCCTCTGATTCCCCACTTCTGATTGCCCGCCTCTGATTCCACGCCTCTGATTCCCCGCCTCTGATTCCCCACCTCTGATTCCCCACTTCTGATTCCCCACCTCTGATTCCCCGCCTCTGATTCCACGCCTCTGATTCCCCACCTCTGATTCCCCACTTCTGATTCCCCACCTCTGATTCTCCGCCTCTGATACCCTGCCTCTGATAACTTTCTACTGATTCCGTGCCTCAGATTCCCTGCCTCCGATTTCCTGCCTCAGATTCCCTGCCTCAGATTCCCTGCATCAGATTCCCTTCATCTGATTCCCTGCCTCTGATTCCCCGCCTCTGATTCCCCGCCTCTGATTCCCCACCTCTGTCTCGACGCCTCTATTTTGCCTGCACTCTTTCCCCTCCACTCTTTCTGTGCCTCTCTTTCCCTCCCTCAATTTCAACAACTCTGTTTGATCTGTTCTGTGTACCTAATTTTCAACACACAAGTTCCAACCACTATGTTTCGCCCATCTCTTTCGCTGCCTCTATTTATGCAGCTATGTTTACCCGCTTCTGTTTACCCGCCTGTTTCCCCACATCTCTTTCCCCACCTCTGATTCCACGCCTCTGATTCCCCGCCTCTGATTCCCTGCCTCTGATTCCCCGCCTCTGATTCACCGCCTCCCTTTCCGCGCAACTTTCCTGGCCTACGTTTCCCCACATCTCTTTCCCCACCTCTGATTCCACGCCTCAGATTCGCCGCCTCTGATTTCCCGCCTCTGATTCCCTGCCTCTGATTCCCTGCCTCTGATTCCCCACCTCTGATTCCCCCCTCTGATTCCCCGCCGCTGATTCCCAGCCTCTGATTCCCCACCTCTGATTCCCCACCTATGATTGCCCGCCTCTGATTCCCTTATTCTGATTCCCCGCCTCTGATTCCCCACCTCTGATTCCCCACTTCTGATTCCCCGCCTCTGATTCCACACCTCTGATTGCACGCCTCTGATTCCCCGCCTCTGATTCCCCGCCTCTGATTCCCCGCCTCTGATTCCCCTCCTCTGATACCCCGCCTCTGATTCCCCACCTCTGATTCCCCGCATCTGATTCCCCGCCTCTGATTCCCCGCCTCTGATTCCCTGCCTCTGATTCCCCGCCTCTGATTCCGCGCCTCTGATTCCCCGCCTATGTTTACCCGCCTCTGTTTACCCACCTGTTTCCCCGCCTCTGATTCCCCACCTCACATTCCCTGCCTCAGATTCCCTGCCTCTGATTCCCTGCCTCTGATTCCCTGCATCTGATTGCCCGCCTCTGATTCTCCGCCTCTGATTCCCCGCCTCTGATTCCCCACGTCTGATTCCCCACTTCTGATTCCCTGCCTCTGATTCCCCGCCTCTGATTCCCCGCCTCTGATTCCCTACCTCTGATTCCCCACTTCTGATTCCCCGCCTCTGATTCCCCGCCTCTGATTCCATGCCTCTGATTCCCCGCCTCTGATTCCCCGCCTCTAAATCCCCACCTCTGATACCGCGCCTCTGATGCCCCGCATCTGATTCCCTGCATCTGATTCCCCGCCTCAGATTCCCCGCCTCTGATTTCCCGGCTCTGATTCTCCGCCTCTGATTCCCCGACTCTTTCCCCGCCTCTGATTCCCCACCTATGTTTACCCGCCTCTGTTTACCCGCCTGTTTTCCCGCCTCTGGTTCCCCAACACAGATTCCCTGCCTCAGATTCCCTGCCTCTGATTCCCTGCCTCTGATTCCCTGCCTCTGATTCCCTGCATCTGATTGCCCGCCTCTGATTCCCTGCCTCTGATTCCCTGCATCTGATTGCCCGCCTCTGATTACCTGCCTCTGATTCCCCGCCTCTGATTCCCCACCTCTGATTCCCCACTTCTGATTCCCCGCCTCTGATTCCCCGCATCTGATTCCCCGCCTCTGATTCTCCGCCTCTGTTTCCCCGCCTCTGATTCCCCGCCTCTGATTCCCCACCTCTGATTGCCCCGCCTCTGATTCGCTGATTCTGATTCCCCGCCTCTGATTCCCCACCTCTGATTCCCCACTTCTGATTCCACGCCTCTAATTCCCCGCCTCTGATTCCCCGCCTCTCATTCCCCGCCTCTCATTCCCCTCCTCTGATACCCCGCCTCTGATTCCCCACTTCTGATTCCCCGCATCTGATTCCCCGCCTCTGATTCCCCGCCTCTGATTCCCTGCTTCTGATTCCCCGCCTCTGATTCCGCGCCTCTGATTCCCCGCCTATGTTTACCCACCTCTGTTTACCCACCTGTTTCCCCGCCTCTGTTTCCCCACCACAGATTCCCTGCCTCAGATTCCCCGCCTCTGATTCTCCGCCTCTGATTCCCCGCCTCTGATTCCCCACCTCTGATTACCCACTTCTGATTCCCCGCCTCTGATTCCCCGCCTCTGATTCCCCGCCTCTGATTCCCCGCCTCTGATTCCCCACCTCTGATTCACTGCCTCCCTTTCCGCTCAACTTTCCTGGCCTACTTTTCCCCACATATCTTTCCCCGCCTCTGATTTCCCGCCTCTGATTCCACGCCTCTGATTCCCCGCCTATGTTTACCCGCCTCTGTTTACACGCCTGTTTTCCCGCCTCTGATTCCGCTCCACAGATTCCCTGCCTCAGATTCCCTGCCTCAGATTCCCTGCATCAGATTCCCTTAATTTGATTCCCTGCGTATGATTCCCTGCCTCTGATTCCCTGCATCTGATTGCCCGCCTCTGATTCCCTGCCTCTGATTCCCCACCTCTGATTCCCCACTTCTGATTCCCCGCCTCTGATTCCCCGCCTCTGATTCCCCGCCTCTGATTCACCGCCTCTGATCCCCGCCTCTGATTCCCCGCCTCTGATTCCCCACTTCTGATTGCCCGCCTCTGATTCCACGCCTCTGATTCCCCGCCTCTGATTCCCCACCTCTGATTCCCCACTTCTGATTCCCCACCTCTGATTCCCCGCCTCTGATTCCACGCCTCTGATTCCCCACCTCTGATTCCCCACTTCTGATTCCCCACCTCTGATTCTCCGCCTCTGATACCCTGCCTCTGATAACTTTTTACTGATTCCGTGCCTCAGATTCCCTGCCTCCGATTTCCTGCCTCAGATTCCCTGCCTCAGATTCCCTGCATCAGATTCCCTTCATCTGATTCCCTGCCTCTGATTCCCCGCCTCTGATTCCCCGCCTCTGATTCCCCACCTCTGTCTCTACGCCTCTATTTTGCCTGCACTCTTTCCCCTCCACTCTTTCTGTGCCTCTCTTTCCCTCCCTCAATTTCAACAACTCTGTTTGATCTGTTCTGTGTACCTAATTTTCAACACACAAGTTCCAACCACTATGTTTCGCCCATCTCTTTCGCTGCCTCTATTTATGCAGCTATGTTTACCCGCTTCTGTTTACCCGCCTGTTTCCCCACATCTCTTTCCCCACCTCTGATTCCACGCCTCTGATTCCCCGCCTCTGATTCCCCACCTCTGTTTCCCCGCCTCTGATTCACCGCCTCCCTTTCCGCGCAACTTTCCTGGCCTACGTTTCCCCACATCTCTTTCCCCACCTCTGATTCCACGCCTCAGATTCGCCGCCTCTGATTTCCCGCCTCTGATTCCCTGCCTCTGATTCCCTGCCTCTGATTCCCCACCTCTGATTCCCCCCTCTGATTCCCCGCCGCTGATTCCCAGCCTCTGATTCCCCACCTCTGATTCCCCGCCTCTGATTCCCTGCCTCTCTTTCCCTGCCTCTATTTCCGTGCCTCTTTCTCTGCATCTCGTTTCCCACATCTCATTTCCCCCTTCTGATAACCCGCATCACATTCCCTGCCACAGATTCCCTGCCTCAGATTCCCTGCCTCAGATTCCCTGCATCAGATTCCCTTCATCTGATTCCCTGCCTCTGAATCCCCGCCTCTGATTCCCCACCTCTGATTCCCCACCTCTGACTCTCTGCCTCAGATTCCCTGCCTCTGATTCCCTGCCTCTGATTCCCTGCCTCTGATTTCCTGCATCTGATTGCCCGCCTCTGATTCTCCGCCTCTGATTCCCCGCCTCTGATTCCCCGCCTCTGATTCACCGCCTCTGATTCCCCGCCTCTGATTCCCCACCTCTGATTCCCTGCCTCTGATAACCTGCCTCTGATTCCCTGCCTCTGATTCCCGGCCTCTGAGTCCCCACCTCTGATTCCCCGTGTCCGATTCCGCACCCATGATTCACCACCTCTGTTGCTCTGCTTCTGATTTCCCGGCTCAGATTCACCGGCTCTGATTCCGCACCTCTGAATCCACGCCTCTCTTTCTGTGTCTCTGATTCCCCGCCTCTGATTCCACGCCTCTGATTACCCGCCTCTGATACCCTGCCTCTCTTTCCCTGCCTCTATTTCCGTGCCTCTTTCTCTGCATCTCGTTTCCCACATCTCATTTCCCCCTTCTGATAACCCGCATCAGATTCCCTGCCACAGATTTCCTGCCTCAGATACCCTGCCTCAGATTCCCTGCATCAGATTCCCTTCATCTGATTCCCTGCCTCTGATTCCCCGCGGCTGATTCCCTGCCTCTGATTCCCCGCCTCTGTTTACCCGACTGTTTCCCCGCCTCTGATTCACCACCTCATATTCGCCATCTCAGGTTCCCTGCCTCTGATTCCCTGCCTCTGATTCCCTGCATCTGATTCCCTGCCTCAGATTCCCCGCCTCTGATTCCCCGACTCTGATTCCCCGCCTCTGATTCCCCGCCTCTGATTCCGCGCCTCTGATTCCCCGCCTATGTTTACCCGCCTCTGTTTACCCGCCTGTTTTCCCACCTCTGATTGCCCACCTCAGATTCCCTGCCTCAGATTCCCAGCCTCAGATTCCCTGCCTCTGATTCCCTGCCTCTGATTCCCTGCATCTGATTGCCCGCCTCTGATTACCTGCCTCTGATTCCCCGCCTCAGATTCCCCACCTCTGATTCCCCACTTCTGATTCCCCGCCTCTGATTCCCGCGTCTGATTCCCCGCCTCGAAATCACCGCCTCTGATTCCCCGCCTCTGATTCCCCTCCTCTGATTCCCCACCTATGATTGCCTGCCTCTGATTCCCTTATTCTGATTCCCCGCCTCTGATTCCCCACCTCTGATTCCCCACTTCTGATTCCCCGCCTCTGATTCCACACCTCTGATTGCACGCCTCTGATTCCCCGCCTCTGATTCCCCGCCTCTGATTCCCCGCCTCTGATTCCCCTCCTCTGATACCCCGCCTCTGATTCCCCACCTCTGATTCCCCGCATCTGATTCCCCGCCTCTGATTCCCCGCCTCTGATTCCCTGCCTCTGATTCCCCGCCTCTGATTCCGCGCCACTGATTCCCCGCCTATGTTTACCCGCCTCTGTTTACCCACCTGTTTCCCCGCCTCTGATTCCCCACCTCACATTCCCTGCCTCAGATTCCCTGCCTCTGATTCCCTGCCTCTGATTCCCTGCATCTGATTGCCCGCCTCTGATTCTCCGCCTCTGATTCCCCGCCTCTGATTCCCCACGTCTGATTCCCCACTTCTGATTCCCTGCCTCTGATTCCCCGCCTCTGGTTCCCCGCCTCTGATTCCCTACCTCTGATTCCCCACTTCTGATTCCCCGCCTCTGATTCCCCGCCTCTGATTCCATGCCTCTGATTCCCCGCCTCTGATTCCCCGCCTCTAATTCCCCGCCTCTGATACCGCGCCTCTGATGCCCCGCATCTGATTCCCTGCATCTGATTCCCCGCCTCAGATTCCCCGCCTCTGATTTCCCGGCTCTGATTCTCCGCCTCTGATTCCCCGACTCTGATTCCCCGCCTCTGATTCCCCACCTATGTTTACCCGCCTCTGTTTACCCGCCTGTTTTCCCGCCTCTGGTTCCCCAACACAGATTCCCTGCCTCAGATTCCCTGCCTCTGATTCCCTGCCTCTGATTCCCTGCCTCTGATTCCCTGCATCTGATTGCCCGCCTCTGATTCCCTGCCTCTGATTCCCTGCATCTGATTGCCCGCCTCTGATTACCTGCCTCTGATTCCCCGCCTCTGATTCCCCACCTCTGATTCCCCACTTCTGATTCCCCGCCTCTGATTCCCCGCGTCTGATTCCCCGCCTCTGATTCACCGCCTCTGTTTCCCCGCCTCTGATTCCCCGCCTCTGATTCCCCACCTCTGATTGCCCCGCCTCTGATTCGCTGATTCTGATTCCCCGCCTCTGATTCCCCACCTCTGATTCCCCACTTCTGATTCCCCGCCTCTGATTCCCCGCCTCTGATTCCACGCCTCTAATTCCCCGCCTCTGATTCCCCGCCTCTCATTCCCCGCCTCTCATTCCCCTCCTCTGATACCCCGCCTCTGATTCCCCACTTCTGATTCCCCGCATCTGATTCCCCGCCTCTGATTCCCCGCCTCTGATTCCCTGCTTCTGATTCCCCGCCTCTGATTCCGCGCCTCTGATTCCCCGCCTATGTTTACCCACCTCTGTTTACCCACCTGTTTCCCCGCCTCTGTTTCCCCACCTCAGATTCCCGGCCTCAGATTCCCCGCCTCTGATTCTCCGCCTCTGATTCCCCGCCTCTGATTCCCCACCTCTGATTACCCACTTCTGATTCCCCGCCTCTGATTCCCCGCCTCTGATTCCCCGCCTCTGATTCCCCGCCTCTGATTCCCCACCTCTGATTCACTGCCTCCCTTTCCGCTCAACTTTCCTGGCCTACTTTTCCCCACATATCTTTCCCCGCCTCTGATTTCCCGCCTCTGATTCCACGCCTCTGATTCCCCGCCTATGTTTACCCGCCTCTGTTTACACGCCTGTTTTCCCGCCTCTGATTCCGCACCACAGATTCCCTGCCTCAGATTCCCTGCCTCAGATTCCCTGCATCAGATTCCCTTCATTTGATTCCCTGCGTCTGATTCCCTGCCTCTGATTCCCTGCATCTGATTGCCCGCCTCTGATTCCCTGCCTCTGATTCCCCACCTCTGATTCCCCACTTCTGATTCCCCGCCTCTGATTCCCCGCCTCTGATTCCCCGCCTCTGATTCATCACCTCTGATCCCCGCCTCTGATTCCCCGCCTCTGATTCCCCACTTCTGATTGCCCGCCTCTGATTCCACGCCTCTGATTCCCCGCCTCTGATTCCCCACCTCTGATTCCCCACTTCTCATTCCCCACCTCTGATTCCCCGCCTCTGATTCCACGCCTCTGATTCCCCACCTCTGATTCCCCACTTCTGATTCCCCACCTCTGATTCTCCGCCTCTGATACCCTGCCTCTGATAACTTTTTACTGATTCCGTGCCTCAGATTCCCTGCCTCCGATTTCCTGCCTCAGATTCCCTGCCTCAGATTCCCTGCATCAGATTCCCTTCATCTGATTCCCTGCCTCTGATTCCCCGCCTCTGATTCCCCGCCTCTGATTCCCCACCTCTGTCTCTACGCCTCTATTTTGCCTGCACTCTTTCCCCTCCACTCTTTCTGTGCCTCTCTTTCCCTCCCTCAATTTCAACAACTCTGTTTGATCTGTTCTGTGTACCTAATTTTCAACACACAAGTTCCAACCACTATGTTTCGCCCATCTCTTTCGCTGCCTCTATTTATGCAGCTATGTTTACCCGCTTCTGTTTACCCGCCTGTTTCCCCACATCTCTTTCCCCACCTCTGATTCCACGCCTCTGATTCCCCGCCTCTGATTCCCCGCCTCTGATTCCCCGCCTCTGATTCACCGCCTCCCTTTCCGCGCAACTTTCCTGGCCTACGTTTCCCCACATCTCTTTCCCCACCTCTGATTCCACGCCTCAGATTCGCCGCCTCTGATTTCCCGCCTCTGATTCCCTGCCTCTGATTCCCTGCCTCTGATTCCCCACCTCTGATTCCCCCCTCTGATTCCCCGCCGCTGATTCCCAGCCTCTGATTCCCCACCTCTGATTCCCCGCCTCTGATTCCCTGCCTCTCTTTCCCTGCCTCTATTTCCGTGCCTCTTTCTCTGCATCTCGTATCCCACATCTCATTTCCCCCTTCTGATAACCCGCATCACATTCCCTGCCACAGATTCCCTGCCTATGTTTACCCGCCTCTGTTTACCCACCTGTTTCCCCGCCTCTGATTCCCCACCTCACATTCCCTGCCTCAGATTCCCTGCCTCTGATTCCCTGCCTCTGATTCCCTGCATCTGATTGCCCGCCTCTGATTCTCCGCCTCTGATTCCCCGCCTCTGATTCCCCACGTCTGATTCCCCACTTCTGATTCCCTGCCTCTGATTCCCCGCCTCTGATTCCCCGCCTCTGATTCCCTACCTCTGATTCCCCACTTCTGATTCCCCGCCTCTGATTCCCCGCCTCTGATTCCATGCCTCTGATTCCCCGCCTCTGATTCCCCGCCTCTAATTCCCCGCCTCTGATACCGCGCCTCTGATGCCCCGCATCTGATTCCCTGCATCTGATTCCCCGCCTCAGATTCCCCGCCTCTGATTTCCTGGCTCTGATTCTCCGCCTCTGATTCCCCGACTCTGATTCCCCGCCTCTGATTCCCCACCTATGTTTACCCGCCTCTGTTTACCCGCCTGTTTTCCCGCCTCTGGTTCCCCAACACAGATTCCCTGCCTCAGATTCCCTGCCTCTGATTCCCTGCCTCTGATTCCCTGCCTCTGATTCCCTGCATCTGATTGCCCGCCTCTGATTCCCTGCCTCTGATTCCCTGCATCTGATTGCCCGCCTCTGATTACCTGCCTCTGATTCCCCGCCTCTGATTCCCCACCTCTGATTCCCCACTTCTGATTCCCCGCCTCTGATTCCCCGCGTCTGATTCCCCGCCTCTGATTCACCGCCTCTGTTTCCCCGCCTCTGATTCCCCGCCTCTGATTCCCCACCTCTGATTGCCCCGCCTCTGATTCGCTGATTCTGATTCCCCGCCTCTGATTCCCCACCTCTGATTCCCCACTTCTGATTCCCCGCCTCTGATTCCCCGCCTCTGATTCCACGCCTCTAATTCCCCGCCTCTGATTCCCCGCCTCTCATTCCCCGCCTCTCATTCCCCTCCTCTGATACCCCGCCTCTGATTCCCCACTTCTGATTCCCCGCATCTGATTCCCCGCCTCTGATTCCCCGCCTCTGATTCCCTGCTTCTTATTCCCCGCCTCTGATTCCGCGCCTCTGATTCCCCGCCTATGTTTACCCACCTCTGTTTACCCACCTGTTTCCCCGCCTCTGTTTCCCCACCTCAGATTCCCGGCCTCAGATTCCCCGCCTCTGATTCTCCGCCTCTGATTCCCCGCCTCTGATTCCCCACCTCTGATTACCCACTTCTGATTCCCCGCCTCTGATTCCCCGCCTCTGATTCCCCGCCTCTGATTCCCCGCCTCTGATTCCCCACCTCTGATTCACTGCCTCCCTTTCCGCTCAACTTTCCTGGCCTACTTTTCCCCACATATCTTTCCCCGCCTCTGATTTCCCGCCTCTGATTCCACGCCTCTGATTCCCCGACTATGTTTACCCGCCTCTGTTTACACGCCTGTTTTCCCGCCTCTGATTCCGCACCACAGATTCCCTGCCTCAGATTCCCTGCCTCAGATTCCCTGCATCAGATTCCCTTAATTTGATTCCCTGCGTATGATTCCCTGCCTCTGATTCCCTGCATCTGATTGCCCGCCTCTGATTCCCTGCCTCTGATTCCCCACCTCTGATTCCCCACTTCTGATTCCCCGCCTCTGATTCCCCGCCTCTGATTCCCCGCCTCTGATTCACCACCTCTGATCCCCGCCTCTGATTCCCCGCCTCTGATTCCCCACTTCTGATTGCCCGCCTCTGATTCCACGCCTCTGATTCCCCGCCTCTGATTCCCCACCTCTGATTCCCCACTTCTGATTCCCCACCTCTGATTCCCCGCCTCTGATTCCACGCCTCTGATTCCCCACCTCTGATTCCCCACTTCTGATTCCCCACCTCTGATTCTCCGCCTCTGATACCCTGCCTCTGATAACTTTTTACTGATTCCGTGCCTCAGATTCCCTGCCTCCGATTTCCTGCCTCAGATTCCCTGCCTCAGATTCCCTGCATCAGATTCCCTTCATCTGATTCCCTGCCTCTGATTCCCCGCCTCTGATTCCCCGCCTCTGATTCCCCACCTCTGTCTCTACGCCTCTATTTTGCCTGCACTCTTTCCCCTCCACTCTTTCTGTGCCTCTCTTTCCCTCCCTCAATTTCAACAACTCTGTTTGATCTGTTCTGTGTACCTAATTTTCAACACACAAGTTCCAACCACTATGTTTCGCCCATCTCTTTCGCTGCCTCTATTTATGCAGCTATGTTTACCCGCTTCTGTTTACCCGCCTGTTTCCCCACATCTCTTTCCCCACCTCTGATTCCACGCCTCTGATTCCCCGCCTCTGATTCCCCGCCTCTGATTCCCCGCCTCTGATTCACCGCCTCCCTTTCCGCGCAACTTTCCTGGCCTACGTTTCCCCACATCTCTTTCCCCACCTCTGATTCCACGCCTCAGATTCGCCGCCTCTGATTTCCCGCCTCTGATTCCCTGCCTCTGATTCCCTGCCTCTGATTCCCCACCTCTGATTCCCCCCTCTGATTCCCCGCCGCTGATTCCCAGCCTCTGATTCCCCACCTCTGATTCCCCGCCTCTGATTCCCTGCCTCTCTTTCCCTGCCTCTATTTCCGTGCCTCTTTCTCTGCATCTCGTATCCCACATCTCATTTCCCCCTTCTGATAACCCGCATCACATTCCCTGCCACAGATTCCCTGCCTCAGATTCCCTGCCTCAGATTCCCTGCATCAGATTCCCTTCATCTGATTCCCTGCCTCTGAATCCCCGCCTCTGATTCCCCACCTCTGACTCTCTGCCTCAGATTCCCTGCCTCTGATTCCCTGCCTCTGATTCCCTGCCTCTGATTTCCTGCATCTGATTGCCCGCCTCTGATTCTCCGCCTCTGATTCCCCGCCTCTGATTCCCCGCCTCTGATTCACCGCCTCTGATTCCCCGCCTCTGATTCCCCACCTCTGATTCCCTGCCTCTGATAACCTGCCTCTGATTCCCTGCCTCTGATTCCCGGCCTCTGAGTCCCCACCTCTGATTCCCCGTGTCCGATTCCGCACCCATGATTCACCACCTCTGTTGCTCTGCTTCTGATTTCCCGGCTCAGATTCACCGGCTCTGATTCCGCACCTCTGAATCCACGCCTCTCTTTCTGTGTCTCTGATTCCCCGCCTCTGATTCCACGCCTCTGATTACCCGCCTCTGATACCCTGCCTCTCTTTCCCTGCCTCTATTTCCGTGCCTCTTTCTCTGCATCTCTTTTCCCACATCTCATTTCCCCCTTCTGATAACCCGCATCAGATTCCCTGCCACAGATTTCCTGCCTCAGATACCCTGCCTCAGATTCCCTGCATCAGATTCCCTTCATCTGATTCCCTGCCTCTGATTCCCCGCGGCTGATTCCCTGCCTCTGATTCCCCGCCTCTGTTTACCCGCCTCTGATTCCCCACCTCTGATTCCCCGCCTCTGATTCCCTGCCTCTCTTTCCCTGCCTATATTTCCGTGCCTCTTTCTCTGCATCTCGTTTCCCACATCTCATTTCCCCCTTCTGATAACCCGCATCAGTTTCCCTGCCACAGATTCCCTGCCTCAGATTCCCTGCCTCAGATTCCCTGCATCAGATTCCCTTCATCTGATTCCCTGCCTCTGATTCCCCGCCTCTGATTCCCCACCTCAGATTCCCTGCCTCTGATTCCCTGCCTCTGATTCCCTGCCTCTGATTTCCTGCATCTGATTGTCCACCTCTGATTCTCCGCCTCAGATTCCCCACCTCTGATTCCCCGCCTCTGATTCCCCGCCTCTGATTCCCCGCCTCTGATTCCCTACCTCTGATTCCCTGCCTCTGATAACCTGCCTCTGATTCCCTGCCTCTGATTCCTGGCCTCTGAGTCCCCACCTCTTATTCCCCGTGTCCGATTCCGCACCCATGTTTCACCACCTCTGTTGCTCTGCTTCTGATTCACCAGCTCTGATTCCGCACCTCTGATTCCACGCCTCTCTTTCTGTGTCTCTGAATCCCCGCCTCTGATTCCACGCCTCTGATTACACGCCCCTGATACCCTGCCTCTCTTTCCCTGCCTCTATTTCCGTGCCTCTTTCTCTGCATCTCGTTTCCCACATCTCATTTCCCCCTTCTGATAACCCGCATCAGATTCCATGCCACAGATTCCCTGCCTCAGATACCCTGCCTCAGATTCCCTGCATCAGATTCCCTTCATCTGATTCCCTGCCTCTGATTCCCCGTGGCTGATTCCCTGCATCAGATTCCCCGCCTCTGTTTACCCGCCTGTTTCCCCGCCTCTGATTCACCACCTCATATTCGCCACCTCAGGTTCCCTGCCTCTGATTCCCTGCCTCTGATTCCCTGCATCTGATTGCCCGCCTCTGATACCCTGCCTCTTATTCCCCGCCTCTGATTCCCCGCCTCTGATTCCCCGCCTCTGATTTCCCACCTCTGATTCCCCACTTCCGATTCCCCGCCTCTGATTCCCCGTCTCTGATTCCACGCCTCTGATTCCCCGCCTCTGATTCCACGCCTCTGATTCCCCACCTCTGATTCCCCACTTCTGATTCCCCACCTCTGATTCTCCGCCTCTGATACCCTGCCTCTGATAACTTTTTACTGATTCCGTGCCTCAGATTCCCTGCCTCCGATTTCCTGCCTCAGATTCCCTGCCTCAGATTCCCTGCATCAGATTCCCTTCATCTGATTCCCTGCCTCTGATTCCCCGCCTCTGATTCCCCGCCTCTGATTCCCCACCTCTGTCTCTACGCCTCTATTTTGCCTGCACTCTTTCCCCTCCACTCTTTCTGTGCCTCTCTTTCCCTCCCTCAATTTCAACAACTCTGTTTGATCTGTTCTGTGTACCTAATTTTCAACACACAAGTTCCAACCACTATGTTTCGCCCATCTCTTTCGCTGCCTCTATTTATGCAGCTATGTTTACCCGCTTCTGTTTACCCGCCTGTTTCCCCACATCTCTTTCCCCACCTCTGATTCCACGCCTCTGATTCCCCGCCTCTGATTCCCCGCCTCTGATTCCCCGCCTCTGATTCACCGCCTCCCTTTCCGCGCAACTTTCCTGGCCTACGTTTCCCCACATCTCTTTCCCCACCTCTGATTCCACGCCTCAGATTCGCCGCCTCTGATTTCCCGCCTCTGATTCCCTGCCTCTGATTCCCTGCCTCTGATTCCCCACCTCTGATTCCCCCCTCTGATTCCCCGCCGCTGATTCCCAGCCTCTGATTCCCCACCTCTGATTCCCCGCCTCTGATTCCCTGCCTCTCTTTCCCTGCCTCTATTTCCGTGCCTCTTTCTCTGCATCTCGTATCCCACATCTCATTTCCCCCTTCTGATAACCCGCATCACATTCCCTGCCACAGATTCCCTGCCTCAGATTCCCTGCCTCAGATTCCCTGCATCAGATTCCCTTCATCTGATTCCCTGCCTCTGAATCCCCGCCTCTGATTCCCCACCTCTGACTCTCTGCCTCAGATTCCCTGCCTCTGATTCCCTGCCTCTGATTCCCTGCCTCTGATTTCCTGCATCTGATTGCCCGCCTCTGATTCTCCGCCTCTGATTCCCCGCCTCTGATTCCCCGCCTCTGATTCACCGCCTCTGATTCCCCGCCTCTGATTCCCCACCTCTGATTCCCTGCCTCTGATAACCTGCCTCTGATTCCCTGCCTCTGATTCCCGGCCTCTGAGTCCCCACCTCTGATTCCCCGTGTCCGATTCCGCACCCATGATTCACCACCTCTGTTGCTCTGCTTCTGATTTCCCGGCTCAGATTCACCGGCTCTGATTCCGCACCTCTGAATCCACGCCTCTCTTTCTGTGTCTCTGATTCCCCGCCTCTGATTCCACGCCTCTGATTACCCGCCTCTGATACCCTGCCTCTCTTTCCCTGCCTCTATTTCCGTGCCTCTTTCTCTGCATCTCTTTTCCCACATCTCATTTCCCCCTTCTGATAACCCGCATCAGATTCCCTGCCACAGATTTCCTGCCTCAGATACCCTGCCTCAGATTCCCTGCATCAGATTCCCTTCATCTGATTCCCTGCCTCTGATTCCCCGCGGCTGATTCCCTGCCTCTGATTCCCCACCTCTGATTCCCCGCCTCTGATTCCCTGCCTCTCTTTCCCTGCCTATATTTCCGTGCCTCTTTCTCTGCATCTCGTTTCCCACATCTCATTTCCCCCTTCTGATAACCCGCATCAGTTTCCCTGCCACAGATTCCCTGCCTCAGATTCCCTGCCTCAGATTCCCTGCATCAGATTCCCTTCATCTGATTCCCTGCCTCTGATTCCCCGCCTCTGATTCCCCACCTCAGATTCCCTGCCTCTGATTCCCTGCCTCTGATTCCCTGCCTCTGATTTCCTGCATCTGATTGTCCACCTCTGATTCTCCGCCTCAGATTCCCCACCTCTGATTCCCCGCCTCTGATTCCCCGCCTCTGATTCCCCGCCTCTGATTCCCTACCTCTGATTCCCTGCCTCTGATAACCTGCCTCTGATTCCCTGCCTCTGATTCCTGGCCTCTGAGTCCCCACCTCTTATTCCCCGTGTCCGATTCCGCACCCATGTTTCACCACCTCTGTTGCTCTGCTTCTGATTCACCAGCTCTGATTCCGCACCTCTGATTCCACGCCTCTCTTTCTGTGTCTCTGAATCCCCGCCTCTGATTCCACGCCTCTGATTACACGCCCCTGATACCCTGCCTCTCTTTCCCTGCCTCTATTTCCGTGCCTCTTTCTCTGCATCTCGTTTCCCACATCTCATTTCCCCCTTCTGATAACCCGCATCAGATTCCATGCCACAGATTCCCTGCCTCAGATACCCTGCCTCAGATTCCCTGCATCAGATTCCCTTCATCTGATTCCCTGCCTCTGATTCCCCGTGGCTGATTCCCTGCATCAGATTCCCCGCCTCTGTTTACCCGCCTGTTTCCCCGCCTCTGATTCACCACCTCATATTCGCCACCTCAGGTTCCCTGCCTCTGATTCCCTGCCTCTGATTCCCTGCATCTGATTGCCCGCCTCTGATACCCTGCCTCTTATTCCCCGCCTCTGATTCCCCGCCTCTGATTCCCCGCCTCTGATTTCCCACCTCTGATTCCCCACTTCCGATTCCCCGCCTCTGATTCCCCGTCTCTGATTCCACGCCTCTGATTCCCCGCCTCTGATTCCGCGCATCTGATTCCCTACCTCTGATACCCCGCCTATGTTTACCCGCCTCTGTTTACCCGCCTGTTTTCCCGCCTCTGATTGCCCACCTCAGATTCCCTGCCTCAGATTCCCTGCCTCTGATTCCCTGCCTCTGATTCCCTGCATCTGATTGCCCGCCACTGATTACCTGCCTCTGATTCCCCGCCTCTGATTCCCCACCTCTGATTCCCCACTTCTGATTCCCCGCCTCTGATTTCCCGCGTCTGATTCCCCGCCTCTGATTCACCGCCTCTGATTCCCCGCCTCTGATTCCCCGCCTCTGATTCCCCACCTCTGATTGCCCCGCATCTGATTCGCTGATTCTGATTCCCCGCCTCTGATTCCCCACCTCTGATTCCCCACTTCTGATTCCCCGCCTCTGATTCCCCGCCTCTGATTCCACGCCTCTGATTCCCCACCTCTAAATCCCCGCCTCTGATTCCCCGCCTCTGATTCCCCTCCTCTGATACCCCGCCTCTGATTCCCCACCTCTGATTCCCCGCATCTGAATCCCCGCCTCTGATTCCCCGCCTCTGATTCCCTGCCTCTGATTCCCCGCCTCTGATTCCGCGCCTCTGATTCCCCGCCTATGTTTACCCGCCTCTGTTTACCCACCTGTTTCCCCGCCTCTGATTCCCCACCTCACATTCCCTGCCTCAGATTCCCTGCCTCTGATTCCCTGCCTCTGATTCCCTGCCTCTGATTCCCTGCATCTGATTGCCCGCCTCTGATTCTCCGCCTCTGATTCCCCGCCTCTGATTCCCCACCTCTGATTCCCCACTTCTGATTCCCTGCCTCTGATTCCCCGCCTCTGATTCCCCGCCTCTGATTCCCTACCTCTGATTCCCCACTTCTGATTCCCCGCCTCTGATTCCCCGCCTCTGATTCCCCGCCTCTGATTCCCCGCCTCTGATTCCCCGCCTCTGATTCCCCGTCTATGTTTACCCACCTCTGTTTACCCGCCTGTTTCCCCGCCTCTGATTCCCCACCTCAGATTCCCTACCTCAGATTCCCTGCCTCTGATTCCCTGCTCTGATTCCCTGCCTCTGATTCCCTGCATCTGATTGCCCATCTCTGATTCTCCGCCTCTGATTCCCCGCCTCTGATTCCCCACCTCTGATTCCCCGCTTCTGATTCCCCGCCTCTAATTCCCCGCCTCTGATTCCCCGCCTCTGATTCCCCGCCTCTGATTCCCCACCTCTGATTCACTGCCTCCCTTTCCGCTCAACTTTCCTGGCCTACGTTTCCCCACATATATTTCCCCGCCTCTGATTCCCTGCCTCTGATTCCCCGCCTCTGATTCCCCGCCTCTGATTCCCCACCTCTGTCTCTACGCCTCTGTTTTGCCTGCACTCTTTCCCCTCCACTCTTTCCGTGCCTCTCTTTCCCTCCCTCAATTTCAACAACTCTGTTTGATCTGTTCTGTGTACCTCATTTTCAACATACAAGTTCCAACCACTATGTTTCGCCCATCTCTTTCGCCGCCTCTATTTATGCTCCTATGTTTACCCGCTTCTGTTTACCCGCCTGTTTCCCCACATCTCTTTTCCCACCTCTGATTTCACGCCTCTGATTCGCCGCCTCTGATTGCCCCCCTCTGATTCCCTGCCTCTGATTCCCCGCCTCTGATTCCCCGCCTCTGATTCCCCGCCTCTGATTCCCCGCCTCTGATTCCCCGCCTCTGATTCCCCGCCTCTGATTCCCTGCCTCTTATTCCCCGCCTCTGATTCCCTGCCTCTGATAACCTGCCTCTGATTCCCTGCCTCTGATTCCTGGCCTCTGAGTCCCCACCTCTTATTCCCCGTGTCCGATTCCGCACCCATGTTTCACCACCTCTGTTGCTCTGCTTCTGATTCACCAGCTCTGATTCCGCACCTCTGATTCCACGCCTCTCTTTCTGTGTCTCTGAATCCCCGCCTCTGATTCCACGCCTCTGATTACACGCCCCTGATATCCTGCCTCTCTTTCCCTGCCTCTATTTCCGTGCCTCTTTCTCTGCATCTCGTTTCCCACATCTCATTTCCCCCTTCTGATAACCCGCATCAGATTCCATGCCACAGATTCCCTGCCTCAGATACCCTGCCTCAGATTCCCTGCATCAGATTCCCTTCATCTGATTCCCTGCCTCTGATTCCCCGTGGCTGATTCCCTGCATCAGATTCCCCGCCTCTGTTTACCCGCCTGTTTCCCCGCCTCTGATTCACCACCTCATATTCGCCACCTCAGGTTCCCTGCCTCTGATTCCCTGCCTCTGATTCCCTGCATCTGATTGCCCGCCTCTGATACCCTGCCTCTTATTCCCCGCCTCTGATTCCCCGCCTCTGATTCCCCGCCTCTGATTTCCCACCTCTGATTCCCCACTTCCGATTCCCCGCCTCTGATTCCCCGTCTCTGATTCCACGCCTCTGTTTCCCCGCCTCTGATTCACCGCCTCCCTTTCCGCGCAACTTTCCTGGCCTACGTTTCCCCACATCTCTTTCCCCACCTCTGATTCCACGCCTCAGATTCGCCGCCTCTGATTTCCCGCCTCTGATTCCCTGCCTCTGATTCCCTGCCTCTGATTCCCCACCTCTGATTCCCCCCTCTGATTCCCCGCCGCTGATTCCCAGCCTCTGATTCCCCACCTCTGATTCCCCGCCTCTGATTCCCTGCCTCTCTTTCCCTGCCTCTATTTCCGTGCCTCTTTCTCTGCATCTCGTTTCCCACATCTCATTTCCCCCTTCTGATAACCCGCATCACATTCCCTGCCACAGATTCCCTGCCTCAGATTCCCTGCCTCAGATTCCCTGCATCAGATTCCCTTCATCTGATTCCCTGCCTCTGAATCCCCGCCTCTGATTCCCCACCTCTGATTCCCCACCTCTGACTCTCTGCCTCAGATTCCCTGCCTCTGATTCCCTGCCTCTGATTCCCTGCCTCTGATTTCCTGCATCTGATTGCCCGCCTCTGATTCTCCGCCTCTGATTCCCCGCCTCTGATTCCCCGCCTCTGATTCACCGCCTCTGATTCCCCGCCTCTGATTCCCCACCTCTGATTCCCTGCCTCTGATAACCTGCCTCTGATTCCCTGCCTCTGATTCCCGGCCTCTGAGTCCCCACCTCTGATTCCCCGTGTCCGATTCCGCACCCATGATTCACCACCTCTGTTGCTCTGCTTCTGATTTCCCGGCTCAGATTCACCGGCTCTGATTCCGCACCTCTGAATCCACGCCTCTCTTTCTGTGTCTCTGATTCCCCGCCTCTGATTCCACGCCTCTGATTACCCGCCTCTGATACCCTGCCTCTCTTTCCCTGCCTCTATTTCCGTGCCTCTTTCTCTGCATCTCGTTTCCCACATCTCATTTCCCCCTTCTGATAACCCGCATCAGATTCCCTGCCACAGATTTCCTGCCTCAGATACCCTGCCTCAGATTCCCTGCATCAGATTCCCTTCATCTGATTCCCTGCCTCTGATTCCCCGCGGCTGATTCCCTGCCTCTGATTCCCCGCCTCTGTTTACCCGACTGTTTCCCCGCCTCTGATTCACCACCTCATATTCGCCAACTCAGGTTCCCTGCCTCTGATTCCCTGCCTCTGATTCCCTGCATCTGATTCCCTGCCTCAGATTCCCCGCCTCTGATTCCCCGACTCTGATTCCCCGCCTCTGATTCCCCGCCTCTGATTCCGCGCCTCTGATTCCCCGCCTATGTTTACCCGCCTCTGTTTACCCGCCTGTTTTCCCACCTCTGATTGCCCACCTCAGATTCCCTGCCTCAGATTCCCAGCCTCAGATTCCCTGCCTCTGATTCCCTGCCTCTGATTCCCTGCATCTGATTGCCCGCCTCTGATTACCTGCCTCTGATTCCCCGCCTCAGATTCCCCACCTCTGATTCCCCACTTCTGATTCCCCGCCTCTGATTCCCGCGTCTGATTCCCCGCCTCGAAATCACCGCCTCTGATTCCCCGCCTCTGATTCCCCTCCTCTGATTCCCCACCTATGATTGCCCGCCTCTGATTCCCTTATTCTGATTCCCCGCCTCTGATTCCCCACCTCTGATTCCCCACTTCTGATTCCCCGCCTCTGATTCCACACCTCTGATTGCACGCCTCTGATTCCCCGCCTCTGATTCCCCGCCTCTGATTCCCCGCCTCTGATTCCCCTCCTCTGATACCCCGCCTCTGATTCCCCACCTCTGATTCCCCGCATCTGATTCCCCGCCTCTGATTCCCCGCCTCTGATTCCCTGCCTCTGATTCCCCGCCTCTGATTCCGCGCCACTGATTCCCCGCCTATGTTTACCCGCCTCTGTTTACCCACCTGTTTCCCCGCCTCTGATTCCCCACCTCACATTCCCTGCCTCAGATTCCCTGCCTCTGATTCCCTGCCTCTGATTCCCTGCATCTGATTGCCCGCCTCTGATTCTCCGCCTCTGATTCCCCGCCTCTGATTCCCCACGTCTGATTCCCCACTTCTGATTCCCTGCCTCTGATTCCCCGCCTCTGGTTCCCCGCCTCTGATTCCCTACCTCTGATTCCCCACTTCTGATTCCCCGCCTCTGATTCCCCGCCTCTGATTCCATGCCTCTGATTCCCCGCCTCTGATTCCCCGCCTCTAATTCCCCGCCTCTGATACCGCGCCTCTGATGCCCCGCATCTGATTCCCTGCATCTGATTCCCCGCCTCAGATTCCCCGCCTCTGATTTCCCGGCTCTGATTCTCCGCCTCTGATTCCCCGACTCTGATTCCCCGCCTCTGATTCCCCACCTATGTTTACCCGCCTCTGTTTACCCGCCTGTTTTCCCGCCTCTGGTTCCCCAACACAGATTCCCTGCCTCAGATTCCCTGCCTCTGATTCCCTGCCTCTGATTCCCTGCCTCTGATTCCCTGCATCTGATTGCCCGCCTCTGATTCCCTGCCTCTGATTCCCTGCATCTGATTGCCCGCCTCTGATTACCTGCCTCTGATTCCCCGCCTCTGATTCCCCACCTCTGATTCCCCACTTCTGATTCCCCGCCTCTGATTCCCCGCGTCTGATTCCCCGCCTCTGATTCACCGCCTCTGTTTCCCCGCCTCTGATTCCCCGCCTCTGATTCCCCACCTCTGATTGCCCCGCCTCTGATTCGCTGATTCTGATTCCCCGCCTCTGATTCCCCACCTCTGATTCCCCACTTCTGATTCCCCGCCTCTGATTCCCCGCCTCTGATTCCACGCCTCTAATTCCCCGCCTCTGATTCCCCGCCTCTCATTCCCCGCCTCTCATTCCCCTCCTCTGATACCCCGCCTCTGATTCCCCACTTCTGATTCCCCGCATCTGATTCCCCGCCTCTGATTCCCCGCCTCTGATTCCCTGCTTCTGATTCCCCGCCTCTGATTCCGCGCCTCTGATTCCCCGCCTATGTTTACCCACCTCTGTTTACCCACCTGTTTCCCCGCCTCTGTTTCCCCACCTCAGATTCCCGGCCTCAGATTCCCCGCCTCTGATTCTCCGCCTCTGATTCCCCGCCTCTGATTCCCCACCTCTGATTACCCACTTCTGATTCCCCGCCTCTGATTCCCCGCCTCTGATTCCCCGCCTCTGATTCCCCGCCTCTGATTCCCCACCTCTGATTCACTGCCTCCCTTTCCGCTCAACTTTCCTGGCCTACTTTTCCCCACATATCTTTCCCCGCCTCTGATTTCCCGCCTCTGATTCCACGCCTCTGATTCCCCGCCTATGTTTACCCGCCTCTGTTTACACGCCTGTTTTCCCGCCTCTGATTCCGCACCACAGATTCCCTGCCTCAGATTCCCTGCCTCAGATTCCCTGCATCAGATTCCCTTCATTTGATTCCCTGCGTCTGATTCCCTGCCTCAGATTCCCTGCATCTGATTGCCCGCCTCTGATTCCCTGCCTCTGATTCCCCACCTCTGATTCCCCACTTCTGATTCCCCGCCTCTGATTCCCCGCCTCTGATTCCCCGCCTCTGATTCATCACCTCTGATCCCCGCCTCTGATTCCCCGCCTCTGATTCCCCACTTCTGATTGCCCGCCTCTGATTCCACGCCTCTGATTCCCCGCCTCTGATTCCCCACCTCTGATTCCCCACTTCTCATTCCCCACCTCTGATTCCCCGCCTCTGATTCCACGCCTCTGATTCCCCACCTCTGATTCCCCACTTCTGATTCCCCACCTCTGATTCTCCGCCTCTGATACCCTGCCTCTGATAACTTTTTACTGATTCCGTGCCTCAGATTCCCTGCCTCCGATTTCCTGCCTCAGATTCCCTGCCTCAGATTCCCTGCATCAGATTCCCTTCATCTGATTCCCTGCCTCTGATTCCCCGCCTCTGATTCCCCGCCTCTGATTCCCCACCTCTGTCTCTACGCCTCTATTTTGCCTGCACTCTTTCCCCTCCACTCTTTCTGTGCCTCTCTTTCCCTCCCTCAATTTCAACAACTCTGTTTGATCTGTTCTGTGTACCTAATTTTCAACACACAAGTTCCAACCACTATGTTTCGCCCATCTCTTTCGCTGCCTCTATTTATGCAGCTATGTTTACCCGCTTCTGTTTACCCGCCTGTTTCCCCACATCTCTTTCCCCACCTCTGATTCCACGCCTCTGATTCCCCGCCTCTGATTCCCCGCCTCTGATTCCCCGCCTCTGATTCACCGCCTCCCTTTCCGCGCAACTTTCCTGGCCTACGTTTCCCCACATCTCTTTCCCCACCTCTGATTCCACGCCTCAGATTCGCCGCCTCTGATTTCCCGCCTCTGATTCCCTGCCTCTGATTCCCTGCCTCTGATTCCCCACCTCTGATTCCCCCCTCTGATTCCCCGCCGCTGATTCCCAGCCTCTGATTCCCCACCTCTGATTCCCCGCCTCTGATTCCCTGCCTCTCTTTCCCTGCCTCTATTTCCGTGCCTCTTTCTCTGCATCTCGTATCCCACATCTCATTTCCCCCTTCTGATAACCCGCATCACATTCCCTGCCACAGATTCCCTGCCTATGTTTACCCGCCTCTGTTTACCCACCTGTTTCCCCGCCTCTGATTCCCCACCTCACATTCCCTGCCTCAGATTCCCTGCCTCTGATTCCCTGCCTCTGATTCCCTGCATCTGATTGCCCGCCTCTGATTCTCCGCCTCTGATTCCCCGCCTCTGATTCCCCACGTCTGATTCCCCACTTCTGATTCCCTGCCTCTGATTCCCCGCCTCTGATTCCCCGCCTCTGATTCCCTACCTCTGATTCCCCACTTCTGATTCGCCGCCTCTGATTCCCCGCCTCTGATTCCATGCCTCTGATTCCCCGCCTCTGATTCCCCGCCTCTAATTCCCCGCCTCTGATACCGCGCCTCTGATGCCCCGCATCTGATTCCCTGCATCTGATTCCCCGCCTCAGATTCCCCGCCTCTGATTTCCTGGCTCTGATTCTCCGCCTCTGATTCCCCGACTCTGATTCCCCGCCTCTGATTCCCCACCTATGTTTACCCGCCTCTGTTTACCCGCCTGTTTTCCCGCCTCTGGTTCCCCAACACAGATTCCCTGCCTCAGATTCCCTGCCTCTGATTCCCTGCCTCTGATTCCCTGCCTCTGATTCCCTGCATCTGATTGCCCGCCTCTGATTCCCTGCCTCTGATTCCCTGCATCTGATTGCCCGCCTCTGATTACCTGCCTCTGATTCCCCGCCTCTGATTCCCCACCTCTGATTCCCCACTTCTGATTCCCCGCCTCTGATTCCCCGCGTCTGATTCCCCGCCTCTGATTCACCGCCTCTGTTTCCCCGCCTCTGATTCCCCGCCTCTGATTCCCCACCTCTGATTGCCCCGCCTCTGATTCGCTGATTCTGATTCCCCGCCTCTGATTCCCCACCTCTGATTCCCCACTTCTGATTCCCCGCCTCTGATTCCCCGCCTCTGATTCCACGCCTCTAATTCCCCGCCTCTGATTCCCCGCCTCTCATTCCCCGCCTCTCATTCCCCTCCTCTGATACCCCGCCTCTGATTCCCCACTTCTGATTCCCCGCATCTGATTCCCCGCCTCTGATTCCCCGCCTCTGATTCCCTGCTTCTTATTCCCCGCCTCTGATTCCGCGCCTCTGATTCCCCGCCTATGTTTACCCACCTCTGTTTACCCACCTGTTTCCCCGCCTCTGTTTCCCCACCTCAGATTCCCGGCCTCAGATTCCCCGCCTCTGATTCTCCGCCTCTGATTCCCCGCCTCTGATTCCCCACCTCTGATTACCCACTTCTGATTCCCCGCCTCTGATTCCCCGCCTCTGATTCCCCGCCTCTGATTCCCCGCCTCTGATTCCCCACCTCTGATTCACTGCCTCCCTTTCCGCTCAACTTTCCTGGCCTACTTTTCCCCACATATCTTTCCCCGCCTCTGATTTCCCGCCTCTGATTCCACGCCTCTGATTCCCCGACTATGTTTACCCGCCTCTGTTTACACGCCTGTTTTCCCGCCTCTGATTCCGCACCACAGATTCCCTGCCTCAGATTCCCTGCCTCAGATTCCCTGCATCAGATTCCCTTCATTTGATTCCCTGCGTCTGATTCCCTGCCTCTGATTCCCTGCATCTGATTGCCCGCCTCTGATTCCCTGCCTCTGATTCCCCACCTCTGATTCCCCACTTCTGATTCCCCGCCTCTGATTCCCCGCCTCTGATTCCCCGCCTCTGATTCACCACCTCTGATCCCCGCCTCTGATTCCCCGCCTCTGATTCCCCACTTCTGATTGCCCGCCTCTGATTCCACGCCTCTGATTCCCCGCCTCTGATTCCCCACCTCTGATTCCCCACTTCTGATTCCCCACCTCTGATTCCCCGCCTCTGATTCCACGCCTCTGATTCCCCACCTCTGATTCCCCACTTCTGATTCCCCACCTCTGATTCTCCGCCTCTGATACCCTGCCTCTGATAACTTTTTACTGATTCCGTGCCTCAGATTCCCTGCCTCCGATTTCCTGCCTCAGATTCCCTGCCTCAGATTCCCTGCATCAGATTCCCTTCATCTGATTCCCTGCCTCTGATTCCCCGCCTCTGATTCCCCGCCTCTGATTCCCCACCTCTGTCTCTACGCCTCTATTTTGCCTGCACTCTTTCCCCTCCACTCTTTCTGTGCCTCTCTTTCCCTCCCTCAATTTCAACAACTCTGTTTGATCTGTTCTGTGTACCTAATTTTCAACACACAAGTTCCAACCACTATGTTTCGCCCATCTCTTTCGCTGCCTCTATTTATGCAGCTATGTTTACCCGCTTCTGTTTACCCGCCTGTTTCCCCACATCTCTTTCCCCACCTCTGATTCCACGCCTCTGATTCCCCGCCTCTGATTCCCCGCCTCTGATTCCCCGCCTCTGATTCACCGCCTCCCTTTCCGCGCAACTTTCCTGGCCTACGTTTCCCCACATCTCTTTCCCCACCTCTGATTCCACGCCTCAGATTCGCCGCCTCTGATTTCCCGCCTCTGATTCCCTGCCTCTGATTCCCTGCCTCTGATTCCCCACCTCTGATTCCCCCCTCTGATTCCCCGCCGCTGATTCCCAGCCTCTGATTCCCCACCTCTGATTCCCCGCCTCTGATTCCCTGCCTCTCTTTCCCTGCCTCTATTTCCGTGCCTCTTTCTCTGCATCTCGTATCCCACATCTCATTTCCCCCTTCTGATAACCCGCATCACATTCCCTGCCACAGATTCCCTGCCTCAGATTCCCTGCCTCAGATTCCCTGCATCAGATTCCCTTCATCTGATTCCCTGCCTCTGAATCCCCGCCTCTGATTCCCCACCTCTGACTCTCTGCCTCAGATTCCCTGCCTCTGATTCCCTGCCTCTGATTCCCTGCCTCTGATTTCCTGCATCTGATTGCCCGCCTCTGATTCTCCGCCTCTGATTCCCCGCCTCTGATTCCCCGCCTCTGATTCACCGCCTCTGATTCCCCGCCTCTGATTCCCCACCTCTGATTCCCTGCCTCTGATAACCTGCCTCTGATTCCCTGCCTCTGATTCCCGGCCTCTGAGTCCCCACCTCTGATTCCCCGTGTCCGATTCCGCACCCATGATTCACCACCTCTGTTGCTCTGCTTCTGATTTCCCGGCTCAGATTCACCGGCTCTGATTCCGCACCTCTGAATCCACGCCTCTCTTTCTGTGTCTCTGATTCCCCGCCTCTGATTCCACGCCTCTGATTACCCGCCTCTGATACCCTGCCTCTCTTTCCCTGCCTCTATTTCCGTGCCTCTTTCTCTGCATCTCTTTTCCCACATCTCATTTCCCCCTTCTGATAACCCGCATCAGATTCCCTGCCACAGATTTCCTGCCTCAGATACCCTGCCTCAGATTCCCTGCATCAGATTCCCTTCATCTGATTCCCTGCCTCTGATTCCCCGCGGCTGATTCCCTGCCTCTGATTCCCCGCCTCTGTTTACCCGCCTCTGATTCCCAGCCTCTGATTCCCCACCTCTGATTCCCCGCCTCTGATTCCCTGCCTCTCTTTCCCTGCCTCTATTTCCGTGCCTCTTTCTCTGCATCTCGTATCCCACATCTCATTTCCCCCTTCTGATAACCCGCATCACATTCCCTGCCACAGATTCCCTGCCTCAGATTCCCTGCCTCAGATTCCCTGCATCAGATTCCCTTCATCTGATTCCCTGCCTCTGAATCCCCGCCTCTGATTCCCCACCTCTGACTCTCTGCCTCAGATTCCCTGCCTCTGATTCCCTGCCTCTGATTCCCTGCCTCTGATTTCCTGCATCTGATTGCCCGCCTCTGATTCTCCGCCTCTGATTCCCCGCCTCTGATTCCCCGCCTCTGATTCACCGCCTCTGATTCCCCGCCTCTGATTCCCCACCTCTGATTCCCTGCCTCTGATAACCTGCCTCTGATTCCCTGCCTCTGATTCCCGGCCTCTGAGTCCCCACCTCTGATTCCCCGTGTCCGATTCCGCACCCATGATTCACCACCTCTGTTGCTCTGCTTCTGATTTCCCGGCTCAGATTCACCGGCTCTGATTCCGCACCTCTGAATCCACGCCTCTCTTTCTGTGTCTCTGATTCCCCGCCTCTGATTCCACGCCTCTGATTACCCGCCTCTGATACCCTGCCTCTCTTTCCCTGCCTCTATTTCCGTGCCTCTTTCTCTGCATCTCTTTTCCCACATCTCATTTCCCCCTTCTGATAACCCGCATCAGATTCCCTGCCACAGATTTCCTGCCTCAGATACCCTGCCTCAGATTCCCTGCATCAGATTCCCTTCATCTGATTCCCTGCCTCTGATTCCCCGCGGCTGATTCCCTGCCTCTGATTCCCCGCCTCTGTTTACCCGCCTGTTTCCCCGCCTCTGATTCACCACCTCATATTCGCCACCTCAGGTTCCCTGCCTCTGATTCCCTGCCTCTGATTCCCTGCATCTGATTGCCCGCCTCTGATACCCTGCCTCTTATTCCCCGCCTCTGATTCCCCGCCTCTGATTCCCCGCCTCTGATTTCCCACCTCTGATTCCCCACTTCCGATTCCCCGCCTCTGATTCCCCGTCTCTGATTCCACGCCTCTGATTCCCCGCCTCTGATTCCGCGCATCTGATTCCCTACCTCTGATACCCCGCCTATGTTTACCCGCCTCTGTTTACCCGCCTGTTTTCCCGCCTCTGATTGCCCACCTCAGATTCCCTGCCTCAGATTCCCTGCCTCTGATTCCCTGCCTCTGATTCCCTGCATCTGATTGCCCGCCACTGATTACCTGCCTCTGATTCCCCGCCTCTGATTCCCCACCTCTGATTCCCCACTTCTGATTCCCCGCCTCTGATTTCCCGCGTCTGATTCCCCGCCTCTGATTCACCGCCTCTGATTCCCCGCCTCTGATTCCCCGCCTCTGATTCCCCACCTCTGATTGCCCCGCATCTGATTCGCTGATTCTGATTCCCCGCCTCTGATTCCCCACCTCTGATTCCCCACTTCTGATTCCCCGCCTCTGATTCCCCGCCTCTGATTCCACGCCTCTGATTCCCCACCTCTAAATCCCCGCCTCTGATTCCCCGCCTCTGATTCCCCTCCTCTGATACCCCGCCTCTGATTCCCCACCTCTGATTCCCCGCATCTGAATCCCCGCCTCTGATTCCCCGCCTCTGATTCCCTGCCTCTGATTCCCCGCCTCTGATTCCGCGCCTCTGATTCCCCGCCTATGTTTACCCGCCTCTGTTTACCCACCTGTTTCCCCGCCTCTGATTCCCCACCTCACATTCCCTGCCTCAGATTCCCTGCCTCTGATTCCCTGCCTCTGATTCCCTGCCTCTGATTCCCTGCATCTGATTGCCCGCCTCTGATTCTCCGCCTCTGATTCCCCGCCTCTGATTCCCCACCTCTGATTCCCCACTTCTGATTCCCTGCCTCTGATTCCCCGCCTCTGATTCCCCGCCTCTGATTCCCTACCTCTGATTCCCCACTTCTGATTCCCCGCCTCTGATTCCCCGCCTCTGATTCCCCGCCTCTGATTCCCCGCCTCTGATTCCCCGCCTCTGATTCCCCGTCTATGTTTACCCACCTCTGTTTACCCGCCTGTTTCCCCGCCTCTGATTCCCCACCTCAGATTCCCTACCTCAGATTCCCTGCCTCTGATTCCCTGCTCTGATTCCCTGCCTCTGATTCCCTGCATCTGATTGCCCATCTCTGATTCTCCGCCTCTGATTCCCCGCCTCTGATTCCCCACCTCTGATTCCCCGCTTCTGATTCCCCGCCTCTAATTCCCCGCCTCTGATTCCCCGCCTCTGATTCCCCGCCTCTGATTCCCCACCTCTGATTCACTGCCTCCCTTTCCGCTCAACTTTCCTGACCTACGTTTCCCCACATATATTTCCCCGCCTCTGATTCCCTGCCTCTGATTCCCCGCCTCTGATTCCCCGCCTCTGATTCCCCACCTCTGTCTCTACGCCTCTGTTTTGCCTGCACTCTTTCCCCTCCACTCTTTCCGTGCCTCTCTTTCCCTCCCTCAATTTCAACAACTCTGTTTGATCTGTTCTGTGTACCTCATTTTCAACATACAAGTTCCAACCACTATGTTTCGCCCATCTCTTTCGCCGCCTCTATTTATGCTCCTATGTTTACCCGCTTCTGTTTACCCGCCTGTTTCCCCACATCTCTTTCCCCACCTCTGATTTCACGCCTCTGATTCGCCGCCTCTGATTGCCCCCCTCTGATTCCCTGCCTCTGATTCCCCGCCTCTGATTCCCCGCCTCTGATTCCCCGCCTCTGATTCCCCGCCTCTGATTCCCCGCCTCTGATTCCCCGCCTCTGATTCCCTGCCTCTTATTCCCCGCCTCTGATTCCCTGCCTCTGATAACCTGCCTCTGATTCCCTGCCTCTGATTCCTGGCCTCTGAGTCCCCACCTCTTATTCCCCGTGTCCGATTCCGCACCCATGTTTCACCACCTCTGTTGCTCTGCTTCTGATTCACCAGCTCTGATTCCGCACCTCTGATTCCACGCCTCTCTTTCTGTGTCTCTGAATCCCCGCCTCTGATTCCACGCCTCTGATTACACGCCCCTGATACCCTGCCTCTCTTTCCCTGCCTCTATTTCCGTGCCTCTTTCTCTGCATCTCGTTTCCCACATCTCATTTCCCCCTTCTGATAACCCGCATCAGATTCCATGCCACAGATTCCCTGCCTCAGATACCCTGCCTCAGATTCCCTGCATCAGATTCCCTTCATCTGATTCCCTGCCTCTGATTCCCCGTGGCTGATTCCCTGCATCAGATTCCCCGCCTCTGTTTACCCGCCTGTTTCCCCGCCTCTGATTCACCACCTCATATTCGCCACCTCAGGTTCCCTGCCTCTGATTCCCTGCCTCTGATTCCCTGCATCTGATTGCCCGCCTCTGATACCCTGCCTCTTATTCCCCGCCTCTGATTCCCCGCCTCTGATTCCCCGCCTCTGATTTCCCACCTCTGATTCCCCACTTCCGATTCCCCGCCTCTGATTCCCCGTCTCTGATTCCACGCCTCTGTTTCCCCGCCTCTGATTCACCGCCTCCCTTTCCGCGCAACTTTCCTGGCCTACGTTTCCCCACATCTCTTTCCCCACCTCTGATTCCACGCCTCAGATTCGCCGCCTCTGATTTCCCGCCTCTGATTCCCTGCCTCTGATTCCCTGCCTCTGATTCCCCACCTCTGATTCCCCCCTCTGATTCCCCGCCGCTGATTCCCAGCCTCTGATTCCCCACCTCTGATTCCCCGCCTCTGATTCCCTGCCTCTCTTTCCCTGCCTCTATTTCCGTGCCTCTTTCTCTGCATCTCGTTTCCCACATCTCATTTCCCCCTTCTGATAACCCGCATCACATTCCCTGCCACAGATTCCCTGCCTCAGATTCCCTGCCTCAGATTCCCTGCATCAGATTCCCTTCATCTGATTCCCTGCCTCTGAATCCCCGCCTCTGATTCCCCACCTCTGATTCCCCACCTCTGACTCTCTGCCTCAGATTCCCTGCCTCTGATTCCCTGCCTCTGATTCCCTGCCTTTGATTTCCTGCATCTGATTGCCCGCCTCTGATTCTCCGCCTCTGATTCCCCGCCTCTGATTCCCCGCCTCTGATTCACCGCCTCTGATTCCCCGCCTCTGATTCCCCACCTCTGATTCCCTGCCTCTGATAACCTGCCTCTGATTCCCTGCCTCTGATTCCCGGCCTCTGAGTCCCCACCTCTGATTCCCCGTGTCCGATTCCGCACCCATGATTCACCACCTCTGTTGCTCTGCTTCTGATTTCCCGGCTCAGATTCACCGGCTCTGATTCCGCACCTCTGAATCCACGCCTCTCTTTCTGTGTCTCTGATTCCCCGCCTCTGATTCCACGCCTCTGATTACCCGCCTCTGATACCCTGCCTCTCTTTCCCTGCCTCTATTTCCGTGCCTCTTTCTCTGCATCTCGTTTCCCACATCTCATTTCCCCCTTCTGATAACCCGCATCAGATTCCCTGCCACAGATTTCCTGCCTCAGATACCCTGCCTCAGATTCCCTGCATCAGATTCCCTTCATCTGATTCCCTGCCTCTGATTCCCCGCGGCTGATTCCCTGCCTCTGATTCCCCGCCTCTGTTTACCCGACTGTTTCCCCGCCTCTGATTCACCACCTCATATTCGCCAACTCAGGTTCCCTGCCTCTGATTCCCTGCCTCTGATTCCCTGCATCTGATTCCCTGCCTCAGATTCCCCGCCTCTGATTCCCCGACTCTGATTCCCCGCCTCTGATTCCCCGCCTCTGATTCCGCGCCTCTGATTCCCCGCCTATGTTTACCCGCCTCTGTTTACCCGCCTGTTTTCCCACCTCTGATTGCCCACCTCAGATTCCCTGCCTCAGATTCCCAGCCTCAGATTCCCTGCCTCTGATTCCCTGCCTCTGATTCCCTGCATCTGATTGCCCGCCTCTGATTACCTGCCTCTGATTCCCCGCCTCAGATTCCCCACCTCTGATTCCCCACTTCTGATTCCCCGCCTCTGATTCCCGCGTCTGATTCCCCGCCTCGAAATCACCGCCTCTGATTCCCCGCCTCTGATTCCCCTCCTCTGATTCCCCACCTATGATTGCCCGCCTCTGATTCCCTTATTCTGATTCCCCGCCTCTGATTCCCCACCTCTGATTCCCCACTTCTGATTCCCCGCCTCTGATTCCACACCTCTGATTGCACGCCTCTGATTCCCCGCCTCTGATTCCCCGCCTCTGATTCCCCGCCTCTGATTCCCCTCCTCTGATACCCCGCCTCTGATTCCCCACCTCTGATTCCCCGCATCTGATTCCCCGCCTCTGATTCCCCGCCTCTGATTCCCTGCCTCTGATTCCCCGCCTCTGATTCCGCGCCACTGATTCCCCGCCTATGTTTACCCGCCTCTGTTTACCCACCTGTTTCCCCGCCTCTGATTCCCCACCTCACATTCCCTGCCTCAGATTCCCTGCCTCTGATTCCCTGCCTCTGATTCCCTGCATCTGATTGCCCGCCTCTGATTCTCCGCCTCTGATTCCCCGCCTCTGATTCCCCACGTCTGATTCCCCACTTCTGATTCCCTGCCTCTGATTCCCCGCCTCTGGTTCCCCGCCTCTGATTCCCTACCTCTGATTCCCCACTTCTGATTCCCCGCCTCTGATTCCCCGCCTCTGATTCCATGCCTCTGATTCCCCGCCTCTGATTCCCCGCCTCTAATTCCCCGCCTCTGATACCGCGCCTCTGATGCCCCGCATCTGATTCCCTGCATCTGATTCCCCGCCTCAGATTCCCCGCCTCTGATTTCCCGGCTCTGATTCTCCGCCTCTGATTCCCCGACTCTGATTCCCCGCCTCTGATTCCCCACCTATGTTTACCCGCCTCTGTTTACCCGCCTGTTTTCCCGCCTCTGGTTCCCCAACACAGATTCCCTGCCTCAGATTCCCTGCCTCTGATTCCCTGCCTCTGATTCCCTGCCTCTGATTCCCTGCATCTGATTGCCCGCCTCTGATTCCCTGCCTCTGATTCCCTGCATCTGATTGCCCGCCTCTGATTACCTGCCTCTGATTCCCCGCCTCTGATTCCCCACCTCTGATTCCCCACTTCTGATTCCCCGCCTCTGATTCCCCGCGTCTGATTCCCCGCCTCTGATTCACCGCCTCTGTTTCCCCGCCTCTGATTCCCCGCCTCTGATTCCCCACCTCTGATTGCCCCGCCTCTGATTCGCTGATTCTGATTCCCCGCCTCTGATTCCCCACCTCTGATTCCCCACTTCTGATTCCCCGCCTCTGATTCCCCGCCTCTGATTCCACGCCTCTAATTCCCCGCCTCTGATTCCCCGCCTCTCATTCCCCGCCTCTCATTCCCCTCCTCTGATACCCCGCCTCTGATTCCCCACTTCTGATTCCCCGCATCTGATTCCCCGCCTCTGATTCCCCGCCTCTGATTCTCTGCTTCTGATTCCCCGCCTCTGATTCCGCGCCTCTGATTCCCCGCCTATGTTTACCCACCTCTGTTTACCCACCTGTTTCCCCGCCTCTGTTTCCCCACCTCAGATTCCCGGCCTCAGATTCCCCGCCTCTGATTCTCCGCCTCTGATTCCCCGCCTCTGATTCCCCACCTCTGATTACCCACTTCTGATTCCCCGCCTCTGATTCCCCGCCTCTGATTCCCCGCCTCTGATTCCCCGCCTCTGATTCCCCACCTCTGATTCACTGCCTCCCTTTCCGCTCAACTTTCCTGGCCTACTTTTCCCCACATATCTTTCCCCGCCTCTGATTTCCCGCCTCTGATTCCACGCCTCTGATTCCCCGCCTATGTTTACCCGCCTCTGTTTACACGCCTGTTTTCCCGCCTCTGATTCCGCACCACAGATTCCCTGCCTCAGATTCCCTGCCTCAGATTCCCTGCATCAGATTCCCTTCATTTGATTCCCTGCGTCTGATTCCCTGCCTCTGATTCCCTGCATCTGATTGCCCGCCTCTGATTCCCTGCCTCTGATTCCCCACCTCTGATTCCCCACTTCTGATTCCCCGCCTCTGATTCCCCGCCTCTGATTCCCCGCCTCTGATTCATCACCTCTGATCCCCGCCTCTGATTCCCCGCCTCTGATTCCCCACTTCTGATTGCCCGCCTCTGATTCCACGCCTCTGATTCCCCGCCTCTGATTCCCCACCTCTGATTCCCCACTTCTCATTCCCCACCTCTGATTCCCCGCCTCTGATTCCACGCCTCTGATTCCCCACCTCTGATTCCCCACTTCTGATTCCCCACCTCTGATTCTCCGCCTCTGATACCCTGCCTCTGATAACTTTTTACTGATTCCGTGCCTCAGATTCCCTGCCTCCGATTTCCTGCCTCAGATTCCCTGCCTCAGATTCCCTGCATCAGATTCCCTTCATCTGATTCCCTGCCTCTGATTCCCCGCCTCTGATTCCCCGCCTCTGATTCCCCACCTCTGTCTCTACGCCTCTATTTTGCCTGCACTCTTTCCCCTCCACTCTTTCTGTGCCTCTCTTTCCCTCCCTCAATTTCAACAACTCTGTTTGATCTGTTCTGTGTACCTAATTTTCAACACACAAGTTCCAACCACTATGTTTCGCCCATCTCTTTCGCTGCCTCTATTTATGCAGCTATGTTTACCCGCTTCTGTTTACCCGCCTGTTTCCCCACATCTCTTTCCCCACCTCTGATTCCACGCCTCTGATTCCCCGCCTCTGATTCCCCGCCTCTGATTCCCCGCCTCTGATTCACCGCCTCCCTTTCCGCGCAACTTTCCTGGCCTACGTTTCCCCACATCTCTTTCCCCACCTCTGATTCCACGCCTCAGATTCGCCGCCTCTGATTTCCCGCCTCTGATTCCCTGCCTCTGATTCCCTGCCTCTGATTCCCCACCTCTGATTCCCCCCTCTGATTCCCCGCCGCTGATTCCCAGCCTCTGATTCCCCACCTCTGATTCCCCGCCTCTGATTCCCTGCCTCTCTTTCCCTGCCTCTATTTCCGTGCCTCTTTCTCTGCATCTCGTATCCCACATCTCATTTCCCCCTTCTGATAACCCGCATCACATTCCCTGCCACAGATTCCCTGCCTATGTTTACCCGCCTCTGTTTACCCACCTGTTTCCCCGCCTCTGATTCCCCACCTCACATTCCCTGCCTCAGATTCCCTGCCTCTGATTCCCTGCCTCTGATTCCCTGCATCTGATTGCCCGCCTCTGATTCTCCGCCTCTGATTCCCCGCCTCTGATTCCCCACGTCTGATTCCCCACTTCTGATTCCCTGCCTCTGATTCCCCGCCTCTGATTCCCCGCCTCTGATTCCCTACCTCTGATTCCCCACTTCTGATTCCCCGCCTCTGATTCCCCGCCTCTGATTCCATGCCTCTGATTCCCCGCCTCTGATTCCCCGCCTCTAATTCCCCGCCTCTGATACCGCGCCTCTGATGCCCCGCATCTGATTCCCTGCATCTGATTCCCCGCCTCAGATTCCCCGCCTCTGATTTCCTGGCTCTGATTCTCCGCCTCTGATTCCCCGACTCTGATTCCCCGCCTCTGATTCCCCACCTATGTTTACCCGCCTCTGTTTACCCGCCTGTTTTCCCGCCTCTGGTTCCCCAACACAGATTCCCTGCCTCAGATTCCCTGCCTCTGATTCCCTGCCTCTGATTCCCTGCCTCTGATTCCCTGCATCTGATTGCCCGCCTCTGATTCCCTGCCTCTGATTCCCTGCATCTGATTGCCCGCCTCTGATTACCTGCCTCTGATTCCCCGCCTCTGATTCCCCACCTCTGATTCCCCACTTCTGATTCCCCGCCTCTGATTCCCCGCGTCTGATTCCCCGCCTCTGATTCACCGCCTCTGTTTCCCCGCCTCTGATTCCCCGCCTCTGATTCCCCACCTCTGATTGCCCCGCCTCTGATTCGCTGATTCTGATTCCCCGCCTCTGATTCCCCACCTCTGATTCCCCACTTCTGATTCCCCGCCTCTGATTCCCCGCCTCTGATTCCACGCCTCTAATTCCCCGCCTCTGATTCCCCGCCTCTCATTCCCCGCCTCTCATTCCCCTCCTCTGATACCCCGCCTCTGATTCCCCACTTCTGATTCCCCGCATCTGATTCCCCGCCTCTGATTCCCCGCCTCTGATTCCCTGCTTCTTATTCCCCGCCTCTGATTCCGCGCCTCTGATTCCCCGCCTATGTTTACCCACCTCTGTTTACCCACCTGTTTCCCCGCCTCTGTTTCCCCACCTCAGATTCCCGGCCTCAGATTCCCCGCCTCTGATTCTCCGCCTCTGATTCCCCGCCTCTGATTCCCCACCTCTGATTCCCCACTTCTGATTCCCCGCCTCTGATTCCCCGCCTCTGATTCCCCGCCTCTGATTCCCCGCCTCTGATTCCCCACCTCTGATTCACTGCCTCCCTTTCCGCTCAACTTTCCTGGCCTACTTTTCCCCACATATCTTTCCCCGCCTCTGATTTCCCGCCTCTGATTCCACGCCTCTGATTCCCCGACTATGTTTACCCGCCTCTGTTTACACGCCTGTTTTCCCGCCTCTGATTCCGCACCACAGATTCCCTGCCTCAGATTCCCTGCCTCAGATTCCCTGCATCAGATTCCCTTCATTTGATTCCCTGCGTCTGATTCCCTGCCTCTGATTCCCTGCATCTGATTGCCCGCCTCTGATTCCCTGCCTCTGATTCCCCACCTCTGATTCCCCACTTCTGATTCCCCGCCTCTGATTCCCCGCCTCTGATTCCCCGCCTCTGATTCACCACCTCTGATCCCCGCCTCTGATTCCCCGCCTCTGATTCCCCACTTCTGATTGCCCGCCTCTGATTCCACGCCTCTGATTCCCCGCCTCTGATTCCCCACCTCTGATTCCCCACTTCTGATTCCCCACCTCTGATTCCCCGCCTCTGATTCCACGCCTCTGATTCCCCACCTCTGATTCCCCACTTCTGATTCCCCACCTCTGATTCTCCGCCTCTGATACCCTGCCTCTGATAACTTTTTACTGATTCCGTGCCTCAGATTCCCTGCCTCCGATTTCCTGCCTCAGATTCCCTGCCTCAGATTCCCTGCATCAGATTCCCTTCATCTGATTCCCTGCCTCTGATTCCCCGCCTCTGATTCCCCGCCTCTGATTCCCCACCTCTGTCTCTACGCCTCTATTTTGCCTGCACTCTTTCCCCTCCACTCTTTCTGTGCCTCTCTTTCCCTCCCTCAATTTCAACAACTCTGTTTGATCTGTTCTGTGTACCTAATTTTCAACACACAAGTTCCAACCACTATGTTTCGCCCATCTCTTTCGCTGCCTCTATTTATGCAGCTATGTTTACCCGCTTCTGTTTACCCGCCTGTTTCCCCACATCTCTTTCCCCACCTCTGATTCCACGCCTCTGATTCCCCGCCTCTGATTCCCCGCCTCTGATTCCCCGCCTCTGATTCACTGCCTCCCTTTCCGCGCAACTTTCCTGGCCTACGTTTCCCCACATCTCTTTCCCCACCTCTGATTCCACGCCTCAGATTCGCCGCCTCTGATTTCCCGCCTCTGATTCCCTGCCTCTGATTCCCTGCCTCTGATTCCCCACCTCTGATTCCCCCCTCTGATTCCCCGCCGCTGATTCCCAGCCTCTGATTCCCCACCTCTGATTCCCCGCCTCTGATTCCCTGCCTCTCTTTCCCTGCCTCTATTTCCGTGCCTCTTTCTCTGCATCTCGTATCCCACATCTCATTTCCCCCTTCTGATAACCCGCATCACATTCCCTGCCACAGATTCCCTGCCTCAGATTCCCTGCCTCAGATTCCCTGCATCAGATTCCCTTCATCTGATTCCCTGCCTCTGAATCCCCGCCTCTGATTCCCCACCTCTGATTCTCTGCCTCAGATTCCCTGCCTCTGATTCCCTGCCTCTGATTCCCTGCCTCTGATTTCCTGCATCTGATTGCCCGCCTCTGATTCTCCGCCTCTGATTCCCCGCCTCTGATTCCCCGCCTCTGATTCACCGCCTCTGATTCCCCGCCTCTGATTCCCCACCTCTGATTCCCTGCCTCTGATAACCTGCCTCTGATTCCCTGCCTCTGATTCCCGGCCTCTGAGTCCCCACCTCTGATTCCCCGTGTCCGATTCCGCACCCATGATTCACCACCTCTGTTGCTCTGCTTCTGATTTCCCGGCTCAGATTCACCGGCTCTGATTCCGCACCTCTGAATCCACGCCTCTCTTTCTGTGTCTCTGATTCCCCGCCTCTGATTCCACGCCTCTGATTACCCGCCTCTGATACCCTGCCTCTCTTTCCCTGCCTCTATTTCCGTGCCTCTTTCTCTGCATCTCTTTTCCCACATCTCATTTCCCCCTTCTGATAACCCGCATCAGATTCCCTGCCACAGATTTCCTGCCTCAGATACCCTGCCTCAGATTCCCTGCATCAGATTCCCTTCATCTGATTCCCTGCCTCTGATTCCCCGCGGCTGATTCCCTGCCTCTGATTCCCCGCCTCTGTTTACCCGCCTCTGATTCCCCACCTCTGATTCCCCGCCTCTGATTCCCTGCCTCTCTTTCCCTGCCTATATTTCCGTGCCTCTTTCTCTGCATCTCGTTTCCCACATCTCATTTCCCCCTTCTGATAACCCGCATCAGTTTCCCTGCCACAGATTCCCTGCCTCAGATTCCCTGCCTCAGATTCCCTGCATCAGATTCCCTTCATCTGATTCCCTGCCTCTGATTCCCCGCCTCTGATTCCCCACCTCAGATTCCCTGCCTCTGATTCCCTGCCTCTGATTCCCTGCCTCTGATTTCCTGCATCTGATTGTCCACCTCTGATTCTCCGCCTCAGATTCCCCACCTCTGATTCCCCGCCTCTGATTCCCCGCCTCTGATTCCCCGCCTCTGATTCCCTACCTCTGATTCCCTGCCTCTGATAACCTGCCTCTGATTCCCTGCCTCTGATTCCTGGCCTCTGAGTCCCCACCTCTTATTCCCCGTGTCCGATTCCGCACCCATGTTTCACCACCTCTGTTGCTCTGCTTCTGATTCACCAGCTCTGATTCCGCACCTCTGATTCCACGCCTCTCTTTCTGTGTCTCTGAATCCCCGCCTCTGATTCCACGCCTCTGATTACACGCCCCTGATACCCTGCCTCTCTTTCCCTGCCTCTATTTCCGTGCCTCTTTCTCTGCATCTCGTTTCCCACATCTCATTTCCCCCTTCTGATAACCCGCATCAGATTCCATGCCACAGATTCCCTGCCTCAGATACCCTGCCTCAGATTCCCTGCATCAGATTCCCTTCATCTGATTCCCTGCCTCTGATTCCCCGTGGCTGATTCCCTGCATCAGATTCCCCGCCTCTGTTTACCCGCCTGTTTCCCCGCCTCTGATTCACCACCTCATATTCGCCACCTCAGGTTCCCTGCCTCTGATTCCCTGCCTCTGATTCCCTGCATCTGATTGCCCGCCTCTGATACCCTGCCTCTTATTCCCCGCCTCTGATTCCCCGCCTCTGATTCCCCGCCTCTGATTTCCCACCTCTGATTCCCCACTTCCGATTCCCCGCCTCTGATTCCCCGTCTCTGATTCCACGCCTCTGATTCCCCGCCTCTGATTCCACGCCTCTGATTCCCCACCTCTGATTCCCCACTTCTGATTCCCCACCTCTGATTCTCCGCCTCTGATACCCTGCCTCTGATAACTTTTTACTGATTCCGTGCCTCAGATTCCCTGCCTCCGATTTCCTGCCTCAGATTCCCTGCCTCAGATTCCCTGCATCAGATTCCCTTCATCTGATTCCCTGCCTCTGATTCCCCGCCTCTGATTCCCCGCCTCTGATTCCCCACCTCTGTCTCTACGCCTCTATTTTGCCTGCACTCTTTCCCCTCCACTCTTTCTGTGCCTCTCTTTCCCTCCCTCAATTTCAACAACTCTGTTTGATCTGTTCTGTGTACCTAATTTTCAACACACAAGTTCCAACCACTATGTTTCGCCCATCTCTTTCGCTGCCTCTATTTATGCAGCTATGTTTACCCGCTTCTGTTTACCCGCCTGTTTCCCCACATCTCTTTCCCCACCTCTGATTCCACGCCTCTGATTCCCCGCCTCTGATTCCCCGCCTCTGATTCCCCGCCTCTGATTCACCGCCTCCCTTTCCGCGCAACTTTCCTGGCCTACGTTTCCCCACATCTCTTTCCCCACCTCTGATTCCACGCCTCAGATTCGCCGCCTCTGATTTCCCGCCTCTGATTCCCTGCCTCTGATTCCCTGCCTCTGATTCCCCACCTCTGATTCCCCCCTCTGATTCCCCGCCGCTGATTCCCAGCCTCTGATTCCCCACCTCTGATTCCCCGCCTCTGATTCCCTGCCTCTCTTTCCCTGCCTCTATTTCCGTGCCTCTTTCTCTGCATCTCGTATCCCACATCTCATTTCCCCCTTCTGATAACCCGCATCACATTCCCTGCCACAGATTCCCTGCCTCAGATTCCCTGCCTCAGATTCCCTGCATCAGATTCCCTTCATCTGATTCCCTGCCTCTGAATCCCCGCCTCTGATTCCCCACCTCTGACTCTCTGCCTCAGATTCCCTGCCTCTGATTCCCTGCCTCTGATTCCCTGCCTCTGATTTCCTGCATCTGATTGCCCGCCTCTGATTCTCCGCCTCTGATTCCCCGCCTCTGATTCCCCGCCTCTGATTCACCGCCTCTGATTCCCCGCCTCTGATTCCCCACCTCTGATTCCCTGCCTCTGATAACCTGCCTCTGATTCCCTTCCTCTGATTCCCGGCCTCTGAGTCCCCACCTCTGATTCCCCGTGTCCGATTCCGCACCCATGATTCACCACCTCTGTTGCTCTGCTTCTGATTTCCCGGCTCAGATTCACCGGCTCTGATTCCGCACCTCTGAATCCACGCCTCTCTTTCTGTGTCTCTGATTCCCCGCCTCTGATTCCACGCCTCTGATTACCCGCCTCTGATACCCTGCCTCTCTTTCCCTGCCTCTATTTCCGTGCCTCTTTCTCTGCATCTCTTTTCCCACATCTCATTTCCCCCTTCTGATAACCCGCATCAGATTCCCTGCCACAGATTTCCTGCCTCAGATACCCTGCCTCAGATTCCCTGCATCAGATTCCCTTCATCTGATTCCCTGCCTCTGATTCCCCGCGGCTGATTCCCTGCCTCTGATTCCCCGCCTCTGTTTACCCGCCTCTGATTCCCCACCTCTGATTCCCCGCCTCTGATTCCCTGCCTCTCTTTCCCTGCCTATATTTCCGTGCCTCTTTCTCTGCATCTCGTTTCCCACATCTCATTTCCCCCTTCTGATAACCCGCATCAGTTTCCCTGCCACAGATTCCCTGCCTCAGATTCCCTGCCTCAGATTCCCTGCATCAGATTCCCTTCATCTGATTCCCTGCCTCTGATTCCCCGCCTCTGATTCCCCACCTCAGATTCCCTGCCTCTGATTCCCTGCCTCTGATTCCCTGCCTCTGATTTCCTGCATCTGATTGTCCACCTCTGATTCTCCGCCTCAGATTCCCCACCTCTGATTCCCCGCCTCTGATTCCCCGCCTCTGATTCCCCGCCTCTGATTCCCTACCTCTGATTCCCTGCCTCTGATAACCTGCCTCTGATTCCCTGCCTCTGATTCCTGGCCTCTGAGTCCCCACCTCTTATTCCCCGTGTCCGATTCCGCACCCATGTTTCACCACCTCTGTTGCTCTGCTTCTGATTCACCAGCTCTGATTCCGCACCTCTGATTCCACGCCTCTCTTTCTGTGTCTCTGAATCCCCGCCTCTGATTCCACGCCTCTGATTACACGCCCCTGATACCCTGCCTCTCTTTCCCTGCCTCTATTTCCGTGCCTCTTTCTCTGCATCTCGTTTCCCACATCTCATTTCCCCCTTCTGATAACCCGCATCAGATTCCATGCCACAGATTCCCTGCCTCAGATACCCTGCCTCAGATTCCCTGCATCAGATTCCCTTCATCTGATTCCCTGCCTCTGATTCCCCGTGGCTGATTCCCTGCATCAGATTCCCCGCCTCTGTTTACCCGCCTGTTTCCCCGCCTCTGATTCACCACCTCATATTCGCCACCTCAGGTTCCCTGCCTCTGATTCCCTGCCTCTGATTCCCTGCATCTGATTGCCCGCCTCTGATACCCTGCCTCTTATTCCCCGCCTCTGATTCCCCGCCTCTGATTCCCCGCCTCTGATTTCCCACCTCTGATTCCCCACTTCCGATTCCCCGCCTCTGATTCCCCGTCTCTGATTCCACGCCTCTGATTCCCCGCCTCTGATTCCGCGCATCTGATTCCCTACCTCTGATACCCCGCCTATGTTTACCCGCCTCTGTTTACCCGCCTGTTTTCCCGCCTCTGATTGCCCACCTCAGATTCCCTGCCTCAGATTCCCTGCCTCTGATTCCCTGCCTCTGATTCCCTGCATCTGATTGCCCGCCACTGATTACCTGCCTCTGATTCCCCGCCTCTGATTCCCCACCTCTGATTCCCCACTTCTGATTCCCCGCCTCTGATTTCCCGCGTCTGATTCCCCGCCTCTGATTCACCGCCTCTGATTCCCCGCCTCTGATTCCCCGCCTCTGATTCCCCACCTCTGATTGCCCCGCATCTGATTCGCTGATTCTGATTCCCCGCCTCTGATTCCCCACCTCTGATTCCCCACTTCTGATTCCCCGCCTCTGATTCCCCGCCTCTGATTCCACGCCTCTGATTCCCCACCTCTAAATCCCCGCCTCTGATTCCCCGCCTCTGATTCCCCTCCTCTGATACCCCGCCTCTGATTCCCCACCTCTGATTCCCCGCATCTGAATCCCCGCCTCTGATTCCCCGCCTCTGATTCCCTGCCTCTGATTCCCCGCCTCTGATTCCGCGCCTCTGATTCCCCGCCTATGTTTACCCGCCTCTGTTTACCCACCTGTTTCCCCGCCTCTGATTCCCCACCTCACATTCCCTGCCTCAGATTCCCTGCCTCTGATTCCCTGCCTCTGATTCCCTGCCTCTGATTCCCTGCATCTGATTGCCCGCCTCTGATTCTCCGCCTCTGATTCCCCGCCTCTGATTCCCCACCTCTGATTCCCCACTTCTGATTCCCTGCCTCTGATTCCCCGCCTCTGATTCCCCGCCTCTGATTCCCTACCTCTGATTCCCCACTTCTGATTCCCCGCCTCTGATTCCCCGCCTCTGATTCCCCGCCTCTGATTCCCCGCCTCTGATTCCCCGCCTCTGATTCCCCGTCTATGTTTACCCACCTCTGTTTACCCGCCTGTTTCCCCGCCTCTGATTCCCCACCTCAGATTCCCTACCTCAGATTCCCTGCCTCTGATTCCCTGCTCTGATTCCCTGCCTCTGATTCCCTGCATCTGATTGCCCATCTCTGATTCTCCGCCTCTGATTCCCCGCCTCTGATTCCCCACCTCTGATTCCCCGCTTCTGATTCCCCGCCTCTAATTCCCCGCCTCTGATTCCCCGCCTCTGATTCCCCGCCTCTGATTCCCCACCTCTGATTCACTGCCTCCCTTTCCGCTCAACTTTCCTGGCCTACGTTTCCCCACATATATTTCCCCGCCTCTGATTCCCTGCCTCTGATTCCCCGCCTCTGATTCCCCGCCTCTGATTCCCCACCTCTGTCTCTACGCCTCTGTTTTGCCTGCACTCTTTCCCCTCCACTCTTTCCGTGCCTCTCTTTCCCTCCCTCAATTTCAACAACTCTGTTTGATCTGTTCTGTGTACCTCATTTTCAACATACAAGTTCCAACCACTATGTTTCGCCCATCTCTTTCGCCGCCTCTATTTATGCTCCTATGTTTACCCGCTTCTGTTTACCCGCCTGTTTCCCCACATCTCTTTCCCCACCTCTGATTTCACGCCTCTGATTCGCCGCCTCTGATTGCCCCCCTCTGATTCCCTGCCTCTGATTCCCCGCCTCTGATTCCCCGCCTCTGATTCCCCGCCTCTGATTCCCCGCCTCTGATTCACCGCCTCTGATTCCCCGCCTCTGATTCCCTGCCTCTTTTTCCCTGCCTCTATTTCCGTGCCTCTTTCTCTGCATCTCGTTTCCCACATCTCATTTCCCCCTTCTGATAACCCGCATCAGATTCCCTGCCACAGATTCCCTGCCTCAGATTCCCTGCCTCAGATTCCCTGCATCAGATTCCATTCATCTGATTCCCTGCCTCTGATTACCCGCCTCTGATTCTCCACCTCTGAGTCCCTGCCTCAGATTCCCTGCCTCTGATTCTCTGCCTCTGATAACCAGCCTCTGATTCCCTGCCTCTGAGTCCCCACTTCTGATTCCCCGCGTCCGATTCCGCACCCATGTTTCACCGCCTCTGATTCCTCGCCTCTGATTCCCCGCCTCTGATTCACTGCCTCCGATAACCAGCCTCTTATTCCCTGCCTCTGAGTCCCCACTTCTGATTCCCCGCGTCCGATTCCGCACCCATGTTTCACCGCCTCTGTTGCTCTGCTTCAGATTTCGCGACTCAGATTCACCGGCTCTGATTCTGCACCTCTGATTCCACGCCTCTCTTTCTGTGTCTCTGATTCCCCGCCTCTGATTCCACGCCTCTGATTACCTGCCTCTGATACCCTGCCTCTCTTTCCCTGCCTCTATTTCCGTGCCTCTTTCTCTGCATCTCGTTTCCAACATCTCATTTCCCCCTTCTGATAACCCGCATCAGATTCCCTGCCTCCGATTCCCTGCCTCAGATTCCCTGCCTCAGATTCCCTGCATCAGATTCCCTTCATCTGATTCCCTGCCTCTGATTCCCCGCCTCTGATTCCCCGCCACTGATTCGCCACCTCTGTCTCTACGCCTCTATTTTGCCTGCACTCTTTCCCCTCCACTCTTTCTGTGCCTCTCTTTCCCTCCCTCAATTTCAACAACTCTGTTTGATCTGTTCTGTGTACCTAATTTTCAACACACAAGTTCCAACCACTATGTTTCGCCCATCTTTTTCGCTGCCACTATTTATGCAGCTATGTTTACCCGCTTCTGTTTACCCGCCTGTTTCCCCACATCTCTTTCCCCACCTCTGATTCCACGCCTCTGATTCCCCGCCTCTGATTCCCCGCCTATGATTCCCCGCCTCTGATTCACCGCCTCCCTTTCCGCGCAACTTTCCTGGCCTACGTTTCCCCACATCTCTTTCCCCACCTCTGATTCCACGCCTCAGATTCGCCGCCTCTGATTTCCTGCCTCTGATTCCATGCCTATGATTCCCCGCCTCTGATTCCCCACCTCTGATTCCCCCCACTGATTCCCCGCCTCTGATTCCCCGCCTCTGATTCCCCACCTCTGATTCCCCGCCTCTGATTCTCTGCCTCTCTTTCCCTGCCTCTATTTCCGTGCCTCTTACTCTGCATCTCGTTTCCCACATCTCATTTCCCACTTCTGATAACCCGCATCAGATTCCCTGCCACAGATTCCCTGCCTCAGATTCCCTGCCTCAGATTCCCTGCATCAGATTCCCTTCATCTGATTCCCTGCCTCTGATTCCCCGCCTCTGATTCCCCACCTCTGATTCCCTGTCTCAGATTCCCTGCCTCTGATTCCCTGCCTCTGATTCCCTGCCTCTGATTTCCTGCATCTGATTGCCCACCTCTGATTCTCCGCCTCTGATTCCCCGCCTCTGATTCCCCGCCTCTGATTCCCCGCCTCTGATTCCCCACCTCTGATTCCCTGCCTCTGATAACCTGCCTCTGATTCCCTGCCTCTGATTCCCGGCCTCTGAGTCCCCACCTCTGATTCCCCGTGTCCGATTCCGCACCCATGTTTCACCACCTCTGTTGCTCTGCTTCTGATTTCCCGGCTCAGATTCACCGGCTCTGATTCCGCACCTCTGATTCCACGCCTCTATTTCTGTGTCTCTGATTCCCCGCCTCTGATTCCACGCCTCTGATTACCCGCCTCTGATACCCTGCCTCTCTTTCCCTGCCTCTATATCCGTGCCTCTTTCTCTGCATCTCGTTTCCCACATCTCATTTCCCCCTTCTGATAACCCGCATCAGATTCCCTGCCACAGATTCCCTGCCTCAGATACCCTGCCTCAGATTCCCTGCATCAGATTCCCTTCATCTGATTCCCTGCCTCTGATTCCCTGCGGCTGATTCCCTGCATCAGATTCCCCGCCTCTGTTTACCCGCCTGTTTCCACGCCTCTGATTCACCACCTCATATTCGCCACCTCAGGTTCCCTGCCTCTGATTCCCTGCCTCTGATTCCCTGCCTCTGATTCCCTGCATTTGATTGCCCGCCTCTGATACCCTGCCTCTGATTCCCCGCCTCTGATTCCCCTCCTCTGATTCCCCGCCTCTGATTTCCCACCTCTGATTCCCCACTTCTGATTCCCCGCCTCTGATTCCCCGTCTCTGATTCCACGCCTCTGATTCCCCGCCTCTGATTCCGCGCCTCTGATTCCCCGCCTCTGATACCCCGCCTCTGATTCCCCGCCTCTGATTCCCTGCATCTGATTCCCCGCCTCAGATTCCCCGCCTCTGATTCCCCGACTCTGATTCCCCGCCTCTGATTCCCTGCCTCTGATTCCCCGCCTCTGATTCCCCGCCTCTGATTCCCCGCCTATGTTTACCTGCCTCTGTTTACCCGCCTGTTTTCCCGCCTCTGATTGCCCACCTCAGATTCACTGCCTCAGATTCCCTGCCTCAGATTCCCTGCCTCTGATTCCCTGCCTCTGATTCCCTGCATCTGATTGCCCGCCTCTGATTACCTGCCTCTGATTCCCCGCCTCTGATTCCCCACCTCTGATTCCCCACTTCTGATTCCCCGCCTCTGATTCCCCGCGTCTGATTCCCCGCCTCTGATTCACCGCCTCTGTATCCCCGCCTCTGATTCCCCGCCTCTGATTCCCCAACTCTGATTGCCCCGCCTCTGATTCGCTGATTCTGATTCCCCGCCTCTGATTCCCCACCTCTGATTCCCCACTTCTGATTCCCCGCCACTGATTCCCCGCCTCTGATTCCACGCCTCTGATTCCCCGCCTCTGATTCCCCGCCTCTGATTCCCCGCCTCTGATTCCCCTCCTCTGATAGCCCGCCTCTGATTCCCCACCTCTGATTCCCTGCATCTGATTCCCCGCCTCTGATTCCCCGCCTCTGATTCCCTGCCTCTGATTCCCCGCCTCTGATTCCGCGCCTCTGATTCCCCGCCTATGTTTACCCACCTCTGTTTACCCACCTGTTTCCCCGCCTCTGATTCCCCACCTCAGATTCCCTGCCTCAGATTCCCCGCCCCTGATTCTCCGCCTCTGATTTCCCGCCTCTGATTCCCCACCTCTGATTACCCACTTCTGATTCCCCGCCTCTGATTCCCCGCCTCTGATTCCCCGCCCCTGATTCCCCGCCTATGATTCCCCACCTCTGATTCACTGCCTCCATTCCCGCTCAACTTTCCTGGCCTACTTTTCCCCACATTTCTTTCCCCGCCTCTGATTTCCCGCCTCTGATTCCACGCCTCTGATTCCCCGCCTATGTTTACCCGCCTCTGTTTACCCGCCTGTTTTCCCGCCTCTGATTCCCCACCACAGATTCCCTGCCTCAGATTCCCTGCCTCAGATTCCCTGCATCAGATTCCCTTCATTTGATTCTCAGCGTCTGATTCCCTGCCTCTGATTCCCTGCATCTGATTGCCCGCCTCTGATTCCCCGCCTCTGATTCCCCGCCTCTGATTCCCCACCTCTGATTCCCCACTTCTGATTCCCCGCCTCTGATTCCCCGCCTCTGATTCCCCGCCTCTGATTGACCGCCTCTGATTCCCCGCCTCTGATTCCCCGCCTCTGATTCCCCACTTCTGATTGCCCGCCTCTGATTCCATGCCTCTGATTCCCCGCCTCTGATTCCCCACCTCTGATTCCCCACTTCTGATTCCCCACCTCTGATTCCCCGCCTCTGATTCCACGCCTCTGATTCCCCACCTCTGATTCCCCACTTCTGATTCCCCACCTCTGATTCTCCGCCTCTGATACCCTGCCTCTGATAACTTTTTACTGATTCCCTGCCTCAGATTCCCTGCCTCCGATTCCCTGCCTCAGATTCCCTGCCTCAGATTCCCTGCATCAGATTCCCTTCATCTGATTCCCTGCCTCTGATTCCCCGCCTCTGATTCCCCACCTATGATTCCCCACCTCTGTCTCTACGCCTCTATTTTGCCTGCACTCTTTCCCCTCCACTCTTTCTGTGCCTCTCTTTCCCTCCCTCAATTTCAACAACTCTGTTTGATCTGTTCCGTGTACCTAATTTTCAACACACAAGTTCCAACCACTATGTTTCGCCCATCTCTTTCGCTGCCTCTATATATGCAGCTATGTTTACCCGCTTCTGTTTACCCGCCTGTTTCCCCACATCTCTTTCCCCACCTCTGATTCCACGCCTCTGATTCCCCGCCTCTGATTCCCCGCCTCTGATTCACCGCCTCCATTTCCGCGCAACTTTCCTGGCCTACGTTTCCCCACATCTCTTTCCCCACCTCTGATTCCACGCCTCAGATTCGCCGCCTCTGATTTCCTGCCTCTGATTCCCTGCCTCTGATTCCCCGCCTCTGATTCCCCACCTCTGATTCCCCCCATTGATTCCCCGCCTCTGATTCCCCGCCTCTGATTCCCCACCTCTGATTCCCCGCCTCTGATTCCCTGCCTCTCTTTCCCTGCCTCTATTTCCGTGCCTCTTACTCTGCATCTCGTTTCCCACATCTCATTTCCCCCTTCTGATAACCCGCATCAGATTCCCTGCCAAAGAATCCCTGCCTCAGATTCCCTGCCTCAGATTCCCTGCATCAGATTCCCTTCATCTGATTCCCTGCCTCTGATTCCCCGCCTCTGATTCCCCACCTCTGATTCCCTGCCTCAGATTCCCTGCCTCTGATTCCCTGCCTCTGATTCCCTGCCTCTGATTTCCTGCATCTGATTGCCCGCCTCTGATTCTCCGCCTCTGATTCCCCGCCTCTGATTCCCCGCCTCTGATTCCCCGCCTCTGATTCCCCACCTCTGATTCCCTGCCTCTGATAACCTGCCTCTGATTCCCTGCCTCTGATTCCCGGCCTCTGAGTCCCCACCTCTGATTCCCCGTGTCCGATTCCGCACCCATGTTTCACCACCTCTGTTGCTCTGCTTCTGATTTCCCGGCTCAGATTCACCGGCTCTGATTCCGCACCTCTGATTCCACGCCTCTATTTCTGTGTCTCTGATTCCCCGCCTCTGATTCCACGCCTCTGATTACCCGCCTCTGATACCCTGCCTCTCTTTCCCTGCCTCTATATCCGTGCCTCTTTCTCTGCATCTCGTTTCCCACATCTCATTTCCCCCTTCTGATAACCCGCATCAGATTCCCTGCCACAGATTCCCTGCCTCAGATACCCTGTCTCAGATTCCCTGCATCAGATTCCCTTCATCTGATTCCCTGCCTCTGATTCCCTGCGGCTGATTCCCTGCATCAGATTCCCCGCCTCTGTTTACCCGCCTGTTTCCCCGCCTCTGATTCACCACCTCATATTCGCCACCTCAGGTTCCCTGCCTCTGATTCCCTGCCTCTGATTCCCTGCCTCTGATTCCCTGCATTTGATTGCCCGCCTCTGATACCCTGCCTCTGATTCCCCGCCTCTGATTCCCCTCCTCTGATTCCCCACCTCTGATTTCTCACCTCTGATTCCCCACTTCTGATTCCCCGCCTCTGATTCCCCGTCTCTGATTCCACGCCTCTGATTCCCCGCCTCTGATTCCGCGCCTCTGATTCCCCGCCTCTGATACCCCGCCTCTGATTCCCCGCCTCTGATTCCCTGCATCTGATTCCCCGCCTCAGATTCCCCGCCTCTGATTCCCCGACTCTGATTCCCCGCCTCTGATTCCCCGCCTCTGATTCCCCGCCTCTGATTCCCCGCCTCTGATTCCCCGCCTATGTTTACCCGCCTCTGTTTACCCGCCTGTTTTCCCGCCTCTGATTGCCCACCTCAGATTCCCTGCCTCAGATTCCCTGCCTCAGATTCCCTGCCTCTGATTCCCTGCCTCTGATTCCCTGCATCTGATTGCCCGCCTCTGATTACCTGCCTCTGATTCCCCGCCTCTGATTCCCCACCTCTGATTCCCCACTTCTGATTCCCCGCCTCTGATTCCCCGCGTCTGATTCCCCACCTCTGATTCACCGCCTCTGTTTCCCCGCCTCTGATACCCCGCCTCTGATTCCCCACCTCTGATTGCCCCGCCTCTGATTCGCTGATTCTGATTCCCCGCCTCTGATTCCCCACCTCTGATTCCCCACTTCTGATTCCCCGCCTCTGATTCCCCGCCTCTGATTCCACGCCTCTGATTCCCCGCCTCTGATTCCTCGCCTCTGATTCCCCGCCTCTCATTCCCCTCCTCTGATACCCCGCCTCTGATTCCCCACCTCTGATTCCCTGCATCTGATTCCCCGCCTCTGATTCCCCGCCTCTGATTCCCTGCCTCTGATTCCCCGCCTCTGATTCCGCGCCTCTGATTCCCCGCCTATGTTTACCCACCTCTGTTTACCCACCTGTTTCCCCGCCTCTGATTCCCCACCTCAGATTCCCTGCCTCAGATTCCCCGCCTCTGATTCTCCGCCTCTGATTTCCCTCCTCTGATTCCCCACCTCTGATTACCCACTTCTGATTCCCCGCCTCTGATTCCCCGCCTCTGATTCCCCGCCCCTGATTCCCCGCCTATGATTCCCCACCTCTGATTCACTGCCTCCCTTCCCGCTCAACTTTCCTGGCCTACTTTTCCCCACATATCTTTCCCCGCCTCTGATTTCCCGCCTCTGATTCCACGCCTCTGATTCCCCGCCTATGTTTACCCGCCTCTGTTTACCCGCCTGTTTTCCCGCCTCTGATTCCCCACCACAGATTCCCTGCCTCAGATTCCCTGCCTCAGATTCCCTGCATCAGATTCCCTTCATTTGATTCTCAGCGTCTGATTCCCTGCCTCTGATTCCCTGCATCTGATTGCCCGCCTCTGATTCCCCGCCTCTGATTCCCCGCCTCTGATTCCCCACCTCTGATTCCCCACTTCTGATTCCCCGCCTCTGATTCCCCGCCTCTGATTCCCCGCCTCTGATTCACCGCCTCTGATTCCCCGCCTCTGATTCCCCGCCTCTGATTCCCCACTTCTGATTGCCCGCCTCTGATTCCATGCCTCTGATTCCCCGCCTCTGATTCCCCACCTCTGATTCCCCACTTCTGATTCCCCACCTCTGATTCCCCGCCTCTGATTCCACGCCTCTGATTCCCCACCTCTGATTCCCCACTTCTGATTCCCCACCTCTGATTCTCCGCCTCTGATACCCTGCCTCTGATAACTTTTTACTGATTCCCTGCCTCAGATTCCCTGCCTCCGATTCCCTGCCTCAGATTCCCTGCCTCAGATTCCCTGCATCAGATTCCCTTCATCTGATTCCCTGCCTCTGATTCCCCGCCTCTGATTCCCCACCTCTGATTCCCCACCTCTGTCTCTACGCCTCTATTTTGCCTGCACTCTTTCCCCTCCACTCTTTCTGTGCCTCTCTTTCCCTCCCTCAATTTCAACAACTCTGTTTGATCTGTTCCGTGTACCTAATTTTCAACACACAAGTTCCAACCACTATGTTTCGCCCATCTCTTTCGCTGCCTCTATTTATGCAGCTATGTTTACGCGCTTCTGTTTACCCGCCTGTTTCCCCACATCTCTTTCCCCACCTCTGATTCCACGCCTCTGATTCCCCGCCTCTGATTCCCCGCCTCTGATTCACCGTCTCCCTTTCCGCGCAACTTTCCTGGCCTACGTTTCCCCACATATCTTTCCCCACCTCTGATTCCACGCCTCAGATTCGCCGCCTCTGATTTCCCGCCTCTGATTCCCTGTCTCTGATTCCCTGCCTCTGATTCCCCACCTCTGATTCCCCCCTCTGATTCCCCGCCTCTGATTCCCTGCTACTCTTTCCCTGCCTCTATTTCCGTGCCTCTTTCTCTGCATCTCGTTTCCCACATCTCATTTCCCCCTTCTGATAACCCGCATCACATTCCCTGCCACAGATTCCCTGCCTCAGATTCCCTGCCTCAGATTCCCTGCATCAGATTCCCTTCATCTGATTCCCTGTCTCTGATTCCCCGCCTCTGATTCCCCACCTCTGATTCCCTGCCTCAGATTCCCTGCCTCAGATTCCCTGCCTCAGATTCCCTGCATCAGATTCCCTTCATCTGATTCCCTGTCTCTGATTCCCCGCCTCTGATTCCCCACCTCTGATTCCCTGCCTCAGATTCCCTGCCTCTGATTCCCCGCCTCTGATTCCCCGCCTCTGATTCGCCGCCTCTGATTCCCCGCCTCTGATTCCACACATCTGATTCCCTGCCTCTGATAACCTGCCTCTGATTCCCTGCCTCTGATTCCCGGCCTCTGAGTCCCCACCTCTGATTCCCCGTGTCCGATTCCGCACCCATGATTCACCACCACTGTTGCTCTGCTTCTGATTTCCCGGCTCAGATTCACCGGCTCTGATTCCGCACCTCTGATTCCACGCCTCTCTTTCTGTGTCTCTGATTCCCCGCCTCTGATTCCACGCCTCTGATTACCCGCCTCTGATACCCTGCCTCTCTTTCCCTGCCTCTATTTCCGTGCCTCTTTCTCTGCATCTCGTTTCCCACATCTCATTTCCACCTTCTGATAACCCGCATCAGATTCCCTGCCACAGATTTCCTGCCTCAGATACCCTGCCTCAGATTCCCTGCATCAGATTCCCTTCATCTGATTCCCTGCCTCTGATTCCCCGCGGCTGATTCCCTGCCTCTGATTCCCCGCCTCTGTTTACCCGACTGTTTCCCCGCCTCTGATTCACCACCTCATATTCGCCATCTCAGGTTCCCTGCCTCTGATTCCCTGCCACTGATTCCCTGCCTCTGATTCCCTGCATCTGATTGCCCGCCTCTGATACCCTGCCTCTGATTCCCCGCCTCTGATTCACCGCCTCTGATTCCCAGCCTCTGATTTCCCACCTCTGATTCCCCACTTCTGATTCCCCGCCTCTGATTCCCCGTCTCTGATTCCACGCCTCTGATTCCCCGCCTCTGATTCCGCGCCTCTGATTCCCCGCCTCTGATACCCCGCCTCTGATTCCCCGCCTCTGATTCCCTGCATCTGATTCCCCGCCTCAGATTCCCCGCCTCTGATTCCCCGACTCTGATTCCCCGCCTCTGATTCCCCGCCTCTGATTCCCCGCCTCTGATTCCCCGTCTATGTTTACCCGCCTCTGTTTACCCGCCTGTTTTCCCGCCTCTGATTGCCCACCTCAGATTCCCTGGCTCAGATTCCCTGCCTCAGATTCCCTGCCTCTGATTCCCTGCCTCTGATTCCCTGCATCTGATTGCCCGCCTCTGATTACCTGCCTCTGATTCCCCGCCTCTGATTTCCCACCTCTGATTCCCCACTTCTGATTCCCCGACTCTGATTCCCCGCGTCTGATTCCCCGCCTGTGATTCACCGCCTCTGATTCCCCGCCTCTGATTCCCCACCTCTGATTCCCCACCTCTGATTGCCCCGCCTCTGATTCGCTGATTCTGATTCCCCGCCTCTGATTCCCCAGCTCTGATTCCCCACTTCTGATTCCCCGCCTCAGATTCCCCGCCTCTGATTGCATGCCTCTGATTCCCCGCCTCTAATTCCCCGCCTCTGATTCCCCGCCTCTGATTCCCCTCCTCTGATACCCCGCCTCTGATTCCCCACCTCTGATTCCCCTCATCTGATTCCCCGCCTCTGATTCCCCGACTCTGATTCCCTGCCTCTGATTCCCCGCCTCTGATTCCGCGCCTCTGATTCCCCGCCTATGTTTACCCGCCTCTGTTTACCCACCTGTTTCCCCGCCTCTGATTCCCCACCTCAGATTCCCTGCCTCAGATTCCCTGCCTCTGATTCCCTGCCTCTGATTCTCTGCCTCTGATTCCCTGCATCTGATTGCACGCCTCTGATTCTCCGCCTCTGAATCCCCGCCTCTGATTCCCAACCTCTGATTCCCCGCTTCTGATTCCCTGCCTCTGATTCCCCGCCTCTGATTCCCCGCCTCTGATTCCCCGCCTCTGATTCCCCACCTCTGATTCAATGCCTCCCTTTCCGCTCAACTTTCCTGGCCTACTTTTCCCCACATATCTTTCCCCGCCTCTGATTTCCCGCCTCTGATTCCACGCCTCTGATTCCCCGCCTATGTTTACCCGCCTCTGTTTAACAGCCTGTTTTCCCGCCTCTGATTCCCCACCACAGATTCCCTGCCTCAGATTCCCCGCCTCAGATTCCCCGCATCAGATTCCCTTCATTTGATTCCCTGCATCTGGTTCCCTGCCTCTGATTCCCTGCCTCTGATTCCCTGCATCTGATTGCCCGCCTCTGATTCCCCGCCTCTGATTCCCCGCCTCTGATACCCCACCTCTGATACCCCACTTCCGATTCCCCGCCTCTGATTCCCCGCCTCTGATTCCCCGCATCTGATTCACCGCCTCTGATTCCCTGCCTCTGATTCCCCGCCTCTGATTCCCCACTTCTGATTGCCCGCCTCTGATTCCACGCCTCTGATTCCCCGCCTCTGATTCCCCACCTCTGATTCCCCACTTCTGATTCCCCACCTCTGATTCCCCGCCTCTGATTCCACGCCTCAGATTCCCCACCTCTTATTCCCCACTTCTGATTCCCCACCTCTGATTCTCCGCCTCTGATACCCTACCTCTGATTACTTTTTACTAATTCCCTGCCTCAGATTCCCTGCCTCCGATTCCCTGCCTCAGATTCCCTGCCTCAGTTTCCCTGCATTAGATTCCCCTCATCTGATTCCCTGCCTCTGATTCCCCGCCTCTGATTCCCAGCATCTGATTCCCCACCTCTGTCTCTATGCCTCTATTTTGCCTGCACTCTTTCCCCTCCACTCTTTCCGTGCCTCTCTTTCCCTCCCTCAATTTCAACAACTCTGTTTGATCTGTTCTGTGTACCTAATTTTCAACACACAAGTTCCAACCACTATTTTTCGCCCATCTCTTTCGCTGCATCTATTGATGCAGCTATGTTTACCCGCTTCTGTTTACCCGCCTGTTTCCCCACGTCTCTTTCCCCAACTCTGATTCCACGCCTCTGATTCCCCGCCTCTGATTCCCCGCCTCTGATTCCCCGCCTCTGATTCACCGCCTCCATTTCCGAGCAACTTTCCTGGACTACGTTTCCCCACATCTCTTTCCCCACCTCTGATTCCACGCCTCAGATTCGCCGCCTCTGATATCCTGCCTCTGATTCCCTGCCTCTGATTCCCCGCCTCTGATTCCCCACCTCTGATTCCCCTCTCTGATTCCCCGCCTCTGATTCCCCGCCTCTGATTCCCCACCTCTGATTCCCCGCCTCTGATTCCCTGCCTCTCTTTTCCTGCCTCTATTTCCGTGCCTCTTTCTCTGCATCTCGTTTCCCACATCTCATTTCCCCCTTCTGATAACCCGCATAAGATTCCCTGCCACAGATTCCCTGCCTCAGATTCCCTGCTTCAGATTCCCTGCATCAGATTCCCTTCATCTGATTCCCTGCCTCTGATTCCCCGCCTCTGATTCCCCACCTCTGATTCCCTGCCTCAGATTCCCTGCCTCTGATTCCCTGCCTCTGATTCCCTGCCTCTGATTTCCTGCATCTGATTGCCTGCCTCTAATTCTCCGCCTCTGATTCCCCGCCTCTGATTCCCCGCCTCTGATTCCCCGCCTCTGATTCCCCGCCTCTGATTCCCCGCCTCTGATTCCCTGCCTCTGATAACCTGCCTCTGAATCCCTGCCTCTGATTCCCTGCCTCTGAGTCACCACCTCTGATTCCCCGCGTCCGATTCCGCACCAATGTTTCACCGCCTCTGTTGCTCTGCTTCTGTTTTCCCGGCTCAGATTCACCGGCTCTGATTCCGCACCTCTGATTCCACGCCTCTCTTTCTGTGTCTCTGATTCCCCGCCTCCGATTCCACGCCTCTGATTACCCGCATCAGATACCCTGCCTCTCTTTCCCTGCCTCTATTTCCGTGCCTCTTTCTCTGCATCTCGTTTCCCACATCTCATTTCCCACTTCTGATAACCCGCATCAGATTCCCTGCCATAGATTCCCTGCCTCAGATACCCTGCCTCAGATTCCCTGCATCAGATTCCCTTCATCTGATTCCCTGCCTCTGATTCCCCACGGCTGATTCCCTGCCTCTGATTCCCCGCCTCTGTTTACCCGCCTGTTTCCCCGCCTCTGATTCAAGACCTCATATTCGCCGCCCTAGGTTCCCTGCCTCTGATTCCCTGCCTCTGATTCCCTGCCTCAGATTCCCTGCATCTGATTGCCCGCCTCTGATTCCCCGCCTCTGATTCCCCGCCTCTGATTCCCCACCTCTGATTCCCCCCTCTGATTCCCCGCCTCTGATTCCCCGCCTCTGATTCCCCGCCTCTGATTTCCCGCGTCTGATTCCATGCCTCTCTTTCCCTTCCTCTATTTCCGTGCCTCTTTCTCTGCATCTCGTTTCCCACATCTCATTTCCCCCTTCTGATAACCCGCATCAGATTCCCTGCAACAGATTCCCTGCCTCAGATTCCCTGCATTAGATTCCCCTCATCTGATTCCCTGCCTCTGATTCCCCGCCTCTGATTCCCCGCATCTGATATCCCACCTCTGTCTCTATGCCTCTATTTTGCCTGCACTCTTTCCCCTCCACTCTTTCCGTGCCTCTCTTTCCCTCCCTCAATTTCAACAACTCTGTTTGATCTGTTCTGTGTACCTAATTTTCAACACACAAGTTCCAACCACTATGTTTCGCCCATCTCTTTCGCTGCATCTATTGATGCAGCTATGTTTACCCGCTTCTGTTTACCCGCCTGTTTCCCCACGTCTCTTTCCCCAACTCTGATTCCACGCCTCTGATTCCCCGCCTCTGATTCCCCGCCTCTGATTCCCCGCCTCTGATTCACCGCCTCCATTTCCGAGCAACTTTCCTGGCCTACGTTTCCCCACATCTCTTTCCCCACCTCTGATTCCACGCCTCAGATTCGCCGCCTCTGATATCCTGCCTCTGATTCCCTGCCTCTGATTCCCCGCCTCTGATTCCCCACCTCTGATTCCCCTCTCTGATTCCCCGCCTCTGATTCCCCGCCTCTGATTCCCCACCTCTGATTCCCCGCCTCTGATTCCCTGCCTCTCTTTTCCTGCCTCTATTTCCGTGCCTCTTTCTCTGCATCTCGTTTCCCACATCTCATTTCCCCCTTCTGATAACCCGCATAAGATTCCCTGCCACAGATTCCCTGCCTCAGATTCCCTGCCTCAGATTCCCTGCATCAGATTCCCTTCATCTGATTCCCTGCCTCTGATTCCCCGCCTCTGATTCCCCACCTCTGATTCCCTGCCTCAGATTCCCTGCCTCTGATTCCCTGCCTCTGATTCCCTGCCTCTGATTTCCTGCATCTGATTGCCTGCCTCTAATTCTCCGCCTCTGATTCCCCGCCTCTGATTCCCCGCCTCTGATTCCCCGCCTCTGATTCCCCGCCTCTGATTCCCCGCCTCTGATTCCCTGCCTCTGATAACCTGCCTCTGATTCCCTGCCTCTGATTCCCTGCCTCTGAGTCCCCACCTCTGATTCCCCGCGTCCGATTCCGCACCAATGTTTCACCGCCTCTGTTGCTCTGCTTCTGTTTTCCCGGCTCAGATTCACCGGCTCTGATTCCGCACCTCTGATTCCACGCCTCTCTTTCTGTGTCTCTGATTCCCCGCCTCCGATTCCACGCCTCTGATTACCCGCATCTGATACCCTGCCTCTCTTTCCCTGCCTCTATTTCCGTGCCTCTTTCTCTGCATCTCGTTTCCCACATCTCATTTCCCACTTCTGATAACCCGCATCAGATTCCCTGCCATAGATTCCCTGCCTCAGATACCCTGCCTCAGATTCCCTGCATCAGATTCCCTTCATCTGATTCCCTGCCTCTGATTCCCCACGGCTGATTCCCTGCCTCTGATTCCCCGCCTCTGTTTACCCGCCTGTTTCCCCGCCTCTGATTCAAGACCTCATATTCGCCGCCCTAGGTTCCCTGCCTCTGATTCCCTGCCTCTGATTCCCTGCCTCAGATTCCCTGCATCTGATTGCCCGCCTCTGATTCCCCGCCTCTGATTCCCCGCCTCTGATTCCCCACCTCTGATTCCCCCCTCTGATTCCCCGCCTCTGATTCCCCGCCTCTGATTCCCCGCCTCTGATTTCCCGCGATTGATTCCATGCCTCTCTTTCCCTTCCTCTATTTCCGTGCCTCTTTCTCTGCATCTCGTTTCCCACATCTCATTTCCCCCTTCTGATAACCCGCATCAGATTCCCTGCAACAGATTCCCTGCCTCAGATTCCCTGCATCAGATTCCCTTCATCTGATTCCCTGCCTCTGATTCCCCGCCTCTGTTTCCCCACCTCTGAGTCCCTGCCTCAGATTCCCTGCCTCTGATTCTCTGCCTCTGATTCCCTGCCCCTGATTCCCTGCATCTGATTGCCCGCCTCTGATTCTCCGCCTCTGATTCCCCGCCTCTGATTCCCCGCCTCTGATTCCCCGCCTCTGATTCCTCGCCTCTGATTCCCCGCCTCTGATTCCCTGCCTCTGATAACCTGCCTCTGATTCCCTGCCTCTGATTCCCTGCCTCTGAGTCCCCACTTCTGATTCCCCGCATCCGATTCCGCACCCATGTTTCACCGCCTCTGATTTCCCGGCTCAGATTCACCCGCACTGATTCCGCACCTCTGATTCCACGCCTCTCTTTCTGTGTCTCTGATTCCCCGCCTCTGATTCCACGCCTCTGATTACCCGCCTAGATACCCTGCCTCTCTTTCCCTGCCTCTATTTCCGTGCCTCTTTCTCTGCATCTCGTTTCCCACATCTCATTTCCCCCTTCTGATAACCCGCATCGGAATCCCTGCCACAGATTCCCTGCCTCAGATTCCCTGCCTCTGATTCCCTGCCTCTGATTTCCTGCATCTGATTGCCCGCCTCTGATTCTCTGCCTCTGATTCCCCGCCTCTGATTCCCCGCCTCTGATTCCCCGCCTCTTATTCCCCGCCTCTGATTCCCCACCTCTGATTCCCTGCCTCTGATAACCTGCCTCTGATTCCCTGCCTCTGATTCCCGGCCTCTGAGTCCCCACCTCTGATTCCCCGTGTCCGATTCCGCACCCATGTTTCACCACCTCTGTTGCTCTGCTTCTGATTTCCCGGCTCAGATTCACCGGCTCTGATTCCGCACCTCTGATTCCACGCCTCTCTTTCCTTGTCTCTGATTCCCCGCCTCTGATTCCACGCCTCTGATTACCCGCCTCTGATACCCTGCCTCTCTTTCCCTGCCTCTATTTCCGTGCCTCTTTCTCTGCATCTCGTTTCCCACATCTCATTTCCACCTTCTGATAACCCGCATCAGATTCCCTGCCACAGATTTCCTGCCTCAGATACCCTGCCTCAGATTCCCTGCATCAGATTCCCTTCATCTGATTCCCTGCCTCTGATTCCCCGCGGCTGATTCCCTGCCTCTGATTCCCCGCCTCTGTTTACCCGACTGTTTCCCCGCCTCTGATTCACCACCTCATATTCGCCATCTCAGGTTCCCTGCCTCTGATTCCCTGCCTCTGATTCCCTGCCTCTGATTCCCTGCATCTGATTGCCCGCCTATGATACCCTGCCTCTGATTCCCCGCCTCTGATTCACCGCCTCTGATTCCCAGCCTCTGATTTGCCACCTCTGATTCCCCACTTCTGATTCCCCGCCTCTGATTCCCCGTCTCTGATTCCACGCCTCTGATTCCCCGCCTCTGATTCCGTGCCTCTGATTCCCCGCCTCTGATACCCCGCCTCTGATTCCCCGCCTCTGATTCCCTGCATCTGATTCCCCGCCTCAGATTCCCCGCCTCTGATTCCCCGCCTCTGATTCCCCGCCTCTGATTCCCCGCCTCTGATTCCCCGTCTATGTTTACCCGCCTCTGTTTACCCGCCTGTTTTCCCGCCTCTGATTGCCCACCTCAGATTCCCTGCCTCAGATTCCCTGCCTCAGATTCCCTGCCTCTGATTCCCTGCCTCTGATTCCCTGCATCTGATTGCCCGCCTCTGATTACCTGCCTCTGATTCCCCGCCTCTGATTCCCCACCTCTGATTCCCCACTTCTGATCCCCGCCTCTGATTCCCCGCGTCTGATTCCCCGCCTGTGATTCACCGCCTCTGATTCCCCGCCTCTGATTCCCCACCTCTGATTCCCCACCTCTGATTGCCCCGCCTCTGATTCGCTGATTCTGATTCCCCGCCTCTGATTCCCCAGCTCTGATTCCCCACTTCTGATTCCCCGCCTCTGATTCCCCGCCTCTGATTGCACGCCTCTGATTCCCCGCCTCTGATTCCCCGCCTCTGATTCCCCGCCTCTGATTCCCCTCCTCTGATACCCCGCCTCTGATTCCCCACCTCTGATTCCCCTCATCTGATTCCCCGCCTCTGATTCCCCGACTCTGATTCCCTGCCTCTGATTCCCCGCCTCTGATTCCGCGCCTCTGATTCCCCGCCTATGTTTACCCGCCTCTGTTTACCCACCTTTTTCCCCGCCTCTGATTCCCCACCTCAGATTCCCTGCCTCAGATTCCCTGCCTCTGATTCCCTGCCTCTGATTCCCTGCCTCTGATTCCCTGCATCTGATTGCCCGCCTCTGATTCTCCGCCTCTGATTCCCCGCCTCTGATTCCCTGCCTCTGATTCCCCGCCTCTGATTCCCCGCCTCTGATTCCCCGCCTCTGATTCCCCACCTCTGATTCAATGCCTCCCTTTCCGCTCAACTTTCCTGGCCTACTTTTCCCCACATATCTTTCCCCGCCTCTGATTTCCCGCCTCTGATTCCACGCCTCTGATTCCCCGCCTATGTTTACCCGCCTCTGTTTAACCGCCTGTTTTCCCGCCTCTGATTCCCCACCACAGATTCCCTGCCTCAGATTCCCTGCCTCAGATTCCCCGCATCAGATTCCCTTCATTTGATTCCCTGCGTCTGGTTCCCTGCCTCTGATTCCCTGCCTCTGATTCCCTGCATCTGATTGCCCGCCTCTGATTCCCCGCCTCTGATTCCCCGCCTCTGATTCCCCACATCTGATACCCCACTTCTGATTCCCCGCCTCTGATTCCCCGCCTCTGATTCCCCGCCTCTGATTCACCGCCTCTGATTCCCTGCCTCTGATTCCCCGCCTCTGATTCCCCACTTCTGATTGCCCGCCTCTGATTCCACGCCTCTGATTCCCCGCCTCTGATTCCCCACCTCTGATTCCCCACTTCTGATTCCCCACCTCTGATTCCCCGCCTCTGATTCCACGCCTCTGATTCCCCACCTCTGATTCCCCACTTCTGATTCCCCACCTCTGATTCTCCGCCTCTGATACCCTGCCTCTGATAACTTTTTACTGATTCCCTGCCTCAGATTCCCTGCCTCCGATTCCCTGCCTCAGATTCCCTGCCTCAGTTTCCCTGCATTAGATTCCCTTCATCTGATTCCCTGCCTCTGATTCCCCGCCTCTGATTCCCCGCATCTGATTCCCCACCTCTGTCTCTATGCCTCTATTTTGCCTGCACTCTTTCCCCTCCACTCTTTCCGTGCCTCTCTTTCCCTCCCTCAATTTCAACAACTCTGTTTTATCTATTCTGTGTACCTAATTTTCAACACACAAGTTCCAACCACTATGTTTCGCCCATCTCTTTCGCTGCATCTATTGATGCAGCTATGTTTACCCGCTTCTGTTTACCCGCCTGTTTCCCCACATCTCTTTCCCCACCTCTGATTCCACGCCTCTGATTCCCCGCCTCTCATTCCCCGCCTCTGATTCCCCGCCTCTGATTCACCGCCTCCCTTTCCGAGCAACTTTCCTGGCCTACGTTTCCCCACATCTCTTTCCCCTCCTCTGATTCCCCGCCTCTGATTCACCGCCTCCCTTTCCGAGCAACTTTCCTGGCCTACGTTTCCCCACATCTCTTTCCCCTGCTCTGATTCCCTGCCTCTGATTCCCCGCCTATGTTTACCCGCCTCTGTTTACCCGCCTGTTTTCCCGCCTCTGATTCCCCACCACAGATTCCCTGCCTCAGATTCCCTGCCTCAGATTCCCTGCATCAGATTCCCTTCATTTGATTCTCAGCGTCTGATTCCCTGCCTCTGATTCCCTGCATCTGATTGCCCGCCTCTGATTCCCCGCCTCTGATTCCCCGCCTCTGATTCCCCACCTCTGATTCCCCACTTCTGATTCCCCGCCTCTGATTCCCCGCCTCTGATTCCCCGCCTCTGATTCACCGCCTCTGATTCCCCGCCTCTGATTCCCCGCCTCTGATTCCCCACTTCTGATTGCCCGCCTCTGATTCCATGCCTCTGATTCCCCGCCTCTGATTCCCCACCTCTGATTCCCCACTTCTGATTCCCCACCTCTGATTCCCCACTTCTGATTCCCCACCTCTGATTCTCCGCCTCTGATACCCTGCCTCTGATAACTTTTTACTGATTCCCTGCCTCAGATTCCCTGCCTCCGATTCCCTGCCTCAGATTCCCTGCCTCAGATTCCCTGCATCAGATTCCCTTCATCTGATTCCCTGCCTCTGATTCCCCGCCTCTGATTCCCCACCTCTGATTCCCCACCTCTGTCTCTACGCCTCTATTTTGCCTGCACTCTTTCCCCTCCACTCTTTCTGTGCCTCTCTTTCCCTCCCTCAATTTCAACAACTCTGTTTGATCTGTTCCGTGTACCTAATTTTCAACACACAAGTTCCAACCACTATGTTTCGCCCATCTCTTTCGCTGCCTCTATTTATGCAGCTATGTTTACGCGCTTCTGTTTACCCGCCTGTTTCCCCACATCTCTTTCCCCACCTCTGATTCCACGCCTCTGATTCCCCACTTCTGATTCCCCACCTCTGATTCTCCGCCTCTGATACCCTGCCTCTGATAACTTTTTACTGATTCCCTGCCTCAGATTCCCTGCCTCCGATTCCCTGCCTCAGATTCCCTGCCTCAGTTTCCCTGCATTAGATTCCCTTCATCTGATTCCCTGCCTCTGATTCCCCGCCTCTGATTCCCCGCATCTGATTCCCCACCTCTGTCTCTATGCCTCTATTTTGCCTGCACTCTTTCCCCTCCACTCTTTCCGTGCCTCTCTTTCCCTCCCTCAATTTCAACAACTCTGTTTTATCTGTTCTGTGTACCTAATTTTCAACACACAAGTTCCAACCACTATGTTTCGCCCATCTCTTTCGCTGCATCTATTGATGCAGCTATGTTTACCCGCTTCTGTTTACCCGCCTGTTTCCCCACATCTCTTTCCCCACCTCTGATTCCACGCCTCTGATTCCCCGCCTCTGATTCCCCGCCTCTGATTCCCCGCCTCTGATTCACCGCCTCCCTTTCCGAGCAACTTTCCTGGCCTACGTTTCCCCACATCTCTTTCCCCTCCTCTGATTCCCCGCCTCTGATTCACCGCCTCCCTTTCCGAGCAACTTTCCTGGCCTACGTTTCCCCACATCTCTTTCCCCTCCTCTGATTCCCTGCCTCTGATTCCCCGCCTATGTTTACCCGCCTCTGTTTACCCGCCTGTTTTCCCGCCTCTGATTCCCCACCACAGATTCCCTGCCTCAGATTCCCTGCCTCAGATTCCCTGCATCAGATTCCCTTCATTTGATTCTCAGCGTCTGATTCCCTGCCTCTGATTCCCTGCATCTGATTGCCCGCCTCTGATTCCCCGCCTCTGATTCCCCGCCTCTGATTCCCCACCTCTGATTCCCCACTTCTGATTCCCCGCCTCTGATTCCCCGCCTCTGATTCCCCGCCTCTGATTCACCGCCTCTGATTCCCCGCCTCTGATTCCCCGCCTCTGATTCCCCACTTCTGATTGCCCGCCTCTGATTCCATGCCTCTGATTCCCCGCCTCTGATTCCCCACCTCTGATTCCCCACTTCTGATTCCCCACCTCTGATTCCCCACTTCTGATTCCCCACCTCTGATTCTCCGCCTCTGATACCCTGCCTCTGATAACTTTTTACTGATTCCCTGCCTCAGATTCCCTGCCTCCGATTCCCTGCCTCAGATTCCCTGCCTCAGATTCCCTGCATCAGATTCCCTTCATCTGATTCCCTGCCTCTGATTCCCCGCCTCTGATTCCCCACCTCTGATTCCCCACCTCTGTCTCTACGCCTCTATTTTGCCTGCACTCTTTCCCCTCCACTATTTCTGTGCCTCTCTTTCCCTCCCTCAATTTCAACAACTCTGTTTGATCTGTTCCGTGTACCTAATTTTCAACACACAAGTTCCAACCACTATGTTTCGCCCATCTCTTTCGCTGCCTCTATTTATGCAGCTATGTTTACGCGCTTCTGTTTACCCGCCTGTTTCCCCACATCTCTTTCCCCACCTCTGATTCCACGCCTCTGATTCCCCGCCTCTGATTCCCCGCCTCTGATTCACCGTCTCCCTTTCCGCGCAACTTTCCTGGCCTACGTTTCCCCACATCTCTTTCCCCACCTCTGATTCCACGCCTCAGATTCGCCGCCTCTGATTTCCCGCCTCTGATTCCCTGTCTCTGATTCCCTGCCTCTGATTCCCCACCTCTGATTCCCCCCTCTGATTCCCCGCCTCTGATTCCCTGCTACTCTTTCCCTGCCTCTATTTCCGTGCCTCTTTCTCTGCATCTCGTTTCCCGCATCTCATTTCCCCCTTCTGATAACCCGCATCACATTCCCTGCCACAGATTCCCTGCCTCAGATTCCCTGCCTCAGATTCCCTGCATCAGATTCCCTTCATCTGATTCCCTGTCTCTGATTCCCCGCCTCTGATTCCCCACCTCTGATTCCCTGCCTCAGATTCCCTGCCTCTGATTCCCTGCCTCTGATTCCCTGCCTCTGATTTCCTGCATCTGATTGCCCGCCTCTGATTCTCCGCCTCTGATACCCCGCCTCTGATTCCCCGCCTCTGATTCGCCGCCTCTGATTCCCCGCCTCTGATTCCACACCTCTGATTCCCTGCCTCTGATAACCTGCCTCTGATTCCCTGCCTCTGATTCCCGGCCTCTGAGTCCCCACCTCTGATTCCCCGTGTCCGATTCCGCACCCATGATTCACCACCTCTGTTGCTCTGCTTCTGATTTCCCGGCTCAGATTCACCGGCTCTGATTCCGCAACTCTGATTCCACGCCTCTCTTTCTGTGTCTCTGATTCCCCGCCTCTGATTCCACGCCTCTGATTACCCGCCTCTGATACCCTGCCTCTCTTTCCCTGCCTCTATTTCCGTGCCTCTTTCTCTGCATCTCGTTTCCCACATCTCATTTCCACCTTCTGATAACCCGCATCAGATTCCCTGCCACAGATTTCCTGCCTCAGATACCCTGCCTCAGATTCCCTGCATCAGATTCCCTTCATCTGATTCCCTGCCTCTGATTCCCCGCGGCTGATTCCCTGCCTCTGATTCCCCGCCTCTGTTTACCCGACTGTTTCCCCGCCTCTGATTCACCACCTCATATTCGCCATCTCAGGTTCCCTGCCTCTGATTCCCTGCCTCTGATTCCCTGCCTCTGATTCCCTGCATCTGATTGCCCGCCTCTGATACCCTGCCTCTGATTCCCCGCCTCTGATCCACCGCCTCTGATTCCCAGCCTCTGATTTCCCACCTCTGATTACCACTTCTGATTCCCCGCCTCTGATTCCCCGTCTCTGATTCCACGCCTCTGATTCCCCGCCTCTGATTCCGCGCCTCTGATTCCCCGCCTCTGATACCCCGCCTCTGATTCCCCGCCTCTGATTCCCTGCATCTGATTCCCCGCCTCAGATTCCCCGCCTCTGATTCCCCGACTCTGATTCCCCGCCTCTGATTCCCCGCCTCTGATTCCCCGCCTCTGATTCCCCGTCTATGTTTACCCGCCTCTGTTTACCCGCCTGTTTTCCCGCCTCTGATTGCCCAACTCAGATTCCCTGGCTCAGATTCCCTGCCTCAGATTCCCTGCCTCTGATTCCCTGCCTCTGATTCCCTGCATCTGATTGCCCGCCTCTGATTACCTGCCTCTGATTCCCCGCCTCTGATTTCCCACCTCTGATTCCCCACTTCTGATTCCCCGCCTCTGATTCCCCTCGTCTGATTCCCCGCCTGTGATTCACCGCCTCTGATTCCCCGCCTCTGATTCCCCACCTCTGATTCCCCACCTCTGATTGCCCCGCCTCTGATTCGCTGATTCTGATTCCCCGCCTCTGATTCCCCAGCTCTGATTCCCCACTTCTGATTCCCCGCCTCAGATTCCCCGCCTCTGATTGCACGCCTCTGATTCCCCGCCTCTGATTCCCCGCCTCTGATTCCCCGCCTCTGATTCCCCTCCTCTGATACCCCGCCTCTGATTCCCCACCTCTGATTCCCCTCATCTGATTCCCCGCCTCTGATTCCCCGACTCTGATTCCCTGCCTCTGATTCCCCGCCTCTGATTCCGCGCCTCTGATTCCCCGCCTATGTTTACCCGCCTCTGTTTACCCACCTGTTTCCCCGCCTCTGATTCCCCACCTCAGATTCCCTGCCTCAGATTCCCTGCCTCTGATTCCCTGCCTCTGATTCCCTGCCTCTGATTCCCTGCATCTGATTGCGCGCCTCTGATTCTCCGCCTCTGAATCCCCGCCTCTGATTCCCCACCTCTGATTCCCCGCTTCTGATTCCCTGCCTCTGATTCCCCGCCTCTGATTCACCGCCTCTGATTCCCTGCCTCTGATTCCCCGCCTCTGATTCCCCACTTCTGATTGCCCGCCTCTGATTCCACGCCTCTGATTCCCCGCCTCTGATTCCCCACCTCTGATTCCCCACTTCTGATTCCCCACCTCTGATTCCCCGCCTCTGATTCCACGCCTCTGATTCCCCACCTCTGATTCCCCACTTCTGATTCCCCACCTCTGATTCTCCGCCTCTGATACCCTGCCTCTGATAACTTTTTACTGATTCCCTGCCTCAGATTCCCTGCCTCCGATTCCCTGCCTCAGATTCCCTGCCTCAGTTTCCCTGCATTAGATTCCCTTCATCTGATTACCTGCCTCTGATTCCCCGCCTCTGATTCCCCGCATCTGATTCCCCACCTCTGTCTCTATGCCTCTATTTTGCCTGCACTCTTTCCCCTCCACTCTTTCCGTGCCTCTCTTTCCCTCCCTCAATTTCAACAACTCTGTTTTATCTGTTCTGTGTACCTAATTTTCAACACACAAGTTCCAACCACTATGTTTCGCCCATCTCTTTCGCTGCATCTATTGATGCAGCTATGTTTACCCGCTTCTGTTTACCCGCCTGTTTCCCCACATCTCTTTCCCCACCTCTGATTCCACGCCTCTGATTCCCCGCCTCTCATTCCCCGCCTCTGATTCCCCGCCTCTGATTCACCGCCTCCCTTTCCGAGCAACTTTCCTGGCCTACGTTTCCCCACATCTCTTTCCCCTCCTCTGATTCCCCGCCTCTGATTCACCGCCTCCTTTTCCGAGCAACTTTCCTGGCCTACGTTTCCCCACATCTCTTTCCCCTGCTCTGATTCCCTGCCTCTGATTCCCCGCCTATGTTTACCCGCCTCTGTTTACCCGCCTGTTTTCCCGCCTCTGATTCCCCACCACAGATTCCCTGCCTCAGATTCCCTGCCTCAGATTCCCTGCATCAGATTCCCTTCATTTGATTCTCAGCGTCTGATTCCCTGCCTCTGATTCCCTGCATCTGATTGCCCGCCTCTGATTCCCCGCCTCTGATTCCCCGCCTCTGATTCCCCACCTCTGATTCCCCACTTCTGATTCCCCGCCTCTGATTCCCCGCCTCTGATTCCCCGCCTCTGATTCACCGCCTCTGATTCCCCGCCTCTGATTCCCCGCCTCTGATTCCCCACTTCTGATTGCCCGCCTCTGATTCCATGCCTCTGATTCCCCGCCTCTGATTCCCCACCTCTGATTCCCCACTTCTGATTCCCCACCTCTGATTCCCCACTTCTGATTCCCCACCTCTGATTCTCCGCCTCTGATACCCTGCCTCTGATAACTTTTTACTGATTCCCTGCCTCAGATTCCCTGCCTCCGATTCCCTGCCTCAGATTCCCTGCCTCAGATTCCCTGCATCAGATTCCCTTCATCTGATTCCCTGCCTCTGATTCCCCGCCTCTGATTCCCCACCTCTGATTCCCCACCTCTGTCTCTACGCCTCTATTTTGCCTGCACTCTTTCCCCTCCACTCTTTCTGTGCCTCTCTTTCCCTCCCTCAATTTCAACAACTCTGTTTGATCTGTTCCGTGTACCTAATTTTCAACACACAAGTTCCAACCACTATGTTTCGCCCATCTCTTTCGCTGCCTCTATTTATGCAGCTATGTTTACGCGCTTCTGTTTACCCGCCTGTTTCCCCACATCTCTTTCCCCACCTCTGATTCCACGCCTCTGATTCCCCACTTCTGATTCCCCACCTCTGATTCTCCGCCTCTGATACCCTGCCTCTGATAACTTTTTACTGATTCCCTGCCTCAGATTCCCTGCCTCCGATTCCCTGCCTCAGATTCCCTGCCTCAGTTTCCCTGCATTAGATTCCCTTCATCTGATTCCCTGCCTCTGATTCCCCGCCTCTGATTCCCCGCATCTGATTCCCCACCTCTGTCTCTATGCCTCTATTTTGCCTGCACTCTTTCCCCTCCACTCTTTCCGTGCCTCTCTTTCCCTCCCTCAATTTCAACAACTCTGTTTTATCTGTTCTGTGTACCTAATTTTCAACACACAAGTTCCAACCACTATGTTTCGCCCATCTCTTTCGCTGCATCTATTGATGCAGCTATGTTTACCCGCTTCTGTTTACCCGCCTGTTTCCCCACATCTCTTTCCCCACCTCTGATTCCACGCCTCTGATTCCCCCGCCTCTGATTCCCCGCCTCTGATTCCCCGCCTCTGATTCACCGCCTCCCTTTCCGAGCAACTTTCCTGGCCTACGTTTCCCCACATCTCTTTCCCCTCCTCTGATTCCCCGCCTCTGATTCACCGCCTCCCTTTCCGAGCAACTTTCCTGGCCTACGTTTCCCCACATCTCTTTCCCCTCCTCTGATTCCCTGCCTCTGATTCCCCGCCTATGTTTACCCGCCTCTGTTTACCCGCCTGTTTTCCCGCCTCTGATTCCCCACCACAGATTCCCTGCCTCAGATTCCCTGCCTCAGATTCCCTGCATCAGATTCCCTTCATTTGATTCTCAGCGTCTGATTCCCTGCCTCTGATTCCCTGCATCTGATTGCCCGCCTCTGATTCCCCGCCTCTGATTCCCCGCCTCTGATTCCCCACCTCTGATTCCCCACTTCTGATTCCCCGCCTCTGATTCCCCGCCTCTGATTCCCCGCCTCTGATTCACCGCCTCTGATTCCCCGCCTCTGATTCCCCGCCTCTGATTCCCCACTTCTGATTGCCCGCCTCTGATTCCATGCCTCTGATTCCCCGCCTCTGATTCCCCACCTCTGATTCCCCACTTCTGATTCCCCACCTCTGATTCCCCACTTCTGATTCCCCACCTCTGATTCTCCGCCTCTGATACCCTGCCTCTGATAACTTTTTACTGATTCCCTGCCTCAGATTCCCTGCCTCCGATTCCCTGCCTCAGATTCCCTGCCTCAGATTCCCTGCATCAGATTCCCTTCATCTGATTCCCTGCCTCTGATTCCCCGCCTCTGATTCCCCACCTCTGATTCCCCACCTCTGTCTCTACGCCTCTATTTTGCCTGCACTCTTTCCCCTCCACTCTTTCTGTGCCTCTCTTTCCCTCCCTCAATTTCAACAACTCTGTTTGATCTGTTCCGTGTACCTAATTTTCAACACACAAGTTCCAACCACTATGTTTCGCCCATCTCTTTCGCTGCCTCTATTTATGCAGCTATGTTTACGCGCTTCTGTTTACCCGCCTGTTTCCCCACATCTCTTTCCCCACCTCTGATTCCACGCCTCTGATTCCCCGCCTCTGATTCCCCGCCTCTGATTCACCGTCTCCCTTTCCGCGCAACTTTCCTGGCCTACGTTTCCCCACATCTCTTTCCCCACCTCTGATTCCACGCCTCAGATTCGCCGCCTCTGATTTCCCGCCTCTGATTCCCTGTCTCTGATTCCCTGCCTCTGATTCCCCACCTCTGATTCCCCCCTCTGATTCCCCGCCTCTGATTCCCTGCTACTCTTTCCCTGCCTCTATTTCCGTGCCTCTTTCTCTGCATCTCGTTTCCCACATCTCATTTCCCCCTTCTGATAACCCGCATCACATTCCCTGCCACAGATTCCCTGCCTCAGATTCCCTGCCTCAGATTCCCTGCATCAGATTCCCTTCATCTGATTCCCTGTCTCTGATTCCCCGCCTCTGATTCCCCACCTCTGATTCCCTGCCTCAGATTCCCTGCCTCTGATTCCCTGCCTCTGATTCCCTGCCTCTGATTTCCTGCATCTGATTGCCCGCCTCTGATTCTCCGCCTCTGATACCCCGCCTCTGATTCCCCGCCTCTGATTCGCCGCCTCTGATTCCCCGCCTCTGATTCCACACCTCTGATTCCCTGCCTCTGATAACCTGCCTCTGATTCCCTGCCTCTGATTCCCGGCCTCTGAGTCCCCACCTCTGATTCCCCGTGTCCGATTCCGCACCCATGATTCACCACCTCTGTTGCTCTGCTTCTGATTTCCCGGCTCAGATTCACCGGCTCTGATTCCGCAACTCTGATTCCACGCCTCTCTTTCTGTGTCTCTGATTCCCCGCCTCTGATTCCACGCCTCTGATTACCCGCCTCTGATACCCTGCCTCTCTTTCCCTGCCTCTATTTCCGTGCCTCTTTCTCTGCATCTCGTTTCCCACATCTCATTTCCACCTTCTGATAACCCGCATCAGATTCCCTGCCACAGATTTCCTGCCTCAGATACCCTGCCTCAGATTCCCTGCATCAGATTCCCTTCATCTGATTCCCTGCCTCTGATTCCCCGCGGCTGATTCCCTGCCTCTGATTCCCCGCCTCTGTTTACCCGACTGTTTCCCCGCCTCTGATTCACCACCTCATATTCGCCATCTCAGGTTCCCTGCCTCTGATTCCCTGCCTCTGATTCCCTGCCTCTGATTCCCTGCATCTGATTGCCCGCCTCTGATACCCTGCCTCTGATTCCCCGCCTCTGATTCACCGCCTCTGATTCCCAGCCTCTGATTTCCCACCTCTGATTACCACTTCTGATTCCCCGCCTCTGATTCCCCGTCTCTGATTCCACGCCTCTGATTCCCCGCCTCTGATTCCGCGCCTCTGATTCCCCGCCTCTGATACCCCGCCTCTGAATCCCCGCCTCTGATTCCCTGCATCTGATTCCCCGCCTCAGATTCCCCGCCTCTGATTCCCCGACTCTGATTCCCCGCCTCTGATTCCCCGCCTCTGATTCCCCGCCTCTGATTCCCCGTCTATGTTTACCCGCCTCTGTTTACCCGCCTGTTTTCCCGCCTCTGATTGCCCAACTCAGATTCCCTGGCTCAGATTCCCTGCCTCAGATTCCCTGCCTCTGATTCCCTGCCTCTGATTCCCTGCATCTGATTGCCCGCCTCTGATTACCTGCCTCTGATTCCCCGCCTCTGATTTCCCACCTCTGATTCCCCACTTCTGATTCCCCGCCTCTGATTCCCCTCGTCTGATTCCCCGCCTGTGATTCACCGCCTCTGATTCCCCGCCTCTGATTCCCCACCTCTGATTCCCCACCTCTGATTGCCCCGCCTCTGATTCGCTGATTCTGATTCCCCGCCTCTGATTCCCCAGCTCTGATTCCCCACTTCTGATTCCCCGCCTCAGATTCCCCGCCTCTGATTGCACGCCTCTGATTCCCCGCCTCTGATTCCCCGCCTCTGATTCCCCGCCTCTGATTCCCCTCCTCTGATACCCCGCCTCTGATTCCCCACCTCTGATTCCCCTCATCTGATTCCCCGCCTCTGATTCCCCGACTCTGATTCCCTGCCTCTGATTCCCCGCCTCTGATTCCGCGCCTCTGATTCCCCGCCTATGTTTACCCGCCTCTGTTTACCCACCTGTTTCCCCGCCTCTGATTCCCCACCTCAGATTCCCTGCCTCAGATTCCCTGCCTCTGATTCCCTGCCTCTGATTCCCTGCCTCTGATTCCCTGCATCTGATTGCGCGCCTCTGATTCTCCGCCTCTGAATCCCCGCCTCTGATTCCCCACCTCTGATTCCCCGCTTCTGATTCCCTGCCTCTGATTCCCCGCCTCTGATTCCCCGCCTCTGATTCCCCGCCTCTGATTCCCCACCTCTGATTCAATGCCTCCCTTTCCGCTCAACTTTCCTGGCCTACTTTTCCCCACATATCTTTCCCCGCCTCTGATTTCCCGCCTCTGATTCCACGCCTCTGATTCCCCGCCTATGTTTACCCGCCTCTGTTTAACAGCCTGTTTTCCCGCCTCTGATTCCCCACCACAGATTCCCTGCCTCAGATTCCCTGCCTCAGATTCCCCGCATCAGATTCCCTTCATTTGATTCCCTGCATCTGGTTCCCTGCCTCTGATTCCCTGCCTCTGATTCCCTGCATCTGATTGCCCGCCTCTGATTCCCCGCCTCTGATTCCCCGCCTCTGATTCCCCACCTCTGATACCCCACTTCTGATTCCCCGCCTCTGATTCCCCGCCTCTGATTCCCCGCATCTGATTCACCGCCTCTGATTCCCTGCCTCTGATTCCCCGCCTCTGATTCCCCACTTCTGATTGCCCGCCTCTGATTCCACGCCTCTGATTCCCCGCCTCTGATTCCCCACCTCTGATTCCCCACTTCTGATTCCCCACCTCTGATTCCCCGCCTCTGATTCCACGCCTCAGATTCCCCACCTCTTATTCCCCACTTCTGATTCCCCACCTCTGATTCTCCGCCTCTGATACCCTACCTCTGATTACTTTTTACTGATTCCCTGCCTCCGATTCCCTGCCTCAGATTCCCTGCCTCAGTTTCCCTGCATTAGATTCCCCTCATCTGATTCCCTGCCTCTGATTCCCCGCCTCTGATTCCCCGCATCTGATTCCCCACCTCTGTCTCTATGCCTCTATTTTGCCTGCACTCTTTCCCCTCCACTCTTTCCGTGCCTCTCTTTCCCTCCCTCAATTTCAACAACTCTGTTTGATCTGTTCTGTGTACCTAATTTTCAACACACAAGTTCCAACCACTATGTTTCGCCCATCTCTTTCGCTGCATCTATTGATGCAGCTATGTTTACCCGCTTCTGTTTACCCGCCTGTTTCCCCACGTCTCTTTCCCCAACTCTGATTCCACGCCTCTGATTCCCCGCCTCTGATTCCCCGCCTCTGATTCACCGCCTCCATTTCCGAGCAACTTTCCTGGCCTACGTTTCCCCACATCTCTTTCCCCACCTCTGATTCCACGCCTCAGATTCGCCGCCTCTGATATCCTGCCTCTGATTCCCTGCCTCTGATTCCCCGCCTCTGATTCCCCACCTCTGATTCCCCTCTCTGATTCCCCGCCTCTGATTCCCCGCCTCTGATTCCCCACCTCTGATTCCCCGCCTCTGATTCCCTGCCTCTCTTTTCCTGCCTCTATTTCCGTGCCTCTTTCTCTGCATCTCGTTTCCCACATCTCATTTCCCCCTTCTGATAACCCGCATAAGATTCCCTGCCACAGATTCCCTGCCTCAGATTCCCTGCCTCAGATTCCCTGCATCAGATTCCCTTCATCTGATTCCCTGCCTCTGATTCCCCGCCTCTGATTCCCCACCTCTGATTCCCTGCCTCAGATTCCCTGCCTCTGATTCCCTGCCTCTGATTCCCTGCCTCTGATTTCCTGCATCTGATTGCCTGCCTCTAATTCTCCGTCTCTGATTCCCCGCCTCTGATTCCCCGCCTCTGATTCCCCGCCTCTGATTCCCCGCCTCTGATTCCCCGCCTCTGATTCCCTGCCTCTGATAACCTGCCTCTGATTCCCTGCCTCTGATTCCCTGCCTCTGAGTCCCCACCTCTGATTCCCCGCGTCCGATTCCGCACCAATGTTTCACCGCCTCTGTTGCTCTGCTTCTGTTTTCCCGGCTCAGATTCACCGGCTCTGATTCCGCACCTCTGATTCCACGCCTCTCTTTCTGTGTCTCTGATTCCCCGCCTCCGATTCCACGCCTCTGATTACCAGCATCTGATACCCTGCCTCTCTTTCCCTGCCTCTATTTCCGTGCCTCTTTCTCTGCATCTCGTTTCCCACATCTCATTTCCCACTTCTGATAACCCGCATCAGATTCCCTGCCATAGATTCCCTGCCTCAGATACCCTGCCTCAGATTCCCTGCATCAGATTCCCTTCATCTGATTCCCTGCCTCTGATTCCCCACGGCTGATTCCCTGCCTCTGATTCCCCGCCTCTGTTTACCCGCCTGTTTCCCCGCCTCTGATTCAAGACCTCATATTCGCCGCCCTAGGTTCCCTGCCTCTGATTCCCTGCCTCTGATTCCCTGCCTCAGATTCCCTGCATCTGATTGCCCACCTCAGATTCCCCCCTCTGATTCCCCGCCTCTGATTCCCCGCCTCTGATTCCCCGCCTCTGATTTCCCGCGTCTGATTCCATGCCTCTCTTTCCCTTCCTCTATTTCCGTGCCTCTTTCTCTGCATCTCGTTTCCCACATCTCATTTCCCCCTTCTGATAACCCGCATCAGATTCCCTGCAACAGATTCCCTGCCTCAGATTCCCTGCATCAGATTCCCTTCATCTGATTCCCTGCCTCTGATTCCCCGCCTCTGATTCCCCGCATCTGATTCCCCACCTCTGTCTCTATGCCTCTATTTTGCCTGCACTCTTTCCCCTCCACTCTTTCCGTGCCTCTCTTTCCCTCCCTCAATTTCAACAACTCTGTTTGATCTGTTCTGTGTACCTAATTTTCAACACACAAGTTCCAACCACTATGTTTCGCCCATCTCTTTCGCTGCATCTATTGATGCAGCTATGTTTACCCGCTTCTGTTTACCCGCCTGTTTCCCCACGTCTCTTTCCCCAACTCTGATTCCACGCCTCTGATTCCCCGCCTCTGATTCCCCGCCTCTGATTCCCCGCCTCTGATTCACCGCCTCCATTTCCGAGCAACTTTCCTGGCCTACGTTTCCCCACATCTCTTTCCCCACCTCTGATTCCACGCCTCAGATTCCCCACCTCTGATTCCCCCCTCTGATTCCCCGCCTCTGATTCCCCGCCTCTGATTCCCCGCCTCTGATTTCCCGCGTCTGATTCCATGCCTCTCTTTCCCTTCCTCTATTTCCGTGCCTCTTTCTCTGCATCTCGTTTCCCACATCTCATTTCCCCCTTCTGATAACCCGCATCAGATTCCCTGCAACAGATTCCCTGCCTCAGATTCCCTGCATCAGATTCCCTTCATCTGATTCCCTGCCTCTGATTCCTCGCCTCTGTTTCCCCACCTCTGAGTCCCTGCATCAGATTCCCTGCTTCTGATTCTCTGCCTCTGATTCCCTGCCCCTGATTCCCTGCATCTGATTGCCCGCCTCTGATTCTCCGCCTCTGATTCCCCGCCTCTGATTCCCCGCCTCTGATTCCCCGCCTCTGATTCCTCGCCTCTGATTCCCCGCCTCTGATTCCCTGCCTCTGATAACCTGCCTCTGATTCCCTGCCTCTGATTCCCTGCCTCTGAGTCCCCACTTCTGATTCCCAGCATCCGATTCCGCACCCATGTTTCACCGCCTCTGATTTCCCGGCTCAGATTCACCCGCTCTGATTCAGCACCTCTGATTCCACGCCTCTCTTTCTGTGTCTCTGATTCCCCGCCTCTGATTCCACGCCTCTGATTACCCGCCTAGATACCCTGCCTCTCTTTCCCTGCCTCTATTTCCGTGCCTCTTTCTCTGCATCTCGTTTCCCACATCTCATTTCCCCCTTCTGATAACCCGCATCGGAATCCCTGCCACAGATTCCCTGCCTCAGATTCCCTGCCTCTGATTCCCTGCCTCTGATTTCCTGCATCTGATTGCCCGCCTCTGATTCTCCGCCTCTGATTCCCCGCCTCTGATTCCCCGCCTCTGATTCCCCGCCTCTGATTCCCCGCCTCTGATTCCCCACCTCTGATTCCCTGCCTCTGATAACCTGCCTCTGATTCCCTGCCTCTGATTCCCGGCCTCTGAGTCCCCACCTCTGATTCCCCGTGTCCGATTCCGCACCCATGTTTCACCACCTCTGTTGCTCTGCTTCTGATTTCCCGGCTCAGATTCACCGGCTCTGATTCCGCACCTCTGATTCCACACCTCTCTTTCCTTGTCTCTGATTCCCCGCCTCTGATTCCACGCCTCTGATTACCCGCCTCTGATACACTGCCTCTCTTTCCCTGCCTCTATTTCCGTGCCTCTTTCTCTGCATCTCGTTTCCCACATCTCATTTCCACCTTCTGATAACCCGCATCAGATTCCCTGCCACAGATTTCCTGCCTCAGATACCCTGCCTCAGATTCCCTGCATCAGATTCCCTTCATCTGATTCCCTGCCTCTGATTCCCCGCGGCTGATTCCCTGCCTCTGATTCCCCGCCTCTGTTTACCCGACTGTTTCCCCGCCTCTGATTCACCACCTCATATTCGCCATCTCAGGTTCCCTGCCTCTGATTCCCTGCCTCTGATTCCCTGCCTCTGATTCCCTGCATCTGATTGCCCGCCTATGATACCCTGCCTCTGATTCCCCGCCTCTGATTCACCGCCTCTGATTCCCAGCCTCTGATTTCCCACCTCTGATTCCCCACTTCTGATTCCCCGCCTCTGATTCCCCGTCTCTGATTCCACGCCTCTGATTCCCCGCCTCTGATTCCGCGCCTCTGATTCCCCGCCTCTGATACCCCGCCTCTGATTCCCCGCCTCTGATTCCCTGCATCTGATTCCCCGCCTCAGATTCCCCGCCTCTGATTCCCCGCCTCTGATTCCCCGCCTCTGATTCCCCGCCTCTGATTCCCCGTCTATGTTTACCCGCCTCTGTTTACCCGCCTGTTTTCCCGCCTCTGATTGCCCACCTCAGATTCCCTGCCTCAGATTCCCTGCCTCAGATTCCCTGCCTCTGATTCCCTGCCTCTGATTCCCTGCATCTGATTGCCCGCCTCTGATTACCTGCCTCTGATTCCCCGCCTCTGATTCCCCACCTCTGATTCCCCACTTCTGATCCCCGCCTCTGATTCCCCGCGTCTGATTCCCCGCCTGTGATTCACCGCCTCTGATTCCCCGCCTCTGATTCCCCACCTCTGATTCCCCACCTCTGATTGCCCCGCCTCTGATTCGCTGATTCTGATTCCCCGCCTCTGATTCCCCAGCTCTGATTCCCCACTTCTGATTCCCCGCCTCTGATTCCCCGCCTCTGATTGCACGCCTCTGATTCCCCGCCTCTGATTCCCCGCCTCTGATTCCCCGCCTCTGATTCCCCTCCTCTGATACCCCGCCTCTGATTCCCCACCTCTGATTCCCCTCATCTGATTCCCCGCCTCTGATTCCCCGACTCTGATTCCCTGCCTCTGATTCCCCGCCTCTGATTCCGCGCCTCTGATTCCCCGCCTATGTTTACCCGCCTCTGTTTACCCACCTGTTTCCCCGCCTCTGATTCCCCACCTCAGATTCCCTGCCTCAGATTCCCTGCCTCTGATTCCCTGCCTCTGATTCCCTGCCTCTGATTCCCTGCATCTGATTGCCCGCCTCTGATTCTCCGCCTCTGATTCCCCGCCTCTGATTCCCTGCCTCTGATTCCCCGCCTCTGATTCCCCGCCTCTGATTCCCCGCCTCTGATTCCCCACCTCTGATTCAATGCCTCCCTTTCCGCTCAACTTTCCTGGCCTACTTTTCCCCACATATCTTTCCCCGCCTCTGATTTCCCGCCTCTGATTCCACGCCTCTGATTCCCCGCCTATGTTTACCCGCCTCTGTTTAACCGCCTGTTTTCCCGCCTCTGATTCCCCACCACAGATTCCCTGCCTCAGATTCCCTGCCTCAGATTCCCCGCATCAGATTCCCTTCATTTGATTCCCTGCGTCTGGTTCCCTGCCTCTGATTCCCTGCCTCTGATTCCCTGCATCTGATTGCCCGCCTCTGATTCCCCGCCTCTGATTCCCCGCCTCTGATTCCCCACCTCTGATACCCCACTTCTGATTCCCCGCCTCTGATTCCCCGCCTCTGATTCCCCGCCTCTGATTCACCGCCTCTGATTCCCTGCCTCTGATTCCCCGCCTCTGATTCCCCACTTCTGATTGCCCGCCTCTGATTCCACGCCTCTGATTCCCCGCCTCTGATTCCCCACCTCTGATTCCCCACTTCTGATTCCCCACCTCTGATTCCCCGCCTCTGATTCCACGCCTCTGATTCCCCACCTCTGATTCCCCACTTCTGATTCCCCACCTCTCATTCTCCGCCTCTGATACCCTGCCTCTGATAACTTTTTACTGATTCCCTGCCTCAGATTCCCTGCCTCCGATTCCCTGCCTCAGATTCCCTGCCTCAGTTTCCCTGCATTAGATTCCCTTCATCTGATTCCCTGCCTCTGATTCCCCGCCTCTGATTCCCCGCATCTGATTCCCCACCTCTGTCTCTATGCCTCTATTTTGCCTGCACTCTTTCCCCTCCACTCTTTCCGTGCCTCTCTTTCCCTCCCTCAATTTCAACAACTCTGTTTGATCTGTTCTGTGTACCTAATTTTCAACACACAAGTTCCAACCACTATGTTTCGCCCATCTCTTTCGCTGCATCTATTGATGCAGCTATGTTTACCCGCTTCTGTTTACCCGCCTGTTTCCCAACATCTCTTTCCCCACCTCTGATTCCACGCCTCTGATTCCCCGCCTCTGATTCCCCGCCTCTGATTCCCCGCCTCTGATTCACCGCATCCCTTTCCGAGCAACTTTCCTGGCCTACGTTTCCCCACATCTCTTTCCCCTCCTCTGATTCCACGCCTCTGATTCACCGCCTCCCTTTCCGAGCAACTTTCCTGGCCTGCGTTTCCCCACATCTCTTTCCCCTCCTCTGATTCCCTGCCTCTGATTCCCCGCCTCTGATTCCCCACCTCTGATTCCCCTCTCTGATTCCCCGCCTCTGATTCCCCGCCTCTGATTCCCCACCTCTGATTCCCCGCCTCTGATTCCCTGCCTCTCTTTTCCTGCCTCTATTTCCGTGCCTCTTTCTCTGCATCTCATTTCCCACATCTCATTTCCCCCTTCTGATAACCCGCATAAGATTCCCTGCCACAGATTCCCTGCCTCAGATTCCCTGCCTCAGATTCCCTGCATCAGATTCCCTTCATCTGATTCCCTGCCTCTGATTCCCCGCCTCTGATTCCCCACCTCTGATTCCCTGCCTCAGATTCCCTGCCTCTGATTCCCTGCCTCTGATTCCCTGCCTCTGATTTCCTGCATCTGATTGCCCGCCTCTAATTCTCCGCCTCTGATTCCCCGCCTCTGATTCCCCGCCTCTGATTCCCCGCCTCTGATTCCCCGCCTCAGATTCCCTGCATCAGATTCCCTTCATCTGATTCCCTGCCTCTGATTCCCCACGGCTGATTCCCTGCCTCTGATTCCCCGCCTCTGTTTACCCGCCTGTTTCCCCGCCTCTGATTCAAGACCTCATATTCGCCGCCCTAGGTTCCCTGCCTCTGATTCCCTGCCTCTGATTCCCTGCCTCAGATTCCCTGCATCTGATTGCCCGCCTCTGATTCCCCGCCTCTGATTCCCCGCCTCTGATTCCCCACCTCAGATTCCCCCCTCTGATTCCCCGCCTCTGATTCCCCGCCTCTGATTCCCCGCCTCTGATTTCCCGCGTCTGATTCCATGCCTCTCTTTCCCTTCCTCTATTTCCGTGCCTCTTTCTCTGCATCTCGTTTCCCACATCTCATTTCCCCCTTCTGATAACCCGCATCAGATTCCCTGCAACAGATTCCCTGCCTCAGATTCCCTGCATCAGATTCCCTTCATCTGATTCCCTGCCTCTGATTCCCCGCCTCTGATTCCCCGCATCTGATTCCCCACCTCTGTCTCTATGCCTCTATTTTGCCTGCACTCTTTCCCCTCCACTCTTTCCGTGCCTCTCTTTCCCTCCCTCAATTTCAACAACTCTGTTTGATCTGTTCTGTGTACCTAATTTTCAACACACAAGTTCCAACCACTATGTTTCGCCCATCTCTTTCGCTGCATCTATTGATGCAGCTATGTTTACCCGCTTCTGTTTACCCGCCTGTTTCCCCACGTCTCTTTCCCCAACTCTGATTCCACGCCTCTGATTCCCCGCCTCTGATTCCCCGCCTCTGATTCCCCGCCTCTGATTCACCGCCTCCATTTCCGAGCAACTTTCCTGGCCTACGTTTCCCCACATCTCTTTCCCCACCTCTGATTCCACGCCTCAGATTCGCCGCCTCTGATATCCTGCCTCTGATTCCCTGCCTCTGATTCCCCGCCTCTGATTCCCCACCTCTGATTCCCCTCTCTGATTCCCCGCCTCTGATTCCCCGCCTCTGATTCCCCACCTCTGATTCCCCGCCTCTGATTCCCTGCCTCTCTTTTCCTGCCTCTATTTCCGTGCCTCTTTCTCTGCATCTCGTTTCCCACATCTCATTTCCCCCTTCTGATAACCCGCATAAGATTCCCTGCCACAGATTCCCTGCCTCAGATTCCCTACCTCAGATTCCCTGCATCAGATTCCCTTCATCTGATTCCCTGCCTCTGATTCCCCGCCTCTGATTCCCCACCTCTGATTCCCTGCCTCAGATTCCCTGCCTCTGATTCCCTGCCTCTGATTCCCTGCCTCTGATTTCCTGCATCTGATTGCCTGCCTCTAATTCTCCGCCTCTGATTCCCCGCCTCTGATTCCCCGCCTCTGATTCCCCGCCTCTGATTCCCCGCCTCTGATTCCCCGCCTCTGATTCCCTGCCTCTGATAACCTGCCTCTGATTCCCTGCCTCTGATTCCCTGCCTCTGAGTCCCCACCTCTGATTCCCCGCGTCCGATTCCGCACCAATGTTTCACCGCCTCTGTTGCTCTGCTTCTGTTTTCCCGGCTCAGATTCACCGGCTCTGATTCCGCACCTCTGATTCCACGCCTCTCTTTCTGTGTCTCTGATTCCCCGCCTCCGATTCCACCCCTCTGATTACCCGCATCTGATACCCTGCCTCTCTTTCCCTGCCTCTATTTCCGTGCCTCTTTCTCTGCATCTCGTTTCCCACATCTCATTTCCCACTTCTGATAACCCGCATCAGATTCCCTGCCATAGATTCCCTGCCTCAGATACCCTGCCTCAGATTCCCTGCATCAGATTCCCTTCATCTGATTCCCTGCCTCTGATTCCCCACGGCTGATTCCCTGCCTCTGATTCCCGCCTCTGTTTACCCGCCTGTTTCCCCGCCTCTGATTCAAGACCTCATATTCGCCGCCCTAGGTTCCCTGCCTCTGATTCCCTGCCTCTGATTCCCTGCCTCAGATTCCCTGCATCTGATTGCCCGCCTATGATTCCCCGCCTCTGATTCCCCACCTCTGATTCCCCACCTCTGATTCCCCCCTCTGATTCCCCGCCTCTGATTCCCCGCCTCTGATTCCCCGCCTCTGATTTCCCGCGTCTGATTCCATGCCTCTCTTTCCCTTCCTCTATTTCCGTGCCTCTTTCTCTGCATCTCGTTTCCCACATCTCATTTCCCCCTTCTGATAACCCGCATCAGATTCCCTGCAACAGATTCCCTGCCTCAGATTCCCTGCATCAGATTCCCTTCATCTGATTCCCTGCCTCTGATTCCTCGCCTCTGTTTCCCCACCTCTGAGTCCCTGCATCAGATTCCCTGCTTCTGATTCTCTGCCTCTGATTCCCTGCCCCTGATTCCCTGCATCTGATTGCCCGCCTCTGATTCTCCGCCTCTGATTCCCCGCCTCTTATTCCCCGCCTCTGATTCCCCGCCTCTGATTCCTCGCCTCTGATTCCCCGCCTCTGATTCCCTGCCTCTGATAACCTGCCTCTGATTCCCTGCCTCTGATTCCCTGCCTCTGAGTCCCCACTTCTGATTCCCAGCATCCGATTCCGCACCCATGTTTCACCGCCTCTGATTTCCCGGCTCAGATTCACCCGCTCTGATTCCGCACCTCTGATTCCACGCCTCTCTTTCTGTGTCTCTGATTCCCCGCCTCTGATTCCACGCCTCTGATTACCCGCCTAGATACCCTGCCTCTCTTTCCCTGCCTCTATTTCCGTGCCTCTTTCTCTGCATCTCGTTTCCCACATCTCATTTCCCCCTTCTGATAACCCGCATCGGAATCCCTGCCACAGATTCCCTGCCTCAGATTCCCTGCCTCTGATTCCCTGCCTCTGATTTCCTGCATCTGATTGCCCGCCTCTGATTCTCCGCCTCTGATTCCCCGCCTCTGATTCCCCGCCTCTGATTCCCCGCCTCTGATTCCCCGCCTCTGATTCCCCACCTCTGATTCCCTGCCTCTGATAACCTGCCTCTGATTCCCTGCCTCTGATTCCCGGCCTCTGAGTCCCCACCTCTGATTCCCCGTGTCCGATTCCGCACCCATGTTTCACCACCTCTGTTGCTCTGCTTCTGATTTCCCGGCTCAGATTCACCGGCTCTGATTCCGCACCTCTGATTCCACGCCTCTCTTTCCTTGTCTCTGATTCCCCGCCTCTGATTCCACGCCTCTGATTACCCGCCTCTGATACACTGCCTCTCTTTCCCTGCCTCTATTTCCGTGCCTCTTTCTCTGCATCTCGTTTCCCACATCTCATTTCCACCTTCTGATAACCCGCATCAGATTCCCTGCCACAGATTTCCTGCCTCAGATACCCTGCCTCAGATTCCCTGCATCAGATTCCCTTCATCTGATTCCCTGCCTCTGATTCCCCGCGGCTGATTCCCTGCCTCTGATTCCCCGCCTCTGTTTACCCGACTGTTTCCCCGCCTCTGATTCACCACCTCATATTCGCCATCTCAGGTTCCCTGCCTCTGATTCCCTGCCTCTGATTCCCTGCCTCTGATTCCCCGCGTCTGATTCCCCGCCTGTGATTCACCGCCTCTGATTCCCCGCCTCTGATTCCCCACCTCTGATTCCCCACCTCTGATTGCCCCGCCTCTGATTCGCTGATTCTGATTCCCCGCCTCTGATTCCCCAGCTCTGATTCCCCACTTCTGATTCCCCGCCTCTGATTCCCCGCCTCTGATTGCACGCCTCTGATTCCCCGCCTCTGATTCCCCGCCTCTGATTCCCCGCCTCTGATTCCCCTCCTCTGATACCCCGCCTCTGATTCCCCACCTCTGATTCCCCTCATCTGATTCCCCGCCTCTGATTCCCCGACTCTGATTCCCTGCCTCTGATTCCCCGCCTCTGATTCCGCGCCTCTGATTCCCCGCCTATGTTTACCCGCCTCTGTTTACCCACCTGTTTCCCCGCCTCTGATTCCCCACCTCAGATTCCCTGCCTCAGATTCCCTGCCTCTGATTCCCTGCCTCTGATTCCCTGCCTCTGATTCCCTGCATCTGATTGCCCGCCTCTGATTCTCCGCCTCTGATTCCCCGCCTCTGATTCCCTGCCTCTGATTCCCCGCCTCTGATTCCCCGCCTCTGATTCCCCGCCTCTGATTCCCCACCTCTGATTCAATGCCTCCCTTTCCGCTCAACTTTCCTGGCCTACTTTTCCCCACATATCTTTCCCCGCCTCTGATTTCCCGCCTCTGATTCCACGCCTCTGATTCCCCGCCTATGTTTACCCGCCTCTGTTTAACCGCCTGTTTTCCCGCCTCTGATTCCCCACCACAGATTCCCTGCCTCAGATTCCCTGCCTCAGATTCCCCGCATCAGATTCCCTTCATTTGATTCCCTGCGTCTGGTTCCCTGCCTCTGATTCCCTGCCTCTGATTCCCTGCATCTGATTGCCCGCCTCTGATTCCCCGCCTCTGATTCCCCGCCTCTGATTCCCCACCTCTGATACCCCACTTCTGATTCCCCGCCTCTGATTCCCCGCCTCTGATTCCCCGCCTCTGATTCACCGCCTCTGATTCCCTGCCTCTGATTCCCCGCCTCTGATTCCCCACTTCTGATTGCCCGCCTCTGATTCCACGCCTCTGATTCCCCGCCTCTGATTCCCCACCTCTGATTCCCCACTTCTGATTCCCCACCTCTGATTCCCCGCCTCTGATTCCACGCCTCTGATTCCCCACCTCTGATTCCCCACTTCTGATTCCCCACCTCTGATTCTCCGCCTCTGATACCCTGCCTCTGATAACTTTTTACTGATTCCCTGCCTCAGATTCCCCGCCTCCGATTCCCTGCCTCAGATTCCCTGCCTCAGTTTCCCTGCATTAGATTCCCTTCATCTGATTCCCTGCCTCTGATTCCCCGCCTCTGATTCCCCGCATCTGATTCCCCACCTCTGTCTCTATGCCTCTATTTTGCCTGCACTCTTTCCCCTCCACTCTTTCCGTGCCTCTCTTTCCCTCCCTCAATTTCAACAACTCTGTTTGATCTGTTCTGTGTACCTAATTTTCAACACACAAGTTCCAACCACTATGTTTCGCCCATCTCTTTCGCTGCATCTATTGATGCAGCTATGTTTACCCGCTTCTGTTTACCCGCCTGTTTCCCAACATCTCTTTCCCCACCTCTGATTCCACGCCTCTGATTCCCCGCCTCTGATTCCCCGCCTCTGATTCCCCGCCTCTGATTCACCGCCTCCCTTTCCGAGCAACTTTCCTGGCCTACGTTTCCCCACATCTCTTTCCCCTCCTCTGATTCCCCGCCTCTGATTCACCGCCTCCCTTTCCGAGCAACTTTCCTGGCCTGCGTTTCCCCACATCTCTTTCCCCTCCTCTGATTCCCTGCCTCTGATTCCCCGCCTCTGATTCCCCACCTCTGATTCCCCTCTCTGATTCCCCGCCTCTGATTCCCCGCCTCTGATTCCCCACCTCTGATTCCCCGCCTCTGATTCCCTGCCTCTCTTTTCCTGCCTCTATTTCCGTGCCTCTTTCTCTGCATCTCATTTCCCACATCTCATTTCCCCCTTCTGATAACCCGCATAAGATTCCCTGCCACAGATTCCCTGCCTCAGATTCCCTGCCTCAGATTCCCTGCATCAGATTCCCTTCATCTGATTCCCTGCCTCTGATTCCCCGCCTCTGATTCCCCACCTCTGATTCCCTGCCTCAGATTCCCTGCCTCTGATTCCCTGCCTCTGATTCCCTGCCTCTGATTTCCTGCATCTGATTGCCCGCCTCTAATTCTCCGCCTCTGATTCCCCGCCTCTGATTCCCCGCCTCTGATTCCCCGCCTCTGATTCCCCGCCTCAGATTCCCTGCATCAGATTCCCTTCATCTGATTCCCTGCCTCTGATTCCCCACGGCTGATTCCCTGCCTCTGATTCCCCGCCTCTGTTTACCCGCCTGTTTCCCCGCCTCTGATTCAAGACCTCATATTCGCCGCCCTAGGTTCCCTGCCTCTGATTCCCTGCCTCTGATTCCCTGCCTCAGATTCCCTGCATCTGATTGCCCGCCTCTGATTCCCCGCCTCTGATTCCCCGCCTCTGATTCCCCACCTCAGATTCCCCCCTCTGATTCCCCGCCTCTGATTCCCCGCCTCTGATTCCCCGCCTCTGATTTCCCGCGTCTGATTCCATGCCTCTCTTTCCCTTCCTCTATTTCCGTGCCTCTTTCTCTGCATCTCGTTTCCCACATCTCATTTCCCCCTTCTGATAACCCGCATCAGATTCCCTGCAACAGATTCCCTGCCTCAGATTCCCTGCATCAGATTCCCTTCATCTGATTCCCTGCCTCTGATTCCCCGCCTCTGATTCCCCGCATCTGATTCCCCACCTCTGTCTCTATGCCTCTATTTTGCCTGCACTCTTTCCCCTCCACTCTTTCCGTGCCTCTCTTTCCCTCCCTCAATTTCAACAACTCTGTTTGATCTGTTCTGTGTACCTAATTTTCAACACACAAGTTCCAACCACTATGTTTCGCCCATCTCTTTCGCTGCATCTATTGATGCAGCTATGTTTACCCGCTTCTGTTTACCCGCCTGTTTCCCCACGTCTCTTTCCCCAACTCTGATTCCACGCCTCTGATTCCCCGCCTCTGATTCCCCGCCTCTGATTCCCCGCCTCTGATTCACCGCCTCCATTTCCGAGCAACTTTCCTGGCCTACGTTTCCCCACATCTCTTTCCCCACCTCTGATTCCACGCCTCAGATTCGCCGCCTCTGATATCCTGCCTCTGATTCCCTGCCTCTGATTCCCCGCCTCTGATTCCCCACCTCTGATTCCCCTCTCTGATTCCCCGCCTCTGATTCCCCGCCTCTGATTCCCCACCTCTGATTCCCCGCCTCTGATTCCCTGCCTCTCTTTTCCTGCCTCTATTTCCGTGCCTCTTTCTCTGCATCTCGTTTCCCACATCTCATTTCCCCCTTCTGATAACCCGCATAAGATTCCCTGCCACAGATTCCCTGCCTCAGATTCCCTACCTCAGATTCCCTGCATCAGATTCCCTTCATCTGATTCCCTGCCTCTGATTCCCCGCCTCTGATTCCCCACCTCTGATTCCCTGCCTCAGATTCCCTGCCTCTGATTCCCTGCCTCTGATTCCCTGCCTCTGATTTCCTGCATCTGATTGCCTGCCTCTAATTCTCCGCCTCTGATTCCCCGCCTCTGATTCCCCGCCTCTGATTCCCCGCCTCTGATTCCCCGCCTCTGATTCCCCGCCTCTGATTCCCTGCCTCTGATAACCTGCCTCTGATTCCCTGCCTCTGATTCCCTGCCTCTGAGTCCCCACCTCTGATTCCCCGCGTCCGATTCCGCACCAATGTTTCACCGCCTCTGTTGCTCTGCTTCTGTTTTCCCGGCTCAGATTCACCGGCTCTGATTCCGCACCTCTGATTCCACGCCTCTCTTTCTGTGTCTCTGATTCCCCGCCTCCGATTCCACGCCTCTGATTACCCGCATCTGATACCCTGCCTCTCTTTCCCTGCCTCTATTTCCGTGCCTCTTTCTCTGCATCTCGTTTCCCACATCTCATTTCCCACTTCTGATAACCCGCATCAGATTCCCTGCCATAGATTCCCTGCCTCAGATACCCTGCCTCAGATTCCCTGCATCAGATTCCCTTCATCTGATTCCCTGCCTCTGATTCCCCACGGCTGATTCCCTGCCTCTGATTCCCGCCTCTGTTTACCCGCCTGTTTCCCCGCCTCTGATTCAAGACCTCATATTCGCCGCCCTAGGTTCCCTGCCTCTGATTCCCTGCCTCTGATTCCCTGCCTCAGATTCCCTGCATCTGATTGCCCGCCTCTGATTCCCCGCCTCTGATTCCCCACCTCTGATTCCCCACCTCTGATTCCCCCCTCTGATTCCCCGCCTCTGATTCCCCGCCTCTGATTCCCCGCCTCTGATTTCCCGCGTCTGATTCCATGCCTCTCTTTCCCTTCCTCTATTTCCGTGCCTCTTTCTCTGCATCTCGTTTCCCACATCTCATTTCCCCCTTCTGATAACCCGCATCAGATTCCCTGCAACAGATTCCCTGCCTCAGATTCCCTGCATCAGATTCCCTTCATCTGATTCCCTGCCTCTGATTCCTCGCCTCTGTTTCCCCACCTCTGAGTCCCTGCATCAGATTCCCTGCTTCTGATTCTCTGCCTCTGATTCCCTGCCCCTGATTCCCTGCATCTGATTGCCCGCCTCTGATTCTCCGCCTCTGATTCCCCGCCTCTTATTCCCCGCCTCTGATTCCCCGCCTCTGATTCCTCGCCTCTGATTCCCCGCCTCTGATTCCCTGCCTCTGATAACCTGCCTCTGATTCCCTGCCTCTGATTCCCTGCCTCTGAGTCCCCACTTCTGATTCCCAGCATCCGATTCCGCACCCATGTTTCACCGCCTCTGATTTCCCGGCTCAGATTCACCCGCTCTGATTCCGCACCTCTGATTCCACGCCTCTCTTTCTGTGTCTCTGATTCCCCGCCTCTGATTCCACGCCTCTGATTACCCGCCTAGATACCCTGCCTCTCTTTCCCTGCCTCTATTTCCGTGCCTCTTTCTCTGCATCTCGTTTCCCACATCTCATTTCCCCCTTCTGATAACCCGCATCGGAATCCCTGCCACAGATTCCCTGCCTCAGATTCCCTGCCTCTGATTCCCTGCCTCTGATTTCCTGCATCTGATTGCCCGCCTCTGATTCTCCGCCTCTGATTCCCCGCCTCTGATTCCCCGCCTCTGATTCCCCGCCTCTGATTCCCCGCCTCTGATTCCCCACCTCTGATTCCCTGCCTCTGATAACCTGCCTCTGATTCCCTGCCTCTGATTCCCGGCCTCTGAGTCCCCACCTCTGATTCCCCGTGTCCGATTCCGCACCCATGTTTCACCACCTCTGTTGCTCTGCTTCTGATTTCCCGGCTCAGATTCACCAGCTCTGATTCCGCACCTCTGATTCCACGCCTCTCTTTCCTTGTCTCTGATTCCCCGCCTCTGATTCCACGCCTCTGATTACCCGCCTCTGATACACTGCCTCTCTTTCCCTGCCTCTATTTCCGTGCCTCTTTCTCTGCATCTCGTTTCCCACATCTCATTTCCACCTTCTGATAACCCGCATCAGATTCCCTGCCACAGATTTCCTGCCTCAGATACCCTGCCTCAGATTCCCTGCATCAGATTCCCTTCATCTGATTCCCTGCCTCTGATTCCCCGCGGCTGATTCCCTGCCTCTGATTCCCCGCCTCTGTTTACCCGACTGTTTCCCCGCCTCTGATTCACCACCTCATATTCGCCATCTCAGGTTCCCTGCCTCTGATTCCCTGCCTCTGATTCCCTGCCTCTGATTCCCTGCATCTGATTGCCCGCCTATGATACCCTGCCTCTGATTCCCCGCCTCTGATTCACCGCCTCTGATTCCCAGCCTCTGATTTCCCACCTCTGATTCCCCACTTCTGATTCCCCGCCTCTGATTCCCCGTCTCTGATTCCACGCCTCTGATTCCCCGCCTCTGATTCCGCGCCTCTGATTCCCCGCCTCTGATACCCCGCCTCTGATTCCCCGCCTCTGATTCCCTGCATCTGATTCCCCGCCTCAGATTCCCCGCCTCTGATTCCCCGCCTCTGATTCCCCGCCTCTGATTCCCCGCCTCTGATTCCCCGTCTATGTTTACCCGCCTCTGTTTACCCGCCTGTTTTCCCGCCTCTGATTGCCCACCTCAGATTCCCTGCCTCAGATTCCCTGCCTCAGATTCCCTGCCTCTGATTCCCTGCCTCTGATTCCCTGCATCTGATTGCCCGCCTCTGATTACCTGCCTCTGATTCCCCGCCTCTGATTCCCCACCTCTGATTCCCTACTTTTGATCCCCGCCTCTGATTCCCCGCGTCTGATTCCCCGCCTGTGATTCACCGCCTCTGATTCCCCGCCTCTGATTCCCCACCTCTGATTCCCCACCTCTGATTGCCCCGCCTCTGATTCGCTGATTCTGATTCCCCGCCTCTGATTCCCCAGCTCTGATTCCCCACTTCTGATTCCCCGCCTCTGATTCCCCGCCTCTGATTGCACGCCTCTGATTCCCCGCCTCTGATTCCCCGCCTCTGATTCCCCGCCTCTGATTCCCCTCCTCTGATACCCCGCCTCTGATTCCCCACCTCTGATACCCCTCATCTGATTCCCCGCCTCTGATTCCCCGACTCTGATTCCCTGCCTCTGATTCCCCGCCTCTGATTCCGCGCCTCTGATTCCCCGCCTATGTTTACCCGCCTCTGTTTACCCACCTGTTTCCCCGCCTCTGATTCCCCACCTCAGATTCCCTGCCTCAGATTCCCTGCCTCTGATTCCCTGCCTCTGATTCCCTGCCTCTGATTCCCTGCATCTGAATGCCCGCCTCTGATTCTCCGCCTCTGATTCCCCGCCTCTGATTCCCTGCCTCTGATTCCCCGCCTCTGATTCCCCGCCTCTGATTCCCCGCCTCTGATTCCCCACCTCTGATTCAATGCCTCCCTTTCCGCTCAACTTTCCTGGCCTACTTTTCCCCACATATCTTTCCCCGCCTCTGATTTCCCGCCTCTGATTCCACGCCTCTGATTCCCCGCCTATGTTTACCCGCCTCTGTTTAACCGCCTGTTTTCCCGCCTCTGATTCCCCACCACAGATTCCCTGCCTCAGATTCCCTGCCTCAGATTCCCCGCATCAGATTCCCTTCATTTGATTCCCTGCGTCTGGTTCCCTGCCTCTGATTCCCTGCCTCTGATTCCCTGCATCTGATTGCCCGCCTCTGATTCCCCGCCTCTGATTCCCCGCCTCTGATTCCCCACCTCTGATACCCCACTTCTGATTCCCCGCCTCTGATTCCCCGCCTCTGATTCCCCGCCTCTGATTCACCGCCTCTGATTCCCTGCCTCTGATTCCCCGCCTCTGATTCCCCACTTCTGATTGCCCGCCTCTGATTCCACGCCTCTGATTCCCCGCCTCTGATTCCCCACCTCTGATTCCCCACTTCTGATTCCCCACCTCTGATTCCCCGCCTCTGATTCCACGCCTCTGATTCCCCACCTCTGATTCCCCACTTCTGATTCCCCACCTCTGATTCTCCGCCTCTGATACCCTGCCTCTGATAACTTTTTACTGATTCCCTGCCTCAGATTCCCTGCCTCCGATTCCCTGCCTCAGATTCCCTGCCTCAGTTTCCCTGCATTAGATTCCCTTCATCTGATTCCCTGCCTCTGATTCCCCGCCTCTGATTCCCCGCATCTGATTCCCCACCTCTGTCTCTATGCCTCTATTTTGCCTGCACTCTTTCCCCTCCACTCTTTCCGTGCCTCTCTTTCCCTCCCTCAATTTCAACAACTCTGTTTGATCTGTTCTGTGTACCTAATTTTCAACACACAAGTTCCAACCACTATGTTTCGCCCATCTCTTTCGCTGCATCTATTGATGCAGCTATGTTTACCCGCTTCTGTTTACCCGCCTGTTTCCCAACATCTCTTTCCCCACCTCTGATTCCACGCCTCTGATTCCCCGCCTCTGATTCCCCGCCTCTGATTCCCCGCCTCTGATTCACCGCCTCCCATTCCGAGCAACTTTCCTGGCCTACGTTTCCCCACATCTCTTTCCCCTCCTCTGATTCCCCGCCTCTGATTCACCGCCTCCCTTTCCGAGCAACTTTCCTGGCCTGCGTTTCCCCACATCTCTTTCCCCTCCTCTGATTCCCTGCCTCTGATTCCCCGCCTCTGATTCCCCACCTCTGATTCCCCTCTCTGATTCCCCGCCTCTGATTCCCCGCCTCTGATTCCCCACCTCTGATTCCCCGCCTCTGATTCCCTGCCTCTCTTTTCCTGCCTCTATTTCCGTGCCTCTTTCTCTGCATCTCATTTCCCACATCTCATTTCCCCCTTCTGATAACCCGCATAAGATTCCCTGCCACAGATTCCCTGCCTCAGATTCCCTGCCTCAGATTCCCTGCATCAGATTCCCTTCATCTGATTCCCTGCCTCTGATTCCCCGCCTCTGATTCCCCACCTCTGATTCCCTGCCTCAGATTCCCTGCCTCTGATTCCCTGCCTCTGATTCCCTGCCTCTGATTTCCTGCATCTGATTGCCCGCCTCTAATTCTCCGCCTCTGATTCCCCGCCTCTGATTCCCCGCCTCTGATTCCCCGCCTCTGATTCCCCGCCTCTGATTCCCCGCCTCTGATTCCCTGCCTCTGATAACCTGCCTCTGATTCCCTGCCTCTGATTCCCTTCCTCTGAGTCCCCACCTCTGATTCCCCGCGTCCGATTCCGCACCAATGTTTCACCGCCTCTGTTGCTCTGCTTCTGTTTTCCCGGCTCAGATTCACCGGCTCTGATTCCGCACCTCTGATTCCACGCCTCTCATTCTGTGTCTCTGATTCCCCGCCTCCGATTCCACGCCTCTGATTACCCGCCTCTGATACCCTGCCTCTGATTCCCTGCCTCTGATTCCCCACCTGTGATTCCCCGCGTCCGATTCCGCACCCATGATTCACCACCTCTGTTGCTCTGCTTCTGATTTCCTGGCTCAGATTCACCGGCTCTGATTCCCCGCCTCTGATTCCACGCCTCTGATTACCCGCCTCTGATACCCTGCCTCTCTTTCCCTGCCTCTATTTCCGTGCCTCTTTCTCTGCATCTCGTTTCCCACATCTCATTTCCACCTTCTGATAACCCGCATCAGATTCCCTGCCACAGATTTCCTGCCTCAGATACCCGGCCTCAGATTCCCTGCATCAGATTCCCTTCATCTGATTCCCTGCCTCTTATTCCCCGCGGCTGATTCCCTGCCTCTGATTCCCCGCCTCTGTTTACCCGACTGTTTCCCCGCCTCTGATTCACCACCTCATATTCGCCATCTCAGGTTCCCTGCCTCTGATTCCCTGCCTCTGATTCCCTGCCTCTGATTCCCTGCATCTGATTGCCCGCCTCTGATACCCTGCCTCTGATTCCCCGCCTCTGATTCACCGCCTCTGATTCCCAGCCTCTGATTTCCCACCTCTGATTCCCCACTTCTGATTCCCCGCCTCTGATTCCCCGTCTCTGATTCCACGCCTCTGATTCCCCGCCTCTGATTCCGCGCCTCTGATTCCCCGCCTCTGATACCCCGCCTCTGATTCCCCGCCTCTGATTCCCTGCATCTGATTCCACGCCTCAGATTCCCCGCCTCTGATTCCCCGACTCTGATTCCCCGCCTCTGATTCCCCGCCTCTGATTCCCCGCCTCTGATTCCCCGTCTATGTTTACCCGCCTCTGTTTACCCGCCTGTTTTCCCGCCTCTGATTGCCCACCTCAGATTCCCTGCCTCAGATTCCCTGCCTCAGATTCCCTGCCTCTGATTCCCTGCCTCTGATTCCCTGCATCTGATTGCCCGCCTCTGATTACCTGCCTCTGATTCCCCGCCTCTGATTCCCCACCTCTGATTCCCCACTTCTGATCCCCGCCTCTGATTCCCCGCGTCTGATTCCCCGCCTGTGATTCACCGCCTCTGATTCCCCGCCTCTGATTCCCCACCTCTGATTCCCCACCTCTGATTGCCCCGCCTCTGATTCGCTGATTCTGATTCCCCGCCTCTGATTCCCCAGCTCTGATTCCCCACTTCTGATTCCCCGCCTCTGATTCCCCGCCTCTGATTGCACGCCTCTGATTCCCCGCCTCTGATTCCCCGCCTCTGATTCCCCGCCTCTGATTCCCCTCCTCTGATACCCCGCCTCTGATTCCCCACCTCTGATTCCCCTCATCTGATTCCCCGCCTCTGATTCCCCGACTCTGATTCCCTGCCTCTGATTCCCCGCCTCTGATTCCGCGCCTCTGATTCCCCGCCTATGTTTACCCGCCTCTGTTTACCCACCTGTTTCCCCGCCTCTGATTCCCCACCTCAGATTCCCTGCCTCAGATTCCCTGCCTCTGATTCCCTGCCTCTGATTCCCTGCCTCTGATTCCCTGCATCTGATTGCCCGCCTCTGATTCTCCGCCTCTGATTCCCCGCCTCTGATTCCCCACCTCTGATTCCCCGCTTCTGATTCCCTGCCTCTGATTCCCCGCCTCTGATTCCCCGCCTCTGATTCCCCGCCTCTGATTCCCCACCTCTGATTCAATGCCTCCCTTTCCGCTCAACTTTCCTGGCCTACTTTTCCCCACATATCTTTCCCCGCCTCTGATTTCCCGCCTCTGATTCCACGCCTCTGATTCCCCGCCTATGTTTATCCGCCTCTGTTTAACCGCCTGTTTTCCCGCCTCTGATTCCCCACCACAGATTCCCTGCCTCAGATTCCCTGCCTCAGATTCCCCGCATCAGATTCCCTTCATTTGATTCCCTGCGTCTGGTTCCCTGCCTCTGATTCCCTGCCTCTGATTCCCTGCATCTGATTGCCCGCCTCTGATTCCCCGCCTCTGATTCCCCGCCTCTAATTCCCCACCTCTGATACCCCACTTCTGATTCCCCGCCTCTGATTCCCCGCCTCTGATTCCCCGCATCTGATTCACCGCCTCTGATTCCCTGCCTCTGATTCCCCGCCTCTGATTCCCCACTTCTGATTGCCCGCCTCTGATTCCACGCCTCTGATTCCCCGCCTCTGATTCCCCACCTCTGATTCCCCACTTCTGATTCCCCACCTCTGATTCCCCGCCTCTGATTCCACGCCTCTGATTCCCCACCTCTGATTCCCCACTTCTGATTCCCCACCTCTGATTCTCCGCCTCTGATACCCTGCCTCTGATAACTTTTTACTGATTCCCTGCCTCAGATTCCCTGCCTCCGATTCCCTGCCTCAGATTCCCTGCCTCAGTTTCCCTGCATTATATTCCCTTCATCTGTTTCCCTGCCTCTGATTCCCCGCCTCTGATTCCCCACCTCTGTCTCTATGCCTCTATTTTGCCTGCACTCTTTCCCCTCCACTCTTTCCGTGCCTCTCTTTCCCTCCCTCAATTTCAACAACTCTGTTTGATCTGTTCTGTGTACCTAATTTTCAACACACAAGTTCCAACCACTATGTTTCGCCCATCTCTTTCGCTGCATCTATTGATGCAGCTATGTTTACCCGCTTCTGTTTACCCGCCTGTTTCCCCACATCTCTTTCCCCACCTCAGATTCCACGCCTCTGATTCCCCGCCTCTGATTCCCCGCCTCTGATTCCCCGCCTCTGATTCACCGCCACCCTTTCCGAGCAACTTTCCTGGCCTACGTTTCCCCACATCTCTTTCCCCTCCTCTGATTCCACGCCTCAGATTCGCCGCCTCTGATTTCCTGCCTCTGATTCCCTGCCTCTGATTCCCCGCCTCTGATTCCCCACCTCCGATTCCCCTCTCTGATTCCCCGCCTCTGATTCCCCGCCTCTGATTCCCCACCTCTGATTCCCCGCCTCTGATTCCCTGCCTCTCTTTTCCTACCTCTATTTCCGTGCCTCTTTCTCTGCATCTCATTTCCCACATCTCATTTCCCCCTTCTGATAACCCGCATAAGATTCCCTGCCACAGATTCCCTGCCTCAGATTCCCTGCCTCAGATTCCCTGCATCAGATTCCCTTCATCTGATTCCCTGCCTCTGATTCCCCGCCTCTGATTCCCCACCTCTGATTCCCTGCCTCAGATTCCCTGCCTCTGATTCCCTGCCTCTGATTCCCTGCCTCTGATTTCCTGTATCTGATTGCCCGCCTCTAATTCTCCGCCTCTGATTCCCCGCCTCTGATTCCCCGCCTCTGATTCCCCGCCTCTGATTCCCCGCCTCTGATTCCCCGCCTCTGATTCCCTGCCTCTGATAACCTGCCTCTGATTCCCTGCCTCTGATTCCCTGCGTCTGAGTCCCCACCTCTGATTCCCCGCGTCCGATTCCGCACCAATGTTTCACCGCCTCTGTTGCTCTGCTTCTGTTTTCCCGGCTCAGATTCACCGGCTCTGATTCCGCACCTCTGATTCCACGCCTCTCATTCTGTGTCTCTGATTCCCCGCCTCCGATTCCACGCCTCTGATTACCCGCATCTGATACCCTGCCTCTCTTTCCCTGCCTCTATTTCCGTGCCTCTTTCTCTGCATCTCGTTTCCCACATCTCATTTCCCACTTCTGATAACCCGCATCAGATTCCCTGCCACAGATTCCCTGCCTCAGATACCCTGCCTCAGATTCCCTGCATCAGATTCCCTTCATCTGATTCCCTGCCTCTGATTCCCCACGGCTGATTCCCTGCCTCTGATTCCCCGCCTCTGTTTACCCGCCTGTTTCCCCGCCTCTGATTCAAGACCTCATATTCGCCGCCTCAGGTTCCCTGCCTCTGATTCCCTGCCTCTGATTCCCTGCCTCAGATTCCCTGCATCTGATTGCCCGCCTCTGATTCCCTGCCTCTGATTCCCCGCCTCTGATTCCCCGCCTCTGATTCCCCGCCTCTGATCCCCCACCTCTGATTCCCCACTTCTGATTCCCCTCCTCTGATTCCCCGTTTCTGATTCCACGCCTCTGATTCCCCGCATTTGAATCCGCGCCTCTGATTCCCCGCCTCTGATACCCCGCCTCTGATTCCCCGCCTCTGTTTCCCTGCATCTGATTCCCTGCCTCAGATTCCCCGCCTCTGATTCCCCGACTCTGATTCCCCGCCTCTGATTCCCCGCCTCTGATACCCCGCCTCTGATTTCCCGCCTGTGTTTACCTGCCTCTGTTTACCCGCCTGTTTTCCCGCCTCTGATTGCCCACCACAGATTCCCTGCCTCAGATTCCCTGCCTCAGATTCCCTGCCTCTGATTCCCTGCCTCTGATTCCCTGCATCTTATTGCCCACCTCTGATTACCTGCCTCTGATTCCCCGCCTCAGATTCCCCACCTCTGATTCCCCACTTCTGATTCCCCGCCTCTGATTCCCGCGTCTGATTCCCCACCTCTGATTCCCCTACTCTGATTCCCCACCTCTGATTGCCCGCCTCTGATACCCTGATTCTGATTCCCCGCCTCTGATTCCCCACCTCTGATTCCCCACTTCTGATTCCCCGCCTCTGATTCCCCGCCTCTGATTGCACGCCTCTGTTTCCCCGCCTCTGATTCCCCGCCTCTGATTCCCCGCCTCTGATTCACCTCCTCTGTTACCCCGCCTCTGATTCCCCACCTCTGATTCCCCGCATCTGATTCCCCGCCTCTGATTCCCCGCCTCTGATTCCCCGCCTCTGATTCCCCGCCTCTGATTCCGCGCCTCTGATTCCCCGCCTATGTTTACCCGCCTCTGTTTACCCACCTGTTTCCCCGCCTCTGATTCCCCACCTCAGATTCCCTGCCTCAGATTCCCTGCCTCTGATTCCCTTCTCTGATTCCCTGCATCTGATTGCCCGCCTCTGATTCTCCGCCTCTATTCCCCACCTCTGATTCCCCACCTCTGATTCCCCGCTTCTGATTCCCCGCCTCTGATTCCCCGCCTCTGATTCCCCGCCTCTGATTCCCCACCTCTGATTCTCTGCCTCTCTTTCCGCTCAACTTTCCTGGCCTACTTTTCCCCACATATCTTTCCCCGCCTCTGATTTCACGCCTCTGATTCCACGCCTCTGATTCCCCGCCTTTGATTCCCCGCCTCTGATTCCCCGCCTCTGATTCCCCGCCTCTGATTCCCCTCCTCTGATACCCCGGCTCTGATTCCCCGCCTCTGATTCCCCGCCTCTGATTCCCCGCATCTGATTCCCCGCCTCTGATTCCCCGCCTCTGATTCCCCACCTCTGATTCCCCGCCTCTGATTCCCCGCCTCTTATTCCCCGCCTATGTTTACCCGCCTCTGTTTACCCGCCTCTGATTCCCCGCCTCTTATTCCCCGCCTATGTTTACCCGCCTCTGTTTACCCGCCTGTTTCCCTGCCTCAGATTCCCTGCCTCAGATTCCCTGCATCAGATTCCCTTCATCTGATTCCCTGCCTCTGATTCCCTGCCTCTGATTCCCCGCCTCTGATTCCCCGCCTGATTCCCCACCTCTGATTCCCCGCCTCTGATTCCCCGCCTCTGATTTCCCGCGTCTGATTCCATGCCTCTCTTTCCCTTCCTCTATTTCCGTGCCTCTTTCTCTGCATCTCGTTTCCCACATCTCATTTCCCCCTTCTGATAACCCGCATCAGATTCCCTGCAACAGATTCCCTGCCTCAGATTCCCTGCCTCAGATTCCCTGCATCAGATTCCCTTCATCTGATTCCCTGCCTCTGATTCCCCGCCTTTGATTCCCCACCTCTGAGTCCCTGCCTCAGATTCCCTGCCTCTGATTCTCTGCCTCTGATTCCCTGCCCCTGATTCCCTGCATCTGATTGCCCGCCTCTGATTCTCCGCCTCTGATTCCCCGCCTCTGATTCCCCGCCTCTGATTCCCCGCCTCTGATTCCTCGCCTCTGATTCCCCGCCTCTGATTCCCTGCCTCTGATAACCTGCCTCTGATTCCCTGCATCTGATTGCCCGCCTCTGATTCTCCGTCTCTGATTCCCCACCTCTGATTCCCCACCTCTGATTCCCCGCTTCTGATTCCCCGCCTCTGATTCCCCGCCTCTGATTCCCCGCCTCTGATTCCCCACCTCTGATTCTCTGCCTCCCTTTCCGCTCAACTTTCCTGGCCTACTTTTCCCCACATATCTTTCCCCGCCTCTGATTTCACGCCTCTGATTCCACGCCTCTGATTCCCCGCCTCTGATTCCCCGCCTCTGATTCCCCGCCTCTGATTCCCCGCCTCTGATTCCCCTCCTCTGATACCCCGGCTCTGATTCCCCGCCTCTGATTCCCCGCCTCTGATTCCCCGCATCTGATTCCCCGCCTCTGAATCCCCACCTCTGATTCCCCACCTCTGATTCCCCGCCTCTGATTCCCCGCCTCTTATTCCCCGCCTATGTTTACCCGCCTCTGTTTACCCGCCTCTGATTCCCCGCCTCTTATTCCCCGCCTCAGACTCCCCGGCTCTGATTCCCTGCCTAAGATTCCCTGCGTCAGATTCCCCGCCTCTGAATCCCCACCTCTGATTCCCCACCTCTGATTCCCCGCCTCTGATTCCCCGCCTCTTATTCCCCGCCTATGTTTACCCGCCTCTGAGTCCCCACCTCTGATTCCCCGTGTCCGATTCCGCACCCATGTTTCACCACCTCTGTTGCTCTGCTTCTGATTTCCCGGCTCAGATTCACCGGCTCTGATTCCTCACCTCTGATTCCACGCCTCTCTTTCCTTGTCTCTGATTCCCCGCCTCTGATTCCACGCCTCTGATTACCCGCCTCTCATACCCTGCCTCTCTTTCCCTGCCTCTATTTCCGTGCCTCTTTCTCTGCATCTCGTTTCCCACATCTCATTTCCCCCTTCTGATAATCCGCATCAGATTCCCTGCCACAGATTCCCTGCCTCAGATAACCTGCCTCAGATTCCCTGCATCAGATTCCCTTCATCTGATTCCCTGCCTCTGATTCCCCGCGGCTGATTCCCTGCCTCCGATTCCCCGCCTCTGTTTACCCGCCTGTTTCCCCGCCTCTGATTCACCACATCATATTCGCCACCTCAGGTTCCCTGCCTCTGATTCCCTGCCTCTGATTCCCTGCCTCTGAGTCCCTGCCTCAGATTCCCTGCCTCTGATTCTCTGCCTCTGATTCCCTGCCCCTGATTCCCTGCATCTGATTTCCCACCTCTGATTCCCCACTTCTGATTCCCCGCCTCTGATTCCCCGTCTCAGATTCCCTGCCTCAGATTCCCTGTCTCAGATTCCCTGCCTCTGATTCCCTGCCTCTGATTCCCTGCATCTGATTGCCCGCCTCTGATTACCTGCCTCTGATTCCGCGCCTCTGATTCCCCGCCTCTGATACCCCGCCTCTGATTCCCCGCCTCTGATTCCCTGCATCTGATTCCCCGCCTCTGATTCCCCGCCTCTGATTCCCCGCCTCTGATTCCCCGTCTATGTTTACCCGCCTCTGTTTACCCGCCTGTTTTCCCGCCTCTGATTGCCCACCTCAGATTCCCTGCCTCAGATTCCCTGCCTCAGATTCCCTGCCTCTGATTCCCTGCCTCTGATTCCCTGCATCTGATTGCCCGCCTCTGATTACCTGCCTCTGATTCCCCGCCTCTGATTCCCCACCTCTGATTCCCCACTTCTGATCCCCGCCTCTGATTCCCCGCGTCTGATTCCCCGCCTGTGATTCACCGCCTCTGATTCCCCGCCTCTGATTCCCCACCTCTGATTCCCCACCTCTGATTGCCCCGCCTCTGATTCGCTGATTCTGATTCCCCGCCTCTGATTCCCCAGCTCTGATTCCCCACTTCTGATTCCCCGCCTCTGATTCCCCGCCTCTGATTGCACGCCTCTGATTCCCCGCCTCTGATTCCCCGCCTCTGATTCCCCGCCTCTGATTCCCCTCCTCTGATACCCCGCCTCTGATTCCCCACCTCTGATTCCCCTCATCTGATTCCCCGCCTCTGATTCCCCGACTCTGATTCCCTGCCTCTGATTCCCCGCCTCTGATTCCGCGCCTCTGATTCCCCGCCTATGTTTACCCGCCTCTGTTTACCCACCTGTATCCCCGCCTCTGATTCCCCACCTTAGATTCCCTGCCTCAGATTCCCTGCCTCTGATTCCCTGCCTCTGATTCCCTGCCTCTGATTCCCTGCATCTGATTGCCCGCCTCTGATTCTCCGCCTCTGATTCCCCGCCTCTGATTCCCCACCTCTGATTCCCCGCTTCTGATTCCCTGCCTCTGATTCCCCGCCTCTGATTCCCCGCCTCTGATTCCCCGCCTCTGATTCCCCACCTCTGATTCAATGCCTCCCTTTCCGCTCAACTTTCCTGGCCTACTTTTCCCCACATATTTTTCCCCGCCTCTGATTTCCCGCCTCTGATTCCACGCCTCTGATTCCCCGCCTATGTTTACCCGCCTCTGTTTAACCGCCTGTTTTCCCGCCTCTGATTCCCCACCACAGATTCCCTGCCTCAGATTCCCTGCCTCAGATTCCCCGCATCAGATTCCCTTCATTTGATTCCCTGCGTCTGGTTCCCTGCCTCTGATTCCCTGCCTCTGATTCCCTGCATCTGATTGCCCGCCTCTGATTCCCCCCCTCTGATTCCCCGCCTCTGATTCCCCACCTCTGATACCCCACTTCTGATTCCCCGCCTCTGATTCCCCGCCTCTGATTCCCCGCATCTGATTCACCGCCTCTGATTCCCTGCCTCTGATTCCCCGCCTCTGATTCCCCACTTCTGATTGCCCGCCTCTGATTCCACGCCTCTGATTCCCCGCCTCTGATCCCCACCTCTGATTCCCCACTTCGTATTCCCCACCTCTGATTCCCCGCCTCTGATTCCACGCCTCTGATTCCCCACCTCTGATTCCCCACTTCTGATTCCCCACCTCTGATTCTCCGCCTCTGATACCCTGCCTCTGATAACTTTTTACTGATTCCCTGCCTCAGATTCCCTGCCTCCGATTCCCTGCCTCAGATTCCCTGCCTCAGTTTCCCTGCATTAGATTCCCTTCATCTGATTCCCTGCCTCTGATTCCCCGCCTCTGATTCCCCGCATCTGATTCCCCACCTCTGTCTCTATGCCTCTATTTTGCCTGCACTCTTTCCCCTCCACTCTTTCCGTGCCTCTCTTTCCCTCCCTCATTTTCAACAACTCTGTTTGATCTGTTCTGTGTACCTAATTTTCAACACACAAGTTCCAACCACTATGTTTCGCCCATCTCTTTCGCTGCATCTATTGATGCAGCTATGTTTACCTGCTTCTGTTTACCCGCCTGTTTCCCCACATCTCTTTCCCCACCTCTGATTCCACGCCTCTGATTCCCCGCCTCTGATTCCCCGCCTCTGATTCCCCGCCTCTGATTCACCGCCTCCCTTTCCGAGCAACTTTCCTGGCCTACGTTTCCCCACATCTCTTTCCCCTCCTCTGATTCCACGCCTCAGATTCGCCGCCTCTGATTTCCTGCCTCTGATTCCCTGCCTCTGATTCCCCGCCTCTGATTCCCCACCTCTGATTCCCCTCTCTGATTCCCCGCCTCTGATTCCCCGCCTCTGATTCCCCACCTCTGATTCCCCGCCTCTGATTCCCTGCCTCTCTTTTCCTGCCTCTATTTCCGTGCCTCTTTCTCTGCATCTCATTTCCCACATCTCATTTCCCCCTTCTGATAACCCGCATAAGATTCCCTGCCACAGATTCCCTGCCTCAGATTCCCTGCCTCAGATTCCCTGCATCAGATTCCCTTCATCTGATTCCCTGCCTCTGATTCCCCGCCTCTGATTCCCCACCTCTGATTCCCTGCCTCAGATTCCCTGCCTCTGATTCCCTGCCTCTGATTCCCTGCCTCTGATTTCCTGCATCTGATTGCCCGCCTCTAATTCTCCGCCTCTGATTCCCCGCCTCTGATTCCCCGCCTCTGATTCCCCGCCTCTGATTCCCCGCCTCTGATTCCCCGCCTCTGATTCCCTGCCTCTGATAACCTGCCTCTGATTCCCTGCCTCTGATTCCCTGCCTCTGAGTCCCCACCTCTGATTCCCCACGTCCGATTCCGCACCAATGTTTCACCGCCTCTGTTGCTCTGCTTCTGTTTTCCCGGCTCAGATTCACCGGCTCTGATTCCGCACCTCTGATTCCTCGCCTCTCATTCTGTGTCTCTGATTCCCCGCCTCCGATTCCACGCCTCTGATTACCCGCCTCTGATACCCTGCCTCTGATTCCCTGCATCTGAGTCCCCACCTCTGATTCCCCGCGTCCGATTCCGCACCCATGATTCACCACCTCTGTTGCTCTGCTTCTGATTTCCCGGCTCAGATTCACCGGCTCTGATTCCCCGCCTCTGATTCCACGCCTCTGATTACCCGCCTCTGATACCCTGCCTCTCTTTCCCTGCCTCTATTTCCGTGCCTCTTTCTCTGCATCTCGTTTCCCACATCTCATTTCCACCTTCTGATAACCCGCATCAGATTCCCTGCCACAGATTTCCTGCCTCAGATACCCGGCCTCAGATTCCCTGCATCAGATTCCCTTCATCTGATTCCCTGCCTCTGATTCCCCGCGGCTGATTCCCTGCCTCTGATTCCCCGCCTCTGTTTACCCGACTGTTTCCCCGCCTCTGATTCACCACCTCATATTCGCCATCTCAGGTTCCCTGCCTCTGATTCCCTGCCTCTGATTCCCTGCCTCTGATTCCCTGCATCTGATTGCCCGCCTCTGATACCCTGCCTCTGATTCCCCGCCTCTGATTCACCGCCTCTGATTCCCAGCCTCTGATTTCCCACCTCTGATTCCCCACTTCTGATTCCCCGCCTCTGATTCCCCGTCTCTGATTCCACGCCTCTGATTCCCCGCTTATGTTTACCCGCCTCTGTTTAACCGCCTGTTTTCCCGCCTCTGATTCCCCACCACAGATTCCCTGCCTCAGATTCCCTGCCTCAGATTCCCCGCATCAGATTCCCTTCATTTGATTCCCTGCGTCTGGTTCCCTGCCTCTGATTCCCTGCCTCTGATTCCCTGCATCTGATTGCCCGCCTCTGATTCCCCGCCTCTGATTCCCCGCCTCCGATTCCACGCCTCTGATTACCCGCCTCTGATACCCTGCCTCTGATTCCCTGCCTCTGAGTCCCCACCTCTGATTCCCCGCGTCCGATTCCGCACCCATGATTCACCACCTCTGTTGCTCTGCTTCTGATTTCCCGGCTCAGATTCACCGGCTCTGATTCCCCGCCTCTGATTCCACGCCTCTGATTACCCGCCTCTGATACCCTGCCTCTCTTTCCCTGCCTCTATTTCCGTGCCTCTTTCTCTGCATCTCGTTTCCCACATCTCATTTCCACCTTCTGATAACCCGCATCAGATTCCCTGCCACAGATTTCCTGCCTCAGATACCCTGCCTCAGATTCCCTGCATCAGATTCCCTTCATCTGATTCCCTGCCTCTGATTCCCCGCGGCTGATTCCCTGCCTCTGATTCCCCGCCTCTGTTTACCCGACTGTTTCCCCGCCTCTGATTCACCACCTCATATTCGCCATCTCAGGTTCCCTGCCTCTGATTCCCTGCCTCTGATTCCCTGCCTCTGATTCCCTGCATCTGATTGCCCGCCTCTGATACCCTGCCTCTGATTCCCCGCCTCTGATTCACCGCCTCTGATTCCCAGCCTCTGATTTCCCACCTCTGATTCCCCACTTCTGATTCCCCGCCTCTGATTCCCCGTCTCTGATTCCACGCCTCTGATTCCCCGCCTCTGATTCCGCGCCTCTGATTCCCCGCCTCTGATACCCCGCCTCTGATTCCCCGCCTCTGATTCCCTGCATCTGATTCCCCGCCTCAGATTCCCCGACTCTGATTCCCCGCCTCTGATTCCCCGCCTCTGATTCCCCGCCTCTGATTCCCCGTCTATGTTTACCCGCCTCTGTTTACCCGCCTGTTTTCCCGCCTCTGATTGCCCACCTCAGATTCCCTGCCTCAGATTCCCTGCCTCAGATTCCCTGCCTCTGATTCCCTGCCTCTGATTCCCTGCATCTGATTGCCCGCCTCTGATTACCTGCCTCTGATTCCCCGCCTCTGATTCCCCACCTCTGATTCCCCACTTCTGATCCCCGCCTCTGATTCCCCGCGTCTGATTTCCCGCCTGTGATTCACCGCCTCTGATTCCCCGCCTCTGATTCCCCACCTCTGATTCCCCACCTCTGATTGCCCCGCCTCTGATTCGCTGATTCTGATTCCCCGCCTCTGATTCCCCAGCTCTGATTCCCCACTTCTGATTCCCCGCCTCTGATTCCCCGCCTCTGATTGCACGCCTCTGATTCCCCGCCTCTGATTCCCCGCCTCTGATTCCCCGCCTCTGATTCCCCTCCTCTGATACCCCGCCTCTGATTCCCCACCTCTGATTCCCCTCATCTGATTCCCCGCCTCTGATTCCCCGATTCTGATTCCCTGCCTCTGATTCACCGCCTCTGATTCCGCGCCTCTGATTCCCCGCCTATGTTTACCCGCCTCTGTTTACCCACCTGTTTCCCCGCCTCTGATTCCCCACCTCAGATTCCCTGCCTCAGATTCCCTGCCTCTGATTCCCCTCCTCTGATACCCCGCCTCTGATTCCCCACCACTGATTGCCCCGCCTCTGATTCGCTGATTATGATTCCCCTCATCTGATTCCCCGCCTCTGATTCCCCGATTCTGATTCCCTGCCTCTGATTCCCCGCCACTGATTGCACGCCTCTGATTCCCCGCCTCTGATTCCCCGCCTCTGATTCCCCGCCTCTGATTCCCCTCCTCTGATACCCCGCCTCTGATTCCCCACCTCTGATTCCCCGCATCTGATTCCCCGCCTCTGATTCCCCGCCTCTGATTCCTTGCCTCTGATTCCCTGCCTCTGATTCCCCTCCTCTGATTCCCTGCCTCTGATTCACTGCCTCTGATTCCGCGCCTCTGATTCCCCGCCTATGTTAACCCGCCTCTGTTTACCCACCTGTTTCCCCGCCTCTGATTCACCACCTCAGATTCCCTGCCTCAGATTCCCTGCCTCTGATTCCCTGCCTCTGATTCCCTGCCTCTGATTCCCTGCATCTGATTGCCCGCCTCTGATTCTCCGCCTCTGATTCCCCGCCTCTGATTCCCCACCTCTGATTCCCCGCTTCTGATTCCCCGCCTCTGATTCACCGCCTCTGATTCCCCGCCTCTGATTCACCGCCTCTGGTTCCCCGCCTCTGATACCCTGCCTCTCTTTCCCTGCCTCTATTTCCGTGCCTCTTTCTCTGCATCTCGTTTCCCACATCTCATTTCCCCCTTCTGATAATCCGCATCAGATTCCCTGCCACAGATTCCCTGCCTCAGATACCCTGCCTCAGATTCCCTGCATCAGATTCCCTTCATCTGATTCCCTGCCTCTGATTCCCCGCCTCTGATTCCCCTCCTCTGATACCCCGCCTCTGATTCCCCACCTCTGATTCCCCTCATCTGATTCCCCGCCTCTGATTCCCCGATTCTGATTCCCTGCCTCTGATTCACCGCCTCTGATTCCGCGCCTCTGATTCCCCGCCTATGTTTACCCGCCTCTGTTTACCCACCTGTTTCCCCGCCTCTGATTCCCCACCTCAGATTCCCTGCCTCAGATTCCCTGCCTCTGATTCCCTGCCTCTGATTCCCTGCCTCTGATTCCCTGCATCTGATTGCCCGCCTCTGATTCTCCGCCTCTGATTCCCCGCCTCTGATTCCCCACCTCTGATTCCCCGCTTCTGATTCCCTGCCTCTGATTCCCCGCCTCTGATTCCCCGCCTCTGATTCCCCGCCTCTGATTCCCCACCTCTGATTCAATGCCTCCCTTTCCGCTCAACTTTCCTGGCCTACTTTTCCCCACATATCTTTCCCCGCCTCTGATTTCCCGCCTCTGATACCACACCTCTGATTCCCCGCCTATGTTTACCCGCCTCTGTTTACCCGCCTGTTTCCCCGCCTCTGATTCACCACATCATATTCGCCACCTCAGGTTCCCTGCCTCTGATTCCCTGCCTCTGATTCCCTGCCTCTGATTCCCTGCATCTGATTGCCCGCCTCTGATACCCTGCCTCTGATTTCCCGCCTCTGATTCCCTGCCTCTGATTTCCCACCTCTGATTCCCCACTTCTGATTCCCCGCCTCTGATTCCCCGTCTCTGATTCCACGTCTCTGATTCCCCGCCTCTGATTCCGCGCCTCTGACTCCCCGCCTCTGATACCCCGCCTCTGATTCCCCGCCTCTGATTCTCTGCATCTGATTCCCCGCCTCAGATTCCCCGCCTCTGATTCCCCGACTCTGATTCCCCACCTCTGATTCCCCGCCTCTGATTCCCCGCCTCTGATTCCCCGCCTATGTTTACCCGCCTCTGTTTACCCGCCTGTTTTCCCGCCTCTGATTGCCCACCTCAGATTCCCTGCCTCAGATTCCCTGTCTCAGATTCCCTGCCTCTGATTCCATGCCTCTGATTCCCTGCATCTGATTGCCCGCCTCTGATTACCTGCCTCTGATTCCCCGCCTCTGATTCCCCACCTCTGATTCCCCCCTTCTGATTCCCCGCCTCTGATTCCCGCGTCTGATTCCCCACCTCTGATTCCCCTCCTCTGATTCCCCACCTCTGATTGCCCGCCTCTGATACCCTGATTCTGATTCCCCGCCTCTGATTCCCCACCTCTGATTCCCCACTTCTGATTCCCCGCCTCTGACTCCCCGCCTCTGATTGCACGCCTCTGTTTCCCCGCCTCTGATTCCCTGCCTCTGATTCCCCGCCTTTGATTCACCTCCTCTGTTACCCCGCCTCTGATTCCCCACCTCTGATTCCCCGCATCTGATTCCCCGCCTCTGATTCCCCGCCTCTGATTCCCCGCCTCTGATTCCCCGCCTCTGATTCTGCGCCTCTGATTCCCCGCCTATGTTTACCCGCCTCTGTTTACCCACCTGTTTCCCCGCCTCTGATTCCCCACCTCAGATTCCCTGCCTCAGATTCCCTGCCTCTGATTCCCTGCCTCTGATTCCCTGCCTCTGATTCCCTGCATCTGATTGCCCGCCTCTGATTCTCCGCCTCTGATTCCCCACCTCTGATTCCCCACCTCTGATTCCCCGCTTCTGATTCCCCGCCTCTGATTCCCCGCCTCTGATTCCCCGCCTCTGATTCCCCACCTCTGATTCTCTGCCTCCCTTTCCGCTCAACTTTCCTGGCCTACTTTTCCCCACATATCTTTCCCTGCCTCTGATTTCCCGCCTCTGATTCCACGCCTCTGATTCCCCGCCTCTGATTCCCCGCCTCTGATTCCCCGCCTCTGATTCCCCGCCTCTGATTCCCCTCCTCTGATACCCCGGCTCTGATTCCCCGCCTCTGATTCCCCGCCTCTGATTCCCCGCATCTGATTCCCCGCCTCTGATTCCCCGCCTCTGATTCCCCACCTCTGATTCCCCGCCTCAGATTCCCCGCCTCTTATTCCCCGCCTATGTTTACCCGCCTCTGTTTACCCGCCTCTGATTCCCCGCCTCTTATTCCCCGCCTATGTTTACCCGCCTCTGTTTACCCGCCTGTTTCCCTGCCTCAGATTCCCTGCCTCAGATTCCCTGCATCAGATTCCCTTCATCTGATTCCCTGCCTCTGATTCCCTGCCTCTGATTCCCCGCCTCTGATTCCCCGCCTCTGATTCCCCACCTCTGATTCCCCCCTCTGATTCCACGCCTCTGATTCCCCGCCTCTGATTCCCCGCCTCTGATTTCCCGCGTCTGATTCCATGCCTCTCTTTCCCTTCCTCTATTTCCGTGCCTCTTTCTCTGCATCTCGTTTCCCACATCTCATTTCCCCCTTCTGATAACCCGCATCAGATTCCCTGCAACAGATTCCCTGCCTCAGATTCCCTGCCTCAGATTCCCTGCATCAGATTCCCTTCATCTGATTCCCTGCCTCTGATTCCCCGCCTCTGATTCCCCACCTCTGAGTCCCTGCCTCAGATTCCCTGCCTCTGATTCTCTGCCTCTGATTCCCTGCCCCTGATTCCCTGCATCTGATTGCCCGCCTCTGATTCTCCGCCTCTGATTCCCCGCCTCTGATTCCCCGCCTCTGATTCCCCGCCTCTGATTCCTCGCCTCTGATTCCCCGCCTCTGATTCCCTGCCTCTGATAACCTGCCTCTGATTCCCTGCCTCTGATTCCCTGCCTCTGAGTCCCCACTTCTGATTCCCCGCATCCGATTCCGCACCCATGTTTCACCGCCTCTGATTTCCCGGCTCAGATTCACCCGCTCTGATTCCGCACCTCTGATTCCACGCCTCTCTTTCTGTGTCTCTGATTCCCCGCCTCTCATTCCACGCCTCTGATTACCCGCCTAGATACCCTGCCTCTCTTTCCCTGCCTCTATTTCCGTGCCTCTTTCTCTGCATCTCGTTTCCCACATCTCATTTCCCCCTTCTGATAACCCGCATCGGAATCCCTGCCACAGATTCCCTGCCTCAGATTCCCTGCCTCTGATTCCCTGCCTCTGATTTCCTGCATCTGATTGCCCGCCTCTGATTCTCCGCCTCTGATTCCCCGCCTCTGATTCCCCGCCTCTGATTCCCCACCTCTGATTCCCCGCCTCTGATTCCCCACCTCTGATTCCCTGCCTCTGATAACCTGCCTCTGATTCCCTGCCTCTGATTCCCGGCCTCTGAGTCCCCACCTCTGATTCCCCGTGTCCGATTCCGCACCCATGTTTCACCACCTCTGTTGCTCTGCTTCTGATTTCCCGGCTCAGATTCACCGGCTCTGATTCCTCACCTCTGATTCCACGCCTCTCTTTCCTTGTCTCTGATTCCCCGCCTCTGATTCCACGCCTCTGATTACCCGCCTCTGATACCCTGCCTCTCTTTCCCTGCCTCTATTTCCGTGCCTCTTTCTCTGCATCTCGTTCCCCACATCTCATTTCCCCCTTCTGATAATCCGCATCAGATTCCCTGCCACAGATTCCCTGCCTCAGATACCCTGCCTCAGATTCCCTGCATCAGATTCCCTTCATCTGATTCCCTGCCTCTGATTCCCCGCGGCTGATTCCCTGCCTCCGATTCCCCGCCTCTGTTTACCCGCCTGTTTCCCCGCCTCTGATTCACCACATTATATTCGCCACCTCAGGTTCCCTGCCTCTGATTCCCTGCCTCTGATTCCCTGCCTCTGATACCCTGCATCTGATTGCCCGCCTCTGATACCCTGCCTCTGATTTCCCGCCTCTGATTCCCCGCCTCTGATTTCCCACCTCTGATTCCCCACTTCTGATTCCCCGCCTCTGATTCCCCGTCTCTGATTCCACGCCTCTGATTCCCCGCCTCTGATTCCGCGCCTCTGACTCCCCGCCTCTGATACCCCGCCTCTGATTCCCCGCCTCTGATTCTCTGCATCTGATTCCCCGCCTCAGATTCCCCGCCTCTGATTCCCCGACTCTGATTCCCCACCTCTGATTCCCCGCCTCTGATTCCCCGCCTCTGATTCCCCGCCTATGTTTACCCGCCTCTGTTTACCCGCCTGTTTTCCCGCCTCTGATTGCCCACCTCAGATTCCCTGCCTCAGATTCCCTGTCTCAGATTCCCTGCCTCTGATTCCCTGCCTCTGATTCCCTGCATCTGATTGCCCGCCTCTGATTACATGCCTTGATTCCCCGCCTCTGATTCCCCACCTCTGATTCCCCACTTCTGATTCCCCGCCTCTGATTCCCCGCGTCTCATTCCCCGCCTCTGATTCACCGCCTCTGATTCCCCGCCTCTGTTTCCCCGCCTCTGATTCCTCGCCTCTGATTCCCCACCACTGATTGCCCCGCCTCTGATTCGCTGATTATGATTCCCCGCCTCTGATTCCCCACCTCTGATTCCCCACTTCTGATTCCCCGCCTCTGATTCCCCGCCACTGATTGCACGCCTCTGATTCCCCGCCTCTGATTCCCCGCCTCTGATTCCCCGCCTCTGATTCCCCTCCTCTGATACCCCGCCTCTGATTCCCCACCTCTGATTCCCCGCATCTGATTCCCCGCCTCTGATTCCCCGCCTCTGATTCCTTGCCTCTGATTCCCTGCCTCTGATTCCCCTCCTCTGATTCCCTGCCTCTGATTCACTGCCTCTGATTCCGCGCCTCTGATTCCCCGCCTATGTTAACCCGCCTCTGTTTACCCACCTGTTTCCCCGCCTCTGATTCACCACCTCAGATTCCCTGCCTCAGATTCCCTGCCTCTGATTCCCTGCCTCTGATTCCCTGCCTCTGATTCCCTGCATCTGATTGCCCGCCTCTGATTCTCCGCCTCTGATTCCCCGCCTCTGATTCCCCACCTCTGATTCCCCGCTTCTGATTCCCCGCCTCTGATTCACCGCCTCTGGTTCCCCGCCTCTGATACCCTGCCTCTCTTTCCCTGCCTCTATTTCCGTGCCTCTTTCTCTGCATCTCGTTTCCCACATCTCATTTCCCCCTTCTGATAATCCGCATCAGATTCCCTGCCACAGATTCCCTGCCTCAGATACCCTGCCTCAGATTCCCTGCATCAGATTCCCTTCATCTGATTCCCTGCCTCTGATTCCCCGCGGCTGATTCCCTGCCTCCGATTCCCCGCCTCTGTTTACCCGCCTGTTTCCCCGCCTCTGATTCACCACATTATATTCGCCACCTCAGGTTCCCTGCCTCTGATTCCCTGCCTCTGATTCCCTGCCTCTGATACCCTGCATCTGATTGCCCGCCTCTGATACCCTGCCTCTGATTTCCCGCCTCTGATTCCCCGCCTCTGATTTCCCACCTCTGATTCCCCACTTCTGATTCCCCGCCTCTGATTCCCCGTCTCTGATTCCACGCCTCTGATTCCCCGCCTCTGATTCCGCGCCTCTGACTCCCCGCCTCTGATACCCCGCCTCTGATTCCCCGCCTCTGATTCTCTGCATCTGATTCCCCGCCTCAGATTCCCCGCCTCTGATTCCCCGACTCTGATTCCCCACCTCTGATTCCCCGCCTCTGATTCCCCGCCTCTGATTCCCCGCCTATGTTTACCCGCCTCTGTTTACCCGCCTGTTTTCCCGCCTCTGATTGCCCACCTCAGATTCCCTGCCTCAGATTCCCTGTCTCAGATTCCCTGCCTCTGATTCCCTGCCTCTGATTCCCTGCATCTGATTGCCCGCCTCTGATTACCTGCCTCTGATTCCCCGCCTCTGATTCCCCACCTCTGATTCCCCACTTCTGATTCCCCGCCTCTGATTCCCCGCGTCTCATTCCCCGCCTCTGATTCACCGCCTCTGATTCCCCGCCTCTGTTTCCCCGCCTCTGATTCCTCGCCTCTGATTCCCCACCACTGATTGCCCCGCCTCTGATTCGCTGATTATGATTCACCGCCTCTGATTCCCCACCTCTGATTCCCCACTTCTGATTCCCCGCCTCTGATTCCCCGCCACTGATTGCACGCCTCTGATTCCCCGCCTCTGATTCCCCGCCTCTGATTCCCCGCCTCTGATTCCCCTCCTCTGATACCCCGCCTCTGATTCCCCACCTCTGATTCCCCGCATCTGATTCCCCGCCTCTGATTCCCCGCCTCTGATTCCTTGCCTCTGATTCCCTGCCTCTGATTCCCCTCCTCTGATTCCCTGCCTCTGATTCACTGCCTCTGATTCCGCGCCTCTGATTCCCCGCCTATGTTAACCCGCCTCTGTTTACCCACCTGTTTCCCCGCCTCTGATTCACCACCTCAGATTCCCTGCCTCAGATTCCCTGCCTCTGATTCCCTGCCTCTGATTCCCTGCCTCTGATTCCCTGCATCTGATTGCCCGCCTCTGATTCTCCGCCTCTGATTCCCCGCCTCTGATTCCCCACCTCTGATTCCCCGCTTCTGATTCCCCGCCTCTGATTCACCGCCTCTGGTTCCCCGCCTCTGATTCCCCGCCTCTGATTCCCCACCTCTGATTCACTGCCTCCCTTTCCGCTCAACTTTCCTGGCCTACTTTTCCCCACATATCTTTCCCCGCCTCTGATTTCCCGCCTCTGATTCCACGCCTCTGATTCCCCGCCTATGTTTACCCGCCTCTGTTTACCCGCCTGTTTTCCCGCCTCTGATTCCCCACCACAGATTCCACGCCTCTGATTACCCGCCTCTGATATCCTGCCTCTCTTTCCCTGCCTCTATTTCCGTGCCTCTTTCTCTGCATCTCGTTTCCCACATCTCATTTCCCCCTTCTGATAACCCGCATCATATTCCCTGCCACAGATTCCCTGCCTCAGATACCCTGCCTCAGAATCCCTGCATCAGATTCCCTTCATCTGATTCCCTGCCTCTGATTCCCCACGGCTGATTCCCTGCCTCTGATGCCCCGCCTCTGTTTACCCACCTGTTTCCCCGCCTCTGATTCAAGACCTCATATTCGCCACCTCAGGTTCCCTGCCTCTGATTCCCTGCCTCTGATTCCCTGCCTCAGATTCCCTGCATCTGATTCCCCGCCTCTGATTCCCCGCCTCTGATCCCCCACCTCTGATTCCCCACTTCTGATTCCCCGCCTCTGATTCCCCGTCTCTGATTCCACGCCTCTGATTCCCCGCATCTGATTCCGCGCCTCTGATTCCCCGCCTCTGATACCCCGCCTCTGATTCCCCGCCTCTGTTTCCCTGCATCTGAATTCCCTGCCTCAGATTCCCCGCCTCTGATTCCCCGACTCTGATTCCCCGCCTCTGATTCCCCGCCTCTGATTCCCCGCCTCTGATTCCCCGCCTATGTTTACCCGCCTCTGTTTACCCGCCTGTATTCCCACCTCTGATTGCCCACCTCAGATTCCCTGCCTCAGATTCCCAGCCTCAGATTCCCTGCCTCTGATTCCCTGCCTCTGATTCCCTGCATCTGATTGCCCGCCTCTGATTACCTGCCTCTGATTCCCCGCCTCAGATTCCCCACCTCTGATTCCCCACTTCTGATTCCCCGCCTCTGATTCCCGCGTCTGATTCCCCGCCTCGAAATCACCGCCTCTGATTCCCCACCTCTGATTCCCCTCCTCTGATTCCCCACCTCTGATTGCCCGCCTCTGATTCCCTTATTCTGATTCCCCGCCTCTGATTCCCCACCTCTGATTCCCCACTTCTGATTCCCCGCCTCTGATTCCCCACCTCTGATTGCACGCCTCTGATTCCACGCCTCTGATTCCCCGCCTCTGATTCCCCGCCTCTGATTCCCCTCCTCTGTTACCCCGCCTCTGATTCCGCACCTCTGATTCCCCGCATCTGATTCCCCGCCTCTGATTCCCCGCCTCTGATTCCCCGCCTCTGATTCCCCGCCTCTGATTCCGCGCCTCTGATTCCCCGCCTATGTTTACCCGCCTCTGTTTACCCACCTGTTTCCCCGCCTCTGATTCCCCACCTCAGATTCCCTGCCGCTGATTCCCTGCCTCTGATTCCCTGCCTCTGATTCCCTGCATCTGATTGCCCGCCTCTGATTCTCCACCTCTGATTCCCCGCCTCTGATTCCCCACCTCTGATTCCCCACCTCTGATTCCCCGCTTCTGATTCCCCGCCTCTGATTCACCGCCTCTGGTTCCCCGCCTCTGATTCCCCGCCTCTGATTCCCCACCTCTGATTCACTGCCTCCCTTTCCGCTCAACTTTCCAGGCCTACTTTTCCCCACATATCTTTCCCCGCCTCTGATTTCCCGCCTCTGATTCCACGCCTCTGATTCCCCGCCTATGTTTACCCGCCTCTGTTTACCCGCCTGTTTTCCCGCCTCTGATTCCCCACCACAGATTCCACGCCTCTGATTACCCGCCTCTGATATCCTGCCTCTCTTTCCCTGCCTCTATTTCCGTGCCTCTTTCTCTGCATCTCGTTTCCCACATCTCATTTCCCCCTTCTTATAACCCGCATCAGATTCCCTGCCACAGATTCCCTGCCTCAGATACCCTGCCTCAGATTCCCTGCATCAGATTCCCTTCATCTGATTCCCTGCCTCTGATTCCCCACGGCTGATTCCCTGCCTCTGATTCCCCGCCTCTGTTTACCCGCCTGTTTCCCCGCCTCTGATTCAAGACCTCATATTCGCCACCTCAGGTTCCCTGCCTCTGATTCCCTGCCTCTGATTCCCTGCCTCAGATTCCCTGCATCTGATTCCCCGCCTCTGATTCCCCGCCTCTGATCCCCCACCTCTGATTCCCCACTTCTGATTCACCGCCTCTGATTCCCCGTCTCTGATTCCACGCCTCTGATTCCCCGCATCTGATTCCGCGCCTCTGATTCCCCGCCTCTGATACCCCGCCTCTGATTCCACGCCTCTGTTTCCCTGCATCTGATTCCCTGCCTCAGATTCCCCGCCTCTGATTCCCCGACTCTGATTCCCCGCCTCTGATTCCCCGCCTCTGATTCCCAGCCTCTGATTCCCCGCCTATGTTTACCCGCCTTTGTTTACCCGCCTGTTTTCCCACCTCTGATTGCCCACCTCAGATTCCCTGCCTCAGATTCCCAGCCTCAGATTCCCTGCCTCTGATTCCCTGCCTCTGATTCCCTGCATCTGATTGCCCGCCTCTGATTACCTGCCTCTGATTCACCGCCTCAGATTCCCCACCTCTGATTCCCCACTTCTGATTCCCCGCCTCTGATTCCCGCGTCTGATTCCCCGCCTCGAAATCACCGCCTCTGATTCCCCGCCTCTGATTCCCCTCCTCTGATTCCCCACCTCTGATTGCCCGCCTCTGATTCCCTGATTCTGATTCCCCGCCTCTGATTCCCCACCTCTGATTCCCCACTTCTGATTCCCGGCCTCTGATTCCCCGCCTCTGATTGCACGCCTCTGATTCCCCGCCTCTTATTCCCCGCCTCTGATTCCCCGCCTCTGATTCCCCTCTTCTGTTACCCCGCCTCTGATTCCGCACCTCTGATTCCCCGCATCTGATTCCCCGCCTCTGATTCCCCGCCTCTGATTCCCCGCCTCTGATTCCCTGCCTCTGATTCCGCGCCTCTGATTCCCCGCCTATGTTTACCCGCCTCTGTTTACCCACCTGTTTCCCCGCCTCTGATTCCCCACCTCAGATTCCCTGCCTCAGATTCCCTGCCTCTGATTCCCTGCCTCTGATTCCCTGCCTCTGATTCCCTGCATCTGATTGCCCGCCTCTGATTCTCCGCCTCTGATTCCCCGCCTCTGATTCCCCACCTCTGATTCCCCGCTTCTGATTCCCCACCTCTGATTCCCCGCCTCTGATTCCCCGCCTCTGATTCCACGCCTCTGATTCCCCACCTCTGATTCTCTGCCTCCCTTTCCGCTCAACTTTCCTGGCCTACTTTTCCCCACATATCTTTCCCCGCCTCTGATTTCCCGCCTCTGATTCCACGCCTCTGATTCCCCGCCTCTGATTCCCCGCCTCTGGTTCCCCGCCTCTGATTCCCCACCTCTGATTCCCCTCCTCTGATACCCCGCCTCTGATTCCCCGCCTCTGATTCCCCGCATCTGATTCCCCGCATCTGATTCCCCGCCTCTGATTCCCCGCCTCTGATTCCCCGCCTCTGATTCCCCGCCTCTGATTCCCCGCCTCTTATTCCCCGCCTATGTTTACCCGCCTCTGTTTACCCACCTGTTTCCCTGCCTCAGATTCCCTGCCTCAGATTCCCTGCATCAGATTCCCTTCATCTAATTCCCTGCCTCTGATTCCCTGCCTCTGATTCCCCGCCTCTGATTCACCGCCTCTGATTCCCCACCTCTGATTCCCCCCTCTGATTCCCCGCCTCTGATTCCCCGCATCTGATTCCCCGCCTCTGATTCCCCGCGTCTGATTCCATGCCTCTCTTTCCCTTCCTCTATTTCCGTGCCTCTTTCTCTGCATCTCGTTTCCCACATCTCATTTTCCCCTTCTGATAACCCGCATCAGATACCCTGCAACAGATTCCCTGCCTCAGATTCCCTGCCTCAGATTCCCTGCATCAGATTCCCTTCATCTGATTCCCTGCCTCTGATTCCCCGCCTCTGATTCCCCACCTCTGAGTCCCTGCCTCAGATTCCCTGCCTCTGATTCTCTGCCTCTGATTCCCTGCCCCTGATTCCCTGCATCTGATTGCCCGCCTCTGATTCTCTGCCTCTGATTCCCCGCCTCTGATTCCCCGCCTCTGATTCCCCGCCTCTGATTCCTCGCCTCTGATTCCCCGCCTCTGATTCCCTGCCTCTGAGTCCCCACTTCTGATTCCCCGCATCCGATTCCGCACCCATGTTTCACCGCCTCTGATTTCCCGGCTCAGATTCACCAGCTCTGATTCCGCACCTCTGATTCCACGCCTCTCTTTCTGTGTCTCTGATTCCCCGCATCTGATTCAACGCCTCTGATTACCCGCCTAGATACCCTGCCTCTCTTTCCCTGCCTCTATTTCCGTGCCTCTTTCTCTGCATCTCGTTTCCCACATCTCATTTCCCCCTTCTGATAACCCGCATCGGAATCCCTGCCACAGATTCTCTGCCTCAGATTCCCTGCCTCTGATTCCCTGCCTCTGATTTCCTGCATCTGATTGCCCGCCTCTGATTCTCCGCCTCTGATTCCCCGCCTCTGATTCCCCGCCTCTGATTCCCCGCCTCTGATTCCCCGCCTCTGATTCCCCACCTCTGATTCCCCACCTCTGATAACCTGCCTCTGATTCCCTTCCTCTGATTCCCGGCCTCTGAGTCACCACCTCTGATTCCCCGTGTCCGATTCAGCTCCCATGTTTTACCACCTCTGTTGCTCTGCTTCTGATTTCCCGGCTCAGATTCACCGGCTCTGATTCCAAACCTCTGATTCCACGCCTCTCTTTCTGTGTCTCTGATTCCCCGCCTCTGATTCCACGCCTCTGATTACCCGCCTCTGATACCCTGCCTCTCTTTCCCTGCCTCTATTTCCGTGCCTCTTTCTCTGCATCTCGTTTCCCACATCTCATTTCCCCCTTCTGATAATCCGCATCAGATTCCCTGCCACAGATTCCCTGCCTCAAATACCCTGCCTCAGATTCCCTGCATCAGATTCCCTTCATCTGATTGCCTGCCTCTGATTCCCCGCGGCTGATTCCCTGCCTCTGATTCCCCGCCTCTGTTTACCCGCCTGTTTCCCCGCCTCTGATTCACCACCTCATATTCGCCACCTCAGGTTCCCTGCCTCTGATTCCCTGCCTCTGATTCCCTGCCTCTGATTCCCTGCATCTGATTGCCTGCCTGTGATACCCTGCCTTTTATTCCCCGCCTCTGATTCCCCGCCTATGATACCCCGCCTCTGATTTCCCACCTCTGATTCCCCACTTCTGATTCCCCGCCTCTGATTCCCCGTCTCTGATTCCACGCCTCTGATTCACCGCCTCTGATTCCGCGCCTCTGATTTCCCGCCTCTGATACCCCGCCTCTGATTCCCCGCCTCTGATTCCCTGCATCTGACTCCCCGCCTCAGATTCCCCGCCTCTGATTCCCCGACTCTGATTCCCCGCCTCTGATTCCCCGCCTCTGATTCCCCGCCTCTGATTCCCCGCCTTTGTTTACCCACCTCTGTTTACCCGCCTGTTTTCCCGCCTCTGATTCCCCGCCTCTGATACCCCACCTCTGATTCCCCGCCTCTGTTTCCCTGCATCTGATTCCCTGCCTCAGATTCCCCGCCTCTGATTCCCCGACTCTGATTCCCCGCCTCTGATTCCCCGCCTCTGATTCCCCGCCTCTGATTCCCCGCCTATGTTCACCCGCCTCTGTTTACCGGCCTGTTTTCCCGCCTCTGATTGCCCACCTCAGATTCCCTGCCTCAGATTCCCAGCCTCAGATTCCCTGCCTCTGATTCCCCTCCTCTGATTCCCCACCTCTGATTGCACGCCTCTGATTCCCTGATTCTGATTCCCCGCCTCTGATTCCCCACCTCTGATTCCCCACTTCTGATTCCCCACCTCTGATTCCCCGCCTCTGATTGCACGCCTCTGATTCCCCGCCTCTGATTTTCCACCTCTGATTCCCCGCCTCTGATTCCCCTCCTCTGTTACCCCGCCTCTGATTCCGCACCTCTGATTCCCCGCATCTGATTCCCCGCCTCTGATTCCCCGCCTCTGATTCCCCGCCTCTGATTCCCCGCCTCTGATTCCGCGCCTCTGATTCCCCGCCTATGTTTACCCGCCTCTGTTTACCCACCTGTTTCCCCGCCTCTGATTCCCCACCTCAGATTCCCTGCCTCAGATTCCCTGCCTCTGATTCCCTGCCTCTGATTCCCTGCCTCTGATTCCCTGCATCTGATTGCCCGCCTCTGATTCTCCGCATCTGATTCCCCGCCTCTGATTCCCCACCTCTGATTCCCCGCTTCTGATAACCCACCTCTGATTCCCCGCCTCTGATTCCCCGCCTCTGATTCCCCGCCTCTGATTCCCCACCTCTGATTCTCTGCCTCCCTTTCCGCTCAACTTTCCTGGCCTACTTTTCCCCACATATCTTTCCCCGCCTCTGATTTGCCGCCTCTGATTCCACGCCTCTGATTCCCCGCCTCTGATTCCCCGCCTCTGATTCCCCGCCTCTGATTCCCCGCCTCTGATTCCCCTCCTCTGATACCCCGCCTCTGATTCCCCGCCTCTGATTCCCCGCATCTGATTCCCCGCATCTGATTCCCCGCCTCTGATTCCCCGCCTCTGATTCCCCGCCTCTGATTCCCCGCCTCTGATTCCCCGCCTCTTATTCCCCGCATATGTTTACCCGCCTCTGTTTACCCACCTGTTTCCCTGCCTCAGATTCCCTGCCTCAGATTCCCTGCATCAGATTCCCTTCATCTAATTCCCTGCCTCTGATTCCCTGCCTCTGATTCCCCGCCTCTGATTCACCGCCTCTGATTCCCCACCTCTGATTCCCCCCTCTGATTCCCCGCCTCTGATTCCCCGCCTCTGATTCCCCGCCTCTGATTCCCCGCGTCTGATTCCATGCCTCTCTTTCCCTTCCTCTATTTCCGTGCCTCTTTCTCTGCATCTCGTTTCCCACATCTCATTTCCCCCTTCTGATAACCCGCATCAGATACCCTGCAACAGATTCCCTGCCTCAGATTCCCTGCCTCAGATTCCCTGCATCAGATTCCCTTCATCTGATTCCCTGCCTCTGATTCCCCGCCTCTGATTCCCCACCTCTGAGTCCCTGCCTCAGATTCCCTGCCTCTGATTCTCTGCCTCTGATTCCCTGCCCCTGATTCCCTGCATCTGATTGCCCGCCTCTGATTCTCTGCCTCTGATTCCCCGCCTCTGATTCCCTGCCTCTGATTCCCCGCCTCTGATTCCTCGCCTCTGATTCCCCGCCTCTGATTCCCTGCCTCTGATAACCTGCCTCTGATTCCCTGCCTCTGATTCCCTGCCTCTGAGTCCCCACTTCTGATTCCCCGCATTCGATTCCGCACCCATGTTTCACCGCCTCTGATTTCCCGGCTCAGATTCACCAGCTCTGATTCCGCACATCTGATTCCACGCCTCTCTTTCTGTGTCTCTGATTCCCCGCATCTGATTCAACGCCTCTGATTACCCGCCTAGATACCCTGCCTCTCTTTCCCTGCCTCTATTTCCGTGCCTCTTTCTCTGCATCTCGTTTCCCACATCTCATTTCCCCCTTCTGATAACCCGCATCGGAATCCCTGCCACAGATTCTCTGCCTCAGATTCCCTGCCTCTGATTCCCTGCCTCTGATTTCCTGCATCTGATTGCCCGCCTCTGATTCACCGCCTCTGATTCCCCGCCTCTGATTCCCCGCCTCTGATTCCCCGCCTCTGATTCCCCGCCTCTGATTCCCCACCTCTGATTCCCCACCTCTGTTAACCTGCCTCTGATTCCCTTCCTCTGATTCTCGGCCTCTGAGTCACCACCTCTGATTCCCCGTGTCCGATTCAGCTCCCATGTTTTACCACCTCTGTTGCTCTGCTTCTGATTTCCCGGCTCAGATTCACCGGCTCTGATTCCACACCTCTGATTCCACGCCTCTCTTTCTGTGTCTCTGATTCCCCGCCTCTGATTCCACGCCTCTGATTACCCGCCTCTGATACCCTGCCTCTCTTTCCCTGCCTCTATTTCCGTGCCTCTTTCTCTGCATCTCGTTTCCCACATCTCATTTCCCCCTTCTGATAATCCGCATCAGATTCCCTGCCACAGATTCCCTGCCTCAGATACCCTGCCTCAGATTCCCTGCATCAGATTCCCTTCATCTGATTCCCTGCCTCTGATTCCCCGCGGCTGATTCCCTGCCTCTGATTCCCCGCCTCTGTTTACCCGCCTGTTTCCCCGCCTCTGATTCACCACCTCATATTCGCCACCTCAGGTTCCCTGCCTCTGATTCCCTGCCTCTGATTCCCTGCCTCTGATTCCCTGCATCTGATTGCCTGCCTGTGATACCCTGCCTCTGATTCCCCGCCTCTGATTCCCCGCCTATGATACCCCGCCTCTGATTTCCCACCTCTGATTCCCCACTTCTGATTCCCCGCCTCTGATTCCCCGTCTCTGATTCCACGCCTCTGATTCACCGCCTCTGATTCCGCGCCTCTGATTTCCCACCTCTGATACCCCGCCTCTGATTCCCCGCCTCTGATTCCCTGCATCTGACTCCCCGCCTCAGATTCCCCGCCTCTGATTCCCCGACTCTGATTCCCCGCCTCTGATACCCCACCTCTGATTCCCCGCCTCTGTTTCCCTGCATCTGATTCCCTGCCTCAGATTCCCCGCCTCTGATTCCCCGACTCTGCTTCCCCGCCTCTGATACCCCGCCTCTGATTCCCCGCCTCTGATTCCCCGCCTATGTTCACCCGCCTCTGTTTACCCGCCTGTTTTCCCGCCTCTGATTGCCCACCTCAGATTCCCTGCCTCAGATTCCCTGTCTCAGATTCCCTGCCTCTGATTCCCTGCCTCTGATTCCCTGCCTCTGATTCCCCGCCTCTGATTCCCCACCTGTGTCTCTACGCCTCTATTTTGCCTGCACTCTTTCCCCTCCACTCTTTCTGTGCCTCTCTTTCCCTCCCTCAATTTCAACAACTCTGTTTGATCTGTTCTGTGTACCTAATTTTCAACGCACAAGTTCCAACCACTATGTTTCGCCCATCTCTTTCGCTGCCTCTATTTATGCAGCTATGTTTACCCGCCTCTGTTTACCCGCCTGCTTTCCCGCCTCTGATTGCCCACCTCAGATTCCCTGCCTCAGATTCCCTGCCTCAGATTCCCTGCCTCTGATTCCCTGCCTCTGATTCCCTGCATCTGATTGCCCGCCTCTGATAACCTGCCTCTGATTCCCCGCCTCTGATTCCCCACCTCTGATTCCCCACTTCTGATTCCCCGCCTCTGATTCCCCGCGTCTGATTCCCCGCCTCTGATTCACCGCCTCTGATTCCCCGCCTCTGATTCCCCGCCTCTGATTTCCCACCTCTGATTGCCCCGCCTCTGATTCGCTGATTCTGATTCCCCGCCTCTGATTCCCCACCTCTGATTCCCCACTTCTGATTCCCCGCCTCTGATTCCCCGCCTCTGATTGCACGCCTCTGATTCCCCACCTCTGATTCCCCGCCTCTGATTCCCCGCCTCTGATTCTCCTCCTCTGATACCCCGCCTCTGATTCCCCACCTCTGATTCCCCGCATCTGATTCCCTGCCTCTGATTCCCCGCCTCTGATTCCCTGACTCTGATTCCCCGCCTCTGATTCCGCGCCTCTGATTCTACGCCTCTGATTCCCCGCCTCTGATTCCCCACCTCTGATTCCCCGCTTCTGATTCCCCGCCTCTGATTCCCCGCCTCTGATTCCCCGCATCTGATTACCCGCCTCTGATTCCCCACCTCTGATTCACTGCCTCCCTTTCCGCTCAACTTTCCTGGCCTACTTTTCCCCACATATCTTTCCCCGCCTCTGATTTCCTGCCTCTGATTCCACGCCTCTGATTCCCCGCCTATGTTTACCCGCCTCTGTTTACCCGCCTGTTTTCCCGCCTCTGATTCCCCACCACAGATTCCCTGCCTCAGATTCCCTGCCTCAGATTCCCTGCATCAGATTCCCTTCATTTGATTCCCTGCGTCTGGTTCCCTGCCTCTGATTCCCTGCCTCTGATTCCCTGCATCTGATTGCCCGCCTCTGATTCCCCGCCTCTGATTCCCCGCCTCTGATTCCCCACCTCTGATTCCCCACTTCTGATTCCCCGCCTCTGATTCCCCGCCTCTGATTCCCCGCCTCTGATTCACCGCCTCTGATTCCCCGCCTCTGATTCCCCGCCTCTGATTCCCCACTTCTGATTGCCCGCCTCTGATTCCATGCCTCTGATTCCCCGCCTCTGATTCCCCACCTCTGATTCCCCACTTCTGATTCCCTACCTCTGATTCCCCGCCTCTGATTCCACGCCTCTGATTCCCCACCTCTGATTCCCCACTTCTGATTCCCCACCTCTGATTCTCCGCCTCTGATAAACTGCCTCTGATAACTTTTTACTGATTCCCTGCCTCAGATTCCCTGCCTCCGATTCCCTGCCTCAGATTCCCTGCCTCAGATTCCCTGCATTAGATTCCCTTCATCTGATTCCCTGCCTCTGATTCCCCGCCTCTGATTCCCCGCATCTGATTCCCCACCTCTGTCTCTATGCCTCTATTTTGCCTGCACTCTTTCCCCTCCACTCTTTCCGTACCTCTCTTTCCCTCCCTCAATTTCAACAACTCTGTTTGATCTGTTCTGTGTACCTAATTTTCAACACACAAGTTCCAACCATTATGTTTCGCCCATCTCTTTCGCTGCATCTATTTATGGAGCTATGTTTACCCGCTTCTGTTTACCCGCCTGTTTCCCCACATCTCTTTCCCCACCTCTGATTCCACGCCTCTGATTCCCCGCCTCTGATTCCCCGCCTCTGATTCCCCGCCTCTGATTCACCGCCTCCCTTTCCGCGCAACTTTCCTGGCCTACGTTTCCCCACATCTCTTTCCCCACCTCTGATTCCACGCCTCAGATTCGCCGCCTCTGATTTCCCACCTCTGATTCCCTGCCTCTGATTCCCCGCCTCTGATTCCCCACCTCTGATTCCCCTCTCTGATTCCCCGCCTCTGATTCCCCGCCTCTGATTCCCCACCTCTGATTCCCCGCCTCTGATTCCCTGCCTCTCTTTCCCTGCCTATATTTCCGTGCCTCTTTCTCTGCATCTCGTTTCCCACATCTCATTTCCCCCTTCTGATAACCCGCATCAGATTCCCTGCCACAGATTCCCTGCCTCAGATTCCCTGCCTCAGATTCCCTGCATCAGATTCCCTTCATCTGATTCCCTGCCTCTGATTCCCCGCCTCTGATTCCCCACCTCTGATTCCCTGCCTCAGATTCCCTGCCTCTGATTCCCTGCCTCTGATTCCCTTCCTCTGATTTCCTGCATCTGATTGCCCGCCTCTGATTCTCCGCCTCTGATTCCCCGCCTCTGATTCCCCGCCTCTGATTCCCCGCCAATGATTCCCCGCCTCTGATTCCCCGCCTCTGATTCCCTGCCTCTGATAACCTGCCTCTGATTCCCTGCCTCTGATTCCCTGCCTCAGATTCCCTGCATCTGATTGCCCGCCTCTGATTCCCTGCCTCTGATTCCCCGCCTCTGATTCGCCGCCTCTGATTCCCCGCCTCTGATCCCCCACCTCTGATTCCCCACTCCTGATTCCCCGCTTCTGATTCCCTGCCTCTGATTCCCTGCCTCTGATTCCCTGCATCTGATTGCCCGCCTCTGATTATCTGCCTCTGATTCCCCTCCTCAGATTCCCCACCTAGGATTCCCCACTTCTGATTCCCCGCCTCTGATTCCCGCGTCTGATTCCCCGCCTCGAAATCACCGCCTCTGATTCCCCGCCTCTGATTCCCCTCCTCTGATTCCCCACCTCTGATTGCCCGCCTCTGATTCCCTGATTCTGATTCCCCGCCTCTGATTCCCCACCTCTGATTCCCCACTTCTGATTCCCCGCCTCTGATTCCCCGCCTCTGATTGCACGCCTCTGATACCCCACCTCTGATTCCCCGCCTCTGATTCCCCGCCTCTGATTCCCATCCTCTGATTCCCCACCTCTGATTGCCCGCCTCTGATTCCCTGATTCTGATTCCCCGCCTCTGATTCCCCACCTCTGATTCCCCACTTCTGATTCCCCGCCTCTGATTCCCCGCCTCTGATTGCACGCCTCTGATACCCCACCTCTGATTCCCCACCTCTGATTCCCCACCTCTGATTCCCCGCATCTGATTCCCCGCATCTGATTCCCCGCCTCTGATTCCCCGCCTCTGGTTCCCCGCCTCTGATTCCGCGCCTTTGATTCCCCGCCTATGTTTACCCGCCTCTGTTTACCCACCTGTTTCCCCGCCTCTGATTCCCCACCTCAGATTCCCTGCCTCAGATTCCCTGCCTCTGATTCCCTTCCTCTGATTCCCTGCCTCTGATTCCCTGCATCTGATTGCCCGCCTCTGATTCTCCGCCTCTGATTCCCCGCTTCTGATTCCCCGCCTCTGATTCCCCGCCTCTGATTCCCCGCCTCTGATTCCCCGCCTCTGATTCCCCACCTCTGATTCTCTGCCTCCCTTTCCGCTCAACTTTCCTGGCCTACTTTTCCCCACATATCTTTCCCCGCCTCTGATTTCCCGCCTCTGATTCCACGCCTCTGATTCCCCGCCTCTGATTCCCCGCCTCTGATTCCCCGCCTCTGATTCCCCGCCTCTGATTCCCCTCCTCTGATACCCCGCCTCTGATTCCCCTCCTCTGATTTCCTGCATCTGATTCCCCGCATCTGATTCCCCGCCTCTGATTCCCCGCCTCTGATTCCCCGCCTCTGATTCCCCGCCTCTGATTCCCCGCATCTTATTCCCCGCCTATGTTTACCCGCCTCTGTTTACCCGCCTGTTTCCCTGCCTCAGATTCCCTGCCTCAGTTTCCCTGCATCAGATTCCCTTCATCTGATTCCCTGCCTCTGATTCCCTGCCTCTGATTCCCCGCCTCTGATTCCCCGCCTCTGATTCCCCACCTCTGATTCCCCCCTCTGATACCCCGCCTCTGATTCCCCGCCTCTGATTCCCCGCCTCTGATTCCCCGCGTCTGATTCCATGCCTCTCTTTCCCTTCCTCTATTTCCGTGCCTCTTTCTCTGCATCTCGTTTCCCACATCTCATTTCCCCCTTCTGATAACCCGCATCAGATTCCCTGCAACAGATTCCCTGCCTCAGATTCCCTGCCTCAGATTCCCTGCATCAGATTCCCTTCATCTGATTCACTGCCTCTGATTCCCCGCCTTTGATTCCCCACCACTGAGTCCCTGCCTCAGATTCCCTGCCTCTGATTCTCTGCCTCTGATTCCCTGCCCCTGATTCCCTGCATCTGGCTGCCCGCCTCTGATTCTCCGCCTCTGATTCCCCGCCTCTGATTCCCCGTCTCTGATTCCCCGCCTCTGATTCCGCGCCTCTGATTCCCCGCCTCTGATTCCCAGCCTCTGAAAACCTGCCTCTGATTCCCTGCCTCTGATTCCCTGCCTCTGAGTCCCCACTTCTGATTCCCCGCATCCGATTCCGCACCCATGTTTCACCGCCTCTGATTTCCCGGCTCAGATTCACCCGCTGTGATTCCGCACCTCTGATTCCACGCCTCTCTTTCTGTGTCTCTGATTCCCCGCCTCTGATTCCACGCCTCTGATTACCCGCCTAGATACCCTGCCTCTCTTTCCATGCCTCTATTTCCGTGCCTCTTTCTCTGCATCTCGTTTCCCACATCTCATTTCCCCCTTCTGATAACCCGCATCGGAATCCCTGCCACAGATTCCCTGCCTCAGATTCCCTGACTCAGATTCTCTGCCTCTGATTTCCTGCCCCTGATTCCCTGCATCTGATTGCCCGCCTCTGATTCTCCGCCTCTGATTCCCCGCCTCTGATTCCACGCCTCTGATTACCCGCCTAGATACCCTGCCTCTCTTTCCCTGCCTCTATTTCCGTGCCTCTTTCTCTGCATCTCGTTTCCCACATCTCATTTCCCCCTTCTGATAACCCGCATCGGAATCCCTGCCACAGATTCCCTGACTCAGATTCCCTGACTCAGATTCTCTGCCTCTGATTCCCTGCCCATGATTCCCTGCATCTGATTGCCCGCCTCTGATTCTCCGCCTCTGATTCCCCGCCTCTGATTCCCCGCCTCTGATTCCCCTCCTCTGATTCCTCGCCTCTGATTCCCCGCCTCTGATTCACCACCTCTGATTCCCCACCTCTGAGTCCCTGCCTCAGATTCCCTGCCTCTGATTCTCTGCCTCTGATTCCCTGCCCCTGATTCCCTGCATCTGATTGCCCGCCTCTGATTCTCCGCCTCTGATTCCCCGCCTCTGATTCCCCGCCTCTGATTCCCCGCCTCTGATTCCTCGCCTCTGATTCCCCGCCTCTGATTCCCTGCCTCTGATAACCTGCCTCTGATTCCCTGCCTCTGATTCCCTGCCTCTGAGTCCCCACGTCTGATTCCCCGCATCCGATTCCGCACCCATGTTTCACCGCCTCTGATTTCCCGGCTCAGATTCACCCGCTCTGATTCCGCACCTCTGATTCCACGCCTCTCTTTCTGTGTCTCTGATTCCCCGCCTCTGATTCCACGCCTCTGATTACCCGCCTAGATACCCTGCCTCTCTTTCCCTGCCTCTATTTCCGTGCCTCTTTCTCTGCATCTCGTTTCCAACATCTCATTTCCCCCTTCTGATAACTCGCATCGGAATCCCTGCCACAGACTCCCTGCCTCAGATTCCCTGCCTCAGATTCCCTGCATCAGATTCCCTTCATCTGATTCCCTGCCTCTGTTTCCCCGCCTCTGAATCCCTGCCTCTGATTCCCCGCCTCTGAATCCCCGCCTCTGATTCCCCGCCTCTGATTCCCTACCTCTGATTCCCCACTTCTGATTCCCCGCCTCTGATTCCCCGCCTCTGATTCCACGCCTCTGATTCCCCGCCTCTGATTCCCCGCCTCTGATTCCCCGCCTCTGATACGGCGCCTCTGATTCCCCGCATCTGATTCCCTGCATCTGATTCCCCGCCTCAGATTCCCCGCCTCTGATTTAACGGCTCTGATTCCCCGCCTCTGATTCCCCACCTATGTTTACCTGCCTCTGTTTACCCGCCTGTTTTCCCGGCTCTAGTTCCCCAACACAGATTCCCTGCCTCAGATTCCCTGCCTCTGATTCCCTGCCTCTGATTAACTGCCTCTGATTCCCTGCATCTGAGTGCCTGCCTCTGATTCCCCGCCTCTGATTCCCCGCCTCTGATTCCCCACCTCTGATTCCCCACTTCTGATACCCAGCCTCTGATTCCCCGCCTCTGATTCCCCGCCTCTGATTCACCGCCTCTGAATCCCCGCCTCTGATTCCCCGCCTCTGATTCCCCACTTCTGATTGCCCGCCTCTGATTCCCTGCCTCTGATTCCCCGCCTCTGATTCACCGCCTCTGATTCCCCGCCTCTGATTCCCCGCCTCTGATTCCCCACTTCTGATTGCCCGCCTCTGATTCCATGCCTCTGATTCCCCGCCTCTGATTCCCCACCTCTGATTCCCCACTTCTGATTCCCCACCTCTGATTCCCCGCCTCTGATTCCACGCCTCTGATTCTCCGCCTCTGATAAACTGCCTCTGATAACTTTTTACTGATTCCCTGCCTCAGATTCCCTGCCTCCGATTCCCTGCCTCAGATTCCCTGCCTCAGATTCCCTGCATTAGATTCCCTTCATCTGATTCCCTGCCTCTGATTCCCCGCCTCTGATTCCCCGCATCTGATTCCCCACCTCTGTCTCTATGCCTCTATTTTGCCTGCACTCTTTCCCCTCCACTCTTTCCGTACCTCTCTTTCCCTCCCTCAATTTCAACAACTCTGTTTGATCTGTTCTGTGTACCTAATTTTCAACACACAAGTTCCAACCATTATGTTTCGCCCATCTCTTTCGCTGCATCTATTTATGCAGCTATGTTTACCCGCTTCTGTTTACCCGCCTGTTTCCCCACATCTCTTTCCCCACCTCTTATTCCACGCCTCAGATTCGCCGCCTCTGATTTCCCACCTCTGATTCCCTGCCTCTGATTCCCTGCCTCAGATTCCCTGACTCAGATTCTCTGCCTCTGATTCCCTGCCCCTGATTCCCTGCATCTGATTGCCCGCCTCTGATTCTCCGCATCTGATTCCCCGCCTCTGATTCCCCGCCTCTGATTCCCCTCCTCTGATTCCTCGCCTCTGATTCCCCGCCTCTGATTCACCGCCTCTGATTCCCCACCTCTGAGTCCCTGCCTCAGATTCCCTGCCTCTGATTCTCTGTCTCTGATTCCCTGCCCCTGATTCCCTGCATCTGATTGCCCGCCTCTGATTCTCCGCCTCTGATTCCCCGCCTCTGATTCCCCGCCTTTGATTCCCCGCCTCTGATTCCTCGCCTCTGATTCCCCGCCTCTGATTCCCTGCCTCTGATAACCTGCCTCTGATTCCCTGCCTCTGATTCCCTGCCTCTGAGTCCCCACGTCTGATTCCCCGCATCCGATTCCGCACCCATGTTTCACCGCCTCTGATTTCCCGGCTCAGATTCACCCGCTCTGATTCCGCACCTCTGATTCCACGCCTCTCTTTCTGTGTCTCTGATTCCCCGCCTCTGATTCCACGCCTCTGATTACCCGCCTAGATACCCTGCCTCTCTTTCCCTGCCTCTATTTCCGTGCCTCTTTTTCTGCATCTCGTTTCCAACATCTCATTTCCCCCTTCTGATAACTCGCATCGGAATCCCTGCCACAGACTCCCTGCCTCAGATTCCCTGCCTCAGATTCCCTGCATCAGATTCCCTTCATCTGATTCCCTGCCTCTGTTTCCCCGCCTCTGAATCCCTGCCTCTGATTCCCCGCCTCTGAATCCCCGCCTCTGATTCCCCGCCTCTGATTCCCTACCTCTGATTCCCCACTTCTGATTCCCCGCCTCTGATTCCCCGCCTCTGATTCCACGCCTCTGATTCCCCGCCTCTGATTCCCCGCCTCTGATTCCCCGCCTCTGATACGGCGCCTCAGATTCCCCGCATCTGATTCCCTGCATCTGATTCCCCGCCTCAGATTCCCCGCCTCTGATTTAACTGCTCTGATTCCCCGCCTCTGATTCCCCGACTCTGATTCCCTGCCTCTGATTCCCCACCTATGTTTACCTGCCTCTGTTTACCCGCCTGTTTGCCCGGCTCTAGTTCCCCAACACAGATTCCCTGCCTCAGATTCCCTGCCTCTGATTCCCTGCCTCTGATTAACTGCCTCTGATTCCCTGCATCTGAGTGCCTGCCTCTGATTCCCCGCCTCTGATTCCCCGCCTCTGATTCCCCACCTCTGATTCCCCACTTCTGATACCCAGCCTCTGATTCCCCGCCTCTGATTCCCTGCCTCTGATTAACTGCCTCTGATTCCCTGCATCTGAGTGCCTGCCTCTGATTCCCCGCCTCTGATTCCCCGCCTCTGATTCCCCACCTCTGATTCCCCACTTCTGATACCCAGCCTCTGATTCCCCGCCTCTGATTCCCCGCCTCTGATTCACCGCCTCTGAATCCCCGCCTCTGATTCCCCGCCTCTGATTCCCCACTTCTGATTGCCCGCCTCTGATTCCCCGCCTCTGATTCCCCGCCTCTGATTCCCTCCTCTGATTCCCCGCCTATGTTTACCGGCCTCTGTTTACCCGCCTGTTTTACCGCCTCTGATTCCCCACCACAGATTCCCTGCCTCAGATTCCCTGCCTCAGATTCCCTGCATCAGATTCCCTTCATTTGATTCCCTGCGTCTGGTTCCCTGCCTCTGATTCCCTGCCTCTGATTCCCTGCATCTGATTGCCCGCCTCTGATTCCCCGCCTCTGATTCCCCGCCTCTGATTCCCCACCTCTGATTCCCCACTTCTGATTCCCCGCCTCTGATTCCCAGCCTCTGATTCCCCACCTCTGATTCCCCGCCTCTGATTCCCTGCCTCTCTTTCCCTGCCTCCATTTCCGTGCCTCTTTCTCTGCATCTCGTTTCCCACATCTCATTTCCCCCTTCTGATAACCCGCATCAGATTCCCTGCCACAGATTCCCTGCCTCAGATTCCCTGCCTCAGATTCCCTGCATCAGATTCCCTTCATCTGATTCCCTGCCTCTGATTCCCCGCCTCTAATTCCCCACCTCTGATTCCCTGCCTCAGATTCCCTGCCTCTGATTCCCTGCCTCTGATTCCCTGCCTCTGATTCCCTGCATCTGATTGCCCGCCTCTGATTCTCCGCCTCTGATTCCCCGCCTCTGATTCCCCACCTCTGATTCCCCGCTTCTGATTCCCCGCCTCTGATTCCCCGCCTCTGATTCCCCGCCTCTGATTCCCCGCCTCTGATTCCCCACCTCTGATTCACTGCCTCCCTTTCCGCTCAACTTTCCTGGCCTACTTTTCCCCACATATCTTTCCCCGCCTCTGATTTCCCGCCTCTGATTCCATGCCTCTGATTCCCCGCCTATGTTTACCCGCCTCTGTTTACCCGCCTGTTTTCCCGCCTCTGATTCCCCACCACAGATTCCCTACCTCAGATTCCCTGCCTCAGATTCCCTGCATCAGATTCCCTTCATTTGATTCCCTGCGTCTGATTCCCTGCCTCTGATTCCCTGCATCTGATTGCCCGCCTCTGATTCCCCGCCTCTGATTCCCCGCCTCTGATTCCCCACCTCTGATTCCCCACTTCGGATTCCCCGCCTCTGATTCCCCGCCTCTGATTCACCGCCTCTGATTCACCACCTCTGATTCCCCGCCTCTGATTCCCCGCCTCTGATTCCCCACTTCTGATTGCCCGCCTCTGATTCCACGCCTCTGATTCCCCGCCTCTGATTCCCCACCTCTGATTCCCCACTTCTGATTCCCCACCTCTGATTCCCCGCCTCTGATTCCACGCCTCTAATTCCCCACCTCTGATACCCTGCCTCTGATAACTTTTTACTGATTCCCTGCCTCAGATTCCTTGCCTCCGATTCCCTGCCTCAGATTCCCTGCCTCAGATTCCCTGCATTAGATTCCCTTCATCTGATTCCCTGCCTCTGATTCCCCGCCTCTGATTCCCCGCATCTGATTCCCCACCTCTGTCTCTATGCCTCTATTTTGCCTGCACTCTTTTCCATCCACTCTTTCCGTACCTCTCTTTCCCTCCCTCAATTTCAACAACTCTGTTTGATCTGTTCTGTGTACCTAATTTTCAACACACAAGTTCCAACCATTATGTTTCGCCCATCTCTTTCGCTGCATCTATTTATGCAGCTATGTTTACCTGCCTCTGTTTACCCGCCTGTTTTCCCGGCTCTAGTTCCCCAACACAGATTCCCTGCCTCAGATTCCCTGCCTCTGATTCCCTGCCTCTGATTAACTGCCTCTGATTCCCTGCATCTGAGTGCCTGCCTCTGATTCCCCGCCTCTGATTCCCCGCCTCTGATTCCCCACCTCTGATTCCCCACTTCTGATACCCAGCCTCTGATTCCCCGCCTCTGATTCCCCGCCTCTGATTCACCGCCTCTGAATCCCCGCCTCTGATTCCCCGCCTCTGATTCCCCACTTCTGATTGCCCGCCTCTGATTCCCTGCCTCTGATTCCCCGCCTCTGATTCACCGCCTCTGATTCCCCGCCTCTGATTCCCCGCCTCTGATTCCCCACTTCTGATTGCCCGCCTCAGATTCCATGCCTCTGATTCCCCGCCTCTGATTCCCCACCTCTGATTCCCCACTTCTGATTCCCCACCTCTGATTCCCCGCCTCTGATTCCACGCCTCTGATTCCCCACCTCTGATTCCCCACTTCTGATTCCCCACCCCTGATTCTCCGCCTCTGATAAACTGCCTCTGATAACTTTTTACTGATTCCCTGCCTCAGATTCCCTGCCTCCGATTCCCTGCCTCAGATTCCCTGCCTCAGATTCCCTGCATTAGATTCCCTTCATCTGATTCCCTGCCTCTGATTCCCCGCCTCTGATTCCCCGCATCTGATTCCCCACCTCTGTCTCTATGCCTCTATTTTGCCTGCACTCTTTCCCCTCCACTCTTTCCGTACCTCTCTTTCCCTCCCTCAATTTCAACAACTCTGTTTGATCTGTTCTGTGTACCTAATTTTCAACACACAAGTTCCAACCATTATGTTTCGCCCATCTCTTTCGCTGCATCTATTTATGCAGCTATGTTTACCCGCTTCTGTTTACCCGCCTGTTTCCCCACATCTCTTTCCCCACCTCTGATTCCACGCCTCTGATTCCCCGCCTCTGATTCCCCGCCTCTGATTCCCCGCCTCTGATTCACCGCCTCCCTTTCCGCGCAACTTTCCTGGCCTACGTTTCCCCACATCTCTTTCCCCACCTCTTATTCCACGCCTCAGATTCGCCGCCTCTGATTTCCCACCTCTGATTCCCTGCCTCTGATTCCCCGCCTCTGATTCCCCACCTCTGATTCCCCTCTCTGATTCCCCGCCTCTGATTCCCCGCCTCTGATTCCCCACCTCTGATTCCCCGCCTCTGATTCCACGCCTCTGATTACCCGCCTAGATACCCTGCCTCTCTTTCCCTGCCTCTATTTCCGTGCCTCTTTCTCTGCATCTCGTTTCCCACATCTCATTTCCCCCTTCTGATAACCCGCATCGGAATCCCTGTCACAGATTCCCTGCCTCAGATTCCCTGATTCAGATTCTCTGCCTCTGATTCCCTGCCCCTGATTCCCTGCATCTGATTGCCCGCCTCTGATTCCCCGCCTCTGATTCCCCGCCTCTGATTCCCCGCCTCTGATTCCCCTCCTCTGATTCCTCGCCTCTGATTCCCCGCCTCTGATTCACCGCCTCTGATTCCCCACCTCTGAGTCCCTGCCTCAGATTCCCTGCCTCTGATTCTCTGTCTCTGATTCCCTGCCCCTGATTCCCTGCATCTGATTGCCCGCCTCTGATTCTCCGCCTCTGATTCCCCGCCTCTGATTCCCCGCTTCTGATTCCCCGCCTCTGATTCCTCGCCTCTGATTCCCCGCCTCTGATTCCCTGCCTCTGATAACCTGCCTCTGATTCCCTGCCTCTGATTCCCTGCCTCTGAGTCCCCACGTCTGATTCCCCGCATCCGATTCCGCACCCATGTTTCACCGCCTCTGATTTCCCGGCTCAGATTCACCCGCTCTGATTCCGCACCTCTGATTCCACGCCTCTCTTTCTGTGTCTCTGATTCCCCGCCTCTGATTCCACGCCTCTGATTACCCGCCTAGATACCCTGCCTCTCTTTCCCTGCCTCTATTTCCGTGCCTCTTTTTCTGCATCTCGTTTCCAACATCTCATTTCCCCCTTCTGATAACTCGCATCGGAATCCCTGCCACAGACTCCCTGCCTCAGATTCCCTGCCTCAGATTCCCTGCATCAGATTCCCTTCATCTGATTCCCTGCCTCTGTTTCCCCGCCTCTGAATCCCTGCCTCTGATTCCCCGCCTCTGAATCCCCGCCTCTGATTCCCCGCCTCTGATTCCCTACCTCTGATTCCCCACTTCTGATTCCCCGCCTCTGATTCCCCGCCTCTGATTCCACGCCTCTGATTCCCCGCCTCTGATTCCCCGCCTCTGATTCCCCGCCTCTGATACGGCGCCTCTGATTCCCCGCATCTGATTCCCTGCATCTGATTCCCCGCCTCAGATTCCCCACCTCTGATTTAACGGCTCTGATTCCCCGCCTCTGATTCCCCGACTCTGATTCCCTGCCTCTGATTCCCCACCTATGTTTACCTGCCTCTGTTTACCCGCCTGTTTGCCCGGCTCTAGTTCCCCAACACAGATTCCCTGCCTCAGATTCCCTGCCTCTGATTCCCTGCCTCTGATTAACTGCCTCTGATTCCCTGCATCTGAGTGCCTGCCTCTGATTCCCCGCCTCTGATTCCCCGCCTCTGATTCCCCACCTCTGATTCCCCACTTCTGATACCCAGCCTCTGATTCCCCGCCTCTGATTCCCTGCCTCTGATTAACTGCCTCTGATTCCCTGCATCTGAGTGCCTGCCTCTGATCCCCGCCTCTGATTCCCCGCCTCTGATTCCCCACCTCTGATTCCCCACTTCTGATACCCAGCCTCTGATTCCCCGCCTCTGATTCCCCGCCTCTGATTCACCGCCTCTGAATCCCCGCCTCTGATTCCCCGCCTCTGATTCCCCACTTCTGATTGCCCGCCTCTGATTCCCCGCCTCTGATTCCCCGCCTCTGATTCCCTCCTCTGATTCCCCGCCTATGTTTACCGGCCTCTGTTTACCCGCCTGTTTTACCGCCTCTGATTCCCCACCACAGATTCCCTGCCTCAGATTCCCTGCCTCAGATTCCCTGCATCAGATTCCCTTCATTTGATTCCCTGCGTCTGGTTCCCTGCCTCTGATTCCCTGCCTCTGATTCCCTGCATCTGATTGCCCGCCTCTGATTCCCCGCCTCTGATTCCCCGCCTCTGATTCCCCACCTCTGATTCCCCACTTCTGATTCCCCGCCTCTGATTCCCAGCCTCTGATTCCCCACCTCTGATTCCCCGCCTCTGATTCCCTGCCTCTCTTTCCCTGCCTCCATTTCCGTGCCTCTTTCTCTGCATCTCGTTTCCCACATCTCATTTCCCCCTTCTGATAACCCGCATCAGATTCCCTGCCACAGATTCCCTGCCTCAGATTCCCTGCCTCAGATTCCCTGCATCAGATTCCCTTCATCTGATTCCCTGCCTCTGATTCCCCGCCTCTAATTCCCCACCTCTGATTCCCTGCCTCAGATTCCCTGCCTCTGATTCCCTGCCTCTGATTCCCTGCCTCTGATTCCCTGCATCTGATTGCCCGCCTCTGATTCTCCGCCTCTGATTCCCCGCCTCTGATTCCCCACCTCTGATTCCCCGCTTCTGATTCCCCGCCTCTGATTCCCCGCCTCTGATTCCCCGCCTCTGATTCCCCGCCTCTGATTCCCCACCTCTGATTCACTGCCTCCCTTTCCGCTCAACTTTCCTGGCCTACTTTTCCCCACATATCTTTCCCCGCCTCTGATTTCCCGCCTCTGATTCCATGCCTCTGATTCCCCGCCTATGTTTACCCGCCTCTGTTTACCCGCCTGTTTTCCCGCCTCTGATTCCCCACCACAGATTCCCTACCTCAGATTCCCTGCCTCAGATTCCCTGCATCAGATTCCCTTCATTTGATTCCCTGCGTCTGATTCCCTGCCTCTGATTCCCTGCATCTGATTGCCCGCCTCTGATTCCCCACCTCTGATTCCCCGCCTCTGATTCCCCACCTCTGATTCCCCACTTCGGATTCCCCGCCTCTGATTCCCCGCCTCTGATTCACCGCCTCTGATTCACCACCTCTGATTCCCCGCCTCTGATTCCCCGCCTCTGATTCCCCACTTCTGATTGCCCGCCTCTGATTCCACGCCTCTGATTCCCCGCCTCTGATTCCCCACCTCTGATTCCCCACTTCTGATTCCCCACCTCTGATTCCCCGCCTCTGATTCCACGCCTCTAATTCCCCACCTCTGATACCCTGCCTCTGATAACTTTTTACTGATTCCCTGCCTCAGATTCCTTGCCTCCGATTCCCTGCCTCAGATTCCCTGCCTCAGATTCCCTGCATTAGATTCCCTTCATCTGATTCCCTGCCTCTGATTCCCCGCCTCTGATTCCCCGCATCTGATTCCCCACCTCTGTCTCTATGCCTCTATTTTGCCTGCACTCTTTTCCCTCCACTCTTTCCGTACCTCTCTTTCCCTCCCTCAATTTCAACAACTCTGTTTGATCTGTTCTGTGTACCTAATTTTCAACACACAAGTTCCAACCATTATGTTTCGCCCATCTCTTTCGCTGCATCTATTTATGCAGCTATGTTTACCCGCTTCTGTTTACCCGCCTGTTTCCCCACATCTCTTTCCCCACCTCTGATTCCACGCCTCTGATTCCCCGCCTCTGATTCCCCGCCTCTTATTCCCCACCTCTGATTCACCGCCTCCCTTTCCGCGCAACTTTCCTGGCCTACGTTTCCCCACATCTCTTTCCCCACCTCTGATTCCACGCCTCAGATTCGCCGCCTCTGATTTCCCACCTCTGATTCCCTGCCTCTGATTCCCCGCCTCTGATTCCCCACCTCTGATTCCCCTCTCTGATTCCCCGCCTCTGATTCCCCGCCTCTGATTCCCCACCTCTGATTCCCCGCCTCTGATTCCCTGCCTCTCTTTCCCTGCCTCTATTTCCGTGCCTCTTTCTCTGCATCTCGTTTCCCACATCTCATTTCCCCCTTCTGATAACCCGCATCAGATTCCCTGCCACAGATTCCCTGCCTCAGATTCCCTGCCTCAGATTCCCTGCATCAGATTCCCTTCATCTCATTCCCTGCCTCTGATTCCCCGCCTCTGATTCCCCACCTCTGATTCCCTGCCTCAGATTCCCTGCCTCTGATTCCCTGCCTCTGATTCCCTGCCTCTGATTTCCTGCATCTGATTGCCCGCCTCTGATTCTCCGCCTCTGAGTCCCCGCCTCTGATTCCCCGCCTCTGATTCCCCGCCTCTGATTCCCCGCCTCTGATTCCCCGCCTCTGATTCCCCACCTCTGATTCCCCCCTCTGATACCCCGCCTCTGATTCCCCGCCTCTGATTCCCCGCCTCTGATTCCCCGCGTCTGATTCCATGCCTCTCTTTCCCTTCCTCTATTTCCGTGCCTCTTTCTCTGCATCTCGTTTCCCACATCTCATTTCCCCCTTCTGATAACCCGCATCAGATTCCCTGCAACTGATTCCCCACCTCTGAGTCCCTGCCTCAGATTCCCTGCCTCTGATTCTCTGCCTCTGATTCCCTGCCCCTGATTCCCTGCATCTGATTGCCCGCCTCTGATTCTCCGCCTCTGATTCCCCGCCTCTGATTCCCCGTCTCTGATTCCCCGCCTCTGATTCCGCGCCTCTGATTCCCCGCCTCTGATTCCCAGCCTCTGAAAACCTGCCTCTGATTCCCTGCCTCTGATTCCCTGCCTCTGAGTCCCCACTTCTGATTCCCCGCATCCGATTCCTCACCCATGTTTCACCGCCTCTGATTTCCCGGCTCAGATTCACCCGCTCTGATTCCGCACCTCTGATTCCACGCCTCTCTTTCTGTGTCTCTGATTCCCCGCCTCTGATTCCACGCCTCTGATTACCCGCCTAGATACCCTGCCTCTCTTTCACTGCCTCTATTTCCGTGCCTCTTTCTCTGCATCTCGTTTCCCACATCTCATTTCCCCCTTCTGATAACCCGCATCGGAATCCCTGCCACAGATTCCCTGCCTCAGATTCCCTGACTCAGATTCTCTGCCTCTGACTCCCTGCCCCTGATTCCCTGCATCTGATTGCCCGCCTCTGATTCTCCGCCTCTGATTCCCCGCCTCTGATTCCCCGCCTGTGATTCCCCTCCTCTGATTCCTCGCCTCTGATTCCCCGCCTCTGATTCCCCGCCTCTGATTCCCCACCTCTGAGTCCCTGCCTCAGATTCCCTGCCTCTGATTCTCTGCCTCTGATTCCCTGCCCCTGATTCCCTGCATCTGATTGCCCGCCTCTGATTCTCCGCCTCTGATTCCCCGCCTCTGATTCCCCGCCTCTGATTCCCCGCCTCTGATTCCTCGCCTCTGATTCCCCGCCTCTGATTCCCTGCCTCTGATAACCTGCCTCTGATTCCCTGCCTCTGATTCCCTGCCTCTGAGTCCCCACGTCTGATTCCCCGCATCCGATTCCGCACCCATGTTTCACCGCCTCTGATTTCCCGGCTCAGATTCATCCGCTCTGATTCCGCACCTCTGATTCCACGCCTCTCTTTCTGTGTCTCTGATTCCCCGCCTCTGATTCCACGCCTCTGATTACCCGCCTAGATACCCTGCCTCTCTTTCCCTGCCTCTATTTCCGTGCCTCTTTCTCTGCATCTCGTTTCCAACATCTCATTTCCCCCTTCTGATAACTCGCATCGGAATCCCTGCCACAGACTCCCTGCCTCAGATTCCCTGCCTCAGATTCCCTGCATCAGATTCCCTTCATCTGATTCCCTGCCTCTGTTTCCCCGCCTCTGAATCCCTGCCTCTGATTCCCCGCCTCTGAATCCCCGCCTCTGATTCCCCGCCTCTGATTCCCTACCTCTGATTCCCCACTTCTGATTCCCCGCCTCTGATTCCCCGCCTCTGATTCCACGCCTCTGATTCCCCGCCTCTGATTCCCCGCCTCTGATTCCCCGCCTCTGATACCGTGCCTCTGATTCCCCGCATCTGATTCCCTGCATCTGATTCCCCGCCTCAGATTCCCCGCCTCTGATTTAACGGCTCTGATTCCCCGCCTCTGATTCCCCGACTCTGATTCCCTGCCTCTGATTCCCCACCTATGTTTACCTGCCTCTGTTTACCCGCCTGTTTTCCCGCCTCTAGTTCCCCAACACAGATTCCCTGCCTCAGATTCCCTGCCTCTGATTCCCTGCCTCTGATTAACTGCCTCTGATTCCCTGCATCTGAGTGCCTGCCTCTGATTCCCCGCCTCTGATTCCCCGCCTCTGATTCCCCACCTCTGATTCCCCACTTCTGATACCCAGCCTCTGATTCCCCGCCTCTGATTCCCCGCCTCTGATTAACCGCCTCTGAATCCCCGCCTCTGATTCCCCGCCTCTGTTTCCCCACTTCTGATTGCCCGCCTCTGATTCCCTGCCTCTGATTCCCCGCCTCTGATTCCCCACATCTGATTCCCCACTTCTGATTCCCCGCCTCCGATTCCCCGCCTCTGATTCCACGCCTCTGATTCCCCGCCTCTGATTCTCCGCCTCTGATTCCCCGCCTCTGATTCCCCTCCTCTGATATCCCGCCTCTGATTCCCCGCCTCTGATTCCCCGCATCTGATTCCCCGCCTCTGATTCCCCGCCTCTGATTCCCCGCCTCTGATAACTTTTTACTGATTCCCTGCCTCAGATTCCCTGCCTCCGATTCCCTGCCTCAGATTCCCTGCCTCAGATTCCCTGCATCAGATTCCCTTCATCTGATTCCCTGCCTCTGATTCCCTGCCTCTGATTCCCCGCCTCTGATTCCCCACCTGTGTCTCTACGCCTCTATTTTGCCTGAACTCTTTCCCCTCCACTCTTTCTGTGCCTCTCTTTCCCTCCCTCAATTTCAACAACTCTGTTTGATCTGTTCTGTGTACCTAGTTTTCAACGCACAAGTTCCAACCACTATGTTTCGCCCATCTCTTTCGCTGCCTCTATTTATGCAGCTATGTTTACCCGCTTCTGTTTACCCGCCAGTTTCCCCACATCTCTTTCCCCACCTCTGATTCCACGCCTCTGATTCCCCGCCTCTGATTCCCCGCCTCTGATTCCCCACCTCTGATTCACCGCCTCCCTTTCCGCGCAACTTTCCTGGCCTACGTTTCCCCACATCTCTTTCCCCACCTCTGATTCCACGCCTCAGATTCGCCGCCTCTGATTTCCCGCCTCTGATTCCCTGCCTCTGATTCCCTGCCTCTGATTCCGCACCTCTGATTCCCCCCTCTGATTCCCCGCCTCTGATTCCCAGCCTCTGATTCGCCACCTCTGATTCCCCGCCTCTGATTCCCTGCCTCTCTTTCCCTGCCTCTATTTCCGTGCCTCTTTCTCTGCATCTCGTTTCCCACATCTCATTTCCCCCTTCTGATAACCCGCATCAGATTCCCTGCCACAGATTCCCTGCCTCAGATTCCCTGCCTCAGATTCCCTGCATCAGATTCCCTTCATCTGATTCCCTGCCTCTGATTCCCCGCCTCTGATTCCCCACCTCTGATTCCCTGCCTCAGATTCCCTGCCTCTGATTCCCTGCCTCTGATTCCCTGCCTCTGATTTCCTGCATCTGATTGCCCGCCTCTGATTCTCCGCCTCTGATTCCCCGCCTCTGATTCCCCGCCTCTGATTCCCCGCCTCTGATTCCCCGCCTCTGATTCCCCACCTCTGATTCCCTGCCTCTGATAACCTGCCTCTGATTCCCTGCCTCTGATTCCCGGCCTCTGAGTCCCCACCTCTGATTTCCCGTGTCCGATTCCGCACCCATGTTTCACCACCTCTTTTGCTCTGCTTCTGATTTCCCGGCTCAGATTCACCGGCTCTGATTCCGCACCTCTGATTCCACGCCTCTCTTTCTGTGTCTCTGATTCCCCGCCTCTGATTCCACGCCTCTGATTACCCGCCTCTGATACGCTGCCTCTCTTTCCCTGCCTCTATTTCCATGCCTCTTTCTCTGCATCTCGTTTCCCACATCTCATTTCCCCCTTCTGATAACCCGCATCAGATTCCCTGCCACAGATTCCCTGCCTCAGATACCCTGCCTCAGATTCCCTGCATCAGATTCCCTTCATCTGATTCCCTGCCTCTGATTCCCCGCGGCTGATTCCCTGCCTCTGATTCCCCGCCTCTGTTTACCCGCCTGTTTCCCCGCCTCTGATTCACCACCTCATATTCGCCACCTCAGGTTCCCTGCCTCTGATTCCCTGCCTCTGATTCCCTGCCTCTGATTCCCTGCATCTGATTGCCCGCCTCTGATACCCTGCCTCTGATTCCCCGCCTCTGATTCCCCGCCTCTGATTCCCAGCCTCTGATTTCCCACCTCTGATTCCCCACTTCTGATTCCCCGCCTCTGATTCCCCGTCTCTGATTCCACGCCTCTGATTCCGCGCCTCTGATTCCGCGCCTCTGATTCCCCGCCTCTGATACCCCGCCTCTGATTCCCCGCCTCTGATTCCCTGCATCTGATTCCCCGCCTCAGATTCCCCGCCTCTGATTCCCCGACTCTGATTCCCCACTTCTGATTGCCCGCCTCTGATTCCACGCCTCTGATTCCCCGCCTCTGATTCCCCACCTCTGATTCACCACTTCTGATTCCCCACCTCTGATTCCCCGCCTCTGATTCCACGCCTCTGATTCCCCGCCTCTGATTCCCAGCCTCTGATTTCCCACCTCTGATTCCCCACTTCTGATTCCCCGCCTCTGATTCCCCGTCTCTGATTCCACGCCTCTGATTCCCCGCCTCTGATTCCGCGCCTCTGATTCCCCGCCTCTGATACCCCGCCTCTGATTCCCCGCCTCTGATTCCCTGCATCTGATTCCCCGCCTCAGATTCCCCGCCTCTGATTCCCCGACTCTGATTCCCCACTTCTGATTGCCCGCCTCTGATTCCACGCCTCTGATTCCCCGCCTCTGATTCCCCACCTCTGATTCCCCACTTCTGATTCCCCACCTCTGATTCCCCGCCTCTGATTCCACGCCTCTGATTCCCCACCTCTGATTCCCTGCATCTGATTCCCCGCCTCTGATTCCCCGCCTCAGATTCCCCGCCTCTGATTCCCCGCCTCTGATTCCCCGCCTTTGATTCCCTCCTCTGATTCCCCGCCTATGTTTACCCGCCTCTGATTCCCCGCCTCTGATTCCCCGCCTCTGATTCCCCACCTCTGATTCCCTGCCTCTGATTCCCCGCCTCTGATGCCCCACTTCTGATTGCCCGCCTCTGATTCCACGCCTCTGATTCCCCGCCTCTGATTCCCCACCTCTGATTCCCCACTTCTGATTCCCCACCTCTGATTCCCCGCCTCTGATTCCACGCCTCTGATTCCCCACCTCTGATTCCCCACTTCTGATTCCCCACCTCTGATTCTACGCCTCTGATAACCTGCCTCTGATAACTTTTTACTGATTCCCTGCCTCAGATTCCCTGCCTCCGATTCCCTGCCTCAGATTCCCTGCCTCAGATTCCCTGCATCAGATTCCCTTCATCTGATTCCCTGCCTCTGATTCCCTGCCTCTGATTCCCCGCCTCTGATTCCCCACCTGTGTCTCTACGCCTCTATTTTGCCTGAACTCTTTCCCCTCCACTCTTTCTGTGCCTCTCTTTCCCTCCCTCAATTTCAACAACTCTGTTTGATCTGTTCTGTGTACCTAATTTTCAACGCACAAGTTCCAACCACTATGTTCGCCCATCTCTTTCGCTGCCTCTATTTATGCAGCTATGTTTACCCGCTTCTGTTTACCCGCCAGTTTCCCCACATCTCTTTCCCCACCTCTGATTCCACGCCTCTGATTCCCCGCCTCTGATTCCCCGCCTCTGATTCCCCACCTCTGATTCACCGCCTCCCTTTCCGCGCAACTTTCCTGGCCTACGTTTCCCCACATCTCTTTCCCCACCTCTGATTCCACGCCTCAGATTCGCCGCCTCTGATTTCCCGCCTCTGATTCCCTGCCTCTGATTCCCTGCCACTGATTCCGCACCTCTGATTCCCACCTCTGATTCCCCGCCTCTGATTCCCAGCCTCTGATTCCCCACCTCTGATTCCCCGCCTCTGATTCCCTGCCTCTCTTTCCCTGCCTCTATTTCCGTGCCTCTTTCTCTGCATCTCGTTTCCCACATCTCATTTCCCCCTTCTGATAACCCGCATCAGATTCCCTGCCACAGATTCCCTGGCTCAGATTCCCTGCCTCAGATTCCCTGCATCAGATTCCCTTCATCTGATTCCCTGCCTCTGATTCCCCGCCTCTGATTCCCCACCTCTGATTCCCTGCCTCAGATTCCCTGCCTCTGATTCCCTGCCTCTGATTCCCTGCCTCTGATTTCCTGCATCTGATTGCCCGCCTCTGATTCTCCGCCTCTGATTCCCCGCCTCTGATTCCCCGCCTCTGATTCCCCGCCTCTGATTCCCCGCCTCTGATTCCCCACCTCTGATTCCCTGCCTCTGATAACCTGCCTTTGATTCCCTGCCTCTGATTCCCGGCCTCTGAGTCCCCACCTCTGATTTCCCGTGTCCGATTCCGCACCCATGTTTCACCACCTCTGTTGCTCTGCTTCTGATTTCCTGGCTCAGATTCACTGGCTCTGATTCCGCACCTCTGATTCCACGCCTCTCTTTCTGTGTCTCTGATTCCCCGCCTCTGATTCCACGCCTCTGATTACCCGCCTCTGATACCCTGCCTCTCTTTCCCTGCCTCTATTTCCATGCCTCTTTCTCTGCATCTCGTTTCCCACATCTCATTTCCCCCTTCTGATAACCCGCATCAGATTCCCTGCCACAGATTCCCTGCCTCAGATACCCTGCCTCAGATTCCCTGCATCAGATTCCCTTCATCTGATTCCCTGCCTCTGATTCCCCGCGGCTGATTCCCTGCCTCTGATTCCCCGCCTCTGTTTACCCACCTGTTTCCCCGCCTCTGATTCACCACCTCATATTCGCCACCTCAGGTTCCCTGCCTCTGATTCCCTGCCTCTGATTCCCTGCCTCTGATTCCCTGCCTCTGATTTCCCACCTCTGATTCCCCACTTCTGATTCCCCGCCTCTGATTCCCCGTCTCTGATTCCACGCCTTTGATTCCCCGCCTCTGATTCCGCGCCTCTGATTCCCCGCCTCTGATACCCCGCCTCTGATTCCCCGCCTCTGATTCCCTGCATCTGATTCCCCGCCTCAGATTCCCCGCCTCTGATTCCCCGACTCTGATTCCCCACTTCTGATTGCCCGCCTCTGATTCCACGCCTCTGATTCCCCGCCTCTGATTCCCCACCTCTGATTCCCCACTTCTGATTCCCCACCTCTGATTCCACGCCTCTGATTCCACGCCTCTGATTCCCCACCTCTGATTCCCAGCCTCTGATTTCCCACCTCTGATTCCCCACTTCTGATTCCCCGCCTCTGATTCCCCGTCTCTGATTCCACGCCTCTGATTCCCCGCCTCTGATTCCGCACCTCTGATTCCCCGCCTCTGATACCCCGCCTCTGATTCCCCGCCTCTGATTCCCTGCATCTGATTCCCCGCCTCAGATTCCCCGCCTCTGATTCCCCGACTCTGATTCCCCACTTCTGATTGCCCGCCTCTGATTCCACGCCTCTGATTCCCCGCCTCTGATTCCCCACCTCTGATTCCCCACTTCTGATTCCCCACCTCTGATTCCCCGCCTCTGATTCCACGCCTCTGATTCCCCACCTCTGATTTCCCGCATCTGATTCCCCGCCTCTGATTCCCCGCCTCAGATTCCCCGCCTCTGATTCCCCGCCTCTGATTCCCCGCCTCTGATTCCCTCCTCTGATTCCCCGCCTATGTTTACCCGCCTCTGATTCCCCGCCTCTGATTCCCCGCCTCTGATTCCCCACCTCTGATTCCCTGCCTCTGATTCCCCGCCTCTGATGCCCCACTTCTGATTGCCCGCCTCTGATTCCACGCCTCTGATTCCCCGCCTCTGATTCCCCACCTCTGATTCCCCACTTCTGATTCCCCACCTCTGATTCCCCGCCTCTGATTCCACGCCTCTGATTCCCCACCTCTGATTCCCCACTTCTGATTCCCCACCTCTGATTCTCCGCCTCTGATAACCTGCCTCTGATAACTTTTTACTGATTCCCTGCCTCAGATTCCCTGCCTCCGATTCCCTGCCTCAGATTCCCTGCCTCAGATTCCCTTCATCTGATTCCCTGCCTCTGATTCCCTGCCTCTGATTCCCCGCCTCTGATTCCCCACCTGTGTCTCTACTCCTCTATTTTGCCTGAACTCTTTCCCCTCCACTCTTTCTGTGCCTCTCTTTCCCTCCCTCAATTTCAACAACTCTGTTTGATCTGTTCTGTGTACCTAGTTTTCAACGCACAATTTCCAACCACTATGTTTCGCCCATCTCTTTCGCTGCCTCTATTTATGCAGCTATGTTTACCCGCTTCTGTTTACCCGCCAGTTTCCCCACATCTCTTTCCCCACCTCTGATTCCACGCCTCTGATTCCCCGCCTCTGATTCCCCGCCTCTGATTCCCCACCTCTGATTCACCGCCTCCCTTTCCGCGCAACTTTCCTGGCCTACGTTTCCCCACATCTCTTTCCCCACCTCTGATTCCACGCCTCAGATTCGCCGCCTCTGATTTCCCGCCTCTGATTCCCTGCCTCTGATTCCCTGCCTCTGATTCCGCACCTCTGATTCCCCCCTCTGATTCCCCGCCTCTGATTCCCAGCCTCTGATTCCCCACCTCTGATTCCCCGCCTCTGATTCCCTGCCTCTCTTTCCCTGCCTCTATTTCCGTGCCTCTTTCTCTGCATCTCGTTTCCCACATCTCATTTCCCCTTCTGATAACCCGCATCAGATTCCCTGCCACAGATTCCCTGCCTCAGATTCCCTGCCTCAGATTCCCTGCATCAGATTCCCTTCATCTGATTCCCTGCCTCTGATTCCCCGCCTCTGATTCCCAACCTCTGATTCCCTGCCTCAGATTCCCTGCCTCTGATTCCCTGCCTCTGATTCCCTGCCTCTGATTTCCTGCATCTGATTGCCCGCCTCTGATTCTCCGCCTCTGATTCCCCGCCTCTGATTCCCCGCCTCTGATTCCCCGCCTCTGATTCCCCGCCTCTGATTCCCCACCTCTGATTCCCTGCCTCTGATAACCTGCCTCTGATTCCCTGCCTCTGATTCCCGGCCTCTGAGTCCCCACCTCTGATTTCCCGTGTCCGATTCCGCACCCATGTTTCACCACCTCTGTTGCTCTGCTTCTGATTTCCCGGCTCAGATTCACCGGCTCTGATTCCGCACCTCTGATTCCACGCCTCTCTTTCTGTGTCTCTGATTCCCCGCCTCTGATTCCACGCCTCTGATTACCCGCCTCTGATACCCTGCCTCTCTTTCCCTGCCTCTATTTCCATGCCTCTTTCTCTGCATCTCGTTTCCCACATCTCATTTCCCCCTTCTGATAACCCGCATCAGATTCCCTGCCACAGATTCCCTGCCTCAGATACCCTGCCTCAGATTCCCTGCATCAGATTCCCTTCATCTGTTTCCCTGCCTCTGATTCCCCGCGGCTGATTCCCTGCCTCTGATTCCCCGCCTCTGTTTACCCGCCTGTTTCCCCGCCTCTGATTCACCACCTCATATTCGCCACCTCAGGTTCCCTGCCTCTGATTCCCTGCCTCTGATTCCCTGCCTCTGATTCCCTGCATCTGATTGCCCGCCTCTGATACCCTGCCTCTGATTCCCCGCCTCTGATTCCCCGCCTCTGATTCCCAGCCTCTGATTTCCCACCTCTGATTCCCCACTTCTGATTCCCCGCCTCTGATTCCCCGTCTCTGAATCCACGCCTCTGATTCCCCGCCTCTGATTCCGCGCCTCTGATTCCCCGCCTCTGATACCCCGCCTCTGATTCCCCGCCTCTGATTCCCTGCATCTGATTCCCCGCCTCAGATTCCCCGCCTCTGATTCCCCGACTCCGATTCCCCACTTCTGATTGCCCGCCTCTGATTCCACGCCTCTGATTCCCCGCCTCTGAATCCCCACCTCTGATTCCCCACTTCTGATTCCCCACCTCTGATTCCCCGCCTCTGATTCCACGCCTCTGATTCCCCACCTCTGATTCCCCGCATCTGATTCCCCGTCTCTGATTCCCCGCCTCAGATTCCCCGCCTCTGATTCCCCGCCTCTGATTCCCCGCCTCTGATTCCCTCCTCTGATTCCCCGCCTATGTTTACCCGCCTCTGATTCCCCGCCTCTGATTCCCCGCCTCTGATTCCCCACCTCTGATTCCCTGCCTCTGATTCCCCGCCTCTGATGCCCCACTTCTGATTGCCCGCCTCTGATTCCACGCCTCTGATTCCCCGCCTCTGATTCCCCACCTCTGATTCCCCACTTCTGATTCCCCACCTCTGATTCCCCGCCTCTGATTCCACGCCTCTGATTCCCCACCTCTGATTCCCCACTTCTGATTCCCCACATCTGATTCTACGCCTCTGATAACCTGCCTCTGATAACTTTTGCTGATTCTCTGCCTCAGATTCCCTGCCTCCGATTCCCTGCCTCAGATTCCCTGCCTCAGATTCCCTGCATCAGATTCCCTTCATCTGATTCCCTGCCTCTGATTCCCTGCCTCTGATTCCCCGCCTCTGATTCCCCACCTGTGTCTCTACGCCTCTATTTTGCCTGAACTCTTTCCCCTCCACTCTTTCTGTGCCTCTCTTTCCCTCCCTCAATTTCAACAACTCTGTTTGATCTGTTCTGTGTACCTAATTTTCAACGCACAAGTTCCAACCACTATGTTCGCCCATCTCTTTCGCTGCCTCTATTTATGCAGCTATGTTTACCCGCTTCTGTTTACCCGCCAGTTTCCCCACATCTTTTTCCCCACCTCTGATTCCACGCCTCTGATTCCCCGCCTCTGATTCCCCGCCTCTGATTCCCCACCTCTGATTCACCGCCTCCCTTTCCGCGCAACTTTCCTTGCCTACGTTTCCCCACATCTCTTTCCCCACCTCTGATTCCACGCCTCAGATTCGCCGCCTCTGATTTCCCGCCTCTGATTCCCTGCCTCTGATTCCCTGCCTCTGATTCCGCACCTCTGATTCCCCCCTCTGATTCCCCGCCTCTGATTCCCAGCCTCTGATTCCCCACCTCTGATTCCCCGCCTCTGATTCCCTGCCTCTCTTTCCCTGCCTCTATTTCCGTGCCTCTTTCTCTGCATCTCGTTTCCCACATCTCATTTCCCCCTTCTGATAACCCGCATCAGATTCCCTGCCACAGATTCCCTGCCTCAGATTCCCTGCCTCAGATTCCCTGCATCAGATTCCCTTCATCTGATTCCCTGCCTCTGATTCGCCGCCTCTGATTCCCCACCTCTGATTCCCTGCCTCAGATTCCCTGCCTCTGATTCCCTGCCTCTGATTCCCTGCCTCTGATTTCCTGCATCTGATTGCCCGCCTCTGATTCTCCGCCTCTGATTCCCCGCCTCTGATTCCCCGCCTCTGATTCCCCGCCTCTGATTCCCCGCCTCTGATTCCCCACCTCTGATTCCCTGCCTCTGATAACCTGCCTCTGATTCCCTGCCTCTGATTCCCGGCCTCTGAGTCCCCACCTCTGATTTCCCGTGTCCGATTCCGCACCCATGTTTCACCACCTCTGTTGCTCTGCTTCTGATTTCCCGGCTCAGATTCACCGGCTCTGATTCCGCACCTCTGATTCCACGCCTCTCTTTCTGTGTCTCTGATTCCCCGCCTCTGATTCCACGCCTCTGATTACCCGCCTCTGATACCCTGCCTCTCTTTCCCTGCCTCTATTTCCATGCCTCTTTCTCTGCATCTCGTTTCCCACATCTCATTTCCCCCTTCTGATAACCCGCATCAGATTCCCTGCCACAGATTCCCTGCCTCAGATACCCTGCCTCAGATTCCCTGCATCAGATTCCCTTCATCTGATTCCCTGCCTCTGATTCCCCGCGGCTGATTCCCTGCCTCTGATTCCCCGCCTCTGTTTACCCGCCTGTTTCCCCGCCTCTGATTCACCACCTCATATTCGCCACCTCAGGTTCCCTGCCTCTGATTCCCTGCCTCTGATTCCCTGCCTCTGATTCCCTGCATCTGATTGCCCGCCTCTGATACCCTGCCTCTGATTCCCCGCCTCTGATTCCCCACCTCTGATTCACTGCCTCTGATTCCCCGCCTCTGATGCCCCACTTCTGATTGCCCGCCTCTGATTCCACGCCTCTGATTCCCCGCCTCTGATTCCCCACCTCTGATTCCCCACTTCTGATTCCCCACCTCTGATTCCCCGCCTCTGATTCCACGCCTCTGATTCCCCACCTCTGATTCCCCACTTCTGATTCCCCACATCTGATTCTACGCCTCTGATAACCTGCCTCTGATAACTTTTGCTGATTCTCTGCCTCAGATTCCCTGCCTCCGATTCCCTGCCTCAGATTCCCTGCCTCAGATTCCCTGCATCAGATTCCCTTCATCTGATTCCCTGCCTCTGATTCCCTGCCTCTGATTCCCCGCCTCTGATTCCCCACCTGTGTCTCTACGCCTCTATTTTGCCTGAACTCTTTCCCCTCCACTCTTTCTGTGCCTCTCTTTCCCTCCCTCAATTTCAACCACTCTGTTTGATCTGTTCTGTGTACCTAATTTTCAACGCACAAGTTCCAACCACTATGTTCGCCCATCTCTTTCGCTGCCTCTATTTATGCAGCTATGTTTACCCGCTTCTGTTTACCCGCCAGTTTCCCCACATCTTTTTCCCCACCTCTGATTCCACGCCTCTGATTCCCCGCCTCTGATTCCCCGCCTCTGATTCCCCACCTCTGATTCACCGCCTCCCTTTCCGCGCAACTTTCCTTGCCTACGTTTCCCCACATCTCTTTCCCCACCTCTGATTCCACGCCTCAGATTCGCCGCCTCTGATTTCCCGCCTCTGATTCCCTGCCTCTGATTCCCTGCCTCTGATTCCGCACCTCTGATTCCCCCCTCTGATTCCCCGCCTCTGATTCCCAGCCTCTGATTCCCCACCTCTGATTCCCCGCCTCTGATTCCCTGCCTCTCTTTCCCTGCCTCTATTTCCGTGCCTCTTTCTCTGCATCTCGTTTCCCACATCTCATTTCCCCCTTCTGATAACCCGCATCAGATTCCCTGCCACAGATTCCCTGCCTCAGATTCCCTGCCTCAGATTCCCTGCATCAGATTCCCTTCATCTGATTCCCTGCCTCTGATTCGCCGCCTCTGATTCCCCACCTCTGATTCCCTGCCTCAGATTCCCTGCCTCTGATTCCCTGCCTCTGATTCCCTGCCTCTGATTTCCTGCATCTGATTGCCCGCCTCTGATTCTCCGCCTCTGATTCCCCGCCTCTGATTCCCCGCCTCTGATTCCCCGCCTCTGATTCCCCGCCTCTGATTCCCCACCTCTGATTCCCTGCCTCTGATAACCTGCCTCTGATTCCCTGCCTCTGATTCCCGGCCTCTGAGTTCCCACCTCTGATTTCCCGTGTCCGATTCCGCACCCATGTTTCACCACCTCTGTTGCTCTGCTTCTGATTTCCCGGCTCAGATTCACCGGCTCTGATTCCGCACCTCTGATTCCACGCCTCTCTTTCTGTGTCTCTGATTCCCCGCCTCTGATTCCACGCCTCTGATTACCCGCCTCTGATACCCTGCCTCTCTTTCCCTGCCTCTATTTCCATGCCTCTTTCTCTGCATCTCGTTTCCCACATCTCATTTCCCCCTTCTGATAACCCGCATCAGATTCCCTGCCACAGATTCCCTGCCTCAGATACCCTGCCTCAGATTCCCTGCATCAGATTCCCTTCATCTGATTCCCTGCCTCTGATTCCCCGCGGCTGATTCCCTGCCTCTGATTCCCCGCCTCTGTTTACCCGCCTGTTTCCCCGCCTCTGATTCACCACCTCATATTCGCCACCTCAGGTTCCCTGCCTCTGATTCCCTGCCTCTGATTCCCTGCCTCTGATTCCCTGCATCTGATTGCCCGCCTCTGATACCCTGCCTCTGATTCCCCGCCTCTGATTCCCCGCCTCTGATTCCCAGCCTCTGATTTCCCACCTCTGATTCCCCACTTCTGATTCCCCGCCTCTGATTCCCCGTCTCTGATTCCACGCCTCTGATTCCCTGCCTCTGATTCCGCGCCTCTTATTCCCCGCCTCTGATACCCCGCCTCTTATTCCCCGCCTCTGATTCCCTGCATCTGATTCCCCGCCTCAGATTCCCCGCCTCTGATTCCCCGACTCTGATTCCCCACTTCTGATTGCCCGCCTCTGATTCCACGCCTCTGATTCCCCGCCTCTGATTCCCCACCTCTGATTCCCCACTTCTGATTCCCCACCTCTGATTCCCCGCCTCTGATTCCACGCCTCTGATTCCCCACCTCTGATTCCCCGCATCTGATTCCCCGCCTCTGATTCCCCGCCTCAGATTCCCCGCCTCTGATTCCCCGCCTCTGATTCCCCGCCTCTGATTCCCTCCTCTGATTCCCCGCCTATGTTTACCCGCCTCTGATTCCCCGCCTCTGATTCCCCGCCTCTGATTCCCCACCTCTGATTCCCTGCCTCTGATTCCCCGCCTCTGATGCCCCACTTCTGATTGCCCGCCTCTGATTCCACGCCTCTGATTCCCCGCCTCTGATTCCCCACCTCTGATTCCCCACTTCTGATTCCCCACCTCTGATTCCCCGCCTCTGATTCCACGCCTCTGATTCCCCACCTCTGATTCCCCACTTCTGATTCCCCACCTCTGATTCTACGCCTCTGATAACCTGCCTCTGATAACTTTTTACTGATTCCCTGCCTCAGATTCCCTGCCTCCGATTCCCTGCCTCAGATTCCCTGCCTCAGATGCCCTGCATCAGATTCCCTTCATCTGATTCCCTGCCTCTGATTCCCTGCCTCTGATTCCCCGCCTCTGATTCCCCACCTGTGTCTCTACGCCTCTATTTTGCCTGAACTCTTTCCCCTCCACTCTTTCTGTGCCTCTCTTTCCCTCCCTCAATTTCAACAACTCTGTTTGATCTGTTCTGTGTACCTAATTTTCAACGCTCAAGTTCCAACCACTATGTTTCGCCCATCTCTTTCGCTGCCTCTATTTATGCAGCTATGTTTACCCGCTTCTGTTTACCCGCCAGTTTCCCCACATCTCTTTCCCCACCTCTGATTCCACGCCTCTGATTCCCTGCCTCTGATTCCCCGCCTCTGATTCACCACCTCTGATTCACCGCCTCCCTTTCCGCGCAACTTTCCTGGCCTACGTTTCCCCACATCTCTTTCCCCACCTCTGATTCCACGCATCAGATTCACCGCCTCTGATTTCCCGCCTCTGATTACCTGCCTCTGATTCCCCACCTCTGATTCCCCACTTCTGATTCCCCACATCTGATTCTACGCCTCTGATAACCTGCCTCTGATAACTTTTGCTGATTCTCTGCCTCAGATTCCCTGCCTCCGATTCCCTGCCTCAGATTCCCTGCCTCAGATTCCCTGCATCAGATTCCCTTCATCTGATTCCCTGCCTCTGATTCCCTGCCTCTGATTCCCCGCCTCTGATTCCCCACCTGTGTCTCTACGCCTCTATTTTGCCTGAACTCTTTCCCCTCCACTCTTTCTGTGCCTCTCTTTCCCTCCCTCAATTTCAACCACTCTGTTTGATCTGTTCTGTGTACCTAATTTTCAACGCACAAGTTCCAACCACTATGTTCGCCCATCTCTTTCGCTGCCTCTATTTATGCAGCTATGTTTACCCGCTTCTGTTTACCCGCCAGTTTCCCCACATCTTTTTCCCCACCTCTGATTCCACGCCTCTGATTCCCCGCCTCTGATTCCCCGCCTCTGATTCCCCACCTCTGATTCACCGCCTCCCTTTCCGCGCAACTTTCCTTGCCTACGTTTCCCCACATCTCTTTCCCCACCTCTGATTCCACGCCTCAGATTCGCCGCCTCTGATTTCCCGCCTCTGATTCCCTGCCTCTGATTCCCTGCCTCTGATTCCGCACCTCTGATTCCCCCCTCTGATTCCCCGCCTCTGATTCCCAGCCTCTGATTCCCCACCTCTGATTCCCCGCCTCTGATTCCCTGCCTCTCTTTCCCTGCCTCTATTTCCGTGCCTCTTTCTCTGCATCTCGTTTCCCACATCTCATTTCCCCCTTCTGATAACCCGCATCAGATTCCCTGCCACAGATTCCCTGCCTCAGATTCCCTGCCTCAGATTCCCTGCATCAGATTCCCTTCATCTGATTCCCTGCCTCTGATTCGCCGCCTCTGATTCCCCACCTCTGATTCCCTGCCTCAGATTCCCTGCCTCTGATTCCCTGCCTCTGATTCCCTGCCTCTGATTTCCTGCATCTGATTGCCCGCCTCTGATTCTCCGCCTCTGATTCCCCGCCTCTGATTCCCCGCCTCTGATTCCCCGCCTCTGATTCCCCGCCTCTGATTCCCCACCTCTGATTCCCTGCCTCTGATAACCTGCCTCTGATTCCCTGCCTCTGATTCCCGGCCTCTGAGTTCCCACCTCTGATTTCCCGTGTCCGATTCCGCACCCATGTTTCACCACCTCTGTTGCTCTGCTTCTGATTTCCCGGCTCAGATTCACCGGCTCTGATTCCGCACCTCTGATTCCACGCCTCTCTTTCTGTGTCTCTGATTCCCCGCCTCTGATTCCACGCCTCTGATTACCCGCCTCTGATACCCTGCCTCTCTTTCCCTGCCTCTATTTCCATGCCTCTTTCTCTGCATCTCGTTTCCCACATCTCATTTCCCCCTTCTGATAACCCGCATCAGATTCCCTGCCACAGATTCCCTGCCTCAGATACCCTGCCTCAGATTCCCTGCATCAGATTCCCTTCATCTGATTCCCTGCCTCTGATTCCCCGCGGCTGATTCCCTGCCTCTGATTCCCCGCCTCTGTTTACCCGCCTGTTTCCCCGCCTCTGATTCACCACCTCATATTCGCCACCTCAGGTTCCCTGCCTCTGATTCCCTGCCTCTGATTCCCTGCCTCTGATTCCCTGCATCTGATTGCCCGCCTCTGATACCCTGCCTCTGATTCCCCGCCTCTGATTCCCCGCCTCTGATTCCCAGCCTCTGATTTCCCACCTCTGATTCCCCACTTCTGATTCCCCGCCTCTGATTCCCCGTCTCTGATTCCACGCCTCTGATTCCCTGCCTCTGATTCCGCGCCTCTTATTCCCCGCCTCTGATACCCCGCCTCTTATTCCCCGCCTCTGATTCCCTGCATCTGATTCCCCGCCTCAGATTCCCCGCCTCTGATTCCCCGACTCTGATTCCCCACTTCTGATTGCCCGCCTCTGATTCCACGCCTCTGATTCCCCGCCTCTGATTCCCCACCTCTGATTCCCCACTTCTGATTCCCCACCTCTGATTCCCCGCCTCTGATTCCACGCCTCTGATTCCCCACCTCTGATTCCCCGCATCTGATTCCCCGCCTCTGATTCCCCGCCTCAGATTCCCCGCCTCTGATTCCCCGCCTCTGATTCCCCGCCTCTGATTCCCTCCTCTGATTCCCCGCCTATGTTTACCCGCCTCTGATTCCCCGCCTCTGATTCCCCGCCTCTGATTCCCCACCTCTGATTCCCTGCCTCTGATTCCCCGCCTCTGATGCCCCACTTCTGATTGCCCGCCTCTGATTCCACGCCTCTGATTCCCCGCCTCTGATTCCCCACCTCTGATTCCCCACTTCTGATTCCCCACCTCTGATTCCCCGCCTCTGATTCCACGCCTCTGATTCCCCACCTCTGATTCCCCACTTCTGATTCCCCACCTCTGATTCTACGCCTCTGATAACCTGCCTCTGATAACTTTTTACTGATTCCCTGCCTCAGATTCCCTGCCTCCGATTCCCTGCCTCAGATTCCCTGCCTCAGATGCCCTGCATCAGATTCCCTTCATCTGATTCCCTGCCTCTGATTCCCTGCCTCTGATTCCCCGCCTCTGATTCCCCACCTGTGTCTCTACGCCTCTATTTTGCCTGAACTCTTTCCCCTCCACTCTTTCTGTGCCTCTCTTTCCCTCCCTCAATTTCAACAACTCTGTTTGATCTGTTCTGTGTACCTAATTTTCAACGCTCAAGTTCCAACCACTATGTTTCGCCCATCTCTTTCGCTGCCTCTATTTATGCAGCTATGTTTACCCGCTTCTGTTTACCCGCCAGTTTCCCCACATCTCTTTCCCCACCTCTGATTCCACGCCTCTGATTCCCTGCCTCTGATTCCCCGCCTCTGATTCACCACCTCTGATTCACCGCCTCCCTTTCCGCGCAACTTTCCTGGCCTACGTTTCCCCACATCTCTTTCCCCACCTCTGATTCCACGCATCAGATTCACCGCCTCTGATTTCCCGCCTCTGATTACCTGCCTCTGATTCCCTGCCTCTGATTCCGCACCTCTGATTCCCCCCTCTGATTCCCCGCCTCTGATTCCCAGCCTCTGATTCCCCACCTCTGATTCCCCGCCTCTGATTCCCTGCCTCTCTTTCCCTGCCTCTATTTCCGTGCCTCTTTCTCTGCATCTCGTTTCCCACATCTCATTTCCCCCTTCTGATAACCCGCATCAGATTCCCTGCCACAGATTCCCTGCCTCAGATTCCCTGCCTCAGATTCCCTGCATCTGATTCCCTGCCTCTGATTCCCCGCCTCTGATTCCCCACCTCTGATTCCCTGCCTCAGATTCCCTGCCTCTGATTCCCTGCCTCTGATTCCCTGCCTCTGATTTCCTGTATCTGATTGCCCGCCTCTGATTCTCCGCCTCTGATTCCCCGCCTCTGATTCCCCGCCTCTGATTCCCCGCCTCTGATTCCCTGCATCTGATTCCCCACCTCAGATTCCCCGCCTCTGATTCCCCGACTCTGATTCCCCACTTCTGATTGCCCGCCTCTGATTCCACGCCTCTGATTCCCCGCCTCTGATTCCCCACCTCTGATTCCCCACTTCTGATTCCCCACCTCTGATTCCCCGCCTCTGATTCCACGCCTCTGATTCCCCACCTCTGATTCCCCGCATCTGATTCCCCGCCTCTGATTCCCCGCCTCAGATTCCCCGCCTCTGATTCCCCGCCTCTGATTCCCCGCCTCTGATTCCCTCCTCTGATTCCCCGCCTATGTTTACCCGCCTCTGATTCCCCGCCTCTGATTCCCCGCCTCTGATTCCCCACCTCTGATTCCCTGCCTCTGATTCCCCGCCTCTGATGCCCCACTTCTGATTGCCCGCCTCTGATTCCACGCCTCTGATTCCCCGCCTCTGATTCCCCACCTCTGATTCCCCACTTCTGATTCCCCACCTCTGATTCCCCGCCTCTGATTCCACGCCTCTGATTCCCCACCTCTGATTCCCCACTTCTGATTCCCCACCTCTGATTCTACGCCTCTGATAACCTGCCTCTGATAACTTTTTACTGATTCCCTGCCTCAGATTCCCTGCCTCCGATTCCCTGCCTCAGATTCCCTGCCTCAGATGCCCTGCATCAGATTCCCTTCATCTGATTCCCTGCCTCTGATTCCCTGCCTCTGATTCCCCGCCTCTGATTCCCCACCTGTGTCTCTACGCCTCTATTTTGCCTGAATTCTTTCCCCTCCACTCTTTCTGTGCCTCTCTTTCCCTCCCTCAATTTCAACAACTCTGTTTGATCTGTTCTGTGTACCTAATTTTCAACGCTCAAGTTCCAACCACTATGTATCGCCCATCTCTTTCGCTGCCTCTATTTATGCAGCTATGTTTACCCGCTTCTGTTTACCCGCCAGTTTCCCCACATCTCTTTCCCCACCTCTGATTCCACGCCTCTGATTCCCTGCCTCTGATTCCCCGCCTCTGATTCACCACCTCTGATTCACCGCCTCCCTTTCCGCACAACTTTCCTGGCCTACGTTTCCCCACATCTCTTTCCCCACCTCTGATTCCACGCATCAGATTCACCGCCTCTGATTTCCCGCCTCTGATTACCTGCCTCTGATTCCCTGCCTCTGATTCCGCACCTCTGATTCCCCCCTCTGATTCCCCGCCTCTGATTCCCAGCCTCTGATTCCCCACCTCTGATTCCCCGCCTCTGATTCCCTGCCTCTCTTTCCCTGCCTCTATTTCCGTGCCTCTTTCTCTGCATCTCGTTTCCCACATCTCATTTCCCCCTTCTGATAACCCGCATCAGATTCCCTGCCACAGATTCCCTGCCTCAGATTCCCTGCCTCAGATTACCTGCATCTGATTCCCTGCCTCTGATTCCCCGCCTCTGATTCCCCACCTCTGATTCCCTGCCTCAGATTCCCTGCCTCTGATTCCCTGCCTCTGATTCCCTGCCTCTGATTTCCTTCATCAGATTGCCCGCCTCTGATTCTCCGCCTCTGATTCCCCGCCTCTGATTCCCCGCCTCTGATTCCCCGCCTCTGATTCCCCGCCTCTGATTCCCCACCTCTGATTCCCTGCCTCTGATAACCTGCCTCTGATTCCCTGCCTCTGATTCCCGGCCTCTGAGTCCCCACCTCTGATTTCCCGTGTCCGATTCCGCACCCATGTTTCTCCACCTCTGTTGCTCTGCTTCTGATTTCCCGGCTCAGATTCACCGGCTCTGATTCCGCACCTCTGATTCCACGCCTCTCTTTCTGTGTCTCTGATTCCCCGCCTCTGATTCCACGCCTCTGATTACCCGCCTCTGATACCCTGCCTCTCTTTCCCTGCCTCTATTTCCATGCCTCTTTCTCTGCATCTCGTTTCCCACATCTCATTTCCCCCTTCTGATAACCCGCATCAGATTCCCTGCCACAGATTCCCTGCCTCAGATACCCTGCCTCAGATTCCCTGCATCAGATTCCCTTCATCTGATTCCCTGCCTCTGATTCCCCGCGGCTGATTCCCTGCCTCTGATTCCCCGCCTCTGTTTACCCGCCTGTTTCCCCGCCTCTGATTCACCACCTCATATTCGCCACCTCAGGTTCCCTGCCTCTGATTCCCTGCCTCTGATTCCCTGCCTCTGATTCCCTGCATCTGATTGCCCGCCTCTGATTCCCCGCCTCTGATTGCACGCCTCTGATTCCCCGCCTCTGATTCCCCGCCTCTGATTCCCCGCCTCTGATTCCCCTCCTCTGATACCCCGCCTCTGATTCCCCACCTCTGATTTCCCGCATCTGATTCCCTGCCTCTGATTCCCCGCCTCTGATTCCCTGCCTCTGATTCCGCTCCTCTGACTCTCCGCCTCTGATTCCCCGCCTCTGATTCCCCACCTCTGATTCCCCGCTTCTGATTCCCCGCCTCTGATTCCCCGCCTCTGATTCCCTGCATCTGATTCCCCGCCTCTTATTCCCCACCTTTGATTCACTGCCTCCCTTTCAGCTCAACTTTCCTGGCCTACTTTTCCCCACATATCTTTACCCGCCTCTGATTTCCTGCCTCTGATTCCACGCCTCTAATTCCCCGCCTATGTTTACCCGCCCCTGTTTACCCGCCTGTTTTCCCGCCTCTGATTCCCCACCACAGATTCCCTGCCTCAGATTCCCTGCCTCAGATTCCCTGCATCAGATTCCCTTCATTTGATTCCCTGCGTCTGGTTCCCTGCCTCTTATTCCCTGCCTCTGATTCCCTGCATCTGATTGCCCGCCTCTGATTCCCCGCCTCTGATTCCCCGCCTCTGATTCCCCGCCTCTGATTCCCCGCCTCTGATTCACCGCCTCTGATTCCCCGCCTCTGATTCCCCGCCTCTGATACCCCACCTCTGATTCCCCGCCTCTGATTCCACGCCTCTGATTCCCCACCTCTGATTCCCCACTTCTGATTCCCCACCTCTGATTCTACGCCTCTGATAACCTGCCTCTGATAACTTTTTACTGATTCCCTGCCTCAGATTCCCTGCCTCCGATTCCCTGCCTCAGATTCCCTGCCTCAGATGCCCTGCATCAGATTCCCTTCATCTGATTCCCTGCCTCTGATTCCCTGCCTCTGATTCCCCGCCTCTGATTCCCCACCTGTGTCTCTACGCCTCTATTTTGCCTGAACTCTTTCCCCTCCACTCTTTCTGTGCCTCTCTTTCCCTCCCTCAATTTCAACAACTCTGTTTGATCTGTTCTGTGTACCTAATTTTCAACGCTCAAGTTCCAACCACTATGTTTCGCCCATCTCTTTCGCTGCCTCTATTTATGCAGCTATGTTTACCCGCTTCTGTTTACCCGCCAGTTTCCCCACATCTCTTTCCCCACCTCTGATTCCACGCCTCTGATTCCCTGCCTCTGATTCCCCGCCTCTGATTCACCACCTCTGATTCACCGCCTCCCTTTCCGCACAACTTTCCTGGCCTACGTTTCCCCACATCTCTTTCCCCACCTCTGATTCCACGCATCAGATTCACCGCCTCTGATTTCCCGCCTCTGATTACCTGCCTCTGATTCCCTGCCTCTGATTCCGCACCTCTGATTCCCCCCTCTGATTCCCCGCCTCTGATTCCCAGCCTCTGATTCCCCACCTCTGATTCCCCGCCTCTGATTCCCTGCCTCTCTTTCCCTGCCTCTATTTCCGTGCCTCTTTCTCTGCATCTCGTTTCCCACATCTCATTTCCCCCTTCTGATAACCCGCATCAGATTCCCTGCCACAGATTCCCTGCCTCAGATTCCCTGCCTCAGATTCCCTGCATCTGATTCCCTGCCTCTGATTCCCCGCCTCTGATTCCCCACCTCTGATTCCCTGCCTCAGATTCCCTGCCTCTGATTCCCTGCCTCTGATTCCCTGCCTCTGATTTCCTTCATCAGATTGCCCGCCTCTGATTCTCCGCCTCTGATTCCCCGCCTCTGATTCCCCGCCTCTGATTCCCCGCCTCTGATTCCCCGCCTCTGATTCCCCACCTCTGATTCCCTGCCTCTGATAACCTGCCTCTGATTCCCTGCCTCTGATTCCCGGCCTCTGAGTCCCCACCTCTGATTTCCCGTGTCCGATTCCGCACCCATGTTTCTCCACCTCTGTTGCTCTGCTTCTGATTTCCCGGCTCAGATTCACCGGCTCTGATTCCGCACCTCTGATTCCACGCCTCTCTTTCTGTGTCTCTGATTCCCCGCCTCTGATTCCACGCCTCTGATTACCCGCCTCTGATACCCTGCCTCTCTTTCCCTGCCTCTATTTCCATGCCTCTTTCTCTGCATCTCGTTTCCCACATCTCATTTCCCCCTTCTGATAACCCGCATCAGATTCCCTGCCACAGATTCCCTGCCTCAGATACCCTGCCTCAGATTCCCTGCATCAGATTCCCTTCATCTGATTCCCTGCCTCTGATTCCCCGCGGCTGATTCCCTGCCTCTGATTCCCCGCCTCTGTTTACCCGCCTGTTTCCCCGCCTCTGATTCACCACCTCATATTCGCCACCTCAGGTTCCCTGCCTCTGATTCCCTGCCTCTGATTCCCTGCCTCTGATTCCCTGCATCTGATTGCCCGCCTCTGATTCCCCGCCTCTGATTGCACGCCTCTGATTCCCCGCCTCTGATTCCCCGCCTCTGATTCCCCGCCTCTGATTCCCCTCCTCTGATACCCCGCCTCTGATTCCCCACCTCTGATTTCCCGCATCTGATTCCCTGCCTCTGATTCCCCGCCTCTGATTCCCTGCCTCTGATTCCGCTCCTCTGACTCTCCGCCTCTGATTCCCCGCCTCTGATTCCCCACCTCTGATTCCCCGCTTCTGATTCCCCGCCTCTGATTCCCCGCCTCTGATTCCCTGCATCTGATTCCCCGCCTCTTATTCCCCACCTTTGATTCACTGCCTCCCTTTCAGCTCAACTTTCCTGGCCTACTTTTCCCCACATATCTTTACCCGCCTCTGATTTCCTGCCTCTGATTCCACGCCTCTAATTCCCCGCCTATGTTTACCCGCCCCTGTTTACCCGCCTGTTTTCCCGCCTCTGATTCCCCACCACAGATTCCCTGCCTCAGATTCCCTGCCTCAGATTCCCTGCATCAGATTCCCTTCATTTGATTCCCTGCGTCTGGTTCCCTGCCTCTTATTCCCTGCCTCTGATTCCCTGCATCTGATTGCCCGCCTCTGATTCCCCGCCTCTGATTCCCCGCCTCTGATTCCCCGCCTCTGATTCCCCGCCTCTGATTCACCGCCTCTGATTCCCCGCCTCTGATTCCCCGCCTCTGATTCCCCGCCTCTGATTCCCCACTTCTGATTGCCCGCCTCTGATTCCACACCTCTGATTCCCCGCCTCTGATTCCCCACCTCTGATTCCCCACTTCAGATTCCCCACCTCTGATTCCCCGCCTCTGATTCCACGCCTCTGATTCCCCACCTCTGATTCCCCACTTCTGATTCCCCACCTCTGATTCTCCGCCTCTGATACCCTGCCTCTGATAACTTTTTACTGATTCCCTGCCTCAGATTCCCTGCCTCCGATTCCCTCCCTCAGATTCCCTGCCTCAGATTCCCTGCATTAGATTCTCTTCATCTGATTCCCTGCCTCTGATTCCCCGCCTCTGATTCCCCGCATCTGATTCCCCACCTCTGTCTCTATGCCTCTATTTTGCCTGCACTCTTTCCCCTCCACTCTTTCCGTACCTCTCTTTCCCTCCCTCAATTTCAACAACTCTGTTTGATCTGTTCTGTGTACCTAATTTTCAACACACAAGTTCCAACCACTATGTTTCGCCCATCTCTTTCGCTGCATCTATTTATGCAGCTATGTTTACCCGCTTCTGTTTACCCGCCTGTTTCCCCACATCTCTTTCCCCACCTCTGATTCCACGCCTCTGATTCCCCGCCTCTGATTCCCCGCCTCTGATTCCCCGCCTCTGATTCACCGCCTCCCTTTCCGCGCAACTTTCCTGGCCTACGTTTCCCCACATCTCTTTCCCCACCTCCTATTCCATGCCTCAGATTCGCCGCCTCTGATTTCCCGCCTCTGATTCCCTGCCTCTGAATCCCCGCCTCTGATTCCCCGCCTCTGATTCCCCGCCTCTGATACCGCGCCTCTGATTCCCCGCATCTGATTCCCTGCATCTGATTCCCCGCCTCTGATTTAACGGCTCTGATTCCCCGCCTCTGATTCCCCGAATCTGATTCCCTGCCTCTGATTCCCCACCTATGTTTACCTGCCTCTGTTTACCCGCCTGTTTTCCCGCCTCTAGTTCCCCAACACAGATTCCCTGCCTCAGATTCCCTGCCTCTGATTCCCTGCCTCTGATTAACTGCCTCTGATTCCCTGCATCTGAGTGCCTGCCTCTGATTCCCCGCCTCTGATTCCCCGCCTCTGATTCCCCACCTCTGATTCCCCACTTCTGATTCCCAGCCTCTGATTCCCCGCCTCTGATTCCCCGCCTCTGATTCACCGCCTCTGAATCCCCGCCTCTGATTCCCCGCCTCTGATTCCCAACTTCTGATTGCCCGCCTCTGATTCCCTGCCTCTGATTCCCCGCCTCTGATTCCCCACATCTGATTCCCCACTTCTGATTCCCCGCCTCCGATTCCCCGCCTCTGATTCCACGCCTCTGATACCGCGCCTCTGATTCCCCGCATCTGATTCCCTGCATCTGATTCCCCGCCTCAGATTCCCCGCCTCTGATTTAACGGCTCTGATTCCCCGCCTCTGATTCCCCGACTCTGATTCCCTGCCTCTGATTCCCCACCTATGTTTACCTGCCTCTGTTTACCCGCCTGTTTTCCCGCCTCTAGTTCCCCAACACATATTCCCTGCCTCTGATTCCCTGCCTCTGATTCCCTGCCTCTGATTAACTGCCTCTGATTCCCTGCATCTGAGTGCCTGCCTCTGATTCCCCGCCTCCGATTCCCCGCCTCTTATTCCCCACCTCTGATTCCCCACTTCTGATTCCCAGCCTCTGATTCCCCGCCTCTGATTCCCCGCCTCTGATTCACCGCCTCTGAATCCCCGCCTCTGACTCCCCGCCTCTGATTCCCCAATTCTGATTGCCCGCCTCTGATTCCCTGCCTCTGATTCCCCGCCTCTGATTCCCCACATCTGATTCCCCACTTCTGATTCCCCGCCTCCGATTCCCCGCCTCTGATTCCACGCCTCTGATTCCCCGCCTCTGATTCCCCGCCTCTGATTCCCCGCCTCTGATTCCCCTCCTCTGATATCCCGCCTCTGATTCCCCGCCTCTGATTCCCCGCATCTGATTCCCCGCCTCTGATTCCCCGCCTCTGATTCCCCGCCTCTGATTCCCCGCCTCTGATTCCCCGCCTCTGATTCCCTCTTCTGATTCCCCGCCTATGTTTACCCGCCTCTGATTCCCCGCCTCTGATTCCCCGCCTCTGATTCCCCACCTCTGATTCCCTGCCTCTGATTCCCCGCCTCTGATTCCCCGCGTCTGATTCCCCGCCTCTGATTCCCCGCCTCTGATTCCCTCCTCTGATTCCCCGCCTATGTTTACCCGCCTCTGATTCCCCACCTCTGATTCCCTGCCTCTGATTCCCTGCCTCTGATTCCCCGCCTCTGATTCCCCGCCTCTGATTCCCCACTTCTGATTGCCCGCCTCTGATTCCCTCCTCTGATTCCCCGCCTATGTTTACCCACCTCTGATTCCCCGCCTCTGATTACCTGCCTCTGATTCCCCGCCTCTGATTCCCCGCATCTGATTCCCCACCTCTGATTCACTGCCTCCCTTTACGCTCAACTTTCCTGGCCTACGTTTCCCCACATATCTTTCCCCGCCTCTGATACCCCTCCTCTGATTCCCCGCCTCTGATACCCTGCCTCTGATAACTTTTTACTGATTCCCTGCCTCAGATTCCCAGCCTCAAATTCCCTGCATCAGATTCCCTTCATCTGATTCCCTGCCTCTGATTCCCCGCCTCTGATTCCCAGCCTCTGATTCCCCACCTCTGTCTCTACGCCTCTCTTTTGCCTGCACTCTTTCCCCTCCCCTCTTTCCGTGCCTCTCTTTCCCTCCCTCAATTTCAAAAAACTCTGTTTGATCTGTTCTGTGTACCTCATTTTCAACATACAAGTTCCAACCACTATGTTTCGCCCATCTCTTTCGCCGCCTCTATTTATCCACCTATGTTTACCCGCTTCTGTTTACCCACCTGTTTCCCCACATCTCTTTCCCCACCTCTGATTCCACGCCTCTGATTTCCCGCCTCTCATTCGCCGCCTCTCATTCCCCGCCTCTGATACCGCGCCTCTGATTCCCCACATCTGATTCCCTGCATCTGATTACCCGCCTCAGATTCCCCGCCTCTGATTTCCCGGCTCTGATTCCCCGCCTCTGATTCCCCGACTCTGATTCCCCGCCTCTGATTCCCCACCTATGTTTACCCGCCTCTGTTTACCCGCCTGTTTTACCGTCTCTAGTTCCCCAACACAGATTCCCTGCCTCAGATTCCCTGCCTCTGATTCCCTGCCTCTGATTCCCTGCCTCTGATTCCCTGCATCTGATTGCCCGCCTCTGATTCCACGCCTCTGATTCCCCGCCTCTGATTCCCCACCTCTGATTCCCCACTTCTGATTCCCCGCCTCTGATTCCCCGCCTCTTATTCCCCGCCTCTGATTCACCGCCTCTGATTCCCCGCCTCTGATTCCCCGCCTCTGATTCCCCACTTCTGATTGCCCGCCTCTGATTCCCTGCCTCTGATTCCCCGCCTCTGAGTCCCCACATCTGATTCCCCACTTCTGATTACCCGGCTCTGATTCCCCGCCTCTGATCCAACGCCTCTGATTCCCCGCCTCTGATTCCCCGCCTCTGATTCCCCGCCTCTGATTCCCCTCCTCTGATACCCCGCCTCTGATTCCCTGCCTCTGATTCCCCGCCTCTGATTCCCCACATCTGATTCCCCACTTCTGATTCACCGGCTCTGATTCCCCGCCTCTGATCCAACGCCTCTGATTCCCCGCCTCTGATTCCCCGCCTCTGATTCCCCGCCTCTGATTTCCCTCCTCTGATACCCCGCCTCTGATTCCCCGCCTCTGATTCCCCGCCTCTGATTCCCTCCTCTGATTCCCCGCCTATGTTTACCCGCCTCTGATTCCCCGCCTCTGATTCCCTGCCTCTGATTCCCCGCCTCTGATTCCCCGCGTCTGATTCCCCACCTCTGATTCACTGCCTCCCTTTCCGCTCAACTTTCCTGGCCTACGTTTCCCCACATATCTTTCCCCACCTCTGATACCCCGCCTCTGATTCCCCGCCTCTGATTCTCCGCCTCTGATGACCCGCATCTGATACCCCGCCTCTTATTCCCCGCCTCTGATACCCTGCCTCTGATAACTTTTTACTGATTCCCTGCCTCAGATTCCCTGCCTCCGATTCCCTGCCTCAGATTCCCAGCCTCAAATTCCCTGCATCAGATTCCCTTCATCTGATTCCCTGCCTCTGATTCCCCGCCTCCGATTCCAAGCCTCTGATTCCCCACCTCTGTCTCTACGCCTCTCTTTTGCCTGCACTCTTTCCCCTCCACTCTTTCCGTGCCTCTCTTTCCCTCCCTCAATTTCAACAACTCTGTTTGATCTGTTCTGTGTACCTCATTTTCAACATACAAGTTCCAACCACTATGTTTCGCCCATCTCTTTCGCCGCCTCTATTTATGCACCTATGTTTACCCGCTTCTGTTTACCCGCCTGTTTCCCCACATCTCTTTCCCCACCTCTGATTCCACGCCTCTGATTCCCCGCCTCTCATTCCTTGCCTCTGATTCCCAGCCTCTGATTCACCGCCTCCATTTCCACGCAACTTTCCTGGCCTGCGTTTCCCCACATCTCTTTCCCCACCTCTGATTCCACGCCTCGGATTCCCCGCCTCTCATTCCCCGCCTCTGATTCCCCGCCTCTGATTCCCCGCCTCTCATTCCCCGCCTCTGATTCCCTGCCTCTGATTCACCGCCTCCCTTTCCACGCAACCTTCCTGGCCTACGTTTCCCCACATCTCTTACCCCTCCTCTGATTCCACGCCTCTGATTCGCCGCCTCTGATTGCCCGCCTCTGATTCCCTGCCTCTGATTACCCGCCTCTGATTCCCTGCCTCTGATTCCCCGCCTCTGATTCCCCGCCTCTGATTCCCCACCTCTGATTCCCTGCCTCTGATTCCCCGCCTCTGATTCGCTGCCTCTCTTTCCCTGCCTCTATTTCCGTGCCTCTTTCTCTGCATCTCGTTTCCCACATCTCATTTCCCCCTTCTGATAACCCGCATCAGATTCCCTGCCACAGATTCCCTGCCTCAGATTCCCTGCCTCAGATTCCCTGCATCAGATTCCCTTCATCTGATTCCCTGCCTCTGATTCCCAGCCTCTGAATCCCCACCTCTGAGTCCCTGCCTCAGATTCCCTGCCTCTGATTCTCTGCCTCTGATTCCCTGCCTCTGATTCCCTGCATTTGATTGCCCGCCTCTGATTCTCCGCCTCTGAGTCCCCGCCTCTGATTCCCCGCCTCTGATTCCCGGCCTCTGATTCCTAGCCTCTGATTCCCCGCCTCTGATTCCCTGCCTCTGAGTCCCCACTTCTTATTCCCCGCGTCCGATTCCACACCCATGTTTCACCGCCTTTATTGCTCTGCTTCTGATTTCCCGGCTCAGATTCACCGGCTCTGATTCCGCACCTCTGATTCCACGCCTCTCTTTCTGTGTCTCTGATTCCCCGCCTCTGATTCCACGCCTCTGATTACCCGCCTCTGATACCCTGCCTCTGAGTCCCCACCTCTGATTCCCCGCGTCCGATTCCGCACCCATGTTTCAACGCCTCTGTTGCTCTGCTTCTGATTTCCCGGCTCAGATTCACCGGCTCTGATTCCGCACCTCTGATTCCACGCCTCTCTTTCTGTGTCTCTGATTCCCCGCCTCTGATTCCACGCCTCTGATTACCCACAGCTGATACCCTGCCTCTCTTTCCCTGCCTCTATTTCCGTGCCTCTTACTCTGCATCTAGTTTCCCACATCTCATTTCCCCCTTCTGATAACCCGCATCAGGTTCCCTGCCACAGATTCCCTGCCTCAGATTCCCTGCCTCAGATTCCCTGCATCAGATTCCCTTCATCCGATTCCCTGCCTCTGATTCCCCGCCTCTGATTCCCTGCCTCTGATTCCCCGCCTCTGTTTACCCTTTGTTCCCCGCTACTGATTCACCACCTCATATTCGCCGCCTCAATTTCCCTGCCTCTGATTCCCTGCCTCTGATTCCCTGCCTCTGATTCCCTGCATCTGATTGGCCGCCTCTGATTCCCTGCCTCTGATTCCCCGCCTCTGATTCCCTGCCTCTGATTCCACGACTCTGATTCCACGCCTCTGATTCCCCACCTCTGATTCCCCGCCTATGTTTACACGCCTCCATTTACCCGCCTGTTTTCCCGCCTCTGATTGCCCATCTCAGATTCCCTGCCTCAGATTCCCTGCCTCTGATTCCCTGCCTCTGATTCCCTGCATCTGATTGCCCGCCTCTGATTACCTGCCTCTGATTCACCGCCTCTGATTCCCCACCTCTGATTCCCCACTTCTGATTCCCCGCCTCTGATTCCCCACCTCTGATTCCCCTCCTCTGATACCCCGCCTCTGATTCCCCGCCTCTGATTCCCCACATCTGATTCCCCGCCTCTGATTCCCCGCCTCTGATTCCCCGCCTCTGATTCCCCGCCTCAGATTCCCCGCCTCTGATTCCCTCCTCTGATTCCCCGCCTATGTTTACCCGCATCTGATACCCCGCCTCTGATTCCCCGCCTCTTATACCCTGCCTCTGATAACTTTTTACTGATTCCCTGCCTCAGATTCCCTGCCTCCGATTCCCTGCCTCAGATTCCCAGCCTCAAATTCCCTGCATCAGATTCCCTTCATCTGATTCCCTGCCTCTGATTCCCTGCCTCTGAATCCCCACCTCTGATTCCCCTCTCTGATTCCCCGACTCTGATTCCCCGCCTCTGATTCCCCGCCTCTGATTCCCCACCTCTGATTCCCCGCCTCTAATTCCCTGCCTCTCTTTCCCTGCCTCTATTTCCGTGCCTCTTTCTCTGCATCTCGTTTCCCACATCTCATTTCCCCCTTCTGATAACCCGCATCAGGTTCCCTGCCACAGATTCCCTGCCTCAGATTCCCTGCCTCAGATTCCCTGCATCAGATTCCCTTCATCCGATTCCCTGCCTCTGATTCCCCGCCTCTGATTCCCTTCCTCTGATTCCCCACCTCTGTTTACCCGCCTGTTCCCCGCTACTGATTCACCACCTCATATTCGCCGCCTCAATTTCCCTGCCTCTGATTCCCTGCCTCTGATTCCCTGCCTCTGATTCCCTGCATCTGATTGGCCGCATCTGATTCCCTGCCACTGATTCCCCGCCTCTGATTCCCTACCTCTGATTCCCCGACTCTGATTCCACGCCTCTGATTCCCCGCCTCTGATTCCCCGCCTATGTTTACACGCCTCTGTTTACCCGCCTGTTTTCCCGCCTCTGATTGCCCACCTCAGATTCCCTGCCTCAGATTCCCTGCCTCTGATTCCCTGCCTCTGATTCCCTGCATCTGATTGCCCGCCTCTGATTACCTGCCTCTGATTCACCGCCTCTGATTCCCCACCTCTGATTCCCCACTTCTGATTCCCCGCCTCTGATTCCCCACCTCTGATTCCCCTCCTCTGATACCCCGCCTCTGATTCCCCGCCTCTGATTCCCCACATCTGATTCCCCGCCTCTGATTCCCCGCCTCTGATTCCCCGCCTCTGATTCCCCGCTTCTGATTCCCCGCCTCTGATTCCCTCCTCTGATTCCCCGCCTATGTTAACCCGCCTCTGATTCCCCGCCTCTGATTCCCTCCTCTGATACCCCGCCTATGTTTACCCGCCTCTGATTCCCCGCCTCTGATTCCCTGCCTCTGATTCCCCGCCTCTGATTCCCCGCGTCTGATTCCCCACCTCTGATTCACTGCCTCCCTTTCCGCTCAACTTTCCTGGCCTACGTTTCCCCACATATCTTTCCCCACCTCTGATACCCCGCCTCTGATTCCCCGCCTCTGATTCCCCGCCTCTGATGACCCACATCTGATACCCCGCCTCTGATTCCCCGCCTCTTATACCCTGCCTCTGATAACTTTTTACTGATTCCCTGCCTCAGATTCCCTGCCTCCGATTCCCTGCCTCAGATTCCCAGCCTCAAATTCCCTGCATCAGATTCCCTTCATCTGATTCCCTGCCTCTGATTCCCCGCCTCTGATTCCCAGCCTCTGATTCCCCACCTCTGTCTCTACGCCTCTCTTTTGCCTGCACTCTTTCCCCTCCACTCTTTCCGTGCCTCTCTTTCCCTCCCTCAATTTCAACAACTCTGTTTGATCTGTTCTGTGTACCTCATTTTCAACATACAAGTTCCAACCACTATGTTTCGCCCATCTCTTTCGCCGCCTCTATTTATGCACCTATGTTTACCCGCTTCTGTTTACCCGCCTGTTTCCCCACATCTCTTTCCCCACCTCTGATTCCACGCCTCTGATTCCCCGCCTCTCATTCCCCGCCTCTGATTCCCAGCCTCTGATTCACCGCCTCCCTTTCCACGCAACTTTCCTGGCCTACGTTTCCCCACATCTCTTTCCCCACCTCTGATTCCATGCCTCTGATTCGCCGCCTCTGATTGCACGCCTCTGATTCCCTGCCTCTGATTCCCCGCCTCTGATTCCCCGCCTCTGATTCCCCGCCTCTGATTCCCCGCCTCTGATTCCCCGCCTCTGATTCCCCGCCTCTGATTCCCCGCCTCTGATTCCCTGCCTCTGATTCACCGCCTCCCTTTCCACGCAACCTTCCTGGCCTACGTTTCCCCACATCTCTTTCCCCTCCTCTGATTCCACGCCTCTGATTCGCCGCCTCTGATTGCCCGCCTCTGATTCCCTGCCTCTGATTCCCCGCCTCTGATTCCCCGCCTATGATTCCCCGCCTCTGATTCCCCGCCTCTGATTCCCCGCCTCTGATTCCCCGCCTCTGATTCCCCGCCTCTGATGACCCGCATCTGATACCCCGCCTCTGATTCCCCGCCTCTTATACCCTGCCTCTGATAACTTTTTACTGATTCCCTGCCTCAGATTCCCTGCCTCCGATTCCCTGCCTCAGATTCCCAGCCTCAAATTCCCTGCATCAGATTCCCTTCATCTGATTCCCTGCCTCTGATTCCCTGCCTCTGAATCCCCACCTCTGATTCCCCTCTCTGATTCCCCGCCTCTGATTCCCCGCCTCTGATTCCCCACCTCTGATTCCCCGCCTCTGATTCCCTGCCTCTCTTTCCCTGCCTCTATTTCCGTGCCTCTTTCTCTGCATCTCGTTTCCCACATCTCATTTCCCCCTTCTGATAACCCGCATCAGGTTCCCTGCCACAGATTCCCTGCCTCAGATTCCCTGCCTCAGATTCCCTGCATCAGATTCCCTTCATCCGATTCCCTGCCTCTGATTCCCCGCCTCTGATTCCATGCCTCTGATTCCCCGCCTCTGTTTACCCGCCTGTTCCCCACTACTGATTCACCACCTCATATTCGCCGCCTCAATTTCCCTGCCTCTGATTCCCTGCCTCTGATTCCCTGCCTCTGATTCCCTGCATCTGATTGGCCGCCTCTGATTCCCTGCCTCTGATTCCCCGCCTCTGATTCCCTGCCTCTGATTCCCCGACTCTGATTCCACGCCTCTGATTCCCCGCCTCTGATTCCCCGCCTATGTTTACACGCCTCTGTTTACCCGCCTGTTTTCCCGCCTCTGATTGCCCACCTCAGATTCCCTGCCTCAGATTCCCTGCCTCTGATTCCCTGCCTCTGATTCCCTGCATCTGATTTCCCGCCTCTGATTACCTGCCTCTGATTCCCCGCCTCTGATTCCCCGCGTCTGATTCCCCACCTCTGATTCACTGCCTCCCTTTCCGCTCAACTTTCCTTGCCTACGTTTCCCCACATATCTTTCCCCACCTCTGATACCCCGCCTCTGATTCCCCGCCTCTGATTCCCCGCCTCTGATGACCCGCATCTGATACCCCGCCTCTGATTCCCCGCCTCTTATACCCTGCCTCTGATAACTTTTTACTGATTCCCTGCCTCAGATTCCCTGCCTCCGATTCCCTGCTTCAGATTCCCAGCCTCAAATTCTCTGCATCAGATTCCCTTCATCTGATTCCCTGCCTCTGATTCCCCGCCTCTGATTCCCAGCCTCTGATTCCCCACCTCTGTCTCTACGCCTCTCTTTTGCCTGCACTCTTTCCCCTCCACTCTTTCCGTGCCTCTCTTTCCCTCCCTCAATTTCAACAACTCTGTTTGATCTGTTCTGTGTACCTCATTTTCAACATACAAGTTCCAACCACTATGTTTCGCCCATCTCTTTCGCCGCCTCTATTTATGCACCTATGTTTACCCGCTTCTGTTTACCCGCCTGTTTCCCCACATCTCTTTCCCCACCTCTGATTCCACGCCTCTGATTCCCCGCCTCTCATTCCCCGCCTCTGATTCCCAGCCTCTGATTCACCGCCTCCCTTTCCACGCAACTTTCCTGGCCTACGTTTCCCCAAATCTCTTTCCCCACCTCTGATTCGCCGCCTCTGATTGCACGCCTCTGATTCCCTGCCTCTGATTCCCCGCCTCTGATTCCCCGCCTCTGATTCCCCGCCTCTGATTCCCCGCCTCTGATTCCCCGCCTCTGATTCCCCGCCTCTGATTCCCCGCCTCTGATTCCCTGCCTCTGATTCACCGCCTCCCTTTCCACGCAACCTTCCTGGCCTACGTTTCCCCACATCTCTTTCCCCTCCTCTGATTCCACGCCTCTGATTCGCCGCCTCTGATTGCCCGCCTCTGATTCCCTGCCTCTGATTCCCCGCCTCTGATTCCCCGCCTATGATTCCCCGCCTCTGATTCCCCGCCTCTGATTCCCCGCCTCTGATTCCCCGCCTCTGATTCCCCGCCTCTGATGACCCGCATCTGATACCCCGCCTCTGATTCCCCGCCTCTTATACCCTGCCTCTGATAACTTTTTACTGATTCCCTGCCTCAGATTCCCTGCCTCCGATTCCCTGCCTCAGATTCCCAGCCTCAAATTCCCTGCATCAGATTCCCTTCATCTGATTCCCTGCCTCTGATTCCCTGCCTCTGAATCCCCACCTCTGATTCCCCTCTCTGATTCCCCGCCTCTGATTCCCCGCCTCTGATTCCCCACCTCTGATTCCCCGCCTCTGATTCCCTGCCTCTCTTTCCCTGCCTCTATTTCCGTGCCTCTTTCTCTGCATCTCGTTTCCCACATCTCATTTCCCCCTTCTGATAACCCGCATCAGGTTCCCTGCCACAGATTCCCTGCCTCAGATTCCCTGCCTCAGATTCCCTGCATCAGATTCCCTTCATCCGATTCCCTGCCTCTGATTCCCCGCCTCTGATTCCATGCCTCTGATTCCCCGCCTCTGTTTACCCGCCTGTTCACCGCTACTGATTCACCACCTCATATTCGCCGCCTCAATTTCCCTGCCTCTGATTCCCTGCCTCTGATTCCCTGCCTCTGATTCCCTGCATCTGATTGGCCGCCTCTGATTCCCTGCCTCTGATTCCCCGCCTCTGATTCCCTGCCTCTGATTCCCCGACTCTGATTCCACGCCTCTGATTCCCCGCCTCTGATTCCCCGCCTATGTTTACACGCCTCTGTTTACCCACCTGTTTTCCCGCCTCTGATTGCCCACCTCAGATTCCCTGCCTCAGATTCCCTGCCTCTGATTCCCTGCCTCTGATTCCCTGCATCTGATTTCCCACCTCTGATTACCTGCCTCTGATTCACCGCCTCTGATTCCCCACCTCTGATTCCCCACTTCTGATTCCCCGCCTCTGATTCCCCACCTCTGATTCCCCTCCTCTGATACCCCGCCTCTGATTCCCCGCCTCTGATTCCCCACATCTGATTCCCCGCCTCTGATTCCCCGCCTCTGATTCCCCGCCTCTGATTCCCCGCCTCTGATTCCCCGCCTCTGATTCCCTCCTCTGATTCGCCGCCTATGTTTACCCGCCTCTGATTCCCCGCCTCGGATTCCCTCCTCTGATTCCCCGCCTATGTTTACCCGCCTATGATACCCCGCCTCTGATTCCCTGCCTCTGATTCCCCGCCTCTGATTCCCTGCGTCTGATTCCCCACCTCTGATTCACTGCCTCCCTTTCCGCTCAACTTTCCTGGCCTACGTTTCCCCACATATCTTTCCCCACCTCTGATACCCCGCCTCTGATTCCCCGCCTCTGATTCCCCGCCTCTGATGACCCGCATCTGATACCCCGCCTCTGATTCCCCGCCTCTTATACCCTGCCTCTGATAACTTTTTACTGATTCCCTGCCTCAGATTCCCTGCCTCCGATTCCCTGCCTCAGATTCCCAGCCTCAAATTCCCTGCATCAGATTCCCTTCATCTGATTCCCTGCCTCTGATTCCCCGCCTCTGATTCCCAGCCTCTGATTCCCCACCTCTGTCTCTACGCCTCTCTTTTGCCTGCACTCTTTCCCCTCCACTCTTTCCGTGCCTCTCTTTCCCTCCCTCAATTTCAACAACTCTGTTTGATCTGTTCTGTGTACCTCATTTTCAACATACAAGTTCCAACCACTATGTTTCGCCCATCTCTTTCGCCGCCTCTATTTATGCACCTATGTTTACCCGCTTCTGTTTACCCGCCTGTTTCCCCACATCTCTTTCCCCACCTCTGATTCCACGCCTCTGATTCCCCGCCTCTCATTCCCCGCCTCTGATTCCCAGCCTCTGATTCACCGCCTCCCTTTCCACGCAACTTTCCTGGCCTACGTTACCCCACATCTCTTTCCCCACCTCTGATTCCACGCCTCTGATTCGCCGCCTCTGATTGCACGCCTCTGATTCCCTGCCTCTGATTCCCCGCCTCTGATTCCCCGCCTCTGATTCCCCGCCTCTGATTCCCCGCCTCTGATTCCCCGCCTCTGATTCCCCGCCCCTGATTCCCCGCCTCTGATTCCCTGCCTCTGATTCACCGCCTCCCTTTCCACGCAACCTTCCTGGCCTACGTTTCCCCACATCTCTTTCCCCTCCTCTGATTCCACGCCTCTGATTCGCCGCCTCTGATTGCCCGCCTCTGATTCCCTGCCTCTGATTCCCCGCCTCTGATTCCCCGCCTCTGATTCCCCGCCTCTGATTCCCCGCCTCTGATTCCCCGCCTCTGATTCCCTGCCTCTGATTCCCCGCCTCTGATTCCCTGCCTCTATTTCCGTGCCTCTTTCTCTGCAACTCGTTTCCCACATCTCATTTCCCCCTTCTGATAACCTGCATCAGATTCCCTGCCACAGATTCCCTGCCTCAGATTCCCTGCCTCAGATTCCCTGCATCAGATTCCCTTCATCCGATTCCCTGCCTCTGATTCCCCACCTCTGATTCCCTGCCTCTGATTCCCCGCCTCTGTTTACCCACCTGTTCCCCGCCACTGATTCACCACCTCATATTCGCCGCCTCAGATTCCCTGCCTCTGATTCCCTCCTCTGATTCCCTGCATCTGATTGGCCGCCTCTGATTCCCTGCCTCTGATTCCCCGCCTCTGATTCCCCGCCTCTGATTCCCCGCCTCTGATTTCCCACCTCTGATTCCCCACTTCAGATTCCCCGCCTCTGATTCCACGCCTCTGATTCCCCGCCTCTGATTCCCCGCCTCTGATTCCCCACCTTTGATACCCCACCTCTGATTCCCCGCCTCTGATTCCCTGCATCTGATTCCCCACCTAAGATTCCCCGCCTCTGATTCCCCGCCTCTGATTCCCCGCCTCTGATTCCCCGCCTCTGATTCCCCGCCTCTGATTCCCCGCCTATGTTTACCCGCCTCTGTTTACCCGCCTGTTTTCCCGCCTCTGATTCCCCACCTCAGATTCCCTGCCTCAGATTCCATGCCTCTGATTCCCTGCCTCTGATTCCCTGCCTCTGATTCCCCACCTCTGCTTCCCCACTTCTGATTCCCCGTCTCTGATTCCCCGCCTCTGATTCCCCGCCTCTGATTCAACGCCTCTGATTCCCCGCATCTGATTCCCCGCCTCTGATTCCCCACCTCTGATTGCCCGCCTCTGATTCCCTGCATCTGATTTCCCGCCTCTGATTCCCCACCTCTGATTCCCCACTTCTGATTCCCCGCCTCTGATTCCCCGCCTCTGATTCCACGCCTCTGATTCCCCGCCTCTGATTCCCCGCCTCTGATTCCCCGCCTCTGATTCCCCTCCTCAGATACCCCACCTCTGATTGCCCGCCTCTGATTCCCCGCATCTGATTCCCCGCCTCTGATTCCCCGCCTCTGAATCCACGCCTCTGATTCCGCACCTCTGATTCCCCGCCTCTGATTCCCCGCCTCTTATTCCCCGTCTATGTTTACCCGCCTCTGTTTACCCGCCTGTTTCCTCGCCTCTGATTCCCCACCTCAGATTCCGTGCCTCAGATTCCCTGCTTCTGATTCCCTGCCTCTGATTCCCTGCCTCCCTTTCCGCTCAACTTTCCTGGCCTACGTTTCCCCACATATCTTTCCCCGCCTCTGATACCCCAGCTCTGATTCCCCGCCTCTGATTCCCCGCCTCTGATTCCCTCCTCTGATTCCCCGCCTATGTTTACCCGCCTCTGATTCCCCACCTCTGATTCCCTCCTCTGATTCCCCGCCTATGTATACCCGCCTCTGATTCCCCGCCTCTGATTCCCTGCCTCTGATTCCCCGCCTCTGATTCCCCGCGTCTGATTCCCCACCTCTGATTCACTGCCTCCCTTTCCGCTCAACTTTCCTGGCCTACGTTTCCCCACATATCTTTCCCCACCTCTGATACCCCGCCTCTGATTCCCCGCCTCTGATTCCCCGCCTCTGATGACCCGCATCTGATACCCCGCCTCTGATTCCCCGCCTCTTATACCCTGCCTCTGATAACTTTTTACTGATTCCCTGCCTTAGATTCCCTGCCTCCGATTCCCTGCCTCAGATTCCCAGCCTCAAATTCCCTGCATCAGATTCCCTTCATCTGATTCCCTGCCTCTGATTCCCCGCCTCTGATTCCCAGCCTCTGATTCCCCACCTCTGTCTCTACGCCTCTCTTTTGCCTGCACTCTTTCCCCTCCACTCTTTCCGTGCCTCTCTTTCCCTCCCTCAATTTCAACAACTCTGTTTGATCTGTTCTGTGTACCTCATTTTCAACATACAAGTTCCAACCACTATGTTTCGCCCATCTCTTTCGCCGCCTCTATTTATGCACCTATGTTTACCCGCTTCTGTTTACCCGCCTGTTTCCCCACATCTCTTTCCCCACCTCTGATTCCACGCCTCTGATTCCCCGCCTCTGATTCCCCACCTCTGATTCCCAGCCTCTGATTCACCGCCTCCCTTTCCACGCAACTTTCCTGGCCTACGTTTCCCTACATCTCTTTCCCCACCTCTGATTCCACGCCTCTGATTCGCCGCCTCTGATTGCACGCCTCTGATTCCCTGCCTCTGATTCCCCGCCTCTGATTCCCCGCCTCTGATTCCCCGCCTCTGATTCCCCGCCTCTGATTCCCTGCCTCTTATTCACCGCCTCCCTTTCCACGCAACCTTCCTGGCCTACGTTTCCCCACATCTCTTTCCCCTCCTCTGATTCCACGCCTCTGATTCGCCGCCTCTGATTGCCCGCCTCTGATTCCCTGCCTCTGATTCCCCGCCTCTGATTCCCCGCCTATGATTCCCCGCCTCTGATTCCCCGCCTCTGATTCCCCGCCTCTGATTCCCCGCCTCTGATTCCCCGCCTCTGATGACCCGCATCTGATACCCCGCCTCTGATTCCCCGCCTCTTATACCCTGCCTCTGATAACTTTTTACTGATTCCCTGCCTCAGATTCCCTGCCTCCGATTCCCTGCCTCAGATTCCCAGCCTCAAATTCCCTGCATCAGATTCCCTTCATCTGATTCCCTGTCTCTGATTCCCTGCCTCTGAATCCCCACCTCTGATTCCCCTCTCTGATTCCCCGCCTCTGATTCCCCGCCTCTGATTCCCCACCTCTGATTCCCCGCCTCTGATTCCCTGCCTCTCTTTCCCTGCCTCTATTTCCGTGCCTCTTTCTCTGCATCTCGTTTCCCACATCTCATTTCCCCCTTCTGATAACCCGCATCAGGTTCCCTGCCACAGATTCCCTGCCTCAGATTCCCTGCCTCAGATTCCCTGCATCAGATTCCCTTCATCCGATTCCCTGCCTCTGATTCCCCGCCTCTGATTCCCTGCCTCTGATTCCCCGCCTCTGTTTACCCGCCTGTTCCCCGCTACTGATTCACCACCTCATATTCGCCGCCTCAATTTCCCTGCCTCTGATTCCCTGCCTCTGATTCCCTGCCTCTGATTCCCTGCATCTGATTGGCCGCCTCTGATTCCCTGCCTCTGATTCCCCGCCTCTGATTCCCTGCCTCTGATTCCCCGACTCTGATTCCACGCCTCTGATTCCCCGCCTCTGATTCCCCGCCTATGTTTACACGCCTCTGTTTACCTGCCTGTTTTCCCGCCTCTGATTGCCCACCTCAGATTCCCTGCCTCAGATTCCCTGCCTCTGATTCCCTGCCTCTGATTCCCTGCATCTGATTGCCCGCCTCTGATTACCTGCCTCTGATTCACCGCCTCTGATTCCCCACCTCTGATTCCCCACTTCTGATTCCCCGCCTCTGATTCCCCACCTCTGATTCCCCTCCTCTGATACCCCGCCTCTGATTCCCCGCCTCTGATTCCCCACATCTGATTCCCCGCCTCTGATTCCCCGCCTCTGATTCCCCGCCTCTGATTCCCCGCCTCTGAGTCCCCGCCTCTGATTCCCTCCTCTGATTCCCCGCCTATGTTTACCCGCCTCTGATTCCCCACCTCTGATTCCCTCCTCTGATTCCCCGCCTATGTTTACCCGCCTCTGATTCCCCGCCTCTGATTCCCTGCCTCTGATTCCCCGCCTCTGATTCCCCGCGTCTGATTCCCCACCTCTGATTCACTGCCTCCCTTTCCGCTCAACTTTCCTGGCCTACGTTTCCCCACATATCTTTCCCCACCTCTGATACCCCGCCTCTGATTCCCCGCCTCTGATTCCCCGCCTCTGATGACCCGCATCTGATACCCCGCCTCTGATTCCCCGCCTCTTATACCCTGCCTCTGATAACTTTTTACTGATTCCCTGCCTCAGATTCCCTGCCTCCGATTCCCTGCCTCAGATTCCCAGCCTCAAATTCCCTGCATCAGATTCCCTTCATCTGATTCCCTGCCTCTGATTCCCCGCCTCTGATTCCCAGCCTCTGATTCCCCACCTCTGTCTCTACGCCTCTCTTTTGCCTGCACTCTTTCCCCTCCACTCTTTCCGTGCCTCTCTTTCCCTCCCTCAATTTCAACAACTCTGTTTGATCTGTTCTGTGTACCTCATTTTCAACATACAAGTTCCAACCACTATGTTTCGCCCATCTCTTTCGCCGCCTCTATTTATGCACCTATGTTTACCCGCTTCTGTTTACCTGCCTGTTTCCCCACATCTCTTTCCCCACCTCTGATTCCACGCCTCTGATTCCCCGCCTCTCATTCCCCGCCTCTGATTCCCAGCCTCTGATTCACCGCCTCCCTTTCCACGCAACTTTCCTGGCCTACGTTTCCCCACATCTCTTTCCCCACCTCTGATTCCACGCCTCTGATTCGCCGCCTCTGATTGCACGCCTCTGATTCCCTGCCTCTGATTCCCCGCCTCTGATTCCCCGCCTCTGATTCCCCGCCTCTGATTCCCCGCCTCTGATTCCCCGCCTATGATTCCCCGCCTCTGATTCCCCGCCTCTGATTCCCTGCCTCTGATTCACCGCCTCCCTTTCCACGCAACCTTCCTGGCCTACGTTTCCCCACATCTCTTTCCCCTCCTCTGATTCCACGCCTCTGATTCGCCGCCTCTGATTGCCCGCCTCTGATTCCCTGCCTCAGATTCCCCGCCTCTGATTCCCCGCCTCTGATTCCCCGCCTCTGATTCCCCGCCTCTGATTCCCCGCCTCTGATTCCCTGCCTCTGATTCCCCGCCTCTGATTCCCTGCCTCTATTTCCGTGCCTCTTTCTCTGCAACTCGTTTCCCACATCTCATTTCCCCCTTCTGATAACCCGCATCAGATTCCCTGCCACAGATTCCCTGCCTCAGATTCCCTGCCTCAGATTCCCTGCATCAGATTCCTTTCATCTGATTCCCTGCCTCTGATTCCCCGCCTCTGAATCCCCACCTCTGAGTCCCTGCCTCAGATTCCCTGCCTCTGATTCTCTGCCTCTGAATCCCTGCCTCTGATTCCCTTCATCTGATTGCCCGCCTCTGATTCTCCGCCTCTGACTCCCCGCCTCTGATTCCCCGCCTCTGATTTCTCGCCTCTTATTCCCCGCCTCTGATTCCCTGCCTCTGATAACCTGCCTCTGATTCCCTGCCTCTGAGTCCCCACTTCTTATTCCCCGCGTCCGATTCCGCACCCATGTTTCACCGCCTCTGTTGCTCTGCTTCTGATTTCCCGGCTCAGATTCACCGGCTCTGATTCCGCACCTCTGATTCCACGCCTCTCTTTCTGTGTCTCTGATTCCCCGCCTCTGATTCCACACCTCTGAATACCAACATCTGATACCCTGCCTCTCTTTCCCTGCCTCTATTTCCGTGCCTCTTACTCTGCATCTCGTTTCCCACATCTCATTTCCCCCTTCTGATAACCCGCATCAGATTCCCTGCCACAGATTCCCTGCCTCAGATTCCCTGCCTCAGATTCCCTGCATCAGATTCCCTTCATCCGATTCCCTGCCTCTGATTCCCCACCTCTGATTCCCTGCCTCTGATTCCCCGCCTCTGTTTACCCGCCTGTTCCCCGCCACTGATTCACCACCTCATATTCGCCGCCTCAGATTCCCTGCCTCTGATTCCCTGCCTCTGATTCCCTGCATCTGATTGGCCGCCTCTGATTCCCTGCCTCTGATTCCCCGCCTCTGATTCCCTGCCTCTGATTCCCCGCCTCTGATTTCCCACCTCTGATTCCCCACTTCAGATTCCCCGCCTCTGATTCCCCGCCTCTGATTCCACGCCTCTGATTCCCCGCCTCTGATTCCCCGCCTCTGATTCCCCGCCTTTGATACCCCACCTCTGATTCCCCGCCTCTGATTCCCTGCATCTGATTCCCCACCTCACATTCCCCGCCTCTGATTCCCCGCCTCTGATTCCCCGCCTCTGATTCCCCGCCTCTGATTCCCCGCCTCTGATTCCCCGCCTATGTTTACCCGCCTCTGTTTACCCGCCTGTTTTCCCGCCTCTGATTCCCCACCTCAGATTCCCTGCCTCAGATTCCATGCCTCTGATTCCCTGCCTCTGATTCCCTGCCTCTGATTCCCCACCTCTGCTTCCCCACTTCTGATTCCCCGTCTCTGATTCCCCGCCTCTGATTCCCCGCCTCTGATTCAACGCCTCTGATTCCCCGCATCTGATTCCCCGCCTCTGATTCCCCACCTCTGATTGCCCGCCTCTGATTCCCTGCATCTGATTTCCCGCCTCTGATTCCCCACCGCTGATTCCCCACTTCTGATTCCCCGCCTCTGATTCCCCGCCTCTGATTCCACGCCTTGATTCCCCGCCTCTGATTCCCCGCCTCTGATTCCCCGCCTCTGATTCCCCTCCTCAGATACCCCCCCTCTGATTGCCCACCTCTGATTCCCCGCATCTGATTCCCCGCCTCTGATTCCCCGCCTCTGAATCCACACCTCTGATTCCCCGCCTCTGATTCCCCGCCTCTTATTCCCCGTCTATGTTTACCCGCCTCTGTTTACCCGCCTGTTTCCTCGCCTCTGATTCCCCACCTCAGATTCCGTGCCTCAGATTCCCTGCTTCTGATTCCCTGCCTCTGATTCCCTGCCTCCCTTTCCGCTCAACTTTCCTGGCCTACGTTTCCCCACATATCTTTCCCCGCCTCTGATACCCCAGCTCTGATTCCCCGCCTCTGATTCCCCGCCTCTGATGATGCGCATCTGATACCCCGCCTCTGATTCCCCGCCTCTGATACCCTGCCTCTGATAACTTTTAACTGATTCCCTGCCTCAGATTCCCTGCATCCGATTCCCTGCCTCAGATTCCCTGCATCAGATTCCCTTCATCTGATTCCCTGCCTCTGATTCCCCACCTCTGCTTCCCCACTTCTGATTCCCCGTCTCTGATTCCCCGCCTCTGATTCCCCGCCTCTGATTCAACGCCTCTGATTCCCCGCATCTGAATCCCTGCCTCTGATTCCCCACCTCTGATTGCCCGCCTCTGATTCCCTGCCTCTGATTTCCTGCCTCTGATTCCCCACCTCTGATTCCCCACTTCTGATTCCCCGCCTCTGATTCCCCGCCTCTGATTCCACGCCTCTGATTCCCCGCCTCTGATTCCCCGCCTCTGATTCCCCGCCTCTGATTCCCCTCCTCAGATACCCCGTCTCTGATTCACTGCCTCTGATTTCCCGCCTCTGATTCAACGCCTCTGATTCCCCGCATCTGATTCCCCGCCTCTGATTCCCCACCTCTGATTGCCCGCCTCTGATTCCCTGCATCTGATTTCCCGCCTCTGATTCCCCACCTCTGATTCCCCACTTCTGATTCCCCGCCTCTGATTCCCCGCCTCTGATTCCACGCCTCTGATTCCCCGCCTCTGATTCCCCGCCTCGGATTCCCCGCCTCTGATTCCCCTCCTCAGATACCCCGCCTCTGATTCCCCGCCTCTGATTCCCCGCCTCTGAATCCCCGCCTCTGATTCCCCACCTCTGATTCCCCGCCTCTGATTCCCCGCCTCTTATTCCCCGTCTATGTTTATCCACCTCTGTTTACCCGCCTGTTTCCCCGCCTCTGATTCCCCAGCTCAGATTCCCTGCCTCAGATTCCCTGCTTCTGATTCCTTGCCTCTGATTCCCTGCCTCCCTTTCCGCTCAACTTTCCTGGCCTACGTTTCCCCACATATCTTTCCCCGCCTCTGATACCCCACCTCTGATTCCCCGCCTCTGATTCCCCGCCTCTGATGATGCGCATCTGATACCCCGCCTCTGATTCCCCACCTCTGATACCCTGCCTCTGATAACTTTTTACTGATTCCCTGCCTCAGATTCCCTGCATCCGATTCCCTTCCTCAGATTCCCTGCATCAGATTCCCCTCATCTGATTCCCTGCCTCTCATTCCCCGCCACTGATTCCCCGCTACTGATCCCCACCTCTGTCTCTACGCCTCTCTTTTGCCTGCACTCTTTCCCCTCCACTCTTTCCGTGCCTCTCTTTCCCTCCCTCAATTTCAACAACTCTGTTTGATCTGTTCTGTGTACCTCATTTTCAACATACAAGTTCCAACCACTATGTTTCCCCACATCTCTTTCCCCACCTCTGATTCCACGCCTCTGATTCCCCGCCTCTCATTCCCCGCCTCTGATTCCCTGCCTCTGATTCACCGCCTCCCTTTCCGCGCTACTTTCCTGGCCTACGTTTCCCCACATCTCTTTCCCCACCTCTGATTCCACGCCTCTGATTCGCCGCATCTGATTGCCCGCCTCTGATTCCCTGCCTCTGATTCCCTGCCTCTGATTCCCCACCTCTGATTCCCCTCTCTGATTCCCCGCCTCTGATTCCCCGCCTCTGATTCCCCACCTCTGATTCCCCGCCTCTGATTCCCTGCCTCTCTTTCCCTGCCTCTATTTCCGTGCCTCTTTCTCTGCATCTAGTTTCCCACATCTCATTTCCCCCTTCTGATAACCCGCATCAGATTCCCTGCCACAGATTCCCTGCCTCAGATTCCTTGCCTCAGATTCCCTGCATCAGATTCCCTTCATCTGATTCCCTGCCTCTGATTCCCCGCCTCTGATTCCCCACCTCTGATTCCCTGCCTCAGATTCCCTGCCTCTGATTCCCTGCCTCTGATTCCCTGCCTCTGATTTCCTGCATCTGATTGCCCGCCTCTGATTCTCCGCCTCTGATTCCCCGCCTCTGATTCCCCGCCTCTGATTCCCCGCCTCTGATTCCCGCCTATGATTCCCCGCCTCTGATTCCCTGCCTCTGATAACCTGCCTCTGATTCCCTGCCTCTGATTCCCTGCCTCTGAGTCCCCACCTCTGATTCCCCGAGTCCGATTCCGCACCCATGTTTCACCGCCTCTGTTGCTCTGCTTCTGTTTTCCCGGCTCAGATTCACCGGCTCTGATTCCGCACCTCAGATTCCACGCCTCTCTTTCTGTGTCTCTGATTCCCCGCCTCCGATTCCACGCCTCTGATTACCCGCCTCTGATACCCTGCCTCTCTTTCCTCCCTCTATTTCCGTGCCTCTTTCTCTGCATCTCGTATCCCATATCTCATTTCCCCCTTCTGATAACCCGCATCAGATTCCCTGCCACAGATTCCCTGCCTCAGATACCCTGCCTCAGATTCCCGGCATCAGATTCCCTTCATCTGATTCCCTGCCTCTGATTCCCCACGGCTGATTCCCTGCCTCTGATTCCCCGCCTCTGTTTACCCGCCTGTTTCCCCGCCTCTGATTCAAGACCTCATATTCGCCGCCTCAGGTTCCCTGCCTCTGATTCCCTGCCTCTGATTCCCTGCCTCAGATTCCCTGCATCTGATTGCCCGCCTCTGAATCCCTGCCTCTGATTCCCCGCCTCTGATTCCCCGCCTCTGATTCCCCGCCTCTGATCCACCACCTCTGATTCCCCACTTCTGATTCCCCGCCTCTGATTCCCTGTCTCTGATTCCACGCCTCTGATTCCCCGCATCTGATTCCGCGCCTCTGATTCCCCGCCTCTGATACCCCGCCTCTGATTCCCCGCCTCTGTTTCCCTGCATCTGATTCCCTGCCTCAGATTCCCTGCCTCTGATTCCCCGACTCTGATTCCCCGCCTCTGATACCCTGCCTCTCTTTCCTCCCTCTATTTCCGTGCCTCTTTCTCTGCATCTCGTATCCCATATCTCATTTCCCCCTTCTGATAACCCGCATCAGATTCCCTGCCACAGATTCCCTGCCTCAGATTCCTTGCCTCAGATTCCCTGCATCAGATTCCCTTCATCTGATTCCCTGCCTCTGATTCCCCGCCTCTGATTCCCCACCTCTGATTCCCTGCCTCAGATTCCCTGCCTCTGATTCCCTGCCTCTGATTCCCTGCCTCTGATTTCCTGCATCTGATTGCCCGCCTCTGATTCTCCGCCTCTGATTCCCCGCCTCTGATTCCCCGCCTCTGATTCCCCGCCTCTGATTCCCGCCTATGATTCCCCGCCTCTGATTCCCTGCCTCTGATAACCTGCCTCTGATTCCCTGCCTCTGATTCCCTGCCTCTGAGTCCCCACCTCTGATTCCCCGAGTCCGATTCCACACCCATGTTTCACCGCCTCTGTTGCTCTGCTTCTGTTTTCCCGGCTCAGATTCACCGGCTCTGATTCCGCACCTCTGATTCCACGCCTCTCTTTCTGTGTCTCTGATTCCCCGCCTCCGATTCCACGCCTCTGATTACCCGCCTCTGATACCCTGCCTCTCTTTCCTCCCTCTATTTCCGTGCCTCTTTCTCTGCATCTCGTATCCCATATCTCATTTCCCCCTTCTGATAACCCGCATCAGATTCCCTGCCACAGATTCCCTGCCTCAGATACCCTGCCTCAGATTCCCGGCATCAGATTCCCTTCATCTGATTCCCTGCCTCTGATTCCCCACGGCTGATTCCCTGCCTCTGATTCCCCGCCTCTGTTTACCCGCCTGTTTCCCCGCCTCTGATTCAAGACCTCATATTCGCCGCCTCAGGTTCCCTGCCTCTGATTCCCTGCCTCTGATTCCCTGCCTCAGATTCCCTGCATCTGATTGCCCGCCTCTGAATCCCTGCCTCTGATTCCCCGCCTCTGATTCCCCGCCTCTGATTCCCCGCCTCTGATCCACCACCTCTGATTCCCCACTTCTGATTCCCCGCCTCTGATTCCCTGTCTCTGATTCCACGCCTCTGATTCCCCGCATCTGATTCCGCGCCTCTGATTCCCCGCCTCTGATACCCCGCCTCTGATTCCCCGCCTCTGTTTCCCTGCATCTGATTCCCTGCCTCAGATTCCCTGCCTCTGATTCCCCGACTCTGATTCCCCGCCTCTGATTCCCCGCCTCTGATTCCCCGCCTCTGATTCCCCGCCTCTGATTCCCCACATATGTTTACCCGCCTCTGTTTACCCGCCTGTTTTCCCGCCTCTGATTGCCCACCTCAGATTCCCTGCCTCAGATTCCCTGCCTCAGATTCCCTGCCTCTGATTCCCTGCCTCTGATTCCTTGCCTCTGATTCCCTGCATCTGATTGCCCGCCTCTGATTCTCCGCCTCTGACTCCCCTCCTCTGATTCCCCGCCTCTGATTCCCCGCCTCTGATTCCTCGCCTCTTATTCCCCGCCTCTGATTCCCTGCCTCTGATAACCTGCCTCTGATTCCCTGCCTCTGAGTCCCCACTTCTTATTCCCCGCGTCCGATTCCGCACCCATGTTTCACCGCCTCTGTTGCTCTGCTTCTGATTTCCCGGCTCAGATTCACCGGCTCTGATTCCGCACCTCTGATTCCACGCCTCTCTTTCTGTGTCTCAGATTCCCCGCCTCTGATTCCACGCCTCTGATTACCCGCCTCTGATACCCTGCCTCTGAGTCCCCACCTTTGATTCCCCGCGTCCGATTCCGCACCCATGTTTCAACGCCTCTGTTGCTCTGCTTCTGATTTCCCGGCTCAGATTCACCGGCTCTGATTCCGCACCTCTGATTCCACGCCTCTCTTTCTGTGTCTCTGATTCCCCGCCTCTGATTCCACGCCTCTGAATACCAACATCTGATACCCTGCCTCTCTTTCCCTGCCTCTATTTCCGTGCCTCTTACTCTGCATCTCGTTTCCCACATCTCATTTCCCCCTTCTGATAACCCGCATCAGATTCCCTGCCACAGATTCCCTGCCTCAGATTCCCTGCCTCAGATTCCCTGCATCAGATTCCCTTCATCCGATTCCCTGCCTCTGATTCCCCGCCTCTGATTCCCTGCCTCTGATTCCCCGCCTCTGTTTACCCGCCTGTTCCCCGCCACTGATTCACCACCTCATATTCGCCGCCTCAGATTCCCTGCCTCTGATTCCCTGCCTCTGATTCCCTGCATCTGATTGGCCGCCTCTTATTCCCTGCCTCTGATTCCCCGCCTCTGATTCCCCGCCTCTGATTCCCCGCCTCTGATTTCCCACCTCTGATTCCCCACTTCAGATTGCCCGCCTCTGATTCCCCGCCTCTGATTCCACGCCTCTGATTCCCCGCCTCTGATTCCCCGCCTCTGATTCCCCGCCTTTGATACCCCACCTCTGATTCCCCGCCTCTGATTCCCTGCATCTGATTCCCCACCTCAGATTCCCCGCCTCTGATTCCCCGCCTCTGATTCCCCGCCTCTGATTCCCCGCCTCTGATTCCCCGCCTCTGATTCCCCGCCTATGTTTACCCGCCTCTGTTTACCCGCCTGTTTTCCCTCCTCTGATTCCCCACCTCAGATTCCCTGCCTCAGATTCCATGCCTCTGATTCTCTGCCTCTGATTCCCTGCCTCTGATTCCCCACCTCTGCTTCCCCACTTCTGATTCCCCGTCTCTGATTCCCCGCCTCTGATTCCCCGCCTCTAATTCAACGCCTCTGATTCCCCGCATCTGATTCCCCGCCTCTGATTCCCCACCTCTGATTGCCCGCCTCTGATTCCCTGCATCTGATTTCCCGCCTCTGATTCCCCACCTCTGATTCCCCACTTCTGATTCCCCGCCTCTGATTCCCCGCCTCTGATTCCACGCCTCTGATTCCCCGCCTCTGATTCCCCGCCTCTGATTCCCCGCCTCTGATTCCCCTCCTCAGATACCCCACCTCTGATTGCCCGCCTCTGATTCCCCGCATCTGATTCCCCGCCTCTGATTCCCCGCCTCTGAATCCACGCCTCTGATTCCGCACCTCTGATTCCCCGCCTCTCATTCCCCGCCTCTTATTCCCCGTCTATGTTTACCCGCCTCTGTTTACCCGCCTGTTTCCTCGCCTCTGATTCCCCACCTCCGATACCGTGCCTCAGATTCCCTGCTTCTGATTCCCTGCCTCTGATTCCCTGCCTCCCTTTCCGCTCAACTTTCCTGGCCTACGTTTCCCCACATATCTTTCCCCGCCTCTGATACCCCAGCTCTGATTCCCCGCCTCTGATTCCCCGCCTCTGATGATGCGCATCTGATACCCCGCCTCTGATTCCCCGCCTCTGATACCCTGCCTCTGATAACTTTTAACTGATTCCCTGCCTCAGATTCCCTGCATCCGATTCCCTGCCTCAGATTCCCTGCATCAGATTCCCTTCATCTGATTCCCTGCCTCTGATTCCCCACCTCTGCTTCCCCACTTCTGATTCCCCGTCTCTGATTCCCCGCCTCTGATTCCCCGCCTCTGATTCAACGCCTCTGATTCCCCGCATCTGATTCCCTGCCTCTGATTCCCCACCTCTGATTGCCCACCTCTGATTCCCTGCCTCTGATTTCCTGCCTCTGATTCCCCACCTCTGATTCCCCACTTCTGATTCCCCGCCTCTGATTCCCCGCCTCTGATTCCACGCCTCTGATTCCCCGCCTCTGATTCCCCGCCTCTGATTCCCCGCCTCTGATTCCCCTCCTCAGATACCCCGTCTCTGATTCACTGCCTCTGAATCCCCGCCTCTGATTCAACGCCTCTTATTCCCCGCATCTGATTCCCCGCCTCTGATTCCCCACCTCTGATTGCCCGCCTCTGATTCCCTGCCTCTGATTTCCCGCCTCTGATTCCCCACCTCTGATTCCCCACTTCTGATTCCCCGCCTCTGATTCCCCGCCTCTGATTCCCCGCCTCGGATTCCCCACCTCTGATTCCCCTCCTCAGATACCCCGCCTCTGATTCCCCGCCTCTGATTCCCCGCCTCTGAATCCCCGCCTCTGATTCCCCACCTCTGATTCCCCGCCTCTGATTCCCCGCCTCTTATTCCCCGTCTATGTTTATCCACCTCTGTTTACCCGCCTGTTTCCCCGCCTCTGATTCCCCAGCTCAGATTCCCTGCCTCAGATTCCCTGCTTCTGATTCCCTGCCTCTGATTCCCTGCCTCCCTTTCCGCTCAACTTTCCTGGCCTACGTTTCCCCACATATCTTTCCCCGCCTCTGATACCCCACCTCTGATTCCCCGCCTCTGATTCCCCGCCTCTGATGATGCGCATCTGATACCCCGCCTCTGATTCCCCGCCTCTGATACCCTGCCTCTGATAACTTTTTACTGATTCCCTGCCTCAGATTCCCTGCATCCGATTCCCTTCCTCAGATTCCCTGCATCAGATTCCCTTCATCTGATTCCCTGCCTCTCATTCCCCGCCTCTGATTCCCCGCTACTGATCCCCACCTCTGTCTCTACGCCTCTCTTTTGCCTGCACTCTTTCCCCTCCACTCTTTCCGTGCCTCTCTTTCCCTCCCTCAATTTCAACAACTCTGTTTGATCTGTTCTGTGTACCTCATTTTCAACATACAAGTTCCAACCACTATGTTTCGCCCATCTCTTTCGCCGCCTCTATTTATGCACCTATGTTTACCCGCTTCTGTTTACCCGCCTGTTTCCCCACATCTCTTTCCCCACCTCTGATTCCACGCCTCTGATTCCCCGCCTCTCATTCCCCGCCTCTGATCCACCACCTCTGATTCCCCACTTCTGATTCCCCGCCTCTGATTCCCTGTCTCTGATTCCACGCCTCTGATTCCCCGCATCTGATTCCGCGCCTCTGATTCCCCGCCTCTGATACCCCGCCTCTGATTCCCCGCCTCTGTTTCCCTGCATCTGATTCCCTGCCTCAGATTCCCTGCCTCTGATTCCCCGACTCTGATTCCCAGCCTCTGATTCCCCGCCTCTGATTCCCCGCCTCTTATTCCCCACCTATGTTTACCCGCCTCTGTTTACCCGCCTGTTTTCCCGCTTCTGATTGCCCACCTCAGATTCCCTGCCTCAGATTCCCTGCCTCTGATTCCCTGCCTCTGATTCCCTGCATCTGATTGCCCGCCTCTGATAACCTGCCTCTGATTCCCCGCCTCAGATTCCCCACCTCTGATTCCCCACTTCTGATTCCCCGCCTCTGATTCCCGCGTCTGATTCCCCGCCTCGAAATCACCGCCTCTGATTGCCCGCCTCTGATTCCCCGCCTCTGATTCCCCGCCTCTGATTCCCTGCCTCTGATTCCCTGCATCTGATTCCCCGCCTCAGATTCCCCGCCTCTGATTCCCCGACTCTGATTCCCCACTTCTGATTGCCCGCCTCTGATTCCACGCCTCCGATTCCCCGCCTCTGATTCCCCACCTCTGATTCCCCACTTCTGATTCCCCACCTCTGATTCCCCGCCTCTGATTCCACGCCTCTGATTCCCCACCTCTGATTCCCCGCATCTGATTCCCCGCCTCTGATTCCCCGCCTCAGATTCCCCGCCTCTGATTCCCCGCCTCTGATTCCCCACCTCTGATTCCCTGCATCAGATTCCCTTCATCTGATTCCCTGCCTCTGATTGCCCGCCTCTGAATCCCCACCTCTGAGTCCCTGCCTCAGATTCCCTGCCTCTGATTCTCTGCCTCTGATTCCCTGCCTCTGATTCCCTTCATCTGATTGCCCGCCTCTGATTCTCCGCCTCTGACTCCCCGCCTCTGATTCCCCGCCTCTGATTCCCCGCCTCTGATTCCTCGCCTCTTATTCCCCGCCTCTGATTCCCTGCCTCTGATAACCTGCCTCTGATTCCCTGCCTCTGAGTCCCCACTTCTTATTCCCCGCGTCCGATTCCGCACCCATGTTTCACCGCCTCTGTTGCTCTGCTTCTGATTTCCCGGCTCAGATTCACCGGCTCTGATTCCGCACCTCTGATTCCACGCCTCTCTTTCTGTGTCTCTGATTCCCCGCCTCTGATTCCACGCCTCTGATTACCCGACTCTGATACCCTGCCTCTGAGTCCCCACCTTTGATTCCCCGCGTCCGATTCCGCACCCATGTTTCAACGCCTCTGTTGCTCTGCTTCTGATTTCCCGGCTCAGATTCACCGGCTCTGATTCCGCACCTCTGATTCCACGCCTCTCTTTCTGTGTCTCTGATTCCCCGCCTCTGATTCCACGCCTCTGAATACCAACATCTGATACCCTGCCTCTCTTTCCCTGCCTCTATTTCCGTGCCTCTTACTCTGCATCTCGTTTCCCACATCTCATTTCCCCCTTCTGATAACCCGCATCAGATTCCCTGCCACAGATTCCCTGCCTCAGATTCCCTGCCTCAGATTCCCTGCATCAGATTCCCTTCATCCGATTCCCTGCCTCTGATTCCCCGCCTCTGATTCCCTGCCTCTGATTCCCCGCCTCTGATTCCCCGCCTCTGATTCCCCGCCTCTGATTTCCCACCTCTGATTCCCCACTTCAGATTCCCCGCCTCTGATTCCCCGCCTCTGATTCCACGCCTCTGATTCCCCGCCTCTGATTCCCCGCCTCTGATTCCCCGCCTTTGATACCCCACCTCTGATTCCCCGCCTCTGATTCCCTGCATCTGATTCCCCACCTCAGATTCCCCGCCTCTGATTCCCCGCCTCTGATTCCCCGCTTCTGATTCCCTGCCTCTGATTCCCCGCCTCTGATTCCCCGCCTATGTTTACCCGCCTCTGTTTACCCGCCTGTTTTCCCGCCTCTGATTCCCCACCTCAGATTCCCTGCCTCAGATTCCATGCCTCTGATTCCCTGCCTCTGATTCCCTGCCTCTGATTCCCCACCTCTGCTTCCCCACTTCTGATTCCCCGTCTCTGATTCCCCGCCTCTGATTCCCCACCTCTGATTCAACGCCTCTGATTCCCCGCATCTGATTCCCCGCCTCTGATTCCCCACCTCTGATTGCCCGCCTCTGATTCCCTGCATCTGATTTCCCGCCTCTGATTCCCCACCTCTGATTCCCCGACTCTGATTCCCAGCCTCTGATTCCCCACCTCTGATTCCCCGCCTCTTATTCCCCACCTATGTTTACCCGCCTCTGTTTACCCGCCTGTTTTCCCGCTTCTGATTGCCCACCTCAGATTCCCTGCCTCAGATTCCCTGCCTCTGATTCCCTGCCTCTGATTCCCTGCATCTGATTGCCCGCCTCTGATAACCTGCCTCTGATTCCCCGCCTCAGATTCCCCACCTCTGATTCCCCACTTCTGATTCCCCGCCTCTGATTCCCGCGTCTGATTCCCCGCCTCGAAATCACCGCCTCTGATTGCCCGCCTCTGATTCCCCGCCTCTGATTCCCCGCCTCTGATTCCCTGCCTCTGATTCCCTGCATCTGATTCCCCGCCTCAGATTCCCCGCCTCTGATTCCCCGACTCTGATTCCCCACTTCTGATTGCCCGCCTCTGATTCCACGCCTCCGATTCCCCGCCTCTGATTCCCCACCTCTGATTCCCCACTTCTGATTCCCCACCTCTGATTCCCCGCCTCTGATTCCACGCCTCTGATTCCCCACCTCTGATTCCCCGCATCTGATTCCCCGCCTCTGATTCCCCGCCTCAGATTCCCCGCCTCTGATTCCCCGCCTCTGATTCCCCACCTCTGATTCCCTGCATCAGATTCCCTTCATCTGATTCCCTGCCTCTGATTGCCCGCCTCTGAATCCCCACCTCTGAGTCCCTGCCTCAGATTCCCTGCCTCTGATTCTCTGCCTCTGATTCCCTGCCTCTGATTCCCTTCATCTGATTGCCCGCCTCTGATTCTCCGCCTCTGACTCCCCGCCTCTGATTCCCCGCCTCTGATTCCCCGCCTCTGATTCCTCGCCTCTTATTCCCCGCCTCTGATTCCCTGCCTCTGATAACCTGCCTCTGATTCCCTGCCTCTGAGTCCCCACTTCTTATTCCCCGCGTCCGATTCCGCACCCATGTTTCACCGCCTCTGTTGCTCTGCTTCTGATTTCCCGGCTCAGATTCACCGGCTCTGATTCCGCACCTCTGATTCCACGCCTCTCTTTCTGTGTCTCTGATTCCCCGCCTCTGATTCCACGCCTCTGATTACCCGACTCTGATACCCTGCCTCTGAGTCCCCACCTTTGATTCCCCGCGTCCGATTCCGCACCCATGTTTCAACGCCTCTGTTGCTCTGCTTCTGATTTCCCGGCTCAGATTCACCGGCTCTGATTCCGCACCTCTGATTCCACGCCTCTCTTTCTGTGTCTCTGATTCCCCGCCTCTGATTCCACGCCTCTGAATACCAACATCTGATACCCTGCCTCTCTTTCCCTGCCTCTATTTCCGTGCCTCTTACTCTGCATCTCGTTTCCCACATCTCATTTCCCCCTTCTGATAACCCGCATCAGATTCCCTGCCACAGATTCCCTGCCTCAGATTCCCTGCCTCAGATTCCCTGCATCAGATTCCCTTCATCCGATTCCCTGCCTCTGATTCCCCGCCTCTGATTCCCTGCCTCTGATTCCCCGCCTCTGATTCCCCGCCTCTGATTCCCCGCCTCTGATTTCCCACCTCTGATTCCCCACTTCAGATTCCCCGCCTCTGATTCCCCGCCTCTGATTCCACGCCTCTGATTCCCCGCCTCTGATTCCCCGCCTCTGATTCCCCGCCTTTGATACCCCACCTCTGATTCCCCGCCTCTGATTCCCTGCATCTGATTCCCCACCTCAGATTCCCCGCCTCTGATTCCCCGCCTCTGATTCCCCGCTTCTGATTCCCTGCCTCTGATTCCCCGCCTCTGATTCCCCGCCTATGTTTACCCGCCTCTGTTTACCCGCCTGTTTTCCCGCCTCTGATTCCCCACCTCAGATTCCCTGCCTCAGATTCCATGCCTCTGATTCCCTGCCTCTGATTCCCTGCCTCTGATTCCCCACCTCTGCTTCCCCACTTCTGATTCCCCGTCTCTGATTCCCCGCCTCTGATTCCCCACCTCTGATTCAACGCCTCTGATTCCCCGCATCTGATTCCCCGCCTCTGATTCCCCACCTCTGATTGCCCGCCTCTGATTCCCTGCATCTGATTTCCCGCCTCTGATTCCCCACCTCTGATTCCCCACTTCTGATTCCCCGCCTCTGATTCCCCGCCTCTGATTCCACGCCTCTGATTCCCCGCCTCTGATTCCCCGCCTCTGATTCCCCGCCTCTGATTCCCCTCCTCAGATACCCCACCTCTGATTGCCCGCCTCTGATTCCCCGCATCTGATTCCCCGCCTCTGATTCCCCGCCTCTGAATCCACGCCTCTGATTCCCCGCCTCTGATTCCCCTCCTCAGATACCCCACCTCTGATTGCCCGCCTCTGATTCCCCGCATCTGATTCCCCGCCTCTGATTCCCCGCCTCTGAATCCACGCCTCTGATTCCGCACCTCAGATTCCCTGCCTCTGATTCCCCGCCTCTTATTCCCCGTCTATGTTTACCCGCCTCTGTTTACCCGCCTGTTTCCTCGCCTCTGATTCCCCACCTCAGATTCCGTGCCTCAGATTCCCTGCTTCTGATTCCCTGCCTCTGAATCCCTGCCTCCCTTTCCGCTCAACTTTCCTGGCCTACGTTTCCCCACATATCTTTCCCCGCCTCTGATACCCCAGCTCTGATTCCCCGCCTCTGATTCCCCGCCTCTGATGATGCGCATCTGATACCCCGCCTCTGATTCCCCGCCTCTGATACCCTGCCTCTGATAACTTTTAACTGATTCCCTGCCTCAGATTCCCTGCATCCGATTCCCTGCCTCAGATTCCCTGCATCAGATTCCCTTCATCTGATTCCCTGCCTCTGATTCCCCACCTCTGCTTCCCCACTTCTGATTCCCCGTCTCTGATTCCCCGCCTCTGATTCCCCGCCTCTGATTCAACGCCTCTGATTCCCCGCATCTGATTCCCTGCCTCTGATTCCCCACCTCTGATTGCCCGCCTCTGATTCCCTGCCTCTGATTTCCTGCCTCTGATTCCCCACCTCTGATTCCCCACTTCTGATTCCCCGCCTCTGATTCCCCGCCTCTGATTCCACGCCTCTGATTCCCCGCCTCTGATTCCCCTCCTCAGATACCCCACCTCTGATTGCCCGCCTCTGATTCCCCGCATCTGATTCCCCGCCTCTGATTCCCCGCCTCTGAATCCACGCCTCTGATTCCGCACCTCTGATTCCCCGCCTCTGATTCCCCGCCTCTTATTTCCCGCGTATGTTTACCCGCCTCTGTTTACCCGCCTGTTTCCTCGCCTCTGATTCCCCACCTCAGATTCCGTGCCTCAGATTCCCTGCTTCTGATTCCCTGCCACTGATTCCCTGCCTCCCTTTCCGCTCAACTTTCCTGGCCTACGTTTCCCCACATATCTTTCCCCGCCTCTGATACCCCAGCTCTGATTCCCCGCCTCTGATTCACCGCCTCTGATGATGCGCATCTGATACCCCGCCTCTGATTCCCCGCCTCTGATACCCTGCCTCTGATAACTTTTAACTGATTCCCTGCCTCAGATTCCCTGCATCCGATTCCCTGCCTCAGATTCCCTGCATCAGATTCCCTTCATCTGATTCCCTGCCTCTGATTCCCCACCTCTGCTTCCCCACTTCTGATTCCCCGTCTCTGATTCCCCGCCTCTGATTCCCCGCCTCTGATTCAACGCCTCTGATTCCCCGCATCTGATTCCCTGCCTCTGATTCCCCACCTCTGATTGCCCGCCTCTGATTCCCTGCCTCTGATTTCCTGCCTCTGATTCCCCACCTCTGATTCCCCACTTCTGATTCCCCGCCTCTGATTCCCCGCCTCTGATTCCACGCCTCTGATTCCCCGCCTCTGATTCCCCGCCTCTGATTCCCCGCCTCTGATTCCCCTCCTCAGATACCCCGTCTCTGATTCACTGCCTCTGATTTCCCGCCTCTGATTCAACGCCTCTGATTCCCCGCATCTGATTCCCCGCCTCTGATTCCCCACCTCTGATTGCCCGCCTCTGATTCCCTGCCTCTGATTTCCCGCCTCTGATTCCCCACCTCTGATTCCCCACTTCTGATTCCCCGCCTCTGATTCCCCGCCTCTGATTCCACGCCTCTGATTCCCCGCCTCTGATTCCCCGTCTCGGATTCCCCGCCTCTGATTCCCCTCCTCAGATACCCCGCCTCTGATTCCCCGCCTCTGATTCCCCGCCTCTGAATCCCCGCCTCTGATTCCCCACCTCTGATTCCCCGCCTCTGATTCCCCGCCTCTTATTCCCCACCTCTGTCTCTACGCCTCTCTTTTGCCTGCACTCTTTCCCCTCCACTCTTTCCGTGCCTCTCTTTCCCTCCCTCAATTTCAACAACTCTGTTTGATCTGTTCTGTGTACCTCATTTTCAACATACAAGTTCCAACCACTATGTTTCGCCCATCTCTTTCGCCGCCTCTATTTATGCACCTATGTTTACCCGCTTCTGTTTACCCGCCTGTTTCCCCACATCTCTTTCCCCACCTCTGATTCCACGCCTCTGATTCCCCGCCTCTCATTCCCCGCCTCTGATTCCCAGCCTCTGATTCACCGCCTCCCTTTCCACGCAACTTTCCTGGCCTACGTTTCCCCACATCTCTTTCCCCACCTCTGATTCCACGCCTCTGATTCGCCGCCTCTGATTGCACGCCTCTGATTCCCTGCCTCTGATTCCCCGCCTCTGATTCCCCGCCTCTGATTCCCTGCATCTGATTCCCCGCCTCAGATTCCCCGCCTCTGATTCCCCGACTCTGATTCCCCACTTCTGATTGCCCGCCTCTGATTCCACGCCTCCGATTCCCCGCCTCTGATTCCCCACCTCTGATTCCCCACTTCTGATTCCCCACCTCTGATTCCCCGCCTCTGATTCCACGCCTCTGATTCCCCACCTCTGATTCCCCGCATCTGATTCCCCGCCTCTGATTCCCCGCCTCAGATTCCCCGCCTCTGATTCCCCGCCTCTGATTCCCCACCTCTGATTCCCTGCATCAGATTCCCTTCATCTGATTCCCTGCCTCTGATTGCCCGCCTCTGAATCCCCACCTCTGAGTCCCTGCCTCAGATTCCCTGCCTCTGATTCTCTGCCTCTGATTCCCTGCCTCTGATTCCCTTCATCTGATTGCCCGCCTCTGATTCTCCGCCTCTGACTCCCCGCCTCTGATTCCCCGCCTCTGATTCCCCGCCTCTGATTCCTCGCCTCTTATTCCCCGCCTCTGATTCCCTGCCTCTGATAACCTGCCTCTGATTCCCTGCCTCTGAGTCCCCACTTCTTATTCCCCGCGTCCGATTCCGCACCCATGTTTCACCGCCTCTGTTGCTCTGCTTCTGATTTCCCGGCTCAGATTCACCGGCTCTGATTCCGCACCTCTGATTCCACGCCTCTCTTTCTGTGTCTCTGATTCCCCGCCTCTGATTCCACGCCTCTGATTACCCGACTCTGATACCCTGCCTCTGAGTCCCCACCTTTGATTCCCCGCGTCCGATTCCGCACCCATGTTTCAACGCCTCTGTTGCTCTGCTTCTGATTTCCCGGCTCAGATTCACCGGCTCTGATTCCGCACCTCTGATTCCACGCCTCTCTTTCTGTGTCTCTGATTCCCCGCCTCTGATTCCACGCCTCTGAATACCAACATCTGATACCCTGCCTCTCTTTCCCTGCCTCTATTTCCGTGCCTCTTACTCTGCATCTCGTTTCCCACATCTCATTTCCCCCTTCTGATAACCCGCATCAGATTCCCTGCCACAGATTCCCTGCCTCAGATTCCCTGCCTCAGATTCCCTGCATCAGATTCCCTTCATCCGATTCCCTGCCTCTGATTCCCCGCCTCTGATTCCCTGCCTCTGATTCCCCGCCTCTGATTCCCCGCCTCTGATTCCCCGCCTCTGATTTCCCACCTCTGATTCCCCACTTCAGATTCCCCGCCTCTGATTCCCCGCCTCTGATTCCACGCCTCTGATTCCCCGCCTCTGATTCCCCGCCTCTGATTCCCCGCCTTTGATACCCCACCTCTGATTCCCCGCCTCTGATTCCCTGCATCTGATTCCCCACCTCAGATTCCCCGCCTCTGATTCCCCGCCTCTGATTCCCCGCTTCTGATTCCCTGCCTCTGATTCCCCGCCTCTGATTCCCCGCCTATGTTTACCCGCCTCTGTTTACCCGCCTGTTTTCCCGCCTCTGATTCCCCACCTCAGATTCCCTGCCTCAGATTCCATGCCTCTGATTCCCTGCCTCTGATTCCCTGCCTCTGATTCCCCACCTCTGCTTCCCCACTTCTGATTCCCCGTCTCTGATTCCCCGCCTCTGATTCCCCACCTCTGATTCAACGCCTCTGATTCCCCGCATCTGATTCCCCGCCTCTGATTCCCCACCTCTGATTGCCCGCCTCTGATTCCCTGCATCTGATTTCCCGCCTCTGATTCCCCACCTCTGATTCCCCACTTCTGATTCCCCGCCTCTGATTCCCCGCCTCTGATTCCACGCCTCTGATTCCCCGCCTCTGATTCCCCGCCTCTGATTCCCCGCCTCTGATTCCCCTCCTCAGATACCCCACCTCTGATTGCCCGCCTCTGATTCCCCGCATCTGATTCCCCGCCTCTGATTCCCCGCCTCTGAATCCACGCCTCTGATTCCGCACCTCAGATTCCCTGCCTCTGATTCCCCGCCTCTTATTCCCCGTCTATGTTTACCCGCCTCTGTTTACCCGCCTGTTTCCTCGCCTCTGATTCCCCACCTCAGATTCCGTGCCTCAGATTCCCTGCTTCTGATTCCCTGCCTCTGAATCCCTGCCTCCCTTTCCGCTCAACTTTCCTGGCCTACGTTTCCCCACATATCTTTCCCCGCCTCTGATACCCCAGCTCTGATTCCCCGCCTCTGATTCCCCGCCTCTGATGATGCGCATCTGATACCCCGCCTCTGATTCCCCGCCTCTGATACCCTGCCTCTGATAACTTTTAACTGATTCCCTGCCTCAGATTCCCTGCATCCGATTCCCTGCCTCAGATTCCCTGCATCAGATTCCCTTCATCTGATTCCCTGCCTCTGATTCCCCACCTCTGCTTCCCCACTTCTGATTCCCCGTCTCTGATTCCCCGCCTCTGATTCCCCGCCTCTGATTCAACGCCTCTGATTCCCCGCATCTGATTCCCTGCCTCTGATTCCCCACCTCTGATTGCCCGCCTCTGATTCCCTGCCTCTGATTTCCTGCCTCTGATTCCCCACCTCTGATTCCCCACTTCTGATTCCCCGCCTCTGATTCCCCGCCTCTGATTCCACGCCTCTGATTCCCCGCCTCTGATTCCCCTCCTCAGATACCCCACCTCTGATTGCCCGCCTCTGATTCCCCGCATCTGATTCCCCGCCTCTGATTCCCCGCCTCTGAATCCACGCCTCTGATTCCGCACCTCTGATTCCCCGCCTCTGATTCCCCGCCTCTTATTTCCCGCGTATGTTTACCCGCCTCTGTTTACCCGCCTGTTTCCTCGCCTCTGATTCCCCACCTCAGATTCCGTGCCTCAGATTCCCTGCTTCTGATTCCCTGCCTCTGATTCCCTGCCTCCCTTTCCGCTCAACTTTCCTGGCCTACGTTTCCCCACATATCTTTCCCCGCCTCTGATACCCCAGCTCTGATTCCCCGCCTCTGATTCACCGCCTCTGATGATGCGCATCTGATACCCCGCCTCTGATTCCCCGCCTCTGATACCCTGCCTCTGATAACTTTTAACTGATTCCCTGCCTCAGATTCCCTGCATCCGATTCCCTGCCTCAGATTCCCTGCATCAGATTCCCTTCATCTGATTCCCTGCCTCTGATTCCCCACCTCTGCTTCCCCACTTCTGATTCCCCGTCTCTGATTCCCCGCCTCTGATTCCCCGCCTCTGATTCAACGCCTCTGATTCCCCGCATCTGATTCCCTGCCTCTGATTCCCCACCTCTGATTGCCCGCCTCTGATTCCCTGCCTCTGATTTCCTGCCTCTGATTCCCCACCTCTGATTCCCCACTTCTGATTCCCCGCCTCTGATTCCCCGCCTCTGATTCCACGCCTCTGATTCCCCGCCTCTGATTCCCCGCCTCTGATTCCCCGCCTCTGATTCCCCTCCTCAGATACCCCGTCTCTGATTCACTGCCTCTGATTTCCCGCCTCTGATTCAACGCCTCTGATTCCCCGCATCTGATTCCCCGCCTCTGATTCCCCACCTCTGATTGCCCGCCTCTGATTCCCTGCCTCTGATTTCCCGCCTCTGATTCCCCACCTCTGATTCCCCACTTCTGATTCCCCGCCTCTGATTCCCCGCCTCTGATTCCACGCCTCTGATTCCCCGCCTCTGATTCCCCGTCTCGGATTCCCCGCCTCTGATTCCCCTCCTCAGATACCCCGCCTCTGATTCCCCGCCTCTGATTCCCCGCCTCTGAATCCCCGCCTCTGATTCCCCACCTCTGATTCCCCGCCTCTGATTCCCCGCCTCTTATTCCCCACCTCTGTCTCTACGCCTCTCTTTTGCCTGCACTCTTTCCCCTCCACTCTTTCCGTGCCTCTCTTTCCCTCCCTCAATTTCAACAACTCTGTTTGATCTGTTCTGTGTACCTCATTTTCAACATACAAGTTCCAACCACTATGTTTCGCCCATCTCTTTCGCCGCCTCTATTTATGCACCTATGTTTACCCGCTTCTGTTTACCCGCCTGTTTCCCCACATCTCTTTCCCCACCTCTGATTCCACGCCTCTGATTCCCCGCCTCTCATTCCCCGCCTCTGATTCCCAGCCTCTGATTCACCGCCTCCCTTTCCACGCAACTTTCCTGGCCTACGTTTCCCCACATCTCTTTCCCCACCTCTGATTCCACGCCTCTGATTCGCCGCCTCTGATTGCACGCCTCTGATTCCCTGCCTCTGATTCCCCGCCTCTGATTCCCCGCCTCTGATTCCCCGCCTCTGATTCCCCGCCTCTGATTCCCTGCCTCTGATTCACCGCCTCCCTTTCCACGCAACCTTACTGGCCTACGTTTCCCCACATCTCTTTCCCCTCCTCTGATTCCACGCTTCTGATTCGCCGCCTCTTATTGCCCGCCTCTGATTCCCTGCCTCTGATTCCCCGCCTCTGATTCCCCGCCTATGATTCCCCGCCTCTGATTCCCCGCCTCTGATTCCCCGCCTCTGATTCCCCGCCTCTGATTCCCCGCCTCTGATGACCCGCATCTGATACCCCGCCTCTGATTCCCCACCTCTTATACCCTGCCTCTGATAACTTTTTACTGATTCCCTGCCTCAGATTCCCTGCCTCCGATTCCCTGCCTCAGATTCCCAGCCTCAAATTCCCTGCATCAGATTCCCTTCATCTGATTCCCTGCCTCTGATTCCCTGCCTCTGAATCCCCACCTCTGATTCCCCTCTCTGATTCCCCGCCTCTGATTCCCCGCCTCTGATTCCCCACCTCCGATTCCCCGCCTCTGATTCCCTGCCTCTCTTTCCCTGCCTCTATTTCCGTGCCTCTTTCTCTGCATCTCGTTTCCCACAATTCATTTCCCCCTTCTGATAACCCGCATCAGGTTCCCTGCCACAGATTCCCTGCCTCAGATTCCCTGCCTCAGATTCCCTGCATCAGATTCCCTTCATCCGATTCCCTGCCTCTGATTCCCCGCCTCTGATTCCCTGCCTCTGATTCCCCGCCTCTGTTTACCCGCCTGTTCCCCGCTACTGATTCACCACCTCATATTCGCCGCCTCAATTTCCCTGCCTCTGATTCCCTGCCTCTGATTCCCTGCCTCTGATTCCCTGCATCTGATTGGCCGCCTCTGATTCCCTGCCTCTGATTCCCCGCCTCTGATTCCCTGCCTCTGATTCCCCGACTCTGATTCCACGCCTCTGATTCCCCGCCTCTGATTCCCCGCCTATGCTTACACGCCTCTGTTTACCCGCCTGTTTTCCCGCCTCTGATTGCCCACCTCAGATTCCCTGCCTCAGATTCCCTGCCTCTGATTCCCTGCCTCTGATTCCCTGCATCTGATTGCCCGCCTCTGATTACCTGCCTCTGATTCACCGCCTCTGATTCCCCACCTCTGATTCCCCACTTCTGATTCCCCGCCTCTGATTCCCCACCTCTGATTCCCCTCCTCTGATACCCCGCCTCTGATTCCCCGCCTCTGATTCCCCACATCTGATTCCCCGCCTCTGATTCCCCGCCTCTGATTCCCCGCCTCTGATTCCCCGCCTCTGATTCCCCGCCTCTGATTCCCTCCTCTGATTCCTCGCCTATGTTTACCCGCCTCTGATTCCCCACCTCTGATTCCCTCCTCTGATTCCCCGCCTATGTTGACCCGCCTCTGATTCCCCGCCTCTGATTCCCTGCCTCTGATTCCCCGCCTCTGATTCCCCGCGTCTGATTCCCCACCTCTGATTCACTGCCTCCCTTTCCGCTCAACTTTCCTGGCCTACGTTTCCCCACATATCTTTCCCCACCTCTGATACCCCGCCTCTGATTCCCCGCCTCTGATTCCCCGCCTCTGATGACCCGCATCTGATACCCCGCCTCTGATTCCCCTCCTCTTATACCCTGCCTCTGATAACTTTTTACTGATTCCCTGCCTCAGATTCCCTGCCTCCGATTCCCTGCCTCAGATTCCCAGCCTCAAATTCCCTGCATCAGATTCCCTTCATCTGATTCCCTGCCTCTGATTCCCCGCCTCTGATTCCCAGCCTCTGATTCCCCACCTCTGTCTCTACGCCTCTCTTTTGCCTGCACTCTTTCCCCTCCACTCTTTCCGTGCCTCTCTTTCCCTCCCTCAATTTCAACAACTCTGTTTGATCTGTTCTGTGTACCTCATTTTCAACATACAAGTTCCAAACACTATGTTTCGCCCATCTCTTTCGCCGCCTCTATTTATGCACCTATGTTTACCCGCTTCTGTTTACCCGCCTGTTTCCCCACATCTCTTTCCCCACCTCTGATTCCACGCCTCTGATTCCCCGCCTCTCATTCCCCGCCTCTGATTCCCAGCCTCTGATTCACCGCCTCCCTTTCCACGCAACTTTCCTGGCGTACGTTTCCCCACATCTCTTTCCCCACCTCTGATTCCACGCCTCTGATTCGCCGCCTCTGATTGCACGCCTCTGATTCCCTGCCTCTAATTCCCCGCCTCTGATTCCCCGCCTCTGATTCCCCGCCTCTGATTCCCCGCCTCTGATTCCCCGCCTCTGATTCCCCGCCTCTGATTCCCCGCCTCTGATTCCCTGCCTCTGATTCACCGCCTCCCTTTCCACGCAACCTTCCTGGCCTACGTTTCCCCACATCTCTTTCCCCTCCTCTGATTCCACGCCTCTGATTCGCCGCCTCTGATTGCCCGCCTCTGATTCCCTGCCTCTGATTCCCCGCCTCTGATTCCCCGCCTCTGATTCCCCACCTCTGATTCCCCGCCTCTGATTCCCCGCCTCTGATTCCCTGCCTCTGATTCCCCGCCTCTGATTCCCTGCCTCTATTTCCGTGCCTCTTTCTCTGCAACTCGTTTCCCACATCTCATTTCCCCCTTCTGATAACCCGCATAAGATTCCCTGCCACAGATTCCCTGCCTCAGATTCCCCGCCTCTGATTCCACGCCTCTGATTCCCCACCTCTGATTCCCCGCATCTGATTCCCCGCCTCTGATTCTCCGCCTCAGATTCCCCGCCTCTGATTCCCCGCCTCTGATTCCCCACCTCTGATTCCCTGCATCAGATTCCCTTCATCTGATTCCCTGCCTCTGATTGCCCGCCTCTGAATCCCCACCTCTGAGTCCCTGCCTCAGATTCCCTGCCTCTGATTCTCTGCCTCTGATTCCCTGCCTCTGATTCCCTTCATCTGATTGCCCGCCTCTGATCCTCCGCCTCTGACTCCCCGCCTCTGATTCCCCGCCTCTGATTCCCCGCCTCTGATTCCTCGCCTCTTATTCCCCGCCTCTGATTCCCTGCCTCTGATAACCTGCCTCTGATTCCCTGCCTCTGAGTCCCCACTTCTTATTCCCCGCGTCCGATTCCGCACCCATGTTTCACCGCCTCTGTTGCTCTGCTTCTGATTTCCCGGCTCAGATTCACCGGCTCTGATTCCGCACCTCTGATTCCACGCCTCTCTTTCTGTGTCTCTGATTCCCCGCCTCTGATTCCACGCCTCTGATTACCCGCCTCTGATACCCTGCCTCTGAGTCCCCACCTTTGATTCCCCGCGTCCGATTCCGCACCCATGTTTCAACGCCTCTGTTGCTCTGCTTCTGATTTCCCGGCTCAGATTCACCGGCTCTGATTCCGCACCTCTGATTCCACGCCTCTCTTTCTGTGTCTCTGATTCCCCGCCTCTGATTCCACGCCTCTGAATACCAACATCTGATACCCTGCCTCTCTTTCCCTGCCTCTATTTCCGTGCCTCTTACTCTGCATCTCGTTTCCCACATCTCATTTCCCCCTTCTGATAACCCGCATCAGATTCCCTGCCACAGATTCCCTGCCTCAGATTCCCTGCCTCAGATTCCCTGCATCAGATTCCCTTCATCCGATTCCCTGCCTCTGATTCCCCGCCTCTGATTCCCTGCCTCTGATTCCCCGCCTCTGTTTACCCGCCTGTTCCCCGCCACTGATTCACCACCTCATATTCGCCGCCTCAGATTCCCTGCCTCTGATTCCCTGCCTCTGATTCCCTGCATCTGATTGGCCGCCTCTGATTCCCTGCCTCTGATTCCCCGCCTCTGATTCCCCGCCTCTGATTCCCCGCCTCTGATTTCCCACCTCTGATTCCCCACTTCAGATTGCCCGCCTCTGATTCCCCGCCTCTGATTCCACGCCTCTGATTCCCCGCCTCTGATTCCCCGCCTCTGATTCCCCGCCTTTGATACCCCACCTCTGATTCCCCGCCTCTGATTCCCCGCTTCTGATTCCCTGCCTCTGATTCCCCACCTCAGATTCCCCGCCTCTGATTCCCCGCCTCTGATTCCCCGCTTCTGATTCCCTGCCTCTGATTCCCCGCCTCTGATTCCCCGCCTATGTTTACCCGCCTCTGTTTACCCGCCTGTTTTCCCGCCTCTGATTCCCCACCTCAGATTCCCTGCCTCAGATTCCATGCCTCTGATTCCCTGCCTCTGATTCCCTGCCTCTGATTCCCCACCTCTGCTTCCCCACTTCTGATTCCCCGTCTCTGATTCCCCGCCTCTGATTCCCCACCTCTGATTCAACGCCTCTGATTCCCCGCGTCTGATTCCCCGCCTCTGATTCCCCACCTCTGATTGCCCGCCTCTGATTCCCTGCATCTGATTTCCCGCCTCTGATTCCCCACCTCTGATTCCCCACTTCTGATTCCCCGCCTCTGATTCCCCGCCTCTGATTCCACGCCTCTGATTCCCCGCCTCTGATTCCCCGCCTCTGATTCCCTGCCTCTGATTCCCCTCCTCAGATACCCCACCTCTGATTGCCCGCCTCAGATTCCCCGCATCTGATTCCCCGCCTCTGATTCCCCGCCTCTGAATCCACGCCTCTGATTCCGCACCTCAGATTCCCCGCCTCTGATTCCCCGCCTCTTATTCCCCGTCTATGTTTACCCGCCTCTGTTTACCCGCCTGTTTCCTCGCCTCTGATTCCCCACCTCAGATTCCGTGCCTCAGATTCCCTGCTTCTGATTCCCTGCCTCTGAATCCCTGCCTCCCTTTCCGCTCAACTTTCCTGGCCTACGTTTCCCCACATATCTTTCCCCGCCTCTGATACCCCAGCTCTGATTCCCCGCCTCTGATTCCCCGCCTCTGATGATGCGCATCTGATACCCCGCCTCTGATTCCCCGCCTCTGATACCCTGCCTCTGATAACTTTTAACTGATTCCCTGCCTCAGATTCCCTGCATCCGATTCCCTGCCTCAGATTCCCTGCATCAGATTCCCTTCATCTGATTCCCTGCCTCTGATTCCCCACCTCTGCTTCCCCACTTCTGATTCCCCGTCTCTGATTCCCCGCCTCTGATTCCCTGCCTCTGATTCAACGCCTCTGATTCCCCGCATCTGATTCCCTGCCTCTGATTCCCCACCTCTGATTGCCCGCCTCTGATTCCCTGCCTCTGATTTCCTGCCTCTGATTCCCCACCTCTGATTCCCCACTTCTGATTCCCCGCCTCTGATTCCCCGCCTCTGATTCCACGCCTCTGATTCCCCGCCTCTGATTCCCCTCCTCAGATACCCCACCTCTGATTGCCCGCCTCTGATTCCCCGCATCTGATTCCCCGCCTCTGATTCCCCGCCTCTGAATCCACGCCTCTGATTCCGCACCTCTGATTCCCCGCCTCTGATTCCCCGCCTCTTATTCCCCGTCTATGTTTACCCGCCTCTGTTTACATGCCTATTTCCTCGCCTCTGATTCCCCACCTCAGATTCCGTGCCTCAGATTCCCTGCTTCTGATTTCCTGCCTCTGATTCCCTGCCTCCCTTTCCGCTCAACTTTCCTGGCCTACGTTACCCCACATATCTTTCCCCGCCTCTGATACCCCAGCTCTGATTCCCCGCCTCTGATTCCCCGCCTCTGATGATGCGCATCTGATACCCCGCCTCTGATTCCCCGCCTCTGATACCCTGCCTCTGATAACTTTTAACTGATTCCCTGCCTCAGATTCCCTGCATCCGATTCCCTGCCTCAGATTCCCTGCATCAGATTCCCTTCATCTGATTCCCTGCCTCTGATTCCCCACCTCTGCTTCCCCACTTCTGATTCCCCGTCTCTGATTCCCCGCCTCTGATTCCCCGCCTCTGATTCAACGCCTCTGATTCCCCGCATCTGATTCCCTGCCTCTGATTCCCCACCTCTGATTGCCCGCCTCTGATTCCCTGCCTCTGATTTCCTGCCTCTGATTCCCCACCTCTGATTCCCCACTTCTGATTCCCCGCCTCTGATTCCCCGCCTCTGATTCCACGCCTCTGATTCCCCGCCTCTGATTCCCCGCCTCTGATTCCCCGCCTCTGATTCCCCTCCTCAGATACCCCGTCTCTGATTCACTGCCTCTGATTTCCCGCCTCTGATTCAACGCCTCTGATTCCCCGCATCTGATTCCCCGCCTCTGATTCCCCACCTCTGATTGCCCGCCTCTGATTCCCTGCCTCTGATTTCCCGCCTCTGATTCCCCACCTCTGATTCCCCACTTCTGATTCCCCGCCTCTGATTCCCCGCCTCTGATTCCACGCCTCTGATTCCCCGCCTCTGATTCCCCGTCTCGGATTCCCCGCCTCTGATTCCCCTCCTCAGATACCCCGCCTCTGATTCCCCGCCTCTGATTCCCCGCCTCTGAATCCCCGCCTCTGATTCCCCACCTCTGATTACCCGCCTCTGATTCCCCGCCTCTTATTCCCCACCTCTGTCTCTACGCCTCTCTTTTGCCTGCACTCTTTCCCCTCCACTCTTTCCGTGCCTCTCTTTCCCTCCCTCAATTTCAACAACTCTGTTTGATCTGTTCTGTGTACCTCATTTTCAACATACAAGTTCCAACCACTATGTTTCGCCCATCTCTTTCGCCGCCTCTATTTATGCACCTGTGTTTACCCGCTTCTGTTTACCCGCCTGTTTCCCCACATCTCTTTCCCCACCTCTGATTCCACGCCTCTGATTCCCCGCCTCTCATTCCCCGCCTCTGATTCCCAGCCTCTGATTCACCGCCTCCCTTTCCACGCAACTTTCCTGGCCTACATTTCCCCACATCTCTTTCCCCACCTCTGATTCCACGCCTCTGATTCGCCGCCTCTGATTGCACGCCTCTGATTCCCTGCCTCTGATTCCCCGCCTCTGATTCCCCGCCTCTGATTCCCCGCCTCTGATTCCCCGCCTCTGATTCCCTGCCTCTGATTCACCGCCTCCCTTTCCACGCAACCTTCCTGGCCTACGTTTCCCCACATCTCTTTCCCCTCCTCTGATTCCACGCTTCTGATTCGCCGCCTCTTATTGCCCGCCTCTGATTCCCTGCCTCTGATTCCCCGCCTCTGATTCCCCGCCTATGATTCCCCGCCTCTGATTCCCCGCCTCTGATTCCCCGCCTCTGATTCCCCGCCTCTGATTCCCCGCCTCTGATGACCCGCATCTGATACCCCGCCTCTGATTCCCCACCTCTTATACCCTGCCTCTGATAACTTTTTACTGATTCCCTGCCTCAGATTCCCTGCCTCCGATTCCCTGCCTCAGATTCCCAGCCTCAAATTCCCTGCATCAGATTCCCTTCATCTGATTCCCTGCCTCTGATTCCCTGCCTCTGAATCCCCACCTCTGATTCCCCTCTCTGATTCCCCGCCTCTGATTCCCCGCCTCTGATTCCCCACCTCTGATTCCCCGCCTCTGATTCCCTGCCTCTCTTTCCCTGCCTCTATTTCCGTGCCTCTTTCTCTGCATCTCGTTTCCCACAATTCATTTCCCCCTTCTGATAACCCGCATCAGGTTCCCTGCCACAGATTCCCTGCCTCAGATTCCCTGCCTCAGATTCCCTGCATCAGATTCCCTTCATCCGATTCCCTGCCTCTGATTCCCCGCCTCTGATTCCCTGCCTCTGATTCCCCGCCTCTGTTTACCCGCCTGTTCCCCGCTACTGTTTCACCACCTCATATTCGCCGCCTCAATTTCCCTGCCTCTGATTCCCTGCCTCTGATTCCCTGCCTCTGATTCCCTGCATCTGATTGGCCGCCTCTGATTCCCTGCCTCTGATTCCCCGCCTCTGATTCCCTGCCTCTGATTCCCCGACTCTGATTCCACGCCTCTGAATCCACGCCTCTGATTCCGCACCTCTGATTCCCCGCCTCTCATTCCCCGCCTCTTATTCCCCGTCTATGTTTACCCGCCTCTGTTTACCCGCCTGTTTCCTCGCCTCTGATTCCCCACCTCCGATTCCGTGCCTCAGATTCCCTGCTTCTGATTCCCTGCCTCTGATTCCCTGCCTCCCTTTCCGCTCAACTTTCCTGGCCTACGTTTCCCCACGTATCTTTCCCCGCCTCTGATACCCCAGCTCTGATTCCCCGCCTCTGATTCCCCGCCTCTGATGATGCGCATCTGATACCCCGCCTCTGATTCCCCGCCTCTGATACCCTGCCTCTGATAACTTTTAACTGATTCCCTGCCTCAGATTCCCCACCTCTGCTTCCCCACTTCTGATTCCCCGTCTCTGATTCCCCGCCTCTGATTCCCCGCCTCTGATTCAACGCCTCTGATTCCCCGCATCTGATTCCCTTCCTCTGATTCCCCACCTCTGATTGCCCACCTCTGATTCCCTGCCTCTGATTTCCTGCCTCTGATTCCCCACCTCTGATTCCCCACTTCTGATTCCCCGCCTCTGATTCCCCGCCTCTGATTCCACGCCTCTGATTCCCCGCCTCTGATTCCCCGCCTCTGATTCCCCGCCTCTGATTCCCCTCCTCAGATACCCCGTCTCTGATTCACTGCCTCTGATTCCCCGCCTCTGATTCAATGCCTCTGATTCCCCGCATCTGATTCCCCGCCTCTGATTCCCCACCTCTGATTGCCCGCCTCTGATTCCCTGCCTCTGATTTCCCGCCTCTGATTCCCCACCTCTGATTCCCCACTTCTGATTCCCCGCCTCTGATTCCCCGCCTCTGATTCCCCACCTCGGATTCCCCGCCTCTGATTCCCCTCCTCAGATACCCCGCCTCTGATTCCCCGCCTCTGATTCCCCGCCTCTGAATCCCCGCCTCTGATTCCCCACCTCTGATTCCCCGCCTCTGATTCCCCGCATCTTATTCCCCGTCTATGTTTATCCACCTCTGTTTACCCGCCCGTTTCCCCGCCTCTGATTCCCCAGCTCAGATTCCCTGCCTCAGATTCCCTGCTTCTGATTCCCTGCCTCTGATTCCCTGCCTCCCTTTCCGCTCAACTTTCCTGGCCTACGTTTCCCCACATATCTTTCCCCGCCTCTGATACCCCACCTCTGATTCCCCGCCTCTGATTCCCCGCCTCTGATGATGCACATCTGATACCCCGCCTCTGATTCCCCGCCTCTGATACCCTGACTCTGATAACTTTTTACTGATTCCCTGCCTCAGATTCCCTGCATCCGATTCCCTTCCTCAGATTCCCTGCATCAGATTCCCTTCATCTGATTCCCTGCCTCTCATTCCCCGCCTCTGATTCCCCGCTACTGATCCCCACCTCTGTCTCTACGCCTCTCTTTTGCCTGCACTCTTTCCCCTCCACTCTTTCCGTGCCTCTCTTTCCCTCCCTCAATTTCAACAACTCTGTTTGATCTGTTCTGTGTACCTCATTTTCAACATACAAGTTCCAACCACTATGTTTCGCCCATCTCTTTCGCCGCCTCTATTTATGCACCTATGTTTACCCGCTTCTGTTTACCCGCCTGTTTCCCCACATCTCTTTCCCCACCTCTGATTCCACGCCTCTGATTCCCCGCCTCTCATTCCCCGCCTCTGATCCACCACCTCTGATTCCCCACTTCTGATGCCCCGCCTCTGATTCCCTGTCTCTGATTCCACGCCTCTGATTCCCCGCATCTGATTCCGCGCCTCTGATTCCCCGCCTCTGATACCCCGCCTCTGATTCCCCGATTCTGTTTCCCTGCATCTGATTCCCTGCCTCAGATTCCCTGCCTCTGATTCCCCGACTCTGATTCCCAGCCTCTGATTCCCCGCCTCTGATTCCCCGCCTCTGATTCCCCACCTATGTTTACCCGCCTCTGTTTACCCGTCTGTTTTCCCGCCTCTGATTGCCCACCTCAGATTCCCTGCCTCAGATTCCCTGCCTCAGATTCCCTGCCTCTGATTCCCTGCCTCTGATTCCCCACTTCTGATTCCCCGCCTCTGATTCCCGCGTCTGATTCCCCGCCTCGAAATCACCGCCTCTGATTCCCCGCCTCTGATTCCCCGCCTCTGATTCCCCACCTCTGATTCCCCGCCTCTGATTCCCTGCATCTGATTCCCCGCCTCAGATTCCCCGCCTCTGATTCCCCGACTCTGATTCCCCACTTCTGATTGCCCGCCTCTGATTCCACGCCTCCGATTCCCCGCCTCTGATTCCCCACCTCTGATTCCCCACTTCTGATTCCCCACCTCTGATTCCCCACCTCTGATTCCACGCCTCTGATTCCCCACCTCTGATTCCCCGCATCTGATTCCCCGCCTCTGATTCCCCGCCTCAGATTCCCCGCCTCTGATTCCCCGCCTCTGATTCCCCACCTCTGATTCCCTGCATCAGATTCCCTTCATCTTATTCCCTGCCTCTGATTCCCCGCCTCTGAATCCCCACCTCTGAGTCCCTGCCTCAGATTCCCTGCCTCTGATTCTCTGCCTCTGATTCCCTGCCTCTGATTCCCTTCATCTGATTGCCCGCCTCTGATTCTCCGCCTCTGACTCCCCGCCTCTGATTCCCCGCCTCTGATTCCCCGCCTCTGATTCCTCGCCTCTTATTCCCCGCCTCTGATTCCCTGCCTCTGATAACCTGCCTCTGATTCCCTGCCTCTGATCCCCACTTCTTATTCCCCGCGTCCGATTCCGCACCCATGTTTCACCGCCTCTGTTGCTCTGCTTCTGATTTCCCGGCTCAGATTCACCGGCTCTGATTCCGCACCTCTGATTCCACGCCTCTCTTTCTGTGTCTCTGATTCCCCGCCTCTGATTCCACGCCTCTGATTACCCGCCTCTGATACCCTGCCTCTGAGTCCCCACCTTTGATTCCCCGCGTCCGATTCCGCACCCATGTTTCAACGCCTCTGTTGCTCTGCTTCTGATTTCCCGGCTCAGATTCACCGGCTCTGATTCCGCACCTCTGATTCCACGCCTCTCTTTCTGTGTCTCTGATTCCCCGCCTCTGATTCCACGCCTCTGAATACCAACATCTGATACCCTGCCTCTCTTTCCCTGCCTCTATTTCCGTGCCTCTTACTCTGCATCTCGTTTCCCACATCTCATTTCCCCCTTCTGATAACCCGCATCAGATTCCCTGCCACAGATTCCCTGCCTCAGATTCCCTGCCTCAGATTCCCTGCATCAGATTCCCTTCATCCGATTCCCTGCCTCTGATTCCCCGCCTCTGATTCCCTGCCTCTGATTCCCCGCCTGTGTTTACCCGCCTGTTCCCCGCCACTGATTCACCACCTCATATTCGCCGCCTCAGATTCCCTGCCTCTGATTCCCTGCCTCTGATTCCCTGCATCTGATTGGCCGCCTCTGATTCCCTGCCTCTGATTCCCCGCCTCTGATTCCCCGCCTCTGATTCAACGCCTCTGATTTCCCACCTCTGATTCCCCACTTCAGATTCCCCGCCTCTGATTCCCCGCCTCTGATTCCACGCCTCTGATTCCCCGCCTCTGATTCCCCGCCTCTGATTCCCCGCCTTTGATACCCCACCTCTGATTCCCCGCCTCTGATTCCCTGCATCTGATTCCCCACCTCAGATTCCCCGCCTCTGATTCCCCGCCTCTGATTCCCCGCTTCTGATTCCCTGCCTCTGATTCCCCGCCTCTGATTCCCTGCCTATGTTTACCCGCCTCTGTTTACCCGCCTGTTTTCCCGCCTCTGATTCCCCACCTCAGATTCCCTGCCTCAGATTCCATGCCTCTGATTCCCTGCCTCTGATTCCCTGCCTCTGAATCCCCACCTCTGCTTCCCCACTTCTGATTCCCCGTCTCTGATTCCCCGCCTCTGATTCCCCACCTCTGATTCAACGCCTCTGATTCCCCGCATCTGATTCCCCGCCTCTGATTCCCCACCTCTGATTGCCCGCCTCTGATTCCCTGCATCTGATTTCCCGCCTCTGATTCCCCACCTCTGATTCCCCACTTCTGATTCCCCGCCTCTGATTCCCCGCCTCTGATTCCACGCCTCTGATTCCCCGCCTCTGATTCCCCGCCTCTGATTCCCCGCCTCTGATTCCCCTCCTCAGATACCCCACCTCTGATTGCCCGTCTCTGATTCCCCGCATCTGATTCCCCGCCTCTGATTCCCCGCCTCTGAATCCACGCCTCTGATTCTGCACCTCAGATTCCCCGCCTCTGATTCCCCGCCTCTTATTCCCCGTCTATGTTTACCCGCCTCTGTTTACCCGCCTGTTTCCTCGCCTCTGATTCCCCACCTCAGATTCCGTGCCTCAGATTCCCTGCTTCTGATTCCCTGCCTCTGATTCCCTGCCTCCCTTTCCGCTCAACGTTCCTGGCCTACGTTTCCCCACATATCTTTCCCCGCCTCTGATACCCCAGCTCTGATTCCCCGCCTCTGATTCCCCGCCTCTGATGATGCGCATCTGATACCCCGCCTCTGATTCCCCGCCTCTGATACCCTGCCTCTGATAACTTTTAACTGATTCCCTGCCTCAGATTCCCTGCATCCGATTCCCTGCCTCAGATTCCCTGCATCAGATTCCCTTCATCTGATTCCCTGCCTCTGATTCCCCACCTCTGCTTCCCCACTTCTGATTCCCCGTCTCTGATTCCCCGCCTCTGATTCCCCGCCTCTGATTCAACGCCTCTGATTCCCCGCATCTGATTCCCTGCCTCTGATTCCCCACCTCTGATTGCCCGCCTCTGATTCCCTGCCTCTGATTTCCTGCCTCTGATTCCCCACCTCTGATTCCCCACTTCTGATTCCCCGCCTCTGATTCCCCGCCTCTGATTCCACGCCTCTGATTCCCCGCCTCTGATTCCCCGCCTCTGATTCCCCGCCTCTGATTCCCCGTCTCTGATTCACTGCCTCTGATTCCCCGCCTCTGATTCAACGCCTCTGATTCCCCGCATCTGATTCCCCGCCTCTGATTCCCCACCTCTGATTGCCCGCCTCTGATTCCCTGCCTCTGATTTCCCGCCTCTGATTCCCCACCTCTGATTCCCCACTTCTGATTCCCCGCCTCTGATTCCCCGCCTCTGATTCCACGCCTCTGATTCCCCGCCTCTGATTCCCCGCCTCTGACTCCCCGCCTCTGATTCCCCGCCTCTGATTCCCCGCCTCTGATTCCCCGCCTCTGATTCCCCGCCTATGTTTACCCGCCTCTGTTTACCCGCCTGTTTTCCCGCCTCTGATTCCCCACCTCAGATTCCCTGCCTCAGATTCCATGCATCTGATTCCCTGCCTCTGATTCCCTGCCTCTGATTCCCCACCTCTGCTTCCCCACTTCTGATTCCCCGTCTCTGATTCCCCGCCTCTGATTCCCCGCCTCTGATTCAACGCCTCTGATTCCCCGCATCTGATTCCCCGCCTCTGATTCCCCACCTCTGATTGCCCGCCTCTGATTCCCTGCATCTGATTTCCCGCCTCTGATTCCCCACCTCTGATTCCCCACTTCTGATTCCCCGCCTCTGATTCCCCGCCTCTGATTCCACGCCTCTGATTCCCCGCCTCTGATTCCCCGCCTCTGATTCCCCGCCTCTGATTCCCCTCCTCAGATACCCCACCTCTGATTGCCCGCCTCTGATTCCCCGCATCTGATTCCCCGCCTCTGATTCCCCGCCTCTGAATCCACGCCTCTGATTCCGCACCTCTGATTCCCCGCCTCTGATTCCCCGCCTCTTATTCCCCGTCTATGTTTACCCGCCTCTGTTTACCCGCCTGTTTCCTCGCCTCTGATTCCCCACCTCAGATTCCGTGCCTCAGATTCCCTGCTTCTGATTCCCTGCCTCTGATTCCCTGCCTCCCTTTCCGCTCAACTTTCCTGGCCTACGTTTCCCCACATATCTTTCCCCGCCTCTGATACCCCAGCTCTGATTCCCCGCCTCTGATTCCCCGCCTCTGATGATGCGCATCTGATACCCCGCCTCTGATTCCCCGCCTCTGATACCCTGCCTCTGATAACTTTTAACTGATTCCCTGCCTCAGATTCCCTGCATCCGATTCCCTGCCTCAGATTCCCTGCATCAGATTCCCTTCATCTGATTCCCTGCCTCTGATTCCCCACCTCTGCTTCCCCACTTCTGATTCCCCGTCTCTGATTCCCCGCCTCTGATTCCCCGCCTCTGATTCAACGCCTCTGATTCCCCGCATCTGATTCCCTGCCTCTGATTCCCCACCTCTGATTGCCCGCCTCTGATTCCCTGCCTCTGATTTCCTGCCTCTGATTCCCCACCTCTGATTCCCCACTTCTGATTCCCCGCCTCTGATTCCCCGCCTCTGATTCCACGCCTCTGATTCCCCGCCTCTGATTCCCCGACTCTGATTCCCCGCCTCTGATTCCCCTCCTCAGATACCCCGTCTCTGATTCACTGCCTCTGATTCCCCGCCTCTGATTCCCTGCCTCTGATTCCCCGCATCTGATTCCCCGCCTCTGATTCCCCACCTCTGATTGCCCGCCTCTGATTCCCTGCCTCTGATTTCCCGCCTCTGATTCCCCACCTCTGATTCCCCACTTCTGATTCCCCGCCTCTGATTCCCCGCCTCTGATTCCACGCCTCTGATTCCCCGCCTCTGATTCCCCGCTTCGGATTCCCCGCCTCTGATTCCCCTCCTCAGATACCCCGCCTCTGATTCCCCGCCTCTGATTCCCCGCCTCTGAATCCCCGCCTCTGATTCCCCACCTCTGATTCCCCGCCTCTGATTCCCCGCCTCTTATTCCCCGTCTATGTTTATCCACCTCTGTTTACCCGCCTGTTTCCCCGCCTCTGATTCCCCAGCTCAGATTCCCTGCCTCAGATTCCCTGCTTCTGATTCCCTGCCTCTGATTCCCTGCCTCCCTTTCCGCTCAACTTTCCTGGCCTACGTTTCCCCACATATCTTTCCCCGCCTCTGATACACCACCTCTGATTCCCCTCCTCTGATTCCCCGCCTCTGATGATGCGCATCTGATACCCCGCCTCTGATTCCCCGCCTCTGATACCCTGCCTCTGATAACTTTTTACTGATTCCCTGCCTCAGATTCCCTGCATCCGATTCCCTTCCTCAGATTCCCTGCATCAGATTCCCTTCATCTGATTCCCTGCCTCTCATTCCCCGCCTCTGATTCCCCGCTACTGATCCCCACCTCTGTCTCTACTCCTCTCTTTTGCCTGCACTCTTTCCCCTCCACACTTTCCGTGCCTCTCTTTCCCTCCCTCAATTTCAACAACTCTGTTTGATCTGTTCTGTATACCTCATTTTCAACATACAAGTTCCAACCACTATGTTTCGCCCATCTCTTTCGCCGCCTCTATTTATGCACCTATGTTTACCCGCTTCTGTTTACCCGCCTGTTTCCCCACATCTCTTTCCCCACCTCTGATTCCACGCCTCTGATTCCCCGCCTCTCATTCCCCGCCTCTGATTCCCTGCCTCTGATTCACCGCCTCCCTTTCCGCGCTACTTTCCTGGCCTACGTTTCCCCACATCTCTTTCCCCACCTCTGATTCCACGCCTCTGATTCGCCGCATCTGATTGCCCGCCTCTGATTCCCTGCCTCTGATTCCCTGCCTCTGATTCCCCACCTCTGATTCCCCTCTCTGATTCCCCGCCTCTGATTCCCCGCCTCTGATTCCCCACCTCTGATTCCCCGCCTCTGATTCCCTGCCTCTCTTTCCCTGCCTCTATTTCCGTGCCTCTTTCTCTGCATCTAGTTTCCCACATCTCATTTCCCCCTTCTGATAACCCGCATCAGATTCCCAGCCACAGATTCCCTGCCTCAGATTCCCTGCCTCAGATTCCCTGCATCAGATTCCCTTCATCTGATTCCCTGCCTCTGATTCCCCGCCTCTGATTCCCCACCTCTGATTCCCTGCCTCAGATTCCCTGCATCTGATTCCCTGCCTCTGATTCCCTGCCTCTGATTTCCTGCATCTGATTGCCCGCCTCTGATTCTCCGCCTCTGATTCCCCGCCTCTGATTCCCCGCCTCTGATTCCCCGCCTCTGATTCCCCGCCTATGATTCCCCGCCTCTGATTCCCTGCCTCTGATAACCTGCCTCTGATTCCCTGCCTCTGATTCCCTGCCTCTGAGTCCCCACCTCTGATTCCCCGAGTCCGATTCCGCACCCATGTTTCACCGCCTCTGTTGCTCTGCTTCTGTTTTCCCGGCTCAGATTCACCGGCTCTGATTCCGCACCTCTGATTCCACGCCTCTCTTTCTGTGTCTCTGATTCCCCGCCTCCGATTCCACGCCTCTGATTACCCGCCTCTGATACCCTGCCTCTCTTTCCTCCCTCTATTTCCGTGCCTCTTTCTCTGCATCTCGTTTCCCATATCTCATTTCCCCCTTCTGATAACCCGCATCAGATTCCCTGCCACAGATTCCCTGCCTCAGATACCCTGCCTCTGATTCCCCGCCTCTGTTTCCCTGCATCTGATTCCCTGCCTCAGATTCCCTGCCTCTGATTCCCCGACTCTGATTCCCCGCCTCTGATTCCCCACCTCTGATTGCCCGCCTCTGATTCCCTGCCTCTGATTTCCCGCCTCTGATTCCCCACCTCTGATTCCCCACTTCTGATTCCCCGCCTCTGATTCCCCGCCTCTGATTCCACGCCTCTGATTCCCCGCCTCTGATTCCCCGCTTCGGATTCCCCGCCTCTGATTCCCCTCCTCAGATACCCCGCCTCTGATTCCCCGCCTCTGATTCCCCGCCTCTGAATCCCCGCCTCTGATTCCCCACCTCTGATTCCCCGCCTCTGATTCCCCGCCTCTTATTCCCCGTCTATGTTTATCCACCTCTGTTTACCCGCCTGTTTCCCCGCCTCTGATTCCCCAGCTCAGATTCCCTGCCTCAGATTCCCTGCTTCTGATTCCCTGCCTCTGATTCCCTGCCTCCCTTTCCGCTCAACTTTCCTGGCCTACGTTTCCCCACATATCTTTCCCCGCCTCTGATACACCACCTCTGATTCCCCTCCTCTGATTCCCCGCCTCTGATGATGCGCATCTGATACCCCGCCTCTGATTCCCCGCCTCTGATACCCTGCCTCTGATAACTTTTTACTGATTCCCTGCCTCAGATTCCCTGCATCCGATTCCCTTCCTCAGATTCCCTGCATCAGATTCCCTTCATCTGATTCCCTGCCTCTCATTCCCCGCCTCTGATTCCCCGCTACTGATCCCCACCTCTGTCTCTACTCCTCTCTTTTGCCTGCACTCTTTCCCCTCCACACTTTCCGTGCCTCTCTTTCCCTCCCTCAATTTCAACAACTCTGTTTGATCTGTTCTGTATACCTCATTTTCAACATACAAGTTCCAACCACTATGTTTCGCCCATCTCTTTCGCCGCCTCTATTTATGCACCTATGTTTACCCGCTTCTGTTTACCCGCCTGTTTCCCCACATCTCTTTCCCCACCTCTGATTCCACGCCTCTGATTCCCCGCCTCTCATTCCCCGCCTCTGATTCCCTGCCTCTGATTCACCGCCTCCCTTTCCGCGCTACTTTCCTGGCCTACGTTTCCCCACATCTCTTTCCCCACCTCTGATTCCACGCCTCTGATTCGCCGCATCTGATTGCCCGCCTCTGATTCCCTGCCTCTGATTCCCTGCCTCTGATTCCCCACCTCTGATTCCCCTCTCTGATTCCCCGCCTCTGATTCCCCGCCTCTGATTCCCCACCTCTGATTCCCCGCCTCTGATTCCCTGCCTCTCTTTCCCTGCCTCTATTTCCGTGCCTCTTTCTCTGCATCTAGTTTCCCACATCTCATTTCCCCCTTCTGATAACCCGCATCAGATTCCCAGCCACAGATTCCCTGCCTCAGATTCCCTGCCTCAGATTCCCTGCATCAGATTCCCTTCATCTGATTCCCTGCCTCTGATTCCCCGCCTCTGATTCCCCACCTCTGATTCCCTGCCTCAGATTCCCTGCATCTGATTCCCTGCCTCTGATTCCCTGCCTCTGATTTCCTGCATCTGATTGCCCGCCTCTGATTCTCCGCCTCTGATTCCCCGCCTCTGATTCCCCGCCTCTGATTCCCCGCCTCTGATTCCCCGCCTATGATTCCCCGCCTCTGATTCCCTGCCTCTGATAACCTGCCTCTGATTCCCTGCCTCTGATTCCCTGCCTCTGAGTCCCCACCTCTGATTCCCCGAGTCCGATTCCGCACCCATGTTTCACCGCCTCTGTTGCTCTGCTTCTGTTTTCCCGGCTCAGATTCACCGGCTCTGATTCCGCACCTCTGATTCCACGCCTCTCTTTCTGTGTCTCTGATTCCCCGCCTCCGATTCCACGCCTCTGATTACCCGCCTCTGATACCCTGCCTCTCTTTCCTCCCTCTATTTCCGTGCCTCTTTCTCTGCATCTCGTTTCCCATATCTCATTTCCCCCTTCTGATAACCCGCATCAGATTCCCTGCCACAGATTCCCTGCCTCAGATACCCTGCCTCTGATTCCCCGCCTCTGTTTCCCTGCATCTGATTCCCTGCCTCAGATTCCCTGCCTCTGATTCCCCGACTCTGATTCCCCGCCTCTGATTCCCCGCCTCTGATTCCCCGCCTCTGATTCCCCACCTATGTTTACCCGCCTCTGTTTACCCGCCTGTTTTCCCGCCTCTGATTGCCCACCTCAGATTCCCTGCCTCAGATTCCCTGCCTCAGATTCCCTGCCTCTGATTCCCTGCCTCTGATTCCCTGCATCTGATTGCCCGCCTCTGATTACCTGCCTCTGATTCCCCGCCTCAGATTCCCCACCTCTGATTCCCCACTTCTGATTCCCCGCCTCTGATTCCCGCGTCTGATTCCCCGCCTCGAAATCACCGCCTCTGATTCCCCGCCTCTGATTCCCCGCATCTGATTCCCCGCCTCTGATTCCCCGCCTCTGATTCCCTGCATCTGATTCCCCGCCTCAGATTCCCCGCCTCTGATTCCCCGACTCTGATTCCCCACTTCTGATTGCCCGCCTCTGATTCCACGCCTCTGATTCCCCGCCTCTGATTCCCCACCTCTGATTCCCCACTTCTGATTCCCCACCTCTGATTCCCCGCCTCTGATTCCACGCCTCTGATTCCCCACCTCTGATTACCCGCATCTGATTCCCCGCCTCTGATTCCCCGCCTCAGATTCCCCGCCTCTGATTCCCCGCCTCTGATTCCCCACCTCTGATTCCCTGCATCAGATTCCCTTCATCTGATTCCCTGCCTCTGATTCCCCGCCTCTGAATCCCCACCTCTGAGTCCCTGCCTCAGATTCCCTGCCTCTGATTCTCTGCCTCTGATTCCCTGCCTCTGATTCCCTGCATCTGATTGCCCGCCTCTGATTCTCCGCCTCTGACTCCCCGCCTCTGATTCCCCGCCTCTGATTCCCCGCCTCTGATTCCTCGCCTCTTATTCCCCACCTCTGATTCCCTGCCTCTGATAACCTGCCTCTGATTCCCTGCCTCTGAGTCCCCACTTCTTATTCCCCGCGTCCGATTCCGCACCCATGTTTCACCGCCTCTGTTGCTCTGCTTCTGATTTCCCGGCTCAGATTCACCGGCTCTGATTCCGCACCTCTGATTCCACGCCTCTCTTTCTGTGTCTCTGATTCCCCGCCTCTGATTCCACGCCTCTGATTACCCGCCTCTGATACCCTGCCTCTGAGTCCCCACCTTTGATTCCCCGCGTCCGATTCCGCACCCATGTTTCAACGCCTCTGTTGCTCTGCTTCTGATTTCCCGGCTCAGATTCACCGGCTCTGATTCCGCACCTCTGATTCCACGCCTCTCTTTCTGTGTCTCTGATTCCCCGCCTCTGATTCCACGCCTCTGAATACCAACATCTGATACCCTGCCTCTCTTTCCCTGCCTCTATTTCCGTGCCTCTTACTCTGCATCTCGTTTCCCACATCTCATTTCCCCCTTCTGATAACCCGCATCAGATTCCCTGCCACAGATTCCCTGCCTCAGATTCCCTGCCTCAGATTCCCTGCATCAGATTCCCTTCATCCGATTCCCTGCCTCTGATTCCCCGCCTCTGATTCCCTGCCTCTGATTCCCCGCCTCTGTTTACCCGCCTGTTCCCCGCCACTGATTCACCACCTCATATTCGCCGCCTCAGATTCCCTGCCTCTGATTCCCTGCCTCTGGTTCCCTGCATCTGATTGGCCGCCTCTGATTCCCTGCCTCTGATTCCCCGCCTCTGATTCCCCGCCTCTGATTCCCCGCCTCTGATTTCCCACCTCTGATTCCCCACTTCAGATTCCCCGCCTCTGATTCCCCGCCTCTGATTCCACGCCTCTGATTCCCCGCCTCTGATTCCCCGCCTCTGATTCCCCGCCTTTGATACCCCACCTCTGATTCCCCGCCTCTGATTCCCTGCATCTGATTCCCCACCTCAGATTCCCCGCCTCTGATTCCCCGCCTCTGATTCCCCGCCTCTGATTCCCCGCCTCTGATTCCCCGCCTCTGATTCCCCGCCTATGTTTACCCGCCTCTGTTTACCCGCCTGTTTTCCCGCCTCTGATTCCCCACCTCAGATTCCCTGCCTCAGATTCCATGCCTCTGATTCCCTGCCTCTGATTCCCTGCATCTGATTCCCCACCTCTGCTTCCCCACTTCTGATTCCCCGTCTCTGATTCCCCGCCTCTGATTCCCCACCTCTGATTCAACGCCTCTGATTCCCCGCATCTGATTCCCCGCCTCTGATTCCCCACCTCTGATTGCCCGCCTCTGATTCCCTGCATCTGATTTCCCGCCTCTGATTCCCCACCTCTGATTCCCCACTTCTGATTCCCCGCCTCTGATTCCCCGCCTCTGATTCCACGCCTCTGATTCCCCGCCTCTGATTCCCCGCCTCTGATTCCCCGCCTCTGATTCCCCTCCTCAGATACCCACCTCTAATTGCCCGCCTCTGATTCCCCGCATCTGATTCCCCGCCTCTTATTCCCCGTCTATGTTTACCCGCCTCTGTTTACCCGCCTGTTTCCTCGCCTCTGATTCCCCACTTCAGATTCCGTGCCTCAGATTCCCTGCTTCTGATTCCCTGCCTCTGATTCCCTGCCTCCCTTTCCGCTCAACTTTCCTGGCCTACGTTTCCCCACATATCTTTCCCCACCTCTGATACCCCAGCTCTGATTCCCCGCCTCTGATTCCCCGCCTCTGATGATGCGCATCTGATACCCTGCCTCTGATTCCCCGCCTCTGATACCCTGCCTCTGATAACTTTTAACTGATTCCCTGCCTCAGATTCCCTGCATCCGATTCCCTGCCTCAGATTCCCTGCATCAGATTCCCTTCATCTGATTCCCTGCCTCTGATAACCCACCTCTGCTTCCCCACTTCTGATTCCCCATCTCTGATTCCCCGCCTCTGATTCCCCGCCTCTGATTCAACGCCTCTGATTCCCCGCATCTGATTCCCTGCCTCTGATTCCCCACCTCTGATTGCCCGCCTCTGATTCCCTGCCTCTGATTTCCTGCCTCTGATTCCCCACCTCTGATTCCCCACTTCTGATTCCCCGCCTCTGATTCCCCGCCTCTGATTCCACGCCTCTGATTCCCCGCCTCTGAGTCCCCGCCTCTGATTCCCCGCCTCTGATTCCCCTCCTCAGATACCCCGTCTCTGATTCACTGCCTCTGATTCCCCGCCTCTGATTCAACGCCTCTGATTCCCCGCATCTGATTCCCCGCCTCTGATTCCCCACCTCTGATTGCCCGCCTCTGATTCCCTGCCTCTGATTTCCCGCCTCTGATTCCCCACCTCTGATTCCCCACTTCTGATTCCCCGCCTCTGATTCCCCGCCTCTGATTCCACGCCTCTGATTCCCCGCCTCTGATTCCCCGCCTCGGATTCCCCGCCTCTGATTCCCCTCCTCAGATACCCCGCCTCTGATTCCCCGCCTCTGATTCCCCGCCTCTGAATCCCCGCCTCTGATTCCCCACCTCTGATTCCCCGCCTCTGATTCCCCGCCTCTTATACCCCGTCTATGTTTATCCACCTCTGTTTACCCGCCTGTTTCCCCGCCTCTGATTCCCCAGCTCAGATTCCCTACTTCTGATTCCCTGCCTCTGATTCCCTGCCTCCCTTTCCGCTCAACTTTCCTGGCCTACGTTTCCCCACATATCTTTCCCCGCCTCTGATACCCCAGCTCTGATTCCCCGCCTCTGATTCCCCGCCTCTGATGATGCGCATCTGATACCCCGCCTCTGATTCCCCGCCTCTGATACCCTGCCTCTGATAACTTTTAACTGATTCCCTGCCTCAGATTCCCTGCATCCGATTCCCTGCCTCAGATTCCCTGCATCAGATTCCCTTCATCTGATTCCCTGCCTCTGATAACCCACCTCTGCTTCCCCACTTCTGATTCCCCGTCTCTGATTCCCCGCCTCTGATTCCCCGCCTCTGATTCAACGCCTCTGATTCCCCGCATCTGATTCCCTGCCTCTGATTCCCCACCTCTGATTGCCCGCCTCTGATTTCCTGCCTCTGATTTCCTGCCTCTGATTCCCCACTTCTGATTCCCCACTTCTGATTCCCCGCCTCTGATTCCCCGCCTCTGATTCCACGCCTCTGATTCCCCGCCTCTGATTCCCCGCCTCTGATTCCCCGCCTCTGATTCCCCTCCTCAGATACCCCGTCTCTGATTCACTGCCTCTGATTCCCCGCCTCTGATTCAACGCCTCTGATTCCCCGCATCTGATTCCCCGCCTCTGATTCCCCACCTCTGATTGCCCGCCTCTGATTCCCTGCCTCTGATTTCCCGCCTCTGATTCCCCACCTCTGATTCCCCACTTCTGATTCCCCGCTTCTGATTCCCCGCCTCTGATTCCACGCCTCTGATTCCCCGCCTCTGATTCCCCGCCTCGGATTCCCCGCCTCTGATTCCCCTCCTCAGATACCCCGCCTCTGATTCCACGCCTCTGATTCCCCGCCTCTGAATCCCCGCCTCTGATTCCCCACCTCTGATTCCCCGCCTCTGATTCCCCGCCTCTTATTCCCCGTCTATGTTTATCCACCTCTGTTTACCCGCCTGTTTCCCCGCCTCTGATTCCCCAGCTCAGATTCCCTGCCTCAGATTCCCTGCTTCTGATTCCCTGCCTCTGATTCCCTGCCTCCCTTTCCGCTCAACTTTCCTGGCCTACGTTTCCCCACATATCTTTCCCCGCCTCTGATACCCCAGCTCTGATTCCCCGCCTTTGATTCCCCGCCTCTGATGATGCGCATCTGATACCCCGCCTCTGATTCCCCGCCTCTGATACCCTGCCTCTGATAACTTTTAACTGATTCCCTGCCTCAGATTCCCTGCATCCGATTCCCTGCCTCAGATTCCCTGCATCAGATTCCCTTCATCTGATTCCCTGCCTCTGATTCCCCACCTCTGCTTCCCCACTTCTGATTCCCCATCTCTGATTCCCCGCCTCTGATTCCCCGCCTCTGATTCAACGCCTCTGATTCCCCGCATCTGATTCCCTGCCTCTGATTCCCCACCTCTGATTGCCCGCCTCTGATTCCCTGCCTCTGATTTCCTGCCTCTGATTCCCCACCTCTGATTCCCCACTTCTGATTCCCCGCCTCTGATTCCCCGCCTCTGATTCCACGCCTCTGATTCCCCGCCTCTGATTCCCCGCCTCTGATTCCCCGCCTCTGATTCCCCTCCTCAGATACCCCGTCTCTGATTCACTGCCTCTGATTCCCCGCCTCTGATTCAACGCCTCTGATTCCCCGCATCTGATTCCCCGCCTCTGATTCCCCACCTCTGATTGCCCGCCTCTGATTCCTTGCCTCTGATTTCCCGCCTCTGATTCCCCACCTCTGATTCCCCACTTCTGATTCCCCGCCTCTGATTCCCCGCCTCTGATTCCACGCCTCTGATTCCCCGCCTCTGATTCCCCGCCTCTGACTCCCCGCCTCTGATTCCCCGCCTCTGATTCCCCGCCTCTGATTCCCCGCCTCTGATTCCCCGCCTATGTTTACCCGCCTCTGTTTACCCGCCTGTTTTCCCGCCTCTGATTCCCCACCTCAGATTCCCTGCCTCAGATTCCATGCATCTGATTCCCTGCCTCTGATTCCCTGCCTCTGATTCCCCACCTCTGCTTCCCCACTTCTGATTCCCCGTCTCTGATTCCCCGCCTCTGATTCCCCGCCTCTGATTCAACGCCTCTGATTCCCCGCATCTGATTCCCCGCCTCTGATTCCCCACCTCTGATTGCCCGCCTCTGATTCCCTGCATTTGATTTCCCGCCTCTGATTCCCCACCTCTGATTCCCCACTTCTGATTCCCCGCCTCTGATTCCCCGCCTCTGATTCCACGCCTCTGATTCCCCGCCTCTGATTCCCCGCCTCTGATTCCCCGCCTCTGATTCCCCTCCTCAGATACCCCACCTCTGATTGCCCGCCTCTGATTCCCCGCATCTGATTCCCCGCCTCTGATTCCCCGCCTCTGAATCCACGCCTCTGATTCCGCACCTCTGATTCCCCGCCTCTGATTCCCCGCCTCTTATTCCCCGTCTATGTTTACCCGCCTCTGTTTACCCGCCTGTTTCCTCGCCTCTGATTCCCCACCTCAGATTCCGTGCCTCAGATTCCCTGCTTCTGATTCCCTGCCTCTGATTCCCTGCCTCCCTTTCCGCTCAACTTTCCTGGCCTACGTTTCCCCACATATCTTTCCCCGCCTCTGATACCACAGCTCTGATTCCCCGCCTCTGATTCCCCGCCTCTGATGATGCGCATCTGATACCCCGCCTCTGATTCCCCGCCTCTGATACCCTGCCTCTGATAACTTTTAACTGATTCCCTGCCTCAGATTCCCTGCATCCGATTCCCTGCCTCAGATTCCCTGCATCAGATTCCTTTCATCTGATTCCCTGCCTCTGATTCCCCACCTCTGCTTCCCCACTTCTGATTCCCCGTCTCTGATTCCCCGCCTCTGATTCCCCGCCTCTGATTCAACGCCTCTGATTCCCCGCATCTGATTCCCTGCCTCTGATTCCCCACCTCTGATTGCCCGCCTCTGATTCCCTGCCTCTGATTTCCTGCCTCTGATTCCCCACCTCTGATTCCCCACTTCTGATTCCCCGCCTCTGATTCCCCGCCTCTGATTCCACGCCTCTGATTCCCCGCCTCTGATTCCCCGACTCTGATTCCCCGCCTCTGATTCCCCTCCTCAGATACCCCGTCTCTGATTCACTGCCTCTGATTCCCCGCCTCTGATTCAACGCCTCTGATTCCCCGCATCTGATTCCCCGCCTCTGATTCCCCACCTCTGATTGCCCGCCTCTGATTCCCTGCCTCTGATTTCCCGCCTCTGATTCCCCACCTCTGATTCCCCACTTCTGATTCCCCGCCTCTGATTCCCCGCCTCTGATTCCACGCCTCTGATTCCCCGCCTCTGATTCCCCGCCTCGGATTCCCCGCCTCTGATTCCCCTCCTCAGATACCCCGCCTCTGATTCCCCGCCTCTGATTCCCCGCCTCTGAATCCCCGCCTCTGATTCCCCACCTCTGATTCCCCGCCTCTGATTCCCCGCCTCTTATTCCCCGTCTATGTTTATCCACCTCTGTTTACCCGCCTGTTTCCCCGCCTCTGATTCCCCAGCTCAGATTCCCTGCCTCAGATTCCCTGCTTCTGATTCCCTGCCTCTGATTCCCTGCCTCCCTTTCCGCTCAACTTTCCTGGCCTACGTTTCCCCACATATCTTTCCCCGCCTCTGATACCCCACCTCTGATTCCCTGCCTCTGATTCCCTGCCTCTGATTCCCTGCCTCTGATTTCCTGCATCTGATTGCCCGCCTCTGATTCTCCGCCTCTCATTCCCCGCCTCTGATTCCCCGCCTCATATTCCCCGCCTCTGATTCCCCGCCTATGATTCCCCGCCTCTGATTCCCTGCCTCTGATAACCTGCCTCTGATTCCCTGCCTCTGATTCCCTGCCTCTGAGTCCCCACCTCTGATTCCCCGAGTCCGATTCCGCAACCATGTTTCACCGCCTCTGTCGCTCTGCTTCTGTTTTCCCGGCTCAGATTCACCGGCTCTGATTCCGCACCTCTGATTCCACGCCTCTCTTTCTGTGTCTCTGATTCCCCGCCTCCGATTCCACGCCTCTGATTACCCGCCTCTGATACCCTGCCTCTCTTTCCTCCCTCTATTTCCGTGCCTCTTTCTCTGCATCTCGTTTCCCATATCTCATTTCCCCCTTCTGATAACCCGCATCAGATTCCCTGCCACAGATTCCCTGCCTCAGATACCCTGCCTCAGATTCCCTGCATCAGATTCCCTTCATCTGATTCCCTGCCTCTGATTCCCCACGGCTGATTCCCTGCCTCTGATTCCCCGCCTCTGTTTACCCGCCTGTTTCCCCGCCTCTGATTCAAGACCTCATATTCGCCGCCTCAGGTTCCCTGCCTCTGATTCCCTGCTTCTGATTCCCTGCCTCAGATTCCCTGCATCTGATTGCCCGCCTCTGAATCCCTGCCTCTGATTCCCCGCCTCTGTTTCCCCGCCTCTGATTCCCCGCCTCTGATCCACCACCTCTGATTCCCCACTTCTGATTCCCCGCCTCTGATTCCCCGTCTCTGATTCCACGCCTCTGATTCCCCGCATCTGATTCCGCGCCTCTGATTCCCCGCCTCTGATACCCCGCCTCTGATTCCCCGCCTCTGTTTCCCTGCATATGATTCCCTGCCTCAGATTCCCTGCCTCTGATTCCCCGACTCTGATTCCCCGCCTCTTATTCCCCGCCTCTGATTCCCCGCCTCTGATTCCCCACCTATGTTTACCCGCCTCTGTTTACCCGCCTGTTTTCCCGCCTCTGATTGCCCACCTCAGATTCCCTGCGTCAGATTCCCTGCCTCAGATTCCCTGCCTCTGATTCCCTGCCTCTGATTCCCTGCATCTGATTGCCCGCCTCTGATTACCTGCCTCTGATTCCCCGCCTCAGATTCCCCACCTCTGATTCCCCACTTCTGATTCCCCGCCTCTGATTCCCGCGTCTGATTCCCCGCCTCGAAATCACCGCCTCTGAATCCCCGCCTCTGATTCCCCGCCTCTGATTCCCCGCCTCTGATTCCCCGCCTCTGATTCCCTGCATCTGATTCCCCGCCTCAGATTCCCCGCCTCTGATTCCCCGACTCTGATTCCCCACTTCTGATTGCCCGCCTCTGATTCCACGCCTCTGATTCCCCGCCTCTGATTCCCCACCTCTGATTCCCCACTTCTGATTCCCCACCTCTGATTCCCCGCCTCTGATTCCACGCCTCTGATTCCCCACCTCTGATTCCCCGCATCTGATTCCCCGCCTCTGATTCCCCGCCTCAGATTCCCCGCCTCAGATTCCCCGCCTCTGATTCCCCACCTCTGATTCCCTCCTCTGATTCCCCGCCTATGTTTACCCGCCTCTGATTCCCCGCCTCTGATTCCCCGCCTCTGATTCCCAACCTCTGATTCCCTGCCTCTGATTCCCCGCCTCTGATGCCCCACTTCTGATTGCCCGCCTCTGATTCCACGCCTGTGATTCCCCGCCTCTGATTCCCCACCTCTGATTCCCCACTTCTGATTCCCCACCTCTGATTCCCCGCCTCTGATTCCACGCCTCTGGTTCCCCACCTCTGATTCCCCACTTCTGATTCCCCACCTCTGATTCTCCGCCTCTGATAACCTGCCTCTGATAACATTTTACTGATTCCCTGCCTCAGATTCCCTGCCTCCGATTCCCTGCCTCAGATACCCTGCCTCAGATTCCCTGCATCAGATTCCCTTCATCTGATTCCCTGCCTCTGATTCCCTGCCTCTGATTCCCCGCCTCTGATTCCCCACCTGTGTCGCTACGCCTCTATTTTGCCTGAACTCTTTCCCCTCCACTCTTTCTGTGCCTCTCTTTCCCTCCCTCAATTTCAACAACTCTGTTTGATCTGTTCTGTGTACCTAATTTTCAACGCACAAGTTCCAACCACTATGTTTCGCCCTTCTCTTTCGCTGCCTCTATTTATGCAGCTATGTTTACCCGCTTCTGTTTACCCGCCAGTTTCCCCACTTCTCTTTCCCCACCTCTGATTCCACGCCTCTGATTCCCCGCCTCTGATTCCCCGCCTCTGATTCCCCACCTCTCATTCACCGCCTCCCTTTCCGCGCAACTTTCCTGGCCTACGTTTCCCCACATCTCTTTCCCCACCTCTGATTCCACGCCTCAGATTCGCCGCCTCTGATTTCCCGCCTCTGATTCCCTGCCTCTGATTCCCTGCCTCTGATTCCGCACCTCTGATTCCCCCCTCTGATTCCCCGCCTCTGATTCCCAGCCTCTGATTCCCCACCTCTGATTCCCTGCCTCTCTTTCCCTGCCTCTATTTCCGTGCCTCTTTCTCTGCATCTCGTTTCCCACATCTCATTTCCCGCTTCTGATAACCCGCATCAGATTCCCTGCCACAGATTCCCTGCCTCAGATTCCCTGCCTCAGATTCCCTGCATCAGATTCCCTTCATCTGATTCCCTGCCTCTGATTCCCCGCCTCTGATTCCCCACCTCTGATTCCCTGCCTCAGATTCCCTGCCTCTGATTCCCTGCCTCTGATTCCCTGCCTCTGATTTCCTGCATCTGATTGCCCGCCTCTGATTCCCCGCCTCTGATTCCCCGCCTCTGATTCCCCGCCTCTGATTCCCCGCCTCTGATTCCCCGCCTCTGATTCCCCGCCTCTGATTCCCCACCTCTGATTCCCTGCCTCTGATAACCTGCCTCTGATTCCCTGCCTCTGATTCCCGGCCTCTGAGTCCCCACCTCTGATTTCCCGTGTCCGATTCCGCACCCATGTTTCACCACCTCTGTTGCTCTGCTTCTTATTTCCCGGCTCAGATTCACCGGCTCTGATTCCGCACCTCTGATTCCACGCCTCTCTTTCTGTGTCTCTGATTCCCCGCCTCTGATTCCACGCCTCTGATTACCCGCCTCTGATACACTGCCTCTCTTTCCCTGCCTCTATTTCCATGCCTCTTTCTCTGCATCTCGTTTCCCACATCTCATTTCCCCCTTCTGATAACCCGCATCAGATTCCCTGCCACAGATTCCCTGCCTCAGATACCCTGCCTCAGATTCCCTGCATCAGATTCCCTTCATCTGATTCCCTGCCTCTGATTCCCCGCGGCTGATTCCCTGCCTCTGATTCCCCGCCTCTGTTTACCCGCCTGTTTCCCCGCCTCTGATTCACCACCTCATATTCGCCACCTCAGGTTCCCTGCCTCTGATTCCCTGCCTCTGATTCCCTGCCTCTGATTCCCTGCATCTGATTGCCCGCCTCTGATTCCCCGCCTCTGATTGCACGCCTCTGATTCCCTGGCTCTGATTCCCAGCCTCTGATTCCCCGCCTCTGATTCCCCTCCTCTGATACCCCGCCTCTGATTCCCCACCTCTGATTTCCCGCATCTGATTCCATGCCTCTGATTCCCCGCCTCTGATTCCCTGCCTCTGATTCCGCTCCTCTGATTCTCCGCCTCTGATTCTCCGCCTCTGATTCCCCACCTCTGATTCCCCGCCTATGTTTACCCGCCCCTGTTTACCCGCCTATTTTCCCGCCTCTGATTCCCCACCACAGATTCCCTGCCTCAGATTCCCTGCCTCAGATTCCCTGCATCAGATTCCCTTCATTTGATTCCCTGCGTCTGGTTCCCTGCTTCTGATTCCCTGCCTCTGATTCCCTGCATCTGATTGCCCGCCTCTGATTCCCCGCCTCTGATTCCCCGCCTCTGATTCCCCGCCTCTGATTCCCTGCCTCTGATTCACCGCCTCTGATTCCCCGCCTCTGATTCCCCGCCTCTGATTCCCCACTTCTGATTGCCCGCCTCTGATTCCACGCCTCTGATTCCCCGCCTCTGATTCCCCACCTCTGATTCCCCACTTCTGATTCCCCACCTCTGATTCCCCGCCTCTGATTCCACGCCTCTGATTCCCCACCTCTGATTCCCCACTTCTGATTCCCCACCTCTGATTCTCCGCCTCTGATACCCTGCCTCTGATAACTTTTTACTGATTCCCTGCCTCAGATTCCCTGCCTCCGATTCCCTCCCTAAGATTCCCCGCCTCTGATTCCCCGCCTCTGATTCCCCGCCTCTGATTCCCCGCATCTGATTCCCCACCTCTGTCTCTATGCCTCTATTTTGCCTGCACTCTTTCCCCTCCACTCTTTCCGTACCTCTCTTTCCCTCCCTCAATTTCAACAACTCTGTTTGATCTGTTCTGTGTACCTAATTTTCAACACACAAGTTCCAACCACTATGTTTCGCCCATCTCTTTCGCTGCATCTATTTATGCAGCTATGTTTACCCGCTTCTGTTTACCCGCCTGTTTCCCCACATCTCTTTCCCCACCTCTGATTCCACGCCTCTGATTCCCCGCCTCTGATTCCCCGCCTCTGATTCCCCACCTCTGATTCACCGCCTCCCTTTCCGCGCAACTTTCCTGGCCTACGTTTCCCCACATCTCTTTCCCCACCTCTGATTCCACGCCTCAGATTCCCCGCCTCTGATTTAACGGCTCTGATTCCCCGCCTCTGATTCCCCGACTCTGTTTCCCTGCCTCTGATTCCCCACCTATGTTTACCTGCCTCTGTTTACCCGCCTGTTTTCCCGCCTCTAGTTCCCCAACACAGATTCCCTGCCTCAGATTCCCTGCCTCTGATTCCCTGCCTCTGATTAACTGCCTCTGATTCCCTGCATCTGAGTGCCTGCCTCTGATTCCCCGCCTCTGATTCCCCGCCTCTGATTCCCCACCTCTGATTCCCCACTTCTGATTCCCAGCCTCTGATTCCCCGCCTCTGATTCCCCGCCTCTGATTCACCGCCTCTGAATCCCGCCTCTGATTCCCCGCCTCTGATTCCCCACTTCTGATTGCCCGCCTCTGATTCCCTGCCTCTGATTCCCCGCCTCTGATTCCCAACATCTGATTCCCCACTTCTGATTCCCCGCCTCCGATTCCCCGCCTCTGATTCCACGCCTCTGATACCGCGCCTCTGATTCCCCGCATCTGATTCCCTGCATCTGATTCCCCGCCTCAGATTCCCCGCCTCTGATTTAACGGCTCTGATTCCCCGCCTCTGATTCCCCGACTCTGATTCCCTGCCTCTGATTCCCCGCCTCTGATTCCCCACATCTGATTCCCCACTTCTGATTCCCCGCCTCCGATTCCCCGCCTCTGATTCCACGCCTCTGATTCCCCGCCTCTGATTCCCCGCCTCTGATTCCCCGCCTCTGATTCCCCTCCTCTGATATCCCGCCTCTGATTCCCCGCCTCTGATTCCCCGCATCTGATTCCCCGCCTCTGATTCCCCGCCTCTGATTCCCCGCCTCTGATTCCCCGCCTCTGATTCCCCGCCTCTGATTCCCTCTTCTGATTCCCCGCCTATGTTTACCCGCCTCTGATTCCCCGCCTCTGATTCCCCGCCTCTGATTCCCCACCTCTGATTCCCTGCCTCTGATTCCCAGCCTCTGATTCCCCGCGTCTGATTCCCCGCCTCTGATTCCCCGCCTCTGATTCCCTCCTCTGATTCCCCGCCTATGTTTACCCGCCTCTGATTCCCCACCTCTGATTCCCTGCCTCTGATTCCCCGCCTCTGATTCCCCGCCTCTGATTCCCCGCCTCTGATTCCCCACTTCTGATTGCCTGCCTCTGTTTCCCTGCCTCTGATTCCCCGCCTCTGATTCCCCACATCTGATTCCCCACTTCTGATTCCCCGCCCCTGATTCCCCGCCTCTGATTCCACGCCTCTGATTCCCCGCCTCTGATTCCCCGCCTCTGATTCCCCGCCTCTCATTTTCCTCCTCTGATACCCCGCCTCTGATTCCCCGCCTCTGATTCCCCGCATCTGATTCCCCGCCTCTGATTCCCCGCCTCTAATTCCCCGCCTCTGATTCCCCGCCTCTGATTCCCCGCCTCTGATTCCCTCCTCTGATTCCCCGCCTATGTTTACCCACCTCTGATTCCCCGCCTCTGATTACCTGCCTCTGATTCCCCGCCTCTGATTCCCCGCGTCTGATTCCCCACCTCTGATTCACTGCCTCCCTTTACGCTCAACTTTCCTGGCCTACGTTTCCCCACATATCTTTCCCCGCCTCTGATACCCCTCCTCTGATTCCCCGCCTCTGATACCCTGCCTCTGATAACTTTTTACTGATTCCCTGCCTCAGATTCCCAGCCTCAAATTCCCTGCATCAGATTCCCTTCATCTGATTCCCTGCCTCTGATTCCCCGCCTCTGATTCCCAGCCTCTGATTCCCCACCTCTGTCTCTACGCCTCTCTTTTGCCTGCACTCTTTCCCCTCCCCTCTTTCCGTGCCTCTCTTTCCCTCCCTCAATTTCAACAACTCTGTTTGATCTGTTCTGTGTACCTCATTTTCAACATACAAGTTCCAACCACTATGTTTCGCCCATCTCTTTCGCCGCCTCTATTTATCCACCTATGTTTACCCGCTTCTGTTTACCCACCTGTTTCCCCACATCTCTTTCCCCACCTCTGATTCCACGCCTCTGATTTCCCGCCTCTCATTCCCCGCCTCTCATTCCCGCCTCTGATACCGCGCCTCTGATTCCCCGCATCTGATTCCCTGCATCTGATTCCCCGCCTCAGATTCCCCGCCTCTGATTTCCCGGCTCTGATTCCCCGCCTCTGATTCCCCTCCTCTGATACCCCGCCTCTGATTCCCCACTTCTGATTCCCCGCCTCTGATTCCCCACCTCTGATTCCCCTCCTCTGATACCCCGCCTCTGATTCCCCGCCTCTGATTCCCCACATCTGATTCCCCGCCTCTGATTCCCCGCCTCTGATTCCCCGCCTCTGATTCCCCGCCTCTGATTCCCCGCCTCTGATTCCCTCCTCTGATTCCCCGTCTATGTTTACCCGCCTCTGATTCCCCACCTCTGATTCCCTCCTCTGATTCCCCGCCTATGTTTACCCGCCTCTGATTCCCCGCCTCTGATTCCCTGCCTCTGATTCCCCGCCTCTGATTCCCCGCGTCTGATTCCCCACCTCTGATTCACTGCCTCCCTTTCCGCTCAACTTTCCTGGCCTACGTTTCCCCACATATCTTTCCCCACCTCTGATACCCCGCCTCTGATTCCCCGCCTCTGATTCCCCGCCTCTGATGACCCGCATCTGATACCCCGCCTCTGATTCCCCTCCTCTTATACCCTGCCTCTGATAACTTTTTACTGATTCCCTGCCTCAGATTCCCTGCCTCCGATTCCCTGCCTCAGATTCCCAGCCTCAAATTCCCTACATCAGATTCCCTTCATCTGATTCCCTGCCTCTGATTCCCCGCCTCTGATTCCCAGCCTCTGATTCCCCACCTCTGTCTCTACGCCTCTCTTTTGCCTGCACTCTTTCCCCTCCACTCTTTCCGTGCCTCTCTTTCCCTCCCTCAATTTCAACAACTCTGTTTGATCTGTTCTGTGTACCTCATTTTCAACATACAAGTTCCAACCACTATGTTTCGCCCATCTCTTTCGCCGCCTCTATTTATGCACCTATGTTTACCCGCTTCTGTTTACCCGCCTGTTTCCCCACATCTCTTTCCCCACCTCTGATTCCACGCCTCTGATTCCCCGCCTCTCATTCCCCGCCTCTGATTCCCAGCCTCTGATTCACCGCCTCCCTTTCCACGCAACTTTCCTGGCGTACGTTTCCCCACATCTCTTTCCCCACCTCTGATTCCACGCCTCTGATTCGCCGCCTCTGATTGCACGCCTCTGATTCCCTGCCTCTAATTCCCCGCCTCTGATTCCCCGCCTCTGATTCCCCGCCTCTGATTCCCTGCCTCTGATTCACCGCCTCCCTTTCCACGCAACCTTCCTGGCCTACGTTTCCCCACATCTCTTTCCCCTCCTCTGATTCCACGCCTCTGATTCGCCGCCTCTGATTGCCCGCCTCTGATTCCCTGCCTCTGATTCCCCGCCTCTGATTCCCCGCCTCTGATTCCCCGCCTCTGATTCCCCGCCTCTGATTCCCCGCCTCTGATTCCCTGCCTCTGATTCCCCGCCTCTGATTCCCTGCCTCTATTTCCGTGCCTCTTTCTCTGCAACTCGTTTCCCACATCTCATTTCCCCCTTCTGATAACCCGCATAAGATTCCCTGCCACAGATTCCCTGCCTCAGATTCCCTGCCTCAGATTCCCTGCATCAGATTCCCTTCATCTGATTCCCTGCCTCTGATTCCCCGCCTCTGAATCCCCACCTCTGAGTCCCTGCCTCAGATTCCCTGCCTCTGATTCTCTGCCTCTGATTCCCTGCCTCTGATTCCCTGCATCTGATTGCCCGCCTCTGATTCTCCGCCTCTGACTCCCCGCCTCTGATTGCCTGCCTCTGATAACCTGCCTCTGATTCCCTGCCTCTGAGTCCCCACTTCTTATTCCCCGCGTCCGATTCCGCACCCATGTTTCACCGCCTCGGTTGCTCTGCTTCTGATTTCCCGGCTCAGGTTCACCGGCTCTGATTCCGCACCTCTGATTCCACGCCTCTCTTTCTGTGTCTCTGATTCCCCGCCTCTGATCCCACACCTCTGAATACCAACATCTGATACCCTGCCTCTCTTTCCCTGCCTCTATTTCCGTGCCTCTTACTCTGCATCTCGTTTCCCACATCTCATTTCCCCCTTCTGATAACCCGCATCAGATTCCCTGCCACAGATTCCCTGCCTCAGATTCCCTGCCTCAGATTCCCTGCATCAGATTCCCTTCATCCGATTCCCTGCCTCTGATTCCCCACCTCTGATTCCCTGCCTCTGATTCCCCGCCTCTGTTTACCCGCCTGTTCCCCGCCACTGATTCACCACCTCATATTCGCCGCCTCAGATTCCCTGCCTCTGATTCCCTGCCTCTGATTCCCTGCATCTGATTGGCCGCCTCTGATTCCCTGCCTCTGATTCCCCGCCTCTGATTCCCCGCCTCTGATTCCCCGCCTCTGATTTCCCACCTCTGATTCCCCACTTCAGATTCCCCGCCTCTGATTCCCCGCCTCTGATTCCACGCCTCTGATTCCCCGCCTCTGATTCCCCGCCTCAGATTCCCCGCCTTTGATACCCCACCTCTGATTCCCCGCCTCTGATTCCCTGCATCTGATTCCCCACCTCAGATTCCCCGCCTCTGATTCCCCGCCTCTGATTCCCCGCCTCTGATTCCCCGCCTCTGATTCCCCGCCTCTGATTCCCCGCCTATGTTTACCCGCCTCTGTTTACCCGCCTGTTTTCCCGCCTCTGATTCCCCACCTCAGATTCCCTGCCTCAGATTCCATGCCTCTGATTCCCTGCCTCTGATTCCCTGCCTCTGATTCCCCACCTCTGCTTCCCCACTTCTGATTCCCCGTCTCTGATTCCCCGCCTCTGATTCCCCGCCTCTGATTCAACGCCTCTGATTCCCCGCATCTGATTCCCCGCCTCTGATTCCCCACCTCTGATTGCCCGCCTCTGATTCCCTGCATCTGATTTCCCGCCTCTGATTCCCCACCTCTGATTCCCCACTTCTGATTCCCCGCCTCTGATTCCCCGCCTCTGATTCCACGCCTCTGATTCCCCGCCTCTGATTCCCCGCCTCTGATTCCCCGCTCTGATTCCCCTCCTCAGATACCCCACCTCTGATTGCCCGCCTCTGATTCCCCGCATCTGATTCACCGCCTCTGATTCCCCGCCTCTGAATCCACGCCTCTGATTCCGCACCTCTGATTCCCCGCCTCTGATTCCCCGCCTCTTATTCCCCGTCTATGTTTACCCGCCTCTGTTTACCCGCCTGTTTCCTCGCCTCTGATTCCCCACCTCAGATTCCGTGCCTCAGATTCCCTGCTTCTGATTCCCTGCCTCTGATTCCCTGCCTCCCTTTCCGCTCAACTTTCCTGGCCTACGTTTCCCCACATATCTTTCCCCGCCTCTGATACCCCAGCTCTGATTCCCCGCCTCTGATTCCCCGCCTCTGATGATGCGCATCTGATACCCCGCCTCTGATTCCCCGCCTCTGATACCCTGCCTCTGATAACTTTTAACTGATTCCCTGCCTCAGATTCCCTGCATCCGATTCCCTGCCTCAGATTCCCTGCATCAGATTCCCTTCATCTGATTCCCTGCCTCTGATTCCCCACCTCTGCTTCCCCACTTCTGATTCCCCGTCTCTGATTCCCCGCCTCTGATTCCCCGCCTCTGATTCAACGCCTCTGATTCCCCGCATCTGATTCCCTGCCTCTGATTCCCCACCTCTGATTGCCCGCCTCTGATTCCCTGCCTCTGATTTCCTGCCTCTGATTCCCCACCTCTGATTCCCCACTTCTGATTCCCCGCCTCTGATTCCCCGCCTCTGATTCCACGCCTCTGATTCCCCGCCTCTGATTCCCCGCCTCTGATTCCCCGCCTCTGATTCCCCTCCTCAGATACCCCGTCTCTGATTCACTGCCTCTGATTTCCCGCCTCTGATTCAACGCCTCTGATTCCCCGCATCTGATTCCCCGCCTCTGATTCCCCACCTCTGATTGCCCGCCTCTGATTCCCTGCCTCTGATTTCCCGCCTCTGATTCCCCACCTCTGATTCCCCACTTCTGATTCCCCGCCTCTGATTCCCCGCCTCTGATTCCACGCCTCTGATTCCCCGCCTCTGATTCCCCGCCTCGGATTCCCCGCCTCTGATTCCCCTCCTCAGATACCCCGCCTCTGATTCCCCGCCTCTGATTCCCCGCCTCTGAATCCCCGCCTCTGATTCCCCACCTCTGATTCCCCGCCTCTGATTCCCCGCCTCTTATTCCCCGTCTATGTTTATCCACCTCTGTTTACCCGCCTGTTTCCCCGCCTCTGATTCCCCAGCTCAGATTCCCTGCCTCAGATTCCCTGCTTCTGATTCCCTGCCTCTGATTCCCTGCCTCCCTTTCCGCTCAACTTTCCTGGCCTACGTTTCCCCACATATCTTTCCCCGCCTCTGATACCCCACCTCTGATTCCCCGCCTCTGATTCCCCGCCTCTGATGATGCGCATCTGATACCCCGCCTCTGATTCCCCGCCTCTGATACCCTGCCTCTGATAACTTTTTACTGATTCCCTGCCTCAGATTCCCTGCATCCGATTCCCTTCCTCAGATTCCCTGCATCAGATTCCCTTCATCTGATTCCCTGCCTCTCATTCCCCGCCTCTGATTCCCCGCTACTGATCCCCACCTCTGTCTCTACGCCTCTCTTTTGCCTGCACTCTTTCCCCTCCACTCTTTCCGTGCCTCTCTTTCCCTCCCTCAATTTCAACAACTCTGTTTGAGCTGTTCTGTGTACCTCATTTTCAACATACAAGTTCCAACCACTATGTTTCGCCCATCTCTTTCGCCGCCTCTATTTATGCACCTATGTTTACCCGCTTCTGTTTACCCGCCTGTTTCCCCACATCTCTTTCCCCACCTCTGATTCCACGCCTCTGATTCCCCGCCTCTCATTCCCCGCCTCTGATTCCCTGCCTCTGATTCACCGCATCCCTTTCCGCGCTACTTTCCTGGCCTACGTTTCCCCACATCTCTTTCCCCACCTCTGATTCCACGCCTCTGATTCGCCGCATCTGATTGCCCGCCTCTGATTCCCTGCCTCTGATTCCCTGCCTCTGATTCCCCACCTCTGATTCCCCTCTCTGATTCCCCGCCTCTGAGTCCCCGCCTCTGATTCCCCACCTCTGATTCCCCGCCTCTGATTCCCTGCCTCTCTTTCCCTGCCTCTATTTCCGTGCCTCTTTCTCTGCATCTAGTTTCCCACATCTCATTTCCCCCTTCTGATAACCCGCATCAGATTCCCTGCCACAGATTCCCTGCCTCAGATTCCCTGCCTCAGATTCCCTGCATCAGATTCCCTTCATCTGATTCCCTGCCTCTGATTCCCCGCCTCTGATTCCCCACCTCTGATTCCCTGCCTCAGATTCCCTGCCTCTGATTCCCTGCCTCTGATTCCCTGCCTCTGATTTCCTGCATCTGATTGCCCGCCTCTGATTCTCCGCCTCTGATTCCCCGCCTCTGATTCCCCGCCTCTGATTCCCCGCCTCTGATTCCCGCCTATGATTCCCCGCCTCTGATTCCCTGCCTCTGATAACCTGCCTCTGATTCCCTGCCTCTGATTCCCTGCCTCTGAGTCCCCACCTCTGATTCCCCGAGTCCGATTCCGCACCCATGTTTGACCGCCTCTGTTGCTCTGCTTCTGTTTTCCCGGCTCAGATTCACCGGCTCTGATTCCGCACCTCTGATTCCACGCCTCTCTTTCTGTGTCTCTGATTCCCCACCTCCGATTCCACGCCTCTGATTTCCCGCCTCTGATACCCTGCCTCTCTTTCCTCCCTCTATTTCCGTGCCTCTTTCTCTGCATCTCGTATCCCATATCTCATTTCCCCCTTCTGATAACCCGCATCAGATTCCCTGCCACAGATTCCCTGCCTCAGATACCCTGCCTCAGATTCCCTGCATCAGATTCCCTTCATCTGATTCCCTGCCTCTGATTCCCCACGGCTGATTCCCTGCCTCTGATTCCCCGCCTCTGTTTACCCGCCTGTTTCCCCCCCTCTGATTCAAGACCTCATATTCGCCGCCTCAGGTTCCCTGCCTCTGATTCCCTGCCTCTGATTCCCTGCCTCAGATTCCCTGCATCTGATTGCCCGCCTCTGAATCCCTGCCTCTGATTCCCCGCCTCTGATTCCCTGCCTCTGATTCCCCGCCTCAGATCCACCACCTCTGATTCCCCACTTCTGATTCCCCGCCTCTGATTCCCTGTCTCTGATTCCACGCCTCTGATTCCCCGCATCTGATTCCGCGCCTCTGATTCCCCGCCTCTGATACCCCGCCTCTGATTCCCCGCCTCTGTTTCCCTGCATCTGATTCCCTGCCTCAGATTCCCTGCCTCTGATTCCCCGACTCTGATTCCCCGCCTCTGATTCCCCACATATGTTTACCCGCCTCTGTTTACCCGCCTGTTTTCCCGCCTCTGATTGCCCACCTCAGATTCCCTGCCTCAGATTCCCTGCCTCAGATTCCCTGCCTCTGATTCCCTGCCTCTGATTCCCTGCCTCTGATTCCCTGCATCTGATTGCCCGCCTCTGATTCTCCGCCTCTGACTCCCCGCCTCTGATTCCCCGCCTCTGATTCCCCGCCTCTGATTCCTCGCCTCTTATTCGCCGCCTCTGATTCCCTGCCTCTGATAACCTGCCTCTGATTCCCTGCCTCTGAGTCCCCACTTCTTATTCCCCGCGTCCGATTCCGCACCCATGTTTCACCGCCTCTGTTGCTCTGCTTCTGATTTCCCGGCTCAGATTCACCGGCTCTGATTCCGCACCTCTGATTCCACGCCTCTCTTTCTGTGTCTCTGATTCCCCGCCTCTGATTCCACGCCTCTGATTACCCGCCTCTGATACCCTGCCTCTGAGTCCCCACCTTTGATTCCCCGCATCCGATTCCGCACCCATGTTTCAACGCCTCTGTTGCTCTGCTTCTGATTTCCCGGCTCAGATTCACCGGCTCTGATTCCGCACCTCTGATTCCACGCCTCTCTTTCTGTGTCTCTGATTCCCCGCCTCTGATTCCACGCCTCTGAATACCAACATCTGATACCCTGCCTCTCTTTCCCTGCCTCTATTTCCGTGCCTCTTACTCTGCATCTCGTTTCCCACATCTCATTTCCCCCTTCTGATAACCCGCATCAGATTCCCTGCCACAGATTCCCTGCCTCAGATTCCCTGCCTCAGATTCCCTGCATCAGATTCCCTTCATCCGATTCCCTGCCTCTGATTCCCCGCCTCTGATTCCCTGCCTCTGATTCCCCGCCTCTGTTTACCCGCCTGTTCCCCGCCACTGATTCACCACCTCATATTCGCCGCCTCAGATTCCCTGCCTCTGATTCCCTGCCTCTGATTCCCTGCATCTGATTGGCCGCCTCTTATTCCCTGCCTCTGATTCCCCGCCTCTGATTCCCCACATCTGATTCCCCGCCTCTGATTCCCCGCCTCTGATTCCCCGCCTCTGATTCCCCGCCTCTGATTCCCCGCCTCTGATTCCCTCCTCTGATTCCCCGTCTATGTTTACCCGCCTCTGATTCCCCACCTCTGATTCCCTCCTCTGATTCCCCGCCTATGTTTACCCGCCTCTGATTCCCCGCCTCTGATTCCCTGCCTCTGATTCCCCGCCTCTGATTCCCCGCGTCTGATTCCCCACCTCTGATTCACTGCCTCCCTTTCCGCTCAACTTTCCTGGCCTACGTTTCCCCACATATCTTTCCCCACCTCTGATACCCCGCCTCTGATTCCCCGCCTCTGATTCCCCGCCTCTGATGACCCGCATCCGATACCCCGCCTCTGATTCCCCTCCTCTTATACCCTGCCTCTGATAACTTTTTACTGATTCCCTGCCTCAGATTCCCTGCCTCCGATTCCCTGCCTCAGATTCCCAGCCTCAAATTCCCTACATCAGATTCCCTTCATCTGATTCCCTGCCTCTGATTCCCCGCCTCTGATTCCCAGCCTCTGATTCCCCACCTCTGTCTCTACGCCTCTCTTTTGCCTGCACTCTTTCCCCTCCACTCTTTCCGTGCCTCTCTTTCCCTCCCTCAATTTCAACAACTCTGTTTGATCTGTTCTGTGTACCTCATTTTCAACATACAAGTTCCAACCACTATGTTTCGCCCATCTCTTTCGCCGCCTCTATTTATGCACCTATGTTTACCCGCTTCTGTTTACCCGCCTGTTTCCCCACATCTCTTTCCCCACCTCTGATTCCACGCCTCTGATTCCCCGCCTCTCATTCCCCGCCTCTGATTCCCAGCCTCTGATTCACCGCCTCCCTTTCCACGCAACTTTCCTGGCGTACGTTTCCCCACATCTCTTTCCCCACCTCTGATTCCACGCCTCTGATTCGCCGCCTCTGATTGCACGCCTCTGATTCCCTGCCTCTAATTCCCCGCCTCTGATTCCCCGCCTCTGATTCCCCGCCTCTGATTCCCTGCCTCTGATTCACCGCCTCCCTTTCCACGCAACCTTCCTGGCCTACGTTTCCCCACATCTCTTTCCCCTCCTCTGATTCCACGCCTCTGATTCGCCGCCTCTGATTGCCCGCCTCTGATTCCCTGCCTCTGATTCCCCGCCTCTGATTCCCCGCCTCTGATTCCCCGCCTCTGATTCCCCGCCTCTGATTCCCCGCCTCTGATTCCCTGCCTCTGATTCCCCGCCTCTGATTCCCTGCCTCTATTTCCGTGCCTCTTTCTCTGCAACTCGTTTCCCACATCTCATTTCCCCCTTCTGATAACCCGCATAAGATTCCCTGCCACAGATTCCCTGCCTCAGATTCCCTGCCTCAGATTCCCTGCATCAGATTCCCTTCATCTGATTCCCTGCCTCTGATTCCCCGCCTCTGAATCCCCACCTCTGAGTCCCTGCCTCAGATTCCCTGCCTCTGATTCTCTGCCTCTGATTCCCTGCCTCTGATTCCCTGCATCTGATTGCCCGCCTCTGATTCTCCGCCTCTGACTCCCCGCCTCTGATTGCCTGCCTCTGATAACCTGCCTCTGATTCCCTGCCTCTGAGTCCCCACTTCTTATTCCCCGCGTCCGATTCCGCACCCATGTTTCACCGCCTCGGTTGCTCTGCTTCTGATTTCCCGGCTCAGGTTCACCGGCTCTGATTCCGCACCTCTGATTCCACGCCTCTCTTTCTGTGTCTCTGATTCCCCGCCTCTGATCCCACACCTCTGAATACCAACATCTGATACCCTGCCTCTCTTTCCCTGCCTCTATTTCCGTGCCTCTTACTCTGCATCTCGTTTCCCACATCTCATTTCCCCCTTCTGATAACCCGCATCAGATTCCCTGCCACAGATTCCCTGCCTCAGATTCCCTGCCTCAGATTCCCTGCATCAGATTCCCTTCATCCGATTCCCTGCCTCTGATTCCCCACCTCGGATTCCCTGCCTCTGATTCCCCGCCTCTGTTTACCCGCCTGTTCCCCGCCACTGATTCACCACCTCATATTCGCCGCCTCAGATTCCCTGCCTCTGATTCCCTGCCTCTGATTCCCTGCATCTGATTGGCCGCCTCTGATTCCCTGCCTCTGATTCCCCGCCTCTGATTCCCCGCCTCTGATTCCCCGCCTCTGATTTCCCACCTCTGATTCCCCACTTCAGATTCCCCGCCTCTGATTCCCCGCCTCTGATTCCACGCCTCTGATTCCCCGCCTCTGATTCCCCGCCTCAGATTCCCCGCCTTTGATACCCCACCTCTGATTCCCCGCCTCTGATTCCCTGCATCTGATTCCCCACCTCAGATTCCCCGCCTCTGATTCCCCGCCTCTGATTCCCCGCCTCTGATTCCCCGCCTCTGATTCCCCGCCTCTGATTCCCCGCCTATGTTTACCCGCCTCTGTTTACCCGCCTGATTTCCCGCCTCTGATTCCCCACCTCAGATTCCCTGCCTCAGATTCCATGCCTCTGATTCCCTGCCTCTGATTCCCTGCCTCTGATTCCCCACCTCTGCTTCCCCACTTCTGATTCCCCGTCTCTGATTCCCCGCCTCTGATTCCCCGCCTCTGATTCAACGCCTCTGATTCCCCGCATCTGATTCCCCGCCTCTGATTCCCCACCTCTGATTGCCCGCCTCTGATTCCCTGCATCTGATTTCCCGCCTCTGATTCCCCACCTCTGATTCCCCACTTCTGATTCCCCGCCTCTGATTCCCCGCCTCTGATTCCACGCCTCTGATTCCCCGCCTCTGATTCCCCGCCTCTGATTCCCCGCTCTGATTCCCCTCCTCAGATACCCCACCTCTGATTGCCCGCCTCTGATTCCCCGCATCTGATTCACCGCCTCTGATTCCCCGCCTCTGAATCCATGCCTCTGATTCCGCACCTCTGATTCCCCGCCTCTGATTCCCCGCCTCTTATTCCCCGTCTATGTTTACCCGCCTCTGTTTACCCGCCTGTTTCCTCGCCTCTGATTCCCCACCTCAGATTCCGTGCCTCAGATTCCCTGCTTCTGATTCCCTGCCTCTGATTCCCTGCCTCCCTTTCCGCTCAACTTTCCTGGCCTACGTTTCCCCACATATCTTTCCCCGCCTCTGATACCCCAGCTCTGATTCCCCGCCTCTGATTCCCCGCCTCTGATGATGCGCATCTGATACCCCGCCTCTGATTCCCCGCCTCTGATACCCTGCCTCTGATAACTTTTAACTGATTCCCTGCCTCAGATTCCCTGCATCCGATTCCCTGCCTCAGATTCCCTGCATCAGATTCCCTTCATCTGATTCCCTGCCTCTGATTCCCCACCTCTGCTTCCCCACTTCTGATTCCCCGTCTCTGATTCCCCGCCTCTGATTCCCCGCCTCTGATTCAACGCCTCTGATTCCCCGCATCTGATTCCCTGCCTCTGATTCCCCACCTCTGATTGCCCGCCTCTGATTCCCTGCCTCTGATTTCCTGCCTCTGATTCCCCACCTCTGATTCCCCACTTCTGATTCCCCGCCTCTGATTCCCCGCCTCTGATTCCACGCCTCTGATTCCCCGCCTCTGATTCCCCGCCTCTGATTCCCCGCCTCTGATTCCCCTCCTCAGATACCCCGTCTCTGATTCACTGCCTCTGATTTCCCGCCTCTGATTCAACGCCTCTGATTCCCCGCATCTGATTCCCCGCCTCTGATTCCCCACCTCTGATTGCCCGCCTCTGATTCCCTGCCTCTGATTTCCCGCCTCTGATTCCCCACCTCTGATTCCCCACTTCTGATTCCCCGCCTCTGATTCCCCGCCTCTGATTCCACGCCTCTGATTCCCCGCCTCTGATTCCCCGCCTCGGATTCCCCGCCTCTGATTCCCCTCCTCAGATACCCCGCCTCTGATTCCCCGCCTCTGATTCCCCGCCTCTGAATCCCCGCCTCTGATTCCCCACCTCTGATTCCCCGCCTCTGATTCCCCGCCTCTTATTCCCCGTCTATGTTTATCCACCTCTGTTTACCCGCCTGTTTCCCCGCCTCTGATTCCCCAGCTCAGATTCCCTGCCTCAGATTCCCTGCTTCTGATTCCCTGCCTCTGATTCCCTGCCTCCCTTTCCGCTCAACTTTCCTGGCCTACGTTTCCCCACATATCTTTCCCCGCCTCTGATACCCCACCTCTGATTCCCCACCTCTGATTCCCCGCCTCTGATGATGCGCATCTGATACCCCGCCTCTGATTCCCCGCCTCTGATACCCTGCCTCTGATAACTTTTTACTGATTCCCTGCCTCAGATTCCCTGCATCCGATTCCCTTCCTCAGATTCCCTGCATCAGATTCCCTTCATCTGATTCCCTGCCTCTCATTCCCCGCCTCTGATTCCCCGCTACTGATCCCCACCTCTGTCTCTACGCCTCTCTTTTGCCTGCACTCTTTCCCCTCCACTCTTTCCGTGCCTCTCTTTCCCTCCCTCAATTTCAACAACTCTGTTTGATCTGTTCTGTGTACCTCATTTTCAACATACAAGTTCCAACCACTATGTTTCGCCCATCTCTTTCGCCGCCTCTATTTATGCACCTATGTTTACCCGCTTCTGTTTACCCGCCTGTTTCCCCACATCTCTTTCCCCACCTCTGATTCCACGCCTCTGATTCCCCGCCTCTCATTCCCCGCCTCTGATTCCCTGCCTCTGATTCACCGCATCCCTTTCCGCGCTACTTTCCTGGCCTACGTTTCCCCACATCTCTTTCCCCACCTCTGATTCCACGCCTCTGATTCGCCGCATCTGATTGCCCGCCTCTGATTCCCTGCCTCTGATTCCCTGCCTCTGATTCCCCACCTCTGATTCCCCTCTCTGATTCCCCGCCTCTGAGTCCCCGCCTCTGATTCCCCACCTCTGATTCCCCGCCTCTGATTCCCTGCCTCTCTTTCCCTGCCTCTATTTCCGTGCCTCTTTCTCTGCATCTAGTTTCCCACATCTCATTTCCCCCTTCTGATAACCCGCATCAGATTCCCTGCCACAGATTCCCTGCCTCAGATTCCCTGCCTCAGATTCCCTGCATCAGATTCCCTTCATCTGATTCCCTGCCTCTGATTCCCCGCCTCTGATTCCCTGCCTCTGATTCCCTGCATCTGATTGCCCGCCTCTGATTCTCCGCCTCTGACTCCCCGCCTCTGATTGCCTGCCTCTGATAACCTGCCTCTGATTCCCTGCCTCTGAGTCCCCACTTCTTATTCCCCGCGTCCGATTCCGCACCCATGTTTCACCGCCTCGGTTGCTCTGCTTCTGATTTCCCGGCTCAGGTTCACCGGCTCTGATTCCGCACCTCTGATTCCACGCCTCTCTTTCTGTGTCTCTGATTCCCCGCCTCTGATCCCACACCTCTGAATACCAACATCTGATACCCTGCCTCTCTTTCCCTGCCTCTATTTCCGTGCCTCTTACTCTGCATCTCGTTTCCCACATCTCATTTCCCCCTTCTGATAACCCGCATCAGATTCCCTGCCACAGATTCCCTGCCTCAGATTCCCTGCCTCAGATTCCCTGCATCAGATTCCCTTCATCCGATTCCCTGCCTCTGATTCCCCACCTCGGATTCCCTGCCTCTGATTCCCCGCCTCTGTTTACCCGCCTGTTCCCCGCCACTGATTCACCACCTCATATTCGCCGCCTCAGATTCCCTGCCTCTGATTCCCTGCCTCTGATTCCCTGCATCTGATTGGCCGCCTCTGATTCCCTGCCTCTGATTCCCCGCCTCTGATTCCCCGCCTCTGATTCCCCGCCTCTGATTTCCCACCTCTGATTCCCCACTTCAGATTCCCCGCCTCTGATTCCCCGCCTCTGATTCCACGCCTCTGATTCCCCGCCTCTGATTCCCCGCCTCAGATTCCCCGCCTTTGATACCCCACCTCTGATTCCCCGCCTCTGATTCCCTGCATCTGATTCCCCACCTCAGATTCCCCGCCTCTGATTCCCCGCCTCTGATTCCCCGCCTCTGATTCCCCGCCTCTGATTCCCCGCCTCTGATTCCCCGCCTATGTTTACCCGCCTCTGTTTACCCGCCTGATTTCCCGCCTCTGATTCCCCACCTCAGATTCCCTGCCTCAGATTCCATGCCTCTGATTCCCTGCCTCTGATTCCCTGCCTCTGATTCCCCACCTCTGCTTCCCCACTTCTGATTCCCCGTCTCTGATTCCCCGCCTCTGATTCCCCGCCTCTGATTCAACGCCTCTGATTCCCCGCATCTGATTCCCCGCCTCTGATTCCCCACCTCTGATTGCCCGCCTCTGATTCCCTGCATCTGATTTCCCGCCTCTGATTCCCCACCTCTGATTCCCCACTTCTGATTCCCCGCCTCTGATTCCCCGCCTCTGATTCCACGCCTCTGATTCCCCGCCTCTGATTCCCCGCCTCTGATTCCCCGCTCTGATTCCCCTCCTCAGATACCCCACCTCTGATTGCCCGCCTCTGATTCCCCGCATCTGATTCACCGCCTCTGATTCCCCGCCTCTGAATCCATGCCTCTGATTCCGCACCTCTGATTCCCCGCCTCTGATTCCCCGCCTCTTATTCCCCGTCTATGTTTACCCGCCTCTGTTTACCCGCCTGTTTCCTCGCCTCTGATTCCCCACCTCAGATTCCGTGCCTCAGATTCCCTGCTTCTGATTCCCTGCCTCTGATTCCCTGCCTCCCTTTCCGCTCAACTTTCCTGGCCTACGTTTCCCCACATATCTTTCCCCGCCTCTGATACCCCAGCTCTGATTCCCCGCCTCTGATTCCCCGCCTCTGATGATGCGCATCTGATACCCCGCCTCTGATTCCCCGCCTCTGATACCCTGCCTCTGATAACTTTTAACTGATTCCCTGCCTCAGATTCCCTGCATCCGATTCCCTGCCTCAGATTCCCTGCATCAGATTCCCTTCATCTGATTCCCTGCCTCTGATTCCCCACCTCTGCTTCCCCACTTCTGATTCCCCGTCTCTGATTCCCCGCCTCTGATTCCCCGCCTCTGATTCAACGCCTCTGATTCCCCGCATCTGATTCCCTGCCTCTGATTCCCCACCTCTGATTGCCCGCCTCTGATTCCCTGCCTCTGATTTCCTGCCTCTGATTCCCCACCTCTGATTCCCCACTTCTGATTCCCCGCCTCTGATTCCCCGCCTCTGATTCCACGCCTCTGATTCCCCGCCTCTGATTCCCCGCCTCTGATTCCCCGCCTCTGATTCCCCTCCTCAGATACCCCGTCTCTGATTCACTGCCTCTGATTTCCCGCCTCTGATTCAACGCCTCTGATTCCCCGCATCTGATTCCCCGCCTCTGATTCCCCACCTCTGATTGCCCGCCTCTGATTCCCTGCCTCTGATTTCCCGCCTCTGATTCCCCACCTCTGATTCCCCACTTCTGATTCCCCGCCTCTGATTCCCCGCCTCTGATTCCACGCCTCTGATTCCCCGCCTCTGATTCCCCGCCTCGGATTCCCCGCCTCTGATTCCCCTCCTCAGATACCCCGCCTCTGATTCCCCGCCTCTGATTCCCCGCCTCTGAATCCCCGCCTCTGATTCCCCACCTCTGATTCCCCGCCTCTGATTCCCCGCCTCTTATTCCCCGTCTATGTTTATCCACCTCTGTTTACCCGCCTGTTTCCCCGCCTCTGATTCCCCAGCTCAGATTCCCTGCCTCAGATTCCCTGCTTCTGATTCCCTGCCTCTGATTCCCTGCCTCCCTTTCCGCTCAACTTTCCTGGCCTACGTTTCCCCACATATCTTTCCCCGCCTCTGATACCCCACCTCTGATTCCCCGCCTCTGATTCCCCGCCTCTGATGATGCGCATCTGATACCCCGCCTCTGATTCCCCGCCTCTGATACCCTGCCTCTGATAACTTTTTACTGATTCCCTGCCTCAGATTCCCTGCATCCGATTCCCTTCCTCAGATTCCCTGCATCAGATTCCCTTCATCTGATTCCCTGCCTCTCATTCCCCGCCTCTGATTCCCCGCTACTGATCCCCACCTCTGTCTCTACGCCTCTCTTTTGCCTGCACTCTTTCCCCTCCACTCTTTCCGTGCCTCTCTTTCCCTCCCTCAATTTCAACAACTCTGTTTGATCTGTTCTGTGTACCTCATTTTCAACATACAAGTTCCAACCACTATGTTTCGCCCATCTCTTTCGCCGCCTCTATTTATGCACCTATGTTTACCCGCTTCTGTTTACCCGCCTGTTTCCCCACATCTCTTTCCCCACCTCTGATTCCACGCCTCTGATTCCCCGCCTCTCATTCCCCGCCTCTGATTCCCTGCCTCTGATTCACCGCATCCCTTTCCGCGCTACTTTCCTGGCCTACGTTTCCCCACATCTCTTTCCCCACCTCTGATTCCACGCCTCTGATTCGCCGCATCTGATTGCCCGCCTCTGATTCCCTGCCTCTGATTCCCTGCCTCTGATTCCCCACCTCTGATTCCCCTCTCTGATTCCCCGCCTCTGAGTCCCCGCCTCTGATTCCCCACCTCTGATTCCCCGCCTCTGATTCCCTGCCTCTCTTTCCCTGCCTCTATTTCCGTGCCTCTTTCTCTGCATCTAGTTTCCCACATCTCATTTCCCCCTTCTGATAACCCGCATCAGATTCCCTGCCACAGATTCCCTGCCTCAGATTCCCTGCCTCAGATTCCCTGCATCAGATTCCCTTCATCTGATTCCCTGCCTCTGATTCCCCGCCTCTGATTCCCCACCTCTGATTCCCTGCCTCAGATTCCCTGCCTCTGATTCCCTGCCTCTGATTCCCTGCCTCTGATTTCCTGCATCTGATTGCCCGCCTCTGATTCTCCGCCTCTGATTCCCCGCCTCTGATTCCCCGCCTCTGATTCCCCGCCTCTGATTCCCGCCTATGATTCCCCGCCTCTGATTCCCTGCCTCTGATAACCTGCCTCTGATTCCCTGCCTCTGATTCCCTGCCTCTGAGTCCCCACCTCTGATTCCCCGAGTCCGATTCCGCACCCATGTTTCACCGCCTCTGTTGCTCTGCTTCTGTTTTCCCGGCTCAGATTCACCGGCTCTGATTCCGCACCTCTGATTCCACGCCTCTCTTTCTGTGTCTCTGATTCCCCACCTCCGATTCCACGCCTCTGATTACCCGCCTCTGATACCCTGCCTCTCTTTCCTCCCTCTATTTCCGTGCCTCTTTCTCTGCATCTCGTATCCCATATCTCATTTCCCCCTTCTGATAACCCGCATCAGATTCCCTGCCACAGATTCCCTGCCTCAGATACCCTGCCTCAGATTCCCTGCATCAGATTCCCTTCATCTGATTCCCTGCCTCTGATTCCCCACGGCTGATTCCCTGCCTCTGATTCCCCGCCTCTGTTTACCCGCCTGTTTCCCCCCCTCTGATTCAAGACCTCATATTCGCCGCCTCAGGTTCCCTGCCTCTGATTCCCTGCCTCTGATTCCCTGCCTCAGATTCCCTGCATCTGATTGCCCGCCTCTGAATCCCTGCCTCTGATTCCCCGCCTCTGATTCCCTGCCTCTGATTCCCCGCCTCAGATCCACCACCTCTGATTCCCCACTTCTGATTCCCCGCCTCTGATTCCCTGTCTCTGATTCCACGCATCTGATTCCCCGCATCTGATTCCGCGCCTCTGATTCCCCGCCTCTGATACCCCGCCTCTGATTCCCCGCCTCTGTTTCCCTGCATCTGATTCCCTGCCTCAGATTCCCTGCCTCTGATTCCCCGACTCTGATTCCCCGCCTCTGATTCCCCACATATGTTTACCCGCCTCTGTTTACCCGCCTGTTTTCCCGCCTCTGATTGCCCACCTCAGATTCCCTGCCTCAGATTCCCTGCCTCAGATTCCCTGCCTCTGATTCCCTGCCTCTGATTCCCTGCCTCTGATTCCCTGCATCTGATTGCCCGCCTCTGATTCTCCGCCTCTGACTCCCCGCCTCTGATTCCCCGCCTCTGATTCCCCGCCTCTGATTCCTCGCCTCTTATTCGCCGCCTCTGATTCCCTGCCTCTGATAACCTGCCTCTGATTCCCTGCCTCTGAGTCCCCACTTCTTATTCCCCGCGTCCGATTCCGCACCCATGTTTCACCGCCTCTGTTGCTCTGCTTCTGATTTCCCGGCTCAGATTCACCGGCTCTGATTCCGCACCTCTGATTCCACGCCTCTCTTTCTGTGTCTCTGATTCCCCGCCTCTGATTCCACGCCTCTGATTACCCGCCTCTGATACCCTGCCTCTGAGTCCCCACCTTTGATTCCCCGCATCCGATTCCGCACCCATGTTTCAACGCCTCTGTTGCTCTGCTTCTGATTTCCCGGCTCAGATTCACCGGCTCTGATTCCGCACCTCTGATTCCACGCCTCTCTTTCTGTGTCTCTGATTCCCCGCCTCTGATTCCACGCCTCTGAATACCAACATCTGATACCCTGCCTCTCTTTCCCTGCCTCTATTTCCGTGCCTCTTACTCTGCATCTCGTTTCCCACATCTCATTTCCCCCTTCTGATAACCCGCATCAGATTCCCTGCCACAGATTCCCTGCCTCAGATTCCCTGCCTCAGATTCCCTGCATCAGATTCCCTTCATCCGATTCCCTGCCTCTGATTCCCCGCCTCTGATTCCCTGCCTCTGATTCCCCGCCTCTGTTTACCCGCCTGTTCCCCGCCACTGATTCACCACCTCATATTCGCCGCCTCAGATTCCCTGCCTCTGATTCCCTGCCTCTGATTCCCTGCATCTGATTGGCCGCCTCTTATTCCCTGCCTCTGATTCCCTGCCTCTGATTCCCCGCCTCTGATTCCCCGCCTCTGATTTCCCACCTCTGATTCCCCACTTCAGATTCCCCGTCTCTGATTCCCCGCCTCTGATTCCCCGCCTCTGATTCAACGCCTCTGATTCCCCGCATCTGATTCCCCGCCTCTGATTCCCCACCTCTGATTGCCCGCCTCTGATTCCCTGCATCTGATTTCCCGCCTCTGATTCCCCACCTCTGATTCCCCACTTCTGATTCCCACACTCTGATTCCCCGCCTCTGATTCCACGCCTCTGATTCCCCGCCTCTGATTCCCCGCCTCTGATTCCCCGCCTCTGATTCCCCTCCTCAGATACCCCACCTCTGATTGCCCGCCTCTGATTCCCCGCATCTGATTCCCCGCCTCTGATTCCCCGCCTCTGAATCCACGCCTCTGATTCCGCACCTCTGATTCCCCGCCTCTCATTCCCCGCCTCTTATTCCCCGTCTATGTTTAGCCGCCTCTGTTTACCCGCCTGTTTCCTCGCCTCTGATTCCCCACCTCCGATTCCGTGCCTCAGATTCCCTGCTTCTGATTCCCTGCCTCTGATTCCCTGCCTCCCTTTCCGCTCAACTTTCCTGGCCTACGTTTCCCCACATATCTTTCCCCGCCTCTGATACCCCAGCTCTGATTCCCCGCCTCTGATTCCCCGCCTCTGATGATGCGCATCTGATACCCCGCCTCTGATTCCCCGCCTCTGATACCCTGCCTCTGATAACTTTTAACTGATTCCCTGCCTCAGATTCCCTGCATCCGATTCCCTGCCTCAGATTCCCTGCATCAGATTCCCTTCATCTGATTCCCTGCCTCTGATTCCCCACCTCTGCTTCCCCACTTCTGATTCCCCGTCTCTGATTCCCCGCCTCTGATTCCCCGCCTCTGATTCAACGCCTCTGATTCCCCGCATCTGATTCCCTGCCTCTGATTCCCCACCTCTGATTGCCCACCTCTGATTCCCTGCCTCTGATTTCCTGCCTCTGATTCCCCACCTCTGATTCCCCACTTCTGATTCCCCGCCTCTGATTCCCCGCCTCTGATTCCACGCCTCTGATTCCCCGCCTCTGATTCCCCGCCTCTGATTCCCCGCCTCTGATTCCCCTCCTCAGATACCCCGTCTCTGATTCACTGCCTCTGATTCCCCGCCTCTGATTCAACGCCTCTGATTCCCCGCATCTGATTCCCCGCCTCTGATTCCCCACCTCTGATTGCCCGCCTCTGATTCCCTGCCTCTGATTTCCCGCCTCTGATTCCCCACCTCTGATTCCCCACTTCTGATTCCCCGCCTCTGATTCCCCGCCTCTGATTCCCCGCCTCGGATTCCCCGCCTCTGATTCTCCGCCTCTGATTCCCCGCCTCTGATTCCCCGCCTCTGATTCCCCGCCTCTGATTCCCGCCTATGATTCCCCGCCTCTGATTCCCTGCCTCTGATAACCTGCCTCTGATTCCCTGCCTCTGATTCCCTGCCTCTGAGTCCCCACCTCTGATTCCCCGAGTCCGATTCCGCACCCATGTTTCACCGCCTCTGTTGCTCTGCTTCTGTTTTCCCGGCTCAGATTCACCGGCTCTGATTCCGCACCTCTGATTCCACGCCTCTCTTTCTGTGTCTCTGATTCCCCACCTCCGATTCCACGCCTCTGATTACCCGCCTCTGATACCCTGCCTCTCTTTCCTCCCTCTATTTCCGTGCCTCTTTCTCTGCATCTCGTATCCCATATCTCATTTCCCCCTTCTGATAACCCGCATCAGATTCCCTGCCACAGATTCCCTGCCTCAGATACCCTGCCTCAGATTCCCTGCATCAGATTCCCTTCATCTGATTCCCTGCCTCTGATTCCCCACGGCTGATTCCCTGCCTCTGATTCCCCGCCTCTGTTTACCCGCCTGTTTCCCCCCCTCTGATTCAAGACCTCATATTCGCCGCCTCAGGTTCCCTGCCTCTGATTCCCTGCCTCTGATTCCCTGCCTCAGATTCCCTGCATCTGATTGCCCGCCTCTGAATCCCTGCCTCTGATTCCCCGCCTCTGATTCCCTGCCTCTGATTCCCCGCCTCAGATCCACCACCTCTGATTCCCCACTTCTGATTCCCCGCCTCTGATTCCCTGTCTCTGATTCCACGCATCTGATTCCCCGCATCTGATTCCGCGCCTCTGATTCCCCGCCTCTGATACCCCGCCTCTGATTCCCCGCCTCTGTTTCCCTGCATCTGATTCCCTGCCTCAGATTCCCTGCCTCTGATTCCCCGACTCTGATTCCCCGCCTCTGATTCCCCACATATGTTTACCCGCCTCTGTTTACCCGCCTGTTTTCCCGCCTCTGATTGCCCACCTCAGATTCCCTGCCTCAGATTCCCTGCCTCAGATTCCCTGCCTCTGATTCCCTGCCTCTGATTCCCTGCCTCTGATTCCCTGCATCTGATTGCCCGCCTCTGATTCTCCGCCTCTGACTCCCCGCCTCTGATTCCCCGCCTCTGATTCCCCGCCTCTGATTCCTCGCCTCTTATTCGCCGCCTCTGATTCCCTGCCTCTGATAACCTGCCTCTGATTCCCTGCCTCTGAGTCCCCACTTCTTATTCCCCGCGTCCGATTCCGCACCCATGTTTCACCGCCTCTGTTGCTCTGCTTCTGATTTCCCGGCTCAGATTCACCGGCTCTGATTCCGCACCTCTGATTCCACGCCTCTCTTTCTGTGTCTCTGATTCCCCGCCTCTGATTCCACGCCTCTGATTACCCGCCTCTGATACCCTGCCTCTGAGTCCCCACCTTTGATTCCCCGCATCCGATTCCGCACCCATGTTTCAACGCCTCTGTTGCTCTGCTTCTGATTTCCCGGCTCAGATTCACCGGCTCTGATTCCGCACCTCTGATTCCACGCCTCTCTTTCTGTGTCTCTGATTCCCCGCCTCTGATTCCACGCCTCTGAATACCAACATCTGATACCCTGCCTCTCTTTCCCTGCCTCTATTTCCGTGCCTCTTACTCTGCATCTCGTTTCCCACATCTCATTTCCCCCTTCTGATAACCCGCATCAGATTCCCTGCCACAGATTCCCTGCCTCAGATTCCCTGCCTCAGATTCCCTGCATCAGATTCCCTTCATCCGATTCCCTGCCTCTGATTCCCCGCCTCTGATTCCCTGCCTCTGATTCCCCGCCTCTGTTTACCCGCCTGTTCCCCGCCACTGATTCACCACCTCATATTCGCCGCCTCAGATTCCCTGCCTCTGATTCCCTGCCTCTGATTCCCTGCATCTGATTGGCCGCCTCTTATTCCCTGCCTCTGATTCCCTGCCTCTGATTCCCCGCCTCTGATTCCCCGCCTCTGATTTCCCACCTCTGATTCCCCACTTCAGATTCCCCGTCTCTGATTCCCCGCCTCTGATTCCCCGCCTCTGATTCAACGCCTCTGATTCCCCGCATCTGATTCCCCGCCTCTGATTCCCCACCTCTGATTGCCCGCCTCTGATTCCCTGCATCTGATTTCCCGCCTCTGATTCCCCACCTCTGATTCCCCACTTCTGATTCCCCGCCTCTGATTCCCCGCCTCTGATTCCACGCCTCTGATTCCCCGCCTCTGATTCCCCGCCTCTGATTCCCCGCCTCTGATTCCCCTCCTCAGATACCCCACCTCTGATTGCCCGCCTCTGATTCCCCGCATCTGATTCCCCGCCTCTGATTCCCCGCCTCTGAATCCACGCCTCTGATTCCGCACCTCTGATTCCCCGCCTCTCATTCCCCGCCTCTTATTCCCCGTCTATGTTTACCCGCCTCTGTTTACCCGCCTGTTTCCTCGCCTCTGATTCCCCACCTCCGATTCCGTGCCTCAGATTCCCTGCTTCTGATTCCCTGCCTCTGATTCCCTGCCTCCCTTTCCGCTCAACTTTCCTGGCCTACGTTTCCCCACATATCTTTCCCCGCCTCTGATACCCCAGCTCTGATTCCCCGCCTCTGATTCCCCGCCTCTGATGATGCGCATCTGATACCCCGCCTCTGATTCCCCGCCTCTGATACCCTGCCTCTGATAACTTTTAACTGATTCCCTGCCTCAGATTCCCTGCATCCGATTCCCTGCCTCAGATTCCCTGCATCAGATTCCCTTCATCTGATTCCCTGCCTCTGATTCCCCACCTCTGCTTCCCCACTTCTGATTCCCCGTCTCTGATTCCCCGCCTCTGATTCCCCGCCTCTGATTCAACGCCTCTGATTCCCCGCATCTGATTCCCTGCCTCTGATTCCCCACCTCTGATTGCCCACCTCTGATTCCCTGCCTCTGATTTCCTGCCTCTGATTCCCCACCTCTGATTCCCCACTTCTGATTCCCCGCCTCTGATTCCCCGCCTCTGATTCCACGCCTCTGATTCCCCGCCTCTGATTCCCCGCCTCTGATTCCCCGCCTCTGATTCCCCTCCTCAGATACCCCGTCTCTGATTCACTGCCTCTGATTCCCCGCCTCTGATTCAACGCCTCTGATTCCCCGCATCTGATTCCCCGCCTCTGATTCCCCACCTCTGATTGCCCGCCTCTGATTCCCTGCCTCTGATTTCCCGCCTCTGATTCCCCACCTCTGATTCCCCACTTCTGATTCCCCGCCTCTGATTCCCCGCCTCTGATTCCCCGCCTCGGATTCCCCGCCTCTGATTCCCCTCCTCAGATACCCCGCCTCTGATTCCCCGCCTCTGATTCCCCGCCTCTGAATCCCCGCCTCTGATTCCCCACCTCTGATTCCCCGCCTCTGATTCCCCGCCTCTTATTCCCCGTCTATGTTTATCCACCTCTGTTTACCCGCCTGTTTCCCCGCCTCTGATTCCCCAGCTCAGATTCCCTGCCTCAGATTCCCTGCTTCTGATTCCCTGCCTCTGATTCCCTGCCTCCCTTTCCGCTCAACTTTCCTGGCCTACGTTTCCCCACATATCTTTCCCCGCCTCTGATACCCCACCTCTGATTCCCCGCCTCTGATTCCCCGCCTCTGATGATGCACATCTGATACCCCGCCTCTGATTCCCCGCCTCTGATACCCTGCCTCTGATAACTTTTTACTGATTCCCTGCCTCAGATTCCCTGCATCCGATTCCCTTCCTCAGATTCCCTGCATCAGATTCCCTTCATCTGATTCCCTGCCTCTCATTCCCCGCCTGTGATTCCCCGCTACTGATCCCCACCTCTGTCTCTACGCCTCTCTTTTGCCTGCACTCTTTCCCCTCCACTCTTTCCGTGCCTCTCTTTCCCTCCCTCAATTTCAACAACTCTGTTTGATCTGTTCTGTGTACCTCCTTTTCAACATACAAGTTCCAACCACTATGTTTCGCCCATCTCTTTCGCCGCCTCTATTTATGCACCTATGTTTACCCGCTTCTGTTTACCCGCCTGTTTCCCCACATCTCTTTCCCCACCTCTGATTCCACGCCTCTGATTCCCCGCCTCTCATTCCCCGCCTCTGATCCACCACCTCTGATTCCCCACTTCTGATTCCCCGCCTCTGATTCCCTGTCTCTGATTCCACGCCTCTGATTCCCCGCATCTGATACCGCGCCTCTGATTCCCCGCCTCTGATACCCCGCCTCTGATTCCCCGCCTCTGTTTCCCTGCATCTTATTCCCTGCCTCAGATTCCCTGCCTCTGATTCCCCGACTCTGATTCCCAGCCTCTGATTCCCCGCCTCTGATTCCCCGCCTCTGATTCCCCACCTATGTTTACCCGCCTCTGTTTACCCGCCTGTTTTCCCGCCTCTGATTGCCCACCTCAGATTCCCTGCCTCAGATTCCCTGCCTCAGATTCCCTGCCTCTGATTCCCTGCCTCTGATTTCCCGCCTCTGATAACCTGCCTCTGATTCCCCGCCTCAGATTCCCCACCTCTGATTCCCCACTTCTGATTCCCCGCCTCTGATTCCCGCGTCTGATTCCCCGCCTCGAAATCACCGCCTCTGATTCCCCGCCTCTGATTCCCCGCCTCTGATTCCCCGCCTCTGATTCCCTGCATCTGATTCCCCGCCTCAGATTCCCCGCCTCTGATTCCCCGACTCTGATTCCCCACTTCTGATTGCCCGCCTCTGATTCCACGCCTCCGATTCCCCGCCTCTGATTCCCCACCTCTGATTCCCCACTTCTGATTCCCCACCTCTGATTCCCCGCCTCTGATTCCACGCCTCTGATTCCCCACCTCTGATTCCCCGCATCTGATTCCCCGCCTCTGATTCCCCGCCTCAGATTCCCCGCCTCTGATTCCCCGCCTCTGATTCCCCACCTCTGATTCCCTGCATCAGATTCCCTTCATCTGATTCCCTGCCTCTGATTCCCCGCCTCTGAATCCCCACCTCTGAGTCCCTGCCTCAGATTCCCTGCCTCTGATTCTCTGCCTCTGATTCCCTGCCTCTGATTCCCTTCATCTGATTGCCCGCCTCTGATTCTCCGCCTCTGACTCCCCGCCTCTGATTCCCCGCCTCTGATTCCCCGCCTCTGATTCCTCGCCTCTTATTCCCCGCCTCTGATTCCCTGCCTCTGATAACCTGCCTCTGATTCCCTGCCTCTGAGTCCCCACTTCTTATTCCCCGCGTCCGATTCCGCACCCATGTTTCACCGCCTCTGTTGCTCTGCTTCTGATTTCCCGGCTCAGATTCACCGGCTCTGATTCCGCACCTCTGATTCCACGCCTCTCTTTCTGTGTCTCTGATTCCCCGCCTCTGATTCCACGCCTCTGATTACCCGCCTCTGATACCCTGCCTCTGAGTCCCCACCTTTGATTCCCCGCGTCCGATTCCGCACCCATGTTTCAACGCCTCTGTTGCTCTTCTTCTGATTTCCCGGCTCAGATTCACCGGCTCTGATTCCGCACCTCTGATTCCACGCCTCTCTTTCTGTGTCTCTGATTCCCCGCCTCTGATTCCACGCCTCTGAATACCAACATCTGATACCCTGCCTCTCTTTCCCTGCCTCTATTTCCGTGCCTCTTACTCTGCATCTCGTTTCCCACATCTCATTTCCCCCTTCTGATAACCCGCATCAGATTCCCTGCCACAGATTCCCTGCCTCAGATTCCCTGCATCAGATTCCCTTCATCCGATTCCCTGCCTCTGATTCCCCGCCTCTGATTCCCTGCCTCTGATTCCCCGCCTCTGTTTACCCGCCTGTTCCCCGCCACTGATTCACCACCTCATATTCGCCGCCTCAGATTCCCTGCCTCTGATTCCCTGCCTCTGATTCCCTGCATCTGATTGGCCGCCTCTGATTCCCTGCCTCTGATTCCCCGCCTCTGATTCCCCGCCTCTGATTCCCCGCCTCTGATTTCCCACCTCTGATTCCCCACTTCAGATTCCCCGCCTCTGATTCCCCGCCTCTGATTCCACGCCTCTGATTCCCTGCCTCCGATTCCCTCCCTCAGATTCCCCGCCTCTGATTCCCCGCCTCTGATTCCCCGCCTCTGATTCCCCGCATCTGATTCCCCACCTCTGTCTCTATGCCTCTATTTTGCCTGCACTCTTTCCCCTCCACTCTTTCCGTACCTCTCTTTCCCTCCCTCAATTTCAACAACTCTGTTTGATCTGTTCTGTGTACCTAATTTTCAACACACAAGTTCCAACCACTATGTTTCGCCCATCTCTTTCGCTGCATCTATTTATGCAGCTATGTTTACCCGCTTCTGTTTACCCGCCTGTTTCCCCACATCTCTTTCCCCACCTCCGATTCCACGCCTCTGATTCCCCGCCTCTGATTCCCCGCCTCTGATTCCCCACCTCTGATTCACCGCCTCCCTTTCCGCGCAACTTTCCTGGCCTACGTTTCCCCACATCTCTTTCCCCACCTCTGATTCCACGCCTCAGATTCCCCGCCTCTGATTTAACGGCTCTGATTCCCCGCCTCTGATTCCCCGACTCTGATTCCCTGCCTCTGATTCCCCACCTATGTTTACCTGCCTCTGTTTACCCGCCTGTTTTCCCGCCTCTAGTTCCCCAACACAGATTCCCTGCCTCAGATTCCCTGCCTCTGATTCCCTGCCACTGATTAACTGCCTCTGATTCCCTGCATCTGAGTGCCTGCCTCTGATTCCCCGCCTCTGATTCCCCGCCTCTGATTCCCCACCTCTGATTCCCCACTTCTGATTCCCAGCCTCTGATTCCCCGCCTCTGATTCCCCGCCTCTGATTCACCGCCTCTGAATCCCCGCCTCTGATTCCCCGCCTCTGATTCCCCACTTCTGATGGCCCGCCTCTGATTCCCTGCCTCTGATTCCCCGCCTCTGATTCCCAACATCTGATTCCCCACTTCTGATTCCCCGCCTCCGATTCCCCGCCTCTGATTCCACGCCTCTGATACCGCGCCTCTGATTCCCCGCATCTGATTCCCTGCATCTGATTCCCCGCCTCAGATTCCCCGCCTCTGATTTAACGGCTCTGATTCCCCGCCTCTGATTCCCCGACTCTGATTCCCTGCCTCTGATTCCTCGCCTCTGATTCCCCACATCTGATTCCCCACTTCTGATTCCCCGCCTCCGATTCCCCGCCTCTGATTCCACGCCTCTGATTCCCCGCCTCTGATTCCCCGCCTCTGATTCCCCGCCTCTGATTCCCCTCCTCTGATATCCCGCCTCTGATTCCCCGCCTCTGATTCCCCGCATCTGATTCCCCGCCTCTGATTCCCCGCCTCTGATTCCCCGCCTCTGATTCCCCGCCTCTGATTCCCCGCCTCTGATTCCCTCTTCTGATTCCCCGCCTATGTTTACCCGCCTCTGATTCCCCGCCTCTGATTCCCCGCCTCTGATTCCCCACCTCTGATTCCCTGCCTCTGATTCCCAGCCTCTGATTCCCCGCGTCTGATTCCCCGCCTCTGATTCCCCGCCTCTGATTCCCTCCTCTGATTCCCCGCCTATGTTTACCCGCCTCTGATTCCCCACCTCTGATTCCCTGCCTCTGATTCCCCGCCTCTGATTCCCCGCCTCTGATTCCCCGCCTCTGATTCCCCACTTCTGATTGCCCGCCTCTGTTTCCCTGCCTCTGATTCCCCGCCTCTGATTCCCCACATCTGATTCCCCACTTCTGATTCCCCGCCCCTGATTCCCCGCCTCTGATTCCACGCCTCTGATTCCCCGCCTCTGATTCCCCGCCTCTGATTCCCCGCCTCTCATTTTCCTCCTCTGATACCCCGCCTCTGATTCCCCGCCTCTGATTCCCCGCATCTGATTCCCCGCCTCTGATTCCCCGCCTCTAATTCCCCGCCTCTGATTCCCCGCCTCTGATTCCCCGCCTCTGATTCCCTCCTCTGATTCCCCGCCTATGTTTACCCACCTCTGATTCCCCGCCTCTGATTACCTGCCTCTGATTCCCCGCCTCTGATTCCCCGCGTCTGATTCCCCACCTCTGATTCACTGCCTCCCTTTACGCTCAACTTTCCTGGCCTACGTTTCCCCACATATCTTTCCCCGCCTCTGATACCCCTCCTCTGATTCCCCGCCTCTGATACCCTGCCTCTGATAACTTTTTACTGATTCCCTGCCTCAGATTCCCAGCCTCAAATTCCCTGCATCAGATTCCCTTCATCTGATTCCCTGCCTCTGATTCCCCGCCTCTGATTCCCAGCCTCTGATTCCCCACCTCTGTCTCTACGCCTCTCTTTTGCCTGCACTCTTTCCCCTCCACTCTTTCCGTGCCTCTCTTTCCCTCCCTCAATTTCAACAACTCTGTTTGATCTGTTCTGTGTACCTCATTTTCAACATACAAGTTCCAACCACTATGTTTCGCCCATCTCTTTCGCCGCCTCTATTTATCCACCTATGTTTACCCGCTTCTGTTTACCCACCTGTTTCCCCACATCTCTTTCCCCACCTCTGATTCCACGCCTCTGATTTCCCGCCTCTCATTCCCCGCCTCTCATTCCCGCCTCTGATACCGCGCCTCTGATTCCCCGCATCTGATTCCCTGCATCTGATTCCCCGCCTCAGATTCCCCGCCTCTGATTTCCCGGCTCTGATTCCCCGCCTCTGATTCCCCTCCTCTGATACCCCGCCTCTGATTCCCCACTTCTGATTCCCCGCCTCTGATTCCCCACCTCTGATTCCCCTCCTCTGATACCCCGCCTCTGATTCCCCGCCTCTGATTCCCCACATCTGATTCCCCGCCTCTGATTCCCCGCCTCTGATTCCCCGCCTCTGATTCCCCGCCTCTGATTCCCCGCCTCTGATTCCCTCCTCTGATTCCCCGCCTATGTTTACCCGCCTCTGATTCCCCACCTCTGATTCCCTCCTCTGATTCCCCGCCTATGTTTACCCGCCTCTGATTCCCCGCCTCTGATTCCCTGCCTCTGATTCCCCACCTCTGATTCCCCGTGTCTGATTCCCCACCTCTGATTCACTGCCTCCCTTTCCGCTCAACTTTCCTGGCCTACGTTTCCCCACATATCTTTCCCCACCTCTGATACCCCGCCTCTGATTCCCCGCCTCTGATTCCCCGCCTCTGATGACCCGCATCTGATACCCCGCCTCTGATTCCCCTCCTCTTATACCCTGCCTCTGATAACTTTTTACTGATTCCCTGCCTCAGATTCCCTGCCTCCGATTCCCTGCCTCAGATTCCCAGCCTCAAATTCCCTACATCAGATTCCCTTCATCTGATTCCCTGCCTCTGATTCCCCGCCTCTGATTCCCAGCCTCTGATTCCCCACCTCTGTCTCTACGCCTCTCTTTTGCCTGCACTCTTTCCCCTCCACTCTTTCCGTGCCTCTCTTTCCCTCCCTCAATTTCAACAACTCTGTTTGATCTGTTCTGTGTACCTCATTTTCAACATACAAGTTCCAACCACTATGTTTCGCCCATCTCTTTCGCCGCCTCTATTTATGCACCTATGTTTACCCGCTTCTGTTTACCCGCCTGTTTCCCCACATCTCTTTCCCCACCTCTGATTCCACGCCTCTGATTCCCCGCCTCTCATTCCCCGCCTCTGATTCCCAGCCTCTGATTCACCGCCTCCCTTTCCACGCAACTTTCCTGGCGTACGTTTCCCCACATCTCTTTCCCCACCTCTGATTCCACGCCTCTGATTTGCCGCCTCTGATTGCACGCCTCTGATTCCCTGCCTCTAATTCCCCGCCTCTGATTCCCCGCCTCTGATTCCCCGCCTCTGATTCCCTGCCTCTGATTCACCGCCTCCCTTTCCACGCAACCTTCCTGGCCTACGTTTCCCCACATCTCTTTCCCCTCCTCTGATTCCACGCCTCTGATTCGCCGCCTCTGATTGCCCGCCTCTGATTCCCTGCCTCTGATTCCCCGCCTCTGATTCCCCGCCTCTGATTCCCCGCCTCTGATTCCCCGCCTCTGATTCCCCGCCTCTGATTCCCTGCCTCTGATTCCCCGCCTCTGATTCCCTGCCTCTATTTCCGTGCCTCTTTCTCTGCAACTCGTTTCCCACATCTCATTTCCCCCTTCTGATAACCCGCATAAGATTCCCTGCCACAGATTCCCTGCCTCAGATTCCCTGCCTCAGATTCCCTGCATCAGATACCCTTCATCTGATTCCCTGCCTCTGATTCCCCGCCTCTGAATCCCCACCTCTGAGTCCCTGCCTCAGATTCCCTGCCTCTGATTCTCTGCCTCTGATTCCCTGCCTCTGATTCCCTGCATCTGATTGCCCGCCTCTGATTCTCCGCCTCTGACTCCCCGCCTCTGATTCCCTGCCTCTGATAACCTGCCTCTGATTCCCTGCCTCTGAGTCCCCACTTCTTATTCCCCGCGTCCGATTCCGCACCCATGTTTCACCGCCTCGGTTGCTCTGCTTCTGATTTCCCGGCTCAGGTTCACCGGCTCTGATTCCGCACCTCTGATTCCACGCCTCTCTTTCTGTGTCTCTGATTCCCCGCCTCTGATCCCACACCTCTGAATACCAACATCTGATACCCTGCCTCTCTTTCCCTGCCTCTATTTCCGTGCCTCTTACTCTGCATCTCGTTTCCCACATCTCATTTCCCCCTTCTGATAACCCGCATCAGATTCCCTGCCACAGATTCCCTGCCTCAGATTCCCTGCCTCAGATTCCCTGCATCAGATTCCCTTCATCCGATTCCCTGCCTCTGATTCCCCACCTCTGATTCCCTGCCTCTGATTCCCCGCCTCTGTTTACCCGCCTGTTCCCCGCCACTGATTCACCACCTCATATTCGCCGCCTCAGATTCCCTGCATCTGATTGGCCGCCTCTGATTCCCTGCCTCTGATTCCCCGCCTCTGATTCCCCGCCTCTGATTCCCCGCCTCTGATTCCCCGCCTCTGATTTCCCACCTCTGATTCCCCACTTCAGATTCCCCGCCTCTGATTCCCCGCCTCTGATTCCACGCCTCTGATTCCCCGCCTCTGATTCCCCGCCTCAGATTCCCCGCCTTTGATACCCCACCTCTGATTCCCCGCCTCTGATTCCCCTCCTCTGATACCCCGCCTCTGATTCCCCACTTCTGATTCCCCGCCTCTGATTCCCCACCTCTGATTCCCCTCCTCTGATACCCCGCCTCTGATTCCCCGCCTCTGATTCCCCACATCTGATTCCCCGCCTCTGATTCCCCGCCTCTGATTCCCCGCCTCTGATTCCCCGCCTCTGATTCCCCGCCTCTGATTCCCTCCTCTGATTCCCCGCCTATGTTTACCCGCCTCTGATTCCCCACCTCTGATTCCCTCCTCTGATTCCCCGCCTATGTTTACCCGCCTCTGATTCCCCGCCTCTGATTCCCTGCCTCTGATTCCCCACCTCTGATTCCCCGTGTCTGATTCCCCACCTCTGATTCACTGCCTCCCTTTCCGCTCAACTTTCCTGGCCTACGTTTCCCCACATATCTTTCCCCACCTCTGATACCCCGCCTCTGATTCCCCGCCTCTGATTCCCCGCCTCTGATGACCCGCATCTGATACCCCGCCTCTGATTCCCCTCCTCTTATACCCTGCCTCTGATAACTTTTTACTGATTCCCTGCCTCAGATTCCCTGCCTCCGATTCCCTGCCTCAGATTCCCAGCCTCAAATTCCCTACATCAGATTCCCTTCATCTGATTCCCTGCCTCTGATTCCCCGCCTCTGATTCCCAGCCTCTGATTCCCCACCTCTGTCTCTACGCCTCTCTTTTGCCTGCACTCTTTCCCCTCCACTCTTTCCGTGCCTCTCTTTCCCTCCCTCAATTTCAACAACTCTGTTTGATCTGTTCTGTGTACCTCATTTTCAACATACAAGTTCCAACCACTATGTTTCGCCCATCTCTTTCGCCGCCTCTATTTATGCACCTATGTTTACCCGCTTCTGTTTACCCGCCTGTTTCCCCACATCTCTTTCCCCACCTCTGATTCCACGCCTCTGATTCCCCGCCTCTCATTCCCCGCCTCTGATTCCCAGCCTCTGATTCACCGCCTCCCTTTCCACGCAACTTTCCTGGCGTACGTTTCCCCACATCACTTTCCCCACCTCTGATTCCACGCCTCTGATTTGCCGCCTCTGATTGCACGCCTCTGATTCCCTGCCTCTAATTCCCCGCCTCTGATTCCCCGCCTCTGATTCCCCGCCTCTGATTCCCTGCCTCTGATTCACCGCCTCCCTTTCCACGCAACCTTCCTGGCCTACGTTTCCCCACATCTCTTTCCCCTCCTCTGATTCCACGCCTCTGATTCGCCGCCTCTGATTGCCCGCCTCTGATTCCCTGCCTCTGATTCCCAGCCTCTGATTCCCCGCCTCTGATTCCCCGCCTCTGATTCCCCGCCTCTGATTCCCCGCCTCTGATTCCCTGCCTCTGATTCCCCGCCTCTGATTCCCTGCCTCTATTTCCGTGCCTCTTTCTCTGCAACTCGTTTCCCACATCTCATTTCCCCCTTCTGATAACCCGCATAAGATTCCCTGCCACAGATTCCCTGCCTCAGATTCCCTGCCTCAGATTCCCTGCATCAGATACCCTTCATCTGATTCCCTGCCTCTGATTCCCCGCCTCTGAATCCCCACCTCTGAGTCCCTGCCTCAGATTCCCTGCCTCTGATTCTCTGCCTCTGATTCCCTGCCTCTGATTCCCTGCATCTGATTGCCCGCCTCTGATTCTCCGCCTCTGACTCCCCGCCTCTGATTCCCTGCCTCTGATAACCTGCCTCTGATTCCCTGCCTCTGAGTCCCCACTTCTTATTCCCCGCGTCCGATTCCGCACCCATGTTTCACCGCCTCGGTTGCTCTGCTTCTGATTTCCCGGCTCAGGTTCACCGGCTCTGATTCCGCACCTCTGATTCCACGCCTCTCTTTCTGTGTCTCTGATTCCCCGCCTCTGATCCCACACCTCTGAATACCAACATCTGATACCCTGCCTCTCTTTCCCTGCCTCTATTTCCGTGCCTCTTACTCTGCATCTCGTTTCCCACATCTCATTTCCCCCTTCTGATAACCCGCATCAGATTCCCTGCCACAGATTCCCTGCCTCAGATTCCCTGCCTCAGATTCCCTGCATCAGATTCCCTTCATCCGATTCCCTGCCTCTGATTCCCCACCTCTGATTCCCTGCCTCTGATTCCCCGCCTCTGTTTACCCGCCTGTTCCCCGCCACTGATTCACCACCTCATATTCGCCGCCTCAGATTCCCTGCCTCTGATTCCCTGCCTCTGATTCCCTGCATCTGATTGGCCGCCTCTGATTCCCTGCCTCTGATTCCCCGCCTCTGATTCCCCGCCTCTGATTCCCCGCCTCTGATTTCCCACCTCTGATTCCCCACTTCAGATTCCCCGCCTCTGATTCCCCGCCTCTGATTCCACGCCTCTGATTCCCCGCCTCTGATTCCCCGCCTCAGATTCCCCGCCTTTGATACCCCACCTCTGATTCCCCGCCTCTGATTCCCTGCATCTGATTCCCCACCTCAGATTCCCCGCCTCTGATTCCCCGCCTCTGATTCCCCGCCTCTGATTCCCCGCCTCTGATTCCCCGCCTCTGATTCCCCGCCTATGTTTACCCGCCTCTGTTTACCCGCCTGTTTTCCCGCCTCTGATTCCCCACCTCAGATTCCCTGCCTCAGATTCCATGCCTCTGATTCCCTGCCTCTGATTCCCTGCCTCTGATTCCCCACCTCTGCTTCCCCACTTCTGATTCCCCGTCTCTGATTCCCCGCCTCTGATTCCCCGCCTCTGATTCAACGCCTCTGATTCCCCGCATCTGATTCCCCGCCTCTGATTCCCCACCTCTGATTGCCCGCCTCTGATTCCCTGCATCTGATTTCCCGCCTCTGATTCCCCACCTCTGATTCCCCACTTCTGATTCCCCGCCTCTGATTCCCCGCCTCTGATTCCACGCCTCTGATTCCCCGCCTCTGATTCCCCGCATCTGATTCCCCGCTCTGATTCCCCTCCTCAGATACCCCACCTCTGATTGCCCGCCTCTGATTCCCCGCATCTGATTCACCGCCTCTGATTCCCCGCCTCTGAATCCACGCCTCTGATTCCGCACCTCTGATTCCCCGCCTCTGATTCCCCGCCTCTTATTCCCCGTCTATGTTTACCCGCCTCTGTTTACCCGCCTGTTTCCTCGCCTCTGATTCCCCACCTCAGATTCCGTGCCTCAGATTCCCTGCTTCTGATTCCCTGCCTCTGATTCCCTGCCTCCCTTTCCGCTCAACTTTCCTGGCCTACGTTTCCCCACATATCTTTCCCCGCCTCTGATACCCCAGCTCTGATTCCCCGCCTCTGATTCCCCGCCTCTGATGATGCGCATCTGATACCCCGCCTCTGATTCCCCGCCTCTGATACCCTGCCTCTGATAACTTTTAACTGATTCCCTGCCTCAGATTCCCTGCATCCGATTCCCTGCCTCAGATTCCCTGCATCAGATTCCCTTCATCTGATTCCCTGCCTCAGATTCCCCACCTCTGCTTCCCCACTTCTGATTCCCCGTCTCTGATTCCCCGCCTCTGATTCCCCGCCTCTGATTCAACGCCTCTGATTCCCCGCATCTGATTCCCTGCCTCTGATTCCCCACCTCTGATTGCCCGCCTCTGATTCCCTGCCTCTGATTTCCTGCCTCTGATTCCCCACCTCTGATTCCCCACTTCTGATTCCCCGCCTCTGATTCCCCGCCTCTGATTCCACGCCTCTGATTCCCCGCCTCTGATTCCCCGCCTCTGATTCCCCGCCTCTGATTCCCCTCCTCAGATACCCCGTCTCTGATTCACTGCCTCTGATTTCCCGCCTCTGATTCAACGCCTCTGATTCCCCGCATCTGATTCCCCGCCTCTGACTCCCCACCTCTGATTGCCCGCCTCTGATTCCCTGCCTCTGATTTCCCGCCTCTGATTCCCCACCTCTGATTCCCCACTTCTGATTCCCCGCCTCTGATTCCCCGCCTCTGATTCCACGCCTCTGATTCCCCGCCTCTGATTCCCCGCCTCGGATTCCCCGCCTCTGATTCCCCTCCTCAGATACCCCGCCTCTGATTCCCCGCCTCTGATTCCCCGCCTCTGAATCCCCGCCTCTGATTCCCCACCTCTGATTCCCCGCCTCTGATTCCCCGCCTCTTATTCCCCGTCTATGTTTATCCACCTCTGTTTACCCGCCTGTTTCCCCGCCTCTGATTCCCCAGCTCAGATTCCCTGCCTCAGATTCCCTGCTTCTGATTCCCTGCCTCTGATTCCCTGCCTCCCTTTCCGCTCAACTTTCCTGGCCTACGTTTCCCCACATATCTTTCCCCGCCTCTGATACCCCACCTCTGATTCCCCGCCTCTGATTCCCCGCCTCTGATGATGCGCATCTGATACCCCGCCTCTGATTCCCCGCCTCTGATACCCTGCCTCTGATAACTTTTTACTGATTCCCTGCCTCAGATTCCCTGCATCCGATTCCCTTCCTCAGATTCCCTGCATCAGATTCCCTTCATCTGATTCCCTGCCTCTCATTCCCCGCCTCTGATTCCCCGCTACTGATCCCCACCTCTGTCTCTACGCCTCTCTTTTGCCTGCACTCTTTCCCCTCCACTCTTTCCGTGCCTCTCTTTCCCTCCCTCAATTTCAACAACTCTGTTTGATCTGTTCTGTGTACCTCATTTTCAACATACAAGTTCCAACCACTATGTTTCGCCCATCTCTTTCGCCGCCTCTATTTATGCACCTATGTTTACCCGCTTCTGTTTACCCGCCTGTTTCCCCACATCTCTTTCCCCACCTCTGATTCCACGCCTCTGATTCCCCGCCTCTCATTCCCCGCCTCTGATTCCCTGCCTCTGATTCACCGCATCCCTTTCCGCGCTACTTTCCTGGCCTACGTTTCCCCACATCTCTTTCCCCACCTCTGATTCCACGCCTCTGATTCGCCACATCTGATTGCCCGCCTCTGATTCCCTGCCTCTGATTCCCTGCCTCTGATTCCCCACCTCTGATTCCCCTCTCTGATTCCCCGCCTCTGAGTCCCCGCCTCTGATTCCCCACCTCTGATTCCCCGCCTCTGATTCCCTGCCTCTCTTTCCCTGCCTCTATTTCCGTGCCTCTTTCTCTGCATCTAGTTTCCCACATCTCATTTCCCCCTTCTGATAACCCGCATCAGATTCCCTGCCACAGATTCCCTGCCTCAGATTCCCTGCCTCAGATTCCCTGCATCAGATTCCCTTCATCTGATTCCCTGCCTCTGATTCCCCGCCTCTGATTCCCCACCTCTGATTCCCTGCCTCAGATTCCCTGCCTCTGATTCCCTGCCTCTGATTCCCTGCCTCTGATTTCCTGCATCTGATTGCCCGCCTCTGATTCTCCGCCTCTGATTCCCCGCCTCTGATTCCCCGCCTCTGATTCCCCGCCTCTGATTCCCGCCTATGATTCCCCGCCTCTGATTCCCTGCCTCTGATAACCTGCCTCTGATTCCCTGCCTCTGATTCCCTGCCTCTGAGTCCCCACCTCTGATTTCCCGAGTCCGATTCCGCACCCATGTTTCACCGCCTCTGTTGCTCTGCTTCTGTTTTCCCGGCTCAGATTCACCGGCTCTGATTCCGCACCTCTGATTCCACGCCTCTCTTTCTGTGTCTCTGATTCCCCGCCTCCGATTCCACGCCTCTGATTACCCGCCTCTGATACCCTGCCTCTCTTTCCTCCCTCTATTTCCGTGCCTCTTTCTCTGCATCTCGTATCCCATATCTCATTTCCCCCTTCTGATAACCCGCATCAGATTCCCTGCCACAGATTCCCTGCCTCAGATACCCTGCCTCAGATTCCCTGCATCAGATTCCCTTCATCTGATTCCCTGCCTCTGATTCCCCACGGCTGATTCCCTGCCTCTGATTCCCCGCCTCTGTTTACCCGCCTGTTTCCCCCCCTCTGATTCAAGACCTCATATTCGCCGCCTCAGGTTCCCTGCCTCTGATTCCCTGCCTCTGATTCCCTGCCTCAGATTCCCTGCATCTGATTGCCCGCCTCTGAATCCCTGCCTCTGATTCCCCGCCTCTGATTCCCCGCCTCTGATTCCCCGCCTCAGATCCACCACCTCTGATTCCCCACTTCTGATTCCCCGCCTCTGATTCCCTGTCTCTGATTCCACGCCTCTGATTCCCCGCATCTGATTCCGCGCCTCTGATTCCCCGCCTCTGATACCCCGCCTCTGATTCCCCGCCTCTGTTTCCCTGCATCTGATTCCCTGCCTCAGATTCCCTGCCTCTGATTCCCCGACTCTGATTCCCCGCCTCTGATTCCCCACATATGTTTACCCGCCTCTGTTTACCCGCCTGTTTTCCCGCCTCTGATTGCCCACCTCAGATTCCCTGCCTCAGATTCCCTGCCTCAGATTCCCTGCCTCTGATTCCCTGCCTCTGATTCCCTGCCTCTGATTCCCTGCATCTGATTGCCCGCCTCTGATTCTCCGCCTCTGACTCCCCGCCTCTGATTCCCCACCTCTGATTCCCCGCCTCTGATTCCTCGCCTCTTATTCGCCGCCTCTGATTCCCTGCCTCTGATAACCTGCCTCTGATTCCCTGCCTCTGAGTCCCCACTTCTTATTCCCCGCGTCCGATTCCGCACCCATGTTTCACCGCCTCTGTTGCTCTGCTTCTGATTTCCCGGCTCAGATTCACCGGCTCTGATTCCGCACCTCTGATTCCACGCCTCTCTTTCTGTGTCTCTGATTCCCCGCCTCTGATTCCATGCCTCTGATTACCCGCCTCTGATACCCTGCCTCTGAGTCCCCACCTTTGATTCCCCGCATCCGATTCCGCACCCATGTTTCAACGCCTCTGTTGCTCTGCTTCTGATTTCCCGGCTCAGATTCACCGGCTCTGATTCCGCACCTCTGATTCCACGCCTCTCTTTCTGTGTCTCTGATTCCCCGCCTCTGATTCCACGCCTCTGAATACCAACATCTGATACCCTGCCTCTCTTTCCCTGCCTCTATTTCCGTGCCTCTTACTCTGCATCTCGGTTCCCACATCTCATTTCCCCCTTCTGATAACCCGCATCAGATTCCCTGCCACAGATTCCCTGCCTCAGATTCCCTGCCTCAGATTCCCTGCATCAGATTCCCTTCATCCGATTCCCTGCCTCTGATTCCCCGCCTCTGATTCCCTGCCTCTGATTCCCCGCCTCTGTTTACCCGCCTGTTCCCCGCCACTGATTCACCACCTCATATTCGCCGCCTCAGATTCCCTGCCTCTGATTCCCTGCCTCTGATTCCCTGCATCTGATTGGCCGCCTCTTATTCCCTGCCTCTGATTCCCCGCCTCTGATTCCCCGCCTCTGATTCCCCGCCTCTGATTTCCCACCTCTGATTCCCCACCTCTGATTCCCTGCATCTGATTCCCCACCTCAGATTCCCCGCCTCTGATTCCCCGCCTCTGATTCCCCGCCTCTGATTCCCCGCCTCTGATTCCCCGCCTCTGATTCCCCGCCTATGTTTACCCGCCTCTGTTTACCCGCCTGTTTTCCCTCCTCTGATTCCCCACCTCAGATTCCCTGCCTCAGATTCCATGCCTCTGATTCCCTGCCTCTGATTCCCTGCCTCTGATTCCCCACCTCTGCTTCCCCACTTCTGATTCCCCGTCTCTGATTCCCCGCCTCTGATTCCCCGCCTCTGATTCAACGCCTCTGATTCCCCGCATCTGATTCCCCGCCTCTGATTCCCCACCTCTGATTGCCCGCCTCTGATTCCCTGCATCTGATTTCCCGCCTCTGATTCCCCACCTCTGATTCCCCACTTCTGATTCCCCGCCTCTGATTCCCCGCCTCTGATTCCACGCCTCTGATTCCCCGCCTCTGATTCCCCGCCTCTGATTCCCCGCCTCTGATTCCCCTCCTCAGATACCCCACCTCTGATTGCCCGCCTCTGATTCCCCGCATCTGATTCCCCGCCTCTGATTCCCCGCCTCTGAATCCACGCCTCTGATTCCGCACCTCTGATTCCCCGCCTCTCATTCCCCGCCTCTTATTCCCCGTCTATGTTTACCCGCCTCTGTTTACCCGCCTGTTTCCTCGCCTCTGATTCCCCACCTCCGATTCCGTGCCTCAGATTCCCTGCTTCTGATTCCCTGCCTCTGATTCCCTGCCTCCCTTTCCGCTCAACTTTCCTGGCCTACGTTTCCCCACATATCTTTCCCCGCCTCTGATACCCCAGCTCTGATTCCCCGCCTCTGATTCCCCGCCTCTGATGATGCGCATCTGATACCCCGCCTCTGATTCCCCGCCTCTGATACCCTGCCTCTGATAACTTTTAACTGATTCCCTGCCTCAGATTCCCTGCATCCGATTCCCTGCCTCAGATTCCCTGCATCAGATTCCCTTCATCTGATTCCCTGCCTCTGATTCCCCACCTCTGCTTCCCCACTTCTGATTCCCCGTCTCTGATTCCCCGCCTCTGATTCCCCGCCTCTGATTCAACGCCTCTGATACCCCGCATCTGATTCCCTGCCTCTGATTCCCCACCTCTGATTGCCCACCTCTGATTCCCTGCCTCTGATTTCCTGCCTCTGATTCCCCACCTCTGATTCCCCACTTCTGATTCCCCGCCTCTGATTCCCCGCCTCTGATTCCACGCCTCTGATTCCCCGCCTCTGATTCCCCGCCTCTGATTCCCCGCCTCTGATTCCCCTCCTCAGATACCCCGTCTCTGATTCACTGCCTCTGATTCCCCGCCTCTGATTCAACGCCTCTGATTCCCCGCATCTGATTCCCCGCCTCTGATTCCCCACCTCTGATTGCCCGCCTCTGATTCCCTGCCTCTGATTTCCCGCCTCTGATTCCCCACCTCTGATTCCCCACTTCTGATTCCCCGCCTCTGATTCCCCGTCTCTGATTCCCCGCCTCGGATTCCCCGCCTCTGATTCCCCTCCTCAGATACCCCGCCTCTGATTCCCCGCCTCTGATTCCCCGCCTCTGAATCCCCGCCTCTGATTCCCCACCTCTGATTCCCCGCCTCTGATTCCCCGCCTCTTATTCCCCGTCTATGTTTATCCACCTCTGTTTACCCGCCTGTTTCCCCGCCTCTGATTCCCCAGCTCAGATTCCCTGCCTCAGATTCCCTGCTTCTGATTCCCTGCCTCTGATTCCCTGCCTCCCTTTCCGCTCAACTTTCCTGGCCTACGTTTCCCCACATATCTTTCCCCGCCTCTGATACCCCACCTCTGATTCCCCGCCTCTGAATCCCCGCCTCTGATGATGCACATCTGATACCCCGCCTCTGATTCCCCGCCTCTGATACCCTGCCTCTGATAACTTTTTACTGATTCCCTGCCTCAGATTCCCTGCATCCGATTCCCTTCCTCAGATTCCCTGCATCAGATTCCCTTCATCTGATTCCCTGCCTCTCATTCCCCGCCTCTGATTCCCCGCTACTGATCCCCACCTCTGTCTCTACGCCTCTCTTTTGCCTGCACTCTTTCCCCTCCACTCTTTCCGTGCCTCTCTTTCCCTCCCTCAATTTCAACAACTCTGTTTGATCTGTTCTGTGTACCTCCTTTTCAACATACAAGTTCCAACCACTATGTTTCGCCCATCACTTTCGCCGCCTCTATTTATGCACCTATGTTTACCCGCTTCTGTTTACCCGCCTGTTTCCCCACATCTCTTTCCCCACCTCTGATTCCACGCCTCTGATTCCCCGCCTCTCATTCCCCGCCTCTGATCCACCACCTCTGATTCCCCACTTCTGATTCCCCGCCTCTGATTCCCTGTCTCTGATTCCACGCCTCTGATTCCCCGCATCTGATTCCGCGCCTCTGATTCCCCGCCTCTGATACCCCGCCTCTGATTCCCCGCCTCTGTTTCCCTGCATCTTATTCCCTGCCTCAGATTCCCTGCCTCTGATTCCCCGACTCTGATTCCCAGCCTCTGATTCCCCGCCTCTGATTCCCCGCCTCTGATTCCCCACCTATGTTTACCCGCCTCTGTTTACCCGCCTGTTTTCCCGCCTCTGATTGCCCACCTCAGATTCCCTGCCTCAGATTCCCTGCCTCAGATTCCCTGCCTCTGATTCCCTGCCTCTGATTGCCCGCCTCTGATAACCTGCCTCTGATTCCCCGCCTCAGATTCCCCACCTCTGATTCCCCACTTCTGATTCCCCGCCTCTGATTCCCGCGTCTGATTCCCCGCCTCGAAATCACCGCCTCTGATTCCCCGCCTCTGATTCCCCGCCTCTGATTCCCTGCATCTGATTCCCCGCCTCAGATTCCCCGCCTCTGATTCCCCGACTCTGATTCCCCACTTCTGATTGCCCGCCTCTGATTCCACGCCTCCGATTCCCCGCCTCTGATTCCCCACCTCTGATTCCCCACTTCTGATTCCCCACCTCTGATTCCCCGCCTCTGATTCCACGCCTCTGATTCCCCACCTCTGATTCCCCGCATCTGATTCCCCGCCTCTGATTCCCCGCCTCAGATTCCCCGCCTCTGATTCCCCGCCTCTGATTCCCCTCCTCTGATTCCCTGCATCAGATTCCCTTCATCTGATTCCCTGCCTCTGATTCCCCGCCTCTGAATCCCCACCTCTGAGTCCCTGCCTCAGATTCCCTGCCTCTGATTCTCTGCCTCTGATTCCCTGCCTCTGATTCCCTTCATCTGATTGCCCGCCTCTGATTCTCCGCCTCTGACTCCCCGCCTCTGATTCCCCGCCTCTGATTCCCCGCCTCTGATTCCTCGCCTCTTATTCCCCGCCTCTGATTCCCTGCCTCTGATAACCTGCCTCTGAGTCCCTGCCTCTGAGTCCCCACTTCTTATTCCCCGCGTCCGATTCCGCACCCATGTTTCACCGCCTCTGTTGCTCTGCTTCTGATTTCCCGGCTCAGATTCACCGGCTCTGATTCCGCACCTCTGATTCCACGCCTCTCTTTCTGTGTCTCTGATTCCCCGCCTCTGATTCCACGCCTCTGATTACCCGCCTCTGATACCCTGCCTCTGAGTCCCCACCTTTGATTCCCCGCGTCCGATTCCGCACCCATGTTTCAACGCCTCTGTTGCTCTGCTTCTGATTTCCCGGCTCAGATTCACCGGCTCTGATTCCGCACCTCTGATTCCACGCCTCTCTTTCTGTGTCTCTGATTCCCCGCCTCTGATTCCACGCCTCTGAATACCAACATCTGATACCCTGCCTCTCTTTCCCTGCCTCTATTTCCGTGCCTCTTACTCTGCATCTCGTTTCCCACATCTCATTTCCCCCTTCTGATAACCCGCATCAGATTCCCTGCCACAGATTCCATGCTTCAGATTCCCTGCCTCAGATTCCCTGCATCAGATTCCCTTCATCCGATTCCCTGCCTCTGATTCCCCGCCTCTGATTCCCTGCCTCTGATTCCCCGCCTCTGTTTACCCGCCTGTTCCCCGCCACTGATTCACCACCTCATATTCGCCGCCTCAGATTCCCTGCCTCTGATTCCCTGCCTCTGATTCCCTGCATCTGATTGGCCGCCTCTGATTCCCTGCCTCTGATTCCCCGCCTCTGATTCCCCGCCTCTGATTCCCCGCCTCTGATTTCCCACCTCTGATTCCCCACTTCAGATTCCCCGCCTCTGATTCCCCGCCTCTGATTCCACGCCTCTGATTCCCCGCCTCTGATTCCCCGCCTCTGATTCCCCGCCTTTGATACCCCACCTCTGATTCCCCGCCTCTGATTCCCTGCATCTGATTCCCCACCTCAGATTCCCCGCCTCTGATTCCCCGCCTCTGATTCCCCGCTTCTGATTCCCTGCCTCTGATTCCCCGCCTCTGATTCCCCGCCTATGTTTACCCGCCTCTGTTTACCCGCCTGTTTTCCCGCCTCTGATTCGCCACCTCAGATTCCCTGCCTCAGATTCCATGCCTCTGATTCCCTGCCTCTGATTCCCTGCCTCTGAATCCCCACCTCTGCTTCCCCACTTCTGATTCCCCGTCTCTGATTCCCCGCCTCTGATTCCCCACCTCTGATTAAACGCCTCTGATTCCCCGCATCTGATTCCCCGCCTCTGATTCCCCACCTCTGATTGCCCGCCTCTGATTCCCTGCATCTGATTTCCCACCTCTGATTCCCCACCTCTGATTCCCCACTTCTGATTCCCCGCCTCTGATTCCCCGCCTCTGATTCCACGCCTCTGATTCCCCGCCTCTGATTCCCCGCCTCTGATTCCCCGCCTCTGATTCCCCTCCTCAGATACCCCACCTCTGATTGCCCGCCTCTGATTCCCCGCATCTGATTCCCCGCCTCTGATTCCCCGCCTCTGAATCCACGCCTCTGATTCCGCACCTCAGATTCCCCGCCTCTGATTCCCCGCCTCTTATTCCCCGTCTATGTTTACCCGCCTCTGTTTACCCGCCTGTTTCCTCGCCTCTGATTCCCCACCTCAGATTCCGTGCCTCAGATTCCCTGCTTCTGATTCCCTGCCTCTGATTCCCTGCCTCCCTTTCCGCTCAACTTTCCTGGCCTACGTTTCCCCACATATCTTTCCCCGCCTCTGATACCCCAGCTCTGATTCCCCGCCTCTGATTCCCCGCCTCTGATGATGCGCATCTGATACCCCGCCTCTGATTCCCCGCCTCTGATACCCTGCCTCTGATAACTTTTAACTGATTCCCTGCCTCAGATTCCCTGCATCCGATTCCCTGCCTCAGATTCCCTGCATCAGATTCCCTTCATCTGATTCCCTGCCTCTGATTCCCCACCTCTGCTTCCCCACTTCTGATTCCCCGTCTCTGATTCCCCGCCTCTGATTCCCCGCCTCTGATTCAACGCCTCTGATTCCCCGCATCTGATTCCCTGCCTCTGATTCCCCACCTCTGATTGCCCGCCTCTGATTCCCTGCCTCTGAATTCCTGCCTCTGATTCCCCACCTCTGATTCCCCACTTCTGATTCCCCGCCTCTGATTCCCCGCCTCTGATTCCACGCCTCTGATTCCCCGCCTCTGATTCCCCGCCTCTGATTCCCCGCCTCTGATTCCCCTCCTCAGATACCCCGTCTCTGATTCACTGCCTCTGATTCCCCGCCTCTGATTCAACGCCTCTGATTCCCCGCATCTGATTCCCCGCCTCTGATTCCCCACCTCTGATTGCCCGCCTCTGATTCCCTGCCTCTGATTTCCCGCCTCTGATTCCCCACCTCTGATTCCCCACTTCTGATTCCCCGCCTCTGATTTCCCGCCTCTGATTCCACGCCTCTGATTCCCCGCCTCTGATTCCCCGCCTCTGACTCCCCGCCTCTGATTCCCCGCCTCTGATTCCCCGCCTCTGATTCCCCGCCTCTGATTCCCCGCCTATGTTTACCCGCCTCTGTTTACCCGCCTGTTTTCCCGCCTCTGATTCCCCACCTCAGATTCCCTGCCTCAGATTCCATGCCTCTGATTCCATGCCTCTGATTCCCTGCCTCTGATTCCCCACCTCTGCTTCCCCACTTCTGATTCCCCGTCTCTGATTCCCCGCCTCTGATTCCCCGCCTCTGATTCAACGCCTCTGATTCCCCGCATCTGATTCCCCGCCTCTGATTCCCCACCTCTGATTGCCCGCCTCTGATTCCCTGCATCTGATTTCCCGCCTCTGATTCCCCACCTCTGATTCCCCACTTCTGATTCCCCGCCTCTGATTCCCCGCCTCTGATTCCACGCCTCTGATTCCCCGCCTCTGATTCCCCGCCTCTGATTCCCCGCCTCTGATTCCCCTCCTCAGATACCCCACCTCTGATTGCCCGCCTCTGATTCCCCGCATCTGATTCCCCGCCTCTGATTCCCCGCCTCTGAATCCACGCCTCTGATTCCGCACCTCTGATTCCCCGCCTCTGATTCCCTGCCTCTTATTCCCCGTCTATGTTTACCCGCCTCTGTTTACCCGCCTGTTTCCTCGCCTCTGATTCCCCACCTCAGATTCCGTGCCTCAGATTCCCTGCTTCTGATTCCCTGCCTCTGATTCCCTGCCTCCCTTTCCGCTCAACTTTCCTGGCCTACGTTTCCCCACATATCTTTCCCCGCCTCTGATACCCCAGCTCTGATTCCCCGCCTCTGATTCCCCGCCTCTGATGATGCGCATCTGATACCCCGCCTCTGATTCCCCGCCTCTGATACCCTGCCTCTGATAACTTTTAACTGATTCCCTGCCTCAGATTCCCTGCATCCGATTCCCTGCCTCAGATTCCCTGCATCAGATTCCCTTCATCTGATTCCCTGCCTCTGATTCCCCACCTCTGCTTCCCCACTTCTGATTCCCCGTCTCTGATTCCCCGCCTCTGATTCCCCGCCTCTGATTCAACGCCTCTGATTCCCCGCATCTGATTCCCTGCCTCTGATTCCCCACCTCTGATTGCCCGCCTCTGATTCCCTGCCTCTGATTTCCTGCCTCTGATTCCCCACCTCTGATTCCCCACTTCTGATTCCCCGCCTCTGATTCCCCGCCTCTGATTCCACGCCTCTGATTCCCCGCCTCTGATTCCCCGCCTCTGATTCCCCGCCTCTGATTCCCCTCCTCAGATACCCCGTGTCTGATTCACTGCCTCTGATTCCCCGCCTCGGATTCCCCGCCTCTGATTCCCCTCCTCAGATACCCCGCCTCTGATTCCCCGCCTCTGATTCCCCGCCTCTGAATCCCCGCCTCTGATTCCCCACCTCTGATTCCCCGCCTCTGATTCCCCGCCTCTTATTCCCCGTCTATGTTTATCCACCTCTGTTTACCCGCCTGTTTCCCCGCCTCTGATTCCCCAGCTCAGATTCCCTGCCTCAGATTCCCTGCTTCTGATTCCCTGCCTCTGATTCCCTGCCTCCCTTTCCGCTCAACTTTCCTGGCCTACGTTTCCCCACATATCTTTCCCCGCCTCTGATACCCCACCTCTGATTCCCCGCCTCTGATTCCCCGCCTCTGATGATGCGCATCTGATACCCCGCCTCTGATTCCCCGCCTCTGATACCCTGCCTCTGATAACTTTTTACTGATTCCCTGCCTCAGATTCCCTGCATCCGATTCCCTTCCTCAGATTCCCTGCATCAGATTCCCTTCATCTGATTCCCTGCCTCTCATTCCCCGCCTCTGATTCCCCGCTACTGATCCCCACCTCTGTCTCTACTCCTCTCTTTTGCCTGCACTCTTTCCCCTCCACTCTTTCCGTGCCTCTCTTTCCCTCCCTCAATTTCAACAACTCTGTTTGATCTGTTCTGTATACCTCATTTTCAACATACAAGTTCCAACCACTATGTTTCGCCCATCTCTTTCGCCGCCTCTATTTATGCACCTATGTTTACCCGCTTCTGTTTACCCGCCTGTTTCCCCACATCTCTTTCCCCACCTCTGATTCCACGCCTCTGATTCCCCGCCTCTGATTCCCCGCCTCTGATTCCCTGCCTCTGATTCACCGCCTCCCTTTTCGCGCTACTTTCCTGGCCTACGTTTCCCCACATCTCTTTCCCCACCTCTGATTCCACGCCTCTGATTCGCCGCATCTGATTGCCCGCCTCTGATTCCCTGCCTCTGATTCCCTGCCTCTGATTCCCCACCTCTGATTCCCCTCTCTGATTCCCCGCCTCTGATTCCCCACCTCTGATTCCCCACCTCTGATTCCCCGCCTCTGATTCCCTGCCTCTCTTTCCCTGCCTCTATTTCCGTGCCTCTTTCTCTGCATCTAGTTTCCCACATCTCATTTCCCCCTTCTGATAACCCGCATCAGATTCCCTGCCACAGATTCCCTGCCTCAGATTCCCTGCCTCAGATTCCCTGCATCAGATTCCCTTCATCTGATTCCCTGCCTCTGATTCCCCGCCTCTGATTCCCCACCTCTGATTCCCTGCCTCAGATTCCCTGCATCTGATTCCCTGCCTCTGATTCCCTGCCTCTGATTTCCTGCATCTGATTGCCCGCCTCTGATTCTCCGCCTCTGATTCCCCGCCTCTGATTCCCCGCCTCTGATTCCCCGCCTCTGATTCCCCGCCTATGATTCCCCGCCTCTGATTCCCTGCCTCTGATAACCTGCCTCTGATTCCCTGCCTCTGATTCCCTGCCTCTGAGTCCCCACCTCTGATTCCCCGAGTCCGATTCCGCAACCATGTTTCACCGCCTCTGTTGCTCTGCTTCTGTTTTCCCGGCTCAGATTCACCGGCTCTGATTCCGCACCTCTGATTCCACGCCTCTCTTTCTGTGTCTCTGATTCCCCGCCTCCGATTCCACGCCTCTGATTACCCGCCTCTGATATCCTGCCTCTCTTTCCTCCCTCTATTTCCGTGCCTCTTTCTCTTCATCTCGTTTCCCATATCTCATTTCCCCCTTCTGATAACCCGCATCAGATTCCCTGCCACAGATTCCCTGCCTCAGATTCCCTGCCTCAGATTCCCTGCATCAGATTCCCTTCATCCGATTCCCTGCCTCTGATTCCCCGCCTCTGATTCCCTGCCTCTGATTCCCCGCCTCTGTTTACCCGCCTGTTCCCCGCCACTGATTCACCACCTCATATTCGCCGCCTCAGATTCCCTGCCTCTGATTCCCTGCCTCTGATTCCCTGCATCTGATTGGCCGCCTCTGATTCCCTGCCTCTGATTCCCCGCCTCTGATTCCCCGCCTCTGATTCCCCGCCTCTGATTTCCCACCTCTGATTCCCCACTTCAGATTCCCCGCCTCTGATTCCCCGCCTCTGATTCCACGCCTCTGATTCCCCGCCTCTGATTCCCCGCCTCTGATTCCCCGCCTTTGATACCCCACCTCTGATTCCCCGCCTCTGATTCCCTGCATCTGATTCCCCACCTCAGATTCCCCGCCTCTGATTCCCCGCCTCTGATTCCCCGCTTCTGATTCCCTGCCTCTGATTCCCCGCCTCTGATTCCCCGCCTATGTTTACCCGCCTCTGTTTACCCGCCTGTTTTCCCGCCTCTGATTCCCCACCTCAGATTCCCTGCCTCAGATTCCATGCCTCTGATTCCCTGCCTCTGATTCCCTGCCTCTGAATCCCCACCTCTGCTTCCCCACTTCTGATTCCCCGTCTCTGATTCCCCGCCTCTGATTCCCCACCTCTGATTCAACGCCTCTGATTCCCCGCATCTGATTCCCCGCCTCTGATTCCCCACCTCTGATTGCCCGCCTCTGATTCCCTGCATCTGATTTCCCGCCTCTGATTCCCCACCTCTGATTCCCCACTTCTGATTCCCCGCCTCTGATTCCCCGCCTCTGATTCCACGCCTCTGATTCCCCGCCTCTGATTCCCCGCCTCTGATTCCCCGCCTCTGATTCCCCTCCTCAGATACCCCACCTCTGATTGCCCGCCTCTGATTCCCCGCATCTGATTCCCCGCCTCTGATTCCCCGCCTCTGAATCCACGCCTCTGATTCCGCACCTCAGATTCCCCGCCTCTGATTCCCCGCCTCTTATTCCCCGTCTATGTTTACCCACCTCTGTTTACCCGCCTGTTTCCTCGCCTCTGATTCCCCACCTCAGATTCCGTGCCTCAGATTCCCTGCTTCTGATTCCCTGCCTCTGATTCCCTGCCTCCCTTTCCGCTCAACTTTCCTGGCCTACGTTTCCCCACATATCTTTCCCCGCCTCTGATACCCCAGCTCTGATTCCCCGCCTCTGATTCCCCGCCTCTGATGATGCGCATCTGATACCCCGCCTCTGATTCCCCGCCTCTGATACCCTGCCTCTGATAACTTTTAACTGATTCCCTGCCTCAGATTCCCTGCATCCGATTCCCTGCCTCAGATTCCCTGCATCAGATTCCCTTCATCTGATTCCCTGCCTCCGATTCCCCACCTCTGCTTCCCCACTTCTGATTCCCCGTCTCTGATTCCCCGCCTCTGATTCCCCGCCTCTGATTCAATGCCACTGATTCCCCGCATCTGATTCCCTGCCTCTGATTCCCCACCTCTGATTGCCCGCCTCTGATTCCCTGCCTCTGATTTCCTGCCTCTGATTCCCCACCTCTGATTCCCCACTTCTGATTCCCCGCCTCTGATTCCCCGCCTCTGATTCCACGCCTCTGATTCCCCGCCTCTGATTCCCCGCCTCTGATTCCCCGCCTCTGATTCCCCTCCTCAGATACCCCGTCTCTGATTCACTGCCTCTGATTCCCCGCCTCTGATTCAACGCCTCTGATTCCCCGCATCTGATTCCCCGCCTCTGATTCCCCACCTCTGATTGCCCGCCTCTGATTCCCTGCCTCTGATTTCCCGCCTCTGATTCCCCACCTCTGATTCCCCACTTCTGATTCCCCGCCTCTGATTCCCCGCCTCTGATTCCACGCCTCTGATTCCCCGCCTCTGATTCCCCGCCTCTGACTCCCCGCCTCTGATTCCCCGCCTCTGATTCCCCGCCTCTGATTCCCCGCCTCTGATTCCCCGCCTATGTTTACCCGCCTCTGTTTACCCGCCTGTTTTCCCGCCTCTGATTCCCCACCTCAGATTCCCTGCCTCAGATTCCATGCCTCTGATTCCCTGCCTCTGATACCCTGCCTCTGATTCCCCACCTCTGCTTCCCCACTTCTGATTCCCCGTCTCTGATTCCCCGCCTCTGATTCCCCGCCTCTGATTCAACGCCTCTGATTCCCCGCATCTGATTCCCCGCCTCTGATTCCCCACCTCTGATTGCCCGCCTCTGATTCCCTGCATCTGATTTCCCGCCTCTGATTCCCCACCTCTGATTCCCCACTTCTGATTCCCCGCCTCTGATTCCCCGCCTCTGATTCCACGCCTCTGATTCCCCGCCTCTGATTCCCCGCCTCTGATTCCCCGCCTCTGATTCCCCTCCTCAGATACCCCACCTCTGATTGCCCGCCTCTGATTCCCCGCATCTGATTCCCCGCCTCTGATTCCCCGCCTCTGAATCCACGCCTCTGATTCCGCACCTCTGATTCCCCGCCTCTGATTCCCCGCCTCTTATTCCCCGTCTATGTTTACCCGCCTCTGTTTACCCGCCTGTTTCCTCGCCTCTGATTCCCCACCTCAGATTCCGTGCCTCAGATTCCCTGCTTCTGATTCCCTGCCTCTGATTCCCTGCCTCCCTTTCCGCTCAACTTTCCTGGCCTACGTTTCCCCACATATCTTTCCCCGCCTCTGATACCCCAGCTCTGATTCCCCGCCTCTGATTCCCCGCCTCTGATGATGCGCATCTGATACCCCGCCTCTGATTCCCCGCCTCTGATACCCTGCCCCCGATAACTTTTAACTGATTCCCTGCCTCAGATTCCCTGCATCCGATTCCCTGCCTCAGATTCCCTGCATCAGATTCCCTTCATCTGATTCCCTGCCTCTGATTCCCCACCTCTGCTTCCCCACTTCTGATTCCCCGTCTCTGATTCCCCGCCTCTGATTCCCCGCCTCTGATTCAACGCCTCTGATTCCCCGCATCTGATTCCCTGCCTCTGATTCCCCACCTCTGATTGCCCACCTCTGATTCCCTGCCTCTGATTTCCTGCCTCTGATTCCCCACCTCTGATTCCCCACTTCTGATTCCCCGCCTCTGATTCCCCGCCTCTGATTCCACGCCTCTGATTCCCCGCCTCTGATTCCCCGCCTCTGATTCCCCGCCTCTGATTCCCCTCCTCAGATACCCCGTGTCTGATTCACTGCCTCTGATTCCCCGCCTCTGATTCAACGCCTCTGATTCCCCGCATCTGATTCCCCGCCTCTGATTCCCCACCTCTGATTGCCCGCCTCTGATTCCCTGCCTCTGATTTCCCGCCTCTGATTCCCCACCTCTGATTCCCCACTTCTGATTCCCCGCCTCTGATTCCCCGCCTCTGATTCCACGCCTCTGATTCCCCGCCTCTGATTCCCCGCCTCGGATTCCCCGCCTCTGATTCCCCTCCTCAGATACCCCGCCTCTGATTCCCCGCCTCTGATTCCCCGCCTCTGAATCCCCGCCTCTGATTCCCCACCTCTGATTCCCCGCCTCTGATTCCCCGCCTCTTATTCCCCGTCTATGTTTATCCACCTCTGTTTACCCGCCTGTTTCCCCGCCTCTGATTCCCCAGCTCAGATTCCCTGCCTCAGATTCCCTGCTTCTGATTCCCTGCCTCTGATTCCCTGCCTCCCTTTCCGCTCAACTTTCCTGGCCTACGTTTCCCCACATATCTTTCCCCGCCTCTGATACCCCACCTCTGATTCCCCGCCTCTGATTCCCCGCCTCTGATGATGCGCATCTGATACCCCGCCTCTGATTCCCCGCCTCTGATACCCTGCCTCTGATAACTTTTTACTGATTCCCTGCCTCAGATTCCCTGCATCCGATTCCCTTCCTCAGATTCCCTGCATCAGATTCCCTTCATCTGATTCCCTGCCTCTCATTCCCCGCCTCTGATTCCCCGCTACTGATCCCCACCTCTGTCTCTACTCCTCTCTTTTGCCTGCACTCTTTCCCCTCCACTCTTTCCGTGCCTCTCTTTCCCTCCCTCAATTTCAACAACTCTGTTTGATCTGTTCTGTATACCTCATTTTCAACATACAAGTTCCAACCACTATGTTTCGCCCATCTCTTTCGCCGCCTCTATTTATGCACCTATGTTTACCCGCTTCTGTTTACCCGCCTGTTTCCCCACATCTCTTTCCCCACCTCTGATTCCACGCCTCTGATTCCCTGCCTCTCATTCCCCGCCTCTGATTCCCTGCCTCTGATTCACCGCCTCCCTTTTCGCGCTACTTTCCTGGCCTACGTTTCCCCACATCTCTTTCCCCACCTCTGATTCCACGCCTCTGATTCGCCGCATCTGATTGCCCGCCTCTGATTCCCTGCCTCTGATTCCCTGCCTCTGATTCCCCACCTCTGATTCCCCTCTCTGATTCCCCGCCTCTGATTCCCCACCTCTGATTCCCCACCTCTGATTCCCCGCCTCTGATTCCCTGCCTCTCTTTCCCTGCCTCTATTTCCGTGCCTCTTTCTCTGCATCTAGTTTCCCACATCTCATTTCCCCCTTCTGATAACCCGCATCAGATTCCCTGCCACAGATTCCCTGCCTCAGATTCCCTGCCTCAGATTCCCTGCATCAGATTCCCTTCATCTGATTCCCTGCCTCTGATTCCCCGCCTCTGATTCCCCACCTCTGATTCCCTGCCTCAGATTCCCTGCATCTGATTCCCTGCCTCTGATTCCCTGCCTCTGATTTCCTGCATCTGATTGCCCGCCTCTGATTCTCCGCCTCTGATTCCCCGCCTCTGATTCCCCGCCTCTGATTCCCCGCCTCTGATTCCCCGCCTATGATTCCCCGCCTCTGATTCCCTGCCTCTGATAACCTGCCTCTGATTCCCTGCCTCTGATTCCCTGCCTCTGAGTCCCCACCTCTGATTCCCCGAGTCCGATTCCGCACCCATGTTTCACCGCCTCTGTTGCTCTGCTTCTGTTTTCCCGGCTCAGATTCACCGGCTCTGATTCCGCACCTCTGATTCCACACCTCTCTTTCTGTGTCTCTGATTCCCCGCCTCCGATTCCACGCCTCTGATTACCCGCCTCTGATACCCTGCCTCTCTTTCCTCCCTCTATTTCCGTGCCTCTTTCTCTGCATCTCGTTTCCCATATCTCATTTCCCCCTTCTGATAACCCGCATCAGATTCCCTGCCACAGATTCCCTGCCTCAGATACCCCGCCTCTGATTCCCCGCCTCTGAATCCACGCCTCTGATTCCGCACCTCTGATTCCCCGCCTCTCATTCCCCGCCTCTTATTCCCCGTCTATGTTTACCCGCCTCTGTTTACCCGCCTGTTTCCTCGCCTCTGATTCCCCACCTCCGATTCCGTGCCTCAGATTCCCTGCTTCTGATTCCCTGCCTCTGATTCCCTGCCTCCCTTTCCGCTCAACTTTCCTGGCCTACGTTTCCCCACGTATCTTTCCCCGCCTCTGATACCCCAGCTCTGATTCCCCGCCTCTGATTCCCCGCCTCTGATGATGCGCATCTGATACCCCGCCTCTGATTCCCCGCCTCTGATACCCTGCCTCTGATAACTTTTAACTGATTCCCTGCCTCAGATTCCCCACCTCTGCTTCCCCACTTCTGATTCCCCGTCTCTGATTCCCCGCCTCTGATTCCCCGCCTCTGATTCAACGCCTCTGATTCCCCGCATCTGATTCCCTTCCTCTGATTCCCCACCTCTGATTGCCCACCTTTGATTCCCTGCCTCTGATTTCCTGCCTCTGATTCCCCACCTCTGATTCCCCACTTCTGATTCCCCGCCTCAGATTCCCCGCCTCTGATTCCACGCCTCTGATTCCCCGCCTCTGATTCCCCGCCTCTGATTCCCCGCCTCTGATTCCCCTCCTCAGATACCCCGTCTCTGATTCACTGCCTCTGATTCCCCGCCTCTGATTCAATGCCTCTGATTCCCCGCATCTGATTCCCCGCCTCTGATTCCCCACCTCTGATTGCCCGCCTCTGATTCCCTGCCTCTGATTTCCCGCCTCTGATTCCCCACCTCTGATTCCCCACTTCTGATTCCCCGCCTCTGATTCCCCGCCTCTGATTCCCCGCCTCGGATTCCCCGCCTCTGATTCCCCTCCTCAGATACCCCGCCTCTGATTCCCCGCCTCTGATTCCCCGCCTCTGAATCCCCGCCTCTGATTCCCCACCTCTGATTCCCCGCCTCTGATTCCCCGCCTCTTATTCCCCGTCTATGTTTATCCACCTCTGTTTACCCGCCTGTTTCCCCGCCTCTGATTCCCCAGCTCAGATTCCCTGCCTCAGATTCCCTGCTTCTGATTCCCTGCCTCTGATTCCCTGCCTCCCTTTCCGCTCAACTTTCCTGGCCTACGTTTCCCCACATATCTTTCCCCGCCTCTGATACCCCACCTCTGATTCCCCGCCTCTGATTCCCCGCCTCTGATGATGCACATCTGATACCCCGCCTCTGATTCCCCGCCTCTGATACCCTGCCTCTGATAACTTTTTACTGATTCCCTGCCTCAGATTCCCTGCATCCGATTCCCTTCCTCAGATTCCCTGCATCAGATTCCCTTCATCTGATTCCCTGCCTCTCATTCCCCGCCTCTGATTCCCCGCTACTGATCCCCACCTCTGTCTCTACGCCTCTCTTTTGCCTGCACTCTTTCCCCTCCACTCTTTCCGTGCCTCTCTTTCCCTCCCTCAATTTCAACAACTCTGTTTGATCTGTTCTGTGTACCTCATTTTCAACATACAAGTTCCAACCACTATGTTTCGCCCATCTCTTTCGCCGCCTCTATTTATGCACCTATGTTTACCCGCTTCTGTTTACCCGCCTGTTTCCCCACATCTCTTTCCCCACCTCTGATTCCACGCCTCTGATTCCCCGCCTCTCATTCCCCGACTCTGATCCACCACCTCTGATTCCCCACTTCTGATTCCCCGCCTCTGATTCCCTGTCTCTGATTCCACGCCTCTGATTCCCCGCATCTGATTCCGCGCCTCTGATTCCCCGCCTCTGATACCCCGCCTCTGATTCCCCGATTCTGTTTCCCTGCATCTGATTCCCTGCCTCAGATTCCCTGCCTCTGATTCCCCGACTCTGATTCCCAGCCTCTGATTCCCCGCCTCTGATTCCCCGCCTCTGATACCCCACCTATGTTTACCCGCCTCTGTTTACCCGCCTGTTTTCCCGCCTCTGATTGCCCACCTCAGATTCCCTGCCTCAGATTCCCTGCCTCTGATTCCCTGCCTCTGATTCCCTGCATCTGATTGCCCGCCTCTGATAACCTGCCTCTGATTCCCCGCCTCAGATTCCCCACCTCTGATTCCCCACTTCTGATTCCCCGCCTCTGATTCCCGCGTCTGATTCCCCGCCTCGAAATCACCGCCTCTGATTCCCCGCCTCTGATTCCCCGCCTCTGATTCCCCACCTCTGATTCCCCGCCTCTGATTCCCTGCATCTGATTCCCCGCCTCAGATTCCCCGCCTCTGATTCCCCGACTCTGATTCCCCACTTCTGATTGCCCGCCTCTGATTCCATGCCTCCGATTCCCCGCCTCTGATTCCCCACCTCTGATTCCCCACTTCTGATTCCCCACCTCTGATTCCCCACCTCTGATTCCACGCCTCTGATTCCCCACCTCTGATTCCCCGCATCTGATTCCCCGCCTCTGATTCCCCGCCTCAGATTCCCCGCCTCTGATTCCCCGCCTCTGATTCCCCACCTCTGATTCCCTGCATCAGATTCCCTTCATCTGATTCCCTGCCTCTGATTCCACGCCTCTGAATCCCCACCTCTGAGTCCCTGCCTCAGATTCCCTGCCTCTGATTCTCTGCCTCTGATTCCCTGCCTCTGATTCCCTTCATCTGATTGCCCGCCTCTGATTCTCCGCCTCTGACTCCCCGCCTCTGATTCCCCGCCTCTGATTCCCCACCTCTGATTCCTCGCCTCTTATTCCCCGCCTCTGATTCCCTGCCTCTGATAACCTGCCTCTGATTCCCTGCCTCTGAGTCCCCACTTCTTATTCCCCGCGTCCGATTCCGCACCCATGTTTCACCGCCTCTGTTGCTCTGCTTCTGATTTCCCGGCTCAGATTCACCGGCTCTGATTCCGCACCTCTGATTCCACGCCTCTCTTTCTGTGTCTCTGATTCCCCGCCTCTGATTCCACGCCTCTGATTACCCGCCTCTGATACCCTGCCTCTGAGTCCCCACCTTTGATTCCCCGCGTCCGATTCCGCACCCATGTTTCAACGCCTCTGTTGCTCTGCTTCTGATTTCCCGGCTCAGATTCACCGGCTCTGATTCCGCACCTCTGATTCCACGCCTCTCTTTCTGTGTCTCTGATTCCCCGCCTCTGATTCCACGCCTCTGAATACCAACATCTGATACCCTGCCTCTCTTTCCCTGCCTCTATTTCCGTGCCTCTTACTCTGCATCTCGTTTCCCACATCTCATTTCCCCCTTCTGATAACCCGCATCAGATTCCCTGCCACAGATTCCCTGCCTCAGATTCCCTGCCTCAGATTCCCTGCATCAGATTCCCTTCATCCGATTCCCTGCCTCTGATTCCCCGCCTCTGATTCCCTGCCTCTGATTCCCTGCATCTGATTGGCCGCCTCTGATTCCCTGCCTCTGATTCCCCGCCTCTGATTTCCCACCTCTGATTCCCCACTTCAGATTCCCCGCCTCTGATTCCCCGCCTCTGATTCCACGCCTCTGATTCCCCGCCTCTGATTCCCCGCCTCTGATTCCCCGCCTTTGATACCCCACCTCTGATTCCCCGCCTCTGATTCCCTGCATCTGATTCCCCACCTCAGATTCCCCGCCTCTGATTCCCCGCCTCTGATTCCCCGCTTCTGATTCCCTGCCTCTGATTCCCCGCCTCTGATTCCCTGCCTATGTTTACCCGCCTCTGTTTACCCGCCTGTTTTCCCGCCTCTGATTCCCCACCTCAGATTCCCTGCCTCAGATTCCATGCCTCTGATTCCCTGCCTCTGATTCCCTGCCTCTGAATCCCCACCTCTGCTTCCCCACTTCTGATTCCCCGTCTCTGATTCCCCGCCTCTGATTCCCCACCTCTGATTCAACGCATCTGATTCCCCGCATCTGATTCCCCGCCTCTGATTCCCCACCTCTGATTGCCCGCCTCTGATTCCCTGCATCTGATTTCCCGCCTCTGATTCCCCACCTCTGATTCCCCACTTCTGATTCCCCGCCTCTGATTCCCCGCCTCTGATTCCCCGCCTCTGATTCCCCTCCTCAGATACCCCACCTCTGATTGCCCGCCTCTGATTCCCCGCATCTGATTCCCCGCCTCTGATTCCCCGCCTCTGAATCCACGCCTCTGATTCCGCACCTCAGATTCCCCGCCTCTGATTCCCCGCCTCTTATTCCCCGTCTATGTTTACCCGCCTCTGTTTACCCGCCTGTTTCCTCGCCTCTGATTCCCCACCTCAGATTCCGTGCCTCAGATTCCCTGCTTCTGATTCCCTGCCTCTGATTCCCTGCCTCCCTTTCCGCTCAACTTTCCTGGCCTACGTTTCCCCACATATCTTTCCCCGCCTCTGATACCCCAGCTCTGATTCCCCGCCTCTGATTCCCCGCCTCTGATGATGCGCATCTGATACCCCGCCTCTGATTCCCCGCCTCTGATACCCTGCCTCTGATAACTTTTAACTGATTCCCTGCCTCAGATTCCCTGCATCCGATTCCCTGCCTCAGATTCCCTGCATCAGATTCCCTTCATCTGATTCCCTGCCTCTGATTCCCCACCTCTGCTTCCCCACTTCTGATTCCCCGTCTCTGATTCCCCGCCTCTGATTCCCCGCCTCTGATTCAACGCCTCTGATTCCCCGCATCTGATTCCCTGCCTCTGATTCCCCACCTCTGATTGCCCGCCTCTGATTCCCTGCCTCTGATTTCCTGCCTCTGATTCCCCACCTCTGATTCCCCACTTCTGATTCCCCGCCTCTGATTCCCCGCCTCTGATTCCACGCCTCTGATTCCCCGCCTCTGATTCCCCGCCTCTGATTCCCCGCCTCTGATTCCCCTCCTCAGATACCCCATCTCTGATTCACTGCCTCTGATTCCCCGCCTCTGATTCAACGCCTCTGATTCCCCGCATCTGATTCCCCGCCTCTGATTCCCCACCTCTGATTGCCCGCCTCTGATTCCCTGCCTCTGATTTCCCGCCTCTGATTCCCCACCTCTGATTCCCCACTTCTGATTCCCCGCCTCTGATTCCCCGCCTCTGATTCCACGCCTCTGATTCCCCGCCTCTGATTCCCCGCCTCTGACTCCCCGCCTCTGATTCCCCGCCTCTGATTCCCCGCCTCTGATTCCCCGCCTCTGATTCCCCGCCTATGTTTACCCGCCTCTGTTTACCCGCCTGTTTTCCCGCCTCTGATTCCCCACCTCAGATTCCCTGCCTCAGATTCCATGCATCTGATTCCCTGCCTCTGATTCCCTGCCTCTGATTCCCCACCTCTGCTTCCCCACTTCTGATTCCCCGTCTCTGATTCCCCGCCTCTGATTCCCCGCCTCTGATTCAATGCCTCTGATTCCCCGCATCTGATTCCCCGCCTCTGATTCCCCACCTCTGATTGCCCGCCTCTGATTCCCTGCATCTGATTTCCCGCCTCTGATTCCCCACCTCTGAATCCCCACTTCTGATTCCCCGCCTCTGATTCCCCGCCTCTGATTCCACGCCTCTGATTCCCCGCCTCTGATTCCCCGCCTCTGATTCCCCGCCTCTGATTCCCCTCCTCAGATACCCCACCTCTGATTGCCCGCCTCTGATTCCCCGCATCTGATTCCCCGCCTCTGATTCCCCGCCTCTGAATCCACGCCTCTGATTCCGCACCTCTGATTCCCCGCCTCTGATTCCCCGCCTCTTATTCCCCGTCTATGTTTACCCGCCTCTGTTTACCCGCCTGTTTCCTCGCCTCTGATTCCCCACCTCAGATTCCGTGCCTCAGATTCCCTGCTTCTGATTCCCTGCCTCTGATTCCCTGCCTCCCTTTCCGCTCAACTTTCCTGGCCTCCGTTTCCCCACATATCTTTCCCCACCTCTGATACCCCAGCTCTGATTCCCCGCCTCTGATTCCCCGCCTCTGATGATGCGCATCTGATACCCCGCCTCTGATTCCCCGCCTCTGATACCCTGCCTCTGATAACTTTTAACTGATTCCCTGCCTCAGATTCCCTGCATCCGATTCCCTGCCTCAGATTCCCTGCATCAGATTCCCTTCATCTGATTCCCTGCCTCTGATTCCCCACCTCTGCTTCCCCACTTCTGATTCCCCGTCTCTGATTCCCCGCCTCTGATTCCCCGCCTCTGATTCAACGCCTCTGATTCCCCGCATCTGATTCCCTGCCTCTGATTCCCCACCTCTGATTGCCCGCCTCTGATTCCCTGCCTCTGATTTCCTGCCTCTGATTCCCCACCTCTGATTCCCCACTTCTGATTCCCCGCCTCTGATTCCCCGCCTCTGATTCCACGCCTCTGATTCCCCGCCTTTGATTCCCCGACTCTGATTCCCCGCCTCTGATTCCCCTCCTCAGATACCCCGTCTCTGATTCACTGCCTCTGATTCCCCGCCTCTGATTCAACGCCTCTGATTCCCCGCATCTGATTCCCCGCCTCTGATTCCCCACCTCTGATTGCCCGCCTCTGATTCCCTGCCTCTGATTTCCCGCCTCTGATTCCCCACCTCTGATTCCCCACTTCTGATTCCCCGCCTCTGATTCCCCGCCTCTGATTCCACGCCTCTGATTCCCCGCCTCTGATTCCCCGCCTCGGATTCCCCGCCTCTGATTCCCCTCCTCAGATACCCCGCCTCTGATTCCCCGCCTCTGATTCCCCGCCTCTGAATCCCCGCCTCTGATTCCCCACCTCTGATTCCCCGCCTCTGATTCCCCGCCTCTTATTCCCCGTCTATGTTTATCCACCTCTGTTTACCCGCCTGTTTCCCCGCCTCTGATTCCCCAGCTCAGATTCCCTGCCTCAAATTCCCTGCTTCTGATTCCCTGCCTCTGATTCCCTGCCTCCCTTTCCGCTCAACTTTCCTGGCCTACGTTTCCCCACATATCTTTCCCCGCCTCTGATACCCCACCTCTGATTCCCCGCCTCTGATTCCCCGCCTCTGATGATGCGCATCTGATACCCCGCCTCTGATTCCCCACCTCTGATACCCTGCCTCTGATAACTTTTTACTGATTCCCTGCCTCAGATTCCCTGCATCCGATTCCCTTCCTCAGATTCCCTGCATCAGATTCCCTTCATCTGATTCCCTGCCTCTCATTCCCCGCCTCTGATTCCCCGCTACTGATCCCCACCTCTGTCTCCACTCCTCTCTTTTGCCTGCACTCTTTCCCCTCCACTCTTTCCGTGCCTCTCTTTCCCTCCCTCAATTTCAACAACTCTGTTTGATCTGTTCTGTATACCTCATTTTCAACATACAAGTTCCAACCACTATGTTTCGCCCATCTCTTTCGCCGCCTCTATTTATGCACCTATGTTTACCCGCTTCTGTTTACCCGCCTGTTTCCCCACATCTCTTTCCCCACCTCTGATTCCACGCCTCTGAATCCCCGCCTCTCATTCCCCGCCTCTGATTCCCTGCCTCTGATTCACCGCCTCCCTTTCCGCGCTACTTTCCTGGCCTACGTTTCCCCACATCTCTTTCCCCACCTCTGATTCCACGCCTCTGATTCGCCGCATCTGATTGCCCGCCTCTGATTCCCTGCCTCTGATTCCCTGCCTCTGATTCCCCACCTCTGATTCCCCTCTCTGATTCCCCGCCTCTGATTCCCCGCCTCTGATTCCCCACCTCTGATTCCCCGCCTCTGATTCCCTGCCTCTCTTTCCCTGCCTCTATTTCCGTGCCTCTTTCTCTGCATCTAGTTTCCCACATCTCATTTCCGCCTTCTGATAACCCGCATCAGATTCCCAGCCACAGATTCCCTGCCTCAGATTCCCTGCCTCAGATTCCCTGCATCAGATTCCCTTCATCTGATTCCCTGCCTCTGATTCCCCGCCTCTGATTCCCCACCTCTGATTCCCTGCCTCAGATTCCCTGCATCTGATTCCCTGCCTCTGATTCCCTGCCTCTGATTTCCTGCATCTGATTGCCCGCCTCTGATTCTCCGCCTCTGATTCCCCGCCTCTGATTCCCCGCCTCTGATTCCCCGCCTCTGATTCCCCGCCTATGATTCCCCGCCTCTGATTCCCTGCCTCTGATAACCTGCCTCTGATTCCCTGCCTCTGATTCCCTGCCTCTGAGTCCCCACCTCTGATTCCCCGAGTCCGATTCCGCACCCATGTTTCACCGCCTCTGTTGCTCTGCTTCTGTTTTCCCGGCTCAGATTCACCGGCTCTGATTCCGCACCTCTGATTCCACGCCTCTCTTTCTGTGTCTCTGATTCCCCGCCTCCGATTCCACGCCTCTGATTACCCGCCTCTGATACCCTGCCTCTCTTTCCTCCCTCTATTTCCGTGCCTCTTTCTCTGCATCTCGTTTCCCATATCTCATTTCCCCCTTCTGATAACCCGCATCAGATTCCCTGCCACAGATTCCCTGCCTCAGATACCCTGCCTCAGATTCCCTGCATCAGATTCCCTTCATCTGATTCCCTGCCTCTGATTCCCCACGGCTGATTCCCTGCCTCTGATTCCCCGCCTCTGATTCCCCACCTCTGATCCACCACCTCTGATTCCCCACTTCTGATTCCCCGCCTCTGATTCCCTGTCTCTGATTCCACGCCTCTGATTCCCCGCATCTGAATCCGCGCCTCTGATTCCCCGCCTCTGATACCCCGCCTCTGATTCCCCGCCTCTGTTTCCCTGCATCTGATTCCCTGCCTCAGATTCCCTGACTCTGATTCCCCGACTCTGATTCCCCGCCTCTGATTCCCCGCCTCTGATTCCCCGCCTCTGATTCCCCACCTATGTTTACCCGCCTCTGTTTACCCGCCTGTTTTCCCGCCTCTGATTGCCCACCTCAGATTCCCTGCCTCAGATTCCCTGCCTCAGATTCCCTGCCTCTGATTCCCTGCCTCTGATTCCCTGCATCTGATTGCCCGCCTCTGATTACCTGCCTCTGATTCCCCGCCTCAGATTCCCCACCTCTGATTCCCCACTTCTGATTCCCCGCCTCTGATTACCGCGTCTGATTCCCCGCCTCGAAATCAACGCCTCTGATTCCCCGCCTCTGATTCCCCGCATCTGATTCCCCGCCTCTGATTCCCCGCCTCTGATTCCCTGCATCTGATTCCCCGCCTCAGATTCCCCGCCTCTGATTCCCCGAGTCTGATTCCCCACTTCTGATTGCCCGCCTCTGATTCCACGCCTCTGATTTCCCGCCTCTGATTCCCCACCTCTGATTCCCCACTTCTGATTCCCCACCTCTGATTCCCCGCCTCTGATTCCACGCCTCTGATTCCCCACCTCTGATTACCCGCATCTGATTCCCCGCCTCTGATTCCCCGCCTCAGATTCCCCGCCTCTGATTCCCCGCCTCTGATTCCCCACCTCTGATTCCCTGCATCAGATTCCCTTCATCTGATTCCCTGCCTCTGATTCCCCGCCTCTGAATCCCCACCTCTGAGTCCCTGCCTCAGATTCCCTGCCTCTGATTCTCTGCCTCTGATTCCCTGCCTCTGATTCCCTGCATCTGATTGCCCGCCTCTGATTCTCCGCCTCTGACTCCCCGCCTCTGATTCCCCGCCTCTGATTCCCCGCCTCTGATTCCTCGCCTCTTATTCCCCGCCTCTGATTCCCTGCCTCTGATAACCTGCCTCTGATTCCCTGCCTCTGAGTCCCCACTTCTTATTCCCCGCGTCCGATTCCGCACCCATGTTTCACCGCCTCTGTTGCTCTGCTTCTGATTTCCCGGCTCAGATTCACCGGCTCTGATTCCGCACCTCTGATTCCACGCCTCTCTTTCTGTGTCTCTGATTCCCCGCCTCTGATTCCACGCCTCTGATTACCCGCCTCTGATACCCTGCCTCTGAGTCCCCACCTTTGATTCCCCGCGTCCGATTCCGCACCCATGTTTCAACGCCTCTGTTGCTCTGCTTCTGATTTCCCGGCTCAGATTCACCGGCTCTGATTCCGCACCTCTGATTCCACGCCTCTCTTTCTGTGTCTCTGATTCCCTGCCTCTGATTCCCCGCCTCTGAATACCAACATCTGATACCCTGCCTCTCTTTCCCTGCCTCTATTTCCGTGCCTCTTACTCTGCATCTCGTTTCCCACATCTCATTTCCCCCTTCTGATAACCCGCATCAGATTCCCTGCCACAGATTCCCTGCCTCAGATTCCCTGCCTCAGATTCCCTGCATCAGATTCCCTTCATCCGATTCCCTGCCTCTGATTCCCCGCCTCTGATTCCCTGCCTCTGATTCCCCGCCTCTGTTTACCCGCCTGTTCCCCGCCACTGATTCACCACCTCATATTCGCCGCCTCAGATTCCCTGCCTCTGATTCCCTGCCTCTGGTTCCCTGCATCTGATTGGCCGCCTCTGATTCCCTGCCTCTGATTCCCCGCCTCTGATTCCCCGCCTCTGATTCCCCGCCTCTGATTTCCCACCTCTGATTCCCCACTTCAGATTCCCCGCCTCTGATTCCCCGCCTCTGATTCCACGCCTCTGATTCCCCGCCTCTGATTCCCCGCCTCTGATTCCCCGCCTTTGATACCCCACCTCTGATTCCCCGCCTCTGATTCCCTGCATCTGATTCCCCACCTCAGATTCCCCGCCTCTGATTCCCCGCCTCTGATTCCCCGCCTCTGATTCCCCGCCTCTGATTCCCCGCCTCTGATTCCCCGGCTATGTTTACCCGCCTCTGTTTACCCGCCTGTTTTCCCGCCTCTGATTCCCCACCTCAGATTCCCTGACTCAGATTCCATGCCTCTGATTCCCTGCCTCTGATTCCCTGCCTCTGATTCCCCACCTCTGCTTCCCCACTTCTGATTCCCCGTCTCTGATTCCCCGCCTCTGATTCCCCACCTCTGATTCAACGCCTCTGATTCCCCGCATCTGATTCCCCGCCTCTGATTCCCCACCTCTGATTGCCCGCCTCTGATTCCCTGCATCTGATTTCCCGCCTCTGATTCCCCACCTCTGATTCCCCACTTCTGATTCCCCGCCTCTGATTCCCCGCCTCTGATTCCACGCCTCTGATTCCCCGCCTCTGATTCCCCGCCTCTGATTCCCCGCCTCTGATTCCCCTCCTCAGATACCCACCTCTGATTGCCCGCCTCTGATTCCCCGCATCTGATTCCCCGCCTCTGATTCCCCGCCTCTGAATCCAGGCCTCTGATTCCGCACCTCTGATTCCCCGCCTCTGATTCCCCGCCTCTTATTCCCCGTCTATGTTTACCCGCCTCTGTTTACCCGCCTGTTTCCTCGCCTCTGATTCCCCACCTCAGATTCCGTGCCTCAGATTCCCTGCTTCTGATTCCCTGCCTCTGATTCCCTGCCTCCCTTTCCGCTCAACTTTCCTGGCCTACGTTTCCCCACATATCTTTCCCCGCCTCTGATACCCCAGCTCTGATTCCCCGCCTCTGATTCCCCGCCTCTGATGATGCGCATCTGATACCCCGCCTCTGATTCCCCGCCTCTGATACCCTGCCTCTGATAACTTTTAACTGATTCCCTGCCTCAGATTCCCTGCATCCGATTCCCTGCCTCAGATTCCCTGCATCAGATTCCCTTCATCTGATTCCCTGCCTCTGATAACCCACCTCTGCTTCCCCACTTCTGATTCCCCGTCTCTGATTCCCCGCCTCTGATTCCCCGCCTCTGATTCAACGCCTCTGATTCCCCGCATCTGATTCCCTGCCTCTGATTCCCCACCTCTGATTGCCCGCCTCTGATTCCCTGCCTCTGATTTCCTGCCTCTGATTCCCCACCTCTGATTCCCCACTTCTGATTCCCCGCCTCTGATTCCCCGCCTCTGATTCCACGCCTCTGATTCCCCGCCTCTGATTCCCCGCCTCTGATTCCCCGCCTCTGATTCCCCTCCTCAGATACCCCGTCTCTGATTCACTGCCTCTGATTCCCCGCCTCTGATTCAACGCCTCTGATTCCCCGCATCTGATTCCCCGCCTCTGATTCCCCACCTCTGATTGCCCGCCTCTGATTCCCTGCCTCTGATTTCCCGCCTCTGATTCCCCACCTCTGATTCCCCACTTCTGATTCCCCGCCTCTGATTCCCTGCCTCTGATTCCACGACTCTGATTCCCCGCCTCTGATTCCCCGCCTCGGATTCCCCGCCTCTGATTCCCCTCCTCAGATACCCCGCCTCTGATTCCCCGCCTCTGATTCCCCGCCTCTGAATCCCCGCCTCTGATTCCCCACCTCTGATTCCCCGCCTCTGATTCCCCGCCTCTTATTCCCCGTCTATGTTTATCCACCTCTGTTTACCCGCCTGTTTCCCCGCCTCTGATTCCCCAGCTCAGATTCCCTGCCTCAGATTCCCTGCTTCTGATTCCCTGCCTCTGATTCCCTGCCTCCCTTTCCGCTCAACTTTCCTGGCATACGTTTCCCCACATATCTTTCCCCGCCTCTGATACCCCACCTCTGATTCCCCGCCTCTGATTCCCCGCCTCTGATGATGCGCATCTGATACCCCGCCTCTGATTCCCCGCCTCTGATACCCTGCCTCTGATAACTTTTTACTGATTCCCTGCCTCAGATTCCCTGCATCCGATTCCCTTCCTCAGATTCCCTGCATCAGATTCCCTTCATCTGATTCCCTGCCTCTCATTCCCCACCTCTGATTCCCCGCCTCTGATTCCCTGCCTCTCTTTCCCTGCCTCTATTTCCGTGCCTCTTTCTCTGCATCTCGTTTCCCACATCTCATTTCCCCCTTCTGATAACCCGCATCAGATTCCCTGCCACAGATTCCCTGCCTCAGATTCCCTGCCTCAGATTCCCTGCATCAGATTCCCTTCATCTGATTCCCTGCCTCTGATTCCCCGCCTCTGATTCCCCACCTCTGATTCCCTGCCTCAGATTCCCTGCCTCTGATTCCCTGCCTCTGATTCCCTGCCTCTGATTTCCTGCATCTGATTGCCCGCCTCTGATTCTCCGCCTCTCATTCCCCGCCTCTGATTCCCCGCCTCATATTCCCCGCCTCTGATTCCCCGCCTATGATTCCCCGCCTCTGATTCCCTGCCTCTGATAACCTGCCTCTGATTCCCTGCCTCTGATTCCCTGCCTCTGAGTCCCCACCTCTGATTCCCCGAGTCCGATTCCGCACCCATGTTTCACCGCCTCTGTTGCTCTGCTTCTGTTTTCCCGGCTCAGATTCACCGGCTCTGATTCCGCACGTCTGATTCCACGCCTCTCTTTCTGTGTCTCTGATTCCCCGTCTCCGATTCCACGCCTCTGATTACCCGCCTCTGATACCCTGCCTCTCTTTCCTCCCTCTATTTCCGTGCCTCTTTCTCTGCATCTCGTTTCCCATATCTCATTTCCCCCTTCTGATAACCCGCATCAGATTCCCTGCCACAGATTCCCTGCCTCAGATACCCTGCCTCAGATTCCCTGCATCAGATTCCCTTCATGTGATTCCCTGCCTCTGATTCCCCACGGCTGATTCCCTGCCTCTGATTCCCCGCCTCTGTTTACCCGCCTGTTTCCCCGCCTCTGATTCAAGACCTCATATTAGCCCCCTCAGGTTCCCTGCCTCTGATTCCCTGCTTCTGATTCCCTGCCTCAGATTCCCTGCATCTGATTGCCCGCCTCTGAATCCCTGCCTCTGATTCCCCGCCTCTGATTCCCCGCCTCTGATTCCCCGCCTCTGATCCACCACCTCTGATTCCCCACTTCTGATTCCCCGCCTCTGATTCCCCGTCTCTGATTCCACGCCTCTGATTCCCCGCATCTGATTCCGCGCCTCTGATTCCCCGCCTCTGATACCCCGCCTCTGATTCCCCGCCTCTGTTTCCCTGCATATGATTCCCTGCCTCAGATTCCCTGCCTCTGATTCCCCGACTCTGATTCCCCGCCTCTGATTCCCCGCCTCTGATTCCCCGCCTCTGATTCCCCACCTATGTTTACCCGCCTCTGTTTACCCGCCTGTTTTCCCGCCTCTGATTGCCCACCTCAGATTCCCTGCGTCAGATTCCCTGCCTCAGATTCCCTGCCTCTGATTCCCTGCCTCTGATTCCCTGCATCTGATTGCCCGCCTCTGATTACCTGCCTCTGATTCCCCGCCTCAGATTCCCCACCTCTGATTCCCCACTTCTGATTCCCCGCCTCTGATTCCCGCGTCTGATTCCCCACCTCGAAATCACCGCCTCTGATTCCCCGCCTCTGATTCCCCGCCTCTGATTCCCCGCCTCTGATTCCCCGCCTCTGATTCCCTGCATCTGATTCCCCGCCTCAGATTCCCCGCCTCTGATTCCCCGACTCTGATTCCCCACTTCTGATTGCCCGCCTCTGATTCCACGCCTCTGATTCCCCGCCTGTGATTCCCCACCTCTGATTCCCCACTTCTGATTCCCCACCTCTGATTCCCCGCCTCTGATTCCACGCCTCTGATTCCCCACCTCTGATTCCCCGCATCTGATTCCCCGCCTCTGATTCCCCGCCTCAGATTCCCCGCCTCAGATTCCCCGCCTCTGATTCCCCACCTCTGATTCCCTCCTCTGATTCCCCGCCTATGTTTACCCGCCTCTGATTCCCCGCCTCTGATTCCCCGCCTCTGATTCCCCACCTCTGATTCCCTGCCTCTGATTCCCCGCCTCTGATGCCCCACTTCTGATTGCCCGCCTCTGATTCCACGCCTGTGATTCCCCGCCTCTGATTCCCCACCTCTGATTCCCCACTTCTGATTCCCCACCTCTGATTCCCCGCCTCTGATTCCACGCCTCTGGTTCCCCACCTCTGATTCCCCACTTCTGATTCCCCACCTCTGATTCTCCGCCTCTGATAACCTGCCTCTGATAACTTTTTACTGATTCCCTGCCTCAGATTCCCTGCCTCCGATTCCCTGCCTCAGATACCCTGCCTCAGATTCCCTGCATCAGATTCCCTTCATCTGATTCCCTGCCTCTGATTCCCTGCCTCTGATTCCCCGCCTCTGATTCCCCACCTGTGTCTCTACGCCTCTATTTTGCCTGAACTCTTTCCCCTCCACTCTTTCTGTGCCTCTCTTTCCCTCCCTCAATTTCAACAACTCTGTTTGATCTGTTCTGTGTACCTAATTTTCAACGCACAAGTTCCAACCACTATGTTTCGCCCTTCTCTTTCGCTGCCTCTATTTATGCAGCTATGTTTACCCGCTTCTGTTTACCCGCCAGTTTCGCCACTTCTCTTTCCCCACCTCTGATTCCACGCCTCTGATTCCCCGCCTCTGATTCCCCGCCTCTGATTCCCCACCTCTCATTCACCGCCTCCCTTTCCGCGCAACTTTCCTGGCCTACGTTTCCCCACATCTCTTTCCCCACCTCTGATTCCACGCCTCAGATTCGCCGCCTCTGATTTCCCGCCTCTGATTCCCTGCCTCTGATTCCCTGCCTCTGATTCCGCACCTCTGATTCCCCCCTCTGATTCCCCGCCTCTGATTCCCAGCCTCTGATTCCCCACCTCTGATTCCCCGCCTCTGATTCCCTGCCTCTCTTTCCCTGCCTCTATTTCCGTGCCTCTTTCTCTGCATCTCGTTTCCCACATCTCATTTCCCGCTTCTGATAACCCGCATCAGATTCCCTGCCACAGATTCCCTGCCTCAGATTCCCTGCCTCAGATTCCCTGCATCAGATTCCCTTCATCTGATTCCCTGCCTCTGATTCCCCGCCTCTGATTCCCCACCTCTGATTCCCTGCCTCAGATTCCCTGCCTCTGATTCCCTGCCTCTGATTCCCTGCCTCTGATTTCCTGCATCTGATTGCCCGCCTCTGATTCCCCGCCTCTGATTCACCGCCTCTGATTCCCCGCCTCTGATTCCCCGCCTCTGATTCCCCGCCTCTGATTCCCCGCCTCTGATTCCCCACCTCTGATTCCCTGCCTCTGATAACCTGCCTCTGATTCCCTGCCTCTGATTCCCGGCCTCTGAGTCCCCACCTCTGATTTCCCGTGTCCGATTCCGCACCCATGTTTCACCACCTCTGTTGCTCTGCTTCTTATTTCCCGGCTCAGATTCACCGGCTCTGATTCCGCACCTCTGATTCCACGCCTCTCTTTCTGTGTCTCTGATTCCCCGCCTCTGATTCCACGCCTCTGATTACCCGCCTCTGATACACTGCCTCTCTTTCCCTGCCTCTATTTCCATGCCTCTTTCTCTGCATCTCGTTTCCCACATCTCATTTCCCCCTTCTGATAACCCGCATCAGATTCCCTGCCACAGATTCCCTGCCTCAGATACCCTGCCTCAGATTCCCTGCATCAGATTCCCTTCATCTGATTCCCTGCCTCTGATTCCCCGCGGCTGATTCCCTGCCTCTGATTCCCCGCCTCTGTTTACCCGCCTGTTTCCCCGCCTCTGATTCACCACCTCATATTCGCCACCTCAGGTTCCCTGCCTCTGATTCCCTGCCTCTGATTCCCTGCCTCTGATTCCCTGCATCTGATTGCCCGCCTCTGATTCCCCGCCTCTGATTGCACGCCTCTGATTCCCCGCCTCTGATTCCCCGCCTCTGATTCCCCGCCTCTGATTCCCCTCCTCTGATACCCGCCTCTGATTCCCCACCTCTGATTTCCCGCATCTGATTCCCTGCCTCTGATTCCCCGCCTCTGATTCCCTGCCTCTGATTCCGCTCCTCTGATTCTCCGCCTCTGATTCTCCGCCTCTGATTCCCCACCTCTGATTCCCCGCCTATGTTTACCCGCCCCTGTTTACCCGCCTATTTTCCCGCCTCTGATTCCCCACCACAGATTCCCTGCCTCAGATTCCCTGCCTCAGATTCCCTGCATCAGATTCCCTTCATTTGATTCCCTGCGTCTGGTTCCCTACTTCTGATTCCCTGCCTCTGATTCCCTGCATCTGATTGCCCGCCTCTGATTCCCCGCCTCTGATTCCCCGCCTCTGATTCCCCGCCTCTGATTCCCTGCCTCTGATTCACCGCCTCTGATTCCCCGCCTCTGATTCCCCGCCTCTGATTCCCCACTTCTGATTGCCCGCCTCTGATTCCACGCCTCTGATTCCCCGCCTCTGATTCCCCACCTCTGATTCCCCACTTCTGATTCCCCACCTCTGATTCCCCGCCTCTGATTCCACGCCTCTGATTCCCCACCTCTGATTCCCCACTTCTGATTCCCCACCTCTGATTCTCCGCCTCTGATACCCTGCCTCTGATAACTTTTTACTGATTCCCTGCCTCAGATTCCCTGCCTCCGATTCCCTCCCTCAGATTCCCCGCCTCTGATTCCCCGCCTCTGATTCCCCGCCTCTGATTACCCGCCTCTGATACCCTGCCTCTCTTTCCTCCCTCTATTTCCGTGCCTCTTTCTCTGCATCTCGTTTCCCATATCTCATTTCCCCCTTCTGATAACCCGCATCAGATTCCCTGCCACAGATTCCCTGCCTCAGATACCCTGCCTCAGATTCCCTGCATCAGATTCCCTTCATCTGATTCCCTGCCTCTGATTCCCCACGGCTGATTCCCTGCCTCTGATTCCCCGCCTCTGATTCCCCACCTCTGATCCACCACCTCTGATTCCCCACTTCTGATTCCCCGCCTCTGATTCCCTGTCTCTGATTCCACGCCTCTGATTCCCCGCATCTGAATCCGCGCCTCTGATTCCCCGCCTCTGATACCCCGCCTCTGATTCCCCGCCTCTGTTTCCCTGCATCTGATTCCCTGCCTCAGATTCCCTGACTCTGATTCCCCGACTCTGATTCCCCGCCTCTGATTCCCCGCCTCTGATTCCCCGCCTCTGATTCCCCACCTATGTTTACCCGCCTCTGTTTACCCGCCTGTTTTCCCGCCTCTGATTGCCCACCTCAGATTCCCTGCCTCAGATTCCCTGCCTCAGATTCCCTGCCTCTGATTCCCTGCCTCTGATTCCCTGCATCTGATTGCCCGCCTCTGATTACCTGCCTCTGATTCCCCGCCTCAGATTCCCCACCTCTGATTCCCCACTTCTGATTCCCCGCCTCTGATTCCCGCGTCTGATTCCCCGCCTCGAAATCAACGCCTCTGATTCCCCGCCTCTGATTCCCCGCATCTGATTCCCCGCCTCTGATTCCCCGCCTCTGATTCCCTGCATCTGATTCCCCGCCTCAGATTCCCCGCCTCTGATTCCCCGACTCTGATTCCCCACTTCTGATTGCCCGCCTCTGATTCCACGCCTCTGATTCCCCGCCTCTGATTCCCCACCTCTGATTCCCCACTTCTGATTCCCCACCTCTGATTCCCCGCCTCTGATTCCACGCCTCTGATTCCCCACCTCTGATTACCCGCATCTGATTCCCCGCCTCTGATTCCCCGCCTCAGATTCCCCGCCTCTGATTCCCCGCCTCTGATTCCCCACCTCTGATTCCCTGCATCAGATTCCCTTCATCTGATTCCCTGCCTCTGATTCCCCGCCTCTGAATCCCCACCTCTGAGTCCCTGCCTCAGATTCCCTGCCTCTGATTCTCTGCCTCTGATTCCCTGCCTCTGATTCCCTGCATCTGATTGCCCGCCTCTGATTCTCCGCCTCTGACTCCCCGCCTCTGATTCCCCGCCTCTGATTCCCCGCCTCTGATTCCTCGCCTCTTATTCCCCGCCTCTGATTCCCTGCCTCTGATAACCTGCCTCTGATTCCCTGCCTCTGAGTCCCCACTTCTTATTCCCCGCGTCCGATTCCGCACCCATGTTTCACCGCCTCTGTTGCTCTGCTTCTGATTTCCCGGCTCAGATTCACCGGCTCTGATTCCGCACCTCTGATTCCACGCCTCTCTTTCTGTGTCTCTGATTCCCCGCCTCTGATTCCACGCCTCTGATTACCCGCCTCTGATACCCTGCCTCTGAGTCCCCACCTTTGATTCCCCGCGTCCGATTCCGCACCCATGTTTCAACGCCTCTGTTGCTCTGCTTCTGATTTCCCGGCTCAGATTCACCGGCTCTGATTCCGCACCTCTGATTCCACGCCTCTCTTTCTGTGTCTCTGATTCCCTGCCTCTGATTCCACGCCTCTGAATACCAACATCTGATACCCTGCCTCTCTTTCCCTGCCTCTATTTCCGTGCCTCTTACTCTGCATCTCGTTTCCCACATCTCATTTCCCCCTTCTGATAACCCGCATCAGATTCCCTGCCACAGATTCCCTGCCTCAGATTCCCTGCCTCAGATTCCCTGCATCAGATTCCCTTCATCCGATTCCCTGCCTCTGATTCCCCGCCTCTGATTCCCTGCCTCTGATTCCCCGCCTCTGTTTACCCGCCTGTTCCCCGCCACTGATTCACCACCTCATATTCGCCGCCTCAGATTCCCTGCCTCTGATTCCCTGCCTCTGGTTCCCTGCATCTGATTGGCCGCCTCTGATTCCCTGCCTCTGATTCCCCGCCTCTGATTCCCCGCCTCTGATTCCCCGCCTCTGATTTCCCACCTCTGATTCCCCACTTCAGATTCCCCGCCTCTGATTCCCCGCCTCTGATTCCACGCCTCTGATTCCCCGCCTCTGATTCCCCGCCTCTGATTCCCCGCCTTTGATACCCCACCTCTGATTCCCCGCCTCTGATTCCCTGCATCTGATTCCCCACCTCAGATTCCCCGCCTCTGATTCCCCGCCTCTGATTCCCCGCCTCTGATTCCCCGCCTCTGATTCCCCGCCTCTGATTCCCCGGCTATGTTTACCCGCCTCTGTTTACCCGCCTGTTTTCCCGCCTCTGATTCCCCACCTCAGATTCCCTGACTCAGATTCCATGCCTCTGATTCCCTGCCTCTGATTCCCTGCCTCTGATTCCCCACCTCTGCTTCCCCACTTCTGATTCCCCGTCTCTGATTCCCCGCCTCTGATTCCCCACCTCTGATTCAACGCCTCTGATTCCCCGCATCTGATTCCCCGCCTCTGATTCCCCACCTCTGATTGCCCGCCTCTGATTCCCTGCATCTGATTTCCCGCCTCTGATTCCCCACCTCTGATTCCCCACTTCTGATTCCCCGCCTCTGATTCCCCGCCTCTGATTCCACGCCTCTGATTCCCCGCCTCTGATTCCCCGCCTCTGATTCCCCGCCTCTGATTCCCCTCCTCAGATACCCACCTCTGATTGCCCGCCTCTGATTCCCCGCATCTGATTCCCCGCCTCTGATTCCCCGCCTCTGAATCCAGGCCTCTGATTCCGCACCTCTGATTCCCCGCCTCTGATTCCCCGCCTCTTATTCCCCGTCTATGTTTACCCGCCTCTGTTTACCCGCCTGTTTCCTCGCCTCTGATTCCCCACCTCAGATTCCGTGCCTCAGATTCCCTGCTTCTGATTCCCTGCCTCTGATTCCCTGCCTCCCTTTCCGCTCAACTTTCCTGGCCTACGTTTCCCCACATATCTTTCCCCGCCTCTGATACCCCAGCTCTGATTCCCCGCCTCTGATTCCCCGCCTCTGATGATGCGCATCTGATACCCCGCCTCTGATTCCCCGCCTCTGATACCCTGCCTCTGATAACTTTTAACTGATTCCCTGCCTCAGATTCCCTGCATCCGATTCCCTGCCTCAGATTCCCTGCATCAGATTCCCTTCATCTGATTCCCTGCCTCTGATAACCCACCTCTGCTTCCCCACTTCTGATTCCCCGTCTCTGATTCCCCGCCTCTGATTCCCCGCCTCTGATTCAACGCCTCTGATTCCCCGCATCTGATTCCCTGCCTCTGATTCCCCACCTCTGATTGCCCGCCTCTGATTCCCTGCCTCTGATTTCCTGCCTCTGATTCCCCACCTCTGATTCCCCACTTCTGATTCCCCGCCTCTGATTCCCCGCCTCTGATTCCACGCCTCTGATTCCCCGCCTCTGATTCCCCGCCTCTGATTCCCCGCCTCTGATTCCCCTCCTCAGATACCCCGTCTCTGATTCACTGCCTCTGATTCCCCGCCTCTGATTCAACGCCTCTGATTCCCCGCATCTGATTCCCCGCCTCTGATTCCCCACCTCTGATTGCCCGCCTCTGATTCCCTGCCTCTGATTTCCCGCCTCTGATTCCCCACCTCTGATTCCCCACTTCTGATTCCCCGCCTCTGATTCCCTGCCTCTGATTCCACGCCTCTGATTCCCCGCCTCTGATTCCCCGCCTCGGATTCCCCGCCTCTGATTCCCCTCCTCAGATACCCCGCCTCTGATTCCCCGCCTCTGATTCCCCGCCTCTGAATCCCCGCCTCTGATTCCCCACCTCTGATTCCCCGCCTCTGATTCCCCGCCTCTTATTCCCCGTCTATGTTTATCCACCTCTGTTTACCCGCCTGTTTCCCCGCCTCTGATTCCCCAGCTCAGATTCCCTGCCTCAGATTCCCTGCTTCTGATTCCCTGCCTCTGATTCCCTGCCTCCCTTTCCGCTCAACTTTCCTGGCATACGTTTCCCCACATATCTTTCCCCGCCTCTGATACCCCACCTCTGATTCCCCGCCTCTGATTCCCCGCCTCTGATGATGCGCATCTGATACCCCGCCTCTGATTCCCCGCCTCTGATACCCTGCCTCTGATAACTTTTTACTGATTCCCTGCCTCAGATTCCCTGCATCCGATTCCCTTCCTCAGATTCCCTGCATCAGATTCCCTTCATCTGATTCCCTGCCTCTCATTCCCCACCTCTGATTCCCCGCCTCTGATTCCCTGCCTCTCTTTCCCTGCCTCTATTTCCGTGCCTCTTTCTCTGCATCTCGTTTCCCACATCTCATTTCCCCCTTCTGATAACCCGCATCAGATTCCCTGCCACAGATTCCCTGCCTCAGATTCCCTGCCTCAGATTCCCTGCATCAGATTCCCTTCATCTGATTCCCTGCCTCTGATTCCCCGCCTCTGATTCCCCACCTCTGATTCCCTGCCTCAGATTCCCTGCCTCTGATTCCCTGCCTCTGATTCCCTGCCTCTGATTTCCTGCATCTGATTGCCCGCCTCTGATTCTCCGCCTCTCATTCCCCGCCTCTGATTCCCCGCCTCATATTCCCCGCCTCTGATTCCCCGCCTATGATTCCCCGCCTCTGATTCCCTGCCTCTGATAACCTGCCTCTGATTCCCTGCCTCTGATTCCCTGCCTCTGAGTCCCCACCTCTGATTCCCCGAGTCCGATTCCGCACCCATGTTTCACCGCCTCTGTTGCTCTGCTTCTGTTTTCCCGGCTCAGATTCACCGGCTCTGATTCCGCACGTCTGATTCCACGCCTCTCTTTCTGTGTCTCTGATTCCCCGTCTCCGATTCCACGCCTCTGATTACCCGCCTCTGATACCCTGCCTCTCTTTCCTCCCTCTATTTCCGTGCCTCTTTCTCTGCATCTCGTTTCCCATATCTCATTTCCCCCTTCTGATAACCCGCATCAGATTCCCTGCCACAGATTCCCTGCCTCAGATACCCTGCCTCAGATTCCCTGCATCAGATTCCCTTCATGTGATTCCCTGCCTCTGATTCCCCACGGCTGATTCCCTGCCTCTGATTCCCCGCCTCTGTTTACCCGCCTGTTTCCCCGCCTCTGATTCAAGACCTCATATTAGCCCCCTCAGGTTCCCTGCCTCTGATTCCCTGCTTCTGATTCCCTGCCTCAGATTCCCTGCATCTGATTGCCCGCCTCTGAATCCCTGCCTCTGATTCCCCGCCTCTGATTCCCCGCCTCTGATTCCCCGCCTCTGATCCACCACCTCTGATTCCCCACTTCTGATTCCCCGCCTCTGATTCCCCGTCTCTGATTCCACGCCTCTGATTCCCCGCATCTGATTCCGCGCCTCTGATTCCCCGCCTCTGATACCCCGCCTCTGATTCCCCGCCTCTGTTTCCCTGCATATGATTCCCTGCCTCAGATTCCCTGCCTCTGATTCCCCGACTCTGATTCCCCGCCTCTGATTCCCCGCCTCTGATTCCCCGCCTCTGATTCCCCACCTATGTTTACCCGCCTCTGTTTACCCGCCTGTTTTCCCGCCTCTGATTGCCCACCTCAGATTCCCTGCGTCAGATTCCCTGCCTCAGATTCCCTGCCTCTGATTCCCTGCCTCTGATTCCCTGCATCTGATTGCCCGCCTCTGATTACCTGCCTCTGATTCCCCGCCTCAGATTCCCCACCTCTGATTCCCCACTTCTGATTCCCCGCCTCTGATTCCCGCGTCTGATTCCCCACCTCGAAATCACCGCCTCTGATTCCCCGCCTCTGATTCCCCGCCTCTGATTCCCCGCCTCTGATTCCCCGCCTCTGATTCCCTGCATCTGATTCCCCGCCTCAGATTCCCCGCCTCTGATTCCCCGACTCTGATTCCCCACTTCTGATTGCCCGCCTCTGATTCCACGCCTCTGATTCCCCGCCTCTGATTCCCCACCTCTGATTCCCCACTTCTGATTCCCCACCTCTGATTCCCCGCCTCTGATTCCACGCCTCTGATTCCCCACCTCTGATTCCCCGCATCTGATTCCCCGCCTCTGATTCCCCGCCTCAGATTCCCCGCCTCAGATTCCCCGCCTCTGATTCCCCACCTCTGATTCCCTCCTCTGATTCCCCGCCTATGTTTACCCGCCTCTGATTCCCCGCCTCTGATTCCCCGCCTCTGATTCCCCACCTCTGATTCCCTGCCTCTGATTCCCCGCCTCTGATGCCCCACTTCTGATTGCCCGCCTCTGATTCCACGCCTGTGATTCCCCGCCTCTGATTCCCCACCTCTGATTCCCCACTTCTGATTCCCCACCTCTGATTCCCCGCCTCTGATTCCACGCCTCTGGTTCCCCACCTCTGATTCCCCACTTCTGATTCCCCACCTCTGATTCTCCGCCTCTGATAACCTGCCTCTGATAACTTTTTACTGATTCCCTGCCTCAGATTCCCTGCCTCCGATTCCCTGCCTCAGATACCCTGCCTCAGATTCCCTGCATCAGATTCCCTTCATCTGATTCCCTGCCTCTGATTCCCTGCCTCTGATTCCCCGCCTCTGATTCCCCACCTGTGTCTCTACGCCTCTATTTTGCCTGAACTCTTTCCCCTCCACTCTTTCTGTGCCTCTCTTTCCCTCCCTCAATTTCAACAACTCTGTTTGATCTGTTCTGTGTACCTAATTTTCAACGCACAAGTTCCAACCACTATGTTTCGCACTTCTCTTTCGCTGCCTCTATTTATGCAGCTATGTTTACCCGCTTCTGTTTACCCGCCAGTTTCCCCACTTCTCTTTCCCCACCTCTGATTCCACGCCTCTGATTCCCCGCCTCTGATTCCCCGCCTCTGATTCCCCACCTCTCATTCACCGCCTCCCTTTCTGCGCAACTTTCCTGGCCTACGTTTCCCCACATCTCTTTCCCCACCTCTGATTCCACGCCTCAGATTCGCCGCCTCTGATTTCCCGCCTCTGATTCCCTGCCTCTGATTCCCTGCCTCTGATTCCGCACCTCTGATTCCCCCCTCTGATTCCCCGCCTCTGATTCCCAGCCTCTGATTCCCCACCTCTGATTCCCCGCCTCTGATTCCCTGCCTCTCTTTCCCTGCCTCTATTTCCGTGCCTCTTTCTCTGCATCTCGTTTCCCACATCTCATTTCCCGCTTCTGATAACCCGCATCAGATTCCCTGCCACAGATTCCCTGCCTCAGATTCCCTGCCTCAGATTCCCTGCATCAGATTCCCTTCATCTGATTCCCTGCCTCTGATTCCCCGCCTCTGATTCCCCACCTCTGATTCCCTGCCTCAGATTCCCTGCCTCTGATTCCCTGCCTCTGATTCCCTGCCTCTGATTTCCTGCATCTGATTGCCCGCCTCTGATTCCCCGCCTCTGATTCACCGCCTCTGATTCCCCGCCTCTGATTCCCCGCCTCTGATTCCCCGCCTCTGATTCCCCGCCTCTGATTCCCCACCTCTGATTCCCTGCCTCTGATAACCTGCCTCTGATTCCCTGCCTCTGATTCCCGGCCTCTGAGTCCCCACCTCTGATTTCCCGTGTCCGATTCCGCACCCATGTTTCACCACCTCTGTTGCTCTGCTTCTTATTTCCCGGCTCAGATTCACCGGCTCTGATTCCGCACCTCTGATTCCACGCCTCTCTTTCTGTGTCTCTGATTCCCCGCCTCTGATTCCACGCCTCTGATTACCCGCCTCTGATACACTGCCTCTCTTTCCCTGCCTCTATTTCCATGCCTCTTTCTCTGCATCTCGTTTCCCACATCTCATTTCCCCCTTCTGATAACCCGCATCAGATTCCCTGCCACAGATTCCCTGCCTCAGATACCCTGCCTCAGATTCCCTGCATCAGATTCCCTTCATCTGATTCCCTGCCTCTGATTCCCCGCGGCTGATTCCCTGCCTCTGATTCCCCGCCTCTGTTTACCCGCCTGTTTCCCCGCCTCTGATTCACCACCTCATATTCGCCACCTCAGGTTCCCTGCCTCTGATTCCCTGCCTCTGATTCCCTGCCTCTGATTCCCTGCATCTGATTGCCCGCCTCTGATTCCCCGCCTCTGATTGCACGCCTCTGATTCCCCGCCTCTGATTCCCCGCCTCTGATTCCCCGCCTCTGATTCCCCTCCTCTGATACCCGCCTCTGATTCCCCACCTCTGATTTCCCGCATCTGATTCCCTGCCTCTGATTCCCCGCCTCTGATTCCCTGCCTCTGATTCCGCTCCTCTGATTCTCCGCCTCTGATTCTCCGCCTCTGATTCCCCACCTCTGATTCCCCGCCTATGTTTACCCGCCCCTGTTTACCCGCCTATTTTCCCGCCTCTGATTCCCCACCACAGATTCCCTGCCTCAGATTCCCTGCCTCAGATTCCCTGCATCAGATTCCCTTCATTTGATTCCCTGCGTCTGGTTCCCTACTTCTGATTCCCTGCCTCTGATTCCCTGCATCTGATTGCCCGCCTCTGATTCCCCGCCTCTGATTCCCCGCCTCTGATTCCCCGCCTCTGATTCCCTGCCTCTGATTCACCGCCTCTGATTCCCCGCCTCTGATACCCGCCTCTGATTCCCCACTTCTGATTGCCCGCCTCTGATTCCACGCCTCTGATTCCCCGCCTCTGATTCCCCACCTCTGATTCCCCACTTCTGATTCCCCACCTCTGATTCCCCGCCTCTGATTCCACGCCTCTGATTCCCCACCTCTGATTCCCCACTTCTGATTCCCCACCTCTGATTCTCCGCCTCTGATACCCTGCCTCTGATAACTTTTTACTGATTCCCTGCCTCAGATTCCCTGCCTCCGATTCCCTCCCTCAGATTCCCCGCCTCTGATTCCCCGCCTCTGATTCCCCGCCTCTGATTCCCCGCATCTGATTCCCCACCTCTGTCTCTATGCCTCTATTTTGCCTGCACTCTTTCCCCTCCACTCTTTCCGTACCTCTCTTTCCCTCCCTCAATTTCAACAACTCTGTTTGATCTGTTCTGTGTACCTAATTTTCAACACACAAGTTCCAACCACTATGTTTCGCCCATCTCTTTCGCTGCATCTATTTATGCAGCTATGTTTACCCGCTTCTGTTTACCCGCCTGTTTCCCCACATCTCTTTCCCCACCTCTGATTCCCCGCATCTGATTCCCCGCCTCTGATTCCCCACCTCTGATTGCCCGCCTCTGATTCCCTGCATCTGATTTCCCGCCTCTGATTCCCCACCTCTGAATCCCCACTTCTGATTCCCCGCCTCTGATTCCCCGCCTCTGATTCCACGCCTCTGATTCCCCGCCTCTGATTCCCCGCCTCTGATTCCCCGCCTCTGATTCCCCTCCTCAGATACCCCACCTCTGATTGCCCGCCTCTGATTCCCCGCATCTGATTCCCCGCCTCTGATTCCCCGCCTCTGAATCCACGCCTCTGATTCCGCACCTCTGATTCCCCGCCTCTGATTCCCCGCCTCTTATTCCCCGTCTATGTTTACCCGCCTCTGTTTACCCGCCTGTTTCCTCGCCTCTGATTCCCCACCTCAGATTCCGTGCCTCAGATTCCCTGCTTCTGATTCCCTGCCTCTGATTCCCTGCCTCCCTTTCCGCTCAACTTTCCTGGCCTCCGTTTCCCCACATATCTTTCCCCACCTCTGATACCCCAGCTCTGATTCCCCGCCTCTGATTCCCCGCCTCTGATGATGCGCATCTGATACCCCGCCTCTGATTCCCCGCCTCTGATACCCTGCCTCTGATAACTTTTAACTGATTCCCTGCCTCAGATTCCCTGCATCCGATTCCCTGCCTCAGATTCCCTGCATCAGATTCCCTTCATCTGATTCCCTGCCTCTGATTCCCCACCTCTGCTTCCCCACTTCTGATTCCCCGTCTCTGATTCCCCGCCTCTGATTCCCCGCCTCTGATTCAACGCCTCTGATTCCCCGCATCTGATTCCCTGCCTCTGATTCCCCACCTCTGATTGCCCGCCTCTGATTCCCTGCCTCTGATTTCCTGCCTCTGATTCCCCACCTCTGATTCCCCACTTCTGATTCCCCGCCTCTGATTCCCCGCCTCTGATTCCACGCCTCTGATTCCCCGCCTTTGATTCCCCGACTCTGATTCCCCGCCTCTGATTCCCCTCCTCAGATACCCCGTCTCTGATTCACTGCCTCTGATTCCCCGCCTCTGATTCAACGCCTCTGATTCCCCGCATCTGATTCCCCGCCTCTGATTCCCCACCTCTGATTGCCCGCCTCTGATTCCCTGCCTCTGATTTCCCGCCTCTGATTCCCCACCTCTGATTCCCCACTTCTGATTCCCCGCCTCTGATTCCCCGCCTCTGATTCCACGCCTCTGATTCCCCGCCTCTGATTCCCCGCCTCGGATTCCCCGCCTCTGATTCCCCTCCTCAGATACCCCGCCTCTGATTCCCCGCCTCTGATTCCCCGCCTCTGAATCCCCGCCTCTGATTCCCCACCTCTGATTCCCCGCCTCTGATTCCCCGCCTCTTATTCCCCGTCTATGTTTATCCACCTCTGTTTACCCGCCTGTTTCCCCGCCTCTGATTCCCCAGCTCAGATTCCCTGCCTCAAATTCCCTGCTTCTGATTCCCTGCCTCTGATTCCCTGCCTCCCTTTCCGCTCAACTTTCCTGGCCTACGTTTCCCCACATATCTTTCCCCGCCTCTGATACCCCACCTCTGATTCCCCGCCTCTGATTCCCCGCCTCTGATGATGCGCATCTGATACCCCGCCTCTGATTCCCCACCTCTGATACCCTGCCTCTGATAACTTTTTACTGATTCCCTGCCTCAGATTCCCTGCATCCGATTCCCTTCCTCAGATTCCCTGCATCAGATTCCCTTCATCTGATTCCCTGCCTCTCATTCCCCGCCTCTGATTCCCCGCTACTGATCCCCACCTCTGTCTCTACTCCTCTCTTTTGCCTGCACTCTTTCCCCTCCACTCTTTCCGTGCCTCTCTTTCCCTCCCTCAATTTCAACAACTCTGTTTGATCTGTTCTGTATACCTCATTTTCAACATACAAGTTCCAACCACTATGTTTCGCCCATCTCTTTCGCCGCCTCTATTTATGCACCTATGTTTACCCGCTTCTGTTTACCCGCCTGTTTCCCCACATCTCTTTCCCCACCTCTGATTCCACGCCTCTGAATCCCCGCCTCTCATTCCCCGCCTCTGATTCCCTGCCTCTGATTCACCGCCTCCCTTTCCGCGCTACTTTCCTGGCCTACGTTTCCCCACATCTCTTTCCCCACCTCTGATTCCACGCCTCTGATTCGCCGCATCTGATTGCCCGCCTCTGATTCCCTGCCTCTGATTCCCTGCCTCTGATTCCCCACCTCTGATTCCCCTCTCTGATTCCCCGCCTCTGATTCCCCGCCTCTGATTCCCCACCTCTGATTCCCCGCCTCTGATTCCCTGCCTCTCTTTCCCTGCCTCTATTTCCGTGCCTCTTTCTCTGCATCTAGTTTCCCACATCTCATTTCCGCCTTCTGATAACCCGCATCAGATTCCCAGCCACAGATTCCCTGCCTCAGATTCCCTGCCTCAGATTCCCTGCATCAGATTCCCTTCATCTGATTCCCTGCCTCTGATTCCCCGCCTCTGATTCCCCACCTCTGATTCCCTGCCTCAGATTCCCTGCATCTGATTCCCTGCCTCTGATTCCCTGCCTCTGATTTCCTGCATCTGATTGCCCGCCTCTGATTCTCCGCCTCTGATTCCCCGCCTCTGATTCCCCGCCTCTGATTCCCCGCCTCTGATTCCCCGCCTATGATTCCCCGCCTCTGATTCCCTGCCTCTGATAACCTGCCTCTGATTCCCTGCCTCTGATTCCCTGCCTCTGAGTCCCCACCTCTGATTCCCCGAGTCCGATTCCGCACCCATGTTTCACCGCCTCTGTTGCTCTGCTTCTGTTTTCCCGGCTCAGATTCACCGGCTCTGATTCCGCACCTCTGATTCCACGCCTCTCTTTCTGTGTCTCTGATTCCCCGCCTCCGATTCCACGCCTCTGATTACCCGCCTCTGATACCCTGCCTCTCTTTCCTCCCTCTATTTCCGTGCCTCTTTCTCTGCATCTCGTTTCCCATATCTCATTTCCCCCTTCTGATAACCCGCATCAGATTCCCTGCCACAGATTCCCTGCCTCAGATACCCTGCCTCAGATTCCCTGCATCAGATTCCCTTCATCTGATTCCCTGCCTCTGATTCCCCACGGCTGATTCCCTGCCTCTGATTCCCCGCCTCTGATTCCCCACCTCTGATCCACCACCTCTGATTCCCCACTTCTGATTCCCCGCCTCTGATTCCCTGTCTCTGATTCCACGCCTCTGATTCCCCGCATCTGAATCCGCGCCTCTGATTCCCCGCCTCTGATACCCCGCCTCTGATTCCCCGCCTCTGTTTCCCTGCATCTGATTCCCTGCCTCAGATTCCCTGACTCTGATTCCCCGACTCTGATTCCCCGCCTCTGATTCCCCGCCTCTGATTCCCCGCCTCTGATTCCCCACCTATGTTTACCCGCCTCTGTTTACCCGCCTGTTTTCCCGCCTCTGATTGCCCACCTCAGATTCCCTGCCTCAGATTCCCTGCCTCAGATTCCCTGCCTCTGATTCCCTGCCTCTGATTCCCTGCATCTGATTGCCCGCCTCTGATTACCTGCCTCTGATTCCCCGCCTCAGATTCCCCACCTCTGATTCCCCACTTCTGATTCCCCGCCTCTGATTCCCGCGTCTGATTCCCCGCCTCGAAATCAACGCCTCTGATTCCCCGCCTCTGATTCCCCGCATCTGATTCCCCGCCTCTGATTCCCCGCCTCTGATTCCCTGCATCTGATTCCCCGCCTCAGATTCCCCGCCTCTGATTCCCCGACTCTGATTCCCCACTTCTGATTGCCCGCCTCTGATTCCACGCCTCTGATTTCCCGCCTCTGATTCCCCACCTCTGATTCCCCACTTCTGATTCCCCACCTCTGATTCCCCGCCTCTGATTCCACGCCTCTGATTCCCCACCTCTGATTACCCGCATCTGATTCCCCGCCTCTGATTCCCCGCCTCAGATTCCCCGCCTCTGATTCCCCGCCTCTGATTCCCCACCTCTGATTCCCTGCATCAGATTCCCTTCATCTGATTCCCTGCCTCTGATTCCCCGCCTCTGAATCCCCACCTCTGAGTCCCTGCCTCAGATTCCCTGCCTCTGATTCTCTGCCTCTGATTCCCTGCCTCTGATTCCCTGCATCTGATTGCCCGCCTCTGATTCTCCGCCTCTGACTCCCCGCCTCTGATTCCCCGCCTCTGATTCCCCGCCTCTGATTCCTCGCCTCTTATTCCCCGCCTCTGATTCCCTGCCTCTGATAACCTGCCTCTGATTCCCTGCCTCTGAGTCCCCACTTCTTATTCCCCGCGTCCGATTCCGCACCCATGTTTCACCGCCTCTGTTGCTCTGCTTCTGATTTCCCGGCTCAGATTCACCGGCTCTGATTCCGCACCTCTGATTCCACGCCTCTCTTTCTGTGTCTCTGATTCCCCGCCTCTGATTCCACGCCTCTGATTACCCGCCTCTGATACCCTGCCTCTGAGTCCCCACCTTTGATTCCCCGCGTCCGATTCCGCACCCATGTTTCAACGCCTCTGTTGCTCTGCTTCTGATTTCCCGGCTCAGATTCACCGGCTCTGATTCCGCACCTCTGATTCCACGCCTCTCTTTCTGTGTCTCTGATTCCCTGCCTCTGATTCCCCGCCTCTGAATACCAACATCTGATACCCTGCCTCTCTTTCCCTGCCTCTATTTCCGTGCCTCTTACTCTGCATCTCGTTTCCCACATCTCATTTCCCCCTTCTGATAACCCGCATCAGATTCCCTGCCACAGATTCCCTGCCTCAGATTCCCTGCCTCAGATTCCCTGCATCAGATTCCCTTCATCCGATTCCCTGCCTCTGATTCCCCGCCTCTGATTCCCTGCCTCTGATTCCCCGCCTCTGTTTACCCGCCTGTTCCCCGCCACTGATTCACCACCTCATATTCGCCGCCTCAGATTCCCTGCCTCTGATTCCCTGCCTCTGGTTCCCTGCATCTGATTGGCCGCCTCTGATTCCCTGCCTCTGATTCCCCGCCTCTGATTCCCCGCCTCTGATTCCCCGCCTCTGATTTCCCACCTCTGATTCCCCACTTCAGATTCCCCGCCTCTGATTCCCCGCCTCTGATTCCACGCCTCTGATTCCCCGCCTCTGATTCCCCGCCTCTGATTCCCCGCCTTTGATACCCCACCTCTGATTCCCCGCCTCTGATTCCCTGCATCTGATTCCCCACCTCAGATTCCCCGCCTCTGATTCCCCGCCTCTGATTCCCCGCCTCTGATTCCCCGCCTCTGATTCCCCGCCTCTGATTCCCCGGCTATGTTTACCCGCCTCTGTTTACCCGCCTGTTTTCCCGCCTCTGATTCCCCACCTCAGATTCCCTGACTCAGATTCCATGCCTCTGATTCCCTGCCTCTGATTCCCTGCCTCTGATTCCCCACCTCTGCTTCCCCACTTCTGATTCCCCGTCTCTGATTCCCCGCCTCTGATTCCCCACCTCTGATTCAACGCCTCTGATTCCCCGCATCTGATTCCCCGCCTCTGATTCCCCACCTCTGATTGCCCGCCTCTGATTCCCTGCATCTGATTTCCCGCCTCTGATTCCCCACCTCTGATTCCCCACTTCTGATTCCCCGCCTCTGATTCCCCGCCTCTGATTCCACGCCTCTGATTCCCCGCCTCTGATTCCCCGCCTCTGATTCCCCGCCTCTGATTCCCCTCCTCAGATACCCACCTCTGATTGCCCGCCTCTGATTCCCCGCATCTGATTCCCCGCCTCTGATTCCCCGCCTCTGAATCCAGGCCTCTGATTCCGCACCTCTGATTCCCCGCCTCTGATTCCCCGCCTCTTATTCCCCGTCTATGTTTACCCGCCTCTGTTTACCCGCCTGTTTCCTCGCCTCTGATTCCCCACCTCAGATTCCGTGCCTCAGATTCCCTGCTTCTGATTCCCTGCCTCTGATTCCCTGCCTCCCTTTCCGCTCAACTTTCCTGGCCTACGTTTCCCCACATATCTTTCCCCGCCTCTGATACCCCAGCTCTGATTCCCCGCCTCTGATTCCCCGCCTCTGATGATGCGCATCTGATACCCCGCCTCTGATTCCCCGCCTCTGATACCCTGCCTCTGATAACTTTTAACTGATTCCCTGCCTCAGATTCCCTGCATCCGATTCCCTGCCTCAGATTCCCTGCATCAGATTCCCTTCATCTGATTCCCTGCCTCTGATAACCCACCTCTGCTTCCCCACTTCTGATTCCCCGTCTCTGATTCCCCGCCTCTGATTCCCCGCCTCTGATTCAACGCCTCTGATTCCCCGCATCTGATTCCCTGCCTCTGATTCCCCACCTCTGATTGCCCGCCTCTGATTCCCTGCCTCTGATTTCCTGCCTCTGATTCCCCACCTCTGATTCCCCACTTCTGATTCCCCGCCTCTGATTCCCCGCCTCTGATTCCACGCCTCTGATTCCCCGCCTCTGATTCCCCGCCTCTGATTCCCCGCCTCTGATTCCCCTCCTCAGATACCCCGTCTCTGATTCACTGCCTCTGATTCCCCGCCTCTGATTCAACGCCTCTGATTCCCCGCATCTGATTCCCCGCCTCTGATTCCCCACCTCTGATTGCCCGCCTCTGATTCCCTGCCTCTGATTTCCCGCCTCTGATTCCCCACCTCTGATTCCCCACTTCTGATTCCCCGCCTCTGATTCCCTGCCTCTGATTCCACGCCTCTGATTCCCCGCCTCTGATTCCCCGCCTCGGATTCCCCGCCTCTGATTCCCCTCCTCAGATACCCCGCCTCTGATTCCCCGCCTCTGATTCCCCGCCTCTGAATCCCCGCCTCTGATTCCCCACCTCTGATTCCCCGCCTCTGATTCCCCGCCTCTTATTCCCCGTCTATGTTTATCCACCTCTGTTTACCCGCCTGTTTCCCCGCCTCTGATTCCCCAGCTCAGATTCCCTGCCTCAGATTCCCTGCTTCTGATTCCCTGCCTCTGATTCCCTGCCTCCCTTTCCGCTCAACTTTCCTGGCATACGTTTCCCCACATATCTTTCCCCGCCTCTGATACCCCACCTCTGATTCCCCGCCTCTGATTCCCCGCCTCTGATGATGCGCATCTGATACCCCGCCTCTGATTCCCCGCCTCTGATACCCTGCCTCTGATAACTTTTTACTGATTCCCTGCCTCAGATTCCCTGCATCCGATTCCCTTCCTCAGATTCCCTGCATCAGATTCCCTTCATCTGATTCCCTGCCTCTCATTCCCCACCTCTGATTCCCCGCCTCTGATTCCCTGCCTCTCTTTCCCTGCCTCTATTTCCGTGCCTCTTTCTCTGCATCTCGTTTCCCACATCTCATTTCCCCCTTCTGATAACCCGCATCAGATTCCCTGCCACAGATTCCCTGCCTCAGATTCCCTGCCTCAGATTCCCTGCATCAGATTCCCTTCATCTGATTCCCTGCCTCTGATTCCCCGCCTCTGATTCCCCACCTCTGATTCCCTGCCTCAGATTCCCTGCCTCTGATTCCCTGCCTCTGATTCCCTGCCTCTGATTTCCTGCATCTGATTGCCCGCCTCTGATTCTCCGCCTCTCATTCCCCGCCTCTGATTCCCCGCCTCATATTCCCCGCCTCTGATTCCCCGCCTATGATTCCCCGCCTCTGATTCCCTGCCTCTGATAACCTGCCTCTGATTCCCTGCCTCTGATTCCCTGCCTCTGAGTCCCCACCTCTGATTCCCCGAGTCCGATTCCGCACCCATGTTTCACCGCCTCTGTTGCTCTGCTTCTGTTTTCCCGGCTCAGATTCACCGGCTCTGATTCCGCACGTCTGATTCCACGCCTCTCTTTCTGTGTCTCTGATTCCCCGCCTCCGATTCCACGCCTCTGATTACCCGCCTCTGATACCCTGCCTCTCTTTCCTCCCTCTATTTCCGTGCCTCTTTCTCTGCATCTCGTTTCCCATATCTCATTTCCCCCTTCTGATAACCCGCATCAGATTCCCTGCCACAGATTCCCTGCCTCAGATACCCTGCCTCAGATTCCCTGCATCAGATTCCCTTCATGTGATTCCCTGCCTCTGATTCCCCACGGCTGATTCCCTGCCTCTGATTCCCCGCCTCTGTTTACCCGCCTGTTTCCCCGCCTCTGATTCAAGACCTCATATTAGCCCCCTCAGGTTCCCTGCCTCTGATTCCCTGCTTCTGATTCCCTGCCTCAGATTCCCTGCATCTGATTGCCCGCCTCTGAATCCCTGCCTCTGATTCCCCGCCTCTGATTCCCCGCCTCTGATTCCCCGCCTCTGATCCACCACCTCTGATTCCCCACTTCTGATTCCCCGCCTCTGATTCCCCGTCTCTGATTCCACGCCTCTGATTCCCCGCATCTGATTCCGCGCCTCTGATTCCCCGCCTCTGATACCCCGCCTCTGATTCCCCGCCTCTGTTTCCCTGCATATGATTCCCTGCCTCAGATTCCCTGCCTCTGATTCCCCGACTCTGATTCCCCGCCTCTGATTCCCCGCCTCTGATTCCCCGCCTCTGATTCCCCACCTATGTTTACCCGCCTCTGTTTACCCGCCTGTTTTCCCGCCTCTGATTGCCCACCTCAGATTCCCTGCGTCAGATTCCCTGCCTCAGATTCCCTGCCTCTGATTCCCTGCCTCTGATTCCCTGCATCTGATTGCCCGCCTCTGATTACCTGCCTCTGATTCCCCGCCTCAGATTCCCCACCTCTGATTCCCCACTTCTGATTCCCCGCCTCTGATTCCCGCGTCTGATTCCCCACCTCGAAATCACCGCCTCTGATTCCCCGCCTCTGATTCCCCGCCTCTGATTCCCCGCCTCTGATTCCCCGCCTCTGATTCCCTGCATCTGATTCCCCGCCTCAGATTCCCCGCCTCTGATTCCCCGACTCTGATTCCCCACTTCTGATTGCCCGCCTCTGATTCCACGCCTCTGATTCCCCGCCTGTGATTCCCCACCTCTGATTCCCCACTTCTGATTCCCCACCTCTGATTCCCCGCCTCTGATTCCACGCCTCTGATTCCCCACCTCTGATTCCCCGCATCTGATTCCCCGCCTCTGATTCCCCGCCTCAGATTCCCCGCCTCAGATTCCCCGCCTCTGATTCCCCACCTCTGATTCCCTCCTCTGATTCCCCGCCTATGTTTACCCGCCTCTGATTCCCCGCCTCTGATTCCCCGCCTCTGATTCCCCACCTCTGATTCCCTGCCTCTGATTCCCCGCCTCTGATGCCCCACTTCTGATTGCCCGCCTCTGATTCCACGCCTGTGATTCCCCGCCTCTGATTCCCCACCTCTGATTCCCCACTTCTGATTCCCCACCTCTGATTCCCCGCCTCTGATTCCACGCCTCTGGTTCCCCACCTCTGATTCCCCACTTCTGATTCCCCACCTCTGATTCTCCGCCTCTGATAACCTGCCTCTGATAACTTTTTACTGATTCCCTGCCTCAGATTCCCTGCCTCCGATTCCCTGCCTCAGATACCCTGCCTCAGATTCCCTGCATCAGATTCCCTTCATCTGATTCCCTGCCTCTGATTCCCTGCCTCTGATTCCCCGCCTCTGATTCCCCACCTGTGTCTCTACGCCTCTATTTTGCCTGAACTCTTTCCCCTCCACTCTTTCTGTGCCTCTCTTTCCCTCCCTCAATTTCAACAACTCTGTTTGATCTGTTCTGTGTACCTAATTTTCAACGCACAAGTTCCAACCACTATGTTTCGCCCTTCTCTTTCGCTGCCTCTATTTATGCAGCTATGTTTACCCGCTTCTGTTTACCCGCCAGTTTCCCCACTTCTCTTTCCCCACCTCTGATTCCACGCCTCTGATTCCCCGCCTCTGATTCCCCGCCTCTGATTCCCCACCTCTCATTCACCGCCTCCCTTTCCGCGCAACTTTCCTGGCCTACGTTTCCCCACATCTCTTTCCCCACCTCTGATTCCACGCCTCAGATTCGCCGCCTCTGATTTCCCGCCTCTGATTCCCTGCCTCTGATTCCCTGCCTCTGATTCCGCACCTCTGATTCCCCCCTCTGATTCCCCGCCTCTGATTCCCAGCCTCTGATTCCCCACCTCTGATTCCCCGCCTCTGATTCCCTGCCTCTCTTTCCCTGCCTCTATTTCCGTGCCTCTTTCTCTGCATCTCGTTTCCCACATCTCATTTCCCGCTTCTGATAACCCGCATCAGATTCCCTGCCACAGATTCCCTGCCTCAGATTCCCTGCCTCAGATTCCCTGCATCAGATTCCCTTCATCTGATTCCCTGCCTCTGATTCCCCGCCTCTGATTCCCCACCTCTGATTCCCTGCCTCAGATTCCCTGCCTCTGATTCCCTGCCTCTGATTCCCTGCCTCTGATTTCCTGCATCTGATTGCCCGCCTCTGATTCCCCGCCTCTGATTCACCGCCTCTGATTCCCCGCCTCTGATTCCCCGCCTCTGATTCCCCGCCTCTGATTCCCCGCCTCTGATTCCCCACCTCTGATTCCCTGCCTCTGATAACCTGCCTCTGATTCCCTGCCTCTGATTCCCGGCCTCTGAGTCCCCACCTCTGATTTCCCGTGTCCGATTCCGCACCCATGTTTCACCACCTCTGTTGCTCTGCTTCTTATTTCCCGGCTCAGATTCACCGGCTCTGATTCCGCACCTCTGATTCCACGCCTCTCTTTCTGTGTCTCTGATTCCCCGCCTCTGATTCCACGCCTCTGATTACCCGCCTCTGATACACTGCCTCTCTTTCCCTGCCTCTATTTCCATGCCTCTTTCTCTGCATCTCGTTTCCCACATCTCATTTCCCCCTTCTGATAACCCGCATCAGATTCCCTGCCACAGATTCCCTGCCTCAGATACCCTGCCTCAGATTCCCTGCATCAGATTCCCTTCATCTGATTCCCTGCCTCTGATTCCCCGCGGCTGATTCCCTGCCTCTGATTCCCCGCCTCTGTTTACCCGCCTGTTTCCCCGCCTCTGATTCACCACCTCATATTCGCCACCTCAGGTTCCCTGCCTCTGATTCCCTGCCTCTGATTCCCTGCCTCTGATTCCCTGCATCTGATTGCCCGCCTCTGATTCCCCGCCTCTGATTGCACGCCTCTGATTCCCCGCCTCTGATTCCCCGCCTCTGATTCCCCGCCTCTGATTCCCCTCCTCTGATACCCGCCTCTGATTCCCCACCTCTGATTTCCCGCATCTGATTCCCTGCCTCTGATTCCCCGCCTCTGATTCCCTGCCTCTGATTCCGCTCCTCTGATTCTCCGCCTCTGATTCTCCGCCTCTGATTCCCCACCTCTGATTCCCCGCCTATGTTTACCCGCCCCTGTTTACCCGCCTATTTTCCCGCCTCTGATTCCCCACCACAGATTCCCTGCCTCAGATTCCCTGCCTCAGATTCCCTGCATCAGATTCCCTTCATTTGATTCCCTGCGTCTGGTTCCCTACTTCTGATTCCCTGCCTCTGATTCCCTGCATCTGATTGCCCGCCTCTGATTCCCCGCCTCTGATTCCCCGCCTCTGATTCCCCGCCTCTGATTCCCTGCCTCTGATTCACCGCCTCTGATTCCCCGCCTCTGATTCCCCGCCTCTGATTCCCCACTTCTGATTGCCCGCCTCTGATTCCACGCCTCTGATTCCCCGCCTCTGATTCCCCACCTCTGATTCCCCACTTCTGATTCCCCACCTCTGATTCCCCGCCTCTGATTCCACGCCTCTGATTCCCCACCTCTGATTCCCCACTTCTGATTCCCCACCTCTGATTCTCCGCCTCTGATACCCTGCCTCTGATAACTTTTTACTGATTCCCTGCCTCAGATTCCCTGCCTCCGATTCCCTCCCTCAGATTCCCCGCCTCTGATTCCCCGCCTCTGATTCCCCGCCTCTGATTACCCGCCTCTGATACCCTGCCTCTCTTTCCTCCCTCTATTTCCGTGCCTCTTTCTCTGCATCTCGTTTCCCATATCTCATTTCCCCCTTCTGATAACCCGCATCAGATTCCCTGCCACAGATTCCCTGCCTCAGATACCCTGCCTCAGATTCCCTGCATCAGATTCCCTTCATCTGATTCCCTGCCTCTGATTCCCCACGGCTGATTCCCTGCCTCTGATTCCCCGCCTCTGATTCCCCACCTCTGATCCACCACCTCTGATTCCCCACTTCTGATTCCCCGCCTCTGATTCCCTGTCTCTGATTCCACGCCTCTGATTCCCCGCATCTGAATCCGCGCCTCTGATTCCCCGCCTCTGATACCCCGCCTCTGATTCCCCGCCTCTGTTTCCCTGCATCTGATTCCCTGCCTCAGATTCCCTGACTCTGATTCCCCGACTCTGATTCCCCGCCTCTGATTCCCCGCCTCTGATTCCCCGCCTCTGATTCCCCACCTATGTTTACCCGCCTCTGTTTACCCGCCTGTTTTCCCGCCTCTGATTGCCCACCTCAGATTCCCTGCCTCAGATTCCCTGCCTCAGATTCCCTGCCTCTGATTCCCTGCCTCTGATTCCCTGCATCTGATTGCCCGCCTCTGATTACCTGCCTCTGATTCCCCGCCTCAGATTCCCCACCTCTGATTCCCCACTTCTGATTCCCCGCCTCTGATTCCCGCGTCTGATTCCCCGCCTCGAAATCAACGCCTCTGATTCCCCGCCTCTGATTCCCCGCATCTGATTCCCCGCCTCTGATTCCCCGCCTCTGATTCCCTGCATCTGATTCCCCGCCTCAGATTCCCCGCCTCTGATTCCCCGACTCTGATTCCCCACTTCTGATTGCCCGCCTCTGATTCCACGCCTCTGATTCCCCGCCTCTGATTCCCCACCTCTGATTCCCCACTTCTGATTCCCCACCTCTGATTCCCCGCCTCTGATTCCACGCCTCTGATTCCCCACCTCTGATTACCCGCATCTGATTCCCCGCCTCTGATTCCCCGCCTCAGATTCCCCGCCTCTGATTCCCCGCCTCTGATTCCCCACCTCTGATTCCCTGCATCAGATTCCCTTCATCTGATTCCCTGCCTCTGATTCCCCGCCTCTGAATCCCCACCTCTGAGTCCCTGCCTCAGATTCCCTGCCTCTGATTCTCTGCCTCTGATTCCCTGCCTCTGATTCCCTGCATCTGATTGCCCGCCTCTGATTCTCCGCCTCTGACTCCCCGCCTCTGATTCCCCGCCTCTGATTCCCCGCCTCTGATTCCTCGCCTCTTATTCCCCGCCTCTGATTCCCTGCCTCTGATAACCTGCCTCTGATTCCCTGCCTCTGAGTCCCCACTTCTTATTCCCCGCGTCCGATTCCGCACCCATGTTTCACCGCCTCTGTTGCTCTGCTTCTGATTTCCCGGCTCAGATTCACCGGCTCTGATTCCGCACCTCTGATTCCACGCCTCTCTTTCTGTGTCTCTGATTCCCCGCCTCTGATTCCACGCCTCTGATTACCCGCCTCTGATACCCTGCCTCTGAGTCCCCACCTTTGATTCCCCGCGTCCGATTCCGCACCCATGTTTCAACGCCTCTGTTGCTCTGCTTCTGATTTCCCGGCTCAGATTCACCGGCTCTGATTCCGCACCTCTGATTCCACGCCTCTCTTTCTGTGTCTCTGATTCCCTGCCTCTGATTCCACGCCTCTGAATACCAACATCTGATACCCTGCCTCTCTTTCCCTGCCTCTATTTCCGTGCCTCTTACTCTGCATCTCGTTTCCCACATCTCATTTCCCCCTTCTGATAACCCGCATCAGATTCCCTGCCACAGATTCCCTGCCTCAGATTCCCTGCCTCAGATTCCCTGCATCAGATTCCCTTCATCCGATTCCCTGCCTCTGATTCCCCGCCTCTGATTCCCTGCCTCTGATTCCCCGCCTCTGTTTACCCGCCTGTTCCCCGCCACTGATTCACCACCTCATATTCGCCGCCTCAGATTCCCTGCCTCTGATTCCCTGCCTCTGGTTCCCTGCATCTGATTGGCCGCCTCTGATTCCCTGCCTCTGATTCCCCGCCTCTGATTCCCCGCCTCTGATTCCCCGCCTCTGATTTCCCACCTCTGATTCCCCACTTCAGATTCCCCGCCTCTGATTCCCCGCCTCTGATTCCACGCCTCTGATTCCCCGCCTCTGATTCCCCGCCTCTGATTCCCCGCCTTTGATACCCCACCTCTGATTCCCCGCCTCTGATTCCCTGCATCTGATTCCCCACCTCAGATTCCCCGCCTCTGATTCCCCGCCTCTGATTCCCCGCCTCTGATTCCCCGCCTCTGATTCCCCGCCTCTGATTCCCCGGCTATGTTTACCCGCCTCTGTTTACCCGCCTGTTTTCCCGCCTCTGATTCCCCACCTCAGATTCCCTGACTCAGATTCCATGCCTCTGATTCCCTGCCTCTGATTCCCTGCCTCTGATTCCCCACCTCTGCTTCCCCACTTCTGATTCCCCGTCTCTGATTCCCCGCCTCTGATTCCCCACCTCTGATTCAACGCCTCTGATTCCCCGCATCTGATTCCCCGCCTCTGATTCCCCACCTCTGATTGCCCGCCTCTGATTCCCTGCATCTGATTTCCCGCCTCTGATTCCCCACCTCTGATTCCCCACTTCTGATTCCCCGCCTCTGATTCCCCGCCTCTGATTCCACGCCTCTGATTCCCCGCCTCTGATTCCCCGCCTCTGATTCCCCGCCTCTGATTCCCCTCCTCAGATACCCACCTCTGATTGCCCGCCTCTGATTCCCCGCATCTGATTCCCCGCCTCTGATTCCCCGCCTCTGAATCCAGGCCTCTGATTCCGCACCTCTGATTCCCCGCCTCTGATTCCCCGCCTCTTATTCCCCGTCTATGTTTACCCGCCTCTGTTTACCCGCCTGTTTCCTCGCCTCTGATTCCCCACCTCAGATTCCGTGCCTCAGATTCCCTGCTTCTGATTCCCTGCCTCTGATTCCCTGCCTCCCTTTCCGCTCAACTTTCCTGGCCTACGTTTCCCCACATATCTTTCCCCGCCTCTGATACCCCAGCTCTGATTCCCCGCCTCTGATTCCCCGCCTCTGATGATGCGCATCTGATACCCCGCCTCTGATTCCCCGCCTCTGATACCCTGCCTCTGATAACTTTTAACTGATTCCCTGCCTCAGATTCCCTGCATCCGATTCCCTGCCTCAGATTCCCTGCATCAGATTCCCTTCATCTGATTCCCTGCCTCTGATAACCCACCTCTGCTTCCCCACTTCTGATTCCCCGTCTCTGATTCCCCGCCTCTGATTCCCCGCCTCTGATTCAACGCCTCTGATTCCCCGCATCTGATTCCCTGCCTCTGATTCCCCACCTCTGATTGCCCGCCTCTGATTCCCTGCCTCTGATTTCCTGCCTCTGATTCCCCACCTCTGATTCCCCACTTCTGATTCCCCGCCTCTGATTCCCCGCCTCTGATTCCACGCCTCTGATTCCCCGCCTCTGATTCCCCGCCTCTGATTCCCCGCCTCTGATTCCCCTCCTCAGATACCCCGTCTCTGATTCACTGCCTCTGATTCCCCGCCTCTGATTCAACGCCTCTGATTCCCCGCATCTGATTCCCCGCCTCTGATTCCCCACCTCTGATTGCCCGCCTCTGATTCCCTGCCTCTGATTTCCCGCCTCTGATTCCCCACCTCTGATTCCCCACTTCTGATTCCCCGCCTCTGATTCCCTGCCTCTGATTCCACGCCTCTGATTCCCCGCCTCTGATTCCCCGCCTCGGATTCCCCGCCTCTGATTCCCCTCCTCAGATACCCCGCCTCTGATTCCCCGCCTCTGATTCCCCGCCTCTGAATCCCCGCCTCTGATTCCCCACCTCTGATTCCCCGCCTCTGATTCCCCGCCTCTTATTCCCCGTCTATGTTTATCCACCTCTGTTTACCCGCCTGTTTCCCCGCCTCTGATTCCCCAGCTCAGATTCCCTGCCTCAGATTCCCTGCTTCTGATTCCCTGCCTCTGATTCCCTGCCTCCCTTTCCGCTCAACTTTCCTGGCATACGTTTCCCCACATATCTTTCCCCGCCTCTGATACCCCACCTCTGATTCCCCGCCTCTGATTCCCCGCCTCTGATGATGCGCATCTGATACCCCGCCTCTGATTCCCCGCCTCTGATACCCTGCCTCTGATAACTTTTTACTGATTCCCTGCCTCAGATTCCCTGCATCCGATTCCCTTCCTCAGATTCCCTGCATCAGATTCCCTTCATCTGATTCCCTGCCTCTCATTCCCCACCTCTGATTCCCCGCCTCTGATTCCCTGCCTCTCTTTCCCTGCCTCTATTTCCGTGCCTCTTTCTCTGCATCTCGTTTCCCACATCTCATTTCCCCCTTCTGATAACCCGCATCAGATTCCCTGCCACAGATTCCCTGCCTCAGATTCCCTGCCTCAGATTCCCTGCATCAGATTCCCTTCATCTGATTCCCTGCCTCTGATTCCCCGCCTCTGATTCCCCACCTCTGATTCCCTGCCTCAGATTCCCTGCCTCTGATTCCCTGCCTCTGATTCCCTGCCTCTGATTTCCTGCATCTGATTGCCCGCCTCTGATTCTCCGCCTCTCATTCCCCGCCTCTGATTCCCCGCCTCATATTCCCCGCCTCTGATTCCCCGCCTATGATTCCCCGCCTCTGATTCCCTGCCTCTGATAACCTGCCTCTGATTCCCCACCTCTGATTCCCCGAGTCCGATTCCGCACCCATGTTTCACCGCCTCTGTTGCTCTGCTTCTGTTTTCCCGGCTCAGATTCACCGGCTCTGATTCCGCACGTCTGATTCCACGCCTCTCTTTCTGTGTCTCTGATTCCCCGTCTCCGATTCCACGCCTCTGATTACCCGCCTCTGATACCCTGCCTCTCTTTCCTCCCTCTATTTCCGTGCCTCTTTCTCTGCATCTCGTTTCCCATATCTCATTTCCCCCTTCTGATAACCCGCATCAGATTCCCTGCCACAGATTCCCTGCCTCAGATACCCTGCCTCAGATTCCCTGCATCAGATTCCCTTCATGTGATTCCCTGCCTCTGATTCCCCACGGCTGATTCCCTGCCTCTGATTCCCCGCCTCTGTTTACCCGCCTGTTTCCCCGCCTCTGATTCAAGACCTCATATTAGCCCCCTCAGGTTCCCTGCCTCTGATTCCCTGCTTCTGATTCCCTGCCTCAGATTCCCTGCATCTGATTGCCCGCCTCTGAATCCCTGCCTCTGATTCCCCGCCTCTGATTCCCCGCCTCTGATTCCCCGCCTCTGATCCACCACCTCTGATTCCCCACTTCTGATTCCCCGCCTCTGATTCCCCGTCTCTGATTCCACGCCTCTGATTCCCCGCATCTGATTCCGCGCCTCTGATTCCCCGCCTCTGATACCCCGCCTCTGATTCCCCGCCTCTGTTTCCCTGCATATGATTCCCTGCCTCAGATTCCCTGCCTCTGATTCCCCGACTCTGATTCCCCGCCTCTGATTCCCCGCCTCTGATTCCCCGCCTCTGATTCCCCACCTATGTTTACCCGCCTCTGTTTACCCGCCTGTTTTCCCGCCTCTGATTGCCCACCTCAGATTCCCTGCGTCAGATTCCCTGCCTCAGATTCCCTGCCTCTGATTCCCTGCCTCTGATTCCCTGCATCTGATTGCCCGCCTCTGATTACCTGCCTCTGATTCCCCGCCTCAGATTCCCCACCTCTGATTCCCCACTTCTGATTCCCCGCCTCTGATTCCCGCGTCTGATTCCCCACCTCGAAATCACCGCCTCTGATTCCCCGCCTCTGATTCCCCGCCTCTGATTCCCCGCCTCTGATTCCCCGCCTCTGATTCCCTGCATCTGATTCCCCGCCTCAGATTCCCCGCCTCTGATTCCCCGACTCTGATTCCCCACTTCTGATTGCCCGCCTCTGATTCCACGCCTCTGATTCCCCGCCTCTGATTCCCCACCTCTGATTCCCCACTTCTGATTCCCCACCTCTGATTCCCCGCCTCTGATTCCACGCCTCTGATTCCCCACCTCTGATTCCCCGCATCTGATTCCCCGCCTCTGATTCCCCGCCTCAGATTCCCCGCCTCAGATTCCCCGCCTCTGATTCCCCACCTCTGATTCCCTCCTCTGATTCCCCGCCTATGTTTACCCGCCTCTGATTCCCCGCCTCTGATTCCCCGCCTCTGATTCCCCACCTCTGATTCCCTGCCTCTGATTCCCCGCCTCTGATGCCCCACTTCTGATTGCCCGCCTCTGATTCCACGCCTGTGATTCCCCGCCTCTGATTCCCCACCTCTGATTCCCCACTTCTGATTCCCCACCTCTGATTCCCCGCCTCTGATTCCACGCCTCTGGTTCCCCACCTCTGATTCCCCACTTCTGATTCCCCACCTCTGATTCTCCGCCTCTGATAACCTGCCTCTGATAACTTTTTACTGATTCCCTGCCTCAGATTCCCTGCCTCCGATTCCCTGCCTCAGATACCCTGCCTCAGATTCCCTGCATCAGATTCCCTTCATCTGATTCCCTGCCTCTGATTCCCTGCCTCTGATTCCCCGCCTCTGATTCCCCACCTGTGTCTCTACGCCTCTATTTTGCCTGAACTCTTTCCCCTCCACTCTTTCTGTGCCTCTCTTTCCCTCCCTCAATTTCAACAACTCTGTTTGATCTGTTCTGTGTACCTAATTTTCAACGCACAAGTTCCAACCACTATGTTTCGCACTTCTCTTTCGCTGCCTCTATTTATGCAGCTATGTTTACCCGCTTCTGTTTACCCGCCAGTTTCCCCACTTCTCTTTCCCCACCTCTGATTCCACGCCTCTGATTCCCCGCCTCTGATTCCCCGCCTCTGATTCCCCACCTCTCATTCACCGCCTCCCTTTCCGCGCAACTTTCCTGGCCTACGTTTCCCCACATCTCTTTCCCCACCTCTGATTCCACGCCTCAGATTCGCCGCCTCTGATTTCCCGCCTCTGATTCCCTGCCTCTGATTCCCTGCCTCTGATTCCGCACCTCTGATTCCCCCCTCTGATTCCCCGCCTCTTATTCCCCGTCTATGTTTATCCACCTCTGTTTACCCGCCTGTTTCCCCGCCTCTGATTCCCCAGCTCAGATTCCCTGCCTCAGATTCCCTGCTTCTGATTCCCTGCCTCTGATTCCCTGCCTCCCTTTCCGCTCAACTTTCCTGGCATACGTTTCCCCACATATCTTTCCCCGCCTCTGATACCCCACCTCTGATTCCCCGCCTCTGATTCCCCGCCTCTGATGATGCGCATCTGATACCCCGCCTCTGATTCCCCGCCTCTGATACCCTGCCTCTGATAACTTTTTACTGATTCCCTGCCTCAGATTCCCTGCATCCGATTCCCTTCCTCAGATTCCCTGCATCAGATTCCCTTCATCTGATTCCCTGCCTCTCATTCCCCACCTCTGATTCCCCGCCTCTGATTCCCTGCCTCTCTTTCCCTGCCTCTATTTCCGTGCCTCTTTCTCTGCATCTCGTTTCCCACATCTCATTTCCCCCTTCTGATAACCCGCATCAGATTCCCTGCCACAGATTCCCTGCCTCAGATTCCCTGCCTCAGATTCCCTGCATCAGATTCCCTTCATCTGATTCCCTGCCTCTGATTCCCCGCCTCTGATTCCCCACCTCTGATTCCCTGCCTCAGATTCCCTGCCTCTGATTCCCTGCCTCTGATTCCCTGCCTCTGATTTCCTGCATCTGATTGCCCGCCTCTGATTCTCCGCCTCTCATTCCCCGCCTCTGATTCCCCGCCTCATATTCCCCGCCTCTGATTCCCCGCCTATGATTCCCCGCCTCTGATTCCCTGCCTCTGATAACCTGCCTCTGATTCCCCACCTCTGATTCCCCGAGTCCGATTCCGCACCCATGTTTCACCGCCTCTGTTGCTCTGCTTCTGTTTTCCCGGCTCAGATTCACCGGCTCTGATTCCGCACGTCTGATTCCACGCCTCTCTTTCTGTGTCTCTGATTCCCCGTCTCCGATTCCACGCCTCTGATTACCCGCCTCTGATACCCTGCCTCTCTTTCCTCCCTCTATTTCCGTGCCTCTTTCTCTGCATCTCGTTTCCCATATCTCATTTCCCCCTTCTGATAACCCGCATCAGATTCCCTGCCACAGATTCCCTGCCTCAGATACCCTGCCTCAGATTCCCTGCATCAGATTCCCTTCATGTGATTCCCTGCCTCTGATTCCCCACGGCTGATTCCCTGCCTCTGATTCCCCGCCTCTGTTTACCCGCCTGTTTCCCCGCCTCTGATTCAAGACCTCATATTAGCCCCCTCAGGTTCCCTGCCTCTGATTCCCTGCTTCTGATTCCCTGCCTCAGATTCCCTGCATCTGATTGCCCGCCTCTGAATCCCTGCCTCTGATTCCCCGCCTCTGATTCCCCGCCTCTGATTCCCCGCCTCTGATCCACCACCTCTGATTCCCCACTTCTGATTCCCCGCCTCTGATTCCCCGTCTCTGATTCCACGCCTCTGATTCCCCGCATCTGATTCCGCGCCTCTGATTCCCCGCCTCTGATACCCCGCCTCTGATTCCCCGCCTCTGTTTCCCTGCATATGATTCCCTGCCTCAGATTCCCTGCCTCTGATTCCCCGACTCTGATTCCCCGCCTCTGATTCCCCGCCTCTGATTCCCCGCCTCTGATTCCCCACCTATGTTTACCCGCCTCTGTTTACCCGCCTGTTTTCCCGCCTCTGATTGCCCACCTCAGATTCCCTGCGTCAGATTCCCTGCCTCAGATTCCCTGCCTCTGATTCCCTGCCTCTGATTCCCTGCATCTGATTGCCCGCCTCTGATTACCTGCCTCTGATTCCCCGCCTCAGATTCCCCACCTCTGATTCCCCACTTCTGATTCCCCGCCTCTGATTCCCGCGTCTGATTCCCCACCTCGAAATCACCGCCTCTGATTCCCCGCCTCTGATTCCCCGCCTCTGATTCCCCGCCTCTGATTCCCCGCCTCTGATTCCCTGCATCTGATTCCCCGCCTCAGATTCCCCGCCTCTGATTCCCCGACTCTGATTCCCCACTTCTGATTGCCCGCCTCTGATTCCACGCCTCTGATTCCCCGCCTCTGATTCCCCACCTCTGATTCCCCACTTCTGATTCCCCACCTCTGATTCCCCGCCTCTGATTCCACGCCTCTGATTCCCCACCTCTGATTCCCCGCATCTGATTCCCCGCCTCTGATTCCCCGCCTCAGATTCCCCGCCTCAGATTCCCCGCCTCTGATTCCCCACCTCTGATTCCCTCCTCTGATTCCCCGCCTATGTTTACCCGCCTCTGATTCCCCGCCTCTGATTCCCCGCCTCTGATTCCCCACCTCTGATTCCCTGCCTCTGATTCCCCGCCTCTGATGCCCCACTTCTGATTGCCCGCCTCTGATTCCACGCCTGTGATTCCCCGCCTCTGATTCCCCACCTCTGATTCCCCACTTCTGATTCCCCACCTCTGATTCCCCGCCTCTGATTCCACGCCTCTGGTTCCCCACCTCTGATTCCCCACTTCTGATTCCCCACCTCTGATTCTCCGCCTCTGATAACCTGCCTCTGATAACTTTTTACTGATTCCCTGCCTCAGATTCCCTGCCTCCGATTCCCTGCCTCAGATACCCTGCCTCAGATTCCCTGCATCAGATTCCCTTCATCTGATTCCCTGCCTCTGATTCCCTGCCTCTGATTCCCCGCCTCTGATTCCCCACCTGTGTCTCTACGCCTCTATTTTGCCTGAACTCTTTCCCCTCCACTCTTTCTGTGCCTCTCTTTCCCTCCCTCAATTTCAACAACTCTGTTTGATCTGTTCTGTGTACCTAATTTTCAACGCACAAGTTCCAACCACTATGTTTCGCACTTCTCTTTCGCTGCCTCTATTTATGCAGCTATGTTTACCCGCTTCTGTTTACCCGCCAGTTTCCCCACTTCTCTTTCCCCACCTCTGATTCCACGCCTCTGATTCCCCGCCTCTGATTCCCCGCCTCTGATTCCCCACCTCTCATTCACCGCCTCCCTTTCCGCGCAACTTTCCTGGCCTACGTTTCCCCACATCTCTTTCCCCACCTCTGATTCCACGCCTCAGATTCGCCGCCTCTGATTTCCCGCCTCTGATTCCCTGCCTCTGATTCCCTGCCTCTGATTCCGCACCTCTGATTCCCCCCTCTGATTCCCCGCCTCTGATTCCCAGCCTCTGATTCCCCACCTCTGATTCCCCGCCTCTGATTCCCTGCCTCTCTTTCCCTGCCTCTATTTCCGTGCCTCTTTCTCTGCATCTCGTTTCCCACATCTCATTTCCCGCTTCTGATAACCCGCATCAGATTCCCTGCCACAGATTCCCTGCCTCAGATTCCCTGCCTCAGATTCCCTGCATCAGATTCCCTTCATCTGATTCCCTGCCTCTGATTCCCCGCCTCTGATTCCCCACCTCTGATTCCCTGCCTCAGATTCCCTGCCTCTGATTCCCTGCCTCTGATTCCCTGCCTCTGATTTCCTGCATCTGATTGCCCGCCTCTGATTCCCCGCCTCTGATTCACCGCCTCTGATTCCCCGCCTCTGATTCCCCGCCTCTGATTCCCCGCCTCTGATTCCCCGCCTCTGATTCCCCACCTCTGATTCCCTGCCTCTGATAACCTGCCTCTGATTCCCTGCCTCTGATTCCCGGCCTCTGAGTCCCCACCTCTGATTTCCCGTGTCCGATTCCGCACCCATGTTTCACCACCTCTGTTGCTCTGCTTCTTATTTCCCGGCTCAGATTCACCGGCTCTGATTCCGCACCTCTGATTCCACGCCTCTCTTTCTGTGTCTCTGATTCCCCGCCTCTGATTCCACGCCTCTGATTACCCGCCTCTGATACACTGCCTCTCTTTCCCTGCCTCTATTTCCATGCCTCTTTCTCTGCATCTCGTTTCCCACATCTCATTTCCCCCTTCTGATAACCCGCATCAGATTCCCTGCCACAGATTCCCTGCCTCAGATACCCTGCCTCAGATTCCCTGCATCAGATTCCCTTCATCTGATTCCCTGCCTCTGATTCCCCGCGGCTGATTCCCTGCCTCTGATTCCCCGCCTCTGTTTACCCGCCTGTTTCCCCGCCTCTGATTCACCACCTCATATTCGCCACCTCAGGTTCCCTGCCTCTGATTCCCTGCCTCTGATTCCCTGCCTCTGATTCCCTGCATCTGATTGCCCGCCTCTGATTCCCCGCCTCTGATTGCACGCCTCTGATTCCCCGCCTCTGATTCCCCGCCTCTGATTCCCCGCCTCTGATTCCCCTCCTCTGATACCCGCCTCTGATTCCCCACCTCTGATTTCCCGCATCTGATTCCCTGCCTCTGATTCCCCGCCTCTGATTCCCTGCCTCTGATTCCGCTCCTCTGATTCTCCGCCTCTGATTCTCCGCCTCTGATTCCCCACCTCTGATTCCCCGCCTATGTTTACCCGCCCCTGTTTACCCGCCTATTTTCCCGCCTCTGATTCCCCACCACAGATTCCCTGCCTCAGATTCCCTGCCTCAGATTCCCTGCATCAGATTCCCTTCATTTGATTCCCTGCGTCTGGTTCCCTACTTCTGATTCCCTGCCTCTGATTCCCTGCATCTGATTGCCCGCCTCTGATTCCCCGCCTCTGATTCCCCGCCTCTGATTCCCCGCCTCTGATTCCCTGCCTCTGATTCACCGCCTCTGATTCCCCGCCTCTGATTCCCCGCCTCTGATTCCCCACTTCTGATTGCCCGCCTCTGATTCCACGCCTCTGATTCCCCGCCTCTGATTCCCCACCTCTGATTCCCCACTTCTGATTCCCCACCTCTGATTCCCCGCCTCTGATTCCACGCCTCTGATTCCCCACCTCTGATTCCCCACTTCTGATTCCCCACCTCTGATTCTCCGCCTCTGATACCCTGCCTCTGATAACTTTTTACTGATTCCCTGCCTCAGATTCCCTGCCTCCGATTCCCTCCCTCAGATTCCCCGCCTCTGATTCCCCGCCTCTGATTCCCCGCCTCTGATTCCCCGCATCTGATTCCCCACCTCTGTCTCTATGCCTCTATTTTGCCTGCACTCTTTCCCCTCCACTCTTTCCGTACCTCTCTTTCCCTCCCTCAATTTCAACAACTCTGTTTGATCTGTTCTGTGTACCTAATTTTCAACACACAAGTTCCAACCACTATGTTTCGCCCATCTCTTTCGCTGCATCTATTTATGCAGCTATGTTTACCCGCTTCTGTTTACCCGCCTGTTTCCCCACATCTCTTTCCCCACCTCTGATTCCACGCCTCTGATTCCCCGCCTCTGATTCCCCGCCTCTGATTCCCCACCTCTGATTCACCGCCTCCCTTTCCGCGCAACTTTCCTGGCCTACGTTTCCCCACATCTCTTTCCCCACCTCTGATTCCACGCCTCAGATTCGCCGCCTCTGATTTCCCGCCTCTGATTCCCTGCCTCTGATTCCCCGCCTCTGATTCCCCGCCTCTGATTCCCCGCCTCTGATACTGCGCCTCTGATTCCCCGCATCTGATTCCCTGCATCTGATTCCCCGCCTCTGATTTAACGGCTCTGATTCCCCGCCTCTGATTCCCCGACTCTGATTCCCTGCCTCTGATTCCCCACCTATGTTTACCTGCCTCTGTTTACCCGCCTGTTTTCCCGCCTCTAGTTCCCCAACACAGATTCCCTGCCTCAGATTCCCTGCCTCTGATTCCCTGCCTCTGATTCCCCGCCTCTGATTCCACGCCTCTGGTTCCCCACCTCTGATTCCCCACTTCTGATTCCCCACCTCTGATTCTCCGCCTCTGATAACCTGCCTCTGATAACTTTTTACTGATTCCCTGCCTCAGATTCCCTGCCTCCGATTCCCTGCCTCAGATACCCTGCCTCAGATTCCCTGCATCAGATTCCCTTCATCTGATTCCCTGCCTCTGATTCCCTGCCTCTGATTCCCCGCCTCTGATTCCCCACCTGTGTCTCTACGCCTCTATTTTGCCTGAACTCTTTCCCCTCCACTCTTTCTGTGCCTCTCTTTCCCTCCCTCAATTTCAACAACTCTGTTTGATCTGTTCTGTGTACCTAATTTTCAACGCACAAGTTCCAACCACTATGTTTCGCCCTTCTCTTTCGCTGCCTCTATTTATGCAGCTATGTTTACCCGCTTCTGTTTACCCGCCAGTTTCCCCACTTCTCTTTCCCCACCTCTGATTCCACGCCTCTGATTCCCCGCCTCTGATTCCCCGCCTCTGATTCCCCACCTCTCATTCACCGCCTCCCTTTCCGCGCAACTTTCCTGGCCTACGTTTCCCCACATCTCTTTCCCACCTCTGATTCCACGCCTCAGATTCGCCGCCTCTGATTTCCCGCCTCTGATTCCCTGCCTCTGATTCCCTGCCTCTGATTCCGCACCTCTGATTCCCCCCTCTGATTCCCCGCCTCTGATTCCCAGCCTCTGATTCCCCACCTCTGATTCCCCGCCTCTGATTCCCTGCCTCTCTTTCCCTGCCTCTATTTCCGTGCCTCTTTCTCTGCATCTCGTTTCCCACATCTCATTTCCCGCTTCTGATAACCCGCATCAGATTCCCTGCCACAGATTCCCTGCCTCAGATTCCCTGCCTCAGATTCCCTGCATCAGATTCCCTTCATCTGATTCCCTGCCTCTGATTCCCCGCCTCTGATTCCCCACCTCTGATTCCCTGCCTCAGATTCCCTGCCTCTGATTCCCTGCCTCTGATTCCCTACCTCTGATTTCCTGCATCTGATTGCCCGCCTCTGATTCCCCGCCTCTGATTCCCCGCCTCTGATTCCCCGCCTCTGATTCCCCGCCTCTGATTCCCCGCCTCTGATTCCCCGCCTCTGATTCCCCACCTCTGATTCCCTGCCTCTGATAACCTGCCTCTGATTCCCTGCCTCTGATTCCCGGCCTCTGAGTCCCCACCTCTGATTTCCCGTGTCCGATTCCGCACCCATGTTTCACCACCTCTGTTGCTCTGCTTCTTATTTCCCGGCTCAGATTCACCGGCTCTGATTCCGCACCTCTGATTCCACGCCTCTCTTTCTGTGTCTCTGATTCCCCGCCTCTGATTCCACGCCTCTGATTACCCGCCTCTGATACACTGCCTCTCTTTCCCTGCCTCTATTTCCATGCCTCTTTCTCTGCATCTCGTTTCCCACATCTCATTTCCCCCTTCTGATAACCCGCATCAGATTCCCTGCCACAGATTCCCTGCCTCAGATACCCTGCCTCAGATTCCCTGCATCAGATTCCCTTCATCTGATTCCCTGCCTCTGATTCCCCGCGGCTGATTCCCTGCCTCTGATTCCCCGCCTCTGTTTACCCGCCTGTTTCCCCGCCTCTGATTCACCACCTCATATTCGCCACCTCAGGTTCCCTGCCTCTGATTCCCTGCCTCTGATTCCCTGCCTCTGATTCCCTGCATCTGATTGCCCGCCTCTGATTCCCCGCCTCTGATTGCACGCCTCTGATTCCCCGCCTCTGATTCCCCGCCTCTGATTCCCCGCCTCTGATTCCCCTCCTCTGATACCCCGCCTCTGATTCCCCACCTCTGATTTCCCGCATCTGATTCCCTGCCTCTGATTCCCCGCCTCTGATTCCCTGCCTCTGATTCCGCTCCTCTGATTCTCCGCCTCTGATTCTCCGCCTCTGATTCCCCACCTCTGATTCCCCGCCTATGTTTACCCGCCCCTGTTTACCCGCCTATTTTCCCGCCTCTGATTCCCCACCACAGATTTCCTGCCTCAGATTCCCTGCCTCAGATTCCCTGCATCAGATTCCCTTCATTTGATTCCCTGCGTCTGGTTCCCTACTTCTGATTCCCTGCCTCTGATTCCCTGCATCTGATTGCCCGCCTCTGATTCCCCGCCTCTGATTCCCCGCCTCTGATTCCCCGCCTCTGATTCCCTGCCTCTGATTCACCGCCTCTGATTCCCCGCCTCTGATTCCCCGCCTCTGATTCCCCACTTCTGATTGCCCGCCTCTGATTCCACGCCTCTGATTCCCCGCCTCTGATTCCCCACCTCTGATTCCCCACTTCTGATTCCCCACCTCTGATTCCCCACCTCTGATTCTCCGCCTCTGATACCCTGCCTCTGATAACTTTTTACTGATTCCCTGCCTCAGATTCCCTGCCTCCGATTCCCTCCCTCAGATTCCCCGCCTCTGATTCCCCGCCTCTGATTCCCCGCCTCTGATTCCCCGCATCTGATTCCCCACCTCTGTCTCTATGCCTCTATTTTGCCTGCACTCTTTCCCCTCCACTCTTTCCGTACCTCTCTTTCCCTCCCTCAATTTCAACAACTCTGTTTGATCTGTTCTGTGTACCTAATTTTCAACACACAAGTTCCAACCACTATGTTTCGCCCATCTCTTTCGCTGCATCTATTTATGCAGCTATGTTTACCCGCTTCTGTTTACCCGCCTGTTTCCCCACATCTCTTTCCCCACCTCTGATTCCACGCCTCTGATTCCCCGCCTCTGATTCCCCGCCTCTGATTCCCCACCTCTGATTCACCGCCTCCCTTTCCGCGCAACTTTCCTGGCCTACGTTTCCCCACATCTCTTTCCCCACCTCTGATTCCACGCCTCAGATTCGCCGCCTCTGATTTCCCGCCTCTGATTCCCTGCCTCTGATTCCCCGCCTCTGATTCCCCGCCTCTGATTCCCCGCCTCTGATACCGCGCCTCTGATTCCCCGCATCTGATTCCCTGCATCTGATTCCCCGCCTCTGATTTAACGGCTCTGATTCCCCGCCTCTGATTCCCCGACTCTGATTCCCTGCCTCTGATTCCCCACCTATGTTTACCTGCCTCTGTTTACCCGCCTGTTTTCCCGCCTCTAGTTCCCCAACACAGATTCCCTGCCTCAGATTCCCTGCCTCTGATTCCCTGCCTCTGATTAACTGCCTCTGATTCCCTGCATCTGAGTGCCTGCCTCTGATTCCCCGCCTCTGATTCCCCGCCTCTGATTCCCCACCTCTGATTCCCCACTTCTGATTCCACGCCTCTGATTCCCCGCATCTGATTCCGCGCCTCTGATTCCCCGCCTCTGATACCCCGCCTCTGATTCCCCGCCTCTGTTTCCCTGCATATGATTCCCTGCCTCAGATTCCCTGCCTCTGATTCCCCGACTCTGATTCCCCGCCTCTGATTCCCCGCCTCTGATTCCCCGCCTCTGATTCCCCACCTATGTTTACCCGCCTCTGTTTACCCGCCTGTTTTCCCGCCTCTGATTGCCCACCTCAGATTCCCTGCGTCAGATTCCCTGCCTCAGATTCCCTGCCTCTGATTCCCTGCCTCTGATTCCCTGCATCTGATTGCCCGCCTCTGATTACCTGCCTCTGATTCCCCGCCTCAGATTCCCCACCTCTGATTCCCCACTTCTGATTCCCCACCTCTGATTCCCGCGTCTGATTCCCCGCCTCGAAATCACCGCCTCTGATTCCCCGCCTCTGATTCCCCGCCTCTGATTCCCCGCCTCTGATTCCCCGCCTCTGATTCCCTGCATCTGATTCCCCGCCTCAGATTCCCCGCCTCTGATTCCCCGACTCCAATTCCCCACTTCTGATTGCCCGCCTCTGATTCCACGCCTCTGATTCCCCGCCTCTGATTCCCCACCTCTGATTCCCCACTTCTGATTCCCCACCTCTGATTCCCCGCCTCTGATTCCACGCCTCTGATTCCCCACCTCTGATTCCCCGCATCTGATTCCCCGCCTCTGATTCCCCGCCTCAGATTCCCCGCCTCAGATTCCCCGCCTCTGATTCCCCACCTCTGATTCCCTCCTCTGATTCCCCGCCTATGTTTACCCGCCTCTGATTCCCCGCCTCTGATTCCCCGCCTCTGATTCCCCACCTCTGATTCCCTGCCTCTGATTCCCCGCCTCTGATGCCCCACTTCTGATTGCCCGCCTCTGATTCCACGCCTGTGATTCCCCGCCTCTGATTCCCCACCTCTGATTCCCCACTTCTGATTCCCCACCTCTGATTCCCCGCCTCTGATTCCACGCCTCTGGTTCCCCACCTCTGATTCCCCACTTCTGATTCCCCACCTCTGATTCTCCGCCTCTGATAACCTGCCTCTGATAACTTTTTACTGATTCCCTGCCTCAGATTCCCTGCCTACGATTCCCTGCCTCAGATACCCTGCCTCAGATTCCCTGCATCAGATTCCCTTCATCTGATTCCCTGCCTCTGATTCCCTGCCTCTGATTCCCCGCCTCTGATTCCCCACCTGTGTCTCTACGCCTCTATTTTGCCTGAACTCTTTCCCCTCCACTCTTTCTGTGCCTCTCTTTCCCTCCCTCAATTTCAACAAGTCTGTTTGATCTGTTCTGTGTACCTAATTTTCAACGCACAAGTTCCAACCACTATGTTTCGCCCTTCTCTTTCGCTGCCTCTATTTATGCAGCTATGTTTACCCGCTTCTGTTTACCCGCCAGTTTCCCCACTTCTCTTTCCCCACCTCTGATTCCACGCCTCTGATTCCCCGCCTCTGATTCCCCAGCTCTGAATCCACGCCTCTGATTCCCCGCATCTGATTCCCTGCCTCTGATTCCCCGCCTTGATTCCCCATCTCTGATTCACAACCTCTGATTCCCCACCTCTTATTCCCCATATCTGATTCCCCGCCTCTGTTTCCCCATATCTGATTCCCCGGCTCTGATTGCCCACCTCTATTCCCCGCCTCTGATTCGCCAGCTCTGATTCGCCTCCTCTGATTCCCCGCATCTGATTCCCTGCCTCTGATTCCGCGCCTCTGATTCCCCATCTCTGATTCACCGCCTTTGATTCGCCACCTCTGATTCCCCATATCTGATTCACCACCTCTGTTTTCCCGCCTCTGATTCCCCGCCTCTGATTCTCCATATCTCATTCCCCGCCTCTGATTCCCCGCATCTGATTCCCAGCCTCTGAATCCCCGTGTCTGATTTCCTGCCTCTGATTCCCCGCCTCTTATTCCCCATCTCTGATTCACCGCCTCTGATTCCCCACCTCTGATTCCCCGCGTCTGATTCCCTGCCTCTGATTCCCCGCCTCTGATTCCCCAGCTCTGATTCCCCGCCTCTGATTCCCCATCTCTGATTCCCCGCCTCTGATTCCCCGTGTCTGATTCCCTGCCTCTGATTCCCCGCCTCTGATTCCCCGCCTCTGATTCCCTGCCACTGATTCCCTGCCCCTGATTCCCCACCTCTGATTCCCCATATCTGGTTCCCCGCCTCTGTTTCCCGCCTCTGATACCCCTCCTCTGATTCCCCATATCTGATTCCCTGCCTCTGATTCCCCAACTCTGATTCCCCGCCTCTGATTCCCCAGCTCTGAATCCACACCTCTGATTCCCCGCATCTGATTCCCTGCCTCTGATTCCCCGCCTTGATTCCCTATCTCTGATTCACAACCTCTGATTCCCCACCTCTTATTCCCCATATCTGATTCCCCGCATCTGTTTCCCCATTTCTGATTCCCCGGCTCTGATTGCCCACCTCTATTCCCCGCCTCTGATTCGCCAGCTCTGATTCGCCTCCTCTGATTCCCCGCATCTGATTCCCTGCCTCTGATTCCGCGCCTCTGATTCCCCATCTCTTATTCACCGCCTTTGATTCGCCACCTCTGATTCCCCATATCTGATTCACCACCTCTGTTTCCCCGCCTCTGATTCCCCGCCTCTGATTCTCCATATCTCATTCCCCGCCTCTGAATCCCCATCTCTGATTCCCGGACACTGATTCCCCACCTCTGATTCCCGGCCTCTTATTCCCAGCATCTGATTCCCGGTCTCTGATTCCCGGCCTCTGATTCCCCGCTTCTGATTCTGATTCCCTGCCTCTGATTCCCCATCTCTGATTCCGCACATCTGATTCCCTGCCTCTGATTCCCCACCTCTGATTCCCCATATCTGATTCCCCGCCTCTGTTTCCCCGCCTCTGATTCCCCGCCTCTGTTTCCCCATATCTAATTCCCCACCTCTGATGCCCCAACTCTGATTCCCCGCCTCTGATTCCCCAGCTCTGATTCCCCACCTCTGATTCTCCGCATCCGATTCCCCATGTCTGATTCCCCGCCTCTGTTTCCCCGCCTCTGATTCCCCGCTTCTGTTTTCCCATATCTGATTCCCCGCCTCTGATTCCCCAGCTCTGATTCCCTGCCTCTGATTCCCCGCGTTCTATTCCCTGCCTCTGATTCCCCGCCTGTGATTCCCCATCTCTGATTCACCACCTCTGATTCCCTACCTCTGATTCCCCATATCTAATTCCCCGCCTCTGTTTGCCCGCCTCAGATTCCCCGCCTCTGTTTCCCCATATCTGATTCCCTGCCTCTGAATCCCCAACTCTGATTCCCTGCCTCTGATTCACCAGCTCTGATTCCCTGCCTTTGATTCCCCCCGTCTGATTCCCAGCCTCTGAATCCCCGTGTCTGATTTCCTGCCTCTGATTCCCCGCCTCTGATTCCCCAACTCTGATTCCCCTCCTCTAATTCGCCAGCTATGATTCCCCGCCTTTGATTCCCTGCGTCTGATTCCCTGCCTCTGATTCCCCGCCTCTGATTCCCCTTCTCTGATTCACCACCTCTGATTCCCCGCCTCTGATTCCCCGCCTCTGATTCGCAACCTCTAATTCCCCACCTCTGATTCCCCATATCTGATTCCCCGCCTCTGTTTCCCTGCCTCTGATTCCCGGCCTCTGTTTCCCCATATCTGATTCCCCTCCTCTGATTCCCCAACTCTGATTCCCCGCCTCTGATTCCCCAGCTTTTATTCCCCGTCTTTTATTCCCGGCCTCTGATTCCCTGCCACTGATTCCCCGCCCCTGATTCCCCACCTCTGATTCCCCATATCTGATTCCCCGCCTCTGTTTCCCCACCTCTGATTCCCGGCCTCTTATTCCCAGCATCTGATTCCCGGCCACTGATTCCCTGCCTCTGATTCCCCGCCTCTGATTCCCCATCTCTGATTCCCCGCCTCTGATTCCCCGTGTCTGATTCCCTGCCTCTGATTCCCCGCCTCTGATTCCCCGCGTCTGATTCCCTGCCACTGATTCCCTGCCCCTGATTCCCCACCTCTGATTCCCCATATCTGATTCCCCGCCTCTGTTTCCCCAACTCTGATTCCCTTCCTCTAATTCGCCAGCTATGATTCCCCGCCTCTGATTCCCTGCCACTGATTCCCTGCCCCTGATTCCCCACCTCTGATTCCCCATATATGATTCCCCGCCTCTGATTCCCCAACTCTGATTCCCCTCCTCTAATTCGCCAGCTATGATTCCCCGCCTCTTATTCCCTGCGTCTGATTCCCTGCCTCTGATTCCCAGCCTCTGATTCCCCTTCTCTGATTCACCACCTCTGAATCCCCATCTCTGATTCCGCACATCCGATTCCCTGCCTCTGATTCCCCGCCTCTGATTCCCCGCCTCTGATTCCCCGCCTCTGATTCCCCGCGTCTGATTCCCTGCCACTGATTCCCTGCCCCTGATTCCCTACCTCTGATTCCCCATCTCTGATTCCCCGCCTCTGTTTCCCCACCTCTGATTCCCCGCCTCTGTTTCCCCATATCTGATTCCCCGCCTCTGATTCCCCAACTCTGATTCCCCTCCTCTAATTCGCCAGCTATGATTCCCCGCCTCTGATTCCCTGCATCTGATTCCCTGCCTCTGATTCCCCGCCTCTGATTCCCCTTCTCTGATTCACCACCTCTGAATCCCCACCTCTGATTCCCCATCTCTGATTCCGCACATCCGATTCCCTGCCTCTGATTCCCCGCCTCTGATTCCCCGCCTCTGATTCCCTGCCTCTGATTCGCAACCTCTAATTCCCCACCTCTGATTCCCCATATCTGATTCCCCGCCTCTGTTTCCCTGCCTCTGATTCCCGGCCTCTGTTTCCCCATATCTGATTCCCCTCCTCTGATTCCCCAACTCTGATTCCCCGCCTCTGATTCCCCAGCTCTGATTCCCCGCCTTTTATTCCCGGCCTCTGATTCCCTGCCACTGATTCCCCGCCCCTGATTCCCCACCTCTGATTCCCCATGTCTGATTCCCCGCCTCTGTTTCCCCAGCTCTGATTCCCCACCTCTGATTCCCCAGCTCTTTCCTTGCCACTGATTCCCCGCCCCTGATTCCCCACCTCTGATTCCCCATATCTGATTCCCCGCCTCTGTTTCCCCAGCTCTGATTCCCTGCCAATGATTCCCTGCCCTGATTCCCCGCCTCTGATTCCCCTTCTCTGATTCACCACCTCTGAATCCCCACCTCTGATTCCCCATCTCTGATTCCGCACATCCGATTCCCTGCCTCTGATTCCCCGCCTCTGTTTCCCCGCCTCTGATTCCCTGCCTCTGATTCCCAACCTCTGATTCCACACCTCTGATTCCCCATATCTGATTCCCCGACTCTATTTCCCCATATCTGATTCCCCGCCTCTGATTCCCCAACTCTGATTCCCCGCCTCTGATTCCACAGCTCTGATTCCCCGCCTCTGATTCCCGGCGTCCGATTCCCTGCCTCTGATTCCCCGCCTCTGATTTCCCATCTCTGATTCCCCGCCTCTGATTCCCCGTGTCTGATTCCCTTACTCTGATTCCCCGCCTCTGATTCCCCCCCTCTGATTCCCTGCCACTGATTCCCTGCCCCTGATTCCCCACTTCTGATTCCCCATATCTGATTCCCCGCCTGTTTCCCCGCCTCTGATTCCCCGCCTCTGATTCCCCATATCTGATTCCCTGCCTCTGATTCCCCAACTCTGATTCCCCGCCTCTGATTCCCCATATCTTATTCCCCGCCTCTGTTTCCCCCCCTCTGATTCCTAGCCTCTGATTCCCCATATCTGATTCCCCGCCTTTGATTCCGCATATCTGATTCCCCGCCTCATTTTCCCCATATCTGCTTCGCCGCCTCTGATTCCCCAACTCTGATTCCCCTCCTCTGATTCCCCAGCTCTGATTTCCCGCCTCTGATTTCCGGCATCCGATTCCCTGCCTCTGATTCCCCGCCTCTGATTCCCAATCTCTGATTCCCCGCCTCTGATTCCCCGTGTCTGATTCCCTGCATCTGATTCCCCGCCTCTGATTACCCGCGTCTGATTCCCTGCCACTGATTCCCTGCCCCTGATTCCCCACCTCTGATTCCCCATATCTGATTTCCCGCCTCTGTTTCCCTGCCTCTGATTCCCCGCCTCTGTTTCCCCATATCTGATTCCCCGCCTCTGATTCCCCAACTCTGATTCCCCTCCTCTAATTCGCCAGCTATGATTCCCCGCCTTTGATTCCCTGCATCTGATTCCCTGCCTCTGATTCCCCGCCTCTGATTCCCCTTCTCTGATTCACCACCTCTGAATCCCCACCTCTGATTCCCCATCTCTGATTCCGCACATCCGATTCCCTGCCTCTGATTCCCCGCCTCTGATTCCCTGCCTCTGATTCCCTGCCTCTGATTCTTAACCTCTAATTCCCCACCTCTGATTCCCCAACTCTGATTCCCCGCCTCTGATTCTCCAGCTCTGATTCCCCGCCTTTTATACCCGGCCTCTGATTCCCTGCCACTGATTCCCCGCCCCTGATTCCCCACCTCTGATTCCCCATATCTGATTCCCCGCCTCTGTTTCCCCAGCTCTGAATCCCCACCTCTGATTCCCCAGCTCTGATTCCCTGCCACTGATTCCCCGCCCCTGATTCCCCACCTCTGATTCCCCATATCTGATTCCCCGCCTCTGTTTCCCCAGCTCTGATTCCCTGCCTCTGATTCCCTGCCCTGATTCCCCATCTCTGTTTCACCGCCTTTGATTCGCCACCTCTGATTCACCATATCTGATTCCCCGCCTCTGTTTCCCCGCCTCTGATTCCCTGCCTCTGATTCCCAACCTCTGATTCCACACCTCTGATTTTCCATATCTGATTCCCCACCTCTATTTCCCCATATCTGATTCCCCGCCTCTGATTCCCCGCCTCTGATTCCCGGCGTCCGATTCCCTGCCTCTGATTCCCCGCCTCTGATTCCCCATCTCTGATTCCCCGCCTCTGATTCCCCATATCTGATTCCCTGCCTCTGATTCCCCGCCTCTGATTCCCCGCCTCTGATTCCCTGCCACTGATTCCCTGCCCCTGATTCCCCACCTCTGATTCCCCATATCTGATTCCCCGCCTCTGTTTCCCCGCCTCTGATTCCCCGCCTCTGATTCCCCATATCTGATTCCCTGCCTCTGATTCCCCAACTCTGATTCCCCGCCTCTGATTCCCCAGCTCTGAATCCACGCCTCTGATTCCCCGCATCTGATTCCCTGCCTCTGATTCCCCGCCTTGATTCCCCATCTCTGATTCACAACCTCTGATTCCCCACCTCTTATTCCCCATATCTGATTCCCCGCCTCTGTTTCCCCATATCTGATTCCCCGGCTCTGATTGCCCACCTCTATACCCCGCCTCTGATTCGCCAGCTCTGATTCGCCTCCTCTGATTCCCCGCATCTGATTCCCTGCCTCTGATTCCGCGCCTCTGATTCCCCATCTCTGATTCACCGCCTTTGATTCGCCACCTCTGATTCCCCATATCTGATTCACCACCTCTGTTTCCCCGCCTCTGATTCCCCGCCTCTGATTCTCCATATCTCATTCCCCGCCTCTGATTCCCCGCGTCTGATTCCCAGCCTCTGAATCCCCGTGTCTGATTTCCTGCCTCTGATTCCCCGCCTCTTATTCCCCATCTCTGATTCACCGCCTCTGATTCCCCACCTCTGATTCCCCGCGTCTGATTCCCTGCCTCTGATTCCCCGCCTCTGATTCCCCAGCTCTGATTCCCCGCCTCTGATTCCCCATCTCTGATTCCCCGCCTCTGATTCCCCGTGTCTGATTCCCTGCCTCTGATTCCCCGCCTCTGATTCGCCGCCTCTGATTCCCTGCCACTGATTCCCTGCCCCTGATTCCCCACCTCTGATTCCCCATATCTGGTTCCCCGCCTCTGTTTCCCGCCTCTGATACCCCTCCTCTGATTCCCCATATCTGATTCCCTGCCTCTGATTCCCCAACTCTGATTCCCCGCCTCTGATTCCCCAGCTCTGAATCCACGCCTCTGATTCCCCACATCTGATTCCCTGCCTCTGATTCCCCGCCTTGATTCCCTATCTCTGATTCACAACCTCTGATTCCCCACCTCTTATTCCCCATATCTGATTCCCCGCCTCTGTTTCCCCATATCTGATTCCCCGGCTCTGATTGCCCACCTCTATTCCCCGCCTCTGATTCGCCAGCTCTGATTCGCCTCCTCTGATTCCCCGCATCTGATTCCCTGCCTCTGATTCCGCGCCTCTGATTCCCCATCTCTGATTCACCGCCTTTGATTCGCCACCTCTGATTCCCCATATGTGATTCACCACCTCTGTTTCCCCGCCTCTGATTCCCCGCCTCTGATTCTCCATATCTCATTCCCCGCCTCTGAATCCCCATCTCTGATTCCCGGACACTGATTCCCCACCTCTGATTCCCGGCCTCTTATTCCCAGCATCTGATTCCCGGTCTCTGATTCCCGGCCTCTGATTCCCCGCTTCTGATTCTGATTCCCTGCCTCTGATTCCCCATCTCTGATTCCGCACATCTGATTCCCTGCCTCTGATTCCCCACCTCTGATTCCCCATATCTGATTCCCCGCCTCTGTTTCCCCGCCTCTGATTCCCCGCCTCTGTTTCCCCATATCTAATTCCCCACCTCTGATGCCCCAACTCTGATTCCCCGCCTCTGATTCCCCAGCTCTGATTCCCCACCTCTGATTCTCCGCATCCGATTCCCCATGTCTGATTCCCCGCCTCTGTTTCCCCGCCTCTGATTCCCCGCTTCTGTTTTCCCATATCTGATTCCCCGCCTCTGATTCCCCAGCTCTGATTCCCTGCCTCTGATTCCCCGCGTTCTATTCCCTGCCTCTGATTCCCCGCCTGTGATTCCCCATCTCTGATTCACCACCTCTGATTCCCCACCTCTGATTCCCCATATCTAATTCCCCGCCTCTGTTTGCCCGCCTCTGATTCCCCGCCTCTGTTTCCCCATATCTGATTCCCTGCCTCTGAATCCCCAACTCTGATTCCCTGCCTCTGATTCACCAGCTCTGATTCCCCGCCTTTGATTCCCCCCGTCTGATTCCCAGCCTCTGAATCCCCGTGTCTGATTTCCTGCCTCTGATTCCCCGCCTCTTATTCCCCATCTCTGATTCACCGCCTCTGATTCCCCACCTCTGATTCCCCGTGTCTGATTCCCTGCCTCTGATTCCCCGCCTCTGATTCCCCAGCTCTGATTCCCCGCCTCTGATTCCCCAGCTCTGATTCCCCGCCTCTGATTCCCCGCGTTTGATTCCCTGCCTCTGATTCCCCGCCTCTGATTCCCCATCTCTGATTCCCCAGCTCTGATTCCCCGTGTCTGATTCCCTGCCTCTGAATCCCCGCCTCTGATTCCCCGCCTCTGTTTCCCCCCCACTGATTCCCAGCCTCTGATTCCCCATATCTGATTCCCCGCCTCTGATTCCCCATATCTGATTCCCCGCCTCATTTTCCCCATATCTGCTTCGCCGCCTCTGATTCCCCAACTCTGATTCCCCGCCTCTGATTCCCCAGCTCTGATTTCCCGCCTCTGATTTCCGGCATCCGATTCCCTGCCTCTGATTCCCCGCCTCTGATTCCCCATCTCTGATTCCCCGCCTCTGATTCCCCGTGTCTGATTCCCTGCCTCTGATTCCCCGCCTCTGATTCCCCGCGTCTGATTCCCTGCCACTGATTCCCTGCCCCTGATTCCCCACCTCTGATTTCCCATATCTGATTCCCCGCCTCTGTTTCCCCGCCTCTGATTCCCCGCCTCTGTTTCCCCATATCTGATTCCCCGCCTCTGATTCCCCAACTCTGATTCCCCCCCTCTAATACGCCAGCTATGATTCCCCGCCTCTGATTTCCTGCATCCGATTCCCTGCCTCTGATTCCCCGCCTCTGATTCCCCGCCTCTGATTCCCTGCCTCTGATTTGCAACCTCTAATTCCCCACGTCTGATTCCCCATTTCTGATTCCCCGCCTCTGTTTCCCTGCCTCTGATTCCCGGCCTCTGTTTCCCCATATCTGATTCCCCTCCTCTGATTCCCCAACTCTGATTCCCCGCCTCTGATTCCCCAGCTCTGATTCCCCGCCTTTTATTCCCGGCCTCTGATTCCCTGCCACTGATTCCCCGCCCCTGATTCCCCACCTCTGATTCCCCATATCTGATTCCCCGCCTCTGTTTCCCCAGCTCTGATTCCCCACCTCTGATTCCCCAGCTCTGATTCCCTGCCACTGATTCCCCGCCCCTGATTCCCCACCTCTGATTCCCCATATCTGATTCCCCGCCTCTGTTTCCCCAGCTCTGATTCCCTGCCTCTGATTCCCTGCCCTGATTCCCCATCTCTGTTTCACCGCCTTTGATTCGCAACCTCTGATTCACCATATCTTATTCCCCGCCTCTGTTTCCCCGCCTCTGATTCCCTGCCTCTGATTCCCAACCTCTGATTCCACACCTCTGATTCCCCATATCTGATTCCCCGACTCTATTTCCCCATATCTGATTCCCCGCCTCTGATTCCCCAACTCTGATTCCCCGCCTCTGATTCCCCAGCTCTGATTCCCCGCCTCTGATTCCCGGCGTCCGATTCCCTGCCTCTGATTCCCCGCCTCTGATTCCCCATCTCTGATTCTCCGCCTCTGATTCCCCGTGTCTGATTCCCTTACTCTGATTCCCCGCCTCTGATTCCCCCCCTCTGATTCCCTGCCACTGATTCCCTGCCCCTGATTCCCCACTTCTGATTCACCATATCTGATTCCCCGCCTGTTTCCCCGCCTCTGATTCCCCGCCTCTTATTCCCCATATCTGATTCCCTGCCTCTGATTCCCCAACTCTGATTCCCCGCCTCTGATTCCCCATATCTTATTCCCCGCCTCTGTTTCCCCCCCTCTGATTCCCAGCCTCTGATTCCCCATATCTGATTCCCCGCCTTTGATTCCCCATATCAGATTCCCCGCCTCATTTTCCCCATATCTGCTTCGCCGCCTCTGATTCCCCAACTCTGATTCCCCTCCTCTGATTCCCCAGCTCTGATTTCCCGCCTCTGAATTGCGGCATCCGATTCCCCGCCTCTGATTCCCCGCGTCTGATTCCCTGCCACTGATTCCCTGCCCCGGATTCCCCACCTCTGATTCCCCATATCTGATTCCCCGCCTCTGTTTCCCCGCCTCTGATTCCCCGCCTCTGTTTCCCCATATCTGATTCCCCGCCTCTGATTCCCCAACTCTGATTCCCCTCCTCTAATTCGCCAGCTATGATTCCCCGCCTTTGATTCCCTGCGTCTGATTCCCTGCCTCTGATTCCCCGCCTCTGATTCCCCTTTTCTGATTCACCACCTCTGAATCCCAACCTCTGATTCCCCATCTCTTATTCCGCACATCCGATTCCCTGCCTCTGATTCCCCGCCTCTGATTCCCCGCCTCTGATTCCCCGCCTCTGATTCCCTGCCTCTGATTCGCAACCTCTCATTCCCCACCTCTGATTCCCCATATCTGATTCCCCGCCTCTGTTTCCCTGCCTCTGATTCCCGGCCTCTGTTTCCCCATATCTGATTCCCCTCCTCTGATTCCCCAACTCTGATTCCCCGCCTCTGATTCCCCAGCTCTGATTCCCCGCCTTTTATTCCCGGCATCTGATTCCCTGCCACTGATTCCCCGCCCCTGATTCCCCACCTCTGATTCCCCATATCTGATTCCCCGCCTCTGTAACCCCAGCTCTGATTCCCCACCTCTGATTCCCCAGCTCTGATTCCCTGCCTCTGATTCCCTGCCCTGATTCCCCATCTCTGTTTCACCGCCTTTGATTCGCCACCTCTGATTCCCCATATCTGATTCCCCGCCTCTGTTTCCCCGCCTCTGATTCCCTGCCTCTGATTCCCAACCTCTGATTCCACACCTCTGATTCCCCATATCTGATTCCCCGCCTCTATTTCCCCATATCTGATTCCCCGCCTCTGATTCCCCATCTCTGATTCCCCGCCTCTGATTCCCCGTGTCTGATTCCCTTACTCTGATTCCCCGCCTCTGATTCCCCCCCTCTGATTCCCTGCCACTGATTCCCTGCCCCTGATTCCCCACTTCTGATTCCCCATATCTGATTCCCCGCCTGTTTCCCCGCCTCTGATTCCCCGCCTCTGATTCCCCATATCTGATTCCCTGCCTCTGATTCCCCAACTCTGATTCCCCGCCTCTGATTCCCCATATCTTATTCTCCGCCTCTGTTTCCCCCCCTCTGATTCCGAGCCTCTGATTCCCCATATCTGATTCCCCGCCTTTGATTCCCCATATCTGATTCCCCGCCTCATTTTCCCCATATCTGCTTCGCCGCCTCTGATTCCCCAACTCTGATTCCCCTCCTCTGATTCCCCAGCTCTGATTTCCCGCGTCTGATTTGCGGCATCCGATTCCCTGCCTCTGATTCCCCGCCTCTGATTCCCCATCTCTGATTCCCCGCCTCTGATTCCCCGTGTCTGATTCCCTGCATCTGATTCCCCGCCTCTGATTCCCCGCGTCTGATTCCCTGCCACTGATTCCCTGCCCCTGATTCCCCACCTCTGATTCCCCATATCTGATTTCCCGCCTCTGTTTCCCCGCCTCTGATTCCCCGCCTCTGTTTCCCCATATCTGATTCCCCGCCTCTGATTCCCCAACTCTGATTCCCCTCCTCTAATTCGCCAGCTATGATTCCCCGCCTTTGATTCCCTGCGTCTGATTCCCTGCCTCTGATTCCCCGCCTCTGATTCCCCTTCTCTGATTCACCACCTCTGAATCCCCACCTCTGATTCCCCATCTCTGATTCCGCACATCCGATTCCCTGCCTCTGATTCCCCGCCTCTGATTCCCCGCCTCTGATTCCCTGCCTCTGATTCTTAACCTCTAATTCCCCACCTCTGATTCCCCAACTCTGATTCCCCGCCTCTGATTCTCCAGCTCTGATTCCCCGCCTTTTATTCCCGGCCTCTGATTCCCTGCCAATGATTCCCCGCCTCTGATTCCCCGCCTCTGATTCCCCTTCTCTGATTCACCACCTCTGAATCCCCACCTCTGATTCCCCATCTCTGATTCCGCACATCCGATTCCCTGCCTCTGATTCCCCGCCTCTGATTCCCCGCCGCTGATTCCCTGCCTCTGATTCTTAACCTCTAATTCCCCACCTCTGATTCCACAACTCTGATTCCCCGCCTCTGATTCTCCAGCTCTGATTCCCCGCCTTTTATTCCCGGCCTCTGATTCCCTGCCACTGATTCCCCGCCTCTGTTTCCCCCCCTCTGATTCCTAGCCTCTGATTCCCCATATCTGATTCCCCGCCTTTGATTCCCCATATCTGATTCCCCGCCTCATTTTCCCCATATCTGCTTCGCCGCCTCTGATTCCCCAACTCTGATTCCCCTCCTCTGATTCCCCAGCTCTGATTTCCCGCCTCTGATTTCCGGCATCCAATTCCCTGCCTCTGATTCCCCGCCTCTGATTCCCCATCTCTGATTCCCCGCCTCTGATTCCCCGTGTCTGATTCCCTGCATCTGATTCCCCGCCTCTGATTCCCCGCGTCTGATTCCCTGCCACTGATTCCCTGCCCCTGATTCCCCACCTCTGATTCCCCATATCTGATTTCCCGCCTCTGTTTCCCCGCCTCTGATTCCCCGCCTCTGTTTCCCCATATCTGATTCCCCGCCTCTGATTCCCCAACTCTGATTCCCCTCCACTAATTCGCCAGCTATGATTCCCCGCCTTTGATTCCCTGCGTCTGATTCCCTGCCTCTGATTCCCCGCCTCTGATTCCCCTTCTCTGATTCACCACCTCTGAATCCCCACCTCTGATTCCCCATCTCTGATTCCGCACATCCGATTCCCTGCCTCTGATTCCCCGCCTCTGATTCCCCGCCTCTGATTCCCTGCCTCTGATTCTTAACCTCTAATTCCCCACCTCTGATTCCCCAACTCTGATTCCCCGCCTCTGATTCTCCAGCTCTGATTCCCCGCCTTTTATTCCCGGCCTCTGATTCCCTGCCACTGATTCCCCGCCCCTGATTCCCCACCTCTGATTTCCCAACTCTGATTCCCCGCCTCTGATTCCCCAGCTCTGATTCCCTGCCTCTGATTCCCCGCATCTGATTCCCTGCCTCTGATTCCCCGCCTCTGATTCCCTGCCTCTGATTCCCAACCTCTGATTCCCCACCTCTGAATCCCCATATCTGATTCCCCGCCTCTGTTTCCCCGCCTCTGATTCCCCGCCTCTGTTTCCCCATATCTGATTCCCCGCCTCTGATTCCCCAACTCTGATTCCCCTCCTCTGATTCGCCAGCTATGATTCACCGCCTCTGATTCCCTGCATCTGATTCCCTGCATCTGATTCCCCGCCTCTGATTCCCCTTCTCTGATTCTCCACCTCTGATTCCCCACCTCTGATTCCCCATCTCTGATTCCGCTCATCCGATTCCCTGCCTATGATTCCCCGCCTCTGATTCCCCGCCTCTGATTCCCTGCCTCTGATTCGCAACCTCTAATTCCCCACCTCTGATTCCCCATATCTGATTCCCCGCCTCTGTTTCCCTGCCTCTGATTCCCGGCCTCTGTTTCCCCATATCTGATTCCCCTCCTCTCATTCCCCAACTCTGATTCCCCGCCTCTGACACCCCGCCTCTGATTCCCCATCTCTAATTCATCACATCTGATTCCCCACCTCTGCTTCCCCATCTCTGATTCTCTACCTCTGATTCGCCACCTCTGATTGCCCATATCTGATTCACCGCATCTGTTTCCCCGCATCTGATTCCCCGCCTCTGATTCCCCATATTTGATTCCCCGCCTCTAATTCCCCATCTCTGATTCCCGGACTCATTCCCCCACTCTGATTCCCCGCCTCTTATTCCCCATATTTTATTCCCCTCCTCTGATTTCCCATCTCTGATTCCTGGACTCTGATTCCCCAACTCTGATTTCCCCGCCTCTGAATCCCCAGCTCTGATTTCCCGCCTCTGATTCCCCACCTGTGATACAACATATCTGATTCCCGGCCTCTGTTTCCCCGCCTCTGATTCCCCACCTCTGATTCACCATATCTGATTCCCCGCCTCTGATTCCCCACCACTGATTCCCCTCCTCTGATTCGCCAGTTATGATTGCCCGCCTCTGATTCCCCGTTTCTGATTCCCTGCCTCTGATTCCCCGCCTCTGATTCCCCATGTCTGACTCACCACCTCTGATACCCCATCTCTGATTCCGCACATCCGATTCCCTGCCTCTGATTCCCCGCCTCTGATTCCCCGCCTCTGATTCCCTGCCTCTGATTCGCAACCTCTTATTCCCCACCTCTGATTCCCCATATCTGATTCCCCGCCTCTGTTTCCCCGCCTCTGATTGGCACCTCTGATACCCCGCCTCTGATTCCCCATCTCTAATTCATCACATCTGATTCCCCACCTCTGCTTCCCCATCTCCGATTCTCTACCTCTGATTCGCCACCTCTGATTCCCAATATCTGATTCACCGCCTCTGTTTCCCTGCCTCTGATTCCCCACCTCTGATTCCCCATATCTGATTCCCCGCCTCTGATTCCCCATCTCTGATTCCCGGTCTCTGATTCCCCACCTCTGTTTCCCGGACTCTGATTCCCAATCCCTGATTCACCGCCTCTGACTCCCAGTGTCTGATTCCCTGCCTCTGATTCCCCGCCTCTGAATCCCCTCCTCTGATTCCCTGCAACTGATTCCCCGCTCCTGATTCCCCACCTCTGATACCCCATATCTGATTCCCCGCCTCTGTTTCCCCGCCTCTGATTCCCCACCTCTGATTCCCCATATCTGATTCCCTGCCTCTGATTCCCCAACTCTGATTCCCCGCCTCTGATTCCCCAGCTCTGATTCCCCGCCTCTGATTCCCCACCTCTGATCCAACATATCTGATTCCCCGCCTCTGTTTCCGCGCCTCTGATTCCCCACCTCTGATTCCCCATATCTGATTCCCCGCCTATGATTCCCCACCTCTGATTCCCCGCCTCTGATTCGCCAGCTATGATTCCCCTCCTCTGGTTCCCCGCATCTGATTCCCCGCCTCTGATTCCCCGTGTCTGACCCTGCCTCTCATTCCACGCCTTTGATTCCCCATCTCTGATTCACCACCTCTGATTCCCCACCTCTGATTCCCCATCTCTGATTCTGCACATCCGATTCCCTGCCTCTGATTCCCCGCCTCTGATTCCCCGCCTCTGATTCCCTGCCTCTGATTCGCAACCTGTTATTCCCCACCTCTGAATCCCCATATCTGATTCCCCGCCTCTGTTTCCCTGCCTCTGATTCCCCGCCTCTGTTTCCCCATATCTGATTCCCCGCCTCTGTTTCACCGCCTCTGATTGGCACCTCTGATACCCCGCCTCTGATTCCCCATCTCTAATTCATCACATCTGATTCCCCACCTCTGCTTCCCCATCTCTGATTCTCTACCTCTGATTCGCAACCTCTGATTCCGAATATCTGATTCATCGCCTCTGTTTCCCCGCTTCTGATTCCCCGCCTCTGATTCCCCATATCTGATTCCCCGCCTCTGATTCCCCATCTCTGATTCCCGGTCTCTGATTCCCCACCTCTGTTTCCCGGCCTCTCATTCCCCATCCCTGATTCACCGCCTCTGATTCCCAGTGTCTGATTCACTGCCTCTGATTCCCCGCCTCTGAATCCCCTCCTCTGATTCCCTGCCACTGATTCCCCGCCCCTGATTCCCCACCTCTGATACCCCATATCTGATTCCCCGCCTCTGTTTCCCCGCCTCTGATTCCCCACCTCTGATTTCCCATATCTGATTCCACGCCTCTGATTCCCCGCCTCTGATTGGCCGCCTCTGATACCCCGCCTCTGATTCCCCATCTCTAATTCATCACATCTGATTCCCCACCTCTGCTTCCCCATCTCTGATTCTCAACTTCTGATTCGCCACCTCTGATTCCCCATATCTGATTCACCGCCTCTGTTTCCCCGCCTCTGATTCCCCGCCTCTGATTCCCCATATTTGATTCCCCGCCTCTGATTCCCCATCTCTGATTCCCGGACTCTGATTCCCCAACTCTGATTCCCCGCGTCTGATTCCCTGCCACTGATTCCCTGCCCCTGATTCCCCACCTCTGATTTCCCATATCTGATTCCCCGCCTCTGTTTCCCCGCCTCTGATTCCCCGCCTCTGTTTCCCCATATCTGATTCCCCGCCTCTGATTCCCCAACTCTGATTCCCCCCTTCTAATTCGCCAGCTATGATTCCCCGCCTCTGATTTCCTGCATCCGATTCCCTGCCTCTGATTCCCCGCCTCTGATTCCCCGCCTCTGATTCCCTGCCTCTGATTTGCAACCTCTAATTCCCCACGTCTGATTCCCCATTTCTGATTCCCCGCCTCTGTTTCCCTGCCTCTGATTCCCGGCCTCTGTTTCCCCATATCTGATTCCCCTCCTCTGATTCCCCAACTCTGATTCCCCGCCTCTGATTCCCCAGCTCTGATTCCCCGCCTTTTATTCCCGGCCTCTGGTTCCCTGCCACTGATTCCCCGCCCCTGATTCCCCACCTCTGATTCCCCATATCTGATTCCCCGCCTCTGTTTCCCCAGCTCTGATTCCCCACCTCTGATTCCCCAGCTCTGATTCCCTGCCACTGATTCCCCGCCCCTGATTCCCCACCTCTGATTCCCCATATCTGATTCCCCGCCTCTGTTTCCCCAGCTCTGATTCCCTGCCTCTGATTCCCTGCCCTGATTCCCCATCTCTGTTTCACCGCCTTTGATTCGCAACCTCTGATTCACCATATCTTATTCCCCGCCTCTGTTTCCCCGCCTCTGATTCCCTGCCTCTGATTCCCAACCTCTGATTCCACACCTCTGATTCCCCATATCTTATTCCCCGACTCTATTTCCCCATATCTGATTCCCCGCCTCTGATTCCCCAGCTCTGATTCCCCGCCTCTGATTCCCGGCGTCCGATTCCCTGCCTCTGATTCCCCGCCTCTGATTCCCCATCTCTGATTCTCCGCCTCTGATTCCCCGTGTCTGATTCCCTTACTCTGATTCCCCGCCTCTGATTCCCCCCCTCTGATTCCCTGCCACTGATTCCCTGCCCCTGATTCCCCACTTCTGATTCCCCATATCTGATTCCCCGCCTGTTTCCCCGCCTCTGATTCCCCGCCTCTTATTCCCCATATCTGATTCCCTGCCTCTGATTCCCCAACTCTGATTCCCCGCCTCTGATTCCCCATATCTTATTCCCCGCCTCTGTTTCCCCCCCTCTGATTCCCAGCCTCTGATTCCCCATATCTGATTCCCCGCCTTTGATTCCCCATATCAGATTCCCCGCCTCATTTTCCCCATATCTGCTTCGCCGCCTCTGATTCCCCAACTCTGATTCCCCTCCTCTGATTCCCCAGCTCTGATTTCCCGCCTCTGAATTGCGGCATCCGATTCCCCGCCTCTGATTCCCCGCGTCTGATTCCCTGCCACTGATTCCCTGCCCCGGATTCCCCACCTCTGATTCCCCATATCTGATTCCCCGCCTCTGTTTCCCCGCCTCTGATTCCCCGCCTCTGTTTCCCCATATCTGATTCCCCGCCTCTGATTCCCCAACTCTGATTCCCCTCCTCTAATTCGCCAGCTATGATTCCCCGCGTTTGATTCCCTGCGTCTGATTCCCTGCCTCTGATTCCCCGCCTCTGATTCCCCTTTTCTGATTCACCACCTCTGAATCCCAACCTCTGATTCCCCATCTCTTATTCCGCACATCCGATTCCCTGCCTCTGATTCCCCGCCTCTGATTCCCCGCCTCTGATTCCCCGCCTCTGATTCGCAACCTCTGATTCCGAATATCTGATTCATCGCCTCTGTTTCCCCGCTTCTGATTCCCCGCCTCTGATTCCCCATATCTGATTCCCCGCCTCTGATTCCCCATCTCTGATTCCCGGTCTCTGATTCCCCACCTCTGTTTCCCGGCCTCTCATTCCCCATCCCTGATTCACCGCCTCTGATTCCCAGTGTCTGATTCACTGCCTCTGATTCCCCGCCTCTGAATCCCCTCCTCTGATTCCCTGCCACTGATTCCCCGCCCCTGATTCCCCACCTCTGATACCCCATATCTGATTCCCCGCCTCTGTTTCCCCGCCTCTGATTCCCCACCTCTGATTTCCCATATCTGATTCCACGCCTCTGATTCCCCGCCTCTGATTGGCCGCCTCTGATACCCCGCCTCTGATTCCCCATCTCTAATTCATCACATCTGATTCCCCACCTCTGCTTCCCCATCTCTGATTCTCAACTTCTGATTCGCCACCTCTGATTCCCCATATCTGATTCACCGCCTCTGTTTCCCCGCCTCTGATTCCCCGCCTCTGATTCCCCATATTTGATTCCCCGCCTCTGATTCCCCATCTCTGATTCCCGGACTCTGATTCCCCAACTCTGATTCCCCGCGTCTGATTCCCTGCCACTGATTCCCTGCCCCTGATTCCCCACCTCTGATTTCCCATATCTGATTCCCCGCCTCTGTTTCCCCGCCTCTGATTCCCCGCCTCTGTTTCCCCATATCTGATTCCCCGCCTCTGATTCCCCAACTCTGATTCCCCCCTTCTAATTCGCCAGCTATGATTCCCCGCCTCTGATTTCCTGCATCCGATTCCCTGCCTCTGATTCCCCGCCTCTGATTCCCCGCCTCTGATTCCCTGCCTCTGATTTGCAACCTCTAATTCCCCACGTCTGATTCCCCATTTCTGATTCCCCGCCTCTGTTTCCCTGCCTCTGATTCCCGGCCTCTGTTTCCCCATATCTGATTCCCCTCCTCTGATTCCCCAACTCTGATTCCCCGCCTCTGATTCCCCAGCTCTGATTCCCCGCCTTTTATTCCCGGCCTCTGGTTCCCTGCCACTGATTCCCCGCCCCTGATTCCCCACCTCTGATTCCCCATATCTGATTCCCCGCCTCTGTTTCCCCAGCTCTGATTCCCCACCTCTGATTCCCCAGCTCTGATTCCCTGCCACTGATTCCCCGCCCCTGATTCCCCACCTCTGATTCCCCATATCTGATTCCCCGCCTCTGTTTCCCCAGCTCTGATTCCCTGCCTCTGATTCCCTGCCCTGATTCCCCATCTCTGTTTCACCGCCTTTGATTCGCAACCTCTGATTCACCATATCTTATTCCCCGCCTCTGTTTCCCCGCCTCTGATTCCCTGCCTCTGATTCCCAACCTCTGATTCCACACCTCTGATTCCCCATATCTTATTCCCCGACTCTATTTCCCCATATCTGATTCCCCGCCTCTGATTCCCCAGCTCTGATTCCCCGCCTCTGATTCCCGGCGTCCGATTCCCTGCCTCTGATTCCCCGCCTCTGATTCCCCATCTCTGATTCTCCGCCTCTGATTCCCCGTGTCTGATTCCCTTACTCTGATTCCCCGCCTCTGATTCCCCCCCTCTGATTCCCTGCCACTGATTCCCTGCCCCTGATTCCCCACTTCTGATTCCCCATATCTGATTCCCCGCCTGTTTCCCCGCCTCTGATTCCCCGCCTCTTATTCCCCATATCTGATTCCCTGCCTCTGATTCCCCAACTCTGATTCCCCGCCTCTGATTCCCCATATCTTATTCCCCGCCTCTGTTTCCCCCCCTCTGATTCCCAGCCTCTGATTCCCCATATCTGATTCCCCGCCTTTGATTCCCCATATCAGATTCCCCGCCTCATTTTCCCCATATCTGCTTCGCCGCCTCTGATTCCCCAACTCTGATTCCCCTCCTCTGATTCCCCAGCTCTGATTTCCCGCCTCTGAATTGCGGCATCCGATTCCCCGCCTCTGATTCCCCGCGTCTGATTCCCTGCCACTGATTCCCTGCCCCGGATTCCCCACCTCTGATTCCCCATATCTGATTCCCCGCCTCTGTTTCCCCGCCTCTGATTCCCCGCCTCTGTTTCCCCATATCTGATTCCCCGCCTCTGATTCCCCAACTCTGATTCCCCTCCTCTAATTCGCCAGCTATGATTCCCCGCGTTTGATTCCCTGCGTCTGATTCCCTGCCTCTGATTCCCCGCCTCTGATTCCCCTTTTCTGATTCACCACCTCTGAATCCCAACCTCTGATTCCCCATCTCTTATTCCGCACATCCGATTCCCTGCCTCTGATTCCCCGCCTCTGATTCCCCGCCTCTGATTCCCCGCCTCTGATTCCCTGCCTCTGATTCGCAACCTCTCATTCCCCACCTCTGATTCCCCATATCTGATTCCCCGCCTCTGTTTCCCTGCCTCTGATTCCCGGCCTCTGTTTCCCCATATCTGATTCCCCTCCTCTGATTCCCCAACTCTGATTCCCCGCCTCTGATTCCCCAGCTCTGATTCCCCGCCTTTTATTCCCGGCATCTGATTCCCTGCCACTGATTCCCCGCCCCTGATTCCCCACCTCTGATTCCCCATATCTGAATCCCCGCCTCTGTTTCCCCAGCTCTGATTCCCCACCTCTGATTCCCCAGCTCTGATTCCCTGCCACTGATTCCCCGCCCCTGATTCCCCACCTCTGATTCCCCATATCTGATTCCCCCCTTCTGTTTCCCCAGCTCTGATTCCCTGCCTCTGATTCCCTGCCCTGATTCCCCATCTCTGTTTCACCGCCTTTGATTCGCCACCTCTGATTCCCCATATCTGATTCCCCGCCTCTGTTTCCCCGCCTCTGATTCCCTGCCTCTGATTCCCAACCTCTGATTCCACACCTCTGATTCCCCATATCTGATTCCCCGCCTCTATTTCCCCATATCTGATTCCCCGCCTCTGATTCCCCATCTCTGATTCCCCGCCTCTGATTCCCCGTGTCTGATTCCCTTACTCTGATTCCCCGCCTCTGATTCCCCCCCTCTGATTCCCTGCCACTGATTCCCTGCCCCTGATTCCCCACTTCTGATTCCCCATATCTGATTCCCCGCCTGTTTCCCCGCCTCTGATTCCCCGCCTCTGATTCCCCATATCTGATTCCCTGCCTCTGATTCCCCAACTCTGATTCCCCGCCTCTGATTCCCCATATCTTATTCCCCGCCTCTGTTTCCCCCCCTCTGATTCCTAGCCTCTGATTCCCCATATCTGATTCCCCGCCTTTGATTCCCCATATCTGATTCCCCGCCTCATTTTCCCCATATCTGCTTCGCCGCCTCTGATTCCCCAACTCTGATTCCCCTCCTCTGATTCCCCAGCTCTGATTTCCCGCGTCTGATTTGCGGCATCCGATTCCCTGCCTCTGATTCCCCGCCTCTGATTCCCCATCTCTGATTCCCCGCCTCTGATTCCCCGTGTCTGATTCCCTGCATCTGATTCCCCGCCTCTGATTCCCCGCGTCTGATTCCCTGCCACTGATTCCCTGCCCCTGATTCCCCACCTCTGATTCCCCATATCTGATTTCCCGCCTCTGTTTCCCCGCCTCTGATTCCCCGCCTCTGTTTCCCCATATCTGATTCCCCGCCTCTGATTCCCCAACTCTGATTCCCCTCCTCTAATTCGCCAGCTATGATTCCCCGCCTTTGATTCCCTGCGTCTGATTCCCTGCCTCTGATTCCCCGCCTCTGATTCCCCTTCTCTGATTCACCACCTCTGAATCCCCACCTCTGATTCCCCATCTCTGATTCCGCACATCCGATTCCCTGCCTCTGATTCCCCGCCTCTGATTCCCCGCCTCTGATTCCCTGCCTCTGATTCTTAACCTCTAATTCCCCACCTCTGATTCCCCAACTCTGATTCCCCGCCTCTGATTCTCCAGCTCTGATTCCCCGCCTTTTATTCCCGGCCTCTGATTCCCTGCCAATGATTCCCCGCCTCTGATTCCCCGCCTCTGATTCCCCTTCTCTGATTCACCACCTCTGAATCCCCACCTCTGATTCCCCATCTCTGATTCCGCACATCCGATTCCCTGCCTCTGATTCCCCGCCTCTGATTCCCCGCCTCTGATTCCCTGCCTCTGATTCTTAACCACTAATTCCCCACCTCTGATTCCCCAACTCTGATTCCCCGCCTCTGATTCTCCAGCTCTGATTCCCCGCCTTTTATTCCCGGCCTCTGATTCCCTGCCACTGATTCCCCGCCTCTGCTTCCCCCCCTCTGATTCCTAGCCTCTGATTCCCCATATCTGATTCCCCGCCTTTGATTCCCCATATCTGATTCCCCGCCTCATTTTCCCCATATCTGCTTCGCCGCCTCTGATTCCCCAACTCTGATTCCCCTCCTCTGATTCCCCAGCTCTGATTTCCCGCCTCTGATTTCCGGCATCCAATTCCCTGCCTCTGATTCCCCGCCTCTGATTCCCCATCTCTGATTCCCCGCCTCTGATTCCCCGTGTCTGATTCCCTGCATCTGATTCCCCGCCTCTGATTCCCCGCGTCTGATTCCCTGCCACTGATTCCCTGCCCCTGATTCCCCACCTCTGATTCCCCATATCTGATATCCCGCCTCTGTTTCCCCACCTCTGATTCCCCGCCTCTGTTTCCCCATATCTGATTCCCCGCCTCTGATTCCCCAACTCTGATTCCCCTCCTCTAATTCGCCAGCTATGATTCCCCGCCTTTGATTCCCTGCGTCTGATTCCCTGCCTCTGATTCCCCGCCTCTGATTCCGCTTCTCTGATTCACCACCTCTGAATCCCCACCTCTGATTCCCCATCTCTGATTCCGCACATCCGATTCCCTGCCTCTGATTCCCCGCCTCTGATTCCCCGCCTCTGATTCCCTGCCTCTGATTCTTAACCTCTAATTCCCCACCTCTGATTCCCCAACTCTGATTCCCCGCCTCTGATTCTCCAGCTCTGATTCCCCGCCTTTTATTCCCGGCCTCTGATTCCCTGCCACTGATTCCCCGCCCCTGATTCCCCACCTCTGATTTCCCAACTCTGATTCCCCGCCTCTGATTCCCCAGCTCTGATTCCCTGCCTCTGATTCCCCGCATCTGATTCCCTGCCTCTGATTCCCCGCCTCTGATTCCCTGCCTCTGATTCCCAACCTCTGATTCCCCACCTCTGAATCCCCATATCTGATTCCCCGCCTCTGTTTCCCCGCCTCTGATTCCCCGCCTCTGTTTCCCCATATCTGATTCCCCGCCTCTGATTCCCCAACTCTGATTCCCCTCCTCTGATTCGCCAGCTATGATTCACCGCCTCTGATTCCCTGCATCTGATTCCCTGCATCTGATTCCCCGCCTCTGATTCCCCTTCTCTGATTCTCCACCTCTGATTCCCCACCTCTGATTCCCCATCTCTGATTCCGCTCATCCGATTCCCTGCCTATGATTCCCCGCCTCTGATTCCCCGCCTCTGATTCCCTGCCTCTGATTCGCAACCTCTAATTCCCCACCTCTGATTCCCCATATCTGATTCCCCGCCTCTGTTTCCCTGCCTCTGATTCCCGGCCTCTGTTTCCCCATATCTGATTCCCCTCCTCTGATTCCCCAACTCTGATTCCCCGCCTCTGATACCCCGCCTCTGATTCCCCATCTCTAATTCATCACATCTGATTCCCCACCTCTGCTTCCCCATCTCTGATTCTCTACCTCTGATTCGCCACCTCTGATTGCCCATATCTGATTCACCGCATCTGTTTCCCCGCATCTGATTCCCCGCCTCTGATTCCCCATATTTGATTCCCCGCCTCTAATTCCCCATCTCTGATTCCCGGACTCATTCCCCCACTCTGATTCCCCGCCTCTGATACCCCATATTTTATTCCCCTCCTCTGATTTCCCATCTCTGATTCCCGGACTCTGATTCCCCAACTCTGATTTCCCCGCCTCTGAATCCCCAGCTCTGATTTCCCGCCTCTGATTCCCCACCTGTGATACAACATATCTGATTCCCGGCCTCTGTTTCCCCGCCTCTGATTCCCCACCTCTGATTCACCATATCTGATTCCCCGCCTCTGATTCCCCACCACTGATTCCCCTCCTCTGATTCGCCAGTTATGATTGCCCGCCTCTGATTCCCCGTTTCTGATTCCCTGCCTCTGATTCCCCGCCTCTGATTCCCCATGTCTGACTCACCACCTCTGATACCCCATCTCTGATTCCGCACATCCGATTCCCTGCCTCTGATTCCCCGCCTCTGATTCCCCGCCTCTGATTCCCTGCCTCTGATTCGCAACCTCTTATTCCCCACCTCTGATTCCCCATATCTGATTCCCCGCCTCTGTTTCCCCGCCTCTGATTGGCACCTCTGATACCCCGCCTCTGATTCCCCATCTCTAATTCATCACATCTGATTCCCCACCTCTGCTTCCCCATCTCCGATTCTCTACCTCTGATTCGCCACCTCTGATTCCCAATATCTGATTCACCGCCTCTGTTTCCCTGCCTCTGATTCCCCACCTCTGATTCCCCATATCTGATTCCCCGCCTCTGATTCCCCATCTCTGATTCCCGGTCTCTGATTCCCCACCTCTGTTTCCCGGCCTCTGATTCCCAATCCCTGATTCACCGCCTCTGACTCCCAGTGTCTGATTCCCTGCCTCTGATTCCCCGCCTCTGAATCCCCTCCTCTGATTCCCTGCCACTGATTCCCCGCTCCTGATTCCCCACCTCTGATACCCCATATCTGATTCCCCGCCTCTGTTTCCCCGCCTCTGATTCCCCACCTCTGATTCCCCATATCTGATTCCCTGCCTCTGATTCCCCAACTCTGATTCCCCGCCTCTGATTCCCCAGCTCTGATTCCCCGCCTCTGATTCCCCACCTCTGATCCAACATATCTGATTCCCCGCCTCTGTTTCCCCGCCTCTGATTCCCCACCTCTGATTCCCCATATCTGATTCCCCGCCTATGATTCCCCACCTCTGATTCCCCGCCTCTGATTCGCCAGCTATGATTCCCCTCCTCTGGTTCCCCGCATCTGATTCCCCGCCTCTGATTCCCCGTGTCTGACCCTGCCTCTCATTCCACGCCTTTGATTCCCCATCTCTGATTCACCACCTCTGATTCCCCACCTCTGATTCCCCATCTCTGATTCTGCACATCCGATTCCCTGCCTCTGATTCCCCGCCTCTGATTCCCCGCCTCTGATTCCCTGCCTCTGATTCGCAACCTGTTATTCCCCACCTCTGAATCCCCATATCTGATTCCCCGCCTCTGTTTCCCTGCCTCTGATTCCTCGCCTCTGTTTCCCCATATCTGATTCCCCGCCTCTGTTTCACCGCCTCTGATTGGCACCTCTGATACCCCGCCTCTGATTCCCCATCTCTAATTCATCACATCTGATTCCCCACCTCTGCTTCCCCATCTCTGATTCTCTACCTCTGATTCGCAACCTCTGATTCCGAATATCTGATTCACCGCCTCTGTTTCCCCGCTTCTGATTCCCCGCCTCTGATTCCCCATATCTGATTCCCCGCCTCTGATTCCCCATCTCTGATTCCCGGTCTCTGATTCCCCACCTCTGTTTCCCGGCCTCTCATTCCCCATCCCTGATTCACCGCCTCTGATTCCCAGTGTCTGATTCCCTGCCTCTGATTCCCCGCCTCTGAATCCCCTCCTCTGATTCCCTGCCACTGATTCCCCGCCCCTGATTCCCCACCTCTGATACCCCATATCTGATTCCCCGCCTCTGTTTCCCCGCCTCTGATTCCCCACCTCTGATTTCCCATATCTGATTCCACGCCTCTGATTCCCCGCCTCTGATTGGCCGCCTCTGATACCCCGCCTCTGATTCCCCATCTCTAATTCATCACATCTGATTCCCCACCTCTGCTTCCCCATCTCTGATTCTCAACCTCTGATTCGCCACCTCTGATTCCCCATATCTGATTCACCGCCTCTGTTTCCCCGCCTCTGATTCCCCGCCTCTGATTCCCCATATTTGATTCCCCGCCTCTGATTCCCCATCTCTGATTCCCGGACTCTGATTCCCCAACTCTGATTCCCCGCCTCTGATTCCCCAGCTCTGATTTCCCGCCTCTGATTCCCCACCTCTGCTTCCCCATCTCTGATTCTCTACCTCTGATTCGCCACCTCTGATTGCCCATATCTGATTCACCGCCTCTGTTTCCCCGCCTCTGATTCCCCGCCTCTTATTCCCCATATTTGATTCCCCGCCTCTGATTCCCCATCTCTGATTCCCGGACTCTGATTCCCCAACTCTGATTCCCCGCCTCTGATTCCCCATATTTGATTCCCCTCCTCTGATTTCCCATCTCTGATTCCCGGACTCTGATTCCCCAACTCTGATTTCCCCGCCTCTGATTCCCCAGCTCTGATTTCCCGCCTCTGATTCCCCACCTCTGATACAACATATCTGATTCCCGGCCTCTGTTTCCCCGCCTCTGATTCCCCACCTCTGATTCACCATATCTGATTCCCCGCCTCTGATTCCCCACCACTGATTCCCCTCCTCTGATTCGCCAGTTATGATTACCCGCCTCTGATTCCCCGTTTCTGATTCCCTGCCTCTGATTCCCCGCCTCTGATTCCCCATCTCTGACTCACCACCTCTGATTCCCCACCTCTGATACCCCATCTCTGATTCCGCACATCCGATTCCCTGCCTATGATTCCCCACCTCTGATTCCCCGCCTCTGATTCCCCATATCTGATTCCCTGCCTCTGTTTCCCCGCTTCTGATTCCCCACCTCTGTTTCCCCATATCTGATTCCCCGCCTCTGATTCCCCAACTCTAATACCCTGCCTCTGATTCCCCAGCTCTGATTCCCCGCCTCTGATTCCCCGCATCTGATTCCCTGCCTCTGATTCCCCGCCTCTGATTCCAGGCCTCTGATTCCCAGCATCTGATTCCGGCCTCTGATTCCCGGCCTCTGATTCCCTGCTTCTGATTCTGATTCCCTGCCTCTGATTCCCCATCTCTGATTCCGCACATCTGATTCCCTGCCTCTGATTCCCCACCTCTGATTCCCCATACCTGATTCCCCGCCTCTGTTTCCCCGCCTCTGATTCCCCGCCTCTGTTTCCCCATATCTGATTCCCCGCCTCTGATTCCCCAACTCTGATTCCCCTCCTCTAATTCGCCAGCTATGATTCCCCGCCTCTGATTCCCTGCGTCTGATTCCATGCCTCTGATTCCCAGCCTCTGATTCCCCTTCTCTGATTCACCACCTCTGAATCCCCACCTCTGATTTCCCATCTCTGATTCCGCACATCCGATTCCCTGCCTCTGATTCCCCGCCTCTGATTCCCCGCCTCTGATTCGCAACCTCTAATTCCCCACCTCTGATTCCCCATATCTGATTCCCCGCCTCTGTTTCCCTGCCTCTGATTCCCGGCCTCTGTTTCCCCATATCTGATTCCCCTCCTCTGATTCCCCAACTCTGATTCCCCGCCTCTGATTCCCCAGCTTTTATTCCCCGTCTTATATTCCCGGCCTCTGATTCCCTGCCACTGATTCCCCGCCCCTGATTCCCCACCTCTGATTCCCCATATCTGATTCCCCGCCTCTGATTCCCCACCTCTGATTCCCGGCCTCTTATTCCCAGCATCTGATTCCCGGCCACAGATTCCCTGCCTCTGATTCCCCGCCTCTGATTCCCCATCTCTGATTCCCCGCCTCTGATTCCCCGTGTCTGATTCCCTGCCTCTGATTCCCCGCCTCTGATTCCCCGCGTCTGATTCCCCAACTCTGATTCCCCTCCTCTAATTCGCCAGCTATGATTCCCCGCCTCTGATTCCCTGCCACTGATTCCCTGCCCCTGATTCCCCACCTCTGATTCCCCATATATGATTCCCCGCCTCTGATTCCCCAACTCTGATTCCCCTCCTCTAATTCGCCAGCTATGATTCCCCGCCTCTTATTCCCTGCGTCTGATTCCCTGCCTCTGATTCCCAGCCTCTGATTCCCCTTCTCTGATTTACCACCTCTGAATCCCCACCTCTGATTCCCCATCTCTGATTCCGCACATCTGATTCCCCATCTCTGATTCCGCACATCCGATTCCCTGCCTCTGATTCCCCGCCTCTGATTCCCCGCCTCTGATTCCCCGCCTCTGATTCCCCGCGTCTGATTCCCTGCCACTGATTCCCTGCCCCTGATTCCCCACCTCTGATTCCCCATCTCTGATTCCCCGCCTCTGTTTCCCCACCTCTGATTCCCCGCCTCTGTTTCCCCATATCTGATTCCCCGCCTCTGATTCCCCAACTCTGATTCCCCTCCTCTAATTCGCCAGCTATGATTCCCCGCCTCTGATTCCCCTTCTCTGATTCACCACCTCTGAATCCCCACCTCTGATTCCCCATCTCTGATTCCGCACATCCGATTCCCTGCCTCTGAATCCCCGCCTCTGATTCCCCGCCTCTGATTCCCTGCCTCTGATTCAAAACCTCTAATTCCCCACCTCTGATTCCCCATATCTGATTCCCCGCCTCTGTTTCCCTGCCTCTGATTCCCGGCCTCTGTTTCCCCATATCTGATTCCCCTCCTCTGATTCCCCAACTCTGATTCCCCGCCTCTGATTCCCCAGCTCTGATTCCCCGCCTTTTATTCCCGGCCTCTGATTCCCTGCCACTGATTCCCCGCCCCTGATTCCCCACCTCTGATTCCCCATATCTGATTCCCCGCCTCTGTTTCCCCAGCTCTGATTCCCCACCTCTGATTCCCCAGCTCTTTCCTTGCCACTGATTCCCCGCCCCTGATTCCCCAGCTCTGATTCCCCATATCTGATTCCCCGCCTCTGTTTCCCCAGCTCTGATTCCCTGCCTCTGATTCCCTGCCCTGATTCCCCATCTCTGTTTCACCGCCTTGGATTCGCCACCTCTGATTCCCCATATCTGATTCCCCGCCTCTGTTTCCCCGCCTCTGATTCCCTGCCTCTGATTCCCAACCTCTGATTCCACACCTCTGATTCCCCATATCTGATTCCCCGACTCTATTTCCCCATATCTGATTCCCCGCCTCTGATTCCCCAACTCTAATTCCCCGCCTCTGATTCCACAGCTCTGATTCCCCGCCTCTGATTCCCGGCGTCCGATTCCCTGCCTCTGATTCCCCGCCTCTGATTCCCCATCTCTGATTCCCCGCCTCTGATTCCCCACCTCTGATTCCCGGCCTCTTATTCCCAGCATCTGATTCCCGGCCACAGATTCCCTGCCTCTGATTCCCCGCCTCTGATTCCCCATCTCTGATTCCCCGCCTCTGATTCCCCGTGTCTGATTCCCTGCCTCTGATTCCCCGCCTCTGATTCCCCGCGTCTGATTCCCCAACTCTGATTCCCCTCCTCTAATTCGCCAGCTATGATTCCCCGCCTCTGATTCCCTGCCACTGATTCCCTGCCCCTGATTCCCCACCTCTGATTCCCCATATATGATTCCCCGCCTCTGATTCCCCAACTCTGATTCCCCTCCTCTAATTCGCCAGCTATGATTCCCCGCCTCTTATTCCCTGCGTCTGATTCCCTGCCTCTGATTCCCAGCCTCTGATTCCCCTTCTCTGATTTACCACCTCTGAATCCCCACCTCTGATTCCCCATCTCTGATTCCGCACATCTGATTCCCCATCTCTGATTCCGCACATCCGATTCCCTGCCTCTGATTCCCCGCCTCTGATTCCCCGCCTCTGATTCCCCGCCTCTGATTCCCCGCGTCTGATTCCCTGCCACTGATTCCCTGCCCCTGATTCCCCACCTCTGATTCCCCATCTCTGATTCCCCGCCTCTGTTTCCCCACCTCTGATTCCCCGCCTCTGTTTCCCCATATCAGATTCCCCGCCTCTGATTCCCCAACTCTGATTCCCCTCCTCTAATTCTCCAGCTATGATTCCCCGCCTCTGATTCCCCTTCTCTGATTCACCACCTCTGAATCCCCACCTCTGATTCCCCATCTCTGATTCCGCACATCCGATTCCCTGCCTCTGAATCCCCGCCTCTGATTCCCCGCCTCTGATTCCCTGCCTCTGATTCAAAACCTCTAATTCCCCACCTCTGATTCCCCATATCTGATTCCCCGCCTCTGTTTCCCTGCCTCTGATTCCCGGCCTCTGTTTCCCCATATCTGATTCCCCTCCTCTGATTCCCCAACTCTGATTCCCCGCCTCTGATTCCCCAGCTCTGATTCCCCGCCTTTTATTCCCGGCCTCTGATTCCCTGCCACTGATTCCCCGCCCCTGATTCCCCACCTCTGATTCCCCATATCTGATTCCCCGCCTCTGTTTCCCCAGCTCTGATTCCCCACCTCTGATTCCCCAGCTCTTTCCTTGCCACTGATTCCCCGCCCCTGATTCCCCAGCTCTGATTCCCCATATCTGATTCCCCGCCTCTGTTTCCCCAGCTCTGATTCCCTGCCTCTGATTCCCGGCCTCTTATTCCCAGCATCTGATTCCCGGCCACAGATTCCCTGCCTCTGATTCCCCGCCTCTGATTCCCCATCTCTGATTCCCCGCCTCTGATTCCCCGTGTCTGATTCCCTGCCTCTGATTCCCCGCCTCTGATTCCCCGCGTCTGATTCCCCAACTCTGATTCCCCTCCTCTAATTCGCCAGCTATGATTCCCCGCCTCTGATTCCCTGCCACTGATTGCCTGCCCCTGATTCCCCACCTCTGATTCCCCATATATGATTCCCCGCCTCTGATTCCCCAACTCTGATTCCCCTCCTCTAATTCGCCAGCTATGATTCCCCGCCTCTTATTCCCTGCGTCTGATTCCCTGCCTCTGATTCCCAGCCTCTGATTCCCCTTCTCTGATTTACCACCTCTGAATCCCCACCTCTGATTCCCCATCTCTGATTCCGCACATCTGATTCCCCATCTCTGATTCCGCACATCCGATTCCCTGCCTCTGATTCCCCGCCTCTGATTCCCCGCCTCTGATTCCCCGCCTCTGATTCCCCGCGTCTGATTCCCTGCCACTGATTCCCTGCCCCTGATTCCCCACCTCTGATTCCCCATCTCTGATTCCCCGCCTCTGTTTCCCCACCTCTGATTCCCCGCCTCTGTTTCCCCATATCTGATTCCCCGCCTCTGATTCCCCAACTCTGATTCCCCTCCTCTAATTCGCCAGCTATGATTCCCCGCCTCTGATTCCCCTTCTCTGATTCACCACCTCTGAATCCCCACCTCTGATTCCCCATCTCTGATTCCGCACATCCGATTCCCTGCCTCTGAATCCCCGCCTCTGATTCCCCGCCTCTGATTCCCTGCCTCTGATTCAAAACCTCTAATTCCCCACCTCTGATTCCCGATATCTGATTCCCCGCCTCTGTTTCCCTGCCTCTGATTCCCGGCCTCTGTTTCCCCATATCTGATTCCCCTCCTCTGATTCCCCAACTCTGATTCCCCGCCTCTGATTCCCCAGCTCTGATTCCCCGCCTTTTATTCCCGGCCTCTGATTCCCTGCCACTGATTCCCCGCCCCTGATTCCCCACCTCTGATTCCCCATATCTGATTCCCCGCCTCTGTTTCCCCAGCTCTGATTCCCCACCTCTGATTCCCCAGCTCTTTCCTTGCCACTGATTCCCCGCCCCTGATTCCCCAGCTCTGATTCCCCATATCTGATTCCCCGCCTCTGTTTCCCCAGCTCTGATTCCCTGCCTCTGATTCCCTGCCCTGATTCCCCATCTCTGTTTCACCGCCTTGGATTCGCCACCTCTGATTCCCCATATCTGATTCCCCGCCTCTGTTTCCCCGCCTCTGATTCCCTGCCTCTGATTCCCAACCTCTGATTCCACACCTCTGATTCCCCATATCTGATTCCCCGACTCTATTTCCCCATATCTGATTCCCCGCCTCTGATTCCCCAACTCTAATTCCCCGCCTCTGATTCCACAGCTCTGATTCCCCGCCTCTGATTCCCGGCGTCCGATTCCCTGCCTCTGATTCCCCGCCTCTGATTCCCCATCTCTGATTCCCCGCCTCTGATTCCCCGTGTCTGATTCCCTTACTCTGATTCCCCGCCTCTGATTCCCCCCTTCTGATTCCCTGCCACTGATTCCCTGCCCCTGATTCCCCACTTCTGATTCCCCATATCTGATTCCCCGCCTGTTTCCCCGCCTCTGATTCCCCGCCTCTGATTCCCCATATCTGAATCCCTGCCTCTGATTCCCCAACTCTGATTCCCCGCCTCTGATTCCCCATATCTTATTCCCCGCCTCTGTTTCCCCCCCTCTGATTCCTAGCCTCTGATTCCCCATATCTGATTCCCCGCCTTTGATTCCCCATATCTGATTCCCCGCCTCATTTTCCCCATATCTGCTTCGCCGCCTCTGATTCCCCAACTCTGATTCCCCTCCTCTGATTCCCCAGCTCTGATTTCCCGCCTCTGATTTCCGGCATCCGATTCCCTGCCTCCGATTCCCCGCCTCTGATTCCCAATCTCTGATTCCCCGCCTCTGATTCCCCGTGTCTGATTCCCTGCATCTGATTCCCCGCCTCTGATTCCCCGCGTCTGATTCCCTGCCACTGATTCCCTGCCCCTGATTCCCCACCTCTTATTCCCCATATCTGATTTCCCGCCTCTGTTTCCCCGCCTCTGATTCCCCGCCTCTGTTTCCCCATATCTGATTCCCCGCCTCTGATTCCCCAACTCTGATTCCCCTCCTCTAATTCGCCAGCTATGATTCCCCGCGTTTGATTCCCTGCGTCTGATTCCCTGCCTCTGATTCCCCGCCTCTGATTCCCCTTCTCTGATTCACCACCTCTGAATCCCCACCTCTGATTCCCCATCTCTGATTCCGCACATCCGATTCCCTGCCTCTGATTCCCCGCCTCTGATTCCCCGCCTCTGATTCCCTGCCTCTGATTCTTAACCTCTAATTCCCCACCTCTGATTCCCCAACTCTGATTCCCCGCCTCTGATTCTCCAGCTCTGATTCCCCGCCTTTTATTCCCGGCCTCTGATTCCCTGCCACTGATTCCCCGCCCCTGATTCCCCACCTCTGATTCCCCATATCTGATTCCCCGCCTCTGTTTCCCCAGCTCTGAATCCCCACCTCTGATTCCCCAGCTCAGATTCCCTGCCACTGATTCCCCGCCCATGATTCCCCACCTCTGATTCCCCATATCTGATTCCCCGCCTCTGTTTCCCCAGCTCTGATTCCCTGCCTCTGATTCCCTGCCCTGATTCCCCATCTCTGTTTCACCGCCTTTGATTCGCCACCTCTGATTCACCATATCTGATTCCCCGCCTCTGTTTCCCCGCCTCTGATTCCCTGCCTCTGATTCCCAACCTCTGATTCCACACCTCTGATTTTCCATATCTGATTCCCCACCTCTATTTCCCCATATCTGATTCCCCGCCTCTGATTCCCCAACTCTGATTCCCCGCCTCTGATTCCCCAGCTCTGATTCCCCGCCTCTGATACCCGGCGTCCGATTCCCTGCCTCTGATTCCCCGCCTCTGATTCCCCATCTCTGATTCCCCGCCTCTGATTCCCCGTATCTGATTCCCTGCCTCTGATTCCCCGCCTCTGATTCCCCGCCTCTGATTCCCTGCCACTGATTCCCTGCCCCTGATTCCCCACCTCTGATTCCCCATATCTGATTCCCCGCCTCTGTTTCCCCGCCTCTGATTCCCCGCCTCTGATTCCCCATATCTGATTCCCTGCCTCTGATTCCCCAACTCTGATTCCCCGCCTCTGATTCCCCAGCTCTGAATCCACGCCTCTGATTCCCCGCATCTGATTCCCTGCCTCTGATTCCCCGCCTTGATTCCCCATCTCTGATTCACAACCTCTGATTCCCCACCTCTAATTCCCCATATCTGATTCCCCGCCTCTGTTTCCCCATATCTGATTCCCCGGCTCTGATTGCCCACCTCTATTCCCCGCCTCTGATTCGCCAGCTCTGATTCGCCTCCTCTGATTCCCCGCATCTGATTCCCTGCCTCTGATTCCGCGCCTCTGATTCCCCATCTCTGATTCACCGCCTTTGATTCGCCACCTCTGATTCCCCATATCTGATTCACCACCTCTGTTTCCCCGCCTCTGATTCCCCGCCTCTGATTCTCCATATCTCATTCCCCGCCTCTGATTCCCCGCGTGTGATTCCCAGCCTCTGAATCCCCGTGTCTGATTTCCTGCCTCTGATTCCCCGCCTCTTATTCCCCATCTCTGATTCACCGCCTCTGATACCCCACCTCTGATTCCCCGCGTCTGATTCCCTGCCTCTGATTCCCCGCCTCTGATTCCCCAGCTCTGATTCCCCGCCTCTGATTCCCCATCTCTGATTCCCCGCCTCTGATTCCCCGTGTCTGATTCCCTGCCTCTGATTCCCCGCCTCTGATTCCCCGCCTCTGATTCCCTGCCACTGATTCCCTGCCCCTGATTCCCCACCTCTGATTCCCCATATCTGGTTCCCCGCCTCTGTTTCCCGCCTCTGATACCCCTCCTCTGATTCCCCATATCTGATTCCCTGCCTCTGATTCCCCAACTCTGATTCCCCGCCTCTGATTCCCCAGCTCTGAATCCACGCCTCTGATTCCCCGCATCTGATTCCCTGCCTCTGATTCCCCGCCTTGATTCCCTATCTCTGATTCACAACCTCTGATTCCCCACCTCTTATTCCCCATATCTGATTCCCCGCATCTGTTTCCCCATTTCTGATTCCCCGGCTCTGATTGCCCACCTCTATTCCCCGCCTCTGATTCGCCAGCTCTGATTCGCCTCCTCTGATTCCCCGCATCTGATTCCCTGCCTCTGATTCCGCGCCTCTGATTCCCCATCTCTTATTCACCGCCTTTGATTCGCCACCTCTGATTCCCCATATCTGATTCCCCACCTCTGTTTCCCCGCCTCTGATTCCCCGCCTCTGATTCTCCATATCTCATTCCCCGCCTCTGAATCCCCATCTCTGATTCCCGGACACTGATTCCCCACCTCTGATTCCCGGCCTCTTATTCCCAGCATCTGATTCCCGGTCTCTGATTCCCGGCCTCTGATTCCCCGCTTCTGATTCTGATTACCTGCCTCTGATTCCCCATCTCTGATTCCGCACATCTGATTCCCTGCCTCTGATTCCCCACCTCTGATTCCCCATATCTGATTCCCCGCCTCTGTTTCCCCGCCTCTGATTCCCCGCCTCTGTTTCCCCATATCTAATTCCCCACCTCTGATGCCCCAACTCTGATTCCCCGCCTCTGATTCCCCAGCTCTGATTCCCCACCTCTGATTCTCCGCATCCGATTCCCCATGTCTGATTCCCCGCCTCTGTTTCCCCGCCTCTGATTCCCCGCTTCTGTTTTCCCATATCTGATTCCCCGCCTCTGATTCCCCAGCTCTGATTCCCTGCCTCTGATTCCCCGCGTTCTATTCCCTGCCTCTGATTCCCCGCCTGTGATTCCCCATCTCTGATTCACCACCTCTGATTCCCCACCTCTGATTCCCCATATCTAATTCCCCGCCTCTGTTTGCCCGCCTCTGATTCCCCGCCTCTGTTTCCCCATATCTGATTCCCTGCCTCTGAATCCCCAACTCTGATTCCCTGCCTCTGATTCACCAGCTCTGATTCCCCGCCTTTGATTCCCCCCGTCTGATTCCCAGCCTCTGAATCCCCGTGTCTGATTTCCTGCCTCTGATTCCCCGCCTCTTATTCCCCATCTCTGATTCACCGCCTCTGATTCCCCACCTCTGATTCCCAGCGTCTGATTCCCTGCCTCTGATTCCCCGCCTCTGATTCCCCAGCTCTGATTCCCCGCCTCTGATTCCCCAGCTCTGATTCCCCGCCTCTGATTCGCCGCGTCTGATTCCCTGCCTCTGATTCCCTGCCTCTGATTCCCCATCTCTGATTCCCCAGCTCTGATTCCCCGTGTCTGATTCCCTGCCTCTGTTTCCCCAGCTCTGATTCCCTGCCTCTGATTCCCTGCCCTGATTCCCCATCTCTGTTTCACCGCCTTTGATTCGCCACCTCTGATTCACCATATCTGATTCCCCGCCTCTGTTTCCCCGCCTCTGATTCCCTGCCTCTGATTCCCAACCTCTGATTCCACACCTCTGATTTTCCATATCTGATTCCCCACCTCTATTTCCCCATATCTGATTCCCCGCCTCTGATTCCCCAACTCTGATTCCCCGCCTCTGATTCCCCAGCTCTGATTCCCCGCCTCTGATACCCGGCGTCCGATTCCCTGCCTCTGATTCCCCGCCTCTGATTCCCCATCTCTGATTCCCCGCCTCTGATTCCCCGTATCTGATTCCCCAACTCTAATTCCCCGCCTCTGATTCCACAGCTCTGATTCCCCGCCTCTGATTCCCGGCGTCCGATTCCCTGCCTCTGATTCCCCGCCTCTGATTCCCCATCTCTGATTCCCCGCCTCTGATTCCCCGTGTCTGATTCCCTTACTCTGATTCCCCGCCTCTGATTCCCCCCCTCTGATTCCCTGCCACTGATTCCCTGCCCCTGATTCCCCACTTCTGATTCCCCATATCTGATTCCCCGCCTGTTTCCCCGCCTCTGATTCCCCGCCTCTGATTCCCCATATCTGAATCCCTGCCTCTGATTCCCCAACTCTGATTCCCCGCCTCTGATTCCCCATATCTTATTCCCCGCCTCTGTTTCCCCCCCTCTGATTCCTAGCCTCTGATTCCCCATATCTGATTCCCCGCCTTTGATTCCCCATATCTGATTCCCCGCCTCATTTTCCCCATATCTGCTTCGCCGCCTCTGATTCCCCAACTCTGATTCCCCTCCTCTGATTCCCCAGCTCTGATTTCCCGCCTCTGATTTCTGGCATCCGATTCCCTGCCTCCGATTCCCCGCCTCTGATTCCCAATCTCTGATTCCCCGCCTCTGATTCCCCGTGTCTGATTCCCTGCATCTGATTCCCCGCCTCTGATTCCCCGCGTCTGATTCCCTGCCACTGATTCCCTGCCCCTGATTCCCCACCTCTTATTCCCCATATCTGATTTCCCGCCTCTGTTTCCCCGCCTCTGATTCCCCGCCTCTGTTTCCCCATATCTGATTCCCCGCCTCTGATTCCCCAACTCTGATTCCCCTCCTCTAATTCGCCAGCTATGATTCCCCGCCTTTGATTCCCTGCGTCTGATTCCCTGCCTCTGATTCCCCGCCTCTGATTCCCCTTCTCTGATTCACCACCTCTGAATCCCCACCTCTGATTCCCCATCTCTGATTCCGCACATCCGATTCCCTGCCTCTGATTCCCCGCCTCTGATTCCCCGCCTCTGATTCCCTGCCTCTGATTCTTAACCTCTAATTCCCCACCTCTGATTCCCCAACTCTGATTCCCCGCCTCTGATTCTCCAGCTCTGATTCCCCGCCTTTTATTCCCGGCCTCTGATTCCCTGCCACTGATTCCCCGCCCCTGATTCCCCACCTCTGATTCCCCATATCTGATTCCCCGCCTCTGTTTCCCCAGCTCTGAATCCCCACCTCTGATTCCCCAGCTCAGATTCCCTGCCACTGATTCCCCGCCCATGATTCCCCACCTCTGATTCCACATATCTGATTCCCCGCCTCTGTTTCCCCAGCTCTGATTCCCTGCCTCTGATTCCCTGCCCTGATTCCCCATCTCTGTTTCACCGCCTTTGATTCGCCACCTCTGATTCACCATATCTGATTCCCCGCCTCTGTTTCCCCGCCTCTGATTCCCTGCCTCTGATTCCCAACCTCTGATTCCACACCTCTGATTTTCCATATCTGATTCCCCACCTCTATTTCCCCATATCTGATTCCCCGCCTCTGATTCCCCAACTCTGATTCCCCGCCTCTGATTCCCCAGCTCTGATTCCCCGCCTCTGATACCCGGCGTCCGATTCCCTGCCTCTGATTCCCCGCCTCTGATTCCCCATCTCTGATTCCCCGCCTCTGATTCCCCGTATCTGATTCCCTGCCTCTGATTCCCCGCCTCTGATTCCCCGCCTCTGATTCCCTGCCACTGATTCCCTGCCCCTGATTCCCCACCTCTGATTCCCCATATCTGATTCCCCGCCTCTGTTTCCCCGCCTCTGATTCCCCGCCTCTGATTCCCCATATCTGATTCCCTGCCTCTGATTCCCCAACTCTGATTCCCCGCCTCTGATTCCCCAGCTCTGAATCCACGCCTCTGATTCCCCGCATCTGATTCCCTGCCTCTGATTCCCCACCTTGATTCCCCATCTCTGATTCACAACCTCTGATTCCCCACCTCTAATTCCCCATATCTGATTCCCCGCCTCTGTTTCCCCATATCTGATTCCCCGGCTCTGATTGCCCACCTCTATTCCCCGCCTCTGATTCGCCAGCTCTGATTCGTCTCCTCTGATTCCCCGCATCTGATTCCCTGCCTCTGATTCCGCGCCTCTGATTCCTCATCTCTGATTCACCGCCTTTGATTCGCCACCTCTGATTCCCCATATCTGATTCACCACCTCTGTTTCCCCGCCTCTGATTCCCCGCCTCTGATTCTCCATATCTCATTCCCCGCCTCTGATTCCCCGCGTCTGATTCACAGCCTCTGAATCCCCGTGTCTGATTTCCTGCCTCTGATTCCCCGCCTCTTATTCCCCATCTCTGATTCACCGCCTCTGATTCCCCACCTCTGATTCCCCGCGTCTGATTCCCTGCCTCTGATTCCCCGCCTCTGATTCCCCAGCTCTGATTCCCCGCCTCTGATTCCCCATCTCTGATTCCCCGCCTCTGATTCCCCGTGTCTGATTCCCTGCCTCTGATTCCCCGCCTCTGATTCCCCGCCTCTGATTCCCTGCCACTGATTCCCTGCCCCTGATTCCCCACCTCTGATTCCCCATATCTGGTTCCCCGCCTCTGTTTCCCGCCTCTGATACCCCTCCTCTGATTCCCCATATCTGATTCCCTGCCTCTGATTCCCCAACTCTGATTCCCCGCCTCTGATTCCCCAGCTCTGAATCCACGCCTCTGATTCCCCGCATCTGATTCCCTGCCTCTGATTCCCCGCCTTGATTCCCTATCTCTGATTCACAACCTCTGATTCCCCACCTCTTATTCCCCATATCTGATTCCCCGCATCTGTTTCCCCATTTCTGATTCCCCGGCTCTGATTGCCCACCTCTATTCCCCGCCTCTGATTCGCCAGCTCTGATTCGCCTCCTCTGATTCCCCGCATCTGATTCCCTGCCTCTGATTCCGCGCCTCTGATTCCCCATCTCTTATTCACCGCCTTTGATTCGCCACCTCTGATTCCCCATATCTGATTCCCCACCTCTGTTTCCCCGCCTCTGATTCCCCGCCTCTGATTCTCCATATCTCATTCCCCGCCTCTGAATCCCCATCTCTGATTCCCGGACACTGATTCCCCACCTCTGATTCCCGGCCTCTTATTCCCAGCATCTGATTCCCGGTCTCTGATTCCCGGCCTCTGATTCCCCGCTTCTGATTCTGATTCCCTGCCTCTGATTCCCCATCTCTGATTCCGCACATCTGATTCCCTGCCTCTGATTCCCCACCTCTGATTCCCCATATCTGATTCCCCGCCTCTGTTTCCCCGCCTCTGATTCCCCGCCTCTGTTTCCCCATATCTAATTCCCCACCTCTGATGCCCCAACTCTGATTCCCCGCCTCTGATTCCCCAGCTCTGATTCCCCACCTCTGATTCTCCGCATCCGATTCCCCATGTCTGATTCCCCGCCTCTGTTTCCCCGCCTCTGATTCCCCGCTTCTGTTTTCCCATATCTGATTCCCCGCCTCTGATTCCCCAGCTCTGATTCCCTGCCTCTGATTCCCCGCGTTCTATTCCCTGCCTCTGATTCCCCGCCTGTGATTCCCCATCTCTGATTCACCACCTCTGATTCCCCACCTCTGATTCCCCATATCTAATTCCCCGCCTCTGTTTGCCCGCCTCTGATTCCCCGCCTCTGTTTCCCCATATCTGATTCCCTGCCTCTGAATCCCCAACTCTGATTCCCTGCCTCTGATTCACCAGCTCTGATTCCCCGCCTTTGATTCCCCCCGTCTGATTCCCAGCCTCTGAATCCCCGTGTCTGATTTCCTGCCTCTGATTCCCCGCCTCTTATTCCCCATCTCTGATTCACCGCCTCTGATTCCCCACCTCTGATTCCCAGCGTCTGATTCCCTGCCTCTGATTCCCCGCCTCTGATTCCCCAGCTCTGATTCCCCGCCTCTGATTCCCCAGCTCTGATTCCCCGCCTCTGATTCGCCGCGTCTGATTCCCTGCCTCTGATTCCCTGCCTCTGATTCCCCATCTCTGATTCCCCAGCTCTGATTCCCCGTGTCTGATTCCCTGCCTCTGTTTCCCCAGCTCTGATTCCCTGCCTCTGATTCCCTGCCCTGATTCCCCATCTCTGTTTCACCGCCTTTGATTCGCCACCTCTGATTCACCATATCTGATTCCCCGCCTCTGTTTCCCCGCCTCTGATTCCCTGCCTCTGATTCCCAACCTCTGATTCCACACCTCTGATTTTCCATATCTGATTCCCCACCTCTATTTCCCCATATCTGATTCCCCGCCTCTGATTCCCCAACTCTGATTCCCCGCCTCTGATTCCCCAGCTCTGATTCCCCGCCTCTGATACCCGGCGTCCGATTCCCTGCCTCTGATTCCCCGCCTCTGATTCCCCATCTCTGATTCCCCGCCTCTGATTCCCCGTATCTGATTCCCTGCCTCTGATTCCCCGCCTCTGATTCCCCGCCTCTGATTCCCTGCCACTGATTCCCTGCCCCTGATTCCCCACCTCTGATTCCCCATATCTGATTCCCCGCCTCTGTTTCCCCGCCTCTGATTCCCCGCCTCTGATTCCCCATATCTGATTCCCTGCCTCTGATTCCCCAACTCTGATTCCCCGCCTCTGATTCCCCAGCTCTGAATCCACGCCTCTGATTCCCCGCATCTGATTCCCTGCCTCTGATTCCCCGCCTTGATTCCCCATCTCTGATTCACAACCTCTGATTCCCCACCTCCAATTCCCCATATCTGATTCCCCGCCTCTGTTTCCCCATATCTGATTCCCCGGCTCTGATTGCCCACCTCTATTCCCCGCCTCTGATTCGCCAGCTCTGATTCGCCTCCTCTGATTCCCCGCATCTGATTCCCTGCCTCTGATTCCGCGCCTCTGATTCCCCATCTCTGATTCACCGCCTTTGATTCGCCACCTCTGATTCCCCATATCTGATTCACCACCTCTGTTTCCCCGCCTCTGATTCCACGCCTCTGATTCTCCATATCTCATTCCCCGCCTCTGATTCCCCGCGTCTGATTCCCAGCCTCTGAATCCCCGTGTCTGATTTCCTGCCTCTGATTCCCCGCCTCTTATTCCCCATCTCTGATTCACCGCCTCTGATTCCCCACCTCTGATTCCCCGCGTCTGATTCCCTGCCTCTGATTCCCCGCCTTTGATTCCCCAGCTCTGATTCCCCGCCTCTGATTCCCCATCTCTGATTCCCCGCCTCTGATTCCCCGTGTCTGATTCCCTGCCTCTGATTCCCCGCCTCTGATTCCCCGCCTCTGATTCCCTGCCACTGATTCCCTGCCCCTGATTCCCCACCTCTGATTCCCCATATCTGGTTCCCCGCCTCTGTTTCCCGCCTCTGATACCCCTCCTCTGATTCCCCATATCTGATTCCCTGCCTCTGATTCCCCAACTCTGATTCCCCGCCTCTGATTCCCCAGCTCTGAATCCACGCCTCTGATTCCCCGCATCTGATTCCCTGCCTCTGATTCCCCGCCTTGATTCCCTATCTCTGATTCACAACCTCTGATTCCCCACCTCTTATTCCCCATATCTGATTCCCCGCATCTGTTTCCCCATTTCTGATTCCCCGGCTCTGATTGCCCACCTCTATTCCCCGCCTCTGATTCGCCAGCTCTGATTCGCCTCCTCTGATTCCCCGCATCTGATTCCCTGCCTCTGATTCCGCGCCTCTGATTCCCCATCTCTTATTCACCGCCTTTGATTCGCCACCTCTGATTCCCCATATCTGATTCCCCACCTCTGTTTCCCCGCCTCTGATTCCCCGCCTCTGATTCTCCATATCTCATTCCCCGCCTCTGAATCCCCATCTCTGATTCCCGGACACTGATTCCCCACCTCTGATTCCCGGCCTCTTATTCCCAGCATCTGATTCACGGTCTCTGATTCCCGGCCTCTGATTCCCCGCTTCTGATTCTGATTCCCTGCCTCTGATTCCCCATCTCTGATTCCGCACATCTGATTCCCTGCCTCTGATTCCCCACCTCTGATTCCCCATATCTGATTCCCCGCCTCTGTTTCCCCGCCTCTGATTCCCCGCCTCTGTTTCCCCATATCTAATTCCCCACCTCTGATGCCCCAACTCTGATTCCCCGCCTCTGATTCCCCAGCTCTGATTCCCCACCTCTGATTCTCCGCATCCGATTCCCCATGTCTGATTCCCCGCCTCTGTTTCCCCGCCTCTGATTCCCCGCTTCTGTTTTCCCATATCTGATTCCCCGCCTCTGATTCCCCAGCTCTGATTCCCTGCCTCTGATTCCCCGCGTTCTATTCCCTGCCTCTGATTCCCCGCCTGTGATTCCCCATCTCTGATTCACCACCTCTGATTCCCCACCTCTGATTCCCCATATCTAATTCCCCGCCTCTGTTTGCCCGCCTCTGATTCCCCGCCTCTGTTTCCCCATATCTGATTCCCTGCCTCTGAATCCCCAACTCTGATTCCCTGCCTCTGATTCACCAGCTCTGATTCCCCGCCTTTGATTCCCCCCGTCTGATTCCCAGCCTCTGAATCCCCGTGTCTGATTTCCTGCCTCTGATTCCCCGCCTCTTATTCCCCATCTCTGATTCACCGCCTCTGATTCCCCACCTCTGATTCCCAGCGTCTGATTCCCTGCCTCTGATTCCCCGCCTCTGATTCCCCAGCTCTGATTCCCCGCCTCTGATTCCCCAGCTCTGATTCCCCGCCTCTGATTCGCCGCGTCTGATTCCCTGCCTCTGATTCCCTGCCTCTGATTCCCCATCTCTGATTCCCCAGCTCTGATTCCCCGTGTCTGATTCCCTGCCTCTGTATCCCCGCCTCTGATTGCCCGCCTCTGATTCCCTGCCACTGATTCCCCGCCCCTGATTCCCCACCTCTGATTCCCCATATCTTATTCCCCGCCTCTGTTTCCCCCCCACTGATTCCCAGCCTCTGATTCCCCATATCTGATTCCCCTCCTCTGATTCCCCATATCTGATTCCCCGCCTCATTTTCCCCATATCTGCTTCGCCGCCTCTGATTCCCCAAATCTGATTCCCCGCCTCTGATTCCCCAGCTCTGATTTCCTGCCTCTGATTTCCGGCATCCAATTCCCTGCCTCTGATTCCCCGCCTCTGATTCCCCATCTCTGATTCCCCGCCTCTGATTCCCCGTGTCTGATTCCCTGCCTCTGATTCCCCGCCTCTGATTCCCCGCGTCTGATTCCCTGCCACTGATTCCCTGCCCCTGATTCCCCACCTCTGATTTCCCATATCTTATTCCCCGCCTCTGTTTCCCCGCCTCTGATTCCCCGCCTCTGTTTCCCCATATCTGATTCCCCGCCTCTGATTCCCCAACTCTGATTCCCCTCCTCTAATTCGCCAGCTATGATTCCCCGCCTCTGATTTCCTGCATCTGATTCCCTGCCTCTGATTCCCCGCCTCTGATTCCCCTTCTCTGATTCACCACCTCTGAATCCCCACCTCTGATTCCCCATCTCTGATTCCGCACATCCGATTCCCTGCCTCTGATTCCCCGCCTCTAATTCCCCGCCTCTGATTCCCTGCCTCTGATTCGCAACCTCTAATTCCCCACCTCTGATTCCCCATATCTGATTCCCCGCCTCTGTTTCCCTGCCTCTGATTCCCGGCCTCTGTTTCCCCATATCTGATTCCCCTCCTCTGATTCCCCAACTCTGATTCCCCGCCTCTGATTCCCCAGCTCTGATTCCCTGCCTTTTATTCCCGGCCTCTGATTCCCTGCCACTGATTCCCCGCCCCTGATTCCCCACCTCTGATTCCCCATATCTGATTCCCCGCCTCTGTTTCCCCAGCTCTGATTCCCCACCTCTGATTCCCCAGCTCTGATTCCCTGCCACTGATTCCCCGCCCCTGATTCCCCACCTCTGATTCCCCATATCTGATTCCCCGCCTCTGTTTCCCCAGCTCTGATTCCCTGCCTCTGATTCCCTGCCCTGATTCCCCATCTCTGTTTCACCGCCTTTGATTCGCAACCTCTGATTCACCATATCTGATTCCCCGCCTCTGTTTCCCCGCCTCTGATTCCCTGCCTCTGATTCCCAACCTCTGATTCCACACCTCTGATTCCCCATATCTGATGCCCCGACTCTATTTCCCCATATCTGATTCCCCGCCTCTGATTCCCCAACTCTGATTCCCCGCCTCTGATTCCCCAGCTCTGATTCCCCGCCTCTGATTCCCGGCGTCCGATTCCCTGCCTCTGATTCCCCGCCTCTGATTCCCCATCTCTGATTCCCCGCCTCTGATTCCCCGTGTCTGATTCCCTTACTCTGATTCCCCGCCTCTGATTCCCCCCCTCTGATTCCCTGCCACTGATTCCCTGCCCCTGATTCCCCACTTCTGATTCCCCATATCTGATTCCCCGCCTGTTTCCCCGCCTCTGATTCCCCGCCTCTGATTCCCCATATCTGATTCCCTGCCTCTGATTCCCCAACTCTGATTCCCCGCCTCTGATTCCCCATATCTTATTCCCCGCCTCTGTTTCCCCCCCTCTGATTCCCAGCCTCTGATTCCCCATATCTGATTCCCCGCCTTTGATTCCCCATATCAGATTCCCCGCCTCATTTTCCCCATATCTGCTTCGCCGCCTCTGATTCCCCAACTCTGATTCCCCTCCTCTGATTCCCCAGCTCTGATTTCCCGCCTCTGAATTGCGGCATCCGATTCCCCGCCTCTGATTCCCCGCGTCTGATTCCCTGCCACTGATTCCCTGCCCCGGATTCCCCACCTCTGATTCCCCATATCTGATTCCCCGCCTCTGTTTCCCCGCCTCTGATTCCCCGCCTCTGTTTCCCCATATCTGATTCCCCGCCTCTGATTCCCCAACTCTGATTCCCCTCCTCTAATTCGCCAGCTATGATTCCCCGCCTTTGATTCCCTGCGTCTGATTCCCTGCCTCTGATTCCCCGCCTCTGATTCCCCTTTTCTGATTCACCACCTCTGAATCCCAACCTCTGATTCCCCATCTCTTATTCCGCACATCCGATTCCCTGCCTCTGATTCCCCGCCTCTGATTCCCCGCCTCTGATTCCCCGCCTCTGATTCCCTGCCTCTGATTCGCAACCTCTAATTCCCAACCTCTGATTCCCCATATCTGATTCCCCGCCTCTGTTTCCCTGCCTCTGATTCCCGGCCTCTGTTTCCCCATATCTGATTCCCCTCCTCTGATTCCCCAACTCAGATTCCCCGCCCCTGATTCCCCACCTCTGATTCCCCATATCTGATTCCCCGCCTCTGTTTCCCCAGCTCTGATTCCCCACCTCTAATTCCCCAGCTCTGATTCCCTGCCACTGATTCCCCGCCCCTGATTCCCCACCTCTGATTCCCCATATCTGATTCCCCCCTTCTGTTTTCCCAGCTCTGATTCCCTGCCTCTGATTCCCTGCCCTGATTCCCCATCTCTGTTTCACCGCCTTTGATTCGCCACCTCTGATTCCCCATATCTCATTCCCCGCCTCTGTTTCCCCGCCTCCGATTCCCTGCCTCTGATTCCCAACCTCTGATTCCACACCTCTGATTCCCCATATCTGATTCCCCGCCTCTATTTCCCCATATCTGATTCCCCGCCTCTGATTCCCCAACTCTGATTCCCTGCCTCTGATTCCCCAGCTCTGATTCCCCGCCTCTCATTCCCGACGTCCGATTCCCTGCCTCTGATTCCCCGCCTCTGATTCCCCATCTCTGATTCCCCGCCTCTGATTCCCCGTGTCTGATTCCCTGCCTCTGATTCCCCGCCTCTGATTCCCCGCCTCTGATTCCCTGCCACTGATTCCCTGCCACTGATTCCCTGCCCCTGATTCCCCACTTCTGATTCCCCATATCTGATTCCCCGCCTCTGTTTCCCCACCTCTGATTCCCCGCCTCTGATTCCCCATATCTGATTCCCTGCCTCTGATTCCCCAACTCTGATTCCCCGCCTCTGATTCCCCAGCTCTGAATCCCCGCCTCTGATTCCCCGCCTCTGATTCTCCATATCTCATTCCCCGCCTCTGAATCCCCATCTCTGATTCCCCGCCTCTGTTTCCCTGCCTCTGATTCCCGGCCTCTGTTTCCCCATATCTGATTCCCCTCCTCTGATTCCCCAACTCTGATTCCCCGCCTCTGATTCCCCAGCTCTGATTCCCCGCCTTTTATTCCCGGCCTCTGATTCCCTGCCACTGATTCCCCGCCCCTGATTCCCCACCTCTGATTCCCCATTTCTGATTCCCCGGCTCTGATTGCCCACCTCTATTCCCCGCCTCTGATTCGCCAGCTCTGATTCGCCTCCTCTGATTCCCCGCATCTGATTCCCTGCCTCTGATTCCGCGCCTCTGATTCCCCATCTCTGATTCACCGCCTTTGATTCGCCACCTCTGATTCCCCATATCTGATTCACCACCTCTGTTTCCCCGCCTCTGATTCCCCGCCTCTGATTCTCCATATCTCATTCCCCGCCTCTGAATCCCCATCTCTGATTCCCGGACACTGATTCCCCACCTCTGATTCCCGGCCTCTTATTCCCAGCATCTGATTCCCGGTCTCTGATTCCCGGCCTCTGATTCCCCGCTTCTGATTCTGATTCCCTGCCTCTGATTCCCCATCTCTGATTCCGCACATCTGATTCCCTGCCTCTGATTCCCCACCTCTGATTCCCCATATCTGATTCCCCGCCTCTGTTTCCCCGCCTCTGATTCCCCGCCTCTGTTTCCCCATATCTAATTCCCCACCTCTGATGCCCCAACTCTGATTCCCCGCCTCTGATTCCCCAGCTCTGATTCCCCACCTCTGATTCTCCGCATCCGATTCCCCATGTCTGATTCCCCGCCTCTGTTTCCGCGCCTCTGATTACCCGCTTCTGTTTTCCCATATCTGATTCCCCGCCTCTGATTCCCCAGCTCTGATTCCCTGCCTCTGATTCCCCGCGTTCTATTCCCTGCCTCTGATTCCCCGCCTGTGATTCCCCATCTCTGATTCACCACCTCTGATTCCCCACCTCTGATTCCCCATATCTAATTCCCCGCCTCTGTTTGCCCGCCTCTGATTCCCCGCCTCTGTTTCCCCATATCTGATTCCCTGCCTCTGAATCCCCAACTCTGATTCCCTGCCTCTGATTCACCAGCTCTGATTCCCCGCCTTTGATTCCCCCCGTCTGATTCCCAGCCTCTGAATCCCCGTGTCTGATTTCCTGCCTCTGATTCCCCGCCTCTTATTCCCCATCTCTGATTCACCGCCTCTGATTCCCCACCTCTGATTCCCCGCGTCTGATTCCCTGCCTCTGATTCCCCGCCTCTGATTCCCCAGCTCTGATTCCCCGCCTCTGATTCCCCAGCTCTGATTCCCCGCCTCTGATTCCCCGCGTCTGATTCCCTGCCTCTGATTCCCCGCCTCTGATTCGCCATCTCTGATTCCCCAGCTCTGATTCCCCGTGTCTGATTCCCTGCCTCTGAATCCCCGCCTCTGATTGCCCGCCTCTGATTCCCTGCCACTGATTCCCCGCCCCTGATTCCCCACCTCTGATTCCCCATATCTTATTCCCCGCCTCTGTTTTTCCCCCACTGATTCCCAGCCTCTGATTCCCCATATCTGATTCCCCGCCTCTGATTCCCCATATCTGATTCCCCGCCTCATTTTCCCCATATCTGCTTCGCCGCCTCTGATTCCCCAACTCTGATTCCCCGCCTCTGATTCCCCAGCTCTGATTTCCCGCCTCTGATTTCCGGCATCCGATTCCCTGCCTCTGATACCCCGCCTCTGATTCCCCATCTCTGATTCCCCGCCTCTGATTCCCCGTGTCTGATTCCCTGCCTCTGATTCCCCGCCTCTGATTCCCCGCGTCTGATTCGCTGCCACTGATTCCCTGCCCCTGATTCCCCACCTCTGATTTCCCATATCTGATTCCCCTCCTCTGTTTCCCCGCCTCTGATTCCCCGCCTCTGTTTCCCCATATCTGATTCCCCGCCTCTGATTCCCCAACTCTGATTCCCCTCCTCTAATTCGCCAGCTATGATTCCCCGCCTCTGATTTCCTGCATCTGATTCCCTGCCTCTGATTCCCCGCCTCTGATTCCCCTTCTCTGATTCACCACCTCTGAATCCCCACCTCTGATTCCCCATCTCTGATTCCGCACATCCGATTCCCTGCCTCTGATTCCCCGCCTCTGATTCCCCGCCTCTGATTCCCTGCCTCTGATTCGCAACCTCTAATTCCCCACCTCTGATTCCCCATATCTGATTCCCCGCCTCTGTTTCCCTGCCTCTGATTCCCGGCCTCTGTTTCCCCATATCTGATTCCCCTCCTCTGATTCCCCAACTCTGATTCCCCGCCTCTGATTCCCCAGCTCTGATTCCCCGCCTTTTATTCCCGGCCTCTGATTCCCTGCCACTGATTCCCCGCCCCTGATTCCCCACCTCTGATTCCCCATATCTGATTCCCCGCCTCTGTTTCCCCAGCTCTGATTCCCCACCTCTGATTCCCCAGCTCTGATTCCCTGCCACTGATTCCCCGCCCCTGATTCCCCACCTCTGATTCCCCATATCTGATTCCCCGCCTCTGTTTCCCCAGCTCTGATTCCCTGCCTCTGATTCCCTGCCCTGATTCCCCATCTCTGTTTCACCGCCTTTTATTCGCAACCTCTGATTCACCATATCTGATTCCCCGCCTCTGTTTCCCCGCCTCTGATTCCCTGCCTCTTATTCCCAACCTCTGATTCCACACCTCTGATTCCCCATATCTGATTCCCCGACTCTATTTCCCCATATCTGATTCCCCGCCTCTGATTCCCCAACTCTGATTCCCCGCCTCTGATTCCCCAGCTCTGATTCCCCGCCTCTCATTCCCGGCGTCCGATTCCCTGCCTCTGATTCCCCGCCTCTGATTCCCCATCTCTGATTCCCCGCCTCTGATTCCCCGTGTCTGATTCCCTTACTCTGATTCCCCGCCTCTGATTCCCCCCCTCTGATTCCCTGCCACTGATTCCCTGCCCCTGATTCCCCACTTCTGATTCCCCATATCTGATTCCCCGCCTGCTTCCCCGCCTCTGATTCCCCGCCTCTGATTCCCCATATCTGATTCCCTGCCTCTGATTCCCCAACTCTGATTCCCCGCCTCTGATTCCCCATATCTTATTCCCCGCCTCTGTTTCCCCCCCTCTGATTCCCAGCCTCTGATTCCCCATATCTGATTCCCCGCCTTTGATTCCCCATATCAGATTCCCCGCCTCATTTTCCCCATATCTGCTTCGCCGCCTCTGATTCCCCAACTCTGATTCCCCTCCTCTGATTCCCCAGCTCTGATTTCCCGCCTCTGAATTGCGGCATCCGATTCCCCGCCTCTGATTCCCCGCGTCTGATTCCCTGCCACTGATTCCCTGCCCCGGATTCCCCACCTCTGATTCCCCATATCTGATTCCCCGCCTCTGTTTCCCCGCCTCTGATTCCCCGCCTCTGTTTCCCCATATCTGATTCCCCGCCTCTGATACCCCAACTCTGATTCCCCTCCTCTAATTCGCCAGCTATGATTCCCCGCCTTTGATTCCCTGCGTCTGATTCCCTGCCTCTGATTCCCCGCCTCTGATTCCCCTTTTCTGATTCACCACCTCTGAATCCCAACCTCTGATTCCCCATCTCTTATTCCGCACATCCGATTCCCTGCCTCTGATTCCCCGCCTCTGATTCCCCGCCTCTGATTCCCCGCCTCTGATTCCCTGCCTCTGATTCGCAACCTCTCATTCCCCACCTCTGATTCCCCATATCTGATTCCCCGCCTCTGTTTCCCTGCCTCTGATTCCCGGCCTCTGTTTCCCCATATCTGATTCCCCTCCTCTGATTCCCCAACTCTGATTCCCCGCCTCTGATTCACCAGCTCTGATTCCCCGCCTTTTATTCCCGGCATCTGATTCCCTGCCACTGATTCCCCGCCCCTGATTCCCCACCTCTGATTCCCCATATCTGATTCCCCGCCTCTGTTTCCCCAGCTCTGATTCCCCACCTCTAATTCCCCAGCTCTGATTCCCTGCCACTGATTCCCCGCCCCTGATTCCCCACCTCTGATTCCCCATATCTGATTCCCCCCTTCTGTTTCCCCAGCTCTGATTCCCTGCCTCTGATTCCCTGCCCTGATTCCCCATCTCTGTTTCACCGCCTTTGATTCGCCACCTCTGATTCCCCATATCTGATTCCCCGCCTCTGTTTCCCCGCCTCTGATTCCCTGCCTCTGATTCCCAACCTCTGATTCCACACCTCTGATTCCCCATATCTGATTCCCCGCCTCTATTTCCCCATATCTGATTCCCCGCCTCTGATTCCCCAACTCTGATTCCCTGCCTCTGATTCCCCAGCTCTGATTCCCCGCCTCTCATTCCCGACGTCCGATTCCCTGCCTCTGATTCCCCGCCTCTGATTCCCCATCTCTGATTCCCCGCCTCTGATTCCCCGTGTCTGATTCCCTGCCTCTGATTCCCCGCCTCTGATTCCCCGCCTCTGATTCCCTGCCACTGATTCCCTGCCCCTGATTCCCAACTTCTGATTCCCCATATCTGATTCCCCGCCTCTGTTTCCCCACCTCTGATTCCCCGCCTCTGATTCCCCATATCTGATTCCCTGCCTCTGATTCCCCAACTCTGATTCCCCGCCTCTGATTCCCCGGCTCTGAATCCCCGCCTCTGATTCCCCGCCTCTGATTCTCCATATCTCATTCCCCGCCTCTGAATCCCCATCTCTGATTCCCCGCCTCTGTTTCCCTGCCTCTGATTCCCGGCCTCTGTTTCCCCATATCTGATTCCCCTCCTCTGATTCCCCAACTCTGATTCCCCGCCTCTGATTCCCCAGCTCTGATTCCCCGCCTTTTATTCCCAGCCTCTGATTCCCTGCCACTGATTCCCCGCCCCTGATTCCCCACCTCTGATTCCCCATATCTGATTCCCCGCCTCTGTTTCCCCAGCTCTGATTCCCCACCTCTGATTCCCCAGCTCTTTCCTTGCCACTGATTCCCCGCCCCTGATTCCCCACCTCTGATTCCCCATATCTGATTCCCCGCCTGTTTCCCCGCCTCTGATTCCCCGCCTCTGATTCGCTGCCTCTGATTCCCAACCTCTGATTCCACACCTCTTGATTCCCCATATCTGATTCCCCGACTCTATTTCCCCATATCTGATTCCCCGCCTCTGATTCCACAACTCTGATTCCCCGCCTCTGATTCCCCAGCTCTGATTCCCCGCCTCTGATTCGCGGCGTCCGATTCCCTGCCTCTGATTCCCCGCCTCTGATTCCCCATCTCTGATTCCCCGCCTCTGATTCCCCGTGTCTGATTCCCTTACTCTGATTCCCCGCCTCTGATTCCCCCACTCTGATTCCCTGCCACTGATTCCCTGCCCCTGATTCCCCACTTCTGATTCCCCATATCTGATTCCCCGCCTGTTTCCCCGCCTCTGATTCCCCGCCTCTGATTCCCCATATCTGATTCCCTGCCTCTGATTCCCCATATCTGATTCCCCGCCTTTGATTCCCCATATCTGATTCCCCGCCTCATTTTCCCCATATCTGCTTCGCCGCCTCTGATTCCCCAACTCTGATTCCCCTCCTCTGATTCCCCAGCTCTGATTTCCCGCCTCTGATTTCCGGCATCCGATTCCCTGCCTCTGATTCCCCGCCTCTGATTCCCCATCTCTGATTCCCCGCCTCTGATTCCCCGTGTCTGATTCCATGCATCTGATTCCCCTCCTCTGATTCCCCGCGTCTGATTCCCTGCCACTGATTCCCTGCCCCTGATTCCCCACCTCTGATTCCCCATATCTGATTTCCCGCCTCTGTTTCCCCGCCTCTGATTCCCCGCCTCTGTTTCCCCATATCTGATTCCCCGCCTCTGATTCCCCAACTCTGATTCCACTCCTCTAATTCGCCAGCTATGATTCCCCGCCTCTGATTCCCTGCGTCTGATTCCATGCCTCTGATTCCCAGCCTCTGATTCCCCTTCTCTGATTCACCACCTCTGAATCCCCACCTCTGATTTCCCATCTCTGATTCCGCACATCCGATTCCCTGCCTCTGATTCCCCGCCTCTGATTCCCCGCCTCTGATTCGCAACCTCTAATTCCCCACCTCTGATTCCCCATATCTGATTCCCCGCCTCTGATTCCCGGCCTCTGTTTCCCCATATCTGATTCCCCTCCTCTGATTCCCCAACTCTGATTCCCCGCCTCTGATTCCCCAGCTTTTATTCCCCGTCTTTTATTCCCGGCCTCTGATTCCCTGCCACTGATTCCCCGCCCCTGATTCCCCACCTCTGATTCCCCATATCTGATTCCCCGCCTCTGATTCCCCACCTCTGATTCCCGGCCTCTTATTCCCAGCATCTGATTCCCGGCCACAGATTCCCTGCTCTGATTCCCCGCCTCTGATTCCCCATCTCTGATTCCCCGCCTCTGATTCCCCGTGTCTGATTCCCTGCCTCTGATTCCCCGCCTCTGATTCCCCGCGTCTGATTCCCTGCCACTGATTCCCTGCCCCTGATTCCCCACCTCTGATTCCCCATATCTGATTCCCCGCCTCTGTTTCCCCAACTCTGATTCCCCTCCTCTAATTCGCCAGCTATGATTCCCCGCCTCTGATTCCCTGCCACTGATTCCCTGCCCCTGATTCCCCACCTCTGATTCCCCATATATGATTCCCCGCCTCTGATTCCCCAACTCTGATTCCCCTCCTCTAATTCGCCAGCTATGATTCCCCGCCTCTTATTCCCTGCGTCTGATTCCCTGCCTCTGATTCCCAGCCTCTGATTCCCCTTCTCTGATTCACCACCTCTGAATCCCCACCTCTGATTCCCCATCTCTGATTCCGCACTTCTGATTCCCCATCTCTGATTCCGCACATCCGATTCCCTGCCTCTGATTCCCCGCCTCTGATTCCCCGCCTCTGATTCCCCGCCTCTGATTCCCCGCGTCTGATTCCCTGCCACTGATTCCCTGCCCCTGATTCCCCACCTCTGATTCCCCATCTCTGATTCCCCGCCTCTGTTTCCCCACCTCTGATTCCCCGCCTCTGTTTCCCAATATCTGATTCCCCGCCTCTGATTCCCCAACTCTGATTCCCCTCCTCTAATTCGCCAGCTATGATTCCCCGCCTCTGATTCCCTGCATCTGATTCCCTGCCTCTGATTCCCCGCCTCTGATTCCCCTTCTCTGATTCACCACCTCTGAATCCCCACCTCTGATTCCCCATCTCTGATTCCGCACATCCGATTCCCTGCCTCTGATTCCCCGCCTCTGATTCCCCGCCTCTGATTCCCTGCCTCTGATTCGAAACCTCTAATTCCCCACCTCTGATTCCCCATATCTGATTCCCCGCCTCTGTTTCCCTGCCTCTGATTCCCGGCCTCTGTTTCCCCATATCTGATTCCCCTCCTCTGATTCCCCAACTCTGATTCCCCTCCTCTGATTCCCCAACTCTGATTCCCCGCCTCTGATTCCCCAGCTCTGATTCCCCGCCTTTTATTCCCGGCCTCTGATTCCCTGCCACTGATTCCCCGCCCCTGATTCCCCACCTCTGATTCCACATATCTGATTCCCCGCCTCTGTTTCCCCAGCTCTGATTCCCCACCTCTGATTCCCCAGCTCTTTCCTTGCCACTGATTCCCCGCCCCTGATTCCCCAGCTCTGATTCCCCATATCTGATTCCCCGCCTCTGTTTCCCCAGCTCTGATTCCCTGCCTCTGAATCCCTGCCCTGATTCCCCATCTCTGTTTCACCGCCTTGGATTCGCCACCTCTGATTCCCCATATCTGATTCCCCGCCTCTGTTTCCCCGCCTCTGATTCCCTGCCTCTGATTCCCAACCTCTGATTCCACACCTCTGATTCCCCATATCTGATTCCCCGACTCTATTTCCCCATATCTGATTCCCCGCCTCTGATTCCCCAACTCTAATTCCCCGCCTCTGATTCCACAGCTCTGATTCCCCGCCTCTGATTCCCGGCGTCCGATTCCCTGCCTCTGATTCCCCGCCTCTGATTCCCCATCTCTGATTCCCCGCCTCTGATTCCCCGTCTCTGATTCCCTTACTCTGATTCCCCGCCTCTGATTCCCCCCCTCTGATTCCCTGCCACTGATTCCCTGCCCCTGATTCCCCACTTCTGATTCCCCATATCTGATTCCCCGCCTGTTTCCCCGCCTCTGATTCCCCGCCTCTGATTCCCCATATCTGAATCCCTGCCTCTGATTCCCCAACTCCGATTCCCCGCCTCTGATTCCCCATATCTTATTCCCCGCCTCTGTTTCCCCCCCTCTGATTCCTAGCCTCTGATTCCCCATATCTGATTCCCCGCCTTTGATTCCCCATATCTGATTCCCCGCCTCATTTTCCCCATATCTGCTTCGCCGCCTCTGATTCCCCAACTCTGATTCCCCTCCTCTGATTCCCCAGCTCTGATTTCCCGCCTCTGATTTCCGGCATCCGATTCCCTGCCTCTGATTCCCCGCCTCTGATTCCCAATCTCTGATTCCCCGCCTCTGATTCCCCGTGTCTGATTCCCTGCATCTGATTCCCCGCCTCTGATTCCCCGCGTCTGATTCCCTGCCACTGATTCCCTGCCCCTGATTCCCCACCTCTTATTCCCCATATCTGATTTCCCGCCTCTGTTTCCCCGCCTCTGATTCCCCGCCTCTGTTTCCCCATATCTGATTCCCCGCCTCTGATTCCCCAACTCTGATTCCCCTCCTCTAATTCGCCAGCTATGATTCCCCGCCTTTGATTCCCTGCGTCTGATTCCCTGCCTCTGATTCCCCGCCTCTGATTCCCCTTCTCTGATTCACCACCTCTGAATCCCCACCTCTGATTCCCCATCTCTGATTCCGCACATCCGATTCCCTGCCTCTGATTCCCCGCCTCTGATTCCCCGCCTCTGATTCCCTGCCTCTGATTCTTAACCTCTAATTCCCCACCTCTGATTCCCCAACTCTGATTCCCCGCCTCTGATTCTCCAGCTCTGATTCCCCGCCTTTTATTCCCGGCCTCTGATTCCTTGCCACTGATTCCCCGCCCCTGATTCCCCACCTCTGATTCCCCATATCTGATTCCCCGCCTCTGTTTCCCCAGCTCTGAATCCCCACCTCTGAATCCCCAGCTCAGATTCCCTGCCACTGATTCCCCGCCCATGATTCCCCACCTCTGATTCCCCATATCTGATTCCCCGCCTCTGTTTCCCCAGCTCTGATTCCCTGCCTCTGATTCCCTGCCCTGATTCCCCATCTCTGTTTCACCGCCTTTGATTCGCCACCTCTGATTCACCATATCTGATTCCCCGCCTCTGTTTCCCCGCCTCTGATTCCCTGCCTCTGATTCCCAACCTCTGATTCCACACCTCTGATTTTCCATATCTGATTCCCCACCTCTATTTCCCCATATCTGATTCCCCGCCTCTGATTCCCCAACTCTGATTCCCCGCCTCTGATTCCCCAGCTCTGATTCCCCGCCTCTGATACCCGGCGTCCGATTCCCTGCCTCTGATTCCCCGCCTCTGATTCCCCATCTCTGATTCCCCGCCTCTGATTCCCCGTATCTGATTCCCTGCCTCTGATTCCCCGCCTCTGATTCCCCGCCTCTGATTCCCTGCCACTGATTCCCTGCCCCTGATTCCCCACCTCTGATTCCCCATATCTGATTCCCCGCCTCTGTTTCCCCGCCTCTGATTCCCCGCCTCTGATTCCCCATATCTGATTCCCTGCCTCTGATTCCCCAACTCTGATTCCCCGCCTCTGATTCCCCAGCTCTGAATCCACGCCTCTGATTCCCCGCATCTGATTCCCTGCCTCTGATTCCCCGCCTTGATTCCCCATCTTTGATTCACAACCTCTGACTCCCCATCTCTTATTCCCCATATCTGATTCCCCGCCTCTGTTTCCCCATATCTGATTCCCCGGCTCTGATTGCCCACCTCTATTCCCCGCCTCTGATTCGCCAGCTCTGATTCGCCTCCTCTGATTCCCCGCATCTGATTCCCTGCCTCTGATTCCGCGCCTCTGATTCCCCATCTCTGATTCACCGCCTTTGATTCGCCACCTCTGATTCCCCATATCTGATTCACCACCTCTGTTTCCCCGCCTCTGATTCCCCGCCTCTGATTCTCCATATCTCATTCCCCGCCTCTGATTCCCCGCGTCTGATTCCCAGCCTCTGAATCCCCGTGTCTGATTTCCTGCCTCTGATTCCCCGCCTCTTATTCCCCATCTCTGATTCACCGCCTCTGATTCCCCACCTCTGATTCCCCGCGTCTGATTCCCTGCCTCTGATTCCCCGCCTCTGATTCCCCAGCTCTGATTCCCCGCCTCTGATTCCCCATCTCTGATTCCCCGCCTCTGATTCCCCGTGTCTGATTCCCTGCCTCTGATTCCCCGCCTCTGATTCCCCGCCTCTGATTCCCTGCCACTGATTCCCTGCCCCTGATTCCCCACCTCTGATTCCACATATCTGGTTCCCCGCCTCTGTTTCCCGCCTCTGATACCCCTCCTCTGATTCCCCATATCTGATTCCCTGCCTCTGATTCCCCAACTCTGATTCCCCGCCTCTGATTCCCCAGCTCTGAATCCACGCCTCTGATTCCCCGCATCTGATTCCCTGCCTCTGATTCCCCGCCTTGATTCCCTATCTCTGATTCACAACCTCTGATTCCCCACCTCTTATTCCCCATATCTGATTCCCCGCATCTGTTTCCCCATTTCTGATTCCCCGGCTCTGATTACCCACCTCTATTCCCCGCCTCTGATTCGCCAGCTCTGATTCGCCTCCTCTGATTCCCCGCATCTGATTCCCTGCCTCTGATTCCGCGCCTCTGATTCCCCATCTCTTATTCACCGCCTTTGATTCGCCACCTCTGATTCCCCATATCTGATTCACCACCTCTGTTTCCCCGCCTCTGATTCCCCGCCTCTGATTCTCCATATCTCATTCCCCGCCTCTGAATCCCCATCTCTGATTCCCGGACACTGATTCCCCACCTCTGATTCCCGGCCTCTTATTCCCAGCATCTGATTCCCGGTCTCTGATTCCCGGCCTCTGATTCCCCGCTTCTGATTCTGATTCCCTGCCTCTGATTCCCCATCTCTGATTCCGCACATCTGATTCCCTGCCTCTGATTCCCCACCTCTGATTCCCCATATCTGATTCCCCGCCTCTGTTTCCCCGCCTCTGATTCCCCGCCTCTGTTTCCCCATATCTAATTCCCCACCTCTGATGCCCCAACTCTGATTCCCCGCCTCTGATTCCCCAGCTCTGATTCCCCACCTCTGATTCTCCGCATCCGATTCCCCATGTCTGATTCCCCGCCTCTGTTTCCCCGCCTCTGATTCCCCGCTTCTGTTTTCCCATATCTGATTCCCCGCCTCTGATTCCCCAGCTCTGATTCCCTGCCTCTGATTCCCCGCGTTCTATTCCCTGCCTCTGATTCCCCGCCTGTGATTCCCCATCTCTGATTCACCACCTCTGATTCCCCACCTCTGATTCCCCATATCTAATTCCCCGCCTCTGTTTGCCCGCCTCTGATTCCCCGCCTCTGTTTCCCCATATCTGATTCCCTGCCTCTGAATCCCCAACTCTGATTCCCTGCCTCTGATTCACCAGCTCTGATTCCCCGCCTTTGATTCCCCCCGTCTGATTCCCAGCCTCTGAATCCCCGTGTCTGATTTCCTGCCTCTGATTCCCCGCCTCTTATTCCCCATCTCTGATTCACCGCCTCTGATTCCCCACCTCTGATTCCCAGCGTCTGATTCCCTGCCTCTGATTCCCCGCCTCTGATTCCCCAGCTCTGATTCCCCGCCTCTGATTCCCCAGCTCTGATTCCCCGCCTCTGATTCGCCGCGTCTGATTCCCTGCCTCTGATTCCCTGCCTCTGATTCCCCATCTCTGATTCCCCAGCTCTGATTCCCCGTGTCTGATTCCCTGCCTCTGTATCCCCGCCTCTGATTGCCCGCCTCTGATTCCCTGCCACTGATTCCCCGCCCCTGATTCCCCACCTCTGATTCCCCATATCTTATTCCCCGCCTCTGTTTCCCCCCCACTGATTCCCAGCCTCTGATTCCCCATATCTGATTCCCCGCCTCTGATTCCCCATATCTGATTCCCCGCCTCATTTTCCCCATATCTGCTTCGCCGCCTCTGATTCCCCAACTCTGATTCCCCGCCTCTGATTCCCCAGCTCTGATTTCCTGCCTCTGATTTCCGGCATCCAATTCCCTGCCTCTGATTCCCCGCCTCTGATTCCCCATCTCTGATTCCCCGCCTCTGATTCCCCGTGTCTGATTCCCTGCCTCTGATTCCCCGCCTCTGATTCCCCGCGTCTGATTCCCTGTCACTGATTCCCTGCCCCTGATTCCCCACCTCTGATTTCCCATATCTGATTCCCCGCCTCTGTTTCCCCGCCTCTGATTCCCCGCCTCTGTTTCCCCATATCTGATTCCCCGCCTCTGATTCCCCAACTCTGATTCCCCTCCTCTAATTCGCCAGCTATGATTCCCCGCCTCTGATTTCCTGCATCTGATTCCCTGCCTCTGATTCCCCGCCTCTGATTCCCCTTCTCTGATTCACCACCTCTGAATCCCCACCTCTGATTCCCCATCTCTGATTCCGCACATCCGAATCCCTGCCTCTGATTCCCCGCCTCTAATTCCCCGCCTCTGATTCCCTGCCTCTGATTCGCAACCTCTAATTCCCCACCTCTGATTCCCCATATCTGATTCCCCGCCTCTGTTTCCCTGCCTCTGATTCCCGGCCTCTGTTTCCCCATATCTGATTCCACTCCTCTGATTCCCCAACTCTGATTCCCCGCCTCTGATTCCCCAGCTCTGATTCCCCGCCTTTTATTCCCGGCCTCTCATTCCCTGCCACTGATTCCCCGCCCCTGATTCCCCACCTCTGATTCCCCATATCTGATTCCCCGCCTCTGTTTCCCCAGCTCTGATTCCCCACCTCTGATTCCCCAGCTCTGATTCCCTGCCACTGATTCCCCGCCCCTGATTCCCCACCTCTGATTCCCCATATCTGATTCCCCGCCTCTGTTTCCCCAGCTCTGATTCCCTGCCTCTGATTCCCTGCCCTGATTCCCCATCTCTGTTTCACCGCCTTTGATTCGCAACCTCTGATTCACCATATCTGATTCCCCGCCTCTGTTTCCCCGCCTCTGATTCCCTGCCTCTGATTCCCAACCTCTGATTCCACACCTCTGATTCCCCATATCTGATTCCCCGACTCTATTTCCCCATATCTGATTCCCCGCCTCTGATTCCCCAACTCTGATTCCCCGCCTCTGATTCCCCAGCTCTGATTCCCCGCCTCTGATTCCCGGCGTCCGATTCCCTGCCTCTGATTCCCCGCCTCTGATTCCCCATCTCTGATTCCCCGCCTCAGATTCCCCATGTCTGATTCCCTTACTCTGATTCCCCGCCTCTGATTCCCCCCCTCTGATTCCCTGCCACTGATTCCCTGCCCCTGATTCCCCACTTCTGATTCCCCATATCTGATTCCCCGCCTGTTTCCCCGCCTCTGATTCCCCGCCTCTGATTCCCCATATCTGATTCCCTGCCTCTGATTCCACAACTCTGATTCCCCGCCTCTGATTCCCCATATCTTATTCCCCGCCTCTGTTTCCCCCCCTCTGATTCCCAGCCTCTGATTCCCCATATCTGATTCCCCGCCTTTGATTCCCCATATCAGATTCCCCGCCTCATTTTCCCCATATCTGCTTCGCCGCCTCTGATTCCCCAACTCTGATTCCCCTCCTCTGATTCCCCAGCTCTGATTTCCCGCCTCTGAATTGCGGCATCCTATTCCCCGCCTCTGATTCCCCGCATCTGATTCCTTGCCACTGATTCCCTGCCCCGGATTCCCCACCTCTGATTCCCCATATCTGATTCCCCGCCTCTGTTTCCCCGCCTCTGATTCCCCGCCTCTGTTTCCCCATATCTGATTCCCCGCCTCTGATTCCCCAACTCTGATTCCCCTCCTCTAATTCGCCAGCTATGATTCCCCGCCTTTGATTCCCTGCGTCTGATTCCCTGCCTCTGATTCCCCGCCTCTGATTCCCCTTTTCTGATTCACCACCTCTGAATCCCAACCTCTGATTCCCCATCTCTTATTCCGCACATCCGATTCCCTGCCTCTGATTCCCCGCCTCTGATTCCCCGCCTCTGATTCCCCGCCTCTGATTCCCTGCCTCTGATTCGCAACCTCTAATTCCCAACCTCTGATTCCCCATATCTGATTCCCCGCCTCTGTTTCCCTGCCTCTGATTCCCGGCCTCTGTTTCCCCATATCTGATTCCCCTCCTCTGATTCCCCAACTCAGATTCCCCGCCTCTGATTCCCCAGCTCTGATTCCCCGCCTTTTATTCCCGGCATCTGATTCCCTGCCACTGATTCCCCGCTCCTGATTCCCCACCTCTGATTCCCCATATCTGATTCCCCGCCTCTGTTTCCCCAGCTCTGATTCCCCACCTCTAATTCCCCAGCTCTGATTCCCTGCCACTGATTCCCCGCCCCTGATTCCCCACCTCTGATTCCCCATATCTGATTCCCCCCTTCTGTTTCCCCAGCTCTGATTCCCTGCCTCTGATTCCCTGCCCTGATTCCCCATCTCTGTTTCACCGCCTTTGATTCGCCACCTCTGATTCCCCATATCTGATTCCCCGCCTCTGTTTCCCCGCCTCTGATTCCCTGCCTCTGATTCCCAACCTCTGATTCCACACCTCTGATTCCCCATATCTGATTCCCCGCCTCTATTTCCCCATATCTGATTCCCCGCCTCTGATTCCCCAACTCTGATTCCCTGCCTCTGATTCCCCAGCTCTGATTCCCCGCCTCTCATTCCCGACGTCCGATTCCCTGCCTCTGATTCCCCGCCTCTGATTCCCCATCTCTGATTCCCCGCCTCTGATTCCCCGTGTCTGATTCGCTGCCTCTGATTCCCCGCCTCTGATTCCCCGCCTCTGATTCCCTGCCACTGATTCCCTGCCACTGATTCCCTGCCCCTGATTCCCCACTTCTGATTCCCCATATCTGATTCCCCGCCTCTGTTTCCCCACCTCTGATTCCCCGCCTCTGATTCCCCATATCTGATTCCCTGCCTCTGATTCCCCAACTCTGATTCCCCGCCTCTGATTCCCCGCCTCTGATTCTCCATATCTCATTCCCCGCCTCTGAATCCCCATCTCTGATTCCCCGCCTCTGTTTCCCTGCCTCTGATTCCCGGCCTCTGTTTCCCCATATCTGATTCCCCTCCTCTGATTCCCCAACTCTGATTCCCCGCCTCTGATTCCCCAGCTCTGATTCCCCGCCTTTTATTCCCGGCCTCTGATTCCCTGCCACTGATTCCCCGCCCCTGATTCCCCACCTCTGATTCCCCATTTCTGATTCCCCGGCTCTGATTGCCCACCTCTATTCCCCGCCTCTGATTCGCCAGCTCTGATTCGCCTCCTCTGATTCCCCGCATCTGATTCCCTGCCTCTGATTCCGCGCCTCTGATTCCCCATCTCTGATTCACCGCCTTTGATTCGCCACCTCTGATTCCCCATATCTGATTCACCACCTCTGTTTCCCCGCCTCTGATTCCCCGCCTCTGATTCTCCATATCTCATTCCCCGCCTCTGAATCCCCATCTCTGATTCCCGGACACTGATTCCCCACCTCTGATTCCCGGCCTCTTATTCCCAGCATCTGATTCCCGGTCTCTGATTCCCGGCCTCTGATTCCCCGCTTCTGATTCTGATTCCCTGCCTCTGATTCCCCATCTCTGATTCCGCACATCTGATTCCCTGCCTCTGATTCCCCACCTCTGATTCCCCATATCTGATTCCCCGCCTCTGTTTCCCCGCCTCTGATTCCCCGCCTCTGTTTCCCCATATCTAATTCCCCACCTCTGATGCCCCAACTCTGATTCCCCGCCTCTGATTCCCCAGCTCTGATTCCCCACCTCTGATTCTCCGCATCCGATTCCCCATGTCTGATTCCCCGCCTCTGTTTCCCCGCCTCTGATTCCCCGCTTCTGTTTTCCCATATCTGATTCCCCGCCTCTGATTCCCCAGCTCTTTTTCCCTTCCTCTGATTCCCCGCGTTCTATTCCCTGCCTCTGATTCCCCGCCTGTGATTCCCCATCTCTGATTCACCACCTCTGATTCCCCACCTCTGATTCCCCATATCTAATTCCCCGCCTCTGTTTGCCCGCCTCTGATTCCCCGCCTCTGTTTCCCCATATCTGATTCCCTGCCTCTGAATCCCCAACTCTGATTCCCTGCCTCTGATTCACCAGCTCTGATTCCCCGCCTTTGATTCCCCCCGTCTGATTCCCAGCCTCTGAATCCCCGTGTCTGATTTCCTGCCTCTGATTCCCCGCCTCTTATTCCCCATCTCTGATTCACCGCCTCTGATTCCCCACCTCTGATTCCCCGCGTCTGATTCCCTGCCTCTGATTCCCCGCCTCTGATTCCCCAGCTCTGATTCCCCGCCTCTGATTCGCCATCTCTGATTCCCCAGCTCTGATTCCCCGTGTCTGATTCCCTGCCTCTGAATCCCCGCCTCTGATTGCCCGCCTCTGATTCCCTGCCACTGATTCCCCGCCCCTGATTCCCCACCTCTGATTCCCCATATCTTATTCCCCGCCTCTGTTTCCCCCCCACTGATTCCCAGCCTCTGATTCCCCATATCTGATTCCCCGCCTCTGATTCCCCATATCTGATTCCCCGCCTCATTTTCCCCATATCTGCTTCGCCGCCTCTGATTCCCCAACTCTGATTCCCCGCCTCTGATTCCCCAGCTCTGATTTCCCGCCTCTGATTTCCGGCATCCGATTCCCTGCCTCTGATTCCCCGCCTCTGATTCCCCATCTCTGATTCCCCGCCTCTGATTCCCCGTGTCTGATTCCCTGCCTCTGATTCCCCGCCTCTGATTCCCCGCGTCTGATTCCCTGCCACTGATTCCCTGCCCCTGATTCCCCACCTCTGATTTCCCATATCTGATTCCCCACCTCTGTTTCCCCGCCTCTGATTCCCCGCCTCTGTTTCCCCATATCTGATTCCCCGCCTCTGATTCCCCAACTCTGATTCCCCTCCTCTAATTCGCCAGCTATGATTCCCCGCCTCTGATTTCCTGCATCTGATTCCCTGCCTCTGATTCCCCGCCTCTGATTCCCCTTCTCTGATTCACCACCTCTGAATCCCCACCTCTGATTCCCCATCTCTGATTCCGCACATCCGATTCCCTGCCTCTGATTCCCCGCCTCTGATTCCCCGCCTCTGATTCCCTGCCTCTGATTCGCAACCTCTAATTCCCCACCTCTGATTCCCCATATCTGATTCCCCGCCTCTGTTTCCCTGCCTCTGATACCCGGCCTCTGTTTCCCCATATCTGATTCCCCTCCTCTGATTCCCCAACTCTGATTCCCCGCCTCTGATTCCCCAGCTCTGATTCCCCGCCTTTTATTCCCGGCCTCTGATTCCCTGCCACTGATTCCCCGCCCCTGATTCCCCACCTCTGATTCCCCATATCTGATTCCCCGCCTCTGTTTCCCCAGCTCTGATTCCCTGCCTCTGATTCCCTGCCCTGATTCCCCATCTCTGTTTCACCGCCTTTGATTCGCAACCTCTGATTCACCATATCTTATTCCCCGCCTCTGTTTCCCCGCCTCTGATTCCCTGCCTCTGATTCCCAACCTCTGATTCCACACCTCTGATTCCCCATATCTGATTCCCCGACTCTATTTCCCCATATCTGATTCCCCGCCTCTGATTCCCCAACTCTGATTCCCCGCCTCTGATTCCCCAGCTCTGATTCCCCGCCTCTCATTCCCGGCGTCCGATTCCCTGCCTCTGATTCCCCGCCTCTGATTCCCCATCTCTGATTCCCCGCCTCTGATTCCCCGTGTCTGATTCCCTTACTCTGATTCCCCGCCTCTGATTCCCCCCCTCTGATTCCCTGCCACTGATTCCCTGCCCCTGATTCCCCACTTCTGATTCCCCATATCTGATTCCCCGCCTGTTTCCCCGCCTCTGATTCCCCGCCTCTGATTCCCCATATCTGATTCCCTGCCTCTGATTCCCCAACTCTGATTCCCCGCCTCTGATTCCCCATATCTTATTCCCCGCCTCTGTTTCCCCCCCTCTGATTCCCAGCCTCTGATTCCCCATATCTGATTCCCCGCCTTTGATTCCCCATATCAGATTCCACGCCTCATTTTCCCCATATCTGCTTCGCCGCCTCTGATTCCCCAACTCTGATTCCCCTCCTCTGATTCCCCAGCTCTGATTTCCCGCCTCTGAATTGCGGCATCCGATTCCCCGCCTCTGATTCCCCGCGTCTGATTCCCTGCCACTGATTCCCTGCCCCGGATTCCCCACCTCTGATTCCCCATATCTGATTCCCCGCCTCTTTTCCCCGCCTCTGATTCCCCGCCTCTGTTTCCCCATATCTGATTCCCCGCCTCTGATTCCCCAACTCTGATTCCCTGCCTCTGATTCCCCAGCTCTGATTCCCCGCCTTTTATTCCCGGCCTCTCATTCCCTGCCACTGATTCCCCGCCCCTGATTCCCCACCTCTGATTCCCCATATCTGATTCCCCGCCTCTGTTTCCCCAGCTCTGATTCCCCACCTCTGATTCCCCAGCTCTGATTCCCTGCCACTGATTCCCCGCCCCTGATTCCCCACCTCTGATTCCCCATATCTGATTCCCCGCCTCTGTTTCCCCAGCTCTGATTCCCTGCCTCTGATTCCCTGCCCTGATTCCCCATCTCTGTTTCACCGCCTTTGATTCGCAACCTCTGATTCACCATATCTGATTCCCCGCCTCTGTTTCCCCGCCTCTGATTCCCTGCCTCTGATTCCCAACCTCTGATTCCACACCTCTGATTCCCCATATCTGATTCCCCGACTCTATTTCCCCATATCTGATTCCCCGCCTCTGATTCCCCAACTCTGATTCCCCGCCTCTGATTCCCCAGCTCTGATTCCCCGCCTCTGATTCCCGGCGTCCGATTCCCTGCCTCTGATTCCCCGCCTCTGATTCCCCATCTCTGATTCCCCGCCTCTGATTCCCCGTGTCTGATTCCCTTACTCTGATTCCCCGCCTCTGATTCCCCCCCTCTGATTCCCTGCGACTGATTCCCTGCCCCTGATTCCCCACTTCTGATTCCCCATATCTGATTCCCCGCCTGTTTCCCCGCCTCTGATTCCCCGCCTCTGATTCCCCATATCTGATTCCCTGCCTCTGATTCCCCAACTCTGATTCCCCGCCTCTGATTCCCCATATCTTATTCCCCGCCTCTGTTTCCCCCCCTCTGATTCCCAGCCTCTGATTCCCCATATCTGATTCCCCGCCTTTGATTCCCCATATCAGATTCCCCGCCTCATTTTCCCCATATCTGCTTCGCCGCCTCTGATTCCCCAACTCTGATTCCCCTCCTCTGATTCCCCAGCTCTGATTTCCCGCCTCTGAATTGCGGCATCCGATTCCCCGCCTCTGATTCCCCGCATCTGATTCCCTGCCACTGATTCCCTGCCCCGGATTCCCCACCTCTGATTCCCCATATCTGATTCCCCGCCTCTGTTTCCCCGCCTCTGATTCCCCGCCTCTGTTTCCCCATATCTGATTCCCCGCCTCTGATTCCCCAACTCTGATTCCCCTCCTCTAATTCGCCAGCTATGATTCCCCGCCTTTGATTCCCTGCGTCTGATTCCCTGCCTCTGATTCCCCGCCTCTGATTCCCCTTTTCTGATTCACCACCTCTGAATCCCAACCTCTGATTCCCCATCTCTTATTCCGCACATCCGATTCCCTGCCTCTGATTCCCCGCCTCTGATTCCCCGCCTCTGATTCCCCGCCTCTGATTCCCTGCCTCTGATTCGCAACCTCTAATTCCCAACCTCTGATTCCCCATATCTGATTCCCCGCCTCTGTTTCCCTGCCTCTGATTCCCGGCCTCTGTTTCCCCATATCTGATTCCCCTCCTCTGATTCCCCAACTCAGATTCCCCGCCTCTGATTCCCCAGCTCTGATTCCCCGCCTTTTATTCCCGGCATCTGATTCCCTGCCACTGATTCCCCGCTCCTGATTCCCCACCTCTGATTCCCCATATCTGATTCCCCGCCTCTGTTTCCCCAGCTCTGATTCCCCACCTCTAATTCCCCAGCTCTGATTCCCTGCCACTGATTCCCCGCCCCTGATTCCCCACCTCTGATTCCCCATATCTGATTCCCCCCTTCTGTTTCCCCAGCTCTGATTCCCTGCCTCTGATTCCCTGCCCTGATTCCCCATCTCTGTTTCACCGCCTTTGATTCGCCACCTCTGATTCCCCATATCTGATTCCCCGCCTCTGTTTCCCCGCCTCTGATTCCCTGCCTCTGATTCCCAACCTCTGATTCCACACCTCTGATTCCCCATATCTGATTCCCCGCCTCTATTTCCCCATATCTGATTCCCCGCCTCTGATTCCCCAACTCTGATTCCCTGCCTCTGATTCCCCAGCTCTGATTCCCCGCCTCTCATTCCCGACGTCCGATTCCCTGCCTCTGATTCCCCGCCTCTGATTCCCCATCTCTGATTCCCCGCCTCTGATTCCCCGTGTCTGATTCCCTGCCTCTGATTCCCCGCCTCTGATTCCCCGCCTCTGATTCCCTGCCACTGATTCCCTGCCACTGATTCCCTGCCCCTGATTCCCCACTTCTGATTCCCCATATCTGATTCCCCGCCTCTGTTTCCCCACCTCTGATTCCCCGCCTCTGATTCCCCATATCTGATTCCCTGCCTCTGATTCCCCAACTCTGATTCCCCGCCTCTGATTCCCCAGCTCTGAATCCCCGCCTCTGATTCCCCGCCTCTGATTCTCCATATCTCATTCCCCGCCTCTGAATCCCCATCTCTGATTCCCCGCCTCTGTTTCCCTGCCTCTGATTCCCGGCCTCTGTTTCCCCATATCTGATTCCCCTCCTCTGATTCCCCAACTCTGATTCCCCGCCTCTGATTCCCCAGCTCTGATTCCCCGCCTTTTATTCCCGGCCTCTGATTCCCTGCCACTGATTACCCGCCCCTGATTCCCCACCTCTGATTCCCCATTTCTGATTCCCCGGCTCTGATTGCCCACCTCTATTCCCCGCCTCTGATTCGCCAGCTCTGATTCGCCTCCTCTGATTCCCCGCATCTGATTCCCTGCCTCTGATTCCGCGCCTCTGATTCCCCATCTCTGATTCACCGCCTTTGATTCGCCACCTCTGATTCCCCATATCTGATTCACCACCTCTGTTTCCCCGCCTCTGATTCCCCGCCTCTGATTCTCCATATCTCATTCCCCGCCTCTGAATCCCCATCTCTGATTCCCGGACACTGATTCCCCACCTCTGATTCCCGGCCTCTTATTCCCAGCATCTGATTCCCGGTCTCTGATTCCCGGCCTCTGATTCCCCGCTTCTGATTCTGATTCCCTGCCTCTGATTCCCCATCTCTGATTCCGCACATCTGATTCCCTGCCTCTGATTCCCCACCTCTGATTCCCCATATCTGATTCCCCGCCTCTGTTTCCCCGCCTCTGATTCCCCGCCTCTGTTTCCCCATATCTAATTCCCCACCTCTGATGCCCCAACTCTGATTCCCCGCCTCTGATTCCCCAGCTCTGATTCCCCACCTCTGATTCTCCGCATCCGATTCCCCATGTCTGATTCCCCGCCTCTGTTTCCCCGCCTCTGATTCCCCGCTTCTGTTTTCCCATATCTGATTCCCCGCCTCTGATTCCCCAGCTCTGATTCCCTGCCTCTGATTCCCCGCGTTCTATTCCCTGCCTCTGATTCCCCGCCTGTGATTCCCCATCTCTGATTCACCACCTCTGATTCCCCACCTCTGATTCCCCATATCTAATTCCCCGCCTCTGTTTGCCCGCCTCTGATTCCCCGCCTCTGTTTCCCCATATCTGATTCCCTGCCTCTGAATCCCCAACTCTGATTCCCTGCCTCTGATTCACCAGCTCTGATTCCCCGCCTTTGATTCCCCCCGTCTGATTCCCAGCCTCTGAATCCCCGTGTCTGATTTCCTGCCTCTGATTCCCCGCCTCTTATTCCCCATCTCTGATTCACCGCCTCTGATTCCCCACCTCTGATTCCCCGCGTCTGATTCCCTGCCTCTGATTCCCCGCCTCTGATTCCCCAGCTCTGATTCCCCACCTCTGATTCCCCAGCTCTGATTCCCCGCCTCTGATTCCCCGCGTCTGATTCCCTGCCTCTGATTCCCCGCCTCTGATTCGCCATCTCTGATTCCCCAGCTCTGATTCCCCGTGTCTGATTCCCTGCCTCTGAATCCCCGCCTCTGATTGCCCGCCTCTGATTCCCTGCCACTGATTCCCCGCCCCTGATTCCCCACCTCTGATTCCCCATATCTTATTCCCCGCCTCTGTTTCCCCCCCACTGATTCCCAGCCTCTGATTCCCCATATCTGATTCCCCGCCTCTGATTCCCCATATCTGATTCCCCGCCTCATTTTCCCCATATCTGCTTCGCCGCCTCTGATTCCCCAACTCTGATTCCCCGCCTCTGATTCCCCAGCTCTGATTTCCCGCCTCTGATTTCCGGCATCCGATTCCCTGCCTCTGATTCCCCGCCTCTGATTCCCCATCTCTGATTCCCCGCCTCTGATTCCCCGTGTCTGATTCCCTGCCTCTGATTCCCCGCCTCTGATTCCCCGCGTCTGATTCCCTGCCACTGATTCCCTGCCCCTGATTCCCCACCTCTGATTTCCCATATCTGATTCCCCGCCTCTGTTTCCCCGCCTCTGATTCCCCGCCTCTGTTTCCCCATATCTGATTCCCCGCCTCTGATTCCCCAACTCTGATTCCCCTCCTCTAATTCGCCAGCTATGATTCCCCGCCTCTGATTTCCTGCATCTGATTCCCTGCCTCTGATTCCCCGCCTCTGATTCCCCTTCTCTGATTCACCACCTCTGAATCCCCACCTCTGATTCCCCATCTCTGATTCCGCACATCCGATTCCCTGCCTCTGATTCCCCGCCTCTGATTCCCCGCCTCTGATTCCCTGCCTCTGATTCGCAACCTCTAATTCCCCACCTCTGATTCCCCATATCTGATTCCCCGCCTCTGTTTCCCTGCCTCTGATACCCGGCCTCTGTTTCCCCATATCTGATTCCCCTCCTCTGATTCCCCAACTCTGATTCCCCGCCTCTGATTCCCCAGCTCTGATTCCCCGCCTTTTATTCCCGGCCTCTGATTCCCTGCCACTGATTCCCCGCCCCTGATTCCCCACCTCTGATTCCCCATATCTGATTCCCCGCCTCTGTTTCCCCAGCTCTGATTCCCTGCCTCTGATTCCCTGCCCTGATTCCCCATCTCTGTTTCACCGCCTTTGATTCGCAACCTCTGATTCACCATATCTGATTCCCCGCCTCTGTTTCCCCGCCTCTGATTCCCTGCCTCTGATTCCCAACCTCTGATTCCACACCTCTGATTCCCCATATCTGATTCCCCGACTCTATTTCCCCATATCTGATTCCCCGCCTCTGATTCCCCAACTCTGATTCCCCGCCTCTGATTCCCCAGCTCTGATTCCCCGCCTCTCATTCCCGGCGTCCGATTCCCTGCCTCTGATTCCCCGCCTCTGATTCCCCATCTCTGATTCCCCGCCTCTGATTCCCCGTGTCTGATTCCCTTACTCTGATTCCCCGCCTCTGATTCCCCCCCTCTGATTCCCTGCCACTGATTCCCTGCCCCTGATTCCCCACTTCTGATTCCCCATATCTGATTCCCCGCCTGTTTCCCCGCCTCTGATTCCCCGCCTCTGATTCCCCATATCTGATTCCCTGCCTCTGATTCCCCAACTCTGATTCCCCGCCTCTGATTCCCCATATCTTATTCCCCGCCTCTGTTTCCCCCCCTCTGATTCCCAGCCTCTGATTCCCCATATCTGATTCCCCGCCTTTGATTCCCCATATCAGATTCCCCGCCTCATTTTCCCCATATCTGCTTCGCCGCCTCTGATTCCCCAACTCTGATTCCCCTCCTCTGATTCCCCAGCTCTGATTTCCCGCCTCTGAATTGCGGCATCCGATTCCCCGCCTCTGATTCCCCGCGTCTGATTCCCTGCCACTGATTCCCTGCCCCGGATTCCCCACCTCTGATTCCCCATATCTGATTCCCCGCCTCTTTTCCCCGCCTCTGATTCCCCGCCTCTGTTTCCCCATATCTGATTCCCCGCCTCTGATTCCCCAACTCTGATTCCCCTCCTCTAATTCGCCAGCTATGATTCCCCGCCTTTGATTCCCTGCGTCTGATTCCCTGCCTCTGATTCCCCGCCTCTGATTCCCCTTTTCTGATTCACCACCTCTGAATCCCAACCTCTGATTCCCCATCTCTTATTCCGCACATCCGATTCCCTGCCTCTGATTCCCCGCCTCTGATTCCCCGCCTCTGATTCCCCGCCTCTGATTCCCTGCCTTTGATTCGCAACCTCTAATTCCCCACCTCTGATTCCCCATATCTGATTCCCCGCCTCTGTTTCCCTGCCTCTGATTCCCGGCCTCTGTTTCCCCATATCTGATTCCCCTCCTCTGATTCCCCAACTCTGATTCCCCGCCTCTGATTCACCAGCTCTGATTCCCCGCCTTTTATTCCCGGCATCTGATTCCCTGCCACTGATTCCCCGCCCCTGATTCCCCACCTCTGATTCCCCATATCTGATTCCCCGCCTCTGTTTCCCCAGCTCTGATTCCCCACCTCTAATTCCCCAGCTCTGATTCCCTGCCACTGATTCCCCGCCCCTGATTCCCCACCTCTGATTCCCCATATCTGATTCCCCCCTTCTGTTTCCCCAGCTCTGATTCCCTGCCTCTGATTCCCTGCCCTGATTCCCCATCTCTGTTTCACCGCCTTTGATTCGCCACCTCTGATTCCCCATATCTGATTCCCCGCCTCTGTTTCCCCGCCTCTGATTCCCTGCCTCTGATTCCCAACCTCTGATTCCACACCTCTGATTCCCCATATCTGATTCCCCGCCTCTATTTCCCCATATCTGATTCCCCGCCTCTGATTGCCCAACTCTGATTCCCTGCCTCTGATTCCCCAGCTCTGATTCCCCGCCTCTCATTCCCGACGTCCGATTCCCTGCCTCTGATTCCCCGCCTCTGATTCCCCATCTCTGATTCCCCGCCTCTGATTCCCCGTGTCTGATTCCCTGCCTCTGATTCCCCGCCTCTGATTCCCCGCCTCTGATTCCCTGCCACTGATTCCCTGCCCCTGATTCCCAACTTCTGATTCCCCATATCTGATTCCCCGCCTCTGTTTCCCCACCTCTGATTCCCCGCCTCTGATTCCCCATATCTGATTCCCTGCCTCTGATTCCCCAACTCTGATTCCCCGCCTCTGATTCCCCGGCTCTGAATCCCCGCCTCTGATTCCCCGCCTCTGATTCTCCATATCTCATTCCCCGCCTCTGAATCCCCATCTCTGATTCCCCGCCTCTGTTTCCCTGCCTCTGATTCCCGGCCTCTGTTTCCCCATATCTGATTCCCCTCCTCTGATTCCCCAACTCTGATTCCCCGCCTCTGATTCCCCAGCTCTGATTCCCCGCCTTTTATTCCCGGCCTCTGATTCCCTGCCACTGATTCCCCGCCCCTGATTCCCCACCTCTGATTCCCCATATCTGATTCCCCGCCTCTGTTTCCCCAGCTCTGATTCCCCACCTCTGATTCCCCAGCTCTTTCCTTGCCACTGATTCCCCGCCCCTGATTCCCCACCTCTGATTCCCCATATCTGATTCCCCGCCTCTGTTTCCCCAGCTCTGATTCCCTGCCTCTGATTCCCTGCCCTGATTCCCCATCTCTGTTTCACCGCCTTTGATTCGCCACCTCTGATTCCCCATATCTGATTCCCCGCCTCTGTTTCCCCGCCTCTGATTCGCTGCCTCTGATTCCCAACCTCTGATTCCACACCTCTGATTCCCCATATCTGATTCCCCGACACTATTTCCCCATATCTGATTCCCCGCCTCTGATTCCCCAACTCTGATTCCCCGTCTCTGATTCCCCAGCTCTGATTCCCCGCCTCTGATTCGCGGCGTCCGATTCCCTGCCTCTGATTCCCCGCCTCTGATTCCCCATCTCTGATTCCCCGCCTCTGATTCCCCGTGTCTGATTCCCTTACTCTGATTCCCCGCCTCTGATTCCCCCACTCTGATTCCCTGCCACTGATTCCCTGCCCCTGATTCCCCACTTCTGATTCCCCATATCTGATTCCCCGCCTGTTTCCCCGCCTCTGATTCCCCGCCTCTGATTCCCCATATCTGATTCCCTGCCTCTGATTCCCCATATCTGATTCCCCGCCTTTGATTCCCCATATCTGATTCCCCGCCTCATTTTCCCCATATCTGCTTCGCCGCCTCTGATTCCCCAACTCTGATTCCCCTCCTCTGATTCCCCAGCTCTGATTTCCCGCCTCTGATTTCCGGCATCCGATTCCCTGCCTCTGATTCCCCGCCTCTGATTCCCCATCTCTGATTCCCCGCCTCTGATTCCCCGTGTCTGATTCCATGCATCTGATTCCCCTCCTCTGATTCCCCGCATCTGATTCCCTGCCACTGATTCCCTGCCCCTGATTCCCCACCTCTGATTCCCCATATCTGATTTCCCGCCTCTGTTTCCCCGCCTCTGATTCCCCGCCTCTGTTTCCCCATATCTGATTCCCCGCCTCTGATTCCCCAACTCTGATTCCACTCCTCTAATTCGCCAGCTATGATTCCCCGCCTTTGATTCCCTGCGTCTGATTCCCTGCCTCTGATTCCCCGCCTCTGATTCCCCTTCTCTGATTCACCACCTCTGAATCCCCACCTCTGATTCCCCATCTCTGATTCCGCACATCCGATTCCCTGCCTCTGATTCCCCGCCTCTGATTCCCCGCCTCTGATTCCCTGCCTCTGATTCGCAACATCTAATTCCCCACCTCTGATTCCCCATATCTGATTCCCCGCCTCTGTTTCCCCAGCTCTGATTCCCCACCTCTGATTCCCCAGCTCTGATTCCCTGCCACTGATTCCCCGCCCCTGATTCCCCACCTCTGATTCCCCATATCTGATTCCCCGCCTCTGTTTCCCCAGCTCTGATTCCCTGCCTCTGATTCCCTGCCCTGATTCCCCATCTCTGTTTCACCGCCTTTGATTCGCCACCTCTGATTCACCATATCTGATTCCCCGCCTCTGTTTCCCCGCCTCTGATTCCCTGCCTCTGATTCCCAACCTCTGATTCCACACCTCTGATTTTCCATATCTGATTCCCCACCTCTATTTCCCCATATCTGATTCCCCGCCTCTGATTCCCCAACTCTGATTCCCCGCCTCTGATTCCCCAGCTCTGATTCCCCGCCTCTGATACCCGGCGTCCGATTCCCTGCCTCTGATTCCCCGCCTCTGATTCCCCGCCTCTGATTCCCCGCCTCTGATTCCCCATATCTGATTCCCTGCCTCTGATTCCCCATATCTGATTCCCCGCCTTTGATTCCCCATATCTGATTCCCCGCCTCATTTTCCCCATATCTGCTTCGCCGCCTCTGATTCCCCAACTCTGATTCCCCTCCTCTGATTCCCCAGCTCTGATTTCCCGCCTCTGATTTCCGGCATCCGATTCCCTGCCACTGATTCCCTGCCCCTGATTCCCCACCTCTGATTCCCCATATCTGATTTCCCGCCTCTGTTTCCCCGCCTCTGATTCCCCGCCTCTGTTTCCCCATATCTGATTCCCCGCCTCTGATTCCCCAACTCTGATTCCACTCCTCTAATTCGCCAGCTATGATTCCCCGCCTCTGATTCCCTGCGTCTGATTCCATGCCTCTGATTCCCAGCCTCTGATTCCCCTTCTCTGATTCACCACCTCTGAATCCCCACCTCTGATTTCCCATCTCTGATTCCGCACATCCGATTCCCTGCCTCTGATTCCCCGCCTCTGATTCCCCGCCTCTGATTCGCAACCTCTAATTCCCCACCTCTGATTCCCCATATCTGATTCCCCGCCTCTGTTTCCCTGCCTCTGATTCACGGCCTCTGTTTCCCCATATCTGATTCCCCTCCTCTGATTCCCCAACTCTGATTCCCCGCCTCTGATTCCCCAGCTTTTATACCCCGTCTTTTATTCCCGGCCTCTGATTCCCTGCCACTGATTCCCCGCCCCTGATTCCCCACCTCTGATTCCCCATATCTGATTCCCCGCCTCTGATTCCCCACCTCTGATTCCCGGCCTCTTATTCCCAGCATCTGATTCCCGGCCACAGATTCCCTGCCTCTGATTCCCCGCCTCTGATTCCCCATCTCTGATTCCCCGCCTCTGATTCCCCGTGTCTGATTCCCTGCCTCTGATTCCCCGCCTCTGATTCCCCGCGTCTGATTCCCTGCCACTGATTCCCTGCCCCTGATTCCCCACCTCTGATTCCCCATATCTGATTCCCCGCCTCTGTTTCCCCAACTCTGATTCCCCTCCTCTAATTCGCCAGCTATGATTCCCCGCCTCTGATTCCCTGCCACTGATTCCCTGCCCCTGATTCCCCACCTCTGATTCCCCATATATGATTCCCCGCCTCTGATTCCCCAACTCTGATTCCCCTCCTCTAATTCGCCAGCTATGATTTCCCGCCTCTTATTCCCTGCGTCTGATTCCCTGCCTCTGATTCCCCTTCTCTGATTCACCACCTCTGAATCCCCACCTCTGATTCCCCATCTCTGATTCCGCACATATGATTCCCCATCTCTGATTCCGCACATCCGATTCCCTGCCTCTGATTCCCCGCCTCTGATTCCCCGCCTCTGATTCCCCGCCTCTGATTCCCCGCGTCTGATTCCCTGCCACTGATTCCCTGCCCCTGATTCCCCACCTCTGATTCCCCATCTCTGATTCCCCGCCTCTGTTTCCCCACCTCTGATTCCCCGCCTCTGTTTCCCCATATCTGATTCCCCGCCTCTGATTCCCCATCTCTGATTCCCCTCCTCTAATTCGCCAGCTATGATTCCCCGCCTCTGATTCCCTGCATCTGATTCCCTGCCTCTGATTCCCCGCCTCTGATTCCCCTTCTCTGATTCACCACCTCTGAATCCCCACCTCTGATTCCCCATCTCTGATTCCGCACATCCGATTCCCTGCCTCTGATTCCCCGCCTCTGATTCCCCGCCTCTGATTCCCTGCCTCTGATTCGAAACCTCTAATTCCCCACCTCTGAACCCCCATATCTGATTCCCCGCCTCTGTTTCCCTGCCTCTGATTCCCGGCCTCTGTTTCCCCATATCTGATTCCCCTCCTCTGATTCCCCAACTCTGATTCCCCGCCTCTGATTCCCCAGCTCTGATTCCCCGCCTTTTATTCCCGGCCTCTGATTCCCTGCCACTGATTCCCCGCCCCTGATTCCCCACCTCTGATTCCACATATCTGATTCCCCGCCTCTGTTTCCCCAGCTCTGATTCCCCACCTCTGATTCCCCAGCTCTTTCCTTGCCACTGATTCCCCGCCCCTGATTCCCCAGCTCTGATTCCCCATATCTGATTCCCCGCCTCTGTTTCCCCAGCTCTGATTCCCTGCCTCTGATTCCCAGCCCTGATTCCCCATCTCTGTTTCACCGCCTTGGATTCGCCACCTCTGATTCCCCATATCTGATTCCCCGCCTCTGTTTCCCCGCCTCTGATTCCCTGCCTCTGATTCCCAACCTCTGATTCCACACCTCTGATTCCCCATATCTGATTCCCCGACTCTATTTCCCCATATCTGATTCCCCGCCTCTGATTCCCCAACTCTAATTCCCCGCCTCTGATTCCACACCTCTGATTCCCCGCCTCTGATTCCCGGCGTCCGATTCCCTGCCTCTGATTCCCCGCCTCTGATTCCCCATCTCTGATTCCCCGCCTCTGATTCCCCGTGTCTGATTCCCTTACTCTGATTCCCCGCCTCTGATTCCCCCCCTCTGGTTCCCTGCCACTGATTCCCTGCCCCTGATTCCCCACTTTTGATTCCCCATATCTGATTCCCCGCCTGTTTCCCCGCCTCTGATTCCCCGCCTCTGATTCCCCATATCTGAATCCCTGCCTCTGATTCCCCAACTCTGATTCCCCGCCTCTGATTCCCCATATCTTATTCCCCGCCTCTGTTTCCCCCCCTCTGATTCCTAGCCTCTGATTCCCCATATCTGATTCCCCGCCTTTGATTCCCCATATCTGATTCCCCGCCTCATTTTCCCCATATCTGCTTCGCCGCCTCTGATTCCCCAACTCTGATTCCCCTCCTCTGATTCCCCAGCTCTGATTTCCCGCCTCTGATTTCCGGCATCCGATTCCCTGCCTCTGATTCCCCGCCTCTGATTCCCAATCTCTGATTCCCCGCCTCTGATTCCCCGTGTCTGATTCCCTGCATCTGATTCCCCGCCTCTGATTCCCCGCGTCTGATTCCCTGCCACTGATTCCCTGCCCCTGATTCCCCACCTCTTATTCCCCATATCTGATTTCCCGCCTCTGTTTCCCCGCCTCTGATTCCCTGCCTCTGTTTCCCCATATCTGATTCCCCGCCTCTGATTCCCCAACTCTGATTCCCCTCCTCTAATTCGCCAGCTATGATTCCCCGCCTTTGATTCCCTGCGTCTGATTCCCTGCCTCTGATTCCCCGCCTCTGATTCCCCTTCTCTGATTCACCACCTCTGAATCCCCACCTCTGATTCCCCATCTCTGATTCCGCACATCCGATTCCCTGCCTCTGATTCCCCGCCTCTGATTCCCCGCCTCTGATTCCCTGCCTCTGATTCTTAACCTCTAATTCCCCACCTCTGATTCCCCAACTCTGATTCCCCGCCTCTGATTCTCCAGCTCTGATTCCCCGCCTTTTATTCCCGGCCTCTGATTCCTTGCCACTGATTCCCCGCCCCTGATTCCCCACCTCTGATTCCCCATATCTGATTCCCCGCCTCTGTTTCCCCAGCTCTGAATCCCCACCTCTGATTCCCCAGCTCAGATTCCCTGCCACTGATTCCCCGCCCATGATTCCCCACCTCTGATTCCCCATATCTGATTCCCCGCCTCTGTTTCCCCATCTCTGATTCCCCATATCTGATTCCCCGCCTCATTTTCCCCATATCTGCTTCGCCGCCTCTGATTCCCCAACTCTGATTCCCCTCCTCTGATTCCCCAGCTCTGATTTCCCGCCTCTGATTTCCGGCATCCGATTCCCTGCCTCTGATTCCCCGCCTCTGATTCCCAATCTCTGATTCCCCGCCTCTGATTCCCCGTGTCTGATTCCCTGCATCTGATTCCCCGCCTCTGATTCCCCGCGTCTGATTCCCTGCCACTGATTCCCTGCCCCTGATTCCCCACCTCTTATTCCCCATATCTGATTTCCCGCCTCTGTTTCCCCGCCTCTGATTCCCTGCCTCTGTTTCCCCATATCTGATTCCCCGCCTCTGATTCCCCAACTCTGATTCCCCTCCTCTAATTCGCCAGCTATGATTCCCCGCCTTTGATTCCCTGCGTCTGATTCCCTGCCTCTGATTCCCCGCCTCTGATTCCCCTTCTCTGATTCACCACCTCTGAATCCCCACCTCTGATTCCCCATCTCTGATTCCGCACATCCGATTCCCTGCCTCTGATTCCCCGCCTCTGATTCCCCGCCTCTGATTCCCTGCCTCTGATTCTTAACCTCTAATTCCCCACCTCTGATTCCCCAACTCTGATTCCCCGCCTCTGATTCTCCAGCTCTGATTCCCCGCCTTTTATTCCCGGCCTCTGATTCCTTGCCACTGATTCCCCGCCCCTGATTCCCCACCTCTGATTCCCCATATCTGATTCCCCGCCTCTGTTTCCCCAGCTCTGAATCCCCACCTCTGATTCCCCAGCTCAGATTCCCTGCCACTGATTCCCCGCCCATGATTCCCCGCCTCTGATTCCCCGCCTCTGATTCCCTGCCTCTGATTCGCAACATCTAATTCCCCACCTCTGATTCCCCATATCTGATTCCCCGCCTCTGTTTCCCCAGCTCTGATTCCCCACCTCTGATTCCCCAGCTCTGATTCCCTGCCACTGATTCCCCGCCCCTGATTCCCCACCTCTGATTCCCCATATCTGATTCCCCGCCTCTGTTTCCCCAGCTCTGATTCCCTGCCTCTGATTCCCTGCCCTGATTCCCCATCTCTGTTTCACCGCCTTTGATTCGCCACCTCTGATTCACCATATCTGATTCCCCGCCCCTGTTTCCCCGCCTCTGATTCCCTGCCTCTGATTCCCAACCTCTGATTCCACACCTCTGATTTTCCATATCTGATTCCCCACCTCTATTTCCCCATATCTGATTCCCCGCCTCTGATTCCCCAACTCTGATTCCCCGCCTCTGATTCCACAGCTCTGATTCCCCGCCTCTGATTCCCGGCGTCCGATTCCCTGCCTCTGATTCCCCGCCTCTGATTCCCCATCTCTGATTCCCCGCCTCTGATTCCCCGTGTCTGATTCCCTTACTCTGATTCCCCGCCTCTGATTCCCCCCCTCTGGTTCCCTGCCACTGATTCCCTGCCCCTGATTCCCCACTTTTGATTCCCCATATCTGATTCCCCGCCTGTTTCCCCGCCTCTGATTCCCCGCCTCTGATTCCCCATATCTGAATCCCTGCCTCTGATTCCCCAACTCAGATTCCCCGCCTCTGATTCCCCATATCTTATTCCCCGCCTCTGTTTCCCCCCCTCTGATTCCTAGCCTCTGATTCCCCATATCTGATTCCCCGCCTTTGATTCCCCATATCTGATTCCCCGCCTCATTTTCCCCATATCTGCTTCGCCGCCTCTGATTCCCCAACTCTGATTCCCCTCCTCTGATTCCCCAGCTCTGATTTCCCGCCTCTGATTTCCGGCATCCGATTCCCTGCCTCTGATTCCCCGCCTCTGATTCCCAATCTCTGATTCCCCGCCTCTGATTCCCCGTGTCTGATTCCCTGCATCTGATTCCCCGCCTCTGATTCCCCGCGTCTGATTCCCTGCCACTGATTCCCTGCCCCTGATTCCCCACCTCTTATTCCCCATATCTGATTTCCCGCCTCTGTTTCCCCGCCTCTGATTCCCTGCCTCTGTTTCCCCATATCTGATTCCCCGCCTCTGATTCCCCAACTCTGATTCCCCTCCTCTAATTCGCCAGCTATGATTCCCCGCCTTTGATTCCCTGCGTCTGATTCCCTGCCTCTGATTCCCCGCCTCTGATTCCCCTTCTCTGATTCACCACCTCTGAATCCCCACCTCTGATTCCCCATCTCTGATTCCGCACATCCGATTCCCTGCCTCTGATTCCCCGCCTCTGATTCCCCGCCTCTGATTCCCTGCCTCTGATTCTTAACCTCTAATTCCCCACCTCTGATTCCCCAACTCTGATTCCCCGCCTCTGATTCTCCAGCTCTGATTCCCCGCCTTTTATTCCCGGCCTCTGATTCCTTGCCACTGATTCCCCGCCCCTGATTCCCCACCTCTGATTCCCCATATCTGATTCCCCGCCTCTGTTTCCCCAGCTCTGAATCCCCACCTCTGAATCCCCAGCTCAGATTCCCTGCCACTGATTCCCCGCCCATGATTCCCCACCTCTGATTCCCCATATCTGATTCCCCGCCTCTGTTTCCCCATCTCTGATTCCGCACATCCGATTCCCTGCCTCTGATTCCCCGCCTCTGATTCCCCGCCTCTGATTCCCTGCCTCTGATTCGCAACATCTAATTCCCCACCTCTGATTCCCCATATCTGATTCCCCGCCTCTGTTTCCCCAGCTCTGATTCCCCACCTCTGATTCCCCAGCTCTGATTCCCTGCCACTGATTCCCCGCCCCTGATTCCCCACCTCTGATTCCCCATATCTGATTCCCCGCCTCTGTTTCCCCAGCTCTGATTCCCTGCCTCTGATTCCCTGCCCTGATTCCCCATCTCTGTTTCACCGCCTTTGATTCGCCACCTCTGATTCACCATATCTGATTCCCCGCCTCTGTTTCCCCGCCTCTGATTCCCTGCCTCTGATTCCCAACCTCTGATTCCACACCTCTGATTTTCCATATCTGATTCCCCACCTCTATTTCCCCATATCTGATTCCCCGCCTCTGATTCCCCAACTCTGATTCCCCGCCTCTGATTCCCCAGCTCTGATTCCCCGCCTCTGATACCCGGCGTCCGATTCCCTGCCTCTGATTCCCCGCCTCTGATTCCCCGCCTCTGATTCCCCGCCTCTGATTCCCCATATCTGATTCCCTGCCTCTGATTCCCCATATCTGATTCCCCGCCTTTGATTCCCCATATCTGATTCCCCGCCTCATTTTCCCCATATCTGCTTCGCCGCCTCTGATTCCCCAACTCTGATTCCCCTCCTCTGATTCCCCAGCTCTGATTTCCCGCCTCTGATTTCCGGCATCCGATTCCCTGCCTCTGATTCCCCGCCTCTGATTCCCCATCTCTGATTCCCCGCCTCTGATTCCCCGTGTCTGATTCCATGCATCTGATTCCCCTCCTCTGATTCCCCGCGTCTGATTCCCTGCCACTGATTCCCTGCCCCAGATTCCCCACCTCTGATTCCCCATATCTGATTTCCCGCCTCTGTTTCCCCGCCTCTGATTCCCCGCCTCTGTTTCCCCATATCTGATTCCCCGCCTCTGATTCCCCAACTCTGATTCCACTCCTCTAATTCGCCAGCTATGATTCCCCGCCTCTGATTCCCTGCGTCTGATTCCATGCCTCTGATTCCCAGCCTCTGATTCCCCTTCTCTGATTCACCACCTCTGAATCCCCACCTCTGATTTCCCATCTCTGATTCCGCACATCCGATTCCCTGCCTCTGATTCCCCGCCTCTGATTCCCCGCCTCTGATTCGCAACCTCTAATTCCCCACCTCTGATTCCCCATATCTGATTCCCCGCCTCTGTTTCCCTGCCTCTGATTCCCGGCCTCTGTTTCCCCATATCTGATTCCCCTCCTCTGATTCCCCAACTCTGATTCCCCGCCTCTGATTCCCCAGCTTTTATACCCCGTCTTTTATTCCCGGCCTCTGATTCCCTGCCACTGATTCCCCGCCCCTGATTCCCCACCTCTGATTCCCCATATCTGATTCCCCGCCTCTGATTCCCCACCTCTGATTCCCGGCCTCTTATTCCCAGCATCTGATTCCCGGCCACAGATTCCCTGCCTCTGATTCCCCGCCTCTGATTCCCCATCTCTGATTCCCCGCCTCTGATTCCCCGTGTCTGATTCCCTGCCTCTGATTCCCCGCCTCTGATTCCCCGCGTCTGATTCCCTGCCACTGATTCCCTGCCCCTGATTCCCCACCTCTGATTCCCCATATCTGATTCCCCGCCTCTGTTTCCCCAACTCTGATTCCCCTCCTCTAATTCGCCAGCTATGATTCCCCGCCTCTGATTCCCTGCCACTGATTCCCTGCCCCTGATTCCCCACCTCTGATTCCCCATATATGATTCCCCGCCTCTGATTCCCCAACTCTGATTCCCCTCCTCTAATTCGCCAGCTATGATTCCCCGCCTCTTATTCCCTGCGTCTGATTCCCTGCCTCTGATTCCCAGCCTCTGATTCCCCTTCTCTGATTCACCACCTCTGAATCCCCACCTCTGATTCCCCATCTCTGATTCCGCACATCTGATTCCCCATCTCTGATTCCGCACATCCGATTCCCTGCCTCTGATTCCCCGCCTCTGATTCCCCGCCTCTGATTCCCCGCCTCTGATTCCCCGCGTCTGATTCCCTGCCACTGATTCCCTGCCCCTGATTCCCCACCTCTGATTCCCCATCTCTGATTCCCCGCCTCTGTTTCCCCACCTCTGATTCCCCGCCTCTGTTTCCCCATATCTGATTCCCCGCCTCTGATTCCCCAACTCTGATTCCCCTCCTCTAATTCGCCAGCTATGATTCCCCGCCTCTGATTCCCTGCATCTGATTCCCTGCCTCTGATTCCCCGCCTCTGATTCCCCTTCTCTGATTCACCACCTCTGAATCCCCACCTCTGATTCCCCATCTCTGATTCCGCACATCCGATTCCCTGCCTCTGATTCCCCGCCTCTGATTCCCCGCCTCTGATTCCCTGCCTCTGATTCGAAACCTCTAATTCCCCACCTCTGATTCCCCATATCTGATTCCCCGCCTCTGTTTCCCTGCCTCTGATTCCCGGCCTCTGTTTCCCCATATCTGATTCCCCTCCTCTGATTCCCCAACTCTGATTCCCCGCCTCTGATTCCCCAGCTCTGATTCCCCGCCTTTTATTCCCGGCCTCTGATTCCCTGCCACTGATTCCCCGCCCCTGATTCCCCACCTCTGATTCCACATATCTGATTCCCCGCCTCTGTTTCCCCAGCTCTGATTCCCCACCTCTGATTCCCCAGCTCTTTCCTTGCCACTGATTCCCCGCCCCTGATTCCCCAGCTCTGATTCCCCATATCTGATTCCCCGCCTCTGTTTCCCCAGCTCTGATTCCCTGCCTCTGATTCCCTGCCCTGATTCCCCATCTCTGTTTCACCGCCTTGGATTCGCCACCTCTGATTCCCCATATCTGATTCCCCGCCTCTGTTTCCCCGCCTCTGATTCCCTGCCTCTGATTCCCAACCTCTGATTCCACACCTCTGATTCCCCATATCTGATTCCCCGACTCTATTTCCCCATATCTGATTCCCCGCCTCTGATTCCCCAACTCTAATTCCCCGCCTCTGATTCCACAGCTCTGATTCCCCGCCTCTGATTCCCGGCGTCCGATTCCCTGCCTCTGATTCCCCGCCTCTGATTCCCCATCTCTGATTCCCCGCCTCTGATTCCCCGTGTCTGATTCCCTTACTCTGATTCCCCGCCTCTGATTCCCCCCCCTCTGATTCCCTGCCACTGATTCCCTGCCCCTGATTCCCCACTTCTGATTCCCCATATCTGATTCCCCGCCTGTTTCCCCGCCTCTGATTCCCCGCCTCTGATTCCCCATATCTGAATCCCTGCCTCTGATTCCCCAACTCTGATTCCCCGCCTCTGATTCCCCATATCTTATTCCCCGCCTCTGTTTCCCCCCCTCTGATTCCTAGCCTCTGATTCCCCATATCTGATTCCCCGCCTTTGATTCCCCATATCTGATTCCCCGCCTCATTTTCCCCATATCTGCTTCGCCGCCTCTGATTCCCCAACTCTGATTCCCCTCCTCTGATTCCCCAGCTCTGATTTCCCGCCTCTGATTTCCGGCATCCGGTTCCCTGCCTCTGATTCCCCGCCTCTGATTCCCAATCTCTGATTCCCCGCCTCTGATTCCCCGTGTCTGATTCCCTGCATCTGATTCCCCGCCTCTGATTCCCCGCGTCTGATTCCCTGCCACTGATTCCCTGCCCCTGATTCCCCACCTCTTATTCCCCATATCTGATTTCCCGCCTCTGTTTCCCCGCCTCTGATTCCCCGCCTCTGTTTCCCCATATCTGATTCCCCGCCTCTGATTCCCCAACTCTGATTCCCCTCCTCTAATTCGCCAGCTATGATTCCCCGCCTTTGATTCCCTGCGTCTGATTCCCTGCCTCTGATTCCCCGCCTCTGATTCCCCTTCTCTGATTCACCACCTCTGAATCCCCACCTCTGATTCCCCATCTCTGATTCCGCACATCCGATTCCCTGCCTCTGATTCCCCGCCTCTGATTCCCCGCCTCTGATTCCCTGCCTCTGATTCTTAACCTCTAATTCCCCACCTCTGATTCCCCAACTCTGATTCCCCGCCTCTGATTCTCCAGCTCTGATTCCCCGCCTTTTATTCCCGGCCTCTGATTCCTTGCCACTGATTCCCCGCCCCTGATTCCCCACCTCTGATTCCCCATATCTGATTCCCCGCCTCTGTTTCCCCAGCTCTGAATCCCCACCTCTGATTCCCCAGCTCAGATTCCATGCCACTGATTCCCCGCCCATGATTCCCCACCTCTGATTCCCCATATCTGATTCCCCGCCTCTGTTTCCCCAGCTCTGATTCCCTGCCTCTGATTCCCTGCCCTGATTCCCCATCTCTGTTTCACCGCCTTTGATTCGCCACCTCTGATTCACCATATCTGATTCCCCGCCTCTGTTTCCCCGCCTCTGATTCCCTGCCTCTGATTCCCAACCTCTGATTCCACACCTCTGATTTTCCATATCTGATTCCCCACCTCTATTTCCCCATATCTGATTCCCCGCCTCTGATTCCCCAACTCTGATTCCCCGCCTCTGATTCCCCAGCTCTGATTCCCCGCCTCTGATACCCGGCGTCCGATTCCCTGCCTCTGATTCCCCGCCTCTGATTCCCCATCTCTGATTCCCCGCCTCTGATTCCCCGTATCTGATTCCCTGCCTCTGATTCCCCGCCTCTGATTCCCCGCCTCTGTTTCCCTGCCACTGATTCCCTGCCCCTGATTCCCCACCTCTGATTCCCCATATCTGATTCCCCGCCTCTGTTTCCCCGCCTCTGATTCCCCGCCTCTGATTCCCCATATCTGATTCCCTGCCTCTGATTCCCCAACTCTGATTCCCCGCCTCTGATTCCCCAGCTCTGAATCCACGCCTCTGATTCGCCGCATCTGATTCCCTGCCTCTGATTCCCCGCCTTGATTCCCCATCTCTGATTCTCAACCTCTTATTCCCCACCTCTTATTCCCCATATCTGATTCCCCGCCTCTGTTTCCCCATATCTGATTCCCCGGCTCTGATTGCCCACCTCTATTCCCTGCCTCTGATTCGCCAGCTCTGATTCGCCTCCTCTGATTCCCCGCATCTGATTCCCTGCCTCTGATTCCGCGCCTCTGATTCCCCATCTCTGATTCACCGCCTTTGATTCGCCACCTCTGATTCCCCATATCTGATTCACCACCTCTGTTTCCCCGCCTCTGATTCCCCGCCTCTGATTCTCCATATCTCATTCCCCGCCTCTGATTCCCCGCGTCTGATTCCCAGCCTCTGAATCCCCGTGTCTGATTTCCTGCCTCTGATTCCCCGCCTCTTATTCCCCATCTCTGATTCACCGCCTCTGATTCCCCACCTCTGATTCCCCGCGTCTGATTCCCTGCCTCTGATTCCCCGCCTCTGATTCCCCAGCTCTGATTCCCCGCCTCTGATTCCCCATCTCTGATTCCCCGCCTCTGATTCCCCGTGTCTGATTCCCTGCCTCTGATTCCCCGCCTCTGATTCCCCGCCTCTGATTCCCTGCCACTGATTCCCTGCCCCTGATTCCCCACCTCTGATTCCCCATATCTGGTTCCCCGCCTCTGTTTCCCGCCTCTGATACCCCTCCTCTGATTCCCCATATCTGATTCCCTGCCTCTGATTCCCCAACTCTGATTCCCCGCCTCTGATTCCCCAGCTCTGAATCCACGCCTCTGATTCCCCGCATCTGATTCCCTGCCTCTGATTCCCCGCCTTGATTCCCTATCTCTGATTCACAACCTCTGATTCCCCACCTCTTATTCCCCATATCTGATTCCCCGCATCTGTTTCCCCATTTCTGATTCCCCGGCTCTGATTGCCCACCTCTATTCCCCGCCTCTGATTCGCCAGCTCTGATTCGCCTCCTCTGATTCCCCGCATCTGATTCCCTGCCTCTGATTCCGCGCCTCTGATTCCCCATCTCTTATTCACCGCCTTTGATTCGCCACCTCTGATTCCCCATATCTGATTCACCACCTCTGTTTCCCCGCCTCTGATTCCCCGCCTCTGATTCTCCATATCTCATTCCCCGCCTCTGAATCCCCATCTCTGATTCCCGGACACTGATTCCCCACCTCTGATTCCCGGCCTCTTATTCCCAGCATCTGATTCCCGGTCTCTGATTCCCGGCCTCTGATTCCCCGCTTCTGATTCTGATTCCCTGCCTCTGATTCCCCATCTCTGATTCCGCACATCTGATTCCCTGCCTCTGATTCCCCACCTCTGATTCCCCATATCTGATTCCCCGCCTCTGTTTCCCCGCCTCTGATTCCCCGCCTCTGTTTCCCCATATCTAATTCCCCACCTCTGATGCCCCAACTCTGATTCCCCGCCTCTGATTCCCCAGCTCTGATTCCCCACCTCTGATTCTCCGCATCCGATTCCCCATGTCTGATTCCCCGCCTCTGTTTCCCCGCCTCTGATTCCCCGCTTCTGTTTTCCCATATCTGATTCCCCGCCTCTGATTCCCCAGCTCTGATTCCCAGCCTCTGATTCCCCGCGTTCTATTCCCTGCCTCTGATTCCCCGCCTGTGATTCCCCATCTCTGATTCACCACCTCTGATTCCCCACCTCTGATTCCCCATATCTAATTCCCCGCCTCTGTTTGCCCGCCTCTGATTCCCCGCCTCTGTTTCCCCATATCTGATTCCCTGCCTCTGAATCCCCAACTCTGATTCCCTGCCTCTGATTCACCAGCTCTGATTCCCCGCCTTTGATTCCCCCCGTCTGATTCCCAGCCTCTGAATCCCCGTGTCTGATTTCCTGCCTCTGATTCCCCACCTCTTATTCCCCATCTCTGATTCACCGCCTCTGATTCCCCACCTCTGATTCCCAGCGTCTGATTCCCTGCCTCTGAATCCCCGCCTCTGATTCCCCAGCTCTGATTCCCCGCCTCTGATTCCCCAGCTCTGATTCCCCGCCTCTGATTCGCCGCGTCTGATTCCCTGCCTCTGATTCCCTGCCTCTGATTCCCCATCTCTGATTCCCCAGCTCTGATTCCCCGTGTCTGATTCCCTGCCTCTGTATCCCCGCCTCTGATTGCCCGCCTCTGATTCCCTGCCACTGATTCCCCGCCCCTGATTCCCCACCTCTGATTCCCCATATCTTATTCCCCGCCTCTGTTTCCCCCCCACTGATTCCCAGCCTCTGATTCCCCATATCTGATTCCCCGCCTCTGATTCCCCATATCTGATTCCCCGCCTCATTTTCCCCATATCTGCTTCGCCGCCTCTGATTCCCCAACTCTGATTCCCCGCCTCTGATTCCCCAGCTCTGATTTCCTGCCTCTGATTTCCGGCATCCAATTCCCTGCCTCTGATTCCCCGCCTCTGATTCCCCATCTCTGATTCCCCGCCTCTGATTCCCCGTGTCTGATTCCCTGCCTCTGATTCCCCGCCTCTGATTCCCCGCGTCTGATTCCCTGCCACTGATTCCCTGCCCCTGATTCCCCACCTCTGATTTCCCATATCTGATTCCCCGCCTCTGTTTCCCCGCCTCTGATTCCCCGCCTCTGTTTCCCCATATCTGATTCCCCGCCTCTGATTCCCCAACTCTGATTCCCCTCCTCTAATTCGCCAGCTATGATTCCCCGCCTCTGATTTCCTGCATCTGATTCCCTGCCTCTGATTCCCCGCCTCTGATTCCCCTTCTCTGATTCACCACCTCTGAATCCCCACCTCTGATTCCCCATCTCTGATTCCGCACATCCGATTCCCTGCCTCTGATTCCCCGCCTCTAATTCCCCGCCTCTGATTCCCTGCCTCTGATTCGCAACCTCTAATTCCCCACCTCTGATTCCCCATATCTGATTCCCCGCCTCTGTTTCCCCAACTCTGATTCCCCGCCTCTGATTCCCCAGCTCTGATTCCCCGCCTTTTATTCCCGGCCTCTGATTCCCTGCCACTGATTCCCCGCCCCTGATTCCCCACCTCTGATTCCCCATATCTGATTCCCCGCCTCTGTTTCCCCAGCTCTGATTCCCCACCTCTGATTCCCCAGCTCTGATTCCCTGCCACTGATTCCCCGCCCCTGATTCCCCACCTCTGATTCCCCATATCTGATTCCCCGCCTCTGTTTCCCCAGCTCTGATTCCCTGCCTCTGATTCCCTGCCCTGATTCCCCATCTCTGTTTCACCGCCTTTGATTCGCAACCTCTGATTCACCATATCTGATTCCCCGCCTCTGTTTCCCCGCCTCTGATTCCCTGCCTCTGATTCCCAACCTCTGATTCCACACCTCTGATTCCCCATATCTGATTCCCCGACTCTATTTCCCCATATCTGATTCCCCGCCTCTGATTCCCCAACTCTGATTCCCCGCCTCTGATTCCCCAGCTCTGATTCCCCGCCTCTGATTCCCGGCGTCCGATTCCCTGCCTCTGATTCCCCGCCTCTGATTCCCCATCTCTGATTCCCCGCCTCTGATTCCCCGTGTCTGATTCCCTTACTCTGATTCCCCGCCTCTGATTCCCCCCCTCTGATTCCCTGCCACTGATTCCCTGCCCCTGATTCCCCACTTCTGATTCCCCATATCTGATTCCCCGCCTGTTTCCCCGCCTCTGATTCCCCGCCTCTGATTCCCCATATCTGATTCCCTGCCTCTGATTCCCCAACTCTGATTCCCCGCCTCTGATTCCCCATATCTTATTCCCCGCCTCTGTTTCCCCCCCTCTGATTCCCAGCCTCTGATTCCCCATATCTGATTCCCCGCCTTTGATTCCCCATATCAGATTCCCCGCCTCATTTTCCCCATATCTGCTTCGCCGCCTCTGATTCCCCAACTCTGATTCCCCTCCTCTGATTCCCCAGCTCTGATTTCCCGCCTCTGAATTGCGGCATCCGATTCCCCGCCTCTGATTCCCCGCGTCTGATTCCCTGCCACTGATTCCCTGCCCCGGATTCCCCACCTCTGATTCCCCATATCTGATTCCCCGCCTCTGTTTCCCCGCCTCTGATTCCCCGCCTCTGTTTCCCCATATCTGATTCCCCGCCTCTGATTCCCCAACTCTGATTCCCCTCCTCTAATTCGCCAGCTATGATTCCCCGCCTTTGATTCCCTGCGTCTGATTCCCTGCCTCTGATTCCCCGCCTCTGATTCCCCTTTTCTGATTCACCACCTCTGAATCCCAACCTCTGATTCCCCATCTCTTATTCCGCACATCCGATTCCCTGCCTCTGATTCCCCGCCTCTGATTCCCCGCCTCTGATTCCCCGCCTCTGATTCCCTGCCTCTGATTCGCAACCTCTAATTCCCAACCTCTGATTCCCCATATCTGATTCCCCGTCTCTGTTTCCCTGCCTCTGATTCCCGGCCTCTGTTTCCCCATATCTGATTCCCCTCCTCTGATTCCCCAACTCAGATTCCCCGCCTCTGATTCCCCAGCTCTGATTCCCCGCCTTTTATTCCCGGCATCTGATTCCCTGCCACTGATTCCCCGCCCCTGATTCCCCACCTCTGATTCCCCATATCTGATTCCCCGCCTCTGTTTCCCCAGCTCTGATTCCCCACCTCTAATTCCCCAGCTCTGATTCCCTGCCACTGATTCCCCGCCCCTGATTCCCCACCTCTGATTCCCCATATCTGATTCCCTCCTTCTGTTTCCCCAGCTCTGATTCCCTGCCTCTGATTCCCTGCCCTGATTCCCCATCTCTGTTTCACCGCCTTTGATTCGCCACCTCTGATTCCCCATATCTGATTCCCCGCCTCTGTTTCCCCGCCTCTGATTCCCTGCCTCTGATTCCCAACCTCTGATTCCACACCTCTGATTCCCTATATCTGATTCCCCGCCTCTATTTCCCCATATCTGATTCCCCGCCTCTGATTCCCCAACTCTGATTCCCTGCCTCTGATTCCCCAGCTCTGATTCCCCGCCTCTCATTCCCGACGTCCGATTCCCTGCCTCTGATTCCCCGCCTCTGATTCCCCATCTCTGATTCCCCGCCTCTGATTCCCCGTGTCTGATTCCCTGCCTCTGATTCCCCGCCTCTGATTCCCCGCCTCTGATTCCCTGCCACTGATTCCCTGCCACTGATTCCCTGCCCCTGATTCCCCACTTCTGATTCCCCATATCTGATTCCCCGCCTCTGTTTCCCCACCTCTGATTCCCCGCCTCTGATTCCCCATATCTGATTCCCTGCCTCTGATTCCCCAACTCTGATTCCCCGCCTCTGATTCCCCAGCTCTGAATCCCCGCCTCTGATTCCCCGCCTCTGATTCTCCATATCTCATTCCCCGCCTCTGAATCCCCATCTCTGATTCCCCGCCTCTGTTTCCCTGCCTCTGATTCCCGGCCTCTGTTTCCCCATATCTGATTCCCCTCCTCTGATTCCCCAACTCTGATTCCCCGCCTCTGATTCCCCAGCTCTGATTCCCCGCCTTTTATTCCCGGCCTCTGATTCCCTGCCACTGATTCCCCGCCCCTGATTCCCCACCTCTGATTCCCCATTTCTGATTCCCCGGCTCTGATTTCCCACCTCTATTCCCCGCCTCTGATTCGCCAGCTCTGATTCGCCTCCTCTGATTCCCCGCATCTGATTCCCTGCCTCTGATTCCGCGCCTCTGATTCCCCATCTCTGATTCACCGCCTTTGATTCGCCACCTCTGATTCCCCATATCTGATTCACCACCTCTGTTTCCCCGCCTCTGATTCCCCGCCTCTGATTCTCCATATCTCATTCCCCGCCTCTGAATCCCCATCTCTGATTCCCGGACACTGATTCCACACCTCTGATTCCCGGCCTCTTATTCCCAGCATCTGATTCCCGGTCTCTGATTCCCGGCCTCTGATTCCCCGCTTCTGATTCTGATTCCCTGCCTCTGATTCCCCATCTCTGATTCCGCACATCTGATTCCCTGCCTCTGATTCCCCACCTCTGATTCCCCATATCTGATTCCCCGCCTCTGTTTCCCCGCCTCTGATTCCCCGCCTCTGTTTCCCCATATCTAATTCCCCACCTCTGATGCCCCAACTCTGATTCCCCGCCTCTGATTCCCCAGCTCTGATTCCCCACCTCTGATTCTCCGCATCCGATTCCCCATGTCTGATTCCCCGCCTCTGATTCCCCGCCTCTGATTCCCTGCCTCTGATTCGCAACCTCTAATTCCCAACCTCTGATTCCCCATATCTGATTCCCCGCCTCTGTTTCCCTGCCTCTGATTCCCGGCCTCTGTTTCCCCATATCTGATTCCCCTCCTCTGATTCCCCAACTCAGATTCCCCGCCTCTGATTCCCCAGCTCTGATTCCCCGCCTTTTATTCCCGGCATCTGATTCCCTGCCACTGATTCCCCGCCCCTGATTCCCCACCTCTGATTCCCCATATCTGATTCCCCGCCTCTGTTTCCCCAGCTCTGATTCCCCACCTCTAATTCCCCAGCTCTGATTCCCTGCCACTGATTCCCCGCCCCTGATTCCCCACCTCTGATTCCCCATATCTGATTCCCTCCTTCTGTTTCCCCAGCTCTGATTCCCTGCCTCTGATTCCCTGCCCTGATTCCCCATCTCTGTTTCACCGCCTTTGATTCGCCACCTCTGATTCCCCATATCTGATTCCCCGCCTCTGTTTCCCCGCCTCTGATTCCCTGCCTCTGATTCCCAACCTCTGATTCCACACCTCTGATTCCCTATATCTGATTCCCCGCCTCTATTTCCCCATATCTGATTCCCCGCCTCTGATTCCCCAACTCTGATTCCCTGCCTCTGATTCCCCAGCTCTGATTCCCCGCCTCTCATTCCCGACGTCCGATTCCCTGCCTCTGATTCCCCGCCTCTGATTCCCCATCTCTGATTCCCCGCCTCTGATTCCCCGTGTCTGATTCCCTGCCTCTGATTCCCCGCCTCTGATTCCCCGCCTCTGATTCCCTGCCACTGATTCCCTGCCACTGATTCCCTGCCCCTGATTCCCCACTTCTGATTCCCCATATCTGATTCCCCGCCTCTGTTTCCCCACCTCTGATTCCCCGCCTCTGATTCCCCATATCTGATTCCCTGCCTCTGATTCCCCAACTCTGATTCCCCGCCTCTGATTCCCCAGCTCTGAATCCCCGCCTCTGATTCCCCGCCTCTGATTCTCCATATCTCATTCCCCGCCTCTGAATCCCCATCTCTGATTCCCCGCCTCTGTTTCCCTGCCTCTGATTCCCGGCCTCTGTTTCCCCATATCTGATTCCCCTCCTCTGATTCCCCAACTCTGATTCCCCGCCTCTGATTCCCCAGCTCTGATTCCCCGCCTTTTATTCCCGGCCTCTGATTCCCTGCCACTGATTCCCCGCCCCTGATTCCCCACCTCTGATTCCCCATTTCTGATTCCCCGGCTCTGATTTCCCACCTCTATTCCCCGCCTCTGATTCGCCAGCTCTGATTCGCCTCCTCTGATTCCCCGCATCTGATTCCCTGCCTCTGATTCCGCGCCTCTGATTCCCCATCTCTGATTCACCGCCTTTGATTCGCCACCTCTGATTCCCCATATCTGATTCACCACCTCTGTTTCCCCGCCTCTGATTCCCCGCCTCTGATTCTCCATATCTCATTCCCCGCCTCTGAATCCCCATCTCTGATTCCCGGACACTGATTCCCCACCTCTGATTCCCGGCCTCTTATTCCCAGCATCTGATTCCCGGTCTCTGATTCCCGGCCTCTGATTCCCCGCTTCTGATTCTGATTCCCTGCCTCTGATTCCCCATCTCTGATTCCGCACATCTGATTCCCTGCCTCTGATTCCCCACCTCTGATTCCCCATATCTGATTCCCCGCCTCTGTTTCCCCGCCTCTGATTCCCCGCCTCTGTTTCCCCATATCTAATTCCCCACCTCTGATGCCCCAACTCTGATTCCCCGCCTCTGATTCCCCAGCTCTGATTCCCCACCTCTGATTCTCCGCATCCGATTCCCCATGTCTGATTCCCCGCCTCTGTTTCCCCGCCTCTGATTCCCCGCTTCTGTTTTCCCATATCTGATTCCCCGCCTCTGATTCCCCAGCTTTGATTCCCTGCCTCTGATTCCCCGCGTTCTATTCCCTGCCTCTGATTCCCCGCCTGTGATTCCCCATCTCTGATTCACCACCTCTGATTCCCCACCTCTGATTCCCCATATCTAATTCCCCGTCTCTGTTTGCCCGCCTCTGATTCCCCGCCTCTGTTTCCCCATATCTGATTCCCTGCCTCTGAATCCCCAACTCTGATTCCCTGCCTCTGTTTCACCAACTCTGATTCCCCGCCTTTGATTCCCCCCGTCTGATTCCCAGCCTCTGAATCCCCGTGTCTGATTTCCTGCCTCTGATTCCCCGCCTCTTATTCCCCATCTCTGATTCACCGCCTCTGATTCCCCACCTCTGATTCCCCGCGTCTGATTCCCTGCCTCTGATTCCCCGCCTCTGATTCCCCAGCTCTGATTCCCCGCCTCTGATTCCCCAGCTCTGATTCCCCGCCTCTGATTCCCCGCGTCTGATTCCCTGCCTCTGATTCCCCGCCTCTGATTCGCCATCTCTGATTCCCCAGCTCTGATTCCCCGTGTCTGATTCCCTGCCTCTGAATCCCCGCCTCTGATTGCCCGCCTCTGATTCCCTGCCACTGATTCCCCGCCCCTGATTCCCCACCTCTGATTCCCCATATCTTATTCCCCGCCTCTGTTTCCCCCCCACTGATTCCCAGCCTCTGATTCCCCATATCTGATTCCCCGCCTCTGATTCCCCATATCTGATTCCCCGCCTCATTTTCCCCATATCTGCTTCGCCGCCTCTGATTCCCCAACTCTGATTCCCCGCCTCTGATTCCCCAGCTCTGATTTCCCGCCTCTGATTTCTGGCATCCGATTCCCTGCCTCTGATTCCCCGCCTCTGATTCCCCATCTCTGATTCCCCGCCTCTGATTCCCCGTGTCTGATTCCCTGCCTCTGATTCCCCGCCTCTGATTCCCCGCGTCTGATTCCCTGCCACTGATTCCCTGCCCCTGATTCCCCACCTCTGATTTCCCATATCTGATTCCCCGCCTCTGTTTCCCCGCCTCTGATTCCCCGCCTCTGTTTCCCCATATCTGATTCCCCGCCTCTGATTCCCCAACTCTGATTCCCCTCCTCTAATTCGCCAGCTATGATTCCCCGCCTCTGATTTCCTGCATCTGATTCCCTGCCTCTGATTCCCCGCCTCTGATTCCCCTTCTCTGATTCACCACCTCTGAATCCCCACCTCTGATTCCCCATCTCTGATTCCGCACATCCGATTCCCTGCCTCTGATTCCCCGCCTCTGATTCCCCGCCTCTGATTCCCTGCCTCTGATTCGCAACCTCTAATTCCCCACCTCTGATTCCCCATATCTGATTCCCCGCCTCTGTTTCCCTGCCTCTGATACCCGGCCTCTGTTTCCCCATATCTGATTCCCCTCCTCTGATTCCCCAACTCTGATTCCCCGCCTCTGATTCCCCAGCTCTGATTCCCCGCCTTTTATTCCCGGCCTCTGATTCCCTGCCACTGATTCCCCGCCCCTGATTCCCCACCTCTGATTCCCCATATCTGATTCCCCGCCTCTGTTTCCCCAGCTCTGATTCCCCATCTCTGATTCCCCAGCTCTGATTCCCTGCCACTGATTCCCCGCCCCTGATTCCCCACCTCTGATTCCCCATATCTGATTCCCCGCCTCTGTTTCCCCAGCTCTGATTCCCTGCCTCTGATTCCCTGCCCTGATTCCCCATCTCTGTTTCACCGCCTTTGATTCGCAACCTCTGATTCACCATATCTGATTCCCCGCCTCTGTTTCCCCGCCTCTGATTCCCTGCCTCTGATTCCCAACCTCTGATTCCACACCTCTGATTCCCCATATCTGATTCCCCGACTCTATTTCCCCATATCTGATTCCCCGCCTCTGATTCCCCAACTCTGAATCCCCGCCTCTGATTCCCCAGCTCTGATTCCCCGCCTCTGATTCCCCGTGTCTGATTCCCTTACTCTGATTCCCCGCCTCTGATTCCCCCCCTCTGATTCCCTGCCACTGATTCCCTGCCCCTGATTCCCCACTTCTGATTCCCCATATCTGATTCCCCGCCTGTTTCCCCGCCTCTGATTCCCCGCCTCTGATTCCCCATATCTGATTCCCTGCCTCTGATTCCCCAACTCTGATTCCCCGCCTCTGATTCCCCATATCTTATTCCCCGCCTCTGTTTCCCCCCCTCTGATTCCCAGCCTCTGATTCCCCATATCTGATTCCCCGCCTTTGATTCCCCATATCAGATTCCCCGCCTCATTTTCCCCATATCTGCTTCGCCGCCTCTGATTCCCCAACTCTGATTCCCCTCCTCTGATTCCCCAGCTCTGATTTCCCGCCTCTGAATTGCGGCATCCGATTCCCCGCCTCTGATTCCCCGCGTCTGATTCCCTGCCACTGATTCCCTGCCCCGGATTCCCCACCTCTGATTCCCCATATCTGATTCCCCGCCTCTGTTTCCCCGCCTCTGATTCCCCGCCTCTGTTTCCCCATATCTGATTCCCCGCCTCTGATTCCCCAACTCTGATTCCCCTCCTCTAATTCGCCAGCTATGATTCCCCGCCTTTGATTCCCTGCGTCTGATTCCCTGCCTCTGATTCCCCGCCTCTGATTCCCCTTTTCTGATTCCCCGCCTCTGATTCCCCGCCTCTGATTCCCCGCCTCTGATTCCCTGCCTCTGATTCGCAACCTCTAATTCCCCACCTCTGATTCCCCATATCTGATTCCCCGCCTCTGTTTCCCTGCCTCTGATTCCCGGCCTCTGTTTCCCCATATCTGATTCCCCTCCTCTGATTCCCCAACTCTGATTCCCCGCCTCTGATTCACCAGCTCTGATTCCCCGCCTTTTATTCCCGGCATCTGATTCCCTGCCACTGATTCCCCGCCCCTGATTCCCCACCTCTGATTCCCCATATCTGATTCCCCGCCTCTGTTTCCCCAGCTCTGATTCCCCACCTCTAATTCCCCAGCTCTGATTCCCTGCCACTGATTCCCCGCCCCTGATTCCCCACCTCTGATTCCCCATATCTGATTCCCCCCTTCTGTTTCCCCAGCTCTGATTCCCTGCCTCTGATTCCCTGCCCTGATTCCCCATCTCTGTTTCACCGCCTTTGATTCGCCACCTCTGATTCCCCATATCTGATTCCCCGCCTCTGTTTCCCCGCCTCTGATTCCCTGCCTCTGATTCCCAACCTCTGATTCCACACCTCTGATTCCCCATATCTGATTCCCCGCCTCTATTTCCCCATATCTGATTCCCCGCCTCTGATTCCCCAACTCTGATTCCCTGCCTCTGATTCCCCAGCTCTGATTCCCCGCCTCTCATTCCCGACGTCCGATTCCCTGCCTCTGATTCCCCGCCTCTGATTCCCCATCTCTGATTCCCCGCCTCTGATTCCCCGTGTCTGATTCCCTGCCTCTGATTCCCCGCCTCTGATTCCCCGCCTCTGATTCCCTGCCACTGATTCCCTGCCCCTGATTCCCAACTTCTGATTCCCCATATCTGATTCCCCGCCTCTGTTTCCCCACCTCTGATTCCCCGCCTCTGATTCCCCATATCTGATTCCCTGCCTCTGATTCCCCAACTCTGATTCCCCGCCTCTGATTCCCCGGCTCTGAATCCCCGCCTCTGATTCCCCGCCTCTGATTCTCCATATCTCATTCCCCGCCTCTGAATCCCCATCTCTGATTCCCCGCCTCTGTTTCCCTGCCTCTGAGCCCCGGCCTCTGTTTCCCCATATCTGATTCCCCTCCTCTGATTCCCCAACTCTGATTCCCCGCCTCTGATTCCCCAGCTCTGATTCCCCGCCTTTTATTCCCGGCCTCTGATTCCCTGCCACTGATTCCCCGCCCCTGATTCCCCACCTCTGATTCCCCATATCTGATTCCCCGCCTCTGTTTCCCCAGCTCTGATTCCCTGCCTCTGATTCCCTGCCCTGATTCCCCATCTCTGTTTCACCGCCTTTGATTCGCCACCTCTGATTCCCCATATCTGATTCCCCGCCTCTGTTTCCCCGCCTCTGATTCGCTGCCTCTGATTCCCAACCTCTGATTCCACACCTCTGATTCCCCATATCTGATTCCCCGACTCTATTTCCCCATATCTGATTCCCCGCCTCTGATTCCCCAACTCTGATTCCTTGCCTCTGATTCCCCAGCTCTGATTCCCCGCCTCTGATTCGCGGCGTCCGATTCCCTGCCTCTGATTCCCCGCCTCTGATTCCCCATCTCTGATTCCCCGCCTCTGATTCCCCGTGTCTGATTCCCTTACTCTGATTCCCCGCCTCTGATTCCCCCACTCTGATTCCCTGCCACTGATTCCCTGCCCCTGATTCCCCACTTCTGATTCCCCATATCTGATTCCCCGCCTGTTTCCCCGCCTCTGATTCCCCGCCTCTGATTCCCCATATCTGATTCCCTGCCTCTGATTCCCCATATCTGATTCCCCGCCTTTGATTCCCCATATCTGATTCCCCGCCTCATTTTCCCCATATCTGCTTCGCCGCCTCTGATTCCCCAACTCTGATTCCCCTCCTCTGATTCCCCAGCTCTGATTTCCCGCCTCTGATTTCCGGCATCCGATTCCCTGCCTCTGATTCCCCGCCTCTGATTCCCCATCTCTGATTCCCCGCCTCTGATTCCCCGTGTCTGATTCCATGCATCTGATTCCCCTCCTCTGATTCCCCGCGTCTGATTCCCTGCCACTGATTCCCTGCCCCTGATTCCCCACCTCTGATTCCCCATATCTGATTTCCCGCCTCTGTTTCCCCGCCTCTGATTCCCCGCCTCTTTTTCCCCATATCTGATTCCCCGCCTCTGATTCCCCAACTCTGATTCCACTCCTCTAATTCGCCAGCTATGATTCCCCGCCTTTGATTCCCTGCGTCTGATTCCCTGCCTCTGATTCCCCGCCTCTGATTCCCCTTCTCTGATTCACCACCTCTGAATCCCCACCTCTGATTCCCCATCTCTGATTCCGCACATCCGATTCCCTGCCTCTGATTCCCCGCCTCTGATTCCCCGCCTCTGATTCCCTGCCTCTGATTCGCAACATCTAATTCCCCACCTCTGATTCCCCATATCTGATTCCCCGCCTCTGTTTCCCCAGCTCTGATTCCCCACCTCTGATTCCCCAGCTCTGATTCCCTGCCACTGATTCCCCGCCCCTGATTCCCCACCTCTGATTCCCCATATCTGATTCCCCGCCTCTGTTTCCCCAGCTCTGATTCCCTGCCTCTGATTCCCTGCCCTGATTCCCCATCTCTGTTTCACCGCCTTTGATTCGCCACCTCTGATTCACCATATCTGATTCCCCGCCTCTGTTTCCCCGCCTCTGATTCCCTGCCTCTGATTCCCAACCTCTGATTCCACACCTCTGATTTTCCATATCTGATTCCCCACCTCTATTTCCCCATATCTGATTCCCCGCCTCTGATTCCCCAACTCTGATTCCCCGCCTCTGATTCCCCAGCTCTGATTCCCCGCCTCTGATACCCGGCGTCCGATTCCCTGCCTCTGATTCCCCGCCTCTGATTCCCCATCTCTGATTCCCCGCCTCTGATTCCCCGTATCTGATTCCCTGCCTCTGATTCCCCGCCTCTGATTCCCCGCCTCTGATTCCCTGCCACTGATTCCCTGCCCCTGATTCCCCACCTCTGATTCCCCATATCTGATTCCCCGCCTCTGTTTCCCCGCCTCTGATTCCCCGCCTCTGATTCCCCATATCTGATTCCCTGCCTCTGATTCCCCAACTCTGATTCCCCGCCTCTGATTCCCCAGCTCTGAATCCACGCCTCTGATTCCCCGCATCTGATTCCCTGCCTCTGATTCCCCGCCTTCATTCCCCATCTCTGATTCACAACCTCTGATTCCCCACCTCTTATTCCCCATATCTGATTCCCCGCCTCTGTTTCCCCATATCGGATTCCCCGGCTCTGATTGCCCACCTCTATTTTCCGCCTCTGATTCGCCAGCTCTGATTCGCCTCCTCTGATTCCCCGCATCTGATTCCCTGCCTCTGATTCCGCGCCTCTGATTCCCCATCTCTGATTCACCGCCTTTGATTCGCCACCTCTGATTCCCCATATCTGATTCACCACCTCTGTTTCCCCGCCTCTGATTCCCCGCCTCTGATTCTCCATATCTCATTCCCCGCCTCTGATTCCCCGCGTCTGATTCCCAGCCTCTGAATCCTCGTGTCTGATTTCCTGCCTCTGATTCCCCGCCTCTTATTCCCCATCTCTGATTCACCGCCTCTGATTCCCCACCTCTGATTCCCCGCCTCTGATTCCCCGCGTCTGATTCCCAGCCTCTGAATCCCCGTGTCTGATTTCCTGCCTCTGATTCCCCGCCTCTTATTCCCCAGCTCTGATTCCCCGCCTCTGATTCCCCATCTCTGATTCCCCGCCTCTGATTCCCCGTTTCTGATTCCCTGCCTCTGATTCCCCTCCTCTGATTCCCCGCCTCTGATTCCCTGCCACTGATTCCCTGCCCCTGATTCCCCACCTCTGATTCCCCATATCTGATTCCCCGCCTCTGTTTCCCGCCTCTGATACCCCTCCTCTGATTCCCCATATCTGATTCCCTGCCCCTGATTCCCCAACTCTGATTCCCCGCCTCTTATTCCCCAGCTCTGAATCCACGCCTCTGATTCCCCGCATCTGATTCCCTGCCTCTGATTCCCCGCCTTGATTCCCTATCTCTGATTCACAACCTCTGATTCCCCACCTCTTATTCCCCATATCTGATTCCCCGCCTCTGTTTCCCCATATCTGATTCCCCGGCTCTGATTGCCCACCTCTATTCCCCGCCTCTGATTCGCCAGCTCTGATTCGCCTCCTCTGATTCCCCACATCTGATTCCCTGCCTCTGATTCCGCGCCTCTGATTCCCCATCTCTGATTCACCGCCTTTGATTCGCCACCTCTGATTCCCCATATCTGATTCACCACCTCTGTTTCCCCGCCTCTGATTCCCCGCCTCTGATTCTCCATATCTCATTCCCCGCCTCTGAATCCCCATCTCTGATTCCCGGACACTGATTCCCCACCTCTGATTCCCGGCCTCTTATTCCCAGCATCTGATTCCCGGTCTCTGATTCCCGGCCTATGATTCCCCGCTTCTGATTCTGATTCCGTGCCTCTGATTCCCCATCTCTGATTCCGCACATCTGATTCCCTGCCTCTGATTCCCCACCTCTGATTCCACATATCTGATTCCCCGCCTCTGTTTCCCCGCCTCTGATTCCCCGCCTCTGTTTCCCCATATCTAATTCCCCACCTCTGATGCCCCAACTCTGATTCCCCGCCTCTGATTCCCCAGCTCTGATTCCCCACCTCTGATTCTCCGCATCCGATTCCCCATGTCTGATTCCCCGCCTCTGTTTCCCCGCCTCTGATTCCCCGCTTCTGTTTTCCCATATCTGATTCCCCGCCTCTGATTCCCCAGCTCTGATTCCCTGCCTCTGATTCCCCGCGTTCTATTCCCTGCCTCTGATTCCCCGCCTGTGATTCCCCATCTCTGATTCACCACCTCTGATTCCCCACCTCTTATTCCCCATATCTAATTCCCCGCCTCTGTTTGCCCGCCTCTGATTCCCCGCCTCTGTTTCCCCATATCTGATTCCCTGCCTCTGAATCCCCAACTCTGATTCCCTGCCTCTGATTCACCAGCTCTGATTCCCCGCCTTTGATTCCCCCCGTCTGATTCCCAGCCTCTGAATCCCCGTGTCTGATTTCCTGCCTCTGATTCCCCGCCTCTTATTCCCCATCTCTGATTCACCGCCTCTGATTCCCCACCTCTGATTCCCCGCGTCTGATTCCCTGCCTCTGATTCCCCGCCTCTGATTCCCCAGCTCTGATTCCCCGCCTCTGATTCCCCAGCTCTGATTCCCCGCCTCTGATTCCCCGCATCTGATTCCCTGCCTCTGATTCCCCGCCTCTGATTCCCCATCTCTGATTCCCCAGCTCTGATTCCCCGTGTCTGGTTCCCTGCCTCTGAATCCCCGCCTCTGATTCCCCGCCTCTGATTCCCTGCCACTGATTCCCCGCCCCTGATTCCCCACCTCTGATTCCCCATATCTTATTCCCCGCCTCTGTTTCCCCCCCTCTGATTCCCAGCCTCTGATTCCCCAACTCTGATTCCCCGCCTCTGATTCCCCAGCTCTGATTCCCCGCCTTTTATTCCCGGCCTCTGATTCCCTGCCACTGATTCCCCGCCCCTGATTCCCCACCTCTGATTCCCCATATCTGATTCCCCGCCTCTGTTTCCCCAGCTCTGATTCCCCACCTCTGATTCCCCAGCTCTTTCCTTGCCACTGATTCCCCGCCCCTGATTCCCCACCTCTGATTCCCCATATCTGATTCCCCGCCTCTGTTTCCCCAGCTCTGATTCCCTGCCTCTGATTCCCTGCCCTGATTCCCCATCTCTGTTTCACCGCCTTTGATTCGCCACCTCTGATTCCCCATATCTGATTCCCCGCCTCTGTTTCCCCGCCTCTGATTCGCTGCCTCTGATTCCCAACCTCTGATTCCACACCTCTGATTCCCCATATCTGATTCCCCGACTCTATTTCCCCATATCTGATTCCCCGCCTCTGATTCCCCAACTCTGATTCCCCGCCTCTGATTCCCCAGCTCTGATTCCCCGCCTCTGATTCGCGGCGTCCGATTCCCTGCCTCTGATTCCCCGCCTCTGATTCCCCATCTCTGATTCCCCGCCTCTGATTCCCCGTGTCTGATTCCCTTACTCTGATTCCCCGCCTCTGATTCCCCCACTCTGATTCCCTGCCACTGATTCCCTGCCCCTGATTCCCCACTTCTGATTCCCCATATCTGATTCCCCGCCTGTTTCCCCGCCTCTGATTCCCCGCCTCTGATTCCCCATATCTGATTCCCTGCCTCTGATTCCCCATATCTGATTCCCCGCCTTTGATTCCCCATATCTGATTCCCCGCCTCATTTTCCCCATATCTGCTTCGCCGCCTCTGATTCCCCAACTCTGATTCCCCTCCTCTGATTCCCCAGCTCTGATTTCCCGCCTCTGATTTCCGGCATCCGATTCCCTGCCTCTGATTCCCCGCCTCTGATTCCCCATCTCTGATTCCCCGCCTCTGATTCCCCGTGTCTGATTCCATGCATCTGATTCCCCTCCTCTGATTCCCCGCGTCTGATTCCCTGCCACTGATTCCCTGCCCCTGATTCCCCACCTCTGATTCCCCATATCTGATTTCCCGCCTCTGTTTCCCCGCCTCTGATTCCCCGCCTCTGTTTCCCCATATCTGATTCCCCGCCTCTGATTCCCCAACTCTGATTCCACTCCTCTAATTCGCCAGCTATGATTCCCCGCCTTTGATTCCCTGCGTCTGATTCCCTGCCTCTGATTCCCCGCCTCTGATTCCCCTTCTCTGATTCACCACCTCTGAATCCCCACCTCTGATTCCCCATCTCTGATTCCGCACATCCGATTCCCTGCCTCTGATTCCCCGCCTCTGATTCCCCGCCTCTGATTCCCTGCCTCTGATTCGCAACATCTAATTCCCCACCTCTGATTCCCCATATCTGATTCCCCGCCTCTGTTTCCCCAGCTCTGATTCCCCACCTCTGATTCCCCAGCTCTGATTCCCTGCCACTGATTCCCCGCCCCTGATTCCCCACCTCTGATTCCCCATATCTGATTCCCCGCCTCTGTTTCCCCAGCTCTGATTCCCTGCCTCTGATTCCCTGCCCTGATTCCCCATCTCTGTTTCACCGCCTTTGATTCGCCACCTCTGATTCACCATATCTGATTCCCCGCCTCTGTTTCCCCGCCTCTGATTCCCTGCCTCTGATTCCCAACCTCTGATTCCACACCTCTGATTTTCCATATCTGATTCCCCACCTCTATTTCCCCATATCTGATTCCCCGCCTCTGATTCCCCAACTCTGATTCCCCGCCTCTGATTCCCCAGCTCTGATTCCCCGCCTCTGATACCCGGCGTCCGATTCCCTGCCTCTGATTCCCCGCCTCTGATTCCCCATCTCTGATTCCCCGCCTCTGATTCCCCGTATCTGATTCCCTGCCTCTGATTCCCCGCCTCTGATTCCCCGCCTCTGATTCCCTGCCACTGATTCCCTGCCCCTGATTCCCCACCTCTGATTCCCCATATCTGATTCCCCGCCTCTGTTTCCCCGCCTCTGATTCCCCGCCTCTGATTCCCCATATCTGATTCCCTGCCTCTGATTCCCCAGCTCTGAATCCACGCCTCTGATTCCCCGCATCTGATTCCCTGCCTCTGATTCCCCGCCTTCATTCCCCATCTCTGATTCACAACCTCTGATTCCCCACCTCTTATTCCCCATATCTGATTCCCCGCCTCTGTTTCCCCATATCGGATTCCCCGGCTCTGATTGCCCACCTCTATTTTCCGCCTCTGATTCGCCAGCTCTGATTCGCCTCCTCTGATTCCCCGCATCTGATTCCCTGCCTCTGATTCCGCGCCTCTGATTCCCCATCTCTGATTCACCGCCTTTGATTCGCCACCTCTGATTCCCCATATCTGATTCACCACCTCTGTTTCCCCGCCTCTGATTCCCCGCCTCTGATTCTCCATATCTCATTCCCCGCCTCTGATTCCCCGCGTCTGATTCCCAGCCTCTGAATCCTCGTGTCTGATTTCCTGCCTCTGATTCCCCGCCTCTTATTCCCCATCTCTGATTCACCGCCTCTGATTCCCCACCTCTGATTCCCCGCCTCTGATTCCCCGCGTCTGATTCCCAGCCTCTGAATCCCCGTGTCTGATTTCCTGCCTCTGATTCCCCGCCTCTTATTCCCCAGCTCTGATTCCCCGCCTCTGATTCCCCATCTCTGATTCCCCGCCTCTGATTCCCCGTGTCTGATTCCCTGCCTCTGATTCCCCTCCTCTGATTCCCCGCCTCTGATTCCCTGCCACTGATTCCCTGCCCCTGATTCCCCACCTCTGATTCCCCATATCTGATTCCCCGCCTCTGTTTCCCGCCTCTGATACCCCTCCTCTGATTCCCCATATCTGATTCCCTGCCCCTGATTCCCCAACTCTGATTCCCCGCCTCTTATTCCCCAGCTCTGAATCCACGCCTCTGATTCCCCGCATCTGATTCCCTGCCTCTGATTCCCCGCCTTGATTCCCTATCTCTGATTCACAACCTCTGATTCCCCACCTCTTATTCCCCATATCTGATTCCCCGCCTCTGTTTCCCCATATCTGATTCCCCGGCTCTGATTGCCCACCTCTATTCCCCGCCTCTGATTCGCCAGCTCTGATTCGCCTCCTCTGATTCCCCACATCTGATTCCCTGCCTCTGATTCCGCGCCTCTGATTCCCCATCTCTGATTCACCGCCTTTGATTCGCCACCTCTGATTCCCCATATCTGATTCACCACCTCTGTTTCCCCGCCTCTGATTCCCCGCCTCTGATTCTCCATATCTCATTCCCCGCCTCTGAATCCCCATCTCTGATTCCCGGACACTGATTCCCCACCTCTGATTCCCGGCCTCTTATTCCCAGCATCTGATTCCCGGTCTCTGATTCCCGGCCTATGATTCCCCGCTTCTGATTCTGATTCCGTGCCTCTGATTCCCCATCTCTGATTCCGCACATCTGATTCCCTGCCTCTGATTCCCCACCTCTGATTCCACATATCTGATTCCCCGCCTCTGTTTCCCCGCCTCTGATTCCCCGCCTCTGTTTCCCCATATCTAATTCCCCACCTCTGATGCCCCAACTCTGATTCCCCGCCTCTGATTCCCCAGCTCTGATTCCCCACCTCTGATTCTCCGCATCCGATTCCCCATGTCTGATTCCCCGCCTCTGTTTCCCCGCCTCTGATTCCCCGCTTCTGTTTTCCCATATCTGATTCCCCGCCTCTGATTCCCCAGCTCTGATTCCCTGCCTCTGATTCCCCGCGTTCTATTCCCTGCCTCTGATTCCCCGCCTGTGATTCCCCATCTCTGATTCACCACCTCTGATTCCCCACCTCTTATTCCCCATATCTAATTCCCCGCCTCTGTTTGCCCGCCTCTGATTCCCCGCCTCTGTTTCCCCATATCTGATTCCCTGCCTCTGAATCCCCAACTCTGATTCCCTGCCTCTGATTCACCAGCTCTGATTCCCCGCCTTTGATTCCCCCCGTCTGATTCCCAGCCTCTGAATCCCCGTGTCTGATTTCCTGCCTCTGATTCCCCGCCTCTTATTCCCCATCTCTGATTCACCGCCTCTGATTCCCCACCTCTGATTCCCCGCGTCTGATTCCCTGCCTCTGATTCCCCGCCTCTGATTCCCCAGCTCTGATTCCCCGCCTCTGATTCCCCAGCTCTGATTCCCCGCCTCTGATTCCCCGCATCTGATTCCCTGCCTCTGATTCCCCGCCTCTGATTCCCCATCTCTGATTCCCCAGCTCTGATTCCCCGTGTCTGGTTCCCTGCCTCTGAATCCCCGCCTCTGATTCCCCGCCTCTGATTCCCTGCCACTGATTCCCCGCCCCTGATTCCCCACCTCTGATTCCCCATATCTTATTCCCCGCCTCTGTTTCCCCCCCTCTGATTCCCAGCCTCTGATTCCCCATATCTGATTCCCCGCCTCTGATTCCCCATATCTGATTCCCCGCCTCATTTTCCCCATATCTGCTTCGCCGCCTCTGATTCCCCAACTCTGATTCCCCGCCTCTGATTCCCCAGCTCTGATTTCCCGCCTCTGATTTCCGGCATCCGATTCCCTGCCTCTGATTCCCCGCCTCTGATTCCCCATCTCTGATTCCCCGCATCTGATTCCCCGTGTCTGATTCCCTGCCTCTGATTCCCCGCCTCTGATTCCCCGCGTCTGATTCCCTGCCACTGAATCCCTGCCCCTGATTCCCCACCTCTGATTTCCCATATCTGATTCCCCGCCTCTGTTTCCCCGCCTCTGATTCCCCGCCTCTGTTTCCCCATATCTGATTCCCCGCCTCTGATTCCCCAACTCTGATTCCCCTCCACTAATTCGCCAGCTATGATTCCCCGCCTCTGATTTCCTGCATCTGATTCCCTGCCTCTGATTCCCCGCCTCTGATTCCCCTTCTCTGATTCACCACCTCTGAATCCCCACCTCTGATTCCCCATCTCTGATTCCGCACATCCGATTCCCTGCCTCTGATTCCCCGCCTCTGATTCCCCGCCTCAGATTCCCTGCCTCTGATTCGCAACCTCTAATTCCCCACCTCTGATTCCCCATATCTGATTCCCCGCCTCTGTTTCCCTGCCTCTGATTCCCGGCCTCTGTTTCCCCATATCTGATTCCCCTCCTCTGATTCCCCAACTCTGATTCCCCGCCTCTGATTCCCCAGCTCTGATTCCCCGCCTTTTATTCCCGGCCTCTGATTCCCTGCCACTGATTCCCCGCCCCTGATTCCCCACCTCTGATTCCCCATATCTGATTCCCCGCCTCTGTTTCCCCAGCTCTGATTCCCCACCTCTGATTCCCCAGCTCTGATTCCCTGCCACTGATTCCCCGCACCTGATTCCCCACCTCTGATTCCCCATATCTGATTCCCCGCCTCTGTTTCCCCAGCTCTGATTCCCTGCCTCTGATTCCCTGCCCTGATTCCCCATCTCTGTTTCACCGCCTTTGATTCGCAACCTCTGATTCACCATATCTGATTCCCCGCCTCTGTTTCCCCGCCTCTGATTCCCTGCCTCTGATTCCCAACCTCTGATTCCACACCTCTGATTCCCCATATCTGATTCCCCGACTCTATTTCCCCATATCTGATTCCCCGCCTCTGATTCCCCAACTCTGATTCCCCGCCTCTGATTCCCCAGCTCTGATTCCCCGCCTCTGATTCCCGGCGTCCGATTCCCTGCCTCTGATTCCCCGCCTCTGATTCCCCATCTCTGATTCCCCGCCTCTGATTCACCGTGTCTGATTCCCTTACTCTGATTCCCCGCCTCTGATTCCCCCCCTCTGATTCCCTGCCACTGATTCCCTGCCCCTGATTCCCCACTTCTGATTCCCCATATCTGATTCCCCACCTGTATCCCCGCCTCTGATTCCCCGCCTCTGATTCCCCATATCTGATTCCCTGCCTCTGATTCCCCAACTCTGATTCCCCGCCTCTGATTCCCCATATCTTATTCCCCGCCTCTGTTTCCCCCCCTCTGATTCCCAGCCTCTGATTCCCCATATCTGATTCCCCGCCTTTGATTCCCCATATCAGATTCCCCGCCTCATTTTCCCCATATCTGCTTCGCCGCCTCTGATTCACAACTCTGATTCCCCTCCTCTGATTCCCCAGCTCTGATTTCCCGCCTCTGAATTGCGGCATCCGATTCCCCGCCTCTGATTCCCCGCGTCTGATTCCCTGCCACTGATTCCCTGCCCCGGATTCCCCACCTCTGATTCCCCATATCTGATTCCCCGCCTCTGTTTCCCCGCCTCTGATTCCCCGCCTCTGTTTCCCCATATCTGATTCCCCGCCTCTGATTCCCCAACTCTGATTCTCCTCCTCTAATTCGCCAGCTATGATTCCCTGCCTTTGATTCCCTGCGTCTGATTCCCTGCCTCTGATTCCCCGCCTCTGATTCCCCTTTTCTGATTCACCACCTCTGAATCCCAACCTCTGATTCCCCATCTCTTATTCCGCACATCCGATTCCCTGCCTCTGATTCCCCGCCTCTGATTCCCCGCCTCTGATTCCCTGCCTCTGATTCGCAACCTCTAATTCCCCACCTCTGATTCCCCATATCTGATTCCCCGCCTCTGTTTCCCTGCCTCTGATTCCCGGCCTCTGTTTCCCCATATCTGATTCCCCTCCTCTGATTCCCCAACTCTGATTCCCCGCCTCTGATTCCCCAGCTCTGATTCCCCGCCTTTTATTCCCGGCATCTGATTCCCTGCCACTGATTCCCCGCCCCTGATTTCCCACCTCTGATTCCCCATATCTGATTCCCTGCCTCTGTTTCCCCAGCTCTGATTCCCCACCTCTGATTCCCCAGCTCTGATTCCCTGCCACTGATTCCCCGCCCCTGATTCCCCACCTCTGATTCCCCATATCTGATTCCCCCCTTCTGTTTCCCCAGCTCTGATTCCCTGCCTCTGATTCCCTGCCCTGATTCCCCATCTCTGTTTCACCGCCTTTGATTCGACACCTCTGATTCCCCATATCTGATTCCCCGCCTCTGTTTCCCCGCCTCTGATTCCCTGCCTCTGATTCCCAACCTCTGATTCCACACCTCTGATTCCCCATATCTGATTCCCCGCCTCTATTTCCCCATATCTGATTCCCCAACTCTGATTCCCTGCCTCTGATTCCCCAGCTCTGATTCCCCGCCTCTGATTCCTGACGTCCGATTCCCTGCCTCTGATTCCCCGCCTCTGATTCCCCATCTCTGATTCCCCGCCTCTGATTCCCCGTGTCTGATTCCCTGCCTCTGATTCCCCGCCTCTGATTCCCCGCCTCTGATTCCCTGCCACTGATTCCCTGCCCCTGATTCCCCACTTCTGATTCCCCGCCTCTGTTTCCCCACATCTGATTCCCCGCCTCTGATTCCCCATATCTGATTCCCTGCCTCTGATTCCCCAACTCTGATTCCCCGCCTCTGATTCCCCAGCTCTGAATCCCCGCCTCTGATTCCCCGCCTCTGATTCTCCATATCTCATTCCCCGCCTCTGAATCCCCATCTCTGATTCCCGGACTCTGATTCCCCACCTCTGATTCCCGGCATCTTATTCCCAGCATTTGATTCCGGCCCCTGATTCCCGGCCTTTGATTCCCCGCTTCTGATTCTGATTCCCCGCCTCTGATTCCCCGCGTCTGATTCCCAGCCTCTGAATCCCCGTGTCTGATTTCCTGCCTCTGATTCCCCGCCTCTTATTCCCCAGCTCTGATTCCCCGCCTCTGATTCCCCATCTCTGATTCCCCGCCTCTGATTCCCCGTGTCTGATTCCCTGCCTCTGATTCCCCTCCTCTGATTCCCCGCCTCTGATTCCCTGCCACTGATTCCCTGCCCCTGATTCCCCACCTCTGATTCCCCATATCTGATTCCCCGCCTCTGTTTCCCGCCTCTGATACCCCTCCTCTGATTCCCCATATCTGATTCCCTGCCCCTGATTCCCCAACTCTGATTCCCCGCCTCTTATTCCCCAGCTCTGAATCCACGCCTCTGATTCCCCGCATCTGATTCCCTGCCTCTGATTCCCCGCCTTGATTCCCTATCTCTGATTCACAACCTCTGATTCCCCACCTCTTATTCCCCATATCTGATTCCCCGCCTCTGTTTCCCCATATCTGATTCCCCGGCTCTGATTGCCCACCTCTATTCCCCGCCTCTGATTCGCCAGCTCTGATTCGCCTCCTCTGATTCCCCACATCTGATTCCCTGCCTCTGATTCCGCGCCTCTGATTCCCCATCTCTGATTCACCGCCTTTGATTCGCCACCTCTGATTCCCCATATCTGATTCACCACCTCTGTTTCCCCGCCTCTGATTCCCCGCCTCTGATTCTCCATATCTCATTCCCCGCCTCTGAATCCCCATCTCTGATTCCCGGACACTGATTCCCCACCTCTGATTCCCGGCCTCTTATTCCCAGCATCTGATTCCCGGTCTCTGATTCCCGGCCTATGATTCCCCGCTTCTGATTCTGATTCCGTGCCTCTGATTCCCCATCTCTGATTCCGCACATCTGATTCCCTGCCTCTGATTCCCCACCTCTGATTCCACATATCTGATTCCCCGCCTCTGTTTCCCCGCCTCTGATTCCCCGCCTCTGTTTCCCCATATCTAATTCCCCACCTCTGATGCCCCAACTCTGATTCCCCGCCTCTGATTCCCCAGCTCTGATTCCCCACCTCTGATTCTCCGCATCCGATTCCCCATGTCTGATTCCCCGCCTCTGTTTCCCCGCCTCTGATTCCCCGCTTCTGTTTTCCCATATCTGATTCCCCGCCTCTGATTCCCCAGCTCTGATTCCCTGCCTCTGATTCCCCGCGTTCTATTCCCTGCCTCTGATTCCCCGCCTGTGATTCCCCATCTCTGATTCACCACCTCTGATTCCCCACCTCTTATTCCCCATATCTAATTCCCCGCCTCTGTTTGCCCGCCTCTGATTCCCCGCCTCTGTTTCCCCATATCTGATTCCCTGCCTCTGAATCCCCAACTCTGATTCCCTGCCTCTGATTCACCAGCTCTGATTCCCCGCCTTTGATTCCCCCCGTCTGATTCCCAGCCTCTGAATCCCCGTGTCTGATTTCCTGCCTCTGATTCCCCGCCTCTTATTCCCCATCTCTGATTCACCGCCTCTGATTCCCCACCTCTGATTCCCCGCGTCTGATTCCCTGCCTCTGATTCCCCGCCTCTGATTCCCCAGCTCTGATTCCCCGCCTCTGATTCCCCAGCTCTGATTCCCCGCCTCTGATTCCCCGCATCTGATTCCCTGCCTCTGATTCCCCGCCTCTGATTCCCCATCTCTGATTCCCCAGCTCTGATTCCCCGTGTCTGGTTCCCTGCCTCTGAATCCCCGCCTCTGATTCCCCGCCTCTGATTCCCTGCCACTGATTCCCCGCCCCTGATTCCCCACCTCTGATTCCCCATATCTTATTCCCCGCCTCTGTTTCCCCCCCTCTGATTCCCAGCCTCTGATTCCCCATATCTGATTCCCCGCCTCTGATTCCCCATATCTGATTCCCCGCCTCATTTTCCCCATATCTGCTTCGCCGCCTCTGATTCCCCAACTCTGATTCCCCGCCTCTGATTCCCCAGCTCTGATTTCCCGCCTCTGATTTCCGGCATCCGATTCCCTGCCTCTGATTCCCCGCCTCTGATTCCCCATCTCTGATTCCCCGCATCTGATTCCCCGTGTCTGATTCCCTGCCTCTGATTCCCCGCCTCTGATTCCCCGCGTCTGATTCCCTGCCACTGAATCCCTGCCCCTGATTCCCCACCTCTGATTTCCCATATCTGATTCCCCGCCTCTGTTTCCCCGCCTCTGATTCCCCGCCTCTGTTTCCCCATATCTGATTCCCCGCCTCTGATTCCCCAACTCTGATTCCCCTCCACTAATTCGCCAGCTATGATTCCCCGCCTCTGATTTCCTGCATCTGATTCCCTGCCTCTGATTCCCCGCCTCTGATTCCCCTTCTCTGATTCACCACCTCTGAATCCCCACCTCTGATTCCCCATCTCTGATTCCGCACATCCGATTCCCTGCCTCTGATTCCCCGCCTCTGATTCCCCGCCTCAGATTCCCTGCCTCTGATTCGCAACCTCTAATTCCCCACCTCTGATTCCCCATATCTGATTCCCCGCCTCTGTTTCCCTGCCTCTGATTCCCGGCCTCTGTTTCCCCATATCTGATTCCCCTCCTCTGATTCCCCAACTCTGATTCCCCGCCTCTGATTCCCCAGCTCTGATTCCCCGCCTTTTATTCCCGGCCTCTGATTCCCTGCCACTGATTCCCCGCCCCTGATTCCCCACCTCTGATTCCCCATATCTGATTCCCCGCCTCTGTTTCCCCAGCTCTGATTCCCCACCTCTGATTCCCCAGCTCTGATTCCCTGCCACTGATTCCCCGCACCTGATTCCCCACCTCTGATTCCCCATATCTGATTCCCCGCCTCTGTTTCCCCAGCTCTGATTCCCTGCCTCTGATTCCCTGCCCTGATTCCCCATCTCTGTTTCACCGCCTTTGATTCGCAACCTCTGATTCACCATATCTGATTCCCCGCCTCTGTTTCCCCGCCTCTGATTCCCTGCCTCTGATTCCCAACCTCTGATTCCACACCTCTGATTCCCCATATCTGATTCCCCGACTCTATTTCCCCATATCTGATTCCCCGCCTCTGATTCCCCAACTCTGATTCCCCGCCTCTGATTCCCCAGCTCTGATTCCCCGCCTCTGATTCCCGGCGTCCGATTCCCTGCCTCTGATTCCCCGCCTCTGATTCCCCATCTCTGATTCCCCGCCTCTGATTCACCGTGTCTGATTCCCTTACTCTGATTCCCCGCCTCTGATTCCCCCCCTCTGATTCCCTGCCACTGATTCCCTGCCCCTGATTCCCCACTTCTGATTCCCCATATCTGATTCCCCACCTGTATCCCCGCCTCTGATTCCCCGCCTCTGATTCCCCATATCTGATTCCCTGCCTCTGATTCCCCAACTCTGATTCCCCGCCTCTGATTCCCCATATCTTATTCCCCGCCTCTGTTTCCCCCCCTCTGATTCCCAGCCTCTGATTCCCCATATCTGATTCCCCGCCTTTGATTCCCCATATCAGATTCCCCGCCTCATTTTCCCCATATCTGCTTCGCCGCCTCTGATTCACAACTCTGATTCCCCTCCTCTGATTCCCCAGCTCTGATTTCCCGCCTCTGAATTGCGGCATCCGATTCCCCGCCTCTGATTCCCCGCGTCTGATTCCCTGCCACTGATTCCCTGCCCCGGATTCCCCACCTCTGATTCCCCATATCTGATTCCCCGGCTCTGATTGCCCACCTCTATTCCCCGCCTCTGTTTCCCCATATCTGATTCCCCGGCTCTGATTGCCCACCTCTATTCCCCGCCTCTGATTCGCCAGCTCTGATTCGCCTCCTCTGATTCCCCACATCTGATTCCCTGCCTCTGATTCCGCGCCTCTGATTCCCCATCTCTGATTCACCGCCTTTGATTCGCCACCTCTGATTCCCCATATCTGATTCACCACCTCTGTTTCCCCGCCTCTGATTCCCCGCCTCTGATTCTCCATATCTCATTCCCCGCCTCTGAATCCCCATCTCTGATTCCCGGACACTGATTCCCCACCTCTGATTCCCGGCCTCTTATTCCCAGCATCTGATTCCCGGTCTCTGATTCCCGGCCTATGATTCCCCGCTTCTGATTCTGATTCCGTGCCTCTGATTCCCCATCTCTGATTCCGCACATCTGATTCCCTGCCTCTGATTCCCCACCTCTGATTCCACATATCTGATTCCCCGCCTCTGTTTCCCCGCCTCTGATTCCCCGCCTCTGTTTCCCCATATCTAATTCCCCACCTCTGATGCCCCAACTCTGATTCCCCGCCTCTGATTCCCCAGCTCTGATTCCCCACCTCTGATTCTCCGCATCCGATTCCCCATGTCTGATTCCCCGCCTCTGTTTCCCCGCCTCTGATTCCCCGCTTCTGTTTTCCCATATCTGATTCCCCGCCTCTGATTCCCCAGCTCTGATTCCCTGCCTCTGATTCCCCGCGTTCTATTCCCTGCCTCTGATTCCCCGCCTGTGATTCCCCATCTCTGATTCACCACCTCTGATTCCCCACCTCTTATTCCCCATATCTAATTCCCCGCCTCTGTTTGCCCGCCTCTGATTCCCCGCCTCTGTTTCCCCATATCTGATTCCCTGCCTCTGAATCCCCAACTCTGATTCCCTGCCTCTGATTCACCAGCTCTGATTCCCCGCCTTTGATTCCCCCCGTCTGATTCCCAGCCTCTGAATCCCCGTGTCTGATTTCCTGCCTCTGATTCCCCGCCTCTTATTCCCCATCTCTGATTCACCGCCTCTGATTCCCCACCTCTGATTCCCCGCGTCTGATTCCCTGCCTCTGATTCCCCGCCTCTGATTCCCCAGCTCTGATTCCCCGCCTCTGATTCCCCAGCTCTGATTCCCCGCCTCTGATTCCCCGCATCTGATTCCCTGCCTCTGATTCCCCGCCTCTGATTCCCCATCTCTGATTCCCCAGCTCTGATTCCCCGTGTCTGGTTCCCTGCCTCTGAATCCCCGCCTCTGATTCCCCGCCTCTGATTCCCTGCCACTGATTCCCCGCCCCTGATTCCCCACCTCTGATTCCCCATATCTTATTCCCCGCCTCTGTTTCCCCCCCTCTGATTCCCAGCCTCTGATTCCCCATATCTGATTCCCCGCCTCTGATTCCCCATATCTGATTCCCCGCCTCATTTTCCCCATATCTGCTTCGCCGCCTCTGATTCCCCAACTCTGATTCCCCGCCTCTGATTCCCCAGCTCTGATTTCCCGCCTCTGATTTCCGGCATCCGATTCCCTGCCTCTGATTCCCCGCCTCTGATTCCCCATCTCTGATTCCCCGCATCTGATTCCCCGTGTCTGATTCCCTGCCTCTGATTCCCCGCCTCTGATTCCCCGCGTCTGATTCCCTGCCACTGAATCCCTGCCCCTGATTCCCCACCTCTGATTTCCCATATCTGATTCCCCGCCTCTGTTTCCCCGCCTCTGATTCCCCGCCTCTGTTTCCCCATATCTGATTCCCCGCCTCTGATTCCCCAACTCTGATTCCCCTCCACTAATTCGCCAGCTATGATTCCCCGCCTCTGATTTCCTGCATCTGATTCCCTGCCTCTGATTCCCCGCCTCTGATTCCCCTTCTCTGATTCACCACCTCTGAATCCCCACCTCTGATTCCCCATCTCTGATTCCGCACATCCGATTCCCTGCCTCTGATTCCCCGCCTCTGATTCCCCGCCTCAGATTCCCTGCCTCTGATTCGCAACCTCTAATTCCCCACCTCTGATTCCCCATATCTGATTCCCCGCCTCTGTTTCCCTGCCTCTGATTCCCGGCCTCTGTTTCCCCATATCTGATTCCCCTCCTCTGATTCCCCAACTCTGATTCCCCGCCTCTGATTCCCCAGCTCTGATTCCCCGCCTTTTATTCCCGGCCTCTGATTCCCTGCCACTGATTCCCCGCCCCTGATTCCCCACCTCTGATTCCCCATATCTGATTCCCCGCCTCTGTTTCCCCAGCTCTGATTCCCCACCTCTGATTCCCCAGCTCTGATTCCCTGCCACTGATTCCCCGCACCTGATTCCCCACCTCTGATTCCCCATATCTGATTCCCCGCCTCTGTTTCCCCAGCTCTGATTCCCTGCCTCTGATTCCCTGCCCTGATTCCCCATCTCTGTTTCACCGCCTTTGATTCGCAACCTCTGATTCACCATATCTGATTCCCCGCCTCTGTTTCCCCGCCTCTGATTCCCTGCCTCTGATTCCCAACCTCTGATTCCACACCTCTGATTCCCCATATCTGATTCCCCGACTCTATTTCCCCATATCTGATTCCCCGCCTCTGATTCCCCAACTCTGATTCCCCGCCTCTGATTCCCCAGCTCTGATTCCCCGCCTCTGATTCCCGGCGTCCGATTCCCTGCCTCTGATTCCCCGCCTCTGATTCCCCATCTCTGATTCCCCGCCTCTGATTCACCGTGTCTGATTCCCTTACTCTGATTCCCCGCCTCTGATTCCCCCCCTCTGATTCCCTGCCACTGATTCCCTGCCCCTGATTCCCCACTTCTGATTCCCCATATCTGATTCCCCACCTGTATCCCCGCCTCTGATTCCCCGCCTCTGATTCCCCATATCTGATTCCCTGCCTCTGATTCCCCAACTCTGATTCCCCGCCTCTGATTCCCCATATCTTATTCCCCGCCTCTGTTTCCCCCCCTCTGATTCCCAGCCTCTGATTCCCCATATCTGATTCCCCGCCTTTGATTCCCCATATCAGATTCCCCGCCTCATTTTCCCCATATCTGCTTCGCCGCCTCTGATTCACAACTCTGATTCCCCTCCTCTGATTCCCCAGCTCTGATTTCCCGCCTCTGAATTGCGGCATCCGATTCCCCGCCTCTGATTCCCCGCGTCTGATTCCCTGCCACTGATTCCCTGCCCCGGATTCCCCACCTCTGATTCCCCATATCTGATTCCCCGCCTCTGTTTCCCCGCCTCTGATTCCCCGCCTCTGTTTCCCCATATCTGATTCCCCGCCTCTGATTCCCCAACTCTGATTCTCCTCCTCTAATTCGCCAGCTATGATTCCCTGCCTTTGATTCCCTGCGTCTGATTCCCTGCCTCTGATTCCCCGCCTCTGATTCCCCTTTTCTGATTCACCACCTCTGAATCCCAACCTCTGATTCCCCATCTCTTATTCCGCACATCCGATTCCCTGCCTCTGATTCCCCGCCTCTGATTCCCCGCCTCTGATTCCCTGCCTCTGATTCGCAACCTCTAATTCCCCACCTCTGATTCCCCATATCTGATTCCCCGCCTCTGTTTCCCTGCCTCTGATTCCCGGCCTCTGTTTCCCCATATCTGATTCCCCTCCTCTGATTCCCCAACTCTGATTCCCCGCCTCTGATTCCCCAGCTCTGATTCCCCGCCTTTTATTCCCGGCATCTGATTCCCTGCCACTGATTCCCCGCCCCTGATTTCCCACCTCTGATTCCCCATATCTGATTCCCTGCCTCTGTTTCCCCAGCTCTGATTCCCCACCTCTGATTCCCCAGCTCTGATTCCCTGCCACTGATTCCCCGCCCCTGATTCCCCACCTCTGATTCCCCATATCTGATTCCCCCCTTCTGTTTCCCCAGCTCTGATTCCCTGCCTCTGATTCCCTGCCCTGATTCCCCATCTCTGTTTCACCGCCTTTGATTCGACACCTCTGATTCCCCATATCTGATTCCCCGCCTCTGTTTCCCCGCCTCTGATTCCCTGCCTCTGATTCCCAACCTCTGATTCCACACCTCTGATTCCCCATATCTGATTCCCCGCCTCTATTTCCCCATATCTGATTCCCCAACTCTGATTCCCTGCCTCTGATTCCCCAGCTCTGATTCCCCGCCTCTGATTCCTGACGTCCGATTCCCTGCCTCTGATTCCCCGCCTCTGATTCCCCATCTCTGATTCCCCGCCTCTGATTCCCCGTGTCTGATTCCCTGCCTCTGATTCCCCGCCTCTGATTCCCCGCCTCTGATTCCCTGCCACTGATTCCCTGCCCCTGATTCCCCACTTCTGATTCCCCGCCTCTGTTTCCCCACATCTGATTCCCCGCCTCTGATTCCCCATATCTGATTCCCTGCCTCTGATTCCCCAACTCTGATTCCCCGCCTCTGATTCCCCAGCTCTGAATCCCCGCCTCTGATTCCCCGCCTCTGATTCTCCATATCTCATTCCCCGCCTCTGAATCCCCATCTCTGATTCCCGGACTCTGATTCCCCACCTCTGATTCCCGGCATCTTATTCCCAGCATTTGATTCCGGCCCCTGATTCCCGGCCTTTGATTCCCCGCTTCTGATTCTGATTCCCTGCCTCTGATTCCCCATCTCTGATTCCGCACATCTGATTCCCTGCCTCTGATTCCCCACCTCTGATTCCCCATATCTGATTCCCCGCCTCTGTTTCCCCGCCTCTGATTCCCCGCCTCTGTTTCCCCATATCTAATTCCCCACCTCTGATGCCCCAACTCTGATTCCCCGCCTCTGATTCCCCAGCTCTGATTCCCCGCCTCTGATTCCCCGCATCTGATTCCCCATGTCTGATTCCCCGCCTCTGTTTCCCCGCCTCTGATTCCCCGCCTCTGTTTCCCCATATCTGATTCCCCGCCTCTGTTTCCCCCCCTCTGATTCCCAGCCTCTGATTCCCCATATCTGATTCCCCGCCTCTGATTCCCCATCTCTGATTCCCCGCCTCATTTTCCCCATATCTGCTTCGCCGCCTCTGATTCCCCAACTCTGATTCCCCGCCTCTGATTCCCCAGCTCTGATTTCCCGCCTCTGATTTCCGGCATCCGATTCCCTGCCTCTGATTCCCCTCCTCTGATTCCCCAACTCTGATTCCCCACCTCTGATTCCCCAGCTCTGATTCCCCGCCTTTTATTCCCGGCCTCTGATTCCCTGCCACTGATTCCCCGCCCCTGATTCCCCACCTCTGATTCCCCATATCTGATTCCCCGCCTCTGTTTCCCCAGCTCTGATTCCCCACCTCGGATTCCCCAGCTCTGATTCCCTGCCACTGATTCCCCGCCCCTGATTCCCCACCTCTGATTCCCCATATCTGATTCCCCGCCTCTGTTTCCCCAGCTCTGATTCCCTGCCTCTGATTCCCCATATCTGATTCCCCGCCTCTGATTCCCCAACTCTGATTCCCTGCCTCTGATTCCCCAGCTCTGATTCCCCGCCTCTGATTCCCGACGTCCGATTCCCTGCCTCTGATTCCCCGCCTCTGATTCCCCATCTCTGATTCCCCGCCTCTGATTCCCCGTGTCTGATTCCCTGCCTCTGATTCCCCGCCTCTGATTCCCCGCCTCTGATTCCCTGCCACTGATTCCCTGCCCCTGATTCCCCACTTCTGATTCCCCATATCTGATTCCCCGCCTCTGTTTCCCCATCTCTGATTGCCCGCCTCTGATTCCCCATATCTGATTCCCTGCCTCTGATTCCCCAACTCTGATTCCCCGCCTCTGATTCCCCAGCTCTGAATCCCCGCCTCTGATTCCCCGCCTCTGATTCTCCATATCTCATTCCCCGCCTCTGAATCCCCATCTCTGATTCCCGGACTCTGATTCCCCACCTCTGATTCCCGGCCTCTTATTCCCAGCATTTGATTCCGGCCTCTGATTCCCGGCCTTTGATTCCCCGCTTCTGATTCTGATTCCCTGCCTCTGATTCCCCATCTCTGATTCCGCACATCTGATTCCCTGCCTCTGATTCCCCACCTCTGATTCCCCATATCTGATTCCCCGCCTCTGTTTCCCCGCCTCTGATTCCCCGCCTCTGTTTCCCCATATCTAATTCCCCACCTCTGATGCCCCAACTCTGATTCCCCGCCTCTGATTCCCCAGCTCTGATTCCCCGCCTCTGATTCCCCGCATCTGATTCCCCATGTCTGATTCCCCGCCTCTGTTTCCCCGCCTCTGATTCCCCGCCTCTGTTTCCCCATATCTGATTCCCCGCCTCTGTTTCCCCCCCTCTGATTCCCAGCCTCTGATTCCCCGCCTCTGATTCCCCGCCTCTGATTTCCCATCTCTGATTCCCCGCCTCATTTTCCCCATATCTGCTTCGCCGCCTCTGATTCCCCAACTCTGATTCCCCGCCTCTGATTCCCCAGCTCTGATTTCCCGCCTCTGATTTCCGGCATCCGATTCCCTGCCTCTGATTCCCCGCCTCTGATTCCCCATCCCTGATTCCCCGCCTCTGATTCCCCGTGTCTGATTCCCTGCCTCTGATTCCCCGCCTCTGATTCCCCGCGTCTGATTCCCTGCCACTGATTCCCTGCCCCTGATTCCCCACCTCTGATTCCCCATATCTGATTCCCCGCCTCTGTTTCACCGCCTCTGATTCCCAGCCTCTCTTTCCCCATATCTGATTCCCCGCCTCTGATTCCCCAACTCTGATTCCCCTCCTCTAATTCGCCAGCTATGATTCCCCGCCTCTGATTCCCTGCATCTGATTCCCTGCCTCTGATTCCCCGCCTCTGATTCCCCTTCTCTGATTCACCACCTCTGAATCCCCACCTCTGATTCCCCATCTCTGATTCCGCACATCCGATTCCCTGCCTCTGATTCACCGCCTCTGATTCCCCGCCTCTGATTCCCTGCCTCTGATTCGCAACCTCTAATTCCCCACCTCTGATTCCCCAAATCTGATTCCCCGCCTCTGTTTCCCTGCCTCTGATTCCCGGCCTCTGTTTCCCCATATCTGATTCCCCTCCTCTGATTCCCCAACTCTGATTCCCCGCCTCTGATTCCCCAGCTCTGATTCCCCGCCTTTTATTCCCGGCCTCTGATTCCCTGCCACTGATTCCCCGCCCCTGATTCCCCACCTCTGTTTCCCCATATCTGATTCCCCGCCTCTGTTTCCCCAGCTCTGATTCCCCACCTTGGATTCCCCAGCTCTGATTCCCTGCCACTGATTCCCCGCCCCTGATTCCCCACCTCTGATTCCCCATATCTGATTCCCCGCCTCTGTTTCCCCAGCTCTGATTCCCTGCCTCTGATTCCCTGCCCTGATTCCCCATCTCTGTTTCACCGCCTTTGATTCGCCACCTCTGATTCCCCATATCTGATTCCCCGCCTCTGTTTCCCCGCCTCTGATTCCCTGCCTCTGATTCCCAACCTCTGATTCCACACCTCTGATTCCCCATATCTGATTCCCCGCCTCTATTTCCCCATATCTCATTCCCCGCCTCTGATTCCCCAACTCTGATTCCCCGCCTCTGATTCCCCAGCTCTGATTCCCCGCCTCTGATTCCCGGCGTCCGATTCCCTGCCTCTGATTCCCAGCCTCTGATTCCCCATCTCTGATTCCCCGCCTCTGATTCCCCGTGTCTGATTCCCTGCCTCTGATTCCCCGCCTCTGATTCCCCGCCTCTGATTCCCTGCCACTGATTCCCTGCCCCTGATTCCCCACTTCGGATTCCCCATATCTGATTTCCCGCCTGTTTCCCCGCCTCTGATTCCCCGCCTCTGATTTCCCATATCTGATTCCCTGCCTCTGATTCCCCAACTGTGAATCCCCGCCTCTGATTCCCCAGCTCTTAATCCCCGCCTCTGATTCCCCGCGTCTGATTCCCTGCCTCTGATTCCCCGCCTTGATTCCCCATCTCTGATTCACAACCTTTGATTCCCCACCTCTGATTCCCCATATCTGATTCCCCGCATCTGTTTCCCCGCCTCTGATTCCCCGCCTCTGATTCCCCATATCTGATTCCCCGGCTCTGATTGCCCACCTCTGATTCCCCGCCTCTGATTCGCCAGCTCTGATTCCCCGCCTCTGATTCCCCGCATCTGATTCCCTGCCTCTGATTCCCCGCCTCTGATTCCCCATCTCTGATTCACCGCCTTTAATTCGCCACCTCTGATTCCCCATATCTGATTCCCCACCTCTGTTTCGCCGCCTCTGATTCCCTGCCACTGATTCCCAGCCCCTGACTCCCCACCTCTGATTCCCCATATCTTATTCCCCGCCTCTGTTCCCCCCCCCCTCTGATTCCCAGCCTCTGATTCCCCATATCTGATTCCCCGCCCCTGATTCCCCATATCTGATTCCCCGCCTTATTTTCCCCATATCTGCTTCGCCGCCTCTGATTCCCCAACTCTGATTCCCCTCCTCTGATTCCCCAGCTCTGATTTCCCGCCTCTGATTTCCGGCATCCGATTCCCTGCCTCTGATTCCCCGCCTCTGATTCCCCATCTCTGATTCCCCGCCTCTGATTCCCCGTGTCTGATTCCCTGCCTCTGATTCCCCGCCTCTGATTCCCCGCGTCTGATTCCCTGCCACTGATTCCCTGCCCCTGATTCCCCACCTCTGATTTCCCATATCTGATTCCCCACCTCTGTTTCCCCGCCTCTGATTCCCCGCCTCTGTTTCCCCACCTCTGATTCCCCGCCTCTGATTCCCCAACTCTGATTCCCCTCCTCTAATTCGCCAGCTATGATTCCCCGCCTCTGATTCCCTGCCTCTGATTCCCCGCCTCTGATTCCCCGCCTCTGATTCCCTGCCTCTGATTCGCAACCTCTAATTCCCCACCTCTGATTCCCCATATCTGATTCCCCGCCTCTGTTTCCCTGCCTCTGATTCCCGGCCTCTGTTTCCCCATATCTGATTCCACTCCTCTGATTCCCCAACTCTGATTCCCCGCCTCTGATTCCCCAGCTCTGATTCCCCGCCTTTTATTCCCGGCCTCTGATTCCCTGCCACTGATTCCCCGCCCCTGATTCCCCACCTCTGATTCCCCATATCTGATTCTCCGCCTCTGTTTCCCCAGCTCTGATTCCCCACCTCTGATTACCCAGCTCTGATTCCCTGCCACTGATTCCCCGCCCCTGATTCCCCACCTCTGATTCCCCATATCTGATTCCCCGCCTCTGTTTCCCCGCCTCTGATTCCCTGCCTCTGATTCCCAACCTCTGATTCCCCATATCTGATTCCCCGCCTCTATTTCCCCATATCTGATTCCCCGCCTCTGAATCCCCAACTCTGATTCCCCGCCTCTGATTCCCCAGCTCTGATTCCCCGCCTCTGATTCCCGGCGTCCGATTCCCTGCCTCTGATTCCCCGCCTCTGATTCCCCATCTATGATTCCCCGCCTCTGATTCCCCGTGTCTGATTCCCTGCCTCTGATTCCCCGCCTCTGATTCCCCGCCTCTGATTCCCTGCCACTGATTCCCTGCCCCTGATTCCCCACTTCTGATTCCCCATATCTGATTCCCCGCCTCTGTTTCCCCGCTTCTGATTCCCCGCCTCTGATTCCACATATCTGAATCCCTGCCTCTGATTCCCCAACTCTGATTCCCCGCCTCTGATTCCCCAGCTCTGAATCCCCGCCTCTGATTCCTCGGCTCTGATTCTCCATATCTCATTCCCCGCCTCTGAATCCCCATCTCTGATTCCCGGACTCTGATTCCCCACCTCTGATTCCCGGCCTCTTATTCCCAGCATTTGATTCCCGGCCTCTGATTCCCGGCCTTTGATTCCTCGCTTCTGATTCTGATTCCCTGCCTCTGATTCCCCATCTCTGATTCCGCACATCTGATTCCCTGCCTCTGATTCCCCACCTCTGATTCCCCATATCTGATTCCCCACCTCTGTTTCCCCGCCTCTGATTCCCCGCCTCTGTTTCCCCATATCTAATTCCCCACCTCTGATGCCACAACTCTGATTCCCCGCCTCTGATTCCCCAGCTCTGATTCCCCGCCTCTGATTCCCCGCATCTGATTCCCCATGTCTGATTCCCCGCCTCTGTTTCCCCGCCTCTGATTCCCCGCCTCTGTTTCCCCATATCTGATTCCCCGCCTCTGATTCCCCAGCTCTGATTCCCTGCCTCTGATTCCCCGCGTTCTATTCCCTGCCTTTGATTCCCCATCTCTGATTCACCACCTCTGATTCCCCACCTCTGATTCCCCATATCTAATTCCCCGCCTCTGTTTGCCCGCCTCTGATTCCCCGCCTCTGTTTCCCCATATCTGATTCCCCGCCTCTGAATCCCCAACTCTGATTCCCTGCCTCTGATTCACCAGCTTTGATTCCCCGCCTTTGATTCCACCCGTCTGATTCCCAGCCTCTGAATCCCCGTGTCTGATTTCCTGCCTCTGATTCCCAGCCTCTGATTCCCCATCTCTGATTCACCGCCTCTGATTCCCCACCTCTGATTCCCCATTTCTGATTCCGCACATCCGATTCCCTGCCTCTGATTCCCCGACTCTGATTCCCCACCTCTGATTCCCCAGCTCTTATTCCCCGCCTCTGATTCCCCGCGTCTGATTCCCTGCCTCTGATTCCCCGCCTCTGATTCCCCATCTCTGATTCCCCACCTCTGATTCCCCGTGTCTAATTCCCAACCTCTGATTCCCCGCCTCTGATTCCCCGCCTCTGATTCCCTGCCACTGATTCCCCGCCCCTGATTCCCAGCCTCTGATTCCCCATATCTGATTCCCTGCCTCTGATTCCCCATATCTGATTCCCCGCCTCTATTTCCCCATATCTGCTTCGCCGCCTCTGATTCCCCAACTCTGATTCCCCGCCTCTGATTCCCCAGCTCTGATTTCCCGCCTCTGATTCCCGGAATCCGATTTCCTGCCTCTGATTCCCCGCCTCTGATTCCCCATCTCTGATTCCCCGCCTCTGATTCCCCGTGTCTGATTCCCTGCCTCTGATTCCCCGCCTCTGATTCCCCGCATCTGATTCCCTGCCACTTATTCCCTGCCTCTGATTCCCAACCTCTGATTCCCCATATCTGATTCCCCGCCTCTGTTTTCCCGCCTCTGATTCCCTGCCTCTTATTCCCCATATCTGATTCCCCGCCTCTGATTCCCCAACTCTGATTCCACCGCCTCTGATTCCACAGCTCTGAATCCCCGCCTCTGATTCCCCGCGTCTGATTCCCTGCCTCTGATTCCCCGCCTCTGATTCCCCATCTGTGATTCACAATCTCTGATGCCCCACCTCTGATTCCCCATATCTGATTCCCCGCCTCTGTTTCCCCGCCTCTGATTCCCAGCCTCTGATTCCCCATATCTGATGCCCCGCCTCTGATTGCCCACCTCTGATTCCCCGCGTCTGATTCCCTGCCTCTGATTCACCGCCTCTGATTCCCCATCTCTGATTCACTACCTCTGATTCCCGGCCTCTGATTCCCCATCTCTGATTCCGCACATCCGATTCCCTGCCTATGATTCCCCACCTCTGATTCCCCGCCTCTGATTCCCCATATCTGATTCCCTGCCTCTGTTTCCCCGCCTCTGGTTCCCCATATGTGATTCCCCACCTCTGTTTCCCCGCCTCTGATTCCCCGCCTATGTTTCCCCATCTCTGATTCACCGCCTGTGATTCGCCACCTCTGATTCCCCATATCTGATTCCCCACCTCTGTTTCCCCGCCTCTGATTCCCCGCCTCTGATTCTCCATATCTCATTCCCCGCCTCTGAATCCCCATCTCTGATTCCCGGACTCAGATTCCCCACCTCTGATTCCCGGCCTCTTATTCCCAGCATCTGATTCCCCATCTCTGATTCCGCACATCTGATTCCCTGCCTCTGATTCCCCACCTCTGATTCCCCATATCTGATTCCCCGCCTCTGTTTCCCTGCCTCTGATTCCCCGCCTCTGTTTCCCCATATCTAATTCCCCACCTCTGATGCCCCAACTCTGATTCCCCGCCTCTGATTCCCCAGCTCTGATTCCCCACCTCTGATTCCCCGCATCCGATTCCCCATATCTGATTCCCCGCCTCTGATTCCCCAGCTCTGATTCCCTGCCTTTGATTCCCCGCGTTCTATTCCCCGCCTCTGTTTGCCCGCCTCTGATTCCCCGCCTCTGTTTCCCCATATCTGATTCCCCGCATCTGAATCACCAACTCTGATTCCCTGCCTCTGATTCACCGCCTCTGATTCCCCATCTCTGATTCACCGCCTCTGATTCCCCACCTCTGATTCCCCATCTCTGATTCCGCACATCCGATTCCCTTCCTCTTATTCCCCGACTCTGATTGCCCACCTCTGATTCCCCAGCTCTGATTCCCCGCCTCTGATTCCCCGCGTCTGATTCCCTGCCTCTGATTCCCCGCCTCTGATTCCCATCTCTGATTCCCCACCTCTGATTCCCCCTGTCTGATTCCCTGCCTCTGAATACCCGCCTCTGATTCCCCGCCTCTGATTCCCTGCCACTGATTACCCGCTCCTGATTCCCCACCTCTGATTCTGCATATCTTATTCCCCGCCTCTGTTTCCCCCCTCTGATTCCCAGCCTCTGATTCCCCATATCTGATTTCACGCCTCTGATTCCCCATATCTGATTCCCCGCATCTATTTCCCCATATCTGCTTCGCCGCCTCTGATTCCCCAACTCTGATTCCCCGCCTCTGATTCCCCAGCTCTGATTTCCCGCCTCTGATTTCCGGCATCCGATTCCCTGCCTCTGATTCCCCGCCTCTTATTCCCCATCTCTGATACCCCGCCTCTGATTCCCCGTGTCTGATTCCCTGCCTCTGATTCCCCGCCTCTGATTCCCCGCGTCTGATTCCCTGCCACTGATTCCCTGCCCCTGATTCCCCACCTCTGATTCCCCATATCTGATTCCCCGCCTCTGTTTCCCCGCCTCTGATTCCCCGCCTCTGTTTCCCCATATCTGATTCCCCGCCTCTGATTCCCCAACTCTGATTCCCCTCCTCTAATTCGCCAGCTATGATTCCCCGCCTCTGATTCCCTGCATCTGATTCCCTGCCTCTGATTCCCAGCCTCTGATTCCCCTTCTCTGATTCACCACCTCTGAATCCCCACCTCTGATTCCCCATCTCTGATTCCGCACATACGATTCCCTGCCTCTGATTCCCCGCCTCTGATTCCCCGCCTCTGATTCGCAACCTCTATTTCCCCACCTCTGATTCCCCATATCTGAATCCCGGCCTCTGTTTCCCCATATCTGATTCCCTTCCTCTGATTCCCCAACTCTGATACCCCGCCTCTGATTCCCCAGCTCTGATTCCCCGCCTTTTATTCCCGGCCTCTGATTCCCTGCCACTGATTCCCCGACCTTGATTCCCCACCTCTGATTCCCCATATCTGATTCCCCGCCTCTGTTTCCCCAGCTCTGATTCCCCACCTCTGATTCCCCAGCTCTGATTCCCTGCCACTGATTCCCCACCCATGATTCCCCACCTCTGATTCCCCATATCTGATTCCCCGCCTCTGTTTCGCCAGCTCTGATTCCCTGCCTCTGATTCCCTGCCCTGATTCCCCATCTCTGTTTCACCGCCTTTGATTCGCCACCTCTGATTCCCCATATCTGATTCCCCGCCTCTGTTTCCCCGCCTCTGATTCCCTGCCTCTGATTCCCAACCTCTGATTCCACACCTCTGATTCCCCATATCTGATTCCCCGCCTCTATTTCCCCATATCTGATTCCCCGCCTCTGATTCCCCATATCTGATTCCCCGCCTCTGATTCCCCATATCTGATTCCCCGCCTTATTTTCCCCATATCTGCTTCGCCGCCTCTGATTCCCCAACTCTGATTCCCCTCATCTGATTCCCCAGCTCTGATTTCCCGCCTCTGATTTCCGGCATCCGATTCCCTGCCTCTGATTCCCCGCCTCTGATTCCCCATCTCTGATTCCCCGCCTCTGATTCCCCGTGTCTGATTCCCTGCCTCTGATTCCCCGCCTCTGATTCCCCGCGTCTGATTCCCTGCCACTGATTCCCTGCCCCTGATTCCCCACCTCTGATTCCCCATATCTGATTCCCCGCCTCTGTTTCCCCGCATCTGATTCCCCGCCTCTGTTTCCCCATATCTGATTCCCCGCCTCTGATTCCCCAACTCTGATTCCCCTCCTCTAATTCGCCAGCTATGATTCCCCGCCTCTGATTCCCTGCGTCTGTTTCCCTGCCTCTGATTCCCTGCCTCTGATTCCCCTTCTCTGATTCACCACCTCTGAATCCCCACCTCTGATTCCCCATCTCTGATTCCGCACATCCGATTCCCTGCCTCTGATTCCCCGCCTCTGATTCCCCGCCTCTGATTCCCTGCCTCTGATTCGCAACCTCTAATTCCACACCTCTGATTCCCCATATCTGATTCCCCGCCTCTGTTTCCCTGCCTATGATTCCCGGCCTCTGTTTCCCCATATCTGATTCCCCTCCTCTGATTCCCCAACTCTGATTCCCCACCTCTGATTCCCCAGCTCTGATTCCCCGCCTTTTATTCCCGGCCTCTGATTCCCTGCCACTGATTCCCCGCCCCTGATTCCCCACCTCTGATTCCCCATATCTGATTCTCCGCCTCTGTTTCCCCAGCTCTGATACCCCACCTCTGATTCCCCAGCTCTGATTCCCTGCCACTGATTCCCCGCCCCTGATTCCCCACCTCTGATTCCCCATATCTGATTCCCCGCCTCTGTTTCCCCAGCTCTGATTCCCTGCCTCTGATTCCCTGCCCTGATTCCCCATCTCTGTTTCACCGCCTATGATTCGCCACCTCTGATTCCCCATATCTGATTCCCCGCCTCTGCTTCCCCGCCTCTGATTCCCTGCCTCTGATTCCCAACCTCTGATTCCCCATATCTGATTCCCCGCCTCTATTTCCCCATATCTGATTCCCCGCCTCTGATTCCCCAACTCTGATTCCCCGCCTCTGATTCCCCAGCTCTGATTCCCCGCCTCTGATTCCCGGCGTCCGATTCCCTGCCTCTGATTCCCCGCCTCTGATTCCCCATCTATGATTCCCCGCCTCTGATTCCCCGTGTCTGATTCCCTGCCTCTGATTCCCCGCCTCTGATTCCCCGCCTCTGATTCCGTGCCACTGATTCCCTGCCCCTGATTCCCCACCTCTGATTCCCCATATCTGATTCACCGCCTCTGTTTCCCCGCCTCTGATTCCCCGCCTCTGATTCCCCATATCTGAATCGCTGCTTCTGATTCCCCAACTCTGATTCCCCGCCTCTGATTCCCCAGCTCTGAATCCCCGCCTCTGATTCCCCGCCTCTGATTCTCCATATCTCATTCCCCGCCTCTGAATCCCCATCTCAGATTCCCGGACTCTGATTCCCCACCTCTGATTCCCGGCCTCTTATTCCCAGCATTTGATTTCCGGCCTCTGATTCCCGGCCTTTGATTCCCCGCTTCTGATTCTGATTCCCTGCCTCTGATTCCCCATCTCTGATTCCGCACATCTGATTCCCTGCCTCTGATTCCCCACCTCTGATTCCCCATATCTGATTCCCCGCCTCTGTTTCCCCGCCTCTGATTCCCCGCCTCTGTTTCCCCATATCTAATTCCCCACCTCTGATGCCCCAACTCTGATTCCCCGCCTCTGATTCCCCAGCTCTGATTCCCCGCCTCTGATTCCCCGCATCTGATTCCCCATGTCTGATTCCCCGCCTCTGTTTCCCCGCCTCTGATTCCCCGCCTCTGTTTTCCCATATCTGATTCCCCGCCTCTGATTCCCCAGCTCTGATTCCCTGCCTCTGATTCCCCGCATTCTATTCCCTGCCTCTGATTCCCCATCTCTGATTCACCACCTCTGATTCCCCACCTCTGATTCCCCATATCTAATTCCCCGCCTCTGTTTGCCCGCCTCTGATTCCCCGCCTCTGTTTCCCCATATCTGATTCCCCGCCTCTGAATCCCCAACTCTGATTCCCTGCCTCTGATTCACCAGCTCTGATTCCCCGCCTTTGATTCCCCCCGTCTGATTCCCAGCCTCTGAATCCCCGTGTCTGATTTCCTGCCTCTGATTCCCCGCCTCTGATTCCCCATCTCTGATTCACCGCTTCTGATTCCCCACCTCTGATTCCCCATTTCTGATTCCGCACATCCGATTCCCTGCCTCTGATTCCCCGACTCTGATTCCACACCTCTGATTCCCCAGCTCTGATTCCCCGCCTCTGATTCCCCGCGTCTGATTCCCTGCCTCTGATTCCCCGCCTCTGATTCCCCATCTCTGATTCCCCACCTCTGATTCCCCGTGTCTGATTCCCTGCCTCTGATTCCCCGCCTCTGATTCCCATCCTCTGATTCCCTGCCACTGATTCCCCGCCCCTGATTCCCCGCCTCTGATTCCCCGCCTCTGATTCCCTGCCACTGATTCCCCGCCCCTGATTCCCAGCCTCTGATTCCCCATATCTGATTCCCTGCCTCTGATGCCCAATATCTGATTCCCCGCCTCTATTTCCCCATATCTGCTTCGCCGCCTCTGATTCCCCAACTCTGATTCCCCGCCTCTGATTCCCCAGCTCTGATTTCCCGCCTCTGATTCCCGGCATCCGATTCCCTGCCTCTGATTCCCCGCCTCTGATTCCCCATCACTGATTCCCCGCCTCTGATTCCCCGTGTCTGATTCCCTGCCTCTGATTCCCCGCCTCTGATTCCCCGCATCTGATTCCCTGCCACTGATTCCCTGCCCCTGATTCCCCACCTCTGATTCCCCATATCTGATTCCCCTCCTCTGTTTTCCCGCCTCTGATTCCCTGCCTCTTATTCCCCATATCTGATTCCCCGCCTCTGATTCCCCAACTCTGATTCCCCGCCTCTGATTCCCCAGCTCTGAATCCCCGCCTCTGATTCCCCGCGTCTGATTCCCTGCCTCTGATTCCCCGCCTCTGATTCCCCATCTGTGATTCACAATCTCTGATGCCCCACCTCTGATTCCCCATATCTGATTCCCAGCCTCTGTTTCCCCGCCTCTGATTCCCAGCCTCTGATTCCCCATATCTGATTCCCCGCCTCTGATTGCCCACCTCTGATTCCCCGTGTCTGATTCCCTGCCTCTGATTCACCGCCTCTGATTCCCCATCTCTGATTCACTACCTTTGATTCCCGGCCTCTGATTCCCCATCTCTGATTCCGCACATCCGATTCCCTGCCTATGATTCCCCACCTCTGATTCCCCGCCTCTGATTCCCCATATCTGATTCCCTGCCTCTGTTTCCCCGCCTCTGATTCCCCATATGTGATTCCCCACCTCTGTTTCCCCGCCTCTGATTCCCCGCCTCTGTTTTCCCATCTCTGATTCACCGCCAATGATTCGCCACCTCTGATTCCCCATATCTGATTCCCCACCTCTGTTTCCCTGCCCCTGATTCCCCAACACTGATTCCCCGCCTCTGATTCCCCAGCTCTGAATCCACGCCTCTGATTCCCCGCATCTGATTCCCTGCCTCTGATTCCCCGCCTTGATTCCCTATCTCTGATTCACAACCTCTGATTCCCCACCTCTTATTCCCCATATCTGATTCCCCGCCTCTGTTTCCCCATATCTGATTCCCCGGCTCTGATTGCCCACCTCTATTCCCCGCCTCTGATTCGCCAGCTCTGATTCGCCTCCTCTGATTCCCCGCATCTGATTCCCTGCCTCTGATTCCGCGCCTCTGATTCCCCATCTCTGATTCACCGCCTTTGATTCGCCACCTCTGATTCCCCATATCTGATTCACCACCTCTGTTTCCCCGCCTCTGATTCCCCGCCTCTGATTCTCCATATCTCATTCCCCGCCCCTGAATCCCCATCTCTGATTCCCGGACACTGATTCCCCACCTCTGATTCCCGGCCTCTTATTCCCAGCATCTGATTCCCGGTCTCTGATTCCCGGCCTCTGATTCCCCGCTTCTGATTCTGATTCCGTGCCTCTGATTCCCCATCTCTGATTCCGCACATCTGATTCCCTGCCTCTGATTCCCCACCTCTGATTCCCCATATCTGATTCCCCGCCTCTGTTTCCCCGCCTCTGATTCCCCGCCTCTGTTTCCCCATATCTAATTCCCCACCTCTGATGCCCCAACTCTGATTCCCCGCCTCTGATTCCCCAGCTCTGATTCCCCACCTCTGATTCTCCGCATCCGATTCCCCATGTCTGATTCCCCGCCTCTGTTTCCCCGCCTCTGATTCCCCGCTTCTGTTTTCCCATATCTGATTCCCCGCCTCTGATTCCCCAGCTCTGATTCCCTGCCTCTGATTCCCCGCGTTCTATTCCCTGCCTCTGATTCCCCGCCTGTGATTCCCCATCTCTGATTCACCACCTCTGATTCCCCACCTCTGATTCCCCATATCTAATTCCCCGCCTCTGTTTGCCCGCCTCTGATTCCCCGCCTCTGTTTCCCCATATCTGATTCCCTGCCTCTGAATCCCCAACTCTGATTCCCTGCCTCTGATTCACCAGCTCTGATTCCCCGCCTTTGATTCCCCATCTCTGATTCACCGCCTCTGATTCCCCACCTCTGATTCCCCGCGTCTGATTCCCTGCCTCTGATTCCCCGCCTCTGATTCCCCAGCTCTGATTCCCCGCCTCTGATTCCCCAGCTCTGATTCCCCGCCTCTGATTCCCCGCGTCTGATTCCCTGCCTCTGATTCCCCGCCTCTGATTCCCCATCTCTGATTCCCCAGCTCTGATTCCCCGTGTCTGATTCCCTGCCTCTGAATCCCCGCCTCTGATTCCCCGCCTCTGATTCCCTGCCACTCATTCCCCGCCCCTGATTCCCCACCTCTGATTCCCCATATCTTATTCCCCGCCTGTGTTTCCCCCCCTCTGATTCCCAGCCTCTGATTCCCCATATCTGATTCCCCGCCTCTGATTCCCCATATCTGATTCCCCGCCTCATTTTCCCCATATCTGCTTCGCCGCCTCTGATTCCCCAACTCTGATACCCCGCCTCTGAATCCCCAGCTCTGATTTCCCGCCTCTGATTTCCGGCATCCGATTCCCTGCCTCTGATTCCCCGCCTCTGATTCCCCATCTCTGATTCCCCGCCTCTGATTCCCCGTGTCTGATTCCCTGCCTCTGATTCCCCGCCTCTGATTCCCCGCGTCTGATTCCCTGCCACTGATTCCCTGCCCCTGATTCCCCACCTCTGATTTCCCATATCTGATTCCCCGCCTCTGTTTCCCCGCCTCTGATTCCCCGCCTCTGTTTCCCCATATCTGATTCCCCGCCTCTGATTCCCCAACTCTGATTCCCCTCCTCTAATTCGCCAGCTATGATTCCCCGCCTCTGATTTCCTGCATCTGATTCCCTGCCTCTGATTCCCCGCCTCTGATTCCCCTTCTCTGATTCACCACCTCTGAATCCCCACCTCTGATTCCCCATCTCTGATTCCGCACATCCGATTCCCTGCCTCTGATTCCCCGCCTCTGATTCCCCGCCTCTGATTCCCTGCCTCTGATTCGCAACCTCTAATTCCCCACCTCTGATTCCCCATATCTGATTCCCCGCCTCTGTTTCCCTGCCTCTGATTCCCGGCCTCTGTTTCCCCATATCTGATTCCCCTCCTCTGATTCCCCAACTCTGATTCCCCGCCTCTGATTCCCCAGCTCTGATTCCCCGCCTTTTATTCCCGGCCTCTGATTCCCTGCCACTGATTCCCCGCCCCTGATTCCCCACCTCTGATTCCCCATATCTGATTCCCCGCCTCTGTTTCCCCAGCTCTGATTCCCCACCTCTGATTCCCCAGCTCTGATTCCCTGCCACTGATTCCCCGCCCCTGATTCCCCACCTCTGATTCCCCATATCTGATTCCCCGCCTCTGTTTCCCCAGCTCTGATTCCCTGCCTCTGATTCCCTGCCCTGATTCCCCATCTCTGTTTCACCGCCTTTGATTCGCAACCTCTGATTCACCATATCTGATTCCCCGCCTCTGTTTCCCCGCCTCTGATTCCCTGCCTCTGATTCCCAACCTCTGATTCCACACCTCTGATTCCCCATATCTGATTCCCCGACTCTATTTCCCCATATCTGATTCCCCGCCTCTGATTCCCCAACTCTGATTCCCCGCCTCTGATTCCCCAGCTCTGATTCCCCGCCTCTGATTCCCGGCGTCCGATTCCCTGCCTCTGATTCCCAGCCTCTGATTCCCCATCTCAGATTCCCCGCCTCTGATTCACCGTGTCTGATTCCCTTACTCTGATTCCCCGCCTCTGATTCCCCCCCTCTGATTCCCTGCCACTGATTCCCTGCCCCTGATTCCCCACTTCTGATTCCCCATATCTGATTCCCCGCCTGTATCCCCGCCTCTGATTCCCCGCCTCTGATTCCCCATATCTGATTCCCTGCCTCTGATTCCCCAACTCTGATTCCCCGCCTCTGATTCCCCATATCTTATTCCCAGCCTCTGTTTCCCCCCCTCTGATTCCCAGCCTCTGATTCCACATATCTGATTCCCCGCCTTTGATTCCCCATATCAGATTCCCCGCCTCATTTTCCCCATATCTGCTTCGCCGCCTCTGATTCCCCAACTCTGATTCCCCTCCTCTGATTCCCCAGCTCTGATTTCCCGCCTCTGAATTGCGGCATCCGATTCCCCGCCTCTGATTCCCCGCGTCTGATTCCCTGCCACTGATTCCCTGCCCCGGATTCCCCACCTCTGATTCCCCATATCTGATTCCCCGCCTCTGTTGCCCCGCCTCTGATTCCCCGCCTCTGTTTCCCCATATCTGATTCCCCGCCTCTGATTCCCCAACTCTGATTCCCCTCCTCTAATTCGCCAGCTATGATTCCCCGCCTTTGATTCCCTGCGTCTGATTCCCTGCCTCTGATTCCCCGCCTCTGATATCCCTTTTCTGATTCACCACCTCTGAATCCCAACCTCTGATTCCCCATCTCTTATTCCGCAAATCCAATTCCCTGCCTCTGATTCCCCGCCTCTGATTCCCCGCCTCTGATTCCCTGCCTCTGATTCGCAACCTCTAACTCCCCACCTCTGATTCCCCATATCTGATTCCCCGCCTCTGTTTCCCTGCCTCTGATTCCCGGCCTCTGTTTCCCCATATCTGATTCCCCTCCTCTGATTCCCCAACTCTGATTCCCCGCCTCTGATTCCCCAGCTCTGATTCCCCGCCTTTTATTCCCGGCATCTGATTCCCTGCCACTGATTCCCCGCCCCTGATTTCCCACCTCTGATTCCCCATATCTGATTCCCTGCCTCTGTTTCCCCAGCTCTGATTCCCCACCTCTGATTCCCCAGCTCTGATTCCCTGCCACTGATTCCCCGCCCCTGATTCCCCACCTCTGATTCCCCATATCTGATTCCCCCCTTCTGTTTCCCCAGCTCTGATTCCCTGCCTCTGATTCCCTGCCCTGATTCCCCATCTCTGTTTCACCGCCTTTGATTCGCCACCTCTGATTCCCCATATCTGATTCCCCGCCTCTGTTTCCCCGCCTCTGATTCCCTGCCTCTGATTCCCAACCTCTGATTCCACACCTCTGATTCCCCATATCTGATTCCCCGCCTCTATTTCCCCATATCTGATTCGCCAACTCTGATTCCCTGCCTCTGATTCCCCAGCTCTGATTCCCCGCCTCAGATTCCCGACGTCCGATTCCCTGCCTCTGATTCCCCGCCTCTGATTCCCCATCTCTGATTCCCCGCCTCTGATTCCCCGTGTCTGATTCCCTGCCTCTGATTCCCCGCCTCTGATTCCCCGCCTCTGATTCCCTGCCACTGATTCCCTGCCCCTGATTCCCCACATCTGATTCCCCATATCTGATTCCCCGCCTCTGTTTCCCCACATCTGATTCCCCGCCTCTGATTCCCCATATCTGATTCCCTGCCTCTGATTCCCCAACTCTGATTCCCCGCCTCTGATTCCCCAGCTCTGAATCCCCGCCTCTGATTCCCCGCCTCTGATTCTCCATATCTCATTCCCCGCCTCTGAATCCCCATCTCTGATTCCCGGACTCTGATTCCCCACCTCTGATTCCCGGCCTCTTATTCCCAGCATTTGATTCCGGCCTCTGATTCCCGGCCTTTGATTCCCCGCTTCTGATTCTGATTCCCTGCCTCTGATTCCCCATCTCTGATTCCGCACATCTGATTCCCTGCCTCTGATTCCCCACCTCTGATTACCCATATCTGATTCCCCACCTCTGTTTCCCCGCCTCTGATTCCCCGCCTCTGTTTCCCCATATCTAATTCCCCACCTCTGATGCCCCAACTCTGATTCCCCGCCTCTGATTCCCCAGCTCTGATTCCCCGCCTCTGATTCCCCGCATCTGATTCCCCATGTCTGATTCCCCGCCTCTGTTTCCCCGCCTCTGATTCCCCGCCTCTGTTTCCCCATATCTGATTCCCCGCCTCTGTTTCCCCCCCTCTGATTCCCAGCCTCTGATTCCCCATATCTGATTCCCCGCCTCTGATTCCCCATCTCTGATTCCCCGCCTCATTTTCCCCATATCTGCTTCGCCGCCTCTGATTCCCCAACTCTGATTCCCCGCCTCTGATTCCCCAGCTCTGATTTCCCGCCTCTGATTTCCGGCATCCGATTCCCTGCCTCTGATTCCCCGCCTCTGATTCCCCATCTCTGATTCCCCGCCTCTGATTCCCCGTGTCTGATTCCCTGCCTCTGATTCCCCGCCTCTGATTCCCCGCGTCTGATTCCTTGCCACTGATTCCCTGCCCCTGATTCCCCACCTCTGATTCCCCATATCTGATTCCCCGCCTCTGTTTCACCGCCTCTGATTCCCCGCCTCTCTTTCCCCATATCTGATTCCCCGCCTCTGATTCCCCAACTCTGATTCCCCTCCTCTAATTCGCCAGCTATGATTCCCCGCCTCTGATTCCCCTTCTCTGATTCACCACCTCTGAATCCCCACCTCTGATTCCCCATCTCTGATTCCGCACATCCGATTCCCTGCCTCTGATTCCCCGCCTCTGATTCCCCGCCTCTGATTCCCTGCCTCTGATTCGCAACCTCTAATTCCCCACCTCTGATTCCCCAAATCTGATTCCCCGCCTCTGTTTCCCTGCCTCTGATTCCCGGCCTCTGTTTCCCCATATCTGATTCCCCTCCTCTGATTCCCCAACTCTGATTCCCCGCCTCTGATTCCCCAGCTCTGATTCCCCGCCTTTTATTCCCGGCCTCTGATTCCCTGCCACTGATTCCCCGCCCCTGATTCCCCACCTCTGATTCCCCATATCTGATTCCCCGCCTCTGTTTCCCCAGCTCTGATTCCCCACCTCGGATTCCCCAGCTCTGATTCCCTGCCACTGATTCCCCGCCCCTGATTCCCCACCTCTGATTCCCCATATCTGATTCCCCGCCTCTGTTTCCCCAGCTCTGATTCCCTGCCTCTGATTCCCCATATCTGATTCCCCGCCTCTGATTCCCCAACTCTGATTCCCTGCCTCTGATTCCCCAGCTCTGATTCCCCGCCTCTGATTCCCGACGTCCGATTCCCTGCCTCTGATTCCCCGCCTCTGATTCCCCATCTCTGATTCCCCGCCTCTGATTCCCCGTGTCTGATTCCCTGCCTCTGATTCCCCGCCTCTGATTCCCCGCCTCTGATTCCCTGCCACTGATTCCCTGCCCCTGATTCCCCACTTCTGATTCCCCATATCTGATTCCCCGCCTCTGTTTCCCCACCTCTGATTCCCCGCCTCTGATTCCCCATATCTGATTCCCTGCCTCTGATTCACCACCTCTGATTCCCCACCTCTGATTCCCCATATCTAATTCCCCGCCTCTGTTTGCCCGCCTCTGATTCCCCGCCTCTGTTTCCCCATATCTGATTCCCCGCCTCTGAATCCCCAACTCTGATTCCCTGCCTCTGATTCACCAGCTCTGATTCCCCGCCTTTGATTCCCCCCGTCTGATTCCCAGCCTCTGAATCCCCGTGTCTGATTTCCTGCCTCTGATTCCCCGCCTCTGATTCCCCATCTCTGATTCACCGCTTCTGATTCCCCACCTCTGATTCCCCATTTCTGATTCCGCACATCCGATTCCCTGCCTCTGATTCCCCGACTCTGATTCCACACCTCTGATTCCCCAGCTCTGATTCCCCGCCTCTGATTCCCCGCGTCTGATTCCCTGCCTCTGATTCCCCGCCTCTGATTCCCCATCTCTGATTCCCCACCTCTGATTCCCCGTGTCTGATTCCCTGCCTCTGATTCCCCGCCTCTGATTCCCATCCTCTGATTCCCTGCCACTGATTCCCCGCCCCTGATTCCCCGCCTCTGATTCCCCGCCTCTGATTCCCTGCCACTGATTCCCCGCCCCTGATTCCCAGCCTCTGATTCCCCATATCTGATTCCCTGCCTCTGATGCCCAATATCTGATTCCCCGCCTCTATTTCCCCATATCTGCTTCGCCGCCTCTGATTCCCCAACTCTGATTCCCCGCCTCTGATTCCCCAGCTCTGATTTCCCGCCTCTGATTCCCGGCATCCGATTCCCTGCCTCTGATTCCCCGCCTCTGATTCCCCATCACTGATTCCCCGCCTCTGATTCCCCGTGTCTGATTCCCTGCCTCTGATTCCCCGCCTCTGATTCCCCGCATCTGATTCCCTGCCACTGATTCCCTGCCCCTGATTCCCCATCTCTGATTCCCCATATCTGATTCCCCTCCTCTGTTTTCCCGCCTCTGATTCCCTGCCTCTTATTCCCCATATCTGATTCCCCGCCTCTGATTCCCCAACTCTGATTCCCCGCCTCTGATTCCCCAGCTCTGAATCCCCGCCTCTGATTCCCCGCGTCTGATTCCCTGCCTCTGATTCCCCGCCTCTGATTCCCCATCTGTGATTCACAATCTCTGATGCCCCACCTCTGATTCCCCATATCTGATTCCCAGCCTCTGTTTCCCCGCCTCTGATTCCCAGCCTCTGATTCCCCATATCTGATTCCCCGCCTCTGATTGCCCACCTCTGATTCCCCGTGTCTGATTCCCTGCCTCTGATTCACCGCCTCTGATTCCCCATCTCTGATTCACTACCTTTGATTCCCGGCCTCTGATTCCCCATCTCTGATTCCGCACATCCGATTCCCTGCCTATGATTCCCCACCTCTGATTCCCCGCCTCTGATTCCCCATATCTGATTCCCTGCCTCTGTTTCCCCGCCTCTGATTCCCCATATGTGATTCCCCACCTCTGTTTCCCCGCCTCTGATTCCCCGCCTCTGTTTTCCCATCTCTGATTCACCGCCAATGATTCGCCACCTCTGATTCCCCATATCTGATTCCCCACCTCTGTTTCCCTGCCCCTGATTCCCCAACACTGATTCCCCGCCTCTGATTCCCCAGCTCTGAATCCACGCCTCTGATTCCCCGCATCTGATTCCCTGCCTCTGATTCCCCGCCTTGATTCCCTATCTCTGATTCACAACCTCTGATTCCCCACCTCTTATTCCCCATATCTGATTCCCCGCCTCTGTTTCCCCATATCTGATTCCCCGGCTCTGATTGCCCACCTCTATTCCCCGCCTCTGATTCGCCAGCTCTGATTCGCCTCCTCTGATTCCCCGCATCTGATTCCCTGCCTCTGATTCCGCGCCTCTGATTCCCCATCTCTGATTCACCGCCTTTGATTCGCCACCTCTGATTCCCCATATCTGATTCACCACCTCTGTTTCCCCGCCTCTGATTCCCCGCCTCTGATTCTCCATATCTCATTCCCCGCCCCTGAATCCCCATCTCTGATTCCCGGACACTGATTCCCCACCTCTGATTCCCGGCCTCTTATTCCCAGCATCTGATTCCCGGTCTCTGATTCCCGGCCTCTGATTCCCCGCTTCTGATTCTGATTCCGTGCCTCTGATTCCCCATCTCTGATTCCGCACATCTGATTCCCTGCCTCTGATTCCCCACCTCTGATTCCCCATATCTGATTCCCCGCCTCTGTTTCCCCGCCTCTGATTCCCCGCCTCTGTTTCCCCATATCTAATTCCCCACCTCTGATGCCCCAACTCTGATTCCCCGCCTCTGATTCCCCAGCTCTGATTCCCCACCTCTGATTCTCCGCATCCGATTCCCCATGTCTGATTCCCCGCCTCTGTTTCCCCGCCTCTGATTCCCCGCTTCTGTTTTCCCATATCTGATTCCCCGCCTCTGATTCCCCAGCTCTGATTCCCTGCCTCTGATTCCCCGCGTTCTATTCCCTGCCTCTGATTCCCCGCCTGTGATTCCCCATCTCTGATTCACCACCTCTGATTCCCCACCTCTGATTCCCCATATCTAATTCCCCGCCTCTGTTTGCCCGCCTCTGATTCCCCGCCTCTGTTTCCCCATATCTGATTCCCTGCCTCTGAATCCCCAACTCTGATTCCCTGCCTCTGATTCACCAGCTCTGATTCCCCGCCTTTGATTCCCCATCTCTGATTCACCGCCTCTGATTCCCCACCTCTGATTCCCCGCGTCTGATTCCCTGCCTCTGATTCCCCGCCTCTGATTCCCCAGCTCTGATTCCCCGCCTCTGATTCCCCAGCTCTGATTCCCCGCCTCTGATTCCCCGCGTCTGATTCCCTGCCTCTGATTCCCCGCCTCTGATTCCCCATCTCTGATTCCCCAGCTCTGATTCCCCGTGTCTGATTCCCTGCCTCTGAATCCCCGCCTCTGATTCCCCGCCTCTGATTCCCTGCCACTCATTCCCCGCCCCTGATTCCCCACCTCTGATTCCCCATATCTTATTCCCCGCCTGTGTTTCCCCCCCTCTGATTCCCAGCCTCTGATTCCCCATATCTGATTCCCCGCCTCTGATTCCCCATATCTGATTCCCCGCCTCATTTTCCCCATATCTGCTTCGCCGCCTCTGATTCCCCAACTCTGATACCCCGCCTCTGAATCCCCAGCTCTGATTTCCCGCCTCTGATTTCCGGCATCCGATTCCCTGCCTCTGATTCCCCGCCTCTGATTCCCCATCTCTGATTCCCCGCCTCTGATTCCCCGTGTCTGATTCCCTGCCTCTGATTCCCCGCCTCTGATTCCCCGCGTCTGATTCCCTGCCACTGATTCCCTGCCCCTGATTCCCCACCTCTGATTTCCCATATCTGATTCCCCGCCTCTGTTTCCCCGCCTCTGATTCCCCGCCTCTGTTTCCCCATATCTGATTCCCCGCCTCTGATTCCCCAACTCTGATTCCCCTCCTCTAATTCGCCAGCTATGATTCCCCGCCTCTGATTTCCTGCATCTGATTCCCTGCCTCTGATTCCCCGCCTCTGATTCCCCTTCTCTGATTCACCACCTCTGAATCCCCACCTCTGATTCCCCATCTCTGATTCCGCACATCCGATTCCCTGCCTCTGATTCCCCGCCTCTGATTCCCCGCCTCTGATTCCCTGCCTCTGATTCGCAACCTCTAATTCCCCACCTCTGATTCCCCATATCTGATTCCCCGCCTCTGTTTCCCTGCCTCTGATTCCCGGCCTCTGTTTCCCCATATCTGATTCCCCTCCTCTGATTCCCCAACTCTGATTCCCCGCCTCTGATTCCCCAGCTCTGATTCCCCGCCTTTTATTCCCGGCCTCTGATTCCCTGCCACTGATTCCCCGCCCCTGATTCCCCACCTCTGATTCCCCATATCTGATTCCCCGCCTCTGTTTCCCCAGCTCTGATTCCCCACCTCTGATTCCCCAGCTCTGATTCCCTGCCACTGATTCCCCGCCCCTGATTCCCCACCTCTGATTCCCCATATCTGATTCCCCGCCTCTGTTTCCCCAGCTCTGATTCCCTGCCTCTGATTCCCTGCCCTGATTCCCCATCTCTGTTTCACCGCCTTTGATTCGCAACCTCTGATTCACCATATCTGATTCCCCGCCTCTGTTTCCCCGCCTCTGATTCCCTGCCTCTGATTCCCAACCTCTGATTCCACACCTCTGATTCCCCATATCTGATTCCCCGACTCTATTTCCCCATATCTGATTCCCCGCCTCTGATTCCCCAACTCTGATTCCCCGCCTCTGATTCCCCAGCTCTGATTCCCCGCCTCTGATTCCCGGCGTCCGATTCCCTGCCTCTGATTCCCAGCCTCTGATTCCCCATCTCAGATTCCCCGCCTCTGATTCACCGTGTCTGATTCCCTTACTCTGATTCCCCGCCTCTGATTCCCCCCCTCTGATTCCCTGCCACTGATTCCCTGCCCCTGATTCCCCACTTCTGATTCCCCATATCTGATTCCCCGCCTGTATCCCCGCCTCTGATTCCCCGCCTCTGATTCCCCATATCTGATTCCCTGCCTCTGATTCCCCAACTCTGATTCCCCGCCTCTGATTCCCCATATCTTATTCCCAGCCTCTGTTTCCCCCCCTCTGATTCCCAGCCTCTGATTCCACATATCTGATTCCCCGCCTTTGATTCCCCATATCAGATTCCCCGCCTCATTTTCCCCATATCTGCTTCGCCGCCTCTGATTCCCCAACTCTGATTCCCCTCCTCTGATTCCCCAGCTCTGATTTCCCGCCTCTGAATTGCGGCATCCGATTCCCCGCCTCTGATTCCCCGCGTCTGATTCCCTGCCACTGATTCCCTGCCCCGGATTCCCCACCTCTGATTCCCCATATCTGATTCCCCGCCTCTGTTGCCCCGCCTCTGATTCCCCGCCTCTGTTTCCCCATATCTGATTCCCCGCCTCTGATTCCCCAACTCTGATTCCCCTCCTCTAATTCGCCAGCTATGATTCCCCGCCTTTGATTCCCTGCGTCTGATTCCCTGCCTCTGATTCCCCGCCTCTGATATCCCTTTTCTGATTCACCACCTCTGAATCCCAACCTCTGATTCCCCATCTCTTATTCCGCAAATCCAATTCCCTGCCTCTGATTCCCCGCCTCTGATTCCCCGCCTCTGATTCCCTGCCTCTGATTCGCAACCTCTAACTCCCCACCTCTGATTCCCCATATCTGATTCCCCGCCTCTGTTTCCCTGCCTCTGATTCCCGGCCTCTGTTTCCCCATATCTGATTCCCCTCCTCTGATTCCCCAACTCTGATTCCCCGCCTCTGATTCCCCAGCTCTGATTCCCCGCCTTTTATTCCCGGCATCTGATTCCCTGCCACTGATTCCCCGCCCCTGATTTCCCACCTCTGATTCCCCATATCTGATTCCCTGCCTCTGTTTCCCCAGCTCTGATTCCCCACCTCTGATTCCCCAGCTCTGATTCCCTGCCACTGATTCCCCGCCCCTGATTCCCCACCTCTGATTCCCCATATCTGATTCCCCCCTTCTGTTTCCCCAGCTCTGATTCCCTGCCTCTGATTCCCTGCCCTGATTCCCCATCTCTGTTTCACCGCCTTTGATTCGCCACCTCTGATTCCCCATATCTGATTCCCCGCCTCTGTTTCCCCGCCTCTGATTCCCTGCCTCTGATTCCCAACCTCTGATTCCACACCTCTGATTCCCCATATCTGATTCCCCGCCTCTATTTCCCCATATCTGATTCCCCAACTCTGATTCCCTGCCTCTGATTCCCCAGCTCTGATTCCCCGCCTCAGATTCCCGACGTCCGATTCCCTGCCTCTGATTCCCCGCCTCTGATTCCCCATCTCTGATTCCCCGCCTCTGATTCCCCGTGTCTGATTCCCTGCCTCTGATTCCCCGCCTCTGATTCCCCGCCTCTGATTCCCTGCCACTGATTCCCTGCCCCTGATTCCCCACATCTGATTCCCCATATCTGATTCCCCGCCTCTGTTTCCCCACATCTGATTCCCCGCCTCTGATTCCCCATATCTGATTCCCTGCCTCTGATTCCCCAACTCTGATTCCCCGCCTCTGATTCCCCAGCTCTGAATCCCCGCCTCTGATTCCCCGCCTCTGATTCTCCATATCTCATTCCCCGCCTCTGAATCCCCATCTCTGATTCCCGGACTCTGATTCCCCACCTCTGATTCCCGGCCTCTTATTCCCAGCATTTGATTCCGGCCTCTGATTCCCGGCCTTTGATTCCCCGCTTCTGATTCTGATTCCCTGCCTCTGATTCCCCATCTCTGATTCCGCACATCTGATTCCCTGCCTCTGATTCCCCACCTCTGATTACCCATATCTGATTCCCCACCTCTGTTTCCCCGCCTCTGATTCCCCGCCTCTGTTTCCCCATATCTAATTCCCCACCTCTGATGCCCCAACTCTGATTCCCCGCCTCTGATTCCCCAGCTCTGATTCCCCGCCTCTGATTCCCCGCATCTGATTCCCCATGTCTGATTCCCCGCCTCTGTTTCCCCGCCTCTGATTCCCCGCCTCTGTTTCCCCATATCTGATTCCCCGCCTCTGTTTCCCCCCCTCTGATTCCCAGCCTCTGATTCCCCATATCTGATTCCCCGCCTCTGATTCCCCATCTCTGATTCCCCGCCTCATTTTCCCCATATCTGCTTCGCCGCCTCTGATTCCCCAACTCTGATTCCCCGCCTCTGATTCCCCAGCTCTGATTTCCCGCCTCTGATTTCCGGCATCCGATTCCCTGCCTCTGATTCCCCGCCTCTGATTCCCCATCTCTGATTCCCCGCCTCTGATTCCCCGTGTCTGATTCCCTGCCTCTGATTCCCCGCCTCTGATTCCCCGCGTCTGATTCCTTGCCACTGATTCCCTGCCCCTGATTCCCCACCTCTGATTCCCCATATCTGATTCCCCGCCTCTGTTTCACCGCCTCTGATTCCCCGCCTCTCTTTCCCCATATCTGATTCCCCGCCTCTGATTCCCCAACTCTGATTCCCCTCCTCTAATTCGCCAGCTATGATTCCCCGCCTCTGATTCCCCTTCTCTGATTCACCACCTCTGAATCCCCACCTCTGATTCCCCATCTCTGATTCCGCACATCCGATTCCCTGCCTCTGATTCCCCGCCTCTGATTCCCCGCCTCTGATTCCCTGCCTCTGATTCGCAACCTCTAATTCCCCACCTCTGATTCCCCAAATCTGATTCCCCGCCTCTGTTTCCCTGCCTCTGATTCCCGGCCTCTGTTTCCCCATATCTGATTCCCCTCCTCTGATTCCCCAACTCTGATTCCCCGCCTCTGATTCCCCAGCTCTGATTCCCCGCCTTTTATTCCCGGCCTCTGATTCCCTGCCACTGATTCCCCGCCCCTGATTCCCCACCTCTGATTCCCCATATCTGATTCCCCGCCTCTGTTTCCCCAGCTCTGATTCCCCACCTCGGATTCCCCAGCTCTGATTCCCTGCCACTGATTCCCCGCCCCTGATTCCCCACCTCTGATTCCCCATATCTGATTCCCCGCCTCTGTTTCCCCAGCTCTGATTCCCTGCCTCTGATTCCCCATATCTGATTCCCCGCCTCTGATTCCCCAACTCTGATTCCCTGCCTCTGATTCCCCAGCTCTGATTCCCCGCCTCTGATTCCCGACGTCCGATTCCCTGCCTCTGATTCCCCGCCTCTGATTCCCCATCTCTGATTCCCCGCCTCTGATTCCCCGTGTCTGATTCCCTGCCTCTGATTCCCCGCCTCTGATTCCCCGCCTCTGATTCCCTGCCACTGATTCCCTGCCCCTGATTCCCCACTTCTGATTCCCCATATCTGATTCCCCGCCTCTGTTTCCCCACCTCTGATTCCCCGCCTCTGATTCCCCATATCTGATTCCCTGCCTCTGATTCCCCAACTCTGATTCCCCGCCTCTGATTCCCCAGCTCTGAATCCCCGCCTCTGATTCCCCGCCTCTGATTCTCCATATCTCATTCCCCGCCTCTGAATCCCCATCTCTGATTCCCGGACTCTGATTCCCCACCTCTGATTCCCGGCCTCTTATTCCCAGCATTTGATTCCGGCCTCTGATTCCCGGCCTTTGATTCCCCGCTTCTGATTCTGATTCCCTGCCTCTGATTCCCCATCTCTGATTCCGCACATCTGATTCCCTGCCTCTGATTCCCCACCTCTGATTCCCCATATCTGATTCCCCGCCTCTGTTTCCCCGCCTCTGATTCCCCGCCTCTGTTTCCCCATATCTAATTCCCCACCTCTGATGCCCCAACTCTGATTCCCCGCCTCTGATTCCCCAGCTCTGATTCCCCGCCTCTGATTCCCCGCATCTGATTCCCCATGTCTGATTCCCCGCCTCTGTTTCCCCGCCTCTGATTCCCCGCCTCTGTTTCCCCATATCTGATTCCCCGCCTCTGTTTCCCCCCCTCTGATTCCCAGCCTCTGATTCCCCATATCTGATTCCCCGCCTCTGATTCCCCATCTCTGATTCCCCGCCTCATTTTCCCCATATCTGCTTCGCCGCCTCTGATTCCCCAACTCTGATTCCCCGCCTCTGATTCCCCAGCTCTGATTTCCCGCCTCTGTTTTCCGGCATCCGATTCCCTGCCTCTGATTCCCTGCCTCTGATTCCCCATCTCTGATTCCCCGCCTCTGATTCCCCGTGTCTGATTCCCTGCCTCTGATTCCCCGCCTCTGATTCCCCGCGTCTGAGTCCCTGCCACTGATTCCCTTCCCCTGATTCCCCACCTCTGATTCCCCATATCTGATTCCCCGCCTCTGTTTCACCGCCTCTGATTCCCCGCCTCTCTTTCCCCATATCTGATTCCCCGCCTCTGATTCCCCAACTCTGATTCCCCTCCTCTAATTCGCCAGCTATGATTCCCCGCCTCTGATTCCCTGCATCTGATTCCCTGCCTCTGATTCCCCGCCTCTGATTCCCCTTCTCTGATTCACCACCTCTGAATCCCCACCTCTGATTCCCCATCTCTGATTCCGCACATCCGATTCCCTGCCTCTGATTCCCCGCCTCTGATTCCCCGCCTCTGATTCCCTGCCTCTGATTCGCAACCTCTAATTCCCCACCTCTGATTCCCCAAATCTGATTCCCCGCCTCTGTTTCCCTGCCTCTGATTCCCGGCCTCTGTTTCCCCATATCTGATTCCCCTCCTCTGATTCCCCAACTCTGATTCCCCGCCTCTGATTCCCCAGCTCTGATTCCCCGCCTTTTATTCCCGGCCTCTGATTCCCTGCCACTGATTCCCCGCCCCTGATTCCCCACCTCTGATTCCCCATATCTGATTCCCCGCCTCTGTTTCCCCAGCTCTGATTCCCCACCTCGGATTCCCCAGCTCTGATTCCCTGCCACTGATTCCCCGCCCCTGATTCCCCACCTCTGATTCCCCATATCTGATTCCCCGCCTCTGTTTCCCCAGCTCTGATTCCCTGCCTCTGATTCCCTGCCCTGATTCCCCATCTCTGTTTCACCGCCTTTGATTCGCCACCTCTGATTCCCCATATCTGATTCCCCGCCTCTGTTTCCCCGCCTCTGATTCCCTGCCTCTGATTCCCAACCTCTGATTCCACACCTCTGATTCCCCATATCTGATTCGCCGCCTCTATTTCCCCATATCTCATTCCCCGCCTCTGATTCCCCAACTCTGATTCCCCGCCTCTGATTCCCCAGCTCTGATTCCCCGCCTCTGATTCCCGGCGTCCGATTCCCTGCCTCTGATTCCCCGCCTCTGATTCCCCATCTCTGATTCCCCGCCTCTGATTCCCCGTGTCTGATTCCCTGCCTCTGATTCCCCGCCTCTGATTCCCCGCCTCTGATTCCCTGCCACTGATTCCCTGCCCCTGATTCCCCACTTCTGATTCCCCATATCTGATTTCCCGCCAGTTTCCCCGCCTCTGATTCCCCGCCTCTGATTTCCCATATCTGATTCCCTGCCTCTGATTCCCCAACTGTGATTCCCCGCCTCTGATTCCCCAGCTCTTAATCCCCGCCTCTGATTCCCCGCGTCTGATTCCCTGCCTCTGATTCCCCGCCTTGATTCCCCATCTCTGATTCACAACCTTTGATTCCCCACCTCTGATTCCCCATATCTGATTCCCCGCATCTGTTTCCCCGCCTCTGATTCCCCGCCTCTGATTCCCCATATCTGATTCCCCGGCTCTGATTGCCCACCTCTGATTCCCCGCCTCTGATTCGCCAGCTCTGATTCCCCGCCTCTGATTCCCCGCATCTGATTCCCTGCCTCTGATTCCCCGCCTCTGATTCCCCATCTCTGATTCACCGCCTTTGATTCGCCACCTCTGATTCCCCATATCTGATTCCCCACCTCTGTTTCGCCGCCTCTGATTCCCTGCCACTGATTCCCAGACCCTGACTCCCCACCTCTGATTCCCCATATCTTATTCCCCGCCTCTGTTTCCCCCCCCCCTCTGATTCCCAGCCTCTGATTCCCCATATCTGATTCCCCGCCTCTGATTCCCCATATCTGATTCCCCGCCTTATTTTCCCCATATCTGCTTCGCCGCCTCTGATTCCCCAACTCTGATTCCCCTCCTCTGATTCCCCGCCTCTGATTCCCCGTGTCTGATTCCCTGCCTCTGATTCCCCATCTCTGATTCCCCGCGTCTGATTCCCTGCCACTGATTCCCTGCCCCTGATTCCCCACCTCTGATTTCCCATATCTGATTCCCCGCCTCTGTTTCCCCGCCTCTGATTCCCCGCCTCTGTTTCCCCACCTCTGATTCCCCGCCTCTGATTCCCCAACTCTGATTCCCCTCCTCTAATTCGCCAGCTATGATTCCCCGCCTCTGATTCCCTGCCTCTGATTCCCCGCCTCTGATTCCCCGCCTCTGAATCCCTGCCTCTGATTCGCAACCTCTAATTCCCCACCTCTGATTCCCCATATCTGATTCCCCGCCTCTGTTTCCCTGCCTCTGATTCCCGGCCTCTGTTTCCCCATATCTGATTCCACTCCTCTGATTCCCCAACTCTGATTCCCCGCCTCTGATTCCCCAGCTCTGATTCCCCGCCTTTTATTCCCGGCCTCTGATTCCCTGACACTGATTCCCCGCCCCTGATTCCCCACCTCTGATTCCCCATATCTGATTCTCCGCCTCTGTTTCCCCAGCTCTGATTCCCCACCTCTGATTCCCCAGCTCTGATTCCCTGCCACTGATTCCCCGCCCCTGATTCCCCACCTCTGATTCCCCATATCTGATTCCCCGCCTCTGTTTCCCCGCCTCTGATTCCCTGCCTCTGATTCCCAACCTCTGATTCCCCATATCTGATTCCCCGCCTCTATTTCCCCATATCTGATTCCCCGCCTCTGAATCCCCAACTCTGATTCCCCGCCTCTGATTCCCCAGCTCTGATTCCCCGCCTCTGATTCCCGGCGTCCGATTCCCTGCCTCTGATTCCCCGCCTCTGATTCCCCATCTATGATTCCCCGCCTCTGATTCCCCGTGTCTGATTCCCTGCCTCTGATTCCCCGCCTCTGATTCCCCGCCTCTGATTCCCTGCCACTGATTCCCTGCCCCTGATTCCCCACTTCTGATTCCCCATATCTGATTCCCCGCCTCTGTTTCCCCGCTTCTGATTCCCCGCCTCTGATTCCCCATATCTGAATCCCTGCCTCTGATTCCCCAACTCTGATTCCCCGCCTCTGATTCCCCAGCTCTGAATCCCCGCCTCTGATTCCTCGGCTCTGATTCTCCATATCTCATTCCCCGCCTCTGAATCCCCATCTCTGATTCCCGGACTCTGATTCCCCACCTCTGATTCCCGGCCTCTTATTCCCAGCATTTGATTCCCGGCCTCTGATTCCCGGCCTTTGATTCCTCGCTTCTGATTCTGATTCCCTGCCTCTGATTCCCCATCTCTGATTCCGCACATCTGATTCCCTGCCTCTGATTCCCCACCTCTGATTCCCCATATCTGATTCCCCACCTCTGTTTCCCCGCCTCTGATTCCCCGCCTCTGCTTCCCCATATCTAATTCCCCACCTCTGATGCCACAACTCTGATTCCCCGCCTCTGATTCCCCAGCTCTGATTCCCCGCCTCTGATTCCCCGCATCTGATTCCCCGCCTCTGTTTCCCCGCCTCTGATTCCCCGCCTCTGTTTCCCCATATCTGATTCCCCGCCTCTGATTCCCCAGCTCTGATTCCCTGCCTCTGATTCCCCGCGTTCTATTCCCTGCCTTTGATTCCCCATCTCTGATTCACCACCTCTGATTCCCCACCTCTTATTCCCCATATCTAATTCCCCGCCTCTGTTTGCCCGCCTCTGATTCCCCGCCTCTGTTTCCCCATATCTGATTCCCCGCCTCTGAATCCCCAACTCTGATTCCCTGCCTCTGATTCACCAGCTCTGATTCCCCGCCTTTGATTCCACCCGTCTGATTCCCAGCCTCTGAAACCCCGTGTCTGATTTCCTGCCTCTGATTCCCAGCCTCTGATTCCCCATCTCTGATTCACCGCCTCTGATTCCCCACCTCTGATTCCCCATTTCTGATTCCGCACATCCGATTCCCTGCCTCTGATTCCCCGACTCTGATTCCCCACCTCTGATTCCCCAGCTCTGATTCCCCGCCTCTGATTCCCCGCGTCTGTTCCCTGCCTCTGATTCCCCGCCTCTGATTCCCCATCTCTGATTCCCCACCTCTGATTCCCCGTGTCTGATTCCCAACCTCTGATTCCCCGCCTCTGATTCCCTGCCACTGATTCCCCGCCCCTGATTCCCCGCCTCTGATTCCCCGCCTCTGATTCCCTGCCACTGATTCCCCGCCCCTGATTCCCAGCCTCTGATTCCCCATATCTGATTCCCTGCCTCTGATTCCCCATATCTGATTCCCCGCCTCTATTTCCCCATATCTGCTTCGCCGCCTCTGATTCCCCAACTCTGATTCCCCGCCTCTGATTCCCCAGCTCTGATTTCCCGCCTCTGATTCCCGGCATCCGATTCCCTGCCTCTGATTCCCCGCCTCTGATTCCCCATCTCTGATTCCCCGCCTCTGATTCCCCGTGTCTGATACCCTGCCTCTGATTCCCCGCCTCCTATTCCCCGCATCTGATTCCCTGCCACTTATTCCCTGCCTCTGATTCCCCACCTCTGATTCCCCATATCTGATTCCCCGCCTCTGTTTTCCCGCCTCTGATTCCCTGCCTCTTATTCCCCATATCTGATTCCCCGCCTCTGATTCCCCAACTCTGATTCCACCGCCTCTGATTCCCCAGCTCTGAATCCCCGCCTCTGATTCCCCGCGTCTGATTCCCTGCCTCTGATTCCCCGCCTCTGATTCCCCATCTGTGATTCACAATCTCTGATGCCCCACCTCTGATTCCCCATATCTGATTCCCCGTCTCTGTTTCCCCGCCTCTGATTCCCAGCCTCTGATTCCCCATATCTGATTCCCCGCCTCTGATTGCCCACCTCTGATTCCCCGCGTCTGATTCCCTGCCTCTGATTCACCGCCTCTGATTCCCCATCTCTGATTCACTACCTCTGATTCCCGGCCTCTGATTCCCCATCTCTGATTCCGCACATCCGATTCCCTGCCTATGATTCCCCACCTCTGATTCCCCGCCTCTGATTCCCCATATCTGATTCCCTGCCTCTGTTTCCCCGCCTCTGGTTCCCCATATGTGATTCCCCACCTCTGTTTCCCCGCCTCTGATTCCCCGCCTATGTTTCCCATCTCTGATTCACCGCCTGTGATTCGCCACCTCTGATTCCCCATATCTGATTCCCCACCTCTGTTTCCCCGCCTCTGATTCCCCGCCTCTGATTCTCCATATCTCATTCCCCGCCTCTGAATCCCCATCTCTGATTCCCGAACTCTGATTCCCCACCTCTGATTCCCGGCCTCTTATTCCCAGCATCTGATTCCCCATCTCTGATTCCGCACATCTGATTCCCTGCCTCTGATTCCCCACCTCTGATTCCCCATATCTGATTCCCCGCCTCTGTTTCCCTGCCTCTGATTCCCCGCCTCTGTTTCCCCATATCTAATTCCCCACCTCTGATGCCCCAACTCTGATTCCCCGCCTCTGATTCCCCAGCTCTGATTCCCCACCTCTGATTCCCCGCATCCGATTCCCCATGTCTGATTCCCCGCCTCTGTTTCCCCGCCTCTGATTCCCCACCTCTGTTTCCCCATATCTGATTCCCCGCCTCTGATTCCCCAGCTCTGATTCCCTGCCTTTGATTCCCCGCGTTCTATTCCCTGCCTCTGATTCCCCGCCTGTGATTCCCCATCTCTGATTCACCACCTCTGATTCCCCACCTCTGATTCCCCATATCTAATTCCCCGCCTCTGTTTGCCCGCCTCTGATTCCCCGCCTCTGTTTCCCCATATCTGATTCCCCGCATCTGAATCACCAACTCTGATTCCCTGCCTCTGATTCACCGCCTCTTGATTCCCCATCTCTGATTCACCGCCTCTGATTCCCCACCTCTGATTCCCCATCTCTGATTCCGCACATCCGATTCCCTTCCTCTTATTCCCCGACTCTGATTGCCCACCTCTGATTCCCCAGCTCTGATTCCCCGCCTCTGATTCCCCGCGTCTGATTCCCTGCCTCTGATTCCCCGCCTCTGATTCCCATCTCTGATTCCCCACTTCTGATTCCCCCTGTCTGATTCCCTGCCTCTGAATCCCCGCCTCTGATTCCCCGCCTCTGATTCCCTGCCACTGATTACCCGCTCCTGATTCCCCACCTCTGATTCTGCATATCTTATTCCCCGCCTCTGTTTCCCCCCTCTGATTCCCAGCCTCTGATTCCCCATATCTGATTCCACGCCTCTGATTCCCCATATCTGATTCCCCGCATCTATTTCCCCATATCTGCTTCGCCGCCTCTGATTCCCCAACTCTGATTCCCCGCCTCTGATTCCCCAGCTCTGATTTCCCGCCTCTGATTTCCGGCATCCGATTCCCTGCCTCTGATTCCCCGCCTCTTATTCCCCATCTCTGATACCCCACCTCTGATTCCCCGTGTCTGATTCCCTGCCTCTGATTCCCCGCCTCTGATTCCCCGCGTCTGATTCCCTGCCACTGATTCCCTGCCCCTGATTTCCCACCTCTGATTCCCCATATCTGATTCCCCGCCTCTGTTTCCCCGCCTCTGATTCCCCGCCTCTGTTTCCCCATATCTGATTCCCCGCCTCTGATTCCCCAACTCTGATTCCCCTCCTCTAATTCGCCAGCTATGATTCCCCGCCTCTGATTCCCTGCATCTGATTCCCTGCCTCTGATTCCCAGCCTCTGAATCCCCTTCTCTGATTCACCACCTCTGAATCCCCACCTCTGATTCCCCATCTCTGATTCCGCACATACGATTCCCTGCCTCTGATTCCCCGCCTCTGATTCCCCGCCTCTGATTCGCAACCTCTATTTCCCCACCTCTGATTCCCCGTATCTGATTCCCCGCCTCTGTTTCCCTGCCTCTGAATCCCGGCCTCTGTTTCCCCATATCTGATTCCCTTCCTCTGATTCCCCAACTCTGATACCCCGCCTCTGATTCCCCAGCTCTGATTCCCCGCCTTTTATTCCCGGCCTCTGATTCCCTGCCACTGATTCCCCGACCTTGATTCCCCACCTCTGATTCCCCATATCTGATTCCCCGCCTCTGTTTCCCCAGCTCTGATTCCCCACCTCTGATTCCCCAGCTCTGATTCTCTGCCACTGATTCCCCACCCATGATTCCCCACCTCTGATTCCCCATATCTGATTCCCCGCCTCTGTTTCGCCAGCTCTGATTCCCTGCCTCTGATTCCCTGCCCTGATTCCCCATCTCTGTTTCACCGCCTTTGATTCGCCACCTCTGATTCCCCATAACTGATTCCCCGCCTCTGTTTCCCCGCCTCTGATTCCCTGCCTCTGATTCCCAACCTCTGATTCCACACCTCTGATTCCCCATATCTGATTCCCCGCCTCTATTTCCCCATATCTGATTCCCCGCCTCTGATTCCCCATATCTGATTCCCCGCCTCTGATTCCCCATATCTGATTCCCCGCCTTATTTTCCCCATATCTGCTTCGCCGCCTCTGATTCCCCAACTCTGATTCCCCTCCTCTGATTCCCCAGCTCTGATTTCCCGCCTCTGATTCCCTGCCTCTGATTCCCCTTCTCTGATTCACCACCTCTGAATCCCCACCTCTGATTCCCCATCTCTGATTCCGCACATCCGATTCCCTGCCTCTGATTCCCCGCCTCTGATTCCCCGCCTCTGATTCCCTGCCTCTGATTCGCAACCTCTAATTCCACACCTCTGATTCCCCATATCTGATTCCCCGCCTCTGTTTCCCTGCCTATGATTCCCGGCCTCTGTTTCCCCATATCTGATTCCCCTCCTCTGATTCCCCAACTCTGATTCCCCACCTCTGATTCCCCAGCTCTGATTCCCCGCCTTTTATTCCCGGCCTCTGATTCCCTGCCACTGATTCCCCGCCCCTGATTCCCCACCTCTGATTCCCCATATCTGATTCTCCGCCTCTGTTTCCCCAGCTCTGATACCCCACCTCTGATTCCCCAGCTCTGATTCCCTGCCACTGATTCCCCGCCCCTGATTCCCCACCTCTGATTCCCCATATCTGATTCCCCGCCTCTGTTTCCCCAGCTCTGATTCCCTGCCTCTGATTCCCTGCCCTGATTCCCCATCTCTGTTTCACCGCCTATGATTCGCCACCTCTGATTCCCCATATCTGATTCCCCGCCTCTGTTTCCCCGCCTCTGATTCCCTGCCTCTGATTCCCAACCTCTGATTCCCCATATCTGATTCCCCGCCTCTATTTCCCCATATTTGATTCCCCGCCTCTGATTCCCCAACTCTGATTCCCCGCCTCTGATTCCCCAGCTCTGATTCCCCGCCTCTGATTCCCGGCGTCCGATTCCCTGCCTCTGATTCCCCGCCTCTGATTCCCCATCTATGATTCCCCGCCTCTGATTCCCCGTGTCTGATTCCCTGCCTCTGATTCCCCGCCTCTGATTCCCCGCCTCTGATTCCGTGCCACTGATTCCCTGCCCCTGATTCCCCACCTCTGATTCCCCATATCTGATTCACCGCCTCTGTTTCCCCGCCTCTGATTCCCCGCCTCTGATTCCCCATATCTGAATCCCTGCTTCTGATTCCCCAACTCTGATTCCCCGCCTCTGATTCCCCAGCTCTGAATCCCCGCCTCTGATTCCCCGCCTCTGATTCTCCATATCTCATTCCCCGCCTCTGAATCCCCATCTCTGATTCCCGGACTCTGATTCCCCACCTCTGATTCCCGGCCTCTTATTCCCAGCATTTGATTTCCGGCCTCTGATTCCCGGCCTTTGATTCCCCGCTTCTGATTCTGATTCCCTGCCTCTGATTCCCCATCTCTGATTCCGCACATCTGATTCCCTGCCTCTGATTCCCCACCTCTGATTCCCCATATCTGATTCCCCGCCTCTGTTTCCCCGCCTCTGATTCCCCGCCTCTGTTTCCCCATATCTAATTCCCCACCTCTGATGCCCCAACTCTGATTCCCCGCCTCTGATTCCCCAGCTCTGATTCCCCGCCTCTGATTCCCCGCATCTGATTCCCCATGTCTGATTCCCCGCCTCTGTTTCCCTGCCTCTGATTCCCCGCCTCTGTTTTCCCATATCTGATTCCCCGCCTCTGATTCCCCAGCTCTGATTCCCTGCCTCTGATTCCCCGCATTCTATTCCCTGCCTCTGATTCCCCATCTCTGATTCACCACCTCTGATTCCCCACCTCTGATTCCCCATATCTAATTCCCCGCCTCTGTTTGCCCGCCTCTGATTCCCCGCCTCTGTTTCCCCATATCTGATTCCCCGCCTCTGAATCCCCAACTCTGATTCCCTGCCTCTGATTCACCAGCTCTGATTCCCCGCCTTTGATTCCCCCCGTCTGATTCCCAGCCTCTGAATCCCCGTGTCTGATTTCCTGCCTCTGATTCCCCGCCTCTGATTCCCCATCTCTGATTCACCGCTTCTGATTCCCCACCTCTGATTCCCCATTTCTGATTCCGCACATCCGATTCCCTGCCTCTGATTCCCCGACTCTGATTCCACACCTCTGATTCCCCAGCTCTGATTCCCCGCCTCTGATTCCCCGCGTCTGATTCCCTGCCTCTGATTCCCCGCCTCTGATTCCCCATCTCTGATTCCCCACCTCTGATTCCCCGTGTCTGATTCCCTGCCTCTGATTCCCCGCCTCTGATTCCCATCCTCTGATTCCCTGCCACTGATTCCCCGCCCCTGATTCCCCGCCTCTGATTCCCTGCCTCTGATTCCCTGCCACTGATTCCCCGCCCCTGATTCCCAGCCTCTGATTCCCCATATCTGATTCCCTGCCTCTGATGCCCAATATCTGATTCCCCGCCTCTATTTCCCCATATCTGCTTCGCCGCCTCTGATTCCCCAACTCTGATTCCCCGCCTCTGATTCCCCAGCTCTGATTTGCCGCCTCTGATTCCCGGCATCCGATTCCCTGCCTCTGATTCCCCGCCTCTGATTCCCGATCTCTGATTCCCCGCCTCTGATTCCCCGTGTCTGATTCCCTGCCTCTGATTCCCCGCCTCTGATTCCCCGCATCTGATTCCCTGCCACTGATTCCCTGCCCCTGATTCCCCACCTCTGATTCCCCATATCTGATTCCCCGCCTCTGTTTTCCCGCCTCTGATTCCCTGCCTCTTATTCCCCATATCTGATTTCCCGCCTCTGATTCCCCAACTCTGATTCCCCGCCTCTGATTCCCCAGCTCTGAATCCCCGCCTCTGATTCCCCGCGTCTGATTCCCTGCCTCTGATTCCCCGCCTCTGATTCCCCATCTGTGATTCACAATCTCTGATGCCCCACCTCTGATTCCCCATATCTGATTCCCCGCCTCTGTTTCCCCGCCTCTGATTCCCAGCCTCTGATTCCCCATATCTGATTCCCCGCCTCTGATTGCCCACCTCTGATTCCCCGTGTCTGATTCCCTGCCTCTGATTCACCGCCTCTGATTCCCCATCTCTGATTCACTACCTTTGATTCCCGGCCTCTGATTCCCCATCTCTGATTCCGCACATCCGATTCCCTGCCTATGATTCCCCACCTCTGATTCCCCGCCTCTGATTCCCCATATCTGATTCCCTGCCTCTGTTTCCCCGCCTCTGATTCCGCATATGTGATTCCCCACCTCTGTTTCCCCGCCTCTGATTCCCCGCCTCTGTTTCCCCATCTCTGATTCACCGCCAATGATTCGCCACCTCTGATTCCCCATATCTGATTCCCCACCTCTGTTTCCCTGCCCCTGATTCCCCAACTCTGATTCCCCGCCTCTGATTCCCCAGCTCTGAATCCACGCCTCTGATTCCCCGCATCTGATTCCCTGCCTCTGATTCCCCGCCTTGATTCCCTATCTCTGATTCACAACCTCTGATTCCCCACCTCTTATTCCCCATATCTGATTCCCCGCCTCTGTTTCCCCATATCTGATTCCCCGGCTCTGATTGCCCACCTCTATTCCCCGCCTCTGATTCGCCAGCTCTGATTCGCCTCCTCTGATTCCCCGCATCTGATTCCCTGCCTCTGATTCCGCGCCTCTGATTCCCCATCTCTGATTCACCGCCTTTGATTCGCCACCTCTGATTCCCCATATCTGATTCACCACCTCTGTTTCCCCGCCTCTGATTCCCCGCCTCTGATTCTCCATATCTCATTCCCCGCCTCTGAATCCCCATCTCTGATTCCCGGACACTGATTCCCCACCTCTGATTCCCGGCCTCTTATTCCCAGCATCTGATTCCCGGTCTCTGATTCCCGGCCTCTGATTCCCCGCTTCTGATTCTGATTCCGTGCCTCTGATTCCCCATCTCTGATTCCGCACATCTGATACCCTGCCTCTGATTCCCCACCTCTGATTCCCCATATCTGATTCCCCGCCTCTGTTTCCCCGCCTCTGATTCCCCGCCTCTGTTTCCCCATATCTAATTCCCCACCTCTGATGCCCCAACTCTGATTCCCCGCCTCTGATTCCCCAGCTCTGATTCCCCACCTCTGATTCTCCGCATCCGATTCCCCATGTCTGATTCCCCGCCTCTGTTTCCCCGCCTCTGATTCCCCGCTTCTGTTTTCCCATATCTGATTCCCCGCCTCTGATTCCCCAGCTCTGATTCCCTGCCTCTGATTCCCCGCGTTCTATTCCCTGCCTCTGATTCCCCGCCTGTGATTCCCCATTTCTGATTCACCACCTCTGATTCCCCACCTCTGATTCCCCATATCTAATTCCCCGCCTCTGTTTGCCCGCCTCTGATTCCCCGCCTTATTTTCCCCATATCTGCTTCGCCGCCTCTGATTCCCCAACTCTGATTCCCCTCCTCTGATTCCCCAGCTCTGATTTCCCGCCTCTGATTCCCTGCCTCTGATTCCCCTTCTCTGATTCACCACCTCTGAATCCCCACCTCTGATTCCCCATCTCTGATTCCGCACATCCGATTCCCTGCCTCTGATTCCCCGCCTCTGATTCCCCGCCTCTGATTCCCTGCCTCTGATTCGCAACCTCTAATTCCACACCTCTGATTCCCCATATCTGATTCCCCGCCTCTGTTTCCCTGCCTATGATTCCCGGCCTCTGTTTCCCCATATCTGATTCCCCTCCTCTGATTCCCCAACTCTGATTCCCCACCTCTGATTCCCCAGCTCTGATTCCCCGCCTTTTATTCCCGGCCTCTGATTCCCTGCCACTGATTCCCCGCCCCTGATTCCCCACCTCTGATTCCCCATATCTGATTCTCCGCCTCTGTTTCCCCAGCTCTGATACCCCACCTCTGATTCCCCAGCTCTGATTCCCTGCCACTGATTCCCCGCCCCTGATTCCCCACCTCTGATTCCCCATATCTGATTCCCCGCCTCTGTTTCCCCAGCTCTGATTCCCTGCCTCTGATTCCCTGCCCTGATTCCCCATCTCTGTTTCACCGCCTATGATTCGCCACCTCTGATTCCCCATATCTGATTCCCCGCCTCTGTTTCCCCGCCTCTGATTCCCTGCCTCTGATTCCCAACCTCTGATTCCCCATATCTGATTCCCCGCCTCTATTTCCCCATATTTGATTCCCCGCCTCTGATTCCCCAACTCTGATTCCCCGCCTCTGATTCCCCAGCTCTGATTCCCCGCCTCTGATTCCCGGCGTCCGATTCCCTGCCTCTGATTCCCCGCCTCTGATTCCCCATCTATGATTCCCCGCCTCTGATTCCCCGTGTCTGATTCCCTGCCTCTGATTCCCCGCCTCTGATTCCCCGCCTCTGATTCCGTGCCACTGATTCCCTGCCCCTGATTCCCCACCTCTGATTCCCCATATCTGATTCACCGCCTCTGTTTCCCCGCCTCTGATTCCCCGCCTCTGATTCCCCATATCTGAATCCCTGCTTCTGATTCCCCAACTCTGATTCCCCGCCTCTGATTCCCCAGCTCTGAATCCCCGCCTCTGATTCCCCGCCTCTGATTCTCCATATCTCATTCCCCGCCTCTGAATCCCCATCTCTGATTCCCGGACTCTGATTCCCCACCTCTGATTCCCGGCCTCTTATTCCCAGCATTTGATTTCCGGCCTCTGATTCCCGGCCTTTGATTCCCCGCTTCTGATTCTGATTCCCTGCCTCTGATTCCCCATCTCTGATTCCGCACATCTGATTCCCTGCCTCTGATTCCCCACCTCTGATTCCCCATATCTGATTCCCCGCCTCTGTTTCCCCGCCTCTGATTCCCCGCCTCTGTTTCCCCATATCTAATTCCCCACCTCTGATGCCCAAACTCTGATTCCCCGCCTCTGATTCCCCAGCTCTGATTCCCCGCCTCTGATTCCCCGCATCTGATTCCCCATGTCTGATTCCCCGCCTCTGTTTCCCTGCCTCTAATTCCCCGCCTCTGTTTTCCCATATCTGATTCCCCGCCTCTGATTCCCCAGCTCTGATTCCCTGCCTCTGATTCCCCGCATTCTATTCCCTGCCTCTGATTCCCCATCTCTGATTCACCACCTCTGATTCCCCACCTCTGATTCCCCATATCTAATTCCCCGCCTCTGTTTGCCCGCCTCTGATTCCCCGCCTCTGTTTCCCCATATCTGATTCCCCGCCTCTGAATCCCCAACTCTGATTCCCTGCCTCTGATTCACCAGCTCTGATTCCCCGCCTTTGATTCCCCCCGTCTGATTCCCAGCCTCTGAATCCCCGTGTCTGATTTCCTGCCTCTGATTCCCCGCCTCTGATTCCCCATCTCTGATTCACCGCTTCTGATTCCCCACCTCTGATTCCCCATTTCTGATTCCGCACATCCGATTCCCTGCCTCTGATTCCCCGACTCTGATTCCACACCTCTGATTCCCCAGCTCTGATTCCCCGCCTCTGATTCCCCGCGTCTGATTCCCTGCCTCTGATTCCCCGCCTCTGATTCCCCATCTCTGATTCCCCACCTCTGATTCCCCGTGTCTGATTCCCTGCCTCTGATTCCCCGCCTCTGATTCCCATCCTCTGATTCCCTGCCACTGATTCCCCGCCCCTGATTCCCCGCCTCTGATTCCCTGCCTCTGATTCCCTGCCACTGATTCCCCGCCCCTGATTCCCAGCCTCTGATTCCCCATATCTGATTCCCTGCCTCTGATGCCCAATATCTGATTCCCCGCCTCTATTTCCCCATATCTGCTTCGCCGCCTCTGATTCCCCAACTCTGATTCCCCGCCTCTGATTCCCCAGCTCTGATTTGCCGCCTCTGATTCCCGGCATCCGATTCCCTGCCTCTGATTCCCCGCCTCTGATTCCCGATCTCTGATTCCCCGCCTCTGATTCCCCGTGTCTGATTCCCTGCCTCTGATTCCCCGCCTCTGATTCCCCGCATCTGATTCCCTGCCACTGATTCCCTGCCCCTGATTCCCCACCTCTGATTCCCCATATCTGATTCCCCGCCTCTGTTTTCCCGCCTCTGATTCCCTGCCTCTTATTCCCCATATCTGATTTCCCGCCTCTGATTCCCCAACTCTGATTCCCCGCCTCTGATTCCCCAGCTCTGAATCCCCGCCTCTGATTCCCCGCGTCTGATTCCCTGCCTCTGATTCCCCGCCTCTGATTCCCCATCTGTGATTCACAATCTCTGATGCCCCACCTCTGATTCCCCATATCTGATTCCCCGCCTCTGTTTCCCCGCCTCTGATTCCCAGCCTCTGATTCCCCATATCTGATTCCCCGCCTCTGATTGCCCACCTCTGATTCCCCGTGTCTGATTCCCTGCCTCTGATTCACCGCCTCTGATTCCCCATCTCTGATTCACTACCTTTGATTCCCGGCCTCTGATTCCCCATCTCTGATTCCGCACATCCGATTCCCTGCCTATGATTCCCCACCTCTGATTCCCCGCCTCTGATTCCCCATATCTGATTCCCTGCCTCTGTTTCCCCGCCTCTGATTCCGCATATGTGATTCCCCACCTCTGTTTCCCCGCCTCTGATTCCCCGCCTCTGTTTCCCCATCTCTGATTCACCGCCAATGATTCGCCACCTCTGATTCCCCATATCTGATTCCCCACCTCTGTTTCCCTGCCCCTGATTCCCCAACTCTGATTCCCCGCCTCTGATTCCCCAGCTCTGAATCCACGCCTCTGATTCCCCGCATCTGATTCCCTGCCTCTGATTCCCCGCCTTGATTCCCTATCTCTGATTCACAACCTCTGATTCCCCACCTCTTATTCCCCATATCTGATTCCCCGCCTCTGTTTCCCCATATCTGATTCCCCGGCTCTGATTGCCCACCTCTATTCCCCGCCTCTGATTCGCCAGCTCTGATTCGCCTCCTCTGATTCCCCGCATCTGATTCCCTGCCTCTGATTCCGCGCCTCTGATTCCCCATCTCTGATTCACCGCCTTTGATTCGCCACCTCTGATTCCCCATATCTGATTCACCACCTCTGTTTCCCCGCCTCTGATTCCCCGCCTCTGATTCTCCATATCTCATTCCCCGCCTCTGAATCCCCATCTCTGATTCCCGGACACTGATTCCCCACCTCTGATTCCCGGCCTCTTATTCCCAGCATCTGATTCCCGGTCTCTGATTCCCGGCCTCTGATTCCCCGCTTCTGATTCTGATTCCGTGCCTCTGATTCCCCATCTCTGATTCCGCACATCTGATTCCCTGCCTCTGATTCCCCACCTCTGATTCCCCATATCTGATTCCCCGCCTCTGTTTCCCCGCCTCTGATTCCCCGCCTCTGTTTCCCCATATCTAATTCCCCACCTCTGATGCCCCAACTCTGATTCCCCGCCTCTGATTCCCCAGCTCTGATTCCCCACCTCTGATTCTCCGCATCCGATTCCCCATGTCTGATTCCCCGCCTCTGTTTCCCCGCCTCTGATTCCCCGCTTCTGTTTTCCCATATCTGATTCCCCGCCTCTGATTCCCCAGCTCTGATTCCCTGCCTCTGATTCCCCGCGTTCTATTCCCTGCCTCTGATTCCCCGCCTGTGATTCCCCATTTCTGATTCACCACCTCTGATTCCCCACCTCTGATTCCCCATATCTAATTCCCCGCCTCTGTTTGCCCGCCTCTGATTCCCCGCCTCTGTTTCCCCATATCTGATTCCCTGCCTCTGAATCCCCAACTCTGATTCCCTGCCTCTGATTCACCAGCTCTGATTCCCCGCCTTTGATTCCCCCCGTCTGATTCCCAGCCTCTGAATCCCCGTGTCTGATTTCCTGCCTCTGATTCCCCGCCTCTTATTCCCCATCTCTGATTCACCGCCTCTGATTCCCCACCTCTGATTCCCCGCGTCTGATTCCCTGCCTCTGATTCCCCGCCTCTGATTCCCCAGCTCTGATTCCCCGCCTCTGATTCCCCAGCTCTGATTCCCCGCCTCTGATTCCCCGCATCTGATTCCCTGCCTCTGATTCCCCATCTCTGATTCCCCAGCTCTGATTCCCCGTGTCTGATTCCCTGCCTCTGAATCCCCGCCTCTGATTCCCCGCCTCTGATTCCCTGCCACTGATTCCCCGCACCTGATTCCCCACCTCTGATTCCCCATATCTTATTCCCCGCCTCTGTTTCCCCCCCTCTGATTCCCAGCCTCTGATTCCCCATATCTGATTCCCCGCCTCTGATTCCCCATATCTGATTCCCCGCCTCATTTTCCCCATATCTGCTTCGCCGCCTCTGATTCCCCAACTCTGATTCCCCGCCTCTGATTCCCCAGCTCTGATTTCCCGCCTCTGATTTCCGGCATCCGATTCCCTGCCTCTGATTCCCCGCCTCTGATTCCCCATCTCTGATTCCCCGCCTCTGATTCCCCGTGTCTGATTCCCTGCCTCTGATTCCCCGCCTCTGATTCCCCGCGTCTGATTCCCTGCCACTGATTCCCTGCCCCTGATTCCCCACCTCTGATTTCCCATATCTGATTCCCCGCCTCTGTTTCCCCGCCTTTGATTCCCCGCCTCTGTTTCCCCATATCTGATTCCCCGCCTCTGATTCCCCAACTCTGATTCCCCTCCTCTAATTCGCCAGCTATGATTCCCCGCCTCTGATTTCCTGCATCTGATTCCCTGCCTCTGATTCCCCGCCTCTGATTCCCCTTCTCTGATTCACCACCTCTGAATCCCCACCTCTGATTCCCCATCTCTGATTCCGCACATCCGTTTCCCTGCCTCTGATTCCCCGCCTCTGATTCCCCGCCTCTGATTCCCTGCCTCTGATTCGCAACCTCTAATTCCCCACCTCTGATTCCCCATATCTGATTCCCCGCCTCTGTCTCCCTGCCTCTGATTCCCGGCCTCTGTTTCCCCATATCTGATTCCCCTCCTCTGATTCCCCAACTCTGATTCCCCGCCTCTGATTCCCCAGCTCTGATTCCCCGCCTTTTATTCCCGGCCTCTGATTCCCTGCCACTGATTCCCCGCCCCTGATTCCCCACCTCTGATTCCCCATATCTGATTCCCCGCCTCTGTTTCCCCAGCTCTGATTCCCCACCTCTGATTCCCCAGCTCTGATTCCCTGCCACTGATTCCTCGCCCCTGATTCCCCACCTCTGATTCCCCATATCTGATTCCCCGCCTCTGTTTCCCCATATCTAATTCCCCACCTCTGATGCCCCAACTCTGATTCCCCGCCTCTGATTCCCCAGCTCTGATTCCCCGCCTCTGATTCCCCGCATCTGATTCCCCATGTCTGATTCCCCGCCTCTGTTTCCCCGCCTCTGATTCCCCGCCTCTGTTTTCCCATATCTGATTCCCCGCCTCTGTTTCCCCATATCTGATTCCCCGCCTCTGAATCCCCAACTCTGATTCCCTGCCTCTGATTCACCAGCTCTGATTCCCCGCCTTTGATTCCCCCCGTCTGATTCCCAGCCTCTGAATCCCCGTGTCTGATTTCCTGCCTCTGATTCCCCGCCTCTGATTCCCCATCTCTGATTCACCGCTTCTGATTCCCCACCTCTGATTCCCCATTTCTGATTCCGCACATCCGATTCCCTGCCTCTGATTCCCCGACTCTGATTCCACACCTCTGATTCCCCAGCTCTGATTCCCCACCTCTGATTCCCTGCCTCTGATTCCCCGCCTCTGATTCCCATCCTCTGATTCCCTGCCACTGATTCCCCGCCCCTGATTCCCCGCCTCTGATTCCCCGCCTCTGATTCCCTGCCACTGATTCCCCGCCCCTGATTCCCAGCCTCTGATTCCCCATATCTGATTCCCTGCCTCTGATGCCCAATATCTGATTCCCCGCCTCTATTTCCCCATATCTGCTTCGCCGCCTCTGATTCCCCAACTCTGATTCCCCGCCTCTGATTCCCCAGCTCTGATTTCCCGCCTCTGATTCCCGGCATCCGATTCCCTGCCTCTGATTCCCCGCCTCTGATTCCCCATCTCTGATTCCCCGCCTCTGATTCCCCGTGTCTGATTCCCTGCCTCTGATTCCCCGCCTCTGATTCCCCGCATCTGATTCCCTGCCACTGATTCCCTGCCCCTGATTCCCCACCTCTGATTCCCCATATCTGATTCCCCGCCTCTGTTTTCCCGCCTCTGATTCCCTGCCTCTTATTCCCCATATCTGATTCCCCGCCTCTGATTCCCCAACTCTGATTCCCCGCCTCTGATTCCCCAGCTCTGAATCCCCGCCTCTGATTCCCCGCGTCTGATTCCCTGCCTCTGATTCCCCGCCTCTGATTCCCCATCTGTGATTCACAATCTCTGATGCCCCACCTCTGATTCCCCATATCTGATTCCCCGCCTCTGTTTCCCCGCCTCTGATTCCCAGCCTCTGATTCCCCATATCTGATTCCCCGCCTCTGATTGCCCACCTCTGATTCCCCGCCTCTGATTCCCCAGCTCTGAATCCACGCCTCTGATTCCCCGCATCTGATTCCCTGCCTCTGATTCACCGCCTCTGATTCCCCATCTCTGATTCACTACCTTTGATTCCCGGCCTCTGATTCCCCATCTCTGATTCCGCACATCCGATTCCCTGCCTATGATTCCCCACCTCTGATTCCCCGCCTCTGATTCCCCATATCTGATTCCCTGCCTCTGTTTCCCCGCCTCTGATTCCCCGCCTCTGTTTCCCCATCTCTGATTCACCGCCAATGATTCGCCACCTCTGATTCCCCATATCTGATTCCCCACCTCTGTTTCCCTGCCCCTGATTCCCCAACTCTGATTCCCCGCCTCTGATTCCCCAGCTCTGAATCCACGCCTCTGATTCCCCGCATCTGATTCCCTGCCTCTGATTCCCCGACTTGATTCCCTATCTCTGATTCACAACCTCTGATTCCCCACCTCTTATTCCCCATATCTGATTCCCCGCCTCTGATTCCCCAACTCTGATTCCCCTCCTCTAATTCGCCAGCTATGATTCCCCGCCTCTGATTTCCTGCATCTGATTCCCTGCCTCTGATTCCCCGCCTCTGATTCCCCTTCTCTGATTCACCACCTCTGAATCCCCACCTCTGATTCCCCATCTCTGATTCCGCACATCCGTTTCCCTGCCTCTGATTCCCCGCCTCTGATTCCCCGCCTCTGATTCCCTGCCTCTGATTCGCAACCTCTAATTCCCCACCTCTGATTCCCCATATCTGATTCCCCGCCTCTGTCTCCCTGCCTCTGATTCCCGGCCTCTGTTTCCCCATATCTGATTCCCCTCCTCTGATTCCCCAACTCTGATTCCCCGCCTCTGATTCCCCAGCTCTGATTCCCCGCCTTTTATTCCCGGCCTCTGATTCCCTGCCACTGATTCCCCGCCCCTGATTCCCCACCTCTGATTCCCCATATCTGATTCCCCGCCTCTGTTTCCCCAGCTCTGATTCCCCACCTCTGATTCCCCAGCTCTGATTCCCTGCCACTGATTCCTCGCCCCTGATTCCCCACCTCTGATTCCCCATATCTGATTCCCCGCCTCTGTTTCCCCATATCTAATTCCCCACCTCTGATGCCCCGCCTCTGATTCACAACCTCTGATTCCCCACCTCTTATTCCCCATATCTGATTCCCCGCATCTGATTCCCCAACTCTGATTCCCCTCCTCTAATTCGCCAGCTATGATTCCCCGCCTCTGATTTCCTGCATCTGATTCCCTGCCTCTGATTCCCCGCCTCTGATTCCCCTTCTCTGATTCACCACCTCTGAATCCCCACCTCTGATTCCCCATCTCTGATTCCGCACATCCGTTTCCCTGCCTCTGATTCCCCGCCTCTGATTCCCCGCCTCTGATTCCCTGCCTCTGATTCGCAACCTCTAATTCCCCACCTCTGATTCCCCATATCTGATTCCCCGCCTCTGTCTCCCTGCCTCTGATTCCCGGCCTCTGTTTCCCCATATCTGATTCCCCTCCTCTGATTCCCCAACTCTGATTCCCCGCCTCTGATTCCCCAGCTCTGATTCCCCGCCTTTTATTCCCGGCCTCTGATTCCCTGCCACTGATTCCCCGCCCCTGATTCCCCACATCTGATTCCCCATATCTGATTCCCCGCCTCTGTTTCCCCAGCTCTGATTCCCCACCTCTGATTCCCCAGCTCTGATTCCCTGCCACTGATTCCTCGCCCCTGATTCCCCACCTCTGATTCCCCATATCTGATTCCCCGCCTCTGTTTCCCCATATCTAATTCCCCACCTCTGATGCCCCAACTCTGATTCCCCGCCTCTGATTCCCCAGCTCTGATTCCCCGCCTCTGATTCCCCGCATCTGATTCCCCATGTCTGATTCCCCGCCTCTGTTTCCCCGCCTCTGATTCCCCGCCTCTGTTTTCCCATATCTGATTCCCCGCCTCTGTTTCCCCATATCTGATTCCCCGCCTCTGAATCCCCAACTCTGATTCCCTGCCTCTGATTCACCAGCTCTGATTCCCCGCCTCTGATTCCCCATCTCTGATTCACCGCTTCTGATTCCCCACCTCTGATTCCCCATTTCTGATTCCGCACATCCGATTCCCTGCCTCTGATTCCCCGACTCTGATTCCACACCTCTGATTCCCCAGCTCTGATTCCCCGCCTCTGATTCCCCGCGTCTGATTCCCTGCCTCTGATTCCCCGCCTCTGATTCCCAATCTCTGATTCCCCACCTCTGATTCCCCGTGTCTGATTCCCTGCCTCTGATTCCCCGCCTCTGATTCCCATCCTCTGATTCCCTGCCACTGATTCCCCGCCCCTGATTCCCCGCCTCTGATTCCCCGCCTCTGATTCCCTGCCACTGATTCCCCGCCCCTGATTCCCAGCCTCTGATTCCCCATATCTGATTCCCTGCCTCTGATGCCCAATATCTGATTCCCCGCCTCTATTTCCCCATATCTGCTTCGCCGCCTCTGATTCCCCAACTCTGATTCCCCGCCTCTGATTCCCCAGCTCTGATTTCCCGCCTCTGATTCCCGGCATCCGATTCCCTGCCTCTGATTCCCCGCCTCTGATTCCCCATCTCTGATTCCCCGCCTCTGATTCCCCGTGTCTGATTCCCTGCCTCTGATTCCCCGCCTCTGATTCCCCGCATCTGATTCCCTGCCACTGATTCCCTGCCCCTGATTCCCCACCTCTGATTCCCCATATCTCATTCCCCGCCTCTGTTTTCCCGCCTCTGATTCCCTGCCTCTTATTCCCCATATCTGATTCCCCGCCTCTGATTCCCCAACTCTGATTCCCCGCCTCTGATTCCCCAGCTCTGAATCCCCGCCTCTGATTCCCCGCGTCTGATTCCCTGCCTCTGATTCCCCGCCTCTGATTCCCCATCTGTGATTCACAATCTCTGATGCCCCACCTCTGATTCCCCATATCTGATTCCCCGCCTCTGTTTCCCCGCCTCTGATTCCCAGCCTCTGATTCCCCATATCTGATTCCCCGCCTCTGATTGCCCACCTCTGATTCCCCGTGTCTGATTCCCTGCCTCTGATTCACCGCCTCTGATTCCCCATCTCTGATTCACTACCTTTGATTCCCGGCCTCTGATTCCCCATCTCTGATTCCGCACATCCGATTCCCTGCCTATGATTCCCCACCTCTGATTCCCCGCCTCTGATTCCCCATATCTGATTCCCTGCCTCTGTTTCCCCGCCTCTGATTCCCCATATGTGATTCCCCACCTCTGTTTCCCCGCCTCTGATTCCCCGCCTCTGTTTCCCCATCTCTGATTCACCGCCAATGATTCGCCACCTCTGATTCCCCATATCTGATTCCCCACCTCTGTTTCCCTGCCCCTGATTCCCCATTCTGATTCCCCGCCTCTGATTCCCCAGCTCTGAATCCACGCCTCTGATTCCCCGCATCTGATTCCCTGCCTCTGATTCCCCGCCTTGATTCCCTATCTCTGATTCACAACCTCTGATTCCCCACCTCTTATTCCCCATATCTGATTCCCCGCCTCTGTTTCCCCATATCTGATTCCCCGGCTCTGATTGCCCACCTCTATTCCCCGCCTCTGATTCGCCAGCTCTGATTCGCCTCCTCTGATTCCCCGCATCTGATTCCCTGCCTCTGATTCCGCGCCTCTGATTCCCCATCTCTGATTCACCGCCTTTGATTCGCCACCTCTGATTCCCCATATCTGATTCACCACCTCTGTTTCCCCGCCTCTGATTCCCCGCCTCTGATTCTCCATATCTCATTCCCCGCCTCTGAATCCCCATCTCTGATTCCCGGACACTGATTCCCCACCTCTGATTCCCGGCCTCTTATTCCCAGCATCTGATTCCCGGTCTCTGATTCCCGGCCTCTGATTCCCCGCTTCTGATTCTGATTCCGTGCCTCTGATTCCCCATCTCTGATTCCGCACATCTGATTCCCTGCCTCTGATTCCCCACCTCTGATTCCCCATATCTGATTCCCCGCCTCTGTTTCCCCGCCTCTGATTCCCCGCCTCTGTTTCCCCATATCTAATTCCCCACCTCTGATGCCCCAACTCTGATTCCCCGCCTCTGATTCCCCAGCTCTGATTCCCCACCTCTGATTCTCCGCATCCGATTCCCCATGTCTGATTCCCCGCCTCTGTTTCCCCGCCTCTGATTCCCCGCTTCTGTTTTCCCATATCTGATTCCCCGCCTCTGATTCCCCAGCTCTGATTCCCTGCCTCTGATTCCCCGCGTTCTATTCCCTGCCTCTGATTCCCCGCCTGTGATTCCCCATCTCTGATTCACCACCTCTGATTCCACACCTCTGATTCCCCATATCTAATTCCCCGCCTCTGTTTGCCCGCCTCTGATTCCCCGCCTCTGTTTCCCCATATCTGATTCCCTGCCTCTGAATCCCCAACTCTGATTCCCTGCCTCTGATTCACCAGCTCTGATTCCCCGCCTTTGATTCCCCCCGTCTTATTCCCAGCCTCTGAATCCCCGTGTCTGATTTCCTGCCTCTGATTCCCCGCCTCTTATTCCCCATCTCTGATTCACCGCCTCTGATTCCCCACCTCTGATTCCCCGCGTCTGATTCCCTGCCTCTGATTCCCCGCCTCTGATTCCCCAGCTCTGATTCCCCGCCTCTGATTCCCCAGCTCTGATTCCCCGCCTCTGATTCCCCGCGTCTGATTCCCTGCCTCTGATTCCCCGCCTCTGATTCCCCATCTCTGATTCCCCAGCTCTGATTCCCCGTGTCTGATTCCCTGCCTCTGAATCCCCGCCTCTGATTCCCCGCCTCTGATTCCCTGCCACTGATTCCCCGCACCTGATTCCCCACCTCTGATTCCCCATATCTTATTCCCCGCCTCTGTTTCCCCCCCTCTGATTCCCAGCCTCTGATTCCCCATATCTGATTCCCCGCCTCTGATTCCCCATATCTGATTCCCCGCCTCATTTTCCCCATATCTGCTTCGCCGCCTCTGATTCCCCAACTCTGATTCCCCGCCTCTGATTCCCCAGCTCTGATTTCCCGCCTCTGATTTCCGGCATCCGATTCCCTGCCTCTGATTCCCCGCCTCTGATTCCCCATCTCTGATTCCCCGCCTCTGATTCCCCGTGTCTGATTCCCTGCCTCTGATTCCCCGCCTCTGATTCCCCGCGTCTGATTCCCTGCCACTGATTCCCTGCCCCTGATTCCCCACCTCTGATTTCCCATATCTGATTCCCCGCCTCTGTTTCCCCGCCTTTGATTCCCCGCCTCTGTTTCCCCATATCTGATTCCCCGCCTCTGATTCCCCAACTCTGATTCCCCTCCTCTAATTCGCCAGCTATGATTCCCCGCCTCTGATTTCCTGCATCTGATTCCCTGCCTCTGATTCCCCGCCTCTGATTCCCCTTCTCTGATTCACCACCTCTGAATCCCCACCTCTGATTCCCCATCTCTGATTCCGCACATCCGTTTCCCTGCCTCTGATTCCCCGCCTCTGATTCCCCGCCTCTGATTCCCTGCCTCTGATTCGCAACCTCTAATTCCCCACCTCTGATTCCCCATATCTGATTCCCCGCCTCTGTCTCCCTGCCTCTGATTCCCGGCCTCTGTTTCCCCATATCTGATTCCCCTCCTCTGATTCCCCAACTCTGATTCCCCGCCTCTGATTCCCCAGCTCTGATTCCCCGCCTTTTATTCCCGGCCTCTGATTCCCTGCCACTGATTCCCCGCCCCTGATTCCCCACCTCTGATTCCCCATATCTGATTCCCCGCCTCTGTTTCCCCAGCTCTGATTCCCCACCTCTGATTCCCCAGCTCTGATTCCCTGCCACTGATTCCTCGCCCCTGATTCCCCACCTCTGATTCCCCATATCTGATTCCCCGCCTCTGTTTCCCCATATCTAATTCCCCACCTCTGATGCCCCAACTCTGATTCCCCGCCTCTGATTCCCCAGCTCTGATTCCCCGCCTCTGATTCCCCGCATCTGATTCCCCATGTCTGATTCCCCGCCTCTGTTTCCCCGCCTCTGATTCCCCGCCTCTGTTTTCCCATATCTGATTCCCCGCCTCTGTTTCCCCATATCTGATTCCCCGCCTCTGAATCCCCAACTCTGATTCCCTGCCTCTGATTCACCAGCTCTGATTCCCCGCCTTTGATTCCCCCCGTCTGATTCCCAGCCTCTGAATCCCCGTGTCTGATTTCCTGCCTCTGATTCCCCGCCTCTGATTCCCCATCTCTGATTCACCGCTTCTGATTCCCCACCTCTGATTCCCCATTTCTGATTCCGCACATCCGATTCCCTGCCTCTGATTCCCCGACTCTGATTCCACACCTCTGATTCCCCAGCTCTGATTCCCCACCTCTGATTCCCTGCCTCTGATTCCCCGCCTCTGATTCCCATCCTCTGATTCCCTGCCACTGATTCCCCGCCCCTGATTCCCCGCCTCTGATTCCCCGCCTCTGATTCCCTGCCACTGATTCCCCGCCCCTTATTCCCAGCCTCTGATTCCCCATATCTGATTCCCTGCCTCTGATGCCCAATATCTGATTCCCCGCCTCTATTTCCCCATATCTGCTTCGCCGCCTCTGATTCCCCAACTCTGATTCCCCGCCTCTGATTCCCCAGCTCTGATTTCCCGCCTCTGATTCCCGGCATCCGATTCCCTGCCTCTGATTCCCCGCCTCTGATTCCCCATCTCTGATTCCCCGCCTCTGATTCCCCGTGTCTGATTCCCTGCCTCTGATTCCCCGCCTCTGATTCCCCGCATCTGATTCCCTGCCACTGATTCCCTGCCCCTGATTCCCCACCTCTGATTCCCCATATCTGATTCCCCGCCTCTGTTTTCCCGCCTCTGATTCCCTGCCTCTTATTCCCCATATCTGATTCCCCGCCTCTGATTCCCCAACTCTGATTCCCCGCCTCTGATTCCCCAGCTCTGAATCCCCGCCTCTGATTCCCCGCGTCTGATTCCCTGCCTCTGATTCCCCGCCTCTGATTCCCCATCTGTGATTCACAATCTCTGATGCCCCACCTCTGATTCCCCATATCTGATTCCCCGCCTCTGTTTCCCCGCCTCTGATTCCCAGCCTCTGATTCCCCATATCTGATTCCCCGCCTCTGATTGCCCACCTCTGATTCCCCGCCTCTGATTCCCCAGCTCTGAATCCACGCCTCTGATTCCCCGCATCTGATTCCCTGCCTCTGATTCACCGCCTCTGATTCCCCATCTCTGATTCACTACCTTTGATTCCCGGCCTCTGATTCCCCATCTCTGATTCCGCACATCCGATTCCCTGCCTATGATTCCCCACCTCTGATTCCCCGCCTCTGATTCCCCATATCTGATTCCCTGCCTCTGTTTCCCCGCCTCTGATTCCCCGCCTCTGTTTCCCCATCTCTGATTCACCGCCAATGATTCGCCACCTCTGATTCCCCATATCTGATTCCCCACCTCTGTTTCCCTGCCCCTGATTCCCCAACTCTGATTCCCCGCCTCTGATTCCCCAGCTCTGAATCCACGCCTCTGATTCCCCGCATCTGATTCCCTGCCTCTGATTCCCCGCCTTGATTCCCTATCTCTGATTCACAACCTCTGATTCCCCACCTCTTATTCCCCATATCTGATTCCCCGCCTCTGATTCCCCAACTCTGATTCCCCTCCTCTAATTCGCCAGCTATGATTCCCCGCCTCTGATTTCCTGCATCTGATTCCCTGCCTCTGATTCCCCGCCTCTGATTCCCCTTCTCTGATTCACCACCTCTGAATCCCCACCTCTGATTCCCCATCTCTGATTCCGCACATCCGTTTCCCTGCCTCTGATTCCCCGCCTCTGATTCCCCGCCTCTGATTCCCTGCCTCTGATTCGCAACCTCTAATTCCCCACCTCTGATTCCCCATATCTGATTCCCCGCCTCTGTCTCCCTGCCTCTGATTCCCGGCCTCTGTTTCCCCATATCTGATTCCCCTCCTCTGATTCCCCAACTCTGATTCCCCGCCTCTGATTCCCCAGCTCTGATTCCCCGCCTTTTATTCCCGGCCTCTGATTCCCTGCCACTGATTCCCCGCCCCTGATTCCCCACCTCTGATTCCCCATATCTGATTCCCCGCCTCTGTTTCCCCAGCTCTGATTCCCCACCTCTGATTCCCCAGCTCTGATTCCCTGCCACTGATTCCTCGCCCCTGATTCCCCACCTCTGATTCCCCATATCTGATTCCCCGCCTCTGTTTCCCCATATCTAATTCCCCACCTCTGATGCCCCGCCTCTGATTCACAACCTCTGATTCCCCACCTCTTATTCCCCATATCTGATTCCCCGCATCTGATTCCCCAACTCTGATTCCCCTCCTCTAATTCGCCAGCTATGATTCCCCGCCTCTGATTTCCTGCATCTGATTCCCTGCCTCTGATTCCCCGCCTCTGATTCCCCTTCTCTGATTCACCACCTCTGAATCCCCACCTCTGATTCCCCATCTCTGATTCCGCACATCCGTTTCCCTGCCTCTGATTCCCCGCCTCTGATTCCCCGCCTCTGATTCCCTGCCTCTGATTCGCAACCTCTAATTCCCCACCTCTGATTCCCCATATCTGATTCCCCGCCTCTGTCTCCCTGCCTCTGATTCCCGGCCTCTGTTTCCCCATATCTGATTCCCCTCCTCTGATTCCCCAACTCTGATTCCCCGCCTCTGATTCCCCAGCTCTGATTCCCCGCCTTTTATTCCCGGCCTCTGATTCCCTGCCACTGATTCCCCGCCCCTGATTCCCCACATCTGATTCCCCATATCTGATTCCCCGCCTCTGTTTCCCCAGCTCTGATTCCCCACCTCTGATTCCCCAGCTCTGATTCCCTGCCACTGATTCCTCGCCCCTGATTCCCCACCTCTGATTCCCCATATCTGATTCCCCGCCTCTGTTTCCCCATATCTAATTCCCCACCTCTGATGCCCCAACTCTGATTCCCCGCCTCTGATTCCCCAGCTCTGATTCCCCGCCTCTGATTCCCCGCATCTGATTCCCCATGTCTGATTCCCCGCCTCTGTTTCCCCGCCTCTGATTCCCCGCCTCTGTTTTCCCATATCTGATTCCCCGCCTCTGTTTCCCCATATCTGATTCCCCGCCTCTGAATCCCCAACTCTGATTCCCTGCCTCTGATTCACCAGCTCTGATTCCCCGCCTTTGATTCCCCCCGTCTGATTCCCAGCCTCTGAATCCCCGTGTCTGATTTCCTGCCTCTGATTCCCCGCCTCTGATTCCCCATCTCTGATTCACCGCTTCTGATTCCCCACCTCTGATTCCCCATTTCTGATTCCGCACATCCGATTCCCTGCCTCTGATTCCCCGACTCTGATTCCACACCTCTGATTCCCCAGCTCTGATTCCCCGCCTCTGATTCCCCGCGTCTGATTCCCTGCCTCTGATTCCCCGCCTCTGATTCCCAATCTCTGATTCCCCACCTCTGATTCCCCGTGTCTGATTCCCTGCCTCTGATTCCCCGCCTCTGATTCCCATCCTCTGATTCCCTGCCACTGATTCCCCGCCCCTGATTCCCCGCCTCTGATTCCCCGCCTCTGATTCCCTGCCACTGATTCCCCGCCCCTGATTCCCAGCCTCTGATTCCCCATATCTGATTCCCTGCCTCTGATGCCCAATATCTGATTCCCCGCCTCTATTTCCCCATATCTGCTTCGCCGCCTCTGATTCCCCAACTCTGATTCCCCGCCTCTGATTCCCCAGCTCTGATTTCCCGCCTCTGATTCCCGGCATCCGATTCCCTGCCTCTGATTCCCCGCCTCTGATTCCCCATCTCTGATTCCCCGCCTCTGATTCCCCGTGTCTGATTCCCTGCCTCTGATTCCCCGCCTCTGATTCCCCGCATCTGATTCCCTGCCACTGATTCCCTGCCCCTGATTCCCCACCTCTGATTCCCCATATCTCATTCCCCGCCTCTGTTTTCCCGCCTCTGATTCCCTGCCTCTTATTCCCCATATCTGATTCCCCGCCTCTGATTCCCCAACTCTGATTCCCCGCCTCTGATTCCCCAGCTCTGAATCCCCGCCTCTGATTCCCCGCGTCTGATTCCCTGCCTCTGATTCCCCGCCTCTGATTCCCCATCTGTGATTCACAATCTCTGATGCCCCACCTCTGATTCCCCATATCTGATTCCCCGCCTCTGTTTCCCCGCCTCTGATTCCCAGCCTCTGATTCCCCATATCTGATTCCCCGCCTCTGATTGCCCACCTCTGATTCCCCGTGTCTGATTCCCTGCCTCTGATTCACCGCCTCTGATTCCCCATCTCTGATTCACTACCTTTGATTCCCGGCCTCTGATTCCCCATCTCTGATTCCGCACATCCGATTCCCTGCCTATGATTCCCCACCTCTGATTCCCCGCCTCTGATTCCCCATATCTGATTCCCTGCCTCTGTTTCCCCGCCTCTGATTCCCCATATGTGATTCCCCACCTCTGTTTCCCCGCCTCTGATTCCCCGCCTCTGTTTCCCCATCTCTGATTCACCGCCAATGATTCGCCACCTCTGATTCCCCATATCTGATTCCCCACCTCTGTTTCCCTGCCCCTGATTCCCCATTCTGATTCCCCGCCTCTGATTCCCCAGCTCTGAATCCACGCCTCTGATTCCCCGCATCTGATTCCCTGCCTCTGATTCCCCGCCTTGATTCCCTATCTCTGATTCACAACCTCTGATTCCCCACCTCTTATTCCCCATATCTGATTCCCCGCCTCTGTTTCCCCATATCTGATTCCCCGGCTCTGATTGCCCACCTCTATTCCCCGCCTCTGATTCGCCAGCTCTGATTCGCCTCCTCTGATTCCCCGCATCTGATTCCCTGCCTCTGATTCCGCGCCTCTGATTCCCCATCTCTGATTCACCGCCTTTGATTCGCCACCTCTGATTCCCCATATCTGATTCACCACCTCTGTTTCCCCGCCTCTGATTCCCCGCCTCTGATTCTCCATATCTCATTCCCCGCCTCTGAATCCCCATCTCTGATTCCCGGACACTGATTCCCCACCTCTGATTCCCGGCCTCTTATTCCCAGCATCTGATTCCCGGTCTCTGATTCCCGGCCTCTGATTCCCCGCTTCTGATTCTGATTCCGTGCCTCTGATTCCCCATCTCTGATTCCGCACATCTGATTCCCTGCCTCTGATTCCCCACCTCTGATTCCCCATATCTGATTCCCCGCCTCTGTTTCCCCGCCTCTGATTCCCCGCCTCTGTTTCCCCATATCTAATTCCCCACCTCTGATGCCCCAACTCTGATTCCCCGCCTCTGATTCCCCAGCTCTGATTCCCCACCTCTGATTCTCCGCATCCGATTCCCCATGTCTGATTCCCCGCCTCTGTTTCCCCGCCTCTGATTCCCCGCTTCTGTTTTCCCATATCTGATTCCCCGCCTCTGATTCCCCAGCTCTGATTCCCTGCCTCTGATTCCCCGCGTTCTATTCCCTGCCTCTGATTCCCCGCCTGTGATTCCCCATCTCTGATTCACCACCTCTGATTCCCCACCTCTGATTCCCCATATCTAATTCCCCGCCTCTGTTTGCCCGCCTCTGATTCCCCGCCTCTGTTTCCCCATATCTGATTCCCTGCCTCTGAATCCCCAACTCTGATTCCCTGCCTCTGATTCACCAGCTCTGATTCCCCGCCTTTGATTCCCCCCGTCTGATTCCCAGCCTCTGAATCCCCGTGTCTGATTTCCTGCCTCTGATTCCCCGCCTCTTATTCCCCATCTCTGATTCACCGCCTCTGATTCCCCACCTCTGATTCCCCGCGTCTGATTCCCTGCCTCTGATTCCCCGCCTCTGATTCCCCAGCTCTGATTCCCCGCCTCTGATTCCCCAGCTCTGATTCCCCGCCTCTGATTCCCCGCGTCTGATTCCCTGCCTCTGATTCCCCGCCTCTGATTCCCCATCTCTGATTCCCCAGCTCTGATTCCCCGTGTCTGATTCCCTGCCTCTGAATCCCCGCCTCTGATTCCCCGCCTCTGATTCCCTGCCACTGATTCCCCGCACCTGATTCCCCACCTCTGATTCCCCATATCTTATTCCCCGCCTCTGTTTCCCCCCCTCTGATTCCCAGCCTCTGATTCCCCATATCTGATTCCCCGCCTCTGATTCCCCATATCTGATTCCCCGCCTCATTTTCCCCATATCTGCTTCGCCGCCTCTGATTCCCCAACTCTGATTCCCCGCCTCTGATTCCCCAGCTCTGATTTCCCGCCTCTGATTTCCGGCATCCGATTCCCTGCCTCTGATTCCCCGCCTCTGATTCCCCATCTCTGATTCCCCGCCTCTGATTCCCCGTGTCTGATTCCCTGCCTCTGATTCCCCGCCTCTGATTCCCCGCGTCTGATTCCCTGCCACTGATTCCCTGCCCCTGATTCCCCACCTCTGATTTCCCATATCTGATTCCCCGCCTCTGTTTCCCCGCCTTTGATTCCCCGCCTCTGTTTCCCCATATCTGATTCCCCGCCTCTGATTCCCCAACTCTGATTCCCCTCCTCTAATTCGCCAGCTATGATTCCCCGCCTCTGATTTCCTGCATCTGATTCCCTGCCTCTGATTCCCCGCCTCTGATTCCCCTTCTCTGATTCACCACCTCTGAATCCCCACCTCTGATTCCCCATCTCTGATTCCGCACATCCGATTCCCTGCCTCTGATTCCCCGCCTCTGATTCCCCGCCTCTGATTCCCTGCCTCTGATTCGCAACCTCTAATTCCCCACCTCTGATTCCCCATATCTGATTCCCCGCCTCTGTCTCCCTGCCTCTGATTCCCGGCCTCTGTTTCCCCATATCTGATTCCCCTCCTCTGATTCCCCAACTCTGATTCCCCGCCTCTGATTCCCCAGATCTGATTCCCCGCCTTTTATTCCCGGCCTCTGATTCCCTGCCACTGATTCCCCGCCCCTGATTCCCCACCTCTGATTCCCCATATCTGATTCCCCGCCTCTGTTTCCCCAGCTCTGATTCCCCACCTCTGATTCCCCAGCTCTGATTCCCTGCCACTGATTCCCCGCCCCTGATTCCCCACCTCTGATTCCCCATATCTGATTCCCCGCCTCTGTTTCCCCAGCTCTGATTCCCTGCCTCTGATTCCCTGCCCTGATTCCCCATCTCTGTTTCACCGCCTTTTATTCGCAACCTCTGATTCACCATATCTGATTCCCCGCCTCTGTTTCCTTGCCTCTGATTCCCTGCCTCTGATTCCCAACCTCTGATTCCACACCTCTGATTCCCCATATCTGATTCCCCGACTCTATTTCCCCATATCTGATTCCCCGCCTCTTATTCCCCATCTCTGATTCCCCGCCTCTGATTCACCGTGTCTGATTCCCTTACTCTGATTCCCCCCCTCTGATTCCCTGCCACTGATTCCCTGCCCCTGATTCCCCACTTCTGATTCCCCATATCTGATTCCCCGCCTGTATCCCCGCCTCTGATTCCCCGCCTCTGATTCCCCATATCTGATTCCCTGCCTCTGATTCCCCAACTCTGATTCCCCGCCTCTGATTCCCCATATCTTATTCCCCGCCTCTGTTTCCCCCCCTCTGATTCCCAGCCTCTGATTCCCCATATCAGATTCCCCGCCTCATTTTCCCCATATCTGCTTCGCCGCCTCTGATTCCCCAACACTGATTCCCCTCCTCTGATTCCCCAGCTCTGATTTCCCGCCTCTGAATTGCGGCATCCGATTCCCCGCCTCTGATTCCCCGCGTCTGATTCCCTGCCACTGATTCCCTGCCCCGGATTCCCCACCTCTGATTCCCCATATCTGATTCCCCGCCTCTGTTTCCCCGCCTCTGATTCCCCGCCTCTGTTTCCCCATATCTGATTCCCCGCCTCTGATTCCCCAACTCTGATTCCCCTCCTCTAATTCGCCAGCTATGATTCCCCGCCTTTGATTCCCTGCGTCTGATTCCCTGCCTCTGATTCCCCGCCTCTGATTCCCCTTTTCTGATTCACCACCTCTGAATCCCAACCTCTGATTCCCCATCTCTTATTCCGCACATCCGATTCCCTGCCTCTGATTCCCCGCCTCTGATTCCCCGCCTCTGATTCCCTGCCTCTGATTCGCAACCTCTAATTCCCCACCTCTGATTCCCCATATCTGATTCCCCGCCTCTGTTTCCCTGCCTCTGATTCCCGGCCTCTGTTTCCCCATATCTGATTCCCCTCCTCTGATTCCCCAACTCTGATTCCCCGCCTCTGATTCCCCAGCTCTGATTCCCCGCCTTTTATTCCCGGCATCTGATTCCCTGCCACTGATTCCCCGCCCCTGATTTCCCACCTCTGATTCCCCATATCTGATTCCCTGCCTCTGTTTCCCCAGCTCTGATTCCCCACCTCTGATTCCCCAGCTCTGATTCCCTGCCACTGATTCCCCGCCCCTGATTCCCCACCTCTGATTCCCCATATCTGATTCCCCCCTTCTGTTTCCCCAGCTCTGATTCCCTGCCTCTGATTCCCTGCCCTGATTCCCCATCTCTGTTTCACCGCCTTTGATTCGCCACCTCTGATTCCCCATATCTGATTCCCCGCCTCTGTTTCCCCGCCTCTGATTCCCTGCCTCTGATTCCCAACCTCTGATTCCACACCTCTGATTCCCCATATCTGATTCCCCGCCTCTATTTCCCCATATCTGATTCCCCAACTCTGATTCCCTGCCTCTGATTCCCCAGCTCTGATTCCCCGCCTCTGATTCCCGACGTCCGATTCCCTGCCTCTGATTCCCCGCCTCTGATTCCCCATCTCTGATTCCCCGCCTCTGATTCCCCGTGTCTGATTCCCTGCCTCTGATTCCCCGCCTCTGATTCCCCGCCTCTGATTCCCTGCCACTGATTCCCTGCCCCTGATTCCCCACTTCTGATTCCCCATATCTGATTCCCCGCCTCTGTTTCCCCACATCTGATTCCCCGCCTCTGATTCCCCATATCTGATTCCCTGCCTCTGATTCCCCAACTCTGATTCCCCGCCTCTGATTCCCCAGCTCTGAATCCCCGCCTCTGATTCCCCGCCTCTGATTCTCCATATCTCATTCCCCGCCTCTGAATCCCCATCTCTGATTCCCGGACTCTGATTCCCCACCTCTGATTCCCGGCCTCTTATTCCCAGCATTTGATTCCGGCCTCTGATTCCCGGCCTTTGATTCCCCGCTTCTGATTCTGATTCCCTGCCTCTGATTCCCCATCTCTGATTCCGCACATCTGATTCCCTGCCTCTGATTCCCCACCTCTGATTCCCCATATCTGATTCCCCGCCTCTGTTTCCCCGCCTCTGATTCCCCGCCTCTGTTTCCCCATATCTAATTCCCCACCTCTGATGCCCCAACTCTGATTCCCCGCCTCTGATTCCCCAGCTCTGATTCCCCGCCTCTGATTCCCCGCATCTGATTCCACATGTCTGATTCCCCGCCTCTGTTTCCCCGCCTCTGATTCCCCGCCTCTGTTTCCCCATATCTGATTCCCCGCCTCTGTTTCCCCCCCTCTGATTCCCAGCCTCTGATTCCCCATATCTGATTCCCCGCCTCTGATTCCCCATCTCTGATTCCCCGCCTCATTTTCCCCATATCTGCTTCGCCGCCTCTGATTCCCCAACTCTGATTCCCCGCCTCTGATTCCCCAGCTCTGATTTCCCGCCTCTGATTTCCGGCATCCGATTCCCTGCCTCTGATTCCCCGCCTCTGATTCCCCATCTCTGATTCCCCGCCTCTGATTCCCCGTGTCTGATTCCCTGCCTCTGATTCCCCGCCTCTGATTCCCCGCGTCTGATTCCCTGCCACTGATTCCCTGCCCCTGATTCCCCACCTCTGATTCCCCATATCTGATTCCCCGCCTCTGTTTCACCGCCTCTGATTCCCCGCCTCTCTTTCCCCATATCTGATTCCCCGCCTCTGATTCCCCAACTCTGATTCCCCTCTTCTAATTCGCCAGCTATGAATCCCCGCCTCTGATTCCCTGCATCTGATTCCCTGCCTCTGATTCCCCGCCTCTGATTCCCCTTCTCTGATTCACCACCTCTGAATCCCCACCTCTGATTCCCCATCTCTGATTCCGCACATCCGATTCCCTGCCTCTGATTCCCCGCCTCTGATTCCCCGCCTCTGATTCCCTGCCTCTGATTCGCAACCTCTAATTCCCCACCTCTGATTCCCCAAATCTGATTCCCCGCCTCTGTTTCCCTGCCTCTGATTCCCGGCCTCTGTTTCCCCATATCTGATTCCCCTCCTCTGATTCCCCAACTCTGATTCCCCGCCTCTGATTCCCCAGCTCTGATTCCCCGCCTTTTATTCCCGGCCTCTGATTCCCTGCCACTGATTCCCCGCCCCTGATTCCCCACCTCTGATTCCCCATATCTGATTCCCCGCCTCTGTTTCCCCAGCTCTGATTCCCCACCTCGGATTCCCCAGCTCTGATTCCCTGCCACTGATTCCCCGCCCCTGATTCCCCACCTCTGATTCCCCATATCTGATTCCCCGCCTCTGTTTCCCCAGCTCTGATTCCCTGCCTCTGATTCCCCATATCTGATTCCCCGCCTCTGATTCCCCAACTCTGATTCCCTGCCTCTGATTCCCCAGCTCTGATTCCCCGCCTCTGATTCCCGACGTCCGATTCCCTGCCTCTGATTCCCCGCCTCTGATTCCCCATCTCTGATTCCCCGCCTCTGATTCCCCGTGTCTGATTCCCTGCCTCTGATTCCCCGCCTCTGATTCCCCGCCTCTGATTCCCTGCCACTGATTCCCTGCCCCTGATTCCCCACTTCTGATTCCCCATATCTGATTCCCCGCCTCTGTTTCCCCACCTCTGATTCCCCGCCTCTGATTCCCCATATCTGATTCCCTGCCTCTGATTCCCCAACTCTGATTCCCCGCCTCTGATTCCCCAGCTCTGAATCCCCGCCTCTGATTCCCCGCCTCTGATTCTCCATATCTCATTCCCCGCCTCTGAATCCCCATCTCTGATTCCCGGACTCTGATTCCCCACCTCTGATTCCCGGCCTCTTATTCCCAGCATTTGATTCCGGCCTCTGATTCCCGGCCTTTGATTCCCCGCTTCTGATTCTGATTCCCTGCCTCTGATTCCCCATCTCTGATTCCGCACATCTGATTCCCTGCCTCTGATTCCCCACCTCTGATTCCCCATATCTGATTCCCCGCCTCTGTTTCCCCGCCTCTGATTCCCCGCCTCTGTTTCCCCATATCTAATTCCCCACCTCTGATGCCCCAACTCTGATTCCCCGCCTCTGATTCCCCAGCTCTGATTCCCCGCCTCTGATTCCCCGCATCTGATTCCCCATGTCTGATTCCCCGCCTCTGTTTCCCCGCCTCTGATTCCCCGCCTCTGTTTCCCCATATCTGATTCCCCGCCTCTGTTTCCCCCCCTCTGATTCCCAGCCTCTGATTCCCCATATCTGATTCCCCGCCTCTGATTCCCCATCTCTGATTCCCCGCCTCATTTTCCCCATATCTGCTTCGCCGCCTCTGATTCCCCAACTCTGATTCCCCGCCTCTGATTCCCCAGCTCCGATTTCCCGCCTCTGATTTCCGGCATCCGATTCCCTGCCTCTGATTCCCCGCCTCTGATTCCCCATCTCTGATTCCCCGCCTCTGATTCCCCGTGTCTGATTCCCTGCCTCTGATTCCCCGCCTCTGATTCCCCGCGTCTGATTCCCTGCCACTGATTCACTGCCCCTGATTCCCCACCTCTGATTCCCCATATCTGATTCCCCGCCTCTGTTTCACCGCCTCTGATTCCCCGCCTCTCTTTCCCCATATCTGATTCCCCGGCCTCTGATTCCCCAACTCTGATTCCCCTCCTCTAATTCGCCAGCTATGATTCCCCGCCTCTGATTCCCTGCATCTGATTCCCTGCCTCTGATTCCCCGCCTCTGATTCCCCTTCTCTGATTCACCACCTCTGAATCCCCACCTCTGATTCCCCATCTCTGATTCCGCACATCCGATTCCCTGCCTCTGATTCCCCGCCTCTGATTCCCCGCCTCTGATTCCCTGCCTCTGATTCGCAACCTCTAATTCCCCACCTCTGATTCCCCAAATCTGATTCCCCGCCTCTGTTTCCCTGCCTCTGATTCCCGGCCTCTGTTTCCCCATATCTGATTCCCCTCCTCTGATTCCCCAACTCTGATTCCCCGCCTCTGATTCCCCAGCTCTGATTCCCCGCCTTTTATTCCCGGCCTCTGATTCCCTGCCACTGATTCCCCGCCCCTGATTCCCCACCTCTGATTCCCCATATCTGATTCCCCGCCTCTGTTTCCCCAGCTCTGATTCCCCACCTCGGATTCCCCGCCTCTGATTCCCCAGCTCTGATTCCCCGCCTTTTATTCCCGGCCTCTGATTCCCTGCCACTGATTCCCCGCCCCTGATTCCCCACCTCTGATTCCCCATATCTGATTCCCCGCCTCTGTTTCCCCAGCTCTGATTCCCCACCTCTGATTCCCCAGCTCTGATTCCCTGCCACTGATTCCTCGCCCCTGATTCCCCACCTCTGATTCCCCATATCTGATTCCCCGCCTCTGTTTCCCCATATCTAATTCCCCACCTCTGATGCCCCAACTCTGATTCCCCGCCTCTGATTCCCCAGCTCTGATTCCCCGCCTCTGATTCCCCGCATCTGATTCCCCATGTCTGATTCCCCGCCTCTGTTTCCCCGCCTCTGATTCCCCGCCTCTGTTTTCCCATATCTGATTCATCGCCTCTGTTTCCCCATATCTGATTCCCCGCCTCTGAATCCCCAACTCTGATTCCCTGCCTCTGATTCACCAGCTCTGATTCCCCGCCTTTGATTCCCCCCGTCTGATTCCCAGCCTCTGAATCCCCGTGTCTGATTTCCTGCCTCTGATTCCCCGCCTCTGATTCCCCATCTCTGATTCACCGCTTCTGATTCCCCACCTCTGATTCCCCATTTCTGATTCCGCACATCCGATTCCCTGCCTCTGATTCCCCGACTCTGATTCCACACCTCTGATTCCCCAGCTCTGATTCCCCACCTCTGATTCCCTGCCTCTGATTCCCCGCCTCTGATTCACATCCTCTGATTCCCTGCCACTGATTCCCCGCCCCTGATTCCCCGCCTCTGATTCCCCGCCTCTGATTCCCTGCCACTGATTCCCCGCCCCTGATTCCCAGCCTCTGATTCCCCATATCTGATTCCCTGCCTCTGATGCCCAATATCTGATTCCCCGCCTCTATTTCCCCATATCTGCTTCGCCGCCTCTGATTCCCCAACTCTGATTCCCCGCCTCTGATTCCCCAGCTCTGATTTCCCGCCTCTGATTCCCGGCATCCGATTCCCTGCCTCTGATTCCCCGCCTCTGATTCCCCATCTCTGATTCCCCGCCTCTGATTCCCCGTGTCTGATTCCCTGCCTCTGATTCCCCGCCTCTGATTCCCCGCATCTGATTCCCTGCCACTGATTCCCTGCCCCTGATTCCCCACCTCTGATTCCCCATATCTGATTCCCCGCCTCTGTTTTCCCGCCTCTGATTCCCTGCCTCTTATTCCCCATATCTGATTCCCCGCCTCTGATTCCCCAACTCTGATTCCCCGCCTCTGATTCCCCAGCTCTGAATCCCCGCCTCTGATTCCCCGCGTCTGATTCCCTGCCTCTGATTCCCCGCCTCTGATTCCCCATCTGTGATTCACAATCTCTGATGCCCCACCTCTGATTCCCCATATCTGATTCCCCGCCTCTGTTTCCCCGCCTCTGATTCCCAGCCTCTGATTCCCCATATCTGATTCCCCGCCTCTGATTGCCCACCTCTGATTCCCCGCCTCTGATTCCCCAGCTCTGAATCCACGCCTCTGATTCCCCGCATCTGATTCCCTGCCTCTGATTCACCGCCTCTGATTCCCCATCTCTGATTCACTACCTTTGATTCCCGGCCTCTGATTCCCCATCTCTGATTCCGCACATCCGATTCCCTGCCTATGATTCCCCACCTCTGATTCCCCGCCTCTGATTCCCCATATCTGATTCCCTGCCTCTGTTTCCCCGCCTCTGATTCCCCGCCTCTGTTTCCCCATCTCTGATTCACCGCCAATGATTCGCCACCTCTGATTCCCCATATCTGATTCCCCACCTCTGTTTCCCTGCCCCTGATTCCCCAACTCTGATTCCCCGCCTCTGATTCCCCAGCTCTGAATCCACGCCTCTGATTCCCCGCATCTGATTCCCTGCCTCTGATTCCCCGCCTTGATTCCCTATCTCTGATTCACAACCTCTGATTCCCCACCTCTTATTCCCCATATCTGATTCCCCGCCTCTGATTCCCCAACTCTGATTCCCCTCCTCTAATTCGCCAGCTATGATTCCCCGCCTCTGATTTCCTGCATCTGATTCCCTGCCTCTGATTCCCCGCCTCTGATTCCCCTTCTCTGATTCACCACCTCTGAATCCCCACCTCTGATTCCCCATCTCTGATTCCGCACATCCGTTTCCCTGCCTCTGATTCCCCGCCTCTGATTCCCCGCCTCTGATTCCCTGCCTCTGATTCGCAACCTCTAATTCCCCACCTCTGATTCCCCATATCTGATTCCCCGCCTCTGTCTCCCTGCCTCTGATTCCCGGCCTCTGTTTCCCCATATCTGATTCCCCTCCTCTGATTCCCCAACTCTGATTCCCCGCCTCTGATTCCCCAGCTCTGATTCCCCGCCTTTTATTCCCGGCCTCTGATTCCCTGCCACTGATTCCCCGCCCCTGATTCCCCACCTCTGATTCCCCATATCTGATTCCCCGCCTCTGTTTCCCCAGCTCTGATTCCCCACCTCTGATTCCCCAGCTCTGATTCCCTGCCACTGATTCCTCGCCCCTGATTCCCCACCTCTGATTCCCCATATCTGATTCCCCGCCTCTGTTTCCCCATATCTAATTCCCCACCTCTGATGCCCCGCCTCTGATTCACAACCTCTGATTCCCCACCTCTTATTCCCCATATCTGATTCCCCGCATCTGATTCCCCAACTCTGATTCCCCTCCTCTAATTCGCCAGCTATGATTCCCCGCCTCTGATTTCCTGCATCTGATTCCCTGCCTCTGATTCCCCGCCTCTGATTCCCCTTCTCTGATTCACCACCTCTGAATCCCCACCTCTGATTCCCCATCTCTGATTCCGCACATCCGTTTCCCTGCCTCTGATTCCCCGCCTCTGATTCCCCGCCTCTGATTCCCTGCCTCTGATTCGCAACCTCTAATTCCCCACCTCTGATTCCCCATATCTGATTCCCCGCCTCTGTCTCCCTGCCTCTGATTCCCGGCCTCTGTTTCCCCATATCTGATTCCCCTCCTCTGATTCCCCAACTCTGATTCCCCGCCTCTGATTCCCCAGCTCTGATTCCCCGCCTTTTATTCCCGGCCTCTGATTCCCTGCCACTGATTCCCCGCCCCTGATTCCCCACATCTGATTCCCCATATCTGATTCCCCGCCTCTGTTTCCCCAGCTCTGATTCCCCACCTCTGATTCCCCAGCTCTGATTCCCTGCCACTGATTCCTCGCCCCTGATTCCCCACCTCTGATTCCCCATATCTGATTCCCCGCCTCTGTTTCCCCATATCTAATTCCCCACCTCTGATGCCCCAACTCTGATTCCCCGCCTCTGATTCCCCAGCTCTGATTCCCCGCCTCTGATTCCCCGCATCTGATTCCCCATGTCTGATTCCCCGCCTCTGTTTCCCCGCCTCTGATTCCCCGCCTCTGTTTTCCCATATCTGATTCCCCGCCTCTGTTTCCCCATATCTGATTCCCCGCCTCTGAATCCCCAACTCTGATTCCCTGCCTCTGATTCACCAGCTCTGATTCCCCGCCTTTGATTCCCCCCGTCTGATTCCCAGCCTCTGAATCCCCGTGTCTGATTTCCTGCCTCTGATTCCCCGCCTCTGATTCCCCATCTCTGATTCACCGCTTCTGATTCCCCACCTCTGATTCCCCATTTCTGATTCCGCACATCCGATTCCCTGCCTCTGATTCCCCGACTCTGATTCCACACCTCTGATTCCCCAGCTCTGATTCCCCGCCTCTGATTCCCCGCGTCTGATTCCCTGCCTCTGATTCCCCGCCTCTGATTCCCAATCTCTGATTCCCCACCTCTGATTCCCCGTGTCTGATTCCCTGCCTCTGATTCCCCGCCTCTGATTCCCATCCTCTGATTCCCTGCCACTGATTCCCCGCCCCTGATTCCCCGCCTCTGATTCCCCGCCTCTGATTCCCTGCCACTGATTCCCCGCCCCTGATTCCCAGCCTCTGATTCCCCATATCTGATTCCCTGCCTCTGATGCCCAATATCTGATTCCCCGCCTCTATTTCCCCATATCTGCTTCGCCGCCTCTGATTCCCCAACTCTGATTCCCCGCCTCTGATTCCCCAGCTCTGATTTCCCGCCTCTGATTCCCGGCATCCGATTCCCTGCCTCTGATTCCCCGCCTCTGATTCCCCATCTCTGATTCCCCGCCTCTGATTCCCCGTGTCTGATTCCCTGCCTCTGATTCCCCGCCTCTGATTCCCCGCATCTGATTCCCTGCCACTGATTCCCTGCCCCTGATTCCCCACCTCTGATTCCCCATATCTCATTCCCCGCCTCTGTTTTCCCGCCTCTGATTCCCTGCCTCTTATTCCCCATATCTGATTCCCCGCCTCTGATTCCCCAACTCTGATTCCCCGCCTCTGATTCCCCAGCTCTGAATCCCCGCCTCTGATTCCCCGCGTCTGATTCCCTGCCTCTGATTCCCCGCCTCTGATTCCCCATCTGTGATTCACAATCTCTGATGCCCCACCTCTGATTCCCCATATCTGATTCCCCGCCTCTGTTTCCCCGCCTCTGATTCCCAGCCTCTGATTCCCCATATCTGATTCCCCGCCTCTGATTGCCCACCTCTGATTCCCCGTGTCTGATTCCCTGCCTCTGATTCACCGCCTCTGATTCCCCATCTCTGATTCACTACCTTTGATTCCCGGCCTCTGATTCCCCATCTCTGATTCCGCACATCCGATTCCCTGCCTATGATTCCCCACCTCTGATTCCCCGCCTCTGATTCCCCATATCTGATTCCCTGCCTCTGTTTCCCCGCCTCTGATTCCCCATATGTGATTCCCCACCTCTGTTTCCCCGCCTCTGATTCCCCGCCTCTGTTTCCCCATCTCTGATTCACCGCCAATGATTCGCCACCTCTGATTCCCCATATCTGATTCCCCACCTCTGTTTCCCTGCCCCTGATTCCCCATTCTGATTCCCCGCCTCTGATTCCCCAGCTCTGAATCCACGCCTCTAATTCCCCGCATCTGATTCCCTGCCTCTGATTCCCCGCCTTGATTCCCTATCTCTGATTCACAACCTCTGATTCCCCACCTCTTATTCCCCATATCTGATTCCCCGCCTCTGTTTCCCCATATCTGATTCCCCGGCTCTGATTGCCCACCTCTATTCCCCGCCTCTGATTCGCCAGCTCTGATTCGCCTCCTCTGATTCCCCGCATCTGATTCCCTGCCTCTGATTCCGCGCCTCTGATTCCCCATCTCTGATTCACCGCCTTTGATTCGCCACCTCTGATTCCCCATATCTGATTCACCACCTCTGTTTCCCCGCCTCTGATTCCCCGCCTCTGATTCTCCATATCTCATTCCCCGCCTCTGAATCCCCATCTCTGATTCCCGGACACTGATTCCCCACCTCTGATTCCCGGCCTCTTATTCCCAGCATCTGATTCCCGGTCTCTGATTCCCGGCCTCTGATTCCCCGCTTCTGATTCTGATTCCGTGCCTCTGATTCCCCATCTCTGATTCCGCACATCTGATTCCCTGCCTCTGATTCCCCACCTCTGATTCCCCATATCTGATTCCCCGCCTCTGTTTCCCCGCCTCTGATTCCCCGCCTCTGTTTCCCCATATCTAATTCCCCACCTCTGATGCCCCAACTCTGATTCCCCGCCTCTGATTCCCCAGCTCTGATTCCCCACCTCTGATTCTCCGCATCCGATTCCCCATGTCTGATTCCCCGCCTCTGTTTCCCCGCCTCTGATTCCCCGCTTCTGTTTTCCCATATCTGATTCCCCGCCTCTGATTCCCCAGCTCTGATTCCCTGCCTCTGATTCCCCGCGTTCTATTCCCTGCCTCTGATTCCCCGCCTGTGATTCCCCATCTCTGATTCACCACCTCTGATTCCCCACCTCTGATTCCCCATATCTAATTCCCCGCCTCTGTTTGCCCGCCTCTGATTCCCCGCCTCTGTTTCCCCATATCTGATTCCCTGCCTCTGAATCCCCAACTCTGATTCCCTGCCTCTGATTCACCAGCTCTGATTCCCCGCCTTTGATTCCCCCCGTCTGATTCCCAGCCTCTGAATCCCCGTGTCTGATTTCCTGCCTCTGATTCCCCGCCTCTTATTCCCCATCTCTGATTCACCGCCTCTGATTCCCCACCTCTGATTCCCCGCGTCTGATTCCCTGCCTCTGATTCCCCGCCTCTGATTCCCCAGCTCTGATTCCCCGCCTCTGATTCCCCAGCTCTGATTCCCCGCCTCTGATTCCCCGCGTCTGATTCCCTGCCTCTGATTCCCCGCCTCTGATTCCCCATCTCTGATTCCCCAGCTCTGATTCCCCGTGTCTGATTCCCTGCCTCTGAATCCCCGCCTCTGATTCCCCGCCTCTGATTCCCTGCCACTGATTCCCCGCACCTGATTCCCCACCTCTGATTCCCCATATCTTATTCCCCGCCTCTGTTTCCCCCCCTCTGATTCCCAGCCTCTGATTCCCCATATCTGATTCCCCGCCTCTGATTCCCCATATCTGATTCCCCGCCTCATTTTCCCCATATCTGCTTCGCCGCCTCTGATTCCCCAACTCTGATTCCCCGCCTCTGATTCCCCAGCTCTGATTTCCCGCCTCTGATTTCCGGCATCCGATTCCCTGCCTCTGATTCCCCGCCTCTGATTCCCCATCTCTGATTCCCCGCCTCTGATTCCCCGTGTCTGATTCCCTGCCTCTGATTCCCCGCCTCTGATTCCCCGCGTCTGATTCCCTGCCACTGATTCCCTGCCCCTGATTCCCCACCTCTGATTTCCCATATCTGATTCCCCGCCTCTGTTTCCCCGCCTTTGATTCCCCGCCTCTGTTTCCCCATATCTGATTCCCCGCCTCTGATTCCCCAACTCTGATTCCCCTCCTCTAATTCGCCAGCTATGATTCCCCGCCTCTGATTTCCTGCATCTGATTCCCTGCCTCTGATTCCCCGCCTCTGATTCCCCTTCTCTGATTCACCACCTCTGAATCCCCACCTCTGATTCCCCATCTCTGATTCCGCACATCCGATTCCCTGCCTCTGATTCCCCGCCTCTGATTCCCCGCCTCTGATTCCCTGCCTCTGATTCGCAACCTCTAATTCCCCACCTCTGATTCCCCATATCTGATTCCCCGCCTCTGTCTCCCTGCCTCTGATTCCCGGCCTCTGTTTCCCCATATCTGATTCCCCTCCTCTGATTCCCCAACTCTGATTCCCCGCCTCTGATTCCCCAGATCTGATTCCCCGCCTTTTATTCCCGGCCTCTGATTCCCTGCCACTGATTCCCCGCCCCTGATTCCCCACCTCTGATTCCCCATATCTGATTCCCCGCCTCTGTTTCCCCAGCTCTGATTCCCCACCTCTGATTCCCCAGCTCTGATTCCCTGCCACTGATTCCCCGCCCCTGATTCCCCACCTCTGATTCCCCATATCTGATTCCCCGCCTCTGTTTCCCCAGCTCTGATTCCCTGCCTCTGATTCCCTGCCCTGATTCCCCATCTCTGTTTCACCGCCTTTTATTCGCAACCTCTGATTCACCATATCTGATTCCCCGCCTCTGTTTCCCCGCCTCTGATTCCCTGCCTCTGATTCCCAACCTCTGATTCCACACCTCTGATTCCCCATATCTGATTCCCCGACTCTATTTCCCCATATCTGATTCCCCGCCTCTTATTCCCCATCTCTGATTCCCCGCCTCTGATTCACCGTGTCTGATTCCCTTACTCTGATTCCCCCCCTCTGATTCCCTGCCACTGATTCCCTGCCCCTGATTCCCCACTTCTGATTCCCCATATCTGATTCCCCGCCTGTATCCCCGCCTCTGATTCCCCGCCTCTGATTCCCCATATCTGATTCCCTGCCTCTGATTCCCCAACTCTGATTCCCCGCCTCTGATTCCCCATATCTTATTCCCCGCCTCTGTTTCCCCCCCTCTGATTCCCAGCCTCTGATTCCCCATATCAGATTCCCCGCCTCATTTTCCCCATATCTGCTTCGCCGCCTCTGATTCCCCAACACTGATTCCCCTCCTCTGATTCCCCAGCTCTGATTTCCCGCCTCTGAATTGCGGCATCCGATTCCCCGCCTCTGATTCCCCGCGTCTGATTCCCTGCCACTGATTCCCTGCCCCGGATTCCCCACCTCTGATTCCCCATATCTGATTCCCCGCCTCTGTTTCCCCGCCTCTGATTCCCCGCCTCTGTTTCCCCATATCTGATTCCCCGCCTCTGATTCCCCAACTCTGATTCCCCTCCTCTAATTCGCCAGCTATGATTCCCCGCCTTTGATTCCCTGCGTCTGATTCCCTGCCTCTGATTCCCCGCCTCTGATTCCCCTTTTCTGATTCACCACCTCTGAATCCCAACCTCTGATTCCCCATCTCTTATTCCGCACATCCGATTCCCTGCCTCTGATTCCCCGCCTCTGATTCCCCGCCTCTGATTCCCTGCCTCTGATTCGCAACCTCTAATTCCCCACCTCTGATTCCCCATATCTGATTCCCCGCCTCTGTTTCCCTGCCTCTGATTCCCGGCCTCTGTTTCCCCATATCTGATTCCCCTCCTCTGATTCCCCAACTCTGATTCCCCGCCTCTGATTCCCCAGCTCTGATTCCCCGCCTTTTATTCCCGGCATCTGATTCCCTGCCACTGATTCCCCGCCCCTGATTTCCCACCTCTGATTCCCCATATCTGATTCCCTGCCTCTGTTTCCCCAGCTCTGATTCCCCACCTCTGATTCCCCAGCTCTGATTCCCTGCCACTGATTCCCCGCCCCTGATTCCCCACCTCTGATTCCCCATATCTGATTCCCCCCTTCTGTTTCCCCAGCTCTGATTCCCTGCCTCTGATTCCCTGCCCTGATTCCCCATCTCTGTTTCACCGCCTTTGATTCGCCACCTCTGATTCCCCATATCTGATTCCCCGCCTCTGTTTCCCCGCCTCTGATTCCCTGCCTCTGATTCCCAACCTCTGATTCCACACCTCTGATTCCCCATATCTGATTCCCCGCCTCTATTTCCCCATATCTGATTCCCCAACTCTGATTCCCTGCCTCTGATTCCCCAGCTCTGATTCCCCGCCTCTGATTCCCGACGTCCGATTCCCTGCCTCTGATTCCCCGCCTCTGATTCCCCATCTCTGATTCCCCGCCTCTGATTCCCCGTGTCTGATTCCCTGCCTCTGATTCCCCGCCTCTGATTCCCCGCCTCTGATTCCCTGCCACTGATTCCCTGCCCCTGATTCCCCACTTCTGATTCCCCATATCTGATTCCCCGCCTCTGTTTCCCCACATCTGATTCCCCGCCTCTGATTCCCCATATCTGATTCCCTGCCTCTGATTCCCCAACTCTGATTCCCCGCCTCTGATTCCCCAGCTCTGAATCCCCGCCTCTGATTCCCCGCCTCTGATTCTCCATATCTCATTCCCCGCCTCTGAATCCCCATCTCTGATTCCCGGACTCTGATTCCCCACCTCTGATTCCCGGCCTCTTATTCCCAGCATTTGATTCCGGCCTCTGATTCCCGGCCTTTGATTCCCCGCTTCTGATTCTGATTCCCTGCCTCTGATTCCCCATCTCTGATTCCGCACATCTGATTCCCTGCCTCTGATTCCCCACCTCTGATTCCCCATATCTGATTCCCCGCCTCTGTTTCCCCGCCTCTGATTCCCCGCCTCTGTTTCCCCATATCTAATTCCCCACCTCTGATGCCCCAACTCTGATTCCCCGCCTCTGATTCCCCAGCTCTGATTCCCCGCCTCTGATTCCCCGCATCTGATTCCACATGTCTGATTCCCCGCCTCTGTTTCCCCGCCTCTGATTCCCCGCCTCTGTTTCCCCATATCTGATTCCCCGCCTCTGTTTCCCCCCCTCTGATTCCCAGCCTCTGATTCCCCATATCTGATTCCCCGCCTCTGATTCCCCATCTCTGATTCCCCGCCTCATTTTCCCCATATCTGCTTCGCCGCCTCTGATTCCCCAACTCTGATTCCCCGCCTCTGATTCCCCAGCTCTGATTTCCCGCCTCTGATTTCCGGCATCCGATTCCCTGCCTCTGATTCCCCGCCTCTGATTCCCCATCTCTGATTCCCCGCCTCTGATTCCCCGTGTCTGATTCCCTGCCTCTGATTCCCCGCCTCTGATTCCCCGCGTCTGATTCCCTGCCACTGATTCCCTGCCCCTGATTCCCCACCTCTGATTCCCCATATCTGATTCCCCGCCTCTGTTTCACCGCCTCTGATTCCCCGCCTCTCTTTCCCCATATCTGATTCCCCGCCTCTGATTCCCCAACTCTGATTCCCCTCTTCTAATTCGCCAGCTATGATTCCCCGCCTCTGATTCCCTGCATCTGATTCCCTGCCTCTGATTCCCCGCCTCTGATTCCCCTTCTCTGATTCACCACCTCTGAATCCCCACCTCTGATTCCCCATCTCTGATTCCGCACATCCGATTCCCTGCCTCTGATTCCCCGCCTCTGATTCCCCGCCTCTGATTCCCTGCCTCTGATTCGCAACCTCTAATTCCCCACCTCTGATTCCCCAAATCTGATTCCCCGCCTCTGTTTCCCTGCCTCTGATTCCCGGCCTCTGTTTCCCCATATCTGATTCCCCTCCTCTGATTCCCCAACTCTGATTCCCCGCCTCTGATTCCCCAGCTCTGATTCCCCGCCTTTTATTCCCGGCCTCTGATTCCCTGCCACTGATTCCCCGCCCCTGATTCCCCACCTCTGATTCCCCATATCTGATTCCCCGCCTCTGTTTCCCCAGCTCTGATTCCCCACCTCGGATTCCCCAGCTCTGATTCCCTGCCACTGATTCCCCGCCCCTGATTCCCCACCTCTGATTCCCCATATCTGATTCCCCGCCTCTGTTTCCCCAGCTCTGATTCCCTGCCTCTGATTCCCCATATCTGATTCCCCGCCTCTGATTCCCCAACTCTGATTCCCTGCCTCTGATTCCCCAGCTCTGATTCCCCGCCTCTGATTCCCGACGTCCGATTCCCTGCCTCTGATTCCCCGCCTCTGATTCCCCATCTCTGATTCCCCGCCTCTGATTCCCCGTGTCTGATTCCCTGCCTCTGATTCCCCGCCTCTGATTCCCCGCCTCTGATTCCCTGCCACTGATTCCCTGCCCCTGATTCCCCACTTCTGATTCCCCATATCTGATTCCCCGCCTCTGTTTCCCCACCTCTGATTCCCCGCCTCTGATTCCCCATATCTGATTCCCTGCCTCTGATTCCCCAACTCTGATTCCCCGCCTCTGATTCCCCAGCTCTGAATCCCCGCCTCTGATTCCCCGCCTCTGATTCTCCATATCTCATTCCCCGCCTCTGAATCCCCATCTCTGATTCCCGGACTCTGATTCCCCACCTCTGATTCCCGGCCTCTTATTCCCAGCATTTGATTCCGGCCTCTGATTCCCGGCCTTTGATTCCCCGCTTCTGATTCTGATTCCCTGCCTCTGATTCCCCATCTCTGATTCCGCACATCTGATTCCCTGCCTCTGATTCCCCACCTCTGATTCCCCATATCTGATTCCCCGCCTCTGTTTCCCCGCCTCTGATTCCCCGCCTCTGTTTCCCCATATCTAATTCCCCACCTCTGATGCCCCAACTCTGATTCCCCGCCTCTGATTCCCCAGCTCTGATTCCCCGCCTCTGATTCCCCGCATCTGATTCCCCATGTCTGATTCCCCGCCTCTGTTTCCCCGCCTCTGATTCCCCGCCTCTGTTTCCCCATATCTGATGCCCCGCCTCTGTTTCCCCCCCTCTGATTCCCAGCCTCTGATTCCCCATATCTGATTCCCCGCCTCTGATTCCCCATCTCTGATTCCCCGCCTCATTTTCCCCATATCTGCTTCGCCGCCTCTGATTCCCCAACTCTGATTCCCCGCCTCTGATTCCCCAGCTCTGATTTCCCGCCTCTGATTTCCGGCATCCGATTCCCTGCCTCTGATTCCCCGCCTCTGATTCCCCATCTCTGATTCCCCGCCTCTGATTCCCCGTGTCTGATTCCCTGCCTCTGATTCCCCGCCTCTGATTCCCCGCGTCTGATTCCCTGCCACTGATTCACTGCCCCTGATTCCCCACCTCTGATTCCCCATATCTGATTCCCCGCCTCTGTTTCACCGCCTCTGATTCCCCGCCTCTCTTTCCCCATATCTGATTCCCCGGCCTCTGATTCCCCAACTCTGATTCCCCTCCTCTAATTCGCCAGCTATGATTCCCCGCCTCTGATTCCCTGCATCTGATTCCCTGCCTCTGATTCCCCGCCTCTGATTCCCCTTCTCTGATTCACCACCTCTGAATCCCCACCTCTGATTCCCCATCTCTGATTCCGCACATCCGATTCCCTGCCTCTGATTCCCCGCCTCTGATTCCCCGCCTCTGATTCCCTGCCTCTGATTCGCAACCTCTAATTCCCCACCTCTGATTCCCCAAATCTGATTCCCCGCCTCTGTTTCCCTGCCTCTGATTCCCGGCCTCTGTTTCCCCATATCTGATTCCCCTCCTCTGATTCCCCAACTCTGATTCCCCGCCTCTGATTCCCCAGCTCTGATTCCCCGCCTTTTATTCCCGGCCTCTGATTCCCTGCCACTGATTCCCCGCCCCTGATTCCCCACCTCTGATTCCCCATATCTGATTCCCCGCCTCTGTTTCCCCAGCTCTGATTCCCCACCTCGGATTCCCCAGCTCTGATTCCCTGCCACTGATTCCCCGCCCCTGATTCCCCACCTCTGATTCCCCATATCTGATTCCCCGCCTCTGTTTCCCCAGCTCTGATTCCCTGCCTCTGATTCCCTGCCCTGATTCCCCATCTCTGTTTCACCGCCTTTGATTCGCCACCTCTGATTCCCCATATCTGATTCCCCGCCTCTGTTTCCCCGCCTCTGATTCCCTGCCTCTGATTCCCAACCTCTGATTCCACACCTCTGATTCCCCATATCTGATTCCCCGCCTCTATTTCCCCATATCTCATTCCCCGCCTCTGATTCCCCAACTCTGATTCCCCGCCTCTGATTCCCCAGCTCTGATTCCCCGCCTCTGATTCCCGGCGTCCGATTCCCTGCCTCTGATTCCCCGCCTCTGATTCCCCATCTCTGATTCCCCGCCTCTGATTCCCCGTGTCTGATTCCCTGCCTCTGATTCCCCGCCTCTGATTCCCCGCCTCTGATTCCCTGCCACTGATTCCCTGCCCCTGATTCCCCACTTCTGATTCCCCATATCTGATTTCCCGCCTGTTTCCCCGCCTCTGATTCCCCGCCTCTGATTTCCCATATCTGATTCCCTGCCTCTGATTCCCCAACTGTGATTCCCCGTCTCTGATTCCCCAGCTCTTAATCCCCGCCTCTGCTTCCCCGCGTCTGATTCCCTGCCTCTGATTCCCCGCCTTGATTCCCCATCTCTGATTCACAACCTTTGATTCCCCACCTCTGATTCCCCATATCTGATTCCCCGCATCTGTTTCCCCGCCTCTGATTCCCCGCCTCTGATTCCCCATATCTGATTCCCCGGCTCTGATTGCCCACCTCTGATTCCCCGCCTCTGATTCGCCAGCTCTGATTCCCCGCCTCTGATTCCCCGCATCTGATTCCCTGCCTCTGATTCCCCGCCTCTGATTCCCCATCTCTGATTCACCGCCTTTGATTCGCCACCTCTGATTCCCCATATCTGATTCCCCACCTCTGTTTCGCCGCCTCTGATTCCCTGCCACTGATTCCCAGCCCCTGACTCCCCACCTCTGATTCCCCATATCTTATTCCCCGCCTCTGTTTCCCCCCCTCTGATTCCCAGCCTCTGATTCCCCATATCTGATTCCCCGCCTCTGATTCCCCATATCTGATTCCCCGCCTTATTTTCCCCATATCTGCTTCGCCGCCTCTGATTCCCCAACTCTGATTCCCCTCCTCTGATTCCCCAGCTCTGATTTCCCGCCTCTGATTTCCGGCATCCGATTCCCCATCTCTGATTCCCCGCCTCTGATTCCCCGTGTCTGATTCCCTGCCTCTGATTCCCCGCCTCTGATTCCCCGCCTCTAATTCCCTGCCACTGATTCCCTGCCCCTGATTCCCCACTTCTGATTCCCCATATCTGATTTCCCGCCTGTTTCCCCGCCTCTGATTCCCCGCCTCTGATTTCCCATATCTGATTCCCTGCCTCTGATTCCCCAACTGTGATTCCCCGCCTCTGATTCCCCAGCTCTTAATCCCCGCCTCTGATTCCCCGCGTCTGATTCCCTGCCTCTGATTCCCCGCCTTGATTCCCCATCTCTGATTCACAACCTTTGATTCCCCACCTCTGATTCCCCATATCTGATTCCCCGCATCTGTTTCCCCGCCTCTGATTCCCCGCCTCTGATTCCCCATATCTGATTCCCCGGCTCTGATTGCCCACCTCTGATTCCCCGCCTCTGATTCGCCAGCTCTGATTCCCCGCCTCTGATTCCCCGCATCTGATTCCCTGCCTCTGATTCCCCGCCTCTGATTCCCCATCTCTGATTCACCGCCTTTGATTCGCCACCTCTGATTCCCCATATCTGATTCCCCACCTCTGTTTCGCCGCCTCTGATTCCCTGCCACTGATTCCCAGCCCCTGACTCCCCACCTCTGATTCCCCATATCTTATTCCCCGCCTCTGTTTCCCCCCCTCTGATTCCCAGCCTCTGATTCCCCATATCTGATTCCCCGCCTCTGATTCCCCATATCTGATTCCCCGCCTTATTTTCCCCATATCTGCTTCGCCGCCTCTGATTCCCCAACTCTGATTCCCCTCCTCTGATTCCCCAGCTCTGATTTCCCGCCTCTGATTTCCGGCATCCGATTCCCTGCCTCTGATTCCCCGCCTCTGATTCCCCATCTCTGATTCCCCGCCTCTGATTCCCCGTGTCTGATTCCCTGCCTCTGATTCCCCGCCTCTGATTCCCCGCGTCTGATTCCCTGCCACTGATTCCCTGCCCCTGATTCCCCACCTCTGATTTCCCATATCTGATTCCCCGCCTCTGTTTCCCCGCCTCTGATTCCCCGCCTCTGTTTCCCCACCTCTGATTCCCCGCCTCTGATTCCCCAACTCTGATTCCCCTCCTCTAATTCGCCAGCTATGATTCCCCGCCTCTGATTCCCTGCCTCTGATTCCCCGCCTCTGATTCCCCGCCTCTGATTCCCTGCCTCTGATTCGCAACCTCTAATTCCCCACCTCTGATTCCCCATATCTGATTCCCCGCCTCTGTTTCCCTGCCTCTGATTCCCGGCCTCTGTTTCCCCATATCTGATTCCACTCCTCTGATTCCCCAACTCTGATTCCCCGCCTCTGATTCCCCAGCTCTGATTCCCCGCCTTTTATTCCCGGCCTCTGATTCCCTGCCACTGATTCCCCGCCCCTGATTCCCCACCTCTGATTTCCCATATCTGATTCTCCGCCTCTGTTTCCCCAGCTCTGATTCCCCACCTCTGATTCCCCAGCTCTGATTCCCTGCCACTGATTCCCCGCCCCTGATTCCCCACCTCTGATTCCCCATATCTGATTCCCCGCCTCTGTTTCCCCGCCTCTGATTCCCTGCCTCTGATTCCCAACCTCTGATTCCCCATATCTGATTCCCCGCCTCTATTTCCCCATATCTGATTCCCCGCCTCTGAATCCCCAACTCTGATTCCCCGCCTCTGATTCCCCAGCTCTGATTCCCCGCCTCTGATTCCCGGCGTCCGATTCCCTGCCTCTGATTCCCCGCCTCTGATTCCCCATCTATGATTCCCCGCCTCTGATTCCCCGTGTCTGATTCCCTGCCTCTGATTCCCCGCCTCTGATTCCCCGCCTCTGATTCCCTGCCACTGATTCCCTGCCCCTGATTCCCCACTTCTGATTCCCCATATCTGATTCCCCGCCTCTGTTTCCCCGCTTCTGATTCCCCGCCTCTGATTCCCCATATCTGAATCCCTGCCTCTGATTCCCCAACTCTGATTCCCCGCCTCTGATTCCCCAGCTCTGAATCCCCGCCTCTGATTCCTCGGCTCTGATTCTCCATATCTCATTCCCCGCCTCTGAATCCCCATCTCTGATTCCCGGACTCTGATTCCCCACCTCTGATTCCCGGCCTCTTATTCCCAGCATTTGATTCCCGGCCTCTGATTCCCGGCCTTTGATTCCTCGCTTCTGATTCTGATTCCCTGCCTCTGATTCCCCATCTCTGATTCCGCACATCTGATTCCCTGCCTCTGATTCCCCACCTCTGATTCCCCATATCTGATTCCCCACCTCTGTTTCCCCGCCTCTGATTCCCCGCCTCTGTTTCCCCATATCTAATTCCCCACCTCTGATGCCACAACTCTGATTCCCCGCCTCTGATTCCCCAGCTCTGATTCCCCGCCTCTGATTCCCCGCATCTGATTCCCCATGTCTGATTCCCCGCCTCTGTTTCCCCGCCTCTGATTCCCCGCCTCTGTTTCCCCATATCTGATTCCCTGCCTCTGATTCCCCAGCTCTGATTCCCTGCCTCTGATTCCCCGCGTTCTATTCCCTGCCTTTGATTCCCCATCTCTGATTCACCACCTCTGATTCCCCACCTCTGATTCCCCATATCTAATTCCCCGCCTCTGTTTGCCCGCCTCTGATTCCCCGCCTCTGTTTCCCCATATCTGATTCCCCGCCTCTGAATCCCCAACTCTGATTCCCTGCCTCTGATTCACCAGCTCTGATTCCCCGCCTTTGATTCCACCCGTCTGATTCCCAGCCTCTGAATCCCCGTGTCTGATTTCCTGCCTCTGATTCCCATCCTCTGATTCCCCATCTCTGATTCACCGCCTCTGATTCCCCACCTCTGATTCCCCATTTCTGATTCCGCACATCCGATTCCCTGCCTCTGATTCCCCGACTCTGATTCCCCACCTCTGATTCCCCAGCTCTGATTCCCCGCCTCTGATTCCCCGCGTCTGATTCCCTGCCTCTGATTCCCCGCCTCTGATTCCCCATCTCTGATTCCCCACCTCTGATTCCCCGTGTCTGATTCCCAACCTCTGATTCCCCGCCTCTGATTCCCTGCCACTGATTCCCCGCCCCTGATTCCCCGCCTCTGATTCCCCGCCTCTGATTCCCTGCCACTGATTCCCCGCCCCTGATTCCCAGCCTCTGATTCCCCATATCTGATTCCCTGCCTCTGATTCCCCATATCTGATTCCCCGCCTCTATTTCCCCATATCTGCTTCGCCGCCTCTGATTCCCCAACTCTGATTCCCCGCCTCTGATTCCCCAGCTCTGATTTCCCGCCTCTGATTCCCGGCATCCGATTCCCTGCCTCTGATTCCCCGCCTCTGATTCCCCATCTCTGATTCCCCGCCTCTGATTCCCCGTGTCTGATTCCCTGCCTCTGATTCCCCGCCTCTGATTCCCCGCATCTGATTCCCTGCCACTTATTCCCTGCCTCTGATTCCCCACCTCTGATTCCCCATATCTGATTCCCCGCCTCTGTTTTCCCGCCTCTGATTCCCTGCCTCTTATTCCCCATATCTGACTCCCCGCCTCTGATTCCCCAACTCTGATTCCACCGCCTCTGATTCCCCAGCTCTGAATCCCCGCCTCTGATTCCCCGCGTCTGATTCCCTTCCTCTGATTCCCCGCCTCTGATTCCCCATCTGTGATTCACAATCTCTGATGCCCCACCTCTGATTCCCCAAATCTGATTCCCCGCCTCTGTTTCCCCGCCTCTGATTCCCAGCCTCTGATTCCCCATATCTGATTCCCCGCCTCTGATTGCCCACCTCTGATTCCCCGCGTCTGATTCCCTGCCTCTGATTCACCGCCTCTGATTCCCCATCTCTGATTCACTACCTCTGATTCCCGGCCTCTGATTCCCCATCTCTGATTCCGCACATCCGATTCCCTGCCTATGATTCCCCACCTCTGATTCCCCGCCTCTGATTCCCCATATCTGATTCCCTGCCTCTGTTTCCCCGCCTCTGGTTCCCCATATGTGATTCCCCACCTCTGTTTCCCCGCCTCTGATTCCCCGCCTATGTTTCCCCATCTCTGATTCACCGCCTGTGATTCGCCACCTCTGATTCCCCATATCTGATTCCCCACCTCTGTTTCCCCGCCTCTGATTCCCCGCCTCTGATTCTCCATATCTCATTCCCCGCCTCTGAATCCCCATCTCTGATTCCCGGACTCTGATTCCCCACCTCTGATTCCCGGCCTCTTATTCCCAGCATCTGATTCCCCATCTCTGATTCCGCACATCTGATTCCCTGCCTCTGATTCACCACCTCTGATTCCCCATATCTGATTCCCCGCCTCTGTTTCCCTGCCTCTGATTCCCCGCCTCTGTTTCCCCATATCTAATTCCCCACCTCTGATGCCCCAACTCTGATTCCCCGCCTCTGATTCCCCAGCTCTGATTCCCCACCTCTGATTCCCCGCATCCGATTCCCCATGTCTGATTCCCCGCCTCTGTTTCCCCGCCTCTGATTCCCCGCCTCTGTTTCCCCATATCTGATTCCCCGCCTCTGATTCCCCAGCTCTGATTCCCTGCCTTTGATTCCCCGCGTTCTATTCCCTGCGTCTGATTCCCCGCCTGTGATTCCCCATCTCTGATTCACCACCTCTGATTCCCCACCTCTGATTCCCCATATCTAATTCCCCGCCTCTGTTTGCCCGCCTCTGATTCCCCGCCTCTGTTTCCCCATATCTGATTCCCCGCATCTGAATCACCAACTCTGATTCCCTGCCTCTGATTCACCGCCTCTGATTCCCCATCTCTGATTCACCGCCTCTGATTCCCCACCTCTGATTCCCCATCTCTGATTCCGCACATCCGATTCCCTTCCTCTTATTCCCCGACTCTGATTGCCCACCTCTGATTCCCCAGCTCTGATTCCCCGCCTCTGATTCCCCGCGTCTGATTCCCTGCCTCTGATTCCCCGCCTCTGATTCCCATCTCTGATTCCCCACCTCTGATTCCCCCTGTCTGATTCCCTGCCTCTGAATCCCCGCCTCTGATTCCCCGCCTCTGATTCCCTGCCACTGATTACCCGCTCCTGATTCCCCACCTCTGATTCCGCATATCTTATTCCCCGCCTCTGTTTCCCCCCTCTGATTCCCAGCCTCTGATTCCCCATATCTGATTCCACGCCTCTGATTCCCCATATCTGATTCCCCGCATCTATTTCCCCATATCTGCTTCGCCGCCTCTGATTCCCCAACTCTGATTCCCCGCCTCTGATTCCCCAGCTCTGATTTCCCGCCTCTGATTTCCGGCATCCGATTCCCTGCCTCTGATTCCCCGCCTCTTATTCCCCATCTCTGATACCCCGCCTCTGATTCCCCGTGTCTGATTCCCTGCCTCTGATTCCCCGCCTCTGATTCCCCGCGTCTGATTCCCTGCCACTGATTCCCTGCCCCTGATTCCCCACCTCTGATTCCCCATATCTGATTCCCCGCCTCTGTTTCCTTGCCTCTGATTCCCCGCCTCTGTTTCCCCATATCTGATTCCCCGCCTCTGATTCCCCAACTCTGATTCCCCTCCTCTAATTCGCCAGCTCTGATTCCCCGCCTCTGATTCCCTGCATCTGATTCCCTGCCTCTGATTCCCAGCCTCTGATTCCCCTTCTCTGATTCACCACCTCTGAATCCCCACCTCTGATTCCCCATCTCTGATTCCGCACATACGATTCCCTGCCTCTGATTCCCCGCCTCTGATTCCCCGCCTCTGATTCGCAACCTCTATTTCCCCACCTCTGATTCCCCATATCTGATTCCCCGCCTCTGTTTCCCTGCCTCTGAATCCCGGCCTCTGTTTCCCCATATCTGATTCCCTTCCTCTGATTCCCCAACTCTGATACCCCGCCTCTGATTCCCCAGCTCTGATTCCCCGCCTTTTATTCCCGGCCTCTGATTCCCTGCCACTGATTCCCCGACCTTGATTCCCCACCTCTGATTCCCCATATCTGATTCCCCGCCTCTGTTTCCCCAGCTCTGATTCCCCACCTCTGATTCCCCAGCTCTGATTCCCTGCCACTGATTCCCCACCCATGATTCCCCACCTCTGATTCCCCATATCTGATTCCCCGCCTCTGTTTCGCCAGCTCTGATTCCCTGCCTCTGATTCCCTGCCCTGATTCCCAATCTCTGTTTCACCGCCTTTGATTCGCCACCTCTGATTCCCCATAACTGATTCCCCGCCTCTGTTTCCCCGCCTCTGATTCCCTGCCTCTGATTCCCAACCTCTGATTCCACACCTCTGATTCCCCATATCTGATTCCCCGCCTCTATTTCCCCATATCTGATTCCCCGCCTCTGATTCCCCATATCTGATTCCCCGCCTCTGATTCCCCATATCTGATTCCCCGCCTTATTTTCACCATATCTGCTTCGCCGCCTCTGATTCCCCAACTCTGATTCCCCTCCTCTGATTCCCCAGCTCTGATTTCCCGCCTCTGATTTCCGGCATCCGATTCCCTGCCTCTGATTCCCCGCCTCTGATTCCCCATCTCTGATTCCCCGCCTCTGATTCCCCGTGTCTGATTCCCTGCCTCTGATTCCCCGCCTCTGATTCCCCGCGTCTGATTCCCTGCCACTGATTCCCTGCCCCTGATTCCCCACCTCTGATTCACCATATCTGATTCCCCGCCTCTGTTTCCCCGCCTCTGATTCCCCGCCTCTGTTTCCCCATATCTGATTCCCCGCCTCTGATTCCCCAACTCTGATTCCCCTCCTCTAATTTGCCAGCTATGATTCCCCGCCTCTGATTCCCTGCGTCTGTTTCCCTGCCTCTGATTCCCTGCCTCTGATTCCCCTTCTCTGATTCACCACCTCTGAATCCCCACCTCTGATTCCCCATCTCTGATTCCGCACATCCGATTCCCTGCCTCTGATTCCCCGCCTCTGATTCCCCGCCTCTGATTCCCTGCCTCTGATTCGCAACCTCTAATTCCACACCTCTGATTCCCCATATCTGATTCCCCGCCTCTGTTTCCCTGCCTATGATTCCCGGCCTCTGTTTCCCCATATCTGATTCCCCTCCTCTGATTCCCCAACTCTGATTCCCCACCTCTGATTCCCCAGCTCTGATTCCCCGCCTTTTATTCCCGGCCTCTGATTCCCTGCCACTGATTCCCCGCCCCTGAATCCCCACCTCTGATTCCCCATATCTGATTCTCCGCCTCTGTTTCCCCAGCTCTGATACCCCACCTCTGATTCCCCAGCTCTGATTCCCTGCCACTGATTCCCCGCCCCTGATTCCCCACCTCTGATTCCCCATATCTGATTCCCCGCCTCTGTTTCCCCAGCTCTGATTCCCTGCCTCTGATTCCCTGCCCTGATTCCCCATCTCTGTTTCACCGCCTATGATTCGCCACCTCTGATTCCCCATATCTGATTCCCCGCCTCTGTTTCCCCGCCTCTGATTCCCTGCCTCTGATTCCCAACCTCTGATTCCCCATATCTGATTCCCCGCCTCTATTTCCCCATATCTGATTCCCCGCCTCTGATTCCCCAACTCTGATTCCCCGCCTCTGATTCCCCAGCTCTGATTCCCCGCCTCTGATTCCCGGCGTCCGATTCCCTGCCTCTGATTCCCCGCCTCTGATTCCCCATCTATGATTCCCCGCCTCTGATTCCCCGTGTCTGATTCCCTGCCTCTGATTCCCCGCCTCTGATTCCCCGCCTCTGATTCCGTGCCACTGATTCCCTGCCCCTGATTCCCCACCTCTGATTCCCCATATCTGATTCACCGCCTCTGTTTCCCCGCCTCTGATTCCCCGCCTCTGATTCCCCATATCTGAATCCCTGCTTCTGATTCCCCAACTCTGATTCCCCGCCTCTGATTCCCCAGCTCTGAATCCCCGCCTCTGATTCCCCGCCTCTGATTCTCCATATCTCATTCCCCGCCTCTGAATCCCCATCTCTGATTCCCGGACTCTGATTCCCCACCTCTGATTCCCGGCCTCTTATTCCCAGCATTTGATTTCCGGCCTCTGATTCCCGGCCTTTGATTCCCCGCTTCTGATTCTGATTCCCTGCCTCTGATTCCCCATCTCTGATTCCGCACATCTGATTCCCTGCCTCTGATTCCCCACCTCTGATTCCCCATATCTGATTCCCCGCCTCTGTTTCCCCGCCTCTGATTCCCCGCCTCTGTTTCCCCATATCTAATTCCCCACCTCTGATGCCCCAACTCTGATTCCCCGCCTCTGATTCCCCAGCTCTGATTCCCCGCCTCTGATTCCCCGCATCTGATTCCCCATGTCTGATTCCCCGCCTCTGTTTCCCCGCCTCTGATTCCCCGCCTCTGTTTTCCCATATCTGATTCCCCGCCTCTGATTCCCCAGCTCTGATTCCCTGCCTCTGATTCCCCGCATTCTATTCCCTGCCTCTGATTCCCCATCTCTGATTCACCACCTCTGATTCCCCACCTCTGATTCCCCATATCTAATTCCCCGCCTCTGTTTGCCCGCCTCTGATTCCCCGCCTCTGTTTCCCCATATCTGATTCCCCGCCTCTGAATCCCCAACTCTGATTCCCTGCCTCTGATTCACCAGCTCTGATTCCCCGCCTTTGATTCCCCCCGTCTGATTCCCAGCCTCTGAATCCCCGTGTCTGATTTCCTGCCTCTGATTCCCCGCCTCTGATTCCCCATCTCTGATTCACCGCTTCTGATTCCCCACCTCTGATTCCCCATTTCTGATTCCGCACATCCGATTCCCTGCCTCTGATTCCCCGACTCTGATTCCACACCTCTGATTCCCCAGCTCTGATTCCCCGCCTCTGATTCCCCGCATCTGATTCCCTGCCTATGATTCCCCGCCTCTGATTCCCCATCTCTGATTCCCCACCTCTGATTCCCCGCCTCTGATTCCCTGCCACTGATTCCCTGCCCCTGATTCCCCACTTCTGATTCCCCATATCTGATTCCCCGCCTCTGTTTCCCCGCTTCTGATTCCCCGCCTCTGATTCCCCATATCTGAATCCCTGCCTCTGATTCCCCAACTCTGATTCCCCGCCTCTGATTCCCCAGCTCTGAATCCACGCCTCTGATTCCTCGGCTCTGATTCTCCATATCTCATTCCCCGCCTCTGAATCCCCATCTCTGATTCCCGGACTCTGATTCCCCACCTCTGATTCCCGGCCTCTTATTCCCAGCATTTGATTCCCGGCCTCTGATTCCCGGCCTTTGATTCCTCGCTTCTGATTCTGATTCCCTGCCTCTGATTCCCCATCTCTGATTCCGCACATCTGATTCCCTGCCTCTGATTCCCCACCTCTGATTCCCCATATCTGATTCCCCACCTCTGTTTCCCCGCCTCTGATTCCCCGCCTCTGTTTCCCCATATCTAATTCCCCACCTCTGATGCCACAACTCTGATTCCCCGCCTCTGATTCCCCAGCTCTGATTCCCCGCCTCTGATTCCCCGCATCTGATTCCCCATGTCTGATTCCCCGCCTCTGTTTCCCCGCCTCTGATTCCCCGCCTCTGTTTCCCCATATCTGATTCCCCGCCTCTGATTCCCCAGCTCTGATTCCCTGCCTCTGATTCCCCGCGTTCTATTCCCTGCCTTTGATTCCCCATCTCTGATTCACCACCTCTGATTCCCCACCTCTGATTCCCCATATCTAATTCCCCGCCTCTGTTTGCCCACCTCTGATTCCCCGCCTCTGTTTCCCCATATCTGATTCCCCGCCTCTGAATCCCCAACTCTGATTCCCTGCCTCTGATTCACCAGCTCTGATTCCCCGCCTTTGATTCCACCCGTCTGATTCCCAGCCTCTGAATCCCCGTGTCTGATTTCCTGCCTCTGATTCCCAGCCTCTGATTCCCCATCTCTGATTCACCGCCTCTGATTCCCCACCTCTGATTCCCCATTTCTGATTCCGCACATCCGATTCCCTGCCTCTGATTCCCCGACTCTGATTCCCCACCTCTGATTCCCCAGCTCTGATTCCCCGCCTCTGATTCCCCGCGTCTGATTCCCTGCCTCTGATTCCCCGCCTCTGATTCCCCATCTCTGATTCCCCACCTCTGATTCCCCGTGTCTGATTCCCAACCTCTGATTCCCCGCCTCTGATTCCCTGCCACTGATTCCCCGCCCCTGATTCCCCGCCTCTGATTCCCCGCCTCTGATTCCCTGCCACTGATTCCCCGCCCCTGATTCCCAGCCTCTGATTCCCCATATCTGATTCCCTGCCTCTGATTCCCCATATCTGATTCCCCGCCTCTATTTCCCCATATCTGCTTCGCCGCCTCTGATTCCCCAACTCTGATTCCCCGCCTCTGATTCCCCAGCTCTGATTCCCTGCCTCTGATTCCCCACCTCAGATTCCCCATATCTGATTCCCCGCCTCTGTTTCCCTGCCTCTGATTCCCAGCCTCTGTTTCCCCATATCTAATTCCCCACCTCTGATGCCCCAACTCTGATTCCCCGCCTCTGATTCCCCAGCTCTGATTCCCCACCTCTGATTCCCCGCATCCGATTCCCCATGTCTGATTCCCCGCCTCTGTTTCCCCGCCTCTGATTCCCCGCCTCTGTTTCCCCATATCTGATTCCCCGCCTCTGATTCCCCAGCTCTGATTCCCTGCCTTTGATTCCCCGCGTTCTATTCCCTGCCTCTGATTCCCCGCCTGTGATTCCCCATCTCTGATTCACCACCTCTGATTCCCCACCTCTGATTCCCCATATCTAATTCCCCGCCTCTGTTTGCCCGCCTCTGATTCCCCGCCTCTGTTTCCCCATATCTGATTCCCCGCATCTGAATCACCAACTCTGATTCCCTGCCTCTGATTCACCGCCTCTGATTCCCCATCTCTGATTCACCGCCTCTGATTCCCCACCTCTGATTCCCCATCTCTGATTCCGCACATCCGATTCCCTTCCTCTTATTCCCCGACTCTGATTGCCCACCTCTGATTCCCTAGCTCTGATTCCCCGCCTCTGATTCCCCGCGTCTGATTCCCTGCCTCTGATTCCCCGCCTCTGATTCCCATCTCTGATTCCCCACCTCTGATTCCCCCTGTCTGATTCCCTGCCTCTGAATCCCCGCCTCTGATTCCCCGCCTCTGATTCCCTGCCACTGATTACCCGCTCCTGATTCCCCACCTCTGATTCCGCATATCTTATTCCCTGCCTCTGTTTCCCCCCTCTGATTCCCAGCCTCTGATTCCCCATATCTGATTCCACGCCTCTGATTCCCCATATCTGATTCCCCGCATCTATTTCCCCATATCTGCTTCGCCGCCTCTGATTCCCCAACTCTGATTCCCCGCCTCTGATTCCCCAGCTCTGATTTCCCGCCTCTGATTTCCGGCATCCGATTCCCTGCCTCTGATTCCCCGCCTCTTATTCCCCATCTCTGATACCCCGCCTCTGATTCCCCGTGTCTGATTCCCTGCCTCTGATTCCCCGCCTCTGATTCCCCGCGTCTGATTCCCTGCCACTGATTCCCTGCCCCTGATTCCCCACCTCTGATTCCCCATATCTGATTCCCCGCCTCTGTTTCCCCGCCTCTGATTCCCCGCCTCTGTTTCCCCATATCTGATTCCCCGCCTCTGATTCCCCAACTCTGATTCCCCTCCTCTAATTCGCCAGCTATGATTCCCCGCCTCTGATTCCCTGCATCTGATTCCCTGCCTCTGATTCCCAGCCTCTGATTCCCCTTCTCTGATTCACCACCTCTGAATCCCCACCTCTGATTCCCCATCTCTGATTCCGCACATACGATTCCCTGCCTCTGATTCCCCGCCTCTGATTCCCCGCCTCTGATTCGCAACCTCTATTTCCCCACCTCTGATTCCCCATATCTGATTCCCCGCCTCTGTTTCCCTGCCTCTGAATCCCGGCCTCTGTTTCCCCATATCTGATTCCCTTCCTCTGATTCCCCAACTCTGATACCCCGCCTCTGATTCCCCAGCTCTGATTCCCCGCCTTTTATTCCCGGCCTCTGATTCCCTGCCACTGATTCCCCGACCTTGATTCCCCACCTCTGATTCCCCATATCTGATTCCCCGCCTCTGTTTCCCCAGCTCTGATTCCCCACCTCTGATTCCCCAGCTCTGATTCCCTGCCACTGATTCCCCACCCATGATTCCCCACCTCTGATTCCCCATATCTGATTCCCCGCCTCGGTTTCGCCAGCTCTGATTCCCTGCCTCTGATTCCCTGCCCTGATTCCCCATCTCTGTTTCACCGCCTTTGATTCGCCACCTCTGATTCCCCATATCTGATTCCCCGCCTCTGTTTCCCCGCCTCTGATTCCCTGCCTCTGATTCCCAACCTCTGATTCCACACCTCTGATTTCCCATATCTGATTCCCCGCCTCTATTTCCCCATATCTGATTCCCCGCCTCTGATTCCCCATATCTGATTCCCCGCCTCTGATTCCCCATATCTGATTCCCCGCCTTATTTTCCCCATATCTGCTTCGCCGCCTCTGATTCCCCAACTCTGATTCCCCTCCTCTGATTCCCCAGCTCTGATTTCCCGCCTCTGATTTCCGGCATCCGATTCCCTGCCTCTGATTCCCCGCCTCTGATTCCCCATCTCTGATTCCCCGCCTCTGATTCCCCGTGTCTGATTCCCTGCCTCTGATTCCCCGCCTCTGATTCCCCGCGTCTGATTCCCTGCCACTGATTCCCTGCCCCTGATTCCCCACCTCTGATTCACCATATCTGATTCCCCGCCTCTGTTTCCCCGCCTCTGATTCCCCGCCTCTGTTTCCCCATATCTGATTCCCCGCCTCTGATTCCCCAACTCTGATTCCCCTCCTCTAATTTGCCAGCTATGATTCCCCGCCTCTGATTCCCTGCGTCTGTTTCCCTGCCTCTGATTCCCTGCCTCTGATTCCCCTTCTCTGATTCACCACCTCTGAATCCCCACCTCTGATTCCCCATCTCTGATTCCGCACATCCGATTCCCTGCCTCTGATTCCCCGCCTCTGATTCCCCGCCTCTGATTCCCTGCCTCTGATTCGCAACCTCTAATTCCACACCTCTGATTCCCCATATCTGATTCCCCGCCTCTGTTTCCCTGCCTATGATTCCCGGCCTCTGTTTCCCCATATCTGATTCCCCTCCTCTGATTCCCCAACTCTGATTCCCCACCTCTGATTCCCCAGCTCTGATTCCCCGCCTTTTATTCCCGGCCTCTGATTCCCTGCCACTGATTCCCCGCCCCTGATTCCCCACCTCTGATTCCCCATATCTGATTCTCCGCCTCTGTTTCCCCAGCTCTGATACCCCACCTCTGATTCCCCAGCTCTGATTCCCTGCCACTGATTCCCCGCCACTGATTCCCCACCTCTTATTCCCCATATCTGATTCCCCGCCTCTGTTTCCCCAGCTCTGATTCCCTGCCTCTGATTCCCTGCCCTGATTCCCCATCTCTGTTTCACCGCCTATGATTCGCCACCTCTGATTCCCCATATCTGATTCCCCGCCTCTGTTTCCCCGCCTCTGATTCCCTGCCTCTGATTCCCAACCTCTGATTCCCCATATCTGATTCCCCGCCTCTATTTCCCCATATCTGATTCCCCGCCTCTGATTCCCCAACTCTGATTCCCCGCCTCTGATTCCCCAGCTCTGATTCCCCGCCTCTCATTCCCGGCGTCCGATTCCCTGCCTCTGATTCCCCGCCTCTGATTCCCCATCTATGATTCCCCGCCTCTGATTCCCCGTGTCTGATTCCCTGCCTCTGATTCCCCGCCTCTGATTCCCCGCCTCTGATTTCCGGCATCCGATTCCCTGCCTCTGATTCCCCGCCTCTGATTCCCCATCTCTGATTCCCCGCCTCTGATTCCCCATCTCTGATTCCCCGCCTCTGATTCCCCGTGTCTGATTCCCTGCCTCTGATTCCCCGCCTCTGATTCCCCGCGTCTGATTCCCTGCCACTGATTCCCTGCCCCTGATTCCCCACCTCTGATTCACCATATCTGATTCCCCGCCTCTGTTTCCCCGCCTCTGATTCCCCGCCTCTGTTTCCCCATATCTGATTCCCCGCCTCTGATTCCCCAACTCTGATTCCCCTCCTCTAATTTGCCAGCTATGATTCCCCGCCTCTGATTCCCTGCGTCTGTTTCCCTGCCTCTGATTCCCTGCCTCTGATTCCCCTTCTCTGATTCACCACCTCTGAATCCCCACCTCTGATTCCCCATCTCTGATTCCGCACATCCGATTCCCTGCCTCTGATTCCCCGCCTCTGATTCCCCGCCTCTGATTCCCTGCCTCTGATTCGCAACCTCTAATTCCACACCTCTGATTCCCCATATCTGATTCCCCGCCTCTGTTTCCCTGCCTATGATTCCCGGCCTCTGTTTCCCCATATCTGATTCCCCTCCTCTGATTCCCCAACTCTGATTCCCCACCTCTGATTCCCCAGCTCTGATTCCCCGCCTTTTATTCCCGGCCTCTGATTCCCTGCCACTGATTCCCCGCCCCTGATTCCCCACCTCTGATTCCCCATATCTGATTCTCCGCCTCTGTTTCCCCAGCTCTGATACCCCACCTCTGATTCCCCAGCTCTGATTCCCTGCCACTGATTCCCCGCCACTGATTCCCCACCTCTTATTCCCCATATCTGATTCCCCGCCTCTGTTTCCCCAGCTCTGATTCCCTGCCTCTGATTCCCTGCCCTGATTCCCCATCTCTGTTTCACCGCCTATGATTCGCCACCTCTGATTCCCCATATCTGATTCCCCGCCTCTGTTTCCCCGCCTCTGATTCCCTGCCTCTGATTCCCAACCTCTGATTCCCCATATCTGATTCCCCGCCTCTATTTCCCCATATCTGATTCCCCGCCTCTGATTCCCCAACTCTGATTCCCCGCCTCTGATTCCCCAGCTCTGATTCCCCGCCTCTGATTCCCGGCGTCCGATTCCCTGCCTCTGATTCCCCGCCTCTGATTCCCCATCTATGATTCCCCGCCTCTGATTCCCCGTGTCTGATTCCCTGCCTCTGATTCCCCGCCTCTGATTCCCCGCCTCTGATTCCGTGCCACTGATTCCCTGCCCCTGATTCCCCACCTCTGATTCCCCATATCTGATTCACTGCCTCTGTTTCCCCGCCTCTGATTCCCCGCCTCTGATTCCCCATATCTGAATCCCTGCTTCTGATTCCCCAACTCTGATTCCCCGCCTCTGATTCCCCAGCTCTGAATCCCCGCCTCTGATTCCCCGCCTCTGATTCTCCATATCTCATTCCCCGCCTCTGAATCCCCATCTCTGATTCCCCGCCTCTGATTCCCCGCGTCTGATTCCCTGCCTCTGATTCCCCGCCTCTGATTCCCATCTCTGATTCCCCACCTCTGATTCCCCCTGTCTGATTCCCTGCCTCTGAATCCCCGCCTCTGATTCCCCGCCTCTGATTCCCTGCCACTGATTACCCGCTCCTGATTCCCCACCTCTGATTCCGCATATCTTATTCCCCGCCTCTGTTTCCCCCCTCTGATTCCCAGCCTCTGATTCCCCATATCTGATTCCACGCCTCTGATTCCCCATATCTGATTCCCCGCATCTATTTCCCCATATCTGCTTCGCTGCCTCTGATTCCCCAACTCTGATTCCCCGCCTCTGATTCCCCAGCTCTGATTTCCCGCCTCTGATTTCCGGCATCCGATTCCCTGCCTCTGATTCCCTGCCTCTGATTCGCAACCTCTAATTCCACACCTCTGATTCCCCATATCTGATTCCCCGCCTCTGTTTCCCTGCCTATGATTCCCGGCCTCTGTTTCCTCATATCTGATTCCCCTCCTCTGATTCCCCAACTCTGATTCCCCACCTCTGATTCCCCAGCTCTGATTCCCCGCCTTTTATTCCCGGCCTCTGATTCCCTGCCACTGATTCCCCGCCCCTGATTCCCCACCTCTGATTCCCCATATCTGATTCTCCGCCTCTGTTTCCCCAGCTCTGATACCCCACCTCTGATTCCCCAGCTCTGATTCCCTGCCACTGATTCCCCGCCACTGATTCCCCACCTCTGATTCCCCATATCTGATTCCCCGCCTCTGTTTCCCCAGCTCTGATTCCCTGCCTCTGATTCCCTGCCCTGATTCCCCATCTCTGTTTCACCGCCTATGATTCGCCACCTCTGATTCCCCATATCTGATTCCCCGCCTCTGTTTCCCCGCCTCTGATTCCCTGCCTCTGATTCCCAACCTCTGATTCCCCATATCTGATACCCCGCCTCTATTTCCCCATATCTGATTCCCCGCCTCTGATTCCCCAACTCTGATTCCCCGCCTCTGATTCCCCAGCTCTGATTCCCCGCCTCTGATTCCCGGCGTCCGATTCCCTGCCTCTGATTCCCCGCCTCTGATTCCTCATCTATGATTCCCCGCCTCTGATTCCCCGTGTCTGATTCCCTGCCTCTGATTCCCCGCCTCTGATTCCCCGCCTCTGATTCCGTGCCACTGATTCCCTGCCCCTGATTCCCCACCTCTGATTCCCCATATCTGATTCACTGCCTCTGTTTCCCCGCCTCTGATTCCCCGCCTCTGATTCCCCATATCTGAATCCCTGCTTCTGATTCCCCAACTCTGATTCCCCGCCTCTGATTCCCCAGCTCTGAATCCCCGCCTCTGATTCCCCGCCTCTGATTCTCCATATCTCATTCCCCGCCTCTGAATCCCCATCTCTGATTCCCCGCCTCTGATTCCTCGCGTCTGATTCCCTGCCTCTGATTCCCCGCCTCTGATTCCCATCTCTGATTCCCCACCTCTGATTCCCCCTGTCTGATTCCCTGCCTCTGAATCCCCGCCTCTGATTCCCCGCCTCTGATTCCCTGCCACTGATTACCCGCTCCTGATTCCCCACCTCTGATTCCGCATACCTTATTCCCCGCCTCTGTTTCCCCCCTCTGATTCCCAGCCTCTGATTCCCCATATCTGATTCCACGCCTCTGATTCCCCATATCTGATTCCCCGCATCTATTTCCCCATATCTGCTTCGCCGCCTCTGATTCCCCAACTCTGATTCCCCGCCTCTGATTCCCCAGCTCTGATTTCCCGCCTCTGATTTCCGGCATCCGATTCCCTGCCTCTGATTCCCCGCCTCTTATTCCCCATCTCTGATACCCCGCCTCTGATTCCCCGTGTCTGATTCCCTGCCTCTGATTCCCCGCCTCTGATTCCCCGCGTCTGATTCCCTGCCACTGATTCCCTGCCCCTGATTCCCCACCTCTGATTCCCCATATCTGATTCCCCGCCTCTGTTTCCCCGCCTCTGATTCCCCGCCTCTGTTTCCCCATATCTGATTCCCCGCCTCTGATTCCCCAACTCTGATTCCCCTCCTCTAATTCGCCAGCTATGATTCCCCGCCTCTGATTCCCTGCATCTGATTCCCTGCCTCTGATTCCCAGCCTCTGATTCCCCTTCTCTGATTCACCACCTCTGAATCCCCACCTCTGATTCCCCATCTCTGATTCCGCACATACGATTCCCTGCCTCTGATTCCCCGCCTCTGATTCCCCGCATCTGATTCGCAACCTCTATTTCCCCACCTCTGATTCCCCATATCTGATTCCCCGCCTCTGTTTCCCTGCCTCTGAATCCCGGCCTCTGTTTCCCCATATCTGATTCCCTTCCTCTGATTCCCCAACTCTGATACCCCGCCTCTGATTCCCCAGCTCTGATTCCCCGCCTTTTATTCCCGGCCTCTGATTCCCTGCCACTGATTCCCCGACCTTGATTCCCCACCTCTGATTCCCCATATCTGATTCCCCGCCTCTGTTTCGCCAGCTCTGATTCCCCACCTCTGATTCCCCAGCTCTGATTCCCTGCCACTGATTCCCCACCCATGATTCCCCACCTCTGATTCCCCATATCTGATTCCCCGCCTCTGTTTCGCCAGCTCTGATTCCCTGCCTCTGATTCCCTGCCCTGATTCCCCATCTCTGTTTCACCGCATTTGATTCGCCACCTCTGATTCCCCATATCTGATTCCCCGCCTCTGTTTCCCCGCCTCTGATTCCCTGCCTCTGATTCCCAACCTCTGATTCCACACCTCTGATTTCCCATATCTGATTCCCCGCCTCTATTTCCCCATATCTGATTCCCCGCCTCTGATTCCCCATATCTGATTCCCCGCCTCTGATTCCCCATATCTGATTCCCCGCCTTATTTTCCCCATATCTGCTTCGCCGCCTCTGATTCCCCAACTCTGATTCCCCTCCTCTGATTCCCCAGCTCTGATTTCCCGCTTCTGATTTCCGGCATCCGATTCCCTGCCTCTGATTCCCCGCCTCTGATTCCCCATCTCTGATTCCCCGCCTCTGATTCCCCGTGTCTGATTCCCTGCCTCTGATTCCCCGCCTCTGATTCTTCGCGTCTGATTCCCTGCCACTGATTCCCTGCCCCTGATTCCACACCTCTGATTCACCATATCTGATTCCCCGCCTCTGTTTCCCCGCCTCTGATTCCCCGCCTCTGTTTCCCCATATCTGATTCCCCGCCTCTGATTCCCCAACTCTGATTCCCCTCCTCTAATTTGCCAGCTATGATTCCCCGCCTCTGATTCCCTGCGTCTGTTTCCCTGCCTCTGATTCCCTGCCTCTGATTCCCCTTCTCTGATTCACCACCTCTGAATCCCCACCTCTGATTCCCCATCTCTGATTCCGCACATCCGATTCCCTGCCTCTGATTCCCCGCCTCTGATTCCCCGCCTCTGATTCCCTGCCTCTGATTCGCAACCTCTAATTCCACACCTCTGATTCCCCATATCTGATTCCCCGCCTCTGTTTCCCTGCCTATGATTCCCGGCCTCTGTTTCCCCATATCTGATTCCCCTCCTCTGATTCCCCAACTCTGATTCCCCACCTCTGATTCCCCAGCTCTGATTCCCCGCCTTTTATTCCCGGCCTCTGATTCCCTGCCACTGATTCCCCGCCCCTGATTCCCCACCTCTGATTCCCCATATCTGATTCTCCGCCTCTGTTTCCCCAGCTCTGATACCCCACCTCTGATTCCCCAGCTCTGATTCCCTGCCACTGATTCCCCGCCACTGATTCCCCACCTCTTATTCCCCATATCTGATTCCGCGCCTCTGTTTCCCCAGCTCTGATTCCCTGCCTCTGATTCCCTGCCCTGATTCCCCATCTCTGTTTCACCGCCTATGATTCGCCACCTCTGATTCCCCATATCTGATTCCCCGCCTCTGTTTCCCCGCCTCTGATTCCCTGCCTCTGATTCCCAACCTCTGATTCCCCATATCTGATTCCCCGCCTCTATTTCCCCATATCTGATTCCCCGCCTCTGATTCCCGGCGTCCGATTCCCTGCCTCTGATTCCCCGCCTCTGATTCCCCATCTATGATTCCCCGCCTCTGATTCCCCGTGTCTGATTCCCTGCCTCTGATTCCCCGCCTCTGATTCCCCGCCTCTGATTCCGTGCCACTGATTCCCTGCCCCTGATTCCCCACCTCTGATTCCCCATATCTGATTCACTGCCTCTGTTTCCCCGCCTCTGATTCCACGCCTCTGATTCCCCATATCTGAATCCCTGCTTCTGATTCCCCAACTCTGATTCCCCACCTCTGATTCCCCAGCTCTGAATCCCCGCCTCTGATTCACCGCCTCTGATTCTCCATATCTCATTCCCCGCCTCTGAATCCCCATCTCTGATTCCCGGACTCTGATTCCCCACCTCTGATTCCCGGCCTCTTATTCCCAGCATTTGATTTCCGGCCTCTGATTCCCGGCCTTTGATTCCCCGCTTCTGATTCTGATTCCCTGCCTCTGATTCCCCATCTCTGATTCCGCACATCTGATTCCCTGCCTCTGATTCCCCACCTCTGATTCCCCATATCTGATTCCCCGCCTCTGTTTCCCCGCCTCTGATTCCCCGCCTCTGTTTCCCCATATCTAATTCCCCACCTCTGATGCCCCAACTCTGATTCCCCGCCTCTGATTCCCCAGCTCTGATTCCCCGCCTCTGATTCCCCGCATGTGATTCCCCATGTCTGATTCCCCGCCTCTGTTTCCCCGCCTCTGATTCCCCGCCTCTGTTTTCCCATATCTGATTCCCCGCCTCTGATTCCCCAGCTCTGATTCCCTGCCTCTGATTCCCCGCATTCTATTCCCTGCCTCTGATTCCCCATCTCTGATTCACCACCTCTGATTCCCCACCTCTGATTCCCCATATCTAATTCCCCGCCTCTGTTTGCCCGCCTCTGATTCCCCGCCTCTGTTTCCCCATATCTGATTCCCCGCCTCTGAATCCCCAACTCTGATTCCCTGCCTCTGATTCACCAGCTCTGATTCCCCGCCTTTGATTCCCCCCGTCTGATTCCCAGCCTCTGAATCCCCGTGTCTGATTTCCTGCCTCTGATTCCCCGCCTCTGATTCCCCATCTCTGATTCACCGCTTCTGATTCCCCACCTCTGATTCCCCATTTCTGATTCCGCACATCCGATTCCCTGCCTCTGATTCCCCGACTCTGATTCCACACCTCTGATTCCCCAGCTCTGATTCCCCGCCTCTGATTCTCCGCGTCTGATTCCCTGCCTCTGATTCCCCGCCTCTGATTCCCCATCTCTGATTCCCCACCTCTGATTCCCCGTGTCTGATTCCCTGCCTCTGATTCCCCGCCTCTGATTCCCATCCTCTGATTCCCTGCCACTGATTCCCCGCCCCTGATTCCCCGCCTCTGATTCCCCGCCTCTGATTCCCTGCCACTGATTCCCCGCCCCTGATTCCCAGCCTCTGATTCCCCATATCTGATTCCCTGCCTCTGATGCCCAATATCTGATTCCCCGCCTCTATTTCCCCATATCTGCTTCGCCGCCTCTGATTCCCCAACTCTGATTCCCCGCCTCTGATTCCCCAGCTCTGATTTCCCGCCTCTGATTCCCGGCATCCGATTCCCTGCCTCTGATTCCCCGCCTCTGATTCCCCATCTCTGATTCCCCGCCTCTGATTCCCCGTGTCTGATTCCCTGCCTCTGATTCCCCGCCTCTGATTCCCCGCATCTGATTCCCTGCCACTGATTCCCTGCCCCTGATTCCCCACCTCTGATTCCCCATATCTGATTCCCCGCCTCTGTTTTCCCGCCTCTGATCCCATGCCTCTTATTCCCCATATCTGATTCCCCGCCTCTGATTCCCCAACTCTGATTCCCCGCCTCTGATTCCCCAGCTCTGAATCCCCGCCTCTGATTCCCCGCGTCTGATTCCCTGCCTCTGATTCCCCGCCTCTGATTCCCCATCTGTGATTCACAATCTCTGATGCCCCACCTCTGATTCCCCATATCTGATTCCCCGCCTCTGTTTCCCCGCCTCTGATTCCCAGCCTCTGATTCCCCATATCTGATTCCCCGCCTCTGATTGCCCACCTCTGATTCCCCGTGTCTGATTCCCTGCCTCTGATTCACCGCCTCTGATTCCCCATCTCTGATTCACTACCTTTGATTCCCGGCCTCTGATTCCCCATCTCTGATTCCGCACATCCGATTCCCTGCCTATGATTCCCCACCTCTGATTCCCCGCCTCTGATTCCCCATATCTGATTCCCTGCCTCTGTTTCCCCGCCTCTGATTCCCCATATGTGATTCCCCACCTCTGTTTCCCCGCCTCTGATTCCCCGCCTCTGTTTCCCCATCTCTGATTCACCGCCAATGATTCGCCACCTCTGATTCCCCATATCTGATTCCCCACCTCTGTTTCCCCGCCTCTGATTCCCCGCCTCTGATTCCCTGCCACTGATTCCCCGCCCCTGATTCCCAGCCTCTGATTCCCCATATCTGATTCCCTGCCTCTGATTCCCCATATCTGATTCCCCGCCTCTATTTCCCCATATCTGCTTCGCCGCCTCTGATTCCCCAACTCTGATTCCCCGCCTCTGATTCCCCAGCTCTGATTTCCCGCTTCTGATTCCCGGCATCCGATTCCCTGCCTCTGATTCCCCGCCTCTGATTCCCCATCTCTGATTCCCCGCCTCTGATTCCCCGTGTCTCATTCCCTGCCTCTGATTCCCCGCCTCTGATTCCCCGCATCTGATTCCCTGCCACTGATTCCCTGCCCCTGATTCCCCACCTCTGATTCCCCATATCTGATTCCCCGCCTCTGTTTTCCCGCCTCTGATTCCCTGCCTCTTATTCCCCATATCTGATTCCCCGCGTCTGATTCCCTGCCTCTGATTCCCCGCCTCTGATTCCCCATCTGTGATTCACAATCTCTGATGCCCCACCTCTGATTCCCCATATCTGATTCCCCGCCTCTGTTTCCTCGCCTCTGATTCCCAGCCTCTGATTCCCCATATCTGATTCCCCGCCTCTGATTGCCCACCTCTGATTCCCCGTGTCTGATTCCCTGCCTCTGATTCACCGCCTCTGATTCCCCATCTCTGATTCACTACCTTTGATTCCCGGCCTCTGATTCCCCATCTCTGATTCCGCACATCCGATTCCCTGCCTATGATTCCCCACCTCTGATTCCCCGCCTCTGATTCCCCATATCTGATTCCCTGCCTCTGTTTCCCCGCCTCTGATTCCCCATATGTGATTCCCCACCTCTGTTTCCCCGCCTCTGATTCCCCGCCTCTGTTTCCCCATCTCTGATTCACCGCCTGTGATTCGCCACCTCTGATTCCCCATATCTGATTCCCCACCTCTGTTTCCCCGCCTCTGATTCCCCGCCTCTGATTCTCCATTTCTCATTCCCCGCCTCTGAATCCCCATCTCTGATTCCCGGACTCTGATTCCCCACCTCTGATTCCCGGCCTCTTATTCCCAGCATCTGATTCCCGGCCTCTGATTCCCGGCCTCTAATTCCCCGCTTCTGATTCTGATTCCCTGCCTCTGATTCCCCATCTCTGATTCCGCACATCTGATTCCCTGCCTCTGATTCCCCACCTCTGATTCCCCATATCTGATTCCCCGCCTCTTTTTCCCTGCCTCTGATTCCCCGCCTCTGTTTCCCCATATCTAATTCCCCACCTCTGATGCCCCAACTCTGATTCCCCGCCTCTGATTCCCCAGCTCTGATTCCCCACCTCTGATTCCCCGCATCCGATTCCCCATGTCTGATTCCCCACCTCTGTTTCCCCGCCTCTGATTCCCCGCCTCTGTTTCCCCATATCTGATTCCCCGCCTCTGATTCCCCAGCTCTGATTCCCTGGCTCTGATTCCCCGCGTTCTATTCCCTGCCTCTGATTTCCCGCCTGTGATTCCCCATCTCTGATTCACCACCTCTGATTCCCCACCTCTGATTCCCCATATCTAATTCCCCGCCTCTGTTTGCCCGCCTCTGATTCCCCGCCTCTCTTTCCCCATATCTGATTCCCCGCCTCTGAATCACCAACTCTGATTCCCTGCCTCTGATTCACCGCCTCTGATTCCCCATCTCTGATTCCGCACATCCGATTCCCTGCCTCTGATTCCCCGACTCTGATTCCCCACCTCTGATTCCCCAGCTCTGATTCCCCGCCTCTGATTCCCCGCGTCTGATTCCCTGCCTCTGATTCCCCGCCTCTGATTCCCCATCTCTGATTCCCCACCTCTGATTCCCCCTGTCTGATTCCCTGCCTCTGAATCCCCGCCTCTGATTCCCCGCCTCTGATTCCCTGCCACTGATTACCCGCCCCTGATTCCCCACCTCTGATTCCCCATATCTTATTCCCCGCCTCTGTTTCCCCCCTCTGATTCCCAGCCTCTGATTCCCCATATCTGATTCCATGCCTCTGATTCCCCATATCTGATTCCCCGCCTCTATTTCCCCATATCTGCTTCGCCGCCTCTGATTCCCCAACTCTGATTCCCCGCCTCTGATTCCCCAGCTCTGATTTCCCGCCTCTGATTTCCGGCATCCGATTCCCTGCCTCTGATTCCCCGCCTCTGATTCCCCATCTGGGATACCCCGCCTCTGATTCCCCGTGTCTGATTCCCTGCCTCTGATTCCCCGCCTCTGATTCCCCGCGTCTGATTCCCTGCCACTGATTCCCTGCCCCTGATTCCCCACCTCTGATTCCCCATATCTGATTCCCCGCCTCTGTTTCCCCGCCTCTGATTCCCCGCCTCTGTTTCCCCATATCTGATTCCCCGCCTCTGATTCCCCAACTCTGATTCCCCTCCTCTAATTCGCCAGCTATGATTCCCCGCCTCTGATTCCCTGCGTCTGATTCCCTGCCTCTGATTCCCAGCCTCTGATTCTCCTTCTCTGATTCACCACCCCTGAATCCCCACCTCTGATTCCCCATCTCTGATTCCGCACATCCGATTCCCTGCCTCTGATTCCCCGCCTCTGATTCCCCGCCTCTGATTCGCAACCTCTATTTCCCCACCTCTGATTCCCCATATCTGATTCCCCGCCTCTGTTTCCCTGCCTCTGAATCCCGGCATCTGTTTCCCCATATCTGATTCCCTTCCTCTGATTCCCCAACTCTGATTCCCCGCCTCTGATTCCCCAGCTCTGATTCCCCGCCTTTTATTCCCGGCCTCTGATTCCCTGCCACTGATTCCCCGACCTTGATTCCCCACCTCTGATTCCCCATATCTGATTCCCCGCCTCTGTTTCCCCAGCTCTGATTCCCCACCTCTGATTCCCCAGCTCTGATTCCCTGCCACTGATTCCCCGCCCATGATTCCCCACCTCTGATTCCCAATATCTGATTCCCCGCCTCTGTTTCCCCAGCTCTGATTCCCTGCCTCTGATTCCCTGCCCTGATTCCCCATCTCTGTTTCACCGCCTTTGATTCGCCACCTCTGATTCCCCATATCTGATTCCCCGCCTCTGTTTCCCCGCCTCTGATTCCCTGCCTCTGATTCCCAACCTCTGATTCCACACCTCTGATTCCCCATATCTGATTCCCCGCCTCTATTTCCCCATATCTGATTCCACGCCTCTGATTCCCCAACTCTGATTCCCCGCCTCTGATTCCCCAGCTCTGATTCCCCGCCTCTGATTCCCGGCGTCCGATTCCCTGCCTCTGATTCCCCGCCTCTGATTCCCCATCTCTGATTCCCCGCCTCTGATTCCCCGTGTCTGATTCCCTGCCTCTGATTCCCCGCCTCTGATTCCCCACCTCTGATTCCCTGCCACTGATTCCCTGCCGCTGATTCCCCACCTCTGATTCCCCGCCTCTGTTTCCCCGCCTCTGATTCCCCGCCTCTGATTCCCCATATCTGATTACCTGCCTCTGATTCCCCAACTCTGATTCCCCGCCTCTGATTCCCCAGCTCTGAATCCCCGCCTCTGATTCCCCGCGTCTGATTCCCTGCCTCTGAATCCCCGCCTTGATTCCCCATCTCTGATTCACAACCTCTGATTCCCCACCTCTGATTCCCCATATCTGAATCCCCGCCTCTGTTTCCCCGCCTCTGATTCCCCGCCTTTGATTCCCCATATCTGATTCCCCGGCTCTGATTGCCCACCTCTGATTCCCCGCCTCTGATTCCCCATATCTGATTCCCCGCCTCTGATTGCCCACCTCTGATTCCCCGCGTCTGATTCCCTGCCTCTGATTCACCGCCTCTGATTCCCCATCTCTGATTCACTACCTCTGATTCCCGGCCTCTGATTCCCCATCTCTGATTCCGCACATCCGATTCCCTGCCTATGATTCCCCACCTCTGATTCCCCGCCTCTGATTCCCCATATCTGATTCCCTGCCTCTGTTTCCCCGCCTCTGATTCCCCATATGTGATTCCCCACCTCTGTTTCCCCGCCTCTGATTCCCCGCCTCTGTTTCCCCATCTCTGATTCACCGCCTGTGATTCGCCACCTCTGATTCCCCATATCAGATTCCCCACCTCTGTTTCCCCGCCTCTGATTCCCCGCCTCTGATTCTCCATTTCTCATTCCCCGCCTCTGAATCCCCATCTCTGATTCCCGGACTCTGATTCCCCACCTCTGATTCCCGGCCTCTTATTCCCAGCATCTGATTCCCGGCCTCTGATTCCCGGCCTCTAATTCCCCGCTTCTGATTCTGATTCCCTGCCTCTTATTCCCCATCTCTGATTCTGCACATCGTATTCCCTGCCTCTGATTCCCCACCTCTGATTCCCCATATCAGATTCCCCGCCTCTTTTTCCCTCCCTCTGATTCCCCACCTCTGTTTCCCCATATCTAATTCCCCACCTCTGATGCCCCAACTCTGATTCCCCGCCTCTGATTCCCCAGCTCTGATTCCCCACCTCTGATTCCCCGCATCCGATTCCCCATGTCTGATTCCCCGCCTCTGTTTCCCCGCCTCTGATTCCCCGCCTCTGTTTCCCCATATCTGATTCCCTGCCTCTGATTCCCCAGCTCTGATTCCCTGGCTCTGATTCCCCGCGTTCTATTCCCTGCCTCTGATTCCCCGCCTGTGATTCCCCATCTCTGATTCACCACCTCTGATTCCCCACCTCTGATTCCCCATATCTAATTCCCCTCCTCTGTTTGCCCGCCTCTGATTCCCCGCCTCTGTTTCCCCATATCTGATTCCCCGCCTCTGAATCACCAACTCTGATTCCCTGCCTCTGATTCACCGCGTCTGATTCCACATCTCTGATTCCGCACATCCGATTCCCTGCCTCTGATTCCCCGACTCTGATTCCCCACCTCTGATTCCCCACCTCCGATTCCCCGCCTCTGATTCCCCCTGTCTGATTCCCTGCCTCTGAATCCCCGCCTCTGATTCCCCGCCACTGATTCCCTGCCACTGATTACCCGCCCCTGATTCCCCACCTCTGATTCCCCATATCTTATTCCCCGCCTCTGTTTCCCCCCTCTGATTCCCAGCCTCTGATTCCCCATATCTGATTCCACGCCTCTGATTCCCATATCTGATTCCCCGCCTCTATTTCCCCATATCTGCTTCGCCGCCTCTGATTCCCCCAACTCTGATTCCCCGCCTCTGATTCCCCAGCTCTGATTTCCCGTCTCTTATTTCCGGCATCCGATTCCCTGCCTCTGATTCCCCGCCTCTGATTCCCCATCTCTGATACACCGCCTCTGATTCCTCGTGTCTGATTCCCTGCCTCTGATTACCCGCCTCTGATTCCCCGCGTCTGATTCCCTGCCACTGATTCCCTGCCCCTGATTACCCACCTCTGATATCCCCATATCTGATTCCCCGCCTCTGATTCCCCAACTCTGATTCCCCTCCTCTAATTCGCCAGCTATGATTCCCCGCCTCTGATTCCCTGCGTCTGATTCCCTGCCTCTGATTCCCAGCCTCTGATTCCCCTTCTCTGATTCACCACCTCTGATTCCCCGTGTCTGATTCCCTGCCTCTGATTACCCGCCTCTGATTCCCCGCGTCTGATTCCCTGCCACTGATTCCCTGCCCCTGATTCCCCACCTCTGATATCCCCATATCTGATTCCCCGCCTCTGTTTCCACGCCTCTGATTCCCCGCCTCTGTTTCCCCATATCTGATTCCCCGCCTCTGATTCCCCAACTCTGATTCCCCTCCTCTAATTCGCCAGCTATGATTCCCCGCCTCTGATTCCCTGCGTCTGATTCCCTGCCTCTGATTCCCAGCCTCTGATTCCCCTTCTCTGATTCACCACCTCTGAATCCCCACCTCTGATTCCCCATCTCTGATTCCGCACATCCGATTCCCTGCCTCTGATTCCCCGCCTCTTATTCCCCGCCTCTGATTCGCAACCTCTATTTCCCCACCTCTGATTCCCCATATCTGATTCCCCGCCTCTGTTTCCCTGCCTCTGAATCCCGGCATCTGTTTCCCCATATCTGATTCCCTTCCTCTGATTCCCCAACTCTGATTCCCCACCTCTGGTTCCCCATATCTGATTCCCCGCCTCTTTTTCCCTCCCTCTGATTCCCCACCTCTGTTTCCCCATATCTAATTCCCCACCTCTGATGCCCCAACTCTGATTCCCCGCCTCTGATTCCCCAGCTCTGATTCCCCACCTCTGATTCCCCGCATCCGATTCCCCATGTCTGATTCCCCGCCTCTGTTTCCCCGCCTCTGATTCCCCGCCTCTGTTTCCCCATATCTGATTCCCTGCCTCTGATTCCCCAGCTCTGATTCCCTGGCTCTGATTCCCCGCGTTCTATTCCCTGCCTCTGATTCCCCGCCTGTGATTCCCCATCTCTGATTCACCACCTCTGATTCCCCACCTCTGATTCCCCATATCTAATTCCCCGCCTCTGTTTGCCTGCCTCTGATTCCCCGCCTCTGTTTCCCCATATCTGATTCCCCGCCTCTGAATCACCAACTCTGATTCCCTGCCTCTGATTCACCGCGTCTGATTCCACATCTCTGATTCCGCACATCCGATTCCCTGCCTCTGATTCCCCGACTCTGATTCCCCACCTCTGATTCCCCAGCTCCGATTCCCCGCCTCTGATTCCCCCTGTCTGAATCCCTGCCTCTGAATCCCCGCCTCTGATTCCCCGCCACTGATTCCCTGCCACTGATTACCCGCCCCTGATTCCCCACCTCTGATTCCCCATATCTTATTCCCCGCCTCTGTTTCCCCCCTCTGATTCCCAGCCTCTGATTCCCCATATCTGATTCCACGCCTCTGATTCCCCATATCTGATTCCCCACCTCTATTTCCCCATATCTGCTTCGCCGCCTCTGATTCCCCCAACTCTGATTCCCCGCCTCTGATTCCCCAGCTCTGATTTCCCGTCTCTGATTTCCGGCATCCGATTCCCTGCCTCTGATTCCCCGCCTCTGATTCCCCATCTCTGATACACCGCCTCTGATTCCCCGTGTCTGATTCCCTGCCTCTGATTCCCCGCCTCTGATTCCCCGCGTCTGATTCCCTGCCACTGATTCCCTGCCCCTGATTCCCCACCTCTGATATCCCCATATCTGATTCCCCGCCTCTGTTTCCCCGCCTCTGATTCCCTGCCTCTGTTTCCCCATATCTGATTCCCCGCCTCTGATTCCCCAACTCTGATTCCCCTCCTCTAATTCGCCAGCTATGATTCCCCGCCTCTGATTCCCTGCGTCTGATTCCCTGCCTCTGATTCCCAGCCTCTGATTCCCCTTCTCTGATTCACCACCTCTGAATCCCCACCTCTGATTCCCCATCTCTGATTCCGCACATCCGATTCCCTGCCTCTGATTCCCCGCCTCTGATTCCCCGCCTCTGATTCGCAACCTCTATTTCCCCACCTCTGATTCCCCATATCTGATTCCCCGCCTCTGTTTCCCTGCCTCTGAATCCCGGCATCTGTTTCCCCATATCTGATTCCCTTCCTCTGATTCCCCAACTCTGATTCCCCGCCTCTGATTCCCCAGCTCTGATTCCCCGCCTTTTATTCCCGGCCTCTGATTCCCTGCCACTGATTCCCCGACCTTGATTCCCCACCTCTGATTCCCCATATCTGATTCCCCGCCTCTGTTTCCCCAGCTCTGATTCCCCACATCTGATTCCCCAGCTCTGATTCTCTGCCACTGATTCCCCGCCCATGATTCCCCACCTCTGATTCCCCATATCTGATTCCCCGCCTCTGTTTCCCCAGCTCTGATTCCCTGCCTCTGATTCCCTGCCCTGATTCCCCATCTCTGTTTCACCGCCTTTGATTCACCACCTCTGATTCCCCATATCTGATTCCCCGCCTCTGTTTCCCCGCCTCTGATTCCCTGCCTCTGATTCCCAACCTCTGATTCCCCGCCTCTGATTCCCGGCGTCCGATTCCCTGCCTCTGATTCCCCGCCTCTGATTCCCCATCTCTGATTCCCCGCCTCTGATTCCCCGTGTCTGATTCCCTGCCTCTGATTCCCCGCCTCTGATTCCCCACCTCTGATTCCCTGCCACTGATTCCCTGCCCCTGATTCCCCACCTCTGATTCCCCGCCTCTGTTTCCCCGCCTCTGATTCCCCATCTCTGTTTCACCGCCTTTGATTCGCCACCTCTGATTCCCCATATCTGATTTCCCGCCTCTGTTTCCCCGCCTCTGATTCCCTGCCTCTGATCCCAACCTCTGATTCCACACCTCTGATTCCCCATATCTGATTCCCCGCCTCTATTTCCCCATATCTGATTCCCCGCCTCTGATTCCCCAACTCTGATTCCCCGCCTCTGATTCCCCAGCTCTGATTCCCCGCCTCTGATTCCCGGCGTCCGATTCCCTGCCTCTGATTCCCCGCCTCTGATTCCCCATCTCTGATTCCCCGCCTCTGATTCCCCGTGTCTGATTCCCTGCCTCTGATTCCCCGCCTCTGATTCCCCACCTCTGATTCCCTGCCACTGATTCCCTGCCACTGATTCCCCACCGCTGATTCCCCGCCTCTGTTTCCCCGCCTCTGATTCCCCGCCTCTGATTCCCCATATCTGATTACCTGCCTCTGATTCCCCAACTCTGATTCCCCGCCTCTGATTCCCCATATCTGAATCCCCGCCTCTGTTTCCCCGCCTCTGATTCCCCGCCTCTGATTCCCCATATCTGATTCCCCGGCTCGGATTGCCCACCTCTGATTCCCCGCCTCTGATTCCCCATATCTGATTCCCCGCCTCTGATTGCCCACCTCTGATTCCCCGCGTCTGATTCCCTGCCTCTGATTCACCGCCTCTGATTCCCCATCTCTGATTCACTACCTCTGATTCCCTGCCTCTGATTCCCCATCTCTGATTCCGCACATCCGATTCCCTGCCTATGATTCCCCACCTCTGATTCCCCGCCTCTGATTCCCCATATCTGATTCCCTGCCTCTGTTTCCCCGCCTCTGATTCCCCATATGTGATTCCCCACCTCTGTTTCCCCGCCTCTGATTCCCCGCCTCTGTTTCCCCATCTCTGATTCACCGCCTGTGATTCGCCACCTCTGATTCCCCATATCAGATTCCCCACCTCTGTTTCCCCGCCTCTGATTCCCCGCCTCTGATTCTCCATTTCTCATTCCCCGACTCTGAATCCCCATCTCTGATTCCCGGACTATGATTCCCCACCTCTGATTCCCGGCCTCTTATTCCCAGCATCTGATTCCCGGCCTCTGATTCCCGGCCTCTAATTCCCCGCTTCTGATTCTGATTCCCTGCCTCTGATTCCCCATCTCTGATTCTGCACATCTGATTCCCTGCCTCTGATTCCCCACCTCTGATTCCCCATATCTGATTCCCCGCCTCTTTTTCCCTCCCTCTGATTCCCCACCTCTGTTTCCCCATATCTAATTCCCCACCTCTGATGCCCCAACTCTGATTCCCCGCCTCTGATTCCCCAGCTCTGATTCCCCACCTCTGATTCCCCGCATCCGATTCCCCATGTCTGATTCCCCGCCTCTGTTTCCCCGCCTCTGATTCCCCGCCTCTGTTTCCCCATATCTGATTCCCTGCCTCTGATTCCCCAGCTCTGATTCCCTGGCTCTGATTCCCCGCGTTCTATTCCCTGCCTCTGATTCCCCGCCTGTGATTCCCCATCTCTGATTCACCACCTCTGATTCCCCACCTCTGATTCCCCATATCTAATTCCCCTCCTCTGTTTGCCCGCCTCTGATTCCCCGCCTCTGTTTCCCCATATCTGATTCCCCGCCTCTGAATCACCAACTCTGATTCCCTGCCTCTGATTCACCGCGTCTGATTCCACATCTCTGATTCCGCACATCCGATTCCCTGCCTCTGATTCCCCGACTCTGATTCCCCACCTCTGATTCCCCAGCTCCGATTCCCCGCCTCTGATTCCCCCTGTCTGATTCCCTGCCTCTGAATCCCCGCCTCTGATTCCCCGCCACTGATTCCCTGCCACTGATTACCCGCCCCTGATTCCCCACCTCTGATTCCCCATATCTTATTCCCCGCCTCTGTTTCCCCCCTCTGATTCCCAGCCTCTGATTCCCCATATCTGATTCCACGCCTCTGATTCCCATATCTGATTCCCCGCCTCTATTTCCCCATATCTGCTTCGCCGCCTCTGATTCCCCCAACTCTGATTCCCCGCCTCTGATTCCTCAGCTCTGATTTCCCGTCTCTGATTTCCGGCATCCGATTCCCTGCCTCTGATTCCCCGCCTCTGATTCCCCATCTCTGATACACCGCCTCTGATTCCCCGTGTCTGATTCCCTGCCTCTGATTCCCCGCCTCTGATTCCCCGCGTCTGATTCCCTGCCACTGATTCCCTGCCCCTGATTCCCCACCTCTGATATCCCCATATCTGATTCCCCGCCTCTGTTTCCCCGCCTCTGATTCCCCGCCTCTGTTTCCCCATATCTGATTACCCGCCTCTGATTCCCCAACTCTGATTCCCCTCCTCTAATTCGCCAGCTATGATTCCCCGCCTCTGATTCCCTGCGTCTGATTCCCTGCCTCTGATTCCCAGCCTCTGATTCCCCTTCTCTGATTCACCACCTCTGAATCCCCACCTCTGATTCCCCATCTCTGATTCCGCACATCCGATTCCCTGCCTCTGATTCCCCGCCTCTGATTCCCCGCCTCTGATTCGCAACCTCTATTTCCCCACCTCTGATTCCCCATATCTGATTCCCCGCCTCTGTTTCCCTGCCTCTGAATCCCGGCATCTGTTTCCCCATATCTGATTCCCTTCCTCTGATTCCCCAACTCTGATTCCCCACCTCTGATTCCCCATATCTGATTCCCCGCCTCTTTTTCCCTCCCTCTGATTCCCCACCTCTGTTTCCCCATATCTAATTCCCCACCTCTGATGCCCCAACTCTGATTCCCCGCCTCTGATTCCCCAGCTCTGATTCCCCACCTCTGATTCCCCGCATCCGATTCCCCATGTCTGATTCCCCGCCTCTGTTTCCCCGCCTCTGATTCCCCGCCTCTTTTTCCCCATATCTGATTCCCTGCCTCTGATTCCCCAGCTCTGATCCCCTGGCTCTGATTCCCCGCGTTCTATTCCCTGCCTCTGATTCCCCGCCTGTGATTCCCCATCTCTGATTCACCACCTCTGATTCCCCACCTCTGATTCCCCATATCTAATTCCCCGCCTCTGTTTGCCCGCCTCTGATTCCCCGCCTCTGTTTCCCCAGATCTGATTCCCCGCCTCTGAATCACCAACTCTGATTCCCTGCCTCTGATTCACCGCGTCTGATTCCACATCTCTGATTCCGCACATCCGATTCCCTGCCTCTGATTCCCCGACTCTGATTCCCCACCTCTGATTCCCCAGCTCCGATTCCCCGCCTCTGATTCCCCCTGTCTGATTCCCTGCCTCTGAATCCCCGCCTCTGATTCCCCGCCACTGATTCCCTGCCACTGATTACCCGCCCCTGATTCCCCACCTCTGATTCCCCATATCTTATTCCCCGCCTCTGTTTCCCCCCTCTGATTCCCAGCCTCTGATTCCCCATATCTGATTCCACGCCTCTGATTCCCCATATCTGATTCCCCACCTCTATTTCCCCATATCTGCTTCGCCGCCTCTGATTCCCCCAACTCTGATTCCCCGCCTCTGATTCCCTAGCTCTGATTTCCCGTCTCTGATTTCCGGCATCCGATTCCCTGCCTCTGATTCCCCGCCTCTGATTCCCCATCTCTGATACACCGCCTCTGATTCCCCCTGTCTGATTCCCTGCCTCTGATTCCCCGCCTCTGATTCCCCGCGTCTGATTCCCTGCCACTGATTCCCTGCCCCTGATTCCCCACCTCTGATATCCCCATATCTGATTCCCCGCCTCTGTTTCCCCGCCTCTGATTCCCCGCCTCTGTTTCCCCATATCTGATTCCCCGCCTCTGATTCCCCAACTCTGATTCCCCTCCTCTAATTCGCCAGCTATGATTCCCCGCCTCTGATTCCCTGCGTCTGATTCCCTGCCTCTGATTCCCAGCCTCTGATTCCCCTTCTCTGATTCACCACCTCTGAATCCCCACCTCTGATTCCCCATCTCTGATTCCGCACATCCGATTCCCTGCCTCTGATTCCCCGCCTCTGATTCCACGCCTCTGATTCGCAACCTCTATTTCCCCACCTCTGATTCCCCATATCTGATTCCCCGCCTCTGTTTCCCTGCCTCTGAATCCCGGCATCTGTTTCCCCATATCTGATTCCCTTCCTCTGATTCCCCAACTCTGATTCCCCGCCTCTGATTCCCCAGCTCTGATTCCCCGCCTTTTATTCCCGGCCTCTGATTCCCTGCCACTGATTCCCCGACCTTGATTCCCCAAATCTGATTCCCCATATCTGATTCCCCGCCTCTGTTTCCCCAGCTCTGATTCCCCACCTCTGATTCCCCAGCTCTGATTCCCTGCCACTGATTCCCCGCCCATGATTCCCCACCTCTGATTCCCCATATCTGATTCCCCGCCTCTGTTTCCCCAGCTCTGATTCCCTGCCTCTGATTCCCTGCCCTGATTCCCCATCTCTGTTTCACCGCCTTTGATTCGCCACCTCTGATTCCCCATATCTGATTCCCCGCCTCTGTTTCCCCGCCTCTGATTCCCTGCCTCTGATTCCCAACCTCTGATTCCCCGCCTCTGATTCCCGGCGTCCGATTCCCTGCCTCTGATTCCCCGCCTCTGATTCCCCATCTCTGATTCCCCGCCTCTGCTTCCCCGTGTCTGATTCCCTGCCTCTGATTCCCCGCCTCTGATTCCCCACCTCTGATTCCCTGCCACTGATTCCCTGCCCCTGATTCCCCACCTCTGATTCCCCGCCTCTGTTTCCCCGCCTCTGATTCCCAACCTCTGATTCCCCATATCTAATTCCCCTCCTCTGTTTGCCCGCCTCTGATTCCCCGCCTCTGTTTCCCCATATCTGATTCCCCGCCTCTGAATCACCAACTCTGATTCCCTGCCTCTGATTCACCGCGTCTGATTCCACATCTCTGATTCCGCACATCCGATTCCCTGCCTCTGATTCCCCGACTCTGATTCCCCACCTCTGATTCCCCAGCTCCGATTCCCCGCCTCTGATTCCCCCTGTCTGATTCCCTGCCTCTGAATCCCCGCCTCTGATTCCCCGCCACTGATTCCCTGCCACTGATTACCCGCCCCTGATTCCCCACCTCTGATTCCCCATATCTTATTCCCCGCCTCTGTTTCCCCCCTCTGATTCCCAGCCTCTGATTCCCCATATCTGATTCCACGCCTCTGATTCCCATATCTGATTCCCCGCCTCTATTTCCCCATATCTGCTTCGCCGCCTCTGATTCCCCCAACTCTGATTCCCCGCCTCTGATTCCCCAGCTCTGATTTCCCGTCTCTGATTTCCGGCATCCGATTCCCTGCCTCTGATTCCCCGCCTCTGATTCCCCATCTCTGATACACCGCCTCTGATTCCCCGTGTCTGATTCCCTGCCTCTGATTCCCCGCCTCTGATTCCCCGCGTCTGATTCCCTGCCACTGATTCCCTGCCCCTGATTCCCCACCTCTGATATCCCCATATCTGATTCCCCGCCTCTGTTTCCCCGCCTCTGATTCCCCGCCTCTGTTTCCCCATATCTGATTCCCCGCCTCTGATTCCCCAACTCTGATTCCCCTCCTCTAATTCGCCAGCTATGATTCCCCGCCTCTGATTCCCTGCGTCTGATTCCCTGCCTCTGATTCCCAGCCTCTGATTCCCCTTCTCTGATTCACCACCTCTGAATCCCCACCTCTGATTCCCCATCTCTGATTCCGCACATCCGATTCCCTGCCTCTGATTCCCCGCCTCTGATTCCCCGCCTCTGATTCGCAACCTCTATTTCCCCACCTCTGATTCCCCATATCTGATTCCCCGCCTCTGTTTCCCTGCCTCTGAATCCCGGCATCTGTTTCCCCATATCTGATTCCCTTCCTCTGATTCCCCAACTCTGATTCCCCACCTCTGATTCCCCATATCTGATTCCCCGCCTCTTTTTCCCTCCCTCTGATTCCCCACCTCTGTTTCCCCATATCTAATTCCCCACCTCTGATGCCCCAACTCTGATTCCCCGCCTCTGATTCCCCAGCTCTGATTCCCCACCTCTGATTCCCCGCATCCGATTCCCCATGTCTGATTCCCCGCCTCTGTTTCCCCGCCTCTGATTCCCCGCCTCTGTTTCCCCATATCTGATTCCCTGCCTCTGATTCCCCAGCTCTGATTCCCTGGCTCTGATTCCCCGCGTTCTATTCCCTGCCTCTGATTCCCCGCCTGTGATTCCCCATCTCTGATTCACCACCTCTGATTCCCCACCTCTGATTCCCCATATCTAATTCCCCGCCTCTGTTTGCCCGCCTCTGATTCCCCGCCTCTGTTTCCCCAGATCTGATTCCCCGCCTCTGAATCACCAACTCTGATTCCCTGCCTCTGATTCACCGCGTCTGATTCCACATCTCTGATTCCGCACATCCGATTCCCTGCCTCTGATTCCCCGACTCTGATTCCCCACCTCTGATTCCCCAGCTCCGATTCCCCGCCTCTGATTCCCCCTGTTTGATTCCCTGCCTCTGAATCCCCGCCTCTGATTCCCCGCCACTGATTCCCTGCCACTGATTACCCGCCCCTGATTCCCCACCTCTGATTCCCCATATCTTATTCCCCGCCTCTGTTTCCCCCCTCTGATTCCCAGCCTCTGATTCCCCATATCTGATTCCACGCCTCTGATTCCCCATATCTGATTCCCCACCTCTATTTCCCCATATCTGCTTCGCCGCCTCTGATTCCCCCTACTCTGATTCCCCGCCTCTGATTCCCTAGCTCTGATTTCCCGTCTCTGATTTCCGGCATCCGATTCCCTGCCTCTGATTCCCCGCCTCTGATTCCCCATCTCTGATACACCGCCTCTGATTCCCCCTGTCTGATTCCCTGCCTCTGATTCCCCGCCTCTGATTCCCCGCGTCTGATTCCCTGCCACTGATTCCCTGCCCCTGATTCCCCACCTCTGATATCCCCATATCTGATTCCCCGCCTCTGTTTCCCCGCCTCTGATTCCCCGCCTCTGTTTCCCCATATCTGATTCCCCGCCTCTGATTCCCCAACTCTGATTCCCCTCCTCTAATTCGCCAGCTATGATTCCCCGCCTCTGATTCCCTGCGTCTGATTCCCTGCCTCTGATTCCCAGCCTCTGATTCCCCTTCTCTGATTCACCACCTCTGAATCCCCACCTCTGATTCCCCATCTCTGATTCCGCACATCCGATTCCCTGCCTCTGATTCCCCGCCTCTGATTCCCCGCCTCTGATTCGCAACCTCTATTTCCCCACCTCTGATTCCCCATATCTGATTCCCCGCCTCTGTTTCCCTGCCTCTGAATCCCGGCATCTGTTTCCCCATATCTGATTCCCTTCCTCTGATTCCCCAACTCTGATTCCCCGCCTCTGATTCCCCAGCTCTGATTCCCCGCCTTTTATTCCCGGCCTCTGATTCCCTGCCACTGATTCCCCGACCTTGATTCCCCACCTCTGATTCCCCATATCTGATTCCCCGCCTCTGTTTCCCCAGCTCTGATTCCCCACCTCTGATTCCCCAGCTCTGATTCCCTGCCACTGATTCCCCGCCCATGATTCCCCACCTCTGATTCCCCATATCTGATTCCCCGCCTCTGTTTCCCCAGCTCTGATTCCCTGCCTCTGATTCCCTGCCCTGATTCCCCATCTCTGTTTCACCGCCTTTGATTCGCCACCTCTGATTCCCCATATCTGATTCCCCGCCTCTGTTTCCCCGCCTCTGATTCCCTGCCTCTGATTCCCAACCTCTGATTCCCCGCCTCTGATTCCCGGCGTCCGATTCCCTGCCTCTGATTCCCCGCCTCTGATTCCCCATCTCTGATTCCCCGCCTCTGCTTCCCCGTGTCTGATTCCCTGCCTCTGATTCCCCGCCTCTGATTCCCCACCTCTGATTCCCTGCCACTGATTCCCTGCCCCTGATTCCCCACCTCTGATTCCCCGCCTCTGTTTCCCCGCCTCTGATTCCCCGCCTCTGATTCCCCATATCTGATTCCCTGCCTCTGATTCCCCAACTCTGATTCCCCGCTTCTGATTCCCCAGCTCTGAATCCCCGCCTCTGATTCCCCGCGACTGATTCCCTGCCTCTGATTCCCCGCCTTGATTCCCCATCTCTGATTCACAACCTCTGATTCCCCACCTCTGATTCCCCATATCTGAATCCCCGCCTCTGTTTCCCCGCCTCTGATTCCCCGCCTCTGATTCCCCATATCTGATTCCCCGGCTCTGATTGCCCACCTCTGATTCCCCGCCTCTGATTCGCCAGCTCTGATTCCCCGCCTCTGAATCCCCGCATCTGATTCCCTGCCTCTGATTCCCCGCCTCTGATTCCCCATCTCTGATTCACCGCCTTTGATTCGCCACCTCTGATTCTCCATATCTGATTCCGCACATCTGATTCCCCACCTCTGAATCCCCGCCTCTGATTCGCCAGCTCTGATTCCCCGCCTCTGAATCCCCGCATCTGATTCCCTGCCTCTGATTTCCCGCCTCTGATTCCCCATCTCTGATTCACCGCCTTTGATTCGCCACCTCTGATTCCCCATATCTGATTCCGCACATCTGATTCCCCACCTCTGTTTCCCCGCCTCTGATTCCCCGCCTCTGATTCTCCATATCTCATTCCCCGCCTCTGAATCCCCATCTCTGATTCCCGGACTCTGATTCCCCACCTCTGATTCCGGGCCTCTTATTCCCAGCATCTGATTCCCGGCCTCTGATTCCCGGCCTCTGATTCCCCGCTTCTGATTCTGATTCCCCACCTCTGATTCCCCATATCTGATTCCCCGCCTCTGTTTCCCCGCCTCTGATTTCCCGCCTCTGTTTCCCCATATCTAATTCCCCACCTCTGATGCCCCAACTCTGATTCCCCGCCTCTGATTCCACAGCTCTGTTTCCCCACCTCTGATTCCCCGCATCCGATTCCCCATGTCTGATTCCCCGCCTCTGTTTCCCCGCCTCTGATTCCCCACCTCTGTTTCCCCATATCTGATTCGCCGCCTCTGATTCCCCAGCTCTGATTCCCTGCCTCTGATTCCCCGCGTTCTATTCCCTGCCTCTGATTCCCCGCCTGTGATTCCCCATCTCTGATTCACCACCTCTGATTCCCCACCTCTGATTCCCCATATCTAATTCCCCGCCTCTGTTTGCCGCCTCTGATTCCCCGCCTCTGTTTCCCCATATGTGATTCCCCGCCTCTGAATCCCCAACTCAGATTCCCTGCCTCTGATTCACCAGCTCTGATTCCCCGCCTTTGATTCCCCCCGTCTGATTCCCAGCCTCTGAATCCCCGTGTCTGATTTCCTGCCTCTGATTCCCCACCTCTGATTCCCCATTTCTGATTCCGCACATCCGATTCCCTGCCTCTGATTCCCCGACTCTGATTCCCCACCTCTGATTCCCCAGCTCTGATTCCCCGCCTCTGATTCCCCGCGTCTGATTCCCTGCCTCTGATTCCCCGCCTCTGATTCCCCAGCTCTGATTCCCCGCCTCTGATTCCCCGCGTCTGATTCCCTGCCTCTGATTCCCCGCCTCTGATTCCCCATCTCTGATTCCCCACCTCTGATTCCCCGTGTCTGATTCCCTGCCTCTGATTCCCCGCCTCTGATTCCCCGCCTCTGATTCCCAGCCTCTGATTCCCCATATCTGATTCCCTGCCTCTGATTCCCCATATCTGATTCCCCGCCTCTATTTCCCCATATCTGCTTCGCCGCCTCTGATTCGCCAACTCTGATTCCCCGCCTCTGATTCCCCAGCTCTGATTTCCAGCCTCTGATTCCCGGCATCCGATTCCCTGCCTCTGATTCCCCGCCTCTGATTCCCCATCTCTGATTCCCCGCCTCTGATTCCCCGTATCTGTTTCCCTGCCTCTGATTCCCCGCCTCTGATTCCCCGCGTCTGATTCCCTGCCACTGATTCCCTGCCCCTGATTCCCCACCTCTGATTCCCCATATCTGATTCCCCGCCTCTGTTTCCCCGCCTCTGATTCCCCGCCTCTGTTTCCCCATATCTGATTCCCCGCCTCTGATTCCCCAACTCTGATTCCCCTCCTCTAATTCGCCAGCTATGATTCCCCGCCTCTGATTCCCTGCGTCTGATTCCCTGCCTCTGATTCCCAGCCTCTGATTCCCCTTCTCTGATTCACCACCTCTGAATCCCCACCTCTGATTCCCCATCTCTGATTCCGCACATCCGATTCCCTGCCTCTGATTCCCCGCCTCTGATTCCCCGCCTCTGATTTGCAACCTCTATTTCCCCACCTCTGATTCCCCATATCTGATTCCCCGCCTCTGTTTCCCTGCCTCTGAATCCCGGCATCTGTTTCCCCATATCTGATTCCCTTCCTCTGATTCCCCAACTCTGATTCCCCGCCTCTGATTCCCCAGCTCTGATTCCCCGCCTTTTATTCCCGGCCTCTGATTCCCTGCCACTGATTCCCCGACCTTGATTCCCCACCTCTGATTCTCCATATCTGATTCCCCGCCTCTGTTTCCCCAGCTCTGATTCCCCACCTCTGATTCCCCAGCTCTGATTCCCTGCCACTGATTCCCCGCCCATGAATCCCCACCTCTGATTCCCCATATCTGATTCCCCGCCTCTGTTTCCCCAGCTCTGATTCCCTGCCTCTGATTCCCTGCCCTGATTCCCCATCTCTGTTTCACCGCCTTTGATTCGCCACCTCTGATTCCCCATATCTGATTCCCCGCCTCTGTTTCCCCGCCTCTGATTCCCTGCCTCTGATTCCCAAACTCTGATTCCACACCTCTGATTCCCCATATCTGATTCCCCGCCTCTATTTCCCCATATCTGATTCCCCGCCTCTGATTCCCCAACTCTGATTCCCCGCCTCTGATTCCCCAGCTCTGATTCCCCGACTCTGATTCCCGGCGTCCGATTCCCTGCCTCTGATTCCCCGCCTCTGATTCCCCATCTCTGATTCCCCTCCTCTGATTCCCTGCGTCTGATTCCCTGCCTCTGATTCCCAGCCTCTGATTCCCCTTCTCTGATTCACCACCTCTGAATCCCCACCTCTGATTCCCCATCTCTGATTCCGCACATCCGATTCCCTGCCTCTGATTCCCCGCCTCTGATTCCCCGCCTCTGATTCGCAACCTCTATTTCCCCACCTCTGATTCCCCATATCTGATTCCCCGCCTCTGTTTCCCTGCCTCTGAATCCCGGCATCTGTTTCCCCATATCTGATTCCCTTCCTCTGATTCCCCAACTCTGATTCCCCGCCTCTGATTCCCCAGCTCTGATTCCCCTCCTTTTATTCCCGGCCTCTGATTCCCTGCCACTGATTCCCCGACCTTGATTCCCCACCTCTGATTCCCCATATCTGATTCCCCGCCTCTGTTTCCCCAGCTCTGATTCCCCACCTCTGATTCCCCAGCTCTGATTCCCTGCCACTGATTCCCCGCCCATGATTCCCCACCTCTGATTCCCCATATCTGATTCCCCGCCTCTGTTTCCCCAGCTCTGATTCCCTGCCTCTGATTCCCTGCCCTGATTCCCCATCTCTGTTTCACCGCCTTTGATTCACCACCTCTGATTCCCCATATCTGATTCCCCGCCTCTGTTTCCCCGCCTCTGATTCCCTGCCTCTGATTCCCAACCTCTGATTCCCCGCCTCTGATTCCCGGCGTCCGATTCCCTGCCTCTGATTCCCGGCCTCTGATTCCCGGCCTCTGATTCCCCGCTTCTGATTCTGATTCCCCACCTCTGATTCCCCATATCTGATTCCCCGCCTCTGTTTCCCCGCCTCTGATTTCCCGCCTCTGTTTCCCCATATCTAATTCCCCACCTCTGATGCCCCAACTCTGATTCCCCGCCTCTGATTCCACAGCTCTGTTTCCCCACCTCTGATTCCCCGCATCCGATTCCCCATGTCTGATTCCCCGCCTCTGTTTCCCCGCCTCTGATTCCCCACCTCTGTTTCCCCATATCTGATTCGCCGCCTCTGATTCCCCAGCTCTGATTCCCTGCCTCTGATTCCCCGCGTTCTATTCCCTGCCTCTGATTCCCCGCCTGTGATTCCCCATCTCTGATTCACCACCTCTGATTCCCCACCTCTGATTCCCCATATCTAATTCCCCGCCTCTGTTTGCCGCCTCTGATTCCCCGCCTCTGTTTCCCCATATGTGATTCCCCGCCTCTGAATCCCCAACTCAGATTCCCTGCCTCTGATTCACCAGCTCTGATTCCCCGCCTTTGATTCCCCCCGTCTGATTCCCAGCCTCTGAATCCCCGTGTCTGATTTCCTGCCTCTGATTCCCCACCTCTGATTCCCCATTTCTGATTCCGCACATCCGATTCCCTGCCTCTGATTCCCCGACTCTGATTCCCCACCTCTGATTCCCCAGCTCTGATTCCCCGCCTCTGATTCCCCGCGTCTGATTCCCTGCCTCTGATTCCCCGCCTCTGATTCCCCAGCTCTGATTCCCCGCCTCTGATTCCCCGCGTCTGATTCCCTGCCTCTGATTCCCCGCCTCTGATTCCCCATCTCTGATTCCCCACCTCTGATTCCCCGTGTCTGATTCCCTGCCTCTGATTCCCCGCCTCTGATTCCCCGCCTCTGATTCCCAGCCTCTGATTCCCCATATCTGATTCCCTGCCTCTGATTCCCCATATCTGATTCCCCGCCTCTATTTCCCCATATCTGCTTCGCCGCCTCTGATTCCCCAACTCTGATTCCCCGCCTCTGATTCCCCAGCTCTGATTTCCAGCCTCTGATTCCCGGCATCCGATTCCCTGCCTCTGATTCCCCGCCTCTGATTCCCCATCTCTGATTCCCCGCCTCTGATTCCCCGTATCTGTTTCCCTGCCTCTGATTCCCCGCCTCTGATTCCCCGCGTCTGATTCCCTGCCACTGATTCCCTGCCCCTGATTCCCCACCTCTGATTCCCCATATCTGATTCCCCGCCTCTGTTTCCCCGCCTCTGATTCCCCGCCTCTGTTTCCCCATATCTGATTCCCCGCCTCTGATTCCCCAACTCTGATTCCCCTCCTCTAATTCGCCAGCTATGATTCCCCGCCTCTGATTCCCTGCGTCTGATTCCCTGCCTCTGATTCCCAGCCTCTGATTCCCCTTCTCTGATTCACCACCTCTGAATCCCCACCTCTGATTCCCCATCTCTGATTCCGCACATCCGATTCCCTGCCTCTGATTCCCCGCCTCTGATTCCCCGCCTCTGATTTGCAACCTCTATTTCCCCACCTCTGATTCCCCATATCTGATTCCCCGCCTCTGTTTCCCTGCCTCTGAATCCCGGCATCTGTTTCCCCATATCTGATTCCCTTCCTCTGATTCCCCAACTCTGATTCCCCGCCTCTGATTCCCCAGCTCTGATTCCCCGCCTTTTATTCCCGGCCTCTGATTCCCTGCCACTGATTCCCCGACCTTGATTCCCCACCTCTGATTCCCTATATCTGATTCCCCGCCTCTGTTTCCCCAGCTCTGATTCCCCACCTCTGATTCCCCAGCTCTGATTCCCTGCCACTGATTCCCCGCCCATGAATCCCCACCTCTGATTCCCCATATCTGATTCCCCGCCTCTGTTTCCCCAGCTCTGATTCCCTGCCTCTGATTCCCTGCCCTGATTCCCCATCTCTGTTTCACCGCCTTTGATTCGCCACCTCTGATTCCCCATATCTGATTCCCCGCCTCTGTTTCCCCGCCTCTGTTTCCCTGCCTCTGATTCCCAAACTCTGATTCCACACCTCTGATTCCCCATATCTGATTCCCCGCCTCTATTTCCCCATATCTGATTCCCCGCCTCTGATTCCCCAACTCTGATTCCCCGCCTCTGATTCCACAGCTCTGATTCCCCGACTCTGATTCCCGGCGTCCGATTCCCTGCCTCTGATTCCCCGCCTCTGATTCCCCATCTCTGATTCCCCGCCTCTGATTCCCTGCGTCTGATTCCCTGCCTCTGATTCCCAGCCTCTGATTCCCCTTCTCTGATTCACCACCTCTGAATCCCCACCTCTGATTCCCCATCTCTGATTCCGCACATCCGATTCCCTGCCTCTGATTCCCCGCCTCTGATTCCCCGCCTCTGATTCGCAACCTCTATTTCCCCACCTCTGATTCCCCATATCTGATTCCCCGCCTCTGTTTCCCTGCCTCTGAATCCCGGCATCTGTTTCCCCATATCTGATTCCCTTCCTCTGATTCCCCAACTCTGATTCCCCGCCTCTGATTCCCCAGCTCTGATTCCCCGCCTTTTATTCCCGGCCTCTGATTCACTGCCACTGATTCCCCGACCTTGATTCCCCACCTCTGATTCCCCATATCTGATTCCCCGCCTCTGTTTCCCCAGCTCTGATTCCCCACCTCTGATTCCCCAGCTCTGATTCCCTGCCACTGATTCCCCGCCCATGATTCCCCACCTCTGATTCCCCATATCTGATTCCCCGCCTCTGTTTCCCCAGCTCTGATTCCCTGCCTCTGATTCCCTGCCCTGATTCCCCATCTCTGTTTCACCGCCTTTGATTCACCACCTCTGATTCCCCATATCTGATTCCCCGCCTCTGTTTCCCCGCCTCTGATTCCCTGCCTCTGATTCCCAACCTCTGATTCCCCGCCTCTGATTCCCGGCGTCCGATTCCCTGCCTCTGATTCCCGGCCTCTGATTCCCCATCTCTGATTCCCCGCCTCTGATTCCCCGTGTCTGATTCCCTGCCTCTGATTCCCCGCCTCTGATTCCCCACCTCTGATTCCCTGCCACTGATTCCCTGCCCTTGATTCCCCACCTCTGATTCCCCGCCTCTTTTTCCCCGCCTCTGATTCCCCATCTCTGTTTCACCGCCTTTGATTCGCCACCTCTGATTCCCCATATCTGATTTCCCGCCTCTGTTTCCCCGCCTCTGATTCCCTGCCTCTGATTCCCAACCTCTGATTCCACACCTCTGATTCCCCATATCTGATTCCCCACCTCTATTTCCCCATATCTGATTCCCCGCCTCTGATTCCCCAACTCTGATTCCCCGCCTCTGATTCCCCAGCTCTGATTCCCCGCCTCTGATTCCCGGCGTCCGATTCCCTGCCTCTGATTCCCCGCCTCTGATTCCCCATCTCTGATTCCCCGCCTCTGATTCCCCGTGTCTGATTCCCTGCCTCTGATTCCCCGCCTCTGATTCCCCACCTCTGATTCCCTGCCACTGATTCCCTGCCGCTGATTCCCCACCTCTGATTCCCCGCCTCTGTTTCCCCGCCTCTGATTCCCCGCCTCTGATTCCCCATATCTAATTCCCCGCCTCTGTTTGCCGCCTCTGATTCCCCGCCTCTGTTTCCCCATATGTGATTCCCCGCCTCTGAATCCCCAACTCAGATTCCCTGCCTCTGATTCACCAGCTCTGATTCCCCGCCTTTGATTCCCCCCGTCTGATTCCCAGCCTCTGAATCCCCGTGTCTGATTTCCTGCCTCTGATTCCCCACCTCTGATTCCCCATTTCTGATTCCGCACATCCGATTCCCTGCCTCTGATTCCCCGACTCTGATTCCCCACCTCTGATTCCCCAGCTCTGATTCCCCGCCTCTGATTCCCCGCGTCTGATTCCCTGCCTCTGATTCCCCGCCTCTGATTCCCCAGCTCTGATTCCCCGCCTCTGATTCCCCGCGTCTGATTCCCTGCCTCTGATTCCCCGCCTCTGATTCCCCATCTCTGATTCCCCACCTCTGATTCCCCGTGTCTGATTCCCTGCCTCTGATTCCCCGCCTCTGATTCCCCGCCTCTGATTCCCAGCCTCTGATTCCCCATATCTGATTCCCTGCCTCTGATTCCCCATATCTGATTCCCCGCCTCTATTTCCCCATATCTGCTTCGCCGCCTCTGATTCCCCAACTCTGATTCCCCGCCTCTGATTCCCCAGCTCTGATTTCCAGCCTCTGATTCCCGGCATCCGATTCCCTGCCTCTGATTCCCCGCCTCTGATTCCCCATCTCTGATTCCCCGCCTCTGATTCCCCGTATCTGTTTCCCTGCCTCTGATTCCCCGCCTCTGATTCCCCGCGTCTGATTCCCTGCCACTGATTCCCTGCCCCTGATTCCCCACCTCTGATTCCCCATATCTGATTCCCCGCCTCTGTTTCCCCGCCTCTGATTCCCCGCCTCTGTTTCCCCATATCTGATTCCCCGCCTCTGATTCCCCAACTCTGATTCCCCTCCTCTAATTCGCCAGCTATGATTCCCCGCCTCTGATTCCCTGCGTCTGATTCCCTGCCTCTGATTCCCAGCCTCTGATTCCCCTTCTCTGATTCACCACCTCTGAATCCCCACCTCTGATTCCCCATCTCTGATTCCGCACATCCGATTCCCTGCCTCTGATTCCCCGCCTCTGATTCCCCGCCTCTGATTTGCAACCTCTATTTCCCCACCTCTGATTCCCCATATCTGATTCCCCGCCTCTGTTTCCCTGCCTCTGAATCCCGGCATCTGTTTCCCCATATCTGATTCCCTTCCTCTGATTCCCCAACTCTGATTCCCCGCCTCTGATTCCCCAGCTCTGATTCCCCGCCTTTTATTCCCGGCCTCTGATTCCCTGCCACTGATTCCCCGACCTTGATTCCCCACCTCTGATTCCCCATATCTGATTCCCCGCCTCTGTTTCCCCAGCTCTGATTCCCCACCTCTGATTCCCCAGCTCTGATTCCCTGCCACTGATTCCCCGCCCATGAATCCCCACCTCTGATTCCCCATATCTGATTCCCCGCCTCTGTTTCCCCAGCTCTGATTCCCTGCCTCTGATTCCCTGCCCTGATTCCCCATCTCTGTTTCACCGCCTTTGATTCGCCACCTCTGATTCCCCATATCTGATTCCCCGCCTCTGTTTCCCCGCCTCTGTTTCCCTGCCTCTGATTCCCAAACTCTGATTCCACACCTCTGATTCCCCATATCTGATTCCCCGCCTCTATTTCCCCATATCTGATTCCCCGCCTCTGATTCCCCAACTCTGATTCCCCGCCTCTGATTCCACAGCTCTGATTCCCCGACTCTGATTCCCGGCGTCCGATTCCCTGCCTCTGATTCCCCGCCTCTGATTCCCCATCTCTGATTCCCCGCCTCTGATTCCCTGCGTCTGATTCCCTGCCTCTGATTCCCAGCCTCTGATTCCCCTTCTCTGATTCACCACCTCTGAATCCCCACCTCTGATTCCCCATCTCTGATTCCGCACATCCGATTCCCTGCCTCTGATTCCCCGCCTCTGATTCCCCGCCTCTGATTCGCAACCTCTATTTCCCCACCTCTGATTCCCCATATCTGATTCCCCGCCTCTGTTTCCCTGCCTCTGAATCCCGGCATCTGTTTCCCCATATCTGATTCCCTTCCTCTGATTCCCCAACTCTGATTCCCCGCCTCTGATTCCCCAGCTCTGATTCCCCGCCTTTTATTCCCGGCCTCTGATTCACTGCCACTGATTCCCCGACCTTGATTCCCCACCTCTGATTCCCCATATCTGATTCCCCGCCTCTGTTTCCCCAGCTCTGATTCCCCACCTCTGATTCCCCAGCTCTGATTCCCTGCCACTGATTCCCCGCCCATGATTCCCCACCTCTGATTCCCCATATCTGATTCCCCGCCTCTGTTTCCCCAGCTCTGATTCCCTGCCTCTGATTCCCTGCCCTGATTCCCCATCTCTGTTTCACCGCCTTTGATTCACCACCTCTGATTCCCCATATCTGATTCCCCGCCTCTGTTTCCCCGCCTCTGATTCCCTGCCTCTGATTCCCAACCTCTGATTCCCCGCCTCTGATTCCCGGCGTCCGATTCCCTGCCTCTGATTCCCGGCCTCTGATTCCCCATCTCTGATTCCCCGCCTCTGATTCCCCGTGTCTGATTCCCTGCCTCTGATTCCCCGCCTCTGATTCCCCACCTCTGATTCCCTGCCACTGATTCCCTGCCCTTGATTCCCCACCTCTGATTCCCCGCCTCTGTTTCCCCGCCTCTGATTCCCCATCTCTGTTTCACCGCCTTTGATTCGCCACCTCTGATTCCCCATATCTGATTTCCCGCCTCTGTTTCCCCGCCTCTGATTCCCTGCCTCTGATTCCCAACCTCTGATTCCACACCTCTGATTCCCCATATCTGATTCCCCACCTCTATTTCCCCATATCTGATTCCCCGCCTCTGATTCCCCAACTCTGATTCCCCGCCTCTGATTCCCCAGCTCTGATTCCCCGCCTCTGATTCCCGGCGTCCGATTCCCTGCCTCTGATTCCCCGCCTCTGATTCCCCATCTCTGATTCCCCGCCTCTGATTCCCCGTGTCTGATTCCCTGCCTCTGATTCCCCGCCTCTGATTCCCCACCTCTGATTCCCTGCCACTGATTCCCTGCCGCTGATTCCCCACCTCTGATTCCCCGCCTCTGTTTCCCCGCCTCTGATTCCCCGCCTCTGATTCCCCATATCTGATTACCTGCCTCTGATTCCCCAACTCTGATTCCCCGCCTCTGATTCCCCAGCTCTGAATCCCCGCCTCTGATTCCCCGCGTCTGATTCCCTGCCTCTGAATCCCCGCCTTGATTCCCCATCTCTGATTCACAACCTCTGTTTCCCCACCTCTGATTCCCCATATCTGAATCCCCGCCTCTGTTTCCCCGCCTCTGATTCCCCGCCTCTGATTCCCCATATCTGATTCCCCGGCTCTGATTGCCCACCTCTGATTCCCCGCCTCTGATTCCCCATATCTGATTCCCCGCCTCTGATTGCCCACCTCTGATTCCCCGCGTCTGATTCCCTGCCTCTGATTCACCGCCTCTGATTCCCCATCTCTGATTCACTACCTCTGATTCCCGGCCTCTGATTCCCCATCCCTGATTCCGCACATCCGATTCCCTGCCTATGATTCCCCACCTCTGATTCCCCGCCTCTGATTCCCCATATCTGATTCCCTGCCTCTGTTTCCCCGCCTCTGATTCCCCATATGTGATTCCCCACCTCTGTTTCCCCGCCTCTGATTCCCCGCCTCTGTTTCCCCATCTCTGATTCACCGCCTGTGATTCGCCACCTCTGATTCCCCATATCAGATTCCCCACCTCTGTTTCCCCGCCTCTGATTCCCCGCCTCTGATTCTCCATTTCTCATTCCCCGCCTCTGAATCCCCATCTCTGATTCCCGGACTCTGATTCCCCACCTCTGATTCCCGGCCTCTTATTCCCAGCATCTGATTCCCGGCCTCTGATTCCCGGCCTCTAATTCCCCGCTTCTGATTCTGATTCCCTGCCTCTGATTCCCCATCTCTGATTCTGCACATCTGATTCCCTGCCTCTGATTCCCCACCTCTGATTCCCCATATCTGATTCCCCGCCTCTTTTTCCCTCCCTCTGATTCCCCACCTCTGTTTCCCCATATCTAATTCCCCACCTCTGATGCCCCAACTCTGATTCCCCGCCTCTGATTCCCCAGCTCTGATTCCCCACCTCTGATTCCCCGCATCCGATTCCCCATGTCTGATTCCCCGCCTCTGTTTCCCCGCCTCTGATTCCCCGCCTCTGTTTCCCCATATCTGATTACCTGCCTCTGATTCCCCAGCTCTGATTCCCTGGCTCTGATTCCCCGCGTTCTATTCCCTGCCTCTGATTCCCCGCCTGTGATTCCCCATCTCTGATTCACCACCTCTGATTCCCCACCTCTGATTCCCCATATCTAATTCCCCTCCTCTGTTTGCCCGCCTCTGATTCCCCGCCTCTGTTTCCCCATATCTGATTCCCCGCCTCTGAATCACCAACTCTGATTCCCTGCCTCTGATTCACCGCGTCTGATTCCACATCTCTGATTCCGCACATCCGATTCCCTGCCTCTGATTCCCCGACTCTGATTCCCCACCTCTGATTCCCCAGCTCCGATTCCCCGCCTCTGATTCCCCCTGTCTGATTCCCTGCCTCTGAATCCCCGCCTCTGATTCCCCGCCACTGATTCCCTGCCACTGATTACCCGCCCCTGATTCCCCACCTCTGATTCCCCATATCTTATTCCCCGCCTCTGTTTCCCCCCTCTGATTCCCAGCCTCTGATTCCCCATATCTGATTCCACGCCTCTGATTCCCATATCTGATTCCCCGCCTCTATTTCCCCATATCTGCTTCGCCGCCTCTGATTCCCCCAACTCTGATTCCCCGCCTCTGATTCCCCAGCTCTGATTTCCCGTCTCTGATTTCCGGCATCCGATTCCCTGCCTCTGATTCCCCGCCTCTGATTCCCCATCTCTGATACACCGCCTCTGATTCCCCGTGTCTGATTCCCTGCCTCTGATTCCCCGCCTCTGATTCCCCGCGTCTGATTCCCTGCCACTGATTCCCTGCCCCTGATTCCCCACCTCTGATATCCCCATATCTGATTCCCCGCCTCTGTTTCCCCGCCTCTGATTCCCCGCCTCTGTTTCCCCATATCTGATTCCCCGCCTCTGATTCCCCAACTCTGATTCCCCTCCTCTAATTCGCCAGCTATGATTCCCCGCCTCTGATTCCCTGCGTCTGATTCCCTGCCTCTGATTCCCAGCCTCTGATTCCCCTTCTCTGATTCACCACCTCTGAATCCCCACCTCTGATTCCACATCTCTGATTCCGCACATCCGATTCCCTGCCTCTGATTCCCCGCCTCTGATTCCCCGCCTCTGATTCGCAACCTCTATTTCCCCACCTCTGATTCCCCATATCTGATTCCCCGCCTCTGTTTCCCTGCCTCTGAATCCCGGCATCTGTTTCCCCATATCTGATTCCCTTCCTCTGATTCCCCAACTCTGATTCCCCACCTCTGATTCCCCATATCTGATTCCCCGCCTCTTTTTCCCTCCCTCTGATTCCCCACCTCTGTTTCCCCATATCTAATTCCCCACCTCTGATGCCCCAACTCTGATTCCCCGCCTCTGATTCCCCAGCTCTGATTCCCCACCTCTGATTCCCCGCATCCGATTCCCCATGTCTGATTCCCCGCCTCTGTTTCCCCGCCTCTGATTCCCCGCCTCTGTTTCCCCATATCTGATTCCCTGCCTCTGATTCCCCAGCTCTGATTCCCTGGCTCTGATTCCCCGCGTTCTATTCCCTGCCTCTGATTCCCCGCCTGTGATTCCCCATCTCTGATTCACCACCTCTGATTCCCCACCTCTGATTCCCCATATCTAATTCCCCGCCTCTGTTTGCCCGCCTCTGATTCCCCGCCTCTGTTTCCCCAGATCTGATTCCCCGCCTCTGAATCACCAACTCTGATTCCCTGCCTCTGATTCACCGCGTCTGATTCCACATCTCTGATTCCGCACATCCGATTCCCTGCCTCTGATTCCCCGACTCTGATTCCCCACCTCTGATTCCCCAGCTCCGATTCCCCGCCTCTGATTCCCCCTGTCTGATTCCCTGCCTCTGAATCCCCGCCTCTGATTCCCCGCCACTGATTCCCTGCCACTGATTACCCGCCCCTGATTCCCCACCTCTGATTCCCCATATCTTATTCCCCGCCTCTGTTTCCCCCCTCTGATTCCCAGCCTCTGATTCCCCATATCTGATTCCACGCCTCTGATTCCCCATATCTGATTCCCCACCTCTATTTCCCCATATCTGCTTCGCCGCCTCTGATTCCCCCAACTCTGATTCCCCGCCTCTGATTCCCCAGCTCTGATTTCCCGTCTCTGATTTCCGGCATCCGATTCCCTGCCTCTGATTCCCCGCCTCTGATTCCCCATCTCTGATACACCGCCTCTGATTCCCCGTGTCTGATTCCCCGCCTCTGATTCCCCGCCTCTGATTCCCCGCGTCTGATTCCCTGCCACTGATTCCCTGCCCCTGATTCCCCACCTCTGATATCCCCATATCTGATTCCCCGCCTCTGTTTCCCCGCCTCTGATTCCCCGCCTCTGTTTCCCCATATCTGATTCCCCGCCTCTGATTCCCCAACTCTGATTCCCCTCCTCTAATTCGCCAGCTATGATTCCCCGCCTCTGATTCCCTGCGTCTGATTCCCTGCCTCTGATTCCCAGCCTCTGATTCCCCTTCTCTGATTCACCACCTCTGAATCCCCACCTCTGATTCCCCATCTCTGATTCCGCACATCCGATTCCCTGCCTCTGATTCCACGCCTCTGATTCCCCGCCTCTGATTCGCAACCTCTATTTCCCCACCTCTGATTCCCCATATCTGATTCCCCGCCTCTGTTTCCCTGCCTCTGAATCCCGGCATCTGTTTCCCCATATCTGATTCCCTTCCTCTGATTCCCCAACTCTGATTCCCCGCCTCTGATTCCCCAGCTCTGATTCCCCGCCTTTTATTCCCGGCCTCTGACTCCCTGCCACTGATTCCCCGATCTTGATTCCCCACCTCTGATTCCCCATATCTGATTCCCCGCCTCTGTTTCCCCAGCTCTGATTCCCCACCTCTGATTCCCCAGCTCTGATTCCCTGCCACTGATTCCCCGCCCATGATTCCCCACCTCTGATTCCCCATATCTGATTCCCCGCCTCTGTTTCCCCAGCTCTGATTCCCTGCCTCTGATTCCCTGCCCTGATTCCCCATCTCTGTTTCACCGCCTTTGATTCGCCACCTCTGATTCCCCATATCTGATTCCCCGCCTCTGTTTCCCCGCCTCTGATTCCCTGCCTCTGATTCCCAACCTCTGATTCCCCGCCTCTGATTCCCGGCGTCCGATTCCCTGCCTCTGATTCCCCGCCTCTGATTCCCCATCTCTGATTCCCCGCCTCTGATTCCCCGTGTCTGATTCCCTGCCTCTGATTCCCCGCCTCTGATTCCCCACCTCTGATTCCCTGCCACTGATTCCCTGCCCCTGATTCCCCACCTCTGATTCCCCGCCTCTGTTTCCCCGCCTCTGATTCCCCGCCTCTGATTCCCCATATCTGATTCCCTGCCTCTGATTCCCCAACTCTGATTCCCCGCTTCTGATTCCCCAGCTCTGAATCCCCGCCTCTGATTCCCCGCGTCTGATTCCCTGCCTCTGATTCCCCGCCTTGATTCCCCATCTCTGATTCACAACCTCTGATTCCCCACCTCTGATTCCCCATATCTGAATCCCCGCCTCTGTTTCCCCGCCTCTGATTCCCCGCCTCTGATTCCCCATATCTGATTCCCCGGCTCTGATTGCCCACCTCTGATTCCCCGCCTCTGATTCGCCAGCTCTGATTCCCCGCCTCTGAATCCCCGCATCTGATTCCCTGCCTCTGATTCCCCGCCTCTGATTCCCCATCTCTGATTCACCGCCTTTGATTCGCCACCTCTGATTCTCCATATCTGATTCCGCACATCTGATTCCCCACCTCTGATTCCCCGCCTCTGATTCGCCAGCTCTGATTCCCCGCCTCTGAATCCCCGCATCTGATTCCCTGCCTCTGATTCCCCGCCTCTGATTCCCCATCTCTGATTCACCGCCTTTGATTCGCCACCTCTGATTCCCCATATCTGATTACGCACATCTGATTCCCCACCTCTGTTTCCCCGCCTCTGATTCCCCGCCTCTGATTCTCCATATCTCATTCCCCGCCTCTGAATCCCCATCTCTGATTCCCGGACTCTGATTCCCCACCTCTGATTCCGGGCTTCTTATTCCCAGCATCTGATTCCCGGCCTCTGATTCCCGGCCTCTGATTCCCCGCTTCTGATTCTGATACCCTGCCTCTGATTCCCCATCTCTGATTCCGCACATCTGATTCCCTGCCTCTGATTCCCCACCTCTGATTCCCCATATCTGATTCCCCGCCTCTGTTTCCCCGCCTCTGATTTCCCGCCTCTGTTTCCCCATATCTAATTCCCCACCTCTGATGCCCCAACTCTGATTCCCCGCCTCTGATTCCACAGCTCTGTTTCCCCACCTCTGATTCCCCGCATCCGATTCCCCATGTCTGATTCCCCGCCTCTGTTTCCCCGCCTCTGATTCCCCACCTCTGTTTCCCCATATCTGATTCGCCGCCTCTGATTCCCCAGCTCTGATTCCCTGCCTCTGATTCCCCGCGTTCTATTCCCTGCCTCTGATTCCCCGCCTGTGATTCCCCATCTCTGATTCACCACCTCTGATTCCCCACCTCTGATTCCCCATATCTAATTCCCCGCCTCTGTTTGCCGCCTCTGATTCCCCGCATCTGTTTCCCCATATGTGATTCCCCGCCTCTGAATCCCCAACTCTGATTCCCTGCCTCTGATTCACCAGCTCTGATTCCCCGCCTTTGATTCCCCCCGTCTGATTCCCAGCCTCTGAATCCCCGTGTCTGATTTCCTGCCTCTGATTCCCCACCTCTGATTCCCCATTTCTGATTCCGCACATCCGATTCCCTGCCTCTGATTCCCCGACTCTGATTCCCCACCTCTGATTCCCCAGCTCTGATTCCCCGCCTCTGATTCCCCGCGTCTGATTCCCTGCCTCTGATTCCCCGCCTCTGATTCCCCAGCTCTGATTCCCCGCCTCTGATTCCCCGCGTCTGATTCCCTGCCTCTGATTCCCCGCCTCTGATTCCCCATCTCTGATTCCCCACCTCTGATTCCCCGTATCTGATTCCCTGCCTCTGATTCCCCGCCTCTGATTCCCTGCCTCTGATTCCCAGCCTCTGATTCCCCATATCTGATTCCCTGCCTCTGATTCCCCATATCTGATTCCCCGCCTCTATTTCCCCATATCTGCTTCGCCGCCTCTGATTCCCCAACTCTGATTCCCCGCCTCTGATTCCCCAGCTCTGATTTCCAGCCTCTGATTCCCGGCATCCGATTCCCTGCCTCTGATTCCCCGCCTCTGATGACCCATCTCTGATTCCCCGCCTCTGATTCCCCGTATCTGTTTCCCTGCCTCTGATTCCCCGCCTCTGATTCCCCGCGTCTGATTCCCTGCCACTGATTCCCTGCCCCTGATTCCCCACCTCTGATTCCCCATATCTGATTCCCCGCCTCTGTTTCCCCGCCTCTGATTCCCCGCCTCTGTTTCCCCATATCTGATTCCCCGCCTCTGATTCCCCAACTCTGATTCCCCTCCTCTAATTCGCCAGCTATGATTCCCCGCCTCTGATTCCCTGCGTCTGATTCCCTGCCTCTGATTCCCAGCCTCTGATTCCCCTTCTCTGATTCACCACCTCTGAATCCCCACCTCTGATTCCCCATCTCTGATTCCGCACATCCGATTCCCTGCCTCTGATTCCCCGCCTCTGATTCCCCGCCTCTGATTCGCAACCTCTATTTCCCCACCTCTGATTCCCCATATCTGATTCCCCGCCTCTGTTTCCCTGCCTCTGAATCCCGGCATCTGTTTCCCCATATCTGATTCCCTTCCTCTGATTCCCCAACTCTGATTCCCCGCCTCTGATTCCCCAGCTCTGATTCCCCGCCTTTTATTCCCGGCCTCTGATTCCCTGCCACTGATTCCCCGACCTTGATTCCCCACCTCTGATTCCCCATATCTGATTCCCCGCCTCTGTTTCCCCAGCTCTGATTCCCCACCTCTGATTCCCCAGCTCTGATTCCCTGCCACTGATTCCCCGCCCATGATTCCCCACCTCTGATTCCCCATATCTGATTCCCCGCCTCTGTTTCCCCAGCTCTGATTCCCTGCCTCTGATTCCCTGCCCTGATTCCCCATCTCTGTTTCACCGCCTTTGATTCGCCACCTCTGATTCCCCATATCTGATTCCCCGCCTCTGTTTCCCCGCCTCTGATTCCCTGCCTCTGATTCCCAAACTCTGATTCCACACCTCTGATTCCCCATATCTGATTCCCCGCCTCTATTTCCCCATATCTGATTCCCCGCCTCTGATTCCCCAACTCTGATTCCCCGCCTCTGATTCCCCAGCTCTGATTCCCCGACTCTGATTCCCGGCGTCCGATTCCCTGCCTCTGATTCCCCGCCTCTGATTCCCCATCTCTGATTCCCCGCCTCTGATTCCCCGTGTCTGATTCCCTGCCTCTGATTCCCCGCCTCTGATTCCCCACCTCTGATTCCCTGCCACTGATTCCCTGCCCCTGATTCCCCACCTCTGATTCCCCGCCTCTGTTTCCCCGCCTCTGATTCCCCGCCTCTGATTCCCCATATCTGATTCCCTGCCTCTGATTCCCCAACTCTGATTCCCCGCTTCTGATTCCCCAGCTCTGAATCCCCGCCTCTGATTCCCCGCGTCTGAGTCCCTGCCTCTGATTCCCCGCCTTGATTCCCCATCTCTGATTCACAACCTCTGATTCCCCACCTCTGATTCCCCATATCTGAATCCCCGCCTCTGTTTCCCCGCCTCTGATTCCCCGCCTCTGATTCCCCATATCTGATTCCCCGGCTCTGATTGCCCACCTCGGATTCCCCGCCTCTGATTCGCCAGCTCTGATTCCCCCCCTCTGAATCCCCGCATCTGATTCCCTGCCTCTGATTCCCCGCCTCTGATTCCCCATCTCTGATTCACCGCCTTTGATTCGCCACCTCTGATTCCCCATATCTGATTCCCCACCTCTGTTTCCCCGCCTCTGATTCCCCGCCTCTGATTCTCCATATCTCATTCCCCGCCTCTGAATCCCCATCTCTGATTCCCGGACTCTGATTCCCCACCTCTGATTCCGGGCCTCTTATTCCCAGCATCTGATTCCCGGCCTCTGATTCCCCGCCTCTGATTCCCCGCTTCTGATTCTGATACCCTGCCTCTGATTCCCCATCTCTGATTCCGCACATCTGATTCCCTGCCTCTGATTCCCCACCTCTGATTCCCCATATCTGATTCCCCGCCTCTGTTTCCCCGCCTCTGATTTCCCGCCTCTGTTTCCCCATATCTAATTCCCCACCTCTGATGCCCCAACTCTGATTCCCCGCCTCTGATTCCACAGCTCTGATTCCCCACCTCTGATTCCCCGCATCCGATTCCCCATGTCTGATTCCCCGCCTCTGTTTCCCCGCCTCTGATTCCCCACCTCTTTTTCCCCATATCTGATTCCCCGCCTCTGATTCCCCAGCTCTGATTCCCTGCCACTGATTCCCCGCGTTCTATTCCCTGCCTCTGATTCCCCGCCTGTGATTCCCCATCTCTGATTCACCACCTCTGATTCCCCACCTCTGATTCCCCATATCTAATTCCCCGCCTCTGTTTGCCCGCCTCTGATTCCCCGCCTCTGTTTCCCCATATCTGATTCCCCGCCTCTGAATCCCCAACTCTGATTCCCTGCCTCTGATTCACCAGCTCTGATTCCCCGCCTTTGATTCCACCCGTCTGATTCCCAGCCTCTGAATCCCCGTGTCTGATTTCCTGCCTCTGATTCCCCGCCTCTGATTCCCCATCTCTGATTCACCGCCTCTGATTCCCCACCTCTGATTCCCCATTTCTGATTCCGCACATCCGATTCCCTGCCTCTGATTCCCCGACTCTGATTCCCCACCTCTGATTCCCCAGCTCTGATTCCCCGCCTCTGATTCCCCGCGTCTGATTCCCTGCCTCTGATTCCCCGCCTCTGATTCCCCAGCTCTGATTCCCCGCCTCTGATTCCCCGCGTCTGATTCCCTGCCTCTGATTCCCCGCCTCTGATTCCCCATCTCTGATTCCCCACCTCTGATTCCCCGTGTCTGATTCCCTGCCTCTGATTCCCCGCCTCTGATTCCCCGCCTCTGATTCCCAGCCTCTGATTCCCCATATCTGATTCCCTGCCTCTTATTCCCCATATCTGATTCCCCGCCTCTATTTCCCCATATCTGCTTCGCCGCCTCTGATTCCCCAACTCTGATTCCCCGCCTCTGATTCCCCAGCTCTGATTTCCAGCCTCTGATTCCCGGCATCCGATTCCCTGCCTCTGATTCCCCGCCTCTGATTCCCCATCTCTGATTCCCCGCCTCTGATTCCCCGTATCTGATTCCCTGCCTCTGATTCCCCGCCTCTGATTCCCCGCATCTGATTCCCTGCCACTGATTCCCTGCCACTGATTCCCCACCTCTGATTCCCCATATCTGATTCCCCGCCTCTGTTTTCCCGCCTCTGATTCCCTGCCTCTGATTCCCCATATCTGATTCCCCGCCTCTGATTCCCCAACTCTGATTCCCCACCTCTGATTCCCCACCTCTGAATCCCTGCCTCTGATACCCCGCGTCTGATTCCCTGCCTCTGATTCCCCGCCTCTGATTCCCCATCTGTGATTCACAACCTCTGATGCCCCACCTCTGATTCCCCATATCTGATTCCCCGCCTCTGTTTCCCCGCCTCTGATTCCCCGCCTCTGATTCCCCATATCTGATTCCCCGCCTCTGATTGCCCACCTCTGATTCCCCGCGTCTGAATCCCTGCCTCTGATTCACCGCCTCTGATTCCCCATCTCTGATTCACCACCTCTGATTCCCGGCCTCTGATTCCCCATCTTTGATTCCGCACATCCGATTCCCTGCCTATGATTCCCCACCTCTGATTCCCCGCCTCTGATTCCCCATATCTGATTCCCTGCCTCTGTTTCCCCGCCTCTGATTCCCCATATGTGATTACCCACCTCTGTTTCCACGCCTCTGATTCCCCGCCTCTGTTTCCCCATCTCTGATTCACCGCCTTTGATTCGCCACCTCTGATTCCCCATATGTGATTCCCCACCTCTGTTTCCCCGCCTCTGATTCCCCGCCTCTGATTCTCCATATCTCATTCCCCGCCTCTGAATCCCCATCTCTGATTCCCGGACTCTGATTCCCCACCTCTGATTCCCAGCCTCTTATTCCCAGCATCTGATTCCCGGCCTCTGATTCCCGGCCTCTAATTCCCCGCTTCTGATTCTGATTCCCTGCCTCTGATTCCCCATCTCTGATTCCGCACATCTGATTCCCTGCCTCTGATTCCCCACCTCTGATTCCCCATATCTGATTCCCCACCTCTGTATCCCCGCCTCTGATTCCCCGCCTCTGCTTCCCCATATCTAATTCCCCACCTCTGATGCCCCAACTCTGATTCCCCGCCTCCGATTCCCCAGCTCTGATTCCCCACCTCTGATTCCCCGCATCCGATTCCCCATGTCTGATTCCCCGCCTCTGTTTCCCCGCCTCTGATTCCCCACCTCTGTTTCCCCATATCTGATTCCCCGCCTCTGATTCCCCAGCTCTGATTCCCTGCCTCTGATTCCCCGCGTTCTATTCCCTGCCTCTGATTCCCCGCCTGTGATTCCCCATCTCTGATTCACCACCTCTGATTCCCCACCTCTGATTCCCCATATCTAATTCCCCGCCTCTGTTTGCCCGCCTCTGATTCCCCGCCTCTGAATCCCCGCGTCTGATTCCCTGCCACTGATTCCCTGCGCCTGATTCCCCACCTCTGATTCCCCATATCTGATTCCCCGCCTCCGTTTTCCCGCCTCTGATTCCCTGCCTCTGATTCCCCATATCTGATTCCCCGCCTCTGATTCCCCAACTCTGATTCCCCGCCTCTGATTCCCCAGCTCTGAATCCCCGCCTCTGATTCCCCGTGTCTGATTCCCTGCCACTGATTCCCCGCCTCTGATTCCCCATCTGTGATTCACAACCTCTGATGCCCCACCTCTGATTCCCCATATCTGACTCCCCGCCTCTGTTTCCCCGCCTCTGATTCCCCGCCTCTGATTCCCCATATCTGATTCCCCGCCTCTGATTGCCCACCTCTGATTCCCCGCGTCTGATTCCCTGCCTCTGATTCAGCGCCTCTGATTCCCCATCTCTGATTCACCACCTCTGATTCCCGGCCTCTGATTCCCCATCTCTGATTCCGCACATCCGATTCCCTGCCTATGGTTCCCCACCTCTGATTCCCCGCCTCTGATTCCCCATATCTGATTCCCTGCCTCTGTTTCCCCGCCTCTGATTCCCCATATGTGATTCCCCACCTCTGTTTCCCCGCCTCTGATTCCCCGCCTCTGTTTCCCCATCTCTGATTCACCGCCTGTGATTCGCCACCTCTGATTCCCCATATCTGATTCCCCACCTCTGTTTCCCCGCCTCTGATTCCCAGCCTCTGATTCTCCATATCTCATTCCCCGCCTCTGAATCCCCATCTCTGATTCCCGGACTCTGATTCCCCACCTCTGATTCCCGGCCTCTTATTCCCAGCATCTGATTCCCGGCCTCTGATTCCCAGCCTCTAATTCCCCGCTTCTGATTCTGATTCCCTGCCTCTGATTCCCCATCTCTGATTCCGCACATCTGATTCCCTGCCTCTGATTCCCCACCTCTGATTCCCCATATCTGATTCCCCGCCTCTGTTTCCCCGTTCTGATTCCTCGCCTCTGTTTCCCCATATCTAATTCCCCACCTCTGATGCCCCAACTCTGATTCCCCGCCTCTGATTCCCCAGCTCTGATTCCCCACCTCTGATTCCCCGCATCCGATTCCCCATGTCTGATTCCCCGCCTCTGTTTCCCCGCCTCTGATTCCCCGCCTCTGTTTCCCCATATCTGATTCCCCGCCTCTGATTCCCCAGCTCTGATTCCCTGCCTCTGGTTCCCCGCGTTCTATTCCCTGCCTCTGTTTCCCCGCCTGTGATTCCCCATCTCTGATTCACCACCTCTGATTCCCCACCTCTGATTCCCCATATCTAATTCCCCGCCTCTGTTTGTCCGCATCTGATTCCCCGCCTCTGTTTCCCCATATCTGATTCCCCGCCTCTGAATCCCCAACTCTGATTCCCTGCCTCTGATTCACCAGCTCTGATTCCCCGCCTTTGATTCCCCCCGTCTGATTCCCAGCCTCTGAATCCCCGTGTCTGATTTCCTGCCTCTGATTCCCCGCCTCTGATTCCCCATCTCTGATTCACCGCCTCTGATTCCACACCTCTGATTCCCCATCTCTGATTCTGCACATCCGATTCCCTGCCTCTGATTCAACGACTCTGATTCCCCACCTCTGATTCCCCAGCTCTGATTCCCCGCCTCTGATTCCCCGCGTCTGATTCCCTGCCTCTGAATCCCCGCCTCTGATTCCCCATCTCTGATTCCCCACCTCTGATTCCCCGTGTCTGATTCCCTGCCTCTGAATCCCCGCCTCTGATTCCCCGCCTCTGATTCCCTGCCACTGATTACCCGCCCCTGATTCCCCACCTCTGATTCCCCATATCTTATTCCCCGCCTCTATTTCCCCCCTCTGATTCCCAGCCTCTGATTCCCCATATCTGATTCCCCGCCTCTGATTCCCCATATCTGATTCCCCGCCTCTATTTTCCCATATCTGCTTCGCCGCCTCTGATTCCCAACTCTGATTCCCCGCCTCTGATTCCCCAGCTCTGAATTCACGCCTCTGATTTCCGGATTCCGATTCCCTGCCTCTGATTCCCCGCCTCTGATTCCCCATCTCTGATTCCCCGCCTCTGATTCCCCGTGTCTGATTCCCTGCCTCTGATTCCCCGCCTCTGATTCCCCGCGTCTGATTCCCTGCCACTGATTCCCTGCCCCTGATTCCCCACCTCTGATTCCCCGCCTCTGATTCCCCGCCTCTGTTTCCCGGCCTCTGATTCCCCACCTCTGATTCCCCTTCTCTGATTCCCCACCTCTGATTCCCCATATCTAATTACCCGCCTCTGATTCCCCGCCTCTGTTTCCCGGCCTCTGTTTCCCCAGCTCTGATTCCCTGCCTCTGATTCCCTGCCCTGATTCCCCATCTCTGTTTCACCGCCTTTGATTCGCCACCTCTGATTCCCCATATCTGATTCCCCGCCTCTGTTTCCCCGCCTCTGATTCCCTGCCTCTGATTCCCAAACTCTGATTCCACACCTCTGATTCCCCATATCTGATTCCCCGCCTCTATTTCCCCATATCTGATTCCCCGCCTCTGATTCCCCAACTCTGATTCCCCGCCTCTGATTCCCCAGCTCTGATTCCCCGACTCTGATTCCCGGCGTCCGATTCCCTGCCTCTGATTCCCCGCCTCTGATTCCCCATCTCTGATTCCCCGCCTCTGATTCCCTGCGTCTGATTCCCTGCCTCTGATTCCCAGCCTCTGATTCCCCTTCTCTGATTCACCACCTCTGAATCCCCACCTCTGATTCCCCATCTCTGATTCCGCACATCCGATTCCCTGCCTCTGATTCCCCGCCTCTGATTCCCCGCCTCTGATTCGCAACCTCTATTTCCCCACCTCTGATTCACCATATCTGATTCCCCGCCTCTGTTTCCCTGCCTCTGAATCCCGGCATCTGTTTCCCCATATCTGATTCCCTTCCTCTGATTCCCCAACTCTGATTCCCCGCCTCTGATTCCCCAGCTCTGATTCCCCGCCTTTTATTCCCGGCCTCTGATTCCCTGCCACTGATTCCCCGACCTTGATTCCCCACCTCTGATTCCCCATATCTGATTCCCCGCCTCTGTTTCCCCAGCTCTGATTCCCCACCTCTGATTCCCCAGCTCTGATTCCCTGCCACTGATTCCCCGCCCATGATTCCCCACCTCTGATTCCCCATATCTGATTCCCCGCCTCTGTTTCCCCAGCTCTGATTCCCTGCCTCTGATTCCCTGCCCTGATTCCCCATCTCTGTTTCACCGCCTTTGATTCACCACCTCTGATTCCCCATATCTGATTCCCCGCCTCTGTTTCCCCGCCTCTGATTCCCTGCCTCTGATTCCCAACCTCTGATTCCCCGCCTCTGATTCCCGGCGTCCGATTCCCTGCCTCTGATTCCCCGCCTCTGATTCCCCATCTCTGATTCCCCGCCTCTGATTCCCCGTGTCTGATTCCCTGCCTCTGATTCCCCGCCTCTGATTCCCCACCTCTGATTCCCTGCCACTGATTCCCTGCCCCTGATTCCCCACCTCTGATTCCCCGCCTCTGTTTCCCCGCCTCTGATTCCCCATCTCTGTTTCACCGCCTTTGATTCGCCACCTCTGATTCCCCATATCTGATTTCCCGCCTCTGTTTCCCCGCCTCTGATTCCCTGCCTCTGATTCCCAACCTCTGATTCCACACCTCTGATTCCCCATATCTGATTCCCCGCCTCTATTTCCCCATATCTGATTCCCCGCCTCTGATTCCCCAACTCTGATTCCCCGCCTCTGATTCCCCAGCTCTGATTCCCCGCCTCTGATTCCCGGCGTCCGATTCCCTGCCTCTGATTCCCCGCCTCTGATTCCCCATCTCTGATTCCCCGCCTCTGATTCCCCGTGTCTGATTCCCTGCCTCTGATTCCCCGCCTCTGATTCCCCACCTCTGATTCCCTGCCACTGATTCCCTGCCACTGATTCCCCACCTCTGAATCCCCGCCTCTGTTTCCCCGCCTCTGATTCCCCGCCTCTGATTCCCCATATCTGATTACCTACCTCTGATTCCCCAACTCTGATTCCCCGCCTCTGATTCCCCAGCTCTGAATCCCCGCCTCTGATTCCCCGCGTCTGATTCCCTGCCTCTGAATCCCCGCCTTGATTCCCCATCTCTGATTCACAACCTCTGATTCCCCACCTCTGATTCCCCATATCTGAATCCCCGCCTCTGTTTCCCCGCCTCTGATTCCCCGCCTCTGATTCCCCATATCTGATTCCCCGGCTCTGATTGCCCACCTCTGATTCCCCGCCTCTGATTCCCCATATCTGATTCCCCGCCTCTGATTGCCCACCTCTGATTCCCCGCGTCTGATTCCCTGCCTCTGATTCACCGCCTCTGATTCCCCATCTCTGATTCACTACCTCTGATTCCCGGCCTCTGATTCCCCATCTCTGATTCCGCACATCCGATTCCCTGCCTATGATTCCCCACCTCTGATTCCCCGCCTCTGATTCCCCATATCTGATTCCCTGCCTCTGTTTCCCCGCCTCTGATTCCCCATATGTGATTCCCCACCTCTGTTTCCCCGCCTCTGATTCCCCGCCTCTGTTTCCCCATCTCTGATTCACCGCCTGTGATTCGCCACCTCTGATTCCCCATATCAGATTCCCCACCTCTGTTTCCCCGCCTCTGATTCCCCGCCTCTGATTCTCCATTTCTCATTCCCCGCCTCTGAATCCCCATCTCTGATTCCCGGACTCTGATTCCCCACCTCTGATTCCCGGCCTCTTATTCCCAGCATCTGATTCCCGGCCTCTGATTCCCGGCCTCTAATTCCCCGCTTCTGATTCTGATTCCCTGCCTCTGATTCCCCATCTCTGATTCTGCACATCTGATTCCCTGCCTCTGATTCCCCACCTCTGATTCCCCATATCTGATTCCCCGCCTCTTTTTCCCTCCCTCTGATTCCCCACCTCTGTTTCCCCATATCTAATTCCCCACCTCTGATGCCCCAACTCTGATTCCCCGCCTCTGATTCCCCAGCTCTGATTCCCCACCTCTGATTCCCCGCATCCGATTCCCCATGTCTGATTCCCCGCCTCTGTTTCCCCGCCTCTGATTCCCCGCCTCTGTTTCCCCATATCTGATTCCCTGCCTCTGATTCCCCAGCTCTGATTCCCTGGCTCTGATTCCCCGCGTTCTATTCCCTGCCTCTGATTCCCCGCCTGTGATTCCCCATCTCTGATTCACCACCTCTGATTCCCCACCTCTGATTCCCCATATCTAATTCCCCTCCTCTGTTTGCCCGCCTCTGATTCCCCGCCTCTGTTTCCCCATATCTGATTCCCCGCCTCTGAATCACCAACTCTGATTCCCTGCCTCTGATTCACCGCGTCTGATTCCACATCTCTGATTCCGCACATCCGATTCCCTGCCTCTGATTCCCCGACTCTGATTCCCCACCTCTGATTCCCCAGCTCCGATTCCCCGCCTCTGATTCCCCCTGTCTGATTCCCTGCCTCTGAATCCCCGCCTCTGATTCCCCGCCACTGATTCCCTGCCACTGATTACCCGCCCCTGATTCCCCACCTCTGATTCCCCATATCTTATTCCCCGCCTCTGTTTCCCCCCTCTGATTCCCAGCCTCTGATTCCCCATATCTGATTCCACGCCTCTGATTCCCATATCTGATTCCCCGCCTCTATTTCCCCATATCTGCTTCGCCGCCTCTGATTCCCCCAACTCTGATTCCCCGCCTCTGATTCCCCAGCTCTGATTTCCCGTCTCTGATTTCCGGCATCCGATTCCCTGCCTCTGATTCCCCGCCTCTGATTCCCCATCTCTGATACACCGCCTCTGATTCCCCGTGTCTGATTCCCTGCCTCTGATTCCCCGCCTCTGATTCCCCGCGTCTGATTCCCTGCCACTGATTCCCTGCCCCTGATTCCCCACCTCTGATATCCCCATATCTGATTCCCCGCCTCTGTTTCCCCGCCTCTGATTCCCCGCCTCTGTTTCCCCATATCTGATTCCCCGCCTCTGAAATCCCCAACTCTGATTCCCCTCCTCTAATTCGCCAGCTATGATTCCCCGCCTCTGATTCCCTGCGTCTGATTCCCTGCCTCTGATTCCCAGCCTCTGATTCCCCTTCTCTGATTCACCACCTCTGAATCCCCACCTCTGATTCCACATCTCTGATTCCGCACATCCGATTCCCTGCCTCTGATTCCCCGCCTCTGATTCCCCGCCTCTGATTCGCAACCTCTATTTCCCCACCTCTGATTCCCCATATCTGATTCCCCGCCTCTGTTTCCCTGCCTCTGAATCCCGGCATCTGTTTCCCCATATCTGAATCCCCGCCTCTGTTTCCCCGCCTCTGATTCCCCGCCTCTGATTCCCCATATCTGATTCCCCGGCTCTGATTGCCCACCTCTGATTCCCCGCCTCTGATTCCCCATATCTGATTCCCCGCCTCTGATTGCCCACCTCTGATTCCCCGCGTCTGATTCCCTGCCTCTGATTCACCGCCTCTGATTCCCCATCTCTGATTCACTACCTCTGATTCCCGGCCTCTGATTCCCCATCTCTGATTCCGCACATCCGATTCCCTGCCTATGATTCCCCACCTCTGATTCCCCGCCTCTGATTCCCCATATCTGATTCCCTGCCTCTGTTTCCCCGCCTCTGATTCCCCATATGTGATTCCCCACCTCTGTTTCCCCGCCTCTGATTCCCCGCCTCTGTTTCCCCATCTCTGATTCACCGCCTGTGATTCGCCACCTCTGATTCCCCATATCAGATTCCCCACCTCTGATTCCCCAGCTCTGATTCCCTGCCTCTGGTTCCCCGCGTTCTATTCCCTGCCTCTGATTCCCCGCCTGTGATTCCCCATCTCTGATTCACCACCTCTGAATCCCCACCTCTGATTCCCCATCTCTGATTCCGCACATCCGATTCCCTGCCTCTGATTCCCCGCCTCTGATTCCCCGCCTCTGATTCGCAACCTCTATTTCCCCACCTCTGATTCCCCATATCTGATTCCCCGCCTCTGTTTCCCTGCCTCTGAATCCCGGCATCTGTTTCCCCATATCTGATTCCCTTCCTCTGATTCCCCAACTCTGATTCCCCGCCTCTGATTCCCCAGCTCTGATTCCCCGCCTTTTATTCCCGGCCTCTGATTCCCTGCCACTGATTCCCCGACCTTGATTCCCCACCTCTGATTCCCCATATCTGATTCCCGCCTCTGTTTCCCCAGCTCTGATTCCCCACCTCTGATTCCCCAGCTCTGATTCCCTGCCACTGATTCCCCGCCCATGATTCCCCACCTCTGATTCCCCATATCTGATTCCCCGCCTCTGTTTCCCCAGCTCTGATTCCCTGCCTCTGATTCCCTGCCCTGATTCCCCATCTCTGTTTCACCGCCTTTGATTCACCACCTCTGATTCCCCATATCTGATTCCCCGCCTCTGTTTCCCCGCCTCTGATTCCCTGCCTCTGATTCCCAACCTCTGATTCCCCGCCTCTGATTCCCGGTGTCCGATTCCCTGCCTCTGATTCCCCGCCTCTGATTCCCCATCTCTGATTCCCCGCCTCTGATTCCCCGTGTCTGATTCCCTGCCTCTGATTCCCCGCCTCTGATTCCCCACCTCTGATTCCCTGCCACTGATTCCCTGCCCCTGATTCCCCACCTCTGATTCCCCGCCTCTGTTTCCCCGCCTCTGATTCCCCATCTCTGTTTCACCGCCTTTGATTCGCCACCTCTGATTCCCCATATCTGATTTCCCGCCTCTGTTTCCCCGCCTCTGATTCCCTGCCTCTGATTCCCAACCTCTGATTCCACACCTCTGATTCCCCATATCTGATTCCCCGCCTCTATTTCCCCATATCTGATTCCCCGCCTCTGATTCCCCAACTCTGATTCCCCGCCTCTGATTCCCCAGCTCTGATTCCCCGCCTCTGATTCCCGGCGTCCGATTCCCTGCCTCTGATTCCCCGCCTCTGATTCCCCATCTCTGATTCCCCGCCTCTGATTCCCCGTGTCTGATTCCCTGCCTCTGATTCCCCGCCTCTGATTCCCCACCTCTGATTCCCTGCCACTGATTCCCTGCCGCTGATTCCCCACCTCTGATTCCCCGCCTCTGTTTCCCCGCCTCTGATTCCCCGCCTCTGATTCCCCATATCTGATTACCTACCTCTGATTCCCCAACTCTGATTCCCCGCCTCTGATTCCCCAGCTCTGAATCCCCGCCTCTGATTCCCCGCGTCTGATTCCCTGCCTCTGAATCCCCGCCTTGATTCCCCATCTCTGATTCACAACCTCTGATTCCCCACCTCTGATTCCCCATATCTGAATCCCCGCCTCTGTTTCCCCGCCTCTGATTCCCCGCCTCTGATTCCCCATATCTGATTCCCCGGCTCTGATTGCCCACCTCTGATTCCCCGCCTCTGATTCCCCATATCTGATTCCCCGCCTCTGATTGCCCACCTCTGATTCCCCGCGTCTGATTCCCTGCCTCTGATTCACCGCCTCTGATTCCCCATCTCTGATTCACTACCTCTGATTCCCGGCCTCTGATTCCCCATCTCTGATTCCGCACATCCGATTCCCTGCCTATGATTCCCCACCTCTGATTCCCCGCCTCTGATTCCCCATATCTGATTCCCTGCCTCTGTTTCCCCGCCTCTGATTCCCCATATGTGATTCCCCACCTCTGTTTCCCCGCCTCTGATTCCCCGCCTCTGTTTCCCCATCTCTGATTCACCGCCTGTGATTCGCCACCTCTGATTCCCCATATCAGATTCCCCACCTCTGTTTCCCCGCCTCTGATTCCCCGCCTCTGATTCTCCATTTCTCATTCCCCGCCTCTGAATCCCCATCTCTGATTCCCGGACTCTGATTCCCCACCTCTGATTCCCGGCCTCTTATTCCCAGCATCTGATTCCCGGCCTCTGATTCCCGGCCTCTAATTCCCCGCTTCTGATTCTGATTCCCTGCCTCTGATTCCCCATCTCTGATTCTGCACATCTGATTCCCTGCCTCTGATTCCCCACCTCTGATTCCCCATATCTGATTCCCCGCCTCTTTTTCCCTCCCTCTGATTCCCCACCTCTGTTTCCCCATATCTAATTCCCCACCTCTGATGCCCCAACTCTGATTCCCCGCCTCTGATTCCCCAGCTCTGATTCCCCACCTCTGATTCCCCGCATCCGATTCCCCATGTCTGATTCCCCGCCTCTGTTTCCCCGCCTCTGATTCCCCGCCTCTGTTTCCCCATATCTGATTCCCTGCCTCTGATTCCCCAGCTCTGATTCCCTGGCTCTGATTCCCCGCGTTCTATTCCCTGCCTCTGATTCCCCGCCTGTGATTCCCCATCTCTGATTCACCACCTCTGATTCCCCACCTCTGATTCCCCATATCTAATTCCCCTCCTCTGTTTGCCCGCCTCTGATTCCCCGCCTCTGTTTCCCCATATCTGATTCCCCGCCTCTGAATCACCAACTCTGATTCCCTGCCTCTGATTCACCGCGTCTGATTCCACATCTCTGATTCCGCACATCCGATTCCCTGCCTCTGATTCCCCGACTCTGATTCCCCACCTCTGATTCCCCAGCTCCGATTCCCCGCCTCTGATTCCCCCTGTCTGATTCCCTGCCTCTGAATCCCCGCCTCTGATTCCCCGCCACTGATTCCCTGCCACTGATTACCCGCCCCTGATTCCCCACCTCTGATTCCCCATATCTTATTCCCCGCCTCTGTTTCCCCCCTCTGATTCCCAGCCTCTGATTCCCCATATCTGATTCCACGCCTCTGATTCCCATATCTGATTCCCCGCCTCTATTTCCCCATATCTGCTTCGCCGCCTCTGATTCCCCCAACTCTGATTCCCCGCCTCTGATTCCCCAGCTCTGATTTCCCGTCTCTGATTTCCGGCATCCGATTCCCTGCCTCTGATTCCCCGCCTCTGATTCCCCATCTCTGATACACCGCCTCTGATTCCCCGTGTCTGATTCCCTGCCTCTGATTCCCCGCCTCTGATTCCCCGCGTCTGATTCCCTGCCACTGATTCCCTGCCCCTGATTCCCCACCTCTGATATCCCCATATCTGATTCCCCGCCTCTGTTTCCCCGCCTCTGATTCCCCGCCTCTGTTTCCCCATATCTGATTCCCCGCCTCTGATTCCCCAACTCTGATTCCCCTCCTCTAATTCGCCAGCTATGATTCCCCGCCTCTGATTCCCTGCGTCTGATTCCCTGCCTCTGATTCCCAGCCTCTGATTCCCCTTCTCTGATTCACCACCTCTGAATCCCCACCTCTGATTCCACATCTCTGATTCCGCACATCCGATTCCCTGCCTCTGATTCCCCGCCTCTGATTCCCCGCCTCTGATTCGCAACCTCTATTTCCCCACCTCTGATTCCCCATATCTGATTCCCCGCCTCTGTTTCCCTGCCTCTGAATCCCGGCATCTGTTTCCCCATATCTGAATCCCCGCCTCTGTTTCCCCGCCTCTGATTCCCCGCCTCTGATTCCCCATATCTGATTCCCCGGCTCTGATTGCCCACCTCTGATTCCCCGCCTCTGATTCCCCATATCTGATTCCCCGCCTCTGATTGCCCACCTCTGATTCCCCGCGTCTGATTCCCTGCCTCTGATTCACCGCCTCTGATTCCCCATCTCTGATTCACTACCTCTGATTCCCGGCCTCTGATTCCCCATCTCTGATTCCGCACATCCGATTCCCTGCCTATGATTCCCCACCTCTGATTCCCCGCCTCTGATTCCCCATATCTGATTCCCTGCCTCTGTTTCCCCGCCTCTGATTCCCCATATGTGATTCCCCACCTCTGTTTCCCCGCCTCTGATTCCCCGCCTCTGTTTCCCCATCTCTGATTCACCGCCTGTGATTCGCCACCTCTGATTCCCCATATCAGATTCCCCACCTCTGTTTCCCCGCCTCTGATTCCCCGCCTCTGATTCTCCATTTCTCATTCCCCGCCTCTGAATCCCCATCTCTGATTCCCGGACTCTGATTCCCCACCTCTGATTCCCGGCCTCTTATTCCCAGCATCTGATTCCCGGCCTCTGATTCCCGGCCTCTAATTCCCCGCTTCTGATTCTGATTCCCTGCCTCTGATTCCCCATCTCTGATTCTGCACATCTGATTCCCTGCCTCTGATTCCCCACCTCTGATTCCCCATATCTGATTCCCCGCCTCTTTTTCCCTCCCTCTGATTCCCCACCTCTGTTTCCCCATATCTAATTCCCCACCTCTGATGCCCCAACTCTGATTCCCCGCCTCTGATTCCCCAGCTCTGATTCCCCACCTCTGATTCCCCGCATCCGATTCCCCATGTCTGATTCCCCGCCTCTGTTTCCCCGCCTCTGATTCCCCGCCTCTGTTTCCCCATATCTGATTCCCTGCCTCTGATTCCCCAGCTCTGATTCCCTGGCTCTGATTCCCCGCGTTCTATTCCCTGCCTCTGATTCCCCGCCTGTGATTCCCCATCTCTGATTCACCACCTCTGATTCCCCACCTCTGATTCCCCATATCTAATTCCCCTCCTCTGTTTGCCCGCCTCTGATTCCCCGCCTCTGTTTCCCCATATCTGATTCCCCGCCTCTGAATCACCAACTCTGATTCCCTGCCTCTGATTCACCGCGTCTGATTCCACATCTCTGATTCCGCACATCCGATTCCCTGCCTCTGATTCCCCGACTCTGATTCCCCACCTCTGATTCCCCAGCTCCGATTCCCCGCCTCTGATTCCCCCTGTCTGATTCCCTGCCTCTGAATCCCCGCCTCTGATTCCCCGCCACTGATTCCCTGCCACTGATTACCCGCCCCTGATTCCCCACCTCTGATTCCCCATATCTTATTCCCCGCCTCTGTTTCCCCCCTCTGATTCCCAGCCTCTGATTCCCCATATCTGATTCCACGCCTCTGATTCCCATATCTGATTCCCCGCCTCTATTTCCCCATATCTGCTTCGCCGCCTCTGATTCCCCCAACTCTGATTCCCCGCCTCTGATTCCCCAGCTCTGATTTCCCGTCTCTGATTTCCGGCATCCGATTCCCTGCCTCTGATTCCCCGCCTCTGATTCCCCATCTCTGATACACCGCCTCTGATTCCCCGTGTCTGATTCCCTGCCTCTGATTCCCCGCCTCTGATTCCCCGCGTCTGATTCCCTGCCACTGATTCCCTGCCCCTGATTCCCCACCTCTGATATCCCCATATCTGATTCCCCGCCTCTGTTTCCCCGCCTCTGATTCCCCGCCTCTGTTTCCCCATATCTGATTCCCCGCCTCTGATTCCCCAACTCTGATTCCCCTCCTCTAATTCGCCAGCTATGATTCCCCGCCTCTGATTCCCTGCGTCTGATTCCCTGCCTCTGATTCCCAGCCTCTGATTCCCCTTCTCTGATTCACCACCTCTGAATCCCCACCTCTGATTCCACATCTCTGATTCCGCACATCCGATTCCCTGCCTCTGATTCCCCGCCTCTGATTCCCCGCCTCTGATTCGCAACCTCTATTTCCCAACCTCTGATTCCCCATATCTGATTCCCCGCCTCTGTTTCCCTGCCTCTGAATCCCGGCATCTGTTTCCCCATATCTGATTCCCTTCCTCTGATTCCCCAACTCTGATTCCCCACCTCTGATTCCCCATATCTGATTCCCCGCCTCTTTTTCCCTCCCTCTGATTCCCCACCTCTGTTTCCCCATATCTAATTCCCCACCTCTGATGCCCCAACTCTGATTCCCCGCCTCTGATTCCCCAGCTCTGATTCCCCACCTCTGATTCCCCGCATCCGATTCCCCATGTCTGATTCCCCGCCTCTGTTTCCCCGCCTCTGATTCCCCGCCTCTGTTTCCCCATATCTGATTCCCTGCCTCTGATTCCCCAGCTCTGATTCCCTGGCTCTGATTCCCCGCGTTCTATTCCCTGCCTCTGATTCCCCGCCTGTGATTCCCCATCTCTGATTCACCACCTCTGATTCCCCACCTCTGATTCCCCATATCTAATTCCCCGCCTCTGTTTGCCCGCCTCTGATTCCCCGCCTCTGTTTCCCCAGATCTGATTCCCCGCCTCTGAATCACCAACTCTGATTCCCTGCCTCTGATTCACCGCGTCTGATACCACATCTCTGATTCCGCACATCCGATTCCCTGCCTCTGATTCCCCGACTCTGATTCCCCACCTCTGATTCCCCAGCTCCGATTCCCCGCCTCTGATTCCCCCTGTCTGATTCCCTGCCTCTGAATCCCCGCCTCTGATTCCCCGCCACTGATTCCCTGCCACTGATTACCCGCCCCTGATTCCCCACCTCTGATTCCCCATATCTTATACCCCGCCTCTGTTTCCCCCCTCTGATTCCCAGCCTCTGATTCCCCATATCTGATTCCACGCCTCTGATTCCCCATATCTGATTCCCCACCTCTATTTCCCCATATCTGCTTCGCCGCCTCTGATTCCCCCAACTCTGATTCCCCGCCTCTGATTCCCCAGCTCTGATTTCCCGTCTCTGATTTCCGGCATCCGATTCCCTGCCTCTGATTCCCCGCCTCTGATTCCCCATCTCTGATACACCGCCTCTGATTCCCCGTGTCTGATTCCCTGCCTCTGATTCCCCGCCTCTGATTCCCCGCGTCTGATTCCCTGCCACTGATTCCCTGCCCCTGATTCCCCACCTCTGATATCCCCATATCTGATTCCCCGCCTCTGTTTCCCCGCCTCTGATTCCCCGCCTCTGTTTCCCCATATCTGATTCCCCGCCTCTGATTCCCCAACTCTGATTCCCCTCCTCTAATTCGCCAGCTATGATTCCCCGCCTCTGATTCCCTGCGTCTGATTCCCTGCCTCTGATTCCCAGCCTCTGATTCCCCTTCTCTGATTCACCACCTCTGAATCCCCACCTCTGATTCCCCATCTCTGATTCCGCACATCCGATTCCCTGCCTCTGATTCCCCGCCTCTGATTCCCCGCCTCTGATTCGCAACCTCTATTTCCCCACCTCTGATTCCCCATATCTGATTCCCCGCCTCTGTTTCCCTGCCTCTGAATCCCGGCATCTGTTTCCCCATATCTGATTCCCTTCCTCTGATTCCCCAACTCTGATTCCCCGCCTCTGATTCCCCAGCTCTGATTCCCCGCCTTTTATTCCCGGCCTCTGATTCCCTGCCACTGATTCCCCGACCTTGATTCCCCACCTCTGATTCCCCATATCTGATTCCCCGCCTCTGTTTCCCCAGCTCTGATTCCCCACCTCTGATTCCCCAGCTCTGATTCCCTGCCACTGATTCCCCGCCCATGATTCCCCACCTCTGATTCCCCATATCTGATTCCCCGCCTCTGTTTCCCCAGCTCTGATTCCCTGCCTCTGATTCCCTGCCCTGATTCCCCATCTCTGTTTCACCGCCTTTGATTCGCCACCTCTGATTCCCCATATCTGATTCCCCGCCTCTGTTTCCCCGCCTCTGATTCCCTGCCTCTGATTCCCAACCTCTGATTCCCCGCCTCTGATTCCCGGCGTCCGATTCCCTGCCTCTGATTCCCCGCCTCTGATTCCCCATCTCTGATTCCCCGCCTCTGATTCCCCGTGTCTGATTCCCTGCCTCTGATTCCCCGCCTCTGATTCCCCACCTCTGATTCCCTGCCACTGATTCCCTGCCCCTGATTCCCCACCTCTGATTCCCCGCCTCTGTTTCCCCGCCTCTGATTCCCCGCCTCTGATTCCCCATATCTGATTCCCTGCCTCTGATTCCCCAACTCTGATTCCCCGCTTCTGATTCCCCAGCTCTGAATCCCCGCCTCTGATTCCCCGCGTCTGATTCCCTGCCTCTGATTCCCCGCCTTGATTCCCCATCTCTGATTCACAACCTCTGATTCCCCACCTCTGATTCCCCATATCTGAATCCCCGCCTCTGTTTCCCCGCCTTTGATTCCCCGCCTCTGATTCCCCATATCTGATTCCCCGGCTCTGATTGCCCACCTCTGATTCCCCGCCTCTGATTCGCCAGCTCTGATTCCCCGCCTCTGAATCCCCGCATCTGATTCCCTGCCTCTGATTCCCCGCCTCTGATTCCCCATCTCTGATTCACCGCCTTTGATTCGCCACCTCTGATTCTCCATATCTGATTCCGCACATCTGATTCCCCACCTCTGATTCCCCGCCTCTGATTCGCCAGCTCTGATTCCCCGCCTCTGAATCCCCGCATCTGATTCCCTGCCTCTGATTCCCCGCCTCTGATTCCCCATCTCTGATTCACCGCCTTTGATTCGCCACCTCTGATTCCCCATATCTGATTACGCACATCTGATTCCCCACCTCTGTTTCCCCGCCTCTGATTCCCCGCCTCTGATTCTCCATATCTCATTCCCCGCCTCTGAATCCCCATCTCTGATTCCCGGACTCTGATTCCCCACCTCTGATTCCGGGCCTCTTATTCCCAGCATCTGATTCCCGGCCTCTGATTCCCGGCCTCTGATTCCCCGCTTCTGATTCTGATACCCTGCCTCTGATTCCCCATCTCTGATTCCGCACATCTGATTCCCTGCCTCTGATTCCCCACCTCTGATTCCCCATATCTGATTCCCCGCCTCTGTTTCCCCGCCTCTGATTTCCCGCCTCTGTTTCCCCATATCTAATTCCCCACCTCTGATGCCCCAACTCTGAATCCCCGCCTCTGATTCCACAGCTCTGTTTCCCCACCTCTGATTCCCCGCATCCGATTCCCCATGTCTGATTCCCCGCCTCTGTTTCCCCGCCTCTGATTCCCCACCTCTGTTTCCCCATATCTGATTCGCCGCCTCTGATTCCCCAGCTCTGATTCCCTGCCTCTGATTCCCCGCGTTCTATTCCCTGCCTCTGATTCCCCGCCTGTGATTCCCCATCTCTGATTCACCACCTCTGATTCCCCACCTCTGATTCCCCATATCTAATTCCCCGCCTCTGTTTGCTGCCTCTGATTCCCCGCCTCTGTTTCCCCATATGTGATTCCCCGCCTCTGAATCCCCAACTCTGATTCCCTGCCTCTGATTCACCAGCTCTGATTCCCCGCCTTTGATTCCCCCCGTCTGATTCCCAGCCTCTGAATCCCCGTGTCTGATTTCCTGCCTCTGATTCCCCACCTCTGATTCCCCATTTCTGATTCCGCACATCCGATTCCCTGCCTCTGATTCCCCGACTCTGATTCCCCACCTCTGATTCCCCAGCTCTGATTCCCCGCCTCTGATTCCCCGCGTCTGATTCCCTGCCTCTGATTCCCCGCCTCTGATTCCCCAGCTCTGATTCCCCGCCTCTGATTCCCCGCGTCTGATTCCCTGCCTCTGATTCCCCGCCTCTGATTCCCCATCTCTGATTCCCCACCTCTGATTCCCCGTGTCTGATTCCCTGCCTCTGATTCCCCGCCTCTGATTCCCCGCCTCTGATTCCCAGCCTCTGATTCCCCATATCTGATTCCCTGCCTCTGATTCCCCATATCTGATTCCCCGCCTCTATTTCCCCATATCTGCTTCGCCGCCTCTGATTCCCCAACTCTGATTCCCCGCCTCTGATTTCCCAGCTCTGATTTCCAGCCTCTGATTCCCGGCATCCGATTCCCTGCCTCTGATTCCCCGCCTCTGATTCCCCATCTCTGATTCCCCGCCTCTGATTCCCCGTATCTGTTTACCTGCCTCTGATTCCCCGCCTCTGATTCCCCGCGTCTGATTCCCTGCCACTGATTCCCTGCCCCTGATTCCCCACCTCTGATTCCCCATATCTGATTCCCCGCCTCTGTTTCCCCGCCTCTGATTCCCCGCCTCTGTTTCCCCATATCTGATTCCCCGCCTCTGATTCCCCAACTCTGATTCCCCTCCTCTAATTCGCCAGCTATGATTCCCCGCCTCTGATTCCCTGCGTCTGATTCCCTGCCTCTGATTCCCAGCCTCTGATTCCCCTTCTCTGATTCACCACCTCTGAATCCCCACCTCTGATTCCCCATCTCTGATTCCGCACATCCGATTCCCTGCCTCTGATTCCCCATATCTGATTCCCCGCCTCTGTTTCCCTGCCTCTGAATCCCGGCATCTGTTTCCCCATATCTGATTCCCTTCCTCTGATTCCCCAACTCTGATTCCCCGCCTCTGATTCCCCAGCTCTGATTCCCCGCCTTTTATTCCCGGCCTCTGATTCCCTGCCACTGATTCCCCGACCTTGATTCCCCACCTCTGATTCCCCATATCTGATTCCCCGCCTCTGTTTCCCCAGCTCTGATTCCCCACCTCTGATTCCCCAGCTCTGATTCCCTGCCACTGATTCCCCGCCCATGATTCGCCACCTCTGATTCCCCATATCTGATTCCCCGCCTCTGTTTCCCCGCCTCTGATTCCCTGCCTCTGATTCCCAAACTCTGATTCCACACCTCTGATTCCCCATATCTGATTCCCCGCCTCTATTTCCCCATATCTGATTCCCCGCCTCTGATTCCCCAACTCTGATTCCCCGCCTCTGATTCCCCAGCTCTGATTCCCCGACTCTGATTCCCGGCGTCCGATTCCCTGCCTCTGATTCCCCGCCTCTGATTCCCCATCTCTGATTCCCCGCCTCTGATTCCCCGTGTCTGATTCCCTGCCTCTGATTCCCCGCCTCTGATTCCCCACCTCTGATTCCCTGCCACTGATTCCCTGCCCCTGATTCCCCACCTCTGATTCCCCGCCTCTGTTTCCCCGCCTCTGATTCCCCGCCTCTGATTCCCCATATCTGATTCCCTGCCTCTGATTCCCCAACTCTGATTCCCCGCTTCTGATTCCCCAGCTCTGAATCCCCGCCTCTGATTCCCCGCGTCTGAGTCCCTGCCTCTGATTCCCCGCCTTGATTCCCCATCTCTGATTCACAACCTCTGATTCCCCACCTCTGATTCCCCATATCTGAATCCCCGCCTCTGTTTCCCCGCCTCTGATTCCCCGCCTCTGATTCCCGATATCTGATTCCCCGGCTCTGATTGCCCACCTCTGATTCCCCGCCTCTGATTCGCCAGCTCTGATTCCCCCCCTCTGAATCCCCGCATCTGATTCCCTGCCTCTGATTCCCCGCCTCTGATTCCCCATCTCTGATTCACCGCCTTTGATTCGCCACCTCTGATTCCCCATATCTGATTCCCCACCTCTGTTTCCCCGCCTCTGATTCCCCGCCTCTGATTCTCCATATCTCATTCCCCGCCTCTGAATCCCCATCTCTGATTCCCGGACTCTGATTCCCCACCTCTGATTCCGGGCCTCTTATTCCCAGCATCTGATTCCCGGCCTCTGATTCCCCGCCTCTGATTCCCCGCTTCTGATTCTGATACCCTGCCTCTGATTCCCCATCTCTGATTCCGCACATCTGATTCCCTGCCTCTGATTCCCCACCTCTGATTCCCCATATCTGATTCCCCGCCTCTGTTTCCCCGCCTCTGATTTCCCGCCTCTGTTTCCCCATATCTAATTCCCCACCTCTGATGCCCCAACTCTGATTCCCCGCCTCTGATTCCACAGCTCTGATTCCCCACCTCTGATTCCCCGCATCCGATTCCCCATGTCTGATTCCCCGCCTCTGTTTCCCCGCCTCTGATTCCCCACCTCTTTTTCCCCATATCTGATTCCCCGCCTCTGATTCCCCAGCTCTGATTCCCTGCCACTGATTCCCCGCGTTCTATTCCCTGCCTCTGATTCCCCGCCTGTGATTCCCCATCTCTGATTCACCACCTCTGATTCCCCACCTCTGATTCCCCATATCTAATTCCCCGCCTCTGTTTGCCCGCCTCTGATTCCCCGCCTCTGTTTCCCCATATCTGATTCCCCGCCTCTGAATCCCCAACTCTGATTCCCTGCCTCTGATTCACCAGCTCTGATTCCCCGCCTTTGATTCCACCCGTCTGATTCCCAGCCTCTGAATCCCCGTGTCTGATTTCCTGCCTCTGATTCCCCGCCTCTGATTCCCCATCTCTGATTCACCGCCTCTGATTCCCCACCTCTGATTCCCCATTTCTGATTCCGCACATCCGATTCCCTGCCTCTGATTCCCCGACTCTGATTCCCCACCTCTGATTCCCCAGCTCTGATTCCCCGCCTCTGATTCCCCGCGTCTGGTTCCCTGCCTCTGATTCCCCGCCTCTGATTCCCCAGCTCTGATTCCCCGCCTCTGATTCCCCGCGTCTGATTCCCTGCCTCTGATTCCCCGCCTCTGATTCCCCATCTCTGATTCCCCACCTCTGATTCCCCGTGTCTGATTCCCTGCCTCTGATTCCCCGCCTCTGATTCCCCGCCTCTGATTCCCAGCCTCTGATTCCCCATATCTGATTCCCTGCCTCTTATTCCCCATATCTGATTCCCCGCCTCTATTTCCCCATATCTGCTTCGCCGCCTCTGATTCCCCAACTCTGATTCCCCGCCTCTGATTCCCCAGCTCTGATTTCCAGCCTCTGATTCCCGGCATCCGATTCCCTGCCTCTGATTCCCCGCCTCTGATTCCCCATCTCTGATTCCCCGCCTCTGATTCCCCGTATCTGATTCCCTGCATCTGATTCCCCGCCTCTGATTCCCCGCATCTGATTCCCTGCCACTGATTCCCTGCCACTGATTCCCCACCTCTGATTCCCCATATCTGATTCCCCGCCTCTGTTTTCCCGCCTCTGATTCCCTGCCTCTGATTCCCCATATCTGATTCCCCGCCTCTGATTCCCCAACTCTGATTCCCCACCTCTGATTCCCCACCTCTGAATCCCTGCCTCTGATTCCCCGCGTCTGATTCCCTGCCTCTGATTCCCCGCCTCTGATTCCCCATCTGTGATTCACAACCTCTGATGCCCCACCTCTGATTCCCCATATCTGATTCCCCGCCTCTGTTTCCCCGCCTCTGATTCCCCGCCTCTGATTCCCCATATCTGATTCCCCGCCTCTGATTGCCCACCTCTGATTCCCCGCGTCTGAATCCCTGCCTCTGATTCACCGCCTCTGATTCCCCATCTCTGATTCACCACCTCTGATTCCCGGCCTCTGATTCCCCATCTTTGATTCCGCACATCCGATTCCCTGCCTATGATTCCCCACCTCTGATTCCCCGCCTCTGATTCCCCATATCTGATTCCCTGCCTCTGTTTCCCCGCCTCTGATTCCCCATATGTGATTACCCACCTCTGTTTCCACGCCTCTGATTCCCCGCCTCTGTTTCCCCATCTCTGATTCACCGCCTTTGATTCGCCACCTCTGATTCCCCATATGTGATTCCCCACCTCTGTTTCCCCGCCTCTGATTCCCCGCCTCTGATTCTCCATATCTCATTCCCCGCCTCTGAATCCCCATCTCTGATTCCCGGACTCTGATTCCCCACCCCTGATTCCCAGCCTCTTATTCCCAGCATCTGATTCCCGGCCTCTGATTCCCGGCCTCTAATTCCCCGCTTCTGATTCTGATTCCCTGCCTCTGATTCCCCATCTCTGATTCCGCACATCTGATTCCCTGCCTCTGATTCCCCACCTCTGATTCCCCATATCTGATTCCCCACCTCTGTATCCCCGCCTCTGATTCCCCGCCTCTGCTTCCCCATATCTAATTCCCCACCTCTGATGCCCCAACTCTGATTCCCCGCCTCTGATTCCCCAGCTCTGATTCCCCACCTCTGATTCCCCGCATCCGATTCCCCATGTCTGATTCCCCGCCTCTGTTTCCCCACCTCTGATTCCCCACCTCTGTTTCCCCATATCTGATTCCCCGCCTCTGATTCCCCAGCTCTGATTCCCTGCCTCTGATTCCCCGCGTTCTATTCCCTGCCTCTGATTCCCCGCCTGTGATTCCCCATCTCTGATTCACCACCTCTGATTCCCCACCTCTGATTCCCCATATCTGATTCCCCGCCTCCGTTTTCCCGCCTCTGATTCCCTGCCTCTGATTCCCCATATCTGATTCCCCGCCTCTGATTCCCCAACTCTGATTCCCCGCCTCTGATTCCCCAGCTCTGAATCCCCGCCTCTGATTCCCCGTGTCTGATTCCCTGCCACTGATTCCCCGCCTCTGATTCCCCATCTGTGATTCACAACCTCTGATGCCCCACCTCTGATTCCCCATATCTGACTCCCCGCCTCTGTTTCCCCGCCTCTGATTCCCCGCCTCTGATTCCCCATATCTGATTCCCCGCCTCTGATTGCCCACCTCTGATTCCCCGCGTCTGATTCCCTGCCTCTGATTCACCGCCTCTGATTCCCCATCTCTGATTCACCACCTCTGATTCCCGGCCTCTGATTCCCCATCTCTGATTCCGCACATCCGATTCCCTGCCTATGGTTCCCCACCTCTGATTCCCCGCCTCTGATTCCCCATATCTGATTCCCTGCCTCTGTTTCCCCGCCTCTGATTCCCCATATGTGATTCCCCACCTCTGTTTCCCCGCCTCTGATTCCCCGCCTCTGTTTCCCCATCTCTGATTCACCGCCTGTGATTCGCCACCTCTGATTCCCCATATCTGATTCCCCACCTCTGTTTCCCCGCCTCTGATTCCCAGCCTCTGATTCTCCATATCTCATTCCCCGCCTCTGAATCCCCATCTCTGATTCCCGGACTCTGATTCCCCACCTCTGATTCCCGGCCTCTTATTCCCAGCATCTGATTCCCGGCCTCTGATTCCCAGCCTCTAATTCCCCGCTTCTGATTCTGATTCCCTGCCTCTGATTCCCCATCTCTGATTCCGCACATCTGATTCCCTGCCTCTGATTCCCCACATCTGATTCCCCATATCTGATTCCCCGCCTCTGTTTCCCCGCCTCTGATTCCCCATATGTGATTCCCCACCTCTGTTTCCCCGCCTCTGATTCCCCGCCTCTGTTTCCCCATCTCTGATTCACCGCCTGTGATTCGCCACCTCTGATTCCCCATATCTGATTCCCCACCTCTGTTTCCCCGCCTCTGATTCCCAGCCTCTGATTCTCCATATCTCATTCCCCGCCTCTGAATCCCCATCTCTGATTCCCGGACTCTGATTCCCCACCTCTGATTCCCGGCCTCTTATTCCCAGCATCTGATTCCCGGCCTCTGATTCCCAGCCTCTAATTCCCCGCTTCTGATTCTGATTCCCTGCCTCTGATTCCCCATCTCTGATTCCGCACATCTGATTCCCTGCCTCTGATTCCCCACATCTGATTCCCCATATCTGATTCCCCGCCTCTGTTTCCCCGTTCTGATTCCTCGCCTCTGTTTCCCCATATCTAATTCCCCACCTCTGATGCCCCAACTCTGATTCCCCGCCTCTGATTCCCCAGCTCTGATTCCCCACCTCTGATTCCCCGCATCCGATTCCCCATGTCTGATTCCCCGCCTCTGTTTCCCCACCTCTGATTCCCCGCCTCTGTTTCCCCATATCTGATTCCCCGCCTCTGATTCCCCAGCTCTGATTCCCTGCCTCTGGTTCCCCGCGTTCTATTCCCTGCCTCTGATTCCCCGCCTGTGATTCCCCATCTCTGATTCACCACCTCTGATTCCCCACCTCTGATTCCCCATATCTAATTCCCCGCCTCTGTTTGTCCGCATCTGATTCCCCGCCTCTGTTTCCCCATATCTGATTCCCCGCCTCTGAATCCCCAACTCTGATTCCCTGCCTCTGATTCACCAGCTCTGATTCCCCGCCTTTGATTCCCCCCGTCTGATTCCCAGCCTCTGAATCCCCGTGTCTGATTTCCTGCCTCTGATTCCCCGCCTCTGATTCCCCATCTCTGATTCACCGCCTCTGATTCCACACCTCTGATTCCCCATCTCTGATTCCGCACATCCGATTCCCTGCCTCTGATTCAACGACTCTGATTCCCCACCTCTGATTCCCCAGCTCTGATTCCCCGCCTCTGATTCCCCGCATCTGATTCCCTGCCTCTGAATCCCGCCTCTGATTCCCCATCTCTGATTCCCCACCTCTGATTCCCAGTGTCTGATTCCCTGCCTCTGAATCCCCGCCTCTGATTCCCCGCCTCTGATTCCCTGCCACTGATTACCCGCCCCTGATTCCCCACCTCTGATTCCCCATATCTTATTCCCCGCCTCTATTTCCCCCCTCTGATTCCCAGCCTCTGATTCCCCATATCTGATTCCCCGCCTCTGATTCCCCATATCTGATTCCCCGCCTCTATTTTCCCATATCTGCTTCGCCGCCTCTGATTCCCCAACTCTGATTCCCCGCCTCTGATTCCCCAGCTCTGAATTCACGCCTCTGATTTCCGGATTCCGATTCCCTGCCTCTGATTCCCCGCCTCTGATTCCCCATCTCTGATTCCCCGCCTCTGATTCCCCGTGTCTGATTCCCTGCCTCTGATTCCCCGCCTCTGATTCCCCGCGTCTGATTCCCTGCCACTGATTCCCTGCCCCTGATTCCCCACCTCTGATTCCCCGCCTCTGATTCCCCGCCTCTGTTTCCCGGCCTCTGATTCCCCGCCTCTGATTCCCCTTCTCTGATTCACCACCTCTGAATCCCCACCTCTGATTCCCCATCTCTGATTCCGCACATCCGATTCCCTGCTTCTGATTCCCCGCCTCTGATTCCCCGCCTCTGATTCGCAACCTCTAATTCCCCACCTCTGATTCACCATATCTGATTCCCCGCCTCTGTTTCCCTGCCTCTGAATCCCGGCCTCTGTTTCCCCATATCTGATTCCCCTCCTCTGATTCCCCAACTCTGATTCCCCGCCTCTGATTCCCCAGCTCTGATTCCCCGCCTTTTATTCCCGGCCTCTGATTCCCTGCCACTGATTCCCCGCCCCTGATTCCCCACCTCTGATTCCCCATATCTGATTCCCCGCCTCTGTTTCCCCAGCTCTGATTCCCCACCTGTGATTCCCCAGCTCTGATTCCCTGCCACTGATTCCCCGCCCCTGATTCCCCACCTCTGATTCCCCATATCTTATTCCCCGCCTCTGTTTCCCCAGCTCTGATTCCCTGCCTCTGATTCCCTGCCCTGATTCCCCATCTCTGTTTCACCGCCTTTGATTCGCCACCTCTGATTCCCCATATCTGATTCCCCGCCTCTGTTTCCCCGCCTCTGATTCCCTGCCTCTGATTCCCAACCTCTGATTCCACACCTCTGATTCCCCATATCTGATTCCCCGCCTCTATTTCCCCATATCTGATTCCCCGCCTCTGATTCCCCAACTCTGATTCCCCGCCTCTGATTCCCCAGCTCTGATTCCCCAGCTCTGATTCCCGGCGTCCGATTCCCTGCCTCTGATTCCCCGCCTCTGATTCCCCATCTCTGATTCCCCGCCTCTGATTCCCCGTGTCTGATTCCCTGCCTCTGATTCCCCGCCTCTGATTCCCCGCCTCTGATTCCCTGCCACTGATTCCCTGCCCCTGATTCCCCACCTCTGATTCCCCATATCTGATTCCCCGCCTCTGTTTCCCCGCCTCTGATTCCCCGCCTCTGATTCCCCATATCTGATTCACTGCCTCTGATTCCCCAAATCTGATTCCCCGCCTCTGATTCCCCAGCTCTGAATCCCCGCCTCTGATTCCCCGCGTCTGATTCCCTGCCTCTGATTCCCCGCCTTGATTCCCCATCTCTGATTCACAACCTCTGATTCCCCACCTCTGATTCCCCATATCTGAATCCCCGCCTCTGTTTCCCCGCCTCTGATTCCCCGCCTCTGATTCCCCATATCTGTTTCCCCGGCTCTCATTGCCCACCTCTGATTCCCCGCCTCTGATTCGCCAGCTCTGATTCCCCGCCTCTGAATCCCCGCATCTGATTCCCTGCCTCTGATTCCCCGCCTCTGATTCCCCATCTCTGATTCACCGCCTTTGATTCGCCACCTCTGATTCCCCATATCTGAATCCCCACCTCTGTTTCCCCGCCTCTGATTCCCCGCCTCTGATTCTCCATATCTCATTCCCCGCCTCTGAATCCCCATCTCTGATTCCCGGACTCTGATTCCCCACCTCTGATTCCCGGCCTCTTATTCCCAGCATCTGATTCCCGGCCTCTGATTCCCGGCCTCTGATTCCCCGCTTCTGATTCCCCAGCTCTGATTCCCCGCCTCTGATTCCCGGCATCCGATTCCCCATATCTGATTCCCCGCCTCTGATTCCCCAGCTCTGATTCCCTGCCTCTGATTCCCCGCGTTCTATTCCCTGCCTCTGATTCCCCGCCTGTGATTCCCCATCTCTGATTCACCACCTCTGATTCCTCACCTCTGATTCCCCATATCTAATTCCCCGCCTCTGTTTGCCCGCCTCTGATTCCCCGCCTCTGTTTCCCCATATCTGATTCCCCGCCTCTGAATCCCCAACTCTGATTCCCTGCCTCTGATTCACCATCTCTGATTCCCCGCCTTTGATTCCCCCCGTCTGATTCCCAGCCTCTGAATCCCCGTGTCTGATTTGCTGCCTCAGATTCCGCGCCTCTGATTCCCCATCTCTGATTCACCGCCTCTGATTCCCCACCTCTGATTCCCCATTTCTTATTCCGCACATCCCATTCCCTGCCTCTGATTCCCCGACTCTGTTTCCCCACCTCTGATTCCCCAGCTCTGATTCCCCGCCTCTGATTCCCCACGTCTGATTCCCTGCCTCTGATTCCCCGCCTCTGATTCCCCAGCTCTGATTCCCCGCCTCTGATTCCCCGCGTCTGATTCCCTGCCTCTGATTCCCCGCCTCTGATTCCCCATCTCTGATTCCCCACCTCTGATTCCCCGTGTCTGATTCCCTGCCTCTGATTCCCCGCCTCTGATTCCCCGCCTCTGATTCCCTGCCACTGATTCCCCGTCCCTGATTCCCTACCTCTGATTCCCCATATCTTATTCCCCGCCTCTGTTTCCCCCCCTCTGATTCCCAGCCTCTGATTCCCCATATCTGATTCCCTGCCTCTGATTCCCCATATCTGATTCCCCGCCTCTATTTCCGCATATCTGCTTCGCCGCCTCTGATTCCCCAACTCTGAATCCCCGCCTCTGATTCCCCAGCTCTGATTTCCCGCCTCTGATTCCCGGCATCCGATTCCCTGCCTCTGATTCCCCGCCTCTGATTCCCCATCTCTGATTCCCCGCCTCTGATTCCCCGTGTCTGATTCCCTGCCTCTGATTCCCCGACTCTGATTCCCCGCGTCTGATTCCCTGCCACTGATTCCCTGCCCCTGATTCCCCACCTCTGATTCCCCATATCTGATTCCCCGCCTCTGTTTTCCTGCCTCTGATTCCCTGCCTCTGATTCCCCATATCTGATTCCCCGCCTCTGATTCCCCAACTCTGATTCCCCGCCTCTGATTCCCCAGCTCTGAATCCCCGCCTCTGATTCCCCGCGTCTGATTCCCTGCCTCTGATTCCCCGCCTCTGATTCCCCATCTGTGATTCACAACCTCTGATGCCCCACCTCTGATTCCCCATATCTGATTCCCCGCCTCTGTTTCCCCGCCTCTGATTCCCCGCCTCTGATTCCCCATATCTGATTCCCCGCCTCTGATTGCCCACCTCTGATTCCCCGCGTCTGATTCCCTGGCTCTGATTCACCGCCTGTGATTCCCCATCTCTGGTTCACCACCTCTGATTCCCGGCCTCTGATTCCCCATCTCTGATTCCGCACATCCGATTCCCTGCCTATGATTCCCCACCTCTGATTCCCCGCCTCTGATTCCCCATATCTGATTCCCTGCCTCTGTTTCCTCGCCTCTGATTCCCCATATGTGATTCCCCACCTCTGTTTCCACGCCTCTGATTCCCCGCCTCTGTTTCCCCTTCTCTGATTCACCGCCTTTGATTCGCCACCTCTGATTCCCCATATCTGATTCCCCACCTCTGTTTCCCCGCCTCTGATTCTCCATATCTCATTCCCCGCCTCTGAATCCCCATCTCTGATTCCCGGACTCTGATTCCCCACCTCTGATTCCCGGCCTCTTATTCCAAGCATCTGATTCCCGGCCTCTGATTCCCGGCCTCTAATTGCCCGCTTCTGATTCTGATTCCCTGCCTCTGATTCCCCATCTCTGATTCCGCACATCTGATTCCCTGCCTCTGATTCCCACCTCTGATTCCCCATATCTGATTCCCCGCCTCTGTTTCCCCGCCTCTGATTCCCCGCCTCTGTTTCCCCATATCTAATTCCCCACCTCTGATGCCCCAACTCTGATTCCCCGCCTCTGATTCCCCAGCTCTGATTCCCCACCTTTGATTCCCCGCATCCGATTCCCCATGTCTGATTCCCTGACTCTGTTTCCCCGCCTATGATTCCCCGCCTCTGTTTCCCCATATCTGATTCCCCGCCTCTGATTCCCCAGCTCTGATTCCCTGCCTCTGATTCCCCGCGTTCTATTCCCTGCCTCTGATTCCCCGCCTGTGATTCCCCATCTCTGATTCACCACCTCTGATTCCCCACCTCTGATTCCCCATATCTAATTCCCCGCCTCTGTTTGCCCGCCTCTGATTCCCCGCCTCTGTTTCCCCATATCTGATTCCCCGCCTCTGAATCCCCAACTCTGATTCCCTGCCTCTGATTCACCAGCTCTGATTCCCCGCCTTTGATTCCCCCCGTCTGATTCCCAGCCTCTGAATCCCCGTGTCTGATTTCCTGCCTCTGATTCCCCGCCTCTGATTCCCCATCTCTGATTCACCGCCTCTGATTCCCCACCTCTGATTCCCCATCTCTGATTCCGCACATCCGATTCCCTGCCTCTGATTCCCCGACTCTGATTCCCCACCTCTGATTCCCCAGCTCTGATTCCCCGCCTCTGATTCCCCGCGTCTGAGTCCCTGCCTCTGATTCCCCGCCTCTGATTCCCCATCTCTGATTCCCCACCTCTGATTCCCCGTGTCTGATTCCCTGCCTCTGAATCCCCGCCTCTGATTCCCCGCCTCTGATTCCCTGCCACTGATTCCCCACCACTGATTCCCCACCTCTGATTCCCCATATCTTATTCCCCGCCTCTGTTTCCCCCGCTCTGATTCCCAGCCTCTGATTCCCCATATATGATTCCCCGCCTCTGATTCCCCATATCTGATTCCCCGCCTCATTTTCCCCATATCTGCTTCGCCGCCTCTGATTCCCCAACTCTGATTCCCCGCCTCTGATTCCCCAGCTCTGATTTCCCGCCTCTGATTTCCGGCATCCGATTCCCTGCCTCTGATTCCCCGCCTCTGATTCCCCATCTCTGATTCCCCGCCTATGATTCCCCGCCTCTGTTTCCCCGCCTCTGATTCCCCACCTCTGTTTCCCATATCTGATTCCCCACCTCTGATTCCCCAACTTTGATTCCCCTCCTCTAATTCGCCAGCTATGATTCCCCGCCTCTGATTCCCTGCGTCTGATTCCCTGCCTCTGATTCCCGTTCTCTGATTCACCACCTCTGAATCTCCACCTCTGATTCCCCATCTCTGATTCCGCACATCCGATTCCCTGCCTCTGATTCCCCGCCTCTGATTCCCTGCCTCTGATTCCCTGCCTCTGATTCGCAACCTCTAATTCCCCACCTCTGATTCCCCATATCTGATTCCCGACCTCTGTTTCCCTGCCTCTGATTCCCGGCCTCTGATTCCCCAGCTCTGATTCCCCGCCTTTTATTCCCGGCCTCTGATTCCCTGCCACTGATTCCCCGCCCCTGATTCCCCACCTCTGATTCCCCATATCTGATTCCCCGCCTCTGTTTCCCCAGCTCTGATTCCCCACCTCTGATTCCCCATATCTGATTCCCCGCCTCTGTTTCCCCAGCTCTGATTCCCTGCCTCTGATTCCCTGCCCTGATTCCCCATCTCTGTTTCACCGCCTTTGATTCGCCACCTCTGATTCCCCATATCTGATTCCCCGCCTCTGTTTCCCCGCCTCTGATTCCCTGCCTCTGATTCCCAACCTCTGATTCCACACCTCTCATTCCCCATATCTGATTCCCCGCCTCTATTTCCCCATATCTGATTCCCCGCATCTGATTCCCCAACTCTGATTCCCCGCCTCTGATTCCCCAGCTCTGATTCCCCGCCTCTGATTCCCGGCGTCCGATTCCCTGCCTCTGATTCCCCGCCTCTGATTCCCCATCTCTGATTCCCCGCCTCTGATTCCCCGTGTCTGATTCCCTGCCTCTGATTCCCCGCCTCTGATTCCCCGCCTCTGATTCCCTGCCACTGATTCCCTGCCCCTGATTCCCCACTTATGATTCCCCATATCTGATTCCCCGCCTCTGTTTCCCCGCCTCTGATTCCCCGCCTCTGATTCCCCATATCTGATTCCCTGCCTCTGATTCCCCAACTCTGATTCCCCGCCTCTGATTCCCCAGCTCTGATTTACAACCTCTGATTCCCCACCTCTGATTCCCCATATCTGATTCCCCGCCTCTGTTTCCCCGCCTCTGATTCCCCGCCTCTGATTCCCCATATCTGATTCCCCGGCTCTGATTGCCCACCTCTGACTCCCCGCCTCTGATTCGCCAGCTCTGATTCCCCGCCTCTGATTCCCCGCATCTGATTCCCTGCCTCTGATTCCCCGCCTCTGATTCCCCATCTCTGATTCACCGCCTTTGATTCGCCACCTCTGATTCCCCATATCTGATTCCCCACCTCTGTTTCCCCGCCTCTGATTCCCCGCCTCTGATTCTCCATATCTCATTCCCCGCCTATGAATCCCCATCTCTGATTCCCGGACTCTGATTCCCACGTCTGATTCCCGGCCTCTTATTCCCAGCATTTGATTCCCGGCCTCTGATTCCCGGCCTCTGATTCCCCGCTTCTGATTCTGATTCCCTGCCTCTGATTCCCCATCTCTGATTCCGCACATCTGATTCCCTGCCTCTGATTCCCCACCTCTGATTCCCCATATCTGATTCCCCGCCTCTGTTTCCCCGCCTCTGATTCCCCACCTCTGTTTCCCCATATCTAATTCCCCACCTCTGATGCCCCAACTCTGATTCCCCGCCTCTGATTCCCCAGCTCTGATTCCCCACCTCTGATTCCCTGCATCCGATTCCCCATGTCTGATTCCCCGCCTTTGTTTCCCCGCCTCTGATTCCCCGCCTCTGTTTCCCCATATCTGATTCCCCGCCTCTGATTCCCCAGCTCTGATTCCCTGCCTCTGATTCCCCGCGTTCCATTCCCTGCCTCTGATTCCCCGCCTGTGATTCCCCATCTCTGATTCACCACCTCTGATTCCCCACCTCTGATTCCCCATATCTAATTCCCCGCCTCTGTTTGCCCGCCTCTGATTCCCCGCCACTGTTTCCCCATATCTGATTCCCCGCCTCTGAATCCCCAACTCTGATTCCCTGCCTCTGATTCACCAGCTCTGATTCCCCGCCTTTGATTCCCCCCGTCTGATTCCCAGCCTCTGAATCCCCGTGTCTGATTTCCTGCCTCTGATTCCCCGCCTCTGATTCCCCATCTCTGATTCACCGCCTCTGATTCCCCACCTCTGATTCCCCATTTCTGATTCCGCACATCCGATTCCCTGCCTCTGATTCCCCGACTCTGATTCCCCACCTCTGATTCCCCAGCTCTTATTCCCCGCCTCTGATTCCCCGCGTCTGATTCCCTGCCTCTGATTCCCCGCCTCTGATTCCCCATCTCTGATTCCCCACCTCTGATTCCCCGTGTCTGATTCCCTGCCTCTGATTCCCCGCCTCTGATTCCCCGCCTCTGATTCCCTGCCACTGATTCCCCGCCCCTGATTCCCCACCTCTGATTCCCCATATCTTATTCCCCGCCTCTGTTTCCCCCCCCTCTGATTCCCAGCCTCTGATTCCCCATATCTGATTCCCTGCCTCTGATTCCCCATATCTGATTCCCCGCCTCTATTTCCCCATATCTGCTTCGCCGCCTCTGATTCCCCAACTCTGATTCCCCGCCTCTGATTCCCCAGCTCTGATTTCCCGCCTCTGATTCCCGGCATCCGATTCCCTGCCTCTGATTCCCCGCCTCTGATTCCCCATCTCTGATTCCCCGCCTCTGATTCCCCGTGTCTGATTCCCTGCCTCTGATTCCCCGCCTCTGATTCCCCGCGTCTGATTCCCTGCCACTGATTCCCTGCCCCTGATTCCCCACCTCTGATTCCCCATATCTGATTCCCCGCCTCTGTTTTCCCGCCTCTGATTCCCTGCCTCTGATTCCCCATATCTGATTCCCCGCCTCTGATTCCCCAACTCTGATTCCCCGCCTCTGATTCCCCAGCTCTGAATCCCTGGCTCTGATTCCCCGCGTCTGATTCCCTGCCTCTTATTCCCCGCCTCTGATTCCCCATCTGTGATTCACAACCTCTGATGCCCCACCTCTGATTCCCCATATCTGATTCCCCGCCTCTGTTTCCCCGCCTCTGATTCCCCGCCTCTGATTCCCCATATCTGATTCCCCGCCTCTGATTGTGCACCTCTGATTCACCGCCTCTGATTCCCCATCTCTGATTCACCACCTCTGATTCCCGGCCTCTGATTCCCATCTCTGATTCCGCACATCCGATTCCCTGCCTATGATTCCCCACCTCTGATTCCCCGCCTCTGATTCCCCACATCGGATTCCCTGCCTCTGTTTCCCCGCCTCTGATTCCCCATATGTGATTCCCCACCTCTGTTTACCCACCTCTGATTCCCCGCTTCTGTTTCCCCATCTCTGATTCACCACCTTTGATTCCCCATCTCTGATTCCGCACATCTGATGCCCTGCCTCTGATTCCCCACCTCTGATTCCCCATATCTGATTCCCCGCCTCTGTTTCCCTGCCTCTGATTCCCCGCCTCTGTTTCCCCATATCTAATTCCCCAGCTCTGATGCCCCAACTCTGATTCCCCGCCTCTGATTCCCCAGCTCTGATTCCCCACCTCTGATTCCCCGCATCCGATTCCCCATGTCTGATTCCCCGCCTCTGTTTCCCCGCCTCTGATTCCCCGCCTCTGTTTCCCCATATCTGATTCCCCGCCTCTGATTCCCCAGCTCTGATACCCTGCCTCTGATTCCCCGCGTTCTATTCCCTGCCTCTGATTCCCCGCCTGTGATTCCCCATCTCTGATTCACCACCTCTGATTCCCCACCTCTGATTCCCCATATCTAATTCCCCGCCTCTGTTTGCCCGCCTCTGATTCCCCGCCTCTGATTCCCCGCCTCCGTTTTCCCGCCTCTGATTCCCTGCCTCTGATTCCCCATATCTGATTCCCCGCCTCTGATTCCCCAACTCTGATTCCCCGCCTCTGATTCCCCAGCTCTGAATCCCCGCCTCTGATTCCCCGCGTCTGATTCCCTGCCTCTGATTCCCCACCTCTGATTCCCCATCTGTGATTCACAACCTCTGATGCCCCACCTCTGATTCCCCATATCTGATTCCCCGCCTCTGTTTCCCCGCCTCTCATTCCCCGCCTCTGATTCCCCATATCTGATTCCCCGCCTCTGATTGCCCACCTCTGATTCCCCGCGTCTTATTCCCTGCCTCTGATTCACCGCCTCTGATTCCCCATCTCTGATTCACCACCTCTGATTCCCGGCCTCTGATTCCCCATCTCTGATTCCGCACATCCGATTCCCTGCCTCTGTTTCCCCGCCTCTGATTCCCCATATGTGATTCCCCACCTCTGTTTCCCCGCCTCTGATTCCCCGCCTCTGTTTCCCCATCTCTGATTCACCGCCTGTGATTCGCCACCTCTGATTCCCCATATCTGATTCCCCACCTCTGTTTCCCCGCCTCTGATTCCCCGCCTCTGATTCTCCATATCTCATTCCCCGCCTCTGAATCCCCATCTCTGATTCCCGGACTCTGATTCCCCACCTCTGATTCCCGGCCTCTTATTCCCAGCATCTGATTCCCGGCCTCTGATTCCCGGCCTCTAATTCCCCGCTTCTGATTCTGATTCCCTGCCTCTGATTCCCCATCTCTGATTCCGCACATCTGATACCCTGCCTCTGATTCCCCACCTCTGATTCCCCATATCTGATTCCCCGCCTCTGTTTCCCCGTTCTGATTCCCCGCCTCTGTTTCCCCATATCTAATTCCCCACTTCTGATGCCCCAACTCTGATTCCCCGCCTCTGATTCCCCAGCTCTGATTCCCCACCTTTGATTCCCCGCATCCGATTCCCCATGTCTGATTCCCCGCCTCTGTTTTCCCGCCTCTGATTCCCCGCCTCTGTTTCCCCATATCTGATTCCCCGCCTCTGATTCCCCAGCTCTGATTCCCTGCCTCTGATTCCCCGCGTTCTATTCCCTGCCTCTGATTCCCCGCCTGTGATTCCCCATCTCTGATTCACCACCTCTGATTCCCCACCTCTGATTCCCCATATCTAATTCACCGCCTCTGTTTGCCCGCCTCTGATTCTCCGCCTCTGTTTCCCCATATCTGATTCCCCGCCTCTGAATCCCCAACTCTGATTCCCTGCCTCTGATTCACCAGCTCTGATTCCCCGCCTTTGATTCCCCCCGTCTGATTCCCAGCCTCTGAATCCCCGTGTCTGATTTCCTGCCTCTGATTCCCCGCCTCTGATTCCCCGCGTCTGATTCCCTGCCACTGATTCCCTGCCCCTGATTCCCCACCTCTGATTCCCCATATCTGATTCCCCGCCTCTGTTTTTCCGCCTCTGATTCCCTGCCTCTGATTCCCCATATCTGATTCCCCGCCTCTGATTCCCCAACTCTGATTCCCCGCCTCTGATTCCCCAGCTCTGAATCCCTGGCTCTGATTCCCCGCGTCTGATTCCCTGCCTCTTATTCCCCGCCTCTGATTCCCCATCTGTGATTCACAACCTCTGATGCCCCACCTCTGATTCCCCATATCTGATTCCCCGCCTCTGTTTCCCCGCCTCTGATTCCCCGCCTCTGATTCCCCATATCTGATTCCCCGCCTCTGATTGTGCACCTCTGATTCACCGCCTCTGATTCCCCATCTCTGATTCACCACCTCTGATTCCCGGCCTCTGATTCCCATCTCTGATTCCGCACAACCGATTCCCTGCCTATGATTCCCCACCTCTGATTCCCCGCCTCTGATTCCCCATATCGGATTCCCTGCCTCTGTTTCCCCGCCTCTGATTCCCCATATGTGATTCCCCACCTCTGTTTACCCGCCTTTGATTCCCCGCCTCTGTTTCCCCATCTCTGATTCACCGCCTTTGATTCCCCATCTCTGATTCCGCACATCTGATTCCCTGCCTCTGATTCCCCACCTCTGATTCCCCATATCTGATTCCACGCCTCTGTTTCCCCGCCTCTAATTCCCCGCCTCTGTTTCCCCATATCTAATTCCCCAGCTCTGATGCCCCAACTCTGATACCCCGCCTCTGATTCCCCAGCTCTGATTCCCCATCTCTGATTCCCCGCATCCGATTCCCCATGTCTGATTCCCCGCCTCTGTTTCCCCGCCTCTGATTCCCCGCCTCTGTTTCCCCATATCTGATTCCCCGCCTCTGATTCCCCAGCTCTGATTCCCTGCCTCTGATTCCCCGCGTTCTATTCCCTGCCTCTGATTCCCCGCCTGTGATTCCCCATCTCTGATTCACCACCTCTGATTCCCCACCTCTGATTCCCCATATCTAATTCCCCGCCTCTGTTTGCCCGCCTCTGATTCCCCGCCTCTGAATCCCCGCGTCTGATTCCCTGCCACTGATTCCCTGCGCCTGATTCCCCACCTCTGATTCCCCATATCTGATTCCCCGCCTCCGTTTTCCCGCCTCTGATTCCCTGCCTCTGATTCCCCATATCTGATTCCCCGCCTCTGATTCCCAAACTCTGATTCCCCGCCTCTGATTCCCCAGCTCTGAATCCCCGCCTCTGATTCCCCGCGTCTGATTCCCCATCTGTGATTCACAACCTCTGATGCCCCACCTCTGATTCCCCATATCTGATTCCCCGCCTCTGTTTCCCCGCCTCTGATTCCCCGCCTCTGATTCCCCATATCTGATTCCCCGCCTCTGATTGCCCACCTCTGATTCCCCGCGTCTGATTCCCTGCCTCTGATTCACCGCCTCTGATTCCCCATCTCTGATTCACCACCTCTGATTCCCGGCCTCTGATTCCCCATCTCTGATTCCGCACATCCGATTCCCTGCCTATGGTTCCCCACCTCTGATTCCCCGCCTCTGATTCCCCATATCTGATTCCCTGCCTCTGTTTCCCCGCCTCTGATTCCCCATATGTGATTCCCCACCTCTGTTTCCCCGCCTCTGATTCCCCGCCTCTGTTTCCCCATCTCTGATTCACCGCATGTGATTCGCCACCTCTGATTCCCCATATCTGATTCCCCACCTCTGTTTCCCCGCCTCTGATTCCCCGCCTCTGATTCTCCATATCTCATTCCCCGCCTCTGAATCCCCATCTCTGATTCCCGGACTCTGATTCCCCACCTCTGATTCCCGGCCTCTTATTCCCAGCATCTGATTCCCGGCCTCTGATTCCCGGCCTCTAATTCCCCGCTTCTGATTCTGATTCCCTGCCTCTGATTCCCCATCTCTGATTCCGCACATCTGATTCCCTGCCTCTGATTCCCCACCTCTGATTCCCCATATCTGATTCCCCGCCTCTGTTTCCCCGTTCTGATTCCCCGCCTCTGTTTCCCCATATCTAATTCCCCACCTCTGATGCCCCAACTCTGATTCCCCGCCTCTGATTCCCCAGCTCTGATTCCCCACCTCTGATTCCCCGCATCCGATTCCCCATGTCTGATTCCCCGCCTCTGTTTCGCCGCCTCTGATTCCCCGCCTCTGTTTCCCCATATCTGATTCCCCAACTCTGATTCCCCGCCTCTGATTCCCCAGCTCTGATTCCCCACCTCTGATTCCCCGCATCCGATTCCCCATGTCTGATTCCCCGCCTCTGTTTTCCCGCCTCTGATTCCCCGCCTCTGTTTCCCCATATCTGATTCCCCGCCCCTGATTCCCCACCTCTGATTCCCCATATCTTATTCCCCGCCTCTGTTTCCCCCCCCTCTGATTCCCAGCCTCTGATTCCCCATATCTGATTCCCTGCCTCTGATTCCCCATATCTGATTCCCCGCCTCTATTTCCCCATATCTGCTTCGCCGCCTCTGATTCCCCAACTCTGATTCCCCGCCTCTGATTCCCCAGCTCTGATTTCCCGCCTCTGATTCCCGGCATCCGATTCCCTGCCTCTGATTCCCCGCCTCTGATTCCCCATCTCTGATTCCCCGCCTCTGATTCCCCGTGTCTGATTCCCTGCCTCTGATTCCCCGCCTCTGATTCCCCGCGTCTGATTCCCTGCCACTGATTCCCTGCCCCTGATTCCCCACCTCTGATTCCCCATATCTGATTCCCCGCCTCTGTTTTCCCGCCTCTGATTCCCTGCCTCTGATTCCCCATATCTGATTCCCCGCCTCTGATTCCCCAACTCTGATTCCCCGCCTCTGATTCCCCAGCTCTGAATCCCTGGCTCTGATTCCCCGCGTCTGATTCCCTGCCTCTTATTCCCCGCCTCTGATTCCCCATCTGTGATTCACAACCTCTGATGCCCCACCTCTGATTCCCCATATCTGATTCCCCGCCTCTGTTTCCCCGCCTCTGATTCCCCGCCTCTGATTCCCCATATCTGATTCCCCGCCTCTGATTGTGCACCTCTGATTCACCGCCTCTGATTCCCCATCTCTGATTCACCACCTCTGATTCCCGGCCTCTGATTCCCATCTCTGATTCCGCACATCCGATTCCCTGCCTATGATTCCCCACCTCTGATTCCCCGCCTCTGATTCCCCACATCGGATTCCCTGCCTCTGTTTCCCCGCCTCTGATTCCCCATATGTGATTCCCCACCTCTGTTTACCCACCTCTGATTCCCCGCTTCTGTTTCCCCATCTCTGATTCACCACCTTTGATTCCCCATCTCTGATTCCGCACATCTGATGCCCTGCCTCTGATTCCCCACCTCTGATTCCCCATATCTGATTCCCCGCCTCTGTTTCCCTGCCTCTGATTCCCCGCCTCTGTTTCCCCATATCTAATTCCCCAGCTCTGATGCCCCAACTCTGATTCCCCGCCTCTGATTCCCCAGCTCTGATTCCCCACCTCTGATTCCCCACATCCGATTCCCCATGTCTGATTCCCCGCCTCTGTTTCCCCGCCTCTGATTCCCCGCCTCTGTTTCCCCATATCTGATTCCCCGCCTCTGATTCCCCAGCTCTGATACCCTGCCTCTGATTCCCCGCGTTCTATTCCCTGCCTCTGATTCCCCGCCTGTGATTCCCCATCTCTGATTCACCACCTCTGATTCCCCACCTCTGATTCCCCATATCTAATTCCCCGCCTCTGTTTGCCCGCCTCTGATTCCCCGCCTCTGATTCCCCGCCTCCGTTTTCCCGCCTCTGATTCCCTGCCTCTGATTCCCCATATCTGATTCCCCGCCTCTGATTCCCCAACTCTGATTCCCCGCCTCTGATTCCCCAGCTCTGAATCCCCGCCTCTGATTCCCCGCGTCTGATTCCCTGCCTCTGATTCCCCACCTCTGATTCCCCATCTGTGATTCACAACCTCTGATGCCCCACCTCTGATTCCCCATATCTGATTCCCCGCCTCTGTTTCCCCGCCTCTCATTCCCCGCCTCTGATTCCCCATATCTGATTCCCCGCCTCTGATTGCCCACCTCTGATTCCCCGCGTCTTATTCCCTGCCTCTGATTCACCGCCTCTGATTCCCCATCTCTGATTCACCACCTCTGATTCCCGGCCTCTGATTCCCCATCTCTGATTCCGCACATCCGATTCCCTGCCTCTGTTTCCCCGCCTCTGATTCCCCATATGTGATTCCCCACCTCTGTTTCCCCGCCTCTGATTCCCCGCCTCTGTTTCCCCATCTCTGATTCACCGCCTGTGATTCGCCACCTCTGATTCCCCATATCTGATTCCCCACCTCTGTTTCCCCGCCTCTGATTCCCCGCCTCTGATTCTCCATATCTCATTCCCCGCCTCTGAATCCCCATCTCTGATTCCCGGACTCTGATTCCCCACCTCTGATTCCCGGCCTCTTATTCCCAGCATCTGATTCCCGGCCTCTGATTCCCGGCCTCTAATTCCCCGCTTCTGATTCTGATTCCCTGCCTCTGATTCCCCATCTCTGATTCCGCACATCTGATACCCTGCCTCTGATTCCCCACCTCTGATTCCCCATATCTGATTCCCCGCCTCTGTTTCCCCGTTCTGATTCCCCGCCTCTGTTTCCCCATATCTAATTCCCCACTTCTGATGCCCCAACTCTGATTCCCCGCCTCTGATTCCCCAGCTCTGATTCCCCACCTTTGATTCCCCGCATCCGATTCCCCATGTCTGATTCCCCGCCTCTGTTTTCCCGCCTCTGATTCCCCGCCTCTGTTTCCCCATATCTGATTCCCCGCCTCTGATTCCCCAGCTCTGATTCCCTGCCTCTGATTCCCCGCGTTCTATTCCCTGCCTCTGATTCCCCGCCTGTGATTCCCCATCTCTGATTCACCACCTCTGATTCCCCACCTCTGATTCCCCATATCTAATTCACCGCCTCTGTTTGCCCGCCTCTGATTCTCCGCCTCTGTTTCCCCATATCTGATTCCCCGCCTCTGAATCCCCAACTCTGATTCCCTGCCTCTGATTCACCAGCTCTGATTCCCCGCCTTTGATTCCCCCCGTCTGATTCCCAGCCTCTGAATCCCCGTGTCTGATTTCCTGCCTCTGATTCCCCGCCTCTGATTCCCCGCGTCTGATTCCCTGCCACTGATTCCCTGCCCCTGATTCCCCACCTCTGATTCCCCATATCTGATTCCCCGCCTCTGTTTTTCCGCCTCTGATTCCCTGCCTCTGATTCCCCATATCTGATTCCCCGCCTCTGATTCCCCAACTCTGATTCCCCGCCTCTGATTCCCCAGCTCTGAATCCCTGGCTCTGATTCCCCGCGTCTGATTCCCTGCCTCTTATTCCCCGCCTCTGATTCCCCATCTGTGATTCACAACCTCTGATGCCCCACCTCTGATTCCCCATATCTGATTCCCCGCCTCTGTTTCCCCGCCTCTGATTCCCCGCCTCTGATTCCCCATATCTGATTCCCCGCCTCTGATTGTGCACCTCTGATTCACCGCCTCTGATTCCCCATCTCTGATTCACCACCTCTGATTCCCGGCCTCTGATTCCCATCTCTGATTCCGCACAACCGATTCCCTGCCTATGATTCCCCACCTCTGATTCCCCGCCTCTGATTCCCCATATCGGATTCCCTGCCTCTGTTTCCCCGCCTCTGATTCCCCATATGTGATTCCCCACCTCTGTTTACCCGCCTTTGATTCCCCGCCTCTGTTTCCCCATCTCTGATTCACCGCCTTTGATTCCCCATCTCTGATTCCGCACATCTGATTCCCTGCCTCTGATTCCCCACCTCTGATTCCCCATATCTGATTCCACGCCTCTGTTTCCCCGCCTCTAATTCCCCGCCTCTGTTTCCCCATATCTAATTCCCCAGCTCTGATGCCCCAACTCTGATACCCCGCCTCTGATTCCCCAGCTCTGATTCCCCATCTCTGATTCCCCGCATCCGATTCCCCATGTCTGATTCCCCGCCTCTGTTTCCCCGCCTCTGATTCCCCGCCTCTGTTTCCCCATATCTGATTCCCCGCCTCTGATTCCCCAGCTCTGATTCCCTGCCTCTGATTCCCCGCGTTCTATTCCCTGCCTCTGATTCCCCGCCTGTGATTCCCCATCTCTGATTCACCACCTCTGATTCCCCACCTCTGATTCCCCATATCTAATTCCCCGCCTCTGTTTGCCCGCCTCTGATTCCCCGCCTCTGAATCCCCGCGTCTGATTCCCTGCCACTGATTCCCTGCGCCTGATTCCCCACCTCTGATTCCCCATATCTGATTCCCCGCCTCCGTTTTCCCGCCTCTGATTCCCTGCCTCTGATTCCCCATATCTGATTCCCCGCCTCTGATTCCCAAACTCTGATTCCCCGCCTCTGATTCCCCAGCTCTGAATCCCCGCCTCTGATTCCCCGCGTCTGATTCCCCATCTGTGATTCACAACCTCTGATGCCCCACCTCTGATTCCCCATATCTGATTCCCCGCCTCTGTTTCCCCGCCTCTGATTCCCCGCCTCTGATTCCCCATATCTGATTCCCCGCCTCTGATTGCCCACCTCTGATTCCCCGCGTCTGATTCCCTGCCTCTGATTCACCGCCTCTGATTCCCCATCTCTGATTCACCACCTCTGATTCCCGGCCTCTGATTCCCCATCTCTGATTCCGCACATCCGATTCCCTGCCTATGGTTCCCCACCTCTGATTCCCCGCCTCTGATTCCCCATATCTGATTCCCTGCCTCTGTTTCCCCGCCTCTGATTCCCCATATGTGATTCCCCACCTCTGTTTCCCCGCCTCTGATTCCCCGCCTCTGTTTCCCCATCTCTGATTCACCGCATGTGATTCGCCACCTCTGATTCCCCATATCTGATTCCCCACCTCTGTTTCCCCGCCTCTGATTCCCCGCCTCTGATTCTCCATATCTCATTCCCCGCCTCTGAATCCCCATCTCTGATTCCCGGACTCTGATTCCCCACCTCTGATTCCCGGCCTCTTATTCCCAGCATCTGATTCCCGGCCTCTGATTCCCGGCCTCTAATTCCCCGCTTCTGATTCTGATTCCCTGCCTCTGATTCCCCATCTCTGATTCCGCACATCTGATTCCCTGCCTCTGATTCCCCACCTCTGATTCCCCATATCTGATTCCCCGCCTCTGTTTCCCCGTTCTGATTCCCCGCCTCTGTTTCCCCATATCTAATTCCCCACCTCTGATGCCCCAACTCTGATTCCCCGCCTCTGATTCCCCAGCTCTGATTCCCCACCTCTGATTCCCCGCATCCGATTCCCCATGTCTGATTCCCCGCCTCTGTTTCGCCGCCTCTGATTCCCCGCCTCTGTTTCCCCATATCTGATTCCCCAACTCTGATTCCCCGCCTCTGATTCCCCAGCTCTGATTCCCCACCTCTGATTCCCCGCATCCGATTCCCCATGTCTGATTCCCCGCCTCTGTTTTCCCGCCTCTGATTCCCCGCCTCTGTTTCCCCATATCTGATTCCCCGCCTCTGATTCCCCAGCTCTGATTCCCTGCCTCTGATTCCCCGCGTTCTATTCCCTGCCTCTGATTCCCCGCCTGTGATTCCCCATCTCTGATTCACCACCTCTGATTCCCCACCTCTGATTCCCCACATCTAATTCACCGCCTCTGTTTGCCCGCCTCTGATTCTCCGCCTCTGTTTCCCCATATCTGATTCCCCGCCTCTGAATCCCCAACTCTGATTCCCTGCCTCTGATTCACCAGCTCTGATTCCCCGCCTTTGATTCCCCCCGTCTGATTCCCAGCCTCTGAATCCCCGTGTCTGATTTCCTGCCTCTGAATCCCCTCCTCTGATTCCCCGCGTCTAATTCCCTGCCACTGATTCCCTGCCCCTGCTTCCCCACCTCTGATTCCCCGCCTCTGTTTTCCCGCCTCTGATTCCCTGCCTCTGATTCCCCATATCTGATTCCCCGCCTCTGATTCCCCAACTCTGATTCCCCGCCTCTGATTCCCCAGCTCTGAATCCCTGGCTCTGATTCCCCGCGTCTGATTCCCTGCCTCTTATTCCCCGCCTCTGATTCCCCATCTGTGATTCACAACCTCTGATGCCCCACCTCTGATTCCCCATATCTGATTCCCCGCCTCTGTTTCCCCGCCTCTGATTCCCCGCCTCTGATTCCCCATATCTGATTCCCCGCCTCTGATTGTGCACCTCTGATTCACCGCCTCTGATTCCCCATCTCTGATTCACCACCTCTGATTCCCGGCCTCTGATTCCCATCTCTGATTCCGCACATCCGATTCCCTGCCTATGATTCCCCACCTCTGATTCCCCGCCTCTGATTCCCCATATCGGATTCCCTGCCTCTGTTTCCCCGCCTCTGATTCCCCATATGTGATTCCCCACCTCTGTTTACCCGCCTCTGATTCCCCGCCTCTGTTTCCCCATCTCTGATTCACCGCCTTTGATTCCCCATCTCTGATTCCGCACATCTGATTCCCTGCCTCTGATTCCCCACCTCTGATTCCTCATATCTGATTCCCCGCCTCTGTTTCCCCGCCTCTGATTCCCCGCCTCTGTTTCCCCATATCTAATTCCCCAGCTCTGATGCCCCAACTCTGATTCCCCACCTCTGATTCCCCAGCTCTGATTCCCCATCTCTGATTCCCCGCATCCGATTCCCCATGTCTGATTCCCCGCCTCTGTTTCCCCGCCTCTGATTCCCCGCCTCTGTTTCCCCATATCTGATTCTCCGCCTCTGATTCCCCAGCTCTGATTCCCTGCCTCTGATTCCCCGCATTCTATTCCCTGCCTCTGATTCCCCGCCTGTGATTCCCCATCTCTGATTCACCACCTCTGATTCCCCACCTCTGATTCCCCATATCTAATTCCCCGCCTCTGTTTGCCCGCCTCTGATTCCCCGCCTCTGAATCCCCGCGTCTGATTCCCTGCCACTGATTCCCTGCGCCTGATTCCCCACCTCTGATTCCCCATATCTGATTCCCCGCCTCCGTTTTCCCGCCTCTGATTCCCTGCCTCTGATTCCCCATATCTGATTCCCCGCCTCTGATTCCCAAACTCTGATTCCCCGCCTCTGTTTCCCCAGCTCTGAATCCCCGCCTCTGATTCCCCGCGTCTGATTCCCTGCCTCTGATTCCCCGCCTCTGATTCCCCATCTGTGATTCACAACCTCTGATGCCCCACCTCTGATTCCCCATATCTGATTCCCCGCCTCTGTTTCCCCGCCTCTGATTCCCCGCCTCTGATTCCCCATATCTGATTCCCCGCCTCTGATTGCCCACCTCTGATTCCCCGCGTCTGATTCCCTGCCTCTGATTCACCGCCTCTGATTCCCCATCTCTGATTCACCACCTCTGATTCCCGGCCTCTGATTCCCCATCTCTGATTCCGCACATCCGATTCCCTGCCTATGGTTCCCCACCTCTGATTCGCCGCCTCTGATTCCCCATATCTGATTCCCTGCCTCTGTTTCCCCGCCTCTGATTCCCCATATGTGATTCCCCACCTCTGTTTCCCCGCCTCTGAATCCCCATCTCTGATTCCCGGACTCTGATTCCCCACCTCTGATTCCCGGCCTCTTATTCCCAGCATCTGATTCCCGGCCTCTGATTCCCGGCCTCTAATTCCCCGCTTCTGATTCTGATTCCCTGCCTCTGATTCCCCATCTCTGATTCCGCACATCTGATTCCCTGCCTCTGATTCCCCACCTCTGATTCCACATATCTGATTCCCCGCCTCTGTTTCGCCGTTCTGATTCCCCGCCTCTGTTTCCCCATATCTAATTCCCCACCTCTGATGCCCCAACTCTGATTCCCCGCCTCTGATTCCCCAGCTCTGATTCCCCACCTCTGAATCCCCGCATCCGATTCCCCATGTCTGATTCCCCGCCTCTGTTTCCCCGCCTCTGATTCCCCGCCTCTGTTTCCCCATATCTGATTCCCCGCCTCTGATTCCCCAGCTCTGATTCCCTGCCTCTGATTCCCCGCGTTCTATTCCCTGCCTCTGATTCCCCGCCTGTGATTCCCCATCTCTGATTCACCACCTCTGATTCCCCACATCTGATTCCCCATATCTAATTCCCCGCCTCTGTTTGCCCGCCTCTGATTCCCCGCCTCTGTTTCCCCATATCTGATTCCCCGCCTCTGAATCCCCAACTCTGATTCCCTGCCTCTGATTCACCAGCTCTGATTCCCCGCCTTTGATTCCCCCCGTCTGATTCCCAGCCTCTGAATCCCCGTGTCTGATTTCCTGCCTCTGATTCCCCTCCTCTGATTCCCCATCTCTGATTCACCGCCTCTGATTCCCCACCTCTGATTCCCCATCTCTGATTCCGCACATCCGATTCCCTGCCTCTGATTCCCCGACTCTTATTCCCCACCTCTGATTCCCCAGCTCTGATTCCCCGACTCTGATTCCCCACGTCTGATTCCCTGCCTCTGATTCCCCGCCTCTGATTCCCCATCTCTGATTCCCCACCTCTGATTCCCCGTGTCTGATTCCCTGCCTCTGAATCCCCGCCTCTGATTCCCCGCCTCTGATTCCCTGCCACTGATTACCCGCCCCTGATTCCCCACCTCTGATTCCCCATATCTTATTCCCCGCCTCTGTTTCCCCCCTCTGATTCCCAGCCTCTGATTCCCCATATCTGATTCCCCGCCTCTGATTCCCCATATCTGATTCCCCGCCTCTATTTCCCCATATCTGCTTCGCCGCATCTGATTCCCCAACTCTGATTCCCCGCCTCTGATTCCCCAGCTCTGATTTCACGCCTCTGATTTCCGGCATCCGATTCCCTGCCTCTGATTCCCCGCCTCTGATTCCCCATCTCTGATTCCCCGCCTCTGATTCCCCGTGTCTGATTCCCTGCCTCTGATTCCCCGCCTCTGATTCCCCGCGTCTGATTCCCTGCCACTGATTCCCTGCCCCTGATTCCCCACCTCTGATTCCCCGCCTCTGATTCCCCGCCTCTGTTTCCCCGCCTCTGATTCCCCGCCTCTGATTCCCCTTATCTGATTCACCACCTCTGAATCCCCACCTCTGATTCCCCATCTCTGATTCCGCACGTCCGATTCCCTGCCTCTGATTCCCCGCCTCTGATTCCCCGCCTCTGATTCGCAACCTCTAATTCCCCACCTCTGATTCCCCATATCTGATTCCCCGCCTCTGTTTCCCTGCCTCTGAATCCCGGCCTCTGTTTCCCAATATCTGATTCCCCTCCTCTGATTCCCCAACTCTGATTCCCCACCTCTGATTCCCCAGCTCTGATTCCCAGCCTCTGATTCCCCATATCTGATTCCCCGCCTCTGATTCCCCATATCTGATTCCCCGCCTCTATTTCCCCATATCTGCTTCGCCGCATCTGATTCCCCAACTCTGATTCCCCGCCTCTGATTCCCCAGCTCTGATTTCACGCCTCTGATTTCCGGCATCCGATTCCCTGCCTCTGATTCCCCGCCTCTGATTCCCCATCTCTGATTCCCCGCCTCTGATTCCCCGTGTCTGATTCCCTGCCTCTGATTCCCCGCCCCTGATTCCCGGCGTCTGATTCCCTGCCACTGATTCCCTGCCCCTGATTCCCCACCTCTGATTCCCCGCCTCTGATTCCCCGCCTCTGTTTCCCCGCCTCTGATTCCCCGCCTCTGATTCCCCTTCTCTGATTCACCACCTCTGAATCCCCACCTCTGATTCCCCATCTCTGATTCCGCACGTCCGATTCCCTGCCTCTGATTCCCCGCCTCTGATTCCCCGCCTCTGATTCGCAACCTCTAATTCCCCACCTCTGATTCCCCATATCTGATTCCCCGCCTCTGTTTCCCTGCCTCTGAATCCCGGCCTCTGTTTCCCAATATCTGATTCCCCTCCTCTGATTCCCCAACTCTGATTCCCCACCTCTGATTCCCCAGCTCTGATTCCCTGCCACTGATTCCCCGCCCATGATTCCCCACCTCTGATTCCCCATATCTGATTCCCCGCCTCTGTTTCCCCAGCTCTGATTCCCTGCCTCTGATTCCCTGCCCTGATTCCCCATCTCTGTTTCACCGCCTTTGTTTCTCCACCTCTGATTCCCCATATCTGATTCCCCGCCTCTGTTTCCCCGCCTCTGATTCCCTGCCTCTGATTCCCAACCTCTGATTCCACACCTCTGATTCCCAATATCTGATTCCCCGCCTCTATTTCCCCATATCTGATTCCCCGCCTCTGATTCCCCAACTCTGATTCCCCGCCTCTGATTCCCCAGCTCCGATTCCCCGCCTCTGATTCCCGGCGTCCGATTCCCTGCCTCTGATTCCCAGCCTCTGATTCCCCATCTCTGATTCCCCGCCTCTGATTCCCCGTGTCTGATTCCCTGCCTCTGATTCCCCGCCTCTGATTCCCCACCTCTGATTCCCTGCCACTGATTCCCTGCCCCTGATTCCCCACCTCTGATTCCCCGCCTCTGTTTCCCCGCCTCTGATTCCCCGCCTCTGATTCCCCATATCTGATTCCCTGCCTCTGATTCCCCAACTCTGATTCCCCGCTTCTGATTCCCCAGCTCTGAATCCCCGCCTCTGATTCCCCGCGTCTGATTCCCTGCCTCTCATTCCCCGCCTTGATTCCCCATCTCTGATTCACAACCTCTGATTCCCCACCTCTGATTCCCCATATCTGAATCCCCGCCTCTGTTTCCCCGCCTCTGATTCCCCGCCTCTGATTCCCCATATCTGATTCCCCGGCTCTGATTGCCCACCTCTGATTCCCCGCCTCTGATTCGCCAGCTCTGATTCCCCGCCTCTGAATCCCCGCATCTGATTCCCTGCCTCTGATTCCCCACCTCTGATTCCCCATCTCTGATTCACCGCCTTTGATTCGCCACCTCTGATTCCCCATATCTGATTCCCCACCTCTGTTTCCCCGCCTCTGATTCCCCGCCTCTGATTCTCTATATCTCATTCCCCGCCTCTGAATCCCCATCTCTGATTCCCGGACTCTGATTCCCCACCTCTGATTCCGGGCCTCTTATTCCCAGCATCTGATTCCCGGCCTCTGATTCCCGGCCTCTGATTCCCCGCTTCTGATTCTGATACCCTGCCTCTGATTCCCCATCTCTGATTCCGCACATCTGATTCCCTGCCTCTGATTCCCCACCTCTGATTCCCCATATCTGATTCCACGCCTCTGTTTCCCCGCCTCTCATTTCCCGCCTCTGTTTCCCCATATCTAATTCCCCACCTCTGTTTCCCCATATCTGATTCCCCGCCTCTGATTCCCCAGCTCTGATTCCCTGCCTCTGATTCCCCGCGTTCTATTCCCTGCCTCTGATTCCCCGCCTGTGATTCCCCATCTCTGATTCACCACCTCTGATTCCCCACCTCTGATTCCCCATATCTAATTCCCCGCCTCTGTTTGCCCGCCTCTGATTCCCCGCCTCTGTTTCCCCATATCTGATTCCCCGCCTCTGAATCCCCAACTCTGATTCCCTGCCTCTGATTCACCAGCTCTGATTCCCCGCCTTTGATTCCCCCCGTCTGATTCCCAGCCTCTGAATCCCCGTGTCTGATTTCCTGCCTCTGATTCCCCGCCTCTGATTCCCCATCTCTGATTCACCGCCTCTGATTCCCCACCTCTGATTCCCCATTTCTAATTCCGCACATCCAATTCCCTGCCTCTGATTCCCTGACTCTGATTCCCCACCTCTGATTCCCCAGCTCTGATTCCCCGCCTCTGATTCCCCGCGTCTGATACCCTGCCTCTGATTCCCCGCCTCTGATTCCCCAGCTCTGATTCCCCGCCTCTGATTCCCCGCGTCTGATTCCCTGCCTCTGATTCCCCGCCTCTGATTCCCCATCTCTGATTCCCCACCTCTGATTCCCCGTGTCTGATTCCCTGCCTCTGATTCCCCGCCTCTGATTCCCCGCCTCTGATTCCCAGCCTCTGATTCCCCATATCTGATTCCCTGCCTCTGATTCCCCATATCTGATTCCCCGCCTCTATTTCCCCATATCTGCTTCGCCGCCTCTGATTCCCCAACTCTGATTCCCCGCCTCTGATTCCCCAGCTCTGATTTCCAGCCTCTGATTCCCGGCATCCGATTCCCTGCCTCTGATTCCCCGCCTCTGATTCCCCATCTCTGATTCCCCGCCTCTGATTCCCCGTATCTGATTCCCTGCCTCTGATTCCCCGCCTCTGATTCCCCGCGTCTGATTCCCTGCCACTGATTCCCCACCTCTGATTCCCCATATCTGATTCCCCGCCTCTGTTTTCCCGCCTCTGATTCCCTGCCTCTGATTCCCCATATCTGATTCCCCGCCTCTGATTCCCCAACTCTGATTCCCCACCTCTGATTCCCCAGCTCTGAATCCCTGCCTCTGATTCCCCGCGTCTGATTCCCTGCCTCTGATTCCCCGCCTCTGATTCCCCATCTGTGATTCACAACCTCTGATGCCCCACCTCTGATTCCCCATATCTGATTCCCCGCCTCTGTTTCCCCGCCTCTGATTCCCCGCCTCTGATTCCCCATATCTGATTCCCCGCCTCTGATTGCCCACCTCGTATTCCCCGCGTCTGAATCCCTGCCTCTGATTCACCGCCTCTGATTTCCCATCTCTGATTCACCACCTCTGATTCCCGGCCTCTGATTCCCCATCTTTGATTCCGCACATCCGATTCCCTGCCTATGATTCCCCACCTCTGATTCCCCGCCTCTGATTCCCCATATCTGATTCCCTGCCTCTGTTTCCCCGCCTCTGATTCCCCATATGTGATTCCCCACCTCTGTTTCCACGCCTCTGATTCCCCGCCTCTGTTTCCCCATCTCTGATTCACCGCCTTTGATTCGCCACCTCTGATTCCCCATATGTGATTCCCCACCTCTGTTTCCCCGCCTCTGATTCCCCGCCTCTGATTCTCCATATCTCATTCCCCGCCTCTGAATCCCCATCTCTGATTCCCGGACTCTGATTCCCCACATCTGATTCCCAGCCTCTTATTCCCAGCATCTGATTCCCGGCCTCTGATTCCCGGCCTCTAATTCCCCGCTTCTGATTCTGATTCCCTGCCTCTGATTCCCCATCTCTGATTCCGCACATCTGATTCCCTGCCTCTGATTCCCCACCTCTGATTCCCCATATCTGATTCCCCGCCTCTGTTTCCCCGCCTCTGATTCCCCGCCTCTGCTTCCCCATATCTAATTCCCCACCTCTGATGCCCCAACTCTGATTCCCCGCCTCTGATTCCCCAGCTCTGATTCCCCACCTCTGATTCCCCGCATCCGATTCCCCATGTCTGATTCACCGCCTCTGTTTCCCCGCCTCTGATTCCCCGCCTCTGTTTCCCCATATCTGATTCCCCGCCTCTGATTCCCCAGCTCTGAATCCCTGCCTCTGATTCCCCGCGTTCTATTCCCTGCCTCTGATTCCCCGCCTGTGATTCCCCATCTCTGATTCACCACCTCTGATTCCCCACCTCTGATTCCCCATATCTAATTCCCCGCCTCTGTTTGCCCGCCTCTCATTCCCCGCCTCTGAATCCCCGCGTCTGATTCCCTGCCACTGATTCCCTGCGCCTGATTCCCCAACTCTGATTCCCCATATCTGATTCCCCGCCTCCGTTTTCCCGCCTCTGATTCCCTGCCTCTGATTCCCCATATCTGATTCCCCGCCTCTGATTCCCCAACTCTGATTCCCTGCCTCTGATTCCCCAGCTCTGAATCCCCGCCTCTGATTCCCCGCGTCTGATTCCCTGCCACTGATTCCCCGCCTCTGATTCCCCATCTGTGATTCACAACCTCTGATGCCCCACCTCTGATTCCCCATATCTGACTCCCCGCCTCTGTTTCCCCGCCTCTGATTCCCCGCCTCTGATTCCCCATATCTGATTCCCCGCCTCTGATTGCCCACCTCTGATTCCCCGCGTCTGATTCCCTGCCTCTGATTCACCGCCTCTGATTCCCCATCTCTGATTCACCACCTCTGATTCCCGGCCTCTGATTCCCCATCTCTGATTCCGCACATCCGATTCCCTGCCTATGGTTCCCCACCTCTGATTCCCCGCCTCTGATTCCCCATATCTGATTCCCTGCCTCTGTTTCCCCGCCTCTGATTCCCCATATGCGATTCCCCACCTCTGTTTCCCCGCCTCTGATTCCCCGCCTCTGTTTCCCCATCTCTGATTCACCGCCTGTGATTCGCCACCTCTGATTCCCCATATCTGATTCCCCACCTCTGTTTCCCCGCCTCTGATTCCCCGCCTCTGATTCTCCATATCTCATTCCCCGCCTCTGAATCCCCATCTCTGATTCCCGGACTCTGATTCCCCACCTCTGATTCCCGGCCTCTTATTCCCAGCATCTGATTCCCGGCCTCTGATTCCCAGCATCTAATTCCCCGCTTCTGATTCTGATTCCCTGCCTCTGATTCCCCATCTCTGATTCCGCACATCTGATTCCCTGCCTCTGATTCCCCACCTCTGATTCCCCATATCTGATTCCCCGCCTCTGTTTCCCCGTTCTGATTCCCCGCCTCTGTTTCCCCGCCTCTGATTCCCCGCCTCTGTTTCCCCATATCTGATTCCCCGCCTCTGATTCCCCAGCTCTGATTCCCTGCCTCTGATTCCCCACGTTCTATTCCCTGCCTCTGATTCCCCGCCTGTGATTCCCCATCTCTGATTCACCACCTCTGATTCCCCACCTCTGATTCCCCATATCTAATTCCCCGCCTCTGTTTGCCCGCCTCTGATTCCCCGCCTCTGAATCCCCGCGTCTGATTCCCTGCCACTGATTCCCTGCGCCTGATTCCTCACCTCTGATTCCCCATATCTGATTCCCCGCCTCCGTTTTCCCGCCTCTGATTCCCTGCCTCTGATTCCCCATATCTGATTCCCCGCCTCTGATTCCCCAACTCTGATTCCCCGCCTCTGATTCCCCAGCTCTGAATCCCCGCCTCTGATTCCCCGTGTCTGATTCCCTGCCACTGATTCCCCGCCTCTGATTCCCCATCTGTGATTCACAACCTCTGATGCCCCGCCTCTGATTCCCCGCCTCTGATTCCCCATATCTGATTCCGCGCCTCTGATTGCCCACCTCTGATTCCCCGCGTCTGATTCCCTGCCTCTGATTCACCGCCTCTGATTCCCCATCTCTGATTCACCACCTCTGATTCCCGGCCTCTGATTCCCCATCTCTGATTCCACACATCCGATTCCCTGCCTATGGTTCCCCACCTCTGATTCCCCGCCTCTGATTCCCCATATCTGATTCCCTGCCTCTGTTTCCCCGCCTCTGATTCCCCATATGTGATTCCCCACCTCTGTTTCCCCGCCTCTGATTCCCCGCCTCTGTTTCCCCATCTCTGATTCACCGCCTGTGATTCGCTACCTCTGATTCCCCATATCTGATTCCCCACCTCTGTTTCCCCGCCTCTGATTCCCCGCCTCTGATTCTCCATATCTCATTCCCCGCCTCTGAATCCCCATCTCTGATTCCCGGACTCTGATTCCCCACCTCTGATTCCCGGCCTCTTATTCCCAGCATCTGATTCCCGGCCTCTGATTCCCAGCCTCTAATTCCCCGCTTCTGATTCTGATTCCCTGCCTCTGATTCCCCATCTCTGATTCCGCACATCTGATTCCCTGCCTCTGATTCCCCATCTCTGATTCCCCATATCTGATTCCCCGCCTCTGTTTCCCCGTTCTGATTCCTCGCCTCTGTTTCCCCATATCTAATTCCCCACCTCTGATGCCCCAACTCTGATTCCCCGCCTCTGATTCCCCAGCTCTGATTCCCCACCTCTGATTCCCCGCATCCGATTCCCCATGTCTGATTCCCCGCCTCTGTTTCCCCGCCTCTGATTCCCCGCCTCTGTTTCCCCATATCTGATTCCACGCCTCTGATTCCCCAGCTCTGATTCCCTGCCTCTGATTCCCCGCGTTCTATTCCCTGCCTCTGATTCCCCGCCTGTGATTCCCCATCTCTGATTCACCACCTCTGATTCCCCACCTCTGATTCCCCATATCTAATTCCCCGCCTTTGTTTGCCTGCATCTGATTCACCGCCTCTGTTTCCCCATATCTGATTCCCCGCCTCTGAATCCCCAACTCTGATTCCCTGCCTCTGATTCACCAGCTCTGATTCCCCGCCTTTGATTCACCCTGTCTGATTCCCAGCCTCTGAATCCCCGTGTCTGATTTCCTGCCTCTGATTCCCCGCCTCTGATTCCCCATCTCTGATTCACCGCCTCTGATTCCACACCTCTGATTCCCCATCTCTGATTCCGTACATCCGATTCCCTGCCTCTGATTCCCCGACTCTGATTCCCCACCTCTGATTCCCCAGCTCTGATTCCCCGCCTCTGATTCCCCGCGTCTGATTCCCTGCCTCTGAATCCCCGCCTCTGATTCCCCATCTCTGATTCCCCACCTCTGATTCCCCGTGTCTGATTCCCTGCCTCTGAATCCCCGCCTCTGATTCCCCGCCTCTGATTCCCTGCCACTGATTACCCGCCCCTGATTCCCCACCTCTGATTCCCCATATCTTATTCCCCGCCTCTGTTTCCCCCCTCTGATTCCCAGCCTCTGATTCCCCATATCTGATTCCCCGCCTCTGATTCCCCATATCTGATTCCCCGCCTCTATTTTCCCATATCTGCTTCGCCGCCTCTGATTCCCCAACTCTGATTCCCCGCCTCTGATTCCCCAGCTCTGAATTCACGCCTCTGATTTCCGGCATCCGATTCCCTGCCTCTGATTCCCCGCCTCTGATTCCCCATCTCTGATTCCCCGCCTCTGATTCCCCGTGTCTGATTCCCTGCCACTGATTCCCCACCTCTGATTCCCCATCTGTGATTCACAACCTCTGATGCCCCACCTCTGATTCCCCATATCTGACTCCCCGCCTCTGTTTCCCCGCCTCTGATTCCCCGCCTCTGATTCCCCATATCTGATTCCCCGCCTCTGATTGCCCACCTCTGATTCCCCGCGTCTGATTCCCTGCCTCTGATTCACCGCCTCTGATTCCCCATCTCTGATTCACCACCTCTGATTCCCGGCCTCTGAATCCCCATCTCTGATTCCGCACATCCGATTCCCTGCCTATGGTTCCCCACCTCTGATTCCCCGCCTCTGATTCCCCATATCTGATTCCCTGCCTCTGTTTCCCCGCCTCTGATTCCCCATATGTGATTCCCCACCTCTGTTTCCCCGCCTCTGATTCGCCGCCTCTGTTTCCCCATCTCTGATTCACCGCCTGTGATTCGCTACCTCTGATTCCCCATATCTGATTCCCCACCTCTGTTTCCCCGCCTCTGATTCCCCGCCTCTGATTCTCCATATCTCATTCCCCGCCTCTGAATCCCCATCTCTGATTCCCGGCCTCTTATTCCCAGCATCTGATTCCCGGCCTCTGATTCCCAGCCTCTAATTCCCCGCTTCTGATTCTGATTCCCTGCCTCTGATTCCCCATCTCTGATTCCGCACATCTGATTCCCTGCCTCGGATTCCCCACCTCTGATTCCCCATATCTGATTCCCCGCCTCTGTTTCCCCATTCTGATTCCTCGCATCTGTTTCCCCATATCTAATTCCCCACCTCTGATGCCCCAACTCTGATTCCCCGCCTCTGATTCCCCAGCTCTGATTCCCCACCTCTGATTCCCCGCATCCGATTCCCCATATCTGATTCCCCGCCTCTGATTGCCCACCTCGTATTCCCCGCGTCTGAATCCCTGCCTCTGAATCCCCGCCTCTGATTCCCCGCCTCTGATTCCCTGCCACTGATTACCCGCCCCTGATTCCCCACCTCTGATTCCCCATATCTTATTCCCCGCCTCTGTTTCCCCCCTCTGATTCCCAGCCTCTGATTCCCCATATCTGATTCCCCGCCTCTGATTCCCCATATCTGATTCCCCGCCTCTATTTTCCCATATCTGCTTCGCCGCCTCTGATTCCCCAACTCTGATTCCCCGCCTCTGATTCCCCAGCTCTGAATTCACGCCTCTGATTTCCGGCATCCGATTCCCTGCCTCTGATTCCCCGCCTCTGATTCCCCATCTCTGATTCCCCGCCTCTGATTCCCCGTGTCTGATTCCCTGCCACTGATTCCCCGCCTCTGATTCCCCATCTGTGATTCACAACCTCTGATGCCCCACCTCTGATTCCCCATATCTGACTCCCCGCCTCTGTTTCCCCGCCTCTGATTCCCCGCCTCTGATTCCCCATATCTGATTCCCCGCCTCTGATTGCCCACCTCTGATTCCCCGCGTCTGATTCCCTGCCTCTGATTCACCGCCTCTGATTCCCCATCTCTGATTCACCACCTCTGATTCCCGGCCTCTGAATCCCCATCTCTGATTCCGCACATCCGATTCCCTGCCTATGGTTCCCCACCTCTGATTCCCCGCCTCTGATTCCCCATATCTGATTCCCTGCCTCTGTTTCCCCGCCTCTGATTCCCCATATGTGATTCCCCACCTCTGTTTCCCCGCCTCTGATTCCCCGCCTCTGTTTCCCCATCTCTGATTCACCGCCTGTGATTCGCTACCTCTGATTCCCCATATCTGATTCCCCACCTCTGTTTCCCCGCCTCTGATTCCCCGCCTCTGATTCTCCATATCTCATTCCCCGCCTCTGAATCCCCATCTCTGATTCCCGGCCTCTTATTCCCAGCATCTGATTCCCGGCCTCTGATTCCCTGCCTCTAATTCCCCGCTTCTGATTCTGATTCCCTGCCTCTGATTCCCCATCTCTGATTCCGCACATCTGATTCCCTGCCTCTGATTCCCCACCTCTGATTCCCCATATCTGATTCCCCGCCTCTGTTTCTCCATTCTGATTCCTCGCATCTGTTTCCCCATATCTAATTCCCCACCTCTGATGCCCCAACTCTGATTCCCCGCCTCTGATTCCCCAGCTCTGATTCCCCACCTCTGATTCCCCGCATCCGATTCCCCATGTCTGATTCCCCGCCTCTGTTTCCCCGCCTCTGATTCCCCGCCTCTGTTTCCCCATTTCTGATTCCCCGCCTCTGATTCCCCAGCTCTGATTCCCTGCCTCTGATTCCCCGCGTTCTATTCCCTGCCTCTGATTCCCCGCCTGTGATTCCCCATCTCTGATTCACCACCTCTGATTCCCCACCTCTGATTCCCCATATCTAATTCCCCGCCTTTGTTTGCCCGCATCTGATTCCCCGCCTCTGTTTCCCCATATCTGATTCCCCGCCTCTGAATCCCCAACTCTGATTCCCTGCCTCTGATTCACCAGCTCTGATTCCCCGCCTTTGATTCCCCCTGTCTGATTCCCAGCCTCTGAATCCCCGTGTCTGATTTCCTGCCTCTGATTCCCCGCCTCTGGTTCCCCAACTCTGATTCCCCGCCTCTGATTCCCCAGCTCTGATTTCCAGCCTCTGATTCCCGGCATCCGATTCCCTGCCTCTGATTCCCCGCCTCTGATTCCCCATCTCTGATTCCCCGCCTCTGATTCCCCGTATCTGATTCCCTGCCTCTGATTCCCCGCCTCTGATTCCCCGCGTCTGATTCCCTGCCACTGATTCCCCACCTCTGATTCCCCATATCTGATTCCCCGCCTCTGTTTTCCCGCCTCTGATTCCCTGCCTCTGATTCCCCATATCTGATTCCCCGCCTCTGATTCCCCAACTCTGATTCCCCACCTCTGATTCCCCAGCTCTGAATCCCTGCCTCTGATTCCCCGCGTCTGATTCCCTGCCTCTGATTCCCCGCCTCTGATTCCCCATCTGTGATTCACAACCTCTGATGCCCCACCTCTGATTCCCCATATCTGATTCCCCGCCTCTGTTTCCCCGCCTCTGATTCCCCGCCTCTGATTCCCCATCTCTGATTCACCACCTCTGATTCCCGGCCTCTGATTCCCCATCTTTGATTCCGCACATCCGATTCCCTGCCTATGATTCCCCACCTCTGATTCCCCGCCTCTGATTCCCCATATCTGATTCCCTGCCTCTGTTTCCCCGCCTCTGATTCCCCATATGTGATTCCCCACCTCTGTTTCCACGCCTCTGATTCCCCGCCTCTGTTTCCCCATCTCTGATTCACCACCTTTGATTCGCCACCTCTGATTCCCCATATGTGATTCCCCACCTCTGTTTCCCCGCCTCTGATTCCCCGCCTCTGATTCTCCATATCTCATTCCCCGCCTCTGAATCCCCATCTCTGATTCCCGGACTCTGATTCCCCACATCTGATTCCCAGCCTCTTATTCCCAGCATCTGATTCCCGGCCTCTGATTCCCGGCCTCTAATTCCCCGCTTCTGATTCTGATTCCCTGCCTCTGATTCCCCATCTCTGATTCCGCACATCTGATTCCCTGCCTCTGATTCCCCACCTCTGATTCCCCATATCTGATTCCCCGCCTCTGTTTCCCCGCCTCTGATTCCCCGCCTCTGCTTCCCCATATCTAATTCCCCACCTCTGATGCCCCAACTCTGATTCCCCGCCTCTGATTCCCCAGCTCTGATTCCCCACCCTTGATTCCCCGCATCCGATTCCCCATGTCTGATTCCCCGCCTCTGTTTCCCCGCCTCTGATTCCCCGCCTCTGTTTCCCCATATCTGATTCCCCGCCTCTGATTCCCCAGCTCTGATTCCCTGCCTCTGATTCCCCGCGTTCTATTCCCTGCCTCTGATTCCCCGCCTGTGATTCCCCATCTCTGATTCACCACCTCTGATTCCCCACCTCTGATTCCCCATATCTAATTCCCCGCCTCTGTTTGCCCGCCTCTCATTCCCTGCCTCTGAATCCCCGCGTCTGATTCCCTGCCACTGATTCCCTGCGCCTGATTCCCCAACTCTGATTCCCCATATCTGATTCCCCGCCTCCGTTTTCCCGCCTCTGATTCCCTGCCTCTGATTCCCCATATCTGATTCCCCGCCTCTGATTCCCCAACTCTGATTCCCCGCCTCTGATTCCCCAGCTCTGAATCCCCGCCTCTGATTCCCCGCGTCTGATTCCCTGCCACTGATTCCCCGCCTCTGATTCCCAATCTGTGATTCACAACCTCTGATGCCCCACCTCTGATTCCCCATATCTGACTCCCCGCCTCTGTTTCCCCGCCTCTGATTCCCCGCCTCTGATTCCCCATATCTGATTCCCCGCCTCTGATTGCCCACCTCTGATTCCCCGCGTCTGATTCCCTGCCTCTGATTCACCGCCTCTGATTCCCCATCTCTGATTCACCACCTCTGATTCCCGGCCTCTGATTCCCCATCTCTGATTCCGCACATCCGATTCCCTGCCTATGGTTCCCCACCTCTGATTCCCCGCCTCTGATTCCCCATATCTGATTCCCTGCCTCTGTTTCCCCGCCTCTGATTCCCCATATGTGATTCCCCACCTCTGTTTCCCCGCCTCTGATTCCCCGCCTCTGTTTCCCCATCTCTGATTCACCGCCTGTGATTCGCCACCTCTGATTCCCCATATCTGATTCCCCACCTCTGTTTCCCCGCCTCTGATTCCCCGCCTCTGATTCTCCATATCTCATTCCCCGCCTCTGAATCCCCATCTCTGATTCCCGGACTCTGATTCCCCACCTCTGATTCCCGGCCTCTTATTCCCAGCATCTGATTCCCGGCCTCTGATTCCCAGCCTCTAATTCCCCGCTTCTGATTCTGATTCCCTGCCTCTGATTCCCCATCTCTGATTCCGCACATCTGATTCCCTGCCTCTGATTCCCCACCTCTGATTCCCCATATCTGATTCCCCGCCTCTGTTTCCCCGTTCTGATTCCCCGCCTCTGTTTCCCCGCCTCTGATTCCCCGCCTCTGTTTCCCCATATCTGATTCCCCGCCTCTGATTCCCCAGCTCTGATTCCCTGCCTCTGATTCCCCGCGTTCTATTCCCTGCCTCTGATTCCCCGCCTGTGATTCCCCATCTCTGATTCACCACCTCTGATTCCCCACCTCTGATTCCCCATATCTAATTCCCCGCCTCTGTTTGCCCGCCTCTGATTCCCCGCCTCTGAATCCCCGCGTCTGATTCCCTGCCACTGATTCCCTGCGCCTGATTCCCCACCTCTGATTCCCCATATCTGATTCCCCGCCTCCGTTTTCCCGCCTCTGATTCCCTGCCTCTGATTCCCCATATCTGATTCCCCGCCTCTGATTCCCCAACTCTGATTCCCCGCCTCTGATTCCCCAGCTCTGAATCCCCGCCTCTGATTCCCCGTGTCTGATTCCCTGCCACTGATTCCCCGCCTCTGATTCCCGATCTGTGATTCACAACCTCTGATGCCCCGCCTCTGATTCCCCGCCTCTGATTCCCCATATCTGATTCCCCGCCTCTGATTGCCCACCTCTGATTCCCCGCGTCTGATTCCCTGCCTCTGATTCACCGCCTCTGATTCCCCATCTCTGATTCACCACCTCTGATTCCCGGCCTCTGATTCCCCATCTCTGATTCCGCACATACGATTCCCTGCCTATGGTTCCCCACCTCTGATTCCCCGCCTCTGATTCCCCATATCTGATTCCCTGCCTCTGTTTCCCCGCCTCTGATTCCCCATATGTGATTCCCCACCTCTGTTTCCCCGCCTCTGATTCCCCGCCTCTGTTTCCCCATCTCTGATTCACCGCCTGTGATTCGCTACCTCTGATTCCCCATATCTGATTCCCCACCTCTGTTTCCCCGCCTCTGATTCCCCGCCTCTGATTCTCCATATCTCATTCCCCGCCTCTGAATCCCCATCTCTGATTCCCGGACTCTGATTCCCCACCTCTGATTCCCGGCCTCTTATTCCCAGCATCTGATTCCCGGCCTCTGATTCCCAGCCTCTAATTCCCCGCTTCTGATTCTGATTCCCTGCCTCTGATTCCCCATCTCTGATTCCGCACATCTGATTCCCTGCCTCTGATTCCCCACCTCTGATTCCCCATATCTGATTCCCCGCCTCTGTTTCCCCGTTCTGATTCCTCGCCTCTGTTTCCCCATATCTAATTCCCCACCTCTGATGCCCCAACTCTGATTCCCCGCCTCTGATTCCCCAGCTCTGATTCCCCACCTCTGAATCCCCGCATCCGATTCCCCATGTCTGATTCCCCGCCTCTGTTTCCCCGCCTCTGATTCCCCGCCTCTGTTTCCCCATATCTGATTCCCCGCCTCTGATTCCCCAGCTCTGATTCCCTGCCTCTGATTCCCCGCGTTCTATTCCCTGCCTCTGATTCCCCGCCTGTGATTCCCCATCTCTGATTCACCACCGCTGATTCCCCACCTCTGATTCCCCATATCTAATTCCCCGCCTTTGTTTGCCCGCATCTGATTCCCCGCCTCTGTTTCCCCATATCTGATTCCCCACCTCTGAATCCCCAACTCTGATTCCCTGCCTCTGATTCACCAGCTCTGATTCCCCGCCTTTGATTCCCCCTGTCTGATTCCCAGCCTCTGAATCCCCGTGTCTGATTTCCTGCCTCTGATTCCCCGCCTCTGATTCCCCATATCTGATTCCCCGCCTCTGATTGCCCACCTCGTATTCCCCGCGTCTGAATCCCTGCCTCTGATTCACCGCCTCTGATTCCCCATCTCTGATTCACCACCTCTGATTCCCGGCCTCTGATTCCCCATCTTTGATTCCGCACATCCGATTCCCTGCCTATGATTCCCCACCTCTGATTCCCCGCCTCTGATTCCCCATATCTGATTCCCTGCCTCTGTTTCCCCGCCTCTGATTCCCCATATGTGATTCCCCACCTCTGTTTCCCCGCCTCTGATTCCCCATATGTGATTCCCCACCTCTGTTTCCACGCCTCTGATTCCCCTTCTCTGATTCACCACCTCTGAATCCCCACCTCTGATTCCCCATCTCTGATTCCGCACGTCCGATTCCCTGCCTCTGATTCCCCGCCTCTGATTCCCCGCCTCTGATTCGCAACCTCTAATTCCCCACCTCTGATTCCCCATATCTGATTCCCCGCCTCTGTTTCCCTGCCTCTGAATCCCGGCCTCTGTTTCCCAATATCTGATTCCCCTCCTCTGATTCCCCAACTCTGATTCCCCACCTCTGATTCCCCAGCTCTGATTCCCAGCCTCTGATTCCCCATATCTGATTCCCCGCCTCTGATTCCCCATATCTGATTCCCCGCCTCTATTTCCCCATATCTGCTTCGCCGCATCTGATTCCCCAACTCTGATTCCCCGCCTCTGATTCCCCGCCTCTGATTCCCCATCTCTGATTCCCCGCCTCTGATTCCCCGTGTCTGATTCCCTGCCTCTGATTCCCCGCCTCTGATTCCCGGCGTCTGATTCCCTGCCACTGATTCCCTGCCCCTGATTCCCCACCTCTGATTCCCCGCCTCTGATTCCCCGCCTCTGTTTCCCCGCCTCTGATTCCCCGCCTCTGATTCCCCTTCTCTGATTCACCACCTCTGAATCCCCACCTCTGATTCCCCATCTCTGATTCCGCACGTCCGATTCCCTGCCTCTGATTCCCCGCCTCTGATTCCCCGCCTCTGATTCGCAACCTCTAATTCCCCACCTCTGATTCCCCATATCTGATTCCCCGCCTCTGTTTCCCTGCCTCTGAATCCCGGCCTCTGTTTCCCAATATCTGATTCCCCTCCTCTGATTCCCCAACTCTGATTCCCCACCTCTGATTCCCCAGCTCTGATTCCCTGCCACTGATTCCCCGCCCATGATTCCCCACCTCTGATTCCCCATATCTGATTCCCCGCCTCTGTTTCCCCAGCTCTGATTCCCTGCCTCTGATTCCCTGCCCTGATTCCCCATCTCTGTTTCACCGCCTTTGTTTCTCCACCTCTGATTCCCCATATCTGATTCCCCGCCTCTGTTTCCCCGCCTCTGATTCCCTGCCTCTGATTCCCAACCTCTGATTCCACACCTCTGATTCCCAATATCTGATTCCCCGCCTCTATTTCCCCATATCTGATTCCCCGCCTCTGATTCCCCAACTCTGATTCCCCGCCTCTGATTCCCCAGCTCCGATTCCCCGCCTCTGATTCCCGGCGTCCGATTCCCTGCCTCTGATTCCCCGCCTCTGATTCCCCATCTCTGATTCCCCGCCTCTGATTCCCCGTGTCTGATTCCCTGCCTCTGATTCCCCGCCTCTGATTCCCCACCTCTGATTCCCTGCCACTGATTCCCTGCCCCTGATTCCCCACCTCTGATTCCCCGCCTCTGTTTCCCCGCCTCTGATTCCCCGCCTCTGATTCCCCATATCTGATTCCCTGCCTCTGATTCCCCAACTCTGATTCCCCGCTTCTGATTCCCCAGCTCTGAATCCCCGCCTCTGATTCCCCGCGTCTGATTCCCTGCCTCTCATTCCCCGCCTTGATTCCCCATCTCTGATTCACAACCTCTGATTCCCCACCTCTGATTCCCCATATCTGAATCCCCGCCTCTGTTTCCCCGCCTCTGATTCCCCGCCTCTGATTCCCCATATCTGATTCCCCGGCTCTGATTGCCCACCTCTGATTCCCCGCCTCTGATTCGCCAGCTCTGATTCCCCGCCTCTGAATCCCCGCATCTGATTCCCTGCCTCTGATTCCCCGCCTCTGATTCCCCATCTCTGATTCACCGCCTTTGATTCGCCACCTCTGATTCCCCATATCTGATTCCCCACCTCTGTTTCCCCGCCTCTGATTCTCCGCCTCTGATTCTCTATATCTCATTCCCCGCCTCTGAATCCCCATCTCTGATTCCCGGACTCTGATTCCCCACCTCTGATTCCGGGCCTCTTATTCCCAGCATCTGATTCCCGGCCTCTGATTCCCGGCCTCTGATTCCCCGCTTCTGATTCTGATACCCTGCCTCTGATTCCCCATCTCTGATTCCGCACATCTGATTCCCTGCCTCTGATTCCCCACCTCTGATTCCCCATATCTGATTCCCCGCCTCTGTTTCCCCGCCTCTCATTTCCCGCCTCTGTTTCCCCATATCTAATTCCCCACCTCTGTTTCCCCATATCTGATTCCCCGCCTCTGATTCCCCAGCTCTGATTCCCTGCCTCTGATTCCCCGCGTTCTATTCCCTGCCTCTGATTCCCCGCCTGTGATTCCCCATCTCTGATTCACCACCTCTGATTCCCCACCTCTGATTCCCCATATCTAATTCCCCGCCTCTGTTTGCCCGCCTCTGATTCCCCGCCTCTGTTTCCCCATATCTGATTCCCCGCCTCTGAATCCCCAACTCTGATTCCCTGCCTCTGATTCACCAGCTCTGATTCCCCGCCTTTGATTCCCCCCGTCTGATTCCCAGCCTCTGAATCCCCGTGTCTGATTTCCTGCCTCTGATTCCCCGCCTCTGATTCCCCATCTCTGATTCACCGCCTCTGATTCCCCACCTCTGATTCCCCATTTCTAATTCCGCACATCCGATTCCCTGCCTCTGATTCCCTGACTCTGATTCCCCACCTCTGATTCCCCAGCTCTGATTCCCCGCCTCTGATTCCCCGCGTCTGATTCCCTGCCTCTGATTCCCCGCCTCTGATTCCCCAGCTCTGATTCCCCGCCTCTGATTCCCCGCGTCTGATTCCCTGCCTCTGATTCCCCGCCTCTGATTCCCCATCTCTGATTCCCCACCTCTGATTCCCCGTGTCTGATTCCCTGCCTCTGATTCCCCGCCTCTGATTCCCCGCCTCTGATTCCCAGCCTCTGATTCCCCATATCTGATTCCCTGCCTCTGATTCCCCATATCTGATTCCCCGCCTCTATTTCCCCATATCTGCTTCGCCGCCTCTGATTCCCCAACTCTGATTCCCCGCCTCTGATTCCCCAGCTCTGATTTCCAGCCTCTGATTCCCGGCATCCGATTCCCTGCCTCTGATTCCCCGCCTCTGATTCCCCATCTCTGATTCCCCGCCTCTGATTCCCCGTATCTGATTCCCTGCCTCTGATTCCCCGCCTCTGATTCCCCGCGTCTGATTCCCTGCCACTGATTCCCCACCTCTGATTCCCCATATCTGATTCCCCGCCTCTGTTTTCCCGCCTCTGATTCCCTGCCTCTGATTCCCCATATCTGATTCCCCGCCTCTGATTCCCCAACTCTGATTCCCCACCTCTGATTCCCCAGCTCTGAATCCCTGCCTCTGATTCCCCGCGTCTGATTCCCTGCCTCTGATTCCCCGCCTCTGATTCCCCATCTGTGATTCACAACCTCTGATGCCCCACCTCTGATTCCCCATATCTGATTCCCCGCCTCTGTTTCCCCGCCTCTGATTCCCCGCCTCTGATTCCCCATATCTGATTCCCCGCCTCTGATTGCCCACCTCGTATTCCCCGCGTCTGAATCCCTGCCTCTGATTCACCGCCTCTGATTCCCCATCTCTGATTCACCACCTCTGATTCCCGGCCTCTGATTCCCCATCTTTGATTCCGCACATCCGATTCCCTGCCTATGATTCCCCACCTCTGATTCCCCGCCTCTGATTCCCCATATCTGATTCCCTGCCTCTGTTTCCCCGCCTCTGATTCCCCATATGTGATTCCCCACCTCTGTTTCCACGCCTCTGATTCCCCGCCTCTGTTTCCCCATCTCTGATTCACCACCTTTGATTCGCCACCTCTGATTCCCCATATGTGATTCCCCACCTCTGTTTCCCCGCCTCTGATTCCCCGCCTCTGATTCTCCATATCTCATTCCCCGCCTCTGAATCCCCATCTCTGATTCCCGGACTCTGATTCCCCACATCTGATTCCCAGCCTCTTATTCCCAGCATCTGATTCCCGGCCTCTGATTCCCCATCTCTGATTCCGCACATCTGATTCCCTGCCTCTGATTCCCCACCTCTGATTCCCCATATCTGATTCCCCGCCTCTGTTTCCCCGCCTCTGATTCCCCGCCTCTGCTTCCCCATATCTAATTCCCCACCTCTGATGCCCCAACTCTGATTCCCCGCCTCTGATTCCCCAGCTCTGATTCCCCACCTCTGATTCCCCGCATCCGATTCCCCATGTCTGATTCCCCGCCTCTGTTTCCCCGCCTCTGATTCCCCGCCTCTGTTTCCCCATATCTGATTCCCCGCCTCTGATTCCCCAGCTCTGATTCCCTGCCTCTGATTCCCCGCGTTCTATTCCCTGCCTCTGATTCCCCGCCTGTGATTCCCCATCTCTGATTCACCACCTCTGATTCCCCACCTCTGATTCCCCATATCTAATTCCCCGCCTCTGTTTGCCCGCCTCTCATTCCCCGCCTCTGAATCCCCGCGTCTGATTCCCTGCCACTGATTCCCTGCGCCTGATTCCCCAAATCTGATTCCCCATATCTGATTCCCCGCCTCCGTTTTCCCGCCTCTGATTCCCTGCCTCTGATTCCCCATATCTGATTCCCCGCCTCTGATTCCCCAACTCTGATTCCCCGCCTCTGATTCCCCAGCTCTGAATCCCCGCCTCTGATTCCCCGCGTCTGATTCCCTGCCACTGATTCCCCGCCTCTGATTCCCCATCTGTGATTCACAACCTCTGATGCCCCACCTCTGATTCCCCATATCTGACTCCCCGCCTCTGTTTCCCCGCCTCTGATTCCCCTCCTCTGATTCCCCATATCTGATTCCCCGCCTCTGATTGCCCACCTCTGATTCCCCGCGTCTGATTCCCTGCCTCTGATTCACCGCCTCTGATTCCCCATCTCTGATTCACCACCTCTGATTCCCGGCCTCTGATTCCCCATCTCTGATTCCGCACATCCGATTCCCTGCCTATGGTTCCCCACCTCTGATTCCCCGCCTCTGATTCCCCATATCTGATTCCCTGCCTCTGTTTCCCCGCCTCTGATTCCCCATATGTGATTCCCCACCTCTGTTTCCCCGCCTCTGATTCCCCGCCTCTGTTTCCCCATCTCTGATTCACCGCCTGTGATTCGCCACCTCTGATTCCCCATATCTGATTCCCCACCTCTGTTTCCCCGCCTCTGATTCCCCGCCTCTGATTCTCCATATCTCATTCCCCGCCTCTGAATCCCCATCTCTGATTCCCGGACTCTGATTCCCCACCTCTGATTCCCGGCCTCTTATTCCCAGCATCTGATTCCCGGCCTCTGATTCCCAGCCTCTAATTCCCCGCTTCTGATTCTGATTCCCTGCCTCTGATTCCCCATCTCTGATTCCGCACATCTGATTCCCTGCCTCTGATTCCCCACCTCTGATTCCCCATATCTGATTCCCCGCCTCTGTTTCCCCGTTCTGATTCCCCGCCTCTGTTTCCCCGCCTCTGATTCCCCGCCTCTGTTTCCCCATATCTGATTCCCCGCCTCTGATTCCCCAGCTCTGATTCCCTGCCTCTGATTCCCCGCGTTCTATTCCCTGCCTCTGATTCCCCGCCTGTGATTCCCCATCTCTGATTCACCACCTCTGATTCCCCACCTCTGATTCCCCATATCTAATTCCCCGCCTCTGTTTGCCCGCCTCTGATTCCCCGCCTCTGAATCCCCGCGTCTGATTCCCTGCCACTGATTCCCTGCGCCTGATTCCTCACCTCTGATTCCCCATATCTGATTCCCCGCCTCCGTTTTCCCGCCTCTGATTCCCTGCCTCTGATTCCCCATATCTGATTCCCCGCCTCTGATTCCCCAACTCTGATTCCCCGCCTCTGATTCCCCAGCTCTGAATCCCCGCCTCTGATTCCCCGTGTCTGATTCCCTGCCACTGATTCCCCGCCTCTGATTCCCCATCTGTGATTCACAACCTCTGATGCCCCGCCTCTGATTCCCCGCCTCTGATTCCCCATATCTGATTCCGCGCCTCTGATTGCCCACCTCTGATTCCCCGCGTCTGATTCCCTGCCTCTGATTCACCGCCTCTGATTCCCCATCTCTGATTCACCACCTCTGATTCCCGGCCTCTGATGCCCCATCTCTGATTCCACACATCCGATTCCCTGCCTATGGTTCCCCACCTCTGATTCCCCGCCTCTGATTCCCCATATCTGATTCCCTGCCTCTGTTTCCCCGCCTCTGATTCCCCATATGTGATTCCCCACCTCTGTTTCCCCGCCTCTGATTCCCCGCCTCTGTTTCCCCATCTCTGATTCACCGCCTGTGATTCGCTACCTCTGATTCCCCATATCTGATTCCCCACCTCTGTTTCCCCGCCTCTGATTCCCCGCCTCTGATTCTCCATATCTCATTCCCCGCCTCTGAATCCCCATCTCTGATTCCCGGACTCTGATTCCCCACCTCTGATTCCTGGCCTCTTATTCCCAGCATCTGATTCCCGGCCTCTGATTCCCAGCCTCTAATTCCCCGCTTCTGATTCTGATTCCCTGCCTCTGATTCCCCATCTCTGATTCCGCACATCTGATTCCCTGCCTCTGATTCCCCATCTCTGATTCCCCATATCTGATTCCCCGCCTCTGTTTCCCCGTTCTGATTCCTCGCCTCTGTTTCCCCATATCTAATTCCCCACCTCTGATGCCCCAACTCTGATTCCCCGCCTCTGATTCCCCAGCTCTGATTCCCCACCTCTGATTCCCCGCATCCGATTCCCCATGTCTGATTCCCCGCCTCTGTTTCCCCGCCTCTGATTCCCCGCCTCTGTTTCCCCATATCTGATTCCCCGCCTCTGATTCCCCAGCTCTGATTCCCTGCCTCTGATTCCCCGCGTTCTATTCCCTGCCTCTGATTCCCCGCCTGTGATTCCCCATCTCTGATTCACCACCTCTGATTCCCCACCTCTGATTCCCCATATCTAATTCCCCGCCTTTGTTTGCCTGCATCTGATTCCCCGCCTCTGTTTCCCCATATCTGATTCCCCGCCTCTGAATCCCCAACTCTGATTCCCTGCCTCTGATTCACCAGCTCTGATTCCCCGCCTTTGATTCACCCTGTCTGATTCCCAGCCTCTGAATCCCCGTGTCTGATTTCCTGCCTCTGATTCCCCGCCTCTGATTCCCCATCTCTGATTCACCGCCTCTGATTACACACCTCTGATTCCCCATCTCTGATTCCGTACATCCGATTCCCTGCCTCTGATTCCCCGACTCTGATTCCCCACCTCTGATTCCCCAGCTCTGATTCCCCGCCTCTGATTCCCCGCGTCTGATTCCCTGCCTCTGAATCCCCGCCTCTGATTCCCCATCTCTGATTCCCCACCTCTGATTCCCCGTGTCTGATTCCCTGCCTCTGAATCCCCGCCTCTGATTCCCCGCCTCTGATTCCCTGCCACTGATTACCCGCCCCTGATTCCCCACCTCTGATTCCCCATATCTTATTCCCCGCCTCTGTTTCCCCCCTCTGATTCCCAGCCTCTGATTCCCCATATCTGATTCCCCGCCTGTGATTCCCCATATCTGATTCCCCGCCTCTATTTTCCCATATCTGCTTCGCCGCCTCTGATTCCCCAACTCTGATTCCCCGCCTCTGATTCTCCAGCTCTGAATTCACGCCTCTGATTTCCGGCATCCGATTCCCTGCCTCTGATTCCCCGCCTCTGATTCCCCATCTCTGATTCCCCGCCTCTGATTCCCCGTGTCTGATTCCCTGCCACTGATTCCCCGCCTCTGATTCCCCATCTGTGATTCACAACCTCTGATGCCCCACCTCTGATTCCCCATATCTGACTCCCCGCCTCTGTTTCCCTGCCTCTGATTCCCCGCCTCTGATTCCCCATATCTGATACCCCGCCTCTGATTGCCCACCTCTGATTCCCCGCGTCTGATTCCCTGCCTCTGATTCACCGCCTCTGATTCCCCATCTCTGATTCACCACCTCTGATTCCCGGCCTCTGAATCCCCATCTCTGATTCCGCACACCCGATTCCCTGCCTATGGTTCCCCACCTCTGATTCCCCGCCTCTGATTCCCCATATCTGATTCCCTGCCTCTGTTTCCCCGCCTCTGATTCCCCATATGTGATTCCCCACCTCTGTTTCCCCGCCTCTGATTCCCCGCCTCTGTTTCCCCATCTCTGATTCACCGCCTGTGATTCGCTACCTCTGATTCCCCATATCTGATTCCCCACCTCTGTTTCCCCGCCTCTGATTCCCCGCCTCTGATTCTCCATATCTCATTCCCCGCCTCTGAATCCCCATCTCTGATTCCCGGCCTCTTATTCCCAGCATCTGATTCCCGGCCTCTGATTCCCAGCCTCTAATTCCCCGCTTCTGATTCTGATTCCCTGCCTCTGATTCCCCATCTCTGATTCCGCACATCTGATTCCCTGCCTCTGATTCCCCACCTCTGATTCCCCATATCTGATTCCCCGCCTCTGTTTCCCCATTCTGATTCCTCGCATCTGTTTCCCCATATCTAATTCCCCACCTCTGATGCCCCAACTCTGATTCCCCGCCTCTGATTCCCCAGCTCTGATTCCCCACCTCTGATTCCCCGCATCCGATTCCCCATGTCTGATTCCCCGCCTCTGTTTCCCCGCCTCTGATTCCCCGCCTCTGTTTCCCCATTTCTGATTCCCCGCCTCTGATTCCCCAGCTCTGATTCCCTGCCTCTGATTCCCCGCGTTCTATTTCCTGCCTCTGATTCCCCGCCTGTGATTCCCCATCTCTGATTCACCACCTCTGATTCCCCACCTCTGATTCCCCATATCTAATTCCCCGCCTTTGTTTGCCCGCATCTGATTCCCCGCCTCTGTTTCCCCATATCTGATTCCCCGCCTCTGAATCCCCAACTCTGATTCCCTGCCTCTGATTCACCAGCTCTGATTCCCCGCCTTTGATTCCCCCTGTCTGATTCCCAGCCTCTGAATCCCCGTGTCTGATTTCCTGCCTCTGATTCCCCGCCTCTGGTTCCCCAACTCTGATTCCCCGCCTCTGATTCCCCAGCTCTGATTTCCAGCCTCTGATTCCCGGCATCCGATTCCCTGCCTCTGATTCCCCGCCTCTGATTCCCCATCTCTGATTCCCCGCCTCTGATTCCCCGTATCTGATTCCCTGCCTCTGATTCCCCGCCTCTGATTCCCCGCGTCTGATTCCCTGCCACTGATTCCCCACCTCTGATTCCCCATATCTGATTCCCCGCCTCTGTTTTCCCGCCTCTGATTCCCTGCCTCTGATTCCCCATATCTGATTCCCCGCCTCTGATTCCCCAACTCTGATTCCCCACCTCTGATTCCCCAGCTCTGAATCCCTGCCTCTGATTCCCCGCGTCTGATTCCCTGCCTCTGATTCCCCGCCTCTGATTCCCCATCTGTGATTCACAACCTCTGATGCCCCACCTCTGATTCCCCATATCTGATTCCCCGCCTCTGTTTCCCCGCCTCTGATTCCCCGCCTCTGATTCCCCATATCTGATTCCCCGCCTCTGATTGCCCACCTCGTATTCCCCGCGTCTGAATCCCTGCCTCTGATTCACCGCCTCTGATTCCCCATCTCTGATTCACCACCTCTGATTCCCGGCCTCTGATTCCCCATCTTTGATTCCGCACATGCGATTCCCTGCCTATGATTCCCCACCTCTGATTCCCCGCCTCTGATTCCCCATATCTGATTCCCTGCCTCTGTTTCCCCGCCTCTGATTCCCCATATGTGATTCCCCACCTCTGTTTCCACGCCTCTGATTCCCCGCCTCTGTTTCCCCATCTCTGATTCACCACCTTTGATTCGCCACCTCTGATTCCCCATATGTGATTCCCCACCTCTGTTTCCCCGCCTCTGATTCCCCGCCTCTGATTCTCCATATCTCATTCCCCGCCTCTGAATCCCCATCTCTGATTCCCGGACTCTGATTCCCCACATCTGATTCCCAGCCTCTTATTCCCAGCATCTGATTCCCGGCCTCTGATTCCCGGCCTCTAATTCCCCGCTTCTGATTCTGATTCCCTGCCTCTGATTCCCCATCTCTGATTCCGCACATCTGATTCCCTGCCTCTGATTCCCCACCTCTGATTCCCCATATCTGATTCCCCGCCTCTGTTTCCCCGCCTCTGATTCCCCGCCTCTGCTTCCCCATATCTAATTCCCCACCTCTGATGCCCCAACTCTGATTCCCCGCCTCTGATTCCCCAGCTCTGATTCCCCACCTCTGATTCCCCGCATCCGATTCCCCATGTCTGATTCCCCGCCTCTGTTTCCCCGCCTCTGATTCCCCGCCTCTGTTTCCCCATATCTGATTCCCCGCCTCTGATTCCCCAGCTCTGATTCCCTGCCTCTGATTCCCCGCGTTCTATTCCCTGCCTCTGATTCCCCGCCTGTGATTCCCCATCTCTGATTCACCACCTCTGATTCCCCACCTCTGATTCCCCATATCTAATTCCCCGCCTCTGTTTGCCCACCTCTCATTCCCCGCCTCTGAATCCCCGCGTCTGATTCCCTGCCACTGATTCCCTGCGCCTGATTCCCCAACTCTGATTCCCCATATCTGATTCCCCGCCTCCGTTTTCCCGCCTCTGATTCCCTGCCTCTGATTCCCCATATCTGATTCCCCGCCTCTGATTCCCCAACTCTGATTCCCCGCCTCTGATTCCCCAGCTCTGAATCCCCGCCTCTGATTCCCCGCGTCTGATTCCCTGCCACTGATTCCCCGCCTCTGATTCCCCATCTGTGATTCACAACCTCTGATGCCCCACCTCTGATTCCCCATATCTGACTCCCCGCCTCTGTTTCCCCGCCTCTGATTCCCCGCCTCTGATTCCCCATATCTGATTCCCCGCCTCTGATTGCCCACCTCTGATTCCCCGCGTCTGATTCCCTGCCTCTGATTCACCGCCTCTGATTCCCCATCTCTGATTCACCACCTCTGATTCCCGGCCTCTGATTCCCCATCTCTGATTCCGCACATCCGATTCCCTGCCTATGGTTCCCCACCTCTGATTCCCCGCCTCTGATTCCCCATATCTGATTCCCTGCCTCTGTTTCCCCGCCTCTGATTCCCCATATGTGATTCCCCACCTCTGTTTCCCCGCCTCTGATTCCCCGCCTCTGTTTCCCCATCTCTGATTCACCGCCTGTGATTCGCCACCTCTGATTCCCCATATCTGATTCCCCACCTCTGTTTCCCCGCCTCTGATTCCCCGCCTCTGATTCTCCATATCTCATTCCCCGCCTCTGAATCCCCATCTCTGATTCCCGGACTCTGATTCCCCACCTCTGATTCCCGGCCTCTTATTCCCAGCATCTGATTCCCGGCCTCTGATTCCCAGCCTCTAATTCCCCGCTTCTGATTCTGATTCCCTGCCTCTGATTTCCCATCTCTGATTCCGCACATCTGATTCCCTGCCTCTGATTCCCCACCTCTGATTCCCCATATCTGATTCCCCGCCTCTGTTTCCCCGTTCTGATTCCCCGCCTCTGTTTCCCCGCCTCTGATTCCCCGCCTCTGTTTCCCCATATCTGATTCCCCGCCTCTGATTCCCCAGCTCTGATTCCCTGCCTCTGATTCCCCGCGTTCTATTCCCTGCCTCTGATTCCCCGCCTGTGATTCCCCATCTCTGATTCACCACCTCTGATTCCCCACCTCTGATTCCCCATATCTAATTCCCCGCCTCTGTTTGCCCGCCTCTGATTCCCCGCCTCTGAATCCCCGCGTCTGATTCCCTGCCACTGATTCCCTGCGCCTGATTCCCCACCTCTGATTCCCCATATCTGATTCCCCGCCTCCGTTTTCCCGCCTCTGATTCCCTGCCTCTGATTCCCCATATCTGATTCCCCGCCTCTGATTCCCCAACTCTGATTCCCCGCCTCTGATTCCCCAGCTCTGAATCCCCGCCTCTGATTCCCCGTGTCTGATTCCCTGCCACTGATTCCCCGCCTCTGATTCCCCATCTGTGATTCACAACCTCTGATGCCCCGCCTCTGATTCCCTGCCTCTGATTCCCCATATCTGATTCCCCGCCTCTGATTGCCCACCTCTGATTCCCCGCGTCTGATTCCCTGCCTCTGATTCACCGCCTCTGATTCCCCATCTCTGATTCACCACCTCTGATTCCCGGCCTCTGATTCCCCATCTCTGATTCCGCACATCCGATTCCCTGCCTATGGTTCCCCACCTCTGATTCCCCGCCTCTGATTCCCCATATCTGATTCCCTGCCTCTGTTTCCCCGCCTCTGATTCCCCATATGTGATTCCCCACCTCTGTTTCCCCGCCTCTGATTCCCCGCCTCTGTTTCCCCATCTCTGATTCACCGCCTGTGATTCGCTACCTCTCATTCCCCATATCTGATTCCCCACCTCTGTTTCCCCGCCTCTGATTCCCCGCCTCTGATTCTCCATATCTCATTCCCCGCCTCTGAATCCCCATCTCTGATTCCCGGACTCTGATTCCCCACCTCTGATTCCCGGCCTCTTATTCCCAGCATCTGATTCCCGGCCTCTGATTCCCAGCCTCTAATTCCCCGCTTCTGATTCTGATTCCCTGCCTCTGATTCCCCATCTCTGATTCCGCACATCTGATTCCCTGCCTCTGATTCCCCACCTCTGATTCCCCATATCTGATTCCCCGCCTCTGTTTCCCCGTTCTGATTCCTCGCCTCTGTTTCCCCATATCTAATTCCCCACCTCTGATGCCCCAACTCTGATTCCCCGCCTCTGATTCCCCAGCTCTGATTCCCCACCTCTGAATCCCCGCATCCGATTCCCCATGTCTGATTCCCCGCCTCTGTTTCCCCGCCTCTGATTCCCCGCCTCTGTTTCCCCATATCTGATTCCCCGCCTCTGATTCCCCAGCTCTGATTCCCTGCCTCTGATTCCCCGCGTTCTATTCCCTGCCTCTGATTCCCCGCCTGTGATTCCCCATCTCTGATTCACCACCTCTGATTCCCCACCTCTGATTCCCCATATCTAATTCCCCGCCTTTGTTTGCCCGCATCTGATTCCCCGCCTCTGTTTCCCCATATCTGATTCCCAACCTCTGAATCCCCAACTCTGATTCCCTGCCTCTGATTCACCAGCTCTGATTCCCCGCCTTAGATTCCCCCTGTCTGATTCCCAGCCTCTGAATCCCCGTGTCTGATTTCCTGCCTCTGATTCCCCGCCTCTGATTCCCCATATCTGATTCCCCGCCTCTGATTGCCCACCTCGTATTCCCCGCGTCTGAATCCCTGCCTCTGATTCACCGCCTCTGATTCCCCATCTCTGATTCACCACCTCTGATTCCCGGCCTCTGATTCCCCATCTTTGATTCCGCACATCCGATTCCCTGCCTATGATTCCCCACCTCTGATTCCCCGCCTCTGATTCCCCATATCTGATTCCCTGCCTCTGTTTCCCCGCCTCTGATTCCCCATATGTGATTCCCCACCTCTGTTTCCACGCCTCTGATTCCCCGCCTCTGTTTCCCCATCTCTGATTCACCGCCTTTGATTCGCCACCTCTGATTCCCCATATGTGATTCCCCACCTCTGTTTCCCTGCCTCTGATTCCCCGCCTCTGATTCTCCATATCTCATTCCCCGCCTCTGAATCCCCATCTCTGATTCCCGGACTCTGATTCCCCACATCTGATTCCCAGCCTCTTATTCCCAGCATCTGATTCCCGGCCTCTGATTCCCGGCCTCTAATTCCCCGCTTCTGATTCTGATTCCCTGCCTCTGATTCCCCATCTCTGATTCCGCACATCTGATTCCCTGCCTCTGATTCCCCACCTCTGATTCCCCATATCTGATTCCCCGCCTCTGTTTCCCCGCCTCTGATTCCCCGCCTCTGCTTCCCCATATCTAATTCCCCACCTCTGATGCCCCAACTCTGATTCCCCGCCTCTGATTCCCCAGCTCTGATTCCCCACCTCTGATTCCCCGCATCCGATTCCCCATGTCTGATTCCCCGCCTCTGTTTCCCCGCCTCTGATTCCCCGCCTCTGTTTCCCCATATCTGATTCCCCGCCTCTGATTCCCCAGCTCTGATTCCCTGCCTCTGATTCCCCGCGTTCTATTCCCTGCCTCTGATTCCCCGCCTGTGATTCCCCATCTCTGATTCACCACCTCTGATTCCCCACCTCTGATTCCCCATATCTAATTCCCCGCCTCTGTTTGCCCGCCTCTCATTCCCCGCCTCTGAATCCCCGCGTCTGATTCCCTGCCACTGATTCCCTGCGCCTGATTCCCCAACTCTGATTCCCCATATCTGATTCCCCGCCTCCGTTTTCCCGCCTCTGATTCCCCATATCTGATTCCCCATATCTGATTCCCCGCCTCTGATTCCCCAACTCTGAATCCCCGCCTCTGATTCCCCAGCTCTGAATCCCCGCCTCTGATTCCCCGCGTCTGATTCCCTGCCACTGATTCCCCGCCTCTGATTCCCCATCTGTGATTCACAACCTCTGATGCCCCACCTCTGATTCCCCATATCTGACTCCCCGCCTCTGTTTCCCCGCCTCTGATTCCCCGCTTCTGATTACCCATATCTGATTCCCCGCCTCTGATTGCCCACCTCTGATTCCCCGCGTCTGATTCCCTGCCTCTGATTCACCGCCTCTGATTCCCCATCTCTGATTCACCACCTCTGATTCCCGGCCTCTGATTCCCCATCTCTGATTCCGCACATCCGATTCCCTGCCTATGGTTCCCCACCTCTGATTCCCCGCCTCTGATTCCCCATATCTGATTCCCTGCCTCTGTTTCCCCTCCTCTGATTCCCCATATGTGATTCCCCACCTCTGTTTCCCCGCCTCTGATTCCCCGCCTCTGTTTCCCCATCTCTGATTCACCGCCTGTGATTCGCCACCTCTGATTCCCCATATCTGATTCCCCACCTCTGTTTCCCCGCCTCTGATTCCCCGCCTCTGATTCTCCATATCTCATTCCCCGCCTCTGAATCCCCATCTCTGATTCCCGGACTCTGATTCCCCACCTCTGATTCCCGGCCTCTTATTCCCAGCATCTGATTCCCGGCCTCTGATTCCCAGCCTCTAATTCCCCGCTTCTGATTCTGATTCCCTGCCTCTGATTCCCCATCTCTGATTCCGCACATCTGATTCCCTGCCTCTGATTCCCCACCTCTGATTCCCCATATCTGATTCCCCGCCTCTGTTTCCCCGTTCTGATTCCCCGCCTCTGTTTCCCCGCCTCTGATTCCCCGCCTCTGTTTCCCCATATCTGATTCCCCGCCTCTGATTCCCCAGCTCTGATTCCCTGCCTCTGATTCCCCGCGTTCTATTCCCTGCCTCTGATTCCCCGCCTGTGATTCCCCATCTCTGATTCACCACCTCTGATTCCCCACCTCTGATTCCCCATATCTAATTCCCCGCCTCTGTTTGCCCGCCTCTGATTCCCCGCCTCTGAATCCCCGCGTCTGATTCCCTGCCACTGATTCCCTGCGCCTGATTCCTCACCTCTGATTCCCCATATCTGATTCCCCGCCTCCGTTTTCCCGCCTCTGATTCCCTGCCTCTGATTCCCCATATCTGATTCCCCGCCTCTGATTCCCCAACTCTGATTCCCCGCCTCTGATTCCCCAGCTCTGAATCCCCGCCTCTGATTCCCCGTGTCTGATTCCCTGCCACTGATTCCCCGCCTCTGATTCCCCATCTGTGATTCACAACCTCTGATGCCCCGCCTCTGATTCCCCGCCTCTGATTCCCCATATCTGATTCCGCGCCTCTGATTGCCGACCTCTGATTCCCCGCGTCTGATTCCCTGCCTCTGATTCACCGCCTCTGATTCCCCATCTCTGATTCACCACCTCTGATTCCCGGCCTCTGATTCCCCATCTCTGATTCCACACATCCGATTCCCTGCCTATGGTTCCCCACCTCTGATTCCCCGCCTCTGATTCCCCATATCTGATTCCCTGCCTCTGTTTCCCCGCCTCTGATTCCCCATATGTGATTCCCCACCTCTGTTTCCCCGCCTCTGATTCCCCGCCTCTGTTTCCCCATCTCTGATTCACCGCCTGTGATTCGCTACCTCTGATTCCCCATATCTGATTCCCCACCTCTGTTTCCCCGCCTCTGATTCCCCGCCTCTGATTCTCCATATCTCATTCCCCGCCTCTGAATCCCCATCTCTGATTCCCGGACTCTGATTCCCCGCCTCTGATTCCCCATCTCTGATTCACCGCCTCTGATTCCACACCTCTGATTCCCCATCTCTGATTCCGTACATCCGATTCCCTGCCTCTGATTCCCCGACTCTGATTCCCCACCTCTGATTCCCCAGCTCTGATTCCCCGCCTCTGATTCCCCGCGTCTGATTCCCTGCCTCTGAATCCCCGCCTCTGATTCCCCATCTCTGATTCCCCACCTCTGATTCCCCGTGTCTGATTCCCTGCCTCTGAATCCCCGCCTCTGATTCCCCGCCTCTGATTCCCTGCCACTGATTACCCGCCCCTGATTCCCCACCTCTGATTCCCCATATCTTATTCCCCGCCTCTGTTTCCCCCCTCTGATTCCCAGCCTCTGATTCCCCATATCTGATTCCCCGCCTCTGATTCCCCATATCTGATTCCCCGCCTCTATTTTCCCATATCTGCTTCGCCGCCTCTGATTCCCCAACTCTGATTCCCCGCCTCTGATTCCCCAGCTCTGAATTCACGCCTCTGATTTCCGGCATCCGATTCCCTGCCACTGATTCCCCGCCTCTGATTCCCCATCTCTGATTCCCCGCCTCTGATTCCCCGTGTCTGATTCCCTGCCACTGATTCCCCGCCTCTGATTCCCCATCTGTGATTCACAACCTCTGATGCCCCACCTCTGATTCCCCATATCTGACTCCCCGCCTCTGTTTCCCCGCCTCTGATTCCCCGCCTCTGATTCCCCATATCTGATTCCCCGCCTCTGATTGCCCACCTCTGATTCCCCGCGTCTGATTCCCTGCCTCTGATTCACCGCCTCTGATTCCCCATCTCTGATTCACCACCTCTGATTCCCGTCCTCTGAATCCACATCTCTGATTCCGCACATCCGATTCCCTGCCTATGGTTCCCCACCTCTGATTCCCCGCCTCTGATTCCCCATATCTGATTCCCTGCCTCTGTTTCCCCGCCTCTGATTCCCCATATGTGATTCCCCACCTCTGTTTCCCCGCCTCTGATTCCCCGCCTCTGTTTCCCCATCTCTGATTCACCGCCTGTGATTCGCTACCTCTGATTCCCCATATCTGATTCCCCACCTCTGTTTCCCCGCCTCTGATTCCCCGCCTCTGATTCTCCATATCTCATTCCCCGCCTCTGAATCCCCATCTCTGATTCCCTGCCTCTTATTCCCAGCATCTGATTCCCGGCCTCTGATTCCCAGCCTCTAATTCCCCGCTTCTGATTCTGATTCCCTGCCTCTGATTCCCCATCTCTGATTCCGCACATCTGATTCCCTGCCTCTGATTCCCCACCTCTGATTCCCCATATCTGATTCCCCGCCTCTGTTTCCCCATTCTGATTCCTCGCCTCTGTTTCCCCATATCTAATTCCCCACCTCTGATGCCCCAACTCTGATTCCCCGCCTCTGATTCCCCAGCTCTGATTCCCCACCTCTGATTCCCCGCATCCGATTCCCCATGTCTGATTCCCCGCCTCTGTTTCCCCGCCTCTGATTCCCCGCCTCTGTTTCCCCATATCTGATTCCCCGCCTCTGATTCCCCAGCTCTGATTCCCTGCCTCTGATTCCCCGCGTTCTATTCCCTGCCTCTGATTCCCCGCCTGTGATTCCCCATCTCTGATTCACCACCTCTGATTCCCCACCTCTGATTCCCCATATCTAATTCCCCGCCTCTGTTTGCCCGCCTCTCATTCCCCGCCTCTGAATCCCCGCGTCTGATTCCCTGCCACTGATTCCCTGCGCCTGATTCCCCAACTCTGATTCCCCATATCTGATTCCCCGCCTCCGTTTTCCCGCCTCTGATTCCCCATATCTGATTCCCCATATCTGATTCCCCGCCTCTGATTCCCCAACTCTGATTCCCCGCCTCTGATTCCCCAGCTCTGTATCCCCGCCTCTGATTCCCCGCGTCTGATTCCCTGCCACTGATTCCCCGCCTCTGATTCCCCATCTGTGATTCACAACCTCTGATGCCCCACCTCTGATTCCCCATATCTGACTCCCCGCCTCTGTTTCCCCGCCTCTGATTCCCCGCCTCTGATTACCCATATCTGATTCCCCGCCTCTGATTGCCCACCTCTGATTCCCCGCGTCTGATTCCCTGCCTCTGATTCACCGCCTCTGATTCCCCATCTCTGATTCACCACCTCTGATTCCCGGCCTCTGATTCCCCATCTCTGATTCCGCACATCCGATTCCCTGCCTATGGTTCCCCACCTCTGATTCCCCGCCTCTGATTCCCCATATCTGATTCCCTGCCTCTGTTTCCCCTCCTCTGATTCCCCATATGTGATTCCCCACCTCTGTTTCCCCGCCTCTGATTCCCCGCCTCTGTTTCCCCATCTCTGATTCACCGCCTGTGATTCGCCACCTCTGATTCCCCATATCTGATTCCCCACCTCTGTTTCCCCGCCTCTGATTCCCCGCCTCTGATTCTCCATATCTCATTCCCCGCCTCTGAATCCCCATCTCTGATTCCCGGACTCTGATTCCCCACCTCTGATTCCCGGCCTCTTATTCCCAGCATCTGATTCCCGGCCTCTGATTCCCAGCCTCTAATTCCCCGCTTCTGATTCTGATTCCCTGCCTCTGATTCCCCATCTCTGATTCCGCACATCTGATTCCCTGCCTCTGATTCCCCACCTCTGATTCCCCATATCTGATTCCCCGCCTCTGTTTCCCCGTTCTGATTCCCCGCCTCTGTTTCCCCGCCTCCTATTCCCCGCCTCTGTTTCCCCATATCTGATTCCCCGCCTCTGATTCCCCAGCTCTGATTCCCTGCCTCTGATTCCCCGCGTTCTATTCCCTGCCTCTGATTCCCCGCCTGTGATTCCCCATCTCTGATTCACCACCTCTGATTCCCCACCTCTGATTCCCCATATCTAATTCCCCGCCTCTGTTTGCCCGCCTCTGATTCCCCGCCTCTGAATCCCCGCGTCTGATTCCCTGCCACTGATTCCCTGCGCCTGATTCCTCACCTCTGATTCCCCATATCTGATTCCCCGCCTCCGTTTTCCCGCCTCTGATTCCCTGCCTCTGATTCCCCATATCTGATTCCCCGCCTCTGATTCCCCAACTCTGATTCCCCGCCTCTGATTCCCCAGCTCTGAATCCCCGCCTCTGATTCCCCGTGTCTGATTCCCTGCCACTGATTCCCCGCCTCTGATTCCCCATCTGTGATTCACAACCTCTGATGCCCCGCCTCTGATTCCCCGCCTCTGATTCCCCATATCTGATTCCGCGCCTCTGATTGCCGACCTCTGATTCCCCGCGTCTGATTCCCTGCCTCTGATTCACCGCCTCTGATTCCCCATCTCTGATTCACCACCTCTGATTCCCGGCCTCTGATTCCCCATCTCTGATTCCACACATCCGATTCCCTGCCTATGGTTCCCTACCTCTGATTCCCCGCCTCTGATTCCCCATATCTGATTCCCTGCCTCTGTTTCCCCGCCTCTGATTCCCCATATGTGATTCCCCACCTCTGTTTCCCCGCCTCTGATTCCCCGCCTCTGTTTCCCCATCTCTGATTCACCGCCTGTGATTCGCTACCTCTGATTCCCCATATCTGATTCCCCACCTCTGTTTCCCCGCCTCTGATTCCCCGCCTCTGATTCTCCATATCTCATTCCCCGCCTCTGAATCCCCATCTCTGATTCCCGGACTCTGATTCCCCGCCTCTGATTCCCCATCTCTGATTCACCGCCTCTGATTCCACACCTCTGATTCCCCATCTCTGATTCCGTACATCCGATTCCCTGCCTCTGATTCCCCGACTCTGATTCCCCACCTCTGATTCCCCAGCTCTGATTCCCCGCCTCTGATTCCCCGCGTCTGATTCCCTGCCTCTGAATCCCCGCCTCTGATTCCCCATCTCTGATTCCCCACCTCTGATTCCCCGTGTCTGATTCCCTGCCTCTGAATCCCCGCCTCTGATTCCCCGCCTCTGATTCCCTGCCACTGATTACCCGCCCCTGATTCCCCACCTCTGATTCCCCATATCTTATTCCCCGCCTCTGTTTCCCCCCTCTGATTCCCAGCCTCTGATTCCCCATATCTGATTCCCCGCCTCTGATTCCCCATATCTGATTCCCCGCCTCTATTTTCCCATATCTGCTTCGCCGCCTCTGATTCCCCAACTCTGATTCCCCGCCTCTGATTCCCCAGCTCTGAATTCACGCCTCTGATTTCCGGCATCCGATTCCCTGCCACTGATTCCCCGCCTCTGATTCCCCATCTCTGATTCCCCGCCTCTGATTCCCCGTGTCTGATTCCCTGCCACTGATTCCCCGCCTCTGATTCCCCATCTGTGATTCACAACCTCTGATGCCCCACCTCTGATTCCCCATATCTGACTCCCCGCCTCTGTTTCCCCGCCTCTGATTCCCCGCCTCTGATTCCCCATATCTGATTCCCCGCCTCTGATTGCCCACCTCTGATTCCCCGCGTCTGATTCCCTGCCTCTGATTCACCGCCTCTGATTCCCCATCTCTGATTCACCACCTCTGATTCCCGTCCTCTGAATCCCCATCTCTGATTCCGCACATCCGATTCCCTGCCTATGGTTCCCCACCTCTGATTCCCCGCCTCTGATTCCCCATATCTGATTCCCTGCCTCTGTTTCCCCGCCTCTGATTCCCCATATGTGATTCCCCACCTCTGTTTCCCCGCCTCTGATTCCCCGCCTCTGTTTCCCCATCTCTGATTCACCGCCTGTGATTCGCTACCTCTGATTCCCCATATCTGATTCCCCACCTCTGTTTCCCCGCCTCTGATTCCCCGCCTCTGATTCTCCATATCTCATTCCCCGCCTCTGAATCCCCATCTCTGATTCCCTGCCTCTTATTCCCAGCATCTGATTCCCGGCCTCTGATTCCCAGCCTCTAATTCCCCGCTTCTGATTCTGATTCCCTGCCTCTGATTCCCCATCTCTGATTCCGCACATCTGATTCCCTGCCTCTGATTCCCCACCTCTGATTCCCCATATCTGATTCCCCGCCTCTGTTTCCCCATTCTGATTCCTCGCCTCTGTTTCCCCATATCTAATTCCCCACCTCTGATGCCCCAACTCTGATTCCCCGCCTCTGATTCCCCAGCTCTGATTCCCCACCTCTGATTCCCCGCATCCGATTCCCCATGTCTGATTCCCCGCCTCTGTTTCCCCGCCTCTGATTCCCCGCCTCTGTTTCCCCATATCTGATTCCCCGCCTCTGATTCCCCAGCTCTGATTCCCTGCCTCTGATTCCCCGCGTTCTATTCCCTGCCTCTGATTCCCCGCCTGTGATTCCCCATCTCTGATTCACCACCTCTGATTCCCCACCTCTGATTCCCCATATCTAATTCCCCGCCTCTGTTTGCCCGCCTCTCATTCCCCGCCTCTGAATCCCCGCGTCTGATTCCCTGCCACTGATTCCCTGCGCCTGATTCCCCAACTCTGATTCCCCATATCTGATTCCCCGCCTCCGTTTTCCCGCCTCTGATTCCCCATATCTGATTCCCCATATCTGATTCCCCGCCTCTGATTCCCCAACTCTGATTCCCCGCCTCTGATTCCCCAGCTCTGTATCCCCGCCTCTGATTCCCCGCGTCTGATTCCCTGCCACTGATTCCCCGCCTCTGATTCCCCATCTGTGATTCACAACCTCTGATGCCCCACCTCTGATTCCCCATATCTGACTCCCCGCCTCTGTTTCCCCGCCTCTGATTCCCCGCCTCTGATTACCCATATCTGATTCCCCGCCTCTGATTGCCCACCTCTGATTCCCCGCGTCTGATTCCCTGCCTCTGATTCACCGCCTCTGATTCCCCATCTCTGATTCACCACCTCTGATTCCCGGCCTCTGATTCCCCATCTCTGATTCCGCACATCCGATTCCCTGCCTATGGTTCCCCACCTCTGATTCCCCGCCTCTGATTCCCCATATCTGATTCCCTGCCTCTGTTTCCCCTCCTCTGATTCCCCATATGTGATTCCCCACCTCTGTTTCCCCGCCTCTGATTCCCCGCCTCTGTTTCCCCATCTCTGATTCACCGCCTGTGATTCGCCACCTCTGATTCCCCATATCTGATTCCCCACCTCTGTTTCCCCGCCTCTGATTCCCCGCCTCTGATTCTCCATATCTCATTCCCCGCCTCTGAATCCCCATCTCTGATTCCCGGACTCTGATTCCCCACCTCTGATTCCCGGCCTCTTATTCCCAGCATCTGATTCCCGGCCTCTGATTCCCAGCCTCTAATTCCCCGCTTCTGATTCTGATTCCCTGCCTCTGATTCCCCATCTCTGATTCCGCACATCTGATTCCCTGCCTCTGATTCCCCACCTCTGATTCCCCATATCTGATTCCCCGCCTCTGTTTCCCCGTTCTGATTCCCCGCCTCTGTTTCCCCGCCTCTGATTCCCCGCCTCTGTTTCCCCATATCTGATTCCCCGCCTCTGATTCCCCAGCTCTGATTCCCTGCCTCTGATTCCCCGCGTTCTATTCCCTGCCTCTGATTCCCCGCCTGTGATTCCCCATCTCTGATTCACCACCTCTGATTCCCCACCTCTGATTCCCCATATCTAATTCCCCGCCTCTGTTTGCCCGCCTCTGATTCCCCGCCTCTGAATCCCCGCGTCTGATTCCCTGCCACTGATTCCCTGCGCCTGATTCCTCACCTCTGATTCCCCATATCTGATTCCCCGCCTCCGTTTTCCCGCCTCTGATTCCCTGCCTCTGATTCCCCATATCTGATTCCCCGCCTCTGATTCCCCAACTCTGATTCCCCGCCTCTGATTCCCCAGCTCTGAATCCCCGCCTCTGATTCCCCGTGTCTGATTCCCTGCCACTGATTCCCCGCCTCTGATTCCCCATCTGTGATTCACAACCTCTGATGCCCCGCCTCTGATTCCCCGCCTCTGATTCCCCATATCTGATTCCGCGCCTCTGATTGCCGACCTCTGATTCCCCGCGTCTGATTCCCTGCCTCTGATTCACCGCCTCTGATTCCCCATCTCTGATTCACCACCTCTGATTCCCGGCCTCTGATTCCCCATCTCTGATTCCACACATCCGATTCCCTGCCTATGGTTCCCCACCTCTGATTCCCCGCCTCTGATTCCCCATATCTGATTCCCTGCCTCTGTTTCCCCGCCTCTGATTCCCCATATGTGATTCCCCACCTCTGTTTCCCCGCCTCTGATTCCCCGCCTCTGTTTCCCCATCTCTGATTCACCGCCTGTGATTCGCTACCTCTGATTCCCCATATCTGATTCCCCACCTCTGTTTCCCCGCCTCTGATTCCCCGCCTCTGATTCTCCATATCTCATTCCCCGCCTCTGAATCCCCATCTCTGATTCCCGGACTCTGATTCCCCACCTCTGATTCCCGGCCTCTTATTCCCAGCATCTGATTCCCGGCCTCTGATTCCCAGCCTCTAATTCCCCGCTTCTGATTCTGATTCCCTGCCTCTGATTCCCCATCTCTGATTCCGCACATCTGATTCCCTGCCTCTGATTCCCCACCTCTGATTCCCCATATCTGATTCCCCGCCTCTGTTTCCCCGTTCTGATTCCTCGCCTCTGTTTCCCCATATCTAATTCCCCACCTCTGATGCCCCAACTCTGATTCCCCGCCTCTGATTCCCCAGCTCTGATTCCCCACCTCTGATTCCCCGCATCCGATTCCCCATATCTGATTCCCCGCCTCTGTTTCCCCGTTCTGATTCCTCGCCTCTGTTTCCCCATATCTAATTCCCCACCTCTGATGCCCCAACTCTGATTCCCTGCCTCTGATTCACCAGCTCTGATTCCCCGCCTTTGATTCACCCTGTCTGATTCCCAGTCTCTGAATCCCCGTGTCTGATTTCCTGCCTCTGATTCCCCGCCTCTGATTCCCCATCTCTGATTCACCGCCTCTGATTCCACACCTCTGATTCCCCATCTCTGATTCCGTACATCCGATTCCCTGCCTCTGATTCCCCGACTCTGATTCCCCACCTCTGATTCCCCAGCTCTGATTCCCCGCCTCTGATTCCCCGCGTCTGATTCCCTGCCTCTGAATCCCCGCCTCTGATTCCCCATCTCTGATTCCCCACCTCTGATTCCCCGTGTCTGATTCCCTGCCTCTGAATCCCCGCCTCTGATTCCCCGCCTCTGATTCCCTGCCACTGATTACCCGCCCCTGATTCCCCACCTCTGATTCCCCATATCTTATTCCCCGCCTCTGTTTCCCCCCTCTGATTCCCAGCCTCTGATTCCCCATATCTGATTCCCCGCCTCTGATTCCCCATATCTGATTCCCCGCCTCTATTTTCCCATATCTGCTTCGCCGCCTCTGATTCCCCAACTCTGATTCCCCGCCTCTGATTCCCCAGCTCTGAATTCACGCCTCTGATTTCCGGCATCCGATTCCCTGCCTCTGATTCCCCGCCTCTGATTCCCCATCTCTGATTCCCCGCCTCTGATTCCCCGTGTCTGATTCCCTGCCACTGATTCCCCGCCTCTGATTCCCCATCTGTGATTCACAACCTCTGATGCCCCACCTCTGATTCCCCATATCTGACTCCCCGCCTCTGTTTCACCGCCTCTGATTCCCCGCCTCTGATTCCCCATATCTGATTCCCCGCCTCTGATTGCCCACCTCTGATTCCCCGCGTCTGATTCCCTGCCTCTGATTCACCGCCTCTGATTCCCCATCTCTGATTCACCACCTCTGATTCCCGGCCTCTGAATCCCCATCTCTGATTCCGCACATCCGATTCCCTGCCTATGGTTCCCCACCTCTGATTCCCCGCCTCTGATTCCCCATATCTGATTCCCTGCCTCTGTTTCCCCGCCTCTGATTCCCCATATGTGATTCCCCACCTCTGTTTCCCCGCCTCTGATTCCCCGCCTCTGTTTCCCCATCTCTGATTCACCGCCTGTGATTCGCTACCTCTGATTCCCCATATCTGATTCCCCACCTCTGTTTCCCCGCCTCTGATTCCCCGCCTCTGATTCTCCATATCTCATTCCCCGCCTCTGAATCCCCATCTCTGATTCCCTGCCTCTTATTCCCAGCATCTGATTCCCGGCCTCTGATTCCCAGCCTCTAATTCCCCGCTTCTGATTCTGATTCCCTGCCTCTGATTCCCCATCTCTGATTCCGCACATCTGATTCCCTGCCTCTGATTCCCCACCTCTGATTCCCCATATCTGATTCCCCGCCTCTGTTTCCCCATTCTGATTCCTCGCCTCTGTTTCCCCATATCTAATTCCCCACCTCTGATGCCCCAACTCTGATTCCCCGCCTCTGATTCCCCAGCTCTGATTCCCCACCTCTGATTCCCCGCATCCGATTCCCCATGTCTGATTCCCCGCCTCTGTTTCCCCGCCTCTGATTCCCCGCCTCTGTTTCCCCATATCTGATTCCCCGCCTCTGATTCCCCAGCTCTGATTCCCTACCTCTGATTCCCCGCGTTCTATTCCCTGCCTCTGATTCCCCGCCTGTGATTCCCCATCTCTGATTCACCACCTCTGATTCCCCACCTCTGATTCCCCATATCTAATTCCCCGCCTTTGTTTGCCCGCATCTGATTCCCCGCCTCTGTTTCCCCATATCTGATTCCCCGCCTCTGAATCCCCAACTCTGATTCCCTGCCTCTGATTCACCAGCTCTGATTCCCCGCCTTTGATTCCCCCTGTCTGATTCCCAGCCTCTGAATCCCCGTGTCTGATTTCCTGCCTCTGATTCCCCGCCTCTGGTTCCCCAACTCTGATTCCCCGCCTCTGATTCCCCAGCTCTGATTTCCAGCCTCTGATTCCCGGCATCCGATTCCCTGCCTCTGATTCCCCGCCTCTGATTCCCCATCTCTGATTCCCCGCCTCTGATTCCCCGTATCTGATTCCCTGCCTCTGATTCCCCGCCTCTGATTCCCCGCGTCTGATTCCCCGCCACTGATTCCCCACCTCTGATTCCCCATATCTGATTCCCCGCCTCTGTTTTCCCGCCTCTGATTCCCTGCCTCTGATTCCCCATATCTGATTCCCCGCCTCTGATTCCCCAACTCTGATTCCCCACCTCTGATTCCCCAGCTCTGAATTCCTGCCTCTGATTCCCCGCGTCTGATTCCCTGCCTCTGATTCCCCGCCTCTGATTCCCCATCTGTGATTCACAACCTCTGATGCCCCACCTCTGATTCCCCATATCTGATTCCCCGCCTCTGTTTCCCCGCCTCTGATTCCCCGCCTCTGATTCCCCATATCTGATTCCCCGCCTCTGATTGCCCACCTCGTATTCCCCGCGTCTGAATCCCTGCCTCTGATTCACCGCCTCTGATTCCCCATCTCTGATTCACCACGTCTGATTCCCGGCCTCTGATTCCCCATCTTTGATTCCGCACATCCGATTCCCTGCCAATGATTCCCCACCTCTGATTCCCCGCCTCTGATTCCCCATATCTGATTCCCTGCCTCTGTTTCCCCGCCTCTGATTCCCCATGTGTGATTCCCCACCTCTGTTTCCACGCCTCTGATTCCCCGCCTCTGTTTCCCCATCTCTGATTCACCACCTTTGATTCGCCACCTCTGATTCCCCATATGTGATTCCCCACCTCTGTTTCCCCGCCTCTGATTCCCCGCCTCTGATTCTCCATATCTCATTCCCCGCCTCTGAATCCCCATCTCTGATTCCCGGACTCTGATTCCCCACATCTGATTCCCAGCCTCTTATTCCCAGCATCTGATTCCCGGCCTCTGATTCCCGGCCTCTAATTCCCCGCTTCTGATTCTGATTCCCTGCCTCTGATTCCCCATCTCTGATTCCGCACATCTGATTCCCTGCCTCTGATTCCCCACCTCTGATTCCCCATATCTGATTCCCCGCCTCTGTTTCCCCGCCTCTGATTCCCCGCCTCTGCTTCCCCATATCTAATTCCCCACCTCTGATGCCCCAACTCTGATTCCCCGCCTCTGATTCCCCAGCTCTGATTCCCCACCTCTGATTCCCCGCATCCGATTCCCCATGTCTGATTCCCCGCCTCTGTTTCCCAACCTCTGATTCCCCGCCTCTGTTTCCCCATATCTGATTCCCCGCCTCTGATTCCCCAGCTCTGATTCCCTGCCTCTGATTCCCCGCGTTCTATTCCCTGCCTCTGATTCCCCGCCTGTGATTCCCCATCTCTGATTCACCACCTCTGATTCCCCACCTCTGATTCCCCATATCTAATTCCCCGCCTCTGTTTGCCCGCCTCTCATTCCCCGCCTCTGAATCCCCGCGTCTGATTCCCTGCCACTGATTCCCTGCGCCTGATTCCCCAACTCTGATTCCCCATATCTGATTCCCCGCCTCCGTTTTCCCGCCTCTGATTCCCTGCCTCTGATTCCCCATATCTGATTCCCCGCCTCTGATTCCCCAACTCTGATTCCCCGCCTCTGATTCCCCAGCTCTGAATCCCCGCCTCTGATTCCCCGCGTCTGATTCCCTGCCACTGATTCCCCGCCTCTGATTCCCCATCTGTGATTCACAACCTCTGATGCCCCACCTCTGATTCCCCATATCTGACTCCCCGCCTCTGTTTCCCCGCCTCTGATTCCCCGCCTCTGATTCCCCATATCTGATTCCCCGCCTCTGATTGCCCACCTCTGATTCCCCGCGTCTGATTCCCTGCCTCTGATTCACCGCCTCTGATTCCCCATCTCTGATTCACCACCTCTGATTCCCGGCCTCTGATTCCCCATCTCTGATTCCGCACATCCGATTCCCTGCCTATGGTTCCCCACCTCTGATTCCCCGCCTCTGATTCCCAATATCTGATTCCCTGCCTCTGTTTCCCCGCCTCTGATTCCCCATATGTGATTCCCCACCTCTGTTTCCCCGCCTCTGATTCCCCGCCTCTGTTTCCCCATCTCTGATTCACCGCCTGTGATTCGCCACCTCTGATTCCCCATATCTGATTCCCCACCTCTGTTTCCCCGCCTCTGATTCCCCGCCTCTGATTCTCCATATCTCATTCCCCGCCTCTGAATCCCCATCTCTGATTCCCGGACTCTGATTCCCCACCTCTGATTCCCGGCCTCTTATTCCCAGCATCTGATTCCCGGCCTCTGATTCCCAGCCTCTAATTCCCCGCTTCTGATTCTGATTCCCTGCCTCTGATTCCCCATCTCTGATTCCGCACATCTGATTCCCTGCCTCTGATTCCCCACCTCTGATTCCCCATATCTGATTCCCCGCCTCTGTTTCCCCGTTCTGATTCCCCGCCTCTGTTTCCCCGCCTCTGATTCCCCGCCTCTGTTTCCCCATATCTGATTCCCCGCCTCTGATTCCCCAGCTCTGATTCCCTGCCTCTGATTCCCCGCGTTCTATTCCCTGCCTCTGATTCCCCGCCTGTGATTCCCCATCTCTGATTCACCACCTCTGATTCCCCACCTCTGATTCCCCATATCTAATTCCCCGCCTCTGTTTGCCCGCCTCTGATTCCCCGCCTCTGAATCCCCGCGTCTGATTCCCTGCCACTGATTCCCTGCGCCTGATTCCTCACCTCTGATTCCCCATATCTGATTCCCCGCCTCCGTTTTCCCGCCTCTGATTCCCTGCCTCTGATTCCCCATATCTGATTCCCCGCCTCTGATTCCCCAACTCTGATTCCCCGCCTCTGATTCCCCAGCTCTGAATCCCCGCCTCTGATTCCCCGTGTCTGATTCCCTGCCACTGATTCCCCGCCTCTGATTCCCCATCTGTGATTCACAACCTCTGATGCCCCGCCTCTGATTCCCCGCCTCTGATTCCCCATATCTGATTCCGCGCCTCTGATTGCCGACCTCTGATTCCCCGCGTCTGATTCCCTGCCTCTGATTCACCGCCTCTGATTCCCCATCTCTGATTCACCACCTCTGATTCCCGGCCTCTGATTCCCCATCTCTGATTCCACACATCCGATTCCCTGCCTATGGTTCCCCACCTCTGATTCCCCGCCTCTGATTCCCCATATCTGATTCCCTGCCTCTGTTTCCCCGCCTCTGATTCCCCATATGTGATTCCCCACCTCTGTTTCCCCGCCTCTGATTCCCCGCCTCTGTTTCCCCATCTCTGATTCACCGCCTGTGATTCGCTACCTCTGATTCCCCATATCTGATTCCCCACCTCTGTTTCCCCGCCTCTGATTCCCCGCCTCTGATTCTCCATATCTCATTCCCCGCCTCTGAATCCCCATCTCTGATTCCCGGACTCTGATTCCCCACCTCTGATTCCCGGCCTCTTATTCCCAGCATCTGATTCCCGGCCTCTGATTCCCAGCCTCTAATTCCCCGCTTCTGATTCTGATTCCCTGCCTCTGATTCCCCATCTCTGATTCCGCACATCTGATTCCCTGCCTCTGATTCCCCACCTCTGATTCCCCATATCTGATTCCCCGCCTCTGTTTCCCCGTTCTGATTCCTCGCCTCTGTTTCCCCATATCTAATTCCCCACCTCTGATGCCCCAACTCTGATTCCCCGCCTCTGATTCCCCAGCTCTGATTCCCCACCTCTGATTCCCCGCATCCGATTCCCCATATCTGATTCCCCGCCTCTGTTTCCCCGTTCTGATTCCTCGCCTCTGTTTCCCCATATCTAATTCCCCACCTCTGATGCCCCAACTCTGATTCCCTGCCTCTGATTCACCAGCTCTGATTCCCCGCCTTTGATTCACCCTGTCTGATTCCCAGTCTCTGAATCCCCGTGTCTGATTTCCTGCCTCTGATTCCCCGCCTCTGATTCCCCATCTCTGATTCACCGCCTCTGATTCCACACCTCTGATTCCCCATCTCTGATTCCGTACATCCGATTCCCTGCCTCTGATTCCCCGACTCTGATTCCCCACCTCTGATTCCCCAGCTCTGATTCCCCGCCTCTGATTCCCCGCGTCTGATTCCCTGCCTCTGAATCCCCGCCTCTGATTCCCCATCTCTGATTCCCCACCTCTGACTCCCCGTGTCTGATTCCCTGCCTCTGAATCCCCGCCTCTGATTCCCCGCCTCTGATTCCCTGCCACTGATTACCCGCCCCTGATTCCCCACCTCTGATTCCCCATATCTTATTCCCCGCCTCTGTTTCCCCCCTCTGATTCCCAGCCTCTGATTCCCCATATCTGATTCCCCGCCTCTGATTCCCCATATCTGATTCCCCGCCTCTATTTTCCCATATCTGCTTCGCCGCCTCTGATTCCCCAACTCTGATTCCCCGCCTCTGATTCCCCAGCTCTGAATTCACGCCTCTGATTTCCGGCATCCGATTCCCTGCCTCTGATTCCCCGCCTCTGATTCCCCATCTCTGATTCCCCGCCTCTGATTCCCCGTGTCTGATTCCCTGCCACTGATTCCCCGCCTCTGATTCCCCATCTGTGATTCACAACCTCTGATGCCCCACCTCTGATTCCCCATATCTGACTCCCCGCCTCTGTTTCACCGCCTCTGATTCCCCGCCTCTGATTCCCCATATCTGATTCCCCGCCTCTGATTGCCCACCTCTGATTCCCCGCGTCTGATTCCCTGCCTCTGATTCACCGCCTCTGATTCCCCATCTCTGATTCACCACCTCTGATTCCCGGCCTCTGAATCCCCATCTCTGATTCCGCACATCCGATTCCCTGCCTATGGTTCCCCACCTCTGATTCCCCGCCTCTGATTCCCCATATCTGATTCCCTGCCTCTGTTTCCCCGCCTCTGATTCCCCATATGTGATTCCCCACCTCTGTTTCCCCGCCTCTGATTCCCCGCCTCTGTTTCCCCATCTCTGATTCACCGCCTGTGATTCGCTACCTCTGATTCCCCATATCTGATTCCCCACCTCTGTTTCCCCGCCTCTGATTCCCCGCCTCTGATTCTCCATATCTCATTCCCCGCCTCTGAATCCCCATCTCTGATTCCCTGCCTCTTATTCCCAGCATCTGATTCCCGGCCTCTGATTCCCAGCCTCTAATTCCCCGCTTCTGATTCTGATTCCCTGCCTCTGATTCCCCATCTCTGATTCCGCACATCTGATTCCCTGCCTCTGATTCCCCACCTCTGATTCCCCATATCTGATTCCCCGCCTCTGTTTCCCCATTCTGATTCCTCGCCTCTGTTTCCCCATATCTAATTCCCCACCTCTGATGCCCCAACTCTGATTCCCCGCCTCTGATTCCCCAGCTCTGATTCCCCACCTCTGATTCCCCGCATCCGATTCCCCATGTCTGATTCCCCGCCTCTGTTTCCCCGCCTCTGATTCCCCGCCTCTGTTTCCCCATATCTGATTCCCCGCCTCTGATTCCCCAGCTCTGATTCCCTACCTCTGATTCCCCGCGTTCTATTCCCTGCCTCTGATTCCCCGCCTGTGATTCCCCATCTCTGATTCACCACCTCTGATTCCCCACCTCTGATTCCCCATATCTAATTCCCCGCCTTTGTTTGCCCGCATCTGATTCCCCGCCTCTGTTTCCCCATATCTGATTCCCCGCCTCTGAATCCCCAACTCTGATTCCCTGCCTCTGATTCACCAGCTCTGATTCCCCGCCTTTGATTCCCCCTGTCTGATTCCCAGCCTCTGAATCCCCGTGTCTGATTTCCTGCCTCTGATTCCCCGCCTCTGGTTCCCCAACTCTGATTCCCCGCCTCTGATTCCCCAGCTCTGATTTCCAGCCTCTGATTCCCGGCATCCGATTCCCTGCCTCTGATTCCCCGCCTCTGATTCCCCATCTCTGATTCCCCGCCTCTGATTCCCCGTATCTGATTCCCTGCCTCTGATTCCCCGCCTCTGATTCCCCGCGTCTGATTCCCTGCCACTGATTCCCCACCTCTGATTCCCCATATCTGATTCCCCGCCTCTGTTTTCCCGCCTCTGATTCCCTGCCTCTGATTCCCCATATCTGATTCCCCGCCTCTGATTCCCCAACTCTGATTCCCCACCTCTGATTCCCCAGCTCTGAATTCCTGCCTCTGATTCCCCGCGTCTGATTCCCTGCCTCTGATTCCCCGCCTCTGATTCCCCATCTGTGATTCACAACCTCTGATGCCCCACCTCTGATTCCCCATATCTGATTCCCCGCCTCTGTTTCCCCGCCTCTGATTCCCCGCCTCTGATTCCCCATATCTGATTCCCCGCCTCTGATTGCCCACCTCGTATTCCCCGCGTCTGAATCCCTGCCTCTGATTCACCGCCTCTGATTCCCCATCTCTGATTCACCACGTCTGATTCCCGGCCTCTGATTCCCCATCTTTGATTCCGCACATCCGATTCCCTGCCTATGATTCCCCACCTCTGATTCCCCGCCTCTGATTCCCCATATCTGATTCCCTGCCTCTGTTTCCCCGCCTCTGATTCCCCATGTGTGATTCCCCACCTCTGTTTCCACGCCTCTGATTCCCCGCCTCTGTTTCCCCATCTCTGATTCACCACCTTTGATTCGCCACCTCTGATTCCCCATATGTGATTCCCCACCTCTGTTTCCCCGCCTCTGATTCCCCGCCTCTGATTCTCCATATCTCATTCCCCGCCTCTGAATCCCCATCTCTGATTCCCGGACTCTGATTCCCCACATCTGATTCCCAGCCTCTTATTCCCAGCATCTGATTCCCGGCCTCTGATTCCCGGCCTCTAATTCCCCGCTTCTGATTCTGATTCCCTGCCTCTGATTCCCCATCTCTGATTCCGCACATCTGATTCCCTGCCTCTGATTCCCCACCTCTGATTCCCCATATCTGATTCCCCGCCTCTGTTTCCCCGCCTCTGATTCCCCGCCTCTGCTTCCCCATATCTAATTCCCCACCTCTGATGCCCCAACTCTGATTCCCCGCCTCTGATTCCCCAGCTCTGATTCCCCACCTCTGATTCCCCGCATCCGATTCCCCATGTCTGATTCCCCGCCTCTGTTTCCCCGCCTCTGATTCCCCGCCTCTGTTTCCCCATATCTGATTCCCCGCCTCTGATTCCCCAGCTCTGATTCCCTGCCTCTGATTCCCCGCGTTCTATTCCCTGCCTCTGATTCCCCGCCTGTGATTCCCCATCTCTGATTCACCACCTCTGATTCCCCACCTCTGATTCCCCATATCTAATTCCCCGCCTCTGTTTGCCCGCCTCTCATTCCCCGCCTCTGAATCCCCGCGTCTGATTCCCTGCCACTGATTCCCTGCGCCTGATTCCCCAACTCTGATTCCCCATATCTGATTCCCCGCCTCCGTTTTCCCGCCTCTGATTCCCTGCCTCTGATTCCCCATATCTGATTCCCCGCCTCTGATTCCCCAACTCTGATTCCCCGCCTCTGATTCCCCAGCTCTGAATCCCCGCCTCTGATTCCCCGCGTCTGATTCCCTGCCACTGATTCCCCGCCTCTGATTCCCCATCTGTGATTCACAACCTCTGATGCCCCACCTCTGATTCCCCATATCTGACTCCCCGCCTCTGTTTCCCCGCCTCTGATTCCCCGCCTCTGATTCCCCATATCTGATTCCCCGCCTCTGATTGCCCACCTCTGATTCCCCGCGTCTGATTCCCTGCCTCTGATTCACCGCCTCTGATTCCCCATCTCTGATTCACCACCTCTGATTCCCGGCCTCTGATTCCCCATCTCTGATTCCGCACATCCGATTCCCTGCCTATGGTTCCCCACCTCTGATTCCCCGCCTCTGATTCCCAATATCTGATTCCCTGCCTCTGTTTTCCCGCCTCTGATTCCCCATATGTGATTCCCCACCTCTGTTTCCCCACCTCTGATTCCCCGCCTCTGTTTCCCCATCTCTGATTCACCGCCTGTGATTCGCCACCTCTGATTCCCCATATCTGATTCCCCACCTCTGTTTCCCCGCCTCTGATTCCCCGCCTCTGATTCTCCATATCTCATTCCCCGCCTCTGAATCCCCATCTCTGATTCCCGGACTCTGATTCCCCACCTCTGATTCCCGGCCTCTTATTCCCAGCATCTGATTCCCGGCCTCTGATTCCCAGCCTCTAATTCCCCGCTTCTGATTCTGATTCCCTGCCTCTGATTCCCCATCTCTGATTCCGCACATCTGATTCCCTGCCTCTGATTCCCCACCTCTGATTCCCCATATCTGATTCCCCGCCTCTGTTTCCCCGTTCTGATTCCCCGCCTCTGTTTCCCCGCCTCTGATTCCCCGCCTCTGTTTCCCCATATCTGATTCCCCGCCTCTGATTCCCCAGCTCTGATTCCCTGCCTCTGATTCCCCGCGTTCTATTCCCTGCCTCTGATTCCCCGCCTGTGATTCCCCATCTCTGATTCACCACCTCTGATTCCCCACCTCTGATTCCCCATATCTAATTCCCCGCCTTTGTTTGCCCGCATCTGATTCCCCGCCTCTGTTTCCCCATATCTGATTCCCCGCCTCTGAATCCCCAACTCTGATTCCCTGCCTCTGATTCACCAGCTCTGATTCCCCGCCTTTGATTCCCCCTGTCTGATTCCCAGCCTCTGAATCCCCGTGTCTGATTTCCTGCCTCTGATTCCCCGCCTCTGATTCCCCATCTCTGATTCACCGCCTCTGATTCCACACCTCTGATTCCCCATCTCTGATTCCGTACATCCGATTCCCTGCCTCTGATTCCCCGACTCTGATTCCCCACCTCTGATTCCCCAGCTCTGATTCCCCGCCTCTGATTCCCCGCGTCTGATTCCCTGCCTCTGAATCCCCGCCTCTGATTCCCCATCTCTGATTCCCCACCTCTGATTCCCCGTGTCTGATTCCCTGCCTCTGAATCCCCGCCTCTGATTCCCCGCCTCTGATTCCCTGCCACTGATTACCCGCCCCTGATTCCCCACCTCTGATTCCCCATATCTTATTCCCCGCCTCTGTTTCCCCCCTCTGATTCCCAGCCTCTGATTCCCCATATCTGATTCCCTGCCTCTGATTCCCCATATCTGATTCCCCGCCTCTATTTTCCCATATCTGCTTCGCCGCCTCTGATTCCACAACTCTGATTCCCCGCCTCTGATTCCCCAGCTCTGAATTCACGCCTCTGATTTCCGGCATCCGATTCCCTGCCTCTGATTCCCCGCCTCTGATTCCCCATCTCTGATTCCCCGCCTCTGATTCCCCGTGTCTGATTCCCTGCCACTGATTCCCCGCCTCTGATTCCCCATCTGTGATTCACAACCTCTGATGCCCCACCTCTGATTCCCCATATCTGACTCCCCGCCTCTGTTTCCCCGCCTCTGATTCCCCGCCTCTGATTCCCCATATCTGATTCCCCGCCTCTGATTGCCCACCTCTGATTCCCCGCGTCTGATTCCCTGCCTCTGATTCACCGCCTCTGATTCCCCATCTCTGATTCACCACCTCTGATTCCCGGCCTCTGATTCCCCATCTCTGATTCCGCACATCCGATTCCCTGCCTATGGTTTCCCACCTCTGATTCCCCGCCTCTGATTCCCCATATCTGATTCCCTGCCTCTGTTTCCCCGCCTCTGATTCCCCATATGTGATTCCCCACCTCTGTTTCCCCGCCTCTGATTCCCCGCCTCTGTTTCCCCATCTCTGATTCACCGCCTGTGATTCGCTACCTCTGATTCCCCATATCTGATTCCCCACCTCTGTTTCCCCGCCTCTGATTCCCCGCCTCTGATTCTCCATATCTCATTCCCCGCCTCTGAATCCCCATCTCTGATTCCCGGACTCTGATTCCCCACCTCTGATTCCCGGCCTCTTATTCCCAGCATCTGATTCCCGGCCTCTGATTCCCAGCCTCTAATTCCCCGCTTCTGATTCTGATTCCCTGCCTCTGATTCCCCATCTCTGATTCCGCACATCTGATTCCCTGCCTCTGATTCCCCACCTCTGATTCCCCATATCTGATTCCCCGCCTCTGTTTCCCCGTTCTGATTCCTCGCCTCTGTTTCCCCATATCTAATTCCCCACCTCTGATGCCCCAACTCTGATTCCCCGCCTCTGATTCCCCAGCTCTGATTCCCCACCTCTGATTCCCCGCATCCGATTCCCCATGTCTGATTCCCCGCCTCTGTTTCCCCGCCTCTGATTCCCCGCCTCTGTTTCCCCATATCTGATTCCCCGCCTCTGATACCCCAGCTCTGATTCCCTGCCTCTGATTCCCCGCGTTCTATTCCCTGCCTCTGATTCCCCGCCTGTGATTCCCCATCTCTGATTCACCACCTCTGATTCCCCACCTCTGATTCCCCATATCTAATTCCCCGCCTTTGTTTGCCCGCATCTGATTCCCCGCCTCTGTTTCCCCATATCTGATTCCCCGCCTCTGAATCCCCAACTCTGATTCCCTGCCTCTGATTCACCAGCTCTGATTCCCCGCCTATGATTCCCCCTGTCTGATTCCCAGCCTCTGAATCCCCGTGTCTGATTTCCTGCCTCTGATTCCCCGCCTCTGATTCCCCATCTCTGATTCACCGCCTCTGATTCCACACCTCTGATTCCCCATCTCTGATTCCGTACATCCGATTCCCTGCCTCTGATTCCCCGACTCTGATTCCCCACTTCTGATTCCCCAGCTCTGATTCCCCGCCTCTGATTCCCCGCGTCTGATTCCCTGCCTCTGAATCCCCGCCTCTGATTCCCCATCTCTGATTCCCCACCTCTGATTCCCCGTGTCTAATTCCCTGCCTCTGAATCCCCGCCTCTGATTCCCCGCCTCTGATTCCCTGCCACTGATTACCCGCCCCTGATTCCCCACCTCTGATTCCCCATATCTTATTCCCCGCCTCTGTTTCCCCCCTCTGATTCCCAGCCTCTGATTCCCCATATCTGATTCCCCGCCTCTGATTCCCCATATCTGATTCCCCGCCTCTATTTTCCCATATCTGCTTCGCCGCCTCTGATTCCCCAACTCTGATTCCCCGCCTCTGATTCCCCAGCTCTGAATTCACGCCTCTGATTTCCGGCATCCGATTCCCTGCCTCTGATTCCCCGCCTCTGATTCCCCATCTCTGATTCCCCGCCTCTGATTCCCCATGTCTGATTCCCTGCCTCTGATTCCCCGCCTCTGATTCCCCGCGTCTGATTCCCTGCCACTGATTCCCTGCCCCTGATTCCCCACCTCTGATTCCCCGCCTCTGATTCCCCGCCTCTGTTTCCCGGCCTCTGATTCCCCGCCTCTGATTCCCCTTCTCTGATTCACCACCTCTGAATCCCCACCTCTGATTCCCCATCTCTGATTCCGCACATCCGATTCCCTGCTTCTGATTCCCCGCCTCTGATTCCCCGCCTCTGATTCGCAACCTCTAATTCCCCACCTCTGATTCCCCATATCTGATTCCCCGCCTCTCTTTCCCTGCCTCTGAATCCCGGCCTCTGTTTCCCCATATCTGATTCCCCTCCTCTGATTCCCCAACTCTGATTCCCCGCCTCTGATTCCCCAGCTCTGACTCCCCGCCTTTTATTCCCGGCCTCTGATTCCCTGCCACTGATTCCCAGCCCCTGATTCCCCACCTCTGATTCCCCATATCTGATTCCCCGCCTCTGTTTCCCCAGCTCTGATTCCCCACCTGTGATTCCCCAGCTCTGATTCCCTGCCACTGATTCCCCGCCCCTGATTCCCCACCTCTGATTCCCCATATCTTATTCCCCGCCTCTGTTTCCCCAGCTCTGATTCCCTGCCTCTGATTCCCTGCCCTGATTCCCCATCTCTGTTTCACCGCCTTTGATTCGCCACCTCTGATTCCCCATATCTGATTCCCCGCCTCTGTTTCCCCGCCTCTGATTCCCCGCCTCTGATTCCCCATCTGTGATTCACAACCTCTGATGCCCCACCTCTGATTCCCCATATCTGACTCCCCGCCTCTGTTTCCCCGCCTCTGATTCCCCGCCTCTGATTCCCCATATCTGATTCCCCGCCTCTGATTGCCCACCTCTGATTCCCCGCGTCTGATTCCCTGCCTCTGATTCACCGCCTCTGATTCCCCATCTCTGATTCACCACCTCTGATTCCCGGCCTCTGATTCCCCATCTCTGATTCCGCACATCCGATTCCCTGCCTATGGTTCCCCACCTCTGATTCCCCGCCTCTGATTCCCCATATCTGATTCCCTGCCTCTGTTTCCCCGCCTCTGATTCCCCATATGTGATTCCCCACCTCTGTTTCCCCACCTCTGATTCCCCGCCTCTGTTTCCCCATCTCTGATTCACCGCCTGTGATTCGCCACCTCTGATTCCCCATATCTGATTCCCCACCTCTGTTTCCCCGCCTCTGATTCCCCGCCTCTGATTCTCCATATCTCATTCCCCGCCTCTGAATCCCCATCTCTGATTCCCGGACTCTGATTCCCCACCTCTGATTCCCGGCCTCTTATTCCCAGCATCTGATTCCCGGCCTCTGATTCCCAGCCTCTAATTCCCCGCTTCTGATTCTGATTCCCTGCCTCTGATTCCCCATCTCTGATTCCGCACATCTGATTCCCTGCCTCTGATTCCCCACCTCTGATTCCCCATATCTGATTCCCCGCCTCTGTTTCCCCGTTCTGATTCCCCGCCTCTGTTTCCCCGCCTCTGATTCCCCGCCTCTGTTTCCCCATATCTGATTCCCCGCCTCTGATTCCCCAGCTCTGATTCCCTGCCTCTGATTCCCCGCGTTCTATTCCCTGCCTCTGATTCCCCGCCTGTGATTCCCCATCTCTGATTCACCACCTCTGATTCCCCACCTCTGATTCCCCATATCTAATTCCCCGCCTTTGTTTGCCCGCATCTGATTCCCCGCCTCTGTTTCCCCATATCTGATTCCCCGCCTCTGAATCCCCAACTCTGATTCCCTGCCTCTGATTCACCAGCTCTGATTCCCCGCCTTTGATTCCCCCTGTCTGATTCCCAGCCTCTGAATCCCCGTGTCTGATTTCCTGCCTCTGATTCCCCGCCTCTGATTCCCCATCTCTGATTCACCGCCTCTGATTCCACACCTCTGATTCCCCATCTCTGATTCCGTACATCCGATTCCCTGCCTCTGATTCCCCGACTCTGATTCCCCACCTCTGATTCCCCAGCTCTGATTCCCCGCCTCTGATTCCCCGCGTCTGATTCCCTGCCTCTGAATCCCCGCCTCTGATTCCCCATCTCTGATTCCCCACCTCTGATTCCCCGTGTCTGATTCCCTGCCTCTGAATCCCCGCCTCTGATTCCCCGCCTCTGATTCCCTGCCACTGATTACCCGCCCCTGATTCCCCACCTCTGATTCCCCATATCTTATTCCCCGCCTCTGTTTCCCCCCTCTGATTCCCAGCCTCTGATTCCCCATATCTGATTCCCTGCCTCTGATTCCCCATATCTGATTCCCCGCCTCTATTTTCCCATATCTGCTTCGCCGCCTCTGATTCCACAACTCTGATTCCCCGCCTCTGATTCCCCAGCTCTGAATTCACGCCTCTGATTTCCGGCATCCGATTCCCTGCCTCTGATTCCCCGCCTCTGATTCCCCATCTCTGATTCCCCGCCTCTGATTCCCCGTGTCTGATTCCCTGCCACTGATTCCCCGCCTCTGATTCCCCATCTGTGATTCACAACCTCTGATGCCCCACCTCTGATTCCCCATATCTGACTCCCCGCCTCTGTTTCCCCGCCTCTGATTCCCCGCCTCTGATTCCCCATATCTGATTCCCCGCCTCTGATTGCCCACCTCTGATTCCCCGCGTCTGATTCCCTGCCTCTGATTCACCGCCTCTGATTCCCCATCTCTGATTCACCACCTCTGATTCCCGGCCTCTGATTCCCCATCTCTGATTCCGCACATCCGATTCCCTGCCTATGGTTTCCCACCTCTGATTCCCCGCCTCTGATTCCCCATATCTGATTCCCTGCCTCTGTTTCCCCGCCTCTGATTCCCCATATGTGATTCCCCACCTCTGTTTCCCCGCCTCTGATTCCCCGCCTCTGTTTCCCCATCTCTGATTCCCCGCCTGTGATTCGCTACCTCTGATTCCCCGCCTCTGATTCCCCAACTCTGATTCCCCGCCTCTGATTCCCCAGCTCTGATTCCCCGCCTCTGATTCCCGGCGTCCGATTCCCTGCCTCTGATTCCCCGCCTCTGATTCCCCATCTCTGATTCCCCGCCTCTGATTCCCCGTGTCTAATTCCCTGCCTCTGATTCCCCGCCTTTGATTCCCCGCCTCTGATTCCCTGCCACTGATTCCCTGCCCCTGATTCCCCACCTCTGATTCCCCATATCTGATTCCCCGCCTCTGTTTCCCCGCCTCTGATTCCCCGCCTCTGATTCCCCATATCTGATTCACTGCCTCTGATTCCCCAAATCTGATTCCCCGCCTCTGATTCCCCAGCTCTGAATCCCCGCCTCTGATTCCCCGCGTCTGATTCCCTGCCTCTGATTCCCCGCCTTGATTCCCCATCTCTGATTCACAACCTCTGATTCCCCACCTCTGATTCCCCATATCTGAATCCCCGCCTCTGTTTCCCCGCCTCTGATTCCCCGCCTCTGATTCCCCATATCTGATTCCCCGGCTCTCATTGCCCACCTCTGATTCCCCGCCTCTGATTCGCCAGCTCTGATTCCCCGCCTCTGAATCCCCGCATCTGATTCCCTGCCTCTGACTCCCCGCCTCTGATTCCCCATCTCTGATTCACCGCCTTTGATTCGCCACCTCTGATTCCCCATATCTGAATCCCCACCTCTGATTCCCCAACTCTGATTCCCCGCCTCTGATTCCCCAGCTCTGATTCCCCGCCTCTGATTCCCCGCATCCGATTGCCCATGTCTGATTCCCCGCCTCTGTTTCCCCGCCTCTGATTCCCCGCCTCTGTTTCCCCATATCTGATTCCCCGCCTCTGATTCCCCAGCTCTGATTCCCTGCCTCTGATTCCCCGCGTTCTATTCCCTGCCTCTGATTCCCCGCCTGTGATTCCCCATCTCTGATTCACCACCTCTGATTCCCCACCTCTGATTCCCCATATCTAATTCCCCGCCTCTGTTTGCCCGCCTCTGATTCCCTGCCTCTGTTTCCCCATATCTGATTCCCCGCCTCTGAATCCCCAACTCTGATTCCCTGCCTCTGATTCACCAGCTCTGATTCCCCGCCTTTGATTCCCCCCGTCTGATTCCCAGCCTCTGAATCCCCGTGTCAGATTTGCTGCCTCAGATTCCCCGCCTCTGATTCCCCATCTCTGATTCACCGCCTCTGATTCCCCACCTCTGATTCCCCATTTCTTATTCCGCACATCCGATTCCCTGCCTCTGATTCCCCGACTCTGATTCCCCACCTCTGATTCCCCAGCTCTGATTTCCCGCCTCTGATTCCCCGCGTCTGATTCCCTGCCTCTGATTCCCCGCCTCTGATTCCCCAGCTCTGATTCCCCGCCTCTGATTCCCCGCGTCTGATTCCCTGCCTCTGATTCCCCGCCTCTGATTCCCCATCTCTGATTCCCCACCTCTGATTCCCCGTGTCTGATTCCCTGCCTCTGATTCCCCGCCTCTGATTCCCCGCCTCTGATTCCCTGCCACTGATTCCCCGTCCCTGATTCCCCACCTCTGATTCCCCATATCTTATTCCCCGCCTCTGTTTCCCCCCCTCTGATTCCCAGCCTCTGATTCCCCATATCTGATTCCCTGCCTCTGATTCCCCATATCTGATTCCCCGCCTCTATTTCCCCATATCTGCTTCGCCGCCTCTGATTCCCCAACTCTGATTCCCCGCCTCTAATTCCCCAGCTCTGATTTCCCGCCTCTGATTCCCGGCATCCGATTCCCTGCCTCTGATTCCCCGCCTCTGATTCCCCATCTCTGATTCCCCGCCTCTGATTCCCCGTGTCTGATTCCCTGCCTCTGATTCCCCGACTCTGATTCCCCGCGTCTGATTCCCTGCCACTGATTCCCTGCCCCTGATTCCCCACCTCTGATTCCCCATATCTGATTCCCCGCCTCTGTGTTCCTGCCTCTGATTCCCTGCCTCTGATTCCCCATATCTGATTCCCCGCCTCTGATTCCCCAACTCTGATTCCCCGCCTCTGATTCCCCAGCTCTGAATCCCCGCCTCTGATTCCCCGCGTCTGATTCCCTGCCTCTGATTCCCCGCCTCTGATTCCCCATCTGTGATTCACAACCTCTGATGCCCCGCCTCTGATTCCCCATATCTGATTCCCCGCCTCTGATTGCCCACCTCTGATTCCCCGCGTCTGATTCCCTGCCTCTGATTCACCGCCTGTGATTCCCCATCTCTGGTTCACCACCTCTGATTCCCGGCCTCTGATTCCCCATCTCTGATTCCGCACATCCGATTCCCTGCCTATGATTCCCCACCTCTGATTCCCCGCCTCTGATTCCCCATATCTGATTCCCTGCCTCTGTTTCCCCGCCTCTGATTCCCCATATGTGATTCCCCACCTCTGTTTCCACGCCTCTGATTCCCCGCCTCTGTTTCCCCATCTCTGATTCACCGCCTTTGATTCGCCACCTCTGATTCCCCATATCTGATTCCCCACCTCTGTTTCCCCGCCTCTGATTCTCCATATCTCATTCCCCGCCTCTGAATCCCCATCTCTGAATCCCGGACTCTGATTCCCCACCTCTGATTCCCGGCCTCTTATTCCAAGCATCTGATTCCCGGCCTCTGATTCCCGGCCTCTAATTCCCCGCTTCTGATTCTGATTCCCTGCCTCTGATTCCCCATCTCTGATTCCGCACATCTGATTCCCTGCCTCTGATTCCCCACCTCTGATTCCCCATATCTGATTCCCCACCTCTGTTTCCCCGCCTCTGATTCCCCGCCTCTGTTTCCCCATATCTAATTCCCCACCTCTGATGCCCTAACTCTGATTCCCCGCCTCTGATTCCCCAGCTCTGATTCCCCACCTCTGATTCCCCGCATCCGATTCCCCATGTCTGATTCCCTGACTCTGTTTCCCCGCCTCTGATTCCCCGCCTCTGTTTCCCCATATCTGATTCCCCGCCTCTGATTCCCCAGCTCTGATTCCCTGCCTCTGATTCCCCGCGTTCTATTCCCTGCCTCTGATTCCCCGCCTGTGATTCCCCATCTCTGATTCACCACCTCTGATTCCCCACCTCTGATTCCCCATATCTAATTCCCCGCCTCTGTTTGCCCGCCTCTGATTCCCCGCCTCTGTTTCCCCATATCTGATTCCCCGCCTCTGAATCCCCAACTCTGATTCCCTGCCTCTGATTCACCAGCTCTGATTCCCCGCCTTTGATTCCCCCCGTCTGATTCCCAGCCTCTGAATCCCCGTGTCTGATTTCCTGCCTCTGATTCCCCGCCTCTGATTCCCCATCTCTGATTCACCGCCTCTGATTCCCCACCTCTGATTCCCCATCTCTGATTCCGCACATCCGATTCCCTGCCTCTGATTCCCCGACTCTGATTCCCCACCTCTGATTCCCCAGCTCTGATTCCCCGCCTCTGATTCCACGCGTCTGATTCCCTGCCTCTGATTCCCCGCCTCTGATTCCCCATCTCTGATTCCCCACCTCTGATTCCCCGTGTCTGATTCCCTGCCTCTGAATCCCCGCCTCTGATTCCCCGCCTCTGATTCCCTGCCACTGATTCCCCACCACTGATTCCCCACCTCTGATTCCCCATATCTTATTCCCCGCCTCTGTTTCCCCCGCTCTGATTCCCAGCCTCTGATTCCCCATATATGATTCCCCGCCTCTGATTCCCCATATCTGATTCCCCGCCTCATTTTCCCCATATCTGCTTCGCCGCCTCTGATTCCCCAACTCTGATTCCCCGCCTCTGATTCCCCAGCTCTGATTTCCCGCCTCTGATTTCCGGCATCCGATTCCCTGCCTCTGATTCCCCGCCTCTGATTCCCCATCTCTGATTCCCCGCCTATGATTCCCCGCCTCTGTTTCCCCGCCTCTGATTCCCCACGTCTGTTTCCCCATATCTGATTCCCCACCTCTGATTCCCCAACTTTGATTCCCCTCCTCTAATTCGCCAGCTATGATTCCCCGCCTCTGATTCCCTGCGTCTGATTCCCTGCCTCTGATTCCCCTTCTTTGATTCACCACCTCTGAATCCCCACCTCTGATTCCCCATCTCTGATTCCGCACATCCGATTCCCTGCCTCTGATTCCCGGCCTCTGATTCCCTGCCACTGATTCCCCGCCCCTGATTCCCCACCTCTGATTCCCCATATCTGATTCCCCGCCTCTGTTTCCCCAGCTCTGATTCCCCACCTCTGATTCCCCATATCTGATTCCCCGCCTCTGTTTCCCCAGCTCTGATTCCCTGCCTCTGATTCCCTGCCCTGATTCCCCATTTCTGTTTCACCGCCTTTGATTCGCCACCTCTGATTCCCCATATCTGATTCCCCGCCTCTGTTTCCCCGCCTCTGATTCCCTGCCTCTGATTCCCAACCTCTGATTCCACACCTCTCATTCCCCATATCTGATTCCCCGCCTCTATTTCCCCATTTCTGATTCCCCGCCTCTGATTCCCCAACTCTGATTCCCCGCCTCTGATTCCCCAGCTCTGATTCCCCGCCTCTGATTCCCGGCGTCCGATTCCCTGCCTCTGATTCCCCGCCTCTGATTCCCCATCTCTGATTCCCCGCCTCTGATTCCCCATGTCTGATTCCCTGCCTCTGATTCCCCGCCTCTGATTCCCCGCCTCTGATTCCCTGCCACTGATTCCCTGCCCCTGATTCCCCACTTCTGATTCCCCATATCTGATTCCCCGCCTCTGTTTCCCCGCCTCTGATTCCCCGCCTCTGATTCCCCATATCTGATTCCCTGCCTCTGATTCCCCAACTCTGATTCCCCGCCTCTGATTCCCCAGCTCTGATTTACAACCTCTGATTCCCCACCTCTGATTCCCCATATCTGATTCCCCGCCTCTGTTTCCCCGCCTCTGATTCCCCGCCTCTGATTCCACATATCTGATTCCCCGGCTCTGATTGCCCACCTCTGACACCCCGCCTCTGATTTGCCAGCTCTGATTCCCCGCCTCTGATTCCCCGCATCTGATTCCCTGCCTCTGATTCCCCGCCTCTGATTCCCCATCTCTGATTCACCGCCTTTGATTCGCCACCTCTGATTCCCCATATCTGATTCCCCACCTCTGTTTCCCCGCCTCTGATTCCCCGCCTCTGATTCTCCATATCTCATTCCCCGCCTATGAATCCCCATCTCTGATTCCCGGACTCTGATTCCCACGTCTGATTCCCGGCCTCTTATTCCCAGCATTTGATTCCCGGCCTCTGATTCCCGGCCTCTGATTCCCCGCTTCTGATTCTGATTCCCTGCCTCTGATTCCCCATCTCTGATTCCGCACATCTGATTCCCTGCCTCTGATTCCCCACCTCTGATTCCCCATATCTGATTCCCCGCCTCTGTTTCCCCGCCTCTGATTCCCCGCCTCTGTTTCCCCATATCTAATTCCCCACCTCTGATGCCCCAACTCTGATTCCCCGCCTCTGATTCCCCAGCTCTGATTCCCCACCTCTGATTCCCTGCATCCGATTCCCCATGTCTGATTCCCCGCCTCTGTTTCCCCGCCTCTGATTCCCTGCCTCTGATTCCCCAGCTCTGATTCCCTGCCTCTGATTCCCCGCGTTCCATTCCCTGCCTCTGATTCCCCGCCTGTGATTCCCCATCTCTGATTCACCACCTCTGATTCCCCACCTCTGATTCCCCATATCTAATTCCCCGCCTCTGTTTGCCCGCCTCTGATTCCCCGCCACTGTTTCCCCATATCTGATTCCCCGCCTCTGAATCCCCAACTCTGATTCCCTGCCTCTGATTCACCAGCTCTGATTTCCCGCCTTTGATTCCCCCCGTCTGATTCCCAGCCTCTGAATCCCCGTGTCTGATTTCCTGCCTCTGATTCCCCGCCTCTGATTCCCCATCTCTGATTCACCGCCTCTGATTCCCCACCTCTGATTCCCCATTTCTGATTCCGCACATCCGATTCCCTGCCTCTGATTCCCCGACTCTGATTCCCCACCTCTGATTCCCCAGCTCTTATTCCCCGCCTCTGATTCCCCGCGTCTGATTCCCTGCCTCTGATTCCCCGCCTCTGATTCCCCATCTCTGATTCCCCACCTCTGATTCCCCGTGTCTGATTCCCTGCCTCTGATTCCCCGCCTCTGATTCCCCGCCTCTGATTCCCTGCCACTGATTCCCCGCCCCTGATTCCCCACCTCTGATTCCCCATATCTTATTCCCCGCCTCTGTTTCCCCCCCCTCTGATTCCCAGCCTCTGATTCCCCATATCTGATTCCCTGCCTCTGATTCCCCATATCTGATTCCCCGCCTCTATTTCCCCATATCTGCTTCGCCGCCTCTGATTCCCCAACTCTGATTCCCCGCCTCTGATTCCCCAGCTCTGATTTCCCGCCTCTGATTCCCGGCATCCGATTCCCTGCCTCTGATTCCCCGCCTCTGATTCCCCATCTCTGATTCCCCGCCTCTGATTCCCCGTGTCTGATTCCCTGCCTCTAATTCCCCGCCTCTGATTCCCCGCGTCTGATTCCCTGCCACTGATTCCCTGCCCCTGATTCCCCACCTCTGATTCCCCATATATGATTCCCCGCCTCTGTTTTCCCGCCTCTGATTCCCTGCCTCCGATTCCCCATATCTGATTCCCCGCCTCTGATTCCCCAACTCTGATTCCCCGCCTCTGATTCCCCAGCTCTGAATCCCTGGCTCTGATTCCCCGCGTCTGATTCCCTGCCTCTTATTCCCCGCCTCTGATTCCCCATCTGAGATTCACAACCTCTGATGCCCCACCTCTGATTCCCCATATCTGATTCCCCGCCTCTGTTTCCCCGCCTCTGATTCCCCGCCTCTGATTCACCATATCTGATTCCCCGCCTCTGATTGTGCACCTCTGATTCACCGCCTCTGATTCCCCATCTCTGATTCACCACCTCTGATTCCCGGCCTCTGATTCCCATCTCTGATTCAGCACATCCGATTCCCTGCCTATGATTCCCCACCTCTGATTCCCCGCCTCTGATTCCCCATATCGGATTCCCTGCCTCTGTTTCCCCGCCTCTGATTCCCCATATGTGATTCCCCACCTCTGTTTACCCGCCTCTGATTCCCCGCCTCTGTTTCCCCATCTCTGATTCACCGCCTTTGATTCCCCATTTCTGATTCCGCACATCTGATTCCCTGCCTCTGATTCCCCACCTCTGATTCCCCATATCTGATTCCCCGCCTCTGTTTCCCTGCCTCTTATTCCCCGCCTCTGTTTCCCCATATCTAATTCCCCAGCTCTGATGCCCCAACTCTGATTCCCCGCCTCTGATTCCCCAGCTCTGATTCCCCACCTCTGATTCCCCGCATCCGATTCCCCATGTCTGATTCCCCGCCTCTGTTTCCCCGCCTCTGATTCCCCGCCTCTGTTTCCCCATATCTGATTTCCCGCCTCTGATTCCCCAGCTCTGATTCCCTGCCTCTGATTCCCCGCGTTCTATTCCCTGCCTCTGATTCCCCGCCTGTGATTCCCCATCTCTGATTCACCACCTCTGATTCCCCACCTCTGATTCCCCATATCTAATTCCCCGCCTCTGTTTGCCCGCCTCTGATTCCCCGCCTCTGAATCCCCGCGTCTGATTCCCTGCCACTGATTCCCTGCGCCTGATTCCCCACCTCTGATTCCCCATATCTGATTCCCCGCCTCCGTTTTCCCGCCTCTGATTCCCTGCCTCTGATTCCCCATATCTGATTCCCCGCCTCTGATTCCCCAACTCTGATTCCCCGCCTCTGATTCCCCAGCTCTGAATCCCCGCCTCTGATTCCCCGCGTCTGATTCCCTGCCCCTGATTCCCCGCCTCTGATTCCCCATCTGTGATTCACAACCTCTGATGCCCCACCTCTGATTCCCCATATCTGATTCCCCGCCTCTGTTTCCCCGCCTCTGATTCCCCGCCTCTGATTCCCCATATCTGATTCCCCGCCTCTGATTGCCCACCTCTTATTCCCCGCGTCTGATTCCCTGCCTCTGATTCACCGCCTCTGATTCCCCATCTCTGATTCACCACCTCTGATTCCCGGCCTCTGATTCCCCATCTCTGATTCCGCACATCTGATTCCCTGCCTATGGTTCCCCACCTCTGATTCCCCGCCTCTGATTCCCCATATCTGATTCCCTGCCTCTGTTTCCCCGCCTCTGATTCCCCATATGTGATACCCCACCTCTGTTTCCCCGCCTCTGATTCCCCGCCTCTGTTTCCCCATCTCTGATTCACCGCCTGTGATTCGCCACCTCTGATTCCCCATATCTGATTCCCCACCTCTGTTTCCCAGCCTCTGATTCCCCGCCTCTGATTCTCCATATCTCATTCCCCGCCTCTGAATCCCCATCTCTGATTCCCGGACTCTGATTCCCCACCTCTGATTCCCGGCCTCTTATTCCCGGCCTCTAATTCCCCGCTTCCGATTCTGATTCCCTGCCTCTGATTCCCCATCTCTGATTCCGCACATCTGATTCCCTGCCTCTGATTCCCCACCTCTGATTCCCCATATCTGATTCCCCGCCTCTGTTTCCCCGTTCTGATTCCCCGCCTCTGTTTCCCCATATCTAATTCCCCACCTCTGATGCCCCAACTCTTATTCCCCGCCTCTGATTCCCCAGCTCTGATTCCCCACCTCTGATTCCCCGCATCCAATTCCCCATGTCTCATTCCCCGCCTCTGCTTCCCCGCCTCTGATTCCCCGCCTCTGTTTCCCCATATCTGATTCCCCGCCTCTGATTCCCCAGCTCTGATTCCCTGCCTCTGATTCCCCGCGTTCTATTCCTGCCTCTGATTCCCCGCCTGTGATTCCCCATCTCTGATTCACCACCTCTGATTCCCCACCTCTGATTCCCCATATCTAATTCACCGCCTCTGTTTGCCCGCCTCTGATTCCCCGCCTCTGTTTCCCCATATCTGATTCCCCGCCTCTGAATCCCCAACTCTGATTCCCTGCCTCTGATTCACCAGCTCTGATTCCCCGCCTTTGATTCCCCCCGTCTGATTCCCAGCCTCTGAATCCCCGTGTCTGTTTTCCCGCCTCTGATTCCCTGCCTCTGATTCCCCATATCTGATTCCCCGCCTCTGATTCCCCAACTCTGATTCCCCGCCTCTTATTCCGCAGCTCTGAATCCCTGGCTCTGATTCCCCGCGTCTGATTCCCTGCCTCTTATTCCCCGCCTCTGATTCCCCATCTGTGATTCACAACCTCTGATGCCCCACTTCTGATTCCCCATATCTGATACCCCGCCTCTGTTTCCCCGCCTCTGATTCCCCGCCTCTGATTCCCCATATCTGATTCCCCGCCTCTGATTGTGCACCTCTGATTCACCGCCTCTGATTCCCCATCTCTGATTCACCACCTCTGATTCCCGGCCTCTGATTCCCATCTCTGATTCCGCACATCCGATTCCCTGCCTATGATTCCCCACCTCTGATTCCCCGCCTCTGATTCCCCATATCGGATTCCCTGCCTCTGTTTCCCCGCCTCTGATTCCCCATATGTGATTCCCCACCTCTGTTTACCCGCCTCTGATTCCCCGCCTCTGTTTCCCCATCTCTGATTCACCGCCTTTGATTCCCCATCTCTGATTCCGCACATCTGATTCCCTGCCTCTGATTCCCCACCTCTGATTCCCCATATCTGATTCCCCGCCTCTGTTTCCCCGCCTCTGATTCCCCGCCTCTGTTTCCCCATATCTAATTCCCCAGCTCTGATGCCCCAACTCTGATTCCCCGCCTCTGATTCCCCAGCTCTGATTCCCCACCTCTGATTCCCCGCATCCGATTCCCCATGTCTGATTCCCCGCCTCTGTTTCCCCGCCTCTGATTCCCCGCCTCTGTTTCCCCATATCTGATTCCCCGCCTCTGATTCCCCAGCTCTGATTCCCTGCCTCTGATTCCCCGCGTTTTATTCCCTGCCTCTGATTCCCCGCCTGTGATTCCCCATCTCTGATTCACCACCTCTGATTCCCCACCTCTGATTCCCCATATCTGATTCCCCGCCTCCGTTTTCCCGCCTCTGATTCCCTTCCTCTGATTCCCCATATCTGATTCCCCGCCTCTGATTCCCAAACTCTTATTCCCCGCCTCTGATTCCCCAGCTCTGAATCCCCGCCTCTGATTCCCCGCGTCTGATTCCCTGCCTCTGATTCCCCGCCTCTGATTCCCCATCTGTGATTCACAACCTCTGATGCCCCACCTCTGATTCCCCATATCTGATTCCTCGCCTCTGTTTCCCCGCCTCTGATTCCCCGCCTCTGATTCCCCATATCTGATTCCCCGCCTCTGATTGCCCACCTCTGATTCCCCGCGTCTGATTCCCTGCCTCTGATTCACCGCCTCTGATTCCCCATCTCTGATTCACCACCTCTGATTCCCGGCCTCTGATTCCCCATCTCTGATTCGGCACATCCGATTCCCTGCCTATGGTTCCCCACCTCTGATTCCCCGCCTCTGATTCCCCATATCTGATTCCCTGCCTCTGTTTCCCCGCCTCTGATTCCCCATATCTGATTCCCCACCTCTGTTTCCCCGCCTCTGATTCCCCGCCCCTGATTCTCCATATCTCATTCCCCGCCTCTGAATCCCCATCTCTGATTCCCGGACTCTGATTCCCCACCTCTGATTCCCGGCCTCTTATTCCCAGCATCTGATTCCCGGCCTCTGATTCCCGGCCTCTAATTCCCCGCTTCTGATTCTGATTCGCTGCCTCTGATTCCCCATCTCTGATTCTGCACATCTGATTCCCTGCCTCTGATTCCCCACCTCTGATTCCCCATATCTGATTCCTCGCCTCTGTTTCCCCGTTCTGATTCCCCGCCTCTGTTTCCCCATATCTAATTCCCCACCTCTGATGCCCCAACTCTGATTCCCCGCCTCTGATTCCCCAGCTCTGATTCCCCACCTCTGATTCCCCGCATCCGATTCCCCATGTCTGATTCCCCGCCTCTGTTTCCCCGCCTCTGATTCCCCGCCTCTGTTTCCCCATATCTGATTCCCCGCCTCTGATTCCCCAGCTCTGATTCCCTGCCTCTGATTCCCCGCGTTCTATTCCCTGCCTCTGATTCCCCGCCTGTGATTCCCCATCTCTGATTCACCACCTCTGATTCCCCACCTCTGATTCCCCATATCTAATTCCCCGCCTCTGTTTGCCCACCTCTGATTCCCCGCCTCTGTTTCCCCATATCTGATTCCCCGCCTCTGAATCCCCAACTCTGATTCCCTGCCTCTGATTCACCAGCTCTGATTCCCCGCCTTTGATTCCCCCCATCTGATTCCCAGCCTCTGAATCCCCGTGTCTGATTTCCTGCCTCTGATTCCCCGCCTCTGATTCCCCATCTCTGATTCACCGCCTCTGATTCCCCACCTCTGATTCCCCATCTCTGATTCCGCACATCCGATTCCCTGCCTCTGATTCCCCGACTCTGATTCCCCACCTCTGATTCCCCAGCTCTGATTCCCCGACTCTGATTCCCCACGTCTGATTCCCTGCCTCTGATTCCCCGCCTCTGATTCCCCATCTCTGATTCACCACCTCTGATTCCCCACCTCTGATTCCCCATATCTGATTCCCCGCCTCTGTTTTCCCGCCTCTGATTCCCTGCCTCTGATTCCCCATATCTGATTCCCCGCCTCTGATTCCCCAACTCTGATTCCCCGCCTCTGATTCCGCAGCTCTGAATCCCTGGCTCTGATTCCCCGCGTCTGATTCCCTGCCTCTTATTCCCCGCCTCTGATTCCCAATCTGTGATTCACAACCTCTGATGCCCCACCTCTGATTCCCCATATCTGATTCCCCGCCTCTGTTTCCCCGCCTCTGATTCCCCGCCTCTGATTCCCCATATCTGATTCCCCGCCTCTGATTGTGCACCTCTGATTCACCGCCTCTGATTCCCCATCTCTGATTCACCACCTCTGATTCCCGGCCTCTGATTCCCATCTCTGATTCCGCACATCCGATTCCCTGCCTATGATTCCCCACCTCTGATTCCCCGCCTCTGATTCCCCATATCGGATTCCCTGCCTCTGTTTCCCCGCCTCTGATTCCCCATATGTGATTCCCCACCTCTGTTTACCCGCCTCTGATTCCCCGCCTCTGTTTCCCCATCTCTGATTCACCGCCTTTGATTCCCCATCTCTGATTCCGCACATCTGATTCCCTGCCTCTGATTCCCCACCTCTGATTCCCCATATCTGATTCCCCGCCTCTGTTTCCCCGCCTCTGATTCCCCGCCTCTGTTTCCCCATATCTAATTCCCCAGCTCTGATGCCCCAACTCTGATTCCCCGCCTCTGATTCCCCAGCTCTGATTCCCCACCTCTGATTCCCCGCATCCGATTCCCCATGTCTGATTCCCCGCCTCTGTTTCCCCGCCTCTGATTCCCCGCCTCTGTTTCCCCATATCTGATTCCCCGCCTCTGATTCCCCAGCTCTGATTCCCTGCCTCTGATTCCCCGCGTTCTATTCCCTGCCTCTGATTCCCCTCCTGTGATTCCCCATCTCTGATTCACCACCTCTGATTCCCCACCTCTGATTCCCCATATCTAATTCCCCGCCTCTGTTTGCCCGCCTCTGATTCCCCGCCTCTGAATCCCCGCGTCTGATTCCCTGCCACTGATTCCCTGCGCCTGATTCCCCACCTCTGATTCCCCATATCTGATTCCCCGCCTCCGTTTTCCCGCCTCTGATTCCCTGCCTCTGATTCCCCATATCTGATTCCCCGCCTCTGATTCCCAAACTCTGATTCCCCGCCTCTGATTCCCCAGCTCTGAATCCCCGCCTCTGATTCCCCGCGTCTGATTCCCTGCCTCTGATTCCCCGCCTCTGATTCCCCATCTGTGATTCACAACCTCTGATGCCCCACCTCTGATTCCCCATATCTGATTCCTCGCCTCTGTTTCCCCGCCTCTGATTCCCCGCCTCTGATTCCCCATATCTGATTCCCCGCCTCTGATTGCCCACCTCTGATTCCCCGCGTCTGATTCCCTGCCTCTGATTCACCGCCTCTGATTCCCCATCTCTGATTCACCACCTCTGATTCCCGGCCTCTGATTCCCCATCTCTGATTCGGCACATCCGATTCCCTGCCTATGGTTCCCCACCTCTGATTCCCCGCCTCTGATTCCCCATATCTGATTCCCTGCCTCTGTTTCCCCGCCTCTGATTCCCCATATCTGATTCCCCACCTCTGTTTCCCCGCCTCTGATTCCCCGCCTCTGATTCTCCATATCTCATTCCCCGCCTCTGAATCCCCATCTCTGATTCCCGGACTCTGATTCCCCACCTCTGATTCCCGGCCTCTTATTCCCAGCATCTGATTCCCGGCCTCTGATTCCCGGCCTCTAATTCCCCGCTTCTGATTCTGATTCGCTGCCTCTGATTCCCCATCTCTGATTCCGCACATCTGATTCCCTGCCTCTGATTCCCCACCTCTGATTCCCCATATCTGATTCCCCGCCTCTGTTTCCCCGTTCTGATTCCCCGCCTCTGTTTCCCCATATCTAATTCCCCACCTCTGATGCCCCAACTCTGATTCCCCGCCTCTGATTCCCCAGCTCTGATTCCCCACCTCTGATTCCCCGCATCCGATTCCCCATGTCTGATTCCCCGCCTCTGTTTCCCCGCCTCTGATTCCCCGCCTCTGTTTCCCCATATCTGATTCCCCGCCTCTGATTCCCCAGCTCTGATTCCCTGCCTCTGATTCCCCGCGTTCTATTCCCTGCCTCTGATTCCCCGCCTGTGATTCCCCATCTCTGATTCACCACCTCTGATTCCCCACCTCTGATTCCCCATATCTAATTCCCCGCCTCTGTTTGGCCGCCTCTGATTCCCCGCCTCTGTTTCCCCATATCTGATTCCCCGCCTCTGAATCCCCAACTCTGATTCCCTGCCTCTGATTCACCAGCTCTGATTCCCCGCCTTTGATTCCCCCCGTCTGATTCCCAGCGTCTGAATCCCCGTGTCTGATTTCCTGCCTCTGATTCCCCGCCTCTGATTCCCCATCTCTGATTCACCGCCTCTGATTCCCCACCTCTGATTCCCCATCTCTGATTCCGCACAACCGATTCCCTGCCTCTGATTCCCCGACTCTGATTCCCCACCTCTGATTCCCCAGCTCTGATTCCCCGACTCTGATTCCCCACGTCTGATTCCCTGCCTCTGATTCCCCACCTCTGATTCCCCGTGTCTGATTCCCTGCCTCTGAATCCCCGCCTCTGATTCCCCGCCTCTGATTCCCTGCCACTGATTCCCTGCCCCTGATTCCCCACCTCTGATTCCCCGCCTCTGATTCCCCGCCTCTGTTTCCCCGCCTCTGATTCCCCGCCTCTGATTCCCCTTCTCTGATTCACCACCTCTGAATCCCCACCTCTGATTCCCCAGCTCTGATTCCCCGACTCTGATTCCCCACGTCTGATTCCCTGCCTCTGATTCCCCACCTCTGATTCCCCGTGTCTGATTCCCTGCCTCTGAATCCCCGCCTCTGATTCCCCGCCTCTGATTCCCTGCCACTGATTCCCTGCCCCTGATTCCCCACCTCTGATTCCCCGCCTCTGATTCCCCGCCTCTGTTTCCCCGCCTCTGATTCCCCGCCTCTGATTCCCCTTCTCTGATTCACCACCTCTGAATCCCCACCTCTGATTCCCCATCTCTGATTCCGCACGTCCGATTCCCTGCCTCTGATTCGCCGCCTCTGATTCCCCGCCTCTGATTCGCAACCTCTAATTCCCCACCTCTGATTCCCCATATCTGATTCCCCGCCTCTGTTTCCCTGCCTCTGAATCCCGGCCTCTGTTTCCCAATATCTGATTCCCCTCCTCTGATTCCCCAACTCTGATTCCCCGCCTCTGATTCCCCAGCTCTGATACACCGCCTTTTATTCCCGGCCTCTGATTCCCTGCCACTGATTCCCCGCCCCTGATTCCCCACCTCTGATTCCCCATATCTGATTCCCCGCCTCTGTTTCCCCAGCTCTGATTCCCCACCTGTGATTCCCCAGCTCTGATTCCCTGCCACTGATTCCCCGCCCCTGATTCCCCACCTCTGATTCCCCATATCAGATTCCCCGCCTCTGTTTCCCCAGCTCTGATTCCCTGCCGCAGATTCCCTGCCCTGATTCCCCATCTCTGTTTCACCGCCTTTGATTCGCCACATCTGATTCCCCATATCTGATTCCCCGCCTCTGTTTCCCCGCCTCTGATTCCCTGCCTCTGATTCCCAACCTCTGATTCCACACCTCTGATTCCCCATATCTGATTCCCCGCCTCTATTTCCCCATATCTGATTCCCCGCCTCTGATTCCCCAACTCTGATTCCCCGCCTCTGATTCCCCAGCTCTGATTCCCCGCCTCTGATTCCAGGCGTCCGATTCCCTGCCTCTGATTCCCCGCCTCTGATTCCCCATCTCTGATTCCCCGCCTCTAATTCCCCGTGTCTGATTCCCTGCCTCTGATTCCCAGCCTCTGATTCCCCGCCTCTGATTCCCTGCCACTGATTCCCTGCCCCTGATTCCCCACCTCTGATTCTCCATATCTCATTCCCCGCCTCTGAATCCCCATCTCTGATTCCCGGACTCTGATTCCCCACCTCTGATTCCCGGCCTCTTATTCCCAGCATCTGATTCCCGGCCTCTGATTCCCGGCCTCTAATTCCCCGCTTCTGATTCTGATTCGTTGCCTCTGATTCCCCATCTCTGATTCCGCACATCTGATTCCCTGCCTCTGATTCCCCACCTCTGATTCCCCATATCTGATTCCCCGCCTCTGTTTCCCCGTTCTGATTCCCCGCCTCTGTTTCCCCATATCTAATTCCCCACCTCTGATGCCCCAACTCTGATTCCCCGCCTCTGATTCCCCAGCTCTGATTCCCCACCTCTGATTCCCCGCATCCGATTCCCCATGTCTGATTCCCCGCCTCTGTTTCCCCACCTCTGATTCCCCGCCTCTGTTTCCCCATATCTGATTCCCCGCCTCTGATTCCCCAGCTCTGATTCCCTGCCTCTGATTCCCCGCGTTCTATTCCCTGCCTCTGATTCCCCGCCTGTGATTCCCCATCTCTGATTCACCACCTATGATTCCCCACCTCTGATTCCCCATATCTAATTCCCCGCCTCTGTTTGCCCGCCTCTGATTCCCCGCCTCTGTTTCCCCATATCTGATTCCCCGCCTCTGAATCCCCAACTCTGATTCCCTGCCTCTGATTCACCAGCTCTGATTCCCCGCCTTTGATTCCCCCCATCTGATTCCCAGCCTCTGAATCCCCGTGTCTGATTTCCTGCCTCTGATTCCCCGCCTCTGATTCCCCATCTCTGATTCACCGCCTCTGATTCCCCACCTCTGATTCCCCATCTCTGATTCCGCACATCCGATTCCCTGCCTCTGATTCCCCGACTCTGATTCCCCACCTCTGATTCCCCAGCTCTGATTCCCCGACTCTGATTCCCCACGTCTGATTCCCTGCCTCTGATTCCCCGCCTCTGATTCCCCATCTCTGATTCCCCACCTCTGATTCCCCGTGTCTGATTCCCTGCCTCTGAATCCCCGCCTCTGATTCCCCGCCTCTGATTCCCTGCCACTGATTACCCGCCCCTGATTCCCCACCTCTGATTCCCCATATCTTATTCCCCGCCTCTGTTTCCCCCCTCTGATTCCCAGCCTCTGATTCCCCATATCTGATTCCCCGCCTCTGATTCCCCATATCTGATTCCCCGCCTCTATTTCCCCATATCTGCTTCGCCGCATCTGATTCCCCAACTCTGATTCCCCGCCTCTGATTCCCCAGCTCTGATTTCACGCCTCTGATTTCCGGCATCCGATTCCCTGCCTCTGATTCCCCGCCTCTGATTCCCCATCTCTGATTCCCCGCCTCTGATTCCCCGTGTCTGATTCCCTGCCTCTGATTCCCCGCCTCTGATTCCCCGCGTCTGATTCCCTGCCACTGATTCCCTGCCCCTGATTCCCCACCTCTGATTCCCCGCCTCTGATTCCCCGCCTCTGTTTCCCCGCCTCTGATTCCCCGCCTCTGATTCCCCTTCTCTGATTCACCACCTCTGAATCCCCACCTCTGATTCCCCATCTCTGATTCCGCACGTCCGATTCCCTGCCTCTGATTCCCCGCCTCTGATTCCCCGCCTCTGATTCGCAACCTCTAATTCCCCACCTCTGATTCCCCATATCTGATTCCCCGCCTCTGTTTCCCTGCCTCTGAATCCCGGCCTCTGTTTCCCAATATCTGATTCCCCTCCTCTGATTCCCCAACTCTGATTCCCCGCCTCTGATTCCCCAGCTCTGATACACCGCCTTTTATTCCCGGCCTCTGATTCCCTGCCACTGATTCCCCGCCCCTGATTCCCCACCTCTGATTCCCCATATCTGATTCCCCGCCTCTGTTTCCCCAGCTCTGATTCCCCACCTGTGATTCCCCAGCTCTGATTCCCTGCCACTGATTCCCCGCCCCTGATTCCCCACATCTGATTCCCCATATCTGATTCCCCGCCTCTGTTTCCCCAGCTCTGATTCCCTGCCGCAGATTCCCTGCCCTGATTCCCCATCTCTGTTTCACCGCCTTTGATTCGCCACATCTGATTCCCCATATCTGATTCCCCGCCTCTGTTTCCCCGCCTCTGATTCCCTGCCTCTGATTCCCAACCTCTGATTCCACACCTCTGATTCCCCATATCTGATTCCCCGCCTCTATTTCCCCATATCTGATTCCCCGCCTCTGATTCCCCAACTCTGATTCCCCGCCTCTGATTCCCCAGCTCTGATTCCCCGCCTCTGATTCCAGGCGTCCGATTCCCTGCCTCTGATTCCCCGCCTCTGATTCCCCATCTCTGATTCCCCGCCTCTGATTCCCCGTGTCTGATTCCCTGCCTCTGATTCCCCGCCTCTGATTCCCCGCCTCTGATTCCCTGCCACTGATTCGCTGCCCCTGATTCCCCACCTCTGATTCCCCATATCTGATTCCCCGCCTCTGTTTCCCCGCCTCTGATTCCCCGCCTCTGATTCCCCGCCTCTGTTTCCCCATCTCTGATTCACCGCCTGTGATTCGCCACCTCTGATTCCCCATATCTGATTCCCCACCTCTGTTTCCCCGCCTCTGATTCCCCGCCTCTGATTCTCCATATCTCATTCCCCGCCTCTGAATCCCCATCTCTGATTCCCGGACTCTGATTCCCCACCTCTGATTCCCGGCCTCTTATTCCCAGCATCTGATTCCCGGCCTCTGATTCCCGGCCTCTAATTCCCCGCTTCTGATTCTGATTCCCTGCCTCTGATTTCTATTCTCTGATTCCGCACATCTGATTCCCTGCCTCTGATTCCCCACCTCTGATTCCCCATATCTGATTCCCCGCCTCTGTTTCCCCGTTCTGATTCCCCGCCTCTGTTTCCCCATATCTAATTCCCCACCTCTGATGCCCCAACTCTGATTCCCCGCCTCTGATTCCCCAGCTCTGATTCCCCACCTCTGATTCCCCGCATCCGATTCCCCATGTCTGATTCCCCGCCTCTGCTTCCCCGCCTCTGATTCCCCGCCTCTGTTTCCCCATATCTGATTCCCCGCCTCTGATTCCCCAGCTCTGATTCCCTGCCTCTGATTCCCCGCGTTCTATTCCCTGCCTCTGATTCCCCGCCTGTGATTCCCCATCTCTGATTCACCACCTCTGATTCCCCACCTCTGATTCCCCATATCTAATTCACCGCCTCTGTTTGCCCGCCTCTGATTCCCCGCCTCTGTTTCCCCATATCTTATTCCCCGCCTCTGAATCCCCAACTCTGATTCCCTGCCTCTGATTCACCAGCTCTGATTCCCCGCCTTTGATTCCCCCCGTCTGATTCCCAGCCTCTGAATCCCCGTGTCTGATTTCCTGCCTCTGATTCCCCGCCTCTGATTCCCCGCGTCTGATTCCCTGCCACTGATTCCCTGCCCCTGATTCCCCACCTCTGATTCCCCATGTCTGATTCCCCGCCTCTGTTTTCCCGCCTCTGATTCCCTGCCTCTGATTCCCCATATCTGATTCCCCGCCTCTGATTCCCCAACTCTGATTCCCCGCCTCTGATTCCGAAGCTCTGAATCCCTGGCTCTGATTCCCCGCGTCTGATTCCCTGCCTCTTATTCCCCGCCTCTGATTCCCCATCTGTGATTCACAACCTCTGATGCCCCACCTCTGATTCCCCATATCTGATTCCCCGCCTCTGTTTCCCCGCCTCTGATTCCCCGCCTCTGATTCCCCATATCTGATTCACCGCCTCTGATTGTGCACCTCTGATACACCGCCTCTGATTCCCCATCTCTGATTCACCACCTCTGATTCCCGGCCTCTGATTCCCATCTCTGATTCCGCACATCCGATTCCCTGCCTATGATTCCCCACCTCTGATTCCCCGCCTCTGATTCCCCATATCGGATTCCCTGCCTCTGTTTCCCCGCCTCTGATTCCCCATATGTGATTCCCCACCTCTGTTTACCCGCCTCAGATTCCCCGCCTCTGTTTCCCCATCTCTGATTCACCGCCTTTGATTCCCCATCTCTGATTCCGCACATCTGATTCCCTGCCTCTGATTCCCCACCTCTGATTCCCCATATCTTATTCCCCGCCTCTGTTTCCCCGCCTCTGATTCCCCGCCTCTGTTTCCCCATATCTAATTCCCCAGCTCTGATGCCCCAACTCTGATTCCCCGCCTCTGATTCCCCAGCTCTGATTCCCCACCTCTGATTCCCCGCATCCGATTCCCCATGTCTGATTCCCCGCCTCAGTTTCCCCGCCTCTGATTCCCCGCCTCTGTTTCCCCATATCTGATTCCCCGCCTCTGATTCCCCAGCTCTGATTCCCTGCCTCTGATTCCCCGCGTTCTATTCCCTGCCTCTGATTCCCCGCCTGTGATTCCCCATCTCTGATTCACCACCTCTGATTCCCCACCTCTGATTCCCCATATCTAATTCCCCGCCTCTGTTTGCCCGCCTCTGATTCCCCGCCTCTGAATCCCCGCGTCTGATTCCCTGCCACTGATTCCCTGCGCCTGATTCCCCAACTCTGATTCCCCATATCTGATTCCCCGCCTCCGTTTTCCCGCCTCTGATTCCCCAGCTCTGAATCCCCGCCTCTGATTCCCCGCGTCTGATTCCCTGCCTCTGATTCCCCGCCTCTGATTCCCCATCTGTGATTCACAACCTCTGATGCCCCACCTCTGATTCCCCATATCTGATTCCCCGCCTCTGTTTCCCCGCCTCTGATTCCCCGCCTCTGATTCCCCATATCTGATTCCCCGCCTCTGATTGCCCACCTCTGATTCCCCGCGTCTGATTCCCTGCCTCTGATTCACCGCCTCTGATTCCCCATCTCTGATTCACCACCTCTGATTCCCGGCCTCTGATTCCCCATCTCTGATTCCGCACATCCGATTCCCTGCCTATGGTTCCCCACCTCTGATTCCCCGCCTCTGATTCCCCATATCTGATTCCCTGCCTCTGTTTCCCCGCCTCTGATTCCCCATATCTGATTCCCCACCTCTGTTTCCCCGCCTCTGATTCCCCGCCTCTGATTCTCCATATCTCATTCCCCGCCTCAGAATCCCCATCTCTGATTCCCGGACTCTGATTCCCCACCTCTGATTCCCGGCCTCTTATTCCCAGCATCTGATTCCCGGCCTCTGATTCCCGGCCTCTAATTCCCCGCTTCTGATTCTGATTCCCCGCCTCTGTTTCCCCCCTCTGATTCCCAGCCTCTGATTCCCCATATCTGATTCCCCGCCTCTGATTCCCCATATCTGATTCCCCGCCTCTATTTCCCCATATCTGCTTCGCCGCATCTGATTCCCCAACTCTGATTCTCCGCCTCTGATTCCCCAGCTCTGATTTCACGCCTCTGATTTCCGGCATCCGATTCCCTGCCTCTGATTCCCCGCCTCTGATTCCCCATCTCTGATTCCCCGCCTCTGATTCCCCGTGTCTGATTCCCTGCCTCTGATTCCCCGCCTCTGATTCCCCGCGTCTGATTCCCTGCCACTGATTCCCTGCCCCTGATTCCCCACCTCTGATTCCCCGCCTCTGATTCCCCGCCTCTGTTTCCCCGCCTCTGATTCCCCGCCTCTGATTCCCCTTCTCTGATTCACCACCTCTGAATCCCCACCTCTGATTCCCCATCTCTGATTCCGCACGTCCGATTCCCTGCCTCTGATACCCCGCCTCTGATTCCCCGCCTCTGATTCGCAACCTCTAATTCCCCACCTCTGATTCCCCATATCTGATTCCCCGCCTCTGTTTCCCTGCCTCTGAATCCCGGCCTCTGTTTCCCAATATCTGATTCCCCTCCTCTGATTCCCCAACTCTGATTCCCCGCCTCTGATTCCCCAGCTCTGATACACCGCCTTTTATTCCCGGCCTCTGATTCCCTGCCACTGATTCCCCGCCCCTGATTCCCCACATCTGATTCCCCATATCTGATTCCCCGCCTCTGTTTCCCCAGCTCTGATTCCCCACCTGTGATTCCCCAGCTCTGATTCCCTGCCACTGATTCCCCGCCCCTGATTCCCCACCTCTGATTCCCCATATCTGATTCCCCGCCTCTGTTTCCCCAGCTCTGATTCCCTGCCGCAGATTCCCTGCCCTGATTCCCCATCTCTGTTTCACCGCCTTTGATTCGCCACATCTGATTCCCCATATCTGATTCCCCGCCTCTGTTTCCCCGCCTCTGATTCCCTGCCTCTGATTCCCAACCTCTGATTCCACACCTCTGATTCCCCATATCTGATTCCCCGCCTCTATTTCCCCATATCTGATTCCCCGCCTCTGATTCCCCAACTCTGATTCCCCGCCTCTGATTCCCCAGCTCTGATTCCCCGCCTCTGATTCCAGGCGTCCGATTCCCTGCCTCTGATTCCCCGCCTCTGATTCCCCATCTCTGATTCCCCGCCTCTGATTCCCCGTGTCTGATTCCCTGCCTCTGATTCCCCGCCTCTGATTCCCCGCCTCTGATTCCCTGCCACTGATTCCCTGCCCCTGATTCCCCACCTCTGATTCTCCATATCTCATTCCCCGCCTCTGAATCCCCATCTCTGATTCCCGGACTCTGATTCCCCACCTCTGATTCCCGGCCTCTTATTCCCAGCATCTGATTCCCGGCCTCTGATTCCCGGCCTCTAATTCCCCGCTTCTGATTCTGATTCGTTGCCTCTGATTCCCCATCTCTGATTCCGCACATCTGATTCCCTGCCTCTGATTCCCCACCTCTGATTCCCCATATCTGATTCCCCGCCTCTGTTTCCCCGTTCTGATTCCCCGCCTCTGTTTCCCCATATCTAATTCCCCACCTCTGATGCCCCAACTCTGATTCCCCGCCGCTGATTCCCCAGCTCTGATTCCCCACCTCTGATTCCCCGCATCCGATTCCCCATGTCTGATTCCCCGCCTCTGTTTCCCCACCTCTGATTCCCCGCCTCTGTTTCCCCATATCTGATTCCCCGCCTCTGATTCCCCAGCTCTGATTCCCTGCCTCTGATTCCCCGCGTTCTATTCCCTGCCTCTGATTCCCCGCCTGTGATTCCCCATCTCTGATTCACCACCTCTGATTCCCCACCTCTGATTCCCCATATCTAATTCCCCGCCTCTGTTTGCCCGCCTCTGATTCCCCGCCTCTGTTTCCCCATATCTGATTCCCCGCCTCTGAATCCCCAACTCTGATTCCCTGCCTCTGATTCACCAGCTCTGATTCCCCGCCTTTGATTCCCCCCATCTGATTCCCAGCCTCTGAATCCCCGTGTCTGATTTCCTGCCTCTGATTCCCCGCCTCTGATTCCCCATCTCTGATTCACCGCCTCTGATTCCCCACCTCTGATTCCCCATCTCTGATTCCGCACATCCGATTCCCTGCCTCTGATTCCCCGACTCTGATTCCCCACCTCTGATTCCCCAGCTCTGATTCCCCGACTCTGATTCCCCACGTCTGATTCCCTGCCTCTGATTCCCCGCCTCTGATTCCCCATCTCTGATTCCCCACCTCTGATTCCCCGTGTCTGATTCCCTGCCTCTGAATCCCCGCCTCTGATTCCCCGCCTCTGATTCCCTGCCACTGATTACCCGCCCCTGATTCCCCACCTCTGATTCCCCATATCTTATTCCCCGCCTCTGTTTCCCCCCTCTGATTCCCAGCCTCTGATTCCCCATATCTGATTCCCCGCCTCTGATTCCCCATATCTGATTCCCCGCCTCTATTTCCCCATATCTGCTTCGCCGCATCTGATTCCCCAACTCTGATTCCCCGCCTCTGATTCCCCAGCTCTGAATTCACGCCTCTGATTTCCGGCATCCGATTCCCTGCCTCTGATTCCCCGCCTCTGATTCCCCATCTCTGATTCCCCGCCTCTGATTCCCCGTGTCTGATTCCCTGCCTCTGATTCCCCGCCTCTGATTCCCCGCGTCTGATTCCCTGCCACTGATTCCCTGCCTCTGATTCCCCACCTCTGATTCCCCGCCTCTGATTCCCCGCCTCTGTTTCCCCGCCTCTGATTCCCCGCCTCTGATTCCCCTTCTCTGATTCACCACCTCTGAATCCCCACCTCTGATTCCCCATCTCTGATTCCGCACGTCCGATTCCCTGCCTCTGATTCCCCGCCTCTGATTCCCCGCCTCTGATTCGCAACCTCTAATTCCCCACCTCTGATTCCCCATATCTGATTCCCCGCCTCTGTTTCCCTGCCTCTGAATCCCGGCCTCTGTTTCCCAATATCTGATTCCCCTCCTCTGATTCCCCAACTCTGATTCCCCGCCTCTGATTCCCCAGCTCTGATACACCGCCTTTTATTCCCGGCCTCTGATTCCCTGCCACTGATTCCCCGCCCCTGATTCCCCACCTCTGATTCCCCATATCTGATTCCCCGCCTCTGTTTCCCCAGCTCTGATTCCCCACCTGTGATTCCCCAGCTCTGATTCCCTGCCACTGATTCCCCGCCCCTGATTCCCCACATCTGATTCCCCATATCTGATTCCCCGCCTCTGTTTCCCCAGCTCTGATTCCCTGCCGCAGATTCCCTGCCCTGATTCCCCATCTCTGTTTCACCGCCTTTGATTCGCCACATCTGATTCCCCATATCTGATTCCCCGCCTCTGTTTCCCCGCCTCTGATTCCCTGCCTCTGATTCCCAACCTCTGATTCCACACCTCTGATTCCCCATATCTGATTCCCCGCCTCTATTTCCCCATATCTGATTCCCCGCCTCTGATTCCCCAACTCTGATTCCCCGCCTCTGATTCCCCAGCTCTGATTCCCCGCCTCTGATTCCAGGCGTCCGATTCCCTGCCTCTGATTCCCCGCCTCTGATTCCCCATCTCTGATTCCCCGCCTCTGATTCCCCGTGTCTGATTCCCTGCCTCTGATTCCCCGCCTCTGATTCCCCGCCTCTGATTCCCTGCCACTGATTCGCTGCCCCTGATTCCCCACCTCTGATTCCCCATATCTGATTCCCCGCCTCTGTTTCCCCGCCTCTGATTCCCCGCCTCTGATTCCCCGCCTCTGTTTCCCCATCTCTGATTCACCGCCTGTGATTCGCCACCTCTGATTCCCCATATCTGATTCCCCACCTCTGTTTCCCCGCCTCTGATTCCCCGCCTCTGATTCTCCATATCTCATTCCCCGCCTCTGAATCCCCATCTCTGATTCCCGGACTCTGATTCCCCACCTCTGATTCCCGGCCTCTTATTCCCAGCATCTAATTCCCGGCCTCTGATTCCCGGCCTCTAATTCCCCGCTTCTGATTCTGATTCCCTGCCTCTGATTCCCCACCTCTGATTCCCCATATCTGATTCCCCGCCTCTGTTTCCCCGTTCTGATTCCCCGCCTCTGTTTCCCCATATCTAATTCCCCACCTCTGATGCCCCAACTCTGATTCCCCGCCTCTGATTCCCCAGCTCTGATTCCCCACCTCTGATTCCCCGCATCCGATTCCCCATGTCTGATTCCCCGCCTCTGCTTCCCCGCCTCTGATTCCCCGCCTCTGTTTCCCCATATCTGATTCCCCGCCTCTGATTCCCCAGCTCTGATTCCCTGCCTCTGATTCCCCGCGTTCTATTCCCTGCCTCTGATTCCCCGCCTGTGATTCCCCATCTCTGATTCACCACCTCTGATTCCCCACCTCTGATTCCCCATATCTAATTCACCGCCTCTGTTTGCCCGCCTCTGATTCCCCGCCTCTGTTTCCCCATATCTGATTCCCCGCCTCTGAATCCCCAACTCTGATTCCCTGCCTCTGATTCACCAGCTCTGATTCCCCGCCTTTGATTCCCCCCGTCTGATTCCCAGCCTCTGAATCCCCGTGTCTGATTTCCTGCCTCTGATTCCCCGCCTCTGATTCCCCGCGTCTGATTCCCTGCCACTGATTCCCTGCCCCTGATTCCCCACCTCTGATTCCCCATGTCTGATTCCCCGCCTCTGTTTTCCCGCCTCTGATTCCCTGCCTCTGATTCCCCATATCTGATTCCCCGCCTCTTATTCCCCAACTCTGATTCCCCGCCTCTGATTCCGCAGCTCTGAATCCCTGGCTCTGATTCCCCGCGTCTGATTCCCTGCCTCTTATTCCCCGCCTCTGATTCCCCATCTGTGATTCACAACCTCTGATGCCCCACCTCTGATTCCCCATATCTGATTCCCCGCCTCTGTTTCCCCGCCTCTGATTCCCCGCCTCTGATTCCCCATATCTGATTCCCCGCCTCTGATTGTGCACCTCTGATACACCGCCTCTGATTCCCCATCTCTGATTCACCACCTCTGATTCCCGGCCTCTGATTCCCATCTCTGATTCCGCACATCCGATTCCCTGCCTATGATTCCCCACCTCTGATTCCCCGCCTCTGATTCCCCATATCGGATTCCCTGCCTCTGTTTCCCCGCCTCTGATTCCCCATATGTGATTCCCCACCTCTGTTTACCTGCCTCTGATTCCCCGCCTCTGTTTCCCCATCTCTGATTCACCGCCTTTGATTCCCCATCTCTGATTCCGCACATCTGATTCCCTGCCTCTGATTCCCCACCTCTGATTCCCCATATCTGATTCCCCGCCTCTGTTTCCCCGCCTCTGATTCCCCGCCTCTGTTTCCCCATATCTAATTCCCCAGCTCTGATGCCCCAACTCTGATTCCCCGCCTCTGATTCCCCAGCTCTGATTCCCCACCTCTGATTCCCCGCATCCGATTCCCCATGTCTGATTCCCCGCCTCAGTTTCCCCGCCTCTGATTCCCCGCCTCTGTTTCCCCATATCTGATTCCCCGCCTCTGATTCCCCAGCTCTGATTCCCTGCCTCTGATTCCCCGCGTTCTATTCCCTGCCTCTGATTCCCCGCCTGTGATTCCCCATCTCTGATTCACCACCTCTGATTCCCCACCTCTGATTCCCCATATCTAATTCCCCGCCTCTGTTTGCCCGCCTCTGATTCCCCGCCTCTGAATCCCCGCGTCTGATTCCCTGCCACTGATTCCCTGCGCCTGATTCCCCAACTCTGATTCCCCATATCTGATTCCCCGCCTCCGTTTTCCCGCCTCTGATTCCCCAGCTCTGAATCCCCGCCTCTGATTCCCCGCGTCTGATTCCCTGCCTCTGATTCCCCGCCTCTGATTCCCCATCTGTGATTCACAACCTCTGATGCCCCACCTCTGATTCCCCATATCTGATTCCCCGCCTCTGTTTCCCCGCCTCTGATTCCCCGCCTCTGATTCCCCATATCTGATTCCCCGCCTCTGATTGCCCACCTCTGATTCCCCGCGTCTGATTCCCTGCCTCTGATTCACCGCCTCTGATTCCCCATCTCTGATTCACCACCTCTGATTCCCGGCCTCTGATTCCCCATCTCTGATTCCGCACATCCGATTCCCTGCCTATGGTTCCCCACCTCTGATTCCCCGCCTCTGATTCCCCATATCTGATTCCCTGCCTCTGTTTCCCCGCCTCTGATTCCCCATATCTGATTCCCCACCTCTGTTTCCCCGCCTCTGATTCCCAGCCTCTGATTCTCCATATCTCATTCCCCGCCTCTGAATCCCCATCTCTGATTCCCGGACTCTGATTCCCCACCTCTGATTCCCGGCCTCTTATTCCCAGCATCTGATTCCCGGCCTCTGATTCCCGGCCTCTAATTCCCCGCTTCTGATTCTGATTCCCTGCCTCTGATTCCCCATCTCTGATTCCGCACATCTGATTCCCTGCCTCTGATTCCCCACCTCTGATTCCCCATATCTGATTCCCCGCCTCTGTTTCCCCGTTCTGATTCCCCGCCTCTGTTTCCCCATATCTAATTCCCCACCTCTGATGCCCCAACTCTGATTCCCCGCCTCTGATTCCCCAGCTCTGATTCCCCACCTCCGATTCCCCGCATCCGATTCCCCATGTCTGATTCCCCGCCTCTGTTTCCCCGCCTCTGATTCCCCGCCTCTGTTTCCCCATATCTGATTCCCCGCCTCTGATTCCCCAGCTCTGATTCCCTGCCTCTGATTCCCCGCGTTCTATTCCCTGCCTCCGATTCCCCGCCTGTGATTCCCCATCTCTGATTCACCACCTCTGATTCCCCTCCTCTGATTCCCCATATCTAATTCCCCGCCTCTGTTTGCCCGCCTCTGATTCCCCGCCTCTGTTTCCCCATATCTGATTCCCCGCCTCTGAATCACCAACTCTGATTCCCTGCCTCTGATTCACCAGCTCTGATTCCCCGCCTTTGATTCCCCCGTCTGATTCCCAGCCTCTGAATCCCCGTGTCTGATTTCCTGCCTCTGATTCCCCGCCTCTGATTCCCCATCTCTGATTCACCGCCTCTGATTCCCCACCTCTGATTCCCCATCTCTGATTCCGCACATCCGATTCCCTGCCTCTGATTCCCCGACTCTGATTCCCCACCTCTGATTCCCCAGCTCTGATTCCCCGACTCTGATTCCCCACGTCTGATTCCCTGCCTCTGATTCCCCGCCTCTGATTCCCCATCTCTGATTCCCCACCTCTGATTCCCCGTGTCTGATTCCCTGCCTCTGAATCCCCGCCTCTGATTCCCCGCCTCTGATTCCCTGCCACTGATTACCCGCCCCTGATTCCCCACCTCTGATTCCCCATATCTTATTTCCCGCCTCTGTTTCCCCCCTCTGATTCCCAGCCTCTGATTCCCCATATCTGATTCCCCGCCTCTGATTCCCCATATCTGATTCCCCGCCTCTATTTCCCCATATCTGCTTCGCCGCATCTGATTCCCCAACTCTGATTCCCCGCCTCTGATTCCCCAGCTCTGATTTCACGCCTCTGATTTCCGGCATCCGATTCCCTGCCTCTGATTCCCCGCCTCTGATTCCCCATCTCTGATTCCCCGCCTCTGATTCCCCGTGTCTGATTCCCTGCCTCTGATTCCCCGCCTCTGATTCCCCGCGTCTGATTCCCTGCCACTGATTCCCTGCCCCTGATTCCCCACCTCTGATTCCCCGCCTCTGATTCCCCGCCTCTATTTCCCCGCCTCTGATTCCCCGCCTCTGATTCCCCTTCTCTGATTCACCACCTCTGAATCCCCACCTCTGATTCCCCATCTCTGATTCCGCACGTCCGATTCCCTGCCTCTGATTCCCCGCCTCTGATTCCCCGCCTCTGATTCGCAACCTCTAATTCCCCACCTCTGATTCCCCATATCTGATTCCCCGCCTCTGTTTCCCTGCCTCTGAATCCCGGCCTCTGTTTCCCAATATCTGATTCCCCTCCTCTGATTCCCCAACTCTGATTCCCCGCCTCTGATTCCCCAGCTCTGATACACCGCCTTTTATTCCCGGCCTCTGATTCCCTGCCACTGATACCCCGCCCCTGATTCCCCACCTCTGATTCCCCATATCTGATTCCCCGCCTCTGTTTCCCCAGCTCTGATTCCCCACCTGTGATTCCCCAGCTCTGATTCCCTGCCACTGATTCCCCGCCCCTGATTCCCCACCTCTGATTCCCCATATCTGATTCCCCGCCTCTGTTTCCCCAGCTCTGATTCCCTGCCGCAGATTCCCTGCCCTGATTCCCCATCTCTGTTTCACCGCCTTTGATTCGCCACATCTGATTCCCCATATCTGATTCCCCGCCTCTGTTTCCCCGCCTCTGATTCCCTGCCTCTGATTCCCAACCTCTGATTCCACACCTCTGATTCCCCATATCTGATTCCCCGCCTCTATTTCCCCATATCTGATTCCCCGCCTCTGATTCCCCAACTCTGATTCCCCGCCTCTGATTCCCCAGCTCTGATTCCCCGCCTCTGATTCCAGGCGTCCGATTCCCTGCCTCTGATTCCCCGCCTCTGATTCCCCATCTCTGATTCCCCGCCTCTGATTCCCCGTGTCTGATTCCCTGCCTCTGATTCCCCGCCTCATATTCCCCGCCTCTGATTCCCTGCCACTGATTCCCTGCCCCTGATTCCCCACCTCTGATTCCCCATATCTGATTCCCCGCCTCTGTTTCCCCGCCTCTGATTCCCCGCCTCTGATTCCCCATATCTGATTCACTGCCTCTGATTCCCCAACTCTGATTCCCCGCCTCTGATTCCCCAGCTCTGAATCCCCGCCTCTGATTCCCCGCGTCTGATTCCCTGCCTCTGATTCCCCGCCTTGATTCCCCATCTCTGATTCACAACCTCTGATTCCCCACTCTGATTCCCCATATCTGAATCCCCGCCTCTGTTTCCCCGCCTCTGATTCCCCGCCTCTGATTCCCCATATCTGATTCCCCGGCTCTGATTGCCCACCTCTGATTCCCCGCCTCTGAATCGCCGCATCTGATTCCCTGCCTCTGATTCCCCGCCTCTGATTCCCCATCTCTGATTCACCGCCTTTGATTCGCCACCTCTGATTACCCATATCTGAATCCCCACCTCTGTTTCCCCGCCTCTGATTCTCCATATCTCATTCCCCGCCTCTGAATCCCCATCTCTGATTCCCGGACTCTGATTCCCCACCTCTGATTCCCGGCCTCTTATTCCCAGCATCTGATTCCCGGCCTCTGATTCCCGGCCTCTGATTCCCCGCTTCTGATTCTGATACCCTGCCTCTGATTCCCCATCTCTGATTCCGCACATCTGAATCCCTGCATCTGATTCCCCACCTCTGATTCCCCATATCTGATTCCCCGCCTCTGTTTCCCCGCCTCTGATTCCCCGCCTCTGTTTCCCCATATCTAATTCCCCACCTCTGATGCCCCAACTCTGATTCCCCGCCTCTGATTCCCCATATCGGATTCCCTGCCTCTGTTTCCCCGCCTCTGATTCCCCATATGTGATTCCCCACCTCTGTTTACCCGCCTCTGATTCCCCGCCTCTGTTTCCCCATCTCTGATTCACCGCCTTTGATTCCCCATCTCTGATTCCGCACATCTGATTCCCTGCCTCTGATTCCCCACCTCTGATTCCCCATATCTGATTCCCCGCCTCTGTTTCCCTGCCTCTGATTCCCCGCCTCTGTTTCCCCATATCTAATTCCCCAGCTCTGATGCCCCAACTCTGATTCCCCGCCTCTGATTCCCCAGCTCTGATTCCCCACCTCTGATTCCCCGCATCCGATTCCCCATGTCTGATTCCCCGCCTCTGTTTCCCCGCCTCTGATTCCCCGCCTCTGTTTCCCCATATCTGATTCCCCGCCTCTGATTCCCCAGCTCTGATTCCCTGCCTCTGATTCCCCGCGTTCTATTCCCTGCCTCTGATTCCCCGCCTGTGATTCCCCATCTCTGATTCACCACCTCTGATTCCCCACCTCTGATTCCCCATATCTAATTCCCCGCCTCTGTTTGCCCGCCTCTGATTCCCCGCCTCTGAATCCCCGCGTCTGATTCCCTGCCACTGATTCCCTGCGCCTGATTCCCCACCTCTGATTCCCCATATCTGATTCCCCGCCTCTGATTCCCCAACTCTGATTCCCCGTCTCTGATTCCCCAGCTCTGAATCCCCGCCTCTGATTCCCTTCGTCTGATTCCCTGCCTCTGATTCCCCGCCTCTGATTCCCCATCTGTGATTCACAACCTCTGATGCCCCACCTCTGATTCCCCATATCTGATTCCCAGCCTCTGTTTCCCCGCCTCTGATTCCCCGCCTCTGATTCCCCATATCTGATTCCCCGCCTCTGATTGCCCACCTCTTATTCCCCGCGTCTGATTCCCTGCCTCTGATTCACCGCCTCTGATTCCCCATCTCTGATTCCGCACATCCGATTCCCTGCCTATGGTTCCCCACCTCTGATTCCCCGCCTCTGATTCACCATATCTGATTCCCTGCCTCTGTTTCCCCGCCTCTGATTCCCCATATGTGATTCCCCACCTCTGTTTCCCCGCCTCTGATTCCCCGCCTCTGTTTCCCCATCTCTGATTCACCGCCTGTGATTCGCCACCTCTGATTCCCCATATCTGATTCCCCACCTCTGTTTCCCCGCCTCTGATTCCCCGCCTCTGATTCTCCATATCTCATTCCCCGCCTCTGAATCCCCATCTCTGATTCCCGGACTCTGATTCCCCACCTCTGATTCCCGGCCTCTTATTCCCAGCATCTGATTCCCGGCCTCTGATTCCCGGCCTCTAATTCCCCGCTTCTGATTCTGATTCCCTGCCTCTGATTCCCCATCTCTGATTCCGCACATCTAATTCCCCACCTCTGATGCCCCAACTCTGATTCCCCGCCTCTGATTCCCCGCATCCAATTCCCCATGTCTCATTCCCCGCCTCTGCTTCCCCGCCTCTGATTCCCCGCCTCTGTTTCCCCATATCTGATTCCCCGCCTCTGATTCCCCATATGTGATTCCCCACCTCTGTTTCCCCGCCTCTGATTCCCCGCCTCTGTTTCCCCATCTCTGATTCACCGCCTGTGATTCGCCACCTCTGATTCCCCATATCTGATTCCCCGCCTCTGAATCCTCAACTCTGATTCCCTGCCTCTGATTCACCAGCTCTGATTCCCCGCCTTTGATTCCCCCCGTCTGATTCCCAGCCTCTGAATCCCCGTGTCTGATTTCCTGCCTCTGATTCCCCGCCTCTGATTCCCCGCGTCTGATTCCCTGCCACTGATTCCCTGCCCCTGATTCCCCACCTCTGATTCCCCATATCTGATTCCCCGCCTCTGTTTTCCCGCCTCTGATTCCCTGCCTCTGATTCCCCATATCTGATTCCCCGCCTCTGATTCCCCAACTCTGATTCCCCGCCTCTGATTCCGCAGCTCTGAATCCCTGGCTCTGATTCCCCGCGTCTGATTCCCTGCCTCTTATTCCCCGCCTCTGATTCCCCATCTGTGATTCACAACCTCTGATGCCCCACCTCTGATTCCCCATATCTGATTCCCCGCCTCTGTTTCCCCGCCTCTGATTCCCCGCCTCTGATTCCCCATATCTGATTCCCCACCTCTGATTGTGCACCTCTGATTCCCCGCCTCTGATTCCCCAGCTCTGATTTCACGCCTCTGATTTCCGGCATCCGATTCCCTGCCTCTGATTCCCCGCCTCTGATTCCCCATCTCTGATTCCCCGCCTCTGATTCCCCGTGTCTGATTCCCTGCCTCTGATTCCCCGCCTCTGATTCCCCGCGTCTGATTCCCTGCCACTGATTCCCTGCCCCTGATTCCCCACCTCTGATTCCCCGCCTCTGATTCCCCGCCTCTGTTTCCCCGCCTCTGATTCCCCGCCTCTGATTCCCCTTCTCTGATTCACCACCTCTGAATCCCCACCTCTGATTCCCCATCTCTGATTCCGCACGTCCGATTCCCTGCCTCTGATTCCCCGACTCTGATTCCCCGCCTCTGATTCGCAACCTCTAATTCCCCACCTCTGATTCCCCATATCTGATTCCCCGCCTCTGTTTCCCTGCCTCTGAATCCCGGCCTCTGTTTCCCAATATCTGATTCCCCTCCTCTGATTCCCCAACTCTGATTCCCCGCCTCTGATTCCCCAGCTCTGATACACCGCCTTTTATTCCCGGCCTCTGATTCCCTGCCACTGATTCCCCGCCCCTGATTCCCCACCTCTGATTCCCCATATCTGATTCCCCGCCTCTGTTTCCCCAGCTCTGATTCCCCACCTGTGATTCCCCAGCTCTGATTCCCTGCCACTGATTCCCCGCCCCTGATTCCCCACATCTGATTCCCCATATCTGATTCCCCGCCTCTGTTTCCCCAGCTCTGATTCCCTGCCGCAGATTCCCTGCCCTGATTCCCCATCTCTGTTTCACCGCCTTTGATTCGCCACATCTGATTCCCCATATCTGATTCCCCACCTCTGATTGTGCACCTCTGATTCCCCGCCTCTGTTTCCCCATCTGTGATTCACAACCTCTGATGCCCCACCTCTGATTCCCCATATCTGATTCCCCGCCTCTGTTTCCCCGCCTCTGATTCCCCGCCTCTGATTCCCCATATCTGATTCCCCACCTCTGATTGTGCACCTCTGATTCCCCGCCTCTGTTTCCCCGCCTCTGATTCCCTGCCTCTGATTCCCAACCTCTGATTCCACACCTCTGATTCCCCATATCTGATTCCCCGCCTCTATTTCCCCATATCTGATTCCCCGCCTCTGATTCCCCAACTCTGATTCCCCGCCTCTGATTCCCCAGCTCTGATTCCCCGCCTCTGATTCCAGGCGTCCGATTCCCTGCCTCTGATTCCCCGCCTCTGATTCCCCATCTCTGATTCCCCGCCTCTGATTCCCCGTGTCTGATTCCCTGCCTCTGATTCCCCGCCTCTGATTCCCCGCCTCTGATTCCCTGCAACTGATTCGCTGCCCCTGATTCCCCACCTCTGATTCCCCATTTCTGATTCCCCGCCTCTGTTTCCCCGCCTCTGATTCCCCGCCTCTGATTCCCCGCCTCTGTTTCCCCATCTCTGATTCACCGCCTGTGATTCGCCACCTCTGATTCCCCATATCTGATTCCCCACCTCTGTTTCCCCGCCTCTGATTCCCCGCCTCTGGTTCTCCATATCTCATTCCCCGCCTCTGAATCCCCATCTCTGATTCCCGGACTCTGATTCCCCACCTCTGATTCCCGGCCTCTTATTCCCAGCATCTGATTCCCGGCCTCTGATTCCCGGCCTCTAATTCTCCGCTTCTGATTCTGATTCCCTGCCTCTGATTTCCCCTTCTCTGATTCCGCACATCTGATTCCCTGCCTCTGATTCCCCACCTCTGATTCCCCATATCTGATTCCCCGCCTCTGTTTCCCCGTTCTGATTCCCCGCCTCTGTTTCCCCATATCTAATTCCCCACCTCTGATGCCCCAACTCTGATTCCCCGCCTCTGATTCCCCAGCTCTGATTCCCCACCTCTGATTCCCCGCATCCGATTCCCCATGTCTGATTCCCCGCCTCTGCTTCCCCGCCTCTGATTCCCCGCCTCTGTTTCCCCATATCTGATTCCCCGCCTCTGATTCCCCAGCTCTGATTCCCTGCCTCTGATTCCCCGCGTTCTATTCCCTGCCTCTGATTCCCCGCCTGTGATTCCCCATCTCTGATTCACCACCTCTGATTCCCCACCTCTGATTCCCCATACCTAATTCACCGCCTCTGTTTGCCCGCCTCTGATTCCCCGCCTCTGTTTCCCCATATCTGATTCCCCGCCTCTGAATCCCCAACTCTGATTCCCTGCCTCTGATTCACCAGCTCTGATTCCCCGCCTTTGATTCCGCCCGTCTGATTCCCAGCCTCTGAATCCCCGTGTCTGATTTCCTGCCTCTGATTCCCCGCCTCTGATTCCCCGCGTCTGATTCCCTGCCACTGATTCCCTGCCCCTGATTCCCCACCTCTGATTCCCCATGTCTGATTCCCCGCCTCTGTTTTCCCGCCTCTGATTCCCTGCCTCTGATTTCCCATATCTGATTCCCCGCCTCTGATTCCCCAACTCTGATTCCCCGCCTCTGATTCCGCAGCTCTGAATCCCTGGCTCTGATTCCCCGCGTCTGATTCCCTGCCTCTTATTCCCCGCCTCTGATTCCCCATCTGTGATTCACAACCTCTGATGCCCCACCTCTGATTCCCCATATCTGATTCCCCGCCTCTGTTTCCCTGCCTCTGATTCCCCGCCTCTGAATCCCCGCGTCTGATTCCCTGCCACTGATTCCCTGCGCCTGATTCCCCACCTCTGATTCCCCATATCTGATTCCCCGCCTCCGTTTTCCCGCCTCTGATTCCCCAGCTCTGAATCCCCGCCTCTGATTCCCCGCGTCTGATTCCCTGCCTCTGATTCCCCGCCTCTGATTCCCCATCTGTGATTCACAACCTCTGATGCCCCACCTCTGATTCCCCATATCTGATTCCCCGCCTCTGTTTCCCCGCCTCTGATTCCCCGCCTCTGATTCCCCATATCTGATTCCCCGCCTCTGATTGCCCACCTCTGATTCCCCGCGTCTGATTCCCTGCCTCTGATTCACCGCCTCTGATTCCCCATCTCTGATTCACCACCTCTGATTCCCGGCCTCTGATTCCCCATCTCTGATTCCGCACATCCGATTCCCTGCCTATGGTTCCCCACCTCTGATTCCCCGCCTCTGATTCCCCATATCTGATTCCCTGCCTCTGTTTCCCCGCCTCTGATTCCCCATATCTGATTCCCCACCTCTGTTTCCCCGCCTCTGATTCCCCGCCTCTGATTCTCCATATCTCATTCCCCGCCTCTGAATCCCCATCTCTGATTCCCGGACTCTGATTCCCCACCTCTGATTCCCGGCCTCTTATTCCCAGCATCTGATTCCCGGCCTCTGATTCCCGGCCTCTAATTCCCCGCTTCTGATTCTGATTCCCTGCCTCTGATTCCCCATCTCTGATTCCGCACATCTGATTCCCTGCCTCTGATTCCCCACCTCTGATTCCCCATATCTGATTCCCCGCCTCTGTTTCCCCGTTCTGATTCCCCGCCTCTGTTTCCCCATATCTAATTCCCCACCTCTGATGCCCCAACTCTGATTCCCCGCCTCTGATTCCCCAGCTCTGATTCCCCACCTCCGATTCCCCGCATCCGATTCCCCATGTCTGATTCCCCGCCTCTGTTTCCCCGCCTCTGATTCCCCGCCTCTGTTTCCCCATATCTGATTCCCCGCCTCTGATTCCCCAGCTCTGATTCCCTGCCTCTGATTCCCCGCGTTCTATTCCCTGCCTCCGATTCCCCGCCTGTGATTCCCCATCTCTGATTCACCACCTCTGATTCCCCGCCTCTGATTCCCTGCCTCTGATTCCCCATATCTGATTCCCCGCATCTGATTCCCCAACTCTGATTCCCCGCCTCTGATTCCGCAGCTCTGATTCCCTGCCTCTGATTCCCCGCGTTCTATTCCCTGCCTCTGATTCCCCGCCTGTGATTCCCCATCTCTGATTCACCACCTCTGATTCCCCAACTCTGATTCCCTGCCTCTGATTCCCCATATCTGATTCCCCGCCTCTGATTCCCCAACTCTGATTCCCCGCCTCTGATTCCGCAGCTCTGATTCCCTGCCTCTGATTCCCCGCGTTCTATTCCCTGCCTCTGATTCCCCGCCTGTGATTCCCCATCTCTGATTCACCACCTCTGATTCCCCACCTCTGATTCCCCATATCTAATTCCCCGCCTCTGTTTGCCCGCCTCTGATTCCCCGCCTCTGAATCCCCGCGTCTGATTCCCTGCCACTGATTCCCTGCGCCTGATTCCCCGCCTGTGATTCCCCATCTCTGATTCACCACCTCTGATTCCCCACCTCTGATTCCCCATATCTAATTCCCCGCCTCTGTTTGCCCGCCTCTGATTCCCCGCCTCTGAATCCCCGCGTCTGATTCCCTGCCACTGATTCCCCATATCTGATTCCCCGCCTCTGATTCCCCAACTCTGATTCCCCGCCTCTGATTCCGCAGCTCTGATTCCCTGCCTCTGATTCCCCGCGTTCTATTCCCTGCCTCTGATTCCCCGCCTGTGATTCCCCATCTCTGATTCACCACCTCTGATTCCCCACCTCTGATTCCCCATGTCTGATTCCCCGCCTCTGTTTTCCCGCCTCTGATTCCCTGCCTCTGATTCCCCATATCTGATTCCCCACCTCTGATTCCCCAACTCTGATTCCCCGCCTCTGATTCCGCAGCTCTGATTCCCTGCCTCTGATTCCCCGCGTTCTATTCCCTGCCTCTGATTCCCCGCCTGTGATTCCCCATCTCTGATTCACCACCTCTGATTCCCCACCTCTGATTCCCCATATCTAATTCCCCGCCTCTGTTTGCCCGCCTCTGATTCCCCGCCTCTGAATCCCCGCGTCTGATTCCCTGCCACTGATTCCCTGCGCCTGATTCCCCACCTCTGATTCCCCATATCTGATTCCCCGCCTCCGTTTTCCCGCCTCTGATTCCCCAGCTCTGAATCCCCGCCTCTGATTCCCCGCGTCTGATTCCCTGCCTCTGATTCCCCGCGTTCTATTCCCTGCCTCTGATTCCCCGCCTCTGATTCCCCATCTGTGATTCACAACCTCTGATGCCCCACCTCTGATTCCCCATATCTGATTCCCCGCCTCTGTTTCCCCGCCTCTGATTCCCCGCCTCTGATTCCCCATATCTGATTCCCCGCCTCTGATAGTGCACCTCTGATACACCGCCTCTGATTCCCCATCTCTGATTCCCCGCCTCTGATACCCCGCCTCTGATTCCCCGCCTCTGAATCCCTGCATCTGATTCCCCGCCTCAGATTCCCCGCCTCTGATTCCCCGACTCTGATTCCCCGCCTCTGATTCCCCGCCTCTGATTCCCCGCCTCTGATTCCCCGCCTATGTTTACCCGCCTCTGTTTACCCGCCTGTTTTCCCACCTCTGATTGCCCACCTCAGATTCCCTGCCTCAGATTCCCTGCCTCAGATTCCCTGCCTCTGATTCCCTGCCTCTGATTCCCTGCATCTGATTGCCCGCCTCTGATTACCTGCCTCTGATTCCCCGCCTCTGATTCCCCACCTCTGATTCCCCACTTCTGATTCCCCGCCTCTGATTCCCCGCGTCTGATTCCCCGCCTCTGATTCACCTCCTCTGATTCCCCGCCTCTGATTCCCCGCCTCTGATTCCCCACCTCTGATTGCCCCGCCTCTGATTCGCTGATTCAGATTCCCCGGCTCTGATTCCCCACCTCTGATTCCCCACTTCTGATTCCCCACCTCTGATTCCCCGCCTCTGATTGCACGCCTCTGATTCCCCGCCTCTGATTCCCCGCCTCTGATTCCCCGCCTCTGATTCCCCTCCTCTGATACCCCGCCTCTGATTCCCCACCTCTGATTCCCCGCATCTGATTCCCCGCCTCTGATTCCCCGCCTCTGATTCCCTGCCTCTGATTCCCCACCTCTGATTCCGCGCCTCTGATTCCCCGCCTATGTTTACCCGCCTCTGTTTACCCACCTGTTTCCCCGCCTCTGATTCCCCACCTCAGATTCCCTGCCTCAGATTCCCTGCCTCTGATACCCTGCCTCTGATTCCCTGCCTCTGATTCCCTGCATCTGATTGCCCGCCTCTGATTCTCCGCCTCTGATTCCCCGCCTCTGATTCCCAACCTCTGATTACCCGCTTCTGATTCCCTGCCTCTGATTCCCCGCCTCTGATTCCCCGCTTCTGATTCCCCGCCTCTGATTCCCCACCTCTGATTCAATGCCTCCCTTTCCGCTCAACTTTCCTGGCCTACTTTTCCCCACATATCTTTCCCCGCCTCTGATTTCCCGCCTCTGATTCCACGCCTCTGAATCCCCGCCTATGTTTACCCGCCTCTGTTTAACCGCCTGTTTTTCCGCCACTGATTCCCCACCACAGATTCCCTCCCTCAGATTCCCTGCCTCAGATTCCCTGCATCAGATTCCCTTCATTTGATTCCCTGCGTCTGGTTCACTGCCTCTGATTCCCTGCCTCTGATTCCCTGCATCTGATTGCCCGCCTCTATTTCCCCGCCTCTGATTCCCCACCTCTGATTCCCCACTTCTGATTCCCCGCCTCTGATTCCCCGCCTCTGATTCCCCGCATCTGATTCACCACCTCTGATTCCCCACCTCTGATTCCCCGCCTCTGATTCCCCACTTCTGATTGCCCGCCTCTGATTCCACGCCTCTGATTCCCCGCCTCTGATTCCCCACCTCTGATTCCCCACTTCTGATTCCCCACCTCTGATTCCCCGCCTCTGATTCCACGCCTCTGATTCCCCACCTCTGATTCCACACTTCTGATTCCCCACCTCTGATTCTCCGCCTCTGATACCCTGCCTCTGATAACTTTTTACTGATTCCCTGCTTCAGATTCCCTGCCTCCGATTCCCTGCCTCAGATTCCCTGCCTCAGATTCCCTGCATTAGATTCCCTTCATCTGATTCCCTGCCTCTGATTCCCCTCTCTGATTTCCCGCCTCTGATTCCCCGCCTCTGATTCCACGCCTCTGATTACCCGCCTCTGATACCCTGCCTCTCTTTCCCTGCCTCTATTTCCGTGCCTCTTTCTCTGCATCTCGTTTCCCACATCTCATTTCCCCCTTCTGATAACCCGCATCAGATTTCCTGCCACAGATTCCCTGCCTCAGATTCCCTGCCTCAGATTCCCTGCATCAGATTCCCTTCATCTGATTCCCTGCCTCTGATTCCCCGCCTCTGATTCCCCGCCTATGTTTACCCGCCTCTGATTCCCTGCCTCTGATTCCCCGCCTCTGATTCCCCGCCTCTGATTCCCCGCCTCTGATTCCCCACCTCTGATTCCCCACTTCTGATTCCCCGCCTCTGATTCCCCGCCTCTGATTCCCCGCCTCTGATTCCCCTCCTCTGATTCCCCACCTCTGATTCACTGCCTCCATTTCCGCTCAACTTTCCTGGCCTACGTTTCCCCACATATCTTTCCCCGCCTCTGAATTCCCGCCTCTGATTCCACGCCTCTCATTCCCCGCCTCTGATTCCCCGCCTCTGATTCCCCGCCTCTGATTCCCCTCCTCTGATACCCCGCTTCTGATTCCCCACCTCTGATTCCCCGCATCTGATTCCCCGCATCTGATTCCCCGCCTCTGATTCCCCGCCTCTGATTCCCCGCTTCTGATTCCCCGCCTCTGATTCCCCGCCTCTGATTCCCCGCCTATGTTTACCCGCCTCTGTTTACCCGCCTGTTTCCCCGCCTCAGATTCCCTGCCTCAGATTCCCTGCATCAGATTCCCTTCATCTGATTCCCTGCCTCTGATTCCCTGCCTCTGATTCCCCGCCTCTGATTCCCCGCCTCTGATTCCCCACCTCAGATTCCCCCCTCTGATTCCCCGCCTCTGATTCCCCGCCTCTGATTCCCCGCCTCTGAATCCCCCCTCTGATTCCCCGCCTCTGATTCCCCGCCTCTGATTCCCCACATCAGATTCCCTGCCTCCGATTCCCTGCCTCAGATTCCCTGCCTCAGATTCCCTGCATCAGATTCCCTTCATCTGATTCCCTGCCTCTGATTCCACGCCTCTGATTCCCCGCCACTGATTCGCCACCTCTGTCTCTACGCCTCTATTTTGCCTGCACTCTTTCCCCTCCACTCTTTCCGTGCCTCTCTTTCCCTCCCTCAATTTCAACAACTCTGTTTGATCTGTTCTGTGTAAATCATTTTCAACATACAAGTTCCAACCACTATGTTTCGCCCATCTCTTTCGCCGCCTCTATTTATGCACCTATGTTTACCCGCTTCTGTTTACCCGCCTGTTTCCCCACATCTCTTTCCACACCTCTGATTCCACGCCTCTGATTCGCCGCCTCTGATTGCCCCCCTCTGATTCCCTGCCTCTGATTCCCCGCCTCTAATTCGCCGCCTCTGATTCACCGCCTCCCTTTCCGCGCAACTTTCCTGGCCTACGTTTCCCCACATCTCTTTCCCCACCTCTGATTCCACGCCTCAGATTCGCCGTCTCTGATTTACCGCCTCTGATTCCCTGCCTCTGATTCCCCGCCTCTGATTCCCTGCCTCTGATTCCCCCCTCTGATTCCCCGCCTCTGATTCCCCACCTCTGATTCCCCGCCTCTGATTCGCTGCCTCTCTTTCCCTGCCTCTATTTCCGTGCCTCTTTCTCTGCATCTCGTTTCCCAAATCTCATTTCCCCCTTCTGATAACCCTCATCAGATTCCCTGCCACAGATTCCCCACCTCTGACTCCCTGCCTCAGATTCCCTGCCTCTGATTCCCTGCCTCTGATTCCCTGCCTCTGATTTCCTGCATCTGATTGCCCGCCTATGATTCTCCGCCTCTGATTCCCCGCCTCTGATTCCCCGCCTCTGATTCCCCGCCTCTGATTCCCCGCCTCTGATTCCCCGCATCAGATTCCCTGCCTCTGATAACCTGCCTCTGATTCCCTGCCTCTGATTCCCTGCCTCTGAGTCCCCACCTCTGATTCCCCGCGTCCTATTCCGCACCCATGTTTCACCGCCTCTGTTGCTATGCTTCTGATTTCCCGGCTCAGATTCACCGGCTCTGATTCCGCACCTCTGATTCCACGCCTCTCTTTCTGTGTCTCTGATTCCCCGCCTCTGATTCCACGCCTCTGATTACCCGCCTCTGATACCCTGCCTCTCTTTCCCTGCCTCTATTTCCGTGCCTCTTTCTCTGCATCTCGTTTCCCACATCTCATTTCCCCCTTCTGATAACCCGCATCAGATTTTCTGCCACAGATTCCCTGCCTCAGATTCCCTGCCTCAGATTCCCTGCATCAGATTCCCTGCCTCAGATTCCCTGCATCTGATTGCCCGCCTCTGATTCCCTGCCTCTGATTCCCTGCATCTGATTGCCCGCCTTTGATTCCCTGCCTCTGATTCCCCGCCTCTGATTCCCCACCTCTGATTCCCCGCCTCTGATTCCCCACCTCTGATTCCCCACTTCTGATTCCCCGCCTCTGATTCCCCGCCTCTGATTCCCCGCCTCTGATTCCCCGCCTCTGATTCCCCACCTCTGATTCACTGCCTCAATTTCCGTTCAACTTTCCTGGCCTACGTTTCCCCACATATCTTTCCCCACCTCTGAATTCCCGCCTCTGATTCCACGCCTCTGATTCCCCGCCTCTGATTCCCCACCTCTGATTCCCCGCCTCTGATTCCCCTCCTCTGATACCCCGCTTCTGATTCCCCACCTCTGATTCCCCGCATCTGATTCCCCGCATCTGATTCCCCGCCTCTGATTCCCCGCCTCTGATTCCCCGACTCTGATTCCCCGCCTCTGATTCCCCGCCTCTGATTCCCCGCCTATGTTTACCCGCCTCTGTTTACCCGCCTGTTTCCCCGCCTCAGATTCCCTGCCTCAGATTCACTGCATCAGATTCCCTTCATCTGATTCCCTGCCTCTGATTCCCCGCCTCTGTTTACCCGACTGTTTCCCCGCCTCTGATTCACCACCTCATATTCGCCATCTCAGGTTCCCTGCCTCAGATTCCCTGCCTCAGATTCCCTGCATCAGATTCCCTTCATTTGATTCCCTGCGTCTGATTCCCTGCCTCTGATTCCCTGCATCTGATTGCCAGCCTCTGATTCCCCGCCTCTGATTCCCCGCCTCTGATTCCCCACCTCTGATTCCCCACTTCTGATTCCCCGCCTCTGATTCCCCGCCTCTGATTCCCCGCCTCTGATTCACCGCCTCTGATTCCCCGCCTCTGATTCCCCACCTCTGATTCCCCACTTCTGATTGCCCGCCTCTGATTCCACGCCTCTGATTCCCCGCCTCTGATTCCCCACCTCTGATTCCCCACTTCTGATTCCCCACCTCTGATTCCCCGCCTCTGATTCCACGCCTCTGATTCCCCACTTCTGAATCCCCACCTCTGATTCTCCGCCTCTGATACCCTGCCTCTGATAACTTTTTACTGATTCCCTGCCTCAGATTCCCTGCCTCCGATTCCCTGCCTCAGATTCCCTGCCTCAGATTCCCTGCATCAGATTCCCTTCATCTCATTCCCCGCCTCTGATTCCCCACCTCTGTCTCTACGCCTCTATTTTGCCTGCACTCTTTCCCCTCCACTCTTTCTGTGCCTCTCTTTCCCTCCCTCAATTTCAACAACTCTGTTTGATCTGTTCTGTGTACCTAATTTTCAACACACAAGTTCCAACCACTATGTTTCGCCCATCTCTTTCGCTGCCTCTATTTATGCAGCTATGTTTACCCGCTTCTGTTTACCCGCCTGATTCCCCACATCTCTTTCCCCACCTCTGATTCCACGCCTCTGATTCCCCGCCTCTGATTCCCCGCCTCTGATTCCCCGCCTCTGATTCACCGCCTTCCTTTCCGTGCAACTTTCCTGGCCTACGTTTCCCCACATCTCTTTCCCCACCTCTGATTCCACGCCTCAGATTCGCCGCCTCTGATTTCCCACCTCTGATTCCCTGCCTCTGATTCCCTGCCTCTGATTCCCCACCTCTGATTCCCCCCTCTGATTCCCCGCCTCTGATTCCCAGCCTCTGATTCCCCACCTCTGATTCCCCGCCTCTGATTCCCTGCCTGTCTTTCCCTGCCTCTATTTCCGTGCCTCTTTCTCTGCATCTCGTTTCCCACATCTCATTTCCCCCTTCTGATAACCCGCATCAGATTCCCTGCCACAGATTCCCTGCCTCAGATTCCCTGCCTCAGATTCCCTGCATCAGATTCCCTTCATCTGATTCCCTGCCTCTGATTCCCCGCCTCTGATTCCCCACCTCTGATTCCCTGCCTCAGATTCCCTGCCTCTGATTCCCTGCCTCTGATTCCCTGCGTCTGATTCCCTGCCTCTGATTTCCTGCATCTGATTGCCCGCCTCTGATTCTCCGCCTCTGATTCCCCGCCTCTGATTCCCCGCCTCTGATTCGCAGCCTCTGATTCCCCGCCTCTGATTTCCCACCTCTGATTCCCTGCCTCTGATAACCTGCCTCTGATTCCCTGCCTCTGATTCCCGGCCTCTGAGTCCCCACCTCTGATTCCCCGTGTCCGATTCCGCACCCATGTTTCACCACCTCTGTTGCTCTGCTTCTGATTTCCCGGCTCAGATTCACCGGCTCTGATTCTGCACCTCTGATTCCACGCCTCTCTTTCTGTGTCTCTGATTCCCCGCCTCTGATTCCACGCCTCTGATTACCCGCCTCTGATACCCTGCCTCTCTTTCCCTGCCTCTATTTCCGTGCCTCTTTCTCTGCATCTCGTTTCCCACATCTCATTTCCCCCTTCTGATAACCCGCATCAGATTCCCTGCCACAGATTCCCTGCCTCAGATACCCTGCCTCAGATTCCCTGCATCAGATTCCCTTCATCTGATTCCCTGCCTCTGATTCCCCACGGCTGATTCCCTGCCTCTGATTCCCCGCCTCTGTTTACCCGACTGTTTCCCCGCCTCTGATTCACCACCTCATATTCGCAATCTCAGGTTCCCTGCCTCTGATTCCCTGCCTCTGATTCCCCGCCTCTGTTTCCCCGCCTCTGATTCCCCGCCTCTGATTCCCCATATCTGATTCCCCGCCTCTGATAGTGCACCTCTGATACACCGCCTCTGATTCCCCATCTCTGATTCGCAACCTCTAATTCCCCACCTCTGATTCCCCATATCTGATTCCCCGCCTCAGTTTCCCTGCATCTGATTCCCGGCCTCTGTTTCCCCATATCTGATTCCCATCCTCTGATTCCCCAACTCTGATTCCCCGCCTCTGATTCCCCTGCTCTGATTCCCCGCTTTTATTCCCGGCCTCTGATTCCCTGCCACTGATTCCCCGCCCCTGATTCCCCACCTCTGATTCCCCATATCTGATTCCCCGCCTCTGTTTCCCCAGCTCTGATTCCCCACCTCTGATTCCCCAGCTCTGATTCCCTGCCACTGATTCCCCGCCCCTGATTCCCCACCTCTGATTCCCCATATCTGATTCCCCGCCTCTGTTTCATTTAGCTCTGATTCCCTGCCTCTGATTCCCTGCCCTGATTCCCCATCTCTGTTTCACCGCCTTTGATTCGCCACCTCTGATTCCCCATATCTGATTCCCCGCCTCTGTTTCCCCACCTCTGATTCCCTGCCTCTGATTCCCAACCTCTGATTCCACACCTCTGATTCCCCATATCTGATTCCCCGCCTCTATTTCCCCATATCTGATTCCCCGCCTCTGATTCCCCAACTCTGATTCCCCGCCTCTGATTCCCCAGCTCTGATACCCCGCCTCTGATTCCCGGCGTCCGATTCACTGCCTCTGATTCCCCGCCTCTGATTCTCCATCTCTGATTGCCCGCCTCTGATTCCCCATGTCTGATTCCCTGTCTCTGATTCCCCGCCTGTGATTCCCCGCCTCTGATTCCCTGCCACTGATTCCCTGCCCCTGATTCCCCACCTCTGATTCCCCATATCTGATTCCCCGCCTCTGTTTCCCCGCCTCTGATTCCCCGCCTCTGATTCCCCATATCTGATTCCCTGCCTCTGATTCCCCAACTCTGATTCCCCGACTCTGATTCCCCAGCTCTGAATCCCCGCCTCTGATTCCCCGCGTCTGATTCCCTGCCTCTGATTCCCCGCCTCTGATTCCCCATCTCTGATTCCCCGCCTCTGATTCCCCGTGTCTGATTCCCTGCCTCTGATTCCCCGCCTGTGATTCCCCGCCTCTGATTCCCTGCCACTGATTCCCTGCCCCTGATTCCCCACCTCTGATTCCCCATATCTCATTCCCCGCCTCTGTTTCCCCGCCTCTGATTCCCCGCCTCTGTTTCCCTTAGCTCTGATTCCCTGCCTCTGATTCCCTGCCCTGATTCCCCATCTCTGTTTCACCGCCTTTGATTCGCCACCTCTGATTCCCCATATCTGATTCCCCGCCTCTGTTTCCCCGCCTCTGATTCCCGTCCTCTGATTCCCAACCTCTGATTCCACACCTCTGATTCCCCATATCTGATTCCCCGCCTGTGATTCCCCGCCTCTGATTCCCTGCCACTGATTCCCTGCCCCTGATTCCCCACCTCTGATTCCCCATATATGATTCCCCGCCTCTGTTTCCCCGCCTCTGATTCCCCGCCTCTGATTCCCCATATCTGATTCCCTGCCTCTGATTCCCCAACTCTGATTCCCCGACTCTGATTCCCCAGCTCTGAATCCCCGCCTCTGATTCCCCGCATCTGATTCCCTGCCTCTGATTCCCCGCCTTGATTCCCCATCTCTGATTCACAACCTCTGATTCCCCACCTCTGATTCCCCATATCTGATTCACCGCCTCTGTTTCCCCGCCTCTGATTGCCCGCCTCTGATTCCCTATATCTGATTCCCCAGCTCTGATTGCCCACCTCTGATTCCCCGCCTCTGATTCGCCAGCTCTGATTCCCCGCCTCTGAATCCCCGCATCTGATTCCCTGCCTCTGATTCCCCGCCTCTGATTCCCCATCTCTGATTCACCACCTTTGATTCGCCACCTCTGATTCCCCATATCTGATTCCCCACCTCTGTTTCCCCGCCTCTGATTCCCCGCCTCTGATTCTCCATATCTCATTCCCCGCCTCTGAATCCCCATCTCTGATTCCCGGACTCTCATTCCCCACCTCTGATTCCCGGCCTCTTATTCCCAGCATCTGATTCCCGGCCTCTGATTCCCCACCTCTGATTCCCCGTGTCTGATTCCCTGCCTCTGATTCCCCGCCTCTGATTCCCCACCTCTGATTCCCTGCCACTGATTCCCCGCCCCTGATTCCCCACCTCTGATTCCCCATATCTTATTCCCCGCCTCTGTTTCCCCCCCTCTGATTCCCAGCCTCTGATTCCCCATATCTGATTCCCTGCCTCTGATTCCCCATATCTGATTCCCCGCCTCTATTACCCCATATCTGCTTCGCCGCCTCTGATTCCCCAAATCTGATTCCCCGCCTCTGATTCCCCAGCTCTGATTTCCCGCCTCTGATTCCCGGCATACGATTCCCTGCCTCTGATTCCCCACCTCTGATTCCCCATCTCGGATTCCCCGCCTCTGATTCCCCGTGTCTGATTCCCTGCCTCTGATTCCCCGCCTCTGATTCCCCGCGTCTGATTCCCTGCCACTGATTCCCTGCCCCTGATTCCCCACCTCTGATTCCCCATATCTGATTCCCTGCCTCTGATTCCCCGCCTCTGATTCCCCGCGTCTGATTCCCTGCCACTGATTCCCTGCCCCTGATTCCCCACCTCTGATTCCCCATATCTGAATCCCCGCCTCTGATTCCCCACGTCTGATTCCCTGCCTCTGATTCCCCGCCTCTCATTCCCCATCTGTGATTCACAACCTCTGATGCCCCACCTCTGATTCCCCATATCTGATTCCCCGCCTCTGTTTCCCCGCCTCTGATTCCCCGCCTCTGATTCCCCATATCTGATTCCCCACCTCTGATTGCCCACCTCTGATTCCTCGCATCTGATCCCCTGCCTCTGATTCACCGCCTCTGATTCCCCATCTCTGATTCACCACCTCTGATTCCCGGCCTCTGATTCCCCATCTCTGATTCCGCACATCCGATTCCCTGCCTATGATTCCCCACCTCTGATTCCCCGCCTCTGATTCCCCATATCTGATTCCCTGCCTCTGTTTCCCCGCCTCTGATTCCCCATATGTGATTCCCCACCTCTGTTTCCACGCCTCTGATTCCCCGCCTCTGTTTCTCCATCTCTGATTCACCGCCTTTGATTCACCACCTCTGATTCCCCATATCTGATTCCCCATATCTGATTCCCCACCTCTGTTTCCCCGCCTCTGATTCCCCGCCTCTGATTCTCCATATCTCATTCCCCGCCTCTGAATCCCCATCTCTGATTCCCGGACTCTGATTCCCCACCTCTGATTCCCGGCCTCTTATTCCCAGCATCTGATTCCCGGCCTCTGATTCCCGGCCTCTAATTCCCCGCTTCTGATTCTGATTCCCTGCCTCTGATTCCCCATCTCTGATTCCGCACATCTGATTCCCTGCCTCTGATTCCCCACCTATGATTCCCCATATCTGATTCCCCGCCTCTGTTTCCCCGCCTCTGATTCCCCGCCTCTGTTTCCCCATATCTAATTCCCCACCTCTGATGCCCCAACTCTGATTCCCCGCCTCTGATTCCCCAGCTCTGATTCCCCACCTCTGATTCCCCGCATCCGATTCCCCATTTCTGATTCCCCGCCTCTGTATCCCCGCCTCTGATTCCACGCCTCTGTTTCCCCATATCTTGTTCCCCGCCTCTGATTCCCCAGCTCTGATTCACTGCCTCTGATTCCCCGCGTTCTATTCCCTGCCTCTGATTCCCCGCCTGTGATTCCCCATCTCTGATTCACCACCTCTGATTCCCCACCTCTGATTCCCCATATCTAATTCCCCGCCTATGTTTGCCCGCCTCTGATTCCCCGCCTCTGTTTCCCCATATCTGATTCCCCGCCTCTGAATCCCCAACTCTGATTCCCTGCCACTGATTCCCTGCCCCTGATACCCCACCTCTGATTCCCCATATCTGATTCCCCGCCTCTGTTTCCCCGCCTCTGATTCCCCGCCTCTGTTTCCCCATATCTGATTCCCCGCCTCTGATTCCCCAACTCTGATTCCCCTCCTCTAATTCGCCAGCTATGATTCCCCGCCTCTGATTCCCTACGTCTGATTCCCTGCCTCTGATTCCCAGCCTCTGATTCCCCTTCTCTGATTCACCACCTCTGAATCCCCACCTCTGATTACCCATCTCTGATTCCGCACATCCGATTCCCTGCCTCTGATTCCCCGCCTCTGATTCCCCGCCTCTGATTCGCAACCTCTAATTCCCCACCTCTGATTCCCCATATCTGATTCCCCGCCTCAGTTTCCCTGCATCTGATTCCCGGCCTCTGTTTCCCCATATCTGATTCCCATCCTCTGATTCCCCAACTCTGATTCCCCGCCTCTGATTCCCCAGCTCTGATTCCCCGCCTTTTATTCCCGGCCTCTGATTCCCTGCCACTGATTCCCCGCCCCTGATTCCCCACCTCTGATTCCCCATATCTGATTCCCCGCCTCTGTTTCCACAGCTCTGATTCCCCACCTCTGATTCCCCAGCTCTGATTCCCTGCCACTGATTCCCCGCCCCTGATTCCCCACCTCTGATTCCCCATATCTGATTCCCCGCCTCTGTTTCCCTTAGCTCTGATTCCCTGCCTCTGATTCCCTGCCCTGATTCCCCATCTCTGTTTCACCGCCTTTGATTTGCCACCTCTGATTCCCCATATCTGATTCCCCGCCTCTGTTTCCCCGCCTCTGATTCCCTGCCTCTGATTCCCAACCTCTGATTCCACACCTCTGATTCCCCATATCTGATTCCCCGCCTCTATTTCCCCATATCTGATTCCCCGCCTCAGATTCCCCAACTCTGATTCCCCACCTCTGATTCCCCATATCTGATTCCCCGCCTCTGTTTCCCCGCCTCTGATTCCCCGCATCTGTTTCCCCATATCAAATTCCCCACCTCTGATGCCCCAACTCTGATTCCCCGCCTCTGATTCCCCAGCTCTGATTCCCCACCTCTGATTCCCCGCATCCGATTCCCCATTTCTGATTCCCCGCCTCTGTTTCCCCGCCTCTGATTCCCCGCCTCTGTTTCCCCATATCTGATTCCCTGCCTCTGATTCCCCAGCTCTGATTCACTGCCTCTGATTCCCCGCGTTCTATTCCCTGCCTCTGATTCCTCGCCTGTTATTCCCCATCTCTGATTCACCATCTCTGATTCCCCACCTCTGATTCCCCATATCTAATTCCCCGCCTCTGTTTGCCCGCCTCTGATTCCCCGCCTCTGTTTCCCCATATCTGATTCCCCGCCTCTGAATCCCCAACTCTGATTCCCTGCCACTGATTCCCTGCCCCTGATACCCCACCTCTGATTCCCCATATCTGATTCCCCGCCTCTGTTTCCCCGCCTCTGATTCCCCGCCTCTGTTTCCCCATATCTGATTCCCCGCCTCTGATTCCCCAACTCTGATTCCCCTCCTCTAATTCGCCAGCTATGATTCCCCGCCTCTGATTCCCAGCCTCTGATTCCCCTTCTCTGATTCACCACCTCTGAATCCCCACCTCTGACTACCCATCTCTGATTCCGCACATCCGATTCCCTGCCTCTGATTCCCCGCCTCTGATTCCCCGCCTCTGATTCGCAACCTCTAATTCCCCACCTCTGATTCCCCATATCTGATTCCCCGCCTCAGTTTCCCTGCATCTGATTCCCGGCCTCTGTTTCCCGATATCTGATTCCCATCCTCTGATTCCCCAACTCTGATTCCCCGCCTCTGATTCCCCAGCTCTGATTCCCCGCCTTTTATTCCCGGCCTCTGATTCCCTGCCACTGATTCCCCGCCCCTGATTCCCCACCTCTGATTCCCCATATCTGATTCCCCGCCTCTGTTTCCCCTGCCACTGATTCCCCGCCCCTGATTCCCCACCTCTGATTCCACATATCTGATTCCCGGCCTCTGTTTCCCTTAGCTCTGATTCCCTGCCTCTGATTCCCTGCCCTGATTCCCCATCTCTGTTTCACCGCCTTTGATTCGCCACCTCTGATTCCCCATATCTGATTCCCCGCCTCTGTTTCCCCGCCTCTGATTCCCTGCCTCTGATTCCCAACCTCTGATTCCACACCTCTGATTCCCCATATCTGATTCCCCGCCTCTATTTCCCCATATCTGATTCCCCGCCTCTGATTCCCCAACTCTGATTCCCCGCCTCTGATTCCCCAGCTCTGATACCCCGCCTCTGATTCCCGGCGTCCGATTCACTGCCTCTGATTCCCCGCCTCTGATTCCCCATCTCTGATTGCCCGCCTCTGATTCCCCATGTCTGATTCCCTGCCTCTGATTCCCCGCCTGTGATTCCCCGCCTCTGATTCCCTGCCACTGATTCCCTGCCCCTGATTCCCCACCTCTGATTCCCCATATCTGATTCCCCGCCTCTGTTTCCCCGCCTCTGATTCCCCGCCTCTGATTCCCCATATCTGATTCCCTGCCTCTGATTCCCCACCTCTGATTCCCCGACTCTGATTCCCCAGCTCTGAATCCCCGCCTCTGATTCCCCGCGTCTGATTCCCTGCCTCTGATTCCCCGCCTCTGATTCCCCATCTCTGATTCCCCGCCTCTGATTCCCCGTGTCTGATTCCCTGCCTCTGATTCCCCGCATGTGATTCCCCGCCTCTGATTCCCTGCCACTGATTCCCTGCCCCTGATTCCCCACCTCTGATTCCCCATATCTCATTCCCCGCCTCTGTTTCCCCGCCTCTGATTCCCCGCCTCTGTTTCCCTTAGCTCTGATTCCCTGCCTCTGATTCCCTGCCCTGATTCCCCATCTCTGTTTCACCGCCTTTGATTCGCCACCTCTGATTCCCCATATCTGATTCCCCGCCTCTGTTTCCCCGCCTCTGATTCCCGTCCTCTGATTCCCAACCTCTGATTCCACACCTCTGATTCCCCATATCTGATTCCCCGCCTCTATTTCCCCATATCTGATTCCCAGCCTCTGATTCCCCAACTCTGATTCCCCGCCTCTGATTCCCCAGCTCTGATTCCCCACCTCTGATTCCCGGCGTCGGATTCACTGCCTCTGATTCCCCGCCTCTGATTCCCCACCTCTGATTCCCGGCATCGGATTCACTGCCTCTGATTCCCCGCCTCTGATTCCCCATCTCTGATTCCCCGCCTCTGATTCCCCGTGTCTGATTCCCTGCCTCTGATTCCCCGCCTGTGATTCCCCGCCTCTGATTCCCTGCCACTGATTCCCTGCCCCTGATTCCCCACCTCTGATTCCCCATATATGATTCCCCGCCTCTGTTTCCCCGCCTCTGATTCCCCCCCTCTGATTCCCCATATCTGATTCCCTGCCTCTGATTCCCCAACTCTGATTCCCCGACTCTGATTCCCCAGCTCTGAATCCCCGCCTCTGATTCCCCGCGTCTGATTCCCTGCCTCTGATTCCCCGCCTTGATTCCCCATCTCTGAATCACAACCTCTGATTTCCCACCTCTGATTCCCCATATCTGATTTACCGCCTCTGTTTCCCCGCCTCTGATTCCCCGCCTCTGATTCCCCATATCTGATTCCCCAGCTCTGATTGCCCACCTCTGATTCCCCGCCTCTGATTCGCCAGCTCTGATTCCCCGCCTCTGAATCCCCGCATCTGATTCCCTGCCTCTGATTCCCCGCCTCTGATTCCCCATCTCTGATTCACCACCTTTGATTCGCCACCTCTGATTCCCCATATCTGATTCCCCACCTCTGTTTCCCCGCCTCTGATTCCCCGCCTCTGATTCTCCATATCTCATTCCCCGCCTCTGAATCCCCATCTCTGATTCCCGGACTCTCATTCCCCACCTCTGATTCCCGGCCTCTTATTCCCAGCATCTGATTCCCGGCCTCTGATTCCCCACCTCTGATTCCCCGTGTCTGATTCCCTGCCTCTGATTCCCCGCCTCTGATTCCCCACCTCTGATTCCCTGCCACTGATTCCCCGCCCCTGATTCCCCACCTCTGATTCCCCATATCTTATTCCCCGCCTCTGTTTCCCCCCCTCTGATTCCCAGCCTCTGATTCCCCATATCTGATTCCCCGCCTCTGATTCCCCGCCTCTGTTTCCCCATATATAATTCCCCACCTCTGATGCCCCAACTCTGATTCCCCGCCTCTGTTTCCCCAGCTCTGATTCCCCACCTCTGATTCCCCATCTCTGATTCCGAACATCCGATTCCCTGCCTCTGATTCCCCGACTCTGATTCCCCACCTCTGATTCCCCAGCTCTGATACCCCGCCTCTGATTCCCCGCGTCTGATTCCCTGCCTGTGATTCCCCGCCTCTGATTCCCCATCTCTGATTCCCCACCTCTGATTCCCCGTGTCTAATTCCCTGCCTCTGATTCCCCGCATCTGATTCCCCGCCTCTGATTCCCTGCCACTGATTCCCCGCCCCTGATTCCCCACCTCTGATACCCCATATCTTATTCCCCGCCTCTGTTTCCCCCCCTCTGATTCCCAGCCTCTGATTCCCCATATCTGATTCCACGCCTCTGATTCCCCATATCTGATTCCCCGCCTCTATTTCCCCATATCTGCTTCGCCGCCTCTGATTCCCCAACTCTGATTCCCCGCCTCTGATTCCCCAGCTCTGATTTCCCGCCTCTGATTCCCGGCATCCGATTCCCTGCCTCTGATTCCCCGCCTCTGATTCCCCATCTCTGATTCCCAGCCTCTGATTTCCCGTGTCTGATTCCCTGCCTCTGATTCCCCGCCTCTGATTCCCCATCTGTGATTCACAACCTCTGATGCCCCACCTCTGATTCCCCATATCTGATTCCCCGCCTCTGTTTCCCCGCCTCTGATACCCCGCCTCTGATTCCCCATCTCTGATTCCCCGCATCTGATTGCGCACCTCTGATTCACCGCCTCTGATTCCCCATCTCTGATTCACCACCTCTGATTCCCGGCCTCTGATTCCCCATCTCTGATTCCGCACATCCGATTCCCTGCCTATGATTCCCCACCTCTGATTCCCCGCCTCTGATTCCCCATATCGGATTCCCTGCCTCTGTTTCCCCGCCTCTGATTCCCCAAATGTGATTCCCCACCTCTGTTTACCCGCCTCTGATTCCCCGCCTCTGTTTCCCCATCCCTGATTCACCGCCTTTGATTCGCCACCTCTGATTCCCCATATCTGATTCCCCACCTCTGTTTCCCCGCCTCTGATTCTCCGCCTCTGATTCTCCATATCTCATTCCACGCCTCTGAATCCCCATCTCTGATTCCCGGACTCTGATTCCCCACCTCTGATTCCCGGCCTCTTATTCCCAGCATCTGATTCCCGGCCTCTGATTTCCGGCCTCTAATTCCCCGCCTCTGTTTCCCCATATCTAATTCCCCACCTCTGATGCCCCAAATCTGATTCCCCGCCTCTGATTCCCCAGCTCTGATTCCCCACCTCTGATTCTCCGCATCCGATTCCCCATGTCTGATTCCCCGCCTCTGATTCCCCGCGTCTGATTCCCTGCCTCTGATTCCCCATCTCTGATTCCCCACCTCTGATTCCCCGTGTCTGATTCCCTGCCTCTGAAACCCCGCCTCTGATTCCCCGCCTCTGATTCCCTGCCACTGATTACCCGTCCCTGATTCCCCACCTCTGATTCCCCATATCTTATTCCCTGCCTCTGTTTCCCCCCCTCTGATTCCCAGCCTCTGATTCCCCATATCTGATTCCCCGCCTCTGATTCCCCATATCTGATTCCCCGCCTCTATTTCCCCATATCTTATTCGCCGCCTCTGATTCCCAAACTCTGATTCCCCGCCTCTGATTCCCCAGCTCTGATTTCCCGCCTCTGATTTCCGGCATCCTATTCCCTGCCTCTGATTCCCCGCCTCTGATTCCCCATCTCTGATTCCCCGCCTCTGATTCCCCGTGTCTGATTACCTGCCTCTGATTCCCCGCCTCTGATTCCCCGCGTCTGATTCCCTGCCACTGATTCCCTGCCCCTGATTCCCCACCTCTGATTCCCCGCCTCTGATTCCCTGCCTCTGATTCCCCAGCTCTGATTCCCCGCCTTTGATTCCCCCCGTCTGATTCCCCGCCTCTGAATCCCCGTGTCTGATTTCCTGCCTCTGATTCCCCTCCTCTGATTCCCCATCTCTGATTCACCTCCTCTGATTCCCCTTCTCTGATTCCCCACCTCTGATTCCCCATATCTGATTCCCTGCCTCTGTTTCCCCGCCTCTGATTCCCCACCTCTGTTTCCCCATATCTGATTCCCCGCCTCTGATTCCCCAACTCTAATACCCCGCCTCTGATTCCCCAGCTCTGATTCCCCGCCTCTGATTCCCCGCATCTGATTCCCTGCCTCTGATTCCCCGCCTCTGATTCCAGGCCTCTGATTCCCAGCATCTGATTCCGGCCACTGATTCCCGGCCTCTGATTCCCTGCTTCTGATTCTGATTCCCTGCCTCTGATTCCCCATCTCTGATTCCGCACATCTGATTCCTTGCCTCTGATTCCCCACCTCTGATTCCCCATATCTGATTCCCCGACTGGGTTTCCCCGCCTCTGATTCCACGCCTCTCTTTCCCAATATCTAAGTCCCCGCCTCTGATTCCCCAAATCTGATTCCCCACCTCTGATTCCCCAGCTCTGATTCCCCGCCTCTGATTCCCCGCATCTGATTCCCTGCATCTGATTCCAAGCCTCTGATTCCCTGCCTCTGATTCCCAACCTCTGATTCCCCACCTCTGATTCCCCATATCTGATTCCCCGCCTCTGTTTCCCCGCCTCGGATTCCCCGCCTCTGTTTCCCCATATCTGATTCCCGGCCTCTGATTCCCCGCCTCTGATTCCCCGCCTCTGATTCCCTGCCTCTGATTCCCCATCTCCGATTCCGCACATCTGATTCCCTTCCTCTGATTCCCCGCCTCTGATTCCCCGCCTCTGATTCCCTGCCTCTGATTCCCAACCTCGGATTCCCCACCTCTGATTCCCCATATCTGATTCCCCGCCTCTGTTTCAACGCCTCTGATTCCCCGCCTCTGATTCCCAACTCTGATTCACCGCCTCTGATTCCCCAGCTCTGATTCCCCGTGTTTGATTCCCTGCCTCTGATTCCCTGCCCTGATTCCCCATCTCTGTTTCACCGCCTTTGATTCGCCACCTCTGATTCCCCATATCTGATTCCCCGACTCTGATTCCCTGTCTCTGATTCCCAACCACTGATTCCACACCTCTGATTCCCCATATCTGATTCCCCGCCTCTATTTCCCCATATCTGATTCCCCGCCTCTGAATCCCCAACTCTGATTCCCCTCCTCTGATTCCCCAGCTCTGATTCCCCGACTCTGATTCCCGGAGTCCGATTCCCTGCCTCTGATTCCCCGCCTCTGATTCCCCATCTCTGATTCCCCGCCTCCGATTCCACGTGTCTGATTCCCTGCCTCTGATTCCCCGCCTCTGATTTCCCGCCTCTGATTCCCTGCCACTGATTCCCTGCCCCTGATTCCCCAATTCTGATTCCCCATATCTGATTCCCCGCCTCTGTTTCACCGCCTCTGATTCCCCGCCTCTGAATCCCCATATCTGATTCCCTGCCTCTGTTTCCCCGCCTCTGATTCCCCATATGTGATTCCCCACCTCTGTTTCCACGCCTCTGATTCCCCGCCTCTGTTTCTCCATCTCTGATTCACCGCCTTTGATTCACCACCTCTGATTCCCCATATCTGAATCCCCATATCTGATTCCCCACCTCTGTTTCCCCGCCTCTGATTCCCCGCCTCTGATTCTCCATATCTCATTCCCCGCCTCTGAATCCCCATCTCTGATTCCTGGACTCTGATTCCCCACCTCTGATTCCCGTCCTCTTATTCCCAGCATCTGATTCCCGGCCTCTGATTCCCGGCCTCTGATTCCCCGCTTCTGATTCTGATTCCCTGCCTCTGATTCCCCATCTCTGATTCCGCACATCTGATTCCCTGCCTCTGATTCCCCACCTATGATTCCCCATATCTGATTCCCCACCTCTGTTTCCCCGCCTCTGATTCCCCGCCTCTGTTTCCCCATATCTAATTCCCCACCTCTGATGCCCCAACACTGATTCCCCGCCTCTGATTCCCCAGCTCTGATTTCCCACCTCTGATTCCCCGCATCCGATTCCCCATTTCTGATTCCCCGCCTCTGTTTCCCCGCCTCTGATTCCCCGCCTCTGTTTCCCCATATCTGATTCCCCGCCTCTGATTCCCCGCCTCTGATTCCCCGCGTCTGATTCCCTGCCACTGATTCCCTGCCCCTGATTCCCCACCTCTGATTCCCCATATCTGAATCCCCGCCTCTGATTCCCCACGTCTGATTCCCTGCCTCTGATTCCCCACCTCTCATTCCCCATCTGTGATTCACAACCTCTGATGCCCCACCTCTGATTCCCCATATCTGATTCCCCGCCTCTGTTTCCCCGCCTCTGATTCCCCGCCTCTGATTCCCCATATCTGATTCCCCACCTCTGATTGCCCACCTCTGATTCCTCGCATCTGATTCCCTGCCTCTGATTCACCGCCTCTGATTCCCCATCTCTGATTCACCACCTCTGATTCCCGGACTCATATTCCCCATCTCTGATTCCGCACATCCGATTCCCTGCCTATGATTCCCCACCTCTGATTCCCCGCCTCTGATTCCCCATATCTGATTCCCTGCCTCTGTTTCCCCGCCTCTGATTCCCCATATGTGATTCCCCACCTCTGTTTCCACGCCTCTGATTCCCCGCCTCTGTTTCTCCATCTCTGATTCACCGCCTTTGATTCACCACCTCTGATTCCCCATATCTGATTCCCCATATCTGATTCCCCACCTCTGTTTCCCCGCCTCTGATTCCCCGCCTCTGATTCTCCATATCTCATTCCCCGCCTCTGAATCCCCATCTCTGATTCCCGGACTCTGATTCCCCACCTCTGATTCCCGGCCTCTTATTCCCAGCATCTGATTCCCGGCCTCTGATTCCCGGCCTCTAATTCCCCGCTTCTGATTCTGATTCCCTGCCTCTGATTCCCCATCTCTGATTCCGCACATCTGATTCCCTGCCTCTGATTCCCCACCTATGATTCCCCATATCTGATTCCCCGCCTCTGTTTCCCCGCCTCTGATTCCCCGCCTCTGTTTCCCCATATCTAATTCCCCACCTCTGATGCCCCAACTCTGATTCCCCGCCTCTGATTCCCCAGCTCTGATTCCCCACCTCTGATTCCCCGCATCCGATTCCCCATTTCTGATTCCCCGCCTCTGTTTCCCCGCCTCTGATTCCCCGCCTCTGTTTCCCCATATCTGATTCCCTGCCTCTGATTCCCCAGCTCTGATTCACTGCCTCTGATTCCCCGCGTTCTATTCCCTGCCTCTGATTCCTCGCCTGTTATTCCCCATCTCTGATTCACCATCTCTGATTCCCCACCTCTGATTCCCCATATCTAATTCCCCGCCTCTGTTTGCCCGCCTCTGATTCCCCGCCTCTGTTTCCCCATATCTGATTCCCCGCCTCTGAATCCCCAACTCTGATTCCCTGCCACTGATTCCCTGCCCCTGATACCCCACCTCTGATTCCCCATATCTGATTCCCCGCCTCTGTTTCCCCGCCTCTGATTCCCCGCCTCTGTTTCCCCATATCTGATTCCCCGCCTCTGATTCCCCAACTCTGATTCCCCTCCTCTAATTCGCCAGCTATGATTCCCCGCCTCTGATTCCCAGCCTCTGATTCCCCTTCTCTGATTCACCACCTCTGAATCCCCACCTCTGACTACCCATCTCTGATTCCGCACATCCGATTCCCTGCCTCTGATTCCCCGCCTCTGATTCCCCGCCTCTGATTCGCAACCTCTAATTCCCCACCTCTGATTCCCCATATCTGATTCCCCGCCTCAGTTTCCCTGCATCTGATTCCCGGCCTCTGTTTCCCGATATCTGATTCCCATCCTCTGATTCCCCAACTCTGATTCCCCGCCTCTGATTCCCCAGCTCTGATTCCCCGCCTTTTATTCCCGGCCTCTGATTCCCTGCCACTGATTCCCCGCCCCTGATTCCCCACCTCTGATTCCCCATATCTGATTCCCCGCCTCTGTTTCCCCTGCCACTGATTCCCCGCCCCTGATTCCCCACCTCTGATTCCACATATCTGATTCCCGGCCTCTGTTTCCCTTAGCTCTGATTCCCTGCCTCTGATTCCCTGCCCTGATTCCCCATCTCTGTTTCACCGCCTTTGATTCGCCACCTCTGATTCCCCATATCTGATTCCCCGCCTCTGTTTCCCCGCCTCTGATTCCCTGCCTCTGATTCCCAACCTCTGATTCCACACCTCTGATTCCCCATATCTGATTCCCCGCCTCTATTTCCCCATATCTGATTCCCCGCCTCTGATTCCCCAACTCTGATTCCCCGCCTCTGATTCCCCAGCTCTGATACCCCGCCTCTGATTCCCGGCGTCCGATTCACTGCCTCTGATTCCCCGCCTCTGATTCCCCATCTCTGATTGCCCGCCTCTGATTCCCCATGTCTGATTCCCTGCCTCTGATTCCCCGCCTGTGATTCCCCGCCTCTGATTCCCTGCCACTGATTCCCTGCCCCTGATTCCCCACCTCTGATTCCCCATATCTGATTCCCCGCCTCTGTTACCCCGCCTCTGATTCCCCGCCTCTGATTCCCCATATCTGATTCCCTGCCTCTGATTCCCCACCTCTGATTCCCCGACTCTGATTCCCCAGCTCTGAATCCCCGCCTCTGATTCCCCGCGTCTGATTCCCTGCCTCTGATTCCCCGCCTCTGATTCCCCATCTCTGATTCCCCGCCTCTGATTCCCCGTGTCTGATTCCCTGCCTCTGATTCCCCGCATGTGATTCCCCGCCTCTGATTCCCTGCCACTGATTCCCTGCCCCTGATTCCCCACCTCTGATTCCCCATATCTCATTCCCCGCCTCTGTTTCCCCGCCTCTGATTCCCCGCCTCTGTTTCCCTTAGCTCTGATTCCCTGCCTCTGATTCCCTGCCCTGATTCCCCATCTCTGTTTCACCGCCTTTGATTCGCCACCTCTGGTTCCCCATATCTGATTCCCCGCCTCTGTTTCCCCGCCTCTGATTCCCGTCCTCTGATTCCCAACCTCTGATTCCACACCTCTGATTCCCCATATCTGATTCCCCGCCTCTATTTCCCCATATCTGATTCCCAGCCTCTGATTCCCCAACTCTGATTCCCCGCCTCTGATTCCCCAGCTCTGATTCCCCACCTCTGATTCCCGGCGTCGGATTCACTGCCTCTGATTCCCCGCCTCTGATTCCCCACCTCTGATTCCCGGCATCGGATTCACTGCCTCTGATTCCCCGCCTCTGATTCCCCATCTCTGATTCCCCGCCTCTGATTCCCCGTGTCTGATTCCCTGCCTCTGATTCCCCGCCTGTGATTCCCCGCCTCTGATTCCCTGCCACTGATTCCCTGCCCCTGATTCCCCACCTCTGATTCCCCATATATGATTCCCCGCCTCTGTTTCCCCGCCTCTGATTCCCCCCCTCTGATTCCCCATATCTGATTCCCTGCCTCTGATTCCCCAACTCTGATTCCCCGACTCTGATTCCCCAGCTCTGAATCCCCGCCTCTGATTCCCCGCGTCTGATTCCCTGCCTCTGATTCCCCGCCTTGATTCCCCATCTCTGAATCACAACCTCTGATTTCCCACCTCTGATTCCCCATATCTGATTTACCGCCTCTGTTTCCCCGCCTCTGATTCCCCGCCTCTGATTCCCCAAATCTGATTCCCCAGCTCTGATTGCCCACCTCTGATTCCCCGCCTCTGATTCGCCAGCTCTGATTCCCCGCCTCTGAATCCCCGCATCTGATTCCCTGCCTCTGATTCCCCGCCTCTGATTCCCCATCTCTGATTCACCACCTTTGATTCGCCACCTCTGATTCCCCATATCTGATTCCCCACCTCTGTTTCCCCGCCTCTGATTCCCCGCCTCTGATTCTCCATATCTCATTCCCCGCCTCTGAATCCCCATCTCTGATTCCCGGACTCTCATTCCCCACCTCTGATTCCCGGCCTCTTATTCCCAGCATCTGATTCCCGGCCTCTGATTCCCCACCTCTGATTCCCCGTGTCTGATTCCCTGCCTCTGATTCCCCGCCTCTGATTCCCCACCTCTGATTCCCTGCCACTGATTCCCCGCCCCTGATTCCCCACCTCTGATTCCCCATATCTTATTCCCCGCCTCTGATTCCCCATATCTGATTCCCCGCCTCTATTACCCCATATCTGCTTCGCCGCCTCTGATTCCCCAAATCTGATTCCCCGCCTCTGATTCCCCAGCTCTGATTTCCCGCCTCTGATTCCCGGCATACGATTCCCTGCCTCTGATTCCCCACCTCTGATTCCCCATCTCTGATTCCCCGCCTCTGATTCCCCGTGTCTGATTCCCTGCCTCTGATTCCCCGCCTCTGATTCCCCGCGTCTGATTCCCTGCCACTGATTCCCTGCCCCTGATTCCCCACCTCTGATTCCCCATATCTGATTCCCTGCCTCTGATTCCCCGCCTCTGATTCCCCGCGTCTGATTCCCTGCCACTGATTCCCTGCCCCTGATTCCCCACCTCTGATTCCCCATATCTGAATCCCCGCCTCTGATTCCCCACGTCTGATTCCCTGCCTCTGATTCCCCGCCTCTCATTCCCCATCTGTGATTCACAACCTCTGATGCCCCACCTCTGATACCCCATATCTGATTCCCCGCCTCTGTTTCCCCGCCTCTGATTCCCCGCCTCTGATTCCCCATATCTGATTCCCCACCTCTGATTGCCCACCTCTGATTCCTCGCATCTGATTCCCTGCCTCTGATTCACCGCCTCTGATTCCCCATCTCTGATTCACCACCTCTGATTCCCGGACTCATATTCCCCATCTCTGATTCCGCACATCCGATTCCCTGCCTATGATTCCCCACCTCTGATTCCCCGCCTCTGATTCCCCATATCTGATTCCCTGCCTCTGTTTCCCCGCCTCTGATTCCCCATATGTGATTCCCCACCTCTGTTTTCACGCCTCTGATTCCCCGCCTCTGTTTCTCCATCTCTGATTCACCGCCTTTGATTCACCACCTCTGATTCCCCATATCTGATTCCCCATATCTGATTCCCCACCTCTGTTTCCCCGCCTCTGATTCCCCGCCTCTGATTCTCCATATCTCATTCCCCGCCTCTGAATCCCCATCTCTGATTCCCGGACTCTGATTCCCCACCTCTGATTCCAGGCCTCTTATTCCCAGCATCTGATTCCCGGCCTCTGATTCCCGGCCTCTAATTCCCCGCTTCTGATTCTGATTCCCTGCCTCTGATTCCCCATCTCTGATTCCGCACATCTGATTCCCTGCCTCTGATTCCCCACCTATGATTCCCCATATCTGATTCCCCGCCTCTGTTTCCCCGCCTCTGATTCCCCGCCTCTGTTTCCCCATATCTAATTCCCCACCTCTGATGCCCCAACTCTGATTCCCCGCCTCTGATTCCCCAGCTCTGATTCCCCACCTCTGATTCCCCGCATCCGATTCCCCATTTCTGATTCCCCGCCTCTGTTTCCCCGCCTCTGATTCCCCGCCTCTGTTTCCCCATATCTGATTCCCCGCCTCTGATTCCCCAGCTCTGATTCACTGCCTCTGATTCCCCGCGTTCTATTCCCTGCCTCAGATTCCCCGCCTGTGATTCCCCATCTCTGATTCACCACCTCTGATTCCCCACCTCTGATTCCCCATATCTAATTCCCCGCCTCTGTTTGCCCGCCTCTGATTCCCCGCCTCTGTTTCCCCATATCTGATTCCCCGCCTCTGAATCCCCAACTCTGATTCCCTGCCACTGATTCCCTGCCCCTGATACCCCACCTCTGATTCCCCATATCTGATTCCCCGCCTCTGTTTCCCCGCCTCTGATTCCCCGCCTCTGTTTCCCCATATCTGATTCCCCGCCTCTGATTCCCCAACTCTGATTCCCCTCCTCTAATTCGCCAGCTATGATTCCCCGCCTCTGATTCCCTGCGTCTGATTCCCTGCCTCTGATTCCCAGCCTCTGATTCCCCTTCTCTGATTCACCACCTCTGAATCCCCACCTCTGATTACCCATCTCTGATTCCGCACATCCGATTCCCTGCCTCTGATTCCCCGCCTCTGATTCCCCGCCTCTGATTCGCAACCTCTAATTCCCCACCTCTGATTCCCCATATCTGATTCCCCGCCTCAGTTTCCCTGCATCTGATTCCCGACCTCTGTTTCCCCATATCTGATTCCCATCCTCTGATTCCCCAACTCTGATTCCCCGCCTCTGATTCCCCAGCTCTGATTCCCCGCCTTTTATTCCCGGCCTCTGATTCCCTGCCACTGATTCCCGCCCCTGATTCCCCACCTCTGATTCCCCATATCTGATTCCCCGCCTCTGGTTCCCCAGCTCTGATTCCCCACCTCTGATTCCCCAGCTCTGATTCCCTGCCACTGATTTCCCGCCCCTGATTCCCCACCTCTGATTCCCCATATCTGATTCCCCGCCTCTGTTTCCCTTAGCTCTGATTCCCTGCCTCTGATTCCCTGCCCTGATTCCCCATCTCTGTTTCACCGCCTTTCATTCGCCACCTCTGATTCCCCATATCTGATTCCCCGCCTCTGTTTCCCCGCCTCTGATTCCCCGCCTCTGATTCTCCATATCTCATTCCCCGCCTCTGAATCCCCATCTCTGATTCCCGGACTCAGATTCCCCACCTCTGATTCCCGGCCTCTTATTCCCAGCATCTGATTCCCGGCCTCTGATTCCCGGCCTCTGATTCCCCGCTTCTGATTCTGATACCCTGCCTCTGATTCCCCATCTCTGATTCACCGCCTTTGATTCGCCACCTCTGATTCCCCATATCTGATTCCCCACCTCTGTTTCCCCGCCTCTGATTCCCCGCCTCTGATTCTCCATATCTCATTCCCCGCCTCTGAATCCCCATCTCTGATTCCCGGACTCAGATTCCCCACCTCTGATTCCCGGCCTCTTATTCCCAGCATCTGATTCCCGGCCTCTGATTCCCGGCCTCTGATTCCCCGCTTCTGATTCTGATACCCTGCCTCTGATTCCCCATCTCTGATTCCGCACATCTGATTCCCTGCCTCTGATTCCCCACCTCTGATTCCCCATATCTGATTCCCCGCCTCTGTTTCCCCACCTCTGATTCCCTCCTCTGTTTCCCCATATCTAATTCCCCACCTCTGATGCCCCAACTCTGATTCCCCGCCTCTGATTCCCCAGCTCTGATTCCCCGCCTCTGATTCCCCGCCTCTGATTCCCCGCCTCTGTTTCCCCATATCTGATTCCCCGCCTCTGATTCCCCAGCTCTGATTCCCTGCCTCTGATTCCCCGCGTTCTATTCCCTGCCTCTGATTCCCCGCCTGTGATTCCCAATCTCTGATTCACCACCTCTGATTCCCCACCTCTGATTCCCCATATCAAATTCCCCGCCTCTGTTTGCCCGCCTCTGATTCCCCGCCTCTGTTTCCCCACCTCTGATTCCCCAGCTCTGATACCCCGCCTCTGATACCCCGCGTCTGATTCCCTGCCTGTGATTCCCCGCCTCTGATTCCCCATCTCTGATTCCCCACCTCTGATTCCCCGTGTCTAATTCCCTGCCTCTGATTCCCCGCATCTGATTCCCCGCCTCTGATTCCCCGCCTCTGTTTCCCCATATATAATTCCCCACCTCTGATGCCCCAACTCTGATTCCCCGCCTCTGTTTCCCCAGCTCTGATTCCCCACCTCTGATTCCCCATCTCTGATTCCGAACATCCGATTCCCTGCCTCTGATTCCCCGACTCTGATTCCCCACCTCTGATTCCCCAGCTCTGATACCCCGCCTCTGATTCCCCGCGTCTGATTCCCTGCCTGTGATTCCCCGCCTCTGATTCCCCATCTCTGATTCCCCACCTCTGATTCCCCGTGTCTAATTCCCTGCCTCTGATTCCCCGCATCTGATTCCCCGCCTCTGATTCCCTGCCACTGATTCCCCGCCCCTGATTCCCCACCTCTGATACCCCATATCTTATTCCCCGCCTCTGTTTCCCCCCCTCTGATTCCCAGCCTCTGATTCCCCATATCTGATTCCACGCCTCTGATTCCCCATATCTGATTCCCCGCCTCTATTTCCCCATATCTGCTTCGCCGCCTCTGATTCCCCAACTCTGATTCCCCGCCTCTGATTCCCCAGCTCTGATTTCCCGCCTCTGATTCCCGGCATCCGATTCCCTGCCTCTGATTCCCCGCCTCTGATTCCCCATCTCTGATTCCCAGCCTCTGATTTCCCGTGTCTGATTCCCTGCCTCTGATTCCCCGCCTCTGATTCCCCATCTGTGATTCACAACCTCTGATGCCCCACCTCTGATTCCCCATATCTGATTCCCCGCCTCTGTTTCCCCGCCTCTGATACCCCGCCTCTGATTCCCCATCTCTGATTCCCCGCATCTGATTGCGCACCTCTGATTCACCGCCTCTGATTCCCCATCTCTGATTCACCACCTCTGATTCCCGGCCTCTGATTCCCCATCTCTGATTCCGCACATCCGATTCCCTGCCTATGATTCCCCACCTCTGATTCCCCGCCTCTGATTCCCCATATCGGATTCCCTGCCTCTGTTTCCCCGCCTCTGATTCCCCAAATGTGATTCCCCACCTCTGTTTACCCGCCTCTGATTCCCCGCCTCTGTTTCCCCATCCCTGATTCACCGCCTTTGATTCGCCACCTCTGATTCCCCATATCTGATTCCCCACCTCTGTTTCCCCGCCTCTGATTCTCCGCCTCTGATTCTCCATATCTCATTCCACGCCTCTGAATCCCCATCTCTGATTCCCGGACTCTGATTCCCCACCTCTGATTCCCGGCCTCTTATTCCCAGCATCTGATTCCCGGCCTCTGATTTCCGGCCTCTAATTCCCCGCCTCTGTTTCCCCATATCTAATTCCCCACCTCTGATGCCCCAAATCTGATTCCCCGCCTCTGATTCCCCAGCTCTGATTCCCCACCTCTGATTCTCCGCATCCGATTCCCCATGTCTGATTCCCCGCCTCTGATTCCCCGCGTCTGATTCCCTGCCTCTGATTCCCCATCTCTGATTCCCCACCTCTGATTCCCCGTGTCTGATTCCCTGCCTCTGAAACCCCGCCTCTGATTCCCCGCCTCTGATTCCCTGCCACTGATTACCCGCCCCTGATTCCCCACCTCTGATTCCCCATATCTTATTCCCCGCCTCTGTTTCCCCCCCTCTGATTCCCAGCCTCTGATTCCCCATATCTGATTCCCCGCCTCTGATTCCCCATATCTGATTCCCCGCCTCTATTTCCCCATATCTTATTCGCCGCCTCTGATTCCCAAACTCTGATTCCCCGCCTCTGATTCCCCAGCTCTGATTTCCCGCCTCTGATTTCCGGCATCCTATTCCCTGCCTCTGATTCCCCGCCTCTGATTCCCCATCTCTGATTCCCCGCCTCTGATTCCCCGTGTCTGATTACCTGCCTCTGATTCCCCGCCTCTGATTCCCCGCGTCTGATTCCCTGCCACTGATTCCCTGCCCCTGATTCCCCACCTCTGATTCCCCGCCTCTGATTCCCTGCCTCTGATTCCCCAGCTCTGATTCCCCGCCTTTGATTCCCCCCGTCTGATTCCCCGCCTCTGAATCCCCGTGTCTGATTTCCTGCCTCTGATTCCCCTCCTCTGATTCCCCATCTCTGATTCACCTCCTCTGATTCCCCTTCTCTGATTCCCCACCTCTGATTCCCCATATCTGATTCCCTGCCTCTGTTTCCCCGCCTCTGATTCCCCACCTCTGTTTCCCCATATCTGATTCCCCGCCTCTGATTCCCCAACTCTAATACCCCGCCTCTGATTCCCCAGCTCTGATTCCCCGCCTCTGATTCCCCGCATCTGATTCCCTGCCTCTGATTCCCCGCCTCTGATTCCAGGCCTCTGATTCCCAGCATCTGATTCCGGCCACTGATTCCCGGCCTCTGATTCCCTGCTTCTGATTCTGATTCCCTGCCTCTGATTCCCCATCTCTGATTCCGCACATCTGATTCCTTGCCTCTGATTCCCCACCTCTGATTCCCCATATCTGATTCCCCGACTGGGTTTCCCCGCCTCTGATTCCACGCCTCTCTTTCCCAATATCTAAGTCCCCGCCTCTGATTCCCCAAATCTGATTCCCCACCTCTGATTCCCCAGCTCTGATTCCCCGCCTCTGATTCCCCGCATCTGATTCCCTGCATCTGATTCCAAGCCTCTGATTCCCTGCCTCTGATTCCCAACCTCTGATTCCCCACCTCTGATTCCCCATATCTGATTCCCCGCCTCTGTTTCCCCGCCTCGGATTCCCCGCCTCTGTTTCCCCATATCTGATTCCCGGCCTCTGATTCCCCGCCTCTGATTCCCCGCCTCTGATTCCCTGCCTCTGATTCCCCATCTCCGATTCCGCACATCTGATTCCCTTCCTCTGATTCCCCGCCTCTGATTCCCCGCCTCTGATTCCCTGCCTCTGATTCCCAACCTCGGATTCCCCACCTCTGATTCCCCATATCTGATTCCCCGCCTCTGTTTCAACGCCTCTGATTCCCCGCCTCTGATTCCCAACTCTGATTCCCCGCCTCTGATTCCCCAGCTCTGATTCCCCGTGTTTGATTCCCTGCCTCTGATTCCCTGCCCTGATTCCCCATCTCTGTTTCACCGCCTTTGATTCGCCACCTCTGATTCCCCATATCTGATTCCCCGACTCTGATTCCCTGTCTCTGATTCCCAACCTCTGATTCCACACCTCTGATTCCCCATATCTGATTCCCCGCCTCTATTTCCCCATATCTGATTCCCCGCCTCTGAATCCCCAACTCTGATTCCCCTCCTCTGATTCCCCAGCTCTGATTCCCCGACTCTGATTCCCGGAGTCCGATTCCCTGCCTCTGATTCCCCGCCTCTGATTCCCCATCTCTGATTCCCCGCCTCCGATTCCACGTGTCTGATTCCCTGCCTCTGATTCCCCGCCTCTGATTTCCCGCCTCTGATTCCCTGCCACTGATTCCCTGCCCCTGATTCCCCAATTCTGATTCCCCATATCTGATTCCCCGCCTCTGTTTCACCGCCTCTGATTCCCCGCCTCTGAATCCCCATATCTGATTCCCTGCCTCTGTTTCCCCGCCTCTGATTCCCCATATGTGATTCCCCACCTCTGTTTCCACGCCTCTGATTCCCCGCCTCTGTTTCTCCATCTCTGATTCACCGCCTTTGATTCACCACCTCTGATTCCCCATATCTGAATCCCCATATCTGATTCCCCACCTCTGTTTCCCCGCCTCTGATTCCCCGCCTCTGATTCTCCATATCTCATTCCCCGCCTCTGAATCCCCATCTCTGATTCCTGGACTCTGATTCCCCACCTCTGATTCCCGTCCTCTTATTCCCAGCATCTGATTCCCGGCCTCTGATTCCCGGCCTCTGATTCCCCGCTTCTGATTCTGATTCCCTGCCTCTGATTCCCCATCTCTGATTCCGCACATCTGATTCCCTGCCTCTGATTCCCCACCTATGATTCCCCATATCTGATTCCCCACCTCTGTTTCCCCGCCTCTGATTCCCCGCCTCTGTTTCCCCATATCTAATTCCCCACCTCTGATGCCCCAACACTGATTCCCCGCCTCTGATTCCCCAGCTCTGATTTCCCACCTCTGATTCCCCGCATCCGATTCCCCATTTCTGATTCCCCGCCTCTGTTTCCCCGCCTCTGATTCCCCGCCTCTGTTTCCCCATATCTGATTCCCCGCCTCTGATTCCCCGCCTTTGATTCCCCGCGTCTGATTCCCTGCCACTGATTCCCTGCCCCTGATTCCCCACCTCTGATTCCCCATATCTGAATCCCCGCCTCTGATTCCCCACGTCTGATTCCCTGCCTCTGATTCCCCACCTCTCATTCCCCATCTGTGATTCACAACCTCTGATGCCCCACCTCTGATTCCCCATATCTGATTCCCCGCCTCTGTTTCCCCGCCTCTGATTCCCCGCCTCTGATTCCCCATATCTGATTCCCCACCTCTGATTGCCCACCTCTGATTCCTCGCATCTGATTCCCTGCCTCTGATTCACCGCCTCTGATTCCCCATCTCTGATTCACCACCTCTGATTCCCGGACTCATATTCCCCATCTCTGATTCCGCACATCCGATTCCCTGCCTATGATTCCCCACCTCTGATTCCCCGCCTCTGATTCCCCATATCTGATTCCCTGCCTCTGTTTCCCCGCCTCTGATTCCCCATATGTGATTCCCCACCTCTGTTTCCACGCCTCTGATTCCCCGCCTCTGTTTCTCCATCTCTGATTCACCGCCTTTGATTCACCACCTCTGATTCCCCATATCTGATTCCCCATATCTGATTCCCCACCTCTGTTTCCCCGCCTCTGATTCCCCGCCTCTGATTCTCCATATCTCATTCCCCGCCTCTGAATCCCCATCTCTGATTCCCGGACTCTGATTCCCCACCTCTGATTCCCGGCCTCTTATTCCCAGCATCTGATTCCCGGCCTCTGATTCCCGGCCTCTAATTCCCCGCTTCTGATTCTGATTCCCTGCCTCTGATTCCCCATCTCTGATTCCGCACATCTGATTCCCTGCCTCTGATTCCCCACCTATGATTCCCCATATCTGATTCCCCGCCTCTGTTTCCCCGCCTCTGATTCCCCGCCTCTGTTTCCCCATATCTAATTCCCCACCTCTGATGCCCCAACTCTGATTCCCCGCCTCTGATTCCCCAGCTCTGATTCCCCACCTCTGATTCCCCGCATCCGATTCCCCATTTCTGATTCCCCGCCTCTGTTTCCCCGCCTCTGATTCCCCGCCTCTGTTTCCCCATATCTGATTCCCCGCCTCTGATTCCCCAGCTCTGATTCACTGCCTCTGATTCCCCGCGTTCTATTCCCTGCCTCTGATTCCCCGCCTGTGATTCCCCATCTCTGATTCACCACCTCTGATTCCCCACCTCTGATTCCCCATATCTAATTCCCCGCCTCTGTTTGCCCGCCTCTGATTCCCCGCCTCTGTTTCCCCATATCTGATTCCCCGCCTCTGAATCCCCAACTCTGATTCCCTGCCACTGATTCCCTGCCCCTGATACCCCACCTCTGATTCCCCATATCTGATTCCCCGCCTCTGTTTCCCCGCCTCTGATTCCCCGCCTCTGTTTCCCCATATCTAATTCCCCACCTCTGATTCCCCAACTCTGATTCCCCTCCTCTAATTCGCCAGCTATGATTCCCCGCCTCTGATTCCCTGCGTCTGATTCCCTGCCTCTGATTCCCAGCCTCTGATTCCCCTTCTCTGATTCACCACCTCTGAATCCCCACCTCTGATTACCCATCTCTGATTCCGCACATCCGATTCCCTGCCTCTGATTCCCCGCCTCTGATTCCCCGCCTCTGATTCGCAACCTCTAATTCCCCACCTCTGATTCCCCATATCTGATTCCCCGCCTCAGTTTCCCTGCATCTGATTCCCGGCCTCTGTTTCCCCATATCTGATTCCCATCCTCTGATTCCCCAACTCTGATTCCCCGCCTCTGATTCCCCAGCTCTGATTCCCCGCCTTTTATTCCCGGCCTCTGATTCCCTGCCACTGATTCCCGCCCCTGATTCCCCACCTCTGATTCCCCATATCTGATTCCCCGCCTCTGTTTCCCCAGCTCTGATTCCCCACCTCTGATTCCCCAGCTCTGATTCCCTGCCACTGATTCCCCGCCCCTGATTCCCCACCTCTGATTCCCCATATCTGATTCCCCGCCTCTGTTTCCCTTAGCTCTGATTCCCTGCCTCTGATTCCCTGCCCTGATTCCCCATCTCTGTTTCACCGCCTTTCATTCGCCACCTCTGATTCCCCATATCTGATTCCCCGCCTCTGATTCCCCATATCTGATTCCCCACCTCTGATTGCCCACCTCTGATTCCTCGCATCTGATTCCCTGCCTCTGATTCACCGCCTCTGATTCCCCATCTCTGATTCACCACCTCTGATTCCCGGACTCATATTCCCCATCTCTGATTCCGCACATCCGATTCCCTGCCTATGATTCCCCACCTCTGATTCCCCGCCTCTGATTCCCCATATCTGATTCCCTGCCTCTGTTTCCCCGCCTCTGATTCCCCATATGTGATTCCCCACCTCTGTTTTCACGCCTCTGATTCCCCGCCTCTGTTTCTCCATCTCTGATTCACCGCCTTTGATTCACCACCTCTGATTCCCCATATCTGATTCCCCATATCTGATTCCCCACCTCTGTTTCCCCGCCTCTGATTCCCCGCCTCTGATTCTCCATATCTCATTCCCCGCCTCTGAATCCCCATCTCTGATTCCCGGACTCTGATTCCCCACCTCTGATTCCCGGCCTCTTATTCCCAGCATCTGATTCCCGGCCTCTGATTCCCGGCCTCTAATTCCCCGCTTCTGATTCTGATTCCCTGCCTCTGATTCCCCATCTCTGATTCCGCACATCTGATTCCCTGCCTCTGATTCCCCACCTATGATTCCCCATATCTGATTCCCCGCCTCTGTTTCCCCGCCTCTGATTCCCCGCCTCTGTTTCCCCATATCTAATTCCCCACCTCTGATGCCCCAACTCTGATTCCCCGCCTCTGATTCCCCAGCTCTGATTCCCCACCTCTGATTCCCCGCATCCGATTCCCCATTTCTGATTCCCCGCCTCTGTTTCCCCGCCTCTGATTCCCCGCCTCTGTTTCCCCATATCTGATTCCCCGCCTCTGATTCCCCAGCTCTGATTCACTGCCTCTGATTCCCCGCGTTCTATTCCCTGCCTCAGATTCCCCGCCTGTGATTCCCCATCTCTGATTCACCACCTCTGATTCCCCACCTCTGATTCCCCATATCTAATTCCCCGCCTCTGTTTGCCCGCCTCTGATTCCCCGCCTCTGTTTCCCCATATCTGATTCCCCGCCTCTGAATCCCCAACTCTGATTCCCTGCCACTGATTCCCTGCCCCTGATACCCCACCTCTGATTCCCCATATCTGATTCCCCGCCTCTGTTTCCCCGCCTCTGATTCCCCGCCTCTGTTTCCCCATATCTGATTCCCCGCCTCTGATTCCCCAACTCTGATTCCCCTCCTCTAATTCGCCAGCTATGATTCCCCGCCTCTGATTCCCTGCGTCTGATTCCCTGCCTCTGATTCCCAGCCTCTGATTCCCCTTCTCTGATTCACCACCTCTGAATCCCCACCTCTGATTACCCATCTCTGATTCCGCACATCCGATTCCCTGCCTCTGATTCCCCGCCTCTGATTCCCCGCCTCTGATTCGCAACCTCTAATTCCCCACCTCTGATTCCCCATATCTGATTCCCCGCCTCAGTTTCCCTGCATCTGATTCCCGGCCTCTGTTTCCCCATATCTGATTCCCATCCTCTGATTCCCCAACTCTGATTCCCCGCCTCTGATTCCCCAGCTCTGATTCCCCGCCTTTTATTCCCGGCCTCTGATTCCCTGCCACTGATTCCCGCCCCTGATTCCCCACCTCTGATTCCCCATATCTGATTCCCCGCCTCTGTTTCCCCAGCTCTGATTTCCCACCTCTGATTCCCCAGCTCTGATTCCCTGCCACTGATTTCCCGCCCCTGATTCCCCACCTCTGATTCCCCATATCTGATTCCCCGCCTCTGTTTCCCTTAGCTCTGATTCCCTGCCTCTGATTCCCTGCCCTGATTCCCCATCTCTGTTTCACCGCCTTTCATTCGCCACCTCTGATTCCCCATATCTGATTCCCCGCCTCTGTTTCCCCGCCTCTGATTCCCCGCCTCTGATTCTCCATATCTCATTCCCCGCCTCTGAATCCCCATCTCTGATTCCCGGACTCAGATTCCCCACCTCTGATTCCCGGCCTCTTATTCCCAGCATCTGATTCCCGGCCTCTGATTCCCGGCCTCTGATTCCCCGCTTCTGATTCTGATACCCTGCCTCTGATTCCCCATCTCTGATTCACCGCCTTTGATTCGCCACCTCTGATTCCCCATATCTGATTCCCCACCTCTGTTTCCCCGCCTCTGATTCCCCGCCTCTGATTCTCCATATCTCATTCCCCGCCTCTGAATCCCCATCTCTGATTCCCGGACTCAGATTCCCCACCTCTGATTCCCGGCCTCTTATTCCCAGCATCTGATTCCCGGCCTCTGATTCCCGGCCTCTGATACCCCGCTTCTGATTCTGATACCCTGCCTCTGATTCCCCATCTCTGATTCCGCACATCTGATTCCCTGCCTCTGATTCCCCACCTCTGATTCCCCATATCTGATTCCCCGCCTCTGTTTCCCCACCTCTGATTCCCTCCTCTGTTTCCCCATATCTAATTCCCCACCTCTGATGCCCCAACTCTGATTCCCCGCCTCTGATTCCCCAGCTCTGATTCCCCGCCTCTGATTCCCCGCCTCTGATTCCCCGCCTCTGTTTCCCCATATCTGATTCCCCGCCTCTGATTCCCCAGCTCTGATTCCCTGCCTCTGATTCCCCGCGTTCTATTCCCTGCCTCTGATTCCCCGCCTGTGATTCCCAATCTCTGATTCACCACCTCTGATTCCCCACCTCTGATTCCCCATATCAAATTCCCCGCCTCTGTTTGCCCGCCTCTGATTCCCCGCCTCTGTTTCCCCACCTCTGATTCCCCAGCTCTGATACCCCGCCTCTGATACCCCGCGTCTGATTCCCTGCCTGTGATTCCCCGCCTCTGATTCCCCATCTCTGATTCCCCACCTCTGATTCCCCGTGTCTAATTCCCTGCCTCTGATTCCCCGCATCTGATTCCCCGCCTCTGATTCCCCGCCTCTGTTTCCCCATATATAATTCCCCACCTCTGATGCCCCAACTCTGATTCCCCGCCTCTGTTTCCCCAGCTCTGATTCCCCACCTCTGATTCCCCGTGTCTAATTCCCTGCCTCTGATTCCCCGCATCTGATTCCCCGCCTCTGATTCCCTGCCACTGATTCCCCGCCCCTGATTCCCCACCTCTGATACCCCATATCTTATTCCCCGCCTCTGTTTCCCCCCCTCTGATTCCCAGCCTCTGATTCCCCATATCTGATTCCACGCCTCTGATTCCCCATATCTGATTCCCCGCCTCTATTTCCCCATATCTGCTTCGCCGCCTCTGATTCCCCAACTCTGATTCCCCGCCTCTGATTCCCCAGCTCTGATTTCCCGCCTCTGATTCCCGGCATCCGATTCCCTGCCTCTGATTCCCCGCCTCTGATTCCCCATCTCTGATTCCCAGCCTCTGATTTCCCGTGTCTGATTCCCTGCCTCTGATTCCCCGCCTCTGATTCCCCATCTGTGATTCACAACCTCTGATGCCCCACCTCTGATTCCCCATATCTGATTCCCCGCCTCTGTTTCCCCGCCTCTGATACCCCGCCTCTGATTCCCCATCTCTGATTCCCCGCATCTGATTGCGCACCTCTGATTCACCGCCTCTGATTCCCCATCTCTGATTCACCACCTCTGATTCCCGGCCTCTGATTCCCCATCTCTGATTCCGCACATCCGATTCCCTGCCTATGATTCCCCACCTCTGATTCCCCGCCTCTGATTCCCCATATCGGATTCCCTGCCTCTGTTTCCCCGCCTCTGATTCCCCAAATGTGATTCCCCACCTCTGTTTACCCGCCTCTGATTCCCCGCCTCTGTTTCCCCATCCCTGATTCACCGCCTTTGATTCGCCACCTCTGATTCCCCATATCTGATTCCCCACCTCTGTTTCCCCGCCTCTGATTCTCCGCCTCTGATTCTCCATATCTCATTCCACGCCTCTGAATCCCCATCTCTGATTCCCGGACTCTGATTCCCCACCTCTGATTCCCGGCCTCTTATTCCCAGCATCTGATTCCCGGCCTCTGATTTCCGGCCTCTAATTCCCCGCCTCTGTTTCCCCATATCTAATTCCCCACCTCTGATGCCCCAAATCTGATTCCCCGCCTCTGATTCCCCAGCTCTGATTCCCCACCTCTGATTCTCCGCATCCGATTCCCCATGTCTGATTCCCCGCCTCTGATTCCCCGCGTCTGATTCCCTGCCTCTGATTCCCCATCTCTGATTCCCCACCTCTGATTCCCCGTGTCTGATTCCCTGCCTCTGAAACCCCGCCTCTGATTCCCCGCCTCTGATTCCCTGCCACTGATTACCCGCCCCTGATTCCCCACCTCTGATTCCCCATATCTTATTCCCCGCCTCTGTTTCCCCCCCTCTGATTCCCAGCCTCTGATTCCCCATATCTGATTCCCCGCCTCTGATTCCCCATATCTGATTCCCCGCCTCTATTTCCCCATATCTTATTCGCCGCCTCTGATTCCCAAACTCTGATTCCCCGCCTCTGATTCCCCAGCTCTGATTTCCCGCCTCTGATTTCCGGCATCCTATTCCCTGCCTCTGATTCCCCGCCTCTGATTCCCCATCTCTGATTCCCCGCCTCTGATTCCCCGTGTCTGATTACCTGCCTCTGATTCCCCGCCTCTGATTCCCCGCGTCTGATTCCCTGCCACTGATTCCCTGCCCCTGATTCCCCACCTCTGATTCCCCGCCTCTGATTCCCTGCCTCTGATTCCCCAGCTCTGATTCCCCGCCTTTGATTCCCCCCGTCTGATTCCCCGCCTCTGAATCCCCGTGTCTGATTTCCTGCCTCTGATTCCCCTCCTCTGATTCCCCATCTCTGATTCACCTCCTCTGATTCCCCTTCTCTGATTCCCCACCTCTGATTCCCCATATCTGATTCCCTGCCTCTGTTTCCCCGCCTCTGATTCCCCACCTCTGTTTCCCCATATCTGATTCCCCGCCTCTGATTCCCCAACTCTAATACCCCGCCTCTGATTCCCCAGCTCTGATTCCCCGCCTCTGATTCCCCGCATCTGATTCCCTGCCTCTGATTCCCCGCCTCTGATTCCAGGCCTCTGATTCCCAGCATCTGATTCCGGCCACTGATTCCCGGCCTCTGATTCCCTGCTTCTGATTCTGATTCCCTGCCTCTGATTCCCCATCTCTGATTCCGCACATCTGATTCCTTGCCTCTGATTCCCCACCTCTGATTCCCCATATCTGATTCCCCGACTGGGTTTCCCCGCCTCTGATTCCACGCCTCTCTTTCCCAATATCTAAGTCCCCGCCTCTGATTCCCCAAATCTGATTCCCCACCTCTGATTCCCCAGCTCTGATTCCCCGCCTCTGATTCCCCGCATCTGATTCCCTGCATCTGATTCCAAGCCTCTGATTCCCTGCCTCTGATTCCCAACCTCTGATTCCCCACCTCTGATTCCCCATATCTGATTCCCCGCCTCTGTTTCCCCGCCTCGGATTCCCCGCCTCTGTTTCCCCATATCTGATTCCCGGCCTCTGATTCCCCGCCTCTGATTCCCCGCCTCTGATTCCCTGCCTCTGATTCCCCATCTCCGATTCCGCACATCTGATTCCCTTCCTCTGATTCCCCGCCTCTGATTCCCCGCCTCTGATTCCCTGCCTCTGATTCCCAACCTCGGATTCCCCACCTCTGATTCCCCATATCTGATTCCCCGCCTCTGTTTCAACGCCTCTGATTCCCCGCCTCTGATTCCCAACTCTGATTCCCCGCCTCTGATTCCCCAGCTCTGATTCCCCGTGTTTGATTCCCTGCCTCTGATTCCCTGCCCTGATTCCCCATCTCTGTTTCACCGCCTTTGATTCGCCACCTCTGATTCCCCATATCTGATTCCCCGCCTCTGTTTCAACGCCTCTGATTCCCCGCCTCTGATTCCCAACTCTGATTCCCCGCCTCTGATTCCCCAGCTCTGATTCCCCGTGTTTGATTCCCTGCCTCTGATTCCCTGCCCTGATTCCCCATCTCTGTTTCACCGCCTTTGATTCGCCACCTCTGATTCCCCATATCTGATTCCCCGCCTCTATTTCCCCATATCTGATTCCCCGCCTCTGAATCCCCAACTCTGATTCCCCTCCTCTGATTCCCCAGCTCTGATTCCCCGACTCTGATTCCCGGAGTCCGATTCCCTGCCTCTGATTCCCCGCCTCTGATTCCCCATCTCTGATTCCCCGCCTCCGATTCCACGTGTCTGATTCCCTGCCTCTGATTCCCCGCCTCTGATTTCCCGCCTCTGATTCCCTGCCACTGATTCCCTGCCCCTGATTCCCCAATTCTGATTCCCCATATCTGATTCCCCGCCTCTGTTTCACCGCCTCTGATTCCCCGCCTCTGAATCCCCATATCTGATTCCCTGCCTCTGTTTCCCCGCCTCTGATTCCCCATATGTGATTCCCCACCTCTGTTTCCACGCCTCTGATTCCCCGCCTCTGTTTCTCCATCTCTGATTCACCGCCTTTGATTCACCACCTCTGATTCCCCATATCTGAATCCCCATATCTGATTCCCCACCTCTGTTTCCCCGCCTCTGATTCCCCGCCTCTGATTCTCCATATCTCATTCCCCGCCTCTGAATCCCCATCTCTGATTCCTGGACTCTGATTCCCCACCTCTGATTCCCGTCCTCTTATTCCCAGCATCTGATTCCCGGCCTCTGATTCCCGGCCTCTGATTCCCCGCTTCTGATTCTGATTCCCTGCCTCTGATTCCCCATCTCTGATTCCGCACATCTGATTCCCTGCCTCTGATTCCCCACCTATGATTCCCCATATCTGATTCCCCACCTCTGTTTCCCCGCCTCTGATTCCCCGCCTCTGTTTCCCCATATCTAATTCCCCACCTCTGATGCCCCAACACTGATTCCCCGCCTCTGATTCCCCAGCTCTGATTTCCCACCTCTGATTCCCCGCATCCGATTCCCCATTTCTGATTCCCCGCCTCTGTTTCCCCGCCTCTGATTCCCCGCCTCTGTTTCCCCATATCTGATTCCCCGCCTCTGATTCCCCGCCTCTGATTCCCCGCGTCTGATTCCCTGCCACTGATTCCCTGCCCCTGATTCCCCACCTCTGATTCCCCATATCTGAATCCCCGCCTCTGATTCCCCACGTCTGATTCCCTGCCTCTGATTCCCCACCTCTCATTCCCCATCTGTGATTCACAACCTCTGATGCCCCACCTCTGATTCCCCATATCTGATTCCCCGCCTCTGTTTCCCCGCCTCTGATTCCCCGCCTCTGATTCCCCATATCTGATTCCCCACCTCTGATTGCCCACCTCTGATTCCTCGCATCTGATACCCTGCCTCTGATTCACCGCCTCTGATTCCCCATCTCTGATTCACCACCTCTGATTCCCGGACTCATATTCCCCATCTCTGATTCCGCACATCCGATTCCCTGCCTATGATTCCCCACCTCTGATTCCCCGCCTCTGATTCCCCATATCTGATTCCCTGCCTCTGTTTCCCCGCCTCTGATTCCCCATATGTGATTCCCCACCTCTGTTTCCACGCCTCTGATTCCCCGCCTCTGTTTCTCCATCTCTGATTCACCGCCTTTGATTCACCACCTCTGATTCCCCATATCTGATTCCCCATATCTGATTCCCCACCTCTGTTTCCCCGCCTCTGATTCCCCGCCTCTGATTCTCCATATCTCATTCCCCGCCTCTGAATCCCCATCTCTGATTCCCGGACTCTGATTCCCCACCTCTGATTCCCGGCCTCTTATTCCCAGCATCTGATTCCCGGCCTCTGATTCCCGGCCTCTAATTCCCCGCTTCTGATTCTGATTCCCTGCCTCTGATTCCCCATCTCTGATTCCGCACATCTGATTCCCTGCCTCTGATTCCCCACCTATGATTCCCCATATCTGATTCCCCGCCTCTGTTTCCCCGCCTCTGATTCCCCGCCTCTGTTTCCCCATATCTAATTCCCCACCTCTGATGCCCCAACTCTGATTCCCCGCCTCTGATTCCCCAGCTCTGATTCCCCACCTCTGATTCCCCGCATCCGATTCCCCATTTCTGATTCCCCGCCTCTGTTTCCCCGCCTCTGATTCCCCGCCTCTGTTTCCCCATATCTGATTCCCCGCCTCTGATTCCCCAGCTCTGATTCACTGCCTCTGATTCCCCGCGTTCTATTCCCTGCCTCTGATTCCCCGCCTGTGATTCCCCATCTCTGATTCACCACCTCTGATTCCCCACCTCTGATTCCCCATATCTAATTCCCCGCCTCTGTTTGCCCGCCTCTGATTCCCCGCCTCTGTTTCCCCATATCTGATTCCCCGCCTCTGAATCCCCAACTCTGATTCCCTGCCACTGATTCCCTGCCCCTGATACCCCACCTCTGATTCCCCATATCTGATTCCCCGCCTCTGTTTCCCCGCCTCTGATTCCCCGCCTCTGTTTCCCCATATCTAATTCCCCACCTCTGATTCCCCAACTCTGATTCCCCTCCTCTAATTCGCCAGCTATGATTCCCCGCCTCTGATTCCCTGCGTCTGATTCCCTGCCTCTGATTCCCAGCCTCTGATTCCCCTTCTCTGATTCACCACCTCTGAATCCCCACCTCTGATTACCCATCTCTGATTCCGCACATCCGATTCCCTGCCTCTGATTCCCCGCCTCTGATTCCCCGCCTCTGATTCGCAACCTCTAATTCCCCACCTCTGATTCCCCATATCTGATTCCCCGCCTCAGTTTCCCTGCATCTGATTCCCGGCCTCTGTTTCCCCATATCTGATTCCCATCCTCTGATTCCCCAACTCTGATTCCCCGCCTCTGATTCCCCAGCTCTGATTCCCCGCCTTTTATTCCCGGCCTCTGATTCCCTGCCACTGATTCCCGCCCCTGATTCCCCACCTCTGATTCCCCATATCTGATTCCCCGCCTCTGTTTCCCCAGCTCTGATTCCCCACCTCTGATTCCCCAGCTCTGATTCCCTGCCACTGATTCCCCGCCCCTGATTCCCCACCTCTGATTCCCCATATCTGATTCCCCGCCTCTGTTTCCCTTAGCTCTGATTCCCTGCCTCTGATTCCCTGCCCTGATTCCCCATCTCTGTTTCACCGCCTTTCATTCGCCACCTCTGATTCCCCATATCTGATTCCCCGCCTCTGTTTCCCCGCCTCTGATTCCCCGCCTCTGATTCTCCATATCTCATTCCCCGCCTCTGAATCCCCATCTCTGATTCCCGGACTCAGATTCCCCACCTCTGATTCCCGGCCTCTTATTCCCAGCATCTGATTCCCGGCCTCTGATTCCCGGCCTCTGATTCCCCGCTTCTGATTCTGATACCCTGCCTCTGATTCCCCATCTCTGATTCCGCACATCTGATTCCCTGCCTCTGATTCCCCACCTCTGATTCCCCATATCTGATTCTCCGCCTCTGTTTCCCCACCTCTGATTCCCTCCTCTGTTTCCCCATATCTAATTCCCCACCTCTGATGCCCCAACTCTGATTCCCCGCCTCTGATTCCCCAGCTCTGATTCCCCGCCTCTATTTCCCCGCCTCTGATTCCCCGCCTCTGTTTCCCCATATCTGATTCCCCGCCTCTGATTCCCCAGCTCTGATTCCCTGCCTCTGATTCCCCGCGTTCTATTCCCTGCCTCTGATTCCCCGCCTGTGATTCCCAATCTCTGATTCACCACCTCTGATTCCCCACCTCTGATTCCCCATATCTAATTCCCCGCCTCTGTTTGCCCGCCTCTGATTCCCCGCCTCTGTTTCCCCACCTCTGATTCCCCAGCTCTGATACCCCGCCTCTGATACCCCGCGTCTGATTCCCTGCCTGTGATTCCCCGCCTCTGATTCCCCATCTCTGATTCCCCACCTCTGATTCCCCGTGTCTAATTCCCTGCCTCTGATTCCCCGCATCTGATTCCCCGCCTCTGATTCCCCGCCTCTGTTTCCCCATATATAATTCCCCACCTCTGATGCCCCAACTCTGATTCCCCGCCTCTGATTCCCCAGCTCTGATTCCCCACCTCTGATTCCCCATCTCTGATTCCGAACATCCGATTCCCTGCCTCTGATTCCCCGACTCTGATTCCCCACCTCTGATTCCCCAGCTCTGATACCCCGCCTCTGATTCCCCGCGTCTGATTCCCTGCCTGTGATTCCCCGCCTCTGATTCCCCATCTCTGATTCCCCACCTCTGATTCCCCGTGTCTAATTCCCTGCCTCTGATTCCCCGCATCTGATTCCCCGCCTCTGATTCCCTGCCACTGATTCCCCGCCCCTGATTCCCCACCTCTGATACCCCATATCTTATTCCCCGCCTCTGTTTCCCCCCCTCTGATTCCCAGCCTCTGATTCCCCATATCTGATTCCACGCCTCTGATTCCCCATATCTGATTCCCCGCCTCTATTTCCCCATATCTGCTTCGCCGCCTCTGATTCCCCAACTCTGATTCCCCGCCTCTGATTCCCCAGCTCTGATTTCCCGCCTCTGATTCCCGGCATCCGATTCCCTGCCTCTGATTCCCCGCCTCTGATTCCCCATCTCTGATTCCCAGCCTCTGATTTCCCGTGTCTGATTCCCTGCCTCTGATTCCCCGCCTCTGATTCCCCATCTGTGATTCACAATCTCTGATGCCCCACCTCTGATTCCCCATATCTGATTCCCCGCCTCTGTTTCCCCGCCTCTGATTCCCCGCCTCTGATTCCCCATCTCTGATTCCCCGCCTCTGATTGCGCACCTCTGATTCACCGCCTCTGATTCCCCATCTCTGATTCACCACCTCTGATTCCCGGCCTCTGATTCCCCATCTCTGATTCCGCACATCCGATTCCCTGCCTATGATTCCCCACCTCTGATTCCCCGCCTCTGATTCCCCATATCGGATTCCCTGCCTCTGTTTCCCCGCCTCTGATTCCCCAAATGTGATTCCCCACCTCTGTTTACCCGCCTCTGATTCCCCGCCTCTGTTTCCCCATCCCTGATTCACCGCCTTTGATTCGCCACCTCTGATTCCCCATATCTGATTCCCCACCTCTGTTTCCCCGCCTCTGATTCTCCGCCTCTGATTCTCCATATCTCATTCCACGCCTCTGAATCCCCATCTCTGATTCCCGGACTCTGATTCCCCACCTCTGATTCCCGGCCTCTTATTCCCAGCATCTGATTCCCGGCCTCTGATTTCCGGCCTCTAATTCCCCGCCTCCGTTTCCCCATATCTAATTCCCCACCTCTGATGCCCCAAATCTGATTCCCCGCCTCTGATTCCCCAGCTCTGATTCCCCACCTCTGATTCTCCGCATCCGATTCCCCATGTCTGATTCCCCGCCTCTGATTCCCCGCGTCTGATTCCCTGCCTCTGATTCCCCATCTCTGATTCCCCACCTCTGATTCCCCGTGTCTGATTCCCTGCCTCTGAAACCCCGCCTCTGATTCCCCGCCTCTGATTCCCTGCCACTGATTACCCGCCCCTGATTCCCCACCTCTGATTCCCCATATCTTATTCCCCGCCTCTGTTTCCCCCCCTCTGATTCCCAGCCTCTGATTCCCCATATCTGATTCCCCGCCTCTGATTCCCCATATCTGATTCCCCGCCTCTATTTCCCCATATCTTATTCGCCGCCTCTGATTCCCAAACTCTGATTCCCCGCCTCTGATTCCCCAGCTCTGATTTCCCGCCTCTGATTTCCGGCATCCTATTCCCTGCCTCTGATTCCCGGCCTCTGATTCCCCATCTCTGATTCCCCGCCTCTGATTCCCCGTGTCTGATTACCTGCCTCTGATTCCCCGCCTCTGATTCCCCGCGTCTGATTCCCTGCCACTGATTCCCTGCCCCTGATTCCCCACCTCTGATTCCCCGCCTCTGATTCCCTGCCTCTGATTCCCCAGCTCTGATTCCCCGCCTTTGATTCCCCCCGTCTGATTCCCCGCCTCTGAATCCCCGTGTCTGATTTCCTGCCTCTGATTCCCCGCCTCTGATTCCCCATCTCTGATTCACCTCCTCTGATTCCCCTTCTCTGATTCCCCACCTCTGATTCCCCATATCTGATTCCCTGCCTCTGTTTCCCCGCCTCTGATTCTCCACCTCTGTTTCCCCATATCTGATTCCCCGCCTCTGATTCCCCAACTCTAATACCCCGCCTCTGATTCCCCAGCTCTGATTCCCCGCCTCTGATTCCCCGCATCTGATTCCCTGCCTCTGATTCCCCGCCTCTGATTCCAGGCCTCTGATTCCCAGCATCTGATTCCGGCCACTGATTCCCGGCCTCTGATTCCCTGCTTCTGATTCTGATTCCCTGCCTCTGATTCCCCATCTCTGATTCCGCACATCTGATTCCTTGCCTCTGATTCCCCACCTCTGATTCCCCATATCTGATTCCCCGACTGGGTTTCCCCGCCTCTGATTCCCCGCCTCTCTTTCCCAATATCTAAGTCCCCGCCTCTGATTCCCCAAATCTGATTCCCCACCTCTGATTCCCCAGCTCTGATTCCCCGCCTCTGATTCCCCGCATCTGATTCCCTGCATCTGATTCCAAGCCTCTGATTCCCTGCCTCTGATTCCCAACCTCTGATTCCCCACCTCTGATTCCCCATATCTGATTCCCCGCCTCTGTTTCCCCGCCTCGGATTCCCCGCCTCTGTTTCCCCATATCTGATTCCCGGCCTCTGATTCCCCGCCTCTGATTCCCCGCCTCTGATTCCCTGCCTCTGATTCCCCATCTCCGATTCCGCACATCTGATTCCCTTCCTCTGATTCCCCGCCTCTGATTCCCCGCCTCTGATTCCCTGCCTCTGATTCCCAACCTCGGATTCCCCACCTCTGATTACCCATATCTGATTCCCCGCCTCTGTTTCCCCGCCTCTGATTCCCCGCCTCTGATTCCCAACTCTGATTCCCCGCCTCTGATTCCCCAGCTCTGATTCCCCGTGTTTGATTCCCTGCCTCTGATTCCCTGCCCTGATTCCCCATCTCTGTTTCACCGCCTTTGATTCGCCACCTCTGATTCCCCATATCTGATTCCCCGACTCTGATTCCCTGTCTCTGATTCCCAACCTCTGATTCCACACCTCTGATTCCCCATATCTGATTCCCCGCCTCTATTTCCCCATATCTGATTCCCCGCCTCTGAATCCCCAACTCTGATTCCCCTCCTCTGATTCCCCAGCTCTGATTCTCCGACTCTGATTCCCGGAGTCCGATTCCCTGCCTCTGATTCCCCGCCTCTGATTCCCCATCTCTGATTCCCCGCCTCCGATTCCACGTGTCTGATTCCCTGCCTCTGATTCCCCGCCTCTGATTCCCCGCCTCTGATTCCCTGCCACTGATTCCCTGCCCCTGATTCCCCAATTCTGATTCCCCATATCTGATTCCCCGCCTCTGTTTCACCGCCTCTGATTCCCCGCCTCTGAATCCCCATATCTGATTCCCTGCCTCTGTTTCCCCGCCTCTGATTCCCCATATGTGATTCCCCACCTCTGTTTCCACGCCTCTGATTCCCAGCCTCTGTTTCTCCATCTCTGATTCACCGCCTTTGATTCACCACCTCTGATTCCCCATATTTGAATCCCCATATCTGATTCCCCACCTCTGTTTCCCCGCCTCTGATTCCCCGCCTCTGATTCTCCATATCTCATTCGCCGCCTCTGAATCCCCATCTCTGATTCCTGGACTCTGATTCCCCACCTCTGATTCCCGGCCTCTTATTCCCAGCATCTGATTCCCGGCCTCTGATTCCCGGCCTCTGATTCCCCGCTTCTGATTCTGATTCCCTGCATCTGATTCCCCACCTCTGTTTCCCCGCCTCTGATTCCCCGCCTCTGTTTCCCCATATCTAATTCCCCACCTCTGATGCCCCAACACTGATTCCCCGCCTCTGATTCCCTAGCTCTGATTCCCCACCTCTGATTCCCCGCATCCGATTCCCCATTTCTGATTCCCCGCCTCTGTTTCCCCGCCTCTGATTCCCCGCCTCTGATTCCCCGCCTCTGTTTCCCCATATCTGATTCCCCGCCTCTGATTCCCCAGCTCTGATTCACTGCCTCTGATTCCCCGCGTTCTATTCCCTGCCTCTTATTCCCCGCCTGTGATTCCCCATCTCTGATTCACCACCTCTGATTCCCCACCTCTGATTCCCCATATCTAATACCCCGCCTCTGTTTGCCCGCCTCTGATTCACCGCCTCTTTTTCCCCATATCTGATTCCCCGCCTCTGAATCCCCAACTCTGATTCCCTGCCACTGATTCCCTGCCCCTGATTCCCCACCTCTGATTCCCCATATCTGATTCCCCGCCTCTGTTTCCCCGCCTCTGATTCCCCGCCTTTGTTTCCCCATATCTGATTCCCCGCCTCTGATTCCCCAACTCTGATTCCCCTCCTCTAATTCGCCAGCTATGATTCCCCGCCTCTGATTCCCTGCGTCTGATTCCCTGCCTCTGATTCCCAGCCTCTGATTCCCCTTCTCTGATTCACCACCTCTGAATCCCCACCTCTGATTACCCATCTCTGATTCCGCACATCCGATTCCCTGCCTCTGATTCCCCGCCTCTGATTCCCCGCCTCCGATTCGCAACCTCTAATTCCCCACCTCTGATTCCCCATATCTGATTCCCCGCCTCAGTTTCCCTACATCTGATTCCCGGCCTCTGTTTCCCCATATCTGATTCCCCTCCTCTGATTCCCCAACTCTGATTCCCCGCCTCTGATTCCCCAGCTCTGATTCCCCGCCTTTTATTCCCGGCCTCTGATTCCCTGGCACTGATTCTCCGCCCCTGATTCCCCACCTCTGATTCCCCATATCTGATTCCCCGCCTCTGTTTCCCCAGCTCTGATTCCCCACCTCTGATTCCCCAGCTCTGATTCCCTGCCACTGATTCCCCGCCCCTGATTCCCCACCTCTGATTCCCCATATCTGATACCCCGCCTCTGTTTCCCTTAGCTCTGATTCCCTGCCTCTGATTCCCTGCCCTGATTCCCCATCTCTGTTTCACCGCCTTTGATTCGCCACCTCTGATTCCCCATATCTGATTCCCCGCCTCTGTTTCCCCGCCTCTGATTCCCGTCCTCTGATTCCCAACCTCTGATTCCACACCTCTGATTCCCCATATCTGATTCCCCGCCTCTATTTCCCCATATCTGATTCCCCGCCTCTGATTCCCCAACTCTGATTCCCCGCCTCTGATTCCCCAGCTCTGATTCCCCGCCTCTGACTCCCTGCGTCCGATTGACTGCCACTGATTCCCCGCCTCTGATTCCCCATCTCTGATTCCCCGCCTCTGATTCCCCGTGTCTGATTGCCTGCCTCTGATTCCCCGCCTGTGATTCCCCGCCTCTGATTCCCTGCCACTGATTCCCTGCCCCTGATTCCCCACCTCTGATTCCCCATATCTGATTCCCCGCCTCTGTTTCCCCGCCTCTGATGCCCCGCCTCTGATTCCCCATATCTGATTCCCTGCCTCTGATTCCCCAACTCTGATTCCCCGACTCTGATTCCCCAACTCTGAATCCCCGCCTCTGATTCCCCGCGTCTGATTCCCTGCCTCTGATTCCCCGCCTTGATTCCCCATCTCTGATTCACAGCCTCTGATTCCCCACCTCTGATTCCCCATATGTGATTCACCGCCTCTGTTTCCCCGCCTCTGATTCCCCGCCTCTGATTCCCCATATCTGATTCACCAGCTCTGATTGCCCACCTCTGATTCCCCGCCTCTGATTCGCCAGCTCTGATTCCCCGCCTCTGAATCCCCGCATCTGATTCCCTGCCTCTGATTCCCCGCCTCTGATTCCCCATCTCTGATTCACCGCCTTTGATTCGCCACCTCTGATTCCCCATATCTGATTCCCCACCTCTGTTTCCCCGCCTCTGATTCCCCGCCTCAGATTCTCCATATCTCATTCCCCGCCTCTGAATCCCCATCTCTGATTCCCGGACTCTGATTCCCCACCTCTGATTCCCTGCCTCTTATTCCCAGCATCTGATTCCCGGCCTCTGATTCCCGGCCTCTGATTCCCCGCTTCTGATTCTGATACCCTGCCTCTGATTCCCCATCTCTGATTCCGCACATCTGATTCCCTGCCTCTGATTCCCCACCTCTGATTCCCCATATCTGATTCCCCGCCTCTGTTTCCCCACCTCTGATTCCCCGCCTCTGTTTCCCCATATCTAATTCCCCACCTCTGATGCCCCAACTCTGATTCCCCGCCTCTGATTCCCCAGCTCTGATTCCCCGCCTCTGTTTCCCCGCCTCTGATTCCCCGCCTCTGTTTCCCCATATCTGATTCCCCGCCTCTGATTCCCCAGCTCTGATTCCCTGCCTCTGATTCCCCGCGTTCTATTCCCTGCCTCTGATTCCCCGCCTGTGATTCCCAATCTCTGATTCACCACCTCTGATTCCCCACCTCTGATTCCCCATATTTAATTCCCCGCCTCTGTTTGCCCGCCTCTGATTCCCCGCCTCTGTTTCCCCATATCTGATTCCCCGCCTCTGAATCCCCAACTCTGATTCCCTGCCTCTGATTCACCAGCTCTGATTCCCCGCCTTTGATTCCCCCCGTCTGATTCCCAGCCTCTGAATCCCCGTGTCTGATTTCCTGCCTCAGATTCCCCGCCTCTGATTCCCCATCTCTGATTCACCGCCTCTGATTCCCCACCTCTGATTCCCCACCTCTGATTCCCCATATCTTATTCCCCGCCTCTGTTTCCCCCCCTCTGATTCCCAGCCTCTGATTCCCCATATCTGATTCCCTGCCTCTGTTTCCCCATATCTGATTCCCCGCCTCTATTTCCCCATATCTGCTTCGCCGCCTCTGATTCCCCAACTCTGATTCCCCGCCTCTGATTCCCCAGCTCTGATTTCCCGCCTCTGATTCCCGGCATCCGATTCCCTGCCTCTGATTCCCCGCCTCTGATTCCCCATCTCTGATTCCCCGCCTCCGATTCCCCGTGTCTGATTCCCTGCCTCTGATTCCACGCCTCTGATTCCCCGCGTCTGATTCCCTGCCACTGATTCCCTGCCCCTGATTCCCCACCTCTGATTCCCCATATCTGATTCCCCGCCTCTGTTTCCCCGCCTCTGATTCCCCGCCTCTGATTCCCCATATCTGATTCCCCGCCTCTGATTGCCCACCTCTGATTCCTCGCATCTGATTCCCTGCCTCTGATTCACCGCCTCTGATTCCCCATCTCTGATTCACCACCTCTGATTCCCGGCCTCTGATTCCCCATCTCTGATTCCGCACATCCGATTCCCTGCCTATGATTCCCCACCTCTGATTCCCCGCCTCTGATTCCCCATATCTGATTCCCTGCCTCTGTTTCCCCGCCTCTGATTCCCCATATGTGATTCCCCACCTCTGTTTCCACGCCTCTGATTCCCCGCCTCTGTTTCTCCATCTCTGATTCACCGCCTTTGATTCACCACCTCTGACTCCCCATATCTGATTCCCCATATCTGATTCCCCACCTCTGTTTCCCCGCCTCTGATTCCCCGCCTCTGATTCTCCATATCTGATTCCCCACCTCTGATTCCCGGCCTCTTATTCGCAGCATCTGATTCCCGGCCTCTGATTCCCGGCCTCTAATTCCCCGCTTCTGATTCTGATTCCCTGCCTCTGATTCCCCATCTCTGATTCCGCACATCTGATTCCCTGCCTCTGATTCCCCACCTATGATTCCCCATATCTGATTCCCCGCCTCTGTTTCCCCGCCTCTGATTCCCCGCCTCTGTTTCCCCATATCTAATTCCCCACCTCTGATGCCCCAACTCTGATTCCCCGCCTCTGATTCCCCAGCTCTGATTCCCCACCTCTGATTCCCCGCATCCGATTCCCCATTTCTGATTCCCCGCCTCTGTTTCCCCGCCTCTGATTCCCCGCCTCTGTTTCCCCATATCTGATTCCCCGCCTCTGATTCCCCAGCTCTGATTCACTGCCTCTGATTCCCCGCGTTCTATTCCCTGCCTCTGATTCCCCGCCTGTGATTCCCCATCTCTGATTCACCACCTCTGATTCCCCACCTCTGATTCCCCATATCTAATTCCCCGCCTCTGTTTGCCCGCCTCTGATTCCCCGCCTCTGTTTCCCCATATCTGATTCCCCGCCTCTGAATCCCCAACTCTGATTCCCTGCCTCTGATTCACCAGCTCTGATTCCCCGCCTTTGACTCCCCCCGTCTGATTCCCAGCCTCTGAATCCCAGTGTCTGATTTCCTGCCTCTGATTCCCCGCCTCTGATTCCCCATCTCTGATTCACCGCCTCTGTTTCCCCACCTCTGATTCCCCATCTCTGATTCCGCACATCCGATTCCCTGCCTCTGATTCCCCGACTCTGATTCCCCACCTCTGATTCCCCAGCTCTGATTCCCCCCCTCTGATTCCCCGCGTCTGATTCCCTGCCTCTGATTCCCCGCGTCTGATTCCCCATCTATGATTCCCCACCTCTGATTCCCCGTGTCTGATTCCCTGCCTCTGAATCCCCGCCTCTGATTCCCCGCCTCTGATTCCCTGCCACTGATTACCCGCCACTGATTCCCCACCTCTGATACCCCATATCTGATTCCCTGCCTCTGTTTCAACACCTCTGATTCCGCACCTCTGATTACCCATATCTGATTCCCCGCCTCTGATTCCCCAGCTCTGATTCCCCGCCTCTGATTCCCGGCGTCTGATTCCCCGCCTCTGATTCCCCATCTCTGATTCCCCGCCTCTGATTCCCCGTGTCTGATTCCCTGCCTCTGATTCCCCGCCTCTGATTCCCCGCCTCTGATTCCCTGCCACTGATTCCCTGCCCCTGATTCCCCACCTCTGATTCCCCATATCTGATTCCCCGCCTCTGTTTCCCCGCCTCTGATTCCCCGCCTCTGATTCCCCATATCTGATTCCCTGCCTCTGATTCCCCAACTCTGATTCCCCGCCTCTGATTCCCCAGCTCTGAATCCCCGCCTCTGATTCCCCGCGTCTGATTCCCTGCCTCTGATTCCCCGCCTTGATTCCCCATCTCTGATTCACAACCTCTGATTCCCCACCTCTGATACCCCATATCTGATTCCCCGCCTCTGTTTCCCCGCCTCTGATTCCCCGCCTCTGATTCCCCATATCTTATTCCCCGGCTCTGATTGCCCACCTCTGATTCCCCGCCTCTGATTCGCCAGCTCTGATTCCCCGTCTCTGAATCCCCGCATCTGATTCCCTGCCTCTGATTCCCCGCCTCTGATTCCACATCTCTGATTCACCGTCTTTGATTCGCCATCTCTGATACCCCATATCTGATTCCCCACCTCTGTTTCCCCGCCTCTGATTCCCCGCCTCTGATTCTCCATATCACATTCCCCGCCTCTGAATCCCCATCTCTGATTCCCGGACTCTGATGCCCCACCTCTGATTCCCGGCCTCTTATTCCAAGCATCTGATTCCCGGCCTCTGATTCCCGGCCTCTGATTCCCCGCTTCTGATTCTGATTCCCTGCCTCTGATTCCCCATCTCTGATTCCCCATATCTGATTCCCCGCCTCTGTTTCCCCGCCTCTGATTCCCCGCCTCTGTTTCCCCATATCTAATTCCCCACCTCTGATGCCCCAACTCTGATTCCCCGCCTCTGATTCCCCAGCTCTGATTCCCCGCCTCTGATTCCCCGCATCCGATTCCCCATGTCTGATTCCCTGCCTCTGATTCCACGCCTCTGATTCCCCGCGTCTGATTCCCTGCCACTGATTCCCTGCCCCTGATTCCCCACCTCTGATTCCCCATATCTGATTCCCCGACTGGGTTTCCCCGCCTCTGATTCCCCGCCTCTCTTTCCCAATATCTAAGTCCCCGCCTCTGATTCCCCAAATCTGATTCCCCACCTCTGATTCCCCAGCTCTGATTCCCCGCCTCTGATTCCCCGCATCTGATTCCCTGCATCTGATTCCAAGCCTCTGATTCCCTGCCTCTGATTCCCAACCTCTGATTCCCCACCTCTGATTCCCCATATCTGATTCCCCGCCTCTGTTTCCCCGCCTCGGATTCCCCGCCTCTGTTTCCCCATATCTGATTCCCGGCCTCTGATTCCCCGCCTCTGATTCCCCGCCTCTGATTCCCTGCCTCTGATTCCCCATCTCCGATTCCGCACATCTGATTCCCTTCCTCTGATTCCCCGCCTCTGATTCCCCGCCTCTGATTCCCTGCCTCTGATTCCCAACCTCGGATTCCCCACCTCTGATTCCCCATATCTGATTCCCCGCCTCTGTTTCCCCGCCTCTGATTCCCCGCCTCTGATTCCCAACTCTGATTCCCCGCCTCTGATTCCCCAGCTCTGATTCCCCGTGTTTGATTCCCTGCCTCTGATTCCCTGCCCTGATTCCCCATCTCTGTTTCACCGCCTTTGATTCGCCACCTCTGATTCCCCATATCTGATTCCCCGACTCTGATTCCCTGTCTCTGATTCCCAACCTCTGATTCCACACCTCTGATTCCCCATATCTGATTCCCCGCCTCTATTTCCCCATATCTGATTCCCCGCCTCTGAATCCCCAACTCTGATTCCCCTCCTCTGATTCCCCAGCTCTGATTCTCCGACTCTGATTCCCGGAGTCCGATTCCCTGCCTCTGATTCCCCGCCTCTGATTCCCCATCTCTGATTCCCCGCATCCGATTCCACGTGTCTGATTCCCTGCCTCTGATTCCCCGCCTCTGATTCCCCGCCTCTGATTCCCTGCCACTGATTCCCTGCCCCTGATTCCCCAATTCTGATTCCCCATATCTGATTCCCCGCCTCTGTTTCACCGCCTCTGATTCCCCGCCTCTGAATCCCCATATCTGATTCCCTGCCTCTGTTTCCCCGCCTCTGATTCCCCATATGTGATTCCCCACCTCTGTTTCCACGCCTCTGATTCCCAGCCTCTGTTTCTCCATCTCTGATTCACCGCCTTTGATTCACCACCTCTGATTCCCCATATTTGAATCCCCATATCTGATTCCCCACCTCTGTTTCCCCGCCTCTGATTCCCCGCCTCTGATTCTCCATATCTCATTCGCCGCCTCTGAATCCCCATCTCTGATTCCTGGACTCTGATTCCCCACCTCTGATTCCCGGCCTCTTATTCCCAGCATCTGATTCCCGGCCTCTGATTCCCGGCCTCTGATTCCCCGCTTCTGATTCTGATTCCCTGCATCTGATTCCCCACCTCTGTTTCCCCGCCTCTGATTCCCCGCCTCTGTTTCCCCATATCTAATTCCCCACCTCTGATGCCCCAACACTGATTCCCCGCCTCTGATTCCCTAGCTCTGATTCCCCACCTCTGATTCCCCGCATCCGATTCCCCATTTCTGATTCCCCGCCTCTGTTTCCCCGCCTCTGATTCCCCGCCTCTGATTCCCCGCCTCTGTTTCCCCATATCTGATTCCCCGCCTCTGATTCCCCAGCTCTGATTCACTGCCTCTGATTCCCCGCGTTCTATTCCCTGCCTCTTATTCCCCGCCTGTGATTCCCCATCTCTGATTCACCACCTCTGATTCCCCACCTCTGATTCCCCATATCTAATACCCCGCCTCTGTTTGCCCGCCTCTGATTCACCGCCTCTTTTTCCCCATATCTGATTCCCCGCCTCTGAATCCCCAACTCTGATTCCCTGCCACTGATTCCCTGCCCCTGATTCCCCACCTCTGATTCCCCATATCTGATTCCCCGCCTCTGTTTCCCCGCCTCTGATTCCCCGCCTTTGTTTCCCCATATCTGATTCCCCGCCTCTGATTCCCCAACTCTGATTCCCCTCCTCTAATTCGCCAGCTATGATTCCCCGCCTCTGATTCCCTGCGTCTGATTCCCTGCCTCTGATTCCCAGCCTCTGATTCCCCTTCTCTGATTCACCACCTCTGAATCCCCACCTCTGATTACCCATCTCTGATTCCGCACATCCGATTCCCTGCCTCTGATTCCCCGCCTCTGATTCCCCGCCTCCGATTCGCAACCTCTAATTCCCCACCTCTGATTCCCCATATCTGATTCCCCGCCTCAGTTTCCCTACATCTGATTCCCGGCCTCTGTTTCCCCATATCTGATTCCCCTCCTCTGATTCCCCAACTCTGATTCCCCGCCTCTGATTCCCCAGCTCTGATTCCCCGCCTTTTATTCCCGGCCTCTGATTCCCTGGCACTGATTCTCCGCCCCTGATTCCCCACCTCTGATTCCCCATATCTGATTCCCCGCCTCTGTTTCCCCAGCTCTGATTCCCCAGCTCTGATTCCCCAGCTCTGATTCCCTGCCACTGATTCCCCGCCCCTGATTCCCCACCTCTGATTCCCCATATCTGATACCCCGCCTCTGTTTCCCTTCGCTCTGATTCCCTGCCTCTGATTCCCTGCCCTGATTCCCCATCTCTGTTTCACCGCCTTTGATTCGCCACCTCTGATTCCCCATATCTGATTCCCCGCCTCTGTTTCCCCGCCTCTGATTCCCGTCCTCTGATTCCCAACCTCTGATTCCACACCTCTGATTCCCCATATCTGATTCCCCGCCTCTATTTCCCCATATCTGATTCCCCGCCTCTGATTCCCCAACTCTGATTCCCCGCCTCTGATTCCCCAGCTCTGATTCCCCGCCTCTGACTCCCTGCGTCCGATTCACTGCCACTGATTCCCCGCCTCTGATTCCCCATCTCTGATTCCCCGCCTCTGATTCCCCGTGTCTGATTGCCTGCCTCTGATTCCCCGCCTGTGATTCCCCGCCTCTGATTCCCTGCCACTGATTCCCTGCCCCTGATTCCCCACCTCTGATTCCCCATATCTGATTCCCCGCCTCTGTTTCCCCGCCTCTGATGCCCCGCCTCTGATTCCCCATATCTGATTCCCTGCCTCTGATTCCCCAACTCTGATTCCCCGACTCTGATTCCCCAACTCTGAATCCCCGCCTCTGATTCCCCGCGTCTGATTCCCTGCCTCTGATTCCCCGCCTTGATTCCCCATCTCTGATTCACAGCCTCTGATTCCCCACCTCTGATTCCCCATATGTGATTCACCGCCTCTGTTTCCCCGCCTCTGATTCCCCGCCTCTGATTCCCCATATCTGATTCACCAGCTCTGATTGCCCACCTCTGATTCCCCGCCTCTGATTCGCCAGCTCTGATTCCCCGCCTCTGAATCCCCGCATCTGATTCCCTGCCTCTGATTCCCCGCCTCTGATTCCCCATCTCTGATTCACCGCCTTTGATTCGCCACCTCTGATTCCCCATATCTGATTCCCCACCTCTGTTTCCCCGCCTCTGATTCCCCGCCTCAGATTCTCCATATCTCATTCCCCGCCTCTGAATCCCCATCTCTGATTCCCGGACTCTGATTCCCCACCTCTGATTCCCTGCCTCTTATTCCCAGCATCTGATTCCCGGCCTCTGATTCCCGGCCTCTGATTCCCCGCTTCTGATTCTGATACCCTGCCTCTGATTCCCCATCTCTGATTCCGCACATCTGATTCCCTGCCTCTGATTCCCCACCTCTGATTCCCCATATCTGATTCCCCGCCTCTGTTTCCCCACCTCTGATTCCCCGCCTCTGTTTCCCCATATCTAATTCCCCACCTCTGATGCCCCAACTCTGATTCCCCGCCTCTGATTCCCCAGCTCTGATTCCCCGCCTCTGTTTCCCCGCCTCTGATTCCCCGCCTCTGTTTCCCCATATCTGATTCCCCGCCTCTGATTCCCCAGCTCTGATTCCCTGCCTCTGATTCCCCGCGTTCTATTCCCTGCCTCTGATTCCCCGCCTGTGATTCCCAATCTCTGATTCACCACCTCTGATTCCCCACCTCTGATTCCCCATATTTAATTCCCCGCCTCTGTTTGCCCGCCTCTGATTCCCCGCCTCTGTTTCCCCATATCTGATTCCCCGCCTCTGAATCCCCAACTCTGATTCCCTGCCTCTGATTCACCAGCTCTGATTCCCCGCCTTTGATTCCCCCCGTCTGATTCCCAGCCTCTGAATCCCCGTGTCTGATTTCCTGCCTCAGATTCCCCGCCTCTGATTCCCCATCTCTGATTCACCGCCTCTGATTCCCCACCTCTGATTCCCCACCTCTGATTCCCCATATCTTATTCCCCGCCTCTGTTTCCCCCCCTCTGATTCCCAGCCTCTGATTCCCCATATCTGATTCCCTGCCTCTGTTTCCCCATATCTGATTCCCCGCCTCTATTTCCCCATATCTGCTTCGCCGCCTCTGATTCCCCAACTCTGATTCCCCGCCTCTGATTCCCCAGCTCTGATTTCCCGCCTCTGATTCCCGGCATCCGATTCCCTGCCTCTGATTCCCCGCCTCTGATTCCCCATCTCTGATTCCCCGCCTCCGATTCCCCGTGTCTGATTCCCTGCCTCTGATTCCACGCCTCTGATTCCCCGCGTCTGATTCCCTGCCACTGATTCCCTGCCCCTGATTCCCCACCTCTGATTCCCCATATCTGATTCCCCGCCTCTGTTTCCCCGCCTCTGATTCCCCGCCTCTGATTCCCCATATCTGATTCCCCGCCTCTGATTGCCCACCTCTGATTCCTCGCATCTGATTCCCTGCCTCTGATTCACCGCCTCTGATTCCCCATCTCTGATTCACCACCTCTGATTCCCGGCCTCTGATTCCCCATCTCTGATTCCGCACATCCGATTCCCTGCCTATGATTCCCCACCTCTGATTCCCCGCCTCTGATTCCCCATATCTGATTCCCTGCCTCTGTTTCCCCGCCTCTGATTCCCCATATGTGATTCCCCACCTCTGTTTCCACGCCTCTGATTCCCCGCCTCTGTTTCTCCATCTCTGATTCACCGCCTTTGATTCACCACCTCTGACTCCCCATATCTGATTCCCCATATCTGATTCCCCACCTCTGTTTCCCCGCCTCTGATTCCCCGCCTCTGATTCTCCATATCTGATTCCCCACCTCTGATTCCCGGCCTCTTATTCCCAGCATCTGATTCCCGGCCTCTGATTCCCGGCCTCTAATTCCCCGCTTCTGATTCTGATTCCCTGCCTCTGATTCCCCATCTCTGATTCCGCACATCTGATTCCCTGCCTCTGATTCCCCACCTATGATTCCCCATATCTGATTCCCCGCCTCTGTTTCCCCGCCTCTGATTCCCCGCCTCTGTTTCCCCATATCTAATTCCCCACCTCTGATGCCCCAACTCTGATTCCCCGCCTCTGATTCCCCAGCTCTGATTCCCCACCTCTGATTCCCCGCATCCGATTCCCCATTTCTGATTCCCCGCCTCTGTTTCCCCGCCTCTGATTCCCCGCCTCTGTTTCCCCATATCTGATTCCCCGCCTCTGATTCCCCAGCTCTGATTCACTGCCTCTGATTCCCCGCGTTCTATTCCCTGCCTCTGATTCCCCGCCTGTGATTCCCCATCTCTGATTCACCACCTCTGATTCCCCACCTCTGATTCCCCATATCTAATTCCCCGCCTCTGTTTGCCCGCCTCTGATTCCCCGCCTCTGTTTCCCCATATCTGATTCCCCGCCTCTGAATCCCCAACTCTGATTCCCTGCCTCTGATTCACCAGCTCTGATTCCCCGCCTTTGACTCCCCCCGTCTGATTCCCAGCCTCTGAATCCCAGTGTCTGATTTCCTGCCTCTGATTCCCCGCCTCTGATTCCCCATCTCTGATTCACCGCCTCTGTTTCCCCACCTCTGATTCCCCATCTCTGATTCCGCACATCCGATTCCCTGCCTCTGATTCCCCGACTCTGATTCCCCACCTCTGATTCCCCAGCTCTGATTCCCCCCCTCTGATTCCCCGCGTCTGATTCCCTGCCTCTGATTCCCCGCGTCTGATTCCCCATCTATGATTCCCCACCTCTGATTCCCCGTGTCTGATTCCCTGCCTCTGAATCCCCGCCTCTGATTCCCCGCCTCTGATTCCCTGCCACTGATTACCCGCCACTGATTCCCCACCTCTGATACCCCATATCTGATTCCCTGCCTCTGTTTCAACACCTCTGATTCCGCACCTCTGATTACCCATATCTGATTCCCCGCCTCTGATTCCCCAGCTCTGATTCCCCGCCTCTGATTCCCGGCGTCTGATTCCCCGCCTCTGATTCCCCATCTCTGATTCCCCGCCTCTGATTCCCCGTGTCTGATTCCCTGCCTCTGATTCCCCGCCTCTGATTCCCCGCCTCTGATTCCCTGCCACTGATTCCCTGCCCCTGATTCCCCACCTCTGATTCCCCATATCTGATTCCCCGCCTCTGTTTCCCCGCCTCTGATTCCCCGCCTCTGATTCCCCATATCTGATTCCCTGCCTCTGATTCCCCAACTCTGATTCCCCGCCTCTGATTCCCCAGCTCTGAATCCCCGCCTCTGATTCCCCGCGTCTGATTCCCTGCCTCTGATTCCCCGCCTTGATTCCCCATCTCTGATTCACAACCTCTGATTCCCCACCTCTGATACCCCATATCTGATTCCCCGCCTCTGTTTCCCCGCCTCTGATTCCCCGCCTCTGATTCCCCATATCTTATTCCCCGGCTCTGATTGCCCACCTCTGATTCCCCGCCTCTGATTCGCCAGCTCTGATTCCCCGTCTCTGAATCCCCGCATCTGATTCCCTGCCTCTGATTCCCCGCCTCTGATTCCACATCTCTGATTCACCGTCTTTGATTCGCCATCTCTGATACCCCATATCTGATTCCCCACCTCTGTTTCCCCGCCTCTGATTCCCCGCCTCTGATTCTCCATATCACATTCCCCGCCTCTGAATCCCCATCTCTGATTCCCGGACTCTGATGCCCCACCTCTGATTCCCGGCCTCTTATTCCAAGCATCTGATTCCCGGCCTCTGATTCCCGGCCTCTGATTCCCCGCTTCTGATTCTGATTCCCTGCCTCTGATTCCCCATCTCTGATTCCCCATATCTGATTCCCCGCCTCTGTTTCCCCGCCTCTGATTCCCCGCCTCTGTTTCCCCATATCTAATTCCCCACCTCTGATGCCCCAACTCTGATTCCCCGCCTCTGATTCCCCAGCTCTGATTCCCCGCCTCTGATTCCCCGCATCCGATTCCCCATGTCTGATTACCCGCCTCTGTTTCCCCGCCTCTGATTCCCCGCCTCTGTTTCCCCATATCTGATTCCCCGCCTCTGATTCCCCAGCTCTGATACCCTGCCTCTGATTCCCCGCGTTCTATTCCCTGCCTCTGATTCCCCGCCTGTGATTCCCCATCTCTGATTCACCACCTCTGATTCCCCACCTCTGATTCCCCATATCTAATTCCCCGCCTCTGTTTGCCCACGCCTGATTCCCCGCCTCTGTTTCCCCACCTCTGATTCCCCAGCTCTAATACCCCGCCTCTGATTCCCCGCATCTGATTCCCTGCCTGTGATTCCCCGCCTCTGATTCCCCATCTCTGATTCCCCACCTCTGATTCCCCGTGTCTAATTCCCTGCCTCTGATTCCCCGCATCTGATTCCCCGCCTCTGATTCCCCGCCTCTGTTTCCCCATATCTAATTCCCCACCTCTGATGCCCCAACTCTGATTCCCCGCCTCTGATTCCCCAGCTCTGATTCCCCACCTCTGATTCCCCGCATCCGATTCCCCATGTCTGATTACCCGCCTCTGTTTCCCCGCCTCTGATTCCCCGCCTCTGTTTCCCCATATCTGATTCCCCGCCTCTGATTCCCCAGCTCTGATTCCCTGCCTCTGATTCCCCGCATTCTATTCCCTGCCTCTGATTCCCCGCCTCTGATTCCCCATCTCTGATTCACTGCCTCTGATTCCCCACCTCTGATTCCCCATCTCTGATTCCGCACATCCGATTCCCTGCCTCTGATTCCCCGACTCTGATTCCCCACCTCTGATTCCCCAGCTCTGATACCCCGCCTCTGATACCCCGCGTCTGATTCCCTGCCTGTGATTCCCCGCCTCTGATTCCCCATCTCTGATTCCCCACCTCTGATTCCCCGTGTCTAATTCCCTGCCTCTGATTCCCCGCATCTGATTCCCCGCCTCTGATTCCCTGCCACTGATTCCCCGCCCCTGATTCCCCACCTCTGATTCCCCATATCTTATTCCCCGCCTCTGTCTCCCCCCCTCTGATTCCCAGCCTCTGATTCCCCATATCTGATTCCACGCCTCTGATTCCCCATATCTGATTCCCCGCCTCTGATGCCCCAACTCTGATTCCCCGCCTCTGATTCCCCATCTCTGATTCCCCGCCTCTGATTCCCCGTGTCTGATTCCCTGCCTCTGATTCCCCGCCTCTGATTCCCCGCGTCTGATTCCCTGCCACTGATTCCCTGCCCCTGATTCCCCACCTCTGATTCCACATATCTGATTCCTCGCCTCTGTTTCCCCAACTCTGATTCCCCTCCTCTAATTCGCCAGCTATGATTCCCCGCCTCTGAATCCCTGCCACTGATTCCCTGCCCCTGATTCCCCACCTCTGAATCCCCACCTCTGATTCCCCATCTCTGATTCCGCACATCCGATTCCCTGCCTCTGATTCCCCGCCTCTGATTCCCCGCCTCTGATTCCCCGAGTCTGATTCGCCGCGTCTGATTCCCTGCCACTGATTCCCTGCCCCTGATTCCCCACCTCTGATTCCCCATATCTGATTCCCCGCCTCTGTTTCAACACCTCTGATTCCCCGCCTCTGTTTCCCCATATCTGATTCCCCGCCTCTGATTCCCCAACTCTGATTCCCCTCCTCTAATTCACCAGCTATGATTCCCCGCCTCTGATTCCCTGCATCTGATTCCCTGCCTCTGATTCCCAGCCTCTGATTCCCCTTCTCTGATTCACCACCTCTGAATCCCCACCTCTGATTCCCCATCTCTGATTCCGCACATCCGATTCCCTGCCTCTGATTCCCCGCCTCTGATTCCCCGCCTCTGATTCGCAACCTCTAATTCCCCACCTCTGATTCCCCATATCTGATTCCCCGCCTCTGTTTGCCTGCCTCTGATTCCCGGTCTCTGTTTCCCCATATCTGATTCCCCTCCTCTGATTCCCCAACTCTGATTCCCCGCCTCTGATTCCCCAGCTCTGATTCCCCACCTTTTATTCCCGGCCTCTGATTCCCTGCCACTGATTCCCCGCCCCTGATTCCCCACCTCTGATTCCCCATATCTGATTCCCCGCCTCTGTTTCCCCAGCTCTGATTCCCCACCTCTGATTCCCCAGCTCTGATTCCCTGCCACTGATTCCCCGCCCCTGATTCCCCACCTCTGATTCCCCATATCTGAATTCCCGCCTCTGTTTCCCCAGCTGTGATTCCCTGCCTCTGATTCCCTGCCCTGATTCCCCATCTCTGTTTCACCGCCTTTGATTCGCCACCTCTGATTCCCCATATCTGATTCCCCGCCTCTGTTTCCCCGCCTCTGATTCCCTGCCTCTGATTCCCAACCTCTGATTCCGCACCTCTGATTCCCCATATCTGATTCCCCGCCTCTATTACCCCATATCTGATTCCCCGCCTCTGATTCCCCAACTCTGATTCCCCGCCTCTGATTCCCCAGCTCTGATTCCCCGCCTCTGATTCCCGGCGTCTGATTCCCTGCCTCTGATTCCCCGCCTCTGATTCCCCATCTCTGATTCCCCGCCTCTGATTCCCCGTGTCTGATTCCCTGCCTCTGATTCCCCGCCTCTGATTCCCCGCCTCTGATTCCCTGCCACTGATTCCCTGCCCCTGATTCCCCACCTCTGATTCCCCATATCTGATTCCCCGCCTCTGTTTCCCCGCCTCTGATTCCCCGCCTCTGATTCCCCATATCTGATTCCCTGCCTCTGATTCCCCAACTCTGATTCCCCGCCTCTGATTCCCCAGCTCTGAATCCCCGCCTCTGATTCCCCGCGTCTGATTCCCTGCCTCTGATTCCCCGCCTTGATTCCCCATCTCTGATTCACAACCTCTGATTCCCCACCTCTGATTCCCCATATCTGATTCCCCGCCTCTGTTTCCCCGCCTCTGATTCCCCGCCTCTGATTCCCCATATCTGATTCCCCGGCTCTGATTGCCCACCTCTGATTCCCCGCCTCTGATTCGCCAGCTCTGATTCCCCGTCTCTTAATCCCCGCATCTGATTCCCTGCCTCTGATTCCCCGCCTCTGATTCCACATCTCTGATTCACCGCCTTTGATTCGCCACCTCTGATTCCCCATATCTGATTCCCCACCTCTGTTTCCCCGCCTCTGATTCCCCGCCTCTGATTCTCCATATCACATTCCCCGCCTCTGAATCCCCATCTCTGATTCCCGGACTCTGATGCCCCACCTCTGATTCCCGGCCTCTTATTCCAAGCATCTGATTCCCGGCCTCTGATTCCCGGCCTCTGATTCCCCGCTTCTGATTCTGATTCCCTGCCTCTGATTCCCCATCTCTGATTCCCCATATCTGATTCCCCGCCTCTGTTTCCCCGCCTCTGATTCCCCGCCTCTGTTTCCCCATATCTAATTCCCCACCTCTGATGCCCCAACTCTGATTCCCCGCCTCTGATTCCCCAGCTCTGATTCCCCGCCTCTGATTCCCCGCATCCGATTCCCCATGTCTGATTACCCGCCTCTGTTTCCCCGCCTCTGATTCCCCGCCTCTGTTTCCCCATATCTGATTCCCCGCCTCTGATTCCCCAGCTCTGATACCCTGCCTCTGATTCCCCGCGTTCTATTCCCTGCCTCTGATTCTCCGCCTGTGATTCCCCATCTCTGATTCACCACCTCTGATTCCCCACCTCTGATTCCCCATATCTAATTCCCCACCTCTGTTTGCCCGCCTCTGATTCCCCGCCTCTGTTTCCCCACCTCTGATTCCCCAGCTCTGATACCCCGCCTCTGATTCCCCGCGTCTGATTCCCTGCCTGTGATTCCCCGCCTCTGATTCCCCATCTCTGATTCCCCACCTCTGATTCCCCGTGTCTAATTCCCTGCCTCTGATTCCCCGCATCTGATTCCCCGCCTCTGATTCCCCGCCTCAGTTTCCCCATATCTAATTCCCCACCTCTGATGCCCCAACTCTGATTCCCCGCCTCTGATTCCCCAGCTCTGATTCCCCACCTCTGATTCCCCGCATCCGATTCCCCATGTCTGATTACCCGCCTCTGTTTCCCCGCCTCTGATTCCCCGCCTCTGTGTCCCCATATCTGATTCCCCGCCTCTGATTCCCCAGCTCTGATTCCCTGCCTCTGATTCCCCGCATTCTATTCCCTGCCTCTGATTCCCCGCCTCTGATTCCCCATCTCTGATTCACTGCCTCTGATTCCCCACCTCTGATTCCCCATCTCTGATTCCGCACATCCGATTCCCTGCCTCTGATTCCCCGACTCTGATTCCCCACTTCTGATTCCCCAGCTCTGATACCCCGCCTCTGATTCCCCGCGTCTGTTTCCCTGCCTGTGATTCCCCGCCTCTGATTCCCCATCTCTGATTCCCCACCTCTGATTCCCCGTGTCTAATTCCCTGCCTCTGATTCCCCGCATCTGATTCCCCGCCTCTGATTCCCTGCCACTGATTCCCCGCCCCTGACTCCCCACCTCTGATTCCCCATATCTTATTCCCCGCCTCTGTTTCCCCCCCTCTGATTCCCAGCATCTGATTCCCCATATCTGATTCCACGCCTCTGATTCCCCATATCTGATTCCCCGCCTCTATTTCCCCATATCTGCTTCGCCGCCTCTGATTCCCCAACTCTGATTCCCCGCCTCTGATTCCCCAGCTCTGATTTCCCGCCTCTGATTCCCGGCATCCGATTCCCTGCCTCTGATTCCCCGCCTCTGATTCCCCATCTCTGATTCCCAGCCTCTGATTCCCCGTGTCTGATTCCCTGCCTCTGATTCCCCGCCTCTGATTCCCCATCTGTGATTCACAACCTCTGATGCCCCACCTCTGATTCCCCATATCTGATTCCCCGCCTCTGTTTCCCCGCCTCTGATTCCCCGCCTCTGATTCCCCATATCTGATTCCCCGCCTCTGATTGCGCACCTCTGATTCACCGCCTCTGATTCCCCATCTCTGATTCACCACCTCTGATTTCCGGCCTCTGATTCCCCATCTCTGATTCCGCACATCCGATTCCCTGCCTATGATTCCCCACCTCTGATTCCCCGCCTCTGATTCCCCATATCGGATTCCCTGCCTCTGTTTCCCCGCCTCTGATTCCCCGCCTCTGTTTCCCCATCCCTGATTCACCGCCTTTGATTCGCACACCTCTGATTCCCCATATCTGATTCCCCATCTCTGTTTCCCCGCCTCTGATTCCCCGCCTCTGATTCTCCATATCTCATTCCACGCCTCTGAATCCCCATCTCTGATTCCCGGACTCTGATTCCCCACCTCTGATTCCCGGTCTCTTATTCCCAGCATCTGATTCCCGGCCTCTGATTTCCGGCCTCTAATTCCCCGCCTCTGTTTCCCCATATCTAATTCCCCACCTCTGATGCCCCAAATCTGATTCCCCGCCTCTGATTCCCCAGCTCTGATTCCCCACCTCTGATTCAACGCATCCGATTCCCCATGTCTGATTCCCCGCCTCTGATTCCCCGCGTCTGATTCCCTGCCTCTGATTCCCCATCTCTGATTCCCCACCTCTGATTCCCCGTGTCTGATTCCCTGCCTCTGAATCCCCGCCTCTGATTCCCCGCCTCTGATTCCCTGCCACTGATTACCCGCCCCTGATTCCCCACCTCTGATTCCCCATATCTTATTCCCCGCCTCTGTTTCCCCCCCTCTGATTCCCAGCCTCTGATTCCCCATATCTGATTCCCCGCCTCTGATTCCCCATATCTGATTCCCCGCCTCTATTTCCCCATATCTTATTCGCCGCCTCTGATTCCCAAACTCTGATTCCCCGCCTCTGATTCCCCAGCTCTGATTTCCCGCCTCTGATTTCCGGCATCCTATTCCCTGCCTCTGATTCCCCGCCTCTGATTCCCCATCTCTGATTCCCCGCCTCTGATTCCCCGTGTCTGATTACCTGCCTCTGATTCCCCGCCTCTGATTCCCCGCGTCTGATTCCCTGCCACTGATTCCCTGCCCCTGATTCCCCACCTCTGATTCCCCATATCTGATTCCCCGCCTCTGTTTCCCCGCCTCTGATTCCCCGCCTCTGTTTCCCCATATCTTATTCCCCGCCTCTGATTCCCCAACTCTGATTCCCCTCCTCTAATTCGCCAGCTATGATTCCCCGCCTCTGATTCCCTGCGTCTGATTCCCTGCCTCTGATTCCCAGCCTCTGATTCCCCTTCTCTGATTCACCACCTCTGAATCCCCACCTCTGATTACCCATCTCTTATTCCGCACATCCGATTCCCTGCCTCTGATTCCCCGCCTCTGATTCCCCGCCTCTGATTCGCAACCTCTAATTCCCCACCTCTGATTCCCCATATCTGATTCCCCGCCTCAGTTTCACTGCATCTGATTCCCGGCCTCTGTTTCCCCATATCTGATTCCCCTCCTCTGATTCCCCAACTCTGATTCCCCGCCTCTGATTCCCCAGCTCTGATTCCCCGCCTTTTATTCCCGGCCTCTGATTCCCTGCCACTGATTCCCCGCCCCTGATTCCCCACCTCTGATTCCCCATATCTGATTCCCCGCCTCTGTTTCCCCAGCTCTGATTCCCCACCTCTGATTCCCCAGCTCTGATTCCCTGCCACTGATTCCCCGCCCCTGATTCCCCACCTCTGATTCCCCATATCTGATTCCCCGCCTCTGTTTCCCTTAGCTCTGATTCCCTGCCTCTGATTCCCTGCCCTGATTCCCCACCTCTGTTTCACCGCCTTTGATTCGCCACCTCTGATTCCCCATATCTGATTCCCCGCCTCTGTTTCCCCGCCTCTGATTCCCTGCCTCTGATTCCCAACCTCTGATTCCACACCTCTGATTCCCCATATCTGATTCCCCGCCTCTATTTCCCCATATCTGATTCCCCGCCTCTGATTCCCCAACTCTGATTCCCCGCCTCTGATTCCCCAGCTCTGATACCCCGCCTCTGATTCCCGGCGTCCGATTCACTGCCTCTGATTCCCCGCCTCTGATTCCCCATCTCTGATTCCCCGCCTCTGATTCCCCGTGTCTGATTCCCTGCCTCTGATTCCCCGCCTGTGATTCCCCGCCTCTGATTCCCTGCCACTGATTCCCTGCCCCTGATTCCCCACCTCTGATTCCCCATATCTGATTCCCCGCCTCTGTTTCCCCGCCTCTGATTCCCCGCCTCTGATTCCCCATATCTGATTCCCTGCCTCTGATTCCCCAACTCTGATTCCCCGACTCTGATTCCCCAGCTCTGAATCCCCGCCTCTGATTCCCCGCGTCTGATTCCCTGCCTCTGATTCCCCATCTCTGATTCCCCGCCTGTGATTCCCCGTGTCTGATTTCCTGCCTCTGATTCCCCGCCTGTGATTCCCCGCCTCTGATTCCCTGCCACTGATTCCCTGCCCCTGATTCCCCACCTCTGATTCCCCATATCTGATTCCCCGCCTCTGTTTCCCCGCCTCTGATTCCCCGCCTCTGTTTCCCTTAGCTCTGATTCCCTGCCTCTGATTCCCTGCCCTGATTCCCCATCTCTGTTTCACCGCCTTTGATTCGCCACCTCTGATTCCCCATATCTGATTCCCCGCCTCTGTTTCCCCGCCTCTGATTCCCTGCCTCTGATTCCCAACCTCTGATTCCACACCTCTGATTCCCCATATCTGATTCCCCGCCTCTATTTCCCCATATCTGATTCCCCGCCTCTGATTCCCCAACTCTGATTCCCCGCCTCTGATTCCCCAGCTCTGATTCCCCGCGTCTGATTCCCGGCGTCCGATTCACTGCCTCTGATTCCCCGCCTCTGATTCCCCATCTCTGATTCCCCGCCTCTGATTCCCCGTGTCTGATTCCCTGCCTCTGATTCCCCGCCTGTGATTCCCCGCCTCTGATTCCCTGCCACTGATTCCCTGCCCCTGATTCCCCACCTCTGATTCCCCATATCTGATTCCCCGCCTCTGTTTCCCCGCCTCTGATTCCCCGCCACTGATTCCCCATATCTGATTCCCTGCCTCTGATTCCCCAACTCTGATTCCCCGACTCTGATTCCCCAGCTCTGAATCCCCGCCTCTGATTCCCCGCGTCTGATTCCCTGCCTCTGATTCCCCGCCTTGATTCCCCATCTCTGATTCACAACCTCTGATTCCCCACCTCTGATTCCCCATATCTGATTCAACGCCTCTGTTTCCCCGCCTCTGATTCCCCGCCTCTGATTCCCCATATCTGATTCCCCAGCTCTGATTGCCCACCTCTGATTCCCCGCCTCTGATTCGCCAGCTCTGATTCCCCGCCTCTGAATCCCCGCATCTGATTCCCTGCCTCTGATTCCCCGCCTCTGATTCCCCATCTCTGATTCACCGCCTTTGATTCGCCACCTCTGATTCCCTATATCTGATTCCCCACCTCTGTTTCCCCGCCTCTGATTCCCCGCCTCTGATTCTCCATATCTCATTCCCCGCCTCTGAATGCCCATCTCTGATTCCCGGACTCTGATTCCCCACCTCTGATTCCCGGCCTCTTATTCCCAGCATCTGATTCCCGGCCTCTGATTCCCGGCCTCTGATTCCCCGCTTCTGATTCTGATACCCTGCCTCTGATTCCCCATCTCTGATTCCGCACTTCTGATTCCCTGCCTCTGATTCCCCACCTCTGATTCCCCATATCTGATTCCCCGCCTCTGTTTCCCCACCTCTGATTCCCCGCCTCTGTTTCCCCATATCTAATTCCCCACCTCTGATGCCCCAACTCTGATTCCCCGCCTCTGATTCCCCAGCTCTGATTCCCCGCCTCTGATTCCCCGCATCCGATTCCCCATGTCTGATTCCCCGCCTCTGTTTCCCCGCCTCTGATTCCCGCCTCTGTTTCCCCATATCTGATTCCCCGCCTCTGATTCCCCAGCTCTGATTCCCTGCCTCTGATTCCCCACGTTCTATTCCCTGCCTCTGATTCCCCGCCTGTGATTCCCAATCTCTGATTCACCACCTCTGATTCCCCACCTCTGATTCCCCATATTTAATTCCCCGCCTCTGCTTGCCCGCCTCTGATTCCCCGCCTCTGTTTCCCCATATCTGATTCCCTGCCTCTGAATCCCCAACTCTGATTCCCTGCCTCTGATTCACCAGCTCTGATTCCCCGCCTTTGATTCCCCCCGTCTGATTCCCAGCCTCTGAATCCCCACCTCTGATTCCCCATTTCTGATTCCGCACATCCGATTCCCTGCCTCTGATTCCCCGACTCTGATTCCGCACCTCTGATTCCCCAGCTCTGATTCCCCGCCTCTGATTCCCCGCGTCTGATTCCCTGCCTCTGATTCCCCGCCTCTTATTCCCCATCTCTGATTCCCCACCTCTGATTCCCCGTGTCTGATTCCCTGCCTCTGATTCCCCGCCTCTGATTCCCCACCTCTGATTCCCTGCCACTGATTCCCCGCCCCTGATTCCCCACCTCTGATTCCCCATATCTTATTCCCCGCCTCTGTTTCCCCCCCTCTGATTCCCAGCCTCTGATTCCCCATATCTGATTCCCTGCCTCTGATTCCCCATATCTGATTCCCCGCCTCTATTACCCCATATCTGCTTCGCCGCCTCTGATTCCCCAAATCTGATTCCCCGCCTCTGATTCCCCAGCTCTGATTTCCCGCCTCTGATTCCCGGCATCCGATTCCCTGCCTCTGATTCCCCACCTCTGATTCCCCATCTCTGATTCCCCGCCTCTGATTCCCCGTGTCTGATTCCCTGCCTCTGATTCCCCGCCTCTGATTCCCCGCGTCTGATTCCCTGCCACTGATTCCCTGCCCCTGATTCCCCACCTCTGATTCCCCATATCTGATTCCCCGCCTCTGTTTTCCCGCCTCTGATTCCCTGCCTCTGATTCCCCGCCTGTGATTCCCAATCTCTGATTCACCACCTCTGATTCCCCACCTCTGATTCCCCATATTTAATTCCCCGCCTCTGCTTGCCCGCCTCTGATTCCCCGCCTCTGTTTCCCCATATCTGATTCCCTGCCTCTGAATCCCCAACTCTGATTCCCTGCCTCTGATTCACCAGCTCTGATTCCCCGCCTTTGATTCCCCCCGTCTGATTCCCAGCCTCTGAATCCCCACCTCTGATTCCCCATTTCTGATTCCGCACATCCGATTCCCTGCCTCTGATTCCCCGACTCTGATTCCGCACCTCTGATTCCCCAGCTCTGATTCCCCGCCTCTGATTCCCCGCGTCTGATTCCCTGCCTCTGATTCCCCGCCTCTTATTCCCCATCTCTGATTCCCCACCTCTGATTCCCCGTGTCTGATTCCCTGCCTCTGATTCCCCGCCTCTGATTCCCCACCTCTGATTCCCTGCCACTGATTCCCCGCCCCTGATTCCCCACCTCTGATTCCCCATATCTTATTCCCCGCCTCTGTTTCCCCCCCTCTGATTCCCAGCCTCTGATTCCCCATATCTGATTCCCTGCCTCTGATTCCCCATATCTGATTCCCCGCCTCTATTACCCCATATCTGCTTCGCCGCCTCTGATTCCCCAAATCTGATTCCCCGCCTCTGATTCCCCAGCTCTGATTTCCCGCCTCTGATTCCCGGCATCCGATTCCCTGCCTCTGATTCCCCACCTCTGATTCCCCATCTCTGATTCCCCGCCTCTGATTCCCCGTGTCTGATTCCCTGCCTCTGATTCCCCGCCTCTGATTCCCCGCGTCTGATTCCCTGCCACTGATTCCCTGCCCCTGATTCCCCACCTCTGATTCCCCATATCTGATTCCCCGCCTCTGTTTTCCCGCCTCTGATTCCCTGCCTCTGATTCCCCGCCTGTGATTCCCAATCTCTGATTCACCACCTCTGATTCCCCACCTCTGATTCCCCATATTTAATTCCCCGCCTCTGCTTGCCCGCCTCTGATTCCCCGCCTCTGTTTCCCCATATCTGATTCCCTGCCTCTGAATCCCCAACTCTGATTCCCTGCCTCTGATTCACCAGCTCTGATTCCCCGCCTTTGATTCCCCCCGTCTGATTCCCAGCCTCTGAATCCCCACCTCTGATTCCCCATTTCTGATTCCGCACATCCGATTCCCTGCCTCTGATTCCCCGACTCTGATTCCGCACCTCTGATTCCCCAGCTCTGATTCCCCGCCTCTGATTCCCCGCGTCTGATTCCCTGCCTCTGATTCCCCGCCTCTTATTCCCCATCTCTGATTCCCCACCTCTGATTCCCCGTGTCTGATTCCCTGCCTCTGATTCCCCGCCTCTGATTCCCCACCTCTGATTCCCTGCCACTGATTCCCCGCCCCTGATTCCCCACCTCTGATTCCCCATATCTTATTCCCCGCCTCTGTTTCCCCCCCTCTGATTCCCAGCCTCTGATTCCCCATATCTGATTCCCTGCCTCTGATTCCCCATATCTGATTCCCCGCCTCTATTACCCCATATCTGCTTCGCCGCCTCTGATTCCCCAAATCTGATTCCCCGCCTCTGATTCCCCAGCTCTGATTTCCCGCCTCTGATTCCCGGCATCCGATTCCCTGCCTCTGATTCCCCACCTCTGATTCCCCATCTCTGATTCCCCGCCTCTGATTCCCCGTGTCTGATTCCCTGCCTCTGATTCCCCGCCTCTGATTCCCCGCGTCTGATTCCCTGCCACTGATTCCCTGCCCCTGATTCCCCACCTCTGATTCCCCATATCTGATTCCCCGCCTCTGTTTTCCCGCCTCTGATTCCCTGCCTCTGATTCCCCGCCTGTGATTCCCAATCTCTGATTCACCACCTCTGATTCCCCACCTCTGATTCCCCATATTTAATTCCCCGCCTCTGCTTGCCCGCCTCTGATTCCCCGCCTCTGTTTCCCCATATCTGATTCCCTGCCTCTGAATCCCCAACTCTGATTCCCTGCCTCTGATTCACCAGCTCTGATTCCCCGCCTTTGATTCCCCCCGTCTGATTCCCAGCCTCTGAATCCCCACCTCTGATTCCCCATTTCTGATTCCGCACATCCGATTCCCTGCCTCTGATTCCTCGCATCTGATTCCCTGCCTCTGATTCACCGCCTCTGATTCCCCATCTCTGATTCACCACCTCTGATTCCCGGCCTCTGATTCCCCATCTCTGATTCCGCACATCCGATTCCCTGCCTATGATTCCCCACCTCTGATTCCCCGCCTCTGATTCCCCATATCTGATTCCCTGCCTCTGTTTCCCCGCCTCTGATTCCCCATATGTGATTCCCCACCTCTGTTTCCACGCCTCTGATTCCCCGCCTCTGTTTCTCCATCTCTGATTCACCGCCTTTGATTCACCACCTCTGACTCCCCATATCTGATTCCCCATATCTGATTCCCCACCTCTGTTTCCCCGCCTCTGATTCCCCGCCTCTGATTCTCCATATCTGATTCCCCACCTCTGATTCCCGGCCTCTTATTCCCAGCATCTGATTCCCGGCCTCTGATTCCCGGCCTCTAATTCCCCGCTTCTGATTCTGATTCCCTGCCTCTGATTCCCCATCTCTGATTCCGCACATCTGATTCCCTGCCTCTGATTCCCCACCTATGATTCCCCATATCTGATTCCCCGCCTCTGTTTCCCCGCCTCTGATTCCCCGCCTCTGTTTCCCCATATCTAATTCCCCACCTCTGATGCCCCAACTCTGATTCCCCGCCTCTGATTCCCCAGCTCTGATTCCCCACCTCTGATTCCCCGCATCCGATTCCCCATTTCTGATTCCCCGCCTCTGTTTCCCCGCCTCTGATTCCCCGCCTCTGTTTCCCCATATCTGATTCCCCGCCTCTGATTCCCCAGCTCTGATTCACTGCCTCTGATTCCCCGCGTTCTATTCCCTGCCTCTGATTCCCCGCCTGTGATTCCCCATCTCTGATTCACCACCTCTGATTCCCCACCTCTGATTCCCCATATCTAATTCCCCGCCTCTGTTTGCCCGCCTCTGATTCCCCGCCTCTGTTTCCCCATATCTGATTCCCCGCCTCTGAATCCCCAACTCTGATTCCCTGCCTCTGATTCACCAGCTCTGATTCCCCGCCTTTGACTCCCCCCGTCTGATTCCCAGCCTCTGAATCCCAGTGTCTGATTTCCTGCCTCTGATTCCCCGCCTCTGATTCCCCATCTCTGATTCACCGCCTCTGTTTCCCCACCTCTGATTCCCCATCTCTGATTCCGCACATCCGATTCCCTGCCTCTGATTCCCCGACTCTGATTCCCCACCTCTGATTCCCCAGCTCTGATTCCCCCCCTCTGATTCCCCGCGTCTGATTCCCTGCCTCTGATTCCCCGCGTCTGATTCCCCATCTATGATTCCCCACCTCTGATTCCCCGTGTCTGATTCCCTGCCTCTGAATCCCCGCCTCTGATTCCCCGCCTCTGATTCCCTGCCACTGATTACCCGCCACTGATTCCCCACCTCTGATACCCCATATCTGATTCCCTGCCTCTGTTTCAACACCTCTGATTCCGCACCTCTGATTACCCATATCTGATTCCCCGCCTCTGATTCCCCAGCTCTGATTCCCCGCCTCTGATTCCCGGCGTCTGATTCCCCGCCTCTGATTCCCCATCTCTGATTCCCCGCCTCTGATTCCCCGTGTCTGATTCCCTGCCTCTGATTCCCCGCCTCTGATTCCCCGCCTCTGATTCCCTGCCACTGATTCCCTGCCCCTGATTCCCCACCTCTGATTCCCCATATCTGATTCCCCGCCTCTGTTTCCCCGCCTCTGATTCCCCGCCTCTGATTCCCCATATCTGATTCCCTGCCTCTGATTCCCCAACTCTGATTCCCCGCCTCTGATTCCCCAGCTCTGAATCCCCGCCTCTGATTCCCCGCGTCTGATTCCCTGCCTCTGATTCCCCGCCTTGATTCCCCATCTCTGATTCACAACCTCTGATTCCCCACCTCTGATACCCCATATCTGATTCCCCGCCTCTGTTTCCCCGCCTCTGATTCCCCGCCTCTGATTCCCCATATCTTATTCCCCGGCTCTGATTGCCCACCTCTGATTCCCCGCCTCTGATTCGCCAGCTCTGATTCCCCGTCTCTGAATCCCCGCATCTGATTCCCTGCCTCTGATTCCCCGCCTCTGATTCCACATCTCTGATTCACCGTCTTTGATTCGCCATCTCTGATACCCCATATCTGATTCCCCACCTCTGTTTCCCCGCCTCTGATTCCCCGCCTCTGATTCTCCATATCACATTCCCCGCCTCTGAATCCCCATCTCTGATTCCCGGACTCTGATGCCCCACCTCTGATTCCCGGCCTCTTATTCCAAGCATCTGATTCCCGGCCTCTGATTCCCGGCCTCTGATTCCCCGCTTCTGATTCTGATTCCCTGCCTCTGATTCCCCATCTCTGATTCCCCATATCTGATTCCCCGCCTCTGTTTCCCCGCCTCTGATTCCCCGCCTCTGTTTCCCCATATCTAATTCCCCACCTCTGATGCCCCAACTCTGATTCCCCGCCTCTGATTCCCCAGCTCTGATTCCCCGCCTCTGATTCCCCGCATCCGATTCCCCATGTCTGATTACCCGCCTCTGTTTCCCCGCCTCTGATTCCCCGCCTCTGTTTCCCCATATCTGATTCCCCGCCTCTGATTCCCCAGCTCTGATACCCTGCCTCTGATTCCCCGCGTTCTATTCCCTGCCTCTGATTCCCCGCCTGTGATTCCCCATCTCTGATTCACCACCTCTGATTCCCCACCTCTGATTCCCCATATCTAATTCCCCGCCTCTGTTTGCCCACGCCTGATTCCCCGCCTCTGTTTCCCCACCTCTGATTCCCCAGCTCTAATACCCCGCCTCTGATTCCCCGCATCTGATTCCCTGCCTGTGATTCCCCGCCTCTGATTCCCCATCTCTGATTCCCCACCTCTGATTCCCCGTGTCTAATTCCCTGCCTCTGATTCCCCGCATCTGATTCCCCGCCTCTGATTCCCCGCCTCTGTTTCCCCATATCTAATTCCCCACCTCTGATGCCCCAACTCTGATTCCCCGCCTCTGATTCCCCAGCTCTGATTCCCCACCTCTGATTCCCCGCATCCGATTCCCCATGTCTGATTACCCGCCTCTGTTTCCCCGCCTCTGATTCCCCGCCTCTGTTTCCCCATATCTGATTCCCCGCCTCTGATTCCCCAGCTCTGATTCCCTGCCTCTGATTCCCCGCATTCTATTCCCTGCCTCTGATTCCCCGCCTCTGATTCCCCATCTCTGATTCACTGCCTCTGATTCCCCACCTCTGATTCCCCATCTCTGATTCCGCACATCCGATTCCCTGCCTCTGATTCCCCGACTCTGATTCCCCACCTCTGATTCCCCAGCTCTGATACCCCGCCTCTGATACCCCGCGTCTGATTCCCTGCCTGTGATTCCCCGCCTCTGATTCCCCATCTCTGATTCCCCACCTCTGATTCCCCGTGTCTAATTCCCTGCCTCTGATTCCCCGCATCTGATTCCCCGCCTCTGATTCCCTGCCACTGATTCCCCGCCCCTGATTCCCCACCTCTGATTCCCCATATCTTATTCCCCGCCTCTGTCTCCCCCCCTCTGATTCCCAGCCTCTGATTCCCCATATCTGATTCCACGCCTCTGATTCCCCATATCTGATTCCCCGCCTCTGATGCCCCAACTCTGATTCCCCGCCTCTGATTCCCCATCTCTGATTCCCCGCCTCTGATTCCCCGTGTCTGATTCCCTGCCTCTGATTCCCCGCCTCTGATTCCCCGCGTCTGATTCCCTGCCACTGATTCCCTGCCCCTGATTCCCCACCTCTGATTCCACATATCTGATTCCTCGCCTCTGTTTCCCCAACTCTGATTCCCCTCCTCTAATTCGCCAGCTATGATTCCCCGCCTCTGAATCCCTGCCACTGATTCCCTGCCCCTGATTCCCCACCTCTGAATCCCCACCTCTGATTCCCCATCTCTGATTCCGCACATCCGATTCCCTGCCTCTGATTCCCCGCCTCTGATTCCCCGCCTCTGATTCCCCGAGTCTGATTCGCCGCGTCTGATTCCCTGCCACTGATTCCCTGCCCCTGATTCCCCACCTCTGATTCCCCATATCTGATTCCCCGCCTCTGTTTCAACACCTCTGATTCCCCGCCTCTGTTTCCCCATATCTGATTCCCCGCCTCTGATTCCCCAACTCTGATTCCCCTCCTCTAATTCACCAGCTATGATTCCCCGCCTCTGATTCCCTGCATCTGATTCCCTGCCTCTGATTCCCAGCCTCTGATTCCCCTTCTCTGATTCACCACCTCTGAATCCCCACCTCTGATTCCCCATCTCTGATTCCGCACATCCGATTCCCTGCCTCTGATTCCCCGCCTCTGATTCCCCGCCTCTGATTCGCAACCTCTAATTCCCCACCTCTGATTCCCCATATCTGATTCCCCGCCTCTGTTTGCCTGCCTCTGATTCCCGGTCTCTGTTTCCCCATATCTGATTCCCCTCCTCTGATTCCCCAACTCTGATTCCCCGCCTCTGATTCCCCAGCTCTGATTCCCCACCTTTTATTCCCGGCCTCTGATTCCCTGCCACTGATTCCCCGCCCCTGATTCCCCACCTCTGATTCCCCATATCTGATTCCCCGCCTCTGTTTCCCCAGCTCTGATTCCCCACCTCTGATTCCCCAGCTCTGATTCCCTGCCACTGATTCCCCGCCCCTGATTCCCCACCTCTGATTCCCCATATCTGAATTCCCGCCTCTGTTTCCCCAGCTGTGATTCCCTGCCTCTGATTCCCTGCCCTGATTCCCCATCTCTGTTTCACCGCCTTTGATTCGCCACCTCTGATTCCCCATATCTGATTCCCCGCCTCTGTTTCCCCGCCTCTGATTCCCTGCCTCTGATTCCCAACCTCTGATTCCGCACCTCTGATTCCCCATATCTGATTCCCCGCCTCTATTACCCCATATCTGATTCCCCGCCTCTGATTCCCCAACTCTGATTCCCCGCCTCTGATTCCCCAGCTCTGATTCCCCGCCTCTGATTCCCGGCGTCTGATTCCCTGCCTCTGATTCCCCGCCTCTGATTCCCCATCTCTGATTCCCCGCCTCTGATTCCCCGTGTCTGATTCCCTGCCTCTGATTCCCCGCCTCTGATTCCCCGCCTCTGATTCCCTGCCACTGATTCCCTGCCCCTGATTCCCCACCTCTGATTCCCCATATCTGATTCCCCGCCTCTGTTTCCCCGCCTCTGATTCCCCGCCTCTGATTCCCCATATCTGATTCCCTGCCTCTGATTCCCCAACTCTGATTCCCCGCCTCTGATTCCCCAGCTCTGAATCCCCGCCTCTGATTCCCCGCGTCTGATTCCCTGCCTCTGATTCCCCGCCTTGATTCCCCATCTCTGATTCACAACCTCTGATTCCCCACCTCTGATTCCCCATATCTGATTCCCCGCCTCTGTTTCCCCGCCTCTGATTCCCCGCCTCTGATTCCCCATATCTGATTCCCCGGCTCTGATTGCCCACCTCTGATTCCCCGCCTCTGATTCGCCAGCTCTGATTCCCCGTCTCTTAATCCCCGCATCTGATTCCCTGCCTCTGATTCCCCGCCTCTGATTCCACATCTCTGATTCACCGCCTTTGATTCGCCACCTCTGATTCCCCATATCTGATTCCCCACCTCTGTTTCCCCGCCTCTGATTCCCCGCCTCTGATTCTCCATATCACATTCCCCGCCTCTGAATCCCCATCTCTGATTCCCGGACTCTGATGCCCCACCTCTGATTCCCGGCCTCTTATTCCAAGCATCTGATTCCCGGCCTCTGATTCCCGGCCTCTGATTCCCCGCTTCTGATTCTGATTCCCTGCCTCTGATTCCCCATCTCTGATTCCCCATATCTGATTCCCCGCCTCTGTTTCCCCGCCTCTGATTCCCCGCCTCTGTTTCCCCATATCTAATTCCCCACCTCTGATGCCCCAACTCTGATTCCCCGCCTCTGATTCCCCAGCTCTGATTCCCCGCCTCTGATTCCCCGCATCCGATTCCCCATGTCTGATTACCCGCCTCTGTTTCCCCGCCTCTGATTCCCCGCCTCTGTTTCCCCATATCTGATTCCCCGCCTCTGATTCCCCAGCTCTGATACCCTGCCTCTGATTCCCCGCGTTCTATTCCCTGCCTCTGATTCTCCGCCTGTGATTCCCCATCTCTGATTCACCACCTCTGATTCCCCACCTCTGATTCCCCATATCTAATTCCCCACCTCTGTTTGCCCGCCTCTGATTCCCCGCCTCTGTTTCCCCACCTCTGATTCCCCAGCTCTGATACCCCGCCTCTGATTCCCCGCGTCTGATTCCCTGCCTGTGATTCCCCGCCTCTGATTCCCCATCTCTGATTCCCCACCTCTGATTCCCCGTGTCTAATTCCCTGCCTCTGATTCCCCGCATCTGATTCCCCGCCTCTGATTCCCCGCCTCAGTTTCCCCATATCTAATTCCCCACCTCTGATGCCCCAACTCTGATTCCCCGCCTCTGATTCCCCAGCTCTGATTCCCCACCTCTGATTCCCCGCATCCGATTCCCCATGTCTGATTACCCGCCTCTGTTTCCCCGCCTCTGATTCCCCGCCTCTGTGTCCCCATATCTGATTCCCCGCCTCTGATTCCCCAGCTCTGATTCCCTGCCTCTGATTCCCCGCATTCTATTCCCTGCCTCTGATTCCCCGCCTCTGATTCCCCATCTCTGATTCACTGCCTCTGATTCCCCACCTCTGATTCCCCATCTCTGATTCCGCACATCCGATTCCCTGCCTCTGATTCCCCGACTCTGATTCCCCACTTCTGATTCCCCAGCTCTGATACCCCGCCTCTGATTCCCCGCGTCTGTTTCCCTGCCTGTGATTCCCCGCCTCTGATTCCCCATCTCTGATTCCCCACCTCTGATTCCCCGTGTCTAATTCCCTGCCTCTGATTCCCCGCATCTGATTCCCCGCCTCTGATTCCCTGCCACTGATTCCCCGCCCCTGACTCCCCACCTCTGATTCCCCATATCTTATTCCCCGCCTCTGTTTCCCCCCCTCTGATTCCCAGCCTCTGATTCCCCATATCTGATTCCACGCCTCTGATTCCCCATATCTGATTCCCCGCCTCTATTTCCCCATATCTGCTTCGCCGCCTCTGATTCCCCAACTCTGATTCCCCGCCTCTGATTCCCCAGCTCTGATTTCCCGCCTCTGATTCCCGGCATCCGATTCCCTGCCTCTGATTCCCCGCCTCTGATTCCCCATCTCTGATTCCCAGCCTCTGATTCCCCGTGTCTGATTCCCTGCCTCTGATTCCCCGCCTCTGATTCCCCATCTGTGATTCACAACCTCTGATGCCCCACCTCTGATTCCCCATATCTGATTCCCCGCCTCTGTTTCCCCGCCTCTGATTCCCCGCCTCTGATTCCCCATATCTGATTCCCCGCCTCTGATTGCGCACCTCTGATTCACCGCCTCTGATTCCCCATCTCTGATTCACCACCTCTGATTTCCGGCCTCTGATTCCCCATCTCTGATTCCGCACATCCGATTCCCTGCCTATGATTCCCCACCTCTGATTCCCCGCCTCTGATTCCCCATATCGGATTCCCTGCCTCTGTTTCCCCGCCTCTGATTCCCCGCCTCTGTTTCCCCATCCCTGATTCACCGCCTTTGATTCGCACACCTCTGATTCCCCATATCTGATTCCCCATCTCTGTTTCCCCGCCTCTGATTCCCCGCCTCTGATTCTCCATATCTCATTCCACGCCTCTGAATCCCCATCTCTGATTCCCGGACTCTGATTCCCCACCTCTGATTCCCGGTCTCTTATTCCCAGCATCTGATTCCCGGCCTCTGATTTCCGGCCTCTAATTCCCCGCCTCTGTTTCCCCATATCTAATTCCCCACCTCTGATGCCCCAAATCTGATTCCCCGCCTCTGATTCCCCAGCTCTGATTCCCCACCTCTGATTCAACGCATCCGATTCCCCATGTCTGATTCCCCGCCTCTGATTCCCCGCGTCTGATTCCCTGCCTCTGATTCCCCATCTCTGATTCCCCACCTCTGATTCCCCGTGTCTGATTCCCTGCCTCTGAATCCCCGCCTCTGATTCCCCGCCTCTGATTCCCTGCCACTGATTACCCGCCCCTGATTCCCCACCTCTGATTCCCCATATCTTATTCCCCGCCTCTGTTTCCCCCCCTCTGATTCCCAGCCTCTGATTCCCCATATCTGATTCCCCGCCTCTGATTCCCCATATCTGATTCCCCGCCTCTATTTCCCCATATCTTATTCGCCGCCTCTGATTCCCAAACTCTGATTCCCCGCCTCTGATTCCCCAGCTCTGATTTCCCGCCTCTGATTTCCGGCATCCTATTCCCTGCCTCTGATTCCCCGCCTCTGATTCCCCATCTCTGATTCCCCGCCTCTGATTCCCCGTGTCTGATTACCTGCCTCTGATTCCCCGCCTCTGATTCCCCGCGTCTGATTCCCTGCCACTGATTCCCTGCCCCTGATTCCCCACCTCTGATTCCCCATATCTGATTCCCCGCCTCTGTTTCCCCGCCTCTGATTCCCCGCCTCTGTTTCCCCATATCTTATTCCCCGCCTCTGATTCCCCAACTCTGATTCCCCTCCTCTAATTCGCCAGCTATGATTCCCCGCCTCTGATTCCCTGCGTCTGATTCCCTGCCTCTGATTCCCAGCCTCTGATTCCCCTTCTCTGATTCACCACCTCTGAATCCCCACCTCTGATTACCCATCTCTTATTCCGCACATCCGATTCCCTGCCTCTGATTCCCCGCCTCTGATTCCCCGCCTCTGATTCGCAACCTCTAATTCCCCACCTCTGATTCCCCATATCTGATTCCCCGCCTCAGTTTCCCTGCATCTGATTCCCGGCCTCTGTTTCCCCATATCTGATTCCCCTCCTCTGATTCCCCAACTCTGATTCCCCGCCTCTGATTCCCCAGCTCTGATTCCCCGCCTTTTATTCCCGGCCTCTGATTCCCTGCCACTGATTCCCCGCCCCTGATTCCCCACCTCTGATTCCCCATATCTGATTCCCCGCCTCTGTTTCCCCAGCTCTGATTCCCCACCTCTGATTCCCCAGCTCTGATTCCCTGCCACTGATTCCCCGCCCCTGATTCCCCACCTCTGATTCCCCATATCTGATTCCCCGCCTCTGTTTCCCTTAGCTCTGATTCCCTGCCTCTGATTCCCTGCCCTGATTCCCCACCTCTGTTTCACCGCCTTTGATTCGCCACCTCTGATTCCCCATATCTGATTCCCCGCCTCTGTTTCCCCGCCTCTGATTCCCTGCCTCTGATTCCCAACCTCTGATTCCACACCTCTGATTCCCCATATCTGATTCCCCGCCTCTATTTCCCCATATCTGATTCCCCGCCTCTGATTCCCCAACTCTGATTCCCCGCCTCTGATTCCCCAGCTCTGATACCCCGCCTCTGATTCCCGGCGTCCGATTCACTGCCTCTGATTCCCCGCCTCTGATTCCCCATCTCTGATTCCCCGCCTCTGATTCCCCGTGTCTGATTCCCTGCCTCTGATTCCCCGCCTGTGATTCCCCGCCTCTGATTCCCTGCCACTGATTCCCTGCCCCTGATTCCCCACCTCTGATTCCCCATATCTGATTCCCCGCCTCTGTTTCCCCGCCTCTGATTCCCCGCCTCTGATTCCCCATATCTGATTCCCTGCCTCTGATTCCCCAACTCTGATTCCCCGACTCTGATTCCCCAGCTCTGAATCCCCGCCTCTGATTCCCCGCGTCTGATTCCCTGCCTCTGATTCCCCATCTCTGATTCCCCGCCTGTGATTCCCCGTGTCTGATTTCCTGCCTCTGATTCCCCGCCTGTGATTCCCCGCCTCTGATTCCCTGCCACTGATTCCCTGCCCCTGATTCCCCACCTCTGATTCCCCATATCTGATTCCCCGCCTCTGTTTCCCCGCCTCTGATTCCCCGCCTCTGTTTCCCTTAGCTCTGATTCCCTGCCTCTGATTCCCTGCCCTGATTCCCCATCTCTGTTTCACCGCCTTTGATTCGCCACCTCTGATTCCCCATATCTGATTCCCCGCCTCTGTTTCCCCGCCTCTGATTCCCTGCCTCTGATTCCCAACCTCTGATTCCACACCTCTGATTCCCCATATCTGATTCCCCGCCTCTATTTCCCCATATCTGATTCCCCGCCTCTGATTCCCCAACTCTGATTCCCCGCCTCTGATTCCCCAGCTCTGATTCCCCGCGTCTGATTCCCGGCGTCCGATTCACTGCCTCTGATTCCCCGCCTCTGATTCCCCATCTCTGATTCCCCGCCTCTGATTCCCCGTGTCTGATTCCCTGCCTCTGATTCCCCGCCTGTGATTCCCCGCCTCTGATTCCCTGCCACTGATTCCCTGCCCCTGATTCCCCACCTCTGATTCCCCATATCTGATTCCCCGCCTCTGTTTCCCCGCCTCTGATTCCCCGCCACTGATTCCCCATATCTGATTCCCTGCCTCTGATTCCCCAACTCTGATTCCCCGACTCTGATTCCCCAGCTCTGAATCCCCGCCTCTGATTCCCCGCGTCTGATTCCCTGCCTCTGATTCCCCGCCTTGATTCCCCATCTCTGATTCACAACCTCTGATTCCCCACCTCTGATTCCCCATATCTGATTCAACGCCTCTGTTTCCCCGCCTCTGATTCCCCGCCTCTGATTCCCCATATCTGATTCCCCAGCTCTGATTGCCCACCTCTGATTCCCCGCCTCTGATTCGCCAGCTCTGATTCCCCGCCTCTGAATCCCCGCATCTGATTCCCTGCCTCTGATTCCCCGCCTCTGATTCCCCATCTCTGATTCACCGCCTTTGATTCGCCACCTCTGATTCCCTATATCTGATTCCCCACCTCTGTTTCCCCGCCTCTGATTCCCCGCCTCTGATTCTCCATATCTCATTCCCCGCCTCTGAATGCCCATCTCTGATTCCCGGACTCTGATTCCCCACCTCTGATTCCCGGCCTCTTATTCCCAGCATCTGATTCCCGGCCTCTGATTCCCGGCCTCTGATTCCCCGCTTCTGATTCTGATACCCTGCCTCTGATTCCCCATCTCTGATTCCGCACTTCTGATTCCCTGCCTCTGATTCCCCACCTCTGATTCCCCATATCTGATTCCCCGCCTCTGTTTCCCCACCTCTGATTCCCCGCCTCTGTTTCCCCATATCTAATTCCCCACCTCTGATGCCCCAACTCTGATTCCCCGCCTCTGATTCCCCAGCTCTGATTCCCCGCCTCTGATTCCCCGCATCCGATTCCCCATGTCTGATTCCCCGCCTCTGTTTCCCCGCCTCTGATTCCCGCCTCTGTTTCCCCATATCTGATTCCCCGCCTCTGATTCCCCAGCTCTGATTCCCTGCCTCTGATTCCCCACGTTCTATTCCCTGCCTCTGATTCCCCGCCTGTGATTCCCAATCTCTGATTCACCACCTCTGATTCCCCACCTCTGATTCCCTAATATTTAATTCCCCGCCTCTGCTTGCCCGCCTCTGATTCCCCGCCTCTGTTTCCCCATATCTGATTCCCTGCCTCTGAATCCCCAACTCTGATTCCCTGCCTCTGATTCACCAGCTCTGATTCCCCGCCTTTGATTCCCCCCGTCTGATTCCCAGCCTCTGAATCCCCACCTCTGATTCCCCATTTCTGATTCCGCACATCCGATTCCCTGCCTCTGATTCCCCGACTCTGATTCCGCACCTCTGATTCCCCAGCTCTGATTCCCCGCCTCTGATTCCCCGCGTCTGATTCCCTGCCTCTGATTCCCCGCCTCTTATTCCCCATCTCTGATTCCCCACCTCTGATTCCCCGTGTCTGATTCCCTGCCTCTGATTCCCCGCCTCTGATTCCCCACCTCTGATTCCCTGCCACTGATTCCCCGCCCCTGATTCCCCACCTCTGATTCCCCATATCTTATTCCCCGCCTCTGTTTCCCCCCCTCTGATTCCCAGCCTCTGATTCCCCATATCTGATTCCCTGCCTCTGATTCCCCATATCTGATTCCCCGCCTCTATTACCCCATATCTGCTTCGCCGCCTCTGATTCCCCAAATCTGATTCCCCGCCTCTGATTCCCCAGCTCTGATTTCCCGCCTCTGATTCCCGGCATCCGATTCCCTGCCTCTGATTCCCCACCTCTGATTCCCCATCTCTGATTCCCCGCCTCTGATTCCCCGTGTCTGATTCCCTGCCTCTGATTCCCCGCCTCTGATTCCCCGCGTCTGATTCCCTGCCACTGATTCCCTGCCCCTGATTCCCCACCTCTGATTCCCCATATCTGATTCCCCGCCTCTGTTTTCCCGCCTCTGATTCCCTGCCTCTGATTCCCCATATCTGATTCCCCGCCTCTGATTCCCCAACTCTGATTCCCCGCCTCTGATTCCCCAGCTCTGAATCCCCGCCTCTGATTCCCCACGTCTGATTCCCTGCCTCTGATTCCCCGCCTCTCATTCCCCATCTGTGATTCACAACCTCTGATGCCCCACCTCTGATTCCCCATATCTGATTCCCCGCCTCTGTTTCCCCGCCTCTGATTCCCCGCCTCTGATTCCCCATATCTGATTCCCCGCCTCTGATTGCCCACCTCTGATTCCTCGCATCTGATTCCCTGCCTCTGATTCACCGCCTCTGATTCCCCATCTCTGATTCACCACCTCTGATTCCCGGCCTCTGATTCCCCATCTCTGATTCCGCACATCCGATTCCCGGCCTATGATTCCCCACCTCTGATTCCCCGCCTCTGATTCCCCATATCTGATTCCCAGCCTCTGTTTCCCCGCCTCTGATTCCCCATATGTGATCCCCACCTCTGTTTCCACGCCTCTGATTCCCCGCCTCTGTTTCTCCATCTCTGATTCACCGCCTTTGATTCACCACCTCTGATTCCCCATATCTGATTCCCCATATCTGATTCCCCACCTCTGTTTCCCCGCCTCTGATTCCCCGCCTCTGATTCTCCATATCTCATTCCCCGCCTCTGAATCCCCATCTCTGATTCCCGGACTCTGATTCCCCACCTCTGATTCCCGGCCTCTTATTCCCAGCATCTGATTCCCGGCCTCTGATTCCCGGCCTCTAATTCCCCGCTTCTGATTCTGATTCCCTGCCTCTGATTCCCAATCTCTGATTCCGCACATCTGATTCCCTGCCTCTGATTCCCCACCTATGATTCCCCATATCTGATTCCCCGCCTCTGTTTCCCCGCCTCTGATTCCCCGCCTCTGTTTCCCCATATCTAATTCCCCACCTCTGATGCCCCAACTCTGATTCCCCGCCTCTGATTCCCCAGCTCTGATTCCCCACCTCTGATTCCCCGCATCCGATTCCCCATTTCTGATTCCCCGCCTCTGTTTCCCCGCCTCTGATTCCCCGCCTCTGTTTCCCCATATCTGATTCCCAGCCTCTGATTCCCCGTGTCTGATTCCCTGCCTCTGATTCCCCGCCTCTGATTCCCCATCTGTGATTCACAACCTCTGATGCCCCACCTCTGTTTCCCCATATCTGATTCCCCGCCTCTGTTTCCCCGCCTCTGATTCCCCGCCTCTGATTCCCCATATCTGATTCCCCGCCTCTGATTGCGCACCTCTGATTCACCGCCTCTGATTCCCCATCTCTGATTCACCACCTCTGATTTCCGGCCTCTGATTCCCCATCTCTGATTCCGCACATCCGATTCCCTGCCTATGATTCCCCACCTCTGATTCCCCGCCTCTGATTCCCCATATCGGATTCCCTGCCTCTGTTTCCCCGCCTCTGATTCCCCGCCTCTGTTTCCCCATCCCTGATTCACCGCCTTTGATTCGCCACCTCTGATTCCCCATATCTGATTCCCCATCTCTGTTTCCCCGCCTCTGATTCCCCGCCTCTGATTCTCCATATCTCATTCCACGCCTCTGAATCCCCATCTCTGATTCCCGGACTCTGATTCCCCACCTCTGATTCCCGGCCTCTTATTCCCAGCATCTGATTCCCGGCCTCTGATTTCCGTCCTCTAATTCCCCGCCTCTGTTTCCCCATATCTAATTCCCCACCTCTGATGCCCCAAATCTGATTCCCCGCCTCTGATTCCCCAGCTCTGATTCCCCACCTCTGATTCAACGCATCCGATTCCCCATGTCTGATTCCCCGCCTCTGATTCCCCGCGTCTGATTCCCTGCCTCTGATTTCCCATCTCTGATTCCCCACCTCTGTTTCCCCGTGTCTGATTCCCTGCCTCTGAATCCCCGCCTCTGATTCCCCGCCTCTGATTCCCTGCCACTGATTACCCGCCCCTGATTCCCCACCTCTGATTCCCCATATCTTATTCCCCGCCTCTGTTTCCCCCCCTCTGATTCCCAACCTCTGATTCCCCATATCTGATTCCCCGCCTCTGATTCCCCATATCTGATTCCCCGCCTCTATTTCCCCATATCTTATTCGCCGCCTCTGATTCCCAAACTCTGATTCCCCGCCTCTGATTCCCCAGCTCTGATTTCCCGCCTCTGATTTCCGGCATCCTATTCCCTGCCTCTGATTCCCCGCCTCTGATTCCCCATCTCTGATTCCCCGCCTCTGATTCCCCGTGTCTGATTACCTGCCTCTGATTCCCCGCCTCTGATTCCCCGCGTCTGATTCCCTGCCACTGATTCCCTGCCCCTGATTCCCCACCTCTGATTCCCCATATCTGATTCCCCGCCTCTGTTTCCCCGCCTCTGATTCCCCGCCTCTGTTTCCCCATATCTGATTCCCCGCCTCTGATCCCCCAACTCTGATTCCCCTCCTCTAATTCGCCAGCTATGATTCCCCGCCTCTGATTCCCTGCGTCTGATTCCCTGCCTCTGATTCCCAGCCTCTGATTCCCCTTCTCTGATTCACCACCTCTGAATCCCCACCTCTGATTACCCATCTCTGATTCCGCACATCCGATTCCCTGCCTCTGATTCCCCGCCTCTGATTCCCCGCCTCTGATTCGCAACCTCTAATTCCCCACCTCTGATTCCCCATATCTGATTCCCCGCCTCAGTTTCCCTGCATCTGATTCCCGGCCTCTGTTTCCCCATATCTGATTCCCCTCCTCTGATTCCCCAACTCTGATTCCCCGCCTCTGATTTTCCAGCTCTGATTCCCCGCCTTTTATTCCCGGCCTCTGATTCCCTGCCACTGATTCCCCGCCCCTGATTCCCCACCTCTGATTCCCCATATCTGATTCCCCGCCTCTGTTTCCCCAGCTCTGATTCCCCACCTCTGATTCCCCAGCTCTGATTCCCTGCCACTGATTCCCCGCCCCTGATTCCCCACCTCTGATTCCCCATATCTGATTCCCCGCCTCTGTTTCCCTTAGCTCTGATTCCCTGCCTCTGATTCCCTGCCCTGATTCCCCACCTCTGTTTCACCGCCTTTGATTCGCCACCTCTGATTCCCCATATCTGATTCCCCGCCTCTGTTTCCCCGCCTCTGATTCCCTGCCTCTGATTCCCAACCTCTGATTCCACACCTCTGATTCCCCATATCTGATTCCCCGCCTCTATTTCCCCATATCTGATTCCCCGCCTCTGATTCCCCAACTCTGATTCCCCGCCTCTGATTCCCCAGCTCTGATACCCCGCCTCTGATTCCCGGCGTCCGATTCACTGCCTCTGATTCCCCGCCTCTGATTCCCCATCTCTGATTCCCCGCCTCTGATTCCCCGTGTCTGATTCCCTGCCTCTGATTCCCCGCCTGTGATTCCCCGCCTCTGATTCCCTGCCACTGATTCCCTGCCCCTGATTCCCCACCTCTGATTCCCCATATCTGATTCCCCGCCTCTGTTTCCCCGCCTCTGATTCCCCGCCTCTGATTCCCCATATCTGATTCCCTGCCTCTGATTCCCCAACTCTGATTCCCCGACTCTGATTCCCCAGCTCTGAATCCCCGCCTCTGATTCCCCGCGTCTGATTCCCTGCCTCTGATTCCCCATCTCTGATTCCCCGCCTGTGATTCCCCGTGTCTGATTTCCTGCCTCTGATTCCCCGCCTGTGATTCCCCGCCTCTGATTCCCTGCCACTGATTCCCTGCCCCTGATTCCCCACCTCTGATTCCCCATATCTGATTCCCCGCCTCTGTTTCCCCGCCTCTGATTCCCCGCCTCTGTTTCCCTTAGCTCTGATTCCCTGCCTCTGATTCCCTGCCCTGATTCCCCATCTCTGTTTCACCGCCTTTGATTCGCCACCTCTGATTCCCCATATCTGATTCCCCGCCTCTGTTTCCCCGCCTCTGATTCCCTGCCTCTGATTCCCAACCTCTGATTCCACACCACTGATTCCCAATATCTGATTCCCCGCCTCTATTTCCCCATATCTGATTCCCCGCCTCTGATTCCCCAACTCTGATTCCCCGCCTCTGATTCCCCAGCTCTGATTCCCCGCGTCTGATTCCCGGCGTCCGATTCACTGCCTCTGATTCCCCGCCTCTGATTCCCCATCTCTGATTCCCCGCCTCTGATTCCCCGTGTCTGATTCCCTGCCTCTGATTCCCCGCCTGTGATTCCCCGCCTCTGATTCCCTGCCACTGATTCCCTGCCCCTGATTCCCCACCTCTGATTCCCCATATCTGATTCCCCGCCTCTGTTTCCCCGCCTCTGATTCCCCGCCACTGATTCCCCATATCTGATTCCCTGCCTCTGATTCCCCAACTCTGATTCCCCGACTCTGATTCCCCAGCTCTGAATCCCCGCCTCTGATTCCCCGCGTCTGATTCCCTGCCTCTGATTCCCCGCCTTGATTCCCCATCTCTGATTCACAACCTCTGATTCCCCACCTCTGATTCCCCATATCTGATTCAACGCCTCTGTTTCCCCGCCTCTGATTCCCCGCCTCTGATTCCCCATATCTGATTCCCCAGCTCTGATTGCCCACCTCTGATTCCCCGCCTCTGATTCGCCAGCTCTGATTCCCCGCCTCTGAATCCCCGCATCTGATTCCCTGCCTCTGATTCCCCGCCTCTGATTCCCCATCTCTGATTCACCGCCTTTGATTCGCCACCTCTGATTCCCTATATCTGATTCAGCACCTCTGTTTCCCCGCCTCTGATTCCCCGCCTCTGATTCTCCATATCTCATTCCCCGCCTCTGAATGCCCATCTCTGATTCCCGGACTCTGATTCCCCACCTCTGATTCCCGGCCTCTTATTCCCAGCATCTGATTCCCGGCCTCTGATTCCCGGCCTCTGATTCCCCGCTTCTGATTCTGATACCCTGCCTCTGATTCCCCATCTCTGATTCCGCACATCTGATTCCCTGCCTCTGATTCCCCACCTCTGATTCCCCATATCTGATTCCCCGCCTCTGTTTCCCCACCTCTGATTCCCCGCCTCTGTTTCCCCATATCTAATTCCCCACCTCTGATGCCCCAACTCTGATTCCCCGCCTCTGATTCCCCAGCTCTGATTCCCCGCCTCTGATTCCCCGCATCCGATTCCCCATGTCTGATTCCCCGCCTCTGTTTCCCCGCCTCTGATTCCCGCCTCTGTTTCCCCATATCTGATTCCCCGCCTCTGATTCCCCAGCTCTGATTCCCTGCCTCTGATTCCCCACGTTCTATTCCCTGCCTCTGATTCCCCGCCTGTGATTCCCAATCTCTGATTCACCACCTCTGATTCCCCACCTCTGATTCCCCATATTTAATTCCCCGCCTCTGCTTGCCCGCCTCTGATTCCCCGCCTCTGTTTCCCCATATCTGATTCCCTGCCTCTGAATCCCCAACTCTGATTCCCTGCCTCTGATTCACCAGCTCTGATTCCCCGCCTTTGTTTCCCCCCGTCTGATTCCCAGCCTCTGAATCCCCGTGTCTGATTTCCTGCCTCAGATTCCCCGCCTCTGATTCCCAACCTCTGATTCCCCATTTCTGATTCCGCACATCCGATTCCCTGCCTCTGATTCCCCGACTCTGATTCCCCACCTCTGATTCCCCAGCTCTGATTCCCCGCCTCTGATTCCCCGCGTCTGATTCCCTGCCTCTGATTCCCCGCCTCTGATTCCCCATCTCTGATTCCCCACCTCTGATTCCCCGTGTCTGATTCCCTGCCTCTGATTCCCCGCCTCTGATTCCCCACCTCTGATTCCCTGCCACTGATTCCCCGCCCCTGATTCCCCACCTCTGATTCCCCATATCTTATTCCCCGCCTCTGTTTCCCCCGCTCTGATTCCCAGCCTCTGATTCCCCATATCTGATTCCCTGCCTCTGATTCCCCATATCTGATTCCCCGCCTCTATTACCCCATATCTGCTTCGCCGCCTCTGATTCCCCAAATCTGATTCCCCGCCTCTGATTCCCCAGCTCTGATTTCCCGCCTCTGATTCCCGGCATCCGATTCCCTGCCTCTGATTCCCCACCTCTGATTCCCCATCTCTGATTCCCCGCCTCTGATTCCCCGTGTCTGATTCCCTGCCTCTGATTCCCCGCCTCTGATTCCCCGCGTCTGATTCCCTGCCACTGATTCCCTGCCCCTGATTCCCCACCTCTGATTCCCCATATCTGATTCCCCGCCTCTGTTTTCCCGCCTCTGATTCCCTGCCTCTGATTCCCCATATCTGATTCCCCGCCTCTGATTCCCCAACTCTGATTAACCGCCTCTGATTCCCCAGCTCTGAATCCCCGCCTCTGATTCCCCACGTCTGATTCCCTGCCTCTGATTCCCCGCCTCTCATTCCCCATCTGTGATTCACAACCTCTGATGCCCCACCTCTGATTCCCCATATCTGATTCCCCGCCTCTGTTTCCCCGCCTCTGATTCCCCGCCTCTGATTCCCCATATCTGATTCCCCGCCTCTGATTGCCCACCTCTGATTCCTCGCATCTGATTCCCTGCCTCTGATTCACCGCCTCTGATTCCCCATCTCTGATTCACCACCTCTGATTCCCGGCCTCTGATTCCCCATCTCTGATTCCGCACATCCGATTCCCTGCCTATGATTCCCCACCTCTGATTCCCCGCCTCTGATTCCCCATATCTGATTCCCTGCCTCTGTTTCCCCGCCTCTGATTCCCCATATGTGATCCCCACCTCTGTTTCCACGCCTCTGATTCCCCGCCTCTGTTTCTCCATCTCTGATTCACCGCCTTTGATTCACCACCTCTGATTCCCCATATCTGATTCCCCATATCTGATTCCCCACCTCTGTTTCCCCGCCTCTGATTCCCCGCCTCTGATTCTCCATATCTCATTCCCCGCCTCTGAATCCCCATCTCTGATTCCCGGACTCTGATTCCCCACCTCTGATTCCCGGCCTCTTATTCCCAGCATCTGATTCCCGGCCTCTGATTCCCGGCCTCTAATTCCCCGCTTCTGATTCTGATTCCCTGCCTCTGATTCCCAATCTCTGATTCCGCACATCTGATTCCCTGCCTCTGATTCCCCACCTATGATTCCCCATATCTGATTCCCCGCCTCTGTTTCCCCGCCTCTGATTCCCCGCCTCTGTTTCCCCATATCTAATTCCCCACCTCTGATGCCCCAACTCTGATTCCCCGCCTCTGATTCCCCAGCTCTGATTCCCCAGCTCTGATTCCCCGCATCCGATTCCCCATTTCTGATTCCCCGCCTCTGTTTCCCCGCCTCTGATTCCCCGCCTCTGTTTCCCCATATCTGATTCCCCGCCTCTGATTCCCCAGCTCTGATTCACTGCCTCTGATTCCCCGCGTTCTATTCCCTGCCTCTGATTCCTCGCCTGTGATTCCCCATCTCAGATTCACCACCTCTGATTCCCCACCTCTGATTCCCCATATCTAATTCCCCGCCTCTGTTTGCCCGCCTCTGATTCCCCGCCTCTGTTTCCCCATATCTGATTCCCCGCCTCTGAATCCCCAACTCTGATTCCCTGCCACTGATTCCCTGCCCCTGATACCCCACCTCTGATTCCCCATATCTGATTCCCCGCCTCTGTTTCCCCGCCTCTGATTCCCCGCCTCTGTTTCCCCATATCTGATTCCCCGCCTCTGATTCCCCAACTCTGATTCCCCTCCTCTAATTCGCCAGCTATGATTCCCCGCCTCTGATTCCCTGCGTCTGATTCCCTGCCTCTGATTCCCAGCCTCTGATTCCCCTTCTCTGATTCACCACCTCTGAATCCCCACCTCTGATTACCCATCTCTGATTCCGCACATCCGATTCCCTGCCTCTGATTCCCCGCCTCTGATTCCCCGCCTCTGATTCGCAACCTCTAATTCCCCACCTCTGATTCCCCATATCTGATTCCCCGCCTCAGTTTCCCTGCATCTGATTCCCGGCCTCTGTTTCCCCATATCTGATTCCCATCCTCTGATTCCCCAACTCTGATTCCCCGCCTCTGATTCCCCTGCTCTGATTCCCCGCTTTTATTCCCGGCCTCTGATTCCCTGCCACTGATTCCCCGCCGCTGATTCCCCACCTCTGATTCCCATATCTGATTCCCCGCCTCTGTTTCCCCAGCTCTGATTCCCCACCTCTGATTCCCCAGCTCTGATTCCCTGCCACTGATTCCCCGCCCCTGATTCCCCACCTCTGATTCCCCATATCTGATTCCCCGCCTCTGTTTCCCTTAGCTCTGATTCCCTGCCTCTGATTCCCTGCCCTGATTCCCCATCTCTGTTTCACCGCCTTTGATTCGCCACCTCTGATTCCCCATATCTGATTCCCCGCCTCTGTTTCCCCGCCTCTGATTCCCTGCCTCTGATTCCCAACCTCTGATTCCACACCTCTGATTCCCCATATCTGATTCCCTGCCTCTATTTCCCCATATCTGATTCCCCGCCTCTGATTCCCCAACTCTGATTCCCCGCCTCTGATTCCCCAGCTCTGATACCCCGCCTCTGATTCCCGGCGTCCGATTCACTGCCTCTGATTCCCCGCCTCTGATTCCCCATCTCTGATTGCCCGCCTCTGATTCCCCATGTCTGATTCCCAGCCTCTGATTCCCCGCCTGTTATTCCCCGCCTCTGATTCCCTGCCACTGATTCCCTGCCCCTGATTCCCCACCTCTGATTCCCCATATCTGATTCCCCGCCTCTGTTTCCCCGCCTCTGATTCCCCGCCTCTGATTCCCCATATCTGATTCCCTGCCTCTGATTCCCCAACTCTGATTCCCCGACTCTGATTCCCCAGCTCTGAATCCCCGCCTCTGATTCCCCGCGTCTGATTCCCTGCCTCTGATTCCCCGCCTCTGATTCCCCATCTCTGATTCCCCGCCTCTGATTCCCCGTGTCTGATTCCCTGCCTCTGATTCCCCGCCTGTGATTCCCCGCCTCTGATTCCCTGCCACTGATTCCCTGCCCCTGATTCCCCACCTCTGATTCCCCATATCTCATTCCCCGCCTCTGTTTCCCCGCCTCTGATTCCCCGCCTCTGTTTCCCTTAGCTCTGATTCCCTGCCTCTGATTCCCCGCCTCTGATTCCACATCTCTGATTCACCGCCTTTGATTCGCCACCTCTGATTCCCCATATCTGATTCCCCACCTCTGTTTCCCCGCCTCTGATTCCCCGCCTCTGATTCTCCATATCACATTCCCCGCCTCTGAATCCCCATCTCTGATTCCCGGACTCTGATGCCCCACCTCTGATTCCCGGCCTCTTATTCCAAGCATCTGATTCCCGGCCTCTGATTCCCGGCCTCTGATTCCCCGCTTCTGATTCTGATTCCCTGCCTCTGATTCCCCATCTCTGATTCCCCATATCTGATTCCCCGCCTCTGTTTCCCCGCCTCTGATTCCCCGCCTCTGTTTCCCCATATCTAAATCCCCACCTCTGATGCCCCAACTCTGATTCCCCGCCTCTGATTCCCCAGCTCTGATTCCCCGCCTCTGATTCCCCGCATCCGATTCCCCATGTCTGATTACCCGCCTCTGTTTCCCCGCCTCTGATTCCCCGCCTCTGTTTCCCCATATCTGATTCCCCGCCTCTGATTCCCCAGCTCTGATACCCTGCCTCTGATTCCCCGCGTTCTATTCCCTGTCTCTGATTCCCCGCCTGTGATTCCCCATCTCTGATTCACCACCTCTGATTCCCCACCTCTGATTCCCCATATCTAATTCCCCACCTCTGATTCCCTGCCACTGATTCCCTGCCCCTGATTCCCCACCTCTGATTCCCCATATCTCATTCCCCGCCTCTGTTTCCCCGCCTCTGATTCCCCGCCTCTGTTTCCCTTAGCTCTGATTCCCTGCCTCTGATTCCCCGCCTCTGATTCCACATCTCTGATTCACCGCCTTTGATTCGCCACCTCTGATTCCCCATATCTGATTCCCCACCTCTGTTTCCCCGCCTCTGATTCCCCGCCTCTGATTCTCCATATCACATTCCCCGCCTCTGAATCCCCATCTCTGATTCCCGGATTCTGATGCCCCACCTCTGATTCCCGGCCTCTTATTCCAAGCATCTGATTCCCGGCCTCTGATTCCCGGCCTCTGATTCCCCGCTTCTGATTCTGATTCCCTGCCTCTGATTCCCCATCTCTGATTCCCCATATCTGATTCCCCGCCTCTGTTTCCCCGCCTCTGATTCCCCGCCTCTGTTTCCCCATATCTAATTCCCCACCTCTGATGCCCCAACTCTGATTCCCCGCCTCTGATTCCCCAGCTCTGATTCCCCGCCTCTGATTCCCCGCGTCTGATTCCCTGCCTCTGATTCCCCGCCTTGATTCCCCATCTCTGATTCACAACCTCTGATTCCCCACCTCTGATTCCCCATATCTGATTCCCCGCCTCTGTTTCCCCGCCTCTGATTCCCCGCCTCTGATTCCCCATATCTGATTCCCCGGCTCTGATTGCCCACCTCTGATTCCCCGCCTCTGATTCGCCAGCTCTGATTCCCCGTCTCTTAATCCCCGCATCTGATTCCCTGCCTCTGATTCCCCGCCTCTGATTCCACATCTCTGATTCACCGCCTTTGATTCGCCACCTCTGATTCCCCATATCTGATTCCCCACCTCTGTTTCCCCGCCTCTGATTCCCCGCCTCTGATTCTCCATATCACATTCCCCGCCTCTGAATCCCCATCTCTGATTCCCGGACTCTGATGCCCCACCTCTGATTCCCGGCCTCTTATTCCAAGCATCTGATTCCCGGCCTCTGATTCCCGGCCTCTGATTCCCCGCTTCTGATTCTGATTCCCTGCCTCTGATTCCCCATCTCTGATTCCCCATATCTGATTCCCCGCCTCTGTTTCCCCGCCTCTGATTCCCCGCCTCTGTTTCCCCATATCTAATTCCCCACCTCTGATGCCCCAACTCTGATTCCCCGCCTCTGATTCCCCAGCTCTGATTCCCCGCCTCTGATTCCCCGCATCCGATTCCCCATGTCTGATTACCCGCCTCTGTTTCCCCGCCTCTGATTCCCCGCCTCTGTTTCCCCATATCTGATTCCCCGCCTCTGATTCCCCAGCTCTGATACCCTGCCTCTGATTCCCCGCGTTCTATTCCCTGCCTCTGATTCTCCGCCTGTGATTCCCCATCTCTGATTCACCACCTCTGATTCCCCACCTCTGATTCCCCATATCTAATTCCCCACCTCTGTTTGCCCGCCTCTGATTCCCCGCCTCTGTTTCCCCACCTCTGATTCCCCAGCTCTGATACCCCGCCTCTGATTCCCCGCGTCTGATTCCCTGCCTGTGATTCCCCGCCTCTGATTCCCCATCTCTGATTCCCCACCTCTGATTCCCCGTGTCTAATTCCCTGCCTCTGATTCCCCGCATCTGATTCCCCGCCTCTGATTCCCCGCCTCAGTTTCCCCATATCTAATTCCCCACCTCTGATGCCCCAACTCTGATTCCCCGCCTCTGATTCCCCAGCTCTGATTCCCCACCTCTGATTCCCCGCATCCGATTCCCCATGTCTGATTACCCGCCTCTGTTTCCCCGCCTCTGATTCCCCGCCTCTGTGTCCCCATATCTGATTCCCCGCCTCTGATTCCCCAGCTCTGATTCCCTGCCTCTGATTCCCCGCATTCTATTCCCTGCCTCTGATTCCCCGCCTCTGATTCCCCATCTCTGATTCACTGCCTCTGATTCCCCACCTCTGATTCCCCATCTCTGATTCCGCACATCCGATTCCCTGCCTCTGATTCCCCGACTCTGATTCCCCACTTCTGATTCCCCAGCTCTGATACCCCGCCTCTGATTCCCCGCGTCTGTTTCCCTGCCTGTGATTCCCCGCCTCTGATTCCCCATCTCTGATTCCCCACCTCTGATTCCCCGTGTCTAATTCCCTGCCTCTGATTCCCCGCATCTGATTCCCCGCCTCTGATTCCCTGCCACTGATTCCCCGCCCCTGACTCACCACCTCTGATTCCCCATATCTTATTCCCCGCCTCTGTTTCCCCCCCTCTGATTCCCAGCCTCTGATTCCCCATATCTGATTCCACGCTTCTGATTCCCCATATCTGATTCCCCGCCTCTATTTCCCCATATCTGCTTCGCCGCCTCTGATTCCCCAACTCTGATTCCCCGCCTCTGATTCCCCAGCTCTGATTTCCCGCCTCTGATTCCCGGCATCCGATTCCCTGCCTCTGATTCCCCGCCTCTGATTCCCCATCTCTGATTCCCAGCCTCTGATTCCCCGTGTCTGATTCCCTGCCTCTGATTCCCCGCCTCTGATTCCCCATCTGTGATTCACAACCTCTGATGCCCCACCTCTGATTCCCCATATCTGATTCCCCGCCTCTGTTTCCCCGCCTCTGATTCCCCGCCTCTGATTCCCCATATCTGATTCCCCGCCTCTGATTGCGCACCTCTGATTCACCGCCTCTGATTCCCCATCTCTGATTCACCACCTCTGATTTCCGGCCTCTGATTCCCCATCTCTGATTCCGCACATCCGATTCCCTGCCTATGATTCCCCACCTCTGATTCCCCGCCTCTGATTCCCCATATCGGATTCCCTGCCTCTGTTTCCCCGCCTCTGATTCCCCGCCTCTGTTTCCCCATCCCTGATTCACCGCCTTTGATTCGCACACCTCTGATTCCCCATATCTGATTCCCCATCTCTGTTTCCCCGCCTCTGATTCCCCGCCTCTGATTCTCCATATCTCATTCCACGCCTCTGAATCCCCATCTCTGATTCCCGGACTCTGATTCCCCACCTCTGATTCCCGGTCTCTTATTCCCAGCATCTGATTCCCGGCCTCTGATTTCCGGCCTCTAATTCCCCGCCTCTGTTTCCCCATATCTAATTCCCCACCTCTGATGCCCCAAATCTGATTCCCCGCCTCTGATTCCCCAGCTCTGATTCCCCACCTCTGATTCAACGCATCCGATTCCCCATGTCTGATTCCCCGCCTCTGATTCCCCGCGTCTGATTCCCTGCCTCTGATTCCCCATCTCTGATTCCCCACCTCTGATTCCCCGTGTCTGATTCCCTGCCTCTGAATCCCCGCCTCTGATTCCCCGCCTCTGATTCCCTGCCACTGATTACCCGCCCCTGATTCCCCACCTCTGATTCCCCATATCTTATTCCCCGCCTCTGTTTCCCCCCCTCTGATTCCCAGCCTCTGATTCCCCATATCTGATTCCCCGCCTCTGATTCCCCATATCTGATTCCCCGCCTCTATTTCCCCATATCTTATTCGCCGCCTCTGATTCCCAAACTCTGATTCCCCGCCTCTGATTCCCCAGCTCTGATTTCCCGCCTCTGATTTCCGGCATCCTATTCCCTGCCTCTGATTCCCCGCCTCTGATTCCCCATCTCTGATTCCCCGCCTCTGATTCCCCGTGTCTGATTACCTGCCTCTGATTCCCCGCCTCTGATTCCCCGCGTCTGATTCCCTGCCACTGATTCCCTGCCCCTGATTCCCCACCTCTGATTCCCCATATCTGATTCCCCGCCTCTGTTTCCCCGCCTCTGATTCCCCGCCTCTGTTTCCCCATATCTGATTCCCCGCCTCTGATTCCCCAACTCTGATTCCCCTCCTCTAATTCGCCAGCTATGATTCCCCGCCTCTGATTCCCTGCGTCTGATTCCCTGCCTCTGATTCCCAGCCTCTGATTCCCCTTCTCTGATTCACCACCTCTGAATCCCCACCTCTGATTACCCATCTCTTATTCCGCACATCCGATTCCCTGCCTCTGATTCCCCGCCTCTGATTCCCCGCCTCTGATTCGCAACCTCTAATTCCCCACCTCTGATTCCCCATATCTGATTCCCCGCCTCAGTTTCCCTGCATCTGATTCCCGGCCTCTGTTTCCCCATATCTGATTCCCCTCCTCTGATTCCCCAACTCTGATTCCCCGCCTCTGATTCCCCAGCTCTGATTCCCCGCCTTTTATTCCCGGCCTCTGATTCCCTGCCACTGATTCCCCGCCCCTGATTCCCCACCTCTGATTCCCCATATCTGATTCCCCGCCTCTGTTTCCCCAGCTCTGATTCCCCACCTCTGATTCCCCAGCTCTGATTCCCTGCCACTGATTCCCCGCCCCTGATTCCCCACCTCTGATTCCCCATATCTGATTCCCCGCCTCTGTTTCCCTTAGCTCTGATTCCCTGCCTCTGATTCCCTGCCCTGATTCCCCACCTCTGTTTCACCGCCTTTGATTCGCCACCTCTGATTCCCCATATCTGATTCCCCGCCTCTGTTTCCCCGCCTCTGATTCCCTGCCTCTGATTCCCAACCTCTGATTCCACACCTCTGATTCCCCATATCTGATTCCCCGCCTCTATTTCCCCATATCTGATTCCCCGCCTCTGATTCCCCAACTCTGATTCCCCGCCTCTGATTCCCCAGCTCTGATACCCCGCCTCTGATTCCCGGCGTCCGATTCACTGCCTCTGATTCCCCGCCTCTGATTCCCCATCTCTGATTCCCCGCCTCTGATTCCCCGTGTCTGATTCCCTGCCTCTGATTCCCCGCCTGTGATTCCCCGCCTCTGATTCCCTGCCACTGATTCCCTGCCCCTGATTCCCCACCTCTGATTCCCCATATCTGATTCCCCGCCTCTGTTTCCCCGCCTCTGATTCCCCGCCTCTGATTCCCCATATCTGATTCCCTGCCTCTGATTCCCCAACTCTGATTCCCCGACTCTGATTCCCCAGCTCTGAATCCCCGCCTCTGATTCCCCGCGTCTGATTCCCTGCCTCTGATTCCCCATCTCTGATTCCCCGCCTGTGATTCCCCGTGTCTTATTTCCTGCCTCTGATTCCCCGCCTGTGATTCCCCGCCTCTGATTCCCTGCCACTGATTCCCTGCCCCTGATTCCCCACCTCTGATTCCCCATATCTGATTCCCCGCCTCTGTTTCCCCGCCTCTGATTCCCCGCCTCTGTTTCCCTTAGCTCTGATTCCCTGCCTCTGATTCCCTGCCCTGATTCCCCATCTCTGTTTCACCGCCTTTGATTCGCCACCTCTGATTCCCCATATCTGATTCCCCGCCTCTGTTTCCCCGCCTCTGATTCCCTGCCTCTGATTCCCAACCTCTGATTCCACACCTCTGATTCCCCATATCTGATTCCCCGCCTCTATTTCCCCATATCTGATTCCCCGCCTCTGATTCCCCAACTCTGATTCCCCGCCTCTGATTCCCCAGCTCTGATTCCCCGCGTCTGATTCCCGGCGTCCGATTCACTGCCTCTGATTCCCCGCCTCTGATTCCCCATCTCTGATTCCCCGCCTCTGATTCCCCGTGTCTGATTCCCTGCCTCTGATTCCCCGCCTGTGATTCCCCGCCTCTGATTCCCTGCCACTGATTCCCTGCCCCTGATTCCCCACCTCTGATTCCCCATATCTGATTCCCCGCCTCTGTTTCCCCGCCTCTGATTCCCCGCCACTGATTCCCCATATCTGATTCCCTGCCTCTGATTCCCCAACTCTGATTCCCCGACTCTGATTCCCCAGCTCTGAATCCCCGCCTCTGATTCCCCGCGTCTGATTCCCTGCCTCTGATTCCCCGCCTTGATTCCCCATCTCTGATTCACAACCTCTGATTCCCCACCTCTGATTCCCCATATCTGATTCAACGCCTCTGTTTCCCCGCCTCTGATTCCCCGCCTCTGATTCCCCATATCTGATTCCCCAGCTCTGATTGCCCACCTCTGATTCCCCGCCTCTGATTCGCCAGCTCTGATTCCCCGCCTCTGAATCCCCGCATCTGATTCCCTGCCTCTGATTCCCCGCCTCTGATTCCCCATCTCTGATTCACCGCCTTTGATTCGCCACCTCTGATTCCCTATATCTGATTCCCCACCTCTGTTTCCCCGCCTCTGATTCCCCGCCTCTGATTCTCCATATCTCATTCCCCGCCTCTGAATGCCCATCTCTGATTCCCGGACTCTGATTCCCCACCTCTGATTCCCGGCCTCTTATTCCCAGCATCTGATTCCCGGCCTCTGATTCCCGGCCTCTGATTCCCCGCTTCTGATTCTGATACCCTGCCTCTGATTCCCCATCTCTGATTCCGCACATCTGATTCCCTGCCTCTGATTCCCCACCTCTGATTCCCCATATCTGATTCCCCGCCTCTGTTTCCCCACCTCTGATTCCCCGCCTCTGTTTCCCCATATCTAATTCCCCACCTCTGATGCCCCAACTCTGATTCCCCGCCTCTGATTCCCCAGCTCTGATTCCCCGCCTCTGATTCCCCGCATCCGATTCCCCATGTCTGATTCCCCGCCTCTGTTTCCCCGCCTCTGATTCCCGCCTCTGTTTCCCCATATCTGATTCCCCGCCTCTGATTCCCCAGCTCTGATTCCCTGCCTCTGATTCCCCACGTTCTATTCCCTGCCTCTGATTCCCCGCCTGTGATTCCCAATCTCTGATTCACCACCTCTGATTCCCCACCTCTGATTCCCCATATTTAATTCCCCGCCTCTGCTTGCCCGCCTCTGATTCCCCGCCTCTGTTTCCCCATATCTGATTCCCTGCCTCTGAATCCCCAACTCTGATTCCCTGCCTCTGATTCACCAGCTCTGATTCCCCGCCTTTGATTCCCCCCGTCTGATTCCCAGCCTCTGAATCCCCACCTCTGATTCCCCATTTCTGATTCCGCACATCCGATTCCCTGCCTCTGATTCCCCGACTCTGATTCCGCACCTCTGATTCCCCAGCTCTGATTCCCCGCCTCTGATTCCCCGCGTCTGATTCCCTGCCTCTGATTCCCCGCCTCTTATTCCCCATCTCTGATTCCCCACCTCTGATTCCCCGTGTCTGATTCCCTGCCTCTGATTCCCCGCCTCTGATTCCCCACCTCTGATTCCCTGCCACTGATTCCCCGCCCCTGATTCCCCACCTCTGATTCCCCATATCTTATTCCCCGCCTCTGTTTCCCCCCCTCTGATTCCCAGCCTCTGATTCCCCATATCTGATTCCCTGCCTCTGATTCCCCATATCTGATTCCCCGCCTCTATTACCCCATATCTGCTTCGCCGCCTCTGATTCCCCAAATCTGATTCCCCGCCTCTGATTCCCCAGCTCTGATTTCCCGCCTCTGATTCCCGGCATCCGATTCCCTGCCTCTGATTCCCCACCTCTGATTCCCCATCTCTGATTCCCCGCCTCTGATTCCCCGTGTCTGATTCCCTGCCTCTGATTCCCCGCCTCTGATTCCCCGCGTCTGATTCCCTGCCACTGATTCCCTGCCCCTGATTCCCCACCTCTGATTCCCCATATCTGATTCCCCGCCTCTGTTTTCCCGCCTCTGATTCCCTGCCTCTGATTCCCCATATCTGATTCCCCGCCTCTGATTCCCCAACTCTGATTCCCCGCCTCTGATTCCCCAGCTCTGAATCCCCGCCTCTGATTCCCCACGTCTGATTCCCTGCCTCTGATTCCCCGCCTCTCATTCCCCATCTGTGATTCACAACCTCTGATGCCCCACCTCTGATTCCCCATATCTGATTCCCCGCCTCTGTTTCCCCGCCTCTGATTCCCCGCCTCTGATTCCCCATATCTGATTCCCCGCCTCTGATTGCCCACCTCTGATTCCTCGCATCTGATTCCCTGCCTCTGATTCACCGCCTCTGATTCCCCATCTCTGATTCACCACCTCTGATTCCCGGCCTCTGATTCCCCATCTCTGATTCCGCACATCCGATTCCCGGCCTATGATTCCCCACCTCTGATTCCCCGCCTCTGATTCCCCATATCTGATTCCCAGCCTCTGTTTCCCCGCCTCTGATTCCCCATATGTGATCCCCACCTCTGTTTCCACGCCTCTGATTCCCCGCCTCTGTTTCTCCATCTCTGATTCACCGCCTTTGATTCACCACCTCTGATTCCCCATATCTGATTCCCCATATCTGATTCCCCACCTCTGTTTCCCCGCCTCTGATTCCCCGCCTCTGATTCTCCATATCTCATTCCCCGCCTCTGAATCCCCATCTCTGATTCCCGGACTCTGATTCCCCACCTCTGATTCCCGGCCTCTTATTCCCAGCATCTGATTCCCGGCCTCTGATTCCCGGCCTCTAATTCCCCGCTTCTGATTCTGATTCCCTGCCTCTGATTCCCAATCTCTGATTCCGCACATCTGATTCCCTGCCTCTGATTCCCCACCTATGATTCCCCATATCTGATTCCCCGCCTCTGTTTCCCCGCCTCTGATTCCCCGCCTCTGTTTCCCCATATCTAATTCCCCACCTCTGATGCCCCAACTCTGATTCCCCGCCTCTGATTCCCCAGCTCTGATTCCCCACCTCTGATTCCCCGCATCCGATTCCCCATTTCTGATTCCCCGCCTCTGTTTCCCCGCCTCTGATTCCCCGCCTCTGTTTCCCCATATCTGATTCCCAGCCTCTGATTCCCCGTGTCTGATTCCCTGCCTCTGATTCCCCGCCTCTGATTCCCCATCTGTGATTCACAACCTCTGATGCCCCACCTCTGTTTCCCCATATCTGATTCCCCGCCTCTGTTTCCCCGCCTCTGATTCCCCGCCTCTGATTCCCCATATCTGATTCCCCGCCTCTGATTGCGCACCTCTGATTCACCGCCTCTGATTCCCCATCTCTGATTCACCACCTCTGATTTCCGGCCTCTGATTCCCCATCTCTGATTCCGCACATCCGATTCCCTGCCTATGATTCCCCACCTCTGATTCCCCGCCTCTGATTCCCCATATCGGATTCCCTGCCTCTGTTTCCCCGCCTCTGATTCCCCGCCTCTGTTTCCCCATCCCTGATTCACCGCCTTTGATTCGCCACCTCTGATTCCCCATATCTGATTCCCCATCTCTGTTTCCCCGCCTCTGATTCCCCGCCTCTGATTCTCCATATCTCATTCCACGCCTCTGAATCCCCATCTCTGATTCCCGGACTCTGATTCCCCACCTCTGATTCCCGGCCTCTTATTCCCAGCATCTGATTCCCGGCCTCTGATTTCCGTCCTCTAATTCCCCGCCTCTGTTTCCCCATATCTAATTCCCCACCTCTGATGCCCCAAATCTGATTCCCCGCCTCTGATTCCCCAGCTCTGATTCCCCACCTCTGATTCAACGCATCCGATTCCCCATGTCTGATTCCCCGCCTCTGATTCCCCGCGTCTGATTCCCTGCCTCTGATTCCCCATCTCTGATTCCCCACCTCTGTTTCCCCGTGTCTGATTCCCTGCCTCTGAATCCCCGCCTCTGATTCCCCGCCTCTGATTCCCTGCCACTGATTACCCGCCCCTGATTCCCCACCTCTGATTCCCCATATCTTATTCCCCGCCTCTGTTTCCCCCCCTCTGATTCCCAACCTCTGATTCCCCATATCTGATTCCCCGCCTCTGATTCCCCATATCTGATTCCCCGCCTCTATTTCCCCATATCTTATTCGCCGCCTCTGATTCCCAAACTCTGATTCCCCGCCTCTGATTCCCCAGCTCTGATTTCCCGCCTCTGATTTCCGGCATCCTATTCCCTGCCTCTGATTCCCCGCCTCTGATTCCCCATCTCTGATTCCCCGCCTCTGATTCCCCGTGTCTGATTACCTGCCTCTGATTCCCCGCCTCTGATTCCCCGCGTCTGATTCCCTGCCACTGATTCCCTGCCCCTGATTCCCCACCTCTGATTCCCCATATCTGATTCCCCGCCTCTGTTTCCCCGCCTCTGATTCCCCGCCTCTGTTTCCCCATATCTGATTCCCCGCCTCTGATCCCCCAACTCTGATTCCCCTCCTCTAATTCGCCAGCTATGATTCCCCGCCTCTGATTCCCTGCGTCTGATTCCCTGCCTCTGATTCCCAGCCTCTGATTCCCCTTCTCTGATTCACCACCTCTGAATCCCCACCTCTGATTACCCATCTCTGATTCCGCACATCCGATTCCCTGCCTCTGATTCCCCGCCTCTGATTCCCCGCCTCTGATTCGCAACCTCTAATTCCCCACCTCTGATTCCCCATATCTGATTCCCCGCCTCAGTTTCCCTGCATCTGATTCCCGGCCTCTGTTTCCCCATATCTGATTCCCCTCCTCTGATTCCCCAACTCTGATTCCCCGCCTCTGATTCCCCAGCTCTGATTCCCCGCCTTTTATTCCCGGCCTCTGATTCCCTGCCACTGATTCCCCGCCCCTGATTCCCCACCTCTGATTCCCCATATCTGATTCCCCGCCTCTGTTTCCCCAGCTCTGATTCCCCACCTCTGATTCCCCAGCTCTGATTCCCTGCCACTGATTCCCCGCCCCTGATTCCCCACCTCTGATTCCCCATATCTGATTCCCCGCCTCTGTTTCCCTTAGCTCTGATTCCCTGCCTCTGATTCCCTGCCCTGATTCCCCACCTCTGTTTCACCGCCTTTGATTCGCCACCTCTGATTCCCCATATCTGATTCCCCGCCTCTGTTTCCCCGCCTCTGATTCCCTGCCTCTGATTCCCAACCTCTGATTCCACACCTCTGATTCCCCATATCTGATTCCCCGCCTCTATTTCCCCATATCTGATTCCCCGCCTCTGATTCCCCAACTCTGATTCCCCGCCTCTGATTCCCCAGCTCTGATACCCCGCCTCTGATTCCCGGCGTCCGATTCACTGCCTCTGATTCCCCGCCTCTGATTCCCCATCTCTGATTCCCCGCCTCTGATTCCCCGTGTCTGATTCCCTGCCTCTGATTCCCCGCCTGTGATTCCCCGCCTCTGATTCCCTGCCACTGATTCCCTGCCCCTGATTCCCCACCTCTGATTCCCCATATCTGATTCCCCGCCTCTGTTTCCCCGCCTCTGATTCCCCGCCTCTGATTCCCCATATCTGATTCCCTGCCTCTGATTCCCCAACTCTGATTCCCCGACTCTGATTCCCCAGCTCTGAATCCCCGCCTCTGATTCCCCGCGTCTGATTCCCTGCCTCTGATTCCCCATCTCTGATTCCCCGCCTGTGATTCCCCGTGTCTGATTTCCTGCCTCTGATTCCCCGCCTGTGATTCCCCGCCTCTGATTCCCTGCCACTGATTCCCTGCCCCTGATTCCCCACCTCTGATTCCCCATATCTGATTCCCCGCCTCTGTTTCCCCGCCTCTGATTCCCCGCCTCTGTTTCCCTTAGCTCTGATTCCCTGCCTCTGATTCCCTGCCCTGATTCCCCATCTCTGTTTCACCGCCTTTGATTCGCCACCTCTGATTCCCCATATCTGATTCCCCGCCTCTGTTTCCCCGCCTCTGATTCCCTGCCTCTGATTCCCAACCTCTGATTCCACACCACTGATTCCCAATATCTGATTCCCCGCCTCTATTTCCCCATATCTGATTCCCCGCCTCTGATTCCCCAACTCTGATTCCCCGCCTCTGATTCCCCAGCTCTGATTCCCCGCGTCTGATTCCCGGCGTCCGATTCACTGCCTCTGATTCCCCGCCTCTGATTCCCCATCTCTGATTCCCCGCCTCTGATTCCCCGTGTCTGATTCCCTGCCTCTGATTCCCCGCCTGTGATTCCCCGCCTCTGATTCCCTGCCACTGATTCCCTGCCCCTGATTCCCCACCTCTGATTCCCCATATCTGATTCCCCGCCTCTGTTTCCCCGCCTCTGATTCCCCGCCACTGATTCCCCATATCTGATTCCCTGCCTCTGATTCCCCAACTCTGATTCCCCGACTCTGATTCCCCAGCTCTGAATCCCCGCCTCTGATTCCCCGCGTCTGATTCCCTGCCTCTGATTCCCCGCCTTGATTCCCCATCTCTGATTCACAACCTCTGATTCCCCACCTCTGATTCCCCATATCTGATTCAACGCCTCTGTTTCCCCGCCTCTGATTCCCCGCCTCTGATTCCCCATATCTGATTCCCCAGCTCTGATTGCCCACCTCTGATTCCCCGCCTCTGATTCGCCAGCTCTGATTCCCCGCCTCTGAATCCCCGCATCTGATTCCCTGCCTCTGATTCCCCGCCTCTGATTCCCCATCTCTGATTCACCGCCTTTGATTCGCCACCTCTGATTCCCTATATCTGATTCAGCACCTCTGTTTCCCCGCCTCTGATTCCCCGCCTCTGATTCTCCATATCTCATTCCCCGCCTCTGAATGCCCATCTCTGATTCCCGGACTCTGATTCCCCACCTCTGATTCCCGGCCTCTTATTCCCAGCATCTGATTCCCGGCCTCTGATTCCCGGCCTCTGATTCCCCGCTTCTGATTCTGATACCCTGCCTCTGATTCCCCATCTCTGATTCCGCACATCTGATTCCCTGCCTCTGATTCCCCACCTCTGATTCCCCATATCTGATTCCCCGCCTCTGTTTCCCCACCTCTGATTCCCCGCCTCTGTTTCCCCATATCTAATTCCCCACCTCTGATGCCCCAACTCTGATTCCCCGCCTCTGATTCCCCAGCTCTGATTCCCCGCCTCTGATTCCCCGCATCCGATTCCCCATGTCTGATTCCCCGCCTCTGTTTCCCCGCCTCTGATTCCCGCCTCTGTTTCCCCATATCTGATTCCCCGCCTCTGATTCCCCAGCTCTGATTCCCTGCCTCTGATTCCCCACGTTCTATTCCCTGCCTCTGATTCCCCGCCTGTGATTCCCAATCTCTGATTCACCACCTCTGATTCCCCACCTCTGATTCCCCATATTTAATTCCCCGCCTCTGCTTGCCCGCCTCTGATTCCCCGCCTCTGTTTCCCCATATCTGATTCCCTGCCTCTGAATCCCCAACTCTGATTCCCTGCCTCTGATTCACCAGCTCTGATTCCCCGCCTTTGTTTCCCCCCGTCTGATTCCCAGCCTCTGAATCCCCGTGTCTGATTTCCTGCCTCAGATTCCCCGCCTCTGATTCCCAACCTCTGATTCCCCATTTCTGATTCCGCACATCCGATTCCCTGCCTCTGATTCCCCGACTCTGATTCCCCACCTCTGATTCCCCAGCTCTGATTCCCCGCCTCTGATTCCCCGCGTCTGATTCCCTGCCTCTGATTCCCCGCCTCTGATTCCCCATCTCTGATTCCCCACCTCTGATTCCCCGTGTCTGATTCCCTGCCTCTGATTCCCCGCCTCTGATTCCCCACCTCTGATTCCCTGCCACTGATTCCCCGCCCCTGATTCCCCACCTCTGATTCCCCATATCTTATTCCCCGCCTCTGTTTCCCCCGCTCTGATTCCCAGCCTCTGATTCCCCATATCTGATTCCCTGCCTCTGATTCCCCATATCTGATTCCCCGCCTCTATTACCCCATATCTGCTTCGCCGCCTCTGATTCCCCAAATCTGATTCCCCGCCTCTGATTCCCCAGCTCTGATTTCCCGCCTCTGATTCCCGGCATCCGATTCCCTGCCTCTGATTCCCCACCTCTGATTCCCCATCTCTGATTCACCGCCTCTGATTCCCCGTGTCTGATTCCCTGCCTCTGATTCCCCGCCTCTGATTCCCCGCGTCTGATTCCCTGCCACTGATTCCCTGCCCCTGATTCCCCACCTCTGATTCCCCATATCTGATTCCCCGCCTCTGTTTTCCCGCCTCTGATTCCCTGCCTCTGATTCCCCATATCTGATTCCCCGCCTCTGATTCCCCAACTCTGATTAACCGCCTCTGATTCCCCAGCTCTGAATCCCCGCCTCTGATTCCCCACGTCTGATTCCCTGCCTCTGATTCCCCGCCTCTCATTCCCCATCTGTGATTCACAACCTCTGATGCCCCACCTCTGATTCCCCATATCTGATTCCCCGCCTCTGTTTCCCCGCCTCTGATTCCCCGCCTCTGATTCCCCATATCTGATTCCCCGCCTCTGATTGCCCACCTCTGATTCCTCGCATCTGATTCCCTGCCTCTGATTCACCGCCTCTGATTCCCCATCTCTGATTCACCACCTCTGATTCCCGGCCTCTGATTCCCCATCTCTGATTCCGCACATCCGATTCCCTGCCTATGATTCCCCACCTCTGATTCCCCGCCTCTGATTCCCCATATCTGATTCCCTGCCTCTGTTTCCCCGCCTCTGATTCCCCATATGTGATCCCCACCTCTGTTTCCACGCCTCTGATTCCCCGCCTCTGTTTCTCCATCTCTGATTCACCGCCTTTGATTCACCACCTCTGATTCCCCATATCTGATTCCCCATATCTGATTCCCCACCTCTGTTTCCCCGCCTCTGATTCCCCGCCTCTGATTCTCCATATCTCATTCCCCGCCTCTGAATCCCCATCTCTGATTCCCGGACTCTGATTCCCCACCTCTGATTCCCGGCCTCTTATTCCCAGCATCTGATTCCCGGCCTCTGATTCCCGGCCTCTAATTCCCCGCTTCTGATTCTGATTCCCTGCCTCTGATTCCCAATCTCTGATTCCGCACATCTGATTCCCTGCCTCTGATTCCCCACCTATGATTCCCCATATCTGATTCCCCGCCTCTGTTTCCCCGCCTCTGATTCCCCGCCTCTGTTTCCCCATATCTAATTCCCCACCTCTGATGCCCCAACTCTGATTCCCCGCCTCTGATTCCCCAGCTCTGATTCCCCAGCTCTGATTCCCCGCATCCGATTCCCCATTTCTGATTCCCCGCCTCTGTTTCCCCGCCTCTGATTCCCCGCCTCTGTTTCCCCATATCTGATTCCCCGCCTCTGATTCCCCAGCTCTGATTCACTGCCTCTGATTCCCCGCGTTCTATTCCCTGCCTCTGATTCCTCGCCTGTGATTCCCCATCTCAGATTCACCACCTCTGATTCCCCACCTCTGATTCCCCATATCTAATTCCCCGCCTCTGTTTGCCCGCCTCAGATTCCCCGCCTCTGTTTCCCCATATCTGATTCCCCGCCTCTGAATCCCCAACTCTGATTCCCTGCCACTGATTCCCTGCCCCTGATACCCCACCTCTGATTCCCCATATCTGATTCCCCGCCTCTGTTTCCCCGCCTCTGATTCCCCGCCTCTGTTTCCCCATATCTGATTCCCCGCCTCTGATTCCCCAACTCTGATTCCCCTCCTCTAATTCGCCAGCTATGATTCCCCGCCTCTGATTCCCTGCGTCTGATTCCCTGCCTCTGATTCCCAGCCTCTGATTCCCCTTCTCTGATTCACCACCTCTGAATCCCCACCTCTGATTACCCATCTCTGATTCCGCACATCCGATTCCCTGCCTCTGATTCCCCGCCTCTGATTCCCCGCCTCTGATTCGCAACCTCTAATTCCCCACCTCTGATTCCCCATATCTGATTCCCCGCCTCAGTTTCCCTGCATCTGATTCCCGGCCTCTGTTTCCCCATATCTGATTCCCATCCTCTGATTCCCCAACTCTGATTCCCCGCCTCTGATTCCCCTGCTCTGATTCCCCGCTTTTATTCCCGGCCTCTGATTCCCTGCCACTGATTCCCCGCCGCTGATTCCCCACCTCTGATTCCCCATATCTGATTCCCCGCCTCTGTTTCCCCAGCTCTGATTCCCCACCTCTGATTCCCCAGCTCTGATTCCCTGCCACTGATTCCCCGCCCCTGATTCCCCACCTCTGATTCCCCATATCTGATTCCCCGCCTCTGTTTCCCTTAGCTCTGATTCCCTGCCTCTGATTCCCTGCCCTGATTCCCCATCTCTGTTTCACCGCCTTTGATTCGCCACCTCTGATTCCCCATATCTGATTCCCCGCCTCTGTTTCCCCGCCTCTGATTCCCTGCCTCTGATTCCCAACCTCTGATTCCACACCTCTGATTCCCCATATCTGATTCCCTGCCTCTATTTCCCCATATCTGATTCCCCGCCTCTGATTCCCCAACTCTGATTCCCCGCCTCTGATTCCCCAGCTCTGATACCCCGCCTCTGATTCCCGGCGTCCGATTCACTGCCTCTGATTCCCCGCCTCTGATTCCCCATCTCTGATTGCCCGCCTCTGATTCCCCATGTCTGATTCCCAGCCTCTGATTCCCCGCCTGTTATTCCCCGCCTCTGATTCCCTGCCACTGATTCCCTGCCCCTGATTCCCCACCTCTGATTCCCCATATCTGATTCCCCGCCTCTGTTTCCCCGCCTCTGATTCCCCGCCTCTGATTCCCCATATCTGATTCCCTGCCTCTGATTCCCCAACTCTGATTCCCCGACTCTGATTCCCCAGCTCTGAATCCCCGCCTCTGATTCCCCGCGTCTGATTCCCTGCCTCTGATTCCCCGCCTCTGATTCCCCATCTCTGATTCCCCGCCTCTGATTCCCCGTGTCTGATTCCCTGCCTCTGATTCCCCGCCTGTGATTCCCCGCCTCTGATTCCCTGCCACTGATTCCCTGCCCCTGATTCCCCACCTCTGATTCCCCATATCTCATTCCCCGCCTCTGTTTCCCCGCCTCTGATTCCCCGCCTCTGTTTCCCTTAGCTCTGATTCCCTGCCTCTGATTCCCCGCCTCTGATTCCACATCTCTGATTCACCGCCTTTGATTCGCCACCTCTGATTCCCCATATCTGATTCCCCACCTCTGTTTCCCCGCCTCTGATTCCCCGCCTCTGATTCTCCATATCACATTCCCCGCCTCTGAATCCCCATCTCTGATTCCCGGACTCTGATGCCCCACCTCTGATTCCCGGCCTCTTATTCCAAGCATCTGATTCCCGGCCTCTGATTCCCGGCCTCTGATTCCCCGCTTCTGATTCTGATTCCCTGCCTCTGATTCCCCATCTCTGATTCCCCATATCTGATTCCCCGCCTCTGTTTCCCCGCCTCTGATTCCCCGCCTCTGTTTCCCCATATCTAAATCCCCACCTCTGATGCCCCAACTCTGATTCCCCGCCTCTGATTCCCCAGCTCTGATTCCCCGCCTCTGATTCCCCGCATCCGATTCCCCATGTCTGATTACCCGCCTCTGTTTCCCCGCCTCTGATTCCCCGCCTCTGTTTCCCCATATCTGATTCCCCGCCTCTGATTCCCCAGCTCTGATACCCTGCCTCTGATTCCCCGCGTTCTATTCCCTGTCTCTGATTCCCCGCCTGTGATTCCCCATCTCTGATTCACCACCTCTGATTCCCCACCTCTGATTCCCCATATCTAATTCCCCACCTCTGATTCCCTGCCACTGATTCCCTGCCCCTGATTCCCCACCTCTGATTCCCCATATCTCATTCCCCGCCTCTGTTTCCCCGCCTCTGATTCCCCGCCTCTGTTTCCCTTAGCTCTGATTCCCTGCCTCTGATTCCCCGCCTCTGATTCCACATCTCTGATTCACCGCCTTTGATTCGCCACCTCTGATTCCCCATATCTGATTCCCCACCTCTGTTTCCCCGCCTCTGATTCCCCGCCTCTGATTCTCCATATCACATTCCCCGCCTCTGAATCCCCATCTCTGATTCCCGGATTCTGATGCCCCACCTCTGATTCCCGGCCTCTTATTCCAAGCATCTGATTCCCGGCCTCTGATTCCCGGCCTCTGATTCCCCGCTTCTGATTCTGATTCCCTGCCTCTGATTCCCCATCTCTGATTCCCCATATCTGATTCCCCGCCTCTGTTTCCCCGCCTCTGATTCCCCGCCTCTGTTTCCCCATATCTAATTCCCCACCTCTGATGCCCCAACTCTGATTCCCCGCCTCTGATTCCCCAGCTCTGATTCCCCGCCTCTGATTCCCCGCATCCGATTCCCCATGTCTGATTACCCGCCTCTGTTTCCCCGCCTCTGATTCCCCGCCTCTGTTTCCCCATATCTGATTCCCCGCCTCTGATTCCCCAGCTCTGATACCCTGCCTCTGATTCCCCGCGTTCTATTCCCTGTCTCTGATTCCCCGCCTGTGATTCCCCATCTCTGATTCACCACCTCTGATTCCCCACCTCTGATTCCCCATATCTAATTCCCCACCTCTGTTTGCCCGCCTCTGATTCCCCGCCTCTGTTTCCCCATATCTGATTCCCTGCCTCTGAATCCCCAACTCTGATTCCCTGCCTCTGATTCACCAGCTCTGATTCCCCGCCTTTGATTCCCCCCGTCTGATTCCCAGCCTCTGAATCCCCACCTCTGATTCCCCATTTCTGATTCCGCACATCCGATTCCCTGCCTCTGATTCCCCGACTCTGATTCCGCACCTCTGATTCCCCAGCTCTGATTCCCCGCCTCTGATTCCCCGCGTCTGATTCCCTGCCTCTGATTCCCCGCCTCTTATTCCCCATCTCTGATTCCCCACCTCTGATTCCCCGTGTCTGATTCCCTGCCTCTGATTCCCCGCCTCTGATTCCCCACCTCTGATTCCCTGCCACTGATTCCCCGCCCCTGATTCCCCACCTCTGATTCCCCATATCTTATTCCCCGCCTCTGTTTCCCCCCCTCTGATTCCCAGCCTCTGATTCCCCATATCTGATTCCCTGCCTCTGATTCCCCATATCTGATTCCCCGCCTCTATTACCCCATATCTGCTTCGCCGCCTCTGATTCCCCAAATCTGATTCCCCGCCTCTGATTCCCCAGCTCTGATTTCCCGCCTCTGATTCCCGGCATCCGATTCCCTGCCTCTGATTCCCCACCTCTGATTCCCCATCTCTGATTCCCCGCCTCTGATTCCCCGTGTCTGATTCCCTGCCTCTGATTCCCCGCCTCTGATTCCCCGCGTCTGATTCCCTGCCACTGATTCCCTGCCCCTGATTCCCCACGTCTGATTCCCCATATCTGATTCCCCGCCTCTGTTTTCCCGCCTCTGATTCCCTGCCTCTGATTCCCCATATCTGATTCCCCGCCTCTGATTCCCCAACTCTGATTCCCCGCCTCTGATTCCCCAGCTCTGAATCCCCGCCTCTGATTCCCCACGTCTGATTCCCTGCCTCTGATTCCCCGCCTCTCATTCCCCATCTGTGATTCACAACCTCTGATGCCCCACCTCTGATTCCCCATATCTGATTCCCCGCCTCTGTTTCCCCGCCTCTGATTCCCCGCCTCTGATTCCCCATATCTGATTCCCCGCCTCTGATTGCCCACCTCTGATTCCTCGCATCTGATTCCCTGCCTCTGATTCACCGCCTCTGATTCCCCATCTCTGATTCACCACCTCTGATTCCCGGCCTCTGATTCCCCATCTCTGATTCCGCACATCCGATTCCCGGCCTATGATTCCCCACCTCTGATTCCCCGCCTCTGATTCCCCATATCTGATTCCCAGCCTCTGTTTCCCCGCCTCTGATTCCCCATATGTGATCCCCACCTCTGTTTCCACGCCTCTGATTCCCCGCCTCTGTTTCTCCATCTCTGATTCACCGCCTTTGATTCACCACCTCTGATTCCCCATATCTGATTCCCCATATCTGATTCCCCACCTCTGTTTCCCCGCCTCTGATTCCCCGCCTCTGATTCTCCATATCTCATTCCCCGCCTCTGAATCCCCATCTCTGATTCCCGGACTCTGATTCCCCACCTCTGATTCCCGGCCTCTTATTCCCAGCATCTGATTCCCGGCCTCTGATTCCCGGCCTCTAATTCCCCGCTTCTGATTCTGATTCCCTGCCTCTGATTCCCAATCTCTGATTCCGCACATCTGATTCCCTGCCTCTGATTCCCCACCTATGATTCCCCATATCTGATTCCCCGCCTCTGTTTCCCCGCCTCTGATTCCCCGCCTCTGTTTACCCATATCTAATTCCCCACCTCTGATGCCCCAACTCTGATTCCCCGCCTCTGATTCCCCAGCTCTGATTCCCCACCTCTGATTCCCCGCATCCGATTCCCCATTTCTGATTCCCCGCCTCTGTTTCCCCGCCTCTGATTCCCCGCCTCTGTTTCCCCATATCTGATTCCCAGCCTCTGATTCCCCGTGTCTGATTCCCTGCCTCTGATTCCCCGCCTCTGATTCCCCATCTGTGATTCACAACCTCTGATGCCCCACCTCTGTTTCCCCATATCTGATTCCCCGCCTCTGTTTCCCCGCCTCTGATTCCCCGCCTCTGATTCCCCATATCTGATTCCCCGCCTCTGATTGCGCACCTCTGATTCACCGCCTCTGATTCCCCATCTCTGATTCACCACCTCTGATTTCCGGCCTCTGATTCCCCATCTCTGATTCCGCACATCCGATTCCCTGCCTATGATTCCCCACCTCTGATTCCCCGCCTCTGATTCCCCATATCGGATTCCCTGCCTCTGTTTCCCCGCCTCTGATTCCCCGCCTCTGTTTCCCCATCCCTGATTCACCGCCTTTGATTCGCCACCTCTGATTCCCCATATCTGATTCCCCATCTCTGTTTCCCCGCCTCTGATTCCCCGCCTCTGATTCTCCATATCTCATTCCACGCCTCTGAATCCCCATCTCTGATTCCCGGACTCTGATTCCCCACCTCTGATTCCCGGCCTCTTATTCCCAGCATCTGATTCCCGGCCTCTGATTTCCGTCCTCTAATTCCCCGCCTCTGTTTCCCCATATCTAATTCCCCACCTCTGATGCCCCAAATCTGATTCCCCGCCTCTGATTCCCCAGCTCTGATTCCCCACCTCTGATTCAACGCATCCGATTCCCCATGTCTGATTCCCCGCCTCTGATTCCCCGCGTCTGATTCCCTGCCTCTGATTCCCCATCTCTGATTCCCCACCTCTGTTTCCCCGTGTCTGATTCCCTGCCTCTGAATCCCCGCCTCTGATTCCCCGCCTCTGATTCCCTGCCACTGATTACCCGCCCCTGATTCCCCACCTCTGATTCCCCATATCTTATTCCCCGCCTCTGTTTCCCCCCCTCTGATTCCCAACCTCTGATTCCCCATATCTGATTCCCCGCCTCTGATTCCCCATATCTGATTCCCCGCCTCTATTTCCCCATATCTTATTCGCCGCCTCTGATTCCCAAACTCTGATTCCCCGCCTCTGATTCCCCAGCTCTGATTTCCCGCCTCTGATTTCCGGCATCCTATTCCCTGCCTCTGATTCCCCGCCTCTGATTCCCCATCTCTGATTCCCCGCCTCTGATTCCCCGTGTCTGATTACCTGCCTCTGATTCCCCGCCTCTGATTCCCCGCGTCTGATTCCCTGCCACTGATTCCCTGCCCCTGATTCCCCACCTCTGATTCCCCATATCTGATTCCCCGCCTCTGTTTCCCAGCCTCTGATTCCCCGCCTCTGTTTCCCCATATCTGATTCCCCGCCTCTGATCCCCCAACTCTGATTCCCCTCCTCTAATTCGCCAGCTATGATTCCCCGCCTCTGATTCCCTGCGTCTGATTCCCTGCCTCTGATTCCCAGCCTCTGATTCCCCTTCTCTGATTCACCACCTCTGAATCCCCACCTCTGATTACCCATCTCTGATTCCGCACATCCGATTCCCTGCCTCTGATTCCCCGCCTCTGATTCCCCGCCTCTGATTCGCAACCTCTAATTCCCCACCTCTGATTCCCCATATCTGATTCCCCGCCTCAGTTTCCCTGCATCTGATTCCCGGCCTCTGTTTCCCCATATCTGATTCCCCTCCTCTGATTCCCCAACTCTGATTCCCCGCCTCTGATTCCCCAGCTCTGATTCCCCGCCTTTTATTCCCGGCCTCTGATTCCCTGCCACTGATTCCCCGCCCCTGATTCCCCACCTCTGATTCCCCATATCTGATTCCCCGCCTCTGTTTCCCCAGCTCTGATTCCCCACCTCTGATTCCCCAGCTCTGATTCCCTGCCACTGATTCCCCGCCCCTGATTCCCCACCTCTGATTCCCCATATCTGATTCCCCGCCTCTGTTTCCCTTAGCTCTGATTCCCTGCCTCTGATTCCCTGCCCTGATTCCCCACCTCTGTTTCACCGCCTTTGATTCGCCACCTCTGATTCCCCATATCTGATTCCCCGCCTCTGTTTCCCCGCCTCTGATTCCCTGCCTCTGATTCCCAACCTCTGATTCCACACCTCTGATTCCCCATATCTGATTCCCCGCCTCTATTTCCCCATATCTGATTCCCCGCCTCTGATTCCCCAACTCTGATTCCCCGCCTCTGATTCCCCAGCTCTGATACCCCGCCTCTGATTCCCGGCGTCCGATTCACTGCCTCTGATTCCCCGCCTCTGATTCCCCATCTCTGATTCCCCGCCTCTGATTCCCCGTGTCTGATTCCCTGCCTCTGATTCCCCGCCTGTGATTCCCCGCCTCTGATTCCCTGCCACTGATTCCCTGCCCCTGATTCCCCACCTCTGATTCCCCATATCTGATTCCCCGCCTCTGTTTCCCCGCCTCTGATTCCCCGCCTCTGATTCCCCATATCTGATTCCCTGCCTCTGATTCCCCAACTCTGATTCCCCGACTCTGATTCCCCAGCTCTGAATCCCCGCCTCTGATTCCCCGCGTCTGATTCCCTGCCTCTGATTCCCCATCTCTGATTCCCCGCCTGTGATTCCCCGTGTCTGATTTCCTGCCTCTGATTCCCCGCCTGTGATTCCCCGCCTCTGATTCCCTGCCACTGATTCCCTGCCCCTGATTCCCCACCTCTGATTCCCCATATCTGATTCCCCGCCTCTGTTTCCCCGCCTCTGATTCCCCGCCTCTGTTTCCCTTAGCTCTGATTCCCTGCCTCTGATTCCCTGCCCTGATTCCCCATCTCTGTTTCACCGCCTTTGATTCGCCACCTCTGATTCCCCATATCTGATTCCCCGCCTCTGTTTCCCCGCCTCTGATTCCCTGCCTCTGATTCCCAACCTCTGATTCCACACCACTGATTCCCAATATCTGATTCCCCGCCTCTATTTCCCCATATCTGATTCCCCGCCTCTGATTCCCCAACTCTGATTCCCCGCCTCTGATTCCCCAGCTCTGATTCCCCGCGTCTGATTCCCGGCGTCCGATTCACTGCCTCTGATTCCCCGCCTCTGATTCCCCATCTCTGATTCCCCGCCTCTGATTCCCCGTGTCTGATTCCCTGCCTCTGATTCCCCGCCTGTGATTCCCCGCCTCTGATTCCCTGCCACTGATTCCCTGCCCCTGATTCCCCACCTCTGATTCCCCATATCTGATTCCCCGCCTCTGTTTCCCCGCCTCTGATTCCCCGCCACTGATTCCCCATATCTGATTCCCTGCCTCTGATTCCCCAACTCTGATTCCCCGACTCTGATTCCCCAGCTCTGAATCCCCGCCTCTGATTCCCCGCGTCTGATTCCCTGCCTCTGATTCCCCGCCTTGATTCCCCATCTCTGATTCACAACCTCTGATTCCCCACCTCTGATTCCCCATATCTGATTCAACGCCTCTGTTTCCCCGCCTCTGATTCCCCGCCTCTGATTCCCCATATCTGATTCCCCAGCTCTGATTGCCCACCTCTGATTCCCCGCCTCTGATTCGCCAGCTCTGATTCCCCGCCTCTGAATCCCCGCATCTGATTCCCTGCCTCTGATTCCCCGCCTCTGATTCCCCATCTCTGATTCACCGCCTTTGATTCGCCACCTCTGATTCCCTATATCTGATTCAGCACCTCTGTTTCCCCGCCTCTGATTCCCCGCCTCTGATTCTCCATATCTCATTCCCCGCCTCTGAATGCCCATCTCTGATTCCCGGACTCTGATTCCCCACCTCTGATTCCCGGCCTCTTATTCCCAGCATCTGATTCCCGGCCTCTGATTCCCGGCCTCTGATTCCCCGCTTCTGATTCTGATACCCTGCCTCTGATTCCCCATCTCTGATTCCGCACATCTGATTCCCTGCCTCTGATTCCCCACCTCTGATTCCCCATATCTGATTCCCCGCCTCTGTTTCCCCACCTCTGATTCCCCGCCTCTGTTTCCCCATATCTAATTCCCCACCTCTGATGCCCCAACTCTGATTCCCCGCCTCTGATTCCCCAGCTCTGATTCCCCGCCTCTGATTCCCCGCATCCGATTCCCCATGTCTGATTCCCCGCCTCTGTTTCCCCGCCTCTGATTCCCGCCTCTGTTTCCCCATATCTGATTCCCCGCCTCTGATTCCCCAGCTCTGATTCCCTGCCTCTGATTCCCCACGTTCTATTCCCTGCCTCTGATTCCCCGCCTGTGATTCCCAATCTCTGATTCACCACCTCTGATTCCCCACCTCTGATTCCCCATATTTAATTCCCCGCCTCTGCTTGCCCGCCTCTGATTCCCCGCCTCTGTTTCCCCATATCTGATTCCCTGCCTCTGAATCCCCAACTCTGATTCCCTGCCTCTGATTCACCAGCTCTGATTCCCCGCCTTTGTTTCCCCCCGTCTGATTCCCAGCCTCTGAATCCCCGTGTCTGATTTCCTGCCTCAGATTCCCCGCCTCTGATTCCCAACCTCTGATTCCCCATTTCTGATTCCGCACATCCGATTCCCTGCCTCTGATTCCCCGACTCTGATTCCCCACCTCTGATTCCCCAGCTCTGATTCCCCGCCTCTGATTCCCCGCGTCTGATTCCCTGCCTCTGATTCCCCGCCTCTGATTCCCCATCTCTGATTCCCCACCTCTGATTCCCCGTGTCTGATTCCCTGCCTCTGATTCCCCGCCTCTGATTCCCCACCTCTGATTCCCTGCCACTGATTCCCCGCCCCTGATTCCCCACCTCTGATTCCCCATATCTTATTCCCCGCCTCTGTTTCCCCCGCTCTGATTCCCAGCCTCTGATTCCCCATATCTGATTCCCTGCCTCTGATTCCCCATATCTGATTCCCCGCCTCTATTACCCCATATCTGCTTCGCCGCCTCTGATTCCCCAAATCTGATTCCCCGCCTCTGATTCCCCAGCTCTGATTTCCCGCCTCTGATTCCCGGCATCCGATTCCCTGCCTCTGATTCCCCACCTCTGATTCCCCATCTCTGATTCCCCGCCTCTGATTCCCCGTGTCTGATTCCCTGCCTCTGATTCCCCGCCTCTGATTCCCCGCGTCTGATTCCCTGCCACTGATTCCCTGCCCCTGATTCCCCACCTCTGATTCCCCATATCTGATTCCCCGCCTCTGTTTTCCCGCCTCTGATTCCCTGCCTCTGATTCCCCATATCTGATTCCCCGCCTCTGATTCCCCAACTCTGATTAACCGCCTCTGATTCCCCAGCTCTGAATCCCCGCCTCTGATTCCCCACGTCTGATTCCCTGCCTCTGATTCCCCGCCTCTCATTCCCCATCTGTGATTCACAACCTCTGATGCCCCACCTCTGATTCCCCATATCTGATTCCCCGCCTCTGTTTCCCCGCCTCTGATTCCCCGCCTCTGATTCCCCATATCTGATTCCCCGCCTCTGATTGCCCACCTCTGATTCCTCGCATCTGATTCCCTGCCTCTGATTCACCGCCTCTGATTCCCCATCTCTGATTCACCACCTCTGATTCCCGGCCTCTGATTCCCCATCTCTGATTCCGCACATCCGATTCCCTGCCTATGATTCCCCACCTCTGATTCCCCGCCTCTGATTCCCCATATCTGATTCCCTGCCTCTGTTTCCCCGCCTCTGATTCCCCATATGTGATCCCCACCTCTGTTTCCACGCCTCTGATTCCCCGCCTCTGTTTCTCCATCTCTGATTCACCGCCTTTGATTCACCACCTCTGATTCCCCATATCTGATTCCCCATATCTGATTCCCCACCTCTGTTTCCCCGCCTCTGATTCCCCGCCTCTGATTCTCCATATCTCATTCCCCGCCTCTGAATCCCCATCTCTGATTCCCGGACTCTGATTCCCCACCTCTGATTCTCGGCCTCTTATTCCCAGCATCTGATTCCCGGCCTCTGATTCCCGGCCTCTAATTCCCCGCTTCTGATTCTGATTCCCTGCCTCTGATTCCCAATCTCTGATTCCGCACATCTGATTCCCTGCCTCTGATTCCCCACCTATGATTCCCCATATCTGATTCCCCGCCTCTGTTTCCCCGCCTCTGATTCCCCGCCTCTGTTTCCCCATATCTAATTCCCCACCTCTGATGCCCCAACTCTGATTCCCCGCCTCTGATTCCCCAGCTCTGATTCCCCAGCTCTGATTCCCCGCATCCGATTCCCCATTTCTGATTCCCCGCCTCTGTTTCCCCGCCTCTGATTCCCCGCCTCTGTTTCCCCATATCTGATTCCCCGCCTCTGATTCCCCAGCTCTGATTCACTGCCTCTGATTCCCCGCGTTCTATTCCCTGCCTCTGATTCCTCGCCTGTGATTCCCCATCTCAGATTCACCACCTCTGATTCCCCACCTCTGATTCCCCATATCTAATTCCCCGCCTCTGTTTGCCCGCCTCTGATTCCCCGCCTCTGTTTCCCCATATCTGATTCCCCGCCTCTGAATCCCCAACTCTGATTCCCTGCCACTGATTCCCTGCCCCTGATACCCCACCTCTGATTCCCCATATCTGATTCCCCGCCTCTGTTTCCCCGCCTCTGATTCCCCGCCTCTGTTTCCCCATATCTGATTCCCCGCCTCTGATTCCCCAACTCTGATTCCCCTCCTCTAATTCGCCAGCTATGATTCCCCGCCTCTGATTCCCTGCGTCTGATTCCCTGCCTCTGATTCCCAGCCTCTGATTCCCCTTCTCTGATTCACCACCTCTGAATCCCCACCTCTGATTACCCATCTCTGATTCCGCACATCCGATTCCCTGCCTCTGATTCCCCGCCTCTGATTCCCCGCCTCTGATTCGCAACCTCTAATTCCCCACCTCTGATTCCCCATATCTGATTCCCCGCCTCAGTTTCCCTGCATCTGATTCCCGGCCTCTGTTTCCCCATATCTGATTCCCATCCTCTGATTCCCCAACTCTGATTCCCCGCCTCTGATTCCCCTGCTCTGATTCCCCGCTTTTATTCCCGGCCTCTGATTCCCTGCCACTGATTCCCCGCCGCTGATTCCCCACCTCTGATTCCCCATATCTGATTCCCCGCCTCTGTTTCCCCAGCTCTGATTCCCCACCTCTGATTCCCCAGCTCTGATTCCCTGCCACTGATTCCCCGCCCCTGATTCCCCACCTCTGATTCCCCATATCTGATTCCCCGCCTCTGTTTCCCTTAGCTCTGATTCCCTGCCTCTGATTCCCTGCCCTGATTCCCCATCTCTGTTTCACCGCCTTTGATTCGCCACCTCTGATTCCCCATATCTGATTCCCCGCCTCTGTTTCCCCGCCTCTGATTCCCTGCCTCTGATTCCCAACCTCTGATTCCACACCTCTGATTCCCCATATCTGATTCCCTGCCTCTATTTCCCCATATCTGATTCCCCGCCTCTGATTCCCCAACTCTGATTCCCCGCCTCTGATTCCCCAGCTCTGATACCCCGCCTCTGATTCCCGGCGTCCGATTCACTGCCTCTGATTCCCCGCCTCTGATTCCCCATCTCTGATTGCCCGCCTCTGATTCCCCATGTCTGATTCCCAGCCTCTGATTCCCCGCCTGTTATTCCCCGCCTCTGATTCCCTGCCACTGATTCCCTGCCCCTGATTCCCCACCTCTGATTCCCCATATCTGATTCCCCGCCTCTGTTTCCCCGCCTCTGTTTCCCCGCCTCTGATTCCCCGCCTCTGTTTCCCTTAGCTCTGATTCCCTGCCTCTGATTCCCCGCCTCTGATTCCACATCTCTGATTCACCGCCTTTGATTCGCCACCTCTGATTCCCCATATCTGATTCCCCACCTCTGTTTCCCCGCCTCTGATTCCCCGCCTCTGATTCTCCATATCACATTCCCCGCCTCTGAATCCCCATCTCTGATTCCCGGACTCTGATGCCCCACCTCTGATTCCCGGCCTCTTATTCCAAGCATCTGATTCCCGGCCTCTGATTCCCGGCCTCTGATTCCCCGCTTCTGATTCTGATTCCCTGCCTCTGATTCCCCATCTCTGATTCCCCATATCTGATTCCCCGCCTCTGTTTCCCCGCCTCTGATTCCCCGCCTCTGTTTCCCCATATCTAAATCCCCACCTCTGATGCCCCAACTCTGATTCCCCGCCTCTGATTCCCCAGCTCTGATTCCCCGCCTCTGATTCCCCGCATCCGATTCCCCATGTCTGATTACCCGCCTCTGTTTCCCCGCCTCTGATTCCCCGCCTCTGTTTCCCCATATCTGATTCCCCGCCTCTGATTCCCCAGCTCTGATACCCTGCCTCTGATTCCCCGCGTTCTATTCCCTGTCTCTGATTCCCCGCCTGTGATTCCCCATCTCTGATTCACCACCTCTGATTCCCCACCTCTGATTCCCCATATCTAATTCCCCACCTCTGATTCCCTGCCACTGATTCCCTGCCCCTGATTCCCCACCTCTGATTCCCCATATCTCATTCCCCGCCTCTGTTTCCCCGCCTCTGATTCCCCGCCTCTGTTTCCCTTAGCTCTGATTCCCTGCCTCTGATTCCCCGCCTCTGATTCCACATCTCTGATTCACCGCCTTTGATTCGCCACCTCTGATTCCCCATATCTGATTCCCCACCTCTGTTTCCCCGCCTCTGATTCCCCGCCTCTGATTCTCCATATCACATTCCCCGCCTCTGAATCCCCATCTCTGATTCCCGGATTCTGATGCCCCACCTCTGATTCCCGGCCTCTTATTCCAAGCATCTGATTCCCGGCCTCTGATTCCCGGCCTCTGATTCCCCGCTTCTGATTCTGATTCCCTGCCTCTGATTCCCCATCTCTGATTCCCCATATCTGATTCCCCGCCTCTGTTTCCCCGCCTCTGATTCCCCGCCTCTGTTTCCCCATATCTAATTCCCCACCTCTGATGCCCCAACTCTGATTCCCCGCCTCTGATTCCCCAGCTCTGATTCCCCGCCTCTGATTCCCCGCATCCGATTCCCCATGTCTGATTACCCGCCTCTGTTTCCCCGCCTCTGATTCCCCGCCTCTGTTTCCCCATTTCTGATTCCCCGCCTCTGATTCCCCAGCTCTGATACCCTGCCTCTGATTCCCCGCGTTCTATTCCCTGTCTCTGATTCCCCGCCTGTGATTCCCCATCTCTGATTCACCACCTCTGATTCCCCACCTCTGATTCCCCATATCTAATTCCCCACCTCTGTTTGCCCGCCTCTGATTCCCCGTGTCTGATTCCCTGCCTCTGTTTCCCCATTTCTGATTCCCCGCCTCTGATTCCCCAGCTCTGATACCCTGCCTCTGATTCCCCGCGTTCTATTCCCTGTCTCTGATTCCCCGCCTGTGATTCCCCATCTCTGATTCACCACCTCTGATTCCCCACCTCTGATTCCCCATATCTAATTCCCCACCTCTGTTTGCCCGCCTCTGATTCCCCGCCTCTGTTTCCCCACCTCTGATTCCCCAGCTCTGATACCCCGCCTCTGATTCCCCGCGTCTGATTCCCTGCCTGTGATTCCCCGCCTCTGATTCCCCATCTCTGATTCCCCACCTCTGATTCCCCGTGTCTAATTCCCTGCCTCTGATTCCCCGCATCTGATTCCCCGCCTCTGATTCCCCGCCTCTGTTTCCCCATATCTAATTCCCCACCTCTGATGCCCCAACTCTGATTCCCCGCCTCTGATTCCCCAGCTCTGATTCCCCACCTCTGATTCCCCGCATCCGATTCCCCATGTCTGATTACCCGCCTCTGTTTCCCCGCCTCTGATTCCTCGCCTCTGTGTCCCCATATCTGATTCCCCGCCTCTGATTCCCCAGCTCTGATTCCCTGCCTCTGATTCCCCGCATTCTATTCCCTGCCTCTGATTCCCCGCCTCTGATTCCCCATCTCTGATTCACTGCCTCTGATTCCGCACCTCTGATTCCCCATCTCTGATTCCGCACATCCGATTCCCTGCCTCTGATTCCCCGACTCTGATTCCCCACCTCTGATTCCCCAGCTCTGATACCCCGCCTCTGATTCCCCGCGTCTGATTCCCTGCCTGTGATTCCCCGCCTCTGATTCCCCATCTCTGATTCCCCACCTCTGATTCCCCGTGTCTAATTCCCTGCCTCTGATTCCCCGCATCTGATTCCCCGCCTCTGATTCCCTGCCACTGATTCCCCGCCCCTGATTCCCCACCTCTGATTCCCTATATCTTATTCCCCGCCTCTGTTTCCCCCCCTCTGATTCCCAGCCTCTGATTCCCCATATCTAATTCCACGCCTCTGATTCCCCATATCTGATTCCCCGCCTCTATTTCCCCATATCTGCTTCGCCGCCTCTGATTCCCCAACTCTGATTCCCCGCCTCTGATTCCCCAGCTCTGATTTCCCGCCTCTGATTCCCGGCATCCGATTCCCTGCCTCTGATTCCCCGCCTCTGATTCCCCATCTCTGATTCCCAGCCTCTGATTCCCCGTGTCTGATTCCCTGCCTCTGATTCCCCGCCTCTGATTCCCCATCTGTGATTCACAACCTCTGATGCCCCACCTCTGATTCCCCATATCTGATTCCCCGCCTCTGTTTCCCCGCCTCTGATTCCCCGCCTCTGATTCCCCATATCTGATTCCCCGCCTCTGATTGCGCACCTCTGTTTCACCGCCTCTGATTCCCAAATCTCTGATTCACCACCTCTGATTCCCGGCCTCTGATTCCCCATCTCTGATTCCGCACATCCGATTCCCTGCCTATGATTCCCCACCTCTGATTCCCCGCCTCTGATTCCCCATATCGGATTCCCTGCCTCTGTTTCCCTGCCTCTGATTCCCCGCCTCTGTTTCCCCATCCCTGATTCACCACCTTTGATTCGCCACCTCTGATTCCCCATATCTGATTCCCCATCTCTGTTTCCCCGCCTCTGATTCCCCGCCTCTGATTCTCCATATCTCATTCCACGCCTCTGAATCCCCACCTCTGATTCCCGGCCTCTTATTCCCAGCATCTGATTCCCGGCCTCTGATTTCCGGCCTCTAATTCCCCGCCTCTGTTTCCCCATATCTAATTCCCCACCTCTGATGCCCCAAATCTGATTCCCCGCCTCTGATTCCCCAGCTCTGATTCCCCACCTCTGATTCAACGCATCCGATTCCCCATGTCTGATTCCCCGCCTCTGATTCCCCGCGTCTGATTCCTTGCCTCTGATTCCCCATCTCTGATTCCCCACCTCTGATTCCCCGTGTCTGATTCCCTGCCTCTGAATCCCCGCCTCTGATTCCCCGCCTCTGATTCCCTGCCACTGATTACCCGCCCCTGATTCCCCACCTCTGATTCCCCATATCTTATTCCCCGCCTCTGTTTCCCCCCCTCTGATTCCCAGCCTCTAATTCCCCATATCTGATTCCCCGCCTCTCATTCCCCATATCTGATTCCCCGCCTCTATTTCCCCATATCTTATTCACCGCCTCTGATTCCCAAACTCTGATTCCCCGCCTCTGATTCCCCAGCTCTGATTTCCCGCCTCTGATTTCCGGCATCCTATTCCCTGCCTCTGATTCCCCGCCTCTGATTCCCCATCTCTGATTCCCCGCCTCTGATTCCCCGTGTCTGATTACCTGCCTCTGATTCCCCGCCTCTGATTCCCCGCGTCTGATTCCCTGCCACTGATTCCCTGCCCCTGATTCCCCACCTCTGATTCCCCATATCTGATTCCCCGCCTCTGTTTCCCCGCCTCTGATTCCCCGCCTCTGTTTCCCCATATCTGATTCCACGCCTCTGATTCCCCAACTCTGATTCCCCTCCTCTAATTCGCAAGCTATGATTCCCCGCCTCTGATTCCCTGCGTCTGATTCCCTGCCTCTGATTCCCAGCCTCTGATTCCCCTTCTCTGATTCACCACCTCTGAATCCCCACCTCTGATTACCCATCTCTGATTCCGCACATCCGATTCCCTGCCTCTGATTCCCCGCCTCTGATTCCCCGCCTCTGATTCGCAACCTCTAATTCCCCACCTCTGATTCCCCATATCTGATTCCCCGCCTCAGTTTCCCTGCATCTGATTCCCGGCCTCTGTTTCCCCATATCTGATTCCCCTCCTCTGATTCCCCAACTCTGATTCCCCGCCTCTGATTCCCCAGCTCTGATTCCCCGCCTTTTATTCCCGGCCTCTGATTCCCTGCCACTGATTCCCCGCCCCTGATTCCCCACCTCTGATTCCCCATATCTGATTCCCCGCCTCTGTTTCCCCAGCTCTGATTCCCCACCTCTGATTCCCCAGCTCTGATTCCCTGCCACTGATTCCCCGCCCCTGATTCCCCACCTCTGATTCCCCATATCTGATTCCCCGCCTCTGTTTCCCTTAGCTATGATTCCCTGCCTCTGATTCCCTGCCCTGATTCCCCACCTCTGTTTCACCGCCTTTGATTCGCCACCTCTGATTCCCCATATCTGATTCCCCGCCTCTGTTTCCCCGCCTCTGATTCCCTGCCTCTGATTCCCAACCTCTGATTCCACACCTCTGATTCCCCATATCTGATTCCCCGCCTCTATTTCCCCATATCTGATTCCCCGCCTCTGATTCCCCAACTCTGATTCCCCGCCTCTGATTCCCCAGCTCTGATACCCCGCCTCTGATTCCCGGCGTCCGATTCACTGCCTCTGATTCCCCGCCTCTGATTCCCCATCTCTGATTCCCCGCCTCTGATTCCCCGTGTCTGATTCCCTGCCTCTGATTCCCCGCCTGTGATTCCCCGCCTCTGATTCCCTGCCACTGATTCCCTGCCCCTGATTCCCCACCTCTGATTCCCCATATCTGATTCCCCGCCTCTGTTTCCCCACCTCTGATTCCCCGCCTCTGATTCCCCATATCTGATTCCCTGCCTCTGATTCCCCAACTCTGATTCCCCGACTCTGATTCCCCAGCTCTGAATCCCCGCCTCTGATACCCCACGTCTGATTCCCTGCCTCTGATTCCCCATCTCTGATTCCCCGCCTGTGATTCCCAGTGTCTGATTTCCTGCCTCTGATTCCCCGCCTGTGATTCCCCGCCTCTGATTCCCTGCCACTGATTCCCTGCCCCTGATTCCCCACCTCTGATTCCCCATATCTGATTCCCCGCCTCTGTTTCCCCGCCTCTGATTCCCCGCCTCTGTTTCCCTTAGCTCTGATTCCCTGCCTCTGATTCCCTGCCCTGATTCCCCATCTCTGTTTCACCGCCTTTGATTCGCCACCTCTGATTCCCCATATCTGATTCCCCGCCTCTGTTTCCCCGCCTCTGATTCCCTGCCTCTGATTCCCAACCTCTGATTCCACACCTCTGATTCCCCATATCTGATTCCCCGCCTCTATTTCCCCATATCTGATTCCCCGCCTCTGATTCCCCAACTCTGATTCCCCGCCTCTGATTCCCCAGCTCTGATTCCCCGCGTCTGATTCCCGGCGTCCGATTCACTGCCTCTGATTCCCCGCCTCTGATTCCCCATCTCTGATTCCCCGCCTCTGATTCCCCGTGTCTGATTCCCTGCCTCTGATTCCCCGCCTGTGATTCCCCGCCTCTGATTCCCTGCCACTGATTCCCTGCCCCTGATTCCCCACCTCTGATTCCCCATATCTGATTCCCCGCCTCTGTTTCCCCGCCTCTGATTCCCCGCCTCTGATTCCCCATATCTGATTCCCTGCCTCTGATTCCCCAACTCTGATTCCCCGACTCTGATTCCCCAGCTCTGAATCCCCGCCTCTGATTCCCCGCGTCTGATTCCCTGCCTCTGATTCCCCGCCTTGATTCCCCATCTCTGATTCACAACCTCTGATTCCCCACCTCTGATTCCCCATATCTGATTCACCGCCTCTGTTTCCCCGCCTCTGATTCCCCGCCTCTGATTCCCCATATCTGATTCCCCAGCTCTGATTGCCCACCTCTGATTCCCCGCCTCTGATTCGCCAGCTCTGATTCCCCGCCTCTGAATCCCCGCATCTGATTCCCTGCCTCTGATTCCCCGCCTCTGATTCCCCATCTCTGATTCACCGCCTTTGATTCGCCACCTCTGATTCCCTATATCTGATTCCCCACCTCTGTTTCCCCGCCTCTGATTCCCCGCCTCTGATTCTCCATATCTCATTCCCCGCCTCTGAATGCCCATCTCTGATTCCCGGACTCTGATTCCCCACCTCTGATTCCCGGCCTCTTATTCCCAGCATCTGATTCCCGGCCTCTGATTCCCGGCCTCTGATTCCCCGCTTCTGATTCTGATACCCTGCCTCTGATTCCCCATCTCTGATTCCGCACATCTGATTCCCTGCCTCTGATTCCCCACCTCTGATTCCCCATATCTGATTCCCCGCCTCTGTTTCCCCACCTCTGATTCCCCGCCTCTGTTTCCCCATATCTAATTCCCCACCTCTGATGCCCCAACTCTGATTCCCCGCCTCTGATTCCCCAGCTCTGATTCCCCGCCTCTGATTCCCCGCATCCGATTCCCCATGTCTGATTCCCTGCCTCTGTTTCCCCGCCTCTGATTCCCGCCTCTGTTTCCCCATATCTGATTCCCCGCCTCTGATTCCCCAGCTCTGCTTCCCTGCCTCTGATTCCCCACGTTCTATTCCCTGCCTCTGATTCCCCGCCTGTGATTCCCAATCTCTGATTCACCACCTCTGATTCCCCACCTCTGATTCCCCATATTTAATTCCCCGCCTCTGCTTGCCCGCCTCTGATTCCCCGCCTCTGTTTCCCCATATCTGATTCCCTGCCTCTGAATCCCCAACTCTGATTCCCTGCCTCTGATTCACCAGCTCTGATTCCCCGCCTTTGATTCCCCCCGTCTGATTCCCAGCCTCTAAATCCCCGTGTCTGATTTCCTGCCTCAGATTCCCCGCCTCTGATTCCCCACCTCTGATTCCCCATTTCTGATTCCGCACATCCGATTCCCTGCCTCTGATTCCCCGACTCTGATTCCCCACCTCTGATTCCCCAGCTCTGATTCCCCGCCTCTGATTCCCCGCGTCTGATTCCCTGCCTCTGATTCCCCGCCTCTGATTCCCCATCTCTGATTCCCCACCTCTGATTCCCCGTGTCTGATTCCCTGCCTCTGATTCCCCGCCTCTGATTCCCCACCTCTGATTCCCTGCCACTGATTCCCCGCCCCTGATTCCCCACCTCTGATTCCCCATATCTTATTCCCCGCCTCTGTTTCCCCCCCTCTGATTCCCAGCCTCTGATTCCCCATATCTGATTCCCTGCCTCTGATTCCCCATATCTGATTCCCCGCCTCTATTACCCCATATCTGCTTCGCCTCCTCTGATTCCCCAAATCTGATTCCCCGCCTCTGATTCCCCAGCTCTGAATTCCCGCCTCTGATTCCCGGCATCCGATTCCCTGCCTCTGATTCCCCACCTCTGATTCCCCATCTCTGATTCCCCGCCTCTGATTCCCCGTGTCTGATTCCCTGCCTCTGATTCCCCGCCTCTGATTCCCCGCGTCTGATTCCCTGCCACTGATTCCCTGCCCCTGATTCCCCACCTCTGATTCCCCATATCTGATTCCCCGCCTCTGTTTTCCCGCCTCTGATTCCCTGCCTCTGATTCCCCATATCTGATTCCCCGCCTCTGATTCCCCAACTCTGATTCCCCGCCTCTGATTCCCCAGCTCTGAATCCCCGCCTCTGATTCCCCACGTCTGATTCCCTGCCTCTGATTCCCCGCCTCTCATTCCCCATCTGTGATTCACAACCTCTGATGCCCCACCTCTGATTCCCCATATCTGATTCCCCGCCTCTGTTTCCCCGCCTCTGATTCCCCGCCTCTGATTCCCCATATCTGATTCCCCGCCTCTGATTGCCCACCTCTGATTCCTCGCATCTGATTCCCTGCCTCTGATTCACCGCCTCTGATTCCCCATCTCTGATTCACCACCTCTGATTCCCGGCCTCTGATTCCCCATCTCTGATTCCGCACATCCGATTCCCTGCCTATGATTCCCCACCTCTGATTCCCCGCCTCTGATTCCCCATATCTGATTCCCTGCCTCTGTTTCCCCGCCTCTGATTCCCCATATGTGATCCCCACCTCTGTTTCCACGCCTCTGATTCCCCGCCTCTGTTTCTCCATCTCTGATTCACCGCCTTTGATTCACCACCTCTGATTCCCCATATCTGATTCCCCATATCTGATTCCCCACCTCTGTTTCCCCGCCTCTGATTCCCCGCCTCTGATTCTCCATATCTCATTCCCCGCCTCTGAATCCCCATCTCTGATTCCCGGACTCTGATTCCCCACCTCTGATTCCCGGCCTCTTATTCCCAGCATCTGATTCCCGGCCTCTGATTCCCGGCCTCTAATTCCCCGCTTCTGATTCTGATTCCCTGCCTCTGATTCCCCATCTCTGATTCCGCACATCTGATTCCCTGCCTCTGATTCCCCACCTATTGATTCCCCATATCTGATTCCCCGCCTCTGTTTCCCCGCCTCTGATTCCCCGCCTCTGTTTCCCCATATCTAATTCCCCACCTCTGATGCCCCAACTCTGATTCCCCACCTCTGATTCCCCAGCTCTGATTCCCCACCTCTGATTCCCCGCATCCGATTCCCCATTTCTGATTCCCCGCCTCTGTTTCCCCGCCTCTGATTCCCCGCCTCTGTTTCCCCATATCTGATTCCCCGCCTCTGATTCCCCAGCTCTGATTCACTGCCTCTGATTCCCCGCGTTCTATTCCCTGCCTCTGATTCCTCGCCTGTGATTCCCCATCTCTGATTCACCACCTCTGATTCCCCACCTCTGATTCCCCATATCTAATTCCCCGCCTCTGTTTGCCCGCCTCTGATTCCCCGCCTCTGTTTCCCCATATCTGATTCCCCGCCTCTGAAGCCCCAACTCTGATTCCCTGCCTCTGATTCCCCGCCTCTGATTCCCCATCTCTGATGCACCACCTTGGATTCGCCACCTCTGATTCCCCATATCTGATTCCCCACCTCTGTTTCCCCGCCTCTGATTCCCCGCCTCTGATTCTCCATATCTCATTCCCCGCCTCTGAATCCCCATCTCTGATTCCCGGACTCTCATTCCCCACCTCTGATTCCCGGCCTCTTATTCCCAGCATCTGATTCCCGGCCTCTGATTCCCCACCTCTGATTCCCCGTGTCTTATTCCCTGCCTCTGATTCCCCGCCTCTGATTCCCCACCTCTGATTCCCTGCCACTGATTCCCCGCCCCTGATTCCCCACCTCTGATTCCCCATATCTTATTCCCCGCCTCTGTTTCCCCCCCTCTGATTCCCAGCCTCTGATTCCCCATATCTGATTCCCTGCCTCTGATTCCCCATATCTGATTCCCCGCCTCTATTACCCCATATCTGCTTCGCCGCCTCTGATTCCCCAAATCTGATTCCCCGCCTCTGATTCCCCAGCTCTGATTTCCCGCCTCTGATTCCCGGCATACGATTCCCTGCCTCTGATTCCCCACCTCTGATTCCCCATCTCTGATTCCCCGCCTCTGATTCCCCGTGTCTGATTCCCTGCCTCTGATTCCCCGCCTCTGATTCCCCGCGTCTGATTCCCTGCCACTGATTCCCTGCCCCTGATTCCCCACCTCTGATTCCCCATATCTGATTCCCTGCCTCTGATTCCCCGCCTCTGATTCCCCGCGTCTGATTCCCTGCCACTGATTCCCTGCCCCTGATTCCCCACCTCTGATTCCCCATATCTGAATCCCCGCCTCTGATTCCCCACGTCTGATTCCCTGCCTCTGATTCCCCGCCTCTCATTCCCCATCTGTGATTCACAACCTCTGATGCCCCACCTCTGATTCCCCATATCTGATTCCCCGCCTCTGTTTCCCCGCCTCTGATTCCCCGCCTCTGATTCCCCATATCTGATTCCCCACCTCTGATTCCCCACCTCTGATTCCTCGCATCTGATTCCCTGCCTCTGATTCACCGCCTCTGATTCCCCATCTCTGATTCACCACCTCTGATTCCCGGCCTCTGATTCCCCATCTCTGATTCCGCACATCCGATTCCCTGCCTATGATTCCCCACCTCTGATTCCCCGCCTCTGATTCCCCATATCTGATTCCCTGCCTCTGTTTCCCCGCCTCTGATTCCCCATATGTGATTCCCCACCTCTGTTTCCACGCCTCTGATTCCCCGCCTCTGTTTCTCCATCTCTGATTCACCGCCTTTGATTCACCACCTCTGATTCCCCATATCTGATTCCCCATATCTGATTCCCCACCTCTGTTTCCCCGCCTCTGATTCCCCGCCTCTGATTCTCCATATCTCATTCCCCGCCTCTGAATCCCCATCTCTGATTCCCGGACTCTGATTCCCCACCTCTGATTCCCGGCCTCTTATTCCCAGCATCTGATTCCCGGCCTCTGATTCCCGGCCTCTAATTCCCCGCTTCTGATTCTGATTCCCGGCCTCTCATTCCCCATCTCTGATTCCGCACATCTGATTCCCTGCCTCTGATTCCCCACCTATGATTCCCCATATCTGATTCCCCGCCTCTGTTTCCCCGCCTCTGATTCCCCGCCTCTGTTTCCCCATATCTAATTCCCCACCTTTGATGCCCCAACTCTGATTCCCCGCCTCTGATTCCCCAGCTCTGATTCCCCACCTCTGATTCCCCATTTCTGATTCCCCGCCTCTGTTTCCCCGCCTCTGATTCCCCGCCTCTGTTTCCCCATATCTGGTTCCCCGCCTCTGATTCCCCAGCTCTGATTCACTGCCTCTGATTCCCCGCGTTCTATTCCCTGCCTCTGATTCCCCGCCTGTGATTCCCCATCTCTGATTCACCACCTCTGATTCCCCACCTCTGATTCCCCATATCTAATTCCCCGCCTCTGTTTGCCCGCCTCTGATTCCCCGCCTCTGTTTCCCCATATCTGATTCCCCGCCTCTGAATCCCCAACTCTGATTCCCTGCCACTGATTCCCTGCCCCTGATACCCCACCTCTGATTCCCCATATCTGATTCCCCGCCTCTGTTTCCCCGCCTCTGATTCCCCGCCTCTGTTTCCCCATATCTGATTCCCCGCCTCTGATTCCCCAACTCTGATTCCCCTCCTCTAATTCGCCAGCTATGATTCCCCGCCTCTGATTCCCTGCGTCTGATTCCCTGCCTCTGATTCCCAGCCTCTGATTCCCCTTCTCTGATTCACCACCTCTGAATCCCCACCTCTGATTACCCATCTCTGATTCCGCACATCCGATTCCCTGCCTCTGATTCCCCGCCTCTGATTCCCCGCCTCTGATTCGCAACCTCTAATTCCCCACCTCTGATTCCCCGCCTCAGTTTCCCTGCATCTGATTCCCGGCCTCTGTTTCCCCATATCTGATTCCCATCCTCTGATTCCCCAACTCTGATTCCCCGCCTCTGATTCCCCAGCTCTGATTCCCCGCCTTTTATTCCCGGCCTCTGATTCCCTGCCACTGATTCCCCGCCCCTGATTCCCCACCTCTGATTCCCCATATCTGATTCCCCGCCTCTGTTTCCACAGCTCTGATTCCCCACCTCTGATTCCCCAGCTCTGATTCCCTGCCACTGATTCCCCGCCCATGATTCCCCACCTCTGATTCCCCATATCTGATTCCCCGCCTCTGTTTCCCTTAGCTCTGATTCCCTGCCTCTGATTCCCTGCCCTGATTCCCCATCTCTGTTTCACCGCCTTTGATTCGCCACCTCTGATTCCCCATATCTGATTCCCCGCCTCTGTTTCCCCGCCTCTGATTCCCTGCCTCTGATTCCCAACCTCTGATTCCACACCTCTGATTCCCCATATCTGATTCCCCGCCTCTATTTCCCCATATCTGATTCCCCGCCTCTGATTCCCCAACTCCGATTCCCCACCTCTGATTCCCCATATCTGATTCCCCGCCTCTGTTTCCCTGCCTCTGATTCCCCGCCTCTGTTTCCCCATATCTAATTCCCCGCCTCTGATTCCCCGTGTCTGATTCCCTGCCTCTGATTCCCCGCCTGTGATTCCCCGCCTCTGATTCCCTGCCACTGATTCCCTGCCCCTGATTCCCCACCTCTGATTCCCCATATCTCATTCCCCGCCTCTGTTTCCCCGCCTCTGATTCCCCGCCTCTGTTTCCCTTAGCTCTGATTCCCTGCCTCTGATTCCCTGCCCTGATTCCCCATCTCTGTTTCACCGCCTTTGATTCGCCACCTCTGATTCCCCATATCTGATTCCCCGCCTCTGTTCCCCCGCCTCTGATTCCCGTCCTCTGATTCCCAACCTCTGATTCCACACCTCTGATTCCCCATATCTGATTCCCCGCCTCTATTTCCCCATATCTGATTCCCAGCCTCTGATTCCCCAACTCTGATTCCCCGCCTCTGATTCCCCAGCTCTGATTCCCCACCTCTGATTCCCGGCGTCGGATTCACTGCCTCTGATTCCCCGCCTCTGATTCCCCATCTCTGATTCCCCGCCTCTGATTCCCCGTGTCTGATTCCCTGCCTCTGATTCCCCGCCTGTGATTCCCCGCCTCTGATTCCCTGCCACTGATTCCCTGCCCCTGATTCCCCACCTCTGATTCCCCATATATGATTCCCCGCCTCTGTTTCCCCGCCTCTGATTCCCCCCCTCTGATTCCCCATATCTGATTCCCTGCCTCTGATTCCCCAACTCTGATTCCCCGACTCTGATTCCCCAGCTCTGAATCCCCGCCTCTGATTCCCCGCGTCTGATTCCCTGCCTCTGATTCCCCGCCTTGATTCCCCATCTCTGATTCACAACCTCTGATTCCCCACCTCTGATTCCCCATATCTGATTCACCGCCTCTGTTTCCCCGCCTCTGATTCCCCGCCTCTGATTCCCCATATCTGATTCCCCAGCTCTGATTGCCCACCTCTGATTCCCCGCCTCTGATTCGCCAGCTCTGATTCCCCGCCTCTGAATCCCCGCATCTGATTCCCTGCCTCTGATTCCCCGCCTCTGATTCCCCATCTCTGATTCACCACCTTTGATTCGCCACCTCTGATTCCCCATATCTGATTCCCCACCTCTGTTTCCCCGCCTCTGATTCCCCGCCTCTGATTCTCCATATCACATTCCCCGCCTCTGAATCCCCATCACTGATTCCCGGACTCTCATTCCCCACCTCTGATTCCCGGCCTCTTATTCCCAGCATCTGATTCCCGGCCTCTGATTCCCCACCTCTGATTCCCCGTGTCTGATTCCCTGCCTCTGATTCCCCGCCTCTGATTCCCCACCTCTGATTCCCTGCCACTGATTCCCCGCCCCTGATTCCCCACCTCTGATTCCCCATATCTTATTCCCCGCCTCTGTTTCCCCCCCTCTGATTCCCAGCCTCTGATTCCCCATATCTGATTCCCTGCCTCTGATTCCCCATATCTGATTCCCTGCCTCTGATTCCCCACCTCTGATTCCCCGCATCCGATTCCCCATTTCTGATTCCCCGCCTCTGTTTCCCCGCCTCTGATTCCCCGCCTCTGTTTCCCTATATCTGATTCCCCGCCTCTGATTCCCCAGCTCTGATTCACTGCCTCTGATTCCCCGCGTTCTATTCCCTGCCTCTGATTCCTCGCCTGTGATTCCCCATCTCTGATTCACCACCTCTGATTCCCCACCTCTGATTCCCCATATCTAATTCCCCGCCTCTGTTTGCCCGCCTCTGATTCCCCGCCTCTGTTTCCCCATATCTGATTCCCCGCCTCTGAATCCCCAACTCTGATTCCCTGCCACTGATTCCCTGCCCCTGATACCCCACCTCTGATTCCCCATATCTGATTCCCCGCCTCTGTTTCCCCGCCTCTGATTCCCCGCCTCTGTTTCCCCATATCTGATTCCCCGCCTCTGATTCCCCAACTCTGATTCCCCTCCTCTAATTCGCCAGCTATGATTCCCCGCCTCTGATTCCCTGCATCTGATTCCCTGCCTCTGATTCCCAGCCTCTGATTCCGCACATCCAATTCCCTGCCTCTGATTCCCCGCCTCTGATTCCCCGCCTCTGATTCGCAACCTCTAATTCCCCACCTCTGATTCCCCATATCTGATTCCCCGCCTCAGTTTCCCTGCATCTGATTCCCGGCCTCTGTTTCCCCATATCTGATTCCCATCCTCTGATTCCCCAACTCTGATTCCCCGCCTCTGATTCCCCAGCTCTGATTCCCCGCCTTTTATTCCCGGCCTCTGATTCCCTGCCACTGATTCCCCGCCCCTGATTCCCCACCTCTGATTCCCCATATCTGATTCCCCGCCTCTGTTTCCCCTGCCACTGATTCCCCGCCCCTGATTCCCCACCTCTGATTCCACATATCTGATTCCCCGCCTCTGTTTCCCTTAGCTCTGATTCCCTGCCTCTGATTCCCTGCCCTGATTCCCCATCTCTGTTTCACCGCCTTTGATTCGCCACCTCTGATTCCCCATATCTGATTCCCCGCCTCTGTTTCCCCGCCTCTGATTCGCTGCCTCTGATTCCCAACCTCTGATTCCACACCTCTGATTCCCCATATCTGATTCCCCGCCTCTATTTCCCCATATCTGATTCCCCGCCTCTGATTCCCCAACTCTGATTCCCCGCCTCTGATTCCCCAGCTCTGATACCCCGCCTCTGATTCCCGGCGTCCGATTCACTGCCTCTGATTCCCCGCCTCTGATTCCCCATCTCTGATTGCCCGCCTCTGATTCCCCATGTCTGATTCCCTGCCTCTGATTCCCCGCCTGTGATTCCCCGCCTCTGATTCCCTGCCACTGATTCCCTGCCCCTGATTCCCCACCTCTGATTCCCCATATCTGATTCCCCGCCTCTGTTTCCCCGCCTCTGATTCCCCGCCTCTGATTCCCCATATCTGATTCCCTGCCTCTGATTCCCCAACTCTGATTCCCCGACTCTGATTCCCCAGCTCTGAATCCCCGCCTCTGATTCCCCGCGTCTGATTCCCTGCCTCTGATTCCCCGCCTCTGATTCCCCATCTCTGATTCCCCGCCTCTGATTCCCCGTGTCTGATTCCCTGCCTCTGATTCCCCGCCTGTGATTCCCCGCCTCTGATTCCCTGCCACTGATTCCCTGCCCCTGATTCCCCACCTCTGATTCCCCATATCTCATTCCCCGCCTCTGTTTCCCCGCCTCTGATTCCCCGCCTCTGTTTCCCTTAGCTCTGATTCCCTGCCTCTGATTCCCTGCCCTGATTCCCCATCTCTGTTTCACCGCCTTTGATTCGCCACCTCTGATTCCCCATATCTGATTCCCCGCCTCTGTTTCCCCGCCTCTGATTCCCGTCCTCTGAATCCCAACCTCTGATTCCACACCTCTGATTCCCCATATCTGATTCCCCGCCTCTATTTCCCCATATCTGATTCCCAGCCTCTGATTCCCCAACTCTGATTCCCCGCCTCTGATTCCCCAGCTCTGATTCCCCACCTCTGATTCCCGGCGTCGGATTCACTGCCTCTGATTCCCCGCCTCTGATTCCCCATCTCTGATTCCCCGCCTCTGATTCCCCGTGTCTGATTCCCTGCCTCTGATTCCCCGCCTGTGATTCCCCGCCTCTGATTCCCTGCCACTGATTCCCTGCCCCTGATTCCCCACCTCTGATTCCCCATATATGATTCCCCGCCTCTGTTTCCCCGCCTCTGATTCCACCCCTCTGATTCCCCATATCTGATTCCCTGCCTCTGATTCCCCAACTCTGATTCCCCGACTCTGATTCCCCAGCTCTGAATCCCCGCCTCTGATTCCCCGCGTCTGATTCCCTGCCTCTGATTCCCCGCCTTGATTCCCCATCTCTGATTCACAACCTCTGATTCCCCACCTCTGATTCCCCATATCTGATTCACCGCCTCTGTTTCCCCGCCTCTGATTCCCCGCCTCTGATTCCCCATATCTGATTCCCCAGCTCTGATTGCCCACCTCTGATTCCCCGCCTCTGATTCGCCAGCTCTGATTCCCCGCCTCTGAATCCCCGCATCTGATTCCCTGCCTCTGATTCCCCGCCTCTGATTCCCCATCTCTGATTCACCACCTTTGATTCGCCACCTCTGATTCCCCATATCTGATTCCCCACCTCTGTTTCCCCGCCTCTGATTCCCCGCCTCTGATTCTCCATATCACATTCCCCGCCTCTGAATCCCCATCTCTGATTCCCGGACTCTCATTCCCCACCTCTGATTCCCGGCCTCTTATTCCCAGCATCTGATTCCCGGCTCTGATTCCCCACCTCTTATTCCCCGTGTCTGATTCCCTGCCTCTGATTCCCCGCCTCTGATTCCCCACCTCTGATTCCCTGCCACTGATTCCCCGCCCCTGATTCCCCACCTCTGATTCCCCATATCTTATTCCCCGCCTCTGTTTCCCCCCCTCTGATTCCCAGCCTCTGATTCCCCATATCTGATTCCCTGCCTCTGATTCCCCATATCTGATTCCCCGCCTCTATTACCCCATATCTGCTTCGCCGCCTCTGATTCCCCAAATCTGATTCCCCGCCTCTGATTCCCCAGCTCTGATTTCCCGCCTCTGAATCCCGGCATACGATTCCCTGCCTCTGATTCCCCACCTCTGATTCCCCATCTCTGATTCCCCGCCTCTGATTCCCCGTGTCTGATTCCCTGCCTCTGATTCCCCGCCTCTGATTCCCCGCGTCTGATTCTCTGCCACTGATTCCCTGCCCCTGATTCCCCACCTCTGATTCCCCATATCTGAATCCCCGCCTCTGATTCCCCACGTCTGATTCCCTGCCTCTGATTCCCCGCCTCTCATTCCCCATCTGTGATTCACAACCTCTGATGCCCCACCTCTGATTCCCCATATCTGATTCCCCGCCTCTGTTTCCCCGCCTCTGATTCCCCGCCTCTGATTCCCCATATCTGATTCCCCACCTCTGATTGCCCACCTCTGATTCCTCGCATCTGATTCCCTGCCTCTGATTCACCGCCTCTGATTCCCCATCTCTGATTCACCACCTCTGATTCCCGGACTCTGATTCCCCATCTCTGATTCCGAACATCCGATTCCCTGCCTATGATTCCCCACCTCTGATTCCCCGCCTCTGATTCCCCATATCTGATTCCCTGCCTCTGTTTACCCGCCTCTGATTCCCCATATGTGATTCCCCACCTCTGTTTCCCCGCCTCTGATTCCCCGCCTCTGTTTCCCTATATCTGATTCCCCGCCCCTGATTCCCCAGCTCTGCTTCCCTGCCTCTGATTCCCCACTTTCTATTCCCTGCCTCTGATTCCCCGCCTGTGATTCCCAATCTCTGATTCACCACCTCTGATTCCCCACCTCTGATTCCCCATATTTAATTCCCCGCCTCTGCTTGCCCGCCTCTGATTCCCCGCCTCTGTTTCCCCATATCTGATTCCCTGCCTCTGAATCCCCAACTCTGATTCCCTGCCTCTGATTCACCAGCTCTGATTCCCCGCCTTTGATTCCCCCCGTCTGATTCCCAGCCTCTGAATCCCCGTGTCTGATTTCCTGCCTCAGATTCCCCGCCTCTGATTCCCCACCTCTGATTCCCCATTTCTGATTCCGCACATCCGATTCCCTGCCTCTGATTCCCCGACTCTGATTCCCCACCTCTGATTCCCCAGCTCTGATTCCCCGCCTCTGATTCCCCGCGTCTGATTCCCTGCCTCTGATTCCCCGCCTCTGATTCCCCATCTCTGATTCCCCACCTCTGATTCCCCGTGTCTGATTCCCTGCCTCTGATTCCCCGCCTCTGATTCCCCACCTCTGATTCCCTGCCACTGATTCCCCGCCCCTGATTCCCCACCTCTGATTCCCCATATCTTATTCCCCGCCTCTGTTTCCCCCCCTCTGATTCCCAGCCTCTGATTCCCCATATCTGATTCCCTGCCTCTGATTCCCCATATCTGATTCCCCGCCTCTATTACCCCATATCTGCTTCGCCTCCTCTGATTCCCCAAATCTGATTCCCCGCCTCTGATTCCCCAGCTCTGAATTCCCGCCTCTGATTCCCGGCATCCGATTCCCTGCCTCTGATTCCCCACCTCTGATTCCCCATCTCTGATTCCCCGCCTCTGATTCCCCGTGTCTGATTCCCTGCCTCTGATTCCCCGCCTCTGATTCCCCGCGTCTGATTCCCTGCCACTGATTCCCTGCCCCTGATTCCCCACCTCTGATTCCCCATATCTGATTCCCCGCCTCTGTTTTCCCGCCTCTGATTCCCTGCCTCTGATTCCCCATATCTGATTCCCCGCCTCTGATTCCCCAACTCTGATTCCCCGCCTCTGATTCCCCAGCTCTGAATCCCCGCCTCTGATTCCCCACGTCTGATTCCCTGCCTCTGATTCCCCGCCTCTCATTCCCCATCTGTGATTCACAACCTCTGATGCCCCACCTCTGATTCCCCATATCTGATTCCCCGCCTCTGTTTCCCCGCCTCTGATTCCCCGCCTCTGATTCCCCATATCTGATTCCCCGCCTCTGATTGCCCACCTCTGATTCCTCGCATCTGATTCCCTGCCTCTGATTCACCGCCTCTGATTCCCCATCTCTGATTCACCACCTCTGATTCCCGGCCTCTGATTCCCCATCTCTGATTCCGCACATCCGATTCCCTGCCTATGATTCCCCACCTCTGATTCCCCGCCTCTGATTCCCCATATCTGATTCCCTGCCTCTGTTTCCCCGCCTCTGATTCCCCATATGTGATCCCCACCTCTGTTTCCACGCCTCTGATTCCCCGCCTCTGTTTCTCCATCTCTGATTCACCGCCTTTGATTCACCACCTCTGATTCCCCATATCTGATTCCCCATATCTGATTCCCCACCTCTGTTTCCCCGCCTCTGATTCCCCGCCTCTGATTCTCCATATCTCATTCCCCGCCTCTGAATCCCCATCTCTGATTCCCGGACTCTGATTCCCCACCTCTGATTCCCGGCCTCTTATTCCCAGCATCTGATTCCCGGCCTCTGATTCCCGGCCTCTAATTCCCCGCTTCTGATTCTGATTCCCTGCCTCTGATTCCCCATCTCTGATTCCGCACATCTGATTCCCTGCCTCTGATTCCCCACCTATTGATTCCCCATATCTGATTCCCCGCCTCTGTTTCCCCGCCTCTGATTCCCCGCCTCTGTTTCCCCATATCTAATTCCCCACCTCTGATGCCCCAACTCTGATTCCCCACCTCTGATTCCCCAGCTCTGATTCCCCACCTCTGATTCCCCGCATCCGATTCCCCATTTCTGATTCCCCGCCTCTGTTTCCCCGCCTCTGATTCCCCGCCTCTGTTTCCCCATATCTGATTCCCCGCCTCTGATTCCCCAGCTCTGATTCACTGCCTCTGATTCCCCGCGTTCTATTCCCTGCCTCTGATTCCTCGCCTGTGATTCCCCATCTCTGATTCACCACCTCTGATTCCCCACCTCTGATTCCCCATATCTAATTCCCCGCCTCTGTTTGCCCGCCTCTGATTCCCCGCCTCTGTTTCCCCATATCTGATTCCCCGCCTCTGAAGCCCCAACTCTGATTCCCTGCCTCTGATTCCCCGCCTCTGATTCCCCATCTCTGATGCACCACCTTGGATTCGCCACCTCTGATTCCCCATATCTGATTCCCCACCTCTGTTTCCCCGCCTCTGATTCCCCGCCTCTGATTCTCCATATCTCATTCCCCGCCTCTGAATCCCCATCTCTGATTCCCGGACTCTCATTCCCCACCTCTGATTCCCGGCCTCTTATTCCCAGCATCTGATTCCCGGCCTCTGATTCCCCACCTCTGATTCCCCGTGTCTTATTCCCTGCCTCTGATTCCCCGCCTCTGATTCCCCACCTCTGATTCCCTGCCACTGATTCCCCGCCCCTGATTCCCCACCTCTGATTCCCCATATCTTATTCCCCGCCTCTGTTTCCCCCCCTCTGATTCCCAGCCTCTGATTCCCCATATCTGATTCCCTGCCTCTGATTCCCCATATCTGATTCCCCGCCTCTATTACCCCATATCTGCTTCGCCGCCTCTGATTCCCCAAATCTGATTCCCCGCCTCTGATTCCCCAGCTCTGATTTCCCGCCTCTGATTCCCGGCATACGATTCCCTGCCTCTGATTCCCCACCTCTGATTCCCCATCTCTGATTCCCCGCCTCTGATTCCCCGTGTCTGATTCCCTGCCTCTGATTCCCCGCCTCTGATTCCCCGCGTCTGATTCCCTGCCACTGATTCCCTGCCCCTGATTCCCCACCTCTGATTCCCCATATCTGATTCCCTGCCTCTGATTCCCCGCCTCTGATTCCCCGCGTCTGATTCCCTGCCACTGATTCCCTGCCCCTGATTCCCCACCTCTGATTCCCCATATCTGAATCCCCGCCTCTGATTCCCCACGTCTGATTCCCTGCCTCTGATTCCCCGCCTCTCATTCCCCATCTGTGATTCACAACCTCTGATGCCCCACCTCTGATTCCCCATATCTGATTCCCCGCCTCTGTTTCCCCGCCTCTGATTCCCCGCCTCTGATTCCCCATATCTGATTCCCCACCTCTGATTCCCCACCTCTGATTCCTCGCATCTGATTCCCTGCCTCTGATTCACCGCCTCTGATTCCCCATCTCTGATTCACCACCTCTGATTCCCGGCCTCTGATTCCCCATCTCTGATTCCGCACATCCGATTCCCTGCCTATGATTCCCCACCTCTGATTCCCCGCCTCTGATTCCCCATATCTGATTCCCTGCCTCTGTTTCCCCGCCTCTGATTCCCCATATGTGATTCCCCACCTCTGTTTCCACGCCTCTGATTCCCCGCCTCTGTTTCTCCATCTCTGATTCACCGCCTTTGATTCACCACCTCTGATTCCCCATATCTGATTCCCCATATCTGATTCCCCACCTCTGTTTCCCCGCTTCTGATTCCCCGCCTCTGATTCTCCATATCTCATTCCCCGCCTCTGAATCCCCATCTCTGATTCCCGGACTCTGATTCCCCACCTCTGATTCCCGGCCTCTTATTCCCAGCATCTGATTCCCGGCCTCTGATTCCCGGCCTCTAATTCCCCGCTTCTGATTCTGATTCCCGGCCTCTCATTCCCCATCTCTGATTCCGCACATCTGATTCCCTGCCTCTGATTCCCCACCTATGATTCCCCATATCTGATTCCCCGCCTCTGTTTCCCCGCCTCTGATTCCCCGCCTCTGTTTCCCCATATCTAATTCCCCACCTTTGATGCCCCAACTCTGATTCCCCGCCTCTGATTCCCCAGCTCTGATTCCCCACCTCTGATTCCCCATTTCTGATTCCCCGCCTCTGTTTCCCCGCCTCTGATTCCCCGCCTCTGTTTCCCCATATCTGGTTCCCCGCCTCTGATTCCCCAGCTCTGATTCACTGCCTCTGATTCCCCGCGTTCTATTCCCTGCCTCTGATTCCCCGCCTGTGATTCCCCATCTCTGATTCACCACCTCTGATTCCCCACCTCTGATTCCCCATATCTAATTCCCCGCCTCTGTTTGCCCGCCTCTGATTCCCCGCCTCTGTTTCCCCATATCTGATTCCCCGCCTCTGAATCCCCAACTCTGATTCCCTGCCACTGATTCCCTGCCCCTGATACCCCACCTCTGATTCCCCATATCTGATTCCCCGCCTCTGTTTCCCCGCCTCTGATTCCCCGCCTCTGTTTCCCCATATCTGATTCCCCGCCTCTGATTCCCCAACTCTGATTCCCCTCCTCTAATTCGCCAGCTATGATTCCCCGCCTCTGATTCCCTGCGTCTGATTCCCTGCCTCTGATTCCCAGCCTCTGATTCCCCTTCTCTGATTCACCACCTCTGAATCCCCACCTCTGATTACCCATCTCTGATTCCGCACATCCGATTCCCTGCCTCTGATTCCCCGCCTCTGATTCCCCGCCTCTGATTCGCAACCTCTAATTCCCCACCTCTGATTCCCCGCCTCAGTTTCCCTGCATCTGATTCCCGGCCTCTGTTTCCCCATATCTGATTCCCATCCTCTGATTCCCCAACTCTGATTCCCCGCCTCTGATTCCCCAGCTCTGATTCCCCGCCTTTTATTCCCGGCCTCTGATTCCCTGCCACTGATTCCCCGCCCCTGATTCCCCACCTCTGATTCCCCATATCTGATTCCCCGCCTCTGTTTCCACAGCTCTGATTCCCCACCTCTGATTCCCCAGCTCTGATTCCCTGCCACTGATTCCCCGCCCATGATTCCCCACCTCTGATTCCCCATATCTGATTCCCCGCCTCTGTTTCCCTTAGCTCTGATTCCCTGCCTCTGATTCCCTGCCCTGATTCCCCATCTCTGTTTCACCGCCTTTGATTCGCCACCTCTGATTCCCCATATCTGATTCCCCGCCTCTGTTTCCCCGCCTCTGATTCCCTGCCTCTGATTCCCAACCTCTGATTCCACACCTCTGATTCCCCATATCTGATTCCCCGCCTCTATTTCCCCATATCTGATTCCCCGCCTCTGATTCCCCAACTCCGATTCCCCACCTCTGATTCCCCATATCTGATTCCCCGCCTCTGTTTCCCTGCCTCTGATTCCCCGCCTCTGTTTCCCCATATCTAATTCCCCGCCTCTGATTCCCCGTGTCTGATTCCCTGCCTCTGATTCCCCGCCTGTGATTCCCCGCCTCTGATTCCCTGCCACTGATTCCCTGCCCCTGATTCCCCACCTCTGATTCCCCATATCTCATTCCCCGCCTCTGTTTCCCCGCCTCTGATTCCCCGCCTCTGTTTCCCTTAGCTCTGATTCCCTGCCTCTGATTCCCTGCCCTGATTCCCCATCTCTGTTTCACCGCCTTTGATTCGCCACCTCTGATTCCCCATATCTGATTCCCCGCCTCTGTTCCCCCGCCTCTGATTCCCGTCCTCTGATTCCCAACCTCTGATTCCACACCTCTGATTCCCCATATCTGATTCCCCGCCTCTATTTCCCCATATCTGATTCCCAGCCTCTGATTCCCCAACTCTGATTCCCCGCCTCTGATTCCCCAGCTCTGATTCCCCACCTCTGATTCCCGGCGTCGGATTCACTGCCTCTGATTCCCCGCCTCTGATTCCCCATCTCTGATTCCCCGCCTCTGATTCCCCGTGTCTGATTCCCTGCCTCTGATTCCCCGCCTGTGATTCCCCGCCTCTGATTCCCTGCCACTGATTCCCTGCCCCTGATTCCCCACCTCTGATTCCCCATATATGATTCCCCGCCTCTGTTTCCCCGCCTCTGATTCCCCCCCTCTGATTCCCCATATCTGATTCCCTGCCTCTGATTCCCCAACTCTGATTCCCCGACTCTGATTCCCCAGCTCTGAATCCCCGCCTCTGATTCCCCGCGTCTGATTCCCTGCCTCTGATTCCCCGCCTTGATTCCCCATCTCTGATTCACAACCTCTGATTCCCCACCTCTGATTCCCCATATCTGATTCACCGCCTCTGTTTCCCCGCCTCTGATTCCCCGCCTCTGATTCCCCATATCTGATTCCCCAGCTCTGATTGCCCACCTCTGATTCCCCGCCTCTGATTCGCCAGCTCTGATTCCCCGCCTCTGAATCCCCGCATCTGATTCCCTGCCTCTGATTCCCCGCCTCTGATTCCCCATCTCTGATTCACCACCTTTGATTCGCCACCTCTGATTCCCCATATCTGATTCCCCACCTCTGTTTCCCCGCCTCTGATTCCCCGCCTCTGATTCTCCATATCACATTCCCCGCCTCTGAATCCCCATCACTGATTCCCGGACTCTCATTCCCCACCTCTGATTCCCGGCCTCTTATTCCCAGCATCTGATTCCCGGCCTCTGATTCCCCACCTCTGATTCCCCGTGTCTGATTCCCTGCCTCTGATTCCCCGCCTCTGATTCCCCACCTCTGATTCCCTGCCACTGATTCCCCGCCCCTGATTCCCCACCTCTGATTCCCCATATCTTATTCCCCGCCTCTGTTTCCCCCCCTCTGATTCCCAGCCTCTGATTCCCCATATCTGATTCCCTGCCTCTGATTCCCCATATCTGATTCCCTGCCTCTGATTCCCCACCTCTGATTCCCCGCATCCGATTCCCCATTTCTGATTCCCCGCCTCTGTTTCCCCGCCTCTGATTCCCCGCCTCTGTTTCCCTATATCTGATTCCCCGCCTCTGATTCCCCAGCTCTGATTCACTGCCTCTGATTCCCCGCGTTCTATTCCCTGCCTCTGATTCCTCGCCTGTGATTCCCCATCTCTGATTCACCACCTCTGATTCCCCACCTCTGATTCCCCATATCTAATTCCCCGCCTCTGTTTGCCCGCCTCTGATTCCCCGCCTCTGTTTCCCCATATCTGATTCCCCGCCTCTGAATCCCCAACTCTGATTCCCTGCCACTGATTCCCTGCCCCTGATACCCCACCTCTGATTCCCCATATCTGATTCCCCGCCTCTGTTTCCCCGCCTCTGATTCCCCGCCTCTGTTTCCCCATATCTGATTCCCCGCCTCTGATTCCCCAACTCTGATTCCCCTCCTCTAATTCGCCAGCTATGATTCCCCGCCTCTGATTCCCTGCATCTGATTCCCTGCCTCTGATTCCCAGCCTCTGATTCCGCACATCCAATTCCCTGCCTCTGATTCCCCGCCTCTGATTCCCCGCCTCTGATTCGCAACCTCTAATTCCCCACCTCTGATTCCCCATATCTGATTCCCCGCCTCAGTTTCCCTGCATCTGATTCCCGGCCTCTGTTTCCCCATATCTGATTCCCATCCTCTGATTCCCCAACTCTGATTCCCCGCCTCTGATTCCCCAGCTCTGATTCCCCGCCTTTTATTCCCGGCCTCTGATTCCCTGCCACTGATTCCCCGCCCCTGATTCCCCACCTCTGATTCCCCATATCTGATTCCCCGCCTCTGTTTCCCCTGCCACTGATTCCCCGCCCCTGATTCCCCACCTCTGATTCCACATATCTGATTCCCCGCCTCTGTTTCCCTTAGCTCTGATTCCCTGCCTCTGATTCCCTGCCCTGATTCCCCATCTCTGTTTCACCGCCTTTGATTCGCCACCTCTGATTCCCCATATCTGATTCCCCGCCTCTGTTTCCCCGCCTCTGATTCCCTGCCTCTGATTCCCAACCTCTGATTCCACACCTCTGATTCCCCATATCTGATTCCCCGCCTCTATTTCCCCATATCTGATTCCCCGCCTCTGATTCCCCAACTCTGATTCCCCGCCTCTGATTCCCCAGCTCTGATACCCCGCCTCTGATTCCCGGCGTCCGATTCACTGCCTCTGATTCCCCGCCTCTGATTCCCCATCTCTGATTGCCCGCCTCTGATTCCCCATGTCTGATTCCCTGCCTCTGATTCCCCGCCTGTGATTCCCAGCCTCTGATTCCCTGCCACTGATTCCCTGCCCCTGATTCCCCACCTCTGATTCCCCATATCTGATTCCCCGCCTCTGTTTCCCCGCCTCTGATTCCCCGCCTCTGATTCCCCATATCTGATTCCCTGCCTCTGATTCCCCAACTCTGATTCCCCGACTCTGATTCCCCAGCTCTGAATCCCCGCCTCTGATTCCCCGCGTCTGATTCCCTGCCTCTGATTCCCCGCCTCTGATTCCCCATCTCTGATTCCCCGCCTCTGATTCCCCGTGTCTGATTCCCTGCCTCTGATTCCCCGCCTGTGATTCCCCGCCTCTGATTCCCTGCCACTGATTCCCTGCCCCTGATTCCCCACCTCTGATTCCCCATATCTCATTCCCCGCCTCTGTTTCCCTGCCTCTGATTCCCCGCCTCTGTTTCCCTTAGCTCTGATTCCCTGCCTCTGATTCCCTGCCCTGATTCCCCATCTCTGTTTCACCGCCTTTGATTCGCCACCTCTGATTCCCCATATCTGATTCCCCGCCTCTGTTTCCCCGCCTCTGATTCCCGTCCTCTGAATCCCAACCTCTGATTCCACACCTCTGATTCCCCATATCTGATTCCCCGCCTCTATTTCCCCATATCTGATTCCCAGCCTCTGATTCCCCAACTCTGATTCCCCGCCTCTGATTCCCCAGCTCTGATTCCCCACCTCTGATTCCCGGCGTCGGATTCACTGCCTCTGATTCCCCGCCTCTGATTCCCCATCTCTGATTCCCCGCCTCTGATTCCCCGTGTCTGATTCCCTGCCTCTGATTCCCCGCCTGTGATTCCCCGCCTCTGATTCCCTGCCACTGATTCCCTGCCCCTGATTCCCCACCTCTGATTCCCCATATATGATTCCCCGCCTCTGTTTCCCCGCCTCTGATTCCACCCCTCTGATTCCCCATATCTGATTCCCTGCCTCTGATTCCCCAACTCTGATTCCCCGACTCTGATTCCCCAGCTCTGAATCCCCGCCTCTGATTCCCCGCGTCTGATTCCCTGCCTCTGATTCCCCGCCTTGATTCCCCATCTCTGATTCACAACCTCTGATTCCCCACCTCTGATTCCCCATATCTGATTCACCGCCTCTGTTTCCCCGCCTCTGATTCCCCGCCTCTGATTCCCCATATCTGATTCCCCAGCTCTGATTGCCCACCTCTGATTCCCCGCCTCTGATTCGCCAGCTCTGATTCCCCGCCTCTGAATCCCCGCATCTGATTCCCTGCCTCTGATTCCCCGCCTCTGATTCCCCATCTCTGATTCACCACCTTTGATTCGCCACCTCTGATTCCCCATATCTGATTCCCCACCTCTGTTTCCCCGCCTCTGATTCCCCGCCTCTGATTCTCCATATCACATTCCCCGCCTCTGAATCCCCATCTCTGATTCCCGGACTCTCATTCCCCACCTCTGATTCCCGGCCTCTTATTCCCAGCATCTGATTCCCGGCTCTGATTCCCCACCTCTTATTCCCCGTGTCTGATTCCCTGCCTCTGATTCCCCGCCTCTGATTCCCCACCTCTGATTCCCTGCCACTGATTCCCCGCCCCTGATTCCCCACCTCTGATTCCCCATATCTTATTCCCCGCCTCTGTTTCCCCCCCTCTGATTCCCAGCCTCTGATTCCCCATATCTGATTCCCTGCCTCTGATTCCCCATATCTGATTCCCCGCCTCTATTACCCCATATCTGCTTCGCCGCCTCTGATTCCCCAAATCTGATTCCCCGCCTCTGATTCCCCAGCTCTGATTTCCCGCCTCTGAATCCCGGCATACGATTCCCTGCCTCTGATTCCCCACCTCTGATTCCCCATCTCTGATTCCCCGCCTCTGATTCCCCGTGTCTGATTCCCTGCCTCTGATTCCCCGCCTCTGATTCCCCGCGTCTGATTCTCTGCCACTGATTCCCTGCCCCTGATTCCCCACCTCTGATTCCCCATATCTGAATCCCCGCCTCTGATTCCCCACGTCTGATTCCCTGCCTCTGATTCCCCGCCTCTCATTCCCCATCTGTGATTCACAACCTCTGATGCCCCACCTCTGATTCCCCATATCTGATTCCCCGCCTCTGTTTCCCCGCCTCTGATTCCCCGCCTCTGATTCCCCATATCTGATTCCCCACCTCTGATTGCCCACCTCTGATTCCTCGCATCTGATTCCCTGCCTCTGATTCACCGCCTCTGATTCCCCATCTCTGATTCACCACCTCTGATTCCCGGACTCTGATTCCCCATCTCTGATTCCGAACATCCGATTCCCTGCCTATGATTCCCCACCTCTGATTCCCCGCCTCTGATTCCCCATATCTGATTCCCTGCCTCTGTTTACCCGCCTCTGATTCCCCATATGTGATTCCCCACCTCTGTTTCCACGCCTCTGATTCCCCGCCTCTGTTTCTCCATCTCTGATTCACCGCCTTTGATTCACCACCTCTGATTCCCCATATCTGATTCCCCATATCTGATTCCCCACCTCTGTTTCCCCGCCTCTGATTCCCCGCCTCTGATTCTCCATATCTCATTCCCCGCCTCTGAATCCCCATCTCTGATTCCCGGACTCTGATTCCCCACCTCTGATTCCCGGCCTCTTATTCCCAGCATCTGATTCCCGGCCTCTGATTCCCGGCCTCTAATTCCCCGCTTCTGATTCTGATTCCCTGCCTCTGATTCCCCATCTCTGATTCCGCACATCTGATTCCCTGCCTCTGATTCCCCACCTATGATTCCCCATATCTGATTCCCCGCCTCTGTTTCCCCGCCTCTGATTCCCCGCCTCTGTTTCCCCATATCTAATTCCCCACCTCTGATGCCCCAACTCTGATTCCCCGCCTCTGATTCCCCAGCTCTGATTCCCCACCTCTGATTCCCCGCATCCGATTCCCCATTTCTGATTCCCCGCCTCTGTTTCCCCGCCTCTGATTCCCCGCCTCTGTTTCCCCATATCTGATTCCCCGCCTCTGATTCCCCAGCTCTGATTCACTGCCTCTGATTCCCCGCGTTCTATTCCCTGCCTCTGATTCCCCGCCTGTGATTCCCCATCTCTGATTCACCACCTCTGATTCCCCACCTCTGATTCCCCATATCTAATTCCCCGCCTCTGTTTGCCCGCCTCTGATTCCCCGCCTCTGTTTCCCCATATCTGATTCCCTGCCTCTGAATCCCCAACTCTGATTCCCTGCCACTGATTCCCTGCCCCTGATACCCCACCTCTGATTCCCCATATCTGATTCCCCGCCTCTGTTTCCCCGCCTCTGATTCCCCGCCTCTGTTTCCCCATATCTGATTCCCCGCCTCTGATTCCCCAACTCTGATTCCCCTCCTCTAATTCGCCAGCTATGATTCCCCGCCTCTGATTCCCTACGTCTGATTCCCTGCCTCTGATTCCCAGCCTCTGATTCCCCTTCTCTGATTCACCACCTCTGAATCCCCACCTCTGATTACCCATCTCTGATTCCGCACATCCGATTCCCTGCCTCTGATTCCCCGCCTCTGATTCCCCGCCTCTGATTCGCAACCTCTAATTCCCCACCTCTGATTCCCCATATCTGATTCCCCGCCTCAGTTTCCCTGCATCTGATTCCCGGCCTCTGTTTCCCCATATCTGATTCCCATCCTCTGATTCCCCAACTCTGATTCCTCGCCTCTGATTCCCCACCTCTGATTCCCCATATCTGATTCCCCGCCTCTGTTTCCCCAGCTCTGATTCCCCACCTCTGATTCCCCAGCTCTGATTCCCTGCCACTGATTCCCCGCCCCTGATTCCCCACCTCTGATTCCCCATATCTGATTCCCCGCCTCTGTTTCCCTTAGCTCTGATTCCCTGCCTCTGATTCCCTGCCCTGATTCCCCATCTCTGTTTCACCGCCTTTCATTCGCCACCTCTGATTCCCCATATCTGATTCCCAACCTCTGATTCCACACCTCTGATTCCCCATATCTGATTCCCCGCCTCTATTTCCCCATATCTGATTCCCCGCCTCTGATTCCCCAACTCTGATTCCCCGCCTCTGATTCCCCAGCTCTGATACCCCGCCTCTGATTCCCGGCGTCCGATTCACTGCCTCTGATTCCCCGCCTCTGATTCCCCATCTCTGATTGCCCGCCTCTGATTCCCCGTGTCTGATTCCCTGCCTCTGATTCCCCGCCTGTGATTCCCCGCCTCTGATTCCCTGCCACTGATTCCCTGCCCCTGATTCCCCACCTCTGATTCCCCATATCTGATTCCCCGCCTCTGTTTCCCCGCCTCTGATTCCCCGCCTCTGTTTCCCCATATCTAATTCCCCACCTCTGATGCCCCAACTCTGATTCCCCACCTCTGATTCCCCAGCTCTGATTCCCCGCCTCTGATTCCCCGCATCCGATTCCCCATGTCTGATTCCCCGCCTCTGTTTCCCCGCCTCTGATTCCCCGCCTCTGTTTCCCCATATCTGATTCCCCGCCTCTGATTCCCCAGCTCTGATCCCAGCCTCTGATTCCCCGCGTTCTATTCGCTGCCTCTGATTCCCCGCCTGTGATTCCCCATCTCTGATTCACCACCTCTGATTTCCCACCTCTGATTCCCCATATCTAATTCCCCGCCTCTGCTTGCCCGCCTCTCATTCCCCGCCTCTGTTTCCCCATATCTGATTCCCCACCTCTGAATCCCCAACTCTGATTCCCTGCCTCTGATTCACCAGCTCTGATTCCCCGCCTTTGATTCCCCCCGTCTGATTCCCAGCCTCTGAATCCCTGTCTGATTTCCTGCCTCTGATTCCCCGCCTCTGATTCCCCATCTCTGATTCACTGCCTCTGATTCCCCACATCTGATTCCCCATCTCTGATTCTGCACAACCGATTCCCTGCCTCTGATTCCCCGACTCTGATTCCCCACCTCTGATTCCCTGCCTCTGATTCCCGGCCTCTGTTTCCCCATATCTGATTCCCCTCCTCTGATTCCCCAACTCTGATTCCCCGCCTCTGATTCCCCAGCTCTGATTCCCCGCCTTTTATTCCCGGCCTCTGATTCCCTGCCACTGATTCCCCGCCCCTGATTCCCCACCTCTGATTCCCCATATCTTATTCCCCGCCTCTGTTTCCCCAGCTCTGATTCCCCACCTCTGATTCCCCAGCTCTGATTCCCTGCCACTGATTCCCCGCCCCTGATTCCCCACCTCTGATTCCCCATATCTGATTCCCCGCCTCTGTTTCCCCAGCTCTGATTCCCTGCCTCTGATTCCCTGCCCTGATTCCCCATCTCTGTTTCACCGCCTTTGATTCGCCACCTCTGATTCCCCATATCTGATTCCCCGCCTCTGTTTCCCCGCCTCTGATTCCCTGCCTCTGATTCCCAACCTCTGATTCCACACCTCTGATTCCCCATATCTGATTCCCCGCCTCTATTTCCCCATATCTGATTCCCCGCCTCTGATTCCCCAACTCTGAATCCCCGCCTCTGATTCCCCAGCTCTGATTCCCCGCCTCTGATTCCCGACGTCCGATTCCCTGCCTCTGATTACCCGCCTCTGATTCACCATCTCTGATTCCCCGCCTCTGATTCCCCGTGTCTGATTCCCTGCCTCTGATTCCCCGGCTCAGATTCCTCGCCTCTGATTCCCTGCCACAGATTCCCTGCCCCTGATTCCCCACCTCTGATTCCCCATATCTGATTCCCCGCCTCTGTTTCCCCGCCTCTGATTCCCCGCCTCTGATTCCCCATATCTGATTCCCTGCCTCTGATTCCCCAACTCTGATTCCCCGCCTCTGATTCCCCAGCTCTGAATTCCCGCCTCTGATTCCCCGCGTCTGATTCCCTCCCTCTGATTCCCCACCTTGATTCCCCATCTCTGATTCACAACCTCTGATTCCCCACCTCTGATTCCCCATATCTGATTCCCCATCTCTGTTTCCCCGCCTCTGATTCCCCATATCTGATTCCCCGGCTCTGATTGCCCACCTCTGATTCCCCGCCGATGATTCGCCAGCTCTGAATCCCCGCCTCTGAATCCCCGCATCTGATTCCCTGCCTCTGATTCCCCGCCTCTGATTCCCCATCTCTGATTCACCGCCTTTGATTCGCCACCTCTGATTCCCCATATCTGATTCCCCACCTCTGTTTCCCCGCCTCTGATTCCCCGCCTCTGATTCTCCATATCTCATTCCCCGCCTCTGAATCCCCATCTCTGATTCCCAGACTCTGAATCCCCACCTCTGATTCCCGGCCTCTTATTCCCAGCATCTGATTCCCGGCCTCTGATTCCCGGCCTCTGATTCCCCGCTTCTGATTCTGATTCCCTGCCTCTGATTCCCCATCTCTGATTCCGCACATCTGATTCGCTGCCTCTGATTCCCCACCTCTGATTCCCCATATCTGATTCCCCGCCTCTGTTTCCCCGCCTCTGATTCCCCGCCTCTGTTTCCCCATATCTAATTCCCCACCTCTGATGCCCCAACTCTGATTCCCCACCTCTGATTCCCCAGCTCTGATTCCCCGCCTCTGATTCCCCGCATCCGATTCCCCATGTCTGATTCCCCGCCTCTGTTTCCCCGCCTCTGATTCCCCGCCTCTGTTTCCCCATATCTGATTCCCCGCCTCTGATTCCCCAGCTCTGATCCCAGCCTCTGATTCCCCGCGTTCTATTCGCTGCCTCTGATTCCCCGCCTGTGATTACCCATCTCTGATTCACCACCTCTGATTTCCCACCTCTGCTTCCCCATATCTAATTCCCCGCCTCTGCTTGCCCGCCTCTCATTCCCCGCCTCTGTTTCCCCATATCTGATTCCCCGCCTCTGAATCCCCAACTCTGATTCCCTGCCTCTGATTCACCAGCTCTGATTCCCCGCCTTTGATTCCCCCCGTCTGATTCCCCGCCTCTGATTCCCGGCATCCGATTCCCTGCCTCTGATTCCCCGCCTCTGATTCCCCATCTCTGATTCCCCGCCTCTGATTCCCCGTGTCTGATTCCCTGCCTCTGATTCCCCGCCTCTGATTCCCCATATCTGATTCCCCGCCTCTGTTTTCCCGCCTCTGATTCCCCGCCTCTGATTCTCCATATCTCATTCCCCGCCTCTGAATCCCCATCTCTGATTCCCAGACTCTGAATCCCCACCTCTGATTCCCCATAGCTGATTCACCACCTCTCATTCCCGGCCTCTGATTCCCCATCTCTGATTCCGCTCATCCGATTCCCTGCCTATGATTCCCCACCTCTGATTCCCGCCTCTGATTCCCCATATCTGATTCCCGGCCTCTGATTCCCGGCCTCTGATTCCCCGCTTCTGATTCTGATTCCCTGCCTCTGATTCCCCATCTCTGATTCCGCACATCTGATTCCCTGCCTCTGATTCCCCACCTCTGATTCCCCATATCTGATTCCCCGCCTCTGTTTCCCCGCCTCTGATTCCCCGCCTCTGTTTCCCCATATCTAATTCCCCACCTCTGATGCCCCAACTCTGATTCCCCACCTCTGATTCCCCAGCTCTGATTCCCCACCTCTGATTCCCCAGCTCTGATTCCCCGCCTCAGATTCCCCGCGCCTGATTCCCTGCCTCTGATTCCCCGCCTCTGATTCCCTGCCTCTGATTCCCCATATCTGATTCCCCGCCTCTGATTCCCCAACTCTGATTCCCCGCTTCTGATTCCCCAGCTCTGAATCCCCGACTCTGATTCCCCGAGTCTGATTCCCTGCCTCTGATTCCCCGCCTCTAATTCCCCATCTGTGATTCACAACCTCTGATGCCCCACCTCTGATTCCCCATATCTGATTCCCCGCCTCTGTTTCCCCGCCTCTGATTCCCCGCCTCTGATTCCCCATATCTGATTCCCCGCCTCTGATTGCCCACCTCTGATTCCCCGCGTCTGATTCACTGCCTCTGATTCCCCGCCTCTGATTCCCCATATCTGATTCACCACCTCTCATTCCCGGCCTCTGATTCCCCATCTCTGATTCCGCACATCCGATTCCCTGCCTATGATTCCCCACCTCTGATTCCCGCCTCTGATTCCCCATATCTGATTCCCTGCCTCTGTTTCCCCGCCTCTGATTCCCCACCTCTTTTTCCCCATATCTGATTCCCCGCCTCTGATTCCCCAACTCTAATACCCTGCCTCTGATTCCCCAGCTCTGATTCCCCGCCTCTGATTCCCCGCATCAGATTCCCTGCCTCTGATTCCCCGCCTCTGATTCCAGGCCTCTGATTCCCAGCATCTGATTCCGGCCTCTGATTCCCGGCCTCTGATTCCCTGCTTCTGATTCTGATTCCCTGCCTCTGATTCCCCATCTCTGATTCCGCACATCTGATTCCCTGCCTCTGATTCCCCACCTCTGATTCCCCATATCTGATTCCCCAACTCTGAATCCCCTCCTCTAATTCGCCAGCTATGATTCCCCGCCTCTGATTCCCCGCCTCTGATTCCCTGCGTCTGATTCCCTGCCTCTGATTCCCAGCCTCTGATTCCCCTTTTCTGATTCACCACCTCTGAATCCCCACCTCTGATTCCCCATCTCTGATTCCGCACATCCGATTCCCTGCCTCTGATTCCCCGCCTCTGATTCCCCGCCTCTGATTCGCAACCTCAAATTCCCCACGTCTGATTCCCCATATCTGATTCCCCGCCTCTGTTTCCCTGCCTCTGATTCCCGGCCTCTGTTTCCCCATATCTGATTCCCCTCCTCTGATTCCCCAACTCTGATTCCCCGCCTCTGATTCCCCAGCTCTGATACCCCGCCTTTTATTCCCGGCCTCTGATTCCCTGCCACTGATTCCCCGCCCCTGATTCCCACACCTCTGATTCCCCATATCTTATTCCCCGCCTCTGTTTCCCCAGCTCTGATTCCCCACCTCTGATTCCCCAGCTCTGATTCCCTGCCACTGATTCCCCGCCCCTGATTCCCCACCTCTGATTCCCCATATCTGATTCCCCGCCTCTGTTTCCCCAGCTCTGATTCCCTGCCTCTGATTCCCTGCCCTGATTCCCCATCTCTGTTTCACCGCCTTTGATTCGCCACCTCTGATTCCCCATATCTGATTCCCCGCCTCTGTTTCCCCGCCTCTGATTCCCTGCCTCTGATTCCCAACCTCTGATTCCACACCTCTGATTCCCCATATCTGATTCCCCGCCTCTATTTCCCCATATCTGATTCCCCGCCTCTGATTCCCCAACTCTGATTCCCCGCCTCTGATTCCCCAGCTCTGATTCCCCGCCTCTGATTCCCGACGTCCGATTCCCTGCCTCTGATTCCCCGCCTCTGATTCACCATCTCTGATTCCCCGCCTCTGATTCCCCGTGTCTGATTCCCTGCCTCTGATTCCCCGGCTCAGATTCCTCGCCTCTGATTCCCTGCCACAGATTCCCTGCCCCTGATTCCCCACCTCTGATTCCCCATATCTGATTCCCCGCCTCTGTTTCCCCGCCTCTGATTCCCCGCCTCTGATTCCCCATATCTGATTCCCTGCCTCTGATTCCCCAACTCTGATTCCCCGCCTCTGATTCCCCAGCTCTGAATCCCCGCCTCTGATTCCCCGCGTCTGATTCCCTCCCTCTGATTCCCCGCCTTGATTCCCCATCTCTGATTCACAACCTCTGATTCCCCACCTCTGATTCCCCATATCTCATTCCCCGTCTCTGTTTCCCCGCCTCTGATTCCCCATATCTGATTCCCCGGCTCTGATTGCCCACCTCTGATTCCCCGCCTATGATTCGCCAGCTCTGAATCCCCGCCTCTGAATCCCCGCATCTGATTCCCTGCCTCTGATTCCCCGCCTCTGATTCCCCATCTCTGATTCACCGCCTTTGATTCGCCACCTCTGATTCCCCATATCTGATTCCCCACCTCTGTTTCCCCGCCTCTGATTCCCCGCCTCTGATTCTCCATATCTCATTCCCCGCCTCTGAATCCCCATCTCTGATTCCCAGACTCTGAATCCCCACCTCTGATTCCCGGCCTCTTATTCCCAGCATCTGATTCCCGGCCTCTGATTCCCGGCCTCTGATTCCCGCTTCTGATTCTGATTCCCTGCCTCTGATTCCCCATCTCTGATTCCGCACATCTGATTCGCTGCCGCTGATTCCCCACCTCTGATTCCCCATATCTGATTCCCCGCCTCTGTTTCCCCGCCTCTGATTCCCCGCCTCTGTTTCCCCATATCTAATTCCCCACCTCTGATGCCCCAACTCTGATTCCCCACCTCTGATTCCCCAGCTCTGATTCCCCGCCTCTGATTCCCCGCATCCGATTCCCCATGTCTGATTCCCCGCCTCTGTTTCCCCGCCTCTGATTCCCCGCCTCTGTTTCCCCATATCTGATTCCCCGCCTCTGATTCCCCAGCTCTGATCCCAGCCTCTGATTCCCCGCGTTCTATTCGCTGCCTCTGATTCCCCGCCTGTGATTCCCCATCTCTGATTCACCACCTCTGATTTCCCACCTCTGATTCCCCATATCTAATTCCCCGCCTCTGCTTGCCCGCCTCTCATTCCCCGCCTCTGTTTCCCCATATCTGATTCCCCACCTCTGAATCCCCAACTCTGATTCCCTGCCTCTGATTCACCAGCTCTGATTCCCCGCCTTTGATTCCCCCCGTCTGATTCCCAGCCTCTGAATCCCTGTCTGATTTCCTGCCTCTGATTCCCCGCCTCTGATTCCCCATCTCTGATTCACTGCCTCTGATTCCCCACATCTGATTCCCCATCTCTGATTCTGCACAACCGATTCCCTGCCTCTGATTCCCCGACTCTGATTCCCCACCTCTGATTCCCTGCCTCTGATTCCCGGCCTCTGTTTCCCCATATCTGATTCCCCTCCTCTGATTCCCCAACTCTGATTCCCCGCCTCTGATTCCCCAGCTCTGATTCCCCGCCTTTTATTCCCGGCCTCTGATTCCCTGCCACTGATTCCCCGCCCCTGATTCCCCACCTCTGATTCCCCATATCTTATTCCCCGCCTCTGTTTCCCCAGCTCTGATTCCCCACCTCTGATTCCCCAGCTCTGATTCCCTGCCACTGATTCCCCGCCCCTGATTCCCCACCTCTGATTCCCCATATCTGATTCCCCGCCTCTGTTTCCCCAGCTCTGATTCCCTGCCTCTGATTCCCTGCCCTGATTCCCCATCTCTGTTTCACCGCCTTTGATTCGCCACCTCTGATTCCCCATATCTGATTCCCCGCCTCTGTTTCCCCGCCTCTGATTCCCTGCCTCTGATTCCCAACCTCTGATTCCACACCTCTGATTCCCCATATCTGATTCCCCGCCTCTATTTCCCCATATCTGATTCCCGCCTCTGATTCCCCAACTCTGAATCCCCGCCTCTGATTCCCCAGCTCTGATTCCCCGCCTCTGATTCCCGACGTCCGATTCCCTGCCTCTGATTACCCGCCTCTGATTCACCATCTCTGATTCCCCGCCTCTGATTCCCCGTGTCTGATTCCCTGCCTCTGATTCCCCGGCTCAGATTCCTCGCCTCTGATTCCCTGCCACAGATTCCCTGCCCCTGATTCCCCACCTCTGATTCCCCATATCTGATTCCCCGCCTCTGTTTCCCCGCCTCTGATTCCCCGCCTCTGATTCCCCATATCTGATTCCCTGCCTCTGATTCCCCAACTCTGATTCCCCGCCTCTGATTCCCCAGCTCTGAATTCCCGCCTCTGATTCCCCGCGTCTGATTCCCTCCCTCTGATTCCCCACCTTGATTCCCCATCTCTGATTCACAACCTCTGATTCCCCACCTCTGATTCCCCATATCTGATTCCCCATCTCTGTTTCCCCGCCTCTGATTCCCCATATCTGATTCCCCGGCTCTGATTGCCCACCTCTGATTCCCCGCCGATGATTCGCCAGCTCTGAATCCCCGCCTCTGAATCCCCGCATCTGATTCCCTGCCTCTGATTCCCCGCCTCTGATTCCCCATCTCTGATTCACCGCCTTTGATTCGCCACCTCTGATTCCCCATATCTGATTCCCCACCTCTGTTTCCCCGCCTCTGATTCCCCGCCTCTGATTCTCCATATCTCATTCCCCGCCTCTGAATCCCCATCTCTGATTCCCAGACTCTGAATCCCCACCTCTGATTCCCGGCCTCTTATTCCCAGCATCTGATTCCCGGCCTCTGATTCCCGGCCTCTGATTCCCCGCTTCTGATTCTGATTCCCTGCCTCTGATTCCCCATCTCTGATTCCGCACATCTGATTCGCTGCCTCTGATTCCCCACCTCTGATTCCCCATATCTGATTCCCCGCCTCTGTTTCCCCGCCTCTGATTCCCCGCCTCTGTTTCCCCATATCTAATTCCCCACCTCTGATGCCCCAACTCTGATTCCCCACCTCTGATTCCCCAGCTCTGATTCCCCGCCTCTGATTCCCCGCATCCGATTCCCCATGTCTGATTCCCCGCCTCTGTTTCCCCGCCTCTGATTCCCCGCCTCTGTTTCCCCATATCTGATTCCCCGCCTCTGATTCCCCAGCTCTGATCCCAGCCTCTGATTCCCCGCGTTCTATTCGCTGCCTCTGATTCCCCGCCTGTGATTCCCCATCTCTGATTCACCACCTCTGATTTCCCACCTCTGCTTCCCCATATCTAATTCCCCGCCTCTGCTTGCCCGCCTCTCATTCCCCGCCTCTGTTTCCCCATATCTGATTCCCCGCCTCTGAATCCCCAACTCTGATTCCCTGCCTCTGATTCACCAGCTCTGATTCCCCGCCTTTGATTCCCCCCGTCTGATTCCCCGCCTCTGATTCCCGGCATCCGATTCCCTGCCTCTGATTCCCCGCCTCTGATTCCCCATCTCTGATTCCCCGCCTCTGATTCCCCGTGTCTGATTCCCTGCCTCTGATTCCCCGCCTCTGATTCCCCATATCTGATTCCCCGCCTCTGTTTTCCCGCCTCTGATTCCCTGCCTCTCATTCCCCATATCTGATTCCCCGCCTCTGATTCCCCAACTCTGATTCCCCGCCTCTGATTCCCCAGCTCTGAATCCCCGCCTCTGATTCCCCGCGTCTGATTCCCTTCCTCTGATTCCCCGCCTCTGATTCCCCAACTCTGATTCCCCGCCTCTGATTCCCCAGCTCTGAATCCCCGCCTCTGATTCCCCGCGTCTGATTCCCTGCCTCTGATTCCCCGCCTCTGATTCCCCATATCTGATTCCCCGCCTCTGATTGCCCACCTCTGATTCCCCGCGTCTGATTCCCTGCCTCTGATTCCCCGCCTCTGATTCCCCATCTCTGATTCACCACCTCTGATTCCCAGCCTCTGATTCCCCATCTCTGATTCCGCACATCCGATTCCCTGCCTATGATTCCCCACCTCTGATTCCCCGCCTCTGATTCCCCATATCTGATTCCCTGCCTCTGTTTCCCCGCCTCTGATTCCCCACCTCTGTTTCCCCATATCTGATTCCCCGCCTCTGATTCCCCAACTCTAATACCCCGCCTCTGATTCCCCAGCTCTGATTCCCCGCCTCTGATTCCCCGCATCTGATTCCCTGCCTCTGATTCCCCGCCTCTGATTTCAGGCCTCTGATTCCCAGCATCTGATTCCGGCCTCTAATTCCCGGCCTCTGATTCCCTGCTTCTGATTCTGATTCCCTGCCTCTGATTCCCCATCTCTGATTCCGCACATCTGATTCCTTGCCTCTGATTCCCCACCTCTGATTCCCCATATCTGATTCCCCACCTGTGTTTCCCCGCCTCTGATTCCCCGCCTCTGTTTCCCAATATCTAAGTCCCCGCCTCTGATTCCCCAAATCTGATTCTCCACCTCTGATTCCCCAGCTCTGATTCCCCGCCTCTGATTCCCCGCATCTGATTCCCTGCATCTGATTCCAAGCCTCTGATTCCCTGCCTCTGATTCCCAACCTCTGATTCCCCACCTCTGATTCCCCATATCTGATTCCCGCCTCTGTTTCCCCGCCTCGGATTCCCCGCCTCTGTTTCCCCATATCTGATTACCGGCCTCTGATTCCCCGCCTCTGATTCCCCGCCTCTGATTCCCTGCCTCTGATTCCCCATCTCCGATTCCGCACATCTGATTCCCTTCCTCTGATTCCCCGCCTCTGATTCCCCGCCTCTGATTCCCTGCCTCTGATTCCCAACCTCGGATTCCCCACCTCTGATTCCCCATATCTGATTCCCCGCCTCTGTTTCCCCGCCTCTGATTCCCCGCCTCTGATTCCCAACTCTGATTCCCCGCCTCTGATTCCCCAGCTCTGATTCCCCGTGTTTGATTCCCTGCCTCTGATTCCCTGCCCTGATTCCCCATCTCTGTTTCATCGCCTTTGATTCGCCACCTCTGATTCCCCATATCTGATTACCCGCCTCTGTTTCCCCGACTCTGATTCCCTGCCTCTGATTCCCAACCTCTGATTCCACACCTCTGATTCCCCATATCTGATTCCCCGCCTCTATTTCCCCATATCTGATTCCCCGCCTCTGATTCCCCAACTCTGATTCCCCGCCTCTGATTCCCCAGCTCTGATTCCCCGACTCTGATTCCCGGAGTCCGATTCCCTGCCTCTGATTCCCCGCCTCTTATTCCCCATCTCTGATTCCCCGCCTCTGATTCCCCGTGTCTGATTCCCTGCCTCTGATTCCCCGCCTCTGATTCCCCGCCTCTGATTCCCTGCCACTGATTCCCTGCCCCTGATTCCCCAATTCTGATTCCCCATATCTGATTCCCCGCCTCTGTTTCCCCGCCTCTGATTCCCCACCTCTGATTCCCCATATCTGATTCCCTGCCTCTGATTCCCAAACTCTGATTCACCGCCTCTGATTCCCCAGCTCTGAATCCCCGCCTCTGATTCCCCGCGTCTGATTCCCTGCCTCTGATTCCCCGCCTTGATTCCCCATCTCTGATTCACAACCTCTGATTCCCCACCTCTGATTCCCTATATTTGATTCCCCGCCTCTGTTTCCCCGCCACTGATTCCCTGCCCCTGATTCCCCACCTCTGATTCCCCATATCTGATTCCCCGCCTCTGTTTCCCCGCCTCTGATTCCCCGCCTCTGATTCCCCATATCTGATTCCCTGCCTCTGATTCCCCAACTCTGATTCCCCGCCTCTGATTCCCCAGCTCTGAATCCCCGCCTCTGATTCCCCGCGTCTGATTCCCTCCCTCTGATTCCCCGCCTTGATTCCCCATCTCTGATTCACAACCTCTGATTCCCCACCTCTGATTCCCCATATCTGATTCCCCGCCTCTGTTTCCCCGCCTATGATTCGCCAGCTCTGATTCCCCGCCTCTGAATCCCCGCATCTGATTCCCTGCCTCTGATTCCCCGCCTCTGATTCCCCATCTCTGATTCACCGCCTTTGATTCGCCACCTCTGATTCCCCATATCTGATTCCCCACCTCTGTTTCCCCGCCTCTGATTCCCCGCCTCTGATTCTCCATATCTCATTCCCCGCCTCTGAATCCCCATCTCTGATTCCCAGACTCCGAATCCCCACCTCTGATTCCCCATATCTGATTCCCCGCCTCTGTTTCCCCGCCTCTGATTCCCCGCCTCTGATTCCCAACTCTGATTCCCCGCCTCTGATTCCCCAGCTCTGATTCCCCGTGTTTGATTCCCTGCCTCTGATTCCCTGCCCTGATTCCCCATCTCTGTTTCATCGCCTTTGATTCGCCACCTCTGATTCCCCATATCTGATTACCCGCCTCTGTTTCCCCGACTCTGATTCCCTGCCTCTGATTCCCAACCTCTGATTCCACACCTCTGATTCCCCATATCTGATTCCCCGCCTCTATTTCCCCATATCTGATTCCCCGCCTCTGATTCCCCAACTCTGATTCCCCGCCTCTGATTCCCCAGCTCTGATTCCCCGACTCTGATTCCCGGAGTCCGATTCCCTGCCTCTGATTCCCCGCCTCTGATTCCCCATCTCTGATTCCCCGCCTCTGATTCCCCGTGTCTGATTCCCTGCCTCTGATTCCCCGCCTCTGATTCCCCGCCTCTGATTCCCTGCCACTGATTCCCTGCCCCTGATTCCCCAATTCTGATTCCCCATATCTGATTCCCCGCCTCTGTTTCCCCGCCTCTGATTCCCCACCTCTGATTCCCCATATCTGATTCCCTGCCTCTGATTCCCAAACTCTGATTCACCGCCTCTGATTCCCCAGCTCTGAATCCCCGCCTCTGATTCCCCGCGTCTGATTCCCTGCCTCTGATTCCCCGCCTTGATTCCCCATCTCTGCTTCACAACCTCTGATTCCCCACCTCTGATTCCCTATATTTGATTCCCCGCCTCTGTTTCCCCGCCACTGATTCCCTGCCCCTGATTCCCCACCTCTGATTCCCCATATCTGATTCCCCGCCTGTTTCCCCGCCTCTGATTCCCCGCCTCTGATTCCCCATATCTGATTCCCTGCCTCTGATTCCCCAACTCTGATTCCCCGCCTCTGATTCCCCAGCTCTGAATCCCCGCCTCTGATTCCCCGCGTCTGATTCCCTCCCTCTGATTCCCCGCCTTGATTCCCCATCTCTGATTCACAACCTCTGATTCCCCACCTCTGATTCCCCATATCTGATTCCCCGCCTCTGTTTCCCCGCCTCTGATTCCCCATATCTGATTCCCCGGCTCTGATTGCCCACCTCTGATTCCCCGCCTATGATTCGCCAGCTCTGATTCCCCGCCTCTGAATCCCCGCATCTGATTCCCTGCCTCTGATTCCCCGCCTCTGATTCCCCATCTCTGATTCACCGCCTTTGATTAGCCACCTCTGATTCCCCATATCTGATTCCCCACCTCTGTTTCCCCGCCTCTGATTCCCCGCCTCTGATTCTCCATATCTCATTCCCCGCCTCTAAATCCCCATCTCTGATTCCCAGACTCCGAATCCCCACCTCTGATTCCCCATATCTGATTCACCACCTCTCATTCCCGGCCTCTGATTCCCCATCTCTGATTCCGCACATCCGATTCCCTGCCTATGATTCCCCACCTCTGATTCCCGCCTCTGATTACCCATATCTGATTCCCGGCCTCTGATTCCCGGCCTCTGATTCCCCGCTTCTGATTCTGATTCCCTGCCTCTGATTCCCCATCTCTGATTCCGCACATCTGATTCCCTGCCTCTGATTCCCCACCTCTGATTCCCCATATCTGATTCCCCGCCTCTGTTTCCCCGCCTCTGATTCCCCGCCTCTGTTTCCCCATATCTAATTCCCCACCTCTGATGCCCCAACTCTGATTCCCCACCTCTGATTCCCCAGCTCTGATTCCCCACCTCTGATTCCCCAGCTCTGATTCCCCGCCTCAGATTCCCCGCGCCTGAATCCCTGCCTCTGATTCCCCGCCTCTGATTCCCTGCCTCTGATTCCCCATATCTGATTCCCCGCCTCTGATTCCCCAACTCTGATTCCCCGCTTCTGATTCCCCAGCTCTGAATCCCCGACTCTGATTCCCCGAGTCTGATTCCCTGCCTCTGATTCCCCGCCTCTAATTCCCCATATCTGATTCCCCGCCTCTGTTTCCCCGCCTCTGATTCCCCGCCTCTGATTCCCCATATCTGATTCCCCGCCTCTGATTGCCCACCTCTGATTCCCCGCGTCTGATTCACTGCCTCTGATTCCCCGCCTCTGATTCCCCATATCTGATTCACCACCTCTCATTCCCGGCCTCTGATTCCCCATCTCTGATTCCGCACATCCGATTCCCTGCCTATGATTCCCCACCTCTGATTCCCGCCTCTGATTCCCCATATCTGATTCCCTGCCTCTGTTTCCCCGCCTCTGATTCCCCACCTCTGTTTCCCCATATCTGATTCCCCGCCTCTGATTCCCCAACTCTAATACCCTGCCTCTGATTCCCCAGCTCTGATTCCCCGCCTCTGATTCCCCGCATCAGATTCCCTGCCTCTGATTCCCCGCCTCTGATTCCAGGCCTCTGATTCCCAGCATCTGATTCCGGCCTCTGATTCCCGGCCTCTGATTCCCTGCTTCTGATTCTGATTCCCTGCATCTGATTCCCCATCTCTGATTCCGCACATCTGATTCCCTGCCTCTGATTCCCAACCTCTGATTCCCCATATCTGATTCCCCAACTCTGATTCCCCTCCTCTAATTCGCCAGCTATGATTCCCCGCCTCTGATTCCCCGCCTCTGATTCCCTGCGTCTGATTCCCTGCCTCTGATTCCCAGCCTCTGATTCCCCTTTTCTGATTCACCACCTCTGAATCCCCACCTCTGATTCCCCATCTCTGATTCCGCACATCCGATTCCCTGCCTCTGATTCCCCGCCTCTGATTCCCCGCCTCTGATTCGCAACCTCAAATTCCCCACCTATGATTCCCCATATCTGATTCCCCGCCTCTGTTTCCCTGCCTCTGATTCCCGGCCTCTGTTTCCCCATATCTGATTCCCCTCCTCTGATACCCCAACTCTGATTCCCCGCCTCTGATTCCCCAGCTCTGATTCCCCACCTTTTATTCCCGGCCTCTGATTCCCTGCCACTGATTCCCCGCCCCTGATTCCCCACCTCTGATTCCCCATATCTTATTCCCCGCCTCTGTTTCCCCAGCTCTGATTCCCCACCTCTGATTCCCCAGCTCTGATTCCCTGCCACTGATTCCCCGCCCCTGATTCCCCACCTCTGATTCCCCATATCTGATTCCCCGCCTCTGATTCCCTATATTTGATTCCCCGCCTCTGTTTCCCCGCCACTGATTCCCTGCCCCTGATTCCCCACCTCTGATTCCCCATATCTGATTCCCCGCCTGTTTCCCCGCCTCTGATTCCCCGCCTCTGATTCCCCATATCTGATTCCCTGCCTCTGATTCCCCAACTCTGATTCCCCGCCTCTGATTCCCCAGCTCTGAATCCCCGACTCTGATTCCCCGCGTCTGATTCCCTCCCTCTGATTCCCCGCCTTGATTCCCCATCTCTGATTCACAACCTCTGATTCCCCACCTCTGATTCCCCATATCTGATTCCCCGCCTCTGTTTCCCCGCCTCTGATTCCCCATATCTGATTCCCCGGCTCTGATTGCCCACCTCTGATTCCCCGCCTATGATTCGCCAGCTCTGATTCCCCGCCTCTGAATCCCCGCATCTGATTCCCTGCCTCTGATTCCCCGCCTCTGATTCCCCATCTCTGATTCACCGCCTTTGATTAGCCACCTCTGATTCCCCATATCTGATTCCCCACCACTGTTTCCCCGCCTCTGATTCCCCGCCTCTGATTCTCCATATCTCATTCCCCGCCTCTAAATCCCCATCTCTGATTCCCAGACTCCGAATCCCCACCTCTGATTCCCCATATCTGATTCACCACCTCTCATTCCCGGCCTCTGATTCCCCATCTCTGATTCCGCACATCCGATTCCCTGCCTATGATTCCCCACCTCTGATTCCCGCCTCTGATTACCCATATCTGATTCCCGGCCTCTGATTCCCGGCCTCTGATTCCCCGCTTCTGATTCTGATTCCCTGCCTCTGATTCCCCATCTCTGATTCCGCACATCTGATTCCCTGCCTCTGATTCCCCACCTCTGATTCCCCATATCTGATTCCCCGCCTCTGTTTCCCCGCCTCTGATTCCCCGCCTCTGTTTCCCCATATCTAATTCCCCACCTCTGATGCCCCAACTCTGATTCCCCACCTCTGATTCCCCAGCTCTGATTCCCCACCTCTGATTCCCCAGCTCTGATTCCCCGCCTCAGATTCCCCGCGCCTGATTCCCTGCCTCTGATTCCCCGCCTCTGATTCCCTGCCTCTGATTCCCCATATCTGATTCCCCGCCTCTGATTCCCCAACTCTGATTCCCCGCTTCTGATTCCCCAGCTCTGAATCCCCGACTCTGATTCCCCGAGTCTCATTCCCTGCCTCTGATTCCCCGCCTCTAATTCCCCATATCTGATTCCCCGCCTCTGTTTCCCCGCCTCTGATTCCCCGCCTCTGATTCCCCATATCTGATTCCCCGCCTCTGATTGCCCACCTCTGATTCCCCGCGTCTGATTCACTGCCTCTGATTCCCCGCCTCTGATTCCCCATATCTGATTCACCACCTCTCATTCCCGGCCTCTGATTCCCCATCTCTGATTCCGCACATCCGATTCCCTGCCTATGATTCCCCACCTCTGATTCCCGCCTCTGATTCCCCATATCTGATTCCCTGCCTCTGTTTCCCCGCCTCTGATTCCCCACCTCTGTTTCCCCATATCTGATTCCCCGCCTCTGATTCCCCAACTCTAATACCCTGCCTCTGATTCCCCAGCTCTGATTCCCCGCCTCTGATTCCCCGCATCAGATTCCCTGCCTCTGATTCCCCGCCTCTGATTCCAGGCCTCTGATTCCCAGCATCTGATTCCGGCCTCTGTTTCCCCGCCACTGATTCCCTGCCCCTGATTCCCCACCTCTGATTCCCCATATCTGATTCCCCGCCTCTGTTTCCCCGCCTCTGATTCCCCGCCTCTGATTCCCCATATCTGATTCCCTGCCTCTGATTCCCCAACTCTGATTCCCCGCCTCTGATTCCCCAGCTCTGAATCCCCGCCTCTGATTCCCCGCGTCTGATTCCCTCCCTCTGATTCCCCGCCTTGATTCCCCATCTCTGATTCACAACCTCTGATTCCCCACCTCTGATTCCCCATATCTGATTCCCCGCCTCTGTTTCCCCGCCTATGATTCGCCAGCTCTGATTCCCCGCCTCTGAATCCCCGCATCTGATTCCCTGCCTCTGATTCCCCGCCTCTGATTCCCCATCTCTGATTCACCGCCTTTGATTCGCCACCTCTGATTCCCCATATCTGATTCCCCACCTCTGTTTCCCCGCCTCTGATTCCCCGCCTCTGATTCTCCATATCTCATTCCCCGCCTCTGAATCCCCATCTCTGATTCCCAGACTCCGAATCCCCACCTCTGATTCCCCATATCTGATTCCCCGCCTCTGTTTCCCCGCCTCTGATTCCCCGCCTCTGATTCCCAACTCTGATTCCCCGCCTCTGATTCCCCAGCTCTGATTCCCCGTGTTTGATTCCCTGCCTCTGATTCCCTGCCCTGATTCCCCATCTCTGTTTCATCGCCTTTGATTCGCCACCTCTGATTCCCCATATCTGATTACCCGCCTCTGTTTCCCCGACTCTGATTCCCTGCCTCTGATTCCCAACCTCTGATTCCACACCTCTGATTCCCCATATCTGATTCCCCGCCTCTATTTCCCCATATCTGATTCCCCGCCTCTGATTCCCCAACTCTGATTCCCCGCCTCTGATTCCCCAGCTCTGATTCCCCGACTCTGATTCCCGGAGTCCGATTCCCTGCCTCTGATTCCCCGCCTCTGATTCCCCATCTCTGATTCCCCGCCTCTGATTCCCCGTGTCTGATTCCCTGCCTCTGATTCCCCGCCTCTGATTCCCCGCCTCTGATTCCCTGCCACTGATTCCCTGCCCCTGATTCCCCAATTCTGATTCCCCATATCTGATTCCCCGCCTCTGTTTCCCCGCCTCTGATTCCCCACCTCTGATTCCCCATATCTGATTCCCTGCCTCTGATTCCCAAACTCTGATTCACCGCCTCTGATTCCCCAGCTCTGAATCCCCGCCTCTGATTCCCCGCGTCTGATTCCCTGCCTCTGATTCCCCGCCTTGATTCCCCATCTCTGCTTCACAACCTCTGATTCCCCACCTCTGATTCCCTATATTTGATTCCCCGCCTCTGTTTCCCCGCCACTGATTCCCTGCCCCTGATTCCCCACCTCTGATTCCCCATATCTGATTCCCCGCCTGTTTCCCCGCCTCTGATTCCCCGCCTCTGATTCCCCATATCTGATTCCCTGCCTCTGATTCCCCAACTCTGATTCCCCGCCTCTGATTCCCCAGCTCTGAATCCCCGCCTCTGATTCCCCGCGTCTGATTCCCTCCCTCTGATTCCCCGCCTTGATTCCCCATCTCTGATTCACAACCTCTGATTCCCCACCTCTGATTCCCCATATCTGATTCCCCGCCTCTGTTTCCCCGCCTCTGATTCCCCATATCTGATTCCCCGGCTCTGATTGCCCACCTCTGATTCCCCGCCTATGATTCGCCAGCTCTGATTCCCCGCCTCTGAATCCCCGCATCTGATTCCCTGCCTCTGATTCCCCGCCTCTGATTCCCCATCTCTGATTCACCGCCTTTGATTAGCCACCTCTGATTCCCCATATCTGATTCCCCACCTCTGTTTCCCCGCCTCTGATTCCCCGCCTCTGATTCTCCATATCTCATTCCCCGCCTCTAAATCCCCATCTCTGATTCCCAGACTCCGAATCCCCACCTCTGATTCCCCATATCTGATTCACCACCTCTCATTCCCGGCCTCTGATTCCCCATCTCTGATTCCGCACATCCGATTCCCTGCCTATGATTCCCCACCTCTGATTCCCGCCTCTGATTACCCATATCTGATTCCCGGCCTCTGATTCCCGGCCTCTGATTCCCCGCTTCTGATTCTGATTCCCTGCCTCTGATTCCCCATCTCTGATTCCGCACATCTGATTCCCTGCCTCTGATTCCCCACCTCTGATTCCCCATATCTGATTCCCCGCCTCTGTTTCCCCGCCTCTGATTCCCCGCCTCTGTTTCCCCATATCTAATTCCCCACCTCTGATGCCCCAACTCTGATTCCCCACCTCTGATTCCCCAGCTCTGATTCCCCACCTCTGATTCCCCAGCTCTGATTCCCCGCCTCAGATTCCCCGCGCCTGATTCCCTGCCTCTGATTCCCCGCCTCTGATTCCCTGCCTCTGATTCCCCATATCTGATTCCCCGCCTCTGATTCCCCAACTCTGATTCCCCGCTTCTGATTCCCCAGCTCTGAATCCCCGACTCTGATTCCCCGAGTCTGATTCCCTGCCTCTGATTCCCCGCCTCTAATTCCCCATATCTGATTCCCCGCCTCTGTTTCCCCGCCTCTGATTCCCCGCCTCTGATTCCCCATATCTGATTCCCCGCCTCTGATTGCCCACCTCTGATTCCCCGCGTCTGATTCACTGCCTCTGATTCCCCGCCTCTGATTCCCCATATCTGATTCACCACCTCTCATTCCCGGCCTCTGATTCCCCATCTCTGATTCCGCACATCCGATTCCCTGCCTATGATTCCCCACCTCTGATTCCCGCCTCTGATTCCCCATATCTGATTCCCTGCCTCTGTTTCCCCGCCTCTGATTCCCCACCTCTGTTTCCCCATATCTGATTCCCCGCCTCTGATTCCCCAACTCTAATACCCTGCCTCTGATTCCCCAGCTCTGATTCCCCGCCTCTGATTCCCCGCATCAGATTCCCTGCCTCTGATTCCCCGCCTCTGATTCCAGGCCTCTGATTCCCAGCATCTGATTCCGGCCTCTGATTCCCGGCCTCTGATTCCCTGCTTCTGATTCTGATTCCCTGCATCTGATTCCCCATCTCTGATTCCGCACATCTGATTCCCTGCCTCTGATTCCCAACCTCTGATTCCCCATATCTGATTCCCCAACTCTGATTCCCCTCCTCTAATTCGCCAGCTATGATTCCCCGCCTCTGATTCCCCGCCTCTGATTCCCTGCGTCTGATTCCCTGCCTCTGATTCCCAGCCTCTGATTCCCCTTTTCTGATTCACCACCTCTGAATCCCCACCTCTGATTCCCCATCTCTGATTCCGCACATCCGATTCCCTGCCTCTGATTCCCCGCCTCTGATTCCCCGCCTCTGATTCGCAACCTCAAATTCCCCACCTATGATTCCCCATATCTGATTCCCCGCCTCTGTTTCCCTGCCTCTGATTCCCGGCCTCTGTTTCCCCATATCTGATTCCCCTCCTCTGATACCCCAACTCTGATTCCCCGCCTCTGATTCCCCAGCTCTGATTCCCCACCTTTTATTCCCGGCCTCTGATTCCCTGCCACTGATTCCCCGCCCCTGATTCCCCACCTCTGATTCCCCATATCTTATTCCCCGCCTCTGTTTCCCCAGCTCTGATTCCCCACCTCTGATTCCCCAGCTCTGATTCCCTGCCACTGATTCCCCGCCCCTGATTCCCCACCTCTGATTCCCCATATCTGATTCCCCGCCTCTGATTCCCTATATTTGATTCCCCGCCTCTGTTTCCCCGCCACTGATTCCCTGCCCCTGATTCCCCACCTCTGATTCCCCATATCTGATTCCCCGCCTGTTTCCCCGCCTCTGATTCCCCGCCTCTGATTCCCCATATCTGATTCCCTGCCTCTGATTCCCCAACTCTGATTCCCCGCCTCTGATTCCCCAGCTCTGAATCCCCGACTCTGATTCCCCGCGTCTGATTCCCTCCCTCTGATTCCCCGCCTTGATTCCCCATCTCTGATTCACAACCTCTGATTCCCCACCTCTGATTCCCCATATCTGATTCCCCGCCTCTGTTTCCCCGCCTCTGATTCCCCATATCTGATTCCCCGGCTCTGATTGCCCACCTCTGATTCCCCGCCTATGATTCGCCAGCTCTGATTCCCCGCCTCTGAATCCCCGCATCTGATTCCCTGCCTCTGATTCCCCGCCTCTGATTCCCCATCTCTGATTCACCGCCTTTGATTAGCCACCTCTGATTCCCCATATCTGATTCCCCACCACTGTTTCCCCGCCTCTGATTCCCCGCCTCTGATTCTCCATATCTCATTCCCCGCCTCTAAATCCCCATCTCTGATTCCCAGACTCCGAATCCCCACCTCTGATTCCCCATATCTGATTCACCACCTCTCATTCCCGGCCTCTGATTCCCCATCTCTGATTCCGCACATCCGATTCCCTGCCTATGATTCCCCACCTCTGATTCCCGCCTCTGATTACCCATATCTGATTCCCGGCCTCTGATTCCCGGCCTCTGATTCCCCGCTTCTGATTCTGATTCCCTGCCTCTGATTCCCCATCTCTGATTCCGCACATCTGATTCCCTGCCTCTGATTCCCCACCTCTGATTCCCCATATCTGATTCCCCGCCTCTGTTTCCCCGCCTCTGATTCCCCGCCTCTGTTTCCCCATATCTAATTCCCCACCTCTGATGCCCCAACTCTGATTCCCCACCTCTGATTCCCCAGCTCTGATTCCCCACCTCTGATTCCCCAGCTCTGATTCCCCGCCTCAGATTCCCCGCGCCTGATTCCCTGCCTCTGATTCCCCGCCTCTGATTCCCTGCCTCTGATTCCCCATATCTGATTCCCCGCCTCTGATTCCCCAACTCTGATTCCCCGCTTCTGATTCCCCAGCTCTGAATCCCCGACTCTGATTCCCCGAGTCTGATTCCCTGCCTCTGATTCCCCGCCTCTAATTCCCCATATCTGATTCCCCGCCTCTGTTTCCCCGCCTCTGATTCCCCGCCTCTGATTCCCCATATCTGATTCCCCGCCTCTGATTGCCCACCTCTGATTCCCCGCGTCTGATTCACTGCCTCTGATTCCCCGCCTCTGATTCCCCATATCTGATTCACCACCTCTCATTCCCGGCCTCTGATTCCCCATCTCTGATTCCGCACATCCGATTCCCTGCCTATGATTCCCCACCTCTGATTCCCGCCTCTGATTCCCCATATCTGATTCCCTGCCTCTGTTTCCCCGCCTCTGATTCCCCACCTCTGTTTCCCCATATCTGATTCCCCGCCTCTGATTCCCCAACTCTAATACCCTGCCTCTGATTCCCCAGCTCTGATTCCCCGCCTCTGATTCCCCGCATCAGATTCCCTGCCTCTGATTCCCCGCCTCTGATTCCAGGCCTCTGATTCCCAGCATCTGATTCCGGCCTCTGATTCCCGGCCTCTGATTCCCTGCTTCTGATTCTGATTCCCTGCATCTGATTCCCCATCTCTGATTCCGCACATCTGATTCCCTGCCTCTGATTCCCAACCTCTGATTCCCCATATCTGATTCCCCAACTCTGATTCCCCTCCTCTAATTCGCCAGCTATGATTCCCCGCCTCTGATTCCCCGCCTCTGATTCCCTGCGTCTGATTCCCTGCCTCTGATTCCCAGCCTCTGATTCCCCTTTTCTGATTCACCACCTCTGAATCCCCACCTCTGATTCCCCATCTCTGATTCCGCACATCCGATTCCCTGCCTCTGATTCCCCGCCTCTGATTCCCCGCCTCTGATTCGCAACCTCAAATTCCCCACCTATGATTCCCCATATCTGATTCCCCGCCTCTGTTTCCCTGCCTCTGATTCCCGGCCTCTGTTTCCCCATATCTGATTCCCCTCCTCTGATTCCCCAACTCTGATTCCCCGCCTCTGATTCCCCAGCTCTGATTCCCCACCTTTTATTCCCGGCCTCTGATTCCCTGCCACTGATTCCCCGCCCCTGATTCCCCACCTCTGATTCCCCATATCTTATTCCCCGCCTCTGTTTCCCCAGCTCTGATTCCCCACCTCTGATTCCCCAGCTCTGATTCCCTGCCACTGATTCCCCGCCCCTGATTCCCCACCTCTGATTCCCCATATCTGATTCCCCGCCTCTGTTTCCCCAGCTCTGATTCCCTGCCTCTGATTCCCTGCCCTGATTCCCCATCTCTGTTTCACCGCCTTTGATTCGCCACCTCTGATTCCACATATCTGATTCCCCGCCTCTGTTTCCCCGCCTCTGATTCCCCACCTCTGATTCCCCATATCTGATTCCCCAACTCTGAATCCCCTCCTCTAATTCGCCAGCTATGATTCCCCGCCTCTGATTCCCCGCCTCTGATTCCCTGCGTCTGATTCCCTGCCTCTGATTCCCAGCCTCTGATTCCCCTTTTCTGATTCACCACCTCTGAATCCCCACCTCTGATTCCCCATCTCTGATTCCGCACATCCGATTCCCTGCCTCTGATTCCCCGCCTCTGATTCCCCGCCTCTGATTCCCCAACTCTAATACCCTGCCTCTGATTCCCCAGCTCTGATTCCCCGCCTCTGATTCCCCGCCTCAGATTCCCCGCGCCTGATTCCCTGCCTCTGATTCCCCGCCTCTGATTCCCTGCCTCTGATTCCCCATATCTGATTCCCCGCCTCTGATTCCCCAACTCTGATTCCCCGCTTCTGATTCCCCAGCTCTGAATCCCCGACTCTGATTCCCCGAGTCTGATTCCCTGCCTCTGATTCCCCGCCTCTAATTCCCCATATCTGATTCCCCGCCTCTGTTTCCCCGCCTCTGATTCCCCGCCTCTGATTCCCCATATCTGATTCCCCGCCTCTGATTGCCCACCTCTGATTCCCCGCGTCTGATTCACTGCCTCTGATTCCCCGCCTCTGATTCCCCATATCTGATTCACCACCTCTCATTCCCGGCCTCTGATTCCCCATCTCTGATTCCGCACATCCGATTCCCTGCCTATGATTCCCCACCTCTGATTCCCGCCTCTGATTCCCCATATCTGATTCCCTGCCTCTGTTTCCCCGCCTCTGATTCCCCACCTCTGTTTCCCCATATCTGATTCCCCGCCTCTGATTCCCCAACTCTAATACCCTGCCTCTGATTCCCCAGCTCTGATTCCCCGCCTCTGATTCCACGCATCAGATTCCCTGCCTCTGATTCCCCGCCTCTGATTCCAGGCCTCTGATTCCCAGCATCTGATTCCGGCCTCTGATTCCCGGCCTCTGATTCCCTGCTTCTGATTCTGATTCCCTGCCTCTGATTCCCCATCTCTGATTCCGCACATCTGATTCCCTGCCTCTGATTCCCAACCTCTGATTCCCCATATCTGATTCCCCAACTCTGATTCCCCTCCTCTAATTCGCCAGCTATGATTCCCCGCCTCTGATTCCCCGCCTCTGATTCCCTGCGTCTGATTCCCTGCCTCTGATTCCCAGCCTCTGATTCCCCTTTTCTGATTCACCACCTCTGAATCCCCACCTCTGATTCCCCATCTCTGATTCCGCACATCCGATTCCCTGCCTCTGATTCCCCGCCTCTGATTCCCCGCCTCTGATTCCCCGCCTCTGATTCGCAACCTCAAATTCCCCACCTATGATTCCCCATATCTGATTCCCCGCCTCTGTTTCCTTGCCTCTGATTCCCGGCCTCTGTTTCCCCATATCTGATTCCCCTCCTCTGATTCCCCAACTCTGATTCCCCGCCTCTGATTCCCCAGCTCTGTTTCCCCGCCTTTTATTCCCGGCCTCTGATTCCCTGCCACTGATTCCCCGCCCCTGATTCCCCACCTCTGATTCCCCATATCTTATTCCCCGCCTCTGTTTCCCCAGCTCTGATTCCCCACCTCTGATTCCCCAGCTCTGATTCCCTGCCACTGATTCCCCGCCCCTGATTCCCCACCTCTGATTCCCCATATCTTATTCCCCGCCTCTGTTTCCCCAGCTCTGATTCCCTGCCTCTGATTCCCTGCCCTGATTCCCCATCTCTGTTTCACCGCCTTTGATTCGCCACCTCTGATTCCACATATCTGATTCCCCGCCTCTGTTTCCCCGCCTCTGATTCCCCACCTCTGATTCCCCATATCTGATTCCCCAACTCTGAATCCCCTCCTCTAATTCGCCAGCTATGATTCCCCGCCTCTGATTCCCCGCCTCTGATTCCCTGCGTCTGATTCCCTGCCTCTGATTCCCAGCCTCTGATTCCCCTTTTCTGATTCACCACCTCTGAATCCCCACCTCTGATTCCCCATCTCTGATTCCGCACATTCGATTCCCTGCCTCTGATTCCCCGCCTCTGATTCCCCGCCTCTGATTCGCAACCTCAAATTCCCCACGTCTGATTCCCCATATCTGATTCCCCGCCTCTGTTTCCCTGCCTCTGATTCCCGGCCTCTGTTTCCCCATATCTGATTCCCCTCCTCTGATTCCCCAACTCTGATTCCCCGCCTCTGATTCCCCAGCTCTGATTCCCCGCCTTTTATTCCCGGCCTCTGATTCCATGCCACTGATTCCCCGCCCCTGATTCCCCACCTCTGATTCCCCATATCTTATTCCCCGCCTCTGTTTCCCCAGCTCTGATTCCCCACCTCTGATTCCCCAGCTCTGATTCCCTGCCACTGATTCCCCGCCCCTGATTCCCCACCTCTGATTCCCCATATCTGATTCCCCGCCTCTGTTTCCCCAGCTCTGATTCCCTGCCTCTGATTCCCTGCCCTGATTCCCCATCTCTGTTTCACCGCCTTTGATTCGCCACCTCTGATTCCCCATATCTGATTCCCCGCCTCTGTTTCCCCGCCTCTGTTTCCCCGCCTCTGATTCCCCGCCTCTGTTTCCCCATATCTAATTCCCCACCTCTGATGCCCCAACTCTGATTCCCCACCTCTGATTCCCCAGCTCTGATTCCCCACCTCTGATTCCCCAGCTCTGATTCCCCGCCTCAGATTCCCCGCGCCTGATTCCCTGCCTCTGATTCCCCGCCTCTGATTCCCTGCCTCTGATTCCCCATATCTGATTCCCCGCCTCTGATTCCCCAACTCTGATTCCCCGCTTCTGATTCCCCAGCTCTGAATCCCCGACTCTGATTCCCCGAGTCTGATTCCCTGCCTCTGATTCCCCTCCTCTAATTCCCCATATCTGATTCCCCGCCTCTGTTTCCCCGCCTCTGATTCCCCGCCTCTGATTCCCCATATCTGATTCCCCGCCTCTGATTGCCCACCTCTGATTCCCCGCGTCTGATTCACTGCCTCTGATTCCCCGCCTCTGATTCCCCATATCTGATTCACCACCTCTCATTCCCGGCCTCTGATTCCCCATCTCTGATTCCGCACATCCGATTCCCTGCCTATGATTCCCCACCTCTGATTCCCGCCTCTGATTCCCCATATCTGATTCCCTGCCTCTGTTTCCCCGCCTCTGATTCCCCACCTCTGTTTCCCCATATCTGATTCCCCGCCTCTGATTCCCCAACTCTAATACCCTGCCTCTGATTCCCCAGCTCTGATTCCCCGCCTCTGATTCCCCGCATCAGATTCCCTGCCTCTGATTCCCCGCCTCTGATTCCAGGCCTCTGATTCCCAGCATCTGATTCCGGCCTCTGATTCCCGGCCTCTGATTCCCTGCTTCTGATTCTGATTCCCTGCATCTGATTCCCCATCTCTGATTCCGCACATCTGATTCCCTGCCTCTGATTCCCAACCTCTGATTCCCCATATCTGATTCCCCAACTCTGATTCCCCTCCTCTAATTCGCCAGCTATGATTCCCCGCCTCTGATTCCCCGCCTCTGATTCCCTGCGTCTGATTCCCTGCCTCTGATTCCCAGCCTCTGATTCCCCTTTTCTGATTCACCACCTCTGAATCCCCACCTCTGATTCCCCATCTCTGATTCCGCACATCCGATTCCCTGCCTCTGATTCCCCGCCTCTGATTCCCCGCCTCTGATTCGCAACCTCAAATTCCCCACCTATGATTCCCCATATCTGATTCCCCGCCTCTGTTTCCCTGCCTCTGATTCCCGGCCTCTGTTTCCCCATATCTGATTCCCCTCCTCTGATTCCCCAACTCTGATTCCCCGCCTCTGATTCCCCAGCTCTGATTCCCCACCTTTTATTCCCGGCCTCTGATTCCCTGCCACTGATTCCCCGCCCCTGATTCCCCACCTCTGATTCCCCATATCTTATTCCCCGCCTCTGTTTCCCCAGCTCTGATTCCCCACCTCTGATTCCCCAGCTCTGATTCCCTGCCACTGATTCCCCGCCCCTGATTCCCCACCTCTGATTCCCCATATCTGATTCCCCGCCTCTGTTTCCCCAGCTCTGATTCCCTGCCTCTGATTCCCTGCCCTGATTCCCCATCTCTGTTTCACCGCCTTTGATTCGCCACCTCTGATTCCACATATCTGATTCCCCGCCTCTGTTTCCCCGCCTCTGATTCCCCACCTCTGATTCCCCATATCTGATTCCCCAACTCTGAATCCCCTCCTCTAATTCGCCAGCTATGATTCCCCGCCTCTGATTCCCCGCCTCTGATTCCCTGCGTCTGATTCCCTGCCTCTGATTCCCAGCCTCTGATTCCCCTTTTCTGATTCACCACCTCTGAATCCCCACCTCTGATTCCCCATCTCTGATTCCGCACATCCGATTCCCTGCCTCTGATTCCCCGCCTCTGATTCCCCGCCTCTGATTCCCCAACTCTAATACCCTGCCTCTGATTCCCCAGCTCTGATTCCCCGCCTCTGATTCCCCGCCTCAGATTCCCCGCGCCTGATTCCCTGCCTCTGATTCCCCGCCTCTGATTCCCTGCCTCTGATTCCCCATATCTGATTCCCCGCCTCTGATTCCCCAACTCTGATTCCCCGCTTCTGATTCCCCAGCTCTGAATCCCCGACTCTGATTCCCCGAGTCTGATTCCCTGCCTCTGATTCCCCGCCTCTAATTCCCCATATCTGATTCCCCGCCTCTGTTTCCCCGCCTCTGATTCCCCGCCTCTGATTCCCCATATCTGATTCCCCGCCTCTGATTGCCCACCTCTGATTCCCCGCGTCTGATTCACTGTCTCTGATTCCCCGCCTCTGATTCCCCATATCTGATTCACCACCTCTCATTCCCGGCCTCTGATTCCCCATCTCTGATTCCGCACATCCGATTCCCTGCCTATGATTCCCCACCTCTGATTCCCGCCTCTGATTCCCCATATCTGATTCCCTGCCTCTGTTTCCCCGCCTCTGATTCCCCACCTCTGTTTCCCCATATCTGATTCCCCGCCTCTGATTCCCCAACTCTAATACCCTGCCTCTGATTCCCCAGCTCTGATTCCCCGCCTCTGATTCCACGCATCAGATTCCCTGCCTCTGATTCCCCGCCTCTGATTCCAGGCCTCTGATTCCCAGCATCTGATTCCGGCCTCTGATTCCCGGCCTCTGATTCCCTGCTTCTGATTCTGATTCCCTGCCTCTGATTCCCCATCTCTGATTCCGCACATCTGATTCCCTGCCTCTGATTCCCAACCTCTGATTCCCCATATCTGATTCCCCAACTCTGATTCCCCTCCTCTAATTCGCCAGCTATGATTCCCCGCCTCTGATTCCCCGCCTCTGATTCCCTGCGTCTGATTCCCTGCCTCTGATTCCCAGCCTCTGATTCCCCTTTTCTGATTCACCACCTCTGAATCCCCACCTCTGATTCCCCATCTCTGATTCCGCACATCCGATTCCCTGCCTCTGATTCCCCGCCTCTGATTCCCCGCCTCTGATTCCCCGCCTCTGATTCGCAACCTCAAATTCCCCACCTATGATTCCCCATATCTGATTCCCCGCCTCTGTTTCCTTGCCTCTGATTCCCGGCCTCTGTTTCCCCATATCTGATTCCCCTCCTCTGATTCCCCAACTCTGATTCCCCGCCTCTGATTCCCCAGCTCTGTTTCCCCGCCTTTTATTCCCGGCCTCTGATTCCCTGCCACTGATTCCCCGCCCCTGATTCCCCACCTCTGATTCCCCATATCTTATTCCCCGCCTCTGTTTCCCCAGCTCTGATTCCCCACCTCTGATTCCCCAGCTCTGATTCCCTGCCACTGATTCCCCGCCCCTGATTCCCCACCTCTGATTCCCCATATCTTATTCCCCGCCTCTGTTTCCCCAGCTCTGATTCCCTGCCTCTGATTCCCTGCCCTGATTCCCCATCTCTGTTTCACCGCCTTTGATTCGCCACCTCTGATTCCACATATCTGATTCCCCGCCTCTGTTTCCCCGCCTCTGATTCCCCACCTCTGATTCCCCATATCTGATTCCCCAACTCTGAATCCCCTCCTCTAATTCGCCAGCTATGATTCCCCGCCTCTGATTCCCCGCCTCTGATTCCCTGCGTCTGATTCCCTGCCTCTGATTCCCAGCCTCTGATTCCCCTTTTCTGATTCACCACCTCTGAATCCCCACCTCTGATTCCCCATCTCTGATTCCGCACATTCGATTCCCTGCCTCTGATTCCCCGCCTCTGATTCCCCGCCTCTGATTCGCAACCTCAAATTCCCCACGTCTGATTCCCCATATCTGATTCCCCGCCTCTGTTTCCCTGCCTCTGATTCCCGGCCTCTGTTTCCCCATATCTGATTCCCCTCCTCTGATTCCCCAACTCTGATTCCCCGCCTCTGATTCCCCAGCTCTGATTCCCCGCCTTTTATTCCCGGCCTCTGATTCCATGCCACTGATTCCCCGCCCCTGATTCCCCACCTCTGATTCCCCATATCTTATTCCCCGCCTCTGTTTCCCCAGCTCTGATTCCCCACCTCTGATTCCCCAGCTCTGATTCCCTGCCACTGATTCCCCGCCCCTGATTCCCCACCTCTGATTCCCCATATCTGATTCCCCGCCTCTGTTTCCCCAGCTCTGATTCCCTGCCTCTGATTCCCTGCCCTGATTCCCCATCTCTGTTTCACCGCCTTTGATTCGCCACCTCTGATTCCCCATATCTGATTCCCCGCCTCTGTTTCCCCGCCTCTGTTTCCCCGCCTCTGATTCCCCGCCTCTGTTTCCCCATATCTAATTCCCCACCTCTGATGCCCCAACTCTGATTCCCCACCTCTGATTCCCCAGCTCTGATTCCCCACCTCTGATTCCCCAGCTCTGATTCCCCGCCTCAGATTCCCCGCGCCTGATTCCCTGCCTCTGATTCCCCGCCTCTGATTCCCTGCCTCTGATTCCCCATATCTGATTCCCCGCCTCTGATTCCCCAACTCTGATTCCCCGCTTCTGATTCCCCAGCTCTGAATCCCCGACTCTGATTCCCCGAGTCTGATTCCCTGCCTCTGATTCCCCGCCTCTAATTCCCCATATCTGATTCCCCGCCTCTGTTTCCCCGCCTCTGATTCCCCGCCTCTGATTCCCCATATCTGATTCCCCGCCTCTGATTGCCCACCTCTGATTCCCCGCGTCTGATTCACTGCCTCTGATTCCCCGCCTCTGATTCCCCATATCTGATTCACCACCTCTCATTCCCGGCCTCTGATTCCCCATCTCTGATTCCGCACATCCGATTCCCTGCCTATGATTCCCCACCTCTGATTCCCGCCTCTGATTCCCCATATCTGATTCCCTGCCTCTGTTTCCCCGCCTCTGATTCCCCACCTCTGTTTCCCCATATCTGATTCCCCGCCTCTGATTCCCCAACTCTAATACCCTGCCTCTGATTCCCCAGCTCTGATTCCCCGCCTCTGATTCCCCGCATCAGATTCCCTGCCTCTGATTCCCCGCCTCTGATTCCAGGCCTCTGATTCCCAGCATCTGATTCCGGCCTCTGATTCCCGGCCTCTGATTCCCTGCTTCTGATTCTGATTCCCTGCATCTGATTCCCCATCTCTGATTCCGCACATCTGATTCCCTGCCTCTGATTCCCAACCTCTGATTCCCCATATCTGATTCCCCAACTCTGATTCCCCTCCTCTAATTCGCCAGCTATGATTCCCCGCCTCTGATTCCCCGCCTCTGATTCCCTGCGTCTGATTCCCTGCCTCTGATTCCCAGCCTCTGATTCCCCTTTTCTGATTCACCACCTCTGAATCCCCACCTCTGATTCCCCATCTCTGATTCCGCACATCCGATTCCCTGCCTCTGATTCCCCGCCTCTGATTCCCCGCCTCTGATTCGCAACCTCAAATTCCCCACCTATGATTCCCCATATCTGATTCCCCGCCTCTGTTTCCCTGCCTCTGATTCCCGGCCTCTGTTTCCCCATATCTGATTCCCCTCCTCTGATTCCCCAACTCTGATTCCCCGCCTCTGATTCCCCAGCTCTGATTCCCCACCTTTTATTCCCGGCCTCTGATTCCCTGCCACTGATTCCCCGCCCCTGATTCCCCACCTCTGATTCCCCATATCTTATTCCCCGCCTCTGTTTCCCCAGCTCTGATTCCCCACCTCTGATTCCCCAGCTCTGATTCCCTGCCACTGATTCCCCGCCCCTGATTCCCCACCTCTGATTCCCCATATCTGATTCCCCGCCTCTGTTTCCCCAGCTCTGATTCCCTGCCTCTGATTCCCTGCCCTGATTCCCCATCTCTGTTTCACCGCCTTTGATTCGCCACCTCTGATTCCACATATCTGATTCCCCGCCTCTGTTTCCCCGCCTCTGATTCCCCACCTCTGATTCCCCATATCTGATTCCCCAACTCTGAATCCCCTCCTCTAATTCGCCAGCTATGATTCCCCGCCTCTGATTCCCCGCCTCTGATTCCCTGCGTCTGATTCCCTGCCTCTGATTCCCAGCCTCTGATTCCCCTTTTCTGATTCACCACCTCTGAATCCCCACCTCTGATTCCCCATCTCTGATTCCGCACATCCGATTCCCTGCCTCTGATTCCCCGCCTCTGATTCCCCGCCTCTGATTCCCCAACTCTAATACCCTGCCTCTGATTCCCCAGCTCTGATTCCCCTCCTCTAATTCGCCAGCTATGATTCCCCGCCTCTGATTCCCCGCCTCTGATTCCCTGCGTCTGATTCCCTGCCTCTGATTCCCAGCCTCTGATTCCCCTTTTCTGATTCACCAACTCTGATTCCCCGCTTCTGATTCCCCAGCTCTGAATCCCCGACTCTGATTCCCCGAGTCTGATTCCCTGCCTCTGATTCCCCGCCTCTAATTCCCCATATCTGATTCCCCGCCTCTGTTTCCCCGCCTCTGATTCCCCGCCTCTGATTCCCCATATCTGATTCCCCGCCTCTGATTGCCCACCTCTGATTCCCCGCGTCTGATTCACTGCCTCTGATTCCCCGCCTCTGATTCGCCATATCTGATTCACCACCTCTCATTCCCGGCCTCTGATTCCCCATCTCTGATTCCGCACATCCGATTCCCTGCCTATGATTCCCCACCTCTGATTCCCGCCTCTGATTCCCCATATCTGATTCCCTGCCTCTGTTTCCCCGCCTCTGATTCCCCACCTCTGTTTCCCCATATCTGATTCCCCGCCTCTGATTCCCCAACTCTAATACCCTGCCTCTGATTCCCCAGCTCTGATTCCCCGCCTCTGATTCCACGCATCAGATTCCCTGCCTCTGATTCCCCGCCTCTGATTCCAGGCCTCTGATTCCCAGCATCTGATTCCGGCCTCTGATTCCCGGCCTCTGATTCCCTGCTTCTGATTCTGATTCCCTGCCTCTGATTCCCCATCTCTGATTCCGCACATCTGATTCCCTGCCTCTGATTCCCAACCTCTGATTCCCCATATCTGATTCCCCAACTCTGATTCCCCTCCTCTAATTCGCCAGCTATGATTCCCCGCCTCTGATTCCCCGCCTCTGATTCCCTGCGTCTGATTCCCTGCCTCTGATTCCCAGCCTCTGATTCCCCTTTTCTGATTCACCACCTCTGAATCCCCACCTCTGATTCCCCATCTCTGATTCCGCACATCCGATTCCCTGCCTCTGATTCCCCGCCTCTGATTCCCCGCCTCTGATTCCCCGCCTCTGATTCGCAACCTCAAATTCCCCACCTATGATTCCCCATATCTGATTCCCCGCCTCTGTTTCCCTGCCTCTGATTCCCGGCCTCTGTTTCCCCATATCTGATTCCCCTCCTCTGATTCCCCAACTCTGATTCCCCGCCTCTGATTCCCCAGCTCTGTTTCCCCGCCTTTTATTCCCGGCCTCTGATTCCCTGCCACTGATTCCCCGCCCCTGATTCCCCACCTCTGATTCCCCATATCTTATTCCCCGCCTCTGTTTCCCCAGCTCTGATTCCCCACCTCTGATTCCCCAGCTCTGATTCCCTGCCACTGATTCCCCGCCCCTGATTCCCCACCTCTGATTCCCCATATCTTATTCCCCGCCTCTGTTTCCCCAGCTCTGATTCCCTGCCTCTGATTCCCTGCCCTGATTCCCCATCTCTGTTTCACCGCCTTTGATTCGCCACCTCTGATTCCACATATCTGATTCCCCGCCTCTGTTTCCCCGCCTCTGATTCCCCACCTCTGATTCCCCATATCTGATTCCCCAACTCTGAATCCCCTCCTCTAATTCGCCAGCTATGATTCCCCGCCTCTGATTCCCCGCCTCTGATTCCCTGCGTCTGATTCCCTGCCTCTGATTCCCAGCCTCTGATAGCCCTTTTCTGATTCACCACCTCTGAATCCCCACCTCTGATTCCCCATCTCTGATTCCGCACATCCGATTCCCTGCCTCTGATTCCCCGCCTCTGATTCCCCGCCTCTGATTCGCAACCTCAAATTCCCCACGTCTGATTCCCCATATCTGATTCCCCGCCTCTGTTTCCCTGCCTCTGATTCCCGGCCTCTGTTTCCCCATATCTGATTCCCCTCCTCTGATTCCCCAACTCTGATTCCCCGCCTCTGATTCCCCAGCTCTGATTCCCCGCCTTTTATTCCCGGCCTCTGATTCCATGCCACTGATTCCCCGCCCCTGATTCCCCACCTCTGATTCCCCATATCTTATTCCCCGCCTCTGTTTCCCCAGCTCTGATTCCCCACCTCTGATTCCCCAGCTCTGATTCCCTGCCACTGATTCCCCGCCCCTGATTCCCCACCTCTGATTCCCCATATCTGATTCCCCGCCTCTGTTTCCCCAGCTCTGATTCCCTGCCTCTGATTCCCTGCCCTGATTCCCCATCTCTGTTTCACCGCCTTTGATTCGCCACCTCTGATTCCCCATATCTGATTCCCCGCCTCTGTTTCCCCGCCTCTGATTCCCTGCCTCTGATTCCCAACCTCTGATTCCACACCTCTGATTCCCCATATCTGATTCCCCGCCTCTATTTCCCCATATCTGATTCCCCGCCTCTGATTCCCCGTGTCTGATTCCCTGCCTCTGATTCCCCGGCTCAGATTCCCCGCCTCTGATTCCCTGCCACAGATTCCCTGCCCCTGATTCCCCACCTCTGATTCCCTGCCTCTGATTCCCCGGCTCAGATTCCCCGCCTCTGATTCCCTGCCACAGATTCCCTGCCCCTGATTCCCCGCCTCTGTTTCCCCGCCTCTGATTCCCCGCCTCTGATTCCCCATATCTGATACCCTGCCTCTGATTCCCCAACTCTGATTCCCCGCCTCTGATTCCCAAGCTCTGAATCCCCGCCTCTGATTCCCCGCGTCTGATTCCCTCCCTCTGATTCCCCGCCTTGATTCCCCATCTCTGATTCACAACCTCTGATTCCCCACCTCTGATTCCCCATATCTGATTCCCCGTCTCTGTTTCCCCGCCTCTGATTCCCCATATCTGATTCCCCGGCTCTGATTGCCCACCTCTGATTCCCCGCCTATGATTCGCCAGCTCTGAATCCCCGCCTCTGAATCCCCGCATCTGATTCCCTGCCTCTGATTCCCCGCCTCTGATTCCCCATCTCTGATTCACCGCCTTTGATTCGCCACCTCTGATTCCCCATATCTGATTCCCCACCTCTGTTTCCCCGCCTCTGATTCCCCGCCTCTGATTCTCCATATCTCATTCCCCGCCTCTGAATCCCCATCTCTGATTGCCAGACTCTGAATCCCCACCTCTGATTCCCGGCCTCTTATTCCCAGCATCTGATTCCCGGCCTCTGATTCCGGGCCTCTGATTCCCCGCTTCTGATTCTGATTCCCTGCCTCTGATTCCCCATCTCTGATTCCGCACATCTGATTCCCTGCCTCTGATTCCCCACCTCTGATTCCCCATATCTGATTCCCCGCCTCTGTTTCCCCGCCTCTGATTCCCCGCCTCTGTTTCCCCATATCTAATTCCCCACCTCTGATGCCCCAACTCTGATTCCCCACCTCTGATTCCCCAGCTCTGATTCCCCGCCTCTGATTCCCCGCATCCGATTCCCCATGTCTGATTCCCCGCCTCTGTTTCCCCGCCTCTGATTCCCCGCCTCTGTTTCCCCATATCTGATTCCCCGCCTCTGATTCCCCAGCTCTGATCCCAGCCTCTGATTCCCCGCGTTCTATTCGCTGCCTCTGATTCCCCGCCTGTGATTCCCCATCTCTGATTCACCACCTCTGATTTCCCACCTCTGATTCCCCAAATCTAATTCCCCGCCTCTGCTTGCCCGCCTCTCATTCCCCGCCTCTGTTTCCCCATATCTGATTCCCCGCCTCTGAATCCCCAACTCTGATTCCCTGCCTCTGATTCACCAGCTCTGATTCCCCGCCTTTGATTCCCCCCGTCTGATTCCCAGCCTCTGAATCACTGTCTGATTTCCTGCCTCTGATTCCCCGCCTCTGATTCCCCATCTCTGATTCACTGCCTCTGATTCCCCACATCTGATTCCCCATCTCTGATTCCGCACAACCGATTCCCTGCCTCTGATTCCCCGACTCTGATTCCCCACCTCTGATTCCCCAGCTCTGATTCCCCGCCTCTGATTCCCCGCGTCTGATTCCCTGCCTGTGATTCCCCGCCTCTGATTCCCCATCTCTGATTCCCCAACTCTGATTCCCCGTGTCTGATTCCCTTCCTTTGATTCCCCGCCTCTGATTCCCCGCCTCTGATTCCCTGCCACTGATTCCCCGCCCCTGATTCCCCACCTCTGATTCCCCATATCTTATTCCCCGCCTCTGTTTCCCCCCCTCTGATTCCCAGCCTCTGATTCCCCATATCTGCTTCGCCGCCTCTGATTCCCCATATCTGATTCCCCGCCTCTATTTCCCCATATCTGCTTCGCCGCCTCTGATTCCCCAACTCTGATTCCCCGCCTCTGATTCCCCAGCTCTGATTTCCCGCCTCTGATTCCCGGCATCCGATTCCCTGCCTCTGATTCCACGCCTCTGATTCCCCATCTCTGATTCCCCGCCTCTGATTCCCCGTGTCTGATTCCCTGCCTCTGATTCCCCGCCTCTGATTCCCCATATCTGATTCCCCGCCTCTGTTTTCCCGCCTCTGATTCCCTGCCTCTCATTCCCCATATCTGATTCCCCGCCTCTGATTCCCCAACTCTGATTCCCCGCCTCTGATTCCCCAGCTCTGAATCCCCGCCTCTGATTCCCCGCGTCTGATTCCCTTCCTCTGATTCCCCGCCTCTGATTCCCCAACTCTGATTCCCCGCCTCTGATTCCCCAGCTCTGATTCCCCATATCTGATTCCCCGCCTCTGATTGCCCGCCTCTGATTCCCCGCGTCTGATTCCCTGCCTCTGATTCCCCGCCTCTGATTCCCCATCTCTGATTCACCACCTCTGATTCCCAGCCTCTGATTCCCCATCTCTGATTCCGCACATCCGATTCCCTGCCTATGATTCCCCACCTCTGATTCCCCGCCTCTGATTCCCCATATCTGATTCCCTGCCTCAGTTTCCCCGCCTCTGATTCCCCACCTCTGTTTCCCCATATCTGATTCCCCGCCTCTGATTCCCCAACTCTAATACCCCGCCTCTGATTCCCCAGCTCTGATTCCCCGCCTCTGATTCCCCGCATCTGATTCCCTGCCTCTGATTCCGCGCCTCTGATTCCAGGCCTCTGATTCCCAGCATCTGATTCCGGCCTCTAATTCCCGTCCTCTGATTCCCTGCTTCTGATTCTGATTCCCTGCCTCTGATTCCCCATCTCTGATTCCGCACATCTGATTCCTTGCCTCTGATTCCCCACCTCTGATTCCCCATATCTGATTCCCCGCCTGGGTTTCCCCGCCTCTGATTCCCCGCCTCTGTTTCCCAATATCTAAGTCCCCGCCTCTGATTCCCCAAATCTGATTCCCCACCTCTGATTCCCCAGCTCTGATTCCCCGCCTCTGATTCCCCGCATCTGATTCCCTGCATCTGATTCCAAGCCTCTGATTCCCTGCCTCTGATTCCCAACCTCTGATTCCCCACCTCTGATTCCCCATATCTGATTCCCGCCTCTGTTTCCCCGCCTCGGATTCCCCGCCTCTGTTTCCCCATATCTGATTACCGGCCTCTGATTCCCCGCCTCTGATTCCCCGCCTCTGATTCCCTGCCTCTGATTCCCCATCTCCGATTCCGCACATCTGATTCCCTTCCTCTGATTCCCCGCCTCTGATTCCCCGCCTCTGATTCCCTGCCTCTGATTCCCAACCTCGGATTCCCCACCTCTGATTCCCCATATCTGATTCCCCGCCTCTGTTTCCCCGCCTCTGATTCCCCGCCTCTGATTCCCAACTCTGATTCCCCGCCTCTGATTCCCCAGCTCTGATTCCCCGTGTTTGATTCCCTGCCTCTGATTCCCTGCCCTGATTCCCCATCTCTGTTTCATCGCCTTTGATTCGCCACCTCTGATTCCCCATATCTGATTACCCGCCTCTGTTTCCCCGACTCTGATTCCCTGCCTCTGATTCCCAACCTCTGATTCCACACCTCTGATTCCCCATATCTGATTCCCCGCCTCTATTTCCCCATATCTGATTCCCCGCCTCTGATTCCCCAACTCTGATTCCCCGCCTCTGATTCCCCAGCTCTGATTCCCAGACTCTGATTCCCGGAGTCCGATTCCCTGCCTCTGATTCCCCGCCTCTGATTCCCCATCTCTGATTCCCCGCCTCTGATTCCCCGTGTCTGATTCCCTGCCTCTGATTCCCCGCCTCTGATTCCCCGCCTCTGATTCCCTGCCACTGATTCCCTGCCCCTGATTCCCCAATTCTGATTCCCCATATCTGATTCCCCGCCTCTGTTTCCCCGCCTCTGATTCCCCACCTCTGATTCCCCATATCTGATTCCCTGCCTCTGATTCCCAAACTCTGATTCACCGCCTCTGATTCCCCAGCTCTGAATCCCCGCCTCTGATTCCCCGCGTCTGATTCCCTGCCTCTGATTCCCCGCCTTGATTCCCCATCTCTGATTCACAACCTCTGATTCCCCACCTCTGATTCCCTATATTTGATTCCCCGCCTCTGTTTCCCCGCCACTGATTCCCTGCCCCTGATTCCCCACCTCTGATTCCCCATATCTGATTCCCCGCCTCTGTTTCCCCGCCTCTGATTCCCCGCCTCTGATTCCCCATATCTGATTCCCTGCCTCTGATTCCCCAACTCTGATTCCCCGCCTCTGATTCCCCAGCTCTGAATCCCCGCCTCTGATTCCCCGCGTCTGATTCCCTCCCTCTGATTCCCCGCCTTGATTCCCCATCTCTGATTCACAACCTCTGATTCCCCACCTCTGATTCCCCATATCTGATTCCCCGCCTCTGTTTCCCCGCCTCTGATTCCCCATATCTGATTCCCCGGCTCTGATTGCCCACCTCTGATTCCCCGCCTATAATTCGCCAGCTCTGATTCCCCGCCTCTGAATCCCCGCATCTGATTCCCTGCCTCTGATTCCCCGCCTCTGATTCCCCATCTCTGATTCACCGCCTTTGATTCGCCACCTCTGATTCCCCATATCTGATTCCCCACCTCTGTTTCCCCGCCTCTGATTCCCCGCCTCTGATTCTCCATATCTCATTCCCCGCCTCTGAATCCCCATCTCTAATTCCCAGACTCTGAATCCCCACCTCTGATTCCCCATATCTGATTCACCACCTCTCATTCCCGGCCTCTGATTCCCCATCTCTGATTCCGCACATCCGATTCCCTGCCTATGATTCCCCACCTCTGATTCCCGCCTCTGATTCCCCATATCTGATTCCCGGCCTCTGATTCCCGGCCTCTGATTCCCCGCTTCTGATTCTGATTCCCTGCCTCTGATTCCCCATCTCTGATTCCGCACATCTGATTCCCTGCCTCTGATTCCCCACCTCTGATTCCCCATATCTGATTCCCCGCCTCTGTTTCCCCGCCTCTGATTCCCCGCCTCTGTTTCCCCATATCTAATTCCCCACCTCTGATGCCCCAACTCTGATTCCCCACCTCTGATTCCCCAGCTCTGATTCCCCACCTCTGATTCCCCAGCTCTGATTCCCTGCCTCAGATTCCCCGCGCCTGATTCCCTGCCTCTGATTCCCCGCCTCTGATTCCCTGCCTCTGATTCCCCATATCTGATTCCCCGCCTCTGATTCCCCAACTCTGATTCCCCGCTTCTGATTCCCCAGCTCTGAATCCCCGACTCTGATTCCCCGAGTCTGATTCCCTGCCTCTGATTCCCCGCCTCTAATTCCCCATATCTGATTCCCCGCCTCTGTTTCCCCGCCTCTGATTCCCCGCCTCTGATTCCCCATATCTGATTCCCCGCCTCTGATTGCCCACCTCTGATTCCCCGCGTCTGATTCACTGCCTCTGATTCCCCGCCTCTGATTCCCCATATCTGATTCACCACCTCTCATTCCCGGCCTCTGATTCCCCATCTCTGATTCCGCACATCCGATTCCCTGCCTATGATTCCCCACCTCTGATTCCCGCCTCTGATTCCCCATATCTGATTCCCTGCCTCTGTTTCCCCGCCTCTGATTCCCCACCTCTGTTTCCCCATATCTGATTCCCCGCCTCTGATTCCCCAACTCTAATACCCTGCCTCTGATTCCCCAGCTCTGATTCCCCGCATCTGATTCCCCGCATCAGATTCCCTGCCCCTGATTCCCCGCCTCTGATTCCAGGCCTCTGATTCCCAGCATCTGATTCCGGCCTCTGATTCCCGGCCTCTGATTCCCTGCTTCTGATTCTGATTCCCTGCCTCTGATTCCCCATCTCTGATTCCGCACATCTGATTCCCTGCCTCTGATTCCCAACCTCTGATTCCCCATATCTGATTCCCCAACTCTGATTCCCCTCCTCTAATTCGCCAGCTATGATTCCCCGCCTCTGATTCCCCGCCTCTGATTCCCTGCGTCTGATTCCCTGCCTCTGATTCCCAGCCTCTGATTCCCCTTTTCTGATTCACCACCTCTGAATCCCCACCTCTGATTCCCCATCTCTGATTCCGCACATCCGATTCCCTGCCTCTGATTCCCCGCCTCTGATTCCCCGCCTCTGATTCGCAACCTCAAATTCCCCACCTCTGATTCCCCATATCTGATTCCCCGCCTCTGTTTCCCTGCCTCTGATTCCCGGCCTCTGTTTCCCCATATCTGATTCCCCTCCTCTGATTCCCCAACTCTGATTCCCCGCCTCTGATTCCCCAGCTCTGATTCCCCGCCTTTTATTCCCGGCCTCTGATTCCCTGCCACTGATTCCCCGCCCCTGATTCCCCACCTCTGATTCCCCATATCTTATTCCCCGCCTCTGTTTCCCCAGCTCTGATTCCCCACCTCTGATTCCCCAGCTCTGATACCCTGCCACTGATTCCCCGCCCCTGATTCCCCACCTCTGATTCCCCATATCTGATTCCCCGCCTCTGTTTCCCCAGCTCTGATTCCCTGCCTCTGATTCCCTGCCCTGATTCCCCATCTCTGTTTCACCGCCTTTGATTCGCCACCTCTGATTCCCCATATCTGATTCCCCGCCTCTGTTTCCCCGCCTCTGATTCCCTGCCTCTGATTCCCAACCTCTGATTCCACACCTCTGATTCCCCATATCTGATTCCCCGCCTCTATTTCCCCATATCTGATTCCCCGCCTCTGATTCCCCAACTCTGATTCCCCGCCTCTGATTCCCCAGCTCTGATTCCCCGCCTCTGATTCCCGACGTCCGATTCCCTGCCTCTGATTCCCCGCCTCTGATTCACCATCTCTGATTCCCCGCCTCTGATTCCCCGTGTCTGATTCCCTGCCTCTGATTCCCCGGCTCAGATTCCCCGCCTCTGATTCCCTGCCACAGATTCCCTGCCCCTGATTCCCCACCTCTGATTCCCCATATCTGATTCCCCGCCTCTGTTTCCCCGCCTCTGATTCCCCGCCTCTGATTCCCCATATCTGATTCCCTGCCTCTGATTCCCCAACTCTGATTCCCCGCCTCTGATTCCCCAGCTCTGAATCCCCGCCTCTGATTCCCCGCGTCTGATTCCCTCCCTCTGATTCCCCGCCTTGATTCCCCATCTCTGATTCACAACCTCTGATTCCCCACCTCTGATTCCCCATATCTGATTCCCCGTCTCTGTTTCCCCGCCTCTGATTCCCCATATCTGATTCCCCGGCTCTGATTGCCCACCTCTGATTCCCCGCCTAGGATTCGCCAGCTCTGAATCCCCGCCTCTGAATCCCCGCATCTGATTCCCTGCCTCTGATTCCCCGCCTCTGATTCCCCATCTCTGATTCACCGCCTTTGATTCGCCACCTCTGATTCCCCATATCTGATTCCCCACCTCTGTTTCCCCGCCTCTGATTCCCCGCCTCTGATTCTCCATATCTCATTCCCCGCCTCTGAATCCCCATCTCTGATTCCCAGACTCTGAATCCCCACCTCTGATTCCCGGCCTCTTATTCCCAGCATCTGATTCCCGGCCTCTGATTCCCGGCCTCTGATTCCCCGCTTCTGATTCTGATTCCCTGCCTCTGATTCCCCATCTCTGATTCCGCACATCTGATTCCCTGCCTCTGATTCCCCACCTCTGATTCCCCATATCTGATTCCCCGCCTCTGTTTCCCCGCCTCTGATTCCCCGCCTCTGTTTCCCCATATCTAATTCCCCACCTCTGATGCCCCAACTCTGATTCCCCACCTCTGATTCCCCAGCTCTGATTCCCCGCCTCTGATTCCCCGCATCCGATTCCCCATGTCTGATTCCCCGCCTCTGTTTCCCCGCCTCTGATTCCCCGCCTCTGTTTCCCCATATCTGATTCCCCGCCTCTGATTCCCCAGCTCTGATCCCAGCCTCTGATTCCCCGCGTTCTATTCGCTGCCTCTGATGCCCCGCCTGTGATTCCCCATCTCTGATTCACCACCTCTGATTTCCCACCTCTGATTCCCCATATCTAATTCCCCGCCTCTGCTTGCCCGCCTCTCATTCCCCGCCTCTGTTTCCCCATATCTGATTCCCCGCCTCTGAATCCCCAACTCTGATTCCCTGCCTCTGATTCACCAGCTCTGATTCCCCGCCTATGATTCCCCCCGTCTGATTCCCAGCCTCTGAATCCCTGTCTGATTTCCTGCCTCTGATTCCCCGCCTCTGATTCCCCATCTCTGATTCACTGCCTCTGATTCCCCACATCTGATTCCCCATCTCTGATTCCGCACAACCGATTCCCTGCCTCTGATTCCCTGACTCTGATTCCCCACCTCTGATTCCCCAGCTCTGATTCCCCGCCTCTGATTCCCCGTGTCTGATTCCCTGCCTGTGATTCCCCGCCTCTGATTCCCCATCTCTGATTCCCCAACTCTGATTCCCCGTGTCTGATTCCCTTCCTTTGATTCCCCGCCTCTGATTCCCCGCCTCTGATTCCCTGCCACTGATTCCCCGCCCCTGATTCCCCACCTCTGATTCTCCATATCTTATTCCCCGCCTCTGTTTCCCCCCCTCTGATTCCCAGCCTCTGATTCCCCATATCTGATTCCCCGCCTCTGATTCCCCATATCTGATTCCCCGCCTCTATTTCCCCATATCTGCTTCGCCGCCTCTGATTCCCCAACTCTGATTCCCCGCCTCTGATTCCCCAGCTCTGATTTCCCGCCTCTGATTCCCGGCATCCGATTCCCTGCCTCTGATTCCCCGCCTCTGATTCCCCATCTCTGATTCCCCGCCTCTGATTCCCCGTGTCTGATTGCCTGCCTCTGATTCCCCGCCTCTGATTCCCCATATCTGATTCCCCGGCTCTGATTGCCCACCTCTGATTCCCCGCCTAGGATTCGCCAGCTCTGAATCCCCGCCTCTGAATCCCCGCATCTGATTCCCTGCCTCTGATTCCCCGCCTCTGATTCCCCATCTCTGATTCACCGCCTTTGATTCGCCACCTCTGATTCCCCATATCTGATTCCCCACCTCTGTTTCCCCGCCTCTGATTCCCCGCCTCTGATTCTCCATATCTCATTCCCCGCCTCTGAATCCCCATCTCTGATTCCCAGACTCTGAATCCCCACCTCTGATTCCCGGCCTCTTATTCCCAGCATCTGATTCCCGGCCTCTGATTCCCGGCCTCTGATTCCCCGCTTCTGATTCTGATTCCCTGCCTCTGATTCCCCATCTCTGATTCCGCACATCTGATTCCCTGCCTCTGATTCCCCACCTCTGATTCCCCATATCTGATTCCCCGCCTCTGTTTCCCCGCCTCTGATTCCCCGCCTCTGTTTCCCCATATCTAATTCCCCACCTCTGATGCCCCAACTCTGATTCCCCACCTCTGATTCCCCAGCTCTGATTCCCCGCCTCTGATTCCCCGCATCCGATTCCCCATGTCTGATTCCCCGGCTCTGATTGCCCACCTCTGATTCCCCGCCTAGGATTCGCCAGCTCTGATTCCCCGCCTTTGATTCCCCGCATCTGATTCCCAGCCTCTGATTCCCCGCCTCTGATTCCCCATCTCTGATTCACCGCCTTTGATTCCCCATCTCTGATTCACCGCCTCTGATTCCCCATCTCTGATTCCCCACCTCTGATTCCCCATATCTGATTCCCTGCCTCTGTTTCCCCGCCTCTGATTCCCCACCTCTGTATCCCCATATCTGATTCCCCGCCTCTGATTCCACAACTCTAATACCCCGCCTCTGATTCCCCAGCTCTGATTCCCCGCCTCTGATTCCCCGCATCTGATTCCCTGCCTCTGATTCCCCGCCTCTGATTCCAGGCCTCTGATTCCCAGCATCTGATTCCGGCCTCTGATTCCCGGCCTCTGATTCCCTGCTTCTGATTCTGATTCCCTGCCTCTGATTCCCAATCTCTGATTCCGCACATCTGATTCCTTGCCTCTGATTCCCCACCTCTGATTCCCCATATCTGATTCCCCGCCTGGGTTTCCCCGCCTCTGATTCCCCGCCTCTGTTTCCCAATATCTAAGTCCCCGCCTCTGATTCCCCAAATCTGATTCCCCACCTCTGATTCCCCAGCTCTGATTCCCCGCCTCTGATTCCCCGCATCTGATTCCCTGCATCTGATTCCAAGCCTCTGATTCCCTGCCTCTGATTCCAAACCTCTGATTCCCCACCTCTGATTCCCCATATCTGATTCCCCGCCTCTGTTTCCCCGCCTCGGATTCCCCGCCTCTGTTTCCCCATATCTGATTCCCGGCCTCTGATTCCCCGCCTCTGATTCCCCGCCTCTGATTCCCTGCCTCTGATTCCCCATCTCCGATTCCCCTCGTCTAATACCCCGCCTCTGATTCTCCGCCACTGATTCACCGCATCTGATTCCACGCCTCTGATTCCCCGCCTCTGATTCCCCGCCTCTGATTCCCCGCCTCTGATTCCCCGCCTCTGATTCCCCGCCTATGTTTACCCGCCTCTGATTCCCCGCCTCTGATTCCACGCCTCTGATTCCCCGCCTCTGATTCCCCGCCTCTAATTCCCCGCCTCTGATACCGCACCTCTGATGTCCCGCATCTGATTCCCTGCATCTGATTCCCCGCCTCAGATTCCCTGCCTCTGATTTCCCGGCTCTGATTCCCCGCCTCTGATTCCCCACCTATGTTTACCCGCCTCTGTTTACTCGCCTGTTTTCCCGCCTCTGGTTCCCCAACACAGATTCCCTGCCTCAGATTCCCTGCCTCTGATTCCCTGCCTCTGATTCCCTGCCTCTGATTCCCTGCATCTGATTGCCCGCCTCTGATTCCCCGCCTCTGATTCCCCGCCTCTGATTCCCCACCTCTGATTCCCCACTTCTGATTCCCCGCCTCTGATTCACCGCCTCTGTTTCCCCGCCTCTGATTCCCCGCCTCTGATTCCCCACTTCTGATTGCCCGCCTCTGATTCCCTGCCTCTGATTCCCCGCCTCTGATTCCCCACATCTGATTCCCCACTTCTGATTCCCCGCCTCTGATTCCCCGCCTCTGATTCCACGCCTCTGATTCCCCGCCTCTGATTCCCCGCCTCTGATTCCCCGCCTCTGATTCCCCTCATCTAATACCCCACCTCTGATTCCCCGCCTCTGATTCCCCGCATCTGATTCCCCGCCTCTGATTCCCCGCCTCTGATTCACCGCCTCTGATTCCCCGCCTCTGATTCCCTGCCTCTGATTCCACGCCTATGTTTACCCGCCTCTGTTTACCCGCCTGTTTCCCCGCCTCTGATTCCCCACCTCAGATTCCCTACCTCAGATTCCGTGACTCTGATTCCCTGCCTCTGATTCCCTGCCTCTGATTCCCTGCATCTGAATGCCCATCTCTGATTCTCAACCTCTGATACCCCGCCTCTGATTCCCCACCTCTGATTCCCCGCTTCTGATTCCCCGCCTCTGATTCCCCGCCTCTGATTCCCCGCCTCTGATTCCCCGCCTCTGATTCCCCACCTCTGATTCACTGCCTCCCTTTCCGCTCAACTTTCCTGGCCTACGTTTCCCCACATATCTTTCCCCGCCTCTTATTCCCTGCCTCTGATTCCCCGCCTCTGATTCCCCGCCTCTGATTCCCCACCACTGTCTCTACGCCTCTCTTTTGCCTGCACTCTTTCCCCTCCACTCTTTCCGTGCCTCTCTTTCCCTCCCTCAATTTCAACAACTCTGTTTGATCTGTTCTGTGTAACTCATTTTCAACATACAAGTTCCAACCACTATGTTTCGCCCATCTCTTTCGCCGCCTCTATTTATGCACCTATGATTACCCGCTTCTGTTTACCCGCCTGTTTCCCCACATCTCTTTCCCCACCTCTGATTCCACGCCTCTGATTCGCCGCCTCTGATTGCCCTCCTCTGATTCCCTGCCTCTGATTCCCCGCCTCTGATTCCCCGCCTCTGACTCACCGCCTCCCTTTCCGTGCATCTTTCCTGGCCTACGTTTCCCCACATCTCTTTCCCCACCTCTGATTCCACGACTCAGATTCGCCGTCTCTGATTTCCCGCCTCTGATTCCCTGCCTCTGATTCCCCGCCTCTGATTCCCCGCCTCTGATTCCCCCGTCTGATTCCCCGCCTCTGATTCCCCGCCTCTGATTCCCCGCCTCTGATTCCCCGCCTCTGATTCCCAACTCTGATTCCCCGCCTCTGATTCCCCAGCTCTGATTCCCCGTGTTTGATTCCCTGCCTCTGATTCCCTGCCCTGATTCCCCATCTCTGTTTCACCGCCTTTGATTCGCCACCTCTGATTCCACATATCTGATTCCCCGCCTCTGTTTCCCCGACTCTGATTCCCTTCCTCTGATTCCCAAACTCTGATTCCACACCTCTGATTCCCCATATCTGATTCCCCGCCTCTATTTCCCCATATCTGAATCCCCGCCTCTGATTCCCCCACTCTGATTCCCCGCCTCTGATTCCCCAGCTCTGATTCCCCGACTCTGATTCCCGGCGTCCGATTCCCTGCCTCTGATTCCCCGCCTCTGATTCCCCATCTCTGATTCCCCGCCTCTGATTCCCCGTGTCTGATTCCCTGCCTCTGATTCCCCGCCTCTGATTCCCCGCCTCTGATTCCCTGACACTGAATCCCTTCCCCTGATTCCCCACCTCTGATTCCCCATATCTGATTCCCCGCCTCTGTTTCCCCGCCTCTGATTCCCCGCCTCTGATTCCCCATATCTGATTCCCTGCCTCTGATTCCCCAACTCTGATTCCCCGCCTCTGATTCCCCAGCTCTGAATCCCCGCCTCTGATTCCCCGTGTCTGATTCCCTGCCTCTGATTCCCCGCCTTGATTCCCCATCTCTGATTCACAACCTCTGATTCCCCACCTCTGATTCCCTATATTTGATTCCCCGCCTCTGTTTCCCCGCCTCTGATTCCCCGCCTCTGATTTTCCATATCTGATTCCCCGCCTCTGATTGCCCACCTCTGATTCCCCGCCTCTGATTCGCCAGCTCTGATTCCCCGCCTCTGATTCCCCGCATCTGATTCCCTGACTCTGATTCCCCGCCTCTGATTCCCCATCTCTGATTCACCGCCTTTGATTCGCCACCTCTGATTCCCCATATCTGATTCCCCACCTCTGTTTCCCGGCCTCTGATTCCCCGCCTCTGATTCTCCATATCTCATTCCCCGCCTCTGAATCCCCATCTCTGATTCCCGGACTCTGATTCCCCACCTCTGATTCCCGGCCTCTTATTCCCAGCATCTGATTCCCGGCCTCTGATTCCCGGCCTCTGATTCCCCGCTTCTGATTCTGATTCCCTGCCTCTGATTCCCCATCTCTGATTCCGCACATCTGATTCCGTGCCTCTGATTCCCCACCTCTGATTCCCCATATCTTATTCCCCGCCTCTGTTTCCCCGCCTCTGATTCCCCGCCTCTGTTTCCCTATATCTAATTCCCCACCTCTGATGCCCCAACTCTGATTCCCCGCCTCTGATTCCCCAGCTCTGATTCCCCGCCTCTGATTCCCCGCATCCGATTCCCCATATCTGATTCCCCGCCTCTGTTTCCCCGCCTCTGATTCCCCGCCTCTGTTTCCCCATATCTGATTCCCCGCCTCTGATTCCCAACTATGATTCCCCGCCTCTTATTCCCCAGCTCTGATTCCCTGCGTCTGATTCCCTGCGTTCTATTCCCTGCCTCTGATTCCCCGCCTGTGATTCCCCATCACTGATTCACCACCTCTGATTCCCCACCTCTGATTCCCCATATCTAATTCCCCGCCTCTGTTTGCCCGCCTCTGATTCCCCGCCTCTGTTTCCCCATGTCTGATTCCCCGTCTCTGAATCCCCAACTCTGATTCCCTGCCTCTGATTCCCCAGCTCTGATTCCCCGCCTTTGATTCCCCCCGTCTGATTCCCAGCCTCTGAATCCCCGTGTCTGATTTCCTGCCTCTGATTCCCCGCCTCTGATTCCCCATCTCTGATTCCTCTGATTCCCCACATCTGATTCCCCATCTCTGATTCCGCACATCCGATTCCCTGCCTCTGATTCCCCAACTCTGATTCCCCACCTCTGTTTCCCCATATCTGATTCCCCGTCTCTGAATCCCCAACTCTGATTCCCTGCCTCTGATTCCCCAGCTCTGATTCCCCGCCTTTGATTCCCCCGTCTGATTCCCAGCCTCTGAAACCCCGTGTCTGATTTCCTGCCTCTGATTCCCCGCCTCTGATTCCCCATCTCTGATTCCTCTGATTCCCCACATCTGATTCCCCATCTCTGATTCCGCACATCCGATTCCCTGCCTCTGATTCCCCAACTCTGATTCCCCACCTCTGATTCCCCAGCTCTGATTCCCCGCCTCAGATTCCCCGCGTCTGATTCCCTGCCTCTGATTCCCCGCCTCTGATTCCCCATCTCTGATTCCCCACCTCTGATTCCCCGTGTCTGATTCCCTGCCTCTGATTCCCCGCCTCTGAATCCCAGCCTCTGATTCCCCATATCTGATTCCCCGCCTCTGATTCCCTGCCTCTGATTCCCCAGCTCTGATTCCCCGCCTTTGATTCCCCCCGTCTGATTCCCAGCCTCTGAATCCCCGTGTCTGATTTCCTGCCTCTGATTCCCCGCCTCTGATTCCCCATCTCTGATTCACCGCCTCTGATTCCCCATCTCTTATTCCCCACCTCTGATTCCCCATATCTGATTCCCTGCCTCTGTTTCCCCGCCTCTGATTCCCCACCTCTGTATCCCATATCTGATTCCCCGCCTCTGATTCCCCAACTCTAATACCCCGCCTCTGATTCCCCAGCTCTGATTCCCCGCCTCTGATTCCCTGCATCTGATTCCCTGCCTCTGATTCCCCGCCTCTGATGCCAGGCCTCTGATTCCCAGCATCTGATTCCGGCCTCTGATTCCCGGCCTCTGATTCCCTGCTTCTGATTCTGATTCCCTGCCTCTGATTCCCCATCTCTGATTCCGCACATCTGATTCCCTGCCTCTGATTCCCAACCTCTGATTCCCCATATCTGATTCCCCAACTCTGATTCCCCTCCTCTAATTCGCCAGCTATGATTCCCCGCCTCTGATTCCCCGCCTCTGATTCCCTGCGTCTGATTCCCTGCCTCTGATTCCCAGCCTCTGATTCCCCTTTTCTGATTCACCACCTCTGAATCCCCACCTCTGATTCCCCATCTCTGATTCCGCACATCCGATTCCCTGCCTCTGATTCCCCGCCTCTGATTCCCCGCCTCTGATTCGCAACCTCAAATTCCCCACCTCTGATTCCCCATATCTGATTCCCCGCCTCTGTTTCCCTGCCTCTGATTCCCGGCCTCTGTTTCCCCATATCTGATTCCCCTCCTCTGATTCCCCAACTCTGATTCCCCGCCTCTGATTCCCCAGCTCTGATTCCCCGCCTTTTATTCCCGGCCTCTGATTCCCTGCCACTGATTCCCCGCCCCTGATTCCCCACCTCTGATTCCCCATATCTTATTCCCCGCCTCTGTTTCCCCAGCTCTGATTCCCCACCTCTGATTCCCCAGCTCTGATACCCTGCCACTGATTCCCCGCCCCTGATTCCCCACCTCTGATTCCCCATATCTGATTCCCCGCCTCTGTTTCCCCAGCTCTGATTCCCTGCCTCTGATTCCCTGCCCTGATTCCCCATCTCTGTTTCACCGCCTTTGATTCGCCACCTCTGATTCCCCATATCTGATTCCCCGCCTCTGTTTCCCCGCCTCTGATTCCCTGCCTCTGATTCCCAACCTCTGATTCCACACCTCTGATTCCCCATATCTGATTCCCCGCCTCTATTTCCCCATATCTGATTCCCCGCCTCTGATTCCCCAACTCTGATTCCCCGCCTCTGATTCCCCAGCTCTGATTCCCCGCCTCTGATTCCCGACGTCCGATTCCCTGCCTCTGATTCCCCGCCTCTGATTCACCATCTCTGATTCCCCGCCTCTGATTCCCCGTGTCTGATTCCCTGCCTCTGATTCCCCGGCTCAGATTCCCCGCCTCTGATTCCCTGCCACAGATTCCCTGCCCCTGATTCCCCACCTCTGATTCCCCATATCTGATTCCCCGCCTCTGTTTCCCCGCCTCTGATTCCCCGCCTCTGATTCCCCATATCTGATTCCCTGCCTCTGATTCCCCAACTCTGATTCCCCGCCTCTGATTCCCCAGCTCTGAATCCCCGCCTCTGATTCCCCGCGTCTGATTCCCTCCCTCTGATTCCCCGCCTTGATTCCCCATCTCTGATTCACAACCTCTGATTCCCCACCTCTGATTCCCCATATCTGATTCCCCGTCTCTGTTTCCCCGCCTCTGATTCCCCATATCTGATTCCCCGGCTCTGATTGCCCACCTCTGATTCCCCGCCTAGGATTCGCCAGCTCTGAATCCCCGCCTCTGAATCCCCGCATCTGATTCCCTGCCTCTGATTCCCCGCCTCTGATTCCCCATCTCTGATTCACCGCCTTTGATTCGCCACCTCTGATTCCCCATATCTGATTCCCCACCTCTGTTTCCCCGCCTCTGATTCCCCGCCTCTGATTCTCCATATCTCATTCCCCGCCTCTGAATCCCCATCTCTGATTCCCAGACTCTGAATCCCCACCTCTGATTCCCGGCCTCTTATTCCCAGCATCTGATTCCCGGCCTCTGATTCCCGGCCTCTGATTCCCCGCTTCTGATTCTGATTCCCTGCCTCTGATTCCCCATCTCTGATTCCGCACATCTGATTCCCTGCCTCTGATTCCCCACCTCTGATTCCCCATATCTGATTCCCCGCCTCTGTTTCCCCGCCTCTGATTCCCCGCCTCTGTTTCCCCATATCTAATTCCCCACCTCTGATGCCCCAACTCTGATTCCCCACCTCTGATTCCCCAGCTCTGATTCCCCGCCTCTGATTCCCCGCATCCGATTCCCCATGTCTGATTCCCCGCCTCTGTTTCCCCGCCTCTGATTCCCCGCCTCTGTTTCCCCATATCTGATTCCCCGCCTCTGATTCCCCAGCTCTGATCCCAGCCTCTGATTCCCCGCGTTCTATTCGCTGCCTCTGATGCCCCGCCTGTGATTCCCCATCTCTGATTCACCACCTCTGATTTCCCACCTCTGATTCCCCATATCTAATTCCCCGCCTCTGCTTGCCCGCCTCTCATTCCCCGCCTCTGTTTCCCCATATCTGATTCCCCGCCTCTGAATCCCCAACTCTGATTCCCTGCCTCTGATTCACCAGCTCTGATTCCCCGCCTATGATTCCCCCCGTCTGATTCCCAGCCTCTGAATCCCTGTCTGATTTCCTGCCTCTGATTCCCCGCCTCTGATTCCCCATCTCTGATTCACTGCCTCTGATTCCCCACATCTGATTCCCCATCTCTGATTCCGCACAACCGATTCCCTGCCTCTGATTCCCTGACTCTGATTCCCCACCTCTGATTCCCCAGCTCTGATTCCCCGCCTCTGATTCCCCGTGTCTGATTCCCTGCCTGTGATTCCCCGCCTCTGATTCCCCATCTCTGATTCCCCAACTCTGATTCCCCGTGTCTGATTCCCTTCCTTTGATTCCCCGCCTCTGATTCCCCGCCTCTGATTCCCTGCCACTGATTCCCCGCCCCTGATTCCCCACCTCTGATTCTCCATATCTTATTCCCCGCCTCTGTTTCCCCCCCTCTGATTCCCAGCCTCTGATTCCCCATATCTGATTCCCCGCCTCTGATTCCCCATATCTGATTCCCCGCCTCTATTTCCCCATATCTGCTTCGCCGCCTCTGATTCCCCAACTCTGATTCCCCGCCTCTGATTCCCCAGCTCTGATTTCCCGCCTCTGATTCCCGGCATCCGATTCCCTGCCTCTGATTCCCCGCCTCTGATTCCCCATCTCTGATTCCCCGCCTCTGATTCCCCGTGTCTGATTGCCTGCCTCTGATTCCCCGCCTCTGATTCCCCATATCTGATTCCCCGGCTCTGATTGCCCACCTCTGATTCCCCGCCTAGGATTCGCCAGCTCTGAATCCCCGCCTCTGAATCCCCGCATCTGATTCCCTGCCTCTGATTCCCCGCCTCTGATTCCCCATCTCTGATTCACCGCCTTTGATTCGCCACCTCTGATTCCCCATATCTGATTCCCCACCTCTGTTTCCCCGCCTCTGATTCCCCGCCTCTGATTCTCCATATCTCATTCCCCGCCTCTGAATCCCCATCTCTGATTCCCAGACTCTGAATCCCCACCTCTGATTCCCGGCCTCTTATTCCCAGCATCTGATTCCCGGCCTCTGATTCCCGGCCTCTGATTCCCCGCTTCTGATTCTGATTCCCTGCCTCTGATTCCCCATCTCTGATTCCGCACATCTGATTCCCTGCCTCTGATTCCCCACCTCTGATTCCCCATATCTGATTCCCCGCCTCTGTTTCCCCGCCTCTGATTCCCCGCCTCTGTTTCCCCATATCTAATTCCCCACCTCTGATGCCCCAACTCTGATTCCCCACCTCTGATTCCCCAGCTCTGATTCCCCGCCTCTGATTCCCCGCATCCGATTCCCCATGTCTGATTCCCCGGCTCTGATTGCCCACCTCTGATTCCCCGCCTAGGATTCGCCAGCTCTGATTCCCCGCCTTTGATTCCCCGCATCTGATTCCCAGCCTCTGATTCCCCGCCTCTGATTCCCCATCTCTGATTCACCGCCTTTGATTCCCCATCTCTGATTCACCGCCTCTGATTCCCCATCTCTGATTCCCCACCTCTGATTCCCCATATCTGATTCCCTGCCTCTGTTTCCCCGCCTCTGATTCCCCACCTCTGTATCCCCATATCTGATTCCCCGCCTCTGATTCCACAACTCTAATACCCCGCCTCTGATTCCCCAGCTCTGATTCCCCGCCTCTGATTCCCCGCATCTGATTCCCTGCCTCTGATTCCCCGCCTCTGATTCCAGGCCTCTGATTCCCAGCATCTGATTCCGGCCTCTGATTCCCGGCCTCTGATTCCCTGCTTCTGATTCTGATTCCCTGCCTCTGATTCCCAATCTCTGATTCCGCACATCTGATTCCTTGCCTCTGATTCCCCACCTCTGATTCCCCATATCTGATTCCCCGCCTGGGTTTCCCCGCCTCTGATTCCCCGCCTCTGTTTCCCAATATCTAAGTCCCCGCCTCTGATTCCCCAAATCTGATTCCCCACCTCTGATTCCCCAGCTCTGATTCCCCGCCTCTGATTCCCCGCATCTGATTCCCTGCATCTGATTCCAAGCCTCTGATTCCCTGCCTCTGATTCCAAACCTCTGATTCCCCACCTCTGATTCCCCATATCTGATTCCCCGCCTCTGTTTCCCCGCCTCGGATTCCCCGCCTCTGTTTCCCCATATCTGATTCCCGGCCTCTGATTCCCCGCCTCTGATTCCCCGCCTCTGATTCCCTGCCTCTGATTCCCCATCTCCGATTCCCCTCGTCTAATACCCCGCCTCTGATTCTCCGCCACTGATTCACCGCATCTGATTCCACGCCTCTGATTCCCCGCCTCTGATTCCCCGCCTCTGATTCCCCGCCTCTGATTCCCCGCCTCTGATTCCCCGCCTATGTTTACCCGCCTCTGATTCCCCGCCTCTGATTCCACGCCTCTGATTCCCCGCCTCTGATTCCCCGCCTCTAATTCCCCGCCTCTGATACCGCACCTCTGATGTCCCGCATCTGATTCCCTGCATCTGATTCCCCGCCTCAGATTCCCTGCCTCTGATTTCCCGGCTCTGATTCCCCGCCTCTGATTCCCCACCTATGTTTACCCGCCTCTGTTTACTCGCCTGTTTTCCCGCCTCTGGTTCCCCAACACAGATTCCCTGCCTCAGATTCCCTGCCTCTGATTCCCTGCCTCTGATTCCCTGCCTCTGATTCCCTGCATCTGATTGCCCGCCTCTGATTCCCCGCCTCTGATTCCCCGCCTCTGATTCCCCACCTCTGATTCCCCACTTCTGATTCCCCGCCTCTGATTCACCGCCTCTGTTTCCCCGCCTCTGATTCCCCGCCTCTGATTCCCCACTTCTGATTGCCCGCCTCTGATTCCCTGCCTCTGATTCCCCGCCTCTGATTCCCCACATCTGATTCCCCACTTCTGATTCCCCGCCTCTGATTCCCCGCCTCTGATTCCACGCCTCTGATTCCCCGCCTCTGATTCCCCGCCTCTGATTCCCCGCCTCTGATTCCCCTCATCTAATACCCCACCTCTGATTCCCCGCCTCTGATTCCCCGCATCTGATTCCCCGCCTCTGATTCCCCGCCTCTGATTCACCGCCTCTGATTCCCCGCCTCTGATTCCCTGCCTCTGATTCCACGCCTATGTTTACCCGCCTCTGTTTACCCGCCTGTTTCCCCGCCTCTGATTCCCCACCTCAGATTCCCTACCTCAGATTCCGTGACTCTGATTCCCTGCCTCTGATTCCCTGCCTCTGATTCCCTGCATCTGAATGCCCATCTCTGATTCTCAACCTCTGATACCCCGCCTCTGATTCCCCACCTCTGATTCCCCGCTTCTGATTCCCCGCCTCTGATTCCCCGCCTCTGATTCCCCGCCTCTGATTCCCCGCCTCTGATTCCCCACCTCTGATTCACTGCCTCCCTTTCCGCTCAACTTTCCTGGCCTACGTTTCCCCACATATCTTTCCCCGCCTCTTATTCCCTGCCTCTGATTCCCCGCCTCTGATTCCCCGCCTCTGATTCCCCACCACTGTCTCTACGCCTCTCTTTTGCCTGCACTCTTTCCCCTCCACTCTTTCCGTGCCTCTCTTTCCCTCCCTCAATTTCAACAACTCTGTTTGATCTGTTCTGTGTAACTCATTTTCAACATACAAGTTCCAACCACTATGTTTCGCCCATCTCTTTCGCCGCCTCTATTTATGCACCTATGATTACCCGCTTCTGTTTACCCGCCTGTTTCCCCACATCTCTTTCCCCACCTCTGATTCCACGCCTCTGATTCGCCGCCTCTGATTGCCCTCCTCTGATTCCCTGCCTCTGATTCCCCGCCTCTGATTCCCCGCCTCTGACTCACCGCCTCCCTTTCCGTGCATCTTTCCTGGCCTACGTTTCCCCACATCTCTTTCCCCACCTCTGATTCCACGACTCAGATTCGCCGTCTCTGATTTCCCGCCTCTGATTCCCTGCCTCTGATTCCCCGCCTCTGATTCCCCGCCTCTGATTCCCCCGTCTGATTCCCCGCCTCTGATTCCCCGCCTCTGATTCCCCGCCTCTGATTCCCCGCCTCTGATTCCCAACTCTGATTCCCCGCCTCTGATTCCCCAGCTCTGATTCCCCGTGTTTGATTCCCTGCCTCTGATTCCCTGCCCTGATTCCCCATCTCTGTTTCACCGCCTTTGATTCGCCACCTCTGATTCCACATATCTGATTCCCCGCCTCTGTTTCCCCGACTCTGATTCCCTTCCTCTGATTCCCAAACTCTGATTCCACACCTCTGATTCCCCATATCTGATTCCCCGCCTCTATTTCCCCATATCTGAATCCCCGCCTCTGATTCCCCCACTCTGATTCCCCGCCTCTGATTCCCCAGCTCTGATTCCCCGACTCTGATTCCCGGCGTCCGATTCCCTGCCTCTGATTCCCCGCCTCTGATTCCCCATCTCTGATTCCCCGCCTCTGATTCCCCGTGTCTGATTCCCTGCCTCTGATTCCCCGCCTCTGATTCCCCGCCTCTGATTCCCTGACACTGAATCCCTTCCCCTGATTCCCCACCTCTGATTCCCCATATCTGATTCCCCGCCTCTGTTTCCCCGCCTCTGATTCCCCGCCTCTGATTCCCCATATCTGATTCCCTGCCTCTGATTCCCCAACTCTGATTCCCCGCCTCTGATTCCCCAGCTCTGAATCCCCGCCTCTGATTCCCCGTGTCTGATTCCCTGCCTCTGATTCCCCGCCTTGATTCCCCATCTCTGATTCACAACCTCTGATTCCCCACCTCTGATTCCCTATATTTGATTCCCCGCCTCTGTTTCCCCGCCTCTGATTCCCCGCCTCTGATTTTCCATATCTGATTCCCCGCCTCTGATTGCCCACCTCTGATTCCCCGCCTCTGATTCGCCAGCTCTGATTCCCCGCCTCTGATTCCCCGCATCTGATTCCCTGACTCTGATTCCCCGCCTCTGATTCCCCATCTCTGATTCACCGCCTTTGATTCGCCACCTCTGATTCCCCATATCTGATTCCCCACCTCTGTTTCCCGGCCTCTGATTCCCCGCCTCTGATTCTCCATATCTCATTCCCCGCCTCTGAATCCCCATCTCTGATTCCCGGACTCTGATTCCCCACCTCTGATTCCCGGCCTCTTATTCCCAGCATCTGATTCCCGGCCTCTGATTCCCGGCCTCTGATTCCCCGCTTCTGATTCTGATTCCCTGCCTCTGATTCCCCATCTCTGATTCCGCACATCTGATTCCGTGCCTCTGATTCCCCACCTCTGATTCCCCATATCTTATTCCCCGCCTCTGTTTCCCCGCCTCTGATTCCCCGCCTCTGTTTCCCTATATCTAATTCCCCACCTCTGATGCCCCAACTCTGATTCCCCGCCTCTGATTCCCCAGCTCTGATTCCCCGCCTCTGATTCCCCGCATCCGATTCCCCATATCTGATTCCCCGCCTCTGTTTCCCCGCCTCTGATTCCCCGCCTCTGTTTCCCCATATCTGATTCCCCGCCTCTGATTCCCAACTATGATTCCCCGCCTCTTATTCCCCAGCTCTGATTCCCTGCGTCTGATTCCCTGCGTTCTATTCCCTGCCTCTGATTCCCCGCCTGTGATTCCCCATCACTGATTCACCACCTCTGATTCCCCACCTCTGATTCCCCATATCTAATTCCCCGCCTCTGTTTGCCCGCCTCTGATTCCCCGCCTCTGTTTCCCCATGTCTGATTCCCCGTCTCTGAATCCCCAACTCTGATTCCCTGCCTCTGATTCCCCAGCTCTGATTCCCCGCCTTTGATTCCCCCCGTCTGATTCCCAGCCTCTGAATCCCCGTGTCTGATTTCCTGCCTCTGATTCCCCGCCTCTGATTCCCCATCTCTGATTCCTCTGATTCCCCACATCTGATTCCCCATCTCTGATTCCGCACATCCGATTCCCTGCCTCTGATTCCCCAACTCTGATTCCCCACCTCTGTTTCCCCATATCTGATTCCCCGTCTCTGAATCCCCAACTCTGATTCCCTGCCTCTGATTCCCCAGCTCTGATTCCCCGCCTTTGATTCCCCCGTCTGATTCCCAGCCTCTGAAACCCCGTGTCTGATTTCCTGCCTCTGATTCCCCGCCTCTGATTCCCCATCTCTGATTCCTCTGATTCCCCACATCTGATTCCCCATCTCTGATTCCGCACATCCGATTCCCTGCCTCTGATTCCCCAACTCTGATTCCCCACCTCTGATTCCCCAGCTCTGATTCCCCGCCTCAGATTCCCCGCGTCTGATTCCCTGCCTCTGATTCCCCGCCTCTGATTCCCCATCTCTGATTCCCCACCTCTGATTCCCCGTGTCTGATTCCCTGCCTCTGATTCCCCGCCTCTGAATCCCAGCCTCTGATTCCCCATATCTGATTCCCCGCCTCTGATTCCCTGCCTCTGATTCCCCAGCTCTGATTCCCCGCCTTTGATTCCCCCCGTCTGATTCCCAGCCTCTGAATCCCCGTGTCTGATTTCCTGCCTCTGATTCCCCGCCTCTGATTCCCCATCTCTGATTCACCGCCTCTGATTCCCCATCTCTTATTCCCCACCTCTGATTCCCCATATCTGATTCCCTGCCTCTGTTTCCCCGCCTCTGATTCCCCACCTCTGTATCCCATATCTGATTCCCCGCCTCTGATTCCCCAACTCTAATACCCCGCCTCTGATTCCCCAGCTCTGATTCCCCGCCTCTGATTCCCTGCATCTGATTCCCTGCCTCTGATTCCCCGCCTCTGATGCCAGGCCTCTGATTCCCAGCATCTGATTCCGGCCTCTGATTCCCGGCCTCTGATTCCCTGCTTCTGATTCTGATTCCCTGCCTCTGATTCCCCATCTCTGATTCCGCACATCTGATTCCTTGCCTCTGATTCCCCACCTCTGATTCCCCATATCTGATTCCCCGCCTGGGTTTCCCCGCCTCTGATTCCCCGCCTCTGTTTCCCAATATCTAAGTCCCCGCCTCTGATTCCCCAAATCTGATTCCCCACCTCTGATTCCCCAGCTCTGATTCCCCGCCTCTGATTCCCCGCATCTGATTCCCTGCATCTGATTCCAAGCCTCTGATTCCCTGCCTCTGATTCCCAACCTCTGATTCCCCACCTCTGATCTCCCATATCTGATTCCCCGCCTCTGTTTCCCCGCCTCGGATTCCCCCCCTCTGTTTCCCCATATCTGATTCCCGGACTCTGATTCCCCGCCTCTGATTCCCCGCCTCTGATTCCCTGCCTCTGATTCCCCATCTCCGATTCCCCTCTTCTAATACCACGCCTCTGATTCTCCGCCACTGATTCACCGCATCTGATTCCACGCCTCTGATTCCCCGCCTCGGATTCCCCGCCTCTGATTCCCCGCCTCTGATTCCCCGCCTATGTTTACCCGCCTCTGATTCATCGCCTCTGATTCCACGCCTCGGATTCCCCGCCTCTGATTCCCCGCCTCTAATTCCCCGCCTCTGATACCGCACCTCTGATGTCCCGCATCTGATTCCCTGCATCTGATTCCCCGCCTCAGATTCCCCGCCTCTGATTTCCCGGCTCTGATTCCCCGCCTCTGATTCCCCACCTATGTTTACCCGCCTCTGTTTACTCGCCTGTTTTCCCGCCTCTGGTTCCCCAACACAGATTCCCTGCCTCAGATTCCCTGCCTCTGATTCCCTGCCTCTGATTCCCTGCCTCTGATTCCCTGCATCTGATTGCCCGCCTCTGATTCCCCGCCTCTGATTCCCCGCCTCTGATTCCCCACCTCTGATTCCCCACTTCTGATTCCCCGCCTCTGATTCACCGCCTCTGTTTCCCCGCCTCTGATTCCCCGCCTCTGATTCCCCACTTCTGATTGCCCGCCTCTGATTCCCTGCCTCTGATTCCCCGCCTCTGATTCCCCACATCTGATTCCCCACTTCTGATTCCCCGCCTCTGATTCCCCGCCTCTGATTCCACGCCTCTGATTCACCGCCTCTGATTCCCCGCCTCTGATTCCCCGCCTCTGATTCCCCTCATCTAATACCCCACCTCTGATTCCCCGCCTCTGATTCCCCGCATCTGATTCCCCGCCTCTGATTCCCCGCCTCTGATTCACCGCCTCTGATTCCCCGCCTCTGATTCCCTGCCTCTGATTCCCCGCCTATGTTTACCCGCCTCTGTTTACCCTCCTGTTTCCCCGCCTCTGATTCCCCACCTCAGATTCCCTACCTCAGATTCCGTGACTCTGATTCCCTGCCTCTGATTCCCTGCCTCTGATTCCCTGCATCTGAATGCCCATCTCTGATTCTCAACCTCTGATACCCCTCCTCTGATTCCCCACCTCTGATTCCCCTCTTCTGATTCCCCGCCTCTGATTCCCCGCCTCTGATTCCCCGCCTCTGATTCCCCGCCTCTGATTCCCCACCTCTGATTCACTGCCTCCCTTTCCGCTCAACTTTCCTGGCCTACGTTTCCCCACATATCTTTCCCCGCCTCTGATTCCCTGCCTCTGATTCCCCGCCTCTGATTCCCCGCCTCTGATTCCCCACCACTGTCTCTACGCCTCTCTTTTGCCTGCACTCTTTCCCCTCCACTCTTTCCGTGCCTCTCTTTCCCTCCCTCAATTTCAACAACTCTGTTTGATCTGTTCTGTGTAACTCATTTTCAACATACAAGTTCCAACCACTATGTTTCGCCCATCTCTTTCGCTGCCTCTATTTATGCACCTATGTTTACCCGCTTCTGTTTACCCGCCTGTTTCCCCACATCTCTTTCCCCACCTCTGATTCCACGCCTCTGATTCGCCGCCTCTGATTGCCCCCCTCTGATTCCCTGCCTCTGATTCCCCGCCTCTGATTCCCCGCCTCTGATTCACCGCCTCCCTTTCCGTGCATCTTTCCTGGCCTACGTTTCCCCACATCTCTTTCCCCACCTCTGATTCCACGACTCAGATTCGCCGTCTCTGATTTCCCGCCTCTGATTCCCTGCCTCTGATTCCCCGCCTCTGATTCCACGCCTCTGATTCCCCCCTCTGATTCCCCGCCTCTGATTCCCCGCCTCTGATTCCCCGCCTCTGATTCCACGCCTCTGATTCCCAACTCTGATTCCCCGCCTCTGATTCCCCAGCTCTGATTCCCCGTGTTTGATTCCCTGCCTCTGATTCCCTGCCCTGATTCCCCATCTCTGTTTCACCGCCTTTGATTCGCCACCTCTGATTCCACATATCTGATTCTCCGCCTCTGTTTCCCCGACTCTGATTCCCTTCCTCTGATTCCCAACCTCTGATTCCACACCTCTGATTCCCCATATCTGATTCCCCGCCTCTATTTCCCCACATCTGAATCCCCGCCTCTGATTCCCCAACTCTGATTCCCCGCCTCTGATTCCCCAGCTCTGATTCCCCGACTCTGATACCCGGCGTCCGATTCCCTGCCTCTGATTCCCCGCCTCTGATTCCCCAACTCTGATTCCCCGCCTCTGATTCCCCGTGTCTGATTCCCTGCCTCTGATTCCCCGCCTCTGATTCCCCGCCTCTGATTCCCTGACACTGAATCCCTTCCCCTGATTCCCCACCTCTGATTCCCCATATCTGATTCCCCGCCTCTGTTTCCCCGCCTCTGATTCCCCGCCTCTGATTCCCCATATCTGATTCCCCGCCTCTGATTGCCCACCTCTGATTCCCCGCCTCTGATTCGCCAGCTCTGATTCCCCGCCTCTGATTCCCCGCATCTGATTCCCTGCCTCTGATTCCCCGCCTCTGATTCCCCATCTCTGATACACCGCCTTTGATTCGCCACCTCTGATTCCCCATATCTGATTCCCCACCTCTGTTTCCCGGCCTCTGATTCCCCGCCTCTGATTCTCCATATCTCAGTCCCCGCCTCTGAATCCCCATCTCTGATTCCCGGACTCTGATTCCCCACCTCTGATTCCCGGCCTCTTATTCCCAGCATCTGATTCCCGGCCTCTGATTCCCGGCCTCTGATTCCCCGCTTCTGATTCTGATTCCCTGCCTCTGATTCCCCATCTCTGATTCCGCACATCTGATTCCCTGCCTCTGATTCCCCACCTCTGATTCCCCATATCTTATTCCCCGCCTCTGTTTCCCCGCCTCTGATTCCCCGCCTCTGTTTCCCTATATCTAATTCCCCACCTCTGATGCCCCAACTCTGATTCCCCGCCTCTGATTCCCCAGCTCTGATTCCCCGCCTCTGATTCCCCGCATCCGATTCCCCATATCTGATTCCCCGCCTCTGTTTCCCCGCCTCTGATTCCCCGCCTCTGTTTCCCCATATCTGATTCCCCGCCTCTGATTCCCAACTATGATTCCCCGCCTCTGATTCCCCAGCTCTGATTCCCTGCGTCTGATTCCCTGCGTTCTATTCCCTGCCTCTGATTCCCCGCCTGTGATTCCCCATCACTGATTCACCACCTCTGATTCCCCACCTCTGATTCCCCATATCTAATTCCCCGCCTCTGTTTGCCCGCCTCTGATTCCCCGCCTCTGTTTCCCCATATCTGATTCCCCGTCTCTGAATCCCCAACTCTGATTCCCTGCCTCTGATTCCCCAGCTCTGATTCCCCGCCTTTGATTCCCCCCGTCTGATTCCCAGCCTCTGAATCCCCGTGTCTGATTTCCTGCCTCTGATTCCCCGCCTCTGATTCCCCATCTCTGATTCCTCTGATTCCCCACATCTGATTCCCCATCTCTGATTCCGCACATCCGATTCCCTGCCTCTGATTCCCCAACTCTGATTCCCCACCTCTGTTTCCCCATATCTGATTCCCCGTCTCTGAATCCCCAACTCTGATTCCCTGCCTCTGATTCCCCAGCTCTGATTCCCCGCCTTTGATTCCCCCCGTTTGATTCCCAGCCTCTGAATCCCCGTGTCTGATTTCCTGCCTCTGATTCCCCGCCTCTGATTCCCCATCTCTGATTCCTCTGATTCCCCACATCTGATTCCCCACCTCTGATTCCCCAGCTCTGATTCCCCGCCTCAGATTCCCCGCATCTGATTCCCTGCCTCTGATACCCCGCCTCTGATTCCCCATCTCTGATTCCCCACCTCTGATTCCCCGTGTCTGATTCCCTGCCTCTGATTCCCCGCCTCTGAATCCCAGCCTCTGATTCCCCATATCTGATTCCCCGCCTCTGATTCCCTGCCTCTGATTCCCCAGCTCTGATTCCCCGCCTTTGATTCCCCCCGTCTGATTCCCAGCCTCTGAATCCCCGTGTCTGATTTCCTGCCTCTGATTCCCCGCCTCTGATTCCCCATCTCTGATTCACCGCCTCTGATTCCCCATCTCTGATTCCCCACCTCTGATTCCCCATATCTGATTCCCTGCCTCTGTTTCCCCGCCTCTGATTCCCCACCTCTGTATCCCCATATCTGATTCCCCGCCTCTGATTCCCCAACTCTAATACCCCGCCTCTGATTCCCCAGCTCTGATTCCCCGCCTCTGATTCCCCGCATCTGATTCCCTGCCTCTGATTCCCCGCCTCTGATTCCAGGCCTCTGATTCCCAGCATCTGATTCCGGCCTCTGATTCCCGGCCTCTGATTCCCTGCTTCTGATTCTGATTCCCTGCCTCTGATTCCCCATCTCTGATTCCGCACATCTTATTCCTTGCCTCTGATTCCCCACCTCTGATTCCCCATATCTGATTCCCCGCCTGGGTTTCCCCGCTTCTGATTCCCCGCCTCTGTTTCCCAATATCTAAGTCCCCGCCTCTGATTCCCCAAATCTGATTCCCCACCTCTGATTCCCCAGCTCTGATTCCCCGCCTCTGATTCCCCGCATCTGATTCCCTGCATCTGATTCCAAGCCTCTGATTCCCTGCCTCTGATTCCCAACCTCTGATTCCCCACCTCTGATTCCCCATATCTGATTCCCCGCCTCTGTTTCCCCGCCTCGGATTCCCCGCCTCTGTTTCCCCATATCTGATTCCCGGCCTCTGATTCCCCACCTCTGATTCCCCTCCTCTGATTCCCTGCCTCTGATTCCCCATCTCCGATTCCCCTCGTCTAATACCCCGCCTCTGATTCTCGGCCACTGATTCACCGCATCTGATTCCACGCCTCTGATTCCCCGCCTCTGATTCCCCGCCTCTGATTCCCCGCCTCTGATTCCCCGCCTCTGATTCCCCGCCTATGTTTACCCGCCTCTGATTCCCCGCCTCTGATTCCACGCCTCTAATTCCCCGCCTCTGATACCGCACCTCTGATGTCCCGCATCTGATTCCCTGCATCTGATTCCCCGCCTCAGATTCCCTGCCTCTGATTTCCCGGCTCTGATTCCCCGCCTCTGATTCCCCACCTATGTTTACCCGCCTCTGTTTACTCGCCTGTTTTCCCGCCTCTGGTTCCCCAACACAGATTCCCTGCCTCAGATTCCCTGCCTCTGATTCCCTGCCTCTGATTCCCTGCCTCTGATTCCCTGCATCTGATTTCCCGCCTCTGATTCCCCGCCTCTGATTCCCCGCCTCTGATTCCCCACCTCTGATTCCCCACTTCTGATTCCCCGCCTCTGATTCACCGCCTCTGTTTCCCCGCCTCTGATTCCCCGCCTCTGATTCCCCACTTCTGATTGCCCGCCTCTGATTCCCTGCCTCTGATTCCCCGCCTCTGATTCCCCACATCTGATTCCCCACTTCTGATTCCCCGCCTCTGATTCCCCGCCTCTGATTCCACGCCTCTGATTCCCCGCCTCTGATTCCCCGCCTCTGATTCCCCGCCTCTGATTCCCCTCATCTAATACCCCACCTCTGATTCCCCGCCTCTGATTCCCCGCATCTGATTCCCCGCCTCTGATTCCCCGCCTCTGATTCACCGCCTCTGATTCCCCGCCTCTGATTCCCTGCCTCTGATTCCACGCCTATGTTTACCCGCCTCTGTTTACCCGCCTGTTTCCCCGCCTCTGATTCCCCACCTCAGATTCCCTACCTCAGATTCCGTGACTCTGATTCCCTGCCTCTGATTCCCTGCCTCTGATTCCCTGCATCTGAATGCCCATCTCTGATTCTCAACCTCTGATACCCCGCCTCTGATTCCCCACCTCTGATTCCCCGCTTCTGATTCCCCGCCTCTGATTCCCCGCCTCTGATTCCCCGCCTCTGATTCCCCGCCTCTGATTCCCCACCTCTGATTCACTGCCTCCCTTTCCGCTCAACTTTCCTGGCCTACGTTTCCCCACATATCTTTCCCCGCCTCTGATTCCCTGCCTCTGATTCCCCGCCTCTGATTCCCCGCCTCTGATTCCCCACCACTGTCTCTACGCCTCTCTTTTGCCTGCACTCTTTCCCCTCCACTCTTTCCGTGCCTCTCTTTCCCTCCCTCAATTTCAACAACTCTGTTTGATCTGTTCTGTGTAACTCATTTTCAACATACAAGTTCCAACCACTATGTTTCGCCCATCTCTTTCGCCGCCTCTATTTATGCACCTATGATTACCCGCTTCTGTTTACCCGCCTGTTTCCCCACATCTCTTTCCCCACCTCTGATTCCACGCCTCTGATTCGCCGCCTCTGATTGCCCCCCTCTGATTCCCTGCCTCTGATTCCCCGCCTCTGATTCCCCGCCTCTGACTCACCGCCTCCCTTTCCGTGCATCTTTCCTGGCCTACGTTTCCCCACATCTCTTTCCCCACCTCTGATTCCACGCCTCAGATTCGCCGTCTCTGATTTCCCGCCTCTGATTCCCTGCCTCTGATTCCCCGCCTCTGATTCCCCGCCTCTGATTCACCCGTCTGATTCCCCGCCTCTGATTCCCCGCCTCTGATTCCCCGCCTCTGATTCCCCGCCTCTGATTCCCAACTCTGATTCCCCGCCTCTGATTCCCCAGCTCTGATTCCCCGTGTTTGATTCCCTGCCTCTGATTCCCTGCCCTGATTCCCCATCTCTGTTTCACCGCCTTTGATTCGCCACCTCTGATTCCACATATCTGATTCCCCGCCTCTGTTTCCCCGACTCTGATTCCCTTCCTCTGATTCCCAACCTCTGATTCCACACCTCTGATTCCCCATATCTGATTCCCCGCCTCTATTTCCCCATATCTGAATCCCCGCCTCTGATTCCCCAACTCTGATTCCCCGCCTCTGATTCCCCAGCTCTGATTCCCCGACTCTGATTCCCGGCGTCCGATTCCCTGCCTCTGATTCCCCGCCTCTGATTCCCCATCTCTGATTCCCCGCCTCTGATTCCCCGTGTCTGATTCCCTGCCTCTGATTCCCCACCTCTGATTCCCCGCCTCTGATTCCCTGACACTGAATCCCTTCCCCTGATTCCCCACCTCTGATTCCCCATATCTGATTCCCTGCCTCTGTTTCCCCGCCTCTGATTCCCCGCCTCTGATTCCCCATATCTGATTCCCTGCCTCTGATTCCCCAACTCTGATTCCCCGCCTCTGATTCCCCAGCTCTGAATCCCCGCCTCTGATTCCCCGTGTCTGATTCCCTACCTCTGATTCCCCGCCTTGATTCCCCATCTCTGATTAACAACCTCTGATTCCCCACCTCTGTTTCCCTATATTTGATTCCCCGCCTCTGTTTCCCCGCCTCTGATTCCCCGCCTCTGATTCCCCATATCTGATTCCCCGCCTCTGATTGCCCACCTCTGATTCCCCGCCTCTGATTCGCCAGCTCTGATTCCCCGCCTCTGATTCCCCGCATCTGATTCCCTGCCTCTGATTCCCCGCCTCTGATTCCCCATCTCTGATTCACCGCCTTTGATTCGCCACCTCTGATTCCCCATATCTGATTCCCCACCTCTGTTTCCCGGCCTCTGATTCCCCGCCTCTGATTCTCCATATCTCATTCCCCGCCTCTGAATCCCCATCTCTGATTCCCGGACTCTGATTCCCCACCTCTGATTCCCGGCCTCTTATTCCCAGCATCTGATTCCCGGCCTCTGATTCCCGGCCTCTGATTCCCCGCTTCTGATTCTGATTCCCTGCCTCTGATTCCCCATCTCTGATTCCGCACATCTGATTCCGTGCCTCTGATTCCCCACCTCTGATTCCCCATATCTTATTCCCCGCCTCTGTTTCCCCACCTCTGATTCCCCGCCTCTGTTTCCCTATATCTAATTCCCCACCTCTGATGCCCCAACTCTGATTCCCCGCCTCTGATTCCCCAGCTCTGATTCCCCGCCTCTGATTCCCCGCATCCGATTCCCCATATCTGATTCCCCGCCTCTGTTTCCCCGCCTCTGATTCCCCGCCTCTGTTTCCCCATATCTGATTCCCCGCCTCTGATTCCCAACTATGATTCCCCGCTTCTGATTCCCCAGCTCTGATTCCCTGCGTCTGATTCCCTGCGTTCTATTCCCTGCCTCTGATTCCCCGCCTGTGATTCCCCATCACTGATTCACCACCTCTGATTCCCCACCTCTGATTCCCCATATCTAATTCCCCGCCTCTGTTTGCCCGCCTCTGATTCCCCGCCTCTGTTTCCCCATATCTGATTCCCCGTCTCTGATTCCCCAACTCTGATTCCCCGTGTCTGATTCCCTGCCTCTGATTCCCCGCCTCTGATTCCCCGCCTCTGATTCCCTGCCACTGATTCCCTGCCCCTGATTCCCCACCTCTGATTCCCCATATCTGATTCCCCGTCTCTGTTTCCCCGCCTCTGATTCCCCGCCTCTGATTCCCCATATCTGATTCCGTGCCTCTGATTCCCCACCTCTGATTCCCCATATCTTATTCCCCGCCTCTGTTTCCCCGCCTCTGATTCCCCACCTCTGTTTCCCTATATCTAATTCCCCACCTCTGATGCCCCAACTCTGATTCCCCGCCTCTGATTCCCCAGCTCTGATTCCCCGCCTCTGATTCCCCGCATCCGATTCCCCATATCTGATTCCCCGCCTCTGTTTCCCCGCCTCTGATTCCCCGCCTCTGTTTCCCCATATCTGATTCCCCGCCTCTGATTCCCAACTATGATTCCCCGCCTCTGATTCCCCAGCTCTGATTCCCTGCGTCTGATTCCCTGCGTTCTATTCCCTGCCTCTGATTCCCCGCCTGTGATTCCCCATCACTGATTCACCACCTCTGATTCCCCACCTCTGATTCCCCATATCTAATTCCCCGCCTCTGTTTGCCCGCCTCTGATTCCCCGCCTCTGTTTCCCCATATCTGATTCCCCGTCTCTGAATCCCCAACTCTGATCCCCTGCCTCTGATTCCCCAGCTCTGATTCCCCGCCTTTGATTCCCCCCGTCTGATTCCCAGCCTCTGAATCCCCGTGTCTGATTTCCTGCCTCTGATTCCCCGCCTCTGATTCCCCATCTCTGATTCCTCTGATTCCCCACATCTGATTCCCCATCTCTGATTCCGCACATCCGATTCCCTGCCTCTGATTCCCCAACTCTGATTCCCCACCTCTGATTCCCCAGCTCTGATTCCCCGCCTCAGATTCCCCGTGTCTGATTCCCTGCCTCTGATTCCCCGCCTCTGATTCCCCATCTCTGATTCCCCGCCTCTGATTCCCCGTGTCTGATTCCCTGCCTCTGATTCCCCGCCTCTGATTCCCCGCCTCTGATTCCCTGCCACTGATTCCCTGCCCCTGATTCCCCACCTCTGATTCCCCATATCTGATTCCCCGCCTCTGTTTCCCCGCCTCTGATTCCCCGCCTCTGATTCCCCATATCTGATTCCATGCCTCTGATTCCCCAACTCTGATTCCCCGCCTCTGATTCCCCAGCTCTGAATCCCCGCCTCTGATTCCCCGTGTCTGATTCCCTGCCTCTGATTCCCCACCTTGATTCCCCATCTCTGATTCACAACCTCTGATTCCCCACCTCTGATTCCCTATATTTGATTCCCCGCCTCTGTTTCCCCGCCTCTGATTCCGCACCTCTGATTCCCCATATCTGATTCCCCGCCTCTGATTGCCCACCTCTGATTCCCCGCCTCTGATTCGCCAGCTCTGATTCCCCGCCTCTGATTCCCCGCATCTGATTCCCTGCCTCTGATTCCCCGCCTCTGATTCCCCATCTCTGATTCACCACCTTTGATTCGCCACATCTGATTCCCCATATCTGATTCCCCACCTCTGTTTCCCGGCCTCTGATTCCCCGCCTCTGATTCTCCATATCTCATTCCCCGCCTCTGAATCCCCATCTCTGATTCCCGGACTCTGATTCCACACCTCTGATTCCCGGCCTCTTATTCCCAGCATCTGATTCCCGGCCTCTGATTCCCGGCCTCTGATTCCCCGCTTCTGATTCTGATTCCCTGCCTCTGATTCCCCATCTCTGATTCCGCACATCTGATTCCCTGCCTCTGATTCCCCACCTCTGATTCCCCATATCTGATTCCCCGCCTCTGTTTCCCCGCCTCTGATTCCCCACCTCTGTTTCCCTATATCTAATTCCCCACCTCTGATGCCCCAACTCTGATTCCCCGCCTCTGTTTCACCAGCTCTGATTCCCCGCCTCTGATTCCCCGCATCCGATACCCCATATCTGATTCCCCGCCTCTGTTTCCCCGCCTCTGATTCCCCGCCTCTGTTTCCCCATATCTGATTCCCCGCCTCTGATTCCCAACTATAATTCCCCGCCTCTGATTCCCCAGCTCTGATTCCCTGCGTCTGATTCCCTGCGTTCTATTCCCTGCCTCTGATTCCCCGCCTGTGATTCCCCATCACTGATTCACCACCTCTGATTCCCCACCTCTGATTCCCCATATCTAATTCCCCGCCTCTGTTTGCCCGCCTCTTATTCCCTGCCTCTGTTTCCCCATATCTGATTCCCCGTCTCTGAATCCCCAACTCTGATTCCCTGCCTCTGATTCCCCAGCTCTGATTCCCCGCCTTTGATTCCTCCCGTCTGATTCCCAGCCTCTGAATCCCCGTGTCTGATTTCCTGCCTCTGATTCCCCGCCTCTGATTCCCCATCTCTGATTCCTCTGATTCCTCACATCTGATTCCCCATCTCTGATTCCGCACATCCGATTCCCTGCCTCTGATTCCCCAACTCTGATTCCCCACCTCTGATTCCCCAGCTCTAATTCCCCGCCTCAGATTCCCCGCGTCTGATTCCCCGCCTCTGATTCCCCGCATCCGATTCCCCATATCTGATTCCCCGCCTCTGTTTCCCCGCCTCTGATTCCCCGCCTCTGTTTCCCCATATCTGATTCCCCGCCTCTGATTCCCAACTATGATTCACCGCCTCTGATTCCCCAGCTCTGATTCCCTGCGTCTGATTCCCTGCGTTCTATTCCCTGCCTCTGATTCCCCGCCTGTGATTCCCCATCACTGATTCACCACCTCTGATTCCCCACCTCTGATTCCCCATATCTAATTCACCGCCTCTGTTTGCCCGCCTCTGATTCCCCGCCTCTGTTTCCCCATATCTGATTCCCCGTCTCTGAATCCCCAACTCTGATTCCCTGCCTCTGATTCCCCAGCTCTGATTCCCCGCCTTTGATTCCCCCCGTCTGATTCCCAGCCTCTGAATCCCCGTGTCTGATTTCCTGCCTCTGATTCCCCGCCTCTGATTCCCCATCTCTGATTCCTCTGATTCCCCACATCTGATTCCCCATCTCTGATTCCGCACATCCGATTCCCTGCCTCTGATTCCCCAACTCTGATTCCCCACCTCTGATTCCCCAGCTCTGATTCCCGGACTCTGATTCCCCACCTCTGATTCCCGGCCTCTTATTCCCAGCATCTGATTCCCGGCCTCTGATTCCCGGCCTCTGATTCCCCGCTTCTGATTCTGATTCCCTGCCTCTGATTCCCCATCTCTGATTCCGCACATCTGATTCCGTGCCTCTGATTCCCCACCTCTGATTCCCCATATCTTATTCCCCGCCTCTGTTTCCCCGCCTCTGATTCCCCGCCTCTGTTTCCCTATATCTAATTCCCCACCTCTGATGCCCCAACTCTGATTCCCCGCCTCTGATTCCCCAGCTCTGATTCCCCGCCTCTGATTCCCCGCATCCGATTCCCCATATCTGATTCCCCGCCTCTGTTTCCCCGCCTCTGATTCCCCGCCTCTGTTTCCCCATATCTGATTCCCCGCCTCTGATTCCCAACTATGATTCCCCGCCTCTGATTCCCCAGCTCTGATTCCCTGCGTCTGATTCCCTGCGTTCTATTCCCTGCCTCTGATTCCCCGCCTGTGATTCCCCATCACTGATTCACCACCTCTGATTCCCCACCTCTGATTCCCCATATCTAATTCCCCGCCTCTGTTTGCCCGCCTCTGATTCCCTGCCTCTGTTTCCCCATATCTGATTCCCCGTCTCTGAATCCCCAACTCTGATTCCCTGCCTCTGATTCCCCAGCTCTGATTCCCCGCCTTTGATTCCCCCCGTCTGATTCCCAGCCTCTGAATCCCCGTGTCTGATTTCCTGCCTCTGATTCCCCGCCTCTGATTCCCCATCTCTGATTCCTCTGATTCCCCACATCTGATTCCCCATCTCTGATTCCGCACATCCGATTCCCTGCCTCTGATTCCCCAACTCTGATTCCCCACCTCTGATTCCCCAGCTCTGATTCCCCGCCTCAGATTCGCCGCGTCTGATTCCCTGCCTCTGATTCCCCGCCTCTGATTCCCCATCTCTGATTCCCCGCCTCTGAATCCCCGTGTCTGATTCCCTGCCTCTGATTCCCCGCCTCTGATTCCCCATCTCTGATTCCTCTGATTCCTCACATCTGATTCCCCATCTCTGATTCCGCACATCCGATTCCCTGCCTCTGATTCCCCAACTCTGATTCCCCACCTCTGATTCCCCAGCTCTGATTCCCCGCCTCAGATTCCCCGCGTCTGATTCCCCGCCTCTGATTCCCCGCATCCGATTCCCCATATCTGATTCCCCGCCTCTGTTTCCCCGCCTCTGATTCCCCGCCTCTGTTTCCCCATATCTGATTCCCCGCCTCTGATTCCCAACTATGATTCCCCGCCTCTGATTCCCCAGCTCTGATTCCCTGCGTCTGATTCCCTGCGTTCTATTCCCTGCCTCTGATTCCCCGCCTGTGATTCCCCATCACTGATTCATCACCTCTGATTCCCCACCTCTGATTCCCCATATCTAATTCACCGCCTCTGTTTGCCCGCCTCTGATTCCCCGCCTCTGTTTCCCCATATCTGATTCCCCGTCTCTGAATCCCCAACTCTGATTCCCTGCCTCTGATTCCCCAGCTCTGATTCCCCGCCTTTGATTCCCCCCGTCTGATTCCCAGCCTCTGAATCCCCGTGTCTGATTTCCTTCCTCTGATTCCCCGCCTCTGATTCCCCATCTCTGATTCCTCTGATTCCCCACATCTGATTCCCCATCTCTGATTATGCACATCCGATTCCCTGCCTCTGATTCCCCAACTCTGATTCCCCACCTCTGATTCCCCAGCTCTGATTCCCGGACTCTGATTCCCCACCTCTGATTCCCGGCCTCTTATTCCCAGCATCTGATTCCCGGCCTCTGATTCCCGGCCTCTGATTCCCCGCTTCTGATTCTGATTCCCTGCCTCTGATTCCCCATCTCTGATTCCGCACATCTGATTCCGTGCCTCTGATTCCCCACCTCTGATTCCCCATATCTTATTCCCCGCCTCTGTTTCCCCGCCTCTGATTCCGCGCCTCTGATTCCCCATATCTGATTCCCCGCCTCTGATTGCCCACCTCTGATTCCCCGCCTCTGATTCGCCAGCTCTGATTCCCCGCCTCTGATTCCCCGCATCTGATTCCCTGCCTCTGATTCCCCGCCTCTGATTCCCCATCTCTGATTCACCACCTTTGGTTCGCCACCTCTGATTCCCCATATCTGATTCCCCACCTCTGTTTCCCGGCCTCTGATTCCCCGCCTCTGATTCTCCATATCTCATTCCCCGCCTCTGAATCCCCATCTCTGATTCCCGGACTCTGATTCCACACCTCTGATTCCCGGCCTCCTATTCCCAGCATCTGATTCCCGGCCTCTGATTCCTGGCCTCTGATTCCCCGCTTCTGATTCTGATTCCCTGCCTCTGATTCCCCATCTCTGATTCCGCACATCTGATTCCCTGCCTCTGATTCCCCACCTCTGATTCCCCATATCTGATTCCCCGCCTCTGTTTCCCCGCCTCTGATTCCCCACCTCTGTTTCCCTATATCTAATTCCCCACCTCTGATGCCCCAACTCTGATTCCCCGCCTCTGTTTCACCAGCTCTGATTCCCCGCCTCTGATTCCCCGCTTCCGATTCCCCATATCTGATTCCCCGCCTCTGTTTCCCCGCCTCTGATTCCCCGCCTCTGTTTCCCCATATCTGATTCCCCGCCTCTGATTCCCAACTATGATTCCCCGCCTCTGATTCCCCAGCTCTGATTCCCTGCGTCTGATTCCCTGCGTTCTATTCCCTGCCTCTGATTCCCCGCCTGTGATTCCCCATCACTGATTCACCACCTCTGATTCCCCACCTCTGATTCCCCATATCTAATTCCCCGCCTCTGTTTGCCCGCCTCTGATTCCCCGCCTCTGTTTCCCCATATCTGATTCCCCGTCTCTGAATCCCCAACTCTGATTCCCTGCCTCTGATTCCCCAGCTCTGATTCCCCGCCTTTGATTCCTCCCGTCTGATTCCCAGCCTCTGAATCCCCGTGTCTGATTTCCTGCCTCTGATTCCCCGCCTCTGATTCCCCATCTCTGATTCCTCTGATTCCTCACATCTGATTCCCCATCTCTGATTCCGCACATCCGATTCCCTGCCTCTGATTCCCCAACTCTGATTCCCCACCTCTGATTCCCCAGCTCTGATTCCCCGCCTCAGATTCCCCGCGTCTGATTCCCCGCCTCTGATTCCCCGCATCCGATTCCCCATATCTGATTCCCCGCCTCTGTTTCCCCGCCTCTGATTCCCCGCCTCTGTTTCCCCATATCTGATTCCCCGCCTCTGATTCCCAACTATGATTCCCCGCCTCTGATTCCCCAGCTCTGATTCCCTGCGTCTGATTCCCTGCGTTCTATTCCCTGCCTCTGATTCCCCGCCTGTGATTCCCCATCACTGATTCACCACCTCTGATTCCCCACCTCTGATTCCCCATATCTAATTCCCCGCCTCTGTTTGCCCGCCTCTGATTCCCCGCCTCTGTTTCCCCATATCTGATTCCCCGTCTCTGAATCCCCAACTCTGATTCCCTGCCTCTGATTCCCCAGCTCTGATTCCCCGCCTTTGATTCCCCCCGTCTGATTCCCAGCCTCTGAATCCCCGTGTCTGATTTCCTTCCTCTGATTCCCCGCCTCTGATTCCCCATCTCTGATTCCTCTGATTCCCCACATCTGATTCCCCATCTCTGATTCCGCACATCCGATTCCCTGCCTCTGATTCCCCAACTCTGATTCCCCACCTCTGATTCCCCAGCTCTGATTCCCCGCCTCAGATTCCCCGCGTCTGATTCCCTGCCTCTGATTCCCCGCCTCTGATTCCCCATCTCTGATTCACCGCCTTTGATTCGCCACCTCTGATTCCCCATATCTGATTCCCCACCTCTGTTTCCCGGCCTCTGATTCCCCGCCTCTGATTCTCCATATCTCATTCCCCGCCTCTGAATCCCCATCTCTGATTCCCGGACTCTGATTCCCCACCTCTGATTCCCGGCCTCTTATTCCCAGCATCTGATTCCCGGCCTCTGATTCCCGGCCTCTGATTCCCCGCTTCTGATTCTGATTCCCTGCCTCTGATTCCCCATCTCTGATTCCGCACATCTGATTCCGTGCCTCTGATTCCCCATCTCTGATTCCCCATATCTTATTCCCCGCCTCTGTTTCCCCGCCTCTGATTCCCCGCCTCTGTTTCCCTATATCTAATTCCCCACCTCTGATGCCCCAACTCTGATTCCCCGCCTCTGATTCCCCAGCTCTGATTCCCCGCCTCTGATTCCCCGCATCCGATTCCCCATATCTGATTCCCCGCCTCTGTTTCCCCGCCTCTGATTCCCCGCCTCTGTTTCCCCATATCTGATTCCCCGCCTCTGATTCCCAACTATGATTCCCCGCCTCTGATTCCCCAGCTCTGATTCCCTGCGTCTGATTCCCTGCGTTCTATTCCCTGCCTCTGATTCCCCGCCTGTGATTCCCCATCACTGATTCACCACCTCTGATTCCCCACCTCTGATTCCCCATATCTAATTCCCCGCCTCTGTTTGCCCGCCTCTGATTCCCCGCCTCTGTTTCCCCATATCTGATTCCCCGTCTCTGAATACCCAACTCTGATTCCCTGCCTCTGATTCCCCAGCTCTGATTCCCCGCCTTTGATTCCCCCCGTCTGATTCCCAGCCTCTGAATCCCCGTGTCTGATTTCCTGCCTCTGATTCCCCGCCTCTGATTCCCCATCTCTGATTCCTCTGATTCCCCACATCTGATTCCCCATCTCTGATTCCGCACATCCGATTCCCTGCCTCTGATTCCCCAACTCTGATTCCCCACCTCTGATTCCCCAGCTCTGATTCCCCGCCTCAGATTCCCCGCGTCTGATTCCCTGCCTCTGATTCCCCGCCTCTGATTCCCCATCTCTGATTCCCCGCCTCTGATTCCCCGTGTCTGATTCCCTGCCTCTGATTCCCCGCCTCTGATTCCCCGCCTCTGATTCCCTGCCACTGATTCCCTGCCCCTGATTCCCCACATCTGATTCCCCATATCTGATTCCCCGCCTCTGTTTCCCCGCCTCTGATTCCCCGCCTCTGATTCCCCATATCTGATTCCCTGCCTCTGATTCCCCAACTCTGATTCCCCGCCTCTGATTCCCCAGCTCTGAATCCCCGCCTCTGATTCCCCGTCTCTGATTCCCTGCCTCTGATTCCCCGCCTTGATTCCCCATCTCTGATTCACAACCTCTGATTCCCCACCTCTGATTCCCTATATTTGATTCCCCGCCTCTGTTTCCCCGCCTCTGATTCCCCGCCTCTGATTCCCCATATCTGATTCCCCGCCTCTGATTGCCCACCTCTGATTCCCCGCCTCTGATTCGCCAGCTCCGATTCCCCGCCTCTGATTCCCCGCATCTGATTCCCTGCCTCTGATTCCCCGCCTCTGATTCCCCATCTCTGATTCACCACCTTTGATTCGCCACCTCTGATTCCCCATATCTGATTCCCCACCTCTGTTTCCCGGCCTCTGATTCCCCGCCTCTGATTCTCCATATCTCATTCCCCGCCTCTGAATCCCCATCTCTGATTCCCGGACTCTGATTCCACACCTCTGATTCCCGGCCTCTTATTCCCAGCATCTGATTCCCGGCCTCTGATTCCCGGCCTCTGATTCCCCGCTTCTGATTCTGATTCCCTGCCTCTGATTCCCCATCTCTGATTCCGCACATTGATTCCCTGCCTCTGATTCTCCACCTCTGATTCCCCATATCTGATTCCCCGCCTCTGTTTCCCCGCCTCTGATTCCCCACCTCTGTTTCCCTATATCTAATTCCCCACCTCTGATGCCCCAACTCTGATTCCCCGCCTCTGTTTCACCAGCTCTGATTCCCCGCCTCTGATTCCCCGCATCCGATTCCCCATATCTGATTCCCCGCCTCTGTTTCCCCGCCTCTGATTCCCCGCCTCTGTTTCCCCATATCTGATTCCCCGCCTCTGATTCCCAACTATGATTCCCCGCCTCTGATTCCCCAGCTCTGATTCCCTGCGTCTGATTCCCTGCGTTCTATTCCCTGCCTCTGATTCCCCGCCTCTGATTCCCCGCCTCTGATTCCCCGCCTCTGATTCCCCGCCTATGTTTACCCGCCTCTGATTCCCCGCCTCTGATTCCACGCCTCTAATTCCCCGCCTCTGATACCGCACCTCTGATGTCCCGCATCTGATTCCCTGCATCTGATTCCCCGCCTCAGATTCCCTGCCTCTGATTTCCCGGCTCTGATTCCCCGCCTCTGATTCCCCACCTATGTTTACCCGCCTCTGTTTACTCGCCTGTTTTCCCGCCTCTGGTTCCCCAACACAGATTCCCTGCCTCAGATTCCCTGCCTCTGATTCCCTGCCTCTGATTCCCTGCCTCTGATTCCCTGCATCTGATTTCCCGCCTCTGATTCCCCGCCTCTGATTCCCCGCCTCTGATTCCCCACCTCTGATTCCCCACTTCTGATTCCCCGCCTCTGATTCACCGCCTCTGTTTCCCCGCCTCTGATTCCCCGCCTCTGATTCCCCACTTCTGATTGCCCGCCTCTGATTCCCTGCCTCTGATTCCCCGCCTCTGATTCCCCACATCTGATTCCCCACTTCTGATTCCCCGCCTCTGATTCCCCGCCTCTGATTCCACGCCTCTGATTCCCCGCCTCTGATTCCCCGCCTCTGATTCCCCGCCTCTGATTCCCCTCATCTAATACCCCACCTCTGATTCCCCGCCTCTGATTCCCCGCATCTGATTCCCCGCCTCTGATTCCCCGCCTCTGATTCACCGCCTCTGATTCCCCGCCTCTGATTCCCTGCCTCTGATTCCACGCCTATGTTTACCCGCCTCTGTTTACCCGCCTGTTTCCCCGCCTCTGATTCCCCACCTCAGATTCCCTACCTCAGATTCCGTGACTCTGATTCCCTGCCTCTGATTCCCTGCCTCTGATTCCCTGCATCTGAATGCCCATCTCTGATTCTCAACCTCTGATACCCCGCCTCTGATTCCCCACCTCTGATTCCCCGCTTCTGATTCCCCGCCTCTGATTCCCCGCCTCTGATTCCCCGCCTCTGATTCCCCGCCTCTGATTCCCCACCTCTGATTCACTGCCTCCCTTTCCGCTCAACTTTCCTGGCCTACGTTTCCCCACATATCTTTCCCCGCCTCTGATTCCCTGCCTCTGATTCCCCGCCTCTGATTCCCCGCCTCTGATTCCCCACCACTGTCTCTACGCCTCTCTTTTGCCTGCACTCTTTCCCCTCCACTCTTTCCGTGCCTCTCTTTCCCTCCCTCAATTTCAACAACTCTGTTTGATCTGTTCTGTGTAACTCATTTTCAACATACAAGTTCCAACCACTATGTTTCGCCCATCTCTTTCGCCGCCTCTATTTATGCACCTATGATTACCCGCTTCTGTTTACCCGCCTGTTTCCCCACATCTCTTTCCCCACCTCTGATTCCACGCCTCTGATTCGCCGCCTCTGATTGCCCCCCTCTGATTCCCTGCCTCTGATTCCCCGCCTCTGATTCCCCGCCTCTGACTCACCGCCTCCCTTTCCGTGCATCTTTCCTGGCCTACGTTTCCCCACATCTCTTTCCCCACCTCTGATTCCACGCCTCAGATTCGCCGTCTCTGATTTCCCGCCTCTGATTCCCTGCCTCTGATTCCCCGCCTCTGATTCCCCGCCTTTGATTCACCCGTCTGATTCCCCGCCTCTGATTCCCCGCCTCTGATTCCCCGCCTCTGATTCCCCGCCTCTGATTCCCAACTCTGATTCCCCGCCTCTGATTCCCCAGCTCTGATTCCCCGTGTTTGATTCCCTGCCTCTGATTCCCTGCCCTGATTCCCCATCTCTGTTTCACCGCCTTTGATTCGCCACCTCTGATTCCACATATCTGATTCCCCGCCTCTGCTTCCCCGACTCTGATTCCCTTCCTCTCATTCCCAACCTCTGATTCCACACCTCTGATTCCCCATATCTGATTCCCCGCCTCTATTTCCCCATATCTGAATCCCCGCCTCTGATTCCCCAACTCTGATTCCCCGCCTCTGATTCCCCAGCTCTGATTCCCCGACTCTGATTCCCGGCGTCCGATTCCCTGCCTCTGATTCTCCGCCTCTGATTCCCCATCTCTGATTCCCCGCCTCTGATTCCCCGTGTCTGATTCCCTGCCTCTGATTCCCCACCTCTGATTCCCCGCCTCTGATTCCCTGACACTGAATCCCTTCCCCTGATTCCCCACCTCTGATTCCCCATATCTGATTCCCCGCCTCTGTTTCCCCGCCTCTGATTCCCCGCCTCTGATTCCCCATATCTGATTCCCTGCCTCTGATTCCCCAACTCTGATTCCCCGCCTCTGATTCCCCAGCTCTGAATCCCCGCCTCTGATTCCCCGTGTCTGATTCCCTACCTCTGATTCCCCGCCTTGATTCCCCATCTCTGATTCACAACCTCTGATTCCCCACCTCTGTTTCCCTATATTTGATTCCCCGCCTCTGTTTCCCCGCCTCTGATTCCCCGCCTCTGATTCCCCATATCTGATTCCCCGCCTCTGATTGCCCACCTCTGATTCCCCGCCTCTGATTCGCCAGCTCTGATTCCCCGCCTCTGATTCCCCGCATCTGATTCCCTGCCTCTGATTCCCCGCCTCTGATTCCCCATCTCTGATTCACCGCCTTTGATTCGCCACCTCTGATTCCCCATATCTGATTCCCCACCTCTGTTTCCCGGCCTCTGATTCCCCGCCTCTGATTCTCCATATCTCATTCCCCGCCTCTGAATCCCCATCTCTGATTCCCGGACTCTGATTCCCCACCTCTGATTCCCGGCCTCTTATTCCCAGCATCTGATTCCCGGCCTCTGATTCCCGGCCTCTGATTCCCCGCTTCTGATTCTGATTCCCTGCCTCTGATTCCCCATCTCTGATTCCGCACATCTGATTCCGTGCCTCTGATTCCCCACCTCTGATTCCCCATATCTTATTCCCCGCCTCTGTTTCCCCACCTCTGATTCCCCGCCTCTGTTTCCCTATATCTAATTCCCCACCTCTGATGCCCCAACTCTGATTCCCCGCCTCTGATTCCCCAGCTCTGATTCCCCGCCTCTGATTCCCCGCATCCGATTCCCCATATCTGATTCCCCGCCTCTGTTTCCCCGCCTCTGATTCCCCGCCTCTGTTTCCCCATATCTGATTCCCCGCCTCTGATTCCCAACTATGATTCCCCGCTTCTGATTCCCCAGCTCTGATTCCCTGCGTCTGATTCCCTGCGTTCTATTCCCTGCCTCTGATTCCCCGCCTGTGATTCCCCATCACTGATTCACCACCTCTGATTCCCCACCTCTGATTCCCCATATCTAATTCCCCGCCTCTGTTTGCCCGCCTCTGATTCCCCGCCTCTGTTTCCCCATATCTGATTCCCCGTCTCTGATTCCCCAACTCTGATTCCCCGTGTCTGATTCCCTGCCTCTGATTCCCCGCCTCTGATTCCCCGCCTCTGATTCCCTGCCACTGATTCCCTGCCCCTGATTCCCCACCTCTGATTCCCCATATCTGATTCCCCGTCTCTGTTTCCCCGCCTCTGATTCCCCGCCTCTGATTCCCCATATCTGATTCCGTGCCTCTGATTCCCCACCTCTGATTCCCCATATCTTATTCCCCGCCTCTGTTTCCCCGCCTCTGATTCCCCGCCTCTGTTTCCCTATATCTAATTCCCCACCTCTGATGCCCCAACTCTGATTCCCCGCCTCTGATTCCCCAGCTCTGATTCCCCGCCTCTGATTCCCCGCATCCGATTCCCCATATCTGATTCCCCGCCTCTGTTTCCCCGCCTCTGATTCCCCGCCTCTGTTTCCCCATATCTGATTCCCCGCCTCTGATTCCCAACTATGATTCCCCGCCTCTGATTCCCCAGCTCTGATTCCCTGCGTCTGATTCCCTGCGTTCTATTCCCTGCCTCTGATTCCCCGCCTGTGATTCCCCATCACTGATTCACCACCTCTGATTCCCCACCTCTGATTCCCCATATCTAATTCCCCGCCTCTGTTTGCCCGCCTCTGATTCCCCGCCTCTGTTTCCCCATATCTGATTCCCCGTCTCTGAATCCCCAACTCTGATTCCCTGCCTCTGATTCCCCAGCTCTGATTCCCCGCCTTTGATTCCCCCCGTCTGATTCCCAGCCTCTGAATCCCCGTGTCTGATTTCCTGCCTCTGATTCCCCGCCTCTGATTCCCCATCTCTGATTCCTCTGATTCCCCACATCTGATTCCCCATCTCTGATTCCGCACATCCGATTCCCTGCCTCTGATTCCCCAACTCTGATTCCCCACCTCTGATTCCCCAGCTCTGATTCCCCGCCTCAGATTCCCCGCGTCTGATTCCCTGCCTCTGATTCCCCGCCTCTGATTCCCCATCTCTGATTCCCCGCCTCTGATTCCCCGTGTCTGATTCCCTGCCTCTGATTCCCCGCCTCTGATTCCCCGCCTCTGATTCCCTGCCACTGATTCCCTGCCCCTGATTCCCCACCTCTGATTCCCCATATCTGATTCCCCGCCTCTGTTTCCCCGCCTCTGATTCCCCGCCTCTGATTCCCCATATCTGATTCCATGCCTCTGATTCCCCAACTCTGATTCCCCGCCTCTGATTCCCCAGCTCTGAATCCCCGCCTCTGATTCCCCGTGTCTGATTCCCTGCCTCTGATTCCCCACCTTGATTCCCCATCTCTGATTCACAACCTCTGATTCCCCACCTCTGATTCCCTATATTTGATTCCCCGCCTCTGTTTCCCCGCCTCTGATTCCGCGCCTCTGATTCCCCATATCTGATTCCCCGCCTCTGATTGCCCACCTCTGATTCCCCGCCTCTGATTCGCCAGCTCTGATTCCCCGCCTCTGATTCCCCGCATCTGATTCCCTGCCTCTGATTCCCCGCCTCTGATTCCCCATCTCTGATTCACCACCTTTGATTCGCCACATCTGATTCCCCATATCTGATTCCCCACCTCTGTTTCCCGGCCTCTGATTCCCCGCCTCTGATTCTCCATATCTCATTCCCCGCCTCTGAATCCCCATCTCTGATTCCCGGACTCTGATTCCACACCTCTGATTCCCGGCCTCTTATTCCCAGCATCTGATTCCCGGCCTCTGATTCCCGGCCTCTGATTCCCCGCTTCTGATTCTGATTCCCTGCCTCTGATTCCCCATCTCTGATTCCGCACATCTGATTCCCTGCCTCTGATTCCCCACCTCTGATTCCCCATATCTGATTCCCCGCCTCTGTTTCCCCGCCTCTGATTCCCCACCTCTGTTTCCCTATATCTAATTCCCCACCTCTGATGCCCCAACTCTGATTCCCCGCCTCTGTTTCACCAGCTCTGATTCCCCGCCTCTGATTCCCCGCATCCGATTCCCCATATCTGATTCCCCGCCTCTGTTTCCCCGCCTCTGATTCCCCGCCTCTGTTTCCCCATATCTGATTCCCCGCCTCTGATTCCCAACTATGATTCCCCGCCTCTGATTCCCCAGCTCTGATTCCCTGCGTCTGATTCCCTGCGTTCTATTCCCTGCCTCTGATTCCCCGCCTGTGATTCCCCATCACTGATTCACCACCTCTGATTCCCCACCTCTGATTCCCCATATCTAATTCCCCGCCTCTGTTTGCCCGCCTCTGATTCCCCGCCTCTGTTTCCCCATATCTGATTCCCCGTCTCTGAATCCCCAACTCTGATTCCCTGCCTCTGATTCCCCAGCTCTGATTCCCCGCCTTTGATTCCTCCCGTCTGATTCCCAGCCTCTGAATCCCCGTGTCTGATTTCCTGCCTCTGATTCCCCGCCTCTGATTCGCCATCTCTGATTCCTCTGATTCCTCACATCTGATTCCCCATCTCTGATTCCGCACATCCGATTCCCTGCCTCTGATTCCCCAACTCTGATTCCCCACCTCTGATTCCCCAGCTCTGATTCCCCGCCTCAGATTCCCCGCGTCTGATTCCCCGCCTCTGATTCCCCGCATCCGATTCCCCATATCTGATTCCCCGCCTCTGTTTCCCCGCCTCTGATTCCCCGCCTCTGTTTCCCCATATCTGATTCCCCGCCTCTGATTCCCAACTATGATTCACCGCCTCTGATTCCCCAGCTCTGATTCCCTGCGTCTGATTCCCTGCGTTCTATTCCCTGCCTCTGATTCCCCGCCTGTGATTCCCCATCACTGATTCACCACCTCTGATTCCCCACCTCTGATTCCCCATATCTAATTCACCGCCTCTGTTTGCCCGCCTCTGATTCCCCGCCTCTGTTTCCCCATATCTGATTCCCCGTCTCTGAATCCCCAACTCTGATTCCCTGCCTCTGATTCCCCAGCTCTGATTCCCCGCCTTTGATTCCCCCCGTCTGATTCCCAGCCTCTGAATCCCCGTGTCTGATTTCCTGCCTCTGATTCCCCGCCTCTGATTCCCCATCTCTGATTCCTCTGATTCCCCACATCTGATTCCCCATCTCTGATTCCGCACATCCGATTCCCTGCCTCTGATTCCCCAACTCTGATTCCCCACCTCTGATTCCCCAGCTCTGATTCCCGGACTCTGATTCCCCACCTCTGATTCCCGGCCTCTTATTCCCAGCATCTGATTCCCGGCCTCTGATTCCCGGCCTCTGATTCCCCACTTCTGATTCTGATTCCCTGCCTCTGATTCCCCATCTCTGATTCCGCACATCTGATTCCGTGCCTCTGATTCCCCACCTCTGATTCCCCATATCTTATTCCCCGCCTCTGTTTCCCCGCCTCTGATTCCCCGCCTCTGTTTCCCTATATCTAATTCCCCACCTCTGATGCCCCAACTCTGATTCCCCGCCTCTGATTCCCCAGCTCTGATTCCCCGCCTCTGATTCCCCGCATCCGATTCCCCATATCTGATTCCCCGCCTCTGTTTCCCCGCCTCTGATTCCCCGCCTCTGTTTCCCCATATCTGATTCCCCGCCTCTGATTCCCAACTATGATTCCCCGCCTCTGATTCCCCAGCTCTGATTCCCTGCGTCTGATTCCCTGCGTTCTATTCCCTGCCTCTGATTCCCCGCCTGTGATTCCCCATCACTGATTCACCACCTCTGATTCCCCACCTCTGATTCCCCATATCTAATTCCCCGCCTCTGTTTGCCCGCCTCTGATTCCCCGCCTCTGTTTCCCCATATCTGATTCCCCGTCTCTGAATCCCCAACTCTGATTCCCTGCCTCTGATTCCCCAGCTCTGATTCCCCGCCTTTGATTCCCCCCGTCTGATTCCCAGCCTCTGAATCCCCGTGTCTGATTTCCTGCCTCTGATTCCCCGCCTCTGATTCCCCATCTCTGATTCCTCTGATTCCCCACATCTGATTCCCCATCTCTGATTCCGCACATCCGATTCCCTGCCTCTGATTCCCCAACTCTGATTCCCCACCTCTGATTCCCCAGCTCTGATTCCCCGCCTCAGATTCCCCGCGTCTGATTCCCTGCCTCTGATTCCCCGCCTCTGATTCCCCATCTCTGATTCCCCGCCTCTGAATCCCCGTGTCTGATTCCCTGCCTCTGATTCCCCGCCTCTGATTCCCCATCTCTGATTCCTCTGATTCCTCACATCTGATTCCCCATCTCTGATTCCGCACATCCGATTCCCTGCCTCTGATTCCCCAACTCTGATTCCCCACCTCTGATTCCCCAGCTCTGATTCCCCGCCTCAGATTCCCCGCGTCTGATTCCCCGCCTCTGATTCCCCGCATCCGATTCCCCATATCTGATTCCCCGCCTCTGTTTCCCCGCCTCTGATTCCCCGCCTCTGTTTCCCCATATCTGATTCCCCGCCTCTGATTCCCAACTATGATTCCCCGCCTCTGATTCCCCAGCTCTGATTCCCTGCGTCTGATTCCCTGCGTTCTATTCCCTGCCTCTGATTCCCCGCCTGTGATTCCCCATCACTGATTCATCACCTCTGATTCCCCACCTCTGATTCCCCATATCTAATTCACCGCCTCTGTTTGCCCGCCTCTGATTCCCCGCCTCTGTTTCCCCATATCTGATTCCCCGTCTCTGAATCCCCAACTCTGATTCCCTGCCTCTGATTCCCCAGCTCTGATTCCCCGCCTTTGATTCCCCCCGTCTGATTCCCAGCCTCTGAATCCCCGTGTCTGATTTCCTGCCTCTGATTCCCCGCCTCTGATTCCCCATCTCTGATTCCTCTGATTCCCCACATCTGATTCCCCATCTCTGATTCCGCACATCCGATTCCCTGCCTCTGATTCCCCAACTCTGATTCCCCACCTCTGATTCCCCAGCTCTGATTCCCGGACTCTGATTCCCCACCTCTGATTCCCGGCCTCTTATTCCCAGCATCTGATTCCCGGCCTCTGATTCCCGGCCTCTGATTCCCCGCTTCTGATTCTGATTCCCTGCCTCTGATTCCCCATCTCTGATTCCGCACATCTGATTCCGTGCCTCTGATTCCCCACCTCTGATTCCCCATATCTTATTCCCCGCCTCTGTTTCCCCGCCTCTGATTCCCCGCCTCTGTTTCCCTATATCTAATTCCCCACCTCTGATGCCCCAACTCTGATTCCCCGCCTCTGATTCCCCAGCTCTGATTCCCCGCCTCTGATTCCCCGCATCCGATTCCCCATATCTGATTCCCCGCCTCTGTTTCCCCGCCTCTGATTCCCCGCCTCTGTTTCCCCATATCTGATTCCCCGCCTCTGATTCCCAACTATGATTCCCTGCCTCTGATTCCCCAGCTCTGATTCCCTGCGTCTGATTCCCTGCGTTCTATTCCCTGCCTCTGATTCCCCGCCTGTGATTCCCCATCACTGATTCACCACCTCTGATTCCCCACCTCTGATTCCCCATATCTAATTCCCCGCCTCTGTTTGCCCGCCTCTGATTCCCCGCCTCTGTTTCCCCATATCTGATTCCCCGTCTCTGAATCCCCAACTCTGATTCCCTGCCTCTGATTCCCCAGCTCTGATTCCCCGCCTTTGATTCCCCCCGTCTGATTCCCAGCCTCTGAATCCCCGTGTCTGATTTCCTGCCTCTGATTCCCCGCCTCTGATTCCCCATCTCTGATTCCTCTGATTCCCCACATCTGATTCCCCATCTCTGATTCCGCACATCCGATTCCCTGCCTCTGATTCCCCAACTCTGATTCCCCACCTCTGATTCCCCAGCTCTGATTCCCCGCCTCAGATTCCCCGCGTCTGATTCCCTGCCTCTGATTCCCCGCCTCTGATTCCCCATCTCTGATTCCCCGCCTCTGATTCCCCGTCTCTGATTCCCTGCCTCTGATTCCCCGCCTCTGATTCCCCGCCTCTGATTCCCTGCCACTGATTCCCTGCCCCTGATTCCCCACCTCTGATTCCCCATATCTGATTCCCCGCCTCTGTTTCCCCGCCTCTGATTCCCCGCCTCTGATTCCCCATATCTGATTCCCTGCCTCTGATTCCCCAACTCTGATTCCCCGCCTCTGATTCCCCAGCTCTGAATCCCCGCCTCTGATTCCCCGTGTCTGATTCCCTGCCTCTGATTCCCCACCTTGATTCCCCATCTCTGATTCACAACCTCTGATTCCCCACCTCTGATTCCCTATATTTGATTCCCCGCCTCTGTTTCCCCGCCTCTGATTCCGCGCCTCTGATTTCCCATATCTGATTCCCCGCCTCTGATTGCCCACCTCTGATTCCCCGCCTCTGATTCGCCAGCTCTGATTCCCCGCCTCTGATTCCCCGCATCTGATTCCCTGCCTCTGATTCCCCGCCTCTGATTCCCCATCTCTGATTCACCACCTTTGATTCGCCACCTCTGATTCCCCATATCTGATTCCCCACCTCTGTTTCCCGGCCTCTGATTCCCCGCCTCTGATTCTCCATATCTCATTCCCCGCCTCTGAATCCCCATCTCTGATTCCCGGACTCTGATTCCACACCTCTGATTCCCGGCCTCTTATTCCCAGCATCTGATTCCCGGCCTCTGATTCCCGGCCTCTGATTCCCCGCTTCTGATTCTGATTCCCTGCCTCTGATTCCCCATCTCTGATTCCGCACATCTGATTCCCTGCCTCTGATTCCCCACCTCTGATTCCCCATATCTGATTCCCCGCCTCTGATTCCCCGCCTCTGATTCCCCACCTCTGTTTCCCTATATCTAATTCCCCACCTCTGATGCCCCAACTCTGATTCCCCGCCTCTGTTTCACCAGCTCTGATTCCCCGCCTCTGATTCCCCGCTTCCGATTCCCCATATCTGATTCCCCGCCTCTGTTTCCCCGCCTCTGATTCCCCGCCTCTGTTTCCCCATATCTGATTCCCCGCCTCTGATTCCCAACTATGATTCCCCGCCTCTGATTCCCCAGCTCTGATTCCCTGCGTCTGATTCCCTGCGTTCTATTCCCTGCCTCTGATTCCCCGCCTGTGATTCCCCATCACTGATTCACCACCTCTGATTCCCCACCTCTGATTCCCCATATCTAATTCCCCGCCTCTGTTTGCCCGCCTCTGATTCCCCGCCTCTGTTTCCCCATATCTGATTCCCCGTCTCTGAATCCCCAACTCTGATTCCCTGCCTCTGATTCCCCAGCTCTGATTCCCCGCCTTTGATTCCTCCCGTCTGATTCCCAGCCTCTGAATCCCCGTGTCTGATTTCCTGCCTCTGATTCCCCGCCTCTGATTCCCCATCTCTGATTCCTCTGATTCCTCACATCTGATTCCCCATCTCTGATTCCGCACATCCGATTCCCTGCCTCTGATTCCCCAACTCTGATTCCCCACCTCTGATTCCCCAGCTCTGATTCCCCGCCTCAGATTCCCCGCGTCTGATTCCCCGCCTCTGATTCCCCGCATCCGATTCCCCATATCTGATTCCCCGCCTCTGTTTCCCCGCCTCTGATTCCCCGCCTCTGTTTCCCCATATCTGATTCCCCGCCTCTGATTCCCAACTATGATTCCCCGCCTCTGATTCCCCAGCTCTGATTCCCTGCGTCTGATTCCCTGCGTTCTATTCCCTGCCTCTGATTCCCCGCCTGTGATTCCCCATCACTGATTCACCACCTCTGATTCCCCACCTCTGATTCCCCATATCTAATTCCCCGCCTCTGTTTGCCCGCCTCTGATTCCCCGCCTCTGTTTCCCCATATCTGATTCCCCGTCTCTGAATCCCCAACTCTGATTCCCTGCCTCTGATTCCCCAGCTCTGATTCCCCGCCTTTGATTCCCCCCGTCTGATTCCCAGCCTCTGAATCCCCGTGTCTGATTTCCTGCCTCTGATTCCCCACCTCTGATTCCCCATCTCTGATTCCTCTGATTCCCCACATCTGATTCCCCATCTCTGATTCCGCACATCCGATTCCCTGCCTCTGATTCCCCAACTCTGATTCCCCACCTCTGATTCCCCAGCTCTGATTCCCCGCCTCAGATTCCCCGCGTCTGATTCCCTGCCTCTGATTCCCCGCCTCTGATTCCCCATCTCTGATTCACCGCCTTTGATTCGCCACCTCTGATTCCCCATATCTGATTCCCCACCTCTGTTTCCCGGCCTCTGATTCCCCGCCTCTGATTCTCCATATCTCATTCCCCGCCTCTGAATCCCCATCTCTGATTCCCGGACTCTGATTCCCCACCTCTGATTCCCGGCCTCTTATTCCCAGCATCTGATTCCCGGCCTCTGATTCCCGGCCTCTGATTCCCCGCTTCTGATTCTGATTCCCTGCCTCTGATTCCCCATCTCTGATTCCGCACATCTGATTCCGTGCCTCTGATTCCCCATCTCTGATTCCCCATATCTTATTCCCCGCCTCTGTTTCCCCGCCTCTGATTCCCCGCCTCTGTTTCCCTATATCTAATTCCCCACCTCTGATGCCCCAACTCTGATTCCCCGCCTCTGATTCCCCAGCTCTGATTCCCCGCCTCTGATTCCCCGCATCCGATTCCCCATATCTGATTCCCCGCCTCTGTTTCCCCGCCTCTGATTCCCCGCCTCTGTTTCCCCATATCTGATTCCCCGCCTCTGATTCCCAACTATGATTCCCCGCCTCTGATTCCCCAGCTCTGATTCCCTGCGTCTGATTCCCTGCGTTCTATTCCCTGCCTCTGATTCCCCGCCTGTGATTCCCCATCACTGATTCACCACCTCTGATTCCCCACCTCTGATTCCCCATATCTAATTCCCCGCCTCTGTTTGCCCGCCTCTGATTCCCCGCCTCTGTTTCCCCATATCTGATTCCCCGTCTCTGAATACCCAACTCTGATTCCCTGCCTCTGATTCCCCAGCTCTGATTCCCCGCCTTTGATTCCCCCCGTCTGATTCCCAGCCTCTGAATCCCCGTGTCTGATTTCCTGCCTCTGATTCCCCGCCTCTGATTCCCCATCTCTGATTCCTCTGATTCCCCACATCTGATTCCCCATCTCTGATTCCGCACATCCGATTCCCTGCCTCTGATTCCCCAACTCTGATTCCCCACCTCTGATTCCCCAGCTCTGATTCCCCGCCTCAGATTCCCCGCGTCTGATTCCCTGCCTCTGATTCCCCGCCTCTGATTCCCCATCTCTGATTCCCCGCCTCTGATTCCCCGTGTCTGATTCCCTGCCTCTGATTCCCCGCCTCTGATTCCCCGCCTCTGATTCCCTGCCACTGATTCCCTGCCCCTGATTCCCCACATCTGATTCCCCATATCTGATTCCCCGCCTCTGTTTCCCCGCCTCTGATTCCCCGCCTCTGATTCCCCATATCTGATTCCCTGCCTCTGATTCCCCAACTCTGATTCCCCGCCTCTGATTCCCCAGCTCTGAATCCCCGCCTCTGATTCCCCGTGTCTGATTCCCTGCCTCTGATTCCCCGCCTTGATTCCCCATCTCTGATTCACAACCTCTGATTCCCCACCTCTGATTCCCTATATTTGATTCCCCGCCTCTGTTTCCCCGCCTCTGATTCCCCGCCTCTGATTCCCCATATCTGATTCCCCGCCTCTGATTGCCCACCTCTGATTCCCCGCCTCTGATTCGCCAGCTCCGATTCCCCGCCTCTGATTCCCCGCATCTGATTCCCTGCCTCTGATTCCCCGCCTCTGATTCCCCATCTCTGATTCACCACCTTTGATTCGCCACCTCTGATTCCCCATATCTGATTCCCCACCTCTGTTTCCCGGCCTCTGATTCCACGCCTCTGATTCTCCATATCTCATTCCCCGCCTCTGAATCCCCATCTCTGATTCCCGGACTCTGATTCCACACCTCTGATTCCCGGCCTCTTATTCCCAGCATCTGATTCCCGGCCTCTGATTCCCGGCCTCTGATTCCCCGCTTCTGATTCTGATTCCCTGCCTCTGATTCCCCATCTCTGATTCCGCACATCTGATTCCCTGCCTCTGATTCCCCACCTCTGATTCCCCATATCTGATTCCCCGCCTCTGTTTCCCCGCCTCTGATTCCCCACCTCTGTTTCCCTATATCTAATTCCCCACCTCTGATGCCCCAACTCTGATTCCCCGCCTCTGTTTCACCAGCTCTGATTCCCCGCCTCTGATTCCCCGCATCCGATTCCCCATATCTGATTACCCGCCTCTGTTTCCCCGCCTCTGATTCCCCGCCTCTGTTTCCCCATATCTGATTCCCCGCCTCTGATTCCCAACTATGATTCCCCGCCTCTGATTCCCCAGCTCTGATTCCCTGCGTCTGATTCCCTGCGTTCTATTCCCTGCCTCTGATTCCCCGCCTGTGATTCCCCATCACTGATTCACCACCTCTGATTCCCCACCTCTGATTCCCCATATCTAATTCCCCGCCTCTGTTTGCCCGCCTCTGATTCCCCGCCTCTGTTTCCCCATATCTGATTCCCCGTCTCTGAATCCCCAACTCTGATTCCCTGCCTCTGATTCCCCTGCTCTGATTCCCCGCCTTTGATTCCTCCCGTCTGATTCCCAGCCTCTGAATCCCCGTGTCTGATTTCCTGCCTCTGATTCCCCGCCTCTGATTCCCCATCTCTGATTCCTCTGATTCCTCACATGTGATTCCCCATCTCTGATTCCGCACATCCGATTCCCTGCCTCTGATTCCCCAACTCTGATTCCCCACCTCTGATTCCCCAGCTCTGATTCCCCGCCTCAGATTCCCCGCGTCTGATTCCCCGCCTCTGATTCCCCGCATCCGATTCCCCATATCTGATTCCCCGCCTCTGTTTCCCCGCCTCTGATTCCCCGCCTCTGTTTCCCCATATCTGATTCCCCGCCTCTGATTCCCAACTATGATTCCCCGCCTCTGATTCCCCAGCTCTGATTCCCTGCGTCTGATTCCCTGCGTTCTATTCCCTGCCTCTGATTCCCCGCCTGTGATTCCCCATCACTGATTCACCACCTCTGATTCCCCACCTCTGATTCCCCATATCTAATTCCCCGCCTCTGTTTGCCCGCCTCTGATTCCCCGCCTCTGTTTCCCCATATCTGATTCCCCGTCTCTGAATCCCCAACTCTGATTCCCTGCCTCTGATTCCCCAGCTCTGATTCCCCGCCTTTGATTCCCCCCGTCTGATTCCCAGCCTCTGAATCCCCGTGTCTGATTTCCTGCCTCTGATTCCCCGCCTCTGATTCCCCATCTCTGATTCCTCTGATTCCCCACATCTGATTCCCCATCTCTGATTCCGCACTTCCGATTCCCTGCCTCTGATTCCCCAACTCTGATTCCCCACCTCTGATTCCCCAGCTCTGATTCCCCGCCTCAGATTCCCCGCGTCTGATTCCCTGCCTCTGATTCCCCGCCTCTGATTCCCCATCTCTGATTCCCCGCCTCTGATTCCCCGTGTCTGATTCCCTGCCTCTGATTCCCCGCCTCTGATTCCCCGCCTCTGATTCCCTGCCACTGATTCCCTGCCCCTGATTCCCCACCTCTGATTCCCCATATCTGATTCCCCGCCTCTGTTTCCCCGCCTCTGATTCCCCGCCTCTGATTCCCCATATCTGATTCCCTGCCTCTGATTCCCCAACTCTGATTCCCCGCCTCTGATTCCCCAGCTCTGAATCCCCGCCTCTGATTCCCCGTGTCTGATTCCCTGCCTCTGATTCCCCGCCTTGATTCCCCATCTCTGATTCACAACCTCTGATTCCCCGCCTCTGATTCCCCATCTCTGATTCACCGCCTTTGATTCGCCACCTCTGATTCCCCATATCTGATTCCCCACCTCTGTTTCCCGGCCTCTGATTCTCCGCCTCTGATTCTCCATATCTCATTCCCCGCCTCTGAATCCCCATCTCTGATTCCCGGACTCTGATTCCACACCTCTGATTCCCGGCCTCTTATTCCCAGCATCTGATTCCCGGCCTCTGATTCCCGGCCTCTGATTCCCCGCTTCTGATTCTGATTCCCTGCCTCTGATTCCCCATCTCTGATTCCGCACATCTGATTCCCTGCCTCTGATTCCCCACCTCTGATTCCCCATATCTGATTCCCCGCCTCTGTTTCCCCGCCTCTGATTCCCCACCTCTGTTTCCCTATATCTAATTCCCCACCTCTGATGCCCCAACTCTGATTCCCCGCCTCTGTTTCACCAGCTCTGATTCCCCGCCTCTGATTCCCCGCATCCGATTCCCCATATCTGATTCCCCGCCTCTGTTTCCCCGCCTCTGATTCCCCGCCTCTGTTTCCCCATATCTGATTCCCCGCCTCTGATTCCCAACTATGATTCCCCGCCTCTGATTCCCCAGCTCTGATTCCCTGCGTCTGATTCCCTGCGTTCTATTCCCTGCCTCTGATTCCCCGCCTGTGATTCCCCATCACTGATTCACCACCTCTGATTCCCCACCTCTGATTCCCCATATCTAATTCCCCGCCTCTGTTTGCCCGCCTCTGATTCCCCGCCTCTGTTTCCCCATATCTGATTCCCCGTCTCTGAATCCCCAACTCTGATTCCCTGCCTCTGATTCCCCAGCTCTGATTCCCCGCCTTTGATTCCTCCCGTCTGATTCCCAGCCTCTGAATCCCCGTGTCTGATTTCCTGCCTCTGATTCCCCGCCTCTGATTCCCCATCTCTGATTCCTCTGATTCCTCACATCTGATTCCCCATCTCTGATTCCGCACATCCGATTCCCTGCCTCTGATTCCCCAACTCTGATTCCCCACCTCTGATTCCCCAGCTCTGATTCCCCGCCTCAGATTCCCCGCGTCTGATTCCCTGCCTCTGATTCCCCGCCTCTGATTCCCCATCTCTGATTCCCCACCTCTGATTCCCCGTGTCTGATTCCCTGCCTCTGATTCCCCGCCTCTGAATCCCAGCCTCTGATTCCCCATATCTGATTCCCCGCCTCTGATTCCCTGCCTCTGATTCCCCAGCTCTGATTCCCCGCCTTTGATTCCCCCCGTCTAATTCCCAGCCTCTGAATCCCCGTGTCTGACTTCCTGCCTCTGATTCCCCGCCTCTGATTCCCCATCTCTGATTCACCGCCTCTGATTCCCCATCTCTGATTCCCCACCTCTGATTCCCCGTGTCTGATTCCCCGTGTCTGATTCCCTGCCTCTGATTCCACGCCTCTGATTCCCCATATCTGATTCCCTGCCACTGATTCCCCGCCTCTGATTCCCCATCTCTGATTCACCACCTCTGATTCCCGGCCTCTGATTGCCCACCTCTGATTCCCCGCCTCTGATTCGCCAGCTCTGATTCCCCGCCTCTGATTCCCCGCATCTGATTCCCTGCCTCTGATTCCCCGCCTCTGATGCCCCATCTCTGATTCCCCGCCTGTGATTCCCCAGCTCTGATTCCCAGCCTCTGATTCCCCGTGTTTGATCCCCTGCCTCTGATTACCTTCCTCTGATTCCCGGCCTCTGATACCCCGCTTCTGATTCTGATTCCCTGCCTCTGATTCCCCATCTCTGATTCACCACATCTAATTCCCTGCCTCTGATTCCACGCCCCTGATTCCCCACCTCTGATTCCCCATATCTGAATCCCCGCCTCTGTTTCCACGCCTCTGATTCCCTGCCTCTGATTCCCAACCTCTGATTCCCCACCCCTGATTCCCCATATCTGATTCCCCGCCTCTGTATCCCTGCCTCTGATTCTCCGCCCCTGTTTCCCCATATCTGATTCCCCGCCTCTGATTCCCCAACTCTGATTCCCCACCTCTGATTCCCCAGCTCTGATTCCCCGCCTCTGATTCCCCGTGTTTTATTCCCTGCCTCTGATTCCCCGCCTCTGATTCCCCATCTCTGATTCACCGCCTTTGATTCGACACCTCTGATTCCCCATATCTGATTCCCCACCTCTGTTACCCCGCCTCTGATTCCCCGCCTCTGATTCCCCATATATCATTCCCCGCCTCTGAATCCCCATCTCTGATTCCCGGACTCTGATTCCCCACCTCTGATTCCCGGCCTCTTATTCCCGGCATCTGAATCCCGGCCTCTGATTCCCGGCCTCTGATTCCCCGCTTCTGATTCTGATTCCCTGCCTCTGATTCCCCATCTCTGATTCCGCACATCTGATTCCCTGCCTCTGATTCCCCACCTCTGATTCCCCATATCTGATTCCCTACCTCTGTTTACCCGCCTCTGATTCCCCGCCTCTGTTTCCCTATATCTAATTCCCCACCTCTGATGCCCAAACTCTGATACCCCGCCTCTGATTCCCCAGCTCTGATTCCCCGCCTCTGATTCCCCGCCTCTGATTCGCCAGCTCTGATTCCCCGCCTCTGATTCCCCGCATCTGATTCCCTGCCTCTGATTCCCCGCCTCTGATTCCCCATCTCTGATTCACCGCCTTTGATTCGCCACCTCTGATTCCCCATATCTGATTCCCCACCTCTGTTTCCCGGCCTCTGATTCCCCGCCTCTGATTCTCCATATCTCATTCCCCGCCTCTGAATCCCCATCTCTGATTCCCGGACTCTGATTCCACACCTCTGATTCCCGGCCTCTTATTCCAAGCATCTGATTCCCGGCCTCTGATTCCCGGCCTCTGATTCCCCGCTTCTGATTCTGATTCCCTGCCTCTGATTCCCCATCTCTGATTCCGCACATCTGATTCCCTGCCTCTGATTCCCCACCTCTGATTCCCCATATCTGATTCCCCGCCTCTGTTTCCCCGCCTCTGATTCCCCACCTCTGTTTCCCTATATCTAATTCCCCACCTCTGATGCCCCAACTCTGATTCCCCGCCTCTGTTTCACCAGCTCTGATTCCCCTACTCTGATTCCCCGCATCCGATTCCCCATATCTGATTCCCCGCCTCTGTTTCCCCGCCTCTGATTCCCCGCCTCTGTTTCCCCATATCTGATTCCCCGCCTCTGATTCCCAACTATGATTCCCCGCCTCTGATTCCCCAGCTCTGATTCCCTGCGTCTGATTCCCTGCGTTCTATTCCCTGCCTCTGATTCCCCGCCTGTGATTCCCCATCACTGATTCACCACCTCTGATTCCCCACCTCTGATTCCCCATATCTAATTCCCCGCCTCTGTTTGCCCGCCTCTGATTCCCCGCCTCTGTTTCCCCATATCTGATTCCCCGTCTCTGAATCCCCAACTCTGATTCCCTGCCTCTGATTCCCCAGCTCTGATTCCCCGCCTTTGATTCCTCCCGTCTGATTCCCAGCCTCTGAATCCCCGTGTCTGATTTCCTGCCTCTGATTCCCCGCCTCTGATTCCCCATCACTGATTCCTCTGATTCCTCACATCTGATTCCCCATCTCTGATTCCGCACATCCGATTCCCTGCCTCTGATTCCCCAACTCTGATTCCCCACCTCTGATTCCCCAGCTCTGATTCCCCGCCTCAGATTCCCCGCGTCTGATTCCCTGCCTCTGATTCCCCGCCTCTGATTCCCCATCTCTGATTCCCCACCTCTGATTCCCCGTGTCTGATTCCCTGCCTCTGATTCCCCGCCTCTGAATCCCAGCCTCTGATTCCCCATATCTGATTCCCCGCCTCTGATTCCCTGCCTCTGATTCCCCAGCTCTGATTCCCCGCCTTTGATTCCCCCCGTCTAATTCCCAGCCTCTGAATCCCCGTGTCTGACTTCCTGCCTCTGATTCCCCGCCTCTGATTCCCCATCTCTGATTCACCGCCTCTGATTCCCCATCTCTGATTCCCCACCTCTGATTCCCCGTGTCTGATTCCCTGCCTCTGATTCCACGCCTCTGATTCCCCATATCTGATTCCCTGCCACTGATTCCCCGCCTCTGATTCCCCATCTCTGATTCACCACCTCTGATTCCCGGCCTCTGATTGCCCACCTCTGATTCCCCGCCTCTGATTCGCCAGCTCTGATTCCCCGCCTCTGATTCCCCGCATCTGATTCCCTGCCTCTGATTCCCCGCCTCTGATTCCCCATCTCTGATTCCCCGCCTGTGATTCCCCAGCTCTGATTCCCAGCCTCTGATTCCCCGTGTTTGATCCCCTGCCTCTGATTACCTTCCTCTGATTCCCGGCCTCTGATACCCCGCTTCTGATTCTGATTCCCTGCCTCTGATTCCCCATCTCTGATTCACCACATCTAATTCCCTGCCTCTGATTCCACGCCCCTGATTCCCCACCTCTGATTCCCCATATCTGAATCCCCGCCTCTGTTTCCACGCCTCTGATTCCCTGCCTCTGATTCCCAACCTCTGATTCCCCACCCCTGATTCCCCATATCTGATTCCCCGCCTCTGTTTCCCTGCCTCTGATTCTCCGCCCCTGTTTCCCCATATCTGATTCCCCGCCTCTGATTCCCCAACTCTGATTCCCCACCTCTGATTCCCCAGCTCTGATTCCCCGCCTCTGATTCCGCGTGTTTTATTCCCTGCCTCTGATTCCCCGCCTCTGATTCCCCATCTCTGATTCACCGCCTTTAATTCGACACCTCTGATTCCCCATATCTGATTCCCCACCTCTGTTACCCCGCCTCTGATTCCCCGCCTCTGATTCCCCATATATCATTCCCCGCCTCTGAATCCCCATCTCTGATTCCCGGACTCTGATTCCCCACCTCTGATTCCCGGCCTCTTATTCCCGGCATCTGAATCCCGGCCTCTGATTCCCGGCCTCTGATTCCCCGCTTCTGATTCTGATTCCCTGCCTCTGATTCCCCATCTCTGATTCCGCACATCTGATTCCCTGCCTCTGATTCCCCACCTCTGATTCCCCATATCTGATTCCCTACCTCTGTTTCCCCGCCTCTGATTCCCCGCCTCTGTTTCCCCATATCTAATTCCCCACCTCTGATGCCCAAACTCTGATACCCCGCCTCTGATTCCCCAGCTCTGATTCCCCGCCTCTGATTCCCCGCATCCGATTCCCCATATCTGATTCCCCGCCTCTGTTTCCCCGCCTTTGATTCCCCGCCTCTGTTTCCCCATATCTGATTCCCCGCCTCTGATTCCCAACTATGATTCCCCGCCTCTGATTCCCCAGCTCTGATTCCCCGCCTCCGATTCCCCGCGTTCTATTCCCTGCCTCTGATTCCCCGCCTGTGATTCCCCATCTCTGATTCACCACCTCTGATTCCCCACCTCTGATTCCCCTTATCTAATTCCCCGCCTCTGTTTGCCCGCCTCTGATTCCCCGCCTCTGTTTCCCCATATCTGATTCCCCGTGTCTGATTCCCTGCCTCTGATTCCCCGCCTCTGATTCCCCGCCTCTGATTCCCTGCCACTGATTCCCTGCCCCTGATACCCCACCTCTGATTCCCCATATCTGATTCCCTGCCTCTGTTTCCCCGCCTCTGATTCCCCGCCTCTGATACCCCGCCTCTGATTCCCCGCCTCTGATTCCCCAACTCTGATTCCCCGCCTCTGATCCCCCAGCTCTGATACCCGCCTCTGATTCCCCGCGTCTGTTTCCCCGCCTCTGATTCCCTGCCTCTGTTTCCCCATATCTAAGTCCCCGACTCTGATTCCCCAACTCTGATTCCCCACCTCTGATTCCCCAGCTCTTCTTCCCCGCCTCTGATTCCCCGCATCTGATTCCCTGCATCTGATTCCCAGCATCTGATTCCCTGCCTCTGATTCCCAACCTCTGATTCCCCACCTCTGATTCCCCATATCTGATTCCCCGCCTCTGTTTCCCCGCCTCTGATTCCCCGCCTCTGTTTCCCCATATCTGATTCCCGGCCTCTGATTCCCCGCCTCTGATTCCCCGCCTCTGATTCCCTGCCTCTGATTCCCCATCTCCGATTCCGCACATCGGATTTCCTGCCTCTGATTCCCCGCTTCTGATTCCCTGCCTCTGATTCCCTGCTTCTGATTCCCAACCTCTGATTCCCCACCTCTGATTCCCCATATCTGATTCCCCGCCTCTGTTTCCCCGCCTCTGATTCTCCGCCTCTGATTCCCCAACTCTGAATCCCCGCCTCTGATTCCCCGCCTCTGTTTCCCCGCCTCTGATTCCCCGCCTCTGATTCCCCAACTCTGAATCCCCGACTCTGATTCCCCAGCTCTGATTCCACGCCTCTGATTCCCCGTGTTTGATTCCCTGCCTCTGATTCCCTGCCCTGATTCCCCATCTCTGATTCACCGCCTTTAATTCGCCACCTCTGATTCCCCATATCTGATTCCCCTCCTCTGTTTCCCCGCCTCTGATTCCCAACCTCTGATTCCACACCTCTGATTCCCCATATCTGATTCCCCGCCTCTGTTTCCCCGCCTCTGATTCCCCGCCCCTGTTTCCCCATATCTGATTCCCCACCTCTGATTCTCCTACTCTGCTTCCCCGCCTCTGATACCCCAGCTCTGATTCCCCGCCTCTTATTCCCCGTTTTTGATTCCCTGCCTCTGATTCCCCGCCTCTGATTCGCCAGCTCTGATTCCCCGCCTCTGATTCCCCGCATCTGATTCCCTGCCTCTGATTCCCCGCCTCTGATTCCCCATCTCTGATTCACCGCCTTTGATTCGCCACCTCTGATTCCCCATATCTGATTCCCCACCTCTGTTTCCCGGCCTCTGATTCCCCGCCTCTGATTCTCCATATCTCATTCCCCGCCTCTGAATCCCCATCTCTGATTCCCGGACTCTGATTCCACACCTCTGATTCCCGGCCTCTTATTCCAAGCATCTGATTCCCGGCCTCTGATTCCCGGCCTCTGATTCCCCGCTTCTGATTCTGATTCCCTGCCTCTGATTCCCCATCTCTGATTCCGCACATCTGATTCCCTGCCTCTGATTCCCCACCTCTGATTCCCCATATCTGATTCCCCGCCTCTGTTTCCCCGCCTCTGATTCCCCACCTCTGTTTCCCTATATCTAATTCCCCACCTCTGATGCCCCAACTCTGATTCCCCGCCTCTGTTTCACCAGTTCTGATTCCCCTACTCTGATTCCCCGCATCCGATTCCCCATATCTGATTCCCCGCCTCTGTTTCCCCGCCTCTGATTCCCCGCCTCTGTTTCCCCATATCTGATTCCCCGCCTCTGATTCCCAACTATGATTCCCCGCCTCTGATTCCCCAGCTCTGATTCCCTGCGTCTGATTCCCTGCGTTCTATTCCCTGCCTCTGATTCCCCGCCTGTGATTCCCCATCACTGATTCACCACCTCTGATTCCCCACCTCTGATTCCCCATATCTAATTCCCCGCCTCTGTTTGCCCGCCTCTGATTCCCCGCCTCTGTTTCCCCATATCTGATTCCCCGTCTCTGAATCCCCAACTCTGATTCCCTGCCTCTGATTCCCCAGCTCTGATTCCCCGCCTTTGATTCCTCCCGTCTGATTCCCAGCCTCTGAATCCCCGTGTCTGATTTCCTGCCTCTGATTCCCCGCCTCTGATTCCCCATCACTGATTCCTCTGATTCCTCACATCTGATTCCCCATCTCTGATTCCGCACATCCGATTCCCTGCCTCTTATTCCCCAACTCTGATTCCCCACCTCTGATTCCCCAGCTCTGATTCCCCGCCTCAGATTCCCCGCGTCTGATTCCCTGCCTCTGATTCCCCGCCTCTGATTCCCCATCTCTGATTCCCCACCTCTGATTCCCCGTGTCTGATTCCCTGCCTCTGATTCCCCGCCTCTGAATCCCAGCCTCTGATTCCCCATATCTGATTCCCCGCCTCTGATTCCCTGCCTCTGATTCCCCAGCTCTGATTCCCCGCCTTTGATTCCCCCCGTCTAATTCCCAGCCTCTGAATCCCCGTGTCTGACTTCCTGCCTCTGATTCCCCGCCTCTGATTCCCCATCTCTGATTCACCGCCTCTGATTCCCCATCTCTGATTCCCCACCTCTGATTCCCCGTGTCTGATTCCCCGTGTCTGATTCCCTGCCTCTGATTCCACGCCTCTGATTCCCCATATCTGATTCCCTGCCACTGATTCCCCGCCTCTGATTCCCCATCTCTGATTCACCACCTCTGATTCCCGGCCTCTGATTGCCCACCTCTGATTCCCCGCCTCTGATTCGCCAGCTCTGATTCCCCGCCTCTGATTCCCCGCATCTGATTCCCTGCCTCTGATTCCCCGCCTCTGATTCCCCATCTCTGATTCCCCGCCTGTGATTCCCCAGCTCTGATTCCCAGGCTCTGATTCCCCGTGTTTGATCCCCTGCCTCTGATTACCTTCCTCTGATTCCCGGCCTCTGATACCCCGCTTCTGATTCTGATTCCCTGCCTCTGATTCCCCATCTCTGATTCACCACATCTAATTCCCTGCCTCTGATTCCACGCCCCTGATTCCCCACCTCTGATTCCCCATATCTGAATCCCCGCCTCTGTTTCCACGCCTCTGATTCCCTGCCTCTGATTCCCAACCTCTGATTCCCCACCCCTGATTCCCCATATCTGATTCCCCGCCTCTGTTTCCCTGCCTCTGATTCTCCGCCCCTGTTTCCCCATATCTGATTCCCCGCCTCTGATTCCCCAACTCTGATTCCCCACCTCTGATTCCCCAGCTCTGATTCCCCGCCTCTGATTCCGCGTGTTTTATTCCCTGCCTCTGATTCCCCGCCTCTGATTCCCCATCTCTGATTCACCGCCTTTGATTCGACACCTCTGATTCCCCATATCTGATTCCCCACCTCTGTTACCCCGCCTCTGATTCCCCGCCTCTGATTCCCCATATATCATTCCCCGCCTCTGAATCCCCATCTCTGATTCCCGGACTCTGATTCCCCACCTCTGATTCCCGGCCTCTTATTCCCGGCATCTGAATCCCGGCCTCTGATTCCCGGCCTCTGATTCCCCGCTTCTGATTCTGATTCCCTGCCTCTGATTCCCCATCTCTGATTCCGCACATCTGATTCCCTGCCTCTGATTCCCCACCTCTGATTCCCCATATCTGATTCCCTACCTCTGTTTCCCCGCCTCTGATTCCCCGCCTCTGTTTCCCCATATCTAATTCCCCACCTCTGATGCCCAAACTCTGATACCCCGCCTCTGATTCCCCAGCTCTGATTCCCCGCCTCTGATTCCCCGCATCCGATTCCCCATATCTGATTCCCCGCCTCTGTTTCCCCGCCTTTGATTCCCCGCCTCTGTTTCCCCATATCTGATTCCCCGCCTCTGATTCCCAACTATGATTCCCCGCCTCTGATTCCCCAGCTCTGATTCCCCGCCTCCGATTCCCCGCGTTCTATTCCCTGCCTCTGATTCCCCGCCTGTGATTCCCCATCTCTGATACACCACCTCTGATTCCCCACCTCTGATTCCCCTTATCTAATTCCCCGCCTCTGTTTGCCCGCCTCTGATTCCCCGCCTCTGTTTCCCCATATCTGATTCCCCGTGTCTGATTCCCTGCCTCTGATTCCCCGCCTCTGATTCCCCGCCTCTGATTCCCTGCCACTGATTCCCTGCCCCTGATACCCCACCTCTGATTCCCCATATCTGATTCCCTGCCTCTGTTTCCCCGCCTCTGATTCCCCGCCTCTGATACCCCGCCTCTGATTCCCCGCCTCTGATTCCCCAACTCTGATTCCCCGCCTCTGATCCCCCAGCTCTGATACCCGCCTCTGATTCCCCGCGTCTGTTTCCCCGCCTCTGATTCCCTGCCTCTGTTTCCCCATATCTAAGTCCCCGACTCTGATTCCCCAACTCTGATTCCCCACCTCTGATTCCCCAGCTCTGCTTCCCCGCCTCTGATTCCCCGCATCTGATTCCCTGCATCTGATTCCCAGCATCTGATTCCCTGCCTCTGATTCCCAACCTCTGATTCCCCACCTCTGATTCCCCATATCTGATTCCCCGCCTCTGTTTCCCCGCCTCTGATTCCCCGCCTCTGTTTCCCCATATCTGATTCCCGGCCTCTGATTCCCCGCCTCTGATTCCCCGCCTCTGATTCCCTGCCTCTGATTCCCCATCTCCGATTCCGCACATCGGATTTCCTGCCTCTGATTCCCCGCTTCTGATTCCCTGCCTCTGATTCCCTGCTTCTGATTCCCAACCTCTGATTCCCCACCTCTGATTCCCCATATCTGATTCCCCGCCTCTGTTTCCCCGCCTCTGATTCTCCGCCTCTGATTCCCCAACTCTGAATCCCCGCCTCTGATTCCCCGCCTCTGTTTCCCCGCCTCTGATTCCCCGCCTCTGATTCCCCAACTCTGAATCCCCGACTCTGATTCCCCAGCTCTGATTCCACGCCTCTGATTCCCCGTGTTTGATTCCCTGCCTCTGATTCCCTGCCCTGATTCCCCATCTCTGATTCACCGCCTTTAATTCGCCACCTCTGATTCCCCATATCTGATTCCCCTCCTCTGTTTCCCCGCCTCTGATTCCCAACCTCTGATTCCACACCTCTGATTCCCCATATCTGATTCCCCGCCTCTGTTTCCCCGCCTCTGATTCCCCGCCCCTGTTTCCCCATATCTGATTCCCCACCTCTGATTCTCCTACTCTGCTTCCCCGCCTCTGATACCCCAGCTCTGATTCCCCGCCTCTGATTCCCCGTTTTTGATTCCCTGCCTCTGATTCCCCGCCTCTGATTCCCCATCTCTGATTCACCGCCTTTGATTCGCCACCTCTGTTTCCCCATATCTGATTCCCCACCTCTGTTTCCCCGCCTCTGATTCCCCGCCTCTGATTCCCCATATCTGATTCCCCGCCTCTGATTGCCCACCTCTGATTCCCCGCCTCTGATTCGCCAGCTCTGATTCCTCGCCTCTGATTCCCCGCATCTGATTCCCTGCCTCTGATTCCCCGCCTCTGATTCCCCATCTCTGATTCACCGCCTTTGATTGGCCACCTCTGATTCCCCATATCTGATTCCCCACCTCTGTTTCCAGGCCTCTGATTCCCCGCCTCTGATTCTCCATATCTCATTCCCCGCCTCTGAATCCCCATCGCTGATTCCCGGAGTCTGATTCGCCACCTCTGATTCCCGGCCTCTTATTCCCAGCATCTGATTCCCGGCCTCTGATTCCCGGCCTCTGATTCCCCGCTTCTGATTCTGATTCCCTGCCTCTGATTCCCCATCTCTGATTCCACACATCTGCTTCCCTGCCTCTGATTCCCCACCTCTGATTCCCCATATCTGATTCCCCGCCTCTGTTTCCCCGCCTCTGATTCCCCGCCTCTGTTTCCCTATATCTAATTCCCCACCTCTGATGCCCCAACTCTGATTCCCCACCTCTGATTCCCCAGCTCTGAATCCCCGCCTCTGATTCCCCGCATCCGATTCCCCATATCTGATTCCCTGCCTCTGTTTCCCCGCCTCTGATTCCCCGCCTCTGTTTCCCCATATCTGATTCCCCGCCTCTGATTCCCAACTATGAATCCCCGCCTCTGATTCCCCAGCTCTGATTCCCTGCCTCTGATTCCCTGCGTTCTATTCCCTGCCTCTGATTCCCCGCCTGTGATTCCCCATCACTGATTCACCACCTCTGATTCCCCACATCTGATTCCCCATATCTAATTCCCCGCCTCTGTTTGCCCGCCTCTGATTCCCCGCCTCTGTTTCCCCATATCTGATTCCCCGTCTCTGAATCCCCAACTCTGATTCCCTGCCTCTGATTCCCCAGCTCTGATTCCCCGCCTTTGATTCCCCCCGTCTGATTCCCAGCCTCTGAATCCCCGTGTCTGATTTCCTGCCTCTGATTCCCCGCCTCTGATTCCCCATCTCTGATTCACCGCCTCTGATTCCCCACCTCTGATTCCCCATCTCTGATTCCGCACATCCGATTCCCTGCCTCTGATTCCCCAACTCTGATTCCCCGCCTCTGATTCCCCATCTCTGATTCCCCACCTCTGATTCCCCGTGTCTGATTCCCTGCCTCTGATTCCCCGCCTCTGAATACCAGCCTCTGATTCCCCATATCTGATTCCCCGCCTCTGATTCCCTGCCTCTGATTCCCCAGCTCTGATTCCCCGCCTTTGATTCCCCCCGTCTGATTCCCAGCCTCTGAATCCCCGTGTCTGATTTCCTGCCTCTGATTCCCCGCCTCTGATTCCCCATCTCTGATTCACCGCCTCTGATTCCCCATCTCTGATTCCCCACCTCTGATTCCCCGTGTCTGATTCCCCGTGTCTGATTCCCTGCCTCTGATTCCACGCCTCTGATTCCCCATATCTGATTCCCTGCCACTGATTCCCCGCCTCTGATTCCCCATCTCTGATTCACCACCTCTGATTCCCGGCCTCTGATTGCCCACCTCTGATTCCCCGCCTCTGATTCGCCAGCTATGATTCCCCCCCTCTGATTCCCCGCGTCTGATTCCCCGCCTCTGATTCCCCAACTCTAATACCCCGCCTCTGATTCCCCAGCTCTGATTCCCCTCCTCTGATTCCCCGCATCTGATTCCCTGCCTCTGATTCCCCGCCTCTGATTCCAGGCCTCTGATTCCCAACCTCTGATTCCCAACCTCTGATTCCCAATATCTGATTCCCCGCCTCTGTTTCACCGCCTCTGATTCCCCGCCTCTGTTTCCCCATATCTGATTCCCCGCCTCTGATTCCCCAACTCTGATTCCCCGCCTGTGATTCCCCAGCTCTGATTCCCCGCATCTGATTCCCCATATCTGATTCCCATCCTCTGATTGCCCACCTCTGATTCCCCGCCTCTGATTCGCCAGCTCTGATTCCCCGCCTCTGATTCCCCGCATCTGATTCCCTGCCTCTGATTCCCCGCCTCTGATTTCCCATCTCTGATTCCCCGCCTGTGATTCCCCAGCTCTGATTCCCCGCCTCTGATTCCCCAGCTCTGATTCCCAGCCTCTGATTCCCCGTGTTTGATCCCCTGCCTCTGATTACCTTCCTCTGATTCCCGGCCACTGATACCCCGCTTCTGATTCTGATACCCTGCCTCTGATTCCCCATCTCTGATTCACCACATCTAATTTCCTGCCTCTGATTCCACGCCCATGATTCCCCACCTCTGATTCCCCATATCTGAATCCCCGCCTCTGTTTCCACGCCACTGATTCCCTGCCTCTGATTCCCAACCTCTGATTCCCCACCCCTGATTCCCCATATCTGATTCCCCGCCTCTGTTTCCCTGCCTCTGATTCCCCGCCCCTGTTTCCCCATATCTGATTCCCCGCCTCTGATTCCCCAACTCTGATTCCCCGCCTCTGATTCCCCAGCTCTGATTCCCCGCCTCAGATTCCCCGTGTTTGATTCCCTGCCTCTGATTCCCCGCCTCTGATTCCCCATCTCTGATTCACCGCCTTTGATTCGCCACCTCTGATTCCCCATATCTGATTCCCCACCTCTGTTACCCCGCCTCTGATTCCCCGCCTCTGATTCCCCATATATCATTCCCCGCCTCTGAATCCCCATCTCTGATTCCCGGACTCTGATTCCCCACCTCTGATTCCCGGCCTCTTATTCCCGGCATCTGAATCCCGGCCTCTGATTCCCGGCCTCTGATTCCCCGCTTCTGATTCTGATTCCCTGCCTCTGATTCCCCATCTCTGATTCCGCACATCTGATTCCCTGCCTCTGATTCCCCACCTCTGATTCCCCATATCTGATTCCTCGCCTCTGTTTCCCCGCCTCTGATTCCCCGCCTCTGTTTCCCCATATCTAATTCCCCACCTCAGATGCCCCAACTCTGATACCCCGCCTCTGATTCCCCAGCTCTGATTCCCCGCCTCTGATTCCCCGCATCCGATTCCCCATATCTGATTCCCCGCCTCTGTTTCCCCGCCTTTGATTCGCCGCCTCTGTTTCCCCATATCTGATTCCCCGCCTCTGATTCCCAACTATGATTCCCCGCCTCTGATTCCCCAGCTCTGATTCCCCGCCTCTGATTCCACACGTTCTATTCCCTGCCTCTGATTCCCCGCCTGTGATTCCCAATCTCTGATTCACCACCTCTGATTCCCCACCTCTGATTCCCCATATCTAATTCCCCGCCTCTGTTTGCCCGCCTCTGATTCCCCGCCTCTGTTTCCCCATATCTGATTCCCCGTGTCTGATTCCCTGCCTCTGATTCCCCGCCTCTGATTCCCCGCCTCTGATTCCCTTCCACTGATTCCCTGCCCCTGATACCCCACCTCTGATTCCCCATATCTGATTCCCTGCCTCTGTTTCCCCGCCTCTGATTCCCCGCCTCTGATTCCCCATATCTGATTCCCCGCCTCTGATTCCCCAACTCTGATTCCCCGCCTCTGATTCCCCAGCTCTGAATCCCCGCCTCTGATTCCCCGCGTCTGTATCCCCGCCTCTGATTCCCCGCCTCTGTTTCGCCATATCTAAGTCCCCGACTCTGATTCCCCAACTCTGATTCCCCACCTCTGATTCCCCAGCTCTGATTCCCCGCCTCTGATTCCCCGCATCTGATTCCCTGCATCTGATTCCCAGCCTCTGATTCCCTGCCTCTGATTCCCAACCTCTGATTCCCCACCTCTGATTCCCCATATCTGATTCCCCGCCTCTGTTTCCCCGCCTCTGATTCCCCGCCTCTGTTTCCCCATATCTGATTCCCGGCCTCTGATTCTCCGCCTCTGATTCCCCGCCTCTGATTCCCTGCCTCTGATTCCCCATCTCCGATTCCGCACATCGGATTCCCTGCCTCTGATTCCCCTCCTCTGATTCCCCGCCTCTGATTCCCTGCTTCTGATTCCCAACCTCTGATTCCCCACCTCTGATTCCCCATATCTGATTCCCCGCCTCTGTTTCCCCGCCTCTGATTCCCCGCCTCTGATTCCCCAACTCTGAATCCCCCCCTCTGATTCCCCAGCTCTGATTCCCCGCCTCCGATTCCCCGCATCTGATTCCCTGCCTCTGATTCCCCGCCTCTGATTCCAGGCCTCTGATTCCCAGCATCTGATTCCGGCCTCTGATTCCCGGCCTCTGATTCCCTGCTTCTGATTCTGATTCCCTGCCTCTGATTCCCCATCTCTGATTCCGCACATCTGATTGCTTGCCTCTGATTCCCCTCCTCTGATTCCCCATATCTGATTCCACGCCTGGGTTTCCCCGCCTCTGATTCCCCGCCTCTGTTTCCCAACCTCTGATTCCCCGCGTCTGATTCCCCAAATCTGATTCCCCACCTCTGTTTCCCCGCCTCGGATTCCCCGCTTCTGTTTACCCATATCTGATTCCCGGCCTCTGATTCCCCGCCTCTGATTCCCCGCCTCTGATTCCCTGCCTCTGATTCCCCATCTCCGATTCCGCACATCTGATTCCCTTCCTCTGATTCCCCGCCTCTGATTTTCCGCCTCTGATTCTCTGCCTATGATTCCCAACCTCGGATTCCCCACCTCTGATTCCCCATATCTGATTCCCCGCCTCTGTTTCCCCGCCTCTGATTCCCCGCCTCTGATTCCCAACTCTGATAACCCGCCTCTGATTCCCCAGCTCTGATTCCCCGTGTTTGATTCCCTGCCTCTGATTCCCTGCCCTGATTCCCCATCTCTGTTTCACCGCCTTTGATTCGCCACCTCTGATTCCCCATATCTGATTCCCCGCCTCTGTTTCCCCGACTCTGATTCCCTGCCTCTGATTCCCAACCTCTGATTCCACACCTCTGATTCCCCATATCTGATTCCCCGCCTCTATTTCCCCATATCTGATTCCCCGCCTCTGATTCCCCAACTCTGAATCCCCGCCTCTGATTCCCCAGCTCTGATTCCCCGACTCTGATTCCCGGCATCCGATTCCCTGCATCTGATTCCCCGCCTCTGATTCCCCATCTCTGATTCCCCGCCTCTGATTCGCCGTGTCTGATTCCCTGCCTTTGATTCCCCGCCTCTGATTCCCCGCCTCTGATTCCCTGCCACTGATTCCCTGCCCCTGATTCCCCACCTCTGATTCCCCACATCTGATTCCCCGCCTCTGTTTCCCCGCCTCTGATTCCCCGCCTCTGATTCCCCATATCTGATTCCCTGCCTCTGATTCCCCAACTCTGATTCCCCGCCTCTGATTCCCCAGCTCTGAATCCCCGCCTCTGATTCCCCGCGTCTGATTCCCTGCCTCTGATTCCCCGCCTTGATTCCCCATCTCTGATTCACAACCTCTGATTCCCCACCTCTGATTCCCTATATTTGATTCCCCGCCTCTGTTTCCCCGCCTCTGATTCCCCGCCTCTGATTCCCCATATCTGATTCCCCGCCTCTGATTGCCCACCTCTGATTCCCAGCCTCTGATTCGCCAGCTCTGATTCCCCGCCTCTGATTCCCCGCATCTGATTCCCTGCCTCTGATTCCCCGCCTCTGATTCCCCATCTCTGATTCACCGCCTTTGATTCGCCACCTCTGATTCCCCATATCTGATTCCCCACCTCTGATTCCCGGCCTCTTATTCCCAGCATCTGATTCCCGGCCTCTGATTCCCGGCCTCTGATTCCCCGCTTCTGATTCTGATTCCCTGCCTCTTATTCCCCATCTCTGATTCCGCACATCTGATTCCCTGCCTCTGATTCCCCACCTCTGATTCCCCATATCTGATTCCCCGCCTCTGTTTCCCCGCCTCTGATTACCCGCCTCTGTTTCCCTATATCTAATTCCCCACCTCTGATGCCCCAACTCTGATTCCCCGCCTCTGATTCCCCAGCTCTGATTCCCCGCCTCTGATTCCCTGCATCCGATTCCCCATATCTGATTCCCCGCCTCTGTTTCACCGCCTCTGATTCCCCGCCTCTGATTCCCCGCCTCTGTTTCCCCATATCTAATTCCCCACCTCAGATGCCCCAACTCTGATACCCCGCCTCTGATTCCCCAGCTCTGATTCCCCGCCTCTGATTCCCCGCATCCGATTCCCCATATCTGATTCCCCGCCTCTGTTTCCCCGCCTTTGATTCGCCGCCTCTGTTTCCCCATATCTGATTCCCCGCCTCTGATTCCCAACTATGATTCCCCGCCTCTGATTCCCCAGCTCTGATTCCCCGCCTCTGATTCCCCGCGTTCTATTCCCTGCCTCTGATTCCCCGCCTGTGATTCCCCATCTCTGATTCACCACCTCTGATTCCCCACCTCTGATTCCCCATATCTAATTCCCCGCCTCTGTTTGCCCGCCTCTGATTCCCCGCCTCTGTTTCCCCATATCTGATTCCCCGTGTCTGATTCCCTGCCTCTGATTCCCCGCCTCTGATTCCCCGCCTCTGATTCCCTGCCACTGATTCCCTGCCCCTGATACCCCACCTCTGATTCCCCATATCTGATTCCCTGCCTCTGTTTCCCCGCCTCTGATTCCCCGCCTCTGATTCCCCATATCTGATTCCCCGCCTCTGATTCCCCAACTCTGATTCCCCGCCAATGATTCCCCAGCTCTGAATCCCCGCCTCTGATTCCCCGCGTCTGTATCCCCGCCTCTGATTCCCCGCCTCTGTTTCCCCATATCTAAGTCCCCGACTCTGATTCCCCAACTCTGATTCCCCACCTCTGATTCCCCAGCTCTGATTCCCCGCCTCTGATTCCCCGCATCTGATTCCCTGCATCTGATTCCCAGCCTCTGATTCCCTGCCTCTGATTCCCAACCTCTGATTCCCCACCTCTGATTCCCCGCCTCTGTTTCCCCGCCTCTGATTCCCCGCCTCTGATTCCCCAACTCTGAATCCCCACCTCTGATTCCCCAGCTCTGATTCCCCGCCTCCGATTCCCCGCATCTGATTCCCTGCCTCTGATTCCCCGCCTCTGATTCCAGGCCTCTGATTCCCAGCATCTGATTCCGGCCTCTGATTCCCGGCCTCTGATTCCCTGCTTCTGATTCTGATTCCCTGCCTCTGATTCCCCATCTCTGATTCCGCACATCTGATTCCTTGCCTCTGATTCCCCACCTCTGATTCCCCATATCTGATTCCCCGCCTGGGTTTCCCCGCCTCTGATTCCCCGCCTCGGTTTCCCAATATCTAAGTCCCCGCCTCTGATTCCCCAAATCTGATTCCCCACCTCTGATTCCCCAGCTCTGATTCCCCGCCTCTGATTCCCCGCATCTGATTCCCTGCATCTGATTCCAAGCCTCTGATTCCCTGCCTCTGATTCCCAACCTCTGATTCCCCACCTCTGCTTCCCCATATCTGATTCCCCGCCTCTGTTTCCCCGCCTCGGATTCCCCGCCTCTGTTTACCCATATCTGATTCCCGGCCTCTGATTCCCCGCCTCTGATTCCCCGCCTCTGATTCCCTGCCTCTGATTCCCCATCTCCGATTTCGCACATCTGATTCCCTTCCTCTGATTCCCCGCCTCTGATTTTCCGCCTCTGATTCTCTGCCTCTGATTCCCAACCTCGGATTCCCCACCTCTGATTCCCCATATCTGATTCCCCGCCTCTGTTTCCCCGCCTCTGATTCCCCGCCTCTGATTCCCAACTCTGATAACCCGCCTCTGATTCCCCAGCTCTGATTCCCCGTGTTTGATTCCCTGCCTCTGATTCCCTGCCCTGATTCCCCATCTCTGTTTCACCGCCTTTGATTCGCCACCTCCGATTCCCCATATCTGATTCCCCGCCTCTGTTTCCCCGACTCTGATTCCCTGCCTCTGATTCCCAACCTCTGATTCCACACCTCTGATTCCCCATATCTGATTCCCCGCCTCTATTTCCCCATATCTGATTCCCCGCCTCTGATTCCCCAACTCTGATTCCCCGCCTCTGATTCCCCAGCTCTGATTCCCCGACTCTGATTCCCGGCATCCGATTCCCTGCATCTGATTCCCCGCCTCTGATTCCCCATCTCTGATTCCCCGCCTCTGATTCGCCGTGTCTGATTCCCTGCCTTTGATTCCCCGCCTCTGATTCCCCGCCTCTGATTCCCTGCCACTGATTCCCTGCCCCTGATTCCCCACCTCTGATTCCCCACATCTGATTCCCCGCCTCTGTTTCCCCGCCTCTGATTCCCCGCCTCTGATTCCCCATATCTGATTCCCTGCCTCTGATTCCCCAACTCTGATTCCCCGCCTCTGATTCCCCAGCTCTGAATCCCCGCCTCTGATTCCCCGCGTCTGATTCCCTGCCTCTGATTCCCCGCCTTGATTCCCCATCTCTGATTCACAACCTCTGATTCCCCACCTCTGATTCCCTATATTTGATTCCCCGCCTCTGTTTCCCCGCCTCTGATTCCCCGCCTCTGATTCCCCATATCTGATTCCCCGCCTCTGATTGCCCACCTCTGATTCCCAGCCTCTGATTCGCCAGCTCTGATTTTCCGCCTCTGATTCCCCGCATCTGATTCCCTGCCTCTGATTCCCCGCCTCTGATTCCCCATCTCTGATTCACCGCCTTTGATTCGCCACCTCTGATTCCCCATATCTGATTCCCCACCTCTGATTCCCGGCCTCTTATTCCCAGCATCTGATTCCCGGCCTCTGATTCCCGGCCTCTGATTCCCCGCTTCTGATTCTGATTCCCTGCCTCTTATTCCCCATCTCTGATTCCGCACATCTGATTCCCTGCCTCTGATTCCCCACCTCTGATTCCCCATATCTGATTCCCCGCCTCTGTTTCCCCGCCTCTGATTCCCCGCCTCTGTTTCCCTATATCTAATTCCCCACCTCTGATGCCCCAACTCTGATTCCCCGCCTCTGATTCCCCAGCTCTGATTCCCCGCCTCTGATTCCCTGCATCCGATTCCCCATATCTGATTCCCCGCCTCTGTTTCACCGTCTCTGATTCCCCGCCTCTGTTTCCCCATATCTGATTCCCGCCTCTGATTCCCAACTATGAATCCCCTCCTCTGATTCCCCAGCTCTGATTCCCTGCCTCTGATTCCCCGCGTTCTATTCCCTGCCTCTGATTCCCCGCCTGTGATTCCCCATCATTGATTCACCACCTCTGATTCCCTACCTCTGATTCCCCATATCTAATTCCCCGCCTCTGTTTGCCCGCCTCTGATTCCCCGCCTCTGTTTCCCCATATCTGATTCCCCGCCTCTGAATCCCCAACTCTGATTCCCTGCCTCAGATTCCCCAGCTCTGATTCCCCGCCTTTGATTCCCCCCGTCTGATTCCCAGCCTCTGAATCCCCGTGTCTGATTTCCTGCCTCTGATTCCCCGCCTCTGATTCCCCATCTCTGATTCACCGCCTCTGATTCCCCACCTCTGATTCCCCCTCTCTGATTCCGCACATCCAATTCCCTGCTACTGATTCCCCAACTCTGATTCCCCACCTCTGATTCCCCAGCTCTGATTCCCCGCCTCAGATTCCCCGCGTCTGATTCCCAACCTCTGATTCCCCGCCTCTGATTCCCTGCCTCTGATTCCCCATATCTGATTCCCCGCCTCTGATTCCCCAACTCTGATTCCCCGCTTCAGATTCCCCAGCTCTGAATCCCCGCCTCTGATTCCCCGCGTCTGATTCCCTGCCTCTGATTCCCCGCCTCTGATTCCCCATCTGTGATTCACAACCTCTGATGCCCCACCTCTGATTCCCCATATCTGATTCCCGGCCTCTGTTTCCCCGCCTCTGATTCCCCACCTCTGTTTCCCCATATCTGATTCCCCGCCTCTGATTCCCCAACTCTAATACCCCACCTCTGATTCCCCAGCTCTGATTCCCCGCCTCTGATTCCCCGCATCTGATTCCCTGCCTCTGATTCCCCGCCTCTGATTCCAGGCCTCTGATTCCCAGCATCTGATTCCGGCCTCTGATTACCGGCCTCTGATTCCCTGCTTCTGATTCTGATTCCCTGCCTCTGATTCCCCATCTCTGATTCCGCACATCTGATTCCCTGCCTCTGATTCCCCACCTCTGATTCCCCAGCTCTGATTCCCCGCCTCTGATTCCCCGCATCTGATACCCTGCATCTGATTCCAAGCCTCTGATTCCCTGCCTCTGATTCCCAACCTCTGATTCCCCACCTCTGATTCCCCATATCTGATTCCCCGCCTCTGTTTCCCCGCCTCGGATTCCCCGCCTCTGTTTCCCCATATCTGATTCCCGGCCTCTGATTCCCCGCCTCTGATTCCCCATATCTGATTCCCTGCCTCTTATTCCCCAACTCTGATTCCCCGCCTCTGATTCCCCAGCTCTGAATCCCCGCCTCTGATTCCCCGCGTCTGATTCCCTGCCTCTGATTACCCGCTTTGATTCCCCATCTCTGATTCACAACCTCTGATTCCCCACCTCTGATTCCCTATATTAGATTCCCCGCCTCTGTTTCCCCGCCTCTGATTCCCCGCCTCTGATTCCCCATATCTGATTCCCCGCCTCTGATTGCCCACCTCTGATTCCCAGCCTCTGATTCGCCAGCTCTGATTCCCCGCCTCTGATTCCCCGCATCTGATTCCCTGCCTCTGATTCCCCGCCTCTGATTCTCCATCTCTGATTCACCGCCTTTGATTCGCCACCTCTGATTTCCCATATCTGATTCCCCACCTCTGTTTCCCCGCCTCTGATTCCCCGCCTCTGATTCTCCATATCTCATTCCCCGCCTCTGAATCCCCATCTCTGATTCCCGGACTCTGATTCCCCTCCTCTGATTCCCGGCCTCTTATTCCCATCATCTGATTCCCGGCCTCTGATTCCCGGCCTCTGATTCCCCGCTTCTGATTCCCTGCCTCTGATTCCCCATCTCTGATTCCGCACATCTGATTCCCTGCCTCTGATTCCCCACCTCTGATTCCCCATATCTGATTCCGCACATCTTATTCCCTGCCTCTGATTCCCCGCCTCTGAATCCCAGCCTCTTATTCCCCGCGTCTGATTCCCTGCCTCTGATTCCCCGCTTTGATTCCCCATCTGTGATTCACAACCTCTGATTCCCCACCTCTGATTCCCTATATTTGATTCCCCGCCTCTGTTTCCCCGCCTCTGATTCCCCGCTTCTGATTCCCCATATCTGATTCCCCGCCTCTGATTGCCCACCTCTGATTCCCAGCCTCTGATTCGCCAGCTCTGATTCCCCGCCTCTGATTCCCCGCATCTGATTCCCTGCCTCTGATTCCCCGCCTCTGATTCCCCATCTCTGATTCACCGCCTTTGATTCGCCACCTCTGATTCCCAATATCTGATTCCCCACCTCTGTTTCCCCGCCTCTGATTCCCCGCCTCTGATTCTCCATATCTCATTCCCCGCCTCTGAATCCCCATCTCTGATTCCCGGACTCTGATTCCCCTCCTCTGATTCCCGGCCTCTTATTCCCATCATCTGATTCCCGGCCTCTGATTCCCGGCCTCTGATTCCCCGCTTCTGATTCCCTGCCTCTGATTCCCCATCTCTGATTCCGCACATCTGATTCCCTGCCTCTGATTCCCCGCCTCTGAATCCCAGCCTCTGATTCCCCATATCTGATTCCCCGCCTCTGATTCCCTGCCTCTGATTCCCCAGCTCTGATTCCCCGCCTTTGATTCCCCCCGTCTAATTCTCAGCCTCTGAATCCCCGTGTCTGACTTCCTGCCTCTGATTCCCCGCCTCTGATTCCCCATCTCTGATTCACCGCCTCTGATTCCCCATCTCTGATTCCCCACCTCTGATTCCCCGTGTCTGATTCCCCGTGTCTGATTCCCTGCCTCTGATTCCACGCCTCTGATTCCCCATATCTGATTCCCTGCCACTGATTCCCCGCCTCTGATTCCCCATCTCTGATTCTCCACCTCTGATTCCCGGCCTCTGATTGCCCACCTCTGATTCCCCGCCTCTGATTCGCCAGCTCTGATTCCCCGCCTCTGATTCCCCGCATCTGATTCCCTGCCTCTGATTCCCCGCCTCTGATTCCCCATCTCTGATTCCCCGCCTGTGATTCCCCAGCTCTGATTCCCAGCCTCTGATTCCCCGTGTTTGATCCCCTGCCTCTGATTACCTTCCTCTGATTCCCGGCCTCTGATACCCCGCTTCTGATTCTGATTCCCTGCCTCTGATTCCCCATCTCTGATTCACCACATCTAATTCCCTCCCTCTGATTCCACGCCCCTGATTCCCCACCTCTGATTCCCCATATCTGAATCCCCGCCTCTGTTTCCACGCCTCTGATTCCCTGCCTCTGATTCCCAACCTCTGATTCCCCACCCCTGATTCCCCATATCTGATTCCCCGCCTCTGTTTCCCTGCCTCTGATTCTCCGCCCCTGTTTCCCCATATCTGATTCCCCGCCTCTGATTCCCCAACTCTGATTCCCCACCTCTGATTCCCCAGCTCTGATTCCCCGCCTCTGATTCCCCGTGTTTTATTCCCTGCCTCTGATTCCCCTCCTCTGATTCCCCATCTCTGATTCACCGCCTTTGATTCGACACCTCTGATTCCCCATATCTGATTCCCCACCTCTGTTACCCCGCCTCTGATTCCCCGCCTCTGATTCCCCATATATCATTCCCCGCCTCTGAATCCCCATCTCTGATTCCCGGACTCTGATTCCCCACCTCTGATTCCCGGCCTCTTATTCCCGGCATCTGAATCCCGGCCTCTGATTCCCGGCCTCTGATTCCCCGCTTCTGATTCTGATTCCCTGCCTCTGATTCCCCATCTCTGATTCCGCACATCTGATTCCCTGCCTCTGATTCCCCACCTCTGATTCCCCATATATGATTCCCTACCTCTGTTTCCCCGCCTCTGATTCCCCGCCTCTGTTTCCCCATATCTAATTCCCCACCTCTGATGCCCAAACTCTGATACCCCGCCTCTGATTCCCCACCTCTGATTCCCCGTGTCTGATTCCCCGTGTCTGATTCCCTGCCTCTGATTCCACGCCTCTGATTCCCCATATCTGATTCCCTGCCACTGATTCCCCGCCTCTGATTCCCCATCTCTGATTCTCCACCTCTGATTCCCGGCCTCTGATTGCCCACCTCTGATTCCCCGCCTCTGATTCGCCAGCTCTGATTCCCCGCCTCTGATTCCCCGCATCTGATTCCCTGCCTCTGATTCCCCGCCTCTGATTCCCCATCTCTGATTCCCCGCCTGTGATTCCCCAGCTCTGATTCCCAGCCTCTGATTCCCCGTGTTTGATCCCCTGCCTCTGATTACCTTCCTCTGATTCCCGGCCTCTGATACCCCGCTTCTGATTCTGATTCCCTGCCTCTGATTCCCCATCTCTGATTCACCACATCTAATTCCCTCCCTCTGATTCCACGCCCCTGATTCCCCACCTCTGATTCCCCATATCTGAATCCCCGCCTCTGTTTCCACGCCTCTGATTCCCTGCCTCTGATTCCCAACCTCTGATTCCCCACCCCTGATTCCCCATATCTGATTCCCCGCCTCTGTTTCCCTGCCTCTGATTCTCCGCCCCTGTTTCCCCATATCTGATTCCCCGCCTCTGATTCCCCAACTCTGATTCCCCACCTCTGATTCCCCAGCTCTGATTCCCCGCCTCTGATTCCCCGTGTTTTATTCCCTGCCTCTGATTCCCCTCCTCTGATTCCCCATCTCTGATTCACCGCCTTTGATTCGACACCTCTGATTCCCCATATCTGATTCCCCACCTCTGTTACCCCGCCTCTGATTCCCCGCCTCTGATTCCCCATATATCATTCCCCGCCTCTGAATCCCCATCTCTGATTCCCGGACTCTGATTCCCCACCTCTGATTCCCGGCCTCTTATTCCCGGCATCTGAATCCCGGCCTCTGATTCCCGGCCTCTGATTCCCCGCTTCTGATTCTGATTCCCTGCCTCTGATTCCCCATCTCTGATTCCGCACATCTGATTCCCTGCCTCTGATTCCCCACCTCTGATTCCCCATATATGATTCCCTACCTCTGTTTCCCCGCCTCTGATTCCCCGCCTCTGTTTCCCCATATCTAATTCCCCACCTCTGATGCCCAAACTCTGATACCCCGCCTCTGATTCCCCAGCTCTGATTCCCCGCCTCTGATTCCCCGCATCCGATTCCCCACATCTGATTCCCCGCCTCTGTTTCCCCGCCTTTGATTCCCCGCCTCTGTTTCCCCATATCTGATTCCCCGCCTCTGATTCCCAACTATGATTCCCCGCCTCTGATTCCCCAGCTCTGATTCCCCGCCTCCGATTCCCCGCGTTCTATTCCCTGCCTCTGATTCCCCGCCTGTGATTCCCCATCTCTGATTCACCACCTCTGATTCCCCACCTCTGATTCCCCTTATCTAATTCCCCGCCTCTGTTTGCCCTCCTCTGATTCCCCGCCTCTGTTTCCCCATATCTGATTCCCCGTGTCTGATTCCCTGCCTCTGATTCCCCGCCTCTGATTCCCCGCCTCTGATTCCCTGCCACTGATTCCCTGCCCCTGATACCCCACCTCTGATTCCCCATATCTGATTCCCTGCCTCTGTTTCCCCGCCTCTGATTCCCCGCCTCTGATACCCCGCCTCTGATTCCCCGCCTCTGATTCCCCAACTCTGATTCCCCGCCTCTGATTCCCCAGCTCTGATACCCGCCTCTGATTCCCCGCGTCTGTTTCCCCGCCTCTGATTCCCTGCCTCTGTTTCCCCATATCTAAGTCCCCGACTCTGATTCCCCAACTCTGATTCCCCACCTCTGATTCCCCAGCTCTGCTTCACCGCCTCTGATTCCCCGCATCTGATTCCCTGCATCTGATTCCCAGCCTCTGATTCCCTGCCTCTGATTCCCAACCTCTGATTCCCCACCTCTGATTCCCCATATCTGATTCCCCGCCTCCGTTTCCCCGCCTCTGATTCCCCGCCTCTGTTTCCCCATATCTGATTCCCGGCCTCTGATTCCCCGCCTCTGATTCCCCGCCTCTGATTCCCTGCCTCTGATTCCCCATCTCCGATTCCGCACATCGGATTTCCTGCCTCTGATTCCCCGCCTCTGATTCCCCGCCTCTGATTCCCTGCTTCTGATTCCCAACCTCTGATTCCCCACCTCTGATTCCCCAACTCTGAATCCCCGCCTCTGATTCCCCGCCTCTGTTTCCCCGCCTCTGATTCCCCGCCTCTGATTCCCCAACTCTGAATCCCCGACTCTGATTCCCCAGCTCTGATTCCACGCCTCTGATTCCCCGTGTTTGATTCCCTGCCTCTGATTCCCTGCCCTGATTCCCCATCTCTGATTCACCGCCTTTAATTCGCCACCTCTGATTCCCCATATCTGATTCCCCTCCTCTGTTTCCCCGCCTCTGATTCCCAACCTCTGATTCCACACCTCTGATTCCCCATATCTGATTCCCCGCCTCTGTTTCCCCGCCTCTGATTCCCCGCCCCTGTTTCCCCATATCTGATTCCCCACCTCTGATTCTCCTACTCTGCTTCCCCGCCTCTGATTCCCCAGCTCTGATTCCCCGCCTCTGATTCCCCGTTTTTGATTCCCTGCCTCTGATTCCCCGCCTCTGATTCCCCATCTCTGATTCACCGCCTTTGATTCACCACCTCTGTTTCCCCATATCTGATTCCCCACCTCTGTTTCCCCGCCTCTGATTCCCCGCCTCTGATTCCCCATATCTGATTCCCCGCCTCTGATTGCCCACCTCTGATTCCCCGCCTCTGATTCGCCAGCTCTGATTCCCCGCCTCTGATTCCCCGCATCTGATTCCCTGCCTCTGATTCCCCGCCTCTGATTCCCCATCTCTGATTCACCGCCTTTGATTCGCCACCTCTGATTCCCCATATCTGATTCCCCACCTCTGTTTCCAGGCCTCTGATTCCCCGCCTCTGATTCTCCATATCTCATTCCCCGCCTCTGAATCCCCATCGCTGATTCCCGGACTCTGATTCGCCACCTCTGATTCCCGGCCTCTTATTCCCAGCATCTGATTCCCGGCCTCTGATTCCCGGCCTCTGATTCCCCGCTTCTGATTCTGATTCCCTGCCTCTGATTCCCCATCTCTGATTCCGCACATCTGCTTCCCTGCCTCTGATTCCCCACCTCTGATTCCCCATATCTGATTCCCCGCCTCTGTTTCCCCGCCTCTGATTCCCCGCCTCTGTTTCCCTATATCTAATTCCCCACCTCTGATGCCCCAACTCTGATTCCCCACCTCTGATTCCCCAGCTCTGAATCCCCGCCTCTGATTCCCCGCATCCGATTCCCCATATCTGATTTCCCGCCTCTGTTTCCCCGCCTCTGATTCCCCGCCTCTGTTTCCCCATATCTGATTCCCCGCCTCTGATTCCCAACTATGAATCCCCGCCTCTGATTCTCCAGCTCTGATTCCCTGCCTCTGATTCCCTGCGTTCTATTCCCTGCCTCTGATTCCCCGCCTGTGATTCCCCATCACTGATTCACCACCTCTGATTCCCCACATCTGATTCCCCATATCTAATTCCCCGCCTCTGTTTGCCCGCCTCTGATTCCCCGCCTCTGTTTCCCCATATCTGATTCCCCGTCTCTGAATCCCCAACTCTGATTCCCTGCCTCTGATTCCCCAGCTCTGATTCCCCGCCTTTGATTCCCCCCGTCTGATTCCCAGCCTCTGAATCCCCGTGTCTGATTTCCTGCCTCTGATTCCCCGCCTCTGATTCCCCATCTCTGATTCACCGCCTCTGATTCCCCACCTCTGATTCCCCATCTCTGATTCCGCACATCCGATTCCCTGCCTCTGATTCCCCAACTCTGATTCCCCGCCTCTGATTCCCCATCTCTGATTCCCCACCTCTGATTCCCCGTGTCTGATTCCCTGCCTCTGATTCCCCGCCTCTGAATACCAGCCTCTGATTCCCCATATCTGATTCCCCGCCTCTGATTCCCTGCCTCTGATTCCCCAGCTCTGATTCCCCGCCTTTGATTCCCCCCGTCTGATTCCCAGCCTCTGAATCCCCGTGTCTGATTTCCTTCCTCTGATTCCCCGCCTCTGATTCCCCATCTCTGATTCACCGCCTCTGATTCCCCATCTCTGATTCCCCACCTCTGATTCCCCGTGTCTGATTCCCCGTGTCTGATTCCCTGCCTCTGATTCCACGCCTCTGATTCCCCATATCTGATTCCCTGCCACTGATTCCCCGCCTCTGATTCCCCATCTCTGATTCACCACCTCTGATTCCCGGCCTCTGATTGCCCACCTCTGATTCCCCGCCTCTGATTCGCCAGCTATGATTCCCCCCCTCTGATTCCCCGCGTCTGATTCCCCGCCTCTGATTCCCCAACTCTAATACCCCGCCTCTGATTCCCCAGCTCTGATTCCCCTCCTCTGATTCCCCGCATCTGATTCCCTGCCTCTGATTCCCCGCCTCTGATTCCAGGCCTCTGATTCCCAACCTCTGATTCCCCACCTCTGATTCCCAATATCTGATTCCCCGCCTCTGTTTCACCGCCTCTGATTCCCCGCCTCTGTTTCCCCATATCTGATTCCCCGCCTCTGATTCCCCAACTCTGATTCCCCGCCTGTGATTCCCCAGCTCTGATTCCCCGCATCTGATTCCCCATATCTGATTCCCATCCTCTGATTGCCCACCTCTGATTCCCCACCTCTGATTCGCCAGCTCTGATTCCCCGCCTCTGATTCCCCGCATCTGATTCCCTGCCTCTGATTCCCTGCCTCTGATTCCCCATCTCTGATTCCCCGCCTGTGATTCCCCAGCTCTGATTCCCCGCCTCTGATTCCCCAGCTCTGATTCCCAGCCTCTGATTCCCCGTGTTTGATCCCCTGCCTCTGATTACCTTCCTCTGATTCCCGGCCACTGATACCCCGCTTCTGATTCTGATTCCCTGCCTCTGATTCCCCATCTCTGATTCACCACATCTAATTTCCTGCCTCTGATTCCACGCCCCTGATTCCCCACCTCTGATTCCCCATATCTGAATCCCCGCATCTGTTTCCACGCCACTGATTCCCTGCCTCTGATTCCCAACCTCTGATTCCCCACCCCTGATTCCCCATATCTGATTCCCCGCCTCTGTTTCCCTGCCTCTGATTCCCCGCCCCTGTTTCCCCATATCTGATTCCCCGCCTCTAATTCCCCAACTCTGATTCCCCGCCTCTGATTCCCCAGCTCTGATTCCCCGCCTCAGATTCCCCGTGTTTGATTCCCTGCCTCTGATTCCCCGCCTCTGATTCCCCATCTCTGATTCACCGCCTTTGATTCGCCACCTCTGATTCCCCATATCTGATTCCCCACCTCTGTTACCCCGCCTCTGATTCCCCGCCTCTGATTCCCCATATATCATTCCCCGCCTCTGAATCCCCATCTCTGATTCCCGGACTCTGATTCCCCACCTCTGATTCCCGGCCTCTTATTCCCGGCATCTGAATCCCGGCCTCTGATTCCCGGCCTCTGATTCCCCGCTTCTGATTCTGATTCCCTGCCTCTGATTCCCCATCTCTGATTCCGCACATCTGATTCCCTGCCTCTGATTCCCCACCTCTGATTCCCCATATCTGATTCCTCGCCTCTGTTTCCCCGCCTCTGATTCCCCGCCTCTGTTTCCCCATATCTAATTCCCCACCTCAGATGCCCCAACTCTGATACCCCGCCTCTGATTCCCCGCCTCTGATTCACCGCCTCTGATTCCCCGCCTCTGATTCCCTGCCTCTGATTCCCCGCCTATGTTTACCCGCCTCTGTTTACCCGCCTGTTTCCCCGCCTCTGATTCCCTGCCTCTGATTCCCTGCATCTGAATGCCCATCTCTGATTCTCAACCTCTGATACCCCGCCTCTGATTCCCCACCTCTGTTTCCCCGCTTCTGATTCCCCGCCTCTGATTCCCCGCCTCAGATTCCCCGCCTCTGATTCCCCGCCTCTGATTCCCCACCTCTGATTCACTGCCTCCCTTTCCGCTCAACTTTCCTGGCCTACGTTTCCCCACATATCTTTCCCCGCCTCTGATTCCCTGCCTCTGATTCCCCGTTTTTGATTCCCTGCCTCTGATTCCCCGCCTCTGATTCCCCATCTCTGATTCACCGCCTTTGATTCACCACCTCTGTTTCCCCATATCTGATTCCCCACCTCTGTTTCCCCGCCTCTGATTCCCCGCCTCTGATTCCCCATATCTGATTCCCCGCCTCTGATTGCCCACCTCTGATTCCCCGCCTCTGATTCGCCAGCTCTGATTCCCCGCCTCTGATTCCCCGCATCTGATTCCCTGCCTCTGATTCCCCGCCTCTGATTCCCCATCTCTGATTCACCGCCTTTGATTCGCCACCTCTGATTCCCCATATCTGATTCCCCACCTCTGTTTCCAGGCCTCTGATTCCCCGCCTCTGATTCTCCATATCTCATTCCCCGCCTCTGAATCCCCATCGCTGATTCCCGGACTCTGATTCGCCACCTCTGATTCCCGGCCTCTTATTCCCAGCATCTGATTCCCGGCCTCTGATTCCCGGCCTCTGATTCCCCGCTTCTGATTCTGATTCCCTGCCTCTGATTCCCCATCTCTGATTCCGCACATCTGCTTCCCTGCCTCTGATTCCCCACCTCTGATTCCCCATATCTGATTCCCCGCCTCTGTTTCCCCGCCTCTGATTCCCCGCCTCTGTTTCCCTATATCTAATTCCCCACCTCTGATGCCCCAACTCTGATTCCCCACCTCTGATTCCCCAGCTCTGAATCCCCGCCTCTGATTCCCCGCATCCGATTCCCCATATCTGATTTCCCGCCTCTGTTTCCCCGCCTCTGATTCCCCGCCTCTGTTTCCCCATATCTGATTCCCCGCCTCTGATTCCCAACTATGAATCCCCGCCTCTGATTCCCCAGCTCTGATTCCCTGCCTCTGATTCCCTGCGTTCTATTCCCTGCCTCTGATTCCCCGCCTGTGATTCCCCATCACTGATTCACCACCTCTGATTCCCCACATCTGATTCCCCATATCTAATTCCCCGCCTCTGTTTGCCCGCCTCTGATTCCCCGCCTCTGTTTCCCCATATCTGATTCCCCGTCTCTGAATCCCCAACTCTGATTCCCTGCCTCTGATTCCCCAGCTCTGATTCCCCGCCTTTGATTCCCCCCGTCTGATTCCCAGCCTCTGAATCCCCGTGTCTGATTTCCTGCCTCTGATTCCCCGCCTCTGATTCCCCATCTCTGATTCACCGCCTCTGATTCCCCACCTCTGATTCCCCATCTCTGATTCCGCACATCCGATTCCCTGCCTCTGATTCCCCAACTCTGATTCCCCGCCTCTGATTCCCCATCTCTGATTCCCCACCTCTGATTCCCCGTGTCTGATTCCCTGCCTCTGATTCCCCGCCTCTGAATACCAGCCTCTGATTCCCCATATCTGATTCCCCGCCTCTGATTCCCTGCCTCTGATTCCCCAGCTCTGATTCCCCGCCTTTGATTCCCCCCGTCTGATTCCCAGCCTCTGAATCCCCGTGTCTGATTTCCTTCCTCTGATTCCCCGCCTCTGATTCCCCATCTCTGATTCACCGCCTCTGATTCCCCATCTCTGATTCCCCACCTCTGATTCCCCGTGTCTGATTCCCCGTGTCTGATTCCCTGCCTCTGATTCCACGCCTCTGATTCCCCATATCTGATTCCCTGCCACTGATTCCCCGCCTCTGATTCCCCATCTCTGATTCACCACCTCTGATTCCCGGCCTCTGATTGCCCACCTCTGATTCCCCGCCTCTGATTCGCCAGCTATGATTCCCCCCCTCTGATTCCCCGCGTCTGATTCCCCGCCTCTGATTCCCCAACTCTAATACCCCGCCTCTGATTCCCCAGCTCTGATTCCCCTCCTCTGATTCCCCGCATCTGATTCCCTGCCTCTGATTCCCCGCCTCTGATTCCAGGCCTCTGATTCCCAACCTCTGATTCCCCACCTCTGATTCCCAATATCTGATTCCCCGCCTCTGTTTCACCGCCTCTGATTCCCCGCCTCTGTTTCCCCATATCTGATTCCCCGCCTCTGATTCCCCAACTCTGATTCCCCGCCTGTGATTCCCCAGCTCTGATTCCCCGCATCTGATTCCCCATATCTGATTCCCATCCTCTGATTGCCCACCTCTGATTCCCCACCTCTGATTCGCCAGCTCTGATTCCCCGCCTCTGATTCCCCGCATCTGATTCCCTGCCTCTGATTCCCTGCCTCTGATTCCCCATCTCTGATTCCCCGCCTGTGATTCCCCAGCTCTGATTCCCCGCCTCTGATTCCCCAGCTCTGATTCCCAGCCTCTGATTCCCCGTGTTTGATCCCCTGCCTCTGATTACCTTCCTCTGATTCCCGGCCACTGATACCCCGCTTCTGATTCTGATTCCCTGCCTCTGATTCCCCATCTCTGATTCACCACATCATATTTCCTGCCTCTGATTCCACGCCCCTGATTCCCCACCTCTGATTCCCCATATCTGAATCCCCGCCTCTGTTTCCACGCCACTGATTCCCTGCCTCTGATTCCCAACCTCTGATTCCCCACCCCTGATTCCCCATATCTGATTCCCCGCCTCTGTTTCCCTGCCTCTGATTCCCCGCCCCTGTTTCCCCATATCTGATTCCCCGCCTCTAATTCCCCAACTCTGATTCCCCGCCTCTGATTCCCCAGCTCTGATTCCCCGCCTCAGATTCCCCGTGTTTGATTCCCTGCCTCTGATTCCCCGCCTCTGATTCCCCATCTCTGATTCACCGCCTTTGATTCGCCACCTCTGATTCCCCATATCTGATTCCCCACCTCTGTTACCCCGCCTCTGATTCCCCGCCTCTGATTCCCCATATATCATTCCCCGCCTCTGAATCCCCATCTCTGATTCCCGGACTCTGATTCCCCACCTCTGATTCCCGGCCTCTTATTCCCGGCATCTGAATCCCGGCCTCTGATTCCCGGCCTCTGATTCCCCGCCTATGTTTACCCGCCTCTGTTTACCCGCCTGTTTCCCCGCCTCTGATTCCCTGCCTCTGATTCCCTGCATCTGAATGCCCTTCTCTGATTCTCAACCTCTGATACCCCGCCTCTGATTCCCCACCTCTGTTTCCCCGCTTCTGATTCCCCGCCTCTGATTCCCCGCCTCAGATTCCCCGCCTCTGATTCCCCGCCTCTGATTCCCCACCTCTGATTCACTGCCTCCCTTTCCGCTCAACTTTCCTGGCCTACGTTTCCCCACATATCTTTCCCCGCCTCTGATTCCCTGCCTCTGATTCCCCGCCTCTGATTCCCCGCCTCTGATTCCCCACCACTGTCTCTACGCCTCTCTTTTGCCTGCACTCTTTCCCCTCCACTCTTTCCGTGCCTCTCTTTCCCTCCCTCAATTTCAACAACTCTGTTTGATCTGTTCTGTGTAACTCATTTTCAACATACAAGTTCCAACCACTATGTTTCGCCCATCTCTTTCGCCGCCTCTATTTATGCACCTATGTTTACCCGCTTCTGTTTACCCGCCTGTTTCCCCACATCTCTTTCCCCACCTCTGATTCCACGCCTCTGATTCGCCGCCTCTGATTGCCCCCCTCTGATTCCCTGCCTCTGATTCCGCGCCTCTGATTCCCCGCCTCTGATTCACCGCCTCCCTTTCCGTGCATCTTTCCTGGCCTACGTTTCCCCACATCTCTTTCCCCACCTCTGATTCCACGCCTCAGATTCGCCGTCTCTGATTTCCCGCCTCTGATTCCCTGCCTCTGATTCCCCGCCTCTGATTCCCCGCTTCTGATTCCCCCCTCTGATTCCCCGCCTCTGATTCCCCGCCTCTGATTCCCCGCCTCTGATTCCCCGCCTCTGATTCCCAACTCTGATTCCCCGCCTCTGATTCCCCAGCTCTGATTCCCCGTGTTTGATTCCCTGCCTCTGATTCCCTGCCCTGATTCCCCATCTCTGTTTCACCGCCTTTGATTCGCCACCTCTGATTCCACATATCTGATTCCCCGCCTCTGTTTCCCCGACTCTGATTCCCTTCCTCTGATTCCCAACCTCTGATTCCACACCTCTGATTCCCCCATCTGATTCCCCGCCTCTGATTCCCCGCCTCTGATTCCCCACCTCTGATTCCCCGCCTCTGATTCCCTGCCTCTCTTTCCCTGCCTCTATTTCCGTGCCTCTTTCTCTGCATCTCGTTTCCCAAATCTCATTTCCCCCTTCTGATAACCCTCATCAGATTCCCTGCCACAGATTCCCTGCCTCAGATTCCCTGCCTCAGATTCCCTGCATCAGAGTCCCTTCATCTGATTCCCTGCCTCAGATTCCCTGCATCAGAGTCCCTTCATCTGATTCCCTGCCTCTGATTCCCCGCCTCTGATTCCCCACCTCTGACTCCCTGCCTCAGATTCCCTGCCTCTGATTCCCTGCCTCTGATTCCCTGCCTCTGATTTCCTGAATCTGATTGCCCGCCTATGATTCTCCGCCTCTGATTCCCCGCCTCTGATTCCCCACCTCTCATTCTCCGCCTCTGATTCCACGCCTCTGATTCCCCGCATCTGATTCCCACCCTCTGATAACCTGCCTCTGATTCCCTGCCTCTGATTCCCTGCCTCTGAGTCCCCACCTCTGATTCCCCGCGTCCGATTCCGCACCCATGTTTCACCGCCTCTGTTGCTATGCTTCTGATTTCCCGGCTCAGATTCACCGGCTCTGATTCCGCACCTCTGATTCCACGCCTCTCTTTCTGTGTCTCTGATTCCCCGCCTCTGATTCCACGCCTCTGATTACCCGCCTCTGATACCCTGCCTCTCTTTCCCTGCCTCTATTTCCGTGCCTCTTTCGCTGCATCTCGTTTCCCACATCTCATTTCCCCCTTCTGATAACCCGCATCAGATTTTCTGCCACAGATTCCCTGCCTCAGATTCCCTGCCTAAGATTCCCTGCATCAGATTCCCTTCATCTGATTCCCTGCCTCTGATTCCCCGCGGCTGATTCCCTGCCTCTGATTCCCAGCCTCTGTTTACCCGCCTGTTTCCCCGCCTCTGATTCACTACCTCATATTCGCCCCCTCAGATTCCCTGCCTCTGATTCCCTGCCTCTGATTCCCTGCATCTGATTGCCCGCCTCTGATTCCCTGCCTCTGATTCCCCGCCTCTGATTCCCCGCCTCTGATTCCCCGCCTCTGATTCCCCACCTCTGATTCCCCACTTCTGATTCCCCGCCTCTGATTCCCCGCCTCTGATTCCCCGCCTCTGATTCCCCGCCTCTGATTCCGCACCTCTGATTCACTGCCTCCATTTCCGCTCAACTTTCCTGGCCTACGTTTCCCCACATATCTTTCCCCGCCTCTGAATTCCCGCCTCTGATTCCACGCCTCTGATTCCCCGCCTCTGATTCCCCGCCTCTGATTCCCCGCCTCTGATTCCCCTCCTCTGATACCCCGCTTCTGATTCCCCACCTCTGATTCCCCGCATCTGATTCCCCGCATCTGATTCCCCGCCTCTGATTCCCCGCCTCTGATTCCCCGCTTCTGATTCCCCGCCTCTGATTCCCCGCCTCTGATTCCCCGCCTATGTTTACCCGCCTCTGTTTACCCGCCTGTTTCCCCGCCTCAGATTCCCTGCCTCAGATTCCCTGCATCAGATTCCCTTCATCTGATTCCCTGCCTCTGATTCCCTGCCTCTGATTCCCCGCCTCTGATTCCCCGCCTCTGATTCCCCACCTCAGATTCCCCCCTCTGATTCCCCGCCTCTGATTTCCCGCCTCTGATTCCCCGCCTCTGAATCCCCCCTCTGATTCCCCGCCTCTGATTCCCCGCCTCTGATTCCCCACATCAGATTCCCTGCCTCCGATTCCCTGCCTCAGATGCCCTGCCTCAGATTCCCTGCATCAGATTCCCTTCATCTGATTCCCTGTCTCTGATTCCACGCCTCTGATTCCCCGCCACTGATTCGCCACCTCTGTCTCTACGCCTCTATTTTGCCTGCACTCTTTCCCCTCCACTCTTTCCGTGCCTCTCTTTCCCTCCCTCAATTTCAACAACTCTGTTTGATCTGTTCTGTGTAACTCATTTTCAACATACAAGTTCCAACCACTATGTTTCGCCCATCTCTTTCGCCGCCTCTATTTATGCACCTATGTTTACCCGCTTCTGTTTACCCGCCTGTTTCCCCACATCTCTTTCCACACCTCTGATTCCACGCCTCTAATTCGCCGCCTCTGATTCACCGCCTCCCTTTCCGCGCAACTTTCCTGGCCTACGTTTCCCCACATCTCTTTCCCCACCTCTGATTCCACGCCTCAGATTCGCCGTCTCTGATTTCCCGCCTCTGATTCCCTGCCTCTGATTCCCCGCCTCTGATTCCCTGCCTCTGATTCCCCGCCTCTAATTCCCCGCCTCTGATTCACCGCCTCCCTTTCCGCGCAACTTTCCTGGCCTACGTTTCCCCACATCTCTTTCCCCACCTCTGATTCCGCGCCTCAGATTCGCCGTCTCTGATTTCCCGCCTCTGATTCCCTGCCTCTGATTCCCCGCCTCTGATTCCCTGCCTCTGATTCCCCCCTCTGATTCCCCGCCTCTGATTCCCCACCTCTGATTCCCCGCCTCTGATTCGCTGCCTCTCTTTCCCTGCCTCTATTTCCGTGCCTCTTTCTCTGCATCTCGTTTCCCAAATCTCATTTCCCCCTTCTGATAACCCTCATCAGATTCCCTGCCACAGATTCCCTGCCTCAGATTCCCTGCCTCAGATTCCCTGCATCAGATTCCCTTCATCTGATTCCCTGCCTCTGATTCCCCGCCTCTGATTCCCCACCTCTGACTCCCTGCCTCAGATTCCCTGCCTCTGATTCCCTGCCTCTGATTCCCTGCCTCTGATTTCCTGCATCTGATTGCCCGCCTATGATTCTCCGCCTCTGATTCCCCGCCTCTGATTCCCCGCCTCTGATTCCCCGCCTCTGATTCCCCGCCTCTGATTCCCCGCATCAGATTCCCTGCCTCTGATAACCTGCCTCTGATTCCCTGCCTCTGATTCCCTGCCTCTGAGTCCCCACCTCTGATTCCCCGCGTCCTATTCCGCACCCATGTTTCACCGCCTCTGTTGCTATGCTTCTGATTTCCCGGCTCAGATTCACCGGCTCTGATTCCGCACCTCTGATTCCACGCCTCTCTTTCTGTGTCTCTGATTCCCCGCCTCTGATTCCACGCCTCTGATTACCCGCCTCTGATACCCTGCCTCTCTTTCCCTGCCTCTATTTCCGTGCCTCTTTCTCTGCATCTCGTTTCCCACATCTCATTTCCCCCTTCTGATAACCCGCATCAGATTTTCTGCCACAGATTCCCTGCCTCAGATTCCCTGCCTCAGATTCCCTGCATCAGATTCCCTGCCTCAGATTCCCTGCATCTGATTGCCCGCCTCTGATTCCCTGCCTCTGATTCCCTGCATCTGATTGCCCGCCTTTGATTCCCTGCCTCTGATTCCCCGCCTCTGATTCCCCACCTCTGATTCCCCGCCTCTGATTCCCCACCTCTGATTCCCCACTTCTGATTCCCCGCCTCTGATTCCCCGCCTCTGATTCCCCGCCTCTGATTCCCCGCCTCTGATTCCCCACCTCTGATTCACTGCCTCCATTTCCGCTCAACTTTCCTGGCCTACGTTTCCCCACATATCTTTCCCCACCTCTGAATTCCCGCCTCTGATTCCACGCCTCTGATTCCCCGCCTCTGATTCCCCACCTCTGATTCCCCGCCTCTGATTCCCCTCCTCTGATACCCCGCTTCTGATTCCCCACCTCTGATTCCCCGCATCTGATTCCCCGCATCTGATTCCCCGCCTCTGATTCCCCGCCTCTGATTCCCCGCCTCTGATTCCCCGCCTCTGATTCCGCACCTCTGATTCCCCGCCTCTGTTTCCCCGCCTCTGATTCCCCACCTCTGATTCCCCATATCTGATTCCCCGCCTCTGATTGCCCACCTCTGATTCCCCGCCTCTGATTCGCCAGCTCTGATTCCCCGCCTCTGATTCCCCGCATCTGATTCCCTGCCTCTGATACCCCGCCTCTGATTCCCCATCTCTGATACACCGCCTTTGATTCGCCACCTCTGATTCCCCATATCTGATTCCCCACCTCTGTTTCCCGGCCTCTGATTCCCCGCCTCTGATTCTCCATATCTCATTCCCCGCCTCTGAATCCCCATCTCTGATTCCCGGACTCTGATTCCCCACCTCTGATTCCCGGCCTCTTATTCCCAGCATCTGATTCCCGGCCTCTGATTCCCGGCCTCTGATTCCCCGCTTCTGATTCTGATTCCCTGCCTCTGATTCCCCATCTCTGATTCCGCACATCTGATTCCCTGCCTCTGATTCCCCACCTCTGATTCCCCATTTCTTATTCCCCGCCTCTGTTTCCCCGCCTCTGATTCCCCGCCTCTGTTTCCCTATATCTAATTCCCCACCTCTGATGCCCCAACTCTGATTCCCCGCCTCTGATTCCCCAGCTCTGATTCCCCGCCTCTGATTCCCCGCATCCAATTCCCCATATCTTATTCCCCGCCTCTGTTTCCCCGCCTCTGATTCCCCGCCTTTGTTTCCCCATATCTGATTCCCCGCCTCTGATTCCCAACTATGATTCCCCGCCTCTGATTCCCCAGCTCTGATTCCCTGCGTCTGATTCCCTGCGTTCTATTCCCTGCCTCTGATTCCCCGCCTGTGATTCCCCATCACTGATTCACCACCTCTGATTCCCCACCTCTGATTCCCCATATCTAATTCCCCGCCTCTGTTTGCCCACCTCTGATTCCCCGCCTCTGTTTCCCCATATCTGATTCCCCGTCTCTGAATCCCCAACTCTGATTCCCTGCCTCTGATTCCCCAGCTCTGATTCCCCGCCTTTGATTCCCCCCGTCTGATTCCCAGCCTCTGAATACCCGTGTCTGATTTCCTGCCTCTGATTCCCCGCCTCTGATTCCCCATCTCTGATTCCTCTGATTCCCCACATCTGATTCCCCATCTCTGATTCCGCACATCCGATTCCCTGCCTCTGATTCCCCAACTCTGATTCCCCACCTCTGATTCCTCAGCTCTGATTCCCCGCCTCAGATTCCCCATCTCTGATTCCCCACCTCTGATTCCGCGTGTCTGATTCCCTGCCTCTGATTCCCCGCCTCTGAATCCCAGCCTCTGATTCCCCGCCTCTGATTCCCTGCCTCTGATTCCCCGCCTCTGAATCCCAGCCTCTGATTCCCCGCCTTTGATTCCCCCCGTCTGATTCCCAGCCTCTGAATCCCCGTGTCTGATTTCCTGCCTCTGATTTCCTGCCTCTGATTCCCCGCCTCTGATTCCCCATCTCTGATTCACCGCCTCTGATTCCCCATCTCTGATTCCCCACCTCTGATTCCCCATATCTGATTCCCTGCCTCTGTTTCCCCGCCTCTGATTCCCCACCTCTGTATCCCCATATCTGATTCCCCGCCTCTGATTCCCCAACTCTAATACCCCGCCTCTGATTCCCCAGCCCTGATTCCCCGCCTCTGATTCCCCGCATCTGATTCCCTGCCTCTGATTCCCCGCCTCTGATTCCAGGCCTCTGATTCCCAGCATCTGATTCCGGCCTCTGATTCCCGGACTCTGATTCCCTGCTTCTGATTCTGATTCCCTGCCTCTGATTCCCCATCTCTGATTCCGCACATCTGATTCCTTGCCTCTGATTCCCCACCTCTGATTCCCCATATCTGATTACCTGCCTGGGTTTCCCCGCCTCTGATTCCCCGCCTCTGTCTCCCAATATCTAAGTCCCCGCCTCTGATTCCCCAAATCTGATTCCCCACCTCTAATTCCCCAGCTCTGATTCCCCGCCTCTGATTCCCCGCATCTGATTCCCTGCATCTGATTCCAAGCCTCTGATTCCCTGCCTCTGATTCCCAACCTCTGATTCCCCACCTCTGATTCCCCATATCTGACTCCCCGCCTCTGTTTCCCCGTCTCGGATTCCCCGCCTCTGTTTCCCCATATCTGATTCCCGGCCTCTGATTCCCCGCCTCTGATTCCCCGCCTCTGATTCCCTGCCTCTGATTCCCCATCTCCGATTCCCCTCGTCTAATACCCCGCCTCTGATTCTCTGCCACTGATTCACCGCATCTGATTCCACGCCTCTGATTCCCCCCCTCTGATTCCCCGCCTGTGATTCCCCGCCTCTGATTCCCCGCCTCTGATTCCCCGCCTATGTTTACCCGCCTCTGATTCCCCGCCTCTGATTCCACGCCTCTGATTCCCCGCCTCTGATTCCCCGCCTCTAATTCCCCGCCTCTGATACCGCACCTCTGATGTCCCGCATCTGATTCCCTGCATCTGATTCCCCGCCTCAGATTCCCCGCCTCTGATTTCCCGGCTCTGATTCCCCGCCTCTGATTCCCCACCTATGTTTACCCGCCTCTGTTTACTCGCCTGTTTTCCCGCCTCTGGTTCCCCAACACAGATTCCCTGCCTCAGATTCCCTGCCTCTGATTCCCCACTTCTGATTCCCCGCCTCTGATTCACCGCCTCTGTTTCCCCGCCTCTGATTCCCCGCCTCTGATTCCCCACTTCTGATTGCCCGCCTCTGATTCCCTGCCTCTGATTCCCCGCCTCTGATTCCCCACATCTGATTCCCCACTTCTGATTCCCCGCCTCTGATTCCCCGCCTCTGATTCCACGCCTCTGATTCCCCGCCTCTGATTCCCCGCCTCTGATTCCCCGCCTCTGATTCCCCTCATCTAATACCCCACCTCTGATTCCCCGCCTCTGATTCCCCGCATCTTATTCCCCGCCTCTGATTCCCCGCCTCTGATTCACCGCCTCTGATTCCCCGCCTCTGATTCCCTGCCTCTGATTCCCCGCCTATGTTTACCCGCCTCTGTTTACCCGCCTGTTTCCCCGCCTCTGATTCCCTGCCTCTGATTCCCTGCATCTGAATGCCCATCTCTGATTCTCAACCTCTGATACCCCGCCTCTGATTCCCCACCTCTGTTTCCCCGCTTCTGATTCCCCGCCTCTGATTCCCCGCCTCAGATTCCCCGCCTCTGATTCCCCGCCTCTGATTCCCCACCTCTGATTCACTGCCTCCCTTTCCGCTCAACTTTCCTGGCCTACGTTTCCCCACATATCTTTCCCCGCCTCTGATTCCCTGCCTCTGATTCCCCGCCTCTGATTCCCCGCCTCTGATTCCCCACCACTGTCTCTACGCCTCTCTTTTGCCTGCACTCTTTCCCCTCCACTCTTTCCGTGCCTCTCTTTCCCTCCCTCAATTTCAACAACTCTGTTTGATCTGTTCTGTGTAACTCATTTTCAACATACAAGTTCCAACCACTATGTTTCGCCCATCTCTTTCGCCGCCTCTATTTATGCACCTATGTTTACCCGCTTCTGTTTACCCGCCTGTTTCCCCACATCTCTTTCCCCACCTCTGATTCCACGCCTCTGATTCGCCGCCTCTGATTGCCCCCCTCTGATTCCCTGCCTCTGATTCCGCGCCTCTGATTCCCCGCCTCTGATTCACCGCCTCCCTTTCCGTGCATCTTTCCTGGCCTACGTTTCCCCACATCTCTTTCCCCACCTCTGATTCCACGCCTCAGATTCGCCGTCTCTGATTTCCCGCCTCTGATTCCCTGCCTCTGATTCCCCGCCTCTGATTCCCCGCTTCTGATTCCCCCCTCTGATTCCCCGCCTCTGATTCCCCGCCTCTGATTCCCCGCCTCTGATTCCCCGCCTCTGATTCCCAACTCTGATTCCCTGCCTCTGATTCCCCAGCTCTGATTCCCCGTGTTTGATTCCCTGCCTCTGATTCCCTGCCCTGAATCCCCATCTCTGTTTCACCGCCTTTGATTCGCCACATCTGATTCCACATATCTGATTCCCCGCCTCTGTTTCCCCGACTCTGATTCCCTTCCTCTGATTCCCAACCTCTGATTCCACACCTCTGATTCCCCATATCTGATTCCCCGCCTCTATTTCCCCATATCTGAATCCCCGCCTCTGATTCCCCAACTCTGATACCCCGCCTCTGATTCCCCAGCTCTGATTCCCCGACTCTGATTCCCGGCGTCCGATTCCCTGCCTCTGATTCCCCGCCTCTGATTCCCCATCTCTGATTCTCCATATCTCATTCCCCGCCTCTGAATCCCCATCTCTGATTCCCGGACTCTGATTCCCCGCCTCTGATTCCCTGACACTGAATCCCTTCCCCTGATTCCCCACCTCTGATTCCCCATATCTGATTCCCCGCCTCTGTTTCCCCGCCTCTGATTCCCCGCCTCTGATTCCCCATATCTGATTCCCTGCCTCTGATTCCCCAACTCTGATTCCCCGCCTCTGATTCCCCAGCTCTGAATCCCCGCCTCTGATTCCCCGTGTCTGATTCCCTGCCTCTGATCCTCCGCCTTGATTCCCCATCTCTGATTCACAACCTCTGATTCCCCACCTCTGATTCCCTATATTTGATTCCCCGCCTCTGTTTCCCCGCCTCTGATTCCCCGCCTCTGATTCCCCATATCTGATTCCCCGCCTCTGATTGCCCACCTCTGATTCCCCGCCTCTGATTCCCCACATCTGATTCCCCACTTCTGATTCCCCGCCTCTGATTCCCCGCCTCTGATTCCACGCCTCTGATTCCCCGCCTCTGATTCCCCGCCTCTGATTCCCCGCCTCTGATTCCCCTCATCTAATACCCCACCTCTGATTCCCCGCCTCTGATTCCCCGCATCTGATTCCCCGCCTCTGATTCCCCGCCTCTGATTCACCGCCTCTGATTCCCCGCCTCTGATTCCCTGCCTCTGATTCCCCGCCTATGTTTACCCGCCTCTGTTTACCCGCCTGTTTCCCCACCTCTGATTCCCCACCTCAGATTCCCTACCTCAGATTCCGTGACTCTGATTCCCTGCCTCTGATTCCCTGCCTCTGATTCCCTGCATCTGAATGCCCATCTCTGATTCTCAACCTCTGATACCCCGCCTCTGATTCCCCACCTCTGATTCCCCGCTTCTGATTCGCCGCCTCTGATTCCCCGCCTCTGATTTCCCGCCTCTGATTCCCCGCCTCTGATTCCCCACCTCTGATTCACTGCCTCCCTTTCCGCTCAACTTTCCTGGCCTACGTTTCCCCACATATCTTTCCCCGCCTCTGATTCCCTGCCTCTGATTCCCCGCCTCTGATTCCCCGCCTCTGATTCCCCACCACTGTCTCTACGCCTCTCTTTTGCCTGCACTCTTTCCCCTCCACTCTTTCCGTGCCTCTCTTTCCCTCCCTCAATTTCAACAACTCTGTTTGATCTGTTCTGTGTAACTCATTTTCAACATACAAGTTCCAACCACTATGTTTCGCCCATCTCTTTCGCCGCCTCTATTTATGCACCTATGTTTACCCGCTTCTGTTTACCCGCCTGTTTCCCCACATCTCTTTCCCCACCTCTGATTCCACGCCTCTGATTCGCCGCCTCTGATTGCCCCCCTCTGATTCCCTGCCTCTGATTCCCCGCCTCTGATTCCCCGCCTCTGATTCACCGCCTCCCTTTCCGTGCATCTTTCCTGGCCTACGTTTCCCCACATCTCTTTCCCCACCTCTGATTCCACTCCTCAGATTCGCCGTCTCTGATTTCCCGCCTCTGATTCCCTGCCTCTGATTCCCCGCCTCTGATTCCCCGCCTCTGATTCCCCCCTCTGATTCCCCGCCTCTGATTCCCCGCCTCTGATTCCCCACCTCTGATTCCCCGCCTCTGATTCCCTGCCTCTCTTTCCCTTCCTCTATTTCCGTGCCTCTTTCTCTGCATCTCGTTTCCCAAATCTCATTTCCCCCTTCTGATAACCCTCATCAGATTCCCTGCCACAGATTCCCTGCCTCAGATTCCCTGCCTCAGATTCCCTGCATCAGAGTCCCTTCATCTGATTCCCTGCCTCAGATTCCCTGCATCAGAGTCCCTTCATCTGATTCCCTGCCTCTGATTCCCCGCCTCTGATTCCCCACCTCTGACTCCCTGCCTCAGATTCCCTGCCTCTGATTCCCTGCCTCTGATTCCCTGCCTCTGATTTCCTGAATCTGATTGCCCGCCTATGATTCTCCGCCTCTGATTCCCCGCCTCTGATTCCCCACCTCTCATTCTCCGCCTCTGATTCCACGCCTCTGATTCCCCGCATCTGATTCCCACCCTCTGATAACCTGCCTCTGATTCCCTGCCTCTGATTCCCTGCCTCTGAGTCCCCACCTCTGAATCCCCGCGTCCGATTCCGCACCCATGTTTCACCGCCTCTGTTGCTATGCTTCTGATTTCCCGGCTCAGATTCACCGGCTCTGATTCCGCACCTCTGATTCCACGCCTCTCTTTCTGTGTCTCTGATTCCCCGCCTCTGATTCCACGCCTCTGATTACCCGCCTCTGATACCCTGCCTCTCTTTCCCTGCCTCTATTTCCGTGCCTCTTTCTCTGCATCTCGTTTCCCACATCTCATTTCCCCCTTCTGATAACCCGCATCAGATTTTCTGCCACAGATTCCCTGCCTCAGATTCCCTGCCTAAGATTCCCTGCATCAGATTCCCTTCATCTGATTCCCTGCCTCTGATTCCCCGCGGCTGATTCCCTGCCTCTGATTCCCAGCCTCTGTTTACCCGCCTGTTTCCCCGCCTCTGATTCACTACCTCATATTCGCCCCCTCAGATTCCCTGCCTCTGATTCCCTGCCTCTGATTCCCTGCCTCTGATTCCCTGCATCTGATTGCCCGCCTCTGATTCCCTGCCTCTGATTCCCCGCCTCTGATTCCCCGCCTCTGATTCCCCGCCTCTGATTCCCCACCTCTGATTCCCCACTTCTGATTCCCCGCCTCTGATTCCCCGCCTCTGATTCCCCGCCTCTGATTCCCCTCCTCTGATTCCCCACCTCTGATTCACTGCCTCCATTTCCGCTCAACTTTCCTGGCCTACGTTTCCCCACATATCTTTCCCCGCCTCTGAATTCCCGCCTCTGATTCCACGCCTCTGATTCCCCGCCTCTGATTCCCCGCCTCTGATTCCCCGCCTCTGATTCCCCTCCTCTGATACCCCGCTTCTGATTCCCCACCTCTGATTCCCCGCATCTGATTCCCCGCATCTGATTCCCCGCCTCTGATTCCCCGCCTCTGATTCCCCGCTTCTGATTCCCCGCCTCTGATTCCCCGCCTCTGATTCCCCGCCTATGTTTACCCGCCTCTGTTTACCCGCCTGTTTCCCCGCCTCAGATTCCCTGCCTCAGATTCCCTGCATCAGATTCCCTTCATCTGATTCCCTGCCTCTGATTCCCTGCCTCTGATTCCCCGCCTCTGATTCCCCGCCTCTGATTCCCCACCTCAGATTCCCCCCTCTGATTCCCCGCCTCTGATTCCCCGCCTCTGATTCCCCGCCTCTGAATCCCCCCTCTGATTCCCCGCCTCTGATTCCCCGCCTCTGATTCCCCACATCAGATTCCCTGCCTCCGATTCCCTGCCTCAGATTCCCTGCCTCAGATTCCCTGCATCAGATTCCCTTCATCTGATTCCCTGCCTCTGATTCCACGCCTCTGATTCCCCGCCACTGATTCGCCACCTCTGTCTCTACGCCTCTATTTTGCCTGCACTCTTTCCCCTCCACTCTTTCCGTGCCTCTCTTTCCCTCCCTCAATTTCAACAACTCTGTTTGATCTGTTCTGTGTAACTCATTTTCAACATACAAGTTCCAACCACTATGTTTCGCCCATCTCTTTCGCCGCCTCTATTTATGCACCTATGTTTACCCGCTTCTGTTTACCCGCCTGTTTCCCCACATCTCTTTCCACACCTCTGATTCCACGCCTCTGATTCGCCGCCTCTGATTGCCCCCTCTGATTCCCTGCCTCTGATTCCCCGCCTCTAATTCGCCGCCTCTGATTCACCGCCTCCCTTTCCGCGCAACTTTCCTGGCCTACGTTTCCCCACATCTCTTTCCCCACCTCTGATTCCACGCCTCAGATTCGCCGTCTCTGATTTACCGCCTCTGATTCCCTGCCTCTGATTCCCCGCCTGTGATTCCCTGCCTCTGATTCCCCCCTCTGATTCCCCGCCTCTGATTCCCCACCTCTGATTCCCCGCCTCTGATTCGCTGCCTCTCTTTCCCTGCCTCTATTTCCGTGCCTCTTTCTCTGCATCTCGTTTCCCAAATCTCATTTCCCCCTTCTGATAACCCTCATCAGATTCCCTGCCACAGATTCCCCACCTCTGACTCCCTGCCTCAGATTCCCTGCCTCTGATTCCCTGCCTCTGATTCCCTGCCTCTGATTTCCTGCATCTGATTGCCCGCCTATGATTCTCCGCCTCTGATTCCCCGCCTCTGATTCCCCGCCTCTGATTCCCCGCCTCTGATTCCCCGCCTCTGATTCCCCGCATCAGATTCCCTGCCTCTGATAACCTGCCTCTGATTCCCTGCCTCTGATTCCCTGCCTCTGAGTCCCCACCTCTGATTCCCCGCGTCCTATTCCGCACCCATGTTTCACCGCCTCTGTTGCTATGCTTCTGATTTCCCGGCTCAGATTCACCGGCTCTGATTCCGCACCTCTGATTCCACGCCTCTCTTTCTGTGTCTCTGATTCCCCGCCTCTGATTCCACGCCTCTGATTACCCGCCTCTGATACCCTGCCTCTCTTTCCCTGCCTCTATTTCCGTGCCTCTTTCTCTGCATCTCGTTTCCCACATCTCATTTCCCCCTTCTGATAACCCGCATCAGATTTTCTGCCACAGATTCCCTGCCTCAGATTCCCTGCCTCAGATTCCCTGCATCAGATTCCCTGCCTCAGATTCCCTGCATCTGATTGCCCGCCTCTGATTCCCTGCCTCTGATTCCCTGCATCTGATTGCCCGCCTTTGATTCCCTGCCTCTGATTCCCCGCCTCTGATTCCCCACCTCTGATTCCCCGCCTCTGATTCCCCACCTCTGATTCCCCACTTCTGATTCCCCGCCTCTGATTCCCCGCCTCTGATTCCCCGCCTCTGATTCCCCGCCTCTGATTCCCCACCTCTGATTCACTGCCTCCATTTCCGTTCAACTTTCCTGGCCTACGTTTCCCCACATATCTTTCCCCACCTCTGAATTCCCGCCTCTGATTCCACGCCTCTGATTCCCCGCCTCTGATTCCCCACCTCTGATTCCCCGCCTCTGATTCCCCTCCTCTGATACCCCGCTTCTGATTCCCCACCTCTGATTCCCCGCATCTGATTCCCCGCATCTGATTCCCCGCCTCTGATTCCCCGCCTCTGATTCCCCGCCTCTGATTCCCCGCCTCTGATTCCCCGCCTCTGATTCCCCGCCTATGTTTACCCGCCTCTGTTTACCCGCCTGTTTCCCCGCCTCAGATTCCCTGCCTCAGATTCACTGCATCAGATTCCCTTCATCTGATTCCCTGCCTCTGATTCCCCGCCTCTGTTTACCCGACTGTTTCCCCGCCTCTGATTCACCACCTCATATTCGCCATCTCAGGTTCCCTGCCTCAGATTCCCTGCCTCAGATTCCCTGCATCAGATTCCCTTCATTTGATTCCCTGCGTCTGATTCCCTGCCTCTGATTCCCTGCATCTGATTGCCAGCCTCTGATTCCCCGCCTCTGATTCCCCGCCTCTGATTCCCCACCTCTGATTCCCCACTTCTGATTCCCCGCCTCTGATTCCCCGCCTCTGATACCCCGCCTCTGATTCACCGCCTCTGATTCCCCGCCTCTGATTCCCCACCTCTGATTCCCCACTTCTGATTGCCCGCCTCTGATTCCACGCCTCTGATTCCCCGCCTCTGATTCCCCACCTCTGATTCCCCACTTCTGATTCCCCACCTCTGATTCCCCGCCTCTGATTCCACGCCTCTGATTCCCCACTTCTGAATCCCCACCTCTGATTCTCCGCCTCTGATACCCTGCCTCTGATAACTTTTTACTGATTCCCTGCCTCAGATTCCCTGCCTCCGATTCCCTGCCTCAGATTCCCTGCCTCAGATTCCCTGCATCAGATTCCCTTCATCTCATTCCCCGCCTCTGATTCCCCACCTCTGTCTCTACGCCTCTATTTTGCCTGCACTCTTTCCCCTCCACTCTTTCTGTGCCTCTCTTTCCCTCCCTCAATTTCAACAACTCTGTTTGATCTGTTCTGTGTACCTAATTTTCAACACACAAGTTCCAACCACTATGTTTCGCCCATCTCTTTCGCTGCCTCTATTTATGCAGCTATGTTTACCCGCTTCTGTTTACCCGCCTGATTCCCCACATCTCTTTCCCCACCTCTGATTCCACGCCTCTGATTCCCCGCCTCTGATTCCCCGCCTCTGATTCCCCGCCTCTGATTCACCGCCTTCCTTTCCGTGCAACTTTCCTGGCCTACGTTTCCCCACATCTCTTTCCCCACCTCTGATTCCACGCCTCAGATTCGCCGCCTCTGATTTCCCACCTCTGATTCCCTGCCTCTGATTCCCTGCCTCTGATTCCCCACCTCTGATTCCCCCCTCTGATTCCCCGCCTCTGATTCCCAGCCTCTGATTCCCCACCTCTGATTCCCCGCCTCTGATTCCCTGCCTGTCTTTCCCTGCCTCTATTTCCGTGCCTCTTTCTCTGCATCTCGTTTCCCACATCTCATTTCCCCCTTCTGATAACCCGCATCAGATTCCCTGCCACAGATTCCCTGCCTCAGATTCCCTGCCTCAGATTCCCTGCATCAGATTCCCTTCATCTGATTCCCTGCCTCTGATTCCCCGCCTCTGATTCCCCACCTCTGATTCCCTGCCTCAGATTCCCTGCCTCTGATTCCCTGCCTCTGATTCCCTGCCTCTGATTTCCTGCATCTGATTGCCCGCCTCTGATTCTCCGCCTCTGATTCCCCGCCTCTGATTCCCCGCCTCTGATTCGCCGCCTCTGATTCCCCGCCTCTGATTTCCCACCTCTGATTCCCTGCCTCTGATAACCTGCCTCTGATTCCCTGCCTCTGATTCCCGGCCTCTGAGTCCCCACCTCTGATTCCCCGTGTCCGATTCCGCACCCATGTTTCACCACCTCTGTTGCTCTGCTTCTGATTTCCCGGCTCAGATTCACCGGCTCTGATTCCGCACCTCTGATTCCACGCCTCTCTTTCTGTGTCTCTGATTCCCCGCCTCTGATTCCACGCCTCTGATTACCCGCCTCTGATACCCTGCCTCTCTTTCCCTGCCTCTATTTCCGTGCCTCTTTCTCTGCATCTCGTTTCCCACATCTCATTTCCCCCTTCTGATAACCCGCATCAGATTCCCTGCCACAGATTCCCTGCCTCAGATACCCTGCCTCAGATTCCCTGCATCAGATTCCCTTCATCTGATTCCCTGCCTCTGATTCCCCACGGCTGATTCCCTGCCTCTGATTCCCCGCCTCTGTTTACCCGACTGTTTCCCCGCCTCTGATTCACCACCTCATATTCGCAATCTCAGGTTCCCTGCCTCTGATTCCCTGCCTCTGATTCCCTGCCTCTGATTCCCTGCATCTGATTGCCCGCCTCTGATACCCTGCCTCTGATTCCCCGCCTCTGATACCCCGCCTCTGATTCCCAGCCTCTGATTTCCCACCTCTGATTCCCCACTTCTGATTCCCCGCCTCTGATTACCCGTCTCTGATTCCACGCCTCTGATTCCCCGCCTCTGATTCCGCGCCTCTGATTCCCCGCCTCTGATACCCCGCCTCTGATTCCCCGCCTCTGATTCCCTGCATCTGATTCCCCGCCTCAGATTCCCCGCCTCTGATTCCCCGACTCTGATTCCCCGCCTCTGATTCCCCGCCTCTGATTCCCCGCCTCTGATTCCCCGCCTATGTTTACCCGCCTCTGTTTACCCGCCTGTTTTCCCACCTCTGATTGCCCACCTCAGATTCCCTGCCTCAGATTCCCTGCCTCAGATTCCCTGCCTCTGATTCCCTGCCTCTGATTCCCTGCATCTGATTGCCCGCCTCTGATTACCTGCCTCTGATTCCCCGCCTCTGATTCCCCACCTCTGATTCCCCACTTCTGATTCCCCGCCTCTGATTCCCCGCGTCTGATTCCCCGCCTCTGATTCACCTCCTCTGATTCCCCGCCTCTGATTCCCCGCCTCTGATTCCCCACCTCTGATTGCCCCGCCTCTGATTCGCTGATTCAGATTCCCCGGCTCTGATTCCCCACCTCTGATTCCCCACTTCTGATTCCCCACCTCTGATTCCCCGCCTCTGATTGCACGCCTCTGATTCCCCGCCTCTGATTCCCCGCCTCTGATTCCCCGCCTCTGATTCCCCTCCTCTGATACCCCGCCTCTGATTCCCCACCTCTGATTCCCCGCATCTGATTCCCCGCCTCTGATTCCCCGCCTCTGATTCCCTGCCTCTGATTCCCCACCTCTGATTCCGCGCCTCTGATTCCCCGCCTATGTTTACCCGCCTCTGTTTACCCACCTGTTTCCCCGCCTCTGATTCCCCACCTCAGATTCCCTGCCTCAGATTCCCTGCCTCTGATACCCTGCCTCTGATTCCCTGCCTCTGATTCCCTGCATCTGATTGCCCGCCTCTGATTCTCCGCCTCTGATTCCCCGCCTCTGATTCCCAACCTCTGATTACCCGCTTCTGATTCCCTGCCTCTGATTCCCCGCCTCTGATTCCCCGCCTCTGATTCCCCGCCTCTGATTCCCCACCTCTGATTCAATGCCTCCCTTTCCGCTCAACTTTCCTGGCCTACTTTTCCCCACATATCTTTCCCCGCCTCTGATTTCCCGCCTCTGATTCCACGCCTCTGAATCCCCGCCTATGTTTACCCGCCTCTGTTTAACCGCCTGTTTTTCCGCCACTGATTCCCCACCACAGATTCCCTCCCTCAGATTCCCTGCCTCAGATTCCCTGCATCAGATTCCCTTCATTTGATTCCCTGCGTCTGGTTCCCTGCCTCTGATTCCCTGCCTCTGATTCCCTGCATCTGATTGCCCGCCTCTGATTCCCCGCCTCTGATTCCCCACCTCTGATTCCCCACTTCTGATTCCCCGCCTCTGATTCCCCGCCTCTGATTCCCCGCATCTGATTCACCACCTCTGATTCCCCACCTCTGATTCCCCGCCTCTGATTCCCCACTTCTGATTGCCCGCCTCTGATTCCACGCCTCTGATTCCCCGCCTCTGATTCCCCACCTCTGATTCCCCACTTCTGATTCCCCACCTCTGATTCCCCGCCTCTGATTCCACGCCTCTGATTCCCCACCTCTGATTCCACACTTCTGATTCCCCACCTCTGATTCTCCGCCTCTGATACCCTGCCTCTGATAACTTTTTACTGATTCCCTGTTTCAGATTCCCTGCCTCCGATTCCCTGCCTCAGATTCCCTGCCTCAGATTCCCTGCATTAGATTCCCTTCATCTGATTCCCTGCCTCTGATTCCCCTCTCTGATTTCCCGCCTCTGATTCCCCGCCTCTGATTCCACGCCTCTGATTACCCGCCTCTGATACCCTGCCTCTCTTTCCCTGCCTCTATTTCCGTGCCTCTTTCTCTGCATCTCGTTTCCCACATCTCATTTCCCCCTTCTGATAACCCGCATCAGATTTCCTGCCACAGATTCCCTGCCTCAGATTCCCTGCCTCAGATTCCCTGCATCAGATTCCCTTCATCTGATTCCCTGCCTCTGATTCCCCGCCTCTGATTCCCCGCCTATGTTTACCCGCCTCTGATTCCCTGCCTCTGATTCCCCGCCTCTGATTCCCCGCCTCTGATTCCCTGCCTCTGATTCCCCACCTCTGATTCCCCACTTCTGATTCCCCGCCTCTGATTCCCCGCCTCTGATTCCCCGCCTCTGATTCCCCTCCTCTGATTCCCCACCTCTGATTCACTGCCTCCATTTCCGCTCAACTTTCCTGGCCTACGTTTCCCCACATATCTTTCCCCGCCTCTGAATTCCCGCCTCTGATTCCACGCCTCTCATTCCCCGCCTCTGATTCCCCGCCTCTGATTCCCCGCCTCTGATTCCCCTCCTCTGATACCCCGCTTCTGATTCCCCACCTCTGATTCCCCGCATCTGATTCCCCGCATCTGATTCCCCGCCTCTGATTCCCCGCCTCTGATTCCCCGCTTCTGATTCCCCGCCTCTGATTCCCCGCCTCTGATTCCCCGCCTATGTTTACCCGCCTCTGTTTACCCGCCTGTTTCCCCGCCTCAGATTCCCTGCCTCAGATTCCCTGCATCAGATTCCCTTCATCTGATTCCCTGCCTCTGATTCCCTGCCTCTGATTCCCCGCCTCTGATTCCCCGCCTCTGATTCCCCACCTCAGATTCCCCCCTCTGATTCCCCGCCTCTGATTCCCCGCCTCTGATTCCCCGCCTCTGAATCCCCCCTCTGATTCCCCGCCTCTGATTCCCCGCCTCTGATTCCCCACATCAGATTCCCTGCCTCCGATTCCCTGCCTCAGATTCCCTGCCTCAGATTCCCTGCATCAGATTCCCTTCATCTGATTCCCTGCCTCTGATTCCACGCCTCTGATTCCCCGCCACTGATTCGCCACCTCTGTCTCTACGCCTCTATTTTGCCTGCACTCTTTCCCCTCCACTCTTTCCGTGCCTCTCTTTCCCTCCCTCAATTTCAACAACTCTGTTTGATCTGTTCTGTGTAACTCATTTTCAACATACAAGTTCCAACCACTATGTTTCGCCCATCTCTTTCGCCGCCTCTATTTATGCACCTATGTTTACCCGCTTCTGTTTACCCGCCTGTTTCCCCACATCTCTTTCCACACCTCTGATTCCACGCCTCTGATTCGCCGCCTCTGATTGCCCCCCTCTGATTCCCTGCCTCTGATTCCCCGCCTCTAATTCGCCGCCTCTGATTCACCGCCTCCCTTTCCGCGCAACTTTCCTGGCCTACGTTTCCCCACATCTCTTTCCCCACCTCTGATTCCACGCCTCAGATTCGCCGTCTCTGATTTACCGCCTCTGATTCCCTGCCTCTGATTCCCCGCCTCTGATTCCCTGCCTCTGATTCCCCCCTCTGATTCCCCGCCTCTGATTCCCCACCTCTGATTCCCCGCCTCTGATTCGCTGCCTCTCTTTCCCTGCCTCTATTTCCGTGCCTCTTTCTCTGCATCTCGTTTCCCAAATCTCATTTCCCCCTTCTGATAACCCTCATCAGATTCCCTGCCACAGATTCCCCACCTCTGACTCCCTGCCTCAGATTCCCTGCCTCTGATTCCCTGCCTCTGATTCCCTGCCTCTGATTTCCTGCATCTGATTGCCCGCCTATGATTCTCCGCCTCTGATTCCCCGCCTCTGATTCCCCGCCTCTGATTCCCCGCCTCTGATTCCCCGCCTCTGATTCCCCGCATCAGATTCCCTGCCTCTGATAACCTGCCTCTGATTCCCTGCCTCTGATTCCCTGCCTCTGAGTCCCCACCTCTGATTCCCCGCGTCCTATTCCGCACCCATGTTTCACCGCCTCTGTTGCTATGCTTCTGATTTCCCGGCTCAGATTCACCGGCTCTGATTCCGCACCTCTGATTCCACGCCTCTCTTTCTGTGTCTCTGATTCCCCGCCTCTGATTCCACGCCTCTGATTACCCGCCTCTGATACCCTGCCTCTCTTTCCCTGCCTCTATTTCCGTGCCTCTTTCTCTGCATCTCGTTTCCCACATCTCATTTTCCCCTTCTGATAACCCGCATCAGATTTTCTGCCACAGATTCCCTGCCTCAGATTCCCTGCCTCAGATTCCCTGCATCAGATTCCCTGCCTCAGATTCCCTGCATCTGATTGCCCGCCTCTGATTCCCTGCCTCTGATTCCCTGCATCTGATTGCCCGCCTTTGATTCCCTGCCTCTGATTCCCCGCCTCTGATTCCCCACCTCTGATTCCCCGCCTCTGATTCCCCACCTCTGATTCCCCACTTCTGATTCCCCGCCTCTGATTCCCCGCCTCTGATTCCCCGCCTCTGATTCCCCGCCTCTGATTCCCCACCTCTGATTCACTGCCTCCATTTCCGTTCAACTTTCCTGGCCTACGTTTCCCCACATATCTTTCCCCACCTCTGAATTCCCGCCTCTGATTCCACGCCTCTGATTCCCCGCCTCTGATTCCCCACCTCTGATTCCCCGCCTCTGATTCCCCTCCTCTGATACCCCGCTTCTGATTCACCACCTCTGATTCCCCGCATCTGATTCCCCGCATCTGATTCCCCGCCTCTGATTCCCCGCCTCTGATTCCCCGCCTCTGATTCCCCGCCTCTGATTCCCCGCCTCTGATTCCCCGCCTATGTTTACCCGCCTCTGTTTACCCGCCTGTTTCCCCGCCTCAGATTCCCTGCCTCAGATTCACTGCATCAGATTCCCTTCATCTGATTCCCTGCCTCTGATTCCCCGCCTCTGTTTACCCGACTGTTTCCCCGCCTCTGATTCACCACCTCATATTCGCCATCTCAGGTTCCCTGCCTCAGATTCCCTGCCTCAGATTCCCTGCATCAGATTCCCTTCATTTGATTCCCTGCGTCTGATTCCCTGCCTCTGATTCCCTGCATCTGATTGCCAGCCTCTGATTCCCCGCCTCTGATTCCCCGCCTCTGATTCCCCACCTCTGATTCCCCACTTCTGATTCCCCGCCTCTGATTCCCCGCCTCTGATTCCCCGCCTCTGATTCACCGCCTCTGATTCCCCGCCTCTGATTCCCCACCTCTGATTCCCCACTTCTGATTGCCCGCCTCTGATTCCACGCCTCTGATTCCCCGCCTCTGATTCCCCACCTCTGATTCCCCACTTCTGATTCCCCACCTCTGATTCCCCGCCTCTGATTCCACGCCTCTGATTCCCCACTTCTGAATCCCCACCTCTGATTCTCCGCCTCTGATACCCTGCCTCTGATAACTTTTTACTGATTCCCTGCCTCAGATTCCCTGCCTCCGATTCCCTGCCTCAGATTCCCTGCCTCAGATTCCCTGCATCAGATTCCCTTCATCTCATTCCCCGCCTCTGATTCCCCACCTCTGTCTCTACGCCTCTATTTTGCCTGCACTCTTTCCCCTCCACTCTTTCTGTGCCTCTCTTTCCCTCCCTCAATTTCAACAACTCTGTTTGATCTGTTCTGTGTACCTAATTTTCAACACACAAGTTCCAACCACTATGTTTCGCCCATCTCTTTCGCTGCCTCTATTTATGCAGCTATGTTTACCCGCTTCTGTTTACCCGCCTGATTCCCCACATCTCTTTCCCCACCTCTGATTCCACGCCTCTGATTCCCCGCCTCTGATTCCCCGCCTCTGATTCCCCGCCTCTGATTCACCGCCTTCCTTTCCGTGCAACTTTCCTGGCCTACGTTTCCCCACATCTCTTTCCCCACCTCTGATTCCACGCCTCAGATTCGCCGCCTCTGATTTCCCACCTCTGATTCCCTGCCTCTGATTCCCTGCCTCTGATTCCCCACCTCTGATTCCCCCCTCTGATTCCCCGCCTCTGATTCCCAGCCTCTGATTCCCCACCTCTGATTCCCCGCCTCTGATTCCCTGCCTGTCTTTCCCTGCCTCTATTTCCGTGCCTCTTTCTCTGCATCTCGTTTCCCACATCTCATTTCCCCCTTCTGATAACCCGCATCAGATTCCCTTCCACAGATTCCCTGCCTCAGATTCCCTGCCTCAGATTCCCTGCATCAGATTCCCTTCATCTGATTCCCTGCCTCTGATTCCCCGCCTCTGATTCCCCACCTCTGATTCCCTGCCTCAGATTCCCTGCCTCTGATTCCCTGCCTCTGATTCCCTGCCTCTGATTTCCTGCATCTGATTGCCCGCCTCTGATTCTCCGCCTCTGATTCCCCGCCTCTGATTCCCCGCCTCTGATTCGCCGCCTCTGATTCCCCGCCTCTGATTTCCCACCTCTGATTCCCTGCATCTGATAACCTGCCTCTGATTCCCTGCCTCTGATTCCCGGCCTCTGAGTCCCCACCTCTGATTCCCCGTGTCCGATTCCGCACCCATGTTTCACCACCTCTGTTGCTCTGCTTCTGATTTCCCGGCTCAGATTCACCGGCTCTGATTCCGCAACTCTGATTCCACGCCTCTCTTTCTGTGTCTCTGATTTCCCGCCTCTGATTCCACGCCTCTGATTACCCGCCTCTGATACCCTGCCTCTCTTTCCCTGCCTCTATTTCCGTGCCTCTTTCTATGCATCTCGTTTCCCACATCTCATTTCCCCCTTCTGATAACCCGCATCAGATTCCCTGCCACAGATTCCCTGCCTCAGATACCCTGCCTCAGATTCCCTGCATCAGATTCCCTTCATCTGATTCCCTGCCTCTGATTCCCCACGGCTGATTCCCTGCCTCTGATTCCCCGCCTCTGTTTACCCGACTGTTTCCCCGCCTCTGATTCACCACCTCATATTCGCAATCTCAGGTTCCCTGCCTCTGATTCCCTGCCTCTGATTCCCTGCCTCTGATTCCCTGCATCTGATTGCCCGCCTCTGATACCCTGCCTCTGATTCCCCGCCTCTGATACCCCGCCTCTGATTCCCAGCCTCTGATTTCCCACCTCTGATTCCCCACTTCTGATTCCCCGCCTCTGATTCCCCGTCTCTGATTCCACGCCTCTGATTCCCCGCCTCTGATTCCGCGCCTCTGATTCCCCGCCTCTGATACCCCGCCTCTGATTCCCCGCCTCTGATTCCCTGCATCTGATTCCCCGCCTCAGATTCCCCGCCTCTGATTCCCCGACTCTGATTCCCCGCCTCTGATTCCCCGCCTCTGATTCCCCGCCTCTGATTCCCCGCCTATGTTTACCCGCCTCTGTTTACCCGCCTGTTTTCCCACCTCTGATTGCCCACCTCAGATTCCCTGCCTCAGATTCCCTGCCTCAGATTCCCTGCCTCTGATTCCCTGCCTCTGATTCCCTGCATCTGATTGCCCGCCTCTGATTACCTGCCTCTGATTCCCCGCCTCTGATTCCCCACCTCTGATTCCCCACTTCTGATTCCCCGCCTCTGATTCCCCGCATCTGATTCCCCGCCTCTGATTCACCTCCTCTGATTCCCCGCCTCTGATTCCCCGCCTCTGATTCCCCACCTCTGATTGCCCCGCCTCTGATTCGCTGATTCAGATTCCCCGGCTCTGATTCCCCACCTCTGATTCCCCACTTCTGATTCCCCACCTCTGATTCCCCGCCTCTGATTGCACGCCTCTGATTCCCCGCCTCTGATTCCCCGCCTCTGATTCCCCGCCTCTGATTCCCCTCCTCTGATACCCCGCCTTTGATTCCCCACCTCTGATTCCCCGCATCTGATTCCCCGCCTCTGATTCCCCGCCTCTGATTCCCTGCCTCTGATTCCCCACCTCTGATTCCGCGCCTCTGATTCCCCGCCTATGTTTACCCGCCTCTGTTTACCCACCTGTTTCCCCGCCTCTGATTCCCCACCTCAGATTCCCTGCCTCAGATTCCCTGCCTCTGATACCCTGCCTCTGATTCCCTGCCTCTGATGCCCTGCATCTGATTGCCCGCCTCTGATTCTCCGCCTCTGATTCCCCGCCTCTGATTCCCAACCTCTGATTACCCGCTTCTGATTCCCTGCCTCTGATTCCCCGCCTCTGATTCCCCGCCTCTGATTCCCCGCCTCTGATTCCCCACCTCTGATTCAATGCCTCCCTTTCCGCTCAACTTTCCTGGCCTACTTTTCCCCACATATCTTTCCCCGCCTCTGATTTCCCGCCTCTGATTCCACGCCTCTGAATCCCCGCCTATGTTTACCCGCCTCTGTTTAACCGCCTGTTTTTCCGCCACTGATTCCCCACCACAGATTCCCTCCCTCAGATTCCCTGCCTCAGATTCCCTGCATCAGATTCCCTTCATTTGATTCCCTGCGTCTGGTTCCCTGCCTCTGATTCCCTGCCTCTGATTCCCTGCATCTGATTGCCCGCCTCTGATTCCCCGCCTCTGATTCCCCACCTCTGATTCCCCACTTCTGATTCCCCGCCTCTGATTCCCCGCCTCTGATTCCCCACATCTGATTCACCACCTCTGATTCCCCACCTCTGATTCCCCGCCTCTGATTCACCACTTCTGATTGCCCGCCTCTGATTCCACGCCTCTGATTCCCCGCCTCTGATTCCCCACCTCTGATTCCCCACTTCTGATTCCCCACCTCTGATTCCCCGCCTCTGATTCCACGCCTCTGATTCCCCACCTCTGATTCCACACTTCTGATTCCCCACCTCTGATTCTCCGCCTCTGATACCCTGCCTCTGATAACTTTTTACTGATTCCCTGCTTCAGATTCCCTGCCTCCGATTCCCTGCCTCAGATTCCCTGCCTCAGATTCCCTGCATTAGATTCCCTTCATCTGATTCCCTGCCTCTGATTCCCCTCTCTGATTTCCCGCCTCTGATTCCCCGCCTCTGATTCCACGCCTCTGATTACCCGCCTCTGATACCCTGCCTCTCTTTCCCTGCCTCTATTTCCGTGCCTCTTTCTCTGCATCTCGTTTCCCAAATCTCATTTCCCCCTTCTGATAACCCGCATCAGATTCCCTGCCACAGATTCCCTGCCTCAGATTCCCTGCCTCAGATTCCCTGCATCAGATTCCCTTCATCTGATTCCCTGCCTCTGATTCCCCGCCTCTGATTCCCCGCCTATGTTTACCCGCCTCTGTTTACCCGCCTGTTTTCCCGCCTCTGATTGCCCACCTCAGATTCCCTGCCTCAGATTCCCTGCCTCAGATTCCCTGCCTCTGATTCCCTGCTTCTGATTCCCCGCCTCTGATTCCCCACCTCTGATTCCCCACTTCTGATTCCCCGCCTCTGATTCCCCGCGTCTGATTCCCCGCCTCTGATTCCCCGCCTCTGATTCACCGCCTCTGATTCCCCGCCTCTGATTCCCCGCCTCTGATTCCCCACCTCTGATTGCCCCGCCTCTGATTCGCTGATTCTGATTCCCCGCCTCTGATTCCCGACCTCTGATTCCCCACTTCTGATTCCCCGCTTCTGATTCCCCGCGTCTGATTCCCCGCCTCTGATTCACCGCCTCTGATTCCCCGCCTCTGATTCCCCACCTCTGATTCCCCACTTCTGATTCCCCGCCTCTGATTCCCCGCCTCTGATTCCACGCCTCTGATTCCCCGCCTCTGATTCCCCGCCTCTGATTCCCCGCCTCTGATTCCCCACCTCTGATTCACTGCCTCCATTTCCGCTCAACTTTCCTGGCCTACGTTTCCCCACATATCTTTCCCCGCCTCTGAATTCCCGCCTCTGATTCCACGCCTCTGATTCCCCGCCTCTGATTCCCCGCCTCTGATTCCCCGCCTCTGATTCCCCTCCTCTGATACCCCGCTTCTGATTCCCCACCTCTGATTCCCCGCATCTGATTCCCCGCATCTGATTCCCCGCCTCTGATTCCCCGCCTCTGATTCCCCGCTTCTGATTCCCCGCCTCTGATTCCCCGCCTCTGATTCCCCGCCTATGTTTACCCGCCTCTGTTTACCCGCCTGTTTTCCCGCCTCAGATTCCCTGCCTCAGATTCCCTGCATCAGATTCCCTTCATCTGATTCCCTGCCTCTGATTCCCTGCCTCTGATTCCCCGCCTCTGATTCCCCGCCTCTGATTCCCCACCTCAGATTCCCCCCTCTGATTCCCCGCCTCTGATTCCCCGCCTCTGATTCCCCGCCTCTGAATCCCCCCTCTGATTCCCCGCCTCTGATTCCCCGCCTCTGATTCCCCACATCAGATTCCCTGCCTCCGATTCCCTGCCTCAGATTCCCTGCCTCAGATTCCCTGCATCAGATTACCTTCATCTGATTCCCTGCCTCTGATTCCACGCCTCTGATTCCCCGCCACTGATTCGCCACCTCTGTCTCTACGCCTCTATTTTGCCTGCACTCTTTCCCCTCCACTCTTTCCGTGCCTCTCTTTCCCTCCCTCAATTTCAACAACTCTGTTTGATCTGTTCTGTGTAACTCAATTTCAACATACAAGTTCCAACCACTATGTTTCGCCCATCTCTTTCGCCGCCTCTATTTATGCACCTATGTTTACCCGCTTCTGTTTACCCGCCTGTTTCCCCACATCTCTTTCCACACCTCTGATTCCACGCCTCTGATTCGCCGCCTCTGATTGCCCCCCTCTGATTCCCTGCCTCTGATTCCCCGCCTCTAATTCGCCGCCTCTGATTCACCGCCTCCCTTTCCGCGCAACTTTCCTGGCCTACGTTTCCCCACATCTCTTTCCCCACCTCTGATTCCACGCCTCAGATTCGCCGTCTCTGATTTCCCGCCTCTGATTCCCTGCCTCTGATTCCCCGCCTCTGATTCCCTGCCTCTGATTCCCCCCTCTGATTCCCCGCCTCTGATTCCCCACCTCTGATTCCCCGCCTCTGATTCGCTGCCTCTCTTTCCCTGCCTCTATTTCCGTGCCTCTTTCTCTGCATCTCGTTTCCCAAATCTCATTTCCCCCTTCTGATAACCCTCATCAGATTCCCTGCCACAGATTCCCTGCCTCAGATTCCCTGCCTCAGATTCCCTGCATCAGATTCCCTTCATCTGATTCCCTGCCTCTGATTCCCCGCCTCTGATTCCCCACCTCTGACTCCCTGCCTCAGATTCCCTGCCTCTGATTCCCTGCCTCTGATTCCCTGCCTCTGATTTCCTGCATCTGATTGCCCGCCTATGATTCTCCGCCTCTGATTCCCCGCCTCTGATTCCCCGCCTCTGATTCCCCGCCTCTGATTCCCCGCCTCTGATTCCCCGCATCAGATTCCCTGCCTCTGATAACCTGCCTCTGATTCCCTGCCTCTGATTCCCTGCCTCTGAGTCCCCACCTCTGATTCCCCGCGTCCTATTCCGCACCCATGTTTCACCGCCTCTGTTGCTATGCTTCTGATTTCCCGGCTCAGATTCACCGGCTCTGATTCCGCACCTCTGATTCCACGCCTGTCTTTCTGTGTCTCTTATTCCCCGCCTCTGATTCCACGCCTCTGATTACCCGCCTCTGATACCCTGCCTCTCTTTCCCTGCCTCTATTTCCGTGCCTCTTTCTCTGCATCTCGTTTCCCACATCTCATTTCCCCCTTCTGATAACCCGCATCAGATTTTCTGCCACAGATTCCCTGCCTCAGATTCCCTGCCTCAGATTCCCTGCATCAGATTCCCTGCCTCAGATTCCCTGCATCTGATTGCCCGCCTCTGATTCCCTGCCTCTGATTCCCTGCATCTGATTGCCCGCCTCTGATTCCCTGCCTCTGATTCCCCGCCTCTGATTCCCCACCTCTGATTCCCCGCCTCTGATTCCCCACCTCTGATTCCCCACTTCTGATTCCCCGCCTCTGATTCCCCGCCTCTGATTCCCCGCCTCTGATTCCCCGCCTCTGATTCCCCACCTCTGATTCACTGCCTCCATTTCCGCTCAACTTTCCTGGCCTACGTTTCCCCACATATCTTTCCCCGCCTCTGAATTCCCGCCTCTGATTCCACGCCTCTGATTCCCCGCCTCTGATTCCCCACCTCTGATTCCCCGCCTCTGATTCCCCTCCTCTGATACCCCGCTTCTGATTCCCCACCTCTGATTCCCCGCATCTGATTCCCCGCATCTGATTCCCCGCCTCTGATTCCCCGCCTCTGATTCCCCGCCTCTGATTCCCCGCCTCTGATTCCCCGCCTCTGATTCCCCGCCTATGTTTACCCGCCTCTGTTTACCCGCCTGTTTCCCCGCCTCAGATTCCCTGCCTCAGATTCACTGCATCAGATTCCCTTCATCTGATTCCCTGCCTCTGATTCCCCGCCTCTGTTTACCCGACTGTTTCCCCGCCTCTGATTCACCACCTCATATTCGCCATCTCAGGTTCCCTGCCTCAGATTCCCTGCCTCAGATTCCCTGCATCAGATTCCCTTCATTTGATTCCCTGCGTCTGATTCCCTGCCTCTGATTCCCTGCATCTGATTGCCCGCCTCTGATTCCCCGCCTCTGATTCCCCGCCTCTGATTCCCCACCTCTGATTCCCCACTTCTGATTCCCCGCCTCTGATTCCCCGCCTCTGATTCCCCGCCTCTGATTCACCGCCTCTGATTCCCCGCCTCTGATTCCCCACCTCTGATTCCCCACTTCTGATTGCCCGCCTCTGATTCCACGCCTCTGATTCCCCGCCTCTGATTCCCCACCTCTGATTCCCCACTTCTGATTCCCCACCTCTGATTCCCCGCCTCTGATTCCACGCCTCTGATTCCCCACTTCTGAATCCCCACCTCTGATTCTCCGCCTCTGATACCCTGCCTCTGATAACTTTTTACTGATTCCCTGCCTCAGATTCCCTGCCTCCGATTCCCTGCCTCAGATTCCCTGCCTCAGATTCCCTGCATCAGATTCCCTTCATCTGATTCCCCGCCTCTGATTCCCCACCTCTGTCTCTACGCCTCTATTTTGCCTGCACTCTTTCCCCTCCACTCTTTCTGTGCCTCTCTTTCCCTCCCTCAATTTCAACAACTCTGTTTGATCTGTTCTGTGTACCTAATTTTCAACACACAAGTTCCAACCACTATGTTTCGCCCATCTCTTTCGCTGCCTCTATTTATGCAGCTATGTTTACCCGCTTCTGTTTACCCGCCTGATTCCCCACATCTCTTTCCCAACCTCTGATTCCACGCCTCTGATTCCCCGCCTCTGATTCCCCGCCTCTGATTCCCCGCCTCTGATTCACCGCCTCCCTTTCCGTGCAACTTTCCTGGCCTACGTTTCCCCACATCTCTTTCCCCACCTCTGATTCCACGCCTCAGATTCGCCGCCTCTGATTTCCCGCCTCTGATTCCCTGCCTCTGATTCCCTGCCTCTGATTCCCCACCTCTGATTCCCCCCTCTGATTCCCCGCCTCTGATTCCCAGCCTCTGATTCCCCACCTCTGATTCTCCGCCTCTGATTCCCTGCCTGTCTTTCCCTGCCTCTATTTCCGTGCCTCTTTCTCTGCATCTCGTTTCCCACATCTCATTTCCCCCTTCTGATAACCCGCATCAGATTCCCTGCCACAGATTCCCTGCCTCAGATTCCCTGCCTCAGATTCCCTGCATCAGATTCCCTTCATCTGATTCCCTGCCTCTGATTCCCCGCCTCTGATTCCCCACCTCTGATTCCCTGCCTCAGATTCCCTGCCTCTGATTCCCTGCCTCTGATTCCCTGCCTCTGATTTCCTGCATCTGATTGCCCGCCTCTGATTCTCCGCCTCTGATTCCCCGCCTCTGATTCCCCGCCTCTGATTCGCCGCCTCTGATTCCCCGCCTCTGATTTCCCACCTCAGATTCCCTGCCTCTGATAACCTGCCTCTGATTCCCTGCCTCTGATTCCCGGCCTCTGAGTCCCCACCTCTGATTCCCCGTGTCCGATTCCGCACCCATGTTTCACCACCTCTGTTGCTCTGCTTCTGATTTCCCGGCTCAGATTCACCGGCTCTGATTCCGCACCTCTGATTCCACGCCTCTCTTTCTGTGTCTCTGATTCCCCGCCTCTGATTCCACGCCTCTGATTACCCGCCTCTGATACCCTGCCTCTCTTTCCCTGCCTCTATTTCCGTGCCTCTTTCTCTGCATCTCGTTTCCCACATCTCATTTCCCCCTTCTGATAACCCGCATCAGATTCCCTGCCACAGATTCCCTGCCTCAGATACCCTGCCTCAGATTCCCTGCATCAGATTCCCTTCATCTGATTCCCTGCCTCTGATTCCCCACGGCTGATTCCCTGCCTCTGATTCCCCACCTCTGTTTACCCGACTGTTTCCCCGCCTCTGATTCACCACCTCATATTCGCCATCTCAGGTTCCCTGCCTCTGATTCCCTGCCTCAGATTCCCTGCCTCTGATTCCCTGCATCTGATTGCCCGCCTCTGATACCCTGCCTCTGATTCCCCGCCTCTGATACCCCGCCTCTGATTCCCAGCCTCTGATTTCCCACCTCTGATTCCCCACTTCTGATTCCCCGCCTCTGATTCCCCGTCTCTGATTCCACGCCTCTGATTCCCCGCCTCTGATTCCGCGCCTCTGATTCCCCGCCTCTGATACCCCGCCTCTGATTCCCCGCCTCTGATTCCCTGCATCTGATTCCCCGCCTCAGATTCCCCGCCTCTGATTCCCCGACTCTGATTCCCCGCCTCTGATTCCCCGCCTCTGATTCCCCGCCTCTGATTCCCCGCCTATGTTTACCCGCCTCTGTTTACCCGCCTGTTTTCCCACCTCTGATTGCCCACCTCAGATTCCCTGCCTCAGATTCCCTGCCTCAGATTCCCTGCCTCTGATTCCCTGCCTCTGATTCCCTGCATCTGATTGCCCGCCTCTGATTACCTGCCTCTGATTCCCCGCCTCTGATTCCCCACCTCTGATTCCCCACTTCTGATTCCCCGCCTCTGATTCCCCGCGTCTGATTCCCCGCCTCTGATTCACCTCCTCTGATTCCCCGCCTCTGATTCCCCGCCTCTGATTCCCCACCTCTGATTGCCCCGCCTCTGATTCGCTGATTCAGATTCCCCGGCTCTGATTCCCCACCTCTGATTCCCCACTTCTGATTCCCCACCTCTGATTCCCCGCCTCTGATTGCACGCCTCTGATTCCCCGCCTCTGATTCCCCGCCTCTGATTCCCCGCCTCTGATTCCCCTCCTCTGATACCCCGCCTCTGATTCCCCACCTCTGATTCCCCGCATCTGATTCCCCGCCTCTGATTCCCCGCCTCTGATTCCCTGCCTCTGATTCCCCACCTCTGATTCCGCGCCTCTGATTCCCCGCCTATGTTTACCCGCCTCTGTTTACCCACCTGTTTCCCCACCTCTGATTCCCCACCTCAGATTCCCTGCCTCAGATTCCCTGCCTCTGATTCCCTGCCTCTGATTCCCTGCCTCTGATTCCCTGCATCTGATTGCCCGCCTCTGATTCTCCGCCTCTGATTCCCCGCCTCTGATTCCCAACCTCTGATTACCCGCTTCTGATTCCCTGCCTATGATTCCCCGCCTCTGATTCCCCGCCTCTGATTCCCCGCCTCTGATTCCCCACCTCTGATTCAATGCCTCCCTTTCCGCTCAACTTTCCTGGCCTACTTTTCCCCACATATCTTTCCCCGCCTCTGATTTCCCGCCTCTGATTCCACGCCTCTGAATCCCCGCCTATGTTTACCCGCCTCTGTTTAACCGCCTGTTTTTCCGCCACTGATTCCCCACCACAGATTCCCTCCCTCAGATTCCCTGCCTCAGATTCCCTGCATCAGATTCCCTTCATTTGATTCCCTGCGTCTGGTTCCCTGCCTCTGATTCCCTGCCTCTGATTCCCTGCATCTGATTGCCCGCCTCTGATTCCCCGCCTCTGATTCCCCACCTCTGATTCCCCACTTCTGATTCCCCGCCTCTGATTCCACGCCTCTGATTCCCCGCATCTGATTCACCGCCTCTGATTCCCCGCCTCTGATTCCCCGCCTCTGATTCCCCACTTCTGATTGCCCGCCTCTGATTCCACGCCTCTGATTCCCCGCCTCTGATTCCCCACCTCTGATTCCCCACTTCTGATTCCCCACCTCTGATTCCCCGCCTCTGATTCCACGCCTCTGATTCCCCACCTCTGATTCCCCACTTCTGATTCCCCACCTCTGATTCTCCGCCTCTGATACCCTGCCTCTGATAACTTTTTACTGATTCCCTGCTTCAGATTCCCTGCCTCCGATTCCCTGCCTCAGATTCCCTGCCTCAGATTCCCTGCATTAGATTCCCTTCATCTGATTCCCTGCCTCTGATTCCCCTCTCTGATTTCCCGCCTCTGATTCCCCGCCTCTGATTCCACGCCTCTGATTACCCGCCTCTGATACCCTGCCTCTCTTTCCCTGCCTCTATTTCCGTGCCTCTTTCTCTGCATCTCGTTTCCCACATCTCATTTCCCCCTTCTGATAACCCGCATCAGATTCCCTGCCACAGATTCCCTGCCTCAGATTCCCTGCCTCAGATTCCCTGCATCAGATTCCCTTCATCTGATTCCCTGCCTCTGATTCCCCGCCTCTGATTCCCTGCATCTGATTCCCAGCCTCTGTTTACCCGCCTGTTTCCCCGCCTCTGATTCACCACCTCATATTCGCCACCTCAGGTTCCCTGCCTCTGATTCCCTGCCTCTGATTCCCTGCCTCTGATTCCCTGCATCTGATTGCCCGCCTCTGATACCCTGCCTCTGATTCCCCGCCACTGATTCCCCGCCTCTGATTCCCCGCCTCTGATTTCCCACCTCTGATTCCCCACTTCTGATTCCCCGCCTCTGATTCCCCGTCTGTGATTCCACGCCTCTGATTCCCCGCCTCTGATTCCGCGCCTCTGATTCCCCGCCTCTGATACCCCGCCTCTGATTCCCCGCCTCTGATTCCCTGCATCTGATTCCCCGCCTCAGATTCCCCGCCTCTGATTCCCCGACTCTGATTCCCCGCCTCTGATTCCCCGCCTCTGATTCCCCGCCTATGTTTACCCGCCTCTGTTTACCCGCCTGTTTTCCCGCCTCTGATTGCCCACCTCAGATTCCCTGCCTCAGATTCCCTGCCTCAGATTCCCTGCCTCTGATTCCCTGCTTCTGATTCCCCGCCTCTGATTCCCCACCTCTGATTCCCCACTTCTGGTTCCCCGCCTCTGATTCCCCGCGTCTGATTCCCCGCCTCTGATTCCCCGCCTCTGATTCACCGCCTCTGATTCCCCGCCTCTGATTCTCCGCCTCTGATTCCCCACCTCTGAATACCCCGCCTCTGATTCGCTGATTCTGATTCCCCGCCTCTGATTCCCCGCGTCTGATTCCCCGCCTCTGATTCACCTCCTCTGATTCCCCGCCTCTGATTCCCCGCCTCTGATTCCCCACCTCTGATTGCCCCGCCTCTGATTCGCTGATTCAGATTCCCCGGCTCTGATTCCCCACCTCTGATTCCCCACTTCTGATTCCCCACCTCTGATTCCCCGCCTCTGATTGCACGCCTCTGATTCCCCGCCTCTGATTCCCCGCCTCTGATTCCCCGCCTCTGATTCCCCTCCTCTGATACCCCGCCTCTGATTCCCCACCTCTGATTCCCCGCATCTGATTCCCCGCCTCTGATTCCCCGCCTCTGATTCCCTGCCTCTGATTCCCCACCTCTGATTCCGCGCCTCTGATTCCCCGCCTATGTTTACCCGCCTCTGTTTACCCACCTGTTTCCCCACCTCTGATTCCCCACCTCAGATTCCCTGCCTCAGATTCCCTGCCTCTGATTCCCTGCCTCTGATTCCCTGCCTCTGATTCCCTGCATCTGATTGCCCGCCTCTGATTCTCCGCCTCTGATTCCCCGCCTCTGATTCCCAACCTCTGATTACCCGCTTCTGATTCCCTGCCTATGATTCCCCGCCTCTGATTCCCCGCCTCTGATTCCCCGCCTCTGATTCCCCACCTCTGATTCAATGCCTCCCTTTCCGCTCAACTTTCCTGGCCTACTTTTCCCCACATATCTTTCCCCGCCTCTGATTTCCCGCCTCTGATTCCACGCCTCTGAATCCCCGCCTATGTTTACCCGCCTCTGTTTAACCGCCTGTTTTTCCGCCACTGATTCCCCACCACAGATTCCCTCCCTCAGATTCCCTGCCTCAGATTCCCTGCATCAGATTCCCTTCATTTGATTCCCTGCGTCTGGTTCCCTGCCTCTGATTCCCTGCCTCTGATTCCCTGCATCTGATTGCCCGCCTCTGATTCCCCGCCTCTGATTCCCCACCTCTGATTCCCCACTTCTGATTCCCCGCCTCTGATTCCACGCCTCTGATTCCCCGCATCTGATTCACCGCCTCTGATTCCCCGCCTCTGATTCCCCGCCTCTGATTCCCCACTTCTGATTGCCCGCCTCTGATTCCACGCCTCTGATTCCCCGCCTCTGATTCCCCACCTCTGATTCCCCACTTCTGATTCCCCACCTCTGATTCCCCGCCTCTGATTCCACGCCTCTGATTCCCCACCTCTGATTCCCCACTTCTGATTCCCCACCTCTGATTCTCCGCCTCTGATACCCTGCCTCTGATAACTTTTTACTGATTCCCTGCTTCAGATTCCCTGCCTCCGATTCCCTGCCTCAGATTCCCTGCCTCAGATTCCCTGCATTAGATTCCCTTCATCTGATTCCCTGCCTCTGATTCCCCTCTCTGATTTCCCGCCTCTGATTCCCCGCCTCTGATTCCACGCCTCTGATTACCCGCCTCTGATACCCTGCCTCTCTTTCCCTGCCTCTATTTCCGTGCCTCTTTCTCTGCATCTCGTTTCCCACATCTCATTTCCCCCTTCTGATAACCCGCATCAGATTCCCTGCCACAGATTCCCTGCCTCAGATTCCCTGCCTCAGATTCCCTGCATCAGATTCCCTTCATCTGATTCCCTGCCTCTGATTCCCCGCCTCTGATTCCCTGCATCTGATTCCCAGCCTCTGTTTACCCGCCTGTTTCCCCGCCTCTGATTCACCACCTCATATTCGCCACCTCAGGTTCCCTGCCTCTGATTCCCTGCCTCTGATTCCCTGCCTCTGATTCCCTGCATCTGATTGCCCGCCTCTGATACCCTGCCTCTGATTCCCCGCCACTGATTCCCCGCCTCTGATTCCCCGCCTCTGATTTCCCACCTCTGATTCCCCACTTCTGATTCCCCGCCTCTGATTCCCCGTCTGTGATTCCACGCCTCTGATTCCCCGCCTCTGATTCCGCGCCTCTGATTCCCCGCCTCTGATACCCCGCCTCTGATTCCCCGCCTCTGATTCCCTGCATCTGATTCCCCGCCTCAGATTCCCCGCCTCTGATTCCCCGACTCTGATTCCCCGCCTCTGATTCCCCGCCTCTGATTCCCCGCCTATGTTTACCCGCCTCTGTTTACCCGCCTGTTTTCCCGCCTCTGATTGCCCACCTCAGATTCCCTGCCTCAGATTCCCTGCCTCAGATTCCCTGCCTCTGATTCCCTGCTTCTGATTCCCCGCCTCTGATTCCCCACCTCTGATTCCCCACTTCTGGTTCCCCGCCTCTGATTCCCCGCGTCTGATTCCCCGCCTCTGATTCCCCGCCTCTGATTCACCGCCTCTGATTCCCCGCCTCTGATTCTCCGCCTCTGATTCCCCACCTCTGAATACCCCGCCTCTGATTCGCTGATTCTGATTCCCCGCCTCTGATTCCCCACCTCTGATTCCCCACTTCTGATTCCCCGCCTCTGATTCCCCGCGTCTGATTCCCCGCCTCTGATTCACCGCCTCTGATTCCCCGCCTCTGATTCCCCACCTCTGATTCCCCACTTCTGATTCCCCGCCTCTGATTCCCCGCCTCTGATTCCACGCCTCTGATTCCCCGCCTCTGATTCCCCGTCTCTGATTCCCCGCCTCTGATTCCACGCCTCTGATTCCCCTCCTCTGATACCCAGCCTCTGATTCCCCACCTCTGACTCCCCGCATCTGATTCCCCGCCTCTGATTCCCCGTCTCTGATTCCCCGCCTCTGATTCCACGCCTCTGATTCCCCTCCTCTGATACCCAGCCTCTGATTCCCCACCTCTGACTCCCCGCATCTGATTCCCCGCCTCTGATTCCCCGCCTCTGATTCCCCACCTCTGACTCCCCGCCTCTGATTCCCCGCCTCTGATTCCCCGCCTCTGATTCCCCGCCTCTGATTCCCCACCTCTGATTCACTGCCTCCCTTTCCGCTCAACTTTCCTGGCCTACTTTTCCCCACATATCTTTCCCCGCCTCTGATTTCCCGCCTCTGATTCCACGCCTCTGATTCCCCGCCTATGTTTACCCGCCTCTGTTTACCCGCCTGTTTTCCCGCCTCTGATTCCCCACCACAGATTCCCTGCCTCAGATTCCCTGCCTCAGATTCCCTGCATCAGATTCCCTTCATTTGATTCCCTGCGTCTGATTCCCTGCCTCTGATTCCCTGCATCTGATTGCCCGCCTCTGATTCCCCGCCTCTGATTCCCCGCCTCTGATTCCCCACCTCTGATTCCCCACTTCTGATTCCCCGCCTCTGATTCCCCGCCTCTGATTCCCCGCCTCTGATTCACCGCCTCTGATTCCCCACCTCTGATTCCACGCCTCTGATTACCTGCCTCTGATACCCTGCCTCTCTTTCCCTGCCTCTATTTCCGTGCCTCTTTCTCTGCATCTCGTTTCCAACATCTCATTTCCCCCTTCTGATAACCCGCATCAGATTCCCTGCCTCCGATTCCCTGCCTCAGATTCCCTGCCTCAGATTCCCTGCATTAGATTCCCTTCATCTGATTCCCTGCCTCTGATTCCCCGCCTCAGATTCCCCGCCACTGATTCGCCACCTCTGTCTCTACGCCTCTATTTTGCCTGCACTCTTTCCCCTCCACTCTTTCTGTGCCTCTCTTTCCCTCCCTCAATTTCAACAACTCTGTTTGATCTGTTCTGTGTACCTAATTTTCAACACACAAGTTCCAACCACTATGTTTCGCCCATCTCTTTCGCTGCCTCTATTTATGCAGCTATGTTTACCCGCTTCTGTTTACCCGCCTGTTTCCCCACATCTCTTTCCCCACCTCTGATTCCACGCCTCTGATTCCCCGCCTCTGATTCCCCGCCTCTGATTCCCCGCCTCTGATTCACCGCCTCCCTTTCCGCGCAACTTTCCTGGCCTACGTTTCCCCACATCTCTTTCCCCACCTCTGATTCCACGCCTCAGATTCGCCGCCTCTGATTTCCCGCCTCTGATTCCCTGCCTCAAATTCCCTGCCTCTGATTCCCCACCTCTGATTCCCTGCCTCTGATTCCCCGCCTCTGATTCCCCACCTCTGATTCCCTGCCTCAGATTCCCTGCCTCTGATTCCCTGCCTCTGATTCCCTGCCTCTGATTTCCTGCATCTGATTGCCCGCCTCTGATTCTCCGCCTCTGATTCCCCGCCTCTGATTCCCCGCCTCTGATTCGCCGCCTCTGATTCCCCGCCTCTGATTTCCCACCTCTGATTCCCTGCCTCTGATAACCTGCCTCTGATTCCCTGCCTCTGATTCCCGGCCTCTGAGTCCCCACCTCTGATTCCCCGTGTCCGATTCCGCACCCATGTTTCACCACCTCTGTTGCTCTGCTTCTGATTTCCCGGCTCAGATTCACCGGCTCTGATTCCGCACCTCTGATTCCACGCCTCTCTTTCTGTGTCTCTGATTCCCCGCCTCTGATTCCATGCCTCTGATTACCCGCCTCTGATACCCTGCCTCTCTTTCCCTGCCTCTATTTCCGTGCCTCTTTCTCTGCATCTCGTTTCCCAAATCACATTTCCCCCTTCTGATAACCCGCATCAGATTCCCTGCCACAGATTCCCTGCCTCAGATACCCTGCCTCAGATTCCCTGCATCAGATTCCCTTCATCTGATTCCCTGCCTCTGATTCCCCGCGGCTGATTCCCTTCCTCTGATTCCCCGCCTCTGTTTCCCCATATCTGATTCCCCGCCTCTGATTCCCAACTATGATTCCCCGCCTCTGATTCCCCAGCTCTGATTCCCTGCCTCTGATTCCCTGCGTTCTATTCCCTGCCTCTGATTCCCCGCCTGTGATTCCCCATCACTGATTCACCACCTCTGATTCCCCACATCTGATTCCCCATATCTAATTCCCCGCCTCTGTTTGCCCGCCTCTGATTCCCCGCCTCTGTTTCCCCATATCTGATTCCCCGTCTCTGAATCACCAACTCTGATTCCCTGCCTCTGATTCCCCAGCTCTGATTCCCCGCCTTTGATTCCCCCCGTCTGATTCCCAGCCTCTGAATCCCCGTGTCTGATTTCCTGCCTCTGATTCCCCGCCTCTGATTCCCCACCTCTGATTCCCCATCTCTGATTCCGCACATCCGATTCCCTGCCTCTGATTCCCCAACTCTGATTCCCCGCCTCTGATTCCCCATCTCTGATTCCCCACCTCTGATTCCCCGTGTTTGATTCCCTGCCTCTGATTCCCCGCCTCTGAATACCAGCCTCTGATTCCCCATATCTGATTCCCCGCCTCTGATTCCCTGCCTCTGATTCCCCAGCTCTGATTCCCCGCCTTTGATTCCCCCCGTCTGATTCCCAGCCTCTGAATCCCCGTGTCTGATTTCCTGCCTCTGATTCCCCGCCTCTGATTCCCCATCTCTGATTCACCGCCTCTGATTCCCCATCTCTGATTCCCCACCTCTGATTCCCCGTGTCTGATTCCCCGTGTCTGATACCCTGCCTCTGATTCCACGCCTCTGATTCCCCATATCTGATTCCCTGCCACTGATTCCCCGCCTCTGATTCCCCATCTCTGATTCACCACCTCTGATTCCCGGCCTCTGATTGCCCACCTCTGATTCCCCGCCTCTGATTCGCCAGCTATGATTCCCCCCCTCTGATTCCCCGCGTCTGATTCCCCGCCTCTGATTCCCCAACTCTAATACCCCGCCTCTGATTCCCCAGCTCTGATTCCCCTCCTCTGATTCCCCGCATCTGATTCCCTGCCTCTGATTCCACGCCTCTGATTCCAGGCCTCTGATTCCCAACCTCTGATTCCCCACCTCTGATTCCCAATATCTGATTCCCCGCCTCTGTTTCACCGCCTCTGATTCCCCGCCTCTGTTTCCCCGCCTGTGATTCCCCAGCTCTGATTCCCCGCCTCTGATTCCCCATATCTGATTCCCATCCTCTGATTGCCCACCTCTGATTCCCCGCCTCTGATTCGCCAGCTCTGATTCCCCGCCTCTGATTCCCCGCATCTGATTCCCTGCCTCTGATTCCCCGCCTCTGATTCCCCATCTCTGATTCCCCGCCTGTGATTCCCCAGCTCTGATTCCCCGCCTCTGATTCCCCAGCTCTGATTCCCAGCCTCTGATTCCCCGTGTTTGATCCCCTGCCTCTGATTACCTTCCTCTGATTCCCGGCCACTGATATCCCGCTTCTGATTCTGATTCCCTGCCTCTGATTCCCCATCTCTGATTCAACACATCTGAATCCCCGCCTCTGTTTCCACGCCTCTGATTCCCTGCCTCTGATTCCCAACCTCTGATTCCCCACCCCTGATTCCCCATATCTGATTCCCCGCCTCTGTTTCCCTGCCTCTGATTCCCCGCCCCTGTTTCCCCATATCTGATTCCCCGCCTCTGATTCCCCAACTCTGATTCCCCGCCTCTGATTCCCCAGCTCTGATTCCCCGCCTCTGATTCCCCGTGTTTGATTCCCTGCCTCTGATTCCCCGCCTCTGATTCCCCATCTCTGATTCACCGCCTTTGATTCGCCACCTCTGATTCCCCATATCTGATTCCCAACCTCTGTTACCCCGCCTCTGATTCCCCGCCTCTGATTCCCCATATATCATTCCCCGCCTCTGAATCCCCACCTCTGATTCCCGGCCTCTTATTCCCGGCATCTGAATCCCGGCCTCTGATTCCCGGCCTCTGATTCCCCGCTTCTGATTCTGATTCCCTGCCTCTGATTCCCCATCTCTGATTCCGCACATCTGATTCCCTGCCTCTGATTCCCCACCTCTGATTCCCCATATCTGATTCCCCGCCTCTGTTTCCCCGCCTCTGATTCCCCGCCTCTGTTTCCCCATATCTAATTCCCCACCTCAGATGCCCCAACTCTGATACCCCGCCTCTGATTCCCCAGCTCTGATTCCCCGCCTCTGATTCCCCGCATCCGATTCCCCATATCTGATTCCCCGCCTCTGTTTCCCCACCTTTGATTCCCCGCCTCTGTTTCCCCATATCTGATTCCCCGCCTCTGATTCCCAACTATGATTCCCCGCCTCTGATTCCCCAGCTCTGATTCCCCGCCTCTGATTCCCCGCGTTCTATTCCCTGCCTCTGATTCCCCGCCTGTGATTCCCCATCTCTGATTCACCACCTCTGATTCCCCACCTCTGATTCCCCATATCTAATTCCCTGCCTCTGATTCCCCGCCTCTGATTCCCCGCCTCTGATTCCCTGCCACTGATTCCCTGCCCCTGATACCCCACCTCTGATTCCCCATATCTGATTCCCTGCCTCTGTTTCCCCGCCTCTGATTCCCCGCCTCTGATTCCCCATATCTGATTCCCCGCCTCTGATTCCCCAACTCTGATTCCCCGCCTCTGATTCCCCAGCTCTGAATCCCCGCCTCTGATTCCCCGCGTTTGTTTCCCCGCCTCTGATTCCCCGCCTCTGTTTCCCCATATCTAAGTCCCCGACTCTGATTCCCCAACTCTGATTCCCCACCTCTGATTCCCCAGCTCTGATTCCCCGCCTCTGATTCCCCGCATCTGATTCCCTGCATCTGATTCCCAGCCTCTGATTCCCTGCCTCTGATTCCCAACCTCTGATTCCCCACCTCTGATTCCCCATATCTGATTCCCCGCCTCTGTTTCCCCGCCTTTGATTCCCCGCCTCTGTTTCCCCATATCTGATTCCCGGCCTCTGATTTTCCGCCTCTGATTCCCCGCCTCTGATTCCCTGCCTCTGATTCCCCATCTCCGATTCCGCACATCGGATTCCCTGCCTCTGATTCCCCGCCTCTGATTCCCCGCCTCTGATTCCCTGCTTCTGATTCCCAACCTCTGATTCCCAACCTCTGATTCCCCATATCTGATTCCCCGCCTCTGTTTCCCCGCCTCTGATTTTCCAACTCTGAATCCCCGCCTCTGATTCCCCAGCTCTGATTCCCCGCCTCTGATTCCCCGTGTTTGATTCCCTGCCTCTGATTCCCTGCCCTGATTCCCCATCTCTGATACACCGCCTTTAATTCGCCACCGCTGATTCCCCATATCTGATTCCCCGCCTCTGTTTCCCCGTCTCTGATTCCCCTCCTCTGTTTCGCCATATCTAATTCCACGCCTCTGATTCCCCAACTCTGATTCCCCGCCTCTGATTCCCCAGCTCTGATTCCCTGCCTCTGATTCCCCGCATCTGATTCCCTGCCTCTGATTCCCCGCCTCTGATTCCCTGCCTCTGATTCCCAACCTCTGATTCCCCACCTCTGAATCCCCATATCTGATTCCCCGCCTCTGTTTCCCCGCCTCTGATTCCCCGCCTCTGTTTCCCCATATCTGATTCCCCGCCTCTGATTCCCCAACTCTGATTCCCCTCCTCTGATTCGCCAGCTATGATTCCCCGCCTTTGATTCCCTGCATCTGATTCCCTGCATCTGATTCCCCGCCTCTGATTCCCCTTCTCTGATTCTCCACCTCTGATTCCCCACCTCTGATTCCCCATCTCTGATTCCGCTCATCCGATTCCCTGCCTCTGATTCCCTGCCTCTGATTCCCCGCCTCTGATTCCCCGCCTCTGATTCCCTGCCTCTGATTCGCAACCTCTAATTCCCCACCTCTGATTCCCCATATCTGATTCCCCGCCTCTGTTTCCCTGCCTCTGATTCCCGGCCTCTGTTTCCCCATATCTGATTCCGCTCCTCTGATTCCCCAACTCTGATTCCCCGCCTCTGATACCCCGCCTCTGATTCCCCATCTCTAATTCATCACATCTGATTCCCCACCTCTGCTTCCCCATCTCTGATTCTCTACCTCTGATTCGCCACCTCTGATTGCCCATATCTGATTCACCGCCTCTGTTTCCCCGCATCTGATTCCCCGCCTCTGATTCCCCATATTTGATTCCCCGCCTCTGATTCCCCATCTCTGATTCCCGGACTCATTCCCCAACTCTGATTCCCCGCCACTGATTCCCCATATTTGATTCCCCTCCTCTGATTTCCCATCTCTGATTCCCGGACTCTGATTCCCCAACTCTGATTTCCCCGCCTCTGAATCCCCAGCTCTGATTTCCCGCCTCTGATTCCCCACCTGTGATACAACATATCTGATTCCCGGCCTCTGTTTCCCCGCCTCTGATTCCCCACCTCTGATTCACCATATCTGATTCCCCGCCTCTGATTCCCCACCACTGATTCCCCTCCTCTGATTCGCCAGTTATGATTGCCCGCCTCTGATTCCCCGTTTCTGATTCCCTGCCTCTGATTCCCCGCCTCTGATTCCCCATGTCTGACTCACCACCTCTGATTCCCCACCTCTGATACCCCATCTCTGATTCCGCACATCCGATTCCCTGCCTCTGATTCCCCGCCTCTGATTCCCCGCCTCTGATTCCCTGCCTCTGATTCGCAACCTCTTATTCCCCACCTCTGATTCCCCATATCTGATTCCCCGCCTCTGTTTCACCGCCTCTGATTGGCACCTCTGATACCCCGCCTCTGATTCCCCATCTCTAATTCATCACATCTGATTCCCCACCTCTGCTTCCCCATCTCCGATTCTCTACCTCTGATTCGCCACCTCTGATTCCCAATATCTGATTCACCGCCTCTGTTTCCCTGCCTCTGATTCCCCGCCTCTGATTCCCCATATCTGATTCCCCGCCTCTGATTCCCCATCTCTGATTCCCGGTCTCTGATTCCCCACCTCTGTTTCCCGGCCTCTGATTCCCAATCCCTGATTCACCGCCTCTGACTCCCAGTGTCTGATTCCCTGCCTCTGATTCCCCGCCTCTGAATCCCCTCCTCTGATTCCCTGCCTCTGATTCCCCGCCTCTGATTCCCCATGTCTGACTCACCACCTCTGATTCCCCACCTCTGATACCCTGCCTCTGATTCGCAACCTCTTATTCCCCACCTCTGATTCCCCATATCTGATTCCCCGCCTCTGTTTCCCCGCCTCTGATTCCCCACCTCTGATTCCCCATATCTGATTCCCTGCCTCTGATTCCCCAACTCTGATTCCCCGCCTCTGATTCCCCAGCTCTGATTCCCCGCCTCTGATTCCCCACCTCTGATCCAACATATCTGATTCCCCGCCTCTGTTTCTCCGCCTCTGATTCCCCACCTCTGATTCCCCATATCTGATTCCCCGCCTATGATTCCCCACCTCTGATTCCCCGCCTCTGATTCGCCAGCTATGATTCCCCTCCTCTGGTTCCCCGCATCTGATTCCCCGCCTCTGATTCCCCGTGTCTGACCCTGCCTCTGATTCCACGCCTTTGATTCCCCATCTCTGATTCACCACCTCTGATTCCCCACCTCTGATTCCCCATCTCTGATTCTGCACATCCGATTCCCTGCCTCTGATTCCCCGCCTCTGATTCCCCGCCTCTGATTCCCTGCCTCTGATTCGCAACCTGTTATTCCCCACCTCTGAATCCCCATATCTGATTCCCCGCCTCTGTTTCCCTGCCTCTGATTCCCCGCCTCTGTTTCCCCATATCTGATTCCCCGCCTCTGTTTCACCGCCTCTGATTGGCACCTCTGATACCCCGCCTCTGATTCCCCATCTCTAATTCATCACATCTGATTCCCCACCTCTGCTTCCCCATCTCTGATTCTCTACCTCTGATTCGCAACCTCTGCTTCCGAATATCTGATTCACCGCCTCTGTTTCCCCGCTTCTGATTCCGCGCCTCTGATTCCCCATATCTGATTCCCCGCCTCTGATTCCCCATCTCTGATTCCCGGTCTCTGATTCCCCACCTCTGTTTCCCGGCCTCTCATTCCCCATCCCTGATTCACCGCCTCTGATTCCCAGTGTCTGATTCCCTGCCTCTGATTCCCCGCCTCTGAATCCCCTCCTCTGATTCCCTGCCACTGATTCCCCGCCCCTGATTCCCCACCTCTGATACCCCATATCTGATTCCCCGCCTCTGTTTCCCCGCCTCTGATTCCCCACCTCTGATTTCCCATATCTGATTCCACGACTCTGATTCCCCGCCTCTGATTGGCCGCCTCTGATACCCCGCCTCTGATTCCCCATCTCTAATTCATCACATCTGATTCCCCACCTCTGCTTCCCCATCTCTGATTCTCAACCTCTGATTCGCCACCTCTGATTCCCCATATCTGATTCACCGCCTCTGTATCCCCGCCTCTGATTCCCCGCCTCTGATTCCCCATATTTGATTCCCCGCCTCTGATTCCCCATCTCTGATTCCCGGACGCTGATTCCCCAACTCTGATTCCCCGCCTCTGATTCCCCACGTCTGCTTCCCCATCTCTGATTCTCTACCTCTGATTCGCCACCTCTGATTGCCCATATCTGATTCACCGCCTCTGTTTCCCCGCCTCTGATTCCCCGCCTCTTATTCCCCATATTTGATTCCCCGCCTCTGATTCCCCATCTCTGATTCCCGGACTCTGATTCCCCAACTCTGATTCCCCGCCTCTGATTCCCCATATTTGATTCCCCTCCTCTGATTTCCCATCTCTGATTGCCGGACTCTGATTCCCCAACTCTGATTTCCCCGCCTCTGATTCCCCAGCTCTGATTTCCCGCCTCTGATTCCCCACCTGTGATACAACATATCTGATTCCCGGCCTCTGTTTCCCCGCCTCTGATTCCCCACCTCTGATTCACCATATCTGATTCCTCGCCTCTGATTCCGCACCACTGATTCCCCTCCTCTGATTCGGCAGTTATGATTGCCCGCCTCTGATTCCCCGTTTCTGATTCCCTGCCTCTGATTCCCCGCCTCTGATTCCCCATCTCTGACTCACCGCCTCTGTTTCCCTGCCTCTGATTCCCCGCCTCTGATTCCCCATATCTGATTCCCCGCCTCTGATTCCCCATCTCTGATTCCCGGTCTCTGATTCCCCACCTCTGTTTCCCGGCCTCTGATTCCCAATACCTGATTCCCCGCCTCTGAATCCCCTCCTCTGATTCCCTGCCACTGATTCCCCGCCCCTGATTCCCCACCTCTGATACCCCATATCTGATTCCCCGCCTCTGTTTCCCCGCCTCTGATTCCCCACCTCTGATTCCCCATATCTGATTCCCTGCCTCTGATTCCCCAACTCTGATTCCCCGCCTCTGATTCCCCAGCTCTGATTCCCCGCCTCTGATTCCCCACCTCTGATCCAACATATCTGATTCCCCGCCTCTGTTTCCCCGCCTCTGATTCCCCACCTCTGATTCCCCATATCTGATTTCCCGCCTATGATTCCCCACCTCTGATTCCCCGCCTCTGATTCGCCAGCTATGATTCCCCTCCTCTGGTTCCCCGCATCTGATTCCCCGCCTCTGATTCCTCGTGTCTGACCCTGCCTCTGATTCCACGCCTTTGATTCCCCATCTCTGATTCACCACCTCTGATTCCCCACCTCTGATTCCCATCTCTGATTCTGCACATCCGATTCCCTGCCTCTGATTCCCCGCCTCTGATTCCCCGCCTCTGATTCCCTGCCTCTGATTCGCAACCTGTTATTCCCCACCTCTGAATCCCCATATCTGATTCCCCGCCTCTGTTTCCCTGCCTCTGATTCCCCGCCTCTGTTTCCCCATATCTGATTCCCCGCCTCTGTTTCACCGCCTCTGATTGGCACCTCTGATTCCCCGCCTCTGATTCCCCATCTCTCATTCACCGCCTCTGATTCCCCATCTCTGATTCCCCACCTCTGATTCCCCGCCTCTGTTTCACCGCCTCTGATTGGCACCTCTGATACCCCGCCTCTGATTCCCCATCTCTAATTCATCACATCTGATTCCCCACCTCTGCTTCCCCATCTCTGATTCTCTACCTCTGAATCGCAACCTCTGATTCCGAATATCTGATTCACCGCCTCTGTTTCCCCGCTTCTGTTTCCCGGCCTCTCATTCCCCATCCCTGATTCACCGCCTCTGATTCCCAGTGTCTGATTCCCTGCCTCTGATTCCCCGCCTCTGAATCCCCTCCTCTGATTCCCTGCCACTGATTCCCCGCCCCTGATTCCCCACCTCTGATACCCCATATCTGATTCCCCGCCTCTGTTTCCCCGCCTCTGATTCCCCACCTCTGATTTCCCATATCTGATTCCACGACTCTGATTCCCCGCCTCTGATTGGCCGCATCTGATACCCCGCCTCTGATTCCCCATCTCTAATTCATCACATCTGATTCCCCACCTCTGCTTCCCCATCTCTGATTCTCAACCTCTGATTCGCCACCTCTGATTCCCCATATCTGATTCACCGCCTCTGTATCCCCGCCTCTGATTCCCCGCCTCTGATTCCCCATATTTGATTCCCCGCCTCTGATTCCCCATCTCTGATTCCCTGACTCTGATTCCCCAACTCTGATTCCCCGCCTCTGATTCCCCAGCTCTGATTTCCCGCCTCTGATTCCCCACCTCTGCTTCCCCATCTCTGATTCTCTACCTCTGATTCGCCACCTCTGATTGCCCATATCTGATTCACCGCCTCTGTTACCCCGCCTCTGATTCCCCGCCTCTTATTCCCCATATTTGATTCCCCGCCTCTGATTCCCCATCTCTGATTCCCGGACTCTGATTCCCCAACTCTGATTCCCCGCATCTGATTCCCCATATTTGATTCCCCTCCTCTGATTTCCCATCTCTGATTCCCGGACTCTGATTCCCCAACTCTGATTTCCCCGCCTCTGATTCCCCAGCTCTGATTTCCCGCCTCTGATTCCCCACCTCTGATACAACATATCTGATTCCCGGCCTATGTTTCCCCGCCTCTGATTCCCCACCTCTGATTCACCATATCTGATTCCCCGCCTCTGATTCCCCACCACTGATTCCCCTCCTCTGATTCGCCAGTTATGATTGCCCGCCTCTGATTCCCCGTTTCTGATTCACTGCCTCTGATTCCCCGCCTCTGATTCCCCATCTCTGACTCACCGCCTCTGTTTCCCTGCCTCTGATTCCCCGCCTCTGATTCCCCATATCTGATTCCCCGCTTCTGATTCCCCATCTCTGATTCCCGGTCTCTGATTCCCCACCTCGGTTTCCCGGCCTCTGATTCCCAATCCCTGATTCCCCGCCTCTGAATCCCCTCCTCTGATTCCCTGCCACTGATTCCCCGCCCCTGATTCCCCACCTCTGATACCCCATATCTGATTCCCCGCCTCTGTTTCCCCGCCTCTGATTCCCCACCTCTGATTCCCCATATCTGATTCCCTGCCTCTGATTCCCCAACTCTGATTCCCCGCCTCTGATTCCCCAGCTCTGATTCCCCGCCTCTGATTCCCCACCTCTGATCCAACATATCTGATTCCCCGCCTCTGTTTCCCCGCCTCTGATTCCCCACCTCTGATTCCCCATATCTGATTCCCCGCCTATGATTCCCCACCTCTGATTCCCCGCCTCTGATTCGCCAGCTATGATTCCCCTCCTCTGGTTCCCCGCATCTGATTCCCCGCCTCTGATTCCCCGTGTCTGACCCTGCCTCTGATACCACGCCTTTGATTCCCCATCTCTGATTCACCACCTCTGATTCCCCACCTCTGATTCCCCATCTCTGATTCTGCACATCCGATTCCCTGCCTCTGATGCCCCGCCTCTGATTCCCCGCCTCTGATTCCCTGCCTCTGATTCGCAACCTGTTATTCCCCACCTCTGAATCCCCATATCTGATTCCCCGTCTCTGTTTCCCTGCCTCTGATTCCCCGCCTCTGTTTCCCCATATCTGATTCCCCGCCTCTGTTTCACCGCCTCTGATTGGCACCTCTGATACCCCGCCTCTGATTCCCCATCTCTAATTCATCACATCTGATTCCCCACCTCTGCTTCCCCATCTCTGATTCTCTACCTCTGATTCGCAACCTCTGATTCCGAATATCTGATTCACCGCCTCTGTTTCCCCGCTTCTGATTCCCCGCCTCTGATACCCCATATCTGATTCCCCGCCTCTGATTCCCCATCTCAGATTCCCGGTCTCTGATTCCCCACCTCTGTTTCCCGGCCTCTCATTCCCCATCCCTGATTCACCGCTTCTGATTCCCAGTGTCTGATTCCCTGCCTCTGATTCCCCGCCTCTGAATCCCCTCCTCTGATTCCCTGCCACTGATTCCCCGCCCCTGATTCCCCACCTCTGATACCCCATATCTGATTCCCCGCCTCTGATTCCCCGCCTCTGATTCCCCATCTCTCATTCACCGCCTCTGATTCCCCATCTCTGATTCCCCACCTCTGATTCCCCGTGTCTGATTCCCCGTGTCTGATTCCCTGCCACTGATTCCCCGCCTCTGATTCCCCATCTCTGATTCACCACCTCTGATTCCCGGCCTCTGATTGCCCACCTCTGATTCCCCGCCTCTGATTCGCCAGCTATGATTCCCCCCCTCTGATTCCCCGCGTCTGATTCCCCGCCTCTGATTCCCCAACTCTAATACCCCGCCTCTGATTCCCCAGCTCTGATTCCCCTCCTCTGATTCCCCGCATCTGATTCCCTGCCTCTGATTCCACGCCTCTGATTCCAGGCCTCTGATTCCCAACCTCTGATTCCCCACCTCTGATTCCCAATATCTGATTCCCCGCCTCTGTTTCACCGCCTCTGATTCCCTGCCTCTGTTTCCCCGCCTGTGATTCCCCAGCTCTGATTCCCCGCCTCTGATTCCCCATATCTGATTCCCATCCTCTGATTGCCCACCTCTGATTCCCCGCCTCTGATTCGCCAGCTCTGATTCCCCGCCTCTGATTCCCCGCATCTGATTCCCTGCCTCTGATTCCCCGCCTCTGATTCCCCATCTCTGATTCCCCGCCTGTGATTCCCCAGCTCTGATTCCCCGCCTCTGATTCCCCAGCTCTGATTCCCAGCCTCTGATTCCCCGTGTTTGATCCCCTGCCTCTGATTACCTTCCTCTGATTCCCGGCCACTGATACCCCGCTTCTGATTCTGATTCCCTGCCTCTGATTCCCCATCTCTGATTCACCACATCTGAATCCCCGCCTCTGTTTCCACGCCTCTGATTCCCTGCCTCTGATTCCCAACCTCAGATTCCCCACCCCTGATTCCCCATATCTGATTCACCGCCTCTGTTTCCCTGCCTCTGATTCCCCGCCCCTGTTTCCCCATATCTGATTCCCCGCCTCTGATTCCCCAACTCTGATTCCCCGCCTCTGATTCCCCAGCTCTGATTCTCCGCCTCTGATTCCCCGTGTTTGATTCCCTGCCTCTGATTCCCCGCCTCTGATTCCCCATCTCTGATTCACCGCCTTTGATTCGCCACCTCTGATTCCCCATATCTGATTCCCCACCTCTGTTACCCCGCCTCTGATTCCCCGCCTCTGATTCCCCATATATCATTCCCCGCCTCTGAATCCCCATCTCTGATTCCCGGAATCTGATTCCCCACCTCTGATTCCCGGCCTCTTATTCCCGGCATCTGAATCCCGGCCTCTGATTCCCGGCCTCTGATTCCCCGCTTCTGATTCTGATTCCCTGCCTCTGATTCCCCATCTCTGATTCCGCACATCTGATTCCCTGCCTCTGATTCCCCACCTCTGATTCCCCATATCTGATTCCCCGCCTCTGTTTCCCCGCCTCTGATTCCCCGCCTCTGTTTCCCCATATATAATTCCCCACCTCAGATGCCCCAACTCTGATACCCCGCCTCTGATTCCCCAGCTCTGATTCCCCGCCTCTGACTCCCCGCATCCGATTCCCCATATCTGATTCCCCGCCTCTGTTTCCCCACCTTTGATTCCCCGCCTCTGTTTCCCCATATCTTATTCCCCGCCTCTGATTCCCAACTATGATTCCCCACCTCTGATTCCCCAGCTCTGATTCCCCGCCTCTGATTCCCCGCGTTCTATTCCCTGCCTCTGATTCCCCGCCTGTGATTCCCCATCTCTGATTCACCACCTCTGATTCCCCACCTCTGATTCCCCATATCTAATTCCCCGCCTCTGTTTGCCCGCCTCTGATTTTCCGCCTCTGTTTCCCCATATCTGATTCCCCGTGTCTGATTCCCTGCCTCTGATTCCCCGCCTCTGATTCCCCGCCTCTGATTCCCTGCCACTGATTCCCTGCCCTTAATACCCCACCTCTGATTCACCATATCTGATTCCCTGCCTCTGTTTCCCCGCCTCTGATTCCCCGCCTCTGATTCCCCATATCTGATTCCCCGCCTCTGATTCCCCAACTCTGATTCCCCGCCTCTGATTCCCCAGCTCTGAATCCCCGCCTCTGATTCCCCGCGTCTGTTTCCCAGCCTCTGATTCCCCGCCTCTGTTTCCCCATATCTAAGTCCCCGACTCTGATTCCCCAACTCTGATTCCCCACCTCTGATTCCCCAGCTCTGATTCCCCGCCTCTGATTCCCCGCATCTGATTCCCTGCATCTGATTCCCAGCCTCTGATTCCCTGCCTCTGATTCCCAACCTCTGATTCCCCACCTCTGATTCCCCATATCTGATTCCCCGCCTCTGTTTCCCCGCCTCTGATTCCCCGCCTCTGTTTCCCCATATCTGATTCCCGGACTCTGATTCTCCGCCTCTGATTCCCCGCCTCTGATTCCCTGCCTCTGATTCCCCATCTCCGATTCCGCACATCGGATTCCCTGCCTCTGATTCCCCGCCTCTGATTCCCCGCCTCTGATTCCCTGCTTCTGATTCCCAACCTCTGATTCCCCACCTCTGATTCCCCATATCTGATTCCCCGCCTCTGTTTCCCCGCCTCTGATTCCCCAACTCTGAATCCCCGCCTCTGATTCCCCAGCTCTGATTCCCCGCCTCTGATTCCCCGTGTTTGATTCCCTGCCTCTGATTCCCTGCCCTGATTCCCCATCTCTGATACACCGCCTTTAATTCGCCACCGCTGATTCCCCATATCTGATTCCCCGCCTCTGTTTCCCCGTCTCTGATTCCCCTCCTCTGTTTCGCCATATCTAATTCCACGCCTCTGATTCCCCAACTCTGATTCCCCGCCTCTGATTCCCCAGCTCTGATTCCCTGCCTCTGATTCCCCGCATCTGATTCCCTGCCTCTGATTCCCCGCCTATGATTCCCTGCCTCTGATTCCCAACCTCTGATTCCCCACCTCTGAATCCCCATATCTGATTCCCCGCCTCTGTTTCCCCGCCTCTGATTCCCCGCCTCTGTTTCCCCATATCTGATTCCCCGCCTCTGATTCCCCAACTCTGATTCCCCTCCTCTGATTCGCCAGCTATGATTCCCCGCCTCTGATTCCCTGCATCTGATTCCCTGCATCTGATTCCCCGCCTCTGATTCCCCTTCTCTGATTCTCCACCTCTGATTCCCCACCTCTGATTCCCCAACTCTGATTCCGCTCATCCGATTCCCTGCCTCTGAATCCCCGCCTCTGATTCCCCGCCTCTGATTCCCTGCCTCTGATTCGCAACCTCTAATTCCCCACCTCTGATTCCCCATATCTGATTCCCCGCCTCTGTTTCCCTGCCTCTGATTCCCGGCCTCTGTTTCCCCATATCTGATTCCCCTCCTCTGATTCCCCAACTCTGATTCCCCGCCTCTGATACCCCGCCTCTGATTCCCCATCTCTAATTCATCACATCTGATTCCCCACCTCTGCTTCCCCATCTCTTATTCTCTACCTTTGATTCGCCACCTCTGATTGCCCATATCTGATTCACCGCCTCTGTTTCCCCGCATCTGATTCCCCGCCTCTGATTCCCCATATTTGATTCCCCGCCTCTGATTCCCCATCTCTGATTCCCGGACTCATTCCCCAACTCTGATTCCCCGCCTCTGATTCCCCATATTTGATTCCCCTCCTCTGATTTCCCATCTCTGATTCCCGGACTCTGATTCCCCAACTCTGATTTCCCCGCCTCTGAATCCCCAGCTCTGATTTCCCGCCTCTGATTCCCCACCTGTGATACAACATATCTGATTCCCCCCCTCTGTTTCCCCGCCTCTGATTCCCCACCTCTGATTCACCATATCTGATTCCCCGCCTCTGATTCCCCACCACTGATTCCCCTCCTCTGATTCGCCAGTTATGATTGCCCGCCTCTGATTCCCCGTTTCTGATTCCCTGCCTCTGATTCCCCGCCTCTGATTCCCCATGTCTGACTCACCACCTCTGATTCCCCACCTCTGATACCCCATCTCTGATTCCGCACATCCGATTCCCTGCCTCTGATTCCCCGCCTCTGATTCCCCGCCTCTGATTCCCTGCCTCTGATTCGCAACCTCTTATTCCCCACCTCTGATTCCCCATATCTGATTCGCCGCCTCTGTTTCCCCGCCTCTGATTGGCACCTCTGATACCCCGCCTCTGATTCCCCATCTCTAATTCATCACATCTGATTCCCCACCTCCGCTTCCCCATCTCCGATTCTCTACCTCTGATTCGCCACCTCTGATTCCCAATATCTGATTCACCGCCTCTGTTTCCCTGCCTCTGATTCCCCGCCTCTGATTCCCCATATCTGATTCCCCGCCTCTGATTCCCCATCTCTGATTCCCGGTCTCTGATTCCCCACCTCTGTTTCCCGGCCTCTGATTCCCAATCCCTGATTCACCGCCTCTGACTCCCAGTGTCTGATTCCCTGCCTCTGATTCCCCGCCTCTGAATCCCCTCCTCTGATTCCCTGCCACTGATTCCCCGCGCCTGATTCCCCACCTCTGATACCCCATATCTGATTCCCCGCCTCTGTTTCCCCGCCTCTGATTCCCCACCTCTGATTCCCCATATCTGATTCCCTGCCTCTGATTCCCCAACTCTGATTCCCCGCCTCTGATTCCCCAGCTCTGATTCCCCGCCACTGATTCCCCACCTCTGATCCAACATATCTGATTCCCTGCCTCTGTTTCCCCGCCTCTGATTCCCCACCTCTGATTTCCCATATCTGATTCCCCGCCTATGATTCCCCACCTCTGATTCCCCGCCTCTGATTCGCCAGCTATGATTCCCCTCCTCTGGTTCCCCGCATCTGATTCCCCGCCTCTGATTCCCCGTGTCTGACCCTGCCTCTGATTCCACGCCTTTGATTCCCCATCTCTGATTCACCACCTCTGATTCCCCACCTCTGATTCCCCATCTCTGATTCTGCACATCCGATTCCCTGCCTCTGATTCCCCGCCTCTGATTCCCCGCCTCTGATTCCCTGCCTCTGATTCGCAACCTGTTATTCCCCACCTCTGAATCCCCATATCTGATTCCCCGCCTCTGTTTCCCTGCCTCTGATTCCCCGCCTCTGTTTCCCCATATCTGATTCCCCGCCTCTGTTTCACCGCCTCTGATTGGCACCTCTGATACCCCGCCTCTGATTCCCCATCTCTAATTCATCACATCTGATTCCCCACCTCTGCTTCCCCATCTCTGATTCTCTACCTCTGATTCGCAACCTCTGATTCCGAATATCTGATTCACCGCCTCTGTTTCCCCGCTTCTGATTCCCCGCCTCTGATTCCCCATATCTGATTCCCCGCCTCTGATTCCCCATCTCTGATTCCCGGTCTCTGATTCCCCACCTCTGTTTCCCGGCCTCTCATTCCCCATCCCTGATTCACCGCCTCTGATTCCCAGTGTCTGATTCCCTGCCTCTGATTCCCCGCCTCTGAATCCCCTCCTCTGATTCCCTGCCACTGATTCCCCGCCCCTGATTCCCCACCTCTGATACCCCATATCTGATTCCCCGCCTCTGATTCCCCGCCTCTGATTCCCCATCTCTCATTCACCGCCTCTGATTCCCCATCTCTGATTCCCCACCTCTGATTCCCCGTGTCTGATTCCCTGCCTCTGATTCCACGCCTCTGATTCCCCATATCTGATTCCCTGCCACTGATTCCCCGCCTCTGATTCCCCATCTCTGATTCACCACCTCTGATTCACGGCCTCTGATTGCCCACCTCTGATTCCCCGCCTCTGATTCGCCAGCTATGATTCCCCCCCTCTGATTCCCCGAGTCTGATTCCCCGCCTCTGATTCCCCAACTCTAATACCCCGCCTCTGATTCCCCAGCTCTGATTCCCCTCCTCTGATTCCCCGCATCTGATTCCCTGCCTCTGATTCCACGCCTCTGATTCCAGGCCTCTGATTCCCAACCTCTGATTCCCCACCTCTGATTCCCAATATCTGATTCCCCGCCTCTGTTTCACCGCCTCTGATTCCCCGCCTCTGTTTCCCCGCCTGTGATTCCCCAGCTCTGATTCCCCGCCTCTGATTCCCCATATCTGATTCCCATCCTCTGATTGCCCACCTCTGATTCCCCGCCTCTGATTCGCCAGCTCTGATTCCCCGCCTCTGATTCCCCGCATCTGATTCCCTGCCTCTGATTCCCCGCCTCTGATTCCCCATCTCTGATTCCCCGCCTGTGATTCCCCAGCTCTGATTCCCCGCCTCTGATTCCCCAGCTCTGATTCCCAGCCTCTTATTCCACGTGTTTGATCCCCTGCCTCTGATTACCTTCCTCTGATTCCCGGCCACTGATAGCCCGCTTCTGATTCTGATTCCCTGCCTCTGATTCCCCATCTCTGATTCACCACATCTGAATCCCCGCCTCTGTTTCCACGCCTCTGATTCCCTGCCTCTGATTCCCAACCTCTGATTCCCCACCCCTGATTCCCCATATCTGATTCCCCGCCTCTGTTTCCCTGCCTCTGATTCCCCGCCCCTGTTTCCCCATATCTGATTCCCCGCCTCTGATTCCCCAACTCTGATTCCCCGCCTCTGATTCCCCAGCTCTGATTCCCCGCCTCTGATTCCCCGTGTTTGATTCCCTGCCTCTGATTCCCCGCCTCTGATTCCCCATCTCTGATTCACCGCCTTTGATTCGCCACCTCTGATTCCCCATATCTGATTCCCCACCTCTGTTACCCCGCCTCTGATTCCCCGCCTCTGACTCCCCATATATCATTCCCCGCCTCTGAATCCCCATCTCTGATTCCCGGACTCTGATTCCCCACCTCTGATTCCCGGCCTCTTATTCCCGGCATCTGAATCCCGGCCTCTGATTCCCGGCCTCTGATTCCCCGCTTCTGATTCTGATTCCCTGCCTCTGATTCCCCATCTCTGATTCCGCACATCTGATTCCCTGCCTCTGATTCCCCACCTCTGATTCCCCATATCTGATTCCCCGCCTCTGTTTCCCCGCCTCTGATTCCCCGCCTCTGTTTCCCCATATCTAATTCCCCACCTCAGATGCCCCAACTCTGATACCCCGCCTCTCATTCCCCAGCTCTGATTCCCCGCCTCTGATTCCCCGCATCCGATTCCCCATATCTGATTCCCCGCCTCTGTTTCCCCGCCTTTGATTCCCCGCCTCTGTTTCCCCATATCTGATTCCCCGCCTCTGATTCCCAACTATGATTCCCCGCCTCTGATTCCCCAGCTCTGATGCCCCGCCTCTGATTCCCCGCGTTCTATTCCCTGCCTCTGATTCCCCGCCTGTGATTCCCCATCTCTGATTCACCACCTCTGATTCCCCACCTCTGATTCCCCATATCTAATTCCCCACCTCTGTTTGCCCGCCTCTGATTCCCCGCCTCTGTTTCCCCATATCTGATTACCCGTGTCTGATTCCGTGCCTCTGATTCCCCGCCTCTGATTCCCCGCCTCTGATTCCCTGCCACTGATTCCCTGCCCCTGATACCCCACCTCTGATTCCCCATATCTGATTCCCTGCCTCTGTTTCCCCGCCTCTGATTCCCCGCCTCTGATTCCCCATATCTGATTCCCCGCCTCTGATTCCCCAACTCTGATTCCCCGCCTCTGATTCCCCAGCTCTGAATCCCCGCCTCTGATTCCCCGCGTCTGTTTCCCCGCCTCTGATTCCCCGCCTCTGTTTCCCCATATCTAATTCCCCGACTCTGATTCCCCACCTCTGATTCCCAACCTCTGATTCCCCAGCTCTGATTCCCCGCCTCTGATTCCCCGCATCTGATTCCCTGCATCTGATTCCCAGCCTCTGATTCCCTGCCTCTGATTCCCAACCTCTGATTCCCCACCTCTGATTCCCCATATCTGATTCCCCGCCTCTGTTTCCCCGCCTCTGATTCCCCGCCTCTGTTTCCCCATATCTGATTCCCGGCCTCTGATTCTCCGCCTCTGATTCCCCGCCTCTGATTCCCTGCCTCTGATTCCCCATCTCCGATTCCGCACATCGGATTCCCTGCCTCTGATTCCCCGCCTCTGATTCCCCGCCTCTGATTCCCTGCTTCTGATTCCCAACCTCTGATTCCCCACCTCTGATTCCCCATATCTGATTCCCCGCCTCTGTTTCCCCGCCACTGATTCCCCAACTCTGAATCCCCGCCTCTGATTCCCCAGCTCTGATTCCCCGCCTCTGATTCCCCGTGTTTGATTCCCTGCCTCTGATTCCCTGCCCTGATTCCCCATCTCTGATACACCGCCTTTAATTCGCCACCGCTGATTCCCCATATCTGATTCCCCGCCTCTGTTTCCCTGTCTCTGATTCCCCTCCTCTGTTTCGCCATATCTAATTCCACGCCTCTGATTCCCCAACTCTGATTCCCCGCCTCTGATTCCCCAGCACTGATTCCCTGCCTCTGATTCCTCGCATCTGATTCCCTGCCTCTGATTCCCCGCCTCTGATTCCCTGCCTCTGATTCCCAACCTCTGATTCCCCACCTCTGAATCCCCATATCTGATTCCCCGCCTCTGTTTCCCCGCCTCTGATTCCCCGCCTCTGTTTCCCCATATCTGATTCCCCGCCTCTGGTTCCCCGCATCTGATTCCCCGCCTCTGATTCCCCGTGTCTGACCCTGCCTCTGATTCCACGCCTTTGATTCCCCATCTCTGATTCACCACTTCTGATTCCCCACCTCTGATTCCCCATCTCTGATTCTGCACATCCGATTCCCTGCCTCTGATTCCCCGCCTCTGATTCCCCGCCTCTGATTCCCTGCCTCTGATTCGCAACCTGTTATTCCCCACCTCTGAATCCCCATATCTGATTCCCCGCCTCTGTTTCCCTGCCTCTGATTCCCCGCCTCTGTTTCCCCATATCTGATTCCCCGCCTCTGTTTCACCGCCTCTGATTGGCACCTCTGATACCCCGCCTCTGATTCCCCATCTCTAATTCATCACATCTGATTCCCCACCTCTGCTTCCCCATCTCTGATTCTCTACCTCTGATTCGCAACCTCTGATTCCGAATATCTGATTCACCGCCTCTGTTTCCCCGCTTCTGATTCCCCGCCTCTGATTCCCCATATCTGATTCCCCGCCTCTGATTCACCATCTCTGATTCCCGGTCTCTGATTCCCCACCTCTGTTTCCCGGCCTCTCATTCCCCATCCCTGATTCACCGCCTCTGATTCCCAGTGTCTGATTCCCTGCCTCTGATTCCCCGCCTCTGAATCCCCTCCTCTGATTCCCTGCCACTGATTCCCCGCCCCTGATTCCCCACCTCTGATACCCCATATCTGATTCCCCGCCTCTGATTCCCCGCCTCTGATTCCCCATCTCTCATTCACCGCCTCTGATTCCCCATCTCTGATTCCCCACCTCTGATTCCCCGTGTCTGATTCCCTGCCTCTGATTCCACGCCTCTGATTCCCCATATCTGATTCCCTGCCACTGATTCCCCGCCTCTGATTCCCCATCTCTGATTCACCACCTCTGATTCCCGGCCTCTGATTGCCCACCTCTGATTCCCCGCCTCTGATTCGCCAGCTATGATTCCCCCCCTCTGATTCCCCGAGTCTGATTCCCCGCCTCTGATTCCCCAACTCTAATACCCCGCCTCTGATTCCCCAGCTCTGATTCCCCTCCTCTGATTCCCCGCATCTGATTCCCTGCCTCTGATTCCACGCCTCTGATTCCAGGCCTCTGATTCCCAACCTCTGATTCCCCACCTCTGATTCCCAATATCTGATTCCCCGCCTCTGTTTCACCGCCTCTGATTCCCCGCCTCTGTTTCCCCGCCTGTGATTCCCCAGCTCTGATTCCCCGCCTCTGATTCCCCATATCTGATTCCCATCCTCTGATTCCCCGCCTCTGATTCCCCGTGTTTGATTCCCTGCCTCTGATTCCCTGCCCTGATTCCCCATCTCTGATACACCGCCTTTAATTCGCCACCGCTGATTCCCCATATCTGATTCCCCGCCTCTGTTTCCCCGTCTCTGATTCCCCTCCTCTGTTTCGCCATATCTAATTCCACGCCTCTGATTCCCCAACTCTGATTCCCCACCTCTGATTCCCCAGCTCTGATTCCCTGCCTCTGATTCCCCGCATCTGATTCCCTGCCTCTGATTCCCCGCCTATGATTCCCTGCCTCTGATTCCCAACCTCTGATTCCCCACCTCTGAATCCCCATATCTGATTCCCCGCCTCTGTTTCCCCGCCTCTGATTCCCCGCCTCTGTTTCCCCATATCTGATTCCCCGCCTCTGATTCCCCAACTCTGATTCCCCTCCTCTGATTCGCCAGCTATGATTCCCCGCCTCTGATTCCCTGCATCTGATTCCCTGCATCTGATTCCCCGCCTCTGATTCCCCTTCTCTGATTCTCCACCTCTGATTCCCCACCTCTGATTCCCCAACTCTGATTCCGCTCATCCGATTCCCTGCCTCTGAATCCCCGCCTCTGATTCCCCGCCTCTGATTCCCTGCCTCTGATTCGCAACCTCTAATTCCCCACCTCTGATTCCCCATATCTGATTCCCCGCCTCTGTTTCCCTGCCTCTGATTCCCGGCCTCTGTTTCCCCATATCTGATTCCCCTCCTCTGATTCCCCAACTCTGATTCCCCGCCTCTGATACCCCGCCTCTGATTCCCCATCTCTAATTCATCACATCTGATTCCCCACCTCTGCTTCCCCATCTCTTATTCTCTACCTTTGATTCGCCACCTCTGATTGCCCATATCTGATTCACCGCCTCTGTTTCCCCGCATCTGATTCCCCGCCTCTGATTCCCCATATTTGATTCCCCGCCTCTGATTCCCCATCTCTGATTCCCGGACTCATTCCCCAACTCTGATTCCCCGCCTCTGATTCCCCATATTTGATTCCCCTCCTCTGATTTCCCATCTCTGATTCCCGGACTCTGATTCCCCAACTCTGATTTCCCCGCCTCTGAATCCCCAGCTCTGATTTCCCGCCTCTGATTCCCCACCTGTGATACAACATATCTGATTCCCCCCCTCTGTTTCCCCGCCTCTGATTCCCCACCTCTGATTCACCATATCTGATTCCCCGCCTCTGATTCCCCACCACTGATTCCCCTCCTCTGATTCGCCAGTTATGATTGCCCGCCTCTGATTCCCCGTTTCTGATTCCCTGCCTCTGATTCCCCGCCTCTGATTCCCCATGTCTGACTCACCACCTCTGATTCCCCACCTCTGATACCCCATCTCTGATTCCGCACATCCGATTCCCTGCCTCTGATTCCCCGCCTCTGATTCCCCGCCTCTGATTCCCTGCCTCTGATTCGCAACCTCTTATTCCCCACCTCTGATTCCCCATATCTGATTCGCCGCCTCTGTTTCCCCGCCTCTGATTGGCACCTCTGATACCCCGCCTCTGATTCCCCATCTCTAATTCATCACATCTGATTCCCCACCTCCGCTTCCCCATCTCCGATTCTCTACCTCTGATTCGCCACCTCTGATTCCCAATATCTGATTCACCGCCTCTGTTTCCCTGCCTCTGATTCCCCGCCTCTGATTCCCCATATCTGATTCCCCGCCTCTGATTCCCCATCTCTGATTCCCGGTCTCTGATTCCCCACCTCTGTTTCCCGGCCTCTGATTCCCAATCCCTGATTCACCGCCTCTGACTCCCAGTGTCTGATTCCCTGCCTCTGATTCCCCGCCTCTGAATCCCCTCCTCTGATTCCCTGCCACTGATTCCCCGCGCCTGATTCCCCACCTCTGATACCCCATATCTGATTCCCCGCCTCTGTTTCCCCGCCTCTGATTCCCCACCTCTGATTCCCCATATCTGATTCCCTGCCTCTGATTCCCCAACTCTGATTCCCCGCCTCTGATTCCCCAGCTCTGATTCCCCGCCACTGATTCCCCACCTCTGATCCAACATATCTGATTCCCTGCCTCTGTTTCCCCGCCTCTGATTCCCCACCTCTGATTTCCCATATCTGATTCCCCGCCTATGATTCCCCACCTCTGATTCCCCGCCTCTGATTCGCCAGCTATGATTCCCCTCCTCTGGTTCCCCGCATCTGATTCCCCGCCTCTGATTCCCCGTGTCTGACCCTGCCTCTGATTCCACGCCTTTGATTCCCCATCTCTGATTCACCACCTCTGATTCCCCACCTCTGATTCCCCATCTCTGATTCTGCACATCCGATTCCCTGCCTCTGATTCCCCGCCTCTGATTCCCCGCCTCTGATTCCCTGCCTCTGATTCGCAACCTGTTATTCCCCACCTCTGAATCCCCATATCTGATTCCCCGCCTCTGTTTCCCTGCCTCTGATTCCCCGCCTCTGTTTCCCCATATCTGATTCCCCGCCTCTGTTTCACCGCCTCTGATTGGCACCTCTGATACCCCGCCTCTGATTCCCCATCTCTAATTCATCACATCTGATTCCCCACCTCTGCTTCCCCATCTCTGATTCTCTACCTCTGATTCGCAACCTCTGATTCCGAATATCTGATTCACCGCCTCTGTTTCCCCGCTTCTGATTCCCCGCCTCTGATTCCCCATATCTGATTCCCCGCCTCTGATTCCCCATCTCTGATTCCCGGTCTCTGATTCCCCACCTCTGTTTCCCGGCCTCTCATTCCCCATCCCTGATTCACCGCCTCTGATTCCCAGTGTCTGATTCCCTGCCTCTGATTCCCCGCCTCTGAATCCCCTCCTCTGATTCCCTGCCACTGATTCCCCGCCCCTGATTCCCCACCTCTGATACCCCATATCTGATTCCCCGCCTCTGATTCCCCGCCTCTGATTCCCCATCTCTCATTCACCGCCTCTGATTCCCCATCTCTGATTCCCCACCTCTGATTCCCCGTGTCTGATTCCCTGCCTCTGATTCCACGCCTCTGATTCCCCATATCTGATTCCCTGCCACTGATTCCCCGCCTCTGATTCCCCATCTCTGATTCACCACCTCTGATTCACGGCCTCTGATTGCCCACCTCTGATTCCCCGCCTCTGATTCGCCAGCTATGATTCCCCCCCTCTGATTCCCCGAGTCTGATTCCCCGCCTCTGATTCCCCAACTCTAATACCCCGCCTCTGATTCCCCAGCTCTGATTCCCCTCCTCTGATTCCCCGCATCTGATTCCCTGCCTCTGATTCCACGCCTCTGATTCCAGGCCTCTGATTCCCAACCTCTGATTCCCCACCTCTGATTCCCAATATCTGATTCCCCGCCTCTGTTTCACCGCCTCTGATTCCCCGCCTCTGTTTCCCCGCCTGTGATTCCCCAGCTCTGATTCCCCGCCTCTGATTCCCCATATCTGATTCCCATCCTCTGATTGCCCACCTCTGATTCCCCGCCTCTGATTCGCCAGCTCTGATTCCCCGCCTCTGATTCCCGCATCTGATTCCCTGCCTCTGATTCCCCGCCTCTGATTCCCCATCTCTGATTCCCCGCCTGTGATTCCCCAGCTCTGATTCCCCGCCTCTGATTCCCCAGCTCTGATTCCCAGCCTCTTATTCCACGTGTTTGATCCCCTGCCTCTGATTACCTTCCTCTGATTCCCGGCCACTGATAGCCCGCTTCTGATTCTGATTCCCTGCCTCTGATTCCCCATCTCTGATTCACCACATCTGAATCCCCGCCTCTGTTTCCACGCCTCTGATTCCCTGCCTCTGATTCCCAACCTCTGATTCCCCACCCCTGATTCCCCATATCTGATTCCCCGCCTCTGTTTCCCTGCCTCTGATTCCCCGCCCCTGTTTCCCCATATCTGATTCCCCGCCTCTGATTCCCCAACTCTGATTCCCCGCCTCTGATTCCCCAGCTCTGATTCCCCGCCTCTGATTCCCCGTGTTTGATTCCCTGCCTCTGATTCCCCGCCTCTGATTCCCCATCTCTGATTCACCGCCTTTGATTCGCCACCTCTGATTCCCCATATCTGATTCCCCACCTCTGTTACCCCGCCTCTGATTCCCCGCCTCTGACTCCCCATATATCATTCCCCGCCTCTGAATCCCCATCTCTGATTCCCGGACTCTGATTCCCCACCTCTGATTCCCGGCTTCTTATTCCCGGCAACTGAATCCCGGCCTCTGATTCCCGGCCTCTGATTCCCCGCTTCTGATTCTGATTCCCTGCCTCTGATTCCCCATCTCTGATTCCGCACATCTGATTCCCTGCCTCTGATTCCCCACCTCTGATTCCCCATATCTGATTCCCCGCCTCTGTTTCCCCGCCTCTGATTCCCCGCCTCTGTTTCCCCATATCTAATTCCCCACCTCAGATGCCCCAACTCTGATACACCGCCTCTCATTCCCCAGCTCTGATTCCCCGCCTCTGATTCCCCGCATCCGATTCCCCATATCTGATTCCCCGCCTCTGTTTCCCCGCCTTTGATTCCCCGCCTCTGTTTCCCCATATCTGATTCCCCGCCTCTGATTCCCAACTATGATTCCCCGCCTCTGATTCCCCAGCTCTGATGCCCCGCCTCTGATTCCCTGCGTTCTATTCCCTGCCTCTGATTCCCCGCCTGTGATTCCCCATCTCTGATTCACCACCTCTGATTCCCCACCTCTGATTCCCCATATCTAATTCCCCACCTCTGTTTGCCCGCCTCTGATTCCCCGCCTCTGTTTCCCCATATCTGATTACCCGTGTCTGATTCCGTGCCTCTGATTCCCCGCCTCTGATTCCCCGCCTCTGATTCCCTGCCACTGATTCCCTGCCCCTGATACCCCACCTCTGATTCCCCATATCTGATTCCCTGCCTCTGTTTCCCCGCCTCTGATTCCCCGCCTCTGATTCCCCATATCTGATTCCCCGCCTCTGATTCCCCAACTCTGATTCCCCGCCTCTGATTCCCCAGCTCTGAATCCCCGCCTCTGATTCCCCGCGTCTGTTTCCCCGCCTCTGATTCCCCGCCTCTGTTTCCCCATATCTAATTCCCCGACTCTGATTCCCCACCTCTGATTCCCAACCTCTGATTCCCCAGCTATGATTCCCCGCCTCTGATTCCCCGCATCTGATTCCCTGCATCTGATTCCCAGCCTCTGATTCCCTGCCTCTGATTCCCAACCTCTGATTCCCCACCTCTGATTCCCCATATCTGATTCCCCGCCTCTGTTTCCCCGCCTCTGATTCCCCGCCTCTGTTTCCCCATATCTGATTCCCGGCCTCTGATTCTCCGCCTCTGATTCCCCGCCTCTGATTCCCTGCCTCTGATTCCCCATCTCCGATTCCGCACATCGGATTCCCTGCCTCTGATTCCCCGCCTCTGATTCCCCGCCTCTGATTCCCTGCTTCTGATTCCCAACCTCTGATTCCCCACCTCTGATTCCCCATATCTGATTCCCCGCCTCTGTTTCCCCGCCACTGATTCCCCAACTCTGAATCCCCGCCTCTGATTCCCCAGCTCTGATTCCCCGCCTCTGATTCCCCGTGTTTGATTCCCTGCCTCTGATTCCCTGCCCTGATTCCCCATCTCTGATACACCGCCTTTAATTCGCCACCGCTGATTCCCCATATCTGATTCCCCGCCTCTGTTTCCCTGTCTCTGATTCCCCTCCTCTGTTTCGCCATATCTAATTCCACGCCTCTGATTCCCCAACTCTGATTCCCCGCCTCTGATTCCCCAGCACTGATTCCCTGCCTCTGATTCCCCGCATCTGATTCCCTGCCTCTGATTCCCCGCCTCTGATTCCCTGCCTCCGATTCCCAACCTCTGATTCCCCACCTCTGAATCCCCATATCTGATTCCCCGCCTCTGTTTCCCCGCCTCTGATTCCCCGCCTCTGTTTCCCCATATCTGATTCCCCGCCTCTGGTTCCCCGCATCTGATTCCCCGCCTCTGATTCCCCGTGTCTGACCCTGCCTCTGATTCCACGCCTTTGATTCCCCATCTCTGATTCACCACCTCTGATTCCCCACCTCTGATTCCCCATCTCTGATTCTGCACATCCGATTCCCTGCCTCTGATTCCCCGCCTCTGATTCCCCGCCTCTGATTCCCTGCCTCTGATTCGCAACCTGTTATTCCCCACCTCTGAATCCCCATATCTGATTCCCCGCCTCTGTTTCCCTGCCTCTGATTCCCCGCCTCTGTTTCCCCATATCTGATTCCCCGCCTCTGTTTCACCGCCTCTGATTGGCACCTCTGATACCCCGCCTCTGATTCCCCATCTCTAATTCATCACATCTGATTCCCCACCTCTGCTTCCCCATCTCTGATTCTCTACCTCTGATTCGCAACCTCTGATTCCGAATATCTGATTCACCGCCTCTGTTTCCCCGCTTCTGATTCCCCGCCTCTGATTCCCCATATCTGATTCCCCGCCTCTGATTCCCCATCTCTGATTCCCGGTCTCTGATTCCCCACCTCTGTTTCCCGGCCTCTCATTCCCCATCCCTGATTCACCGCCTCTGATTCCCAGTGTCTGATTCCCTGCCTCTGATTCCCCGCCTCTGAATCCCCTCCTCTGATTCCCTGCCACTGATTCCCCGCCCCTGATTCCCCACCTCTGATACCCCATATCTGATTCCCCGCCTCTGATTCCCCGCCTCTGATTCCCCATCTCTCATTCACCGCCTCTGATTCCCCATCTCTGATTCCCCACCTCTGATTCCCCGTGTCTGATTCCCTGCCTCTGATTCCACGCCTCTGATTCCCCATATCTGATTCCCTGCCACTGATTCCCCGCCTCTGATTCCCCATCTCTGATTCACCACCTCTGATTCCCGGCCTCTGATTGCCCACCTCTGATTCCCCGCCTCTGATTCGCCAGCTATGATTCCCCCCCTCTGATTCCCCGAGTCTGATTCCCCGCCTCTGATTCCCCAACTCTAATACCCCGCCTCTGATTCCCCAGCTCTGATTCCCCTCCTCTGATTCCCCGCATCTGATTCCCTGCCTCTGATTCCACGCCTCTGATTCCAGGCCTCTGATTCCCAACCTCTGATTCCCCACCTCTGATTCCCAATATCTGATTCCCCGCCTCTGTTTCACCGCCTCTGATTCCCCGCCTCTGTTTCCCCGCCTGTGATTCCCCAGCTCTGATTCCCCGCCTCTGATTCCCCATATCTGATTCCCATCCTCTGATTGCCCACCTCTGATTCCCCGCCTCTGATTCGCCAGCTCTGATTCCCCGCCTCTGATTCCCCGCATCTGATTCCCTGCCTCTGATTCCCCGCCTCTGATTCCCCATCTCTGATTCCCCGCCTGTGATTCCCCAGCTCTGATTCCCCGCCTCTGATTCCCCAGCTCTGATTCCCAGCCTCTTATTCCACGTGTTTGATCCCCTGCCTCTGATTACCTTCCTCTGATTCCCGGCCACTGATAGCCCGCTTCTGATTCTGATTCCCTGCCTCTGATTCCCCATCTCTGATTCACCACATCTGAATCCCCGCCTCTGTTTCCACGCCTCTGATTCCCTGCCTCTGATTCCCAACCTCTGATTCCCCACCCCTGATTCCCCATATCTGATTCCCCGCCTCTGTTTCCCTGCCTCTGATTCCCCGCCCCTGTTTCCCCATATCTGATTCCCCGCCTCTGATTCCCCAACTCTGATTCCCCGCCTCTGATTCCCCAGCTCTGATTCCCCGCCTCTGATTCCCCGTGTTTGATTCCCTGCCTCTGATTCCCCGCCTCTGATTCCCCATCTCTGATTCACCGCCTTTGATTCGCCACCTCTGATTCCCCATATCTGATTCCCCACCTCTGTTACCCCGCCTCTGATTCCCCGCCTCTGACTCCCCATATATCATTCCCCGCCTCTGAATCCCCATCTCTGATTCCCGGACTCTGATTCCCCACCTCTGATTCCCGGCCTCTTATTCCCGGCATCTGAATCCCGGCCTCTGATTCCCGGCCTCTGATTCCCCGCTTCTGATTCTGATTCCCTGCCTCTGATTCCCCATCTCTGATTCCGCACATCTGATTCCCTGCCTCTGATTCCCCACCTCTGATTCCCCATATCTGATTCCCCGCCTCTGTTTCCCCGCCTCTGATTCCCCGCCTCTGTTTCCCCATATCTAATTCCCCACCTCAGATGCCCCAACTCTGATACCCCGCCTCTCATTCCCCAGCTCTGATTCCCCGCCTCTGATTCCCCGCATCCGATTCCCCATATCTGATTCCCCGCCTCTGTTTCCCCGCCTTTGATTCCCCGCCTCTGTTTCCCCATATCTGATTCCCCGCCTCTGATTCCCAACTATGATTCCCCGCCTCTGATTCCCCAGCTCTGATGCCCTGCCTCTGATTCCCCGCGTTCTATTCCCTGCCTCTGATTCCCCGCCTGTGATTCCCCATCTCTGATTCACCACCTCTGATTCCCCACCTCTGATTCCCCATATCTAATTCCCCACCTCTGTTTGCCCGCCTCTGAATCCCCGCCTCTGTTTCCCCATATCTGATTACCCGTGTCTGATTCCGTGCCTCTGATTCCCCGCCTCTGATTCCCCGCCTCTGATTCCCTGCCACTGATTCCCTGCCCCTGATACCCCACCTCTGATTCCCCATATCTGATTCCCTGCCTCTGTTTCCCCGCCTCTGATTCCCCGCCTCTGATTCCCCATATCTGATTCCCCGCCTCTGATTCCCCAACTCTGATTCCCCGCCTCTGATTCCCCAGCTCTGAATCCCCGCCTCTGATTCCCCGCGTCTGTTTCCCCGCCTCTGATTCCCCGCCTCTGTTTCCCCATATCTAATTCCCCGACTCTGATTCCCCACCTCTGATTCCCAACCTCTGATTCCCCAGCTCTGATTCCCCGCCTCTGATTCCCCGCATCTGATTCCCTGCATCTGATTCCCAGCCTCTGATTCCCTGCCTCTGATTCCCAACCTCTGATTCCCCACCTCTGATTCCCCATATCTGATTCCCCGCCTCTGTTTCCCCGCCTCTGATTCCCCGCCTCTGTTTCCCCATATCTGATTCCCGGCCTCTGATTCTCCGCCTCTGATTCCCCGCCTCTGATTCCCTGCCTCTGATTCCCCATCTCCGATTCCGCACATCGGATTCCCTGCCTCTGATTCCCCGCCTCTGATTCCCCGCCTCTGATTCCCTGCTTCTGATTCCCAACCTCTGATTCCCCACCTCTGATTCCCCATATCTGATTCCCCGCCTCTGTTTCCCCGCCACTGATTCCCCAACTCTGAATCCCCGCCTCTGATTCCCCAGCTCTGATTCCCCGCCTCTGATTCCCCGTGTTTGATTCCCTGCCTCTGATTCCCTGCCCTGATTCCCCATCTCTGATACACCGCCTTTAATTCGCCACCGCTGATTCCGCATATCTGATTCCCCGCCTCTGTTTCCTTGTCTCTGATTCCCCTCCTCTGTTTCGCCATATCTAATTCCACGCCTCTGATTCCCCAACTCTGATTCCCCGCCTCTGATTCCCCAGCACTGATTCCCTGCCTCTGATTCCCCGCATCTGATTCCCTGCCTCTGATTCCCCGCCTCTGATTCCCTGCCTCTGATTCCCAACCTCTGATTCCCCACCTCTGAATCCCCATATCTGATTCCCCGCCTCTGTTTCCCCGCCTCTGATTCCCCGCCTCTGTTTCCCCATATCTGATTCCCCGCCTCTGATTCCCCAACTCTGATTCCCCTCCTCTGATTCGCCAGCTATGATTCCCCGCCTCTGATTCCCTGCATCTGATTCCCTGCATCTGATTCCCCGCCTCTGATTCCCCTTCTCTGATTCTCCACCTCTGATTCCCCACCTCTGATTCCCCATCTCTGATTCCGCTCATCCGATTCCCTGCCTCTGATTCCCCGCCTCTGATTCCCCGCCTCTGATTCCCTGCCTCTGATTCGCAACCTCTAATTCCCCACCTCTGATTCCCCATATCTGATTCCCCGCCTCTGTTTCCCTGCCTCTGATTCCCGGCCTCTGTTTCCCCATATCTGATTCCCCTCCTCTGATTCCCCAACTCTGATTCCCCGCCTCTGATACCCCGCCTCTGATTCCCCATCTCTAATTCATCACATCTGATTCCCCACCTCTGCTTCCCCATCTCTGATTCTCTACCTCTGATTCGCCACCTCTGATTGCCCATATCTGATTCACCGCCTCTGTTTCCCCGCATCTGATTCCCCGCCTCTGATTCCCCATATTTGATTCCCCGCCTCTGATTCCCCATCTCTGATTCCCGGACTCATTCCCCAACTCTGATTCCCCGCCTCTGATTCCCCATATTTGATTCCCCTCCTCTGATTTCCCATCTCTGATTCCCGGACTCTGATTCCCCAACTCTGATTTCCCCGCCTCTGAATCCCCAGCTCTGATTTCCCGCCTCTGATTCCCCACCTGTGATACAACATATCTGATTCCCGGCCTCTGTTTCCCCGTCTCTGATTCCCCACCTCTGATTCACCATATCTGATTCCCCGCCTCTGATTCCCCACCACTGATTCCCCTCCTCTGATTCGCCAGTTATGATTGCCCGCCTCTGATTCCCCGTTTCTGATTCCCTGCCTCTGATTCCCCGCCTCTGTTTCCCCATATCTGATTCCCCGCCTCTGTTTCACTGCCTCTGATTGGCACCTCTGATACCCCGCCTCTGATTCCCCATCTCTAGTTCATCACATCTGATTCCCCACCTCTGCTTCCCCATCTCTGATTCTCTACCTCTGATTCGCAACCTCTGATTCCGAATATCTGATTCACCGCCTCTGTTTCCCCGCTTCTGATTCCCCGCCTCTGATTCCCCATATCGGATTCCCCGCCTCTGATTCCCCATCTCTGATTCCCGGTCTCTGATTCCCCACCTCTGTTTCCCGGCCTCTCATTCCCCATCCCTGATTCACCGCCTCTGATTCCCAGTTTCTGATTCCCTGCCTCTGATTCCCCGCCTCTGAATCCCCTCCTCTGATTCCCTGCCACTGATTCCCCGCCCCTGATTCCCCACCTCTGATACCCCATATCTGATTCCCCGCCTCTGATTCCCCGCCTCTGATTCCCCATCTCTCATTCACCGCCTCTGATTCCCCATCTCTGATTCCCCACCTCTGATTCCCCGTGTCTGATTCCCTGCCTCTGATTCCACGCCTCTGATTCCCCATATCTGATTCCCTGCCACTGATTCCCCGCCTCTGATTCCCCATCTCTGATTCACCACCTCTGATTCCCGGCCTCTGATTGCCCACCTCTGATTCCCCGCCTCTGATTCGCCAGCTATGATTCCCCCCCTCTGATTCCCCGAGTCTGATTCCCCGCCTCTGATTCCCCAACTCTAATACCCCACCTCTGATTCCCCAGCTCTGATTCCCCTCCTCTGATTCCCCGCATCTGATTCCCTGCCTCTGATTCCACGCCTCTGATTCCAGGCCTCTGATTCCCAACCTCTGATTCCCCACCTCTGATTCCCAATATCTGATTCCCCGCCTCTGTTTCACCGCCTCTGATTCCCCGCCTGTGTTTCCCCGCCTGTGATTCCCCAGCTCTGATTCCCCGCCTCTGATTCCCCATATCTGATTCCCATCCTCTGATTGCCCACCTCTGATTCCCCGCCTCTGATTCGCCAGCTCTGATTCCCCGCCTCTGATTCCCCGCATCTGATTCCCTGCCTCTGATTCCCCGCCTCTGATTCCCCATCTCTGATTCCCCGCCTGTGATTCCCCAGCTCTGATTCCCCGCCTCTGATTCCCCAGCTCTGATTCCCAGCCTCTGATTCCACGTGTTTGATCCCCTGCCTCTGATTACCTTCCTCTGATTCCCGGCCACTGATAGCCCGCTTCTGATTCTGATTCCCTGCCTCTGATTCCCCATCTCTGATTCACCACATCTGAATCCCCGCCTCTGTTTCCACGCCTCTGATTCCCTGCCTCTGATTCCCAACCTCTGATTCCCCACCCCTGATTCCCCATATCTGATTCCCCGCCTCTGTTTCCCTGCCTCTGATTCCCCGCCCCTGTTTCCCCATATCTGATTCCCCGCCTCTGATTCCCCAACTCTGATTCCCCGCCTCTGATTCCCCAGCTCTGATTCCCCGCCTCTGATTCCCCGTGTTTGATTCCCTGCCTCTGATTCCCCGCCTCTGATTCCCCATCTCTGATTCACCGCCTTTGATTCGCCACCTCTGATTCCCCATATCTGATTCCCCACCTCTGTTACCCCGCCTCTGATTCCCCGCCTCTGACTCCCCATATATCATTCCCCGCCTCTGAATCCCCATCTCTGATTCCCGGACTCTGATTCCCCACCTCTGATTCCCGGCCTCTTATTCCCGGCATCTGAATCCCGGCCTCTGATTCCCGGCCTCTGATTCCCCGCTTCTGATTCTGATTCCCTGCCTCTGATTCCCCATCTCTGATTCCGCACATCTGATTCCCTGCCTCTGATTCCCCACCTCTGATTCCCCATATCTGATTCCCCGCCTCTGTTTCCCCGCCTCTGATTCCCCGCCTCTGTTTCCCCATATCTAATTCCCCACCTCAGATGCCCCAACTCTGATACCCCGCCTCTCATTCCCCAGCTCTGATTCCCCGCCTCTGATTCCCCGCATCCGATTCCCCATATCTGATTCCCCGCCTCTGTTTCCCCGCCTTTGATTCCCCGCCTCTGTTTCCCCATATCTGATTCCCCGCCTCTGATTCCCAACTATGATTCCCCGCCTCTGATTCCCCAGCTCTGATGCCCCGCCTCTGATTCCCCGCGTTCTATTCCCTGCCTCTGATTCCCCGCCTGTGATTCCCCATCTCTGATTCACCACCTCTGATTCCCCACCTCTGATTCCCCATATCTAATTCCCCACCTCTGTTTGCCCGCCTCTGATTCCCCGCCTCTGTTTCCCCATATCTGATTACCCGTGTCTGATTCCGTGCCTCTGATTCCCCGCCTCTGATTCCCCGCCTCTGATTCCCTGCCACTGATTCCCTGCCCCTGATACCCCACCTCTGATTCCCCATATCTGATTCCCTGCCTCTGTTTCCGCGCCTCTGATTCCCCGCCTCTGATTCCCCATATCTGATTCCCCGCCTCTGATTCCCCAACTCTGATTCCCCGCCTCTGATTCCCCAGCTCTGAATCCCCGCCTCTGATTCCCCGCGTCTGTTTCCCCGCCTCTGATTCCCCGCCTCTGTTTCCCCATATCTAATTCCCCGACTCTGATTCCCCACCTCTGATTCCCAACCTCTGATTCCCCAGCTCTGATTCCCCGCCTCTGATTCCCCGCATCTGATTCCCTGCATCTGATTCCCAGCCTCTGATTCCCTGCCTCTGATTCCCAACCTCTGATTCCCCACCTCTGATTCCCCATATCTGATTCCCCGCCTCTGTTTCCCCGCCTCTGATTCCCCGCCTCTGTTTCCCCATATCTGATTCCCGGCCTCTGATTCTCCGCCTCTGATTCCCCGCCTCTGATTCCCTGCCTCTGATTCCCCATCTCCGATTCCGCACATCGGATTCCCTGCCTCTGATTCCCCGCCTCTGATTCCCCGCCTCTGATTCCCTGCTTCTGATTCCCAACCTCTGATTCCCCACCTCTGATTCCCCATATCTGATTCCCCGCCTCTGTTTCCCCGCCACTGATTCCCCAACTCTGAATCCCCGCCTCTGATTCCCCAGCTCTGATTCCCCGCCTCTGATTCCCCGTGTTTGATTCCCTGCCTCTGATTCCCTGCCCTGATTCCCCATCTCTGATACACCGCCTTTAATTCGCCACCGCTGATTCCCCATATCTGATTCCCCGCCTCTGTTTCCCTGTCTCTGATTCCCCTCCTCTGTTTCGCCATATCTAATTCCACGCCTCTGATTCCCCAACTCTGATTCCCCGCCTCTGATTCCCCAGCACTGATTCCCTGCCTCTGATTCCCCGCATCTGATTCCCTGCCTCTGATTCCCCGCCTCTGATTCCCTGCCTCTGATTCCCAACCTCTGATTCCCCACCTCTGAATCCCCATATCTGATTCCCCGCCTCTGTTTCCCCGCCTCTGATTCCCCGCCTCTGTTTCCCCATATCTGATTCCCCGCCTCTGATTCCCCAACTCTGATTCCCCTCCTCTGATTCGCCAGCTATGATTCCCCGCCTCTGATTCCCTGCATCTGATTCCCTGCATCTGATTCCCCGCCTCTGATTCCCCTTCTCTGATTCTCCACCTCTGATTCCCCACCTCTGATTCCCCATCTCTGATTCCGCTCATCCGATTCCCTGCCTCTGATTCCCCGCCTCTGATTCCCCGCCTCTGATTCCCTGCCTCTGATTCGCAACCTCTAATTCCCCACCTCTGATTCCCCATATCTGATTCCCCGCCTCTGTTTCCCTGCCTCTGATTCCCGGCCTCTGTTTCCCCATATCTGATTCCCCTCCTCTGATTCCCCAACTCTGATTCCCCGCCTCTGATACCCCGCCTCTGATTCCCCATCTCTAATTCATCACATCTGATTCCCCACCTCTGCTTCCCCATCTCTGATTCTCTACCTCTGATTCGCCACCTCTGATTGCCCATATCTGATTCACCGCCTCTGTTTCCCCGCATCTGATTCCCCGCCTCTGATTCCCCATATTTGATTCCCCGCCTCTGATTCCCCATCTCTGATTCCCGGACTCATTCCCCAACTCTGATTCCCCGCCTCTGATTCCCCATATTTGATTCCCCTCCTCTGATTTCCCATCTCTGATTCCCGGACTCTGATTCCCCAACTCTGATTTCCCCGCCTCTGAATCCCCAGCTCTGATTTCCCGCCTCTGATTCCCCACCTGTGATACAACATATCTGATTCCCGGCCTCTGTTTCCCCGTCTCTGATTCCCCACCTCTGATTCACCATATCTGATTCCCCGCCTCTGATTCCCCACCACTGATTCCCCTCCTCTGATTCGCCAGTTATGATTGCCCGCCTCTGATTCCCCGTTTCTGATTCCCTGCCTCTGATTCCCCGCCTCTGTTTCCCCATATCTGATTCCCCGCCTCTGTTTCACTGCCTCTGATTGGCACCTCTGATACCCCGCCTCTGATTCCCCATCTCTAGTTCATCACATCTGATTCCCCACCTCTGCTTCCCCATCTCTGATTCTCTACCTCTGATTCGCAACCTCTGATTCCGAATATCTGATTCACCGCCTCTGTTTCCCCGCTTCTGATTCCCCGCCTCTGATTCCCCATATCGGATTCCCCGCCTCTGATTCCCCATCTCTGATTCCCGGTCTCTGATTCCCCACCTCTGTTTCCCGGCCTCTCATTCCCCATCCCTGATTCACCGCCTCTGATTCCCAGTTTCTGATTCCCTGCCTCTGATTCCCCGCCTCTGAATCCCCTCCTCTGATTCCCTGCCACTGATTCCCCGCCCCTGATTCCCCACCTCTGATACCCCATATCTGATTCCCCGCCTCTGATTCCCCGCCTCTGATTCCCCATCTCTCATTCACCGCCTCTGATTCCCCATCTCTGATTCCCCACCTCTGATTCCCCGTGTCTGATTCCCTGCCTCTGATTCCACGCCTCTGATTCCCCATATCTGATTCCCTGCCACTGATTCCCCGCCTCTGATTCCCCATCTCTGATTCACCACCTCTGATTCCCGGCCTCTGATTGCCCACCTCTGATTCCCCGCCTCTGATTCGCCAGCTATGATTCCCCCCCTCTGATTCCCCGAGTCTGATTCCCCGCCTCTGATTCCCCAACTCTAATACCCCGCCTCTGATTCCCCAGCTCTGATTCCCCTCCTCTGATTCCCCGCATCTGATTCCCTGCCTCTGATTCCACGCCTCTGATTCCAGGCCTCTGATTCCCAACCTCTGATTCCCCACCTCTGATTCCCAATATCTGATTCCCCGCCTCTGTTTCACCGCCTCTGATTCCCCGCCTGTGTTTCCCCGCCTGTGATTCCCCAGCTCTGATTCCCCGCCTCTGATTCCCCATATCTGATTCCCATCCTCTGATTGCCCACCTCTGATTCCCCGCCTCTGATTCGCCAGCTCTGATTCCCCGCCTCTGATTCCCCGCATCTGATTCCCTGCCTCTGATTCCCCGCCTCTGATTCCCCATCTCTGATTCCCCGCCTGTGATTCCCCAGCTCTGATTCCCCGCCTCTGATTCCCCAGCTCTGATTCCCAGCCTCTGATTCCACGTGTTTGATCCCCTGCCTCTGATTACCTTCCTCTGATTCCCGGCCACTGATAGCCCGCTTCTGATTCTGATTCCCTGCCTCTGATTCCCCATCTCTGATTCACCACATCTGAATCCCCGCCTCTGTTTCCACGCCTCTGATTCCCTGCCTCTGATTCCCAACCTCTGATTCCCCACCCCTGATTCCCCATATCTGATTCCCCGCCTCTGTTTCCCTGCCTCTGATTCCCCGCCCCTGTTTCCCCATATCTGATTCCCCGCCTCTGATTCCCCAACTCTGATTCCCCGCCTCTGATTCCCCAGCTCTGATTCCCCGCCTCTGATTCCCCGTGTTTGATTCCCTGCCTCTGATTCCCCGCCTCTGATTCCCCATCTCTGATTCACCGCCTTTGATTCGCCACCTCTGATTCCCCATATCTGATTCCCCACCTCTGTTACCCCGCCTCTGATTCCCCGCCTCTGACTCCCCATATATCATTCCCCGCCTCTGAATCCCCATCTCTGATTCCCGGACTCTGATTCCCCACCTCTGATTCCCGGCCTCTTATTCCCGGCATCTGAATCCCGGCCTCTGATTCCCGGCCTCTGATTCCCCGCTTCTGATTCTGATTCCCTGCCTCTGATTCCCCATCTCTGATTCCGCACATCTGATTCCCTGCCTCTGATTCCCCACCTCTGATTCCCCATATCTGATTCCCCGCCTCTGTTTCCCCGCCTCTGATTCCCCGCCTCTGTTTCCCCATATCTAATTCCCCACCTCAGATGCCCCAACTCTGATACCCCGCCTCTCATTCCCCAGCTCTGATTCCCCGCCTCTGATTCCCCGCATCCGATTCCCCATATCTGATTCCCCGCCTCTGTTTCCCCGCCTTTGATTCCCCGCCTCTGTTTCCCCATATCTGATTCCCCGCCTCTGATTCCCAACTATGATTCCCCGCCTCTGATTCCCCAGCTCTGATGCCCCGCCTCTGATTCCCCGCGTTCTATTCCCTGCCTCTGATTCCCCGCCTGTGATTCCCCATCTCTGATTCACCACCTCTGATTCCCCACCTCTGATTCCCCATATCTAATTCCCCACCTCTGTTTGCCCGCCTCTGATTCCCCGCCTCTGTTTCCCCATATCTGATTACCCGTGTCTGATTCCGTGCCTCTGATTCCCCGCCTCTGATTCCCCGCCTCTGATTCCCTGCCACTGATTCCCTGCCCCTGATACCCCACCTCTGATTCCCCATATCTGATTCCCTGCCTCTGTTTCCCCGCCTCTGATTCCCCGCCTCTGATTCCCCATATCTGATTCCCCGCCTCTGATTCCCCAACTCTGATTCCCCGCCTCTGATTCCCCAGCTCTGAATCCCCGCCTCTGATTCCCCGCGTCTGTTTCCCCGCCTCTGATTCCCCGCCTCTGTTTCCCCATATCTAATTCCCCGACTCTGATTCCCCACCTCTGATTCCCAACCTCTGATTCCCCAGCTCTGATTCCCCGCCTCTGATTCCCCGCATCTGATTCCCTGCATCTGATTCCCAGCCTCTGATTCCCTGCCTCTGATTCCCAACCTCTGATTCCCCACCTCTGATTCCCCATATCTGATTCCCCGCCTCTGTTTCCCCGCCTCTGATTCCCCGCCTCTGTTTCCCCATATCTGATTCCCGGCCTCTGATTCTCCGCCTCTGATTCCCCGCCTCTGATTCCCTGCCTCTGATTCCCCATCTCCGATTCCGCACATCGGATTCCCTGCCTCTGATTCCCCGCCTCTGATTCCCCGCCTCTGATTCCCTGCTTCTGATTCCCAACCTCTGATTCCCCACCTCTGATTCCCCATATCTGATTCCCCGCCTCTGTTTCCCCGCCACTGATTCCCCAACTCTGAATCCCCGCCTCTGATTCCCCAGCTCTGATTCCCCGCCTCTGATTCCCCGTGTTTGATTCCCTGCCTCTGATTCCCTGCCCTGATTCCCCATCTCTGATACACCGCCTTTAATTCGCCACCGCTGATTCCCCATATCTGATTCCCCGCCTCTGTTTCCCTGTCTCTGATTCCCCTCCTCTGTTTCGCCATATCTAATTCCACGCCTCTGATTCCCCAAGTCTGATTCCCCGCCTCTGATTCCCCAGCACTGATTCCCTGCCTCTGATTCCCCGCATCTGATTCCCTGCCTCTGATTCCCCGCCTCTGATTCCCTGCCTCTGATTCCCAACCTCTGATTCCCCACCTCTGAATCCCCATATCTGATTCCCCGCCTCTGTTTCCCCGCCTCTGATTCCCCGCCTCTGTTTCCCCATATCTGATTCCCCGCCTCTGATTCCCCAACTCTGATTCCCCTCCTCTGATTCGCCAGCTATGATTCCCCGCCTCTGATTCCCTGCATCTGATTCCCTGCATCTGATTCCCCGCCTCTGATTCCCCTTCTCTGATTCTCCACCTCTGATTCCCCACCTCTGATTCCCCATCTCTGATTCCGCTCATCCGATTCCCTGCCTCTGATTCCCCGCCTCTGATTCCCCGCCTCTGATTCCCTGCCTCTGATTCGCAACCTCTAATTCCCCACCTCTGATTCCCCATATCTGATTCCCCGCCTCTGTTTCCCTGCCTCTGATTCCCGGCCTCTGTTTCCCCATATCTGATTCCCCTCCTCTGATTCCCCAACTCTGATTCCCCGCCTCTGATACCCCGCCTCTGATTCCCCATCTCTAATTCATCACATCTGATTCCCCACCTCTGCTTCCCCATCTCTGATTCTCTACCTCTGATTCGCCACCTCTGATTGCCCATATCTGATTCACCGCCTCTGTTTCCCCGCATCTGATTCCCCGCCTCTGATTCCCCATATTTGATTCCCCGCCTCTGATTCCCCATCTCTGATTCCCGGACTCATTCCCCAACTCTGATTCCCCGCCTCTGATTCCCCATATTTGATTCCCCTCCTCTGATTTCCCATCTCTGATTCCCGGACTCTGATTCCCCAACTCTGATTTCCCCGCCTCTGAATCCCCAGCTCTGATTTCCCGCCTCTGATTCCCCACCTGTGATACAACATATCTGATTCCCGGCCTCTGTTTCCCCGTCTCTGATTCCCCACCTCTGATTCACCATATCTGATTCCCCGCCTCTGATTCCCCACCACTGATTCCCCTCCTCTGATTCGCCAGTTATGATTGCCCGCCTCTGATTCCCCGTTTCTGATTCCCTGCCTCTGATTCCCCGCCTCTGTTTCCCCATATCTGATTCCCCGCCTCTGTTTCACCGCCTCTGATTGGCACCTCTGATACCCCGCCTCTGATTCCCCATCTCTAGTTCATCACATCTGATTCCCCACCTCTGCTTCCCCATCTCTGATTCTCTACCTCTGATTCGCAACCTCTGATTCCGAATATCTGATTCACCGCCTCTGTTTCCCCGCTTCTGATTCCCCGCCTCTGATTCCCCATATCGGATTCCCCGCCTCTGATTCCCCATCTCTGATTCCCGGTCTCTGATTCCCCACCTCTGTTTCCCGGCCTCTCATTCCCCATCCCTGATTCACCGCCTCTGATTCCCAGTTTCTGATTCCCTGCCTCTGATTCCCCGCCTCTGAATCCCCTCCTCTGATTCCCTGCCACTGATTCCCCGCCCCTGATTCCCCACCTCTGATACCCCATATCTGATTCCCCGCCTCTGATTCCCCGCCTCTGATTCCCCATCTCTCATTCACCGCCTCTGATTCCCCATCTCTGATTCCCCACCTCTGATTCCCCGTGTCTGATTCCCTGCCTCTGATTCCACGCCTCTGATTCCCCATATCTGATTCCCTGCCACTGATTCCCCGCCTCTGATTCCCCATCTCTGATTCACCACCTCTGATTCCCGGCCTCTGATTGCCCACCTCTGATTCCCCGCCTCTGATTCGCCAGCTATGATTCCCCCCCTCTGATTCCCCGAGTCTGATTCCCCGCCTCTGATTCCCCAACTCTAATACCCCGCCTCTGATTCCCCAGCTCTGATTCCCCTCCTCTGATTCCCCGCATCTGATTCCCTGCCTCTGATTCCACGCCTCTGATTCCAGGCCTCTGATTCCCAACCTCTGATTCCCCACCTCTGATTCCCAATATCTGATTCCCCGCCTCTGTTTCACCGCCTCTGATTCCCCGCCTCTGTTTCCCCGCCTGTGATTCCCCAGCTCTGATTCCCCGCCTCTGATTCCCCATATCTGATTCCCATCCTCTGATTGCCCACCTCTGATTCCCCGCCTCTGATTCGCCAGCTCTGATTCCCCGCCTCTGATTCCCCGCATCTGATTCCCTGCCTCTGATTCCCCGCCTCTGATTCCCCATCTCTGATTCCCCGCCTGTGATTCCCCAGCTCTGATTCCCCGCCTCTGATTCCCCAGCTCTGATTCCCAGCCTCTGATTCCACGTGTTTGATCCCCTGCCTCTGATTACCTTCCTCTGATTCCCGGCCACTGATAGCCCGCTTCTGATTCTGATTCCCTGCCTCTGATTCCCCATCTCTGATTCACCACATCTGAATCCCCGCCTCTGTTTCCACGCCTCTGATTCCCTGCCTCTGATTCCCAACCTCTGATTCCCCACCCCTGATTCCCCATATCTGATTCCCCGCCTCTGTTTCCCTGCCTCTGATTCCCCGCCCCTGTTTCCCCATATCTGATTCCCCGCCTCTGATTCCCCAACTCTGATTCCCCGCCTCTGATTCCCCAGCTCTGATTCCCCGCCTCTGATTCCCCGTGTTTGATTCCCTGCCTCTGATTCCCCGCCTCTGATTCCCCATCTCTGATTCACCGCCTTTGATTCGCCACCTCTGATTTCCCATATCTGATTCCCCACCTCTGTTACCCCGCCTCTGATTCCCCGCCTCTGACTCCCCATATATCATTCCCCGCCTCTGAATCCCCATCTCTGATTCCCGGACTCTGATTCCCCACCTCTGATTCCCGGCCTCTTATTCCCGGCATCTGAATCCCGGCCTCTGATTCCCGGCCTCTGATTCCCCGCTTCTGATTCTGATTCCCTGCCTCTGATTCCCCATCTCTGATTCCGCACATCTGATTCCCTGCCTCTGATTCCCCACCTCTGATTCCCCATATCTGATTCCCCGCCTCTGTTTCCCCGCCTCTGATTCCCCGCCTCTGTTTCCCCATATCTAATTCCCCACCTCAGATGCCCCAACTCTGATACCCCGCCTCTCATTCCCCAGCTCTGATTCCCCGCCTCTGATTCCCCGCATCCGATTCCCCATATCTGATTCCCCGCCTCTGTTTCCCCGCCTTTGATTCCCCGCCTCTGTTTCCCCATATCTGATTCCCCGCCTCTGATTCCCAACTATGATTCCCCGCCTCTGATTCCCCAGCTCTGATTCCCCGCCTCTGATTCCCCGCGTTCTATTCCCTGCCTCTGATTCCCCGCCTGTGATTCCCCATCTCTGATTCACCACCTCTGATTCCCCACCTCTGATTCCCCATATCTAATTCCCCACCTCTGTTTGCCCGCCTCTGATTCCCCGCCTCTGTTTCCCCATATCTGATTACCCGTGTCTGATTCCGTGCCTCTGATTCCCCGCCTCTGATTCCCTGCCACTGATTCCCTGCCCCTGATACCCCACCTCTGATTCCCCATATCTGATTCCCTGCCTCTGTTTCCCCGCCTCTGATTCCCCGCCTCTGATTCCCCATATCTGATTCCCCGCCTCTGATTCCCGCCTCTGTTTCCCCATATCTAATTCCCCGACTCTGATTCCCCAACTCTGATTCCCAACCTCTGATTCCCCAGCTCTGATTCCCCGCCTCTGATTCCCCGCATCTGATTCCCTGCATCTGATTCCCAGCCTCTGATTCCCTGCCTCTGATTCCCAACCTCTGATTCCCCACCTCTGATTCCCCATATCTGATTCCCCGCCTCTGTTTCCCCGCCTCTGATTCCCCGCCTCTGTTTCCCCATATCTGATTCCCGGCCTCTGATTCTCCGCCTCTGATTCCCCGCCTCTGATTCCCTGCCTCTGATTCCCCATCTCCGATTCCGCACATCGGATTCCCTGCCTCTGATTCCCCGCCTCTGATTCCCCGCCTCTGATTCCCTGCTTCTGATTCCCAACCTCTGATTCCCCACCTCTGATTCCCCATATCTGATTCCCCGCCTCTGTTTCCCCGCCTCTGATTCCCCAACTCTGAATCCCCGCCTCTGATTCCCCAGCTCTGATTCCCCGCCTCTGATTCCCCGTGTTTGATTCCCTGCCTCTGATTCCCTGCCCTGATTCCCCATCTCTGATACACCGCGTTTAATTCGCCACCGCTGATTCCCCATATCTGATTCCCCGCCTCTGTTTCCCTGTCTCTGATTCCCCTCCTCTGTTTCGCCATATCTAATTCCACGCCTCTGATTCCCCAACTCTGATTCCCCGCCTCTGATTCCCCAGCACTGATTCCCTGCCTCTGATTCCCCGCATCTGATTCCCTGCCTCTGATTCCCCGCCTCTGATTCCCTGCCTCTGATTCCCAACCTCTGATTCCCCACCTCTGAATCCCCATATCTGATTCCCCGCCTCTGTTTCCCCGCCTCTGATTCCCCGCCTCTGTTTCCCCATATCTGATTCCCCGCCTCTGATTCCCCAACTCTGATTCCCCTCCTCTGATTCGCCAGCTATGATTCCCCGCCTCTGATTCCCTGCATCTGATTCCCTGCATCTGATTCCCCGCCTCTGATTCCCCTTCTCTGATTCTCCACCTCTGATTCCCCACCTCTGATTCCCCATCTCTGATTCCGCTCATCCGATTCCCTGCCTCTGATTCCCCGCCTCTGATTCCCCGCCTCTGATTCCCTGCCTCTGATTCGCAACCTCTAATTCCCCACCTCTGATTCCCCATATCTGATTCCCCGCCTCTGTTTCCCTGCCTCGGATTCCCGGCCTCTGTTTCCCCATATCTGATTCCCCTCCTCTGATTCCCCAACTCTGATTCCCCGCCTCTGATACCCCGCCTCTGATTCCCCATCTCTAATTCATCACATCTGATTCCCCACCTCTGCTTCCCCATCTCTGATTCTCTACCTCTGATTCGCCACCTCTGATTGCCCATATCTGATTCACCGCCTCTGTTTCCCCGCATCTGATTCCTCGCCTCTGATTCCCCATATTTGATTCCCCGCCTCTGATTCCCCATCTCTGATTCCCGGACTCATTCCCCAACTCTGATTCCCCGCCTCTGATTCCCCATATTTGATTCCCCTCCTCTGATTTCCCATCTCTGATTCCCGGACTCTGATTCCCCAACTCTGATTTCCCCGCCTCTGAATCCCCAGCTCTGATTTCCCGCCTCTGATTCCCCACCTGTGATACAACATATCTGATTCCCGGCCTCTGTTTCCCCGCCTCTGATTCCCCACCTCTGATTCACCATATCTGATTCCCCGCCTCTGATTCCCCACCACTGATTCCCCTCCTCTGATTCGCCAGTTATGATTGCCCGCCTCTGATTCCCCGTTTCTGATTCCCTGCCTCTGATTCCCCGCCTCTGATTCCCCATGTCTGACTCACCACCTCTGATTCCCCACCTCTGATACCCCATCTCTGATTCCGCACATCCGATTCCCTGCCTCTGATTCCCCGCCTCTGATTCCCCATATCTGATTCCCTGCCTCTGTTTCCCCGCCTCTGATTGGCACCTCTGATACCCCGCCTCTGATTCCCCATCTCTAATTCATCACATCTGATTCCCCACCTCTGCTTCCCCATCTCCGATTCTCTACCTCTGATTCGCCACCTCTGATTCCCAATATCTGATTCACCGCCTCTGTTTCCCTGCCTCTGATTCCCCGCCTCTGATTCCCCATATCTGATTCCCCGCCTCTGATTCCCCATCTCTGATTCCCGGTCTCTGATTCCCCACCTCTGTTTCCCGGCCTCTGATTCCCAATCCCTGATTCACCGCCTCTGACTCCCAGTGTCTGATTCCCTGCCTCTGATTCCCCGCCTCTGAATCCTCTCCTCTGATTCCCTGCCACTGATTCCCCGCCCCTGATTCCCCACCTCTGATACCCCATATCTGATTCCCCGCCTCTGTTTCCCCGCCTCTGATTCCCAACCTCTGATTCCCCATATCTGATTCCCTGCCTCTGATTCCCCAACTCTGATTCCCCGCCTCTGATTCCCCAGCTCTGATTCCCCGCCACTGATTCCCCACCTCTGATCCAACATATCTGATTCCCCGCCTCTGTTTCCCCGCCTCATATTCCCCACCTCTGATTCCCCATATCTGATTCCCCGCCTATGATTCCCCACCTCTGATTCCCCGCCTCTGATTCGCCAGCTATGATTCCCCTCCTCTGGTTCCCCGCATCTGATTCCCCGCCTCTGATTCCCCGTGTCTGACTTTGCCTCTGATTCCACGCCTTTGATTCCCCATCTCTGATTCACCACCTCTGATTCCCCACCTCTGATTCCCCATCTCTGATTCTGCACATCCGATTCCCTGCCTCTGATTCCCCGCCTCTGATTCCCCGCCTCTGATTCCCTGCCTCTGATTCGCAACCTGTTATTCCCCACCTCTGAATCCCCATATCTGATTCCCCGCCTCTGTTTCCCTGCCTCTGATTCCCCGCCTCTGTTTCCCCATATCTGATTCCCCGCCTCTGTTTCACCGCCTCTGATTGGCACCTCTGATACCCCGCCTCTGATTCCCCATCTCTAATTCATCACATCTGATTCCCCACCTCTGCTTCCCCATCTCTGATTCTCTACCTCTGATTCGCAACCTCTGATTCCGAATATCTGATTCACCGCCTCTGTTTCCCCGCTTCTGATTCCCCGCCTCTGATTCCCCATATCTGATTCCCCGCCTCTGATTCCCCATCTCTGATTCCCGGTCTCTGATTCCCCACCTCTGTTTCCCGGCCTCTCATTCCCCATCCCTGATTCACCGCCTCTGATTCCCAGTGTCTGATTCCCTGCCTCTGATTCCCCGCCTCTGAATCCCCTCCTCTGATTCCCTGCCACTGATTCCCCGCCCCTGATTCCCCACCTCTGATACCCCATATCTGATTCCCCGCCTCTGTTTCCCTGTCTCTGATTCCCCTCCTCTGTTTCGCCATATCTAATTCCACGCCTCTGATTCCCCAACTCTGATTCCCCGCCTCTGATTCCCCAGCACTGATTCCCTGCCTCTGATTCCCCGCATCTGATTCCCTGCCTCTGATTCCCCGCCTCTGATTCCCTGCCTCTGATTCCCAACCTCTGATTCCCCACCTCTGAATCCCCATATCTGATTCCCCGCCTCTGTTTCCCCGCCTCTGATTCCCCGCCTCTGTTTCCCCATATCTGATTCCCCGCCTCTGATTCCCCAACTCTGATTCCCCTCCTCTGATTCGCCAGCTATGATTCCCCGCCTCTGATTCCCTGCATCTGATTCCCTGCATCTGATTCCCCGCCTCTGATTCCCCTTCTCTGATTCTCCACCTCTGATTCCCCACCTCTGATTCCCCATCTCTGATTCCGCTCATCCGATTCCCTGCCTCTGATTCCCCGCCTCTGATTCCCCGCCTCTGATTCCCTGCCTCTGATTCGCAACCTCTAATTCCCCACCTCTGATTCCCCATATCTGATTCCCCGCCTCTGTTTCCCTGCCTCTGATTCCCGGCCTCTGTTTCCCCATATCTGATTCCCCTCCTCTGATTCCCCAACTCTGATTCCCCGCCTCTGATACCCCGCCTCTGATTCCCCATCTCTAATTCATCACATCTGATTCCCCACCTCTGCTTCCCCATCTCTGATTCTCTACCTCTGATTCGCCACCTCTGATTGCCCATATCTGATTCACAGCCTCTGTTTCCCCGCATCTGATTCCCCGCCTCTGATTCCCCATATTTGATTCCCCGCCTCTGATTCCCCTTCTCTGATTCCCGGACTCATTCCCCAACTCTGATTCCCCGCCTCTGATTCCCCATATTTGATTCCCCTCCTCTGATTTCCCATCTCTGATTCCCGGACTCTGATTCCCCAACTCTGATTTCCCCGCCTCTGAATCCCCAGCTCTGATTTCCCGCCTCTGATTCCCCACCTGTGATACAACATATCTGATTCCCGGCCTCTGTTTCCCCGACTCTGATTCCCCACCTCTGATTCACCATATCTGATTCCCCGCCTCTGATTCCCCACCACTGATTCCCCTCCTCTGATTCGCCAGTTATGATTGCCCGCCTCTGATTCCCCGTTTCTGATTCCCTACCTCTGATTCCCCGCCTCTGTTTCCCCATATCTGATTCCCCGCCTCTGTTTCACCGCCTCTGATTGGCACCTCTGATACCCCGCCTCTGATTCCCCATCTCTAGTTCATCACATCTGATTCCCCACCTCTGCTTCCCCATCTCAGATTCTCTACCTCTGATTCGCAACCTCTGATTCCGAATATCTGATTCACCGCCTCTGTTTCCCCGCTTCTGATTCCCCGCCTCTGATTCCCCATATCGGATTCCCCGCCTCTGATTCCCCATCTCTGATTCCCGGTCTCTGATTCCCCACCTCTGTTTCCCGGCCTCTCATTCCCCATCCCTGATTCACCGCCTCTGATTCCCAGTTTCTGATTCAATGCCTCTGATTCCCCGCCTCTGAATCCCCTCCTCTGATTCCCTGCCACTGATTCCCCGCCCCTGATTCTCCACCTCTGATACCCCATATCTGATTCCCCGCCTCTGATTCCCCGCCTCTGATTCCCCATCTCTCATTCACCGCCTCTGATTCCCCATCTCTGATTCCCCACCTCTGATTCCCCGTGTCTGATTCCCTGCCTCTGATTCCACGCCTCTGATTCCCCATATCTGATTCCCTGCCACTGATTCCCCGCCTCTGATTCCCCATCTCTGATTCACCACCTCTGATTCCCGGCCTCTGATTGCCCACCTCTGATTCCCCGCCTCTGATTCGCCAGCTATGATTCCCCCCCTCTGATTCCCCGAGTCTGATTCCCCGCCTCTGATTCCCCAACTCTAATACCCCGCCTCTGATTCCCCAGCTCTGATTCCCCTCCTCTGATTCCCCGCATCTGATTCCCTGCCTCTGATTCCACGCCTCTGATTCCAGGCCTCTGATTCCCAACCTCTGATTCCCCACCTCTGATTCCCAATATCTGATTCCCCGCCTCTGTTTCACCGCCTCTGATTCCCCGCCTCTGTTTCCCCGCCTGTGATTCCCCAGCTCTGATTCCCCGCCTCTGATTCCCCATATCTGATTCCCATCCTCTGATTGCCCACCTCTGATTCCCCGCCTCTGATTCGCCAGCTCTGATTCCCCGCCTCTGATTCCCCGCATCTGATTCCCTGCCTCTGATTCCCCGCCTCTGATTCCCCATCTCTGATTCCCCGCCTGTGATTCCCCAGCTCTGATTCCCCGCCTCTGATTCCCCAGCTCTGATTCCCAGCCTCTGATTCCACGTGTTTGATCCCCTGCCTCTGATTACCTTCCTCAGATTCCCGGCCACTGATATCCCGCTTCTGATTCTGATTCCCTGCCTCTGATTCCCCATCTCTGATTCACCACATCTGAATCCCCGCCTCTGTTTCCACGCCTCTGATTCCCTGCCTCTGATTCCCAACCTCTGATTCCCCACCCCTGATTCCCCATATCTGATTCCCCGCCTCTGTTTCCCTGCCTCTGATTCCCCGCCCCTGTTTCCCCATATCTGATTCCCCGCCTCTGATTCCCCAACTCTGATTCCCCGCCTCTGATTCCCCAGCTCTGATTCCCCGCCTCTGATTCCCCGTGTTTGATTCCCTGCCTCTGATTCCCCGCCTCTGATTCCCCATCTCTGATTCACCGCCTTTGATTCGCCACCTCTGATTTCTCATATCTGATTCCCCACCTCTGTTACCCCGCCTCTGATTCCCCGCCTCTGACTCCCCATATATCATTCCCCGCCTCTGAATCCCCATCTCTGATTCCCGGACTCTGATTCCCCACCTCTGATTCCCGGCCTCTTATTCCCGGCATCTGAATCCCGGCCTCTGATTCCCGGCCTCTGATTCCCCGCTTCTGATTCTGATTCCCTGCCTCTGATTCCCCATCTCTGATTCCGCACATCTGATTCCCTGCCTCTGATTCCCCACCTCTGATTCCCCATATCTGATTCCCCGCCTCTGTTTCCCCGCCTCTGATTCCCCGCCTCTGTTTCCCCATATCTAATTCCCCACCTCAGATGCCCCAACTCTGATACCCCGCCTCTCATTCCCCAGCTCTGATTCCCCGCCTCTGATTCCCCGCATCCGATTCCCCATATCTGATTCCCCGCCTCTGTTTCCCCGCCTTTGATTACCCGCCTCTGTTTCCCCATATCTGATTCCCCGCCTCTGATTCCCAACTATGATTCCCCGCCTCTGATTCCCCAGCTCTGATTCCCCGCCTCTGATTCCCCGCGTTCTATTCCCTGCCTCTGATTCCCCGCCTGTGATTCCCCATCTCTGATTCACCACCTCTGATTCCCCACCTCTGATTCCCCATATCTAATTCCCCACCTCTGTTTGCCCGCCTCTGATTCCCCGCCTCTGTTTCCCCATATCTGATTACCCGTGTCTGATTCCGTGCCTCTGATTCCCCGCCTCTGATTCCCCGCCTCTGATTCCCTGCCACTGATTCCCTGCCCCTGATACCCCACCTCTGATTCCCCATATCTGATTCCCTGCCTCTGTTTCCCCGCCTCTGATTCCCCGCCTCTGATTCCCCATATCTGATTCCCCGCCTCTGATTCCCCGCCTCTGTTTCCCCATATCTAATTCCCCGACTCTGATTCCCCAACTCTGATTCCCAACCTCTGATTCCCCAGCTCTGATTCCCCGCCTCTGATTCCCCGCATCTGATTCCCTGCATCTGATTCCCAGCCTCTGATTCCCTGCCTCTGATTCCCAACCTCTGATTCCCCACCTCTGATTCCCCATATCTGATTCCCCGCCTCTGTTTCCCCGCCTCTGATTCCCCGCCTCTGTTTCCCCATATCTGATTCCCGGCCTCTGATTCTCCGCCTCTGATTCCCCGCCTCTGATTCCCTGCCTCTGATTCCCCATCTCCGATTCCGCACATCGGATTCCCTGCCTCTGATTCCCCGCCTCTGATTCCCCGCCTCTGATTCCCTGCTTCTGATTCCCAACCTCTGATTCCCCACCTCTGATTCCCCATATCTGATTCCCCGCCTCTGTTTCCCCGCCTCTGATTCCCCAACTCTGAATCCCCGCCTCTGATTCCCCAGCTCTGATTCCCCGCCTCTGATTCCCCGTGTTTGATTCCCTGCCTCTGATTCCCTGCCCTGATTCCCCATCTCTGATACACCGCGTTTAATTCGCCACCGCTGATTCCCCATATCTGATTCCCCGCCTCTGTTTCCCTGTCTCTGATTCCCCTCCTCTGTTTCGCCATATCTAATTCCACGCCTCTGATTCCCCAACTCTGATTCCCCGCCTCTGATTCCCCAGCACTGATTCCCTGCCTCTGATTCCCCGCATCTGATTCCCTGCCTCTGATTCCCCGCCTCTGATTCCCTGCCTCTGATTCCCAACCTCTGATTCCCCACCTCTGAATCCCCATATCTGATTCCCCGCCTCTGTTTCCCCGCCTCTGATTCCCCGCCTCTGTTTCCCCATATCTGATTCCCCGCCTCTGATTCCCCAACTCTGATTCCCCTCCTCTGATTCGCCAGCTATGATTCCCCGCCTCTGATTCCCTGCATCTGATTCCCTGCATCTGATTCCCCGCCTCTGATTCCCCTTCTCTGATTCTCCACCTCTGATTCCCCACCTCTGATTCCCCATCTCTGATTCCGCTCATCCGATTCCCTGCCTCTGATTCCCCGCCTCTGATTCCCCGCCTCTGATTCCCTGCCTCTGATTCGCAACCTCTAATTCCCCACATCTGATTCCCCATATCTGATTCCCCGCCTCTGTTTCCCTGCCTCGGATTCCCGGCCTCTGTTTCCCCATATCTGATTCCCCTCCTCTGATTCCCCAACTCTGATTCCCCGCCTCTGATACCCCGCCTCTGATTCCCCATCTCTAATTCATCACATCTGATTCCCCACCTCTGCTTCCCCATCTCTGATTCTCTACCTCTGATTCGCCACCTCTGATTGCCCATATCTGATTCACCGCCTCTGTTTCCCCGCATCTGATTCCCCGCCTCAGATTCCCCATATTTGATTCCCCGCCTCTGATTCCCCATCTCTGATTCCCGGACTCATTCCCCAACTCTGATTCCCCGCCTCTGATTCCCCATATTTGATTCCCCTCCTCTGATTTCCCATCTCTGATTCCCGGACTCTGATTCCCCAACTCTGATTTCCCCGCCTCTGAATCCCCAGCTCTGATTTCCCGCCTCTGATTCCCCACCTGTGATACAACATATCTGATTCCCGGCCTCTGTTTCCCCGCCTCTGATTCCCCACCTCTGATTCACCATATCTGATTCCCCGCCTCTGATTCCCCACCACTGATTCCCCTCCTCTGATTCGCCAGTTATGATTGCCCGCCTCTGATTCCCCGTTTCTGATTCCCTGCCTCTGATTCCCCGCCTCTGATTCCCCATGTCTGACTCACCACCTCTGATTCCCCACCTCTGATACCCCATCTCTGATTCCGCACATCCGATTCCCTGCCTCTGATTCCCCGCCTCTGATTCCCCATATCTGATTCCCTGCCTCTGTTTCCCCGCCTCTGATTGGCACCTCTGATACCCCGCCTCTGATTCCCCATCTCTAATTCATCACATCTGATTCCCCACCTCTGCTTCCCCATCTCCGATTCTCTACCTCTGATTCGCCACCTCTGATTCCCAATATCTGATTCACCGCCTCTGTTTCCCTGCCTCTGATTCCCCGCCTCTGATTCCCCATATCTGATTCCCCGCCTCTGATTCCCCATCTCTGATTCCCGGTCTCTGATTCCCCACCTCTGTTTCCCGGCCTCTGATTCCCAATCCCTGATTCACCGCCTCTGACTCCCAGTGTCTGATTCCCTGCCTCTGATTCCCCGCCTCTGAATCCTCTCCTCTGATTCCCTGCCACTGATTCCCCGCCCCTGATTCCCCACCTCTGATACCCCATATCTGATTCCCCGCCTCTGTTTCCCCGCCTCTGATTCCCAACCTCTGATTCCCCATATCTGATTCCCTGCCTCTGATTCCCCAACTCTGATTCCCCGCCTCTGATTCCCCAGCTCTGATTCCCCGCCACTGATTCCCCACCTCTGATCCAACATATCTGATTCCCCGCCTCTGTTTCCCCGCCTCATATTCCCCACCTCTGATTCCCCATATCTGATTCCCCGCCTATGATTCCCCACCTCTGATTCCCCGCCTCTGATTCGCCAGCTATGATTCCCCTCCTCTGGTTCCCCGCATCTGATTCCCCGCCTCTGATTCCCCGTGTCTGACTTTGCCTCTGATTCCACGCCTTTGATTCCCCATCTCTGATTCACCACCTCTGATTCCCCACCTCTGATTCCCCATCTCTGATTCTGCACATCCGATTCCCTGCCTCTGATTCCCCGCCTCTGATTCCCCGCCTCTGATTCCCTGCCTCTGATTCGCAACCTGTTATTCCCCACCTCTGAATCCCCATATCTGATTCCCCGCCTCTGTTTCCCTGCCTCTGATTCCCCGCCTCTGTTTCCCCATATCTGATTCCCCGCCTCTGTTTCACCGCCTCTGATTGGCACCTCTGATACCCCGCCTCTGATTCCCCATCTCTAATTCATCACATCTGATTCCCCACCTATGCTTCCCCATCTCTGATTCTCTACCTCTGATTCGCAACCTCTGATTCCGAATATCTGATTCACCGCCTCTGTTTCCCCGCTTCTTATTCCCCGCCTCTGATTCCCCATATCTGATTCCCCGCCTCTGATTCCCCATCTCTGATTCCCGGTCTCTGATTCCCCACCTCTGTTTCCCGGCCTCTCATTCCCCATCCCTGATTCACCGCCTCTGATTCCCAGTGTCTGATTCCCTGCCTCTGATTCCCCGCCTCTGAATCCCCTCCTCTGATTCCCTGCCACTGATTCCCCGCCCCTGATTCCCCACCTCTGATACCCCATATCTGATTCCCCGCCTCTGTTTCCCCGCCTCTGATTCCCCACCTCTGATTTCCCATATCTGATTCCACGACTCTGATTCCCCGCCTCTGATTGGCCGCCTCTGATACCCCGCCTCTGATTCCCCATCTCTAATTCATCACATCTGATTCCCCACCTCTGCTTCCCCATCTCTGATTCTCAACCTCTGATTCGCCACCTCTGATTCCCCATATCTGATTCACCGCCTCTGTTTCCCCGCCTCTGATTCCCCGCCTCTGATTCCCCATATTTGATTCCCCACCTCTGATTCCCCATCTCTGATTCCCGGACTCTGATTCCCCAACTCTGATTCCCCGCCTCTGATTCCCCAGCTCTGATTTCCCGCCTCTGATTCCCCACCTCTGCTTCCCCATCTCTGATTCTCTACCTCTGATTCGCCACCTCTGATTGCCCATATCTGATTCACCGCCTCTGTTTCCCCGCCTCTGATTCCCCGCCTCTTATTCCCCATATTTGATTTCCCGCCTCTGATTCCCCATCTCTGATTCCCGGACTCTGATTCCCCAACTCTGATTCCCCGCCTCTGATTCCCCATATTTGATTCCCCTCCTCTGATTTCCCATCTCTGATTCCCGGACTCTGATTCCCCAACTCTGATTTCCCCGCCTCTGATTCCCCAGCTCTGATTTCCCGCCTCTGATTCCCCACCTCTGATACAACATATCTGATTCCCGGCCTCTGTTTCCCCGCCTCTGATTCCCCACCTCTGATTCACCATATCTGATTCCCCGCCTCTGATTCCCCACCACTGATTCCCCTCCTCTGATTCGCCAGTTATGATTGCCCGCCTCTGATTCCCCGTTTCTGATTCCCTGCCTCTGATTCCCCGCCTCTGATTCCCCATCTCTGACTTACCGCCTCTGTTTCCCTGCCTCTGATTCCCCGCCTCTGATTCCCCATATCTGATTCCCCGCCTCTGATTCCCCATCTCTGATTCCCGGTCTCTGATTCCCCACCTCTGTTTCCCGGCCTCTGATTCCCAATCCCTGATTCACCGCCTCTGACTCCCAGTGTCTGATTCCCTGCCTCTGATTCCCCGCCTCTGAATCCCCTCCTCTGATTCCCTGCCACTGATTCCACGCCCCTGATTCCCACCTCTGATACCCCATATCTGATTCCCCGCCTCTTTTTCCCCGCCTCTGATTCCCCACCTCTGATTCCCCATATCTGATTCCCTGCCTCTGATTCCCCAACTCTGATTCCCCGCCTCTGATTCCCCAGCTCTGATACCCCGCCTCTGATTCCCCACCTCTGATCCAACATATCTGATTCCCCGCCTCTGTTTCCCCGCCTCTGATTCCCCACCTCTGATTCCCCATATCTGATTCCCCGCCTATGATTCCCCACCTCTGATTCCCCGCCTCTGATTCGCCAGCTATGATTCCCCTCCTCTGGTTCCCCGCATCTGATTCCCCGCCTCTGATTCCCCGTGTCTGACCCTGCCTCTGATTCCACGCCTTTGATTCCCCATCTCTGATTCACCACCTCTGATTCCCCACCTCTGATTCCCCATCTCTGATTCTGCACATCCGATTCCCTGCCTCTGATTCCCCGCCTCTGATTCCCCGCCTCTGATTCCCTGCCTCTGATTCGCAACCTGTTATTCCCCACCTCTGAATCCCCATATCTGATTCCCCGCCTCTGTTTCCCTGCCTCTGATTCCCCGCCTCTGTTTCCCCATCTCTAATTCATCACATCTGATTCCCCACCTCTGCTTCCCCATCTCTGATTCTCTACCTCTGATTCGCAACCTCTGATTCCGAATATCTGATTCACCGCCTCTGTTTCCCCGCTTCTGATTCCCCGCCTCTGATTCCCCATATCTGATTCCCCGCCTCTGATTCCCCATCTCTGATTCCCGGTCTCTGATTCCCCACCTCTGTTTCCCGGCCTCTCATTCCCCATCCCTGATTCACCGCCTCTGATTCCCAGTGTCTGATTCCCTGCCTCTGATTCCCCGCCTCTGAATCCCCTCCTCTGATTCCCTGCCACTGATTCCCCGCCCCTGATTCCCCACCTCTGATACCCCATATCTGATTCCCCGCCTCTGTTTCCCCGCCTCTGATTCCCCACCTCTGATTTCCCATATCTGATTCCACGCCTCTGATTCCCCGCCTCTGATTGGCCGCCTCTGATACCCCGCCTCTGATTCCCCATCTCTAATTCATCACATCTGATTCCCCACCTCTGCTTCCCCATCTCTGATTATCAACCTCTGATTCGCCACCTCTGATTCCCCATATCTGATTCACCGCCTCTGTTTCCCCGCCTCTGATTCCCCGCCTCTGATTCCCCATATTTGATTCCCCGCCTCTGATTATCCATCTCTGATTCCCGGACTCTGATTCCCCAACTCTGATTCCCCGCCTCTGATTCCCCAGCTCTGATTCCCCGCCTCTGATTCCCCATCTCTGATTCCCGGACTCTGATTCCCCAACTCTGATTCCCCGCCTCTGATTCCCCAGCTCTGGTTTCCCGCCTCTGATTCCCCATCTCTGCTTCCCCATCTCTGATTCTCTACCTCTGATTCGACACCTCTGATTGCCCATATCTGATTCACCGCCTCTGTTTCCCCGCCTCTGATTCCCCGCCTCTTATTCCCCATATTTGATTCCCCGCCTCTGATTCCCCATCTCTGATTCCCGGACTCTGATTCCCCAACTCTGATTCTGCACATCTGATTCCCTGCCTCTGATTCCCCATCTCTGATTCTGCACATCTGATTCCCTGCCTCTGATTCCCGACCTCTGATTCCCCATATCTGATTCCCCGCCTCTGTTTCCCCGCCTCTGATTCCCCGCCTCTGTTTCCCCATATCTGATTCCCCGCCTCTGATTCCCCAACTCTGATTCCCCTCCTCTAATTCGCAAGCTATGATTCCCCGCCTCTGATTCCCTGCGTCTGATTCCCTGCCTCTGATTCCCAGCCTCTGATTCCCCTTCTCTGATTCACCACCTCTGAATCCCCACCTCTGATTCCCCATCTCTGATTCCGCACATCCGATTCCCTGCCTCTGATTCCCCGCCTCTGATACCCCGCCTCTGATACGCAACCTCTAATTCCCCACCTCTGATTGCCCATATCTGATTCCCCGCCTCTGTTTCCCTGACTCTGATTCCCGGCCTCTGTTTCCCCATATCTGATTCCCCTCCTCTGATTCCCCAACTCTGATTCCCCGCCTCTGATTCCCCAGCTCTGATTCCCCGCCTTTTATTCCCGGCCTCTGATTCCCTGCCACTGATTCCCCGCCCCTGATTCCCCACCTCTGATTCCCCATATCTGATTCCCCTCCTCTAATTCGCCAGCTATGATTCACCGCCTCTGATTCCCTGCATCTGATTCCCTGCCTCTGATTCCCAGCCTCTGATTCCCCTTCTCTGATTCACCACCTCTGAATCCCCACCTCTGATTCCCCATCTCTGATTCGGCACATCCGATTCCCTGCCTCTGGTTCCCCGCCTTTTATTCCCGGCCTCTGATTCCCTGCCACTGATTCCCTGCTTCTGATTCTGATTCCCTGCCTCTGATTCCCCATCTCTGATTCTGCACATCTGATTCCCTGCCTCTGATTCCCCACCTCTGATTCCCCATATCTGATTCCCCGCCTCTGTTTCCCCGGCTCTGATTCCCCGCCTCTGTTTCCCCATATCTGATTCCCCGCCTCTCATTGCAAACTCTGATTCCCCTCCTCTAATTCGCAAGCTATGATTCCCCGCCTCTGATTCCCTGCGTCTGATTCCCTGCCTCTGATTCCCAGCCTCTGATTCCCCTTCTCTGATTCACCACCTCTGAATCCCCACCTCTGATTCCCCATCTCTGATTCCGCACATCCGATTCCCTGCCTCTGATTCCCCGCCTCTGATACCCCGCCTCTGATACGCAACCTCTAATTCCCCACCTCTGATTGCCCATATCTGATTCCCCGCCTCTGTTTCCCTGCCTCTGATTCCCGGCCTCTGTTTCCCCATATCTGATTCCCCTCCTCTGATTCCCCAACTCTGATTCCCCGCCTCTGATTCCCCAGCTCTGATTCCCCGCCTTTTATTCCCGGCCTCTGATTCCCTGCCACTGATTCCCCGCCCCTGATTCCCCACCTCTGATTCCCCATATCTGATTCCCCGCCTCTGTTTCCCCAGCTCTGATTCCCCACCTCTGATTCCCCAGCTCTGATTCCCTGCCACTGATTCCCCGCCCCTGATTCCCCACCTCTGATTCCCCATATCTGATTCCCCGCCTCTGTTTCCCCAGCTCTGATTCCCCACCTCTGATTCCCCAGCTCTGATTCCCTGCCTCTGATTCCCTGCCCTGATTCCCCATCTCTGTTTCACCGCCTTTGATTCGCCACCTCTGATTCCACATATCTGATTCCCCGCCTCTGTTTCCCCGCCTCTGATTCCCAACCTCTGATTCCACACCTCTGATTCCCCATATCTGATTCCCCGCCTCTATTTCCCAATATCTGATTCCCCGCCTCTGATTCCCCAACTCTGATTCCCCGCCTCTGATTCCCCAGCTCTGATTCACCGCCTCTGATTCCCGGCGTCCGATTCCCTGCCTCTGATTCCCCGCCTCTGATTCGCCATCTCTGATTCCCCGCTCTGACTCCCCGTGTCTGATTCCCTGCCTCTGATTCCCCGCCTCAGATTCCCCGCCTCTGATTCCCTGCCACTGATTCCCTGCCCCTGATTCCCCACCTCTGATTCCCCATATCTGATTCCCCGCCTCTGTTTCTCCGCCTCTGATTCCCCGCCTCTGATTCCCCATATCTGATTCCCTGCCTCTGATTCCACAACTCTGATTCCCCGCCTCTGATTCCCCAGCTCTGAATCCCCGCTTCTGATTCCCCGCGTCTGATTCCCTCCCTCTGATTCACAACCTCTGATTCCCCACCTCTGATTCCCCATATCTGATTCCCCGCCTCTGTTTCCCCGCCTCTGATTCCCCGCATCTGATTCCCCATATCTGATTCCCCGGCTCTGATTGCCCACCTCTGATTCCCCGCCTCTGATTCGCCAGCTCTGATTCCCCGCCTCAGAATCCCCGCATCTGATTCCCTGCCTCTGATTCCCCGCCTCTGATTCCCCATCTCTGATTCACCGCCTTTGATTCGCCACCTCTGATTCCCCATATCTGATTCCCCACCTCTGTTTCCCCGCCTCTGATTCCCCGCCTCTGATTCTCCATATCTCATTCCCCGCCTCTGAATCCCCATCTCTGATTCCCGGACTCTGATTCCCCACCTCTGATTCCCGGCCTCTTATTCCCAGCATCTGATTCCCGGCCTCTGATTCCCGGCCTCTGATTCCCCGCTTCTGATTCTGATTCCCTGCCTCTGATTCCCCATCTCTGATTCCGCACATCTGATTCCCTGCCTCTGATTCCCCACCTCTGATTCCCCATATCTGATTCCCCGCCTCTGTTTCCCCGCCTCTGATTCCCCATCTCTGTTTCCCCATATCTAATTCCCCACCTCTGATGCCCCAACTCTGATTCCCCGCCTCTGATTCCCCAGCTCTGATTCCCCGCCTCTGATTCCCCGCATCCGATTCCCCATGTCTGATTCCCCGCCTCTGTTTCCCCGCCTCTGATTCCCCGCCTCTATTTCCCCATATCTGATTCCCCGCCTCTGATTCCCCAGCTCTGATTCCCTGCCTCTGATTCCCCGCGTTCTATTCGCTGCCTCTGATTCCCCGCCTGTGATTCCCCATCTCTGATTCACCACCTCTGATTCCCCACCTCTGATTCCCCATATCTAATTCCCCGCCACTGCTTGCCCGCCTCTCATTCCCCGCCTCTGTTTCCCCATATCTGATTCCCCGACTCTGAATCCCCAACTCTGATTCCCTGCCTCTGATTCACCAGCTCTGATTCCCCGCCTTTGATTCCCCCCGTCTGATTCCCAGCTTCGGAATCCCCGTCTGATTTCTTGCCTCTGATTCCCCGCCTCTGATTCCCCATCTCTGATTCACTGCCTCTGATTCCCCACATCTGATTCCCCGCCTCTGATTCCCCGCATCTGATTCCCTGCCTCTGATTCCCCGCCTCTGATTCCCCATCTCTGATTCCCCGCCTGTGATTCCCCAGCTCTGATTCCCCGCCTCTGATTCCCCAGCTCTGATTCCCAGCCTCTGATTCCCCGTGTTTGATCCCCTGCCTCTGATTACCTTCCTCTGATTCCCCGCATCTGATTCCCCGCCTCTGATTCCCCATATTTGATTCCCCGCCTCTGAATCCCCATCTCTGATTCCCGGACTCTGATTCCCCACCTCTGATTCCCGGCCTCTTATTCCCAGCATCTGATTCCCGGCCTCTGATTCCCGGCCTCTGATTCCCCGCTTCTGATTCTGATTCCCTGCCTCTGATTCCCCATCTCTGATTCCGCACATCTGATTCCCTGCCTCTGATTCCCCACCTCTGATTCCCCATATCTGATTCCCCGCCTCTGTTTCCCCGCCTCTGATTCCCCATCTCTGTTTCCCCATATCTAATTCCCCACCTCTGATGCCCCAACTCTGATTCCCCGCCTCTGATTCCCCAGCTCTGATTCCCCGCCTCTGATTCCCCGCATCCGATTCCCCATGTCTGATTCCCCGCCTCTGTTTCCCCGCCTCTGATTCCCAGCCTCTATTTCCCCATATCTCATTCCCCGCCTCTGATTCCCCAGCTCTGATTCCCTGCCTCTGATTCCCCGCGTTCTATTCGCTGCCTCTGATTCCCCGCCTGTGATTCCCCATCTCTGATTCACCACCTCTGATTCCCCACCTCTGATTCCCCATATCTAATTCCCCGCCTCTGCTTGCCCGCCTCTCATTCCCCGCCTCTGTTTCCCCATATCTGATTCCCCGACTCTGAATCCCCAACTCTGATTCCCTGCCTCTGATTCACCAGCTCTGATTCCCCGCCTTTGATTCCCCCCGTCTGATTCCCAGCTTCTGAATCCCCGTCTGATTTCTTGCCTCTGATTCCCCGCCTCTGATTCCCCATCTCTGATTCACTGCCTCTGATTCCCCACATCTGATTCCCCGCCTCTGATTCCCCGCATCTGATTCCCTGCCTCTGATTCCCCGCCTCTGATTCCCCATCTCTGATTCCCCGCCTGTGATTCCCCAGCTCTGATTCCCCGCCTCTGATTCCCCAGCTCTGATTCCCAGCCTCTGATTCCCCGTGTTTGATCCCCTGCCTCTGATTACCTTCCTCTGATTCCCCGCATCTGATTCCCCGCCTCTGATTCCCCATATTTGATTCCCCGCCTCTGATTCCCCATCTCTGATTCCCGGACTCATTCCCCAACTCTGATTCCCCGCCTCTGATTCCCCATATTTGATTCCCCTCCTCTGATTTCCCATCTCTGATTCCCGGACTCTGATTCCCCAACTCTGATTTCCCCGCCTCTGAATCCCCAGCTCTGATTTCCCGCCTCTGATTCCCCACCTGTGATACAACATATCTGATTCCCGGCCTCTGTTTCCCCGCCTCTGATTCCCCACCTCTGATTCACCATATCTGATTCCCCGCCTCTGATTCCCCACCACTGATTCCCCTCCTCTGATTCGCCAGTTATGATTGCCCGCCTCTGATTCCCCGTTTCTGATTCCCTGCCTCTGATTCCCCGCCTCTGATTCCCCATGTCTGACTCACCACCTCTGATTCCCCACCTCTGATACCGCATCTCTGATTCCGCACATCCGATTCCCTGCCTCTGATTCCCCGCCTCTGATTCCCCGCCTCTGATTCCCTGCCTCTGATTCGCAACCTCTTATTCCCCACCTCTGATTCCCCATATCTGATTCCCCGCCTCTGTTTCCCCGCCTCTGATTGGCACCTCTGATACCCCGCCTCTGATTCCCCATCTCTAATTCATCACATCTGATTCCCCACCTCTGCTTCCCCATCTCCGATTCTCTACCTCTGATTCGCCACCTCTGATTCCCAATATCTGATTCACCGCCTCTGTTTCCCTGCCTCTGATTCCCCGCCTCTGATTCCCCATATCTGATTCCCCGCCTCTGTTTCCCCGCCTCTGATTCCCAACCTCTGATTCCACACCTCTGATTCCCCATATCTGATTCCCCGCCTCTATTTCCCAATATCTGATTCCCCGCCTCTGATTCCCCAACTCTGATTCCCCGCCTCTGATTCCCCAGCTCTGATTCCCCGCCTCTGATTCCCGGCGTCCGATTCCCTGCCTCTGATTCCCCACCTCTGATTCGCCATCTCTGATTCCCCGCTCTGACTCCCCGTGTCTGATTCCCTGCCTCTGATTCCCCGCCTCAGATTCCCCGCCTCTGATTCCCTGCCACTGATTCCCTGCCCCTGATTCCCCACCTCTGATTCCCCATATCTGATTCCCCGCCTCTGTTTCTCCGCCTCTGATTCCCCGCCTCTGATTCCCCATATCTGATTCCCTGCCTCTGATTCCACAACTCTGATTCCCCGCCTCTGATTCCCCAGCTCTGAATCCCCGCCTCTGATTCCCCGCGTCTGATTCCCTCCCTCTGATTCACAACCTCTGATTCTCCACCTCTGATTCCCCATATCTGATTCCCCGCCTCTGTTTCCCCGCCTCTGATTCCCCGCATCTGATTCCCCATATCTGATTCCCCGGCTCTGATTGCCCACCTCTGATTCCCCGCCTCTGATTCGCCAGCTCTGATTCCCCGCCTCAGAATCCCCGCATCTGATTCCCTGCCTCTGATTCCCCGCCTCTGATTCCCCATCTCTGATTCACCGCCTTTGATTCGCCACCTCTGATTCCCCATATCTGATTCCGCACCTCTGTTTCCCCGCCTCTGATTCCCCGCCTCTGATTCTCCATATCTCATTCCCCGCCTCTGAATCCCCATCTCTGATTCCCGGACTCTGATTCCCCACCTCTGATTCCCGGCCTCTTATTCCCAGCATCTGATTCCCGGCCTCTGATTCCCGGCCTCTGATTCCCCGCTTCTGATTCTGATTCCCTGCCTCTGATTCCCCATCTCTGATTCCGCACATCTGATTCCCTGCCTCTGATTCCCCACCTCTGATTCCCCATATCTGATTCCCCGCCTCTGTTTCCCCGCCTCTGATTCCCCATCTCTGTTTCCCCATATCTAATTCCCCACCTCTGATGCCCCAACTCTGATTCCCCGCCTCTGATTCCCCAGCTCTGATTCCCCGCCTCTGATTCCCCGCATCCGATTCCCCATGTCTGATTCCCCGCCTCTGTTTCCCCGCCTCTGATTCCCCGCCTCTATTTCCCCATATCTGATTCCCCGCCTCTGATTCCCCAGCTCTGATTCCCTGCCTCTGATTCCCCGCGTTCTATTCGCTGCCTCTGATTCCCCGCCTGTGATTCCCCATCTCTGATTCACCACCTCTGATTCCCCACCTCTGATTCCCCATATCTAATTCCCCGCCTCTGCTTGCCCGCCTCTCATTCCCCGCCTCTGTTTCCCCATATCTGATTCCCCGACTCTGAATCCCCAACTCTGATTCCCTGCCTCTGATTCACCAGCTCTGATTCCCCGCCTTTGATTCCCCCCGTCTGATTCCCAGCTTCTGAATCCCCGTCTGATTTCTTGCCTCTGATTCCCCGCCTCTGATTCCCCATCTCTGATTCACTGCCTCTGATTCCCCACATCTGATTCCCCGCCTCTGATTCCCCGCATCTGATTCCCTGCCTCTGATTCCCCGCCTCTGATTCCCCATCTCTGATTCCCCGCCTGTGATTCCCCAGCTCTGATTCCCCGCCTCTGATTCCCCAGCTCTGATTCCCAGCCTCTGATTCCCCGTGTTTGATCCCCTGCCTCTGATTACCTTCCTCTGATTCCCCGCATCTGATTCCCCGCCTCTGATTCCCCATATTTGATTCCCCGCCTCTGAATCCCCATCTCTGATTCCCGGACTCTGATTCCCCACCTCTGATTCCCGGCCTCTTATTCCCAGCATCTGATTCCCGGCCTCTGATTCCCGGCCTCTGATTCCCCGCTTCTGATTCTGATTCCCTGCCTCTGATTCCCCATCTCTGATTCCGCACATCTGATTCCCTGCCTCTGATTCCCCACCTCTGATTCCCCATATCTGATTCCCCGCCTCTGTTTCCCCGCCTCTGATTCCCCATCTCTGTTTCCCCATATCTAATTCCCCACCTCTGATGCCCCAACTCTGATTCCCCGCCTCTGATTCCCCAGCTCTGATTCCCCGCCTCTGATTCCCCGCATCCGATTCCCCATGTCTGATTCCCCGCCTCTGTTTCCCCGCCTCTGATTCCCCGCCTCTATTTCCCCATATCTCATTCCCCGCCTCTGATTCCCCAGCTCTGATTCCCTGCCTCTGATTCCCCGCGTTCTATTCGCTGCCTCTGATTCCCCGCCTGTGATTCCCCATCTCTGATTCACCACCTCTGATTCCCCACCTCTGATTCCCCATATCTAATTCCCCGCCTCTGCTTGCCCGCCTCTCATTCCCCGCCTCTGTTTCCCCATATCTGATTCCCCGACTCTGAATCCCCAACTCTGATTCCCTGCCTCTTATTCACCAGCTCTGATTCCCCGCCTTTGATTCCCCCGTCTGATTCCCAGCTTCTGAATCCCCTTCTGATTTCTTGCCTCTGATTCCCCGCCTCTGATTCCCCATCTCTGATTCACTGCCTCTGATTCCCCACATCTGATTCCCCGCCTCTGATTCCCCGCATCTGATTCCCTTCCTCTGATTCCCCGCCTCTGATTCCCCATCTCTGATTCCCCGCCTGTGATTCCCCAGCTCTGATTCCCCGCCTCTGATTCCCCAGCTCTGATTCCCAGCCTCTGATTCCCCGTGTTTGATCCCCTGCCTCTGATTACCTTCCTCTGATTCCCCGCATCTGATTCCCCGCCTCTGATTCCCCATATTTGATTCCCCTCCTCTGATTTCCCATCTCTGATTCCCGGACTCTGATTCCCCAACTCTGATTTCCCCGCCTCTGAATCCCCAGCTCTGATTTCCCGCCTCTGATTCCCCACCTGTGATACAACATATCTGATTCCCGGCCTCTGTTTCCCCGCCTCTGATTCCCCACCTCTGATTCACCATATCTGATTCCCCGCCTCTGATTCCCCACCACTGATTCCCCTCCTCTGATTCGCCAGTTATGATTGCCCGCCTCTGATTCCCCGTTTCTGATTCCCTGCCTCTGATTCCCCGCCTCTGATTCCCCATGTCTGACTCACCACCTCTGATTCCCCACCTCTGATACCGCATCTCTGATTCCGCACATCCGATTCCCTGCCTCTGATTCCCCGCCTCTGATTCCCCGCCTCTGATTCCCTGCCTCTGATTCGCAACCTCTTATTCCCCACCTCTGATTCCCCATCTCTAATTCATCACATCTGATTCCCCACCTCTGCTTCCCCATCTCCGATTCTCTACCTCTGATTCGCCACCTCTGATTCCCAATATCTGATTCACCGCCTCTGTTTCCCTGCCTCTGATTCCCCGCCTCTGATTCCCCATATCTGATTCCCCGCCTCTGATTCCCCATCTCTGATTCCCGGTCTCTGATTCCCCACCTCTGTTTCCCGGCGTCTGATTCCCAATCCCTGATTCACCGCCTCTGACTCCCAGTGTCTGATTCCCTGCCTCTGATTCCCCGCCTCTGAATCCCCTCCTCTGATTCCCTGCCACTGATTCCCCGCCCCTGATTCCCCACCTCTGATACCCTATATCTGATTCCCCGCATCTGTTTCCCCGCCTCTGATTCCCCACCTCTGATTCCCCATATCTGATTCCCCGCCTATGATTCCCCACCTCTGATTCCCCGCCTCTGATTCGCCAGCTATGATTCCCCTCCTCTGATTCCCGGACTCTGATTCCCCAACTCTGATTCCCCGTCTCTGATTCCCCATATTTGATTCCCCGCCTCTGATTCCCCATCTCTGATTCCCGGACTCTGATTCCCCAACTCTGATTCCCCGCCTCTGATTCCCCATATTTGATTCCCCTCCTCTGATTTCCCATCTCTGATTCCCGGACTCTGATTCCCCAACTCTGATTTCCCCGCCTCTGATTCCCCAGCTCTGATTTCCCGCCTCTGATTCCCCACCTCTGATACAACATATCTGATTCCCGGCCTCTGTTTCCCCGCCTCTGATTCCCCACCTCTGATTCACCATATCTGATTCCCCGCCTCTGATTCCCCACCACTGATTCCCCTCCTCTGATTCGCCAGTTATGATTGCCCGCCTCTGATTCCCCGTTTCTGATTCCCTGCCTCTGATTCCCCGCCTCTGATTCCCCATCTCTGACTCACCGCCTCTGTTTCCCTGCCTCTGATTCCCCGCCTCTGATTCCCCATATCTGATTCCCCGCCTCTGATTCCCCATCTCTGATTCCCGGTCTCTGATTCCCCACCTCTGTTTCCCGGCCTCTGATTCCCAATCCCTGATTCACCGCCTCTGACTCCCAGTGTCTGATTCCCTGCCTCTGATTCCCCACCTCTGAATCCCCTCCTCTGATTCCCTGCCACTGATTCCCCGCCCCTGATTCCCCACCTCTGATACCCCATATCTGATTCCCCGCCTCTGTTTCCCCGCCTCTGATTCCCCACCTCTGATTCCCCATATCTGATTCCCTGCCTCTGATTCCCCAACTCTGATTCCCCGCCTCTGATTCCCCAGCTCTGATTCCCCGCCTCTGACTCCCCACCTCTGATCCAACATATCTGTTTCCCCGCCTCTGTTTCCCCGCCTCTGAATCCCCACCTCTGATTCCCCATATCTGATTCCCCGCCTATGATTCCCCACCTCTGATTCCCCGCCTCTGATTCGCCAGCTATGATTCCCCTCCTCTGGTTCCCCGCATCTGATTCCCCGCCTCTGATTCCCCGTGTCTGACCCTGCCTCTGATTCCACGCCTTTGATTCCCCATCTCTGATTCACCACCTCTGATTCCCCACCTCTGATTCCCCATCTCTGATTCTGCACATCCGATTCCCTGCCTCTGATTCCCCGCCTCTGATTCCCCGCCTCTGATTCCCTGCCTCTGATTCGCAACCTGTTATTCCCCACCTCTGAATCCCCATATCTGATTCCCCGCCTCTGTTTCCCTGCCTCTGATTCCCCGCCTCTGATTCCCCATCTCTAATTCATCACATCATATTCCCCACCTCTGCTTCCCCATCTCTGATTCTCAACCTCTGATTCGCCACCTCTGATTCCCCATATCTGATTCACCGCCTCTGTTTCCCCGCCTCTGATTCCCCGCCTCTGATTCCCCATATTTGATTCCCCGCCTCTGATTCCCCATCTCTGATTCCCGGACTCTGATTCCCCAACTCTGATTCCCCGCCTCTGATTCCCCAGCTCTGATTTCCCGCCTCTGATTCCCCATCTCTGCTTCCCCATCTCTGATTCTCTACCTCTGATTCGCCACCTCTGATTGCCCATATCTGATTCACCGCCTCTGTTTCCCCGCCTCTGATTCCCCGCCTCTTATTCCCCATATTTGATTCCCCGCCTCTGATTCCCCATCTCTGATTCCCGGACTCTGATTCCCCAACTCTGATTCCCCGCCTCTGATTCCCCATATTTGATTCCCCTCCTCTGATTTCCCATCTCTGATTCCCGGACTCTGATTCCCCAACTCTGATTTCCCCGCCTCTGATTCCCCAGCTCTGATTTCCCGCCTCTGATTCCCCACCTCTGATACAACATATCTGATTCCCGGCCTCTGTTTCCCCGCCTCTGATTCCCCACCTCTGATTCACCATATCTGATTCCCCGCCTCTGATTCCCCACCACTGATTCCCCTCCTCTGATTCGCCAGTTATGATTGCCCGCCTCTGATTCCCCGTTTCTGATTCCCTGCCTCTGATTCCCCGCCTCTGATTCCCCATCTCTGACTCACCACCTCTGATTCCCCACCTCTGACAACCCATCTCTGATTCCGCACATCCAATTCCCAGCCTATGATTCCCCACCTCTGATTCCCCGCCTCTGATTCCCCATATCTGATTCCCTGCCTCTGTTTCCCCGCCTCTGATTCCCCTCCTCTGTTTCGCCATATCTAATTCCACGCCTCTGATTCCCCAACTCTGATTCCCCGCCTCTGATTCCCCAGCTCTGATTCCCTGCCTCTGATTCCCCGCATCTGATTCCCTGCCTCTGATTCCCCGCTTCTGATTCCCTGCCTCTGATTCCCAACCTCTGATTCCCCACCTCTGAATCCCCATATCTGATTCCCCGCCTCTGTTTCGCCGCCTCTGATTCCCCGCCTCTGTTTCCCCATATCTGATTCCCCGCTTCTGATTCCCCAACTCTGATTCCCCTCCTCTGATTCGCCAGCTATGATTCCCCGCCTCTGATTCCCCAACTCTGATTCCCCTCCTCTAATTCGCCAGCTATGATTCACCGCCTCTGATTCCCTGCATCTGATTCCCTGCCTCTGATTCCCAGCCTCTGATTCCCCTTCTCTGATTCACCACCTCTGAATCCCCACCTCTGATTCCCCATCTCTGATTCCGCACATCCGATTCCCTGCCTCTGGTTCCCCGCCTTTTATTCCCGGCCTCTGATTCCCTGCCACTGATTCCCTGCTTCTGATTCTGATTACCTGCCTCTGATTCCCCATCTCTGATTCTGCACATCTGATTCCCTGCCTCTGATTCCCCATATCTGATTCCCCGCCTCTGTTTCCCCGCCTCTGATTCCCCGCCTCTGTTTCCCCATATCTGATTCCCCGCCTCTGATTCCCCAACTCTGATTCCCCTCCTCTAATTCGCAAGCTATGATTCCCCGCCTCTGATTCCCTGCGTCTGATTCCCTGCCTCTGATTCCCAGCCTCTGATTCCCCTTCTCTGATTCACCACCTCTGAATCCCCACCTCTGATTCCCCATCTCTGATTCCGCACATCCGATTCCCTGCCTCTGATTCCCCGCCTCTGATACCCCGCCTCTGATACGCAACCTCTAATTCCCCACCTCTGATTGCCCATATCTGATTCCCCGCCTCTGTTTCCCTGCCTCTGATTCCCGGCCTCTGTTTCCCCATATCTGATTCCCCTCCTCTGATTCCCCAACTCTGATTCCCCGCCTCTGATTCCCCAGCTCTGATTCCCCGCCTTTTATTCCCGGCCTCTGATTCCCTGCCACTGATTCCCCGCCCCTGATTCCCCACCTCTGATTCCCCATATCTGATTCCCCGCCTCTGTTTCCCCAGCTCTGATTCCCCACCTCTGATTCCCCAGCTCTGATTCCCTGCCACTGATTCCCCGCCCCTGATTCCCCACCTCTGATTCCCCATATCTGATTCCCCGCCTCTGTTTCCCCAGCTCTGATTCCCTGCCTCTGATTCCCTGCCCTGATTCCCCATCTCTGTTTCACCGCCTTTGATTCGCCACCTCTGATTCCCCATATCTGATTCCCCGCCTCTGTTTCCCCGCCTCTGATTCCCTGCCTCTGATTCCCAACCTCTGATTCCACACCTCTGATTCCCCATATCTGATTCCCTGCCTCTATTTCCTAATATCTGATTCCCCGCCTCTGATTCCCCAACTCTGATTCCCCGCCTCTGAATCCCCAGCTCTGATTCCCCGCCTCTGATTCCCGGCGTCCGATTCCCTGCCTCTGATTCCCCACCTCTGATTCGCCATCTCTGATTCCCCGCTCTGATTCCCCGTGTCTGATACCCTGCCTCTGATTCCCCGCCTCAGATTCCCCGCCTCTGATTCCCTGCCACTGATTCCCTGCCCCTGATTCCCCACCTCTGATTCCCCATATCTTATTCCCCGCCTCTGTTTCTCCGCCTCTGATTCCCCGCCTCTGATTCCCCATATCTGATTCCCTGCCTCTGATTCCACAACTCTGATTCCCCGCCTCTGATTCCCCAGCTCTGAATCCCCGCCTCTGATTCCCCGCGTCTGATTCCCTCCCTCTGATTCACAACCTCTGATTCCCCACCTCTGATTCCCCATATCTGATTCCCCGCCTCTGTTTCCCCGCCTCTGATTCCCCGCATCTGATTCCCCATATCTGATTCCCCGGCTCTGATTGCCCACCTCTGATTCCCCGCCTCTGATTCGCCAGCTCTGATTCCCCGCCTCAGAATCCCCGCATCTGATTCCCTGCCTCTGATTCCCCGCCTCTGATTCCCCATCTCTGTTTCACCGCCTTTGATTCGCCACCTCTGATTCCCCATATCTGATTCCCCACCTCTGTTTCCCCGCCTCTGATTCCCCGCCTCTGATTCTCCATATCTCATTCCCCGCCTCTGAATCCCCATCTCTGATTCCCGGACTCTGATTCCCCACCTCTGATTCCCGGCCTCTTATTCCCAGCATCTGATTCCCGGCATCTGATTCCCGGCCTCTGATTCCCCGCTTCTGATTCTGATTCCCTGCCTCTGATTCCCCATCTCTGATTCCGCACATCTGATTCCCTGCCTCTGATTCCCCACCTCTGATTCCCCATATCTGATTCCCCGCCTCTGTTTCCCCGCCTCTGATTCCCCATCTCTGTTTCCCCATATCTAATTCCCCACCTCTGATGCCCCAACTCTGATTCCCCGCCTCTGATTCCCCAGCTCTGATTCCCCGCCTCTGATTCCCCGCATCAGATTCCCCATGTCTGATTCCCCGCCTCTGTTTCCCCGCCTCTGATTCCCCGCCTCTATTTCCCCATATCTGATTCCCCGCCTCTGATTCCCCAGCTCTGATTCCCTGCCTCTGATTCCCCGCGTTCTATTCGCTGCCTCTGATTCCCCGCCTGTGATTCCCCATCTCTGATTCACCACCTCTGATTCCCCACCTCTGATTCCCCATATCTAATTCCCCGCCTCTGCTTGCCCGCCTCTCATTCCCCGCCTCTGTTTCCCCATATCTGATTCCCCGACTCTGAATCCCCAACTCTGATTCCCTGCCTCTGATTCACCAGCTCTGATTCCCCGCCTTTGATTCCCCCCGTCTGATTCCCAGCTTCTGAATCCCCGTCTGATTTCTTGCCTCTGATTCCCCGCCTCTGATTCCCCATCTCTGATTCACTGCCTCTGATTCCCCACATCTGATTCCCCGCCTCTGATTCCCCGCATCTGATTCCCTGCCTCTGATTCCCCGCCTCTGATTCCCCATCTCTGATTCCCCGCCTGTGATTCCCCAGCTCTGATTCCCCGCCTCTGATTCCCCAGCTCTGATTCCCAGCCTCTGATTCCCCGTGTTTGATCCCCTGCCTCTGATTACCTTCCTCTGATTCCCCGCATCTGATTCCCCGCCTCTGATTCCCCATATTTGATTCCCCGCCTCTGATTCCCCATCTCTGATTCCCGGACTCATTCCCCAACTCTGATTCCCCGCCTCTGATTCCCCATATTTGATTCCCCTCCTCTGATTTCCCATCTCTGATTCCCGGACTCTGATTTCCCGCCTCTGATTCCCCACCTGTGATACAACATATCTGATTCCCGGCCTCTGTTTCCCCGCCTCTGATTCCCCACCTCTGATTCACCATATCTGATTCCCCGCCTCTGATTCCCCACCACTGATTCCCCTCCTCTGATTCGCCAGTTATGATTGCCCGCCTCTGATTCCCCGTTTCTGATTCCCTGCCTCTGATTCCCCGCCTCTGATTCCCCATGTCTGACTCACCACCTCTGATTCCCCACCTCTGATACCGCATCTCTGATTCCGCACATCCGATTCCCTGCCTCTGATTCCCCGCCTCTGATTCCCCGCCTCTGATTCCCTGCCTCTGATTCGCAACCTCTTATTCCCCACCTCTGATTCCCCATATCTGATTCCCCGCCTCTGTTTCCCCGCCTCTGATTGGCACCTCTGATACCCCGCCTCTGATTCCCCATCTCTAATTCATCACATCTGATTCCCCACCTCTGCTTCCCCATCTCCGATTCTCTACCTCTGATTCGCCACCTCTGATTCCCAATATCTGATTCACCGCCTCTGTTTCCCTGCCTCTGATTCCCCGCCTCTGATTCCCCATATCTGATTCCCCGCCTCTGATTCCCCATCTCTGATTCCCGGTCTCTGATTCCCCACCTCTGTTTCCCGGCGTCTGATTCCCAATCCCTGATTCACCGCCTCTGACTCCCAGTGTCTGATTCCCTGCCTCTGATTCCCCGCCTCTGAATCCCCTCCTCTGATTCCCTGCCACTGATTCCCCGCCCCTGATTCCCCACCTCTGATACCCTATATCTGATTCCCCGCCTCTGTTTCTCCGCCTCTGATTCCCCACCTCTGATTCCCCATATCTGATTCCCTGCCTCTGATTCCCCACCTCTGATCCAACATATCTGATTCCCCGCCTCTGTTTCCCCGCCTCTGATTCCCCACCTCTGATTCCCCATATCTGATTCCCCGCCTATGATTCCCAACCTCTGATTCCCCGCCTCTGATTCGCCAGCTATGATTCCCCTCCTCTGATTCCCGGACTCTGATGCCCCAACTCTGATTCCCCGTCTCTGATTCCCCATATTTGATTCCCCGCCTCTGATTCCCCATCTCTGATTCCCGGACTCTGATTCCCCAACTCTGATTCCCCGCCTCTGATTCCCCATATTTGATTCCCCTCCTCTGATTTCCCATCTCTGATTCCCGGACTCTGATTCCCCAACTCTGATTTCCCCGCCTCTGATTCCCCAGCTCTGATTTCCCGCCTCTGATTCCCCACCTCTGATACAACATATCTGATTCCCGGCCTCTGTTTCCCCGCCTCTGATTCCCCACCTCTGATTCACCATATCTGATTCCCCGCCTCTGATTCCCCACCACTGATTCCCCTCCTCTGATTCGCCAGTTATGATTGCCCGCCTCTGATTCCCCGTTTCTGATTCCCTGCCTCTGATTCCCTGCCTCTGATTCCCCATCTCTGACTCACCGCCTCTGTTTCCCTGCCTCTGATTCCCCGCCTCTGATTCCCCATATCTGATTCCCCGCCTCTGATTCCCCATCTCTGATTCCCGGTCTCTGATTCCCCACCTCTGTTTCCCGGCCTCTGATTCCCAATCCCTGATTCACCGCCTCTGACTCCCAGTGTCTGATTCCCTGCCTCTGATTCCCCGCCTCTGAATCCCCTCCTCTGATTCCCTGCCACTGATTCCCCGCCCCTGATTCCCCACCTCTGATACCCCATATCTGATTCCCCGCCTCTGTTTCCCCGCCTCTGATTCCCCACCTCTGATTACCCATATCTGATTCCCTGCCTCTGATTCCCCAACTCTGATTCCCCGCCTCTGATTCCCCAGCTCTGATTCCCCGCCTCTGATTCCCCACCTCTGATCCAACATATCTGATTCCCCGCCTCTGTTTCCCCGCCTCTGATTCCCCACCTCTGATTCCCCATATCTGATTCCCCGCTTATGATTCCCCACCTCTGATTCCCCGCCTCTGATTCGCCAGCTATGATTCCCCTCCTCTGGTTCCCCGCATCTGATTCCCCGCCTCTGATTCCCCGTGTCTGACCCTGCCTCTGATTCCACGCCTTTGATTCCCCATCTCTGATTCACCACCTCTGATTCCCCACCTCTGATTCCCCATCTCTGATTCTGCACATCCGATTCCCTGCCTCTGATTCCCCGCCTCTGATTCCCCGCCTCTGATTCCCTGCCTCTTATTCGCAACCTGTTATTCCCCACCTCTGAATCCCCATATCTGATTCCCCGCCTCTGTTTCCCTGCCTCTGATTCCCCGCCTCTGTTTCCCCATATCTGATTCCCCGCCTCTGCTTCACCGCCTCTGATTGGCACCTCTGATACCCCGCCTCTGATTCCCCATCTCTAATTCATCACATCTGATTTCCCACCTCTGCTTCCCCATCTCTGATTCTCTACCTCTGATTCGCAACCTCTGATTCCGAATATCTGATTCACCGCCTCTGTTTCCCCGCCTCTGATTCCCCATCTCTGATTCCCGGTCTCTGATTCACCACCTCTGTTTCCCGGCCTCTCATTCCCCATCCCTGATTCACCGCCTCTGATTCCCAGTGTCTGATTCCCTGCCTTCTGATTCCCCGCCTCTGAATCCCCTCCTCTGATTCCCTGCCACTGATTCCCCGCCCCTGATTCCCCACCTCTGATACCCTATATCTGATTCCCCGCCTCTGTTTCCCCGCCTCTGATTCCCCACCTCTGATTTCCCATATCTGATTCCACGCCTCTGATTCCCCGCCTCTGATTGGCCGCCTCTGATACCCCGCCTCTGATTCCCCATCTCTAATTCATCACATCTGATTCCCCACCTCTGCTTCCCCATCTCTGATTCTCAACCTCTGATTCGCCACCTCTGATTCCCCATATCTGATTCACCGCCTCTGTTTCCCAACCTCTGATTCCCCGCCTCTGATTCCCCATATTTGATTCCCCGCCTCTGATTCCCCATCTCTGATTCCCGGACTCTGATTCCCCAACTCTGATTCCCCGCCTCTGATTCCCCAGCTCTGATTTCCCGCCTCTGATTCCCCATCTCTGCTTCCCCATCTCTGATTCTCTACCTCTGATTTGCCACCTCTGATTGCCCATATCTGATTCACCGCCTCTGTTTCCCCGCCTCTGATTCCCCGCCTCTTATTCCCCATATTTGATTCCCCGCCTCTGATTCCCCATCTCTGATTCCCGGACTCTGATTCCCCAACTCTGATTCCCCGCCTCTGATTCCCCATATTTGATTCCCCTCCTCTGATTTCCCATCTCTGATTCCCGGACTCTGATTCCCCAACTCTGATTTCCCCGCCTCTGATTCCCCAGCTCTGATTTCCCGCCTCTGATTCCCCACCTCTGATACAACATATCTGATTCCCGGCCTCTGTTTCCCCGCCTCTGATTCCCCACCTCTGATTCACCATATCTGATTCCCCGCCTCTGATTCCCCACCACTGATTCCCCTCCTCTGATTCGCCAGTTATGATTGCCCGCCTCTGATTCCCCGTTTCTGATTCCCTGCCTCTGATTCCCCGCCTCTGATTCCCCATCTCTGACTCACCACCTCTGATTCCCCACCTCTGACAACCCATCTCTGATTCCGCACATCCAATTCCCAGCCTATGATTCCCCGCCTCTGTTTCCCCGCCTCTGATTCCCCGCCTCTGTTTCCCCATATCTGATTCCCCGCCTCTGATTCCCCAACTCTGATTCCCCTCCTCTAATTCGCAAGCTATGATTCCCCGCCTCTGATTCCCTGCGTCTGATTCCCTGCCTCTGATTCCCAGCCTCTGATTCCCCTTCTCTGATTCACCACCTCTGAATCCCCACCTATGATTCCCCATCTCTGATTCCGCACATCCGATTCCCTGCCTCTGATTCCCCGCCTCTGATACCCCGCCTCTGATACGCAACCTCTAATTCCCCACCTCTGATTGCCCATATCTGATTCCCCGCCTCTGTTTCCCTGACTCTGATTCCCGGCCTCTGTTTCCCCATATCTGATTCCCCTCCTCTGATTCCCCAACTCTGATTCCCCGCCTCTGATTCCCCAGCTCTGATTCCCCGCCTTTTATTCCCGGCCTCTGATTCCCTGCCACTGATTCCCCGCCCCTGATTCCCCACCTCTGATTCCCCATATCTGATTCCCCGCCTCTGTTTCCCCAGCTCTGATTCCCCACCTCTGATTCCCCAGCTCTGATTCCCTGCCACTGATTCCCCGCCCCTGATTCCCCACCTCTGATTCCCCATATCTGATTCCCCGCCTCTGTTTCCCCAGCTCTGATTCCCTGCCTCTGATTCCCTGCCCTGATTCCCCATCTCTGTTTCACCGCCTTTGATTCGCCACCTCTGATTCCCCATATCTGATTCCCCGCCTCTGTTTCCCCGCCTCTGATTCCCTGCCTCTGATTCCCAACCTCTGATTCCACACCTCTGATTCCCCATATCTGATTCCCCGCCTCTATTTCCCAATATCTGATTCCCCGCCTCTGATTCCCCAACTCTGATTCCCCGCCTCTGATTCCCCAGCTCTGATTCCCCGCCTCTGATTCCCGGCGTCCGATTCCCTGCCTCTGATTCCCCGCCTCTGATTCGCCATCTCTGATTCCCCGCTCTGATTCCCCGTGTCTGATTCCCTGCCCCTGATTCCCCACCTCTGATTCCCCATATCTGATTCCCCGCCTCTGTTTCTCCACCTTTGATTCCCCGCCTCTGATTCCCCATATCTGATTCCCTGCCTCTGATTCCACAACTCTGATTCCCCGCCTCTGATTCCCCAGCTCTGAATCCCCGCCTCTGATTCCCCGCGTCTGATTCCCTCCCTCTGATTCACAACCTCTGATTCCCCACCTCTGATTCCCCATATCTGATTCCCCGCCTCTGTTTCCCCGCCTCTGATTCCCCGCATCTGATTCTCCATATCTGATTCCCCGGCTCTGATTGCCCACCTCTGATTCCCCGCCTCTGATTCGCCAGCTCTGATTCCCCGCCTCAGAATCCCCGCATCTGATTCCCTGCCTCTGATTCCCCGCCTCTGATTCCCCATCTCTGATTCACCGCCTTTGATTCGCCACCTCTGATTCCCCATATCTGATTCCCCACCTCTGTTTCCCCGCCTCTGATTCCCCGCCTCTGATTCTCCATATCTCATTCCCCGCCTCTGAATTCCCATCTCTGATTCCCGGACTCTGATTCCCCACCTCTGATTCCCGGCCTCTTATTCCCAGCATCTGATTCCCGGCCTCTGATTCCCGGCCTCTGATTCCCCGCTTCTGATTCTGATTCCCTGCCTCTGATTCCCCATCTCTGATTCCGCACATCTGATTCCCTGCCTCTGATTCCCCACCTCTGATTCCCCATATCTGATTCCCCGCCTCTGTTTCCCCGCCTCTGATTCCCCATCTCTGTTTCCCCATATCTAATTCCCCACCTCTGATGCCCCAACTCTGATTCCCCGCCTCTGATTCCCCAGCTCTGATTCCCCGCCTCTGATTCCCCGCATCCGATTCCCCATGTCTGATTCCCCGCCTCTGTTTCCCCGCCTCTGATTCCCCGCCTCTATTTCCCCATATCTGATTCCCCGCCTCTGATTCCCCAGCTTTTTTTCCCTGCCTCTGATTCCCCGCGTTCTATTCGCTGCCTCTGATTCCCCGCCTGTGATTCCCCATCTCTGATTCACCACCTCTGATTCCCCACCTCTGATTCCCCATATCTAATTCCCTGCCTCTGCTTGCCCGCCTCTCATTCCCCGCCTCTGTTTCCCCATATCTGATTCCCCGACTCTGAATCCCCAACTCTGATTCCCTGCCTCTGATTCACCAGCTCTGATTCCCCGCCTTTGATTCCCCCCGTCTGATTCCCAGCTTCTGAATCCCCGTCTGATTTCTTGCCTCTGATTCCCCGCCTCTGATTCCCCATCTCTGATTCACTGCCTCTGATTCCCCACATCTGATTCCCCGCCTCTGATTCCCCGCATCTGATTCCCTGCCTCTGATTCCCCGCCTCTGATTCCCCATCTCTGATTCCCCGCCTGTGATTCCCCAGCTCTGATTCCCCGCCTCTTATTCCCCAGCTCTGATTCCCAGCCTCTGATTCCCCGTGTTTGATCCCCTGCCTCTGATTACCTTCCTCTGATTCCCCGCATCTGATTCCCCGCCTCTGATTCCCCATATTTGATTCCCCGCCTCTGATTCCCCATCTCTGATTCCCGGACTCATTCCCCAACTCTGATTCCCCGCCTCTGATTCCCCATATTTGATTCCCCTCCTCTGATTTCCCATCTCTGATTCCCGGACTCTGATTCCCCAACTCTGATTTCCCCGCCTCTGAATCCCCAGCTCTGATTTCCCGCCTCTGATTCCCCACCTGTGATACAACATATCTGATTCCCGGCCTCTGTTTCCCCGCCTCTGATTCCCCACCTCTGATTCACCATATCTGATTCCCCGCCTCTGATTCCCCACCACTGATTCCCCTCCTCTGATTCGCCAGTTATGATTGCCCGCCTCTGATTCCCCGTTTCTGATTCCCTGCCTCTGATTCCCCGCCTCTGATTCCCCATGTCTGACTCACCACCTCTGATTCCCCACCTCTGATACCGCATCTCTGATTCCGCACATCCGATTCCCTGCCTCTGATTCCCCGCCTCTGATTCCCCGCCTCTGATTCCCTGCCTCTGATTCGCAACCTCTTATTCCCCACCTCTGATTCCCCATATCTGATTCCCCGCCTCTGTTTCCCCGCCTCTGATTGGCACCTCTGATACCCCGCCTCTGATTCCCCATCTCTAATTCATCACATCTGATTCCCCACCTCTGCTTCCCCATCTCCGATTCTCTACCTCTGATTCGCCACCTCTGATTCCCAATATCTGATTCACCGCCTCTGTTTCCCTGCCTCTGATTCCCCGCCTCTGATTCCCCATATCTGATTCCCCGCCTCTGATTCCCCATCTCTGATTCCCGGTCTCTGATTCCCCACCTCTGTTTCCCGGCGTCTGATTCCCAATCCCTGATTCACCGCCTCTGACTCCCAGTGTCTGATTCCCTGCCTCTGATTCCCCGCCTCTGAATCCCCTCCTCTGATTCCCTGCCACTGATTCCCCGCCCCTGATTCCCCACCTCTGATACCCTATATCTGATTCCCCGCCTCTGTTTCTCCGCCTCTGATTCCCCACCTCTGATTCCCCATATCTGATTACCTGCCTCTGATTCCCCAACTCTGATTCCCCGCCTCTGATTCCCCAGCTCTGATTCCCTGCCTCTGATTCCCCACCTCTGATCCAACATATCTGATTCCCCGCCTCTGTTTCCCCGCCTCTGATTCCCCACCTCTGATTCCCCATATCTGATTCCCCGCCTATGATTCCCCACCTCTGATTCCCCGCCTCTGATTCGCCAGCTATGATTCCCCTCCTCTGATTCCCGGACTCTGATGCCCCAACTCTGATTCCCCGTCTCTGATTCCCCATATTTGATTCCCCGCCTCTGATTCCCCATCTCTGATTCCCGGACTCTGATTCCCCAACTCTGATTCCCCGCCTCTGATTCCCCATATTTGATTCCCCTCCTCTGATTTCCCATCTCTGATTCCCGGACTCTGATTCCCCAACTCTGATTTCCCCGCCTCTGATTCCCCAGCTCTGATTTCCCGCCTCTGATTCCCCACCTCTGATACAACATATCTGATTCCCGGCCTCTGTTTCCCCGCCTCTGATTCCCCACCTCTGATTCACCATATCTGATTCCCCGCCTCTGATTCCCCACCACTGATTCCCCTCCTCTGATTCGCCAGTTATGATTGCCCTCCTCTGATTCCCCGTTTCTGATTCCCTGCCTCTGATTCCCCGCCTCTGATTCCCCATCTCTGACTCACCGCCTCTGTTTCCCTGCCTCTGATTCCCCGCCTCTGATTCCCCATATCTGATTCCCCGCCTCTGATTCCCCATCTCTGATTCCCGGTCTCTGATTCCCCACCTCTGTTTCCCGGCCTCTGATTCCCAATCCCTGATTCACCGCCTCTGACTCCCAGTGTCTGATTCCCTGCCTCTGATTCCCCGCCTCTGAATCCCCTCCTCTGATTCCCTGCCACTGATTCCCCGCCCCTGATTCCCCACCTCTGATACCCCATATCTGATTCCCCGCCTCTGTTTCCCCGCCTCTGATTCCCCACCTCTGATTCCCCATATCTGATTCCCTGCCTCTGATTCCCCAACTCTGATTCCCCGCCTCTGATTCCCCAGCTCTGATTCCCCGCCTCTGATTCCCCACCTCTGATCCAACATATCTGATTCCCCGCCTCTGTTTCCCCGCCTCTGATTCCCCACCTCTGATTCCCCATATCTGATTCCCCGCTTATGATTCCCCACCTCTGATTCCCCGCCTCTGATTCGCCAGCTATGATTCCCCTCCTCTGGTTCCCCGCATCTGATTCCCCGCCTCTGATTCCCCGTGTCTGACCCTGCCTCTGATTCCACGCCTTTGATTCCCCATCTCTGATTCACCACCTCTGATTCCCCACCTCTGATTCCCCATCTCTGATTCTGCACATCCGATTCCCTGCCTCTGATTCCCCGCCTCTGATTCCCCGCCTCTGATTCCCTGCCTCTGATTCGCAACCTGTTATTCCCCACCTCTGAATACCCATATCTGATTCCCCGCCTCTGTTTCCCTGCCTCTGATTCCCCGCCTCTGTTTCCCCATATCTGATTCCCCGCCTCTGTTTCACCGCCTCTGATTGGCACCTCTGATACCCCGCCTCTGATTCCCCATCTCTAATTCATCACATCTGATTCCCCACCTCTGCTTCCCCATCTCTGATTCTCTACCTCTGATTCGCAACCTCTGATTCCGAATATCTGATTCACCGCCTCTGTTTCCCCGCCTCTGATTCCCCATCTCTGATTCCCGGTCTCTGATTCACCACCTCTGTTTCCCGGCCTCTCATTCCCCATCCCTGATTCACTGCCTCTGATTCCCAGTGTCTGATTCCCTGCCTCTGATTCCCCGCCTCTGAATCCCCTCCTCTGATTCCCTGCCACTGATTCCCCGCCCCTGATTCCCCACCTCTGATACCCCATATCTGATTCCCCGCCTCTGTTTCCCCGCCTCTGATTCCCAACCTCTGATTTCCCATATCTGATTCCACGCCTCTGATTCCCCGCCTCTGATTGGCCGCCTCTGATACCCCGCCTCTGATTCCCCATCTCTAATTCATCACATCTGATTCCCCACCTCTGCTTCCCCATCTCTGATTCTCAACCTCTGATTCGCCACCTCTGATTCCCCATATCTGATTCACCGCCTCTGTTTCCCCGCCTCTGATTCCCCGCCTCTGATTCCCCATATTTGATTCCCCGCCTCTGATTCCCCATCTCTGATTCCCGGACTCTGATTCCCCAACTCTGATTCCCCGCCTCTGATTCCCCAGCTCTGATTTCCCGCCTCTGATTCCCCATCTCTGCTTCCCCATCTCTGATTCTCTACCTCTGATTCGCCACCTCTGATTGCCCATATCTGATTCACCGCCTCTGTTTCCCCGCCTCTGATTCCCCGCCTCTTATTCCCCATATTTGATTCCCCGCCTCTGATTCCCCATCTCTGATTCCCGGACTCTGATTCCCCAACTCTGATTCCCCGCCTCTGCTTCCCCATATTTGATTCCCCTCCTCTGATTTCCCATCTCTGATTCCCGGACTCTGATTCCCCAACTCTGATTTCCCCGCCTCTGATTCCCCAGCTCTGATTTCCCGCCTCTGATTCCCCACCTCTGATACAACATATCTGATTCCCGGCCTCTGTTTCCCCGCCTCTGATTCCCCACCTCTGATTCACCATATCTGATTCCCCGCCTCTGATTCCCCACCACTGATTCCCCTCCTCTGATTCGCCAGTTATGATTGCCCGCCTCTGATTCCCCGTTTCTGATTCCCTGCCTCTGATTCCCCGCCTCTGATTCCCCATCTCTGACTCACCACCTCTGATTCCCCACCTCTGACAACCCATCTCTGATTCCGCACATCCAATTCCCAGCCTATGATTCCCCACCTCTGATTCCCCGCCTCTGATTCCCCATATCTGATTCCCTGCCTCTGTTTCCCCGCCTCTGATTCCCCTCCTCTGTTTCGCCATATCTAATTCCACGCCTCTGATTCCCCAAATCTGATTCCCCGCCTCTGATTCCCCAGCTCTGATTCCCTGCCTCTGATTCCCCGCATCTGATTCCCTGCCTCTGATTCCCCGCCTCTGATTCCCTGCCTCTGATTCCCAACCTCTGATTCCCCACCTCTGAATCCCCATATCTGATTCCCCGCCTCTGTTTCCCCGCCTCTGATTCCCCGCCTCTGTTTCCCCATATCTGATTCCCCGCTTCTGATTCCCCAACTCTGATTCCCCTCCTCTGATTCGCCAGCTATTATTCCCCGCCTCTGATTCCCTGCATCTGATTCCCTGCATCTGATTCCCCGCCTCTGATTCCCCTTCTCTGATTCTCCACCTCTGATTCCCCACCTCTGATTCCGCTCATCCGATTCCCTGCCTCTGATTCCCCGCCTCTGATTCCCCGCCTCTGATTCCCTGCCTCTGATTCGCAACCTCTAATTCCCTACCTCTGATTCCCCATATCTGATTCCCCGCCTCTGTTTCCCTGCCTCTGATTCCCGGCCTCTGTTTCCCCATATCTGATTCCCCTTTTCTGATTCCCCAACTCTGATTCCCCGCCTCTGATACCCCGCCTCTGATTCCCCATCTCTAATTCATCACATCTGATTCCCCACCTCTGCTTCCCCATCTCTGATTCTCTACTTCTGATTCGCCACCTCTGATTGCCCATATCTGATTCACCGCCTCTGTTTCCCCGCATCTGATTCCCCGCCTCTGATTCCCCATATTTGATTCCCCGCCTCTGATTCCCCATCTCTGATTCCCGGACTCATTCCCCAACTCTGATTCCCCGCCTCTGATTCCCCATATTTGATTCCCCTCCTCTGATTTCCCATCTCTGATTCCCGGACTCTGATTCCCCAACTCTGATTTCCCCGCCTCTGAATCCCCAGCTCTGTATTTCCGCCTCTGATTCCCCACCTGTGATACAACATATCTGATTCCCGGCCTCTGTTTCCCCGCCTCTGATTCCCCACCTCTGATTCACCATATCTGATTCCCCGCCTCTGATTCCCCACCACGGATTCCCCTCCTCTGATTCGCCAGTTATGATTGCCCGCCTCTGATTCCCCGTTTCTGATTCCCTGCCTCTGATTCCCCGCCTCTGATTCCCCATGTCTGACTCACCACCTCTGATTCCCCACCTCTGATACCCCATCTCTGATTCCGCACATCCGATTCCCTGCCTCTGATTCCCCGCCTCTGATTCCCCGCCTCTGATTCCCTGCCTCTGATTCGCAACCTCTTATTCCCCACCTCTGATTCCCCATGTCTGATTCCCCGCCTCTGTTTCCCCGCCTCTGATTGGCACCTCTGATACCCCGCCTCTGATTCCCCATCTCTAATTCATCACATCTGATTCCCCACCTCTGCTTCCCCATCTCCGATTCTCTACCTCTGATTCGCCACCTCTGATTCCCAATATCTGATTCACCGCCTCTGTTTCCCTGCCTCTGATTCCCCGCCTCTGATTCCCCATATTTGATTCCCCGCCTCTGATTCCCCATCTCTGATTCCCGGACTCTGATTCCCCAACTCTGATTCCCCGCCTCTGATTCCCCATATTTGATTCCCCTCCTCTGATTTCCCTTCTCTGATTCCCGGACTCTGATTCCCCAACTCTGATTTCCCTGCCTCTGATTCCCCAGCTCTGATTTCCCGCCTCTGATTCCCCACCTCTGATACAACATATCTGATTCCCGGCCTCTGTTTCCCCGCCTCTGAATCCCACCTCTGATTCACCATATCTGATACCCCGCCTCTGATTCCCCACCACTGATTCCCCTCCTCTGATTCGCCAGTTATGATTGCCCGCCTCTGATTCCCCGTTTCTGATTCCCTGCCTCTGATTCCCCGCCTCTGATTCCCCATCTCTGACTCACCACCTCTGATTCCCCACCTCTGACACCCCATCTCTGATTCCGCACATCCGATTCCCTGCCTATGATTCCCCACCTCTGATTCCCCGCCTCTGATTCCCCATATCTGATTCCCTGCCTCTGTTTCCCCGCCTCTGATTCCCAACCTCTGTTTCCCCATATCTGATTCCCCGCCTCTGATTCCCCAACTCTAATACCCTGCCTCTGATTCCCCAGCTCTGATTCCCCGCCTCTGATTCCCCGCATCTGATTCCCTGCCTCTGATTCCCCGCCTCTGATTCCAGGCCTCTGATTCCCAGCATCTGATTCCGGCCTCTGATTCCCGGCCTCTGATTCCCTGCTTCTGATTCTGATTCCCTGCCTCTGATTCCCCATCTCTGATTCCGCACATCTGATTCCCTGCCTCTGATTCCCCACCTCTGATTCCCCATATCTGATTCCCCGCCTCTGTTTCCCCGCCTCTGATTCCCCGCCTCTGTTTCCCCATATCTGATTCCCCGCCTCTGATTCCCCAACTCTGATTCCCCTCCTCTGATTCCCCAGCTCTGATTCCCCGCCTCTGATTCCCTGCGTCTTATTCCATGCCTCTGATACCCAGCCTCTGAATCCCCTTCTCTGATTCACCACCTCTGAATCCCCACCTCTGATTCCCCATCTCTGATTCCGCACATCCGATTCCGTGCCTCTGATTCCCCGCCTCTGATTCCCCGCCTCTGATTCGCAACCTCTAATTCCCCACCTCTGATTCCCCATATCTGATTCCCCGCCTCTGTTTCCCTGCCTCTGATTCCCGGCCTCTGTTTCCCCATATCTGATTCCCCTCCTCTGATTCCCCAACTCTGATTCCCCGCCTCTGATTCCCCAGCTTTGATTCTCCGTCTTTTATTCCCGGCCTCTGATTCCCTGCCACTGATTCCCCGCCCCTGATTCCCCACCTCTGATTCCCCATATCTGATTCCCCGCCTCTGTTTCCCCACCTCTGATTCCCGGCCTCTTATTCCCAGCATCTGATTCCCCGCCTCTGATTCCCTGCCTCTGATTCCACGCCTCTGATTCCCCATCTCTGATTCCCCGCCTCTGATTCCCCGTGTCTGATTCCCTGCCTCTGATTCCCCGCCTCTGATTCCCCGCGTCTGATTCCCTGCCACTGATTCCCTGCCCCTGATTCCCTACCTCTGATTCCCCATATCTGATTCCCCGCCTCTGTTTCCCCAACTCTGATTCCCTTCCTCTAATTCACCAGCTATGATTCCCCGCCTCTGATTCCCTGCCACTGATTCCCTGCCCCTGATTCCCCACCTCTGATTCCCCATATATGATTCCCCGCCTCTGATTCCCCAACTCTGATACCCCTCCTCTAATTCGCCAGCTATGATTCCCCGCCTCTTATTTCCTGCGTCTAATTCCCTGCCTCTGATTCCCAGCCTCTGATTCCCCTTCTCTGATTCACCACCTCTGAATCCCCACCTCTGATTCCCCATCTCTGATTCCGCACATCCGATTCCCTGCCTCTGATTCCCCGCCTCTGATTCCCCGCCTCTTATTCCCCGCCTCTGATTCCCCGCGTCTGATTCCCTGCCACTGATTCCCTGCCCTTGATTCCCCACCTCTGATTCCCCATCTCTGATTCCCCGCCTCTGTTTCCACACCTCTGATTCCCCGCCTCTGTTTCCCCATATCTGATTCCCCGCCTCTGATTCCCCAACTCTGATTCCCCTCCTCTAATTCGCCAGCTATGATTCACCGCCTCTGATTCCCTGCATCTGATTCCCTGCCTCTGATTCCCAGCCTCTGATTCCCCTTCTCTGATTCACCACCTCTGAATCCCCACCTCTGATTCCCCATCTCTGATTCCGCACATCCGATTCCCTGCCTCTGGTTCCCCGCCTTTTATTCCCGGCCTCTGATTCCCTGCCACTGATTCCCTGCTTCTGATTCTGATTCCCTGCCTCTGATTCCCCATCTCTGATTCTGCACATCTGATTCCCTGCCTCTGATTCCCCACCTCTGATTCCCCATATCTGATTCCCCGCCTCTGTTTCCCCGCCTTTGATTCCCCGCCTCTGTTTCCCCATATCTGATTCCCCGCCTCTGATTCCCCAACTCTGATTCCGCTCCTCTAATTCGCAAGCTATGATTCCCCGCCTCTGATTCCCTGCGTCTGATTCCCTGCCTCTGATTCCCAGCCTCTGATTCCCCTTCTCTGATTCACCACCTCTGAATCCCCACCTCTGATTCCCCATCTCTGATTCTGCACATCCGATTACCTGCCTCTGATTCCCCGCCTCTGTTACCCCGCCTCTGATACGCAACCTCTAATTCCCCACCTCTGATTCCCCATATCTGATTCCCCGCCTCTGTTTCCCTGCCTCTGATTCCCGGCCTCTGTTTCCCCATATCTGATTCCCCTCCTCTGATTCCCCAACTCTGATTCCCCGCCTCTTATTCCCCAGCTCTGATTCCCCGCCTTTTATTCCCGGCCTCTGATTCCCTGCCACTGATTCCCCGCCCCTGATTCCCCATCTCTGATTCCCCATATCTGATTCCCCGCCTCTGTTTCCCCAGCTCTGATTCCCCACCTCTGATTCCCCAGCTCTGATTCCCTGCCACTGATTCCCCGCCCCTGATTCCCCACCTCTGATTCCCCATATCTGATTCCCCGCCTCTGTTTCCCCAGCTCTGATTCCCTGCCTCTGATTCCCTGCCCTGATTCCCCATCTCTGTTTCACCGCCTTTGATTCGCCACCTCTGATTCCCCATATCTGATTCCCCGCCTCTGTTTCCCCGCCTCTGATTCCCTGCCTCTGATTCCCAACCTCTGATTCCACACCTCTGATTCCCCATATCTGATTCCCCGCCTCTATTTCCCCATATCTGATTCCCCGCCTCTGATTCCCCAACTCTGATTCCCCGCCTCTGATTCCCCAGCTCTGATTCCCCGCCTCTGATTCCCGGCGTCCGATTCCCTGCCTCTGATTCCCCGCCTCTGATTCGCCATCTCTGATTCCCCGCCTCTGATTCCCCGTGTCTGATTCCCTGCCTCTGATTCCCCGCCTCAGATTCCCCGCCTCTGATTCCCTGCCACTGATTCCCTGCCCCTGATTCCCCACCTCTGATTCCCCATATCTGATTCCCCGCCTCTGTTTCTCCGCCTCTGATTCCCCGCCTCTGATTCCCCATATCTGATTCCCTGCCTCTGATTCCACAACTCTGATTCCCCGCCTCTGATTCCCCAGCTCTGAATCCCCGCCTCTGATTCCCCGCGTCTGATTCCCTCCCTCTGATTCACAACCTCTGATTCCCCACCTCTGATTCCCCATATCTGATTCCCCGCCTCTGTTTCCCCGCCTCTGATTCCCCGCATCTGATTCCCCATATCTGATTCCCCGGCTCTGATTGCCCACCTCTGATTCCCCGCCTCTGATTCGCCAGCTCTGATTCCCCGCCTCTGAATCCCCGCATCTGATTCACTGCCTCTGATTCCCCGCCTCTGATTCCCCATCTCTGATTCACCGCCTTTGATTCGCCACCTCTGATTCCCCATATCTGATTCCCCACCTCTGTTTCCCCGCCTCTGATTCCCCGCCTCTGATTCTCCATATCTCATTCCCCGCCTCTGAATCCCCATCTCTGATTCCCGGACTCTGATTCCCCACCTCTGATTCCCGGCCTCTTATTCCCAGCATCTGATTCCCGGCCTCTGATTCCCGGCCTCTGATTCCCCGCTTCTGATTCTGATTCCCTGCCTCTGATTCCCCATCTCTGATTCCGCACATCTGATTCCCTGCCTCTGATTCCCCACCTCTGATTCCCCATATCTGATTCCCCGCCTCTGTTTCCCCGCCTCTGATTCCCCGCCTCTGTTTCCCCATATCTAATTCCCCACCTCTGATGCCCCAACTCTGATTCCCCGCCTCTGATTCCCCAGCTCTGATTCCCCGCCTCTGATTCCCCGCATCCGATTCCCCATGTCTGATTCCCCGCCTCTGTTTCCCCGCCTCTGATTCCCCGCCTCTATTTCCCCATATCTGATTCCCCGCCTCTGATTCCCCAGCTCCGATTCCCTGCCTCTGATTCCCCGCGTTCTATTCGCTGCCTCTGATTCCCCGCCTGTGATTCCCCATCTCTGATTCACCACCTCTGATTCCCCACCTCTGATTCCCCATATCTAATTCCCCGCCTCTGCTTGCCCGCCTCTCATTCCCCGCCTCTGTTTCCCCATATCTGATTCCCCGACTCTGAATCCCCAACTCTGATTCCCTGCCTCTGATTCACCAGCTCTGATTCCCCGCCTTTGATTCCCCCCGTCTGATTCCCAGCTTCTGAATCCCCGTCTGATTTCTTGCCTCTGATTCCCCGCCTCTGATTCCCCATCTCTGATTCACTGCCTCTGATTCCCCACATCTGATTCCCCGCCTCTGATTCCCCGCATCTGATTCCCTGCCTCTGATTCCCCGCCTCTGATTCCCCATCTCTGATTCCCCGCCTGTGATTCCCCAGCTCTGATTCCCCGCCTCTGATTCCCCAGCTCTGCTTCCCAGCCTCTGATTCCCCGTGTTTGATCCCCTGCCTCTGATTACCTTCCTCTGATTCCCGGCCACTGATACCCCGCTTCTGATTCTGATTCCCTGCCTCTGATTCCCCATCTCTGATTCACCACATCTGAATCCCCGCCTGTGTTTCCACGCCTCTGATTCCCTGCCTCTGATTCCCAACCTCTGATTCCCCACCCCTGATTCCCCATATCTGATTCCCCGCCTCTGTTTCCCTGCCTCTGATTCCCCGCCCCTGTTTCCCCATATCTGATTCCCCGCCTCTGATTCCCCAACTCTGATTCCCCGCCTCTGATTCCCCAGCTCTGATTCCCCGCCTCTGATTCCCCGTGTTTGATTCCCTGCCTCTGATTCCCCGCCTCTGATTCCCCATCTCTGATTCACTGCCTTTGATTCGCCACCTCTGATTCCCCATATCTGATTCCCCACCTCTGTTACCCCGCCTCTGATTCCCCGCCTCTGATTCCCCATATATCATTCCCCGCCTCTGAATCCCCATCTCTGATTCCCGGACTCTGATTCCCCACCTCTGATTCCCGGCCTCTTATTCCCGGCATCTGAATCCCGGCTTCTGATTCCCGGCCTCTGATTCCCCGCTTCTGATTCTGATTCCCTGCCTCTGATTCCCCATCTCTGATTCCGCACATCTGATTCCCTGCCTCTGATTCCCCACCTCTGATTCCCCATATCTGATTCCCCGCCTCTGTTTCCCCGCCTCTGATTCCCCGCCTCTGTTTCCCCATATCTAATTCCCCACCTCAGATGCCCCAACTCTGATACCCCGCCTCTGATTCCCCAGCTCTGATTCCCCGCCTCTGATTCCCCGCATCCGATTCCCCATATCTGACTCCCCGCCTCTCTTTCCCCGCCTTTGATTCCCCGTCTCTGTTTCCCCATATCTGATTCCCCGCCTCTGATTCCCAACTATGATTCCCCGCCTCTGATTCCCCAGCTCTGATTCCCCGCCTCTGATTCCCCGCGTTCTATTCCCTGCCTCTGATTCCCCGCCTGTGATTCCCCATCTCTGATTCACCACCTCTGATTCCCCACCTCTGATTCCCCATATCTAATTCACCGCCTCTGTTTGCCCGCCTCTGATTCCCCGCCTCTGTTTCCCCATATCTGATTCCCCGTGTCTGATTCCCTGCCTCTGATTCCCCGCCTCTGATACCCCGCCTCTGATTCCCTGCCACTGATTCCCTGCCCCTGATACCCCACCTCTGATTCCCCATATCTGATTCCCTGCATCTGTTTCCCCGCCTCTGATTCCCCGCCTCTGATTCCCCATATCTGAATCCCCGCCTCTGATTCCCCAACTCTGATTCCCCGCCTCTGATTCCTCAGCTCTGAATCCCCGCCTCTGATTCCCCGCGTCTGTTTCCCCGCCTCTGATTCCCCGCCTCTGTTTCCCCATATCTAAGTCCCCGACTCTGATTCCCCAACTCTGATTCCCCACCTCTGATTCCCCAGCTCTGATTCCCCGCCTCTGATTCCCCGCATCTGATTCCCTGCATCTGATTCCCAGCCTCTGATTCCCTGCCTCTGATTCCCAACCTCTGATTCCCCACCTCTGATTCCCCATATCTGATTCCCCGCCTCTGTTTCCCCGCCTCTGATTCCCCGCCTCTGTTTCCCCATATCTGATTCCCGGCCTCTGATTCTCCGCCTCTGATTCCCCGCCTCTGATTCCCTGCCTCTGATTCCCCATCTCCGATTCCGCACATCGGATTCCCTGCCTCTGATTCCCCGCCTCTGATTCCCCGCCTCTGATTCCCTGCTTCTGATTCCCAACCTCTAATTCCCCACCTCTGATTCCCCATATCTGATTCCCCGCCTCTTTTTCCCCGCCTCTGATTCCCCAACTCTGAATCCCCGCCTCTGATTCCCCAGCTCTGATTCCCCGCCTCTGATTCCCCGTGTTTGATTCCCTGCCTCTGATTCCCTGCCCTGATTCCCCATCTCTGATACACCGCCTTTAATTCGCCACCGCTGATTCCCCATATCTGATTCCCCGCCTCTGTTTCCCCGTCTCTGATTCCCCTCCTCTGTTTCGCCATATCTAATTCCACGCCTCTGATTCCCCAACTCTGATTTCCCGCCTCTGATTCCCCAGCTCTGATTCCCTGCCTCTGATTCCCCGCATCTGTTTCCCTGCCTCTGATTCCCCGCCTCTGATTCCCTGCCTCTGATTCCCAACCTCTGATTCCCCACCTCTGAATCCCCATATCTGATTCCCCGCCTCTGTTTCCCCGCCTCTGATTCCCCGCCTCTGTTTCCCCATATCTGATTCCCCGCTTCTGATTCCCCAACTCTGATTCCCCTCCTCTGATTCGACAGCTATGATTCCCCGCCTCTGATTCCCTGCATCTGATTCCCTGCATCTGATTCCCCGCCTCTGATTCCCCTTCTCTGATTCTCCACCTCTGATTCCCCACCTCTGATTCCGCTCATCCGATTCCCTGCCTCTGATTCCCCGCCTCTGATTCCCCGCCTCTGATTCCCTGCCTCTGATTCGCAACCTCTAATTCCCTACCTCTGATTCCCCATATCTGATTCCCCGCCTCTGTTTCCCTGCCTCTGATTCCCGGCCTCTGTTTCCCCATATCTGATTCCCCTTTTCTGATTCCCCAACTCTGATTCCCCGCCTCTGATACCCCGCCTCTGATTCCCCATCTCTAATTCATCACATCTGATTCCCCACCTCTGCTTCCCCATCTCTGATTCTCTACCTCTGATTCGCCACCTCTGATTGCCCATATCTGATTCACCGCCTCTGTTTCCCCGCATCTGATTCCCCGCCACTGATTCCCCATATTTGATTCCCCGCCTCTAATTCCCCATCTCTGATTCCCGGACTCATTCCCCAACTCTGATTCCCCGCCTCTGATTCCCCATATTTGATTCCCCTCCTCTGATTTCCCATCTCTGATTCCCGGACTCTGATTCCCCAACTCTGATTTCCCCGCCTCTGAATCCCCAGCTCTGATTTCCCGCCTCTGATTCCCCACCTGTGATACAACATATCTGATTCCCGGCCTCTGTTTCCCCGCCTCTGATTCCCCACCTCTGATTCACCATATCTGATTCCCCGCCTCTGATTCCCCACCACTGATTTCCCTCCTCTGATTCGCCAGTTATGATTGCCCGCCTCTGATTCCCCGTTTCTGATTCCCTGCCTCTGATTCCCCGCCTCTGATTCCCCATGTCTGACTCACCACCTCTGATTCCCCACCTCTGATACCCCATCTCTGATTCCGCACATCCGATTCCCTGCCTCTGATTCCCCGCCTCTGATTCCCCGCCTCTGATTCCCTGCCTCTGATTCGCAACCTCTTATTCCCCACCTCTGATTCCCCATATCTGATTCCCCGCCTCTGCTTCCCCGCCTCTGATTGGCACCTCTGATACCCCGCCTCTGATTCCCCATCTCTAATTCATCACATCTGATTCCCCACCTCTGCTTCCCCATCTCCGATTCTCTACCTCTGATTCGCCACCTCTGATTCCCAATATCTGATTCACCGCCTCTGTTTCCCTGCCTCTGATTCCCCGCCTCTGATTCCCCATATCTGATTCCCCGCCTCTGATTCCCCATCTCTGATTCCCGGTCTCTGATTCCCCACCTCTGTTTCTCGGCGTCTGATTCCCAATCCCTGATTCACCGCCTCTGACTCCCAGTGTCTGATTCCCTGCCTCTGATTCCCCGCCTCTGAATCCCCTCCTCTGATTCCCTGCCACTGATTCCCCGCCCCTGATTCCCCACCTCTGATACCCTATATCTGATTCCCCGCCTCTGTTTCCCCGCCTCTGATTCCCCACCTCTGATTCCCCATATCTGATTCCCTGCCTCTGATTCCCCAACTCTGATTCCCCGCCTCTGATTCCCCAGCTCTGATTCCCTGCCTCTGATTCCCCACCTCTGATCCAACATATCTGATTCCCCGCCTCTGTTTCCCCGCCTCTGATTCCCCACCTCTGATTCCCCATATCTGATTCCCCGCCTATGATTCCCCACCTCTGATTCCCCGCCTCTGATTCGGCTGCTATGATTCCCCTCCTCTGATTCCCGGACTCTGATTCCCCAACTCTGATTCCCCGTCTCTGATTCCCCATATTTGATTCCCCGCCTCTGATTCCCCATCTCTGATTCCCGGACTCTGATTCCCCAACTCTGATTCCCCGCCTCTGATTCCCCATATTTGATTCCCCTCCTCTGATTTCCCATCTCTGATTCCCGGACTCTGATTCCCCAACTCTGATTTCCCCGCCTCTGATTCCCCAGCTCTGATTTCCCGCCTCTGATTCCCCACCTCTGATACAACATATCTGATTCCCGGCCTCTGTTTCCCCGCCTCTGATTCCCCACCTCTGATTCCCCATATCTGATTCCCCGCCTCTGATTCCCCACCACTGATTCCCCTCCTCTGATTCGCCAGTTATGATTGCCCGCCTCTGATTCCCCGTTTCTGATTCCCTGCCTCTGATTCCCCGCCTCTGATTCCCCATCTCTGACTCACCGCCTCTGTTTCCCTGCCTCTGATTCCCCGCCTCTGATTCCCCATATCTGATTCCCCGCCTCTGATTCCCCATCTCTGATTCCCGGTCTCTAATTCCCCACCTCTGTTTCCCGGCCTCTGATTCCCAATCCCTGATTCACCGCCTCTGACTCCCAGTGTCTGATTCCCTGCCTCTGATTCCCCGCCTCTGAATCCCCTCCTCTGATTCCCTGCCACTGATTCCCCGCCCCTGATTCCCCACCTCTGATACCCCATATCTGATTCCCCGCCTCTGTTTCCCCGCCTCTGATTCCCCACCTCTGATTCCCCATATCTGATTCCCTGCCTCTGATTCCCCAACTCTGATTCCCCGCCTCTGATTCCCCAACTCTGATTCCCCGCCTCTGATTCCCCACCTCTGATCCAACATATCTGATTCCCCGCCTCTGTTTCCCCGCCTCTGATTCCCCACCTCTGATTCCCCATATCTGATTCCCCGCCTATGATTCCCCACCTCTGAGTCCCCGCCTCTGATTCGCCAGCTATGATTCCCCTCCTCTGGTTCCCCGCATCTGATTCCCCGCCTCTGATTCCCCGTGTCTGACCCTGCCTCTGATTCCACGCCTTTGATTCCCCATCTCTGATTCACCACCTCTGATTCCCCACCTCTGATTCCCCATCTCTGATTCTGCACATCCGATTCCCTGCCACTGATTCCCCGCCTCTGATTCCCCGCCTCTGATTCCCTGCCTCTGATTCGCAACCTGTTATTCCCCACCTCTGAATCCCCATATCTGATTCCCCGCCTCTGTTTCCCTGCCTCTGATTCCCCGCCTCTGTTTCCCCATATCTGATTCCCCGCCTCTGTTTCACCGCCTCTGATTGGCACCTCTGATACCCCGCCTCTGATTCCCCATCTCTAATTCATCACATCTGATTCCCCACCTCTGCTTCCCCATCTCTGATTCTCTACTTCTGATTCGCAACCTCTGATTCCGAATATCTGATTCACCGCCTCTGTTTCCCCGCTTCTGATTCCCCGCCTCTGATTCCCCATATCTGATTCCCCGCCTCTGATTCCCCATCTCTGATTCCCGGTCTCTGATTCACCACCTCTGTTTCCCGGCCTCTCATTCCCCATTCCTGATTCACCGCCTCTGATTCCCAGTGTCTGATTCCCTGCCTCTAATTCCCCGCCTCTGAATCCCCTCCTCTGATTCCCTGCCACTGATTCCCCGCCCCTGATTCCCCACCTCTGATACCCCATATCTGATTCCCCGCCTCTGTTTCCCCGCCTCTGATTCCCCACCTCTGATTTCCCATATCTGATTCCACGCCTCTGATTCCCCGCCTCTGATTGGCCGCCTCTGATACCCCGCCTCTGATTCCCCATCTCTAATTCATCACATCTGATTCCCCACCTCTGCTTCCCCATCTCTGATTCTCAACCTCTGATTCGCCACCTCTGATTCCCCATATCTGATTCACCGCCTCTGTTTCCCCGCCTCTGATTCCCCGCCTCTGATTCCCCATATTTGATTCCCCGCCTCTGATTCCCCATCTCTGATTCCCGGACTCTGATTCCCCAACTCTGATTCCCCGCCTCTGATTCCCCAGCTCTGATTTCCCGCCTCTGATTCCCCATCTCTGCTTCCCCATCTCTGATTCTCTACCTCTGATTCGCCACCTCTGATTGCCCACATCTGATTCCCCGCCTCTGATTCCCCGCATCTGATTCCCTGCCTCTGATTCCCCGCCTCTGATTCCCCATCTCTGATTCCCCGCCTGTGATTCCCCAGCTCTGATTCCCCGCCTCTGATTCCCCAGCTCTGATTCCCAGCCTCTGATTCCCCGTGTTTGATCCCCTGCCTCTGATTACCTTCCTCTGATTCCCGGCCACTGATACCCCGCTTCTGATTCTGATTCCCTGCCTCTGATTCCCCATCTCTGATTCACCACATCTGAAACCCCGCCTGTGTTTCCACGCCTCTGATTCCCTGCCTCTGATTCCCAACCTCTGATTCCCCACCCCTGATTCCCCATATCTGATTCCCCGCCTCTGTTTCCCTGCCTCTGATTCCCCGCCCCTGTTTCCCCATATCTGATTCCCCGCCTCTGATTCCCCAACTCTGATTCCCCGCCTCTGATTCCCCATCTCTGATTCCCCGCCTCTGATTCCCCATCTCTGATTCACCGCCTTTGATTCGCCACCTCTGATTCCCCATATCTGATTCCCCACCTCTGTTACCCCGCCTCTGATTCCCCGCCTCTGATTCCCCATATATCATTCCCCGCCTCTGAATCCCCATCTCTGATTCCCGGACTCTGATTCCCCACCACTGATTCCCGGCCTCTTATTCCCGGCATCTGAATCCCGGCCTCTGATTCCCGGCCTCTGATTCCCCGCTTCTGATTCTGATTCCCTGCCTCTGATTCCCCATCTCTGATTCCGCACATCTGATTCCCTGCCTCTGATTCCCCACCTCTGATTCCCCATATCTGATTCCCCGCCTCTGTTTCCCCGCCTCTGATTCCCCGCCTCTGTTTCCCCATATCTAATTCCCCACCTCAGATGCCCCAACTCTGATACCCCGCCTCTGATTCCCCAGCTCTGATTCCCCGCCTCTGATTCCCCGCATCCGATTCCCCATATCTGACTCCCCGCCTCTGTTTCCCCGCCTTTGATTCCCCGCCTCTGTTTCCCCATATCTGATTCCCCGCCTCTGATTCCCAACTATGATTCCCCGCCTCTGATTCCCCAGCTCTGATTCCCCGCCTCTGATTCCCCGCGTTCTATTCCCTGCCTCTGATTCCCCGCCTGTGATTCCCCATCTCTGATTCACCACCTCTGATTCCCCACCTCTGATTCCCCATATCTAATTCCCCGCCTCTGTTTGCCCGCCTCTGATTCCCCGCCTCTGTTTCCCCATATCTGATTCCCCGTGTCTGATTCCCTGCCTCTGATTCCCCGCCTCTGATTCCCCGCCTCTGATTCCCTGCCACTGATTCCCTGCCCCTGATACCCCACCTCTGATTCCCCATATCTGATTCCCTGCCTCTGTTTCCCCGCCTCTGATTCCCCGCCTCTGATTCCCCATATCTGAATCCCCGCCTCTGATTCCCCAACTCTGATTCCCCGCCTCTGATTCCCCAGCTCTGAATCCCCGCCTCTGATTCCCCACGTCTGTTTCCCCGCCTCTGATTCCCCGCCTCTGTTTCCCCATATCTAAGTCCCCGACTCTGATTCCCCAACTCTGATTCCCCACCTCTGATTCCCCAGCTCTGATTCCCCGCCTCTGATTCCCCGCATCTGATTCCCTGCATCTGATTCCCAGCCTCTGATTCCCTGCCTCTGATTCCCAACCTCTGATTCCCCAACTCTGATTCCCCATATCTGATTCCCCGCCTCTGTTTCCCCGCCTCTGATTCCCCGCCTCTGTTTCCCCATATCTGATTCCCGGCCTCTGATTCTCCGCCTCTGATTCCCAGCCTCTGATTCCCTGCCTCTGATTCCCCATCTCCGATTCCGCACATCGGATTCCCTGCCTCTGATTCCCCGCCTCTGATTCCCCGCCTCTGATTCCCTGCTTCTGATTCCCAACCTCTAATTCCCCACCTCTGATTCCCCATATCTGATTCCCCGCCTCTGTTTCCCCGCCTCTGATTCCCCAACTCTGAATCCCCACCTCTGATTCCCCAGCTCTGATTCCCCGCCTCTGATTCCCCGTGTTTGATTCCCTGCCTCTGATTCCCTGCCCTGATTCCCCATCTCTGATACACCGCCTTTAATTCGCCACCGCTGATTCCCCATATCTGATTCCCCGCCTCTGTTCCCCCGTCTCTGATTCCCCTCCTCTGTTTTGCCATATCTAATTCCACGCCTCTGATTCCCCAACTCTGATTCCCCGCCTCTGATTCCCCAGCTCTGATTCCCTGCCTCTGATTCCCCGCATCTGATTCCCTGCCTCTGATTCCCCGCCTCTCATTCCCTGCCTCTGATTCCCAACCTCTGATTCCCCACCTCTGAATCCCCATATCTGATTCCCCGCCTCTGTTTCCCCGCCTCTGATTCCCCGCCTCTGTTTCCCCATATCTGATTCCCCGCTTCTGATTCCCCAACTCTGATTCCCCTCCTCTGATTCGCCAGCTATGATTCCCCGCCTCTGATTCCCTGCATCTGATTCCCTGCATCTGATTCCCCGCCTCTGATTCCCCTTCTCTGATTCTCCACCTCTGATTCCCCACCTCTGATTCCGCTCATCCGATTCCCTGCCTCTGATTCCCCGCCTCTGATTCCCCGCCTCTGATTCCCTGCCTCTGATTCGCAACCTCTAATTCCCTACCTCTGATTCCCCATATCTGATTCCCCGCCTCTGTTTCCCTGCCTCTGATTCCCGGCCTCTGTTTCCCCATATCTGATTCCCCTTTTCTGATTCCCCAACTCTGATTCCCCGCCTCTGATACCCCGCCTCTGATTCCCCATCTCTAATTCATCACATCTGATTCCCCACCTCTGCTTCCCCATCTCTGATTCTCTACCTCTGATTCGCCACCTCTGATTGCCCATATCTGATTCACCGCCTCTGTTTCCCCGCATCTGATTCCCCGCCTCTGATTCCCCATATTTGATTCCCCGCCTCTGATTCCCCATCTCTGATTCCCGGACTCATTCCCCAACTCTGATTCCCCGCCTCTGATTCCCCATATTTGATTCCCCTCCTCTGATTTCCCATCTCTGATTCCCGGACTCTGATTCCCCAACTCTGATTTCCCCGCCTCTGAATCCCCAGCTCTGATTTCCCGCCTCTGATTCCCCACCTGTGATACAACATATCTGATTCCCGGCCTCTGTTTCCCTGCCTCTGATTCCCCACCTCTGATTCACCATATCTGATTCCCCGCCTCTGATTCCCCACCACTGATTCCCCTCCTCTGATTCGCCAGTTATGATTGCCCGCCTCTGATTCCCCGTTTCTGATTCCCTGCCTCTGATTCCCCGCCTCTGATTCCCCATGTCTGACTCACCACCTCTGATTCCCCACCTCTGATACCCCATCTCTGATTCCGCACATCCGATTCCCTGCCTCTGATTCCCCGCCTCTGATTCCCCGCCTCTGATTCCCTGCCTCTGATTCGCAACCTCTTATTCCCCACCTCTGATTCCCCATATCTGATTCCCCGCCTCTGTTTCCCCGCCTCTGATTGGCACCTCTGATACCCCGCCTCTGATTCCCCATCTCTAATTCATCACATCTGATTCCCCACCTCTGCTTCCCCATCTCCGATTCTCTACCTCTGATTCGCCACCTCTGATTCCCAATATCTGATTCACCGCCTCTGTTTCCCTGCCTCTGATTCCCCGCCTCGGATTCCCCATATCTGATTCCCCGCCTCTGATTCCCCATCTCTGATTCCCGGTCTCTGATTCCCCACCTCTGTTTCTCGGCGTCTGATTCCCAATCCCTGATTCACCGCCTCTGACTCCCAGTGTCTGATTCCCTGCCTCTGATTCCCCGCCTCTGAATCCCCTCCTCTGATTCCCTGCCACTGATTCCCCGCCTCTGATTCCCCACCTCTGATACCCTATACCTGATTCCCCGCCTCTGTTTCCCCGCCTCTGATTCCCCACCTCTGATTCCCCATATCTGATTCCCTGCCTCTGATTCCCCAACTCTGATTCCCCGCCTCTGATTCCCCAGCTCTGATTCCCTGCCTCTGATTCCCCACCTCTGATCCAACATATCTGATTCCCCGCCTCTGTTTCCCCGCCTCTGTTTCCCCACCTCTGATTCCCCATATCTGATTCCCCGCCTATGATTCCCCACCTCTGATTCCCCGCCTCTGATTCGCCAGCTATGATTCCCCTCCTCTGATTCCCGGACTCTGATTCCCCAACTCTGATTCCCCGTCTCTGATTCCCCATATTTGATTCCCCGCCTCTGATTCCCCATCTCTGATTCCCGGACTCTGATTCCCCAACTCTGATTCCCCGCCTCTGATTCCCCATATTTGATTCCCCTCCTCTGATTTCCCATCTCTGATTCCCGGACTCTGATTCCCCAACTCTGATTTCCCCGCCTCTGATTCCCCAGCTCTGATTTCCCGCCTCTGATTCCCCACCTCTGATACAACATATCTGATTCCCGGCCTCTGTTTCCCCGCCTCTGATTCCCCACCTCTGATTCACCATATCTGATTCCCCGCCTCTGATTCCCCACCACTGATTCCCCTCCTCTGATTCGCCAGTTATGATTGCCCGCCTCTGATTCCCCGTTTCTGATTCCCTGCCTCTGATTCCCCGCCTCTGATTCCCCATCTCTGACTCACCGCCTCTGTTTCCCTGCCTCTGATTCCCCGCCTCTGATTCCCCATATCTGATTCCCCGCCTCTGATTCCCCATCTCTGATTCCCGGTCTCTGATTCCCCACCTCTGTTTCCCGGCCTCTGATTCCCAATCCCTGATTCACCGCCTCTGACTCCCAGTGTCTGTTTCCCTGCCTCTGATTCCCCGTCTCTGAATCCCCTACTCTGATTCCCTGCCACTGATTCCCCGCCCCTGATTCCCCACCTCTGATACCCCATATCTGATTCCCCGCCTCTGTTTCCCCGCCTCTGATTCCCCACCTCTGATTCCCCATATCTGATTCCCTGCCTCTGATTCCCCAACTCTGATTCCCCGCCTCTGATTCCCCAGCTCTGATTCCCCGCCTCTGATTCCCCACCTCTGATCCAACATATCTGATTCCCCGCCTCTGTTTCCCCGCCTCTGATTCCCCACCTCTGATTCCCCATATCTGATTCCCCGCCTATGATTCCCCACCTCTGATTCCCCGACTCTGATTCGCCAGCTATGATTCCCCTCCTCTGGTTCCCCGCATCTGATTCCCCGCCTCTGATTCCCCGTGTCTGACCCTGCCTCTGATTCCACGCCTTTGATTCCCCATCTCTGATTCACCACCTCTGATTCCCCACCTCTGATTCCCCATCTCTGATTCTGCACATCCGATTCCCTGCCTCTGATTCCCCGCCTCTGATTCCCCGCCTCTGATTCCCTGCCTCTGATTCGCAACCTGTTATTCCCCACCTCTGAATCCCCATATCTGATTCCCCGCCTCTGTTTCCCTGCCTCTGATTCCCCGCCTCTGTTTCCCCATATCTGATTCCCCGCCTCTGTTTCACCGCCTCTGATTGGCACCTCTGATACCCCGCCTCTGATTCCCCATCTCTAATTCATCACATCTGATTCCCCACCTCTGCTTCCCCATCTCTGATTCTCTACCTCTGATTCGCAACCTCTGATTCCGAATATCTGATTCACCGCCTCTGTTTCCCCGCTTCTGATTCCCCGCCTCTGATTCCCCATATCTGATTCCCCGCCTCTGATTCCCCATCTCTGATTCCCGGTCTCTGATTCACCACCTCTGTTTCCCGGCCTCTCATTCCCCATCCCTGATTCACCGCCTCTGATTCCCAGTGTCTGATTCCCTGCCTCTGATTCCCCGCCTCTGAAGACCCTCCTCTGATTCCCTGCCACTGATTCCCCGCCCCTGATTCCCCACCTCTGATACCCCATATCTGATTCCCCGCCTCTGTTTCCCCGCCTCTGATTCCCCACCTCTGATTTCCCATATCTGATTCCACGCCTCTGATTCCCCGCCTCTGATTGGCCACCTCTGATACCCCGCCTCTGATTCCCCATCTCTAATTCATCACATCTGATTCCCCACCTCTGCTTCCCCATCTCTGATTCTCAACCTCTGATTCGCCACCTCTGATTCCCCATATCTGATTCACCGCCTCTGTTTCCCCGCCTCTGATTCCCCGCCTCTGATTCCCCATATTTGATTCCCCGCCTCTGATTCCCCATCTCTGATTCCCGGACTCTGATTCCCCAACTCTGATTCCCCGCCTCTGATTCCCCAGCTCTGATTTCCCGCCTCTGATTCCCCATCTCTGCTTCCCCATCTCTGATTCTCTACCTCTGATTCGCCACCTCTGATTGCCCATATCTGATTCACCGCCTCTGTTTCCCCGCCTCTGATTCCCCATCTCTGACTCACCGCCTCTGTTTCCCTGCCTCTGATTCCCCGCCTCTGATTCCCCATATCTGATTCCCCGCCTCTGATTCCCCATCTCTGATTCCCGGTCTCTGATTCCCCACCTCTGTTTCCCGGCCTCTGATTCCCAATCCCTGATTCACCGCCTCTGACTCCCAGTGTCTGTTTCCCTGCCTCTGATTCCCCGTCTCTGAATCCCCTCCTCTGATTCCCTGCCACTGATTCCCCGCCCCTGATTCCCCACCTCTGATACCCCATATCTGATTCTCCGCCTCTGTTTCCCCGCCTCTGATTCCCCACCTCTGATTCCCCATATCTGATTCCCTGCCTCTGATTCCCCAACTCTGATTCCCCGCCTCTGATTCCCCAGCTCTGATTCCCCGCCTCTGATTCCCCACCTCTGATCCAACATATCTGATTCCCCGCCTCTGTTTCCCCGCCTCTGATTCCCCACCTCTGATTCCCCATATCTGATTCCCCGCCTATGATTCCCCACCTCTGATTCCCCGACTCTGATTCGCCAGCTATGATTCCCCTCCTCTGGTTCCCCGCATCTGATTCCCCGCCTCTGATTCCCCGTGTCTGACCCTGCCTCTGATTCCACGCCTTTGATTCCCCATCTCTGATTCACCACCTCTGATTCCCCACCTCTGATTCCCCATCTCTGATTCTGCACATCCGATTCCCTGCCTCTGATTCCCCGCCTCTGATTCCCCGCCTCTGATTCCCTGCCTCTGATTCGCAACCTGTTATTCCCCACCTCTGAATCCCCATATCTGATTCCCCGCCTCTGTTTCCCTGCCTCTGATTCCCTGCCTCTGTTTCCCCATATCTGATTCCCCGCCTCTGTTTCACCGCCTCTGATTGGGACCTCTGATACCCCGCCTCTGATTCCCCATCTCTAATTCATCACATCTGATTCCCCACCTCTGCTTCCCCATCTCTGATTCTCTACCTCTGATTCGCAACCTCTGATTCCGAATATCTGATTCACCGCCTCTGTTTCCCCGCTTCTGATTCCCCGCCTCTGATTCCCCATATCTGATTCCCCGCCTCTGATTCCCCATCTCTGATTCCCGGTCTCTGATTCACCACCTCTGTTTCCCGGCCTCTCATTCCCCATCCCTGATTCACCGCCTCTGATTCCCAGTGTCTGATTCCCTGCCTCTGATTCCCCGCCTCTGAAGACCCTCCTCTGATTCCCTGCCACTGATTCCCCGCCCCTGATTCCCCACCTCTGATACCCCATATCTGATTCCCCGCCTCTGTTTCCCCGCCTCTGATTCCCCACCTCTGATTTCCCATATCTGATTCCACGCCTCTGATTCCCCGCCTCTGATTGGCCACCTCTGATACCCCGCCTCTGATTCCCCATCTCTAATTCATCACATCTGATTCCCCACCTCTGCTTCCCCATCTCTGATTCTCAACCTCTGATTCGCCACCTCTGATTCCCCATATCTGATTCACCGCCTCTGTTTCCCCGCCTCTGATTCCCCGCCTCTGATTCCCCATATTTGATTCCACGCCTCTGATTCCCCATCTCTGATTCCCGGACTCTGATTCCCCAACTCTGATTCCCCGCCTCTGATTCCCCAGCTCTGATTTCCCGCCTCTGATTCCCCATCTCTGCTTCCCCATCTCTGATTCTCTACCTCTGATTCGCCACCTCTGATTGCCCATATCTGATTCACCGCCTCTGTTTCCCCGCCTCTGATTCCCCGCCTCTTATTCCCCATATTTGATTCCCCGCCTCTGATTCCCCATCTCTGATTCCCGGACTCTGATTCCCCAACTCTGATTCCCCGCCTCTGATTCCCCATATTTGATTCCCCTCCTCTGATTTCCCATCTCTGATTCCCGGACTCTGATTCCCCAACTCTGATTTCCCCGCCTCTGATTCCCCAGCTCTGATTTCCCGCCTCTGATTCCCCACCTCTGATACAACATATCTGATTCCCGGCCTCTGTTTCCCCGCCTCTGATTCCCCACCTCTGATTCACCATATCTGATTCCCCGCCTCTGATTCCCCACCACTGATTCCCCTCCTCTGATTCGCCAGTTATGATTGCCCGCCTCTGATTCCCCGTTTCTGATTCCCTGCCTCTGATTCCCCGCCTCTGATTCCCCATCTCTGACTCACCACCTCTGATTCCCCACCTCTGACAACCCATCTCTGATTCCGCACATCCAATTCCCTGCCTATGATTCCCCACCTCTGATTCCCCGCCTCTGATTCGCCATATCTGATTCCCTGCCTCTGTTTCCCCGCCTCTGATTCCCCTCCTCTGTTTCGCCATATCGAATTCCACGCCTCTGATTCCCCAACTCTGATTCCCCGCCTCTGATTCCCCAGCTCTGATTCCCTGCCTCTGATTCCCCGCATCTGATTCCCTGCCTCTGATTCCCCGCCTCTGATTCCCTGCCTCTGATTCCCAACCTCTGATTCCCCACCTCTGAATCCCCATATCTGATTCCCCGCCTCTGTTTCCCCGCCTCTGTTTCCCCATATCTGATTCCCCGCCTCTGATTCCCCTTCTCTGATTCTCCACCTCTGATTCCCCACCTCTGATTCCGCTCATCCGATTCCCTGCCTCTGATTCCCCGCCTCTGATTCCCCGCCTCTGATTCCCTGCCTCTGATTCGCAACCTCTAATTCCCTACCTCTGATTCCCCATATCTGATTCCCCGCCTCTGTTTCCCTGCCTCTGATTCCCGGCCTCTGTTTCCCCATATCTGATTCCCCTTTTCTGATTCCCCAACTCTGATTCCCCGCCTCTGATACCCCGCCTCTGATTCCCCATCTCTAATTCATCACATCTGATTCCCCACCTCTGCTTCCCCATCTCTGATTCTCTACCTCTGATTCGCCACCTCTGATTGCCCATATCTGATTCACCGCCTCTGTTTCCCCGCATCTGATTCCCCGCCTCTGATTCCCCATATTTGATTCCCCGCCTCTGATTCCACATCTCTGATTCCCGGACTCATTCCCCAACTCTGATTCCCCGCCTCTGATTCCCCATATTTGATTCCCCTCCTCTGATTTCCCATCTCTGATTCCCGGACTCTGATTCCCCAACTCTGATTTCCCCGCCTCTGAATCCCCAGCTCTGATTTCCCGCCTCTGATTCCCCACCTGTGATACAACATATCTGATTCCCGGCCTCTGTTTCCCCGCCTCTGATTCCCCACCTCTGATTCACCATATCTGATTCCCCGCCTCTGATTCCCCACCACTGATTCCCCTCCTCTGATTCGCCAGTTATGATTGCCCGCCTCTGATTCCCCGTTTCTGATTCCCTGCCTCTGATTCCCCGCCTCTGATTCCCCATGTCTGACTCACCACCTCTGATTCCCCACCTCTGATACTCCATCTCTGATTCCGCACATCCGATTCCCTGCCTCTGATTCCCCGCCTCTGATTCCTCGCCTCTGATTCCCTGCCTCTGATTCGCAACCTCTTATTCCCCACCTCTGATTCCCCATATCTGATTCCCCGCCTCTGTTTCCCCGCCTCTGATTGGCACCTCTGATACCCCGCCTCTGATTCCCCATCTCTAATTCATCACATCTGATTCCCCACCTCTGCTTCCCCATCTCCGATTCTCTACCTCTGATTCGCCACCTCTGATTCCCAATATCTGATTCACCGCCTCTGTTTCCCTGCCTCTGATTCCCCGCCTCTGATTCCCCATATCTGATTCCCCGCCTCTGGTTCCCCATCTCTGATTCCCGGTCTCTGATTCCCCACCTCTGTTTCCCGGCGTCTGATTCCCAATCCCTGATTCACCGCCTCTGACTCCCAGTGTCTGAATCCCTGCCTCTGATTCCCCGCCTCTGAATCCCCTCCTCTGATTCCCTGCCACTGATTCCCCGCCCCTGATTCCCCACCTCTGATACCCTATATCTGATTCCCCGCCTCTGTTTCCCCGCCTCTGATTCCCCACCTCTGATTCCCCATATCTGATTCCCTGCCTCTGATTCCCCAACTCTGATTCCCCGCCTCTGATTCCCCAGCTCTGATTCCCTGCCTCTGATTCCCCACCTCTGATCCAACATATCTGATTCCCCGCCTCTGTTTCCCCGCCTCTGATTCCCCACCTCTGATTCCCCATATCTGATTCCCTGCCTCTGATTCCCCAACTCTGATTCCCCGCCTCTGATTCCCCAGCTCTGATTCCCTGCCTCTGATTCCCCACCTCTGATCCAACATATCTGATTCCCCGCCTCTGTTTCCCCGCCTCTGATTCCCCACCTCTGATTCCCCATATCTGATTCCCCGCCTATGATTCCCCACCTCTGATTCCCCGCCTCTGATCGCCAGCTATGATTCCCCTCCTCTGATTCCCGGACTCTGATTCCCCAACTCTGATTCCCCGTCTCTGATTCCCCATATTTGATTCCCCGCCTCTGATTCCCCATCTCTGATTCCCGGACTCTGATTCCCCAACTCTGATTCCCCGCCTCTGATTCCCCATATTTGATTACCCTCCTCTGATTTCCCATCTCTGATTCCCGGACTCTGATTCCCCAACTCTGATTTCCCCGCCTCTGATTCCCCAGCTCTGATTTCCCGCCTCTGATTCCCCACCTCTGATACAACATATCTGATTCCCGGCCTCTGTTTCCCCGCCTCTGATTCCACACCTCTGATTCACCATATCTGATTCCCCGCCTCTGATTCCCCACCACTGATTCCCCTGCTCTGATACGCTAGTTATGATTGCCCGCCTCTGATTCCCCGTTTCTGATTCCCTGCCTCTGATTCCCCGCCTCTGATTCCCAATCTCTGACTCACCGCCTCTGTTTCCCTGCCTCTGATTCCCCGCCTCTGATTCCCCATATCTGATTCCCCGCCTCTGATTCTCCATCTCTGATTCCCGGTCTCTGATTCCCCACCTCTGTTTCCCGGCCTCTGATTCCCAATCCCTGATTCACCGCCTCTGACTCCCAGTGTCTGATTCCCTGCCTCTGATTCCCCGCCTCTGAATCCCCTCCTCTGATTCCCTGCCACTGATTCCCCGCCCCTGATTCCCCACCTCTGATACCCCATATCTGATTCCCCGCCTCTGTTTCCCCGCCTCTGATTCCCCACCTCTGATTCCCCATATCTGATTCCCTGCCTCTGATTCCCCAACTCTGATTCCCCGCCTCTGATTCCCCAGCTCTGATTCCCCGCCTCTGATTCCCCACCTCTGATCCAACATATCTGATTCCCCGCCTCTGTTTCCCCGCCTCTGATTCCCCACCTCTGATTCCCCATATCTGATTCCCCGCCAATGATTCCCCACCTCTGATTCCCCGACTCTGATTCGCCAGCTATGATTCCCCTCCTCTGGTTCCCCGCATCTGATTCCCCGCCTCTGATTCCCCGTGTCTGACCCTGCCTCTGATTCCACGCCTTTGATTCCCCATCTCTGATTCACCACCTCTGATTCCCCACCTCTGATTCCCCATCTCTGATTCTGCACATCCGATTCCCTGCCTCTGATTCCCCGCCTCTGATTCCCCGCCTCTGATTCCCTGCCTCTGATTCGCAACCTGTTATTCCCCACCTCTGAATCCCCATATCTGATTCCCCGCCTCTGTTTCCCTGCCTCTGATTCCCCGCCTCTGTTTCCCCATATCTGATTCCCCGCCTCTGTTTCACCGCCTCTGATTGGCACCTCTGATACCCCGCCTCTGATTCCCCATCTCTAATTCATCACATCTGATTCCCCACCTCTGCTTCCCCATCTCTGATTCTCTACCTCTGATTTGCAACCTCTGATTCCGAATATCTGATTCACCGCCTCTGTTTCCCCGCTTCTGATTCCCCGCCTCTGATTCCCCATATCTGATTCCCCGCCTCTGATTCCCCATCTCTGATTCCCGGTCTCTGATTCCCCACCTCTGTTTCCCGGCCTCTCATTCCCCATCCCTGATTCACCGCCTCTGATTCCCAGTGTCTGATTCCCTGCCTCTGATTCCCCGCCTCTGAATCCCCTCCTCTGATTCCCTGCCACTGATTCCCCGCCCCTGATTCCCCACCTCTGATACCCCATATCTGATTCCCCGCCTCTGTTTCCCCGCCTCTGATTCCCCACCTCTGATTTCCCATATCTGATTCCACGCCTCTGATTCCCCGCCTCTGATTGGCCGCCTCTGATACCCCGCCTCTGATTCCCCATCTCTAATTCATCACATCTGATTCCCCACCTCTGCTTCCCCATCTCTGATTCTCAACCTCTGATTCGCCACCTCTGATTCCCCATATCTGATTCACCGCCTCTGTTTCCCCGCCTCTGATTCCCCGCCTCTGATTCCCCATATTTGATTCCCCGCCTCTGATTCCCCATCTCTGATTCCCGGACTCTGATTCCCCAACTCTGATTCCCCGCCTCTGATTCCCCAGCTCTGATTTCCCGCCTCTGATTCCCCATCTCTGCTTCCCCATCTCTGATTCTCTACCTCTGATTCGCCACCTCTGATTGCCCATATCTGATTCACCACCTCTGTTTCCCCGCCTCTGATTCCCCGCCTCTTATTCCCCATATTTGATTCCCCGCCTCTGATTCCCCATCTCTGATTCCCGGACTCTGATTCCCCAACTCTGATTCCCCGCCTCTGATTCCCCATATTTGATTCCCCTCCTCTGATTTCCCATCTCTGATTCCCGGACTCTGATTCCCCAACTCTGATTTCCCCGCCTCTGATTCCCCAGCTCTGATTTCCCGCCTCTGATTCCCCACCTCTGATACAACATATCTGATTCCCGGCCTCTGTTTCCCCGCCTCTGATTCCCCACCTCTGATTCACCATATCTGATTCCCCGCCTCTGATTCCCCACCACTGATTCCCCTCCTCTGATTCGCCAGTTATGATTGCCCGCCTCTGATTCCCCGTTTCTGATTCCCTGCCTCTGATTCCCCGCCTCTGATTCCCCATCTCTGACTCACCACCTCTGATTCCCCACCTCTGACAACCCATCTCTGATTCCGCACATCCGATTCCCTGCCTATGATTCCCCACCTCTGATTCCCCGCCTCTGATTCCCCATATCTGATTCCCTGCCTCTGTTTCCCCGCCTCTGATTCCCCACCTCTGTTTCCCCATATCTGATTCCCCGCCTTTGATTCCCCAACTCTAATACCCTGCCTCTGATTCCCCAGCTCTGATTCCCCGCCTCTGATTCCCCGCATCTGATTCCCTGCCTCTGATTCCCCGCCTCTGATTCCAGGCCTCTGATTCCCAGCATCTGATTCCGGCCTCTGATTCCCGGCCTCTGATTCCCTGCTTCTGATTCTGATTCCCTGCCTCTGATTCCCCATCTCTGATTCCGCACATCTGATTCCCTGCCTCTGATTCCCCACCTCTGATTCCCCATATCTGATTCCCCGCCTCTGTTTCCCCGCCTCTGATTCCCCGCCTCTGTTTCCCCATATCTGATTCCCCGCCTCTGATTCCCCAACTCTGATTCCCCTCCTCTAATTCGCCAGCTATGATTCCCCGCCTCTGATTCCTTGCGTCTGATTCCATGCCTCTGATTCCCAGCCTCTGATTCCCCTTCTCTGATTCACCACCTCTGAATCCCCACCTCTGATTCCCCATCACTGATTCCGCACATCCGATTCCCTGCCTCTGATTCCCCGCCTCTGATTCCCCGCCTCTGATTCGCAACCTCTAATTCCCCACCTCTGATTCCCCATATCTGATTCCCAGCCTCTGTTTCCCTGCCTCTGATTCCCGGCCTCTGTTTCCCCATATCTGATTCCCCTCCTCTGATTCCCCAACTCTGATTCCCCGCCTCTGATTCCCCAGCTTTGATTCCCCGTCTTTTATTCCCGGCCTCTGATTCCCTGCCACTGATTCCCCGCCCCTCATTCCCCACCTCTGATTCCCCATATCTGATTCCCCGCTTCTGTTTCCCCACCTCTGATTCCCGGCCTCTTATTCCCAGCATCTGATTCCCGGCCACTGATTCCCTGCCTCTGATTCCCCGCCTCTGATTCCCCATCTCTGATTCCCCGCCTCTGATTCCCCGTGTCTGATTCCCTGCCTCTTATTCCCTGCCCCTGATTCCCCACCTCTGATTCCCCATATATGATTCCCCGCCTCTGATTCCCCAACTCTGATTCCCCTCCTCTAATTCGCCAGCTATGATTCCCCGCCTCATTCCCTGCGTCTGATTCCCTGCCTCTGATTCCCAGCCTCTGATTCCCCTTCTCTGATTCACCACCTCTGAATCCCCACCTCTGATTCCCCATCTCTGATTCCGCACATCCGATTCCCTGCCTCTGATTCCCCGCCTCTGTCTCCCCGCCTCTGATTCCCCGCCTCTGATTCCCCGTGTCTGATTCCCTGCCACTGATTCCCTGCCCCTGATTCCCCACCTCTGATTCCCCATCTCTGATTCCCCGCCTCTGTTTCCCCACCTCTGATTCCCCGCCTCTGTTTCCCCATATCTGATTCCCCGCCTCTGATTCCCCAACTCTGATTCCCCTCCTCTAATTCGCCAGCTATGCTTCCCCGCCTCTTATTCCCTGCATCTGATTCCCTGCCTCTGATTCCCAGCCTCTGATTCCCCTTCTCTGATTCACCACCTCTGAACCCCACCTCTGATTCCCCATCTCTGATTCCGCACATCCGATTCCCTGCCTCTGATTCCCCGCCTTTTATTCCCGGCCTCTGATTCCCTGCCACTGATTCCCTGCTTCTGATTCTGATTCCCTGCCTCTGATTCCCCATCTCTGATTCCGCACATCTGATTCCCTGCCTCTGATTCCCCACCTCTGATTCCCCATATCTGATTCCCCGCCGCTGTTTCCCCGCCTCTGATTCCCCGCCTCTGTTTCCCCATATCTGATTCCCCGCCTCTGATTCCCCTACTCTGATTCCCCTCCTCTAATTCGCAAGCTATGATTCCCCGCCTCTGATTCACTGCGTCTGATTCCCTGCCTCTGATTCACAGCCTCTGATTCCCCTTCTCTGATTCACCACCTCTGAATCCCCACCTCTGATTCCCCATCTCTGATTCCGCACATCCGATTCCCTGCCTCTGATTCCCCGCCTCTGATACCCCGTCTCTGATACGCAACCTCTAATTCCCCACCTCTGATTCCCCATATCTGATTCCCCGCCTCTGTTTCCCTGCCTCTGATTCCCGGCCTCTGTTTCCCCATATCTGATTCCCCTCCTCTGATTCCCCAACTCTGATTCCCCGCCTCTGATTCCCCAGCTCTGATTCCCCGCCTTTTATACCCGGCCTCTGATTCCCTGCCACTGATTCCCCGCCCCTGATTCCCCACCTCTGATTCCCCATATCTGATTCCCCGCCTCTGTTTCCCCAGCTCTGATTCCCTTCCTCTGATTCCCTGCCCTGATTCCCCATCTCTGTTTCACCGCCTTTGATTCGCCACCTCTGATTCCCCATATCTGATTCCCCGCCTCGATTTCCCCGCCTCTGATTCCCTGCCTCTGATTCCCAACCTCTGATTCCACACCTCTGATTCCCCATATCTGATTCCCCGCCTCTATTTCCCCATATCTGATTCCCCGCCTCTGATTCCCCAACTCTGATTCCCCGCCTCTGATTCCCCAGCTCTGATTCCCCGCCTCTGATTCCCGGCGTCCGATTCCCTGCCTCTGATTCCCCGCCTCTGATTCGCCATCTCTGATTCCCCGCCTCTGATTCCCCGTGTCTGATTCCCTGCCTCTGATTCCCCGCCTCAGATTCCCCGCCTCTGATTCCCTGCCACTGATTCCCTGCCCCTGATTCCCCACCTCTGATTCCCCATATCTGATTCCCCGCCTCTGTTTCTCCGCCTCTGATTCCCCGCCTCTGATTCCCCATATCTGATTCCCCATATCTGATTCCACAACTCTGATTCCCCGCCTCTGATTCCCCAGCTCTGAATCCCCGCCTCTGATTCCCCGCGTCTGATTCCCTCCCTCTGATTCACAACCTCTGATTCCCCACCTCTGATTCCCCATATCTGATTCCCCGCCTCTGTTTCCCCGCCTCTGATTCCCCGCCTCTGATTCCCCATATCTGATTCCCCGGCTCTGATTGCCCACCTCTGATTCCCCGCCTCTGATTCGCCAGCTCTGATTCCCCGCCTCTGAATCCCCGCATCTGATTCCCTGCCTCTGATTCCCCGCCTCTGATTCCCCATCTCTGATTCACCGCCTTTGATTCGCCACCTCTGATTCCCCATATCTGATTCCCCACCTCTTTTTCCCCGCCTCTGATTCCCCGCCTCTGATTCTCCATATCTCATTCCCCGCCTCTGAATCCCCATCTCTGATTCCCGGACTCTGATTCCCCACCTCTGATTCCCGGCCTCTTATTCCCAGCATCTGATTCCCGGCCTCTGATTCCCGGCCTCCGATTCTCCGCTTCTGATTCTGATTCCCTGCCTCTGATTCCCCATCTCTGATTCCGCACATCTGATTCCCTGCCTCTGATTCCCCACCTCTGATTCCCCATATCTGATTCCCCGCCTCTGTTTCCCCGCCTCTGATTCCCCGCCTCTGTTTCCCCATATCTAATTCCCGACCTCTGATGCCCCAACTCTGATTCCCCGCCTCTGATTCACCAGCTCTGATTCCCCGCCTCTGATTCCCCGCATCCGATTCCCCATGTCTGATTCCCCGCCTCTGTTTCCCCGCCTCTGATTCCCCGCCTCTGTTTCCCCATATCTGATTCCCCGCCTCTGATTCCCCAGCTCTGATTCCCTGGCTCTGATTCCCCGCGTTCTATTCGCTGCCTCTGATTCCCCGCCTGTGATTCCCCATCTCTGATTCACCACCTCTGATTCCCCACCTCTGATTCCCCATATCTAATTCCCCGCCTCTGCTTGCCCGCCTCTCATTCCCCGCCTCTGTTTCCCCATATCTGAGTCCCCGCCTCTGAATCCCCAACTCTGATTCCCTGCCTCTGATTCACCAGCTCTGATTCCCCGCCTTTGATTCCCCCCGTCTGATTCCCAGCCTCTGAATCCCCGTCTGATTTCTTGCCTCTGATTCCCCGCCTCTGATTCCCCATCTCTGATTCACTGCCTCTGATTCCCCACATCTGATTCCCCATCTCTGATTCCGCACAACCGATTCCCTGCCTCTGACTCCCCGACTCTGATTCCCCACCTCTGATTCCCCAGCTCTGATTCCCCGCCTCTGATTCCCCGTGTCTGATTCCCTTCCTTTGATTCCCCGCCTCTGATTCCCCGCCTCTGATTCCCTGCCACTGATTCCCCGCCCCTGATTCCCCACATCTGATTCCCCATATCTTATTCCCCGCCTCTGTTTCCCCCCTCTGATTCCCAGCCTCTGATTCCCCATATCTGATTCCCCGCCTCTGATTCCCCATATCTAATTCCCCGCCTCTATTTCCCCATATCTGCTTCGCCGCCTCTGATTCCCCAACTCTGATTCCCCGCCTCTGATTCCCCAGCTCTGATATCCCGCCTCTGATTCCCGGCATCCGATTCCCTGCCTCTGATTCCCCGCCTCTGATTCCCCGCCTCTGATTCCTCGCCTCTGATTCCCCGTGTCTGATTCCCTGCCTCTGATTCCCCAGCTCTGAATCCCCGCCTCTGATTCCCCGCGTCTGATTCCCTGCCTCTGATTCCCCGCCTCTGATTCCCCATCTGTGATTCACAACCTCTGATGCCCCACCTCTGATTCCCCATATCTGATTCCCCGCCTCTGTTTCCCTGCCTCTGATTCCCGGCCTCTGTTTCCCCATATCTGATTCCCCTCCTCTGATTCCCCAACTCTGATTCCCCGCCTCTGATTCCCCAGCTCTGATTCCACGCCTTTTATTCCCGGCCTCTGATTCCCTGCCACTGATTCCCCGCCCCTGATTCCCCACCTCTGATTCCCCATATCTGATTCCCCGCCTCTGTTTCCCCAGCTCTGATTCCCCACCTCTGATTCCCCAGCTCTGATACAACATATCTGATTCCCGGCCTCTGTTTCCCCGCCTCTGATTCCCCACCTCTGATTCACCATATCTGATTCCCCGCCTCTGATTCCCCACCACTGATTCCCCTCCTCTGATTCGCCAGTTATGATTGCCCGCCTCTGATTCCCCGTTTCTGATTCCCTGCCTCTGATTCCCCGCCTCAGATTCCCCGCCTCTGATTCCCTGCCACTGATTCCCTGCCCCTGATTCCCCACCTCTGAATCCCCGCCTCTGATTCCCCGCGTCTGATTCCCTCCCTCTGATTCACAACCTCTGATTCCCCACCTCTGATTCCCCGTATCTGATTCCCCGCCTCTGTTTCCCCGCCTCTGATTCCCCGCCTCTGATTCCCCATATCTGATTCCCCGGCTCTGATTGCCCACCTCTGATTCCCCGCCTCTGATTCGCCAGCTCCGATTCCCCGCCTCTGAATCCCCGCATCTGATTCCCTGCCTCTGATTCCCCGCCCCTGATTCCCCATCTCTGATTCACCGCCTTTGATTCGCCACCTCTGATTCCCCATATCTGATTCCCCACCTCTGTTTCCCCGCCTCTGATTCCCCGCCTCTGATTCTCCATATCTCATTCCCCGCCTCTGAATCCCCATCTCTGATTCCCGGACTCTGATTCCCCACCTCTGATTCCCGGCCTCTTATTCCCAGCATCTGATTCCCGGCCTCTGATTCCCGGCCTCTGATTCTCCACTTCTGATTCTGATTCCCTGCCTCTGATTCCCCATCTCTGATTCCGCACATCTGATTCCCTGCCTCTGATTCCCCACCTCTGATTCCCCATATCTGATACCCCGCCTCTGTTTCCCCGCCTCTGATTCCCCGCCTCTGTTTCCCCATATCTAATTCCCGACCTCTGATGTCCCAACTCTGATTCCCCGCCTCTGATTCCCCAGCTCTGATTCCCCGCCTCTGATTCCCCGCATCCGATTGCCCATGTCTGATTCCCCGCCTCTGTTTCCCCGCCTCTGATTCCCCGCCTCTGTTTCCCCATATCTGATTCCCCGCCTCTGATTCCCCAGCTCTGATTCCCTGCCTCTGATACCCCGCGTTCTATTCGCTGCCACTGATTCCCCGCCTGTGATTCCCCATCTCTGATTCACCACCTCTGATTCCCCACCTCTGATTCCCCATATCTAATTCCCCGCCTCTGCTTGCCCGCCACTCATTCCCCGCCTCTGTTTCCCCATATCTGATTCCCCGCCTCTGAATCCCCAACTCTGATTCCCTGCCTCTGATTCACCAGCTCTGATTCCCCGCCTTTGATTCCCCCCGTCTGATTCCCAGCCTCTGAATCCCCGTCTGATTTCTTGCCTCTGATTCCCCGCCTCTGATTCCCCATCTCTGATTCACTGCCTCTGATTCCCCACATCTGATTCCCCATCTCTGATTCCGCACAACCGATTCCCTGCCTCTGACTCCCCGACTCTGATTCCCCACCTCTGATTCCCCAGCTCTGATTCCCCGCCTCTGATTCCCCGCGTCTGATTCCCTGCCTGTGATTCCCCGCCTCTGATTCCCCATCTCTGATTCCCCACCTCTGATTCCCCGTGTCTGATTCCCTTCCTTTGATTCCCTGCCTCTGATTCCCCGCCTCTGATTCCCTGCCACTGATTCCCCGCCCCTGATTCCCCACATCTGATTCCCCATATCTTATTCCCCGCCTCTGTTTCCCCCCCTCTGATTCCCAGCCTCTGATTCCCCATATCTGATTCCCCGCCTCTGATTCCCCATATCTGATTCCCCGCCTCTATTTCCCCATATCTGCTTCGCCGCCTCTGATTCCCCAACTCTGATTCCCCGCCTCTGATTCCCCAGCTCTGATTTCCCGCCTCTGATTCCCGGCATCCGATTCCCTGCCTCTGATTCCCCGCCTCTGATTCCCCGCCCCTGATTCCCCGTGTCTGATTCCCTGCCTCTGATTCCCCAGCTCTGAATCCCCGCCTCTGATTCCCCGCGTCTGATTCCCTGCCTCTGATTCCCCGCCTCTGATTCCCCATCTGTGATTCACAACCTCTGATGCCCCACCTCTGATTCCCCATATCTGATTCCCCGCCTCTGTTTCCCTGCCTCTGATTCCTGGCCTCTGTTTCCCCATATCTGATTCCCCTCCTCTGATTCCCCAACTCTGATTCCCCGCCTCTGATTCCCCAGCACTGATTCCCCGCCTTTTATTCCCGGCCTCTGATTCCCTGCCACTGATTCCCCGCCCCTGATTCCCCACATCTGATTCCCCATATCTGATTCCCCGCCTCTGTTTCCCCAGCTCTGATTCCCCACCTCTGATTCCCCAGCTCTGATTCCCTGCCACTGATTCCCCGCCCCTGATTCCCCACCTCTGATTCCCCATATCTGATTCCCCGCCTCTGTTTCCCCAGCTCTGATTCCCTGCCTCTGATTCCCTGCCCTGATTCCCCATCTCTGTTTCACCGCCTTTGATTCGCCACCTCTGATTCCCCATATCTGATTCCCCGCCTCTGTTTCCCCGCCTCTGATTCCCTGCCTCTGATTCCCAACCTCTGATTCCACACCTCTGATTCCCCATATCTGATTCCCCGCCTCTATTTCCCCATATCTGATTCCCCGCCTCTGATTCCCCAACTCTGATTCCCCGCCTCTGATTCCCCAGCTCTGATTCCACGCCTCTGATTCCCGGCGTCCGATTCCCTGCCTCTGATTCCCCGCCTCTGATTCGCCATCTCTGATTCCCCGCCTCTGATTCCCCGTGTCTGATTCCCTGCCTCTGATTCCCCGCCTCAGATTCCCCGCCTCTGATTCCCTGCCACTGATTCCCTGCCCCTGATTCCCCACCTCTGATTCCCCATATCTGATTCCCCACCTCTGTTTCTCCGCCTCTGATTCCCCGCCTCTGATTCCCCATATCTGATTCCCTGCCTCTGATTCCACAAGTCTGATTCCACGCCTCTGATTCCCCAGCTCTGAATCCCCGCCTCTGATTCCCCGCGTCTGATTCCCTCCCTCTGATTCACAACCTCTGATTCCCCACCTCTGATTCCCCATATCTGATTCCCCGCCTCTGTTTCCCCGCCTCTGATTCCCCGCCTCTGATTCCCCATATCTGATTCCCCGGCTCTGATTGCCCACCTCTGATTCCCCGCCTCTGATTCGCCAGCTCTGATTCACCGCCTTTGATTCGCCACCTCTGATTCCCCATATCTGATTCCCCACCTCTGTTTCCCCGCCTCTGATTCCCCGCCTCTGATTCTCCATATCTCATTCCCCGCCTCTGAATCCCCATCTCTGATTCCCGGACTCTGATTCCCGGCCTCTGATTCCCGGCCTCTGATTCCCCGCTTCTGATTCTGATTCCCTGCCTCTGATTCCCCATCTCTGATTCCGCACATCTGATTCCCTGCCTCTGATTCCCCACCTCTGATTCCCCATATCTGATTCCCCGCCTCTGTTTCCCCGCCTCTGATTCCCCGCCTCTGATTCTCCATATCTCATTCCCCGCCTCTGAATCCCCATCTCTGATTCCCGGACTCTGATTCCCGGCCTCTGATTCCCCGCCTCTGTTTCCCCATATTTAATTCCCCACCTCTGATGCCCCAACTCTGATTCCCCGCCTCTGATTCCCCAGCTCTGATTCCCCGCCTCTGATTCCCCGCATCCGATTCCCCATGTCTGATTCCCCGCCTCTGATTCCCCGCCTCTGATTCCCCAGCTCTGATTCCCTGCCTCTGATTTCCCGCGTTCTATTCGCTGCCTCTGATTCCCCGCCTGTGATTCGCCATCTCTGATTCACCACCTCTGATTCCCCACCTCTGATTCCCCATATCTAATTCCCCGCCTCTGCTTGCCCGCCTCTCATTCCCCGCCTCTGTTTCCCCATATCTGATTCACCGCCTCTGAATCCCCAACTCTGATTCCCTGCCTCTGATTCACCAGCTCTGATTCCCCGCCTTTGATTCCCCCCGTCTGATTCCCAGCCTCTGAATCCCCGTCTGATTTCTTGCCTCTGATTCCCCGCCTCTGATTCCCCATCTCTGATTCACTGCCTCTGATTCCCCACATCTGATTCCCCATCTCTGATTCCGCACAACCGATTCCCTGCCTCTGACTCCCCGACTCTGATTCCCCACCTCTGATTCAACAGCTCTGATTCCCCGCCTCTGATTCCCCGCGTCTGATTCCCTGCCTGTGATTCCCCGCCTCTGATTCCCCATCTCTGATTCCCCACCTCTGATTCCCCGTGTCTGATTCCCTTCCTTTGATTCCCCGCCTCTGATTCCCCGCCTCTGATTCCCTGCCACTGATTCCCCGCCCCTGATTCCCCACATCTGATTCCCCATATCTTATTCCCCGCCTCTGTTTCCCCCCCTCTGATTCCCAGCCTCTGATTCCCCATATCTGATTCCCCACCTCTGATTCCCCATATCTGATTCCCCGCCTCTATTTCCCCATATCTGCTTCGCCCCCTCTGATTCCCCAACTCTGATTCCCCACCTCTGATTCCCCAGCTCTGATTTCCCGCCTCTGATTCCCGGCATCCGATTCCCTGCCTCTGATTCCCCGCCTCTGATTCCCCGCCTCTGATTCCCCGCCTCTGATTCCCCGTGTCTGATTCCCTGCCTCTGATTCCCTCCCTCTGATTCACAACCTCTGATTCCCCACCTCTGATTCCCCATATCTGATTCCCCGCCTCTGTTTCCCCGCCTCTGATTCCCCGCCTCTGATTCCCCATATCTGATTCCCCGGCTCTGATTGCCCACCTCTGATTCCCCGCCTCTGATTCGCCAGCTCTGATTCACCGCCTTTGATTTGCCACCTCTGATTCCCCATATCTGATACCCCACCTCTGTTTCCCCGCCTCTGATTCCCCGCCTCTGATTCTCCATATCTCATTCCCCGCCTCTGAATCCCCATCTCTGATTCCCGGACTCTGATTCCCCACCTCTGATTCCCGGCCTCTTATTCCCAGCATCTGATTCCCGGCCTCTGATTCCCGGCCTCTGATTCCCCGCTTCTGATTCTGATTCCCTGCCTCTGATTCCCCATCTCTGATTCCGCACATCTGATTCCCTGCCTCTGATTCCCCACCTCTGATTCCCCATATCTGATTCCCAGCCTCTGATTCCCCTTCTCTGATTCACCACCTCTGAATCCCCACCTCTGATTCCCCATCTCTGATTCCGCACATCCGATTCCCTGCCTCTGATTCCCCGCCTCTGTCTCCCCGCCTCTGATTCCCCGCCTCTGATTCCCCGTGTCTGATTCCCTGCCACTGATTCCCTGCCTCTGATTCCCCAACTCTGATTCCCCTCCTCTAATTCGCCAGCTATGATTCCCCGCCTCTGATTCCCTGCATCTGATTCCCTGCCTCTGATTCCCAGCCTCTGATTCCCCTTCTCTGATTCACCACCTCTGAACCCCACCTCTGATTCCCCATCTCTGATTCCGCACATCCGATTCCCTGCCTCTGATTCCCCGCCTTTTATTCCCGGCCTCTGATTCCCTGCCACTGATTCCCTGCTTCTGATTCTGATTCCCTGCCTCTGATTCCCCATCTCTGATTCCGCACATCTGATTCCCTGCCTCTGATTCCCCACCTCTGATTCCCCATATCTTATTCCCCGCCTCTGTTTCCCCGCCTCTGATTCCCCGCCTCTGTTTCCCCATATCTGATTCCCCGCCTCTGATTCCCCAACTCTGATTCCCCTCCTCTAATTCGCAAGCTATGATTCCCCGCCTCTGATTCACTGCGTCTGATTCCCAGCCTCTGATTCCCCTTCTCTGATTCACCACCTCTGAATCCCCACCTCTGATTCCCCATCTCTGATTCCGCACATCCGATTCCCTGCCTCTGATTCCCCGCCTCTGATACCCCGTCCCTGATACGCAACCTCTAATTCCCCACCTCTGATTCCCCATATCTGATTCCCCGCCTCTGTTTCCCTGCCTCTGATTCCCGGCCTCTGTTTCCCCATATCTGATTCCCCTCCTCTGATTCCCCAACTCTGATTCCCCGCCTCTGATTCCCCAGCTCTGATTCCCCGCCTTTTATACCCGGCCTCTGATTCCCTGCCACTGATTCCCCGCCCCTGATTCCCCACCTCTGATTCCCCATATCTGATTCCCCGCCTCTGTTTCCCCAGCTCTGATTCCCCACCTCTGATTCCCCAGCTCTGATTCCCTGCCACTGATTCCCCGCCCCTGATTCCCCACCTCTGATTCCCCATATCTGATTCCCCGCCTCTGTTTCCCCAGCTCTGATTCCCTGCCTCTGATTCCCTGCCCTGATTCCCCATCTCTGTTTCACCGCCTTTGATTCGCCACCTCTGATTCCCCATATCTGATTCCCCGCCTCTGTTTCCCCGCCTCTGATTCCCTGCCTCTGATTCCCAACCTCTGATTCCACACCTCTGATTCCCCATATCTGATTCCCCGCCTCTATTTCCCCATATCTGATTCCCCGCCTCTGATTCCCCAACTCTGATTCCCCGCCTCTGATTCCCCAGCTCTGATTCCCGCCTCTGATTCCCGGCGTCCGATTCCCTGCCTCTGATTCCCCGCCTCTGATTGGCCATCTCTGATTCCCCGCCTCTGATTCCCCGTGTCTGATTCCCTGCCTCTGATTCCCCGCCTCAGATTCCCCGCCTCTGATTCCCTGCCACTGATTCCCTGCCCCTGATTCCCCACCTCTGAATCCCCGCCTCTGATTCCCCGCGTCTGATTCCCTCCCTCTGATTCACAACCTCTGATTCCCCACCTCTGATTCCCCATATCTGATTCCCCGCCTCTGTTTCCCCGCCTCTGATTCCCCGCCTCTGATTCCCCATATCTGATTCCCCGGCTCTGATTGCCCACCTCTGATTCCCCGCCTCTGATTCGCCAGCTCTGATTCCCCGCCTCTGAATCCCCGCATCTGATTCCCTGCCTCTGATTCCCCGCCTCTGATTCCCCATCTCTGATTCACCGCCTTTGATTCGCCACCTCTGATTCCCCATATCTGATTCCCCACCTCTGTTTCCCCGCCTCTGATTCCCCGCCTCTGATTCTCCATATCTCATTCCCCGCCTCTGAATCCCCATCTCTGATTCCCGGACTCTGATTCCCCACCTCTGATTCCCGGCCTCTTATTCCCAGCATCTGATTCCCGGCCTCTGATTCCCGGCCTCTGATTCTCCGCTTCTGATTCTGATTCCCTGCCTCTGATTCCCCATCTCTGATTCCGCACATCTGATTCCCTGCCTCTGATTCCCCACCTCTGATTCCCCATATCTGATTCCCCGCCTCTGTTTCCCCGCCTCTGATTCCCCGCCTCTGTTTCCCCATATCTAATTCCCAACCTCTGATGTCCCAACTCTGATTCCCCGCCTCTGATTCCCCAGCTCTGATTCCCCGCCTCTGATTCCCCGCATCCGATTCCCCATGTCTGATTCCCCGCCTCTGTTTCCCCGCCTCTGATTCCCCGCCTCTGTTTCCCCATATCTGATTCCCCGCCTCTGATTCCCCAGCTCTGATTCCCTGCCTCTGATTCCCCGCGTTCTATTCGCTGCCTCTGATTCCCCGCCTGTGATTCCCCATCTCTTATTCACCACCTCTGATTCCCCACCTCTGATTCCCCATATCTAATTCCCCGCCTCTGCTTGCCCGCCTCTCATTCCCCGCCTCTGTTTCCCCATATCTGATTCCCCGCCTCTGAATCCCCAACTCTGATTCCCTGCCTCTGATTCACCAGCTCTGATTCCCCGCCTTTGATTCCCCCCGTCTGATTCCCAGCCTCTGAATCCCCGTCTGATTTCTTGCCTCTGATTCCCCGCCTCTGATTCCCCATCTCTGATTCACTGCCTCTGATTCCCCACATCTGATTCCCCATCTCTGATTCCGCACAACCGATTCCCTGCCTCTGACTCCCCGACTCTGATTCCCCACCTCTGATTCCCCAGCTCTGATTCCCCGCCTCTGATTCCCCGCGTCTGATTCCCTGCCTGTGATTCCCCGCCTCTGATTCCCCATCTCTGATTCCCCACCTCTGATTCCCCGTGTCTGATTCCCTTCCTTTGATTCCCCGCCTCTGATTCCCCGCCTCTGATTCCCTGCCACTGATTCCCCGCCCCTGATTCCCCACATCTGATTCCCCATATCTTATTCCCCGCCTCTGTTTCCCCCCCTCTGATTCCCAGCCTCTGATTCCCCATATCTGATTCCCCGCCTCTGATTCCCCATATCTGATTCCCCGCCTCTATTTCCCCATATCTGCTTCGCCGCCTCTGATTCCCCAACTCTGATTCCCCGCCTCTGATTCCCCAGCTCTGATTTCCCGCCTCTGATTCCCGGCATCCGATTCCCTGCCTCTGATTCCCCGCCTCTGATTCCCCGCCTCTGATTCCCCGCCTCTGATTCCCCGTGTCTGATTCCCTGCCTCTGATTCCCCAGCTCTGAATCCCCGCCTCTGATTCCCCGCGTCTGATTCCCTGCCTCTGATTCCCCGCCTCTGATTCCCCATCTGTGATTCACAACCTCTGATGCCCCACCTCTGATTCCCCATATCTGATTCCCCGCCTCTGTTTCCCTGCCTCTGATTCCCGGCCTCTGTTTCCCCATATCTGATTCCCCTCCTCTGATTCCCCAACTCTGATTCCCCGCCTCTGATTCCCCAGCACTGATTCCCCGCCTTTTATTCCCGGCCTCTGATTCCCTGCCACTGATTCCCCGCCCCTGATTCCCCACCTCTGATTCCCCATATCTGATTCCCCGCCTCTGTTTCCCCAGCTCTGATTCCCCACCTCTGATTCCCCAGCTCTGATTCCCTGCCACTGATTCCCCGCCCCTGATTCCCCACCTCTGATTCCCCATATCTGATTCCCCGCCTCTGTTTCCCCAGCTCTGATTCCCTGCCTCTGATTCCCTGCCCTGATTCCCCATCTCTGTTTCACCGCCTTTGATTCGCCACCTCTGATTCCCCATATCTGATTCCCCGCCTCTGTTTCCCCGCCTCTGATTCCCTGCCTCTGATTCCCAACCTCTGATTCCACACCTCTGATTCCCCATATCTGATTCCCCGCCTCTATTTCCCCATATCTGATTCCCCGCCTCTGATTCCCCAACTCTGATTCCCCGCCTCTGATTCCCCAGCTCTGATTCCCCGCCTCTGATACCCGGCGTCCGATTCCCTGCCTCTGATTCCCCGCCTCTGATTCGCCATCTCTGATTCCCCGCCTCTGATTCCCCGTGTCTGATTCCCTGCCTCTGATTCCCCGCCTCAGATTCCCCGCCTCTGATTCCCTGCCACTGATTCCCTGACCCTGATTCCCCACCTCTGATTCCCCATATCTGATTCCCCACCTCTGTTTCTCCGCCTCTGATTCCCCGCCTCTGATTCCCCATATCTGATTCCCAGCCTCTGATTCCACAACTCTGATTCCACGCCTCTGATTCCCCAGCTCTGAATCCCCGCCTCTGATTCCCCGCGTCTGATTCCCTCCCTCTGATTCACAACCTCTGATTCCCCACCTCTGATTCCCCATATCTGATTCCCCGCCTCTGTTTCCCCGCCTCTGATTCCCCGCCTCTGATTCCCCATATCTGATTCCCCGGCTCTGATTGCCCACCTCTGATTCCCCGCCTCTGATTCGCCAGCTCTGATTCACCGCCTTTGATTCGCCACCTCTGATTCCCCATATCTGATTCCCCACCTCTGTTTCCCCGCCTCTGATTCCCCGCCTCTGATTCTCCATATCTCATTCCCCGCCTCTGAATCCCCATCTCTGATTCCCGGACTCTGATTCCCGGCCTCTGATTCCCGGCCTCTGATTCCCCGCTTCTGATTCTGATTCCCTGCCTCTGATTCCCCATCTCTGATTCCGCACATCTGATTCCCTGCCTCTGATTCCCCACCTCTGATTCCCCATATCTGATTCCCCGCCTCTGTTTCCCCGCCTCTGATTCCCCGCCTCTGTTTCCCCATATTTAATTCCCCACCTCTGATGCCCCAACTCTGATTCCCCGCCTCTGATTCCCCAGCTCTGATTCCCTGCCTCTGATTCCCCGCGTTCTATTCGCTGCCTCTGATTCCCCGCCTGTGATTCCCCATCTCTGATTCACCACCTCTGATTCCCCACCTCTGATTCCCCATATCTAATTCCCCGCCTCTGCTTGCCCGCCTCTCATTCCCCGCCTCTGTTTCCCCATATCTGATTCCCCGCCTCTGAATCCCCAACTCTGATTCCCTGCCTCTGATTCACCAGCTCTGATTCCCCGCCTTTGATTCCCCCCGTCTGATTCCCAGCCTCTGAATCCCCGTCTGATTTCTTGCCTCTGATTCCCCGCCTCTGATTCCCCATCTCTGATTCACTGCCTCTGATTCCCCACATCTGATTCCCCATCTCTGATTCCGCACAACCGATTCCCTGCCTCTGACTCCCCGACTCTGATTCCCCACCTCTGATTCCCCAGCTCTGATTCCCCGCCTCTGATTCCCCGCGTCTGATTCCCTGCCTGTGATTCCCCGCCTCTGATTCCCCATCTCTGATTCCCCACCTCTGATTCCCCGTGTCTGATTCCCTTCCTTTGATTCCCCGCCTCTGATTCCCCGCCTCTGATTCCCTGCCACTGATTCCCCGCCCCTGATTCCCCACATCTGATTCCCCATATCTTATTCCCCGCCTCTGTTTCCCCCCCTCTGATTCCCAGCCTCTGATTCCCCATATCTGATTCCCCGCCTCTGATTCCCCATATCTGATTCCCCGCCTCTATTTCCCCATATCTGCTTCGCCGCCTCTGATTCCCCAACTCTGATTCCCCGCCTCTGATTCCCCAGCTCTGATTTCCCGCCTCTGATTCCCGGCATCCGATTCCCTGCCTCTGATTCCCCGCCTCTGATTCCCCGCCTCTGATTCCCCGCCTCTGATTCCCCGTGTCTGATTCCCTGCCTCTGATTCCCCAGCTCTGAATCCCCGCCTCTGATTCCCCGCGTCTGATTCCCTGCCTCTGATTCCCCGCCTCTGATTCCCCATCTGTGATTCACAACCTCTGATGCCCCACCTCTGATTCCCCATATCTGATACCCCGCCTCTGTTTCCCTGCCTCTGATTCCCGGCCTCTGTTTCCCCATATCTGATTCCCCTCCTCTGATTCCCCAACTCTGATTCCCCGCCTCTGATTCCCCAGCACTGATTCCCCGCCTTTTATTCCCGGCCTCTGATTCCCTGCCACTGATTCCCCGCCCCTGATTCCCCACCTCTGATTCCCCATATCTGATTCCCCGCCTCTGTTTCCCCAGCTCTGATTCCCCACCTCTGATTCCCCAGCTCTGATTCCCTGCCACTGATTCCCCGCCCCTGATTCCCCACCTCTGATTCCCCATATCTGATTCCCCGCCTCTGTTTCCCCAGCTCTGATTCCCTGCCTCTGATTCCCTGCCCTGATTCCCCATCTCTGTTTCACCGCCTTTGATTCGCCACCTCTGATTCCCCATATCTGATTCCCCGCCTCTGTTTCCCCGCCTCTGATTCCCTGCCTCTGATTCCCAACCTCTGATTCCACACCTCTGATTCCCCATATCTGATTCCCCGCCTCTATTTCCCCATATCTGATTCCCCGCCTCTGATTCCCCAACTCTGATTCCCCGCCTCTGATTCCCCAGCTCTGATTCCCCGCCTCTGATTCCCGGCGTCCGATTCCCTGCCTCTGATTCCCCGCCTCTGATTCGCCATCTCTGATTCCCCGCCTCTGATTCCCCGTGTCTGATTCCCTGCCTCTGATTCCCCGCCTCAGATTCCCCGCCTCTGATTCCCTGCCACTGATTCCCTGCCCCTGATTCCCCACCTCTGATTCCCCATATCTGATTCCCCACCTCTGTTTCTCCGCCTCTGATTCCCCGCCTCTGATTCCCCATATCTGATTCCCAGCCTCTGATTCCACAACTCTGATTCCACGCCTCTGATTCCCCAGCTCTGAATCCCCGCCTCTGATTCCCCGCGTCTGATTCCCTCCCTCTGATTCACAACCTCTGATTCCCCACCTCTGATTCCCCATATCTGATTCCCCGCCTCTGTTTCCCCGCCTCTGATTCCCCGCCTCTGATTCCCCATATCTGATTCCCCGGCTCTGATTGCCCACCTCTGATTCCCCGCCTCTGATTCGCCAGCTCTGATTCACCGCCTTTGATTCGCCACCTCTGATTCCCCATATCTGATTCCCCACCTCTGTTTCCCCGCCTCTGATTCCCCGCCTCTGATTCTCCATATCTCATTCCCCGCCTCTGAATCCCCATCTCTGATTCCCGGACTCTGATTCCCGGCCTCTGATTCCCGGCCTCTGATTCCCCGCTTCTGATTCTGATTCCCTGCCTCTGATTCCCCATCTCTGATTCCGCACATCTGATTCCCTGCCTCTGATTCCCCACCTCTGATTCCCCATATCTGATTCCCCGCCTCTGTTTCCCCGCCTCTGATTCCCCGCCTCTGTTTCCCCATATTTAATTCCCCACCTCTGATGCCCCAACTCTGATTCCCCGCCTCTGATTCACCAGCTCTGATTCCCCGCCTCTGATTCCCCGCATCCGATTCCCCATGTCTGATTCCCCGCCTCTGATTCCCCGCCTCTGATTCCCCAGCTCTGATTCCCTGCCTCTGATTTCCCGCGTTCTATTCGCTGCCTCTGATTCCCCGCCTGTGATTCGCCATCTCTGATTCACCACCTCTGATTCCCCACCTCTGATTCCCCATATCTAATTCCCCGCCTCTGCTTGCCCGCCTCTCATTCCCCGCCTCTGTTTCCCCATATCTGATTCACCGCCTCTGAATCCCCAACTCTGATTCCCTGCCTCTGATTCACCAGCTCTGATTCCCCGCCTTTGATTCCCCCCGTCTGATTCCCAGCCTCTGAATCCACGTCTGATTTCTTGCCTCTGATTCCCCGCCTCTGATTCCCCATCTCTGATTCACTGCCTCTGATTCCCCACATCTGATTCCCCATCTCTGATTCCGCACAACCGATTCCCTGCCTCTGACTCCCCGACTCTGATTCCCCACCTCTGATTCAACAGCTCTGATTCCCCGCCTCTGATTCCCCGCGTCTGATTCCCTGCCTGTGATTCCCCGCCTCTGATTCCCCATCTCTGATTCCCCACCTCTGATTCCCCGTGTCTGATTCCCTTCCTTTGATTCCCCGCCTCTGATTCCCCGCCTCTGATTCCCTGCCACTGATTCCCCGCCCCTGATTCCCCACATCTGATTCCCCATATCTTATTCCCCGCCTCTGTTTCCCCCCCTCTGATTCCCAGCCTCTGATTCCCCATATCTGATTCCCCACCTCTGATTCCCCATATCTGATTCCCCGCCTCTATTTCCCCATATCTGCTTCGCCCCCTCTGATTCCCCAACTCTGATTCCCCACCTCTGATTCCCCAGCTCTGATTTCCCGCCTCTGATTCCCGGCATCCGATTCCCTGCCTCTGATTCCCCGCCTCTGATTCCCCGCCTCTGATTCCCCGCCTCTGATTCCCCGTGTCTGATTCCCTGCCTCTGATTCCCTCCCTCTGATTCACAACCTCTGATTCCCCACCTCTGATTCCCCATATCTGATTCCCCGCCTCTGTTTCCCCGCCTCTGATTCCCCGCCTCTGATTCCCCATATCTGATTCCCCGGCTCTGATTGCCCACCTCTGATTCCCCGCCTCTGATTCGCCAGCTCTGATTCACCGCCTTTGATTTGCCACCTCTGATTCCCCATATCTGATTCCCCACCTCTGTTTCCCCGCCTCTGATTCCCCGCCTCTGATTCTCCATATCTCATTCCCCGCCTCTGAATCCCCATCTCTGATTCCCGGACTCTGATTCCCCACCTCTGATTCCCGGCCTCTTATTCCCAGCATCTGATTCCCGGCCTCTGATTCCCGGCCTCTGATTCCCCGCTTCTGATTCTGATTCCCTGCCTCTGATTCCCCATCTCTGATTCCGCACATCTGATTCCCTGCCTCTGATTCCCCACCTCTGATTCCCCATATCTGATTCCCAGCCTCTGATTCCCCTTCTCTGATTCACCACCTCTGAATCCCCACCTCTGATTCCCCATCTCTGATTCCGCACATCCGATTCCCTGCCTCTGATTCCCCGCCTCTGTCTCCCCGCCTCTGATTCCCCGCCTCTGATTCCCCGTGTCTGATTCCCTGCCACTGATTCCCTGCCTCTGATTCCCCAACTCTGATTCCCCTCCTCTAATTCGCCAGCTATGATTCCCCGCCTCTGATTCCCTGCATCTGATTCCCTGCCTCTGATTCCCAGCCTCTGATTCCCCTTCTCTGATTCACCACCTCTGAACCCCACCTCTGATTCCCCATCTCTGATTCCGCACATCCGATTCCCTGCCTCTGATTCCCCGCCTTTTATTCCCGGCCTCTGATTCCCTGCCACTGATTCCCTGCTTCTGATTCTGATTCCCTGCCTCTGATTCCCCATCTCTGATTCCGCACATCTGATTCCCTGCCTCTGATTCCCCACCTCTGATTCCCCATATCTTATTCCCCGCCTCTGTTTCCCCGCCTCTGATTCCCCGCCTCTGTTTCCCCATATCTGATTCCCCGCCTCTGATTCCCCAACTCTGATTCCCCTCCTCTAATTCGCAAGCTATGATTCCCCGCCTCTGATTCACTGCGTCTGATTCCCAGCCTCTGATTCCCCTTCTCTGATTCACCACCTCTGAATCCCCACCTCTGATTCCCCATCTCTGATTCCGCACATCCGATTCCCTGCCTCTGATTCCCCGCCTCTGATACCCCGTCTCTGATACGCAACCTCTAATTCCCCACCTCTGATTCCCCATATCTGATTCCCCGCCTCTGTTTCCCTGCCTCTGATTCCCGGCCTCTGTTTCCCCATATCTGATTCCCCTCCTCTGATTCCCCAACTCTGATTCCCCGCCTCTGATTCCCCAGCTCTGATTCCCCGCCTTTTATACCCGGCCTCTGATTCCCTGCCACTGATTCCCCGCCCCTGATTCCCCACCTCTGATTCCCCATATCTGATTCCCCGCCTCTGTTTCCCCAGCTCTGATTCCCCACCTCTGATTCCCCAGCTCTGATTCCCTGCCACTGATTCCCCGCCCCTGATTCCCCACCTCTGATTCCCCATATCTGATTCCCCGCCTCTGTTTCCCCAGCTCTGATTCCCTGCCTCTGATTCCCTGCCCTGATTCCCCATCTCTGTTTCACCGCCTTTGATTCGCCACCTCTGATTCCCCATATCTGATTCCCCGCCTCTGTTTCCCCGCCTCTGATTCCCTGCCTCTGATTCCCAACCACTGATTCCACACCTCTGATTCCCCATATCTGATTCCCCGCCTCTATTTCCCCATATCTGATTCCCCGCCTCTGATTCCCCAACTCTGATTCCCCGCCTCTGATTCCCCAGCTCTGATTCCCGCCTCTGATTCCCGGCGTCCGATTCCCTGCCTCTGATTCCCCGCCTCTGATTGGCCATCTCTGATTCCCCGCCTCTGATTCCCCGTGTCTGATTCCCTGCCTCTGATTCCCCGCCTCAGATTCCCCGCCTCTGATTCCCTGCCACTGATTCCCTGCCCCTGATTCCCCACCTCTGAATCCCCGCCTCTGATTCCCCGCGTCTGATTCCCTCCCTCTGATTCACAACCTCTGATTCCCCACCTCTGATTCCCCATATCTGATTCCCCGCCTCTGTTTCCCCGCCTCTGATTCCCCGCCTCTGATTCCCCATATCTGATTCCCCGGCTCTGATTGCCCACCTCTGATTCCCCGCCTCTGATTCGCCAGCTCTGATTCCCCGCCTCTGAATCCCCGCATCTGATTCCCTGCCTCTGATTCCCCGCCTCTGATTCCCCATCTCTGATTCACCGCCTTTGATTCGCCACCTCTGATTCCCCATATCTGATTCCCCACCTCTGTTTCCCCGCCTCTGATTCCCGGCCTCTTATTCCCAGCATCTGATTCCCGGCCTCTGATTCCCGGCCTCTGATTCTCCGCTTCTGATTCTGATTCCCTGCCTCTGATTCCCCATCTCTGATTCCGCACATCTGATTCCCTGCCTCTGATTCCCCACCTCTGATTCCCCATATCTGATTCCCCGCCTCTGTTTCCCCGCCTCTGATTCCCCGCCTCTGTTTCCCCATATCTAATTCCCAACCTCTGATGTCCCAACTCTGATTCCCCGCCTCTGATTCCCCAGCTCTGATTCCCCGCCTCTGATTCCCCGCATCCGATTCCCCATGTCTGATTCCCCGCCTCTGTTTCCCCGCCTCTGATTCCCCGCCTCTGTTTCCCCATATCTGATTCCCCGCCTCTGATTCCCCAGCTCTGATTCCCTGCCTCTGATTCCCCGCGTTCTATTCGCTGCCTCTGATTCCCCGCCTGTGATTCCCCATCTCTGATTCACCACCTCTGATTCCCCACCTCTGATTCCCCATATCTAATTCCCCGCCTCTGCTTGCCCGCCTCTCATTCCCCGCCTCTGTTTCCCCATATCTGATTCCCCGCCTCTGAATCCCCAACTCTGATTCCCTGCCTCTGATTCACCAGCTCTGATTCCCCGCCTTTGATTCCCCCCGTCTGATTCCCAGCCTCTGAATCCCCGTCTGATTTCTTGCCTCTGATTCCCCGCCTCTGATTCCCCATCTCTGATTCACTGCCTCTGATTCCCCACATCTGATTCCCCATCTCTGATTCCGCACAACCGATTCCCTGCCTCTGACTCCCCGACTCTGATTCCCCACCTCTGATTCCCCAGCTCTGATTCCCCGCCTCTGATTCCCCGCGTCTGATTCCCTGCCTGTGATTCCCCGCCTCTGATTCCCCATCTCTGATTCCCCACCTCTGATTCCCCGTGTCTGATTCCCTTCCTTTGATTCCCCGCCTCTGATTCCCCGCCTCTGATTCCCTGCCACTGATTCCCCGCCCCTGATTCCCCACATCTGATTCCCCATATCTTATTCCCCGCCTCTGTTTCCCCCCCTCTGATTCCCAGCCTCTGATTCCCCATATCTGATTCCCCGCCTCTGATTCCCCATATCTGATTCCCCGCCTCTATTTCCCCATATCTGCTTCGCCGCCTCTGATTCCCCAACTCTGATTCCCCGCCTCTGATTCCCCAGCTCTGATTTCCCGCCTCTGATTCCCGGCATCCGATTCCCTGCCTCTGATTCCCCGCCTCTGATTCCCCGCCTCTGATTCCCCGCCTCTGATTCCCCGTGTCTGATTCCCTGCCTCTGATTCCCCAGCTCTGAATCCCCGCCTCTGATTCCCCGCGTCTGATTCCCTGCCTCTGATTCCCCGCCTCTGATTCCCCATCTGTGATTCACAACCTCTGATGCCCCACCTCTGATTCCCCATATCTGATTCCCCGCCTCTGTTTCCCTGCCTCTGATTCCCGGCCTCTGTTTCCCCATATCTGATTCCCCTCCTCTGATTCCCCAACTCTGATTCCCCGCCTCTGATTCCCCAGCACTGATTCCCCGCCTTTTATTCCCGGCCTCTGATTCCCTGCCACTGATTCCCCGCCCCTGATTCCCCACCTCTGATTCCCCATATCTGATTCCCCGCCTCTGTTTCCCCAGCTCTGATTCCCCACCTCTGATTCCCCAGCTCTGATTCCCTGCCACTGATTCCCCGCCCCTGATTCCCCACCTCTGATTCCCCATATCTGATTCCCCGCCTCTGTTTCCCCAGCTCTGATTCCCTGCCTCTGATTCCCTGCCCTGATTCCCCATCTCTGTTTCACCGCCTTTGATTCGCCACCTCTGATTCCCCATATCTGATTCCCCGCCTCTGTTTCCCCGCCTCTGATTCCCTGCCTCTGATTCCCAACCTCTGATTCCACACCTCTGATTCCCCATATCTGATTCCCCGCCTCTATTTCCCCATATCTGATTCCCCGCCTCTGATTCCCCAACTCTGATTCCCCGCCTCTGATTCCCCAGCTCTGATTCCCCGCCTCTGATTCCCGGCGTCCGATTCCCTGCCTCTGATTCCCCGCCTCTGATTCGCCATCTCTGATTCCCCGCCTCTGATTCCCCGTGTCTGATTCCCTGCCTCTGATTCCCCGCCTCAGATTCCCCGCCTCTGATTCCCTGCCACTGATTCCCTGACCCTGATTCCCCACCTCTGATTCCCCATATCTGATTCCCCACCTCTGTTTCTCCGCCTCTGATTCCCCGCCTCTGATTCCCCATATCTGATTCCCAGCCTCTGATTCCACAACTCTGATTCCACGCCTCTGATTCCCCAGCTCTGAATCCCCGCCTCTGATTCCCCGCGTCTGATTCCCTCCCTCTGATTCACAACCTCTGATTCCCCACCTCTGATTCCCCATATCTGATTCCCCGCCTCTGTTTCCCCGCCTCTGATTCCCCGCCTCTGATTCCCCATATCTGATTCCCCGGCTCTGATTGCCCACCTCTGATTCCCCGCCTCTGATTCGCCAGCTCTGATTCACCGCCTTTGATTCGCCACCTCTGATTCCCCATATCTGATTCCCCACCTCTGTTTCCCCGCCTCTGATTCCCCGCCTCTGATTCTCCATATCTCATTCCCCGCCTCTGAATCCCCTTCTCTGATTCCTGGACTCTGATTCCCGGCCTCTGATTCCCGGCCTCTGATTCCCCGCTTCTGATTCTGATTCCCTGCCTCTGATTCCCCATCTCTGATTCCGCACATCTGATTCCCTGCCTCTGATTCCCCACCTCTGATTCCCCATATCTGATTCCCCGCCTCTGTTTCCCCGCCTCTGATTCCCCGCCTCTGTTTCCCCATATGTAATTCCCCACCTCTGATGCCCCAACTCTGATTCCCCGCCTCTGATTCCCCAGCTCTGATTCCCCGCCTCTGATTCCCCGCATCCGATTCCCCATGTCTGATTCCCCGCCTCTGATTCCCCGCCTCTGATTCCCCAGCTCTGATTCCCTGCCTCTGATTTCCCGCGTTCTATTCGCTGCCTCTGATTCCCCGCCTGTGATTCCCCATCTCTGATTCACCACCTCTGATTCCCCACCTCTGATTCCCCATATCTAATTCCCCGCCTCTGCTTGCCCGCCTCTCATTCCCCGCCTCTGTTTCCCCATATCTGATTCCCCGCCTCTGAATCCCCAACTCTGATTCCCTGCCTCTGATTCACCAGCTCTGATTCCCCGCCTTTGATTCCCCCCGTCTGATTCCCAGCCTCTGAATCCCCGTCTGATTTCTTGCCTCTGATTCCCCGCCTCTGATTCCCCATCTCTGATTCACTGCCTCTGATTCCCCACATCTGATTCCCCATCTCTGATTCCGCACAACCGATTCCCTGCCTCTGACTCCCCGACTCTGATTCCCCACCTCTGATTCAACAGCTCTGATTCCCCGCCTCTGATTCCCCGCGTCTGATTCCCTGCCTGTGATTCCCCGCCTCTGATTCCCCATCTCTGATTCCCCACCTCTGATTCCCCGTGTCTGATTCCCTTCCTTTGATTCCCCGCCTCTGATTCCCCGCCTCTGATTCCCTGCCACTGATTCCCCGCCCCTGATTCCCCACATCTGATTCCCCATATCTTATTCCCCGCCTCTGTTTCCCCCCCTCTGATTCCCAGCCTCTGATTCCCCATATCTGATTCCCCACCTCTGATTCCCCATATCTGATTCCCCACCTCTATTTCCCCATATCTGCTTCGCCCCCTCTGATTCCCCAACTCTGATTCCCCGCCTCTGATTCCCCAGCTCTGATTTCCCGCCTCTGATTCCCGGCATCCGATTCCCTGCCTCTGATTCCCCGCCTCTGATTCCCCGCCTCTGATTCCCCGCCTCTGATTCCCCGTGTCTGATTCCCTGCCTCTGATTCACCAGCTCTGATTCCCCGCCTTTGATTCCCCCCGTCTGATTCCCAGCCTCTGAATCCCCGTCTGATTTCTTGCCTCTGATTCCCCGCCTCTGATTCCCCATCTCTGATTCACTGCCTCTGATTCCCCACATCTGATTCCCCATCTCTGATTCCGCACAACCGATTCCCTGCCTCTGACTCCCCGACTCTGATTCCCCACCTCTGATTCCCCAGCTCTGATTCCCCGCCTCTGATTCCCCGCGTCTGATTCCCTGCCTGTGATTCCCCGCCTCTGATTCCCCATCTCTGATTCCCCACCTCTGATTCCCCGTGTCTGATTCCCTTCCTTTGATTCCCCGCCTCTGATTCCCCGCCTCTGATTCCCTGCCACTGATTCCCCGCCCCTGATTCCCCACATCTGATTCCCCATATCTTATTCCCCGCCTCTGTTTCCCCCCCTCTGATTCCCAGCCTCTGATTCCCCATATCTGATTCCCCGCCTCTGATTCCCCATATCTGATTCCCCGCCTCTATTTCCCCATATCTGCTTCGCCGCCTCTGATTCCCCAACTCTGATTCCCCGCCTCTGATTCCCCAGCTCTGATTTCCCGCCTCTGATTCCCGGCATCCGATTCCCTGCCTCTGATTCCCCGCCTCTGATTCCCCGCCTCTGATTCCCCGCCTCTGATTCCCCGTGTCTGATTCCCTGCCTCTGATTCCCCAGCTCTGAATCCCCGCCTCTGATTCCCCGCGTCTGATTCCCTGCCTCTGATTCCCCGCCTCTGATTCCCCATCTGTGATTCACAACCTCTGATGCCCCACCTCTGATTCCCCATATCTGATTCCCCGCCTCTGTTTCCCTGCCTCTGATTCCCGGCCTCTGTTTCCCCATATCTGATTCCCCTCCTCTGATTCCCCAACTCTGATTCCCCGCCTCTGATTCCCCAGCACTGATTCCCCGCCTTTTATTCCCGGCCTCTGATTCCCTGCCACTGATTCCCCGCCCCTGATTCCCCACCTCTGATTCCCCATATCTGATTCCCCGCCTCTGTTTCCCCAGCTCTGATTCCCCACCTCTGATTCCCCAGCTCTGATTCCCTGCCACTGATTCCCCGCCCCTGATTCCCCACCTCTGATTCCCCATATCTGATTCCCCGCCTCTGTTTCCCCAGCTCTGATTCCCTGCCTCTGATTCCCTGCCCTGATTCCCCATCTCTGTTTCACCGCCTTTGATTCGCCACCTCTGATTCCCCATATCTGATTCCCCGCCTCTGTTTCCCCGCCTCTGATTCCCTGCCTCTGATTCCCAACCTCTGATTCCACACCTCTGATTCCCCATATCTGATTCCCCGCCTCTATTTCCCCATATCTGATTCCCCGCCTCTGATTCCCCAACTCTGATTCCCCGCCTCTGATTCCCCAGCTCTGATTCCCCGCCTCTGATTCCCGGCGTCCGATTCCCTGCCTCTGATTCCCCGCCTCTGATTCGCCATCTCTGATTCCCCGCCTCTGATTCCCCGTGTCTGATTCCCTGCCTCTGATTCCCCGCCTCAGATTCCCCGCCTCTGATTCCCTGCCACTGATTCCCTGACCCTGATTCCCCACCTCTGATTCCCCATATCTGATTCCCCACCTCTGTTTCTCCGCCTCTGATTCCCCGCCTCTGATTCCCCATATCTGATTCCCAGCCTCTGATTCCACAACTCTGATTCCACGCCTCTGATTCCCCAGCTCTGAATCCCCGCCTCTGATTCCCCGCGTCTGATTCCCTCCCTCTGATTCACAACCTCTGATTCCCCACCTCTGATTCCCCATATCTGATTCCCCGCCTCTGTTTCCCCGCCTCTGATTCCCCGCCTCTGATTCCCCATATCTGATTCCCCGGCTCTGATTGCCCACCTCTGATTCCCCGCCTCTGATTCGCCAGCTCTGATTCACCGCCTTTGATTCGCCACCTCTGATTCCCCATATCTGATTCCCCACCTCTGTTTCCCCGCCTCTGATTCCCCGCCTCTGATTCTCCATATCTCATTCCCCGCCTCTGAATCCCCTTCTCTGATTCCTGGACTCTGATTCCCGGCCTCTGATTCCCGGCCTCTGATTCCCCGCTTCTGATTCTGATTCCCTGCCTCTGATTCCCCATCTCTGATTCCGCACATCTGATTCCCTGCCTCTGATTCCCCACCTCTGATTCCCCATATCTGATTCCCCGCCTCTGTTTCCCCGCCTCTGATTCCCCGCCTCTGTTTCCCCATATGTAATTCCCCACCTCTGATGCCCCAACTCTGATTCCCCGCCTCTGATTCCCCAGCTCTGATTCCCCGCCTCTGATTCCCCGCATCCGATTCCCCATGTCTGATTCCCCGCCTCTGATTCCCCGCCTCTGATTCCCCAGCTCTGATTCCCTGCCTCTGATTTCCCGCGTTCTATTCGCTGCCTCTGATTCCCCGCCTGTGATTCCCCATCTCTGATTCACCACCTCTGATTCCCCACCTCTGATTCCCCATATCTAATTCCCCGCCTCTGCTTGCCCGCCTCTCATTCCCCGCCTCTGTTTCCCCATATCTGATTCCCCGCCTCTGAATCCCCAACTCTGATTCCCTGCCTCTGATTCACCAGCTCTGATTCCCCGCCTTTGATTCCCCCCGTCTGATTCCCAGCCTCTGAATCCCCGTCTGATTTCTTGCCTCTGATTCCCCGCCTCTGATTCCCCATCTCTGATTCACTGCCTCTGATTCCCCACATCTGATTCCCCATCTCTGATTCCGCACAACCGATTCCCTGCCTCTGACTCCCCGACTCTGATTCCCCACCTCTGATTCAACAGCTCTGATTCCCCGCCTCTGATTCCCCGCGTCTGATTCCCTGCCTGTGATTCCCCGCCTCTGATTCCCCATCTCTGATTCCCCACCTCTGATTCCCCGTGTCTGATTCCCTTCCTTTGATTCCCCGCCTCTGATTCCCCGCCTCTGATTCCCTGCCACTGATTCCCCGCCCCTGATTCCCCACATCTGATTCCCCATATCTTATTCCCCGCCTCTGTTTCCCCCCCTCTGATTCCCAGCCTCTGATTCCCCATATCTGATTCCCCACCTCTGATTCCCCATATCTGATTCCCCACCTCTATTTCCCCATATCTGCTTCGCCCCCTCTGATTCCCCAACTCTGATTCCCCGCCTCTGATTCCCCAGCTCTGATTTCCCGCCTCTGATTCCCGGCATCCGATTCCCTGCCTCTGATTCCCCGCCTCTGATTCCCCGCCTCTGATTCCCCGCCTCTGATTCCCCGTGTCTGATTCCCTGCCTCTGATTCCCCAGCTCTGAATCCCCGCCTCTGATTCCCCGCGTCTGATTCCCTGCCTCTGATTCCCCGCCTCTGATTCCCCATCTGTGATTCACAACCTCTGATGCCCCACCTCTGATTCCCCATATCTGATTCCACACCTCTGATTCCCCATATCTGATTCCCCGCCTCTATTTCCCCATATCTGATTCCCCGCCTCTGTTTCCCCAGCTCTGATTCCCTGCCTCTGATTCCCTGCCCTGATTCCCCATCTCTGTTTCACCGCCTTTGATTCGCCACCTCTGATTCCCCATATCTGATTCCCCGCCTCTGTTTCCCCGCCTCTGATTCCGTGCCTCTGATTCCCAACCTCTGATTCCACACCTCTGATTCCCCATATCTGATTCCCCGCCTCTATTTCCCCATATCTGATTCCCCGCCTCTGATTGCCCACCTCTGATTCCCCGCGTCTGATTCCCTGCCTCTGATTCCCCGCCTCTGATTCCCCATCTCTGATTCACCACCTCTGATTCCCGGCCTCTGATTCCCCATCTCTGATTCCGCACATCCGATTCCCTGCCTATGATTCCCCACCTCTGATTCCCCGCCTCTGATTCCCCATATCTGATTCCCCGCCTCTGTTTCCCCGCCTCTGATTCCCCACCTCTGATTCCCCATATCTGATTCCCCGCCAATGATTCCCCACCTCTGATTCCCCGCCTCTGATTCGCCAGCTATGATTCCCCTCCTCTGGTTCCCCGCATCTGATTCCCCGCCTCTGATTCCCCGTGTCTGACCCTGCCTCTGATTCCACGCCTTTGATTCCCCATCTCTGATTCACCACCTCTGATTCCCCACCTCTGATTCCCCGCCTCTGATTCCCTGCCTCTGATTCACAACCTGTTATTCCCCACCTCTGAATCCCCATATCTGATTCCCCGCCTCTGTTTCCCTGCCTCTGATTCCCCGCCTCTGTTTCCCCATATCTGATTCCCCGCCTCTGTTTCACCGCCTCTGATTGGCACCTCTGATACCCCGCCTCTGATTCCCCATCTCTAATTCATCACATCTGATTCCCCACCTCTGCTTCCCCATCTCTGATTCTCTACCTCTGATTTGCAACCTCTGATTCCGAATATCTGATTCACCGCCTCTGTTTCCCCGCTTCTGATTCCCCGCCTCTGATTCCCCATATCTGATTCCCCGCCTCTGATTCCCCATCTCTGATTCCCGGTCTCTGATTCCCCACCTCTGTTTCCCCGCCTCTCATTCCCCATCCCTGATTCACCGCCTCTGATTCCCAGTGTCTGATTCCCTGCCTCTGATTCCCCGCCTCTGAATCCCCTCCTCTGATTCCCTGCCACTGATTCCCCGCCCCTGATTCCCCACCTCTGATACCCCATATCTGATTCCCCGCCTCTGTTTCCCCGCCTCTGATTCCCCACCTCTGATTTCCCATATCTGATTCCACGCCTCTGATTCCCCGCCTCTGATTGGCCGCCTCTGATACCCCGCCTCTGATTCCCCATCTCTAATTCATCACATCTGATTCCCCACCTCTGCTTCCCCATCTCTGATTCTCAACCTCTGATTCGCCACCTCTGATTCCCCATATCTGATTCACCGCCTCTGTTTCCCCGCCTCTGATTCCCCGCCTCTGATTCCCCATATTTGATTCCCCGCCTCTGATTCCCCATCTCTGATTCCCGGACTCTGATTCCCCAACTCTGATTCCCCGCCTCTGATTCCCCAGCTCTGATTTCCCGCCTCTGATTCCCCATCTCTGCTTCCCCATCTCTGATTCTCTACCTCTGATTCGCCACCTCTGATTGCCCATATCTGATTCACCGCCTCTGTTTCCCCGCCTCTGATTCCCCGCCTCTTATTCCCCATATTTGATTCCCCGCCTCTGATTCCCCATCTCTGATTCCCGGACTCTGATTCCCCAACTCTGATTCCCCGCCTCTGATTCCCCATATTTGATTCCCCTCCTCTGATTTCCCATCTCTGATTCCCGGACTCTGATTCCCCAACTCTGATTTCCCCGCCTCTGATACCCCAGCTCTGATTTCCCGCCTCTGATTCCCCACCTCTGATACAACATATCTGATTCCCGGCCTCTGTTTCCCCGCCTCTGATACCCCACCTCTGATTCACCATATCTGATTCCCCGCCTCTGATACCCCACCACTGATTCCCCTCCTCTGATTCGCCTGTTATGATTGCCCGCCTCTGATTCCCCGTTTCTGATACCCTGCCTCTGATTCCCCGCCTCTGATTCCCCATCTCTGACTCACCACCTCTGATTCCCCACCTCTGACAACCCATCTCTGATTCCGCACATCCGATTCCCTGCCTATGATTCCCCACCTCTGATTCCCCGCCTCTGATTCCCCATATCTGATTCCCTGCCTCTGTTTCCCCGCCTCTGATTCCCCACCTCTGTTTCCCCATATCTGATTCCCCGCCTTTGATTCCCCAACTCTAATACCCTGCCTCTGATTCCCCAGCTCTGATTCCCCGCCTCTGATTCCCCGCATCTGATTCCCTGCCTCTGATTCCCCGCCTCTGATTCCAGGCCTCTGATTCCCAGCATCTGATTCCGGCCTCTGATTCCCGGCCTCTGATTCCCTGCTTCTGATTCTGATTCCCTGCCTCTGATTCCCCATCTCTGATTCCGCACATCTTATTCCCTGCCTCTGATTCCCCACCTCTGATTCCCCATATCTGATTCCCCGCCTCTGTTTCCCCGCCTCTGATTCCCCGCCTCTGTTTCCCCATATCTGATTCCCCGCCTCTGATTCCCTAACTCTGATTCCCCTCCTCTAATTCGCCAGCTATGATTCCCCGCCTCTGATTCCCTGCGTCTGATTCCATGCCTCTGATTCCCAGCCTCTGATTCCCCTTCTCTGATTCACCACCTCTGAATCCCCACCTCTGATTCCCCATCTCTGATTCCGCACATCCGATTCCCTGCCTCTGATTCCCCGCCTCTGATTCCCCGCCTCTGATTCGCAACCTCTAATTCCCCACCTCTGATTCCCCATATCTGATTCCCCGCCTCTGTTTCCCTGCCTCTGATTCCCGGCCTCTGTTTCCCCATATCTGATTCCCCTGCTCTGATTCCCCAACTCTGATTCCCCGCCTCTGATTCCCCAGCTTTGATTCCCCGTCTTTTATTCCCGGCCTCTGATTCCCTGCCACTGATTCCCCGCCCCTCATTCCCCACCTCTGATTCCCCATATCTGATTCCCCGCTTCTGTTTCCCCACCTCTGATTCCCGGCCTCTTATTCCCAGCATCTGATTCCCGGCCACTGATTCCCTGCCTCTGATTCCCCGCCTCTGATTCCCCATCTCTGATTCCCCGCCTCTGATTCCCCGTGTCTGATTCCCTGCCTCTGATTCCCCGCCTCTGATTCCCCGCGTCTGATTCCCTGCCACTGATTCCCTGCCCCTGATTCCCCACCTCTGATTCCCCATATCTGATTCCCCGCCTCTGTTTCCCCAACTCTGATTCCCTTCCTCTAATTCGCCAGCTATGATTCCCCGCCTCTGATTCCCTGCCACTGATTCCCTGCCCCTGATTCCCCACCTCTGATTCCCCATCTCTGATTCCCCGCCTCTGTTTCCCCACCTCTGATTCCCCGCCTCTGTTTCCCCATATCTGATTCCCCGCCTCTGATTCCCCAACTCTGATTCCCCTCCTCTAATTCGCCAGCTATGATTCCCCGCCTCTGATTCCCTGCATCTGATTCCCTGCCTCTGATTCCCAGCCTCTGATTCCCCTTCTCTGATTCACCACCTCTGAACCCCACCTCTGATTCCCCATCTCTGATTCCGCACATCCGATTCCCTGCCTCTGATTCCCCGCCTTTTATTCCCGGCCTCTGATTCCCTGCCACTGATTCCCTGCTTCTGATTCTGATTCCCTGCCTCTGATTCCCCATCTCTGATTCCGCACATCTTATTCCCTGCCTCTGATTCCCCACCTCTGATTCCCCATATCTGATTCCCCGCCTCTGTTTCCCCGCCTCTGATTCCCCGCCTCTGTTTCCCCATATCTGATTCCCCGCCTCTGATTCCCCAACTCTGATTCCCCTCCTCTAATTCGCAAGCTATGATTCCCCGCCTCTGATTCACTGCGTCTGATTCCCTGCCTCTGATTCACAGCCTCTGATTCCCCTTCTCTGATTCACCACCTCTGAATCCCCACCTCTGATTCCCCATCTCTGATTCCGCACATCCGATTCCCTGCCTCTGATTCCCCGCCTCTGATACCCCGTCTCTGATACGCAACCTCTAATTCCCCACCTCTGATTCCCCATATCTGATTCCCCGCCTCTGTTTCCCTGCCTCTGATTCCCGGCCTCTGTTTCCCCATATCTGATTCCCCTCCTCTGATTCCCCAACTCTGATTCCCCGCCTCTGATTCCCCAGCTCTGATTCCCCGCCTTTTATACCCGGCCTCTGATTCCCTGCCACTGATTCCCCGCCCCTGATTCCCCACCTCTGATTCCCCATATCTGATTCCCCGCCTCTGTTTCCCCAGCTCTGATTCCCCACCTCTGATTCCCCAGCTCTGATTCCCTGCCACTGATTCCCCGCCCCTGATTCCCCACCTCTGATTCCCCATATCTGATTCCCCGCCTCTGTTTCCCCAGCTCTGATTCCCTGCCTCTGATTCCCTGCCCTGATTCCCCATCTCTGTTTCACCGCCTTTGATTCGCCACCTCTGATTCCCCATATCTGATTCCCCGCCTCTGTTTCCCCGCCTCTGATTCCCTGCCTCTGATTCCCAACCTCTGATTCCACACCTCTGATTCCCCATATCTGATTCCCCGCCTCTATTTCCCCATATCTGATTCCCCGCCTCTGATTCCCCAACTCTGATTCCCCGGCTCTGATTGCCCAGCTCTGATTCCCCGCCTCTGATTCCCGGCGTCCGATTCCCTGCCTCTGATTCCCCGCCTCTGATTCGCCATCTCTGATTCCCCGCCTCTGATTCCCTGTGTCTGATTCCCTGCCTCTGATTCCCCGCCTTAGATTCCCCGCCTCTGATTCCCTGCCACTGATTCCCTGCCCCTGATTCCCCACCTCTGATTCCCCATATCTGATTCCCCGCCTCTGTTTCTCCGCCTCTGATTCCCCGCCTCTGATTCCCCATATCTGATTCCCCATATCTGATTCCACAACTCTGATTCCCCGCCTCTGATTCCCCAGCTCTGAATCCCCGCCTCTGATTCCCCGCGTCTGATTCCCTCCCTCTGATTCACAACCTCTGATTCCCCACCTCTGATTCCCCATATCTGATTCCTCGCCTCTGTTTCCCCGCCTCTGATTCCCCGCCTCTGATTCCCCATATCTGATTCCCCGGCTCTGATTGCCCACCTCTGATTCCCCGCCTCTGATTCGCCAGCTCTGATTCCCCGCCTCTGAATCCCCGCATCTGATTCCCTGCCTCTGATTCCCCGCCTCTGATTCCCCATCTCTGATTCACCGCCTTTGATTCGCCACCTCTGATTCCCCATATCTGATTCCCCACCTCTGTTTCCCCGCCTCTGATTCCCCGCCTCTGATTCTCCATATCTCATTCCCCGCCTCTGAATCCCCATCTCTGATTCCCGGACTCTGATTCCCCACCTCTGATTCCCGGCCTCTTATTCCCAGCATCTGATTCCCGGCCTCTGATTCCCGGCCTCTGATACTCCGCTTCTGATTCTGATTCCCTGCCTCTGATTCCCCATCTCTGATTCCGCACATCTGATTCCCTGTCTCTGATTCCCCACCTCTGATTCCCCATATCTGATTCCCCGCCTCTGTTTCCCCGCCTCTGATTCCCCGCCTCTGTTTCCCCATATGTAATTCCCCACCTCTGATGCCCCAACTCTGATTCCCCGCCTCTGATTCCCCAGCTCTGATTCCCCACCTCTGATTCCCCGCATCCGATTCCCCATGTCTGATTCCCCGCCTCTGATTCCCCGCCTCTGATTCCCCAGCTCTGATTCCCTGCCTCTGATTTCCCGCGTTCTATTCGCTGCCTCTGATTCCCCGCCTGTGATTCCCCATCTCTGATTCACCACCTCTGATTCCCCACCTCTGATTCCCCATATCTAATTCCCCGCCTCTGCTTGCCCGCCTCTCATTCCCCGCCTCTGTTTCCCCATATCTGATTCCCCGCCTCTGAATCCCCAACTCTGATTCCCTGCCTCTGATTCACCAGCTCTGATTCCCCGACTTTGATTCCCCCCGTCTGATTCCCAGCCTCTGAATCCCCGTCTGATTTCTTGCCTCTGATTCCCCGCCTCTGATTCCCCATCTCTGATTCACTGCCTCTGATTCCCAACATCTGATTCCCCATCTCTGATTCCGCACAACCGATTCCCTGCCTCTGACTCCCCGACTCTGATTCCCCACCTCTGATTCAACAGCTCTGATTCCCCGCCTCTGATTCCCCGCGTCTGATTCCCTGCCTGTGATTCCCCGCCTCTGATTCCCCATCTCTGATTCCCCACCTCTGATTCCCCGTGTCTGATTCCCTTCCTTTGATTCCCCGCCTCTGATTCCCCGCCTCTGATTCCACATATCTTATTCCCCGCCTCTGTTTCCCCCCCTCTGATTCCCAGCCTCTGATTCCCCATATCTGATTCCCCACCTCTGATTCCCCATATCTGATTCCCCGCCTCTATTTCCCCATATCTGCTTCGCCCCCTCTGATTCCCCAACTCTGATTCCCCGCCTCTGATTCCCCAGCTCTGATTTCCCGCCTCTGATTCCCGGCATCCGATTCCCTGCCTCTGATTCCCCGCCTCTGATTCCCCGCCTCTGATTCCCCGCCTCTGATTCCCCGTGTCTGATTGCCTGCCTCTGATTCCCCAGCTCTGAATCCCCGCCTCTGATTCCCCGCGTCTGATTCCCTGCCTCTGATTCCCCGCCTCTGATTCCCCATCTGTGATTCACAACCTCTGATGCCCCACCTCTGATTCCCCATATCTGATTCCCCGCCTCTGTTTCCCCGCCTCTGATTCCCCGCCTCTGATTCCCCATATCTGATTCCCCGCCTCTGATTGCCCACCTCTGATTCCCCGCGTCTGATTCCCTGCCTCTGATTCCCTGCCTCTGATTCCCCATCTCTGATTCACCACCTCTGATTCCCGGCCTCTGATTCCCCATCTCTGATTCCGCACATCCGATTCCCTGCCTATGATTCCCCACCTCTGATTCCCCGCCTCTGATTCCCCATATCTGATTCCCCGCCTCTGTTTCCCCGCCTCTGATTCCCCACCTCTGATTCCCCATATCTGATTCCCCGCCAATGATTCCCCACCTCTGATTCCCCGCCTCTGATTCGCCAGCTATGATTCCCCTCCTCTGGTTCCCCGCATCTGATTCCCCGCCTCTGATTCCCCGTGTCTGACCCTGCCTCTGATTCCACGCCTTTGATTCCCCATCTCTGATTCACCACCTCTGATTCCCCACCTCTGATTCCCCATCTTTGATTCTGCACATCCGATTCCCTGCCTCTGATTCCCCGCCTCTGATTCCCCGCCTCTGATTCCCTGCCTCTGATTCGCAACCTGTTATTCCCCACCTCTGAATCCCCATATCTGATTCCCCGCCTCTGTTTCCCTGCCTCTGATTCCCCGCCTCTGTTTCCCCATATCTGATTCCCAGCCTCTGTTTCACCGCCTCTGATTGGCACCTCTGATACCCCGCCTCTGATTCCCCATCTCTAATTCATCACATCTGATTCCCCACCTCTGCTTCCCCATCTCTGATTCTCTACCTCTGATTTGCAACCTCTGATTCCGAATATCTGATTCACCGCCTCTGTTTCCCCGCTTCTGATTCCCCGCCTCTGATTCCCCATATCTGATTCCCCGCCTCTGATTCCCCATCTCTGATTCCCGGTCTCTGATTCCCCACCTCTGTTTCCCGGCCTCTCATTCCCCATCCCTGATTCACCGCCTCTGATTCCCAGTGTCTGATTCCCTGCCTCTGATTCCCCGCCTCTGAATCCCCTCCTCTGATTCCCTGCCACTGATTCCCCGCCCCTGATTCCCCACCTCTGATACCCCATATCTGATTCCCCGCCTCTGTTTCCCCGCCTCTGATTCCCCACCTCTGATTTCCCATATCTGATTCCACGCCTCTGATTCCCCGCCTCTGATTGGCCGCCTCTGATACCCCGCCTCTGATTCCCCATCTCTAATTCATCACATCTGATTCCCCACCTCTGCTTCCCCATCTCTGATTCTCAACCTCTGATTCGCCACCTCTGATTCCCCATATCTGATTCACCGCCTCTGTTTCCCCGCCTCTGATTCCCCGCCTCTGATTCCCCATATTTGATTCCCCGCCTCTGATTCCCCATCTCTGATTCCCGGACTCTGATTCCCCAACTCTGATTCCCCGCCTCTGATTCCCCAGCTCTGATTTCCCGCCTCTGATTCCCCATCTCTGCTTCCCCATCTCTGATTCTCTACCTCTGATTCGCCACCTCTGATTGCCCATATCTGATTCACCGCCTCTGTTTCCCCGCCTCTGATTCCCCGCCTCTTATTCCCCATATTTGATTCCCCGCCTCTGATTCCCCATCTCTGATTCCCGGACTCTGATTCCCCAACTCTGATTCCCCGCCTCTGATTCCCCATATTTGATTCCCCTCCTCTGATTTCCCATCTCTGATTCCCGGACTCTGATTCCCCAACTCTGATTTCCCCGCCTCTGATTCCCCAGCTCTGATTTCCCGCCTCTGATTCCCCACCTCTGATACAACATATCTGATTCCCGGCCTCTGTTTCCCCGCCTCTGATAGCCCACCTCTGATTCACCATATCTGATTCCCCGCCTCTGATACCCCACCACTGATTCCCCTCCTCTGATTCGCCAGTTATGATTGCCCGCCTCTGATTCCCCGTTTCTGATTCCCTGCCTCTGATTCCCCGCCTCTGATTCCCTGCCTCTGATTCCCCGCCTCTGATTCCCCATCTCTGACTCACCACCTCTGATTCCCCACCTCTGACAACCCATCTCTGATTCCGCACATCCGATTCCCTGCCTATGATTCCCCACCTCTGATTCCCCGCCTCTGATTCCCCATATCTGATTCCCTGCCTCTGTTTCCCCGCCTCTGATTCCCCACCTCTGTTTCCCCATATCTGATTCCCCGCCTTTGATTCCCCAACTCTAATACCCTGCCTCTGATTCCCCAGCTCTGATTCCCCGCCTCTGATTCCCCGCATCTGATTCCCTGCCTCTGATTCCCCGCCTCTGATTCCAGGCCTCTGATTCCCAGCATCTGATTCCGGCCTCTGATTCCCGGCCTCTGATTCCCTGCTTCTGATTCTGATTCCCTGCCTCTGATTCCCCATCTCTGATTCCGCACATCTGATTCCCTGCCTCTGATTCCCCACCTCTGATTCCCCATATCTGATTCCCCGCCTCTGTTTCCCAGCCTCTGATTCCCCGCCTCTGTTTCCCCATATCTGATTCCCCGCCTCTGATTCCCCAACTCTGATTCCCTGCGTCTGATTCCATGCCTCTGATTCCCAGCCTCTGATTCCCCTTCTCTGATTCACCACCTCTGAATCCCCACCTCTGATTCCCCATCTCTGATTCCGCACATCCGATTCCCTGCCTCTGATTCCCCGCCTCTGATTCCCCGCCTCTGATTCGCAACCTCTAATTCCCCACCTCTGATTCACCATATCTGATTCCCCGCCTCTGTTTCCCTGCCTCTGATTCCCGGCCTCTGTTTCCCCATATCTGATTCCCCTCCTCTGATTCCCCAACTCTGATTCCCCGCCTCTGATTCCCCAGCTTTGATTCCCCGTCTTTTATTCCCGGCCTCTGATTCCCTGCCACTGATTCCCCGCCCCTCATTCCCCACCTCTGATTCCCCATATCTGATTCCCCGCTTCTGTTTCCCCACCTCTGATTCCCGGCCTCTTATTCCCAGCATCTGATTCCCGGCCACTGATTCCCTGCCTCTGATTCCCCGCCTCTGATTCCCCATCTCTGATTCCCCGCCTCTGATTCCCCGTGTCTGATTCCCTGCCTCTGATTCCCCGCCTCTGATTCCCCGCGTCTGATTCCCTGCCACTGATTCCCTGCCCCTGATTCCCCACCTCTGATTCCCCATATCTGATTCCCCGCCTCTGTTTCCCCAACTCTGATTCCCTTCCTCTAATTCGCCAGCTATGATTCCCCGCCTCTGATTCCCTGCCACTGATTCCCTGCCCCTGATTCCCCACCTCTGATTCCCCATATATGATTCCCCGCCTCTGATTCCCCAACTCTGATTCCCCTCCTCTAATTCGCCAGCTATGATTCCCCGCCTCATTCCCCGCCTCTGATTCCCTGCCACTGATTCCCCGCCCCTGATTCCCCACCTCTGATTCCCCATATCTGATTCCCCACCTCTGTTTCTCCGCCTCTGATTCCCCGCCTCTGATTCCCCATATCTGATTCCCTGCCTCTGATTCCACAACTCTGATTCCACGCCTCTGATTCCCCAGCTCTGAATCCCCGACTCTGATTCCCCGCGTCTGATTCCCTCCCTCTGATTCACAACCTCTGATTCCCCACCTCTGATTCCCCATATCTGATTCCCCGCCTCTGTTTCCCCGCCTCTGATTCCCCGCCTCTGATTCCCCATATCTGATTCCCCGGCTCTGATTGCCCACCTCTGATTCCCCGCCTCTGATTCGCCAGCTCTGATTCACCGCCTTTGATTCGCCACCTCTGATTCCCCATATCTGATTCCCCACCTCTGTTTCCCCGCCTCTGATTCCCCGCCTCTGATTCTCCATATCTCATTCCCCGCCTCTGAATCCCCATCTCTGATTCCCGGACTCTGATTCCCCACCTCTGATTCCTGGCCTCTTATTCCCAGCATCTGATTCCCGGCCTCTGATTGCCGGCCTCTGATTCCCCGCTTCTGATTCTGATTCCCTGCCTCTGATTCCCCATCTCTGATTCCGCACATCTGATTCCCTGCCTCTGATTCCCCACCTCTGATTCCCCATATCTGCTTCCCAGCCTCTGATTCCCCTTCTCTGATTCACCACCTCTGAATCCCCACCTCTGATTCCCCATCTCTGATTCCGCACATCCGATTCCCTGCCTCTGATTCCCCGCCTCTGTCTCCCCGCCTCTGATTCCCCGCCTCTGATTCCCCGTGTCTGATTCCCTGCCACTGATTCCCTGCCTCTGATTCCCCAACTCTGATTCCCCTCCTCTAATTCGCCAGCTATGATTCCCCGCCTCTGATTCCCTGCATCTGATTCCCTGCCTCTGATTCCCAGCCTCTGATTCCCCTTCTCTGATTCACCACCTCTGAACCCCACCTCTGATTCCCCATCTCTGATTCCGCACATCCGATTCCCTGCCTCTGATTCCCCGCCTTTTATTCCCGGCCTCTGATTCCCTGCCACTGATTCCCTGCTTCTGATTCTGATTCCCTGCCTCTGATTCCCCACCTCTGATTCCCCATATCTGATTCCCCGCCTCTGTTTCCCCGCCTCTGATTCCCCGCCTCTGTTTCCCCATATCTGATTCCCCGCCTCTGATTCCCCAACTCTGATTCCCCTCCTCTAATTCGCAAGCTATGATTCCCCGCCTCTGATTCACTGCGTCTGATTCCCAGCCTCTGATTCCCCTTCTCTGATTCACCACCTCTGAATCCCCACCTCTGATTCCCCATCTCTGATTCCGCACATCCGATTCCCTGCCTCTGATTCCCCGCCTCTGATACCCCGTCTCTGATACGCAACCTCTAATTCCCCACCTCTGATTCCCCATATCTGATTCCCCGCCTCTGTTTCCCTGCCTCTGATTCCCGGACTCTGTTTCCCCATATCTGATTCCCCTCCTCTGATTCCCCAACTCTGATTCCCCGCCTCTGATTCCCCAGCTCTGATTCCCCGCCTTTTATACCCGGCCTCTGATTCCCTGCCACTGATTCCCCGCCCCTGATTCCCCACCTCTGATTCCCCATATCTGATTCCCCGCCTCTGTTTCCCCAGCTCTGATTCCCCACCTCTGATTCCACAGCTCTGATTCCCTGCCACTGATTCCCCGCCCCTGATTCCCCACCTCTGATTCCCCATATCTGATTCCCCGCCTCTGTTTCTCCGCCTCTGATTCCCCGCCTCTGATTCCCCATATCTGATTCCCCATATCTGATTCCACAACTCTGATTCCCCGCCTCTGATTCCCCAGCTCTGAATCCCCGCCTCTGATTCCCCGCGTCTGATTCCCTCCCTCTGATTCACAACCTCTGATTCCCCACCTCTGATTCCCCATATCTGATTCCTCGCCTCTGTTTCCCCGCCTCTGATTCCCCGCCTCTGATTCCCCATATCTGATTCCCCGGCTCTGATTGCCCACCTCTGATTCCCCGCCTCTGATTCGCCAGCTCTGATTCCCCGCCTCTGAATCCCCGCATCTGATTCCCTGCCTCTGATTCCCCGCCTCTGATTCCCCATCTCTGATTCACCGCCTTTGATTCGCCACCTCTGATTCCCCATATCTGATTCCCCACCTCTGTTTCCCCGCCTCTGATTCCCCGCCTCTGATTCTCCATATCTCATTCCCCGCCTCTGAATCCCCATCTCTGATTCCCGGACTCTGATTCCCCACCTCTGATTCCCGGCCTCTTATTCCCAGCATCTGATTCCCGGCCTCTGATTCCCGGCCTCTGATTCTCCGCTTCTGATTCTGATTCCCTGCCTCTGATTCCCCATCTCTGATTCCGCACATCTGATTCCCTGCCTCTGATTCCCCACCTCTGATTCCCCATATCTGATTCCCCGCCTCTGTTTCCCCGCCTCTGATTCCCCGCCTCTGTTTCCCCATATCTAATTCCCGACCTCTGATGTCCCAACTCTGATTCCCCGCCTCTGATTCCCCAGCTCTGATTCCCCGCCTCTGATTCCCCGCATCCGATTCCCCATGTCTGATTCCCCGCCTCTGTTTCCCCGCCTCTGATTCCCCGCCTCTGTTTCCCCATATCTGATTCCCCGCCTCTGATTCCCCAGCTCTGATTCCCTGCCTCTGATTCCCCGCGTTCTATTCGCTGCCTCTGATTCCCCGCCTGTGATTCCCCATCTCTGATTCACCACCTCTGATTCCCCACCTCTGATTCCCCATATCTAATTCCCCGCCTCTGCTTGCCCGCCTCTCATTCCCCGCCTCTCTTTCCCCATATCTGATTCCCCGCCTCTGAATCCCCAACTCTGATTCCCTGCCTCTGATTCACCAGCTCTGATTCCCCGCCTTTGATTCCCCCCGTCTGATTCCCAGCCTCTGAATCCCCGTCTGATTTCTTGCCTCTGATTCCCCGCCTCTGATTCCCCATCTCTGATTCACTGCCTCTGATTCCCCACATCTGATTCCCCATCTCTGATTCCGCACAACCGATTCCCTGCCTCTGACTCCCCGACTCTGATTCCCCACCTCTGATTCCCCAGCTCTGATTCCCCGCCTCTGATTCCCCGCGTCTGATTCCCTGCCTGTGATTCCCCGCCTCTGATTCCCCATCTCTGATTCCCCACCTCTGATTCCCCGTGTCAGATTCCCTTCCTTTGATTCCCCGCCTCTGATTCCCCGCCTCTGATTCCCTGCCACTGATTCCCCGCCCCTGATTCCCCACATCTGATTCCCCATATCTTATTCCCCGCCTCTGTTTCCCCCCCTCTGATTCCCAGCCTCTGATTCCCCATATCTGATTCCCCGCCTCTGATTCCCCATATCTGATTCCCCGCCTCTATTTCCCCATATCTGCTTCGCCGCCTCTGATTCCCCAACTCTGATTCCCCGCCTCTGATTCCCCAGCTCTGATTTCCCGCCTCTGATTCCCGGCATCCGATTCCCTGCCTCTGATTCCCCGCCTCTGATTCCCCGCCTCTGATTCCCCGCCTCTGATTCCCCGTGTCTGATTCCCTGCCTCTGATTCCCCAGCTCTGAATCCCCGCCTCTGATTCCCCGCGTCTGATTCCCTGCCTCTGATTCCCCGCCTCTGATTCCCCATCTGTGATTCACAACCTCTGATGCCCCACCTCTGATTCCCCATATCTGATTCCCCGCCTCTGTTTCCCTGCCTCTGATTCCCGGCGTCTGTTTCCCCATATCTGATTCCCCTCCTCTGATTCCCCAACTCTGATTCCCCGCCTCTGATTCCCCAGCTCTGATTCCCCGCCTTTTATTCCCGGCCTCTGATTCCCTGCCACTGATTCCCCGCCCCTGATTCCCCACCTCTGATTCCCCATATCTGATTCCCCGCCTCTGTTTCCCCAGCTCTGATTCCCCACCTCTGATTCCCCAGCTCTGATTCCCTGCCACTGATTCCCCGCCCCTGATTCCCCACCTCTGATTCCCCATATCTGATTCCCCGCCTCTGTTTCCCCAGCTCTGATTCCCTGCCTCTGATTCCCTGCCCTGATTCCCCATCTCTGTTTCACCGCCTTTGATTCGCCACCTCTGATTCCCCATATCTGATTCCCCGCCTCTGTTTCCCCGCCTCTGATTCCCTGCCTCTGATTCCCAACCTCTGATTCCACACCTCTGATTCCCCATATCTGATTCCCCGCCTCTATTTCCCCATATCTGATTCCCCGCCTCTGATTCCCCAACTCTGATTCCCCGCCTCTGATTCCCCAGCTCTGATTCCCCGCCTCTGATTCCCGGCGTCCGATTCCCTGCCTCTGATTCCCCGCCTCTGATTCGCCATCTCTGATTCCCCGCCTCTGATTCCCCGTGTCTGATTCCCTGCCTCTGATTCCCCGCCTCAGATTCCCCGCCTCTGATTCCCTGCCACTGATTCCCCGCCCCTGATTCCCCACCTCTGATTCCCCATATCTGATTCCCCACCTCTGTTTCTCCGCCTCTGATTCCCCGCCTCTGATTCCCCATATCTGATTCCCTGCCTCTGATTCCACAACTCTGATTCCACGCCTCTGATTCCCCAGCTCTGAATCCCCGACTCTGATTCCCCGCGTCTGATTCCCTCCCTCTGATTCACAACCTCTGATTCCCCACCTCTGATTCCCCATATCTGATTCCCCGCCTCTGTTTCCCCGCCTCTGATTCCCCGCCTCTGATTCCCCATATCTGATTCCCCGGCTCTGATTGCCCATCTCTGATTCACCACCTCTGATTCCCGGCCTCTGATTCCCCATCTCTGATTCCGCACATCCGATTCCCTGCCTATGATTCCCCACCTCTGATTCCCCGCCTCTGATTCCCCATATCTGATTCCCCGCCTCTGTTTCCCCGCCTCTGATACCCCGCCTCTGATTCCCCATCTCTAATTCATCACATCTGATTCCCCACCTCTGCTTCCCCATCTCTGATTCTCAACCTCTGATTCGCCACCTCTGATTCCCCATATCTGATTCACCGCCTCTGTTTCCCCGCCTCTGATTCCCCGCCTCTGATTCCCCATATTTGATTCCCCGCCTCTGATTCCCCATCTCTGATTCCCGGACTCCGATTCCCCAACTCTGATTCCCCGCCTCTGATTCCCCAGCTCTGATTTCCCGCCTCTGATTCCCCATCTCTGCTTCCCCATCTCTGATTCTCTACCTCTGATTCGCCACCTCTGATTGCCCATATCTGATTCACCGCCTCTGTTTCCCCGCCTCTGATTCCCCGCCTCTTATTCCCCATATTTGATTCCCCGCCTCTGATTCCCCATCTCTGATTCCCGGACTCTGATTCCCCAACTCTGATTCCCCGCCTCTGATTCCCCATATTTTATTCCCCTCCTCTGATTTCCCATCTCTGATTCCCGGACTCTGATTCCCCAACTCTGATTTCCCCGCCTCTGATTCCCCAGCTCTGATTTCCCGCCTCTGATTCCCCACCTCTGATACAACATATCTGATTCCCGGCCTCTGTTTCCCCGCCTCTGATACCCCACCTCTGATTCACCATATCTGATTCCCCGCCTCTGATACCCCACCACTGATTCCCCTCCTCTGATTCGCCAGTTATGATTGCCCGCCTCTGATTCCCCGTTTCTGATTCCCTGCCTCTGATTCCCCGCCTCTGATTCCCCATCTCTGACTCACCACCTCTGATTCCCCACCTCTGACAACCCATCTCTGATTCCGCACATCCGATTCCCTGCCTATGATTCCCCACCTCTGATTCCCCGCCTCTGATTCCCCATATCTGATTCCCTGCCTCTGTTTCCCCGCCTCTGATTCCCCACCTCTGTTTCCCCATATCTGATTCCCCGCCTTTGATTCCCCAACTCTAATACCCTGCTTCTGATTCCCCAGCTCTGATTCCCCGCCTCTGATTCCCCGCATCTGATTCCCTGCCTCTGATTCCCCGCCTCTGATTCCAGGCCTCTGATTCCCAGCATCTGATTCCGGCCTCTGATTCCCGGCCTCTGATTCCCTGCTTCTGATTCTGATTCCCTGCCTCTGATTCCCCATCTCTGATTCCGCACATCTGATTCCCTGCCTCTGATTCCCCACCTCTGATTCCCCATATCTGATTCCCCGCCTCTGTTTCCCCGCCTCTGATTCCCCGCCTCTGTTTCCCCATATCTGATTCCCCGCCTCTGATTCCCCAACTCTGATTCCCCTCCTCTAATTCGCCAGCTATGATTCCCCGCCTCTGATTCCCTGCGTCTGATTCCATGCCTCTGATTCCCAGCCTCTGATTCCCCTTCTCTGATTCACCACCTCTGAATCCCCACCTCTGATTCCCCATCTCTGATTCCGCACATCCGATTCCCTGCCTCTGATTCCCCGCCTCTGATTCCCCGCCTCTGATTCGCAACCTCTAATTCCCCACCTCTGATTCCCCATATCTGATTCCCCGCCTCTGTTTCCCTGCCTCTGATTCCCGGCCTCTGTTTCCCCATATCTGATTCCCCTCCTCTGATTCACCAACTCTGATTCCCCGCCTCTGATTCCCCAGCTTTGATTCCCCGTCTTTTATTCCCAGCATCTGATTCCTGGCCACTGATTCCCTGCCTCTGATTCCCCGCCTCTGATTCCCCATCTCTGATTCCCCGCCTCTGATTCCCCGTGTCTGATTCCCTGCCTCTGATTCCCCGCCTCTGATTCCCCGCGTCTGATTCCCTGCCACTGATTCCCTGCCCCTGATTCCCCACCTCTGATTCCCCATATCTGATTCCCCGCCTCTGTTTCCCCAACTCTGATTCCCTTCCTCTAATTCGCCAGCTATGATTCCCCGCCTCTGATTCCCTGCCACTGATTCCCTGCCCCTGATTCCCCACCTCTGATTCCCCATATATGATTCCCCGCCTCTGATTCCCCAACTCTGATTCCCCTCCTCTAATTCGCCAGCTATGATTCCCCGCCTCATTCCCCGCCTCTGATTCCCTGCCACTGATTCCCCGCCCCTGATTCCCCACCTCTGATTCCCCATATCTGATTCCCCACCTCTGTTTCTCCGCCTCTGATTCCCCGCCTCTGATTCCCCATATCTGATTCCCTGCCTCTGATTCCACAACTCTGATTCCACGCCTCTGATTCCCCAGCTCTGAATCCCCGACTCTGATTCCCCGCGTCTGATTCCCTCCCTCTGATTCACAACCTCTGATTCCCCAACTCTGATTCCCCATATCTGATTCCCCGCCTCTGTTTCCCCGCCTCTGATTCCCCGCCTCTGATTCCCCATATCTGATTCCCCGGCTCTGATTGCCCACCTCTGATTCCCCGCCTCTGATTCGCCAGCTCTGATTCACCGCCTTTGATTCGCCACCTCTGATTCCCCATATCTGATTCCCCACCTCTGTTTCCCCGCCTCTGATTCCCCGCCTCTGATTCTCCATATCTCATTCCCCGCCTCTGAATCCCCATCTCTGATTCCCGGACTCTGATTCCCCACCTCTGATTCCCGGCCTCTTATTCCCAGCATCTGATTCCCGGCCTCTGATTCCCGGCCTCTGATTCCCCGCTTCTGATTCTGATACCCCGCCTCTGATTCCCCATCTCTAATTCATCACATCTGATTCCCCACCTCTGCTTCCCCATCTCTGATTCTCAACCTCTGATTCGCCACCTCTGATTCCCCATATCTGATTCACCGCCTCTGTTTCCCCGCCTCTGATTCCCCGCCTCTGATTCCCCATATTTGATTCCCCGCCTCTGATTCCCCATCTCTGATTCCCGGACTCCGATTCCCCAACTCTGATTCCCCGCCTCTGATTCCCCAGCTCTGATTTCCCGCCTCTGATTCCCCATCTCTGCTTCCCCATCTCTGATTCTCTACCTCTGATTCGCCACCTCTGATTGCCCATATCTGATTCACCGCCTCTGTTTCCCCGCCTCTGATTCCCCGCCTCTTATTCCCCATATTTGATTCCCCGCCTCTGATTCCCCATCTCTGATTCCCGGACTCTGATTCCCCAACTCTGATTCCCCGCCTCTGATTCCCCATATTTTATTCCCCTCCTCTGATTTCCCATCTCTGATTCCCGGACTCTGATTCCCCAACTCTGATTTCCCCGCCTCTGATTCCCCAGCTCTGATTTCCCGCCTCTGATTCCCCACCTCTGATACAACATATCTGATTCCCGGCCTCTGTTTCCCCGCCTCTGATACCCCACCTCTGATTCACCATATCTGATTCCCCGCCTCTGATACCCCACCACTGATTCCCCTCCTCTGATTCGCCAGTTATGATTCCCGCCTCTGATTCCCCGTTTCTGATTCCCTGCCTATGATTCCCCGCCTCTGATTCCCCATCTCTGACTCACCACCTCTGATTCCCCACCTCTGACAACCCATCTCTGATTCCGCACATCCGATTCCCTGCCTATGATTCCCCACCTCTGATTCCCCGCCTCTGATTCCCCATATCTGATTCCCTGCCTCTGTTTCCCCGCCTCTGATTCCCCACCTCTGTTTCCCCATATCTGATTCCCCGCCTTTGATTCCCCAACTCTAATACCCTGCTTCTGATTCCCCAGCTCTGATTCCCCGCCTCTGATTCCCCGCATCTGATTCCCTGCCTCTGATTCCCCGCCTCTGATTCCAGGCCTCTGATTCCCAGCATCTGATTCCGGCCTCTGATTCCCGGCCTCTGATTCCCTGCTTCTGATTCTGATTCCCTGCCTCTGATTCCCCATCTCTGATTCCGCACATCTGATTCCCTGCCTCTGATTCCCCACCTCTGATTCCCCATATCTGATTCCCCGCCTCTGTTTCCCCGCCTCTGATTCCCCGCCTCTGTTTCCCCATATCTGATTCCCCGCCTCTGATTCCCCAACTCTGATTCCCCTCCTCTAATTCGCCAGCTATGATTCCCCGCCTCTGATTCCCTGCGTCTGATTCCATGCCTCTGATTCCCAGCCTCTGATTCCCCTTCTCTGATTCACCACCTCTGAATCCCCACCTCTGATTCCCCATCTCTGATTCCGCACATCCGATTCCCTGCCTCTGATTCCCCGCCTCTGATTCCCCGCCTCTGATTCGCAACCTCTAATTCCCCACCTCTGATTCCCCATATCTGATTCCCCGCCTCTGTTTCCCTGCCTCTGATTCCCGGCCTCTGTTTCCCCATATCTGATTCCCCTCCTCTGATTCCCCAACTCTGATTCCCCGCCTCTGATTCCCCAGCTTTGATTCCCCGTCTTTTATTCCCAGCATCTGATTCCTGGCCACTGATTCCCTGCCTCTGATTCCCCGCCTCTGATTCCCCGCGTCTGATTCCCTGCCACTGATTCCCTGCCCCTGATTCCCCACCTCTGATTCCCCATATCTGATTCCCCGCCTCTGTTTCCCCAACTCTGATTCCCTTCCTCTAATTCGCCAGCTATGATTCCCCGCCTCTGATTCCCTGCCACTGATTCCCTGCCCCTGATTCCCCACCTCTGATTCCCCATATATGATTCCCCGCCTCTGATTCCCCAACTCTGATTCCCCTCCTCTAATTCGCCAGCTATGATTCCCCGCCTCATTCCCCGCCTCTGATTCCCTGCCACTGATTCCCCGCCCCTGATTCCCCACCTCTGATTCCCCATATCTGATTCCCCACCTCTGTTTCTCTGCCTCTGATTCCCCGCCTCTGATTCCCCATATCTGATTCCCTGCCTCTGATTCCACAACTCTGATTCCACGCCTCTGATTCCCCAGCTCTGAATCCCCGACTCTGATTCCCCGCGTCTGATTCCCTCCCTCTGATTCACAACCTCTGATTCCCCAACTCTGATTCCCCATATCTGATTCCCCGCCTCTGTTTCCCCGCCTCTGATTCCCCGCCTCTGATTCCCCATATCTGATTCCCCGGCTCTGATTGCCCACCTCTGATTCCCCGCCTCTGATTCGCCAGCTCTGATTCACCGCCTTTGATTCGCCACCTCTGATTCCCCATATCTGATTCCCCACCTCTGTTTCCCCGCCTCTGATTCCCCGCCTCTGATTCTCCATATCTCATTCCCCGCCTCTGAATCCCCATCTCTGATTCCCGGACTCTGATTCCCCACCTCTGATTCCCGGCCTCTTATTCCCAGCATCTGATTCCCGGCCTCTGATTCCCGGCCTCTGATTCCCCGCTTCTGATTCTGATTCCCTGCCTCTGATTCCCCATCTCTGATTCCGCACATCTGATTCCCTGCCTCTGATTCCCCACCTCTGATTCCCCATATCTGATTCCCAGCCTCTGATTCCCCTTCTCTGATTCACCACCTCTGAATCCCCACCTCTGATTCCCCATCTCTGATTCCGCACATCCGATTCCCTGCCTCTGATTCCCCGCCTCTGTCTCCCCGCCTCTGATTCCCCGCCTCTGATTCCCCGTGTCTGATTCCCTGCCACTGATTCCCTGCCTCTGATTCCCCAACTCTGATTCCCCTCCTCTAATTCGCCAGCTATGATTCCCCGCCTCTGATTCCCTGCATCTGATTCCCTGCCTCTGATTCCCAGCCTCTGATTCCCCTTCTCTGATTCACCACCTCTGAACCCCACCTCTGATTCCCCATCTCTGATTCCGCACATCCAATTCCCTGCCTCTGATTCCCCGCCTTTTATTCCCGGCCTCTGATTCCCTGCCACTGATTCCCTGCTTCTGATTCTGATTCCCTGCCTCTGATTCCCCATTTCTGATTCCGCACATCTGATTCCCTGCCTCTGATTCCCCACCTCTGATTCCCCATATCTGATTCCCCGCCTCTGTTTCCCCGCCTCTGATTCCCCGCCTCTGTTTCCCCATATCTGATTCCCCGCCTCTGATTCCCCAACTCTGATTCCCCTCCTCTAATTCGCAAGCTATGATTCCCCGCCTCTGATTCACTGCGTCTGATTCCCAGCCTCTGATTCCCCTTCTCTGATTCACCACCTCTGAATCCCCACCTCTGATTCCCCATCTCTGATTCCGCACATCCGATTCCCTGCCTCTGATTCCCCGCCTCTGATACCCCGTCTCTGATACGCAACCTCTAATTCCCCACCTCTGATTCCCCATATCTGATTCCCCGCCTCTGTTTCCCTGCCTCTGATTCCCGGCCTCTGTTTCCCCATATCTGATTCCCCTCCTCTGATTCCCCAACTCTGATTCCCCGCCTCTGATTCCCCAGCTCTGATTCCCCGCCTTTTATACCCGGCCTCTGATTCCCTGCCACTGATTCCCCGCCCCTGATTCCCCACCTCTGATTCCCCATAACTGATTCCCCGCCTCTGTTTCCCCAGCTCTGATTCCCCACCTCTGATTCCCCAGCTCTGATTCCCTGCCACTGATTCCCCGCCCCTGATTCCCCACCTCTGATTCCCCATATCTGATTCCCCGCCTCTGTTTCCCCAGCTCTGATTCCCTGCCTCTGATTCCCTGCCCTGATTCCCCATCTCTGTTTCACCGCCTTTGATTCGCCACCTCTGATTCCCCATATCTGATTCCCCGCCTCTGTTTCCCCGCCTCTGATTCCCTGCCTCTGATTCCCAACCTCTGATTCCACACCTCTGATTCCCCATATCTGATTCCCCGCCTCTATTTCCCAATATCTGATTCCCCGCCTCTGATTCCCCAACTCTGATTCCCCGCCTCTGATTCCCCAGCTCTGATTCCCCGCCTCTGATTCCCGGCGTCCGATTCCCTGCCTCTGATTCCCCGCCTCTGATTCGCCATCTCTGATTCCCCGCCTCTGATTCCCCATGTCTGATTCCCTGCCTCTGATTCCCCGCCTCAGATTCCCCGCCTCTGATTCCCTGCCACTGATTCCCTGCCCCTGATTCCCCACCTCTGATTCCCCATATCTGATTCCCCGCCTCTGTTTCTCCGCCTCTGATTCCCCGCCTCTGATTCCCCATATCTGATTCCCCATATCTGATTCCACAACTCTGATTCCCCGCCTCTGATTCCCCAGCTCTGAATCCCCGCCTCTGATTCCCCGCGTCTGATTCCCTCCCTCTGATTCACAACCTTTGATTCCCCACCTCTGATTCCCCATATCTGATTCCCCACCTCTGTTTCCCCGCCTCTGATTCCCCGCCTCTGATTCCCCATATCTGATTCCCCGGCTCTGATTGCCCACCTCTGATTCCCCGCCTCTGATTCGCCAGCTCTGATTCCCCGCCTCTGAATCCCCGCATCTGATTCCCTGCCTCTGATTCCCCGCCTCTGATTCCCCATCTCTGATTCACCGCCTTTGATTCGCCACCTCTGATTCCCCATATCTGATTCCCCACCTCTGTTTCCCCGCCTCTGATTCCCCGCCTCTGATTCTCCATATCTCATTCCCCGCCTCTGAATCCCCATCTCTGATTCCCGGACTCTGATTCCCCACCTCTGATTCCCGGCCTCTTATTCCCAGCATCTGATTCCCGGCCTCTGATTCCCGGCCTCTGATTCTCCGCTTCTGATTCTGATTCCCTGCCTCTGATTCCCCATCTCTGATTCCGCACATCTGATTCCCTGCCTCTGATTCCCCACCTCTGATTCCCCATATCTGATTCCCCGCCTCTGTTTCCCCGCCTCTGATTCCCCGCCTCTGTTTCCCCATATCTAATTCCCGACCTCTGATGTCCCAACTCTGATTCCCCGCCTCTGATTCCCCAGCTCTGATTCCCCGCCTCTGATTCCCCGCATCCGATTCCCCATGTCTGATTCCCCGCCTCTGTTTCCCCGCCTCTGATTCCCCGCCTCTGTTTCCCCATATCTGATTCCCCGCCTCTGATTCCCCAGCTCTGATTCCCTGCCTCTGATTCCCCGCGTTCTATTCGCTGCCTCTGATTCCCCGCCTGTGATTCCCCATCTCTGATTCACCACCTCTGATTCCCCACCTCTGATTCCCCATATCTAATTCCCCGCCTCTGCTTGCCCGCCTCTCATTCCCCGCCTCTGTTTCCCCATATCTGATTCCCCGCCTCTGAATCCCCAACTCTGATTCCCTGCCTCTGATTCACCAGCTCTGATTCCCCGCCTTTGATTCCCCCCGTCTGATTCCCAGCCTCTGAATCCCCGTCTGATTTCTTGCCTCTGATTCCCCGCCTCTGATTCCCCATCTCTGATTCACTGCCTCTGATTCCCCACATCTGATTCCCCATCTCTGATTCCGCACAACCGATTCCCTGCCTCTGACTCCCCGACTCTGATTCCCCACCTCTGATTCCCCAGCTCTGATTCCCCGCCTCTGATTCCCCGCGTCTGATTCCCTGCCTGTGATTCCCCGCCTCTGATTCCCCATCTCTGATTCCCCACCTCTGATTCCCCGTGTCTGATTCCCTTCCTTTGATTCCCCGCCTCTGATTCCCCGCCTCTGATTCCCTGCCACTGATTCCCCGCCCCTTATTCCCCACATCTGATTCCCCATATCTTATTCCCCGCCTCTGTTTCCCCCCCTCTGATTCCCAGCCTCTGATTCCCCATATATGATTCCCCGCCTCTGATTCCCCATATCTGATTCCCCGCCTCTATTTCCCCATATCTGCTTCGCCGCCTCTGATTCCCCAACTCTGATTCCCCGCCTCTGATTCCCCAGCTCTGATTTCCCGCCTCTGATTCCCGGCATCCGATTCCCTGCCTCTGATTCCCCGCCTCTGATTCCCCGCCTCTGATTCCCCGCCTCTGATTCCCCGTGTCTGATTCCCTGCCTCTGATTCCCCAGCTCTGAATCCCCGCCTCTGATTCCCCGCGTCTGATTCCCTGCCTCTGATTCCCCGCCTCTGATTCCCCATCTGTGATTCACAACCTCTGATGCCCCACCTCTGATTCCCCATATCTGATTCCCCGCCTCTGTTTCCCTGCCTCTGATTCCCGGCCTCTGTTTCCCCATATCTGATTCCCCTCCTCTGATTCCCCTCCTCTGATTCCCCAACTCTGATTCCCCGCCTCTGATTCCCCAGCACTGATTCCCGGCCTCTGATTCCCTGCCACTGATTCCCCGCCCCTGATTCCCCACCTCTGATTCCCCATATCTGATTCCCCGCCTCTGTTTCCCCAGCTCTGATTCCCCACCTCTGATTCCCCACCTCTGATTCCATGCCACTGATTCCCCGCCCCTGATTCCCCACCTCTGATTCCCCATATCTGATTCCCCGCCTCTGTTTCCCCAGCTCTGATTCCCTGCCTCTGATTCCCTGCCCTGATTCCCCATCTCTGTTTCACCGCCTTTGATTCGCCACCTCTGATTCCCCATATCTGATTCCCCGCCTCTGTTTCCCCGCCTCTGATTCCCTGCCTCTGATTCCCAACCTCTGATTCCACACCTCTGATTCCCCATATCTGATTCCCCGCCTCTATTTCCCCATATCTGATTCCCCGCCTCTGATTCCCCAACTCTGATTCCCCGCCTCTGATTCCCCAGCTCTGATTCCCCGCCTCTGATTCCCGGCGTCCGATTCCCTGCCTCTGATTCCCCGCCTCTGATTCGCCATCTCTGATTCCCCGCCTCTGATTCCCCGTGTCTGATTCCCTGCCTCTGATTCCCCGCCTCAGATTCCCCGCCTCTGATTCCCTGCCACTGATTCCCTGCCCCTGATTCCCCACCTCTGATTCCCCATATCTGATTCCCCACCTCTGTTTCTCCGCCTCTGATTCCCCGCCTCTGATTCCCCATATCTGATTCCCTGCCTCTGATTCCACAACTCTGATTCCACGCCTCTGATTCCCCAGCTCTGAATCCCCGCCTCTGATTCCCCGCGTCTGATTCCCTCCCTCTGATTCACAACCTCTGATTCCCCACCTCTGATTCCCCATATCTGATTCCCCGCCTCTGTTTCCCCGCCTCTGATTCCCCGCCTCTGATTCCCCATATCTGATTCCCCGGCTCTGATTGCCCACCTCTGATTCCCCGCCTCTGATTCGCCAGCTCTGATTCCCCGCCTCTGAATCCCCGCATCTGATTCCCTGCCTCTGATTCCCCGCCTCTGATTCCCCATCTCTGATTCACCGCCTTTGATTCGCCACCTCTGATTCCCCATATCTGATTCCCCACCTCTGTTTCCCCGCCTCTGATTCCCCGCCTCTGATTCTCCATATCTCATTCCCCGCCTCTGAATCCCCATCTCTGATTCCCGGACTCTGATTCCCCACCTCTGATTCCCGGCCTCTTATTCCCAGCATCTGATTCCCGGCCTCTGATTCCCGGCCTCTGATTCTCCGCTTCTGATTCTGATTCCCTGCCTCTGATTCCCCATCTCTGATTCCGCACATCTGATTCCCTGCCTCTGATTCCCCACCTCTGATTCCCCATATCTGATTCCCCGCCTCTGTTTCCCCGCCTCTGATTCCCCGCCTCTGTTTCCCCATATCTAATTCCCGACCTCTGATGTCCCAACTCTGATTCCCCGCCTCTGATTCCCCAGCTCTGATTCCCCGCCTCTGATTCCCCGCATCCGATTCCCCATGTCTGATTCCCCGCCTCTGTTTCCCCGCCTCTGATTCCCCGCCTCTGTTTCCCCATATCTGATTCCCCGCCTCTGATTCCCCAGCTCTGATTCCCTGCCTCTGATTCCCCGCGTTCTATTCGCTGCCTCTGATTCCCCGCCTGTGATTCCCCATCTCTGATTCACCACCTCTGATTCCCCACCTCTGATTCCCCATATCTAATTCCCCGCCTCTGCTTGCCCGCCTCTCATTCCCCGCCTCTGTTTCCCCATATCTGATTCCCCGCCTCTGAATCCCCAACTCTGATTCCCTGCCTCTGATTCACCAGCTCTGATTCCCCGCCTTTGATTCCCCCCGTCTGATTCCCAGCCTCTGAATCCCCGTCTGATTTCTTGCCTCTGATTCCCCGCCTCTGATTCCCCATCTCTGATTCACTGCCTCTGATTCCCCACATCTGATTCCCCATCTCTGATTCCGCACAACCGATTCCCTGCCTCTGACTCCCCGACTCTGATTCCCCACCTCTGATTCCCCAGCTCTGATTCCCCGCCTCTGATTCCCCGCGTCTGATTCCCTGCCTGTGATTCCCCGCCTCTGATTCCCCATCTCTGATTCCCCACCTCTGATTCCCCGTGTCTGATTCCCTTCCTTTGATTCCCCGCCTCTGATTCCCCGCCTCTGATTCCCTGCCACTGATTCCCCACCCCTTATTCCCCACATCTGATTCCCCATATCTTATTCCCCGCCTCTGTTTCCCCCCCTCTGATTCCCAGCCTCTGATTCCCCATATATGATTCCCCGCCTCTGATTCCCCATATCTGATTCCCCGCCTCTATTTCCCCATATCTGCTTCGCCGCCTCTGATTCCCCAACTCTGATTCCCCGCCTCTGATTCCCCAGCTCTGATTTCCCGCCTCTGATTCCCGGCATCCGATTCCCTGCCTCTGATTCCCCGCCTCTGATTCCCCGCCTCTGATTCCCCGCCTCTGATTCCCCGTGTCTGATTCCCTGCCTCTGATTCCCCAGCTCTGAATCCCCGCCTCTGATTCCCCGCGTCTGATTCCCTGCCTCTGATTCCCCGCCTCTGATTCCCCATCTGTGATTCACAACCTCTGATGCCCCACCTCTGATTCCCCATATCTGATTCCCCGCCTCTGTTTCCCTGCCTCTGATTCCCGGCCTCTGTTTCCCCATATCTGATTCCCCTCCTCTGATTCCCCTCCTCTGATTCCCCAACTCTGATTCCCCGCCTCTGATTCCCCAGCACTGATTCCCGGCCTCTGATTCCCTGCCACTGATTCCCCGCCCCTGATTCCCCACCTCTGATTCCCCATATCTGATTCCCCGCCTCTGTTTCCCCAGCTCTGATTCCCCACCTCTGATTCCCCACCTCTGATTCCCTGCCACTGATTCCCCGCCCCTGATTCCCCACCTCTGATTCCCCATATCTGATTCCCCGCCTCTGTTTCCCCAGCTCTGATTCCCTGCCTCTGATTCCCTGCCCTGATTCCCCATCTCTGTTTCACCGCCTTTGATTCGCCACCTCTGATTCCCCATATCTGATTCCCCGCCTCTGTTTCCCCGCCTCTGATTCCCTGCCTCTGATTCCCAACCTCTGATTCCACACCTCTGATTCCCCATATCTGATTCCCCGCCTCTATTTCCCCATATCTGATTCCCCGCCTCTGATTCCCCAACTCTGATTCCCCGCCTCTGATTCCCCAGCTCTGATTCCCCGCCTCTGATTCCCGGCGTCCGATTCCCTGCCTCTGATTCCCCGCCTCTGATTCGCCATCTCTGATTCCCCGCCTCTGATTCCCCGTGTCTGATTCCCTGCCTCTGATTCCCCGCCTCAGATTCCCCGCCTCTGATTCCCTGCCACTGATTCCCTGCCCCTGATTCCCCACCTCTGATTCCCCATATCTGATTCCCCACCTCTGTTTCTCCGCCTCTGATTCCCCGCCTCTGATTCCCCATATCTGATTCTTTGCCTCTGATTCCACAACTCTGATTCCACGCCTCTGATTCCCCAGCTCTGAATCCCCGCCTCTGATTCCCCGCGTCTGATTCCCTCCCTCTGATTCACAACCTCTGATTCCCCACCTCTGATTCCCCATATCTGATTCCCCGCCTCTGTTTCCCCGCCTCTGATTCCCCGCCTCTGATTCCCCATATCTGATTCCCCGGCTCTGATTGCCCACCTCTGATTCCCCGCCTCTGATTCGCCAGCTCTGATTCACCGCCTTTGATTCGCCACCTCTGATTCCCCATATCTGATTCCCCTCCTCTGTTTCCCCGCCTCTGATTCCCCGCCTCTGATTCTCCATATCTCATTCCCCGCCTCTGAATCCCCATCTCTGATTCCCGGACTCTGATTCCCGGCCTCTGATTCCCGGCCTCTGATTCCCCGCTTCTGATTCTGATTCCCTGCCTCTGATTCCCCATCTCTGATTCCGCACATCTGATTCCCTGCCTCTGATTCCCCACCTCTGATTCCCCATATCTGATTCCCCGCCTCTGTTTCCCCGCCTCTGATTCCCCGCCTCTGTTTCCCCATATGTAATTCCCCACCTCTGATGCCCCAACTCTGATTCCCCGCCTCTGATTCCCCAGCTCTGATTCCCCGCCTCTGATTCCCCGCATCCGATTCCCCATGTCTGATTCCCCGCCTCTGATTCCCCGCCTCTGATTCCCCAGCTCTGATTCCCTGCCTCTGATTTCCCGCGTTCTATTCGCTGCCTCTGATTCCCCGCCTGTGATTCCCCATCTCTGATTCACCACCTCTGATTCCCCACCTCTGATTCCCCATATCTAATTCCCCGCCTCTGTTTGCCCGCCTCTGATTCCCTGCCTCTGTTTCCCCATATCTGATTCCCCGCCTCTGAATCCCCAACTCTGATTCCCTGCCTCTGATTCACCAGCTCTGATTCCCCGCCTTTGATTCCCCCCGTCTGATTCCCAGCCTCTGAATCCCCGTGTCTGATTTCCTGCCTCTGATTCCCCGCCTCTGATTCCCCATCTCTGATTCACTGCCTCTGATTCCCCACCTCTGATTCCCCATCTCTGATTCCGCACATCCGATTCCCTGCCTCTGATTCCCCGACTCTGATTCCCCACCTCTGATTCCCCAGCTCTGATACCTCGCCTCTGATTCCTAGCGTCTGATTCCCTGCCTGTGATTCCCCGCCTCTGATTCCCCATCTCTGATTCCCCACCTCTGATTCCCCGTGTCTAATTCCCTGCCTCTGATTCCCCGCCTCTGATTCCCCGCCTCTGATTCCCTGCCACTGATTCCCCGCCCCTGATTCCCCACCTCTGATTCCCAATATCTTATTCCCCGCCTCTGTTTCCCCCCCTCTGATTCCCAGCCTCTGATTCCCCATATCTGATTCCATGCCTCTGATTCCCCATATCTGATACCCCGCCTCTATTTCCCCATATCTGCTTCGCCGCCTCTGATTCCCCAACTCTGATTCCCCGCCTCTGATTCCCCAGCTCTGATTTCCCGCCTCTGATTCCCGGCATCCGATTCCCTGCCTCTCATTCCCCGCCTCTGATACCCCATCTCTGATTCCCCGCCTCTGATTCCCCGTGTCTGATTCCCTGCCTCTGATTCCCCGCCTCTGATTCCCAATATATGATTCCCCGCCTCTGTTTTCCCGCCTCTGATTCCCTGCCTCTGATTCCCCATATCTGATTCCCCGCCTCTGATTCCCCAACTCTGATTCCCCACCTCTGATTCCCCAGCTCTGAATCCCCGCCTCTGATTCCCCGCGTCTGATTCCCTGCCTCTCATTCCCCGCCTCTGATTCCCCATCTGTGATTCACAACCTCTGATGCCCCACCCCTGATTCCCCATATCTGATTCCCGGCCTCTGTTTCCCCGCCTCTGATTCCCCGCCTCTGATTCCCCATATCTGATTCCCCGCCTCTGATTGCCCACCTCTGATTCCCCGCGTCTGATTCCCTGCCTCTGATTCCCCGCCTCTGATTCCCCATCTCTGATTCACCACCTCTGATTCCCGGCCTCTGATTCCCCATCTCTGATTCCGCACATCCGATTCCCTGCCTATGATTCCCCACCTCTGAATCCCCGCCTCTGATTCCCCATATCTGATTCCCTGCCTCTGTTTCCCCGCCTCTGATTCCCCACCTCTGTTTCCCCATATCTGATTCCCCGCCTCTGATTCCCCAACTCTAATACCCCGCCTCTGATTCCCCAGCTCTGATTCCCCGCCTCTGATTCCCCGCATCTGATTCCCTGCCTCTGATTCCCCGCCTCTGATTCCAGGCCTCTGATTCCCAGCATCTGATTCCGGCCTCTGATTCCCGGCCTCTGATTCCCTGCTTCTGATTCTGATTCCCTGCCTCTGATTCCCCATCTCTGATTCCGCACATCTGATTCCCTGCCTCTGATTCCCCACCTCGTATTCCCCATATCTGATTCCCCGCCTCTGTTTCCCCGCCTCTGATTCCCCGCTTCTGTTTCCCAATATCTAAGTTCCCGCCTCTGATTCCCCAAATCTGATTCCCCACCTCTGATTCCCCAGCTCTGATTCCCCGCCTCTGATTCCCCGCATCTGATTCCCTGCATCTGATTCCAAGCCTCTGATTCCCTGCCTCTGATTCCCAACCTCTGATTCCCCACCTCTGATTCCCCATATCTGATTCCCCGCCTCTGTTTACCCGCCTCGGATTCCCCGCCTCTGTTTCCCCATATCTGATTCCCGGCCTCTGATTCCCCGCCTCTGATTCCCCGCCTCTGATTCCCTGCCTCTGATTCCCCATCTCCGATTCAGCAATCTGATTCCCTTCCTCTGATTCTCCGCCTCTGATTCCCCGCCTCTGATTCCCTGCCTCTGATTCCCAACCTCGGATTCCCCACCTCTGATTCCCCATATCTGATTCCCCGCCTCCCTCTGTTTCCCCGACTCTGATTCCCCGCCTCTGATTCCCAACTCTGATTCCCCGCCTCTGATTCCCCAGCTCTGATTCCCCGACTCTGATTCCCGGCATCCGATTCCCTGCCTCTGATTCCCCGCCTCTGATTCCCCATCTCTGTTTCCCCACCTCTGATTCCCCGTGTCTGATTCCCTGCCTCTGATTCCCCGCCTCTGATTCCCCACCTCTGATTCCCTGCCACTGATTCCCTGCCCCTGATTCCCCACCTCTGATTCCCCATATCTGATTCCCCGCCTCTGTTTCCCCGCCTCTGATTCCCCGCCTCTGATTCCCCATATCTGATTTCCTGCCTCTGATTCCCCAACTCTGATTCCCCGCCTCTGATTCCCCAGCTCTGAATCCCCGCCTCTGATTCCCCGCGTCTGATTCCCTGCCTCTGATTCCCCGCCTTGATTCCCCATCTCTGATTCACAACCTCTGATTCCCCACCTCTGATTCCCTATATTTGATTCCCCGCCTCTGTTTCCCCGCCTCTGATTCCCCGCCTCTGATTCCCCATATCTGATTCCCCGCCTCTGATTGCCCACCTCTGATTCCCCGCCTCTGATTCGACAGCTCCGATTCCCCGCCTCTGATTCCCCGCATCTGATTCCCTGCCTCTGATTCCCCGCCTCTGATTCCCCATCTCTGATTCACCGCCTTTGATTCGCCACCTCTGATTCCCCATATCTGATTCTCCACCTCTGTTTCCCCTCCTCTGATTCCCCGCCTCTGATTCTCCATATCTCATTCCCCGCCTCTGAATCCCCATCTCTGATTCCCGGACTCTGATTCCCCACCTCTGATTCCCAGCCTCTTATTCCCAGCATCTGATTCCCGGCCTCTGATTCCCGGCCTCTGATTCCCCGCTTCTGATTCTGATTCCCTGCCTCTGATTCCCCATCTCTGATTCCGCACATCTGATTCCCTGCCTCTGATTCCCCACCTCTGATTCCCCATATCTGATTCCCCGCCTCTGTTTCCCCGCCTCTGATTCCCCGCCTCTGTTTCCCTATATCTAATTCCCCACCTCTGATGCCCCAACTCTGATTCCCCGCCTCTGATTCCCCAGCTCTGATTCCCCGCCTCAGATTCCCTGCATCCGATTCCCCATATGTGATTCCCCGCCTCTGTTTCCCCGCCTCTGATTCCCCGCCTGTGATTCCCCATCTCTGATTCACCACCTCTGATTCCCCACCTCTGATTCCCCATATCTAAATCCCCGCCTCTGTTTGCCCGCCTCTGATTCCCTGCCTCTGTTTCCCCATATCTGATTCCCCGCCTCTGAATCCCCAACTCTGATTCCCTGCCTCTGATTCACCAGCTCTGATTCCCCGCCTTTGATTCCCCCCGTCTGATTCCCAGCCTCTGAATCCCCGTGTCTGATTTCCTGCCTCTGATTCCCCGCCTCTGATTCCCCATCTCTGATTCACTGCCTCTGATTCCCCACCTCTGATTCCCCATCTCTGATTCCGCACATCCGATTCCCTGCCTCTGATTCCCCGACTCTGATTCCCCACCTCTGATTCCCCAGCTCTGATACCTCGCCTCTGATTCCTAGCGTCTGATTCCCTGCCTGTGATTCCCCGCCTCTGATTCCCCATCTCTGATTCCCCACCTCTGATTCCCCGTGTCTAATTCCCTGCCTCTGATTCCCCGCCTCTGATTCCCCGCCTCTGATTCCCTGCCACTGATTCCCCGCCCCTGATTCCCCACCTCTGATTCCCAATATCTTATTCCCCGCCTCTGTTTCCCCCCCTCTGATTCCCAGCCTCTGATTCCCCATATCTGATTCCATGCCTCTGATTCCCCATATCTGATACCCCGCCTCTATTTCCCCATATCTGCTTCGCCGCCTCTGATTCCCCAACTCTGATTCCCCGCCTCTGATTCCCCAGCTCTGATTTCCCGCCTCTGATTCCCGGCATCCGATTCCCTGCCTCTCATTCCCCGCCTCTGATACCCCATCTCTGATTCCCCGCCTCTGATTCCCCGTGTCTGATTCCCTGCCTCTGATTCCCCGCCTCTGATTCCCAATATATGATTCCCCGCCTCTGTTTTCCCGCCTCTGATTCCCTGCCTCTGTTTCCCCATATCTGATTCCCCGCCTCTGAATCCCCAACTCTGATTCCCTGCCTCTGATTCACCAGCTCTGATTCCCCGCCTTTGATTCCCCCCGTCTGATTCCCAGCCTCTGAATCCCCGTGTCTGATTTCCTGCCTCTGATTCCCCGCCTCTGATTCCCCATCTCTGATTCACTGCCTCTGATTCCCCACCTCTGATTCCCCATCTCTGATTCCGCACATCCGATTCCCTGCCTCTGATTCCCCGACTCTGATTCCCCACCTCTGATTCCCCAGCTCTGATACCTCGCCTCTGATTCCTAGCGTCTGATTCCCTGCCTGTGATTCCCCGCCTCTGATTCCCCATCTCTGATTCCCCACCTCTGATTCCCCGTGTCTAATTCCCTGCCTCTGATTCCCCGCCTCTGATTCCCCGCCTCTGATTCCCTGCCACTGATTCCCCGCCCCTGATTCCCCACCTCTGATTCCCAATATCTTATTCCCCGCCTCTGTTTCCCCCCCTCTGATTCCCAGCCTCTGATTCCCCATATCTGATTCAATGCCTCTGATTCCCCATATCTGATACCCCGCCTCTATTTCCCCATATCTGCTTCGCCGCCTCTGATTCCCCAACTCTGATTCCCCGCCTCTGATTCCCCAGCTCTGATTTCCCGCCTCTGATTCCCGGCATCCGATTCCCTGCCTCTCATTCCCCGCCTCTGATACCCCATCTCTGATTCCCTGCCTCTCATTCCCCGCCTCTGATTCCCCATCTGTGATTCACAACCTCTGATGCCCCACCCCTGATTCCCCATATCTGATTCCCGGCCTCTGTTTCCCCGCCTCTGATTCCCCGCCTCTGATTCCCCATATCTGATTCCCCGCCTCTGATTGCCCACCTCTGATTCCCCGCGTCTGATTCCCTGCCTCTGATTCCCCGCCTCTGATTCCCCATCTCTGATTCACCACCTCTGATTCCCGGCCTCTGATTCCCCATCTCTGATTCCGCACATCCGATTCCCTGCCTATGATTCCCCACCTCTGAATCCCCGCCTCTGATTCCCCATATCTGATTCCCTGCCTCTGTTTCCCCGCCTCTGATTCCCCACCTCTGTTTCCCCATATCTGATTCCCCGCCTCTGATTCCCCAACTCTAATACCCCGCCTCTGATTCCCCAGCTCTGATTCCCCGCCTCTGATTCCCCGCATCTGATTCCCTGCCTCTGATTCCCCGCCTCTGATTCCAGGCCTCTGATTCCCAGCATCTGATTCCGGACTCTGATTCCCGGCCTCTGATTCCCTGCTTCTGATTCTGATTCCCTGCCTCTGATTCCCCATCTCTGATTCCGCACATCTGATTCCCTGCCTCTGATTCCCCACCTCGTATTCCCCATATCTGATTCCCCGCCTCTGTTTCCCCGCCTCTGATTCCCCGCTTCTGTTTCCCAATATCTAAGTTCCCGCCTCTGATTCCCCAAATCTGATTCCCCACCTCTGATTCCCCAGCTCTGATTCCCCGCCTCTGATTCCCCGCATCTGATTCCCTGCATCTGATTCCAAGCCTCTGATTCCCTGCCTCTGATTCCCAACCTCTGATTCCCCACCTCTGATTCCCCATATCTGATTCCCCGCCTCTGTTTACCCGCCTCGGATTCCCCGCCTCTGTTTCCCCATATCTGATTCCCGGCCTCTGATTCCCCGCCTCTGATTCCCCGCCTCTGATTCCCTGCCTCTGATTCCCCATCTCCGATTCAGCAATCTGATTCCCTTCCTCTGATTCTCCGCCTCTGATTCCCCGCCTCTGATTCCCTGCCTCTGATTCCCAACCTCGGATTCCCCACCTCTGATTCCCCATATCTGATTCCCCGCCTCCCTCTGTTTCCCCGACTCTGATTCCCCGCCTCTGATTCCCAACTCTGATTCCCCGCCTCTGATTCCCCAGCTCTGATTCCCCGACTCTGATTCCCGGCATCCGATTCCCTGCCTCTGATTCCCCGCCTCTGATTCCCCATCTCTGTTTCCCCACCTCTGATTCCCCGTCTCTGATTCCCTGCCTCTGATTCCCCGCCTCTGATTCCCCACCTCTGATTCCCTGCCACTGATTCCCTGCCCCTGATTCCCCACCTCTGATTCCCCATATCTGATTCCCCGCCTCTGTTTCCCCGCCTCTGATTCCCCGCCTCTGATTCCCCATATCTGATTTCCTGCCTCTGATTCCCCAACTCTGATTCCCCGCCTCTGATTCCCCAGCTCTGAATCCCCGCCTCTGATTCCCCGCGTCTGATTCCCTGCCTCTGATTCCCCGCCTTGATTCCCCATCTCTGATTCACAACCTCTGATTCCCCACCTCTGATTCCCTATATTTGATTCCCCGCCTCTGTTTCCCCGCCTCTGATTCCCCGCCTCTGATTCCCCATATCTGATTCCCCGCCTCTGATTGCCCACCTCTGATTCCCCGCCTCTGATTCGACAGCTCCGATTCCCCGCCTCTGATTCCCCGCATCTGATTCCCTGCCTCTGATTCCCCGCCTCTGATTCCCCATCTCTGATTCACCGCCTTTGATTCGCCACCTCTGATTCCCCATATCTGATTCTCCACCTCTGTTTCCCCTCCTCTGATTCCCCGCCTCTGATTCTCCATATCTCATTCCCCGCCTCTGAATCCCCATCTCTGATTCCCGGACTCTGATTCCCCACCTCTGATTCCCGGCCTCTTATTCCCAGCATCTGATTCCCGGCCTCTGATTCCCGGCCTCTGATTCCCCGCTTCTGATTCTGATTCCCTGCCTCTGATTCCCCATCTCTGATTCCGCACATCTGATTCCCTGCCTCTGATTCCCCACCTCTGATTCCCCATATCTGATTCCCCGCCTCTGTTTCCCCGCCTCTGATTCCCCGCCTCTGTTTCCCTATATCTAATTCCCCACCTCTGATGCCCCAACTCTGATTCCCCGCCTCTGATTCCCCAGCTCTGATTCCCCGCCTCAGATTCCCTGCATCCGATTCCCCATATGTGATTCCCCGCCTCTGTTTCCCCGCCTCTGATTCCCCGCCTCTGTTTCCCCATATCTGATTCCCCGCCTCTGATTCCCAACTATTATTCCCCGCCTCTGATTCCCCAGCTCTGATTCCCTGCCTCTGATTCCCCGCGTTCTATTTTCTGCCTATGATTCCCCGCCTGTGATTCCCCATCACTGATTCACCACCTCTGATTCCCCACCTCTGATTCACCGCCTCTGATTCCCCACCTCTGATTCCCCATCTCTGATTCCGCACATCCAATTCCCTGCCTCTGATTCCCCAACTCTGATTCCCCACCTCTGATTACCCAGCTCTGATTCCCCGCCTCAGATTCCCGGCGTCTGATTCCCTGCCTCTGATTCCCCGCCTCTGATTCCCTGCCTCTGATTCCCCATATCTGATTCCCCGCCTCTGATTCCCAAACTCTGATTCCCCGCTTCTGATTCCCCAGCTCTGAATCCCCGCCTCTGATTCCCCGCGTGTGATTCCCTGCCTCTGATTCCCCGCCTCTAATTCCCCATCTGTGATTCACAACCTCTGATGCCCCACCTCTGATTCCCCATATCTGATTCCCCGCCTCTGTTTCCCCGCCTCTGATTCCCCGCCTCTGATTCCCCATATCTGATTCCCCGCCTCTGATTGCCAACCTCTGATTCCCCGCGTCTGATTCCCTGCCTCTGATTCCCCGCCTCTGATTCCCCATATCTGATTCACCACCTCTGATTCCCGGCCTCTGATTCCCCATCTCTGATTCCGCACATCCGATTCCCTGCCTATGATTCCCCACCTCTGATTCCCCGCCTCTGATTCCCCATATCTGATTCCCTGCCTCTGTTTCCCCGCCTCTGATTACCCACCTCTGTTTCCCCATATCTGATTCCCCGCCTCTGATTCCCCAACTCTAATACCCTGCCTCTGATTCCCCAGCTCTGATTCCCCGCCTCTGTTTCCCCGCATCTGATTCCCTGCCTCTGATTCCCCGCCTCTGATTCCAGGCCTCTGATTCCCAGCATCTGATTCCGGCCTCTGATTCCCGGCCTCTGATTCCCTGCTTCTGATTCTGATTCCCTGCCTCTGATTCCCCATCTCTGATTCCGCACATCTGATTCCCTGCCTCTGATTCCCCACCTCTGATTCCCCATATCTGATTCCCCGCCTCTGTTTCCCCGCCTCTGTTTCCCCGCCTCTGTTTCCCCATATCTGATTCCCCGCCTCTGATTCCCCAACTCTGATTCCCCTCCTCTAATTCGCCAGCTATGAGTCCCCGCCTCTGATTCCCTGCGTCTGATTCCCTGCCTCTGATTCCCAGCCTCTGATTCCCCTTCTCTGATTCACCACCTCTGAATCCCCACCTCTGATTCCCCATCTCTGATTCCGCACATCCGATTCCCTGCCTCTGATTCCCCGCCTCTGATTCCCCGCCTCTGATTCGCAACCTCTAATTCCCCACCTCTGATTCCCCATATCTGATTCCCCGCCTCTGTTTCCCTGCCTCTGATTCCCGGCCTCTGTTTCCCCATATCTGAATCCCCTCCTCTGATTCCCCAACTCTGATTCCCCGCCTCTGATTCCCCAGCTTTGATTCCCCGCCTTTTATTCCCGGCCTCTGATTCCCTGCCACTGATTCCCCGCCTCTGATTCCCCACCTCTGATTCCCCATATCTGATTCCCCGCCTCTGTTTCCCCACCTCTGATTCCCGGCCTCTTATTCCCAGCATCTGATTCACGGCCTCTGATTCCCTGCCTCTGATTCCCCACCTCTGATTCCCCATCTCTGATTCCCCGCCTCTGATTACCCGTGTCTGATTCCCTGCCTCTGATTCCCCGCCTCTGATTCCCCGCGTCTGATTCCCTGCCACTGATTCCCTGCCCCTGATTCCCCATATCTGATTCCACGCCTCTGATTCCCCATATCTGATACCCCGCCTCTATTTCCCCATATCTGCTTCGCCGCCTCTGATTCCCCAACTCTGATTCCCCGCCTCTGATTCCCCAGCTCTGATTTCCCGCCTCTGATTCCCGGCATCCGATTCCCTGCCTCTGATTCCCCGCCTCTGATTCCCCATCTCTGATTCCCCGCCTCTGATTCCCCGTGTCTGATTCCCTGCCTCTGATTCCCCGCCTCTGATTCCCAATATATGATTCCCCGCCTCTGTTTTCCCGCCTCTGATTCCCTGCCTCTGATTCCCCATCTCTGATTCCGCACATCTGATTCCCTGCCTCTGATTCCCCACCTCTGATTCCCCATATCTGATTCCCCGCCTCTGTTTCCCCGCCTCTGATTCCCCGCTTCTGTTTCCCAATATCTAAGTCCCCGCCTCTGATTCCCCAAATCTGATTCCCCACCTCTGATTCCCCAGCTCTGATTCCCCGCCTCTGATTCCCCGCATCTGATTCCCTTCATCTGATTCCAAGCCTCTGATTCCCTGCCTCTGATTCCCAACCTCTGATTCACCACCTCTGATTCCCCATATCTGATTCCCCGCCTCTGTTTACCCGCCTCGGATTCCCCACCTCTGTTTCCCCATATCTGATTCCCGGCCTCTGATTCCCCGCCTCTGATTCCCCGCCTCTGATTCCCTGCCTCTTATTCCCCATCTCCGATTCAGCAATCTGATTCCCTTCCTCTGATTCTCCGCCTCTGATAACCCGCCTCTGATTCCCTGCCTCTGATTCCCAACCTCGGATTCCCCACCTCTGATTCCCCATATCTGATTCCCCGCCTCTGTTTCCCCGCCTCTGATTCCCCAGGTCTGATTCCCCGACTCTGATTCCCGGCATCCGATTCCCTGCCTCTGATTCCCCGCCTCTGATTCCCCATCTCTGATTCCCCGCCTCTGATTCCCCGTGTCTGATTCCCTGCCTCTGATTCCCCGCCTCTGATTCCCCACCTCTGATTCCCTGCCACTGATTCCCTGCCCCTGATTCTCCACCTCTGATTCCCCACATCTGATTCCCCGCCTCTGTTTCCCCGCCTCTGATTCCCCGCCTCTGATTCCCCATATCTGATTTCCTGCCTCTGATTCCCCAACTCTGATTCCCCGCCTCTGATTCCCCAGCTCTGAATCCCCGCCTCTGATTCCCCGCGTCTGATTCCCTGCCTCTGATTCCCCGCCTTGATTCCCCATCTCTGATTCACAACCTCTGATTCCCCACCTCTGATTCCCTATATTTGATTCCCCGCCTCTGTTTCCCCGCCTCTGATTCCCCGCCTCTGATTCCCCGCCTCTGTTTCCCCATATCTGATTCCCCGCCTCTGATTCCCAACTATGATTCCCCGCCTCTGATTCCCCAGCTCTGATTCCCTGCCTCTGATTCCCCGCGTTCTATTCCCTGCCTCTGATTCCCCGCCTGTGATTCCCCATCACTGATTCACCACCTCTGATTCCCCACCTTTGATTCACCGCCTCTGATTCCCCACCTCTGATTCCCCATCTCTGATTCCGCACATCCAATTCCCTGCCTCTGATTCCCCAACTCTGATTCCCCACCTCTGATTCCCCAGCTCTGATTCCCCGCCTCAGATTCCCCGCGTCTGATTCCCTGCCTCTGATTCCCCGCCTCTGATTCCCTGCCTCTGATTCCCCATATCTGATTCCCCGCCTCTGATTCCCAAACTCTGATTCCCCGCTTCTGATTCCCCAGCTCTGAATCCCCGCCTCTGATTCCCCGCGTCTGATTCCCTGCCTCTGATTCCCCGCCTCTAATTCCCCATCTGTGATTCACAACCTCTGATGCCCCACCTCTGATTCCCCATATCTGATTCCCCGCCTCTGTTTCCCTGCCTCTGATTCCCCGCCTCTGATTCCCCATATCTGATTCCCCGCCTCTGATTGCCCACCTCTGATTCCCCGCGTCTGATTCCCTGCCTCTGATTCCCCGCCTCTGATTCCCCATATCTGATTCACCACCTCTGATTCCCGGCCTCTGATTCCCCATCTCTGATTCCGCACATCCGATTCCCTGCCTATGATTCCCCACCTCTGATTCCCCGCCTCTGATTCCCCATATCTGATTCCCTGCCTCTGTTTCCCCGCCTCTGATTACCCACCTCTGTTTCCCCATATCTGATTCCCCGCCTCTGATTCCCCAACTCTAATACCCTGCCTCTGATTCCCCAGCTCTGATTCCCCGCCTCTGATTCCCCGCATCTGATTCCCTGCCTCTGATTCCCCGCCTCTGATTCCAGGCCTCTGATTCCCAGCATCTGATTCCGGCCTCTGATTCCCGGCCTCTGATTCCCTGCTTCTGATTCTGATTCCCTGCCTCTGATTCCCCATCTCTGATTCCGCACATCTGATTCCCTGCCTCTGATTCCCCACCTCTGATTCCCCATATCTGATTCCCCGCCTCTGTTTCCCCGCCTCTGTTTCCCCGCCTCTGTTTCCCCATATCTGATTCCCCGCCTCTGATTCCCCAACTCTGATTCCCCTCCTCTAATTCGCCAGCTATGATTCCCCGCCTCTGATTCCCTGCGTCTGATTCCCTGCCTCTGATTAACCAGCTTTGATTCCCCGCCTTTTATTCCCGGCCTCTGATTCCCTGCCACTGATTCCCCGCCTCTGATTCCCCACCTCTGATTCCCCATATCTGATTCCCCGCCTCTGTTTCCCCACCTCTGATTCCCGGCCTCTTATTCCCAGCATCTGATTCCCGGCCTCTGATTCCCTGCTTCTGATTCTGATTCCCTGCCTCTGATTCCCAATCTCTGATTCCGCACATCTGATTCCCTGCCTCTGATTCCCCGCCTCTGATTCCCCCCCTCTGATTCGCAACCTCTAATTCCCCACCTCTGATTCCCCATATCTGATTCCCCGCCTCTGTTTCCCTGCCTCTGATTCCCGGCCTCTGTTTCCCCATATCTGATTCCCCTCCTCTGATTCCCCAACTCTGATTCCCCGCCTCTGATTAACCAGCTTTGATTCCCCGCCTTTTATTCCCGGCCTCTGATTCCCTGCCACTGATTCCCCGCCTCTGATTCCCCACCTCTGATTCCCCATATCTGATTCCCCGCCTCTGTTTCCCCACCTCTGATTCCCGGCCTCTTATTCCCAGCATCTGATTCCCGGCCTCTGATTCCCTGCCTCTGATTCCCCACCTCTGATTCCCCATCTCTGATTCCCCGCCTCTGATTCCCCGTGTCTGATTCCCTGCCTCTGATTCCCCGCCTCAGATTCCCCGCGCCTGATTCCCTGCCACTGATTCCCTGCCCCTGATTCCCCACCTCTGATTCCCCATATCTGATTCCCCGCCTCTGTTTCCCCAACTCTGATTCCCTTCCTCTAATTCGCCAGCTATGATTCCCCGCCTCTGATTCCCTGCCACTGATTCCCTGCCCCTGATTCCCCACCTCTGATTCCCCATATATGATTCCCCGCCTCTGATTCCCCAACTCTGATTCCCCTCCTCTAATTCGCCAGCTATGATTCCCCGCCTCTGATTCCCTGCGTCTGATTCCCTGCCTCTGATTCCCAGCCTCTGATTCCCCTTCTCTGATTCACCACCTCTGAATCCCCAACTCTGATTCCCCATCTCTGATTCCGCACATCCGATTCCCTGCCTCTGATTCCCCGCCTCTGATTCCCCGCCTCTGATTCCCCGCCTCTGATTCCCCGCGTCTGATTCCCTGCCACTGATTCCCTGCCCCTGATTCCCCACCTCTGATTCCCCATATCTGATTCCCCGCCTCTGTTTCCCCACCTCTGATTCCCCGCCTCTGTTTCCCCATATCTGATTCCCCGCCTCTGATTCCCCAACTCTCATTCCCCTCCTCTAATTCGCCAGCTATGATTCCCCGCCTCTGATTCCCTGCATCTGATTCCCTGCCTCTGATTCCCAGCCTCTGATTCCCCTTCTCTGATTCACCACCTCTGAATCCCCACCTCTGATTCCCCATCTCTGATTCCGCACATCCGATTCCCTGCCTCTGATTCCCCGCCTTTTATTCCCGGCCTCTGATTCCCTGCCACTGATTCCCTGCTTCTGATTCTGATTCCCTGCCTCTGATTCCCCATCTCTGATTCCGCACATCTGATTCCCTGCCTCTGTTTCCCTGCCTCTGATTCCCCGCCTCTGATTCCCCATATCTGATTCCCCGCCTCTGATTGCCCACCTCTGATTCCCCGCGTCTGATTCCCTGCCTCTGATTCCCCGCCTCTGATTCCCCATATCTGATTCACCACCTCTGATTCCCGGCCTCTGATTCCCCATCTCTGATTCCGCACATCCGATTCCCTGCCTATGATTCCCCACCTCTGATTCCCCGCCTCTGATTCCCCATATCTGATTCCCTGCCTCTGTTTCCCCGCCTCTGATTACCCACCTCTGTTTCCCCATATCTGATTCCCCGCCTCTGATTCCCCAACTCTAATACCCTGCCTCTGATTCCCCAGCTCTGATTCCCCGCCTCTGATTCCCCGCATCTGATTCCCTGCCTCTGATTCCCCGCCTCTGATTCCAGGCCTCTGATTCCCAGCATCTGATTCCGGCCTCTGATTCCCGGCCTCTGATTCCCTGCTTCTGATTCTGATTCCCTGCCTCTGATTCCCCATCTCTGATTCCGCACATCTGATTCCCTGCCTCTGATTCCCCACCTCTGATTCCCCATATCTGATTCCCCGCCTCTGTTTCCCCGCCTCTGTTTCCCCGCCTCTGTTTCCCCATATCTGATTCCCCGCCTCTGATTCCCCAACTCTGATTCCCCTCCTCTAATTCGCCAGCTATGATTCCCCGCCTCTGATTCCCTGCGTCTGATTCCCTGCCTCTGATTAACCAGCTTTGATTCCCCGCCTTTTATTCCCGGCCTCTGATTCCCTGCCACTGATTCCCCGCCTCTGATTCCCCACCTCTGATTCCCCATATCTGATTCCCCGCCTCTGTTTCCCCACCTCTGATTCCCGGCCTCTTATTCCCAGCATCTGATTCCCGGCCTCTGATTCCCTGCTTCTGATTCTGATTCCCTGCCTCTGATTCCCAATCTCTGATTCCGCACATCTGATTCCCTGCCTCTGATTCCCCGCCTCTGATTCCCCCCCTCTGATTCGCAACCTCTAATTCCCCACCTCTGATTCCCCATATCTGATTCCCCGCCTCTGTTTCCCTGCCTCTGATTCCCGGCCTCTGTTTCCCCATATCTGATTCCCCTCCTCTGATTCCCCAACTCTGATTCCCCGCCTCTGATTAACCAGCTTTGATTCCCCGCCTTTTATTCCCGGCCTCTGATTCCCTGCCACTGATTCCCCGCCTCTGATTCCCCACCTCTGATTCCCCATATCTGATTCCCCGCCTCTGTTTCCCCACCTCTGATTCCCGGCCTCTTATTCCCAGCATCTGATTCCCGGCCTCTGATTCCCTGCCTCTGATTCCCCACCTCTGATTCCCCATCTCTGATTCCCCGCCTCTGATTCCCCGTGTCTGATTCCCTGCCTCTGATTCCCCGCCTCAGATTCCCCGCGCCTGATTCCCTGCCACTGATTCCCTGCCCCTGATTCCCCACCTCTGATTCCCCATATCTGATTCCCCGCCTCTGTTTCCCCAACTCTGATTCCCTTCCTCTAATTCGCCAGCTATGATTCCCCGCCTCTGATTCCCTGCCACTGATTCCCTGCCCCTGATTCCCCACCTCTGATTCCCCATATATGATTCCCCGCCTCTGATTCCCCAACTCTGATTCCCCTCCTCTAATTCGCCAGCTATGATTCCCCGCCTCTGATTCCCTGCGTCTGATTCCCTGCCTCTGATTCCCAGCCTCTGATTCCCCTTCTCTGATTCACCACCTCTGAATCCCCAACTCTGATTCCCCATCTCTGATTCCGCACATCCGATTCCCTGCCTCTGATTCCCCGCCTCTGATTCCCCGCCTCTGATTCCCCGCCTCTGATTCCCCGCGTCTGATTCCCTGCCACTGATTCCCTGCCCCTGATTCCCCACCTCTGATTCCCCATATCTGATTCCCCGCCTCTGTTTCCCCACCTCTGATTCCCCGCCTCTGTTTCCCCATATCTGATTCCCCGCCTCTGATTCCCCAACTCTCATTCCCCTCCTCTAATTCGCCAGCTATGATTCCCCGCCTCTGATTCCCTGCATCTGATTCCCTGCCTCTGATTCCCAGCCTCTGATTCCCCTTCTCTGATTCACCACCTCTGAATCCCCACCTCTGATTCCCCATCTCTGATTCCGCACATCCGATTCCCTGCCTCTGATTCCCCGCCTTTTATTCCCGGCCTCTGATTCCCTGCCACTGATTCCCTGCTTCTGATTCTGATTCCCTGCCTCTGATTCCCCATCTCTGATTCCGCACATCTGATTCCCTGCCTCTGATTCCCCACCTCTGATTCCCCATATCTGATTCCCCGCCTCTGTTTCCCCGCCTCTGATTCCCCGCCTCTGTTTCCCTATATCTGATTCCCCGCCTTTGATTCCCCAACTCTGATTCCCCTCCTCTAATTCGCCAGCTATGATTCCCCGCCTCTGATTCCCTGCGTCTGATTCCCTGCCTCTGATTCCCAGCCTCTGATTCCCCTTCTCTGATTCACCACCTCTGAATACCCACCTCTGATTCCCCATCTCTGATTCCGCACATCCGATTCCCTGCCTCTGATTCCCCGCCTCTGATTCCCCGCCTCTGATTCGCAACCTCTAATTCCCCACCTCTGATTCCCCATATCTGATTCCCCGCCTCTGTTTCCCTGCCTCTGATTCCCGGCCTCTGTTTCCCCATATCTGATTCCCCTCCTCTGATTCCCCAACTCTGATTCCCCGCCTCTGATTCCCCAGCTCTGATTCCCCGCCTTTTATTCCCGGCCTCCGATTCCCCGCCCCTGATTCCCCACCTCTGATTCCCGATATCTGATTCCCCGCCTCTGTTTCCCCAGCTATGATTCCCCACCTCTGATTCCCCAGCTCTGATTCCCTGCCACTGATTCCCCGCCCCTGATTCCCCACCTCTGATTCCCCATATCTGATTCCCCGCCTCAGTTTCCCCAGCTCTGATTCCCTGCCTCTGATTCCCTGCCCTGATTCCCCATCTCTGTTTCACCGCCTTTGATTCGCCACCTCTGATTCCCCATATCTGATTCCCCGCCTCTGTTTCCCCGCCTCTGATTCCCTGCCTCTGATTCCCAACCTATGATTCCACACCTCTGATTCCCCATATCTGATTCCCCGCCTCTATTTCCCCATATCTGATTCCCCGCCTGTGATTCCCCAACTCTGATTCCCCGCCTCTGATTCCCCAGCTCTGATTCCCCGCCTCTGATTCCCGGCGTCCGATTCGCTGCCTCTGATTCCCCGCCTCTGATTCGCCATCTCTGATTCCCCGCCTCTGATTCCCCGTGTCTGATTCCCTGCCTCTGATTCCCCTCCTCAGATTCCCCGCCTCTGATTCCCTGCCACTGATTCCCTGCCCCTGATTCCCCACCTCTGATTCCCCATATCTGATTCCCCGCCTCTGTTTCCCCGCCTCTGATTCCCCGCCTCTGATTCCCCATATCTGATTCCCTGCCTCTGATTCCACAACTCTGATTCCCCGCCTCTGATTCCCCAGCTCTGAATCCCCGCCTCTGATTCCCCGCGTCTGATTCCCTCCCTCTGATTCTCCGCCTTGATTCCCCATCTCTGATTCACAACCTCTTATTCCCCACCTCTGATTCCCCATATCTGATTCCCCGCCTCTGTTTCCCCGCCTCTGATTCCCCGCCTCTGATTCCCCATATCTGATTCCACGGCTCTGATTGCCCACCTCTGATTCCCCGCCTCTGATTCGCCAGCTCTGATTCCCCGCCTCTGAATTCCCGCATCTGATTCCCTGCCTCTGATTCCCCGCCTCTGATTCCCCATCTCTGATTCACCGCCTTTGATTCCCCACCTCTGATTCTCCATATCTGATTCCGCACCTCTGTTTCCCCGCCTCTGATTCCCCGCCTCTGATTCTCCACATCTCATTCCCCGCCTCTGAATCCCCATCTCTGATTCCCGGACTCTGATTCCCCACCTCTGATTCCCGGCCTCTTATTCCCAGCATCTGATTCCCGGCCTCTGTTTCCCGGCCTCTGATTCCCGCTTCTGATTCTGATTCCCTGCCTCTGATTCCCCATCTCTGATTCCGCACATCTGATTCCCTGCCTCTGATTCCCCACCTCTGATTCCCCATATCTGATTCCCCGCCTCTGTTTCCCCATATCTAATTCCCCACCTCTGATTCCCCAGCTCTGATTCCCCTACTCTGATTCCCCGCATCCGATTCCCCATGTCTGATTCCCCGCCTCTGTTTCCCCGCCTCTGATTCCCCGCCTCTGTTTCCCCATATCTGATTCCCCGCCTCTGATTCCCCAGCTCTGATTTACTGCCTCTGATTCCCCGCGTTCTATTCGCTGCCTCTGATTCCCCGCCTGTGATTCCCCATCTCTGATTCAGCACCTCTGTTTCCCCACCTCTGATTCCCCGCCTCTGTTTCCCCATATCTGATTCCCCGCCTCTGATTCCCCAACTCTCATTCCCCTCCTCTAATTCGCCAGCTATGATTCCCCGCCTCTGATTCCCTGCATCTGATTCCCTGCCTCTGATTCCCAGCCTCTGATTCCCCTTCTCTGATTCACCACCTCTGAATCCCCACCTCTGATTCCCCATCTCTGATTCCGCACATCCGATTCCCTGCCTCTGATTCCCCGCCTTTTATTCCCGGCCTCTGATTCCCTGCCACTGATTCCCTGCTTCTGATTCTGATTCCCTGCCTCTGATTCCCCATCTCTGATTCCGCACATCTGATTCCCTGCCTCTGATTCCCCACCTCTGATTCCCCATATCTGATTCCCCGCCTCTGTTTCCCCGCCTCTGATTCCCCGCCTCTGTTTCCCTATATCTGATTCCCCGCCTTTGATTCCCCAACTCTGATTCCCCTCCTCTAATTCGCCAGCTATGATTCCCCGCCTCTGATTCCCTGCGTCTGATTCCCTGCCTCTGATTCCCAGCCTCTGATTCCCCTTCTCTGATTCACCACCTCTGAATACCCACCTCTGATTCCCCATCTCTGATTCCGCACATCCGATTCCCTGCCTCTGATTCCCCGCCTCTGATTCCCCGCCTCTGATTCGCAACCTCTAATTCCCCACCTCTGATTCCCCATATCTGATTCCCCGCCTCTGATTCGCCAGCTCTGATTCCCCGCCTCTGAATTCCCGCATCTGATTCCCTGCCTCTGATTCCCCGCCTCTGATTCCCCATCTCTGATTCACCGCCTTTGATTCCCCACCTCTGATTCTCCATATCTGATTCCGCACCTCTGTTTCCCCGCCTCTGATTCCCCGCCTCTGATTCTCCACATCTCATTCCCCGCCTCTGAATCCCCATCTCTGATTCCCGGACTCTGATTCCCCACCTCTGATTTCCGGCCTCTTATTCCCAGCATCTGATTCCCGGCCTCTGTTTCCCGGCCTCTGATTCCCGCTTCTGATTCTGATTCCCTGCCTCTGATTCCCCATCTCTGATTCCGCACATCTGATTCCCTGCCTCTGATTCCCCACCTCTGATTCCCCATATCTGATTCCCCGCCTCTGTTTCCCCATATCTAATTCCCCACCTCTGATTCCCCAGCTCTGATTCCCCTACTCTGATTCCCCGCATCCGATTCCCCATGTCTGATTCCCCGCCTCTGTTTCCCCGCCTCTGATTCCCCGCCTCTGTTTCCCCATATCTGATTCCCCGCCTCTGATTCCCCAGCTCTGATTTACTGCCTCTGATTCCCCGCGTTCTATTCGCTGCCTCTGATTCCCCGCCTGTGATTCCCCATCTCTGATTCAGCACCTCTGATTCCCCACCTCTGATTCCCCATATCTAATTCCCCACCTCTGCTTGCCCGCCTCTCATTCCCCGCCTCTGTTTCCCCATATCTGATTCCCCGCCTCTGAATCCCCAACTCTGATTCCCTGCCTCTGATTCACCAGCTCTGATTCCCCGCCTTTGATTCCCCCCGTCTGATTCCCAGCCTCTGAATCCCCGTCTGATTTCTTGCCTCTTATTCCCCGCCTCTGATTCCCCATCTCTGATTGACCACCTCTGAATCCCCACCTCTGATTCCCCATCTCTGATTCCGCACATCCGATTCCCTGCCTCTGATTCCCCGCCTTTTATTCCCGGCCTCAGATTCCCTGCCACTGATTCCCTGCTTCTGCTTCTGATTCCCTGCCTCTGATTCCCCATCTCTGATTCCGCACATCTGATTCCCTGCCTCTGATTCCCCACCTCTGATTCCCCATATCTGATTCCCCGCCTCTGTTTCCCCGCCTCTGATTCCCCGCCTCTGTTTCCCGATATCTGATTCCCCGCCTCTGATTCCCCAACTCTGATTCCCCTCCTCTAATTCGCCAGCTATGATTCCCCGCCTCTGATTCCCTGCGTCTGATTCCCTGCCTCTGATTCCCAGCCTCTGATTCCCCTTCTCTGATTCACCACCTCTGAATCCCCACCTCTGATTCCCCATCTCTGATTCCGCACATCCGATTCCCTGCCTCTGATTCCCAGCCTCTGATTCCCCGCCTCTGATTCGCAACCTCTAATTCCCCACCTCTGATTCCCCATATCTGATTCCCCGCCTCTGTTTCCCCATATCTGATTCCCCTCCTCTGATTCCCCAACTCTGATTCCCCGCCTCTGATTCCCCAGCTCTGATTCCCCGCCTTTTATACCCGGCCTCTGATTCCCTGCCACTGATTCCCCGCCCCTGATTCCCCACCTCTGATTCCCCATATCTGATTCCCCGCCTCTGTTTCCCCAGCTCTGATTCCCCACCTCTGATTCCCAAGCTCTGATTCCCTGCCACTGATTCCCCGCCCCTGATTCCCCACCTCTGATTCCCCATATCTGATTCCCCGCCTCTGTTTCCCCAGCTCTGATTCCCTGCCTCTGATTCCCTGCCCTGATTCCCCATCTCTGTTTCACCGCCTTTGATTCGCCACCTCTGATTCCCCATATCTGATTCCCCGCCTCTGTTTCCCCGCCTCTGATTCCCTGCCTCTGATTCCCAACCTCTGATTCCACACCTCTGATTCCCCATATCTGATTCCCCGCCTCTATTTCCCCATATCTGATTCCCCGCCTCTGATTCCCCAACTCTGATTCCCCGCCTCTGATTCCCCAACTCTGATTCCCCGCCTCTGATTCCCGGCGTCCGATTCCCTGCCTCTGATTCCCCGCCTCTGATTCGCCATCTCTGATTCCCCGCCTCTGATTCCCCGTGTCTGATTCCCTGCCTCTGATTCCCCGCCTCAGATTCCCCATCTCTGATTCACCACCTCTGATTCCCGGCCTCTGATTCCCCATCTCTGATTCCGCACATCCGATTCCCTGCCTATGATTCCCCACCTCTGAATCCCCGCCTCTGATTCCCCATATCTGATTCCCTGCCTCTGTTTCCCCGCCTCTGATTCCCCACCTCTGTTTCCCCATATCTGATTCCCCGCCTCTGATTCCCCAACTCTAATACCCCGCCTCTGATTCCCCAGCTCTGATTCCCCGCCTCTGATTCCCCGCATCTGATTCCCTGCCTCTGATTCCCCGCCTCTGATTCCAGGCCTCTGATTCCCAGCATCTGATTCCGGCCTCTGATTCCCGGCCTCTGATTCCCTGCTTCTGATTCTGATTCCCTGCCTCTGATTCCCCATCTCTGATTCCGCACATCTGATTCCCTGCCTCTGATTCCCCATCTCTGATTCCCCATATCTGATTCCCCGCCTCTGTTTCCCCGCCTCTGATTCCCCGCTTCTGTTTCCCAATATCTAAGTCCCCGCCTCTGATTCCCCAAATCTGATTCCCCACCTCTGATTCCCCAGCTCTGATTCCCCGCCTCTGATTCCCCGCATCTGATTCCCTGCATCTGATTCCAAGCCTCTGATTCCCTGCCTCTGATTCCCAACCTCTGATTCCCCACCTCTGATTCCCCATATCTGATTCCCCGCCTCTGTTTACCCGCCTCGGATTCCCCGCCTCTGTTTCCCCATATCTGATTCCCGGCCTCTGATTCCCCGCCTCTGATTCCCCGCCTCTGATTCCCTGCCTCTGATTCCCCATCTCCGATTCAGCAATCTGATTCCCTTCCTCTGATTCTCCGCCTCTGATTCCCCGCCTCTGATTCCCTCCCTCTGATTCCCAACCTCGGATTCCCCACCTCTGATTCCCCATATCTGATTCCCCGCCTCTGTTTCCCCGACTCTGATTCCCCGCCTCTGATTCCCAACTCTGATTCCCCGCCTCTGATTCCCCAGCTCTGATTCCCCGACTCTGATTCCCGGCATCCGATTCCCTGCCTCTGATTCCCCGCCTCTGATTCCCCATCTCTGAATCCCCGCCTCTGATTCCCCGTGTCTGATTCCCTGCCTCTGATTCCCCGCCTCTGATTCCCCACCTCTGATTCCCTGCCACTGATTCCCTGCCCCTGATTCCCCACCTCTGATTCCCCATATCTGATTCCCCGCCTCTGTTTCCCCGCCTCTGATTCCCCGCCTCTGATTCCCCATATCTGATTTCCTGCCTCTGATTCCCCAACTCTGATTCCCCGCCTCTGATTCCCCAGCTCTGAATCCCCGCCTCTGATTCCCCGCGTCTGATTCCCTGCCTCTGATTCCCCGCCTTGATTCCCCATCTCTGATTCACAACCTCTGATTCCCCACCTCTGATTCCCTATATTTGATTCCCCGCCTCTGTTTCCCCGCCTCTGATTCCCCGCCTCTGATTCCCCATATCTCATTCCCCGCCTCTGATTGCCCACCTCTGATTCCCCGCCTCTGATTCGACAGCTCCGATTCCCCGCCTCTGATTCCCCGCATCTGATTCCCTGCCTCTGATTCCCCGCCTCTGATTCCCCATCTCTGATTCACCGCCTTTGATTCGCCACCTCTGATTCCCCATATCTGATTCCCCACCTCTGTTTCCCCTCCTCTGATTCCCCGCCTCTGATTCTCCATATCTCATTCCCCGCCTCTGAATCCCCATCTCTGATTCCCGGACTCTGATTCCCCACCTCTGATTCCCGGCCTCTTATTCCCAGCATCTGATTCCCGGCCTCTGATTCCCGGCCTCTGATTCCCCGCTTCTGATTCTGATTCCCTGCCTCTGATTCCCCATCTCTGATTCCGCACATCTGATTCCCTGCCTCTGATTCCCCACCTCTGATTCCCCATATCTGATTCCCCGCCTCTGTTTCCCCGCCTCTGATTCCCCGCCTCTGTTTCCCTATATCTAATTCCCCACCTCTGATGCCCCAACTCTGATTCCCCGCCTCTGATTCCCCAGCTCTGATTCCCCGCCTCAGATTCCCTGCATCCGATTCCCCATATGTGATTCCCCGCCTCTGTTTCCCCGCCTCTGATTCCCCGCCTCTGTTTCCCCATATCTGATTCCCCGCCTCTGATTCCCAACTATTATTCCCCAACTCTGATTCCCCAGCTCTGATTCCCTGCCTCTGATTCCCCGCGTTCTATTCCCTGCCTCTGATTCCCCGCCTGTGATTCCCCATCACTGATTCACCACCTCTGATTCCCCACCTCTGATTCACCGCCTCTGATTCCCCACCTCTGATTCCCCATCTCTGATTCCGCACATCCAATTCCCTGCCTCTGATTCCCCAACTCTGATTCCCCACCTCTGATTCCCCTGCTCTGATTCCCCGCCTCAGATTCCCCGCGTCTGATTCCCTGCCTCTGATTCCCCTCCTCTGATTCCCTGCCTCTGATTCCCCATATCTGATTCCCCGCCTCTGATTCCCAAACTCTGATTCCCCGCTTCTGATTCCCCAGCTCTGAATCCCCGCCTCTGATTCCCCGCGTCTGATTCCCTGCCTCTGATTCCCCGCCTCTAATTCCCCATCTGTGATTCACAACCTCTGATGCCCCACCTCTGATTCGCCATATCTGATTCCCCGCCTCTGTTTCCCCGCCTCTGATTCCCCGCCTCTGATTCCCCATATCTGATTCCCCGCCTCTGATTGCCCACCTCTGATTCCCCGCGTCTGATTCCCTGCCTCTGATTCCCCGCCTCTGATTCCCCATATCTGATTCACCACCTCTGATTCCCGGCCTCTGATTCCCCATCTCTGATTCCGCACATCCGATTCCCTGCCTATGATTCCCCACCTCTGATTCCCCGCCTCTGATTCCCCATATCTGATTCCCTGCCTCTGTTTCCCCGCCTCTGATTACCCACCTCTGTTTCCCCATATCTGATTCCCCGCCTCTGATTCCCCAACTCTAATACCCTGCCTCTGATTCCCCACCTCTGATTCCCCGCCTCTGATTCCCCGCATCTGATTCCCTGCCTCTGATTCCCCGCCTCTGATTCCCCGCCTCTGATTCGCAACCTCTAATTCCCCACCTCTGATTCCCCATATCTGATTCCCCGCCTCTGTTTCCCTGCCTCTGATTCCCGGCCTCTGTTTCCCCATATCTGATTCCCCTCCTCTGATTCCCCAACTCTGATTCCCCGCCTCTGATTCCCCAGCTTTGATTCCCCGCCTTTTATTCCCGGCCTCTGATTCCCTGCCACTGATTCCCCGCCTCTGATTCCCACCTCTGATTCCCCATATCTGATTCCCCGCCTCTGTTTCCCCACCTCTGATTCCCGGCCTCTTATTCCCAGCATCTGATTCACGGCCTCTGATTCCCTGCCTCTGATTCCCCACCTCGGATTCCCCATCTCTGATTCCCCGCCTCTGATTCCCCGTGTCTGATTCCCTGCCTCTGATTCCCCGCCTCTGATTCCCCGCGTCTGATTCCCTGCTACTGATTCCCTGCCCCTGATTCCCCATATCTGATTCCACGCCTCTGATTCCCCATATCTGATACCCCGCCTCTATTTCCCCATATCTGCTTCGCCGCCTCTGATTCCCCAACTCTGATTCCCCGCCTCTGATTCCCCAGCTCTGATTTCCCGCCTCTGATTCCCGGCATCCGATTCCCTGCCTCTGATTCCCCGCCTCTGATTCCCCATCTCTGATTCCCCGCCTCTGATTCCCCGTGTCTGATTCCCTGCCTCTGATTCCCCGCCTCTGATTCCCAATATATGATTCCCCGCCTCTGTTTTCCCGCCTCTGATTCCCTGCCTCTGATTCCCCATATCTGATTCCCCGCCTCTGATTCCCCAACTCTGATTCCCCTCCTCTAATTCGCCAGCTATGATTCCCCGCCTCTGATTCCCTGCGTCTGATTCCCTGCCTCTGATTCCCAGCCTCTGATTCCCCTTCTCTGATTCACCACCTCTGAATCCCCAACTCTGATTCCCCATCTCTGATTCCGCACATCCGATTCCCTGCCTCTGATTCCCCGCCTCTGATTCCCCGCCTCTGATTCCCCGCCTCTGATTCCCCGCGTCTGATTCCCTGCCACTGATTCCCTGCCCCTGATTCCCCACCTCTGATTCCCCATATCTGATTCCCCGCCTCTGTTTCCCCACCTCTGATTCCCCGCCTCTGTTTCCCCATATCTGATTCCCCGCCTCTGATTCCCCAACTCTCATTCCCCTCCTCTAATTCGCCAGCTATGATTCCCCGCCTCTGATTCCCTGCATCTGATTCCCTGCCTCTGATTCCCAGCCTCTGATTCCCCTTCTCTGATTCACCACCTCTGAATCCCCACCTCTGATTCCCCATCTCTGATTCCGCACATCCGATTCCCTGCCTCTGATTCCCCGCCTTTTATTCCCGGCCTCTGATTCCCTGCCACTGATTCCCTGCTTCTGATTCTGATTCCCTGCCTCTGATTCCCCATCTCTGATTCCGCACATCTGATTCCCTGCCTCTGATTCCCCACCTCTGATTCCCCATATCTGATTCCCCGCCTCTGTTTCCCCGCCTCTGATTCCCCGCCTCTGTTTCCCTATATCTGATTCCCCGCCTTTGATTCCCCAACTCTGATTCCCCTCCTCTAATTCGCCAGCTATGATTCCCCGCCTCTGATTCCCTGCGTCTGATTCCCTGCCTCTGATTCCCAGCCTCTGATTCCCCTTCTCTGATTCACCACCTCTGAATACCCACCTCTGATTCCCCATCTCTGATTCCGCACATCCGATTCCCTGCCTCTGATTCCCCGCCTCTGATTCCCCGCCTCTGATTCGCAACCTCTAATTCCCCACCTCTGATTCCCCATATCTGATTCCCCGCCTCTGTTTCCCTGCCTCTGATTCCCGGCCTCTGTTTCCCCATATCTGATTCCCCTCCTCTGATTCCCCAACTCTGATTCCCCGCCTCTGATTCCCCAGCTCTGATTCCCCGCCTTTTATTCCCGGCCTCCGATTCCCCGCCCCTGATTCCCCACCTCTGATTCCCGATATCTGATTCCCCGCCTCTGTTTCCCCAGCTATGATTCCCCACCTCTGATTCCCCAGCTCTGATTCCCTGCCACTGATTCCCCGCCCCTGATTCCCCACCTCTGATTCCCCATATCTGATTCCCCGCCTCAGTTTCCCCAGCTCTGATTCCCTGCCTCTGATTCCCTGCCCTGATTCCCCATCTCTGTTTCACCGCCTTTGATTCGCCACCTCTGATTCCCCATATCTGATTCCCCGCCTCTGTTTCCCCGCCTCTGATTCCCTGCCTCTGATTCCCAACCTATGATTCCACACCTCTGATTCCCCATATCTGATTCCCCGCCTCTATTTCCCCATATCTGATTCCCCGCCTGTGATTCCCCAACTCTGATTCCCCGCCTCTGATTCCCCAGCTCTGATTCCCCGCCTCTGATTCCCGGCGTCCGATTCGCTGCCTCTGATTCCCCGCCTCTGATTCGCCATCTCTGATTCCCCGCCTCTGATTCCCCGTGTCTGATTCCCTGCCTCTGATTCCCCTCCTCAGATTCCCCGCCTCTGATTCCCTGCCACTGATTCCCTGCCCCTGATTCCCCACCTCTGATTCCCCATATCTGATTCCCCGCCTCTGTTTCCCCGCCTCTGATTCCCCGCCTCTGATTCCCCATATCTGATTCCCTGCCTCTGATTCCACAACTCTGATTCCCCGCCTCTGATTCCCCAGCTCTGAATCCCCGCCTCTGATTCCCCGCGTCTGATTCCCTCCCTCTGATTCTCCGCCTTGATTCCCCATCTCTGATTCACAACCTCTTATTCCCCACCTCTGATTCCCCATATCTGATTCCCCGCCTCTGTTTCCCCGCCTCTGATTCCCCGCCTCTGATTCCCCATATCTGATTCCACGGCTCTGATTGCCCACCTCTGATTCCCCGCCTCTGATTCGCCAGCTCTGATTCCCCGCCTCTGAATTCCCGCATCTGATTCCCTGCCTCTGATTCCCCGCCTCTGATTCCCCATCTCTGATTCACCGCCTTTGATTCCCCACCTCTGATTCTCCATATCTGATTCCGCACCTCTGTTTCCCCGCCTCTGATTCCCCGCCTCTGATTCTCCACATCTCATTCCCCGCCTCTGAATCCCCATCTCTGATTCCCGGACTCTGATTCCCCACCTCTGATTCCCGGCCTCTTATTCCCAGCATCTGATTCCCGGCCTCTGTTTCCCGGCCTCTGATTCCCGCTTCTGATTCTGATTCCCTGCCTCTGATTCCCCATCTCTGATTCCGCACATCTGATTCCCTGCCTCTGATTCCCCACCTCTGATTCCCCATATCTGATTCCCCGCCTCTGTTTCCCCATATCTAATTCCCCACCTCTGATGCCCCAACTCTGATTCCCCACCTCTGATTCCCCAGCTCTGATTCCCCTACTCTGATTCCCCGCATCCGATTCCCCATGTCTGATTCCCCGCCTCTGTTTCCCCGCCTCTGATTCCCCGCCTCTGTTTCCCCATATCTGATTCCCCGCCTCTGATTCCCCAGCTCTGATTTACTGCCTCTGATTCCCCGCGTTCTATTCGCTGCCTCTGATTCCCCGCCTGTGATTCCCCATCTCTGATTCAGCACCTCTGATTCCCCACCTCTGATTCCCCATATCTAATTCCCCACCTCTGCTTGCCCGCCTCTCATTCCCCGCCTCTGTTTCCCCATATCTGATTCCCCGCCTCTGAATCCCCAACTCTGATTCCCTGCCTCTGATTCACCAGCTCTGATTCCCCGCCTTTGATTCCCCCCGTCTGATTCCCAGCCTCTGAATCCCCGTCTGATTTCTTGCCTCTTATTCCCCGCCTCTGATTCCCCATCTCTGATTGACCACCTCTGAATCCCCACCTCTGATTCCCCATCTCTGATTCCGCACATCCGATTCCCTGCCTCTGATTCCCCGCCTTTTATTCCCGGCCTCAGATTCCCTGCCACTGATTCCCTGCTTCTGCTTCTGATTCCCTGCCTCTGATTCCCCATCTCTGATTCCGCACATCTGATTCCCTGCCTCTGATTCCCCACCTCTGATTCCCCATATCTGATTCCCCGCCTCTGTTTCCCCGCCTCTGATTCCCCGCCTCTGTTTCCCGATATCTGATTCCCCGCCTCTGATTCCCCAACTCTGATTCCCCTCCTCTAATTCGCCAGCTATGATTCCCCGCCTCTGATTCCCTGCGTCTGATTCCCTGCCTCTGATTCCCAGCCTCTGATTCCCCTTCTCTGATTCACCACCTCTGAATCCCCACCTCTGATTCCCCATCTCTGATTCCGCACATCCGATTCCCTGCCTCTGATTCCCAGCCTCTGATTCCCCGCCTCTGATTCGCAACCTCTAATTCCCCACCTCTGATTCCCCATATCTGATTCCCCGCCTCTGTTTCCCCATATCTGATTCCCCTCCTCTGATTCCCCAACTCTGATTCCCCGCCTCTGATTCCCCAGCTCTGATTCCCCGCCTTTTATACCCGGCCTCTGATTCCCTGCCACTGATTCCCCGCCCCTGATTCCCCACCTCTGATTCCCCATATCTGATTCCCCGCCTCTGTTTCCCCAGCTCTGATTCCCCACCTCTGATTCCCAAGCTCTGATTCCCTGCCACTGATTCCCCGCCCCTGATTCCCCACCTCTGATTCCCCATATCTGATTCCCCGCCTCTGTTTCCCCAGCTCTGATTCCCTGCCTCTGATTCCCTGCCCTGATTCCCCATCTCTGTTTCACCGCCTTTGATTCGCCACCTCTGATTCCCCATATCTGATTCCCCGCCTCTGTTTCCCCGCCTCTGATTCCCTGCCTCTGATTCCCAACCTCTGATTCCACACCTCTGATTCCCCATATCTGATTCCCCGCCTCTATTTCCCCATATCTGATTCCCCGCCTCTGATTCCCCAACTCTGATTCCCCGCCTCTGATTCCCCAACTCTGATTCCCCGCCTCTGATTCCCGGCGTCCGATTCCCTGCCTCTGATTCCCCGCCTCTGATTCGCCATCTCTGATTCCCCGCCTCTGATTCCCCGTGTCTGATTCCCTGCCTCTGATTCCCCGCCTCAGATTCCCCATCTCTGATTCACCACCTCTGATTCCCGGCCTCTGATTCCCCATCTCTGATTCCGCACATCCGATTCCCTGCCTATGATTCCCCACCTCTGAATCCCCGCCTCTGATTCCCCATATCTGATTCCCTGCCTCTGTTTCCCCGCCTCTGATTCCCCACCTCTGTTTCCCCATATCTGATTCCCCGCCTCTGATTCCCCAACTCTAATACCCCGCCTCTGATTCCCCAGCTCTGATTCCCCGCCTCTGATTCCCCGCATCTGATTCCCTGCCTCTGATTCCCCGCCTCTGATTCCAGGCCTCTGATTCCCAGCATCTGATTCCGGCCTCTGATTCCCGGCCTCTGATTCCCTGCTTCTGATTCTGATTCCCTGCCTCTGATTCCCCATCTCTGATTCCGCACATCTGATTCCCTGCCTCTGATTCCCCATCTCTGATTCCCCATATCTGATTCCCCGCCTCTGTTTCCCCGCCTCTGATTCCCCGCTTCTGTTTCCCAATATCTAAGTCCCCGCCTCTGATTCCCCAAATCTGATTCCCCACCTCTGATTCCCCAGCTCTGATTCCCCGCCTCTGATTCCCCGCATCTGATTCCCTGCATCTGATTCCAAGCCTCTGATTCCCTGCCTCTGATTCCCAACCTCTGATTCCCCACCTCTGATTCCCCATATCTGATTCCCCGCCTCTGTTTACCCGCCTCGGATTCCCCGCCTCTGTTTCCCCATATCTGATTCCCGGCCTCTGATTCCCCGCCTCTGATTCCCCGCCTCTGATTCCCTGCCTCTGATTCCCCATCTCCGATTCAGCAATCTGATTCCCTTCCTCTGATTCTCCGCCTCTGATTCCCCGCCTCTGATTCCCTCCCTCTGATTCCCAACCTCGGATTCCCCACCTCTGATTCCCCATATCTGATTCCCCGCCTCTGTTTCCCCGACTCTGATTCCCCGCCTCTGATTCCCAACTCTGATTCCCCGCCTCTGATTCCCCAGCTCTGATTCCCCGACTCTGATTCCCGGCATCCGATTCCCTGCCTCTGATTCCCCGCCTCTGATTCCCCATCTCTGAATCCCCGCCTCTGATTCCCCGTGTCTGATTCCCTGCCTCTGATTCCCCGCCTCTGATTCCCCACCTCTGATTCCCTGCCACTGATTCCCTGCCCCTGATTCCCCACCTCTGATTCCCCATATCTGATTCCCCGCCTCTGTTTCCCCGCCTCTGATTCCCCGCCTCTGATTCCCCATATCTGATTTCCTGCCTCTGATTCCCCAACTCTGATTCCCCGCCTCTGATTCCCCAGCTCTGAATCCCCGCCTCTGATTCCCCGCGTCTGATTCCCTGCCTCTGATTCCCCGCCTTGATTCCCCATCTCTGATTCACAACCTCTGATTCCCCACCTCTGATTCCCTATATTTGATTCCCCGCCTCTGTTTCCCCGCCTCTGATTCCCCGCCTCTGATTCCCCATATCTCATTCCCCGCCTCTGATTGCCCACCTCTGATTCCCCGCCTCTGATTCGACAGCTCCGATTCCCCGCCTCTGATTCCCCGCATCTGATTCCCTGCCTCTGATTCCCCGCCTCTGATTCCCCATCTCTGATTCACCGCCTTTGATTCGCCACCTCTGATTCCCCATATCTGATTCCCCACCTCTGTTTCCCCTCCTCTGATTCCCCGCCTCTGATTCTCCATATCTCATTCCCCGCCTCTGAATCCCCATCTCTGATTCCCGGACTCTGATTCCCCACCTCTGATTCCCGGCCTCTTATTCCCAGCATCTGATTCCCGGCCTCTGATTCCCGGCCTCTGATTCCCCGCTTCTGATTCTGATTCCCTGCCTCTGATTCCCCATCTCTGATTCCGCACATCTGATTCCCTGCCTCTGATTCCCCACCTCTGATTCCCCATATCTGATTCCCCGCCTCTGTTTCCCCGCCTCTGATTCCCCGCCTCTGTTTCCCTATATCTAATTCCCCACCTCTGATGCCCCAACTCTGATTCCCCGCCTCTGATTCCCCAGCTCTGATTCCCCGCCTCAGATTCCCTGCATCCGATTCCCCATATGTGATTCCCCGCCTCTGTTTCCCCGCCTCTGATTCCCCGCCTCTGTTTCCCCATATCTGATTCCCCGCCTCTGATTCCCAACTATTATTCCCCAACTCTGATTCCCCAGCTCTGATTCCCTGCCTCTGATTCCCCGCGTTCTATTCCCTGCCTCTGATTCCCCGCCTGTGATTCCCCATCACTGATTCACCACCTCTGATTCCCCACCTCTGATTCACCGCCTCTGATTCCCCACCTCTGATTCCCCATCTCTGATTCCGCACATCCAATTCCCTGCCTCTGATTCCCCAACTCTGATTCCCCACCTCTGATTCCCCTGCTCTGATTCCCCGCCTCAGATTCCCCGCGTCTGATTCCCTGCCTCTGATTCCCCTCCTCTGATTCCCTGCCTCTGATTCCCCATATCTGATTCCCCGCCTCTGATTCCCAAACTCTGATTCCCCGCTTCTGATTCCCCAGCTCTGAATCCCCGCCTCTGATTCCCCGCGTCTGATTCCCTGCCTCTGATTCCCCGCCTCTAATTCCCCATCTGTGATTCACAACCTCTGATGCCCCACCTCTGATTCCCCATATCTGATTCCCCGCCTCTGTTTCCCCGCCTCTGATTCCCCGCCTCTGATTCCCCATATCTGATTCCCCGCCTCTGATTGCCCACCTCTGATTCCCCGCGTCTGATTCCCTGCCTCTGATTCCCCGCCTCTGATTCCCCATATCTGATTCACCACCTCTGATTCCCGGCCTCTGATTCCCCATCTCTGATTCCGCACATCCGATTCCCTGCCTATGATTCCCCACCTCTGATTCCCCGCCTCTGATTCCCCATATCTGATTCCCTGCCTCTGTTTCCCCGCCTCTGATTACCCACCTCTGTTTCCCCATATCTGATTCCCCGCCTCTGATTCCCCAACTCTAATACCCTGCCTCTGATTCCCCACCTCTGATTCCCCGCCTCTGATTCCCCGCATCTGATTCCCTGCCTCTGATTCCCCGCCTCTGATTCCCCGCCTCTGATTCGCAACCTCTAATTCCCCACCTCTGATTCCCCATATCTGATTCCCCGCCTCTGTTTCCCTGCCTCTGATTCCCGGCCTCTGTTTCCCCATATCTGATTCCCCTCCTCTGATTCCCCAACTCTGATTCCCCGCCTCTGATTCCCCAGCTTTGATTCCCCGCCTTTTATTCCCGGCCTCTGATTCCCTGCCACTGATTCCCCGCCTCTGATTCCCACCTCTGATTCCCCATATCTGATTCCCCGCCTCTGTTTCCCCACCTCTGATTCCCGGCCTCTTATTCCCAGCATCTGATTCACGGCCTCTGATTCCCTGCCTCTGATTCCCCACCTCGGATTCCCCATCTCTGATTCCCCGCCTCTGATTCCCCGTGTCTGATTCCCTGCCTCTGATTCCCCGCCTCTGATTCCCCGCGTCTGATTCCCTGCTACTGATTCCCTGCCCCTGATTCCCCATATCTGATTCCACGCCTCTGATTCCCCATATCTGATACCCCGCCTCTATTTCCCCATATCTGCTTCGCCGCCTCTGATTCCCCAACTCTGATTCCCCGCCTCTGATTCCCCAGCTCTGATTTCCCGCCTCTGATTCCCGGCATCCGATTCCCTGCCTCTGATTCCCCGCCTCTGATTCCCCATCTCTGATTCCCCGCCTCTGATTCCCCGTGTCTGATTCCCTGCCTCTGATTCCCCGCCTCTGATTCCCAATATATGATTCCCCGCCTCTGTTTTCCCGCCTCTGATTCCCTGCCTCTGATTCCCCATATCTGATTCCCCGCCTCTGATTCCCCAACTCTGATTCCCCACCTCTGATTCCCCAGCTCTGAATCCCCGCCTCTGATTCCCCGCGTCTGATTCCCTGCCTCTCATTCCCCGCCTCTGATTCCCCATCTGTGATTCACAACCTCTGATGCCCCACCCCTTATTCCCCATATCTGATTCCCGGCCTCTGTTTCCCCGCCTCTGATTCCCCGCCTCTGATTCCCCATATCTGATTCCCCGCCTCTGATTGCCCACCTCTGATTCCCCGCGTCTGATTCCCTGCCTCTGATTCCCCGCCTCTGATTCCCCATCTCTGATTCACCACCTCTGATTCCCGGCCTCTGATTCCCCATCTCTGATTCCGCACATCCGATTCCCTGCCTATGATTCCCCACCTCTGAATCCCCGCCTCTGATTCCCCATATCTGATTCCCTGCCTCTGTTTCCCCGCCTCTGATTCCCCACCTCTGTTTCCCCATATCTGATTCCCCGCCTCTGATTCCCCAACTCTAATACCCCGCCTCTGATTCCCCAGCTCTGATTCCCCGCCTCTGATTCCCCGCATCTGATTCCCTGCCTCTGATTCCCCGCCTCTGATTCCAGGCCTCTGATTCCCAGCATCTGATTCCGGCCTCTGATTCCCGGCCTCTGATTCCCTGCTTCTGATTCTGATTCCCTGCCTCTGATTCCCCATCTCTGATTCCGCACATCTGATTCCCTGCCTCTGATTCCCCACCTCTGATTCCCCATATCTGATTCCCCGCCTCTGTTTCCCCGCCTCTGATTCCCCGCTTCTGTTTCCCCATATCTGATTCCCGGCCTCTGATTCCCCGCCTGTGATTCCCCATCACTGATTCACCACCTCTGATTCCCCACCTCTGATTCACCGCCTCTGATTCCCCACCTCTGATTCCCCATCTCTGATTCCGCACATCCAATTCCCTGCCTCTGATTCCCCAACTCTGATTCCCCACCTCTGATTCCCCAGCTCTGATTCCCCGCCTCAGATTCCCCGCGTCTGATTCCCTGCCTCTGATTCCCCGCCTCTGATTCCCTGCCTCTGATTCCCCATATCTGATTCCCCGCCTCTGATTCCCAAACTCTGATTCCCCGCTTCTGATTCCCCAGCTCTGAATCCCCGCCTCTGATTCCCCGCGTCTGATTCCCTGCCTCTGATTCCCCGCCTCTAATTCCCCATCTGTGATTCACAACCTCTGATGCCCCACCTCTGATTCCCCATATCTGATTCCCCGCCTCTGTTTCCCCGCCTCTGATTCCCCGCCTCTGATTCCCCATATCTGATTCCCCGCCTCTGATTGCCCACCTCTGATTCCCGCGTCTGATTCCCTGCCTCTGATTCCCCACCTCTGATTCCCCATATCTGATTCACCACCTCTGATTCCCGGCCTCTGATTCCCCATCTCTGATTCCGCGCATCCGATTCCCTGCCTATGATTCCCCACCACTGATTCCCCGCCTCTGATTCCCCATATCTGATTCCCTGCTTCTGTTTCCCCGCCTCTGATTACCCACCTCTGTTTCCCCATATCTGATTCCCCGCCTCTGATTCCCCAACTCTAATACCCTGCCTCTGATTTCCCAGCTCTGATTCCCCGCCTCTGATTCCCCGCATCTGATTCCCTGCCTCTGATTCCCCGCCTCTGATTCCAGACCTCTGATTCCCAGCATCTGATTCCGGCCTCTGATTCCCGGCCTCTGATTCCCTGCTTCTGATTCTGATTCCCTGCCTCTGATTCCCCATGTCTGATTCCGCACATCTGATTCCCTGCCTCTGATTCCCCACCTCTGATTCCCCATATCTGATTCCCCGCCTCTGTTTCCCCGCCTCTGTTTCCCCGCCTCTGTTTCCCCATATCTGATTCCCCGCCTCTGATTCCCCAACTCTGATTCCCCTCCTCTAATTCGCCAGCTATGATTCCCCGCCTCTGATTCCCTGCGTCTGATTCCCTGCCTCTGATTCCCAGCCTCTGATTCCCCTTCTCTGATTCACCACCTCTGAATCCCCACCTCTGATTCCCCATCTCTGATTCCGCACATCCGATTCCCTGCCTCTGATTCCCCGCCTCTGATTCCCCGCCTCTGATTCGCAACCTCTAATACCCCACCTCTGATTCCCCGCCTCTGATTCCCCGCCTCTGATTCGCAACCTCTAATTCCCCACCTCTGATTCCCCATATCTGATTCCCCTCCTCTGTTTCCCTGCCTCTGATTCCCGGCCTCTGTTTCCCCATATCTGATTCCCCTCCTCTGATTCCCCAACTCTGATTCCCCGCCTCTGATTCCCCAGCTTTGATTCCCCGCCTTTTATTCCCGGCCTCTGATTCCCTGCCACTGATTCCCCGCCTCTGATTCCCCACCTCTGATTCCCCATATCTGATTCCCCGCCTCTGTTTCCCCACCTCTGATTCCCGGCCTCTTATTCCCAGCATCTGATTCACGGCCTCTGATTCCCTGCCTCTGATTCCCCACCTCGGATTCCCCATCTCTGATTCCCCGCCTCTGATTCCCCGTGTCTGATTCCCTGCCTCTGATTCCCCGCCTCTGATTCCCCGCATCTGATTCCCTGCTACTGATTCCCTGCCCCTGATTCCCCATATCTGATTCCACGCCTCTGATTCCCCATATCTGATACCCCGCCTCTATTTCCCCATATCTGCTTCGCCGCCTCTGATTCCCCAACTCTGATTCCCCGCCTCTGATTCCCCAGCTCTGATTTCCCGCCTCTGATTCCCGGCATCCAATTCCCTGCCTCTGATTCCCCGCCTCTGTTTCCCCATCTCTGATTCCCCGCCTCTGATTCCCCGTGTCTGATTCCCTGCCTCTGATTCCCCGCCTCTGATTCCCAATATATGATTCCCCGCCTCTGTTTTCCCGCCTCTGATTCCCTGCCTCTGATTCCCCATATCTGATTCCCCGCCTCTGATTCCCCAACTCTGATTCCCCACCTCTGATTCCCCAGCTCTGAATCCCCGCCTCTGATTCCCCGCGTCTGATTCCCTGCCTCTCATTCCCCGCCTCTGATTCCCCATCTGTGATTCACAACCTCTGATGCCCCACCCCTGATTCCCCATATCTGATTCCCGGCCTCTGTTTCCCCGCCTCTGATTCCCCGCCTCTGATTCCCCATATCTGATTCCCCGCCTCTGATTGCCCACCTCTGATTCCCCGCGTCTGATTCCCTGCCTCTGATTCCCCGCCTCTGATTCCCCATCTCTGATTCTCCACCTCTGATTCCCGGCCTCTGATTCCCCATCTCTGATTCCGCACATCCGATTCCCTGCCTATGATTCCCCACCTCTGAATCCCCGCCTCTGATTCCCCATATCTGATTCCCTGCCTCTGTTTCCCCGCCTCTGATTCCCCACCTCTGTTTCCCCATATCTGATTCCCCGCCTCTGATTCACCAACTCTAATACCCCGCCTCTGATTCCCCAGCTCTGATTCCCCGCCTCTGATTCCCCGCATCTGATTCCCTGCCTCTGATTCCCCGCCTCTGATTCCAGGCCTCTGATTCCCAGCATCTGATTCCGGCCTCTGATTCCCGGCCTCTGATTCCCTGCTTCTGATTCTGATTCCCTGCCTCTGATTCCCCATCTCTGATTCCGCACATCTGATTCCCTGCCTCTGATTCCCCACCTCTGATTCCCCATATCTGATTCCCCGCCTCTGTTTCCCCGCCTCTGATTCCCCGCTTCTGTTTCCCCATATCTGATTCCCGGCCTCTGATTCCCCGCCTGTGATTCCCCATCACTGATTCACCACCTCTGATTCCCCACCTTGATTCACCGCCTCTGATTCCCCACCTCTGATTCCCCATCTCTGATTCCGCACATCCAATTCCCTCCCTCTGATTCCCCAACTCTGATTCCCCACCTCTGATTCCCCAGCTCTGATTCCCCGCCTCAGATTCCCCGCGTCTGATTCCCTGCCTCTGATTCCCCGCCTCTGATTCCCTGCCTCTGATTCCCCATATCTGATTCCCCGCCTCTGATTCCCAAACTCTGATTCCCCGCTTCTGATTCCCCAGCTCTGAATCCCCGCCTCTGATTCCCCGCGTCTGATTCCCTGCCTCTGATTCCCCGCCTCTAATTCCCCATCTGTGATTCACAACCTCTGATGCCCCACCTCTGATTCCCCATATCTGATTCCCTGCCTCTGTTTCCCCGCCTCTGATTCCCCGCCTCTGATTCCCCATATCTGATTCCCCGCCTCTGATTGCCCACCTCTGATTCCCCGCGTCTGATTCCCTGCCTCTGATTCCCCGCCTCTGATTCCCCATATCTGATTCACCACCTCTGATTCCCGGCCTCTGATTCCCCATCTCTGATTCCGCACATCCGATTCCCTGCCTATGATTCCCCACCACTGATTCCCCGCCTCTGATTCCCCATATCTGATTCCCTGCTTCTGTTTCCCCGCCTCTGATTACCCACCTCTGTTTCCCCATATCTGATTCCCCGCCTCTGATTCCCCAACTCTAATACCCTGCCTCTGATTCCCCAGCTCTGATTCCCCGCCTCTGATTCCCCGCATCTGATTCCCTGCCTCTGATTCCCCGCCTCTGATTCCAGACCTCTGATTCCCAGCATCTGATTCCGGCCTCTGATTCCCGGCCTCTGATTCCCTGCTTCTGATTCTGATTCCCTGCCTCTGATTCCCCATCTCTGATTCCGCACATCTGATTCCCTGCCTCTGATTCCCCACCTCTGATTCCCCATATCTGATTCCCCGCCTCTGTTTCCCCGCCTCTGTTTCCCCGCCTCTGTTTCCCCATATCTGATTCCCCTCCTCTGATTCCCCAACTCTGATTCCCCTCCTCTAATTCGCCAGCTATGATTCCCCGCCTCTGATTCCCTGCGTCTGATTCCCTGCCTCTGATTCCCAGCCTCTGATTCCCCTTCTCTGATTCACCACCTCTGAATCCCCACCTCTGATTCCCCATCTCTGATTCCGCACATCCGATTCCCTGCCTCTGATTCCCCGCCTCTGATTCCCCGCCTCTGATTCGCAACCTCTAATACCCCACCTCTGATTCCCCATATCTGATTCCCCGCCTCTGTTTCCCTGCCTCTGATTCCCGGCCTCTGTTTCCCCATTTCTGATTCCCCTCCTCTGATTCCCCAACTCTGATTCCCCGCCTCTGATTAACCAGCTTTGATTCCCCGCCTTTTATTCCCGGCCTCTGATTCCCTGCCACTGATTCCCCGCCTCTGATTCCCCACCTCTGATTCCCCATATCTGATTCCCCGCCTCTGTTTCCCCACCTCTGATTCCCGGCCTCTTATTCCCAGCATCTGATTCCCGGCCTCTGATTCCCTGCCTCTGATTCCCCACCTCTGATTCCCCATCTCTGATTCCCCGCCTCTTATTCCCCGTGTCTGATTCCCTGCCTCTGATTCCCCGCCTCTGATTCCCCGCGTCTGATTCCCTGCCACTGATTCCCTGCCCCTGATTCCCCACCTCTGATTCCCCATATCTGATTCCCCGCCTCTGTTTCCCCAACTCTGATTCCCTTCCTCTAATTCGCCAGCTATGATTCCCCGCCTCTGATTCCCTGCCACTGATTCCCTGCCCCTGATTCCCCACCTCTGATTCCCCATATATGATTCCCCGCCTCTGATTCCCCAACTCTGATTCCCCTCCTCTAATTCGCCAGCTATGATTCCCCGCCTCTGATTCCCTGCGTCTGATTCCCTGCCTCTGATTCCCAGCCTCTGATTCCCCTTCTCTGATTCACCACCTCTGAATCCCCAACTCTGATTCCCCATCTCTGATTCCGCACATCCGATTCCCTGCCTCTGATTCCCCGCCTCTGATTCCCCGCCTCTGATTCCCCGCCTCTGATTCCCCGCGTCTGATTCCCTGCCACTGATTCCCTGCCCCTGATTCCCCACCTCTGATTCCCCATATCTGATTCCCCGCCTCTGTTTCCCCACCTCAGATTCCCCGCCTCTGTTTCCCCATATCTGATTCCCCGCCTCTGATTCCCCAACTCTCATTCCCCTCCTCTAATTCGCCAGCTATGATTCCCCGCCTCTGATTCCCTGCATCTGATTCCCTGCCTCTGATTCCCAGCCTCTGATTCCCCTTCTCTGATTCACCACCTCTGAATCCCCACCTCTGATTCCCCATCTCTGATTCCGCACATCCGATTCCCTGCCTCTGATTCCCCGCCTTTTATTCCCGGCCTCTGATTCCCTGCCACTGATTCCCTGCTTCTGATTCTGATTCCCTGCCTCTGATTCCCCATCTCTGATTCCGCACATCTGATTCCCTGCCTCTGATTCCCCACCTCTGATTCCCCATATCTGATTCCCCGCCTCTGTTTCCCCGCCTCTGATTCCCCGCCTCTGTTTCCCTATATCTGATTCCCCGCCTTTGATTCCCCAACTCTGATTCCCCTCCTCTAATTCGCCAGCTATGATTCCCCGCCTCTGATTCCCTGCGTCTGATTCCCTGCCTCTGATTCCCAGCCTCTGATTCCCCTTCTCTGATTCACCACCTCTGAATACCCACCTCTGATTCCCCATCTCTGATTCCGCACATCCGATTCCCTGCCTCTGATTCCCCGCCTCTGATTCCCCGCCTCTGATTCGCAACCTCTAATTCCCCACCTCTGATTCCCCATATCTGATTCCCCGCCTCTGTTTCCCTGCCTCTGATTCCCGGCCTCTGTTTCCCCATATCTGATTCCCCTCCTCTGATTCCCCAACTCTGATTCCCAGCCTCTGATTCCCCAGCTCTGATTCCCCGCCTTTTATTCCCGGCCTCTGATTCCCCGCCCCTGATTCCCCACCTCTGATTCCCCATATCTGATTCCCCGCCTCTGTTTCCCCAGCTATGATTCCCCACCTCTGATTCCCCAGCTCTGATTCCCTGCCACTGATTCCCCGCCCCTGATTCCCCACCTCTGATTCCCCATATCTGATTCCCCGCCTCTGTTTCCCCAGCTCTGATTCCCTGTCTCTGATTCCCTGCCCTGATTCCCCATCTCTGTTTCACCGCCTTTGATTCGCCACCTCTGATTCCCCATATCTGATTCCCCGCCTCTGTTTCCCCGCCTCTGATTCCCTGCCTCTGATTCCCAACCTCTGATTCCACACCTCTGATTCCCCATATCTGATTCCCCGCCTCTATTTCCCCATATCTGATTCCCCGCCTCTGATTCCCCAACTCTGATTCCCCGCCTCTGATTCCCCAGCTCTGATTCCCCGCCTCTGATTCCCGGCGTCCGATTCGCTGCCTCTGATTCCCCGCCTCTGATTCGCCATCTCTGATTCCCCGCCTCTGATTCCCCGTGTCTGATTCCCTGCCTCTGATTCCCCTCCTCAGATTCCCCGCCAGTGATTCCCCATCTCTGATTCAGCACCTCTGATTCCCCACCTCTGATTCCCCATATCTAATTCCCCACCTCTGCTTGCCCGCCTCTCATTCCCCGCCTCTGTTTCCCCATATCTGATTCCCCGCCTCTGAATCCCCAACTCTGATTCCCCGCCTCTGATTCCCCAGCTCTGAATCCCCGCCTCTGATTCCCCGCGTCTGATTCCCTCCCTCTGATTCTCCGCCTTGATTCCTCATCTCTGATTCACAACCTCTTATTCCCCACCTCTGATTCCCCATATCTGATTCCCCGCCTCTGTTTCCCCGCCTCTGATTCCCCGCCTCTGATTCCCCATATCTGATTCCCCGGCTCTGATTGCCCACCTCTGATTCCCCGCCTCTGATTCGCCAGCTCTGATTCCCCGCCTCTGAATTCCCGCATCTGATTCCCTGCCTCTGATTCCCCGCCTCTGATTCCCCATCTCTGATTCACCGCCTTTGATTCCCCACCTCTGATTCTCCATATCTGATTCCGCACCTCTGTTTCCCCGCCTCTGATTCCCCGCCTCTGATTCTCCATATCTCATTCCCCGCCTCTGAATCCCCATCTCTGATTCCCGGACTCTGATTCCCCACCTCTGATTCCCGGCCTCTTATTCCCAGCATCTGATTCCCGGCCTCTGTTTCCCGGCCTCTGATTCCCCGCTTCTGATTCTGATTCCCTGCCTCTGATTCCCCATCTCTGATTCCGCACATCTGATTCCCTGCCTCTGATTCCCCACCTCTGATTCCCCATATCTGATTCCCTGCCTCTGTTTCCCCGCCTCTGATTCCCCGCCTCTGTTTCCCCATATCTAATTCCCCACCTCTGATGCCCCAACTCTGATTCCCCGCCTCTGATTCCCCAGCTCTGATTCCCCTACTCTGATTCCCCGCATCCGATTCCCCATGTCTGATTCCCCGCCTCTGTTTCCCCGCCTCTGATTCCCCGCCTCTGTTTCCCCATATCTGATTCCAATCCTCTGATTCCCCAGCTCTGATTCACTGCCTCTGATTCCCCGCGTTATATTCGCTGCCTCTGATTCCCCGCCTGTGATTCCCCATCTCTGATTCAGCACCTCTGATTCCCCACCTCTGATTCCCCATATCTAATTCCCCACCTCTGCTTGCCCGCCTCTCATTCCCCGCCTCTGTTTCCCCATATCTGATTCCCCGCCTCTGAATCCCCAACTCTGATTCCCTGCCTCTGATTCACCAGCTCTGATTCCCCGCCTTTGATTCCCCCCGTCTGATTCCCAGCCTCTGAATCCCCGTCTGATTTCTTGCCTCTGATTCCCCGCCTCTGATTCCCCATCTCTGATTCACCACCTCTGAATCCCCACCTCTGATTCCCCATCTCTGATTCCGCACATCCGATTCCCTGCCTCTGATTCCCCGCCTTTTATTCCCGGCCTCAGATTCCCTGCCACTGATTCCCTGCTTCTGCTTCTGATTCCCTGCCTCTGATTCCCCATCTCTGATTCCGCACATCTGATTCCCCGCGTCTGATTCCCTGCCTCTGATTCCCCGCCTCTAATTCCCCATCTGTGATTCACAACCTCTGATGCCCCACCTCTGATTCCCCATATCTGATTCCCCGCCTCTGTTTCCCCGCCTCTGATTCCCCGCCTCTGATTCCCCATATCTGATTCCCCGCCTCTGATTGCCCACCTCTGATTCCCCGCGTCTGATTCCCTGCCTCTGATTCCCCGCCTCTGATTCCCCATATCTGATTCACCACCTCTGATTCCCGGCCTCTGATTCCCCATCTCTGATTCCGCACATCCGATTCCCTGCCTATGATTCCCCACCTCTGATTCCCCGCCTCTGATTCCCCATATCTGATTCCCTGCCTCTGTTTCCCCGCCTCTGATTACCCACCTCTGTTTCCCCATTTCTGATTCCCCGCCTCTGATTCCCCAACTCTAATACCCTGCCTCTGATTCCCCAGCTCTGATTCCCCGCCTCTGATTCCCCGCATCTGATTCCCTGCCTCTGATTCCCCGCCTCTGATTCCAGGCCTCTGATTCCCAGCATCTGATTCCGGCCTCTGATTCCCGGCCTCTGATTCCCTGCTTCTGATTCTGATTCCCTGCCTCTGATTCCCCATCTCTGATTCCGCACATCTGATTCCCTGCCTCTGATTCCCCACCTCTGATTCCCCATATCTGATTCCCCGCCTCTGTTTCCCCGCCTCTGTTTCCCCGCCTCTGTTTCCCCATATCTGATTCCCCGCCTCTGATTCCCCAACTCTGATTCCCCTCCTCTAATTCGCCAGCTATGATTCCCCGCCTCTGATTCCCTGCGTCTGATTCCCTGCCTCTGATTCCCAGCCTCTGATTCCCCTTCTCTGATTCACCACCTCTGAATCCCCACCTCTGATTCCCCATCTCTGATTCCGCACATCCGATTCCCTGCCTCTGATACCCCGCCTCTGATTCCCCGCCTCTGATTCGCAACCTCTAATTCCCCACCTCTGATTCCCCATATCTGATTCCCCGCCTCTGTTTCCCTGCCTCTGATTCCCGGCCTCTGTTTCCCCATATATGATTCCCCTCCTCTGATTCCCCAACTCTGATTCCCCGCCTCTGATTCCCCAGCTTTGATTCCCCGCCTTTTATTCCCGGCCTCTGATTCCCCGCCTCTGATTCCCCACCTCTGATTCCCCATATCTGATTCCCCGCCTCTGTTTCCCCACCTCTGATTCCCGGCCTCTTATTCCCAGCATCTGATTCACGGCCTCTGATTCCCTGCCTCTGATTCCCCACCTCTGATTCCCCATCTCTGATTCCCCGCCTCTGATTCCCCGTGTCTGATTCCCTGCCTCTGATTCCCCGCCTCTGATTCCCCGCGTCTGATTCCCTGCCACTGATTCCCTGCCCCTGATTCCCCATATCTGATTCCACGCCTCTGATTCCCCATATCTGATACCCCGCCTCTATTTCCCCATATCTGCTTCGCCGCCTCTGATTCCCCAACTCTGATTCCCCGCCTCTGATTCCCCAGCTCTGATTTCCCGCCTCTGATTCCCGGCATCCGATTCCCTGCCTCTGATTCCCCGCCTCTGATTCCCCATCTCTGATTCCCCGCCTCTGATTCCCCGTGTCTGATTCCCTGCCTCTGATTCCCCGCCTCTGATTCCCAATATATGATTCCCCGCCTCTGTTTTCCCGCCTCTGATTCCCTGCCTCTGATTCCCCATATCTGATTCCCCGCCTCTGATTCCCCAACTCTGATTCCCCACCTCTGATTCCCCAGCTCTGAATCCCCGCCTCTGATTCCCCGCGTCTGATTCCCTGCCTCTCATTCCCCGCCTCTGATTCCCCATCTGTGATTCACAACCTCTGATGCCCCACCCCTGATTCCCCATATCTGATTCCCGGCCTCTGTTTCCCCGCCTCTGATTCCCCGCCTCTGATTCCCCATATCTGATTCCCCGCCTCTGATTGCCCACCTCTGATTCCCCGCGTCTGATTCCCTGCCTCTGATTCCCCGCCTCTGATTCCCCATCTCTGATTCACCACCTCTGATTCCCGGCCTCTGATTCCCCATCTCTGATTCCGCACATCCGATTCCCTGCCTATGATTCCCCACCTCTGAATCCCCGCCTCTGATTCCCCATATCTGATTCCCTGCCTCTGTTTCCCCGCCTCTGATTCCCCACCTCTGTTTCCCCATATCTGATTCCCCGCCTCTGATTCCCCAACTCTAATACCCCGCCTCTGATTCCCCAGCTCTGATTCCCCGCATCTGATTCCCCGCATCTGATTCCCTGCCTCTGATTCCCGGCCTCTGATTCCAGGCCTCTGATTCCCAGCATCTGATTCCGGCCTCTGATTCCCGGCCTCTGATTCCCTGCTTCTGATTCTGATTCCCTGCCTCTGATTCCCCATCTCTGATTCCGCACATCTGATTCCCTGCCTCTGATTCCCCACCTCTGATTCCCCATATCTGATTCCCCGCCTCTGTTTCCCCGCCTCTGATTCCCCGCTTCTGTTTCCCAATATCTAAGTCCCTGCCTCTGATTCCCCAAATCTGATTCCCCACCTCTGATTCCCCAGCTCTGATTCCCCGCCTCTGATTCCCCGCATCTGATTCCCTTCATCTGATTCCAAGCCTCTGATTCCCTGCCTCTGATTCCCAACCTCTGATTCCCCACCTCTGATTCCCCATATCTGATTCCCCGCCTCTGTTTACCCGCCTCGGATTCCCCGCCTCTGTTTCCCCATATCTGATTCCCGGCCTCTGATTCCCCGCCTCTGATTCCCCGCCTCTGATTCCCTGCCTCTGATTCCCCATCTCCGATTCAGCAATCTGATTCCCTTCCTCTGATTCTCCGCCTCTGATTCCCCGCCTCTGATTCCCTGCCTCTGATTCCCAACCTCGGATTCCCCACCTCTGATTCCCCATATCTGATTCCCCGCCTCTGTTTCCCCGACTCTGATTCCCCGCCTCTGATTCCCAACTCTGATTCCCCGCCTCTGATTCCCCAGCTCTGATTCCCCGACTCTGATTCCCGGCATCCGATTCCCTGCCTCTGATTCCCCGCCTCTGATTCCCCATCTCTGATTCCCCGCCTCTGATTCCCCGTGTCTGATTCCCTGCCTCTGATTCCCCGCCTCTGATTCCCCACCTCTGATTCCCTGCCACTGATTCCCTGCCCCTGATTCCCCACCTCTGATTCCCCACCTCTGATTCCCTGCCACTGATTCCCTGCCTCTGATTCCCCATATCTGATTCCCCGCCTCTGATTCCCAAACTCTGATTCCCCGCTTCTGATTCCCCAGCTCTGAATCCCCGCCTCTGATTCCCCGCGTCTGATTCCCTGCCTCTGATTCCCCGCATCTAATTCCCCATCTGTGATTCACAACCTCTGATGCCCCACCTCTGATTCCCCATATCTGATTCCCCGCCTCTGTTTCCCCGCCTCTGATTCCCCGCCTCTGATTCCCCATATCTGATTCCCCGCCTCTGATTGCCCACCTCTGATTCCCCGCGTCTGATTCCCTGCCTCTGATTCCCCGCCTCTGATTCCCCATATCTGATTCACCACCTCTGATTCCCGGCCTCTGATTCCCCATCTCTGATTCCGCACATCCGATTCCCTGCCTATGATTCCCCACCTCTGATTCCCCGCCTCTGATTCCCCATATCTGATTCCCTGCCTCTGTTTCCCCGCCTCTGATTACCCACCTCTGTTTCCCCATTTCTGATTCCCCGCCTCTGATTCCCCAACTCTAATACCCTGCCTCTGATTCCCCAGCTCTGATTCCCCGCCTCTGATTCCCCGCATCTGATTCCCTGCCTCTGATTCCCCGCCTCTGATTCCAGGCCTCTGATTCCCAGCATCTGATTCCGGCCTCTGATTCCCGGCCTCTGATTCCCTGCTTCTGATTCTGATTCCCTGCCTCTGATTCCCCATCTCTGATTCCGCACATCTGATTCCCTGCCTCTGATTCCCCACCTCTGATTCCCCATATCTGATTCCCCGCCTCTGTTTCCCCGCCTCTGTTTCCCCGCCTCTGTTTCCCCATATCTGATTCCCCGCCTCTGATTCCCCAACTCTGATTCCCCTCCTCTAATTCGCCAGCTATGATTCCCCGCCTCTGATTCCCTGCGTCTGATTCCCTGCCTCTGATTCCCAGCCTCTGATTCCCCTTCTCTGATTCACCACCTCTGAATCCCCACCTCTGATTCCCCATCTCTGATTCCGCACATCCGATTCCCTGCCTCTGATTCCCCGCCTCTGATTCCCCGCCTCTGATTCGCAACCTCTAATTCCCCACCTCTGATTCCCCATATCTGATTCCCCGCCTCTGTTTCCCTGCCTCTGATTCCCGGCCTCTGTTTCCCCATATATGATTCCCCTCCTCTGATTCCCCAACTCTGATTCCCCGCCTCTGATTCCCCAGCTTTGATTCCCCGCCTTTTATTCCCGGCCTCTGATTCCCCGCCTCTGATTCCCCACCTCTGATTCCCCATATCTGATTCCCCGCCTCTGTTTCCCCACCTCTGATTCCCGGCCTCTTATTCCCAGCATCTGATTCACGGCCTCTGATTCCCTGCCTCTGATTCCCCACCTCTGATTCCCCATCTCTGATTCCCCGCCTCTGATTCCCCGTGTCTTATTCCCTGCCTCTGATTCCCCGCCTCTGATTCCCCGCGTCTGATTCCCTGCCACTGATTCCCTGCCCCTGATTCCCCATATCTGATTCCACGCCTCTGATTCCCCATATCTGATACCCCGCCTCTATTTCCCCATATCTGCTTCGCCGCCTCTGATTCCCCAACTCTGATTCCCCGCCTCTGATTCCCCAGCTCTGATTTCCCGCCTCTGATTCCCGGCATCCGATTCCCTGCCTCTGATTCCCCGCCTCTGATTCCCCATCTCTGATTCCCCGCCTCTGATTCCCCGTGTCTGATTCCCTGCCTCTGATTCCCCGCCTCTGATTCCCAATATATGATTCCCCGCCTCTGTTTTCCCGCCTCTGATTCCCTGCCTCTGATTCCCCATATCTGATTCCCCGCCTCTGATTCCCCAACTCTGATTCCCCACCTCTGATTCCCCAGCTCTGAATCCCCGCCTCTGATTCCCCGCGTCTGATTCCCTGCCTCTCATTCCCCGCCTCTGATTCCCCATCTGTGATTCACAACCTCTGATGCCCCACCCCTGATTCCCCATATCTGATTCCCGGCCTCTGTTTCCCCGCCTCTGATTCCCCGCCTCTGATTCCCCATATCTGATTCCCCGCCTCTGATTGCCCACCTCTGATACCCCGCGTCTGATTCCCTGCCTCTGATTCCCCGCCTCTGATTCCCCATCTCTGATTCACCACCTCTGATTCCCGGCCTCTGATTCCCCATCTCTGATTCCGCACATCCGATTCCCTGCCTATGATTCCCCACCTCTGAATCCCCGCCTCTGATTCCCCATATCTGATTCCCTGCCTCTGTTTCCCCGCCTCTGATTCCCCACCTCTGTTTCCCCATATCTGATTCCCCGCCTCTGATTCCCCAACTCTAATACCCCGCCTCTGATTCCCCAGCTCTGATTCCCCGCATCTGATTCCCCGCATCTGATTCCCTGCCTCTGATTCCCGGCCTCTGATTCCAGGCCTCTGATTCCCAGCATCTGATTCCGGCCTCTGATTCCCGGCCTCTGATTCCCTGCTTCTGATTCTGATTCCCTGCCTCTGATTCCCCATCTCTGATTCCGCACATCTGATTCCCTGCCTCTGATTCCCCACCTCTGATTCCCCATATCTGATTCCCCGCCTCTGTTTCCCCGCCTCTGATTCCCCGCTTCTGTTTCCCAATATCTAAGTCCCTGCCTCTGATTCCCCAAATCTGATTCCCCACCTCTGATTCCCCAGCTCTGATTCCCCGCCTCTGATTCCCCGCATCTGATTCCCTTCATCTGATTCCAAGCCTCTGATTCCCTGCCTCTGATTCCCAACCTCTGATTCCCCACCTCTGATTCCCCATATCTGATTCCCCGCCTCTGTTTACCCGCCTCGGATTCCCCGCCTCTGTTTCCCCATATCTGATTCCCGGCCTCTGATTCCCCGCCTCTGATTCCCCGCCTCTGATTCCCTGCCTCTGATTCCCCATCTCCGATTCAGCAATCTGATTCCCTTCCTCTGATTCTCCGCCTCTGATTCCCCGCCTCTGATTCCCTGCCTCTGATTCCCAACCTCGGATTCCCCACCTCTGATTCCCCATATCTGATTCCCCGCCTCTGTTTCCCCGACTCTGATTCCCCGCCTCTGATTCCCAACTCTGATTCCCCGCCTCTGATTCCCCAGCTCTGATTCCCCGACTCTGATTCCCGGCATCCGATTCCCTGCCTCTGATTCCCCGCCTCTGATTCCCCATCTCTGATTCCCCGCCTCTGATTCCCCGTGTCTGATTCCCTGCCTCTGATTCCCCGCCTCTGATTCCCCACCTCTGATTCCCTGCCACTGATTCCCTGCCCCTGATTCCCCACCTCTGATTCCCCACCTCTGATTCCCTGCCACTGATTCCCTGCCTCTGATTCCCCATATCTGATTCCACGCCTCTGATTCCCAAACTCTGATTCCCCGCTTCTGATTCCCCAGCTCTGAATCCCCGCCTCTGATTCCCCGCGTCTGATTCCCTGCCTCTGATTCCCCGCCTCTAATTCCCCATCTGTGATTCACAACCTCTGATGCCCCACCTCTGATTCCCCATATCTGATTCCCCGCCTCTGTTTCCCCGCCTCTGATTCCCCGCCTCTGATTCCCCATATCTGATTCCCCGCCTCTGATTGCCCACCTCTGATTCCCCGCGTCTGATTCCCTGCCTCTGATTCCCCGCCTCTGATTCCCCATATCTGATTCACCACCTCTGATTCCCGGCCTCTGATTCCCCATCTCTGATTCCGCACATCCGATTCCCTGCCTATGATTCCCCACCACTGATTCCCCGCCTCTGATTCCCCATATCTGATTCCCTGCTTCTGTTTCCCCGCCTCTGATTACCCACCTCTGTTTCCCCATATCTGATTCCCCGCCTCTGATTCCCCAACTCTAATACCCTGCCTCTGATTCCCCAGCTCTGATTCCCCGCCTCTGATTCCCCGCATCTGATTCCCTGCCTCTGATTCCCCGCCTCTGATTCCAGGCCTCTGATTCCCAGCATCTGATTCCGGCCTCTGATTCCCGGCCTCTGATTCCCTGCTTCTGATTCTGATTCCCTGCTTCTGATTCCCCATCTCTGATTCCGCACATCTGATTCTCTGCCTCTGATTCCCCACCTCTGATTCCCCATATCTGATTCCCCGCCTCTGTTTCCCCGCCTCTGTTTCCCCGCCTCTGTTTCCCCATATCTGATTCCCCGCCTCTGATTCCCCAACTCTGATTCCCCTCCTCTAATTCGCCAGCTATGATTCCCCGCCTCTGATTCCCTGCGTCTGATTCCCTGCCTCTGATTCCCAGCCTCTGATTCCCCTTCTCTGATTCACCACCTCTGAATCCCCACCTCTGATTCCCCATCTCTGATTCCGCACATCCGATTCCCTGCCTCTGATTCCCCGCCTCTGATTCCCCGCCTCTGATTCGCAACCTCTAATTCCCCACCTCTGATTCCCCATGTCTGATTCCCCGCCTCTGTTTCCCCGCCTCTGATTCCCCGCCTCTGTTTCCCCATATCTGATTCCAATCCTCTGATTCCCCAGCTCTGATTCACTGCCTCTGATTCCCCGCGTTCTATTCGCTGCCTCTGATTCCCCGCCTGTGATTCCCCATCTATGATTCAGCACCTCTGATTCCCCACCTCTGATTCCCCATATCTAATTCCCCACCTCTGCTTGCCCGCCTCTCATTCCCCGCCTCTGTTTCCCCATATCTGATTCCCCGCCTCTGAATCCCCAACTCTGATTCCCTGCCTCTGATTCACCAGCTCTGATTCCCCATCTCTGATTCACCACCTCTGAATCCCCACCTCTGATTCCCCATCTCTGATTCCGCACATCCGATTCCCTGCCTCTGATTCCCCGCCTTTTATTCCCGGCCTCAGATTCCCTGCCACTGATTCCCTGCTTCTGCTTCTGATTCCCTGCCTCTGATTCCCCATCTCTGATTCCGCACATCTGATTCCCCGCGTCTGATTCCCTGCCTCTGATTCCCCGCCTCTAATTCCCCATCTGTGATTCACAACCTCTGATGCCCCACCTCTGATTCCCCATATCTGATTCCCCGCCTCTGTTTCCCCGTCTCTGATTCCCCGCCTCTGTTTCCCCGACTCTGATTCCCCGCCTCTGATTCCCAACTCTGATTCCCCGCCTCTGATTCCCCAGCTCTGATTCCCCGACTCTGATTCCCGGCATCCGATTCCCTGCCTCTGATTCCCCGCCTCTGATTCCCCATCTCTGATTCCCCGCCTCTGATTCCCCGTGTCTGATTCCCTGCCTCTGATTCCCCGCCTCTGATTCCCCACCTCTGATTCCCTGCCACTGATTCCCTGCCCCTGATTCCCCACCTCTGATTCCCCACCTCTGATTCCCTGCCACTGATTCCCTGCCTCTGATTCCCCATATCTGATTCCCCGCCTCTGATTCCCAAACTCTGATTCCCCGCTTCTGATTCCCCAGCTCTGAATCCCCGCCTCTGATTCCCCGCGTCTGATTCCCTGCCTCTGATTCCCCGCCTCTAATTCCCCATCTGTGATTCACAACCTCTGATGCCCCACCTCTGATTCCCCATATCTGATTCCCCGCCTCTGTTTCCCCGCCTCTGATTCCCCGCCTCTGATTCCCCATATCTGATTCCCCGCCTCTGATTGCCCACCTCTGATTCCCCGCGTCTGATTCCCTGCCTCTGATTCCCCGCCTCTGATTCCCCATATCTGATTCACCACCTCTGATTCCCGGCCTCTGATTCCCCATCTCTGATTCCGCACATCCGATTCCCTGCCTATGATTCCCCACCACTGATTCCCCGCCTCTGATTCCCCATATCTGATTCCCTGCTTCTGTTTCCCCGCCTCTGATTATCCACCTCTGTTTCCCCATATCTGATTCCCCGCCTCTGATTCCCCAACTCTAATACCCTGCCTCTGATTCCCCAGCTCTGATTCCCCGCCTCTGATTCCCCGCATCTGATTCCCTGCCTCTGATTCCCCGCCTCTGATTCCAGGCCTCTGATTCCCAGCATCTGATTCCGGCCTCTGATTCCCGGCCTCTGATTCCCTGCTTCTGATTCTGATTCCCTGCTTCTGATTCCCCATCTCTGATTCCGCACATCTGATTCTCTGCCTCTGATTCCCCACCTCTGATTCCCCATATCTGATTCCCCGCCTCTGTTTCCCCGCCTCTGTTTCCCCGCCTCTGTTTCCCCATATCTGATTCCCCGCCTCTGATTCCCCAACTCTGATTCCCCTCCTCTAATTCGCCAGCTATGATTCCCCGCCTCTGATTCCCTGCGTCTGATTCCCTGCCTCTGATTCCCAGCCTCTGATTCCCCTTCTCTGATTCACCACCTCTGAATCCCCACCTCTGATTCCCCATCTCTGATTCCGCACATCCGATTCCCTGCCTCTGATTCCCCGCCTCTGATTCCCCGCCTCTGATTCGCAACCTCTAATTCCCCACCTCTGATTCCCCATGTCTGATTCCCCGCCTCTGTTTCCCCGCCTCTGATTCCCCGCCTCTGTTTCCCCATATCTGATTCCAATCCTCTGATTCCCCAGCTCTGATTCACTGCCTCTGATTCCCCGCGTTCTATTCGCTGCCTCTGATTCCCCGCCTGTGATTCCCCATCTATGATTCAGCACCTCTGATTCCCCACCTCTGATTCCCCATATCTAATTCCCCACCTCTGCTTGCCCGCCTCTCATTCCCCGCCTCTGTTTCCCCATATCTGATTCCCCGCCTCTGAATCCCCAACTCTGATTCCCTGCCTCTGATTCACCAGCTCTGATTCCCCGCCTTTGATTCCCCCCGTCTGATTCCCAGCCTCTGAATCCCCGTCTGATTTCTTGCCTCTGATTCCCCGCCTCTGATTCCCCATCTCTGATTCACCACCTCTGAATCCCCACCTCTGATTCCCCATCTCTGATTCCGCACATCCGATTCCCTGCCTCTGATTCCCCGCCTTTTATTCCCGGCCTCAGATTCCCTGCCACTGATTCCCTGCTTCTGCTTCTGATTCCCTGCCTCTGATTCCCCATCTCTGATTCCGCACATCTGATTCCCCGCGTCTGATTCCCTGCCTCTGATTCCCCGCCTCTAATTCCCCATCTGTGATTCACAACCTCTGATGCCCCACCTCTGATTCCCCATATCTGATTCCCCGCCACTGTTTCCCCGCCTCTGATTCCCCGCCTCTGATTCCCCATATCTGATTCCCCGCCTCTGATTGCCCACCTCTGATTCCCCGCGTCTGATTCCCTGCTTCTGATTCCCCGCCTCTGATTCCCCATATCTGATTCACCACCTCTGATTCCCGGCCTCTGATTCCCCATCTCTGATTCCGCACATCCGATTCCCTGCCTATGATTCCCCACCACTGATTCCCCGCCTCTGATTCCCCATATCTGATTCCCTGCTTCTGTTTCCCCGCCTCTGATTACCCACCTCTGTTTCCCCATATCTGATTCCCCGCCTCTGATTCCCCAACTCTAATACCCTGCCTCTGATTCCCCAGCTCTGATTCCCCGCCTCTGATTCCCCGCATCTGATTCCCTGCCTCTGATTCCCCGCCTCTGATTCCAGGCCTCTGATTCCCAGCATCTGATTCCGGCCTCTGATTCCCGGCCTCTGATTCCCTGCTTCTGATTCTGATTCCCTGCCTCTGATTCCCCATCTCTGATTCCGCACATCTGATTCTCTGCCTCTGATTCCCCACCTCTGATTCCCCATATCTGATTCCCCGCCTCTGTTTCCCCGCCTCTGTTTCCCCGCCTCTGTTTCCCCATATCTGATTCCCCGCCTCTGATTCCCCAACTCTGATTCCCCTCCTCTAATTCGCCAGCTATGATTCCCCGCCTCTGATTCCCTGCGTCTGATTCCCTGCCTCTGATTCCCAGCCTCTGATTCCCCTTCTCTGATTCACCACCTCTGAATCCCCACCTCTGATTCCCCATCTCTGATTCCGCACATCCGATTCCCTGCCTCTGATTCCCCGCCTCTGATTCCCCGCCTCTGATTCGCAACCTCTAATTCCCCACCTCTGATTCCCCATGTCTGATTCCCCGCCTCTGTTTCCCCACCTCTGATTCCCCGCCTCTGTTTCCCCATATCTGATTCCAATCCTCTGATTCCCCAGCTCTGATTCACTGCCTCTGATTCCCCGCGTTCTATTCGCTGCCTCTGATTCCCCGCCTTTGATTCCCCATCTCTGATTCAGCACCTCTGATTCCCCACCTCTGATTCCCCATATCTAATTCCCCACCTCTGCTTGCCCGCCTCTCATTCCCCGCCTCTGTTTCCCCATATCTGATTCCCCGCCTCTGAATCCCCAACTCTGATTCCCTGCCTCTGATTCACCAGCTCTGATTCCCCGCCTTTGATTCCCCCCGTCTGATTCCCAGCCTCTGAATCCCCGTCTGATTTCTTGCCTCTGATTCCCCGCCTCTGATTCCCCATCTCTGATTCACCACCTCTGAATCCCCACCTCTGATTCCCCATCTCTGATTCCGCACATCCGATTCCCTGCCTCTGATTCCCCGCCTTTTATTCCCGGCCTCAGATTCCCTGCCACTGATTCCCTGCTTCTGCTTCTGATTCCCTGCCTCTGATTCCCCATCTCTGATTCCGCACATCTGATTCCCCGCGTCTGATTCCCTGCCTCTGATTCCCCGCCTCTAATTCCCCATCTGTGATTCACAACCTCTGATGCCCCACCTCTGATTCCCCATATCTGATTCCCCGCCTCTGTTTCCCCGCCTCTGATTCCCCGCCTCTGATTCCCCATATCTGATTCCCCGCCTCTGATTGCCCACCTCTGATTCCCCGCGTCTGATTCCCTGCCTCTGATTCCCCGCCTCTGATTCCCCATATCTGATTCACCACCTCTGATTCCCGGCCTCTGATTCCCCATCTCTGATTCCGCACATCCGATTCCCTGCCTATGATTCCCCACCTCTGATTCCCCGCCTCTGATTCCCCATATCTGATTCCCTGCCTCTGTTTCCCCGCCTCAGATTACCCACCTCTGTTTCCCCATTTCTGATTCCCCGCCTCTGATTCCCCAACTCTAATACCCTGCCTCTGATTCCCCAGCTCTGATTCCCCGCCTCTGATTCCCCGCATCTGATTCCCTGCCTCTGATTCCCCGCCTCTGATTCCAGGCCTCTGATTCCCAGAATCTGATTCCGGCCTCTGATTCCCGGCCTCTGATTCCCTGCTTCTGATTCTGATTCCCTGCCTCTGATTCCCCATCTCTGATTCCGCACATCTGATTCCCTGCCTCTGATTCCCCACCTCTGATTCCCCATATCTGATTCCCCGCCTCTGTTTCCCCGCCTCTGTTTCCCCGCCTCTGTTTCCCCATATCTGATTCCCCGCCTCTGATTCCCCAACTCTGATTCCCCTCCTCTAATTCGCCAGCTATGATTCCCCGCCTCTGATTCCCTGCGTCTGATTCCCTGCCTCTGATTCCCAGCCTCTGATTCCCCTTCTCTGATTCACCACCTCTGAATCCCCACCTCTGATTCCCCATCTCTGATTCCGCACATCCGATTCCCTGCCTCTGATTCCCCGCCTCTGATTCCCCGCCTCTGATTCGCAACCTCTAATTCCCCACCTCTGATTCCCCATATCTGATTCCCCGCCTCTGTTTCCCTGCCTCTGATTCCCGGCCTCTGTTTCCCCATATCTGATTCCCCTCCTCTGATTCCCCAACTCTGATTCCCCGCCTCTGATTCCCCAGCTTTGATTCCCCGCCTTTTATTCCCGGCCTCTGATTCCCTGCCACTGATTCCCCGCCTCTGATTCCCCACCTCTGATTCCCCATATCTGATTCCCCGCCTCTGTTTCCCCACCTCTGATTCCCGGCCTCTTATTCCCAGCATCTGATTCACGGCCTCTGATTCCCTGCCTCTGATTCCCCACCTCTGATTCCCCATCTCTGATTCCCCGCCTCTGATTCCCCGTGTCTGATTCCCTGCCTCTGATTCCCCGACTCTGATTCCCCGCGTCTGATTCCCTGCCACTGATTCCCTGCCCCTGATTCCCCATATCTGATTCCACGCCTCTGATTCCCCATATCTGATACCCCGCCTCTATTTCCCCATATCTGCTTCGCCGCCTCTGATTCCCCAACTCTGATTCCCCGCCTCTGATTCCCCAGCTCTGATTTCCCGCCTCTGATTCCCGGCATCCGATTCCCTGCCTCTGATTCCCCGCCTCTGATTCCCCATCTCTGATTCCCCGCCTCTGATTCCCCGTGTCTGATTCCCTGCCTCTGATTCCCCGCCTCTGATTCCCAATATATGATTCCCCGCCTCTGTTTTCCCGCCTCTGATTCCCTGCCTCTGATTCCCCATATCTGATTCCCCGCCTCTGATTCCCCAACTCTGATTCCCCACCTCTGATTCCCCAGCTCTGAATCCCCGCCTCTGATTCCCCGCGTCTGATTCCCTGCCTCTCATTCCCCGCCTCTGATTCCCCATCTGTGATTCACAACCTCTGATGCCCCACCCCTGATTCCCCATATCTGATTCCCGGCCTCTGTTTCCCCGCCTCTGATTCCCCGCCTCTGATTCCCCGCCTCTGATTGCCCACCTCTGATTCCCCGCGTCTGATTCCCTGCCTCTGATTCCCCGCCTCTGATTCCCCATCTCTGATTCACCACCTCTGATTCCCGGCCTCTGATTCCCCATCTCTGATTCCGCACATCCGATTCCCTGCCTATGATTCCCCACCTCTGAATCCACGCCTCTGATTCCCCATATCTGATTCCCTGCCTCTGTTTCCCCGCCTCTGATTCCCCACCTCTGTTTCCCCATATCTGATTCCCCGCCTCTGATTCCCCAACTCTAATACCCCGCCTCTGATTCCCCAGCTCTGATTCCCCGCCTCTGATTCCCCGCATCTGATTCCCTGCCTCTGATTCCCCGCCTCTGATTCCAGGCCTCTGATTCCCAGCATCTGATTCCGGCCTCTGATTCCCGGCCTCTGATTCCCTGCTTCTGATTCTGATTCCCTGCCTCTGATTCCCCATCTCTGATTCCGCACATCTGATTCCCTGCCTCTGATTCCCCACCTCTGATTCCCCATATCTGATTCCCCGCCTCTGTTTCCCCGCCTCTGATTCCCCGCTTCTGTTTCCCAATATCTAAGTCCCCGCCTCTGATTCCCCAAATCTGATTCCCCACCTCTGATTCCCCAGCTCTGATTCCCCGCCTCTGATTCCCCGCATCTGATTCCCTTCATCTGATTCCAAGCCTCTGATTCCCTGCCTCTGATTCCCAACCTCTGATTCCCCACCTCTGATTCCCCATATCTGATTCCCCGCCTCTGTTTACCCGCCTCGGATTCCCCGCCTCTGTTTCCCCATATCTGATTCCCGGCCTCTGATTCCCCGCCTCTGATTCCCCGCCTCTGATTCCCTGCCTCTGATTCCCCATCTCCGATTCAGCAATCTGATTCCCTTCCTCTGATTCTCCGCCTCTGATTCCCCGCCTCGGATTCCCCGCCTCTGATTCCCAACTCTGATTCCCCGCCTCTGATTCCCCAGCTCTGATTCCCCGACTCTGATTCCCGGCATCCGATTCCCTGCCTCTGATTCCCCGCCTCTGATTCCCCATCTCTGATTCCCCGCCTCTGATTCCCCGTGTCTGATTCCCTGCCTCTGATTCCCCGCCTCTGATTCCCCACCTCTGATTCCCTGCCACTGATTCCCTGCCCCTGATTCCCCACCTCTGATTCCCCACCTCTGATTCCCTGCCACTGATTCCCTGCCTCTGATTCCCCATATCTGATTCCCCGCCTCTGATTCCCAAACTCTGATTCCCCGCTTCTGATTCCCCAGCTCTGAATCCCCGCCTCTGATTCCCCGCGTCTGATTCACTGCCTCTGATTCCCCGCCTCTAATTCCCCATCTGTGATTCACAACCTCTGATGCCCCACCTCTGATTCCCCATATCTGATTCCCCGCCTCTGTTTCCCCGCCTCTGATTCCCCGCCTCTGATTCCCCATATCTGATTCCCCGCCTCTGATTGCCCACCTCTGATTCCCCGCGTCTGATTCCCTGCCTCTGATTCCCCGCCTCTGATTCCCCATATCTGATTCACCACCTCTGATTCCCGGCCTCTGATTCCCCACCTCTGATTCCCCATATCTGATTCCCCGCCTCTGTTTCCCCGCCTCTGATTCCCCAGCTCTGATTCCCCGCCTCTGATTCCCGGCGTCCGATTCGCTGCCTCTGATTCCCCGCCTCTGATTCGCCATCTCTGATTCCCCGCCTCTGATTCCCCGTGTCTGATTCCCTGCCTCTGATTCCCCTCCTCAGATTCCCCGCCTGTGATTCCCCATCTCTGATTCAGCACCTCTGATTCCCCACCTCTGATTCCCCATATCTAATTCCCCACCTCTGCTTGCCCGCCTTTCATTCCCCGCCTCTGTTTCCCCATATCTGATTCCCCGCCTCTGAATCCCCAACTCTGATTCCCCGCCTCTGATTCCCCAGCTCTGAATCCCCGCCTCTGATTCCCCGCGTCTGATTCCCTCCCTCTGATTCTCCGCCTTGATTCCTCATCTCTGATTCACAACCTCTTATTCCCCACCTCTGATTCCCCATATCTGATTCCCCGCCTCTGTTTCCCCGCCTGTGATTCCCCGCCTCTGATTCCCCATATCTGATTCCCCGGCTCTGATTGCCCACCTCTGATTCCCCGCCTCTGATTCGCCAGCTCTGATTCCCCGCCTCTGAATTCCCGCATCTGATTCCCTGCCTCTGATTCCCCGCCTCTGATTCCCCATCTCTGATTCACCGCCTTTGATTCCCCACCTCTGATTCTCCATATCTGATTCCGCACCTCTGTTTCCCCGCCTCTGATTCCCCGCCTCTGATTCTCCATATCTCATTCCCCGCCTCTGAATCCCCATCTCTGATTCCCGGACTCTGATTCCCCACCTCTGATTCCCGGCCTCTTATTCCCAGCATCTGATTCCCGGCCTCTGTTTCCCGGCCTCTGATTCCCCGCTTCTGATTCTGATTCCCTGGCTCTGATTCCCCATCTCTGATTCCGCACATCTGATTCCCTGCCTCTGATTCCCCACCTCTGATTCCCCATATCTGATTCCCTGCCTCTGTTTCCCCGCCTCTGATTCCCCGCCTCTGTTTCCCCATATCTAATTCCCCACCTCTGATGCCCCAACTCTGATTCCCCGCCTCTGATTCCCCAGCTCTGATTCCCCTACTCTGATTCCCCGCATCCGATTCCCCATGTCTGATTCCCCGCCTCTGTTTCCCCGCCTCTGATTCCCCGCCTCTGTTTCCCCATATCTGATTCCAATCCTCTGATTCCCCAGCTCTGATTCACTGCCTCTGATTCCCCGCGTTCTATTCGCTGCCTCTGATTCCCCGCCTGTGATTCCCCATCTCTGATTCAGCACCTCTGATTCCCCACCTCTGATTCCCCATATCTAATTCCCCACCTCTGCTTGCCCGCCTCTCATTCCCCGCCTCTGTTTCCCCATATCTGATTCCCCGCCTCTGAATCCCCAACTCTGATTCCCTGCCTCTGATTCACCAGCTCTGATTCCCCGCCTTTGATTCCCCCCGTCTGATTCCCAGCCTCTGAATCCCCGTCTGATTTCTTGCCTCTGATTCCCCGCCTCTGATTCCCCATCTCTGATTCACCACCTCTGAATCCCCACCTCTGATTCCCCATCTCTGATTCCGCACATCCGATTCCCTGCCTCTGATTCCCCGCCTTTTATTCCCGGCCTCAGATTCCCTGCCACTGATTCCCTGCTTCTGCTTCTGATTCCCTGCCTCTGATTCCCCATCTCTGATTCCGCACATCTGATTCCCCGCGTCTGATTCCCTGCCTCTGATTCCCCGCCTCTAATTCCCCATCTGTGATTCACAACCTCTGATGCCCCACCTCTGATTCCCCATATCTGATTCCCCGCCTCTGTTTCCCCGCCTCTGATTCCCCGCCTCTGATTCCCCATATCTGATTCCCCGCCTCTGATTGCCCACCTCTGATTCCCCGCGTCTGATTCCCTGCCTCTGATTCCCCGCCTCTGATTCCCCATATCTGATTTACCACCTCTGATTCCCGGCCTCTGATTCCCCATCTCTGATTCCGCACATCCGATTCCCTGCCTATGATTCCCCACCTCTGATTCCCCGCCTCTGATTCCCCATATCTGATTCCCTGCCTCTGTTTCCCCGCCTCTGATTACCCACCTCTGTTTCCCCATTTCTGATTCCCCGCCTCTGATTCCCCAACTCTAATACCCTGCCTCTGATTCCCCAGCTCTGATTCCCCGCCTCTGATTCCCCGCATCTGATTCCCTGCCTCTGATTCCCCGCCTCTGATTCCAGGCCTCTGATTCCCAGCATCTGATTCCGGCCTCTGATTCCCGGCCACTGATTCCCTGCTTCTGATTCTGATTCCCTGCCTCTGATTCCCCATCTCTGATTCCGCACATCTGATTCCCTGCCTCTGATTCCCCACCTCTGATTCCCCATATCTGATTCCCCGCCTCTGTTTCCCCGCCTCTGTTTCCCCGCCTCTGTTTCCCCATATCTGATTCCCCGCCTCTGATTCCCCAACTCTGATTCCCCTCCTCTAATTCGCCAGCTATGATTCCCCGCCTCTGATTCCCTGCGTCTGATTCCCTGCCTCTGATTCCCAGCCTCTGATTCCCCTTCTCTGATTCACCACCTCTGAATCCCCACCTCTGATTCCCCATCTCTGATTCCGCACATCCGATTCCCTGCCTCTGATTCCCCGCCTCTGATTCCCCGCCTCTGATTCGCAACCTCTAATTCCCCACCTCTGATTCCCCATATCTGATTCCCCGCCTCTGTTTCCCTGCCTCTGATTCCCGGCCTCTGTTTCCCCATATCTGATTCCCCTCCTCTGATTCCCCAACTCTGATTCCCCGCCTCTGATTCCCCAGCTTTGATTCCCCGCCTTTTATTCCCGGCCTCTGAGTCCCTGCCACTGATTCCCCGCCTCTGATTCCCCACCTCTGATTCCCCATATCTGATTCCCCGCCTCTGTTTCCCCACCTCTGATTCCCGGCCTCTTATTCCCAGCATCTGATTCACGGCCTCTGATTCCCTGCCTCTGATTCCACACCTCTGATTCCCCATCTCTGATTCCCCGCCTCTGATTCCCCGTGTCTGATTCCCTGCCTCTGATTCCCCGCCTCTGATTCCCCGCGTCTGATTCCCTGCCACTGATTCCCTGCCCCTGATTCCCCATATCTGATTCCACGCCTCTGATTCCCCATATCTGATACCCCGCCTCTATTTCCCCATATCTGCTTCGCCGCCTCTGATTCCCCAACTCTGATTCCCCGCCTCTGATTCCCCAGCTCTGATTTCCCGCCTCTGATTCCCGGCATCCGATTCCCTGCCTCTGATTCCCCGCCTCTGATTCCCCATCTCTGATTCCCCGCCTCTGATTCCCCGTGTCTGATTCCCTGCCTCTGATTCCCCGCCTCTGATTCCCAATATATGATTCCCCGCCTCTGTTTTCCCGCCTCTGATTCCCTGCCTCTGATTCCCCATATCTGATTCCCCGCCTCTGATTCCCCAACTCTGATTCCCCACCTCTGATTCCCCAGCTCTGAATCCCCGCCTCTGATTCCCCGCGTCTGATTCCCTGCCTCTCATTCCCCGCCTCTGATTCCCCATCTGTGATTCACAACCTCTGATGCCCCACCCCTGATTCCCCATATCTGATTCCCGGCCTCTGTTTCCCCGCCTCTGATTCCCCGCCTCTGATTCCCCATATCTGATTCCCCGCCTCTGATTGCCCACCTCTGATTCCCCGCGTCTGAATCCCTGCCTCTGATTCCCCGCCTCTGATTCCCCATCTCTGATTCACCACCTCTGATTCCCGGCCTCTGATTCCCCATCTCTGATTCCGCACATCCGATTCCCTGCCTATGATTCCCCACCTCTGAATCCCCGCCTCTGATTCCCCATATCTGATTCCCTGCCTCTGTTTCCCCGCCTCTGATTCCCCACCTCTGTTTCCCCATATCTGATTCCCCGCCTCTGATTCCCCAACTCTAATACCCCGCCTCTGATTCCCCAGCTCTGATTCCCCGCCTCTGATTCCCCGCATCTGATTCCCTGCCTCTGATTCCCCGCCTCTGATTCCAGGCCTCTGATTCCCAGCATCTGATTCCGGCCTCTGATTCCCGGCCTCTGATTCCCTGCTTCTGATTCTGATTCCCTGCCTCTGATTCCCCATCTCTGATTCCGCACATCTGATTCCCTGCCTCTGATTCCCCACCTCTGATTCCCCATATCTGATTCCCCGCCTCTGTTTCCCCGCCTCTGATTCCCCGCTTCTGTTTCCCAATATCTAAGTCCCTGCCTCTGATTCCCCAAATCTGATTCCCCACCTCTGATTCCCCAGCTCTGATTCCCCGCCTCTGATTCCCCGCATCTGATTCCCTTCATCTGATTCCAAGCCTCTGATTCCCTGCCTCTGATTCCCAACCTCTGATTCCCCACCTCTGATTCCCCATATCTGATTCCCCGCCTCTGTTTACCCGCCTCGGATTCCCCGCCTCTGTTTCCCCATATCTGATTCCCGGCCTCTGATTCCCCGCCTCTGATTCCCCGCCTCTGATTCCCTGCCTCTGATTCCCCATCTCCGATTCAGCAATCTGATTCCCTTCCTCTGATTCTCCGCCTCTGATTCCCCGCCTCTGATTCCCTGCCTCTGATTCCCAACCTCGGATTCCCCACCTCTGATTCCCCATATCTGATTCCCCGCCTCTGTTTCCCCGACTCTGATTCCCCGCCTCTGATTCCCAACTCTGATTCCCCGCCTCTGATTCCCCAGCTCTGATTCCCCGACTCTGATTCCCGGCATCCGATTCCCTGCCTCTGATTCCCCGCCTCTGATTCCCCATCTCTGATTCCCCGCCTCTGATTCCCCGTGTCTGATTCCCTGCCTCTGATTCCCCGCCTCTGATTCCCCACTTCTGATTCCCTGCCACTGATTCCCTGCCCCTGATTCCCCACCTCTGATTCCCCACCTCTGATTCCCTGCCACTGATTCCCTGCCTCTGATTCCCCATATCTGATTCCCCGCCTCTGATTCCCAAACTCTGATTCCCCGCTTCTGATTCCCCAGCTCTGAATCCCCGCCTCTGATTCCCCGCGTCTGATTCCCTGCCTCTGATTCCCCTCCTCTAATTCCCCATCTGTGATTCACAACCTCTGATGCCCCACCTCTGATTCCCCATATCTGATTCCCCGCCTCTGTTTCCCCGCCTCTGATTCCCCGCCTCTGATTCCCCATATCTGATTCCCCGCCTCTGATTGCCCACCTCTGATTCCCCGCGTCTGATTCCCTGCCTCTGATTCCCCGCCTCTGATTCCCCATATCTGATTCACCACCTCTGATTCCCGGCCTCTGATTCCCCATCTCTGATTCCGCACATCCGATTCCCTGCCTATGATTCCCCACCACTGATTCCCCGCCTCTGATTCCCCATATCTGATTCCCTGCTTCTGTTTCCCCGCCTCTGATTACCCACCTCTGTTTCCCCATATCTGATTCCCCGCCTCTGATTCCACAACTCTAATACCCTGCCTCTGATTCCCCAGCTCTGATTCCCCGCCTCTGATTCCCCGCATCTGATTCCCTGCCTCTGATTCCCCGCCTCTGATTCCAGGCCTCTGATTCCCAGCATCTGATTCCGGCCTCTGATTCCTGGCCTCTGATTCCCTGCTTCTGATTCTGATTCCCTGCCTCTGATTCCCCATCTCTGATTCCGCACATCTGATTCCCTGCCTCTGATTCCCCACCTCTGATTCCCCATATCTGATTCCCCGCCTCTGTTTCCCCGCCTCTGTTTCCCCGCCTCTGTTTCCCCATATCTGATTCCCCGCCTCTGATTCCCCAACTCTGATTCCCCTCCTCTAATTCGCCAGCTATGATTCCCCGCCTCTGATTCCCTGCGTCTGATTCCCTGCCTCTGATTCCCAGCCTCTGATTCCCCTTCTCTTATTCACCACCTCTGAATCCCCACCTCTGATTCCCCATCTCTGATTCCGCACATCCGATTCCCTGCCTCTGATTCCCCGCCTCTGATTCCCCGCCTCTGATTCGCAACCTCTAATTCCCCACCTCTGATTCCCCATGTCTGATTCCCCGCCTCTGTTTCCCCGCCTCTGATTCCCCGCCTCTGTTTCCCCATATCTGATTCCAATCCTCTGATTCCCCAGCTCTGAATCACTGCCTCTGATTCCCCGCGTTCGATTCGCTGCCTCTGATTCCCCGCCTGTGATTCCCCATCTCTGATTCAGCACCTCTGATTCCCTGCCTCTGATTCCCCACCTCTGATTCCCCATATCTGATTCCCCGCCTCTGTTTCCCCGCCTCTGATTCCCCGCTTCTGTTTCCCAATATCTAAGTCCCCGCCTCTGATTCCCCAAATCTGATTCCCCACCTCTGATTCCCCAGCTCTGATTCCCCGCCTCTGATTCCCCGCATCTGATTCCCTTCATCTGATTCCAAGCCTCTGATTCCCTGCCTCTGATTCCCAACCTCTGATTCCCCACCTCTGATTCCCCATATCTGATTCCCCGCCTCTGTTTACCCGCCTCGGATTCCCCGCCTCTGTTTCCCCATATCTGATTCCCGGCCTCTGATTCCCCGCCTCTGATTCCCCGCCTCTGATTCCCTGCCTCTGATTCCCCATCTCCGATTCAGCAATCTGATTCCCTTCCTCTGATTCTCCGCCTCTGATTCCCCGCCTCGGATTCCCCGCCTCTGATTCCCAACTCTGATTCCCCGCCTCTGATTCCCCAGCTCTGATTCCCCGACTCTGATTCCCGGCATCCGATTCCCTGCCTCTGATTCCCCGCCTCTGATTCCCCATCTCTGATTCCCCGCCTCTGATTCCCCGTGTCTGATTCCCTGCCTCTGATTCCCCGCCTCTGATTCCCCACCTCTGATTCCCTGCCACTGATTCCCTGCCCCTGATTCCCCACCTCTGATTCCCCACCTCTGATTCCCTGCCACTGATTCCCTGCCTCTGATTCCCCATATCTGATTCCCCGCCTCTGATTCCCAAACTCTGATTCCCCGCTTCTGATTCCCCAGCACTGAATCCCCGCCTCTGATTCCCCGCGTCTGATTCACTGCCTCTGATTCCCCGCCTCTAATTCCCCATCTGTGATTCACAACCTCTGATGCCCCACCTCTGATTCCCCATATCTGATTCCCCGCCTCTGTTTCCCCGCCTCTGATTCCCCGCCTCTGATTCCCCATATCTGATTCCCCGCCTCTGATTGCCCACCTCTGATTCCCCGCGTCTGATTCCCTGCCTCTGATTCCCCGCCTCTGATTCCCCATATCTGATTCACCACCTCTGATTCCCGGCCTCTGATTCCCCACCTCTGATTCCCCATATCTGATTCCCCGCCTCTGTTTCCCCGCCTCTGATTCCCCAGCTCTGATTCCCCGCCTCTGATTCCCGGCGTCCGATTCGCTGCCTCTGATTCCCCGCCTCTGATTCGCCATCTCTGATTCCCCGCCTCTGATTCCCCGTGTCTGATTCCCTGCCTCTGATTCCCCTCCTCAGATTCCCCGCCTGTGATTCCCCATCTCTGATTCAGCACCTCTGATTCCCCACCTCTGATTCCCCATATCTAATTCCCCACCTCTGCTTGCCCGCCTCTCATTCCCCGCCTCTGTTTCCCCATATCTGATTCCCCGCCTCTGAATCCCCAACTCTGATTCCCCGCCTCTGATTCCCCAGCTCTGAATCCCCGCCTCTGATTCCCCGCGTCTGATTCCCTCCCTCTGATTCTCCGCCTTGATTCCTCATCTCTGATTCACAACCTCTTATTCCCCACCTCTGATTCCCCATATCTGATTCCCCGCCTCTGTTTCCCCACCTCTGATTCCCCGCCTCTGATTCCCCGGCTCTGATTGCCCACCTCTGATTCCCCGCCTCTGATTCGCCAGCTCTGATTCCCCGCCTCTGAATTCCCGCATCTGATTCCCTGCCTCTGATTCCCCGCCTCTGATTCCCCATCTCTGATTCACCGCCTTTGATTCCCCACCTCTGATTCTCCATATCTGATTCCGCACCTCTGTTTCCCCGCCTCTGATTCCCCGCCTCTGATTCTCCATATCTCATTCCCCGCCTCTGAATCCCCATCTCTGATTCCCGGACTCTGATTCCCCACCTCTGATTCCCGGCCTCTTATTCCCAGCATCTGATTCCCGGCCTCTGTTTCCCGGCCTCTGATTCCCCGCTTCTGATTCTGATTCCCTGCCTCTGATTCCCCATCTCTGATTCCGCACATCTGATTCCCTGCCTCTGATTCCCCACCTCTGATTCCCCATATCTGATTCCCTGCCTCTGTTTCCCCGCCTCTGATTCCCCGCCTCTGTTTCCCCATATCTAATTCCCCACCTCTGATGCCCCAACTCTGATTCCCCGCCTCTGATTCCCCAGCTCTGATTCCCCTACTCTGATTCCCCGCATCCGATTCCCCATGTCTGATTCCCCGCCTCTGTTTCCCCGCCTCTGATTCCCCGCCTCTGTTTCCCCATATCTGATTCCAATCCTCTGATTCCCCAGCTCTGATTCACTGCCTCTGATTCCCCGCGTTCTATTCGCTGCCTCTGATTCCCCGCCTGTGATTCCCCATCTCTGATTCAGCACCTCTGATTCCCCACCTCTGATTCCCCATATCTAATTCCCCACCTCTGCTTGCCCGCCTCTCATTCCCCGCCTCTGTTTCCCCATATCTGATTCCCCGCCTCTGAATCCCCAACTCTGATTCCCTGCCTCTGATTCACCAGCTCTGATTCCCCGCCTTTGATTCCCCCCGTCTGATTCCCAGCCTCTGAATCCCCGTCTGATTTCTTGCCTCCGATTCCCCGCCTCTGATTCCCCATCTCTGATTCACCACCTCTGAATCCCCACCTCTGATTTCCCATCTCTGATTCCGCACATCCGATTCCCTGCCTCTGATTCCCCGCCTTTTATTCCCGGCCTCAGATTCCCTGCCACTGATTCCCTGCTTCTGCTTCTGATTCCCTGCCTCTGATTCCCCATCTCTGATTCCGCACATCTGATTCCCCGCGTCTGATTCCCTGCCTCTGATTCCCCGCCTCTAATTCCCCATCTGTGATTCACAACCTCTGATGCCCCACCTCTGATTCCCCATATCTGATTCCCCGCCTCTGTTTCCCCGCCTCTGATTCCCCGCCTCTGATTCCCCATATCTGATTCCCCGCCTCTGATTGCCCACCTCTGATTCCCCGCGTCTGATTCCCTGCCTCTGATTCCCCGCCTCTGATTCCCCATATCTGATTCACCACCTCTGATTCCCGGCCTCTGATTCCCCATCTCTGATTCCGCACATCCGATTCCCTGCCTATGATTCCCCACCTCTGATTCCCCGCCTCTGATTCCCCATATCTGATTCCCTGCCTCTGTTTCCCCGCCTCTGATTACCCACCTCTGTTTCCCCATTTCTGATTCCCAACCTCTGATTCCCCAACTCTAATACCCTGCCTCTGATTCCCCAGCTCTGATTCCCCGCCTCTGATTCCCCGCATCTGATTCCCTGCCTCTGATTCCCCGCCTCTGATTCCAGGCCTCTGATTCCCAGCATCTGATTCCGGCCTCTGATTCCCGGCCACTGATTCCCTGCTTCTGATTCTGATTCCCTGCCTCTGATTCCCCAGCTCTGATTCCCCGCCTCTGATTCCCCGCATCTGATTCCCTGCCTCTGATTCCCCGCCTCTGATTCCAGGCCTCTGATTCCCAGAATCTGATTCCGGCCTCTGATTCCCGGCCTCTGATTCCCTGCTTCTGATTCTGATTCCCTGCCTCTGATTCCCCATCTCTGATTCCGCACATCTGATTCCCTGCCTCTGATTCCCCACCTCTGATTCCCCATATCTGATTCCCCGCCTCTGTTTCCCCGCCTCTGTTTCCCCGCCTCTGTTTCCCCATATCTGATTCCCCGCCTCTGATTCCCCAACTCTGATTCCCCTCCTCTAATTCGCCAGCTATGATTCCCCGCCTCTGATTCCCTGCGTCTGATTCCCTGCCTCTGATTCCCAGCCTCTGATTCCCCTTCTCTGATTCACCTCCTCTGAATCCCCACCTCTGATTCCCCATCTCTGATTCCGCACATCCGATTCCCTGCCTCTGATTCCCCGCCTCTGATTCCCCGCCTCTGATTCGCAACCTCTAATTCCCCACCTCTGATTCCCCATATCTGATTCCCCGCCTCTGTTTCCCTGCCTCTGATTCCCGGCCTCTGTTTCCCCATATCTGATTCCCCTCCTCTGATTCCCCAACTCTGATTCCCCGCCTCTGATTCCCCAGCTTTGATTCCCCGCCTTTTATTCCCGGCCTCTGATTCCCTGCCACTGATTCCCCGCCTCTGATTCCCCACCTCTGATTCCCCATATCTGATTCCCCGCCTCTGTTTCCCCACCTCTGATTCCCGGCCTCTTATTCCCAGCATCTGATTCACGGCCTCTGATTCCCTGCCTCTGATTCCACACCTCTGATTCCCCATCTCTGATTCCCCGCCTCTGATTCCCCGTGTCTGATTCCCTGCCTCTGATTCCCCGCCTCTGATTCCCCGCGTCTGATTCCCTGCCACTGATTCCCTGCCCCTGATTCCCCATATCTGATTCCACGCCTCTGATTCCCCATATCTGATACCCCGCCTCTATTTCCCCATATCTGCTTCGCCGCCTCTGATTCCCCAACTCTGATTCCCCGCCTCTGATTCCCCAGCTCTGATTTCCCGCCTCTGATTCCCGGCATCCGATTCCCTGCCTCTGATTCCCCGCCTCTGATTCCCCATCTCTGATTCCCCGCCTCTGATTCCCCGTGTCTGATTCCCTGCCTCTGATTCCCCGCCTCTGATTCCCAATATATGATTCCCCGCCTCTGTTTTCCCGCCTCTGATTCCCTGCCTCTGATTCCCCATATCTGATTCCCCGCCTCTGATTCCCCAACTCTGATTCCCCACCTCTGATTCCCCAGCTCTGAATCCCCGCCTCTGATTCCCCGCGTCTGATTCCCTGCCTCTCATTCCCCGCCTCTGATTCCCCATCTGTGATTCACAACCTCTGATGCCCCACCCCTGATTCCCCATATCTGATTCCCGGCCTCTGTTTCCCCGCCTCTGATTCCCCGCCTCTGATTCCCCATATCTGATTCCCCGCCTCTGATTGCCCACCTCTGATTCCCCGCGTCTGAATCCCTGCCTCTGATTCCCCGCCTCTGATTCCCCATCTCTGATTCACCACCTCTGATTCCCGGCCTCTGATTCCCCATCTCTGATTCCGCACATCCGATTCCCTGCCTATGATTCCCCACCTCTGAATCCCCGCCTCTGATTCCCCATATCTGATTCCCTGCCTCTGTTTCCCCGCCTCTGATTCCCCACCTCTGTTTCCCCATATCTGATTCCCCGCCTCTGATTCCCCAACTCTAATACCCCGCCTCTGATTCCCCAGCTCTGATTCCCCGCCTCTGATTCCCCGCATCTGATTCCCTGCCTCTGATTCCCCGCCTCTGATTCCAGGCCTCTGATTCCCAGCATCTGATTCCGGCCTCTGATTCCCGGCCTCTGATTCCCTGCTTCTGATTCTGATTCCCTGCCTCTGATTCCCCATCTCTGATTCCGCACATCTGATTCCCTGCCTCTGATTCCCCACCTCTGATTCCCCATATCTGATTCCCCGCCTCTGTTTCCCCGCCTCTGATTCCCCGCTTCTGTTTCCCAATATCTAAGTCCCTGCCTCTGATTCCCCAAATCTGATTCCCCACCTCTGATTCCCCAGCTCTGATTCCCCGCCTCTGATTCCCCGCATCTGATTCCCTTCATCTGATTCCAAGCCTCTGATTCCCTGCCTCTGATTCCCAACCTCTGATTCCCCACCTCTGATTCCCCATATCTGATTCCCCGCCTCTGTTTACCCGCCTCGGATTCCCCGCCTCTGTTTCCCCATATCTGATTCCCGGCCTCTGATTCCCCGCCTCTGATTCCCCGCCTCTGATTCCCTGCCTCTGATTCCCCATCTCCGATTCAGCAATCTGATTCCCTTCCTCTGATTCTCCGCCTCTGATTCCCCGCCTCTGATTCCCTGCCTCTGATTCCCAACCTCGGATTCCCCACCTCTGATTCCCCATATCTGATTCCCCGCCTCTGTTTCCCCGACTCTGATTCCCCGCCTCTGATTCCCAACTCTGATTCCCCGCCTCTGATTCCCCAGCTCTGATTCCCCGACTCTGATTCCCGGCATCCGATTCCCTGCCTCTGATTCCCCGCCTCTGATTCCCCATCTCTGATTCCCCGCCTCTGATTCCCCGTGTCTGATTCCCTGCCTCTGATTCCCCGCCTCTGATTCCCCACCTCTGATTCCCTGCCACTGATTCCCTGCCCCTGATTCCCCACCTCTGATTCCCCACCTCTGATTCCCTGCCACTGATTCCCTGCCTCTGATTCCCCATATCTGATTCCCCGCCTCTGATTCCCAAACTCTGATTCCCCGCTTCTGATTCCCCAGCTCTGAATCCCCGCCTCTGATTCCCCGCGTCTGATTCCCTGCCTCTGATTCCCCGCCTCTAATTCCCCATCTGTGATTCACAACCTCTGATGCCCCACCTCTGATTCCCCATATCTGATTCCCCGCCTCTGTTTCCCCGCCTCTGATTCCCCGCCTCTGATTCCCCATATCTGATTCCCCGCCTCTGATTGCCCACCTCTGATTCCCCGCGTCTGATTCCCTGCCTCTGATTCCCCGCCTCTGATTCCCCATATCTGATTCACCACCTCTGATTCCCGGCCTCTGATTCCCCATCTCTGATTCCGCACATCCGATTCCCTGCCTATGATTCCCCACCACTGATTCCCCGCCTCTGATTCCCCATATCTGATTCCCTGCTTCTGTTTCCCCGCCTCTGATTACCCACCTCTGTTTCCCCATATCTGATTCCCCGCCTCTGATTCCACAACTCTAATACCCTGCCTCTGATTCCCCAGCTCTGATTCCCCGCCTCTGATTCCCCGCATCTGATTCCCTGCCTCTGATTCCCCGCCTCTGATTCCAGGCCTCTGATTCCCAGCATCTGATTCCGGCCTCTGATTCCTGGCCTCTGATTCCCTGCTTCTGATTCTGATTCCCTGCCTCTGATTCCCCATCTCTGATTCCGCACATCTGATTCCCTGCCTCTGATTCCCCACCTCTGATTCCCCATATCTGATTCCCCGCCTCTGTTTCCCCGCCTCTGTTTCCCCGCCTCTGTTTCCCCATATCTGATTCCCCGCCTCTGATTCCCCAACTCTGATTCCCCTTCTCTGATTCACCACCTCTGAATCCCCACCTCTGATTCCCCATCTCTGATTCCGCACATCCGATTCCCTGCCTCTGATTCCCCGCCTCTGATTCCCCGCCTCTGATTCGCAACCTCTAATTCCCCACCTCTGATTCCCCATGTCTGATTCCCCGCCTCTGTTTCCCCGCCTCTGATTCCCCGCCTCTGTTTCCCCATATCTGATTCCAATCCTCTGATTCCCCAGCTCTGAATCACTGCCTCTGATTCCCCGCGTTCGATTCGCTGCCTCTGATTCCCCGCCTGTGATTCCCCATCTCTGATTCAGCACCTCTGATTCCCCACCTCTGATTACCCATATCTAATTCCCCACCTCTGCTTGCCCGCCTCTCATTCCCCGCCTCTGTTTCCCCATATCTGATTCCCCGCCTCTGAATCCCCAACTCTGATTCCCTGCCTCTGATTCACCAGCTCTGATTCCCCGCCTTTGATTCCCCCCGTCTGATTCCCAGCCTCTGAATCCCCGTCTGATTTCTTGCCTCTGATTCCCCGCCTCTGATTCCCCATCTCTGATTCACCACCTCTGAATCCCCACCTCTGATTCCCCATCTCTGATTCCGCACATCCGATTCCCTGCCTCTGATTCCCCGCCTTTTATTCCCGGCCTCAGATTCCCTGCCACTGATTCCCTGCTTCTGCTTCTGATTCCCTGCCTCTGATTCCCCATCTCTGATTCCGCACATCTGATTCCCCGCGTCTGATTCCCTGCCTCTGATTCCCCGCCTCTAATTCCCCATCTGTGATTCACAACCTCTGATGCCCCACCTCTGATTCCCCATATCTGATTCCCCGCCTCTGTTTCCCCGCCTCTGATTCCCCGCCTCTGATTCCCCATATCTGATTCCCCGCCTCTGATTGCCCACCTCTGATTCCCCGCGTCTGATTCCCTGCCTCTCATTCCCCGCCTCTGATTCCCCATATCTGATTCACCACCTCTGATTCCCGGCCTCTGATTCCCCATCTCTGATTCCGCACATCCGATTCCCTGCCTATGATTCCCCACCTCTGATTCCCCGCCTCTGATTCCCCATATCTGATTCCCTGCCTCTGTTTCCCCGCCTCTGATTACCCACCTCTGTTTCCCCATTTCTGATTCCCCGCCTCTGATTCCCCAACTCTAATACCCTGCCTCTGATTCCCCAGCTCTGATTCCCCGCCTCTGATTCCCCGCATCTGATTCCCTGCCTCTGATTCCCCGCCTCTGATTCCAGGCCTCTGATTCCCAGAATCTGATTCCGGCCTCTGATTCCCGGCCTCTGATTCCCTGCTTCTGATTCTGATTCCCTGCCTCTGATTCCCCATCTCTGATTCCGCACATCTGATTCCCTGCATCTGATTCCCCACCTCTGATTCCCCATATCTGATTCCCCGCCTCTGTTTCCCCGCCTCTGTTTCCCCGCCTCTGTTTCCCCATATCTGATTCCCCGCCTCTGATTCCCCAACTCTGATTCCCCTCCTCTAATTCGCCAGCTATGATTCCCCGCCTCTGATTCCCTGCGTCTGATTCCCTGCCTCTGATTCCCAGCCTCTGATTCCCCTTCTCTGATTCACCACCTCTGAATCCCCACCTCTGATTCCCCATCTCTGATTCCGCACATCCGATTCCCTGCCTCTGATTCCCCGCCTCTGATTCCCCGCCTCTGATTCGCAACCTCTAATTCCCCACCTCTGATTCCCCATATCTGATTCCCCGCCTCTGTTTCCCTGCCTCTGATTCCCGGCCTCTGTTTCCCCATATCTGATTCCCCTCCTCTGATTCCCCAACTCTGATTCCCAGCCTCTGATTCCCCTTCTCTGTTTCCCCACCTCTGATTCCCGGCCTCTTATTCCCAGCATCTGATTCACGGCATCTGATTCCCTGCCTCTGATTCCCCACCTCTGATTCCCCATCTCTGATTCCCCGCCTCTGATTCCCCGTGTCTGATTCCCTGCCTCTGATTCCCCGCCTCTGATTCCCCGCGTCTGATTCCCTGCCACTGATTCCCTGCCCCTGATTCCCCATATCTGATTCCACGCCTCTGATTCCCCATATCTGATACCCCGCCTCTATTTCCCCATATCTGCTTCGCCGCCTCTGATTCCCCAACTCTGATTCCCCGCCTCTGATTCCCCAGCTCTGATTTCCCGCCTCTGATTCCCGGCATCCGATTCCCTGCCTCTGATTCCCCGCCTCTGATTCCCCATCTCTGATTCCCCGCCTCTGATTCCCCATGTCTGATTCCCTGCCTCTGATTCCCCGCCTCTGATTCCCAATATATGATTCCCCGCCTCTGTTTTCCCGCCTCTGATTCCCTGCCTCTGATTCCCCATATCTGATTCCCCGCCTCTGATTCCCCAACTCTGATTCCCCACCTCTGATTCCCCAGCTCTGAATCCCCGCCTCTGATTCCCCGCGTCTGATTCCCTGCCTCTCATTCCCCGCCTCTGATTCCCCATCTGTGATTCACAACCTCTGATGCCCCACCCCTGATTCCCCATATCTGATTCCCGGCCTCTGTTTCCCCGCCTCTGATTCCCCGCCTCAGATTCCCCGCCTCTGATTGCCCACCTCTGATTCCCCGCGTCTGATTCCCTGCCTCTGATTCCCCGCCTCTGATTCCCCATCTCTGATTCACCACCTCTGATTCCCGGCCTCTGATTCCCCATCTCTGATTCCGCACATCCGATTCCCTGCCTATGATTCCCCACCTCTGAATCCCCGCCTCTGATTCCCCATATCTGATTCCCTGCCTCTGTTTCCCCGCCTCTGATTCCCCACCTCTGTTTCCCCATATCTGATTCCCCGCCTCTGATTCCCCAACTCTAATACACCGCCTCTGATTCCCCAGCTCTGATTCCCCGCCTCTGATTCCCCGCATCTGATTCCCTGCCTCTGATTCCCCGCCTCTGATTCCAGGCCTCCGATTCCCAGCATCTGATTCCGGCCTCTGATTCCCGGCCTCTGATTCCCTGCTTCTGATTCTGATTCCCTGCCTCTGATTCCCCATCTCTGATTCCGAACATCTGATTCCCTGCCTCTGATTCCCCACCTCTGATTCCCCATATCTGATTCCCCGCCTCTGTTTCCCCGCCTCTGATTCCCCGCTTCTGTTTCCCAATATCTAAGTCCCCGCCTCTGATTCCCCAAATCTGATTCCCCACCTCTGATTCCCCAGCTCTGATTCCCCGCCTCTGATTCCCCGCATCTGATTCCCTTCATCTGATTCCAAGCCTCTGATTCCCCGCCTCTGTTGACCCGCCTCGGATTCCCCGCCTCTGTTTCCCCATATCTGATTCCCGGCCTCTGATTCCCCGCCTCTGATTCCACGCCTCTGATTCCCTGCCTCTGATTCCCCATCTCCGATTCAGCAATCTGATTCCCTTCCTCTGATTCTCCGCCTCTGATTCCCCGCCTCTGATTCCCTGCCTCTGATTCCCAACCTCGGATTCCCCACCTCTGATTCCCCATATCTGATTCCCCGCCTCTGTTTCCCCGACTCTGATTCCCCGCCTCTGATTCCCAACTCTGATTCCCCGCCTCTGATTCCCCAGCTCTGATTCCCCGACTCTGATTCCCGGCATCCGATTCCCTGCCTCTGATTCCCCGCCTCTGATTCCCCATCTCTGATTCCCCGCCTCAGATTCCCCGTGTCTGATTCCCTGCCTCTGATTCCCCGCCTCTGATTCCCCACCTCTGATTCCCTGCCACTGATTCCCTGCCCCTGATTCCCCACCTCTGATTCCCCACCTCTGATTCCCTGCCACTGATTCCCTGCCTCTGATTCCCCATATCTGATTCCCCGCCTCTGATTCCCAAACTCTGATTCCCCGCTTCTGATTCCCCAGCTCTGAATCCCCGCCTCTGATTCCCCGCGTCTGATTCACTGCCTCTGATTCCCCGCCTCTAATTCCCCATCTGTGATTCACAACCTCTGATGCCCCACCTCTGATTCCCCATATCTGATTCCCCGCCTCTGTTTCCCCGCCTCTGATTCCCCGCCTCTGATTCCCCATATCTGATTCCCCGCCTCTGATTGCCCACCTCTGATTCCCCGCGTCTGATTCCCTGCCTCTGATTCCCCGCCTCTGATTCCCCATATCTGATTCACCACCTCTGATTCCCGGCCTCTGATTCCCCATCTCTGATTCCGCACATCCGATTCCCTGCCTATGATTCCCCACCACTGATTCCCCGCCTCTGATTCCCCATATCTGATTCCCTGCTTCTGTTTCCCCGCCTCTGATTACCCACCTCTGTTTCCCCATATCTGATTCCCCGCCTCTGATTCCCCAACTCTAATACCCTGCCTCTGATTCCCCAGCTCTGATTCCCCGCCTCTGATTCCCCGCATCTGATTCCCCGCCTCTGATTCCAGGCCTCTGATTCCCAGCATCTGATTCCGGCCTCTGATTCCCGGCCTCTGATTCCCTGCTTCTGATTCTGATTCCCTGCCTCTGATTCCCCATCTCTGATTCCGCACATCAGATTCCCTGCCTCTGATTCCCCACCTCTGATTCCCCATATCTGATTCCCCGCCTCTGTTTCCCCGCCTCTGTTTCCCCGCCTCTGTTTCCCCATATCTGATTCCCCGCCTCTGATTCCCCAACTCTGATTCCCTTCCTCTAATTCGCCAGCTATGATTCCCCGCCTCTGATTCCCTGCGTCTGATTCCCTGCCTCTGATTCCCAGCCTCTGATTCCCCTTCTCTGATTCACCACCTCTGAATCCCCACCTCTGATTCCCCATCTCTGATTCCGCACATCCGATTCCCTGCCTCTGATTCCCCGCCTCTGATTCCCCGCCTCTGATTCGCAACCTCTAATTCCCCACCTCTGATTCCCCATATCTGATTCCCCGCCTCTGTTTCCCTGCCTCTGATTCCCGGCCTCTGTTTCCCCATATCTGATTCCCCTCCTCTGATTCCCCAACTCTGATTCCCCGCCTCTGATTAACCAGCTTTGATTCCCCGCCTTTTATTCCCGGCCTCTGAATCCCTGCCACTGATTCCCCGCCTCTGATTCCCCACCTCTGATTCCCCATATCTGATTCCCCGCCTCTGTTTCCCCACCTCTGATTCCCGGCCTCTTATTCCCAGCATCTGATTCCCGGCCTCTGATTCCCTGCCTCTGATTCCCCACCTCTGATTCCCCATCTCTGATTCCCCGCCTCTGATTCCCCGTGTCTGATTCCCTGCCTCTGATTCCCCGCCTCTGATTCCCCGCGTCTGATTCCCTGCCACTGATTCCCTGCCCCTGATTCCCCACCTCTGATTCCCCATATTTGATTCCCCGCCTCTGTTTCCCCAACTCTGATTCCCTTCCTCTAATTCGCCAGCTATGATTCCCAGCCTCTGATTCCCTGCCACTGATTCCCTGCCCCTGATTCCCCACCTCTGATTCCCCATATATGATTCCCCGCCTCTGATACCCCAACTCTGATTCCCCTCCTCTAATTCGCCAGCTATGATTCCCCGCCTCTGATTCCCTGCGTCTGATTCCCTGCCTCTGATTCCCAGCCTCTGATTCCCCTTCTCTGATTCACCACCTCTGAATCCCCAACTCTGATTCCCCATCTCTGATTCCGCACATCCGATTCCCTGCCTCTGATTCCCCGCCTCTGATTCCCCGCCTCTGATTCCCCGCCTCTGATTCCCCGCGTCTGATTCCCTGCCACTGATTCCCTGCCCCTGATTCCCCACCTCCGATTCCCTGCCTCTGATTCCCCGCCTCTGATTCCCCGCCTCTGATTCCCCGCCTCTGATTCCCCGCGTCTGATTCCCTGCATCTGATTCCCTGCCTCTGATTCCCAGCCTCTGATTCCCCTTCTCTGATTCACCACCTCTGAATCCCCACCTCTGATTCCCCATCTCTGATTCCGCACATCCGATTCCCTGCCTCTGATTCCCCGCCTTTTATTCCCGGCCTCTGATTCCCTGCCACTGATTCCCTGCTTCTGATTCTGATTCCCTGCCTCTGATTCCCCATCTCTGATTCCGCACATCTGATTCCCTGCCTCTGATTCCCCACCTCTGATTCCCCATATCTGATTCCCCGCCTCTGTTTCCCCGCCTCTGATTCCCCGCCTCTGTTTCCCTATATCTGATTCCCCGCCTTTGATTCCCCAACTCTGATTCCCCTCCTCTAATTCGCCAGCTATGATTCCCCGCCTCTGATTCCCTGCGTCTGATTCCCTGCCTCTGATTCCCAGCCTCTGATTCCCCTTCTCTGATTCACCACCTCTGAATACCCACCTCTGATTCCCCATCTCTGATTCCGCACATCCGATTCCCTGCCTCTGATTCCCCGCCTCTGATTCCCCGCCTCTGATTCGCAACCTCTAATTCCCCACCTCTGATTCCCCATATCTGATTCCCCGCCTCTGTTTCCCTGCCTCTGATTCCCGGCCTCTGTTTCCCCATATCTGATTCCCCTCCTCTGATTCCCCAACTCTGATTCCCCGCCTCTGATTCCCCAGCTCTGATTCCCCGCCTTTTATTCCCGGCCTCTGATTCCCCGCCCATGATTCCCCACCTCTGATTCCCCATATCTGATTCCCCGCCTCTGTTTCCCCAGCTATGATTCCCCACCTCTGATTCCCCAGCTCTGATTCCCTGCCACTGATTCCCCGCCCCTGATTCCCCACCTCTGATTCCCCATATCTGATTCCCCGCCTCTGTTTCCCCAGCTCTGATTCCCTGTCTCTGATTCCCTGCCCTGATTCCCCATCTCTGTTTCACCGCCTTTGATTCGCCACCTCTGATTCCCCATATCTGATTCCCCGCCTCTGTTTCCCCGCCTCTGATTCCCTGCCTCTGATTCCCAACCTCTGATTCCACACCTCTGATTCCCCATATCTGATTCCCCGCCTCTATTTCCCCATATCTGATTCCCCGCCTCTGATTCCCCAACTCTGATTCCCCGCCTCTGATTCCCCAGCTCTGATTCCCCGCCTCTGATTCCCGGCGTCCGATTCGCTGCCTCTGATTCCCCGCCTCTGATTCGCCATCTCTGATTCCCCGCCTCTGATTCCCCGTGTCTGATTCCCTGCCTCTGATTCCCCTCCTCAGATTCCCCGCCTCTGATTCCCTGCCACTGATTCCCTGCCCCTGATTCCCCACCTCTGATTCCCCATATCTGATTCCCCGCCTCTGTTTCCCCGCCTCTGATTCCCCGCCTCTGATTCCCCATATCTGATTCCCTGCCTCTGATTCCACAACTCTGATTCCCCGCCTCTGATTCCCCAGCTCTGAATCCCCGCCTCTGATTCCCCGCGTCTGATTCCCTCCCTCTGATTCTCCGCCTTGATTCCCCATCTCTGATTCACAACCTCTTATTCCCCACCTCTGATTCCCCATATCTGATACCCCGCCTCTGTTTCCCCGCCTCTGATTCCCCGCCTCTGATTCCCCATATCTGATTCCCCGGCTCTGATTGCCCACCTCTAATTCCCCGCCTCTGATTCGCCAGCTCTGATTCCCCGCCTCTGAATTCCCGCATCTGATTCCCTGCCTCTGATTCCCCGCCTCTGATTCCCCATCTCTGATTCACCGCCTTTGATTCCCCACCTCTGATTCTCCATATCTGATTCCGCACCTCTGTTTCCCCGCCTCTGATTCCCCGCCTCTGATTCTCCATATCTCATTCCCCGCCTCTGAATCCCCATCTCTGATTCCCGGACTCTGATTCCCCACCTCTGATTCCCGGCCTCTTATTCCCAGCATCTGATTCCCGGCCTCTGTTTCCCGGCCTCTGATTCCCCGCTTCTGATTCTGATTCCCTGCCTCTGATTCCCCATCTCTGATTCCGCACATCTGATTCCCTGCCTCTGATTCCACACCTCTGATTCCCCATATCTGATTCCCGCCTCTGTTTCCCCGCCTCTGATTCCCCGCCTCTGTTTCCCCATATCTAATTCCCCACCTCTGATGCCCCAACTCTGATTCCCCGCCTCTGATTCCCCAGCTCTGATTCCCCTACTCTGATTCCCCGCATCCGATTCCCCATGTCTGATTCCCCGCCTCTGTTTCCCCGCCTCTGATTCCCCGCCTCTGTTTCCCATATCTGATTCCAATCCTCTGATTCCCCAGCTCTGATTCACTGCCTCTGATTCCCCGCGTTCTATTCGCTGCCTCTGATTCCCCGCCTGTGATTCCCCATCTCTGATTCAGCACCTCTGATTCCCCACCTCTGATTCCCCATATCTAATTCCCCACCTCTGCTTGCCCGCCTCTCATTCCCCGCCTCTGTTTCCCCATATCTGATTCCCCGCCTCTTAATCCCCATCTCTGATTCCCTGCCTCTGATTCACCAGCTCATATTCCCCGCCTTTGATTCCCCCCGTCTGATTCCCAGCCTCTGAATCCCCGTCTGATTTCTTGCCTCTGATTCCCCGCCTCTGATTCCCCATCTCTGATTCACCACCTCTGAATCCCCACCTCTGATTCCCCATCTCTGATTCCGCACATCCGATTCACTGCCTCTGATTCCCCGCCTTTTATTCCCGGCCTCAGATTCCCTGCCACTGATTCCCTGCGTCTGATTCCCTGCCTCTGATTCCCCGCCTCTAATTCCCCATCTGTGATTCACAACCTCTGATGCCCCACCTCTGATTCCCCATATCTGATTCCCCGCCTATGTTTCCCCGCCTCTGATTCCCCGCCTCTGATTCCCCATATCTGATTCACCACCTCTGATTCCCGGCCTCTGATTCCCCATCTCTGATTCCGCACATCCGATTCCCTGCCTATGATTCCCCACCTCTGATTCCCCGCCTCTGATTCCCCATATCTGATTCCCTGCCTCTGTTTCCCCGCCTCTGATTACCCACCTCTGTTTCCCCATATCTGATTCCCCGCCTCTGATTCCCCAACTCTAATACCCTGCCTCTGATTCCCCAGCTCTGATTCCCCGCCTCTGATTCCCCGCATCTGATTCCCTGCCTCTGATTCCCCGCCTCTGATTCCAGGCCTCTGATTCCCAGCATCTGATTCCGGCCTCTGATTCCCGGCCTCTGATTCCCTGCTTTTGATTCTGATTCCCTGCCTCTGATTCCCCATCTCTGATTCCGCACATCTGATTCCCTGCCTCTGATTCCCCACCTCTGATTCCCCATATCTGATTCCCCGCCTCTGTTTCCCCGCCTCTGTTTCCCCGCCTCTGTTTCCCCATATCTGATTCCCCGCCTCTGATTCCCCAACTCTGATTCCCCTCCTCTAATTCGCCAGCTATGATTCCCCGCCTCTGATTCCCTGCGTCTGATTCCCTGCCTCTGATTCCCAGCCTCTGATTCCCCTTCTCTGATTCACCACCTCTGAATCCCCACCTCTGATTCCCCATCTCTGATTCCGCACATCCGATTCCCTGCCTCTGATTCCCCGCCTCTGATTCCCCGCCTCTGATTCGCAACCTCTAATTCCCCACCTCTGATTCCCCATATCTGATTCCCCGCCTCTGTTTCCCTGCCTCTGATTCCCGGCCTCTGTTTCCCCATATCTGATTCCCCTCCTCTGATTCCCCAACTCTGATTCCCCGCCTCTGATTCCCCAGCTTTGATTCCCCGCCTTTTATTCCCGGCCTCTGATTCCCTGCCACTGATTCCCCACCTCTGATTCCCCACCTCTGATTCCCCATATCTGATTCCCCGCCTCTGTTTCCCCACCTCTGATTCCCGGCCTCTTATTCCCAGCATCTGATTCACGGCCTCTGATTCCCTGCCTCTGATTCCCCACCTCGGATTCCCCATCTCTGATTCCCCGCCTCTGATTCCCCGTGTCTGATTCCCTGCCTCTGATTCCCCGCCTCTGATTCCCCGCGTCTGATTCCCTGCTACTGATTCCCTGCCCCTGATTCCCCATATCTGATTCCACGCCTCTGATTCCCCATATCTGATACCCCGCCTCTATTTCCCCATATCTGCTTCGCCGCCTCTGATTCCCCAACTCTGATTCCCCGCCTCTGATTCCCCAGCTCTGATGTCCCGCCTCTGATTCCCGGCATCCGATTCCCTGCCTCTGATTCCCCGCCTCTGATTCCCCATCTCTGATTCCCCGCCTCTGATTCCCCGTGTCTGATTCCCTGCCTCTGATTCCCCGCCTCTGATTCCCAATATATGATTCCCCGCCTCTGTTTTCCCGCCTCTGATTCCCTGCCTCTGATTCCCCATATCTGATTCCCCGCCTCTGATTCCCCAACTCTGATTCCCCACCTCTGATTCCCCAGCTCTGAATCCCCGCCTCTGATTCCCCGCGTCTGATTCCCTGCCTCTCATTCCCCGCCTCTGATTCCCCATCTGTGATTCACAACCTCTGATGCCCCACCCCTGATTCCCCATATCTGATTCCCGGCCTCTGTTTCCCCGCCTCTGATTCCCCGCCTCTGATTCCCCATATCTGATTCCCCGCCTCTGATTGCCCACCTCTGATTCCCCGCGTCTGATTCCCTGCCTCTGATTCCCCGCCTCTGATTCCCCATCTCTGATTCACCACCTCTGATTCCCGGCCTCTGATTCCCCATCTCTGATTCCGCACATCCGATTCCCTGCCTATGATTCCCCACCTCTGAATCCCCGCCTCTGATTCCCCATATCTGATTCCCTGCCTCTGTTTCCCCGCCTCTGATTCCCCACCTCTGTTTCCCCATATCTGATTCCCCACCTCTGATTCCCCAACTCTAATACCCCGCCTCTGATTCCCCAGCTCTGATTCCCCGCCTCTGATTCCCCGCATCTGATTCCCTGCCTCTGATTCCCCGCCTCTGATTCCAGGCCTCTGATTCCCAGCATCTGATTCCGGCCTCTGATTCCCGGCCTCTGATTCCCTGCTTCTGATTCTGATTCCCTGCCTCTGATTCCCCATCTCTGATTCCGCACATCTGATTCCCTGCCTCTGATTCCCCACCTCTGATTCCCCATATCTGATTCCCCGCCTCTGTTTCCCCGCCTCTGATTCCCCGCTTCTGTTTCCCCATATCTGATTCCCGGCCTCTGATTCCCCGCCTGTGATTCCCCATCACTGATTCACCACCTCTGATTCCCCACCTCTGATTCACCGCCTCTGATTCCCCACCTCTGATTCCCCATCTCTGATTCCGCACATCCAATTCCCTGCCTCTGATTCCCCAACTCTGATTCCCCACCTCTGATTCCCCAGCTCTGATTCCCCGCCTCAGATTCCCCGCGTCTGATTCCCTGCCTCTGATTCCCCGCCTCTGATTCCCTGCCTCTTATTCCCCATATCTGATTCCCCGCCTCTGATTCCCAAACTCTGATTCCCCGCTTCTGATTCCCCAGCTCTGAATCCCCGCCTCTGATTCCCCGCGTCTGATTCCCTGCCTCTGATTCCCCGCCTCTAATTCCCCATCTGTGATTCACAACCTCTGATGCCCCACCTCTGATTCCCCATATCTGATTCCCCGCCTCTGTTTCCCCGCCTCTGATTCCCCGCCTCTGATTCCCCATATCTGATTCCCCACCTCTGATTGCCCACCTCTGATTCCCCGCGTCTGATTCCCTGCCTCTGATTCCCCGCCTCTGATTCCCCATATCTGATTCACCACCTCTGATTCCCGGCCTCTGATTCCCCATCTCTGATTCCGCACATCCGATTCCCTGCCTATGATTCCCCACCACTGATTCCCCGCCTCTGATTCCCCATATCTGATTCCCTGCTTCTGTTTCCCCGCCTCTGATTACCCACCTCTGTTTCCCCATATCTGATTCCCCGCCTCTGATTCCCCAAGTCTAATACCCTGCCTCTGATTCCCCAGCTCTGATTCCCCGCCTCTGATTCCCCGCATCTGATTCCCTGCCTCTGATTCCCCGCCTCTGATTCCAGACCTCTGATTCCCAGCATCTGATTCCGGCCTCTGATTCCCGGCCTCTGATTCCCTGCTTCTGATTCTGATTCCCTGCCTCTGATTCCCCATCTCTGATTCCGCACATCTGATTCCCTGCCTCTGATTCCCCACCTCTGATTCCCCATATCTGATTCCCCGCCTCTGTTTCCCCGCCTCTGTTTCCCCGCCTCTGTTTCCCCATATCTGATTCCCCGCCTCTGATTCCCCAACTCTGATTCCCCTCCTCTAATTCGCCAGCTATGATTCCCCGCCTCTGATTCCCTGCGTCTGATTCCCTGCCTCTGATTCCCAGCCTCTGATTCCCCTTCTCTGATTCACCACCTCTGAATCCCCACCTCTGATTCCCCATCTCTGATTCCGCACATCCGATTCCCTGCCTCTGATTCCCCGCCTCTGATTCCCCGCCTCTGATTCGCAACCTCTAATACCCCACCTCTGATTCCCCATATCTGATTCCCCGCCTCTGTTTCCCTGCCTCTGATTCCCGGCCTCTGTTTCCCCATATCTGATTCCCCTCCTCTGATTCCCCAACTCTGATTCCCCGCCTCTGACTAACCAGCTTTGATTCCCCGCCTTTTATTCCCGGCCTCTGATTCCCTGCCACTGATTCCCCGCCTCTGATTCCGCACCTCTGATTCCCCATATCTGATTCCCCGCCTCTGTTTCCCCACCTCTGATTCCCGGCCTCTTATTCCCAGCATCTGATTCCCGGCCTCTGATTCCCTGCCTCTGATTCCCCACCTCTGATTCCCCATCTCTGATTCCCCGCCTCTGATTCCCCGTGTCTGATTCCCTGCCTCTGATTCCCCGCCTCTGATTCCCCGCGTCTGATTCCCTGCCACTGATTCCCTGCCCCTGATTCCCCACCTCTGATTCCCCATATCTGATTCCCCGCCTCTGTTTCCCCAACTCTGATTCCCTTCCTCTAATTCGCCAGCTATGATTCCCCGCCTCTGATTCCCTGCCACTGATTCCCTGCCCCTGATTCCCCACCTCTGATTCCCCATATATGATTCCCCGCCTCTGATTCCCCAACTCTGATTCCCCTCCTCTAATTCGCCAGCTATGATTCCCCGCCTCTGATTCCCTGCGTCTGATTCCCTGCCTCTGATTCCCAGCCTCTGATTCCCCTTCTCTGATTCACCACCTCTGAATCCCCAACTCTGATTCCCCATCTCTGATTCCGCACATCCGATTCCCTGCCTCTGATTCCCCGCCTCTGATTCCCCGCCTCTGATTCCCCGCCTCTGATTCCCCGCGTCTGATTCCCTGCCACTGATTCCCTGCCCCTGATTCCCCACCTCTGATTCCCCATATCTGATTCCCCGCCTCTGTTTCCCCACCTCAGATTCCCCGCCTCTGTTTCCCCATATCTGATTCCCCGCCTCTGATTCCCCAACTCTCATTCCCCTCCTCTAATTCGCCAGCTATGATTCCCCGCCTCTGATTCCCTGCATCTGATTCCCTGCCTCTGATTCCCAGCCTCTGATTCCCCTTCTCTGATTCACCACCTCTGAATCCCCACCTCTGATTCCCCATCTCTGATTCCGCACATCCGATTCCCTGCCTCTGATTCCCCGCCTTTTATTCCCGGCCTCTGATTCCCTGCCACTGATTCCCTGCTTCTGATTCTGATTCCCTGCCTCTGATTCCCCATCTCTGATTCCGCACATCTGATTCCCTGCCTCTGATTCCCCACCTCTGATTCCCCATATCTGATTCCCCGCCTCTGTTTCCCCGCCTCTGATTCCCCGCCTCTGTTTCCCTATATCTGATTCCCCGCCTTTGATTCCCCAACTCTGATTCCCCTCCTCTAATTCGCCAGCTATGATTCCCCGCCTCTGATTCCCTGCGTCTGATTCCCTGCCTCTGATTCCCAGCCTCTGATTCCCCTTCTCTGATTCACCACCTCTGAATACCCACCTCTGATTCCCCATCTCTGATTCCGCACATCCGATTCCCTGCCTCTGATTCCCCGCCTCTGATTCCCCGCCTCTGATTCGCAACCTCTAATTCCCCACCTCTGATTCCCCATATCTGATTCCCCGCCTCTGTTTCCCTGCCTCTGATTCCCGGCCTCTGTTTCCCCATATCTGATTCCCCTCCTCTGATTCCCCAACTCTGATTCCCCGCCTCTGATTCCCCAGCTCTGATTCCCCGCCTTTTATTCCCGGCCTCTGATTCCCCGCCCTGATTCCCCACCTCTGATTCCCCATATCTGATTCCCCGCCTCTGTTTCCCCAGCTATGATTCCCCACCTCTGATTCCCCAGCTCTGATTCCCTGCCACTGATTCCCCGCCCCTGATTCCCCACCTCTGATTCCCCATATCTGATTCCCCGCCTCTGTTTCCCCAGCTCTGATTCCCTGTCTCTGATTCCCTGCCCTGATTCCCCATCTCTGTTTCACCGCCTTTGATTCGCCACCTCTGATTCCCCATATCTGATTCCCCGCCTCTGTTTCCCCGCCTCTGATTCCCTGCCTCTGATTCCCAACCTCTGATTCCACACCTCTGATTCCCCATATCTGATTCCCCGCCTCTATTTCCCCATATCTGATTCCCCGCCTCTGATTCCCCAACTCTGATTCCCCGCCTCTGATTCCCCAGCTCTGATTCCCCGCCTCTGATTCCCGGCGTCCGATTCGCTGCCTCTGATTCCCCGCCTCTGATTCGCCATCTCTGATTCCCCGCCTCTGATTCCCCGTGTCTGATTCCCTGCCTCTGATTCCCCTCCTCAGATTCCCCGCCTGTGATTCCCCATCTCTGATTCAGCACCTCTGATTCCCCACCTCTGATTCCCCATATCTAATTCCCCACCTCTGCTTGCCCGCCTCTCATTCCCCGCCTCTGTTTCCCCATATCTGATTCCCCGCCTCTGAATCCCCAACTCTGATTCCCCGCCTCTGATTCCCCAGCTCTGAATCCCCGCCTCTGATTCCCCGCGTCTGATTCCCTCCCTCTGATTCTCCGCCTTGATTCCTCATCTCTGATTCACAACCTCTTATTCCCCACCTCTGATTCCCCATATCTGATTCCCCGCCTCTGTTTCACCGCCTCTGATTCCCCATATCTGATTCCCCGGCTCTGATTGCCCACCTCTGATTCCCCGCCTCTGATTCGCCAGCTCTGATTCCCCGCCTCTGAATTCCCGCATCTGATTCCCTGCCTCTGATTCCCCGCCTCTGATTCCCCATCTCTGATTCACCGCCTTTGATTCCCCACCTCTGATTCTCCATATCTGATTCCGCACCTCTGTTTCCCCGCCTCTGATTCCCCGCCTCTGATTCTCCATATCTCATTCCCCGCCTCTGAATCCCCATCTCTGATTCCCGGACTCTGATTCCCCACCTCTGATTCCCGGCCTCTTATTCCCAGCATCTGATTCCCGGCCTCTGTTTCCCGGCCTCTGATTCCCCGCTTCTGATTCTGATTCCCTGCCTCTGATTCCCCATCTCTGATTCCGCACATCTGATTCCCTGCCTCTGATTCCCCACCTCTGATTCCCCATATCTGATTCCCTGCCTCTGTTTCCCCGCCTCTGATTCCCCGCCTCTGTTTCCCCATATGTAATTCCCCACCTCTGATGCCCCAACTCTGATTCCCCGCCTCTGATTCCCCAGCTCTGATTCCCCTACTCTGATTCCCCGCATCCGATTCCCCATGTCTGATTCCCCGCCTCTGTTTCCCCGCCTCTGATTCCCCGCCTCTGTTTCGCCATATCTGATTCCAATCCTCTGATTCCCCAGCTCTGATTCACTGCCTCTGATTCCCCGCGTTCTATTCGCTGCCTCTGATTCCCCGCCTGTGATTCCCCATCTCTGATTCAGCACCTCTGATTCCCCACCTCTGATTCCCCATATCTAATTCCCCACCTCTGCTTGCCCGCCTCTCATTCCCCGCCTCTGTTTCCCCATATCTGATTCCCCGCCTCTGAATCCCCAACTCTGATTCCCTGCCTCTGATTCACCAGCTCTGATTCCCCGCCTTTGATTCCCCCCGTCTGATTCCCAGCCTCTGAATCCCCGTCTGATTTCTTGCCTCTGATTCCCCGCCTCTGATTCCCCATCTCTGATTCACCACCTCTGAATCCCCACCTCTGATTCCCCATCTCTGATTCCGCACATCCGATTCCCTGCCTCTGATTCCCCGCCTTTTATTCCCGGCCTCAGATTCCCTGCCACTGATTCCCTGCTTCTGCTTCTGATTCCCTGCCTCTGATTCCCCATCTCTGATTCCGCACATCTGATTCCCCGCGTCTGATTCCCTGCCTCTGATTCCCCGCCTCTAATTCCCCATCTGTGATTCACAACCTCTGATGCCCCACCTCTGATTCCCCATATCTGATTCCCCGCCTCTGTTTCCCCGCCTCTGATTCCCCGCCTCTGATTCCCCATATCTGATTCCCCGCCTCTGATTGCCCACCTCTGATTCCCCGCCTCTGATTCCCCATATCTGATTCACCACCTCTGATTCCCGGCCTCTGATTCCCCATCTCTGATTCCGCACATCCGATTCCCTGCCTATGATTCCCCACCTCTGATTCCCCGCCTCTGATTCCCCATATCTGATTCCCTGCCTCTGTTTCCCCGCCTCTGATTACCCACCTCTGTTTCCCCATTTCTGATTCCCCGCCTCTGATTCCCCAACTCTAATACCCTGCCTCTGATTCCCCAGCTCTGATTCCCCGCCTCTGATTCCCCACATCTGATTCCCTGCCTCTGATTCCCCGCCTCTGATTCCAGGCCTCTGATTCCCAGCATCTGATTCCGGCCTCTGATTCCCGGCCTCTGATTCCCTGCTTCTGATTCTGATTCCCTGCCTCTGATTCCCCATCTCTGATTCCGCACATCTGATTCCCTGCCTCTGATTCCCCACCTCTGATTCCCCATATCTGATTCCCCGCCTCTGTTTCTCCGCCTCTGTTTCCCCGCCTCTGTTTCCCCATATCTGATTCCCCGCCTCTGATTCCCCAACTCTGATTCCCCTCCTCTAATTCGCCAGCTATGATTCCCCGCCTCTGATTCCCTGCGTCTGATTCCCTGCCTCTGATTCCCAGCCTCTGATTCCCCTTTTCTGATTCACCACCTCTGAATCCCCACCTCTGATTCCCCATCTCTGATTCCGCACATCCGATTCCCTGCCTCTGATTCCCCGCCTCTGATTCCCCGCCTCTGATTCGCACCCTCTAATTCCCCACCTCTGATTCCCCATATCTGATTCCCCGCCTCTGTTTCCCTGCCTCTGATTCCCGGCCTCTGTTTCCCCATATCTGATTCCCCTCCTCTGATTCCCCAACTCTGATTCCCCGCCTCTGATTCCCCAGCTTTGATTCCCCGCCTTTTATTCCCGGCCTCTGATTCCCTGCCACTGATTCCCCGCCTCTGATTCCGCACCTCTGATTCCCCATATCTGATTCCCCGCCTCTGTTTCCCCACCTCTGATTCCCGGCCTCTTATTCCCAGCAATCAATTCACGGCCTCTGATTCCCTGCCTCTGATTCCCCACCTCTGATTCCCCATCTCTGATTCCCCGCCTCTGATTCCCCGTGTCTGATTCCCTGCCTCTGATTCCCCGCCTCTGATTCCCCGCGTCTGATTCCCTGCCACTGATTCCCTGCCCCTGATTCCCCATATCTGATTCCACGCCTCTGATTCCCCATATCTGATACCCCGCCTCTATTTCCCCATATCTGCTTCGCCGCCTCTGATTCCCCAACTCTGATTCCCCGCCTCTGATTCCCCAGCTCTGATTTCCCGCCTCTGATTCCCGGCATCCGATTCCCTGCCTCTGATTCCCCGCCTCTGATTCCCCATCTCTGATTCCCCGCCTCTGATTCCCCGTGTCTGATTCCCTGCCTCTGATTCCCCGCCTCTGATTCCCAATATATGATTCCCCGCCTCTGTTTTCCCGGCTCTGATTCCCTGCCTCTGATTCCCCATATCTGATTCCCCGCCTCTGATTCCCCAACTCTGATTCCCCACCTCTGATTCCCCAGCTCTGAATCCCCGCCTCTGATTCCCCGCGTCTGATTCCCTGCCTCTCATTCCCCGCCTCTGATTCCCCATCTGTGATTCTCAACCTCTGATGCCCCACCCCTGATTCCCCATATCTGATTCCCGGCCTCTGTTTCCCTGCCTCTGATTCCCCGCCTCTGATTCCCCATATCTGATTCCCCGCCTCTGATTGCCCACCTCTGATTCCCCGCGTCTGATTCCCTGCCTCTGATTCCCCGCCTCTGATTCCCCATCTCTGATTCACCACCTCTGATTCCCGGCCTCTGATTCCCCATCTCTGATTCCGCACATCCGATTCCCTGCCTATGATTCCCCACCTCTGAATCCCCGCCTCTGATTCCCCATATCTGATTCCCTGCCTCTGTTTCCCCGCCTCTGATTCCCCACCTCTGTTTCCCCATATCTGATTCCCCGCCTCTGATTCCCCAACTCTAATACCCCGCCTCTGATTCCCCAGCTCTGATTCCCCGCCTCTGATTCCCCGCATCTGATTCCCTGCCTCTGATTCCCCGCCTCTGATTCCAGGCCTCTGATTCCCAGCATCTGATTCCGGCCTCTGATTCCCGGCCTCTGATTCCCTGCTTCTGATTCTGATTCCCTGCCTCTGATTTCCCATCTCTGATTCCGCACATCTGATTCCCTGCCTCTGATTCCCCACCTCTGATTCCCCATATCTGATTCCCCGCCTCTGTTTCCCCGCCTCTGATTCCCCGCTTCTGTTTCCCAATATCTAAGTCCCTGCCTCTGATTCCCCAAATCTGATTCCCCACCTCTGATTCCCCAGCTCTGATTCCCCGCCTCTGATTCCCCGCATCTGATTCCCTTCATCTGATTCCAAGCCTCTGATTCCCTGCCTCTGATTCCCAACCTCTGATTCCCCACCTCTGATTCCCCATATCTGATTCCCCGCCTCTGTTTACCCGCCTCGGATTCCCCGCCTCTGTTTCCCCATATCTGATTCCCGGCCTCTGATTCCCCGCCTCTGATTCCCTGCCTCTGATTCCCAACCTCGGATTCCCCACCTCTGATTCCCCATATCTGATTCCCCGCCTCTGTTTCCCCGACTCTGATTCCCCGCCTCTGATTCCCAACTCTGATTCCCCGCCTCTGATTCCCCAGCTCTGATTCCCCGACTCTGATTCCCGTCATCCGATTCCCTGCCTCTGATTCCCCGCCTCTGATTCCCCATCTCTGATTCCCCGCCTCTGATTCCCCATGTCTGATTCCCTGCCTCTGATTCCCCGCCTCTGATTCCCCACCTCTGATTCCCTGCCACTGATTCCCTGCCCCTGATTCCCCACCTCTGATTCCCCACCTCTGATTCCCTGCCACTGATTCCCTGCCTCTGATTCCCCATATCTGATTCCCCGCCTCTGATTCCCAAACTCTGATTCCCCGCTTCTGATTCCCCAGCTCTGAATCCCCGCCTCTGATTCCCCGCGTCTGATTCCCTGCCTCTGATTCCCCGCCTCTAATTCCCCATCTGTGATTCACAACCTCTGATGCCCCACCTCTGATTCCCCATATCTGATTCCCCGCCTCTGTTTCCCCGCCTCTGATTCCCCGCCTCTGATTCCCCATATCTGATTCCCCGCCTCTGATTGCCCACCTCTGATTCCCCGCGTCTGATTCCCTGCCTCTGATTCCCCTCCTCTGATTCCCCATATCTGATTCACCACCTCTGATTCCCGGCCTCTGATTCCCCATCTCTGATTCCGCACATCCGATTCCCTGCCTATGATTCCCCACCACTGATTCCCCGCCTCTGATTCCCCATATCTGATTCCCTGCTTCTGTTTCCCCGCCTCTGATTACCCACCTCTGTTTCCCCATATCTGATTCCCCGCCTCTGATTCCCCAACTCTAATACCCTGCCTCTGATTCCCCAGCTCTGATTCCCCGCCTCTGATTCCCCGCATCTGATTCCCTGCCTCTGACTCCCCGCCTCTGATTCCAGGCCTCTGATTCCCAGCATCTGATTCCGGCCTCTGATTCCCGGCCTCTGATTCCCTGCTTCTGATTCTGATTCCCTGCCTCTGATTCCCCATCTCTGATTCCGCACATCTGATTCCCTGCCTCTGATTCCCCACCTCTGATTCCCCATATCTGATTCCCCGCCTCTGTTTCCCCGCCTCTGTTTCCCCGCCTCTGTTTCCCCATATCTGATTCCCCGCCTCTGATTCCCCAACTCTGATTCCCCTCCTCTAATTCGCCAGCTATGATTCCCCGCCTCTGATTCCCTGCGTCTGATTCCCTGCCTCTGATTCCCAGCCTCTGATTCCCCTTCTCTGATTCACCACCTCTGAATCCCCACCTCTGATTCCCCATCTCTGATTCCGCACATCCGATTCCCTGCCTCTGATTCCCCGCCTCTGATTCCCCGCCTCTGATTCGCAACCTCTAATTCCCCACCTCTGATTCCCCATGTCTGATTCCCCGCCTCTGTTTCCCCGCCTCTGATTCCCCGCCTCTGTTTCCCCATATCTGATTCCAATCCTCTGATTCCCCAGCTCTGATTCACTGCCTCTGATTCCCCGCGTTCTATTCGCTGCCTCTGATTCCCCGCCTGTGATTCCCCATCTCTGATTCAGCACCTCTGATTCCCCACCTCTGATTCCCCATATCTAATTCCCCACCTCTGCTTGCCCGCCTCTCATTCCCCGCCTCTGTTTCCCCATATCTGATTCCCCGCCTCTGAATCCCCAACTCTGATTCCCTGCCTCTGATTCACCAGCTCTGATTCCCCGCCTTTGATTCCCCCCGTCTGATTCCCAGCCTCTGAATCCCCGTCTGATTTCTTGCCTCTGATTCCCCGCCTCTGATTCCCCATCTCTGATTCACCACCTCTGAATCCCCACCTCTGATTCCCCATCTCTGATTCCGCACATCCGATTCCCTGCCTCTGATTCCCCGCCTTTTATTCCCGGCCTCAGATTCCCTGCCACTGATTCCCTGCTTCTGCTTCTGATTCCCTGCCTCTGATTCCCCATCTCTGATTCCGCACATCTGATTCCCCGCGTCTGATTCCCTGCCTCTGATTCCCCGCCTCTAATTCCCCATCTGTGATTCACAACCTCTGATGCCCCACCTCTGATTCCCCATATCTGAATCCCCGCCTCTGTTTCCCCGCCTCTGATTCCCCGCCTCTGATTCCCCATATCTGATTCCCCGCCTCTGATTGCCCACCTCTGATTCCCCGCGTCTGATTCCCTGCCTCTGATTCCCCGCCTCTGATTCCCCATATCTGATTCACCACCTCTGATTCCCGGCCTCTGATTCCCCATCTCTGATTCCGCACATCCGATTCCCTGCCTATGATTCCCCACCTCTGATTCCCCGCCTCTGATTCCCCATATCTGATTCCCTGCCTCTGTTTCCCCGCCTCTGATTACCCACCTCTGTTTCCCCATTTCTGATTCCCCGCCTCTGATTCCCCAACTCTAATACCCTGCCTCTGATTCCCCAGCTCTGATTCCCCGCCTCTGATTCCCCGCATCTGATTCCCTGCCTCTGATTCCCCGCCTCTGATTCCAGGCCTCTGATTCCCAGAATCTGATTCCGGCCTCTGATTCCCGGCCTCTGATTCCCTGCTTCTGATTCTGATTCCCTGCCTCTGATTCCCCATCTCTGATTCCGCACATCTGATTCCCTGCCTCTGATTCCCCACCTCTGATTCCCCATATCTGATTCCCCGCCTCTGTTTCCCCGCCTCTGTTTCCCCGCCTCTGTTTCCCCATATCTGATTCCCCGCCTCTGATTCCCCAACTCTGATTCCCCTCCTCTAATTCGCCAGCTATGATTCCCCGCCTCTGATTCCCTGCGTCTGATTCCCTGCCTCTGATTCCCAGCCTCTGATTCCCCTTCTCTGATTCACCACCTCTGAATCCCCACCTCTGATTCCCCATCTCTGATTCCGCACATCCGATTCCCTGCCTCTGATTCCCCGCCTCTGATTCCCCGCCTCTGATTCGCAACCTCTAATTCCCCACCTCTGATTCCCCATATCTGATTCCCCGCCTCTGTTTCCCTGCCTCTGATTCCCGGCCTCTGTTTCCCCATATCTGATTCCCCTCCTCTGATTCCCCAACTCTGATTCCCCGCCTCTGATTCCCCAGCTTTGATTCCCCGCCTTTTATTCCCGGCCTCTGATTCCCTGCCACTGATTCCCCGCCTCTGATTCCCCATATCTGATTCCCCATATCTGATTCCCCGCCTCTGTTTCCCCACCTCTGATTCCCGGCCTCTTATTCCCAGCATCTGATTCACGGCCTCTGATTCCCTGCCTCTGATTCCCCACCTCTGATTCCCCATCTCTGATTCCCCGCCTCTGATTCCCCGTGTCTGATTCCCTGCCTCTGATTCCCCGCCTCTGATTCCCCGCGTCTGATTCCCTGCCACTGATTCCCTGCCCCTGATTCCCCATATCTGATTCCACGCCTCTGATTCCCCATATCTGATACCCCGCCTCTATTTCCCCATATCTGCTTCGCCGCCTCTGATTCCCCAACTCTGATTCCCCGCCTCTGATTCCCCAGCTCTGATTTCCCGCCTCTGATTCCCGGCATCCGATTCCCTGCCTCTGATTCCCCGCCTCTGATTCCCCATCTCTGATTCCCCGCCTCTGATTCCCCGTGTCTGATTACCTGCCTCTGATTCCCCGCCTCTGATTCCCAATATATGATTCCCCGCCTCTGTTTTCCCGCCTCTGATTCCCTGCCTCTGATTCCCCATATCTGATTCCCCGCCTCTGATTCCCCAACTCTGATTCCCCACCTCTGATTCCCCAGCTCTGAATCCCCGCCTCTGATTCCCCGCGTCTGATTCCCTGCCTCTCATTCCCCGCCTCTGATTCCCCATCTGTGATTCACAACCTCTGATGCCCCACCCCTGATTCCCCATATCTGATTCCCGGCCTCTGTTTCCCCGCCTCTGATTCCCCGCCTCTGATTCCCCGCCTCTGATTGCCCACCTCTGATTCCCCGCGTCTGATCCCCTGCCTCTGATTCCCCGCCTCTGATTCCCCATCTCTGATTCACCACCTCTGATTCCCGGCCTCTGATTCCCCATCTCTGATTCCGCACATCCGATTCCCTGCCTATGATTCCCCACCTCTGAATCCCCGCCTCTGATTCCCCATATCTGATTCCCTGCCTCTGTTTCCCCGCCTCTGATTCCCCACCTCTGTTTCCCCATATCTGATTCCCCGCCTCTGATTCCCCAACTCTAATACCCCGCCTCTGATTCCCCAGCTCTGATTCCCCGCCTCTGATTCCCCGCATCTGATTCCCTGCCTCTGATTCCCCGCCTCTGATTCCAGGCCTCTGATTCCCAGCATCTGATTCCGGCCTCTGATTCCCGGCCTCTGATTCCCTGCTTCTGATTCTGATTCCCTGCCTCTGATTCCCCATCTCTGATTCCGCACATCTGATTCCCTGCCTCTGATTCCCCACCTCTGATTCCCCATATCTGATTCCCCGCCTCTGTTTCCCCGCCTCTGATTCCCCGCTTCTGTTTCCCAATATCTAAGTCCCCGCCTCTGATTCCCCAAATCTGATTCCCCACCTCTGATTCCCCAGCTCTGATTCCCCGCCTCTGATTCCCCGCATCTGATTCCCTTCATCTGATTCCAAGCCTCTGATTCCCCGCCTCTGTTTACCCGCCTCGGATTCCCCGCCTCTGTTTCCCCATATCTTATTCCCGGCCTCTGATTCCCCGCCTCTGATTCCCCGCCTCTGATTCCCTGCCTCTGATTCCCCATCTCCGATTCAGCAATCTGATTCCCTTCCTCTGATTCTCCGCCTCTGATTCCCCGCCTCTGATTCCCTGCCTCTGATTCCCAACCTCGGATTCCCCACCTCTGATTCCCCATATCTGATTCCCCGCCTCTGTTTCCCCGACTCTGATTCCCCGCCTCTGATTCCCAACTCTGATTCCCCGCCTCTGATTCCCCAGCTCTGATTCCCCGACTCTGATTCCCGGCATCCGATTCCCTGCCTCTGATTCCCCGCCTCTGATTCCCCATCTCTGATTCCCCGCCTCTGATTCCCCGTGTCTGATTCCCTGCCTCTGATTCCCCGCCTCTGATTCCCCACCTCTGATTCCCTGCCACTGATTCCCTGCCCCTGATTCCCCACCTCTGATTCCCCACCTCTGATTCCCTGCCACTGATTCCCTGCCTCTGATTCCCCATATCTGATTCCCCGCCTCTGATTCCCAAACTCTGATTCCCCGCTTCTGATTCCCCAGCTCTGAATCCCCGCCTCTGATTCCCCGCGTCTGATTCACTGCCTCTGATTCCCCGCCTCTAATTCCCCATCTGTGATTCACAACCTCTGATGCCCCACCTCTGATTCCCCATATCTGATTCCCCGCCTCTGTTTCCCCGCCTCTGATTCCCCGCCTCTGATTCCCCATATCTGATTCCCCGCCTCTGATTGCCCACCTCTGATTCCCCGCGTCTGATTCCCTGCCTCTGATTCCCCGCCTCTGATTCCCCATATCTGATTCACCACCTCTGATTCCCGGCCTCTGATTCCCCACCTCTGATTCCCCATATCTGATTCCCCGCCTCTGTTTCCCCGCCTCTGATTCCCCAGCTCTGATTCCCCGCCTCTGATTCCCGGCGTCCGATTCGCTGCCTCTGATTCCCCGCCTCTGATTCGCCATCTCTGATTCCCCGCCTCTGATTCCCCGTGTCTGATTCCCTGCCTCTGATTCCCCTCCTCAGATTCCCCGCCTGTGATTCCCCATCTCTGATTCAGCACCTCTGATTCCCCACCTCTGATTCCCCATATCTAATTCCCCACCTCTGCCTGCCCGCCTCTCATTCCCCGCCTCTGTTTCCCCATATCTGATTCCCCGCCTCTGAATCCCCAACTCTGATTCCCCGCCTCTGATTCCCCAGCTCTGAATCCCCGCCTCTGATTCCCCGCGTCTGATTCCCTCCCTCTGATTCTCCGCCTTGATTCCTCATCTCTGATTCACAACCTCTTATTCCCCACCTCTGATTCCCCATATCTGATTCCCCGCCTCTGTTTCCCCGCCTCTGATTCCCCGCCTCTGATTCCCCATATCTGATTCCCCGGCTCTGATTGCCCACCTCTGATTCCCCGCCTCTGATTCGCCAGCTCTGATTCCCCGCCTCTGAATTCCCGCATCTGATTCCCTGCCTCTGATTCCCCGCCTCTGATTCCCCATCTCTGATTCACCGCCTTTGATTCCCCACCTCTGATTCTCCATATCTGATTCCGCACCTCTGTTTCCCCGCCTCTGATTCCCCGCCTCTGATTCTCCATATCTCATTCCCCGCCTCTGAATCCCCATCTCTGATTCCCGGACTCTGATTCCCCACCTCTGATTCCCGGCCTCTTATTCCCAGCATCTGATTCCCGGCCTCTGTTTCCCGGCCTCTGATTCCCCGCTTCTGATTCTGATTCCCTGCCTCTGATTCCCCATCTCTGATTCCGCACATCTGATTCCCTGCCTCTGATTCCCCACCTCTGATTCCCCATATCTGATTCCCTGCCTCTGTTTCCCCGCCTCTGATTCCCCGCCTCTGTTTCCCCATATCTAATTCCCTACCTCTGATGCCCCAACTCTGATTCCCCGCCTCTGATTCCCCAGCTCTGATTCCCCTACTCTGATTCCCCGCATCCGATTCCCCATGTCTGATTCCCCGCCTCTGTTTCCCCGCCTCTGATTCCCCGCCTCTGTTTCCCCATATCTGATTCCAATCCTCTGATTCCCCAGCTCTGATTCACTGCCTCTGATTCCCCGCGTTCTATTCGCTGCCTCTGATTCCCCGCCTGTGATTCCCCATCTCTGATTCAGCACCTCTGATTCCCCACCTCTGATTCCCCATATCTAATTCCCCACCTCTGCTTGCCCGCCTCTCATTCCCCGCCTCTGTTTCCCCATATCTGATTCCCCGCCTCTGAATCCCCAACTCTGATTACCTGCCTCTGATTCACCAGCTCTGAACCCCGCCTTTGATTCCCCCCGTCTGATTCCCAGCCTCTGAATCCCCGTCTGATTTCTTGCCTCTGATTCCCCGCCTCTGATTCCCCATCTCTGATTCACCACCTCTGAATCCCCACCTCTGATTCCCCATCTCTGATTCCGCACATCCGATTCCCTGCCTCTGATTCCCCGCCTTTTATTCCCGGCCTCAGATTCCCTGCCACTGATTCCCTGCTTCTGCTTCTGATTCCCTGCCTCTGATTCCCCATCTCTGATTCCGCACATCTGATTCCCCGCGTCTGATTCCCTGCCTCTGATTCCCCGCCTCTAATTCCCCATCTGTGATTCACAACCTCTGATGCCCCACCTCTTATTCCCCATATCTGATTCCCCGCCTCTGTTTCCCCGCCTCTGATTCCCCGCCTCTGATTCCCCATATCTGATTCCCCGCCTCTGATTGCCCACCTCTGATTCCCCGCGTCTGATTCCCTGCCTCTGATTCCCCGCCTCTGATTCCCCATATCTGATTCACCACCTCTGATTCCCGGCCTCTGATTCCCCATCTCTGATTCCGCACATCCGATTCCCTGCCTATGATTCCCCACCTCTGATTCCCCGCCTCTGATTCCCCATATCTGATTCCCTGCCTCTGTTTCCCCGCCTCTGATTACCCACCTCTGTTTCCCCATTTCTGATTCCCCGCCTCTGATTCCCCAACTCTAATACCCTGCCTCTGATTCCCCAGCTCTGATTCCCCGCCTCTGATTCCCCGCATCTGATTCCCTGCCTCTGATTCCCCGCCTCTGATTCCAGGCCTCTGATTCCCAGCATCTGATTCCGGCCTCTGATTCCCGGCCTCTGATTCCCTGCTTCTGAATCTGATTCCCTGCCTCTGATTCCCCATCTCTGATTCCGCACATCTGATTCCCTGCCTCTGATTCCCCACCTCTGATTCCCCATATCTGATTCCCCGCCTCTGTTTCCCCGCGTCTGTTTCCCCGCCTCTGTTTCCCCATATCTGATTCCCCGCCTCTGATTCCCCAACTCTGATTCCCCTCCTCTAATTCGCCAGCTATGATTCCCCGCCTCTGATTCCCTGCGTCTGATTCCCTGCCTCTGATTCCCAGCCTCTGATTCCCCTTCTCTGATTCACCACCTCTGAATCCCCACCTCTGATTCCCCATCTCTGATTCCGCACATCCGATTCCCTGCCTCTGATTCCCCGCCTCTGATTCCCCGCCTCTGATTCGCAACCTCTAATTCCCCACCTCTGATTCCCCATATCTGATTCCCCGCCTCTGTTTCCCTGCCTCTGATTCCCGGCCTCTGTTTCCCCATATCTGATTCCCCTCCTCTGATTCCCCAACTCTGATTCCCCGCCTCTGATTCCCCAGCTTTGATTCCCCGCCTTTTATTCCCGGCCTCTGATTCCCCGCCACTGATTCCCCGCCTCTGATTCCCCACCTCTGATTCCCCATATCTGATTCCCCGCCTCTGTTTCCCCACCTCTGATTCCCGGCCTCTTATTCCCAGCATCTGATTCACGGCCTCTGATTCCCTGCCTCTGATTCCCCACCTCTGATTCCCCATCTCTGATTCCCCGCCTCTGATTCCCCGTGTCTGATTCCCTGCCTCTGATTCCCCGCCTCTGATTCCCCGCGTCTGATTCCCTGCCACTGATTCCCTGCCCCTGATTCCCCATATCTGATTCCACGCCTCTGATTCCCCATATCTGATACCCCGCCTCTATTTCCCCATATCTGCTTCGCCGCCTCTGATTCCCCAACTCTGATTCCCCGCCTCTGATTCCCCAGCTCTGATTTCCCGCCTCTGATTCCCGGCATCCGATTCCCTGCCTCTGATTCCCCGCCTCTGATTCCCCATCTCTGATTCCCCGCCTCTGATTCCCCGTGTCTGATTCCCTGCCTCTGATTCCCCGCCTCTGATTCCCAATATATGATTCCCCGCCTCTGTTTTCCCGCCTCTGATTCCCTGCCTCTGATTCCCCATATCTGATTCCCCGCCTCTGATTCCCCAACTCTGATTCCCCACCTCTGATTCCCCAGCTCTGAATCCCCGCCTCTGATTCCCCGCGTCTGATTCCCTGCCTCTCATTCCCCACCTCTGATTCCCCATCTGTGATTCACAACCTCTGATGCCCCACCCCTGATTCCCCATATCTGATTCCCGGCCTCTGTTTCCCCGCCTCTGATTCCCCGCCTCTGATTCCCCATATCTGATTCCCCGCCTCTGATTGCCCACCTCTGATTCCCCGCGTCTGATTTCCTGCCTCTGATTCCCCGCCTCTGATTCCCCATCTATGATTCACCACCTCTGATTCCCGGCCTCTGATTCCCCATCTCTGATTCCGCACATCCGATTCCCTGCCTATGATTCCCCACCTCTGAATCCCCGCCTCTGATTCCCCATATCTGATTCCCTGCCTCTGTTTCCCCGCCTCTGATTCCCCACCTCTGTTTCCCCATATCTGATTCCCCGCCTCTGATTCCCCAACTCTAATACCCCGCCTCTGATTCCCCAGCTCTGATTCCCCGCCTCTGATTCCCCGCATCTGATTCCCTGCCTCTGATTCCCCGCCTCTGATTCCAGGCCTCTGATTCCCAGCATCTGATTCCGGCCTCTGATTCCCGGCCGCTGATTCCCTGCTTCTGATTCTGATTCCCTGCCTCTGATACCCCATCTCTGATTCCGCACATCTGATTCCCTGCCTCTGATTCCCCACCTCTGATTCCCCATATCTGATTCCCCGCCTCTGTTTCCCCGCCTCTGATTCCCCGCTTCTGTTTCCCAATATCTAAGTCCCTGCCTCTGATTCCCCAAATCTGATTCCCCACCTCTGATTCCCCAGCTCTGATTCCCCGCCTCTGATTCCCCGCATCTGATTCCCTTCATCTGATTCCAAGCCTCTGATTCCCTGCCTCTGATTCCCAACCTCTGATTCCCCACCTCTGATTCCCCATATCTGATTCCCCGCCTCTGTTTACCCGCCTCGGATTCCCCGCCTCTGTTTCCCCATATCTGATTCCCGGCCTCTGATTCCCCGCCTCTGATTCCCCGCCTCTGATTCCCTGCCTCTGATTCCCCATCTCCGATTCAGCAATCTGATTCCCTTCCTCTTATTCTCCGCCTCTGATTCCCCGCCTCTGATTCCCTGCCTCTGATTCCCAACCTCGGATTCCCCACCTCTGATTCCCCATATCTGATTCCCCGCCTCTGTTTCCCCGACTCTGATTCCCCGCCTCTGATTCCCAACTCTGATTCCCCGCCTCTGATTCCCCAGCTCTGATTCCCCGACTCTGATTCCCGGCATCCGATTCCCTGCCTCTGATTCCCCGCCTCTGATTCCCCATCTCTGATTCCCCGCCTCTGATTCCCCGTGTCTGATTCCCTGCCTCTGATTCCCCGCCTCTGATTCCCCACCTCTGATTCCCTGCCACTGATTCCCTGCCCCTGATTCCCCACCTCTGATTCCCCACCTCTGATTCCCTGCCACTGATTCCCTGCCTCTGATTCCCCATATCTGATTCCCCGCCTCTGATACCCAAACTCTGATTCCCCGCTTCTGATTCCCCAGCTCTGAATCCCCGCCTCTGATTCCCCGCGTCTGATTCCCTGCCTCTGATTCCCCGCCTCTAATTCCCCATCTGTGATTCACAACCTCTGATGCCCCACCTCTGATTCCCCATATCTGATTCCCCACCTCTGTTTCCCCGCCTCTGATTCCCCGCCTCTGATTCCCCATATCTGATTCCCCGCCTCTGATTGCCCACCTCTGATTCCCCGCGTCTGATTCCCTGCCTCTGATTCCCCGCCTCTGATTCCCCATATCTGATTCACCACCTCTGATTCCCGGCCTCTGATTCCCCATCTCTGATTCCGCACATCCGATTCCCTGCCTATGATTCCCCACCACTGATACCCCGCCTCTGATTCCCCATATCTGATTCCCTGCTTCTGTTTCCCCGCCTCTGATTACCCACCTCTGTTTCCCCATATCTGATTCCCCGCCTCTGATTCCCCAACTCTAATACCCTGCCTCTGATTCCCCAGCTCTGATTCCCCGCCTCTGATTCCCCGCATCTGATTCCCTGCCTCTGATTCCCCGCCTCTGATTCCAGGCCTCTGATTCCCAGCATCTGATTCGGGCCTCTGATTCCCGGCCTCTGATTCCCTGCTTCTGATTCTGATTCCCTGCCTCTGATTCCCCATCTCTGATTCCGCACATCTGATTCCCTGCCTCTGATTCCCCACCTCTGATTCCCCATATCTGATTCCCCGCCTCTGTTTCCCCGCCTCTGTTTCCCCGCCTCTGTTTCCCCATATCTGATTCCCCGCCTCTGATTCCCCAACTCTGATTCCCCTCCTCTAATTCGCCAGCTATGATTCCCCGCCTCTGATTCCCTGCGTCTGATTCCCTGCCTCTGATTCCCAGCCTCTGATTCCCCTTCTCTGATTCACCACCTCTGAATCCCCACCTCTGATTCCCCATCTCTGATTCCGCACATCCGATTCCCTGCCTCTGATTCCCCGCCTCTGATTCCCCGCCTCTGATTCGCAACCTCTAATTCCCCACCTCTGATTCCCCATGTCTGATTCCCCGCCTCTGTTTCCCCGCCTCTGATTCCCCGCCTCTGTTTCCCCATATCTGATTCCAATCCTCTGATTCCCCAGCTCTGATTCACTGCCTCTGATTCCCCGCGTTCTATTCGCTGCCTCTGATTCCCCGCCTGTGATTCCCCATCTCTGATTCAGCACCTCTGATTCCCCACCTCTGATTCCCCATATCTAATTCCCCACCTCTGCTTGCCCGCCTCTCATTCCCCGCCTCTGTTTCCCCATATCTGATTCCCCGCCTCTGAATCCCCAACTCTGATTCCCTGCCTCTGATTCACCAGCTCTGATTCCCCGCCTTTGATTCCCCCCGTCTGATTCCCAGCCTCTGAATCCCCGTCTGATTTCTTGCCTCTGATTCCCCGCCTCTGATTCCCCATCTCTGATTCACCACCTCTGAATCCCCACCTCTGATTCCCCATCTCTGATTCCGCACATCCGATTCCCTGCCTCTGATTCCCCGCCTTTTATTCCCGGCCTCAGATTCCCTGCCACTGATTCCCTGCTTCTGCTTCTGATTCCCTGCCTCTGATTCCCCATCTCTGATTCCGCACATCTGATTCCCAGCGTCTGATTCCCTGCCTCTGATTCCCCGCCTCTAATTCCCCATCTGTGATTCACAACCTCTGATGCCCCACCTCTGATTCCCCATATCTGATTCCCCGCCTCTGTTTCCCCGCCTCTGATTCCCCGCCTCTGATTCCCCATATCTGATTCCCCGCCTCTGATTGCCCACCTCTGATTCCCCGCGTCTGATTCCCTGCCTCTGATTCCCCGCCTCTGATTCCCCATATCTGATTCACCACCTCTGATTCCCGGCCTCTGATTCCCCATCTCTGATTCCGCACATCCGATTCCCTGCCTATGATTCCCCACCTCTGATTCCCCGCCTCTGATTCCCCATATCTGATTCCCTGCGTCTGTTTCCCCGCCTCTGATTCCCCACCTCTGTTTCCCCATATCTGATTCCCCGCCTCTGATTCCCCAACTCTAATACCCCGCCTCTGATTCCCCAGCTCTGATTCCCCGCCTCTGATTCCCCGCATCTGATTCCCTGCCTCTGATTCCCCGCCTCTGATTCCAGGCCTCTGATTCCCAGCATCTGATTCCGGCCTCTGATTCCCGGCCTCTGATTCCCTGCTTCTGATTCTGATTCCCTGCCTCTGATACCCCATCTCTGATTCCGCACATCTGATTCCCTGCCTCTGATTCCCCACCTCTGATTCCCCATATCTGATTCCCCGCCTCTGTTTCCCCGCCTCTGATTCCCCGCTTCTGTTTCCCAATATCTAAGTCCCTGCCTCTGATTCCCCAAATCTGATTCCCCACCTCTGATTCCCCAGCTCTGATTCCCCGCCTCTGATTCCCCGCATCTGATTCCCTTCATCTGATTCCAAGCCTCTGATTCCCTGCCTCTGATTCCCAACCTCTGATTCCCCACCTCTGATTCCCCATATCTGATTCCCCGCCTCTGTTTACCCGCCTCGGATTCCCCGCCTCTGTTTCCCCATATCTGATTCCCGGCCTCTGATTCCCCGCCTCTGATTCCCCGCCTCTGATTCCCTGCCTCTGATTCCCCATCTCCGATTCAGCAATCTGATTCCCTTCCTCTGATTCTCCGCCTCTGATTCCCCACCTCTGATTCCCTGCCTCTGATTCCCAACCTCGGATTCCCCACCTCTGATTCCCCATATCTGATTCCCCGCCTCTGTTTCCCCGACTCTGATTCCCCGCCTCTGATTCCCAACTCTGATTCCCCGCCTCTGATTCCCCAGCTCTGATTCCCCGACTCTGATTCCCGGCATCCGATTCCCTGCCTCTGATTCCCCGCCTCTGATTCCCCATCTCTGATTCCCCGCCTCTGATTCCCCGTGTCTGATTCCCTGCCTCTGATTCCCCGCCTCTGATTCCCCACCTCTGATTCCCTGCCACTGATTCCCTGCCCCTGATTCCCCACCTCTGATTCCCCACCTCTGATTCCCTGCCACTGATTCCCTGCCTCTGATTCCCCATATCTGATTCCCCGCCTCTGATTCCCAAACTCTGATTCCCCGCTTCTGATTCCCCAGCTCTGAATCCCCGCCTCTGATTCCCCGCGTCTGATTCCCTGCCTCTGATTCCCCGCCTCTAATTCCCCATCTGTGATTCACAACCTCTGATGCCCCACCTCTGATTCCCCATATCTGATTCCCCGCCTCTGTTTCCCCGCCTCTGATTCCCCGCCTCTGATTCCCCATATCTGATTCCCCGCCTCTGATTGCCCACCTCTGATTCCCCGCGTCTGATTCCCTGCCTCTGATTCCCCGCCTCTGATTCCCCATATCTGATTCACCACCTCTGATTCCCGGCCTCTGATTCCCCATCTCTGATTCCGCACATCCGATTCCCTGCCTATGATTCCCCACCACTGATTCCCCGCCTCTGATTCCCCATATCTGATTCCCTGCTTCTGTTTCCCCGCCTCTGATTACCCACCTCTGTTTCCCCATATCTGATTCCCCGCCTCTGATTCCCCAACTCTAATACCCTGCCTCTGATTCCCCAGCTCTGATTCCCCGCCTTTGATTCCCCGCATCTGATTCCCTGCCTCTGATTCCCCGCCTCTGATTCCAGGCCTCTGATTCCCAGCATCTGATTCCGGCCTCTGATTCCCGTCTCTGATTCCCTGCTTCTGATTCTGATTCCCTGCCTCTGATTCCCCATCTCTGATTCCGCACATCTGATTCCCTGCCTCTGATTCCCCACCTCTGATTCCCCATATCTGATTCCCCGCCTCTGTTTCCCCGCCTCTGTTTCCCCGCCTCTGTATCCCCATATCTGATTCCCCGCCTCTGATTCCCCAACTCTGATTCCCCTCCTCTAATTCGCCAGCTATGATTCCCCGCCTCTGATTCCCTGCGTCTGATTCCCTGCCTCTGATTCCCAGCCTCTGATTCCCCTTCTCTGATTCACCACCTCTGAATCCCCACCTCTGATTCCCCATCTCTGATTCCGCACATCCGATTCCCTGCCTCTGATTCCCCGCCTCTGATTCCCCGCCTCTGATTCGCAACCTCTAATTCCCCACCTCTGATTCCCCATGTCTGATTCCCCGCCTCTGTTTCCCCGCCTCTGATTCCCCGCCTCTGTTTCCCCATATCTGATTCCAATCCTCTGATTCCCCAGCTCTGATTCACTGCCTCTGATTCCCCGCGTTCTATTCGCTGCCTCTGATTCCCCGCCTGTGATTCCCCATCTCTGATTCAGCACCTCTGATTCCCCACCTCTGATTCCCCATATCTAATTCCCCACCTCTGCTTGCCCGCCTCTCATTCCCCGCCTCTGTTTCCCCATATCTGATTCCCCGCCTCTGAATCCCCAACTCTGATTCCCTGCCTCTGATTCACCAGCTCTGATTCCCCGCCTTTGATTCCCCCCGTCTGATTCCCAGCCTCTGAATCCCCGTACTATTTCTTGCCTCTGATTCCCCGCCTCTGATTCCCCATCTCTGATTCACCACCTCTGAATCCCCACCTCTGATTCCCCATCTCTGATTCCGCACATCCGATTCCCTGCCTCTGATTCCCCGCCTTTTATTCCCGGCCTCAGATTCCCTGCCACTGATTCCCTGCTTCTGCTTCTGATTCCCTGCCTCTGATTCCCCATCTCTGATTCCGCACATCTGATTCCCCGCGTCTGATTCCCTGCCTCTGATTCCCCGCCTCTAATTCCCCTTCTCTGATTCACCACCTCTGAATCCCTGCGTCTGATTCCCTGCCTCTGATTCCCAGCCTCTGATTCCCCTTCTCTGATTCACCACCTCTGAATCCCCACCTCTGATTCCCCATCTCTGATTCCGCACATCCGATTCCCTGCCTCTGATTCCCCGCCTCTGATTCCCCGCCTCTGATTCGCAACCTCTAATTCCCCACCTCTGATTCCCCATATCTGATTCCCCGCCTCTGTTTCCCTGCCTCTGATTCCCGGCCTCTGTTTCCCCATATCTGATTCCCCTCCTCTGATTCCCCAACTCTGATTCCCCGCCTCTGATTCCCCAGCTTTGATTCCCCGCCTTTTATTCCCGGCCTCTGATTCCCTGCCACTGATTCCCCGCCTCTGATTCCCCACCTCTGATTCCCCATATCTGATTCCCCGCCTCTGTTTCCCCACCTCTGATTCCCGGCCTCTTATTCCCAGCATCTGATTCACGGCCTCTGATTCCCTGCCTCTGATTCCCCACTTCTGATTCCCCATCTCTGATTCCCCGCCTCTGATTCCCCGTGTCTGATTCCCTGCCTCTGATTCCCCGCCTCTGATTCCCCGCGTCTGATTCCCTGCCACTGATTCCCTGCCCCTGATTCCCCATATCTGATTCCACGCCTCTGATTCCCCATATCTGATACCCCGCCTCTATTTCCCCATATCTGCTTCGCCGCCTCTGATTCCCCAACTCTGATTCCCCGCCTCTGATTCCCCAGCTCTGATTTCCCGCCTCTGATTCCCGGCATCCGATTCCCTGCCTCTGATTCCCCGCCTCTGATTCCCCATCTCTGATTGCCCGCCTCTGATTCCCCGTGTCTGATTCCCTGCCTCTGATTCCCCGCCTCTGATTCCCAATATATGATTCCCCGCCTCTGTTTTCCCGCCTCTGATTCCCTGCCTCTGATTCCCCATATCTGATTCCCCGCCTCTGATTCCCCAACTCTGATTCCCCACCTCTGATTCCCCAGCTCTGAATCCCCGCCTCTGATTCCCCGCGTCTGATTCCCTGCCTCTCATTTTCCGCCTCTGATTCCCCATCTGTGATTCACAACCTCTGATGCCCCACCCCTGATTCCCCATATCTGATTCCCGGCCTCTGTTTCCCCGCCTCTGATTCCCCGCCTCTGATTCCCCGCCTCTGATTGCCCACCTCTGATTCCCCGCGTCTGATTCCCTGCCTCTGATTCCCCGCCTCTGATTCCCCATCTCTGATTCACCACCTCTGATTCCCGGCCTCTGATTCCCCATCTCTGATTCCGCACATCCGATTCCCTGCCTATGATTCCCCACCTCTGAATCCCCGCCTCTGATTCCCCATATCTGATTCCCTGCCTCTGTTTCCCCGCCTCTGATTCCCCACCTCTGTTTCCCCATATCTGATTCCCCGCCTCTGATTCCCCAACTCTAATACCCCGCCTCTGATTCCCCAGCTCTGATTCCCCGCCTCTGATTCCCCGCATCTGATTCCCTGCCTCTGATTCCCCGCCTCTGATTCCAGGCCTCTGATTCCCAGCATCTGATTCCGGCCTCTGATTCCCGGCCTCTGATTCCCTGCTTCTGATTCTGATTCCCTGCCTCTGATTCCCCATCTCTGATTCCGCACATCTGATTCCCTGCCTCTGATTCCCCACCTCTGATTCCCCATATCTGATTCCCCGCCTCTGTTTCCCCGCCTCTGATTCCCCGCTTCTGTTTCCCAATATCTAAGTCCCCGCCTCTGATTCCCCAAATCTGATTCCCCACCTCTGATTCCCCAGCTCTGATTCCCCGCCTCTGATTCCCCGCATCTGATTCCCTTCATCTGATTCCAAGCCTCTGATTCCCTGCCTCTGATTCCCTACCTCTGATTCCCCACCTCTGATTCCCCATATCTGATTCCCCGCCTCTGTTTACCCGCCTCGGATTCCCCGCCTCTGTTTCCCCATATCTGATTCCCGGCCTCTGATTCCCCGCCTCTGATTCCCCGCCTCTGATTCCCTGCCTCTGATTCCCCATCTCCGATTCAGCAATCTGATTCCCTTCCTCTGATTCTCCGCCTCTGATTCCCAGCCTCTGATTCCCTGCCTCTGATTCCCAACCTCGGATTCCCCACCTCTGATTCCCCATATCTGATTCCCCGCCTCTGTTTCCCCGACTCTGATTCCCCGCCTCTGATTCCCAACTCTGATTCCCCGCCTCTGATTCCCCAGCTCTGATTCCCCGACTCTGATTCCCGGCATCCGATTCCCTGCCTCTGATTCCCCGCCTCTGATTCCCCATCTCTGATTCCCCGCCTCTGATTCCCCGTGTCTGATTCCCTGCCTCTGATTCCCCGCCTCTGATTCCCCACCTCTGATTCCCTGCCACTGATTCCCTGCCCCTGATTCCCCACCTCTGATTCCCCACCTCTGATTCCCTGCCACTGATTCCCTGCCTCTGATTCCCCATATCTGATTCCCCGCCTCTGATTCCCAAACTCTGATTCCCCGCTTCTGATTCCCCAGCTCTGAATCCCCGCCTCTGATTCCCCGCGTCTGATTCACTGCCTCTGATTCCCCGCCTCTAATTCCCCATCTGTGATTCACAACCTCTGATGCCCCACCTCTGATTCCCCATATCTGATTCCCCGCCTCTGTTTCCCCGCCTCTGATTCCCCGCCTCTGATTCCCCATATCTGATTCCCCGCCTCTGATTGCCCACCTCTGATTCCCCGCGTCTGATTCCCTGCCTCTGATTCCCCGCCTCTGATTCCCCATATCTGATTCACCTCCTCTGATTCCCGGCCTCTGATTCCCCATCTCTGATTCCGCACATCCGATTCCCTGCCTATGATTCCCCACCACTGATTCCCCGCCTCTGATTCCCCATATCTGATTCCCTGCTTCTGTTTCCCCGCCTCTGATTACCCACCTCTGTTTCCCCATATCTGATTCCCCGCCTCTGATTCCCCAACTCTAATACCCTGCCTCTGATTCCCCAGCTCTGATTCCCCGCCTCTGATTCCCCGCATCTGATTCCCTGCCTCTGATTCCCCGCCTCTGATTCCAGGCCTCTGATTCCCAGCATCTGATTCCGGCCTCTGATTCCCGGCCTCTGATTCCCTGCTTCTGATTCTGATTCCCTGCCTCTGATTCCCCATCTCTGATTCCGCACATCTGATTCCCTGCCTCTGATTCCCCACCTCTGATTCCCCATATCTGATTCCCCGCCTCTGTTTCCCCACCTCTGTTTCCCCGCCTCTGTTTCCCCATATCTGATTCCCCGCCTCTGATTCCCCAACTCTGATTCCCCTCCTCTAATTCGCCAGCTATGATTCCCCGCCTCTGATTCCCTGCGTCTGATTCCCTGCCTCTGATTCCCAGCCTCTGATTCCCCTTCTCTGATTCACCACCTCTGAATCCCCACCTCTGATTCCCCATCTCTGATTCCGTACATCCGATTCCCTGCCTCTGATTCCCCGCCTCTGATTCCCCGCCTCTGATTCGCAACCTCTAATTCCCCACCTCTGATTCCCCATATCTGATTCCCCGCCTCTGTTTCCCTGCCTCTGATTCCCGGCCTCTGTTTCCCCATATCTGATTCCCCTCCTCTGATTCCCCAACTCTGATTCCCCGCCTCTGATTAACCAGCTTTGATTCCCCGCCTTTTATTCCCGGCCTCTGAATCCCTGCCACTGATTCCCCGCCTCTGATTCCCCACCTCTGATTCCCCATATCTGATTCCCCGCCTCTGTTTCCCCACCTCTGATTCCCGGCCTCTTATTCCCAGCATCTGATTCCCGGCCTCTGATTCCCTGCCTCTGATTCCCCACCTCTGATTCCCCATCTCTGATTCCCCGCCTCTGATTCCCCGTGTCTGATTCCCTGCCTCTGATTCCCCGCCTCTGATTCCCCGCGTCTGATTCCCTGTCACTGATTCCCTGCCCCTGATTCCCCACCTCTGATTCCCCATATTTGATTCCCCGCCTCTGTTTCCCCAACTCTGATTCCCTTCCTCTAATTCGCCAGCTATGATTCCCCGCCTCTGATTCCCTGCCACTGATTCCCTGCCCCTGATTCCCCACCTCTGATTCCCCATATAGGATTCCCCGCCTCTGATACCCCAACTCTGATTCCCCTCCTCTAATTCGCCAGCTATGATTCCCCGCCTCTGATTCCCTGCGTCTGATTCCCTGCCTCTGATTCCCAGCCTCTGATTCCCCTTCTCTGATTCACCACCTCTGAATCCCCAACTCTGATTCCCCATCTCTGATTCCGCACATCCGATTCCCTGCCTCTGATTCCCCGCCTCTGATTCCCCGCCTCTGATTCCCCGCCTCTTATTCCCCGCGTCTGATTCCCTGCCACTGATTCCCTGCCCCTGATTCCCCACCTCCGATTCCCTGCCTCTGATTCCCCGCCTCTGATTCCCCGCCTCTGATTCCCCGCCTCTGATTCCCCGCGTCTGATTCCCTGCATCTGATTCCCTGCCTCTGATTCCCAGCCTCCGATTCCCTGCCTCTGATTCCCCGCCTCTGATTCCCCTTCTCTGATTCACCACCTCTGAATCCCCAACTCTGATTCCCCATCTCTGATTCCGCACATCCGATTCCCTGCCTCTGATTCCCCGCCTTTTATTCCCGGCCTCTGATTCCCTGCCACTGATTCCCTGCTTCTGATTCTGATTCCCTGCCTCTGATTCCCCATCTCTGATTCCGCACATCTGATTCCCTGCCTCTGATTCCCCACCTCTGATTCCCCATATCTGATTCCCCGCCTCTGTTTCCCCGCCTCTGATTCCCCGCCTCTGTTTCCCTATATCTGATTCCCCGCCTTTGATTCCCCAACTCTGATTCCCCTCCTCTAATTCGCCAGCTATGATTCCCCGCCTCTGATTCCCTGCGTCTGATTCCCTGCCTCTGATTCCCAGCCTCTGATTCCCCTTCTCTGATTCACCACCTCTGAATACCCACCTCTGATTCCCCATCTCTGATTCCGCACATCCGATTCCCTGCCTCTGATTCCCCGCCTCTGATTCCCCGCCTCTGATTCGCAACCTCTAATTCCCCACCTTTGATTCCCCATATCTGATTCCCCGCCTCTGTTTCCCTGCCTCTGATTCCCGGCCTCTGTTTCCCCATATCTGATTCCCCTCCTCTGATTCCCCAACTCTGATTCCCCGCCTCTGATTCCCCAGCTCTGATTCCCCGCCTTTTATTCCCGGCCTCTGATTCCCCGCCCATGATTCCCCACCTCTTATTCCCCATATCTGATTCCCCGCCTCTGTTTCCCCAGCTATGATTCCCCACCTCTGATTCCCCAGCTCTGATTCCCTGCCACTGATTCCCCGCCCCTGATTCCCCACCTCTGATTCCCCATATCTGATTCCCCGCCTCTGTTTCCCCAGCTCTGATTCCCTGTCTCTGATTCCCTGCCCTGATTCCCCATCTCTGTTTCACCGCCTTTGATTCGCCACCTCTGATTCCCCATATCTGATTCCCCGCCTCTGTTTCCCCGCCTCTGATTCCCTGCCTCTGATTCCCAACCTCTGATTCCACACCTCTGATTCCCCATATCTGATTCCCCGCCTCTATTTCCCCATATCTGATTCCCCGCCTCTGATTCCCCAACTCTGATTCCCCGCCTCTGATTCCCCAGCTCTGATTCCCCGCCTCTGATTCCCGGCGTCCGATTCGCTGCCTCTGATTCCCCGCCTCTGATTCGCCATCTCTGATTCCCCGCCTCTGATTCCCCGTGTCTGATTCCCTGCCTCTGATTCCCCTCCTCAGATTCCCCGCCTCTGATTCCCTGCCACTGATTCCCTGCCCCTGATTCCCCACCTCTGATTCCCCATATCTGATTCCCCGCCTCTGTTTCCCCGCCTCTGATTCCCCGCCTCTGATTCCCCATATCTGATTCCCTGCCTCTGATTCCACAACTCTGATTCCCCGCCTCTGATTCCCCAGCTCTGAATCCCCGCCTCTGATTCCCCGCGTCTGATTCCCTCCCTCTGATTCTCCGCCTTGATTCCCCATCTCTGATTCACAACCTCTTATTCCCCACCTCTGATTCCCCATATCTGATTCCCCGCCTCTGTTTCCCCGCCTCTGATTCCCCGCCTCTGATTCCCCATATCTGATTCCCCGGCTCTGATTGCCCACCTCTAATTCCCCGCCTCTGATTCGCCAGCTCTGATTCCCCGCCTCTGAATTCCCGCATCTCATTCCCTGCCTCTGATTCCCCGCCTCTGATTCCCCATCTCTGATTCACCGCCTTTGATTCCCCACCTCTGATTCTCCATATCTGATTCCGCACCTCTGTTTCCCCGCCTCTGATTCCCCGCCTCTGATTCTCCATATCTCATTCCCCGCCTCTGAATCCCCATCTCTGATTCCCGGACTCTGATTCCCCACCTCTGATTCCCGGCCTCTTATTCCCAGCATCTGATTCCCGGCCTCTGTTTCCCGGCCTCTGATTCCCCGCTTCTGATTCTGATTCCCTGCCTCTGATTCCCCATCTCTGATTCCGCACATCTGATTCCCTGCCTCTGATTCCCCACCTCTGATTCCCCATATCTGATTCCCCGCCTCTGTTTCCCCGCCTCTGATTCCCCGCCTCTGTTTCCCCATATCTAATTCCCCACCTCTGATGCCCCAACTCTGATTCCCCGCCTCTGATTCCCCAGCTCTGATTCCCCTACTCTGATTCCCCGCATCCGATTCCCCATGTCTGATTCCCCGCCTCTGTTTCCCCGCCTCTGATTCCCCGCCTCTGTTTCCCCATATCTGATTCCAATCCTCTGATTCCCCAGCTCTGATTCACTGCCTCTGATTCCCCGCGTTCTATTCGCTGCCTCTGATTCCCCGCCTGTGATTCCCCATCTCTGATTCAGCACCTCTGATTCCCCACCTCTGATTCCCCATATCTAATTCCCCACCTCTGCTTGCCCGCCTCTCATTCCCCGCCTCTGTTTCCCCATATCTGATTCCCCGCCTCTGAATCCCCAACTCTGATTCCCTGCCTCTGATTCACCAGCTCTGATTCCCCGCCTTTGATTCCCCCCGTCTGATTCCCAGCCTCTGAATCCCCATCTGATTTCTTGCCTCTGATTCCCCGCCTCTGATTCCCCATCTCTGATTCACCACCTCTGAATCCCCACCTCTGATTCCCCATCTCTGATTCCGCACATCCGATTCCCTGCCTCTGATTCCCCGCCTTTTATTCCCGGCCTCAGATTCCCTGCCACTGATTCCCTGCTTCTGCTTCTGATTCCCTGCCTCTGATTCCCCATCTCTGATTCCGCACATCTGATTCCCCGCGTCTGATTCCCTGCCTCTGATTCCCTGCCTCTAATTCCCCATCTGTGATTCACAACCTCTGATGCCCCACCTCTGATTCCCCATATCTGATTCCCCGCCTCTGTTTCCCCGCCTCTGATTCCCCGCCTCTGATTCCCCATATCTGATTCCCCGCCTCTGATTGCCCACCTCTGATTCCCCGCGTCTGATTCCCTGCCTCTGATTCCCCGCCTCTGATTCCCCATATCTGATTCACCACCTCTGATTCCCGGCCTCTGATTCCCCATCTCTGATTCCGCACATCCGATTCCCTGCCTATGATTCCCCACCTCTGATTCCCCGCCTCTGATTCCCCATATCTGATTCCCTGCCTCTGTTTCCCCGCCTCTGATTACCCACCTCTGTTTCCCCATTTCTGATTCCCCGCCTCTGATTCCCCAACTCTAATACCCTGCCTCTGATTCCCCAGCTCTGATTCCCCGCCTCTGATTCCCCGCATCTGATTCCCTGCCTCTGATTCCCCGCCTCTGATTCCAGGCCTCTGATTCCCAGCATCTGATTCCGGCCTCTGATTCCCGGCCTCTGATTCCCTGCTTCTGATTCTGATTCCCTGCCTCTGATTCCCCATCTCTGATTCTGCACATCTGATTCCCTGCCTCTGATTCCCCACCTCTGATTCCCCATATCTGATTCCCCGCCTCTGTTTCCCCGCCTCTGTTTCCCCGCCTCTGTTTCCCCATATCTGATTCCCCGCCTCTGATTCCCCAACTCTGATTCCCCTCCTCTAATTCGCCAGCTATGATTCCCCGCCTCTGATTCCCTGCGTCTGATTCCCTGCCTCTGATTCCCAGCCTCTGATTCCCCTTCTCTGATTCACCACCTCTGAATCCCCACCTCTGATTCCCCATCTCTGATTCCGCACATCCGATTCCCTGCCTCTGATTCCCCGCCTCTGATTCCCCGCCTCTGATTCGCAACCTCTAATTCCCCACCTCTGATTCACCATATCTGATTCCCCGCCTCTGTTTCCCTGCCTCTGATTCCCGGCCTCTGTTTCCCCATATCTGATTCCCCTCCTCTGATTCCCCAACTCTGATTCCCCGCCTCTGATTCCCCAGCTTTGATTCCCCGCCCTTTATTCCCGGCCTCTGATTCCCCGCCACTGATTCCCCGCCTCTGATTCCCCGCCTCTGATTCCCCGTGTCTGATTCCCTGCCTCTGATTCCCCGCCTCTGATTCCCCACCTCTGATTCCCTGCCACTGATTCCCTGCCCCTGATTCCCCACCTCTGATTCCCCATATCTGATTCCCCGCCTCTGTTTCCCCGCCTCTGATTCCCCGCCTCTGATTCCCCATATCTGATTTCCTGCCTCTGATTCCCCAACTCTGATTCCCCGCCTCTGATTCCCCAGCTCTGAATCCCCGCCTCTGATTCCCCGCGTCTGATTCCCTGCCTCTGATTCCCCGCCTTGATTCCCCATCTCTGATTCACAACCTCTGATTCCCCACCTCTGATTCCCTATATTTGATTCCCCGCCTCTGTTTCCCCGCCTCTGATTCCCCGCCTCTGATTCCCCATATCTGCTTCCCCGCCTCTGATTGCCCACCTCTGATTCCCCGCCTCTGATTCGACAGCTCCGATTCCCCGCCTCTGATTTCCCGCATCTGATTCCCTGCCTCTGATTCCCCGCCTCTGATTCCCCATCTCTGATTCACCGCCTTTGATTCGCCACCTCTGATTCCCCATATCTGATTCCCCACCTCTGTTTCCCCTCCTCTGATTCCCCGCCTCTGATTCTCCATATCTCATTCCCCGCCTCTGAATCCCCATCTCTGATTCCCGGACTCTGATTCCCCACCTCTGATTCCCGGCCTCTTATTCCCAGCATCTGATTCCCGGCCTCTATTTCCCGGCCTCTGATTCCCCGCTTCTGATTCTGATTCCCTGCCTCTGATTCCCCATCTCTGATTCCGCACATCTGATTCCCTGCCTCTGATTCCCCACCTCTGATTCCCCATATCTGATTCCCCGCCTCTGTTTCCCCGCCTCTGATTCCCCGCCTCTGTTTCCCTATATCTAATTCCCCACCTCTGATGCCCCAACTCTGATTCCCCGCCTCTGATTCCCCAGCTCTGATTCCCCGCCTCAGATTCCCTGCATCCGATTCCCCATATGTAATTCCCCGCCTCTGTTTCCCCGCCTCTGATTCCCCGCCTCTGTTTCCCCATATCTGATTCCCCGCCTCTGATTCCCAACTATTATTCCCCGCCTCTGATTCCCCAGCTCTGATTCCCTGCCTCTGATTCCCCGCGTTCTATTCCCTGCCTCTGATTCCCCGCCTGTGATTCCCCATCACTGATTCACCACCTCTGATTCCCCACCTCTGATTCACCGCCTCTGATTCCCCACCTCTGATTCCCCATCTCTGATTCCGCACATCCAATTCCCTGCCTCTGATTCCCCAACTCTGATTCCCCACCTCTGATTCCCCAGCTCTGATTCCCCGCCTCAGATTCCCCGCGTCTGATTCCCTGCCTCTGATTCCCCGCCTCTGATTCCCTGCCTCTGATTCCCCATATCTGATTCCCCGCCTCTGATTCCCAAACTCTGATTCCCCGCTTCTGATTCCCCAGCTCTGAATCCCCGCCTCTGATTCCCCGCGTCTGATTCCCTGCCTCTGATTCCCCGCCTCTAATTCCCCATCTGTGATTCTCAACCTCTGATGCCCCACCTCTGATTCCCCATATCTGATTCCCCGCCTCTGTTTCCCCACCTCTGATTCCCCGCCTCTGATTCCCCATATCTGATTCCCCGCCTCTGATTGCCCACCTCTGATTCCCCGCGTCTGATTCCCTGCCTCTGATTCCCCGCCTCTGATTCCCCATATCTGATCCACCACCTCTGATTCCCGGCCTCTGATTCCCCATCTCTGATTCCGCACATCCGATTCCCTGCCTATGATTCCCCACCTCTGATTCCCCGCCTCTGATTCCCCATATCTGATTCCCTGCCTCTGTTTCCCCGCCTCTGATTACCCACCTCTGTTTCCCCATATCTGATTCCCCGCCTCTGATTCCCCAACTCTAATACCCTGCCTCTGATTCCCCAGCTCTGATTCCCCGCCTCTGATTCCCCGCCTCTGATTCCCCGCCTCTGATTCCCCATATCTGATTCCCCGGCTCTGATTGCCCACCTCTGATTCCCCGCCTCTGATTCGCCAGCTCTGATTCCCCGTCTCTGAATCCCCGCATCTGATTCCCTGCCTCTGATTCCCCGCCTCTGATTCCACATCTCTGATTCACCGCCTTTGATTCGCCACCTCTGATTCCCCATATCTGATTCCCCACCTCTGTTTCCCCGCCTCTGATTCCCCGCCTCTGATTCTCCATATCTCATTCCCCGCCTCTGAATCCCCATCTCTGATTCCCGGACTCTGATTCCCCACCTCTGATTCCCGGCCTCTTATTCCAAGCATCTGATTCCCGGCCTCTGATTCCCGGCCTCTGATTCCCCGCTTCTGATTCTGATTCCCTACCTCTGATTCCCCATCTCTGATTCCGCACATCTGATTCCCTGCCTCTGATTCCCCACCTCTGATTCCCCATATCTGATTCCCCGCCTCTGTTTCCCCGCCTCTGATTCCCCGCCTCTGTTTCCCCATATCTAATTCCCCACCTCTGATGCCCCAACTCTGATTCCCCGCCTCTGATTCCCCAGCTCTGATTCCCCGCCTCTGATTCCCCGCATCTGATTCCCCATGTCTGATTACCCGCCTCTGTTTCCCCGCCTCTGATTCCCCGCCTCTGTTTCCCCATATCTGATTCCCCGCCTCTGATTCCCCAGCTCTGATTCCCTGCCTCTGATTCCCCGCGTTCTATTCCCTGCCTCTGATTCCCCGCCTGTGATTCCCCATCTCTGATGCACCACCTCTGATTCCCCACCTCTGATTCCCCATATCTAATTCCCCGCCTCTGTTTGCCCGCCTCTGATTCCCCGCCTCTGTTTCCCCATATCTGATTCCCCGCCTCTGAATCCCCAACTCTGATTCCCTGCCTCTGATTCACCAGCTCTGATTCCCCGCCTTTGATTCCCCCCGTCTGATTCCCAGCCTCTGAATCCCCGTGTCTGATTTCCTGCCTCTGATTCCCCGCCTCTGATTCCCCATCTCTGATTCACTGCCTCTGATTCCCCACCTCTGATTCCCCATCTCTGATTCCGCACATCCGATTCCCTGCCTCTGATTCCCCGACTCTGATTCCCCAACTCTGATTCCCCAGCTCTGATACCTCGCCTCTGATTCCTAGCGTCTGATTCCCTGCCTGTGATTCCCCGCCTCTGATTCCCCATCTCTGATTCCCCACCTCTGATTCCCCGTGTCTAATTCCCTGCCTCTGATTCCCCGCCTCTGATTCCCCGCCTCTGATTCCCTGCCACTGATTCCCCGCCCCTGATTCCCCACCTCTGATTCCCAATATCTTATTCCCCGCCTCTGTTTCCCCCCCTCTGATTCCCAGCCTCTGATTCCCCATATCTGATTCCACGCCTCTGATTCCCCATATCTGATACCCCGCCTCTATTTCCCCATATCTGCTTCGCCGCCTCTGATTCCCCAACTCTGATTCCCCGCCTCTGATTCCCCAGCTCTGATTTCCCGCCTCTGATTCCCGGCATCCGATTCCCTGCCTCTGATTCCCCGCCTCTGATACCCCATCTCTGATTCCCCGCCTCTGATTCCCCGTGTCTGATTCCCTGCCTCTGATTCCCCGCCTCTGATTCCCAATATATGATTCCCCGCCTCTGTTTTCCCGCCTCTGATTCCCTGCCTCTGATTCCCCATATCTGATTCCCCGCCTCTGATTCCCCAACTCTGATTCCCCACCTCTGATTCCCCAGCTCTGAATCCCCGCCTCTGATTCCACGCGTCTGATTCCCTGCCTCTCATTCCCCGCCTCTGATTCCCCATCTGTGATTCACAACCTCTGATGCCCCACCCCTGATTCCCCATATCTGATTCCCGGCCTCTGTTTCCCCGCCTCTGATTCCCCGCCTCTGATTCCCCATATCTGATTCCCCGCCTCTGATTGCCCACCTCTGATTCCCCGCGTCTGATTCCCTGCCTCTGATTCCCCGCCTCTGATTCCCCATCTCTGATTCACCACCTCTGATTCCCGGCCTCTGATTCCCCATCTCTGATTCCGCACATCCGATTCCCTGCCTATGATTCCCCACCTCTGAATCCCCGCCTCTGATTCCCCAAATCTGATTCCCTGCCTCTGTTTCCCCGCCTCTGATTCCCCACCTCTGTTTCCCCATATCTGATTCCCCGCCTCTGATTCCCCAACTCTAATACCCCGCCTCTGATTCCCCAGCTCTGATTCCCCGCCTCTGATTCCCCGCATCTGATTCCCCGCCTCTGATTCCAGGCCTCTGATTCCCAGCATCTGATTCCGGCCTCTGATTCCCGGCCTCTGATTCCCTGCTTCTGATTCTGATTCCCTGCCTCTGATTCCCCATCTCTGATTCCGCACATCTGATTCCCTGCCTCTGATTCCCCACCTCTGATTCCCCATATCTGATTCCCCGCCTCTGTTTCCCCGCCTCTGATTCCCCGCTTCTGTTTCCCAATATCTAAGTCCCCGCCTCTGATTCCCCAAATCTGATTCCCCACCTCTGATTCCCCAGCTCTGATTCCCCGCCTCTGATTCCCCGCATCTGATTCCCTGCATCTGATTCCAAGCCTCTGATTCCCTGCCTCTGATTCCCAACCTCTGATTCCCCACCTCTGATTCCCCATATCTGATTCCCCGCCTCTGTTTACCCGCCTCGGATTCCCCGCCTCTGTTTCCCCATATCTGATTCCCGGCCTCTGATTCCCCGCCTCTGATTCCCCGCCTCTGATTCCCTGCCTCTGATTCCCCATCTCCGATTCATCAATCTGATTCCCTTCCTCTGATTCTCCGCCTCTGATTCCCCGCCTCTGATTCCCTGCCTCTGATTCCCAACCTCGGATTCCCCACCTCTGATTCCCCATATCTGATTCCCCGCCTCTGTTTCCCCGACTCTGATTCCCCGCCTCTGATTCCCAACTCTGATTCCCCGCCTCTGATTCCCCAGATCTGATTCCCCGACTCTGATTCCCGGCATCCGATTCCCTGCCTCTGATTCCCCGCCTCTGATACCCCATCTCTGATTCCCTGCCTCTGATTCCCCGTGTCTGATTCCCTGCCTCTGATTCCCCGCCTCTGATTCCCAATATATGATTCCCCGCGTCTGTTTTCCCGCCTCTGATTCCCTGCCTCTGATTCCCCATATCTGATTCCCCGCCTCTGATTCCCCAACTCTGATTCCCCACCTCTGATTCCCCAGCTCTGAATCCCCGCCTCTGATTCCCCGCGTCTGATTCCCTGCCTCTCATTCCCCGCCTCTGATTCCCCATCTGTGATTCACAACCTCTGATGCCCCACCCCTGATTCCCCATATCTGATTCCCGGCCTCTGTTTCCCCTCCTCTGATTCCCCGCCTCTGATTCCCCATATCTGATTCCCCGCCTCTGATTGCCCACCTCTGATTCCCCGCGTCTGATTCCCTGCCTCTGATTCCCCGCCTCTGATTCACCACCTCTGATTCCCGGCCTCTGATTCCCCATCTCTGATTCCGCACATCCGATTCCCTGCCTATGATTCCCCACCTCTGAATCCCCGCCTCTGATTCCCCATATCTGATTCCCCGCCTCTGATTGCCCACCTCTGATTCCCCGCGTCTGATTCCCTGCCTCTGATTCCCCGCCTCTGATTCCCCATATCTGATCCACCACCTCTGATTCCCGGCCTCTGATTCCCCATCTCTGATTCCGCACATCCGATTCCCTGCCTATGATTCCCCACCTCTGATTCCCCGCCTCTGATTCCCCATATCTGATTCCCTGCCTCTGTTTCCCCGCCTCTGATTACCCACCTCTGTTTCCCCATATCTGATTCCCCGCCTCTGATTCCCCAACTCTAATACCCTGCCTCTGATTCCCCAGCTCTGATTCCCCGCCTCTGATTCCCCGCCTCTGATTCCCCGCCTCTGATTCCCCATATCTGATTCCCCGGCTCTGATTGCCCACCTCTGATTCCCCGCCTCTGATTCGCCAGCTCTGATTCCCCGTCTCTGAATCCCCGCATCTGATTCCCTGCCTCTGATTCCCCGCCTCTGATTCCACATCTCTGATTCACCGCCTTTGATTCGCCACCTCTGATTCCCCATATCTGATTCCCCACCTCTGTTTCCCCGCCTCTGATTCCCCGCCTCTGATTCTCCATATCTCATTCCCCGCCTCTGAATCCCCATCTCTGATTCCCGGACTCTGATTCCCCACCTCTGATTCCCGGCCTCTTATTCCAAGCATCTGATTCCCGGCCTCTGATTCCCGGCCTCTGATTCCCCGCTTCTGATTCTGATTCCCTACCTCTGATTCCCCATCTCTGATTCCGCACATCTGATTCCCTGCCTCTGATTCCCCACCTCTGATTCCCCATATCTGATTCCCCGCCTCTGTTTCCCCGCCTCTGATTCCCCGCCTCTGTTTCCCCATATCTAATTCCCCACCTCTGATGCCCCAACTCTGATTCCCCGCCTCTGATTCCCCAGCTCTGATTCCCCGCCTCTGATTCCCCGCATCTGATTCCCCATGTCTGATTACCCGCCTCTGTTTCCCCGCCTCTGATTCCCCGCCTCTGTTTCCCCATATCTGATTCCCCGCCTCTGATTCCCCAGCTCTGATTCCCTGCCTCTGATTCCCCGCGTTCTATTCCCTGCCTCTGATTCCCCGCCTGTGATTCCCCATCTCTGATGCACCACCTCTGATTCCCCACCTCTGATTCCCCATATCTAATTCCCCGCCTCTGTTTGCCCGCCTCTGATTCCCCGCCTCTGTTTCCCCATATCTGATTCCCCGCCTCTGAATCCCCAACTCTGATTCCCTGCCTCTGATTCACCAGCTCTGATTCCCCGCCTTTGATTCCCCCCGTCTGATTCCCAGCCTCTGAATCCCCGTGTCTGATTTCCTGCCTCTGATTCCCCGCCTCTGATTCCCCATCTCTGATTCACTGCCTCTGATTCCCCACCTCTGATTCCCCATCTCTGATTCCGCACATCCGATTCCCTGCCTCTGATTCCCCGACTCTGATTCCCCAACTCTGATTCCCCAGCTCTGATACCTCGCCTCTGATTCCTAGCGTCTGATTCCCTGCCTGTGATTCCCCGCCTCTGATTCCCCATCTCTGATTCCCCACCTCTGATTCCCCGTGTCTAATTCCCTGCCTCTGATTCCCCGCCTCTGATTCCCCGCCTCTGATTCCCTGCCACTGATTCCCCGCCCCTGATTCCCCACCTCTGATTCCCAATATCTTATTCCCCGCCTCTGTTTCCCCCCCTCTGATTCCCAGCCTCTGATTCCCCATATCTGATTCCACGCCTCTGATTCCCCATATCTGATACCCCGCCTCTATTTCCCCATATCTGCTTCGCCGCCTCTGATTCCCCAACTCTGATTCCCCGCCTCTGATTCCCCAGCTCTGATTTCCCGCCTCTGATTCCCGGCATCCGATTCCCTGCCTCTGATTCCCCGCCTCTGATACCCCATCTCTGATTCCCCGCCTCTGATTCCCCGTGTCTGATTCCCTGCCTCTGATTCCCCGCCTCTGATTCCCAATATATGATTCCCCGCCTCTGTTTTCCCGCCTCTGATTCCCTGCCTCTGATTCCCCATATCTGATTCCCCGCCTCTGATTCCCCAACTCTGATTCCCCACCTCTGATTCCCCAGCTCTGAATCCCCGCCTCTGATTCCACGCGTCTGATTCCCTGCCTCTCATTCCCCGCCTCTGATTCCCCATCTGTGATTCACAACCTCTGATGCCCCACCCCTGATTCCCCATATCTGATTCCCGGCCTCTGTTTCCCCGCCTCTGATTCCCCGCCTCTGATTCCCCATATCTGATTCCCCGCCTCTGATTGCCCACCTCTGATTCCCCGCGTCTGATTCCCTGCCTCTGATTCCCCGCCTCTGATTCCCCATCTCTGATTCACCACCTCTGATTCCCGGCCTCTGATTCCCCATCTCTGATTCCGCACATCCGATTCCCTGCCTATGATTCCCCACCTCTGAATCCCCGCCTCTGATTCCCCAAATCTGATTCCCTGCCTCTGTTTCCCCGCCTCTGATTCCCCACCTCTGTTTCCCCATATCTGATTCCCCGCCTCTGATTCCCCAACTCTAATACCCCGCCTCTGATTCCCCAGCTCTGATTCCCCGCCTCTGATTCCCCGCATCTGATTCCCCGCCTCTGATTCCAGGCCTCTGATTCCCAGCATCTGATTCCGGCCTCTGATTCCCGGCCTCTGATTCCCTGCTTCTGATTCTGATTCCCTGCCTCTGATTCCCCATCTCTGATTCCGCACATCTGATTCCCTGCCTCTGATTCCCCACCTCTGATTCCCCATATCTGATTCCCCGCCTCTGTTTCCCCGCCTCTGATTCCCCGCTTCTGTTTCCCAATATCTAAGTCCCCGCCTCTGATTCCCCAAATCTGATTCCCCACCTCTGATTCCCCAGCTCTGATTCCCCGCCTCTGATTCCCCGCATCTGATTCCCTGCATCTGATTCCAAGCCTCTGATTCCCTGCCTCTGATTCCCAACCTCTGATTCCCCACCTCTGATTCCCCATATCTGATTCCCCGCCTCTGTTTACCCGCCTCGGATTCCCCGCCTCTGTTTCCCCATATCTGATTCCCGGCCTCTGATTCCCCGCCTCTGATTCCCCGCCTCTGATTCCCTGCCTCTGATTCCCCATCTCCGATTCATCAATCTGATTCCCTTCCTCTGATTCTCCGCCTCTGATTCCCCGCCTCTGATTCCCTGCCTCTGATTCCCAACCTCGGATTCCCCACCTCTGATTCCCCATATCTGATTCCCCGCCCCTGTTTCCCCGACTCTGATTCCCCGCCTCTGATTCCCAACTCTGATTCCCCGCCTCTGATTCCCCAGATCTGATTCCCCGACTCTGATTCCCGGCATCCGATTCCCTGCCTCTGATTCCCCGCCTCTGATACCCCATCTCTGATTCCCTGCCTCTGATTCCCCGTGTCTGATTCCCTGCCTCTGATTCCCCGCCTCTGATTCCCAATATATGATTCCCCGCGTCTGTTTTCCCGCCTCTGATTCCCTGCCTCTGATTCCCCATATCTGATTCCCCGCCTCTGATTCCCCAACTCTGATTCCCCACCTCTGATTCCCCAGCTCTGAATCCCCGCCTCTGATTCCCCGCGTCTGATTCCCTGCCTCTCATTCCCCGCCTCTGATTCCCCATCTGTGATTCACAACCTCTGATGCCCCACCCCTGATTCCCCATATCTGATTCCCGGCCTCTGTTTCCCCGCCTCTGATTCCCCGCCTCTGATTCCCCATATCTGATTCCCCGCCTCTGATTGCCCACCTCTGATTCCCCGCGTCTGATTCCCTGCCTCTGATTCCCCGCCTCTGATTCACCACCTCTGATTCCCGGCCTCTGATTCCCCATCTCTGATTCCGCACATCCGATTCCCTGCCTATGATTCCCCACCTCTGAATCCCCGCCTCTGATTCCCCATATCTGATTCCCTGCCTCTGTTTCCCCGCCTCTGATTCCCCACCTCTGTTTCCCCATATCTGATTCCCCGCCTCTGATTCCCCAACTCTAATACCCCGCCTCTGATTCCCCAGCTCTGATTCCCCGCCTCTGATTCCCCGCATCTGATTCCCTGCCTCTGATTCCCCGCCTCTGATTCCAGGCCTCTGATTCCCAGCATCTGATTCCGGCCTCTGATTCCCGGCCTCTGATTCCCTGCTTCTGATTCTGATTCCCTGCCTCTGATTCCCCATCTCTGATTCCGCACATCTGATTCCCTGCCTCTGATTCCCCACCTCTGATTCCCCATATCTGATTCCCCGCCTCTGTTTCCCCGCCTCTGATTCCCCGCTTCTGTTTCCCAATATCTAAGTCCCCGCCTCTGATTCCCCAAATCTGATTCCCCACCTCTGATTCCCCAGCTCTGATTCCCCGCCTCTGATTCCCCGCATCTGATTCCCTGCATCTGATTCCAAGCCTCTGATTCCCTGCCTCTGATTCCCAACCTCTGATTCCCCACCTCTGATTCCCCATATCTGATTCCCCGCCTCTGTTTACCCGCCTCGGATTCCCCGCCTCTGTTTCCCCATATCTGATTCCCGGCCTCTGATTCCCCGCCTCTGATTCCCCGCCTCTGATTCCCTGCCTCTGATTCCCCATCTCCGATTCAGCAATCTGATTCCCTTCCTCTGATTCTCCGCCTCTGATTCCCCGCTTCTCATTCCCTGCCTCTGATTCCCAACCTCGGATTCCCCACCTCTGATTCCCCATATCTGATTCCCCGCCTCTGTTTCCCCGACTCTGATTCCCCGCCTCTGATTCCCAACTCTGATTCCCCGCCTCTGATTCCCCAGCTCTGATTCCCCGACTCTGATTCCCGGCATCCGATTCCCTGCCTCTGATTCCCTGCCTCTGATTCCGCGCCTCTGATTCCCCACCTCTGATTCCCTGCCACTGATTCCCTGCCCCTGATTCCCCACCTCTGATTCCCCATATCTGATTCCCCGCCTCTGTTTCCCCGCCTCTGATTCCCCGCCTCTGATTCCCCATATCTGATTTCCTGCCTCTGATTCCCCAACTCTGATTCCCCGCCTCTGATTCCCCAGCTCTGAATCCCCGCCTCTGATTCCCCGCGTCTGATTCCCTGCCTCTGATTCCCCGCCTTGATTCCCCATCTCTGATTCACAACCTCTGATTCCCCACCTCTGATTCCCTATATTTGATTCCCCGCCTCTGTTTCCCCGCCTCTGATTCCCCGCCTCTGATTCCCCATATCTGATTCCCCGCCTCTGATTGCCCACCTCTGATTCCCCGCCTCTGATTCGACAGCTCCGATTCCCCGCCTCTGATTCCCCGCATCTGATTCCCTGCCTCTGATTCCCCGCCTCTGATTCCCCATCTCTGATTCCCCACCTCTGTTTCCCCTCCTCTGATTCCCCGCCTCCGATTCTCCATATCTCATTCCCCGCCTCTGAATCCCCATCTCTGATTCCCGGACTCTGATTCCCCACCTCTGATTCCCGGCCTCTTATTCCCAGCATCTGATTCCCGGCCTCTGATTCCCGGCCTCTGATTCCCCGCTTCTGATTCTGATTCCCTGCCTCTGATTCCCCGTCTCTGATTCCGCACATCTGATTCCCTGCCTCTGATTCCCCACCTCTGATTCCCCATATCTGATTCCCCGCCTCTGTTTCCCCGCCTCTGATTCCCCGCCTCTGTTTCCCTATATCTAATTCCCCACCTCTGATGCCCCAACTCTGATTCCCCGCCTCTGATTCCCCAGCTCTGATTCCCCGCCTCAGATTCCCTGCATCCGATTCCCCATATGTGATTCCCCGCCTCTGTTTCCCCGCCTCTGATTCCCCGCCTCTGTTTCCCCATATCTGATTCCCCGCCTCTGATTCCCAACTATTATTCCCCGCCTCTGATTCCCCAGCTCTGATTCCCTGCCTCTGATTCCCCGCGTTCTATTCCCTGCCTCTGATTCCCCGCCTGTGATTCCCCATCACTGATTCACCACCTCTGATTCCCCACCTCTGATTCACCGCCTCTGATTCCCCACCTCTGATTCCCCATCTCTGATTCCGCACATCCAATTCCCTGCCTCTGATTCCCCAACTCTGATTCCCCACCTCTGATTCCCCAGCTCTGATTCCACGCCTCAGATTCCCCGCGTCTGATTCCCTGCCTCTGATTCCCCGCCTCTGATTCCCTGCCTCTGATTCCCCATATCTGATTCCCCGCCTCTGATTCCCACACTCTGATTCCCCGCTTCTGATTCCCCAGCTCTGAATCCCCGCCTCTGATTCCCCGCGTCTGATTCCCTGCCTCTGACTCCCCGCCTCTAATTCCCCATCTGTGATTCACAACCTCTGATGCCCCACCTCTGATTCCCCATATCTGATTCCCCGCCTCTGTTTCCCCGCCTCTGATTCCCCGCCTCTGATTCCCCATATCTGATTCCCCGCCTCTGATTGCCCACCTCTGATTCCCCGCGTCTGATTCCCTGCCTCTGATTCCCCGCCTCTGATTCCCCATATCTGATTCACCACCTCTGATTCCCGGCCTCTGATTCCCCATCTCTGATTCCGCACATCCGATTCCCTGCCTATGATTCCCCACCTCTGATTCCCCGCCTCTGATTCCCCATATCTGATTCCCTGCCTCTGTTTCCCCGCCTCTGATTACCCACCTCTGTTTCCCCATATCTGATTCCCCGCCTCTGATTCCCCAACTCTAATACCCTGCCTCTGAATCCCCAGCTCTGATTCCCCGCCTCTGATTCCCCGCCTCTGATTCCCCATATCTGATTCCCCGGCTCTGATTGCCCACCTCTGATTCCCCGCCTCTGATTCGCCAGCTCTGATTCCCCATCTCTGAATCCCCGCATCTGATTCCCTGCCTCTGATTCCCCGCCTCTGATTCCACATCTCTGATTCACCGCCTTTGATTCGCCACCTCTGATTCCCCATATCTGATTCCCCACCTCTGTTTCCCCGCCTCTGATTCCCCGCCTCTGATTCTCCATATCTCATTCCCCGCCTCTGAATCCCCATCTCTGATTCCCGGACTCTGATTCCCCACCTCTGATTCCCGGCCTCTTATTCCAAGCATCTGATTCCCGGCCTCTGATTCCCGGCCTCTGATTCCCCGCTTCTGATTCTGATTCCCTGCCTCTGATTCCCCATCTTTGATTCCGCACATCTGATTCCCTGCCTCTGATTCCCCACCTCTGATTCCCCATATCTGATTCCCCGCCTCTGTTTCCCCGCCTCTGATTCCCCGCCTCTGTTTCCCCATATCTAATTCCCCACCTCTGATGCCCCAACTCTGATTCCCCGCCTCTGATTCCCCAGCTCTGATTCCCCGCCTCTGATTCCCCGCATCTGATTCCCCATGTCTGATTACCCGCCTCTGTTTCCCCGCCTCTGATTCCCCGCCTCTGTTTCCCCATATCTGATTCCCCGCCTCTGATTCCCCAGCTCTGATTCCCTGCCTCTGATTCCCCGCGTTCTATTCCCTGCCTCTGATTCCCCGCCTGTGATTCCCCATCTCTGATGCACCACCTCTGATTCCCCACCTCTGATTCCCCATATCTAATTCCCCGCCTCTGTTTGCCCGCCTCTGATTCCCCGCCTCTGTTTCCCCATATCTGATTCCCCGCCTCTGAATCCCCAACTCTGATTCCCTGCCTCTGATTCACCAGCTCTGATTCCCCGCCTTTGATTCCCCCCGTCTGATTCCCAGCCTCTGAATCCCCGTGTCTGATTTCCTGCCTCTGATTCCCCGCCTCTGATTCCCCATCTCTGATTCACTGCCTCTGATTCCCCACCTCTGATTCCCCATCTCTGATTCCGCACATCCGATTCCCTGCCTCTGATTCCCCGACTCTGATTCCCCACCTCTGATTCCCCAGCTCTGATACCTCGCCTCTGATTCCTAGCGTCTGATTCCCTGCCTGTGATTCCCCGCCTCTGATTCCCCATCTCAGATTCCCCACCTCTGATTCCCCGTGTCAAATTCCCTGCCTCTGATTCCCCGCCTCTGATTCCCCGCCTCTGATTCCCTGCCACTGATTCCCCGCCCCTGATTCCCCACCTCTGATTCCCAATATCTTATTCCCCGCCTCTGTTTCCCCCCCTCTGATTCCCAGCCTCTGATTCCCCATATCTGATTCCACGCCTCTGATTCCCCATATCTGATACCCCGCCTCTATTTCCCCATATCTGCTTCGCCGCCTCTGATTCCCCAACTCTGATTTCCCGCCTCTGATTCCCCAGCTCTGATTTCCCGCCTCTGATTCCCGGCATCCGATTCCCTGCCTCTCATTCCCCGCCTCTGATACCCCATTTCTGATTCCCCGCCTCTGATTCCCCGTGTCTGATTCCCTGCCTCTGATTCCCCGCCTCTGATTCCCAATATATGATTCCCCGCCTCTGTTTTCCCGCCTCTGATTCCCTGCCTCTGATTCCCCATATCTGATTCCCCGCCTCTGATTCCCCAACTCTGATTCCCCACCTCTGATTCCCCAGCTCTGAATCCCCGCCTCTGATTCCCCGCGTCTGATTCCCTGCCTCTCATTCCCCGCCTCTGATTCCCCATCTGTGATTCACAACCTCTGATGCCCCACCCCTGATTCCCCATATCTGATTCCCGGCCTCTGTTTCCCCGCCTCTGATTCCCCGCCTCTGATTCCCCATATCTGATTCCCCGCCTCTGATTGCCCACCTCTGATTCCCCGCGTCTGATTCCCTGCCTCTGATTCCCCGCCTCTGATTCCCCATCTCTGATTCACCACCTCTGATTCCCGGCCTCTGATTCCCCATCTCTGATTCCGCACATCCGATTCCCTGCCTATGATTCCCCACCTCTGAATCCCCGCCTCTGATTCCCCATATCTGATTCCCTGCCTCTGTTTCCCCGCCTCTGATTCCCCACCTCTGTTTCCCCATATCTGATTCCCCGCCTCTGATTCCCCAACTCTAATACCCCGCCTCTGATTCCCCAGCTCTGATTCCCCGCCTCTGATTCCCCGCATCTGATTCCCTGCCTCTGATTCCCCGCCTCTGATTCCAGGCCTCTGATTCCCAGCATCTGATTCCGGCCTCTGATTCCCGGCCTCTGATTCCCTGCTTCTGATTCTGATTCCCTGCCTCTGATTCCCCATCTCTGATTCCGCACATCTGATTCCCTGCCTCTGATTCCCCACCTCGTATTCCCCATATCTGATTCCCCGCCTCTGTTTCCCCGCCTCTGATTCCCCGCTTCTGTTTCCCAATATCTAAGTCCCCGCCTCTGATTCCCCAAATCTGATTCCCCACCTCTGATTCCCCAGCTCTGATTCCCCGCCTCTGATTCCCCGCATCTGATTCCCTGCATCTGATTCCAAGCCTCTGATTCCCTGCCTCTGATTCCCAACCTCTGATTCCCCACCTCTGATTCCCCATATCTGATTCCCCGCCTCTGTTTACCCGCCTCGGATTCCCCGCCTCTGTTTCCCCATATCTGATTCCCGGCCTCTGATTCCCCGCCTCTGATTCCCCGCCTCTGATTCCCTGCCTCTGATTCCCCATCTCCGATTCAGCAATCTGATTCCCTTCCTCTGATTCTCCGCCTCTGATTCCCCGCCTCTGATTCCCTGCCTCTGATTCCCAACCTCGGATTCCCCACCTCTGATTCCCCATATCTGATTCCCCGCCTCTGTTTCCCCGACTCTGATTCCCCGCCTCTGATTCCCAACTCTGATTCCCCGCCTCTGATTCCCCAGCTCTGATTCCCCGACTCTGATTCCCGGCATCCGATTCCCTGCCTCTGATTCCCCGCCTCTGATTCCCCATCTCTGTTTCCCCACCTCTGATTCCCCGTGTCTGATTCCCTGCCTCTGATTCCCCGCCTCTGATTCCCCACCTCTGATTCCCTGCCACTGATTCCCTGCCCCTGATTCCCCACCTCTGATTCCCCATATCTGATTCCCCGCCTCTGTTTCCCCGCCTCTGATTCCCCGCCTCTGATTCCCCATATCTGATTTCCTGCCTCTGATTCCCCAACTCTGATTCCCCGCCTCTGATTCCCCAGCTCTGAATCCCCGCCTCTGATTCCCCGCGTCTGATTCCCTGCCTTTGATTCCCCGCCTTGATTCCCCATCTCTGATTCACAACCTCTGATTCCCCACCTCTGATTCCCTATATTTGATTCCCCGCCTCTGTTTCCCCGCCTCTGATTCCCCGCCTCTGATTCCCCATATCTGATTCCCCGCCTCTGATTGCCCACCTCTGATTCCCCGCCTCTGATTCGACAGCTCCGATTCCCCGCCTCTGATTCCCCGCATCTGATTCCCTGCCTCTGATTCCCCGCCTCTGATTCCCCATCTCTGATTCACCGCCTTTGATTCGCCACCTCTGATTCCCCATATCTGATTCCCCACCTCTGTTTCCCCTCCTCTGATTCCCCGCCTCTGATTCTCCATATCTCATTCACCGCCTCTGAATCCCCATCTCTGATTCCCGGACTCTGATTCCCCACCTCTGATTCCCGGCCTCTTATTCCCAGCATCTGATTCCCGGCCTCTGATTCCCGGCCTCTGATTCCCCGCTTCTGATTCTGATTCCCTGCCTCTGATTCCCCATCTCTGATTCCGCACATCTGATTCCCTGCCTCTGATTCCCCACCTCTGATTCCCCATATCTGATTCCCCGCCTCTGTTTCCCCGCCTCTGATTCCCCGCCTCTGTTTCCCTATATCTAATTCCCCACCTCTGATGCCCCAACTCTGATTCCCCGCCTCTGATTCCCCAGCTCTGATTCCCCGCCTCAGATTCCCTGCATCCGATTCCCCATATGTGATTCCCCGCCTCTGTTTCCCCGCCTCTGATTCCCCGCCTCTGATTCCCCTCCTCTGACACCCCGCCTCTGATTCCCCGCCTCTGATTCCCCGCCTCTGATTCCCCGCCTCTGATTCCCCACCTCTGATTCCCCGCCTCTGATTCCCCGCCTCTGATTCCCCGCCTATGTTTACCTGCCTCTGTTTACCCGCCTGTTTCCCCGCCTCTGATTCCCCACCTCAGATTCCCTACCTCAGATTCCCTGCATCTGAATCCCTGCCTCTGATTCCCTGCCTCTGATTCCCTGCATCTGATTGCCCGCCTCTGATTCACCGCCTCTGATTCCCCGCCTCTGATTCCCCCCTCTGATTCCCCGCCTCTGATTCCCCGCCTCTGATTCCCCGCCTCTGATTCCCCGCGTCTGATTCCCTGCCTCTCTTTCCCTTCCTCTATTTAAGTGCCTCTTTCTCTGCATCTCGTTTCCCACATCTCATTTCCCCCTTCTGATAACCCGCATCAGATTCCCTGCCACTGATTCCCTGCCTCAGATTCCCTGCCTCAGATTCCCTGCATCAGATTCCCTTCATCTGATTCCCTGCCTCTGATTCCCCACCTCTGATTCCCCACCTCTGAATCCCTGCCTCAGATTCCCTGCCTCTGATCCCCTGCATCTGATTGCCCGCCTCTGATTCTCCGCCTCTGATTCCCTGACTCTGATTCCCTGCCTCTGATTCCCCGCCTCTGATTCCCCGCCTCTGATTCCTCGCCTCTGATTCCCCGCCTCTGATTCCCCACATCTGATTCCACGCCTGTGATTCCCCTCCTATGATACCCCGCCTCTGATTCCCCGCCTCTGATTCCCCTCCTCTGATACCCCGCCTCTGATTCCCCGCCTCTGATTCCCCGCCTCTGATTCCCCGCCTCTGATTCCCCGCCTCTGATTCCCTGCCTCTGATTCCCCGCCTCTGATTCCCCGCCTCTGATTCCCCGCCTCTGATTCCCCGCCTATGTTTACCCGCTGATGTTTACCCGCCTGTTTCCCCGCCTCTGATTCCCCACCTCTGATTCACTGCCTCCCTTTCCGCTCAACTTTCCTGGCCTACGTTACCCCACATATCTTTCCCCGCCTCTGATACACCGCCTCTGATTCCCCGCCTCTGATTCCCCGCCTCTGATGACCTGCATCTGATACCCCGCCTCTGATTCCCCGCCTCTGATACCCTGCCTCTGATAACTCTTTATTGATTCCCTGCCTCTGATTCCCCGCCTCTGATTCCCCGCCTCTGATTCCCCGCCTCTGATTTCCTGCCTCTGATTCCCGGCCTCTGATTCCCTGCCTCTGATTCCCCGCCTCTGATTCCCCGCCTCTGATTCCCTGCCTATGTTTACCCGCCGCTGTTTACCCGCCTGTTTCCCAGCCTCTGATTCCCCACCTCAGATTCCCTACCTCAGATTCCCTGCCTCTGATTCCCTGCCTTTGATTCCCTGCCTCTCATTCCCTGCATCTGATTGCCCGCCTCTGATTCTCCACCTCTGATTGCCCGCCTCTGATTCCCCACCTCTGATTCCCCGCTTCTGATTCCCCGCCTCTGTTTCCCCACCTTTGATACCCAGCCTCTGATTCCCCGCCTCTGACTCCCCGCCTCTGATTCCCCGCCTCTGATTCCCCGCTTCTGATTCCACGCCTGTGATTCCAGGCGTCTGATTCCCTGCCTCTCTTTCCCTTCCTCTATTTAAGTGCCTCTTTCTCTGCATCTCGTTTCCCACATCTCATTTCCCCCTTCTGATAACCCGCATCAGATTCCCTGCCACAGATTCCCTGCCTCAGATTCCCTGCCTCAGATTCCCTGCATCAGATTCCCTTCATCTGATTCCCTGCCTCTGATTCCCCGCCTCTGATTCCCCACCTCTGAGTCCCTGCCTCAGATTCCCTGCCTCTGATTCTCTGCCTCTGATTCCCTGCCCCTGATCCCCTGCATCTGATTGCCCGCCTCTGATTCTCCGCCTCTGATTCCCTGACTCTGATTCCCTGCCTCTGATTCCCCGCCTCTGATTCCCCGCCTCTGACTCCCCGCCTCTGATTCCCCGCCTCTGATTCCCCGCTTCTGATTCCACGCCTGTGATTCCCCTCCTATGATACCCCACCTCTGATTCCCCGCCTCTGATTCCCCTCCTCTGATACCCCGCCTCTGATTCCCCGCCTCTGATTCCCCGCCTCTGATTTCCTGCCTCTGATTCCCGGCCTCTGATTCCCTGCCTCTGATTCCCCGCCTCTGATTCCCCGCCTCTGATTCCCCGCCTCTGATTCCCTGCCTATGTTTACCCGCCGCTGTTTACCCGCCTGTTTCCAAGCCTCTGATTCCCCACCTCAGATTCCCTACCTCAGATTCCCTGCCTCTGATTCCCTGCCTTTGATTCCCTGCCTCTCATTCCCTGCATCTGATTGCCCGCCTCTGATTCTCCACCTCTGATTGCCCGCCTCTGATTCCCCACCTCTGAATCCCCGCTTCTGATTCCCCGCCTCTGTTTCCCCACCTTTGATACCCAGCCTCTGATTCCCCGCCTCTGACTCCCCGCCTCTGATTCCCCGCCTCTGATTCCCCGCTTCTGATTCCACGCCTGTGATTCCCCTCCTATGATACCCCGCCTCTGATTCCCCGCCTCTGATTCCCCTCCTCTGATACCCCGCCTCTGATTCCCCGCCTCTGATTCCCCGCTTCTGATTCCCTGCCTCTGATTCCCCGCCTCTGATTCCCTGCCTCTGATTCCCCGCCTCTGATTCCCCGCCTCTGATTCCCCGCCTCTGATTCCCTGCCTATGTTTACCCGCCGATGTTTACCCGCCTGTTTCCCCGCCTCTGATTCCCCGCCTCTGATTCCCTGCCTCTGATTCCCCGCCTCTGATTCCCCGCCTCTGATTCCCCGCCTCTGATTCCCCGCCTCTGATTCCCCGCCTCTGATTCCCCGCCTCTGATTCCCCGCCTCTGATTCCCCGCCTATGTTTACCCGCCGCTGTTTACCCGCCTGTTTCCCAGCCTCTGATTCCCCACCTCAGATTCCCTACCTCAGATTCCCTGCCTCTGATTCCCTGCCTTTGATTCCCTGCCTCTCATTCCCTGCATCTGATTGCCCGCCTCTGATTCTCCACCTCTGATTCCCCGCCTCTGATTCCCCACCTCTGATTCCCCGCTTCTGATTCCCCGCCTCTGTTTCCCCACCTTTGATTCCCAGCCTCTGATTCCCCGCCTCTGATTCTCCACCTCTGATTCACTGCCTCCCTTTCCGCTCAACTTTCCTGGCCTACGTATCCCCACATATCTTTCCCCGCCTCTGATACCCGCCTCTGATTCCCCGCCTCTGATTCTCCGCCTCTGATGACCCGCATCTGATACCCCCCTCTGATTCCCCGTCTCTGATACCCTGCCTCTGATAACTCTTTACTGATTCCCTGCCTCTGATTCCCTGCCTCTGATTCCCTGCATCTCATTGCCCGCCTCTGATTCCCTGCCTCTGATTCCCCACCTCTGTTTCCCCGCCTCTGATTCCCCACCTCTGATTCCCCACTTCTGATTCCCCACCTCTGATGCCCCGCCTCTGATTCCACGCCTCTGATTCCCCGCCTCTGATTCCCCGCCTCTGATTCCCCGCCTCTGATTCCCCGCCACTGATTCCCCACCTATGTTTACCCGCCTCTTTTTACCCGCCTGTTTTCCCGCCTCTGATTCCACACCACAGATTCCCTGACTCTGATTCCCTGCCTCTGATTCCCTGCCTATGATTCCCTGCATATGATTGCCCGCCTCTGATTTCCTGCCACTGATTCCACGCCTCTGATTCCCCGCCTCTGATTCCCCGCCTCTGATTCCCCGCCTCTGATTCCCCTCCTCTGACACCCCGCCTCTGATTCAATGCCTCTGATTCCCCGCCTCTGATTCCCCGCCTCTGATTCCCTGCCTCTGATTCCCCGCCTCTGATTCCCCACCTCTGATTCCCCGCCTCTGATTCCCCGCCTATGTTTACCCGCCTATGTTTACCCGCCTGTTTCCCCGCCTCTGATTCCCCACCTCAGATTCCCTACCTCAGATTCCCTGCACCTGATTCCCTGCCTCTGATTCCCTGCCTCTGATTCCCTGCATCTGATTGCCCGCCTCTGATTCACCGCCTCTGATTCCCCGCCTCTGATCCCCCCCTCTGATTCCCCGCCTCTGATTCCCCGCCTCTGATTCCCCGCCTATGATTCCGCGCCTCTGATTCCCCGCGTCTGATTCCCTGCCTCTCTTTCCCTTCCTCTATTTCCGTGCCTCTTTCTTTGCATCTCGTTTCCCACATCTCATTTCCCCCTTCTGATAACCCGCATCAGATTCCCTGCCACAGATTCCCTGCCTCAGATTCCCTGCCTCAGATTCCCTGCATCAGATTCCCTTCATCTGATTGCCTGCCTCTGATTCCCCGCCTCTGATTCCCCACATCTGAGTCCCTGCCTCAGATTCCCTGCCTCTGATTCTCTGCCTCTGATTCCCTGCCCCTGATCCCCTGCATCTGATTGCCCGCCTCTGTTTCTCCGCCTCTGATTCCCTGACTCTGATTCCCTGCCTCTGATTCACCGCCTCTGATTCCCCGCCTCTGATTCCCCGCCTCTGATTCCCCGCCTCTGATTCCACGCCTCTGATTCCCCTCCTCTGATACCCCGCCTCTGATTCCCCGCCTCTGATTCCCCTCCTCTGATACCCCGCCTCTGATTCCCCGCCTCTGATTCCCCTCCTCTGATACCCCGCCTATGTTTACCCGCCTCTGTTTACCCGCCTGTTTCCCCGCCTCTGATTCCCCACCTCAGATTCCCTACCTCAGATTCCCTGCATCTTATTCCCTGTCTCTGATTCCCTGCCTCTGATTCCCTGCATCTGATTGCCCGCCTCTGATTCACCGCCTCTGATTCCCCTCCTCTGATTCCCCCCTCTGATTCCCCGCCTCTGATTCCCCGCCTCTGATTCCCCGCCTCTGATTCCACACCACAGATTCCCTGCCTCTGATTCCCTGCCTCTGATTCCCTGCCTCTGATTCCCTGCATCTGATTGCCCGCCTCTGATTCCCCGCCTCTGATTCCACGCCTCTGATTCCCCGCCTCTGATTACCCGCCTCTGATTCCCCGCCTCTGATTCCCCTCCTCTGACACCCCGCCTCTGATTCCCCGCCTCTGATTCCCCGCCTCTGATTCCCCGCCTCTGATTCCCCACCTCTGATTCCCCGCCTCTGATTCCCCGCCTCTGATTCCCCGCCTATGTTTACCTGCCTCTGTTTACCCGCCTGTTTCCCCGCCTCTGATTCCCCACCTCAGATTCCCTACCTCAGATTCCCTGCATCTGAATCCCTGCCTCTGATTCCCTGCCTCTGATTCCCTGCATCTGATTGCCCGCCTCTGATTCACCGCCTCTGATTCCCCGCCTCTGATTCCCCCCTCTGATTCCCCGCCTCTGATTCCCCGCCTCTGATTCCCCGCCTCTGATTCCCCGCGTCTGATTCCCTGCCTCTCTTTCCCTTCCTCTATTTAAGTGCCTCTTTCTCTGCATCTCGTTTCCCACATCTCATTTCCCCCTTCTGATAACCCGCATCAGATTCCCTGCCACTGATTCCCTGCCTCAGATTCCCTGCCTCAGATTCCCTGCATCAGATTCCCTTCATCTGATTCCCTGCCTCTGATTCCCCGCCTCTGATTCCCCACCTCTGAATCCCTGCCTCAGATTCCCTGCCTCTGATCCCCTGCATCTGATTGCCCGCCTCTGATTCTCCGCCTCTGATTCCCTGACTCTGATTCCCTGCCTCTGATTCCCCGCCTCTGATTCCCCGCCTCTGATTCCTCGCCTCTGATTCCCCGCCTCTGATTCCCCACATCTGATTCCACGCCTGTGATTCCCCTCCTATGATACCCCGCCTCTGATTCCCCGCCTCTGATTCCCCTCCTCTGATACCCCGCCTCTGATTCCCCGCCTCTGATTCCCCGCCTCTGATTCCCCGCCTCTGATTCCCCGCCTCTGATTCCCTGCCTCTGATTCCCCGCCTCTGATTCCCTGCCTCTGATTCCCCGCCTCTGATTCCCCGCCTCTGATTCCCCGCCTCTGATTCCCCGCCTATGTTTACCCGCTGATGTTTACCCGCCTGTTTCCCCGCCTCTGATTCCCCACCTCTGATTCACTGCCTCCCTTTCCGCTCAACTTTCCTGGCCTACGTTACCCCACATATCTTTCCCCGCCTCTGATACACCGCCTCTGATTCCCCGCCTCTGATTCCCCGCCTCTGATGACCTGCATCTGATACCCCGCCTCTGATTCCCCGCCTCTGATACCCTGCCTCTGATAACTCTTTATTGATTCCCTGCCTCTGATTCCCCGCCTCTGATTCCCCGCCTCTGATTCCCCGCCTCTGATTTCCTGCCTCTGATTCCCGGCCTCTGATTCCCTGCCTCTGATTCCCCGCCTCTGATTCCCCGCCTCTGATTCCCTGCCTATGTTTACCCGCCGCTGTTTACCCGCCTGTTTCCCAGCCTCTGATTCCCCACCTCAGATTCCCTACCTCAGATTCCCTGCCTCTGATTCCCTGCCTTTGATTCCCTGCCTCTCATTCCCTGCATCTGATTGCCCGCCTCTGATTCTCCACCTCTGATTGCCCGCCTCTGATTCCCCACCTCTGATTCCCCGCTTCTGATTCCCCGCCTCTGTTTCCCCACCTTTGATACCCAGCCTCTGATTCCCCGCCTCTGACTCCCCGCCTCTGATTCCCCGCCTCTGATTCCCCGCTTCTGATTCCACGCCTGTGATTCCAGGCGTCTGATTCCCTGCCTCTCTTTCCCTTCCTCTATTTAAGTGCCTCTTTCTCTGCATCTCGTTTCCCACATCTCATTTCCCCCTTCTGATAACCCGCATCAGATTCCCTGCCACAGATTCCCTGCCTCAGATTCCCTGCCTCAGATTCCCTGCATCAGATTCCCTTCATCTGATTCCCTGCCTCTGATTCCCCGCCTCTGATTCCCCACCTCTGAGTCCCTGCCTCAGATTCCCTGCCTCTGATTCTCTGCCTCTGATTCCCTGCCCCTGATCCCCTGCATCTGATTGCCCGCCTCTGATTCTCCGCCTCTGATTCCCTGACTCTGATTCCCTGCCTCTGATTCCCCGCCTCTGATTCCCCGCCTCTGACTCCCCGCCTCTGATTCCCCGCCTCTGATTCCCCGCTTCTGATTCCACGCCTGTGATTCCCCTCCTATGATACCCCACCTCTGATTCCCCGCCTCTGATTCCCCTCCTCTGATACCCCGCCTCTGATTCCCCGCCTCTGATTCCCCGCCTCTGATTTCCTGCCTCTGATTCCCGGCCTCTGATTCCCTGCCTCTGATTCCCCGCCTCTGATTCCCCGCCTCTGATTCCCCGCCTCTGATTCCCTGCCTATGTTTACCCGCCGCTGTTTACCCGCCTGTTTCCAAGCCTCTGATTCCCCACCTCAGATTCCCTACCTCAGATTCCCTGCCTCTGATTCCCTGCCTTTGATTCCCTGCCTCTCATTCCCTGCATCTGATTGCCCGCCTCTGATTCTCCACCTCTGATTGCCCGCCTCTGATTCCCCACCTCTGAATCCCCGCTTCTGATTCCCCGCCTCTGTTTCCCCACCTTTGATACCCAGCCTCTGATTCCCCGCCTCTGACTCCCCGCCTCTGATTCCCCGCCTCTGATTCCCCGCTTCTGATTCCACGCCTGTGATTCCCCTCCTATGATACCCCGCCTCTGATTCCCCGCCTCTGATTCCCCTCCTCTGATACCCCGCCTCTGATTCCCCGCCTCTGATTCCCCGCTTCTGATTCCCTGCCTCTGATTCCCCGCCTCTGATTCCCTGCCTCTGATTCCCCGCCTCTGATTCCCCGCCTCTGATTCCCCGCCTCTGATTCCCTGCCTATGTTTACCCGCCGATGTTTACCCGCCTGTTTCCCCGCCTCTGATTCCCCGCCTCTGATTCCCTGCCTCTGATTCCCCGCCTCTGATTCCCCGCCTCTGATTCCCCGCCTCTGATTCCCCGCCTCTGATTCCCCGCCTCTGATTCCCCGCCTCTGATTCCCCGCCTCTGATTCCCCGCCTATGTTTACCCGCCGCTGTTTACCCGCCTGTTTCCCAGCCTCTGATTCCCCACCTCAGATTCCCTACCTCAGATTCCCTGCCTCTGATTCCCTGCCTTTGATTCCCTGCCTCTCATTCCCTGCATCTGATTGCCCGCCTCTGATTCTCCACCTCTGATTCCCCGCCTCTGATTCCCCACCTCTGATTCCCCGCTTCTGATTCCCCGCCTCTGTTTCCCCACCTTTGATTCCCAGCCTCTGTTTCCCCGCCTCTGATTCTCCACCTCTGATTCACTGCCTCCCTTTCCGCTCAACTTTCCTGGCCTACGTATCCCCACATATCTTTCCCCGCCTCTGATACCCGCCTCTGATTCCCCGCCTCTGATTCTCCGCCTCTGATGACCCGCATCTGATACCCCCCTCTGATTCCCCGTCTCTGATACCCTGCCTCTGATAACTCTTTACTGATTCCCTGCCTCTGATTCCCTGCCTCTGATTCCCTGCATCTCATTGCCCGCCTCTGATTCCCTGCCTCTGATTCCCCACCTCTGTTTCCCCGCCTCTGATTCCCCACCTCTGATTCCCCACTTCTGATTCCCCACCTCTGATGCCCCGCCTCTGATTCCACGCCTCTGATTCCCCGCCTCTGATTCCCCGCCTCTGATTCCCCGCCTCTGATTCCCCGCCACTGATTCCCCACCTATGTTTACCCGCCTCTTTTTACCCGCCTGTTTTCCCGCCTCTGATTCCACACCACAGATTCCCTGACTCTGATTCCCTGCCTCTGATTCCCTGCCTATGATTCCCTGCATATGATTGCCCGCCTCTGATTTCCTGCCACTGATTCCACGCCTCTGATTCCCCGCCTCTGATTCCCCGCCTCTGATTCCCCGCCTCTGATTCCCCTCCTCTGACACCCCGCCTCTGATTCAATGCCTCTGATTCCCCGCCTCTGATTCCCCGCCTCTGATTCCCTGCCTCTGATTCCCCGCCTCTGATTCCCCACCTCTGATTCCCCGCCTCTGATTCCCCGCCTATGTTTACCCGCCTCTGTTTACCCGCCTGTTTCCCCGCCTCTGATTCCCCACCTCAGATTCCCTACCTCAGATTCCCTGCACCTGATTCCCTGCCTCTGATTCCCTGCCTCTGATTCCCTGCATCTGATTGCCCGCCTCTGATTCACCGCCTCTGATTCCCCGCCTCTGATCCCCCCCTCTGATTCCCCGCCTCTGATTCCCCGCCTCTGATTCCCCGCCTATGATTCCGCGCCTCTGATTCCCCGCGTCTGATTCCCTGCCTCTCTTTCCCTTCCTCTATTTCCGTGCCTCTTTCTTTGCATCTCGTTTCCCACATCTCATTTCCCCCTTCTGATAACCCGCATCAGATTCCCTGCCACAGATTCCCTGCCTCAGATTCCCTGCCTCAGATTCCCTGCATCAGATTCCCTTCATCTGATTGCCTGCCTCTGATTCCCCGCCTCTGATTCCCCACATCTGAGTCCCTGCCTCAGATTCCCTGCCTCTGATTCTCTGCCTCTGATTCCCTGCCCCTGATCCCCTGCATCTGATTGCCCGCCTCTGTTTCTCCGCCTCTGATTCCCTGACTCTGATTCCCTGCCTCTGATTCACCGCCTCTGATTCCCCGCCTCTGATTCCCCGCCTCTGATTCCCCGCCTCTGATTCCACGCCTCTGATTCCCCTCCTCTGATACCCCGCCTCTGATTCCCCGCCTCTGATTCCCCTCCTCTGATACCCCGCCTCTGATTCCCCGCCTCTGATTCCCCTCCTCTGATACCCCGCCTATGTTTACCCGCCTCTGTTTACCCGCCTGTTTCCCCGCCTCTGATTCCCCACCTCAGATTCCCTACCTCAGATTCCCTGCATCTTATTCCCTGTCTCTGATTCCCTGCCTCTGATTCCCTGCATCTGATTGCCCGCCTCTGATTCACCGCCTCTGATTCCCCTCCTCTGATTCCCCCCTCTGATTCCCCGCCTCTGATTCCCCGCCTCTGATTCCCCGCCTCTGATTCCACACCACAGATTCCCTGCCTCTGATTCCCTGCCTCTGATTCCCTGCCTCTGATTCCCTGCATCTGATTGCCCGCCTCTGATTCCCCGCCTCTGATTCCACGCCTCTGATTCCCCGCCTCTGATTACCCGCCTCTGATTCCCCGCCTCTGATTCCCCTCCTCTGACACCCCGCCTCTGATTCCCCGCCTCTGATTCCCCGCCTCTGATTCCCCGCCTCTGATTCCCCACCTCTGATTCCCCGCCTCTGATTCCCCGCCTCTGATTCCCCGCCTATGTTTACCTGCCTCTGTTTACCCGCCTGTTTCCCCGCCTCTGATTCCCCACCTCAGATTCCCTACCTCAGATTCCCTGCATCTGAATCCCTGCCTCTGATTCCCTGCCTCTGATTCCCTGCATCTGATTGCCCGCCTCTGATTCACCGCCTCTGATTCCCCGCCTCTGATTCCCCCCTCTGATTCCCCGCCTCTGATTCCCCGCCTCTGATTCCCCGCCTCTGATTCCCCGCGTCTGATTCCCTGCCTCTCTTTCCCTTCCTCTATTTAAGTGCCTCTTTCTCTGCATCTCGTTTCCCACATCTCATTTCCCCCTTCTGATAACCCGCATCAGATTCCCTGCCACTGATTCCCTGCCTCAGATTCCCTGCCTCAGATTCCCTGCATCAGATTCCCTTCATCTGATTCCCTGCCTCTGATTCCCCGCCTCTGATTCCCCACCTCTGAATCCCTGCCTCAGATTCCCTGCCTCTGATCCCCTGCATCTGATTGCCCGCCTCTGATTCTCCGCCTCTGATTCCCTGACTCTGATTCCCTGCCTCTGATTCCCCGCCTCTGATTCCCCGCCTCTGATTCCTCGCCTCTGATTCCCCGCCTCTGATTCCCCACATCTGATTCCACGCCTGTGATTCCCCTCCTATGATACCCCGCCTCTGATTCCCCGCCTCTGATTCCCCTCCTCTGATACCCCGCCTCTGATTCCCCGCCTCTGATTCCCCGCCTCTGATTCCCCGCCTCTGATTCCCCGCCTCTGATTCCCTGCCTCTGATTCCCCGCCTCTGATTCCCCGCCTCTGATTCCCCGCCTCTGATTCCCCGCCTATGTTTACCCGCTGATGTTTACCCGCCTGTTTCCCCGCCTCTGATTCCCCACCTCTGATTCACTGCCTCCCTTTCCGCTCAACTTTCCTGGCCTACGTTACCCCACATATCTTCCCCCGCCTCTGATACACCGCCTCTGATTCCCCGCCTCTGATTCCCCGCCTCTGATGACCTGCATCTGATACCCCGCCTCTGATTCCCCGCCTCTGATACCCTGCCTCTGATAACTCTTTATTGATTCCCTGCCTCTGATTCCCCGCCTCTGATTCCCTGCATCTGATTGCCCGCCTCTGATTCCCTGCCTCTGATTCCCCGCCTCTGATTCCCCGCCTCTGATTCCCCACCTCTGATTCCCCACTTCTGATTCCCCGCATCTGATTCCCCGCCTCTGATTCCACGCCTCTGATTCCCCGCCTTTGATTCCCCGCCTCTGATTCCCCGCCTCTGATATCCCGCCTCTGATTCCCCGCATCTGATTCCCTGCTTCTGATTCCCCGCCTCTGATTCCCCGCCTCTGATTCCCCGCCTCTGATTCCCCGCCTCTGATTCCCCGCCTCTGATTCCCCGCCTCTGATTCCCCGCCTCTGATTCCCCGCCTATGTTTACCCGCCGCTGTTTACCCGCCTGTTTCCCAGCCTCTGATTCCCCACCTCAGATTCCCTACCTCAGATTCCCTGCCTCTGATTCCCTGCCTTTGATTCCCTGCCTCTCATTCCCTGCATCTGATTGCCCGCCTCTGATTCTCCACCTCTGATTCCCCGCCTCTGATTCCCCACCTCTGATTCCCCGCTTCTGATTCCCCGCCTCTGTTTCCCCACCTTTGATTCGCAGCCTCTGATTCCCCGCCTCTGATTCCCCACCTCTGATTCCCCGCTTCTGATTCCCCGCCTCTGTTTCCCCACCTTTGATTCGCAGCCTCTGATTCCCCGCCTCTGATTCTCCACCTCTGATTCACTGCCTCCCTTTCCGCTCAACTTTCCTGGCCTACGTTTCCCCACATATCTTTCCCCGCCTCTGATACCCGCCTCTGATTCCCCGCCTCTGATTCCCCGCCTCTGATTCCCCGCCTCTGATGACCCGCATCTGATACCCCCCTCTGATTCCCCGCCTCTGATACCCTGCCTCTGATAACTCTTTACTGATTCCCTGCCTCTGATTCCCTGCCTCTGATTCCCTGCATCTGATTGCCCGCCTCTGATTCCCTGCCTCTGATTCCCCGCCTCTGTTTCCCCGCCTCTGATTCCCCACCTCTGATTCCCCACTTCTGAATCCCCGCCTCTGATTCCCCGCCTCTGATTCCACGCCTCTGATTCCCCGCCTCTGATTCCCCGCCTCTGATTCCCCGCCTCTGATACCCCGCCTCTGATTCCCCGCATCTGATTCCCTGCATCTGACTACCCGCCTCAGATTCCCCGCCTCTGATTCCCCACCTCTGATTCCCCGCCTCTGATTCCCCGACTCTGATTCCCCGCCACTGATTCCCCACCTATGTTTACCCGCCTCTTTTTACCCGCCTGTTTTCCCGCCTCTGATTCCACACCACAGATTCCCTGACTCTGATTCCCTGCCTCTGATTCCCTGCCTATGATTCCCTGCATATGATTGCCCGCCTCTGATTTCCTGCCACTGATTCCACGCCTCTGATTCCCCGCCTCTGATTCCCCGCCTCTGATTCCCCGCCTCTGATTCCCCTCCTCTGACACCCCGCCTCTGATTCAATGCCTCTGATTCCCCGCCTCTGATTCCCCGCCTCTGATTCCCTGCCTCTGATTCCGCGCCTCTGATTCCCCACCTCTGATTCCCCACCTCTGATTCCCCGCCTATGTTTACCCGCCTCTGTTTACCCGCCTGTTTCCCCGCCTCTGATTCCCCACCTCAGATTCCCTACCTCAGATTCCCTGCACCTGATTCCCTGCCTCTGATTCCCTGCCTCTGATTCCCTGCATCTGATTGCCCGCCTCTGATTCACCGCCTCTGATTCCCCGCCTCTGATCCCCCCCTCTGATTCCCCGCCTCTGATTCCCCGCCTCTGATTCCCCGCCTATGATTCCGCGCCTCTGATTCCCCGCGTCTGATTCCCTGCCTCTCTTTCCCTTCCTCTATTTCCGTGCCTCTTTCTTTGCATCTCGTTTCCCACATCTAATTTCCCCCTTCTGATAACCCGCATCAGATTCCCTGCCACAGATTCCCTGCCTCAGATTCCCTGCCTCAGATACCCTGCATCAGATTCCCTTCATCTGATTCCCTGCCTCTGATTCCCCGCCTCTGATTCCCCACATCTGAGTCCCTGCCTCAGATTCCCTGCCTCTGATTCTCTGCCTCTGATTCCCTGCCCCTGATCCCCTGCATCTGATTGCCCGCCTCTGATTCCCCGCCTCTGATTCCCCGCCTCTGATTCCACGCCTCTGATTCCCCTCCTCTGATACCCCGCCTCTGATTCCCCGCCTCTGATTCCCCGCCTCTGATTCCCCGCCTCTGATTCCACGCCTCTGATTCCCCTCCTCTGATACCCCGCCTCTGATTCCCCGCCTCTGATTCCCCTCCTCTGATACCCCGCCTCTGATTCCCCGCCTCTGATTCCCCGCCTCTGATTCCCCGCCTCTGATTCCCCTCCTCTGATACCCCGCCTCTGATTCCCCGCCTCTGATTCCCCTCCTCTGATACCCCGCCTGTTTACCCGCCTCTGTTTACCCGCCTGTTTCCCCGCCTCTGATTCCCCGCCTCTGATTCCACACCACAGATTCCCTGCATCTTATTCCCTGCCTCTGATTCCCTGCCTCTGATTCCCTGCATCTGATTGCCCGCCTCTGATTCCCCGCCTCTGATTCCACGCCTCTGATTCCCCGCCTCTGATTACCCGCCTCTGATTCCCCGCCTCTGATTCCCCTCCTCTGACACCCCGCCTCTGATTCCCCGCCTCTGATTCCCCGCCTCTGATTCCCCGCCTCTGATTCCCCACCTCTGATTCCCCGCCTCTGATTCCCCGCTTCTGATTCCCCGCCTATGTTTACCTGCCTCTGTTTACCCGCCTGTTTCCCCGCCTCTGATTCCCCACCTCAGATTCCCTACCTCAGATTCCCTGCATCTGAATCCCTGCCTCTGATTCCCTGCCTCTGATTCCCTGCATCTGATTGCCCGCCTCTGATTCACCGCCTCTGATTCCCCGCCTCTGATTCCCCCCTCTGATTCCCCGCCTCTGATTCCCCGCCTCTGATTCCCCGCCTCTGATTCCCCGCGTCTGATTCCCTGCCTCTCTTTCCCTTCCTCTATTTAAGTGCCTCTTTCTCTGCATCTCGTTTCCCACATCTCATTTCCCCCTTCTGATAACCCGCATCAGATTCCCTGCCACTGATTCCCTGCCTCAGATTCCCTGCCTCAGATTCCCTGCATCAGATTCCCTTCATCTGATTCCCTGCCTCTGATTCCCCACCTCTGATTCCCCGCCTCTGATTCCCCGCCTCTGATTCCCCGCCTCTGATTCCCCGCCTCTGATTCCCCGCCTCTGATTCCCTGCCTCTGATTCCCCGCCTCTGATTCCCCGCCTCTGATTCCCCGCCTCTGATTCCCCGCCTATGTTTACCCGCTGATGTTTACCCGCCTGTTTCCCCGCCTCTGATTCCCCACCTCTGATTCACTGCCTCCCTTTCCGCTCAACTTTCCTGGCCTACGTTACCCCACATATCTTTCCCCGCCTCTGATACACCGCCTCTGATTCCCCGCCTCTGATTCCCCGCCTCTGATGACCTGCATCTGATACCCCGCCTCTGATTCCCCGCCTCTGATACCCTGCCTCTGATAACTCTTTATTGATTCCCTGCCTCTGATTCCCCGCCTCTGATTCCCCGCCTCTGATTCCCCGCCTCTGATTTCCTGCCTCTGATTCCCGGCCTCTGATTCCCTGCCTCTGATTCCCCGCCTCTGATTCCCCGCCTCTGATTCCCCGCCTCTGATTCCCTGCCTATGTTTACCCGCCGCTGTTTACCCGCCTGTTTCCCAGCCTCTGATTCCCCACCTCAGATTCCCTACCTCAGATTCCCTGCCTCTGATTCCCTGCCTTTGATTCCCTGCCTCTCATTCCCTGCATCTGATTGCCCGCCTCTGATTCTCCACCTCTGATTGCCCGCCTCTGATTCCCCACCTCTGATTCCCCGCTTCTGATTCCCCGCCTCTGTTTCCCCACCTTTGATACCCAGCCTCTGATTCCCCGCCTCTGACTCCCCGCCTCTGATTCCCCGCCTCTGATTCCCCGCTTCTGATTCCACGCCTGTGATTCCCCTCCTATGATACCCCGCCTCTGATTCCCCGCCTCTGATTCCCCTCCTCTGATACCCCGCCTCTGATTCCCCGCCTCTGATTCCCCGCTTCTGATTCCCTGCCTCTGATTCCCCGCCTCTGATTCCCTGCCTCTGATTCCCCGCCTCTGATTCCCCGCCTCTGATTCCCCGCCTCTGATTCCCTGCCTATGTTTACCCGCCGATGTTTACCCGCCTGTTTCCCCGCCTCTGATTCCCCGCCTCTGATTCCCTGCCTCTGATTCCCCGCCTCTGATTCCCCGCCTCTGATTCCCCGCCTCTGATTCCCCGCCTCTGATTCCCCGCCTCTGATTCCCCGCCTCTGATTCCCCGCCTCTGATTCCCCGCCTATGTTTACCCGCCGCTGTTTACCCGCCTGTTTCCTAGCCTCTGATTCCCCACCTCAGATTCCCTACCTCAGATTCCCTGCCTCTGATTCCCTGCCTTTGATTCCCTGCCTCTCATTCCCTGCATCTGATTGCCCGCCTCTGATTCTCCACCTCTGATTCCCCGCCTCTGATTCCCCACCTCTGATTCCCCGCTTCTGATTCCCCGCCTCTGTTTCCCCACCTTTGATTCCCAGCCTCTGATTCCCCGCCTCTGATTCTCCACCTCTGATTCACTGCCTCCCTTTCCGCTCAACTTTCCTGGCCTACGTTTCCCCACATATCTTTCCCCGCCTCTGATACCCGCCTCTGATTCCCCGCCTCTGATTCCCCGCCTCTGATGACCCGCATCTGATACCCCCCTCTGATTCCCCGTCTCTGATACCCTGCCTCTGATAACTCTTTACTGATTCCCTGCCTCTGATTCCCTGCCTCTGATTCCCTGCATCTCATTGCCCGCCTCTGATTCCCTGCCTCTGATTCCCCGCCTCTGTTTCCCCGCCTCTGATTCCCCACCTCTGATTCCCCACTTCTGATTCCCCGCCTCTGATGCCCCGCCTCTGATTCCACGCCTCTGATTCCCCGCCTCTGATTCCCCGCCTCTGATTCCCCGCCTCTGATTCTCCGCCTCTGATTCCCCGCATCTGATTCCCTGCATCTGACTACCCGCCTCAGATTCCCCGCCTCTGATTCCCCACCTCTGATTCCCCGCCTCTGATTCCCCGACTCTGATTCCCCGCCACTGATTCCCCACCTATGTTTACCCGCCTCTTTTTACCCGCCTGTTTTCCCGCCTCTGATTCCACACCACAGATTCCCTGACTCTGATTCCCTGCCTCTGATTCCCTGCCTATGATTCCCTGCATATGATTGCCCGCCTCTGATTTCCTGCCACTGATTCCACGCCTCTGATTCCCCGCCTCTGATTCCCCGCCTCTGATTCCCCGCCTCTGATTCCCCTCCTCTGACACCCCGCCTCTGATTCAATGCCTCTGATTCCCCGCCTCTGATTCCCCGCCTCTGATTCCCTGCCTCTGATTCCCCGCCTCTGATTCCCCACCTCTGATTCCCCGCCTCTGATTCCCCGCCTATGTTTACCCGCCTCTGTTTACCCGCCTGTTTCCCCGCCTCTGATTCCCCACCTCAGATTCCCTACCTCAGATTCCCTGCACCTGATTCCCTGCCTCTGATTCCCTGCCTCTGATTCCCTGCATCTGATTGCCCGCCTCTGATTCACCGCCTCTGATTCCCCGCCTCTGATCCCCCCCTCTGATTCCCCGCCTCTGATTCCCCGCCTCTGATTCCCCGCCTATGATTCCGCGCCTCTGATTCCCCGCGTCTGATTCCCTGCCTCTCTTTCCCTTCCTCTATTTCCGTGCCTCTTTCTTTGCATCTCGTTTCCCACATCTCATTTCCCCCTTCTGATAACCCGCATCAGATTCCCTGCCACAGATTCCCTGCCTCAGATTCCCTCCCTCAGATTCCCTGCATCAGATTCCCTTCATCTGATTGCCTGCCTCTGATTCCCCGCCTCTGATTCCCCACATCTGAGTCCCTGCCTCAGATTCCCTGCCTCTGATTCTCTGCCTCTGATTCCCTGCCCCTGATCCCCTGCATCTGATTGCCCGCCTCTGTTTCTCCGCCTCTGATTCCCTGACTCTGATTCCCTGCCTCTGATTCACCGCCTCTGATTCCCCGCCTCTGATTCCCCGCCTCTGATTCCCCGCCTCTGATTCCACGCCTCTGATTCCCCTCCTCTGATACCCCGCCTCTGATTCCCCGCCTCTGATTCCCCTCCTCTGATACCCCGCCTCTGATTCCCCGCCTCTGATTCCCCGCCTCTGATTCCCCGCCTCTGATTCCCCTCCTCTGATACCCCGCCTCTGATTCCCCGCCTCTGATTCCCCTCCTCTGATACCCCGCCTATGTTTACCCGCCTCTGTTTACCCGCCTGTTTCCCCGCCTCTGATTCCCCACCTCAGATTCCCTACCTCAGATTCCCTGCATCTTATTCCCTGTCTCTGATTCCCTGCCTCTGATTCCCTGCATCTGATTGCCCGCCTCTGATTCACTGCCTCTGATTCCCCTCCTCTGATTCCCCCCTCTGATTCCCCGCCTCTGATTCCCCGCCTCTGATTCCCCGCCTCTGATTCCACACCACAGATTCCCTGCCTCTGATTCCCTGCCTCTGATTCCCTGCCTCTGATTCCCTGCATCTGATTGCCCGCCTCTGATTCCCCACCTCTGATTCCACGCCTCTGATTCCCCGCCTCTGATTCCCCGCCTCTGATTCCCCGCCTCTGATTCCACGCCTCTGATTCCCCTCCTCTGATACCCCGCCTCTGATTCCCTGCCTCTGATTCCCTGCCTCTGATTCCCTGCATCTGATTGCCCGCCTCTGATTCCCCGCCTCTGATTCCACGCCTCTGATTCCCCGCCTCTGATTACCCGCCTCTGATTCCCCTCCTCTGATACCCCGCCTCTGATTCCCCGCCTCTGATTCCCCGCTTCTGATTCCCTGCCTCTGATTCCCCGCCTCTGATTCCCTGCCTCTGATTCCCCGCCTCTGATTCCCCGCCTCTGATTCCCCGCCTCTGATTCCCTGCCTATGTTTACCCGCCGATGTTTACCCGCCTGTTTCCCCGCCTCTGATTCCCCGCCTCTGATTCCCTGCCTCTGATTCCCCGCCTCTGATTCCCCGCCTCTGATTCCCCGCCTCTGATTCCCCGCCTCTGATTCCCCGCCTCTGATTCCCCGCCTCTGATTCCCCGCCTCTGATTCCCCGCCTATGTTTACCCGCCGCTGTTTACCCGCCTGTTTCCCAGCCTCTGATTCCCAACCTCAGATTCCCTACCTCAGATTCCCTGCCTCTGATTCCCTGCCTTTGATTCCCTGCCTCTCATTCCCTGCATCTGATTGCCCGCCTCTGATTCCCCACCTCAGATTCCCTACCTCAGATTCCCTGCCTCTGATTCCCTGCCTTTGATTCCCTGCCTCTCATTCCCTGCATCTGATTGCCCGCCTCTGATTCTCCACCTCTGATTCCCCGCCTCTGATTCCCCACCTCTGATTCCCCGCTTCTGATTCCCCGCCTCTGTTTCCCCACCTTTGATTCCCAGCCTCTGATTCCCCGCCTCTGATTCTCCACCTCTGATTCACTGCCTCCCTTTCCGCTCAACTTTCCTGGCCTACGTTTCCCCACATATCTTTCCCCGCCTCTGATACCCGCCTCTGATTCCCCGCCTCTGATTCCCCGCCTCTGATGACCCGCATCTGATACCCCCCTCTGATTCCCCGTCTCTGATACCCTGCCTCTGATAACTCTTTACTGATTCCCTGCCTCTGATTCCCTGCCTCTGATTCCCTGCATCTCATTGCCCGCCTCTGATTCCCTGCCTCTGATTCCCCGCCTCTGTTTCCCCGCCTCTGATTCCCCACCTCTGATTCCCCACTTCTGATTCCCCGCCTCTGATGCCCCGCCTCTGATTCCACGCCTCTGATTCCCCGCCTCTGATTCCCCGCCTCTGATTCCCCGCCTCTGATACCCCGCCTCTGATTCCCCGCATCTGATTCCCTGCATCTGACTACCCGCCTCAGATTCCCCGCCTCTGATTCCCCACCTCTGATTCCCCGCCTCTGATTCCCCGACTCTGATTCCCCGCCACTGATTCCCCACCTATGTTTACCCGCCTCTTTTTACACGCCTGTTTTCCCGCCTCTGATTCCACACCACAGATTCCCTGACTCTGATTCCCTGCCTCTGATTCCCTGCCTATGATTCCCTGCATATGATTGCCCGCCTCTGATTTCCTGCCACTGATTCCACGCCTCTGATTCCCCGCCTCTGATTCCCCGCCTCTGATTCCCCGCCTCTGATTCCCCTCCTCTTACACCCCGCCTCTGATTCAATGCCTCTGATTCCCCGCCTCTGATTCCCCGCCTCTGATTCCCTGCCTCTGATTCCCCGCCTCTGATTCCCCACCTCTGATTCCCCGCCTCTGATTCCCCGCCTATGTTTACCCGCCTCTGTTTACCCGCCTGTTTCCCCGCCTCTGAATCCCCACCTCAGATTCCCTACCTCAGATTCCCTGCACCTGATTCCCTGCCTCTGATTCCCTGCCTCTGATTCCCTGCATCTGATTGCCCGCCTCTGATTCACCGCCTCTGATTCCCCGCCTCTGATTCCCCCCTCTGATTCCCCGCCTCTGATTCCCCGCCTCTGATTCCCCGCCTCTGATTCCCCGCGTCTGATTCCCTGCCTCTCTTTCCCTTCCTCTATTTAAGTGCCTCTTTCTCTGCATCTCGTTTCCCACATCTCATTTCCCCCTTCTGATAACCCGCATCAGATTCCCTGCCACTGATTCCCTGCCTCAGATTCCCTGCCTCAGATTCCCTGCATCAGATTCCCTTCATCTGATTCCCTGCCTCTGATTCCACACCACAGATTCCCTGCCTCTGATTCCCTGCCTCTGATTCCCTGCCTCTGATTCCCTGCATCTGATTGCCCGCCTCTGATTCCCCACCTCTGATTCCACGCCTCTGATTCCCCGCCTCTGATTCCCCGCCTCTGATTCCCCGCCTCTGATTCCACGCCTCTGATTCCCCTCCTCTGATACCCCGCCTCTGATTCCCTGCCTCTGATTCCCTGCCTCTGATTCCCTGCATCTGATTGCCCGCCTCTGATTCCCCGCCTCTGATTCCACGCCTCTGATTCCCCGCCTCTGATTACCCGCCTCTGATTCCCCTCCTCTGATACCCCGCCTCTGATTCCCCGCCTCTGATTCCCCGCTTCTGATTCCCTGCCTCTGATTCCCCGCCTCTGATTCCCTGCCTCTGATTCCCCGCCTCTGATTCCCCGCCTCTGATTCCCCGCCTCTGATTCCCTGCCTATGTTTACCCGCCGATGTTTACCCGCCTGTTTCCCCGCCTCTGATTCCCCGCCTCTGATTCCCTGCCTCTGATTCCCCGCCTCTGATTCCCCGCCTCTGATTCCCCGCCTCTGATTCCCCGCCTCTGATTCCCCGCCTCTGATTCCCCGCCTCTGATTCCCCGCCTCTGATTCCCCGCCTATGTTTACCCGCCGCTGTTTACCCGCCTGTTTCCCAGCCTCTGATTCCCAACCTCAGATTCCCTACCTCAGATTCCCTGCCTCTGATTCCCTGCCTTTGATTCCCTGCCTCTCATTCCCTGCATCTGATTGCCCGCCTCTGATTCCCCACCTCAGATTCCCTACCTCAGATTCCCTGCCTCTGATTCCCTGCCTTTGATTCCCTGCCTCTCATTCCCTGCATCTGATTGCCCGCCTCTGATTCTCCACCTCTGATTCCCCGCCTCTGATTCCCCACCTCTGATTCCCCGCTTCTGATTCCCCGCCTCTGTTTCCCCACCTTTGATTCCCAGCCTCTGATTCCCCGCCTCTGATTCTCCACCTCTGATTCACTGCCTCCCTTTCCGCTCAACTTTCCTGGCCTACGTTTCCCCACATATCTTTCCCCGCCTCTGATACCCGCCTCTGATTCCCCGCCTCTGATTCCCCGCCTCTGATGACCCGCATCTGATACCCCCCTCTGATTCCCCGTCTCTGATACCCTGCCTCTGATAACTCTTTACTGATTCCCTGCCTCTGATTCCCTGCCTCTGATTCCCTGCATCTCATTGCCCGCCTCTGATTCCCTGCCTCTGATTCCCCGCCTCTGTTTCCCCGCCTCTGATTCCCCACCTCTGATTCCCCACTTCTGATTCCCCGCCTCTGATGCCCCGCCTCTGATTCCACGCCTCTGATTCCCCGCCTCTGATTCCCCGCCTCTGATTCCCCGCCTCTGATACCCCGCCTCTGATTCCCCGCATCTGATTCCCTGCATCTGACTACCCGCCTCAGATTCCCCGCCTCTGATTCCCCACCTCTGATTCCCCGCCTCTGATTCCCCGACTCTGATTCCCCGCCACTGATTCCCCACCTATGTTTACCCGCCTCTTTTTACACGCCTGTTTTCCCGCCTCTGATTCCACACCACAGATTCCCTGACTCTGATTCCCTGCCTCTGATTCCCTGCCTATGATTCCCTGCATATGATTGCCCGCCTCTGATTTCCTGCCACTGATTCCACGCCTCTGATTCCCCGCCTCTGATTCCCCGCCTCTGATTCCCCGCCTCTGATTCCCCTCCTCTTACACCCCGCCTCTGATTCAATGCCTCTGATTCCCCGCCTCTGATTCCCCGCCTCTGATTCCCTGCCTCTGATTCCCCGCCTCTGATTCCCCACCTCTGATTCCCCGCCTCTGATTCCCCGCCTATGTTTACCCGCCTCTGTTTACCCGCCTGTTTCCCCGCCTCTGAATCCCCACCTCAGATTCCCTACCTCAGATTCCCTGCACCTGATTCCCTGCCTCTGATTCCCTGCCTCTGATTCCCTGCATCTGATTGCCCGCCTCTGATTCACCGCCTCTGATTCCCCGCCTCTGATTCCCCCCTCTGATTCCCCGCCTCTGATTCCCCGCCTCTGATTCCCCGCCTCTGATTCCCCGCGTCTGATTCCCTGCCTCTCTTTCCCTTCCTCTATTTAAGTGCCTCTTTCTCTGCATCTCGTTTCCCACATCTCATTTCCCCCTTCTGATAACCCGCATCAGATTCCCTGCCACTGATTCCCTGCCTCAGATTCCCTGCCTCAGATTCCCTGCATCAGATTCCCTTCATCTGATTCCCTGCCTCTGATTCCCCACCTCTGATTCCCCGCCTCTGATTCCCCGCCTCTGATTCCCCGCCTCTGATTCCCCGCCTCTGATTCCCCGCCTCTGATTCCCTGCCTCTGATTCCCCGCCTCTGATTCCCCGCCTCTGATTCCCCGCCTCTGATTCCCCGCCTATGTTTACCCGCTGATGTTTACCCGCCTGTTTCCCCGCCTCTGATTCCCCACCTCTGATTCACTGCCTCCCTTTCCGCTCAACTTTCCTGGCCTACGTTACCCCACATATCTTTCCCCGCCTCTGATACACCGCCTCTGATTCCCCGCCTCTGATTCCCCGCCTCTGATGACCTGCATCTGATACCCCGCCTCTGATTCCCCGCCTCTGATACCCTGCCTCTGATAACTCTTTATTGATTCCCTGCCTCTGATTCCCCGCCTCTGATTCCCCGCCTCTGATTCCCCGCCTCTGATTTCCTGCCTCTGATTCCCGGCCTCTGATTCCCTGCCTCTGATTCCCCGCCTCTGATTCCCCGCCTCTGATTCCCCGCCTCTGATTCCCTGCCTATGTTTACCCGCCGCTGTTTACCCGCCTGTTTCCCAGCCTCTGATTCCCCACCTCAGATTCCCTACCTCAGATTCCCTGCCTCTGATTCCCTGCCTTTGATTCCCTGCCTCTCATTCCCTGCATCTGATTGCCCGCCTCTGATTCTCCACCTCTGATTGCCCGCCTCTGATTCCCCACCTCTGATTCCCCGCTTCTGATTCCCCGCCTCTGTTTCCCCACCTTTGATACCCAGCCTCTGATTCCCCGCCTCTGACTCCCCGCCTCTGATTCCCCGCCTCTGATTCCCCGCTTCTGATTCCACGCCTGTGATTCCCCTCCTATGATACCCCGCCTCTGATTCCCCGCCTCTGATTCCCCTCCTCTGATACCCCGCCTCTGATTCCCCGCCTCTGATTCCCCGCTTCTGATTCCCTGCCTCTGATTCCCCGCCTCTGATTCCCTGCCTCTGATTCCCCGCCTCTGATTCCCCGCCTCTGATTCCCCGCCTCTGATTCCCTGCCTATGTTTACCCGCCGATGTTTACCCGCCTGTTTCCCCGCCTCTGATTCCCCGCCTCTGATTCCCTGCCTCTGATTCCCCGCCTCTGATTCCCCGCCTCTGATTCCCCGCCTCTGATTCCCCGCCTCTGATTCCCCGCCTCTGATTCCCCGCCTCTGATTCCCCGCCTCTGATTCCCCGCCTATGTTTACCCGCCGCTGTTTACCCGCCTGTTTCCTAGCCTCTGATTCCCCACCTCAGATTCCCTACCTCAGATTCCCTGCCTCTGATTCCCTGCCTTTGATTCCCTGCCTCTCATTCCCTGCATCTGATTGCCCGCCTCTGATTCTCCACCTCTGATTCCCCGCCTCTGATTCCCCACCTCTGATTCCCCGCTTCTGATTCCCCGCCTCTGTTTCCCCACCTTTGATTCCCAGCCTCTGATTCCCCGCCTCTGATTCTCCACCTCTGATTCACTGCCTCCCTTTCCGCTCAACTTTCCTGGCCTACGTTTCCCCACATATCTTTCCCCGCCTCTGATACCCGCCTCTGATTCCCCGCCTCTGATTCCCCGCCTCTGATGACCCGCATCTGATACCCCCCTCTGATTCCCCGTCTCTGATACCCTGCCTCTGATAACTCTTTACTGATTCCCTGCCTCTGATTCCCTGCCTCTGATTCCCTGCATCTCATTGCCCGCCTCTGATTCCCTGCCTCTGATTCCCCGCCTCTGTTTCCCCGCCTCTGATTCCCCACCTCTGATTCCCCACTTCTGATTCCCCGCCTCTGATGCCCCGCCTCTGATTCCACGCCTCTGATTCCCCGCCTCTGATTCCCCGCCTCTGATTCCCCGCCTCTGATTCTCCGCCTCTGATTCCCCGCATCTGATTCCCTGCATCTGACTACCCGCCTCAGATTCCCCGCCTCTGATTCCCCACCTCTGATTCCCCGCCTCTGATTCCCCGACTCTGATTCCCCGCCACTGATTCCCCACCTATGTTTACCCGCCTCTTTTTACCCGCCTGTTTTCCCGCCTCTGATTCCACACCACAGATTCCCTGACTCTGATTCCCTGCCTCTGATTCCCTGCCTATGATTCCCTGCATATGATTGCCCGCCTCTGATTTCCTGCCACTGATTCCACGCCTCTGATTCCCCGCCTCTGATTCCCCGCCTCTGATTCCCCGCCTCTGATTCCCCTCCTCTGACACCCCGCCTCTGATTCAATGCCTCTGATTCCCCGCCTCTGATTCCCCGCCTCTGATTCCCTGCCTCTGATTCCCCGCCTCTGATTCCCCACCTCTGATTCCCCGCCTCTGATTCCCCGCCTATGTTTACCCGCCTCTGTTTACCCGCCTGTTTCCCCGCCTCTGATTCCCCACCTCAGATTCCCTACCTCAGATTCCCTGCACCTGATTCCCTGCCTCTGATTCCCTGCCTCTGATTCCCTGCATCTGATTGCCCGCCTCTGATTCACCGCCTCTGATTCCCCGCCTCTGATCCCCCCCTCTGATTCCCCGCCTCTGATTCCCCGCCTCTGATTCCCCGCCTATGATTCCGCGCCTCTGATTCCCCGCGTCTGATTCCCTGCCTCTCTTTCCCTTCCTCTATTTCCGTGCCTCTTTCTTTGCATCTCGTTTCCCACATCTCATTTCCCCCTTCTGATAACCCGCATCAGATTCCCTGCCACAGATTCCCTGCCTCAGATTCCCTCCCTCAGATTCCCTGCATCAGATTCCCTTCATCTGATTGCCTGCCTCTGATTCCCCGCCTCTGATTCCCCACATCTGAGTCCCTGCCTCAGATTCCCTGCCTCTGATTCTCTGCCTCTGATTCCCTGCCCCTGATCCCCTGCATCTGATTGCCCGCCTCTGTTTCTCCGCCTCTGATTCCCTGACTCTGATTCCCTGCCTCTGATTCACCGCCTCTGATTCCCCGCCTCTGATTCCCCGCCTCTGATTCCCCGCCTCTGATTCCACGCCTCTGATTCCCCTCCTCTGATACCCCGCCTCTGATTCCCCGCCTCTGATTCCCCGCCTCTGATTCCCCGCCTCTGATTCCCCTCCTCTGATACCCCGCCTCTGATTCCCCGCCTCTGATTCCCCTCCTCTGATACCCCGCCTATGTTTACCCGCCTCTGTTTACCCGCCTGTTTCCCCGCCTCTGATTCCCCACCTCAGATTCCCTACCTCAGATTCCCTGCATCTTATTCCCTGTCTCTGATTCCCTGCCTCTGATTCCCCGCCTCTGTTTCCCCGCCTCTGATTCCCCTCCTCTGATTCCCCCCTCTGATTCCCCGCCTCTGATTCCCCGCCTCTGATTCCCCGCCTCTGATTCCACACCACAGATTCCCTGCCTCTGATTCCCTGCCTCTGATTCCCTGCCTCTGATTCCCTGCATCTGATTGCCCGCCTCTGATTCCCCACCTCTGATTCCACGCCTCTGATTCCCCGCCTCTGATTCCCCGCCTCTGATTCCCCGCCTCTGATTCCACGCCTCTGATTCCCCTCCTCTGATACCCCGCCTCTGATTCCCTGCCTCTGATTCCCTGCCTCTGATTCCCTGCATCTGATTGCCCGCCTCTGATTCCCCGCCTCTGATTCCACGCCTCTGATTCCCCGCCTCTGATTACCCGCCTCTGATTCCCCTCCTCTGATACCCCGCCTCTGATTCCCCGCCTCTGATTCCCCGCTTCTGATTCCCTGCCTCTGATTCCCCGCCTCTGATTCCCTGCCTCTGATTCCCCGCCTCTGATTCCCCGCCTCTGATTCCCCGCCTCTGATTCCCTGCCTATGTTTACCCGCCGATGTTTACCCGCCTGTTTCCCCGCCTCTGATTCCCCGCCTCTGATTCCCTGCCTCTGATTCCCCGCCTCTGATTCCCCGCCTCTGATTCCCCGCCTCTGATTCCCCGCCTCTGATTCCCCGCCTCTGATTCCCCGCCTCTGATTCCCCGCCTCTGATTCCCCGCCTATGTTTACCCGCCGCTGTTTACCCGCCTGTTTCCCAGCCTCTGATTCCCAACCTCAGATTCCCTACCTCAGATTCCCTGCCTCTGATTCCCTGCCTTTGATTCCCTGCCTCTCATTCCCTGCATCTGATTGCCCGCCTCTGATTCCCCACCTCAGATTCCCTACCTCAGATTCCCTGCCTCTGATTCCCTGCCTTTGATTCCCTGCCTCTCATTCCCTGCATCTGATTGCCCGCCTCTGATTCTCCACCTCTGATTCCCCGCCTCTGATTCCCCACCTCTGATTCCCCGCTTCTGATTCCCCGCCTCTGTTTCCCCACCTTTGATTCCCAGCCTCTGATTCCCCGCCTCTGATTCTCCACCTCTGATTCACTGCCTCCCTTTCCGCTCAACTTTCCTGGCCTACGTTTCCCCACATATCTTTCCCCGCCTCTGATACCCGCCTCTGATTCCCCGCCTCTGATTCCCCGCCTCTGATGACCCGCATCTGATACCCCCCTCTGATTCCCCGTCTCTGATACCCTGCCTCTGATAACTCTTTACTGATTCCCTGCCTCTGATTCCCTGCCTCTGATTCCCTGCATCTCATTGCCCGCCTCTGATTCCCTGCCTCTGATTCCCCGCCTCTGTTTCCCCGCCTCTGATTCCCCACCTCTGATTCCCCACTTCTGATTCCCCGCCTCTGATGCCCCGCCTCTGATTCCACGCCTCTGATTCCCCGCCTCTGATTCCCCGCCTCTGATTCCCCGCCTCTGATACCCCGCCTCTGATTCCCCGCATCTGATTCCCTGCATCTGACTACCCGCCTCAGATTCCCCGCCTCTGATTCCCCACCTCTGATTCCCCGCCTCTGATTCCCCGACTCTGATTCCCCGCCACTGATTCCCCACCTATGTTTACCCGCCTCTTTTTACACGCCTGTTTTCCCGCCTCTGATTCCACACCACAGATTCCCTGACTCTGATTCCCTGCCTCTGATTCCCTGCCTATGATTCCCTGCATATGATTGCCCGCCTCTGATTTCCTGCCACTGATTCCACGCCTCTGATTCCCCGCCTCTGATTCCCCGCCTCTGATTCCCCGCCTCTGATTCCCCTCCTCTGACACCCCGCCTCTGATTCAATGCCTCTGATTCCCCGCCTCTGATTCCCCGCCTCTGATTCCCTGCCTCTGATTCCCCGCCTCTGATTCCCCACCTCTGATTCCCCGCCTCTGATTCCCCGCCTATGTTTACCCGCCTCTGTTTACCCGCCTGTTTCCCCGCCTCTGATTCCCCACCTCAGATTCCCTACCTCAGATTCCCTGCACCTGATTCCCTGCCTCTGATTCCCTGCCTCTGATTCCCTGCATCTGATTGCCCGCCTCTGATTCACCGCCTCTGATTCCCCGCCTCTGATCCCCCCCTCTGATTCCCCGCCTCTGATTCCCCGCCTCTGATTCCCCGCCTATGATTCCGCGCCTCTGATTCCCCGCGTCTGATTCCCTGCCTCTCTTTCCCTTCCTCTATTTCCGTGCCTCTTTCTTTGCATCTCGTTTCCCACATCTCATTTCCCCCTTCTGATAACCCGCATCAGATTCCCTGCCACAGATTCCCTGCCTCAGATTCCCTGCCTCAGATTCCCTGCATCAGATTCCCTTCATCTGATTGCCTGCCTCTGATTCCCCGCCTCTGATTCCCCACATCTGAGTCCCTGCCTCAGATTCCCTGCCTCTGATTCTCTGCCTCTGATTCCCTGCCCCTGATCCCCTGCATCTGATTGCCCGCCTCTGTTTCTCCGCCTCTGATTCCCTGACTCTGATTCCCTGCCTCTGATTCACCGCCTCTGATTCCCCGCCTCTGATTCCCCGCCTCTGATTCCCCGCCTCTGATTCCACGCCTCTGATTCCCCTCCTCTGATACCCCGCCTCTGATACCCCGCCTCTGATTCCCCTCCTCTGATACCCCGCCTCTGATTCCCCGCCTCTGATTCCCCGCCTCTGATTCCCCGCCTCTGATTCACCGCCTCTGATTCCCCGCCTCTGATACCCCCTCTGATTCCCCGCCTCTGATTCCCCGCCTCTGATTCCCCGCCTATGATTCCCCGCCTCTGATTCCCCGCTTCTGATTCCCCGCCTATGTTTACCTGCCTCTGTTTACCCGCCTGTTTCCCCGCCTCTGATTCCCCACCTCAGATTCCCTACCTCAGATTCCCTGCATCTGAATCCCTGCCTCTGATTCCCTGCCTCTGATTCCCTGCATCTGATTGCCCGCCTCTGATTCACCGCCTCTGATTCCCCGCCTCTGATTCCCCCCTCTGATTCCCCGCCTCTGATTCCCCGCCTCTGATTCCCCGCCTCTGATTCCCCGCGTCTGATTCCCTGCCTCTCTTTCCCTTCCTCTATTTAAGTGCCTCTTTCTCTGCATCTCGTTTCCCACATCTCATTTCCCCCTTCTGATAACCCGCATCAGATTCCCTGCCACTGATTCCCTGCCTCAGATTCCCTGCCTCAGATTCCCTGCATCAGATTCCCTTCATCTGATTCCCTGCCTCTGATTCCCCACCTCTGATTCCCCGCCTCTGATTCCCCGCCTCTGATTCCCCGCCTCTGATTCCCCGCCTCTGATTCCCCGCCTCTGATTCCCTGCCTCTGATTCCCCGCCTCTGATTCCCCGCCTCTGATTCCCCGCCTCTGATTCCCCGCCTATGTTTACCCGCTGATGTTTACCCGCCTGTTTCCCCGCCTCTGATTCCCCACCTCTGATTCACTGCCTCCCTTTCCGCTCAACTTTCCTGGCCTACGTTACCCCACATATCTTTCCCCGCCTCTGATACACCGCCTCTGATTCCCCGCCTCTGATTCCCCGCCTCTGATGACCTGCATCTGATACCCCGCCTCTGATTCCCCGCCTCTGATACCCTGCCTCTGATAACTCTTTATTGATTCCCTGCCTCTGATTCCCCGCCTCTGATTCCCCGCCTCTGATTCCCCGCCTCTGATTTCCTGCCTCTGATTCCCGGCCTCTGATTCCCTGCCTCTGATTCCCCGCCTCTGATTCCCCGCCTCTGATTCCCCGCCTCTGATTCCCTGCCTATGTTTACCCGCCGCTGTTTACCCGCCTGTTTCCCAGCCTCTGATTCCCCACCTCAGATTCCCTACCTCAGATTCCCTGCCTCTGATTCCCTGCCTTTGATTCCCTGCCTCTCATTCCCTGCATCTGATTGCCCGCCTCTGATTCTCCACCTCTGATTGCCCGCCTCTGATTCCCCACCTCTGATTCCCCGCTTCTGATTCCCCGCCTCTGTTTCCCCACCTTTGATACCCAGCCTCTGATTCCCCGCCTCTGACTCCCCGCCTCTGATTCCCCGCCTCTGATTCCCCGCTTCTGATTCCACGCCTGTGATTCCCCTCCTATGATACCCCGCCTCTGATTCCCCGCCTCTGATTCCCCTCCTCTGATACCCCGCCTCTGATTCCCCGCCTCTGATTCCCCGCTTCTGATTCCCTGCCTCTGATTCCCCGCCTCTGATTCCCTGCCTCTGATTCCCCGCCTCTGATTCCCCGCCTCTGATTCCCCGCCTCTGATTCCCTGCCTATGTTTACCCGCCGATGTTTACCCGCCTGTTTCCCCGCCTCTGATTCCCCGCCTCTGATTCCCTGCCTCTGATTCCCCGCCTCTGATTCCCCGCCTCTGATTCCCCGCCTCTGATTCCCCGCCTCTGATTCCCCGCCTCTGATTCCCCGCCTCTGATTCCCCGCCTCTGATTCCCCGCCTATGTTTACCCGCCGCTGTTTACCCGCCTGTTTCCTAGCCTCTGATTCCCCACCTCAGATTCCCTACCTCAGATTCCCTGCCTCTGATTCCCTGCCTTTGATTCCCTGCCTCTCATTCCCTGCATCTGATTGCCCGCCTCTGATTCTCCACCTCTGATTCCCCGCCTCTGATTCCCCACCTCTGATTCCCCGCTTCTGATTCCCCGCCTCTGTTTCCCCACCTTTGATTCCCAGCCTCTGATTCCCCGCCTCTGATTCTCCACCTCTGATTCACTGCCTCCCTTTCCGCTCAACTTTCCTGGCCTACGTTTCCCCACATATCTTTCCCCGCCTCTGATACCCGCCTCTGATTCCCCGCCTCTGATTCCCCGCCTCTGATGACCCGCATCTGATACCCCCCTCTGATTCCCCGTCTCTGATACCCTGCCTCTGATAACTCTTTACTGATTCCCTGCCTCTGATTCCCTGCCTCTGATTCCCTGCATCTCATTGCCCGCCTCTGATTCCCTGCCTCTGATTCCCCGCCTCTGTTTCCCCGCCTCTGATTCCCCACCTCTGATTCCCCACTTCTGATTCCCCGCCTCTGATGCCCCGCCTCTGATTCCACGCCTCTGATTCCCCGCCTCTGATTCCCCGCCTCTGATTCCCCGCCTCTGATTCTCCGCCTCTGATTCCCCGCATCTGATTCCCTGCATCTGACTACCCGCCTCAGATTCCCCGCCTCTGATTCCCCACCACTGATTCCCCGCCTCTGATTCCCCGACTCTGATTCCCCGCCACTGATTCCCCACCTATGTTTACCCGCCTCTTTTTACCCGCCTGTTTTCCCGCCTCTGATTCCACACCACAGATTCCCTGACTCTGATTCCCTGCCTCTGATTCCCTGCCTATGATTCCCTGCATATGATTGCCCGCCTCTGATTTCCTGCCACTGATTCCACGCCTCTGATTCCCCGCCTCTGATTCCCCGCCTCTGATTCCCCGCCTCTGATTCCCCTCCTCTGACACCCCGCCTCTGATTCAATGCCTCTGATTCCCCGCCTCTGATTCCCCGCCTCTGATTCCCTGCCTCTGATTCCCCGCCTCTGATTCCCCACCTCTGATTCCCCGCCTCTGATTCCCCGCCTATGTTTACCCGCCTCTGTTTACCCGCCTGTTTCCCCGCCTCTGATTCCCCACCTCAGATTCCCTACCTCAGATTCCCTGCACCTGATTCCCTGCCTCTGATTCCCTGCCTCTGATTCCCTGCATCTGATTGCCCGCCTCTGATTCACCGCCTCTGATTCCCCGCCTCTGATCCCCCCCTCTGATTCCCCGCCTCTGATTCCCCGCCTCTGATTCCCCGCCTATGATTCCGCGCCTCTGATTCCCCGCGTCTGATTCCCTGCCTCTCTTTCCCTTCCTCTATTTCCGTGCCTCTTTCTTTGCATCTCGTTTCCCACATCTCATTTCCCCCTTCTGATAACCCGCATCAGATTCCCTGCCACAGATTCCCTGCCTCAGATTCCCTGCCTCAGATTCCCTGCATCAGATTCCCTTCATCTGATTGCCTGCCTCTGATTCCCCGCCTCTGATTCCCCACATCTGAGTCCCTGCCTCAGATTCCCTGCCTCTGATTCTCTGCCTCTGATTCCCTGCCCCTGATCCCCTGCATCTGATTGCCCGCCTCTGTTTCTCCGCCTCTGATTCCCTGACTCTGATTCCCTGCCTCTGATTCACCGCCTCTGATTCCCCGCCTCTGATTCCCCGCCTCTGATTCCCCGCCTCTGATTCCACGCCTCTGATTCCCCTCCTCTGATACCCCGCCTCTGATTCCCCGCCTCTGATTCCCCTCCTCTGATACCCCGCCTCTGATTCCCCGCCTCTGATTCCCCGCCTCTGATTCCCCGCCTCTGATTCCCCTCCTCTGATACCCCGCCTCTGATTCCCCGCCTCTGATTCCCCTCCTCTGATACCCCGCCTATGTTTACCCGCCTCTGTTTACCCGCCTGTTTCCCCGCCTCTGATTCCCCACCTCAGATTCCCTACCTCAGATTCCCTGCATCTTATTCCCTGTCTCTGATTCCCTGCCTCTGATTCCCTGCATCTGATTGCCCGCCTCTGATTCACTGCCTCTGATTCCCCTCCTCTGATTCCCCCCTCTGATTCCCCGCCTCTGATTCCCCGCCTCTGATTCCCCGCCTCTGATTCCACACCACAGATTCCCTGCCTCTGATTCCCTGCCTCTGATTCCCTGCCTCTGATTCCCTGCATCTGATTGCCCGCCTCTGATTCCCCGCCTCTGATTCCACGCCTCTGATTCCCCGCCTCTGATTCCCCGCCTCTGATTCCCCGCCTCTGATTCCACGCCTCTGATTCCCCTCCTCTGATACCCCGCCTCTGATTCCCTGCCTCTGATTCCCTGCCTCTGATTCCCTGCATCTGATTGCCCGCCTCTGATTCCCCGCCTCTGATTCCACGCCTCTGATTCCCCGCCTCTGATTACCCGCCTCTGATTCCCCTCCTCTGATACCCCGCCTCTGATTCCCCGCCTCTGATTCCCCGCTTCTGATTCCCTGCCTCTGATTCCCCGCCTCTGATTCCCTGCCTCTGATTCCCCGCCTCTGATTCCCCGCCTCTGATTCCCCGCCTCTGATTCCCTGCCTATGTTTACCCGCCGATGTTTACCCGCCTGTTTCCCCGCCTCTGATTCCCCGCCTCTGATTCCCTGCCTCTGATTCCCCGCCTCTGATTCCCCGCCTCTGATTCCCCGCCTCTGATTCCCCGCCTCTGATTCCCCGCCTCTGATTCCCCGCCTCTGATTCCCCGCCTCTGATTCCCCGCCTATGTTTACCCGCCGCTGTTTACCCGCCTGTTTCCCAGCCTCTGATTCCCAACCTCAGATTCCCTACCTCAGATTCCCTGCCTCTGATTCCCTGCCTTTGATTCCCTGCCTCTCATTCCCTGCATCTGATTGCCCGCCTCTGATTCCCCACCTCAGATTCCCTACCTCAGATTCCCTGCCTCTGATTCCCTGCCTTTGATTCCCTGCCTCTCATTCCCTGCATCTGATTGCCCGCCTCTGATTCTCCACCTCTGATTCCCCGCCTCTGATTCCCCACCTCTGATTCCCCGCTTCTGATTCCCCGCCTCTGTTTCCCCACCTTTGATTCCCAGCCTCTGATTCCCCGCCTCTGATTCTCCACCTCTGATTCACTGCCTCCCTTTCCGCTCAACTTTCCTGGCCTACGTTTCCCCACATATCTTTCCCCGCCTCTGATACCCGCCTCTGATTCCCCGCCTCTGATTCCCCGCCTCTGATGACCCGCATCTGATACCCCCCTCTGATTCCCCGTCTCTGATACCCTGCCTCTGATAACTCTTTACTGATTCCCTGCCTCTGATTCCCTGCCTCTGATTCCCTGCATCTCATTGCCCGCCTCTGATTCCCTGCCTCTGATTCCCCGCCTCTGTTTCCCCGCCTCTGATTCCCCACCTCTGATTCCCCACTTCTGATTCCCCGCCTCTGATGCCCCGCCTCTGATTCCACGCCTCTGATTCCCCGCCTCTGATTCCCCGCCTCTGATTCCCCGCCTCTGATACCCCGCCTCTGATTCCCCGCATCTGATTCCCTGCATCTGACTACCCGCCTCAGATTCCCCGCCTCTGATTCCCCACCTCTGATTCCCCGCCTCTGATTCCCCGACTCTGATTCCCCGCCACTGATTCCCCACCTATGTTTACCCGCCTCTTTTTACACGCCTGTTTTCCCGCCTCTGATTCCACACCACAGATTCCCTGACTCTGATTCCCTGCCTCTGATTCCCTGCCTATGATTCCCTGCATATGATTGCCCGCCTCTGATTTCCTGCCACTGATTCCACGCCTCTGATTCCCCGCCTCTGATTCCCCGCCTCTGATTCCCCGCCTCTGATTCCCCTCCTCTGACACCCCGCCTCTGATTCAATGCCTCTGATTCCCCGCCTCTGATTCCCCGCCTCTGATTCCCTGCCTCTGATTCCCCGCCTCTGATTCCCCACCTCTGATTCCCCGGCTCTGATTCCCCGCCTATGTTTACCCGCCTCTGTTTACCCGCCTGTTTCCCCGCCTCTGATTCCCCACCTCAGATTCCCTACCTCAGATTCCCTGCACCTGATTCCCTGCCTCTGATTCCCTGCCTCTGATTCCCTGCATCTGATTGCCCGCCTCTGATTCACCGCCTCTGATTCCCCGCCTCTGATCCCCCCCTCTGATTCCCCGCCTCTGATTCCCCGCCTCTGATTCCCCGCCTATGATTCCGCGCCTCTGATTCCCCGCGTCTGATTCCCTGCCTCTCTTTCCCTTCCTCTATTTCCGTGCCTCTTTCTTTGCATCTCGTTTCCCACATCTCATTTCCCCCTTCTGATAACCCGCATCAGATTCCCTGCCACAGATTCCCTGCCTCAGATTCCCTGCCTCAGATTCCCTGCATCAGATTCCCTTCATCTGATTGCCTGCCTCTGATTCCCCGCCTCTGATTCCCCACATCTGAGTCCCTGCCTCAGATTCCCTGCCTCTGATTCTCTGCCTCTGATTCCCTGCCTCTGATTCCCCGCCTCTGATTCCCCACCTCTGATTCCCCGCCTCTGATTCCCCGCCTCTGATTCCCCGCCTCTGATTCCCCGCCTCTGATTCCCCGCCTCTGATTCCCCACCTCTGATTCCCCGCCTCTGATTCCCCGCCTCTGATTCCCCGCCTATGTTTACCTGCCTCTGTTTACCCGCCTGTTTCCCCGCCTCTGATTCCCCACCTCAGATTCCCTACCTCAGATTCCCTGCATCTGAATCCCTGCCTCTGATTCCCTGCCTCTGATTCCCTGCATCTGATTGCCCGCCTCTGATTCACCGCCTCTGATTCCCCGCCTCTGATTCCCCCCTCTGATTCCCCGCCTCTGATTCCCCGCCTCTGATTCCCCGCCTCTGATTCCCCGCGTCTGATTCCCTGCCTCTCTTTCCCTTCCTCTATTTAAGTGCCTCTTTCTCTGCATCTCGTTTCCCACATCTCATTTCCCCCTTCTGATAACCCGCATCAGATTCCCTGCCACTGATTCCCTGCCTCAGATTCCCTGCCTCAGATTCCCTGCATCAGATTCCCTTCATCTGATTCCCTGCCTCTGATTCCCCGCCTCTGATTCCCCACCTCTGAATCCCTGCCTCAGATTCCCTGCCTCTGATCCCCTGCATCTGATTGCCCGCCTCTGATTCTCCGCCTCTGATTCCCTGACTCTGATTCCCTGCCTCTGATTCCCCGCCTCTGATTCCCCGCCTCTGATTCCTCGCCTCTGATTCCCCGCCTCTGATTCCCCACATCTGATTCCACGCCTGTGATTCCCCTCCTATGATACCCCGCCTCTGATTCCCCGCCTCTGATTCCCCTCCTCTGATACCCCGCCTCTGATTCCCCGCCTCTGATTCCCCGCCTCTGATTCCCCGCCTCTGATTCCCCGCCTCTGATTCCCTGCCTCTGATTCCCCGCCTCTGATTCCCCGCCTCTGATTCCCCGCCTATGTTTACCCGCTGATGTTTACCCGCCTGTTTCCCCGCCTCTGATTCCCCACCTCTGATTCACTGCCTCCCTTTCCGCTCAACTTTCCTGGCCTACGTTACCCCACATATCTTTCCCCGCCTCTGATACACCGCCTCTGATTCCCCGCCTCTGATTCCCCGCCTCTGATGACCTGCATCTGATACCCCGCCTCTGATTCCCCGCCTCTGATACCCTGCCTCTGATAACTCTTTATTGATTCCCTGCCTCTGATTCCCCGCCTCTGATTCCCTGCATCTGATTGCCCGCCTCTGATTCCCTGCCTCTGATTCCCCGCCTCTGATTCCCCGCCTCTGATTCCCCACCTCTGATTCCCCACTTCTGATTCCCCGCATCTGATTCCCCGCCTCTGATTCCACGCCTCTGATTCCCCGCCTTTGATTCCCCGCCTCTGATTCCCCGCCTCTGATTCCCTGCCTCTCTTTCCCTTCCTCTATTTAAGTGCCTCTTTCTCTGCATCTCGTTTCCCACATCTCATTTCCCCCTTCTGATAACCCGCATCAGATTCCCTGCCACTGATTCCCTGCCTCAGATTCCCTGCCTCAGATTCCCTGCATCAGATTCCCTTCATCTGATTCCCTGCCTCTGATTCCCCGCCTCTGATTCCCCACCTCTGAATCCCTGCCTCAGATTCCCTGCCTCTGATCCCCTGCATCTGATTGCCCGCCTCTGATTCTCCGCCTCTGATTCCCTGACTCTGATTCCCTGCCTCTGATTCCCCGCCTCTGATTCCCCGCCTCTGATTCCTCGCCTCTGATTCCCCGCCTCTGATTCCCCACATCTGATTCCACGCCTGTGATTCCCCTCCTATGATACCCCGCCTCTGATTCCCCGCCTCTGATTCCCCTCCTCTGATACCCCGCCTCTGATTCCCCGCCTCTGATTCCCCGCCTCTGATTCCCCGCCTCTGATTCCCCGCCTCTGATTCCCTGCCTCTGATTCCCCGCCTCTGATTCCCCACCTCTGATTCCCCGCCTCTGATTCCCCGCCTATGTTTACCCGCTGATGTTTACCCGCCTGTTTCCCCGCCTCTGATTCCCCACCTCTGATTCACTGCCTCCCTTTCCGCTCAACTTTCCTGGCCTACGTTACCCCACATATCTTTCCCCGCCTCTGATACACCGCCTCTGATTCCCCGCCTCTGATTCCCCGCCTCTGATGACCTGCATCTGATACCCCGCCTCTGATTCCCCGCCTCTGATACCCTGCCTCTGATAACTCTTTATTGATTCCCTGCCTCTGATTCCCCGCCTCTGATTCCCTGCATCTGATTGCCCGCCTCTGATTCCCTGCCTCTGATTCCCCGCCTCTGATTCCCCGCCTCTGATTCCCCACCTCTGATTCCCCACTTCTGATTCCCCGCATCTGATTCCCCGCCTCTGATTCCACGCCTCTGATTCCCCGCCTTTGATTCCCCGCCTCTGATTCCCCGCCTCTGATATCCCGCCTCTGATTCCTCGCATCTGATTCCCTGCATCTGATTCCCCGCCTCTGATTCCCCGCCTCTGATTCCCCGCCTCTGATTCTCCGCCTCTGATTCCCCGCCTCTGATTCCCCGCCTCTGATTCCCCGCCTCTGATTCCCCGCCTATGTTTACCCGCCGCTGTTTACCCGCCTGTTTCCCAGCCTCTGATTCCCCACCTCAGATTCCCTACCTCAGATTCCCTGCATCTGATTCCCTGCCTTTGATTCCCTGCCTCTCATTCCCTGCATCTGATTGCCCGCCTCTGATTCTCCACCTCTGATTCCCCGCCTCTGATTCCCCACCTCTGATTCCCCGCTTCTGATTCCCCGCCTCTGTTTCCCCACCTTTGATTCGCAGCCTCTGATTCCCCGCCTCTGATTCTCCACCTCTGATTCACTGCCTCCCTTTCCGCTCAACTTTCCTGGCCTACGTTTCCCCACATATCTTTCCCCGCCTCTGATACCCGCCTCTGATTCCCCGCCTCTGATTCCCCGCCTCTGATGACCCGCATCTGATACCCCCCTCTGATTCCCCGCCTCTGATACCCTGCCTCTGATAACTCTTTACTGATTCCCTGCCTCTGATTCCCTGCCTCTGATTCCCTGCATCTGATTGCCCGCCTCTGATTCCCTGCCTCTGATTCCCCGCCTCTGTTTCCCCGCCTCTGATTCCCCACCTCTGATTCCCCACTTCTGAATCCCCGCCTCTGATTCCCCGCCTCTGATTCCACGCCTCTGATTCCCCGCCTCAGATTCCCCGCCTCTGATTCCCCGCCTCTGATACCCCGCCTCTGATTCCCCGCATCTGATTCCCTGCATCTGATTGCCCGCCTCTGATTCCCCGCCTCTGATTCCCCGCCTCTGATTCCCCACCTCTGATTCCCCACTTCTGATTCCCCACCTCTGATTCCCCGCCTCTGATTCCCCGCCTCTGATTCACCGCCTCTGATTCCCCGCCTCTGAATCCCCGCCTCTGATTCCCCACTTCTGATTGCCCGCCTCTGATTCCCTGCCTCTGATTCCCCGCCTCTGATTCCCCACATCTGTTTCCCCACTTCTGATTCCCCGCCTCAGATTCCCTGCCTCTGATTCTCTGCCTCTGATTCCCTGCACCTGATCCCCTGCATCTGATTGCCCGCCTCTGATTCTCCGCCTCTGATTCCCTGACTCTGATTCCCCGCCTCTGATTCCCCGCCTCTGATTCCTCGCCTCTGATTCCCCGCCTCTGATTCCCTGCCTCTGATAACCTGCCTCTGATACCCTGCCTCTGATTCCCCGCCTCTGATTCCCCACATCTGTTTCCCCACTTCTGATTCCCCGCCTCAGATTCCCTGCCTCTGATTCTCTGCCTCTGATTCCCTGCCCCTGATCCCCTGCATCTGATTGCCCGCCTCTGATTCTCCGCCTCTGATTCCCTGACTCTGATTCCCCGCCTCTGATTCCCCGCCTCTGATTCCTCACCTCTGATTCCCCGCCTCTGATTCCCTGCCTCTGATAACCTGCCTCTGATTCCCTGCCTCTGATTCCCTGCCTCTGAGTCCCCACTTCTGATTCCCCGCGTCCGATTCTGCACCCATGTTTCACAGCCTCTGTTGCTCTGCTTCTGATTTCCCGGCTGAGATTCACCCGCTCTGATTCCGCACCTCTGATTCCACGCCTCTCTTTCTGTGTCTCTGATTCCCCGCCTCTGATTCCACACCTCTGATTACCAGCCTCTGATACGCTGCCTCTCTTTCTCTGCCTCTATTTCCGTGCCTCTTTCTCTGCATCTCGTTTCCCACATCTCATTTCCCCCTTCTGATAACCCGCATCAGATTCCCTGCCACAGATTCCCTGCCTCAGATTCCCTGCCTCAGATTCCCTGCATCAGATTCCCTTCATCTGATTCGCTGCCTCTGATTCCCCGCCTCTGATTCCCAGACTCTGATTCCCCGCCTCTGTTTACCCGCCTGTTTCCCCGCCTCTGATTCACCACCTCATATTCGCAGCCTCAGATTCCCTGCATCTGATTCCCTGCCTCTGATTCCCTGCATCTGATTGCCCGCCTCTGATTCCCTGCCTCTGATTCCCCACCTCTGATTCCCTGCATGATTCCCTGCCTCTGATTCCCTGCATCTGATTGCCCGCCTCTGATTCTCTGCCTCTAATTCCCCGCCTCTGATTCCCCGCCTCTGATTCCCCACCTCTGATTCCCCACTTCTGATACCCCGCCTCTGATTCCCCGCCTCTGATTCCACGCCTCTGATTCCCCGCCTTTGATTCCCTGCCTCTGATTCCCCGCCTCTGATACCCCGCCTCTGATTCCCCGCATCTGATTCCCTGCATCTGATTCCCCGTCTCAGATTCCCCGCCTCTGATACCCCGCCTCTGATTCCCCGCCTCTGATTCCCCGACTCTGATTCCCCGCCTCTGATTCCCCACCTATGATTACCCGCCTCTGTTTACCCGCCTGTTTTCCCGCCTCTGATTCCACACCACAGATTCCCTACCTCTGATTCCCTGCCTCTGATTCCCTGCCTCTGATTCCCTGCATCTGATTGCCCGCCTCTGATTCCCTGCCTCTGATTCCCCGCCTCTGATTCCCCGCCTCTGATTCCCCACCTCTGATTCCCCACTTCTGATTCCCCGCCTCTGATTCCCCACCTCTGATTCCACGCCTCTGATTCCCCGCCTTTGATTCCCCACTTCTGATTCCCCGCCTCTGATTCCCCACTTCTGATTCCCCACCTCTGATTCCCCACTTCTGATTCCCCGCCTCTGATTCCCCGCCTCTGATTCCCCGCCTCTGATTCCCCACCTCTGATTCCCAACTTCTGATTCCCCGCCTCTGATTCCCCGCCTCTGATTCCCCGCCTCTGATTCCCCTCCTCTGACACCCCGCCTCTGATTCAATGCCTCTAATTCCCCGCCTCTGATTCCCCGCCTCTGATTCCCCGCCTCTGATTCCCCGCCTCTGATTCCCCACCTCTGATTCCCCGCCTCTGATTCCCCGCCTATGTTTACCCGCCTCTGTTTACCCGCCTGTTTCCCCGCCTCTGATTCCCCACCTCAGATTCCCTACCTCAGATTCCCTGCACCTGATTCCCTGCCTCTGATTCCATGCCTCTGATTCCCTGCATCTGATTGCCCGCCTCTGATTCACCGCCTCTGATTCCCCGCCTCTGATCCCCCCCTCTGATTCCCCGCCTCTGATTCCCCGCCTCTGATTCCCCGCCTCTGATTCCGCGCCTCTGATTCCCCGCGTCTGATTCCCTGCCTCTCTTTCCCTTCTTCTATTTCCGTGCCTCTTTCTCTGCATCTCGTTTCCCACATCTCATTTCCCCTTCTGATAACCCGCATCTGATTCCCTGCCACAGATTCCCTGCCTCAGATTCCCTGCCTCGGATTCCCTGCATCAGATTCCCTTCATCTGATTCCCTGCCTCTGATTCCCCGCCTCTGACTCCCCACATCTGAGTCCCTGCCTCAGATTCCCTGCCACCGATTCTCTGCCTCTGATTCCCTGCCCCTGATCCCCTGCATCTGATTGCCCGCCTCTGTTTCTCCGCCTCTGATACCCTGACTCTGATTCCCTGCCTCTGATTCCCCGCCTCTGATTCCCCGCCTCTGATTCCCCGCCTCTGATTCCCCACCTCTGATTCCACGCCTCCGATTCCCCTCCTCTGATACCCCGCCTCTGATTCCCCGCCTCTGATTCCCCTCCTCTGATACCCCGCCTCTGATTCCCTGCCTCTGATTCCCCGCCTCTGATTCCCCGCCTCTGATTCCCCGCCTCTGATTCCCTGCCTCTGATTCCCCGCCTCTGATACCCTGCCTCTGATTCCCTGCATCTGATTGCCCGCCTCTGATTCCCCGCCTCTGATTCCACGCCTCTGATTCCCCGCCTCTGATTCCCCGCCTCTGATTCCCCGCCTCTGATTCCCCGCCTATGTTTACCCGCCTCTGTTTACCCGCCTGTTTCCCCGCCTCTGATTCCCCACCTCAGATTCCCTACCTCAGATTCCCTGCATCTGGTTCCCTGCCTCAGATTCCCTGCCTCAGATTCCCTGCATCAGATTCCCTTCATCTGATTCCCTGCCTCTGATTCCCCGCCTCTGATTCCCCACCTCTGAGTCCCTGCCTCAGATTCCCTGCCTCTGATTCTCTGCCTCTGATTCCCTGCCCCTGATCCCCTGCATCTGATTGCCCGCCTCTGATTCTCCGCCTCTGATTCCCTGACTCTGATTCCCTGCCTCTGATTCCCCGCCTCTGATTCCCCGCCTCTGACTCCCCGCCTCTGATTCCCCGCCTCTGATTCCCCGCTTCTGATTCCACGCCTGTGATTCCCCTCCTATGATACCCCGCCTCTGATTCCCCGCCTCTGATTCCCCTCCTCTGATACCCCGCCTCTGATTCCCCGGCTCTGATTCCCCGCCTCTGATTCCCTTCCTCTGATTCCCCGCCTCTGATTCCCTGCCTCTGATTCCCCGCCTCTGATTCACGCCTCTGATTCCCCGCCTCTGATTCCCTGCCTATGTTTACCCGCCGATGTTTACCCGCCTGTTTCCCCGCCTCTGATTCCCCGCCTCTGATTCCCTGCCTCTGATTCCCTGCATCTGATTGCCCGCCTCTGATTCCCCGCCTCTGATTCCACGCCTCTGAGTCCCCGCCTCTGATTCCCCGCCTCTGATTCCCTGCCTCTGATTCCCCTCCTCTGATTCCCCGCCTCTGATTCCCCGCCTCTGATTCCCCTCCTCCGATACCCCGCCTCTGATTCCCCGCCTCTGATTCCCCGCCTCTGATTCCCCGCCTCTGATTGCCCTCCTCTGATACCCCGCCTCTGATTCCCCGCCTCTGATTCCCCTCCTCTGATACACCGCCTATGTTTACCCGCCTCTGTTTACCCGCCAGTTTCCCCGCCTCTGATTCCCCACCTCAGATTCCCTACCTCAGATTCCCTGCATCTGATTCCCTGTCTCTGATTCCCTGCCTCTGATTCCCTGCATCTGATTGCCCGCCTCTGATTCACCGCCTCTGATTCCCCTCCTCTGATTCCCCCCTCTGATTCCCCGCCTCTGATTCCCCGCCTCTGATTCCCCGCCTCTTATTCCACACCACAGATTCCCTGCCTCTGATTCCCTGCCTCTGATTCCCTGCCTCTGATTCCCCGCCTCTGATTCCCCGCCTCTGATTCCCCGCCTCTGATTCCCCTCCTCTGACACCCCGCCTCTGATTCCCCGCCTCTGATTCCCCGCCTCTGATTCCCCGCCTCTGATTCCCCGCCTCTGATTCCCCGCCTCTGATTCCCCGCCTCTGATTCCCCGCCTATGTTTACCTGCCTCTGTTTACCCGCCTGTTTCCCCGCCTCTGATTCCCCACCTCAGATTCCCTACCTCAGATTCCCTGCATCTGAATTCCTGCCTCTGATTCCCTGCCTCTGATTCCCTGCATCTGATTGCCCGCCTCTGATTTACCGCCTCTGATTCCCCGCCTCTGATTCCCCCCTCTGATTCCCCGCCTCTGATTCCACGCCTCTGATTCCCCGCCTCTGATTCCCCGCGTCTGATTCCCTGCCTCTCTTTCCCTTCCTCTATTTAAGTGCCTCTTTCTCTGCATCTCGTTTCCCACATCTCATTTCCCCCTTCTGATAACCCGCATCAGATTCCCTGCCACAGATTCCCTGCCTCAGATTCCCTGCCTCAGATTCCCTGCATCAGATTCCCTTCATCTGATTCCCTGCATCTGATTCCCCGCCTCTGATTCCCCACCTCTTAGTCCCTGCCTCAGATTCCCTGCCCCTGATTCTCTGCCTCTGATTCCCTGCCCCTGATCCCCTGCATCTGATTGCCCGCCTCTGATTCTCCGCCTCTGATTCCCTGACTCTGATTCCCTGCCTCTGATTCCCCGCCTCTGATTCCCCGCCTCTGATTCCCCGCCTCTGATTCCCCGCCTCTGATTCCCCGCTTCTGATTCCACGCCTGTGATTCCCCTCCTATGATACCCCGACTCTGATTCCCCGCCTCTGATTCCCCTCCTCTGATACCCCGCCTCTGATTCCCCGCCTCTGATTCCCCGCCTCTGATTCCCTGCCTCTGATTCCCCGCCTCTGATTCCCTGCCTCTGATTCCCCGCCTCTGATTCCCCGCCTCTGATTCCCCGCCTCTGATTCCCTGCCTATGTTTACCCACCGATGTTTACCCGCCTGTTTCCCCGCCTCTGATTCCCCGCCTCTGATTCCCTGCCTCTGATTCCCCGCCTCTGATTCCCCGCCTCTGATTCCCCGCCTCTGATTCCCCGCCCCTGATTCCCCGCCTCTGATTCCCCGCCTCTGAATCCCCGCCTCTTATTCCCCGCCTCTGTTTACCCGCCGCTGTTTACCCGCCTGTTTCCCAGACTCTGATTCCCCACCTCAGATTCCCTACCTCAGATTCCCTGCCTCTGATTCCCTGCCTTTGATTCCCTGCCTCTCATTCCCTGCATCTGATTGCCCGCCTCTGATTCTCCACCTCTGATTCCCCGCCTCTGATTCCCCACCTCTGATTCCCCGCTTCTAATTCCCCGCCTCTGTTTCCCCACCTTTGATTCCCAGCCTCTGATTCCCCGCCTCTGACTCCCCGCCTCTGATTCCCCGCCTCTGATTCCCCGCTTCTGATTCCACGCCTGTGATTCCCCTCCTATGATACCCCGCCTCTGATTCCCTGCCTCTGATTCCCTGCATCTGATTGCCCGCCTCTGATTCACTGCCTCTGATTCCCCGCCTCTGATTCCCTGCCTCTGATTCCCCGCCTCTGATTCCCTGCCTCTGATTCCCCGCCTCTGATTCCCCGCCTCTGATTCCCCGCCTCTGATTCCCTGCCTATGTTTACCCGCCGATGTTTACCCGCCTGTTTCCCCGCCTCTGATTCCCCGCCTCTGATTCCCTGCCTCTGATTCCCCGCCTCTGATTCCCCGCCTCTGATTCCCCGCCTCTGATTCCCCGCCTCTGATTCCCCGCCTCTGATTCCCCGCCTATGATTCCCCGCCTCTGATTCCCCGCCTATGTTTACCCGCCGCTGTTTACCCGCCTGTTTCCCAGCCTCTGATTCCCCACCTCAGATTCCCTACCTCAGATTCCCTGCCTCTGATTCCCTGCCTTTGATTCCCTGCCTCTCATTCCCTGCATCTGATTGCCCGCCTCTGATTCTCCACCTCTGATTCCCCGCCTCTGATTCCCCACCTCTGATTCCCCGCTTCTGATTCCCCGCCTCTGTTTCCCCACCTTTGATTCCCAGCCTCTGATTCCCCGCCTCTGATTCTCCACCTCTGATTCACTGCCTCCCTTACCGCTCAACTTTCCTGGCCTACGTTTCCCCACATATCTTTCCCCACCTCTGATACCCGCCTCTGATTCCCCGCCTCTGATTCCCCGCCTCTGATGACCCGCATGTGATACCCCCCTCTGATTCCCCGCCTCTGATACCCTGCCTCTGATAACTCTTTACTGATTCCCTGCCTCTGATTCCCTGCCTATGATTCCCTGCATATGATTGCCCGCCTCTGATTTCCCGCCTCTGATTCCACGCCTCTGATTCCCCGCCTCTGATTCCCCGCCTCTGATTCCCCGCCTCTGATTCCCCTCCTCTGACACCACGCCTCTGATTCAATGCCTCTGATTCCCCGCCTCTGATTCCCTGCCTCTGATTCCCCGCCTCTGATTCCCCGCCTCTGATTCCCCGCCTCTGTTTACCCGCCTGTTTCCCCACCTCTGATTCCCCACCTCAGATTCCCTACCTCAGATTCCCTGCACCTGATTCCCTGCCTCTGATTCCCTGCCTCTGATTCCCTGCATCTGATTGCCCGCCTCTGATTCACCGCCTCTGATTCCCCGCCTCTGATCCCCCCCTCTGATTCCCCGCCTCTGATTCCCCGCCTCTGATTCCCCGCCTCTGATTCCGCGCCTCTGATTCCCCGCGTCTGATTCCCTGCCTCTCTTTCCCTTCCTCTATTTCCGTGCCTCTTTCTCTGCATCTCGTTTCCCACATCTCATTTCCCCCTTCTGATAACCCGCATCAGATTCCCTGCCACAGATTCCCTGCCTCAGATTCCCTGCCTCAGATTCCCTGCATCAGATTCCCTTCATCTGATTCCCTGCCTCTGATTCCCCGCCTCTGATTCCCCACATCTGAGTCCCTGCCTCAGATTCCCTGCCTCTGATTCTCTGCCTCTGATTCCCTGCCCCTGATCCCCTGCATCTGATTGCCCGCCTCTGTTTCTCCGCCTCTGATTCCCTGACTCTGATTCCCTTCCTCTGATTCCCCACCTCAGATTCCCTACCTCAGATTCCCTGCATCTGAATCCCTGCCTCTGATTCCTTGCCTCTGATTCCCTGCATCTGATTGCCCGCCTCTGATTCACCGCCTCTGATTCCCCGCCTCTGATTCCCCCCTCTGATTCCCCGCCTCTGATTCCACGCCTCTGATTCCCCACCTCTGATTCCCCGCGTCTGATTCCCTGCCTCTCTTTCCCTTCCTCTATTTAAGTGCCTCTTTCTCTGCATCTCGTTTCCCACATCTCATTTCCCCCTTCTGATAACCCGCATCAGATTCCCTGCCACAGATTCCCTGCCTCAGATTCCCTGCCTCAGATTCCCTGCATCAGATTCCCTTCATCTGATTCCCTGCCTCTGATTCCCCGCCTCTGATTCCCCACCTCTGAGTCCCTGCCTCAGATTCCCTGCCTCTGATTCTCTGCCTCTGATTCCCTGCCCCTGATCCCCTGCATCTGATTGCCCGCCTCTGATTCTCCGCCTCTGATTCCCTGACTCTGATTCCCTGCCTCTGATTCCCCGCCTCTGATTCCCCGCCTCTGACTCCCCGCCTCTGATTCCCCGCCTCTGATTCCCCGCTTCTGATTCCACGCCTGTGATTCCCCTCCTATGATACCCCGCCTCTGATTCCCCGCCTCTGATTCCCCTCCTCTGATACCCCGCCTCTGATTCCCCGGCTCTGATTCCCCGCCTCTGATTCCCTGCCTCTGATTCCCCGCCTCTGATTCCCTGCCTCTGATTCCCCGCCTCTGATTCACGCCTCTGATTCCCCGCCTCTGATTCCCTGCCTATGTTTACCCGCCGATGTTTACCCGCCTGTTTCCCCGCCTCTGATTCCCCGCCTCTGATTCCCTGCCTCTGATTCCCTGCATCTGATTGCCCGCCTCTGATTCCCCGCCTCTGATTCCACGCCTCTGAGTCCCCGCCTCTGATTCCCCGCCTCTGATTCCCTGCCTCTGATTCCCCTCCTCTGATTCCCCGCCTCTGATTCCCCGCCTCTGATTCCCCTCCTCCGATACCCCGCCTCTGATTCCCCGCCTCTGATTCCCCGCCTCTGATTCCCCGCCTCTGATTGCCCTCCTCTGATACCCCGCCTCTGATTCCCCGCCTCTGATTCCCCTCCTCTGATACACCGCCTATGTTTACCCGCCTCTGTTTACCCGCCAGTTTCCCCGCCTCTGATTCCCCACCTCAGATTCCCTACCTCAGATTCCCTGCATCTGATTCCCTGTCTCTGATTCCCTGCCTCTGATTCCCTGCATCTGATTGCCCGCCTCTGATTCACCGCCTCTGATTCCCCTCCTCTGATTCCCCCCTCTGATTCCCCGCCTCTGATTTCCCGCCTCTGATTCCCCGCCTCTGATTCCACACCACAGATTCCCTGCCTCTGATTCCCTGCCTCTGATTCCCTGTCTCTGATTCCCTGCATCTGATTGCCCGCCTCTGATTCCCCGCCTCTGATTCCACGCCTCTGATTCCCCGCCTCTGATTCCCCGCCTCTGATTCCCCGCCTCTGATTCCCCACCTCTGATTCCCCGCCTCTGATTCCCCGCCTCTGATTCCCCGCCTATGTTTACCTGCCTCTGTTTACCCGCCTGTTTCCCCGCCTCTGATTCCCCACCTCAGATTCCCTACCTCAGATTCCCTGCATCTGAATCCCTGCCTCTGATTCCTTGCCTCTGATTCCCTGCATCTGATTGCCCGCCTCTGATTCACCGCCTCTGATTCCCCGCCTCTGATTCCCCCCTCTGATTCCCCGCCTCTGATTCCCCGCCTCTGATTCCCCGCCTCTGATTCCCCGCGTCTGATTCCCTGCCTCTCTTTCCCTTCCTCTATTTAAGTGCCTCTTTCTCTGCATCTCGTTTCCCACATCTCATTTCCCCCTTCTGATAACCCGCATCAGATTCCCTGCCACTGATTCCCTGCCTCAGATTCCCTGCCTCAGATTCCCTGCATCAGATTCCCTTCATCTGATTCCCTGCCTCTGATTCCCCGCCTCTGATTCCCCACCTCTGAATCCCTGCCTCTGATTCCCTGCCCCTGATCCCCTTCATCTGATTGCCCGCCTCTGATTCTCCGCCTCTGATTCCCTGACTCTGATTCCCTGCCTCTGATTCCCCGCCTCTGATTCCCCGCCTCTGATTCCTCGCCTCTGATTCCCCGCCTCTGATTCCCCGCATCTGATTCCACGCCTGTGATTCCCCTCCTATGATTCCCCGCCTCTGATTCCCCGACTCTGATTCCCCTCCTCTGATACCCCGCCTCTGATTCCCCGCCTCTGATTCCCCGCCTCTGATTCCCCGCCTCTGATTCCCCGCCTCTGATTCCCTGCCTCTGATTCCCCGCCTCTGATTCCCCGCCTCTGATTCCCCGCCTCTGATTCCCCGCCTATGTTTACCCGCTGATGTTTACCCGCCTGATTCCCCGCCTCTGATTCCCCACCTCTGATTCACTGCCTCCCTTTCCGCTCAACTTTCCTGGCCTACGTTACCCCACATATCTTTCCCCGCGTCTGATACACCGCCTCTGATTCCCCGCCTCTGATTCCCCGCCTCTGATGACCTGCATCTGATACCCCGCCTCTGATTCCCCGCCTCTGATACCCTGCCTCTGATAACTCTTTATTGATTCCCTGCCTCTGATTCCCCGCCTCTGATTCCCTGACTCTGATTCCCTGCCTCTGATTCCCCGCCTCTGATTCCCCGCCTCTGATTCCCCGCCTCTGATTCCCCACCTCTGATTCCACGCCTCCGATTCCCCTCCTCTGATACCCCGCCTCTGATTCCCCGCCTCTGATTCCCCTCCTCTGATACCCCACCTCTTATTCCCCGCCTCTGATTCCCCGCCTCTGATTCCCCGCCTCTGATTCCCCGCCTCTGATTCCCTGCCTCTGATTCCCCGCCTCTGATACCCTGCCTCTGATTCCCTGCATCTGATTGCCCGCCTCTGATTCCCCGCCTCTGATTCCACGCCTCTGATTCCCCGCCTCTGATTCCCCGCCTCTGATTCCCCGCCTCTGATTCCCCGCCTATGTTTACCCGCCTCTGTTTACCCGCCTGTTTCCCCGCCTCTGATTCCCCACCTCAGATTCCCTACCTCAGATTCCCTGCATCTGATTCCCTGCCTCTGATTCCCTGCCTCTGATTCCCTGCATCTGATTGCCCGCCTCTGATTCACCGCCTCTGATTCCCCTCCTCTGATTCCCCCCTCTGATTCCCCGCCTCTGATTCCCCGCCTCTGATTCCCCGCCTCTGATTCCACACCAGAGATTCCCTGCCTCTGATTCCCTGCCTCTGATTCCCTGCCTCTGATTCCCTGCATCTGATTGCCCGCCTCTGATACCCCGCCTCTGATTCCACGCCTCTGATTCCCCGCCTCTGATTCCCCGCCTCTGATTCCCCGCCTCTGATTCCCCTCCTCTGACACCCCGCCTCTGATTCCCCGCCTCTGATTCCCCGCCTCTGATTCCCCGCCTCTGATTCCCCGCCTCTGATTCCCCGCCTCTGATTCCCCGCCTCTGATTCCCCGCCTATGTTTACCTGCCTCTGTTTACCCGCCTGTTTCCCCGCCTCTGATTCCCCACCTCAGATTTTCTACCTCAGATTCCCTGCATCTGAATTCCTGCCTCTGATTCCCTGCCTCTGATTCCCTGCATCTGATTGCCCGCCTCTGATTCACCGCCTCTGATTCCCCGCCTCTGATTCCCCCCTCTGATTCCCCGCCTCTGATTCCACGCCTCTGATTCCCCGCCTCTGATTCCCCGCGTCTGATTCCCTGCCTCTCTTTCCCTTCCTCTATTTAAGTGCCTCTTTCTCTGCATCTCGTTTCCCACATCTCATTTCCCCCTTCTGATAACCCGCATCAGATTCCCTGCCACAGATTCCCTGCCTCAGATTCCCTGCCTCAGATTCCCTGCATCAGATTCCCTTCATCTGATTCCCTGCCTCTGATTCCCCGCCTCTGATTCCCCACCTCTGAGTCCCTGCCTCAGATTCCCTGCCTCTGATTCTCTGCCTCTGATTCCCTGCCCCTGATCCCCTGCATCTGATTGCCCGCCTCTGATTCTCCGCCTCTGATTCCCTGACTCTGATTCCCTGCCTCTGATTCCCCGCCTCTGATTCCCCGCCTCTGACTCCCCGCCTCTGATTCCCCGCCTCTGATTCCCCGCTTCTGATTCCACGCCTGTGATTCCCCTCCTATGATACCCCGCCTCTGATTCCCCGCCTCTGATTCCCCTCCTCTGATACCCCGCCTCTGATTCCCCGGCTCTGATTCCCCGCCTCTGATTCCCTGCCTCTGATTCCCCGCCTCTGATTCCCTGCCTCTGATTCCCCGCCTCTGATTCCCCGCCTCTGATTCCCCGCCTCTGATTCCCTGCCTATGTTTACCCGCCGATGTTTACCCGCCTGTTTCCCCGCCTCTGATTCCCCGCCTCTGATTCCCTGCCTCTGATTCCCTGCATCTGATTGCCCGCCTCTGATTCCCCGCCTCTGATTCCACGCCTCTGAGTCCCCGCCTCTGATTCCCCGCCTCTGATTCCCTGCCTCTGATTCCACTCCTCTGACACCCCGCCTCTGATTCCCCGCCTCTGATTCCCCGCCTCTGATTCCCCGCCTCTGATTCCCCGCCTTTGATTCCCCGCCTCTGATTCCCCGCCTCTGATTCCCCGCCTATGTTTACCTGCCTCTGTTTACCCGCCTGTTTCCCCGCCTCTGATTCCCCACCTCAGATTCCCTACCTCAGATTCCCTGCATCTGAATTCCTGCCTCTGATTCCCTGCCTCTGATTCCCTGCATCTGATTGCCCGCCTCTGATTCACCGCCTCTGATTCCCCGCCTCTGATTCCCCCCTCAGATTCCCCGCCTCTGATTCCACGCCTCTGATTCCCTGCCTCTGATTCCAGGCGTCTGATTCCCTGCCTCTCTTTCCCTTCCTCTATTTAAGTGCCTCTTTCTCTGCATCTCGTTTCCCACATCTCATTTCCCCCTTCTGATAACCCGCATCAGATTCCCTGCCACAGATTCCCTGCCTCAGATTCCCTGCCTCAGATTCCCTGCATCAGATTCCCTTCATCTGATTCCCTGCCTCTGATTCCCCGCCTCTGATTCCCCATCTCTGAGTCCCTGCCTCAGATTCCCTGCCTCTGATTCTCTGCCTCTGATTCCCTGCCCCTGATCCCCTGCATCTGATTGCCCGCCTCTGATTCTCCGCCTCTGCACCTCTGATTCCCCATATCTGATTCCCCGTCTCTGTTTCCCCGCCTCTGATTCCCCGCCTCTGATTCCCCATATCTTATTGCCCGCCTCTGATTCTCCGCCTCTGCACCTCTGATTCCCCATATCTGATTCCCCGCCTCTGTTTCCCCGCCTCTGATTCCCCGCCTCTGATTCCCCATATCTGATTCCCCGCCTCTGATTGCCCACCTCTGATTCCTCGCATCTGATTCCCTGCCTCTGATTCACCGCCTCTGATTCCCCATCTCTGATTCACCACCTCTGATTCCCGGCCTCTGATTCCCCATCTCTGATTCCGCACATCCGATTCCCTGCCTATGATTCCCCACCTCTGATTCCCCGCCTCTGATTCCCCATATCTGATTCCCTGCCTCTGTTTCCCCGCCTCTGATTCCCCATATGTGATTCCCCACCTCTGTTTCCACGCCTCTGATTCCCCGCCTCTGTTTTCCATCTCTGATTCACCGCCTTTGATTCACCACCTCTGATTCCCCATATCTGATTCCCAATATCTGATTCCCCACCTCTGTTTCCCCGCTTCTGATTCCCCGCCTCTGATTCTCCAAATCTCATTCCCCGCCTCTGAATCCCCATCTCTGATTCCCGGACTCTGATTCCCCACCTCTGATTCCCGGCCTCTTATTCCCAGCATCTGATTCCCGGCCTCTGAGCCCGGCCTCTAATTCCCCACTTCTGATTCTGATACCCTGCCTCTGATTCCCCATCTCTGATTCCGCACATCTGATTCCCTGCCTCTGATTCCCCACCTATGATTCCCCGCCTCTGTTTCCCCATATCTAATTCCCCACCTCTGATGCCCCAACTCTGATTCCCCGCCTCTGATTCCCCGCCTCTGATTCCCCGCCTCTGATTCCCCGCCTCTGATTCCCCGCCTCTGATTCCCCGCCTATGTTTACCTGCCTCTGTTTACCCGCCTGTTTCCCCGCCTCTGATTCCCCACCTCAGATTCCCTACCTCAGATTCCCTGCATCTGAATTCCTGCCTCTGATTCCCTGCCTCTGATTCCCTGCATCTGATTGCCCGCCTCTGATTCACCGCCTCTGATTCCCCGCCTCTGATTCCCCCCTCTGATTCCCCGCCTCTGATTCCACGCCTCTGATTCCCCGCCTCTGATTCCCCGCGTCTGATTCCCTGCCTCTCTTTCACTTCCTCTATTTAAGTGCCTCTTTCTCTGCATCTCGTTTCCCACATCTCATTTCCCCCTTCTGATAACCCGCATCAGATTCCCTGCCACAGATTCCCTGCCTCAGATTCCCTGCCTCAGATTCCCTGCATCAGATTCCCTTCATCTGATTCCCTGCCTCTGATTCCCCGCCTCTGATTCCCCACCTCTTAGTCCCTGCCTCAGATTCCCTGCCCCTGATTCTCTGCCTCTGATTCCCTGCCCCTGATCCCCTGCATCTGATTGCCCGCCTCTGATTCTCCGCCTCTGATTCCCTGACTCTGATTCCCTGCCTCTGATTCCCCGCCTCTGATTCCCCGCCTCTGACTCCCCGCCTCTGATTCCCCGCCTCTGATTCCCCGCTTCTGATTCCACGCCTGTGATTCCCCTCCTATGATACCCCGACTCTGATTCCCCGCCTCTGATTCCCCTCCTCTGATACCCCGCCTCTGATTCCCCACCTCTGATTCCCCGCCTCTGATTCCCTGCCTCTGATTCCCCGCCTCTGATTCCCTGCCTCTGATTCCCCGCCTCTGATTCCCCGCCTCTGATTCCCCACCTCTGATTCCCTGCCTATGTTTACCCACCGATGTTTACCCGCCTGTTTCCCCGCCTCTGATTCCCCGCCTCTGATTCCCTGCCTCTGATTCCCCGCCTCTGATTCCCCGCCTCTGATTCCCCGCCTCTGATTCCCCGCCCCTGATTCCCTACCTCAGATTCCCTGCATCTGAATTCCCTGCCTCTGATTCCCCGCCTCTGATTCCCCGCCTCTGACTCCCCGCCTCTGATTCCCCGCCTCTGATTCCCCGCTTCTGATTCCACGCCTGTGATTCCCCTCCTATGATACCCCGACTCTGATTCCCCGCCTATGTTTACCCGCCGCTGTTTACCCGCCTGTTTCCCAGCCTCTGATTCCCCACCTCAGATTCCCTACCTCAGATTCCCTGCCTCTGATTCCCTGCCTTTGATTCCCTGCCTCTCATTCCCTGCATCTGATTGCCCGCCTCTGATTCTCCACCTCTGATTCCCCGCCTCTGATTCCCCACCTCTGATTCCCCGCTTCTGATTCCCCGCCTCTGTTTCCCCACCTTTGATTCCCAGCCTCTGATTCCCCGCCTCTGACTCCCCGCCTCTGATTCCCCGCCTCTGATTCCCCGCTTCTGATTCCACGCCTGTGATTCCCCTCCTATGATACCCCGCCTCTGATTCCCCGCCTCTGATTCCCCTCCTCTGATACCCCGCCTCTGATTCCCCGCCTCTGATTCCCCGCCTCTGATTCCCTGCCTCTGATTCCCCGCCTCTGATTCCCTGCCTCTGATTCCCCGCCTCTGATTCCCCGCCTCTGATTCCCCGCCTCTGATTCCCTGCCTATGTTTACCCGCCGATGTTTACCCGCCTGTTTCCCCGCCTCTGATTCCCCGCCTCTGATTCCCCGCCTCTGATTCCCCGCCTCTGATTCCCCGCCTCTGATTCCCCGCCTCTGATTCCCCGCCTCTGATTCCCCGCCTCTGATTCCCCGCCTCTGATTCCCCGCCTATGTTTACCCGCCGCTGTTTACCCGCCTGTTTCCCAGCCTCTGATTCCCCACCTCAGATTCCCTACCTCAGATTCCCTGCCTCTGATTCCCTGCCTTTGATTCCCTGCCTCTCATTCCCTGCATCTGATTGCCCGCCTCTGATTCTCCACCTCTGATTCCCCGCCTCTGATTCCCCACCTCTGATTCCCCGCTTCTGATTCCCCGCCTCTGTTTCCCCACCTTTGATTCCCAGCCTCTGATTCCCCGCCTCTGATTCTCCACCTCTGATTCACTTCCTCCCTTACCGCTCAACTTTCCTGGCCTACGTTTCCCCACATATCTTTCCCCACCTCTGATACCCGCCTCTGATTCCCCGCCTCTGATTCCCCGCCTCTGATGACCCGCATGTGATACCCCCCTCTGATTCCCCGCCTCTGATACCCTGCCTCTGATAACTCTTTACTGATTCCCTGCCTCTGATTCCCTGCCTATGATTCCCTGCATATGATTGCCCGCCTCTGATTTCCCGCCTCTGATTCCACGCCTCTGATTCCCCGCCTCTGATTCCCCGCCTCTGATTCCCCGCCTCTGATTCCCCTCCTCTGACACCACGCCTCTGATTCAATGCCTCTGATTCCCCGCCTCTGATTCCCTGCCTCTGATTCCCCGCCTCTGATTCCCCGCCTCTGATTCCCCGCCTCTGTTTACCCGCCTGTTTCCCCGCCTCTGATTCCCCACCTCAGATTCCCTACCTCAGATTCCCTGCACCTGATTCCCTGCCTCTGATTCCCTGCCTCTGATTCCCTGCATCTGATTGCCCGCCTCTGATTCACCGCCTCTGATTCCCCGCCTCTGATCCCCCCCTCTGATTCCCCGCCTCTGATTCCCCGCCTCTGATTCCCCGCGTCTGATTCCCTGCCTCTCTTTCCCTTCCTCTATTTCCGTGCCTCTTTCTCTGCATCTCGTTTCCCACATCTCATTTCCCCCTTCTGATAACCCGCATCAGATTCCCTGCCACAGATTCCCTGCCTCAGATTCCCTGCCTCAGATTCCCTGCATCAGATTCCCTTCATCTGATTCCCTGCCTCTGATTCCCCGCCTCTGATTCCCCACATCTGAGTCCCTGCCTCAGATTCCCTGCCTCTGATTCTCTGCCTCTGATTCCCTGCCCCTGATCCCCTGCATCTGATTGCCCGCCTCTGTTTCTCCGCCTCTGATTCCCTGACTCTGATTCCCTTCCTCTGATTCCCCACCTCAGATTCCCTACCTCAGATTCCCTGCATCTGAATCCCTGCCTCTGATTCCTTGCCTCTGATTCCCTGCATCTGATTGCCCGCCTCTGATTCACCGCCTCTGATTCCCCGCCTCTGATTCCCCCCTCTGATTCCCCGCCTCTGATTCCACGCCTCTGATTCCCCGCCTCTGATTCCCCGCGTCTGATTCCCTGCCTCTCTTTCCCTTCCTCTATTTAAGTGCCTCTTTCTCTGCATCTCGTTTCCCACATCTCATTTCCCCCTTCTGATAACCCGCATCAGATTCCCTGCCACAGATTCCCTGCCTCAGATTCCCTGCCTCAGATTCCCTGCATCAGATTCCCTTCATCTGATTCCCTGCCTCTGATTCCCCGCCTCTGATTCCCCACCTCTGAGTCCCTGCCTCAGATTCCCTGCCTCTGATTCCCCGCCTCTGATTCCCCGCTTCTGATTCCACGCCTGTGATTCCCCTCCTATGATACCCCGACTCTGATTCCCCGCCTCTGATTCCCCTCCTCTGATACCCCGCCTCTGATTCCCCGCCTCTGATTCCCCGCCTCTGATTCCCTGCCTCTGATTCCCCGCCTCTGATTCCCTGCCTCTGATTCCCCGCCTCTGATTCCCCGCCTCTGATTCCCCACCTCTGATTCCCTGCCTATGTTTACCCACCGATGTTTACCCGCCTGTTTCCCCGCCTCTGATTCCCCGCCTCTGATTCCCTGCCTCTGATTCCCCGCCTCTGATTCCCCGCCTCTGATTCCCCGCCTCTGATTCCCCGCCCCTGATTCCCCGCCTCTGATTCCCCGCCTCTGAATCCCCGCCTCTGATTCCCCGCCTATGTTTACCCGCCGCTGTTTACCCGCCTGTTTCCCAGCCTCTGATTCCCCACCTCAGATTCCCTACCTCAGATTCCCTGCCTCTGATTCCCTGCCTTTGATTCCCTGCCTCTCATTCCCTGCATCTGATTGCCCGCCTCTGATTCTCCACCTCTGATTCCCCGCCTCTGATTCCCCACCTCTGATTCCCCGCTTCTGATTCCCCGCCTCTGTTTCCCCACCTTTGATTCCCAGCCTCTGATTCCCCGCCTCTGACTCCCCGCCTCTGATTCCCCGCCTCTGATTCCCCGCTTCTGATTCCACGCCTGTGATTCCCCTCCTATGATACCCCGCCTCTGATTCCCCGCCTCTGATTCCCCTCCTCTGATACCCCGCCTCTGATTCCCCGCCTCTGATTCCCCGCCTCTGATTCCCTGCCTCTGATTCCCCGCCTCTGATTCCCTGCCTCTGATTCCCCGCCTCTGATTCCCCGCCTCTGATTCCCCGCCTCTGATTCCCTGCCTATGTTTACCCGCCGATGTTTACCCGCCTGTTTCCCCGCCTCTGATTCCCCGCCTCTGATTCCCCGCCTCTGATTCCCCGCCTCTGATTCCCCGCCTCTGATTCCCCGCCTCTGATTCCCCGCCTCTGATTCCCCGCCTCTGATTCCCCGCCTCTGATTCCCCGCCTATGTTTACCCGCCGCTGTTTACCCGCCTGTTTCCCAGCCTCTGATTCCCCACCTCAGATTCCCTACCTCAGATTCCCTGCCTCTGATTCCCTGCCTTTGATTCCCTGCCTCTCATTCCCTGCATCTGATTGCCCGCCTCTGATTCTCCACCTCTGATTCCCCGCCTCTGATTCCCCACCTCTGATTCCCCGCTTCTGATTCCCCGCCTCTGTTTCCCCACCTTTGATTCCCAGCCTCTGATTCCCCGCCTCTGATTCTCCACCTCTGATTCACTTCCTCCCTTACCGCTCAACTTTCCTGGCCTACGTTTCCCCACATATCTTTCCCCACCTCTGATACCCGCCTCTGATTCCCCGCCTCTGATTCCCCGCCTCTGATGACCCGCATGTGATACCCCCCTCTGATTCCCCGCCTCTGATACCCTGCCTCTGATAACTCTTTACTGATTCCCTGCCTCTGATTCCCTGCCTATGATTCCCTGCATATGATTGCCCGCCTCTGATTTCCCGCCTCTGATTCCACGCCTCTGATTCCCCGCCTCTGATTCCCCGCCTCTGATTCCCCGCCTCTGATTCCCCTCCTCTGACACCACGCCTCTGATTCAATGCCTCTGATTCCCCGCCTCTGATTCCCTGCCTCTGATTCCCCGCCTCTGATTCCCCGCCTCTGATTCCCCGCCTCTGTTTACCCGCCTGTTTCCCCGCCTCTGATTCCCCACCTCAGATTCCCTACCTCAGATTCCCTGCACCTGATTCCCTGCCTCTGATTCCCTGCCTCTGATTCCCTGCATCTGATTGCCCGCCTCTGATTCACCGCCTCTGATTCCCCGCCTCTGATCCCCCCCTCTGATTCCCCGCCTCTGATTCCCCGCCTCTGATTCCCCGCGTCTGATTCCCTGCCTCTCTTTCCCTTCCTCTATTTCCGTGCCTCTTTCTCTGCATCTCGTTTCCCACATCTCATTTCCCCCTTCTGATAACCCGCATCAGATTCCCTGCCACAGATTCCCTGCCTCAGATTCCCTGCCTCAGATTCCCTGCATCAGATTCCCTTCATCTGATTCCCTGCCTCTGATTCCCCGCCTCTGATTCCCCACATCTGAGTCCCTGCCTCAGATTCCCTGCCTCTGATTCTCTGCCTCTGATTCCCTGCCCCTGATCCCCTGCATCTGATTGCCCGCCTCTGTTTCTCCGCCTCTGATTCCCTGACTCTGATTCCCTTCCTCTGATTCCCCACCTCAGATTCCCTACCTCAGATTCCCTGCATCTGAATCCCTGCCTCTGATTCCTTGCCTCTGATTCCCTGCATCTGATTGCCCGCCTCTGATTCACCGCCTCTGATTCCCCGCCTCTGATTCCCCCCTCTGATTCCCCGCCTCTGATTCCACGCCTCTGATTCCCCGCCTCTGATTCCCCGCGTCTGATTCCCTGCCTCTCTTTCCCTTCCTCTATTTAAGTGCCTCTTTCTCTGCATCTCGTTTCCCACATCTCATTTCCCCCTTCTGATAACCCGCATCAGATTCCCTGCCACAGATTCCCTGCCTCAGATTCCCTGCCTCAGATTCCCTGCATCAGATTCCCTTCATCTGATTCCCTGCCTCTGATTCCCCGCCTCTGATTCCCCACCTCTGAGTCCCTGCCTCAGATTCCCTGCCTCTGATTCTCTGCCTCTGATTCCCTGCCCCTGATCCCCTGCATCTGATTGCCCGCCTCTGATTCTCCGCCTCTGATTCCCTGACTCTGATTCCCTGCCTCTGATTCCCCGCCTCTGATTCCCCGCCTCTGACTCCCCGCCTCTGATTCCCCGCCTCTGATTCCCCGCTTCTGATTCCACGCCTGTGATTCCCCTCCTATGATACCCCGCCTCTGATTCCCCGCCTCTGATTCCCCTCCTCTGATACCCCGCCTCTGATTCCCCGGCTCTGATTCCCCGCCTCTGATTCCCTGCCTCTGATTCCCCGCCTCTGATTCCCTGCCTCTGATTCCCCGCCTCTGATTCACGCCTCTGATTCCCCGCCTCTGATTCCCTGCCTATGTTTACCCGCCGATGTTTACCCGCCTGTTTCCCCGCCTCTGATTCCCCGCCTCTGATTCCCTGCCTCTGATTCCCTGCATCTGATTGCCCGCCTCTGATTCCCCGCCTCTGATTCCACGCCTCTGAGTCCCCGCCTCTGATTCCCCGCCTCTGATTCCCTGCCTCTGATTCCCCTCCTCTGATTCCCCGCCTCTGATTCCCCGCCTCTGATTCCCCTCCTCCGATACCCCGCCTCTGATTCCCCGCCTCTGATTCCCCGCCTCTGATTCCCCGCCTCTGATTGCCCTCCTCTGATACCCCGCCTCTGATTCCCCGCCTCTGATTCCCCTCCTCTGATACACCGCCTATGTTTACCCGCCTCTGTTTACCCGCCAGTTTCCCCGCCTCTGATTCCCCACCTCAGATTCCCTACCTCAGATTCCCTGCATCTGATTCCCTGTCTCTGATTCCCTGCCTCTGATTCCCTGCATCTGATTGCCCGCCTCTGATTCACCGCCTCTGATTCCCCTCCTCTGATTCCCCCCTCTGATTCCCCGCCTCTGATGCCCCGCCTCTGATTCCCCGCCTCTGATTCCACACCACAGATTCCCTGCCTCTGATTCCCTGCCTCTGATTCCCTGCCTCTGATTCCCTGCATCTGATTGCCCGCCTCTGATTCCCCGCCTCTGATTCCACGCCTCTGATTCCCCGCCTCTGATTCCCCGCCTCTGATTCCCCGCCTCTGATTCCCCACCTCTGATTCCCCGCCTCTGATTCCCCGCCTCTGATTCCCCGCCTATGTTTACCTGCCTCTGTTTACCCGCCTGTTTCCCCGCCTCTGATTCCCCACCTCAGATTCCCTACCTCAGATTCCCTGCATCTGAATCCCTGCCTCTGATTCCTTGCCTCTGATTCCCTGCATCTGATTGCCCGCCTCTGATTCACCGCCTCTGATTCCCCGCCTCTGATTCCCCCCTCTGATTCCCCGCCTCTGATTCCCCGCCTCTGATTCCCCGCCTCTGATTCCCCGCGTCTGATTCCCTGCCTCTCTTTCCCTTCCTCTATTTAAGTGCCTCTTTCTCTGCATCTCGTTTCCCACATCTCATTTCCCCCTTCTGATAACCCGCATCAGATTCCCTGCCACTGATTCCCTGCCTCAGATTCCCTGCCTCAGATTCCCTGCATCAGATTCCCTTCATCTGATTCCCTGCCTCTGATTCCCCGCCTCTGATTCCCCACCTCTGAATCCCTGCCTCAGATTCCCTGCCTCTGATTCTCTGCCTCTGATTCCCTGCCCCTGATCCCCTTCATCTGATTGCCCGCCTCTGATTCTCCGCCTCTGATTCCCTGACTCTGATTCCCTGCCTCTGATTCCCCGCCTCTGATTCCCCGCCTCTGATTCCTCGCCTCTGATTCCCCTCCTCTGATACCCCGCCTCTGATTCCCCGCCTCTGATTCCCCGCCTCTGATTCCCCGCCTCTGATTCCCCGCCTCTGATTCCCTGCCTCTGATTCCCCGCCTCTGATTCCCCGCCTCTGATTCCCCGCCTCTGATTCCCTGCCTATGTTTACCCGCTGATGTTTACCCGCCTGATTCCCCGCCTCTGATTCCCCACCTCTGATTCACTGCCTCCCTTTCCGCTCAACTTTCCTGGCCTACGTTACCCCACATATCTTTCCCCGCGTCTGATACACCGCCTCTGATTCCCCGCCTCTGATTCCCCGCCTCTGATGACCTGCATCTGATACCCCGCCTCTGATTCCCCGCCTCTGATACCCTGCCTCTGATAACTCTTTATTGATTCCCTGCCTCTGATTCCCCGCCTCTGATTCCCTGACTCTGATTCCCTGCCTCTGATTCCCCGCCTCTGATTCCCCGCCTCTGATTCCCCGCCTCTGATTCCCCACCTCTGATTCCACGCCTCCGATTCCCCTCCTCTGATACCCCGCCTCTGATTCCCCGCCTCTGATTCCCCTCCTCTGATACCCCACCTCTTATTCCCCGCCTCTGATTCCCCGCCTCTGATTCCCCGCCTCTGATTCCCCGCCTCTGATTCCCTGCCTCTGATTCCCCGCCTCTGATACCCTGCCTCTGATTCCCTGCATCTGATTGCCCGCCTCTGATTCCCCGCCTCTGATTCCACGCCTCTGATTCCCCGCCTCTGATTCCCCGCCTCTGATTCCCCGCCTCTGATTCCCCGCCTATGTTTACCCACCTCTGTTTACCCGCCTGTTTCCCCGCCTCTGATTCCCCACCTCAGATTCCCTACCTCAGATTCCCTGCATCTGATTCCCTGCCTCTGATTCACTGCCTCTGATTCCCTGCATCTGATTGCCCGCCTCTGATTCACCGCCTCTGATTCCCCTCCTCTGATTCCCCCCTCTGATTCCCCGCCTCTGATTCCCCGCCTCTGATTCCCCGCCTCTGATTCCACACCAGAGATTCCCTGCCTCTGATCCCCTGCCTCTGATTCCCTGCCTCTGATTCCCTGCATCTGATTGCCCGCCTCTGATACCCCGCCTCTGATTCCACGCCTCTGATTCCCCGCCTCTGATTCCCCGCCTCTGATTCCCCGCCTCTGATTCCCCTCCTCTGACACCCCGCCTCTGATTCCCCGCCTCTGATTCCCCGCCTCTGATTCCCCGCCTCTGATTCCCCGCATCTGATTCCCCGCCTCTGATTCCCCGCCTCTGATTCCCCGCCTATGTTTACCTGCCTCTGTTTACCCGCCTGTTTCCCCGCCTCTGATTCCCCACCTCAGATTTTCTACCTCAGATTCCCTGCATCTGAATTCCTGCCTCTGATTCCCTGCCTCTGATTCCCTGCATCTGATTGCCCGCCTCTGATTCACCGCCTCTGATTCCCCGCCTCTGATTCCCCCCTCTGATTCCCCGCCTCTGATTCCACGCCTCTGATTCCCCGCCTCTGATTCCCCGCGTCTGATTCCCTGCCTCTCTTTCCCTTCCTCTATTTAAGTGCCTCTTTCTCTGCATCTCGTTTCCCACATCTCATTTCCCCCTTCTGATAACCCGCATCAGATTCCCTGCCACAGATTCCCTGCCTCAGATTCCCTGCCTCAGATTCCCTGCATCAGATTCCCTTCATCTGATTCCCTGCCTCTGATTCCCCGCCTCTGATTCCCCACCTCTGAGTCCCTGCCTCAGATTCCCTGCCTCTGATTCTCTGCCTCTGATTCCCTGCCCCTGATCCCCTGCATCTGATTGCCCGCCTCTGATTCTCCGCCTCTGATTCCCTGACTCTGATTCCCTGCCTCTGATTCCCCGCCTCTGATTCCCCGCCTCTGACTCCCCGCCTCTGATTCCCCGCCTCTGATTCCCCGCTTCTGATTCCACGCCCGTGATTCCCCTCCTATGATACCCCGCCTCTGATTCCCCGCCTCTGATTCCCCTCCTCTGATACCCCGCCTCTGATTCCCCGGCTCTGATTCCCCGCCTCTGATTCCCTGCCTCTGATTCCCCGCCTCTGATTCCCTGCCTCTGATTCCCCGCCTCTGATTCCCCGCCTCTGATTCCCCGCCTCTGATTCCCTGCCTATGTTTACCCGCCGATGTTTACCCGCCTGTTTCCCCGCCTCTGATTCCCCGCCTCTGATTCCCTGCCTCTGATTCCCTTCATCTGATTGCCCGCCTCTGATTCCCCGCCTCTGATTCCACGCCTCTGAGTCCCCGCCTCTGATTCCCTGCCTCTGATTCCCTGCCTCTGATTCCACTCCTCTGACACCCCGCCTCTGATTCCCCGCCTCTGATTCCCCGCCTCTGATTCCCCGCCTCTGATTCCCCGCCTCTGATTCCCCGCCTCTGATTCCCCGCCTCTGATTCCCCGCCTATGTTTACCTGCCTCTGTTTACCCGCCTGTTTCCCCGCCTCTGATTCCCCACCTCAGATTCCCTACCTCAGATTCCCTGCATCTGAATTCCTGCCTCTGATTCCCTGCCTCTGATTCCCTGCATCTGATTGCCCGCCTCTGATTCACCGCCTCTGATTCCCCGCCTCTGATTCCCCCCTCAGATTCCCCGCCTCTGATTCCACGCCTCTGATTCCCTGCCTCTGATTCCAGGCGTCTGATTCCCTGCCTCTCTTTCCCTTCCTCTATTTAAGTGCCTCTTTCTCTGCATCTCGTTTCCCACATCTCATTTCCCCCTTCTGATAACCCGCATCAGATTCCCTGCCACAGATTCCCTGCCTCAGATTCCCTGCCTCAGATTCCCTGCATCAGATTCCCTTCATCTGATTCCCTGCCTCTGATTCCCCGCCTCTGATTCCCCATCTCTGAGTCCCTGCCTCAGATTCCCTGCCTCTGATTCTCTGCCTCTGATTCCCTGCCCCTGATCCCCTGCATCTGATTGCCCGTTTCTGATTCTCCGCCTCTGCACCTCTGATTCCCCATATCTGATTCCCCGTCTCTGTTTCCCCGCCTCTGATTCCCCGCCTCTGATTCCCCATATCTTATTGCCCGCCTCTGATTCTCCGCCTCTGCACCTCTGATTCCCCATATCTGATTCCCCGCCTCTGTTTCCCCGCCTCTGATTCCCCGCCTCTGATTCCCCATATCTGATTCCCCGCCTCTGATTGCCCACCTCTGATTCCTCGCATCTGATTCCCTGCCTCTGATTCACCGCCTCTGATTCCCCATCTCTGATTCACCACCTCTGATTCCCGGCCTCTGATTCCCCATCTCTGATTCCGCACATCCGATTCCCTGCCTATGATTCCCCACCTCTGATTCCCCGCCTCTGATTCCCCATATCTGATTCCCTGCCTCTGTTTCCCCGCCTCTGATTCCCCATATGTGATTCCCCACCTCTGTTTCCACGCCTCTGATTCCCCGCCTCTGTTTTCCATCTCTGATTCACCGCCTTTGATTCACCACCTCTGATTCCCCATATCTGATTCCCAATATCTGATTCCCCACCTCTGTTTCCCCGCTTCTGATTCCCCGCCTCTGATTCTCCAAATCTCATTCCTCGCCTCTGAATCCCCATCTCTGATTCCCGGACTCTGATTCCCCACCTCTGATTCCCGGCCTCTTATTCCCAGCATCTGATTCCCGGCCTCTGAGCCCGGCCTCTAATTCCCCACTTCTGATTCTGATACCCTGCCTCTGATTCCCCATCTCTGATTCCGCACATCTGATTCCCTGCCTCTGATTCCCCACCTATGATTCCCCGCCTCTGTTTCCCCATATCTAATTCCCCACCTCTGATGCCCCAACTCTGATTCCCCGCCTCTGATTCCCCAGCTCTGATTCCCCAGCTCTGATTCCCCGCATCCGATTCCCCATTTCTGATTCCCCGCCTCTGTTTCCCCGCCTCTGATTCCCCGCCTCTGTTTCCCCATATCTGATTCCCCGCCTCTGATTCCCCAGCTCTGATTCACTGCCTCTGATTCCCCGCGTTCTATTCCCTGCCTCTGATTCCCCGCCTGTGATTCCCCATCTCTGATTCACCACCTCTGATTCCCCACCTCTGATTCCCCATATCTAATTCCCCGCCACTGTTTGCCCGCCTCTGATTCCCCGCCTCTGTTTCCCCATATCTGATTCCCCGCCTCTGAATCCCCAACTCTGATTCCCTGCCACTTATTCCCTGCCCCTGATTCCCCACCTCTGATTCCCCATATCTGATTCCCCGCCTCTGTTTCCCCGCCTCTGATTCCCCGCCTCTGTTTCCCCATATCTGATTCCCCGCCTCTGATTCCCCAACTCTGATTCACCACCTCTGAATCCCCACCTCTGATTACCCATCTCTGATTCCGCACATCCGATTCCCTGCCTCTGATTCCCCGCCTCTGATTCCCCGCCTCTGATTCGCAACCTCTAATTCCCCACCTCTGATTCCCCATATCTGATTCCCCGCCTCAGTTTCCCTGCATCTGATTCCCGGCCTCTGTTTCCCCATATCTGATTCCCCTCCTCTGATTCCCCAACTCTGATTCCCCGCCTCTGATTCCCCAGCTCTGATTCCCCGCCTTTTATTCCCGGCCTCTGATTCCCTGCCACTGATTCCCCGCCCCTGATTCCCCACCTCTGATTCCCCATATCTGATTCCCCGCCTCTGTTTTCCATCTCTGATTCACCGCCTTTGATTCACCACCTCTGATTCCCCATATCTGATTCCCAATATCTGATTCCCCACCTCTGTTTCCCCGCTTCTGATTCCCCGCCTCTGATTCTCCAAATCTCATTCCCCGCCTCTGAATCCCCATCTCTGATTCCCGGACTCTGATTCCCCACCTCTGATTCCCGGCCTCTTATTCCCAGCATCTGATTCCCGGCCTCTGAGCCCGGCCTCTAATTCCCCACTTCTGATTCTGATACCCTGCCTCTGATTCCCCATCTCTGATTCCGCACATCTGATTCCCTGCCTCTGATTCCCCACCTATGATTCCCCGCCTCTGTTTCCCCATATCTAATTCCCCACCTCTGATGCCCCAACTCTGATTCCCCGCCTCTGATTCCCCAGCTCTGATTCCCCAGCTCTGATTCCCCGCATCCGATTCCCCATTTCTGATTCCCCGCCTCTGTTTCCCCGCCTCTGATTCCCCGCCTCTGTTTCCCCATATCTGATTCCCCGCCTCTGATTCCCCAGCTCTGATTCACTGCCTCTGATTCCCCGCGTTCTATTCCCTGCCTCTGATTCCCCGCCTGTGATTCCCCATCTCTGATTCACCACCTCTGATTCCCCACCTCTGATTCCCCATATCTAATTCCCCGCCTCTGTTTGCCCGCCTCTGATTCCCCGCCTCTGTTTCCCCATATCTGATTCCCCGCCTCTGAATCCCCAACTCTGATTCCCTGCCACTTATTCCCTGCCCCTGATTCCCCACCTCTGATTCCCCATATCTGATTCCCCGCCTCTGTTTCCCCGCCTCTGATTCCCCGCCTCTGTTTCCCCATATCTGATTCCCCGCCTCTGATTCCCCAACTCTGATTCACCACCTCTGAATCCCCACCTCTGATTACCCATCTCTGATTCCGCACATCCGATTCCCTGCCTCTGATTCCCCGCCTCTGATTCCCCGCCTCTGATTCGCAACCTCTAATTCCCCACCTCTGATTCCCCATATCTGATTCCCCGCCTCAGTTTCCCTGCATCTGATTCCCGGCCTCTGTTTCCCCATATCTGATTCCCCTCCTCTGATTCCCCAACTCTGATTCCCCGCCTCTGATTCCCCAGCTCTGATTCCCCGCCTTTTATTCCCGGCCTCTGATTCCCTGCCACTGATTCCCCGCCCCTGATTCCCCACCTCTGATTCCCCATATCTGATTCCCCGCCTCTGTTTTCCATCTCTGATTCACCGCCTTTGATTCACCACCTCTGATTCCCCATATCTGATTCCCAATATCTGATTCCCCACCTCTGTTTCCCCGCTTCTGATTCCCCGCCTCTGATTCTCCAAATCTCATTCCCCGCCTCTGAATCCCCATCTCTGATTCCCGGACTCTGATTCCCCACCTCTGATTCCCGGCCTCTTATTCCCAGCATCTGATTCCCGGCCTCTGAGCCCGGCCTCTAATTCCCCACTTCTGATTCTGATACCCTGCCTCTGATTCCCCATCTCTGATTCCGCACATCTGATTCCCTGCCTCTGATTCCCCACCTATGATTCCCCGCCTCTGTTTCCCCATATCTAATTCCCCACCTCTGATGCCCCAACTCTGATTCCCCGCCTCTGATTCCCCAGCTCTGATTCCCCAGCTCTGATTCCCCGCATCCGATTCCCCATTTCTGATTCCCAGCCTCTGTTTCCCCGCCTCTGATTCCCCGCCTCTGTTTCCCCATATCTGATTCCCCGCCTCTGATTCCCCAGCTCTGATTCACTGCCTCTGATTCCCCGCGTTCTATTCCCTGCCTCTGATTCCCCGCCTGTGATTCCCCATCTCTGATTCACCACCTCTGATTCCCCACCTCTGATTCCCCATATCTAATTCCCCGCCTCTGTTTGCCCGCCTCTGATTCCCCGCCTCTGTTTCCCCATATCTGATTCCCCGCCTCTGAATCCCCAACTCTGATTCCCTGCCACTTATTCCCTGCCCCTGATTCCCCACCTCTGATTCCCCATATCTGATTCCCCGCCTCTGTTTCCCCGCCTCTGATTCCCCGCCTCTGTTTCCCCATATCTGATTCCCCGCCTCTGATTCCCCAACTCTGATTCACCACCTCTGAATCCCCACCTCTGATTACCCATCTCTGATTCCGCACATCCGATTCCCTGCCTCTGATTCCCCGCCTCTGATTCCCCGCCTCTGATTCGCAACCTCTAATTCCCCACCTCTGATTCCCCATATCTGATTCCCCGCCTCAGTTTCCCTGCATCTGATTCCCGGCCTCTGTTTCCCCATATCTGATTCCCCTCCTCTGATTCCCCAACTCTGATTCCCCGCCTCTGATTCCCCAGCTCTGATTCCCCGCCTTTTATTCCCGGCCTCTGATTCCCTGCCACTGATTCCCCGCCCCTGATTCCCCACCTCTGATTCCCCATATCTGATTCCCCGCCTCTGTTTCCCCAGCTCTGATTCCCCACCTCTGATTCCCCAGCTCTGATTCCCTGCCACTGATTCCCCGCCCCTGATTCCCCACCTCTGATTCCCCATATCTGATTCCCCGCCTCTGTTTCCCTTAGCTCTGATTCCCTGCCTCTAATTCCCTGCCCTGATTCCCCATCTCTGTTTCACCGCCTTTGATTCGTCACCTCTGATTCCCCATATCTGATTCCCCGCCTCTGTTTCCCCGCCTCTGATTCCCTGCCTCTGATTCCCAACCTCTGATTCCACACCTCTGATGCCCCATATCTGATTCCCCACCTCTATTTCCCCATATCTGATTCCCCGCCTCTGATTCCCCAACTCTGATTCCCCGCCTCTGATTCCCCAGCTCTGATACCCCGCCTCTGATTCCCGGCGTCCGATTCACTGCCTCTGATTCCCCGCCCCTGATTCCCCATCTCTGATTCCCCGCCTCTGATTCCCCGTGTCTGATTCCCTGCCTCTGATTCCCCGCCTGTGATTCCCCGCCTCTGATTCCCTGCCACTGATTCCCTGCCCCTGATTCCCCACCTCTGATTCCCCATATCTGATTCCCCGCCTCTGTTTCCCCGCCTCTGATTCCCCGCCTCTGATTCCCCATATCTGATTCCCTGCCTCTGATTCCCCAACTCTGATTCCCCGACTCTGATTCCCCAGCTCTGAATCCCCGCCTCTGATTCCCCGCGTCTGATTCCCTGCCTCTGATTCCCCGCCTCTGATTCCCCATCTCTGATTCCCCGCCTCTGATTCCCCGTGTCTGATTCCCTGCCTCTGATTCCCCGCCTGTGATTCCCCGCCTCTGATTCCCTGCCACTGATTCCCTGCCCCTGATTCCCCACCTCTGATTCCCCATATCTGATTCCCCGCCTCTGTTTCCCCGCCTCTGATTCCCCGCCTCTGTTTCCCTTAGCTCTGATTCCCTGCCTCTGATTCCCTGCCCTGATTCCCCATCTCTGTTTCACCGCCTTTGATTCGCCACCTCTGATTCCCCATTTCTGATTCCCCGCCTCTGTTTCCCCGCCTCTGATTCCCGTCCTCTGATTCCCAACCTCAGATTCCACACCTCTGATTCCCCATATCTGATTCCCCGCCTCTATTTCCCCATATCTGATTCCCCGCCTCTGATTCACCAACTCTGATTCCCCGCCTCTGATTCCCCAGCTCTGATTCCCCGCCTCTGATTCCCGGCGTCCGATTCACTGCCTCTGATTTCCCGCCTCTGATTTCCCATCTCTGATTCCCCGCCTCTGATTCCCCGTGTCTGATTCCCTGCCTCTGATTCCCCGCCTGTGATTCCCCGCCTCTGATTCCCTGCCACTGATTCCCTGCCCCTGATTCCCCACCTCTGATTCCCCATATCTGATTCCCCGCCTCTGTTTCCCCGCCTCTGAATCCCCGCCTCTGATTCCCCATATCTGATTCCCTGCCTCTGATTCCCCAACTCTGATTCCCCGACTCTGATTCCCCAGCTCTGAATCCCCGCCTCTGATTCCCCGCGTCTGATTCCCTGCCTCTGATTCCCCGCCTTGATTCCCCATCTCTGATTCACAACCTCTGATTCCCCACCTCTGATTCCCCATATCTGATTCACCGCCTCTGTTTCCCTGCCTCTGATTCCCCGCCTCTGATTCCCCATATCTGATTCCCCAGCTCTGATTGCCCACCTCTGATTCCCCGCCTCTGATTCGCCAGCTCTGATTCCCCGCCTCTGAATCCCCGCATCTGATTCCCTGCCTCTGATTCCCCGCCTCTGATTCCCCATCTCTGATTCACCGCCTTTGATTCGCCACCTCTGATTCCCCATATCTGATTCCCCACCTCTGTTTCCCCGCCTCTGATTCCCCGCCTCTGATTCTCCATATCTCATTCCCCGCCTCTGAATCCCCATCTCTGATTCCCGGACTCTGATTCCCCACCTCTGATTCCCGGCCTCTTATTCCCAGCATCTGATTCCCGGCCTCTGATTCCCGGCCTCTGATTCCCCGCTTCTGATTCTGATACCCTGCCTCTGATTCCCCATCTCTGATTCCTCACATCTGATTCCCTGCCTCTGATTCCCCACCTCTGATTCCCCATATCTGATTCCCCGCCTCTGTTTCCCCACCTCTGATTCCCCGCCTCTGTTTCCCCATATCTAATTCCCCACCTCTGATGCCCCAACTCTGATTCCCCGCCTCTGATTCCCCAGCTCTGATTCCCCGCCTCTGATTCCCCGCATCCGATTCCCCATGTCTGATTCCCCGCCTCTGTTTCCCCGCCTCTGATTCCCCGCCTCTGTTTCCCAATATCTGATTCCCCGCCTCTGATTCCCCAGCTCTGATTCCCTGCCTCTGATTCCCCGCGTTGTATTCCCTGCCTCTGATTCCCCGCCTGTGATTCCCAATCTCTGATTCACCACCTCTGATTCCCCACCTCTGATTCCCCATATTTAATTCCCCGCCTCTGTTTGCCCGCCTCTGATTCCTCGCCTCTGTTTCCCCATATCTGATTCCCCGCCTCTGAATCCCCAACTCTGATTCCCTGCCTCTGATTCACCAGCTCTGATTCCCCGCCTTTGATTCCCCCCGTCTAATTCCCAGCCTCTGAATCCCCGTGTCTGATTTCCTGCCTCAGATTCCCCGCCTCTGATTCCCAATCTCTGATTCACCGCCTCTGATTCCCCACCTCTGATTCCCCATTTCTGATTCCGCACATCCGATTCCCTGCCTCTGATTCCCCGACTCTGTTTCCCCGCCTCTGATTCCCCGCGTCTGATTCCCTGCCTCTGATTCCCCGCCTCTGATTCCCCATCTCTGATTCCCCGCCTCTGATTCCCCATCTCTGATTCCCCACCTCTGATTCCCCGTGTCTGATTCCCTGCCTCTGATTCCCCGCCTCTGATTCCCCGCCTCTGATTCCCTGCCACTGATTCCCCGCCCCTGATTCCCCACCTCTGATTCCCCATATCTTATTCCCCGCCTCTGTTTCCCCCCCTCTGATTCCCAGCCTCTGATTCCCCATATCTGATTCCCTGCCTCTGATTCCCCATATCTGATTCCCCGCCTCTATTTCCCCATATCTGCTTCGCCGCCTCTGATTCCCCAACTCTGATTCCCCGCCTCTGATTCCCCAGCTCTGATTTCCCGCCTCTGATTCCCGGCATCCGATTCCCTGCCTCTGATTCCCCGCCTCTGATTCCCCATCTCTGATTCCCCGCCTCTGATTCCCCGTGTCTGATTCCCTGCCTCTGATTCCCCGCCTCTGATTCCCCGCGTCTGATTCCCTGCCACTGATTCCCTGCCCCTGATTCCCCACCTCTGATTCCCCATATCTGATTCCCTGCCTCTGTTTTCCCACCTCTGATTCCCTGCCTCTGATTCCCCATATCTGATTCCCCGCCTCTGATTCCCCAACTCTGATTCCCCGCCTCTGATTCCCCAGCTCTGATTCCCAAACTCTGATTCCCCGACTCTGATTCCCCAGCTCTGAATCCCCGCCTCTGATTCCCCGCATCTGATTCCCTGCCTCTGATTCCCCGCCTTGATTCCCCATCTCTGATTCACAACCTCTGATTCCCCACCTCTGATTCCCCATATCTGATTCACCGCCTCTGTTTCCCTGCCTCTGATTCCCCGCCTCTGATTCCCCATATCTGATTCCCCAGCTCTAATTGCCCACCTCTGATTCCCCGCCTCTGATTCGCCAGCTCTGATTCCCCGCCTCTGAATCCCCGCATCTGATTCCCTGCCTCTGATTCCCCGCCTCTGATTCCCCATCTCTGATTCACCGCCTTTGATTCGCCACCTCTGATTCCCCATATCTGATTCCCCACCTCTGTTTCCCCGCCTCTGATTCCCCGCCTCTGATTCTCCATATCTCATTCCCCGCCTCTGAATCCCCATCTCTGATTCCCGGACTCTGATTCCCCACCTCTGATTCCCGGCCTCTTATTCCCAGCATCTGATTCCCGGCCTCTGATTCCCGGCCTCTGATTCCCCGCTTCTGATTCTGATACCCTGCCTCTGATTCCCCATCTCTGATTCCTCACATCTGATTCCCTGCCTCTGATTCCCCACCTCTGATTCCCCATATCTGATTTCCCGCCTCTGTTTCCCCACCTCTGATTCCCCGCCTCTGTTTCCCCATATCTAATTCCCCACCTCTGATGCCCCAACTCTGATTCCCCGCCTCTGATTCCCCATATCTGATTCCCCGCCTCTGATTCACCAACTCTGATTCCCCGCCTCTGATTCCCCAGCTCTGATTCCCCGCCTCTGATTCCCGGCATCCGATTCACTGCCTCTGATTTCCCGCCTCTGATTCCCCATCTCTGATTCCCCGCCTCTGATTCCCCGTGTCTGATTCCCTGCCTCTGATTCCCCGCCTGTGATTCCCCGCCTCTGATTCCCTGCCACTGATTCCCTGCCCCTGATTCCCCACCTCTGATTCCCCATATCTGATTCCCCGCCTCTGTTTCCCCGCCTCTGAATCCCCGCCTCTGATTCCCCATATCTGATTCCCTGCCTCTGATTCCCCAACTCTGATTCCCCGACTCTGATTCCCCAGCTCTGAATCCCCGCCTCTGATTCCCCGCGTCTGATTCCCTGCCTCTGATTCCCCGCCTTGATTCCCCATCTCTGATTCACAACCTCTGATTCCCCACCTCTGATTCCCCATATCTGATTCACCGCCTCTGTTTCCCTGCCTCTGATTCCCCGCCTCTGATTCCCCATATCTGATTCCCCAGCTCTGATTGCCCACCTCTGATTCCCCGCCTCTGATTCGCCAGCTCTGATTCCCCGCCTCTGAATCCCCGCATCTGATTCCCTGCCTCTGATTCCCCGCCTCTGATTCCCCATCTCTGATTCACCGCCTTTGATTCGCCACCTCTGATTCCCCATATCTGATTCCCCACCTCTGTTTCCCCGCCTCTGATTCCCCGCCTCTGATTCTCCATATCTCATTCCCCGCCTCTGAATCCCCATCTCTGATTCCCGGACTCTGATTCCCCACCTCTGATTCCCGGCCTCTTATTCCCAGCATCTGATTCCCGGCCTCTGATTCCCGGCCTCTGATTCCCCGCTTCTGATTCTGATACCCTGCCTCTGATTCCCCATCTCTGATTCCTCACATCTGATTCCCTGCCTCTGATTCCCCACCTCTGATTCCCCATATCTGATTCCCCGCCTCTGTTTCCCCACGTCTGATTCCCCGCCTCTGTTTCCCCATATCTAATTCCCCACCTCTGATGCCCCAACTCTGATTCCCCGCCTCTGATTCCCCAGCTCTGATTCCCCGCCTCTGATTCCCCGCATCCGATTCCCCATGTCTGATTCCCCGCCTCTGTTTCCCCGCCTCTGATTCCCCGCCTCTGTTTCCCAATATCTGATTCCCCGCCTCTGATTCCCCAGCTCTGATTCCCTGCCTCTGATTCCCCGCGTTGTATTCCCTGCCTCTGATTCCCCGCCTGTGATTCCCAATCTCTGATTCACCACCTCTGATTCCCCACCTCTGATTCCCCATATTTAATTCCCCGCCTCTGTTTGCCCGCCTCTGATTCCTCGCCTCTGTTTCCCCATATCTGATTCCCCGCCTCTGAATCCCCAACTCTGATTCCCTGCCTCTGATTCACCAGCTCTGATTCCCCGCCTTTGATTCCCCCCGTCTAATTCCCAGCCTCTGAATCCCCGTGTCTGATTTCCTGCCTCAGATTCCCCGCCTCTGATTCCCAATCTCTGATTCACCGCCTCTGATTCCCCACCTCTGATTCCCCATTTCTGATTCCGCACATCCGATTCCCTGCCTCTGATTCCCCGACTCTGTTTCCCCGCCTCTGATTCCCCGCGTCTGATTCCCTGCCTCTGATTCCCCGCCTCTGATTCCCCATCTCTGATTCCCCGCCTCTGATTCCCCATCTCTGATTCCCCACCTCTGATTCCCCGTGTCTGATTCCCTGCCTCTGATTCCCCGCCTCTGATTCCCCGCCTCTGATTCCCTGCCACTGATTCCCCGCCCCTGATTCCCCACCTCTGATTCCCCATATCTTATTCCCCGCCTCTGTTTCCCCCCCTCTGATTCCCAGCCTCTGATTCCCCATATCTGATTCCCTGCCTCTGATTCCCCATATCTGATTCCCCGCCTCTATTTCCCCATATCTGCTTCGCCGCCTCTGATTCCCCAACTCTGATTCCCCGCCTCTGATTCCCCAGCTCTGATTTCCCGCCTCTGATTCCCGGCATCCGATTCCCTGCCTCTGATTCCCCGCCTCTGATTCCCCATCTCTGATTCCCCGCCTCTGATTCCCCGTGTCTGATTCCCTGCCTCTGATTCCCCGCCTCTGATTCCCCGCGTCTGATTCCCTGCCACTGATTCCCTGCCCCTGATTCCCCACCTCTGATTCCCCATATCTGATTCCCTGCCTCTGTTTTCCCACCTCTGATTCCCTGCCTCTGATTCCCCATATCTGATTCCCCGCCTCTGATTCCCCAACTCTGATTCCCCGCCTCTGATTCCCCAGCTCTGATTCCCAAACTCTGATTCCCCGACTCTGATTCCCCAGCTCTGAATCCCCGCCTCTGATTCCCCGCATCTGATTCCCTGCCTCTGATTCCCCGCCTTGATTCCCCATCTCTGATTCACAACCTCTGATTCCCCACCTCTGATTCCCCATATCTGATTCACCGCCTCTGTTTCCCTGCCTCTGATTCCCCGCCTCTGATTCCCCATATCTGATTCCCCAGCTCTAATTGCCCACCTCTGATTCCCCGCCTCTGATTCGCCAGCTCTGATTCCCCGCCTCTGAATCCCCGCATCTGATTCCCTGCCTCTGATTCCCCGCCTCTGATTCCCCATCTCTGATTCACCGCCTTTGATTCGCCACCTCTGATTCCCCATATCTGATTCCCCACCTCTGTTTCCCCGCCTCTGATTCCCCGCCTCTGATTCTCCATATCTCATTCCCCGCCTCTGAATCCCCATCTCTGATTCCCGGACTCTGATTCCCCACCTCTGATTCCCGGCCTCTTATTCCCAGCATCTGATTCCCGGCCTCTGATTCCCGGCCTCTGATTCCCCGCTTCTGATTCTGATACCCTGCCTCTGATTCCCCATCTCTGATTCCTCACATCTGATTCCCTGCCTCTGATTCCCCACCTCTGATTCCCCATATCTGATTCCCCGCCTCTGTTTCCCCACCTCTGATTCCCCGCCTCTGTTTCCCCATATCTAATTCCCCACCTCTGATGCCCCAACTCTGATTCCCCGCCTCTGATTCCCCAGCTCTGATTCCCCGCCTCTGATTCCCCGCATCCGATTCCCCATGTCTGATTCCCCGCCTCTGTTTCCCCGCCTCTGATTCCCCGCCTCTGTTTCCCCATATCTGATTCCCCGCCTCTGATTCCCCAGCTCTGATTCCCTGCCTCTGATTCCCCGCGTTCTATTCCCTGCCTCTGATTCCCCGCCTGTGATTCCCAATCTCTGATTCACCACCTCTGATTCCCCACCTCTGATTCCCCATATTTAATTCCCCGCCTCTGTTTGCCCGCCTCTGATTCCCCGCCTCTGTTTCCCCATATCTGATTCCCCGCCTCTGAATCCCCAACTCTGATTCCCTGCCTCTGATTCACCAGCTCTGATTCCCCGCCTTTGATTCCCCCCGTCTGATTCCCAGCCTCTGAATCCCCGTGTCTGATTTCCTGCCTCAGATTCCCCGCCTCTGATTCCCAATCTCTGATTCACCGCCTCTGATTCCCCACCTCTGATTCCCCATTTCTGATTCCGCACATCCGATTCCCTGCCTCTGATTCCCCGACTCTGATTCCCCACCTCTGATTCCCCAGCTCTGATTCCCCGCCTCTGATTCCCCGCGTCTGAATCCCTGCCTCTGATTCCCCGCCTCTGATTCCCCATCTCTGATTCCCCACCTCTGATTCCCCGTGTCTGATTCCCTGCCTCTGATTCCCCGCCTCTGATTCCCCGCCTCTGATTCCCTGCCACTGATTCCCCGCCCCTGATTCCCCACCTCTGATTCCCCATATCTTATTCCCCGCCTCTGTTTCCCCCCCTCTGATTCCCAGCCTCTGATTTCCTATATCTGATTCCCTGCCTCTGATTCCCCATATCTGATTCCCCGCCTCTATTTCCCCATATCTGCTTCGCTGCCTCTGATTCCCCAACTCTGATTCCCCGCCTCTGATTCCCCAGCTCTGATTTCCCGCCTCTGATTCCCGGCATCCGATTCCCTGCCTCTGATTCCCCGCCTCTGATTCCCCATCTCTGATTCCCCGCCTCTGATTCCCCGTGTCTGATTCACTGCCTCTGATTCCCCGCCTCTGATTCCCCGCGTCTGATTCCCTGCCACTGATTCCCTGCCCCTGATTCCCCACCTCTGATTCCCCATATCTGATTCCCCGCCTCTGTTTTCCCACCTCTGATTCCCTGCCTCTGATTCCCCATATCTGATTCCCCGCCTCTGATTCCCCAACTCTGATTCCCCGCCTCTGATTCCCCAGCTCTGAATCCCCGCCTCTGATTCCCCACGTCTGATTCCCTGCCTCTGATTCCCCGCCTCTGATTCCCCATCTGTGATTCACAACCTCTGATGCCCCACCTCTGATTCCCCATATCTGATTCCCCGCCTCTGTTTCCCCGCCTCTGATTCCCCGCCTCTGATTCCCCATATCTGATTCCCCGCCTCTGATTGCCCACCTCTGATTCCTCGCATCTGATTCCCTGCCTCTGATTCACCGCCTCTGATTCCCCATCTCTGATTCACCACCTCTGATTCCCGGCCTCTGATTCCCCATCTCTGATTCCGCACATCCGATTCCCTGCCTATGATTCCCTGCCACTGATTCCCCGCCCCTGATTCCCCACCTCTGATTCCCCATATCTTATTCCCCGCCTCTGTTTCCCCCCCTCTGATTCCCAGCCTCTGATTCCCCATATCTGATTCCCTGCCTCTGATTCCCCATATCTGATTCCCCGCCTCTATTTCCCCATATCTGCTTCGCCGCCTCTGATTCCCCAACTCTGATTCCCCGCCTCTGATTCCCCAGCTCTGATTTCCCGCCTCTGATTCCCGGCATCCGATTCCCTGCCTCTGATTCCCCGCCTCTGATTCCCCATCTCTGATTCCCCGCCTCTGATTCCCCGTGTCTGATTCCCTGCCTCTGATTCCCCGCCTCTGATTCCCCGCGTCTGATTCCCTGCCACTGATTCCCTGCCCCTGATTCCCCACCTCTGATTCCCCATATCTGATTCCCTGCCTCTGTTTTCCCACCTCTGATTCCCTGCCTCTGATTCCCCATATCTGATTCCCCGCCTCTGATTCCCCAACTCTGATTCCCCGCCTCTGATTCCCCAGCTCTGATTCCCAAACTCTGATTCCCCGACTCTGATTCCCCAGCTCTGAATCCCCGCCTCTGATTCCCCGCATCTGATTCCCTGCCTCTGATTCCCCGCCTTGATTCCCCATCTCTGATTCACAACCTCTGATTCCCCACCTCTGATTCCCCATATCTGATTCACCGCCTCTGTTTCCCTGCCTCTGATTCCCCGCCTCTGATTCCCCATATCTGATTCCCCAGCTCTAATTGCCCACCTCTGATTCCCCGCCTCTGATTCGCCAGCTCTGATTCCCCGCCTCTGAATCCCCATCTCTGATTCACCGCCTTTGATTCGCCACCTCTGATTCCCCATATCTGATTCCCCACCTCTGTTTCCCCGCCTCTGATTCCCCGCCTCTGATTCTCCATATCTCATTCCCCGCCTCTGAATCCCCATCTCTGATTCCCGGACTCTGATTCCCCACCTCTGATTCCCGGCCTCTTATTCCCAGCATCTGATTCCCGGCCTCTGATTCCCGGCCTCTGATTCCCCGCTTCTGATTCTGATACCCTGCCTCTGATTCCCCATCTCTGATTCCTCACATCTGATTCCCTGCCTCTGATTCCCCACCTCTGATTCCCCATATCTGATTCCCCGCCTCTGTTTCCCCACCTCTGATTCCCCGCCTCTGTTTCCCCATATCTAATTCCCCACCTCTGATGCCCCAACTCTGATTCCCCGCCTCTGATTCCCCATATCTGATTCCCCGCCTCTGATTCACCAACTCTGATTCCCCGCCTCTGATTCCCCAGCTCTGATTCCCCGCCTCTGATTCCCGGCGTCCGATTCACTGCCTCTGATTTCCCGCCTCTGATTCCCCATCTCTGATTCCCCGCCTCTGATTCCCCGTGTCTGATTCCCTGCCTCTGATTCCCCGCCTGTGATTCCCCGCCTCTGATTCCCTGCCACTGATTCCCTGCCCCTGATTCCCCACCTCTGATTCCCCATATCTGATTCCCCGCCTCTGTTTCCCCGCCTCTGAATCCCCGCCTCTGATTCCCCATATCTGATTCCCTGCCTCTGATTCCCCAACTCTGATTCCCCGACTCTGATTCCCCAGCTCTGAATCCCCGCCTCTGATTCCCCGCGTCTGATTCCCTGCCTCTGATTCCCCGCCTTGATTCCCCATCTCTGATTCACAACCTCTGATTCCCCACCTCTGATTCCCCATATCTGATTCACCGCCTCTGTTTCCCTGCCTCTGATTCCCCGCCTCTGATTCCCCATATCTGATTCCCCAGCTCTGATTGCCCACCTCTGATTCCCCGCCTCTGATTCGCCAGCTCTGATTCCCCGCCTCTGAATCCCCGCATCTGATTCCCTGCCTCTGATTCCCCGCCTCTGATTCCCCATCTCTGATTCACCGCCTTTGATTCGCCACCTCTGATTCCCCATATCTGATTCCCCACCTCTGTTTCCCCGCCTCTGATTCCCCGCCTCTGATTCTCCATATCTCATTCCCCGCCTCTGAATCCCCATCTCTGATTCCCGGACTCTGATTCCCCACCTCTGATTCCCGGCCTCTTATTCCCAGCATCTGATTCCCGGCCTCTGATTCCCGGCCTCTGATTCCCCGCTTCTGATTCTGATACCCTGCCTCTGATTCCCCATCTCTGATTCCTCACATCTGATTCCCTGCCTCTGATTCCCCACCTCTGATTCCCCATATCTGATTCCCCGCCTCTGTTTCCCCACCTCTGATTCCCCGCCTCTGTTTCCCCATATCTAATTCCCCACCTCTGATGCCCCAACTCTGATTCCCCGCCTCTGATTCCCCAGCTCTGATTCCCCGCCTCTGATTCCCCGCATCCGATTCCCCATGTCTGATTCCCCGCCTCTGTTTCCCCGCCTCTGATTCCCCGCCTCTGTTTCCCAATATCTGATTCCCCGCCTCTGATTCCCCAGCTCTGATTCCCTGCCTCTGATTCCCCGCGTTGTATTCCCTGCCTCTGATTCCCCGCCTGTGATTCCCAATCTCTGATTCACCACCTCTGATTCCCCACCTCTGATTCCCCATATTTAATTCCCCGCCTCTGTTTGCCCGCCTCTGATTCCTCGCCTCTGTTTCCCCATATCTGATTCCCCGCCTCTGAATCCCCAACTCTGATTCCCTGCCTCTGATTCACCAGCTCTGATTCCCCGCCTTTGATTCCCCCCGTCTAATTCCCAGCCTCTGAATCCCCGTGTCTGATTTCCTGCCTCAGATTCCCCGCCTCTGATTCCCAATCTCTGATTCACCGCCTCTGATTCCCCACCTCTGATTCCCCATTTCTGATTCCGCACATCCGATTCCCTGCCTCTGATTCCCCGACTCTGTTTCCCCGCCTCTGATTCCCCGCGTCTGATTCCCTGCCTCTGATTCCCCGCCTCTGATTCCCCATCTCTGATTCCCCGCCTCTGATTCCCCATCTCTGATTCCCCACCTCTGATTCCCCGTGTCTGATTCCCTGCCTCTGATTCCCCGCCTCTGATTCCCCGCCTCTGATTCCCTGCCACTGATTCCCCGCCCCTGATTCCCCACCTCTGATTCCCCATATCTTATTCCCCGCCTCTGTTTCCCCCCCTCTGATTCCCAGCCTCTGATTCCCCATATCTGATTCCCTGCCTCTGATTCCCCATATCTGATTCCCCGCCTCTATTTCCCCATATCTGCTTCGCCGCCTCTGATTCCCCAACTCTGATTCCCCGCCTCTGATTCCCCAGCTCTGATTTCCCGCCTCTGATTCCCGGCATCCGATTCCCTGCCTCTGATTCCCCGCCTCTGATTCCCCATCTCTGATTCCCCGCCTCTGATTCCCCGTGTCTGATTCCCTGCCTCTGATTCCCCGCCTCTGATTCCCCGCGTCTGATTCCCTGCCACTGATTCCCTGCCCCTGATTCCCCACCTCTGATTCCCCATATCTGATTCCCTGCCTCTGTTTTCCCACCTCTGATTCCCTGCCTCTGATTCCCCATATCTGATTCCCCGCCTCTGATTCCCCAACTCTGATTCCCCGCCTCTGATTCCCCAGCTCTGATTCCCAAACTCTGATTCCCCGACTCTGATTCCCCAGCTCTGAATCCCCGCCTCTGATTCCCCGCATCTGATTCCCTGCCTCTGATTCCCCGCCTTGATTCCCCATCTCTGATTCACAACCTCTGATTCCCCACCTCTGATTCCCCATATCTGATTCACCGCCTCTGTTTCCCTGCCTCTGATTCCCCGCCTCTGATTCCCCATATCTGATTCCCCAGCTCTAATTGCCCACCTCTGATTCCCCGCCTCTGATTCGCCAGCTCTGATTCCCCGCCTCTGAATCCCCGCATCTGATTCCCTGCCTCTGATTCCCCGCCTCTGATTCCCCATCTCTGATTCACCGCCTTTGATTCGCCACCTCTGATTCCCCATATCTGATTCCCCACCTCTGTTTCCCCGCCTCTGATTCCCCGCCTCTGATTCTCCATATCTCATTCCCCGCCTCTGAATCCCCATCTCTGATTCCCGGACTCTGATTCCCCACCTCTGATTCCCGGCCTCTTATTCCCAGCATCTGATTCCCGGCCTCTGATTCCCGGCCTCTGATTCCCCGCTTCTGATTCTGATACCCTGCCTCTGATTCCCCATCTCTGATTCCTCACATCTGATTCCCTGCCTCTGATTCCCCACCTCTGATTCCCCATATCTGATTCCCCGCCTCTGTTTCCCCACCTCTGATTCCCCGCCTCTGTTTCCCCATATCTAATTCCCCACCTCTGATGCCCCAACTCTGATTCCCCGCCTCTGATTCCCCAGCTCTGATTCCCCGCCTCTGATTCCCCGCATCCGATTCCCCATGTCTGATTCCCCGCCTCTGTTTCCCCGCCTCTGATTCCCCGCCTCTGTTTCCCCATATCTGATTCCCCGCCTCTGATTCCCCAGCTCTGATTCCCTGCCTCTGATTCCCCGCGTTCTATTCCCTGCCTCTGATTCCCCGCCTGTGATTCCCAATCTCTGATTCACCACCTCTGATTCCCCACCTCTGATTCCCCATATTTAATTCCCCGCCTCTGTTTGCCCGCCTCTGATTCCCCGCCTCTGTTTCCCCATATCTGATTCCCCGCCTCTGAATCCCCAACTCTGATTCCCTGCCTCTGATTCACCAGCTCTGATTCCCCGCCTTTGATTCCCCCCGTCTGATTCCCAGCCTCTGAATCCCCGTGTCTGATTTCCTGCCTCAGATTCCCCGCCTCTGATTCCCAATCTCTGATTCACCGCCTCTGATTCCCCACCTCTGATTCCCCATTTCTGATTCCGCACATCCGATTCCCTGCCTCTGATTCCCCGACTCTGATTCCCCACCTCTGATTCCCCAGCTCTGATTCCCCGCCTCTGATTCCCCGCGTCTGAATCCCTGCCTCTGATTCCCCGCCTCTGATTCCCCATCTCTGATTCCCCACCTCTGATTCCCCGTGTCTGATTCCCTGCCTCTGATTCCCCGCCTCTGATTCCCCGCCTCTGATTCCCTGCCACTGATTCCCCGCCCCTGATTCCCCACCTCTGATTCCCCATATCTTATTCCCCGCCTCTGTTTCCCCCCCTCTGATTCCCAGCCTCTGATTTCCTATATCTGATTCCCTGCCTCTGATTCCCCATATCTGATTCCCCGCCTCTATTTCCCCATATCTGCTTCGCTGCCTCTGATTCCCCAACTCTGATTCCCCGCCTCTGATTCCCCAGCTCTGATTTCCCGCCTCTGATTCCCGGCATCCGATTCCCTGCCTCTGATTCCCCGCCTCTGATTCCCCATCTCTGATTCCCCGCCTCTGATTCCCCGTGTCTGATTCACTGCCTCTGATTCCCCGCCTCTGATTCCCCGCGTCTGATTCCCTGCCACTGATTCCCTGCCCCTGATTCCCCACCTCTGATTCCCCATATCTGATTCCCCGCCTCTGTTTTCCCACCTCTGATTCCCTGCCTCTGATTCCCCATATCTGATTCCCCGCCTCTGATTCCCCAACTCTGATTCCCCGCCTCTGATTCCCCAGCTCTGAATCCCCGCCTCTGATTCCCCACGTCTGATTCCCTGCCTCTGATTCCCCGCCTCTGATTCCCCATCTGTGATTCACAACCTCTGATGCCCCACCTCTGATTCCCCATATCTGATTCCCCGCCTCTGTTTCCCCGCCTCTGATTCCCCGCCTCTGATTCCCCATATCTGATTCCCCGCCTCTGATTGCCCACCTCTGATTCCTCGCATCTGATTCCCTGCCTCTGATTCACCGCCTCTGATTCCCCATCTCTGATTCACCACCTCTGATTCCCGGCCTCTGATTCCCCATCTCTGATTCCGCACATCCGATTCCCTGCCTATGATTCCCCACCTCTGATTCCCCGCCTCTGATTCCCCATATCTGATTCCCTGCCTCTGTTTCCCCGCCTCTGATTCCCCATATGTGATTCCCCACCTCTGTTTCCACGCCTCTGATTCCCCGCCTCTGTTTCTCCATCTCTGATTCACCGCCTTTGATTCACCACCTCTGATTCCCCATATCTGATTCCCCATATCTGATTCCCCACCTCTGTTTCCCCGCCTCTGATTCCCCGCCTCTGATTCTCCATATCTCATTCCCCGCCTCTGAATCCCCATCTCTGATTCCCGGACTCTGATTCCCCACCTCTGATTCCCGTCCTCTTATTCCCAGCATCTGATTCCCGGCCTCTGATTCCCGGCCTCTAATTCCCCGCTTCTGATTCTGATTCCCTGCCTCTGATTCCCCATCTCTGATTCCGCACATCTGATTCCCTGCCTCTGATTCCCCACCTATGATTCCCCATATCTGATTCCCCGCCTCTGTTTCCCCGCCTCTGATTCCCCGCCTCTGTTTCCCCATATCTAATTCCCCACCTCTGATGCCCCAACTCTGATTCCCCGCCTCTGATTCCCCAGCTCTGATTCCCCACCTCTGATTCCCCGCATCCGATTCTCCATTTCTGATTCCCCGCCTCTGTTTCCCCGCCTCTGATTCCCCGCCTCTGTTTCCCCATATCTGATTCCCCGCCTCTGATTCCCCAGCTCTGATTCACTGCCTCTGATTCCCCGCGTTCTATTCCCTGCCTCTGATTCCCCGCCTGTGATTCCCCATCTCTGATTCACCACCTCTGATTCCCCACCTCTGATTCCCCATATCTAATTCCCCGCCTCTGTTTGCCCGCCTCTGATTCCCCGCCTCTGTTTCCCCATATCTGATTCCCCGCCTCTGAATCCCCAACTCTGATTCCCTGCCTCTGATTCACCAGCTCTGATTCCCCGCCTTTGATTCCCCCCGTCTGATTCCCAGCCTCTGAATCCCCGTGTCTGATTTCCTGCCTCTGATTCCCCGCCTCTGATTCCCCATCTCTGATTCACCGCCTCTGTTTCCCCACCTCTGATTCCCCATCTCTGATTCCGCACATCCGATTCCCTGCCTCTGATTCCCCGACTCTGATTCCCCACCTCTGATTACCCAGCTCTAATTCCCCGCCTCTGAATCCCCGCGTCTGATTCCCTGCCTCTGATTCCCCGCCTCTGATTCCCCATCACTGATTCCCCACCTCTGATTCCCTGTGTCTGATTCCCTGCCTCTGAATCCCCGCCTCTGATTCCCCGCCTCTGATTCCCTGCCACTGATTACCCGCCACTGATTCCCCACCTCTGATTCCCCATATCTTATTCCCCGCCTCTGTTTCCCCCCCTCTGATTCCCAGCCTCTGATTCCCCATATCTGATTCCCCGCCCCTGATTCCCCATATCTGATTCCACGCCTCTATTTCCCCATATCTGCTTCGCCGCCTCTGATTCCCCAACTCTGATTCCCCACCTCTGATTCCCCAGCTTAGATTTCCCGCCTCTGATTTCCGGCATCCGATTCCCTGCCTCTGATTCCCCGCCTCTGATTCCCCGCCTCTGTTTCCCCGCCTCTGATTCCCTGCCTCTGATTCCCAACCTCTGATTCCACACCTCTGATTCCCCATATCTGATTCCCCGCCTCTGTTTCCCCACCTCTGATTCCCCGCCTCTGTTTCCCCATATCTAATTCCCCACCTCTGATGCCCCAACTCTGATTCCCCGCCTCTGATTCCCCAGCTCTGATTCCCCGCCTCTGATTCCCCGCATCCGATTCCCCATGTCTGATTCCCCGCCTCTGTTTCCCCGCCTCTGATTCCCCACCTCTGTTTCCCCATATCTGATTCCCCGCCTCTGATTCCCCAGCTCTGATTCCCTGCCTCTGATTCCCCGCGTTCTATTCCCTGCCTCTGATTCCCCGCCTGTGATTCCCAATCTCTGATTCACCACCTCTGATTCCCCACCTCTGATTCCCCATATTTAATTCCCCGCCTCTGTTTGCCCGCCTCTGATTCCCCGCCTCTGTTTCCCCATATCTAATTCCCCGCCTCTGAAACCCCAACTCTGATTCCCTGCCTCTGATTCACCAGCTCTGATTCCCCGCCTTTGATTCCCCCCGTCTGATTCCCAGCCTCTGAATCCCCGTGTCTGATTTCCTGCCTCAGATTCCCCGCCTCTGATTCCCAATCTCTGATTCACCGCCTCTGATTCCCCACCTCTGATTCCCCATTTCTGATTCCGCACATCCGATTCCCTGCCTCTGATTCCCCGACTCTGATTCCCCACCTCTGATTCCCCAGCTCTGATTCCCCGCCTCTGATTCCCCGCGTCTGAATCCCTGCCTCTGATTCCCCGCCTCTGATTCCCCATCTCTGATTCCCCACCTCTGATTCCCCGTGTCTGATTCCCTGCCTCTGATTCCCCGCCTCTGATTCCCCGCCTCTGATTCCCTGCCACTGATTCCCCGCCCCTGATTCCCCACCTCTGATTCCCCATATCTTATTCCCCGCCTCTGTTTCCCCCCCTCTGATTCCCAGCCTCTGTTTCCCCATATCTGATTCCCTGCCTCTGATTCCCCATATCTGATTCCCCGCCTCTATTTCCCCATATCTGCTTCGCCGCCTCTGATTCCCCAACTCTGATTCCCCGCCTCTGATTCCCGAGCTCTGATTTCCCGCCTCTGATTCCCGGCATCCGATTCCCTGCCTCTGATTCCCCGCCTCTGATTCCCCATCTCTGATTCCCCGCCTCTGATTCCCCGTGTCTGATTCCCTGCCTCTGATTCCCCGCCTCTGATTCCCCGCGTCTGATTCCCTGCCACTGATTCCCTGCCCCTGATTCCCCACCTCTGATTCCCCATATCTGATTCCCCGCCTCTGTTTTCCCACCTCTGATTCCCTGCCTCTGATTCCCCATATCTGATTCCCCGCCTCTGATTCCCCAACTCTGATTCCCCGCCTCTGATTCCCCAGCTCTGAATCCCCGCCTCTGATTCCCCACGTCTGATTCCCTGCCTCTGATTCCCCGCCTCTGATTCCCCATCTGTGATTCACAACCTCTGATGCCCCACCTCTGATTCCCCATATCTGATTCCCCGCCTCTGTTTCCCCGCCTCTGATTCCCCGCCTCTGATTCCCCATATCTGATTCCCCGCCTCTGATTCCCCACCTCTGATTCCTCGCATCTGATTCCCTGCCTCTGATTCACCGCCTCTGATTCCCCATCTCTGATTCACCACCTCTGATTCCCGGCCTCTGATTCCCCATCTCTGATTCCGCACATCCGATTCCCTGCCTATGATTCCCCACCTCTGATTCCCCGCCTCTGATTCCCCATATCTGATTCCCTGCCTCTGTTTTCCCGCCTCTGATTCCCCATATGTGATTCCCCACCTCTGTTTCCACGCCTCTGATTCCCCGCCTCTGTTTCTCCATCTCTGATTCACCGCCTTTGATTCACCACCTCTGATTCCCCATATCTGATTCCCCATATCTGATTCCCCACCTCTGTTTCCCCGCCTCTGATTCCCCGCCTCTGATTCTCCATATCTCATTCACCGCCTCTGAATCCCCATCTCTGATTCCCGGACTCTGATTCCCCACCTCTGATTCCCGTCCTCTTATTCCCAGCATCTGATTCCCGGCCTCTGATTCCCGGCCTCTAATTCCCCGCTTCTGATTCTGATTCCCTGCCTCTGATTCCCCATCTCTGATTCCGCACATCTGATTCCCTGCCTCTGATTCCCCACCAATTATTCCCCATATCTGATTCCCCGCCTCTGTTTCCCCGCCTCTGATTCCCCGCCTCTGTTTCCCCATATCTAATTCCCCACCTCTGATGCCCCAACTCTGATTCCCCGCCTCTGATTCCCCAGCTCTGATTCCCCACCTCTGATTCCCCGCATCCGATTCCCCATTTCTGATTCCCCGCCTCTATTTCCCCGCCTCTGATTCCCCGCCTCTGTTTCCCCATATCTGATTCCCCGCCTCTGATTCCCCAGCTCTGATTCACTGCCTCTGATTCCCCGCGTTCTATTCCCTGCCTCTGATTCCCCGCCTGTGATTCCCCATCTCTGATTCACCACCTCTGATTCCCCACCTCTGATTCCCCATATCTAATTCCCCGCCTCTGTTTGCCCGCCTCTGATTCCCCGCCTCTGTTTCCCCATATCTGATTCCCCGCCTCTGAATCCCCAACTCTGATTCCCTGCCTCTGATTCACCAGCTCTGATTCCCCGCCTTTGATTCCCCCCGTCTGATTCCCAGCCTCTGAATCCCCGTGTCTGATTTCCTGCCTCTGATTCCCCGCCTCTGATTCCCCATCTCTGATTCACCGCCTCTGTTTCCCCACCTCTGATTCCCCATCTCTGATTCCGCACATCCGATTCCCTGCCTCTGATTCCCCGACTCTGATTCCCCACCTCTGATTACCCAGCTCTAATTCCCCGCCTCTGATTCCCCGCGTCTGATTCCCTGCCTCTGATTCCCCGCCTCTGATTCCCCATCTCTGATTCCCCACCTCTGATTCCCTGTGTCTGATTCCCTGCCTCTGAATCCCCGCCTCTGATTCCCCGCCTCTGATTCCCTGCCACTGATTACCCGCCACTGATTCCCCACCTCTGATTCCCCATATCTTATTCCCCGCCTCTGTTTCCCCCCCTCTGATTCCCAGCCTCTGATTCCCCATATCTGATTCCCCGCCCCTGATTCCCCATATCTGATTCCATGCCTCTATTTCCCCATATCTGCTTCGCCGCCTCTGATTCCCCAACTCTGATTCCCCACCTCTGATTCCCCAGCTCTGATTTCCCGCCTCTGATTTCCGGCATCCGATTCCCTGCCTCTGATTCCCCGCCTCTGATTCCCCATCTCTGATTCCCCGCCTCTGATTCCCCGTGTCTGATTCCCTGCCTCTGATTCCCCGCCTCTGATTCCCCGCGTCTGATTCCCTGCCACTGATTCCATGCCCCTGATTCCCCACCTCTGATTCCCCATATCTGATTCCCCGCCTCTGTTTCCCCGCCTCTGATTCCCCGCGTCTGATTCCCTGCCTCTGATTCCCCGCCTCTGATTCCCTGCCTCTGATTCCCTGCCTCTGATTCCACTCCTCTGACACCCCGCCTCTGATTCCCCGCCTCTGATTCCCCGCCTCTGATTCCCCGCCTCTGATTCCCCGCCTCTGATTCCCCGCCTCTGATTCCCCGCCTCTGATTCCCCGCCTATGTTTACCTGCCTCTGTTTACCCGCCTGTTTCCCCGCCTCTGATTCCCCACCTCAGATTCCCTACCTCAGATTCCCTGCATCTGAATTCCTGCCTCTGATTCCCTGCCTCTGATTCCCTGCATCTGATTGCCCGCCTCTGATTCACCGCCTCTGATTCCCCGCCTCTGATTCCCCCCTCAGATTCCCCGCCTCTGATTCCACGCCTCTGATTCCCTGCCTCTGATTCCAGGCGTCTGATTCCCCGCCTCTGATTCCCTGCCACAGATTCCCTGCCTCAGATTCCCTGCCTCAGATTCCCTGCATCAGATTCCCTTCATCTGATTCCCTGCCTCTGATTCCCCGCCTCTGATTCCCCATCTCTGAGTCCCTGCCTCAGATTCCCTGCCTCTGATTCTCTGCCTCTGATTCCCTGCCCCTGATCCCCTGCATCTGATTGCCCGCCTCTGAATCTCCGCCTCTGCACCTCTGATTCCCCATATCTGATTCCCCGTCTCTGTTTCCCCGCCTCTGATTCCCCGCCTCTGATTCCCCATATCTTATTGCCCGCCTCTGATTCTCCGCCTCTGCACCTCTGATTCCCCATATCTGATTCCCCGCCTCTGTTTCCCCGCCTCTGATTCCCCGCCTCTGATTCCCCATATCTGATTCCCCGCCTCTGATTGCCCACCTCTGATTCCTCGCATCTGATTCCCTGCCTCTGATTCACCGCCTCTGATTCCCCATCTCTGATTCACCACCTCTGATTCCCGGCCTCTGATTCCCCATCTCTGATTCCGCACATCCGATTCCCTGCCTATGATTCCCCACCTCTGATTCCCCGCCTCTGATTCCCCATATCTGATTCCCTGCCTCTGTTTCCCCGCCTCTGATTCCCCATATGTGATTCCCCACCTCTGTTTCCACGCCTCTGATTCCCCGCCTCTGTTTTCCATCTCTGATTCACCGCCTTTGATTCACCACCTCTGATTCCCCATATCTGATTCCCAATATCTGATTCCCCACCTCTGTTTCCCCGCTTCTGATTCCCCGCCTCTGATTCTCCAAATCTCATTCCCCGCCTCTGAATCCCCATCTCTGATTCCCGGACTCTGATTCCCCACCTCTGATTCCCGGCCTCTTATTCCCAGCATCTGATTCCCGGCCTCTGAGCCCGGCCTCTAATTCCCCACTTCTGATTCTGATACCCTGCCTCTGATTCCCCATCTCTGATTCCGCACATCTGATTCCCTGCCTCTGATTCCCCACCTATGATTCCCCGCCTCTGTTTCCCCATATCTAATTCCCCACCTCTGATGCCCCAACTCTGATTCCCCGCCTCTGATTCCCCAGCTCTGATTCCCCAGCTCTGATTCCCCGCATCCGATTCCCCATTTCTGATTCCCCGCCTCTGTTTCCCCGCCTCTGATTCCCCACCTCTGTTTCCCCATATCTGATTCCCCGCCTCTGATTCCCCAGCTCTGATTCACTGCCTCTGATTCCCCGCGTTCTATTCCCTGCCTCTGATTCCCCGCCTGTGATTCCCCATCTCTGATTCACCACCTCTGATTCCCCACCTCTGATTCCCCATATCTAATTCCCCGCCTCTGTTTGCCCGCCTCTGATTCCCCGCCTCTGTTTCCCCATATCTGATTCCCCGCCTCTGAATCCCCAACTCTGATTCCCTGCCACTTATTCCCTGCCCCTGATTCCCCACCTCTGATTCCCCATATCTGATTCCCCGCCTCTGTTTCCCCGCCTCTGATTCCCCGCCTCTGTTTCCCCATATCTGATTCCCCGCCTCTGATTCCCCAACTCTGATTCACCACCTCTGAATCCCCACCTCTGATTACCCATCTCTGATTCCGCACATATGATTCCCTGCCTCTGATTCCCCGCCTCTGATTCCCCGCCTCTGATTCGCAACCTCTAATTCCCCACCTCTGATTCCCCATATCTGATTCCCCGCCTCAGTTTCCCTGCATCTGATTCCCGGCCTCTGTTTCCCCATATCTGATTCCCCTCCTCTGATTCCCCAACTCTGATTCCCCGCCTCTGATTCCCCAGCTCTGATTCCCCGCCTTTTATTCCCGGCCTCTGATTCGCTGCCACTGATTCCCCGCCCCTGATTCCCCACCTCTGATTCCCCATATCTGATTCCCCGCCTCTGTTTTCCATCTCTGATTCACCGCCTTTGATTCACCACCTCTGATTCCCCATATCTGATTCCCAATATCTGATTCCCCACCTCTGTTTCCCCGCTTCTGATTCCCCGCCTCTGATTCTCCAAATCCCATTCCCCGCCTCTGAATCCCCATCTCTGATTCCCGGACTCTGATTCCCCACCTCTGATTCCCGGCCTCTTATTCCCAGCATCTGATTCCCGGCCTCTGAGCCCGGCCTCTAATTCCCCACTTCTGATTCTGATACCCTGCCTCTGATTCCCCATCTCTGATTCCGCACATCTGATTCCCTGCCTCTGATTCCCCAACTCTGATTCCCCGCCTCTGATTCCCCAGCTCTGATTCCCCAGCTCTGATTCCCCGCATCCGATTCCCCATTTCTGATTCCCCGCCTCTGTTTCCCCGCCTCTGATTCCCCGCCTCTGTTTCCCCATATCTGATTCCCCGCCTCTGATTCCCCAGCTCTGATTCACTGCCTCTGATTCCCCGCGTTCTATTCCCTGCCTCTGATTCCCCGCCTGTGATTCCCCATCTCTGATTCACCACCTCTGATTCCCCACCTCTGATTCCCCATATCTAATTCCCCGCCTCTGTTTGCCCGCCTCTGATTCCCCGCCTCTGTTTCCCCATATCTGATTCCCCGCCTCTGAATCCCCAACTCTGATTCCCTGCCACTTATTCCCTGCCCCTGATTCCCCACCTCTGATTCCCCATATCTGATTCCCCGCCTCTGTTTCCCCGCCTCTGATTCCCCGCCTCTGTTTCCCCATATCTGATTCCCCGCCTCTGATTCCCCAACTCTGATTCACCACCTCTGAATCCCCACCTCTGATTACCCATCTCTGATTCCGCACATCCGATTCCCTGCCTCTGATTCCCCGCCTCTGATTCCCCGCCTCTGATTCGCAACCTCTAATTCCCCACCTCTGATTCCCCATATCTGATTCCCCGCCTCAGTTTCCCTGCATCTGATTCCCGGCCTCTGTTTCCCCATATCTGATTCCCCTCCTCTGATTCCCCAACTCTGATTCCCCGCCTCTGATTCCCCAGCTCTGATTCCCCGCCTTTTATTCCCGGCCTCTGATTCCCTGCCACTGATTCCCCGCCCCTGATTCCCCACCTCTGATTCCCCATATCTGATTCCCCGCCTCTGTTTCCCCAGCTCTGATTCCCCACCTCTGATTCCCCAGCTCTGATTCCCTGCCACTGATTCCCCGCCCCTGATTCCCCACCTCTGATTCCCCATATCTGATTCCCCGCCTCTGTTTCCCTTAGCTCTGATTCCCTGCCTCTAATTCCCTGCCCTGATTCCCCATCTCTGTTTCACCGCCTTTGATTCGTCACCTCTGATTCCCCATATCTGATTCCCCGCCTCTGTTTCCCCGCCTCTGATTCCCTGCCTCTGATTCCCAACCTCTGATTCCACACCTCTGATGCCCCATATCTGATTCCCCGCCTCTATTTCCCCATATCTGATTCCCCGCCTCTGATTCCCCAACTCTGATTCCCCGCCTCTGATTCCCCAGCTCTGATACCCCGCCTCTGATTCCCGGCGTCCGATTCACTGCCTCTGATTCCCCGCCCCTGATTCCCCATCTCTGATTCCCCGCCTCTGATTCCCCGTGTCTGATTCCCTGCCTCTGATTCCCTGCCTGTGATTCCCCGCCTCTGATTCCCTGCCACTGATTCCCTGCCCCTGATTCCCCACCTCTGATTCCCCATATCTGATTCCCCGCCTCTGTTTCCCCGCCTCTGATTCCCCGCCTCTGATTCCCCATATCTGATTCCCTGCCTCTGATTCCCCAACTCTGATTCCCCGACTCTGATTCCCCAGCTCTGAATCCCCGCCTCTGATTCCCTGCGTCTGATTCCCTGCCTCTGATTCCCCGCCTCTGATTCCCCGCCTCTGATTCCCCGTGTCTGATTCCCTGCCTCTGATTCCCCGCCTGTGATTCCCCGCCTCTGATTCCCTGCCACTGATTCCCTGCCCCTGATTCCCCACCTCTGATTCCCCATATCTGATTCCCCGCCTCTGTTTCCCCGCCTCTGAATCCCCGCCTCTGATTCCCCATATCTGATTCCCTGCCTCTGATTCCCCAACTCTGATTCCCCGACTCTGATTCCCCAGCTCTGAATCCCCGCCTCTGATTCCCCGCGTCTGATTCCCTGCCTCTGATTCCCCGCCTTGATTCCCCATCTCTGATTCACAACCTCTGATTCCCCACCTCTGATTCCCCATATCTGATTCACCGCCTCTGTTTCCCTGCCTCTGATTCCCCGCCTCTGATTCCCCATATCTGATTCCCCAGCTCTGATTGCCCACCTCTGATTCCCCGCCTCTGATTCGCCAGCTCTGATTCCCCGCCTCTGAATCCCCGCATCTGATTCCCTGCCTCTGATTCCCAGCCTCTGATTCCCCATCTCTGATTCACCGCCTTTGATTCGCCACCTCTGATTCCCCATATCTGATTCCCCACCTCTGTTTCCCCGCCTCTGATTCCCCGCCTCTGATTCTCCATATCTCATTCCCCGCCTCTGAATCCCCATCTCTGATTCCCGGACTCTGATTCCCCACCTCTGATTCCCGGCCTCTTATTCCCAGCATCTGATTCCCGGCCTCTGATTCCCGGCCTCTGATTCCCCGCTTCTGATTCTGATACCCTGCCTCTGATTCCCCATCTCTGATTCCTCACATCTGATTCCCTGCCTCTGATTCCCCACCTCTGATTCCCCATATCTGATTCCCCGCCTCTGTTTCCCCACCTCTGATTCCCCGCCTCTGTTTCCCCATATCTAATTCCCCACCTCTGATGCCCCAACTCTGATTCCCCGCCTCTGATTCCCCAGCTCTGATTCCCCGCCTCTGATTCCCCGCATCCGATTCCCCATGTCTGATTCCCCGCCTCTGTTTCCCCGCCTCTGATTCCCCGCCTCTGTTTCCCAATATCTGATTCCCCGCCTCTGATTCCCCAGCTCTGATTCCCTGCCTCTGATTCCCCGCGTTGTATTCCCTGCCTCTGATTCCCCGCCTGTGATTCCCAATCTCTGATTCACCACCTCTGATTCCCCACCTCTGATTCCCCATATTTAATTCCCCGCCTCTGTTTGCCCGCCTCTGATTCCCCGCCTCTGTTTCCCCATATCTGATTCCCCGCCTCTGAATCCCCAACTCTGATTCCCTGCCTCTGATTCACCAGCTCTGATTCCCCGTCTTTGATTCCCCCCGTCTAATTCCCAGCCTCTGAATCCCCGTGTCTGATTTCCTGCCTCAGATTCCCCGCCTCTGATTCCCAATCTCTGATTCACCGCCTCTGATTCCCCACCTCTGATTCCCCATTTCTGATTCCGCACATCCGATTCCCTGCCTCTGATTCCCCGACTCTGTTTCCCCGCCTCTGATTCCCCGCGTCTGATTCCCTGCCTCTGATTCCCCGCCTCTGATTCCCCATCTCTGATTCCCCGCCTCTGATTCCCCATCTCTGATTCCCCACCTCTGATTCCCCGTGTCTGATTCCCTGCCTCTGATTCCCCGCCTCTGATTCCCCGCCTCTGATTCCCTGCCACTGATTCCCCGCCCCTGATTCCCCACCTCTGATTCCCCATATCTTATTCCCCGCCTCTGTTTCCCCCCCTCTGATTCCCAGCCTCTGATTCCCCATATCTGATTCCCTGCCTCTGATTCCCCATATCTGATTCCCCGCCTCTATTTCCCCATATCTGCTTCGCCGCCTCTGATTCCCCAACTCTGATTCCCCGCCTCTGATTCCCCAGCTCTGATTTCCCGCCTCTGATTCCCGGCATCCGATTCCCTGCCTCTGATTCCCCGCCTCTGATTCCCCATCTCTGATTCCCCGCCTCTGATTCCCCGTGTCTGATTCCCTGCCTCTGATTCCCCGCCTCTGATTCCCCGCGTCTGATTCCCTGCCACTGATTCCCTGCCCCTGATTCCCCACCTCTGATTCCCCATATCTGATTCCCCGCCTCTGTTTTCCCACCTCTGATTCCCTGCCTCTGATTCCCCATATCTGATTCCCCGCCTCTGATTCCCCAACTCTGATTCCCCGCCTCTGATTCCCCAGCTCTGATTCCCAAACTCTGATTCCCCGACTCTGATTCCCCAGCTCTGAATCCCCGCCTCTGATTCCCCGCATCTGATTCCCTGCCTCTGATTCCCCGCCTTGATTCCCCATCTCTGATTCACAACCTCTGATTCCCCACCTCTGATTCCCCATATCTGATTCACCGCCTCTGTTTCCCTGCCTCTGATTCCCCGCCTCTGATTCCCCATATCTGATTCCCCAGCTCTAATTGCCCACCTCTGATTCCCCGCCTCTGATTCGCCAGCTCTGATTCCCCGCCTCTGAATCCCCGCATCTGATTCCCTGCCTCTGATTCCCCGCCTCTGATTCCCCATCTCTGATTCACCGCCTTTGATTCGCCACCTCTGATTCCCCATATCTGATTCCCCACCTCTGTATCCCCGCCTCTGATTCCCCGCCTCTGATTCTCCATATCTCATTCCCCGCCTCTGAATCCCCATCTCTGATTCCCGGACTCTGATTCCCCACCTCTGATTCCAGGCCTCTTATTCCCAGCATCTGATTCCCGGCCTCTGATTCCCGGCCTCTGATTCCCCGCTTCTGATTCTGATACCCTGCCTCTGATTCCCCATCTCTGATTCCTCACATCTGATTCCCTGCCTCTGATTCCCCACCTCTGATTCCCCATATCTGATTCCCCGCCTCTGTTTCCCCACCTCTGATTCCCCGCCTCTGTTTCCCCATATCTAATTCCCCACCTCTGATGCCCCAACTCTGATTCCCCGCCTCTGATTCCCCAGCTCTGATTCCCCGCCTCTGATTCCCCGCATCCGATTCCCCATGTCTGATTCCCCACCTCTGTTTCCCCGCCTCTGATTCCCCGCCTCTGTTTCCCCATATCTGATTCCCCGCCTCTGATTCCCCAGCTCTGATTCCCTGCCTCTGATTCCCCGCGTTCTATTCCCTGCCTCTGATTCCCCGCCTGTGATTCCCAATCTCTGATTCACCACCTCTGATTCCCCACCTCTGATTCCCCATATTTAATTCCCCGCCTCTGTTTGCCCACCTCTGATTCCCCGCCTCTGTTTCCCCATATCTGATTCCCCGCCTCTGAATCCCCAACTCTGATTCCCTGCCTCTGATTCACCAGCTCTGATTCCCCGCCTTTTATTCCCCCCGTCTGATTCCCAGCCTCTGAATCCCCGTGTCTGATTTCCTGCCTCAGATTCCCCGCCTCTGATTCCCAATCTCTGATTCACCGCCTCTGATTCCCCACCTCTGATTCCCCATTTCTGATTCCGCACATCCGATTCCCTGCCTCTGATTCCCCGACTCTGATTCCCCACCTCTGATTCCCCAGCTCTGATTCCCCACCTCTGATTCCCCGCGTCTGAATCCCTGCCTCTGATTCCCCGCCTCTGATTCCCCATCTCTGATTCCCCACCTCTGATTCCCCGTGTCTGATTCCCTGCCTCTGATTCCCCGCCTCTGATTCCCCGCCTCTGATTCCCTGCCACTGATTCCCCGCCCCTGATTCCCCACCTCTGATTCCCCATATCTTATTCCCCGCCTCTGTTTCCCCCCCTCTGATTCCCAGCCTCTGATTCCCTATATCTGATTCCCTGCCTCTGATTCCCCATATCTGATTCCCCGCCTCTATTTCCCCATATCTGCTTCGCCGCCTCTGATTCCCCAACTCTGATTCCCCGCCTCTTATTCCCCAGCTCTGATTTCCCGCCTCTGATTCCCGGCATCCGATTCCCTGCCTCTGATTCCCCGCCTCTGATTCCCCATCTCTGATTCCCCGCCTCTGATTCCCCGTGTCTGATTCCCTGCCTCTGATTCCCCGCCTCTGATTCCCCGCGTCTGATTCCCTGCCACTGATTCCCTGCCCCTGATTCCCCACCTCTGATTCCCCATATCTGATTCCCCGCCTCTGTTTTCCCACCTCTGATTCCCTGCCTCTGATTCCCCATATCTGATTCCCCGCCTCTGATTCCCCAACTCTGATTCCCCGCCTCTGATTCCCCAGCTCTGAATCCCCGCCTCTGATTCCCCACGTCTGATTCCCTGCCTCTGATTCCCCGCCTCTGATTCCCCATCTGTGATTCACAACCTCTGATGCCCCACCTCTGATTCCCCATATCTGATTCCCCGCCTCTGTTTCCCCGCCTCTGATTCCCCGCCTCTGATTCCCCATATCTGATTCTCCGCCTCTGATTGCCCACCTCTGATTCCTCGCATCTGATTCCCTGCCTCTGATTCACCGCCTCTGATTCCCCATCTCTGATTCACCACCTCTGATTCCCGGCCTCTGATTCCCCATCTCTGATTCCGCACATCCGATTCCCTGCCTATGATTCCCCACCTCTGATTCCCCGCCTCTGATTCCCCATATCTGATTCCCTGCCTCTGTTTCCCCGCCTCTGATTCCCCATATGTGATTCCCCACCTCTGTTTCCACGCCTCTGATTCCCCGCCTCTGTTTCTCCATCTCTGATTCACCGCCTTTGATTCACCACCTCTGATTCCCCATATCTGATTCCCCATATCTGATTCCCCACCTCTGTTTCCCCGCCTCTGATTCCCCGCCTCTGATTCTCCATATCTCATTCCCCGCCTCTGAATCCCCATCTCTGATTCCCGGACTCTGATTCCCCACCTCTGATTCCCGTCCTCTTATTCCCAGCATCTGATTCCCGGCCTCTGATTCCCGGCCTCTAATTCCCCGCTTCTGATTCTGATTCCCTGCCTCTGATTCCCCATCTCTGATTCCGCACATCTGATTCCCTGCCTCTGATTCCCCACCTATGATTCCCCATATCTGATTCCCCGCCTCTGTTTCCCCGCCTCTGATTCCCCGCCTCTGTTTCCCCATATCTAATTCCCCACCTCTGATGCCCCAACTCTGATTCCCCGCCTCTGATTCCCCAGCTCTGATTCCCCACCTCTGATTCCCCGCATCCGATTCCCCATTTCTGATTCCCCGCCTCTGTTTCCCCGCCTCTGATTCCCCGCCTCTGTTTCCCCATATCAGATTCCCCGCCTCTGATTCCCCAGCTCTGATTCACTGCCTCTGATTCCCCGCGTTCTATTCCCTGCCTCTGATTCCCCGCCTGTGATTCCCCATCTCTGATTCACCACCTCTGATTCCCCACCTCTGATTCCCCATATCTAATTCCCCGCCTCTGTTTGCCCGCCTCTGATTCCCCGCCTCTGTTTCCCCATATCTGATTCCCCGCCTCTGAATCCCCAACTCTGATTCCCTGCCTCTGATTCACCAGCTCTGATTCCCCGCCTTTGATTCCCCCCGTCTGATTCCCAGCCTCTGAATCCCCGTGTCTGATTTCCTGCCTCTGATTCCCCGCCTCTGATTCCCCATCTCTGATTCACCGCCTCTGTTTCCCCACCTCTGATTCCCCATCTCTGATTCCGCACATCCGATTCCCTGCCTCTGATTCCCCGACTCTGATTCCCCACCTCTGATTACCCAGCTCTAATTCCCCGCCTCTGAATCCCCGCGTCTGATTCCCTGCCTCTGATTCCCCGCCTCTGATTCCCCATCTCTGATTCCCCACCTCTGATTCCCTGTGTCTGATTCCCTGCCTCTGAATCCCCGCCTCTGATTCCCCGCCTCTGATTCCCTGCTACTGATTACCCGCCACTGATTCCCCACCTCTGATTCCCCATATCTTATTCCCCGCCTCTGTTTCCCCCCCTCTGATTCCCAGCCTCTGATTCCCCATATCTGATTCCCCGCCCCTGATTCCCCATATCTGATTCCACGCCTCTATTTCCCCATATCTGCTTCGCCGCCTCTGATTCCCCAACTCTGATTCCCCACCTCTGATTCCCCAGCTCTGATTTCCCGCCTCTGATTTCCGGCATCCGATTCCCTGCCTCTGATTCCCCGCCTCTGATTCCCCGCCTCTGTTTCCCCGCCTCTGATTCCCTGCCTCTGATTCCCAACCTCTGATTCCACACCTCTGATTCCCCATATCTGATTCCCCGCCTCTGTTTCCCCACCTCTGATTCCCCGCCTCTGTTTCCCCATATCTAATTCCCCACCTCTGATGCCCCAACTCTGATTCCCCGCCTCTGATTCCCCAGCTCTGATTCCCCGCCTCTGATTCCCCGCATCCGATTCCCCATGTCTGATTCCCCGCCTCTGTTTCCCCGCCTCTGATTCCCCGCCTCTGTTTCCCCATATCTGATTCCCCACCTCTGATTCCCCAGCTCTGATTCCCTGCCTCTGATTCCCCGCGTTCTATTCCCTGCCTCTGATTCCCCGCCTGTGATTCCCAATCTCTGATTCACCACCTCTGATTCCCCACCTCTGATTCCCCATATTTAATTCCCCGCCTCTGTTTGCCCGCCTCTGATTCCCCGCCTCTGTTTCCCCATATCTGATTCCCCGCCTCTGAAACCCCAACTCTGATTCCCTGCCTCTGATTCACCAGCTCTGATTCCCCGCCTTTGATTCCCCCCGTCTGATTCCCAGCCTCTGAATCCCCGTGTCTGATTTCCTGCCTCAGATTCCCCGCCTCTGATTCCCAATCTCTGATTCACCGCCTCTGATTCCCCACCTCTGATTCCCCATTTCTGATTCCGCACATCCGATTCCCTGCCTCTGATTCCCCGACTCTGATTCCCCACCTCTGATTCCCCAGCTCTGATTCCCCGCCTCTGATTCCCCGCGTTTGAATCCCTGCCTCTGATTCCCCGCCTCTGATTCCCCATCTCTGATTCCCCACCTCTGATTCCCCGTGTCTGATTCCCTGCCTCTGATTCCCCGCCTCTGATTCCCCGCCTCTGATTCCCTGCCACTGATTCCCCGCCCCTGATTCCCCACCTCTGATTCCCCATATCTTATTCCCCGCCTCTGTTTCCCCCCCTCTGATTCCCAGCCTCTGATTCCCCATATCTGATTCCCTGCCTCTGATTTCCCATATCTGATTCCCCGCCTCTATTTCCCCATATCTGCTTCGCCGCCTCTGATTCCCCAACTCTGATTCCCCGCCTCTGATTCCCGAGCTCTGATTTCCCGCCTCTGATTCCCGGCATCCGATTCCCTGCCTCTGATTCCCCGCCTCTGATTCCCCATCTCTGATTCCCCGCCTCTGATTCCCCGTGTCTGATTCCCTGCCTCTGATTCCCCGCCTCTGATTCCCCGCGTCTGATTCCCTGCCACTGATTCCCTGCCCCTGATTCCCCACCTCTGATTCCCCATATCTGATTCCCCGCCTCTGTTTTCCCACCTCTGATTCCCTGCCTCTGATTCCCCATATCTGATTCCCCGCCTCTGATTCCCCAACTCTGATTCCCCGCCTCTGATTCCCCAGCTCTGAATCCCCGCCTCTGATTCCCCACGTCTGATTCCCTGCCTCTGATTCCCCGCCTCTGATTCCCCATCTGTGATTCACAACCTCTGATGCCCCACCTCTGATTCCCCATATCTGATTCCCCGCCTCTGTTTCCCCGCCTCTGATTCCCCGCCTCTGATTCCCCATATCTGATTCCCCGCCTCTGATTCCCCACCTCTGATTCCTCGCATCTGATTCCCTGCCTCTGATTCACCGCCTCTGATTCCCCATCTCTGATTCACCACCTCTGATTCCCGGCCTCTGATTCCCCATCTCAGATTCCGCACATCCGATTCCCTGCCTATGATTCCCCACCTCTGATTCCCCGCCTCTGATTCCCCATATCTGATTCCCTGCCTCTGTTTCCCCGCCTCTGATTCCCCATATGTGATTCCCCACCTCTGTTTCCACGCCTCTGATTCCCCGCCTCTGTTTCTCCATCTCTGATTCACCGCCTTTGATTCACCACCTCTGATTCCCCATATCTGATTCCCCATATCTGATTCCCCACCTCTGTTTCCCCGCCTCTGATTCCCCGCCTCTGATTCTCCATATCTCATTCCCCGCCTCTGAATCCCCATCTCTGATTCCCGGACTCTGATTCCCCACCTCTGATTCCCGTCCTCTTATTCCCAGCATCTGATTGCACGCCTCTGATTCCCGGCCTCTAATTCCCCGCTTCTGATTCTGATTCCCTGCCTCTGATTCCCCATCTCTGATTCCGCACATCTGATTCCCTGCCTCTGATTCCCCACCTATTATTCCCCATATCTGATTCCCCGCCTCTGTTTCCCCGCCTCTGATTCCCCGCCTCTGTTTCCCCATATCTAATTCCCCACCTCTGATGCCCCAACTCTGATTCCCCGCCTCTGATTCCCCAGCTCTGATTCCCCACCTCTGATTCCCCGCATCCGATTCCCCATTTCTGATTCCCCGCCTCTGTTTCCCCGCCTCTGATTCCCCGCCTCTGTTTCCCCATATCTGATTCCCCGCCTCTGATTCCCCAGCTCTGATTCACTGCCTCTGATTCCCCGCGTTCTATTCCCTGCCTCTGATTCCCCGCCTGTGATTCCCCATCTCTGATTCACCACCTCTGATTCCCCACCTCTGATTCCCCATATCTAATTCCCCGCCTCTGTTTGCCCGCCTCTGATTCCCCGCCTCTGTTTCCCCATATCTGATTCCCCGCCTCTGAATCCACAACTCTGATTCCCTGCCTCTGATTCACCAGCTCTGATTCCCCGCCTTTGATTCCCCCCGTCTGATTCCCAGCCTCTGAATCCCCGTGTCTGATTTCCTGCCTCTGATTCCCCGCCTCTGATTCCCCATCTCTGATTCACCGCCTCTGTTTCCCCACCTCTGATTCCCCATCTCTGATTCCGCACATCCGATTCCCTGCCTCTGATTCCCCGACTCTGATTCCCCACCTCTGATTACCCAGCTCTAATTCCCCGCCTCTGATTCCCCGCGTCTGATTCCCTGCCTCTGATTCCCCGCCTCTGATTCCCCATCTCTGATTCCCCACCTCTGATTCCCTGTGTCTGATTCCCTGCCTCTGAATCCCCGCCTCTGATTCCCCGCCTCTGATTCCCTGCCACTGATTACCCGCCACTGATTCCCCACCTCTGATTCCCCATATCTTATTCCCCGCCTCTTTTTCCCCCCCTCTGATTCCCAGCCTCTGATTCCCCATATCTGATTCCCCGCCCCTGATTCCCCATATCTGATTCCATGCCTCTATTTCCCCATATCTGCTTCGCCGCCTCTGATTCCCCAACTCTGATTCCCCACCTCTGATTCCCCAGCTCTGATTTCCCGCCTCTGATTTCCGGCATCCGATTCCCTGCCTCTGATTCCCCGCCTCTGATTCCCCATCTCTGATTCCCCGCCTCTGATTCCCCGTGTCTGATTCCCTGCCTCTGATTCCCCGCCTCTGATTCCCCGCGTCTGATTCCCTGCCACTGATTCCATGCCCCTGATTCCCCACCTCTGATTCCCCATATCTGATTCCCCGCCTCTGTTTCCCCAACTCTGTTTCCCCTCCTCTAATTCGCCAGCTATGAATCCCCGCCTCTGAATCCCTGCCACTGATTCCCTGCCCCTGATTCCCCACCTCTGATTCCCCATATATGATTCCCCACCTCTGATTCCCCAACTCTGATTCCCTGCGTCTGATTCCCTGCCTCTGATTCCCAGCCTCTGATTCCCCTTCTCTGATTCACCACCTCTGAATCCCCACCTCTGATTCCCCATCTCTGATTCCGCACATCCGATTCCCTGCCTCTGATTCCCCGCCTCTGATTCCCCGCCTCTGATTCCCCGCCTCTGATTCCCCGCGTCTGATTCCCTGCCACTGATTCCCTGCCCCTGATTCCCCACCTCTGATTCCCCATATCTGATTCCCCGCCTCTGTTTCAACACCTCTGATTCCCCGCCTCTGTTTCCCAATATCTGATTCCCCGCCTCTGATTCCCCAACTCTGATTCCCCTCCTCTAATTCGCCAGCTATGATTCCCCGCCTCTGATTCCCTGCATCTGATTCCCTGCCTCTGATTCCCAGCCTCTGATTCCCCTTCTCTGATTCACCACCTCTGAATCCCCACCTCTGATTCCCCATCTCTGATTCCGCACATCCGATTCCCTGCCTCTGATTCCCCGCCTCTGATTCCCCGCCTCTGATTCGCAACCCCTAATTCCCCACCTCTGATTCCCCATATCTGATTCCCCGCCTCTGTTTCCCTGCCTCTGATTCCGGGTCTCTGTTTCCCCATATCTGATTCCCCTCCTCTGATTCCCCAACTCTGATTCCCCGCCTCTGATTCCCCAGCTCTGATTCCCCGCCTTTTATTCCCGGCCTCTGATTCCCTGCCACTGATTCCCCGCCCCTGATTCCCCACCTCTGATTCCCCATATCTGATTCCCCGCCTCTGTTTCCCCAGCTCTGATTCCCCACCTCTGATTCCCCAGCTCTGATTCCCTGCCACTGATTCCCCGCCCCTGATTCCCCACCTCTGATTCCCCATATCTGATTCCCCGCCTCTGTTTCCCCAGCTGTGATTCCCTGCCTCTGATTCCCTGCCCTGATTCCCCATCTCTGTTTCACCGCCTTTGATTCGCCACCTCTGATTCCCCATATCTGATTCCCCGCCTCTGTTTCCCCGCCTCTGATTCCCTGCCTCTGATTCCCAACCTCTGATTCCACACCTCTGATTCCCCATATCTGATTCCCCGCCTCTATTACCCCATATCTGATTCCCCGCCTCTGATTCCCCAACTCTGATTCCCCGCCTCTGATTCCCCAGCTCTGATTCCCCGCCTCTGATTCCCGGCGTCTGATTCCCTGCCTCTGATTCCCCGCCTCTGATTCCCCATCTCTGATTCCCCGCCTCTGATTCCCCGTGTCTGATTCCCCGCCTCTGATTCCCCAGCTCTGATTCCCCGCCTCTGATTCCCCGCATCCGATTCCCCATGTCTGATTCCCCGCCTCTGTTTCCCCGCCTCTGATTCCCCGCCTCTGTTTCCCCATATCTGATTCCCCGCCTCTGATTCCCCAGCTCTGATTCCCTGCCTCTGATTCCCCGCGTTCTATTCCCTGCCTCTGATTCCCCGCCTGTGATTCCCAATCTCTGATTCACCACCTCTGATTCCCCACCTCTGATTCCCCATATTTAATTCCCGGCCTCTGTTTGCCCGCCTCTGATTCCCCGCCTCTGTTTCCCCATATCTGATTCCCCGCCTCTGAATCCCCAACTCTGATTCCCTGCCTCTGATTCACCAGCTCTGATTCCCCGCCTTTGATTCCCCCCGTCTGATTCCCAGCCTCTGAATCCCCGTGTCTGATTTCCTGCCTCAGATTCCCCGCCTCTGATTCCCAATCTCTGATTCACCGCCTCTGATTCCCCACCTCTGATTCCCCATTTCTGATTCCGCACATCCGATTCCCTGCCTCTGATTCCCCGACTCTGATTCCCCTCCTCTGATTCCCCAGCTCTGATTCCCCGCCTCTGATTCCCCGCGTCTGCATCCCTGCCTCTGATTCCCCGCCTCTGATTCCCCATCTCTGATTCCCCACCTCTGATTCCCCGTGTCTGATTCCCTGCCTCTGATTCCCCGCCTCTGATTCCCCGCCTCTGATTCCCTGCCACTGATTCCCCGCCCCTGATTCCCCACCTCTGATTCCCCATATCTTATTCCCCGCCTCTGTTTCCCCCCCTCTGATTCCCAGCCTCTGATTCCCCATATCTGATTCCCTGCCTCTGATTCCCCATATCTGATTCCCCGCCTCTATTTCCCCATATCTGCTTCGCCGCCTCTGATTCCCCAACTCTGATTCCCCGCCTCTGATTCCCCAGCTCTGATTTCCCGCCTCTGATTCCCGGCATCCGATTCCCTGCCTCTGATTCCCCGCCTCTGATTCCCCATCTCTGATTCCCCGCCTCTGATTCCCCGTGTCTGATTCCCTGCCTCTGATTCCCCGCCTCTGATTCCCCGCGTCTGATTCCCTGCCACTGATTCCCTGCCCCTGATTCCCCACCTCTGATTCCCCATATCTGATTCCCCGCCTCTGTTTTCCCACCTCTGATTCCCTGCCTCTGATTCCCCATATCTGATTCCCCGCCTCTGATTCCCCAACTCTGATTCCCCGCCTCTGATTCCCCAGCTCTGAATCCCCACCTCTGATTCCCCACGTCTGATTCCCTGCCTCTGATTCCCCGCCTCTGATTCCCCATCTGTGATTAACAACCTCTGATGCCCCACCTCTGATTCCCCATATCTGATTCCCAGCCTCTGTTTCCCCGCCTCTGATTCCCCGCCTCTGATTCCCCATATCTGATTCCCCGCCTCTGATTGCCCACCTCTGATTCCTCGCATCTGATTCCCTGCCTCTGATTCACCACCTCTGATTCCCCATCTCTGATTCACCACCTCTGATTCCCGGCCTCTGATTCCCCATCTCTGATTCCGCACATCCGATTCCCTGCCTATGATTCCCCACCTCTGATTCCCCGCCTCTGATTCCCCATATCTGATTCCCTGCCTCTGTTTCCCCGCCTCTGATTCCCCATATGTGATTCCCCACCTCTGTTTCCACGCCTCTGATTCCCCGCCTCTGTTTCTCCATCTCTGATTCACCGCCTTTGATTCACCACCTCTGATTCCCCATATCTGATTCCCCATATCTGATTCCCCACCTCTGTTTCCCCGCCTCTGATTCCCCGCCTCTGATTCTCCATATCTCATTCCCCGCCTCTGAATCCCCATCTCTGATTCCCGGACTCTGATTCCCCACCTCTGATTCCCGTCCTCTTATTCCCAGCATCTGATTCCCGGCCTCTGATTCCCGGCCTCTAATTCCCCGCTTCTGATTCTGATTCCCTGCCTCTGATTCCCCATCTCTGATTCCGCACATCTGATTCCCTGCCTCTGATTCCCCACCTATTATTCCCCATATCTGATTCCCCGCCTCTGTTTCCCCGCCTCTGATTCCCCGCCTCTGTTTCCCCATATCTAATTCCCCACCTCTGATGCCCCAACTCTGATTCCCCGCCTCTGATTCCCCATCTCTGATTCCCCACCTCTGATTCCCCGCATCCGATTCCCCATTTCTGATTCCCCGCCTCTGTTTCCCCGCCTCTGATTCCCCGCCTCTGTTTCCCCATATCTGATTCCCCGCATCTGATTCCCCAGCTCTGATTCACTGCCTCTGATTCCCCGCGTTCTATTCCCTGCCTCTGATTCCCCGCCTGTGATTCCCCATCTCTGGTTCACCACCTCTGATTCCCCACCTCTGATTGCCCGCCTCTGATTCCCTGCCACTGATTACCCGCCACTGATTCCCCACCTCTGATTCCCCATATCTTATTCCCCGCCTCTGTTTCCCCCCCTCTGATTCCCAGCCTCTGATTCCCCATATCTGATTCCCCGCCCCTGATTCCCCATATCTGATTCCACGCCTCTATTTCCCCATATCTGCTTCGCCGCCTCTGATTCCCCAACTCTGATTCCCCACCTCTGATTCCCCAGCTCTGATTTCCCGCCTCTGATTTCCGGCATCCGATTCCCTGCCTCTGATTCCCCGCCTCTGATTCCCCATCTCTGATTCCCCGCCTCTGATTCCCCGTGTCTGATTCCCTGCCTCTGATTCCCCGCCTCTGATTCCCCGCGTCTGATTCCCTGCCACTGATTCCCTGCCCCTGATTCCCCACCTCTGATTCCCCATATCTGATTCCCCGCCTCTGTTTCCCCAACTCTGATTCCCCTCCTCTAATTCGCCAGCTATGAATCCCCGCCTCTGAATCCCTGCCACTGATTCCCTGCCCCTGATTCCCCACCTCTGATTCCCCATATATGATTCCCCACCTCTGATTCCCCAACTCTGATTCCCTGCGTCTGATTCCCTGCCTCTGATTCCCAGCCTCTGATTCCCCTTCTCTGATTCACCACCTCTGAATCCCCACCTCTGATTCCCCATCTCTGATTCCGCACATCCGATTACCTGCCTCTGATTCCCCGCCTCTGATTCCCCGCCTCTGATTCCCCGCCTCTGATTCCCCGCGTCTGATTCCCTGCCACTGATTCCCTGCCCCTGATTCCCCACCTCTGATTCCCCATATCTGATTCCCCGCCTCTGTTTGAACACCTCTGATTCCCCGCCTCTGTTTCCCCATATCTGATTCCCCGCCTCTGATTCCCCAACTCTGATTCCCCTCCTCTAATTCGCCAGCTATGATTCCCCGCCTCTGATTCCCTGCATCTGATTCCCTGCTTCTGATTCCCAGCCTCTGATTCCCCTTCTCTGATTCACCACCTCTGAATCCCCACCTCTGATTCCCCATCTCTGATTCCGCACATCCGATTCCCTGCCTCTGATTCCCCGCCTCTGATTCCCCGCCTCTGATTCGCAACCTCTAATTCCCCACCTCTGATTCCCCATATCTGATTCCCCGCCTCTGTTTCCCTGCCTCTGATTCCCGGTCTCTGTTTCCCCATATCTGATTCCCCTCCTCTGATTCCCCAACTCTGATTCCCCGCCTCTGATTCCCCAGCTCTGTTTCCCCGCCTTTTATTCCCGGCCTCTGATTCCCTGCCACTGATTCCCCGCCCCTGATTCCCCACCTCTGATTCCCCATATCTGATTCCCCGCCTCTGTTTCCCCAGCTCTGATTCCCCACCTCTGATTCCCCAGCTCTGATTCCCTGCCACTGATTCCCCGCCCCTGATTCCCCACCTCTGATTCCCCATATCTGATTCCCCGCCTCTGTTTCCCCAGCTGTGATTCCCTGCCTCTGATTCCCTGCCCTGATTCCCCATCTCTGTTTCACCGCCTTTGATTCGCCACCTCTGATTCCCCATATCTGATTCCCCGCCTCTGTTTCCCCGCCTCTGATTCCCTGCCTCTGCTTCCCAACCTCTGATTCCACACCTCTGATTCCCCATATCTGATTCCCCGCCTCTGTTTCCCCGCCTCTGATTCCCTGCCTCTGATTCCCAACCTCTGATTCCACACCTCTGATTCCCCATATCTGATTCCCCGCCTCTATTACCCCATATCTGATTCCCCGCCTCTGATTCCCCAACTCTGATTCCCCGCCTCTGATTCCCCAGCTCTGATTCCCCGCCTCTGATTCCCGGCGTCTGATTCCCTGCCTCTGATTCCCCGCCTCTGATTCCCCAGCTCTGATTCCCTGCCTCTGATTCCCCGCGTTCTATTCCCTGCCTCTGATTCCCCGCCTGTGATTCCCAATCTCTGATTCACCACCTCTGATTCCCCACCTCTGATTCCCCATATTTAATTCCCCGCCTCTGTTTGCCCGCCTCTGATTCCCCGCCTCTGTTTCCCCATATCTGATTCCCCGCCTCTGAATCCCCAACTCTGATTCCCTGCCTCTGATTCACCAGCTCTGATTCCCCGCCTTTGATTCCCCCCGTCTGATTCCCAGCCTCTGAATCCCCGTGTCTGATTTCCTGCCTCAGATTCCCCGCCTCTGATTCCCAATCTCTGATTCACCGCCTCTGATTCCCCACCTCTGATTCCCCATTTCTGATTCCGCACATCCGATTCCCTGCCTCTGATTCCCCGCCTCTGATTCCCCAGCTCTGATTTCCCGCCTCTGATTCCCGGCATCCGATTCCCTGCCTCTGATTCCCCGCCTCTGATTCCCCATCTCTGATTCCCCGCCTCTGATTCCCCGTGTCTGATTCCCTGCCTCTGATTCCCCGCCTCTGATTCCCCGCGTCTGATTCCCTGCCACTGATTCCCTGCCCCTGATTCCCCACCTCTGATTCCCCATATCTGATTCCCCGCCTCTGTTTTCCCACCTCTGATTCCCTGCCTCTGATTCCCCATATCTGATTCCCCGCCTCTGATTCCCCAACTCTGATTCCCCGCCTCTGATTCCCCAGCTCTGAATCCCCACCTCTGATTCCCCACGTCTGATTCCCTGCCTCTGATTCCCCGCCTCTGATTCCCCATCTGTGATTAACAACCTCTGATGCCCCACCTCTGATTCCCCATATCTGATTCCCAGCCTCTGTTTCCCCGCCTCTGATTCCCCGCCTCTGATTCCCCATATCTGATTCCCCGCCTCTGATTGCCCACCTCTGATTCCTCGCATCTGATTCCCTGCCTCTGATTCACCACCTCTGATTCCCCATCTCTGATTCACCACCTCTGATTCCCGGCCTCTGATTCCCCATCTCTGATTCCGCACATCCGATTCCCTGCCTATGATTCCCCACCTCTGATTCCCCGCCTCTGATTCCCCATATCTGATTCCCTGCCTCTGTTTCCCCGCCTCTGATTCCCCATATGTGATTCCCCACCTCTGTTTCCACGCCTCTGATTCCCCGCCTCTGTTTCTCCATCTCTGATTCACCGCCTTTGATTCACCACCTCTGATTCCCCATATCTGATTCCCCATATCTGATTCCCCACCTCTGTTTCCCCGCCTCTGATTCCCCGCCTCTGATTCTCCATATCTCATTCCCCGCCTCTGAATCCCCATCTCTGATTCCCGGACTCTGATTCCCCACCTCTGATTCCCGTCCTCTTATTCCCAGCATCTGATTCCCGGCCTCTGATTCCCGGCCTCTAATTCCCCGCTTCTGATTCTGATTCCCTGCCTCTGATTCCCCATCTCTGATTCCGCACATCTGATTCCCTGCCTCTGATTCCCCACCTATTATTCCCCATATCTGATTCCCCGCCTCTGTTTCCCCGCCTCTGATTCCCCGCCTCTCTTTCCCCATATCTAATTCCCCACCTCTGATGCCCCAACTCTGATTCCCCGCCTCTGATTCCCCATCTCTGATTCCCCACCTCTGATTCCCCGCATCCGATTCCCCATTTCTGATTCCCCGCCTCTGTTTCCCCGCCTCTGATTCCCCGCCTCTGTTTCCCCATATCTGATTCCCCGCATCTGATTCCCCAGCTCTGATTCACTGCCTCTGATTCCCCGCGTTCTATTCCCTGCCTCTGATTCCCCGCCTGTGATTCCCCATCTCTGGTTCACCACCTCTGATTCCCCACCTCTGATTGCCCGCCTCTGATTCCCTGCCACTGATTACCCGCCACTGATTCCCCACCTCTGATTCCCCATATCTTATTCCCCGCCTCTGTTTCCCCCCCTCTGATTCCCAGCCTCTGATTCCCCATATCTGATTCCCCGCCCCTGATTCCCCATATCTGATTCCACGCCTCTATTTCCCCATATCTGCTTCGCCGCCTCTGATTCCCCAACTCTGATTCCCCACCTCTGATTCCCCAGCTCTGATTTCCCGCCTCTGATTTCCGGCATCCGATTCCCTGCCTCTGATTCCCCGCCTCTGATTCCCCATCTCTGATTCCCCGCCTCTGATTCCCCGTGTCTGATTCCCTGCCTCTGATTCCCCGCCTCTGATTCCCCGCGTCTGATTCCCTGCCACTGATTCCCTGCCCCTGATTCCCCACCTCTGATTCCCCATATCTGATTCCCCGCCTCTGTTTCCCCAACTCTGATTCCCCTCCTCTAATTCGCCAGCTATGAATCCCCGCCTCTGAATCCCTGCCACTGATTCCCTGCCCCTGATTCCCCACCTCTGATTCCCCATATATGATTCCCCACCTCTGATTCCCCAACTCTGATTCCCTGCGTCTGATTCCCTGCCTCTGATTCCCAGCCTCTGATTCCCCTTCTCTGATTCACCACCTCTGAATCCCCACCTCTGATTCCCCATCTCTGATTCCGCACATCCGATTCCCTGCCTCTGATTCCCCGCCTCTGATTCCCCGCCTCTGATTCCCCGCCTCTGATTCCCCGCGTCTGATTCCCTGCCACTGATTCCCTGCCCCTGATTCCCCACCTCTGATTCCCCATATCTGATTCCCCGCCTCTGTTTCAACACCTCTGATTCCCCGCCTCTGTTTCCCCATATCTGATTCCCCGCCTCTGATTCCCCAACTCTGATTCCCCTCCTCTAATTCGCCAGCTATGATTCCCCGCCTCTGATTCCCTGCATCTGATTCCCTGCTTCTGATTCCCAGCCTCTGATTCCCCTTCTCTGATTCACCACCTCTGAATCCCCACCTCTGATTCCCCATCTCTGATTCCGCACATCCGATTCCCTGCCTCTGATTCCCCGCCTCTGATTCCCCGCCTCTGATTCGCAACCTCTAATTCCCCACCTCTGATTCCCCATATCTGATTCCCCGCCTCTGTTTCCCTGCCTCTGATTCCCGGTCTCTGTTTCCCCATATCTGATTCCCCTCCTCTGATTCCCCAACTCTGATTCCCCGCCTCTGATTCCCCAGCTCTGTTTCCCCGCCTTTTATTCCCGGCCTCTGATTCCCTGCCACTGATTCCCCGCCCCTGATTCCCCACCTCTGATTCCCCATATCTGATTCCCCGCCTCTGTTTCCCCAGCTCTGATTCCCCACCTCTGATTCCCCAGCTCTGATTCCCTGCCACTGATTCCCCGCCCCTGATTCCCCACCTCTGATTCCCCATATCTGATTCCCCGCCTCTGTTTCCCCAGCTGTGATTCCCTGCCTCTGATTCCCTGCCCTGATTCCCCATCTCTGTTTCACCGCCTTTGATTCGCCACCTCTGATTCCCCATATCTGATTCCCCGCCTCTGTTTCCCCGCCTCTGATTCCCTGCCTCTGCTTCCCAACCTCTGATTCCACACCTCTGATTCCCCATATCTGATTCCCCGCCTCTGTTTCCCCGCCTCTGATTCCCTGCCTCTGATTCCCAACCTCTGATTCCACACCTCTGATTCCCCATATCTGATTCCCCGCCTCTATTACCCCATATCTGATTCCCCGCCTCTGATTCCCCAACTCTGATTCCCCGCCTCTGATTCCCCAGCTCTGATTCCCCGCCTCTGATTCCCGGCGTCTGATTCCCTGCCTCTGATTCCCCGCCTCTGATTCCCCAGCTCTGATTCCCTGCCTCTGATTCCCCGCGTTCTATTCCCTGCCTCTGATTCCCCGCCTGTGATTCCCAATCTCTGATTCACCACCTCTGATTCCCCACCTCTGATTCCCCATATTTAATTCCCCGCCTCTGTTTGCCCGCCTCTGATTCCCCGCCTCTGTTTCCCCATATCTGATTCCCCGCCTCTGAATCCCCAACTCTGATTCCCTGCCTCTGATTCACCAGCTCTGATTCCCCGCCTTTGATTCCCCCCGTCTGATTCCCAGCCTCTGAATCCCCGTGTCTGATTTCCTGCCTCAGATTCCCCGCCTCTGATTCCCAATCTCTGATTCACCGCCTCTGATTCCCCACCTCTGATTCCCCATTTCTGATTCCGCACATCCGATTCCCTGCCTCTGATTCCCCGACTCTGATTCCCCACCTCTGATTCCCCAGCTCTGATTCCCCGCCTCTGATTCCCCGCGTCTGAATCCCTGCCTCTGATTCCCCGCCTCTGATTCCCCATCTCTGATTCCCCACCTCTGATTCCCCGTGTCTGATTCCCTGCCTCTGATTCCCCGCCTCTGATTCCCCGCCTCTGATTCCCTGCCACTGATTCCCCGCCCCTGATTCCCCACCTCTGATTCCCCATATCTTATTCCCCGCCTCTGTTTCCCCCCCTCTGATTCCCAGCCTCTGATTCCCCATATCTGATTCCCTGCCTCTGATTCCCCATATCTGATTCCCCGCCTCTATTTCCCCATATCTGCTTCGCCGCCTCTGATTCCCCAACTCTGATTCCCCGCCTCTGATTCCCCAGCTCTGATTTCCCGCCTCTGATTCCCGGCATCCGATTCCCTGCCTCTGATTCCCCGCCTCTGATTCCCCATCTCTGATTCCCCGCCTCTGATTCCCCGTGTCTGATTCCCCGCCTCTGATTCCCCGCCTCTGATTCCCCGCGTCTGATTCCCTGCCACTGATTCCCTGCCCCTGATTCCCCACCTCTGATTCCCCATATCTGATTCCCCGCCTCTGTTTTCCCACCTCTGATTCCCTGCCTCTGATTCCCCATATCTGATTCCCCGCCTCTGATTCCCCAACTCTGATTCCCCGCCTCTGATTCCCCAGCTCTGAATCCCCGCCTCTGATTCCCCACGTCTGATTCCCTGCCTCTGATTCCCCGCCTCTGATTCCCCATCTGTGATTCACAACCTCTGATGCCCCACCTCTGATTCCCCATATCTGATTCCCCGCCTCTGTTTCCCCGCCTCTGATTCCCCGCCTCTGATTCCCCATATCTGATTCCCCACCTCTGATTGCCCACCTCTGATTCCTCGCATCTGATTCCCTGCCTCTGATTCACCGCCTCTGATTCCCCATCTCTGATTCACCACCTCTGATTCCCGGCCTCTGATTCCCCATCTCTGATTCCGCACATCCGATTCCCTGCCTATGATTCCCCACCTCTGATTCCCCGCCTCTGATTCCCCATATCTGATTCCCTGCCTCTGTTTCCCCGCCTCTGATTCCCCATATGTGATTCCCCACCTCTGTTTCCACGCCTCTGATTCCCCGCCTCTGTTTCTCCATCTCTGATTCACCGCCTTTGATTCACCACCTCTGATTCCCCATATCTGATTCCCCATATCTGATTCCCCACCTCTGTTTCCCCGCCTCTGATTCCCCGCCTCTGATTCTCCATATCTCATTCCCCGCCTCTGAATCCCCATCTCTGATTCCCGGACTCTGATTCCCCACCTCTGATTCCCGTCCTCTTATTCCCAGCATCTGATTCCCGGCCTCTGATTCCCGGCCTCTAATTCCCCGCTTCTGATTCTGATTCCCTGCCTCTGATTCCCCATCTCTGATTCCGCACATCTGATTCCCTGCCTCTGATTCCCCACCTATTATTCCCCATATCTGATTCCCCGCCTCTGTTTCCCCGCCTCTGATTCCCCGCCTCTGTTTCCCCATATCTAATTCCCCACCTCTGATGCCCCAACTCTGATTCCCCGCCTCTGATTCCCCAGCTCTGATTCCCCACCTCTGATTCCCCGCATCCGATTCCCCATTTCTGATTCCCCGCCTCTGTTTCCCCGCCTCTGATTCCCCGCCTCTGTTTCCCCATATCTGATTCCCCGCATCTGATTCCCCAGCTCTGATTCACTGCCTCTGATTCCCCGCGTTCTATTCCCTGCCTCTGATTCCCCGCCTGTGATTCCCCATCTCTGGTTCACCACCTCTGATTCCCCACCTCTGATTCCCCATATCTAATTCCCCGCCTCTGTTTGCCCGCCTCTGATTCCCCGCCTCTGTTTCCCCATATCTGATTCCCCGCCTCTGAATCCCCAACTCTGATTCCCTGCCTCTGATTCACCAGCTCTGATTCCCCGCCTTTGATTCCCCCCGTCTGATTCCCAGCCTCTGAATCCCCGTGTCTGATTTCCTGCCTCTGATTCCCCGCCTCTGATTCCCCATCTCTGATTCACCGCCTCTGTTTCCCCACCTCTGATTCCCCATCTCTGATTCCGCACATCCGATTCCCTGCCTCTGATTCCCCGACTCTGATTCCCCACCTCTGATTACCCAGCTCTAATTCCCCGCCTCTGATTCCCCGCGTCTGATTCCCTGCCTCTGATTCCCCACCTCTGATTCCCCATCTCTGATTCCCCACCTCTGATTCCCTGTGTCTGATTCCCTGCCTCTGAATCCCCGCCTCTGATTCCCCGCCTCTGATTCCCTGCCACTGATTACCCGCCACTGATTCCCCACCTCTGATTCCCCATATCTTATTCCCCGCCTCTGTTTCCCCCCCTCTGATTCCCAGCCTCTGATTCCCCATATCTGATTCCCCGCCCCTGATTCCCCATATCTGATTCCACGCCTCTATTTCCCCATATCTGCTTCGCCGCCTCTGATTCCCCAACTCTGATTCCCCACCTCTGATTCCCCAGCTCTGATTTCCCGCCTCTGATTTCCGGCATCCGATTCCCTGCCTCTGATTCCCCGCCTCTGATTCCCCATCTCTGATTCCCCGCCTCTGATTCCCCGTGTCTGATTCCCTGCCTCTGATTCCCCGCCTCTGATTCCCCGCATCTGATTCCCTGCCACTGATTCCCTGCCCCTGATTCCCCACCTCTGATTCCCCATATCTGATTCCCCGCCTCTGTTTCCCCAACTCTGATTCCCCTCCTCTAATTCGCCAGCTATGAATCCCCGCCTCTGAATCCCTGCCACTGATTCCCTGCCCCTGATTCCCCACCTCTGATTCCCCATATATGATTCCCCACCTCTGATTCCCCAACTCTGATTCCCTGCGTCTGATTCCCTGCCTCTGATTCCCAGCCTCTGATTCCCCTTCTCTGATTCACCACCTCTGAATCCCCACCTCTGATTCCCCATCTCTGATTCCGCACATCCGATTCCCTGCCTCTGATTCCCCGCCTCTGATTCCCCGCCTCTGATTCCCCGCCTCTGATTCCCCGCGTCTGATTCCCTGCCACTGATTCCCTGCCCCTGATTCCCCACCTCTGATTCCCCATATCTGATTCCCCGCCTCTGTTTCAACACCTCTGATTCCCCGCCTCTGTTTCCCCATATCTGATTCCCCGCCTCTGATTCCCCAACTCTGATTCCCCTCCTCTAATTCGCCAGCTATGATTCCCCGCCTCTGATTCCCTGCATCTGATTCCCTGCCTCTGATTCCCAGCCTCTGATTCCCCTTCTCTGATTCACCACCTCTGAATCCCCACCTCTGATTCCCCATCTCTGATTCCGCACATCCGATTCCCTGCCTCTGATTCCCCGCCTCTGATTCCCCGCCTCTGATTCGCAACCTCTAATTCCCCACCTCTGATTCCCCATATCTGATTCCCCGCCTCTGTTTCCCTGCCTCTGATTCCCGGTCTCTGTTTCCCCATATCTGATTCCCCTCCTCTGATTCCCCAACTCTGATTCCCCGCCTCTGATTCCCCAGCTCTGTTTCCCCGCCTTTTATTCCCGGCCTCTGATTCCCTGCCACTGATTCCCCGCCCCTGATTCCCCACCTCTGATTCCCCATATCTGATTCCCCGCCTCTGTTTCCCCAGCTCTGATTCCCCACCTCTGATTCCCCAGCTCTGATTCCCTGCCACTGATTCCCCGCCCCTGATTCCCCACCTCTGATTCCCCATATCTGATTCCCCGCCTCTGTTTCCCCAGCTGTGATTCCCTGCCTCTGATTCCCTGCCCTGATTCCCCATCTCTGTTTCACCGCCTTTGATTCGCCACCTCTGATTCCCCATATCTGATTCCCCGCCTCTGTTTCCCCGCCTCTGATTCCCTGCCTCTGCTTCCCAACCTCTGATTCCACACCTCTGATTCCCCATATCTGATTCCCCGCCTCTGTTTCCCCGCCTCTGATTCCCTGCCTCTGATTCCCAACCTCTGATTCCACACCTCTGATTCCCCATATCTGATTCCCCGCCTCTATTACCCCATATCTGATTCCCCGCCTCTGATTCCCCAACTCTGATTCCCCGCCTCTGATTCCCCAGCTCTGATTCCCCGCCTCTGATTCCCGGCGTCTGATTCCCTGCCTCTGATTCCCCGCCTCTGATTCCCCATCTCTGATTCCCCGCCTCTGATTCCCCGTGTCTGATTCCCCGCCTCTGATTCCCCAGCTCTGATTCCCCGCCTCTGATTCCCCGCATCCGATTCCCCATGTCTGATTCCCCGCCACTGTTTCCCCGCCTCTGATTCCCCGCCTCTGTTTCCCCATATCTGATTCCCCGCCTCTGATTCCCCAGCTCTGATTCCCTGCCTCTGATTCCCCGCGTTCTATTCCCTGCCTCTGATTCCCCGCCTGTGATTCCCAATCTCTGATTCACCACCTCTGATTCCCCACCTCTGATTCCCCATATTTAATTCCCCGCCTCTGTTTGCCCGCCTCTGATTCCCCGCCTCTGTTTCCCCATATCTGATTCCCCGCCTCTGAATCCCCAACTCTGATTCCCTGCCTCTGATTCACCAGCTCTGATTCCCCGCCTTTGATTCCCCCCGTCTGATTCACAGCCTCTGAATCCCCGTGTCTGATTTCCTGCCTCAGATTCCCCGCCTCTGATTCCCAATCTCTGATTCACCGCCTCTGATTCCCCACCTCTGATTCCCCATTTCTGATTCCGCACATCCGATTCCCTGCCTCTGATTCCCCGACTCTGATTCCCCACCTCTGATTCCCCAGCTCTGATTCCCCGCCTCTGATTCCCCGCGTCTGAATCCCTGCCTCTGATTCCCCGCCTCTGATTCCCCATCTCTGATTCCCCACCTCTGATTCCCCGTGTCTGATTCCCTGCCTCTGATTCCCCGCCTCTGATTCCCCGCCTCTGATTCCCTGCCACTGATTCCCCGCCCCTGATTCCCCACCTCTGATTCCCCATATCTTATTCCCCACCTCTGTTTCCCCCCCTCTGATTCCCAGCCTCTGATTCCCCATATCTGATTCCCTGCCTCTGATTCCCCATATCTGATTCCCCGCCTCTATTTCCCCATATCTGCTTCGCCGCCTCTGATTCCCCAACTCTGATTCCCCGCCTCTGATTCCCCAGCTCTGATTTCCCGCCTCTGATTCCCGGCATCCGATTCCCTGCCTCTGATTCCCCGCCTCTGATTCCCCATCTCTGATCCCCGCCTCTGATTCCCCGTGTCTGATTCCCTGCCTCTGATTCCCCGCCTCTGATTCCCCGCGTCTGATTCCCTGCCACTGATTCCCTGCCCCTGATTCCCCACCTCTGATTCCCCATATCTGATTCCCCGCCTCTGTTTTCCCACCTCTGATTCCCTGCCTCTGATTCCCCATATCTGATTCCCCGCCTCTGATTGCCCAACTCTGATTCCCCGCCTCTGATTCCCCAGCTCTGAATCCCCGCCTCTGATTCCCCACGTCTGATTCCCTGCCTCTGATTCCCCGCCTCTGATTCCCCATCTGTGATTCACAACCTCTGATGCCCCACCTCTGATTCCCCATATCTGATTCCCCGCCTCTGTTTCCCCGCCTCTGATTCCCCGCCTCTGATTCCCCATATCTGATTCCCCGCCTCTGATTGCCCACCTCTGATTCCTCGCATCTGATTCCCTGCCTCTGATTCACCGCCTCTGATTCCCCATCTCTGATTCACCACCTCTGATTCCCGGCCTCTGATTCCCCATCTCTGATTCCGCACATCCGATTCCCTGCCTATGATTCCCCACCTCTGATTCCCCGCCTCTGATTCCCCATATCTGATTCCCTGCCTCTGTTTCCCCGCCTCTGATTCCCCATATGTGATTCCCCACCTCTGTTTCCACGCCTCTGATTCCCCGCCTCTGTTTCTCCATCTCTGATTCACCGCCTTTGATTCACCACCTCTGATTCACCATATCTGATTCCCCATATCTGATTCCCCACCTCTGTTTCCCCACCTCTGATTCCCCGCCTCTGATTCTCCATATCTCATTCCCCGCCTCTGAATCCCCATCTCTGATTCCCGGACTCTGATTCCCCACCTCTGATTCCCGTCCTCTTATTCCCAGCATCTGATTCCCGGCCTCTGATTCCCGGCCTCTAATTCCCCGCTTCTGATTCTGATTCCCTGCCTCTGATTCCCCATCTCTGATTCCGCACATCTGATTCCCTGCCTCTGATTCCCCACCTATTATTCCCCATATCTGATTCCCCGCCTCTGTTTCCCCGCCTCTGATTCCCCGCCTCTGTTTCCCCATATCTAATTCCCCACCTCTGATGCCCCAACTCTGATTCCCCGCCTCTGATTCCCCAGCTCTGATTCCCCACCTCTGATTCCCCGCATCCGATTCCCCATTTCTGATTCCCCGCCTCTGTTTCCCCGCCTCTGATTCCCCGCCTCTGTTTCCCCATATCTGATTCCCCGCCTCTGATTCCCCAGCTCTGATTCACTGCCTCTGATTCCCCGCGTTCTATTCCCTGCTTCTGATTCCCCGCCTGTGATTCCCCATCTCTGATTCACCACCTCTGATTCCCCACCTCTGATTTCCCATATCTAATTCCCCGCCTCTGTTTGCCCGCCTCTGATTCCCCGCCTCTGTTTCCCCATATCTGATTCCCCGCCTCTGAATCCCCAACTCTGATTCCCTGCCTCTGATTCACCAGCTCTGATTCCCCGCCTTTGATTCCCCCCATCTGATTCCCAGCCTCTGAATCCCCGTGTCTGATTTCCTGCCTCTGATTCCCCGCCTCTGATTCCCCATCTCTGATTCACCGCCTCTGTTTCCCCACCTCTGATTCCCCATCTCTGATTCCGCACATCCGATTCCCTGCCTCTGATTCCCCGACTCTGATTCCCCACCTCTGATTACCCATCTCTAATACCCCGCCTCTGATTCCCCGCGTCTGATTCCCTGCCTCTGATTCCCCGCCTCTGATTCCCCATCTCTGATTCCCCACCTCTGATTCCCTGTGTCTGATTCCCTGCCTCTGAATCCCCGCCTCTGATTCCCCGCCTCTGATTCCCTGCCACTGATTACCCGCCACTGATTCCCCACCTCTGATTCCCCATATCTTATTCCCCGCCTCTGTTTCCCCCCCTCTGATTCCCAGCCTCTGATTCCCCATATCTGATTCCCCGCCCCTGATTCCCCATATCTGATTCCACGCCTCTATTTCCCCATATCTGCTTCGCCGCCTCTGATTCCCCAACTCTGATTCCCCACCTCTGATTCCCCAGCTCTGATTTCCCGCCTCTGATTTCCGGCATCCGATTCCCTGCCTCTGATACCCCGCCTCTGATTCCCCATCTCTGATTCCCCGCCTCTGATTCCCCGTGTCTGATTCCCTGCCTCTGATTCCCCGCCTCTGATTCCCCGCGTCTGATTCCCTGCCACTGATTCCCTGCCCCTGATTCCCCACCTCTGATTCCCCATATCTGATTCCCCGCCTCTGTTTCCCCAACTCTGATTCCCCTCCTCTAATTCGCCAGCTATGAATCCCCGCCTCTGAATCCCTGCCACTGATTCCCTGCCCCTGATTCCCCACCTCTGATTCCCCATATATGATTCCCCACCTCTGATTCCCCAACTCTGATTCCCTGCGTCTGATTCCCTGCCTCTGATTCCCAGCCTCTGATTCCCCTTCTCTGATTCACCACCTCTGAATCCCCACCTCTGATTCCCCATCTCTGATTCCGCACATCCGATTCCCTGCCTCTGATTCCCCGCCTCTGATTCCCCGCCTCTGATTCCCCGCCTCTGATTCCCCGCGTCTGATTCCCTGCCACTGATTCCCTGCCCCTGATTCCCCACCTCTGATTCCCCATATCTGATTCCCCGCCTCTGTTTCAACACCTCTGATTCCCCGCCTCTGTTTCCCCATATCTGATTCCCCGCCTCTGATTCCCCAACTCTGATTCCCCTCCTCTAATTCGCCAGCTATGATTCCCCGCCTCTGATTCCCTGCATCTGATTCCCTGCCTCTGATTCCCAGCCTCTGATTCCCCTTCTCTGATTCACCACCTCTGAATCCCCACCTCTGATTCCCCATCTCTGATTCCGCACATCCGATTCCCTGCCTCTGATTCCCCGCCTCTGATTCCCCGACTCTGATTCGCAACCTCTAATTCCCCACCTCTGATTCCCCATATCTGATTCCCCGCCTCTGTTTCCCTGCCTCTGATTCCCGGTCTCTGTTTCCCCATATCTGATTCCCCTCCTCTGATTCCCCAACTCTGATTCCCCGCCTCTGATTCCCCAGCTCTGATTCCCCGCCTTTTATTCCCGGCCTCTGATTCCCTGCCACTGATTCCCCGCCCCTGATTCCCCACCTCTGATTCCCCATATCTGATTCCCCGCCTCTGTTTCCCCAGCTCTGATTCCCCACCTCTGATTCCCCAGCTCTGATTCCCTGCCACTGATTCCCCGCCCCTGATTCCCCACCTCTGATTCCCCAGATCTGATTCCCCGCCTCTGTTTCCCCAGCTGTGATTCCCTGCCTCTGATTCCCTGCCCTGATTCCCCATCTCTGTTTCACCGCCTTTGATTCGCCACCTCTGATTCCCCATATCTGATTCCCCGCCTCTGTTTCCCCGCCTCTGATTCCCTGCCTCTGATTCCCAACCTCTGATTCCACACCTCTGATTCCCCATATCTGATTCCCCGCCTCTATTACCCCATATCTGATTCCCCGCCTCTGATTCCACAACTCTGATTCCCCGCCTCTGATTCCCCAGCTCTGATTCCCCGCCTCTGATTCCCGGCGTCTGATTCCCTGCCTCTGATTCCCCGCCTCTGATTCCCCATCTCTGATTCCCCGCCTCTGATTCCCCGTGTCTGATTCCCTGCCTCTGATTCCCCGCCTCTGATTCCCCACCTCTGATTCCCTGCCACTGATTCCCTGCCCCTGATTCCCCACCTCTGATTCGCCATATCTGATTCCCCGCCTCTGTTTCCCCGCCTCTGATTCCCCGCCTCTGATTCCCCATATCTGATTCCCTGCCTCTGATTCCCCAACTCTGATTCCCCGCCTCTGATTCCCCAGCTCTGAATCCCCGCCTCTGATTCCCCGCGTCTGATTCCCTGCCTCTGATTCCCCGCCTTGATTCCCCATCTCTGATTCACAACCTCTGATTCCCCACCTCTGATTCCCCATATCTGATTCCCCGCCTCTGTTTCCCCGCCTCAGATTCCCCGCCTCTGATTCCCCATATCTGATTCCCCGGCTCTGATTGCCCACCTCTGATTCCCCGCCTCTGATTCGCCAGCTCTGATTCCCCGTCTCTGAATCCCCGCATCTGATTCCCTGCCTCTGATTCCCCGCCTCTGATTCCACATCTCTGATTCACCGCCTTTGATTCGCCACCTCTGATTCCCCATATCTGATTCCCCACCTCTGTTTCCCCGCCTCTGATTCCCCGCCTCTGATTCTCCATATCTCATTCCCCGCCTGTGAATCCTCATCTCTGATTCACGGACTCTGATGCCCCACCTCTGATTCCCGGCCTCTTATTCCAAGCATCTGATTCCCGGCCTCTGATTCCCGGCCTCTGATTCCCCGCTTCTGATTCTGATTCCCTGCCTCTGATTCCCCATCTCTGATTCCCCATATCTGATTCCCCGCCTCTGTTTCCCCGCCTCTGATTCCCCGCCTCTGTTTCCCCATATCTAATTCCCCACCTCTGATGCCCCAACTCTGATTCCCCGCCTCTGATTCCCCAGCTCTGATTCCCCGCCTCTGATTCCCCGCATCCGATTCCCCATGTCTGATTACCCGCCTCTGTTTCCCCGCCTCTGATTCCCCGCCTCTGTTTCCCCATATCTGATTCCCCGCCTCTGATTCCCCAGCTCTGATACCCTGCCTCTGATTCCCCGCGTTCTATTCCCTGCCTCTGATTCCCCGCCTGTGATTCCCCATATCTGATTCACCACCTCTGATTCCCCACCTCTGATTCCCCATATCTAATTCCCCGCCTCTGTCTGCCCGCCTCTGATTCCCTGCCTCTGTTTCCCCACCTCTGATTCCCCAGCTCTGATACCCCGCCTCTGATTCCCCGCGTCTGATTCCCTGCCTGTGATTCCCCGCCTCTGATTCCCCATCTCTGATTCCCCACCTCTGATTCCCCGTGTCTAATTCCCTGCCTCTGATTCCCCGCATCTGATTCCCCGCCTCTGATTCCCCGCCTCTGTTTCCCCATATCTAATTCCCCACCTCTGATGCCCCAACTCTGATTCCCCGCCTCTGATTCCCCAGCTCTGATTCCCCGCCTCTGATTCCCCGCATCCGATTCCCCATGTCTGATTACCCGCCTCTGTTCCCCGCCTCTGATTCCCCGCCTCTGTTTCCCCATATCTGATTCCCCGCCTCTGATTCCCCAGCTCTGATTCCCTGCCTCTGATTCCCCGCATTCTATACCCTGCCTCTGATTCCCCGCCTCTGATTCCCCATCTCTGATTCACTGCCTCTGATTCCCCACCTCTGATTCCCCATCTCTGATTCCGCACATCCGATTCCCTGCCTCTGATTCCCCGACTCTGATTCCCCACCTCTGATTCCCCAGCTCTGATACCCCGCCTCTGATTCCCCGCCTGTGATTCCCCGCCTCTGATTCCCCATCTCTGATTCCCCACCTCTGATTCCCCGTGTCTAATTCCCTGCCTCTGATTCCCCGCATCTGATTCCCCGCCTCTGATTCCCTGCCACTGATTCCCCGCCCCTGATTCCCCACCTCTGATTCCCCATATCTTATTCCCCGCCTCTGTTTCCCCCCCTCTGATTCCCAGCCTCTGATTCCCCATATCTGATTCCACGCCTCTGATTCCCCATATCTGATTCCCCGCCTCTATTTCCCCATATCTGCTTTGCCGCCTCTGATTCCCCAACTCTGATTCCCCGCCACTGATTCCCCAGCTCTGATTTCCCGCCTCTGATTCCCGGCATCCGATTCCCTGCCTCTGATTCCCCGCCTCTGATTCCCCATCTCTGATTCCCAGCCTCTGATTCCCCGTGTCTGATTCCCTGCCTCTGATTCCCCGCCTCTGATTCCCCATCTGTGATTCACATCCTCTGATGCCCCACCTCTGATTCCCCATATCTGATTCCCCGCCTCTGTTTCCCCACCTCTGATTCCCCGCCTCTGATTCCCCATATCTGATTCCCCGCCTCTGATTGAGCACCTCTGATTCACCGCCTCTGATTCCCCATCTCTGATTCACCACCTCTGATTCCCGGCCTCTGATTCCCCATCTCTGATTCCGCACATCCGATTCCCTGCCTATGATTCCCCACCTCTGATTCCCCGCCTCTGATTCCCCATATCGGATTCCCTGCCTCTGTTTCCCCGCCTCTGATTCCCCAAATGTGATTCCCCACCTCTGTTTACCCGCCTCTGATTCCCCGCCTCTGTTTCCCCATCCCTGATTCACCGCCTTTGATTCGCCACCTCTGATTCCCCATATCTGATTCCCCACCTCAGTTTCCCCGCCTCTGATTCCCCGCCTCTGATTCTCCATATCTCATTCCCCGCCTCTGAATCCCCATCTCTGATTCCCGGACTCTGATTCCCCACCTCTGATTCCCGGCCTCTTATTCCCAGCATCTGATTCCCGGCCTCTGATTTCCGGCCTCTAATTCCCCGCCTCTGTTTCCCCATATCTAATTCCCCACCTCTGATGCCCCAACTCTGATTCCCCGCCTCTGATTCCCCAGCTCTGATTCCCCACCTCTGATTCTCCGCATCCGATTCCCCATGTCTGATTCCCCGCCTCTGATTCCCCGCGTCTGATTCCCTGCCTCTGATTCCCCGCCTCTGATTCCCCATCTCTGATTCCCCACCTCTGATTCCCCGTGTCTGATTCCCTGCCTCTGAATCCCCGCCCCTGATTCCCCGCCTCTGATTCCCTGCCACTGATTACCCGCCCCTGATTCCCCACCTCTGATTCCCCATATCTTATTCCCCGCCTCTGTTTCCCCCCCTCTGATTCCCAGCCTCTGATTCCCCATATCTGATTCCCCGCCTCTGATTCCCCATATCTGATTCCCCGCCTCTATTTCCCCATATCTTATTCGCCGCCTCTGATTCCCAAACTCTGATTCCCCGCCTCTGATTCCCCAGCTCTGATTTCCCGCCTCTGATTTCCGGCATCCGATTCCCTGCCTCTGATTCCCCGCCTCTAATTCCCCATCTCTGATTCCCCGCCTCTGATTCCCCGTGTCTGATTACCTGCCTCTGATACCCCGCCTCTGATTCCCCGCGTCTGATTCCCTGCCACTGATTCCCTGCCCCTGATTCCCCACCTCTGATACCCCATATCTGATTCCCTGCCTCTGTTTCCCCGCCTCTGATTCCCCGCCTCTGTTTCCCCATATCTGATTCCCCGCCTCTGATTCCCCAACTCTGATTCCCCTCCTCTAATTCGTCAGCTATGATTCCCCGCCTCTGATTACCTGCGTCTGATTCCCTGCCTCTGATTCCCCGCCCCTGATTCCCCACCTCTGATTCCCCATATCTGATTCCCCGCCTCTGTTTCCCTTAGCTCTGATTCCCTGCCTCTGATTCCCTGCCCTGATTCCCCATCTCTGTTTCACCGCCTTTGATTCGCCACCTCTGATTCCCCATATCTGATTCCCCGCCTCTGTTTCCCCGCCTCTGATTCCCTGCCTCTGATTCCCAACCTCTGATTCCACACCTCTGATTCCCCATATTTGATTCCCCGCCTCTATTTCCCCATATCTGATTCCCCGCCTCTGATTCCCCAACTCTGATTCCCCGCCTCTGATTCCCCAGCTCTGATACCCCGCCTCTGATTCCCGGCGTCCGATTCACTGTCTCTGATTCCCCACCTCTGATTCCCCATCTCTGATTCCCCGCCTCTGATTCCCCGTGTCTGATTCCCTGCCTCTGATTCCCCGCCTGTGATTCCCCGCCTCTGATTCCCTGCCACTGATTCCCTGCCCCTGATTCCCCACCTCTGATTCCCCATATCTGATTCCCCGCCTCTGTTTCCCCGCCTCTGATTCCCCGCCTCTGATTCCCCATATCTGATTCCCTGCCTCTGATTCCCCAACTCTGATTCCCCGACTCTGATTCCCCTGCTCTGAATCCCCGCCTCTGATTCCCCGCGTCTGATTCCCTGCCTCTGATTCCCCGCCTCTGATTCCCCATCTCTGATTCCCCGCCTCTGATTCCCCGTGTCTGATTCCCTGCCTCTGATTCCCCGCCTGTGATTCCCCGCCTCTGATTCCCTGCCACTGATTCCCTGCCCCTGATTCCCCACCTCTGATTCCCCATATCTGATTCCCCGCTTCTGTTTCCCCGCCTCTGATTCCCCGCCTCTGTTTCCCTTAGCTCTGATTCCCTGCCTCTGATTCCCTGCCCTGATTCCCCATCTCTGTTTCACCGCCTTTGATTCGCCACCTCTGATTCCCCATATCTGATTCCCCGCCTCTGTTTCCCCGCCTCTGATTCCCTGCCTCTGATTCCCAACCTCTAATTCCACACCTCTGATTCCCCATATCTGATTCCCCGCCTCTATTTCCCCATATCTGATTCCCCGCCTCTGATTCCCCAACTCTGATTCCCCGCCTCTGATTCCCCAGCTCTGATTCCCCGCCTCTGATTCCCGGCGTCCGATTCACTGCCTCTGATTCCCCACCTCTGATTCCCCATCTCTGATTCCCCGCCTCTGATTCCCCGTGTCTGATTCCCTGCCTCTGATTCCCCGCCTGTGATTCCCCGCCTCTGATTCCCTGCCACTGATTCCCTGCCCCTGATTCCCCACCTCTGATTCCCCATATCTGATTCCCCGCCTCTGTTTCCCCGCCTCTGATTCCCCGCCTCTGATTCCCCATATCTGATTCCCTGCCTCTGATTCCCCAACTCTGATTCCCCGACTCTGATTCCCCTGCTCTGAATCCCCGCCTCTGATTCCCCGCGTCTGATTCCCTGCCTCTGATTCCCCGCCTTGATTCCCCATCTCTGATTCACAACCTCTGATTCCCCACCTCTGATTCCCCATATCTGATTCACCGCCTCTGTTTCCCCGCCTCTGATTCCCCGCCTCTGATTCCCCATATCTGATTCCCCAGCTCTGATTGCCCACCTCTGATTCCCCGCCTCTGATTCGCCAGCTCTGATTCCCCGCCTGTGAATCCCCGCATCTGATTCCCTGCCTCTGATTCCCCGCCTCTGATTCCCCATCTCTGATTCACCGCCTTTGATTCGCCACCTCTGATTCCCCATATCTGATTCCCCACCTCTGTTTCCCCGCCTCTGATTCCCCGCCTCTGATTCTCCATATGTCATTCCCCGCCTCTGAATCCCCATCTCTGATTCCCGGACTCTGATTCCCCACCTCTGATTCCCGGCCTCTTATTCCCAGCATCTGATTCCCGGCCTCTGATTCCCGGCCTCTGATTCCCCGCTTCTGATTCTGATACCCTGCCTCTGATTCCCCATCTCTGATTCCGCACATCTGATTCCCTGCCTCTGATTCCCCACCTCTGATTCCCCATATCTGATTCCCCGCCTCTGTTTCCCCACCTCTGATTCCCCGCCTCTGTTTCCCCATATCTAATTCCCCACCTCTGATGCCCCAACTCTGATTCCCCGCCTCTGATTCCCCAGCTCTGATTCCCCTCCTCTGATTCCCCGCATCCGATTCCCAATGTCTGATTCCCCGCCTCTGTTTCCCCGCCTCTGATTCCCCGCCTCTGTTTCCCCATATCTGATTCCCCGCCTCTGATTCCCCAGCTCTGATTCCCTGCCTCTGATTCCCCGCGTTCTATTCCCTGCCTCTGATTCCCCGCCTGTGATTCCCAATCTCTGATTCACCACCTCTGATTCCCCACCTCTGATTCCCCATATTTAATTCCCCGCCTCTGTTTGCCCGCCTCTGATTCCCCGCCTCTGTTTCCCCATATCTGATTCCCCGCCTCTGAATCCCCAACTCTGATTCCCTGCCTCTGATTCACCAGCTCTGATTCCCCGCCTTTGATTCCCCCCGTCTGATTCCCAGCCTCTGAATCCCCGTGTCTGATTTCCTGCCTCAGATTCCCCGCCTCTGATTCCCCATCTCTGATTCACCGCCTCTGATTCCCCACCTCTGATTCCCCATTTCTGATTCCGCACATCCGATTCCCTGCCTCTGATTCCCCGACTCTGATTCCCCACCTCTGATTCCCCAGCTCTGATTCCCCGCCTCTGATTCCCCGCATCTGATTCCCTGCTTCTGATTCCCCGCCTCTGATTCCCCATCTCTGATTCCCCACCTCTGATTCCACGTGTCTGATTCCCTGCCTCTGATTCCCCGCCTCTGATTCCCCGCCTCTGATTCCCTGCCACTGATTCCCCGCCCTTGATTCCCCACCTCTGATTCCCCATATCTTATTCCCCGCCTCTGTTTCCCCCCCTCTGATTCCAAGCCTCTGATTCCCCATATCTGATTCCCTGCCTCTGATTCCCCATATCTGATTCCCCGCCTCTATTTCCCCATATCTGCTTCGCCGCCTCTGATTCCCCAACTCTGATTCCCCGTCTCTGATTCCCCAGCTCTGATTTCCCGCCTCTGATTCCCCGCATCCGATTCCCTGCCTCTGATTCCCCGCCTCTGATTCCCCATCTCTGATTCCCCGCCTCTGATTCCCCGTGTCTGATTCCCTGCCTCTGATTCCCCGCCTCTGATTCCCCGCGTCTGATTCCCTGCCACTGATTCCCTGCCCCTGATTCCCCACCTCTGATTCCCCATATCTGATTCCCCGCCTCTGTTTTCCCGCCTCTGATTCCCTGCCTCTGATTCCCCATATCTGATTCCCCCCCTCTGATTCCCCAGCTCTGAATCCCCGCCTCTGATTCCCCACGTCTGATTCCCTGCCTCTGATTCCCCGCCTCTGATTCCCCATCTGTGATTAACAACCTCTGATGCCCCACCTCTGATTCCCCATATCTGATTCCCCGCCTCTGTTTCCCCGCCTCTGATTCCCCGCCTCTAATTCCCCATATCTGATTCCCCGCCTCTGATTGCCCACCTCTGATTCCTCGCATCTGATTCCCTGCCTCTGATTCACCGCCTCTGATTCCCCATCTCTGATTCACCACCTCTGATTCCCGGCCTCTGATTCCCCATCTCTGATTCCGCACATCCGATTCCCTGCCTATGATTCCCCACCTCTGATTCCCCGCCTCTGATTCCCCATATCTGATTCCCTGCCTCTGTTTCCCCGCCTCTGATTCCCCATATGTGATTCCCCACCTCTGTTTCCACGCCTCTGATTCCCCGCCTCTGTTTCTCCATCTCTGATTCACCGCCTTTGATTCACCACCTCTGATTCCCCATATCTGATTCCCCATATCTGATTCCCCACCTCTGTTTCCCCGCCTCTGATTCCCCGCCTCTGATTCTCCATATCTCATTCCCTGCCTCTGAATCCCCATCTCTGATTCCCGGACTCTGATTCCCCACCTCTGATTCCCGGCCTCTTATTCACAGCATCTGATTCCCGGCCTCTGATTCCCAGCCTCTAATTCCCCGCTTCTGATTCTGATTCCCTGCCTCTGATTCCCCATCTCTGATTCCGCACATCTGATTCCCTGCCTCTGATTCCCCACCTATGATTCCCCATATCTGATTCCCCGCCTCTGTTTCCCCGCCTCTGATTCCCCGCCTCTGTTTCCCCATATCTAATTCCCCACATCTGATGCCCCAACTCTGAATCCCCGCCTCTGATTCCCCAGCTCTGATTCCCCACCTCTGATTCCCCGCATCCGATTCCCCATTTCTGATTCCCCGCCTCTGAATCCCCAACTCTGATTCCCCATCTCTGATTCACCGCCTCTGATTCCCCACCTCTGATTCCCCATTTCTGATTCCGCACATCCGATTCCCTGCCTCTGATTCCCCGACTCTGATTCCCCACCTCTGATTCCCCAGCTCTGATTCCCCGCCTCTGATTCCCCGCGTCTGATTCCCTGCCTCTGATTCCCCGCCTCTGATTCCCCATCTCTGATTCCCCACCTCTGATTCCCCGTGTCTGATTCCCTGCCTCTGATTCCCCGCCTCTGATTCCCCGCCTCTGAATCCCTGCCACTGATTCCCCGCCCCTGATTCCCCACCTCTGATTCCCCATATCTTATTCCCCGCCTCTGTTTCCCCCCCTCTGATTCCCAGCCTCTGATTCCCCATATCTGATTCCCTGCCTCTGATTCCCCATATCTGATTCCCCGCCTCTATTTCCCCATATCTGCTTCGCCGCCTCTGATTCCCCAACTCTGATTCCCCGCCTCTGATTCCCCAGCTCTGATTTCCCGCCTCTGATTCCCGGCATCCGATTCCCTGCCTCTGATTCCCCGCCTCCGATTCCCCATCTCTGATTCCCCGCCTCTGATTCCCCGTGTCTGATTCCCTGCCTCTGATTCCCCGCCTCTGATTCCCCGCGTCTGATTCCCTGCCACTGATTCCCTGCCCCTGATTCCCCACCTCTGATTCCCCATATCTGATTCCCCGCCTCTGTTTTCCCGCCTCTGATTCCCTGCCTCTGATTCCCCATATCTGATTCCCCGCCTCTGATTCCCCAACTCTGATTCCCCGCCTCTGATTCCCCAGCTCTGAATCCCCGCCTCTGATTCCCCACGTCTGATTCCCTGCCTCTGATTCCCCGCCTCTGATTCCCCATCTGTGATTCACAACCTCTGATGCCCCACCTCTGATTCCCCATATCTGATTCCCCGCCTCTGTTTCCCCGCCTCTGATTCCCCGCCTCTGATTCCCCATATCTGATTCCCCGCCTCTGATTGCCCACCTCTGATTCCTCGCATCTGATTCCCTGCCTCTGATTCACCGCCTCTTATTCCCCATCTCTGATTCACCACCTCTGATTCCCGGCCTCTGATTCCCCATCTCTGATTCCGCACATCCGATTCCCTGCCTATGATTCCCCACCTCTGATTCCCCGCCTCTGATTCCCCATATCTGATTCCCTGCCTCTGTTTCCCCGCCTCTGATTCCCCATATGTGATTCCCCACCTCTGTTTCCACGCCTCTGATTCCCCGCCTCTGTTTCTCCATCTCTGATTCACGGCCTTTGATTCACCACCTCTGATTCCCCATATCTGATTCCCCATATCTGATTCCCCACCTCTGTTTCCCCGCCTCTGATACCCCGCCTCTGATTCTCCATATCTCATTCCCCGCCTCTGAATCCCCATCTCTGATTCCCGGACGCTGATTCCCCACCTCTGATTTCCGGCCTCTTATTCCCAGCATCTGATTCCCGGCCTCTGATTCCCGGCCTCTAATTCCCCGCTTCTGATTCTGATTCCCTGCCTCTGATTCCCCATCTCTGATTCCGCACATCTGATTCCCTGCCTCTGATTCCCCACCTATGATTCCCCATATCTGATTCCCCGCCTCTGTTTCCCCGCCTCTGATTCCCCGCCTCTGTTTCCCCATATCTAATTCCCCACCTCTGATGCCCCAACTCTGATTCCCCGCCTCTGATTCCCCAGCTCTGATTCCCCAGCTCTGATTCCCCGCATCCAATTCCCCATTTCTGATTCCCCGCCTCTGTTTCCCCGCCTCTGATTCCCCGCCTCTGTTTCCCCATATCTGATTCCCCGCCTCTGATTCCCCAGCTCTGATTCACTGCCTCTGATTCCCCGCGTTCTATTCCCTGCCTCTGATTCCCCGCCTGTGATTCCCCATCTCTGATTCACCACCTCTGATTCCCCACCTCTGATTCCCCATATCTAATTCCCCGCCTCTGTTTGCCCGCCTCTGATTCCCCGCCTCTGTTTCCCCATATCTGATTCCCCGCCTCTGAATCCCCAACTCTGATTCCCTGCCTCTGATTCACCAGCTCTGATTCCCTGCCTTTGATTCCCCCCGTCTGATTCCCAGCCTCTGAATCCCCGTGTCTGATTTCCTGCCTCTGATTCCCCGCCTCTGATTCCCCATCTCTGATTCCGCACATCCGATTCCCTGCCTCTGATTCCCCGACTCTGATTCCCCACCTCTGATTCCCCAGCTCTGATTCCCCGCCTCTGATTCCCCGCATCTGATTCCCTGCCTCTGATTCCCCGCCTCTGATTCCCCATCTCTGATTCCCCACCTCTGATTCCCCGTGTCTGATTCCCTGCCTCTGAATCCCCGCCTCTGATTCCCCGCATCTGATTCCCTGCCACTGATTACCCGCCACTGATTCCCCACCTCTGATTCCCCATATCTTATTCCCCGCCTCTGTTTCCCCCCCTCTAATTCCCAGCCTCTGATTCCCCATATCTGATTCCCCGTCCCTGATTCCCCATATCTGATTCCCCGCCTCTATTTCCCCATATCTGATTCGCCGCCTCTGATTCCCCAACTCTGATTCCCCGCCTCTGATTCCCCAGCTCTGATTTCCCGCCTCTGATTTCCGGCATCCGATTTCCTGCCTCTGATTCCCCGCCTCTGATTCCCCATCTCTGATTCCCCGCCTCTGATTCCCCGTGTCTGATTCCCTGCCTCTGATACCCCGCCTCTGATTCCCCGCGTCTGATTCCCTGCCACTGATTCCCTGCCCCTGATTCCCCACCTCTGATTCCCCATATCTGATTCCCCGCCTCTGTTTTCCCAACTCTGATTCCCCTCCTCTAATTCGCCAGCTATGATTCCCCGCCTCTGAATCCCTGCCACTGATTCCCTGCCCCTGATTCCCCACCTCTGATTCCCCATATATGATTCCCCGCCTCTGATTCCCCAACTCTGATTCCCTGCGTCTGATTCCCTGCCTCTGATTCCCAGCCTCTGATTCCCCTTCTCTGATTCACCACCTCTGAATCCCCACCTCTGATTCACCATCTCTGATTCCGCACATCCGATTCCCTGCCTCTGATTCCCCGCCTCTGATTCCCCGTCTCTGATTCCCCGCCTCTGATTCCCGCGTCTGATTCCCTGCCACTGATTCCCTGCCCCTGATTCCCCACCTCTGATTCCCCATATCTGATTCCCCGCCTCTGTTTCAACACCTCTGATTCCCCGCCTCTGTTTCCCCATATCTGATTCCCCGCCTCTGATTCCCCAACTCTGATTCCCCTCCTCTAATTCGCCAGCTATGATTCCCCGCCTCTGATTCCCTGCATCTGATTCCCAGCCTCTGATTCCCCTTCTCTGATTCATCACCTCTGAATCCCCACCTCTGATTCCCCATCTCTGATTCCGCACATCCGATTCCCTGCCTCTGATTCCCCGCCTCTGATTCCCCGCCTCTGATTCGCAACCTCTAATTCCCCACCTCTGATTCCCCATATCTGATTCCCCGCCTCTGTTTCCCTGCCTCTGATTCCCGGTCTCTGTTTCCCCATATCTGATTCCCCTCCTCTGATTCCCCAACTCTGATTCCCCGCCTCTGATTCCCCAGCTCTGATTCCCCGCCTTTTATTCCCGGCCTCTGATTCCCTGCCACTGATTCCCCGACCCTGATTCCCCACCTCTGATTCCCCATATCTGATTCCCCGCCTCTGTTTCCCCAGCTCTGATTCCCCACCTCTGATTCCCCAGCTCTGATTCCCTGCCACTGATTCCCCGCCCCTGATTCCCCACCGCTGATTCCCCATATCTGATTCCCCGCCTCTGTTTCCCCAGCTGTGATTCCCTGCCTCTGATTCCCTGCCCTGATTCCCCATCTCTGTTTCACCGCCTTTGATTCGCCACCTCTGATTCCCCATATCTGATTCCCCGCCTCTGTTTCCCAGCCTCTGATTCCCTGCCTCTGATTCCCAACCTCTGATTCCACACCTCTGATTCCCCATATCTGATTCCCCGCCTCTATTACCCCATATCTGATTCCCCGCCTCTGATTCCCCAACTCTGATTCCCCGCCTCTGATTCCCCAGCTCTGATTCCCCTCCTCTGATTCCCGGCGTCTGATTCCCTGCCTCTGATTCCCCGCCTCTGATTCCCCATCTCTGATTCCCCGCCTCTGATTCCCCGCGTCTGATTCCCTGCCTCTGATTCCCCGCCTCTGATTCCCCGCCTCTGATTCCCTGCCACTGATTCCCTGCCCCTGATTCCCCACCTCTGATTCCCCATATCTGATTCCCCGCCTCAGTTACCCCGCCTCAGATTCCCCGCCTCTGATTCCCCATATCTGATTCCCTGCCTCTGATTCCCCAACTCTGATTCCCCGCCTCTGATTCCCCAGCTCTGAATCCCCGCCTCTTATTCCCCGCGTCTGATTCCCTGCCTCTGATTCCCCGCCTTGATTCCCCATCTCTGATTCACAACCTCTGATTCCCCACCTCTGATTCCCCATATCTGATTCCCCGCCTCTGTTTCCCCGCCTCTGATTCCCCGCCTCTGAATCCCCAACTCTGATTCCCTGCCTCTGATTCACCAGCTCTGATTCCCTGCCTTTGATTCCCCCCGTCTGATTCCCAGCCTCTGAATCCCCGTGTCTGATTTCCTGCCTCTGATTCCCCGCCTCTGATTCCCCATCTCTGATTCACCGCCTCTGTTTCCCCACCTCTGATTCCCCATCTCTGATTCCGCACATCCGATTCCCTGCCTCTGATTCCCCGACTCTGATTCCCCACCTCTGATTCCCCGCGTCTGATTCCCTGCCTCTGATTCCCCGCCTCTGATTCCCCATCTCTGATTCCCCACCTCTGATTCCCCGTGTCTGATTCCCTGCCTCTGAATCCCCGCCTCTGATTCCCCGCCTCTGATTCCCTGCCACTGATTACCCGCCACTGATTCCCCACCTCTGATTCCCCATATCTTATTCCCCGCCTCTGTTTCCCCCCCTCTAATTCCCAGCCTCTGATTCCCCATATCTGATTCCCCGCCCCTGATTCCCCATATCTGATTCCCCGCCTCTATTTCCCCATATCTGCTTCGCCGCCTCTGATTCCCCAACTCTGATTCCCCGCCTCTGATTCCCCAGCTCTGATTTCCCGCCTCTGATTTCCGGCATCCGATTCCCTGGCTCTGATTCCCCGCCTCTGATTCCCCATCTCTGATTCCCCGCCTCTGATTCCCCGTGTCTGATTCCCTGCCTCTGATTCCCCGCCTCGGATTCCCCGCGTCTGATTCCCTGCCACTGATTCCCTGCCCCTGATTCCCCACCTCTGATTCCCCATATCTGATTCCCCGCCTCTGTTTTCCCAACTCTGATTCCCCTCCTCTAATTCGCCAGCTATGATTCCCCGCCTCTGAATCCCTGCCACTGATTCCCTGCCCCTGATTCCCCACCTCTGATTCCCCATATATGATTCCCCGCCTCTGATTCCCCAACTCTGATTCCCTGCGTCTGATTCCCTGCCTCTGATTCCCAGCCTCTGATTCCCCTTCTCTGATTCACCACCTCTGAATCCCCACCTCTGATTCCCCATCTCTGATTCCGCACATCCGATTCCCTGCCTCTGATTCCCCGCCTCTGATTCCCCGCCTCTGATTCCCCGCCTCTGATTCCCCGCGTCTGATTCCCTGCCACTGATTCCCTGCCACTGATTCCCCACCTCTGATTCCCCATATCTGATTCCCCGCCTCTGTTTCAACACCTCTGATTCCCCGCCTCTGTTTCCCCATATCTGATTCCCCGCCTCTGAATCCCCAACTCTGATTCCCCTCCTCTAATTCGCCAGCTATGATTCCCCGCCTCTGATTCCCCAGCTCTGATTCCCCACCTCTGATTCTCCGCATCCGATTCCCCATGTCTGATTCCCCGCCTCTGATTCCCCGCGTCTGATTCCCTGCCTCTGATTCCCCGCCTCTGATTCCCCATCTCTGATTCCCCACCTCTGATTCCCCGTGTCTGATTCCCTGCCTCTGAATCCCCGCCCCTGATTCCCCGCCTCTGATTCCCTGCCACTGATTACCCGCCCCTGATTCCCCACCTCTGATTCCCCATATCTTATTCCCCGCCTCTGTTTCCCCCCCTCTGATTCCCAGCCTCTGATTCCCCATATCTGATTCCCCGCCTCTGATTCCCCATATCTGATTCCCCGCCTCTATTTCCCCATATCTTATTCGCCGCCTCTGATTCCCAAACTCTGATTCCCCGCCTCTGATTCCCCAGCTCTGATTTCCCGCCTCTGATTTCCGGCATCCGATTCCCTGCCTCTGATTCCCCGCCTCTAATTCCCCATCTCTGATTCCCCGCCTCTGATTCCCCGTGTCTGATTACCTGCCTCTGATACCCCGCCTCTGATTCCCCGCGTCTGATTCCCTGCCACTGATTCCCTGCCCCTGATTCCCCACCTCTGATACCCCATATCTGATTCCCTGCCTCTGTTTCCCCGCCTCTGATTCCCCGCCTCTGTTTCCCCATATCTGATTCCCCGCCTCTGATTCCCCAACTCTGATTCCCCTCCTCTAATTCGTCAGCTATGATTCCCCGCCTCTGATTACCTGCGTCTGATTCCCTGCCTCTGATTCCCCGCCCCTGATTCCCCACCTCTGATTCCCCATATCTGATTCCCCGCCTCTGTTTCCCTTAGCTCTGATTCCCTGCCTCTGATTCCCTGCCCTGATTCCCCATCTCTGTTTCACCGCCTTTGATTCGCCACCTCTGATTCCCCATATCTGATTCCCCGCCTCTGTTTCCCCGCCTCTGATTCCCTGCCTCTGATTCCCAACCTCTGATTCCACACCTCTGATTCCCCATATTTGATTCCCCGCCTCTATTTCCCCATATCTGATTCCCCGCCTCTGATTCCCCAACTCTGATTCCCCGCCTCTGATTCCCCAGCTCTGATACCCCGCCTCTGATTCCCGGCGTCCGATTCACTGTCTCTGATTCCCCACCTCTGATTCCCCATCTCTGATTCCCCGCCTCTGATTCCCCGTGTCTGATTCCCTGCCTCTGATTCCCCGCCTGTGATTCCCCGCCTCTGATTCCCTGCCACTGATTCCCTGCCCCTGATTCCCCACCTCTGATTCCCCATATCTGATTCCCCGCCTCTGTTTCCCCGCCTCTGATTCCCCGCCTCTGATTCCCCATATCTGATTCCCTGCCTCTGATTCCCCAACTCTGATTCCCCGACTCTGATTCCCCTGCTCTGAATCCCCGCCTCTGATTCCCCGCGTCTGATTCCCTGCCTCTGATTCCCCGCCTCTGATTCCCCATCTCTGATTCCCCGCCTCTGATTCCCCGTGTCTGATTCCCTGCCTCTGATTCCCCGCCTGTGATTCCCCGCCTCTGATTCCCTGCCACTGATTCCCTGCCCCTGATTCCCCACCTCTGATTCCCCATATCTGATTCCCCGCTTCTGTTTCCCCGCCTCTGATTCCCCGCCTCTGTTTCCCTTAGCTCTGATTCCCTGCCTCTGATTCCCTGCCCTGATTCCCCATCTCTGTTTCACCGCCTTTGATTCGCCACCTCTGATTCCCCATATCTGATTCCCCGCCTCTGTTTCCCCGCCTCTGATTCCCTGCCTCTGATTCCCAACCTCTAATTCCACACCTCTGATTCCCCATATCTGATTCCCCGCCTCTATTTCCCCATATCTGATTCCCCGCCTCTGATTCCCCAACTCTGATTCCCCGCCTCTGATTCCCCAGCTCTGATTCCCCGCCTCTGATTCCCGGCGTCCGATTCACTGCCTCTGATTCCCCACCTCTGATTCCCCATCTCTGATTCCCCGCCTCTGATTCCCCGTGTCTGATTCCCTGCCTCTGATTCCCCGCCTGTGATTCCCCGCCTCTGATTCCCTGCCACTGATTCCCTGCCCCTGATTCCCCACCTCTGATTCCCCATATCTGATTCCCCGCCTCTGTTTCCCCGCCTCTGATTCCCCGCCTCTGATTCCCCATATCTGATTCCCTGCCTCAATTCCCCAACTCTGATTCCCCGACTCTGATTCCCCTGCTCTGAATCCCCGCCTCTGATTCCCCGCATCTGATTCCCTGCCTCTGATTCCCCGCCTTGATTCCCCATCTCTGATTCACAACCTCTGATTCCCCACCTCTGATTCCCCATATCTGATTCACCGCCTCTGTTTCCCCGCCTCTGATTCCCTGCCTCTGATTCCCAGCCTCTGATTCCCCTTCTCTGATTCACCACCTCTGAATCCCCACCTCTGATTCCCCATCTCTGATTCCGCACATCCGATTCCCTGCCTCTGATTCCCCGCCTCTGATTCCCCGCCTCTGATTCCCCGCCTCTGATTCCCCGCGTCTGATTCCCTGCCACTGATTCCCTGCCACTGATTCCCCACCTCTGATTCCCCATATCTGATTCCCCGCCTCTGTTTCAACACCTCTGATTCCCCGCCTCTGTTTCCCCATATCTGATTCCCCGCCTCTGAATCCCCAACTCTGATTCCCCTCCTCTAATTCGCCAGCTATGATTCCCCGCCTCTGATTCCCCAGCTCTGATTCCCCACCTCTGATTCTCCGCATCCGATTCCCCATGTCTGATTCCCCGCCTCTGATTCCCCGCGTCTGATTCCCTGCCTCTGATTCCCCGCCTCTGATTCCCCATCTCTGATTCCCCACCTCTGATTCCCCGTGTCTGATTCCCTGCCTCTGAATCCCCGCCCCTGATTCCCCGCCTCTGATTCCCTGCCACTGATTACCCGCCCCTGATTCCCCACCTCTGATTCCCCATATCTTATTCCCCGCCTCTGTTTCCCCCCCTCTGATTCCCAGCCTCTGATTCCCCATATCTGATTCCCCGCCTCTGATTCCCCATATCTGATTCCCCGCCTCTATTTCCCCATATCTTATTCGCCGCCTCTGATTCCCAAACTCTGATTCCCCGCCTCTGATTCCCCAGCTCTGATTTCCCGCCTCTGATTTCCGGCATCCGATTCCCTGCCTCTGATTCCCCGCCTCTAATTCCCCATCTCTGATTCCCCGCCTCTGATTCCCCGTGTCTGATTACCTGCCTCTGATACCCCGCCTCTGATTCCCCGCGTCTGATTCCCTGCCACTGATTCCCTGCCCCTGATTCCCCACCTCTGATACCCCATATCTGATTCCCTGCCTCTGTTTCCCCGCCTCTGATTCCCCGCCTCTGTTTCCCCATATCTGATTCCCCGCCTCTGATTCCCCAACTCTGATTCCCCTCCTCTAATTCGTCAGCTATGATTCCCCGCCTCTGATTACCTGCGTCTGATTCCCTGCCTCTGATTCCCCGCCCCTGATTCCCCACCTCTGATTCCCCATATCTGATTCCCCGCCTCTGTTTCCCTTAGCTCTGATTCCCTGCCTCTGATTCCCTGCCCTGATTCCCCATCTCTGTTTCACCGCCTTTGATTCGCCACCTCTGATTCCCCATATCTGATTCCCCGCCTCTGTTTCCCCGCCTCTGATTCCCTGCCTCTGATTCCCAACCTCTGATTCCACACCTCTGATTCCCCATATTTGATTCCCCGCCTCTATTTCCCCATATCTGATTCCCCGCCTCTGATTCCCCAACTCTGATTCCCCGCCTCTGATTCCCCAGCTCTGATACCCCGCCTCTGATTCCCGGCGTCCGATTCACTGTCTCTGATTCCCCACCTCTGATTCCCCATCTCTGATTCCCCGCCTCTGATTCCCCGTGTCTGATTCCCTGCCTCTGATTCCCCGCCTGTGATTCCCCGCCTCTGATTCCCTGCCACTGATTCCCTGCCCCTGATTCCCCACCTCTGATTCCCCATATCTGATTCCCCGCCTCTGTTTCCCCGCCTCTGATTCCCCGCCTCTGATTCCCCATATCTGATTCCCTGCCTCTGATTCCCCAACTCTGATTCCCCGACTCTGATTCCCCTGCTCTGAATCCCCGCCTCTGATTCCCCGCGTCTGATTCCCTGCCTCTGATTCCCCGCCTCTGATTCCCCATCTCTGATTCCCCGCCTCTGATTCCCCGTGTCTGATTCCCTGCCTCTGATTCCCCGCCTGTGATTCCCCGCCTCTGATTCCCTGCCACTGATTCCCTGCCCCTGATTCCCCACCTCTGATTCCCCATATCTGATTCCCCGCTTCTGTTTCCCCGCCTCTGATTCCCCGCCTCTGTTTCCCTTAGCTCTGATTCCCTGCCTCTGATTCCCTGCCCTGATTCCCCATCTCTGTTTCACCGCCTTTGATTCGCCACCTCTGATTCCCCATATCTGATTCCCCGCCTCTGTTTCCCCGCCTCTGATTCCCTGCCTCTGATTCCCAACCTCTAATTCCACACCTCTGATTCCCCATATCTGATTCCCCGCCTCTATTTCCCCATATCTGATTCCCCGCCTCTGATTCCCCAACTCTGATTCCCCGCCTCTGATTCCCCAGCTCTGATTCCCCGCCTCTGATTCCCGGCGTCCGATTCACTGCCTCTGATTCCCCACCTCTGATTCCCCATCTCTGATTCCCCGCCTCTGATTCCCCGTGTCTGATTCCCTGCCTCTGATTCCCCGCCTGTGATTCCCCGCCTCTGATTCCCTGCCACTGATTCCCTGCCCCTGATTCCCCACCTCTGATTCCCCATATCTGATTCCCCGCCTCTGTTTCCCCGCCTCTGATTCCCCGCCTCTGATTCCCCATATCTGATTCCCTGCCTCAATTCCCCAACTCTGATTCCCCGACTCTGATTCCCCTGCTCTGAATCCCCGCCTCTGATTCCCCGCATCTGATTCCCTGCCTCTGATTCCCCGCCTTGATTCCCCATCTCTGATTCACAACCTCTGATTCCCCACCTCTGATTCCCCATATCTGATTCACCGCCTCTGTTTCCCCGCCTCTGATTCCCCGCCTCTGATTCCCCATATCTGATTCCCCAGCTCTGATTGCCCACCTCTGATTCCCCGCCTCTGATTCGCCAGCTCTGATTCCCCGCCTGTGAATCCCCGCATCTGATTCCCTGCCTCTGATTCCCCGCCTCTGATTCCCCATCTCTGATTCACCGCCTTTGATTCGCCACCTCTGATTCCCCATATCTGATTCCCCACCTCTGTTTCCCCGCCTCTGATTCCCCGCCTCTGATTCTCCATATGTCATTCCCCGCCTCTGAATCCCCATCTCTGATTCCCGGACTCTGATTCCCCAACTCTGATTCCCGGCCTCTTATTCCCAGCATCTGATTCCCGGCCTCTGATTCCCGGCCTCTGATTCCCCGCTTCTGATTCTGATACCCTGCCTCTGATTCCCCATCTCTGATTCCGCACATCTGATTCCCTGCCTCTGATTCCCCACCTCTGATTCCCCATATCTGATTCCCCGCCTCTGTTTCCCCACCTCTGATTCCCCGCCTCTGTTTCCCCATATCTAATTCCCCACCTCTGATGCCCCAACTCTGATTCCCCGCCTCTGATTCCCCAGCTCTGATTCCCCTCCTCTGATTCCCCGCATCCGATTCCCAATGTCTGATTCCCCGCCTCTGTTTCCCCGCCTCTGATTCCCCGCCTCTGTTTCCCCATATCTGATTCCCCGCCTCTGATTCCCCAGCTCTGATTCCCTGCCTCTGATTCCCCGCGTTCTATTCCCTGCCTCTGATTCCCCGCCTGTGATTCCCAATCTCTGATTCACCACCTCTGATTCCCCACCTCTGATTCCCCATATTTAATTCCCCGCCTCTGTTTGCCCGCCTCTGATTCCCCGCCTCTGTTTCCCCATATCTGATTCCCCGCCTCTGAATCCCCAACTCTGATTCCCTGCCTCTGATTCACCAGCTCTGATTCCCCGCCTTTGATTCCCCCCGTCTGATTCCCAGCCTCTGAATCCCCGTGTCTGATTTCCTGCCTCAGATTCCCCGCCTCTGATTCCCCATCTCTGATTCACCGCCTCTGATTCCCCACCTCTGATTCCCCATTTCTGATTCCGCACATCCGATTCCCTGCCTCTGATTCCCCGACTCTGATTCCCCACCTCTGATTCCCCAGCTCTGATTCCCCGCCTCTGATTCCCCGCATCTGATTCCCTGCTTCTGATTCCCCGCCTCTGATTCCCCATCTCTGATTCCCCACCTCTGATTCCACGTGTCTGATTCCCTGCCTCTGATTCCCCGCCTCTGATTCCCCGCCTCTGATTCCCTGCCACTGATTCCCCGCCCTTGATTCCCCACCTCTGATTCCCCATATCTGATTCCCCGCCTCTGTTTCAACACCTCTGATTCCCCGCCTCTGTTTCCCCATATCTGATTCCCCGCCTCTGATTCCCCAACTCTGATTCCCCTCCTCTAATTCGCCAGCTATGATTCCCCGCCTCTGATTCCCTGCATCTGATTCCCAGCCTCTGATTCCCCTTCTCTGATTCATCACCTCTGAATCCCCACCTCTGATTCCCCATCTCTGATTCCGCACATCCGATTCCCTGCCTCTGATTCCCCGCCTCTGATTCCCCGCCTCTGATTCGCAACCTCTAATTCCCCACCTCTGATTCCCCATATCTGATTCCCCGCCTCTGTTTCCCTGCCTCTGATTCCCGGTCTCTGTTTCCCCATATCTGATTCCCCTCCTCTGATTCCCCAACTCTGATTCCCCGCCTCTGATTCCCCAGCTCTGATTCCCCGCCTTTTATTCCCGGCCTCTGATTCCCTGCCACTGATTCCCCGACCCTGATTCCCCACCTCTGATTCCCCATATCTGATTCCCCGCCTCTGTTTCCCCAGCTCTGATTCCCCACCTCTGATTCCCCAGCTCTGATTCCCTGCCACTGATTCCCCGCCCCTGATTCCCCACCGCTGATTCCCCATATCTGATTCCCCGCCTCTGTTTCCCCAGCTGTGATTCCCTGCCTCTGATTCCCTGCCCTGATTCCCCATCTCTGTTTCACCGCCTTTGATTCGCCACCTCTGATTCCCCATATCTGATTCCCCGCCTCTGTTTCCCAGCCTCTGATTCCCTGCCTCTGATTCCCAACCTCTGATTCCACACCTCTGATTCCCCATATCTGATTCCCCGCCTCTATTACCCCATATCTGATTCCCCGCCTCTGATTCCCCAACTCTGATTCCCCGCCTCTGATTCCCCAGCTCTGATTCCCCTCCTCTGATTCCCGGCGTCTGATTCCCTGCCTCTGATTCCCCGCCTCTGATTCCCCATCTCTGATTCCCCGCCTCTGATTCCCCGCGTCTGATTCCCTGCCTCTGATTCCCCGCCTCTGATTCCCCGCCTCTGATTCCCTGCCACTGATTCCCTGCCCCTGATTCCCCACCTCTGATTCCCCATATCTGATTCCCCGCCTCAGTTACCCCGCCTCAGATTCCCCGCCTCTGATTCCCCATATCTGATTCCCTGCCTCTGATTCCCCAACTCTGATTCCCCGCCTCTGATTCCCCAGCTCTGAATCCCCGCCTCTTATTCCCCGCGTCTGATTCCCTGCCTCTGATTCCCCGCCTTGATTCCCCATCTCTGATTCACAACCTCTGATTCCCCACCTCTGATTCCCCATATCTGATTCCCCGCCTCTGTTTCCCCGCCTCTGATTCCCCGCCTCTGAATCCCCAACTCTGATTCCCTGCCTCTGATTCACCAGCTCTGATTCCCTGCCTTTGATTCCCCCCGTCTGATTCCCAGCCTCTGAATCCCCGTGTCTGATTTCCTGCCTCTGATTCCCCGCCTCTGATTCCCCATCTCTGATTCACCGCCTCTGTTTCCCCACCTCTGATTCCCCATCTCTGATTCCGCACATCCGATTCCCTGCCTCTGATTCCCCGACTCTGATTCCCCACCTCTGATTCCCCGCGTCTGATTCCCTGCCTCTGATTCCCCGCCTCTGATTCCCCATCTCTGATTCCCCACCTCTGATTCCCCGTGTCTGATTCCCTGCCTCTGAATCCCCGCCTCTGATTCCCCGCCTCTGATTCCCTGCCACTGATTACCCGCCACTGATTCCCCACCTCTGATTCCCCATATCTTATTCCCCGCCTCTGTTTCCCCCCCTCTAATTCCCAGCCTCTGATTCCCCATATCTGATTCCCCGCCCCTGATTCCCCATATCTGATTCCCCGCCTCTATTTCCCCATATCTGCTTCGCCGCCTCTGATTCCCCAACTCTGATTCCCCGCCTCTGATTCCCCAGCTCTGATTTCCCGCCTCTGATTTCCGGCATCCGATTCCCTGGCTCTGATTCCCCGCCTCTGATTCCCCATCTCTGATTCCCCGCCTCTGATTCCCCGTGTCTGATTCCCTGCCTCTGATTCCCCGCCTCGGATTCCCCGCGTCTGATTCCCTGCCACTGATTCCCTGCCCCTGATTCCCCACCTCTGATTCCCCATATCTGATTCCCCGCCTCTGTTTTCCCAACTCTGATTCCCCTCCTCTAATTCGCCAGCTATGATTCCCCGCCTCTGAATCCCTGCCACTGATTCCCTGCCCCTGATTCCCCACCTCTGATTCCCCATATATGATTCCCCGCCTCTGATTCCCCAACTCTGATTCCCTGCGTCTGATTCCCTGCCTCTGATTCCCAGCCTCTGATTCCCCTTCTCTGATTCACCACCTCTGAATCCCCACCTCTGATTCCCCATCTCTGATTCCGCACATCCGATTCCCTGCCTCTGATTCCCCGCCTCTGATTCCCCGCCTCTGATTCCCCGCCTCTGATTCCCCGCGTCTGATTCCCTGCCACTGATTCCCTGCCACTGATTCCCCACCTCTGATTCCCCATATCTGATTCCCCGCCTCTGTTTCAACACCTCTGATTCCCCGCCTCTGTTTCCCCATATCTGATTCCCCGCCTCTGAATCCCCAACTCTGATTCCCCTCCTCTAATTCGCCAGCTATGATTCCCCGCCTCTGATTCCCCAGCTCTGATTCCCCACCTCTGATTCTCCGCATCCGATTCCCCATGTCTGATTCCCCGCCTCTGATTCCCCGCGTCTGATTCCCTGCCTCTGATTCCCCGCCTCTGATTCCCCATCTCTGATTCCCCACCTCTGATTCCCCGTGTCTGATTCCCTGCCTCTGAATCCCCGCCCCTGATTCCCCGCCTCTGATTCCCTGCCACTGATTACCCGCCCCTGATTCCCCACCTCTGATTCCCCATATCTTATTCCCCGCCTCTGTTTCCCCCCCTCTGATTCCCAGCCTCTGATTCCCCATATCTGATTCCCCGCCTCTGATTCCCCATATCTGATTCCCCGCCTCTATTTCCCCATATCTTATTCGCCGCCTCTGATTCCCAAACTCTGATTCCCCGCCTCTGATTCCCCAGCTCTGATTTCCCGCCTCTGATTTCCGGCATCCGATTCCCTGCCTCTGATTCCCCGCCTCTAATTCCCCATCTCTGATTCCCCGCCTCTGATTCCCCGTGTCTGATTACCTGCCTCTGATACCCCGCCTCTGATTCCCCGCGTCTGATTCCCTGCCACTGATTCCCTGCCCCTGATTCCCCACCTCTGATACCCCATATCTGATTCCCTGCCTCTGTTTCCCCGCCTCTGATTCCCCGCCTCTGTTTCCCCATATCTGATTCCCCGCCTCTGATTCCCCAACTCTGATTCCCCTCCTCTAATTCGTCAGCTATGATTCCCCGCCTCTGATTACCTGCGTCTGATTCCCTGCCTCTGATTCCCCGCCCCTGATTCCCCACCTCTGATTCCCCATATCTGATTCCCCGCCTCTGTTTCCCTTAGCTCTGATTCCCTGCCTCTGATTCCCTGCCCTGATTCCCCATCTCTGTTTCACCGCCTTTGATTCGCCACCTCTGATTCCCCATATCTGATTCCCCGCCTCTGTTTCCCCGCCTCTGATTCCCTGCCTCTGATTCCCAACCTCTGATTCCACACCTCTGATTCCCCATATTTGATTCCCCGCCTCTATTTCCCCATATCTGATTCCCCGCCTCTGATTCCCCAACTCTGATTCCCCGCCTCTGATTCCCCAGCTCTGATACCCCGCCTCTGATTCCCGGCGTCCGATTCACTGTCTCTGATTCCCCACCTCTGATTCCCCATCTCTGATTCCCCGCCTCTGATTCCCCGTGTCTGATTCCCTGCCTCTGATTCCCCGCCTGTGATTCCCCGCCTCTGATTCCCTGCCACTGATTCCCTGCCCCTGATTCCCCACCTCTGATTCCCCATATCTGATTCCCCGCCTCTGTTTCCCCGCCTCTGATTCCCCGCCTCTGATTCCCCATATCTGATTCCCTGCCTCTGATTCCCCAACTCTGATTCCCCGACTCTGATTCCCCTGCTCTGAATCCCCGCCTCTGATTCCCCGCGTCTGATTCCCTGCCTCTGATTCCCCGCCTCTGATTCCCCATCTCTGATTCCCCGCCTCTGATTCCCCGTGTCTGATTCCCTGCCTCTGATTCCCCGCCTGTGATTCCCCGCCTCTGATTCCCTGCCACTGATTCCCTGCCCCTGATTCCCCACCTCTGATTCCCCATATCTGATTCCCCGCTTCTGTTTCCCCGCCTCTGATTCCCCGCCTCTGTTTCCCTTAGCTCTGATTCCCTGCCTCTGATTCCCTGCCCTGATTCCCCATCTCTGTTTCACCGCCTTTGATTCGCCACCTCTGATTCCCCATATCTGATTCCCCGCCTCTGTTTCCCCGCCTCTGATTCCCTGCCTCTGATTCCCAACCTCTAATTCCACACCTCTGATTCCCCATATCTGATTCCCCGCCTCTATTTCCCCATATCTGATTCCCCGCCTCTGATTCCCCAACTCTGATTCCCCGCCTCTGATTCCCCAGCTCTGATTCCCCGCCTCTGATTCCCGGCGTCCGATTCACTGCCTCTGATTCCCCACCTCTGATTCCCCATCTCTGATTCCCCGCCTCTGATTCCCCGTGTCTGATTCCCTGCCTCTGATTCCCCGCCTGTGATTCCCCGCCTCTGATTCCCTGCCACTGATTCCCTGCCCCTGATTCCCCACCTCTGATTCCCCATATCTGATTCCCCGCCTCTGTTTCCCCGCCTCTGATTCCCCGCCTCTGATTCCCCATATCTGATTCCCTGCCTCAATTCCCCAACTCTGATTCCCCGACTCTGATTCCCCTGCTCTGAATCCCCGCCTCTGATTCCCCGCATCTGATTCCCTGCCTCTGATTCCCCGCCTTGATTCCCCATCTCTGATTCACAACCTCTGATTCCCCACCTCTGATTCCCCATATCTGATTCACCGCCTCTGTTTCCCCGCCTCTGATTCCCCGCCTCTGATTCCCCATATCTGATTCCCCAGCTCTGATTGCCCACCTCTGATTCCCCGCCTCTGATTCGCCAGCTCTGATTCCCCGCCTGTGAATCCCCGCATCTGATTCCCTGCCTCTGATTCCCCGCCTCTGATTCCCCATCTCTGATTCACCGCCTTTGATTCGCCACCTCTGATTCCCCATATCTGATTCCCCACCTCTGTTTCCCCGCCTCTGATTCCCCGCCTCTGATTCTCCATATGTCATTCCCCGCCTCTGAATCCCCATCTCTGATTCCCGGACTCTGATTCCCCAACTCTGATTCCCGGCCTCTTATTCCCAGCATCTGATTCCCGGCCTCTGATTCCCAGCCTCTGATTCCCCGCTTCTGATTCTGATACCCTGCCTCTGATTCCCCATCTCTGATTCCGCACATCTGATTCCCTGCCTCTGATTCCCCACCTCTGATTCCCCATATCTGATTCCCCGCCTCTGTTTCCCCACCTCTGATTCCCCGCCTCTGTTTCCCCATATCTAATTCCCCACCTCTGATGCCCCAACTCTGATTCCCCGCCTCTGATTCCCCAGCTCTGATTCCCCTCCTCTGATTCCCCGCATCCGATTCCCAATGTCTGATTCCCCGCCTCTGTTTCCCCGCCTCTGATTCCCCGCCTCTGTTTCCCCATATCTGATTCCCCGCCTCTGATTCCCCAGCTCTGATTCCCTGCCTCTGATTCCCCGCGTTCTATTCCCTGCCTCTGATTCCCCGCCTGTGATTCCCAATCTCTGATTCACCACCTCTGATTCCCCACCTCTGATTCCCCATATTTAATTCCCCGCCTCTGTTTGCCCGCCTCTGATTCCCCGCCTCTGTTTCCCCATATCTGATTCCCCGCCTCTGAATCCCCAACTCTGATTCCCTGCCTCTGATTCACCAGCTCTGATTCCCCGCCTTTGATTCCCCCCGTCTGATTCCCAGCCTCTGAATCCCCGTGTCTGATTTCCTGCCTCAGATTCCCCGCCTCTGATTCCCCATCTCTGATTCACCGCCTCTGATTCCCCACCTCTGATTCCCCATTTCTGATTCCGCACATCCGATTCCCTGCCTCTGATTCCCCGACTCTGATTCCCCACCTCTGATTCCCCAGCTCTGATTCCCCGCCTCTGATTCCCCGCATCTGATTCCCTGCTTCTGATTCCCCGCCTCTGATTCCCCATCTCTGATTCCCCACCTCTGATTCCACGTGTCTGATTCCCTGCCTCTGATTCCCCGCCTCTGATTCCCCGCCTCTGATTCCCTGCCACTGATTCCCCGCCCTTGATTCCCCACCTCTGATTCCCCATATCTTATTCCCCGCCTCTGTTTCCCCCCCTCTGATTCCAAGCCTCTGATTCCCCATATCTGATTCCCTGCCTCTGATTCCCCATATCTGATTCCCCGCCTCTATTTCCCCATATCTGCTTCGCCGCCTCTGATTCCCCAACTCTGATTCCCCGTCTCTGATTCCCCAGCTCTGATTTCCCGCCTCTGATTCCCCGCATCCGATTCCCTGCCTCTGATTCCCCGCCTCTGATTCCCCATCTCTGATTCCCCGCCTCTGATTCCCCGTGTCTGATTCCCTGCCTCTGATTCCCCGCCTCTGATTCCCCGCGTCTGATTCCCTGCCACTGATTCCCTGCCCCTGATTCCCCACCTCTGATTCCCCATATCTGATTCCCCGCCTCTGTTTTCCCGCCTCTGATTCCCTGCCTCTGATTCCCCATATCTGATTCCCCCCCTCTGATTCCCCAGCTCTGAATCCCCGCCTCTGATTCCCCACGTCTGATTCCCTGCCTCTGATTCCCCGCCTCTGATTCCCCATCTGTGATTAACAACCTCTGATGCCCCACCTCTGATTCCCCATATCTGATTCCCCGCCTCTGTTTCCCCGCCTCTGATTCCCCGCCTCTAATTCCCCATATCTGATTCCCCGCCTCTGATTGCCCACCTCTGATTCCTCGCATCTGATTCCCTGCCTCTGATTCACCGCCTCTGATTCCCCATCTCTGATTCACCACCTCTGATTCCCGGCCTCTGATTCCCCATCTCTGATTCCGCACATCCGATTCCCTGCCTATGATTCCCCACCTCTGATTCCCCGCCTCTGATTCCCCATATCTGATTCCCTGCCTCTGTTTCCCCGCCTCTGATTCCCCATATGTGATTCCCCACCTCTGTTTCCACGCCTCTGATTCCCCGCCTCTGTTTCTCCATCTCTGATTCACCGCCTTTGATTCACCACCTCTGATTCCCCATATCTGATTCCCCATATCTGATTCCCCACCTCTGTTTCCCCGCCTCTGATTCCCCGCCTCTGATTCTCCATATCTCATTCCCCGCCTCTGAATCCCCATCTCTGATTCCCGGACTCTGATTCCCCACCTCTGATTCCCGGCCTCTTATTCCCAGCATCTGATTCCCGGCCTCTGATTCCCAGCCTCTAATTCCCCGCTTCTGATTCTGATTCCCTGCCTCTGATTCCCCATCTCTGATTCCGCACATCTGATTCCCTGCCTCTGATTCCCCACCTATGATTCCCCATATCTGATTCCCCGCCTCTGTTTCCCCGCCTCTGATTCCCCGCCTCTGTTTCCCCATATCTAATTCCCCACCTCTGATGCCCCAACTCTGAATCCCCGCCTCTGATTCCCCAGCTCTGATTCCCCACCTCTGATTCCCCGCATCCGATTCCCCATTTCTGATTCCCCGCCTCTGAATCCCCAACTCTGATTCCCTGCCTCTGATTCACCAGCTCTGATTCCCCGCCTTTGATTCCCCCCGTCTGATTCCCAGCCTCTGAATCCCCGTGTCTGATTTCCTGCCTCAGATTCCCCGCCTCTGATTCCCCATCTCTGATTCACCGCCTCTGATTCCCCACCTCTGATTCCCCATTTCTGATTCCGCACATCCGATTCCCTGCCTCTGATTCCCCGACTCTGATTCCCCACCTCTGATTCCCCAGCTCTGATTCCCCGCCTCTGATTCCCCGCGTCTGATTCCCTGCCTCTGATTCCCCGCCTCTGATTCCCCATCTCTGATTCCCCACCTCTGATTCCCCGTGTCTGATTCCCTGCCTCTGATTCCCCGCCTCTGATTCCCCGCCTCTGAATCCCTGCCACTGATTCCCCGCCCCTGATTCCCCACCTCTGATTCCCCATATCTTATTCCCCGCCTCTGTTTCCCCCCCTCTGATTCCCAGCCTCTGATTCCCCATATCTGATTCCCTGCCTCTGATTCCCCATATCTGATTCCCCGCCTCTATTTCCCCATATCTGCTTCGCCGCCTCTGATTCCCCAACTCTGATTCCCCGCCTCTGATTCCCCAGCTCTGATTTCCCGCCTCTGATTCCCGGCATCCGATTCCCTGCCTCTGATTCCCCGCCTCCGATTCCCCATCTCTGATTCCCCGCCTCTGATTCCCCGTGTCTGATTCCCTGCCTCTGATTCCCCGCCTCTGATTCCCCGCGTCTGATTCCCTGCCACTGATTCCCTGCCCCTGATTCCCCACCTCTGATTCCCCATATCTGATTCCCCGCCTCTGTTTTCCCGCCTCTGATTCCCTGCCTCTGATTCCCCATATCTGATTCCCCGCCTCTGATTCCCCAACTCTGATTCCCCGCCTCTGATTCCCCAGCTCTGAATCCCCGCCTCTGATTCCCCACGTCTGATTCCCTGCCTCTGATTCCCCGCCTCTGATTCCCCATCTGTGATTCACAACCTCTGATGCCCCACCTCTGATTCCCCATATCTGATTCCCCGCCTCTGTTTCCCCGCCTCTGATTCCCCGCCTCTGATTCCCCATATCTGATTCCCCGCCTCTGATTGCCCACCTCTGATTCCTCGCATCTGATTCCCTGCCTCTGATTCACCGCCTCTTATTCCCCATCTCTGATTCACCACCTCTGATTCCCGGCCTCTGATTCCCCATCTCTGATTCCGCACATCCGATTCCCTGCCTATGATTCCCCACCTCTGATTCCCCGCCTCTGATTCCCCATATCTGATTCCCTGCCTCTGTTTCCCCGCCTCTGATTCCCCATATGTGATTCCCCACCTCTGTTTCCACGCCTCTGATTCCCCGCCTCTGTTTCTCCATCTCTGATTCACGGCCTTTGATTCACCACCTCTGATTCCCCATATCTGATTCCCCATATCTGATTCCCCACCTCTGTTTCCCCGCCTCTGATACCCCGCCTCTGATTCTCCATATCTCATTCCCCGCCTCTGAATCCCCATCTCTGATTCCCGGACTCTGATTCCCCACCTCTGATTTCCGGCCTCTTATTCCCAGCATCTGATTCCCGGCCTCTGATTCCCGGCCTCTAATTCCCCGCTTCTGATTCTGATTCCCTGCCTCTGATTCCCCATCTCTGATTCCGCACATCTGATTCCCTGCCTCTGATTCCCCACCTATGATTCCCCATATCTGATTCCCCGCCTCTGTTTCCCCGCCTCTGATTCCCCGCCTCTGTTTCCCCATATCTAATTCCCCACCTCTGATGCCCCAACTCTGATTCCCCGCCTCTGATTCCCCAGCTCTGATTCCCCAGCTCTGATTCCCCGCATCCAATTCCCCATTTCTGATTCCCCGCCTCTGTTTCCCCGCCTCTGATTCCCCGCCTCTGTTTCCCCATATCTGATTCCCCGCCTCTGATTCCCCAGCTCTGATTCACTGCCTCTGATTCCCCGCGTTCTATTCCCTGCCTCTGATTCCCCGCCTGTGATTCCCCATCTCTGATTCACCACCTCTGATTCCCCACCTCTGATTCCCCATATCTAATTCCCCGCCTCTGTTTGCCCGCCTCTGATTCCCCGCCTCTGTTTCCCCATATCTGATTCCCCGCCTCTGAATCCCCAACTCTGATTCCCTGCCTCTGATTCACCAGCTCTGATTCCCTGCCTTTGATTCCCCCCGTCTGATTCCCAGCCTCTGAATCCCCGTGTCTGATTTCCTGCCTCTGAATCCCCGCCTCTGATTCCCCATCTCTGATTCCGCACATCCGATTCCCTGCCTCTGATTCCCCGACTCTGATTCCCCACCTCTGATTCCCCAGCTCTGATTCCCCGCCTCTGATTCCCCGCGTCTGATTCCCTGCCTCTGATTCCCCGCCTCTGATTCCCCATCTCTGATTCCCCACCTCTGATTCCCCGTGTCTGATTCCCTGCCTCTGAATCCCCGCCTCTGATTCCCCGCATCTGATTCCCTGCCACTGATTACCCGCCACTGATTCCCCACCTCTGATTCCCCATATCTTATTCCCCGCCTCTGTTTCCCCCCCTCTAATTCCCAGCCTCTGATTCCCCATATCTGATTCCCCGTCCCTGATTCCCCATATCTGATTCCCCGCCTCTATTTCCCCATATCTGATTCGCCGCCTCTGATTCCCCAACTCTGATTCCCCGCCTCTGATTCCCCAGCTCTGATTTCCCGCCTCTGATTTCCGGCATCCGATTTCCTGCCTCTGATTCCCCGCCTCTGATTCCCCATCTCTGATTCCCCGCCTCTGATTCCCCGTGTCTGATTCCCTGCCTCTGATACCCCGCCTCTGATTCCCCGCGTCTGATTCCCTGCCACTGATTCCCTGCCCCTGATTCCCCACCTCTGATTCCCCATATCTGATTCCCCGCCTCTGTTTTCCCAACTCTGATTCCCCTCCTCTAATTCGCCAGCTATGATTCCCCGCCTCTGAATCCCTGCCACTGATTCCCTGCCCCTGATTCCCCACCTCTGATTCCCCATATATGATTCCCCGCCTCTGATTCCCCAACTCTGATTCCCTGCGTCTGATTCCCTGCCTCTGATTCCCAGCCTCTGATTCCCCTTCTCTGATTCACCACCTCTGAATCCCCACCTCTGATTCACCATCTCTGATTCCGCACATCCGATTCCCTGCCTCTGATTCCCCGCCTCTGATTCCCCGTCTCTGATTCCCCGCCTCTGATTCCCGCGTCTGATTCCCTGCCTCTGATTCCCCGACTCTGATTCCCCACCTCAGATTCCCCAGCTCTGATTCCCCGCCTCTGATTCCCCGCGTCTGATTCCCTGCCTCTGATTCCCCGCCTCTGATTCCCCATCTCTGATTCCCCACCTCTGATTCCCCGTGTCTGATTCCCTGCCTCTGATTCCCCGCCTCTGATTCCCCGCCTCTGAATCCCTGCCACTGATTCCCCGCCCCTGATTCCCCACCTCTGATTCCCCATATCTTATTCCCCGCCTCTGTTTCCCCCCCTCTGATTCCCAGCCTCTGATTCCCCATATCTGATTCCCTGCCTCTGATTCCCCATATCTGATTCCCCGCCTCTATTTCCCCATATCTGCTTCGCCGCCTCTGATTCCCCAACTCTGATTCCCCGCCTCTGATTCCCCAGCTCTGATTTCCCGCCTCTGATTCCCGGCATCCGATTCCCTGCCTCTGATTCCCCGCCTCCGATTCCCCATCTCTGATTCCCCGCCTCTGATTCCCCGTGTCTGATTCCCTGCCTCTGATTCCCCGCCTCTGATTCCCCGCGTCTGATTCCCTGCCACTGATTCCCTGCCCCTGATTCCCCACCTCTGATTCCCCATATCTGATTCCCCGCCTCTGTTTTCCCGCCTCTGATTCCCTGCCTCTGATTCCCCATATCTGATTCCCCGCCTCTGATTCCCCAACTCTGATTCCCCGCCTCTGATTCCCCAGCTCTGAATCCCCGCCTCTGATTCCCCACGTCTGATTCCCTGCCTCTGATTCCCCGCCTCTGATTCCCCATCTGTGATTCACAACCTCTGATGCCCCACCTCTGATTCCCCATATCTGATTCCCCGCCTCTGTTTCCCCGCCTCTGATTCCCCGCCTCTGATTCCCCATATCTGATTCCCCGCCTCTGATTGCCCACCTCTGATTCCTCGCATCTGATTCCCTGCCTCTGATTCACCGCCTCTTATTCCCCATCTCTGATTCACCACCTCTGATTCCCGGCCTCTGATTCCCCATCTCTGATTCCGCACATCCGATTCCCTGCCTATGATTCCCCACCTCTGATTCCCCGCCTCTGATTCCCCATATCTGATTCCCTGCCTCTGTTTCCCCGCCTCTGATTCCCCATATGTGATTCCCCACCTCTGTTTCCACGCCTCTGATTCCCCGCCTCTGTTTCTCCATCTCTGATTCACGGCCTTTGATTCACCACCTCTGATTCCCCATATCTGATTCCCCATATCTGATTCCCCACCTCTGTTTCCCCGCCTCTGATACCCCGCCTCTGATTCTCCATATCTCATTCCCCGCCTCTGAATCCCCATCTCTGATTCCCGGACTCTGATTCCCCACCTCTGATTTCCGGCCTCTTATTCCCAGCATCTGATTCCCGGCCTCTGATTCCCGGCCTCTAATTCCCCGCTTCTGATTCTGATTCCCTGCCTCTGATTCCCCATCTCTGATTCCGCACATCTGATTCCCTGCCTCTGATTCCCCACCTATGATTCCCCATATCTGATTCCCCGCCTCTGTTTCCCCGCCTCTGATTCCCCGCCTCTGTTTCCCCATATCTAATTCCCCACCTCTGATGCCCCAACTCTGATTCCCCGCCTCTGATTCCCCAGCTCTGATTCCCCAGCTCTGATTCCCCGCATCCAATTCCCCATTTCTGATTCCCCGCCTCTGTTTCCCCGCCTCTGATTCCCCGCCTCTGTTTCCCCATATCTGATTCCCCGCCTCTGATTCCCCAGCTCTGATTCACTGCCTCTGATTCCCCGCGTTCTATTCCCTGCCTCTGATTCCCCGCCTGTGATTCCCCATCTCTGATTCACCACCTCTGATTCCCCACCTCTGATTCCCCATATCTAATTCCCCGCCTCTGTTTGCCCGCCTCTGATTCCCCGCCTCTGTTTCCCCATATCTGATTCCCCGCCTCTGAATCCCCAACTCTGATTCCCTGCCTCTGATTCACCAGCTCTGATTCCCTGCCTTTGATTCCCCCCGTCTGATTCCCAGCCTCTGAATCCCCGTGTCTGATTTCCTGCCTCTGAATCCCCGCCTCTGATTCCCCATCTCTGATTCCGCACATCCGATTCCCTGCCTCTGATTCCCCGACTCTGATTCCCCACCTCTGATTCCCCAGCTCTGATTCCCCGCCTCTGATTCCCCGCGTCTGATTCCCTGCCTCTGATTCCCCGCCTCTGATTCCCCATCTCTGATTCCCCACCTCTGATTCCCCGTGTCTGATTCCCTGCCTCTGAATCCCCGCCTCTGATTCCCCGCATCTGATTCCCTGCCACTGATTACCCGCCACTGATTCCCCACCTCTGATTCCCCATATCTTATTCCCCGCCTCTGTTTCCCCCCCTCTAATTCCCAGCCTCTGATTCCCCATATCTGATTCCCCGTCCCTGATTCCCCATATCTGATTCCCCGCCTCTATTTCCCCATATCTGATTCGCCGCCTCTGATTCCCCAACTCTGATTCCCCGCCTCTGATTCCCCAGCTCTGATTTCCCGCCTCTGATTTCCGGCATCCGATTTCCTGCCTCTGATTCCCCGCCTCTGATTCCCCATCTCTGATTCCCCGCCTCTGATTCCCCGTGTCTGATTCCCTGCCTCTGATACCCCGCCTCTGATTCCCCGCGTCTGATTCCCTGCCACTGATTCCCTGCCCCTGATTCCCCACCTCTGATTCCCCATATCTGATTCCCCGCCTCTGTTTTCCCAACTCTGATTCCCCTCCTCTAATTCGCCAGCTATGATTCCCCGCCTCTGAATCCCTGCCACTGATTCCCTGCCCCTGATTCCCCACCTCTGATTCCCCATATATGATTCCCCGCCTCTGATTCCCCAACTCTGATTCCCTGCGTCTGATTCCCTGCCTCTGATTCCCAGCCTCTGATTCCCCTTCTCTGATTCACCACCTCTGAATCCCCACCTCTGATTCACCATCTCTGATTCCGCACATCCGATTCCCTGCCTCTGATTCCCCGCCTCTGATTCCCCGTCTCTGATTCCCCGCCTCTGATTCCCGCGTCTGATTCCCTGCCACTGATTCCCTGCCCCTGATTCCCCACCTCTGATTCCCCATATCTGATTCCCCGCCTCTGTTTCAACACCTCTGATTCCCCGCCTCTGTTTCCCCATATCTGATTCCCCGCCTCTGATTCCCCAACTCTGATTCCCCTCCTCTAATTCGCCAGCTATGATTCCCCGCCTCTGATTCCCTGCATCTGATTCCCAGCCTCTGATTCCCCTTCTCTGATTCATCACCTCTGAATCCCCACCTCTGATTCCCCATCTCTGATTCCGCACATCCGATTCCCTGCCTCTGATTCCCCGCCTCTGATTCCCCGCCTCTGATTCGCAACCTCTAATTCCCCACCTCTGATTCCCCATATCTGATTCCCCGCCTCTGTTTCCCTGCCTCTGATTCCCGGTCTCTGTTTCCCCATATCTGATTCCCCTCCTCTGATTCCCCAACTCTGATTCCCCGCCTCTGATTCCCCAGCTCTGATTCCCCGCCTTTTATTCCCGGCCTCTGATTCCCTGCCACTGATTCCCCGACCCTGATTCCCCACCTCTGATTCCCCATATCTGATTCCCCGCCTCTGTTTCCCCAGCTCTGATTCCCCACCTCTGATTCCCCAGCTCTGATTCCCTGCCACTGATTCCCCGCCCCTGATTCCCCACCGCTGATTCCCCATATCTGATTCCCCGCCTCTGTTTCCCCAGCTGTGATTCCCTGCCTCTGATTCCCTGCCCTGATTCCCCATCTCTGTTTCACCGCCTTTGATTCGCCACCTCTGATTCCCCATATCTGATTCCCCGCCTCTGTTTCCCAGCCTCTGATTCCCTGCCTCTGATTCCCAACCTCTGATTCCACACCTCTGATTCCCCATATCTGATTCCCCGCCTCTATTACCCCATATCTGATTCCCCGCCTCTGATTCCCCAACTCTGATTCCCCGCCTCTGATTCCCCAGCTCTGATTCCCCTCCTCTGATTCCCGGCGTCTGATTCCCTGCCTCTGATTCCCCGCCTCTGATTCCCCATCTCTGATTCCCCGCCTCTGATTCCCCGCGTCTGATTCCCTGCCTCTGATTCCCCGCCTCTGATTCCCCGCCTCTGATTCCCTGCCACTGATTCCCTGCCCCTGATTCCCCACCTCTGATTCCCCATATCTGATTCCCCGCCTCAGTTACCCCGCCTCAGATTCCCCGCCTCTGATTCCCCATATCTGATTCCCTGCCTCTGATTCCCCAACTCTGATTCCCCGCCTCTGATTCCCCAGCTCTGAATCCCCGCCTCTTATTCCCCGCGTCTGATTCCCTGCCTCTGATTCCCCGCCTTGATTCCCCATCTCTGATTCACAACCTCTGATTCCCCACCTCTGATTCCCCATATCTGATTCCCCGCCTCTGTTTCCCCGCCTCTGATTCCCCGCCTCTGAATCCCCAACTCTGATTCCCTGCCTCTGATTCACCAGCTCTGATTCCCTGCCTTTGATTCCCCCCGTCTGATTCCCAGCCTCTGAATCCCCGTGTCTGATTTCCTGCCTCTGATTCCCCGCCTCTGATTCCCCATCTCTGATTCACCGCCTCTGTTTCCCCACCTCTGATTCCCCATCTCTGATTCCGCACATCCGATTCCCTGCCTCTGATTCCCCGACTCTGATTCCCCACCTCTGATTCCCCGCGTCTGATTCCCTGCCTCTGATTCCCCGCCTCTGATTCCCCATCTCTGATTCCCCACCTCTGATTCCCCGTGTCTGATTCCCTGCCTCTGAATCCCCGCCTCTGATTCCCCGCCTCTGATTCCCTGCCACTGATTACCCGCCACTGATTCCCCACCTCTGATTCCCCATATCTTATTCCCCGCCTCTGTTTCCCCCCCTCTAATTCCCAGCCTCTGATTCCCCATATCTGATTCCCCGCCCCTGATTCCCCATATCTGATTCCCCGCCTCTATTTCCCCATATCTGCTTCGCCGCGTCTGATTCCCCAACTCTGATTCCCCGCCTCTGATTCCCCAGCTCTGATTTCCCGCCTCTGATTTCCGGCATCCGATTCCCCGTGTCTGATTCCCTGCCTCTGATTCCCCGCCTCGGATTCCCCGCGTCTGATTCCCTGCCACTGATTCCCTGCCCCTGATTCCCCACCTCTGATTCCCCATATCTGATTCCCCGCCTCTGTTTTCCCAACTCTGATTCCCCTCCTCTAATTCGCCAGCTATGATTCCCCGCCTCTGAATCCCTGCCACTGATTCCCTGCCCCTGATTCCCCACCTCTGATTCCCCATATATGATTCCCCGCCTCTGATTCCCCAACTCTGATTCCCTGCGTCTGATTCCCTGCCTCTGATTCCCAGCCTCTGATTCCCCTTCTCTGATTCACCACCTCTGAATCCCCACCTCTGATTCCCCATCTCTGATTCCGCACATCCGATTCCCTGCCTCTGATTCCCCGCCTCTGATTCCCCGCCTCTGATTCCCCGCCTCTGATTCCCCGCGTCTGATTCCCTGCCACTGATTCCCTGCCACTGATTCCCCACCTCTGATTCCCCATATCTGATTCCCCGCCTCTGTTTCAACACCTCTGATTCCCCGCCTCTGTTTCCCCATATCTGATTCCCCGCCTCTGAATCCCCAACTCTGATTCCCCTCCTCTAATTCGCCAGCTATGATTCCCCGCCTCTGATTCCCTGCATCTGATTCCCTGCCTCTGATTCCCAGCCTCTGATTCCCCTTCTCTGATTCACCACCTCTGAATCCCCACCTCTGATTCCCCATCTCTGATTCCGCACATCCGATTCCCTGCCTCTGATTCCCCGCCTCTGATTCCCCGCCTCTGATTCGCAACCTCTAATTCCCCACCTCTGATTCCCCATATCTGATTCCCCGCCTCTGTTTCCCTGCCTCTGATTCCCGGTCTCTGTTTCCCCATATCTGATTCCCCTCCTCTGATTCCCCAACTCTGATTCCCCGCCTCTGATTCCCCAGCTCTGATTCCCCGCCTTTTATTCCCGGCCTCTGATTCCCTGCCACTGATTCCCCGCCCCTGATTCCCCACCTCTGATTCCCCATATCTGATTCCCCGCCTCTGTTTCCCCAGCTCTGATTCCCCACCTCTGATTCCCCAGCTCTGATTCCCTGCCACTGATTCCCCGCCCCTGATTCCCCACCTCTGATTCCCCATATCTGAATCCCCGCCTCTGTTTCCCCAGCTGTGATTCCCTGCCTCTGATTCCCTGCCCTGATTCCCCATCTCTGTTTCACCGCCTTTGATTCGCCACCTCTGATTCCCCATATTTGATTCCCCGCCTCTGTTTCCCCGCCTCTGATTCCCTGCCTCTGATTCCCAACCTCTGATTCCACACCTCTGATTCCCCATATCTGATTCCCCGCCTCTATTACCCCATATCTGATTCCCCGCCTCTGATTCCCCAACTCTGATTCCCCGCCTCTGATTCCCCAGCTCTGATTCCCCGCCTCTGATTCCCGGCGTCTGATTCCCTTCCTCTGATTCCCCGCCTCTGATTCCCCATCTCTGATTCCCCGCCTCTGATTCCCCGTGTCTGATTCCCTGCCTCTGATTCCCCGCCTCTGATTCCCCGCCTCTGATTCCCTGCCACTGATTCCCTGCCCCTGATTCCCCACCTCTGATTCCCCATATCTGATTCCCTGCCTCTGATTCCCCAACTCTGATTCCCCTCCTCTGATTCCCCAGCTCTGAATCCCCGCCTCTGATTCCCCGCGTCTGATTCCCTGCCTCTGATTCCCCGCCTTGATTCCCCATCTCTGAATCACAACCTCTGATTCCCCACCTCTGATTCCCCACCTCTGATTCCCCATATCTGATTCCCCACCTCTGTTTCCCCGCCTCTGATTCCCCGCCTCTGATTCTCCATATCTCATTCCCCGCCTCTGAATCCCCATCTCAGATTCCCGGACTCTGATGCCCCACCTCTGATTCCCGGCCTCTTATTCCAAGCATCTGATTCCCGGCCTCTGATTCCCGGCCTCTGATTCCCCGCTTCTGATTCTGATTCCCTGCCTCCGATTCCCCATCTCTGATTCCCCATATCTGATTCCCCGCCTCTGTTTCCCGCCTCTGATTCCCCGCCTCTGTTTCCCCATATCTAATTCCCCACCTCTGATGCCCCAACTCTGATTCCCCGCCTCTGATTCCCCAGCTCTGATTCCCCGCCTCTGATTCCCCGCATCCGATTCCCCATGTCTGATTACCCGCCTCTGTTTCCCCGCCTCTGATTCCCCGCCTCTGTTTCCCCATATCTGATTCCCCGCCTCTGATTCGCCAGCTCTGATTCCCCGCCTCTGATTCGCCAGCTCTGATTCCCCGTCTCTGAATCCCCGCATCTGATTCCCTGCCTCTTATTCCCCGCCTGTGATTCCCCATCTCTGATTCACCACCTCTGATTCCCCACCTCTGATTCCCCATATCTAATTCCCCGCCTCTGTTTGCCCGCCTCTGATTCCCCGCCTCTGTTTCCCCACCTCTGATTCCCCAGCTCTGATACCCCGCCTCTGATTCCCCGCGTCTGATTCCCTGCCTGTGATTCCCCGCCTCTGATTCCCCATCTCTGATTCCCCACCTCTGATTCCCCGCGTCTAATTTCCTGCCTCTGATTCCCCGCATCTGATTCCCCGCCTCTGATTCCCCGCCTCTGTTTCCCCATATCTAATTCCCCACCTCTGATGCCCCAACTCCGATTCCCCGACTCTGATTCCCCAGCTCTGATTACCCGCCTCTGATTCCCCATATATGATTCCCCGCCTCTGATTCCCCAACTCTGATTCCCTGCGTCTGATTCCCTGCCTCTGATTCCCAGCCTCTGATTCCCCTTCTCTGATTCACCACCTCTGAATCCCCACCTCTGATTCCCCATCTCTGATTCCGCACATCCGATTCCCTGCCTCTGATTCCCCGCCTCTGATTCCCCGCCTCTGATTCCCCGCCTCTGATTCCCCGCGTCTGATTCCCTGCCACTGATTCCCTGCCCCTGATTCCCCACCTCTGATTCCCCATATCTGATTCCCCGCCTCTGTTTCAACACCTCTGATTCCCCGCCTCTGTTTCCCCATATCTGATTCCCCGCCTCTGATTCCCCAACTCTGATTCCCCTCCTCTAATTCGCCAGCTATGATTCCCCGCCTCTGATTCCCTGCATCTGATTCCCTGCCTCTGATTCCCAGCCTCTGATTCCCCTTCTCTGATTCACCACCTCTGAATCCCCACCTCTGATTCCCCATCACTGATTCCGCACATCCGATTCCCTGCCTCTGATTCCCCGCCTCTGATTCCCCGCCTCTGATTCGCAACCTCTAATTCCCCACCTCTGATTCCCCATATCTGATTCCCCGCCTCTGTTTCCCTGCCTCTGATTCCCGGTCTCTGTTTCCCCATATCTGATTCCCCTCCTCTGATTCCCCAACTCTGATTCCCCGCCTCTGATTCCCCAGCTCTGATTCCCCGCCTTTTATTCCCGGCCTCTGATTCCCTGCCACTGATTCCCCGCCCCTGATTCCCCACCTCTGATTCCCCATATCTGATTCCCCGCCTCTGTTTCCCCAGCTCTGATTCCCCACCTCTGATTCCCCAGCTCTGATTCCCTGCCACTGATTCCCCGCGCCTGATTCCCCACCTCTGATTCCCCATATCTGATTCCCCGCCTCTGTTTCCCCAGCTGTGATTCCCTGCCTCTGATTCCCTGCCCTGATTCCCCATCTCTGTTTCACCGCCTTTGATTCGCCACCTCTGATTCCCCATATCTGATTCCCCGCCTCTGTTTCCCCGCCTCTGATTCCCTGCCTCTGATTCCCAACCTCTGATTCCCCGCCTCTGATTCCCCAACTCTGATTCCCCGCCTCTGATTCCCCAGCTCTGATTCCCCGCCTCTGATTCCCGGCGTCTTATTCCCTGCCTCTGATTCCCCGCCTCTGATTCCCCATCTCTGATTCCCCGCCTCTGATTCCCCGTGTCTGATTCCCTGCCTCTGATTCCCCGCCTCTGATTCCCCGCCTCTGATTCCCTGCCACTGATTCCCTGCCCCTGATTCCCCACCTCTGATTCCCCATATCTGATTCCCCGCCTCTGTTTCCCCGCCTCTGATTCCCCGCCTCTGATTCCCCATATCTGATTCCCTGCCTCTGATTCCCCAACTCTGATTCCCCGCCTCTGATTCCCCAGCTCTGAATCCCCGCCACTGATTCCCCGCGTCTGATTCCCTGCCTCTGATTCCCCGCCTTGATTCCCCATCTCTGATTCACAACCTCTGATTCCCCACCTCTGATTCCCCATATCTGATTCCCCGCCTCTGTTTCCCCGCCTCTGATTCCCCGCCTCTGATTCCCCATATCTGATTCCCCGGCTCTGATTGCCCACCTCTGATTCCCCACCTCTTATTCGCCAGCTCTGATTCCCCGTCTCTGAATCCCCGCATCTGATTCCCTGCCTCTGATTCCCCGCCTCTGATTCCACATCTCTGATTCACCGCCTTTGATTCGCCACCTCTGATTCACAATATCTGATTCCCCACCTCTGTTTCCACGCCTCTGATTCCCCGCCTCTGTTTCTCCATATCTCATTCCCCGCCTCTGAATCCCCATCTCTGATTCCCGGACTCTGATGCCCCACCTCTGATTCCCGGCCTCTTATTCCAAGCATCTGATTCCCGGCCTCTGATTCCCGGCCTCTGATTCCCCGCTTCTGATTCTGATTCCCTGCCTATGATTCCCCATCTCTGATTCCCCATATCTGATTCCCCGCCTCTGTTTTCCCGCCTCTGAATCCCCGCCTCTGTTTCCCCATATCTAATTCCCCACCTCTGATGCCCCAACTCTGATTCCCCGCCTCTGATTCCCCAGCTCTGATTCCCCGCCTCTGATTCCCCGCATCCGATTCCCCATGTCTGATTACGCGCCTCTGTTTCCCCGCCTCTGATTCCCCGCCTCTGTTTCCCCATATCTGATTCCCCGCCTCTGATTCCCCAGCTCTGATACCCTGCCTCTGTTTCCCCACGTTCTATTCCCTGCCTCTGATTCCCCGCCTGTGATTCCCCATCTCTGATTCACCACCTCTGATTCCCCACCTCTGATTCCCCATATCTAATTCCCCGCCTCTGTTTGCCCGCCTCTGATTCCCCGCCTCTGTTTCCCCACCTCTGATTCCCCAGCTCTGATACCCCGCCTCTGATTCCCCGCGTCTGATTCCCTGCCTGTGATTCCCCGCCTCTGATTCCCCATCTCTGATACCCCACCTCTGATTCCCCGTGTCTAATTTCCTGCCTCTGATTCCCCGCATCTGATTCCCCGCCTCTGATTCCCCGCCTCTGTTTCCCCATATCTAATTCCCCACCTCTGATGCCCCAACTCTGATTCCCCGCCTCTGATTCCCCAGCTCTGATTCCCCGCCTCTGATTCCCCGCATCCGATTCCCCATGTCTGATTACCCGCCTCTGTTTCCCAGCCTCTGATTCCCCGCCTCTGTTTCCCCATATCTGATTCCCCGCCTCTGATTCCCCAGCTCTGATTCCCTGCCTCTGATTCCCCGCATTCTATTCCCTGCCTCTGATTCCCCGCCTCTGATTCCACATCTCTGATTCACTGCCTCTGATTCCCCACCTCTGATTCCCCATCTCTGATTCCGCACATCCGATTCCCTGCCTCTGATTCCCCGACTCTGATTCCCCACCTCTGATTCCCCAGCTCTGATACCCCGCCTCTGATTACCCGCGTCTGATTCCCTGCCTGTGATTCCCCGCCTCTGATTCCCCATCTCTTATTCCCCACCTCTGATTCCCCGTGTCTAATTCCCTGCCTCTGATTCCCCGCATCTGATTCCCCGCCTCTGATTCCCTGCCACTGATTCCCCGCCCCTGATTCCCCACCTCTGATTCCCCATATCTTATTCCCCGCCTCTGTTTCCCCCCCTCTGATTCCCAGCCTCTGATTCCCCATATCTGATTCCACGCCTCTGATTCCCCATATCTGATTCCCCGCCTCTATTTCCCCATATCTGCTTCGCCGCCTCTGATTCCCCAACTCTGATTCCCCGCCTCTGATTCCCCATCTCTGATTCCCCGCCTCTGATTCCCCGTGTCTGATTCCCTGCCTCTGATTCCCCGCCTCTGATTCCCCATATCTGATTCCCCGCCTCTGTTTTCCCGCCTCTGATTCCCTGCCTCTGATTCCCCATATCTGATTCCCCGCCTCTGCTTCCCCAACTCTGATTCCCCACCTCTGATTCCCCAGCTCTGAATCCCCGCCTCTGATTCCCCGCGTCTGATTCCCTGCCTCTCATTCCCCGCCTCTGATTCCCCATCTGTGATTCACAACCTCTGATGCCCAACCTCTGATTCCCCATATCTGATTCCCGGCCTCTGTTTCTCCGCCTCTGATTCCCCGCCTCTGATTCCCCATATCTGATTCCCCGCCTCTGATTGCCCACCTCTGATTCCCCACGTCTGATTCCCTGCCTCTGATTCCCCGCCTCTGATTCCCCATCTCTGATTCACCACCTCTGATTCCCGGCCTCTGATTCCCCATCTCTGATTCCGCACATCCGATTCCCTGCCTATGATTCCCCACCTCTGAATCCCCGCCTCTGATTCCCCATATCTGATTCCCTGCCTCTGTTTCCCCGCCTCTGATTCCCCACCTCTGTTTCCCCATATCTGATTCCCCGCCTCTGATTCCCCAACTCTAATACCCCGCCTCTTATTCCCCAGCTCTGATTCCCCGCCTCTGATTCCCCGCATATGATTCCATGCCTCAAATTCCCCGCCTCTGATTCCAGGCCTCTGATTCCCAGCATCTGATTCCGGCCTCTGATTCCCGGCCTCTGATTCCCTGCTTCTGATTCTGATTCCCTGCCTCTGATTCCCCATCTCTGATTCCGCACATCTGATTCCCTGCCTCTGATTCCCCACCTCTGATTCCCCATATCTGATTCCCCGCCTCTGTTTCCCCGCCTCTGATTCCCCGCCTCTGTTTCCCAATATCTAAGTCCCCGCCTCTGATTCCCCAAATCTGATTCCCCGCCTCTGATTCCCCGCATCTGATTCCCTGCATCTGATTCCAAGCCTCTGATTCCCTGCCTCAGATTCCCAACCTCTGATTCCCCACCTCTGATTCCCCATATCTGATTCCCCGCCTCTGTTTCCCCGCCTCGGATTCCCCGCCTCTGTTTCCCCATATCTGATTCCCGGCCTCTGATTCCCGGCCTCTGATTCCCCGCCTCTGATTCCCTGCCTCTGATTCCCCATCTCCGATTCAGCAATCTGATTCCCTTCCTCTGATTCTCCGCCTCTGATTCCCCGCCTCTGATTCCCTGCCTCTGATTCCCAACCTCTGATTCCACACCTCTGATTCCCCATATCCGATTCCCCGCCTCTATTTCCCCATATCTGATTCCCCGCCTCTGATTCCCCAACTCTGATTCCCCGCCTCTGATTCCCCAGCTCTGATTCCCCGACTCTGATTCCCGGCATCCTATTCCCTGCCTCTGATTCCCCGCCTCTGATTCCCCATCTCTGATTCCCCGCCTCTGATTCCCCGTGTCTGATTCCCTGCCTCTGATTCTCCGCCTCTGATTCCCCGCCTCTGATTCCCTGCCACTGATTCCCTGCCCCTGATTCCCCACCTCTGATTCCCCATATCTGATTCCCCGCCTCTGTTTCCCCGCCTCTGATTCCCCGCCTCTGATTCCCCATATCTGATTCCCTGCCTCTGATTCCCCAACTCTGATTCCCCGCCTCTGATTCCCCAGCTCTGAATCCCCGCCTCTGATTCCCCGCGTCTGATTCCCTGCCTCTGATTCCCCGCCTTGATTCCCCATCTCTGATTCACAACCTCTGATTCCCCACCTCTGATTCCCTATATTTGATTCCCCGCCTCTGTTTCCCCGCCTCTGATTCCCCGCCTCTGATTCCCCATATCTGATTCCCCGCCTCTGATTGCCCACCTCTGATTCCCCGCCTCTGATTCGCCAGCTCTGATTCCCCGCCTCTGATTCCCCGCATCTGATTCCCTGCCTCTGATTCCCCGCCTCTGATTCCCCATCTCTGATTCACCGCCTTTGATTCGCCACCTCTGATTCCCCATATCTGATTCCCCACCTCTGTTTCCCCGCCTCTGATTCCCCGCCTCTGATTCTCCATATCTCATTCCCCGCCTCTGAATTTCCATCTCTGATTCCCGGACTCTGATTCCCCACCTCTGATTCCCGGCCTCTTATTCCCAGCATCTGATTCCCGGCCTCTGATTCCCGGCCTCTGATTCCCCGCTTCTGATTCTGATTCCCTGCCTCTGATTCCCCATCTCTGATTCCGCACATCTGATTCCCTGCCTCTGATTCCCCACCTCTGATTCCCCATATCTGATTCCCCGCCTCTGTTTCCCCGCCTCTGATTCCCCGCCTCTGATTCCCTGCATCCGATTCCCCATATCTGATTCCCCGCCTCTGTTTCCCCGCCTCTGATTCCCCGCCTCTGTTTCCCCAGCTCTGATTCCCCGCCTCTGATTCCCCGCATCCGATTCCCCATGTCTGATTACCCGCCTCTGTTTCCCCGCCTCTGATTCCCCGCCTCTGTTTCCCCATATCTGATTCCCCGCCTCTGATTCGCCAGCTCTGATTCCCCGCCTCTGATTCGCCAGCTCTGATTCCCCGTCTCTGAATCCCCGCATCTGATTCCCTGCCTCTTATTCCCCGCCTGTGATTCCCCATCTCTGATTCACCACCTCTGATTCCCCACCTCTGATTCCCCATATCTAATTCCCCGCCTCTGTTTGCCCGCCTCTGATTCCCCGCCTCTGTTTCCCCACCTCTGATTCCCCAGCTCTGATACCCCGCCTCTGATTCCCCGCGTCTGATTCCCTGCCTGTGATTCCCCGCCTCTGATTCCCCATCTCTGATTCCCCACCTCTGATTCCCCGCGTCTAATTTCCTGCCTCTGATTCCCCGCATCTGATTCCCCGCCTCTGATTCCCCGCCTCTGTTTCCCCATATCTAATTCCCCACCTCTGATGCCCCAACTCCGATTCCCCGACTCTGATTCCCCAGCTCTGATTACCCGCCTCTGATTCCCCATATATGATTCCCCGCCTCTGATTCCCCAACTCTGATTCCCTGCGTCTGATTCCCTGCCTCTGATTCCCAGCCTCTGATTCCCCTTCTCTGATTCACCACCTCTGAATCCCCACCTCTGATTCCCCATCTCTGATTCCGCACATCCGATTCCCTGCCTCTGATTCCCCGCCTCTGATTCCCCGCCTCTGATTCCCCGCCTCTGATTCCCCATCTCTGATTCCGCACATCCGATTCCCTGCCTATGATTCCCCACCTCTGAATCCCCGCCTCTGATTCCCCATATCTGATTCCCTGCCTCTGTTTCCCCGCCTCTGATTCCCCACCTCTGTTTCCCCATATCTGATTCCCCGCCTCTGATTCCCCAACTCTAATACCCCGCCTCTTATTCCCCAGCTCTGATTCCCCGCCTCTGATTCCCCGCATATGATTCCATGCCTCAAATTCCCCGCCTCTGATTCCAGGCCTCTGATTCCCAGCATCTGATTCCGGCCTCTGATTCCCGGCCTCTGATTCCCTGCTTCTGATTCTGATTCCCTGCCTCTGATTCCCCATCTCTGATTCCGCACATCTGATTCCCTGCCTCTGATTCCCCACCTCTGATTCCCCATATCTGATTCCCCGCCTCTGTTTCCCCGCCTCTGATTCCCCGCCTCTGTTTCCCAATATCTAAGTCCCCGCCTCTGATTCCCCAAATCTGATTCCCCGCCTCTGATTCCCCGCATCTGATTCCCTGCATCTGATTCCAAGCCTCTGATTCCCTGCCTCAGATTCCCAACCTCTGATTCCCCACCTCTGATTCCCCATATCTGATTCCCCGCCTCTGTTTCCCCGCCTCGGATTCCCCGCCTCTGTTTCCCCATATCTGATTCCCGGCCTCTGATTCCCGGCCTCTGATTCCCCGCCTCTGATTCCCTGCCTCTGATTCCCCATCTCCGATTCAGCAATCTGATTCCCTTCCTCTGATTCTCCGCCTCTGATTCCCCGCCTCTGATTCCCTGCCTCTGATTCCCAACCTCTGATTCCACACCTCTGATTCCCCATATCCGATTCCCCGCCTCTATTTCCCCATATCTGATTCCCCGCCTCTGATTCCCCAACTCTGATTCCCCGCCTCTGATTCCCCAGCTCTGATTCCCCGACTCTGATTCCCGGCATCCTATTCCCTGCCTCTGATTCCCCGCCTCTGATTCCCCATCTCTGATTCCCCGCCTCTGATTCCCCGTGTCTGATTCCCTGCCTCTGATTCCCCGCCTCTGATTCCCCGCCTCTGATTCCCTGCCACTGATTCCCTGCCCCTGATTCCCCACCTCTGATTCCCCATATCTGATTCCCCGCCTCTGTTTCCCCGCCTCTGATTCCCCGCCTCTGATTCCCCATATCTGATTCCCTGCCTCTGATTCCCCAACTCTGATTCCCCGCCTCTGATTCCCCAGCTCTGAATCCCCGCCTCTGATTCCCCGCGTCTGATTCCCTGCCTCTGATTCCCCGCCTTGATTCCCCATCTCTGATTCACAACCTCTGATTCCCCACCTCTGATTCCCTATATTTGATTCCCCGCCTCTGTTTCCCCGCCTCTGATTCCCCGCCTCTGATTCCCCATATCTGATTCCCCGCCTCTGATTGCCCACCTCTGATTCCCCGCCTCTGATTCGCCAGCTCTGATTCCCCGCCTCTGATTCCCCGCATCTGATTCCCTGCCTCTGATTCCCCGCCTCTGATTCCCCATCTCTGATTCACCGCCTTTGATTCGCCACCTCTGATTCCCCATATCTGATTCCCCACCTCTGTTTCCCCGCCTCTGATTCCCCGCCTCTGATTCTCCATATCTCATTCCCCGCCTCTGAATTTCCATCTCTGATTCCCGGACTCTGATTCCCCACCTCTGATTCCCGGCCTCTTATTCCCAGCATCTGATTCCCGGCCTCTGATTCCCGGCCTCTGATTCCCCGCTTCTGATTCTGATTCCCTGCCTCTGATTCCCCATCTCTGATTCCGCACATCTGATTCCCTGCCTCTGATTCCCCACCTCTGATTCCCCATATCTGATTCCCCGCCTCTGTTTCCCCGCCTCTGATTCCCCGCCTCTGATTCCCTGCATCCGATTCCCCATATCTGATTCCCCGCCTCTGTTTCCCCGCCTCTGATTCCCCGCCTCTGTTTCCCCAGCTCTGATTCCCCGCCTCTGATTCCCCGCATCCGATTCCCCATGTCTGATTACCCGCCTCTGTTTCCCCGCCTCTGATTCCCCGCCTCTGTTTCCCCATATCTGATTCCCCGCCTCTGATTCGCCAGCTCTGATTCCCCGCCTCTGATTCGCCAGCTCTGATTCCCCGTCTCTGAATCCCCGCATCTGATTCCCTGCCTCTTATTCCCCGCCTGTGATTCCCCATCTCTGATTCACCACCTCTGATTCCCCACCTCTGATTCCCCATATCTAATTCCCCGCCTCTGTTTGCCCGCCTCTGATTCCCCGCCTCTGTTTCCCCACCTCTGATTCCCCAGCTCTGATACCCCGCCTCTGATTCCCCGCGTCTGATTCCCTGCCTGTGATTCCCCGCCTCTGATTCCCCATCTCTGATTCCCCACCTCTGATTCCCCGCGTCTAATTTCCTGCCTCTGATTCCCCGCATCTGATTCCCCGCCTCTGATTCCCCGCCTCTGATTCCCCATCTCTGATTCCCCGCCTCTGATTCCCCGTGTCTGATTCCCTGCCTCTGATTCCCCGCCTCTGATTCCCCGCCTCTGATTCCCTGCCACTGATTCCCTGCCCCTGATTCCCCACCTCTGATTCCCCATATCTGATTCCCCGCCTCTGTTTCCCCGCCTCTGATTCCCCGCCTCTGATTCCCCATCTCTGATTCCCCGCCTCTGATTCCCCGTGTCTGATTCCCTGCCTCTGATTCCCCGCCTCTGATTCCCCGCCTCTGATTCCCTGCCACTGATTCCCTGCCCCTGATTCCCCACCTCTGATTCCCCATATCTGATTCCCCGCCTCTGTTTCCCCGCCTCTGATTCCCCGCCTCTGATTCCCCATATCTGATTCCCTGCCTCTGATTCCCCAACTCTGATTCCCCGCCTCTGATTCCCCAGCTCTGAATCCCCGCCTCTGATTCCCCGCGTCTGATTCCCTGCCTCTGATTCCCCGCCTTGATTCCCCATCTCTGATTCACAACCTCTGATTCCCCACCTCTGATTCCCTATATTTGATTCCCCCCCTCTGTTTCCCCGCCTCTGATTCCCCGCCTCTGATTCCCCATATCTGATTCCCCGCCTCTGATTGCCCACCTCTGATTCCCCGCCTCTGATTCGCCAGCTCTGATTCCCCGCCTCTGATTCCCCGCATCTGATTCCCTGCCTCTGATTCCCCGCCTCTGATTCCCCATCTCTGATTCACCGCCTTTGATTCGCCACCTCTGATTCCCCATATCTGATTCCCCACCTCTGTTTCCCCGCCTCTGATTCCCCGCCTCTGATTCTCCATATCTCATTCCCCGCCTCTGAATTTCCATCTCTGATTCCCGGACTCTGATTCCCCACCTCTGATTCCCGGCCTCTTATTCCCAGCATCTGATTCCCGGCCTCTGATTCCCGGCCTCTGATTCCCCGCTTCTGATTCTGATTCCCTGCCTCTGATTCCCCATCTCTGATTCCGCACATCTGATTCCCTGCCTCTGATTCCCCACCTCTGATTCCCCATATCTGATTCCCCGCCTCTGTTTCCCCGCCTCTGATTCCCCGCCTCTGATTCCCTGCATCCGATTCCCCATATCTGAATCCCCGCCTCTGTTTCCCCGCCTCTGATTCCCCGCCTCTGTTTCCCCATATCTGATTCCCCGCCTCTGATTCCCAACAATGATTCCCCGCCTCTGATTCCCCAGCTCTGATTCCCTGCCTCTGATTCCCCGCGTTCTATTCCCTGCCTCTGATTCCCCGCCTGTGATTCCCCATCACTGATTCACCACCTCTGATTCCCCACCTCTGATTCCCCATATCTAATTCCCCGCCTCTGTTTTCCCGCCTCTGATTCCCCGCCTCTGTTTCCCCATATCTGATTCCCCGCCTCTGAATCTCCAACTCTGATTCCCTGCCTCAGATTCCCCAGCTCTGATTCCCCGCCTTTGATTCCCACCGTCTGATTCCCAGCCTCTGAATCCCCGTGTCTGATTTCCTGCCTCTGATTCCCCGCCTCTGATTCCCCATTTCTGATTCACCGCCTCTGATACCCCACCTCTGATTCCCCATCTCTGATTCCGCACATCCAATTCCCTGCCTCTGATTCCCCAACTCTGATTCCCCACCTCTGATTCCCCAGCTCTGATTCCCCGCCTCAGATTCCCCGCGTCTGATTCCCTGCCTCTGATTCCCCGCCTCTGATTCCCTGCCTCTGATTCCCCATATCTGATTCGCCGCCTCTGATTCCCCAACTCTGATTCCCTGCTTCTGATTCCCCAGCTCTGATTCCCTGCCTCTGATTTCCCTCGTTCTATTCCCTGCCTCTGATTCCCCGCCTGTGATTCCCAATCTCTGATTCACCACCTCTGATTCCCCACCTCTGATTCCCCATATTTAATTCCCCGCCTCTGTTTGCCCGCCTCTGATTCCCCGCCTCTGTTTCCCCATATCTGATTCCCCGCCTCTGAATCCCCAACTCTGATTCACTGCCTCTGATTCACCAGCTCTGATTCCCCGCCTTTGATTCCCCCCGTCTGATTCCCAGCCTCTGAATCCCCGTGTCTGATTTCCTGCCTCAGATTCCCCGCCTCTGATTCCCCATCTCTGATTCACCGCCTCTGATTCCCCACCTCTGATTCCCCGTTTCTGATTCCGCACATCCGATACCCTGCCTCCGATTCCCCGACTCTGATTCCCCACCTCTGATTCCCCAGCTCTGATTCCCCGCCTCTGATTCCCCGCGTCTGATTCCCTGCCTCTAATTCCCCACCTCTGATTCCCCATCTCTGATTCCCCACCTCTGATTCCCCGTGTCTGATTCCCTGCCTCTGATTCCTTGCCTCTGATTCCCCGCCTCTGATTCCCTTCCACTGATTCCCCGCCCCTGATTCCCCACCTCTGATTCCCCATATCTTATTCCCAGCCTCTGTTTCCCCCCCTCTGATTCCCAGCCTCTGATTCCCCATATCTGATTCCCTGCCTCTGATTCCCCATATCTGATTCCCCGCCTCTATTTCCCCATATCTCCTTCGCCGCCTCTGATTCCCCAACTATGATTCCCCGCCTCTGATTCCCCAGCTCTGATTTCCCGCCTCTGATTCCCGGCATCCGATTCCCTGCCTCTGATTCCCCGCATCTGATTCCCCATCTCTGATTCCCCGCCTCTGATTCCCCGTGTCTGATTCCCTGCCTCTGATTCCCCGCCTCTGATTCCCCACGTCTGATTCCCTGCCACTGATTCCCTGCCCCTGATTCCCCACCTCTGATTCCCCATATCTGATTCCCCGCCTCTGTTTTCCCGCCTCTGATTCCCTGCCTCTGATTCCCCATATCTGATTCCCTGCCTCTGATTCCCCATCTCTGATTCCGCACATCTGATTCCCTGCCTCTGATTCCCCACCTATGATTCCCCATATCTGATTCCCCGCCTCTGTTTCCCCGCCTCTGATTCCCCGCCTCTGTTTCCCCATATCTAATTCCCCACCTCTGATGCCCCAACTCTGATTCCCCGCCTCTGTTTCCCCATATCTGATTCCCCGCCTCTGATTCCCTGCATCCGATTCCCCATATCTGATTCCCCAGCTCTGATTCCCTGCCTCTGATTCCCCGCGTTCTATTCCCTGCCTCTGATTCCCCGCCTGTGATTCCCCATCACTGATTCACCACCTCTGATTCCCGACCTCTGATTCCCCATATCTAATACCACGCCTCTGTTTTCCCGCCTCTGATTCCCCGCCTCTGTTTCCCCATATCTGATTCCCCGCCTCTGAATCCCCAACTCTGATTCCCTGACTCAGATTCCCCAGCTCTGATTCCCCGCCTTTGATTCCCACCGTCTGATTCCCAGCCTCTGAATCCCCGTGTCTGATTTCCTGCCTCTGATTCCCCGCCTCTGATTCCCCATTTCTGATTCACCGCCTCTGATTCCCCACCTCTGATTCCCCATCTCTGATTCCACACATCCAATTCCCAGCCTCTGATTCCCCAACTCTGATTCCCCACCTCTGATTCCCCAGCTCTGATTCCCCGCCTCAGATTCCCCGCGTCTGATTCCCTGCCTCTGATTCCCCGCCTCTGATTCCCTGCCTCTGATTCCCCATATCTGATTCGCCGCCTCTGATTCCCCAACTCTGATTCCCCGCTTCTGATTCCCCAGCTCTGATTCCCTGCCTCTGATTCCCCGCGTTCTATTCCCTGCCTCTGATTCCCCGCCTGTGATTCCCAATCTCTGATTCACCACCTCTGATTCCCCACCTCTGATTCCCCATATTTAATTCCCCGCCTCTGTTTGCCCGCCTCTGGTTCCCCGCCTCTGTTTCCCCATATCTGATTCCCCGCCTCTGAATCCCCAACTCTGATTCCCTGCCTCTGATTCACCAGCTCTGATTCCCCGCCTTTGATTCCCCCCGTCTGATTCCCAGCCTCTGAATCCCCGTGTCTGATTTCCTGCCTCAGATTCCCCGCCTCTGATTCCCCATCTCTGATTCACCGCCTCTGATTCCCCACCTCTGATTCCCCATTTCTGATTCCGCACATCCGATTCCCTGCCTCTGATTCCCCGACTCTGATTCCCCACCTCTGATTCCCCAGCTCTGATTCCCCGCCTCTGATTCCCCGCGTCTGATTCCCTGCCTCTGATTCCCCGCCTCTGATTCCCCATCTCTGATTCCCCACCTCTGATTCCCCGTGTCTGATTCCCTGCCTCTGATTCCCCGCCTCTGATTCCCCGCCTCTGATTCCCTGCCACTGATTCCCCGCCCCTGATTCCCCACCTCTGATTCCCCATATCTTATTCCCCGCCTCTGTTTCCCCCCCTCTGATTCCCAGCCTCTGATTCCCCATATCTGATTCCCTGCCTCTGATTCCCCATATCTGATTCCCCGCCTCTATTTCCCCATATCTGCTTCGCCGCCTCTGATTCCCCAACTATGATTCCCCGCCTCTGATTCCCCAGCTCTGATTTCCCGCCTCTGATTCCCGGCATCCGATTCCCTGCCTCTGATTCCCCGCCTCTGATTCCCCATCTCTGATTCCCCGCCTCTGATTCCCCGTGTCTGATTCCCTGCCTCTGATTCCCCGCCTCTGATTCCCCGCGTCTGATTCCCTGCCACTGATTCCCTGCCCCTGATTCCCCACCTCTGATTCCCCATATCTGATTCCCCGCCTCTGATTCCCCAACTCTGATTCCCCGCCTCTGATTCCCCAGCTCTGAATCCCCGCCTCTGATTCCCCAAGTCTGATTCCCTGCCTCTGATTCCCCGCCTCCGATTCCCCATCTGTGATTCACAACCTCTGATGCCCCACCTCTGATTCCCCAGATCTGATTCCCCGCCTCTGTTCCCCGCCTCTGATTCCCCATATCTGATTCCCCGCCTCTGATTGCCCACCTCTGATTCCTCGCATCTGATTCCCTGCCTCTGATTCACCGCCTCTGATTCCCCATCTCTGATTCACCACCTCTGATTCCCGGCCTCTGATTCCCCATCTCTGATTCCGCACATCCGATTCCCTGCCTATGATTCCCCACCTCTGATTCCCCGCCTCTGATTCCCCATATCTGATTCCCTGCCTCTGTTTCCCCGCCTCTGATTCCCCATATGTGATTCCCCACCTCTGTTTCCACGCCTCTGATTCCCCGCCTCTGTTTCTCCATCTCTGATTCACCGCCTTTGATTCACCACCTCTGATTCCCCATATCTGATTCCCCATATCTGATTCCCCACCTCTGTTTCCCCGCCTCTGATTCCCCGCCTCTGATTCTCCATATCTCATTCCCCGCCTCTGAATCCCCATCTCTGATTCCCGGACTCTGATTCCCCACCTCTGATTCCCGGCCTCTTATTCCCAGCATCTGATTCCCGGCCTCTGATTCCCGGCCTCTAATTCCCCGCTTCTGATTCTGATTCCCTGCCTCTGATTCCCCATCTCTGATTCCGCACATCTGATTCCCTGCCTCTGATTCCCCACCTATGATTCCCCATATCTGATTCCCCGCATCTGTTTCCCCGCCTCTGATTCCCCGCCTCTGTTTCCCCATATGTAATTCCCCACCTCTGATGCCCCAACTCTGATTCCCCGCCTCTGATTCCCCAGCTCTGATTCCCCACCTCTGATTCCCCGCATCCGATTCCCCAGTTCTGATTCCCCGCCTCTGTTTCCCCGCCTCTGATTCCCCGCCTCTGTTTCCCCATATCTGATTCCCCGCCTCTGATTCCCCAGCTCTGATTCCCCGCCTTTGATTCCCCCCGTCTGATTCCCAGCCTCTGAATCCCCGTGTCTGATTTCCTGCCTCAGATTCCCCGCCTCTGATTCCCCATCTCTGATTCACCGCCTCTGATTCCCCATCTCTGATTCACCACCTCTGATTCCCCACCTCTGATTCCCCATATCTAATTCCCCGCCTCTGTTTGCCCGCCTCTGATTCCCCAACTCTGTTTCCCCATATCTGATTCCCCGCCTCTGAATCCCCAACTCTGATTCCCTGCCACTGATTCCCTGCCCCTGATTCCCCACCTCTGATTCCCCATATCTGATTCCCCGCCTCTGTTTCCCCACCTCTGATTCCCCGCCTCTGTTTCCCCATATCTGATTCCCCGTCTCTGATTCCCCAACTCTGATTCCCCTCCTCTAATTCGCCAGCTATGATTCCCCGCCTCTTATTCCCTGCGTCTGATTCCCTGCCTCTGATTCCCAGCCTCTGATTCCCCTTCTCTGATTCACCACCTCTGAATCCCCACCTCTGATTACCCATCTCTGATTCCGCACATCCGATTCCCTGCCTCTGATTCCCCGCCTCTGATTCCCCGCCTCTGATTCGCAACCTCTAATTCCCCACCTCTGATTCCCCATATCTGATTCCCCGCCTCAGTTTCCCTGCATCTGATTCCCGGCCTCTGTTTCCCCATATCTGATTCCCCTCCTCTGATTCCCCAACTCTGATTCCCCGCCTCTGATTCCCCAGCTCTGATTCCCCGCCTTTTATTCCCGGCCTCTGATTCCCTGCCACTGATTCCCCGCCCCTGATTCCCCACCTCTGATTCCCCATATCTGATTCCCCGCCTCTGTTTCCCCAGCTCTGATTCCCCACCTCTGATTCCCCAGCTCTGATTCCCTGCCACTGATTCCCCACCCCTGATTCCCCACCTCTGATTCCCCATATCTGATTCCCCGCCTCTGTTTCCCTTAGCTCTGATTCCCTGCCTCTGATTCCCTACCCTGATTCCCCATCTCTGTTTCACCGCCTTTGATTCCCCATCTCTGATTCACCACCTCTGATTCCCCACCTCTGATTCCCCATATCTAATTCCCCGCCTCTGTTTGCCCGCCTCTGATTCCCCAACTCTGTTTCCCCATATCTGATTCCCCCCTCTGAATCCCCAACTCTGATTCCCTGCCACTGATTCCCTGCCCCTGATTCCCCACCTCTGATTCCCCATATCTGATTCCCCGCCTCTGTTTCCCCACCTCTGATTCCCCGCCTCTGTTTCCCCATATCTGATTCCCCGTCTCTGATTCCCCAACTCTGATTCCCCTCCTCTAATTCGCCAGCTATGATTCCCCGCCTCTTATTCCCTGCGTCTGATTCCCTGCCTCTGATTCCCAGCCTCTGATTCCCCTTCTCTGATTCACCACCTCTGAATCCCCACCTCTGATTACCCATCTCTGATTCCGCACATCCGATTCCCTGCCTCTGATTCCCCGCCTCTTATTCCCCGCCTCTGATTCGCAACCTCTAATTCCCCACCTCTGATTCCCCATATCTGATTCCCCGCCTCAGTTTCCCTGCATCTGATCCCCGGCCTCTGTTTCCCCATATCTGATTCCCCTCCTCTGATTCCCCAACTCTGATTCCCCGCCTCTGATTCCCCAGCTCTGATTCCCCGCCTTTTATTCCCGGCCTCTGATTCCCTGCCACTGATTCCCCGCCCCTGATTCCCCACCTCTGATTCCCCATATCTGATTCCCCGCCGCTGTTTCCCCAGCTCTGATTCCCCACCTCTGATTCCCCAGCTCTGATTCCCTGCCACTGATTCCCCACCCCTGATTCCCCACCTCTGATTCCCCATATCTGATTCCCCGCCTCTGTTTCCCTTAGCTCTGATTCCCTGCCTCTGATTCCCTACCCTGATTCCCCATCTCTGTTTCACCGCCTTTGATTCGCCACCTCTGATTCCCCATATCTGATTCCCCGCCTCTGTTTCCCCGCCTCTGATTCCCTGCCTCTGATTCCCAACCTCTGACTCCACACCTCTGATTCCCCATATCTGATTCCCCGCCTCTATTTCCCCATATCTGTTTCCCCGCCTCTGATTCCCCAACTCTGATTCCCCGCCTCTGATTCCCCAGCTCTGATACCCCGCCTCTGATTCCCGGCGTCCGATTCACTGCCTCTGATTCCACGCCTCTGATTCCCCATCTCTGATTCCCTGCCTCTGATTCCCCGTGTCTGATTCCCTGCCTCTGATTCCCCGCCTGTGATTCCCCGCCTCTGATTCCCTGCCACTGATTCCCTGCCCCTGATTCCCCACCTCGGATTCCCCATATCTGATTCCCCGCCTCTGTTTCCCCGCCTCTGATTCCCCGCCTCTGATTCCCCAAAACTGATTCCCTGCCTCTGATTCCCCAACTCTGATTCCCCGACTCTGATTCCCCAGCTCTGAATCCCCGCCTCTGATTCCCCGCGTCTGATTCCCTGCCTCTGATTCCCCGCCTCTGATTCCCCATCTCTGATTCCCCGCCTCTGATTCCCCGTGTCTGATTCCCTGCCTCTGATTCCCCGCCTGTGATTCCCCGCCTCTGATTCCCTGCCACTGATTCCCTGCCCCTGATTCCCCACCTCTGATTCCCCATATCTGATTCCCCGCCTCTGTTTCCCCGCCTCTGATTCCCCACCTCTGTTTCCCTTAGCTCTGATTCCCTGCCTCTGATTCCCTGCCCTGATTCCCCACCTCTGTTTCACCGCCTTTGATTCGCCACCTCTGATTCCCCATATCTGATTCCCCGCCTCTGTTTCCCCGCCTCTGATTCCCGTCCTCTGATTCCCAACCTCTGATTCCACACCTCTGATTCCCCATATCTGATTCCCCGCCTCTATTTCCCCATATCTGATTCCCCGCCTCTGATTCCCCAACTCTGATTCCCCGCCTCTGATTCCCCAGCTCTGATTCCCCGCCTCTGATTCCCGGCGTCCGATTCACTGCCTCTAATTCCCCGCCTCTGATTCCCCATCTCTGATTCCCCACCTCTGATTCCCCGTGTCTGATTCCCTGCCTCTGATTCCCCGCCTGTGATTCCCCGCCTCTGATTCCCTGCCACTGATTCCCTGCCCCTGATTCCCCACCTCTGATTCCCCATATCTGATTCCCCTCCTCTGTTTCCCCGCCTCTGATTCCCCATATCTGATTCCCTGCCTCTGATTCCCCAACTCTGATTTCCCGACTCTGATTCCCCAGCTCTGAATCCCCGCCTCTGATTCCCCGCGTCTGATTCCCTGCCTCTGATTCCCCGCCTTGATTCCCCATCTCTGATTCACAACCTCTGATTCCCCACCTCTGATTCCCCATATCTGATTCACCGCCTCTGTTTCCCCGCCTCTGATTCCCCGCCTCTGATTCCCCATATCTGATTCCCCAGCTCTAATTGCCCACCTCTGATTCCCCGCCTCTGATTCGCCAGCTCTGATTCCCCGCCTCTGAATCCCCGCATCTGATTCCCTGCCTCTGATTCCCCGCCTCTGATTCCCCATCTCTGATTCACCGCCTTTGATTCGCCACCTCTGATTCCCCATATCTGATTCCCCACCTCTGTTTCCCCGCCTCTGATTCCCCGCCTCTGATTCTCCATATCTCATTCCCCGCCTCCGAATCCCCATCTCTGATTCCCGGACTCTGATTCCCCACCTCTGATTCATGGCCTCTTATTCCCAGCATCTGATTCCCGGCCTCTGATTCCCGGCCTCTGATTCCCCGCTTCTGATTCTGATACCCTGCCTCTGATTCCCCATCTCTGATTCCGCACATCTGATTCCCTGCCTCTGATTCCCCACCTCTGATTCCCCATATCTGATTCCCCGCCTCTGTTTCCCCACCTCTGATTCCCCGCCTCTGTTTCCCCATATCTAATTCCCCACCTCTGATGCCCCAACTCTGATTCCCCGCCTCTGATTCCCCATCTCTGATTCCCCGCCTCTGATTCCCCGCATCCGATTCCCCATGTCTGATTCCCCGCCTCTGTTTCCCCGCCTCTGATTCCCCGCCTCTGTTTCCCCATATCTGATTCCCCGCCTCTGATTCCCCAGCTCTGATTCCCTGCCTCTGATTCCCCGCGTTCTATTCCCTGCCTCTGATTCCCCGCCTGTGATTCCCAATCTCTGATTCACCACCTCTGATTCCCCACCTCTGATTCCCCATATTTAATTCCCCGCCTCTGTTTGCCCGCCTCTGATTCCCCGCCTCTGTTTCCCCATATCTGATTCCCCGCCTCTGAATCCCCAGCTCTGATTCCCTGCCTCTGATTCACCAGCTCTGATTCCCCGCCTTTGATTCCCCCCGTCTGATTCCCAGCCTCTGAATCCCCGTGTCTGATTTCCTGCCTCAGATTCCCCGCCTCTGATACCCCATCTCTGATTCACCGCCTCTGATTCCCCACCTCTGATTCCCCATTTCTGATTCCGCACATCCGATTCCCTTCCTCTGATTCCCCGAATCTGATTCCCCACCTCTGATTCCCCAGCTCTGATTCCCCGCCTCTGATTCCCCGCGTCTGATTCCCTGCCTCTGATTCCCCGCCTCTGATTCCCCATCTCTGATTCCCCACCTCTGATTCCCCGTGTCTGATTCCCTGCCTCTGATTCCCCGCCTCTGATTCCCCGCCTCTGATTCCCTGCCACTGATTCCCCGCCCCTGATTCCCCACCTCTGATTCCCCATATCTTATTCCCCGCCTCTGTTTCCCCCCCCTCTGATTCCCAGCCTCTGATTCCCCATATCTGATTCCCTGCCTCTGATTCCCCATATCTGATTCCCCGCCTCTATTTTCCCGCCTCTGATTCCCTGCCTCTGATTCCCCATATCTGATTCCCCGCCTCTGATTCCCCAACTCTGATTCCCCACCTCTGATTCCCCAGCTCTGAATCCCCGCCTCTGATTCCCCGCGTCTGATTCCCTGCCTCTCATTCCCCGCCTCTGATTCCCCATCTGTGATTCACAACCTCTGATGCCCCACCTCTGATTCCCCATATCTGATTCCCGGCCTCTGTTTCCCCGCCTCTGATTCCCCGCCTCTGATTCCCCATATCTGATTCCCCGCCTCTGATTGCCCACCTCTGATTCCACACGTCTGATTCCCTGCCTCTGATTCCCCGCCTCTGATTCCCCATCTCTGATTCACCACCTCTGTTTCCCGGCCTCTGATTCCCCATCTCTGATTCCGCACATCCGATTCCCTGCCTATGATTCCCCACCTCTGAATCCCCGCCTCTGATTCACCATATCTGATTCCCTGCCTCTGTTTCCCCGCCTCTGATTCCCCACCTCTGTTTCCCCATATCTGATTCCCCGCCTCTGATTCCCCAACTCTAATACCCCGCCTCTGATTCCCCAGCTCTGAATCCCCGCCTCTGATTCCCCGCATCTGATTCCATGCCTCTGATTCCCCGCCTCTGATTCCAGGCCTCTGATTCCCAGCATCTGATTCCGGCCTCTGATTCCCGGCCTCTGATTCCATGCTTCTGATTCTGATTCCCTGCCTCTGATTCCCCATCTCTGATTCCGCACATCTGATTCCCTGCCTCTGATTCCCCACCTCTGATTCACAATATCTGATTCCCCGCCTCTGTTTCCCCGCCTCTGATTCCCCGCCTCTGTTTCCCAATATCTAAGTCCCCGCCTCTGATTCCCCAAATCTGATTCCCCACCTCTGATTCCCCAGCTCTGATTCCCCGCCTCTGATTCCCCGCATCTGATTCCCTGCATCTGATTCCAAGCCTCTGATTCCCTGCCTCTGATTCCCAACCTCTGATTCCCCACCTCTGATTCCCCATATCTGATTCCCCGCCTCTGTTTCCCCGCCTCGGATTCCCCGCCTCTGTTTCCCCATATCTGATTCCCGGCCTCTGATTCCCCGCCTCAGATTCCCCGCCTCTGATTCCCTGCCTCTGATTCCCCATCTCCGATTCAGCAATCTGATTCCCTGCCTCTGATTCCCCGCCTCTGATTCCCCGCCTCTGATTCCCTGCCTCTGAATCCCAACCTCTGATTCCACACCTCTGATTCCCCATATCCGATTCCCCGCCTCTATTTCCCCATATCTGATTCCCCGCCTCTGATTCCCCAGCTCTGATTCCCCGACTCTGATTCCCGGCATCCGATTCCCTGCCTCTGATTCCCCGCCTCTGATTCCCCATCTCTGATTCCCCGCCTCTGATTCCCCGTGTCTGATTCCCTGCCTCTGATTCCCCGCCTCTGATTCCCCGCCTCTGATTCCCTGCCACTGATTCCCTGCCCCTGATTCCCCACCTCTGATTCCCCATATCTGATTCCCCGCCTCTGTTTCCCCGCCTCTGATTCCCCGCCTCTGATTCCCCATATCTGATTCCCTGCCTCTGATTCCCCAACTCTGATTCCCCGCCTCTGATTCCCCAGCTCTGAATCCCCGCCTCTGATTCCCCGCGTCTGATTCCCTGCCTCTGATTCCCCGCCTTGATTCCCCATCTCTGATTCACAACCTCTGATTCCCTATATTTGATTCCCTGCCTCTGTTTCCCCGCCTCTGATTCCCCACCTCTGTTTCCCCATATCTGATTCCCCGCCTCTGATTCCCCAACTCTAATACCCCGCCTCTGATTCCCCAGCTCTGATTCCCCGCCTCTGATTCCCCGCATCTGATTCCATGCCTCTGATTCCCCGCCTCTGATTCCAGGCCTCTGATTCCCAGCATCTGATTCCGGCCTCTGATTCCTGGCCTCTGATTCCATGCTTCTGATTCTGATTCCCTGCCTCTGATTCCCCATCTCTGATTCCGCACATCTGATTCCCTGCCTCTGATTCCCCACCTCTGATTCCCCATATCTGATTCCCCGCCTCTGTTTCCTTGCCTCTGATTCCCCGCCTCTGTTTCCCAATATCTAAGTCCCCGCCTCTGATTCCCCAAATCTGATTCCCCACCTCTGATTCCCCAGCTCTGATTCCCCGCCTCTGATTCCCCGCATCTGATTCCCTGCATCTGATTCCAAGCCTCTGATTCCCTGCCTCTGATTCCCAACCTCTGATTCCCCACCTCTGATTCCCCATATCTGATTCCCCGCCTCTGTTTCGCCGCCTCGGATTCCCCGCCTCTGTTTCCCCATATCTGATTCCCGGCCTCTGATTCCCCGCCTCTGATTCCCCGCCTCTGATTCCCTGCCTCTGATTCCCCATCTCCGATTCAGCAATCTGATTCCCTGCCTCTGATTCCCCGCCTCTGATTCCCCGCCTCTGATTCCCTGCCTCTGATTCCCAACCTCTGATTCCACACCTCTGATTCCCCATATCCGATTCCCCGCCTCTATTTCCCCATATCTGATTCCCCGCCTCTGATTCCCCAGCTCTGATTCCCCGACTCTGATTCCCGGCATCCGATTCCCTGCCTCTGATTCCCCGCCTCTGATTCCCCATCTCTGATTCCCCGCCTCTGATTCCCCGTGTCTGATTCCCTGCCTCTGATTCCCCGCCTCTGATTCCCCGCCTCTGATTCCCTGCCACTGATTCCCTGCCCCTGATTCCCCACCTCTGATTCCCCATATCTGATTCCCCGCCTCTGTTTCCCCACCTCTGATTCCCCGCCTCTGATTCCCCATATCTGATTCCCTGCCTCTGATTCCCCAACTCTGATTCCCCGCCTCTGATTCCCCAGCTCTGAATCCCCGCCTCTGATTCCCCGCGTCTGATTCCCTGCCTCTGATTCCCCGCCTTGATTCCCCATCTCTAATTCACAACCTCTGATTCCCCACCTCTGATTCCCTATATTTGATTCCCCGCCTCTGTTTCCCCGCCTCTGATTCCCCGCCTATGATTCCCCATATCTGATTCCCCGCCTCTGATTGCCCACCTCTGATTCCCCGCCTCTGATTCGCCAGCTCTGATTCCCCGCCTCTGATTCCCCGCATCTGATTCCCTGCCTCTGATTCCCCGCCTCTGATTCCCCATCTCTGATTCACCGCCTTTGATTCGCCACCTCTGATTCCCCATATCTGATTCCCCACCTCTGTTTCCCCGCCTCTGATTCCCCGCCTCTGATTCTCCATATCTCATTCCCCGCCTCTGAATCCCCATTTCTGATTACAGGACTCTGATTCCCCACCTCTGATTCCCGGCCTCTTATTCCCAGCATCTGATTCCCGGCCTCTGATTCCCGGCCTCTGATTCCCCGCTTCTGATTCTGATTCCCTGCCTCTGATTCCCCATCTCTGATTCCGCACATCTGATTCCCTGCCTCTGATTCCCCACCTCTGATTCCCCATATCTGATTCCCCGCCTCTGTTTACCCGCCTCTGATTCCCCGCCTCTGTTTGCCTATATCTAATTCCCCACCTCTGATGCCCCAACTCTGATTCCCCGCCTCTGATTCCCCAGCTCTGATTCCCCGCCTCTGATTCCCTGCATCCGATTCCCCATATCTGATTCCCCGCCTATGTTTCCCCGCCTCTGATTCCCCGCCTCTGTTTCCCCATATCTGATTCCCCGCCTCTGATTCCCAACAATGATTCCCCGCCTCTGATTCCCCAGCTCTGATTCCCTGCCTCTGATTCCCCGCGTTCTATTCCCTGCCTCTGATTCCCCGCCTGTGATTCCCCATCACTGATTCACAACCTCTGATTCCCCACCTCTGATTCCCCATATCTAATTCCCCGCCTCTGTTTTCCTGCCTCTGATTCCCCGCCTCTGTTTCCCCATATCTGATTCCCCGCCTCTGAAACCCCAACTCTGATTCCCTGCCTCAGATTCCCCAGCTCTGATTCCCCGCCTTTGATTCCCACCGTCTGATTCCCAGCCTGTGAATCCCCGTGTCTGATTTCCTGCCTCTGATTCCCCGCCTCTGATTCCCCATTTCTGATTCACCGCCTCTGATTCCCCACCTCTGATTCCCCATCTCTGATTCCGCACATCCAATTCCCTGCCTCTGATTCCCCAACTCTGATTCCCCACCTCTGATTCCCCAGCTCTGATTCCCCGCCTCAGATTCCCCGCGTCTGATTCCCTGCCTCTGATTCCCCGCCTCTGATTCCCTGCCTCTGATTCCCCATATCTGATTCGCCGCCTCTGATTCCCCAACTCTGATTCCCCGCTTCTGATTCCCCAGCTCTGATTCCCTGCCTCTGATTCCCCGCGTTCTATTCCCTGCCTCTGATTCCCCGCCTGTGATTCCCAATCTCTGATTCACCACCTCTGATTCCCCATATTTAATTCCCCGCCTCTGTTTGCCCGCCTCTGATTCCCCGCCTCTGTTTCCCCATATCTGATTCCCCGCCTATGAATCCCCAACTCTGATTCCCTGCCTCTGATTCACCAGCTCTGATTCCCCGCCTTTGATTCCCCCCGTCTGATTCCCAGCCTCTGAATCCCCGTGTCTGATTTCCTGCCTCAGATTCCCCGCCTCTGATTCCCCATCTCTGATTCACCGCCTCTGATTCCCCACCTCTGATTCCCAATTTCTGATTCTGCACATCCGATTCCCTGCCTCTGATTCCCCGACTCTGATTCCCCACCTCTGATTCCCCAGCTCTGATTCCCCGCCTCTGATTCCCCGCGTCTGATTCCCTGCCTCTGATTCTCCGCCTCTGATTCCCCATCTCTGATTCCCCACTTCTGATTCCCCGTGTCTGATTCCCTGCCTCTGATTCCCCGCCTCTGATTCCCCGCCTCTGATTCCCTGCCACTGATTCCCCGCCCCTGATTCCCCACCTCTGATTCCCCATATCTTATTCCCCGCCTCTGTTTCCCCCCCTCTGATTCCCAGCCTCTGATTCCCCATATCTGATTCCCTGCCTCTGATTCCCCATATCTGATTCCCCGCCTCTATTTCCCCATATCTGCTTCGCCGCCTCTGATTCCCCAACTATGATTCCCCGCCTCTGATTCCCCAGCTCTGATTTCCCGCCTCTGATTCCCGGCATCCGATTCCCTGCCTCTGATTCCCCGCCTCTGATTCCCCATCTCTGATTCCCCGCCTCTGATTCCCCGTGTCTGATTCCCTGCCTCTGATTCCCCGCCTCTGATTCTCCGCGTCTGATTCCCTGCCACTGATTCCCTGCCCCTGATTCCCCACCTCTGATTCCCCATATCTGATTCCCCGCCTCTGTTTTCCCGCCTCTGATTCCCTGCCTCTGATTCCCCATATCTGATTCCCTGCCTCTGATTCCCCAACTCTGATTCCCCGCCTCTGATTCCCCAGCTCTGAATCCCCGCCTCTGATTCCCCACGTCTGATTCCCTGCCTCTGATTCCCCGCCTCTGATTCCCCATCTGTGATTCACAACCTCTGATGCCCCACCTCTGATTCCCCATATCTGATTCCCCGCCTCTGTTCCCCGCCTCTGATTCCCCGCCTCTGATTCCCCATATCTGATTCCCCGCCTCTGATTGCCCACCTCTGATTCCTCGCATCTGATTCCCTGCCTCTTATTCACCGCCTCTGATTCCCCATCTCTGATTCACCACCTCTGATTCCCGGCCTCTGATTCCCCATCTCTGATTCCGCACATCCGATTCCCTGCCTATGATTCCCCACCTCTGATTCCCCGCCTCTGATTCCCCATATCTGATTCCCTGCCTCTGTTTCCCCGCCTCTGATTCCCCATATGTGATTCCCCACCTCTGTTTCCACGCCTCTGATTCCCCGCCTCTGTTTCTCCATCTCTGATTCACCGCCTTTGATTCACCACCTCTGATTCCCCATATCTGATTCCCCATATCTGATTCCCCACCTCTGTTTCCCCGCCTCTGATTCCCCGCCTCTGATTCTCCATATCTCATTCCCCGCCTCTGAATCCCCATCTCTGATTCCGGGACTCTGATTCCCCACCTCTGATTCCCGGCCTCTTATTCCCAGCATCTGATTCCCGGCCTCTGATTCCCGGCCTCTAATTCCCCGCTTCTGATTCTGATTCCCTGCCTCTGATTCCCCATCTCTGATTCCGCACATCTGATTCCCTGCCTCTGATTCCCCACCTATGATTCCCCATATCTGATTCCCCGCCTCTGTTTCCCCGCCTCTGATTCCCCACCTCTGTTTCCCCATATCAAATTCCCCACCTCTGATGCCCCAACTCTGATTCCCCGCCTCTGATTCCCCAGCTCTGATTCCCCGCCTCTGATTCCCTGCATCCGATTCCCCATATCTGATTCCCCGCCTCTGTTTCCCCGCCTCTGATTCCCCGCCTCTGTTTCCCCATATCTGATTCCCCGCCTCTGATTCCCAACAATGATTCCCCGCCTCTGATTCCCCAGCTCTGATTCCCTGCCTCTGATTCCCCGCGTTCTATTCCCTGCCTCTGATTCCCCGCCTGTGATTCCCCATCACTGATTCACCACCTCTGATTCCCCACCTCTGATTCCCCATATCTAATTCCACGCCTCTGTTTTCCCGCCTCTGATTCCCCGCCTCTGTTTCCCCATATCTGATTCCCCGCCTCTGAATCCCCAACTCTGATTCCCTGCCTCAGATTCCCCAGCTCTGATTCCCCGCCTTTGATTCCCACCGTCTGATTCCCAGCCTCTGAATCCCCGTGTCTGATTTCCTGCCTCTGATTCCCCGCCTCTGATTCCCCATTTCTGATTCACCGCCTTTGATTCCCCACCTCTGATTCCCCATCTCTGATTCCGCACATCCAATTCCCTGCCTCTGATTCCCCAACTCTGATTCCCCACCTCTGATTCCCCAGCTCTTATTCCCCGCTTCAGATTCCCCGTGTCTGATTCCCTGCCTCTGATTCCCCGCCTCTGATTCCCTGCCTCTGATTCCCCATATCTGATTCGCCGCCTCTGATTCCCCAACTCTGATTCCCCGCTTCTGATTCCCCAGCTCTGATTCCCTGCCTCTGATTTCCCGCGTTCTATTCCCTGCCTCTGATTCCCCGCCTGTGATTCCCAATCTCTGATTCACCACCTCTGATTCCCCACCTCTGATTCCCCATATTTAATTCCCCGCCTCTGTTTGCCCGCCTCTGATTCCCCGCCTCTGTTTCCCCATATCTGATTCCCCGCCTCTGAATCCCCAACTCTGATTCCCTGCCTCTGATTCACCAGCTCTGATTCCCCGCCTTTGATTCCCCCCGTCTGATTCCCAGCCTCTGAATCCCCGTGTCTGATTTCCTGCCTCAGATTCCCCGCCTCTGATTCCCCATCTCTGATTCACCGCCTCTGATTCCCCACCTCTGATTCCCCGTTTCTGATTCCGCACATCCGATACCCTGCCTCCGATTCCCCGACTCTGATTCCCCACCTCTGATTCCCCAGCTCTGATTCCCCGCCTCTGATTCCCCGCGTCTGATTCCCTGCCTCTAATTCCCCACCTCTGATTCCCCATCTCTGATTCCCCACCTCTGATTCCCCGTGTCTGATTCCCTGCCTCTGATTCCCCGCCTCTGATTCCCCGCCTCTGATTCCCTGCCACTGATTCCCCGCCCCTGATTCCCCACCTCTGATTCCCCATATCTTATTCCCAGCCTCTGTTTCCCCCCCTCTGATTCCCAGCCTCTGATTCCCCATATCTGATTCCCTGCCTCTGATTCCCCATATCTGATTCCCCGCCTCTATTTCCCCATATCTCCTTCGCCGCCTCTGATTCCCCAACTATGATTCCCCGCCTCTGATTCCCCAGCTCTGATTTCCCGCCTCTGATTCCCGGCATCCGATTCCCTGCCTCTGATTCCCCGCATCTGATTCCCCATCTCTGATTCCCCGCCTCTGATTCCCCGTGTCTGATTCCCTGCCTCTGATTCCCCGCCTCTGATTCCCCACGTCTGATTCCCTGCCACTGATTCCCTGCCCCTGATTCCCCACCTCTGATTCCCCATATCTGATTCCCCGCCTCTGTTTTCCCGCCTCTGATTCCCTGCCTCTGATTCCCCATATCTGATTCCCTGCCTCTGATTCCCCATCTCTGATTCCGCACATCTGATTCCCTGCCTCTGATTCCCCACCTATGATTCCCCATATCTGATTCCCCGCCTCTGTTTCCCCGCCTCTGATTCCCCGCCTCTGTTTCCCCATATCTAATTCCCCACCTCTGATGCCCCAACTCTGATTCCCCGCCTCTGATTCCCCAGCTCTGATTCCCCGCCTCTGATTCCCTGCATCCGATTCCCCATATCTGATTCCCCGCCTCTGTTTCCCCGCCTCTGATTCCCCGCCTCTGTTTCCCCATATCTGATTCCCCGCCTCTGATTCCCAACAATGATTCCCCGCCTCTGATTCCCCAGCTCTGATTCCCTGCCTCTGATTCCCCGCGTTCTATTCCCTGCCTCTGATTCCCCGCCTGTGATTCCCCATCACTGATTCACCACCTCTGATTCCCGACCTCTGATTCCCCATATCTAATACCACGCCTCTGTTTTCCCGCCTCTGATTCCCCGCCTCTGTTTCCCCATATCTGATTCCCCGCCTCTGAATCCCCAACTCTTATTCCCTGACTCAAATTCCCCAGCTCTGATTCCCCGCCTTTGATTCCCACCGTCTGATTCCCAGCCTCTGAATCCCCGTGTCTGATTTCCTGCCTCTGATTCCCCGCCTCTGATTCCCCATTTCTGATTCACCGCCTCTGATTCCCCACCTCTGATTCCCCATCTCTGATTCCGCACATCCAATTCCCAGCCTCTGATTCCCCAACTCTGATTCCCCACCTCTGATTCCCCAGCTCTGATTCCCCGCCTCAGATTCCCCGCGTCTGATTCCCTGCCTCTGATTCCCCGCCTCTGATTCCCTGCCTCTGATTCCCCATATCTGATTCGCCGCCTCTGATTCCCCAACTCTGATTCCCCGCTTCTGATTCCCCAGCTCTGATTCCCTGCCTCTGATTCCCCGCGTTCTATTCCCTGCCTATGATTCCCCGCCTGTGATTCCCAATCTCTGATTCACCACCTCTGATTCCCCACCTCTGATTCCCCATATTTAATTCCCCGCCTCTGTTTGCCCGCCTCTGGTTCCCCGCCTCTGTTTCCCCATATCTGATTCCCCGCCTCTGAATCCCCAACTCTGATTCCCTGCCTCTGATTCACCAGCTCTGATTCCCCGCCTTTGATTCCCCCCGTCTGATTCCCAGCCTCTGAATCCCCGTGTCTGATTTCCTGCCTCAGATTCCCCGCCTCTGATTCCCCATCTCTGATTCACCGCCTCTGATTCCCCACCTCTGATTCCCCATTTCTGATTCCGCACATCCGATTCCCTGCCTCTGATTCCCCGACTCTGATTCCCCACCTCTGATTCCCCAGCTCTGATTCCCCGCCTCAGATTCCCCGCGTCTGATTCCCTGCCTCTGATTCCCCGCCTCTGATTCCCTGCCTCTGATTCCCCATATCTGATTCGCCGCCTCTGATTCCCCAACTCTGATTCCCCGCTTCTGATTCCCCAGCTCTGATTCCCTGCCTCTGATTCCCCGCGTTCTATTCCCTGCCTCTGATTCCCCGCCTGTGATTCCCAATCTCTGATTCACCACCTCTGATTCCCCATATTTAATTCCCCGCCTCTGTTTGCCCGCCTCTGATTCCCCGCCTCTGTTTCCCCATATCTGATTCCCCGCCTCTGAATCCCCAACTCTGATTCCCTGCCTCTGATTCACCAGCTCTGATTCCCCGCCTTTGATTCCCCCCGTCTGATTCCCAGCCTCTGAATCCCCGTGTCTGATTTCCTGCCTCAGATTCCCCGCCTCTGATTCCCCATCTCTGATTCACCGCCTCTGATTCCCCACCTCTGATTCCCAATTTCTGATTCTGCACATCCGATTCCCTGCCTCTGATTCCCCGACTCTGATTCCCCACCTCTGATTCCCCAGCTCTGATTCCCCGCCTCTGATTCCCCGCGTCTGATTCCCTGCCTCTGATTCCCCGCCTCTGATTCCCCATCTCTGATTCCCCACCTCTGATTCCCCGTGTCTGATTCCCTGCCTCTGATTCCCCGCCTCTGATTCCCCGCCTCTGATTCCCTGCCACTGATTCCCCGCCCCTGATTCCCCACCTCTGATTCCCCATATCTTATTCCCCGCCTCTGTTTCCCCCCCTCTGATTCCCAGCCTCTGATTCCCCATATCTGATTCCCTGCCTCTGATTCCCCATATCTGATTCCCCGCCTCTATTTCCCCATATCTGCTTCGCCGCCTCTGATTCCCCAACTATGATTCCCCGCCTCTGATTCCCCAGCTCTGATTTCCCGCCTCTGATTCCCGGCATCCGATTCCCTGCCTCTGATTCCCCGCCTCTGATTCCCCATCTCTGATTCCCCGCCTCTGATTCCCCGTGTCTGATTCCCTGCCTCTGATTCCCCGCCTCTGATTCCCCGCGTCTGATTCCCTGCCACTGATTCCCTGCCCCTGATTCCCCACCTCTGATTCCCCATATCTGATTCCCCGCCTCTGTTTTCCCGCCTCTGATTCCCTGCCTCTGATTCCCCATATCTGATTCCCCGCCTCTGATTCCCCAACTCTGATTCCCCGCCTCTGATTCCCCAGCTCTGAATCCCCGCCTCTGATTCCCCACGTCTGATTCCCTGCCTCTGATTCCCCGCCTCTGATTCCCCATCTGTGATTCACAACCTCTGATGCCCCACCTCTGATTCCCCATATCTGATTCCCCGCCTCTGTTCCCCGCCTCTGATTCCCCGCCTCTGATTCCCCATATCTGATCCCCGCCTCTGATTGCCCACCTCTGATTCCTCGCATCTGATTCCCTGCCTCTTATTCACCGCCTCTGATTCCCCATCTCTGATTCACCACCTCTGATTCCCGGCCTCTGATTCCCCATCTCTGATTCCGCACATCCGATTCCCTGCCTGTGATTCCCCACCTCTGATTCCCCGCCTCTGATTCCCCATATCTGATTCCCTGCCTCTGTTTCCCCGCCTCTGACTCCCCATATGTGATTCCCCACCTCTGTTTCCACGCCTCTGATTCCCCGCCTCTGTTTCTCCATCTCTGATTCACCGCCTTTGATTCACCACCTCTGATTCCCCATATCTGATTCCCCATATCTGATTCCCCACCTCTGTTTCCCCGCCTCTGATTCCCCGCCTCTGATTCTCCATATCTCATTCCCCGCCTCTGAATCCCCATCTCTGATTCCGGGACTCTGATTCCCCACCTCTGATTCCCGGCCTCTTATTCCCAGCATCTGATTCCCGGCCTCTGATTCCCGGCCTCTAATTCCCCGCTTCTGATTCTGATTCCCTGCCTCTGATTCCCCATCTCTGATTCCGCACAACTGATTCCCTGCCTCTGATTCCCCACCTATGATTCCCCATATCTGATTCCCCGCCTCTGTTTCCCCGCCTCTGATTCCCCGCCTCTGTTTCCCCATATCAAATTCCCCACCTCTGATGCCCCAACTCTGATTCCCCGCCTCTGATTCCCCAGCTCTGATTCCCCGCCTCTGATTCCCTGCATCCGATTCCCCATATCTGATTCCCCGCCTCTGTTTCCCCGCCTCTGATTCCCCGCCTCTGTTTCCCCATATCTGATTCCCCGCCTCTGATTCCCAACAATGATTCCCCGCCTCTGATTCCGCAGCTCTGATTCCCTGCCTCTGATTCCCCGCGTTCCATTCCCTGCCTCTGATTCCCCGCCTGTGATTCCCCATCACTGATTCACCACCTCTGATTCCCCACCTCTGATTCCCCATATCTAATTCCACGCCTCTGTTTTCCCGCCTCTGATTCCCCGCCTCTGTTTCCCCATATCTGATTCCCCGCCTCTGAATCCCCAACTCTGATTCCCTGCCTCAGATTCCCCAGCTCTGATTCCCCGCCTTTGATTCCCACCGTCTGATTCCCAGCCTCTGAATCCCCGTGTCTGATTTCCTGCCTCTGATTCCCCGCCTCTGATTCCCCATTTCTGATTCACCGCCTTTGATTCCCCACCTCTGATTCCCCATCTCTGATTCCGCACATCCAATTCCCTGCCTCTGATTCCCCAACTCTGATTCCCCACCTCTGATTCCCCAGCTCTTATTCCCCGCTTCAGATTCCCCGTGTCTGATTCCCTGCCTCTGATTCCCCGCCTCTGATTCCCTGCCTCTGATTCCCCATATCTGATTCGCCGCCTCTGATTCCCCAACTCTGATTCCCCGCTTCTGATTCCCCAGCTCTGATTCCCTGCCTCTGATTTCCCGCGTTCTATTCCCTGCCTCTGATTCCCCGCCTGTGATTCCCAATCTCTGATTCACCACCTCTGATTCCCCACCTCTGATTCCCCATATTTAATTCCCCGCCTCTGTTTGCCCGCCTCTGATTCCCCGCCTCTGTTTCCCCATATCTGATTCCCCGCCTCTGAATCCCCAACTCTGATTCCCTGCCTCTGATTCACAAGCTCTGATTCCCCGCCTTTGATTCCCCCCGTCTGATTCCCAGCCTCTGAATCCCCGTGTCTGATTTCCTGCCTCAGATTCCCCGCCTCTGATTCCCCATCTCTGATTCACCGCCTCTGATTCCCCACCTCTGATTCCCCGTTTCTGATTCCGCACATCCGATACCCTGCCTCCGATTCCCCGACTCTGATTCCCCACCTCTGATTCCCCAGCTCTGATTCCCCGCCTCTGATTCCCCGCGTCTGATTCCCTGCCTCTAATTCCCCACCTCTGATTCCCCATCTCTGATTCCCCGCCTCTGATTCCCCGCCTCTGATTCCCTGCCACTGATTCCCCGCCCCTGATTTCCCACCTCTGATTCCCCATATCTTATTCCCAGCCTCTGATTCCCCAAAACTGATTCCCTGCCTCTGATTCCCCAACTCTGATTCCCCGACTCTGATTCCCCAGCTCTGAATCCCCGCCTCTGATTCCCCGCGTCTGATTCCCTGCCTCTGATTCCCCGCCTCTGATTCCCCATCTCTGATTCCCCGCCTCTGATTCCCCGTGTCTGATTCCCTGCCTCTGATTCCCCGCCTGTGATTCCCCGCCTCTGATTCCCTGCCACTGATTCCCTGCCCCTGATTCCCCACCTCTGATTCCCCATATCTGATTCCCCGCCTCTGTTTCCCCGACTCTGATTCCCCGCCTCTGTTTCCCTTAGCTCTGATTCCCTGCCTCTGATTCCCTGCCCTGATTCCCCATCTCTGTTTCACCGCCTTTGATTCGCCACCTCTGATTCCCCATATCTGATTCCCCGCCTCTGTTTCCCCGCCTCTGATTCCCGTCCTCTGATTCCCAACCTCTGATTCCACACCTCTGATTCCCCATATCTGATTCCCCGCCTCTATTTCCCCATATCTGATTCCCCGCCTCTGATTCCCCAACTCTGATTCCCCGCCTCTGATTCCCCAGCTCTGATTCCCCGCCTCTGATTCCCGGCGTCCGATTCACTGCCTCTAATTCCCCGCCTCTGATTCCCCATCTCTGATTCCCCGCCTCTGATTCCCCGTGTCTGATTCCCTGCCTCTGATTCCCCGCCTGTGATTCCCAGCCTCTGATTCCCTGCCACTGATTCCCTGCCCCTGATTCCCCACCTCTGATTCCCCATATCTGATTCCCCTCCTCTGTTTCCCCGCCTCTGATTCCCCATATCTGATTCCCTGCCTCTGATTCCCCAACTCTGATTTCCCGACTCTGATTCCCCAGCTCTGAATCCCCGCCTCTGATTCCCCGCGTCTGATTCCCTGCCTCTGATTCCCCGCCTTGATTCCCCATCTCTGATTCACAACCTCTGATTCCCCACCTCTGATTCCCCATATCTGATTCACCGCCTCTGTTTCCCCGCCTCTGATTCCCCGCCTCTGATTCCCCATATCTGATTCCCCAGCTCTAATTGCCCACCTCTGATTCCCCGCCTCTGATTCGCCAGCTCTGATTCCCCGCCTCTGAATCCCCGCATCTGATTCCCTGCCTCTGATTCCCCGCCTCTGATTCCCCATCTCTGATTCACCGCCTTTGATTCGCCACCTCTGATTCCCCATATCTGATTCCCCACCTCTGTTTCCCCGCCTCTGATTCCCCGCCTCTGATTCTCCATATCTCATTCCCCGCCTCCGAATCCCCATCTCTGATTCCCGGACTCTGATTCCCCACCTCTGATTCCTGGCCTCTTATTCCCAGCATCTGATTCCCGGCCTCTGATTCCCGGCCTCTGATTCCCCGCTTCTGATTCTGATACCCTGCCTCTGATTCCCCATCTCTGATTCCGCACATCTGATTCCCTGCCTCTGATTCCCCACCTCTGATTCCCAATATCTGATTCCCCGCCTCTGTTTCCCCACCTCTGATTCCTCGCCTCTGTTTCCCCATATCAAATTCCCCACCTCTGATGCCCCAACTCTGATTCCCCGCCTCTGATTCCCCATCTCTGATTCCCCGCCTCTGATTCCCCGCATCCGATTCCCCATGTCTGATTCCCCGCCTCTGTTTCCCCACCTCTGATTCCCCGCCTCTGTTTCCCCATATCTGATTCCCCGCCTCTGATTCCCCAGCTCTGATTCCCTGCCTCTGATTCCCCGCGTTCTATTCCCTGCCTCTGATTCCCCGCCTGTGATTCCCAATCTCTGATTCACCACCTCTGATTCCCCACCTCTGATTCCCCATATTTAATTCCCCGCCTCTGTTTGCCCGCCTCTGATTCCCCGCCTCTGTTTCCCCATATCTGATTCCCCGCCTCTGAATCCCCAACTCTGATTCCCTGCCTCTGATTCACCAGCTCTGATTCCCCGCCTTTGATTCCCCCCGTCTGATTCCCAGCCTCTGAATCCCCGTGTCTGATTTCCTGCCTCAGATTCCCCGCCTCTGATACCCCATCTCTGATTCACCGCCTCTGATTCCCCACCTCTGATTCCCCATTTCTGATTCCGCACATCCGATTCCCTGCCTCTGATTCCCCGAATCTGATTCCCCACCTCTGATTCCCCGCGTCTGATTCCCTGCCTCTGATTCCCCGCGTCTGATTCCCTGCCTCTGATTCCCCGCCTCTGATTCCCCATCTCTGATTCCCCACCTCTGATTCCCCGTGTCTGATTCCCTGCCTCTGATTCCCCGCCTCTGATTCCCCGCCTCTGATTCCCTGCCACTGATTCCCCGCCCCTGATTCCCCACCTCTGATTCCCCATATCTTATTCCCCGCCTCTGTTTCCCCCCCCTCTGATCCCCAGCCTCTGATTCCCCATATCTGATTCCCTGCCTCTGATTCCCCATATCTGATTCCCCGCCTCTATTTTCCCGCCTCTGATTCCCTGCCTCTGATTCCCCATATCTGATTCCCCGCCTCTGATTCCCGAACTCTGATTCCCCACCTCTGATTCCCCAGCTCTGAATCCCCGCCTCTGATTCCCCGCGTCTGATTCCCTGCCTCTCATTCCCCGCCTCTGATTCCCCATCTGTGATTCACAACCTCTGATGCCCCACCTCTGATTCCCCATATCTGATTCCCGGCCTCTGTTTCCCCGCCTCTGATTCCCCGCCTCTGATTCCCCATATCTGATTCCCCGCCTCTGATTGCCCACCTCTGATTCCACACGTCTGATTCCCTGCCTCTGATTCCCCGCCTCTGATTCCCCATCTCTGATTCACCACCTCTGATTCCCGGCCTCTGATTCCCCATCTCTGATTCCGCACATCCGATTCCCTGCCTATGATTCCCCACCTCTGAATCCCCGCCTCTGATTCACCATATCTGATTCCCTGCCTCTGTTTCCCCGCCTCTGATTCCCCACCTCTGTTTCCCCATATCTGATTCCCCGCCTCTGATTCCCCAACTCTAATACCCCGCCTCTGATTCCCCAGCTCTGAATCCCCGCCTCTGATTCCCCGCATCTGATTCCATGCCTCTGATTCCCCGCCTCTGATTCCAGGCCTCTGATTCCCAGCATCTGATTCCGGCCTCTGATTCCCGGCCTCTGATTCCATGCTTATGATTCTGATTCCCTGCCTCTGATTCCCCATCTCTGATTCCGCACATCTGATTCCCTGCCTCTGATTCCCCACCTCTGATTCCCCATATCTGATTCCCCGCCTCTGTTTCCCCGCCTCTGATTCCCCGCCTCTGTTTCCCAATATCTAAGTCCCCGCCTCTGATTCCCCAAATCTGATTCCCCACCTCTGATTCCACAGCTCTGATTCCCCGCCTCTGATTCCCCGCATCTGATTCCCTGCATCTGATTCCAAGCCTCTGATTCCCTGCCTCTGATTCCCAACCTCTGATTCCCCACCTCTGATTCCCCATATCTGATTCCCCACCTCTGTTTCCCCGCCTCGGATTCCCCGCCTCTGTTTCCCCATATCTGATTCCCGGCCTCTGATTCCCCGCCTCTGATTCCCCGCCTCTGATTCCCTGCCTCTGATTCCCCATCTACGATTCAGCAATCTGATTCCCTGCCTCTGATTCCCCGCCTGTGATTCCCCGCCTCTGATTCCCTGCCTCTGATTCCCAACCTCTGATTCCACACCTCTGATTCCCCATATCCGATTCCCCGCCTCTATTTCCCCATATCTGATTCCCCGCCTCTGATTCCCCAGCTCTGATTCCCCGACTCTGATTCCCGGCATCCGATTCCCTGCCTCTGATTCCCCGCCTCTGATTCCCCATCTCTGATTCCCCGCCTCTGATTCCCCGTGTCTGATTCCCTGCCTCTGATTCCCCGCCTCTGATTCCCCGCCTCTGATTCCCTGCCACTGATTCCCTGCCCCTGATTCCCCACCTCTGATTCCCCATATCTGATTCCCCGCCTCTGTTTCCCCGCCTCTGATTCCCCGCCTCTGATTCCCCATATCTGATTCCCTGCCTCTGATTCCCCAACTCTGATTCCCCGCCTCTGATTCCCCAGCTCTGAATCCCCGCCTCTGATTCCCCGCGTCTGATTCCCTGCCTCTGATTCCCCGCCTTGATTCCCCATCTCTGATTCACAACCTCTGATTCCCCACCTCTGATTCCCTATATTTGATTCCCTGCCTCTGTTTCCCCGCCTCTGATTCCCCACCTCTGTTTCCCCATATCTGATTCCCCGCCTCTGATTCCCCAACTCTAATACCCCGCCTCTGATTCCCCAGCTCTGATTCCCCGCCTCTGATTCCCCGCATCTGATTCCATGCCTCTGATTCCCCGCCTCTGATTCCAGGCCTCTGATTCCCAGCATCTGATTCCGGCCTCTGATTCCCGGCCTCTGATTCCATGCTTCTGATTCTGATTCCCTGCCTCTGATTCCCCATCTCTGATTCCGCACATCTGATTCCCTGCCTCTGATTCCCCACCTCTGATTCCCCATATCTGATTCCCCGCCTCTGTTTCCCCGCCTCTGATTCCCCGCCTCTGTTTCCCAATATCTAAGTCCCCGCCTCTGATTCCCCAAATCTGATTCCCCACCTCTGATTCCCCAGCTCTGATTCCCCGCCTCTGATTCCCCGCATCTGATTCCCTGCATCTGATTCCAAGCCTCTGATTCCCTGCCTCTGATTCCCAACCTCTGATTCCCCACCTCTGATTCCCCATATCTGATTCCCCGCCTCTGTTTCGCCGCCTCGGATTCCCCGCCTCTGTTTCCCCATATCTGATTCCCGGCCTCTGATTCCCCGCCTCTGATTCCCCGCCTCTGATTCCCTGCCTCTGATTCCCCATCTCCGATTCAGCAATCTGATTCCCTGCCTCTGATTCCCCGCCTCTGATTCCCCGCCTCTGATTCCCTGCCTCTGATTCCCAACCTCTGATTCCACACCTCTGATTCCCCATATCCGATTCCCCGCCTCTATTTCCCCATATCTGATTCCCCGCCTCTGATTCCCCAGCTCTGATTCCCCGACTCTGATTCCCGGCATCCGATTCCCTGCCTCTGATTCCCCGCCTCTGATTCCCCATCTCTGATTCCCCGCCTCTGATTCCCCGTGTCTGATTCCCTGCCTCTGATTCCCCGCCTCTGATTCCCCGCCTCTGATTCCCTGCCACTGATTCCCTGCCCCTGATTCCCCACCTCTGATTCCCCATATCTGATTCCCCGCCTCTGTTTCCCCGCCTCTGATTCCCCGCCTCTGATTCCCCATATCTGATTCCCTGCCTCTGATTCCCCAACTCTGATTCCCCGCCTCTGATTCCCCAGCTCTGAATCCCCGCCTCTGATTCCCCGCGTCTGATTCCCTGCCTCTGATTCCCCGCCTTGATTCCCCATCTCTGATTCACAACCTCTGATTCCCCACCTCTGATTCCCTATATTTGATTCCCCGCCTCTGTTTCCCCGCCTCTGATTCCCCGCCTATGATTCCCCATATCTGATTCCCCGCCTCTGATTGCCCACCTCTGATTCCCCGCCTTTGATTCGCCAGCTCTGATTCCCCGCCTCTGATTCCCCGCATCTGATTCCCTGCCTCTGATTCCCCGCCTCTGATTCCCCATCTCTGATTCACCGCCTTTGATTCGCCACCTCTGATTCCCCATATCTGATTCCCCACCTCTGTTTCCCCGCCTCTGATTCCCCGCCTCTGATTCTCCATATCTCATTCCCCGCCTCTGAATCCCCATTTCTGATTACCGGATTCTGATTCCCCACCTCTGATTCCCGGCTTCTTATTCCCAGCATCTGATTCCCGGCCTCTGATTCCCGGCCTCTGATTCCCCGCTTCTGATTCTGATTCCCTGCCTCTGATTCCCCATCTCTGATTCCGCACATCTGATTCCCTGCCTCTGATTCCCCACCTCTGATTCCCCATATCTGATTCCCCGCCTCTGTTTACCCGCCTCTGATTCCCCGCCTCTGTTTGCCTATATCTGATTCCCCACCTCTGATGCCCCAACTCTGATTCCCCGCCTCTGATTCCCCAGCTCTGATTCCCCGCCTCTGATTCCCTGCATCCGATTTCCCATATCTGATTCCCCGCCTATGTTTCCCCGCCTCTGATTCCCCGCCTCTGTTTCCCCATATCTGATTCCCCGCCTCTGATTCCCAACAATGATTCCCCGCCTCTGATTCCCCAGCTCTGATTCCCTGCCTCTGATTCCCCGCGTTCTATTCCCTGCCTCTGATTCCCCGCCTGTGATTCCCCATCACTGATTCACAACCTCTGATTCCCCACCTCTGATTCCCCATATCTAATTCCCCGCCTCTGTTTTCCTGCCTCTGATTCCCCGCCTCTGTTTCCCCATATCTGATTCCCCGCCTCTGAATCCCCAACTCTGATTCCCTGCCTCAGATTCCCCAGCTCTGATTCCCCGCCTTTGATTCCCACCGTCTGATTCCCAGCCTGTGAATCCCCGTGTCTGATTTCCTGCCTCTGATTCCCCGCCTCTGATTCCCCATTTCTGATTCACCGCCTCTGATTCCCCACCTCTGATTCCCCATCTCTGATTCCGCACATCCAATTCCCTGCCTCTGATTCCCCAACTCTGATTCCCCACCTCTGATTCCCCAGCTCTGATTCCCCGCCTCAGATTCCCCGCGTCTGATTCCCTGCCTCTGATTCCCCGCCTCTGATTCCCTGCCTCTGATTCCCCATATCTGATTCGCCGCCTCTGATTCCCCAACTCTGATACCCCGCTTCTGATTCCCCAGCTCTGATTCCCTGCCTCTGATTCCCCGCGTTCTATTCCCTGCCTCTGATTCCCCGCCTGTGATTCCCAATCTCTGATTCACCACCTCTGATTCCCCATATTTAATTCCCCGCCTCTGTTTGCCCGCCTCTGATTCCCCGCCTCTGTTTCCCCATATCTGATTCCCCGCCTCTGAATCCCCAACTCTGATTCCCTGCCTCTGATTCACCAGCTCTGATTCCCCGCCTTTGATTCCCCCCGTCTGATTCCCAGCCTCTGAATCCCCGTGTCTGATTTCCTGCCTCAGATTCCCCGCCTCTGATTCCCCATCTCTGATTCACCGCCTCTGATTCCCCACCTCTGATTCCCAATTTCTGATTCTGCACATCCGATTCCCTGCCTCTGATTCCCCGACTCTGATTCCCCACCTCTGATTCCCCAGCTCTGATTCCCCGCCTCTGATTCCCCGCGTCTGATTCCCTGCCTCTGATTCCCCGCCTCTGATTCCCCATCTCTGATTCCCCACCTCTGATTCCCCGTGTCTGATTCCCTGCCTCTGATTCCCCGCCTCTGATTCCCCGCCTCTGATTCCCTGCCACTGATTCCCCGCCCCTGATTCCCCACCTCTGATTCCCCATATCTTATTCCCCGCCTCTGTTTCCCCCCCTCTGATTCCCAGCCTCTGATTCCCCATATCTGATTCCCTGCCTCTGATTCCCCATATCTGATTCCCCGCCTCTATTTCCCCATATCTGCTTCGCCGCCTCTGATTCCCCAACTATGATTCCCCGCCTCTGATTCCCCAGCTCTGATTTCCCGCCTCTGATTCCCGGCATACGATTCCCTGCCTCTGATTCCCCGCCTCTGATTCCCCATCTCTGATTCCCCGCCTCTGATTCCCCGTGTCTGATTCCCTGCCTCTGATTCCCCGCCTCTGATTCCCCGCGTCTGATTCCCTGCCACTGATTCCCTGCCCCTGATTCCCCACCTCTGATTCCCCATATCTGATTCCCCGCCTCTGTTTTCCCGCCTCTGATTCCCTGCCTCTGATTCCCCATATCTGATTCCCCGCCTCTGATTCCCCAACTCTGATTCCCCGCCTCTGATTCCCCAGCTCTGAATCCCCGCCTCTGATTTCCCACGTCTGATTCCCTGCCTCTGATTCCCCGCCTCTGATTCCCCATCTGTGATTCACAACCTCTGATGCCCCACCTCTGATTCCCCATATCTGATTCCCCGCCTCTGTTCCCCGCCTCTGATTCCCCGCCTCTGATTCCCCATATCTGATTCCCCGCCTCTGATTGCCCACCTCTGATTCCTCGCATCTGATTCCCTGCCTCTTATTCACCGACTCTGATTCCCCATCTCTGATTCACCACCTCTGATTCCCGGCCTCTGATTCCCCATCTCTGATTCCGCACATCCGATTCCCTGCCTATGATTCCCCACCTCTGATTCCCCGCCTCTGATTCCCCATATCTGATTCCCTGCCTCTGTTTCCCCGCCTCTGATTCCCCATATGTGATTCCCCACCTCTGTTTCCACGCCTCTGATTCCCCGCCTCTGTTTCTCCATCTCTGATTCACCGCCTTTGATTCACCACCTCTGATTCCCCATATCTGATTCCCCATATCTGATTCCCCACCTCTGTTTCCCCGCCTCTGATTCCCCGCCTCTGATTCTCCATATCTCATTCCCCGCCTCTGAATCCCCATCTCTGATTCCGGGACTCTGATTCCCCACCTCTGATTCCCGGCCTCTTATTCCCAGCATCTGATTCCCGGCCTCTGATTCCCGGCCTCTAATTCCCCGCTTCTGATTCTGATTCCCTGCCTCTGATTCCCCATCTCTGATTCCGCACATCTGATTCCCTGCCTCTGATTCCCCACCTATGATTCCCCATATCTGATTCCCCGCCTCTGTTTCCCCGCCTCTGATTCCCCGCCTCTGTTTCCCCATATCAAATTCCCCACCTCTGATGCCCCAACTCTGATTCCCCGCCTCTGATTCCCCAGCTCTGATTCCCCGCCTCTGATTCCCTGCATCCGATTCCCCATATCTGATTCCCCGCCTCTGTTTCCCCGCCTCTGATTCCCCGCCTCTGTTTCCCCATATCTGATTCCCCGCCTCTGATTCCCAACAATGATTCCCCGCCTCTGATTCCCCAGCTCTGATTCCCTGCCTCTGATTCCCCGCGTTCTATTCCCTGCCTCTGATTCCCCGCCTGTGATTCCCCATCACTGATTCACCACCTCTGATTCCCCACCTCTGATTCCCCATATCTAATTCCACGCCTCTGTTTTCCCGCCTCTGATTTCCCGCCTCTGTTTCCCCATATCTGATTCCCCGCCTCTGAATCCCCAACTCTGATTCCCTGCCTCAGATTCCCCAGCTCTGATTCCCCGCCTTTGATTCCCACCGTCTGATTCCCAGCCTCTGAATCCCCGTGTCTGATTTCCTGCCTCTGATTCCCCGCCTCTGATTCCCCATTTCTGATTCACCGCCTTTGATTCCCCACCTCTGATTCCCCATCTCTGATTCCGCACATCCAATTCCCTGCCTCTGATTCCCCAACTCTGATTCCCCACCTCTGATTCCCCAGCTCTTATTCCCCGCTTCAGATTCCCCGTGTCTGATTCCCTGCCTCTGATTCCCCGCCTCTGATTCCCTGCCTCTGATTCCCCATATCTGATTCGCCGCCTCTGATTCCCCAACTCTGATTCCCCGCTTCTGATTCCCCAGCTCTGATTCCCTGCCTCTGATTCCCCGCGTTCTATTCCCTGCCTCTGATTCCCCGCCTGTGACTCCCAATCTCTGATTCACCACCTCTGATTCCCCACCTCTGATTCCCCATATTTAATTCCCCGCCTCTGTTTGCCCGCCTCTGATTCCCCGCCTCTGTTTCCCCATATCTGATTCCCCGCCTCTGAATCCCCAACTCTGATTCCCTGCCTCTGATTCACCAGCTCTGATTCCCCGCCTTTGATTCCCCCCGTCTGATTCCCAGCCTCTGAATCCCCGTGTCTGATTTCCTGCCTCAGATTCCCCGCCTCTGATTCCCCATCTCTGATTCACCGCCTCTGATTCCCCACCTCTGATTCCCCATTTCTGATTCCGCACATCCGATTCCCTGCCTCTGATTCCCCGACTCTGATTCCCCACCTCTGATTCCCCAGCTCTGATTCCCTGCCTCTGATTCCCCGCCTCTGATTCCCCATCTCTGATTCCCCACCTCTGATTCCCCGTGTCTGATTCCCTGCCTCTGATTCCCCGCCTCTGATTCCCCGCCTCTGATTCCCTGCCACTGAATCCGCACCCCTGATTCCCCACCTCTGATTCCCCATATCTTATTCCCCGCCTCTGTTTCCCCCCCTCTGATTCCCAGCCTCTGATTCCCCATATCTGATTCCCTGCCTCTGATTCCCCATATCTGATTCCCCGCCTCTATTTCCCCATATCTGCTTCGCCGCCTCTGATTCCCCAAATCTGATTCCCCGCCTCTGATTCCCCAGCTCTGATTTCCCGCCTCTGATTCCCGGCATCCGATTCCCTGCCTCTGATTCCCCGCCTCTGATTCCCCATCTCTGCTTCCCCGCCTCTGATTCCCCGTGTCTGATTCCCTGCCTCTGATTCCCCGCCTCTGATTCCCCGCGTCTGATTTCCTGCCACTGATTCCCTGCCCCTGATTCCCCACCTCTGATTCCCCATATCTGATTCCCCGCCTCTGATTCCCCAACTCTGATTCCCCGCCTCTGATTCCCCAGCTCTGAATCCCCGCCTCTGCATCCCCACGTCTGATTCCCTGCCTCTGATTCCCCGCCTCTGATTCCCCATTTGTGATTCACAACCTCTGATGCCCCACCTCTGATTCCCCATATCTGATTCCCCGCCTCTGTTCCCCGCCTCTGATTCCCCGCCTCTGATTCCCCATATCTGATTCCCCGCCTCTGATTGCCCACCTCTGATTCCTCGCATCTGATTCCCTGCCTCTGATTCACCGCCTCTGATTCCCCATCTCTGATTCACCACCTCTGATTCCCGGCCTCTGATTCCCCATCTCTGATTCCGCACATCCGATTCCCTGCCTATGATTCCCCACCTCTGATTCCCCGCCTCTGATTCCCCATATCTGATTCCCCGCCTCTGATTCCCCAGCTCTGATTCCCCGACTCTGATTCCCGGCATCCGATTCCCTGCCTCTGATTCCCCGCCTCTGATTCCCCATCTCTGATTCCCCGCCTCTGATTCCCCGTGTCTGATTCCCTGCCTCTGATTCCCCGCCTCTGATTCCCCGCCTCTGATTCCCTGCCACTGATTCCCTGCCCCTGATTCCCCACCTCTGATTCCCCATATCTGATTCCCCGCCTCTGTTTCCCCGCCTCTGATTCCCCGCCTCTGATTCCCCATATCTGATTCCCTGCCTCTGATTCCCCAACTCTGATTCCCCGCCTCTGATTCCCCAGCTCTGAATCCCCGCCTCTGATTCCCCGCGTCTGATTCCCTGCCTCTGATTCCCCGCCTTGATTCCCCATCTCTGATTCACAACCTCTGATTCCCCACCTCTGATTCCCTATATTTGATTCCCTGCCTCTGTTTCCCCGCCTCTGATTCCCCACCTCTGTTTCCCCATATCTGATTCCCCGCCTCTGATTCCCCAACTCTAATACCCCGCCTCTGATTCCCCAGCTCTGATTCCCCGCCTCTGATTCCCCGCATCTGATTCCATGCCTCTGATTCCCCGCCTCTGATTCCAGGCCTCTGATTCCCAGCATCTGATTCCGGCCTCTGATTCCCGGCCTCTGATTCCATGCTTCTGATTCTGATTCCCTGCCTCTGATTCCCCATCTCTGATTCCGCACATCTGATTCCCTGCCTCTGATTCCCCACCTCTGATTCCCCATATCTGATTCCCCGCCTCTGTTTCCCCGCCTCTGATTCCCCGCCTCTGTTTCCCAATATCTAAGTCCCCGCCTCTGATTCCCCAAATCTGATTCCCCACCTCTGATTCCCCAGCTCTGATTCCCCGCCTCTGATTCCCCGCATCTGATTCCCTGCATCTGATTCCAAGCCTCTGATTCCCTGCCTCTGATTCCCAACCTCTGATTCCCCACCTCTGATTCCCCATATCTGATTCCCCGCCTCTGTTTCGCCGCCTCGGATTCCCCGCCTCTGTTTCCCCATATCTGATTCCCGGCCTCTGATTCCCCGCCTCTGATTCCCCGCCTCTGATTCCCTGCCTCTGATTCCCCATCTCCGATTCAGCAATCTGATTCCCTGCCTCTGATTCCCCGCCTCTGATTCCCCGCCTCTGATTCCCTGCCTCTGATTCCCAACCTCTGATTCCACACCTCTGATTCCCCATATCCGATTCCCCGCCTCTATTTCCCCATATCTGATTCCCCGCCTCTGATTCCCCAGCTCTGATTCCCCGACTCTGATTCCCGGCATCCGATTCCCTGCCTCTGATTCCCCGCCTCTGATTCCCCATCTCTGATTCCCCGCCTCTGATTCCCCGTGTCTGATTCCCTGCCTCTGATTCCCCGCCTCTGATTCCCCACCTCTGATTCCCTGCCACTGATTCCCTGCCCCTGATTCCCCACCTCTGATTCCCCATATCTGATTCCCCGCCTCTGTTTCCCCGCCTCTGATTCCCCGCCTCTGATTCCCCATATCTGATTCCCTGCCTCTGATTCCCCAACTCTGATTCCCCGCCTCTGATTCCCCAGCTCTGAATCCCCGCCTCTGATTCCCCGCGTCTGATTCCCTGCCTCTGATTCCCCGCCTTGATTCCCCATCTCTGATTCACAACCTCTGATTCCCCACCTCTGATTCCCTATATTTGATTCCCCGCCTCTGTTTCCCCGCCTCTGATTCCCCGCCTATGATTCCCCATATCTGATTCCCCGCCTCTGATTGCCCACCTCTGATTCCCCGCCTTTGATTCGCCAGCTCTGATTCCCCGCCTCTGATTCCCCGCATCTGATTCCCTGCCTCTGATTCCCCGCCTCTGATTCCCCATCTCTGATTCACCGCCTTTGATTCGCCACCTCTGATTCCCCATATCTGATTCCCCACCTCTGTTTCCCCGCCTCTGATTCCCCGCCTCTGATTCTCCATATCTCATTCCCCGCCTCTGAATCCCCATTTCTGATTACCGGATTCTGATTCCCCACCTCTGATTCCCGGCTTCTTATTCCCAGCATCTGATTCCCGGCCTCTGATTCCCGGCCTCTGATTCCCCGCTTCTGATTCTGATTCCCTGCCTCTGATTCCCCATCTCTGATTCCGCACATCTGATTCCCTGCCTCTGATTCCCCACCTCTGATTCCCCATATCTGATTCCCCGCCTCTGTTTACCCGCCTCTGATTCCCCGCCTCTGTTTGCCTATATCTGATTCCCCACCTCTGATGCCCCAACTCTGATTCCCCGCCTCTGATTCCCCAGCTCTGATTCCCCGCCTCTGATTCCCTGCATCCGATTTCCCATATCTGATTCCCCGCCTATGTTTCCCCGCCTCTGATTCCCCGCCTCTGTTTCCCCATATCTGATTCCCCGCCTCTGATTCCCAACAATGATTCCCCGCCTCTGATTCCCCAGCTCTGATTCCCTGCCTCTGATTCCCCGCGTTCTATTCCCTGCCTCTGATTCCCCGCCTGTGATTCCCCATCACTGATTCACAACCTCTGATTCCCCACCTCTGATTCCCCATATCTAATTCCCCGCCTCTGTTTTCCTGCCTCTGATTCCCCGCCTCTGTTTCCCCATATCTGATTCCCCGCCTCTGAATCCCCAACTCTGATTCCCTGCCTCAGATTCCCCAGCTCTGATTCCCCGCCTTTGATTCCCACCGTCTGATTCCCAGCCTGTGAATCCCCGTGTCTGATTTCCTGCCTCTGATTCCCCGCCTCTGATTCCCCATTTCTGATTCACCGCCTCTGATTCCCCACCTCTGATTCCCCATCTCTGATTCCGCACATCCAATTCCCTGCCTCTGATTCCCCAACTCTGATTCCCCACCTCTGATTCCCCAGCTCTGATTCCCCGCCTCAGATTCCCCGCGTCTGATTCCCTGCCTCTGATTCCCCGCCTCTGATTCCCTGCCTCTGATTCCCCATATCTGATTCGCCGCCTCTGATTCCCCAACTCTGATACCCCGCTTCTGATTCCCCAGCTCTGATTCCCTGCCTCTGATTCCCCGCGTTCTATTCCCTGCCTCTGATTCCCCGCCTGTGATTCCCAATCTCTGATTCACCACCTCTGATTCCCCATATTTAATTCCCCGCCTCTGTTTGCCCGCCTCTGATTCCCCGCCTCTGTTTCCCCATATCTGATTCCCCGCCTCTGAATCCCCAACTCTGATTCCCTGCCTCTGATTCACCAGCTCTGATTCCCCGCCTTTGATTCCCCCCGTCTGATTCCCAGCCTCTGAATCCCCGTGTCTGATTTCCTGCCTCAGATTCCCCGCCTCTGATTCCCCATCTCTGATTCACCGCCTCTGATTCCCCACCTCTGATTCCCAATTTCTGATTCTGCACATCCGATTCCCTGCCTCTGATTCCCCGACTCTGATTCCCCACCTCTGATTCCCCAGCTCTGATTCCCCGCCTCTGATTCCCCGCGTCTGATTCCCTGCCTCTGATTCCCCGCCTCTGATTCCCCATCTCTGATTCCCCACCTCTGATTCCCCGTGTCTGATTCCCTGCCTCTGATTCCCCGCCTCTGATTCCCCGCCTCTGATTCCCTGCCACTGATTCCCCGCCCCTGATTCCCCACCTCTGATTCCCCATATCTTATTCCCCGCCTCTGTTTCCCCCCCTCTGATTCCCAGCCTCTGATTCCCCATATCTGATTCCCTGCCTCTGATTCCCCATATCTGATTCCCCGCCTCTATTTCCCCATATCTGCTTCGCCGCCTCTGATTCCCCAACTATGATTCCCCGCCTCTGATTCCCCAGCTCTGATTTCCCGCCTCTGATTCCCGGCATACGATTCCCTGCCTCTGATTCCCCGCCTCTGATTCCCCATCTCTGATTCCCCGCCTCTGATTCCCCGTGTCTGATTCCCTGCCTCTGATTCCCCGCCTCTGATTCCCCGCGTCTGATTCCCTGCCACTGATTCCCTGCCCCTGATTCCCCACCTCTGATTCCCCATATCTGATTCCCCGCCTCTGTTTTCCCGCCTCTGATTCCCTGCCTCTGATTCCCCATATCTGATTCCCCGCCTCTGATTCCCCAACTCTGATTCCCCGCCTCTGATTCCCCAGCTCTGAATCCCCGCCTCTGATTTCCCACGTCTGATTCCCTGCCTCTGATTCCCCGCCTCTGATTCCCCATCTGTGATTCACAACCTCTGATGCCCCACCTCTGATTCCCCATATCTGATTCCCCGCCTCTGTTCCCCGCCTCTGATTCCCCGCCTCTGATTCCCCATATCTGATTCCCCGCCTCTGATTGCCCACCTCTGATTCCTCGCATCTGATTCCCTGCCTCTTATTCACCGACTCTGATTCCCCATCTCTGAATCACCACCTCTGATTCCCGGCCTCTGATTCCCCATCTCTGATTCCGCACATCCGATTCCCTGCCTATGATTCCCCACCTCTGATTCCCCGCCTCTGATTCCCCATATCTGATTCCCTGCCTCTGTTTCCCCGCCTCTGATTCCCCATATGTGATTCCCCACCTCTGTTTCCACGCCTCTGATTCCCCGCCTCTGTTTCTCCATCTCTGATTCACCGCCTTTGATTCACCACCTCTGATTCCCCATATCTGATTCCCCATATCTGATTCCCCACCTCTGTTTCCCCGCCTCTGATTCCCCGCCTCTGATTCTCCATATCTCATTCCCCGCCTCTGAATCCCCATCTCTGATTCCGGGACTCTGATTCCCCACCTCTGATTCCCGGCCTCTTATTCCCAGCATCTGATTCCCGGCCTCTGATTCCCGGCCTCTAATTCCCCGCTTCTGATTCTGATTCCCTGCCTCTGATTCCCCATCTCTGATTCCGCACATCTGATTCCCTGCCTCTGATTCCCCACCTATGATTCCCCATATCTGATTCCCCGCCTCTGTTTCCCCGCCTCTGATTCCCCGCCTCTGTTTCCCCATATCAAATTCCCCACCTCTGATGCCCCAACTCTGATTCCCCGCCTCTGATTCCCCAGCTCTGATTCCCCGCCTCTGATTCCCTGCATCCGATTCCCCATATCTGATTCCCCGCCTGTGTTTCCCCGCCTCTGATTCCCCGCCTCTGTTTCCCCATATCTGATTCCCCGCCTCTGATTCCCAACAATGATTCCCCGCCTCTGATTCCCCAGCTCTGATTCCCTGCCTCTGATTCCCCGCGTTCTATTCCCTGCCTCTGATTCCCCGCCTGTGATTCCCCATCACTGATTCACCACCTCTGATTCCCCACCTCTGATTCCCCATATCTAATTCCACGCCTCTGTTTTCCCGCCTCTGATTTCCCGCCTCTGTTTCCCCATATCTGATTCCCCGCCTCTGAATCCCCAACTCTGATTCCCTGCCTCAGATTCCCCAGCTCTGATTCCCCGCCTTTGATTCCCACCGTCTGATTCCCAGCCTCTGAATCCCCGTGTCTGATTTCCTGCCTCTGATTCCCCGCCTCTGATTCCCCATTTCTGATTCACCGCCTTTGATTCCCCACCTCTGATTCCCCATCTCTGATTCCGCACATCCAATTCCCTGCCTCTGATTCCCCAACTCTGATTCCCCACCTCTGATTCCCCAGCTCTTATTCCCCGCTTCAGATTCCCCGTGTCTGATTCCCTGCCTCTGATTCCCCGCCTCTGATTCCCTGCCTCTGATTCCCCATATCTGATTCGCCGCCTCTGATTCCCCAACTCTGATTCCCCGCTTCTGATTCCCCAGCTCTGATTCCCTGCCTCTGATTCCCCGCGTTCTATTCCCTGCCTCTGATTCCCCGCCTGTGACTCCCAATCTCTGATTCACCACCTCTGATTCCCCACCTCTGATTCCCCATATTTAATTCCCCGCCTCTGTTTGCCCGCCTCTGATTCCCCGCCTCTGTTTCCCCATATCTGATTCCCCGCCTCTGAATCCCCAACTCTGATTCCCTGCCTCTGATTCACCAGCTCTGATTCCCCGCCTTTGATTCCCCCCGTCTGATTCCCAGCCTCTGAATCCCCGTGTCTGATTTCCTGCCTCAGATTCCCCGCCTCTGATTCCCCATCTCTGATTCACCGCCTCTGATTCCCCACCTCTGATTCCCCATTTCTGATTCCGCACATCCGATTCCCTGCCTCTGATTCCCCGACTCTGATTCCCCACCTCTGATTCCCCAGCTCTGATTCCCTGCCTCTGATTCCCCGCCTCTGATTCCCCATCTCTGATTCCCCACCTCTGATTCCCCGTGTCTGATTCCCTGCCTCTGATTCCCCGCCTCTGATTCCCCGCCTCTGATTCCCTGCCACTGAATCCGCACCCCTGATTCCCCACCTCTGATTCCCCATATCTTATTCCCCGCCTCTGTTTCCCCCCCTCTGATTCCCAGCCTCTGATTCCCCATATCTGATTCCCTGCCTCTGATTCCCCATATCTGATTCCCCGCCTCTATTTCCCCATATCTGCTTCGCCGCCTCTGATTCCCCAAATCTGATTCCCCGCCTCTGATTCCCCAGCTCTGATTTCCCGCCTCTGATTCCCGGCATCCGATTCCCTGCCTCTGATTCCCCGCCTCTGATTCCCCATCTCTGCTTCCCCGCCTCTGATTCCCCGTGTCTGATTCCCTGCCTCTGATTCCCCGCCTCTGATTCCCCGCGTCTGATTTCCTGCCACTGATTCCCTGCCCCTGATTCCCCACCTCTGATTCCCCATATCTGATTCCCCGCCTCTGATTCCCCAACTCTGATTCCCCGCCTCTGATTCCCCAGCTCTGAATCCCCGCCTCTGATTCCCCACGTCTGATTCCCTGCCTCTGATTCCCCGCCTCTGATTCCCCATTTGTGATTCACAACCTCTGATGCCCCACCTCTGATTCCCCATATCTGATTCCCCGCCTCTGTTCCCCGCCTCTGATTCCCCGCCTCTGATTCCCCATATCTGATTCCCCGCCTCTGATTGCCCACCTCTGATTCCTCGCATCTGATTCCCTGCCTCTGATTCACCGCCTCTGATTCCCCATCTCTGATTCACCACCTCTGATTCCCGGCCTCTGATTCCCCATCTCTGATTCCGCACATCCGATTCCCTGCCTATGATTCCCCACCTCTGATTCCCCGCCTCTGATTCCCCATATCTGATTCCCTGCCTCTGTTTCCCCGCCTCTGATTCCCCATCTCTGATTCCGCACATCCGATTCCCTGCCTATGATTCCCCATCTCTGATTCCACGCCTCTGATTCCCCGCCTCTGTTTCTCCAACTCTGATTCACCGCCTTTGATTCACCACCTCTGATTCCCCATATCTGATTCCCCATATCTGATTCCCCACCTCTGTTTCCCCGCCTCTGAATCCCCGCCTCTGATTCTCCATATCTCATTCCCCGCCTCTGAATCCCCATCTCTGATTCCCGGACTCTGATTCCCCACCTCTGATTCCCGGCCTCTTATTCCCAGCATCTGATTCCCGGCCTCTGATTCCCGGCCTCTAATTCCCCGCTTCTGATTCTGATTCCCTGCCTCTGATTCCCCATCTCTGATTCCGCACATCTGATTCCCTGCCTCTGATTCCCCACCTATGATTCCCCATATCTGATTCCCCGCCTCTGTTTCCCCGCCTCTGATTCCCCGCCTCTGTTTCCCCATATCTAATTCCCCACCTCTGATGCCCCAACTCTGATTCCCCGCCTCTGATTCCCCACCTCTGATTCCCCACCTCTGATTCCCCGCATCCGATTCCCCATTTCTGATTCCCCGCCTCTGTTTCCCCGCCTCTGATTCCCCGCCTCTGTTTCCCCATATCTGATTCCCCGCCTCTGATTCCCCAGCTCTGATTCACTGCCTCTGATTCCCCGCGTTCTATTCCCTGCCTCTGATTCCCCGCCTGTGATTCCCCATCTCTGATTCACCACCTCTGATTCCCCACCTCTGATTCCCCATATCTAATTCCCCACCTCTGTTTGCCCGCCTCTGATTCCCCGCCTCTGTTTCCCCATATCTGATTCCCCGCCTCTGAATCCCCAACTCTGATTCCCTGCCACTGATTCCCTGCCCCTGATTCCCCACCTCTGATTCCCCATATCCGATTCCCCGCCTCTGTTTCCCCGCCTCTGATTCCCCGCCTCTGTTTCCCCATATCTGATTCCCCGCCTCTGATTCCCCAACTCTGATTCCCCTCCTCTAATTCGCCAGCTATGATTCCCCGCCTCTGATTCCATGCGTCTGATTCCCTGCCTCTGATTCCCAGCCTCTGATTCCCCTTCTCTGATTCACCTCCTCTGAATCCCCACCTCTGATTACCCATCTCTGATTCCGCACATCCGATTCCCTGCCTCTGATTCCCCGCCTCTGATTCCCCGCCTCTGATTCGCAACCTCTAATTCCCCACCTCTGATTCCCCATATCTGATTCCCCGCCTCAGTTTCCCTGCATCTGATTCCCGGCCTCTGTTTCCCCATATCTGATTCCCCTCCTCTGATTCCCCAACTCTGATTCCCCGCCTCTGATTCCCCAGCTCTGATTCCCCGCCTTTTATTCCCGGCCTCTGATTCCCTGCCACTGATTCCCCGCCCCTGATTCCCCACCTCTGATTCCCCATATCTGATTCCCCGCCTCTGTTTTCCCAGCTCTGATTCCCCACCTCTGATTCCCCAGCTCGGATTCCCTGCCACTGATTCCCCGCCCCTGATTCCCCACCTCTGATTCCCCATATCTGATTCCCCGCCTCTGTTTCCCTTAGCTCTGATTCCCTGCCTCTGATTCCCTACCCTGATTCCCCATCTCTGTTTCACCGCCTTTGATTCGCCACCTCTGATTCCCCATATCTGATTCCCAACCTCTGATTCCACACCTCTGATTCCCCATATCTGATTCCCCGCCTCTATTTCTCCATATCTGATTCCCCGCCTCTGATTCCCCAACTCTGATTCCCCGCCTCTGATTCCCCAGCTCTGATACCCCGCCTCTGATTCCCGGCGTCCGATTCACTGCCTCTGATTCCCCGCCTCTGATTCCCCATCTCTGATTCCCCGCCTCTGATTCCCCGTGTCTGATTCCCTGCCTCTGATTCCCCGCCTCTGATTCCCCGCCTCTGATTCCCTGCCACTGATTCCCTGCCCCTGATTCCCCACCTCTGATTCCCCATATCTGATTCCCCGCCTCTGTTTCCCTGCCTCTGATTCCCCGCCTCTGATTCCCCATATCTGATTCCCTGCCTCTGATTCCCCAACTCTGATTCCCCGACTCTGATTCCCCAGCTCTGAATCCCCGCCTCTGATTCCCCGCGTCTGATTCCCTGCCTCTGATTCCCCGCCTCTGATTCCCCATCTCTGATTCCCCGCCTCTGATTCCCCGTGTCTGATTCCCTGCCTCTGATTCCCCGCCTGTGATTCCCCGCCTCTGATTCCCTGCCACTGATTCCCTGCCCCTGATTCCCCACCTCTGATTCCCCATATCTGATTCACCGCCTCTGTTTCCCCGCCTCTGATTCCCCGCCTCTGTTTCCCTTAGCTCTGATTCCCTGCCTCTGATTCCCTGCCCTGATTCCCGATCTCTGTTTCACCGCCTTTGATTCGCCACCTCTGATTCCCCATATCTGATTCCCCGCCTCTGTTTCCCCGCCTCTGATTCCCGTCCTCTGATTCCCAACCTCTGATTCCACACCTCTGATTCCCCATATCTGATTCCCCGCATCTATTTCCCCATATCTGATTCCCCGCCTCTGATTCCCCAACTCTGATTCCCCGCCTCTGATTCCCCAGCTCTGATTCCCCGCCTCTGATTCCCGGCGTCCGATTCACTGCCTCTGATTCCCCGCCTCTGATTCCCCATCTCTGATTCCCCGCCTCTGATTCCCCGTGTCTGATTCCCTGCCTCTGATTCCCCTCCTCTGTTTCCCCGCCTCTGATTCCCCATATCTGATTCCCTGCCTCTGATTCCCCAACTCTGATTCCCCGACTCTGATTCCCCAGCTCTGAATCCCCGCCTCTGATTCCCCGCGTCTGATTCCCTGCCTCTGATTCCCCGCCTTGATTCCCCATCTCTGATTCACAACCTCTGATTCCCCACCTCTGATTCCCCATATCTGATTCACCGCCTCTGTTTCCCCGCCTCTGATTCCCCGCCTCTGATTCCCCATATCTGATTCCCCAGCTCTGATTGCCCACCTCTGATTCCCCGCCTCTGATTCGCCAGCTCTGATTCCCCGCCTCTGAATCCACGCATCTGATTCCCTGCCTCTGATTCCCCGCCTCTGATTCCCCATCTCTGATTCACCGCCTTTGATTCGCCACCTCTGATTCCCCATATCTGATTCCCCACCTCTGTTTCCCCGCCTCTGATTCCCCGCCTCTGATTCTCCATATCTCATTCCCCGCCTCTGAATCCCCATCTCTGATTCCCGGACTCTGATTCCCCACCTCTGATTCCCGGCCTCTTATTCCCAGCATCTGATACCCGGCCTCTGATTACCGGCCTCTGATTCCCCGCTTCTGATTCTGATACCCTGCCTCTGATTCCCCATCTCTGATTCCGCACATCTGATTCCCTGCCTCTGATTCCCCACCTCTGATTCCCCATATCTGATTCCCCGCCTCTGTTTCCCCACCTCTGATTCCCCGCCTCTGTTTCCCCATATCTAATTCCCCACCTCTGATGCCCCAACTCTGATTCCCCGCCTCTGATTCCCCAGCTCTGATTCCCCGCCTCTGATTCCCCGCATCCGATTCCCCATGTCTGATTCCCCGCCTCTGTTTCCCCGCCTCTGATTCCCCGCCTCTGTTTCCCTATATCTGATTCCCCGCCTCTGATTCCCCAGCTCTGATTCCCTGCCTCTGATTCCCCGCGTTCTATTCCCTGCCTCTGATTCCCCGCCTGTGATTCCCAATCTCTGATTCACCACATCTGATTCCCCACCTCTGATTCCCCATATTTAATTCCCCGCCTCTGTTTGCCCGCCTCTGATTCCCCGCCTCTGTTTCCCCATATCTGATTCCCCGCCTCTGAATCCCCAACTCTGATTCCCTGCCTCTGATTCACCAGCTCTGATTCCCCGCCTTTGATTCCCCCCGTCTGATTCCCAGCCTCTGAATCCCCGTGTCTGATTTCCTGCCTCAGATTCCCCGCCTCTGATTCCCCATCTCTGATTCACCGCCTCTGATTCCCCACCTCTGATTCCACATTTCTGATTCCGCACATCCGATTCCCTGCCTCTGATTCCCCGACTCTGATTCCCCACCTCTCATTCCCCAGCTCTGATTCCCCATCTCTGATTCCCCACCTCTGATTCCCCGTGTCTGATTCCCTGCCTCTGATTCCCCGCCTCTGATTCCCCGCCTCTGATTCCCTGCCACTGATTCTCCGCCCCTGATTCCCCACCTCTGATTCCCCATATCTTATTCCCCGCCTCTGTTTCCCCCCCTCTGATTCCCAGCCTCTGATTCCCCATATCTGATTCCCTGCCTCTGATTCCCCATATCTGATTCCCCGCCTCTATTTCCCCATATCTGCTTCGCCGCCTCTGATTCCCCAACTCTGATTCCCCGCCTCTGATTCCCCAGCTCTGATTTCCCGCCTCTGATTCCCGGCATCCGATTCCCTGCCTCTGATTCCCCGCCTCTGATTCCCCATCTCTGATTCCCCGCCTCTGATTAACCGTGTCTGATTCCCTGGCTCTGATTCCCCGCCTCTGATTCCCGCGTCTGATTCCCTGCCACTGATTCCCTGCCCCTGATTCCCCACCTCTGATTCCTCATATCTGATTCCCCGCCTCTGTTTTCCCGCCTCTGATTCCCCGTGTCTGATTCCCTGCCTCTGATTCCCGGCCTCTGAATCCCCATCTCTGATTCCGCACATCCGATTCCCTGCCTATGATTCCCCACCTCTGATTCCCCGCCTCTGATTCCCCATATCTGATTCCCTGCCTCTGTTTCCCCGCCTCTGATTCCCCATATGTGATTCCCCACCTCTGTTTCCACGCCTCTGATTCCGCGCCTCTGTTTCTCCATCTCTGATTCACCGCCTTTGATTCACCACCTCTGATTCCCCATATCTGATTCCCCATATCTGATTCCCCACCTCTGTTTCCCCGCCTCTGATTCCCCGCCTCTGATTCTCCATATCTCATTCCCCGCCTCTGAATCCCCATCTCTGATTCCCGGACTCTGATTCCCCACCTCTGATTCCCGGCCTCTTATTCCCAGCATCTGATTCCCGGCCTCTGATTCCTGGCCTCTAATTCCCCGCTTCTGATTCTGATTCCCTGCCTCTGATTCCCCATCTCTGATTCCGCACATCTGATTCCCTGCCTCTGATTCCCCACCTATGATTCCCCATATCTGATTCCCCGCCTCTGTTTCCCCGCCTCTGATTCCCCGCCTCTGTTTCCCCATATCTAATTCCCCACTTCTGATGCCCCAACTCTGATTCCCCGCCTCTGATTCCCCAGCTCTGATTCCCCACCTCTGATTCCCCGCCTCTGATTCCCCGCGTCTGATTCCCTGCCACTGATTCCCTGCCCCTGATTCCCCACCTCTGATTCCCCATATCTGATTCCCCGCCTCTGTTTTCCCGCCTCTGATTCCCTGCCTCTGATTCCCCATATCTGATTCCCCGCCTCTGATTCCCCAACTCTGATTCCCCGCCTCTGATTCCCCAGCTCTGAATCCCCGCCTCTGATTTCCCACGTCTGATTCCCTGCCTCTGATTCCCCGCCTCTGATTCCCCATCTGTGATTCACAACCTCTGATGCCCCACCTCTGATTCCCCATATCTGATTCCCCGCCTCTGTTCCCCGCCTCTGATTCCCCGCCTCTGATTCCCCATATCTGATTCCCCGCCTCTGATTGCCCACCTCTGATTCCTCGCATCTGATTCCCTGCCTCTTATTCACCGACTCTGATTCCCCATCTCTGATTCACCACCTCTCATTCCCGGCCTCTGATTCCCCATCTCTGATTCCGCACATCCGATTCCCTGCCTATGATTCCCCACCTCTGATTCCCCGCCTCTGATTCCCCATATCTGATTCCCTGCCTCTGTTTCCCCGCCTCTGATTCCCCATATGTGATTCCCCACCTCTGTTTCCACGCCTCTGATTCCCCGCCTCTGTTTCTCCATCTCTGATTCACCGCCTTTGATTCACCACCTCTGATTCCCCATATCTGATTCCCCATATCTGATTCCCCACCTCTGTTTCCCCGCCTCTGATTCCCCGCCTCTGATTCTCCATATCTCATTCCCCGCCTCTGAATCCCCATCTCTGATTCCGGGACTCTGATTCCCCACCTCTGATTCCCGGCCTCTTATTCCCAGCATCTGATTCCCGGCCTCTGATTCCCGGCCTCTAATTCCCCGCTTCTGATTCTGATTCCCTGCCTCTGATTCCCCATCTCTGATTCCGCACATCTGATTCCCTGCCTCTGATTCCCCACCTATGATTCCCCATATCTGATTCCCCGCCTCTGTTTCCCCGCCTCTGATTCCCCGCCTCTGTTTCCCCATATCAAATTCCCCACCTCTGATGCCCCAACTCTGATTCCCCGCCTCTGATTCCCCAGCTCTGATTCCCCGCCTCTGATTCCCTGCATCCGATTCCCCATATCTGATTCCCCGCCTCTGTTTCCCCGCCTCTGATTCCCCGCCTCTGTTTCCCCATATCTGATTCCCCGCCTCTGATTCCCAACAATGATTCCCCGCCTCTGATTCCCCAGCTCTGATTCCCTGCCTCTGATTCCCCGCGTTCTATTCCCTGCCTCTGATTCCCCGCCTGTGATTCCCCATCACTGATTCACCACCTCTGATTCCCCACCTCTGATTCCCCATATCTAATTCCACGCCTCTGTTTTCCCGCCTCTGATTTCCCACCTCTGTTTCCCCATATCTGATTCCCCGCCTCTGAATCCCCAACTCTGATTCCCTGCCTCAGATTCCCCAGCTCTGATTCCCCGCCTTTGATTCCCACCGTCTGATTCCCAGCCTCTGAATCCCCGTGTCTGATTTCCTGCCTCTGATTCCCCGCCTCTGATTCCCCATTTCTGATTCACCGCCTTTGATTCCCCACCTCTGATTCCCCATCTCTGATTCCGCACATCCAATTCCCTGCCTCTGATTCCCCAACTCTGATTCCCCACCTCTGATTCCCCAGCTCTTATTCCCCGCTTCAGATTCCCCGTGTCTGATTCCCTGCCTCTGATTCCCCGCCTCTGATTCCCTGCCTCTGATTCCCCATATCTGATTCGCCGCCTCTGATTCCCCAACTCTGATTCCCCGCTTCTGATTCCCCAGCTCTGATTCCCTGCCTCTGATTCCCCGCGTTCTATTCCCTGCCTCTGATTCCCCGCCTGTGACTCCCAATCTCTGATTCACCACCTCTGATTCCCCACCTCTGATTCCCCATATTTAATTCCCCGCCTCTGTTTGCCCGCCTCTGATTCCCCGCCTCTGTTTCCCCATATCTGATTCCCCGCCTCTGAATCCCCAACTCTGATTCCCTGCCTCTGATTCACCAGCTCTGATTCCCCGCCTTTGATTCCCCCCGTCTGATTCCCAGCCTCTGAATCCCCGTGTCTGATTTCCTGCCTCAGATTCCCCGCCTCTGATTCCCCATCTCTGATTCACCGCCTCTGATTCCCCACCTCTGATTCCCCATTTCTGATTCCGCACATCCGATTCCCTGCCTCTGATTCCCCGACTCTGATTCCCCACCTCTGATTCCCCAGCTCTGATTCCCTGCCTCTGATTCCCCGCCTCTGATTCCCCATCTCTGATTCCCCACCTCTGATTCCCCGTGTCTGATTCCCTGCCTCTGATTCCCCGCCTCTGATTCCCCGCCTCTGATTCCCTGCCACTGAATCCGCACCCCTGATTCCCCACCTCTGATTCCCCATATCTTATTCCCCGCCTCTGTTTCCCCCCCTCTGATTCCCAGCCTCTGATTCCCCATATCTGATTCCCTGCCTCTGATTCCCCATATCTGATTCCCCGCCTCTATTTCCCCATATCTGCTTCGCCGCCTCTGATTCCCCAAATCTGATTCCCCGCCTCTGATTCCCCAGCTCTGATTTCCCGCCTCTGATTCCCGGCATCCGATTCCCTGCCTCTGATTCCCCGCCTCTGATTCCCCATCTCTGCTTCCCCGCCTCTGATTCCCCGTGTCTGATTCCCTGCCTCTGATTCCCCGCCTCTGATTCCCCGCGTCTGATTTCCTGCCACTGATTCCCTGCCCCTGATTCCCCACCTCTGATTCCCCATATCTGATTCCCCGCCTCTGATTCCCCAACTCTGATTCCCCGCCTCTGATTCCCCAGCTCTGAATCCCCGCCTCTGATTCCCCACGTCTGATTCCCTGCCTCTGATTCCCCGCCTCTGATTCCCCATTTGTGATTCACAACCTCTGATGCCCCACCTCTGATTCCCCATATCTGATTCCCCGCCTCTGTTCCCCGCCTCTGATTCCCCGCCTCTGATTCCCCATATCTGATTCCCCGCCTCTGATTGCCCACCTCTGATTCCTCGCATCTGATTCCCTGCCTCTGATTCACCGCCTCTGATTCCCCATCTCTGATTCACCACCTCTGATTCCCGGCCTCTGATTCCCCATCTCTGATTCCGCACATCCGATTCCCTGCCTATGATTCCCCACCTCTGATTCCCCGCCTCTGATTCCCCATATCTGATTCCCTGCCTCTGTTTCCCCGCCTCTGATTCCCCATCTCTGATTCCGCACATCCGATTCCCTGCCTATGATTCCCCATCTCTGATTCCACGCCTCTGATTCCCCGCCTCTGTTTCTCCAACTCTGATTCACCGCCTTTGATTCACCACCTCTGATTCCCCATATCTGATTCCCCATATCTGATTCCCCACCTCTGTTTCCCCGCCTCTGAATCCCCGCCTCTGATTCTCCATATCTCATTCCCCGCCTCTGAATCCCCATCTCTGATTCCCGGACTCTGATTCCCCACCTCTGATTCCCGGCCTCTTATTCCCAGCATCTGATTCCCGGCCTCTGATTCCCGGCCTCTAATTCCCCGCTTCTGATTCTGATTCCCTGCCTCTGATTCCCCATCTCTGATTCCGCACATCTGATTCCCTGCCTCTGATTCCCCACCTATGATTCCCCATATCTGATTCCCCGCCTCTGTTTCCCCGCCTCTGATTCCCCGCCTCTGTTTCCCCATATCTAATTCCCCACCTCTGATGCCCCAACTCTGATTCCCCGCCTCTGATTCCCCACCTCTGATTCCCCACCTCTGATTCCCCGCATCCGATTCCCCATTTCTGATTCCCCGCCTCTGTTTCCCCGCCTCTGATTCCCCGCCTCTGTTTCCCCATATCTGATTCCCCGCCTCTGATTCCCCAGCTCTGATTCACTGCCTCTGATTCCCCGCGTTCTATTCCCTGCCTCTGATTCCCCGCCTGTGATTCCCCATCTCTGATTCACCACCTCTGATTCCCCACCTCTGATTCCCCATATCTAATTCCCCACCTCTGTTTGCCCGCCTCTGATTCCCCGCCTCTGTTTCCCCATATCTGATTCCCCGCCTCTGAATCCCCAACTCTGATTCCCTGCCACTGATTCCCTGCCCCTGATTCCCCACCTCTGATTCCCCATATCCGATTCCCCGCCTCTGTTTCCCCGCCTCTGATTCCCCGCCTCTGTTTCCCCATATCTGATTCCCCGCCTCTGATTCCCCAACTCTGATTCCCCTCCTCTAATTCGCCAGCTATGATTCCCCGCCTCTGATTCCATGCGTCTGATTCCCTGCCTCTGATTCCCAGCCTCTGATTCCCCTTCTCTGATTCACCTCCTCTGAATCCCCACCTCTGATTACCCATCTCTGATTCCGCACATCCGATTCCCTGCCTCTGATTCCCCGCCTCTGATTCCCCGCCTCTGATTCGCAACCTCTAATTCCCCACCTCTGATTCCCCATATCTGATTCCCCGCCTCAGTTTCCCTGCATCTGATTCCCGGCCTCTGTTTCCCCATATCTGATTCCCCTCCTCTGATTCCCCAACTCTGATTCCCCGCCTCTGATTCCCCAGCTCTGATTCCCCGCCTTTTATTCCCGGCCTCTGATTCCCTGCCACTGATTCCCCGCCCCTGATTCCCCACCTCTGATTCCCCATATCTGATTCCCCGCCTCTGTTTTCCCAGCTCTGATTCCCCACCTCTGATTCCCCAGCTCGGATTCCCTGCCACTGATTCCCCGCCCCTGATTCCCCACCTCTGATTCCCCATATCTGATTCCCCGCCTCTGTTTCCCTTAGCTCTGATTCCCTGCCTCTGATTCCCTACCCTGATTCCCCATCTCTGTTTCACCGCCTTTGATTCGCCACCTCTGATTCCCCATATCTGATTCCCAACCTCTGATTCCACACCTCTGATTCCCCATATCTGATTCCCCGCCTCTATTTCTCCATATCTGATTCCCCGCCTCTGATTCCCCAACTCTGATTCCCCGCCTCTGATTCCCCAGCTCTGATACCCCGCCTCTGATTCCCGGCGTCCGATTCACTGCCTCTGATTCCCCGCCTCTGATTCCCCATCTCTGATTCCCCGCCTCTGATTCCCCGTGTCTGATTCCCTGCCTCTGATTCCCCGCCTGTGATTCCCCGCCTCTGATTCCCTGCCACTGATTCCCTGCCCCTGATTCCCCACCTCTGATTCCCCATATCTGATTCCCCGCCTCTGTTTCCCCGCCTCTGATTCCCCGCCTCTGATTCCCCATATCTGATTCCCTGCCTCTGATTCCCCAACTCTGATTCCCCGACTCTGATTCCCCAGCTCTGAATCCCCGCCTCTGATTCCCCGCGTCTGATTCCCTGCCTCTGATTCCCCGCCTCTGATTCCCCATCTCTGATTCCCCGCCTCTGATTCCCCGTGTCTGATTCCCTGCCTCTGATTCCCCGCCTGTGATTCCCCGCCTCTGATTCCCTGCCACTGATTTCCTGCCCCTGATTCCCCACCTCAGATTCCCCATATCTGATTCACCGCCTCTGTTTCCCCGCCTCTGATTCCCCGCCTCTGTTTCCCTTAGCTCTGATTCCCTGCCTCTGATTCCCTGCCCTGATTCCCGATCTCTGTTTCACCGCCTTTGATTCGCCACCTCTGATTCCCCATATCTGATTCCCCGCCTCTGTTTCCCCGCCTCTGATTCCCGTCCTCTGATTCCCAACCTCTGATTCCACACCTCTGATTCCCCATATCTGATTCCCCGCATCTATTTCCCCATATCTGATTCCCCGCCTCTGATTCCCCAACTCTGATTCCCCGCCTCTGATTCCCCAGCTCTGATTCCCCGCCTCTGATTCCCGGCGTCCGATTCACTGCCTCTGATTCCCCGCCTCTGATTCCCCATCTCTGATTCCCCGCCTCTGATTCCCCGTGTCTGATTCCCTGCCTCTGATTCCCCTCCTCTGTTTCCCCGCCTCTGATTCCCCATATCTGATTCCCTGCCTCTGATTCCCCAACTCTGATTCCCCGACTCTGATTCCCCAGCTCTGAATCCCCGCCTCTGATTCCCCGCGTCTGATTCCCTGCCTCTGATTCCCCGCCTTGATTCCCCATCTCTGATTCACAACCTCTGATTCCCCACCTCTGATTCCCCATATCTGATTCACCGCCTCTGTTTCCCCGCCTCTGATTCCCCGCCTCTGATTCCCCATATCTGATTCCCCAGCTCTGATTGCCCACCTCTGATTCCCCGCCTCTGATTCGCCAGCTCTGATTCCCCGCCTCTGAATCCACGCATCTGATTCCCTGCCTCTGATTCCCCGCCTCTGATTCCCCATCTCTGATTCACCGCCTTTGATTCGCCACCTCTGATTCCCCATATCTGATTCCCCACCTCTGTTTCCCCGCCTCTGATTCCCCGCCTCTGATTCTCCATATCTCATTCCCCGCCTCTGAATCCCCATCTCTGATTCCCGGACTCTGATTCCCCACCTCTGATTCCCGGCCTCTTATTCCCAGCATCTGATACCCGGCCTCTGATTACCGGCCTCTGATTCCCCGCTTCTGATTCTGATACCCTGCCTCTGATTCCCCATCTCTGATTCCGCACATCTGATTCCCTGCCTCTGATTCCCCACCTCTGATTCCCCATATCTGATTCCCCGCCTCTGTTTCCCCACCTCTGATTCCCCGCCTCTGTTTCCCCATATCTAATTCCCCACCTCTGATGCCCCAACTCTGATTCCCCGCCTCTGATTCCCCAGCTCTGATTCCCCGCCTCTGATTCCCCGCATCCGATTCCCCATGTCTGATTCCCCGCCTCTGTTTCCCCGCCTCTGATTCCCCGCCTCTGTTTCCCTATATCTGATTCCCCGCCTCTGATTCCCCAGCTCTGATTCCCTGCCTCTGATTCCCCGCGTTCTATTCCCTGCCTCTGATTCCCCGCCTGTGATTCCCAATCTCTGATTCACCACATCTGATTCCCCACCTCTGATTCCCCATATTTAATTCCCCGCCTCTGTTTGCCCGCCTCTGATTCCCCGCCTCTGTTTCCCCATATCTGATTCCCCGCCTCTGAATCCCCAACTCTGATTCCCTGCCTCTGATTCACCAGCTCTGATTCCCCGCCTTTGATTCCCCCCGTCTGATTCCCAGCCTCTGAATCCCCGTGTCTGATTTCCTGCCTCAGATTCCCCGCCTCTGATTCCCCATCTCTGATTCACCGCCTCTGATTCCCCACCTCTGATTCCACATTTCTGATTCCGCACATCCGATTCCCTGCCTCTGATTCCCCGACTCTGATTCCCCACCTCTCATTCCCCAGCTCTGATTCCCCATCTCTGATTCCCCACCTCTGATTCCCCGTGTCTGATTCCCTGCCTCTGATTCCCCGCCTCTGATTCCCCGCCTCTGATTCCCTGCCACTGATTCTCCGCCCCTGATTCCCCACCTCTGATTCCCCATATCTTATTCCCCGCCTCTGTTTCCCCCCCTCTGATTCCCAGCCTCTGATTCCCCATATCTGATTCCCTGCCTCTGATTCCCCATATCTGATTCCCCGCCTCTATTTCCCCATATCTGCTTCGCCGCCTCTGATTCCCCAACTCTGATTCCCCGCCTCTGATTCCCCAGCTCTGATTTCCCGCCTCTGATTCCCGGCATCCGATTCCCTGCCTCTGATTCCCCGCCTCTGATTCCCCATCTCTGATTCCCCGCCTCTGATTAACCGTGTCTGATTCCCTGGCTCTGATTCCCCGCCTCTGATTCCCGCGTCTGATTCCCTGCCACTGATTCCCTGCCCCTGATTCCCCACCTCTGATTCCTCATATCTGATTCCCCGCCTCTGTTTTCCCGCCTCTGATTCCCCGTGTCTGATTCCCTGCCTCTGATTCCCGGCCTCTGAATCCCCATCTCTGATTCCGCACATCCGATTCCCTGCCTATGATTCCCCACCTCTGATTCCCCGCCTCTGATTCCCCATATCTGATTCCCTGCCTCTGTTTCCCCGCCTCTGATTCCCCATATGTGATTCCCCACCTCTGTTTCCACGCCTCTGATTCCGCGCCTCTGTTTCTCCATCTCTGATTCACCGCCTTTGATTCACCACCTCTGATTCCCCATATCTGATTCCCCATATCTGATTCCCCACCTCTGTTTCCCCGCCTCTGATTCCCCGCCTCTGATTCTCCATATCTCATTCCCCGCCTCTGAATCCCCATCTCTGATTCCCGGACTCTGATTCCCCACCTCTGATTCCCGGCCTCTTATTCCCAGCATCTGATTCCCGGCCTCTGATTCCTGGCCTCTAATTCCCCGCTTCTGATTCTGATTCCCTGCCTCTGATTCCCCATCTCTGATTCCGCACATCTGATTCCCTGCCTCTGATTCCCCACCTATGATTCCCCATATCTGATTCCCCGCCTCTGTTTCCCCGCCTCTGATTCCCCGCCTCTGTTTCCCCATATCTAATTCCCCACTTCTGATGCCCCAACTCTGATTCCCCGCCTCTGATTCCCCAGCTCTGATTCCCCACCTCTGATTCCCCGCATCCGATTCCCCATTTCTGATTCCCCGCCTCTGTTTCCCCGCCTCTGATTCCCCGCCTCTGTTTCCCCATATCTGATTCCCCGCCTCTGATTCCCCAGCTCTGATTCACTGCCTCTGATTCCCCGCTTTCTATTCCCTGCCTCTGATTCCCCGCCTGTGATTCCCCATCTCTGATTCACCACCTCTGATTCCCCACCTCTGATTCCCCATATCTAATTCCCCGCCTCTGTTTGCCCGCCTCTGATTCCCCGCCTCTGTTTCCCCATATCTGATTCCCCGCCTCTGAATCCCCAACTCTGATTCCCTGCCACTGATTCCCTGCCCCTGATTCCCCACCTCTGATTCCCCATATCTGATTCCCCGCCTCTGTTTCCCCGCCTCTGATTCCCCGCCTCTGTTTCCCCATATCTGATTCCCCGCCTCTGATTCCCCAACTCTGATTCCCCTCCTCTAATTCGCCAGCTATGATTCCCCGCCTCTGATTCCATGCGTCTGATTCCCTGCCTCTGATTCCCAGCCTCTGATTCCCCTTCTCTGATTCACCACCTCTGAATCCCCACCTCTGATTACCCATCTCTGATTCCGCACATCCGATTCCCTGCCTCTGATTCCCCGCCTCTGATTCCCCGCCTCTGATTCGCAACCTCTAATTCCCCGCCTCTGATTCCCCATATCTGATTCCCCGCCTCAGTTTCCCTGCATCTGATTCCCGGCCTCTGTTTCCCCATATCTGATTCCCCTCCTCTGATTCCCCAACTCTGATTCCCCGCCTCTGATTCCCCAGCTCTGATTCCCCGCCTTTTATTCCCGGCCTCTGATTCCCTGCCACTGATTCCCCGCCCCTGATTCCCCACATCTGATTCCCCATATCTGATTCCCCGCCTCTGTTTCCCCAGCTCTGATTCCCCACCTCTGATTCCCCAGCTCTGATTCCCTGCCACTGATTCCCCGCCCCTGATTCCCCACCTCTGATTCCCCATATCTGATTCCCAACCTCTGATTCCACACCTCTGATTCCCCATATCTGATTCCCCGCCTCTATTTCTCCATATCTGATTCCCCGCCTCTGATTCCCCAACTCTGATTCCCCGCCTCTGATTCCCAAGCTCTGATACCCCGCCTCTGATTCCCGGCGTCCGATTCACTGCCTCTGATTCCCCGCCTCTGATTCCCCATCTCTGATTCCCCGCCTCTGATTCCCCGTGTCTGATTCCCCGCTTCTGATTCTGATTCCCTGCCTCTGATTCCCCATCTCTGATTCCGCACATCTGATTCCCTGCCTCTGATTCCCCACCTATGATTCCCCATATCTGATTCCCCGCCTCTGTTTCCCCGCCTCTGATTCCCCGCCTCTGTTTCCCCATATCTAATTCCCCACTTCTGATGCCCCAACTCTGATTCCCCGCCTCTGATTCCCCAGCTCTGATTCCCCACCTCTGATTCCCCGCATCCGATTCCCCATTTCTGATTCCCCGCCTCTGTTTCCCCGCCTCTGATTCCCCGCCTCTGTTTCCCCATATCTGATTCCCCGCCTCTGATTCCCCAGCTCTGATTCACTGCCTCTGATTCCCCGCGTTCTATTCCCTGCCTCTGATTCCCCGCCTGTGATTCCCCATCTCTGATTCACCACCTCTGATTCCCCACCTCTGATTCCCCATATCTAATTCCCCGCCTCTGTTTGCCCGCCTCTGATTCCCCGCCTCTGTTTCCCCATATCTGATTCCCCGCCTCTGAATCCCCAACTCTGATTCCCTGCCACTGATTCCCTGCCCCTGATTCCCCACCTCTGATTCCCCATATCTGATTCCCCGCCTCTGTTTCCCCGCCTCTGATTCCCCGCCTCTGTTTCCCCATATCTGATTCCCCGCCTCTGATTCCCCAACTCTGATTCCCCTCCTCTAATTCGCCAGCTATGATTCCCCGCCTCTGATTCCATGCGTCTGATTCCCTGCCTCTGATTCCCAGCCTCTGATTCCCCTTCTCTGATTCACCACCTCTGAATCCTAACCTCTGATTACCCATCTCTGATTCCGCACATCCGATTCCCTGCCTCTGATTCCCCGCCTCTGATTCCCCGCCTCTGATTCGCAACCTCTAATTCCCCACCTCTGATTCCCCATATCTGATTCCCCGCCTCAGTTTCCCTGCATCTGATTCCCGGCCTCTGTTTCCCCATATCTGATTCCCCTCCTCTGATTCCCCAACTCTGATTCCCCGCCTCTGATTCCCCAGCTCTGATTCCCCGCCTTTTATTCCCGGCCTCTGATTCCCTGCCACTGATTCCCCGCCCCTGATTCCCCACATCTGATTCCCCATATCTGATTCCCCGCCTCTGTTTCCCCAGCTCTGATTCCCTGCCTCTGATTCCCTACCCTGATTCCCCATCTCTGTTTCACCGCCTTTGATTCGCCACCTCTGATTCCCCATATCTGATTCCCAACCTCTGATTCCACACCTCTGATTCCCCATATCTGATTCCCCGCCTCTATTTCTCCATATCTGATTCCCCGCCTCTGATTCCCCAACTCTGATTCCCCGCCTCTGATTCCCAAGCTCTGATACCCCGCCTCTGATTCCCGGCGTCCGATTCACTGCCTCTGATTCCCCGCCTCTGATTCCCCATCTCTGATTCCCCGCCTCTGATTCCCCGTGTCTGATTCCCTGCCTCTGATTCCCCGCCTGTGATTCCCCGCCTCTGATTCCCTGCCACTGATTCCCTGCCCCTGATTCCCCACCTCTGATTCCCCATATCTGATTCCCCGCCTCTGTTTCCCCGCCTCTGATTCCCCGCCTCTGATTCCCCATATCTGATTCCCTGCCTCTGATTCCCAAACACTGATTCCCCGACTCTGATTCCCCAGCTCTGAATCCCCGCCTCTGATTCCCCGCGTCTGATTCCCTGCCTCTGATTCCCCGCCTCTGATTCCCCATCTCTGATTCCCCGCCTCTGATTCCCCGTGTCTGATTCCCTGCCTCTGATTCCCCGCCTGTGATTCCCCGCCTCTGATTCCCTGCCACTGATTCCCTGCCCCTGATTCCCCACCTCTGATTCCCCATATCTGATTCCCCGCCTCTGTTTCCCCGCCTCTGATTCCCCGCCTCTGTTTCCCTTAGCTCTGATTCCCTGCCTCTGATTCCCTGCCCTGATTCCCCATCTCTGTTTCACCGCCTTTGATTCGCCACCTCTGATTCCCCATATCTGATTCCCCGCCTCTGTTTCCCCGCCTCTGATTCCCGTCCTCTGATTCCCAACCTCTGATTCCACACCTCTGATTCCCCATATCTGATTCCCCGCCTCTATTTCCCCATATCTGATTCCCCGCCTCTGATTCCCCAACTCTGATTCCCCATATCTGATTCCCCGCCTCTGTTTCCCCAGCTCTGATTCCCCACCTCTGATTCCCCAGCTCTGATTCCCTGCCACTGATTCCCCGCCCCTGATTCCCCACCTCTGATTCCCCATATCTGATTCCCCGCCTCTGTTTCCCTTAGCTCTGATTCCCTGCCTCTGATTCCCTACCCTGATTCCCCATCTCTGTTTCACTGCCTTTGATTCGCCACCTCTGATTCCCCATATCTGATTCCCAACCTCTGATTCCACACCTCTGATTCCCCATATCTGATTCCCCGCCTCTATTTCTCCATATCTGATTCCCCGCCTCTGATTCCCCAACTCTGATTCCCCGCCTCTGATTCCCCAGCTCTGATACCCCGCCTCTGATTCCCGGCGTCCGATTCACTGCCTCTGATTCCCCGCCTCTGATTCCCCATCTCTGATTCCCCGCCTCTGATTCCCCGTGTCTGATTCCCTGCCTCTGATTCCCCGCCTGTGATTCCCCGCCTCTGATTCCCTGCCACTGATTCCCTGCCCCTGATTCCCCACCTCTGATTCCCCATATCTGATTCCCCGCCTCTGTTTCCCCGCCTCTGATTCCCCGCCTCTGATTCCCCATATCTGATTCCCTGCCTCTGATTCCCCAACACTGATTCCCCGACTCTGATTCCCCAGCTCTGAATCCCCGCCTCTGATTCCCCGCGTCTGATTCCCTGCCTCTGATTCCCCGCCTCTGATTCCCCATCTCTGATTCCCCGCCTCTGATTCCCCGTGTCTGATTCCCTGCCTCTGATTCCCCGCCTGTGATTCCCCGCCTCTGATTCCCTGCCACTGATTCCCTGCCCCTGATTCCCCACCTCTGATTCCCCATATCTGATTCCCCGCCTCTGTTTCCCCGCCTCTGATTCCCCGCCTCTGTTTCCCTTAGCTCTGATTCCCTGCCTCTGATTCCCTGCCCTGATTCCCCATCTCTGTTTCACCGCCTTTGATTCGCCACCTCTGATTCCCCATATCTGATTCCCCGCCTCTGTTTCCCCGCCTCTGATTCCCGTCCTCTGATTCCCAACCTCTGATTCCACACCTCTGATTCCCCATATCTGATTCCCCGCCTCTATTTCCCCATATCTGATTCCCCGCCTCTGATTCCCCAACTCTGATTCCCCGCCTCTGATTCCCCAGCTCTGATTCCCCGCCTCTGATTCCCGGCGTCCGATTCACTGCCTCTGATTCCCCGCCTCTGATTCCCCATCTCTGATTCCCCGCCTCTGATTCCCCGTGTCTGATTCCCTGCCTCTGATTCCCCTCCTCTGTTTCCCCGCCTCTGATTCCCCATATCTGATTCCTTGCCTCTGATTCCCCAACTCTGATTCCCCGACTCTGATTCCCCAGCTCTGAATCCCCGCCTCTGATTCCCCGCGTCTGATTCCCTGCCTCTGATTCCCCGCCTTGATTCCCCATCTCTGATTCACAACCTCTGATTCCCCACCTCTGATTCCCCATATCTGATTCACCGCCTCTGTTTCCCCGTCTCTGATTCCCCGCCTCTGATTCCCCATATCTGATTCCCCAGCTCTGATTGCCCACCTCTGATTCCCCGCCTCTGATTCGCCAGCTCTGATTCCCCGCCTCTGAATCCACGCATCTGATTCCCTTCCTCTGATTCCCCGCCTCTGATTCCCCATCTCTGATTCACCGCCTTTGATTCGCCACCTCTGATTCCCCATATCTGATTCCCCACCTCTGTTTCCCCGCCTCTGATTCCCCGCCTCTGATTCTCCATATCTCATTCCCCACCTCTGAATCCCCATCTCTGATTCCCGGACTCTGATTCCCCACCTCTGATTCCCGGCCTCTTATTCCCAGCATCTGATTCCCGGCCTCTGATTCCCGGCCTCTGATTCCCCGCTTCTGATTCTGATACCCTGCCTCTGATTCCCCTTCTCTGATTCCGCACATCTGATTCCCTGCCTCTGATTCCCCACCTCTGATTCCCCATATCTGATTCCCCGCCTCTGTTTCCCCACCTCTGATTCCCCGCCTCTGTTTCCCCATATCTAATTCCCCACCTCTGATGCCCCAACTCTGATTCCCCGCCTCTGATTCCCCAGCTCTGATTCCCCGCCTCTGATTCCCCGCATCCGATTCCCCATGTCTGATTCCCCGCCTCTGTTTCCCCACCTCTGATTCCCCGCCTCTGTTTCCCCATATCTGATTCCCCGCCTCTGATTGCCCAGCTCTGATTCCCTGCCTCTGATTCCCCGCGTTCTATTCCCTGCCTCTGATTCCCCGCCTGTGATTCCCAATCTCTGATTCACCACATCTGATTCCCCACCTCTGATTCCCCATATTTAATTCCCCGCCTCTGTTTGCCCGCCTCTGATTCCCCGCCTCTGTTTCCCCATATCTGATTCCCCGCCTCTGAATCCCCAACTCTGATTCCCTGCCTCTGATTCACCAGCTCTGATTCCCCGCCTTTGATTCCCCCCGTCTGATTCCCAGCCTCTGAATCCCCGTGTCTGATTTCCTGCCTCAGATTCCCCGCCTCTGATTCCCCATCTCTGATTCACCGCTTCTGATTCCCCACCTCTGATTCCCCATTTCTGATTCCGCACATCCGATTCCCTGCCTCTGATTCCCCGACTCTGATTCCCCACCTCTGATTCCCCAGCTCTGATTCCCCGCCTCTGATTCCCCGCGTCTGATTCCCTGCCTCTGATTCCCCGCCTCTGATTCCCCATCTCTGATTCCCCACCTCTGATTCCCCGTGTCTGATTCCCTGCCTCTGATTCCCCGCCTCTGATTCCCCGCCTCTGATTCCCTGCCACTGATTCCCCGCCCCTGATTCCCCACCTCTGATTCCCCATATCTTATTCCCCGCCTCTGTTTCCCCCCCTCTGATTCCCAGCCTCTGATTCCCCATATCTGATTCCCTGCCTCTGATTCCCCATATCTGATTCCACGCCTCTATTTCCCCATATCTGCTTCGCCGCCTCTGATTCCCCAACTCTGATTCCCCGCCTCTGATTCCCCAGCTCTGATTTCCCGCCTCTGATTCCCGGCATCCGATTCCCTGCCTCTGATTCCCCGCCTCTGATTCCCGATCTCTGATTCCCCGCCTCTGATTCCCCGTGTCTGATTCCCCGCCTCTGATTCCCCGCCTCTGATTCCCGCGTCTGATTCCCTGCCACTGATTCCCTGCCCCTGATTCCCCACCTCTGATTCCTCATATCTGATTCCCCGCCTCTGTTTTCCCGCCTCTGATTCCCTGCGTCTGATTCCCCATATCTGATTCCCCGCCTCTGATTCCCCAACTCTGATTGCCCGCCTCTGATTCCCCAGCTCTGAATCCCCGCCTCTGATTCCCCACGTCTGATTCCCTGCCTCTGATTCCCCGCCTCTGATTCCCCATCTGTGATTCACAACCTCTGATGCCCCACCTCTGATTCCCCATATCTGATTCCCCGCCTCTGTTTCCCCGCCTCTGATTCCCCATATCTGATTCCCCGCCTCTGATTGCCCACCTCTGATTCCTCGCATCTGATTCCCTGCCTCTGATTCACCGCCTCTGATTCCCCATCTCTGATTCACCACCTCTGATTCCCGGCCTCTGATTCCCCATCTCTGATTCCGCACATCCGATTCCCTGCCTATGATTCCCCACCTCTAATTCCCCGCCTCTGATTCCCCATATCTGATTCCCTGCCTCTGTTTCCCCGCCTCTGATTCCCCATATGTGATTCCCCACCTCTGTTTCCACGCCTCTGATTCCCCGCCTCTGTTTCTCCATCTCTGATTCACCGCCTTTGATTCACCACCTCTGATTCCCCATATCTGATTCCCCATATCTGATTCCCCACCTCTGTTTCCCCGCCTCTGATTCCCCGCCTCTGATTCTCCATATCTCATTCCCCGCCTCTGAATCCCCATCTCTGATTCCCGGACTGATTCCCCACCTCTGATTCCCGGCCTCTTATTCCCAGCATCTGATTCCCGGCCTCTGATTCCCGGCCTCTAATTCCCCGCTTCTGATTCTGATTCCCTGCCTCTGATTCCCCATCTCTGATTCCGCACATCTGATTCCCTGCCTCTGATTCCCCACCTATGATTCCCCATATCTGATTCCCCGCCTCTGTTTCCCCGCCTCTGATTCCCCGCCTCTGTTTCCCCATATCTAATTCCCCACCTCTGATGCCCCAACTCTGATTCCCCGCCTCTGATTCCCCAGCTCTGATTCCCCAGCTCTGATTCCCCGCATCCGATTCCCCATTTCTGATTCCCCGCCTATGTTTCCCTGCCTCTGATTCCCCGCCTCTGTTTCCCCATATCTGATTCCCCGCCTCTGATTCCCCAGCTCTGATTCACTGCCTCTGATTCCCCGCGTTCTATTCACTGCCTCTGATTCCCCGCCTGTGATTCCCCATCTCTGATTCACCACCTCTGATTCCCCACCTCTGATTCCCCATATCTAATTCCCCGCCTCTGTTTGCCCGCCTCTGATTCCCCGCCTCTGTTTCCCCATATCTGATTCCCCGCCTCTGAATCCCCAACTCTGATTCCCTGCCTCTGATTCACCAGCTCTGATTCCCCGCCTTTGATTCCCCCCGTCTGATTCCCAGCCTCTGAATCCCCGTGTCTGATTTCCTGCCTCTGATTCCCCGCCTCTGATTCCCCATCTCTGATTCACCGCCTCTGTTTCCCCACCTCTGATTCCCCATCTCTGATTCCGCACATCCGATTCCCTGCCTCTGATTCCCCGACTCTGATTCCCCACCTCTGATTCCCCAGCTCTGATTCCCCGCCTCTGATTCCCCGCGTCTGATTCCCTGCCTCTGATTCACCGCCTCTGTTTCCCCACCTCTGATTCCCCATCTCTGATTCCGCACATCCGATTCCCTGCCTCTGATTCCCCGACTCTGATTCCCCACCTCTGATTCCCCAGCTCTGATTCCCCGCCTCTGATTCCCCGCGTCTGATTCCCTGCCTCTGATTCCCCGCCTCTGATTCCCCATCTCTGATTCCCCACCTCTGATTCCCCGTGTCTGATTCCCTGCCTCTGAATCCCCGCCTCTGATTCCCCGCCTCTGATTCCCTGCCACTGATTACCCGCCACTGATTCCCCACCTCTGATTCCCCATATCTTATTCCCCGCCTCTGTTTCCCCCCCTCTAATTCCCAGCCTCTGATTCCCCATATCTGATTCCCCGCCCCTGATTCCCCATATCTGATTCCCCGCCTCTATTTCCCCATATCTGCTTCGCCGCCTCTGATTCCCCAACTCTGATTCCCCGCCTCTGATTCCCCAGCTCTGATTTCCCGCCTCTGATTTCCGGCATCCGATTCCCTGCCTCTGATTCCCCGCCTCTGATTCCCCATCTCTGATTCCCCGCCTCTGATTCCCCGTGTCTGATTCCCTGCCTCTGATTCCCCGCCTCTGATTCCCCGCGTCTGATTCCCTGCCACTGATTCCCTGCCCCTGATTCCCCACCTCTGATTCCCCATATCTGATTCCCCGCCTCTGTTTCCCCAACTCTGATTCCCCTCCTCTAATTCGCCAGCTATGATTCCCCGCCTCTGAATCCCTGCAACTGATTCCCTGCCCCTGATTCCCCACCTCTGATTCCCCATATATGATTCCCCGCCTCTGATTCCCCAACTCTGATTCCCTGCGTCTGATTCCCTGCCTCTGATTCCCAGCCTCTGATTCCCCTTCTCTGATTCACCACCTCTGAATCCCCACCTCTGATTCCCCATCTCTGATTCCGCACATCCGATTCCCTGCCTCTGATTCCCCGTCTCTGATTCCGCGCCTCTGATTCCCAGCCTCTGATTCCCCGCGTCTGATTCCCTGCCACTGATTCCCTGCCCCTGATTCCCCACCTCTGATTCCCCATATCTGATTCCCCGCCTCTGTTTCAACACCTCTGATTCCCCGCCTCTGTTTCCCCATATCTGATTCCCCGCCTCTGATTCCCCAACTCTGATTCCCCTCCTCTAATTCGCCAGCTATGATTCCCCGCCTCTGATTCCCTGCATCTGATTCCCTACCTCTGATTCCCAGCCTCTGATTCCCCTTCTCTGATTCACCACCTCTGAATATCCACCTCTGATTCCCCATCTCTGATTCCGCACATCCGATTCCCTGCCTCTGATTCCCCGCCTCTGATTCCCCGCCTCTGATTCGCAACCTCTAATTCCCCACCTCTGATTCCCCATATCTGATTCCCCTCCTCTGTTTCCCTGCCTCTGATTCCCGGTCTCTGTTTCCCCATATCTGATTCCCCTCCTCTGATTCCCCAACTCTGATTCCCCGCCTCTGATTCCCCAGCTCTGATTCCCCGCCTTTTATTCCCGGCCTCTGATTCCCTGCCACTGATTCCTCGCCCCAGATTCCCCACCTCTGATTCCCCATATCTGATTCCCCGCCTCTGTTTCCCCAGCTCTGATTCCCCACCTCTGATTCCCCAGCTCTGATTCCCTGCCACGGATTCCCCGCCCCTGATTCCCCACCTCTGATTCCCCATATCTGATTCCCCGCCTCTGTTTCCCCAGCTGTGATTCCCTGCCTCTGATTCCCTGCCCTGATTCCCCATCTCTGTTTCACCACCTTTGATTCGCCACCTCTGATTCCCAATATCTGATTCCCCGCCTCTGTTTCCCCGCCTCTGATTCCCTGCCTCTGATTCCCAACCTCTGATTCCACACCTCTGATTCCCCATATCTGATTCCCCGCCTCTATTACCCCATATCTGATTCCCCGCCTCTGATTCCCCAACTCTGATACCCCGCCTCTGATTCCCCAGCTCTGATACCCCGCCTCTGATTCCCGGCGTCTGATTCCCTGCCTCTGATTCCCCGCCTCTGATTCCCCATCTCTGATTCCCCGCCTCTGATTCCCCGTGTCTGATTCCCTGCCTCTGATTCCCCGCCTCTGATTCCCCGCCTCTGATTCCCTGCCACTGATTCCCTGCCCCTGATTCCGCACCTCTGATTCCCCATATCTGATTCCCCGCCTCTGTTTCCCCGCCTCTGATTCCCCGCCTCTGATTCCCCATATCTGATTCCCTGCCTCTGATTCCCCAACTCTGATTCCCCGCCTCTGATTCCCCAGCTCTGAATCCCCGCCTCTGATTCCCCGCGTCTTATTCCCTGCCTCTGATTCCCCGCCTTGATTCCCCATCTCTGATTCACAACCTCTGATTCCCCACCTCTGATTCCCCATATCTGATTCACCGCATCTGTTTCCCCGCCTCTGATTCCCCGCCTCTGATTCCCCATATCTGATTCCCCAGCTCTGATTGCCCACCTCTGATTCCCTGCCTCTGATTCGCCAGCTCTGATTCCCCGCCTCTGAATCCACGCATCTGATTCCCTTCCCCTGATTCCCCGCCTCTGATTCCCCATCTCTGATTCACCGCCTTTGATTCGCCACCTCTGATTCCCCATATCTGATTCCCCACCTCTGTTTCCCCGCCTCTGATTCCCCGCCTCTGATTCCCCATATCTGATTCCCAACCTCTGATTCCACACCTCTGATTCCCCATATCTGATTCCCCGCCTCTATTTCTCCATATCTGATTCCCCGCCTCTGATTCCCCAACTCTGATTCCCCGCCTCTGATTCCCCAGCTCTGATACCCCGCCTCTGATTCCCGGCGTCCGATTCACTGCCTCTGATTCCCCGCCTCTGATTCCCCATCTCTGATTCCCCGCCTCTGATTCCCCGTGTCTGATTCCCTGCCTCTGATTCCCCGCCTGTGATTCCCCGCCTCTGATTCCCTGCCACTGATTCCCTGCCCCTGATTCCCCACCTCTGATTGCCCATATCTGATTCCCCGCCTCTGTTTCCCCGCCTCTGATTCCCCGCCTCTGATTCCCCATATCTGATTCCCTGCCTCTGATTCCCCAACACTGATTCCCCGACTCTGATTCCCCAGCTCTGAATCCCCGCCTCTGATTCCCCGCGTCTGATTCCCTGCCTCTGATTCCCCGCCTCTGATTCCCCATCTCTGATTCCCCGCCTCTGATTCCCCGTGTCTGATTCCCTGCCTCTGATTCCCCGCCTGTGATTCCCCGCCTCTGATTCCCTGCCACTGATTCCCTGCCCCTGATTCCCCACCTCTGATTCCCCATATCTGATTCCCCGCCTCTGTTTCCCCGCCTCTGATTCCCCGCCTCTGTTTCCCTTAGCTCTGATTCCCTGCCTCTGATTCCCTGCCCTGATTCCCCATCTCTGTTTCACCGCCTTTGATTCGCCACCTCTGATTCCCCATATCTGATTCCCCGCCTCTGTTTCCCCGCCTCTGATTCCCGTCCTCTGATTCCCAACCTCTGATTCCACACCTCTGATTCCCCATATCTGATTCCCCGCCTCTATTTCCCCATATCTGATTCCCCGCCTCTGATTCCCCAACTCTGATTCCCCGCCTCTGATTCCCCAGCTCTGATTCCCCGCCTCTGATTCCCGGCGTCCGATTCACTGCCTCTGATTCCCCGCCTCTGATTCCCCATCTCTGATTCCCCGCCTCTGATTCCCCGTGTCTGATTCCATGCCTCTGATTCCCCTCCTCTGTTTCCCCGCCTCTGATTCCCCATATCTGATTCCTTGCCTCTGATTCCCCAACTCTGATTCCCCGACTCTGATTCCCCAGCTCTGAATCCCCGCCTCTGATTCCCCGCGTCTTATTCCCTGCCTCTGATTCCCCGCCTTGATTCCCCATCTCTGATTCACAACCTCTGATTCCCCACCTCTGATTCCCCATATCTGATTCACCGCCTCTGTTTCCCCGCCTCTGATTCCCCGCCTCTGATTCCCCATATCTGATTCCCCAGCTCTGATTGCCCACCTCTGATTCCCCGCCTCTGATTCGCCAGCTCTGATTCCCCGCCTCTGAATCCACGCATCTGATTCCCTTCCTCTGATTCCCCGCCTCTGATTCCCCATCTCTGATTCACCGCCTTTGATTCGCCACCTCTGATTCCCCATATCTGATTCCCCACCTCTGTTTCCCCGCCTCTGATTCCCCGCCTCTGATTCTCCATATCTCATTCCCCGCCTCTGAATCCCCATCTCTGATTCCCGGACTCTGATTCCCCACCTCTGATTCCCGGCCTCTTATTCCCAGCATCTGATTCCCGGCCTCTGATTCCCGGCCTCTGATTCCCCGCTTCTGATTCTGATACCCTGCCTCTGATTCCCCTTCTCTGATTCCGCACATCTGATTCCCTGCCTCTGATTCCCCACCTCTGATTCCCCATATCTGATTCCCCGCCTCTGTTTCCCCACCTCTGATTCCCCGCCTCTGTTTCCCCATATCTAATTCCCCACCTCTGATGCCCCAACTCTGATTCCCCGCCTCTGATTCCCCAGCTCTGATTCCCCGCCTCTGATTCCCCGCATCCGATTCCCCATGTCTGATTCCCCGCCTCTGTTTCCCCGCCTCTGATTCCCCGCCTCTGTTTCCCCATATCTGATTCCCCGCCTCTGATTGCCCAGCTCTGATTCCCTGCCTCTGATTCCCCGCGTTCTATTCCCTGCCTCTGATTCCCCGCCTGTGATTCCCAATCTCTGATTCACCACATCTGATTCCCCACCTCTGATTCCCCATATTTAATTCCCCGCCTCTGTTTGCCCGCCTCTGATTCCCCGCCTCTGTTTCCCCATATCTGATTCCCCGCCTCTGAATCCCCAACTCTGATTCCCTGCCTCTGATTCACCAGCTCTGATTCCCCGCCTTTGATTCCCCCCGTCTGATTCCCAGCCTCTGAATCCCCGTGTCTGATTTCCTGCCTCAGATTCCCCGCCTCTGATTCCCCATCTCTGATTCACCGCTTCTGATTCCCCACCTCTGATTCCCCATTTCTGATTCCGCACATCCGATTCCCTGCCTCTGATTCCCCGACTCTGATTCCCCACCTCTGATTCCCCAGCTCTGATTCCCCGCCTCTGATTCCCCGCGTCTGATTCCCTGCCTCTGATTCCCCGCCTCTGATTCCCCATCTCTGATTCCCCACCTCTGATTCCCCGTGTCTGATTCCCTGCCTCTGATTCCCCGCCTCTGATTCCCCGCCTCTGATTCCCTGCCACTGATTCCCCACCCCTGATTCCCCACCTCTGATTCCCCATATCTTATTCCCCGCCTCTGTTTCCCCCCCTCTGATTCCCAGCCTCTGATTCCCCATATCTGATTCCCTGCCTCTGATTCCCCATATCTGATTCCCCGCCTCTATTTCCCCATATCTGCTTCGCCGCCTCTGATTCCCCAACTCTGATTCCCCGCCTCTGATTCCCCAGCTCTGATTTCCCGCCTCTGATTCCCGGCATCCGATTCCCTGCCTCTGATTCCCCGCCTCTGATTCCCCATCTCTGATTCCCCGCCTCTGATTCCCCGTGTCTGATTCCCTGCCTCTGATTCCCCGCCTCTGATTCCCGCGTCTGATTCCCTGCCACTGATTCCCTGCCCCTGATTCCCCACCTCTGATTCCTCATATCTGATTCCCCGCCTCTGTTTTCCCGCCTCTGATTCCCTGCGTCTGATTCCCCATATCTGATTCCCCGCCTCTGATTCCCCAACTCTGATTGCCCGCCTCTGATTCCCCAGCTCTGAATCCCCGCCTCTGATTCCCCACGTCTGATTCCCTGCCTCTGATTCCCCGCCTCTGATTCCCCATCTGTGATTCACAACCTCTGATGCCCCACCTCTGATTCCCCATATCTGATTCCCCGCCTCTGTTTCCCCGCCTCTGATTCCCCATATCTGATTCCCCGCCTCTGATTGCCCACCTCTGATTCCTCGCATCTGATTCCCTGCCTCTGATTCACCGCCTCTGATTCCCCATCTCTGATTCACCACCTCTGATTCCCGGCCTCTGATTCCCCATCTCTGATTCCGCACATCCGATTCCCTGCCTATGATTCCCCACCTCTAATTCCCCGCCTCTGATTCCCCATATCTGATTCCCTGCCTCTGTTTCCCCGCCTCTGATTCCCCATATGTGATTCCCCACCTCTGTTTCCACGCCTCTGATTCCCCGCCTCTGTTTCTCCATCTCTGATTCACCGCCTTTGATTCACCACCTCTGATTCCCCATATCTGATTCCCCATATCTGATTCCCCACCTCTGTTTCCCCGCCTCTGATTCCCAGCCTCTGATTCTCCATATCTCATTCCCCGCCTCTGAAGCCCCATCTCTGATTCCCGGACTGATTCCCCAGCTCTGATTCCCGGCCTCTTATTCCCAGCATCTGATTCCCGGCCTCTGATTCTCGGCCTCTAATTCCCCGCTTCTGATTCTGATTCCCTGCCTCTGATTCCCCATCTCTGATTCCGCACATCTGATTCCCTGCCTCTGATTCCCCACCTATGATTCCCCATATTTGATTCCCCGCCTCTGTTTCCCCGCCTCTGATTCCCCGCCTCTGTTTCCCCATATCTAATTCCCCACCTCTGATGCCCCAACTCTGATTCCCCGCCTCTGATTCCCCAGCTCTGATTCCCCAGCTCTGATTCCCCGCATCCGATTCCCCATTTCTGATTCCCCGCCTATGTTTCCCTGCCTCTGATTCCCCGCCTCTGTTTCCCCATATCTGATTCCCCGCCTCTGATTCCCCAGCTCTGATTCACTGCCTCTGATTCCCCGCGTTCTATTCACTGCCTCTTATTCCCCGCCTGTGATTCCCCATCTCTGATTCACCACCTCTGATTCCCCACCTCTGATTCCCCATATCTAATTCCCCGCCTCTGTTTGCCCGCCTCTGATTCCCCGCCTCTGTTTCCCCATATCTGATTCCCCGCCTCTGAATCCCCAACTCTGATTCCCTGCCTCTGATTCACCAGCTCTGATTCCCCGCCTTTGATTCCCCCCGTCTGATTCCCAGCCTCTGAATCCCCGTGTCTGATTTCCTGCCTCTGATTCCCCGCCTCTGATTCCCCATCTCTGATTCACCGCCTCTGTTTCCCCACCTCTGATTCCCCATCTCTGATTCCGCACATCCGATTCCCTGCCTCTGATTCCCCGACTCTGATTCCCCACCTCTGATTCCCCAGCTCTGATTCCCCGCCTCTGATTCCCCGCGTCTGATTCCCTGCCTCTGATTCACCGCCTCTGTTTCCCCACCTCTGATTCCCCATCTCTGATTCCGCACATCCGATTCCCTGCCTCTGATTCCCCGACTCTGATTCCCCACCTCTGATTCCCCAGCTCTGATTCCCCGCCTCTGATTCCCCGCGTCTGATTCCCTGCCTCTGATTCCCCGCCTCTGATTCCCCATCTCTGATTCCCCACCTCTGATTCCCCGTGTCTGATTCCCTGCCTCTTAATCCCCGCCTCTGATTCCCCGCCTCTGATTCCCTGCCACTGATTACCCGCCACTGATTCCCCACCTCTGATTCCCCATATCTTATTCCCCGCCTCTGTTTCCCCCCCTCTAATTCCCAGCCTCTGATTCCCCATATCTGATTCCCCGCCCCTGATTCCCCATATCTGATTCCCCGCCTCTATTTCCCCATATCTGCTTCGCCGCCTCTGATTCCCCAACTCTGATTCCCCGCCTCTGATTCCCCAGCTCTGATTTCCCGCCTCTGATTTCCGGCATCCGATTCCCTGCCTCTGATTCCCCGCCTCTGATTCCCCATCTCTGAATCCCCGCCTCTGATTCCCCGTGTCTGATTCCCTGCCTCTGATTCCCCGCCTCTGATTCCCCGCGTCTGATTCCCTGCCACTGATTCCCTGCCCCTGATTCCCCACCTCTGATTCCCCATATCTGATTCCCCGCCTCTGTTTCCCCAACTCTGATTCCCCTCCTCTAATTCGCCAGCTATGATTCCCCGCCTCTGAATCCCTGCAACTGATTCCCTGCCCCTGATTCCCCACCTCTGATTCCCCATATATGATTCCCCGCCTCTGATTCCCCAACTCTGATTCCCTGCGTCTGATTCCCTGCCTCTGATTCCCAGCCTCTGATTCCCCTTCTCTGATTCACCACCTCTGAATCCCCACCTCTGATTCCCCATCTCTGATTCCGCACATCCGATTCCCTGCCTCTGATTCCCCGTCTCTGATTCCCCGCCTCTGATTCCCCGCCTCTGATTCCCCGCGTCTGATTCCCTGCCACTGATTCCCTGCCCCTGATTCCCCACCTCTGATTCCCCATATCTGATTCCCCGCCTCTGTTTCAACACCTCTGATTCCCCGCCTCTGTTTCCCCATATCTGATTCCCCGCCTCTGATTCCCCAACTCTGATTCCCCTCCTCTAATTCGCCAGCTATGATTCCCCGCCTCTGATTCCCTGCATCTGATTCCCTACCTCTGATTCCCAGCCTCTGATTCCCCTTCTCTGATTCACCACCTCTGAATCCCCACCTCTGATTCCCCATCTCTGATTCCGCACATCCGATTCCCTGCCTCTGATTCCCCGCCTCTGATTCCCCGCCTCTGATTCGCAACCTCTAATTCCCCACCTCTGATTCCCCATATCTGATTCCCCTCCTCTGTTTCCCTGCCTCTGATTCCCGGTCTCTGTTTCCCCATATCTAATTCCCCTCCTCTGATTCCCCAACTCTGATTCCCCGCCTCTGATTCCCCAGCTCTGATTCCCCGCCTTTTATTCCCGGCCTCTGATTCCCTGCCACTGATTCCTCGCCCCAGATTCCCCACCTCTGATTCCCCATATCTGATTCCCCGCCTCTGTTTCCCCAGCTCTGATTCCCCACCTCTGATTCCCCAGCTCTGATTCCCTGCCACTGATTCCCCGCCCCTGATTCCCCACCTCTGATTCCCCATATCTGATTCCCCGCCTCTGTTTCCCCAGCTGTGATTCCCTGCCTCTGATTCCCTGCCCTGATTCCCCATCTCTGTTTCACCACCTTTGATTCGCCACCTCTGATTCCCCATATCTGATTCCCCGCCTCTGTTTCCCCGCCTCTGATTCCCTGCCTCTGATTCCCAACCTCTGATTCCACACCTCTGATTCCCCATATCTGATTCCCCGCCTCTATTACCCCATATCTGATTCCCCGCCTCTGATTCCCCAACTCTGATTCCCCGCCTCTGATTCCCCAGCTCTGATTCCCCGCCTCTGATTCCCGGCGTCTGATTCCCTGCCTCTGATTCCCCGCCTCTGATTCCCCATCTCTGATTCCCCGCCTCTGATTCCCCGTGTCTGATTCCCTGCCTCTGATTCCCCGCCTCTGATTCCCCGCCTCTGATTCCCTGCCACTGATTCCCTGCCCCTGATTCCGCACCTCTGATTCCCCATATCTGATTCCCCGCCTCTGTTTCCCCGCCTCTGATTCCCCGCCTCTGATTCCCCATATCTGATTCCCTGCCTCTGATTCCCCAACTCTGATTCCCCGCCTCTGATTCCCCAGCTCTGAATCCCCGCCTCTGATTCCCCGCGTCTGATTCCCTGCCTCTGATTCCCCGCCTTGATTCCCCATCTCTGATTCACAACCTCTGATTCCCCACCTCTGATTCCCCATATCTGATTCACCGCCTCTGTTTCCCCACCTCTGATTCCCCGCCTCTGATTCGCCAGCTCTGATTCCCCGCCTCTGAATCCACGCATCTGATTCCCTTCCCCTGATTCCCCGCCTCTGATTCCCCATCTCTGATTCACCGCCTTTGATTCGCCACCTCTGATTCCCCATATCTGATTCCCCACCTCTGTTTCCCCGCCTCTGATTCCCCGCCTCTGATTCTCCATATCTCATTCCCCGCCTCTGAATCCCCATCTCTGATTCCCGGACTCTGATTCCCCACCTCTGATTCCCGGCCTCTTATTCCCAGCATCTGATTCCCGGCCTCTGATTCCCGGCCTCTGATTCCCCGCTTCTGATTCTGATACCCTGCCTCTGATTCCCCTTCTCTGATTCCGCACATCTGATTCCCTGCCTCTGATTCCCCACCTCTGATTCCCCATATCTGATTCCCCGCCTCTGTTTCCCCACCTCTGATTCCCCGCCTCTGTTTCCCCATATCTAATTCCCCACCTCTGATGCCCCAACTCTGATTCCCCGCCTCTGATTCCCCAGCTCTGATTCCCCGCCTCTGATTCCCCGCATCCGATTCCCCATGTCTGATTCCCCGCCTCTGTTTCCCCGCCTCTGATTCCCCGCCTCTGTTTCCCCATATCTGATTCCCCGCCTCTGATTGCCCAGCTCTGATTCCCTGCCTCTGATTCCCCGCGTTCTATTCCCTGCCTCTGATTCCCCGCCTGTGATTCCCAATCTCTGATTCACCACATCTGATTCCCCACCTCTGATTCCCCATATTTAATTCCCCGCCTCTGTTTGCCCGCCTCTGATTCCCCGCCTCTGTTTCCCCTTATCTGATTCCCCGCCTCTGAATCCCCAACTCTGATTCCCTGCCTCTGATTCACCAGCTCTGATTCCCCGCCTTTGATTCCCCCCGTCTGATTCCCAGCCTCTGAATCCCCGTGTCTGATTTCCTGCCTCAGATTCCCCGCCTCTGATTCCCCATCTCTGATTCACTGCCTCTGATTCCCCACCTCTGATTCCCCATTTCTGATTCCGCACATCCGATTCCCTGCCTCTGATTCCCCGACTCTGATTCCCCACCTCTGATTCCCCAGCTCTGATTCCCCGCCTCTGATTCCCCGCGTCTGATTCCCTGCCTCTGATTCCCCGCCTCTGATTCCCCATCTCTGATTCCCCACCTCTGATTCCCCGTGTCTGATTCCCTGCCTCTGATTCCCCGCCTCTGATTCCCCGCCTCTGATTCCCTGCCACTGATTCCCCGCCCCTGATTCCCCACCTCTGATTCCCCATATCTTATTCCCCGCCTCTGTTTCCCCCCCTCTGATTCCCAGCCTCTGATTCCCCATATCTGATTCCCTGCCTCTGATTCCCCATATCTGATTCCCCGCCTCTATTTCCCCATATCTGCTTCGCCGCCTCTGATTCCCCAACTCTGATTCCCCGCCTCTGATTCCCCAGCTCTGATTTCCCGCCTCTGATTCCCGGCATCCGATTCCCTGCCTCTGATTCCCCGCCTCTGATTCCCCATCTCTGATTCCCCGCCTCTGATTCCCCGTGTCTGATTCCCTGCCTCTGATTCCCCGCCTCTGATTCCCGCGTCTGATTCCCTGCCACTGATTCCCTGCCCCTGATTCCCCACCTCTGATTCCTCATATCTGATTCCCCGCCTCTGTTTTCCCGCCTCTGATTCCCTGCGTCTGATTCCCCATATCTGATTCCCCGCCTCTGATTCCCCAACTCTGATTGCCCGCCTCTGATTCCCCAGCTCTGAATCCCCGCCTCTGATTCCCCACGTCTGATTCCCTGCCTCTGATTCCCCGCCTCTGATTCCCCATCTGTGATTCACAACCTCTGATGCCCCACCTCTGATTCCCCATATCTGATTCCCCGCCTCTGTTTCCCCGACTCTGATTCCCCGCCTCTGATTCCCCATATCTGATTCCCCGCCTCTGATTGCCCACCTCTGATTCCTCGCATCTGATTCCCTGCCTCTGATTCACCGCCTCTGATTCCCCATCTCTGATTCACCACCTCTGATTCCCGGCCTCTGATTCCCCATCTCTGATTCCGCACATCCGATTCCCTGCCTATGATTCCCCACCTCTAATTCCCCGCCTCTGATTCCCCATATCTGATTCCCTGCCTCTGTTTCCCCGCCTCTGATTCCCCATATGTGATTCCCCACCTCTGTTTCCACGCCTCTGATTCCCCGCATCTGTTTCTCCATCTCTGATTCACCGCCTTTGATTCACCACCTCTGATTCCCCATATCTGATTCCCCATATCTGATTCCCCACCTCTGTTTCCCCGCCTCTGATTCCCCGCCTCTGATTCTCCATATCTCATTCCCCGCCTCTGAATCCCCATCTCTGATTCCCGGACTGATTCCCCACCTCTGATTCCCGGCCTCTTATTCCCAGCATCTGATTCCCGGCCTCTGATTCCCCATCTCTGATTCCGCACATCTGATTCCCTGCCTCTGATTCCCCACCTATGATTCCCCATATCTGATTCCCCGCCTCTGTTTCCTCGCCTCTGATTCCCCGCCTCTGTTTCCCCATATCTAATTCCCCACCTCTGATGCCCCAACTCTGATTCCCCGCCTCTGATTCCCCAGCTCTGATTCCCCAGCTCTGATTCCCCGCATCCGATTCCCCATTTCTGATTCCCCGCCTATGTTTCCCTGCCTCTGATTCCCCGCCTCTGTTTCCCCATATCTGATTCCCCGCCTCTGATTCCCCAGCTCTGATTCACTGCCTCTGATTCCCCGCGTTCTATTCACTGCCTCTGATTCCCCTCCTGTGATTCCCCATCTCTGATTCACCACCTCTGATTCCCCACCTCTGATTCCCCATATCTAATTCCCCGCCTCTGTTTGCCCGCCTCTGATTCCCCGCCTCTGTTTCCCCATATCTGATTCCCCGCCTCTGAATCCCCAACTTTGATTCCCTGCCTCTGATTCACCAGCTCTGATTCCCCGCCTTTGATTCCCCCCGTCTGATTCCCAGCCTCTGAATCCCCGTGTCTGATTTCCTGCCTCTGATTCCCCGCCTCTGATTCCCCATCTCTGATTCACCGCCTCTGTTTCCCCACCTCTGATTCCCCATCTCTGATTCCGCACATCCGATTCCCTGCCTCTGATTCCCCGACTCTGATTCCTCACCTCTGATTCCCCAGCTCTGATTCCCCGCCTCTGATTCCCCGCGTCTGATTCCCTGCCTCTGATTCCCCGCCTCTGATTCCCCATCTCTGATTCCCCACCTCTGATTCCCCGTGTCTGATTCCCTGCCTCTGAATCCCCGCCTCTGATTCCCCGCCTCTGATTCCCTGCCACTGATTACCCGCCACTGATTCCCCACCTCTGATTCCCCATATCTTATTCCCCGCCTCTGTTTCCCCCCCTCTAATTCCCAGCCTCTGATTCCCTATATCTGATTCCCCGCCCCTGATTCCCCATATCTGATTCCCCGCCTCTATTTCCCCATATCTGCTTCGCCGCCTCTGATTCCCCAACTCTGATTCCCCGCCTCTGATTCCCCAGCTCTGATTTCCCGCCTCTGATTTCCGGCATCCGATTCCCTGCCTCTGATTCCCCGCCTCTGATTCCCCATCTCTGATTCCCCGCCTCTGATTCCCCGTGTCTGATTCCCTGCCTCTGATTCCCCGCCTCTGATTCCCCGCGTCTGATTCCCTGCCACTGATTCCCTGCCCCTGATTCCCCACCTCTGATTCCCCATATCTGATTCCCCGCCTCTGTTTCCCCAACTCTGATTCCCCTCCTCTAATTCGCCAGCTATGATTCCACGCCTCTGAATCCCTGCCACTGATTCCCTGCCCCTGATTCCCCACCTCTGATTCCCCATATATGATTCCCCGCCTCTGATTACCCAACTCTGATTCCCTGCGTCTGATTCCCTGCCTCTGATTCCCAGCCTCTGATTCCCCTTCTCTGATTCACCACCTCTGAATCCCCACCTCTGATTCCCCATCTCTGATTCCGCACATCCGATTCCCTGCCTCTGATTCCCCGTCTCTGATTCCCCGCCTCTGATTCCCCGCCTCTGATTCCCCGCGTCTGATTCCCTGCCACTGATTCCCTGCCCCTGATTCCCCACCTCTGATTCCCCATATCTGATTCCCCGCCTCTGTTTCAACACCTCTGATTCCCCGCCTCTGTTTCCCCATATCTGATTCCCCGCCTCTGATTCCCCAACTCTGATTCCCCTCCTCTAATTCGCCAGCCATGATTCCCCGCCTCTGATTCCCTGCATCTGATTCCCTACCTCTGATTCCCAGCCTCTGATTCCCCTTCTCTGATTCACCACCTCTGAATCCCCACCTCTGATTTCCCATCTCTGATTCCGCACATCCGATTCCCTGCCTCTGATTCCCCGCCTCTGATTCCCCGCCTCTGATTCGCAACCTCTAATTCCCCACCTCTGATTCCCCATATCTGATTCCCCGCCTCTGTTTCCCTGCCTCTGATTCCCGGTCTCTGTTTCCCCATATCTGATTCCCCTCCTCTGATTCCCCAACTCTGATTCCCCGCCTCTGATTCCCCAGCTCTGATTCCCCGCCTTTTATTCCCGGCCTCTGATTCCCTGCCACTGATTCCTCGCCCCAGATTCCCCACCTCTGATTCCCCATATCTGATTCCCCGCCTCTGTTTCCCCAGCTCTGATTCCCCACCTCTGATTCCCCAGCTCTGATTCCCTGCCACTGATTCCCCGCCCCTGATTCCCCACCTCTGATTCCCCATATCTGATTCCCCGCCTCTGTTTCCCCAGCTGTGATTCCCTGCCTCTGATTCCCTGCCCTGATTCCCCATCTCTGTTTCACCACCTTTGATTCGCCACCTCTGATTCCCCATATCTGATTCCCCGCCTCTGTTTCCCCGCCTCTGATTCCCTGCCTCTGATTCCCAACCTCTGATTCCACACCTCTGATTCCCCATATCTGATTCCCCGCCTCTATTACCCCATATCTGATTCCCCGCCTCTGATTCCCCAACTCTGATTCCCCGCCTCTGATTCCCCAGCTCTGATTCCCCGCCTCTGATTCCCGGCGTCTGATTCCCTGCCTCTGATTCCCCGCCTCTGATTCCCCATCTCTGATTCCCTGCCTCTGATTCCCCGTGTCTGATTCCCTGCCTCTGATTCCCCGCCTCTGATTCCCCGCCTCTGATTCCCTGCCACTGATTCCCTGCCCCTGATTCCGCACCTCTGATTCCCCATATCTGATTCCCCGCCTCTGTTTCCCCGCCTCTGATTCCCCGCCTCTGATTCCCCATATCTGATTCCCTGCCTCTGATTCCCCAACTCTGATTCCCCGCCTCTGATTCCCCAGCTCTGAATCCCCGCCTCTGATTCCCCGCGTCTGATTCCCTGCCTCTGATTCCCCGCCTTGATTCCCCATCTCTGATTCACAACCTCTGATTCCCCACCTCTGATTCCCTATATTTGATTCCCCGCCTCTGTTTCCCCGCCTCTGATTTCCCGCCTCTGATTCCCCATATCTTATTCCCCGCCTCTGATTGCCCACCTCTGATTCCCCGCCTCTGATTCGCCAGCTCTGATTCCCCGCCTCTGATTCCCCGCATCTGATTCCCTGCCTCTGATTCCCCGCCTCTGATTCCCCATCTCTGATTCACCGCCTTTGATTCGCCACCTCTGATTCCCCATATCTGATTCCCCACCTCTGTTTCCCCGCCTCTGATTCCCCGCCTCTGATTCTCCATATCTCATTCCCCGCCTCTGAATCCCCATCTCTGATTCCCGGACTCTGATTCCCCACCTCTGATTCCCGGCCTCTTATTCCCAGCATCTGATTCCCGGCCTCTGATTCCCGGCCTCTGATTCCCCGCTTCTGATTCTGATTCCCTGCCTCTGATTCCCCATCTCTGATTCCGCACATCTGATTCCCTGCCTCTGATTCCCCACCTCTGATTCCCCATATCTGATTCCCCGCCTCTGTTTCCCCGCCTCTGATTCCCCGCCTCTGTTTGCCTATATCTAATTCCCCACCTCTGATGCCCCAACTCTGATTCCCCGCCTCTGATTCCCCAGCTCTGATTCCCCGCCTCTGATTCCCTGCATCCGATTCCCCATATCTGATTCCCCGCCTCTGTTTCCCCGCCTCTGATTCCCCGCCTCTGTTTCCCCATATCTGATTCCCCGCCTCTGATTCCCAACAATGATTCCCCGCCTCTGATTCCACAGCTCTGATTCCCTGCCTCTGATTCCCGCGTTCTATTCCCTGCCTCTGATTCCCCGCCTGTGATTCCCCATCACTGATTCACCACCTCTGATTCCCCACCTCTGATTCCCCATATCTAATTCCCCGCCTCTGTTTTCCCGCCTCTGATTCCCCGCCTCTGTTTCCCCATATCTAATTCCCCACCTCTGATGCCCCAACACTGATTCCCCGCCTCTGATTCCCCAGCTCTGATTCCCCGCCTCTGATTCCCCGCATCCGATTCCCCATGTCTGATTCCCCGCCTCTGTTTCCCCGCCTCTGATTCCCCGCCTCTGTTTCCCCATATCTGATTCCCCGCCTCTGATTGCCCAGCTCTGATTCCCTGCCTCTGATTCCCCGCGTTCTATTCCCTGCCTCTGATTCCCCGCCTGTGATTCCCAATCTCTGATTCACCACATCTGATTCCCCACCTCTGCTTCCCCATATTTAATTCCCCGCCTCTGTTTGCCCGCCTCTGATTCCCCGCCTCTGTTTCCCCTTATCTGATTCCCCGCCTCTGAATCCCCAACTCTGATTCCCTGCCTCTGATTCACCAGCTCTGATTCCCCGCCTTTGATTCCCCCCGTCTGATTCCCAGACTCTGAATCCCCGTGTCTGATTTCCTGCCTCAGATTCCCCGCCTCTGATTCCCCATCTCTGATTCACCGCCTCTGATTCCCCACCTCTGATTCCCCATTTCTGATTCCGCACATCCGATTCCCTGCCTCTGATTCCCCGACTCTGATTCCCCACCTCTGATTCCCCAGCTCTGATTCCCCGCCTCTGATTCCCCGCGTCTGATTCCCTGCCTCTGATTCCCCGCCTCTGATTCCCCATCTCTGATTCCCCACCTCTGATTCCCCGTGTCTGATTCCCTGCCTCTGATTCCCCGCCTCTGATTCCCCACCTCTGATTCCCTGCCACTGATTCCCCGCCCCTGATTCCCCACCTCTGATTCCCCATATCTTATTCCCCGCCTCTGTTTCCCCCCCTCTGATTCCCAGCCTCTGATTCCCCTTATCTGATTCCCTGCCTCTGATTCCCCATATCTGATTCCCCGCCTCTATTTCCCCATATCTGCTTCGCCGCCTCTGATTCCCCAACTCTGATTCCCCGCCTCTGATTCCCCAGCTCTGATTTCCCGCCTCTGATTCCCGGCATCCGATTCCCTGCCTCTGATTCCCCGCCTCTGATTCCCCATCTCTGATTCCCCGCCTCTGATTCCCCGTGTCTGATTCCCTGCCTCTGATTCCCCGCCTCTGATTCCCGCGTCTGATTCCCTGCCACTGATTCCCTGCCCCTGATTCCCCACCTCTGATTCCTCATATCTGATTCCCCGCCTCTGTTTTCCCGCCTCAGATTCCCTGCGTCTGATTCCCCATATCTGATTCCCCGCCTCTGATTCCCCAACTCTGATTGCCCGCCTCTGATTCCCCAGCTCTGAATCCCCGCATCTGATTCCCCACGTCTGATTCCCTGCCTCTGATTCCCCGCCTCTGATTCCCCATCTGTGATTCACAACCTCTGATGCCCCACCTCTGATTCCCCATATCTGATTCCCCGCCTCTGTTTCCCCGACTCTGATTCCCCGCCTCTGATTCCCCATATCTGATTCCCCGCCTCTGATTGCCCACCTCTGATTCCTCGCATCTGATTCCCTGCCTCTGATTCACCGCCTCTGATTCCCCATCTCTGATTCACCACCTCTGATTCCCGGCCTCTGATTCCCCATCTCTGATTCCGCACATCCGATTCCCTGCCTATGATTCCCCACCTCTAATTCCCCGCCTCTGATTCCCCATATCTGATTCCCTGCCTCTGTTTCCACGCCTCTGATTCCCCATATGTGATTCCCCACCTCTGTTTCCACGCCTCTGATTCCCCGCCTCTGTTTCTCCATCTCTGATTCACCGCCTTTGATTCACCACCTCTGATTCCCCATATCTGATTCCCCATATCTGATTCCCCACCTCTGTTTCCCCGCCTCTGATTCCCCGCCTCTGATTCTCCATATCTCATTCCCCGCCTCTGAATCCCCATCTCTGATTCCCGGACTGATTCCCCACCTCTGATTCCCGGCCTCTTATTCCCAGCATCTGATTCCCGGCCTCTGATTCCCGGCCTCTAATTCCCCGCTTCTGATTCTGATTCCCTGCCTCTGATTCCCCATCTCTGATTCCGCACATCTGATTCCCTGCCTCTGATTCCCCACCTATGATTCCCCATATCTGATTCCCCGCCTCTGTTTCCCCGCCTCTGATTCCCCGCCTCTGTTTCCCCATATCTAATTCCCCACCTCTGATGCCCCAACTCTGATTCCCCGCCTCTGATTCCCCAGCTCTGATTCCCCAGCTCTGATTCCCCGCATCCGATTCCCCATTTCTGATTCCCCGCCTATGTTTCCCTGCCTCTGATTCCCCGCCTCTGTTTCCCCATATCTGATTCCCCGCCTCTGATTCCCCAGCTCTGATTCACTGCCTCTGATTCCCCGCGTTCTATTCACTGCCTCTGATTCCCCACCTCTGATTCCCCATATCTAATTCCCCGCCTCTGTTTGCCCGCCTCTGATTCCCCGCCTCTGTTTCCCCATATCTGATTCCCCGCCTCTGAATCCCCAACTCTGATTCCCTGCCTCTGATTCACCAGCTCTGATTCCCCGCCTTTGATTCCCCCCGTCTGATTCCCAGCCTCTGAATCCCCGTGTCTGATTTCCTGCCTCTGATTCCCCGCCTCTGATTCCCCATCTCTGATTCACCGCCTCTGTTTCCCCACCTCTGATTCCCCATCTCTGATTCCGCACATCCGATTCCCTGCCTCTGATTCCCCGACTCTGATACCCCACCTCTGATTCCCCAGCTCTGATTCCCCGCCTCTGATTCCCCGCGTCTGATTCCCTGCCTCTGATTCCCCGCCTCTGATTCCCCATCTCTGATTCCCCACCTCTGATTCCCCGTGTCTGATTCCCTGCCTCTGAATCCCCGCCTCTGATTCCCCGCCTCTGATTCCCTGCCACTGATTACCCGCCACTGATTCCCCACCTCTGATTCCCCATATCTTATTCCCCGCCTCTGTTTCCCCCCCTCTAATTCCCAGCCTCTGATTCCCCATATCTGATTCACCGCCCCTGATTCCCCATATCTGATTCCCCGCCTCTATTTCCCCATATCTGCTTCGCCGCCTCTGATTCCCCAACTCTGATTCCCCGCCTCTGATTCCCCAGCTCTGATTTCCCGCCTCTGATTTCCGGCATCCGATTCCCTGCCTCTGATTCCCCGCCTCTGATTCCCCATCTCTGATTCCCCGCCTCTGATTCCCCGTGTCTGATTCCCTGCCTCTGATTCCCCGCCTCTGATTCCCCGCGTCTGATTCCCTGCCACTGATTCCCTGCCCCTGATTCCCCACCTCTGATTCCCCATATCTGATTCCCCGCCTCTGTTTCCCCAACTCTGATTCCCCTCCTCTAATTCGCCAGCTATGATTCCCCGCCTCTGAATCCCTGCCACTGATTCCCTGCCCCTGATTCCCCACCTCTGATTCCCCATATATGATTCCCCGCCTCTGATTACCCAACTCTGATTCCCTGCGTCTGATTCCCTGCCTCTGATTCCCAGCCTCTGATTCCCCTTCTCAGATTCACCACCTCTGAATCCCCACCTCTGATTCCCCATCTCTGATTCCGCACATCCGATTCCCTGCCTCTGATTCCCCGTCTCTGATTCCCCGCCTCTGATTCCCCGCCTCTGATTCCCCGCGTCTGCTTCCCTGCCACTGATTCCCTGCCCCTGATTCCCCACCTCTGATTCCCCATATCTGATTCCCCGCCTCTGTTTCAACACCTCTGATTCCCCGCCTCTGTTTCCCCATATCTGATTCCCCGCCTCTGATTCCCCAACTCTGATTCCCCTCCTCTAATTCGCCAGCTATGATTCCCCGCCTCTGATTCCCTGCATCTGATTCCCTACCTCTGATTCCCAGCCTCTGATTCACCTTCTCTGATTCACCACCTCTGAATCCCCACCTCTGATTCCCCATCTCTGATTCCGCACATCCGATTCCCTGCCTCTGATTCCCCGCCTCTGATTCCCCGCCTCTGATTCGCAACCTCTAATTCCCCACCTCTGATTCCCCATATCTGATTCCCCGCCTCTGTTTCCCTGCCTCTGATTCCCGGTCTCTGTTTCCCCATATCTGATTCCCCTCCTCTGATTCCCCAACTCTGATTCCCCGCCTCTGATTCCCCAGCTCTGATTCCCCGCCTTTTATTCCCGGCCTCTGATTCCCTGCCACTGATTCCTCGCCCCAGATTCCCCACCTCTGATTCCCCATATCTGATTCCCCGCCTCTGTTTCCCCAGCTCTGATTCCCCACCTCTGATTCCCCAGCTCTGATTCCCTGCCACTGATTCCCCGCCCCTGATTCCCCACCTCTGATTCCCCATATCTGATTCCCCGCCTCTGTTTCCCCAGCTGTGATTCCCTGCCTCTGATTCCCTGCCCTGATTCCCCATCTCTGTTTCACAACCTTTGATTCGCCACCTCTGATTCCCCATATCTGATTCCCCGCCTCTGCTTCCCCGCCTCTGATTCCCTGCCTCTGATTCCCAACCTCTGATTCCACACCTCTGATTCCCCATATCTGATTCCCCGCCTCTATTACCCCATATCTGATTCCCCGCCTCTGATTCCCCAACTCTGATTCCCCGCCTCTGATTCCCCAGCTCTGATTCCCCGCCTCTGATTCCCGGCGTCTGATTCCCTGCCTCTGATTCCCCGCCTCTGATTCCCCATCTCTGATTCCCTGCCTCTGATTCCCCGCCTCTGATTCCCCGCCTCTGATTCCCTGCCACTGATTCCCTGCCCCTGATTCCGCACCTCTGATTCCCCATATCTGATTCCCCGCCTCTGTTTCCCCGCCTCTGATTCCCCGCCTCTGATTCCCCATATCTGATTCCCTGCTTCTGATTCCCCAACTCTGATTCCCCGCATCTGATTCCCCAGCTCTGAATCCCCGCCTCTGATTCCCCGCGTCTGATTCCCTGCCTCTGATTCCCCGCCTTGATTCCCCATCTCTGATTCACAACCTCTGATTCCCCACCTCTGATTCCCTATATTTGATTCCCCGCCTCTGTTTCCCCGCCACTGATTCCCCGCCTCTGATTCCCCATATCTTATTCCCCGCCTCTGATTGCCCACCTCTGATTCCCCGCCTCTGATTCGCCAGCTCTGATTCCCCGCCTCTGATTCCCCGCATCTGATTCCCTGCCTCTGATTCCCCGCCTCTGATTCCCCATCTCTGATTCACCGCCTTTGATTCGCCACCTCTGATTCCCCATATCTGATTCCCCACCTCTGTTTCCCCGCCTCTGATTCCCCGCCTCTGATTCTCCATATCTCATTCCCCGCCTCTGAATCCCCATCTCTGATTCCCGGACTCTGATTCCCCACCTCTGATTCCCGGCCTCTTATTCCCAGCATCTGATTCCCGGCCTCTGATTCCCGGCCTCTGATTCCCCGCTTCTGATTCTGATTCCCTGCCTCTGATTCCCCATCTCTGATTCCGCACATCTGATTCCCTGCCTCTGATTCCCCACCTCTGATTCCCCATATCTGATTCCCCGCCTCTGTTTCCCCGCCTCTGATTCCCCGCCTCTGTTTGCCTATATCTAATTCCCCACCTCTGATGCCCCAACTCTGATTCCCCGCCTCTGATTCCCCAGCTCTGATCCCCCGCCTCTGATTCCCTGCATCCGATTCCCCATATCTGATTCCCCGCCTCTGTTTCCCCGCCTCTGATTCCCCGCCTCTGTTTCCCCATATCTGATTCCCCGCCTCTGATTCCCAACAATGATTCCCCGCCTCTGATTCCACAGCTCTGATTCCCTGCCTCTGATTCCCGCGTTCTATTCCCTGCCTCTGATTCCCCGCCTGTGATTCCCCATCACTGATTCACCACCTCTGATTCCCCAGCTCTGATTCCCCATATCTAATTCCCCGCCTCTGTTTTCCCGCCTCTGATTCCCCGCCTCTGTTTCCCCATATCTGATTCCCCGCCTCTGAATCCCCAACTCTGATTCCCTGCCTCAGATTCCCCAGCTCTGATTCCCCGCCTTTGATTCCCACCGTCTGATTCCCAGCCTCTGAATCCCCGTGTCTGATTTCCTGCCTCTGATTCCCCGCCTCTGATTCCCCATTTCTGATTCACCGCCTCTGATTCCCCACCTCTGATTCCCCATCTCTGATTCCGCACATCCAATTCCCTGCCTCTGATTCCCCAACTCTGATTCCCCAGCTCTGATTCCCTGCCACTGATTCCCCGCCCCTGATTCCCCACCTCTGATTCCCCACCTCTGATTCCCCATATCTAATTCCCCGCCTCTGTTTGCCCGCCTCTGATTCCCCGCCTCTGTTTCCCCATATCTGATTCCCCGCCTCTGAATCCCCAACTCTGATTCCCTGCCTCTGATTCACCAGCTCTGATTCCCCGCCTTTGATTCCCCCCGTCTGATTCCCAGCCTCTGAATCCCCTGTCTGATTTCCTGCCTCTGATTCCCCGCCTCTGATTCCCCATCTCTGATTCACCGCCTCTGTTTCCCCACCTCTGATTCCCCATCTCTGATTCCGCACATCCGATTCCCTGCCTCTGATTCCCCGACTCTGATACCCCACCTCTGATTCCCCAGCTCTGATTCCCCGCCTCTGATTCCCCGCGTCTGATTCCCTGCCTCTGATTCCCCGCCTCTGATTCCCCATCTCTGATTCCCCACCTCTGATTCCCCGTGTCTGATTCCCTGCCTCTGAATCCCCGCCTCTGATTCCCCGCCTCTGATTCCCTGCCACTGATTACCCGCCACTGATTCCCCACCTCTGATTCCCCATATCTTATTCCCCGCCTCTGTTTCCCCCCCTCTAATTCCCAGCCTCTGATTCCCCATATCTGATTCCCCGCCCCTGATTCCCCATATCTGATTCCCCGCCTCTATTTCCCCATATCTGCTTCGCCGCCTCTGATTCCCCAACTCTGATTCCCCGCCTCTGATTCCCCAGCTCTGATTTCCCGCCTCTGATTTCCGGCATCCGATTCCCTGCCTCTGATTCCCCGCCTCTGATTCCCCATCTCTGATTCCCCGCCTCTGATTCCCCGTGTCTGATTCCCTGCCTCTGATTCCCCGCCTCTGATTCCCCGCGTCTGATTCCCTGCCACTGATTCCCTGCCCCTGATTCCCCACCTCTGATTCCCCATATCTGATTCCCCGCCTCTGTTTCCCCAACTCTGATTCCCCTCCTCTAATTCGCCAGCTATGATTCCCCGCCTCTGAATCCCTGCCACTGATTCCCTGCCCCTGATTCCCCACCTCTGATTCCCCATATATGATTCCCCGCCTCTGATTACCCAACTCTGATTCCCTGCGTCTGATTCCCTGCCTCTGATTCCCAGCCTCTGATTCCCCTTCTCAGATTCACCAACTCTGAATCCCCACCTCTGATTCCCCATCTCTGATTCCGCACATCCGATTCCCTGCCTCTGATTCCCCGTCTCTGATTCCCCGCCTCTGATTCCCCGCCTCTGATTCCCCGCGTCTGCTTCCCTGCCACTGATTCCCTGCCCCTGATTCCCCACCTCTGATTCCCCATATCTGATTCCCCGCCTCTGTTTCAACACCTCTGATTCCCCGCCTCTGTTTCCCCATATCTGATTCCCCGCCTCTGATTCCCCAACTCTGATTCCCCTCCTCTAATTCGCCAGCTATGATTCCCCGCCTCTGATTCCCTGCATCTGATTCCCTACCTCTGATTCCCAGCCTCTGATTCACCTTCTCTGATTCACCACCTCTGAATCCCCACCTCTGATTCCCCATCTCTGATTCCGCACATCCGATTCCCTGCCTCTGATTCCCCGCCTCTGATTCCCCGCCTCTGATTCGCAACCTCTAATTCCCCACCTCTGATTCCCCATATCTGATTCCCCGCCTCTGTTTCCCTGCCTCTGATTCCCGGTCTCTGTTTCCCCATATCTGATTCCCCTCCTCTGATTCCCCAACTCTGATTCCCCGCCTCTGATTCCCCAGCTCTGATTCCCCGCCTTTTATTCCCGGCCTCTGATTCCCTGCCACTGATTCCTCGCCCCAGATTCCCCACCTCTGATTCCCCATATCTGATTCCCCGCCTCTGTTTCCCAGGCTCTGATTCCCCACCTCTGATTCCCCAGCTCTGATTCCCTGCCACTGATTCCCCGCCCCTGATTCCCCACCTCTGATTCCCCATATCTGATTCCCCGCCTCTGTTTCCCCAGCTGTGATTCCCTGCCTCTGATTCCCTGCCCTGATTCCCCATCTCTGTTTCACCACCTTTGATTCGCCACCTCTGATTCCCCATATCTGATTCCCCGCCTCTGCTTCCCCGCCTCTGATTCCCTGCCTCTGATTCCCAACCTCTGATTCCACACCTCTGATTCCCCATATCTGATTCCCCGCCTCTATTACCCCATATCTGATTCCCCGCCTCTGATTCCCCAACTCTGATTCCCCGCCTCTGATTCCCCAGCTCTGATTCCCCGCCTCTGATTCCCGGCGTCTGATTCCCTGCCTCTGATTCCCCGCCTCTGATTCCCCATCTCTGATTCCCCGCCTCTGATTCCCCGTGTCTGATTCCCTGCCTCTGATTCCCCGCCTCTGATTCCCCGCCTCTGATTCCCTGCCACTGATTCCCTGCCCCTGATTCCGCACCTCTGATTCCCCATATCTGATTCCCCGCCTCTGTTTCCCCGCCTCTGATTCCCCGCCTCTGATTCCCCATATCTGATTCCCTGCCTCTGATTCCCCAACTCTGATTCCCCGCATCTGATTCCCCAGCTCTGAATCCCCGCCTCTGATTCCCCGCGTCTGATTCCCTGCCTCTGATTCCCCGCCTTGATTCCCCATCTCTGATTCACAACCTCTGATTCCCCACCTCTGATTCCCTATATTTGATTCCCCGCCTCTGTTTCCCCGCCACTGATTCCCCGCCTCTGATTCCCCATATCTTATTCCCCGCCTCTGATTGCCCACCTCTGATTCCCCGCCTCTGATTCGCCAGCTCTGATTCCCCGCCTCTGATTCCCCGCATCTGATTCCCTGCCTCTGATTCCCCGCCTCTGATTCCCCATCTCTGATTCACCACCTTTGATTCGCCACCTCTGATTCCCCATATCTGATTCCCCACCTCTGTTTCCCCGCCTCTGATTCCCCGCCTCTGATTCTCCATATCTCATTCCCCGCCTCTTAATCCCCATCTCTGATTCCCGGACTCTGATTCCCCACCTCTGATTCCCGGCCTCTTATTCCCAGCATCTGATTCCCGGCCTCTGATTCCCGGCCTCTGATTCCCCGCTTCTGATTCTGATTCCCTGCCTCTGATTCCCCATCTCTGATTCCGCACATCTGATTCCCTGCCTCTGATTCCCCACCTCTGATTCCCCATATCTGATTCCCCGCCTCTGTTTCCCCGCCTCTGATTCCCCGCCTCTGTTTGCCTATATCTAATTCCCCACCTCTGATGCCCCAACTCTGATTCCCCGCCTCTGATTCCCCAGCTCTGATTCCCCGCCTCTGATTCCCTGCATCCGATTCCCCATATCTGATTCCCCGCCTCTGTTTCCCCGCCTCTGATACCCCGCCTCTGTTTCCCCATATCTGATTCCCCGCCTCTGATTCCCAACAATGATTCCCCGCCTCTGATTCCACAGCTCTGATTCCCTGCCTCTGATTCCCGCGTTCTATTCCCTGCCTCTGATTCCCCGCCTGTGATTCCCCATCACTCATTCACCACCTCTGATTCCCCAGCTCTGATTCCCCATATCTGATTCCCCGCCCCTGATTCCCCATATCTGATTCCCCGCCTCTATTTCCCCATATCTGCTTCGCCGCCTCTGATTCCCCAACTCTGATTCCCCGCCTCTGATTCCCCAGCTCTGATTTCCCGCCTCTGATTTCCGGCATCCGATTCCCTGCCTCTGATTCCCCGCCTCTGATTCCCCATCTCTGATTCCCCGCCTCTGATTCCCCGTGTCTGATTCCCTGCCTCTGATTCCCCGCCTCTGATTCCCCGCGTCTGATTCCCTGCCACTGATTCCCTGCCCCTGATTCCCCACCTCTGATTCCCCATATCTGATTCCCCGCCTCTGTTTCCCCAACTCTGATTCCCCTCCTCTAATTCGCCAGCTATGATTCCCCGCCTCTGAATCCCTGCCACTGATTCCCTGCCCCTGATTCCCCACCTCTGATTCCCCATATATGATTCCCCGCCTCTGATTACCCAACTCTGATTCCCTGCGTCTGATTCCCTGCCTCTGATTCCCAGCCTCTGATTCCCCTTCTCAGATTCACCACCTCTGAATCCCCACCTCTGATTCCCCATCTCTGATTCCGCACATCCGATTCCCTGCCTCTGATTCCCCGTCTCTGATTCCCCGCCTCTGATTCCCCGCCTCTGATTCCCCGCGTCTGCTTCCCTGCCACTGATTCCCTGCCCCTGATTCCCCACCTCTGATTCCCCATATCTGATTCCCCGCCTCTGTTTCAACACCTCTGATTCCCCGCCTCTGTTTCCCCATATCTGATTCCCCGCCTCTGATTCCCCAACTCTGATTCCCCTCCTCTAATTCGCCAGCTATGATTCCCCGCCTCTGATTCCCTGCATCTGATTCCCTACCTCTGATTCCCAGCCTCTGATTCACCTTCTCTGATTCACCACCTCTGAATCCCCACCTCTGATTCCCCATCTCTGATTCCGCACATCCGATTCCCTGCCTCTGATTCCCCGCCTCTGATTCCCCGCCTCTGATTCGCAACCTCTAATTCCCCACCTCTGATTCCCCATATCTGATTCCCCGCCTCTGTTTCCCTGCCTCTGATTCCCGGTCTCTGTTTCCCCATATCTGATTCCCCTCCTCTGATTCCCCAACTCTGATTCCCCGCCTCTGATTCCCCAGCTCTGATTCCCCGCCTTTTATTCCCGGCCTCTGATTCCCTGCCACTGATTCCTCGCCCCAGATTCCCCACCTCTGATTCCCCATATCTGATTCCCCGCCTCTGTTTCCCCAGCTCTGATTCCCCACCTCTGATTCCCCAGCTCTGATTCCCTGCCACTGATTCCCCGCCCCTGATTCCCCACCTCTGATTCCCCATATCTGATTCCCCGCCTCTGTTTCCCCAGCTGTGATTCCCTGCCTCTGATTCCCTGCCCTGATTCCCCATCTCTGTTTCACCACCTTTGATTCGCCACCTCTGATTCCCCATATCTGATTCCCCGCCTCTGCTTCCCCGCCTCTGATTCCCTGCCTCTGATTCCCAACCTCTGATTCCACACCTCTGATTCCCCATATCTGATTCCCCGCCTCTATTACCCCATATCTGATTCCCCGCCTCTGATTCCCCAACTCTGATTCCCCGCCTCTGATTCCCCAGCTCTGATTCCCCGCCTCTGATTCCCGGCGTCTGATTCCCTGCCTCTGATTCCCCGCCTCTGATTCCCCATCTCTGATTCCCCGCCTCTGATTCCCCGTGTCTGATTCCCTGCCTCTGATTCCCCGCCTCTGATTCCCCGCCTCTGATTCCCTGCCACTGATTCCCTGCCCCTGATTCCGCACCTCTGATTCCCCATATCTGATTCCCCGCCTCTGTTTCCCCGCCTCTGATTCCCCGCCTCTGATTCCCCATATCTGATTCCCTGCCTCTGATTCCCCAACTCTGATTCCCCGCATCTGATTCCCCAGCTCTGAATCCCCGCCTCTGATTCCCCGCGTCTGATTCCCTGCCTCTGATTCCCCGCCTTGATTCCCCATCTCTGATTCACAACCTCTGATTCCCCACCTCTGATTCCCTATATTTGATTCCCCGCCTCTGTTTCCCCGCCACTGATTCCCCGCCTCTGATTCCCCATATCTTATTCCCCGCCTCCGATTGCCCACCTCTGATTCCCCGCCTCTGATTCGCCAGCTCTGATTCCCCGCCTCTGATTCCCCGCATCTGATTCCCTGCCTCTGATTCCTTGCCTCTGATTCCCCATCTCTGATTCACCGCCTTTGATTCGCCACCTCTGATTCCCCATATCTGATTCCCCACCTCTGTTTCCCCGCCTCTGATTCCCCGCCTCTGATTCTCCATATCTCATTCCCCGCCTCTGAATCCCCATCTCTGATTCCCGGACTCTGATTCCCCACCTCTGATTCCCGGCCTCTTATTCCCAGCATCTGATTCCCGGCCTCTGATTCCCGGCCTCTGATTCCCCGCTTCTGATTCTGATTCCCTGCCTCTGATTCCCCATCTCTGATTCCGCACATCTGATTCCCTGCCTCTGATTCCCCACCTCTGATTCCCCATATCTGATTCCCCGCCTCTGTTTCCCCGCCTCTGATTCCCCGCCTCTGTTTGCCTATATCTAATTCCCCACCTCTGATGCCCCAACTCTGATTCCCCGCCTCTGATTCCCCAGCTCTGATTCCCCGCCTCTGATTCCCTGCATCCGATTCCCCATATCTGATTCCCCGCCTCTGTTTCCCCGCCTCTGATTCCCCGCCTCTGTTTCCCCATATCTGATTCCCCGCCTCTGATTCCCAACAATGATTCCCCGCCTCTGATTCCACAGCTCTGATTCCCTGCCTCTGATTCCCGCGTTCTATTCCCTGCCTCTGATTCCCCGCCTGTGATTCCCCATCACTGATTCACCACCTCTGATTCCCCAGCTCTGATTCCCCATATCTAATACCCCGCCTCTGTTTTCCCGCCTCTGATTCCCCGCCTCTGTTTCCCCATATCTGATTCCCCGCCTCTGAATCCCCAACTCTGATTCCCTGCCTCAGATTCCCCAGCTCTGATTCCCCGCCTTTGATTCCCACCGTCTGATTCCCAGCCTCTGAATCCCCGTGTCTGATTTCCTGCCTCTGATTCCCCGCCTCTGATTCCCCATTTCTGATTCACCGCCTCTGATTCCCCACCTCTGATTCCCCATCTCTGATTCCGCACATCCAATTCCCTGCCTCTGATTCCCCAACTCTGATTCCCCACCTCTGATTCCCCAGCTCTGATTCCCCGCCTCAGATTCCCCGTGTCTGATTCCCCGCCTCTGATTCCCAACAATGATTCCCCGCCTCTGATTCCCTGCCTCTGATTCCCCGCGTTCTATTCCCTGCCTCTGATTCCCCGCCTGTGATTCCCCATCACTGATTCACCACCTCTGATTCCCCACCTCTGATTCCCCATATCTAATTCCCCGCCTCTGTTTTCCCGCCTCTGATTCCCCGCCTCTGTTTCCCCATATCTGATTCCCCGCCTCTGAATCCCCAACTCTGATTCCCTGCCTCAGATTCCCCAGCTCTGATTCCCCGCCTTTGATTCCCACCGTCTGATTCCCAGCCTCTGAATCCCCGTGTCTGATTTCCTGCCTCTGATTCCCCGCCTCTGATTCCCCATTTCTGATTCACCGCCTCTGATTCCCCACCTCTGATTCCCCATCTCTGATTCCGCACATCCAATTCCCTGCCTCTGATTCCCCAACTCTGATTCCCCACCTCTGATTCCCCAGCTCTGATTCCCCGCCTCAGATTCCCCGCGTCTGATTCCCTGCCTCTGATTCCCCGCCTCTGATTCCCTGCCTCTGATTCCCCATATCTGATTCGCCGCCTCTGATTCCCCAACTCTGATTCCCCGCTTCTGATTCTCCAGCTCTGATTCCCTGCCTCTGATTCCCCGCGTTCTATTCCCTGCCTCTGATTCCCCGCCTGTGATTCCCAATCTCTGATTCACCACCTCTGATTCCCCACCTCTGATTCCCCATATTTAATTCCCCGCCTCTGTTTGCCCGCCTCTGATTCCCCGCCTCTGTTTCCCCATATCTGATTCCCCGCCTCTGAATCCCCAACTCTGATTCCCTGCCTCTGATTCACCAGCTCTGATTCCCCGCCTTTGATTCCCACCGTCTGATTCCCAGCCTCTGAATCCCCGTGTCTGATTTCCTGCCTCAGATTCCCCGCCTCTGATTCCCCATCTCTGATTCACCGCCTCTGATTCCCCACCTCTGATTCCCCATTTCTGATTCCGCACATCCGATTCCCTGCCTCTGATTCCCAGACTCTGATTCCCCACCTCTGATTCCCCAGCTCTGATTCCCCGCCTCTGATTCCCCGCGTCTGATTCCCTGCCTCTGATTCCCCGCCTTTGATTCCCCATCTCTGATTCCCCACCTCTGATTCCCCGTGTCTGATTCCCTGCCTCTGATTCCCCGCCTCTGATTCCCCGCCTCTGATTCCCTGCCACTGATTCCCCGCCCCTGATTCCCCACCTCTGATTCCCCATATCTTATTCCCCGCCTCTGTTTCCCCCCCTCTGATTCCCAGCCTCTGATTCCCCATATCTGATTCCCTGCCTCTGATTCCCCATATCTGATTCCCCGCCTCTATTTCCCCATATCTGCTTCACCGCCTCTGATTCCCCAACTATGATTCCCCGCCTCTGATTCCCCAGCTCTGATTTCCCGCCTCTGATTCCCGGCATCCGATTCCCTGCCTCTGATTCCCCGCCTCTGATTCCCCATCTCTGATTCCCCGCCTCTGATTCCCCGTGTCTGATTCCCTGCCTCTGATTCCCCGCCTCTGATTCCCCGCGTCTGATTCCCTGCCACTGATTCCCTGCCCCTGATTCCCCACTTCTGATTCCCCATATCTGATTCCCCGCCTCTGTTTTCCCGCCTCTGATTCCCTGCCTCTGATTCCCCATATCTGATTCCCCGCCTCTGATTCCCCAACTCTGATTCCCCGCCTCTGATTCCCCAGCTCTGAATCCCCGCCTCTGATTTCCCACGTCTGATTCCCTGCCTCTGATTCCCCGCCTCTGATTCCCCATCTGTGATTCACAACCTCTGATGCCCCACCTCTGATTCCCCATATCTGATTCCCCTCCTCTGTTCCCCGCCTCTGATTCCCCGCCTCTGATTCCCCATATCTGATTCCCCGCCTCTGATTGCCCACCTCTGATTCCTCGCATCTGATTCCCTGCCTCTGATTCACCGCCTCTGATTCCCCATCTCTGATTCACCACCTCTGATTCCCGGCCTCTGATTCCCCATCTCTGATTCCGCACATCCGATTCCCTGCCTATGATTCCCCACCTCTGATTCCCCGCCTCTGATTCCCCATATCTGATTCCCTGCCTCTGTTTCCCCGCCTCTGATTCCCCATATGTGATTCCCCACCTCTGTTTCCACGCCTCTGATTCCCCGCCTCTGTTTCTCCATCTCTGATTCACCGCCTTTGATTCACCACCTCTGATTCCCCATATCTGATTCCCCATATCTGATTCCCCACCTCTGTTTCCCCGCCTCTGATTCCCCACCTCTGATTCTCCATATCTCATTCCCCGCCTCTGTTTCCCCATATCTAATTCCCCACCTCTGATGCCCCAATTCTGATTCCCCGCCTCTGATTCCCCAGCTCTGATTCCCCGCCTCTGATTCCCTGCATCCGATTCCCCATATCTTATTCCCCGCCTCTGTTTCCCCGCCTCTGATTCCCCGCCTCTGTTTCCCCATATCTGATTCCCCGCCTCTGATTCCCAACAATGATTCCCCGCCTCTGATTCCCCAGCTCTGATTCCCTGCCTCTGATTCCCCGCGTTCTATTCCCTGCCTCTGATTCCCCGCCTGTGATTCCCCATCACTGATTCACCACCTCTGATTCCCCACCTCTGATTCCCCATATCTAATTCCACGCCTCTGTTTTCCCGCCTCTGATTCCCCGCCTCTGTTTCCCCATATCTGATTCCCCGCCTCTGAATCCCCAACTCTGATTCCCTGCCTCAGATTCCCCAGCTCTGATTCCCCGCCTTTGATTCCCACCGTCTGATTCCCAGCCTCTGAATCCCCGTGTCTGATTTCCTGCCTCTGATTCCCCGCCTCTGATTCCCCATTTCTGATTCACCGCCTCTGATTCCCCACCTCTGATTCCCCATCTCTGATTCCGCACATGCAATTCCCTGCCTCTGATTCCCCAACTCTGATTCCCCACCTCTGATTCCCCAGCTCTGATTCCCCGCCTCAGATTCCCCGCGTCTGATTCCCTGCCTCTGATTCCCCGCCTCTGATTCCCTGCCTCTGATTCCCCATATCTGATTCGCCGCCTCTGATTCCCCAACTCTGATTCCCCGCTTCTGATTCCCCAGCTCTGATTCCCTGCCTCTGATTCCCCGCGTTCTATTCCCTGCCTCTGATTCCCCGCCTGTGATTCCCAATCTCTGATTCACCACCTCTGATTCCCCACCTCTGATTCCCCATATTTAATTCCCCGCCTCTGTTTGCCCGCCTCTGATTCCCCGCCTCTGTTTCCCCATATCTGATTCCCCGCCTCTGAATCCCCAACTCTGATTCCCTGCCTCTGATTCACCAGCTCTGATTCCGCGCCTTTGATTCCCCCCGTCTGATTCCCAGCCTCTGAATCCCCGTGTCTGATTTCCTGCCTCAGATTCCCCGCCTCTGATTCCCCATCTCTGATTCACCGCCTCAGATTCCCCACCTCTGATTCCCCATTTCTGATTCCGCACATCCGATTCCCTGCCTCTGATTCCCCGACTCTGATTCCCCACCTCTGAATCCCTGCCACTGATTCCCTGCCCCTGATTCCCCACCTCTGATTCCCCATATATGATTCCCCGCCTCTGATTACCCAACTCTGATTCCCTGCGTCTGATTCCCTGCCTCTGATTCCCAGCCTCTGATTCCCCTTCTCTGATTCACCACCTCTGAATCCCCACCTCTGATTCCCCATCTCTGATTCCGCACATCCGATTCCCTGCCTCTGATTCCCCGTCTCTGATTCCCCGCCTCTGATTCCCCGCCTCTGATTCCCCGCGTCTGATTCCCTGCCACTGATTCCCTGCCCCTGATTCCCCACCTCTGATTCCCCATATCTGATTCCCCGCCTCTGTTTCAACACCTCTGATTCCCCGCCTCTGTTTCCCCATATCTGATTCCCCGCCTCTGATTCCCCAACTCTGATTCCCCTCCTCTAATTCGCCAGCTATGATTCCCCGCCTCTGATTCCCTGCATCTGATTCCCTACCTCTGATTCCCAGCCTCTGATCCACCTTCTCTGATTCACCACCTCTGAATCCCCACCTCTGATTCCCCATCTCTGATTCCGCACATCCGATTCCCTGCCTCTGATTCCCCGCCTCTGATTCCCCGCCTCTGATTCGCAACCTCTAATTCCCCACCTCTGATTCCCCATATCTGATTCCCCGCCTCTGTTTCCCTGCCTCTGATTCCCGGTCTCTGTTTCCCCATATCTGATTCCCCTCCTCTGATTCCCCAACTCTGATTCCCCGCCTCTGATTCCCCAGCTCTGATTCCCCGCCTTTTATTCCCGGCCTCTGATTCCCTGCCACTGATTCCTCGCCCCAGATTCCCCACCTCTGATTCCCCATATCTGATTCCCCGCCTCTGTTTCCCCAGCTCTGATTCCCCACCTCTGATTCCCCAGCTCTGATTCCCTGCCACTGATTCCCCGCCCCTGATTCCCCACCTCTGATTCCCCATATCTGATTCCCCGCCTCTGTTTCCCCAGCTGTGATTCCCTGCCTCTGATTCCCTGCCCTGATTCCCCATCTCTGTTTCACCACCTTTGATTCGCCACCTCTGATTCCCCATATCTGATTCCCCGCCTCTGCTTCCCCGCCTCTGATTCCCTGCCTCTGATTCCCAACCTCTGATTCCACACCTCTGATTCCCCATATCTGATTCCCCGCCTCTATTACCCCATATCTGATTCCCCGCCTCTGATTCCCCAACTCTGATTCCCCGCCTCTGATTCCCCAGCTCTGATTCCCCGCCTCTGATTCCCGGCGTCTGATTCCCTGCCTCTGATTCCCCGCCTCTGATTCCCCATCTCTGATTCCCCGCCTCTGATTCCCCGTGTCTGATTCCCTGCCTCTGATTCCCCGCCTCTGATTCCCCGCCTCTGATTCCCTGCCACTGATTCCCTGCCCCTGATTCCGCACCTCTGATTCCCCATATCTGATTCCCCGCCTCTGTTTCCCCGCCTCTGATTCCCCGCCTCTGATTCCCCATATCTGATTCCCTGCCTCTGATTCCCCAACTCTGATTCCCCGCATCTGATTCCCCAGCTCTGAATCCCCGCCTCTGATTCCCCGCGTCTGATTCCCTGCCTCTGATTCCCCGCCTTGATTCCCCATCTCTGATTCACAACCTCTGATTCCCCACCTCTGATTCCCTATATTTGATTCCCCGCCTCTGTTTCCCAGCCTCTGATTCCCCGCCTCTGATTCCCCATATCTTATTCCCCGCCTCTGATTGCCCACCTCTGATTCCCCGCCTCTGATTCGCCAGCTCTGATTCCCCGCCTCTGATTCCCCGCATCTGATTCCCTGCCTCTGATTCCCCGCCTCTGATTCCCCATCTCTGATTCACCGCCTTTGATTCGCCACCTCTGATTCCCCATATCTGATTCCCCACCTCTGTTTCCCCGCCTCTGATTCCCCGCCTCTGATTCTCCATATCTCATTCCCCGCCTCTGAATCCCCATCTCTGATTCCCGGACTCTGATTCCCCACCTCTGATTCCCGGCCTCTTATTCCCAGCATCTAATTCCCGGCCTCTGATTCCCGGCCTCTGATTCCCCGCTTCTGATTCTGATTCCCTGCCTCTGATTCCCCATCTCTGATTCCGCACATCTGATTCCCTGCCTCTGATTCCCCACCTCTGATTCCCCATATCTGATTCCCCGCCTCTGTTTCCCCGCCTCTGATTCCCCGCCTCTGTTTGCCTATATCTAATTCCCCACCTCTGATGCCCCAACTCTGATTCCCCGCCTCTGATTCCCCAGCTCTGATTCCCCGCCTCTGATTCCCTGCATCCGATTCCCCATATCTGATTCCCCGCCTCTGTTTCCCCGCCTCTGATTCCCCGCCTCTGTTTCCCCATATCTGATTCCCCGCCTCTGATTCCCAACAATGATTCCCCGCCTCTGATTCCACAGCTCTGATTCCCTGCCTCTGATTCCCGCGTTCTATTCCCTGCCTCTGATTCCCCGCCTGTGATTCCCCATCACTGATTCACCACCTCTGATTCCCCAGCTCTGATTCCCCATATCTAATTCCCCGCCTCTGTTTTCCCGCCTCTGATTCCCCGCCTCTGTTTCCCCATATCTGATTCCCCGCCTCTGAATCCCCAACTCTGATTCCCTGCCTCAGATTCCCCAGCTCTGATTCCCCACCTTTGATTCCCACCGTCTGATTCCCAGCCTCTGAATCCCCGTGTCTGATTTCCTGCCTCTGATTCCCCGCCTCTGATTCCCCATTTCTGATTCACCGCCTCTGATTCCCCACCTCTGATTCCCCATCTCTGATTCCGCACATCCAATTCCCTGCCTCTGATTCCCCAACTCTGATTCCCCACCTCTGATTCCCCAGCTCTGATTCCCCGCCTCAGATTCCCCGTGTCTGATTCCCCGCCTCTGATTCCCAACAATGATTCCCCGCCTCTGATTCCCCAGCTCTGATTCCCTGCCTCTGATTCCCCGCGTTCTATTCCCTGCCTCTGATTCCCCGCCTGTGATTCCCCATCACTGATTCACCACCTCTGATTCCCCACCTCTGATTCCCCATATCTAATTCCCCGCCTCTGTTTTCCCGCCTCTGATTCCCCGCCTCTGTTTCCCCATATCTGATTCCCCGCCTCTGAATCCCCAACTCTGATTCCCTGCCTCAGATTCCCCAGCTCTGATTCCCCGCCTTTGATTCCCACCGTCTGATTCCCAGCCTCTGAATCCCCGTGTGTGATTTCCTGCCTCTGATTCCCCGCCTCTGATTCCCCATTTCTGATTCACCGCCTCTGATTCCCCACCTCTGATTCCCCATCTCTGATTCCGCACATCAAATTCCCTGCCTCTGATTCCCCAACTCTGATTCCCCACCTCTGATTCCCCAGCTCTGATTCCCCGCCTCAGATTCCCCGCGTCTGATTCCCTGCCTCTGATTCCCCGCCTCTGATTCCCTGCCTCTGATTCCCCATATCTGATTCGCCGCCTCTGATTCCCCAACTCTGATTCCCCGCTTCTGATTCTCCAGCTCTGATTCCCTGCCTCTGATTCCCCGCGTTCTATTCCCTGCCTCTGATTCCCCGCCTGTGATTCCCAATCTCTGATTCACCACCTCTGATTTCCCACCTCTGATTCCCCATATTTAATTCCCCGCCTCTGTTTGCCCGCCTCTGATTCCCCGCCTCTGTTTCCCCATATCTGATTCCCCGCCTCTGAATCCCCAACTCTGATTCCCTGCCTCTGATTCACCAGCTCTGATTCCCCGCCTTTGATTCCCACCGTCTGATTCCCAGCCTCTGAATCCCCGTGTCTGATTTCCTGCCTCAGATTCCCCGCCTCTGATTCCCCATCTCTGATTCACCGCCTCTGATTCCCCACCTCTGATTCCCCATTTCTGATTCCGCACATCCGATTCCCTGCCTCTGATTCCCAGACTCTGATTCCCCACCTCTGATTCCCCAGCTCTGATTCCCCGCCTCTGATTCCCCGCGTCTGATTCCCTGCCTCTGATTCCCCGCCTCTGATTCCCCATCTCTGATTCCCCACCTCTGATTCCCCGTGTCTGATTCCCTGCCTCTGATTCCCCGCCTCTGATTCCCCGCCTCTGATTCCCTGCCACTGATTCCCCGCCCCTGATTCCCCACCTCTGATTCCCCATATCTTATTCCCCGCCTCTGTTTCCCCCCCTCTGATTCCCAGCCTCTGATTCCCCATATCTGATTCCCTGCCTCTGATTCCCCATATCTGATTCCCCGCCTCTATTTCCCCATATCTGCTTCACCGCCTCTGATTCCCCAACTATGATTCCCCGCCTCTGATTCCCCAGCTCTGATTTCCCGCCTCTGATTCCCGGCATCCGATTCCCTGCCTCTGATTCCCCGCCTCTGATTCCCCATCTCTGATTCCCCGCCTCTGATTCCCCGTGTCTGATTCCCTGCCTCTGATTCCCCGCCTCTGATTCCCCGCGTCTGATTCCCTGCCACTGATTCCCTGCCCCTGATTCCCCACTTCTGATTCCCCATATCTGATTCCCCGCCTCTGTTTTCCCGCCTCTGATTCCCTGCCTCTGATTCCCCATATCTGATTCCCCGCCTCTGATTCCCCAACTCTGATTCCCCGCCTCTGATTCCCCAGCTCTGAATCCCCGCCTCTGATTCCCCACGTCTGATTCCCTGCCTCTGATTCCCCGCCTCTGATTCCCCATCTGTGATTCACAACCTCTGATGCCCCACCTCTGATTCCCCATATCTGATTCCCCTCCTCTGTTCCCCGCCTCTGATTCCCCGTTTCTTATTCCCCATATCTGATTCCCCGCCTCTGATTGCCCACCTCTGATTCCTCGCATCTGATTCCCTGCCTCTGATTCACCGCCTCTTATTCCCCATCTCTGATTCACCACCTCTGATTCCCGGCCTCTGATTCCCCATCTCTGATTCCGCACATCCGATTCCCTGCCTATGATTCCCCACCTCTGATTCCCCGCCTCTGATTCCCCATATCTGATTCCCTGCCTCTGTTTCCCCGCCTCTGATTCCCCATATGTGATTCCCCACCTCTGTTTCCACGCCTCTGATTCCCCGCCTCTGTTTCTCCATCTCTGATTCACTGCCTTTGATTCACCACCTCTGATTCCCCATATCTGATTCCCCATATCTGATTCCTCACCTCTGTTTCCCCGCCTCTGATTCCCCACCTCTGATTCTCCATATCTCATTCCCCGCCTCTGTTTCCCCATATCTAATTCCCCACCTCTGATGCCCCAATTCTGATTCCCCGCCTCTGATTCCCCAGCTCTGATTCCCCGCCTCTGATTCCCTGCATCCGATTCCCCATATCTTATTCCCCGCCTCTGTTTCCCCGCCTCTGATTCCCCGCCTCTGTTTCCCCATATCTGATTCCCCGCCTCTGATTCCCAACAATGATTCCCCGCCTCTGATTCCCCAGCTCTGATTCCCTGCCTCTGATTCCCCGCGTTCTATTCCCTGCCTCTGATTCCCCGCCTGTGATTCCCCATCACTGATTCACCACCTCTGATTCCCCACCTCTGATTCCCCATATCTAATTCCACGCCTCTGTATTCCCGCCTCTGATTCCCCGCCTCTGTTTCCCCATATCTGATTCCCCGCCTCTGAATCCCCAACTCTGATTCCCTGCCTCAGATTCCCCAGCTCTGATTCCCCGCCTTTGATTCCCACCGTCTGATTCCCAGCCTCTGAATCCCCGTGTCTGATTTCCTGCCTCTGATTCCCCGCCTCTGATTCCCCATTTCTGATTCACCGCCTCTGATTCCCCACCTCTGATTCCCCATCTCTGATTCCGCACATCCAATTCCCTGCCTCTGATTCCCCAACTCTGATTCCCCACCTCTGATTCCCCAGCTCTGATTCCCCGCCTCAGATTCCCCGCGTCTGATTCCCTGCCTCTGATTCCCCGCCTCTGATTCCCTGCCTCTGATTCCCCATATCTGATTCGCCGCCTCTGATTCCCCAACTCTGATTCCCCGCTTCTGATTCCCCAGCTCTGATTCCCTGCCTCTGATTCCCCGCGTTCTATTCCCTGCCTCTGATTCCCCGCCTGTGATTCCCAATCTCTGATTCACCACCTCTGATTCCCCACCTCTGATTCCCCATATTTAATTCCCCGCCTCTGTTTGCCCGCCTCTGATTCCCCGCCTCTGTTTCCCCATATCTGATTCCCCGCCTCTGAATCCCCAACTCTGATTCCCTGCCTCTGATTCACCAGCTCTGATTCCCCGCCTTTGATTCCCCCCGTCTGATTCCCAGCCTCTGAATCCCCGTGTCTGATTTCCTGCCTCAGATTCCCCGCCTCTGATTCCCCATCTCTGATTCACCGCCTCAGATTCCCCACCTCTGATTCCCCATTTCTGATTCCGCACATCCGATTCCCTGCCTCTGATTCCCCGACTCTGATTCCCCACCTCTGATTCCCCAGCTCTGATTCCCCGCCTCTGATTCCCCGCGTCTGATTCCCCGCCTCTGAATCCCCGTGTCTGATTTCCTGCCTCTGATTCCCCGCCTCTGATTCCCCATTTCTGATTCACCGCCTCTGATTCCCCACCTCTGATTCCCCATCTCTGATTCCGCACATCCAATTCCCTGCCTCTGATTCCCCAACTCTGATTCCCCACCTCTGATTCCCCAGCTCTGATTCCCCGCCTCAGATTCCCCGTGTCTGATTCCCCGCCTCTGATTCCCAACAATGATTCCCCGCCTCTGATTCCCCAGCTCTGATTCCCTGCCTCTGATTCCCCGCGTTCTATTCCCTGCCTCTGATTCCCCGCCTGTGATTCCCCATCACTGATTCACCACCTCTGATTCCCCACCTCTGATTCCCCATATCTAATTCCCCGCCTATGTTTTCCCGCCTCTGATTCCCCGCCTCTGTTTCCCCATATCTGATTCCCCGCCTCTGAATCCCCAACTCTGATTCCCTGCCTCAGATTCCCCAGCTCTGATTCCCCGCCTTTGATTCCCACCGTCTGATTCCCAGCCTCTGAATCCCCGTGTCTGATTTCCTGCCTCTGATTCCCCGCCTCTGATTCCCCATTTCTGATTCACCGCCTCTGATTCCCCACCTCTGATTCCCCATCTCTGATTCCGCACATCCAATTCCCTGCCTCTGATTCCCCAACTCTGATTCCCCACCTCTGATTCCCCAGCTCTGATTCCCCGCCTCAGATTCCCCGCGTCTGATTCCCTGCCTCTGATTCCCCGCCTCTGATTCCCTGCCTCTGATTCCCCATATCTGATTCGCCGCCTCTGATTCCCCAACTCTGATTCCCCGCTTCTGATTCTCCAGCTCTGATTCCCTGCCTCTGATTCCCCGCGTTCTATTCCCTGCCTCTCATTCCCCGCCTGTGATTCCCAATCTCTGATTCACCACCTCTGATTCCCCACCTCTGATTCCCCATATTTAATTCCCCGCCTCTGTTTGCCCGCCTCTGATTCCCCGCCTCTGTTTCCCCATATCTGATTCCCCGCCTCTGAATCCCCAACTCTGATTCCCTGCCTCTGATTCACCAGCTCTGATTCCCCGCCTTTGATTCCCACCGTCTGATTCCCAGCCTCTGAATCCCCGTGTCTGATTTCCTGCCTCAGATTCCCCGCCTCTGATTCCCCATCTCTGATTCACCGCCTCTGATTCCCCACCTCTGATTCCCCATTTCTGATTCCGCACATCCGATTCCCTGCCTCTGATTCCCAGACTCTGATTCCCCACCTCTGATTCCCCAGCTCTGATTCCCCGCCTCTGATTCCCCGCGTCTGATTTTCTGCCTCTGATTCCCCGCCTCTGATTCCCCATCTCTGATTCCCCACCTCTGATTCCCCGTGTCTGATTCCCTGCCTCTGATTCCCCGCCTCTGATTCCCCGCCTCTGATTCCCTGCCACTGATTCCCCGCCCCTGATTCCCCACCTCTGATTCCCCATATCTTATTCCCCGCCTCTGTTTCCCCCCCTCTGATTCCCAGCCTCTGATTCCCCATATCTGATTCCCTGCCTCTGATTCCCCATATCTGATTCCCCGCCTCTATTTCCCCATATCTGCTTCACCGCCTCTGATTCCCCAACTATGATTCCCCGCCTCTGATTCCCCAGCTCTGATTTCCCGCCTCTGATTCCCGGCATCCGATTCCCTGCCTCTGATTCCCCGCCTCTGATTCCCCATCTCTGATTCCCCGCCTCTGATTCCCCGTGTCTGATTCCCTGCCTCTGATTCCCCGCCTCTGATTCCCCGCGTCTGATTCCCTGCCACTGATTCCCTGCCCCTGATTCCCCACTTCTGATTCCCCATATCTGATTCCCCGCCTCTGTTTTCCTGCCTCTGATTCCCTGCCTCTGATTCCCCATATCTGATTCCCCGCCTCTGATTCCCCAACTCTGATTCCCCGCCTCTGATTCCCCAGCTCTGAATCCCCGCCTCTGATTCCCCACGTCTGATTCCCTGCCTCTGATTCCCCGCCTCTGATTCCCCATCTGTGATTCACAACCTCTGATGCCCCACCTCTGATTCCCCATATCTGATTCCCCTCCTCTGTTCCCCGCCTCTGATTCCCCGCCTCTGATTCCCCATATCTGATTCCCCGCCTCTGATTGCCCACCTCTGATTCCTCGCATCTGATTCCCTGCCTCTGATTCACCGCCTCTGATTCCCCATCTCTGATTCACCACCTCTGATTCCCGGCCTCTGATTCCCCATCTCTGATTCCGCACATCCGATTCCCTGCCTATGATTCCCCACCTCTGATTCCCCGCCTCTGATTCCCCATATCTGATTCCCTGCCTCTGTTTCCCCGCCTCTGATTCCCCATATGTGATTCCCCACCTCTGTTTCCACGCCTCTGATTCCCCGCCTCTGTTTCTCCATCTCTGATTCACCGCCTTTGATTCACCACCTCTGATTCCCCATATCTGATTCCCCATATCTGATTCCCCACCTCTGTTTCCCCGCCTCTGATTCCCCACCTCTGATTCTCCATATCTCATTCCCCGCCTCTGTTTCCCCATATCTAATTCCCCACCTCTGATGCCCCAATTCTGATTCCCCGCCTCTGATTCCCCAGCTCTGATTCCCCGCCTCTGATTCCCTGCATCCGATTCCCCATATCTTATTCCCCGCCTCTGTTTCCCCGCCTCTGATTCCCCGCCTCTGTTTCCCCATATCTGATTCCCCGCCTCTGATTCCCAACAATGATTCCCCGCCTCTGATTCCCCAGCTCTGATTCCCTGCCTCTGATTCCCCGCGTTCTATTCCCTGCCTCTGATTCCCCGCCTGTGATTCCCCATCACTGATTCACCACCTCTGATTCCCCACCTCTGATTCCCCATATCTAATTCCACGCCTCTGTTTTCCCGCCTCTGATTCCCCGCCTCTGTTACCCCATATCTGATTCCCCGCCTCTGAATCCCCAACTCTGATTCCCTGCCTCAGATTCCCCAGCTCTGATTCCCCGCCTTTGATTCCCACCGTCTGATTCCCAGCCTCTGAATCCCCATGTCTGATTTCCTGCCTCTGATTCCCCGCCTCTGATTCCCCATTTCTGATTCACCGCCTCTGATTCCCCACCTCTGATTCCCCATCTCTGATTCCGCACATCCAATTCCCTGCCTCTGATTCCCCAACTCTGATTCCCCACCTCTGATTCCCCAGCTCTGATTCCCCGCCTCAGATTCCCCGCGTCTGATTCCCTGCCTCTGATTCCCCGCCTCTGATTCCCTGCCTCTGATTCCCCATATCTGATTCGCCGCCTCTGATTCCCCAACTCTGATTCCCCGCTTCTGATTCCCCAGCTCTGATTCCCTGCCTCTGATTCCCCGCGTTCTATTCCCTGCCTCTGATTCCCCGCCTGTGATTCCCAATCTCTGATTCACCACCTCTGATTCCCCACCTCTGATTCCCCATATTTAATTCCCCACCTCTGTTTGCCCGCCTCTGATTCCCCGCCTCTGTTTCCCCATATCTGATTCCCCGCCTCTGAATCCCCAACTCTGATTCCCTGCCTCTGATTCACCAGCTCTGATTCCCCGCCTTTGATTCCCCCCGTCTGATTCCCAGCCTCTGAATCCCCGTGTCTGATTTCCTGCCTCAGATTCCCCGCCTCTGATTCCCCATCTCTGATTCACTGCCTCAGATTCCCCACCTCTGATTCCCCATTTCTGATTCCGCACATCCGATTCCCTGCCTCTGATTCCCCGACTCTGATTCCCCACCTCTGATTCCCCAGCTCTGATTCCCCGCCTCTGATTCCCCGCGTCTGATTCCCCGCCTCTGATTCCCCAACTCTGATTCCCCTCCTCTAATTCGCCATCTATGATTCCCCGCCTCTGATTCCATGCGTCTGATTCCCTGCCTCTGATTCCCAGCCTCTGATTCCCCTTCTCTGATTCACCACCTCTGAATCCCCACCTCTGATTACCCATCTCTGATTCCGCACATCCGATTCCCTGCCTCTGATTCCCCGCCTCTGATTCCCCGCCTCTGATTCGCAACCTCTAATTCCCCACCTCTGATTCCCCATATCTGATTCCCCGCCTCAGTTTCCCTGCATCTGATTCCCGGCCTCTGTTTCCCCATATCTGATTCCCCTCCTCTGATTCCCCAACTCTGATTCCCCGCCTCTGATTCCCCAGCTCTGATTCCCCGCCTTTTATTCCCGGCCTCTGATTCCCTGCCACTGATTCCCTGCCCCCGATTCCCCACCTCTGATTCCCCATATCTGATTCCCCGCCTCTGTTTCCCCAGCTCTGATTCCCCACCTCTGATTCCCCAGCTCTGATTCCCTGCCACTGATTCCCCGCCCCTGATTCCCCACCTCTGATTCCCCATATCTGATTCCCCGCCTCTGTTTCCCTTAGCTCTGATTCCCTGCCTCTGATTCCCTACCCTGATTCCCCATCTCTGTTTCACCGCCTTTGATTCGCCACCTCTGATTCCCCATATCTGATTCCCAACCTCTGATTCCACACCTCTGATTCCCCATATCTGATTCCCCGCCTCTATTTCTCCATATCTGATTCCCCGCCTCTGATTCCCCAACTCTGATTCCCCGCCTCTGATTCCCCAGCTCTGATACCCCGCCTCTGATTCCCGGCGTCCGATTCACTGCCTCTGATTCCCCGCCTCTGATTCCCCATCTCTGATTCCCCGCCTCTGATTCCCCGTGTCTGATTCCCTGCCTCTGATTCCCCGCCTGTGATTCCCCGCCTCTGATTCCCTGCCACTGATTCCCTGCCCCTGATTCCCCACCTCTGATTCCCCATATCTGATTCCCCGCCTCTGTTTCCCCGCCTCTGATTCCCCGCCTCTGATTCCCCATATCTGATTCCCTGCCTCTGATTCCCCAACACTGAATCCCCGACTCTGATTCCCCAGCTCTGAATCCCCGCCTCTGATTCCCCGCGTCTGATTCCCTGCCTCTGATTCCCCGCCTCTGATTCCCCATCTCTGATTCCCCGCCTCTGATTCCCCGTGTCTGATTCCCTGCCTCTGATTCCCCACCTGTGATTCCCCGCCTCTGATTCCCTGCCACTGATTCCCTGCCCCTGATTCCCCACCTCTGATTCCCCATATCTGATTCCCCGCCTCTGTTTCCCCGCCTCTGATTCCCCGCCTCTGTTTCCCTTAGCTCTGATTCCCTGCCTCTGATTCCCTGCCCTGATTCCCCATCTCTGTTTCACCGCCTTTGATTCGCCACCTCTGATTCCCCATATCTGATTCCCCGCCTCTGTTTCCCCGCCTCTGACTCCCGTCCTCTGATTCCCAACCTCTGATTCCACACCTCTGATTCCCCATATCTGATTCCCCGCCTCTATTTCCCCATATCTGATTCCCCGCCTCTGATTCCCCAACTCTGATTCCCCATATCTGATTCCCCGCCTCTGTTTCCCCAGCTCTGATTCCCCACCTCTGATTCCCCAGCTCTGATTCCCTGCCACTGATTCCCCGCCCCTGATTCCCCACCTCTGATTCCCCATATCTGATTCCCCGCCTCTGTTTCCCTTAGCTCTGATTCCCTGCCTCTGATTCCCTACCCTGATTCCCCATCTCTGTTTCACCGCCTTTGATTCGCCACCTCTGATTCCCCATATCTGATTCCCAACCTCTGATTCCACACCTCTGATTCCCCATATCTGATTCCCCGCCTCTATTTCTCCATATCTGATTCCCCGCCTCTGATTCCCCAACTCTGATTCCCCGCCTCTGATTCCCCAGCTCTGATACCCCGCCTCTGATTCCCGGCGTCCGATTCACTGCCTCTGATTCCCCGCCTCTGATTCCCCATCTCTGATTCCCCGCCTCTGATTCCCCGTGTCTGATTCCCTGCCTCTGATTCCCCGCCTGTGATTCCCTGCCTCTGATTTACCTGCCACTGATTCCCTGCCCCTGATTCCCCACCTCTGATTCCCCATATCTGATTCCCCGCCTCTGTTTCCCTGCCTCTGATTCCCCGCCTCTGATTCCCCATATCTGATTCCCTGCCTCTGATTCCCCAACACTGATTCCCCGACTCTGATTCCCCAGCTCTGAATCCCCGCCTCTGATTCCCCGCGTCTGATTCCCTGCCTCTGATTCCCCGCCTCTGATTCCCCATCTCTGATTCCCCGCCTCTGATTCCCCGTGTCTGATTCCCTGCCTCTGATTCCCCGCCTGTGATTCCCCGCCTCTGATTCCCTGCCACTGATTCCCTGCCCCTGATTCCCCACCTCTGATTCCCCATATCTGATTCCCCGCCTCTGTTTCCCCGCCTCTGATTCCCCGCCTCTGTTTCCCTTAGCTCTGATTCCCTGCCTCTGATTCCCTGCCCTGATTCCCCATCTCTGTTTCACCGCCTTTGATTCACCACCTCTGATTCCCCATATCTGATTCCCCTCCTCTGTTCCCCGCCTCTGATTCCCCGCCTCTGATTCCCCATATCTGATTCCCCGCCTCTGATTGCCCACCTCTGATTCCTCGCATCTGATTCCCTGCCTCTGATTCACCGCCTCTGATTCCCCATCTCTGATTCACCACCTCTGATTCCCGGCCTCTGATTCCCCATCTCTGATTCCGCACATCCGATTCCCTGCCTATGATTCCCCACCTCTGATTCCCCGCCTCTGATTCCCCATATCTGATTCCCTGCCTCTGTTTCCCCGCCTCTGATTCCCCATATGTGATTCCCCACCTCTGTTTCCACGCCTCTGATTCCCCGCCTCTGTTTCTCCATCTCTGATTCACCGCCTTTGATTCACCACCTCTGATTCCCCATATCTGATTCCCCATATCTGATTCCCCACCTCTGTTTCCCCGCCTCTGATTCCCCACCTCTGATTCTCCATATCTCATTCCCCGCCTCTGTTTCCCCATATCTAATTCCCCACCTCTGATGCCCCAATTCTGATTCCCCGCCTCTGATTCCCCAGCTCTGATTCCCCGCCTCTGATTCCCTGCATCCGATTCCCCATATCTTATTCCCCGCCTCTGTTTCCCCGCCTCTGATTCCCCGCCTCTGTTTCCCCATATCTGATTCCCCGCCTCTGATTCCCAACAATGATTCCCCGCCTCTGATTCCCCAGCTCTGATTCCCTGCCTCTGATTCCCCGCGTTCTATTCCCTGCCTCTGATTCCCCGCCTGTGATTCCCCATCACTGATTCACCACCTCTGATTCCCCACCTCTGATTCCCCATATCTAATTCCACGCCTCTGTTTTCCCGCCTCTGATTCCCCGCCTCTGTTACCCCATATCTGATTCCCCGCCTCTGAATCCCCAACTCTGATTCCCTGCCTCAGATTCCCCAGCTCTGATTCCCCGCCTTTGATTCCCACCGTCTGATTCCCAGCCTCTGAATCCCCATGTCTGATTTCCTGCCTCTGATTCCCCGCCTCTGATTCCCCATTTCTGATTCACCGCCTCTGATTCCCCACCTCTGATTCCCCATCTCTGATTCCGCACATCCAATTCCCTGCCTCTGATTCCCCAACTCTGATTCCCCACCTCTGATTCCCCAGCTCTGATTCCCCGCCTCAGATTCCCCGCGTCTGATTCCCTGCCTCTGATTCCCCGCCTCTGATTCCCTGCCTCTGATTCCCCATATCTGATTCGCCGCCTCTGATTCCCCAACTCTGATTCCCCGCTTCTGATTCCCCAGCTCTGATTCCCTGCCTCTGATTCCCCGCGTTCTATTCCCTGCCTCTGATTCCCCGCCTGTGATTCCCAATCTCTGATTCACCACCTCTGATTCCCCACCTCTGATTCCCCATATTTAATTCCCCACCTCTGTTTGCCCGCCTCTGATTCCCCGCCTCTGTTTCCCCATATCTGATTCCCCGCCTCTGAATCCCCAACTCTGATTCCCTGCCTCTGATTCACCAGCTCTGATTCCCCGCCTTTGATTCCCCCCGTCTGATTCCCAGCCTCTGAATCCCCGTGTCTGATTTCCTGCCTCAGATTCCCCGCCTCTGATTCCCCATCTCTGATTCACTGCCTCAGATTCCCCACCTCTGATTCCCCATTTCTGATTCCGCACATCCGATTCCCTGCCTCTGATTCCCCGACTCTGATTCCCCACCTCTGATTCCCCAGCTCTGATTCCCCGCCTCTGATTCCCCGCGTCTGATTCCCCGCCTCTGATTCCCCAACTCTGATTCCCCTCCTCTAATTCGCCATCTATGATTCCCCGCCTCTGATTCCATGCGTCTGATTCCCTGCCTCTGATTCCCAGCCTCTGATTCCCCTTCTCTGATTCACCACCTCTGAATCCCCACCTCTGATTACCCATCTCTGATTCCGCACATCCGATTCCCTGCCTCTGATTCCCCGCCTCTGATTCCCCGCCTCTGATTCGCAACCTCTAATTCCCCACCTCTGATTCCCCATATCTGATTCCCCGCCTCAGTTTCCCTGCATCTGATTCCCGGCCTCTGTTTCCCCATATCTGATTCCCCTCCTCTGATTCCCCAACTCTGATTCCCCGCCTCTGATTCCCCAGCTCTGATTCCCCGCCTTTTATTCCCGGCCTCTGATTCCCTGCCACTGATTCCCTGCCCCCGATTCCCCACCTCTGATTCCCCATATCTGATTCCCCGCCTCTGTTTCCCCAGCTCTGATTCCCCACCTCTGATTCCCCAGCTCTGATTCCCTGCCACTGATTCCCCGCCCCTGATTCCCCACCTCTGATTCCCCATATCTGATTCCCCGCCTCTGTTTCCCTTAGCTCTGATTCCCTGCCTCTGATTCCCTACCCTGATTCCCCATCTCTGTTTCACCGCCTTTGATTCGCCACCTCTGATTCCCCATATCTGATTCCCAACCTCTGATTCCACACCTCTGATTCCCCATATCTGATTCCCCGCCTCTATTTCTCCATATCTGATTCCCCGCCTCTGATTCCCCAACTCTGATTCCCCGCCTCTGATTCCCCAGCTCTGATACCCCGCCTCTGATTCCCGGCGTCCGATTCACTGCCTCTGATTCCCCGCCTCTGATTCCCCATCTCTGATTCCCCGCCTCTGATTCCCCGTGTCTGATTCCCTGCCTCTGATTCCCCGCCTGTGATTCCCCGCCTCTGATTCCCTGCCACTGATTCCCTGCCCCTGATTCCCCACCTCTGATTCCCCATATCTGATTCCCCGCCTCTGTTTCCCCGCCTCTGATTCCCCGCCTCTGATTCCCCATATCTGATTCCCTGCCTCTGATTCCCCAACACTGAATCCCCGACTCTGATTCCCCAGCTCTGAATCCCCGCCTCTGATTCCCCGCGTCTGATTCCCTGCCTCTGATTCCCCGCCTCTGATTCCCCATCTCTGATTCCCCGCCTCTGATTCCCCGTGTCTGATTCCCTGCCTCTGATTCCCCGCCTGTGATTCCCCGCCTCTGATTCCCTGCCACTGATTCCCTGCCCCTGATTCCCCACCTCTGATTCCCCATATCTGATTCCCCGCCTCTGTTTCCCCGCCTCTGATTCCCCGCCTCTGTTTCCCTTAGCTCTGATTCCCTGCCTCTGATTCCCTGCCCTGATTCCCCATCTCTGTTTCACCGCCTTTGATTCGCCACCTCTGATTCCCCATATCTGATTCCCCGCCTCTGTTTCCCCGCCTCTGACTCCCGTCCTCTGATTCCCAACCTCTGATTCCACACCTCTGATTCCCCATATCTGATTCCCCGCCTCTATTTCCCCATATCTGATTCCCCGCCTCTGATTCCCCAACTCTGATTCCCCATATCTGATTCCCCGCCTCTGTTTCCCCAGCTCTGATTCCCCACCTCTGATTCCCCAGCTCTGATTCCCTGCCACTGATTCCCCGCCCCTGATTCCCCACCTCTGATTCCCCATATCTGATTCCCCGCCTCTGTTTCCCTTAGCTCTGATTCCCTGCCTCTGATTCCCTACCCTGATTCCCCATCTCTGTTTCACCGCCTTTGATTCGCCACCTCTGATTCCCCATATCTGATTCCCAACCTCTGATTCCACACCTCTGATTCCCCATATCTGATTCCCCGCCTCTATTTCTCCATATCTGATTCCCCGCCTCTGATTCCCCAACTCTGATTCCCCGCCTCTGATTCCCCAGCTCTGATACCCCGCCTCTGATTCCCGGCGTCCGATTCACTGCCTCTGATTCCCCGCCTCTGATTCCCCATCTCTGATTCCCCGCCTCTGATTCCCCGTGTCTGATTCCCTGCCTCTGATTCCCCGCCTGTGATTCCCCGCCTCTGATTTACCTGCCACTGATTCCCTGCCCCTGATTCCCCACCTCTGATTCCCCATATCTGATTCCCCGCCTCTGTTTCCCTGCCTCTGATTCCCCGCCTCTGATTCCCCATATCTGATTCCCTGCCTCTGATTCCCCAACACTGATTCCCCGACTCTGATTCCCCAGCTCTGAATCCCCGCCTCTGATTCCCCGCGTCTGATTCCCTGCCTCTGATTCCCCGCCTCTGATTCCCCATATCTGATTCCCCGCCTCTGTTTCCCCGCCTCTGATTCCCCGCCTCTGTTTCCCCATATCTGATTCCCTGCCTCTGATTCCCTGCCCTGATTCCCCATCTCTGTTTCACCGCCTTTGATTCACCACCTCTGATTCCCCATATCTGATTCCCCGCCTCTGTTTCCCCGCCTCTGATTCCCCGCCTCTGATTCCCCAACTCTGATTCCCCATGTCTGATTCCCCGCCTCTGTTTCCCCAGCTCTGATTCCCCACCTCTGATTCCCCAGCTCTGATTCCCTGCCACTGATTCCCCGCCCCTGATTCCCCACCTCTGATTCCCCATATCTGATTCCCCGCCTCTGTTTCCCTTAGCTCTGATTCCCTGCCTCTGATTCCCTACCCTGATTCCCCATCTCTGTTTCACCGCCTTTGATCCGCCACCTCTGATTCCCCATATCTGATTCCCAACCTCTGATTCCACACCTCTGATTCCCCATATCTGATTCCCCGCCTCTATTTCTCAATATCTGATTCCCCGCCTCTGATTCCCCAACTCTGATTCCCCGCCTCTGATTTCCCAGCTCTGATACCCCGCCTCTGATTCCCGGCGTCCGATTCACTGCCTCTGATTCCCCGCCTCTGATTCCCCATCTCTGATTCCCCGCCTCTGATTCCCCGTGTCTGATTCCCTGCCTCTGATTCCCCGCCTGTGATTCCCCGCCTCTGATTCCCTGCCACTGATTCCCTGCCCCTGATTCCCCACCTCTGATTCCCCATATCTGATTCCCCGCCTCTGTTTCCCTGCCTCTGATTCCCCGCCTCTGATTCCCCATATCTGATTCCCTGCCTCTGATTCCCCAACACTGATTCCCCGACTCTGATTCCCCAGCTCTGAATCCCCGCCTCTGATTCCCCGCGTCTGATTCCCTGCCTCTGATTCCCCGCCTCTGATTCCCCATCTCTGATTCCCCGCCTCTGATTCCCCGTGTCTGATTCCCTGCCTCTGATTCCCCGCCTGTGATTCCCCGCCTCTGATTCCCTGCCACTGATTCCCTGCCCCTGATTCCCCACCTCTGATTCCCCATATCTGATTCCCCGCCTCTGTTTCCCCGCCTCTGATTCCCCGCCTCTGTTTCCCTTAGCTCTGATTCCCTGCCTCTGATTCCCTGCCCTGATTCCCCATCTCTGTTTCACCGCCTTTGATTCACCACCTCTGATTCCCCATATCTGATTCCCCGCCTCTGTTTCCCCGCCTCTGATTCCACGCCTCTGATTCCCCAACTCTGATTCCCCATGTCTGATTCCCCGCCTCTGTTTCCCCAGCTCTGATTCCCCACCTCTGATTCCCCAGCTCTGATTCCCTGCCACTGATTCCCCGCCCCTGATTCCCCACCTCTGATTCCCCATATCTGATTCCCCGCCTCTGTTTCCCTTAGCTCTGATTCCCTGCCTCTGATTCCCTACCCTGATTCCCCATCTCTGTTTCACCACCTTTGATTCGCCACCTCTGATTCCCCATATCTGATTCCCAACCTCTGATTCCACACCTCTGATTCCCCATATCTGATTCCCCGCCTCTATTTCTCCATATCTGATTCCCCGCCTCTGATTCCCCAACTCTGATTCCCCGCCTCTGATTTCCCAGCTCTGATACCCCGCCTCTGATTCCCGGCATCCGATTCACTGCCTCTGATTCCCCGCCTCTGATTCCCCATCTCTGATTCCCCGCCTCTGATTCCCCGTGTCTGATTCCCTGCCTCTGATTCCCCGCCTGTGATTCCCCGCCTCTGATTCCCTGCCACTGATTCCCTGCCCCTGATTCCCCACCTCTGATGCCCCATATCTGATTCCCCGCCTCTGTTTCCCTGCCTCTGATTCCCCGCCTCTGATTCCCCATATCTGATTCCCTGCCTCTGATTCCCCAACACTGATTCCCCGACTCTGATTCCCCAGCTCTGAATCCCCGCCTCTGATTCCCCGCGTCTGATTCCCTGCCTCTGATTCCCCGCCTCTGATTCCCCATCTCTGATTCCCCGCCTCTGATTCCCCGTGTCTGATTCCCTGCCTCTGATTCCCCGCCTGTGATTCCCCGCCTCTGATTCCCTGCCACTGATTCCCTGCCCCTGATTCCCCACCTCTGATTCCCCATATCTGATTCCCCGCCTCTGTTTCCCCGCCTCTGATTCCCCGCCTCTGTTTCCCTTAGCTCTGATTCCCTGCCTCTGATTCCCTGCCCTGATTCCCCATCTCTGTTTCACCGCCTTTGATTCACCACCTCTGATTCCCCATATCTGATTCCCCGCCTCTGTTTCCCCGCCTCTGATTCCCGTCCTCTGATTCCCAACCTCTGATTCCACACCTCTGATTCCCCATATCTGATTCCCCGCCTCTATTTCCCCATATCTGATTCCCCGCCTCTGATTCCCCAACTCTGATTCCCCGCCTCTGATTCCCCAGCTCTGATTCCCCGCCTCTGATTCCCGGCGTCCGATTCACTGCCTCTGATTCCCCGCCTCTGATTCCCCATCTCTGATTCCCCGCCTCTGATTCCCCGTGTCTGATTCCCTGCCTCTGATTCCCCTCCTCTGTTTCCCCGCCTCTGATTCCCCATATCTGATTCCCTGCCTCTGATTCCCCAACTCTGATTCCCCGACTCTGATTCCCCAGCTCTGAATCCCCGCCTCTGATTCCCCGCGTCTGATTCCCTGCCTCTGATTCCCCGCCTTGATTCCCCATCTCTGATTCACAACCTCTTATTCCCCACCTCTGATTCCCCATATCTGATTCACCGCCTCTGTTTCCCCGCCTCTGATTCCCCGCCTCTGATTCCCCATATCTGATTCCCCAGCTCTGATTGCCCACCTCTGATTCCCCGCCTCTGATTCGCCAGCTCTGATTCCCCGCCTCTGAATCCACGCATCTGATTCCCTGCCTATGATTCCCCGCCTCTGATTCCCCATCTCTGATTCACCGCCTTTGATTCGCCACCTCTGATTCCCCATATCTGATTCCCCACCTCTGTTTCCCCGCCTCTGATTCCCCGCCTCTGATTCTCCATATCTCATTCCCCGCCTCTGAATCCCCATCTCTGATTCCCGGACTCTGATTCCCCACCTCTGATTCCCGGCCTCTTATTCCCAGCATCTGATTCACGGCCTCTGATTCCCGGCCTCTGATTCCCCGCTTCTGATTCTGATACCCTGCCTCTGATTCCCCTTCTCTGATTCCGCACATCTGATTCCCTGCCTCTGATTCCCCACCTCTGATTCCCCATATCTGATTCCCCGCCTCTGTTTCCCCACCTCTGATTCCCTGCCTCTGTTTCCCCATATCTAATTCCCCACCTCTGATGCCCCAACTCTGATTCCCCGCCTCTGATTCCCCAGCTCTGATTCCCCGCCTCTGATTCCCCGCATCCGATTCCCCATGTCTGATTCCCCGCCTCTGTTTCCCCGCCTCTGATTCCCCGCCTCTGTTTCGCCATATCTGATTCCCCGCCTCTGATTGCCCAGCTCTGATTCCCTGCCTCTGATTCCCCGCGTTCTATTCCCTGCCTCTGATTCCCCGCCTGTGATTCCCAATCTCTGATTCACCACATCTGATTCCCCACCTCTGATTCCCCATATTTAATTCCCCGCCTCTGTTTGCCCGCCTCTGATTCCCCGCCTCTGTTTCCCCATATCTGATTCCCCGCCTCTGAATCCCCAACTCTGATTCCCTGCCTCTGATTCACCAGCTCTGATTCCCCGCCTTTGATTCCCCCCGTCTGATTCCCAGCCTCTGAATCCCCGTGTCTGATTTCCTGCCTCAGATTCCCCGCCTCTGATTCCCCATCTCTGATTCACCGCCTCTGATTCCCCACCTCTGATTCCCCATTTCTGATTCCGCACATCTGATTCCCTGCCTCTGATTCCCCGACTCTGATTCCACACCTCTGATTCCCCAGCTCTGATTCCCCGCCTCTGATTCCCCGCGTCTGATTCCCTGCCTCTGATTCCCCGCCTCTGATTCCCCATCTCTGATTCCCCACCTCTGATTCCCCGTGTCTGATTCCCTGCCTCTGATTCCCCGCCTCTGATTCCCCGCCTCTGATTCCCTGCCACTGATTCCCCACCCCTGATTCCCCACCTCTGATTCCCCATATCTTATTCCCCGCCTCTGTTTCCCCCCCTCTGATTCCCAGCCTCTGATTCCCCATATCTGATTCCCTGCCTCTGATTCCCCATATCTGATTCCCCGCCTCTATTTCCCCATATCTGCTTCGCCGCCTCTGATTCCCCAACTCTGATTCCCCGCCTCTGATTCCCCAGCTCTGATTTCCCGCCTCTGATTCCCGGCATCCGATTCCCTGCCTCTGATTCCCCGCCTCTGATTCCCCATCTCTGATTCCCCGCCTCTGATTCCCCGTGTCTGATTCCCTGCCTCTGATTCCACGCCTCTGATTCCCGCGTCTGATTCCCTGCCACTGATTCCCTGCCCCTGATTCCCCACCTCTGATTCCTCATATCTGATTCCCCGCCTCTGTTTTCCCGCCTCTGATTCCCTGCGTCTGATTCCCCATATCTGATTCCCCGCCTCTGATTCCCCAACTCTGATTCCCCGCCTCTGATTCCCCAGCTCTGAATCCCCGCCTCTGATTCCCCACGTCTGATTCCCTGCCTCTGATTCCCCGCCTCTGATTCCCCATCTGTGATTCACAACCTCTGATGCCCCACCTCTGATTCCCCATATCTGATTCCCCGCCTCTGTTTCCCCGCCTCTGATTCCCCGCCTCTGATTCCCCATATCTGATTCCCCGCCTCTGATTGCCCACCTCTGATTCCTCGCATCTGATTCCCTGCCTCTGATTCACCGCCTCTGATTCCCCATCTCTGATTCACCACCTCTGATTCCCGGCCTCTGATTCCCCATCTCTGATTCCGCACATCCGATTCCCTGCCTATGATTCCCCACCTCTGATTCCCCGCCTCTGAATCCCCATATCTGATTCCCTGCCTCTGTTTCCCCGCCTCTGATTCCCCATATGTGATTCCCCACCTCTGTTTCCACGCCTCTGATTCCCCGCCTCTGTTTCTCCATCTCTGATTCACCGCCTTTGATTCACCACCTCTGATTCCCCATATCTGATTCCCCATATCTGATTCCCCACCTCTGTTTCCCCGCCTCTGATTCCCCGCCTCTGATTCTCCATATCTCATTCCCCGCCTCTGAATCCCCATCTCTGATTCCCGGACTCTGATTCCCCACCTCTGATTCCCGGCCTCTTATTCCCAGCATCTGATTCCCAGCCTCTGATTCCCGGCCTCTAATTCCCCGCTTCTGATTCTGATTCCCTGCCTCTGATTCCCCATCTCTGATTCCGCACATCTGATTCCCTGCCTCTGATTCCCCACCTATGATTCCCCATATCTGATTCCCCGCCTCTGTTTCCCCGCCTCTGATTCCCCGCCTCTGTTTCCCCATATCTAATTCCCCACCTCTCATGCCCCAACTCTGATTCCCCGCCTCTGATTCCCCAGCTCTGATTCCCCAGCTCTGATTCCCCGCATCCGATTCCCCATTTCTGATTCCCCACCTATGTTTCCCTGCCTCTGATTCCCCGCCTCTGTTTACCCATATCTGATTCCCCGCCTCTGATTCCCCAGCTCTGATTCACTGCCTCTGATTCCCCGCGTTCTATTCCCTGCCTCTGATTCCCCGCCTGTGATTCCCCATCTCTGATTCACCACCTCTGATTCCCCACCTCTGATTCCCCATATCTAATTCCCCGCCTCTGTTTGCCCGCCTCTGATTCCCCGCCTCTGTTTCCCCATATCTGATTCCCCGCCTCTGAATCCCCAACTCTGATTCCCTGCCTCTGATTCACCAGCTCTGATTCCCCGCCTTTGATTCCCCCCGTCTGATTCCCAGCCTCTGAATCCCCGTGTCTGATTTCCTGCCTCTGATTCCCCGCCTCTGATTCCCCATCTCTGATTCACCGCCTCTGTTTCCCCACCTCTGATTCCCCATCCCTGATTCCGCACATCCGATTCCCTGCCTCTGATTCCCCGACTCTGAATCCCCACCTCTGATTCCCCAGCTCTGATTCCCCGCCTCTGATTCCCCGCGTCTGATTCCCTGCCTCTGATTCCCCGCCTCTGATTCCCCATCTCTGATTCCCCACCTCTGATTCCCCGTGTCTGATTCCCTGCCTCTGAATCCCCGCCTCTGATTCCCCGCCTCTGATTCCCTGCCACTGATTACCCGCCACTGATTCCCCACCTCTGATTCCCCATATCTTATTCCCCGCCTCTGTTTCCCCCCCTCTAATTCCCAGCCTCTGATTCCCCATATCTGATTCCCCGCCCCTGATTCCCCATATCTGATTCCCCGCCTCTATTTCCCCATATCTGCTTCGCCGCCTCTGATTCCCCAACTCTGATTCCCTGCCTTTGATTCCCCAGCTCTGATTTCCCGCCTCTGATTTCCGGCATCCGATTCCCTGCCTCTGATTCCCCGCCTCTGATTCCCCATCTCTGATTCCCCGCCTCTGATTCCCCGTGTCTGATTCCCTGCCTCTGATTCCCCGCCTCTGATTCCCCGCGTCTGATTCCCTGCCACTGATTCCCTGCCCCTGATTCCCCACCTCTGATTCCCCATATCTGATTCCCCGCCTCTGTTTCCCCAACTCTGATTCCCCTCCTCTAATTCGCCAGCTATGATTCCCCGCCTCTGAATCCCTGCCACTGATTCCCTGCCCCTGATTCCCCACCTCTGATTCCCCATATATGATTCCCCGCCTCTGATTCCCCAACTCTGATTCCCTGCGTCTGATTCCCTGCCTTTGATTCCCAGCCTCTGATTCCCCTTCTCTGATTCACCACCTCTGAATCCCCACCTCTGATTCCCCATCTCTGATTCCGCACATCCGATTCCCTGCCTCTGATTCCCCGCCTCTGATTCCCCGCCTCTGATTCCCCGCCTCTGATTCCCCGCGTCTGATTCCCTGCCACTGATTCCCTGCCCCTGATTCCCCACCTCTGATTCCCCATATCTGATTCCCGGCCTCTGTTTCAACACCTCTGATTCCCCGCCTCTGTTTCCCCATATCTGATTCCCCGCCTCTGATTCCCCAACTCTGATTCCCCTCCTCTAATTCGCCAGCTATGATTCCCCGCCTCTGATTCCCTGCATCTGATTCCCTACCTCTGATTCCCAGCCTCTGATTCCCCTTCTCTGATTCACCACCTCTGAATCCCCACCTCTGATTCCCCATCTCTGATTCCGCACATCCGATTCCCTGCCTCTGATTCCCCGCCTCTGATTCCCCGCCTCTGATTCGCAACCTCTAATTCCCCACCTCTGATTCCCCATATCTGATTCCCCGCCTCTGTTTCCCTGCCTCTGATTCCCGGTCTCTGTTTCCCCATATCTGATTCCCCTCCTCTGATTCCCCAACTCTGATTCCCCGCCTCTGATTCCCCAGCTCTGATTCCCCGCCTTTTATTCCCGGCCTCTTATTCCCTGCCACTGATTCCTCGCCCCAGATTCCCCACCTCTGATTCCCCATATCTGATTCCCCGCCTCTGTTTCCCCAGCTCTGATTCCCCACCTCTGATTCCCCAGCTCTGATTCCCTGCCACTGATTCCCCCCCTGATTCCCCACCTCTGATTCCCCATATCTGATTCCCCGCCTCTGTTTCCCCAGCTGTGATTCCCTGCCTCTGATTCCCTGCCCTGATTCCCCATCTCTGTTTCACCGCCTTTGATTCGCCACCTCTGATTCCCCATATCTGATTCCCCGCCTCTGTTTCCCCGCCTCTGATTCCCTGCCTCTGATTCCCAACCTCTAATTCCACACCTCTGATTCCCCATATCTGATTCCCCGCCTCTATTACCCCATATCTGATTCACCGCCTCTGATTCCCCAACTCTGATTCCCCGCCTCTGATTCCCCAGCTCTGATTCCCCGCCTCTGATTCCCGGCGTCTGATTCCCTGCCTCTGATTCCCCGCCTCTGATTCCCCATCTCTGATTCCCCGCCTCTGATTCCCCGTGTCTGATTCCCTGCCTCTGATTCCCCGCCTCTGATTCCCCGCCTCTGATTCCCTGCCACTGATTCCCTGCCCCTGATTCCCCACCTCTGATTCCCCATATCTGATTCCCCGCCTCTGTTTCCCTGCCTCTGATTCCCCGCCTCTGATTCCCCATATCTGATTCCCTGCCTCTGATTCCCCAACTCTGATTCCCCGCCTCTGATTCCCCAGCTCTGAATCCCCGCCTCTGATTCCCCGCGTCTGATTCCCTGCCTCTGATTCCCCGCCTTGATTCCCCATCTCTGATTCACAACCTCTGATTCCCCACCTCTGATTCCCTATATTTGATTCCCCGCCTCTGTTTCCCCGCCTCTGATTCCCCGCCTCTGATTCCCCATATCTGATTCCCCGCCTCTGATTGCCCACCTCTGATTCCCCGCCTCTGATTCGCCAGCTCTGATTCCCCGCCTCTGATTCCCCGCATCTGATTCCCTGCCTCTGATTCCCCGCCTCTGATTCCCCACCTCTGATTCACCGCCTTTGATTCGCCACCTCTGATTCCCCATATCTGATTCCCCACCTCTGTTTCCCCGCCTCTGATTCCCCGCCTCTGATTCTCCATATCTCATTCCCCGCCTCTGAATCCCCATCTCTGATTCCCGGACTCTGATTCCCCACCTCTGATTCCCGGTCTCTTATTCCCAGCATCTCATTCCCGGCCTCTGATTCCCGGCCTCTGATTCCCCGCTTCTGATTCTGATTCCCTGCCTCTGATTCCCCATCTCTGATTCCACACATCTGATTCCCTGCCTCTGATTCCCCACCTCTGATTCCCCATATCTGATTCCCCGCCTCTGTTTCCCCGCCTCTGATTCCCCGCCTCTGTTTGCCTATATCTAATTCCCCACCTCTGATGCCCCAACTCTGATTCCCCGCCTCTGATTCCCCAGCTCTGATTCCACGCCTCTGATTCCCTGCATCCGATTCCCCATATCTGATTCCCCGCCTCTGTTTCCCCGCCTCTCATTCCCCGCCTCTGTTTCCCCATATCTGATTCCCCGCCTCTGATTCCCAACAATGATTCCCCGCCTCTGATTCCCCAGCTCTGATTCCCTGCCTCTGATTCCCGCGTTCTATTCCCTGCCTCTGATTCCCCGCCTGTGATTCCCCATCACTGATTCACCACCTCTGATTCCCCACCTCTGATTCCCCATATCTAATTCCCCACCTCTGTTTTCCCGCCTCTGATTCCCCGCCTCTGTTTCCCCATATCTGATTCCCCGCCTCTGAATCCCCAACTCTGATTCCCTGCCTCAGATTCCCCAGCTCTGATTCCCCGCCTTTGATTCCCACCGTCTGATTCCCAGCCTCTGAATCCCCGTGTCTGATTTCCTGCCTCTGATTCCCCGCCTCTGATTCCCCATTTCTGATTCACCGCCTCTGATTCCCCACCTCTGATTCCCCATCTCTGATTCCGCACATCCAATTCCCTGCCTCTGATTCCTCAACTCTGATTCCCCACCTCTGATTCCCCAGCTCTGATTCCCCGCCTCAGATTCCCCGCGTCTGATTCCCCGCCTCTGATTCCCAACATTGATTCCCCGCCTCTGATTCCCCAGCTCTGATTCCCTGCCTCTGATTCCCCGCGTTCTATTCCCTGCCTCTGATTCCCCGCCTGTGATTCCCCATCACTGATTCACCACCTCTGATTCCCCACCTCTGATTCCCCATATCTAATTCCCCGCCTCTGTTTTCCCGCCTCTGATTCCCCGCCTCTGTTTCCCCATATCTGATTCCCCGCCTCTGAATCCCCAACTCTGATTCCCTGCCTCAGATTCCCCAGCTCTGATTCCCCGCCTTTGATTCCCACCGTCTGATTCCCAGCCTCTGAATCCCCGTGTCTGATTTCCTGCCTCTGATTCCCCGCCTCTGATTCCCCATTTCTGATTCACCGCCTCTGATTCCCCACCTCTGATTCCCCATCTCTGATTCCGCACATCCAATTCCCTGCCTCTGATTCCCCAACTCTGATTCCCCACCTCTGATTCCCCAGCTCTGATTCCACGCCTCAGATTCCCCGCGTCTGATTCCCTGCCTCTGATTCCCCGCCTCTGATTCCCTGCCTCTGATTCCCCATATCTGATTCGCCGCCTCTGATTCCCCAACTCTGATTCCCCGCTTCTGATTCCCCAGCTCTGATTCCCTGCCTCTGATTCCCCGCGTTCTATTCCCTGCCTCTGATTCCCCGCCTGTGATTCCCAATCTCTGATTCACCACCTCTGATTCCCCACCTCTGATTCCCCATATTTAATTCCCCGCCTCTGTTTGCCCGCCTCTGATTCCCCGCCTCTGTTTCCCCATATCTGATTCCCCGCCTCTGAATCCCCAACTCTGATTCCCTGCCTCTGATTCACCAGCTCTGATTCCCCGCCTTTGATTCCCACCGTCTGATTCCCAGCCTCTGAATCCCCGTGTCTGATTTCCTGCCTCAGATTCCCCGCCTCTGATTCCCCATCTCTGATTCACCGCCTCTGATTCCCCACCTCTGATTCCCCATTTCTGATTCCGCACATCCGATTCCCTGCCTCTGATTCCCCGACTCTGATTCCCCACCTCTGATTCCCCAGCTCTGATTCCCCGCCTCTGATTCCCCGCGTCTGATTCCCTGCCTCTGATTCCCCGCCTCTGATTCCCCATCTCTGATTCCCCACCTCTGATTCCCCGTGTCTGATTCCCTGCCTCTGATTCCCCGCCTCTGATTCCCCGCCTCTGATTCCCTGCCACTGATTCTCTGCCCCTGATTCCCCACCTCTGATTCCCCATATCTTATTCCCCGCCTCTGTTTCCCCCCCTCTGATTCCCAGCCTCTGATTCCCCATATCTGATTCCCTGCCTCTGATTCCCCATATCTGATTCCCCGCCTCTATTTCCCCATATCTGCTTCGCCGCCTCTGATTCCCCAACTATGATTCCCCGCCTCTGATTCCCCAGCTCTGATTTCCCGCCTCTGATTCCCGGCATCCGATTCCCTGCCTCTGATTCCCCGCCTCTGATTCCCCATCTCTAATTCCCCGCCTCTGATTCCCCGTGTCTGATTCCCTGCCTCTGATTCCCCGCCTCTGATTCCCCGTGTCTGATTCCCTGCCACTGATTCCCTGCCCCTGATTCCCCACCTCTGATTCCCCATATCTGATTCCCCGCCTCTGTTTTCCCGCCTCTGATTCCCTGCCTCTGATTCCCCATATCTGATTCCCCGCCTCTGATTCCCCAACTCTGATTCCCCGCCTCTGATTCCCCAGCTCTGAATCCCCGCCTCTGATTCCCCACGTCTGATTCCCTGCCTCTGATTCCCCGCCTCTGATTCCCCATCTGTGATTCACAACCTCTGATGCCCCACCTCTGATTCCCCATATCTGATTCCCCTCCTCTGTTCCCCGCCTCTGATTCCCCGCCTCTGATTCCCCATATCTGATTCCTCGCCTCTGATTGCCCACCTCTGATTCCTCGCATCTGATTCCCTGCCTCTGATTCACCGCCTCTGATTCCCCATCTCTGATTCACCACCTCTGATTCCCGGCCTCTGATTCCCCATCTCTGATTCCACACATCCGATTCCCTGCCTATGATTCCCCACCTCTGATTCCCCGCCTCTGATTCACCATATCTGATTCCCTGCCTCTGTTTCCCCGCCTCTGATTCCCCATATGTGATTCCCCACCTCTGTTTCCACGCCTCTGATTCCCCGCCTCTGTTTCTCCATCTCTGATTCACCGCCTTTGATTCACCACCTCTGATTCCCCATATCTGATTCCCCATATCTGATTCCCCACCTCTGTTTCCCCGCCTCTGATTCCCCACCTCTGATTCTCCATATCTCATTCCCCGCCTCTGAATCCCCATCTCCGATTCCCGGACTCTGATTCCCACCTCTGATTCCCGGCCTCTTATTCCCAGCATCTGATTCACGGCCTCTGATTCCCGGCCTCTAATTCCCCGCTTCTGATTCTGATTCCCTGCCTCTGATTCCCCATCTCTGATTCCGCACATCTGATTCCCTGCCTCTGATTCCCCACCTATGATTCCCCATATCTGATTCCCCGCCTCTGATTCCCCAACTCTGATTCCCCTCCTCTAATTCGCCAGCTATGATTCCCCGCCTCTGATTCCCTGCATCTGATTCCCTACCTCTGATTCCCAGCCTCTGATTCCCCTTCTCTTATTCACCACCTCTGAATCCCCACCTCTGATTCCCCATCTCTGATTCCGCACATCCGATTCCCTGCCTCTGATTCCCCGCCTCTGATTCCCCGCCTCTGATTCGCAACCTCTAATTCCCCACCTCTGATTCCCCATATCTGATTCACCGCCTCTGTTTCCCTGCCTCTGATTCCCGGTCTCTGTTTCCCCATATCTGATTCCCCTCCTCTGATTCCCCAACTCTGATTCCCCGCCTCTGATTCCCCAGCTCTGATTCCCCGCCTTTTATTCCCGGCCTCTGATTCCCTGCCACTGATTCCTCGCCCCAGATTCCCCACCTCTGATTCCCCATATCTGATTCCCCGCCTCTGTTTCCCCACCTCTGATTCCCCACCTCTGATTCCCCAGCTCTGATTCCCTGCCACTGATTCCCCGCCCCTGATTCCCCACCTCTGATTCCCCATATCTGATTCCCCGCCTCTGTTTCCCCAGCTGTGATTCCCTGCCTCTGATTCCCTGCCCTGATTCCCCATCTCTGTTTCACCGCCTTTGATTCGCCACCTCTGATTCCCCATATCTGATTCCCCGCCTCTGTTTCCCCGCCTCTGATTCCCTGCCTCTGATTCCCAACCTCTGATTCCACACCTCTGATTCCCCATATCTGATTCCCCGCCTCTATTACCCCATATCTGATTCCCCGCCTCTGATTCCCCAACTCTGATTCCCCGCCTCTGATTCCCCAGCTCTGATTCCCCGCCTCTGATTCCCGGCGTCTGATTCCCTGCCTCTGATTCCCCGCCTCTGATTCCCCATCTCTGATTCCCCGCCTCTGATTCCCCGTGTCTGATTCCCTGCCTCTGATTCCCCGCCTCTGATTCCCCACCTCTGATTCCCTGCCACTGATTCCCTGCCCCTGATTCCCCACCTCTGATTCCCCATATCTGATTCCCCGCCTCTGTTTCCCCGCCTCTGATTCCCCGCCTCTGATTCCCCATATCTGAATCCCTGCCTCTGATTCCCCAACTCTGATTCCCCGCATCTGATTCCCCAGCTCTGAATCCCCGCCTCTGATTCCCCGCGTCTGATTCCCTGCCTCTGATTCCCCGCCTTGATTCCCCATCTCTGATTCACAACCTCTGATTCCCCACCTCTGATTCCCTATATTTGATTCCCCGCCACTGTTTCCCCGCCTCTGATTCCCCGCCTCTGATTCCCCATATCTGATTCCCCGCCTCTGATTGCCCACCTCTGATTCCCCGCCTCTGATTCGCCAGCTCTGATTCCCCGCCTCTGATTCCCCGCATCTGATTCCCTGCCTCTGATTCCCCGCCTCTGATTCCCCATCTCTGATTCACCGCCTTTGATTCGCCACCTCTGATTCCCCATATCTGATTCCCCACCTCTGTTTCCCCGCCTCTGATTCCCCGCCTCTGATTCTCCATATCTCATTCCCCGCCTCTGAATCCCCATCTCTGATTCCCGGACTCTGATTCCCCACCTCTGATTCCCGGCCTCTTATTCCCAGCATCTGATTCCCGGCCTCTGATTCCCGGCCTCTGATTCCCCGCTTCTGATTCTGATTCCCTGCCTCTGATTCCCCATCTCTTATTCCGCACATCTGATTCCCTGCCTCTGATTCCCCACCTCTGATTCCCCATATCTGATTCCCCGCCTCTGTTTCCCCGCCTCTGATTCCCCGCCTCTGTTTGCCTATATCTAATTCCCCACCTCTGATGCCCCAACTCTGATTCCCCGCCTCTGATTCCCCAGCTCTGATTCCCCGCCTCTGATTCGCTGCATCCGATTCCCCATATCTGATTCCCCGCCTCTGTTTCCCCGCCTCTGATTCCCCGCCTCTGTTTCCCCATATCTGATTCCCCGCCTCTGATTCCCAACAATGATTCCCCGCCTCTGATTCCCCAGCTCTGATTCCCTGCCTCTGATTCCCGCGTTCTATTCCCTGCCTCTGATTCCCCGCCTGTGATTCCCCATCACTGATTCACCACCTCTGATTCCCCACCTCTGATTCCCCATATCTAATTCCCCGCCTCTGTTTTCCCGCCTCTGATTCCCCGCCTCTGTTTCCCCATATCTGATTCCCCGCCTCTGAATCCCCAACTCTGATTCCCTGCCTCAGATTCCCCAGCTGTGATTCCCCGCCTTTGATTCCCACCGTCTGATTCCCAGCCTCTGAATCCCCGTGTCTGATTTCCTGCCTCTGATTCCCCGCCTCTGATTCCCCATTTCTGATTCACCGCCTCTGATTCCCTACCTCTGATTCCCCATCTCTGATTCCGCACATCCAATTCCCTGCCTCTGATTCCCCAACTCTGATTCCCCACCTCTGATTCCCCAGCTCTGATTCCCCGCCTCAGATTCCCCGCGTCTGATTCCCCGCCTCTGATTCCCAACAATGATTCCCCGCCTCTGAATCCCCAGCTCTGATTCCCTGCCTCTGATTCCCCGCGTTCTATTCCCTGCCTCTGATTCCCCGCCTGTGATTCCCCATCACTGATTCACCACCTCTGATTCCCCACCTCTGATTCCCCATATCTAATTCCCCGCCTCTGTTTTCCCGCCTCTGATTCCCCGCCTCTGTTTCCCCATATCTGATTCCCCGCCTCTGAATCCCCAACTCTGATTCCCTGCCTCAGATTCCCCAGCTCTGATTCCCCGCCTTTGATTCCCACCGTCTGATTCCCAGCCTCTGAATCCCCGTGTCTGATTTCCTGCCTCTGATTCCCCGCCTCTGATTCCCCATTTCTGATTCACCGCCTCTGATTCCCCACCTCTGATTCCCCATCTCTGATTCCGCACATCCAATTCCCTGCCTCTGATTCCCCGCCTCTGATTCCCTGCCTCTGATTCCCCATATCTGATTCGCCGCCTCTGTTTCCCCGCCTCTGATTCCCCATATGTGATTCCCCACCTCTGTTTCCACGCCTCTGATTCCCCGCCTCTGTTTCTCCATCTCTGATTCACCGCCTTTGATTCACCACCTCTGATTCCCCATATCTGATTCCCCATATCTGATTCCCCACCTCTGTTTCCCCTCCTCTGATTCCCCACCTCTGATTCTCCATATCTCATTCCCCGCCTCTGAATCCCCATCTCTGATTCCCGGACTCTGATTCCCCACCTCTGATTCCCGGCCTCTTATTCCCAGCATCTGATTCCCGGCCTCTGATTCCCGGCCTCTAATTCCCCGCTTCTGATTCTGATTCCCTGCCTCTGATTCCCCATCTCTGATTCCGCACATCTGATTCCCTGCCTCTGATTCCCCACCTATGATTCCCCATATCTGATTCCCCGCCTCTGATTCCCCAACTCTGATTCCCCTCCTCTAATTCGCCAGCTATGATTCCCCGCCTCTGATTCCCTGCATCTGATTCCCTACCTCTGATTCCCAGCCTCTGATTCCCCTTCTCTGATTCACCACCTCTGAATCCCCACCTCTGATTCCCCATCTCTGATTCCGCACATCCGATTCCCTGCCTCTGATTCCCCGCCTCTGATTCCCCGCCTCTGATTCGCAACCTCTAATTCCCCACCGCTGATTCCCCATATCTGATTCCCCGCCTCTGTTTCCCTGCCTCTGATTCCCGGTCTCTGTTTCCCCATATCTGATTCCCCTCCTCTGATTCCCCAACTCTGATTCCCCGCCTCTGATTCCCCAGCTCTGATTCCCCGCCTTTTGTTCCCGGCCTCTGATTCCCTGCCACTGATTCCTCGCCCCAGATTCCCCACCTCTGATTCCCCATATCTGATTCCCCGCCTCTGTTTCCCCAGCTCTGATTCCCCACCTCTGATTCCCCAGCTCTGATTCCCTGCCACTGATTCCCCGCCCCTGATTCTCCACCTCTGATTCCCCATATCTGAATCCCCGCCTCTGTTTCCCCAGCTGTGATTCCCTGCCTCTGATTCCCTGCCCTGATTCCCCATCTCTGTTTCACCGCCTTTGATTCGCCACCTCTGATTCCCCATATCTGATTCCCCGCCTCTGTTTCCCCGCCTCTGATTCCCTGCCTCTGATTCCCAACCTCTGATTCCACACCTCTGATTCCCCATATCTGATTCCCCGCCTCTATTACCCCATATCTGATTCCCCGCCTCTGATTCCCCAACTCTGATTCCCCGCCTCTGATTCCCCAGCTCTGATTCCCTGCCTCTGATTCCAGGCGTCTGATTTCCTGCCTCTGATTCCCCGCCTCTGATTCCCCATCTCTGATTCCCCGCCTCTGATTCCCCGTGTCTGATTCCCTGCCTCTGATTCCCCGCCTCTGATTCCCCGCCTCTGATTCCCTGCCACTGATTCCCTGCCCCTGATTCCCCACCTCTGATTCCCCATATCTGATTCCCCGCCTCTGTTTCCCCGCCTCTGATTCCCCGCCTCTGATTCCCCATATCTGATTCCCTGCCTCTGATTCCCCAACTCTGATTCCCCGCATCTGATTCCCCAGCTCTGAATCCCCGCCTCTGATTCCCCGCGTCTGATTCCCTGCCTCTGATTCCCCGCCTTGATTCCCCATCTCTGATTCACAACCTCTGAATCCCCACCTCTGATTCCCGATATTTGATTCCCCGCCTCCTTTTCCCCGCCTCTGATTCCCCGCCTCTGATTCCCCATATCTGATTCCCCGCCTCTGATTGCCCACCTCTGATTCCCCGCCTCTGATTTGCCAGCTCTGATTCCCCGCCTCTGATTCCCCGCATCTGATTCCCTGCCTCTGATTCCCCGCCTCTGATTCCCCATCTCTGATTCACCGCCTTTGATTCGCCACCTCTGATTCCCCATATCTGATTCCCCACCTCTGTTTCCCCGCCTCTGATTCCCCGCCTCTGATTCTCCATATCTCATTCCCCGCCTCTGAATCACCATCTCTGATTCCCGGACTCTGATTCCCCACCTCTGATTCCCGGCCTCTTATTCCCAGCATCTGATTCCCGGCCTCTGATTCCCGGCCTCTGATTCCCCGCTTCTGATTCTGATTCCCTGCCTCTGATTCCCCATCTCTGATTCCGCACATCTGATTCCCTGCCTCTGATTCCCCACCTCTGATTCCCCATATCTGATTCCCCGCCTCTGTTTCCCCGCCTCTGATTCCCCGCCTCTGTTTGCCTATATCTAATTCCCCACCTCTGATGCCCCAACTCTGATTCCCCGCCTCTGATTCCCCAGCTCTGATTCCCCGCCTCTGATTCCCTGCATCCGATTCCCCATATCTGATTCCCCGCCTCTGTTTCCCCGCCTCTGATTCCCCGCCTCTGTTTCCCCATATCTGATTCCCCGCCTCTGATTCCCAAGAATGATTCCCCGCCTCTGATTCCCCAGCTCTGATTCCCTGCCTCTGATTCCCGCGTTCTATTCCCTGCCTCTGATTCCCCGCCTGTGATTCCCCATCATTGATTCACCACCACTGATTCCCCACCTCTGATTCCCCATATCTAATTCCCCGCCTCTGTTTTCCCGCCTCTGATTCCCCGCCTCTGTTTCCCCATATCTGATTCCCCGCCTCTGAATCCCCAACTCTGATTCCCTGCCTCAGATTCCCCAGCTCTGATTCCCCGCCTTTGATTCCCACCGTCTGATTCCCAGCCTCTGAATCCCCGTGTCTGATTTCCTGCCTCTGATTCCCCGCCTCTGATTCCCCATTTCTGATTCACCGCCTCTGATTCCCCACCTCTGATTCCCCATCTCTGATTCCGCACATCCAATTCCCTGCCTCTGATTCCCCAACTCTGATTCCCCACCTCTGATTCCCCAGCTCTGATTCCCCGCCTCAGATTCCCCGCGTCTGATTCCCCGCCTCTGATTCCCAACAATGATTCCCCGCCTCTGATTCCCCAGATCTGATTCCCTGCCTCTGATTCCCCGCGTTCTATTCCCTGCCTCTGATTCCCCGCCTGTGATTCCCCATCACTGATTCACCACCTCTGATTCCCCACCTCTGATTCCCCATATCTAATTCCCCGCCTCTGTTTTCCCGCCTCTGATTCCCCGCCTCTGTTTCCCCATATCTGATTCCCCGCCTCTGAATCCCCAACTCTGATTCCCTGCCTCAGATTCCCCAGCTCTGATTCCCCGCCTTTGATTCCCACCGTCTGATTCCCAGCCTCTGAATCCCCGTGTCTGATTTCCTGCCTCTGATTCCCCGCCTCTGATTCCCCATTTCTGATTCACCGCCTCTGATTCCCCACCTCTGATTCCCCATCTCTGATTCCGCACATCCAATTCCCTGCCTCTGATTCCCCGCCTCTGATTCCCTGCCTCTGATTCCCCATATCTGATTCGCCGCCTCTGATTCCCCAAATCTGATTCCCCGCTTCTGATTCCCCAGCTCTGATTCCCTGCCTCTGATTCCCCGCGTTCTATTCCCTGCCTCTGATTCCCCGCCTGTGATTCCCAATCTCTGATTCACCACCTCTGATTCCCCACCTCTGATTCCCCATATTTAATTCCCCGCCTCTGTTTGCCCGCCTCTGATTCCCCGCCTCTGTTTCCCCATATCTGATTCCCCGCCTCTGAATCCCCAACTCTGATTCCCTGCCTCTGATTCACCAGCTCTGATTCCCCGCCTTTGATTCCCACCGTCTGATTCCCAGCCTCTGAATCCCCGTGTCTGATTTCCTGCCTCAGATTCCCCGCCTTTGATTCCCCATCTCTGATTCACCGCCTCTGATTCCCCACCTCTGATTCCCCATTTCTGATTCCGCACATCCGATTCCCTGCCTCTGATTCCCCGACTCTGATTCCCCACCTCTGATTCCCCAGCTCTGATTCCCCGCCTCTGATTCCCCGCGTCTGATTCCCTGCCTCTGATTCCCCGCCTCTGATTCCCCATCTCTGATTCCCCACCTCTGATTCCCCGTGTCTGATTCCCTGCCTCTGATTCCCCGCCTCTGATTCCCCGCCTCTGATTCCCTGCCACTGATTCCCCGCCCCTGATTCCCCACCTCTGATTCCCCATATCTTATTCCCCGCCTCTGTTTCCCCCCCTCTGATTCCCAGCCTCTGATTCCCCATATCTGATTCCCTGCCTCTGATTCCCCATATCTGATTCCCCGCCTCTATTTCCCCATATCTGCTTCGCCGCCTCTGATTCCCCAACTATGATTCCCCGCCTCTGATTCCCCAGCTCTGATTTCCCGCCTCTGATTCCCGGCATCCGATTCCCTGCCTCTGATTCCCCGCCTCTGATTCCCCATCTCTGATTCCCCGCCTCTGATTCCCCGTGTCTGATTCCCTGCCTCTGATTCCCCGCCTCTGATTCCCCGCGTCTGATTCCCTGCCACTGATTCCCTGCCCCTGATTCCCCACCTCTGATTCCCCATATCTGATTCCCCGCCTCTGTTTTCCCGCCTCTGATTCCCTGCCTCTGATTCCCCATATCTGATTCCCCGCCTCTGATTCCCCAACTCTGATTCCCCGCCTCTGATTCCCCAGCTCTGAATCCCCGCCTCTGATTCCCCACGTCTGATTCCCTGCCTCTGATTCCCCGCCTCTGATTCCCCATCTGTGATTCACAACCTCTGATGCCCCACCTCTGATTCCCCATATCTGATTCCCCTCCTCTGTTCCCCGCCTCTGATTCCCCGCCTCTGATTCCCCATATCTGATTCCCCGCCTCTGATTGCCCACCTCTGATTCCTCGCATCTGATTCCCTGCCTCTGATTCACCGCCTCTGATTCCCCATCTCTGATTCACCACCTCTGATTCCCGGCCTCTGATTCCCCATCTCTGATTCCGCACATCCGATTCCCTGCCTATGATTCCCCACCTCTGATTCCCCGCCTCTGATTCCCCATATCTGATTCCCTGCCTCTGTTTCCCCGCCTCTGATTCCCCATATGTGATTCCCCACCTCTGTTTCCACGCCTCTGATTCCCCGCCTCTGTTTCTCCATCTCTGATTCACCGCCTTTGATTCACCACCTCTGATTCCCCATATCTGATTCCCCATATCTGATTCCCCACCTCTGTTTCCCCGCCTCTGATTCCCCACCTCTGATTCTCCATATCTCATTCCCCGCCTCTGAATCCCCATCTCTGATTCCCGGACTCTGATTCCCCACCTCTGATTCCCGGCCTCTTATTCCCAGCATCTGATTCCCGGCCTCTGATTCCCGGCCTCTAATTCCCCGCTTCTGATTCTGATTCCCTGCCTCTGATTCCCCATCTCTGATTCCGCACATCTGATTCCCTGCCTCTGATTCCCCACCTATGATTCCCCATATCTGATTCCCCGCCTCTGTTTCCCCGCCTCTGATTCCCCGCCTCTGTTTCCCCATATCTAATTCCCCACCTCTGATGCCCCAACTCTGATTCCCCGCCTCTGATTCCCCAGCTCTGATTCCCCGCCTCTGATTCCCTGCACCCGATTCCCCATATCTGATTCCCCGCCTCTGTTTCCCCGCCTCTGATTCCCCGCCTCTGTTTCCCCATATCTGATTCCCCGCCTCTGATTCCCAACAATGATTCCCCGCCTCTGATTCCCCAGCTCTGATTCCCTGCCTCTGATTCCCCGCGTTCTATTCCCTGCCTCTGATTCCCCGCCTGTGATTCCCCATCACTGATTCACCACCTCTGATTCCCCACCTCTGATTCCCCATATCTAATTCCACGCCTCTGTTTTCCCGCCTCTGATTCCCCGCCTCTGTTTCCCCATATCTGATTCCCCGCCTCTGAATCCCCAACTCTGATTCCCTGCCTCAGATTCCCCAGCTCTGATTCCCCGCCTTTGATTCCCACCGTCTGATTCCCAGCCTCTGAATCCCCGTGTCTGATTTCCTGCCTCTGATTCCCCGCCTCTGATTCCCCATTTCTGATTCACCGCCTCTGATTCCCCACCTCCGATTCCCCATCTCTGATTCCGCACATCCAATTCCCTGCCTCTGATTCCCCAACTCTTATTCCCCACCTCTGATTCCCCAGCTCTGATTCCCCGCCTCAGATTCCCCGCGTCTGATTCCCTGCCTCTGATTCCCCGCCTCTGATTCCCTGCCTCTGATTCCCCATATCTGATTCGCCGCCTCTGATTCCCCAACTCTGATTCCCCGCTTCTTATTCCCCAGCTCTGATACCCTGCCTCTGATTCCCCGCGTTCTATTCCCTGCCTCTGATTCCCCGCATGTGATTCCCAATCTCTGATTCACCACCTCTGATTCCCCACCTCTGATTCCCCATATTTAATTCCCCGCCTCTGTTTGCCCGCCTCTGATTCCCCGCCTCTGTTTCCCCATATCTGATTCCCCGCCTCTGAATCCCCAACTCTGATTCCCTGCCTCTGATTCACCAGCTCTGATTCCCCGCCTTTGATTCCCCCCGTCTGATTCCCAGCCTCTGAATCCCCGTGTCTGATTTCCTGCCTCAGATTCCCCGCCTCTGATTCCCCATCTCTGATTCACCGCCTCTGATTCCCCACCTCTGATTCCCCATTTCTGATTCCGCACATCCGATTCCCTGCCTCTGATTCCCCGACTCTGATTCCCCACCTCTGATTCCCCAGCTCTGATTCCCCGCCTCTGATTCCCCGCGTCTGATTCCCTGCCTCTGATTCCCCGCCTCTGATTCCCCATCTCTGATTCCCCACCTCTGATTCCCCGTGTCTGATTCCCTGCCTCTGATTCCCCGCCTCTGATTCCCCGCCTCTGATTCCCTGCCACTGATTCCCCGCCCCTGATTCCCCACCTCTGATTCCCCATATCTTATTCCCCGCCTCTGTTTCCCCCCCTCTGATTCCCAGCCTCTGATTCCCCATATCTGATTCCCTGCCTCTGATTCCCCATATCTGATTCCCCGCCTCTATTTCCCCATATCTGCTTCGCCGCCTCTGATTCCCCAACTATGATTCCCCGCCTCTGATTCCCCAGCTCTGATTTCCCGCCTCTGATTCCCGGCATCCGATTCCCTGCCTCTGATTCCCCGCCTCTGATTCCCCATCTCTGATTCCCCGCCTCTGATTCCCCGTGTCTGATTCCCTGCCTCTGATTCCCCGCCTCTGATTCCCCGCGTCTGATTCCCTGCCACTGATTCCCTGCCCCAGATTCCCCACCTCTGATTCCCCATATCTTATTCCCCGCCTCTGATTCCCCAACTCTGATTCCCCGCCTCTGATTCCCCAGCTCTGAATCCCCGCCTCTGATTCCCCACGTCTGATTCCCTGCCTCTGATTCCCCGCCTCTGATTCCCCATTTGTGATTCACAACCTCTGATGCCCCACCTCTGATTCCCCATATCTGATTCCCCTGCCTCTGATTCCCCGCCTCTGATTCTCCATATCTCATTCCCCGCCTCTGAATCCCCATCTCTGATTCCCGGACTCTGATTCCCCACCTCTGATTCACGGCCTCTTATTCCCAGCATCTGATTCCCGGCCTCTGATTCCCGGCCTCTAATTCCCCGCTTCTGATTCTGATTCCCTGCCTCTGATTCCCCATCTCTGATTCCGCACATCTGATTCCCTGCCTCTGATTCCCCACCTATGATTCCCCATATCTGATTCCCCGCCTCTGTTTCCCCGCCTCTGATTCCCCGCCTCTGTTTCCCCATATCTTATTCCCCACTTCTGATGCCCCAACTCTGATTCCCCGCCTCTGATTCCCCAGCTCTGATTCCCCACCTCTGATTCCCCGCATCCGATTCCCCATTTCTGATTCCCCGCCTCTGTTTCCCCGCCTCTGATTCCCCGCCTCTGTTTCCCCATATCTGATTCCCCGCCTCTGATTCCCCAGCTCTGATTCACTGCCTCTGATTCCCCGCGTTCTATTCCCGGCCTCTGATTCCCCGCCTGTGATTCCCCATCTCTGATTCACCACCTCTGATTCCGCACATCCGATTCCCTGCCTCTGATTCCCCGCCTCTGATTCCCCGCCTCTGATTCGCAACCTCTAATTCCCCACCTCTGATTCCCCAGATCTGATTCCCCGCCTCAGTTTTCCCGCCTCTGATTCCCCGCCTCTGTTTCCCCATATCTGATTCCCCGCCTCTGAATCCCCAACTCTGATTCCCTGCCTCAGATTCCCCAGCTCTGATTCCCCGCCTTTGATTCCCACCGTCTGATTCCCAGCCTCTGAATCCCCGTGTCTGATTTCCTGCCTCTGATTCCCCGCCTCTGATTCCCCATTTCTGATTCACCGCCTCTGATTCCCCACCTCCGATTCCCCATCTCTGATTCCGCACATCCAATTCCCTGCCTCTGATTCCCCAACTCTTATTCCCCACCTCTGATTCCCCAGCTCTGATTCCCCGCCTCAGATTCCCCGCATCTGATTCCCTGCCTCTGATTCCCCGCCTCTGATTCCCTGCCTCTGATTCCCCGCGTTCTATTCCCTGCCTCTGATTCCCCGCCTGTGATTCCCAATCTCTGATTCACCACCTCTGATTCCCCACCTCTGATTCCCCATATTTAATTCCCCGCCTCTGTTTGCCCGCCTCTGATTCCCCGCCTCTGTTTCCCCATATCTGATTCCCCGCCTCTGAATCCCCAACTCTGATTCCCTGCCTCTGATTCACCAGCTCTGATTCCCCGCCTTTGATTCCCCCCGTCTGATTCCCAGCCTCTGAATCCCCGTGTATGATTTCCTGCCTCAGATTCCCCGCCTCTGATTCCCCATCTCTGATTCACCGCCTCTGATTCCCCACCTCTGATTCCCCATTTCTGATTCCGCACATCCGATTCCCTGCCTCTGATTCCCCGACTCTGATTCCCCACCTCTGATTCCCCAGCTCTGATTCCCCGCCTCTGATTCCCCGCGTCTGATTCCCTGCCTCTGATTCCCCGCCTCTGATTCCCCATCTCTGATTCCCCACCTCTGATTCCCCGTGTCTGATTCCCTGCCTCTGATTCCCCGCCTCTGATTCCCCGCCTCTGATTCCCTGCCACTGATTCCCCGCCCCTGATTCCCCACCTCTGATTCCCCATATCTTATTCCCCGCCTCTGTTTCCCCCCCTCTGATTCCCAGCCTCTGATTCCCCATATCTGATTCCCTGCCTCTGATTCCCCATATCTGATTCCCCGCCTCTATTTCCCCATATCTGCTTCGCTGCCTCTGATTCCCCAACTATGATTCCCCGCCTCTGATTCCCCAGCTCTGATTTCCCGCCTCTGATTCCCGGCATCCGATTCCCTGCCTCTGATTCCCCGCCTCTGATTCCCCATCTCTGATTCCCCGCCTCTGATTCCCCGTGTCTGATTCCCTGCCTCTGATTCCCCGCCTCTGATTCCCCGCGTCTGATTCCCTGCCACTGATTCCCTGCCCCTGATTCCCCACCTCTGATTCCCCATATCTGATTCCCCGCCTCTGATTCCCCAACTCTGATTCCCCGCCTCTGATTCCCCAGCTCTGAATCCCCGCCTCTGATTCCCCACGTCTGATTCCCTGCCTCTGATTCCCCGCCTCTGATTCCCCATTTGTGATTCACAACCTCTGATGCCCCACCTCTGATTCCCCATATCTGATTCCCCGCCTCTGTTCCCCGCCTCTGATTCCCCGCCTCTGATTCCCCACCTCTGATTCCCCGCCTCTGATTGCCCACCTCTGATTCTTCGCATCTGATTCCCTGCCTCTGATTCACCGCCTCTGATTCCCCATCTCTGATTCCCCCCCTCTGATTCCCGGCCTCTGATTCCCCATCTCTGATTCCGCACATCCGATTCCCTGCCTATGATTCCCCACCTCTGATTCCCCGCCTCTGATTCCCCATATCTGATTCCCTGCCTCTGTTTCCCCGCCTCTGATTCCCCATATGTGATTCCTCACCTCTGTTTCCACGCCTCTGATTCCCCGCCTCTGTTTCTCCATCTCTGATTCACCGCCTTTGATTCACCACCTCTGATTCCCCATATCTGATTCCCCATATCTGATTCCCCACCTCTGTTTCCCGGCCTCTGATTCCCCGCCTCTGATTCTCCATATCTCATTCCCCGCCTCTGAATCCCCATCTCTGATTCCCGGACTCTGATTCCCCACCTCTGATTCCCGGCCTCTTATTCCCAGCATCTGATTCCCGGCCTCTGATTCCCGGCCTCTAATTCCCCGCTTCTGATTCTGATTCCCTGCCTCTGATTCCCCATCTCTGATTCCGCACATCTGATTCCCTGCCTCTGATTCCCCACCTATAATTCCCCATATCTGATTCCCCGCCTCTGTTTCCCCGCCTCTGATTCCCCGCCTCTGTTTCCCCATATCTTATTCCCCACCTCTGATGCCCCAACTCTGATTCCCCGCCTCTGATTCCCCAGCTCTGATTCCCCACCTCTGATTCCCCGCCTCTGATTCCCCATATCTGATTCCCCGCCTCTGATTGCCCACCTCTGATTCCTCGCATCTGATTCCCTGCCTCTGATTCCCCATCTCTGATTCACCACCTCTGATTCCCGGCCTCTGATTCCCCATCTCTGATTCCGCACATCCGATTCCCTGCCTATGATTCCCCACCTCTGATTCCCCGCCTCTGATTCCCCATATCTGATTCCCTGCCTCTGTTTCCCCGCCTCTGATTCCCCATATGTGATTCCCCACCTCTGTTTCCACGCCTCTGATTCCCCGCCTCTGTTTCTCCATCTCTGATTCACCGCCTTTGATTCACCACCTCTGATACCCCATATCTGATTCCCCATATCTGATTCCCCACCTCTGTTTCCCCGCTTCTGATTCCCCACCTCTGATTCTCCATATCTCATTCCCCGCCTCTGAATCCCCATCTCTGATTCCCGGACTCTGATTCCCCACCTCTGATTCCCGGCCTCTTATTCCCAGCATCTGATTCCCGGCCTCTGATTCCCGGCCTCTAATTCCCCGCTTCTGATTCTGATTCCCTGCCTCTGATTCCCCATCTCTGATTCCGCACATCTGATTCCCTGCCTCTGATTCCCCACCTATGATTCCCCATATCTGATTCCCCGCCTCTGTTTCCCCGCCTCTGATTCCCCGCCTCTGTTTCCCCATATCTAATTCCCCACCTCTGATGCCCCAACTCTGATTCCCCGCCTCTGATTCCCCAGCTCTGATTCCCCGCCTCTGATTCCCTGCATCCGATTCCCCATATCTGATTCCCCGCCTCTGATTCCCAACAATGATTCCCCGCCTCTGATTCCCCAGCTCTGATTCCCTGCCTCTGATTCCCCGCGTTCTATTCCCTGCCTCTGATTCCCCGCCTGTGATTCCCCATCACTGATTCACCACCTCTGATTCCCCACCTCTGATTCCCCATATCTAATTCCACGCCTCTGTTTTCCCGCCTCTGATTCCCCGCCTCTGTTTCCCCATATCTGATTCCCCGCCTCTGAATCCCCAACTCTGATTCCCTGCCTCAGATTCCCCAGCTCTGATTCCCCGCCTTTGATTCCCACCGTCTGATTCCCAGCCTCTGAATCCCCGTGTCTGATTTCCTGCCTCTGATTCCCCGCCTCTGATTCCCCATTTCTGATTCACCGCCTCTGATTCCCCACCTCCAATTCCCCATCTCTGATTCCGCACATCCAATTCCCTGCCTCTGATTCCCCAACTCTTATTCCCCACCTCTGATTCCCCAGCTCTGATTCCCCGCCTCAGATTCCCCACGTCTGATTCCCTGCCTCTGATTCCCCGCCTCTGATTCCCTGCCTCTGATTCCCCATATCTGATTCGCCGCCTCTGATTCCCCAACTCTGATTCCCCGCTTCTGATTCCCCAGCTCTGATACCCTGCCTCTGATTCCCCGCGTTCTATTCCCTGCCTCTGATTCCCCGCATGTGATTCCCAATCTCTGATTCACCACCTCTGATTCCCCACCTCTGATTCCCCATATTTAATTCCCCGCCTCTGTTTGCCCGCCTCTGATTCCCCGCCTCTGTTTCCCCATATCTGATTCCCCGCCTCTGAATCCCCAACTCTGATTCCCTGCCTCTGATTCACCAGCTCTGATTCCCCGCCTTTGATTCCCCCCGTCTGATTCCCAGCCTCTGAATCCCCGTGTCTGATTTCCTGCCTCAGATTCCCCGCCTCTGATTCCCCATCTCTGATTCACCGCCTCTGATTCCCCACCTCTGATTCCCCATTTCTGATTCCGCACATCCGATTCCCTGCCTCTGATTCCCCGACTCTGATTCCCCACCTCTGATTCCCCAGCTCTGATTCCCCGCCTCTGATTCCCCGCGTCTGATTCCCTGCCTCTGATTCCCCGCCTCTGATTCCCCATCTCTGATTCCCCACCTCTGATTCCCCGTGTCTGATTCCCTGCCTCTGATTCCCCGCCTCTGATTCCCCGCCTCTGATTCCCTGCCACTGATTCCCCGCCCCTGATTCCCCACCTCTGATTCCCCATATCTTATTCCCCGCCTCTGTTTCCCCCCCTCTGATTCCCAGCCTCTGATTCCCCATATCTGATTCCCTGCCTCTGATTCCCCATATCTGATTCCCCGCCTCTATTTCCCCATATCTGCTTCGCCGCCTCTGATTCCCCAACTATGATTCCCCGCCTCTGATTCCCCAGCTCTGATTTCCCGCCTCTGATTCCCGGCATCCGATTCCCTGCCTCTGATTCCCCGCCTCTGATTCCCCATCTCTGATTCCCCGCCTCTGATTCCCCGTGTCTGATTCCCTGCCTCTGATTCCCCGCCTCTGATTCCCCGCGTCTGATTCCCTGCCACTGATTCCCTGCCCCTGATTCCCCACCTCTGATTCCCCATATCTTATTCCCCGCCTCTGATTCCCCAACTCTGATTCCCCGCCTCTGATTCCCCAGCTCTGAATCCCCGCCTCTGATTCCCCACGTCTGATTCCCTGCCTCTGATTCCCCGCCTCTGATTCCCCATTTGTGATTCACAACCTCTGATGCCCCACCTCTGATTCCCCATATCTGATTCCCCGCCTCTGTTCCCCGCCTCTGATTCCCCGCCTCTGATTCCCCATATCTGATTCCCCGCCTCTGATTGCCCACCTCTGATTCCTCGCATCTGATTCCCTGCCTCTGATTCACCGCCTCTGATTCCCCATCTCTGATTCCCCCCCTCTGATTCCCGGCCTCTGATTCCCCATCTCTGATTCCGCACATCCGATTCCCTGCCTATGATTCCCCACCTCTGATTCCCCGCCTCTGATTCCCCATATCTGATTCCCTGCCTCTGTTTCCCCGCCTCTGATTCCCCATATGTGATTCCCCACCTCTGTTTCCACGCCTCTGATTCCCCGCCTCTGTTTCTCCATCTCTGATTCACCGCCTTTGATTCACCACCTCTGATTCCCCATATCTGATTCCCCATATCTGATTCCCCACCTCTGTTTCCCCGCCTCTGATTCCCCGCCTCTGATTCTCCATATCTCATTCCCCGCCTCTGAATCCCCATCTCTGATTCCCGGACTCTTATTCCCCACCTCTGATTCCCGGCCTCTTATTCCCAGCATCTGATTCCCGGCCTCTGATTCCCGGCCTCTAATTCCCCGCTTCTGATTCTGATTCCCTGCCTCTGATTCCCCATCTCTGATTCCGCACATCTGATTCCCTGCCTCTGATTCCCCACCTATGATTCCCCATATCTGATTCCCCGCCTCTGTTTCCCCGCCTCTGATTCCCCGCCTCTGTTTCCCCATATCTTATTCCCCACCTCTGATGCCCCAACTCTGATTCCCCGCCTCTGATTCCCCAGCTCTGATTCCCCACCTCTGATTCCCCGCATCCGATTCCCCATTTCTGATTCCCCGCCTCTGTTTCCCCGCCTCTGATTCCCCGCCTCTGTTTCCCCATATCTGATTCCCCGCCTCTGATTCCCCAGCTCTGATTCACTGCCTCTGATTCCCCGCGTTCTATTCCCGGCCTCTTATTCCCCGCCTGTGATTCCCCATCTCTGATTCACCACCTCTGATTCCGCACATCCGATTCCCTGCCTCTGATTCCCCGCCTCTGATTCCCCGCCTCTGATTCGCAACCTCTAATTCCCCACCTCTGATTCCCCAGATCTGATTCCCCGCCTCAGTTTTCCCGCCTCTGATTCCCCGCCTCTGTTTCCCCATATCTGATTCCCCGCCTCTGAATCCCCAACTCTGATTCCCTGCCTCAGATTCCCCAGCTCTGATTCCCCGCCTTTGATTCCCACCGTCTGATTCCCAGCCTCTGAATCCCCGTGTCTGATTTCCTGTTTCTGATTCCCCGCCTCTGATTCCCCATTTCTGATTCACCGCCTCTGATTCCCCACCTCCGATTCCCCATCTCTGATTCCGCACATCCAATTCCCTGCCTCTGATTCCCCAACTCTTATTCCCCACCTCTGATTCCCCAGCTCTGATTCCCCGCCTCAGATTCCCCGCGTCTGATTCCCTGCCTCTGATTCCCCGCCTCTGATTCCCTGCCTCTGATTCCCCATATCTGATTCGCCGCCTCTGATTCCCCAACTCTGATTCCCCGCTTCTGATTCCCCAGCTCTGATACCCTGCCTCTGATTCCCCGCGTTCTATTCCCTGCCTCTGATTCCCCGCCTGTGATTCCCAATCTCTGATTCACCACCTCTGATTCCCCACCTCTGATTCCCCATATTTAATTCCCCGCCTCTGTTTGCCCGCCTCTGATTCCCCGCCTCTGTTTCCCCATATCTGATTCCCCGCCTCTGAATCCCCAACTCTGATTCCCTGCCTCTGATTCACCAGCTCTGATTCCCCGCCTTTGATTCCCCCCGTCTGATTCCCAGCCTCTGAATCCCCGTGTCTGATTTCCTGCCTCAGATTCCCCGCCTCTGATTCCCCATCTCTGATTCACCGCCTCTGATTCCCCACCTCTGATTCCCCATTTCTGATTCCGCACATCCGATTCCCTGCCTCTGATTTCCCGCCTCTGATTCCCGGCATCCGATTCCCTGCCTCTGATTCCCCGCCTCTGATTCCCCATCTCTGATTCCCCGCCTCTGATTCCCCGTGTCTGATTCCCTGCCTCTGATTCCCCGCCTCTGATTCCCCGCGTCTGATTCCCTGCCACTGATTCCCTGCCCCTGATTCCCCACCTCTGATTCCCCATATCTGATTCCCCGCCTCTGATTCCCCAACTCTGATTCCCCGCCTCTGATTCCCCAGCTCTGAATCCCCGCCTCTGATTCCCCACGTCTGATTCCCTGCCTCTGATTCCCCGCCTCTGATTCCCCATTTGTGATTCACAACCTCTGATGCCCCACCTCTGATTCCCCATATCTGATTCCCCGCCTCTGTTCCCCGCCTCTGATTCCCCGCCTCTGATTCCCCATATCTGATTCCCCGCCTCTGATTGCCCACCTCTGATTCTTCGCATCTGATTCCCTGCCTCTGATTCACCGCCTCTGATTCCCCATCTCTGATTCCCCCCCTCTGATTCCCGGCCTCTGATTCCCCATCTCTGATTCCGCACATCCGATTCTCTGCCTATGATTCCCCACCTCTGATTCCCCGCCTCTGATTCCCCATATCTGATTCCCTGCCTCTGTTTCCCCGCCTCTGATTCCCCATATGTGATTCCTCACCTCTGTTTCCACGCCTCTGATTCCCCGCCTCTGTTTCTCCATCTCTGATTCACCGCCTTTGATTCACCACCTCTGATTCCCCATATCTGATTCCCCATATCTGATTCCCCACCTCTGTTTCCCCGCCTCTGATTCCCCGCCTCTGATTCTCCATATCTCATTCCCCGCCTCTGAATCCCCATCTCTGATTCCCGGACTCTGATTCCCCACCTCTGATTCCCGGCCTCTTATTCCCAGCTTCTGATTCCCGGCCTCTGATTCCCGGCCTCTAATTCCCCGCTTCTGATTCTGATTCCCAGCCTCCGATTCCCCATCTCTGATTCCGCACATCTGATTCCCTGCCTCTGATTCCCCACCTATGATTCCCCATATCTGATTCCCCGCCTCTGTTTCCCCGCCTCTGATTCCCCGCCTCTGTTTCCCCATATCTTATTCCCCACCTCTGATGCCCCAACTCTGATTCCCCGCCTCTGATTCCCCAGCTCTGATTCCCCAGCTCTGATTCCCCGCATCCGATTCCCCATTTCTGATTCCCCGCCTCTGTTTCCCCGCCTCTGAATCCCCGCCTCTGTTTCCCCATATCTGATTCCCCGCCTCTGATTCCCCAGCTCTGATTCACTGCCTCTGATTCCCCGCGTTCTATTCCCGGCCTCTGATTCCCCGCCTGTGATTCCCCATCTCTGATTCACCACCTCTGATTCCCCACCTCTGATTCCCCATATCTAATTCCCCGCCTCTGTTTGCCCGCCTCTGATTCCCCGCCTCTGTTTCCCCATATCTGATTCCCCGCCTCTGAATCCCCAACTCTGATTCCCTGCCACTGATTCCCTGCCCCTGATTCCCCACCTCTGATTCCCCATATCTGATTCCCCACCTCTGTTTCCCCGCCTCTGATTCCCCGCCTCTGTTTCCCCATATCTGATTCCCCGCCTCTGATTCCCCAACTCTGATTCCCCTCCTCTAATTCGCCAGCTATGATTCCCCGCCTCTGATTCCCTGCGTCTGATTCCCTGCCTCTGATTCCCAGCATCTGATTCCCCTTCTCTGATTCACCACCTCTGAATCCCCACCTCTGATTACCCATCTCTGATTCCGCACATCCGATTCCCTGCCTCTGATTCCCCGCCTCTGATTCCCCGCCTCTGATTCGCAACCTCTAATTCCCCACCTCTGATTCCCCAGATCTGATTCCCCGCCTCAGTTTCCCTGCATCTGATTCCCGGCCTCTGTTTCCCCATATCTGATTCCCCTCCTCTGATTCCCCAACTCTGATTCCCCGCCTCTGATTCCCCAGCTCTGATTCCCCACCTTTTATTCCCGGCCTCTGATTCCCTGCCACTGATTCCCCGCCCCTAAATCCCCACCTCTGATTCCCCATATCTGATTCCCCGCCTCTGTTTCCCCAGCTCTGATTCCCCACCTCTGATTCCCCAGCTCTGATTCCCTGCCACTGATTCCCCGCCCCTGATTCCCCACCTCTGATTCCCCATATCTGATTCCCCGCCTCTGTTTCCCTTAGCTCTGATTCCCTGCCTCTGATTCCCTACCCTGATTACCCATCTCTGTTTCACCGCCTTTGATTCGCCACCTCTGATTCCCCATATCTGATTCCCCGCCTCTGTTTCCCCGCCTCTGATTCCCTGCCTCTGATTCCCAACCTCTGATTCCACACCTCTGATTCCCCATATCTGATTCCCCGCCTCTATTTCCCCATATCTGATTCCCCGCCTCTGATTCCCCAACTCTGATTCCCCGCCTCTGATTCCCCAGCTCTGATACCCCGCCTCTGATTCCCGGCGTCCGATTCCCTGCCTCTGATTCCCCGCCTCTGATTCCCCATCTCTGATTCCCCGCCTCTGATTCCCCGTGTCTGATTCCCTGCATCTGATTCCCCGCCTGTGATTCCCCGCCTCCGATTCCCTGCCACTGATTCCCTGCCCCTGATTCCCCACCTCTGATTCCCCATATCTGATTCCCCGCCTCTGTTTCCCCGCCTCTGATTCCCCGCCTCTGATTCCCCATATCTGATTCCCTGCCTCTGATTCCCCAACTCTGATTCCCCGACTCTGATTCCCCAGCTCTGAATCCCCGCCTCTGATTCCCCGCGTCTGATTCCCTGCCTCTGATTCCCCGCCTCTGATTCCCCATCTCTGATTCCCCGCCTCTGATTCCCCGTGTCTGATTCCCTGCCTCTGATTCCCCGCCTGTGATTCCCCGCCTCTGATTCCCTGCCACTGATTCCCTGCCCCTGATTCCCCACCTCTGATTCCCCATATCTGATTCCCCGCCTCTGTTTCCCCGCCTCTGATTCCCCGCCTCTGTTTCCCTTAGCTCTGATTCCCTGCCTCTGATTCCCTGCCCTGATTCCCCATCTCTGTTTCACCGCCTTTGATTCGCCACCTCTGATTCCCCATATCTGATTCCCCGCCTCTGTTTCCCCGCCTCTGATTCCCGTCCTCTGATTCCCAACCTCTGATTCCACACCTCTGATTCCCCATATCTGATTCCCCGCCTCTATTTCCCCATATCTGATTCCCCGCCTCTGATTCCCCAACTCTGATTCCCCGCCTCTGATTCCCCAGCTCTGATTCCCCGCCTCTGATTCCCGGCGTCCGATTCACTGCCTCTGATTCCCCGCCTCTGATTCCCCATCTCTGATTCCCCGCCTCTGATTCCCCGTGTCTGATTCCCTGCCTCTGATTCCCCGCCTGTGATTCCCCGCCTCTGATTCCCTGCCACTGATTCCCTGCCCCTGATTCCCCACCTCTGATTCCCCATATCTGATTCCCCTCCTCTGTTTCCCCGCCTCTGATTCCCCATATCTGATTCCCTGCCTCTGATTCCCCAACTCTGATTCCCCGACTCTGATTCCCCGCCTCTGATTCCCCATATCTGATTCCCCAGCTCTGATTGCCCACCTCTGATTCCCCGCCTCTGATTCGCCAGCTCTGATTCCCCGCCTCTGAATCCCCGCATCTGATTCCCTGCCTCTGATTCCCCGCCTCTGATCCCCCATCTCTGATTCACCGCCTTTGATTCGTCACCTCTGATTCCCCATATCTGATTCCCCACCTCTGTTTCCCCGCCTCTGATTCCCCGCCTCTGATTCTCCATATCTCATTCCCCGCCTCTGAATCCCCATCTCTGATTCCCGGACTCTGATTCCCCACCTCTGATTCCCGGCCTCTTATTCCCAGCATCTGATTCCCGGCCTCTGATTCCCGGCCTCTGATTCCCCGCTTCTGATTCTGATACCCTGCCTCTGATTCCCCATCTCTGATTCCGCACATCTGATTCCCTGCCTCTGATTCCCCACCTCTGATTCCCCATATCTGATTCCCCGCCTCTGTTTCCCCACCTCTGATTCCCCGCCTCTGTTTCCCCATATCTAATTCCCCACCTCTGATGCCCCAACTCTGATTCACCGCCTCTGATTCCCCAGCTCTGATTCCCCGCCTCTGATTCCCCGCATCCGATTCCCCATGTCTGATTCCCCGCCTCTGTTTCCCCGCCTCTGATTCCCCGCCTCTGTTTCCCCATATCTGATTCCCCGCCTCTGATTCCCCAGCTCTGATTCCCTGCCTCTGATTCCCCACGTTCTATTCCCTGCCTCTGATTCCCCGCCTGTGATTCCCAATCTCTGTTTCACCACCTCTGATTCCCCACCTCTGATTCCCCATATTTAATTCCCCGCCTCTGTTTGCCCGCCTCTGATTCCCCGCCTCTGTTTCCCCATATCTGATTCCCCGCCTCTGAATCCCCAACTCTGATTCCCTGCCTCTGATTCACCAGCTCTGATTCCCCGCCTTTGATTCCCCCCGTCTGATTCCCAGCCTCTGAATCCCCGTGTCTGATTCCTGCCTCAGATTCCCCGCCTCTGATTCCCCATCTCTGATTCTCCGCCTCTGATTCCCCACCTCTGATTCCCCATTTCTGATTCCGCACATCCGATTCCCTGCCTCTGATTCCCCGACTCTGATTCCCCACCTCTGATTCCCCAGCTCTGATTCCCCGCCTCTGATTCCCCGCGTCTGATTCCCTGCCTCTGATTCCCCGCCTCTGATTCCCCATCTCTGATTCCCCACCTCTGATTCCCCGTGTCTGATTCCCTGCCTCTGATTCCCCGCCTCTGATTCCCCGCCTCTGATTCCCTGCCACTGATTCCCCGCCCCTGATTCCCCACCTCTGATTCCCCATATCTTATTCCCCGCCTCTGTTTCCCCCCCTCCGATTCCCAGCCTCTGATTCCCCATATCTGATTCCCTGCCTCTGATTCCCCATATCTGATTCCCCGCCTCTATTTCCCCATATCTGCTTCGCCGCCTCTGATTCCCCAACTCTGATTCCCCGCCTCTGATTCCCCAGCTCTGATTTCCCGCCTCTGATTCCCGGCATCCGATTCCCTGCCTCTGATTCCCTCCTCTGATTCCCCATCTCTGATTCCCCGCCTCTGATTCCCCGTGTCTGATTCCCTGCCTCTGATTGCCCGCCTCTGATTTCCCGCGTCTGATTCCCTGCCACTGATTCCCTGCCCCTGATTCCCCACCTCTGATTCCCCATATCTGATTCCCCGCCTCTGTTTTCCTGCCTCTGATTCCCTGCGTCTGATTCCCCATATCTGATTCCCCACCTCTGATTCCCCAACTCTGATTCCCCGCCTCTGATTCCCCAGCTCTGAATCCCCGCCTCTGATTCCCCACGTCTGATTCCCTGCGTCTGATTCCCCGCCTCTGATTCCCCATCTGTGATTCACAACCTCTGATGCCCCACCTCTGATTCCCCATATCTGATTCCCCGCCTCTGTTTCCCCGCCTCTGATTCCCCGCCTCTGATTCCCCATATCTGATTCCCCGCCTCTGATTGCCCACCTCTGATTCCTCGCATCTGATTCCCTGCCTCTGATTCACCGCCTCTGATTCCCCATCTCTGATTCACCACCTCTGATTCCCGGCCTCTGATTCCCCATCTCTGATTCCGCACATCCGATTCCCTGCCTATGATTCCCCACCTCTGATTCCCCTCCTCTGATTCCCCATATCTGATTCCCTGCCTCTCTTTCCCCGCCTCTGATTCCCCATATGTGATTCCCCACCTCTGTTTCCACGCCTCTGATTCCCCGCCTCTGTTTCTCCATCTCTGATTCACCGCCTTTGATTCACCACCTCTGATTGCCCATATCTGATTCCCCATATCTGATTCCCCACCTCTGTTTCCCCGCCTCTGATTCCCCGCCTCTGATTCTCCATATCTCATTCCCCGCCTCTGAATCCCCATCTCTGATTCCCGGACTCTGATTCCCCACCTCTGATTCCCGGCCTCTTATTCCCAGCTTCTGATTCCCGGCCTCTGATTCCCGGCCTCTAATTCCCCGCTTCTGATTCTGATTCCCAGCCTCCGATTCCCCATCTCTGATTCCGCACATCTGATTCCCTGCCTCTGATTCCCCACCTATGATTCCCCATATCTGATTCCCCGCCTCTGTTTCCCCGCCTCTGATTCCCCGCCTCTGTTTCCCCATATCTTATTCCCCACCTCTGATGCCCCAACTCTGATTCCCCGCCTCTGATTCCCCAGCTCTGATTCCCCAGCTCTGATTCCCCGCATCCGATTCCCCATTTCTGATTCCCCGCCTCTGTTTCCCCGCCTCTGAATCCCCGCCTCTGTTTCCCCATATCTGATTCCCCGCCTCTGATTCCCCAGCTCTGATTCACTGCCTCTGATTCCCCGCGTTCTATTCCCGGCCTCTGATTCCCCGCCTGTGATTCCCCATCTCTGATTCACCACCTCTGATTCCCCACCTCTGATTCCCCATATCTAATTCCCCGCCTCTGTTTGCCCGCCTCTGATTCCCCGCCTCTGTTTCCCCATATCTGATTCCCCGCCTCTGAATCCCCAACTCTGATTCCCTGCCACTGATTCCCTGCCCCTGATTCCCCACCTCTGATTCCCCATATCTGATTCCCCACCTCTGTTTCCCCGCCTCTGATTCCCCGCCTCTGTTTCCCCATATCTGATTCCCCGCCTCTGATTCCCCAACTCTGATTCCCCTCCTCTAATTCGCCAGCTATGATTCCCCGCCTCTGATTCCCTGCGTCTGATTCCCTGCCTCTGATTCCCAGCATCTGATTCCCCTTCTCTGATTCACCACCTCTGAATCCCCACCTCTGATTACCCATCTCTGATTCCGCACATCCGATTCCCTGCCTCTGATTCCCCGCCTCTGATTCCCCGCCTCTGATTCGCAACCTCTAATTCCCCACCTCTGATTCCCCAGATCTGATTCCCCGCCTCAGTTTCCCTGCATCTGATTCCCGGCCTCTGTTTCCCCATATCTGATTCCCCTCCTCTGATTCCCCAACTCTGATTCCCCGCCTCTGATTCCCCAGCTCTGATTCCCCACCTTTTATTCCCGGCCTCTGATTCCCTGCCACTGATTCCCCGCCCCTAAATCCCCACCTCTGATTCCCCATATCTGATTCCCCGCCTCTGTTTCCCCAGCTCTGATTCCCCACCTCTGATTCCCCAGCTCTGATTCCCTGCCACTGATTCCCCGCCCCTGATTCCCCACCTCTGATTCCCCATATCTGATTCCCCGCCTCTGTTTCCCTTAGCTCTGATTCCCTGCCTCTGATTCCCTACCCTGATTCCCCATCTCTGTTTCACCGCCTTTGATTCGCCACCTCTGATTCCCCATATCTGATTCCCCGCCTCTGTTTCCCCGCCTCTGATTCCCTGCCTCTGATTCCCAACCTCTGATTCCACACCTCTGATTCCCCATATCTGATTCCCCGCCTCTATTTCCCCATATCTGATTCCCCGCCTCTGATTCCCCAACTCTGATTCCCCGCCTCTGATTCCCCAGCTCTGATACCCCGCCTCTGATTCCCGGCGTCCGATTCCCTGCCTCTGATTCCCCGCCTCTGATTCCCCATCTCTGATTCCCCGCCTCTGATTCCCCGTGTCTGATTCCCTGCATCTGATTCCCCGCCTGTGATTCCCCGCCTCCGATTCCCTGCCACTGATTCCCTGCCCCTGATTCCCCACCTCTGATTCCCCATATCTGATTCCCCGCCTCTGTTTCCCCGCCTCTGATTCCCCGCCTCTGATTCCCCATATCTGATTCCCTGCCTCTGATTCCCCAACTCTGATTCCCCGACTCTGATTCCCCAGCTCTGAATCCCCGCCTCTGATTCCCCGCGTCTGATTCCCTGCCTCTGATTCCCCGCCTCTGATTCCCCATCTCTGATTCCCCGCCTCTGATTCCCCGTGTCTGATTCCCTGCCTCTGATTCCCCGCCTGTGATTCCCCGCCTCTGATTCCCTGCCACTGATTCCCTGCCCCTGATTCCCCACCTCTGATTCCCCATATCTGATTCCCCGCCTCTGTTTCCCCGCCTCTGATTCCCCGCCTCTGTTTCCCTTAGCTCTGATTCCCTGCCTCTGATTCCCTGCCCTGATTCCCCATCTCTGTTTCACCGCCTTTGATTCGCCACCTCTGATTCCCCATATCTGATTCCCCGCCTCTGTTTCCCCGCCTCTGATTCCCGTCCTCTGATTCCCAACCTCTGATTCCACACCTCTGATTCCCCATATCTGATTCCCCGCCTCTATTTCCCCATATCTGATTCCCCGCCTCTGATTCCCCAACTCTGATTCCCCGCCTCTGATTCCCCAGCTCTGATTCCCCGCCTCTGATTCCCGGCGTCCGATTCACTGCCTCTGATTCCCCGCCTCTGATTCCCCATCTCTGATTCCCCGCCTCTGATTCCCCGTGTCTGATTCCCTGCCTCTGATTCCCCGCCTGTGATTCCCCGCCTCTGATTCCCTGCCACTGATTCCCTGCCCCTGATTCCCCACCTCTGATTCCCCATATCTGATTCCCCTCCTCTGTTTCCCCGCCTCTGATTCCCCATATCTGATTCCCTGCCTCTGATTCCCCAACTCTGATTCCCCGACTCTGATTCCCCGCCTCTGATTCCCCATATCTGATTCCCCAGCTCTGATTGCCCACCTCTGATTCCCCGCCTCTGATTCGCCAGCTCTGATTCCCCGCCTCTGAATCCCCGCATCTGATTCCCTGCCTCTGATTCCCCGCCTCTGATTCCCCATCTCTGATTCACCGCCTTTGATTCGTCACCTCTGATTCCCCATATCTGATTCCCCACCTCTGTTTCCCCGCCTCTGATTCCCCGCCTCTGATTCTCCATATCTCATTCCCCGCCTCTGAATCCCCATCTCTGATTCCCGGACTCTGATTCCCCACCTCTGATTCCCGGCCTCTTATTCCCAGCATCTGATTCCCGGCCTCTGATTCCCGGCCTCTGATTCCCCGCTTCTGATTCTGATACCCTGCCTCTGATTCCCCATCTCTGATTCCGCACATCTGATTCCCTGCCTCTGATTCCCCACCTCTGATTCCCCATATCTGATTCCCCGCCTCTGTTTCCCCACCTCTGATTCCCCGCCTCTGTTTCCCCATATCTAATTCCCCACCTCTGATGCCCCAACTCTGATTCACCGCCTCTGATTCCCCAGCTCTGATTCCCCGCCTCTGATTCCCCGCATCCGATTCCCCATGTCTGATTCCCCGCCTCTGTTTCCCCGCCTCTGATTCCCCGCCTCTGTTTCCCCATATCTGATTCCCCGCCTCTGATTCCCCAGCTCTGATTCCCTGCCTCTGATTCCCCACGTTCTATTCCCTGCCTCTGATTCCCCGCCTGTGATTCCCAATCTCTGTTTCACCACCTCTGATTCCCCACCTCTGATTCCCCATATTTAATTCCCCGCCTCTGTTTGCCCGCCTCTGATTCCCCGCCTCTGTTTCCCCATATCTGATTCCCCGCCTCTGAATCCCCAACTCTGATTCCCTGCCTCTGATTCACCAGCTCTGATTCCCCGCCTTTGATTCCCCCCGTCTGATTCCCAGCCTCTGAATCCCCGTGTCTGATTCCTGCCTCAGATTCCCCGCCTCTGATTCCCCATCTCTGATTCTCCGCCTCTGATTCCCCACCTCTGATTCCCCATTTCTGATTCCGCACATCCGATTCCCTGCCTCTGATTCCCCGACTCTGATTCCCCACCTCTGATTCCCCAGCTCTGATTCCCCGCCTCTGATTCCCCGCGTCTGATTCCCTGCCTCTGATTCCCCGCCTCTGATTCCCCATCTCTGATTCCCCACCTCTGATTCCCCGTGTCTGATTCCCTGCCTCTGATTCCCCGCCTCTGATTCCCCGCCTCTGATTCCCTGCCACTGATTCCCCGCCCCTGATTCCCCACCTCTGATTCCCCATATCTTATTCCCCGCCTCTGTTTCCCCCCCTCCGATTCCCAGCCTCTGATTCCCCATATCTGATTCCCTGCCTCTGATTCCCCATATCTGATTCCCCGCCTCTATTTCCCCATATCTGCTTCGCCGCCTCTGATTCCCCAACTCTGATTCCCCGCCTCTGATTCCCCAGCTCTGATTTCCCGCCTCTGATTCCCGGCATCCGATTCCCTGCCTCTGATTCCCTCCTCTGATTCCCCATCTCTGATTCCCCGCCTCTGATTCCCCGTGTCTGATTCCCTGCCTCTGATTGCCCGCCTCTGATTTCCCGCGTCTGATTCCCTGCCACTGATTCCCTGCCCCTGATTCCCCACCTCTGATTCCCCATATCTGATTCCCCGCCTCTGTTTTCCTGCCTCTGATTCCCTGCGTCTGATTCCCCATATCTGATTCCCCACCTCTGATTCCCCAACTCTGATTCCCCGCCTCTGATTCCCCAGCTCTGAATCCCCGCCTCTGATTCCCCACGTCTGATTCCCTGCGTCTGATTCCCCGCCTCTGATTCCCCATCTGTGATTCACAACCTCTGATGCCCCACCTCTGATTCCCCATATCTGATTCCCCGCCTCTGTTTCCCCGCCTCTGATTCCCCGCCTCTGATTCCCCATATCTGATTCCCCGCCTCTGATTGCCCACCTCTGATTCCTCGCATCTGATTCCCTGCCTCTGATTCACCGCCTCTGATTCCCCATCTCTGATTCACCACCTCTGATTCCCGGCCTCTGATTCCCCATCTCTGATTCCGCACATCCGATTCCCTGCCTATGATTCCCCACCTCTGATTCCCCTCCTCTGATTCCCCATATCTGATTCCCTGCCTCTCTTTCCCCGCCTCTGATTCCCCATATGTGATTCCCCACCTCTGTTTCCACGCCTCTGATTCCCCGCCTCTGTTTCTCCATCTCTGATTCACCGCCTTTGATTCACCACCTCTGATTGCCCATATCTGATTCCCCATATCTGATTCCCCACCTCTGTTTCCCCGCCTCTGATTCCCCGCCTCTGATTCTCCATATCTCATTCCCCGCCTCTGAATCCCCATCTCTGATTCCCGGACTCTGATTCCCCACCTCTGATTCCCGGCCTCTTATTCCCAGCATCTGATTCCCGGCCTCTGATTCCCGGCCTCTAATTCCCCGCTTCTGATTCTGATTCCCTGCCTCTGATTCCCCATCTCTGATTCCGCACATCTGATTCCCTGCCTCTGATTCCCCGCCTCTGTTTCCCCATATCTAATTCCCCACCTCTGATGCCCCAACTCTGATTCCCCGCCTCTGATTCCCCAGCTCTGATTCCCCACCTCTGATTCCCCGCATCCGATTCCCCATTTCTGATTCCCCGCCTCTGTTTCCCTGCCTCTGATTCCCCGCCTCTGTTTCCCCATATCTGATTCCCCGCCTCTGATTCCCCAGCTCTGATTCACTGCCTCTGATTCTCCGCGTCTGATTATCTGCCTCTGATTCCCCGCCTTGATTCCCCATCTCTGATTCACAACCTCTGATTCCCCACCTCTGATTCCCCATACCTGATTCACCGCCTCTGTTTCCCCGCCTCTGATTCCCCGCCTCTGATTCCCCATATCTGATTCCCCAGCTCTGATTGCCCACCTCTGATTCCCCGCCTCTGATTCGCCAGCTCAGATTCCCCGCCTCTGAATCCCCGCATCAGATTCCCTGCCTCTGATTCCCCGCCTCTGATTCCCCATCTCTGATTCACCGCCTTTGATTCGCCACCTCTGATTCCCCATATCTGATTCCCCACCTCTGTTTCCCCGCCTCTGATTCCCCGCCTCTGATTACCCGCGTCTGATTCCCTGCCTCTGATTCCCCGTCTCTGATTCCCCATCTCTGATTCCCCACCTCTGATTCCCCGTGTCTGATTCCCTGCCTCTGATTCCCCGCCTCTGATTCCCCGCCTCTGATTCCCTGCCACTGATTCCCCGCCCCTGATTCCCCACCTCTGATTCCCCATATCTTATTCCCCGCCTCTGTTTCCCCCCCTCTGATTCCCAGCCTCTGATTCCCCATATCTGATTCCCTGCCTCTGATTCCCCATATCTGATTCCCCGCCTCTATTTCCCCATATCTGCTTCGCCGCCTCTGATTCCCCAACTCTGATTCCCCGCCTCTGATTCCCCAGCTCTGATTTCCCGCCTCTGATTCCCGGCATCCGATTCCCTGCCTCTGATTCCCTCCTCTGATTCCCCATCTCTGATTCCCCGCCTCTGATTCCCCGTGTCTGATTCCCTGCCTCTGATTGCCCGCCTCTGATTTCCCGCGTCTGATTCCCTGCCACTGATTCCCTGCCCCTGATTCCCCACCTCTGATTCCCCATATCTGATTCCCCGCCTCTGTTTTCCTGCCTCTGATTCCCTGCGTCTGATTCCCCATATCTGATTCCCCACCTCTGATTCCCCAACTCTGATTCCCCGCCTCTGATTCCCCAGCTCTGAATCCCCGCCTCTGATTCCCCACGTCTGATTCCCTGCGTCTGATTCCCCGCCTCTGATTCCCCATCTGTGATTCACAACCTCTGATGCCCCACCTCTGATTCCCCATATCTGATTCCCCGCCTCTGTTTCCCCGCCTCTGATTCCCCGCCTCTGATTCCCCATATCTGATTCCCCGCCTCTGATTGCCCACCTCTGATTCCTCGCATCTGATTCCCTGCCTCTGATTCACCGCCTCTGATTCCCCATCTCTGATTCACCACCTCTGATTCCCGGCCTCTGATTCCCCATCTCTGATTCCGCACATCCGATTCCCTGCCTATGATTCCCCACCTCTGATTCCCCTCCTCTGATTCCCCATATCTGATTCCCTGCCTCTCTTTCCCCGCCTCTGATTCCCCATATGTGATTCCCCACCTCTGTTTCCACGCCTCTGATTCCCCGCCTCTGTTTCTCCATCTCTGATTCACCGCCTTTGATTCACCACCTCTGATTGCCCATATCTGATTCCCCATATCTGATTCCCCACCTCTGTTTCCCCGCCTCTGATTCCCCGCCTCTGATTCTCCATATCTCATTCCCCGCCTCTGAATCCCCATCTCTGATTCCCGGACTCTGATTCCCCACCTCTGATTCCCGGCCTCATATTCCCAGCATCTGATTCCCGGCCTCTGATTCCCGGCCTCTAATTCCCCGCTTCTGATTCTGATTCCCTGCCTCTGATTCCCCATCTCTGATTCCGCACATCTGATTCCCTGCCTCTGATTCCCCACCTATGATTCCCCATATCTGATTCCCCGCCTCTGTTTCCCCGCCTCTGATTCCCCGCCTCTGTTTCCCCATATCTAATTCCCCACCTCTGATGCCCCAACTCTGATTCCCCGCCTCTGATTCCCCAGCTCTGATTCCCCAACTCTGATTCCCCGCATCCGATTCCCCATTTCTGATTCCCCGCCTCTGTTTCCCTGCCTCTGATACCCCGCCTCTGTTTCCCCATATCTGATTCCCCGCCTCTGATTCCCCAGCTCTGATTCACTGCCTCTGATTCCCCGCGTCTGATTATCTGCCTCTGATTCCCCGCCTTGATTCCCCATCTCTGATTCACAACCTCTGATTCCCCACCTCTGATTCCCCATACCTGATTCACCGCCTCTGTTTCCCCGCCTCTGATTCCCCGCCTCTGATTCCCCATATCTGATTCCCCAGCTCTGATTGCCCACCTCTGATTCCCCGCCTCTGATTCGCCAGCTCTGATTCCCCGCCTCTGAATCCCCGCATCAGATTCCCTGCCTCTGATTCCCCGCCTCTGATTCCCCATCTCTGATTCACCGCCTTTGATTCGCCACCTCTGATTCCCCATATCTGATTCCCCACCTCTGTTTCCCCGCCTCTGATTCCCCGCCTCTGATTCTCCATATCTCATTCCCCGCCTCTGAATCCCCATCTCTGATTCCCGGACTCTGATTCCCCACCTCTGATTCCCGGCCTCTTATTCCCAGCATCTGATTCCCGGCCTCTGATTCCCGGCCTCTTATTCCCCGCTTCTGATTCTGATACCCTGCCTCTGATTCCCCATCTCTGATTCCGCACATCTGATTCCCTGCCTCTGATTCACCACCTCTGATTCACCATATCTGATTCCCCGCCTCTGTTTCCCCATATCTAATTCCCCACCTCTGATGCCCCAACTCTGATTCCCCGCCTCTGATTCCCCAGCTCTGATTCCCCGCCTCTGATTCCCCGCATCCGATTCCCCATGTCTGATTCCCCGCCTCTGTTTCCCCGCCTCTGATTCCCCGCCTCTGTTTCCCCATATCTGATTCCCCGCCTCTGATTCCCCAGCTCTGATTCCCTGCCTCTGATTCCCCGCGTTCTATTCCCTGCCTCTGATTCCCCGCCTCTGATTCCCCGCCTCTGATTCCCTGCCACTGATTCCCCGCCCCTGATTCCCCACCTCTGATTCCTCATATCTTATTCCCCGCCTCTGTTTCCCCCCCTCTGATTCCCAGCCTCTGATTCCCCATATCTGATTCCCTGCCTCTGATTCCCCATATCTGATTCCCCGCCTCTATTTCCCCATATCTGCTTCGCCGCCTCTGATTCCCCAACTCTGATTCCCCGCCTCTGATTCCCCAGCTCCGATTTCCCGCCTCTGATTCCCGGCATCCGATTCCCTGCCTCTGATTCCCCGCCTCTGATTCCCCATCTCTGATTCCCCGCCTCTGATTCCCCGTGTCTGATTCCCTGCCTCTGATTGCCCGCCTCTGATTCCCCGCGTCTGATTCCCTGCCACTGATTCCCTGCCCCTGATTCCCCACCTCTGATTCCCCATATCTGATTCCCCGCCTCTGTTTTCCCGCCTCTGATTCCCTGCGTCTGATTCCCCATATCTGATTCCCCACCTCTGATTCCCCAACTCTGATTCCCCGCCTCTGATTCCCCAGCTCTGAATCCCCGCCTCTGATTCCCCACGTCTGATTCCCTGCCTCTGATTCCCCGCCTCTGATTCCCCATCTGTGATTCACAACCTCTGATGCCCCACCTCTGATTCCCCATATCTGATTCCCCGCCTCTGTTTCCCCGCCTCTGATTCCCCGCCTCTGATTGCCCACCTCTGATTCCTCGCATCTGATTCCCTGCCTCTGATTCACCGCCTCTGATTCCCCATCTCTGATTCACCACCTCTGATTCCCGGCCTCTGATTCCCCATCTCTGATTCCGCACATCCGATTCCCTGCCTATGATTCCCCACCTCTGATTCCCCGCCTCTGATTCCCCATATCTGATTCCCTGCCTCTGTTTCCCCGCCTCTGATTCCCCATATGTGATAGCCCACCTCTGTTTCCACGCCTCTGATTCCCCGCCTCTGTTTCTCCATCTCTGATTCACCGCCTTTGATTCACCACCTCTGATTCCCCATATCTGATTCCCCATATCTGATTCCCCACCTCTGTTTCCCCGCCTCTGATTCCCCGCCTCTGATTCTCCATATCTCATTCCCCGCCTCTGAATCCCCATCTCTGATTCCCGGACTCTGATTCCCCACCTCTGATTCCCGGCCTCTTATTCCCAGCATCTGATTCCCGGCCTCTGATTCCCGGCCTCTAATTCCCCGCTTCTGATTCTGATTCCCTGCCTCTGATTCCCCATCTCTGATTCCGCACATCTGATTCCCTGCCTCTGATTCCCCACCTATGATTCCCCATATCTGATTCCCCGCCTCTGTTTCCCCGCCTCTGATTCCCCGCCTCCGTTTCCCCATATCTAATTCCCCACCTCTGATGCCCCAACTCTGATTCCCCGCCTCTGATTCCCCAGCTCTGATTCCCCGCCTCTGATTCCCTGCATCCGATTCCCCATATCTGATTCCCCCCCTCTGTTTCCCCGCCTCTGATTCCCCGCCTCTGTTTCCCCATATCTGATTCCCCGCCTCTGATTCCCAACAATGATTCCCCGCCTCTGATTCCCCAGCTCTGATTCCCTGCCTCTGATTCCCCGCGTTCTATTCCCTGCCTCTGATTCCCCGCCTGTGATTCCCCATCACTGATTCACCACCTCTGATTCCCCACCTCTGATTCCCCATATCTAATTCCACGCCTCTGTTTTCCCGCCTCTGATTCCCCGCCTCTGTTTCCCCATATCTGATTCCCCGCCTCTGAATCCCCAACTCTGATTCCCTGCCTCAGATTCCCCAGCTCTGATTCCCCGCCTTTGATTCCCACCGTCTGAATCCCAGCCTCTGAATCCCCGTGTCTGATTTCCTGCCTCTGATTCCCCGCCTCTGATTCCCCATTTCTGATTCACCGCCTCTGATTCCCCACCTCTGATTCCCCATCTCTGATTCCGCACATCCAATTCCCTGCCTCTGATTCCCCAACTCTTATTCCCCACCTCTGATTCCCCAGCTCTGATTCCCCGCCTCAGATTCCCCGCGTCTGATTCCCTGCCTCTGATTCCCCGCCTCTGATTCCCTGCCTCTGATTCCCCATATCTGATTCGCCGCCTCTGATTCCCCAACTCTGATTCCCCGCTTCTGATACCCCAGCTCTGATTCCCTGCCTCTGATTCCCCGCGTTCTATTCCCTGCCTCTGATTCCCCGCCTGTGATTCCCAATCTCTGATTCACCACCTCTGATTCCCCACCTCTGATTCCCCATATTTAATTCCCCGCCTCTGTTTGCCCGCCTCTGATTCCCCGCCTCTGTTTCCCCATATCTGATTCCCCGCCTCTGAATCCCAAACTCTGATTCCCTGCCTCTGATTCACCAGCTCTGATTCCCCGCCTTTGATTCCCCCCGTCTGATTCCCAGCCTCTGAATCCCCGTGTCTGATTTCCTGCCTCAGATTTCCCTCCTCTGATTCCCCATCTCTGATTCACCGCCTCTGATTCCCCACCTCTGATTCCCCATTTCTGATTCCGCACATCCGATTCCCTGCCTCTGATACCCCGACTCTGATTCCCCACCTCTGATTCCCCAGCTCTGATTCCCCGCCTCTGATTCCCCGCGTCTGATTCCCTGCCTCTGATTCCCCACCTCTGATTCCCCATCTCTGATTCCCCACCTCTGATTCCCCGTGTCTGATTCCCTGCCTCTGATTCCCCGCCTCTGATTCCCCGCCTCTGATTCCCTGCCACTGATTCCCCGCCCCTGATTCCCCACCTCTGATTCCCCATATCTTATTCCCCGCCTCTGTTTCCCCCCCTCTGATTCCCAGCCTCTGATTCCCCATATCTGATTCCCTGCCTCTGATTCCCCATATCTGATTCCCCGCCTCTATTTCCCCATATCTGCTTCGCCGCCTCTGATTCCCCAACTATGATTCCCCGCCTCTGATTCCCCAGCTCTGATTTCCCGCCTCTGATTCCCGGCATCCGATTCCCTGCCTCTGATTCCCCGCCTCTGATTCCCCATCTCTGATTCCCCGCCTCTGATTCCCCGCGTCTGATTCCCTGCCACTGATTCCCTGCCCCTGATTCCCCACCTCTGATTCCCCATATCTGATTCCCCGCCTCTGATTCCCCAACTCTGATTCCCCGCCTCTGATTCCCCAGCTCTGAATCCCCGCCTCTGATTCCCCACGTCTGATTCCCTGCCTCTGATTCCCCGCCTCTGATTCCCCATTTGTGATTCACAACCTCTGATGCCCCACCTCTGATTCCCCATATCTGATTCCCCGCCTCTGTTCCCCGCCTCTGATTCCCCGCCTCTGATTCCCCATATCTGATTCCCCGCCTCTGATTACCCACCTCTGATTCCTCGCATCTGATTCCCTGCCTCTGATTCACCGCCTCTGATTCCCCATCTCTGATTCCCCCCCTCTGATTCCCGGCCTCTGATTCCCCATCTCTGATTCCGCACATCCGATTCCCTGCCTATGATTCCCCACCACTGATTCCCCGCCTCTGATTCCCCATATCTGATTCCCTGCCTCTGTTTCCCCGCCTCTGATTCCCCATATGTGATTCCCCACCTCTGTTTCCACGCCTCTGATTCCCCGCCTCTGTTTCTCTATCTCTGATTCACCGCCTTTGATTCACCACCTCTGATTCCCCATATCTGATTCCCCATATCTGATTCCCCACCTCTGTTTCCCCGCCTCTGATTCCCCGCCTCTGATTCTCCATATCTCATTCCCCGCCTCTGAATCCCCATCTCTGATTCCCGGACTCTGATTCCCCACCTCTGATTCCCGGGCTCTTATTCCCAGCATCTGATTCGCGGCCTCTGATTCCCGCCCTCTAATTCCCCGCTTCTGATTCTGATTCCCTGCCTCTGATTCCCCATCTCTGATTCCGCACATCTGATTCCCTGCCTCTGATTCCCCACCTATGATTCCCCATATCTGATTCCCCGCCTCTGTTTCCCCGCCTCTGATTCCCCGCCTCTGTTTCCCCATATCTTATTCCCCACCTCTGATGCCCCAACTCTGATTCCCCGCCTCTGATTCCCCAGCTCTGATTCCCCACCTCTGATTCCCCGCATCCGATTCCCCATTTCTGATTCCCCGCCTCTGTTTCCCCGCCTCTGATTCCCCGCCTCTGTTTCCCCATATCTGATTCCCCGCCTCTGATTCCCCAGCTCTGATTCACTGCCTCTGATTCCCCGCGTTCTATTCCCGGCCTCTGATTCCCCGCCTGTGATTCCCCATCTCTGATTCACCACCTCTGATTCCCCACCTCTGATTCTCCATACCTAATTCCCCGCCTCTGTTTGCCCGCCTCTGATTCCCCGCCTCTGTTTCCCCATATCTGATTCCCCGCCTCTGAATCCCCAACTCTGATTCCCTGCCACTGATTCCCTGCCCCTGATTCCCCACCTCTGATTCCCCATATCTGATTCCCCGCCTCTGTTTTCCTGCCTCTGATTCCCTGCGTCTGATTCCCCATATCTGATTCCCCACCTCTGATTCGCCAACTCTGATTCCCCGCCTCTGATTCCCCAGCTCTGAATCCCCGCCTCTGATTCCCCACGTCTGATTCCCTGCGTCTGATTCCCCGCCTCTGATTCCCCATCTGTGATTCACAACCTCTGATGCCCCACCTCTGATTCCCCATATCTGATTCCCCGCCTCTGTTTCCCCGCCTCTGATTCCCCGCCTCTGATTCCCCATATCTGATTCCCCGCCTCTGATTGCCCACCTCTGATTCCTCGCATCTGATTCCCTGCCTCTGATTCACCGCCTCTGATTCCCCATCTCTGATTCACCACCTCTGATTCCCGGCCTCTGGTTCCCCATCTCTGATTCCGCACATCCGATTCCCTGCCTATGATTCCCCACCTCTGATTCCCCTCCTCTGATTCCCCATATCTGATTCCCTGCCTCTCTTTCCCCGCCTCTGATTCCCCATATGTGATTCCCCACCTCTGTTTCCACGCCTCTGATTCCCCGCCTCTGTTTCTCCATCTCTGATTCACCGCCTTTGATTCACCACCTCTGATTGCCCATATCTGATTCCCCATATCTGATTCCCCACCTCTGTTTCCCCGCCTCTGATTCCCCGCCTCTGATTCTCCATATCTCATTCCCCGCCTCTGAATCCCCATCTCTGATTCCCGGACTCTGATTCCCCTCCTCTGATTCCCGGCCTCTTATTCCCAGCATCTGATTCCCGGCCTCTGATTCCCGGCCTCTAATTCCCCGCTTCTGATTCTGATTCCCTGCCTCTGATTCCCCATCTCTGATTCCGCACATCTGATTCCCTGCCTCTGATTCCCCACCTATGATTCCCCATATCTGATTCCCCGCCTCTGTTTCCCCGCCTCTGATTCCCCGCCTCTGTTTCCCCATATCTAATTCCCCACCTCTGATGCCCCAACTCTGATTCCCCGCCTCTGATTCCCCAGCTCTGATTCCCCACCTCTGATTCCCCGCATCCGATTCCCCATTTCTGATTCCCCGCCTCTGTTTCCCTGCCTCTGATTCCCCGCCTCTGTTTCCCCATATCTGATTCCCCGCCTCTGATTCCCCAGCTCTGATTCACTGCCTCTGATTCTCCGCGTCTGATTATCTGCCTCTGATTCCCCGCCTTGATTCCCCATCTCTGATTCACAACCTCTGATTCCCCACCTCTGATTCCCCATACCTGATTCACCGCCTCTGTTTCCCCGCCTCTGATTCCCCGCCTCTGATTCCCCATATCTGATTCCCCAGCTCTGATTGCCCACCTCTGATTCCCCGCCTCTGATTCGCCAGCTCTGATTCCCCGCCTCTGAATCCCCGCATCAGATTCCCTGCCTCTGATTCCCCGCCTCTGATTCCCCATCTCTGATTCACCGCCTTTGATTCGCCACCTCTGATTCCCCATATCTGATTCCCCACCTCTGGTTCCCCGCCTCTGATTCCCCGCCTCTGATTCCCCGAGTCTGATTCCCTGCCTCTGATTCCCCGCCTCTGATTCCCCATCTCTGATTCCCCACCTCTGATTCCCCGTGTCTGATTCCCTGCCTCTGATTCCCCGCCTCTGATGCCCCGCCTCTGATTCCCTGCCACTGATTCCCCGCCCCTGATTCCCCACCTCTGATTCCCCATATCTTATTCCCCGCCTCTGTTTCCCCCCCTCTGATTCCCAGCCTCTGATTCCCCATATCTGATTCCCTGCCTCTGATTCCCCATATCTGATTCCCCGCCTCTATTTCCCCATATCTGCTTCGCCGCCTCTGATTCCCCAACTCTGATTCCCCGCCTCTGATTCCCCAGCTCTGATTTCCCGCCTCTGATTCCCGGCATCCGATTCCCTGCCTCTGATTCCCTCCTCTGATTCCCCATCTCTGATTCCCCGCCTCTGATTCCCCGTGTCTGATTCCCTGCCTCTGATTGCCCGCCTCTGATTTCCCGCGTCTGATTCCCTGCCACTGATTCCCTGCCCCTGATTCCCCACCTCTGATTCCCCATATCTGATTCCCCGCCTCTGTTTTCCTGCCTCTGATTCCCTGCGTCTGATTCCCCATATCTGATTCCCCACCTCTGATTCCCCAACTCTGATTCCCCGCCTCTGATTCCCCAGCTCTGAATCCCCGCCTCTGATTCCCCACGTCTGATTCCCTGCGTCTGATTCCCCGCCTCTGATTCCCCATCTGTGATTCACAACCTCTGATGCCCCACCTCTGATTCCCCATATCTGATTCCCCGCCTCTGTTTCCCCGCCTCTGATTCCCCGCCTCTGATTCCCCATATCTGATTCCCCGCCTCTGATTGCCCACCTCTGATTCCTCGCATCTGATTCCCTGCCTCTGATTCACCGCCTCTGATTCCCCATCTCTGATTCACCACCTCTGATTCCCGGCCTCTGATTCCCCATCTCTGATTCCGCACATCCGATTCCCTGCCTATGATTCCCCACCTCTGATTCCCCTCCTCTGATTCCCCATATCAGATTCCCTGCCTCTCTTTCCCCGCCTCTGATTCCCCATATGTGATTCCCCACCTCTGTTTCCACGCCTCTGATTCCCCGCCTCTGTTTCTCCATCTCTGATTCACCGCCTTTGATTCACCACCTCTGATTGCCCATATCTGATACCCCATATCTGATTCCCCACCTCTGTTTCCCCGCCTCTGATTCCCCGCCTCTGATTCTCCATATCTCATTCCCCGCCTCTGAATCCCCATCTCTGATTCCCGGACTCTGATTCCCCACCTCTGATTCCCGGCCTCTTATTCCCAGCATCTGATTCCCGGCCTCTGATTCCCGGCCTCTAATTCCCCGCTTCTGATTCTGATTCCCTGCCTCTGATTCCCCATCTCTGATTCCGCACATCTGATTCCCTGCCTCTGATTCCCCACCTATGATTCCCCATATCTGATTCCCCGCCTCTGTTTCCCCGCCTCTGATTCCCCGCCTCTGTTTCCCCATATCTAATTCCCCACCTCTGATGCCCCAACTCTGATTCCCCGCCTCTGATTCCCCAGCTCTGATTCCCCACCTCTGATTCCCGCATCCGATTCCCCATTTCTGATTCCCCGCCTCTGTTTCCCTGCCTCTGATTCCCCGCCTCTGTTTCCCCATATCTGATTCCCCGCCTCTGATTCCCCAGCTCTGATTCACTGCCTCTGATTCCCCGCGTCTGATTATCTGCCTCTGATTCCCCGCCTTGATTCCCCATCTCTGATTCACAACCTCTGATTCCCCACCTCTGATTCCCCATACCTGATTCACCGCCTCTGTTTCCCCGCCTCTGATTCCCCGCCTCTGATTCCCCATATCTGATTCCCCAGCTCTGATTGCCCACCTCTGATTCCCCGCCTCTGATTCGCCAGCTCTGATTCCCCGCCTCTGAATCCCCGCATCAGATTCCCTGCCTCTGATTCCCCGCCTCTGATTCCCCATCTCTGATTCACCGCCTTTGATTCGCCACCTCTGATTCCCCATATCTGATTCCCCACCTCTGTTTCCCCGCCTCTGATTCCCCGCCTCTGATTCTCCATATCTCATTCCCCGCCTCTGAATCCCCATCTCTGATTCCCGGACTCTGATTCCCCACCTCTGATTCCCGGCCTCTTATTCCCAGCATCTGATTCCCGGCCTCTGATTCCCGGCCTCTTATTCCCCGCTTCTGATTCTGATACCCTGCCTCTGATTCCCCATCTCTGATTCCGCACATCTGATTCCCTGCCTCTGATTCACCACCTCTGATTCACCATATCTGATTCCCCGCCTCTGTTTCCCCATATCTAATTCCCCACCTCTGATGCCCCAACTCTGATTCCCCGCCTCTGATTCCCCAGCTCTGATTCCCCGCCTCTGATTCCCCGCATCCGATTCCCCATGTCTGATTCCCCGCCTCTGTTTCCCCGCCTCTGATTCCCCGCCTCTGTTTCCCCATATCTGATTCCCCGCCTCTGATTCCCCAGCTCTGATTCCCTGCCTCTGATTCCCCGCGTTCTATTCCCTGACTCTGATTCCCCGCCTCTGATTCCCCGCCTCTGATTCCCTGCCACTGATTCCCCGCCCCTGATTCCCCACCTCTGATTCCTCATATCTTATTCCCCGCCTCTGTTTCCCCCCCTCTGATTCCCAGCCTCTGATTCCCCATATCTGATTCCCTGCCTCTGATTCCCCATATCTGATTCCCCGCCTCTATTTCCCCATATCTGCTTCGCCGCCTCTGATTCCCCAACTCTGATTCCCCGCCTCTGATTCCCCAGCTCCGATTTCCCACCTCTGATTCCCGGCATCCGATTCCCTGCCTCTGATTCCCCGCCTCTGATTCCCCATCTCTGATTCCCCGCCTCTGATTCCCCGTGTCTGATTCCCTGCCTCTGATTGCCCGCCTCTGATTCCCCGCGTCTGATTCCCTGCCACTGATTCCCTGCCCCTGATTCCCCACCTCTGATTCCCCATATCTGATTCCCCGCCTCTGTTTTCCCGCCTCTGATTCCCTGCGTCTGATTCCCCATATCTGATTCCCCACGTCTGATTCCCTGCCTCTGATTCCCCGCCTCTGATTCCCCATCTGTGATTCACAACCTCTGATGCCCCACCTCTGATTCCCCATATCTGATTCCCCGCCTCTGTTTCCCCGCCTCTGATTCCCCGCCTCTGATTCCCCATATCTGATTCCCCGCCTCTGATTGCCCACCTCTGATTCCTCGCATCTGATTCCCTGCCTCTGATTCACCGCCTCTGATTCCCCATCTCTGATTCACCACCTCTGATTCCCGGCCTCTGATTCCCCATCTCTGATTCCGCACATCCGATTCCCTGCCTATGATTCCCCACCTCTGATTCCCCGCCTCTGATTCCCCATATCTGATTCCCTGCCTCTGTTTCCCCGCCTCTGATTCCCCATATGTGATTCCCCACCTCTGTTTCCACGCCTCTGATTCCCCGCCTCTGTTTCTCCATCTCTGATTCACCGCCTTTGATTCACCACCTCTGATTCCCCATATCTGATTCCCCATATCTGATTCCCCACCTCTGTTTCCCCGCCTCTGATTCCCCGCCTCTGATTCTCCATATCTCATTCCCCGCCTCTGAATCCCCATCTCTGATTCCCGGACTCTGATTCCCCACCTCTGATTCCCGGCCTCTTATTCCCAGCATCTGATTCCCGGCCTCTGATTCCCGGCCTCTAATTCCCCGCTTCTGATTCTGATTCCCTGCCTCTGATTCCCCATCTCTGATTCCGCACATCTGATTCCCTGCCTCTGATTCCCCACCTATGATTCCCCATATCTGATTCCCCGCCTCTGTTTCCCCGCCTCTGATTCCCCGCCTCTGTTTCCCCATATCTAATTCCCCACCTCTGATGCCCCAACTCTGATTCCCCGCCTCTGATTCCCCAGCTCTGATTCCCCGCCTCTGATTCCCTGCATCCGATTCCCCATATCTGATTCCCCGCCTCTGTTTCCCCGCCTCTGATTCCCCACCTCTGTTTCCCCATATCTGATTCCCCGCCTCTGATTCCCAACAATGATTCCCCGCCTCTGATTCCCCAGCTCTGATTCCCTGCCTCTGATTCCCCGCGTTCTATTCCCTGCCTCTGATTCCCCGCCTGTGATTCCCCATCACTGATTCACCACCTCTGATTCCCCACCTCTGATTCCCCATATCTAATTCCACGCCTCTGTTTTCCCGCCTCTGATTCCCCGCCTCTGTTTCCCCATATCTGATTCCCCGCCTCTGAATCCCCAACTCTGATTCCCTGCCTCAGATTCCCCAGCTCTGATTCCCCGCCTTTGATTCCCACCGTCTGAATCCCAGCCTCTGAATCCCCGTGTCTGATTTCCTGCCTCTGATTCCCCGCCTCTGATTCCCCATTTCTGATTCACCGCCTCTCATTCCCCACCTCTGATTCCCCATCTCTGATTCCGCACATCCAATTCCCTGCCTCTGATTCCCCAACTCTTATTCCCCACCTCTGATTCCCCAGCTCTGATTCCCCGCCTCAGATTCCCCGCGTCTGATTCCCTGCCTCTGATTCCCCGCCTCTGATTCCCTGCATCTGATTCCCCATATCTGATTCGCCGCCTCTGATTCCCCAACTCTGATTCCCCGCTTCTGATTCCCCAGCTCTGATTCCCTGCCTCTGATTCCCCGCGTTCTATTCCCTGCCTCTGATTCCCCGCCTGTGATTCCCAATCTCTGATTCACCACCTCTGATTCCCCACCTCTGATTCCCCATATTTAATTCCCCGCCTCTGTTTGCCCGCCTCTGATTCCCCGCCTCTGTTTCCCCATATCTGATTCCCCGCCTCTGAATCCCCAACTCTGATTCCCTGCCTCTGATTCACCAGCTCTGATTCCCCGCCTTTGATTCCCCCCGTCTGATTCCCAGCCTCTGAATCCCCGTGTCTGATTTCCTGCCTCAGATTTCCCTCCTCTGATTCCCCATCTCTGATTCACCGCCTCTGATTCCCCACCTCTGATTCCCCATTTCTGATTCCGCACATCCGATTCCCTGCCTCTGATACCCCGACTCTGATTCCCCACCTCTGATTCCCCAGCTCTGATTCCCCGCCTCTGATTCCCCGCGTCTGATTCCCTGCCTCTGATTCCCCGCCTCTGATTCCCCATCTCTGATTCCCCACCTCTGATTCCCCGTGTCTGATTCCCTGCCTCTGATTCCCCGCCTCTGATTCCCCGCCTCTGATTCCCTGCCACTGATTCCCCGCCCCTGATTCCCCACCTCTGATTCCCCATATCTTATTCCCCGCCTCTGTTTCCCCCCCTCTGATTCCCAGCCTCTGATTCCCCATATCTGATTCCCTGCCTCTGATTCCCCATATCTGATTCCCCGCCTCTATTTCCCCATATCTGCTTCGCCGCCTCTGATTCCCCAACTATGATTCCCCGCCTCTGATTCCCCAGCTCTGATTTCCCGCCTCTGATTCCCGGCATCCGATTCCCTGCCTCTGATTCCCCGCCTCTGATTCCCCATCTCTGATTCCCCGCCTCTGATTCCCCGTGTCTGATTCCCTGCCTCTGATTCCCCGCCTCTGATTCCCCGCGTCTGATTCCCTGTCACTGATTCCCTGCCCCTGATTCCCCACCTCTGATTCCCCATATCTGATTCCCCGCCTCTGATTCCCCAACTCTGATTCCCCGCCTCTGATTCCCCAGCTCTGAATCCCCGCCTCTGATTCCCCACGTCTGATTCCCTGCCTCTGATTCCCCGCCTCTGATTCCCCATTTGTGATTCACAACCTCTGATGCCCCACCTCTGATTCCCCATATCTGATTCCCCGCCTCTGTTCCCCGCCTCTGATTCCCCGCCTCTGATTCCCCATATCTGATTCCCCGCCTCTGATTGCCCACCTCTGATTCCTCGCATCTGATTCCCTGCCTCTGATTCACCGCCTCTGATTCCCCATCTCTGATTCCCCCCCTCTGATTCCCGGCCTCTGATTCCCCATCTCTGATTCCGCACATCCGATTCCCTGCCTATGATTCCCCACCTCTGATTCCCCGCCTCTGATTCCCCATATCTGATTCCCTGCCTCTGTTTCCCCGCCTCTGATTCCCCATATGTGATTCCCCACCTCTGTTTCCACGCCTCTGATTCCCCGCCTCTGTTTCTCCATCTCTGATTCACCGCCTTTGATTCACCACCTCTGATTCCCCATATCTGTTTCCCCATATCTAATTCCCCACCTCTGATGCCCCAACTCTGATTCCCCGCCTCTGATTCCCCAGCTCTGATTCCCCACCTCTGATTCCCCGCATCCGATTCCCCATTTCTGATTCCCCGCCTCTGTTTCCCTGCCTCTGATTCCCCGCCTCTGTTTCCCCATATCTGATTCCCCGCCTCTGATTCCCCAGCTCTGATTCACTGCCTCTGATTCCCCGCGTCTGATTATCTGCCTCTGATTCCCCGCCTTGATTCCCCATCTCTGATTCACAACCTCTGATTCCCCACCTCTGATTCCCCATACCTGATTCACCGCCTCTGTTTCCCCGCCTCTGATTCCCCGCCTCTGATTCCCCATATCTGATTCCCCAGCTCTGATTGCCCACCTCTGATTCCCCGCCTCTGATTCGCCAGCTCTGATTCCCCGCCTCTGAATCCCCGCATCAGATTCCCTGCCTCTGATTCCCCGCCTCTGATTCCCCATCTCTGATTCACCGCCTTTGATTCGCCACCTCTGATTCCCCATATCTGATTCCCCACCTCTGTTTCCCCGCCTCTGATTCCCCGCCTCTGATTCTCCATATCTCATTCCCCGCCTCTGATCCCCATCTCTGATTCCCGGACTCTGATTCCCCACCTCTGATTCCCGGCCTCTTATTCCCAGCATCTGATTCCCGGCCTCTGATTCCCGGCCTCTTGTTCCCCGCTTCTGATTCTGATACCCTGCCTCTGATTCCCCATCTCTGATTCCGCACATCTGATTCCCTGCCTCTGATTCACCACCTCTGATTCACCATATCTGATTCCCCGCCTCTGTTTCCCCATATCTAATTCCCCACCTCTGATGCCCCAACTCTGATTCCCCGCCTCTGATTCCCCAGCTCTGATTCCCCGCCTCTGATTCCCCGCATCCGATTCCCCATGTCTGATTCCCCGCCTCTGTTTCCCCGCCTCTGATTCCCCGCCTCTGTTTCCCCATATCTGATTCCCCGCCTCTGATTCCCCAGCTCTGATTCCCTGCCTCTGATTCCCCGCGTTCTATTCCCTGCCTCTGATTCCCCGCCTCTGATTCCCCGCCTCTGATTCCCTGCCACTGATTCCCCGCCCCTGATTCCCCACCTCTGATTCCTCATATCTTATTCCCCGCCTCTGTTTCCCCCCCTCTGATTCCCAGCCTCTGATTCCCCATATCTGATTCCCTGCCTCTGATTCCCCATATCTGATTCCCCGCCTCTATTTCCCCATATCTGCTTCGCCGCCTCTGATTCCCCAACTCTGATTCCCCGCCTCTGATTCCCCAGCTCCGATTTCCCGCCTCTGATTCCCGGCATCCGATTCCCTGCCTCTGATTCCCCGCCTCTGATTCCCCGTGTCTGATTCCCTGCCTCTGATTGCCCGCCTCTGATTCCCCGCGTCTGATTCCCTGCCTCTGATTCCCCGCCTCTGATTCCCCACCTCTGATTCCCTGCCACTGATTCCCCGCCCCTGATTCCCCACCTCTGATTCCTCATATCTTATTCCCCGCCTCTGTTTCCCCCCCTCTGATTCCCAGCCTCTGATTCCCCATATCTGATTCCCTGCCTCTGATTCCCCATATCTGATTCCCCGCCTCTATTTCCCCATATCTGCTTCGCCGCCTCTGATTCCCCAACTCTGATTCCCCGCCTCTGATTCCCCAGCTCCGATTTCCCACCTCTGATTCCCGGCATCCGATTCCCTGCCTCTGATTCCCCGCCTCTGATTCCCCATCTCTGATTCCCCGCCTCTGATTCCCCGTGTCTGATTCCCTGCCTCTGATTGCCCGCCTCTGATTCCCCGCGTCTGATTCCCTGCCACTGATTCCCTGCCCCTGATTCCCCACCTCTGATTCCCCATATCTGATTCCCCGCCTCTGTTTTCCCGCCTCTGATTCCCTGCGTCTGATTCCCCATATCTGATTCCCCACGTCTGATTCCCCAACTCTGATTCCCCGCCTCTGATTCCCCAGCTCTGAATCCCCGCCTCTGATTCCCCACGTCTGATTCCCTGCCTCTGATTCCCCGCCTCTGATTCCCCATCTGTGATTCACAACCTCTGATGCCCCACCTCTGATTCCCCATATCTGATTCCCCGCCTCTGTTTCCCCGCCTCTGATTCCCCGCCTCTGATTCCCCATATCTGATTCCCCGCCTCTGATTGCCCACCTCTGATTCCTCGCATCTGATTCCCTGCCTCTGATTCACCGCCTCTGATTCCCCATCTCTGATTCACCACCTCTGATTCACCACCTCTGATTCCTGGCCTCTGATTCCCCATCTCTGATTCCGCACATCCGATTCCCAGCCTATGATTCCCCACCTCTGATTCCCCGCCTCTGATTCCCCATATCTGATTCCCTGCCTCTGTTTCCCCGCCTCTGATTCCCCATATGTGATTCCCCACCTCTGTTTCCACGCCTCTGATTCCCCGCCTCTGTTTCTCCATCTCTGATTCACCGCCTTTGATTCACCACCTCTGATTCCCCATATCTGATTCCCCATATCTGATTCCCCACCTCTGTTTCCCCGCCTCTGATTCCCCGCCTCTGATTCTCCATATCTCATTCCCCGCCTCTGAATCCCCATCTCTGATTCCCGGACTCTGATTCCCCACCTCTGATTCCCGGCCTCTTATTCCCAGCATCTGATTCCCGGCCTCTGATTCCCGGCCTCTAATTCCCCGCTTCTGATTCTGATTCCCTGCCTCTGATTCCCCATCTCTGATTCCGCACATCTGATTCCCTGCCTCTGATTCCCCACCTATGATTCCCCATATCTGATTCCCCGCCTCTGTTTCCCCGCCTCTGATTCCCCGCCTCTGTTTCCCCATATCTAATTCCCCACCTCTGATGCCCCAACTCTGATTCCCCGCCTCTGATTCCCCAGCTCTGATTCCCCGCCTCTGATTCCCTGCATCCGATTCCCCATATCTGATTCCCCGCCTCTGTTTCCCCGCCTCTGATTCCCCACCTCTGTTTCCCCATATCTGATTCCCCGCCTCTGATTCCCAACAATGATTCCCCGCCTCTGATTCCCCAGCTCTGATTCCCTGCCTCTGATTACCCGCGTTGTATTCCCTGCCTCTGATTCCCCGCCTGTGATTCCCCATCACTGATTCACCACCTCTGATTCCCCACCTCTGATTCCCCATATCTAATTCCACGCCTCTGTTTTCCCGCCTCTGATTCCCCGCCTCTGTTTCCCCATATCTGATTCCCCGCCTCTGAATCCCCAACTCTGATTCCCTGCCTCAGATTCCCCAGCTCTGATTCCCCGCCTTTGATTCCCACCGTCTGAATCCCAGCCTCTGAATCCCCGTGTCTGATTTCCTGCCTCTGATTCCCCGCCTCTGATTCCCCATTTCTGATTCACCGCCTCTCATTCCCCACCTCTGATTCCCCATCTCTGATTCCGCACATCCAATTCCCTGCCTCTGATTCCCCAACTCTATTTCCCCACCTCTGATTCCCCAGCTCTGATTCCCCGCCTCAGATTCCCCGCGTCTGATTCCCTGCCTCTGATTCCCCGCCTCTGATTCCCTGCATCTGATTCCCCATATCTGATTCGCCGCCTCTGATTCCCCAACTCTGATTCCCCGCTTCTGATTCCCCAGCTCTGATTCCCTGCCTCTGATTCCCCGCGTTCTATTCCCTGCCTCTGATTCCCCGCCTGTGATTCCCAATCTCTGATTCACCACCTCTGATTCCCCACCTCTGATTCCCCATATTTAATTCCCCGCCTCTGTTTGCCCGCCTCTGATTCCCCGCCTCTGTTTCCCCATATCTGATTCCCCGCCTCTGAATCCCCAACTCTGATTCCCTGCCTCTGATTCACCAGCTCTGATTCCCCGCCTTTGATTCCCCCCGTCTGATTCCCAGCCTCTGAATCCCCGTGTCTGATTTCCTGCCTCAGATTTCCCTCCTCTGATTCCCCATCTCTGATTCACCGCCTCTGATTCCCCACCTCTGATTCCCCATTTCTGATTCCGCACATCCGATTCCCTGCCTCTGATACCCCGACTCTGATTCCCCACCTCTGATTCCCCAGCTCTGATTCCCCGCCTCTGATTCCCCGCGTCTGATTCCCTGCCTCTGATTCCCCGCCTCTGATTCCCCATCTCTGATTCCCCACCTCTGATTCCCCGTGTCTGATTCCCTGCCTCTGATTCCCCGCCTCTGATTCCCCGCCTCTGATTCCCTGCCACTGATTCCCCGCCCCTGATTCCCCACCTCTGATTCCCCATATCTTATTCCCCGCCTCTGTTTCCCCCCCTCTGATTCCCAGCCTCTGATTCCCCATATCTGATTCCCTGCCTCTGATTCCCCATATCTGATTCCCCGCCTCTATTTCCCCATATCTGCTTCGCCGCCTCTGATTCCCCAACTATGATTCCCCGCCTCTGATTCCCCAGCTCTGATTTCCCGCCTCTGATTCCCGGCATCCGATTCCCTGCCTCTGATTCCCCGCCTCTGATTCCCCATCTCTGATTCCCCGCCTCTGATTCCCCGTGTCTGATTCCCTGCCTCTGATTCCCCGCCTCTGATTCCCCGCGTCTGATTCCCTGCCACTGATTCCCTGCCCCTGATTCCCCACCTCTGATTCCCCATATCTGATTCCCCGCCTCTGATTCCCCAACTCTGATTCCCCGCCTCTGATTCCCCAGCTCTGAATCCCCGCCTCTGATTCCCCACGTCTGATTCCCTGCCTCTGATTCCCCGCCTCTGATTCCCCATTTGTGATTCACAACCTCTGATGCCCCACCTCTGATTCCCCATATCTGATTCCCCGCCTCTGTTCCCCGCCTCTGATTCCCCGCCTCTGATTCCCCATATCTGATTCCCCGCCTCTGATTGCCCACCTCTGATTCCTCGCATCTGATTCCCTGCCTCTGATTCACCGCCTCTGATTCCCCATCTCTGATTCCCCCCCTCTGATTCCCGGCCTCTGATTCCCCATCTCTGATTCCGCACATCCGATTCCCTGCCTATGATTCCCCACCTCTGATTCCCCGCCTCTGATTCCCCATATCTGATTCCCTGCCTCTGTTTCCCCGCCTCTGATTCCCCATATGTGATTCCCCACCTCTGTTTCCACGCCTCTGATTCCCCGCCTCTGTTTCTCCATCTCTGATTCACCGCCTTTGATTCACCACCTCTGATTCCCCATATCTGTTTCCCCATATCTAATTCCCCACCTCTGATGCCCCAACTCTGATTCCCCGCCTCTAATTCCCCAGCTCTGATTCCCCACCTCTGATTCCCCGCATCCGATTCCCCATTTCTGATTCCCCGCCTCTGTTTCCCTGCCTCTGATTCCCCGCCTCTGTTTCCCCATATCTGATTCCCCGCCTCTGATTCCCCAGCTCTGATTCACTGCCTCTGATTCCCCGCGTCTGATTATCTGCCTCTGATTCCCCGCCTTGATTCCCCATCTCTGATTCACAACCTCTGATTCCCCACCTCTGATTTCCCATACCTGATTCACCGCCTCTGTTTCCCCGCCTCTGATTCCCCGCCTCTGATTCCCCATATCTGATTCCCCAGCTCTGATTGCCCACCTCTGATTCCCCGCCTCTGATTCGCCAGCTCTGATTCCCCGCCTCTGAATCCCCGCATCAGATTCCCTGCCTCTGATTCCCCGCCTCTGATTCCCCATCTCTGATTCACCGCCTTTGATTCGCCACCTCTGATTCCCCATATCTGATTCCCCACCTCTGTTTCCCCGCCTCTGATTCCCCGCCTCTGATTCTCCATATCTCATTCCCCGCCTCTGATCCCCATCTCTGATTCCCGGACTCTGATTCCCCACCTCTGATTCCCGGCCTCTTATTCCCAGCATCTGATTCCCGGCCTCTGATTCCCGGCCTCTTATTCCCCGCTTCTGATTCTGATACCCTGCCTCTGATTCCCCATCTCTGATTCCGCACATCTGATTCCCTGCCTCTGATTCACCACCTCTGATTCACCATATCTGATTCCCCGCCTCTGTTTCCCCATATCTAATTCCCCACCTCTGATGCCCCAACTCTGATTCCCCGCCTCTGATTCCCCAGCTCTGATTCCCCGCCTCTGATTCCCCGCATCCGATTCCCCATGTCTGATTCCCCGCCTCTGTTTCCCCGCCTCTGATTCCCCGCCTCTGTTTCCCCATATCTGATTCCCCGCCTCTGATTCCCCAGCTCTGATTCCCTGCCTCTGATTCCCCGCGTTCTATTCCCTGCCTCTGATTCCCCGCCTCTGATTCCCCGCCTCTGATTCCCTGCCACTGATTCCCCGCCCCTGATTCCCCACCTCTGATTCCTCATATCTTATTCCCCGCCTCTGTTTCCCCCCCTCTGATTCCCAGCCTCTGATTCCCCATATCTGATTCCCTGCCTCTGATTCCCCATATCTGATTCCCCGCCTCTATTTCCCCATATCTGCTTCGCCGCCTCTGATTCCCCAACTCTGATTCCCCGCCTCTGATTCCCCAGCTCCGATTTCCCGCCTCTGATTCCCGGCATCCGATTCCCTGCCTCTGATTCCCCGCCTCTGATTCCCCGTGTCTGATTCCCTGCCTCTGATTGCCCGCCTCTGATTCCCCGCGTCTGATTCCCTGCCACTGATTCCCTGCCCCTGATTCCCCACCTCTGATTCCCCATATCTGATTCCCCGCCTCTGTTTTCCCGCCTCTGATTCCCTGCGTCTGATTCCCCATATCTGATTCCCCACCTCTGATTCCCCAACTCTGATTCCCCGCCTCTGATTCCCCAGCTCTGAATCCCCGCCTCTGATTCCCCACGTCTGATTCCCTGCCTCTGATTCCCCGCCTCTGATTCCCCATCTGTGATTCACAACCTCTGATGCCCCACCTCTGATTCCCCATATCTGATTCCCCGCCTCTGTTTCCCCGCCTCTGATTCCCCGCCTCTGATTCCCCATATCTGATTCCCCGCCTCTGATTGCCCACCTCTGATTCCTCGCATCTGATTCCCTGCCTCTGATTCACCGCCTCTGATTCCCCATCTCTGATTCACCACCTCTGATTCCCGGCCTCTGATTCCCCATCTCTGATTCCGCACATCCGATTCCCTGCCTATGATTCCCCACCTCTGATTCCCCGCCTCTGATTCCCCATATCTGATTCCCTGCCTCTGTTTCCCCGCCTCTGATTCCCCATATGTGATTCCCCTCCTCTGTTTCCACGCCTCTGATTCCCCGCCTCTGTTTCTCCATCTCTGATTCACCGCCTTTGATTCACCACCTCTGATTCCCCATATCTGATTCCCCATATCTGATTCCCCACCTCTGTTTCCCCGCCTCTGATTCCCCGCCTCTGATTCTCCATATCTCATTCCCCGCCTCTGAATCCCCATCTCTGATTCCCGGACTCTGATTCCCCACCTCTGATTCCCGGCCTCTTATTCCCAGCATCTGATTCCCGGCCTCTGATTCCCTGCCTCTAATTCCCCGCTTCTGATTCTGATTCCCTGCCTCTGATTCCCCATCTCTGATTCCGCACATCTGATTCCCTGCCTCTGATTCCCCACCTATGATTCCCCATATCTGATTCCCCGCCTCTGTTTCCCCGCCTCTGATTCCCCGCCTCTGTTTCCCCATATCTAATTCCCCACCTCTGATGCCCCAACTCTGATTCCCCGCCTCTGATTCCCCAGCTCTGATTCCCCGCCTCTGATTCCCTGCATCCGATTCCCCATATCTGATTCCCCGCCTCTGTTTCCCCGCCTCTGATTCCCCACCTCTGTTTCCCCATATCTGATTCCCCGCCTCTGATTCCCAACAATGATTCCCCGCCTCTGATTCCCCAGCTCTGATTCCCTGCCTCTGATTCCCCGCGTTCTATTCCCTGCCTCTGATTCCCCGCCTGTGATTCCCCATCACTGATTCACCACCTCTGATTCCCCACCTCTGATTCCCCATATCTAATTCCACGCCTCTGTTTTCCCGCCTCTGATTCCCCGCCTCTGTTTCCCCATATCTGATTCCCCGCCTCTGAATCCCCAACTCTGATTCCCTGCCTCAGATTCCCCAGCTCTGATTCCCCGCCTTTGATTCCCACCGTCTGAATCCCAGCCTCTGAATCCCCGTGTCTGATTTCCTGCCTCTGATTCCCCGCCTCTGATTCCCCATTTCTGATTCACCGCCTCTGATTCCCCACCTCTGATTCCCCATCTCTGATTCCGCACATCCAATTCCCTGCCTCTGATTCCCCAACTCTTATTCCCCACCTCTGATTCCCCAGCTCTGATTCCCCGCCTCAGATTCCCCGCGTCTGATTCCCTGCCTCTGATTCCCCATATCTGATTCGCCGCCTCTGATTCCCCAACTCTGATTCCCCGCTTCTGATTCCCCAGCTCTGATTCCCTGCCTCTGATTCCCCGCGTTCTATTCCCTGCCTCTGATTCCCCGCCTGTGATTCCCAATCTCTGATTCACCACCTCTGATTCCCCACCTCTGATTCCCCATATTTAATTCCCCGCCTCTGTTTGCCCGCCTCTGATTCCCCGCCTCTGTTTCCCCATATCTGATTCCCCGCCTCTGAATCCCCAACTCTGATTCCCTGCCTCTGATTCACCAGCTCTGATTCCCCGCCTTTGATTCCCCCCGTCTGATTCCCAGCCTCTGAATCCCCGTGTCTGATTTCCTGCCTCAGATTTCCCTCCTCTGATTCCCCATCTCTGATTCACCGCCTCTGATTCCCCACCTCTGATTCCCCATTTCTGATTCCGCACATCCGATTCCCTGCCTCTGATACCCCGACTCTGATTCCCCACCTCTGATTCCCCAGCTCTGATTCCCCGCCTCTGATTCCCCGCGTCTGATTCCCTGCCTCTGATTCCCCGCCTCTGATTCCCCATCTCTGATTCCCCACCTCTGATTCCCCGTGTCTGATTCCCTGCCTCTGATTCCCCGCCTCTGATTCCCCGCCTCTGATTCCCTGCCACTGATTCCCCGCCCCTGATTCCCCACCTCTGATTCCCCATATCTTATTCCCCGCCTCTGTTTCCCCCCCTCTGATTCCCAGCCTCTGATTCCGCATATCTGATTCCCTGCCTCTGATTCCCCATATCTGATTCCCCGCCTCTATTTCCCCATATCTGCTTCGCCGCCTCTGATTCCCCAACTATGATTCCCCGCCTCTGATTCCCCAGCTCTGATTTCCCGACTCTGATTCCCGGCATCCGATTCCCTGCCTCTGATTCCCCGCCTCTGATTCCCCATCTCTGATTCCCCGCCTCTGATTCCCCGTGTCTGATTCCCTGCCTCTGATTCCCCGCCTCTGATTCCCCGCGTCTGATTCCCTGCCACTGATTCCCTGCCCCTGATTCCCCACCTCTGATTCCCCATATCTGATTCCCCGCCTCTGATTCCCCAACTCTGATTCCCCGCCTCTGATTCCCCAGCTCTGAATCCCCGCCTCTGATTCCCCACGTCTGATTCCCTGCCTCTGATTCCCCGCCTCTGATTCCCCATTTGTGATTCACAACCTCTGATGCCCCACCTCTGATTCCCCATATCTGATTCCCCGCCTCTGTTCCCCGCCTCTGATTCCCCGCCTCTGATTCCCCATATCTGATTCCCCGCCTCTGATTGCCCACCTCTGATTCCTCGCATCTGATTCCCTGCCTCTGATTCACCGCCTCTGATTCCCCATCTCTGATTCCCCCCCTCTGATTCCCGGCCTCTGATTCCCCATCTCTGATTCCGCACATCCGATTCCCTGCCTATGATTCCCCACCTCTGATTCCCCGCCTCTGATTCCCCATATCTGATTCCCTGCCTCTGTTTCCCCGCCTCTGATTCCCCATATGTGATTCCCCACCTCTGTTTCCACGCCTCTGATTCCCCGCCTCTGTTTCTCCATCTCTGATTCACCGCCTTTGATTCACCACCTCTGATTCCCCATATCTGATTCCCCATATCTGATTCCCCACCTCTGTTTCCCCGCCTCTGATTCCCCGCCTCTGATTCTCCATATCTCATTCCCCGCCTCTGAATCCCCATCTCTGATTCCCGGACTCTGATTCCCCACCTCTGATTCCCGGCCTCTTATTCCCAGCATCTGATTCCCGGCCTCTGATTCCCGGCCTCTAATTCCCCGCTTCTGATTCTGATTCCCTGCCTCTGATTCCCCATCTCTGATTCCGCACATCTGATTCCCTGCCTCTGATTCCCCACCTATGATTCCCCATATCTGATTCCCCGCCTCTGTTTCCCCGCCTCTGATTCCCCGCCTCTGTTTCCCCATATCTTATTCCCCACCTCTGATGCCCCAACTCTGATTCCCCGCCTCTGATTCCCCAGCTCTGATTCCCCACCTCTGATTCCCCGCATCCGATTCCCCATTTCTGATTCCCCGCCTCTGTTTCCCCGCCTCTGATTCCCCGCCTATGTTTCCCCATATCTGATTCCCCGCCTCTGATTCCCCAGCTCTGATTCACTGCCTCTGATTCCCCGCGTTCTATTCCCGGCCTCTGATTCCCCGCCTGTGATTCCCCATCTCTGATTCACCACCTCTGATTCCCCACCTCTGATTCCCCATATCTAATTCCCCGCCTCTGTGTGCCCGCCTCTGATTCCCCGCCTCTGTTTCCCCATATCTGATTCCCCGCCTCTGAATCCCCAACTCTGATTCCCTGCCACTGATTCCCTGCCCCTGATTCCCCACCTCTGATTCCCCATATCTGATTCCCCGCCTCTGTTTCCCCGCCTCTGATTCCCCGCCTCTGTTTCCCCATATCTGATTCCCCGCCTCTGATTCCCCAACTCTGATTCCCCTCCTCTAATTCGCCAGCTATGATTCCCCGCCTCTGATTCCCTGCGTCTGATTCCCTGCCTCTGATTCCCAGCCTCTGATTCCCCTTCTCTGATTCACCACCTCTGAATCCCCACCTCTGATTACCCATCTCTGATTCCGCACATCCGATTCCCTGCCTCTGATTCCCCGCCTCTGATTCCCCGCCTCTGATTCGCAACCTCTAATTCCCCACCTCTGATTCCCCATATCTGATTCCCCGCCTCAGTTTCCCTGCATCTGATTCCCGGCCTCTGTTTCCCCATATCTGATTCCCCTCCTCTGATTCCCCAACTCTGATTCCCCGCCTCTGATTCCCCAGCTCTGATTCCCCACCTTTTATTCCCGGCCTCTGATTCCCTGCCACTGATTCCCAGCCCCTAAATCCCCACCTCTGATTCCCCATATCTGATTCCCCGCCTCTGTTTCCCCAGCTCTGATTCCCCACCTCTGATTCTCCAGCTCTGATTCCCTGCCACTGATTCCCTGCCCCTGATTCCCCACCTCTGATTCCCCATATCTGATTCCCCGCCTCTGTTTCCCTTAGCTCTGATTCCCTGCCTCTGATTCCCTACCCCGATTCCCCATCTCTGTTTCACCGCCTTTGATTCGCCACCTCTGATTCCCCATATCTGATTCCCCGCCTCTGTTTCCCCGCCTCTGATTCCCTGCCTCTGATTCCCAACCTCTGATTCCACACCTCTGATTCCCCATATCTGATTCCCCGCCTCTATTTCCCCATATCTGATTCCCCGCCTCTGATTCCCCAACTCTGATTCCCCGCCTCTGATTCCCCAGCTCTGATACCCCGCCTCTGATTCCCGGCGTCCGATTCACTGCCTCTGATTCCCCGCCTCTGATTCCCCATCTCTGATTCCCCGCCTCTGATTCCCCGTGTCTGATTCCCTGCCTCTGATTCCCCGCCTGTGATTCCCCGCCTCTGATTCCCCAGCTCTGATTCCCCACCTTTTATTCCCGGCCTCTGATTCCCTGCCACTGATTCCCAGCCCCTAAATCCCCACCTCTGATTCCCCATATCTGATTCCCCGCCTCTGTTTCCCCAGCTCTGATTCCCCACCTCTGATTCCCCAGCTCTGATTCCCTGCCACTGATTCCCCGCCCCTGATTCCCCACCTCTGATTCCCCATATCTGATTCCCCGCCTCTGTTTCCCCTCCTCTGATTCCCTGCCTCTGATTCCCAACCTCTGATTCCACACCTCTGATTCCCCATATCTGATTCCCCGCCTCTATTTCCCCATATCTGATTCCCCGCCTTTGATTCCCCAACTCTGATTCCCCGCCTCTGATTCCCCAGCTCTGAGACCCCGCCTCTGATTCCCGGCGTCCGATTCACTGCCTCTGATTCCCCGCCTCTGATTCCCCATCTCTGATTCCCCGCCTCTGATTCCCCGTGTCTGATTCCCTGCCTCTGATTCCCCGCCTGTGATTCCCCGCCTCTGATTCCCTGCCACTGATTCCCTGCCCCTGATTCCCCACCTCTGATTCCCCATATCTGATTCCCCGCCTCTGTTTTCCCGCCTCTGATTCCCTGCGTCTGATTCCCCATATCTGATTCCCCACCTCTGATTCCCCAACTCTGATTCCCCGCCTCTGATTCCCCAGCTCTGAATCCCCGCCTCTGATTCCCCACGTCTGATTCCCTGCCTCTGATTCCCCGCCTCTGATTCCCCATCTGTGATTCACAACCTCTGATGCCCCACCTCTGATTCCCCATATCTGATTCCCCGCCTCTGTTTCCCCGCCTCTGATTCCCCGCCTCTGATTCCCCATATCTGATTCCCCGCCTCTGATTGCCCACCTCTGATTCCTCGCATCTGATTCCCTGCCTCTGATTCACCGCCTCTGATTCCCCATCTCTGATTCACCACCTCTGATTCCCGGCCTCTGATTCCCCATCTCTGATTCCGCACATCCGATTCCCTGCCTATGATTCCCCACCTCTGATTCCCCGCCTCTGATTCCCCATATCTGATTCCCTGCCTCTGTTTCCCCGCCTCTGATTCCCCATATGTGATTCCCCTCCTCTGTTTCCACGCCTCTGATTCCCCGCCTCTGTTTCTCCATCTCTGATTCACCGCCTTTGATTCACCACCTCTGATTCCCCATATCTGATTCCCCATATCTGATTCCCCACCTCTGTTTCCCCGCCTCTGATTCCCCGCCTCTGATTCTCCATATCTCATTCCCCGCCTCTGAATCCCCATCTCTGATTCCCGGACTCTGATTCCCCACCTCTGATTCCCGGCCTCTTATTCCCAGCATCTGATTCCCGGCCTCTGATTCCCTGCCTCTAATTCCCCGCTTCTGATTCTGATTCCCTGCCTCTGATTCCCCATCTCTGATTCCGCACATCTGATTCCCTGCCTCTGATTCCCCACCTATGATTCCCCATATCTGATTCCCCGCCTCTGTTTCCCCGCCTCTGATTCCCCGCCTCTGTTTCCCCATATCTAATTCCCCACCTCTGATGCCCCAACTCTGATTCCCCGCCTCTGATTCCCCAGCTCTGATTCCCCGCCTCTGATTCCCTGCATCCGATTCCCCATATCTGATTCCCCGCCTCTGTTTCCCCGCCTCTGATTCCCCACCTCTGTTTCCCCATATCTGATTCCCCGCCTCTGATTCCCAACAATGATTCCCCGCCTCTGATTCCCCAGCTCTGATTCCCTGCCTCTGATTCCCCGCGTTCTATTCCCTGCCTCTGATTCCCCGCCTGTGATTCCCCATCACTGATTCACCACCTCTGATTCCCCACCTCTGATTCCCCATATCTAATTCCACGCCTCTGTTTTCCCGCCTCTGATTCCCCGCCTCTGTTTCCCCATATCTGATTCCCCGCCTCTGAATCCCCAACTCTGATTCCCTGCCTCAGATTCCCCAGCTCTGATTCCCCGCCTTTGATTCCCACCGTCTGAATCCCAGCCTCTGAATCCCCGTGTCTGATTTCCTGCCTCTGATTCCCCGCCTCTGATTCCCCATTTCTGATTCACCGCCTCTGATTCCCCACCTCTGATTCCCCATCTCTGATTCCGCACATCCAATTCCCTGCCTCTGATTCCCCAACTCTTATTCCCCACCTCTGATTCCCCAGCTCTGATTCCCCGCCTCAGATTCCCCGCGTCTGATTCCCTGCCTCTGATTCCCCATATCTGATTCGCCGCCTCTGATTCCCCAACTCTGATTCCCCGCTTCTGATTCCCCAGCTCTGATTCCCTGCCTCTGATTCCCCGCGTTCTATTCCCTGCCTCTGATTCCCCGCCTGTGATTCCCAATCTCTGATTCACCACCTCTGATTCCCCACCTCTGATTCCCCATATTTAATTCCCCGCCTCTGTTTGCCCGCCTCTGATTCCCCGCCTCTGTTTCCCCATATCTGATTCCCCGCCTCTGAATCCCCAACTCTGATTCCCTGCCTCTGATTCACCAGCTCTGATTCCCCGCCTTTGATTCCCCCCGTCTGATTCCCAGCCTCTGAATCCCCGTGTCTGATTTCCTGCCTCAGATTTCCCTCCTCTGATTCCCCATCTCTGATTCACCGCCTCTGATTCCCCACCTCTGATTCCCCATTTCTGATTCCGCACATCCGATTCCCTGCCTCTGATACCCCGACTCTGATTCCCCACCTCTGATTCCCCAGCTCTGATTCCCCGCCTCTGATTCCCCGCGTCTGATTCCCTGCCTCTGATTCCCCGCCTCTGATTCCCCATCTCTGATTCCCCACCTCTGATTCCCCGTGTCTGATTCCCTGCCTCTGATTCCCCGCCTCTGATTCCCCGCCTCTGATTCCCTGCCACTGATTCCCCGCCCCTGATTCCCCACCTCTGATTCCCCATATCTTATTCCCCGCCTCTGTTTCCCCCCCTCTGATTCCCAGCCTCTGATTCCGCATATCTGATTCCCTGCCTCTGATTCCCCATATCTGATTCCCCGCCTCTATTTCCCCATATCTGCTTCGCCGCCTCTGATTCCCCAACTATGATTCCCCGCCTCTGATTCCCCAGCTCTGATTTCCCGACTCTGATTCCCGGCATCCGATTCCCTGCCTCTGATTCCCCGCCTCTGATTCCCCATCTCTGATTCCCCGCCTCTGATTCCCCGTGTCTGATTCCCTGCCTCTGATTCCCCGCCTCTGATTCCCCGCGTCTGATTCCCTGCCACTGATTCCCTGCCCCTGATTCCCCACCTCTGATTCCCCATATCTGATTCCCCGCCTCTGATTCCCCAACTCTGATTCCCCGCCTCTGATTCCCCAGCTCTGAATCCCCGCCTCTGATTCCCCACGTCTGATTCCCTGCCTCTGATTCCCCGCCTCTGATTCCCCATTTGTGATTCACAACCTCTGATGCCCCACCTCTGATTCCCCATATCTGATTCCCCGCCTCTGTTCCCCGCCTCTGATTCCCCGCCTCTGATTCCCCATATCTGATTCCCCGCCTCTGATTGCCCACCTCTGATTCCTCGCATCTGATTCCCTGCCTCTGATTCACCGCCTCTGATTCCCCATCTCTGATTCCCCCCCTCTGATTCCCGGCCTCTGATTCCCCATCTCTGATTCCGCACATCCGATTCCCTGCCTATGATTCCCCACCTCGGATTCCCCGCCTCTGATTCCCCATATCTGATTCCCTGCCTCTGTTTCCCCGCCTCTGATTCCCCATATGTGATTCCCCACCTCTGTTTCCACGCCTCTGATTCCCCGCCTCTGTTTCTCCATCTCTGATTCACCGCCTTTGATTCACCACCTCTGATTCCCCATATCTGATTCCCCATATCTGATTCCCCACCTCTGTTTCCCCGCCTCTGATTCCCCGCCTCTGATTCTCCATATCTCATTCCCCGCCTCTGAATCCCCATCTCTGATTCCCGGACTCTGATTCCCCACCTCTGATTCCCGGCCTCTTATTCCCAGCATCTGATTCCCGGCCTCTGATTCCCGGCCTCTAATTCCCCGCTTCTGATTCTGATTCCCTGCCTCTGATTCCCCATCTCTGATTCCGCACATCTGATTCCCTGCCTCTGATTCCCCACCTATGATTCCCCATATCTGATTCCCCGCCTCTGTTTCCCCGCCTCTGATTCCCCGCCTCTGTTTCCCCATATCTTATTCCCCACCTCTGATGCCCCAACTCTGATTCCCCGCCTCTGATTCCCCAGCTCTGATTCCCCACCTCTGATTCCCCGCATCCGATTCCCCATTTCTGATTCCCCGCCTCTGTTTCCCCGCCTCTGATTCCCCGCCTATGTTTCCCCATATCTGATTCCCCGCCTCTGATTCCCCAGCTCTGATTCACTGCCTCTGATTCCCCGCGTTCTATTCCCGGCCTCTGATTCCCCGCCTGTGATTCCCCATCTCTGATTCACCACCTCTGATTCCCCACCTCTGATTCCCCATATCTAATTCCCCGCCTCTGTGTGCCCGCCTCTGATTCCCCGCCTCTGTTTCCCCATATCTGATTCCCCGCCTCTGAATCCCCAACTCTGATTCCCTGCCACTGATTCCCTGCCCCTGATTCCCCACCTCTGATTCCCCATATCTGATTCCCCGCCTCTGTTTCCCCGCCTCTGATTCCCCGCCTCTGATTCCCTGCGTCTGATTCCCTGCCTCTGATTCCCAGCCTCTGATTCCCCTTCTCTGATTCACCACCTCTGAATCCCCACCTCTGATTACCCATCTCTGATTCCGCACATCCGATTCCCTGCCTCTGATTCCCCGCCTCTGATTCCCCGCCTCTGATTCGCAACCTCTAATTCCCCACCTCTGATTCCCCATATCTGATTCCCCGCCTCAGTTTCCCTGCATCTGATTCCCGGCCTCTGTTTCCCCATATCTGATTCCCCTCCTCTGATTCCCCAACTCTGATTCCCCGCCTCTGATTCCCCAGCTCTGATTCCCCACCTTTTATTCCCGGCCTCTGATTCCCTGCCACTGATTCCCAGCCCCTAAATCCCCACCTCTGATTCCCCATATCTGATTCCCCGCCTCTGTTTCCCCAGCTCTGATTCCCCACCTCTGATTCTCCAGCTCTGATTCCCTGCCACTGATTCCCTGCCCCTGATTCCCCACCTCTGATTCCCCATATCTGATTCCCCGCCTCTGTTTCCCTTAGCTCTGATTCCCTGCCTCTGATTCCCTACCCCGATTCCCCATCTCTGTTTCACCGCCTTTGATTCGCCACCTCTGATTCCCCATATCTGATTCCCCGCCTCTGTTTCCCCGCCTCTGATTCCCTGCCTCTGATTCCCAACCTCTGATTCCACACCTCTGATTCCCCATATCTGATTCCCCGCCTCTATTTCCCCATATCTGATTCCCCGCCTCTGATTCCCCAACTCTGATTCCCCGCCTCTGATTCCCCAGCTCTGATACCCCGCCTCTGATTCCCGGCGTCCGATTCACTGCCTCTGATTCCCCGCCTCTGATTCCCCATCTCTGATTCCCCGCCTCTGATTCCCCGTGTCTGATTCCCTGCCTCTGATTCCCCGCCTGTGATTCCCCGCCTCTGATTCCCCAGCTCTGATTCCCCACCTTTTATTCCCGGCCTCTGATTCCCTGCCACTGATTCCCAGCCCCTAAATCCCCACCTCTGATTCCCCATATCTGATTCCCCGCCTCTGTTTCCCCAGCTCTGATTCCCCACCTCTGATTCCCCAGCTCTGATTCCCTGCCACTGATTCCCCGCCCCTGATTCCCCACCTCTGATTCCCCATATCTGATTCCCCGCCTCTGTTTCCCCTCCTCTGATTCCCTGCCTCTGATTCCCAACCTCTGATTCCACACCTCTGATTCCCCATATCTGATTCCCCGCCTCTATTTCCCCATATCTGATTCCCCGCCTTTGATTCCCCAACTCTGATTCCCCGCCTCTGATTCCCCAGCTCTGAGACCCCGCCTCTGATTCCCGGCGTCCGATTCACTGCCTCTGATTCCCCGCCTCTGATTCCCCATCTCTGATTCCCCGCCTCTGATTCCCCGTGTCTGATTCCCTGCCTCTGATTCCCCGCCTGTGATTCCCCGCCTCTGATTCCCTGCCACTGATTCCCTGCCCCTGATTCCCCACCTCTGATTCCCCATATCTGATTCCCCGCCTCTGTTTCCCCGCCTCTGATTCCCCGCCTCTGATTCCCCATATCTGATTCCCTGTCTCTGATTCCCCAACTCTGATTCCCCGACTCTGATTCCCCAGCTCTGAATCCCCGCCTCTGATTCCCCGCGTCTGATTCCCTGCCTCTGATTCCCCGCCTCTGATTCCCCATCTCTGATTCCCCGCCTCTGATTCCCCGTGTCTGATTCCCTGCCTATGATTCCCCGCCTGTGATTCCCCGCCTCTGATTCCCTGCCACTGATTCCCTGCCCCTGATTCCCCACCTCTGATTCCCCATATCTGATTCCCCGCCTCTGTTTCCCCGCCTCTGATTCCCCGCCTCTGTTTCCCTTAGCTCTGATTCCCTGCCTCTGATTCCCTGCCCTGATTCCCCATCTCTGTTTCACCGCCTTTGATTCGCCACCTCTCATTCCCCATATCTGATTCCCCGCCTCTGTTTCCCCGCCTCTGATTCCCGTCCTCTGATTCCCAACCTCTGATTCCACACCTCTGATTCCCCATATCTGATTCCCCGCCTCTATTTCCCCATATCTGATTCCCCGCCTCTGATTCACCAACTCTGATTCCCCGCCTCTGATTCCCCAGCTCTGATTCCCCGCCTCTGATTCCCGGCGTCCGATTCACTGCCTCTGATTCCCCGCCTCTGATTCCCCATCTCTGATTCCCCGCCTCTGATTCCCCGTGTCTGATTCCCTGCCTCTGATTCCCCGCCTGTGATTCCCCGCCTCTGATTCCCTGCCACTGATTCCCTGCCCCTGATTCCCCACCTCTGATTCCCCATATCTGATTCCCCTCCTCTGTTTCCCCGCCTCTGATTCCTCATATCTGATTCCCTGCCTCTCATTCCCCAACTCTGATTCCCCGACTCTGATTCCCCGCCTCTGATTCCCCATATCTGATTCCCCAGCTCTGATTGCCCACCTCTGATTCCCCGCCTCTGATTCGCCAGCTCTGATTCCCCGCCTCTGAATCCCTGCATCTGATTCCCTGCCTCTGATTCCCCGCCTCTGATTCCCCATCTCTGATTCACCGCCTTTGATTCGCCACCTCTGATTCCCCATATCTGATTCCCCACCTCTGTTTCCCCGCCTCTGATTCCCCGCCTCTGATTCTCCATATCTCATTCCCCGCCTCTGAATCCCCATCTCTGATTCCCGGACTCTGATTCCCCACCTCTGATTCCCGGCCTCTTATTCCCAGCATCTGATTCCCGGCCTCTGATTCCCGGCCTCTGATTCCCCGCTTCTGATTCTGATGCCCTGCCTCTGATTCCCCATCTCTGATTCCGCACATCTGATTCCCTGCCTCTGATTCCCCACCTCTGATTCCCCATATCTGATTCCCCGCCTCTGTTTCCCCACCTCTGATTCCCCGCCTCTGTTTCCCCATATCTAATTCCCTACCTCTGATGCCCCAACTCTGATTCCCCGCCTCTGATTCCCCAGCTCTGATTCCCCGCCTCTGATTCCCCGCATCCGATTCCCCATGTCTGATTCCCCGCCTCTGTTTCCCCGCCTCTGATTCCCCGCCTCTGTTTCCCCATATCTGATTCCCCGCCTCTGATTCCCCAGCTCTGATTCCCTGCCTCTGATTCCCCGCGTTCTATTCCCTGCCTCTGATTCCCCGCCTGTGATTCCCAATCTCTGATTCACCACCTCTGATTCCCCACCTCTGATTCCCCATATTTAATTCCCCGCCTCTGTTTGCCCGCCTCTGATTCCCCGCCTCTGTTTCCCCATATCTGATTCCCCGCCTCTGAATCCCCAACTCTGATTCCCTGCCTCTGATTCACCAGCTCTGATTCCCCGCCTTTGATTCCCCCCGTCTGATTCCCAGCCTCTGAATCCCCGTGTCTGATTCCTGCCTCAGATTCCCCGCCTCTCATTCCCCATCTCTGATTCACCGCCTCTGATTCCCCACCTCTGATTCCCCATTTCTGATTCCGCACATCCGATTCCCTGCCTCTGATTCCCCGACTCTGATTCCCCACCTCTGATTCCCCAGCTCTGATTCCCCGCCTCTGATTCCCCGCGTCTGATTCCCTGCCTCTGATTCCCCGCCTCTGATTCCCCATCTCTGATTCCCCACCTCTGATTCCCCGTGTCTGATTCCCTGCCTCTGATTCCCCGCCTCTGATTCCCCGCCTCTGATTCCCTGCCACTGATTCCCCGCCCCTGATTCCCCACCTCTGATTCCCCATATCTTATTCCCCGCCTCTGTTTCCCCCCCTCTGATTCCCAGCCTCTGATTCCCCATATCTGATTCCCTGCCTCTGATTCCCCATATCTGATTCCCCGCCTCTATTTCCCCATATCTGCTTCGCCGCCTCTGATTCCCCAACTCTGATTCCCCGCCTCTGATTCCCCAGCTCTGATTTCCCGCCTCTGATTCCCGGCATCCGATTCCCAGCCTCTGATTCCCTCCTCTGATTCCCCATCTCTGATTCCCCGCCTCTGATTCCCCGTGTCTGATTCCCTGCCTCTGATTGCCCGCCTCTGATTTCCCGCGTCTGATTCCCTGCCACTGATTCCCTGCTCCTGATTCCCCACCTCTGATTCCCCATATCTGATTCCCCGCCTCTGTTTTCCCGCCTCTGATTCCCTGCGTCTGATTCCCCATATCTGATTCCCCACCTCTGATTCCCCAACTCTGATTCCCCGCCTCTGATTCCCCAGCTCTGAATCCCCGCCTCTGATTCCCCACGTCTGATTCCCTGCCTCTGATTCCCCGCCTCTGATTCCCCATCTGTGATTCACAACCTCTGATGCCCCACCTCTGATTCCCCATATCTGATTCCCCGCCTCTGTTTCCCCACCTCTGATTCCCCGCCTCTGATTCCCCATATCTGATTCCCCGCCTCTGATTGCCCACCTCTGATTCCTCGCATCTGATTCCCTGCCTCTGATTCACCGCCTCTGATTCCCCATCTCTGATTCACCACCTCTGATTCCCGGCCTCTGATTCCCCATCTCTGATTCCGCACATCCAATTCCCTGCCTATGATTCCCCACCTCTGATTCCCCTCCTCTGATTCCCCATATCTGATTCCCTGCCTCTGTTTCCCCGCCTCTGATTCCCCATATGTGATTCCCCACCTCTGTTTCCACGCCTCTGATTCCCCGCCTCTGTTTCTCCATCTCTGATTCACCGCCTTTGATTCACCACCTCTGATTGCCCATATCTGATTCCCCATATCTGATTCCCCACCTCTGTTTCCCCGCCTCTGATTCCCCGCCTCTGATTCTCCATATCTCATTCCCCGCCTCTGAATCCCCATCTCTGATTCCCGGACTCTGATTCCCCACCTCTGATTCCCGGCCTCTTATTCCCAGCATCTGATTCCCGGCCTCTGATTCCCGGCCTCTAATTCCCCGCTTCTGATTCTGATTCCCTGCCTCTGATTCCCCATCTCTGATTCCGCACATCTGATTCCCTGCCTCTGATTCCCCACCTATGATTCCCCATATCTGATTCCCCGCCTCTGTTTCCCCGCCTCTGATTCCCCGCCTCTGTTTCCCCATATCTAATTCCCCACCTCTGATACCCCAACTCTGATTCCCCGCCTCTGATTCCCCAGCTCTGATTCCCCACCTCTGATTCCCCGCATCCGATTCCCCATTTCTGATTCCCCGCCTCTGTTTCCCTGCCTCTGATTCCCCGCCTCTGTTTCCCCATATCTGATTCCCCGCCTCTGATTCCCCAGCTCTGATTCACTGCCTCTGATTCCCCGCGTCTGATTATCTGCCTCTGATTCCCCGCCTTGATTCCCCATCTCTGATTCACAACCTCTGATTCCCCACCTCTGATTCCCCATACCTGATTCACCGCCTCTGTTTCCCCGCCTCTGATTCCCCGCCTCTGATTCCCCATATCTGATTCCCCAGCTCTGATTGCCCACCTCTGATTCCCCGCCTCTGATTCGCCAGCTCTGATTCCCCGCCTCTGAATCCCCGCATCAGATTCCCTGCCTCTGATTCCCCGCCTCTGATTCCCCATCTCTGATTCACCGCCTTTGATTCGCCACCTCTGATTCCCCATATCTGATTCCCCACCTCTGTTTCCCCGCCTCTGATTCCCCGCCTCTGATTCTCCATATCTCATTCCCCGCCTCTGAATCCCCATCTCTGATTCCCGGACTCTGATTCCCCACCTCTGATTCCCGGCCTCTTATTCCCAGCATCTGATTCCCGGCCTCTGATTCCCGGCCTCTTATTCCCCGCTTCTGATTCTGATACCCTGCCTCTGTTTCCCCATCTCTGATTCCGCACATCTGATTCCCTGCCTCTGATTCACCACCTCTGATTCACCATATCTGATTCCCCGCCTCTGTTTCCCCATATCTAATTCCCCACCTCTGATGCCCCAACTCTGATTCCCCGCCTCTGATTCCCCAGCTCTGATTCCCCGCCTCTGATTCCCCGCATCCGATTCCCCATGTCTGATTCCCCGCCTCTGTTTCCCCGCCTCTGATTCCCCGCCTCTGTTTCCCCATATCTGATTCCCCGCCTCTGATTCCCCAGCTCTGATTCCCTGCCTCTGATTCCCCGCGTTCTATTCCCTGCCTCTGATTCCCCGCCTGTGATTCCCAATCTCTGATTCACCACCTCTGATTCCCCATCTCTGATTCCCCATATTTAATTCCCCGCCTCTGTTTGCCCGCCTCTGATTCCCCGCCTCTGTTTCCCCATATCTGATTCCCCGCCTCTGAATCCCAAACTCTGATTCCCTGCCTCTGATTCACCAGCTCTAATTCCCCGCCTTTGATTCCCCCCGTCTGATTCCCAGCCTCTGAATCCCCGTGTCTGATTTCCTGCCTCAGATTCCCCGCCTCTGATTCCCCATCTCTGATTCACCGCCTCTGATTCCCCACCTCTGATTCCCCATTTCTGATTCCGCACATCCGATTCCCTGCCTCTGATTCCCCGACTCTGATTCCCCACCTCTGATTCCCCAGCTCTGATTCCCCGCCTCTGATTCCCCGCGTCTGATTCCCTGCCTCTGATTCCCCGCCTCTGATTCCCCATCTCTGATTCCCCACCTCTGATTCCCCGTGTCTGATTCCCTGCCTCTGATTCCCCGCCTCTGATTCCCCGCCTCTGATTCCCTGCCACTGATTCCCCGCCCCTGATTCCCCACCTCTGATTCCTCATATCTTATTCCCCGCCTCTGTTTCCCCCCCTCTGATTCCCTGCCTCTGATTCCCCATATCTGATTCCCTGCCTCTGATTCCCCATATCTGATTCCCCGCCTCTATTTCCCCATATCTGCTTCGCCGCCTCTGATTCCCCAACTCTGATTCCCCGCCTCTGATTCCCCAGCTCCGATTTCCCGCCTCTGATTCCCGGCATCCGATTCCCTGCCTCTGATTCCCCGCCTCTGATTCCCCATCTCTGATTCCCCGCCTCTGATTCCCCGTGTCTGATTCCCTGCCTCTGATTGCCCGCCTCTGATTCCCCGCGTCTGATTCCCTGCCACTGATTCCCTGCCCCTGATTCCCCACCTCTGATTCCCCATATCTGATTCCCCGCCTCTGTTTTCCCGCCTCTGATTCCCTGCGTCTGATTCCCCATATCTGATTCCCCACCTCTGATTCCCCAACTCTGATTCCCCGCCTCTGATTCCCCAGCTCAGAATCCCCGCCTCTGATTCCCCACGTCTGATTCCCTGCCTCTGATTCCCCGCCTCTGATTCCCCATCTGTGATTCACAACCTCTGATGCCCCACCTCTGATTCCCCATATCTGATTCCCCGCCTCTGTTTCCCCGCCTCTGATTCCCCGCCTCTGATTCCCCATATCTGATTCCCCGCCTCTGATTGCCCACCTCTGATTCCTCGCATCTGATTCCCTGCCTCTGATTCACCGCCTCTGATTCCCCATCTCTGATTCACCACCTCTGATTCCCGGCCTCTGATTCCCCATCTCTGATTCCGCACATCCGATTCCCTGCCTATGATTCCCCACCTCTGATTCCCCGCCTCTGATTCCCCATATCTGATTCCCTGCCTCTGTTTCCCCGCCTCTGATTCCCCATATGTGATTCCCCACCTCTGTTTCCACGCCTCTGATTCCCCGCCTCTGTTTCTCCATCTCTGATTCACCGCCTTTGATTCACCACCTCTGATTCCCCATATCTGATTCCCCATATCTGATTCCCCACCTCTGTTTCCCCGCCTCTGATTCCCCGCCTCTGATTCTCCATATCTCATTCCCCGCCTCTGAATCCCCATCTCTGATTCCCGGACTCTGATTCCCCACCTCTGATTCCCGGCCTCTTATTCCCAGCATCTGATTCCCGGCCTCTGATTCCCGGCCTCTAATTCCCCGCTTCTGATTCTGATTCCCTGCCTCTGATTCCCCATCTCTGATTCCGCACATCTGATTCCCTGCCTCTGATTCCCCACCTATGATTCCCCATATCTGATTCCCCGCCTCTGATTCCCCGCCTCTGTTTCCCCATATCTGATTCCCCGCCTCTGATTCCCCAGCTCTGATTCACTGCCTCTGATTCCCCGCGTTCTATTCCCTGCCTCTGATTCCCCGCCTGTGATTCCCCATCTCTGATTCACCACCTCTGATTCCCCACCTCTGATTCCCCATATCTAATTCCCCGCCTCTGTTTGCCTGCCTCTGATTCCCCGCCTCTGTTTCCCCATATCTGATTCCCCGCATCTGAATCCCCAACTCTGATTCCCTGCCTCTGATTCACCAGCTCTGATTCCCCGCCTTTGATTCCCCCCGTCTGATTCCCAGCCTCTGAATCCCCGTGTCTGATTTCCTGCCTCTGATTCCCCGCCTCTGATTCCCCATCTCTGATTCACCGCCTCTGTTTCCCCACCTCTGATTCCCCATCTCTGATTCCGCACATCCGATTCCCTGCCTCTGATTCCCCGACTCTGATTCCCCAGCTCTGATTCCCCAGCTCTGATTCCCCGCCTCTGATTCCCCGCGTCTGATTCCCTGCCTCTGATTCCCCGCCTCTGATTCCCCATCTCTGATTCCCCACCTCTGATTCCCCGTGTCTGATTCCCTGCCTCTGAATCCCCGCCTCTGATTCCCCGCCTCTGATTCCCTGCCACTGATTACCCGCCACTGATTCCCCACCTCTGATTCCCCATATCTTATTCCCCGCCTCTGTTCCCCCCCCTCTAATTCCCAGCCTCTGATTCCCCATATCTGATTCCCCGCCTCTGATTCCCCATCTCTGATTCACCGCCTCTGTTTCCCCACCTCTGATTCCCCATCTCTGATTCCGCACATCCGATTCCCTGCCTCTGATTCCCCGACTCTGATTCCCCAGCTCTGATTCCCCAGCTCTGATTCCCCGCCTCTGATTCCCCGCGTCTGATTCCCCGCCTCTGAATCCCTGCCACTGATTCCCTGCCCCTGATTCCCCACCTCTGATTCCCCATATATGATTCCCCGCCTCTGATTCCCCAACTCTGATTCCCTGCGTCTGATTCCCTGCCTCTGATTCCCAGCCTCTGATTCCCCTTCTCTGATTCACCACCTCTGAATCCCCACCTCTGATTCCCCATCTCTGATTCCGCACATCCGATTCCCTGCCTCTGATTCCCCGCCTCTGATTCCCCACCTCTGATTCCCCGCCTCTGATTCCCCGCGTCTGATTCAATTCCACTGATTCCCTGCCCCTGATTCCCCACCTCTGATTCCCCATATCTGATTCCCCGCCTCTGTTTCAACACCTCTGATTCCCCGCCTCTGTTTCCCCATATCTGATTCCCCGCCTCTGATTCCCCAACTCTGATTCCCCTCCTCTAATTCGCCAGCTATGATTCCCCGCCTCTGATTCCCTGCATCTGATTCCCTGCCTCTGATTCCCAGCCTCTGATTCCCCTTCTCTGATTCACCACCTCTGAATCCCCACCTCTGATTCCCCATCTCTGATTCCTCGCATCTGATTCCCTGCCTCTGATTCACCGCCTCTGATTCCCCGCCTCTGATTCACCACCTCTGATTCCCCGCCTCTGATTCCCTGCCACTGATTCCCCGCCCCTGATTCCCCACCTCTGATTCCTCATATCTTATTCCCCGCCTCTGTTTCCCCCCCTCTGATTCCCAGCCTCTGATTCCCCATATCTGATTCCCCGCCTCTATTTCCCCATATCTGCTTCGCCGCCTCTGATTCCCCAACTCTGATTCCCCGCCTCTGATTCCCCAGCTCCGATTTCCCGCCTCTGATTCCCGGCATCCGATTCCCTGCCTCTGATTCCCCGCCTCTGATTCCCCATCTCAGATTCCCCGCCTCTGATTCCCCGTGTCTGATTCCCTGCCTCTGATTGCCCGCCTCTGATTCCCCGCGTCTGATTCCCTGCCACTGATTCCCTGCCCCTGATTCCCCACCTCTGATTCCCCATATCTGATTCCCCACCTCTGTTTTCCCGCCTCTGATTCCCTGCGTCTGATTCCCCATATCTGATTCCCCACCTCTGATTCCCCAACTCTGATTCCCCGCCTCTGATTCCCCAGCTCAGAATCCCCGCCTCTGATTCCCCACGTCTGATTCCCTGCCTCTGATTCCCCGCCTCTGATTCCCCATCTGTGATTCACAACCTCTGATGCCCCACCTCTGATTCCCCATATCTGATTCCCGGCCTCTGTTTCCCCGCCTCTGATTCCCCGCCTCTGATTCCCCATATCTGATTCCCCGCCTCTGATTGCCCACCTCTGATTCCTCGCATCTGATTCCCTGCCTCTGATTCACCGCCTCTGATTCCCCATCTCTGATTCACCACCTCTGATTCCCGGCCTCTGATTCCCCATCTCTGATTCCGCACATCCGATTCCCTGCCTATGATTCCCCACCTCTGATTCCCCGCCTCTGATTCCCCATATCTGATTCCCTGCCTCTGTTTCCCCGCCTCTGATTCCCCATATGTGATTCCCCACCTCTGTTTCTACGCCTCTGATTCCCCGCCTCTGTTTCTCCATCTCTGATTCACCGCCTTTGATTCACCACCTCTGATTCCCCATATCTGATTCCCCATATCTGATTCCCCACCTCTGTTTCCCCGCCTCTGATTCCCCGCCTCTGATTCTCCATATCTCATTCCCCGCCTCTGAATCCCCATCTCTGATTCCCGGACTCTGATTCCCCACCTCTGATTCCCGGCCTCTTATTCCCAGCATCTGATTCCCGGCCTCTGATTCCCGGCCTCTAATTCCCCGCTTCTGATTCTGATTCCCTGCCTCTGATTCCCCATCTCTGATTCCGCACATCTGATTCCCTGCCTCTGATTCCCCACCTATGATTCCCCATATCTGATTCCCCGCCTCTGATTCCCCGCCTCTGTTTCCCCATATCTGATTCCCCGCCTCTGATTCCCCAGCTCTGATTCACTGCCTCTGATTCCCCGCGTTCTATTCCCTGCCTCTGATTCCCCGCCTGTGATTCCCCATCTCTGATTCACCACCTCTGATTCCCCACCTCTGATTCCCCATATCTAATTCCCCGCCTCTGTTTGCCCGCCTCTGATTCCCCGCCTCTGTTTCCCCATATCTGATTCCCCGCATCTGAATCCCCAACTCTGATTCCCTGCCTCTGATTCACCAGCTCTGATTCCCCGCCTTTGATTCCCCCCGTCTGATTCCCAGCCTCTGAATCCCCGTGTCTGATTTCCTGCCTCTGATTCCCCGCCTCTGATTCCCCATCTCTGATTCACCGCCTCTGTTTCCCCACCTCTGATTCCCCATCTCTGATTCCGCACATCCGATTCCCTGCCTCTGATTCCCCGACTCTGATTCCCCAGCTCTGATTCCCCAGCTCTGATTCCCCGCCTCTGATTCCCCGCGTCTGATTCCCTGCCTCTGATTCCCCGCCTCTGATTCCCCATCTCTGATTCCCCACCTCTGATTCCCCGTGTCTGATTCCCTGCCTCTGAATCCCCGCCTCTGATTCCCCGCCTCTGATTCCCTGCCACTGATTACCCGCCACTGATTCCCCACCTCTGATTCCCCATATCTTATTCCCCGCCTCTGTTTCCCCCCCTCTAATTCCCAGCCTCTGATTCACCATATCTGATTCCCCGCCTCTGATTCCCCATCTCTGATTCACCGCCTCTGTTTCCCCACCTCTGATTCCCCATCTCTGATTCCGCACATCCGATTCCCTGCCTCTGATTCCCCGACTCTGATTCCCCAGCTCTGATTCCCCAGCTCTGATTCCCCGCCTCTGATTCCCCGCGTCTGATTCCCCGCCTCTGAATCCCTGCCACTGATTCCCTGCCCCTGATTCCCCACCTCTGATTCCCCATATATGATTCCCCGCCTCTGATTCCCCAACTCTGATTCCCTGCGTCTGATTCCCTGCCTCTGATTCCCAGCCTCTGATTCCCCTTCTCTGATTCACCACCTCTGAATCCCCACCTCTGATTCCCCATCTCTGATTCCGCACATCCAATTCCCTGCCTCTGATTCCCCGCCTCTGATTCCCCACCTCTGATTCCCCGCCTCTGATTCCCCGCGTCTGATTCAATGCCACTGATTCCCTGCCCCTGATTCCCCACCTCTGATTCCCCATATCTGATTCCCCGCCTCTGTTTCAACACCTCTGATTCCCCGCCTCTGTTTCCCCATATCTGATTCCCCGCCTCTGATTCCCCAACTCTGATTCCCCTCCTCTAATTCGCCAGCTATGATTCCCCGCCTCTGATTCCCTGCATCTGATTCCCTGCCTCTGATTCCCAGCCTCTGATTCCCCTTCTCTGATTCACCACCTCTGAATCCCCACCTCTGATTCCCCATCTCTGATTCCGCACATCCGATTCCCTGCCTCTGATTCCCCGCCTCTGATTCCCCGCCTCTGATTCGCAACCTCTAATTCCCCACCTCTGATTCCCCATATCTGATTCCCCGCCTCTGTTTCCCTGCCTCTGATTCCCGGTCTCTGTTTCCCCATATCTGATTCCCCTCCTCTGATTCCCCAACTCTGATTCCCCGCCTCTGATTCCCCAGCTCTGATTCCCCGCCTTTTATTCCCGGCCTCTGATTCCCTGCCACTGATTCCCCGCCCCTGATTCCCCACCTCTGATTCCCCATATCTGATTCCCCGCCTCTGTTTCCCCAGCTCTGATTCCCCAGCTCTGATTCCCCAGCTCTGATTCCCTGCAACTGATTCCCCGCCCCTGATTCCCCACCTCTGATTCCCCATATCTGATTCCCCGCCTCTGTTTCCCCAGCTGTGATTCCCTGCCTCTGATTCCCTGCCCTGATTCCCCATCTCTGTTTCACCGCCTTTGATTCGCCACCTCTGATTCCCCATATCTGATTCCCCGCCTCTGTTTCCCCGCCTCTGATTCCCTGCCTCTGATTCTCAACCTCTGATTCCACACCTCTGATTCCCCATATCTGATTCCCCGCCTCTATTACCCCATATCTGATTCCCCGCCTCTGATTCCCCAACTCTGATTCCCCGCCTCTGATTCCCCAGCTCTGATTCCCCGCCTCTGATTCCCGGCGTCTGATTCCCTGCCTCTGATTCCCGGCCTCTGATTCCCCATCTCTGATTCCCCGCCTCTGATTCCCCGTGTCTGATTCCCTGCCTCTGATTCCCCGCCTCTGATTCCCCGCCTCTGATTCCCTGCCACTGATTCCCTGCCCCTGATTCCCCACCTCTGATTCCCCATATCTGATTCCCTGCCTCTGTTTCCCCGCCTCTGATTCCCCGCCTCTGATTCCCCATATCTGATTCCCTGCCTCTGATTCCCCAACTCTGATTCCCCGCCTCTGATTCCCCAGCTCTGAATCCCCGCCTCTGATTCCCCGCGTCTGATTCCCTGCCTCTGATTCCCCGCCTTGATTCCCCATCTCTGATTCACAACCTCTGATTCCCCACCTCTGATTCCCCATATCTGATTCCCCGCCTCTGTTTCCCCGCCTCTGATTCCCCGCCTCTGATTCCCCATATCTGATTCCCCGGCTCTGATTGCCCACCTCTGATTCCCCGCCTATGATTCGCCAGCTCTGATTCCCCGTCTCTGAATCCCCGCATCTGATTCCCTGCCTCTGATTCCCCGCCTCTGATTCCACATCTCTGATTCACCGCCTTTGATTCGCCACCTCTGATTCCCCATATCTGATTCCCCACCTCTGTTTCCCCGCCTCTGATTCCCCGCCTCTGATTCTCCATATCTCATTCCCCGCCTCTGAATCCCCATCTCTGATTCCCGGACTCTGATGCCCCACCTCTGATTCCCGGCCTCTTATTCCAAGCATCTGATTCCCGGCCTCTGATTCCCGGCCTCTTATTCCCCGCTTCTGATTCTGATTCCCTGCCTCTGATTCCCCATCTCTGATTACCCATATCTGATTCCCCGCCTCTGTTTCCCCGCCTCTGATTCCCCGCCTCTGTTTCCCCATATCTAATTCCCCACCTCTGATGCCCCAACTCTGATTCCCCGCCTCTGATTCCCCAGCTCTGATTCCCCGCCTCTGATTCCCCGCATCCGATTCCCCATGTCTGATTACCCGCCTCTGTTTCCCCGCCTCTGATTCCCCACCTCTGATTCCCCGTGTCTAATTCCCCGCCTCTGATTCCCCAGCTCTGATACCCTGCCTCTGATTCCCCGCGTTCTATTCCCTGCCTCTGATTCCCCGCCTGTGATTCCCCATCTCTGATTCACCACCTCTGATTCCCCACCTCTGATTCCCCATATCTAATTACCCGCCTCTGTTTGCCCGCCTCTGATTCCCCGCCTCTGTTTCCCCACCTCTGATTACCCAGCTCTGATAACCCGCCTCAGATTCCCCGCGTCTGATTCCCTGCCTGTGATACCCCGCCTCTGATTCCCCTTCTCTGATTCACCACCTCTGAATCCCCACCTCTGATTCCCCATCTCTGATTCCGCACATCCGATTCCCTGCCTCTGATTCCCCGCCTCTGATTCCCCACCTCTGATTCCCCGCCTCTGATTCCCCGCGTCTGATTCAATTCCACTGATTCCCTGCCCCTGATTCCCCACCTCTGATTCCCCATATCTGATTCCCCGCCTCTGTTTCAACACCTCTGATTCCTCGCCTCTGTTTCCCCATATCTGATTCCCCGCCTCTGATTCCCCAACTCTGATTCCCCTCCTCTAATTCGCCAGCTATGATTCCCCGCCTCTGATTCCCTGCATCTGATTCCCTGCCTCTGATTCCCAGCCTCTGATTCCCCTTCTCTGATTCACCACCTCTGAATCCCCACCTCTGATTCCCCATCTCTGATTCCTCGCATCTGATTCCCTGCCTCTGATTCACCGCCTCTGATTCCCCGCCTCTGATTCACCACCTCTGATTCCCCGCCTCTGATTCCCTGCCACTGATTCCCCGCCCCTGATTCCCCACCTCTGATTCCTCATATCTTATTCCCCGCCTCTGTTTCCCCCCCTCTGATTCCCAGCCTCTGATTCCCCATATCTGATTCCCCGCCTCTATTTCCCCATATCTGCTTCGCCGCCTCTGATTCCCCAACTCTGATTCCCCGCCTCTGATTCCCCAGCTCCGATTTCCCGCCTCTGATTCCCGGCATCCGATTCCCTGCCTCTGATTCCCCGCCTCTGATTCCCCATCTCAGATTCCCCGCCTCTGATTCCCCGTGTCTGATTCCCTGCCTCTGATTGCCCGCCTCTGATTCCCCGCGTCTGATTCCCTGCCACTGATTCCCTGCCCCTGATTCCCCACCTCTGATTCCCCATATCTGATTCCCCGCCTCTGTTTTCCCGCCTCTGATTCCCTGCGTCTGATTCCCCATATCTGATTCCCCACCTCTGATTCCCCAACTCTGATTCCCCGCCTCTGATTCCCCAGCTCAGAATCCCCGCCTCTGATTCCCCACGTCTGATTCCCTGCCTCTGATTCCCCGCCTCTGATTCCCCATCTGTGATTCACAACCTCTGATGCCCCACCTCTGATTCCCGGCCTCTTATTCCAAGCATCTGATTCCCGGCCTCTGATTCCCGGCCTCTTATTCCCCGCTTCTGATTCTGATTCCCTGCCTCTGATTCCCCATCTCTGATTACCCATATCTGATTCCCCGCCTCTGTTTCCCCGCCTCTGATTCCCCGCCTCTGTTTCCCCATATCTAATTCCCCACCTCTGATGCCCCAACTCTGATTCCCCGCCTCTGATTCCCCAGCTCTGATTCCCCGCCTCTGATTCCCCGCATCCGATTCCCCATGTCTGATTACCCGCCTCTGTTTCCCCGCCTCTGATTCCCCACCTCTGATTCCCCGTGTCTAATTCCCCGCCTCTGATTCCCCAGCTCTGATACCCTGCCTCTGATTCCCCGCGTTCTATTCCCTGCCTCTGATTCCCCGCCTGTGATTCCCCATCTCTGATTCACCACCTCTGATTCCCCACCTCTGATTCCCCATATCTAATTCCCCGCCTCTGTTTGCCCGCCTCTGATTCCCCGCCTCTGTTTCCCCACCTCTGATTACCCAGCTCTGATACCCCGCCTCAGATTCCCCGCGTCTGATTCCCTGCCTGTGATACCCCGCCTCTGATTCCCCTTCTCTGATTCACCACCTCTGAATCCCCACCTCTGATTCCCCATCTCTGATTCCGCACATCCGATTCCCTGCCTCTGATTCCCCGCCTCTGATTCCCCACCTCTGATTCCCCGCCTCTGATTCCCCGCGTCTGATTCAATTCCACTGATTCCCTGCCCCTGATTCCCCACCTCTGATTCCCCATATCTGATTCCCCGCCTCTGTTTCAACACCTCTGATTCCCCGCCTCTGTTTCCCCATATCTGATTCCCCGCCTCTGATTCCCCAACTCTGATTCCCCTCCTCTAATTCGCCAGCTATGATTCCCCGCCTCTGATTCCCTGCATCTGATTCCCTGCCTCTGATTCCCAGCCTCTGATTCCCCTTCTCTGATTCACCACCTCTGAATCCCCACCTCTGATTCCCCATCTCTGATTCCTCGCATCTGATTCCCTGCCTCTGATTCACCGCCTCTGATTCCCCGCCTCTGATTCACCACCTCTGATTCCCCGCCTCTGATTCCCTGCCACTGATTCCCCGCCCCTGATTCCCCACCTCTGATTCCTCATATCTTATTCCCCGCCTCTGTTTCCCCCCCTCTGATTCCCAGCCTCTGATTCCCCATATCTGATTCCCCGCCTCTATTTCCCCATATCTGCTTCGCCGCCTCTGATTCCCCAACTCTGATTCCCCGCCTCTGATTCCCCAGCTCCGATTTCCCGCCTCTGATTCCCGGCATCCGATTCCCTGCCTCTGATTCCCCGCCTCTGATTCCCCATCTCAGATTCCCCGCCTCTGATTCCCCGTGTCTGATTCCCTGCCTCTGATTGCCCGCCTCTGATTCCCCGCGTCTGATTCCCTGCCACTGATTCCCTGCCCCTGATTCCCCACCTCTGATTCCCCATATCTGATTCCCCGCCTCTGTTTTCCCGCCTCTGATTCCCTGCGTCTGATTCCCCATATCTGATTCCCCACCTCTGATTCCCCAACTCTGATTCCCCGCCTCTGATTCCCCAGCTCAGAATCCCCGCCTCTGATTCCCCACGTCTGATTCCCTGCCTCTGATTCCCCGCCTCTGATTCCCCATCTGTGATTCACAACCTCTGATGCCCCACCTCTGATTCCCCATATCTGATTCCCCGCCTCTGTTTCCCCGCCTCTGATTCCCCGCCTCTGATTCCCCATATCTGATTCCCCGCCTCTGATTGCCCACCTCTGATTCCTCGCATCTGATTCCCTGCCTCTGATTCACCGCCTCTGATTCCCCATCTCTGATTCACCACCTCTGATTCCCGGCCTCTGATTCCCCATCTCTGATTCCGCACATCCGATTCCCTGCCTATGATTCCCCACCTCTGATTCCCCGCCTCTGATTCCCCATATCTGATTCCCTGCCTCTGTTTCCCCGCCTCTGATTCCCCATATGTGATTCCCCACCTCTGTTTCTACGCCTCTGATTCCCCGCCTCTGTTTCTCCATCTCTGATTCACCGCCTTTGATTCACCACCTCTGATTCCCCATATCTGATTCCCCATATCTGATTCCCCACCTCTGTTTCCCCGCCTCTGATTCCCCGCCTCTGATTCTCCATATCTCATTCCCCGCCTCTGAATCCCCATCTCTGATTCCCGGACTCTGATTCCCCACCTCTGATTCCCGGCCTCTTATTCCCAGCATCTGATTCCCGGCCTCTGATTCCCGGCCTCTAATTCCCCGCTTCTGATTCTGATTCCCTGCCTCTGATTCCCCATCTCTGATTCCGCACATCTGATTCCCTGCCTCTGATTCCCCACCTATGATTCCCCATATCTGATTCCCCGCCTCTGATTCCCCGCCTCTGTTTCCCCATATCTGATTCCCCGCCTCTGATTCCCCAGCTCTGATTCACTGCCTCTGATTCCCCGCGTTCTATTCCCTGCCTCTGATTCCCCGCCTGTGATTCCCCATCTCTGATTCACCACCTCTGATTCCCCACCTCTGATTCCCCATATCTAATTCCCCGCCTCTGTTTGCCCGCCTCTGATTCCCCGCCTCTGTTTCCCCATATCTGATTCCCCGCATCTGAATCCCCAACTCTGATTCCCTGCCTCTGATTCACCAGCTCTGATTCCCCGCCTTTGATTCCCCCCGTCTGATTCCCAGCCTCTGAATCCCCGTGTCTGATTTCCTGCCTCTGATTCCCCGCCTCTGATTCCCCATCTCTGATTCACCGCCTCTGTTTCCCCACCTCTGATTCCCCATCTCTGATTCCGCACATCCGATTCCCTGCCTCTGATTCCCCGACTCTGATTCCCCAGCTCTGATTCCCCAGCTCTGATTCCCCGCCTCTGATTCCCCGCGTCTGATTCCCTGCCTCTGATTCCCCGCCTCTGATTCCCCATCTCTGATTCCCCACCTCTGATTCCCCGTGTCTGATTCCCTGCCTCTGAATCCCCGCCTCTGATTCCCCGCCTCTGATTCCCTGCCACTGATTACCCGCCACTGATTCCCCACCTCTGATTCCCCATATCTTATTCCCCGCCTCTGTTTCCCCCCCTCTAATTCCCAGCCTCTGATTCCCCATATCTGATTCCCCGCCTCTGATTCCCCATCTCTGATTCACCGCCTCTGTTTCCCACCTCTGATTCCCCATCTCTGATTCCGCACATCCGATTCCCTGCCTCTGATTCCCCGACTCTGATTCCCCAGCTCTGATTCCCCAGCTCTGATTCCCCGCCTCTGATTCCCCGCGTCTGATTCCCCGCCTCTGAATCCCTGCCACTGATTCCCTGCCCCTGATTCCCCACCTCTGATTCCCCATATATGATTCCCCGCCTCTGATTCCCCAACTCTGATTCCCTGCGTCTGATTCCCTGCCTCTGATTCCCAGCCTCTGATTCCCCTTCTCTGATTCACCACCTCTGAATCCCCACCTCTGATTCCCCATCTCTGATTCCGCACATCCGATTCCCTGCCTCTGATTCCCCGCCTCTGATTCCCCATCTCTGATTCCCCGCCTCTGATTCCCCGCGTCTGATTCAATGCCACTGATTCCCTGCCCCTGATTCCCCACCTCTGATTCCCCATATCTGATTCCCCGCCTCTGTTTCAACACCTCTGATTCCCCGCCTCTGTTTCCCCATATCTGATTCCCCGCCTCTGATTCCCCAACTCTGATTCCCCTCCTCTAATTCGCCAGCTATGATTCCCCGCCTCTGATTCCCTGCATCTGATTCCCTGCCTCTGATTCCCAGCCTCTGATTCCCCTTCTCTGATTCACCACCTCTGAATCCCCACCTCTGATTCCCCATCTCTGATTCCGCACATCCGATTCCCTGCCTCTGATTCCCCGCCTCTGATTCCCCGCCTCTGATTCGCAACCTCTAATTCCCCACCTCTGATTCCCCATATCTGATTCCCCGCCTCTGTTTCCCTGCCTCTGATTCCCGGTCTCTGTTTCCCCATATCTGATTCCCCTCCTCTGATTCCCCAACTCTGATTCCCCGCCTCTGATTCCCCAGCTCTGATTCCCCGCCTTTTATTCCCGGCCTCTGATTCCCTGCCACTGATTCCCCGCCCCTGATTCCCCACCTCTGATTCCCCATATCTGATTCCCCGCCTCTGTTTCCCCAGCTCTGATTCCCCAGCTCTGATTCCCCAGCTCTGATTCCCTGCCACTGATTCCCCGCCCCTGATTCCCCACCTCTGATTCCCCATATCTGATTCCCCAGCTCTGATACCCCGCCTCAGATTCCCCGCGTCTGATTCCCTGCCTGTGATTCCCCGCCTCTGATTCCCCATCTCTGATTCCCCACCTCTGATTCCCCGTGTCTAATTCCCTGCCTCTGATTCCCCGCATCTGATTCCCCGCCTCTGATTCCCCGCCTCTGTTTCCCCATATCTTATTCCCCACCTCTAATGCCCCAACTCTGATTCCCAGCCTCTGATTCCCCATCTCTGATTCCCCACCTCTATTTCCCCATATCTGCTTCGCCGCCTCTGATTCCCCAACTCTGATTCCCCGCCTCTGATTCCCCAGCTCCGATTTCCCGCCTCTGATTCCCGGCATCCGATTCCCTGCCTCTGATTCCCCGCCTCTGATTCCCCATCTCAGATTCCCCGCCTCTGATTCCCCGTGTCTGATTCCCTGCCTCTGATTGCCCGCCTCTGATTCCCCGCGTCTGATTCCCTGCCACTGATTCCCTGCCCCTGATTCCCCACCTCTGATTCCCCATATCTGATTCCCCGCCTCTGTTTTCCCGCCTCTGATTCCCTGCGTCTGATTCCCCATATCTGATTCCCCACCTCTGATTCCCCAACTCTGATTCCCCGCCTCTGATTCCCCAGCTCAGAATCCCCGCCTCTGATTCCCCACGTCTGATTCCCTGCCTCTGATTCCCCGCCTCTGATTCCCCATCTGTGATTCACAACCTCTGATGCCCCACCTCTGATTCCCCATATCTGATTCCCCGCCTCTGTTTCCCCGCCTCTGATTCCCCGCCTCTGATTCCCCATATCTGATTCCCCGCCTCTGATTGCCCACCTCTGATTCCTCGCATCTGATTCCCTGCCTCTGATTCACCGCCTCTGATTCCCCATCTCTGATTCACCACCTCTGATTCCCGGCCTCTGATTCCCCATCTCTGATTCCGCACATCCGATTCCCTGCCTATGATTCCCCACCTCTGATTCCCCGCCTCTGATTCCCCATATCTGATTCCCTGCCTCTGTTTCCCCGCCTCTGATTCCCCAGCTCTGATTCACTGCCTCTGATTCCCCGCGTTCTATTCCCGGCCTCTGATTCCCCGCCTGTGATTCCCCATCTCTGATTCACCACCTCTGATTCCCCACCTCTGATTCCCCATATCTAATTCCCCGCCTCTGTTTGCCCGCCTCTGATTCCCCGCCTCTGTTTCCCCATATCTGATTCCCCGCCTCTGAATATCCAACTCTGATTCCCTGCCACTGATTCCCTGCCCCTGATTCCCCACCTCTGATTCCCCATATCTGATTCCCCGCCTCTGTTTCCCCGCCTCTGATTCCCCGCCTCTGTTTCCCCATATCTGATTCCCCGCCTCTGATTCCCCAACTCTGATTCTCCTCCTCTAATTCGCCAGCTATGATTCCCCACCTCTGATTCCCTGCGTCTGATTCCCTGCCTCTGATTCCCAGCCTCTGATTCCCCTTCTCTGATTCACCACCTCTGAATCCCCACCTCTGATTCCCCATATCTGATTCCCCGCCTCAGTTTCCCTGCATCTGATTCCCGGCCTCTGTTTCCCCATATCTGATTCCCCTCCTCTGATTCCCCATATCTGATTCCCCGCCTCTGTTTCCCCAGCTCTGATTCCCCACCTCTGAATCCCCAGCTCTGATTCCCTGCCACTGATTCCCTGCCCCTGATTCCCCACCTCTGATTCCCCATATCTGATTCCCCGCCTCTGTTTCCCTTAGCTCTGATTCCCTGCCTCTGATTCCCTACCCCGATTCCCCATCTCTGTTTCACCGCCTTTGATTCGCCACCTCTGATTCCCCATATCTGATTCCCCGCCTCTGTTTCCCCGCCTCTGATTCCCTGCCTCTGATTCCCAACCTCTGATTCCACACCTCTGATTCCCCATATCTGATTCCCCGCCTCTATTTCCCCATATCTGATTCCCCGCCTCTGATTCCCCAACTCTGATTCCCCGCCTCTGATTCCCCAGCTCTGATACCCCGCCTCTGATTCCCGGCGTCCGATTCACTGCCTCTGATTCCCCGCCTCTGATTCCCCATCTCTGATTCCCCGCCTCTGATTCCCCGTGTCTGATTCCCTGCCTCTGATTCCCCGCCTGTGATTCCCCGCCTCTGATTCCCCAGCTCTGATTCCCCACCTTTTATTCCCGGCCTCTGATTCCCTGCCACTGATTCCCAGCCCCTAAATCCCCACCTCTGATTCCCCATATCTGATTCCCCGCCTCTGTTTCCCCAGCTCTGATTCCCCACCTCTGATTCCCCAGCTCTGATTCCCAGCCTCTGATTCCCCATATCTGATTCCCTGCCTCTGATTCCCCATATCTGATTCCCCACCTCTGATTCCCCATATCTGATTCCCCGCCTCTGTTTCCCAGCCTCTGATTCCCTGCCTCTGATTCCCAACCTCTGATTCCACACCTCTGATTCCCCATATCTGATTCCCCGCCTCTATTTCCCCATATCTGATTCCCCGCCTCTGATTCCCCAACTCTGATTCCCCGCCTCTGATTCCCCAGCTCTGATACCCCGCCTCTGATTCCCGGCGTCCGATTCACTGCCTCTGATTCCCCGCCTCTGATTCCCCATCTCTGATTCCCCGCCTCTGATTCCCCGTGTCTGATTCCCTGCCTCTGATTCCCCGCCTGTGATTCCCCGCCTCTGATTCCCTGCCACTGATTCCCTGCCCCTGATTCCCCACCTCTGATTCCCCATATCTGATTCCCCGCCTCTGTTTCCCCGCCTCTGATTCCCCGCCTCTGATTCCTCATATCTGATTCCCTGCCTCTGATTCCCCAACTCTGATTCCCCGACTCTGATTCCCCAGCTCTGAATCCCCGCCTCTGATTCCCCGCGTCTGATTCCCTGCCTCTGATTCCCCGCCTCTGATTCCCCATCTCTGATTCCCCGCCTCTGATTCCCCGTGTCTGATTCCCTGCCTCTGATTCCCCGCCTGTGATTCCCCGCCTCTGATTCCCTGCCACTGATTCCCTGCCCCTGATTCCCCACCTCTGATTCCCCATATCTGATTCCCCGCCTCTGTTTCCCCGCCTCTCATTCCCCGCCTCTGTTTCCCTTAGCTCTGATTCCCTGCCTCTGATTCCCTGCCCTGATTCCCCATCTCTGTTTCACCGCCTTTGATTCGCCACCTCTGATTCCCCATATCTGATTCCCCGCCTCTGTTTCCCCGCCTCTGATTCCCGTCCTCTGATTCCCAACCTCTGATTCCACACCTCTGATTCCCCATATCTGATTCCCAGCCTCTATTTCCCCATATCTGATTCCCCTCCTCTGATTCCCCAACTCTGATTCCCCGCCTCTGATTCCCCAGCTCTGATTCCCCGCCTCTGATTCCCGGCGTCCGATTCACTGCCTCTGATTCCCCGCCTCTGATTCCCCATCTCTGATTCCCCGCCTCTGATTCCCCGTGTCTGATTCCCTGCCTCTGATTCCCCGCCTGTGATTCCCCGCCTCTGATTCACTGCCACTGATTCCCTGCCCCTGATTCCCCACCTCTGATTCCCCATATCTGATTCCCCTCCTCTGTTTCCCCGCCTCTGATTCCTCATATCTGATTCCCTGCCTCTGATTCCCCAACTCTGATTCCCCGACTCTGATTCCCCGCCTCTGATTCCCCATATCTGATTCCCCAGCTCTGATTGCCCACCTCTAATTCCCCGCCTCTGATTCGCCAGCTCTGATTCCCCGCCTCTGAATCCCCGCATCTGATTCCCTGCCTCTGATTCCCCGCCTCTGATTCCCCATCTCTGATTCACCGCCTTTGATTCGCCACCTCTGATTCCCCATATCTGATTCCCCACCTCTGTTTCCCCGCCTCTGATTCCCCGCCTCTGATTCTCCATATCTCATTCCCCGCCTCTGAATCCCCATCTCTGATTCCCGGACTCTGATTCCCCACCTCTGATTCCCGGCCTCTTATTCCCAGCATCTGATTCCCGGCCTCTGATTCCCGGCCTCTGATTCCCCGCTTCTGATTCTGATGCCCTGCCTCTGATTCCCCATCTCTGATTCCGCACATCTGATTCCCTGCCTCTGATTCCCCACCTCTGATTCCCCATATCTGATTCCCCGCCTCTGTTTCCCCACCTCTGATTCCCCGCCTCTGTTTCCCCATATCTAATTCCCCACCTCTGATGCCCCAACTCTGATTCCCCGCCTCTGATTCCCCAGCTCTGATTCCCCGCCTCTGATTCCTCGCATCCGATTCCCCATGTCTGATTCCCCGCCTCTGTTTCCCCGCCTCTGATTCCCCGCCTCTGTTTCCCCATATCTGATTCCCCGCCTCTGATTCCCCAGCTCTGATTCCCTGCCTCTGATTCCCCGCGTTCTATTCCCTGCTTCTGATTCCCCGCCTGTGATTCCCAATCTCTGATTCACCACCTCTGATTCCCCACCTCTGATTCCCCATATTTAATTCCCCGCCTCTGTTTGCACGCCTCTGATTCCCCGCCTCTGTTTCCCCATATCTGATTCCCCGCCTCTGAATCCCCAACTCTGATTCCCTGCCTCTGATTCACCAGCTCTGATTCCCCGCCTTTGATTCCCCCCGTCTGATTCCCAGCCTCTGAATCCCCGTGTCTGATTCCTGCCTCAGATTCCCCGCCTCTGATTCCCCATCTCTGATTCACCGCCTCTGATTCCCCACCTCTGATTCCCCATTTCTGATTCCGCACATCCGATTCCCTGCCTCTGATTCCCCGACTCTGATTCCCCACCTCTGATTCCCCAGCTCTGATTCCCCGCCTCTGATTCCCCGCGTCTGATTCCCTGCCTCTGATTCCCCGCCTCTGATTCCCCATCTCTGATTCCCCACCTCTGATTCCCCGTGTCTGATTCCCTGCCTCTGATTCCCCGCCTCTGATTCCCCGCCTCTGATTCCCTGCCACTGATTCCCCGCCCCTGATTCCCCACCTCTGATTCCCCATATCTTATTCGCCGCCTCTGTTTCCCCCCCTCTGATTCCCAGCCTCTGATTCCCCATATCTGATTCCCTGCCTCTGATTCCCCATATCTGATTCCCCGCCTCTATTTCCCCATATCTGCTTCGCCGCCTCTGATTCCCCAACTCTGATTCCCCGCCTCTGATTCCCCAGCTCTGATTTCCCGCCTCTGATTCCCGGCATCCGATTCCCTGCCTCTGATTCCCTCCTCTGATTCCCCATCTCTGATTCCCCGCCTCTGATTCCCCGTGTCTGATTCCCTGCCTCTGATTGCCCGCCTCTGATTTCCCGCGTCTGATTCCCTGCCACTGATTCCCTGCCCCTGATTCCCCACCTCTGATTCCCCATATCTGATTCCCCGCCTCTGTTTTCCCGCCTCTGATTCCCTGCGTCTGATTCCCCATATCTGATTCCCCACCTCTGATTCCCCAACTCTGATTCCCCGCCTCTGATTCCCCAGCTCTGAATCCCCGCCTCTGATTCCCCACGTCTGATTCCCTGCCTCTGATTCCCCGCCTGTGATTCCCCATCTGTGATTCACAACCTCTGATGCCCCACCTCTGATTCCCCATATCTGATTCCCCGCCTCTGTTTCCCCGCCTCTGATTCCCCGCCTCTGATTCCCCATATCTGATTCCCCGCCTCTGATTGCCCACCTCTGATTCCTCGCATCTGATTCCCTGCCTCTGATTCACCGCCTCTGATTCCCCATCTCTGATTCACCACCTCTGATTCCCGGCCTCTGATTCCCCATCTCTGATTCCGCACATCCGATTCCCTGCCTATGATTCCCCACCTCTGATTCCCCTCCTCTGATTCCCCATATCTGATTCCCTGCCTCTGTTTCCCCGCCTCTGATTCCCCATATGTGATTCCCCACCTCTGTTTCCACGCCTCTGATTCCCCGCCTCTGTTTCTCCATCTCTGATTCACCGCCTTTGATTCACCACCTCTGATTGCCCATATCTGATTCCCCATATCTGATTCCCCACCTCTGTTTCCCCGCCTCTGATTCCCCGCCTCTGATTCTCCATATCTCATTCCCCGCCTCTGAATCCCCATCTCTGATTCCCGGACTCTGATTCCCCACCTCTGATTCCCGGCCTCTTATTCCCAGCATCTGATTCCCGGCCTCTGATTCCCGGCCTCTAATTCCCCGCTTCTGATTCTGATTCCCTGCCTCTGATTCCCCATCTCTGATTCCGCACATCTGATTCCCTGCCTCTGATTCCCCACCTATGATTCCCCATATCTGATTCCCCGCCTCTGTTTCCCCGCCTCTGATTCCCCGCCTCTGTTTCCCCATATCTAATTCCCCACCTCTGATGCCCCAACTCTGATTCCCCGCCTCTGATTCCCCAGCTCTGATTCCCCACCTCTGATTCCCCGCATCCGATTCGCCATTTCTGATTCCCCGCCTCTGTTTCCCTGCCTCTGATTCCCCGCCTCTGTTTCCCCATATCTGATTCCCCGCCTCTGATTCCCCAGCTCTGATTCACTGCCTCTGATTCCCCGCGTCTGATTATCTGCCTCTGATTCCCCGCCTTGATTCCCCATCTCTGATTCACAACCTCTGATTCCCCACCTCTGATTCCCCATACCTGATTCACCGCCTCTGTTTCCCCGCCTCTGATTCCCCGCCTCTGATTCCCCATATCTGATTCCCCAGCTCTGATTGCCCACCTCTGATTCCCCGCCTCTGATTCGCCAGCTCTGATTCCCCGCCTCTGAATCCCCGCATCAGATTCCCTGCCTCTGATTCCCCGCCTCTGATTCCCCATCTCTGATTCACCGCCTTTGATTCGCCACCTCTGATTCCCCATATCTGATTCCCCACCTCTGTTTCCCCGCCTCTGATTCCCCGCCTCTGATTCTCCATATCTCATTCCCCGCCTCTGAATCCCCATCTCTGATTCCCGGACTCTGATTCCCCACCTCTGATTCCCGGCCTCTTATTCCCAGCATCCGATTCCCCATGTCTGATTACCCGCCTCTGTTTCCCCGCCTCTGTTTCCCCGCCTCTGATTCCCCGCGTCTGATTCCCTGCCTGTGATACCCCGCCTCTGATTCCCCATCTCTGATTCCCCACCTCTGATTCCCCGTGTCTAATTCCCAGCCTCTGATTCCCCGCATCTGATTCCCCGCCTCTGATTCCCCGCCTCTGTTTCCCCATATCTAATTCCCCACATCTGATGCCCCAACTCTGATTCCCCGCCTCTGATACCCCATCTCTGATTCCCCGCCTCTGATTCCCCGCATCCGATTCCCCATGTCTGATTACCCGCCTCTGTTTCCCCGCCTCTGATTCCCCGCCTCTGTTTCCCCATATCTGATTCCCCGCCTCTGATTCCCCAGCTCTGATACCCTGCCTCTGATTCCCCGCGTTCTATTCCCTGCCTCTGATTCCCCGCCTGTGATTCCCCATCTCTGATTCACCACCTCTGATTCCCCACCTCTGATTCCCCATATCTAATTCCCCGCCTCTGTTTGCCCGCCTCTGATTCCCCGCCTCTGTTTCCCCACCTCTGATTCCCCAGCTCTGGTACCCCGCCTCAGATTCCCCGCGTCTGATTCCCTGCCTGTGATTCCCCGCCTCTGATTCCCCATCTCTGATTCCCCACCTCTGATTCCCCGTGTCTAATTCCCTGCCTCTGATTCCCCGCATCTGATTCCCCGCCTCTGATTCCCCGCCTCTGTTTCCCCATATCTTATTCCCCACCTCTGATGCCCCAACTCTGATTCCCCGCCTCTGATTCCCCAGCTCTGATTCCCCACCTCTGATTCCCCGCATCCGATTCCCCATTTCTGATTCCCCGCCTCTGTTTCCCCGCCTCTGATTCCCCGCCTCTGTTTCCCCATATCTGATTCCCCGCCTCTGATTCCCCAGCTCTGATTCACTGCCTCTGATTCCCCGCGTTCTATTCCCGGCCTCTGATTCCCCGCCTGTGATTCCCCATCTCTGATTCACCACCTCTGATTCCCCACCTCTGATTCCCCATATCTAATTCCCCGCCTCTGTTTGCCCGCCTCTGATTCCCCGCCTCTGTTTCCCCATATCTGATTCCCCGCCTCTGAATCCCCAACTCTGATTCCCTGCCACTGATTCCCTGCCCCTGATTCCCCACCTCTGATTCCCCATATCTGATTCCCCGCCTCTGTTTCCCCGCCTCTGATTCCCCGCCTCTGTTTCCCCATATCTGATTCCCCGCCTCTGATTCCCCAACTCTGATTCCCCTCCTCTAATTCGCCAGCTATGATTCCCCGCCTCTGATTCCCTGCGTCTGATTCCCTGCCTCTGATTCCCAGCCTCTGATTCCCCTTCTCTGATTCACCACCTCTGAATCCCCACCTCTGATTCCCCATATCTGATTCCCCGCCTCAGTTTCCCTGCATCTGATTCCCGGCCTCTGTTTCCCCATATCTGATTCCCCTACTCTGATTCCCCAACTCTGATTCCCCGCCTCTGATTCCCCAGCTCTGATTCCCCACCTTTTATTCCCGGCCTCTGATTCCCTGCCACTGATTCCCAGCCCCTAAATCCCCACCTCTGATTCCCCATATCTGATTCCCCGCCTCTGTTTCCCCAGCTCTGATTCCCCACCTCTGATTCCCCAGCTCTGATTCCCTGCCACTGATTCCCTGCCCCTGATTCCCCACCTCTGATTCCCCATATCTGATTCCCCGCCTCTGTTTCCCTTAGCTCTGATTCCCTGCCTCTGATTCCCTACCCCGATTCCCCATCTCTGTTTCACCGCCTTTGATTCGCCACCTCTGATTCCCCATATCTGATTCCCCGCCTCTGTTTCCCCGCCTCTGATTCCCTGCCTCTGATTCCCAACCTCTGATTCCACACCTCTGATTCCCCATATCTGATTCCCCGCCTCTATTTCCCCATATCTGATTCCCCGCCTCTGATTCCCCAACTCTGATTCCCCGCCTCTGATTCCCCAGCTCTGATACCCCGCCTCTGATTCCCGGCGTCCGATTCACTGCCTCTGATTCCCCGCCTCTGATTCCCCATCTCTGATTCCCCGCCTCTGATTCCCCGTGTCTGATTCCCTGCCTCTGATTCCCCGCCTGTGATTCCCCGCCTCTGATTCCCCAGCTCTGATTCCCCACCTTTTATTCCCGGCCTCTGATTCCCTGCCACTGATTCCCAGCCCCTAAATCCCCACCTCTGATTCCCCATATCTGATTCCCCGCCTCTGTTTCCCCAGCTCTGATTCCCCACCTCTGATTCCCCAGCTCTGATTCCCTGCCACTGATTCTCCGCCCCTGATTCCCCACCTCTGATTCCCCATATCTGATTCCCCGCCTCTGTTTCCCCGCCTCTGATTCCCTGCCTCTGATTCCCAACCTCTGATTCCACACCTCTGATTCCCCGCGTCTGATTCCCTGCCTGTGATACCCCGCCTCTGATTCCCCATCTCTGATTCCCCACCTCTGATTCCCCGTGTCTAATTCCCAGCCTCTGATTCCCCGCATCTGATTCCCCGCCTCTGATTCCCCGCCTCTGTTTCCCCATATCTAATTCCCCACATCTGATGCCCCGCCTCTGATTCCCCAGCTCTGATACCCTGCCTCTGATTCCCCGCGTTCTATTCCCTGCCTCTGATTCCCCGCCTGTGATTCCCCATCTCTGATTCACCACCTCTGATTCCCCACCTCTGATTCCCCATATCTAATTCCCCGCCTCTGTTTGCCCGCCTCTGATTCCCCGCCTCTGTTTCCCCACCTCTGATTCCCCAGCTCTGGTACCCCGCCTCAGATTCCCCGCCTCTGATTCCCTGCCTGTGATTCCCCGCCTCTGATTCCCCATCTCTGATTCCCCACCTCTGATTCCCCGTGTCTAATTCCCTGCCTCTGATTCCCCGCATCTGATTCCCCGCCTCTGATTCCCCGCCTCTGTTTCCCCATATCTTATTCCCCACCTCTGATGCCCCAACTCTGATTCCCCGCCTCTGATTCCCCAGCTCTGATTCCCCACCTCTGATTCCCCGCATCCGATTCCCCATTTCTGATTCCCCGCCTCTGTTTCCCCGCCTCTGATTCCCCGCCTCTGTTTCCCCATATCTGATTCCCCGCCTCTGATTCCCCAGCTCTGATTCACTGCCTCTGATTCCCCGCGTTCTATTCCCGGCCTCTGATTCCCCGCCTGTGATTCCCCATCTCTGATTCACCACCTCTGATTCCCCACCTCTGATTCCCCATATCTAATTCCCCGCCTCTGTTTGCCCGCCTCTGATTCCCCGCCTCTGTTTCCCCATATCTGATTCCCCGCCTCTGAATCCCCAACTCTGATTCCCTGCCACTGATTCCCTGCCCCTGATTCCCCACCTCTGATTCCCCATATCTGATTCCCCGCCTCTGTTTCCCCGCCTCTGATTCCCCGCCTCTGTTTCCCCATATCTGATTCCCCGCCTCTGATTCCCCAACTCTGATTCCCCTCCTCTAATTCGCCAGCTATGATTCCCCGCCTCTGATTCCCTGCGTCTGATTCCCTGCCTCTGATTCCCAGCCTCTGATTCCCCTTCTCTGATTCACCACCTCTGAATCCCCACCTCTGATTCCCCATATCTGATTCCCCGCCTCAGTTTCCCTGCATCTGATTCCCGGCCTCTGTTTCCCCATATCTGATTCCCCTCCTCTGATTCCCCAACTCTGATTCCCCGCCTCTGATTCCCCAGCTCTGATTCCCCACCTTTTATTCCCGGCCTCTGATTCCCTGCCACTGATTCCCAGCCCCTAAATCCCCACCTCTGATTCCCCATATCTGATTCCCCGCCTCTGTTTCCCCAGCTCTGATTCCCCACCTCTGATTCCCCAGCTCTGATTCCCTGCCACTGATTCCCTGCCCCTGATTCCCCACCTCTGATTCCCCATATCTGATTCCCCGCCTCTGTTTCCCTTAGCTCTGATTCCCTGCCTCTGATTCCCTACCCCGATTCCCCATCTCTGTTTCACCGCCTTTGATTCGCCACCTCTGATTCCCCATATCTGATTCCCCGCCTCTGTTTCCCCGCCTCTGATTCCCTGCCTCTGATTCCCAACCTCTGATTCCACACCTCTGATTCCCCATATCTGATTCCCCGCCTCTATTTCCCCATATCTGATTCCCCGCCTCTGATTCCCCAACTCTGATTCCCCGCCTCTGATTCCCCAGCTCTGATACCCCGCCTCTGATTCCCGGCGTCCGATTCACTGCCTCTGATTCCCCGCCTCTGATTCCCCATCTCTGATTCCCCGCCTCTGATTCCCCGTGTCTGATTCCCTGCCTCTGATTCCCCGCCTGTGATTCCCCGCCTCTGATTCCCCAGCTCTGATTCCCCACCTTTTATTCCCGGCCTCTGATTCCCTGCCACTGATTCCCAGCCCCTAAATCCCCACCTCTGATTCCCCATATCTGATTCCCCGCCTCTGTTTCCCCAGCTCTGATTCCCCACCTCTGATTCCCCAGCTCTGATTCCCTGCCACTGATTCTCCGCCCCTGATTCCCCACCTCTGATTCCCCATATCTGATTCCCCGCCTCTGTTTCCCCGCCTCTGATTCCCTGCCTCTGATTCCCAACCTCTGATTCCACACCTCTGATTCCCCATATCTGATTCCCCGCCTCTATTTCCCCATATCTGATTCCCCGCCTCTGATTCCCCAACTCTGATTCCCCGCCTCTGATTCCCCAGCTCTGATACCCCGCCTCTGATTCCCGGCGTCCGATTCACTGCCTCTGATTCCCCGCCTCTGATTCCCCATCTCTGATTCCCCGCCTCTGATTCCCCGTGTCTGATTCCCTGCCTCTGATTCCCCGCCTGTGATTCCCCGCCTCTGATTCCCTGCCACTGATTCCCTGCCCCTGATTCCCCACCTCTGATTCCCCATATCTGATTCCCCGCCTCTGTTTCCCCGCCTCTGATTCCCCGCCTCTGATTCCCCATATCTGATTCCCTGCCTCTGATTCCCCAACTCTGATTCCCCGACTCTGATTCCCCAGCTCTGAATCCCCGCCTCTGATTCCCCGCGTCTGATTCCCTGCCTCTGATTCCCCGCCTCTGATTCCCCATCTCTGATTCCCCGCCTCTGATTCCCCGTGTCTGATTCCCTGCCTCTGATTCCCCGCCTGTGATTCCCCGCCTCTGATTCCCTGCCACTGATTCCCTGCCCCTGATTCCCCACCTCTGATTCCCCATATCTGATTCCCCGCCTCTGTTTCCCCGCCTCTGATTCCCCGCCTCTGTTTCCCTTAGCTCTGATTCCCTGCCTCTGATTCCCTGCCCTGATTCCCCATCTCTGTTTCACTGCCTTTGATTCGCCACCTCTGATTCCCCATATCTGATTCCCCGCCTCTGTTTCCCCGCCTCTGATTCCCGTCCTCTGATTCCCAACCTCTGATTCCACACCTCTGATTCCCCATATCTGATTCCCCGCCTCTATTTCCCCATATCTGATTCCCCGCCTCTGATTTCCCAACTCTGATTCCCCGCCTCTGATTCCCCAGCTCTGATTCCCCGCCTCTGATTCCCGGCGTCCGATTCACTGCCTCTGATTCCCCGCCTCTGATTCCCCATCTCTGATTCCCCGCCTCTGATTCCCCGTGTCTGATTCCCTGCCTCTGATTCCCCGCCTGTGTTTCCCCGCCTCTGATTCCCTGCCACTGATTCCCTGCCCCTGATTCCCCACCTCTGATTCCCCATATCTGATTCCCCTCCTCTGTTTCCCCGCCTCTGATTCCTCATATCTGATTCCCTGCCTCTGATTCCCCAACTCTGATTCCCCGACTCTGATTCCCCGCCTCTGATTCCCCATATCTGATTCCCCAGCTCTGATTGCCCACCTCTGATTCCCCGCCTCTGATTCGCCAGCTCTGATTCCCCGCCTCTGAATCCCCGCATCTGATTCCCTGCCTCTGATTCCCCGCCTCTGATTCCCCATCTCTGATTCACTGCCTTTGATTCGCCACCTCTGATTCCCCATATCTGATTCCCCACCTCTGTTTCCCCGCCTCTGATTCCCCGCCTCTGATTCTCCATATCTCATTCCCCGCCTCTGAATCCCCATCTCTGATTCCCGGACTCTGATTCCCCACCTCTGATTCCCGGCCTCTTATTCCCAGCATCTGATTCCCGGCCTCTGATTCCCGGCCTCTGATTCCCCGCTTCTGATTCTGATGCCCTGCCTCTGATTCCCCATCTCTGATTCCGCACATCTGATTCCCTGCCTCTGATTCCCCACCTCTGATTCCCCATATCTGATTCCCCGCCTCTGTTTCCCCACCTCTGATTCCCCGCCTCTGTTTCCCCATATCTAATTCCCCACCTCTGATGCCCCAACTCTGATTCCCCGCCTCTGATTCCCCAGCTCTGATTCCCCGCCTCTGATTCCCCGCATCCGATTCCCCATGTCTGATTCCCCGCCTCTGTTTCCCCGCCTCTGATTCCCCGCCTCTGTTTCCCCATATCTGATTCCCCGCCTCTGATTCCCCAGCTCAGATTCCCTGCCTCTGATTCCCCGCGTTCTATTCCCTGCCTCTGATTCCCCGCCTGTGATTCCCAATCTCTGATTCACCACCTCTGATTCCCCACCTCTGATTCCCCATATTTAATTCCCCGCCTCTGTTTGCCCGCCTCTGATTCCCCGCCTCTGTTTCCCCATATCTGATTCCCCGCCTCTGAATCCCCAACTCTGATTCCCTGCCTCTGATTCACCAGCTCTGATTCCCCGCCTTTGATTCCCCCCGTCTGATTCCCAGCCTCTGAATCCCCGTGTCTGATTCCTGCCTCAGATTCCCCGCCTCTGATTCCCCATCTCTGATTCACCGCCTCTGATTCCCCACCTCTGATTCCCCATTTCTGATTCCGCACATCCGATTCCCTGCCTCTGATTCCCCGACTCTGATTCCCCACCTCTGATTCCCCAGCTCTGATTCCCCGCCTCTGATTCCCCGCGTCTGATTCCCTGCCTCTGATTCCCCGCCTCTGATTCCCCATCTCTGATTCCCCACCTCTGATTCCCCGTGTCTGATTCCCTGCCTCTGATTCCCCGCCTCTGATTCCCCGCCACTGATTCCCTGCCACTGATTCCCCGCCCCTGATTCCCCACCTCTGATTCCCCATATCTTATTCGCCGCCTCTGTTTCCCCCCCTCTGATTCCCAGCCTCTGATTCCCCATATCTGATTCCCTGCCTCTGATTCCCCATATCTGATTCCCCGCCTCTATTTCCCCATATCTGCTTCGCCGCCTCTGATTCCCCAACTCTGATTCCCCGACTCTGATTCCCCAGCTCTGATTTCCCGCCTCTGATTCCCGGCATCCGATTCCCTGCCTCTGATTCCCTCCTCTGATTCCCCATCTCTGATTCCCCGCCTCTGATTCCCCGTGTCTGATTCCCTGCCTCTGATTGCCCGCCTCTGATTTCCCGCGTCTGATTCCCTGCCACTGATTCCCTGCCCCTGATTCCCCACCTCTGATTCCCCATATCTGATTCCCCGCCTCTGTTTTCCCGCCTCTGATTCCCTGCGTCTGATTCCCCATATCTGATTCCCCACCTCTGATTCCCCAACTCTGATTCCCCGCCTCTGATTCCCCAGCTCTGAATCCCCGCCTCTGATTCCCCACGTCTGATTCCCTGCCTCTGATTCCCCGCCTCTGATTCCCCATCTGTGATTCACAACCTCTGATGCCCCAACTCTGATTCCCCATATCTGATTCCCCGCCTCTGTTTCCCCGCCTCCGATTCCCCGCCTCTGATTCCCCATATCTGATTCCCCGCCTCTGATTGCCCACCTCTGATTCCTCGCATCTGATTCCCTGCCTCTGATTCACCGCCTCTGATTCCCCATCTCTGATTCACCACCTCTGATTCCCGGCCTCTGATTCCCCATCTCTGATTCCGCACATCCGATTCCCTGCCTATGATTCCCCACCTCTGATTCCCCTCCTCTGATTCCCCATATCTGATTCCCTGCCTCTGTTTCCCCGCCTCTGATTCCCCATATGTGATTCCCCACCTCTGTTTCCACGCCTCTGATTCCCCGCCTCTGTTTCTCCATCTCTGATTCACCGCCTTTGATTCACCACCTCTGATTGCCCATATCTGATTCCCCATATCTGATTCCCCACCTCTGTTTCCCCGCCTCTGATTCCCCGCCTCTGATTCTCCATTTCTCATTCCCCGCCTCTGAATCCCCATCTCTGATTCCCGGACTCTGATTCCCCACCTCTGATTCCCGGCCTCTTATTCCCAGCATCTGATTCCCGGCCTCTGATTCCCGGCCTCTAATTCCCCGCTTCTGATTCTGATTCCCTGCCTCTGATTCCCCATCTCTGATTCCGCACATCTGATTCCCTGCCTCTGATTCCCCACCTATGATTCCCCATATCTGATTCCCCGCCTCTGTTTCCCCGCCTCTGATTCCCCGCCTCTGTTTCCCCATATCTAATTCCCCACCTCTGATGCCCCAACTCTGATTCCCCGCCTCTGATTCCCCAGCTCTGATTCCCCACCTCTGATTCCCCGCATCCGATTCCCCATTTCTGATTCCCCGCCTCTGTTTCCCTGCCTCTGATTCCCCGCCTCTGTTTCCCCATATCTGATTCCCCGCCTCTGATTCCCCAGCTCTGATTCACTGCCTCTGATTCCCCGCGTCTGATTATCTGCCTCTGATTCCCCGCCTTGATTCCCCATCTCTGATTCACAACATCTGATTCCCCACCTCTGATTCCCCATACCTGATTCACCGCCTCTGTTTCCCCGCCTCTGATTCCCCGCCTCTGATTCCCCATATCTGATTCCCCAGCTCTGATTGCCCACCTCTGATTCCCCGCCTCTGATTCGCCAGCTCTGATTCCCCGCCTCTGAATCCCCGCATCAGATTCCCTGCCTCTGATTCCCCGCCTCTGATTCCCCATCTCTGATTCACCGCCTTTGATTCGCCACCTCTGATTCCCCATATCTGATTCCCCACCTCTGTTTCCCCGCCTCTGATTCCCCGCCTCTGATTCTCCATATCTCATTCCCCGCCTCTGAATCCCCATCTCTGATTCCCGGACTCTGATTCCCCACCTCTGATTCCCGGCCTCTTATTCCCAGCATCTGATTCCCGGCCTCTGATTCCCGGCCTCTTATTCCCCGCTTCTGATTCTGATACCCTGCCTCTGTTTCCCCATCTCTGATTCCGCACATCTGATTCCCTGCCTCTGATTCACCACCTCTGATTCACCATATCTGATTCCCCGCCTCTGTTTCCCCATATCTAATTCCCCACCTCTGATGCCCCAACTCTGATTCCCCGCGTCTGATTCCCCAGCTCTGATTCCCCGCCTCTGATTCCCCGCATCCGATTCCCCATGTCTGATTCCCCGCCTCTGTTTCCCCGCCTCTGATTCCCCGCCTCTGTTTCCCCATATCTGATTCCCCGCCTCTGATTCCCCAGCTCTGATTCCCTGCCTCTGATTCCCCGCGTTCTATTCCCTGCCTCTGATTCCCCGCCTGTGATTCCCAATCTCTGATTCACCACCTCTGATTCCCCATCTCTGATTCCCCATATTTAATTCCCCGCCTCTGTTTGCCCGCCTCTGATTCCCCGCCTCTGTTTCCACATATCTGATTCCCCGCCTCTGAATCCCAAACTCTGATTCCCTGCCTCTGATTCACCAGCTCTAATTCCCCGCCTTTGATTCCCCCCGTCTGATTCCCAGCCTCTGAATCCCCGTGTCTGATTTCCTGCCTCAGATTCCCCGCCTCTGATTCCCCATCTCTGATTCACCGCCTCTGATTCCCCACCTCTGATTCCCCATTTCTGATTCCGCACATCCGATTCCCTGCCTCTGATTCCCCGACTCTGATTCCCCACCTCTGATTCCCCAGCTCTGATTCCCCGCCTCTGATTCCCCGCGTCTGATTCCCTGCCTCTGATTCCCCGCCTCTGATTCCCCATCTCTGATTCCCCACCTCTGATTCCCCGTGTCTGATTCCCTGCCTCTGATTCCCCGCCTCTGATTCCCCGCCTCTGATTCCCTGCCACTGATTCCCCGCCCCTGATTCCCCACCTCTGATTCCTCATATCTTATTCCCCGCCTCTGTTTCCCCCCCTCTGATTCCCAGCCTCTGATTCCCCATATCTGATTCCCTGCCTCTGATTCCCCATATCTGATTCCCCGCCTCTATTTCCCCATATCTGCTTCGCCGCCTCTGATTCCCCAACTCTGATTCCCCGCCTCTGATTCCCCAGCTCCGATTTCCCGCCTCTGATTCCCGGCATCCGATTCCCTGCCTCTGATTCCCCGCCTCTGATTCCCCATCTCTGATTCCCCGCCTCTGATTCCCCGTGTCTGATTCCCTGCCTCTGATTGCCCGCCTCTGATTCCCCGCGTCTGATTCCCTGCCACTGATGCCCTGCCCCTGATTCCCCACCTCTGATTCCCCATATCTGATTCCCCGCCTCTGTTTTCCCGCCTCTGATTCCCTGCGTCTGATTCCCCATATCTGATTCCCCACCTCTGATTCCCCAACTCTGATTCCCCGCCTCTGATTCCCCAGCTCAGAATCCCCGCCTCTGATTCCCCACGTCTGATTCCCTGCCTCTGATTCCCCGCCTCTGATTCCCCATCTGTGATTCACAACCTCTGATGCCCCACCTCTGATTCCCCATATCTGATTCCCCGCCTCTGTTTCCCCGCCTCTGATTCCCCGCCTCTGATTCCCCATATCTGATTCCCCGCCTCTGATTGCCCACCTCTGATTCCTCGCATCTGATTCCCTGCCTCTGATTCACCGCCTCTGATTCCCCATCTCTGATTCACCACCTCTGATTCCCGGCCTCTGATTCCCCATCTCTGATTCCGCACATCCGATTCCCTGCCTATGATTCCCCACCTCTGATTCCCCGCCTCTGATTCCCCACCTCTGATTCCCCGCCTCTGATTCCCCATATCTGATTCCCTGCCTCTGTTTCCCCGCCTCTGATTCCCCATATGTGATTCCCCACCTCTGTTTCCACGCCTCTGATTCCCCGCCTCTGTTTCTCCATCTCTGATTCACCGCCTTTGATTCACCACCTCTGATTCCCCATATCTGATTCCCCATATCTGATTCCCCACCTCTGTTTCCCCGCCTCTGATTCCCCGCCTCTGATTCTCCATATCTCATTCCCCGCCTCTGAATCCCCATCTCTGATTCCCGGACTCTGATTCCCCACCTCTGATTCCCGGCCTCTTATTCCCAGCATCTGATTCCCGGCCTCTGATTCCCGGCCTCTAATTCCCCGCTTCTGATTCTGATTCCCTGCCTCTGATTCCCCATCTCTGATTCCGCACATCTGATTCCCTGCCTCTGATTCCCCACCTATGATTCCCCATATCTGATTCCCCGCCTCTGATTCCCCGCCTCTGTTTCCCCATATCTGATTCCCCGCCTCTGATTCCCCAGCTCTGATTCACTGCCTCTGATTCCCCGCGTTCTATTCCCTGCCTCTGATTCCCCGCCTGTGATTCCCCATCTCTGATTCACCACCTCTGATTCCCCACCTCTGATTCCCCATATCTAATTCCCCGCCTCTGTTTGCCCGCCTCTGATTCCCCGCCTCTGTTTCCCCATATCTGATTCCCCGCATCTGAATCCCCAACTCTGATTCCCTGCCTCTGATTCACCAGCTCTGATTCCCCGCCTTTGATTCCCCCCGTCTGATTCCCAGCCTCTGAATCCCCGTGTCTGATTTCCTGCCTCTGATTCCCCGCCTCTGATTCCCCATCTCTGATTCACCGCCTCTGTTTCCCCACCTCTGATTCCCCATCTCTGATTCCGCACATCCGATTCCCTGCCTCTGATTCCCCGACTCTGATTCCCCAGCTCTGATTCCCCAGCTCTGATTCCCCGCCTCTGATTCCCCGCCTCTGATTCCCCATCTCTGATTCCCCACCTCTGATTCCCCGTGTCTGATTCCCTGCCTCTGAATCCCCGCCTCTGATTCCCCGCCTCTGATTCCCTGCCACTGATTACCCGCCACTGATTCCCCACCTCTGATTCCCCATATCTTATTCCCCGCCTCTGTTTCCCCCCCTCTAATTCCCAGCCTCTGATTCCCCATATCTGATTCCCCGCCTCTGATTCCCCATCTCTGATTCACCGCCTCTGTTTCCCCACCTCTGATTCCCCATCTCTGATTCCGCACATCCGATTCCCTGCCTCTGATTCCCCGACTCTGATTCCCCAGCTCTGATTCCCCAGCTCTGATTCCCCGCCTCTGATTCCCCGCGTCTGATTCCCCGCCTCTGAATCCCTGCCACTGATTCCCTGCCCCTGATTCCCCACCTCTGATTCCCCATATATGATTCCCCGCCTCTGATTCCCCAACTCTGATTCCCTGCGTCTGATTCCCTGCCTCTGATTCCCAGCCTCTGATTCCCCTTCTCTGATTCACCACCTCTGAATCCCCACCTCTGATTCCCCATCTCTGATTCCGCACATCCGATTCCCTGCCTCTGATTCCCCGCCTCTGATTCCCCACCTCTGATTCCCCGCCTCTGATTCCCCGCGTCTGATTCAATGCCACTGATTCCCTGCCCCTGATTCCCCACCTCTGATTCCCCATATCTGATTCCCCGCCTCTGTTTCAACACCTCTGATTCCCCGCCTCTGTTTCCCCATATCTGATTCCCCGCCTCTGATTCCCCAACTCTGATTCCCCTCCTCTAATTCGCCAGCTATGATTCCCCGCCTCTGATTCCCTGCATCTGATTCCCTGCCTCTGATTCCCAGCCTCTGATTCCCCTTCTCTGATTCACCACCTCTGAATCCCCACCTCTGATTCCCCATCTCTGATTCCGCACATCCGATTCCCTGCCTCTGATTCCCCGCCTCTGATTCCCCGCCTCTGATTCCCCGCCTCTGATTCGCAACCTCTAATTCCCCACCTCTGATTCCCCATATCTGATTCCCCGCCTCTGTTTCCCTGCCTCTGATTCCCGGTCTCTGTTTCCCCATATCTGATTCCCCTCCTCTGATTCCCCAACTCTGATTCCCCGCCTCTGATTCCCCGCCTCTGATTCCCCATCTCTGATTCCCCACCTCTGATTCCCCGTGTCTGATTCCCTGCCTCTGATTCCCCGCCTCTGATTCCCCGCCTCTGATTCCCTGCCACTGATTCCCCGCCCCTGATTCCCCACCTCTGATTCCTCATATCTTATTCCCCGCCTCTGTTTCCCCCCCTCTGATTCCCAGCCTCTGATTCCCCATATCTGATTCCCTGCCTCTGATTCCCCATATCTGATTCCCCGCCTCTATTTCCCCATATCTGCTTCGCCGCCTCTGATTCCCCAACTCTGATTCCCCGCCTCTGATTCCCCAGCTCCGATTTCCCGCCTCTGATTCCCGGCATCCGATTCCCTGCCTCTGATTCCCCGCCTCTGATTCCCCATCTCAGATTCCCCGCCTCTGATTCCCCGTGTCTGATTCCCTGCCTCTGATTGCCCGCCTCTGATTCCCCGCGTCTGATTCCCTGCCACTGATTCCCTGCCCCTGATTCCCCACCTCTGATTCCCCATATCTGATTCCCCGCCTCTGTTTTCCCGCCTCTGATTCCCTGTGTCTGATTCCCCATATCTGATTCCCCACCTCTGATTCCCCAACTCTGATTCCCCGCCTCTGATTCCCCAGCTCAGAATCCCCGCCTCTGATTCCCCACGTCTGATTCCCTGCCTCTGATTCCCCGCCTCTGATTCCCCATCTGTGATTCACAACCTCTGATGCCCCACCTCTGATTCCCCATATCTGATTCCCCGCCTCTGTTTCCCCGCCTCTGATTCCCCGCCTCTGATTCCCCATATCTAATTCCCCGCCTCTGATTGCCCACCTCTGATTCCTCGCATCTGATTCCCTGCCTCTGATTCACCGCCTCTGATTCCCCATCTCTGATTCACCACCTCTGATTCCCGGCCTCTGATTCCCCATCTCTGATTCTGCACATCCGATTCCCTGCCTATGATTCCCCACCTCTGATTCCCCGCCTCTGATTCCCCATATCTGATTCCCTGCCTCTGTTTCCCCGCCTCTGATTCCCCATATGTGATTCCCCACCTCTGTTTCCACGCCTCTGATTCCCCGCCTCTGTTTCTCCATCTCTGATTCACCGCCTTTGATTCACCACCTCTGATTCCCCATATCTGATTCCCCATATCTGATTCCCCACCTCTGTTTCCCCGCCTCTGATTCCCCGCCTCTGATTCTCCATATCTCATTCCCCGCCTGTGAATCCCCATCTCTGATTCCCGGACTCTGATTCCCCACCTCTGATTCCCGGCCTCTTATTCCCAGCATCTGATTCCCGGCCTCTGATTCCCGGCCTCTAATTCCCCGCTTCTGATTCTGATTCCCTGCCTCTGATTCCCCATCTCTGATTCCGCACATCTGATTCCCTGCCTCTGATTCCCCACCTATGATTCCCCATATCTGATTCCCCGCCTCTGATTCCCCGCCTCTGTTTCCCCATATCTGATTCCCCGCCTCTGATTCCCCAGCTCTGATTCACTGCCTCTGATTCCCCGCGTTCTATTCCCTGCCTCTGATTCCCCGCCTGTGATTCCCCATCTCTGATTCACCACCTCTGATTCCCCACCTCTGATTCCCCATATCTAATTCCCCGCCTCTGTTTGCCCGCCTCTGATTCCCCGCCTCTGTTTCCCCATATCTGATTCCCCGCATCTGAATCCCCAACTCTGATTCCCTGCCTCTGATTCACCAGCTCTGATTCCCCGCCTTTGATTCCCCCCGTCTGATTCCCAGCCTCTGAATCCCCGTGTCTGATTTCCTGCCTCTGATTCCCCGCCTCTGATTCCCCATCTCTGATTCACCGCCTCTGTTTCCCCACCTCTGATTCCCCATCTCTGATTCCGCACATCCGATTCCCTGCCTCTGATTCCCCGACTCTGATTCCCCAGGTCTGATTCCCCAGCTCTGATTCCCCGCCTCTGATTCCCCGCGTCTGATTCCCTGCCTCTGATTCCCCGCCTCTGATTCCCCATCTCTGATTCCCCACCTCTGATTCCCCGTGTCTGATACCCTGCCTCTGAATCCCCGCCTCTGATTCCCCGCCTCTGATTCCCTGCCACTGATTACCCGCCACTGATTCCCCACCTCTGATTCCCCATATCTTATTCCCCGCCTCTGTTTCCCCCCCTCTAATTCCCAGCCTCTGATTCCCCATATCTGATTCCCCGCCTCTGATTCCCCATCTCTGATTCACCGCCTCTGTTTCCCCACCTCTGATTCCCCATCTCTGATTCCGCACATCCGATTCCCTGCCTCTGATTCCCCGACTCTGATTCCCCAGCTCTGATTCCCCAGCTCTGATTCCCCGCCTCTGATTCCCCGCGTCTGATTCCCCGCCTCTGAATCCCTGCCACTGATTCCCTGCCCCTGATTCCCCACCTCTGATTCCCCATATATGATTCCCCGCCTCTGATTCCCCAACTCTGATTCCCTGCGTCTGATTCCCTGCCTCTGATTCCCAGCCTCTGATTCCCCTTCTCTGATTCACCACCTCTGAATCCCCACCTCTGATTCCCCATCTCTGATTCCGCACATCCGATTCCCTGCCTCTGATTCCCCGCCTCTGATTCCCCACCTCTGATTCCCCGCCTCTGATTCCCCGCGTCTGATTCAATGCCACTGATTCCCTGCCCCTGATTCCCCACCTCTGATTCCCCATATCTGATTCCCCGCCTCTGTTTCAACACCTCTGATTCCCCGCCTCTGTTTCCCCATATCTGATTCCCCGCCTCTGATTCCCCAACTCTGATTCCCCTCCTCTAATTCGCCAGCTATGATTCCCCGCCTCTGATTCCCTGCATCTGATTCCCTGCCTCTGATTCCCAGCCTCTGATTCCCCTTCTCTGATTCACCACCTCTGAATCCCCACCTCTGATTCCCCATCTCTGATTCCGCACATCCGATTCCCTGCCTCTGATTCCCCGCCTCTGATTCCCCGCCTCTGATTCGCAACCTCTAATTCCCCACCTCTGATTCCCCATATCTGATTCCCCGCCTCTGTTTCCCTGCCTCTGATTCCCGGTCTCTGTTTCCCCATATCTGATTCCCCTCCTCTGATTCCCCAACTCTGATTCCCCGCCTCTGATTCCCCAGCTCTGATTCCCCGCCTTTTATTCCCGGCCTCTGATTCCCTGCCACTGATTCCCCGCCCCTGATTCCCCACCTCTGATTCCCCATATCTGATTCCCCGCCTCTGTTTCCCCAGCTCTGATTCCCCAGCTCTGATTCCCCAGCTCTGATTCCCTGCCACTGATTCCCCGCCCCTGATTCCCCACCTCTGATTCCCCATATCTGATTCCCCGCCTCTGTTTCCCCAGCTGTGATTCCCTGCCTCTGATTCCCTGCCCTGATTCCCCATCTCTGTTTCACCGCCTTTGATTCGCCACCTCTGATTCCCCATATCTGATTCCCCGCCTCTATTACCCCATATCTGATTCCCCGCCTCTGATTCCCCAACTCTGATTCCCCGCCTCTGATTCCCCAGCTCTGATTCCCCGCCTCTGATTCCCGGCGTCTGATTCCCCGCCTCTGATTCCCTGCCTCTGATTCCCAACCTCTGATTCCACACCTCTGATTCCCCATATCTGATTCCCCGCCTCTATTACCCCATATCTGATTCCCCGCCTCTGATTCCCCAACTCTGATTCCCCGCCTCTGATTCCCCAGCTCTGATTCCCCGCCTCTGATTCCCGGCGTCTGATTCCCTGCCTCTGATTCCCGGCCTCTGATTCCCCATCTCTGATTCCCCGCCTCTGATTCCCCGTGTCTGATTCCCTGCCTCTGATTCCCCGCCTCTGATTCCCCGCCTCTGATTCCCTGCCACTGATTCCCTGCCCCTGATTCCCCACCTCTGATTCCCCATATCTGATTCCCTGCCTCTGTTTCCCCGCCTCTGATTCCCCGCCTCTGATTCCCCATATCTGATTCCCTGCCTCTGATTCCCCAACTCTGATTCCCCGCCTCTGATTCCCCAGCTCTGAATCCCCGCCTCTGATTCCCCGCGTCTGATTCCCTGCCTCTTATTCCCCGCCTTGATTCCCCATCTCTGATTCACAACCTCTGATTCCCCACCTCTGATTCCCCATATCTGATTCCCCGCCTCTGTTTCCCCGCCTCTGATTCCCCGCCTCTGATTCCCCATATCTGATTCCCCGGCTCTGATTGCCCACCTCTGATTCCCCGCCTATGATTCGCCAGCTCTGATTCCCCGTCTCTGAATCCCCGCATCTGATTCCCTGCCTCTGATTCCCCGCCTCTGATTCCACATCTCTGATTCACCGCCTTTGATTCACCACCTCTGATTCCCCATATCTGATTCCCCACCTCTGTTTCCCCGCCTCTGATTCCCCGCCTCTGATTCTCCATATCTCATTCCCCGCCTCTGAATCCCCATCTCTGATTCCCGGACTCTGATGCCCCACCTCTGATTCCCGGCCTCTTATTCCAAGCATCTGATTCCCGGCCTCTGATTCCCGGCCTCTTATTCCCCGCTTCTGATTCTGATTCCCTGCCTCTGATTCCCCATCTCTGATTACCCATATCTGATTCCCCGCCTCTGTTTCCCCGCCTCTGATTCCCCGCCTCTGTTTCCCCATATCTAATTCCCCACCTCTGATGCCCCAATTCTGATTCCCCGCCTCTGATTCCCCAGCTCTGATTCCCCGCCTCTGATTCCCCGCATCCGATTCCCCATGTCTGATTACCCGCCTCTGTTTCCCCGCCTCTGATTCCCCGCCTCTGTTTCCCCATATCTGATTCCCCGCCTCTGATTCCCCAGCTCTGATACCCTGCCTCTGATTCCCCGCGTTCTATTCCCTGCCTCTGATTCCCCGCCTGTGATTCCCCATCTCTGATTCACCACCTCTGATTCCCCACCTCTGATTCCCCATATCTAATTCCCCGCCTCTGTTTGCCCGCCTCTGATCCCCCGCCTCTGTTTCCCCACCTCTGATTCCCCAGCTCTGATACCCCGCCTCAGATTCCCCGCGTCTGATTCCCTGCCTGTGATACCCCGCCTCTGATTCCCCATCTCTGATTCCCCACCTCTGATTCCCTGTGTCTAATTCCCAGCCTCTGATTCCCCGCATCTGATTCCCCGCCTCTGATTCCCCGCCTCTGTTTCCCCATATCTAATTCCCCACCTCTGATGCCCCAACTCTGATTCCCCGCCTCTGATTCCCCATCTCTGATTCCCCGCCTCTGATTCCCCGCATCCGATTCCCCATGTCTGATTACCCGCCTCTGTTTCCCCGCCTCTGATTCCCCGCCTCTGTTTCCCCATATCTGATTCCCCGCCTCTGATTCCCCAGCTCTGATACCCTGCCTCTGATTCCCCGCGTTCTATTCCCTGCCTCTGATTCCCCGCCTGTGATTCCCCATCTCTGATTCACCACCTCTGATTCCCCACCTCTGATTCCCCATATCTAATTCCCCGCCTCTGTTTGCCCGCCTCTGATTCCCCACCTCTGTTTCCCCACCTCTGATTCCCCAGCTCTGATACCCCGCCTCAGATTCCCCGCGTCTGATTCCCTGCCTGTGATTCCCCGCCTCTGATTCCCCATCTCTGATTCCCCACCTCTGATTCCCCGTGTCTAATTCCCTGCCTCTGATTCCCCGCATCTGATTCCCCGCCTCTGATTCCCCGCCTCTGTTTCCCCATATCTAATTCCCCACCTCTGATGCCCCAACTCTGATTACCCGCCTCTGATTCCCCATCTCTTATTCCCTGCCTCTGTTTCCCCGCCTCTGATTCCCCATCTCTGATTCCCCACCTCTGATTCCCCGTGTCTGATTCCCTGCCTCTGAATCCCCGCCTCTGATTCCCCGCCTCTGATTCCCTGCCACTGATTACCCGCCACTGATTCCCCACCTCTGATTCCCCATATCTTATTCCACGCCTCTGTTTCCCCCCCTCTAATTCCCAGCCTCTGATTCCCCATATCTGATTCCCCGCCCCTGATTCCCCATATCTGATTTCCCGCCTCTATTTCCCCATATCTGCTTCGCCGCCTCTGATTCCCCAACTCTGATTCCCCGCCTCTGATTCCCCAGCTCTGATTTCCCGCCTCTGATTTCCGGCATCCGATTCCCTGCCTCTGATTCCCCGCCTCTGATTCCCCATCTCTGATTCCCCGCCTCTGATTCCCCGTGTCTGATTCCCTGCCTCTGATTCCCCGCCTCTGATTCCCCGCGTCTGATTCCCTGCCACTGATTCCCTGCCCCTGATTCCCCACCTTTGATTCCCCATATCTGATTCCCCGCCTCTGTTTCCCCAACTCTGATTCCCCTCCTCTAATTCGCCAGCTATGATTCCCCGCCTCTGAATCCCTGCCACTGATTCCCTGCCCCTGATTCCCCACCTCTGATTCCCCATATATGATTCCCCGCCTCTCATTCCCCAACTCTGATTCCCTGCGTCTGATTCCCTGCCTCTGATTCCCAGCCTCTGATTCCCCTTCTCTGATTCACCACCTCTGAATCCCAACCTCTGATTCCCCATCTGTGATTCCGCACATCCAATTCCCTGCCTCTGATTCCCCGCCTCTGATTCCCCGCCTCTGATTCCCCGCCTCTGATTCCCCGCGTCTGATTCCCTGCCACTGATTCCCTGCCCCTGATTCCCCAGCTCTGATTCCCCATATCTGATTCCCCGCCTCTGTTTCAACACCTCTGATTCCCCGCCTCTGTTTCCTCATATCTGATTCCCCGCCTCTGATTCCCCAACTCTGATTCCCCTCCTCTAATTCGCCAGCTATGATTCCCCGCCTCTGATTCCCTGCATCTGATTTCCTGCCTCTGATTCCCAGCCTCTGATTCCCCTTCTCTGATTCACCACCTCTGAATCCCCACCTCTGATTCCCCATCTCTGATTCCGCACATCCGATTCCCTGCCTCTGATTCCCCGCCTCTGATTCCCCGCCTCTGATTCGCAACCTCTAATTCCCCACCTCTGATTCCCCATATCTGATTCCCCGGCCCTGATTCCCCACCTCTGATTCCCCATATCTGATTCCCCGCCTCTGTTTCCCCAGCTATGATTCCCCACCTCTGATTCCCCAGCTCTGATTCCCTGCCACTGATTCCCCACCCCTGATTCCCCACCTCTGATTCCCCATATCTGATTCCCCGCCCCTGATTCCCCATATCTGATTTCACGCCTCTATTTCCCCATATCTGCTTCGCCGCCTCTGATTCCCCAACTCTGATTCCCCGCCTCTGATTCCCCAGCTCTGATTTCCCGCCTCTGATTTCCGGCATCCGATTCCCTGCCTCTGATTCCCCGCCTCTGATTCCCCATCTCTGATTCCCCGCCTCTGATTCCCCGTGTCTGATTCCCTGCCTCTGATTCCCCGCCTCTGATTCCCCGCGTCTGATTCCCTGCCACTGATTCCCTGCCCCTGATTCCCCACCTCTGATTCCCCATATCTGATTCCCCGCCTCTGTTTCCCCAACTCTGATTCCCCTCCTCTAATTCGCCAGCTATGATTCCCCGCCTCTGAATCCCTGCCACTGATTCCCTGCCCCTGATTCCCCACCTCTGATTCCCCATATATGATTCCCCGCCTCTCATTCCCCAACTCTGATTCCCTGCGTCTGATTCCCTGCCTCTGATTCCCAGCCTCTGATTCCCCTTCTCTGATTCACCACCTCTGAATCCCCACCTCTGATTCCCCATCTGTGATTCCGCACATCCAATTCCCTGCCTCTGATTCCCCGCCTCTGATTCCCCGCCTCTGATTCCCCGCCTCTGATTCCCCGCGTCTGATTCCCTGCCACTGATTCCCTGCCCCTGATTCCCCAGCTCTGATTCCCCATATCTGATTCCCCGCCTCTGTTTCAACACCTCTGATTCCCCGCCTCTGTTTCCTCATATCTGATTCCCCGCCTCTGATTCCCCAACTCTGATTCCCCTCCTCTAATTCGCCAGCTATGATTCCCCGCCTCTGATTCCCTGCATCTGATTTCCTGCCTCTGATTCCCAGCCTCTGATTCCCCTTCTCTGATTCACCACCTCTGAATCCCCACCTCTGATTCCCCATCTCTGATTCCGCACATCCGATTCCCTGCCTCTGATTCCCCGCCTCTGATTCCCCGCCTCTGATTCGCAACCTCTAATTCCCCACCTCTGATTCCCCATATCTGATTCCCCGGCCCTGATTCCCCACCTCTGATTCCCCATATCTGATTCCCCGCCTCTGTTTCCCCAGCTATGATTCCCCACCTCTGATTCCCCAGCTCTGATTCCCTGCCACTGATTCCCCACCCCTGATTCCCCACCTCTGATTCCCCATATCTGATTCCCCGCCTCTGTTTCCCCAGCTGTGATTCCCTGCCTCTGATTCCCTGCCCTGATTCCCCATCTCTGTTTCACCGCCTTTGATTCGCCACCTCTGATTCCCCATATCTGATTCCCCGCCTCTGTTTCCCCGCCTCTGATTCCCTGCCTCTGATTCCCAACATCTGATTCCACACCTCTGATTCCCCATATCTGATTCCCCGCCTCTATTACCCCATATCTGATTCCCCGCCTCTGATTCCCCAACTCTGATTCCCCGCCTCTGATTCCCCAGCTCTGATTCCCCGCCTCTGATTCCCGGCGTCTGATTCCCTGCCTCTGATTCCCCGCCTCTGATTCCCCATCTCTGATTCCCCGCCTCTGATTCCCAGTGTCTGATTCCCTGCCTCTGATTCCCCGCCTCTGATTCCCCGCCTCTGATTCCCTGCCACTGATTCCCTGCCCCTGATTCCCCACCTCTGATTCCCCATATCTGATTCCCCGCCTCTGTTTCCCCGCCTCTGATTCCCCGCCTCTGATTCCCCATATCTGATTCCCTGCCTCTGATTCCCCAACTCTGATTCCCCGCCTCTGATTCCCCAGCTCTGAATCCCCGCATCTGATTCCCCGCGTCTGATTCCCTGCCTCTGATTCCCCGCCTTGATTCCCCATCTCTGATTCACAACCTCTGATTCCCCACCTCTGATTCCCCAACTCTGATTCCCTGCGTCTGATTCCCTGCCTCTGATTCCCAGCCTCTGATTCCCCTTCTCTGATTCACCACCTCTGAATCCCCACCTCTGATTCCCCATCTCTGAATCCTCACATCCGATTCCCTGCCTCTGATTCCCCGCCTATGATTCCCCGCCTCTGATTCCCCACCTCTGATTCCCCGCGTCTGATTCCCTGCCACTGATTCCCTGCCCCTGATTCCCCACCTCTGATTCCCCATATCTGATTCCCCGCCTCTGTTTCAACACCTCTGATTCCCCGCCTCTGTTTCCCCATATCTGATTCCCCGCCTCTGATTCCCCAACTCTGATTCCCCTCCTCTAATTCGCCAGCTATGATTCCCCGCCTCTGATTCCCTGCATCTGATTCCCTGCCTCTGATTCCCAGCCTCTGATTCCCCTTCACTGATTAACCACCTCTGAATCCCCACCTCTGATTCCCCATCTCTGATTCAGCACATCCGATTCCCTGCCTCTGATTCCCCGCCTCTGATTCCCCGCCTCTGATTCGCAACCTCTAATTCCCCACCTCTGATTCCCCATATCTGATTCCCCGCCTCTGTTTCCCTGCCTCTGATTCCCGGTCTCTGTTTCCCCATATCTGATTCCCCTCCTCTGATTCCCCAACTCTGATTCCCCGCCTCTGATTTCCCAGCTCTGATTCCCCGCCTTTTATTCCCGGCCTCTGATTCCCTGCCACTGATTCCCCGCCCCTGATTCCCCACCTCTGATTCCCCATATCTGATTCCCCGCCTCTGTTTCCCCAGCTCTGATTCCCCACCTCTGATTCCCCAGCTCTGATTCCCTGCCACTGATTCCCCGCCCCTGATTCCCCACCTCTGATTCCCCATATCTGATTCCCCCCCTCTGTTTCCCCAGCTGTGATTCCCTGCCTCTGATTCCCTGCCCTGATTCCCCATCTCTGTTTCACCGCCTTTGATTCGCCACCTCTGATTCCCCATATCTGATTCCCCGCCTCTGTTTCCCCGCCTCTGATTCCCTGCCTCTGATTCCCAACCTCTGATTCCACACCTCTGATTCCCCATATCTGATTCCCCGCCTCTATTACCCCATATCTGATTCCCCGCCTCTGATTCCCCAACTCTGATTCCCCGCCTCTGATTCCCCAGCTCTGATTCCCCGCCTCTGATTCCCGGCGTCTGATTCCCTGCCTCTGATTCCCCGCCTCTGATTCCCCATCTCTGATTCCCAGCCTCTGATTCCCCGTGTCTGATTCCCTGCCTCTGATTCCCCGCCTCTGATTCCCCGCCTCTGATTCCCTGCCACTGATTCCCTGCCCCTGATTCCCCACCTCTGATTCCCCATATCTGATTCCCCGCCTCTGTTTCCCCGCCTCTGATTCCCCGCCTCTGATTCCCCATATCTGATTCCCTGCCTCTGATTCCCCAACTCTGATTCCCCGCCTCTGATTCCCCAGCTCTGAATCGCCGCCTCTGATTCCCCGCGTCTGATTCCCTGCCTCTGATTCCCCGCCTTGATTCCCCATCTCTGATTCACAACCTCTGATTCCCCACCTCTGATTCCCCATATCTGATTCCCCGCCTCTGTTTCCCCGCCTCTGATTCCCCGCCTCTGATTCCCCATATCTGATTCCCCGGCTCTGATTGCCCACCTCTGATTCCCCGCCTCTGATTCGCCAGCTCTGATTCCCCGTCTCTGAATCCCCGCATCTGATTCCTGCCTCTGATTCCCCGCCTCTGATTCCACATCTCTGATTCACCGCCTTTGATTCGCCACCTCTGATTCCCCATATCTGATTCCCCACCTCTGTTTCCCCACCTCTGATTCCCCGCCTCTGATTCTCCATATCTCATTCCCCGCCTCTGAATCCCCATCTCTGATTCCCGGACTCTGATGCCCCACCTCTGATTCCCGGCCTCTTATTCCAAGCATCTGATTCCCGGCCTCTGATTCCCGGCCTCTGATTCCCCGCTTCTGATTCTGATTCCCTGCCTCTGATTCCCCATCTCTGATTCCCCATATCTGATTCCCCGCCTCTGTTTCCCCGCCTCTGATTCCCCGCCTCTGTTTCCCCATATCTAATTCCCCACCTCTGATGCCCCAACTCTGATTCCCCGCCTCTGATTCCCCAGCTCTGATTACCCAGCTCTGATTCCCCGCATCCGATTCCCCATGTCTGATTACCCGCCTCTGTTTCCCCGCCTCTGATTCCCCGCCTCTGTTTCCCCATATCTGATTCCCCACCTCTGATTCCCCAGCTCTGATACCCTGCCTCTGATTCCCCGCGTTCTATTCCCTGCCTCTGATTCCCCGCCTGTGATTCCCCATCTCTGATTCACCACCTCTGATTCCCCACCTCTGATTCCCCATATCTAATTCCCCGCCTCTGTTTGCCCGCTTCTGATTCCCCGCCTCTGTTTCCCCACCTCTGATTCCCCAGCTCTGATACCCCGCCTCAGATTCCCCGCGTCTGATTCCCTGCCTGTGATTCCCCGCCTCTGATTCCCCATCTCTGATTCCCCACCTCTGATTCCCCGTGTCTAATTCCCTGCCTCTGATTCCCCGCATCTGATTCCCCGCCTCTGATTCCCCGCCTCTGTTTCCCCATATCTAATTTCCCACCTCTGATGCCCCAACTCTGATTCCCCGCCTCTGATTCCCCATCTCTGATTCCCCTCCTCTAATTCGCCAGCTATGATTCCCCGCCTCTGATTCCCTGCATCTGATTTCCCGCCTCTGATTCCCCGCCTCTGTTTCCCCATATCTGATTCCCCGCCTCTGATTCCCCAGCTCTGATACCCTGCCTCTGATTCCCCGCGTTCTATTCCCTGCCTCTGATTCCCCGCCTGTGATTCCCCATCTCTGATTCACCACCTCTGATTCCCCATATATGATTCCCCGCCTCTCATTCCCCAACACTGATTCCCTGCGTCTGATTCCCTGCCTCTGATTCCCAGCCTCTGATTCCCCTTCTCTGATTCACCACCTCTGAATCCCCACCTCTGATTCCCCATCTCTGATTCCGCACATCCAATTCCCTGCCTCTGATTCCCCGCCTCTGATTCCCCGCCTCTGATTCCCCGCCTCTGATTCCCCGCGTCTGATTCCCTGCCACTGATTCCCTGCCCCTGATTCCCCACCTCTGATTCCCCATATCTGATTCCCCGCCTCTGTTTCAACACCTCTGATTCCCCACCTCTGATTCCCCAGCTCTGATTCCCTGCCACTGATTCCCCACCCCTGATTCCCCACCTCTGATTCCCCATATCTGATTCCCCGCCTCTGTTTCCCCAGCTGTGATTCCCTGCCTCTGATTCCCTGCCCTGATTCCCCATCTCTGTTTCACCGCCTTTGATTCGCCACCTCTGATTCCCCATATCTGATTCCCCGCCTCTGTTTCCCCGCCTCTGATTCCCTGCCTCTGATTCCCAACCTCTGATTCCACACCTCTGATTCCCCATATCTGATTCCCCGCCTCTATTACCCCATATCTGATTCCCCGCCTCTGATTCCCCAACTCTGATTCCCCGCCTCTGATTCCCCAGCTCTGATTCCCCGCCTCTGATTCCCGGCGTCTGATTCCCTGCCTCTGATTCCCCGCCTCTGATTCCCCATCTCTGATTCCCCGCCTCTGATTCCCCGTGTCTGATTCCCTGCCTCTGATTCCCCGCCTCTGATTCCCCGCCTCTGATTCCCTGCCACTGATTCCCTGCCCCTGATTCCCCACCTCTGATTCCCCATATCTGATTCCCCGCCTCTGTTTCCCCGCCTCTGATTCCCCGCCTCTGATTCCCCATATCTGATTCCCTGCCTCTGATTCCCCAACTCTGATTCCCCGCCTCTGATTCCCCAGCTCTGAATCCCCGCCTCTGATTCCCCGCGTCTGATTCCCTGCCTCTGATTCCCCGCCTTGATTCCCCATCTCTGATTCACAACCTCTGATTCCCCACCTCTGATTCCCCAACTCTGATTCCCTGCGTCTGATTCCCTGCCTCTGATTCCCAGCCTCTGATTCCCCTTCTCTGATTCACCACCTCTGAATCCCCACCTCTGATTCCCCATCTCTGATTCCGCACATCCGATTCCCTGCCTCTGATTCCCCGCCTCTGATTCCCCGCCTCTGATTCCCCGCGTCTGATTCCCTGCCACTGATTCCCTGCCCCTGATTCCCCACCTCTGATTCCCCATATCTGATTCCCCGCCTCTGTTTCAACACCTCTGATTCCCCGCCTCTGTTTCCCCATATCTGATTCCCCGCCTCTGATTCCCCAACTCTGATTCCCCTCCTCTAATTCGCCAGCTATGATTCCCCGCCTCTGATTCCCTGCATCTGATTCCCTGACTCTGATTCCCAGCCTCTGATTCCCCTTCACTGATTCACCACCTCTGAATCCCCACCTCTGATTCCCCATCTCTGATTCCGCACATCCGATTCCCTGCCTCTGATTCCCCGCCTCTGATTCCCCGCCTCTGATTCGCAACCTCTAATTCCCCACCTCTGATTCCCCATATCTGATTCCCCGCCTCTGTTTCCCTGCCTCTGATTCCCGGTCTCTGTTTCCCCATATCTGATTCCCCTCCTCTGATTCCCCAACTCTGATTCCCCGCCTCTGATTCCCCAGCTCTGATTCCCCGCCTTTTATTCCCGGCCTCTGATTCCCTGCCACTGATTCCCCGCCCCTGATTCCCCACCTCTGATTCCCCATATCTGATTCCCCGCCTCTGTTTCCCCAGCTCTGATTCCCCACCTCTGATTCCCCAGCTCTGATTCCCTGCCACTGATTCCCCGCCCCTGATTCCCCACCTCTGATTCCCCATATCTGATTCCCCGCCTCTGTTTCCCCAGCTGTGATTCCCTGCCTCTGATTCCCTGCCCTGATTCCCCATCTCTGTTTCACCGCCTTTGATTCGCCACCTCTGATTCCCCATATCTGATTCCCCGCCTCTGTTTCCCCGCCTCTGATTCCCTGCCTCTGATTCCCAACCTCTGATTCCACACCTCTGATTCCCCATATCTGATTCCCCGCCTCTATTACCCCATATCTGATTCCCCGCCTCTGATTCCCCAACTCTGATTCCCCGCCTCTGATTCCCCAGCTCTGATTCCCCGCCTCTGATTCCCCAGCTCTGAATCCCCGCCTCTGATTCCCCGCGTCTGATTCCCTGCCTCTGATTCCCCGCCTTGATTCCCCATCTCTGATTCACAACCTCTGATTCCCCACCTCTGATTCCCCAACTCTGATTCCCTGCGTCTGATTCCCTGCCTCTGATTCCCAGCCTCTGATTCCCCTTCTCTGATTCACCACCTCTGAATCCCCACCTCTGATTCCCCATCTCTGATTCCGCACATCCGATTCCCTGCCTCTGATTCCCCGCCTCTGATTCCCCGCCTCTGATTCCCCGCCTCTGATTCCCCGCGTCTGATTCCCTGCCACTGATTCCCTGCCCCTGATTCCCCACCTCTGATTCCCCATATCTGATTCCCCGCCTCTGTTTCAACACCTCTGATTCCCCGCCTCTGTTTCCCCATATCTGATTCCCCGCCTCTGATTCCCCAACTCTGATTCCCCTCCTCTAATTCGCCAGCTATGATTCCCCGCCTCTGATTCCCTGCATCTGATTCCCTGACTCTGATTCCCAGCCTCTGATTCCCCTTCACTGATTCACCACCTCTGAATCCCCACCTCTGATTCCCCATCTCTGATTCCGCACATCCGATTCCCTGCCTCTGATTCCCCGCCTCTGATTCCCCGCCTCTGATTCGCAACCTCTAATTCCCCACCTCTGATTCCCCATATCTGATTCCCCGCCTCTGTTTCCCTGCCTCTGATTCCCGGTCTCTGTTTCCCCATATCTGATTCCCCTCCTCTGATTCCCCAACTCTGATTCCCCGCCTCTGATTCCCCAGCTCTGATTCCCCGCCTTTTATTCCCGGCCTCTGATTCCCTGCCACTGATTCCCCGCCCCTGATTCCCCACCTCCGATTCCCCATATCTGATTCCCCGCCTCTGTTTCCCCAGCTCTGATTCCCCACCTCTGATTCCCCAGCTCTGATTCCCTGCCACTGATTCCCCGCCCCTGATTCCCCACCTCTGATTCCCCATATCTGATTCCCCGCCTCTGTTTCCCCAGCTGTGATTCCCTGCCTCTGATTCCCTGCCCTGATTCCCCATCTCTGTTTCACCGCCTTTGATTCGCCACCTCTGATTCCCCATATCTGATTCCCCGCCTCTGTTTCCCCGCCTCTGATTCCCTGCCTCTGATTCCCAACCTCTGATTCCACACCTCTGATTCCCCATATCTGATTCCCCGCCTCTATTACCCCATATCTGATTCCCCGCCTCTGATTCCCCAACTCTGATTTCCCGCCTCTGATTCCCCAGCTCTGATTCCCTGCCACTGATTCCCCACCCCTGATTCCCCACCTCTGATTCCCCATATCTGATTCCCCGCCCCTGATTCCCCATATCTGATTTCACGCCTCTATTTCCCCATATCTGCTTCGCCGCCTCTGATTCCCCAACTCTGATTCCCCGCCTCTGATTCCCCAGCTCTGATTTCCCGCCTCTGATTTCCGGCATCCGATTCCCTGCCTCTGATTCCCCGCCTCTGATTCCCCATCTCTGATTCCCCGCCTCTGATTCCCCGTGTCTGATTCCCTGCCTCTGATTCCCCGCCTCTGATTCCCCGCGTCTGATTCCCTGCCACTGATTCCCTGCCCCTGATTCCCCACCTCTGATTCCCCATATCTGATTCCCCGCCTCTGTTTCCCCAACTCTGATTCCCCTCCTCTAATTCGCCAGCTATGATTCCCCGCCTCTGAATCCCTGCCACTGATTCCCTGCCCCTGATTCCCCACCTCTGATTCCCCATATATGATTCCCCGCCTCTCATTCCCCAACTCTGATTCCCTGCGTCTGATTCCCTGCCTCTGATTCCCAGCCTCTGATTCCCCTTCTCTGATTCACCACCTCTGAATCCCCACCTCTGATTCCCCATCTGTGATTCCGCACATCCAATTCCCTGCCTCTGATTCCCCGCCTCTGATTCCCCGCCTCTGATTCCCCGCCTCTGATTCCCCGCGTCTGATTCCCTGCCACTGATTCCCTGCCCCTGATTCCCCAGCTCTGATTCCCCATATCTGATTCCCCGCCTCTGTTTCAACACCTCTGATTCCCCGCCTCTGTTTCCTCATATCTGATTCCCCGCCTCTGATTCCCCAACTCTGATTCCCCTCCTCTAATTCGCCAGCTATGATTCCCCGCCTCTGATTCCCTGCATCTGATTTCCTGCCTCTGATTCCCAGCCTCTGATTCCCCTTCTCTGATTCACCACCTCTGAATCCCCACCTCTGATTCCCCATCTCTGATTCCGCACATCCGATTCCCTGCCTCTGATTCCCCGCCTCTGATTCCCCGCCTCTGATTCGCAACCTCTAATTCCCCACCTCTGATTCCCCATATCTGATTCCCCGGCCCTGATTCCCCACCTCTGATTCCCCATATCTGATTCCCCGCCTCTGTTTCCCCAGCTATGATTCCCCACCTCTGATTCCCCAGCTCTGATTCCCTGCCACTGATTCCCCACCCCTGATTCCCCACCTCTGATTCCCCATATCTGATTCCCCGCCTCTGTTTCCCCAGCTGTGATTCCCTGCCTCTGATTCCCTGCCCTGATTCCCCATCTCTGTTTCACCGCCTTTGATTCGCCACCTCTGATTCCCCATATCTGATTCCCCGCCTCTGTTTCCCCGCCTCTGATTCCCTGCCTCTGATTCCCAACATCTGATTCCACACCTCTGATTCCCCATATCTGATTCCCCGCCTCTATTACCCCATATCTGATTCCCCGCCTCTGATTCCCCAACTCTGATTCCCCGCCTCTGATTCCCCAGCTCTGATTCCCCGCCTCTGATTCCCGGCGTCTGATTCCCTGCCTCTGATTCCCCGCCTCTGATTCCCCATCTCTGATTCCCCGCCTCTGATTCCCAGTGTCTGATTCCCTGCCTCTGATTCCCCGCCTCTGATTCCCCGCCTCTGATTCCCTGCCACTGATTCCCTGCCCCTGATTCCCCACCTCTGATTCCCCATATCTGATTCCCCGCCTCTGTTTCCCCGCCTCTGATTCCCCGCCTCTGATTCCCCATATCTGATTCCCTGCCTCTGATTCCCCAACTCTGATTCCCCGCCTCTGATTCCCCAGCTCTGAATCCCCGCATCTGATTCCCCGCGTCTGATTCCCTGCCTCTGATTCCCCGCCTTGATTCCCCATCTCTGATTCACAACCTCTGATTCCCCACCTCTGATTCCCCAACTCTGATTCCCTGCGTCTGATTCCCTGCCTCTGATTCCCAGCCTCTGATTCCCCTTCTCTGATTCACCACCTCTGAATCCCCACCTCTGATTCCCCATCTCTGAATCCTCACATCCGATTCCCTGCCTCTGATTCCCCGCCTATGATTCCCCGCCTCTGATTCCCCACCTCTGATTCCCCATATCTGATTCCCCGCCTCTGTTTCAACACCTCTGATTCCCCGCCTCTGTTTCCCCATATCTGATTCCCCGCCTCTGATTCCCCAACTCTGATTCCCCTCCTCTAATTCGCCAGCTATGATTCCCCGCCTCTGATTCCCTGCATCTGATTCCCTGCCTCTGATTCCCAGCCTCTGATTCCCCTTCACTGATTAACCACCTCTGAATCCCCACCTCTGATTCCCCATCTCTGATTCAGCACATCCGATTCCCTGCCTCTGATTCCCCGCCTCTGATTCCCCGCCTCTGATTCGCAACCTCTAATTCCCCACCTCTGATTCCCCATATCTGATTCCCCGCCTCTGTTTCCCTGCCTCTGATTCCCGGTCTCTGTTTCCCCATATCTGATTCCCCTCCTCTGATTCCCCAACTCTGATTCCCCGCCTCTGATTTCCCAGCTCTGATTCCCCGCCTTTTATTCCCGGCCTCTGATTCCCTGCCACTGATTCCCCGCCCCTGATTCCCCACCTCTGATTCCCCATATCTGATTCCCCGCCTCTGTTTCCCCAGCTCTGATTCCCCACCTCTGATTCCCCAGCTCTGATTCCCTGCCACTGATTCCCCGCCCCTGATTCCCCACCTCTGATTCCCCATATCTGATTCCCCCCCTCTGTTTCCCCAGCTGTGATTCCCTGCCTCTGATTCCCTGCCCTGATTCCCCATCTCTGTTTCACCGCCTTTGATTCGCCACCTCTGATTCCCCATATCTGATTCCCCGCCTCTGTTTCCCCGCCTCTGATTCCCTGCCTCTGATTCCCAACCTCTGATTCCACACCTCTGATTCCCCATATCTGATTCCCCGCCTCTATTACCCCATATCTGATTCCCCGCCTCTGATTCCCCAACTCTGATTCCCCGCCTCTGATTCCCCAGCTCTGATTCCCCGCCTCTGATTCCCGGCGTCTGATTCCCTGCCTCTGATTCCCCGCCTCTGATTCCCCATCTCTGATTCCCAGCCTCTGATTCCCCGTGTCTGATTCCCTGCCTCTGATTCCCCGCCTCTGATTCCCCGCCTCTGATTCCCTGCCACTGATTCCCTGCCCCTGATTCCCCACCTCTGATTCCCCATATCTGATTCCCCGCCTCTGTTTCCCCGCCTCTGATTCCCCGCCTCTGATTCCCCATATCTGATTCCCTGCCTCTGATTCCCCAACTCTGATTCCCCGCCTCTGATTCCCCAGCTCTGAATCGCCGCCTCTGATTCCCCGCGTCTGATTCCCTGCCTCTGATTCCCCGCCTTGATTCCCCATCTCTGATTCACAACCTCTGATTCCCCACCTCTGATTCCCCATATCTGATTCCCCGCCTCTGTTTCCCCGCCTCTGATTCCCCGCCTCTGATTCCCCATATCTGATTCCCCGGCTCTGATTGCCCACCTCTGATTCCCCGCCTCTGATTCGCCAGCTCTGATTCCCCGTCTCTGAATCCCCGCATCTGATTCCTGCCTCTGATTCCCCGCCTCTGATTCCACATCTCTGATTCACCGCCTTTGATTCGCCACCTCTGATTCCCCATATCTGATTCCCCACCTCTGTTTCCCCACCTCTGATTCCCCGCCTCTGATTCTCCATATCTCATTCCCCGCCTCTGAATCCCCATCTCTGATTCCCGGACTCTGATGCCCCACCTCTGATTCCCGGCCTCTTATTCCAAGCATCTGATTCCCGGCCTCTGATTCCCGGCCTCTGATTCCCCGCTTCTGATTCTGATTCCCTGCCTCTGATTCCCCATCTCTGATTCCCCATATCTGATTCCCCGCCTCTGTTTCCCCGCCTCTGATTCCCCGCCTCTGTTTCCCCATATCTAATTCCCCACCTCTGATGCCCCAACTCTGATTCCCCGCCTCTGATTCCCCAGCTCTGATTACCCAGCTCTGATTCCCCGCATCCGATTCCCCATGTCTGATTACCCGCCTCTGTTTCCCCGCCTCTGATTCCCCGCCTCTGTTTCCCCATATCTGATTCCCCACCTCTGATTCCCCAGCTCTGATACCCTGCCTCTGATTCCCCGCGTTCTATTCCCTGCCTCTGATTCCCCGCCTGTGATTCCCCATCTCTGATTCACCACCTCTGATTCCCCACCTCTGATTCCCCATATCTAATTCCCCGCCTCTGTTTGCCCGCTTCTGATTCCCCGCCTCTGTTTCCCCACCTCTGATTCCCCAGCTCTGATACCCCGCCTCAGATTCCCCGCGTCTGATTCCCTGCCTGTGATTCCCCGCCTCTGATTCCCCATCTCTGATTCCCCACCTCTGATTCCCCGTGTCTAATTCCCTGCCTCTGATTCCCCGCATCTGATTCCCCGCCTCTGATTCCCCGCCTCTGTTTCCCCATATCTAATTTCCCACCTCTGATGCCCCAACTCTGATTCCCCGCCTCTGATTCCCCATCTCTGATTCCCCTCCTCTAATTCGCCAGCTATGATTCCCCGCCTCTGATTCCCTGCATCTGATTTCCCGCCTCTGATTCCCCGCCTCTGTTTCCCCATATCTGATTCCCCGCCTCTGATTCCCCAGCTCTGATACCCTGCCTCTGATTCCCCGCGTTCTATTCCCTGCCTCTGATTCCCCGCCTGTGATTCCCCATCTCTGATTCACCACCTCTGATTCCCCATATATGATTCCCCGCCTCTCATTCCCCAACTCTGATTCCCTGCGTCTGATTCCCTGCCTCTGATTCCCAGCCTCTGATTCCCCTTCTCTGATTCACCACCTCTGAATCCCCACCTCTGATTCCCCATCTCTGATTCCGCACATCCAATTCCCTGCCTCTGATTCCCCGCCTCTGATTCCCCGCCTCTGATTCCCCGCCTCTGATTCCCCGCGTCTGATTCCCTGCCACTGATTCCCTGCCCCTGATTCCCCACCTCTGATTCCCCATATCTGATTCCCCGCCTCTGTTTCAACACCTCTGATTCCCCACCTCTGATTCCCCAGCTCTGATTCCCTGCCACTGATTCCCCACCCCTGATTCCCCACCTCTGATTCCCCATATCTGATTCCCCGCCTCTGTTTCCCCAGCTGTGATTCCCTGCCTCTGATTCCCTGCCCTGATTCCCCATCTCTGTTTCACCGCCTTTGATTCGCCACCTCTGATTCCCCATATCTGATTCCCCGCCTCTGTTTCCCCGCCTCTGATTCCCTGCCTCTGATTCCCAACCTCTGATTCCACACCTCTGATTCCCCATATCTGATTCCCCGCCTCTATTACCCCATATCTGATTCCCCGCCTCTGATTCCCCAACTCTGATTCCCCGCCTCTGATTCCCCAGCTCTGATTCCCCGCCTCTGATTCCCGGCGTCTGATTCCCTGCCTCTGATTCCCCGCCTCTGATTCCCCATCTCTGATTCCCCGCCTCTGATTCCCCGTGTCTGATTCCCTGCCTCTGATTCCCCGCCTCTGATTCCCCGCCTCTGATTCCCTGCCACTGATTCCCTGCCCCTGATTCCCCACCTCTGATTCCCCATATCTGATTCCCCGCCTCTGTTTCCCCGCCTCTGATTCCCCGCCTCTGATTCCCCATATCTGATTCCCTGCCTCTGATTCCCCAACTCTGATTCCCCGCCTCTGATTCCCCAGCTCTGAATCCCCGCCTCTGATTCCCCGCGTCTGATTCCCTGCCTCTGATTCCCCGCCTTGATTCCCCATCTCTGATTCACAACCTCTGATTCCCCACCTCTGATTCCCCAACTCTGATTCCCTGCGTCTGATTCCCTGCCTCTGATTCCCAGCCTCTGATTCCCCTTCTCTGATTCACCACCTCTGAATCCCCACCTCTGATTCCCCATCTCTGATTCCGCACATCCGATTCCCTGCCTCTGATTCCCCGCCTCTGATTCCCCGCCTCTGATTCCCCGCGTCTGATTCCCTGCCACTGATTCCCTGCCCCTGATTCCCCACCTCTGATTCCCCATATCTGATTCCCCGCCTCTGTTTCAACACCTCTGATTCCCCGCCTCTGTTTCCCCATATCTGATTCCCCGCCTCTGATTCCCCAACTCTGATTCCCCTCCTCTAATTCGCCAGCTATGATTCCCCGCCTCTGATTCCCTGCATCTGATTCCCTGACTCTGATTCCCAGCCTCTGATTCCCCTTCACTGATTCACCACCTCTGAATCCCCACCTCTGATTCCCCATCTCTGATTCCGCACATCCGATTCCCTGCCTCTGATTCCCCGCCTCTGATTCCCCGCCTCTGATTCGCAACCTCTAATTCCCCACCTCTGATTCCCCATATCTGATTCCCCGCCTCTGTTTCCCTGCCTCTGATTCCCGGTCTCTGTTTCCCCATATCTGATTCCCCTCCTCTGATTCCCCAACTCTGATTCCCCGCCTCTGATTCCCCAGCTCTGATTCCCCGCCTTTTATTCCCGGCCTCTGATTCCCTGCCACTGATTCCCCGCCCCTGATTCCCCACCTCTGATTCCCCATATCTGATTCCCCGCCTCTGTTTCCCCAGCTCTGATTCCCCACCTCTGATTCCCCAGCTCTGATTCCCTGCCACTGATTCCCCGCCCCTGATTCCCCACCTCTGATTCCCCATATCTGATTCCCCGCCTCTGTTTCCCCAGCTGTGATTCCCTGCCTCTGATTCCCTGCCCTGATTCCCCATCTCTGTTTCACCGCCTTTGATTCGCCACCTCTGATTCCCCATATCTGATTCCCCGCCTCTGTTTCCCCGCCTCTGATTCCCTGCCTCTGATTCCCAACCTCTGATTCCACACCTCTGATTCCCCATATCTGATTCCCCGCCTCTATTACCCCATATCTGATTCCCCGCCTCTGATTCCCCAACTCTGATTCCCCGCCTCTGATTCCCCAGCTCTGATTCCCCGCCTCTGATTCCCCAGCTCTGAATCCCCGCCTCTGATTCCCCGCGTCTGATTCCCTGCCTCTGATTCCCCGCCTTGATTCCCCATCTCTGATTCACAACCTCTGATTCCCCACCTCTGATTCCCCAACTCTGATTCCCTGCGTCTGATTCCCTGCCTCTGATTCCCAGCCTCTGATTCCCCTTCTCTGATTCACCACCTCTGAATCCCCACCTCTGATTCCCCATCTCTGATTCCGCACATCCGATTCCCTGCCTCTGATTCCCCGCCTCTGATTCCCCGCCTCTGATTCCCCGCCTCTGATTCCCCGCGTCTGATTCCCTGCCACTGATTCCCTGCCCCTGATTCCCCACCTCTGATTCCCCATATCTGATTCCCCGCCTCTGTTTCAACACCTCTGATTCCCCGCCTCTGTTTCCCCATATCTGATTCCCCGCCTCTGATTCCCCAACTCTGATTCCCCTCCTCTAATTCGCCAGCTATGATTCCCCGCCTCTGATTCCCTGCATCTGATTCCCTGACTCTGATTCCCAGCCTCTGATTCCCCTTCACTGATTCACCACCTCTGAATCCCCACCTCTGATTCCCCATCTCTGATTCCGCACATCCGATTCCCTGCCTCTGATTCCCCGCCTCTGATTCCCCGCCTCTGATTCGCAACCTCTAATTCCCCACCTCTGATTCCCCATATCTGATTCCCCGCCTCTGTTTCCCTGCCTCTGATTCCCGGTCTCTGTTTCCCCATATCTGATTCCCCTCCTCTGATTCCCCAACTCTGATTCCCCGCCTCTGATTCCCCAGCTCTGATTCCCCGCCTTTTATTCCCGGCCTCTGATTCCCTGCCACTGATTCCCCGCCCCTGATTCCCCACCTCCGATTCCCCATATCTGATTCCCCGCCTCTGTTTCCCCAGCTCTGATTCCCCACCTCTGATTCCCCAGCTCTGATTCCCTGCCACTGATTCCCCGCCCCTGATTCCCCACCTCTGATTCCCCATATCTGATTCCCCGCCTCTGTTTCCCCAGCTGTGATTCCCTGCCTCTGATTCCCTGCCCTGATTCCCCATCTCTGTTTCACCGCCTTTGATTCGCCACCTCTGATTCCCCATATCTGATTCCCCGCCTCTGTTTCCCCGCCTCTGATTCCCTGCCTCTGATTCCCAACCTCTGATTCCACACCTCTGATTCCCCATATCTGATTCCCCGCCTCTATTACCCCATATCTGATTCCCCGCCTCTGATTCCCCAACTCTGATTTCCCGCCTCTGATTCCCCAGCTCTGATTCCCCGCCTCTGATTCCCGGCGTCTGATTCCCTGCCTCTGATTCCCCGCCTCTGATTCCCCATCTCTGATTCCCCGCCTCTGATTCCCCGTGTCTGATTCCCTGCCTCTGATTCCCCGCCTCTGATTCCCCGCCTCTGATTCCCTGCCACTGATTCCCTGCCCCTGATTCCCCGCCTCTGATTCCCCATATCTGATTCCCCGCCTCTGTTACCCCGCCTCTGATTCCCCGCCTCTGATTCCCCATATCTGATTCCCTGCCTCTGATTCCCCAACTCTGATTCCCCGCCTCTGATTCCCCAGCTCTGAATCCCCGCCTCTGATTCCCCGCGTCTGATTCCCTGCCTCTGATTCCCCGCCTTGATTCCCCATCTCTGATTCACAACCTCTGATTCCCCACCTCTGATTCCCCATATCTGATTCCCCGCCTCTGTTTCCCCGCCTCTGATTCCCCGCCTCTGATTCCCCATATCTGATTCCCCGGCTCTGATTGCCCACCTCTGATTCCCCGCCTCTGATTCGCCAGCTCTGATTCCCCGTCTCTGAATCCCCGCATCTGATTCCCTGCCTCTGATTCCCCGCCTCTGATTCCACATCTCTGATTCACCGCCTTTGATTCGCCACCTCTGATTCCCCATATCTGATTCCCCACCTCTGTTTCCCCGCCTCTGATTCCCCGCCTCTGATTCTCCATATCTCATTCTCCGCCTCTGAATCCCCATCTCTGATTCCCGGACTCTGATGCCCCACCTCTGATTCCCGGCCTCTTATTCCAAGCATCTGATTCCCGGCCTCTGATTCCCGGCCTCTGATTCCCTGCCCTGATTCCCCATCTCTGTTTCACCGCCTTTGATTCGCCACCTCTGATTCCCCATATCTGATTCCCCGCCTCTGTTTCCCCGCCTCTGATTCCCTGCCTCTGATTCCCAACCTCTGATTCCACACCTCTGATTCCCCATATCTGATTCCCCGCCTCTATTACCCCATATCTGATTCCCCGCCTCTGATTCCCCAACTCTGATTCCCCGCCTCTGATTCCCCAGCTCTGATTCCCCGCCTCTGATTCCCGGCGTCTGATTCCCTGCCTCTGATTCCCCGCCTCTGATTCCCCATCTCTGATTCCCAGCCTCTGATTCCCCGTGTCTGATTCCCTGCCTCTGATTCCCCGCCTCTGATTCCCCGCCTCTGATTCCCTGCCACTGATTCCCTGCCCCTGATTCCCCACCTCTGATTCCCCATATCTGATTCCCCGCCTCTGTTTCCCCGCCTCTGATTCCCCGCCTCTGATTCCCCATATCTGATTCCCTGCCTCTGATTCCCCAACTCTGATTCCCCGCCTCTGATTCCCCAGCTCTGAATCGCCGCCTCTGATTCCCCGCGTCTGATTCCCTGCCTCTGATTCCCCGCCTTGATTCCCCATCTCTGATTCACAACCTCTGATTCCCCACCTCTGATTCCCCATATCTGATTCCCCGCCTCTGTTTCCCCGCCTCTGATTCCCCGCCTCTGATTCCCCATATCTGATTCCCCGGCTCTGATTGCCCACCTCTGATTCCCCGCCTCTGATTCGCCAGCTCTGATTCCCCGTCTCTGAATCCCCGCATCTGATTCCTGCCTCTGATTCCCCGCCTCTGATTCCACATCTCTGATTCACCGCCTTTGATTCGCCACCTCTGATTCCCCTCCTCTAATTCGCCAGCTATGATTCCCCGCCTCTGATTCCCTGCATCTGATTTCCTGCCTCTGATTCCCAGCCTCTGATTCCCCTTCTCTGATTCACCACCTCTGAATCCCCACCTCTGATTCCCCATCTCTGATTCCGCACATCCGATTCCCTGCCTCTGATTCCCCGCCTCTGATTCCCCGCCTCTGATTCGCAACCTCTAATTCCCCACCTCTGATTCCCCATATCTGATTCCCCGGCCCTGATTCCCCACCTCTGATTCCCCATATCTGATTCCCCGCCTCTGTTTCCCCAGCTATGATTCCCCACCTCTGATTCCCCAGCTCTGATTCCCTGCCACTGATTCCCCACCCCTGATTCCCCACCTCTGATTCCCCATATCTGATTCCCCGCCTCTGTTTCCCCAGCTGTGATTCCCTGCCTCTGATTCCCTGCCCTGATTCCCCATCTCTGTTTCACCGCCTTTGATTCGCCACCTCTGATTCCCCATATCTGATTCCCCGCCTCTGTTTCCCCGCCTCTGATTCCCTGCCTCTGATTCCCAACATCTGATTCCACACCTCTGATTCCCCATATCTGATTCCCCGCCTCTATTACCCCATATCTGATTCCCCGCCTCTGATTCCCCAACTCTGATTCCCCGCCTCTGATTCCCCAGCTCTGATTCCCCGCCTCTGATTCCCGGCGTCTGATTCCCTGCCTCTGATTCCCCGCCTCTGATTCCCCATCTCTGATTCCCCGCCTCTGATTCCCAGTGTCTGATTCCCTGCCTCTGATTCCCCGCCTCTGATTCCCCGCCTCTGATTCCCTGCCACTGATTCCCTGCCCCTGATTCCCCACCTCTGATTCCCCATATCTGATTCCCCGCCTCTGTTTCCCCGCCTCTGATTCCCCGCCTCTGATTCCCCATATCTGATTCCCTGCCTCTGATTCCCCAACTCTGATTCCCCGCCTCTGATTCCCCAGCTCTGAATCCCCGCATCTGATTCCCCGCGTCTGATTCCCTGCCTCTGATTCCCCGCCTTGATTCCCCATCTCTGATTCACAACCTCTGATTCCCCACCTCTGATTCCCCAACTCTGATTCCCTGCGTCTGATTCCCTGCCTCTGATTCCCAGCCTCTGATTCCCCTTCTCTGATTCACCACCTCTGAATCCCCACCTCTGATTCCCCATCTCTGAATCCTCACATCCGATTCCCTGCCTCTGATTCCCCGCCTATGATTCCCCGCCTCTGATTCCCCACCTCTGATTCCCCGCGTCTGATTCCCTGCCACTGATTCCCTGCCCCTGATTCCCCACCTCTGATTCCCCATATCTGATTCCCCGCCTCTGTTTCAACACCTCTGATTCCCCGCCTCTGTTTCCCCATATCTGATTCCCCGCCTCTGATTCCCCAACTCTGATTCCCCTCCTCTAATTCGCCAGCTATGATTCCCCGCCTCTGATTCCCTGCATCTGATTCCCTGCCTCTGATTCCCAGCCTCTGATTCCCCTTCACTGATTAACCACCTCTGAATCCCCACCTCTGATTCCCCATCTCTGATTCAGCACATCCGATTCCCTGCCTCTGATTCCCCGCCTCTGATTCCCCGCCTCTGATTCGCAACCTCTAATTCCCCACCTCTGATTCCCCATATCTGATTCCCCGCCTCTGTTTCCCTGCCTCTGATTCCCGGTCTCTGTTTCCCCATATCTGATTCCCCTCCTCTGATTCCCCAACTCTGATTCCCCGCCTCTGATTTCCCAGCTCTGATTCCCCGCCTTTTATTCCCGGCCTCTGATTCCCTGCCACTGATTCCCCGCCCCTGATTCCCCACCTCTGATTCCCCATATCTGATTCCCCGCCTCTGTTTCCCCAGCTCTGATTCCCCACCTCTGATTCCCCAGCTCTGATTCCCTGCCACTGATTCCCCGCCCCTGATTCCCCACCTCTGATTCCCCATATCTGATTCCCCCCCTCTGTTTCCCCAGCTGTGATTCCCTGCCTCTGATTCCCTGCCCTGATTCCCCATCTCTGTTTCACCGCCTTTGATTCGCCACCTCTGATTCCCCATATCTGATTCCCCGCCTCTGTTTCCCCGCCTCTGATTCCCTGCCTCTGATTCCCAACCTCTGATTCCACACCTCTGATTCCCCATATCTGATTCCCCGCCTCTATTACCCCATATCTGATTCCCCGCCTCTGATTCCCCAACTCTGATTCCCCGCCTCTGATTCCCCAGCTCTGATTCCCCGCCTCTGATTCCCGGCGTCTGATTCCCTGCCTCTGATTCCCCGCCTCTGATTCCCCATCTCTGATTCCCAGCCTCTGATTCCCCGTGTCTGATTCCCTGCCTCTGATTCCCCGCCTCTGATTCCCCGCCTCTGATTCCCTGCCACTGATTCCCTGCCCCTGATTCCCCACCTCTGATTCCCCATATCTGATTCCCCGCCTCTGTTTCCCCGCCTCTGATTCCCCGCCTCTGATTCCCCATATCTGATTCCCTGCCTCTGATTCCCCAACTCTGATTCCCCGCCTCTGATTCCCCAGCTCTGAATCGCCGCCTCTGATTCCCCGCGTCTGATTCCCTGCCTCTGATTCCCCGCCTTGATTCCCCATCTCTGATTCACAACCTCTGATTCCCCACCTCTGATTCCCCATATCTGATTCCCCGCCTCTGTTTCCCCGCCTCTGATTCCCCGCCTCTGATTCCCCATATCTGATTCCCCGGCTCTGATTGCCCACCTCTGATTCCCCGCCTCTGATTCGCCAGCTCTGATTCCCCGTCTCTGAATCCCCGCATCTGATTCCTGCCTCTGATTCCCCGCCTCTGATTCCACATCTCTGATTCACCGCCTTTGATTCGCCACCTCTGATTCCCCATATCTGATTCCCCACCTCTGTTTCCCCACCTCTGATTCCCCGCCTCTGATTCTCCATATCTCATTCCCCGCCTCTGAATCCCCATCTCTGATTCCCGGACTCTGATGCCCCACCTCTGATTCCCGGCCTCTTATTCCAAGCATCTGATTCCCGGCCTCTGATTCCCGGCCTCTGATTCCCCGCTTCTGATTCTGATTCCCTGCCTCTGATTCCCCATCTCTGATTCCCCATATCTGATTCCCCGCCTCTGTTTCCCCGCCTCTGATTCCCCGCCTCTGTTTCCCCATATCTAATTCCCCACCTCTGATGCCCCAACTCTGATTCCCCGCCTCTGATTCCCCAGCTCTGATTACCCAGCTCTGATTCCCCGCATCCGATTCCCCATGTCTGATTACCCGCCTCTGTTTCCCCGCCTCTGATTCCCCGCCTCTGTTTCCCCATATCTGATTCCCCACCTCTGATTCCCCAGCTCTGATACCCTGCCTCTGATTCCCCGCGTTCTATTCCCTGCCTCTGATTCCCCGCCTGTGATTCCCCATCTCTGATTCACCACCTCTGATTCCCCACCTCTGATTCCCCATATCTAATTCCCCGCCTCTGTTTGCCCGCTTCTGATTCCCCGCCTCTGTTTCCCCACCTCTGATTCCCCAGCTCTGATACCCCGCCTCAGATTCCCCGCGTCTGATTCCCTGCCTGTGATTCCCCGCCTCTGATTCCCCATCTCTGATTCCCCACCTCTGATTCCCCGTGTCTAATTCCCTGCCTCTGATTCCCCGCATCTGATTCCCCGCCTCTGATTCCCCGCCTCTGTTTCCCCATATCTAATTTCCCACCTCTGATGCCCCAACTCTGATTCCCCGCCTCTGATTCCCCATCTCTGATTCCCCTCCTCTAATTCGCCAGCTATGATTCCCCGCCTCTGATTCCCTGCATCTGATTTCCCGCCTCTGATTCCCCGCCTCTGTTTCCCCATATCTGATTCCCCGCCTCTGATTCCCCAGCTCTGATACCCTGCCTCTGATTCCCCGCGTTCTATTCCCTGCCTCTGATTCCCCGCCTGTGATTCCCCATCTCTGATTCACCACCTCTGATTCCCCATATATGATTCCCCGCCTCTCATTCCCCAACTCTGATTCCCTGCGTCTGATTCCCTGCCTCTGATTCCCAGCCTCTGATTCCCCTTCTCTGATTCACCACCTCTGAATCCCCACCTCTGATTCCCCATCTCTGATTCCGCACATCCAATTCCCTGCCTCTGATTCCCCGCCTCTGATTCCCCGCCTCTGATTCCCCGCCTCTGATTCCCCGCGTCTGATTCCCTGCCACTGATTCCCTGCCCCTGATTCCCCACCTCTGATTCCCCATATCTGATTCCCCGCCTCTGTTTCAACACCTCTGATTCCCCACCTCTGATTCCCCAGCTCTGATTCCCTGCCACTGATTCCCCACCCCTGATTCCCCACCTCTGATTCCCCATATCTGATTCCCCGCCTCTGTTTCCCCAGCTGTGATTCCCTGCCTCTGATTCCCTGCCCTGATTCCCCATCTCTGTTTCACCGCCTTTGATTCGCCACCTCTGATTCCCCATATCTGATTCCCCGCCTCTGTTTCCCCGCCTCTGATTCCCTGCCTCTGATTCCCAACCTCTGATTCCACACCTCTGATTCCCCATATCTGATTCCCCGCCTCTATTACCCCATATCTGATTCCCCGCCTCTGATTCCCCAACTCTGATTCCCCGCCTCTGATTCCCCAGCTCTGATTCCCCGCCTCTGATTCCCGGCGTCTGATTCCCTGCCTCTGATTCCCCGCCTCTGATTCCCCATCTCTGATTCCCCGCCTCTGATTCCCCGTGTCTGATTCCCTGCCTCTGATTCCCCGCCTCTGATTCCCCGCCTCTGATTCCCTGCCACTGATTCCCTGCCCCTGATTCCCCACCTCTGATTCCCCATATCTGATTCCCCGCCTCTGTTTCCCCGCCTCTGATTCCCCGCCTCTGATTCCCCATATCTGATTCCCTGCCTCTGATTCCCCAACTCTGATTCCCCGCCTCTGATTCCCCAGCTCTGAATCCCCGCCTCTGATTCCCCGCGTCTGATTCCCTGCCTCTGATTCCCCGCCTTGATTCCCCATCTCTGATTCACAACCTCTGATTCCCCACCTCTGATTCCCCAACTCTGATTCCCTGCGTCTGATTCCCTGCCTCTGATTCCCAGCCTCTGATTCCCCTTCTCTGATTCACCACCTCTGAATCCCCACCTCTGATTCCCCATCTCTGATTCCGCACATCCGATTCCCTGCCTCTGATTCCCCGCCTCTGATTCCCCGCCTCTGATTCCCCGCGTCTGATTCCCTGCCACTGATTCCCTGCCCCTGATTCCCCACCTCTGATTCCCCATATCTGATTCCCCGCCTCTGTTTCAACACCTCTGATTCCCCGCCTCTGTTTCCCCATATCTGATTCCCCGCCTCTGATTCCCCAACTCTGATTCCCCTCCTCTAATTCGCCAGCTATGATTCCCCGCCTCTGATTCCCTGCATCTGATTCCCTGACTCTGATTCCCAGCCTCTGATTCCCCTTCACTGATTCACCACCTCTGAATCCCCACCTCTGATTCCCCATCTCTGATTCCGCACATCCGATTCCCTGCCTCTGATTCCCCGCCTCTGATTCCCCGCCTCTGATTCGCAACCTCTAATTCCCCACCTCTGATTCCCCATATCTGATTCCCCGCCTCTGTTTCCCTGCCTCTGATTCCCGGTCTCTGTTTCCCCATATCTGATTCCCCTCCTCTGATTCCCCAACTCTGATTCCCCGCCTCTGATTCCCCAGCTCTGATTCCCCGCCTTTTATTCCCGGCCTCTGATTCCCTGCCACTGATTCCCCGCCCCTGATTCCCCACCTCTGATTCCCCATATCTGATTCCCCGCCTCTGTTTCCCCAGCTCTGATTCCCCACCTCTGATTCCCCAGCTCTGATTCCCTGCCACTGATTCCCCGCCCCTGATTCCCCACCTCTGATTCCCCATATCTGATTCCCCGCCTCTGTTTCCCCAGCTGTGATTCCCTGCCTCTGATTCCCTGCCCTGATTCCCCATCTCTGTTTCACCGCCTTTGATTCGCCACCTCTGATTCCCCATATCTGATTCCCCGCCTCTGTTTCCCCGCCTCTGATTCCCTGCCTCTGATTCCCAACCTCTGATTCCACACCTCTGATTCCCCATATCTGATTCCCCGCCTCTATTACCCCATATCTGATTCCCCGCCTCTGATTCCCCAACTCTGATTCCCCGCCTCTGATTCCCCAGCTCTGATTCCCCGCCTCTGATTCCCCAGCTCTGAATCCCCGCCTCTGATTCCCCGCGTCTGATTCCCTGCCTCTGATTCCCCGCCTTGATTCCCCATCTCTGATTCACAACCTCTGATTCCCCACCTCTGATTCCCCAACTCTGATTCCCTGCGTCTGATTCCCTGCCTCTGATTCCCAGCCTCTGATTCCCCTTCTCTGATTCACCACCTCTGAATCCCCACCTCTGATTCCCCATCTCTGATTCCGCACATCCGATTCCCTGCCTCTGATTCCCCGCCTCTGATTCCCCGCCTCTGATTCCCCGCCTCTGATTCCCCGCGTCTGATTCCCTGCCACTGATTCCCTGCCCCTGATTCCCCACCTCTGATTCCCCATATCTGATTCCCCGCCTCTGTTTCAACACCTCTGATTCCCCGCCTCTGTTTCCCCATATCTGATTCCCCGCCTCTGATTCCCCAACTCTGATTCCCCTCCTCTAATTCGCCAGCTATGATTCCCCGCCTCTGATTCCCTGCATCTGATTCCCTGACTCTGATTCCCAGCCTCTGATTCCCCTTCACTGATTCACCACCTCTGAATCCCCACCTCTGATTCCCCATCTCTGATTCCGCACATCCGATTCCCTGCCTCTGATTCCCCGCCTCTGATTCCCCGCCTCTGATTCGCAACCTCTAATTCCCCACCTCTGATTCCCCATATCTGATTCCCCGCCTCTGTTTCCCTGCCTCTGATTCCCGGTCTCTGTTTCCCCATATCTGATTCCCCTCCTCTGATTCCCCAACTCTGATTCCCCGCCTCTGATTCCCCAGCTCTGATTCCCCGCCTTTTATTCCCGGCCTCTGATTCCCTGCCACTGATTCCCCGCCCCTGATTCCCCACCTCCGATTCCCCATATCTGATTCCCCGCCTCTGTTTCCCCAGCTCTGATTCCCCACCTCTGATTCCCCAGCTCTGATTCCCTGCCACTGATTCCCCGCCCCTGATTCCCCACCTCTGATTCCCCATATCTGATTCCCCGCCTCTGTTTCCCCAGCTGTGATTCCCTGCCTCTGATTCCCTGCCCTGATTCCCCATCTCTGTTTCACCGCCTTTGATTCGCCACCTCTGATTCCCCATATCTGATTCCCCGCCTCTGTTTCCCCGCCTCTGATTCCCTGCCTCTGATTCCCAACCTCTGATTCCACACCTCTGATTCCCCATATCTGATTCCCCGCCTCTATTACCCCATATCTGATTCCCCGCCTCTGATTCCCCAACTCTGATTTCCCGCCTCTGATTCCCCAGCTCTGATTCCCCGCCTCTGATTCCCGGCGTCTGATTCCCTGCCTCTGATTCCCCGCCTCTGATTCCCCATCTCTGATTCCCCGCCTCTGATTCCCCGTGTCTGATTCCCTGCCTCTGATTCCCCGCCTCTGATTCCCCGCCTCTGATTCCCTGCCACTGATTCCCTGCCCCTGATTCCCCGCCTCTGATTCCCCATATCTGATTCCCCGCCTCTGTTACCCCGCCTCTGATTCCCCGCCTCTGATTCCCCATATCTGATTCCCTGCCTCTGATTCCCCAACTCTGATTCCCCGCCTCTGATTCCCCAGCTCTGAATCCCCGCCTCTGATTCCCCGCGTCTGATTCCCTGCCTCTGATTCCCCGCCTTGATTCCCCATCTCTGATTCACAACCTCTGATTCCCCACCTCTGATTCCCCATATCTGATTCCCCGCCTCTGTTTCCCCGCCTCTGATTCCCCGCCTCTGATTCCCCATATCTGATTCCCCGGCTCTGATTGCCCACCTCTGATTCCCCGCCTCTGATTCGCCAGCTCTGATTCCCCGTCTCTGAATCCCCGCATCTGATTCCCTGCCTCTGATTCCCCGCCTCTGATTCCACATCTCTGATTCACCGCCTTTGATTCGCCACCTCTGATTCCCCATATCTGATTCCCCACCTCTGTTTCCCCGCCTCTGATTCCCCGCCTCTGATTCTCCATATCTCATTCTCCGCCTCTGAATCCCCATCTCTGATTCCCGGACTCTGATGCCCCACCTCTGATTCCCGGCCTCTTATTCCAAGCATCTGATTCCCGGCCTCTGATTCCCGGCCTCTGATTCCCTGCCCTGATTCCCCATCTCTGTTTCACCGCCTTTGATTCGCCACCTCTGATTCCCCATATCTGATTCCCCGCCTCTGTTTCCCCGCCTCTGATTCCCTGCCTCTGATTCCCAACCTCTGATTCCACACCTCTGATTCCCCATATCTGATTCCCCGCCTCTATTACCCCATATCTGATTCCCCGCCTCTGATTCCCCAACTCTGATTCCCCGCCTCTGATTCCCCAGCTCTGATTCCCCGCCTCTGATTCCCGGCGTCTGATTCCCTGCCTCTGATTCCCCGCCTCTGATTCCCCATCTCTGATTCCCAGCCTCTGATTCCCCGTGTCTGATTCCCTGCCTCTGATTCCCCGCCTCTGATTCCCCGCCTCTGATTCCCTGCCACTGATTCCCTGCCCCTGATTCCCCACCTCTGATTCCCCATATCTGATTCCCCGCCTCTGTTTCCCCGCCTCTGATTCCCCGCCTCTGATTCCCCATATCTGATTCCCTGCCTCTGATTCCCCAACTCTGATTCCCCGCCTCTGATTCCCCAGCTCTGAATCGCCGCCTCTGATTCCCCGCGTCTGATTCCCTGCCTCTGATTCCCCGCCTTGATTCCCCATCTCTGATTCACAACCTCTGATTCCCCACCTCTGATTCCCCATATCTGATTCCCCGCCTCTGTTTCCCCGCCTCTGATTCCCCGCCTCTGATTCCCCATATCTGATTCCCCGGCTCTGATTGCCCACCTCTGATTCCCCGCCTCTGATTCGCCAGCTCTGATTCCCCGTCTCTGAATCCCCGCATCTGATTCCTGCCTCTGATTCCCCGCCTCTGATTCCACATCTCTGATTCACCGCCTTTGATTCGCCACCTCTGATTCCCCATATCTGATTCCCCACCTCTGTTTCCCCACCTCTGATTCCCCGCCTCTGATTCTCCATATCTCATTCCCCGCCTCTGAATCCCCATCTCTGATTCCCGGACTCTGATGCCCCACCTCTGATTCCCGGCCTCTTATTCCAAGCATCTGATTCCCGGCCTCTGATTCCCGGCCTCTGATTCCCCGCTTCTGATTCTGATTCCCTGCCTCTGATTCCCCATCTCTGATTCCCCATATCTGATTCCCCGCCTCTGTTTCCCCGCCTCTGATTCCCCGCCTCTGTTTCCCCATATCTAATTCCCCACCTCTGATGCCCCAACTCTGATTCCCCGCCTCTGATTCCCCAGCTCTGATTCCCCACCTCTGATTCCCCAGCTCTGATACCCTGCCTCTGATTCCCCGCGTTCTATTCCCTGCCTCTGATTCCCCGCCTGTGATTCCCCATCTCTGATTCACCACCTCTGATTCCCCACCTCTGATTCCCCATATCTAATTCCCCGCCTCTGTTTGCCCGCTTCTGATTCCCCGCCTCTGTTTCCCCACCTCTGATTCCCCAGCTCTGATACCCCGCCTCAGATTCCCCGCGTCTGATTCCCTGCCTGTGATTCCCCGCCTCTGATTCCCCATCTCTGATTCCCCACCTCTGATTCCCCGTGTCTAATTCCCTGCCTCTGATTCCCCGCATCTGATTCCCCGCCTCTGATTCCCCGCCTCTGTTTCCCCATATCTAATTTCCCACCTCTGATGCCCCAACTCTGATTCCCCGCCTCTGATTCCCCATCTCTGATTCCCCTCCTCTAATTCGCCAGCTATGATTCCCCGCCTCTGATTCCCTGCATCTGATTTCCCGCCTCTGATTCCCCGCCTCTGTTTCCCCATATCTGATTCCCCGCCTCTGATTCCCCAGCTCTGATACCCTGCCTCTGATTCCCCGCGTTCTATTCCCTGCCTCTGATTCCCCGCCTGTGATTCCCCATCTCTGATTCACCACCTCTGATTCCCCATATATGATTCCCCGCCTCTCATTCCCCAACTCTGATTCCCTGCGTCTGATTCCCTGCCTCTGATTCCCAGCCTCTGATTCCCCTTCTCTGATTCACCACCTCTGAATCCCCACCTCTGATTCCCCATCTCTGATTCCGCACATCCAATTCCCTGCCTCTGATTCCCCGCCTCTGATTCCCCGCCTCTGATTCCCCGCCTCTGATTCCCCGCGTCTGATTCCCTGCCACTGATTCCCTGCCCCTGATTCCCCACCTCTGATTCCCCATATCTGATTCCCCGCCTCTGTTTCAACACCTCTGATTCCCCACCTCTGATTCCCCAGCTCTGATTCCCTGCCACTGATTCCCCACCCCTGATTCCCCACCTCTGATTCCCCATATCTGATTCCCCGCCTCTGTTTCCCCAGCTGTGATTCCCTGCCTCTGATTCCCTGCCCTGATTCCCCATCTCTGTTTCACCGCCTTTGATTCGCCACCTCTGATTCCCCATATCTGATTCCCCGCCTCTGTTTCCCCGCCTCTGATTCCCTGCCTCTGATTCCCAACCTCTGATTCCACACCTCTGATTCCCCATATCTGATTCCCCGCCTCTATTACCCCATATCTGATTCCCCGCCTCTGATTCCCCAACTCTGATTCCCCGCCTCTGATTCCCCAGCTCTGATTCCCCGCCTCTGATTCCCGGCGTCTGATTCCCTGCCTCTGATTCCCCGCCTCTGATTCCCCATCTCTGATTCCCCGCCTCTGATTCCCCGTGTCTGATTCCCTGCCTCTGATTCCCCGCCTCTGATTCCCCGCCTCTGATTCCCTGCCACTGATTCCCTGCCCCTGATTCCCCACCTCTGATTCCCCATATCTGATTCCCCGCGTCTGATTCCCTGCCTCTGATTCCCCGCCTTGATTCCCCATCTCTGATTCACAACCTCTGATTCCCCACCTCTGATTCCCCAACTCTGATTCCCTGCGTCTGATTCCCTGCCTCTGATTCCCAGCCTCTGATTCCCCTTCTCTGATTCACCACCTCTGAATCCCCACCTCTGATTCCCCATCTCTGATTCCGCACATCCGATTCCCTGCCTCTGATTCCCCGCCTCTGATTCCCCGCCTCTGATTCCCCGCGTCTGATTCCCTGCCACTGATTCCCTGCCCCTGATTCCCCACCTCTGATTCCCCATATCTGATTCCCCGCCTCTGTTTCAACACCTCTGATTCCCCGCCTCTGTTTCCCCATATCTGATTCCCCGCCTCTGATTCCCCAACTCTGATTCCCCTCCTCTAATTCGCCAGCTATGATTCCCCGCCTCTGATTCCCTGCATCTGATTCCCTGACTCTGATTCCCAGCCTCTGATTCCCCTTCACTGATTCACCACCTCTGAATCCCCACCTCTGATTCCCCATCTCTGATTCCGCACATCCGATTCCCTGCCTCTGATTCCCCGCCTCTGATTCCCCGCCTCTGATTCGCAACCTCTAATTCCCCACCTCTGATTCCCCATATCTGATTCCCCGCCTCTGTTTCCCTGCCTCTGATTCCCGGTCTCTGTTTCCCCATATCTGATTCCCCTCCTCTGATTCCCCAACTCTGATTCCCCGCCTCTGATTCCCCAGCTCTGATTCCCCGCCTTTTATTCCCGGCCTCTGATTCCCTGCCACTGATTCCCCGCCCCTGATTCCCCACCTCTGATTCCCCATATCTGATTCCCCGCCTCTGTTTCCCCAGCTCTGATTCCCCACCTCTGATTCCCCAGCTCTGATTCCCTGCCACTGATTCCCCGCCCCTGATTCCCCACCTCTGATTCCCCATATCTGATTCCCCGCCTCTGTTTCCCCAGCTGTGATTCCCTGCCTCTGATTCCCTGCCCTGATTCCCCATCTCTGTTTCACCGCCTTTGATTCGCCACCTCTGATTCCCCATATCTGATTCCCCGCCTCTGTTTCCCCGCCTCTGATTCCCTGCCTCTGATTCCCAACCTCTGATTCCACACCTCTGATTCCCCATATCTGATTCCCCGCCTCTATTACCCCATATCTGATTCCCCGCCTCTGATTCCCCAACTCTGATTCCCCGCCTCTGATTCCCCAGCTCTGATTCCCCGCCTCTGATTCCCCAGCTCTGAATCCCCGCCTCTGATTCCCCGCATCTGATTCCCTGCCTCTGATTCCCCGCCTTGATTCCCCATCTCTGATTCACAACCTCTGATTCCCCACCTCTGATTCCCCAACTCTGATTCCCTGCGTCTGATTCCCTGCCTCTGATTCCCAGCCTCTGATTCCCCTTCTCTGATTCACCACCTCTGAATCCCCACCTCTGATTCCCCATCTCTGATTCCGCACATCCGATTCCCTGCCTCTGATTCCCCGCCTCTGATTCCCCGCCTCTGATTCCCCGCCTCTGATTCCCCGCGTCTGATTCCCTGCCACTGATTCCCTGCCCCTGATTCCCCACCTCTGATTCCCCATATCTGATTCCCCGCCTCTGTTTCAACACCTCTGATTCCCCGCCTCTGTTTCCCCATATCTGATTCCCCGCCTCTGATTCCCCAACTCTGATTCCCCTCCTCTAATTCGCCAGCTATGATTCCCCGCCTCTGATTCCCTGCATCTGATTCCCTGACTCTGATTCCCAGCCTCTGATTCCCCTTCACTGATTCACCACCTCTGAATCCCCACCTCTGATTCCCCATCTCTGATTCCGCACATCCGATTCCCTGCCTCTGATTCCCCGCCTCTGATTCCCCGCCTCTGATTCGCAACCTCTAATTCCCCACCTCTGATTCCCCATATCTGATTCCCCGCCTCTGTTTCCCTGCCTCTGATTCCCGGTCTCTGTTTCCCCATATCTGATTCCCCTCCTCTGATTCCCCAACTCTGATTCCCCGCCTCTGATTCCCCAGCTCTGATTCCCCGCCTTTTATTCCCGGCCTCTGATTCCCTGCCACTGATTCCCCGCCCCTGATTCCCCACCTCCGATTCCCCATATCTGATTCCCCGCCTCTGTTTCCCCAGCTCTGATTCCCCACCTCTGATTCCCCAGCTCTGATTCCCTGCCACTGATTCCCCGCCCCTGATTCCCCACCTCTGATTCCCCATATCTGATTCCCCGCCTCTGTTTCCCCAGCTGTGATTCCCTGCCTCTGATTCCCTGCCCTGATTCCCCATCTCTGTTTCACCGCCTTTGATTCGCCACCTCTGATTCCCCATATCTGATTCCCCGCCTCTGTTTCCCCGCCTCTGATTCCCTGCCTCTGATTCCCAACCTCTGATTCCACACCTCTGATTCCCCATATCTGATTCCCCGCCTCTATTACCCCATATCTGATTCCCCGCCTCTGATTCCCCAACTCTGATTCCCCGCCTCTGATTCCCCAGCTCTGATTCCCCGCCTCTGATTCCCGGCGTCTGATTCCCTGCCTCTGATTCCCCGCCTCTGATTCCCCATCTCTGATTCCCCGCCTCTGATTCCCCGTGTCTGATTCCCTGCCTCTGATTCCCCGCCTCTGATTCCCCGCCTCTGATTCCCTGCCACTGATTCCCTGCCCCTGATTCCCCGCCTCTGATTCCCCATATCTGATTCCCCGCCTCTGTTACCCCGCCTCTGATTCCCCGCCTCTGATTCCCCATATCTGATTCCCTGCCTCTGATTCCCCAACTCTGATTCCCCGCCTCTGATTCCCCAGCTCTGAATCCCCTCCTCTGATTCCCCGCGTCTGATTCCCTGCCTCTGATTCCCCGCCTTGATTCCCCATCTCTGATTCACAACCTCTGATTCCCCACCTCTGATTCCCCATATCTGATTCCCCGCCTCTGTTTCCCCGCCTCTGATTCCCCGCCTCTGATTCCCCATATCTGATTCCCCGGCTCTGATTGCCCACCTCTGATTCCCCGCCTCTGATTCGCCAGCTCTGATTCCCCGTCTCTGAATCCCCGCATCTGATTCCCTGCCTCTGATTCCCCGCCTCTGATTCCACATCTCTGATTCACCGCCTTTGATTCGCCACCTCTGATTCCCCATATCTGATTCCCCACCTCTGTTTCCCCGCCTCTGATTCCCCGCCTCTGATTCTCCATATCTCATTCTCCGCCTCTGAATCCCCATCTCTGATTCCCGGACTCTGATGCCCCACCTCTGATTCCCGGCCTCTTATTCCAAGCATCTGATTCCCGGCCTCTGATTCCCGGCCTCTGATTCCCCGCTTCTGATTCTGATTCCCTGCCTCTGATTCCCCATCTCTGATTCCCCATATCTGATTCCCCGCCTCTGTTTCCCCGCCTCTGATTCCCCGCCTCTGTTTCCCCATATCTAATTCCCCACCTCTGATGCCCCAACTCTGATTCCCCGCCTCTGATTCCCCAGCTCTGATTCCCCACCTCTGATTCCCCGCATCCGATTCCCCATGTCTGATTACCCGCCTCTGATTCCCCGCCTCTGATTCCCCGCCTCTGTTTCCCCATATCTGATTCCCCACCTCTGATTCCCCAGCTCTGATACCCTGCCTCTGATTCCCCGCGTTCTATTCCCTGCCTCTGATTCCCCGCCTGTGATTCCCCATCTCTGATTCACCACCTCTGATTCCCCACCTCTGATTCCCCATATCTAATTCCCCGCCTCTGTTTGCCCGCCTCTGATTCCCCGCCTCTGTTTCCCCACCTCTGATTCCCCAGCTCTGATACCCTGCCTCAGATTCCCCGCGTCTGATTCCCTGCCTGGGATTCCCCGCCTCTGATTCCCCATCTCTGATTCCCCACCTCTGATTCCCCGTGTCTAATTCCCTGCCTCTGATTCCCCGCATCTGATTCCCCGCCTCTGATTCCCCGCCTCTGTTTCCCCATATCTAATTCCCCACCTCTGATGCCCCAACTCTGATTCCCCGCCTCTGATTCCCCATCTCTGATTCCCCGCCTCTGATTCCCCGCATCCGATTCCCCATGTCTGATTACCCGCCTCTGTTTCCCCGCCTCTGATTCCCCGCCTCTGTTTCCCCATATCTGATTCCCCGCCTCTGATTCCCCGGCTCCGATACCCTGCCTCTGATTCCCCACGTTCTATTCCCTGCCTCTGATTCCCCGCCTGTGATTCCCCATCTCTGATTCACCACCTCTGATTCCCCACCTCTGATTCCCCATATCTAATTCCCCGCCTCTGTTTGCCCGCCTCTGATTCCCCGCCTCTGTTTCCCCACCTCTGATTCCCCAGCTCTGATACCCCGCCTCAGATTCCCCGCGTCTGATTCCCTGCCTGTGATTCCCCGCCTCTGATTCCCCATCTCTGATTCCCCACCTCTGATTCCCCGTGTCTAATTCCCTGCCTCTGATTCCCCGCATCTGATTCCCCGCCTCTGATTCCCCGCCTCTGTTTCCCCATATCTAATTCCCCACCTCTGATGCCCCAACTCTGATTCCCCGCCTCTGATTCCCCATCTCTGATTCCCCGCCTCTGATTCCCCGCATCCGATTCCCCATGTCTGATTACCCGCCTCTGATTCCCCGCCTCTGATTCCCCGCCTCTGTTTCCCCATATCTGATTCCCCGCCTCTGATTCCCCAGCTCTGATTCCCTGCCTCTGATTCCCCGCATTCTATTCCCTGCCTCTGATTCCCCGCCTCTGATTCCCCATCTCTGATTCACTGCCTCTGATTCCCCACCTCTGATTCCCCATCTCTGATTCCGCACATCCGATTCCCTGCCTCTGATTCCCCGACTCTGATTCCCCACCTCTGATTCCCCAGCTCTGATACCCCGCCTCTGATTCACCGCGTCTGATTCCCTGCCTGTGATTCCCCGCCTCTGATTCCCCATCTCTGATTCCCCACCTCTGATTCCCCGTGTCTAATTCCCTGCCTCTGATTCCCCGCATCTGATTCCCCGCCTCTGATTCCCTGCCACTGATTCCCCGCCCCTGATTCCCCACCTCTGATTCCCCATATCTTATTCCCCGCCTCTGTTTCCCCCCCTCTGATTCCCAGCCTCTGATTCCCCATATCTGATTCCACGCCTCTGATTCCCCAGCTCTGATTCCCCGCCTCTATTTCCCCATATCTGCTTCGCCGCCTCTGATTCCCCAACTCTGATTCCCCGCCTCTGATTCCCCAGCTCTGATTTCCCGCCTCTGATTCCCGGCATCCGATTCCCTGCCTCTTATTCCCCGCCTCTGATTCCCCATCTCTGATTCCCCGCCTCTGATTCCCCGTGTCTGATTCCCTGCCTCTGATTCCCCGCCTCTGATTCCCCATATCTGATTCCCCGCCTCTGTTTTCCCGCCTCTGATTCCCTGCCTCTGATTCCCCATATCTGATTCCCCGCCTCTGATTCCCCAACTCTGATTCCCCACCTCTGATTCCCCAGCTCTGAATCCCCGCCTCTGATTCCCCGCGTCTGATTCCCTGCCTCTGATTCCCCGCCTTGATTCCCCATCTCTGATTCACAACCTCTGATTCCCCACCTCTGATTCCCCAACTCTGATTCCCTGCGTCTGATTCCCTGCCTCTGATTCCCAGCCTCTGATTCCCCATCTCTGATTCACCACCTCTGAATCCCCACCTCTGATTCCCCATCTCTGATTCCGCACATCCGATTCCCTGCCTCTGATTCCCCGCCTCTGATTCCCCGCCTCTGATTCCCCGCGTCTGATTCCCTGCCACTGATTCCCTGCCCCTGATTCCCCACCTCTGATTCCCCATATCTGATTCCCCGCCTCTGTTTCAACACCTCTGATTCCCCGCCTCTGTTTCCCCATATCTGATTCCCCGCCTCTGATTCCCCAACTCTGATTCCCCTCCTCTAATTCGCCAGCTATGATTCCCCGCCTCTGATTCCCTGCATCTGATTCCCTGACTCTGATTCCCAGCCTCTGATTCCCCTTCACTGATTCACCACCTCTGAATCCCCACCTCTGATTCCCCATCTCTGATTCCGCACATCCGATTCCCTGCCTCTGATTCCCCGCCTCTGATTCCCCGCCTCTGATTCGCAACCTCTAATTCCCCACCTCTGATTCCCCATATCTGATTCCCCGCCTCTGTTTCCCTGCCTCTGATTCCCGGTCTCTGTTTCCCCATATCTGATTCCCCTCCTCTGATTCCCCAACTCTGATTCCCCGCCTCTGATTCCCCAGCTCTGATTCCCCGCCTTTTATTCCCGGCCTCTGATTCCCTGCCACTGATTCCCCGCCCCTGATTCCCCACCTCTGATTCCCCATATCTGATTCCCCGCCTCTGTTTCCCCAGCTCTGATTCCCCACCTCTGATTCCCCAGCTCTGATTCCCTGCCACTGATTCCCCGCCCCTGATTCCCCACCTCTGATTCCCCATATCTGATTCCCCGCCTCTGTTTCCCCAGCTGTGATTCCCTGCCTCTGATTCCCTGCCCTGATTCCCCATCTCTGTTTCACCGCCTTTGATTCGCCACCTCTGATTCCCCATATCTGATTCCCCGCCTCTGTTTCCCCGCCTCTGATTCCCTGCCTCTGATTCCCAACCTCTGATTCCACACCTCTGATTCCCCATATCTGATTCCCCGCCTCTATTACCCCATATCTGATTCCCCGCCTCTGATTCCCCAACTCTGATTCCCCGCCTCTGATTCCCCAGCTCTGATTCCCCGCCTCTGATTCCCCAGCTCTGAATCCCCGCCTCTGATTCCCCGCGTCTGATTCCCTGCCTCTGATTCCCCGCCTTGATTCCCCATCTCTGATTCACAACCTCTGATTCCCCACCTCTGATTCCCCAACTCTGATTCCCTGCGTCTGATTCCCTGCCTCTGATTCCCAGCCTCTGATTCCCCTTCTCTGATTCACCACCTCTGAATCCCCACCTCTGATTCCCCATCTCTGATTCCGCACATCCGATTCCCTGCCTCTGATTCCCCGCCTCTGATTCCCCGCCTCTGATTCCCCGCCTCTGATTCCCCGCGTCTGATTCCCTGCCACTGATTCCCTGCCCCTGATTCCCCACCTCTGATTCCCCATATCTGATTCCCCGCCTCTGTTTCAACACCTCTGATTCCCCGCCTCTGTTTCCCCATATCTGATTCCCCGCCTCTGATTCCCCAACTCTGATTCCCCTCCTCTAATTCGCCAGCTATGATTCCCCGCCTCTGATTCCCTGCATCTGATTCCCTGACTCTGATTCCCAGCCTCTGATTCCCCTTCACTGATTCACCACCTCTGAATCCCCACCTCTGATTCCCCATCTCTGATTCCGCACATCCGATTCCCTGCCTCTGATTCCCCGCCTCTGATTCCCCGCCTCTGATTCGCAACCTCTAATTCCCCACCTCTGATTCCCCATATCTGATTCCCCGCCTCTGTTTCCCTGCCTCTGATTCCCGGTCTCTGTTTCCCCATATCTGATTCCCCTCCTCTGATTCCCCAACTCTGATTCCCCGCCTCTGATTCCCCAGCTCTGATTCCCCGCCTTTTATTCCCGGCCTCTGATTCCCTGCCACTGATTCCCCGCCCCTGATTCCCCACCTCCGATTCCCCATATCTGATTCCCCGCCTCTGTTTCCCCAGCTCTGATTCCCCACCTCTGATTCCCCAGCTCTGATTCCCTGCCACTGATTCCCCGCCCCTGATTCCCCACCTCTGATTCCCCATATCTGATTCCCCGCCTCTGTTTCCCCAGCTGTGATTCCCTGCCTCTGATTCCCTGCCCTGATTCCCCATCTCTGTTTCACCGCCTTTGATTCGCCACCTCTGATTCCCCATATCTGATTCCCCGCCTCTGTTTCCCCGCCTCTGATTCCCTGCCTCTGATTCCCAACCTCTGATTCCACACCTCTGATTCCCCATATCTGATTCCCCGCCTCTATTACCCCATATCTGATTCCCCGCCTCTGATTCCCCAACTCTGATTCCCCGCCTCTGATTCCCCAGCTCTGATTCCCCGCCTCTGATTCCCGGCGTCTGATTCCCTGCCTCTGATTCCCCGCCTCTGATTCCCCATCTCTGATTCCCCGCCTCTGATTCCCCGTGTCTGATTCCCTGCCTCTGATTCCCCGCCTCTGATTCCCCGCCTCTGATTCCCTGCCACTGATTCCCTGCCCCTGATTCCCCGCCTCTGATTCCCCATATCTGATTCCCCGCCTCTGTTACCCCGCCTCTGATTCCCCGCCTCTGATTCCCCATATCTGATTCCCTGCCTCTGATTCCCCAACTCTGATTCCCCGCCTCTGATTCCCCAGCTCTGAATCCCCGCCTCTGATTCCCCGCGTCTGATTCCCTGCCTCTGATTCCCCGCCTTGATTCCCCATCTCTGATTCACAACCTCTGATTCCCCACCTCTGATTCCCCATATCTGATTCCCCGCCTCTGTTTCCCCGCCTCTGATTCCCAGCCTCTGATTCCCCATATCTGATTCCCCGGCTCTGATTGCCCACCTCTGATTCCCCGCCTCTGATTCGCCAGCTCTGATTCCCCGTCTCTGAATCCCCGCATCTGATTCCCTGCCTCTGATTCCCCGCCTCTGATTCCACATCTCTGATTCACCGCCTTTGATTCGCCACCTCTGATTCCCCATATCTGATTCCCCACCTCTGTTTCCCCGCCTCTGATTCCCCGCCTCTGATTCTCCATATCTCATTCTCCGCCTCTGAATCCCCATCTCTGATTCCCGGACTCTGATGCCCCACCTCTGATTCCCGGCCTCTTATTCCAAGCATCTGATTCCCGGCCTCTGATTCCCGGCCTCTGATTCCCCGCTTCTGATTCTGATTCCCTGCCTCTGATTCCCCATCTCTGATTCCCCATATCTGATTCCCCGCCTCTGTTTCCCCGCCTCTGATTCCCCGCCTCTGTTTCCCCATATCTAATTCCCCACCTCTGATGCCCCAACTCTGATTCCCCGCCTCTGATTCCCCAGCTCTGATTCCCCACCTCTGATTCCCCGCATCCGATTCCCCATGTCTGATTACCCGCCTCTGATTCCCCGCCTCTGATTCCCCGCCTCTGTTTCCCCATATCTGATTCCCCACCTCTGATTCCCCAGCTCTGATACCCTGCCTCTGATTCCCCGCGTTCTATTCCCTGCCTCTGATTCCCCGCCTGTGATTCCCCATCTCTGATTCACCACCTCTGATTCCCCACCTCTGATTCCCCATATCTAATTCCCCGCCTCTGTTTGCCCGCCTCTGATTCCCCGCCTCTGTTTCCCCACCTCTGATTCCCCAGGTCTGATACCCCGCCTCAGATTCCCCGCGTCTGATTCCCTGCCTGGGATTCCCCGCCTCTGATTCCCCATCTCTGATTCCCCACCTCTGATTCCCCGTGTCTAATTCCCTGCCTCTGATTCCCCGCATCTGATTCCCCGCCTCTGATTCCCCGCCTCTGTTTCCCCATATCTAATTCCCCACCTCTGATGCCCCAACTCTGATTCCCCGCCTCTGATTCCCCATCTCTGATTCCCCGCCTCTGATTCCCCGCATCCGATTCCCCATGTCTGATTACCCGCCTCTGTTTCCCCGCCTCTGATTCCCCGCCTCTGTTTCCCCATATCTGATTCCCCGCCTCTGATTCCCCGGCTCCGATACCCTGCCTCTGATTCCCCACGTTCTATTCCCTGCCTCTGATTCCCCGCCTGTGATTCCCCATCTCTGATTCACCACCTCTGATTCCCCACCTCTGATTCCCCATATCTAATTCCCCGCCTCTGTTTGCCCGCCTCTGATTCCCCGCCTCTGTTTCCCCACCTCTGATTCCCCAGCTCTGATACCCCGCCTCAGATTCCCCGCGTCTGATTCCCTGCCTGTGATTCCCCGCCTCTGATTCCCCATCTCTGATTCCCCACCTCTGATTCCCCGTGTCTAATTCCCTGCCTCTGATTCCCCGCATCTGATTCCCCGCCTCTGATTCCCCGCCTCTGTTTCCCCATATCTAATTCCCCACCTCTGATGCCCCAACTCTGATTCCCCGCCTCTGATTCCCCATCTCTGATTCCCCGCCTCTGATTCCCCGCATCCGATTCCCCATGTCTGATTACCCGCCTCTGATTCCCCGCCTCTGATTCCCCGCCTCTGTTTCCCCATATCTGATTCCCCGCCTCTGATTCCCCAGCTCTGATTCCCTGCCTCTGATTCCCCGCATTCTATTCCCTGCCTCTGATTCCCCGCCTCTGATTCCCCATCTCTGATTCACTGCCTCTGATTCCCCACCTCTGATTCCCCATCTCTGATTCCGCACATCCGATTCCCTGCCTCTGATTCCCCGACTCTGATTCCCCACCTCTGAGTCCCCAGCTCTGATACCCCGCCTCTGATTCACCGCGTCTGATTCCCTGCCTGTGATTCCCCGCCTCTGATTCCCCATCTCTGATTCCCCACCTCTGATTCCCCGTGTCTAATTCCCTGCCTCTGATTCCCCGCATCTGATTCCCCGCCTCTGATTCCCTGCCACTGATTCCCCGCCCCTGATTCCCCACCTCTGATTCCCCATATCTTATTCCCCGCCTCTGTTTCCCCCCCTCTGATTCCCAGCCTCTGATTCCCCATATCTGATTCCACGCCTCTGATTCCCCATATCTGATTCCCCGCCTCTATTTCCCCATATCTGCTTCGCCGCCTCTGATTCCCCAACTCTGATTCCCCGCCTCTGATTCCCCAGCTCTGATTTCCCGCCTCTGATTCCCGGCATCCGATTCCCTGCCTCTTATTCCCCGCCTCTGATTCCCCATCTCTGATTCCCCGCCTCTGATTCCCCGTGTCTGATTCCCTGCCTCTGATTCCCCGCCTCTGATTCCCCATATCTGATTCCCCGCCTCTGTTTTCCCGCCTCTGATTCCCTGCCTCTGATTCCCCATATCTGATTCCCCGCCTCTGATTCCCCAACTCTGATTCCCCACCTCTGATTCCCCAGCTCTGAATCCCCGCCTCTGATTCCCCGCGTCTGATTCCCTGCCTCTCATTCCCCGCCTCTGATTCCCCATCTGTGATTCACAACCTCTGATGCCCCACCTCTTTTTCCCCATATCTGATTCCCGGCCTCTGTTTCCCCGCCTCTGATTCCCCGCCTCTGATTCCCCATATCTGATTCCCCGCCTCTGATTGCCCACCTCTGATTCCCCACGTCTGATTCCCTGCCTCTAATTCCCGGCCTCTGATTCCCCATCTCTGATTCCGCACATCCGATTCCCTGCCTATGATTCCCCACCTCTGAATCCCCGCCTCTGATTCCCCATATCTGATTCCCTGCCTCTGTTTCCCCGCCTCTGATTCCCCATCTCTGATTCCCCACCTCTGATTCCCCGTGTCTGATTCCCTGCCTCTGAATCCCCGCCTCTGATTCCCCGCCTCTGATTCCCTGCCACTGATTACCCGCCACTGATTCCCCACCTCTGATTCCCCATATCTTATTCCCCGCCTCTGTTTCCCCCCCTCTAATTCCCAGCCTCTGATTCCCCATATCTGATTCCCCGCCCCTGATTCCCCATATCTGATTCCCCGCCTCTATTTCCCCATATCGGCTTCGCCGCCTCTGATTCCCCAACTCTGATTCCCCGCCTCTGATTCCCCAGCTCTGATTTCCCGCCTCTGATTTCCGGCATCCGATTCCCTGTCTCTGATTCCCCGCCTCTGATTCCCCATCTCTGATTCCCCTCCTCTGATTCCCCGTGTCTGACTCCCTGCCTCTGATTCTCCGCCTCTGATTCCCCGCGTCTGATTCCCTGCCACTGATTCCCTGCCCCTGATTCCCCACCTCTGATTCCCCATATCTGATTCCCCGCCTCTGTTTCCCCAACTCTGATTCCCCTCCTCTAATTCGCCAGCTATGATTCCCCGCCTCTGGATCCCTGCCACTGATTAATTGCCCCTGATTCCCCACCTCTGATTCCCCATATATGATTCCCCGCCTCTCATTCCCCAACTCTGATTCCCTGCGTCTGATTCCCTGCCTCTGATTCCCAGCCTCTGATTCCCCTTCTCTGATTCACCACCTCTGAATCCCCACCTCTGATTCCCCATCTCTGATTCCGCACATCCGATTCCCTGCCTCTGATTCCCCGCCTCTGATTCCCCGCCTCTGATTCCCCGCCTCTGATTCCCCGCGTCTGATTCCCTGCCACTGATTCCCTGCCCCTGATTCCCCACCTCTGATTCCCCATATCTGATTCCCCGCCTCTGTTTCAACACCTCTGATTCCCCGCCTCTGTTTCCCCATCTCTGATTCCCGGACTCTGATGCCCCACCTCTGATTCCCGGCCTCTTATTCCAAGCATCTGATTCCCGGCCTCTGATTCCCGGCCTCTGATTCCCCGCTTCTGATTCTGATTCCCTGCCTCTGATTCCCCATCTCTGATTCCCCATATCTGATTCCCCGCCTCTGTTTCCCCGCCTCTGATTCCCCGCCTCTGTTTCCCCATATCTAATTCCCCACCTCTGATGCCCCAACTCTGATTCCCCGCCTCTGATTCCCCAGCTCTGATTCCCCGCCTCTGATTCCCCGCATCCTATTCCCCATGTCTGATTACCCGCCTCTATTTCCCCGCCTCTGATTCCCCGCCTCTGTTTCCCCATATCTGATTCCCCGCCTCTGATTCCCCAGCTCTGATACCCTGCCTCTGATTCCCCGCGTTCTATTCCCTGCCTCTGATTCCCCGCCTGTGATTCCCCATCTCTGATTCACCACCTCTGATTCCCCACCTCTGATTCCCCATATCTTATTCCCCGCCTCTGTTTGCCCGCCTCTGATTCCCCGCCTCTGTTTCCCCACCTCTGATTCCCCAGCTCTGATACCCCGCCTCTGATTCCCCGCGTCTGATTCCCTGCCTGTGATTCCCCGCCTCTGATTCCCCATCTCTGATTCCCCACCTCTGATTCCCCGTGTCTAATTCCCTGCCTCTGATTCCCCGCATCTGATTCCCCGCCTCTGATTCCCCGCCTCTGTTTCCCCATATCTAATTCCCCACCTCTGATGCCCCAACTCTGATTCCCCGCCTCTGATTCCCCAGCTCTGATTCCCCGCCTCTGATTCCCCGCATCCGATTCCCCATGTCTGTGTACCCGCCTCTGTTTCCCCGCCTCTGATTCCCCGCCTCTGTTTCCCCATATCTGATTCCCAGCCTCTGATTCCCCAGCTCTGATTCCCTGCCTCTGATTCCCCGCATTCTATTCCCTGCCTCTGATTCCCCGCCTCTGATTCCCCATCTCTGATTCACTGCCTCTGATTCCCCACCTCTGATTCCCCATCTCTGATTCCGCACATCCGATTCCCTGCCTCTGATTCCCCGACTCTGATTCCCCACCTCTGATTCCCCAGCTCTGATACCCCGCCTCTGATTCCCCGCGTCCGATTCCCTGCCTGTGATTCCCCGCCTCTGATTCCCCATCTCTGATTCCCCACCTCTGATTCCCCGTGTCTAATTCCCTGCCTCTGATTCCCCGCATCTGATTCCCCGCCTCTGATTCCCTGCCACTGATTCCCCGCCCCTGATTCCCCACCTCTGATTCCCCATATCTTATTCCCCGCATCTGTTTCCCCCCCTCTGATTCCCAGCCTCTGATTCCCCATATCTGATTCCACGCCTCTGATTCCCCATATCTGATTCCCCGCCTCTATTTCCCCATATCTGCTTCGCCGCCTCTGATTCCCCAACTCTGATTCCCCGCCTCTGATTCCCCAGCTCTGATTTCCCGCCTCTGATTCCCGGCATCCGATTCCCTGCCTCTGATTCCCCGCCTCTGATTCCCCATCTCTGATTCCCCGCCTCTGATTCCCCGTGTCTGATACCCTGCCTCTGATTCCCCGCCTCTGATTCCCCATATCTGATTCCCCGCCTCTGTTTTCCCGCCTCTGATTCCCTGCCTCTGATTCCCCATATCTGATTCCCCGCCTCTGATTCCCCAACTCTGATTCCCCACCTCTGATTCCCCAGCTCTGAATCCCCGCCTCTGATTCCCCACGTCTGATTCCCTGCCTCTCATTCCCCGCCTCTGATTCCCCATCTGTGATTCACAACCTCTGATGCCCCACCTCTGATTCCCCATATCTGATTCCCGGCCTCTGTTTCCCCGCCTCTGATTCCCCGCCTCTGATTCCCCATATCTGATTCCCCGCCTCTGATTGCCCACCTCTGATTCCCCACGTCTGATTCCCTGCCTCTGATTCCCCGCCTCTGATTCCCCATCTCTGATTCACCACCTCTGATTCCCGGCCTCTGATTCCCCATCTCTGATTCCGCACATCCGATTCCCTGCCTATGATTCCCCACCTCTGAATCTCCGCCTCTGATTCCCCATATCTGATTCCCTGCCTCTGTTTCCCCGCCTCTGATTCCCCACCTCTGTTTCCCCATATCTGATTCCCTGCCTCTGATTCCCCAACTCTAATACCCCGCCTCTGATTCGCCAGCTCTGATTCCCCGCCTCTGATTCCCCGCATCTGATTCCCTGCCTCTGATTCCCCGCCTCTGATTCCAGGCCTCTGATTCCCAGCATCTGATTCCGGCCTCTGATTCCCGGCATCTGATTCCCTGCTTCTGATTCTGATTCCCTGCCTCTGATTCCCCATCTCTGATTCCGCAAATCTGATTCCCTTCCTCTGATTCCCCAACTCTGATTCCCCATATCTGAATCCCCGCCTCTGTTTCCCCGCCTCTGATTCCCCGCCTCTGTTTCCCAATATCTAAGTCCCCGCCTCTGATTCCCCAAATCTGATTCCCCACCTCTGATTCCCCAGCTCTGATTCCCCGCCTCTGATTCCCCGCATCTGATTCCCTGCATCTGATTCCAAGCCTCTGATTCCCTGCCTCTGATTCCCAACCTCTGATTCCCCACCTCTGTTTCCCCATATCTGATTCCCCGCCTCTGATTCCCCAGCTCTGATACCCTGCCTCTGATTCCCCGCGTTCTATTCCCTGCCTCTGATTCCCCGCCTGTGATTCCCCATCTCTGATTCACCACCTCTGATTCCCCACCTCTGATTCCCCATATCTTATTCCCCGCCTCTGTTTGCCCGCCTCTGATTCCCCGCCTCTGTTTCCCCACCTCTGATTCCCCAGCTCTGATACCCCGCCTCTGATTCCCCGCGTCTGATTCCCTGCCTGTGATTCCCCGCCTCTGATTCCCCATCTCTGATTCCCCACCTCTGATTCCCCGTGTCTAATTCCCTGCCTCTGATTCCCCGCATCTGATTCCCCGCCTCTGATTCCCCGCCTCTGTTTCCCCATATCTAATTCCCCACCTCTGATGCCCCAACTCTGATTCCCCGCCTCTGATTCCCCAGCTCTGATTCCCCGCCTCTGATTCCCCGCATCCGATTCCCCATGTCTGTGTACCCGCCTCTGTTTCCCCGCCTCTGATTCCCCGCCTCTGTTTCCCCATATCTGATTCCCAGCCTCTGATTCCCCAGCTCTGATTCCCTGCCTCTGATTCCCCGCATTCTATTCCCTGCCTCTGATTCCCCGCCTCTGATTCCCCATCTCTGATTCACTGCCTCTGATTCCCCACCTCTGATTCCCCATCTCTGATTCCGCACATCCGATTCCCTGCCTCTGATTCCCCGACTCTGATTCCCCACCTCTGATTCCCCAGCTCTGATACCCCGCCTCTGATTCCCCGCGTCCGATTCCCTGCCTGTGATTCCCCGCCTCTGATTCCCCATCTCTGATTCCGCACCTCTGATTCCCCGTGTCTAATTCCCTGCCTCTGATTCCCCGCATCTGATTCCCCGCCTCTGATTCCCTGCCACTGATTCCCCGCCCCTGATTCCCCACCTCTGATTCCCCATATCTTATTCCCCGCATCTGTTTCCCCCCCTCTGATTCCCAGCCTCTGATTCCCCATATCTGATTCCACGCCTCTGATTCCCCATATCTGATTCCCCGCCTCTATTTCCCCATATCTGCTTCGCCGCCTCTGATTCCCCAACTCTGATTCCCCGCCTCTGATTCCCCAGCTCTGATTTCCCGCCTCTGATTCCCGGCATCCGATTCCCTGCCTCTGATTCCCCGCCTCTGATTCCCCATCTCTGATTCCCCGCCTCTGATTCCCCGTGTCTGATACCCTGCCTCTGATTCCCCGCCTCTGATTCCCCATATCTGATTCCCCGCCTCTGTTTTCCCGCCTCTGATTCCCTGCCTCTGATTCCCCATATCTGATTCCCCGCCTCTGATTCCCCAACTCTGATTCCCCACCTCTGATTCCCCAGCTCTGAATCCCCGCCTCTGATTCCCCACGTCTGATTCCCTGCCTCTCATTCCCCGCCTCTGATTCCCCATCTGTGATTCACAACCTCTGATGCCCCACCTCTGATTCCCCATATCTGATTCCCGGCCTCTGTTTCCCCGCCTCTGATTCCCCGCCTCTGATTCCCCATATCTGATTCCCCGCCTCTGATTGCCCACCTCTGATTCCCCACGTCTGATTCCCTGCCTCTGATTCCCCGCCTCTGATTCCCCATCTCTGATTCACCACCTCTGATTCCCGGCCTCTGATTCCCCATCTCTGATTCCGCACATCCGATTCCCTGCCTATGATTCCCCACCTCTGAATCTCCGCCTCTGATTCCCCATATCTGATTCCCTGCCTCTGTTTCCCCGCCTCTGATTCCCCACCTCTGTTTCCCCATATCTGATTCCCTGCCTCTGATTCCCCAACTCTAATACCCCGCCTCTGATTCGCCAGCTCTGATTCCCCGCCTCTGATTCCCCGCATCTGATTCCCTGCCTCTGATTCCCCGCCTCTGATTCCAGGCCTCTGATTCCCAGCATCTGATTCCGGCCTCTGATTCCCGGCATCTGATTCCCTGCTTCTGATTCTGATTCCCTGCCTCTGATTCCCCATCTCTGATTCCGCAAATCTGATTCCCTTCCTCTGATTCCCCAACTCTGATTCCCCATATCTGAATCCCCGCCTCTGTTTCCCCGCCTCTGATTCCCCGCCTCTGTTTCCCAATATCTAAGTCCCCGCCTCTGATTCCCCAAATCTGATTCCCCACCTCTGATTCCCCAGCTCTGATCCCCCGCCTCTGATTCCCCGCATCTGATTCCCTGCATCTGATTCCAAGCCTCTGATTCCCTGCCTCTGATTCCCAACCTCTGATTCCCCACCTCTGATTCCCCATATCTGATTCCCCGCCTCTGTTTCCCCGCCTCGGATTCCCCGCCTCTGTTTCCCCATATCTGATTCCCGGCCTCTGATTCCCCGCCTCTGATTCCCCGCCTCTGATTCCCTGCCTCTGATTCCCCATCTCCGATTCAGCAATCTGATTCCCTTCCTCTGATTCTCCGCCTCTGATTCCCCGCCTCTGATTCCCTGCCTCAGATTCCCAACCTCTGATTCCACACCTCTGATTCCCCATATCCGATTCCCCGCCTCTATTTCCCCATATCTGATTCCCCGCCTCTGATTCCCCAACTCTGATTCCCCGCCTCTGATTCCCCAGCTCTGATTCCCCGACTCTGATTCCCGGCATCCGATTCCCTGCCTCTGATTCCCCGCCTCTGATTCCCCATCTCTGATTCCCCGCCTCTGATTCCCCGTGTCTGATTCCCTGCCTCTGATTCCCCGCCTCTGATTCCCCGCTCTGATTCCCTGCCACTGATTCCCTGCCCCTGATTCCCCACCTCTGATTCCCCATATCTGATTCCCCGCCTCTGTTACCCCGCCTCTGATTCCCCGCCTCTGATTCCCCATATCTGATTCCCTGCCTCTGATTCCCCAACTCTGAATCCCCGCCTCTGATTCCCCAGCTCTGAATCCCCGCCTCTGATTCCCCGCGTCTGATTCCCTGCCTCTGATTCCCCGCCTTGATTCCCCATCTCTGATTCACAACCACTGATTCCCCACCTCTGATTCCCTATATTTGATTCCCCGCCTCTGTTTCCCCGCCTCTGATTCCCCGCCTCTGATTCCCCATATCTGATTCCCCGCCTCTGATTGCCCACCTCTGATTCCCCGCCTCTGATTCGCCAGCTCTGATTCCCCGCCTCTGATTCCCCGCATCTGATTCCCTGCCTCTGATTCCCCGCCTCTGATTCCCCATCTCTGATTCACCGCCTTTGATTCGCCACCTCTGATTCCCCATATCTGATTCCCCACCTCTGTTTCCCCGCCTCTGATTCCCCGCCTCTGATTCTCCATATCTCATTCCCCGCCTCTGAATCCCCATCTCTGATTCCCGGACTCTAATTCCCCACCTCTGGTTCCCGGCCTCTTATTCCCAGCATCTGATTCCCGGCCTCTGATTCCCGGCCTCTGATTCCCCGCTTCTGATTCTGATTCCCTGCCTCTGATTCCCCATCTCTGATTCCGCACATCTGATTCCCTGCCTCTGATTCCCCACCTCTGATTCCCCATATCTGATTCCCCGCCTCTGTTTCCCCGCCTCTGATTCCCCGCCTCTGTTTCCCTATATCTAATTCCCCACCTCTGATGCCCCAACTCTGATTCCCCGCCTCTGATTCCCCAGCTCTGATTCCCCGCCTCTGATTCCCTGCATCCGATTCCCCATATCTGATTCCCCGCCTCTGTTTCCCCGCCACTGATTCCCCGCCTCTGTTTCCCCATATCTGATTCCCCGCCTCTGATTCCCAACAATGATTCCCCGCCTCTGATTCCCCAGCTCTGATTCCCTGCCTCTGATTCCCCGCGTTCTATTCCCTGCCTCTGATTCCCCGCCTGTGATTCCCCATCACTGATTCAGCACCTCTGATTCCCCACCTCTGATTCCCCATATCTAATTCCCCGCCTCTGATTTCCCGCCTCTGATTCCCCGCCTCTGTTTCCCCATATCTGATTCCCCGCCTCTGAATCCCCAACTCTGATTCCCTGCCTCAGATTCCCCAGCTCTGATTCCCCGCCTTTGATTCCCACCGTCTGATTCCCAGCCTCTGAATCCCCGTGTCTGATTTCCTGCCTCTGATTCCCCGCCTCTGATTCCCCATTTCTGATTCACCGCCTCTGATTCCCCACCTCTGATTCCCCATCTCTGATTCCGCACATCCAATTCCCTGCCTCTGATTCCCCAACCCTGATTCCCCACCTCTGATTCCCCAGCTCTGATTCCCCGCCTCAGATTCCCCGCGTCTGATTCCCTGCCTCTGATTCCCCGCCTCTGATTCCCTGCCTCTGATTCCCCATATCTGATTCGCCGCCTCTGATTCCCCAACTCTGATTCCCCGCTTCTGATTCCCCAGCTCAGAATCCCCGCCTCTGATTCCCCGCGTCTGATTCCCTGCCTCTGATTCCCAGCCTCTAATTCCCCATCTGTGATTCACAACCTCTGATGCCCCACCTCTGATTCCCCATATCTGATTCCCCGCCTCTGCTTCCCCGCCTCTGATTCCCCACCACTGATTCCCCATATCTGATTCCCCGCCTCTGATTGCCCACCTCTGATTCCCCGCGTCTGATTCCCTTCCTCTGATTCCCCGCCTCTGATTCCCCTTATCTGATTCACCACCTCTGATTCCCGGCCTCTGATTCCCCATCTCTGATTCCGCACATCCGATTCCCTGCCTATGATTCCCCACCTCTGATTCCCCGCCTCTGATTCCCCATATCTGATTCCCTGCCTCTGTTTCCCCGCCTCTGATTCCCCACCTCTGTTTCCCCATATCTGATTCCCCGCCTCTGATTCCCCAACTCTAATACCCTGCCTCTGATTCCCCAGCTCTGATTCCCCGCCTCTGATTCCCCGCATCTGATTCCCTGCCTCTGATTCCCCGCCTCTGATTCCAGGCCTCTGATTCCCAGCATCTGATTCCGGCCTCTGATTCCCGGCCTCTGATTCCCTGCTTCTGATTCTGATTCCCTGCCTCTGATTCCCCATCTCTGATTCCGCACATCTGATTCCCTGCCTCTGATTCCCCACCTCTGATTCCCCATATCTGATTCCCCGCCTCTGTTTCAACACCTCTGATTCCCCGCCTCTGTTTCCCCATATCTGATTCCCCGCCTCTGATTCCCCAACTCTGATTCCCCTCCTCTAATTCGCCAGCTATGATTCCCCGCCTCTGATTCCCTGCGTCTGATTCCCTGCCTCTGATTCCCAGCCTCTGATTCCCCTTCTCTGATTCACCACCTCTGAATCCCCACCTCTGATTCCCCATCTCTGATTCCGCACATCTGATTCCCTGCCTCTGATTCCCCGCCTCTGATTCCCCGCCTCTGATACGCAACCTCTAATTCCCCACCTCTGATTCCCCATATCTGATTCCCCGCCTCTGTTTCCCTGCCTCTGATTCCCGGCCTCTGTTTCCCCATATCTGATTCCCCTCCTCTGATTCCCCAACTCTGATTCCCCGCCTCTGATTCCCCAGCTCTGATTCCCCGCCTTTTATTCCCGGCCTCTGATTCCCTGCCACTGATTCCCCGCCCCTGATTCCCCACCTCTGATTCCCCATATCTGATTCCCCGCCTCTGTTTCCCCACCTCTGATTCCCGGCCTCTTATTCCCAGCATCTGATTCCCGGCCTCTGATTCACTGCCTCTGATTCCCCGCCTCTGATTACCCGCCTCTGATTCCCCAGCTCTGATTCCCCGACTCTGATTCCCGGCATCCGATTCCCTGCCTCTGATTCCCCGCCTCTGCTTCCCCATCTCTGATTCCCCGCCTCTGATTCCCCGTGTCTTATTCCCTGCCTCTGATTCCCCGCCTCTGCTTCCCCGCCTCTGATTCCCTGCCACTGATTCCCTGCCCCTGATTCCCCACCTCTGATTCCCCATATCTGATTCCCCGCCTCTGTTTCCCCGCCTCTGATTCCCCGCCTCTGATTCCCCATATCTGATTCCCTGCCTCTGATTCCCCAACTCTGATTCCCCGCCTCTGATTCCCCAGCTCTGAATCCCCGCCTCTGATTCCCCGCGTCTGATTCCCTGCCTCTGATTCCCCGCCTTGATTCCCCATCTCTGATTCACAACCTCTGATTCCCCACCTCTGATTCCCTATATTTGATTCCCCGCCTCTGATTCCCCACCTCTGATTCCCTATATTTGATTCCCCGCCTCTGTTTCCCCGCCTCTGATTGCCCACCTCTGATTCCCCGCGTCTGATTCCCTGCCTCTGATTCCCCGCCTCTGATTCCCCATATCTGAATCACCACCTCTGATTCCCGGCCTCTGATTCCCCATCTCTGATTCCGCACATCCGATTCCCTGCCTATGATTCCCCACCTCTGATTCCCCGCCTCTGATTCCCCATATTTGATTCCCTGCCTCTGTTTCCCCGCCTCTGATTACCCACCTCTGTTTCCCCATATCTGATTCCCCGCCTCTGATTCCCCAACTCTAATACCCTGCCTCTGATTCCCCAGCTCTGATTCCCCGCCTCTGATTCCCCGCATCTGATTCCCTGCCTCTGATTCCCCGCCTCTGATTCCAGGCCTCTGATTCCCAGCATCTGATTCCGGCCTCTGATTCCCGGCCTCTGATTCCCTGCTTCTGATTCTGATTCCCTGCCTCTGATTCCCCATCTCTGATTCCGCACATCTGATTCCCTGCCTCTGATTCCCCACCTCAGATTCCCCATATCTGATTCCCCGCCTCTGTTTCCCCGCCTCTGATTCCCCGCCTCTGTTTCCCCATATCTGATTCCCCGCCTCTGATTCCCCAACTCTGATTCCCCTCCTCTAATTCGCCAGCTATGATTCCCCACCTCTGATTCCCTGCGTCTGATTCCCTGCCTCTGATTCCCAGCCTCTGATTCCCCTTCTCTGATTCACCACCTCTGAATCCCCACCTCTGATTCCCCATCTCTGATTCCGCACATCCGATTCCCTGCCTCTGATTCCCCGCCTCTGATTCCCCGCCTCTGATTCGCAACCTCTAATTCCCCACCTCTGATTCCCCATATCTGATTCCCCGCCTCTGTTTCCCTGCCTCTGATTCCCGGCCTCTGTTTCCCCATATCTGATTCCCCTCCTCTGATTCCCCAACTCTGATTCCCCGCCTCTGATTCCCCAGCTCTGATTCCCCGCCTTTTATTCCCGGCCTCTGATTCCCTGCCACTGATTCCCCGCCCCTGATTCCCCACCTCTGATTCCCCATATCTGATTCCCCGCCTCTGTTTCCCCACCTCTGATTCCCGGCCTCTTATTCCCAGCATCTGATTCCCGGCCTCTGATTCCCTTCCTCTGATTCCCCGCCTCTGATTCCCCGCCTCTGATTCCCCAGCTCTGATTCCCCGACTCTGATTCCCGGCATCCGATTCCCTGCCTCTGATTCCCCGCCTCTGATTCCCCATCTCTGATTCCCCGCCTCTGATTCCCCGTGTCTTATTCCCTGCCTCTGATTCCCCGCCTCTGATTCCCCGCCTCTGATTCCCTGCCACTGATTCCCTGCCCCTGATTCCCCACCTCTGATTCCCCATATCTGATTCCCCACCTCTGTTTCCCCGCCTCTGATTCCCCACCTCTGATTCCCCATATCTGATTCCCTGCCTCTGATTCCCCAACTCTGATTCCCCGCCTCTGATTCCCCAGCTCTGAATCCCCGCCTCTGATTCCCCGCGTCTGATTCCCTGCCTCTGATTCCCCGCCTTGATTCCCCATCTCTGATTCACAACCTCTGATTCCCCACCTCTGATTCCCTATATTTGATTCCCCGCCTCTGTTTCCCCGCCTCTGATTCCCCGCCTCTGATTCTCCATATCTTATTCCCTGCCTCTGAATCCCCATCTCTGATTCCCGGACTCTGATTCCCCACCTCTGATTCCCGGCCTCTTATTCCCAGCATCTGATTCCCGGCCTCTGATTCCCGGCCTCTGATTCCCTGCGTCTGATTCTGATTCCCTGCCTCTGATTCCCCATCTCTGATTCCGCACATCTGATTCCCTGCCTCTGATTCCCCACCTCTGATTCCCCATATCTGATTCCCCGCCTCTGTTTCCCCGCCTCTGATTCCCCGCCTCTGTTTCCCTATATCTAATTCCCCACCTCTGATGCCCCAACTCTGATTCCCCGCCTCTGATTCCCCAGCTCTGTTTCCCCGCCTCTGATTCCCTGCATCCGATTCCCCATATCTGATTCCCCGCCTCTGTTTCCCCGCCTCTGATTCCCCGCCTCTTTTTCCCCATATCTGATTCCCCGCCTCTGATTCCCAACTATGATTCCCCGCCTCTGATTCCCCAGATCTGATTCCCTGTCTCTGATTCCCCGCGTTCTATTCCCTGCCTCTGATTCCCCGCCTGTGATTCCCCATCACTGATTCACCACCTCTGATTCCCCACCTCTGATTCCCCATATCTAATTCCCCGCCTCTGTTTTCCCGCCGCTGATTCCCCGCCTCTGTTTCCCCATATCTGATTCCCCGCCTCTGAATCCCCAACTCTGATTCCCTGCCTCAGATTCCCCAGCTCTGATTCCCCGCCTTTGATTCCCACCGTCTGATTCCCACCCTCTGAATCCCCGTGTCTGATTTCCTGCCTCTGATTCCCCGCCTCTGATTCCCCATCTCCGATTCCCTGCCTATGATTCCCCACCTCTGATTCCCCGCCTCTGATTCCCCATATCTGATTCCCTGCCTCTGTTTCCCCGCCTCTGATTCCCCACCTCTGTTTCCCCATATCTGATTCCCCGCCTCTGATTCCCCAACTCTAATACCCTGCCTCTGATTCCCCAGCTCTGATTCCCCGCCTCTGATTCCCCGCATCTGATTCCCTGCCTCTGATTCCCCGCCTCTGATTCCAGGCCTCTGATTCCCAGCATCTGATTCCGGCCTCTGATTCCCGGCCTCTGATTCCCTGCTTCTGATTCTGATTCCCTGCCTCTGATTCCCCATCTCTGATTCCGCACATCTGATTCCCTGCCTCTGATTCCCCACCTCTGATTCCCCATATCTGATTCCCCGCCTCTGTTTCCCCGCCTCTGATTCCCCGCCTCTGTTTCCCCATATCTGATTCCCCGCCTCTGATTCCCCAACTCTGATTCCCCTCCTCTAATTCGCCAGCTATGATTCCCCGCCTCTGATTCCCTGCGTCTGATTCCCTGCCTCTGATTCCCCATCTCTGATTCCGCACATCCGATTCCCTGCCTCTGATTCCCCGCCTCTGATTCCCCGCCTCTGATTCGCAACCTCTAATTCCCCACCTCTGATTCCCCATAACTGATTCCCCGCCTCTGTTTCCCTGCCTCTGATTCCCGGCCTCTGTTTCCCCATATCTGATTCCCCTCCTCTGATTCCCCAACTCTGATTCCCCGCCTCTGATTCCCCAGCTCTGATTCCCCGCCTTTTATTCCCGGCCTCTGATTCCCTGCCACTGATTCCCCGCCCCTGATTCCCCACCTCTGCTTCCCCATATCTGATTCCCCGCCTCTGTTTCCCCACCTCTGATTCCCGGCCTCTTATTCCCAGCATCTGATTCCCGGCCTCTGATTCCCTGCCTCTGATTCCCCGCCTCAGATTCCCCGCCTCTGATTCCCCAGCTCTGATTCCCCGACTCTGATTCCCGGCATCCGATTCCCTGCCTCTGATTCCCCGCCTCTGATTCCCCATCTCTGATTCCCCGCCTCTGATTCCCCGTGTCTTATTCCCTGCCTCTGATTCCCCGCCTCTGATTCCCCGCCTCTGATTCCCTGCCACTGATTCCCTGCCCCTGATTCCCCACCTCTGATTCCCCATATCTGATTCCCCGCCTCTGTTTCCCCGCCTCTGATTCCCCGCCTCTGATTCCCCATATCTGATTCCCTGCCTCTGATTCCCCAACTCTGATTCCCCGCCTCTGATTCCCCAGCTCTGAATCCCCGCCTCTGATTCCCGCGTCTGATTCCCTGCCTCTGATTCCCCGCCTTGATTCCCCATCTCTGATTAACAACCTCTGATTCCCCACCTCTGATTCCCTATATTTGATTCCCCGCCTCTGTTTCCCCGCCTCTGATTCCCCACCTCTGATTCCCCATATCTGATTCCCCGCCTCTGATTGCCCACCACTGATTCCCCGCGTCTGATTCCCTGCCTCTGATTCCCCGCCTCTGATTCCCCATATCTGATTCACCACCTCTGATTCCCGGCCTCTGATTCCCCATCTCTGATTCCGCACATCCGATTCCCTGCCTATGATTCCCCACCTCTGATTCCCCGCCTCTGATTCCCAATATCTGATTCCCTGCCTCTGTTTCCCCGCCTCTGATTCCCCACCTCTGTTTCCCCATATCTGATTCCCCGCCTCTGATTCCCCAACTCTAATACCCTGCCTCTGATTCCCCAGCTCTGATTCCCCGCCTCTGATTCCCCGCATCTGATTCCCTGCCTCTGATTCCCCGCCTCTGATTCCCCTTATCTGATTCACCACCTCTGATTCCCGGCCTCTGATTCCCCATCTCTGATTCCGCACATCCGATTCCCTGCCCATGATTCCCCAGCTCTGATTCCCCGCCTCTGATTCCCCGCATCTGATTCCCGGCCTCTGATTCCCCATATCTGATTCCCTGCCTCTGTTTCCCCGCCTCTGATTCCCCACCTCTGTTTCCCCATATCTGATTCCCCGCCTCTGATTCCCCAACTCTAATACCCTGCCTCTGATTCCCCAGCTCTGATTCCCCGCCTCTGATTCACCACTTCTGATTCCCGGCCTCTGATTCCCCATCTCTGATTCCGCACATCCGATTCCCTGCCTATGATTCCCCACCTCTGATTCCCCGCCTCTGATTCCCCATATCTGATTCCCTGCCTCTGTTTCCCCGCCTCTGATTCCCCACCTCTGTTTCCCCACCTCTGATTCCCCATCTCTGATTCCGCACATCCGATTCCCTGCCTCTGATTCCCCGCCTCTGATTCCCCGCCTCTGATACGCAACCTCTAATTCCCCACCTCTGATTCCCCATATCTGATTCCCCGCCTCTGTTTCCCTGCCTCTGATTCCCGGCCTCTGTTTCCCCATATCTGATTCCCCTCCTCTGATTCCCCAACTCTGATTCCCCGCCTCTGATTCCCCATATCTGATTCCCTGCCTCTGATTCCCCAACTCTGATTCCCCGCCTCTGATTCCCCAGCTCTGAATCCCCGCCTCTGATTCCCCGCGTCTGATTCCCTGCCTCTGATTCCCCGCCTTGATTCCCCATCTCTGATTCACAACCTCTGATTCCCCACCTCTGATTCCCTATATTTGATTCCCCGCCTCTGTTTCCCCGCCTCTGATTCCCCACCTCTGATTCCCCATATCTGATTCCCCGCCTCTGATTGCCCACCTCTGATTCCCCGCGTCTGATTCCCTGCCTCTGATTCCCCGCCTCTGATTCCCCATATCTGATTCACCACCTCTGATTCCCGGCCTCTGATTCCCCATCTCTGATTCCGCACATCCGATTCCCTGCCTATGATTCCCCACCTCTGATTCCCCGCCTCTGATTCCCCATATTTGATTCCCTGCCTCTGTTTCCCCGCCTCTGATTACCCACCTCTGTTTTCCCATATCTGATTCCCCGCCTCTGATTCCCCAACTCTAATACCCTGCCTCTGATTCCCCAGCTCTGATTCCCCGCCTCTGATTCCCCGCATCTGATTCCCTGCCTCTGATTCCCCGCCTCTGATTCCAGGCCTCTGATTCCCAGCATCTGATTCCGGCCTCTGATTCCCAGCCTCTGATTCCCTGCTTCTGATTCTGATTCCCTGCCTCTGATTCCCCATCTCTGATTCCGCACATCTGATTCCCTGCCTCTGATTCCCCACCTCAGATTCCCCATATCTGATTCCCCGCCTCTGTTTCCCCGCCTCTGATTCCCCGCCTCTGTTTCCCCATATCTGATTCCCCGCCTCTGATTCCCCAACTCTGATTCCCCTCCTCTAATTCGCCAGCTATGATTCCCCACCTCTGATTCCCTGCGTCTGATTCCCTGCCTCTGATTCCCAGCCTCTGATTCCCCTTCTCTGATTCACCACCTCTGAATCCCCACCTCTGATTCCCCATCTCTGATTCCGCACATCCGATTCCCTGCCTCTGATTCCCCGCCTCTGATTCCCCGCCTCTGATTCGCAACCTCTAATTCCCCACCTCTGATTCCCCATATCTGATTCCCCGCCTCTGTTTCCCTGCCTCTGATTCCCGGCCTCTGTTTCCCCATATCTGATTCCCCTCCTCTGATTCCCCAACTCTGATTCCCCGCCTCTGATTCCCCAGCTCTGATTCCCCGCCTTTTATTCCCGGCCTCTGATTCCCTGCCACTGATTCCCCGCCCCTGATTCCCCACCTCTGATTCCCCATATCTGATTCCCCGCCTCTGTTTCCCCACCTCTGATTCCCGGCCTCTTATTCCCAGCATCTGATTCCCGGCCTCTGATTCCCTTCCTCTGATTCCCCGCCTCTGATTCCCCGCCTCTGATTCCCCGCATCTGATTCCCTGCCTCTGATTCCCCGCCTCTGATTCCCCATCTCTGATTCACCGCCTTTGATTCGCCACCTCTGATTCCCCATATCTGATTCCCCACCTCTGTTTCCCCGCCTCTGATTCCCCGCCTCTGATTCTCCATATCTCATTCCCCGCCTCTGAATCCCCATCTCTGATTCCCTGACTCTGATTCCCCTCCTCTGATTCCCGGCCTCTTATTCCCATCATATGATTCCCGGCCTCTGATTCCCCGCTTCTGATTCCCTGCCTCTGATTCCCCATCTCTGATTCCGCACATCTGATTCCCTGCCTCTGATTCCCCACCTCTGATTCCCCATATCTGATTCCCCGCCTCTGTTTCCCCGCCTCTGATTCCCCGCCTCTGTTTCCCTATATCTAATTCACCACCTCTGATGCCCCAACTCTGATTCCCCGCCTCTGATTCCCCAGCTCTGATTCCCCGCCTCTGATTCCCTGCATCCGATTCCCCATATCTGATTCCCCGCCTCTGTTTCCCCGCCTCTGATTCCCCGCCTCTGTTTCCCCATATCTGATTCCCGCCTCTGATTCCCAACTATGATTCCCCGCCTCTGATTCCCCAGCTCTGATTCCCTGCCTCTGATTCCCCGCGTTCTATTCCCTGCCTCTGATTCCCCGCCTGTGATTCCCCATCACTGATTCACCACCTCTGAATCCCTACCTCTGATTCCCCATATCTAATTCCCCGCCTCTGTTTGCCCGCCTCTGATTCCCCGCCTCTGTTTCCCCATATCTGATTCCCCGCCTCTGAATCCCCAACTCTGATACCCTGCCTCAGATTCCCCAGCTCTGATTCCCCGCCTTTGATTCCCCCCGTCTGATTCCCAGCCTCTGAATCCCCGTGTCTGCTTTCCTGCCTCTGATTCCCCGCCTCTGAGTCCCCATCTCTGATTCACCGCCTCTGATTCCCCACCTCTGATTCCCCATCTCTGATTCCGCACATCCAATTCCCTGCCTCTGATTCCCCAACTCTGATTCCCCACCTCTGATTCCCCAGCTCTGATTCCCCGCCTCAGATTCCCCGCGTCTGATTCCCTGCCTCTGATTCCCCACCTCTGATTCCCTGCCTCTGATTCCCCATATCTGATTCCCCGCCTCTGATTCCCCAACTCTGATTCCCCGCTTCTGATTCCCCAGCTCTGAATCCCCGCCTCTGATTCCCCGCGTCTGATTCCCTGCCTCTGATTCCCCGCCTCTGATTCCCCATCTGTGATTCACAACCTCTGATGCCCCACCTCTGATTCCCCATATCTGATTCCCCGCCTCTGTTTCCCCGCCTCTGATTCCCCACCTCTGATTCCCCATATCTGATTCCCCGCCTCTGATTGCCACCTCTGATTCCCCGCGTCTGATACCCTGCCTCTGATTCCCCGCCTCTGATTCCCCATCTCTGATTCACCCCCTCTGATTCCCGGCCTCTGATTCCCCATCTCTGATTCCGCACATCCGATTCCCTGCCTATGATTCCCCACCTCTGATTCCCCGCCTCTGAATCCCCATATCTGATTCCCTGCCTCTGTTTCCCCACCTCTGATTCCCTACCTCTGTTTCCCCATATCTGATTCCCCGCCTCTGATTCCCCAACTCTAATACCCCGCCTCTGATTCCCCAGCTCTGATTCCCCGCCTCTGATTCCCCGCATCTGATTCCCTGCCTCTGATTCCCCGCCTCTGATTCCAGGCCTCTGATTCCCATCATCTGATTCCGGCCTCTGATTCCCGGCCTCCGATTCCCTGCTTCTGATTCTGATTCCCTGCCTCTGATTCCCCATCTCTGATTCCGCACATCTGATTCCCTACCTCTGATTCCCCACCTCTGATTCCCCATATCTGATTCCCCGCCTCTGTTTCACCGCCTCTGATTCCCCGCCTCTGTTTCCCAATATCTAAGTCCCCACCTCTGATTCCCCAAATCTGATTCCCCACCTCTGATTCCCCAGCTCTGATTCCCCGCCTCTGATTCCCCGCATCTGATTCCCTGCATCTGATTCCAAGCCTCTGATTCCCTGCCTCTGATTCCCAACCTCTGATTCCCCACCTCTGATTCCCCATATCTGATTCCCCGCCTCTGTTTCCCCGCCTCGGATTCCCTGCCTCAGTTTCCCCATATCTGATTCCCGGCCTCTGATTCCCGGCCTCTGATTCCCCGCCTCTGATTCCCTGCCTCTGATTCCCCATCTCCGATTCCCTGCCTCTGATTCCCAAACTCTGATTCCCCACCTCTGATTCCCCATATCTGATTCCCCGCCTCTGTTTCCCCGCCTCTGATTCCCCGCCTCTGATTCCCAACTCTGATTCCCCGCCTCTGATTCCCCAGCTCTGATTCCCCGTGTTTGATTCCCTGCCTCTGATTCCCTGCCCTGATTCCCCATCTCTGTTTCACCGCCTTTGATTCGCCACCTCTGATTCCACATATCTGATTCCCCGCCTCTGTTTCCCCGACTCTGATTCCCTTCCTCTGATTCCCAACCTCTGATTCCACACCTCTGATTCCCCATATCTGATTCCCCGCCTCTATTTCCCCATATCTGAATCCCCGCCTCTGATTCCCCAACTCTGATTCCCCGCCTCTGATTCCCCAGCTCTGATTCCCCGACTCTGATTCCCGGCGTCCAATTCCCTGCCTCTGATTCCCCGCCTCTGATTCCCCATCTCTGATTCCCCGCCTCTGATTCCCCGTGTCTGATTCCCTGCCTCTGATTCCCCGCCTCTGATTCCCCGCCTCTGATTCCCTGACACTGAATCCCTTCCCCTGATTCCCCACCTCTGATTCCCCATATCTGATTCCCCGCCTCTGTTTCCCAGCCTCTGATTCCCCGCCTCTGATTCCCCATATCTGAATCCCTGCCTCTGATTCCCCAACTCTGATTCCCCGCCTCTGATTCCCCAGCTCTGAATCCCCGCCTCTGATTCCCCGTGTCTGATTCCCTGCCTCTGATTCCCCGCCTTGATTCCCCATCTCTGATTCACAACCTCTGATTCCCCACCTCTGATTCCCTATATTTAATTCCCCGCCTCTGTTTCCCCTCCTCTGATTCCCCGCCTCTGATTCCCCATATCTGATTCCCCGCCTCTGATTGCCCACCTCTGATTCCCCGCCTCTGATTCGCCAGCTCTGATTCCCCGCCTCTGATTCCCCGCATCTGATTCCCTGCCTCTGATTCCCCGCCTCTGATTCCCCATCTCTGATACACCGCCTTTGATTCGCCACCTCTGATTCCCCATATCTGATTCCCCACCTCTGTTTCCCGGCATCTGATTCCCCGCCTCTGATTCTCCATATCTCATTCCCCGCCTCTGAATCCCCATCTCTGATTCCCGGACTCTGATTCCCCACCTCTGATTCCCGGCCTCTTATTCCCAGCATCTGATTCCCGGCCTCTGATTCCCGGCCTCTTATTCCCCGCTTCTGATTCTGATTACCTGCCTCTGATTCCCCATCTCTGATTCCGCACATCTGATTCCCTGCCTCTGATTCCCCACCTCTGATTCCCCATATCTTATTCCCCGCCTCTGTTTCCCCGCCTCTGATTCCCCGCCTCTGTTTCCCTATTTCTAATTCCCCACCTCTGATTCCCCATATCTGATTCCCCACCTCTGATTCCCCACCTCTGATTCCCCGCCTCTGATTCCACGCCTCTGATTCCCCACCTCTGATTCCCCTCCTCTGATACCCCGCCTCTGATTCCCCACCTCTGATTCCCCGCCTCTGATTCCCCGCGTCTGATTCCCTGCCTCTGATTCCCCGCTTTGATTCCCCATCTCTGATTCACAACCTCTGATTCCCCACCTCTGATTCCCTATAATTGATTCCCCGCCTCTGTTTCCCCGCCTCTGATTCCCCGCCTCTGATTCCCCATATCTGATTCCCCGCCTCTGATTGCCCACCTCTGATTCCCAGCCTCTGATTCGCCAGCTCTGATTCCCCGCCTCTGATTCCCCGCATCTGATTCCCTGCCTCTGATTCCCCGCCTCTGATTCCCCACCTCTGATTCCCTGCGTCTGATTCCCCGCCTCTGATTCCCTGCCTCTGATTCCCCATCTCCGATTCCCTGCCTCTGATTCCCAAACTCTGATTCCCCACCTCTGATTCCCCATATCTGATTCCCCGCCTCTGTTTCCCCGCCTCTGATTCCCCGCCTCTGATTCCCAACTCTGATTCCCCGCCTCTGATTCCCCAGCTCTGATTCCCCGTGTTTGATTCCCTGCCTCTGATTCCCTGCCCTGATTCCCCATCTCTGTTTCACCGCCTTTGATTCGCCACCTCTGATTCCACATATCTGATTCCCCGCCTCTGTTTCCCCGACTCTGATTCCCTTCCTCTGATTCCCAACCTCTGATTCCACACCTCTGATTCCCCATATCTGATTCCCCGCCTCTATTTCCCCATATCTGAATCCCCGCCTCTGATTCCCCAACTCTGATTCCCCGCCTCTGATTCCCCAGCTCTGATTCCCCGACTCTGATTCCCGGCGTCCAATTCCCTGCCTCTGATTCCCCGCCTCTGATTCCCCATCTCTGATTCCCCGCCTCTGATTCCCCGTGTCTGATTCCCTGCCTCTGATTCCCCGCCTCTGATTCCCCGCCTCTGATTCCCTGACACTGAATCCCTTCCCCTGATTCCCCACCTCTGATTCCCCATATCTGATTCCCCGCCTCTGTTTCCCAGCCTCTGATTCCCCGCCTCTGATTCCCCATATCTGAATCCCTGCCTCTGATTCCCCAACTCTGATTCCCCGCCTCTGATTCCCCAGCTCTGAATCCCCGCCTCTGATTCCCCGTGTCTGATTCCCTGCCTCTGATTCCCCGCCTTGATTCCCCATCTCTGATTCACAACCTCTGATTCCCCACCTCTGATTCCCTATATTTAATTCCCCGCCTCTGTTTCCCCTCCTCTGATTCCCCGCCTCTGATTCCCCATATCTGATTCCCCGCCTCTGATTGCCCACCTCTGATTCCCCGCCTCTGATTCGCCAGCTCTGATTCCCCGCCTCTGATTCCCCGCATCTGATTCCCTGCCTCTGATTCCCCGCCTCTGATTCCCCATCTCTGATACACCGCCTTTGATTCGCCACCTCTGATTCCCCATATCTGATTCCCCACCTCTGTTTCCCGGCATCTGATTCCCCGCCTCTGATTCTCCATATCTCATTCCCCGCCTCTGAATCCCCATCTCTGATTCCCGGACTCTGATTCCCCACCTCTGATTCCCGGCCTCTTATTCCCAGCATCTGATTCCCGGCCTCTGATTCCCGGCCTCTTATTCCCCGCTTCTGATTCTGATTACCTGCCTCTGATTCCCCATCTCTGATTCCGCACATCTGATTCCCTGCCTCTGATTCCCCACCTCTGATTCCCCATATCTTATTCCCCGCCTCTGTTTCCCCGCCTCTGATTCCCCGCCTCTGTTTCCCTATTTCTAATTCCCCACCTCTGATTCCCCATATCTGATTCCCCACCTCTGATTCCCCACCTCTGATTCCCCGCCTCTGATTCCACGCCTCTGATTCCCCACCTCTGATTCCCCTCCTCTGATACCCCGCCTCTGATTCCCCACCTCTGATTCCCCGCCTCTGATTCCCCGCGTCTGATTCCCTGCCTCTGATTCCCCGCTTTGATTCCCCATCTCTGATTCACAACCTCTGATTCCCCACCTCTGATTCCCTATAATTGATTCCCCGCCTCTGTTTCCCCGCCTCTGATTCCCCGCCTCTGATTCCCCATATCTGATTCCCCGCCTCTGATTGCCCACCTCTGATTCCCAGCCTCTGATTCGCCAGCTCTGATTCCCCGCCTCTGATTCCCCGCATCTGATTCCCTGCCTCTGATTCCCCGCCTCTGATTCCCCATCTCTGATTCACCGCCTTTGATTCGCCACCTCTGATTCCCCATATCTGATTCCCCACCTCTGTTTCCCCGCCTCTGATTCCCCGCCTCTGATTCTCCATATCTCATTCCCCGCCTCTGAATCCCCATCTCTGATTCCCTGACTCTGATTCCCCTCCTCTGATTCCCGGCCTCTTATTCCCATCATCTGATTCCCGGCCTCTGATTCCCGGCCTCTGATTCCCCGCTTCTGATTCCCTGCCTCTGATTCCCCATCTCTGATTCCGCACATCTGATTCCCTGCCTCTGATTCCCCACCTCTGATTCCCCATATCTGATTCCCCGCCTCTGTTTCCCCGCCTCTGATTCCCCGCCTCTGTTTCCCTATATCTAATTCACCACCTCTGATGCCCCAACTCTGATTCCCCGCCTCTGATTCCCCAGCTCTGATTCCCCGCCTCTGATTCCCTGCATCCGATTCCCCATATCTGATTCCCCGCCTCTGTTTCCCCGCCTCTGATTCCCCGCCTCTGTTTCCCCATATCTGATTCCCGCCTCTGATTCCCAACTATGATTCCCCGCCTCTGATTCCCCAGCTCTGATTCCCTGCCTCTGATTCCCCGCGTTCTATTCCCTGCCTCTGATTCCCCGCCTGTGATTCCCCATCACTGATTCACCACCTCTGAATCCCTACCTCTGATTCCCCATATCTAATTCCCCGCCTCTGTTTGCCCGCCTCTGATTCCCCGCCTCTGTTTCCCCATATCTGATTCCCCGCCTCTGAATCCCCAACTCTGATACCCTGCCTCAGATTCCCCAGCTCTGATTCCCCGCCTTTGATTCCCCCCGTCTGATTCCCAGCCTCTGAATCCCCGTGTCTGCTTTCCTGCCTCTGATTCCCCGCCTCTGAGTCCCCATCTCTGATTCACCGCCTCTGATTCCCCACCTCTGATTCCCCATCTCTGATTCCGCACATCCAATTCCCTGCCTCTGATTCCCCAACTCTGATTCCCCACCTCTGATTCCCCAGCTCTGATTCCCCGCCTCAGATTCCCCGCGTCTGATTCCCTGCCTCTGATTCCCCACCTCTGAATCCCTGCCTCTGATTCCCCATACCTGATTCCCCGCCTCTGATTCCCCAACTCTGATTCCCCGCTTCTGATTCCCCAGCTCTGAATCCCCGCCTCTGATTCCCCGCGTCTGATTCCCTGCCTCTGATTCCCCGCCTCTGATTCCCCATCTGTGATTCACAACCTCTGATGCCCCACCTCTGATTCCCCATATCTGATTCCCCGCCTCTGTTTCCCTGCCTCTGATTCCCCACCTCTGATTCCCCATATCTGATTCCCCGCCTCTGATTGCCACCTCTGATTCCCCGCGTCTGATACCCTGCCTCTGATTCCCCGCCTCTGATTCCCCATCTCTGATTCACCCCCTCTGATTCCCGGCCTCTGATTCCCCATATCTGATTCCCCGCCTCTGATTCCCCAACTCTAATACCCTGCCTCTGATTCCCCAGCTCTGATTCCCCGCCTCTGATTCCCCGCATCTGATTCCCTGCCTCTGATTCCCCGCCTCTGATTCCAGGCCTCTGATTCCCAGCATCTGATTCCGGCCTCTGATTCCCGGCCTCTGATTCCCTGCTTCTGATTCTGATTCCCTGCCTCTGATTCCCCATCTCTGATTCCGCACATCTGATTCCCTGCCTCTGATTCCCCACCTCAGATTCCCCATATCTGATTCCCCGCCTCTGTTTCCCCGCCTCTGATTCCCCGCCTCTGTTTCCCCATATCTGATTCCCCGCCTCTGATTCCCCAACTCTGATTCCCCTCCTCTAATTCGCCAGCTATGATTCCCCACCTCTGATTCCCTGCGTCTGATTCCCTGCCTCTGATTCCCAGCCTCTGATTCCCCTTCTCTGATTCACCACCTCTGAATCCCCACCTCTGATTCCCCATCTCTGATTCCGCACATCCGATTCCCTGCCTCTGATTCCCCGCCTCTGATTCCCCGCCTCTGATTCGCAACCTCTAATTCCCCACCTCTGATTCCCCATATCTGATTCCCCGCCTCTGTTTCCCTGCCTCTGATTCCCGGCCTCTGTTTCCCCATATCTGATTCCCCTCCTCTGATTCCCCAACTCTGATTCCCCGCCTCTGATTCCCCAGCTCTGATTCCCCGCCTTTTATTCCCGGCCTCTGATTCCCTGCCACTGATTCCCCGCCCCTGATTCCCCACCTCTGATTCCCCATATCTGATTCCCCGCCTCTGTTTCCCCACCTCTGATTCCCGGCCTCTTATTCCCAGCATCTGATTCCCGGCCTCTGATTCCCTTCCTCTGATTCCCCGCCTCTGATTCCCCGCCTCTGATTCCCCAGCTCTGATTCCCCGACTCTGATTCCCGGCATCCGATTCCCTGCCTCTGATTCCCCGCCTCTGATTTCCCATCTCTGATTCCCCGCCTCTGATTCCCCGTGTCTTATTCCCTGCCTCTGATTCCCCGCCTCTGATTCCCCGCCTCTGATTCCCTGCCACTGATTCCCTGCCCCTGATTCCCCACCTCTGATTCCCCATATCTGATTCCCCACCTCTGTTTCCCCGCCTCTGATTCCCCGCCTCTGATTCCCCATATCTGATTCCCTGCCTCTGATTCCCCAACTCTGATTCCCCGCCTCTGATTCCCCAGCTCTGAATCCCCGCCTCTGATTCCCCGCGTCTGATTCCCTGCCTCTGATTCCCCGCCTTGATTCCCCATCTCTGATTCACAACCTCTGATTCCCCACCTCTGATTCCCTATATTTGATTCCCCGCCTCTGTTTCCCCGCCTCTGATACCCCGCCTCTGATTCCCCATATCTGATTCCCCGCCTCTGATTGCCCACCTCTGATTCCCCGCCTGTGATTCGCCAGCTCCGATTCCCCGCCTCTGATTCCCCGCATCTGATTCCCTGCCTCTGATTCCCCGCCTCTGATTCCCCATCTCTGATTCACCGCCTTTGATTCGCCACCTCTGATTCCCCATATCTGATTCCACACCTCTGTTTCCCCGCCTCTGATTCCCCGCCTCTGATTCTCCATATCTTATTCCCTGCCTCTGAATCCCCATCTCTGATTCCCGGACTCTGATTCCCCACCTCTGATTCCCGGCCTCTTATTCCCAGCATCTGATTCCCGGCCTCTGATTCCCGGCCTCTGATTCCCTGCTTCTGATTCTGATTCCCTGCCTCTGATTCCCCATCTCTGATTCCGCACATCTGATTCCCTGCCTCTGATTCCCCACCTCTGATTCCCCATATCTGATTCCCCGCCTCTGTTTCCCCGCCTCTGATTCCCCGCCTCTGTTTCCCTATATCTAATTCCCCACCTCTGATGCCCCAACTCTGATTCCCCGCCTCTGATTCCCCAGCTCTGATTCCCCGCCTCTGATTCCCTGCATCCGATTCCCCATATCTGATTCCCCGCCTCTGTTTCCCCGCCTCTGATTCCCCGCCTCTTTTTCCCCATATCTGATTCCCCGCCTCTGATTCCCAACTATGATTCCCCGCCTCTGATTCCCCAGATCTGATTCCCTGTCTCTGATTCCCCGCGTTCTATTCCCTGCCTCTGATTCCCCGCCTGTGATTCCCCATCACTGATTCACCACCTCTGATTCCCCACCTCTGATTCCCCATATCTAATTCCCCGCCTCTGTTTTCCCGCCGCTGATTCCCCGCCTCTGTTTCCCCATATCTGATTCCCCGCCTCTGAATCCCCAACTCTGATTCACTGCCTCAGATTCCCCAGCTCTGATTCCCCGCCTTTGATTCCCACCGTCTGATTCCCAGCCTCTGAATCCCCGTGTCTGATTTCCTGCCTCTGATTCCCCGCCTCTGATTCCCCATCTCCGATTCCCTGCCTATGATTCCCCACCTCTGATTCCCCGCCTCTGATTCCCCATATCTGATTCCCTGCCTCTGTTTCCCCGCCTCTGATTCCCCACCTCTGTTTCCCCATATCTGATTCCCCGCCTCTGATTCCCCAACTCTAATACCCTGCCTCTGATTCCCCAGCTCTGATTCCCCGCCTCTGATTCCCCGCATCTGATTCCCTGCCTCTGATTCCCCGCCTCTGATTCCAGGCCTCTGATTCCCAGCATCTGATTCCGGCCTCTGATTCCCGGCCTCTGATTCCCTGCTTCTGATTCTGATTCCCTGCCTCTGATTCCCCATCTCTGATTCCGCACATCTGATTCCCTGCCTCTGATTCCCCACCTCTGATTCCCCATATCTGATTCCCCGCCTCTGTTTCCCCGCCTCTGATTCCCCGCCTCTGTTTCCCCATATCTGATTCCCCGCCTCTGATTCCCCAACTCTGATTCCCCTCCTCTAATTCGCCAGCTATGATTCCCCGCCTCTGATTCCCTGCGTCTGATTCCCTGCCTCTGATTCCCAGCCTCTGATTCCCCTTCTCTGATTCACCACATCTGAATCCCCACCTCTGATTCCCCATCTCTGATTCCGCACATCTGATTCCCTGCCTCTGATTCCCCGCCTCTGATTCCCCGCCTCTGATTCGCAACCTCTAATTCCCCACCTCTGATTCCCCACAACTGATTCCCCGCCTCTGTTTCCCTGCCTCTGATTCCCGGCCTCTGTTTCCCCATATCTGATTCCCCTCCTCTGATTCCCCAACTCTGATTCCCCGCCTCTGATTCCCCAGCTCTGATTCCCCGCCTTTTATTCCCGGCCTCTGATTCCCTGCCACTGATTCCCCGCCCCTGATTCCCCACCTCTGCTTCCCCATATCTGATTCCCCGCCTCTGTTTCCCCACCTCTGATTCCCGGCCTCTTATTCCCAGCATCTGATTCCCGGCCTCTGATTCCCTGCCTCTGATTCCCCGCCTCAGATTCCCCGCATCTGATTCCCCAGCTCTGATTCCCCGACTCTGATTCCCGGCATCCGATTCCCTGCCTCTGATTCCCCGCCTCTGATTCCCCATCTCTGATTCCCCGCCTCTGATTCCCCGTGTCTTATTCCCTGCCTCTGATTCCCCGCCTCTGATTCCCCGCCTCTGATTCCCTGCCACTGATTCCCTGCCCCTGATTCCCCACCTCTGATTCCCCATATCTGATTCCCCGCCTCTGTTTCCCCGCCTCTGATTCCCCGCCTCTGATTCCCCATATCTGATTCCCTGCCTCTGATTCCCCAACTCTGATTCCCCGCCTCTGATTCCCCAGCTCTGAATCCCCGCCTCTGATTCCCGCGTCTGATTCCCTGCCTCTGATTCCCCGCCTTGATTCCCCATCTCTGATTCACAACCTCTGATTCCCCACCTCTGATTCCCTATATTTGATTCCCCGCCTCTGTTTCCCCGCCTCTGATTCCCCACCTCTGATTCCCCATATCTGATTCCCCGCCTCTGATTGCCCACCACTGATTCCCCGCGTCTGATTCCCTGCCTCTGATTCCCCGCCTCTGATTCCCCATATCTGATTCACCACCTCTGATTCCCGGCCTCTGATTCCCCATCTCTGATTCCGCACATCCGATTCCCTGCCTATGATTCCCCACCTCTGATTCCCCGCCTCTGATTCCCAATATCTGATTCCCTGCCTCTGTTTCCCCGCCTCTGATTCCCCACCTCTGTTTCCCCATATCTGATTCCCCGCCTCTGATTCCCCAACTCTAATACCCTGCCTCTGATTCCCCAGCTCTGATTCCCCGCCTCTGATTCCCCGCATCTGATTCCCTGCCTCTGATTCCCCGCCTCTGATTCCCCTTATCTGATTCACCACCTCTGATTCCCGGCCTCTGATTCCCCATCTCTGATTCCGCACATCCGATTCCCTGCCCATGATTCCCCAGCTCTGATTCCCCGCCTCTGATTCCCCGCATCTGATTCCCGGCCTCTGATTCCCCATATCTGATTCCCTGCCTCTGTTTCCCCGCCTCTGATTCCCCACCTCTGTTTCCCCGCCTCTGATTCCCCACCTCTGTTTCCCCATATCTGATTCCCCGCCTCTGATTCCCCAACTCTAATACCCTGCCTCTGATTCCCCAACTCTAATACCCTGCCTCTGATTCCCCAGCTCTGATTCCCCGCCTCTGATTCCCCACCTCTGATTCCCCGCCTCCGATTCCCCATATCTGATTCCCTGCCTCTGTTTCCCCGCCTCTGATTCCCCACCTCTGTTTCCCCATATCTGATTCCCCGCCTCTGATTCCCCAACTCTAATACCCTGCCTCTGATTCCCCAGCTCTGATTCCCCGCCTCTGATTCACCACCTCTGATTCCCGGCCTCTGATTCCCCATCTCTGATTCCGCACATCCGATTCCCTGCCTATGATTCCCCACCTCTGATTCCCCGCCTCTGATTCCCCATATCTGATTCCCTGCCTCTGTTTCCCCGCCTCTGATTCCCCACCTCTGTTTCCCCATATCTGATTCCCCGCCTCTGATTCCCCAACTCTAATACCCTGCCTCTGAATCCCCACCTCTGATTCCCCATCTCTGATTCCGCACATCCGATTCCCTGCCTCTGATTCCCCGCCTCTGATTCCCTGCCTCTGATACGCAACCTCTAATTCCCCACCTCTGATTCCCCATATCTGATTCCCCGCCTCTGTTTCCCTGCCTCTGATTCCCGGCCTCTGTTTCCCCATATCTGATTCCCCTCCTCTGATTCCCCAACTCTGATTCCCAGCCTCTGATTCCCCATATCTGATTCCCTGCCTCTGATTCCCCAACTCTGATTCCCCGCCTCTGATTCCCCAGCTCTGAATCCCCGCCTCTGATTCCCCGCGTCTGATTCCCTGCCTCTGATTCCCCGCCTTGATTCCCCATCTCTGATTCACAACCTCTGATTCCCCACCTCTGATTCCCTATATTTGATTCCCCGCCTCTGTTTCCCCGCCTCTGATTCCCCACCTCTGATTCCCCATATCTGATTCCCCGCCTCTGATTGCCCACCTCTGATTCCCCGCGTCTGATTCCCTGCCTCTGATTCCCCGCCTCTGATTCCCCATATCTGATTCACCACCTCTGATTCCCGGCCTCTGATTCCCCATCTCTGATTCCGCACATCCGATTCCCTGCCTATGATTCCCCACCTCTGATTCCCCGCCTCTGATTCCCCATATTTGATTCCCTGCCTCTGTTTCCCCGCCTCTGATTACCCACCTCTGTTTCCCCATATCTGATTCCCCGCCTCTGATTCCCCAACTCTAATACCCTGCCTCTGATTCCCCAGCTCTGATTCCAGGCCTCTGATTCCCAACATCTGATTCCGGCCTCTGATTCCCGGCCTCTGATTCCCTGCTTCTGATTCTGATTCCCTGCCTCTGATTCCCCATCTCTGATTCCGCACATCTGATTCCCTGCCTCTGATTCCCCACCTCAGATTCCCCATATCTGATTCCCCGCCTGTGTTTCCCCGCCTCTGATTCCCCGCCTCTGTTTCCCCATATCTGATTCCCCGCCTCTGATTCCCCAACTCTGATTCCCCTCCTCTAATTCGCCAGCTATGATTCCCCACCTCTGATTCCCTGCGTCTGATTCCCTGCCTCTGATTCCCAGCCTCTGATTCCCCTTCTCTGATTCACCACCTCTGAATCCCCACCTCTGATTCCCCATCTCTGATTCCGCACATCCGATTCCCTGCCTCTGATTCCCCGCCTCTGATTCCCCGCCTCTGATTCGCAACCTCTAATTCCCCACCTCTGATTCCCCATATCTGATTCCCCGCCTCTGTTTCCCTGCCTCTGATTCCCGGCCTCTGTTTCCCCATATCTGATTCCCCTCCTCTGATTCCCCAACTCTGATTCCCCGCCTCTGATTCCCCAGCTCTGATTCCCCGCCTTTTATTCCCGGCCTCTGATTCCCTGCCACTGATTCCCCGCCCCTGATTCCCCACCTCTGATTCCCCATATCTGATTCCCCGCCTCTGTTTCCCCACCTCTGATTCCCGGCCTCTTATTCCCAGCATCTGATTCCCGGCCTCTGATTCCCTTCCTCTGATTCCCCGCCTCTGATTCCCCGCCTCTGATTCCCCGCATCTGATTCCCTGCCTCTGATTCCCCGCCTCTGATTCCCCATCTCTGATTCACCGCCTTTGATTCGCCACCTCTGATTCCCCATATCTGATTCCCCACCTCTGTTTCCCCGCCTCTGATTCCCCGCCTCTGATTCTCCATATCTCATTCCCCGCCTCTGAATCCCCATCTCTGATTCCCTGACTCTGATTCCCCTCCTCTGATTCCCGGCCTCTTATTCCCATCATCTGATTCCCGGCCTCTGATTCCCCGCTTCTGATTCCCTGCCTCTGATTCCCCATCTCTGATTCCGCACATCTGATTCCCTGCCTCTGATTCCCCACCTCTGATTCCCCATATCTGATTCCCCGCCTCTGTTTCCCCGCCTCTGATTCCCCGCCTCTGTTTCCCTATATCTAATTCACCACCTCTGATGCCCCAACTCTGATTCCCCGCCTCTGATTCCCCAGCTCTGATTCCCCGCCTCTGATTCCCTGCATCCGATTCCCCATATCTGATTCCCCGCCTCTGTTTCCCCGCCTCTGATTCCCCGCCTCTGTTTCCCCATATCTGATTCCCGCCTCTGATTCCCAACTATGATTCCCCGCCTCTGATTCCCCAGCTCTGATTCCCTGCCTCTGATTCCCCGCGTTCTATTCCCTGCCTCTGATTCCCCGCCTGTGATTCCCCATCACTGATTCACCACCTCTGAATCCCTACCTCTGATTCCCCATATCTAATTCCCCGCCTCTGTTTGCCCGCCTCTGATTCCCCGCCTCTGTTTACCCATATCTGATTCCCCGCCTCTGAATCCCCAACTCTGATACCCTGCCTCAGATTCCCCAGCTCTGATTCCCCGCCTTTGATTCCCCCCGTCTGATTCCCAGCCTCTGAATCCCCGTGTCTGCTTTCCTGCCTCTGATTCCCCGCCTCTGAGTCCCCATCTCTGATTCACCGCCTCTGATTCCCCACCTCTGATTCCCCATCTCTGATTCCGCACATCCAATTCCCTGCCTCTGATTCCCCAACTCTGATTCCCCACCTCTGATTCCCCAGCTCTGATTCCCCGCCTCAGATTCCCCGCGTCTGATTCCCTGCCTCTGATTCCCCACCTCTGATTCCCTGCCTCTGATTCCCCATATCTGATTCCCCGCCTCTGATTCCCCAACTCTGATTCCCCGCTTCTGATTCCCCAGCTCTGAATCCCCGCCTCTGATTCCCCGCGTCTGATTCCCTGCCTCTGATTCCCCGCCTCTGATTCCCCATCTGTGATTCACAACCTCTGATGCCCCACCTCTGATTCCCCATATCTGATTCCCCGCCTCTGTTTCCCCGCCTCTGATTCCCCACCTCTGATTCCCCATATCTGATTCCCCGCCTCTGATTGCCACCTCTGATTCCCCGCGTCTGATACCCTGCCTCTGATTCCCCGCCTCTGATTCCCCATCTCTGATTCACCCCCTCTGATTCCCGGCCTCTGATTCCCCATCTCTGATTCCGCACATCCGATTCCCTGCCTATGATTCCCCACCTCTGATTCCCCGCCTCTGAATCCCCATATCTGATTCCCTGCCTCTGTTTCCCCACCTCTGATTCCCTACCTCTGTTTCCCCATATCTGATTCCCCGCCTCTGATTCCCCAACTCTAATACCCCGCCTCTGATTCCCCAGCTCTGATTCCCCGCCTCTGATTCCCCGCATCTGATTCCCTGCCTCTGATTCCCCGCCTCTGATTCCAGGCCTCAGATTCCCATCATCTGATTCCGGCCTCTGATTCCCGGCCTCCGATTCCCTGCTTCTGATTCTGATTCCCTGCCTCTGATTCCCCATCTCTGATTCCGCACATCTGATTCCCTACCTCTGATTCCCCACCTCTGATTCCCCATATCTGATTCCCCGCCTCTGTTTCCCCGCCTCTGATTCCCCGCCTCTGTTTCCCAATATCTAAGTCCCCACCTCTGATTCCCCAAATCTGATTCCCCACCTCTGATTCCCCAGCTCTGATTCCCCGCCTCTGATTCCCCGCATCTGATTCCCTGCATCTGATTCCAAGCCTCTGATTCCCTGCCTCTGATTCCCAACCTCTGATTCCCCACCTCTGATTCCCCATATCTGATTCCCCGCCTCTGTTTCCCCGCCTCGGATTCCCTGCCTCAGTTTCCCCATATCTGATTCCCGGCCTCTGATTCCCGGCCTCTGATTCCCCGCCTCTGATTCCCTGCCTCTGATTCCCCATCTCCGATTCCCTGCCTCTGATTCCCAAACTCTGATTCCCCACCTCTGATTCCCCATATCTGATTCCCCGCCTCTGTTTCCCCGCCTCTGATTCCCCGCCTCTGATTCCCAACTCTGATTCCCCGCCTCTGATTCCCCAGCTCTGATTCCCCGTGTTTGATTCCCTGCCTCTGATTCCCTGCCCTGATTCCCCATCTCTGTTTCACCGCCTTTGATTCGCCACCTCTGATTCCACATATCTGATTCCCCGCCTCTGTTTCCCCGACTCTGATTCCCTTCCTCTGATTCCCAACCTCTGATTCCACACCTCTGATTCCCCATATCTTATTCCCCGCCTCTATTTCCCCATATCTGAATCCCCGCCTCTGATTCCCCAAATCTGATTCCCCGCCTCTGATTCCCCAGCTCTGATTCCCCGACTCTGATTCCCCAACTCTGATTCCCCGCCTCTGATTCCCCAGCTCTGATTCCCCGACTCTGATTCCCGGCGTCCGATTCCCTGCCTCTGATTCCCCGCCTCTGATTCCCCATCTCTGATTCCCCGCCTCTGATTCCCCGTGTCTGATTCCCTGCCTCTGATTCCCCGCCTCTGATTCCCCGCCTCTGATTCCCTGACACTGAATCCCTTCCCCTGATTCCCCACCTCTGATTCCCCATATCTGATTCCCCGCCTCTGTTTCCCAGCCTCTGATTCCCCGCCTCTGATTCCCCATATCTGAATCCCTGCCTCTGATTCCCCAACTCTGATTCCCCGCCTCTGATTCCCCAGCTCTGAATCCCCGCCTCTGATTCCCCGTGTCTGATTCCCTGCCTCTGATTCCCCGCCTTGATTCCCCATCTCTGATTCACAACCTCTGATTCCCCACCTCTGATTCCCTATATTTGATTCCCCGCCTCTGTTTCCCCGCCTCTGATTCCCCGCCTCTGATTCCCCATATCTGATTCCCCGCCTCTGATTGCCCACCTCTGATTCCCCGCCTCTGATTCGCCAGCTCTGATTCCCCGCCTCTGATTCCCCGCATCTGATTCCCTGCCTCTGATTCCCCGCCTCTGATTCCCCATCTCTGATACACCGCCTTTGATTCGCCACCTCTGATTCCCCATATCTGATTCCCCACCTCTGTTTCCCGGCCTCTGATTCCCCGCCTCTGATTCTCCATATCTCATTCCCCGCCTCTGAATCCCCATCTCTGATTCCCGGACTCTGATTCCCCACCTCTGATTCCCGGCCTCTTATTCCCAGCATCTGATTCCCGGCCTCTGATTCCCGGCCTCTGATTCCCCGCTTCTGATTCTGATTACCTGCCTCTGATTCCCCATCTCTGATTCCGCACATCTGATTCCCTGCCTCTGATTCCCCACCTCTGATTCCCCATATCTTATTCCCCGCCTCTGTTTCCCCGCCTCTGATTCCCCGCCTCTGTTTCCCTATATCTAATTCCCCACCTCTGATTCCCCATATCTGATTCCCCACCTCTGATTCCCCACCTCTGATTCCCCGCCTCTGATTCCACGCCTCTGATTCCCCACCTCTGATTCCCCTCCTCTGATACCCCGCCTCTGATTCCCCACCTCTGATTCCCCGCCTCTGATTCCCCGCGTCTGATTCCCTGCCTCTGATTCCCCGCTTTGATTCCCCATCTCTGATTCACAACCTCTGATTCCCCACCTCTGATTCCCTATATTTGATTCCCCGCCTCTGTTTCCCCGCCTCTGATTCCCCGCCTCTGATTCCCCATATCTGATTCCCCGCCTCTGATTGCCCACCTCTGATTCCCAGCCTCTGATTCGCCAGCTCTGATTCCCCGCCTCTGATTCCCCGCATCTGATTCCCTGCCTCTGATTCCCCGCCTCTGATTCCCCATCTCTGATTCACCGCCTTTGATTCGCCACCTCTGATTCCCCATATCTGATTCCCCACCTCTGTTTCCCCGCCTCTGATTCCCCGCCTCTGATTCTCCATATCTCATTCCCCGCCTCTGAATCCCCATCTCTGATTCCCTGACTCTGATTCCCCTCCTCTGATTCCCGGCCTCTTATTCCCATCATCTGATTCCCGGCCTCTGATTCCCGGCCTCTGATTCCCCGCTTCTGATTCCCTGCCTCTGATTCCCCATCTCTGATTCCGCACATCTGATTCCCTGCCTCTGATTCCCCACCTCTGATTCCCCATATCTGATTCCCCGCCTCTGTTTCCCCGCCTCTGATTCCCCGCCTCTGTTTCCCTATATCTAATTCACCACCTCTGATGCCCCAACTCTGATTCCCCGCCTCTGATTCCCCAGCTCTGATTCCCCGCCTCTGATTCCCTGCATCCGATTCCCCATATCTGATTCCCCGCCTCTGTTTCCCCGCCTCTGATTCCCCGCCTCTGTTTCCCCATATCTGATTCCCGCCTCTGATTCCCAACTATGATTCCCCGCCTCTGATTCCCCAGCTCTGATTCCCTGCCTCTGATTCCCCGCGTTCTATTCCCTGCCTCTGATTCCCCGCCTGTGATTCCCCATCACTGATTCACCACCTCTGAATCCCTACCTCTGATTCCCCATATCTAATTCCCCGCCTCTGTTTGCCCGCCTCTGATTCCCCGCCTCTGTTTCCCCATATCTGATTCCCCGCCTCTGAATCCCCAACTCTGATACCCTGCCTCAGATTCCCCAGCTCTGATTCCCCGCCTTTGATTCCCCCCGTCTGATTCCCAGCCTCTGAATCCCCGTGTCTGCTTTCCTGCCTCTGATTCCCCGCCTCTGAGTCCCCATCTCTGATTCACCGCCTCTGATTCCCCACCTCTGATTCCCCATCTCTGATTCCGCACATCCAATTCCCTGCCTCTGATTCCCCAACTCTGATTCCCCACCTCTGATTCCCCAGCTCTGATTCCCCGCCTCAGATTCCCCGCGTCTGATTCCCTGCCTCTGATTCCCCACCTCTGAATCCCTGCCTCTGATTCCCCATATCTGATTCCCCGCCTCTGATTCCCCAACTCTGATTCCCCGCTTCTGATTCCCCAGCTCTGAATCCCCGCCTCTGATTCCCCGCGTCTGATTCCCTGCCTCTGATTCCCCGCCTCTGATTCCCCATCTGTGATTCACAACCTCTGATGCCCCACCTCTGATTCCCCATATCTGATTCCCCGCCTCTGTTTCCCCGCCTCTGATTCCCCACCTCTGATTCCCCATATCTGATTCCCCGCCTCTGATTGCCACCTCTGATTCCCCGCGTCTGATACCCTGCCTCTGATTCCCCGCCTCTGATTCCCCATCTCTGATTCACCCCCTCTGATTCCCGGCCTCTGATTCCCCATCTCTGATTCCGCACATCCGATTCCCTGCCTATGATTCCCCACCTCTGATTCCCCACCTCTGATTCCCCGCCTCTGATTCCCCGCGTCTGATTCCCTGCCTCTGATTCCCCGCTTTGATTCCCCATCTCTGATTCACAACCTCTGATTCCCCACCTCTGATTCCCTATATTTGATTCCCCGCCTCTGTTTCCCCGCCTCTGATTCCCCGCCTCTGATTCCCCATATCTGATTCCCCGCCTCTGATTGCCCACCTCTGATTCCCAGCCTCTGATTCGCCAGCTCTGATTCCCCGCCTCTGATTCCCCGCATCTGATTCCCTGCCTCTGATTCCCCGCCTCTGATTCCCCATCTCTGATTCACCGCCTTTGATTCGCCACCTCTGATTCCCCATATCTGATTCCCCACCTCTGTTTCCCCGCCTCTGATTCCCCGCCTCTGATTCTCCATATCTCATTCCCCGCCTCTGAATCCCCATCTCTGACTCCCTGACTCTGATTCCCCTCCTCTGATTCCCGGCCTCTTATTCCCATCATCTGATTCCCGGCCTCTGATTCCCGGCCTCTGATTCCCCGCTTCTGATTCCCTGCCTCTGATTCCCCATCTCTGATTCCGCACATCTGATTCCCTGCCTCTGATTCCCCACCTCTGATTCCCCATATCTGATTCCCCGCCTCTGTTTCCCCGCCTCTGATTCCCCGCCTCTGTTTCCCTATATCTAATTCACCACCTCTGATGCCCCAACTCTGATTCCCCGCCTCTGATTCCCCAGCTCTGATTCCCCGCCTCTGATTCCCTGCATCCGATTCCCCATATCTGATTCCCCGCCTCTGTTTCCCCGCCTCTGATTCCCCGCCTCTGTTTCCCCATATCTGATTCCCGCCTCTGATTCCCAACTATGATTCCCCGCCTCTGATTCCCCAGCTCTGATTCCCTGCCTCTGATTCCCCGCGTTCTATTCCCTGCCTCTGATTCCCCGCCTGTGATTCCCCATCACTGATTCACCACCTCTGAATCCCTACCTCTGATTCCCCATATCTAATTCCCCGCCTCTGTTTGCCCGCCTCTGATTCCCCGCCTCTGTTTCCCCATATCTGATTCCCCGCCTCTGAATCCCCAACTCTGATACCCTGCCTCAGATTCCCCAGCTCTGATTCCCCGCCTTTGATTCCCCCCGTCTGATTCCCAGCCTCTGAATCCCCGTGTCTGCTTTCCTGCCTCTGATTCCCCGCCTCTGAGTCCCCATCTCTGATTCACCGCCTCTGATTCCCCACCTCTGATTCCCCATCTCTGATTCCGCACATCCAATTCCCTGCCTCTGATTCCCCAACTCTGATTCCCCACCTCTGATTCCCCAGCTCTGATTCCCCGCCTCAGATTCCCCGCGTCTGATTCCCTGCCTCTGATTCCCCACCTCTGAATCCCTGCCTCTGATTCCCCATATCTGATTCCCCGCCTCTGATTCCCCAACTCTGATTCCCCGCTTCTGATTCCCCAGCTCTGAATCCCCGCCTCTGATTCCCCGCGTCTGATTCCCTGCCTCTGATTCCCCGCCTCTGATTCCCCATCTGTGATTCACAACCTCTGATGCCCCACCTCTGATTCCCCATATCTGATTCCCCGCCTCTGTTTCCCCGCCTCTGATTCCCCACCTCTGATTCCCCATATCTGATTCCCCGCCTCTGATTGCCACCTCTGATTCCCCGCGTCTGATACCCTGCCTCTGATTCCCCGCCTCTGATTCCCCATCTCTGATTCACCCCCTCTGATTCCCGGCCTCTGATTCCCCATCTCTGATTCCGCACATCCGATTCCCTGCCTATGATTCCCCACCTCTGATTCCCCGCCTCTGAATCCCCATATCTGATTCCCTGCCTCTGTTTCCCCACCTCTGATTCCCTACCTCTGTTTCCCCATATCTGATTCCCCGCCTCTGATTCCCCAACTCTAATACCCCGCCTCTGATTCCCCAGCTCTGATTCCCCGCCTCTGATTCCCCGCATCTGATTCCCTGCCTCTGATTCCCCGCCTCTGATTCCAGGCCTCTGATTCCCATCATCTGATTCCGGCCTCTGATTCCCGGCCTCTGATTCCCTGCTTCTGATTCTGATTCCCTGCCTCTGATTCCCCATCTCTGATTCCGCACATCTGATTCCCTACCTCTGATTCCCCACCTCTGATTCCCCATATCTGATTCCCCGCCTCTGTTTCCCCGCCTCTGATTCCCCGCCTCTGTTTCCCAATATCTAAGTCCCCACCTCTGATTCCCCAAATCTGATTCCCCACCTCTGATTCCCCAGCTCTGATTCCCCGCCTCTGATTCCCCGCATCTGATTCCCTGCATCTGAGTCCAAGCCTCTGATTCCCTGCCTCTGATTCCCAACCTCTGATTCCCCACCTCTGATTCCCTACCTCTGTTTCCCCATATCTGATTCCCCGCCTCTGATTCCCCAACTCTAATACCCCGCCTCTGATTCCCCAGCTCTGATTCCCCGCCTCTGATTCCCCGCATCTGATTCCCTGCCTCTGATTCCCCGCCTCTGATTCCAGGCCTCTGATTCCCATCATCTGATTCCGGCCTCTGATTCCCGGCCTCTGATTCCCTGCTTCTGATTCTGATTCCCTGCCTCTGATTCCCCATCTCTGATTCCGCACATCTGATTCCCTACCTCTGATTCCCCACCTCTGATTCCCCATATCTGATTCCCCGCCTCTGTTTCCCCGCCTCTGATTCCCCGCCTCTGTTTCCCAATATCTAAGTCCCCACCTCTGATTCCCCAAATCTGATTCCCCACCTCTGATTCCCCAGCTCTGATTCCCCGCCTCTGATTCCCCGCATCTGATTCCCTGCATCTGATTCCAAGCCTCTGATTCCCTGCCTCTGATTCCCAACCTCTGATTCCCCACCTCTGATTCCCCATATCTGATTCCCCGCCTCTGTTTCCCCGCCTCGGATTCCCTGCCTCAGTTTCCCCATATCTGATTCCCGGCCTCTGATTCCCGGCCTCTGATTCCCCGCCTCTGATTCCCTGCCTCTGATTCCCCATCTCCGATTCCCTGCCTCTGATTCCCAAACTCTGATTCCCCACCTCTGATTCCCCATATCTGATTCCCCGCCTCTGTTTCCCCGCCTCTGATTTCCCGCCTCTGATTCCCAACTCTGAATCCCCGCCTCTGATTCCCCAGCTCTGATTCCCCGTGTTTGATTCCCTGCCTCTGATTCCCTGCCCTGATTCCCCATCTCTGTTTCACCGCCTTTGATTCGCCACCTCTGATTCCACATATCTGATTCCCCGCCTCTGTTTCCCCGACTCTGATTCCCTTCCTCTGATTCCCAACCTCTGATTCCACACCTCTGATTCCCCATATCTGATTCCCCGCCTCTATTTCCCCATATCTGAATCCCCGCCTCTGATTCCCCAACTCTGATTCCCCGCCTCTGATTCCCCAGCTCTGATTCCCCGACTCTGATTCCCGGCGTCCGATTCCCTGCCTCTGATTCCCCGCCTCTGATTCACCATCTCTGATTCCCCGCCTCTGATTCCCCGTGTCTGATTCCCTGCCTCTGATTCCCCGCCTCTGATTCCCCGCCTCTGATTCCCTGACACTGAATCCCTTCCCCTGATTCCCCACCTCTGATTCCCCATATCTGATTCCCCGCCTCTGTTTCCCAGCCTCTGATTCCCCGCCTCTGATTCCCCATATCTGAATCCCTGCCTCTGATTCCCAAAGTCTGATTCCCCGCCTCTGATTCCCCAGCTCTGAATCCCCGCCTCTGATTCCCCGTGTCTGATTCCCTGCCTCTGATTCCCCGCCTTGATTCCCCATCTCTGATTCACAACCTCTGATTCCCCACCTCTGATTCCCTATATTTGATTCCCCGCCTCTGTTTCCCCGCCTCTGATTCCCCGCCTCTGATTCCCCATATCTGATTCCCCGCCTCTGATTGCCCACCTCTGATTCCCCGCATCTGATTCGCCAGCTCTGATTCCCCGCCTCTGATTCCCCGCATCTGATTCCCTGCCTCTGATTCCCCGCCTCTGATTCCCCATCTCTGATACACCGCCTTTGATTCGCCACCTCTGATTCCCCATATCTGATTCCCCACCTCTGTTTCCCGGCCTCTGATTCCCCGCCTCTGATTCTCCATATCTCATTCCCCGCCTCTGAATCCCCATCTCTGATTCCCGGACTCTGATTCCCCACCTCTGATTCCCGGCCTCTTATTCCCAGCATCTGATTCCCGGCCTCTGATTCCCGGCCTCTGATTCCCCGCTTCTGATTCTGATTACCTGCCTCTGATTCCCCATCTCTGATTCCGCACATCTGATTCCCTGCCTCTGATTCCCCACCTCTGATTCCCCATATCTTATTCCCCGCCTCTGTTTCCCCGCCTCTGAATCCCCGCCTCTGTTTCCCTATATCTAAATCCCCACCTCTGATTCCCCATATCTGATTCCCCACCTCTGTTTCCCCGCCTCTGATTCCCCGCCTCTGTTTCCCTATATCTAATTCACCACCTCTGATGCCCCAACTCTGATTCCCCGCCTCTGATTCCCCAGCTCTGATTCCCCGCCTCTGATTCCCTGCATCCGATTCCCCATATCTGATTCCCCGCCTCTGTTTCCCCGCCTCTGATTCCCTGCCTCTGTTTCCCCATATCTGATTCCCGCCTCTGATTCCCAACTATGATTCACCGCCTCTGATTCCCCAGCTCTGATTCCCTGCCTCTGATTCCCCGCGTTCTATTCCCTGCCTCTGATTCCCCGCCTGTGATTCCCCATCACTGATTCACCACCTCTGATTCCCTACCTCTGATTCCCCATATCTAATTCCCCGCCTCTGTTTGCCCGCCTCTGATTCCCCGCCTCTGTTTCCCCATATCTGATTCCCCGCCTCTGAATCCCCAACTCTGATTCCCTGCCTCAGATTCCCCAGCTCTGATTCCCCGCCTTTGATTCCCCCCGTCTGATTCCCAGCCTCTGAATCCCCGTGTCTGATTTCCTGCCTCTGATTCCCCGCCTCTGATTCCCCATCTCTGATTCACCGCCTCTGATTCCCCACCTCTGATTCCCCATCTCTGATTCCGCACATCCAATTCCCTGCCTCTGATTCCCCAACTCTGATTCCCCACCTCTGATTCCCCAGCTCTGATTCCCCGCCTCAGATTCCCCGCGTCTGATTCCCTGCCTCTGATTCCCCGCCTCTGATTCCCTGCCTCTGATTCCCCATATCTGATTCCCCGCCTCTGATTCCCCAACTCTGATTCCCCGCTTCTGATTCCCCAGCTCTGAATCCCCGCCTCTGATTCCCCGCGTCTGATTCCCTGCCTCTGATTCCCCGCCTCTGATTCCCCATCTGTGATTCACAACCTCTGATGCCCCACCTCTGATTCCCCATATCTGATTCCCCGCCTCTGTTTCCCCGCCTCTGATTCCCCACCTCTGATTCCCCATATCTGATTCCCCGCCTCTGATTGCCCAACTTTGATTCCCCGCGTCTGATACCCTGCCTCTGATTCCCCGCCTCTGATTCCCCATCTCTGATTCACCCCCTCTGATTCCCGGCCTCTGATTCCCCATCTCTGATTCCGCACATCCGATTCCCTGCCTATGATTCCCCACCTCTGATTCCCCGCCTCTGAATCCCCATATCTGATTCCCTGCCTCTGTTTCCCCACCTCTGATTCCCTACCTCTGTTTCCCCATATCTGATTCCCCGCCTCTGATTCCCCAACTCTAATACCCCGCCTCTGATTCCCCAGCTCTGATTCCCCGCCTCTGATTCCCCGCATCTGATTCCCTGCCTCTGATTCCCCGCCTCTGATTCCAGGCCTCTGATTCCCATCATCTGATTCCGGCCTCTGATTCCCGGCCTCTGATTCCCTGCTTCTGATTCTGATTCCCTGCCTCTGATTCCCCATCTCTGATTCCGCACATCTGATTCCCTACCTCTGATTCCCCACCTCTGATTCCCCATATCTGATTCCCCGCCTCTGTTTCCCCGCCTCTGATTCTCCGCCTCTGTTTCCCAATATCTAAGTCCCCACCTCTGATTCCCCAAATCTGATTCCCCACCTCTGATTCCCCAGCTCTGATTCCCCGTCTCTGATTCCCCGCATCTGATTCCCTGCATCTGATTGCAGTCCTCTGATTCCCTGCCTCTGATTCCCAACCTCTGATTCCCCATCTCTGATTCCCCATATCTGATTCCCCGCCTCTGTTTCCCCGCCTCGGATTCCCCGCCTCAGTTTCCCCATATCTGATTCCCGGCCTCTGATTCCCGGCCTCTGATTCCCCGCCTCTGATTCCCTGCCTCTGATTCCCCATCTCCGATTCCCTGCCTCTGATTCCCAAACTCTGATTCCCCACCTCTGATTCCCCATATCTGATTCCCCGCCTCTGTTTCCCCGCCTCTGATTCCCCGCCTCTGATTCCCAACTCTGATTCCTCGCCTCTGATTCCCCAGCTCTGATTCCCCGTGTTTGATTCCCTGCCTCTGATTCCCTGCCCTGATTCCCCATCTCTGTTTCACCGCCTTTGATTCGCCACCTCTGATTCCACATATCTGATTCCCCGCCTCTGTTTCCCCGACTCTGATTCCCTTCCTCTGATTCCCAACCTCTGATTCCACACCTCTGATTCCCCATATCTGATTCCCCGCCTCTATTTCCCCATATCTGAATCCCCGCCTCTGATTCCCCAACTCTGATTCCCCGCCTCTGATTCCCCAGCTCTGATTCCCCGACTCTGATTCCCGGCGTCCGATTCCCTGCCTCTGATTCCCCGCCTCTGATTCCCCATCTCTGATTCCCCGCCTCTGATTCCCCGTGTCTGATTCCCTGCCTCTGATTCCCCGCCTCTGATTCCCCGCCTCTGATTCCCTGACACTGAATCCCTTCCCCTGATTCCCCACCTCTGATTCCCCATATCTGATTCCCCGCCTCTGTTTCCCCGCCTCTGATTCCCCGCCTCTGATTCCCCATATCTGAATCCCTGCCTCTGATTCCCCAACTCTGATTCCCCGCCTCTGATTCCCCAGCTCTGAATCCCCGCCTCTGATTCCCCGTGTCTGATTCCCTGCCTCTGATTCCCCGCCTTGATTCCCCATCTCTGATTCACAACCTCTGATTCCCCACCTCTGATTCCCTATATTTGATTCCCAGCCTCTGATTCCCCGCCTCTGATTCCCCATATCTGATTCCCGCCTCTGATTGCCCACCTCTGATTCCCCGCCTCTGATTCGCCAGCTCTGATTCCCCGCCTCTGATTCCCCGCATCTGATTCCCTGCCTCTGATTCCCCGCCTCTGATTCCCCATCTCTGATACAGCGCCTTTGATTCGCCACCTCTGATTCCCCATATCTGATTCCCCACCTCTGTTTCCCGGCCTCTGATTCCCCGCCTCTGATTCTCCATATCTCATTCCCCGCCTCTGAATCCCCATCTCTGATTCCCGGACTCTGATTCCCCACCTCTGATTCCCGGCCTCTTATTCCCAGCATCTGATTCCCGGCCTCTGATTCCCGGCCTCTGATTCCCCGCTTCTGATTCTGATTCCCTGCCTCTGATTCCCCATCTCTGATTCCGCACATCTGATTCCCTGCCTCTGATTCCCCACCTCTGATTCCCCATATCTTATTCCCCGCCTCTGTTTCCCCGCCTCTGATTCCCCGCCTCTGTTTCCCTATATCTAATTCCCCACCTCTGATGCCCCAACTCTGATTCCCCGCCTCTGATTCCCCAGCTCTGATTCCCCGCCTCTGATTCCCCGCATCCGATTCCCCATATCTGATTCCCCGCCTCTGTTTCCCCGCCTCTGATTCCCCGCCTCTGTTTCCCCATATCTGATTCCCCGCCTCTGATTCCCAACTATGATTCCCCGCCTCTGATTCCCCAGCTCTGATTCCCTGCGTCTGATTCCCTGCGTTCTATTCCCTGCCTCTGATTCCCCGCCTGTGATTCCCCATCACTGATTCACCACCTCTGATTCCCCACCTCTGATTCCCCATATCTAATTCCCCGCCTCTGTTTGCCCGCCTCTGATTCCCCGCCTCTGTTTCCCCATATCTGATTCCCCGTCTCTGAATCCCCAACTCTGATTCCCTGCCTCTGATTCCCCAGCTCTGATTCCCCGCCTTTGATTCCCCCCGTCTGATTCCCAGCCTCTGAATCCCCGTGTCTGATTTCCTGCCTCTGATTCCCCGCCTCTGATTCCCCATCTCTGATTCCTCTGATTCCCCACATCTGATTCCCCATCTCTGATTCCGCACATCCGATTCCCTGCCTCTGATTCCCCAACTCTGATTCCCCACCTCTGTTTCCCCATATCTGATTCCCCATCTCTGAATCCCCAACTCTGATTCCCTGCCTCTGATTCCCCAGCTCTGATTCCCCGCCTTTGATTCCCCCCGTCTGATTCCCAGCCTCTGAATCCCCGTGTCTGATTTCCTGCCTCTGATTCCCCGCCTCTGATTCCCCATCTCTGATTCCTCTGATTCCCCACATCTGATTCCCCATCTCTGATTCCGCACATCCGATTCCCTGCCTCTGATTCCCCAACTCTGATTCCCCACCTCTGATTCCCCAGCTCTGATTCCCCGCCTCAGATTCCCCGCGTCTGATTCCCTGCCTCTGATTCCCCGCCTCTGATTCCCCATCTCTGATTCCCCACCTCTGATTCCCCGTGTCTGATTCCCTGCCTCTGATTCCCCGCCTCTGAATCCCAGCCTCTGATTCCCCATATCTGATTCCCCGCCTCTGATTCCCTGCCTCTGATTCCCCATCTCTGATTCCGCACATCTGATTCCTTGCCTCTGATTCCCCATCTCTGATTCCCCATATCTGATTCCCCGCCTGGGTTTCCCCGCCTCTGATTCCCCGCCTCTGTTTCCCAATATCTAAGTCCCCGCCTCTGATTCCCCAAATCTGATTCCCCACCTCTGATTCCCCAGCTCTGATTCCCCGCCTCTGATTCCCCGCATCTGATTCCCTGCATCTGATTCCAAGCCTCTGATTCCCTGCCTCAGATTCCCAACCTCTGATTCCCCACCTCTGATTCCCCATATCTGATTCCCCGCCTCTGTTTCCCCGCCTCGGATTCCCCGCCTCTGTTTCCCCATATCTGATTCCCGGCCTCTGATTCCCCGCCTCTGATTCCCCGCCTCTGATTCCCTGCCTCTGATTCCCCATCTCCGATTCCCCTCGTCTAATACCACGCCTCTGATTCTCCGCCACTGATTCACCGCATCTGATTCCACGCCTCTGATTCCCCGCCTCGGATTCCCCGCCTCTGATTCCCCGCCTCTGATTCCCCGCCTCTGATTCCCCGCCTATGTTTACCCGCCTCTGATTCCCCGCCTCTGATTCCACGCCTCTGATTCCCCGCCTCTGATTCCCCGCCTCTAATTCCCCGCCTCTGATACCGCACCTCTGATGTCCCACATCTGATTCCCTGCATCTGATTCCCCGCCTCAGATTCCCCGCCTCTGATTTCCCGGCTCTGATTCCCCGCCTCTGATTCCCCACCTATGTTTACCCGCCTCTGTTTACTCGCCTGTTTTCCCGCCTCTGGTTCCCCAACACAGATTCCCTGCCTCAGATTCCCTGCTTCTGATTCCCTGCCTCTGATTCCCTGCCTCTGATTCCCTGCATCTGATTGCCCGCCTCTGATTCCCCGCCTCTGATTCCCCGCCTCTGATTCCCCACCTCTGATTCCCCACTTCTGATTCCCCGCCTCTGATTCACCGCCTCTGATTCCACGCCTCTGATTCCCCGCCTCTGATTCCCCGCCTCTGATTCCCCGCCTCTGATTCCCCTCATCTAATACCCCACCTCTGATTCCCCGCCTCTGATTCCCCGCATCTGATTCCCCGCCTCTGATTCCCCGCCTTTGATTCACCGCCTCTGATTCCCCGCCTCTGATTCCCTGCCTCTGATTCCCCGCCTATGTTTACCCGCCTCTGTTTACCCGCCTGTTTCCCCGCCTCTGATTCCCCACCTCAGATTCCCTACCTCAGATTCCGTGACTCTGATTCCCTGCCTCTGATTCCCTGCCTCTGATTCCCTGCATCTGAATGCCCATCTCTGATTCTCAACCTCTGATACCCCGCCTCTGATTCCCCACCTCTGATTCCCCGCTTCTGTTTCCCCGCCTCTGAATCCCCGCCTCTGATTCCCCGCCTCTGATTCCCCGCCTCTGATTCCCCACCTCTGATTCACTGCCTCACTTTCCGCTCAACTTTCCTGGCCTACGTTTCCCCACATATCTTTCCCCGCCTCTGATTCCCTGCCTCTGATTCCCCGCCTCTGATTCCCCGCCTCTGATTCCCCACCACTGTCTCTACGCCTCTCTTTTGCCTGCACTCTTTCCCCTCCACTCTTTCCGTGCCTCTCTTTCCCTCCCTCAATTTCAACAACTCTGTTTGATCTGTTCTGTGTAACTCATTTTCAACATACAAGTTCCAACCACTATGTTTCGCCCATCTCTTTCGCCGCCTCTATTTATGCACCTATGTTTACCCGCTTCTGTTTACCCGCCTGTTTCCCCACATCTCTTTCCCCACCTCTGATTCCACGCCTCTGATTCGCCGCCTCTGATTGCCCCCCTCTGATTCCCTGCCTCTGATTCCCCGCCTCTGATTCCCCGCCTCTGATTCACCGCCTCCCTTTCCGTGCATCTTTCCTGGCCTACGTTTCCCCACATCTCTTTCCCCACCTCTGATTCCACGCCTCAGATTCGCCGTCTCTGATTTCCCACCTCTGATTCCCTGCCTCTGATTCCCCGCCTCTGATTCCACGCCTCTGATTCCCCCCTCTGATTCCCCGCCTCTGATTCCCCGCCTCTGATTCCCCGCCTCTGATTCCCCGCCTCTGATTCCCAACTCTGATTCCCCGCCTCTGATTCCCCAGCTCTGATTCCCCGTGTTTGATTCCCTGCCTCTGATTCCCTGCCCTGATTCCCCATCTCTGTTTCACCGCCTTTGATTCGCCACCTCTGATTCCACATATCTGATTCTCCGCCTCTGTTTCCCCGACTCTGATTCCCTTCCTCTGATTCCCAACCTCTGATTCCACACCTCTGATTCCCCATATCTGATTCCCCGCCTCTATTTCCCCACATCTGAATCCCCGCCTCTGATTCCCCAACTCTGATTCCCCGCCTCTGATTCCCCAGCTCTGATTCCCCGACTCTGATTCCCGGCGTCCGATTCCCTGCCTCTGATTCCCCGCCTCTGATTCCCCAACTCTGATTCCCCGCCTCTGATTCCCCGTGTCTGATTCCCTGCCTCTGATTCCCCGCCTCTGATTCCCCGCCTCTGATTCCCTGACACTGAATCCCTTCCCCTGATTCCCCACCTCTGATTCCCCATATCTGATTCCCCGCCTCTGTTTCCCCGCCTCTGATACCCCGCCTCTGATTCCCCATATCTGATTCCCCGCCTCTGATTGCCCACCTCTGATTCCCCGCCTCTGATTCGCCAGCTCTGATTCCCCGCCTCTGATTCCCCGCATCTGATTCCCTGCCTCTTATTCCCCGCCTCTGATTCCCCATCTCTGATACACCGCCTTTGATTCGCCACCTCTGATTCCCCATATCTGATTCCCCACCTCTGTTTCCCGGCCTCTGATTCCCCGCCTCTGATTCTCCATATCTCAGTCCCCGCCTCTGAATCCCCATCTCTGATTCCCGGACTCTGATTCCCCACCTCTGATTCCCGGCCTCTTATTCCCAGCATCTGATTCCCGGCCTCTGATTCCCGGCCTCTGATTCCCCGCTTCTGATTCTGATTCCCTGCCTCTGATTCCCGATCTCTGATTCCGCACATCTGATTCCCTGCCTCTGATTCCCCACCTCTGATTCCCCATATCTTATTCCCCGCCTCTGTTTCCCCGCCTCTGATTCCCCGCCTCTGTTTCCCTATATCTAATTCCCCACCTCTGATGCCCCAACTCTGATTCCCCGCCTCTGATTCCCCAGCTCTGATTCCCCGCCTCTGATTCCCCGCATCCGATTCCCCATATCTGATTCCCCGCCTCTGTTTCCCCGCCTCTGATTCCCCGCCTCTGTTTCCCCATATCTGATTCCCCGCCTCTGATTCCTAACTATGATTCCCCGCCTCTGATTCCCCAGCTCTGATTCCCTGCGTCTGATTCCCTGCGTTCTATTCCCTGCCTCTGATTCCCCGCCTGTGATTCCCCATCACTGATTCACCACCTCTGATTCCCCACCTCTGATTCCCCATATCTAATTCCCCGCCTCTGTTTGCCCGCCTCTGATTCCCCGCCTCTGTTTCCCCATATCTGATTCCCCGTCTCTGAATCCCCAACTCTGATTCCCTGCCTCTGATTCCCCAGCTCTGATTCCCCGCCTTTGATTCCCCCCGTCTGATTCCCAGCCTCTGAATCCCCGTGTCTGATTTCCTGCCTCTGATTCCCCGCCTCTGATTCCCCATCTCTGATTCCTCTGATTCCCCACATCTGATTCCCCATCTCTGATTCCGCACATCCGATTCCCTGCCTCTGATTCCCCAACTCTGATTCCCCACCTCTGTTTCCCCATATCTGATTCCCCGTCTCTGAATCCCCAACTCTGATTCCCTGCCTCTGATTCCCCAGCTCTGATTCCCCGCCTTTGATTCCCCCCGTTTGATTCCCAGCCTCTGAATCCCCGTGTCTGATTTCCTGCCTCTGATTCCCCGCCTCTGATTCCCCATCTCTGATTCCTCTGATTCCCCACATCTGATTCCCCATCTCTGATTCCGCACATCCGATTCCCTGCCTCTGATTCCCCAACTCTGATTCCCCACCTCTGATTCCCCAGCTCTGATTCCCCGCCTCAGATTCCCCGCGTCTGATTCCCTGCCTCTGATTCCCCGCCTCTGATTCCCCATCTCTGATTCCCCACCTCTGATTCCCCGTGTCTGATTCCCTGCCTCTGATTCCCCGCCTCTGAATCCCAGCCTCTGATTCCCCATATCTGATTCCCCGCCTCTGATTCCCTGCCTCTGATTCCCTAGCTCTGATTCCCCGCCTTTGATTCCCCCCGTCTGATTCCCAGCCTCTGAATCCCCGTGTCTGATTTCCTGCCTCTGATTCCCCGCCTCTGATTCCCCATCTCTGATTCACCGCCTCTGATTCCCCATCTCTGATTCCCCACCTCTGATTCCCCATATCTGATTCCCTGCCTCTGTTTCCCCGCCTCTGATTCCCCACCTCTGTATCCCCATATCTGATTCCCCGCCTCTGATTCCACAACTCTAATACCCCGCCTCTGATTCCCCAGCTCTGATTCCCCGCCTCTGATTCCCCGCATCTGATTCCCTGCCTCTGATTCCCCGCCTCTGATTCCAGGCCTCTGATTCCCAGCATCTGATTCCGGCCTCTGATTCCCGGCCTCTGATTCCCTGCTTCTGATTCTGATTCCCTGCCTCTGATTCCCCATCTCTGATTCCGCACATCTGATTCCTTGCGTCTGATTCCCCACCTCTGATTCCCCATATCTGATTCCCCGCCTGGGTTTCCCCGCCTCTGATTCCCCGCCTCTGTTTCCCAATATCTAAGTCCCCGCCTCTGATTCCCCAAATCTGATTCCCCACCTCTGATTCCCCAGCTCTGATTCCCCGCCTCTGATTCCCCGCATCTGATTCCCTGCATCTGATTCCAAGCCTCTGATTCCCTGCCTCTGATTCCCAACCTCTGATTCCCCACCTCTGATTCCCCATATCTGATTCCCCGCCTCTGTTTCCCCGCCTCGGATTCCCCGCCTCTGTTTCCCCATATCTGATTCCCGGCCTCTGATTCCCCGCCTCTGATTCCCCGCCTCTGATTCCCTGCCTCTGATTCCCCATCTCCGATTCCCCTCGTCTAATACCCCGCCTCTGATTCTCCGCCACTGATTCACCGCATCTGATTCCACGCCTCTGATTCCCCGCCTCTGATTCCCCGCCTCTGATTCCCCGCCTCTGATTCCCCGCCTCTGATTCCCCGCCTATGTTTACCCGCCTCTGATTCCCCGCCTCTGATTCCACGCCTCTGATTCCCCGCCTCTGATTCCCCGCCTCTAATTCCCCGCCTCTGATACCGCACCTCTGATGTCCCGCATCTGATTCCCTGCATCTGATTCCCCGCCTCAGATTCCCTGCCTCTGATTTCCCGGCTCTGATTCCCCGCCTCTGATTCCCCACCTATGTTTACCCGCCTCTGTTTACTCGCCTGTTTTCCCCACCTCCGATTCCCCAGCTCTGATTCCCCGCCTCTGATTCCCCGCATCTGATTCCCTGCATCTGATTCCAAGCCTCTGATTCCCTGCCTCTGATTCCCAACCTCTGATTCCCCACCTCTGATTCCCCATATCTGATTCCCCGCCTCTGTTTCCCCGCCTCTGATTCCCCGCCTCTGATTCCCCGCCTCTGATTCCCCGCCTCTGATTCCCCTCATCTAATACCCCACCTCTGATTCCCCGCCTCTGATTCCCCGCATCTGATACCCCGCCTCTGATTCCCCGCCTCTGATTCACCGCCTCTGATTCCCCGCCTCTGATTCCCTGCCTCTGATTCCCCGCCTATGTTTACCCGCCTCTGTTTACCCGCCTGTTTCCCCGCCTCTGATTCCCCACCTCAGATTCCCTACCTCAGATTCCGTGACTCTGATTCCCTGCCTCTGATTCCCTGCCTCTGATTCCCTGCATCTGAATGCCCATCTCTGATTCTCAACCTCTGATACCCCGCCTCTGATTCCCCACCTCTGATTCCCCGCTTCTGTTTCCCCGCCTCTGATTCCCCGCCTCTGATTCCCCGCCTCTGATTCCCCGCCTCTGATTCCCCACCTCTGATTCACTGCCTCCCTTTCCGCTCAACTTTCCTGGCCTACGTTTCCCCACATATCTTTCCCCGCCTCTGATTCCCTGCCTCTGATTCCCCGCCTCTGATTCCCCGCCTCTGATTCCCCACCACTGTCTCTACGCCTCTCTTTTGCCTGCACTCTTTCCCCTCCACTCTTTCCGTGCCTCTCTTTCCCTCCCTCAATTTCAACAACTCTGTTTGATCTGTTCTGTGTAACTCATTTTCAACATACAAGTTCCAACCACTATGTTTCGCCCATCTCTTTCGCCGCCTCTATTTATGCACCTATGTTTACCCGCTTCTGTTTACCCGCCTGTTTCCCCACATCTCTTTCCCCACCTCTGATTCCACGCCTCTGATTCGCCGCCTCTGATTGCCCCCCTCTGATTCCCTGCCTCTGATTCCCCGCCTCTGATTCCCCGCCTCTGATTCACCGCCTCCCTTTCCGTGCATCTTTCCTGGCCTACGTTTCCCCACATCTCTTTCCCCACCTCTGATTCCACGCCTCAGATTCGCCGTCTCTGATTTCCCGCCTCTGATTCCCTGCCTCTGATTCCCCGCCTCTGATTCCACGCCTCTGATTCCCCCCTCTGATTCCCCGCCTCTGATTCCCCGCCTCTGATTCCCCGCCTCTGATTCCCCGCCTCTGATTCCCAACTCTGATTCCCCGCCTCTGATTCCCCAGCTCTGATTCCCCGTGTTTGATTCCCTGCCTCTGATTCCCCAACTCTGATTCCCCACCTCTGTTTCCCCATATCTGATTCCCCGTCTCTGAATCCCCAACTCTGATTCCCTGCCTCTGATTCCCCAGCTCTGATTCCCCGCCTTTGATTACCCCCGTTTGATTCCCAGCCTCTGAATCCCCGTGTCTGATTTCCTGCCTCTGATTCCCCGCCTCTGATTCCCCATCTCTGATTCCTCTGATTCCCCACATCTGATTCCCCATCTCTGATTCCGCACATCCGATTCCCTGCCTCTGATTCCCCAACTCTGATTCCCCACCTCTGATTCCCCAGCTCTGATTCCCCGCCTCAGATTCCCCGCGTCTGATTCCCTGCCTCTGATTCCCCGCCTCTGATTCCCCATCTCTGATTCCCCACCTCTGATTCCCCGTGTCTGATTCCCTGCCTCTGATTCCCCGCCTCTGAATCCCAGCCTCTGATTCCCCATATCTGATTCCCCGCCTCTGATTCCCTGCCTCTGATTCCCCAGCTCTGATTCCCCGCCTTTGATTCCCCCCGTATGATTCCCAGCCTCTGAATCCCCGTGTCTGATTTCCTGCCTCTGATTCCCCGCCTCTGATTCCCCATCTCTGATTCACCGCCTCTGATTCCCCATCTCTGATTCCCCACCTCTGATTCCCCATATCTGATTCCCTGCCTCTGTTTCCCCGCCTCTGATTCCCCACCTCTGTATCCCCATATCTGATTCCCCGCCTCTGATTCCACAACTCTAATACCCCGCCTCTGATTCCCCAGCTCTGATTCCCCGCCTCTGATTCCCCGCATCTGATTCCCTGCCTCTGATTCCCCGCCTCTGATTCCAGGCCTCTGATTCCCAGCATTTGATTCCGGCCTCTGATTCCCGGCCTCTGATTCCCTGCTTCTGATTCTGATTCCCTGCCTCTGATTCCCCATCTCTGATTCCGCACATCTGATTCCTTGCCTCTGATTCCCCACCTCTGATTCCCCATATCTGATTCCCCGCCTGGGTTTCCCTGCCTCTGATTCCCCGCCTCTGTTTCCCAATATCTAAGTCCCCGCCTCTGATTCCCCAAATCTGATTCCCCACCTCTGATTCCCCAGCTCTGATTCCCCGCCTCTGATTCCCCGCATCTGATTCCCTGCATCTGATTCCAAGCCTCTGATTCCCTGCCTCTGATTCCCAACCTCTGATTCCCCACCTCTGATTCCCCATATCTGATTCCCCGCCTCTGTTTCCCCGCCTCGGATTCCCCGCCTCTGTTTCCCCATATCTGATTCCCGGCCTCTGATTCCCCGCCTCTGATTCACCACCTCTGAATCCCCACCTCTGATTCCCCATCTCTGATTCCGCACATCCGATTCCCTGCCTCTGATTCCCCGCCTCTGATTCCCCGCCTCTGATTCGCAACCTCTAATTCCCCACCTCTGATTCCCCATATCTGATTCCCCGCCTCTGTTTCCCTGCCTCTGATTCCCGGCCTCGGTTTCCCCATATCTGATTCCCCTCCTCTGATTCCCCAACTCTGATTCCCCGCCTCTGATTCCCCAGCTCTGATTCCCCGCCTTTTATTCGCGGCCTCTGATTCCCTGCCACTGATTCCCCGCCCCTGATTCCCCACCTCTGATTCCCCATATCTGATTCCCCGCCTCTGTTTCCCCAGCTCTCATTCCCCACCTCTGATTCCCCAGCTCTGATTCCCTGCCACTGATTCCCCGCCCCTGATTCCCTACCTCTGATTCCCCATATCTGATTCCCCGCCTCTGTTTCCCCAGCTCTGATTCCCTGCCTCTGATTCCCTGCCCTGATTCCCCATCTCTGTTTCACCGCCTTTGATTCGCCACCTCTGATTCCCCATATCTGATTCCCCGCCTCTGTTTCCCCGCCTCTGATTCCCTGCCTCTGATTCCCTGCCTCTGATTCCCCACCTCTGATTCCCCATATCTGATTCCCCGCCTCTGTTTCCCCGCCTCTGATTCCCCGCCTCTGTTTCCCTATATCTAATTCCCCACATTTGATGCCCAAACTCTGATTCCCCGCCTCTGATTCCCCAGCTCTGATTCCCCGCCTCTGATTCCCTGCATCCGATTCCCCATATCTGATTCCCCGCCTCTGTTTCCCCGCCTCTGATTCCCCGCCTCTGTTTCCCCATATCTGATTCCCCGCCTCTGATTCCCAACTATGATTCCCCGCCTCTGATTCCCCAGCTCTGATTCCCTGCCTCTGATTCCCCGCGTTCTATTCCCTGCCTCTGATTCCCCGCCTGTGATTCCCCATCACTGATTCACCACCTCTGATTCCCCACCTCTGATTCCCCATATCTAATTCCCCGCCTCTGTTTTCCCGCCTCTGATTCCCCGCCTCTGTTTCCCCATATCTGATTCCCCGCCTCTGAATCCCCAACTCTGATTCCCTGCCTCAGATTCCCCAGCTCTGATTCCCCGCCTTTGATTCCCCCCGTCTGATTCCCAGCCTCTGAATCCCCGTGTCTGATTTCCTGCCTCTGATTCCCCGCCTCTGATTCCCCATCTCTGATTCACCGCCTCTGATTCCCCACCTCTGATTCCCCATCTCTGATTCCGCACATCCAATTCCCTGCCTCTGATTCCCCAACTCTGATTCCCCACCTCTGATTCCCCAGCTCTGATTCCCCGCCTCAGATTCCCCACGTCTGATTCCCTGCCTCTGATTCCCCGCCTCTGATTCCCTGCCTCTGATTCCCCATATCTGATTCCCCGCCTCTGATTCCCCAACTCTGATTCCCCGCTTCTGATTCCCCAGCTCTGAATCCCCGCCTCTGATTCCCCGCGTCTGATTCCCTGCCTCTGATTCTCCGCCTCTAATTCCCCATCTGTGATTCACAACCTCTGATGCCCCACCTCTGATTCCCCATATCTGATTCCCCACCTGTTTCCCCGCCTCTGATTCCCCACGTCTGATTCCCCATATCTTATTCCCCGCCTCTGATTGCCCATATCTGATTCCCCGCCTCTATTTCCCCATATCTGCTTCGCCGCCTCTGATTCCCCAACTCTGATTCCCCGCCTCTGATTCCCCAGCTCTGATTTCCCGCCTCTGATTCCCGGCATCCGATTCCCTGCCTCTGATTCCCCGCCTCTGATTCCCCATCTCTGATTCCCCGCCTCTGATTCCCCGTGTCTGATTCCCTGCCTCTGATTCCCCGCCACTGATTCCCCATATCTGATTCCCCGCCTCTGTTTTCCTGCCTCTGATTCCCTGCCTCTGATTCCCCATATCTGATTCCCCGCCTCTGATTCCCCAACTCTGATTCCCCGCCTCTGATTCCCCAGCTCTGAATCCCCACCTCTGATTCCCCGCGTCTGATTCCCTGCCTCTGATTCCCCGCCTCTGATTCCCCATCTGTGATTCACAACCTCTGATGCCCCACCTCTGATTCCCCATATCTGATTCCCCGCCTCTGTTTCCCCGCCTCTGATTCCCCGCCTCTGATTCCCCATATCTGATTCCCCGCCTCTGATTGCCCACCTCTGATTCCCCGCGTCTGATTCCCTGCCTCTGATTCCCCGCCTCTGATTCCCCATCTCTGATTCACCACCTCTGATTCCCGGCCTCTGATTCCCCATCTCTGATTCCGCACATCCGATTCCCTGCCTATGATTCCCCACCTCTGATTCCCCGCCTCTGATTCCCCATATCTGATTCCCTGCCTCTGTTTCCCCGCCTCTGATTCCCCACCTCTGTTTCCCCATATCTGATTCCCCGCCTCTGATTCCCCAACTCTAATACCCCGCCTCTGATTCCCCAGCTCTGATTCCCCGCCTCTGATTCCCCGCATCTGATTCCCTGCCGCCTATTCCCCGCCTCTGATTCCGGCCTCTGATTCCCGGCCTCTGATTCCCTGCTTCTGATTCTGATTCCCTGCCTCTGATTCCCCATCTCTGATTCCGCACATCTGATTCCTTGCCTCTGATTCCCCACCTCTGATTCCCCATATCTGATTCCCCGCCTGCGTTTCCCCGCCTCTGATTCCCCGCCTCTGTTTCCCAATATCTAAGTCCCCGCCTCTGATTCCCCAAATCTGATTCCCCACCTCTGATTCCCCAGCTCTGATTCCCCGCCTCTGATTCCCCGCATCTGATTCCCTGCATCTGATTCCAAGCCTCTGATTCCCTGCCTCTGATTCCCAACCTCTGATTCCCCACCTCTGATTCCCCATATCTGATTCCCCGCCTCTGTTTCCCCGCCTCGGATTCCCCGCCTCTGTTTCCCAATATCTGATTCCCGGCCTCTGATTCCTCGCCTCTGATTCCCCGCCTCTGATTCCCTGCCTCTGATTCCCCATCTCCGATTCCGCACATCTGATTCCCTTCCTCTGATTCCCCGCCTCTGATTCCCCGCCTCTGATTCCCTGCCTCTGATTCCGAACCTCGGATTCCCCACCTCTGATTCCCCATATCTGATTCCCCGCCTCTGTTTCCCCGCCTCTGTTTCCCCGCCTCTGATTCCCCGCCTCTGTTTCCCTATATCTAATTCCCCACCTCTGATGCCCCAACTCTGATTCCCCGCCTCTGATTCCCCAGCTCTGATTCCCCGCCTCTGACTCCCTGCATCCGATTCCCCATATCTGATTCCCCGCCTCTGTTTCCCCGCCACTGATTCCCTGCCTCTGTTTCCCCATATCTGATTCCCCGCCTCTGATTCCCAACTATGATTCCCCGCCTCTGATTCCCCAGCTCTGATTCCCTGCCTCTGATTCCCCGCGTTCTATTCCCTGCCTCTCATTCCCCGCCTGTGATTCCCCATCACTGATTCACCACCTCTGATTCCCCACCTCTGATTCCCCATATCTAATTCCCCGCCTCTGTTTTCCCGCCTCTGATACCCCGCCTCTGTTTCCCCATATCTGATTCCCCGCCTCTGAATCCCCAACTCTGATTCCCTGCCTCAGATTCCACAGCTCTGATTCCCCGCCTTTGATTCCCCCCGTCTGATTCCCAGCCTCTGAATCCCCGTGTCTGATTTCCTGCCTCTGATTCCCCGCCTCTGATTCCCCATCTCTGATTCACCGCCTCTGATTCCCCACCTCTGATTCCCCATCTCTGATTCCGCACATCCAATTCCCTGCCTCTGATTCCCCAACTCTGATTCCCCACCTCTGATACCCCAGCTCTGATTCCCCGCCTCAGATTCCCCGCGTCTGATTCCCTGCCTCTGATTCCCCGCCTCTGATTCCCTGCCTCTGATTCCCCATATCTGATTCCCCGCCTCTGATTCCCCAACTCTGATTCCCCGCTTCTGATTCCCCAGCTCTGAATCCCCGCCTCTGATTCCCCGCGTCTGATTCCCTGCCTCTGATTCCCCGCCTCTAATTCCCCATCTGTGATTCACAACCTCTGATGCCCCACCTCTGATTCCCCATATCTGATTCCCCGCCTCTGTTTCCCCGCCTCTGATTCCCCGCCTCTGATTCCCCATATCTGATTCCCCGCCTCTGATTGCCCACCTCTGATTCCCCGCGTCTGATTCCCTGCCTCTGATTCCCCGCCTCTGATTCCCCATATCTGATTCACCACCTCTGATTCCCGGCCTCTGATTCCCCATCTCTGATTCCGCACATCCGATTCCCTGCCTATGATTCCCCACCTCTGATTCCCCGCCTCTGATTCCCCATATCTGATTCCCTGCCTCTGTTTCCCCGCCTCTGATTCCCCACCTCTGTTTCCCCATATCTGATTCCCCGCCTCTGATTCCCCAACTCTAATACCCTGCCTCTGATTCCCCAGCTCTGATTCCCCGCCTCTGATTCCCCGCATCTGATTCCCCATCACTGATTCACCACCTCTGATTCCCCACCTCTGATTCCCCATATCTAATTCCCCGCCTCTGTTTTCCCGCCTCTGATTCCCCGCTTCTGTTTCCCAATATCTGATTCCCCGCCTCTGAATCCCCAACTCTGATTCCCTGCCTCAGATTCCCCAGCTCTGATTCCCCGCCTTTGATTCCCCCCGTCTGATTCCCAGCCTCTGATTCCCCATATCTGATTCCCTGCCTCTGTTTCCCCGCCTCTGATTCCCCACCTCTGTTTCCCCATATCTGATTCCCCGCCTCTGATTCCCCAACTCTAATACCCTGCCTCTGATTCCCCAGCTCTGATTCCCCGCCTCTGATTCCCCGCATCTGATTCCCTGCCTCTGATTCCCCGCCTCTGATTCCAGGCCTCTGATTTCCCGCATCTGATTCCCTGCCTCAGATTCCCCGCCTCTGATTCCAGGCCTCTGATTCCCAGCATCTGATTCCGGCCTCTGATTCCCGGCCTCTGATTCCCTGCTTCTGATTCTGATTCCCTGCCTCTGATTCCCCATCTCTGATTCCGCACATCTGATTCCCTGCCTCTGATTCCCCACCTCTGATTCCCCATATCTGATTCCCCGCCTCTGATTCTCCGCCTCTGATTCCCCGCCTCTGTTTCCCCATATCTGATTCCCCGCCTCTTATTCCCCAACTCTGATTCCCCTCCTCTAATTCGCCAGCTATGATTCCCCGCCTCTGATTCCCCACCTCTGATGCCCCAACTCTGATTCCCCGCCTCTGTTTCCCCATATCTGATTCCCCGCCTCTGATTCCCAACTATGATTCCCCGCCTCTGATTCCCCGCCTCTGATTCCCTGCATCCGTATCCCCATATCTGGTTCCCCGCCTCTGTTTCCCCGCCACTGATTCCCCGCCTCTGTTTCCCCATATCTGATTCCCCGCCTCAGATTCCCAACTATGATTCCCCGCCTCTGATTCCCCAGCTCTGATTCCCTGCCTCTGATTCCCCGCGTTCTATTCCCTGCCTCTGATTCCCCGCCTGTGATTCCCCATCACTGATTCACCACCTCTGATTCCCCACCTCTGATTCCCCATATCTAATTCCCCTCCTCTGTTTTCCAGCCTCTGATTCCCCGCCTCTGTTTCCCCATATCTGATTCCCCGCCTCTGAATCCCCAACTCTGATTCCCTGCCTCAGATTCCCCAGCTCTGATTCCCCGCCTTTGATTCCCCCCGTCTGATTCCCAGCCTCTGAATCCCCGTGTCTGATTTCCTGCCTCTGATTCCCCGCCTCTGATTCCCCATCTCTGATTCACCGCCTCTGATTCCCCACCTCTGATTCCCCATCTCTGATTCCGCACATCCAATTCCCTGCCTCCGATTCCCCAACTCTGATTCCCCACCTCTGATTCCCCAGCTCTGATTCCCCACCTCAGATTCCCCATCTCTGATTCCGCACATCCGATTCCCCGCCTCTGATTCCCTGCCTCTGATTCCCCATATCTGATTCCCCGCCTCTGATTCCCCAACTCTGATTCCCCGCTTCTGATTCCCCAGCTCTGAATCCCCGCCTCTGATTCCCCGCGTCTGATTCCCTGCCTCTGATTCCCCGCCTCTAATTCCCCATCTGTGATTCACAACCTCTGATGCCCCACCTCTGATTCCCCATATCTGATTCCCCGCCTCTGTTTCCCCGCCTCTGATTCCCCGCCTCTGATTCCCCATATCTGATTCCCCGCCTATGATTGCCCACCTCTGATTCCCAGCGTCTGATTCCCTGCCTCTGATTCCCCGCCTCTGATTCCCCATATCTGATTCACCACCTCTGATTCCCGGCCTCTGATTCCCCATCTCTGATTCCGCACATCCGATTCCCTGCCTATGATTCCCCACCTCTGATTCCCCGCCTCTGATTCCCCATATCTGATTCCCTGCCTCTGTTTCCCCGCCTCTGATTCCCCACCTCTGTTTCCCCATATCTGATTCCCCGCCTCTGATTCCCCAACTCTAATACCCTGCCTCTGATTCCCCAGCTCTGATTCCCCGCCTCTGATTCCCCGCATCTGATTCCCTGCCTCTGATTCCCCGCCTCTGATTCCAGGCCTCTGATTTCCCGCATCTGATTCCCTGCCTCTGATTCCCCGCCTCTGATTCCAGGCCTCTGATCCCAGCATCTGATTCCGGCCTCTGATTCCCAGCCTCTGATTCCCTGCTTCTGATTCTGATTCCCTGCCTCTTATTCCCCATCTCTGATTCCGCACATCTGATTCCCTGCCTCTGATTCCCCACCTCTGATTCCCCATATCTGATTCCCTGCCTCTGTTTCCCCGCCTCTGATTCCCCGCCTCTGTTTCCCCATATCTGATTCCCCGCCTCTGATTCCCCAACTCAGATTCCCCTCCTCTAATTCGCCAGCTATAATCCCCGCCTCTGATTTCCTGCGTCTGATTCCCTGCCTCTGATTCCCAGCCTCTGATTCCCCTTCTCTGATTCACCACCTCTGAATCCCCACCTCTGATTCCCCATCTCTGATTCCGCACATCCGATTCCCTGCCTCTGATTCCCCGCCTCTGATTCCCCGCCTCTGATTCGCAACCTCTAATTCCCCACCTCTGATTCCCCATATCTGATTCCCCGCCTCTGTTTCCCTGCCTCTGATTCCCGGCCTCGGTTTCCCCATATCTGATTCCCCTCCTCTGATTCCCCAACTCTGATTCCCCGCCTCTGATTCCCCAGCTCTGATTCCCCGCCTTTTATTCGCGGCCTCTGATTCCCTGCCACTGATTCCCCGCCCCTGATTCCCCACCTCTGATTCCCCATATCTGATTCCCCGCCTCTGTTTCCCCAGCTCTCATTCCCCACCTCTGATTCCCCAGCTCTGATTCCCTGCCACTGATTCCCCGCCCCTGATTCCCTACCTCTGATTCCCCATATCTGATTCCCCGCCTCTGATTCCCCAACTCTAATACCCTGCCTCTGATTCCCCAGCTCTGATTCCCCGCCTCTGATTCCCCGCATCTGATTCCCTGCCTCTGATTCCCCGCCTCTGATTCCAGGCCTCTGATTTCCCGCATCTGATTCCCTGCCTCAGATTCCCCGCCTCTGATTCCAGGCCTCTGATTCCCAGCATCTGATTCCGGCCTCTGATTCCCGGCCTCTGATTCCCTGCTTCTGATTCTGATTCCCTGCCTCTGATTCCCCATCTCTGATTCCGCACATCTGATTCCCTGCCTCTGATTCCCCACCTCTGATTCCCCATATCTGATTCCCCGCCTCTGATTCTCCGCCTCTGATTCCCCGCCTCTGTTTCCCCATATCTGATTCCCCGCCTCTTATTCCCCAACTCTGATTCCCCTCCTCTAATTCGCCAGCTATGATTCCCCGCCTCTGATTCCCCACCTCTGATGCCCCAACTCTGATTCCCCGCCTCTGTTTCCCCATATCTGATTCCCCGCCTCTGATTCCCAACTATGATTCCCCGCCTCTGATTCCCCGCCTCTGATTCCCTGCATCCGATTCCCCATATCTGGTTCCCCGCCTCTGTTTCCCCGCCACTGATTCCCCGCCTCTGTTTCCCCATATCTGATTCCCCGCCTCCGATTCCCAACTATGATTCCCTGCCTCTGATTCCCCAGCTCTGATTCCCTGCCTCTGATTCCCCGCGTTCTATTCCCTGCCTCTGATTCCCCGCCTGTGATTCCCCATCACTGATTCACCACCTCTGATTCCCCACCTCTGATTCCCCATATCTAATTCCCCTCCTCTGTTTTCCAGCCTCTGATTCCCCGCCTCTGTTTCCCCATATCTGATTCCCCGCCTCTGAATCCCCAACTCTGATTCCCTGCCTCAGATTCCCCAGCTCTGATTCCCCGCCTTTGATTCCCCCCGTCTGATTCCCAGCCTCTGAATCCCCGTGTCTGATTTCCTGCCTCTGATTCCCCGCCTCTGATTCCCCATCTCTGATTCACCGCCTCTGATTCCCCACCTCTGATTCCCCATCTCTGATTCCGCACATCCAATTCCCTGCCTCCGATTCCCCAACTCTGATTCCCCACCTCTGATTCCCCAGCTCTGATTCCCCACCTCAGATTCCCCATCTCTGATTCCGCACATCCGATTCCCCGCCTCTGATTCCCTGCCTCTGATTCCCCATATCTGATTCCCCGCCTCTGATTCCCCAACTCTGATTCCCCGCTTCTGATTCCCCAGCTCTGAATCCCCGCCTCTGATTCCCCGCGTCTGATTCCCTGCCTCTGATTCCCCGCCTCTAATTCCCCATCTGTGATTCACAACCTCTGATGCCCCACCTCTGATTCCCCATATCTGATTCCCCGCCTCTGTTTCCCCGCCTCTGATTCCCCGCCTCTGATTCCCCATATCTGATTCCCCGCCTATGATTGCCCACCTCTGATTCCCAGCGTCTGATTCCCTGCCTCTGATTCCCCGCCTCTGATTCCCCATATCTGATTCACCACCTCTGATTCCCGGCCTCTGATTCCCCATCTCTGATTCCGCACATCCGATTCCCTGCCTATGATTCCCCACCTCTGATTCCCCGCCTCTGATTCCCCATATCTGATTCCCTGCCTCTGTTTCCCCGCCTCTGATTCCCCACCTCTGTTTCCCCATATCTGATTCCCCGCCTCTGATTCCCCAACTCTAATACCCTGCCTCTGATTCCCCAGCTCTGATTCCCCGCCTCTGATTCCCCGCATCTGATTCCCTGCCTCTGATTCCCCGCCTCTGATTCCAGGCCTCTGATTTCCCGCATCTGATTCCCTGCCTCTGATTCCCCGCCTCTGATTCCAGGCCTCTGATCCCAGCATCTGATTCCGGCCTCTGATTCCCAGCCTCTGATTCCCTGCTTCTGATTCTGATTCCCTGCCTCTTATTCCCCATCTCTGATTCCGCACATCTGATTCCCTGCCTCTGATTCCCCACCTCTGATTCCCCATATCTGATTCCCTGCCTCTGTTTCCCCGCCTCTGATTCCCCGCCTCTGTTTCCCCATATCTGATTCCCCGCCTCTGATTCCCCAACTCAGATTCCCCTCCTCTAATTCGCCAGCTATAATCCCCGCCTCTGATTTCCTGCGTCTGATTCCCTGCCTCTGATTCCCAGCCTCTGATTCCCCTTCTCTGATTCACCACCTCTGAATCCCCACCTCTGATTCCCCATCTCTGATTCCGCACATCCGATTCCCTGCCTCTGATTCCCCGCCTCTGATTCCCCGCCTCTGATTCGCAACCTCTAATTCCCCACCTCTGATTCCCCATATCTGATTCCCCGCCTCTGTTTCCCTGCCTCTGATTCCCGGCCTCGGTTTCCCCATATCTGATTCCCCTCCTCTGATTCCCCAACTCTGATTCCCCGCCTCTGATTCCCCAGCTCTGATTCCCCGCCTTTTATTCGCGGCCTCTGATTCCCTGCCACTGATTCCCCGCCCCTGATTCCCCACCTCTGATTCCCCATATCTGATTCCCCGCCTCTGTTTCCCCAGCTCTCATTCCCCACCTCTGATTCCCCAGCTCTGATTCCCTGCCACTGATTCCCCGCCCCTGATTCCCTACCTCTGATTCCCCATATCTGATTCCCCGCCTCTGTTTCCCCAGCTCTGATTCCCTGCCTCTGATTCCCTGCCCTGATTCCCCATCTCTGTTTCACCGCCTTTGATTCGCCACCTCTGATTCCCCATATCTGATTCCCCGCCTCTGTTTCCCCGCCTCTGATTCCCTGCCTCTGATTCCCTGCCTCTGATTCCCCACCTCTGATTCCCCATATCTGATTCCCCGCCTCTGTTTCCCCGCCTCTGATTCCCCGCCTCTGTTTCCCTATATCTAATTCCCCACATTTGATGCCCAAACTCTGATTCCCCGCCTCTGATTCCCCAGCTCTGATTCCCCGCCTCTGATTCCCTGCATCCGATTCCCCATATCTGATTCCCCGCCTCTGTTTCCCCGCCTCTGATTCCCCGCCTCTGTTTCCCCATATCTGATTCCCCGCCTCTGATTCCCAACTATGATTCCCCGCCTCTGATTCCCCAGCTCTGATTCCCTGCCTCTGATTCCCCGCGTTCTATTCCCTGCCTCTGATTCCCCGCCTGTGATTCCCCATCACTGATTCACCACCTCTGATTCCCCACCTCTGATTCCCCATATCTAATTCCCCGCCTCTGTTTTCCCGCCTCTGATTCCCCGCCTCTGTTTCCCCATATCTGATTCCCCGCCTCTGAATCCCCAACTCTGATTCCCTGCCTCAGATTCCCCAGCTCTGATTCCCCGCCTTTGATTCCCCCCGTCTGATTCCCAGCCTCTGAATCCCCGTGTCTGATTTCCTGCCTCTGATTCCCCGCCTCTGATTCCCCATCTCTGATTCACCGCCTCTGATTCCCCACCTCTGATTCCCCATCTCTGATTCCGCACATCCAATTCCCTGCCTCTGATTCCCCAACTCTGATTCCCCACCTCTGATTCCCCAGCTCTGATTCCCCGCCTCAGATTCCCCACGTCTGATTCCCTGCCTCTGATTCCCCGCCTCTGATTCCCTGCCTCTGATTCCCCATATCTGATTCCCCGCCTCTGATTCCCCAACTCTGATTCCCCGCTTCTGATTCCCCAGCTCTGAATCCCCGCCTCTGATTCCCCGCGTCTGATTCCCTGCCTCTGATTCTCCGCCTCTAATTCCCCATCTGTGATTCACAACCTCTGATGCCCCACCTCTGATTCCCCATATCTGATTCCCCACCTGTTTCCCCGCCTCTGATTCCCCACGTCTGATTCCCCATATCTTATTCCCCGCCTCTGATTGCCCATATCTGATTCCCCGCCTCTATTTCCCCATATCTGCTTCGCCGCCTCTGATTCCCCAACTCTGATTCCCCGCCTCTGATTCCCCAGCTCTGATTTCCCGCCTCTGATTCCCGGCATCCGATTCCCTGCCTCTGATTCCCCGCCTCTGATTCCCCATCTCTGATTCCCCGCCTCTGATTCCCCGTGTCTGATTCCCTGCCTCTGATTCCCCGCCACTGATTCCCCATATCTGATTCCCCGCCTCTGTTTTCCTGCCTCTGATTCCCTGCCTCTGATTCCCCATATCTGATTCCCCGCCTCTGATTCCCCAACTCTGATTCCCCGCCTCTGATTCCCCAGCTCTGAATCCCCACCTCTGATTCCCCGCGTCTGATTCCCTGCCTCTGATTCCCCGCCTCTGATTCCCCATCTGTGATTCACAACCTCTGATGCCCCACCTCTGATTCCCCATATCTGATTCCCCGCCTCTGTTTCCCCGCCTCTGATTCCCCGCCTCTGATTCCCCATATCTGATTCCCCGCCTCTGATTGCCCACCTCTGATTCCCCGCGTCTGATTCCCTGCCTCTGAATCCCCGCCTCTGATTCCCCATCTCTGATTCACCACCTCTGATTCCCGGCCTCTGATTCCCCATCTCTGATTCCGCACATCCGATTCCCTGCCTATGATTCCCCACCTCTGATTCCCCGCCTCTGATTCCCCATATCTGATTCCCTGCCTCTGTTTCCCCGCCTCTGATTCCCCACCTCTGTTTCCCCATATCTGATTCCCCGCCTCTGATTCCCCAACTCTAATACCCCGCCTCTGATTCCCCAGCTCTGATTCCCCGCCTCTGATTCCCCGCATCTGATTCCCTGCCGCCTATTCCCCGCCTCTGATTCCGGCCTCTGATTCCCGGCCTCTGATTCCCTGCTTCTGATTCTGATTCCCTGCCTCTGATTCCCCATCTCTGATTCCGCACATCTGATTCCTTGCCTCTGATTCCCCACCTCTGATTCCCCATATCTGATTCCCCGCCTGGGTTTCCCCGCCTCTGATTCCCCGCCTCTGTTTCCCAATATCTAAGTCCCCGCCTCTGATTCCCCAAATCTGATTCCCCACCTCTGATTCCCCGCCTCGGATTCCCCGCCTCTGTTTCCCAATATCTGATTCCCTGCATCTGATTCCAAGCCTCTGATTCCCTGCCTCTGATTCCCAACCTCTGATTCCCCACCTCTGATTCCCCATATCTGATTCCCCGCCTCTGTTTCCCCGCCTCGGATTCCCCGCCTCTGTTTCCCAATATCTGATTCCCGGCCTCTGATTCCTCGCCTCTGATTCCCCGCCTCTGATTCCCTGCCTCTGATTCCCCATCTCCGATTCCGCACATCTGATTCCCTTCCTCTGATTCCCCGCCTCTGATTCCCCGCCTCTGATTCCCTGCCTCTGATTCCGAACCTCGGATTCCCCACCTCTGATTCCCCATATCTGATTCCCCGCCTCTGTTTCCCCGCCTCTGTTTCCCCGCCTCTGATTCCCCCGCTCTGATTCCCCGCCTCTGATTCCCTGCATCCGATTCCCCATATCTGATTCCCCGCCTCTGTTTCCCCGCCACTGATTCCCTGCCTCTGTTTCCCCATATCTGATTCCCCGCCTCTGATTCCCAACTATGATTCCCCGCCTCTGATTCCCCAGCTCTGATTCCCTGCCTCTGATTCCCCGCGTTCTATTCCCTGCCTCTCATTCCCCGCCTGTGATTCCCCATCACTGATTCACCACCTCTGATTCCCCACCTCTGATTCCCCATATCTAATTCCCCGCCTCTGTTTTCCCGCCTCTGATTCCCCGCCTCTGTTTCCCCATATCTGATTCCCCGCCTCTGAATCCCCAACTCTGATTCCCTGCCTCAGATTCCCCAGCTCTGATTCCCCGCCTTTGATTCCCCCCGTCTGATTCCCAGCCTCTGAATCCCCGTGTCTGATTTCCTGCCTCTGATTCCCCGCCTCTGATTCCCCATCTCTGATTCACCGCCTCTGATTCCCCACCTCTGATTCCCCATCTCTGATTCCGCACATCCAATTCCCTGCCTCTGATTCCCCAACTCTGATTCCCCACCTCTGATACCCCAGCTCTGATTCCCCGCCTCAGATTCCCCGCGTCTGATTCCCTGCCTCTGATTCCCCGCCTCTGATTCCCTGCCTCTGATTCCCCATATCTGATTCCCCGCCTCTGATTCCCCAACTCTGATTCCCCGCTTCTGATTCCCCAGCTCTGAATCCCCGCCTCTGATTCCCCGCGTCTGATTCCCTGCCTCTGATTCCCCGCCTCTAATTCCCCATCTGTGATTCACAACCTCTGATGCCCCACCTCTGATTCCCCATATCTGATTCCCCGCCTCTGTTTCCCCGCCTCTGATTCCCCGCCTCTGATTCCCCATATCTGATTCCCCGCCTCTGATTGCCCACCTCTGATTCCCCGCGTCTGATTCCCTGCCTCTGATTCCCCGCCTCTGATTCCCCATATCTGATTCACCACCTCTGATTCCCGGCCTCTGATTCCCCATCTCTGATTCCGCACATCCGATTCCCTGCCTATGATTCCCCACCTCTGATTCCCCGCCTCTGATTCCCCATATCTGATTCCCTGCCTCTGTTTCCCCGCCTCTGATTCCCCACCTCTGTTTCCCCATATCTGATTCCCCGCCTCTGATTCCCCAACTCTAATACCCTGCCTCTGATTCCCCAGCTCTGATTCCCCGCCTCTGATTCCCCGCATCTGATTCCCCATCACTGATTCACCACCTCTGATTCCCCACCTCTGATTCCCCATATCTAATTCCCCGCCTCTGTTTTCCCGCCTCTGATTCCCCGCTTCTGTTTCCCAATATCTGATTCCCCGCCTCTGAATCCCCAACTCTGATTCCCTGCCTCAGATTCCCCAGCTCTGATTCCCCGCCTTTGATTCCCCCCGTCTGATTCCCAGCCTCTGATTCCCCATATCTGATTCCCTGCCTCTGTTTCCCCGCCTCTGATTCCCCACCTCTGTTTCCCCATATCTGATTCCCCGCCTCTGATTCCCCAACTCTAATACCCTGCCTCTGATTCCCCAGCTCTGATTCCCCGCCTCTGATTCCCCGCATCTGATTCCCTGCCTCTGATTCCCCGCCTCTGATTCCAGGCCTCTGATTTCCCGCATCTGATTCCCTGCCTCTGATTCCCCGCCTCTGATTCCAGGCCTCTGATTCCCAGCATCTGATTCCGGCCTCTGATTCCCGGCCTCTGATTCCCTGCTTCTGATTCTGATTCCCTGCCTCTGATTCCCCATCTCTGATTCCGCACATCTGATTCCCTGCCTCTGATTCCCCACCTCTGATTCCCCATATCTGATTCCCCGCCTCTGATTCTCCGCCTCTGATTCCCCGCCTCTGTTTCCCCATATCTGATTCCCCGCCTCTTATTCCCCAACTCTGATTCCCCTCCTCTAATTCGCCAGCTATGATTCCCCGCCTCTGATTCCCCACCTCTGATGCCCCAACTCTGATTCCCCGCCTCTGTTTCCCCATATCTGATTCCCCGCCTCTGATTCCCAACTATGATTCCCCGCCTCTGATTCCCCGCCTCTGATTCCCTGCATCCGATTCCCCATATCTGGTTCCCCGCCTCTGTTTCCCCGCCACTGATTCCCCGCCTCTGTTTCCCCATATCTGATTCCCCGCCTCCGATTCCCAACTATGATTCCCCGCCTCTGATTCCCCAGCTCTGATTCCCTGCCTCTGATTCCCCGCGTTCTATTCCCTGCCTCTGATTCCCCGCCTGTGATTCCCCATCACTGATTCACCACCTCTGATTCCCCACCTCTGATTCCCCATATCTAATTCCCCTCCTCTGTTTTCCAGCCTCTGATTCCCCGCCTCTGTTTCCCCATATCTGATTCCCCGCCTCTGAATCCCCAACTCTGATTCCCTGCCTCAGATTCCCCAGCTCTGATTCCCCGCCTTTGATTCCCCCCGTCTGATTCCCAGCCTCTGAATCCCCGTGTCTGATTTCCTGCCTCTGATTCCCCGCCTCTGATTCCCCATCTCTGATTCACCGCCTCTGATTCCCCACCTCTGATTCCCCATCTCTGATTCCGCACATCCAATTCCCTGCCTCCGATTCCCCAACTCTGATTCCCCACCTCTGATTCCCCAGCTCTGATTCCCCACCTCAGATTCCCCATCTCTGATTCCGCACATCCGATTCCCCGCCTCTGATTCCCTGCCTCTGATTCCCCATATCTGATTCCCCGCCTCTGATTCCCCAACTCTGATTCCCCGCTTCTGATTCCCCAGCTCTGAATCCCCGCCTCTGATTCCCCGCGTCTGATTCCCTGCCTCTGATTCCCCGCCTCTAATTCCCCATCTGTGATTCACAACCTCTGATGCCCCACCTCTGATTCCCCATATCTGATTCCCCGCCTCTGTTTCCCCGCCTCTGATTCCCCGCCTCTGATTCCCCGTATCTGATTCCCAGCCTATGATTGCCCACCTCTGATTCCCAGCGTCTGATTCCCTGCCTCTGATTCCCCGCCTCTGATTCCCCATATCTGATTCACCACCTCTGATTCCCGGCCTCTGATTCCCCATCTCTGATTCCGCACATCCGATTCCCTGCCTATGATTCCCCACCTCTGATTCCCCGCCTCTGATTCCCCATATCTGATTCCCTGCCTCTGTTTCCCCGCCTCTGATTCCCCACCTCTGTTTCCCCATATCTGATTCCCCGCCTCTGATTCCCCAACTCTAATACCCTGCCTCTGATTCCCCAGCTCTGATTCCCCGCCTCTGATTCCCCGCATCTGATTCCCTGCCTCTGATTCCCCGCCTCTGATTCCAGGCCTCTGATTTCCCGCATCTGATTCCCTGCCTCTGATTCCCCGCCTCTGATTCCAGGCCTCTGATCCCAGCATCTGATTCCGGCCTCTGATTCCCAGCCTCTGATTCCCTGCTTCTGATTCTGATTCCCTGCCTCTTATTCCCCATCTCTGATTCCGCACATCTGATTCCCTGCCTCTGATTCCCCACCTCTGATTCCCCATATCTGATTCCCTGCCTCTGTTTCCCCGCCTCTGATTCCCCGCCTCTGTTTCCCCATATCTGATTCCCCGCCTCTGATTCCCCAACTCAGATTCCCCTCCTCTAATTCGCCAGCTATAATCCCCGCCTCTGATTTCCTGCGTCTGATTCCCTGCCTCTGATTCCCAGCCTCTGATTCCCCTTCTCTGATTCACCACCTCTGAATCCCCACCTCTGATTCCCCATCTCTGATTCCGCACATCCGATTCCCTGCCTCTGATTCCCCGCCTCTGATTCCCCGCCTCTGATTCGCAACCTCTAATTCACCACCTCTGATTCCCCATATCTGATTCCCCGCCTCTGTTTCCCTGCCTCTGATTCCCGGCCTCGGTTTCCCCATATCTGATTCCCCTCCTCTGATTCCCCAACTCTGATTCCCCGCCTCTGATTCCCCAGCTCTGATTCCCCGCCTTTTATTCGCGGCCTCTGATTCCCTGCCACTGATTCCCCGCCCCTGATTCCCCACCTCTGATTCCCCATATCTGATTCCCCGCCTCTGTTTCACCAGATCTCATTCCCCACCTCTGATTCCCCAGCTCTGATTCCCTGCCACTGATTCCCCGCCCCTGATTCCCTACCTCTGATTCCCCATATCTGATTCCCCGCCTCTGTTTCCCCAGCTCTGATTCCCTGCCTCTGATTCCCTGCCCTGATTCCCCATCTCTGTTTCACCGCCTTTGATTCGCCACCTCTGATTCCCCATATCTGATTCCCCGCCTCTGTTTCCCCGCCTCTGATTCCCTGCCTCTGATTCCCTGCCTCTGATTCCCCACCTCTGATTCCCCATATCTGATTCCCCGCCTCTGTTTCCCCGCCTCTGATTCCCCGCCTCTGTTTCCCTATATCTAATTCCCCACATTTGATGCCCAAACTCTGATTCCCCGCCTCTGATTCCCCAGCTCTGATTCCCCGCCTCTGATTCCCTGCATCCGATTCCCCATATCTGATTCCCCGCCTCTGTTTCCCCGCCTCTGATTCCCCGCCTCTGTTTCCCCATATCTGATACCCCGCCTCTGATTCCCAACTATGATTCCCCGCCTCTGATTCCCCAGCTCTGATTCCCTGCCTCTGATTCCCCGCGTTCTATTCCCTGCCTCTGATTCCCCGCCTGTGATTCCCCATCACTGATTCACCACCTCTGATTCCCCACCTCTGATTCCCCATATCTAATTCCCCGCCTCTGTTTTCCCGCCTCTGATTCCCCGCCTCTGTTTCCCCAGCTCTGATTCCCCGCCTCAGATTCCCCACGTCTGATTCCCTGCCTCTGATTCCCCGCCTCTGATTCCCTGCCTCTGATTCCCCATATCTGATTCCCCGCCTCTGATTCCCCAACTCTGATTCCCCGCTTCTGATTCCCCAGCTCTGAATCCCCGCCTCTGATTCCCCGCGTCTGATTCCCTGCCTCTGATTCTCCGCCTCTAATTCCCCATCTGTGATTCACAACCTCTGATGCCCCACCTCTGATTCCCCATATCTGATTCCCCACCTGTTTCCCCGCCTCTGATTCCCCACCTATGATTCCCCATATCTTATTCCCCGCCTCTGATTGCCCACCTCTGATTCCCCGCGTCTGATTCCCTGCCTCTGATTCCCCGCCTCTGATTCCCCATATCTGATTCACCACCTCTGATTCCCGGCCTCTGATTCCCCATCTCTGATTCCGCACATCCGATTCCCTGCCTATGATTCCCCACCTCTGATTCCCCGCCTCTGATTCCCCATATCTGATTCCCTGCCTCTGTTTCCCCGCCTCTGATTCCCCACCTCTGTTTCCCCATATCTGATTCCCCGCCTCTGATTCCCCAACTCTAATACCCTGCCTCTGATTCCCCCGCTCTGATTCCCCGCCTCTGATTCCCCGCATCTGATTCACTGCCTCTGATTCCCCGCCTCTGATTCCAGGCCTCTGATTCCCAGCATCTGATTCCGGCCTCTGATTCCCGGCCTCTGATTCCCTGCTTCTGATTCTGATTCCCTGCCTCTGATTCCCCATCTCTGATTCCGCACATCTGATTCCCTGCCTCTGATTCCCCACCTCTGATTCCCCATATCTGATTCCCCGCCTCTGTTTCCCCGCCTCTGATTCCCCGCCTCTGTTTCCCCATATCTGATTCCCCGCCTCTGATTCCCCGCCTCTGATTCCCTGCGTCTGATTCCCTGCCTCTGATTCCCAGCCTCTGATTCCCCTTCTCTGATTCACCACCTCTGAATCCCCACCTCTGATTCCCCATCTCTGATTCCGCACATCCGATTCCCTGCCTCTGATTCCCTGCCTCTGATTCCCCATATCTGATTCCCCGCCTCTGATTCCCCAACTCTGATTCCACGCTTCTGATTCCCCAGCTCTGAATCCCCGCCTCTGATTCCCCGCGTCTGATTCCCTGCCTCTGATTCCCCGCCTCTAATTCCCCATCTGTGATTCACAACCTCTGATGCCCCACCTCTGATTCCCCATATCTGATTCCCCGCCTCTGTTTCCCCGCCTCTGATTCCCCGCCTCTGATTCCCCATATCTGATTCCCCGCCTATGATTGCCCACCTCTGATTCCCCGCGTCTGATTCCCTGCCTCTGATTCCCCGCCTCTGATTCCCCATATCTGATTCACCACCTCTGATTCCCGGCCTCTGATTCCCCATCTCTGATTCCGCACATCCGATTCCCTGCCTATGATTCCCCACCTCTGATTCCCCGCCTCTGATTCCCCATATCTGATTCCCTGCCTCTGTTTCCCCGCCTCTGATTCCCCACCTCTGTTTCCCCATATCTGATTCCCCGCCTCTGATTCCCCAACTCTAATACCCTGCCTCTGATTCCCCAGCTCTGATTCCCCGCCTCTGATTCCCCGCATCTGATTCCCTGCCTCTGATTCCCCGCCTCTGATTCCAGGCCTCTGATTTCCCGCATCTGATTCCCTGCCTCTGATTCCCCGCCTCTGATTCCAGGCCTCTGATCCCAGCATCTGATTCCGGCCTCTGATTCCCAGCCTCTGATTCCCTGCTTCTGATTCTGATTCCCTGCCTCTTATTCCCCATCTCTGATTCCGCACATCTGATTCCCTGCCTCTGATTCCCCACCTCTGATTCCCCATATCTGATTCCCTGCCTCTGTTTCCCCGCCTCTGATTCCCCGCCTCTGTTTCCCCATATCTGATTCCCCGCCTCTGATTCCCCAACTCAGATTCCCCTCCTCTAATTCGCCAGCTATAATCCCCGCCTCTGATTTCCTGCGTCTGATTCCCTGCCTCTGATTCCCAGCCTCTGATTCCCCTTCTCTGATTCACCACCTCTGAATCCCCACCTCTGATTCCCCATCTCTGATTCCGCACATCCGATTCCCTGCCTCTGATTCCCCGCCTCTGATTCCCCGCCTCTGTTTCCCCATATCTGATTCCCCGCCTCTGAATCCCCAACTCTGATTCCCTGCCTCAGATTCCCCAGCTCTGATTCCCCGCCTTTGATTCCCCCCGTCTGATTCCCAGCCTCTGAATCCCCGTGTCTGATTTCCTGCCTCTGATTCCCCGCCTCTGATTCCCCATCTCTGATTCACCGCCTCTGATTCCCCACCTCTGATTCCCCATCTCTGATTCCGCACATCCAATTCCCTGCCTCTGATTCCCCAACTCTGATTCCCCACCTCTGATACCCCAGCTCTGATTCCCCGCCTCAGATTCCCCGCGTCTGATTCCCTGCCTCTGATTCCCCGCCTCTGATTCCCTGCCTCTGATTCCCCATATCTGATTCCCCGCCTCTGATTCCCCAACTCTGATTCCCCGCTTCTGATTCCCCAGCTCTGAATCCCCGCCTCTGATTCCCCGCGTCTGATTCCCTGCCTCTGATTCCCCGCCTCTAATTCCCCATCTGTGATTCACAACCTCTGATGCCCCACCTCTGATTCCCCATATCTGATTCCCCGCCTCTGTTTCCCCGCCTCTGATTCCCCGCCTCTGATTCCCCATATCTGATTCCCCGCCTCTGATTGCCCACCTCTGATTCCCCGCGTCTGATTCCCTGCCTCTGATTCCCCGCCTCTGATTCCCCATATCTGATTCACCACCTCTGATTCCCGGCCTCTGATTCCCCATCTCTGATTCCGCACATCCGATTCCCTGCCTATGATTCCCCACCTCTGATTCCCCGCCTCTGATTCCCCATATCTGATTCCCTGCCTCTGTTTCCCCGCCTCTGATTCCCCACCTCTGTTTCCCCATATCTGATTCCCCGCCTCTGATTCCCCAACTCTAATACCATGCCTCTGATTCCCCAGCTCTGATTCCCCGCCTCTGATTCCCCGCATCTGATTCCCCATCACTGATTCACCACCTCTGATTCCCCACCTCTGATTCCCCATATCTAATTCCCCGCCTCTGTTTTCCCGCCTCTGATTCCCCGCTTCTGTTTCCCAATATCTGATTCCCCGCCTCTGAATCCCCAACTCTGATTCCCTGCCTCAGATTCCCCAGCTCTGATTCCCCGCCTTTGATTCCCCCCGTCTGATTCCCAGCCTCTGATTCCCCATATCTGATTCCCTGCCTCTGTTTCCCCGCCTCTGATTCCCCACCTCTGTTTCCCCATATCTGATTCCCCGCCTCTGATTCCCCAACTCTAATACCCTGCCTCTGATTCCCCAGCTCTGATTCCCCGCCTCTGATTCCCCGCATCTGATTCCCTGCCTCTGATTCCCCGCCTCTGATTCCAGGCCTCTGATTTCCCGCATCTGATTCCCTGCCTCTGATTCCCCGCCTCTGATTCCAGGCCTCTGATTCCCAGCATCTGATTCCGGCCTCTGATTCCCGGCCTCTGATTCCCTGCTTCTGATTCTGATTCCCTGCCTCTGATTCCCCATCTCTGATTCCGCACATCTGATTCCCTGCCTCTGATTCCCCACCTCTGATTCCCCATATCTGATTCCCCGCCTCTGATTCTCCGCCTCTGATTCCCCGCCTCTGTTTCCCCATATCTGATTCCCCGCCTCTTATTCCCCAACTCTGATTCCCCTCCTCTAATTCGCCGGCTATGATTCCCCGCCTCTGATTCCCCACCTCTGATGCCCCAACTCTGATTCCCCGCCTCTGTTTCCCCATATCTGATTCCCCGCCTCTGATTCCCAACTATGATTCCCCGCCTCTGATTCCCCGCCTCTGATTCCCTGCATCCGATTCCCCATATCTGGTTCCCCGCCTCTGTTTCCCCGCCACTGATTCCCCGCCTCTGTTTCCCCATATCTGATTCCCCGCCTCCGATTCCCAACTATGATTCCCCGCCTCTGATTCCCCAGCTCTGATTCCCTGCCTCTGATTCCCCGCGTTCTATTCCCTGCCTCTGATTCCCCGCCTGTGATTCCCCATCACTGATTCACCACCTCTGATTCCCCACCTCTGATTCCCCATATCTAATTCCCCTCCTCTGTTTTCCAGCCTCTGATTCCCCGCCTCTGTTTCCCCATATCTGATTCCCCGCCTCTGAATCCCCAACTCTGATTCCCTGCCTCAGATTCCCCAGCTCTGATTCCCCGCCTTTGATTCCCCCCGTCTGATTCCCAGCCTCTGAATCCCCGTGTCTGATTTCCTGCCTCTGATTCCCCGCCTCTGATTCCCCATCTCTGATTCACCGCCTCTGATTCCCCACCTCTGATTCCCCATCTCTGATTCCGCACATCCAATTCCCTGCCTCCGATTCCCCAACTCTGATTCCCCACCTCTGATTCCCCAGCTCTGATTCCCCACCTCAGATTCCCCATCTCTGATTCCGCACATCCGATTCCCCGCCTCTGATTCCCTGCCTCTGATTCCCCATATCTGATTCCCCGCCTCTGATTCCCCAACTCTGATTCCCCGCTTCTGATTCCCCAGCTCTGAATCCCCGCCTCTGATTCCCCGCGTCTGATTCCCTGCCTCTGATTCCCCGCCTCTAATTCCCCATCTGTGATTCACAACCTCTGATGCCCCACCTCTGATTCCCCATATCTGATTCCCCGCCTCTGTTTCCCCGCCTCTGATTCCCCGCCTCTGATTCCCCGTATCTGATTCCCAGCCTATGATTGCCCACCTCTGATTCCCAGCGTCTGATTCCCTGCCTCTGATTCCCCGCCTCTGATTCCCCATATCTGATTCACCACCTCTGATTCCCGGCCTCTGATTCCCCATCTCTGATTCCGCACATCCGATTCCCTGCCTATGATTCCCCACCTCTGATTCCCCGCCTCTGATTCCCCATATCTGATTCCCTGCCTCTGTTTCCCCGCCTCTGATTCCCCACCTCTGTTTCCCCATATCTGATTCCCCGCCTCTGATTCCCCAACTCTAATACCCTGCCTCTGATTCCCCAGCTCTGATTCCCCGCCTCTGATTCCCCGCATCTGATTCCCTGCCTCTGATTCCCCGCCTCTGATTCCAGGCCTCTGATTTCCCGCATCTGATTCCCTGCCTCTGATTCCCCGCCTCTGATTCCAGGCCTCTGATCCCAGCATCTGATTCCGGCCTCTGATTCCCAGCCTCTGATTCCCTGCTTCTGATTCTGATTCCCTGCCTCTTATTCCCCATCTCTGATTCCGCACATCTGATTCCCTGCCTCTGATTCCCCACCTCTGATTCCCCATATCTGATTCCCTGCCTCTGTTTCCCCGCCTCTGATTCCCCGCCTCTGTTTCCCCATATCTGATTCCCCGCCTCTGATTCCCCAACTCAGATTCCCCTCCTCTAATTCGCCAGCTATAATCCCCGCCTCTGATTTCCTGCGTCTGATTCCCTGCCTCTGATTCCCAGCCTCTGATTCCCCTTCTCTGATTCACCACCTCTGAATCCCCACCTCTGATTCCCCATCTCTGATTCCGCACATCCGATTCCCTGCCTCTGATTCCCCGCCTCTGATTCCCCGCCTCTGATTCGCAACCTCTAATTCACCACCTCTGATTCCCCATATCTGATTCCCCGCCTCTGTTTCCCTGCCTCTGATTCCCGGCCTCGGTTTCCCCATATCTGATTCCCCTCCTCTGATTCCCCAACTCTGATTCCCCGCCTCTGATTCCCCAGCTCTGATTCCCCGCCTTTTATTCGCGGCCTCTGATTCCCTGCCACTGATTCCCCGCCCCTGATTCCCCACCTCTGATTCCCCATATCTGATTCCCCGCCTCTGTTTCACCAGATCTCATTCCCCACCTCTGATTCCCCAGCTCTGATTCCCTGCCACTGATTCCCCGCCCCTGATTCCCTACCTCTGATTCCCCATATCTGATTCCCCGCCTCTGTTTCCCCAGCTCTGATTCCCTGCCTCTGATTCCCTGCCCTGATTCCCCATCTCTGTTTCACCGCCTTTGATTCGCCACCTCTGATTCCCCATATCTGATTCCCCGCCTCTGTTTCCCCGCCTCTGATTCCCTGCCTCTGATTCCCTGCCTCTGATTCCCCACCTCTGATTCCCCATATCTGATTCCCCGCCTCTGTTTCCCCGCCTCTGATTCCCCGCCTCTGTTTCCCTATATCTAATTCCCCACATTTGATGCCCAAACTCTGATTCCCCGCCTCTGATTCCCCAGCTCTGATTCCCCGCCTCTGATTCCCTGCATCCGATTCCCCATATCTGATTCCCCGCCTCTGTTTCCCCGCCTCTGATTCCCCGCCTCTGTTTCCCCATATCTGATACCCCGCCTCTGATTCCCAACTATGATTCCCCGCCTCTGATTCCCCAGCTCTGATTCCCTGCCTCTGATTCCCCGCGTTCTATTCCCTGCCTCTGATTCCCCGCCTGTGATTCCCCATCACTGATTCACCACCTCTGATTCCCCACCTCTGATTCCCCATATCTAATTCCCCGCCTCTGTTTTCCCGCCTCTGATTCCCCGCCTCTGTTTCCCCAGCTCTGATTCCCCGCCTCAGATTCCCCACGTCTGATTCCCTGCCTCTGATTCCCCGCCTCTGATTCCCTGCCTCTGATTCCCCATATCTGATTCCCCGCCTCTGATTCCCCAACTCTGATTCCCCGCTTCTGATTCCCCAGCTCTGAATCCCCGCCTCTGATTCCCCGCGTCTGATTCCCTGCCTCTGATTCTCCGCCTCTAATTCCCCATCTGTGATACACAACCTCTGATGCCCCACCTCTGATTCCCCATATCTGATTCCCCACCTGTTTCCCCGCCTCTGATTCCCCACCTATGATTCCCCATATCTTATTCCCCGCCTCTGATTGCCCACCTCTGATTCCCCGCGTCTGATTCCCTGCCTCTGATTCCCCGCCTCTGATTCCCCATATCTGATTCACCACCTCTGATTCCCGGCCTCTGATTCCCCATCTCTGATTCCGCACATCCGATTCCCTGCCTATGATTCCCCACCTCTGATTCCCCGCCTCTGATTCCCCATATCTGATTCCCTGCCTCTGTTTCCCCGCCTCTGATTCCCCACCTCTGTTTCCCCATATCTGATTCCCCGCCTCTGATTCCCCAACTCTAATACCCTGCCTCTGATTCCCCCGCTCTGATTCCCCGCCTCTGATTCCCCGCATCTGATTCACTGCCTCTGATTCCCCGCCTCTGATTCCAGGCCTCTGATTCCCAGCATCTGATTCCGGCCTCTGATTCCCGGCCTCTGATTCCCTGCTTCTGATTCTGATTCCCTGCCTCTGATTCCCCATCTCTGATTCCGCACATCTGATTCCCTGCCTCTGATTCCCCACCTCTGATTCCCCATATCTGATTCCCCGCCTCTGTTTCCCCGCCTCTGATTCCCCGCCTCTGTTTCCCCATATCTGATTCCCCGCCTCTGATTCCCCGCCTCTGATTCCCTGCGTCTGATTCCCTGCCTCTGATTCCCAGCCTCTGATTCCCCTTCTCTGATTCACCACCTCTGAATCCCCACCTCTGATTCCCCATCTCTGATTCCGCACATCCGATTCCCTGCCTCTGATTCCCTGCCTCTGATTCCCCATATCTGATTCCCCGCCTCTGATTCCCCAACTCTGATTCCCCGCTTCTGAATCCCCAGCTCTGAATCCCCGCCTCTGATTCCCCGCGTCTGATTCCCTGCCTCTGATTCCCCGCCTCTAATTCCCCATCTGTGATTCACAACCTCTGATGCCCCACCTCTGATTCCCCATATCTGATTCCCCGCCTCTGTTTCCCCGCCTCTGATTCCCCGCCTCTGATTCCCCATATCTGATTCCCCGCCTATGATTGCCCACCTCTGATTCCCCGCGTCTGATTCCCTGCCTCTGATTCCCCGCCTCTGATTCCCCATATCTGATTCACCACCTCTGATTCCCGGCCTCTGATTCCCCATCTCTGATTCCGCACATCCGATTCCCTGCCTATGATTCCCCACCTCTGATTCCCCGCCTCTGATTCCCCATATCTGATTCCCTGCCTCTGTTTCCCCGCCTCTGATTCCCCACCTCTGTTTCCCCATATCTGATTCCCCGCCTCTGATTCCCCAACTCTAATACCCTGCCTCTGATTCCCCAGCTCTGATTCCCCGCCTCTGATTCCCCGCATCTGATTCCCTGCCTCTGATTCCCCGCCTCTGATTCCAGGCCTCTGATTTCCCGCATCTGATTCCCTGCCTCTGATTCCCCGCCTCTGATTCCAGGCCTCTGATCCCAGCATCTGATTCCGGCCTCTGATTCCCAGCCTCTGATTCCCTGCTTCTGATTCTGATTCCCTGCCTCTTATTCCCCATCTCTGATTCCGCACATCTGATTCCCTGCCTCTGATTCCCCACCTCTGATTCCCCATATCTGATTCCCTGCCTCTGTTTCCCCGCCTCTGATTCCCCGCCTCTGTTTCCCCATATCTGATTCCCCGCCTCTGATTCCCCAACTCAGATTCCCCTCCTCTAATTCGCCAGCTATAATCCCCGCCTCTGATTTCCTGCGTCTGATTCCCTGCCTCTGATTCCCAGCCTCTGATTCCCCTTCTCTGATTCACCACCTCTGAATCCCCACCTCTGATTCCCCATCTCTGATTCCGCACATCCGATTCCCTGCCTCTGATTCCCCGCCTCTGATTCCCCGCCTCTGATTCGCAACCTCTAATTCCCCACCTCTGATTCCCCATATCTGATTCCCCGCCTCTGTTTCCCTGCCTCTGATTCCCGGCCTCGGTTTCCCCATATCTGATTCCCCTCCTCTGATTCCCCAACTCTGATTCCCCGCCTCTGATTCCCCAGCTCTGATTCCCCGCCTTTTATTCGCGGCCTCTGATTCCCTGCCACTGATTCCCCGCCCCTGATTCCCCACCTCTGATTCCCCATATCTGATTCCCCGCCTCTGTTTCCCCAGCTCTCATTCCCCACCTCTGATTCCCCAGCTCTGATTCCCTGCCACTGATTCCCCGCCCCTGATTCCCTACCTCTGATTCCCCATATCTGATTCCCCGCCTCTGTTTCCCCAGCTCTGATTCCCTGCCTCTGATTCCCTGCCCTGATTCCCCATCTCTGTTTCACCGCCTTTGATTCGCCACCTCTGATTCCCCATATCTGATTCCCCGCCTCTGTTTCCCCGCCTCTGATTCCCTGCCTCTGATTCCCTGCCTCTGATTCCCCACCTCTGATTCCCCATATCTGATTCCCCGCCTCTGTTTCCCCGCCTCTGATTCCCCGCCTCTGTTTCCCTATATCTAATTCCCCACATTTGATGCCCAAACTCTGATTCCCCGCCTCTGATTCCCCAGCTCTGATTCCCCGCCTCTGATTCCCTGCATCCGATTCCCCATATCTGATTCCCCGCCTCTGTTTCCCCGCCTCTGATTCCCCGCCTCTGTTTCCCCATATCTGATTCCCCGCCTCTGATTCCCAACTATGATTCCCCGCCTCTGATTCCCCAGCTCTGATTCCCTGCCTCTGATTCCCCGCGTTCTATTCCCTGCCTCTGATTCCCCGCCTGTGATTCCCCATCACTGATTCACCACCTCTGATTCCCCACCTCTGATTCCCCATATCTAATTCCCCGCCTCTGTTTTCCCGCCTCTGATTCCCCGCCTCTGTTTCCCCATATCTGATTCCCCGCCTCTGAATCCCCAACTCTGATTCCCTGCCTCAGATTCCCCAGCTCTGATTCCCCGCCTTTGATTCCCCCCGTCTGATTCCCAGCTTCTGAATCCCCGTGTCTGATTTCCTGCCTCTGATTCCCCGCCTCTGATTCCCCATCTCTGATTCACCGCCTCTGATTCCCCACCTCTGATTCCCCATCTCTGATTCCGCACATCCAATTCCCTGCCTCTGATTCCCCATCTCTGATTCCCCACCTCTGATTCCCCAGCTCTGATTCCCCGCCTCAGATTCCCCACGTCTGATCCCCTGCCTCTGATTCCCCGCCTCTGATTCCCTGCCTCTGATTCCCCATATCTGATTCCCCGCCTCTGATTCCCCAACTCTGATTCCCCGCTTCTGATTCCCCAGCTCTGAATCCCCGCCTCTGATTCCCCGCGTCTGATTCCCTGCCTCTGATTCTCCGCCTCTAATTCCCCATCTGTGATTCACAACCTCTGATGCCCCACCTCTGATTCCCCATATCTGATTCCCCACCTGTTTCCCCGCCTCTGATTCCCCACGTCTGATTCCCCATATCTTATTCCCCGCCTCTGATTGCCCACCTCTGATTCCCCGCGTCTGATTCCCTGCCTCTGATTCCCCGCCTCTGATTCCCCATATCTGATTCACCACCTCTGATTCCCGGCCTCTGATTCCCCATCTCTGATTCCGCACATCCGATTCCCTGCCTATGATTCCCCACCTCTGATTCCCCGCCTCTGATTCCCCATATCTGATTCCCTGCCTCTGTTTCCCCGCCTCTGATTCCCCACCTCTGTTTCCCCATATCTGATTCCCCGCCTCTGATTCCCCAACTCTAATACCCTGCCTCTGATTCCCCCGCTCTGATTCCCCGCCTCTGATTCCCCGCATCTGATTCACTGCCTCTGATTCCCCGCCTCTGATTCCAGGCCTCTGATTCCCAGCATCTGATTCCGGCCTCTGATTCCCGGCCTCTGATTCCCTGCTTCTGATTCTGATTCCCTGCCTCTGATTCCCCATCTCTGATTCCGCACATCTGATTCCCTGCCTCTGATTCCCCACCTCTGATTCCCCATATCTGATTCCCCGCCTCTGTTTCCCCGCCTCTGATTCCCCGCCTCTGTTTCCCCATATCTGATTCCCCGCCTCTGATTCCCCGCCTCTGATTCCCTGCGTCTGATTCCCTGCCTCTGATTCCCAGCCTCTGATTCCCCTTCTCTGATTCACCACCTCTGAATCCCCACCTCTGATTCCCCATCTCTGATTCCGCACATCCGATTCCCTGCCTCTGATTCCCCGCCTCTGATATCCCGCCTCTGATTCGCAACCTCTAATTCCCCACCTCTGATTTCCCATATCTGATTCCCCGCCTCTGTTTCCCTGCCTCTGATTCCCCGCCTCTGATTCCCCAGCTTTGATTCCCCGCCTTTTATTCCCGGCCTCTGATTCCCTGCCACTGATTCCCCGCCTCTGATTCCCCACCTCTGATTCTCCATATCTGATTCCCCGCCTCTGTTTCTCCACCTCTGATTCCCGCCCTCTTATTCCCAGCATCTGATTCCCGGCCTCTGATTCCCTGCCTCTGATTCCCCGCCTCTGATTCCCCATCTCTGATTCCCCGCCTCTGATTCCCCGTGTCTAATTCCCTGCCTCTGATTCCCCGTCTCTGATTCCCCGCGTCTGATTCCCTGCCACTGATTCCCTGCCCCTGATTCCCCACCTCTGATTCCCCATATCTGATTCCCCGCCTCTGTTTCCCCAACTCTGATTCCCTTCCTCTAATTCGCCAGCTATGATTCCCCGCCTCTGATTCCCTGCCACTGATTCCCTGCCTCTGATTCCCAGCCTCTGATTCCCCTTCTCTGATTCACCACCTCTGAATCCCCACCTCTGATTCCCCATCTCTGATTCCGCACATCCGATTCCCTGCCTCTGATTCACCGCCTCTGATTCCCCGCCTCTGATTCCCCGCCTCTGATTCCCCGCGTCTGATTCCCTGCCACTGATTCCCTGCCCCTGATTCCCCACCTCTGATTCCCCATATCTGATTCCCCGCCTCTGTTTCCCCACCTCTGATTCCCCGCCTCTGTTTCCCCATATCTGATTCCCCGCCTCTGATTCCCCAACTCTGATTCCCCTCCTCTAATTCGCCAGCTATGATTCCCCGTCTCTGATTCCCTGCATCTGATTCCCTGCCTCTGATTCCCAGCCTCTGATTCCCCTTCTCTGATTCCCCGCGTCTGATTCCCTCCCTCTGATTCCCCGCCTTGATTCCCCATCTCTGATTCACAACCTCTGATTCCCCACCTCTGATTCCCCTTATCTGATTCCCCGCCTCTGAATCCCCATCTCTGATTCCCGGACTCTGATTCCCCACCTCTGATTCCCGGCCTCTTATTCCCAGCATCTGATTCCCGGCCACTGATTCCCGGCCTCTTATTCCCCGCTTCTGATTCTGATTCCCTGCCTCTGATTCCCCATCTCTGATTCCGCACATCTGATTCCCTGCCTGTGATTCCCCACCTCTGATTCCCCATATCTGATTCCCCGCCTCTGTTTCCCCGCCTCTGATTCCCCGCCTCTGTTTCCCCATATCTAATTCCCCACCTCTGATGCCCCAACTCTGATTCCCGGCCTCTGATTCCCCAGCTCTGATTCCCCGCCTCTGATTCCCCGCAACCGATTCCCCATGTCTGATTCCCCGCCTCTGTTTCCCCGCCTCTGATTCCCCGCCTCTGTTTCCCCATATCTGATTCCCCGCCTCTGATTCCCCAGCTCTGATTCCCTGCCTCTGACTCCCCGCGTTCCATTCGCTGCCTCTGATTCCCCTTCTGTGATTCCCCATCTCTGATTCACCACCTCTGATTCCCCACCTCTGATTCCCCATATCTAATTCCCCGCCTCTGCTTGCCCGCCTCTCATTCCCCGCCTCTGTTTCCCCATATCTGATTCCCCGCCTCTGAATCCCCAACTCTGATTCACTGCCTCTGATTCACCAGCTCTGATTCCCCGCCTTTGATTCCCCCCGTCTGATTCCCAGCCTCTGAATCCCCATCTGATTTCTTGCCTCTGATTCCCCGCCTCTGATTCCCCATCTCTGATTCACTGCCTCTGATTCCCCACATCTGATTCCCCATCTCTGATTCCGCACAACCGATTCCCTGCCTCTTATTCCCCGACTCTGATTCCACACCTCTGATTCCCCAGCTCTGATTCCCCGCCTCTGATTCCCCACGTCTGATTCCCTGCCTGTGATTCCCCGCCTCTGATTCCCCATCTCTGATTCCCCACCTCTGATTCCCCGTGTCTGATTCCCTTCCTTTGATTCCCCGCCTCTGATTCCCCGCCTCTGATTCCCTGCCACTGATTCCCCGCCCCTGATTCCCCACCTCTGATTCCCCATATCTTATTCCCCGCCTCTGTTTCCCCCCCCCTCTGATTCCCAGCCTCTGATTCCCCATATCTGATTCCCCGCCTCTGATTCCCCATATCTGATTCCCCGCTTCTATTTCCCCATATCTGCTTCGCCGCCTCTGATTCCCCAACTCTGATTCCCCGCCTCTGATTCCCCAGCTCTGATTTCCCGCCTCTGATTCCCGGCATCCGATTCCATGCCTCTGATTCCCCGCCTCTGATTCCCCATCTCTGATTCCCCGCCTCTGATTCCCCGTGTCTGATTCCCTGCCTCTGATTCCCCGCCTCTGATTCCCCATATCTGATTCCCCGCCTCTGTTTTCCCGCCTCTGATTCCCTGCCTCTGATTCCCCATATCTGATTCCCCGCCTCTGATTCCCCAACTCTGATTGCCCGCCTCTGATTCCCCAGCTCTGAATCCCCGCCTCTGATTCCCCGCGTCTGATTCCCTGCCTCTGATTCCCCGCCTCTGATTCCCCATCTGTGATTCACAACCTCTGATGCCCCACCTCTGATTCCCCATATCTGATTCCCCGCCTCTGTTTCCCCGCCTCTGATTCCCCGCCTCTGATTCCCCATATCTGATTCCCCGCCTCTGATTGCCCACCTCTGATTCCCCGCGTCTGATTCCCTGCCTCTGATTCCCCGCCTCTGATTCCCCATCTCTGATTCACCACCTCTGATTCCCGGCCTCTGATTCCCCATCTCTGATTCCGCACATCCGATTCCCTGCCTATGATTCCCCACCTCTGATTCCCCGCCTCTGATTCCCCATATCTGATTCCCTGCCTCTGTTTCCCCGCCTCTGATTCCCCACCTCTGTTTCCCCATATCTGATTCCCCGCCTCTGATTCCCCAACTCTAATACCCCGCCTCTGATTCCCCAGCTCTGATTCCCCGCCTCTGATTCCCCGCATCTGATTCCCTGCCGCTGATTCCCCGCCTCTGATTCCAGCCTCTGATTCCCGGCCTCTGATTCCCTGCTTCTGATTCTGATTCCCTGCCTCTGATTCCCCATCTCTGATTCCGCACATCTGATTCCTTGCCTCTGATTCCCCACCTCTGATTCCCCATATCTGATTCCCCGCCTGGGTTTCCCCGCCTCTGATTCCCCGCCTCTGTTTCCCAATATCTAAGTCCCCGCCTCTGATTCCCCAAATCTGATTCCCCACCTCTGATTCCCCAGCTCTGATTCCCCGCCTCTGATTCCCCGCATCTGATTCCCTGCATCTGATTCCAAGCCTCTGATTCCCTGCCTCTGATTCCCAACCTCTGATTCCCCACCTCTGATTCCCCATATCTGATTCCCCGCCTCTGTTTCCCCGCCTCGGATTCCCCGCCTCTGTTTCCCCATATCTGATTCCCGTCCTCTGATTCCTCGCCTCTGATTCCCCGCCTCTGATTCCCTGCCTCTGATTCCCCATCTCTGATTCTGCACATCTGATTCCCTTCCTCTGATTCCCCGCCTCTGATTCCCCGCCTCTGATTCCCTGCCTCTGATTCCGAACCTCGGATTCCCCACCTCTGATTCCCCATATCTGATTCCCCGCCTCTGTTTCCCCGCCTCTGTTTCCCCGCCTCTGATTCCCCGCCTCTGTTTCCCTATATCTAATTCCCCACCTCTGATGCCCCAACTCTGATTCCCCGCCTCTGATTCCCCGCCTCTGTTTCCCCGCCACTGATTCCCTGCCTCTGTTTCCCCATATCTGATTCCCCGCCTCTGATTCCCAACTATGATTCCCCGCCTCTGATTCCCCAGCTCTGGTTCACTGCCTCTGATTCCCCGCGTTCTATTCCCTGCCTCTCATTCCCCGCCTGTGATTCCCCATCACTGATTCACCACCTCTGATTCCCCACCTCTGATTCCCCATATCTAATTCCCCGCCTCTGTTTTCCCGCCTCTGATTCCCCGCCTCTGTTTCCCCATATCTGATTCCCCGCCTCTGAATCCCCAACTCTGATTCCCTGCCTCAGATTCCCCAGCTCTGATTCCCCGCCTTTGATTCCCCCCGTCTGATTCCCAGCCTCTGAATCCCCGTGTCTGATTTCCTGCCTCTGATTCCCCGCCTCTGATTCCCCACCTCTGATTCCCCATCTCTGATTCCGCACATCCAATTCCCTGCCTCTGATTCCCCAACTCTGATTCCCCACCTCTGATACCCCAGCTCTGATTCCCCGCCTCAGATTCCCCGCGTCTGATTCCCTGCCTCTGATTCCCCGCCTCTGATTCCCTGCCTCTGATTCCCCAAATCTGATTCCCCGCCTCTGATTCCCCAACTCTGATTCCCCGCTTCTGATTCCCCAGCTCTGAATCCCCGCCTCTGATTCCCCGCGTCTGATTCCCTGCCTCTGATTCCCCGCCTCTAATTCCCCATCTGTGATTCACAACCTCTGATGCCCCACCTCTGATTCCCCATATCTGATTCCCCGCCTCTGTTTCCCCGCCTCTGATTCCCCGCCTCTGATTCCCCATATCTGATTCCCCGCCTCTGATTGCCCACCTCTGATTCCCCGCGTCTGATTCCCTGCCTCTGATTCCCCGCCTCTGATTCCCCATATCTGATTCACCACCTCTGATTCCCGGCCTCTGATTCCCCATCTCTGATTCCGCACATCCGATTCCCTGCCTATGATTCCCCACCTCTGATTCCCCGCCTCTGATTCCCCATATCTGATTCCCTGCCTCTGTTTCCCCGCCTCTGATTACCCACCTCTGTTTCCCCATATCTGATTCCCCGCCTCTGATTCCCCAACTCTAATACCCTGCCTCTGATTCCCCAGCTCTGATTCCCCGCCTCTGATTCCCCGCATCTGATTCCCCATCACTGATTCACCACCTCTGATTCCCCACCTCTGATTCCCCATATCTAATTCCCCGCCTCTGTTTTCCCGCCTCTGATTCCCCGCCTCTGTTTCCCCATATCTGATTCCCCGCCTCTGAATCCCCAACTCTGATTCCCTGCCTCAGATTCCCCAGCTCTGATTCCCCGCCTTTGATTCCCCCCGTCTGATTCCCAGCCTCTGATTCCCCATATCTGATTCCCTGCCTCTGTTTCCCCGCCTCTGATTCCCCACCTCTGTTTCCCCATATCTGATTCCCCGCCTCTGATTCCCTAACTCTAATACCCTGCCTCTGATTCCCCAGCTCTGATTCCCCGCCTCTGATTCCCCGCATCTGATTCCCTGCCTCTGATTCCCCGCCTCTGATTCCAGGCCTCTGATTTCCCGCATCTGATTCCCTGCCTCTGATTCCCCGCCTCTGATTCCAGGCCTCTGATTCCCAGCATCTGATTCCGGCCTCTGATTCCCGGCCTCTGATTCCCTGCTTCTGATTCTGATTCCCTGCCTCTGATTCCCCATCTCTGATTCCGCACATCTGATTCCCTGCCTCTGATTCCCCACCTCTGATTCCCCATATCTGATTCCCCGCCTCTGATTCTCCGCCTCTGATTCCCCGCCTCTGTTTCCCCATATCTGATTCCCCGCCTCTGATTCCCCAACTCTGATTCCCCTCCTCTAATTCGCCAGCTATGATTCCCCGCCTCTGATTCCCTGCGTCTGATTCCCTGCCTCTGATTCCCAGCCTCTGATTCCCCTTCTCTGATTCACCACCTCTGAATCCCCACCACTGATTCCCCATCTCTGATTCCGCACATCCGATTCCCTGCCTCTGATTCCCCGCCTCTGATTCCCCGCCTCTGATTCGCAACCTCTAATTCCCCACCTCTGATTCCCCATATCTGATTCCCCGCCTCTGTTTCCCTGCCTCTGATTCCCGGCCTCTGTTTCCCCATATCTGATTCCCCTCCTCTGATTCCCCAACTCTGATTCCCCGCCTCTGATTCCCCAGCTCTGATTCCCCGCCTTTTATTCCCGGCCTCTGATTCCCTGCCACTGAATCCCCGCCCCTGATTCCCCACCTCTGATTCCCCATATCTGATTCCCCGCCTCTGTTTCCCCAGCTCTGATTCCCCACCTCTGATTCCCCAGCTCTGATTCCCTGCCACTGATTCCCCGCCCCTGATTCCCCACCTCTGATTCCCCATATCTGATTCCCCGCCTCTTTTTCCCCAGCTCTGATTCCCTGCCTCTGATTCCCTGCCCTGATTCCCCATCTCTGTTTCACCGCCTTTGATTCCACACCTCTGATTCCCCATATCTGATTCCCCGCCTCTATTTCCCCATATCTGATTCCCCGCCTCTGATTCCCCAACTCTGATTCCCCGCATCTGATTCCCCATCTCTGATTCCCCGCCTCTGATTTCCGGCGTCCGATTCCCTGCCTCTGATTCCCCGCCTCTGATTCCCCATCTCTGATTCACCACCTCTGATTCCCCACCTCTGATTCCCCATATCTAATTCCCCGCCTCTGTTTTCCCGCCTCTGATTCCCCGCCTCTGTTTCCCCATATCTGATTCCCCGCCACTGAATCCCCAAATCTGATTCCCTGCCTCAGATTCCCCAGCTCTGATTCCCCGCCTTTGATTCCCCCCGTCTGATTCCCAGCCTCTGAATCCCCGTGTCTGATTTCCTGCCTCTGATTCCCCGCCTCTGATTCCCCATCTCTGATTCACCGCCTCTGATTCCCCACCTCTGATTCCCCATCTCTGATTCCGCACATCCAATTCCCTGCCTCTGATTCCCCAACTCTGATTCCCCACCTCTGATTCCCCAGCTCTGATTCCCCGCCTCAGATTCCCCACGTCTGATTCCCTGCCTCTGATTCCCCGCCTCTGATTCCCTGCCTCTGATTCCCCATATCTGATTCCCCGCCTCTGATTCCCCAACTCTGATTCCCCGCTTCTGATTCCCCAGCTCTGAATCCCCGCCTCTGATTCCCCGCGTCTGATTCCCTGCCTCTGATTCCCCGCCTCTAATTCCCCATCTGTGATTCACAACTTCTGATGCCCCACCTCTGATTCCCCATATCTGATTCCCCGCCTCTGTTTCCCCGCCTCTGATTCCCCGCCTCTGATTCCCTGCCTCTGATTCCCAACCTCGGATTCCCCACCTCTGATTCCCCATATCTGATTCCCCGCCTCTGTTTCCCCGCCTCTGTTTCCCCGCCTCTGATTCCCCGCCTCTGTTTCCCTATATCTAATTCCCCACCTCTGATGCCCCAACTCTGATTCCCCGCCTCTGTTTCCCCATATCTGATTCCCCGCCTCTGATTCCCAACTATGATTCCCCGCCTCTGATTCCCCGCCTCTGATTCCCTGCATCCGATTCCCCATATCTGATTCCCCGCCTCTGTTTCCCCGCCACTGATTCCCCGCCTCTGTTTCCCCATATCTGATTCCCCGCCTCTGATTCCCAACTATGATTCCCCGCCTCTGATTCCCCAGCTCTGATTCCCTGCCTCTGATTCCCCGCGTTCTATTCCATGCCTCTGATTCCCCGCCTGTGATTCCCCATCACTGATTCACCACCTCTGATTCCCCACCTCTGATTCCCCATATCTAATTCCCCTCCTCTGTTTTCCAGCCTCTGATTCCCCGCCTCTGTTTCCCCATATCTGATTCCCCGCCTCTGAATCCCCAACTCTGATTCCCTGCCTCAGATTCCCCAGCTCTGATTCCCCGCCTTTGATTCCCCCCGTCTGATTCCCAGCCTCTGAATCCCCGTGTCTGATTTCCTGCCTCTGATTCCCCGCCTCTGATTCCCCATCTCTGATTCACCGCCTCTGATTCCCCACCTCTGATTCCCCATCTCTGATTCCGCACATCCAATTCCCTGCCTCTGATTCCCCAACTCTGATTCCCCACCTCTGATTCCCCAGCTCTGATTCCCCGCCTCAGATTCCCCGCATCTGATTCCCTGCCTCTGATTCCCCGCCTCTGATTCCCTGCCTCTGATTCCCCATATCTGATTCCCCGCCTCTGATTCCCCAACTCTGATTCCCCGCTTCTGATTCCCCAGCTCTGAATCCCCGCCTCTGATTCCCCGCGTCTGATTCCCTGCCTCTGATTCCCCGCCTCTAATTCCCCATCTGTGATTCACAACCTCTGATGCCCCACCTCTGATTCCCCATATCTGATTCCCCGCCTCTGTTTCCCCGCCTCTGATTCCCCGCCTCTGATTCCCCATATCTGATTCCCCGCCTATGATTGCCCACCTCTGATTCCCCGCGTCTGATTCCCTGCCTCTGATTCCCCGCCTCTGATTCCCCATATCTGATTCACCACCTCTGATTCCCGGCCTCTGATTCCCCATCTCTGATTCCGCACATCCGATTCCCTGTCTATGATTCCCCACCTCTGATTCCCCGCCTCTGATTCCCCATATCTGATTCCCTGCCTCTGTTTCCCCGCCTCTGATTCCCCACCTCTGTTTCCCCATATCTGATTCCCCGCCTCTGATTCCCCAACTCTAATACCCTGCCTCTGATTACCCAGCTCTGATTCCCCGCCTCTGATTCCCCGCATCTGATTCCCTGCCTCTGATTCCCCGCCTCTGATTCCAGGCCTCTGATTTCCCGCATCTGATTCCCTGCCTCTGATTCCCCGCCTCTGATTCCAGGCCTCTGATCCCAGCATCTGATTCCGGCCTCTGATTCCCAGCCTCTGATTCCCTGCTTCTGATTCTGATTCCCTGCCTCTTATTCCCCATCTCTGATTCCGCACATCTGATTCCCTGCCTCTGATTCCCCACCTCTGATTCCCCATATCTGATTCCCTGCCTCTGTTTCCCCGCCTCTGATTCCCCGCCTCTGTTTCCCCATATCTGATTCCCCGCCTCTGATTCCCCAACTCTGATTCCCCTCCTCTAATTCGCCAGCTATAATCCCCGCCTCTGATTTCCTGCGTCTGATTCCCTGCCCCTGATTCCCAGCCTCTGATTCCCCTTCTCTGATTCACCACCTCTGAATCCCCACCTCTGATTCCCCATCTCTGATTCCGCACATCCGATTCCCTGCCTCTGATTCCCCGCCTCTGATTCCCCGCCTCTGATTCGCAACCTCTAATTCCCCACCTCTGATTCCCCATATCTGATTCCCCGCCTCTGTTTCCCTGCCTCTGATTCCCGGCCTCGGTTTCCCCATATCTGATTCCCCTCCTCTGATTCCCCAACTCTGATTCCCCGCCTCTGATTCCCCAGCTCTGATTTCCCGCCTTTTATTCGCGGCCTCTGATTCCCTGCCACTGATTCCCCGCCCCTGATTCCCCACCTCTGATTCCCCATATCTGATTCCCCGCCTCTGTTTCCCCAGCTCTGATTCCCCACCTCTGATTCCCCAGCTCTGATTCACTGCCACTGATTCCCCGCCCCTGATTCCCCACATCTGATTCCCCATATCTGATTCCCCGCCTCTGTTTCCCCAGCTCTGATTCCCTGCCTCTGATTCCCTGCCCTGATTCCCCATCTCTGTTTCACCGCCTTTGATTCGCCACCTCTGATTCCCCATATCTGATTCCCCGCCTCTGTTTCCCCGCCTCTGATTCCCTGCCTCTGATTCCCAACCTCTGATTCCACACCTCTGATTCCCCATATCTGATTCCCCGCCTCTATTTCCCCATATCTGATTCTCCGCCTCTGATTCCCCAACTCTGATTCCCCGCCTCTGATTCCCCAGCTCTGATTCCCCGCCTCTGATTCCCGGCGTCCGATTCCCTGCCTCTGATTCCCCTCCTCTGATTCCCCATCTCTGATTCACCACCTCTGATTCCCCACCTCTGATTCCCCATATCTAATTCCCCGCCTCTGTTTTCCCGCCTCTGATTCCCCGCCTCTGTTTCCCCATATCTGATTCCCCGCCTCTGATTCCCTGCCTCTGATTCCCCATATCTGATTCCCCGCCTCTGATTCCCCAACTCTGATTCCCTGCCTCATATTCCCCAGCTCTGATTCCCCGCCTTTGATTCCCCCCGTCTGATTCCCAGCCTCTGATTCCCCGTGTCTGATTTCCTGCCTCTGATTCCCCGCCTCTGATTCCCCATCTCTGATTCACCGCCTCTGATTCCCCACCTCTGATTCCCCATCTCTGATTCCGCACATCCAATTCCTTGCCTCTGATTCCCCAACTCTGATTCCCCACCTCTGATTCCCCAGCTCTGATTCCCCGCCTCAGATTCCCCGCGTCTGATTCCCTGCCTCTGATTCCCCGCCTCTGATTCCCTGCCTCTGATTCCCCATATCTGATTCCCCGCCTCTGATTCCCCAACTCTGATTCCCCGCTTCTGATTCCCCAGCTCTGAATCCCCGCCTCTGATTCCCCGCGTCTGATTCCCTGCCTCTGATTCCCCGCCTCTAATTCCCCATCTGTGATTCACAACTTCTGATGCCCCACCTCTGATTCCCCATATCTGATTCCCCACCTCTGTTTCCCCGCCTCTGATTCCCCGCCTCTGATTCCCCATATCTGATTCCCCGCCTCTGATTGCCCACCTCTGATTCCCCGCGTCTGATTCCCTGCCTCTGATTCCCCGCCTCTGATTCCCCATATCTGATTCACCACCTCTCATTCCCGGCCTCTGATTCCCCATCTCTGATTCCGCACATCCGATTCCCTGCCTCTGATTCCCCGCTTCTGATTCCCCGCCTCTGATTCGCAACCTCTAATTCCCCACCTCTGATTCCCCATATCTGATTCCCCGCCTCTGTTTCCCTGCCTCTGATTCCCGGCCTCTGTTTCCCCATATCTGATTCCCCTCCTCTGATTCCCCAACTCTGATTCCCCGCCTCTGATTCCCCAGCTCTGATTCCCCGCCTTTTATTCCCGGCCTCTGATTCCCTGCCACTGATTCCCTGCCCCTGATTCCCCACCTCTGATTCCCCATATCTGATTCCCCGCCTCTGTTTCCCCAGCTCTGATTCCCTGCCTCTGATTCCCCGCCTCTGATTCCCCATCTCTGTTTCACCGCCTTTGATTCACCACCTCTGATTCCCCATATCTGATTCCCCGCCTCTGTTTACCCGCCTCTGATTCCCTGCCTCTGAATCCCAACCTCCTATTCCACACCTCTGATTCCCCATATCTGATTCCCCGCCTCTATTTCCCCATATCTGATTCCCCGCCTCTGATTCCCCAACTCTGATTCCCCGCCTCTGATTCACCAGCTCTGATTCCCCGCCTCTGATTCCCGGCATCTGATTCCATGCCTCTGATTCCCCGCCTCTGATTCCCCATCTCTGATTCCCCGCCTCTGATTCCCCGTGTCTGATTCCCAGCCTCTGATTCCCCGCCTCAGATTCCCCGCCTCTGATTCCCTGCCACTGATTCCCTGCCCCTGATTCCCCACCTCTGATTCCCCATATCTGATTCCCCGCCTCTGTTTCCCCGTCTCTGATTCCCCGCCTCTGATTCCCCATATCTGATTCCCTGCCTCTGATTCCCCAACTCTGATTCCCCGCCTCTGATTCCCCAGCTCTGTATCCCCGCCTCTGATTCCCCGCGTCTGATTCCCTCCCTCTGATTCCCCGCCTTGACTCCCCATCTCTGATTCACAACCTCTGATTCCCCACCTCTGATTCCCCATATCTGATTCCCCGCCTCTGTTTCCCCGCCTCTGATTCCCCGCCTCTGATTCCCCATATCTGATTCCCCGGCTCTGATTGCCCACCTCTGATTCCCCGCCTCTGATTCGCCAGCTCTGATTCCCCGCCTCTGAATCCCCGCATCTGATTCCCTGCCTCTGATTCCCCGCCTCTGATTCCCCATCTCTGATTCACCGCCTTTGATTCGCCACCTCTGATTCCCCATATCTGATTCCCCACCTCTGTTTCCCCGCCCCTGATTCCCCGCCTCTGATTCTCCATATCTCATTCCCCGCCTCTGAATCCCCATCTCTGATTCCCAGACTCTGATTCCCCACCTCTGATTCCCGGCCTCTTATTCCCAGCATCTGATTCCCCATATCTGATTCCCCGCCTCTGTTTCCCTGCCTCTGATTCCGGCCTCTGTTTCCCCATATCTGATTCCCCTCCTCTGATTCCCCAACTCTGATTCCCCGCCTCTGATTCCCCAGCTCCGATTCCCCGCCTTTTATTCCCGGCCTCTGATTCCCTGCCACTGATTCCCCGCCCCGGATTCCCCACCTCTGATTCCCCATATCTGATTCCCCGCCTCTGTTTCCCCAGCTCTGATTCCCCACCTCTGATTCCCCAGCTCTGATTCCCTGCCACTGATTCCCCGCCCCTGATTCCCCACCTCTGATTCCCCATATCTGATTCCCCGCCTCTGTTTCCCCATCACTGATTCACCACCTCTGATTCCCCACCTCTGATTCCCCATATCTAATTCCCCTCCTCTGTTTTCCCGCCTCTGATTCCCCGCCTCTGTTTCCCCATATCTGATTCCCCGCCTCTGAATCCCCAACTCTGATTCCCTGCCTCAGATTCCCCAGCTCTGATTCCCCGCCTTTGATTCCCCCCGTCTGATTCCCAGCCTCTGAATCCCCGTGTCTGATTTCCTGCCTCTGATTCCCCGCCTCTGATTCCCCATCTCTGATTCACCGCCTCTGATTCCCCACCTCTGATTCCCCATCTCTGATTCCGCACATCCAATTCCCTGCCTCTGATTCCCCAACTCTGATTCCCCACCTCTGATTCCCCAGCTCTGATTCCCCGCCTCAGATTCCCCGCGTCTGATTCCCTGCCTCTGATTCCCCGCCTCTGATTCCCTGCCTCTGATTCCCCATATCTGATTCCCCGCCTCTGATTCCCCAACTCTGATTCCCCGCTTCTGATTCCCCAGCTCTGAATCCCCGCCTCTGATTCCCCGCGTCTGATTCCCTGCCTCTGATTCCCCGCCTCTAATTCCCCATCTGTGATTCACAACCTCTGATGCCCCACCTCTGATTCCCCATATCTGATTCCCCGCCTCTGTTTCCCCGCCTCTGATTCCCCGCCTCTGATTCCCCATATCTGATTCCCCGCCGCTGATTGCCCACCTCTGATTCCCCGTGTCTGATTCCCTGCCTCTGATTCCCCGCCTCTGATTCCCCATATCTGATTCACCACCTCTGATTCCCGGCCTCTGATTCCCCATCTCTGATTCCGCACATCCGAATCCCTGCCTATGATTCCCCACCTCTGATTCCCCGCCTCTGATTCCCCATATCTGATTCCCTGCCTCTGTTTCCCCGCCTCTGATTCCCCACCTCTGTTTCCCCATATCTGATTCCCCGCCTCTGATTCCCCAACTCTAATACCCTGCCTCTGATTCCCCAGCTCTGATTCCCCGCCTCTGATTCCCCGCATCTGATTGACTGCCTCTGATTCCCCGCCTCTGATTCCAGGCCTCTGATTTCCCGCATCTGATTCCCTGCCTCTGATTCCCCGCCTCTGATTCCAGGCCTCTGATACCAGCATCTGATTCCGGCCTCTGATTCCCAGCCTCTGATTCCCTGCTTCTGATTCTGATTCCCTGCCTCTTATTCCCCATCTCTGATTCCGCACATCTGATTCCCTGCCTCTGATTCCCCACCTCTGATTCCCCATATCTGATTCCCCGCCTCTGTTTCCCCGCCTCTGATTCCCCGCCTCTGTTTCCCCATATCTGATTCCCCGCCTCTGATTCCCCAACTCTGATTCCCCTCCTCTAATTCGCCAGCTATGATCCCCGCCTCTGATTTCCTGCGTCTGATTCCCTGCCTCTGATTCCCAGCCTCTGATTCCCCTTCTCTGATTCACCACCTCTGAATCCCCACCTCTGATTCCCCATCTCTGATTCCGCACATCCGATTCCCTGCCTCTGATTCCCTGCCTCTGATTCCCAACCTCTGATTCCACACCTCTGATTCCCCATATCTGATTCCCCGCCTCTATTTCCCCATATCTGATTCTCCGCCTCTGATTCCCCAACTCTGATTCCCCGCCTCTGATTCCCCAGCTCTGATTCCCCGCCTCTTATTCCCGGCGTCCGATTCCCTGCCTCTGATTCCCCTCCTCTGATTCCCCATCTCTGATTCACCACCTCTGATTCCCCACCTCTGATTCCCCATATCTAATTCCCCGCCTCTGTTTTCCCGCCTCTGATTCCCCGCCTCTGTTTCCCCATATCTGATTCCCCGCCTCTGATTCCCTGCCTCTGATTCCCCATATCTGATTCCCCGCCTCTGATTCCCCAACTCTGATACCCTGCCTCATATTCCCCAGCTCTGATTCCCCGCCTTTGATTCCCCCCGTCTGATTCCCAGCCTCTGATTCCCCGTGTCTGATTTCCTGCCTCTGATTCCCCGCCTCTGATTCCCCATCTCTGATTCACCGCCTCTGATTCCCCACCTCTGATTCCCCATCTCTGATTCCGCACATCCAATTCCCTGCCTCTGATTCCCCAACTCTGATTCCCCACCTCTGATTCCCCAGCTCTGATTCCCCGCCTCAGATTCCCCGCGTCTGATTCCCTGCCTCTGATTCCCCGCCTCTGATTCCCCGCCTCTGATTCCCCAACTCTGATTCCCCTCCTCTAATTCGCCAGCTATGATTCCCCGCCTCTGATTCCCTGCATCTGATTCCCTGCCTCTGATTCCCAGCCTCTGATTCCCCTTCTCTGATTCCCCGCGTCTGATTCCCTCCCTCTGATTCCCCGCCTTGATTCCCCATCTCTGATTCACAACCTCTGATTCCCCACCTCTGATTCCCCATATCTGATTCCCCGCCTCTGAATCCCCATCTCTGATTCCCGGACTCTGATTCCCCACCTCTGATTCCCGGCCTCTTATTCCCAGCATCTGATTCCCGGCCTCTGATTCAAGGCCTCTGATTCCCCGCTTCTGATTCTGATTCCCTGCCTCTGATTCCCCATCTCTGATTCCGCACATCTGATTCCCTGCCTGTGATTCCCCACCTCTGATTCCCCATATCTGATTCCCCGCCTCTGTTTCCCCGCCTCTGATTCCCCGCCTCTGTTTCCCCATATCTAATTCCCCACCTCTGATGCCCCAACTCTGATTCCCGGCCTCTGATTCCCCAGCTCTGATTCCCCGCCTCTGATTCCCCGCAACCGATTCCCCATGTCTGATTCCCCGCCTCTGTTTCCCCGCCTCTGATTCCCCGCCTCTGTTTCCCCATATCTGATTCCCCGCCTCTGATTCCCCAGCTCTGATTCCCTGCCTCTGATTCCCCGCGTTCTATTCACTGCCTCTGATTCCCCTTCTGTGATTCCCCATCTCTGATTCACCACCTCTGATTCCCCACCTCTGATTCCCCATATCTAATTCCCCGCCTCTGCTTGCCCGCCTCTCATTCCCCGCCTCTGTTTCCCCATATCTGATTCCCCGCCTCTGAATCCCCAACTCTGATTCCCTGCCTCTGATTCACCAGCTCTGATTCCCCGCCTTTGATTCCCCCCGTCTGATTCCCAGCCTCTGAATCCCCGTCTGATTTCTTGCCTCTGATTCCCCGCCTCTGATTCCCCATCTCTGATTCACTGCCTCTGATTCCCCACATCTGATTCCCCATCTCTGATTCCGCACAACCGATTCCCTGCCTCTGATTCCCCGACTCTGATTCCACACCTCTGATTCCCCAGCTCTGATTCCCCGCCTCTGATTCCCCGCGTCTGATTCAATGCCTGTGATTCCCCGCCTCTGATTCCCCATCTCTGATTCCCCACCTCTGATTCCCCGTGTCTGATTCCCTTCCTTTGATTCCCCGCCTCTGATTCCCCGCCTCTGATTCCCTGCCACTGATTCCCCGCCCCTGATTCCCCACCTCTGATTCCCCATATCTTATTCCCCGCCTCTGTTTCCCCCCCCTCTGATTCCCAGCCTCTGATTCCCCATATCTGATTCCCCGCCTCTGATTCCCCATATCTGATTCCCCGCCTCCATTTCCCCATATCTGCTACGCCGCCTCTGATTCCCCAACTCTGATTCCCCGCCTCTGATTCCCCAGCTCTGATTTCCCGCCTCTGATTCCCGGCATCCGATTCCCTGCCTCTGATTCCCCGCCTCTGATTCCCCATCTCTGATTCCCCGCCTCTGATTCCCCGTGTCTGATTCCCTGCCTCTGATTCCCCGCCACTGATTCCCCATATCTGATTCCCCGCCTCTGTTTTCCTGCCACTGATTCCCTGCCTCTGATTCCCCATATCTGATTCCCCGCCTCTGATTCCCCAACTCTGATTCCCCGCCTCTGATTCCCCAGCTCTGAATCCCCACCTCTGATTCCCCGCGTCTGATTCCCTGCCTCTGATTCCCCGCCTCTGATTCCCCATCTGTGATTCACAACCTCTGATGCCCCACCTCTGATTCCCCATATCTGATTCCCCGCCTCTGTTTCCCCGCCTCTGATTCCCCGCCTCTGATTCCCCATATCTGATTCCCCGCCTCTGATTGCCCACCTCTGATTCCCCGCGTCTGATTCCCTGCCTCTGATTCCCCGCCTCTGATTCCCCATCTCTGATTCACCACCTCTGATTCCCGGCCTCTGATTCCCCATCTCTGATTCCGCACATCCGATTCCCTGCCTATGATTCCCCACCTCTGATTCCCCGCCTCTGATTCCCCATATCTGATTCCCTGCCTCTGTTTCCCCGCCTCTGATTCCCCACCTCTGTTTCCCCATATCTGATTCCCCGCCTCTGATTCCCCAACTCTAATACCCCGCCTCTGATTCCCCAGCTCTGATTCCCCGCCTCTGATTCCCCGCATCTGATTCCCTTCCGCCTATTCCCCGCCTCTGATTCCGGCCTCTGATTCCCGGCCTCTGATTCCCTGCTTCTGATTCTGATTCCCTGCCTCTGATTCCCCATCTCTGATTCCGCACATCTGATTCCTTGCCTCTGATTCCCCACCTCTGATTCCCCATATCTGATTCCCCGCCTGGGTTTCCCCGCCTCTGATTCCCCGCCTCTGTTTCCCAATATCTAAGTCCCCGCCTCTGATTCCCCAAATCTGATTCCCCACCTCTGATTCCCCAGCTCTGATTCCCCGCCTCTGATTCCCCGCATCTGATTCCCTGCATCTGATTCCAAGCCTCTGATTCCCTGCCTCTGATTCCCAACCTCTGATTCCCCACCTCTGATTCCCCATATCTGATTCCCCGCCTCTGTTTCCCCGTCTCGGATTCCCCGCCTCTGTTTCCCCATATCTGATTCCCGGCCTCTGATTCCTCGCCTCTGATTCCCCGCCTCTGATTCCCTGCCTCTGATTCCCCATCTCCGATTCCGCACATCTGATTCCCTTCCTCTGATTCCCCGCCTCTGATTCCCCGCCTCTGATTCCCTGCCTCTGATTCCGAACCTCGGATTCCCCACCTCTGATTCCCCATATCTGATTCCCCGCCTCTGTTTCCCCGCCTCTGTTTCCCCGCCTCTGATTCCCCGCCTCTGTTTCCCTATATCTAATTCCCCACCTCTGATGCCCCAACTCTGATTCCCGGCCTCTGATTCCCCAGCTCTGATTCCCCGCCTCTGATTCCCCGCAACCGATTCCCCATGTCTGATTCCCCGCCTCTGTTTCCCCGCCTCTGATTCCCCGCCTCTGTTTCCCCATATCTGATTCCCCGCCTCTGATTCCCCAGCTCTGATTCCCTGCCTCTGACTCCCCGCGTTCTATTCACTGCCTCTGATTCCCCTTCTGTGATTCCCCATCTCTGATTCACCACCTCTGATTCCCCACCTCTGATTCCCCATATCTAATTCCCCGCCTCTGCTTGCCCGCCTCTCATTCCGCGCCTCTGTTTCCCCATATCTGATTCCCCGCCTCTGAATCCCCAACTCTGATTCCCTGCCTCTGATTCACCAGCTCTGATTCCCCGCCTTTGATTCCCCCCGTCTGATTCCCAGCCTCTGAATCCCCGTCTGATTTCTTGCCTCTGATTCCCCGCCTCTGATTCCCCATCTCTGATTCACTGCCTCTGATTCCCCACATCTGATTCCCCATCTCTGATTCCGCACAACCGATTCCCTGCCTCTGATTCCCCGACTCTGATTCCACACCTCTGATTCCCCAGCTCTGATTCCCCGCCTCTGATTCCCCGCGTCTGATTCCCTGCCTGTGATTCCCCGCCTCTGATTCCCCATCTCTGATTCCCCACCTCTGATTCCCCGTGTCTGATTCCCTTCCTTTGATTCCCCGCCTCTGATTCCCCGCCTCTGATTCCCTGCCACTGATTCCCCGCCCCTGATTCCCCACCTCTGATTCCCCATATCTTATTCCCCGCCTCTGTTTCCCCCCCCTCTGATTCCCAGCCTCTGATTCCCCATATCTGATTCCCCGCCTCTGATTCCCCATATCTGATTCCCCGCCTCTATTTTCCCATATCTGCTTCGCCGCCTCTGATTCCCCAACTCTGATTCCCCGCCTCTGATTCCCCAGCTCTGATTTCCCGCCTCTGATTCCCGGCATCCGATTCCCTGCCTCTGATTCCCCGCCTCTGATTCCCCATCTCTGATTCCCCGCCTCTGATTCCCCGTGTCTGATTCCCTGCCTCTGATTCCCCGCCACTGATTCCCCATATCTGATTCCCCGCCTCTGTTTTCCTGCCTCTGATTCCCTGCCTCTGATTCCCCATATCTGATTCCCCGCCTCTGATTCCCCAACTCTGATTCCCCGCCTCTGATTCCCCAGCTCTGAATCCCCACCTCTGATTCCCCGCGTCTGATTCCCTGCCTCTGATTCCCCGCCTCTGATTCCCCATCTGTGATTCACAACCTCTGATGCCCCACCTCTGATTCCCCATATCTGATTCCCCGCCTCTGTTTCCCCGCCTCTGATTCCCCGCCTCTGATTCCCCATATCTGATTCCCCGCCTCTGATTGCCCACCTCTGATTCCCCGCGTCTGATTCATGCCTCTGATTCCCCGCCTCTGATTCCCCATCTCTGATTCACCACCTCTGATTCCCGGCCTCTGATTCCCCATCTCTGATTCCGCACATCCGATTCCCTGCCTATGATTCCCCACCTCTGATTCCCCGCCTCTGATTCCCCATATCTGATTCCCTGCCTCTGTTTCCCCGCCTCTGATTCCCCACCTCTGTTTCCCCATATCTGATTCCCCGCCTCTGATTCCCCAACTCTAATACCCCGCCTCTGATTCCCCAGCTCTGATTCCCCGCCTCGATTCCCCGCATCTGATTCCCTGCCGCCTATTCCCCGCCTCTGATTCCGGCCTCTGATTCCCGGCCTCTGATTCCCTGCTTCTGATTCTGATTCCCTGCCTCTGATTCCCCATCTCTGATTCCGCACATCTGATTCCTTGCCTCTGATTCCCCACCTCTGATTCCCCATATCTGATTCCCCGCCTGGGTTTCCCCGCCTCTGATTCCCCGCCTCTGTTTCCCAATATCTAAGTCCCCGCCTCTGATTCCCCAAATCTGATTCCCCACCTCTGATTCCCCAGCTCTGATTCCCCGCCTCTGATTCCCCGCATCTGATTCCCTGCATCTGATTCCAAGCCTCTGATTCCCTGCCTCTGATTCCCAACCTCTGATTCCCCACCTCTGATTCCCCATATCTGATTCCCCGCCTCTGTTTCCCCGCCTCGGATTCCCCGCCTCTGTTTCCCCATATCTGATTCCCGGCCTCTGATTCCTCGCCTCTGATTCCCCGCCTCTGATTCCCTGCCTCTGATTCCCCATCTCCGATTCCGCACATCTGATTCCCTTCCTCTGATTCCCCGCCTCTGATTCCCCGCCTCTGATTCCCTGCCTCTGATTCCGAACCTCGGATTCCCCACCTCTGATTCCCCATATCTGATTCCCCGCCTCTGTTTCCCCGCCTCTGTTTCCCCGCCTCTGATTCCCCGCCTCTGTTTCCCTATATCTAATTCCCCACCTCTGATGCCCCAACTCTGATTCCCCGCCTCTGATTCCCCAGCTCTGATTCCCCGCCTCTGATTCCCTGCATCCGATTCCCCATATCTGATTCCCCGCCTCTGTTTCCCCGCCACTGATTCCCTGCCTCTGTTTCCCCATATCTGATTCCCCGCCTCTGATTCCCAACTATGATTCCCCGCCTCTGATTCCCCAGCTCTGATTCCCTGCCTCTGATTCCCCGCGTTCTATTCCCTGCCTCTCATTCCCCGCCTGTGATTCCCCATTACTGATTCACCACCTCTGATTCCCCACCTCTGATTCCCCATATCTAATTCCCCGCCTCTGTTTTCCCGCCTCTGATTCCCCGCCTCTGTTTCCCCATATCTGATTCCCCGCCTCTGAATCCCCAACTCTGATTCCCTGCCTCAGATTCCCCAGCTCTGATTCCCCGCCTTTGATTCCCCCCGTCTGATTCCCAGCCTCTGAATCCCCGTGTCTGATTTCCTGCCTCTGATTCCCCGCCTCTGATTCCCTGCCTCTGATTCACCGCCTCTGATTCCCCACCTCTGATTCCCCATCTCTGATTCCGCACATCCAATTCCCTGCCTCTGATTCCCCAACTCTGATACCCCACCTCTGATTCCCCAGCTCTGATTCCCCGCCTCAGATTCCCCGCATCTGATTCCCTGCCTCTGATTCCCCGCCTCTGATTCCCTGCCTCTGATTCCCCATATCTGATTCCCCGCCTCTGTTTTCCTGCCTCTGATTCCCTGCCTCTGATTCCCCATCTCTGATTCCCCGCCTCTGATTCCCCGTGTCTGATTCCCTGCCTCTGATTCCCCGCCACTGATTCCCCATATCTGATTCCCCGCCTCTGTTTTCCTGCCTCTGATTCCCTGCCTCTGATTCCCCATATCTGATTCCCCGCCTCTGATTCCCCAACTCTGATTCCCCGCCTCTGATTCCCCAGCTCTGAATCCCCACCTCTGATTCCCCGCGTCTGATTCCCTGCCTCTGATTCCCCGCCTCTGATTCCCCATCTGTGATTCACAACCTCTGATGCCCCACCTCTGATTCCCCATATCTGATTCCCCGCCTCTGTTTCCCCGCCTCTGATTCCCCGCCTCTGATTCCCCATATCTGATTCCCCGCCTCTGATTGCCCACCTCTGATTCCCCGCGTCTGATTCCCTGCCTCTGATTCCCCGCCTCTGATTCCCCATCTCTGATTCACCACCTCTGATTCCCGGCCTCTGATTCCCCATCTCTGATTCCGCACATCCGATTCCCTGCCTATGATTCCCCACCTCTGATTCCCCGCCTCTGATTCCCCATATCTGATTCCCTGCCTCTGTTTCCCCGCCTCTGATTCCCCACCTCTGTTTCCCCATATCTGATTCCCCGCCTCTGATTCCCCAACTCTAATACCCCGCCTCTGATTCCCCAGCTCTGATCCCCCGCCTCTGATTCCCCGCATCTGATTCCCTGCCGCCTATTCCCCGCCTCTGATTCCGGCCTCTGATTCCCGGCCTCTGATTCCCTGCTTCTGATTCTGATTCCCTGCCTCTGATTCCCCATCTCTGATTCCGCACATCTGATTCCTTGCCTCTGATTCCCCACCTCTGATTCCCCATATCTGATTCCCCGCCTGGGTTTCCCCGCCTCTGATTCCCCGCCTCTGTTTCCCAATATCTAAGTCCCCGCCTCTGATTCCCCAAATCTGATTCCCCATATCTAATTCCCCGCCTCTGTTTTCCCGCCTCTGATTCCCCGCCTCTGTTTCCCCATATCTGATTCCCCGCCTCTGAATCCCCAACTCTGATTCCCTGCCTCAGATTCCCCAGCTCTGATTCCCCGCCTTTGATTCCCCCCGTCTGATTCCCAGCCTCTGAATCCCCGTGTCTGATTTCCTGCCTCTGATTCCCCGCCTCTGATTCCCCATCTCTGATTCACCGCCTCTGATTCCCCACCTCTGATTCCCCATCTCTGATTCCGCACATCCAATTCCCTGCCTCTGATTCCCCAACTCTGATTCCCCACCTCTGATACCCCAGCTCTGATTCCCCGCCTCAGATTCCCCGCGTCTGATTCCCTGCCTCTGATTCCCCGCCTCTGATTCCCTGCCTCTGATTCCCCATATCTGATTCCCCGCCTCTGATTCCCCAACTCTGATTCCCCGCTTCTGATTCCCCAGCTCTGAATCCCCGCCTCTGATTCCCCGCGTCTGATTCCCTGCCTCTGATTCCCCATCTCCGATTCCGCACATCTGATTCCCTTCCTCTGATTCCCCGCCTCTGTTTCCCCGCCTCTGTTTCCCGCCTCTGATTCCCCGCCTCTGTTTCCCTATATCTAATTCCCCACCTCTGATGCCCCAACTCTGATTCCCGGCCTCTGATTCCCCAGCTCTGATTCCCCGCCTCTGATTCCCCGCAACCGATTCCCCATGTCTGATTCCCCGCCTCTGTTTCCCCGCCTCTGATTCCCCGCCTCTGTTTCCCCATATCTGATTCCCCGCCTCTGATTCCCCAGCTCTGATTCCCTGCCTCTGACTCCCCGCGTTCTATTCACTGCCTCTGATTCCCCTTCTGTGATTCCCCATCTCTGATTCACCACCTCTGATTCCCCACCTCTGATTCCCCATATCTAATTCCCCGCCTCTGCTTGCCCGCCTCTCATTCCCCGCCTCTGTTTCCCCATATCTGATTCCCCGCCTCTGAATCCCCAACTCTGATTCCCTGCCTCTGATTCACCAGCTCTGATTCCCCGCCTTTGATTCCCCCCGTCTGATTCCCAGCCTCTGAATCCCCGTCTGATTTCTTGCCTCTGATTCCCCGCCTCTGATTCCCCATCTCTGATTCACTGCCTCTGATTCCCCACATCTGATTCCCCATCTCTGATTCCGCACAACCGATTCCCTGCCTCTGATTCCCCGACTCTGATTCCACACCTCTGATTCCCCAGCTCTGATTCCCCGCCTCTGATTCCCCGCGTCTGATTCCCTGCATGTGATTCCCCGCCTCTGATTCCCCATCTCTGATTCCCCACCTCTGATTCCCCGTGTCTGATTCCCTTCCTTTGATTCCCCGCCTCTGATTCCCCGCCTCTGATTCCCTGCCACTGATTCCCCGCCCCTGATTCCCCACCTCTGATTCCCCATATCTTATTCCCCGCCTCTGTTTCCCCCCCCCTCTGATTCCCAGCCTCTGATTCCCCATATCTGATTCCCCGCCTCTGATTCCCCATATCTGATTCCCCGCCTCCATTTCCCCATATCTGCTTCGCCGCCTCTGATTCCCCAACTCTGATTCCCCGCCTCTGATACCCCAGCTCTGATTTCCCGCCTCTGATTCCCGGCATCCGATTCCCTGCCTCTGATTCCCCGCCTCTGATTCCCCATCTCTGATTCCCCGCCTCTGATTCCCCGTGTCTGATTCCCTGCCTCTGATTCCCCGCCACTGATTCCCCATATCTGATTCCCCGCCTCTGTTTTCCTGCCTCTGATTCCCTGCCTCTGATTCCCCATATCTGATTCCCCGCCTCTGATTCCCGAACTCTGATTCCCCGCCTCTGATTCCCCAGCTCTGAATCCCCACCTCTGATTCCCCGCGTCTGATTCCCTGCCTCTGATTCCCCGCCTCTGATTCCCCATCTGTGATTCACAACCTCTGATGCCCCACCTCTGATTCCCCATATCTGATTCCCCGCCTCTGTTTCCCCGCCTCTGATTCCCCGCCTCTGATTCCCCATATCTGATTCCCCGCCTCTGATTGCCCACCTCTGATTCCCCGCGTCTGATTCCCTGCCTCTGATTCCCCGCCTCTGATTCCCCATCTCTGATTCACCACCTCTGATTCCCAGCCTCCTATTCCCCATCTCTGATTCCGCACATCCGATTCCCTGCCTATGATTCCCCACCTCTGATTCCCCGCCTCTGATTCCCCATATCTGATTCCCTGCCTCTGTTTCCCCGCCTCTGATTCCCCACCTCTGTTTCCCCATATCTGATTCCCCGCCTCTGATTCCCCAACTCTAATACCCCGCCTCTGATTCCCCAGCTCTGATTCCCCGCCTCTGATTCCCCGCATCTGATTCCCTGCCGCCTATTCCCCGCCTCTGATTCCGGCCTCTGATTCCCGGCCTCTGATTCCCTGCTTCTGATTCTGATTCCCTGCCTCTGATTCCCCATCTCTGATTCCGCACATCTGATTCCTTGCCTCTGATTCCCCACCTCTGATTCCCCATATCTGATTCCCCGCCTGGGTTTCCCCGCCTCTGATTCCCCGCCTCTGTTTCCCAATATCTAAGTCCCCGCCTCTGATTCCCCAAATCTGATTCCCCACCTCTGATTCCCCAGCTCTGATTCCCCGCCTCTGATTCCCCGCATCTGATTCCCTGCATCTGATTCCAAGCCTCTGATTCCCTGCCTCTGATTCCCAACCTCTGATTCCCCACCTCTGATTCCCCATATCTGATTCCCCGCCTCTGTTTCCCCGCCTCGGATTCCCCGCCTCTGTTTCCCCATATCTGATTCCCGGCCTCTGATTCCTCGCCTCTGATTCCCCGCCTCTGATTCCCTCCCTCTGATTCCCCATCTCCGATTCCGCACATCTGATTCCCTTCCTCTGATTCCCCGCCTCTGATTCCCCGCCTCTGATTCCCTGCCTCTGATTCCGAACCTCGGATTCCCCACCTCTGATTCCCCATATCTGATTCCCCGCCTCTGTTTCCCCGCCTCTGTTTCCCCGCCTCTGATTCCCCGCCTCTGTTTCCCTATATCTAATTCCCCACCTCTGATGCCCCAACTCTGATTCCCCGCCTCTGATTCCCCAGCTCTGATTCCCCGCCTCTGATTCCCTGCATCCGATTCCCCATATCTGATTCCCCGCCTCTGTTTCCCCGCCACTGATTCCCTGCCTCTGTTTCCCCATATCTGATTCCCCGCCTCTGATTCCCAACTATGATTCCCCGCCTCTGATTCCCCAGCTCTGATTCCCTGCCTCTGATTCCCCGCGTTCTATTCCCTGCCTCTCATTCCCCGCCTGTGATTCCCCATCACTGATTCACCACCTCTGATTCCCCACCTCTGATTCCCCATATCTAATTCCCCGCCTCTGTTTTCCCGCCTCTGATTCCCCGCCTCTGTTTCCCCATATCTGATTCCCCGCCTCTGAATCCCCAACTCTGATTCCCTGCCTCAGATTCCCCAGCTCTGATTCCCCGCCTTTGATTCCCCCCGTCTGATTCCCAGCCTCTGAATCCCCGTGTCTGATTTCCTGCCTCTGATTCCCCGCCTCTGATTCCCCATCTCTGATTCACCGCCTCTGATTCCCCACCTCTGATTCCCCATCTCTGATTCCGCACATCCAATTCCCTGCCTCTGATTCCCCAACTCTGATTCCCCACCTCTGATACCCCAGCTCTGATTCCCCGCCTCAGATTCCCCGCGTCTGATTCCCTGCCTCTGATTCCCCGCCTCTGATTCCCTGCCTCTGATTCCCCATATCTGATTCCCCGCCTCTGATTCCCCAACTCTGATTCCCCGCTTCTGATTCCCCAGCTCTGAATCCCCGCCTCTGATTCCCCGCGTCTGATTCCCTGCCTCTGATTCCCCGCCTCTAATTCCCCATCTGTGATTCACAACCTCTGATGCCCCACCTCTGATTCCCCATATCTGATTCCCCGCCTCTGTTTCCCCGCCTCTGATTCCCCGCCTCTGATTCCCCATATCTGATTCCCCGCCTCTGATTGCCCACCTCTGATTCCCCGCGTCTGATTCCCTGCCTCTGATTCCCCGCCTCTGATTCCCCATATCTGATTCACCACCTCTGATTCCCGGCCTCTGATTCCCCATCTCTGATTCCGCACATCCGATTCCCTGCCTATGATTCCCCACCTCTGATTCCCCGCCTCTGATTCCCCATATCTGATTCCCTGCCTCTGTTTCCCCGCCTCTGATTCCCCACCTCTGTTTCCCCATATCTGATTCCCCGCCTCTGATTCCCCAACTCTAATACCCTGCCTCTGATTCCCCAGCTCTGATTCCCCGCCTCTGATTCCCCGCATCTGATTCCCCATCACTGATTCACCACCTCTGATTCCCCACCTCTGATTCCCCATATCTAATTCCCCGCCTCTGTTTTCCCGCCTCTGATTCCCCGCTTCTGTTTCCCCATATCTGATTCCCCGCCTCTGAATCCCCAACTCTGATTCCCTGCCTCAGATTCCCCAGCTCTGATTCCCCGCCTTTGATTCCCCCCGTCTGATTCCCAGCCTCTGATTCCCCATATCTGATTCCCTGCCTCTGTTTCCCCGCCTCTGATTCCCCACCTCTGTTTCCCCATATCTGATTCCCCGCCTCTGATTCCCCAACTCTAATACCCTGCCTCTGATTCCCCAGCTCTGATTCCCCGCCTCTGATTCCCCGCATCTGATTCCCTGCCTCTGATTCCCCGCCTCTGATTCCAGGCCTCTGATTTCCCGCATCTGATTCCCTGCCTCTGATTCCCGGCCTCTGATTCCAGGCCTCTGATTCCCAGCATCTGATTCCGGCCTCTGATTCCCGGCCTCTGATTCCCTGCTTCTGATTCTGATTCCCTGCCTCTGATTCCCCATCTCTGATTCCGCACATCTGATTCCCTGCCTCTGATTCCCCACCTCTGATTCCCCATATCTGATTCCCCGCCTCTGATTCTCCGCCTCTGATTCCCCGCCTCTGTTTCCCCATATCTGATTCCCCGCCTCTTATTCCCCAACTCTGATTCCCCTCCTCTAATTCGCCAGCTATGATTCCCCGCCTCTGATTCCCCACCTCTGATGCCCCAACTCTGATTCCCCGCCTCTGTTTCCCCATATCTGATTCCCCGCCTCTGATTCCCAACTATGATTCCCCGCCTCTGATTCCCCGCCTCTGATTCCCTGCATCCGATTCCCCATATCTGGTTCCCCGCCTCTGTTTCCCCGCCACTGATTCCCCGCCTCTGTTTCCCCATATCTGATTCCCCGCCTCTGATCCCAACTATGATTCCCCGCCTCTGATTCCCCAGCTCTGATTCCCTGCCTCTGATTCCCCGCGTTCTATTCCCTGCCTCTGATTCCCCGCCTGTGATTCCCAATCACTGATTCACCACCTCTGATTCCCCACCTCTGATTCCCCATATCTAATTCCCCTCCTCTGCTTTCCAGCCTCTGATTCCCCGCCTCTGTTTCCCCATATCTGATTCCCCGCCTCTGAATCCCCAACTCTGATTCCCTGCCTCAGATTCCCCAGCTCTGATTTCCCGCCTTTGATTCCCCCCGTCTGATTAACAGCCTCTGAATCCCCGTGTCTGATTTCCTGCCTCTGATTCCCCGCCTCTGATTCCCCATCTCTGATTCACAGCCTCTGATTCCCCACCTCTGATTCCCCATCTCTGATTCCGCACATCCAATTCCCTGCCTCCGATTCCCCAACTCTGATTCCCCACCTCTGATTCCCCAGCTCTGATTCCCCGCCTCTGATTCCCCGTGTCTGATTCCCTGCCTCTGATTCCCCGCCACTGATTCCCCATATCTGATTCCCCGCCTCTGTTTTCCTGCCTCTGATTCCCTGCCTCTGATTCCCCATATCTGATTCCCCGCCTCTGATTCCCCAACTCTGATTCCCCGCCTCTGATTCCCCAGCTCTGAATCCCCACCTCTGATTCCCCGCGTCTGATTCCCTGCCTCTGATTCCCCGCCTCTGATTCCCCATCTGTGATTCACAACCTCTGATGCCCCACCTCTGATTCCCCATATCTGATTCCCCGCCTCTGTTTCCCCGCCTCTGATTCCCCGCCTCTGATTCCCCATATCTGATTCCCCGCCTCTGATTGCACACCTCTGATTCCCCGCGTCTGATTCCCTGCCTCTGATTCCCCGCCTCTGATTCCCCATCTCTGATTCACCACCTCTGATTCCCGGCCTCTGATTCCCCATCTCTGATTCCGCACATCCGATTCCCTGCCTATGATTCCCCACCTCTGATTCCCCGCCTCTGATTCCCCATATCTGATTCCCTGCCTCTGTTTCCCCGCCTCTGATTCCCCACCTCTGTTTCCCCATATCTGATTCCCCGCCTCTGATTCCCCAACTCTAATACCTCGCCTCTGATTCCCCAGCTCTGATTCCCCGCCTCTGATTCCCCGCATCTGATTCCCTGCCGCCTATTCCCCGCCTCTGATTCCGGCCTCTGATTCCCGGCCTCTGATTCCCTGCTTCTGATTCTGATTCCCTGCCTCTGATTCCCCATCTCTGATTCCGCACATCTGATTCCTTGCCTCTGATTCCCCACCTCTGATTCCCCATATCTGATTCCCCGCCTGGGTTTCCCCGCCTCTGATTCCCCGCCTCTGTTTCCCAATATCTAATTCCCCGCCTCTGATTCCCCAAATCTGATTCCCCATATCTAATTCCCCGCCTCTGTTTTCCCGCCTCTGATTCCCCGCCTCTGTTTCCCCATATCTGATTCCCCGCCTCTGAATCCCCAACTCTGATTCCCTGCCTCAGATTCCCCAGCTCTGATTCCCCGCCTTTGATTCCCCCCGTCTGATTCCCAGCCTCTGAATCCCCGTGTCTGATTTCCTGCCTCTGATTCCCCGCCTCTGATTCCCCATCTCTGATTCACCGCCTCTGATTCCCCACCTCTGATTCCCCATCTCTGATTCCGCACATCCAATTCCCTGCCTCTGATTCCCCAACTCTGATTCCCCACCTCTGATACCCCAGCTCTGATTCCCCGCCTCAGATTCCCCGCGTCTGATTCCCTGCCTCTGATTCCCCGCCTCTGATTCCCTGCCTCTGATTCCCCATATCTGATTCCCCGCCTCTGATTCCCCAACTCTGATTCCCCGCTTCTGATTCCCCAGCTCTGAATCCCCGCCTCTGATTCCCCGCGTCTGATTCCCTGCCTCTGATTCCCCATCTCCGATTCCGCACATCTGATTCCCTTCCTCTGATTCCCCGCCTCTGTTTCCCCGCCTCTGTTTCCCGCCTCTGATTCCCCGCCTCTGTTTCCCTATATCTAATTCCCCACCTCTGATGCCCCAACTCTGATTCCCGGCCTCTGATTCCCCAGCTCTGATTCCCCGCCTCTGATTCCCCGCAACCGATTCCCCATGTCTGATTCCCCGCCTCTGTTTCCCCGCCTCTGATTCCCCGCCTCTGTTTCCCCATATCTGATTCCCCGCCTCTGATTCCCCAGCTCTGATTCCCTGCCTCTGACTCCCCGCGTTCTATTCACTGCCTCTGATTCCCCTTCTGTGATTCCCCATCTCTGATTCACCACCTCTGATTCCCCACCTCTGATTCCCCATATCTAATTCCCCGCCTCTGCTTGCCCGCCTCTCATTCCCCGCCTCTGTTTCCCCATATCTGATTCCCCGCCTCTGAATCCCCAACTCTGATTCCCTGCCTCTGATTCACCAGCTCTGATTCCCCGCCTTTGATTCCCCCCGTCTGATTCCCAGCCTCTGAATCCCCGTCTGATTTCTTGCCTCTGATTCCCCGCCTCTGATTCCCCATCTCTGATTCACTGCCTCTGATTCCCCACATCTGATTCCCCATCTCTGATTCCGCACAACCGATTCCCTGCCTCTGATTCCCCGACTCTGATTCCACACCTCTGATTCCCCAGCTCTGATTCCCCGCCTCTGATTCCCCGCGTCTGATTCCCTGCATGTGATTCCCCGCCTCTGATTCCCCATCTCTGATTCCCCACCTCTGATTCCCCGTGTCTGATTCCCTTCCTTTGATTCCCCGCCTCTGATTCCCCGCCTCTGATTCCCTGCCACTGATTCCCCGCCCCTGATTCCCCACCTCTGATTCCCCATATCTTATTCCCCGCCTCTGTTTCCCCCCCCTCTGATTCCCAGCCTCTGATTCCCCATATCTGATTCCCCGCCTCTGATTCCCCATATCTGATTCCCCGCCTCTATTTCCCCATATCTGCTTCGCCGCCTCTGATTCCCCAACTCTGATTCCCCGCCTCTGATTCCCCAGCTCTGATTTCCCGCCTCTGATTCCCGGCATCCGATTCCCTGCCTCTGATTCCCCGCCTCTGATTCCCCATCTCTGATTCCCCGCCTCTGATTCCCCGTGTCTGATTCCCTGCCTCTGATTCCCCGCCACTGATTCCCCATATCTGATTCCCCGCCTCTGTTTTCCTGCCTCTGATTCCCTGCCTCTGATTCCCCATATCTGATTCCCCGCCTCTGATTCCCGAACTCTGATTCCCCGCCTCTGATTCCCCAGCTCTGAATCCCCACCTCTTATTCCCCGCGTCTGATTCCCTGCCTCTGATTCCCCGCCTCTGATTCCCCATCTGTGATTCACAACCTCTGATGCCCCACCTCTGATTCCCCATATCTGATTCCCCGCCTCTGTTTCCCCGCCTCTGATTCCCCGCCTCTGATTCCCCATATCTGATTCCCCGCCTCTGATTGCCCACCTCTGATTCCCCGCGTCTGATTCCCTGCCTCTGATTCCCCGCCTCTGATTCCCCATCTCTGATTCACCACCTCTGATTCCCAGCCTCTGATTCCCCATCTCTGATTCCGCACATCCGATTCCCTGCCTATGATTCCCCACCTCTGATTCCCCGCCTCTGATTCCCCATATCTGATTCCCTGCCTCTGTTTCCCCGCCTCTGATTCCCCACCTCTGTTTCCCCATATCTGATTCCCCGCCTCTGATTCCCCAACTCTAATACCCCGCCTCTGATTCCCCAGCTCTGATTCCCCGCCTCTGATTCCCCGCATCTGATTCCCTGCCGCCTATTCCCCGCCTCTGATTCCGGCCTCTGATTCCCGGCCTCTGATTCCCTGCTTCTGATTCTGATTCCCTGCCTCTGATTCCCCATCTCTGATTCCGCACATCTGATTCCTTGCCTCTGATTCCCCACCTCTGATTCCCCATATCTGATTCCCCGCCTGGGTTTCCCCGCCTCTGATTCCCCGCCTCTGTTTCCCAATATCTAAGTCCCCGCCTCTGATTCCCCAAATCTGATTCCCCACCTCTGATTCCCCAGCTCTGATTCCCCGCCTCTGATTCCCCGCATCTGATTCCCTGCATCTGATTCCAAGCCTCTGATTCCCTGCCTCTGATTCCCAACCTCTGATTCCCCACCTCTGATTCCCCATATCTGATTCCCCGCCTCTGTTTCCCCGCCTCGGATTCCCCGCCTCTGTTTCCCCATATCTGATTCCCGGCCTCTGATTCCTCGCCTCTGATTCCCCGCCTCTGATTCCCTCCCTCTGATTCCCCATCTCCGATTCCGCACATCTGATTCCCTTCCTCTGATTCCCCGCCTCTGATTCCCCGCCTCTGATTCCCTGCCTCTGATTCCGAACCTCGGATTCCCCACCTCTGATTCCCCATATCTGATTCCCCGCCTCTGTTTCCCCGCCTCTGTTTCCCCGCCTCTGATTCCCCGCCTCTGTTTCCCTATATCTAATTCCCCACCTCTGATGCCCCAACTCTGATTCCCCGCCTCTGATTCCCCAGCTCTGATTCCCCGCCTCTGATTCCCTGCATCCGATTCCCCATATCTGATTCCCCGCCTCTGTTTCCCCGCCACTGATTCCCTGCCTCTGTTTCCCCATATCTGATTCCCCGCCTCTGATTCCCAACTATGATTCCCCGCCTCTGATTCCCCAGCTCTGATTCCCTGCCTCTGATTCCCCGCGTTCTATTCCCTGCCTCTCATTCCCCGCCTGTGATTCCCCATCACTGATTCACCACCTCTGATTCCCCACCTCTGATTCCCCATATCTAATTCCCCGCCTCTGTTTTCCCGCCTCTGATTCCCCGCCTCTGTTTCCCCATATCTGATTCCCCGCCTCTGAATCCCCAACTCTGATTCCCTGCCTCAGATTCCCCAGCTCTGATTCCCCGCCTTTGATTCCCCCCGTCTGATTCCCAGCCTCTGAATCCCCGTGTCTGATTTCCTGCCTCTGATTCCCCGCCTCTGATTCCCCATCTCTGATTCACCGCCTCTGATTCCCCACCTCTGATTCCCCATCTCTGATTCCGCACATCCAATTCCCTGCCTCTGATTCCCCAACTCTGATTCCCCACCTCTGATACCCCAGCTCTGATTCCCCGCCTCAGATTCCCCGCGTCTGATTCCCTGCCTCTGATTCCCCGCCTCTGATTCCCTGCCTCTGATTCCCCATATCTGATTCCCCGCCTCTGATTCCCCACCTCTGATTCCCCGCTTCTGATTCCCCAGCTCTGAATCCCCGCCTCTGATTCCCCGCGTCTGATTCCCTGCCTCTGATTCCCCGCCTCTAATTCCCCATCTGTGATTCACAACCTCTGATGCCCCACCTCTGATTCCCCATATCTGATTCCCCGCCTCTGTTTCCCCGCCTCTGATTCCCCGCCTCTGATTCCCCATATCTGATTCCCCGCCTCTGATTGCCCACCTCTGATTCCCCGCGTCTGATTCCCTGCCTCTGATTCCCCGCCTCTGATTCCCCATATCTGATTCACCACCTCTGATTCCCGGCCTCTGATTCCCCATCTCTGATTCCGCACATCCGATTCCCTGCCTATGATTCCCCACCTCTGATTCCCCGCCTCTGATTCCCCATATCTGATTCCCTGCCTCTGTTTCCCCGCCTCTGATTCCCCACCTCTGTTTCCCCATATCTGATTCCCCGCCTCTGATTCCCCAACTCTAATACCCTGCCTCTGATTCCCCAGCTCTGATTCCCCGCCTCTGATTCCCCGCATCTGATTCCCCATCACTGATTCACCACCTCTGATTCCCCACCTCTGATTCCCCATATCTAATTCCCCGCCTCTGTTTTCCCGCCTCTGATTCCCCGCTTCTGTTTCCCCATATCTGATTCCCCGCCTCTGAATCCCCAACTCTGATTCCCTGCCTCAGATTCCCCAGCTCTGATTCCCCGCCTTTGATTCCCCCCGTCTGATTCCCAGCCTCTGATTCCCCATATCTGATTCCCTGCCTCTGTTTCCCCGCCTCTGATTCCCCACCTCTGTTTCCCCATATCTGATTCCCCGCCTCTGATTCCCCAACTCTAATACCCTGCCTCTGATTCCCCAGCTCTGATTCCCCGCCTCTGATTCCCCGCATCTGATTCCCTGCCTCTGATTCCCCGCCTCTGATTCCAGGCCTCTGATTTCCCGCATCTGATTCCCTGCCTCTGATTCCCGGCCTCTGATTCCAGGCCTCTGATTCCCAGCATCTGATTCCGGCCTCTGATTCCCGGCCTCTGATTCCCTGCTTCTGATTCTGATTCCCTGCCTCTGATTCCCCATCTCTGATTCCGCACATCTGATTCCCTGCCTCTGATTCCCCACCTCTGATTCCCCATATCTGATTCCCCGCCTCTGATTCTCCGCCTCTGATTCCCCGCCTCTGTTTCCCCATATCTGATTCCCCGCCTCTTATTCCCCAACTCTGATTCCCCTCCTCTAATTCGCCAGCTATGATTCCCCGCCTCTGATTCCCCACCTCTGATGCCCCAACTCTGATTCCCCGCCTCTGTTTCTCCATATCTGATTCCCCGCCTCTGATTCCCAACTATGATTCCCCGCCTCTGATTCCCCGCCTCTGATTCCCTGCATCCGATTCCCCATATCTGGTTCCCCGCCTCTGTTTCCCCGCCACTGATTCCCCGCCTCTGTTTCCCCATATCTGATTCCCCGCCTCTGATCCCAACTATTATTCCCCGCCTCTGATTCCCCAGCTCTGATTCCCTGCCTCTGATTCCCCGCGTTCTATTCCCTGCCTCTGATTCCCCGCCTGTGATTCCCAATCACTGATTCACCACCTCTGATTCCCCACCTCTGATTCCCCATATCTAATTCCCCTCCTCTGTTTTCCAGCCTCTGATTCCCCGCCTCTGTTTCCCCATATCTGATTCCCCGCCTCTGAATCCCCAACTCTGATTCCCTGCCTCAGATTCCCCAGCTCTGATTCCCCGCCTTTGATTCCCCCCGTCTGATTCCCAGCCTCTGAATCCCCGTGTCTGATTTCCTGCCTCTGATTCCCCGCCTCTGATTCCCCATCTCTGATTCACCGCCTCTGATTCCCCACCTCTGATTCCCCATCTCTGATTCCGCACATCCAATTCCCTGCCTCCGATTCCCCAACTCTGATTCCCCACCTCTGATTCCCCAGCTCTGATTCCCCGCCTCAGATTCCCCGCGTCTGATTCCCTGCCTCTGATTCCCCGCCTCTGATTCCCTGCCTCTGATTCCCCATATCTGATTCCCCGCCTCTGATTCCCCAACTCTGATTCCCCGCTTCTGATTCCCCAGCTCTGAATCCCCGCCTCTGATTCCCCGCGTCTGATTCCCTGCCTCTGATTCCCCGCCTCTAATTCCCCATCTGTGATTCACAACCTCTGATGCCCCACCTCTGATTCCCCATATCTGATTCCCCGCCTCTGTTTCCCCGCCTCTGATTCCCCGCCTCTGATTCCCCATATCTGATTCCCCGCCTATGATTGCCCACCTCTGATTCCCCGCGTCTGATTCCCTGCCTCTGATTCCCCGCCTCTGATTCCCCATATCTGATTCACCACCTCTGATTCCCGGCCTCTGATTCCCCATCTCTGATTCCGCACATCCGATTCCCTGCCTATGATTCCCCACCTCTGATTCCCCGCCTCTGATTCCCCATATCTGATTCCCTGCCTCTGTTTCCCCGCCTCTGATTCCCCACCTCTGTTTCCCCATATCTGATTCCCCGCCTCTGATTCCCCACCTCTGATTCCCCATCTCTGATTCCGCACATCCAATTCCCTGCCTCTGATTCCCCAACTCTGATTCCCCACCTCTGATACCCCAGCTCTGATTCCCCGCCTCAGATTCCCCGCGTCTGATTCCCTGCCTCTGATTCCCCGCCTCTGATTCCCTGCCTCTGATTCCCCATATCTGATTCCCCGCCTCTGATTCCCCAACTCTGATTCCCCGCTTCTGATTCCCCAGCTCTGAATCCCCGCCTCTGATTCCCCGCGTCTGATTCCCTGCCTCTGATTCCCAGCCTCTAATTCCCCATCTGTGATTCACAACCTCTGATGCCCCACCTCTGATTCCCCATATCTGATTCCCCGCCTCTGTTTCCCCGCCTCTGATTCCCCGCCTCTGATTCCCCATATCTGATTCCCCGCCTCTGATTGCCCACCTCTGGTTCCCCGCGTCTGATTCCCTGCCTCTGATTCCCCGCCTCTGATTCCCCATATCTGATTCACCACCTCTGATTCCCGGCCTCTGATTCCCCATCTCTGATTCCGCACATCCGATTCCCTGCCTATGATTCCCCACCTCTGATTCCCCGCCTCTGATTCCCCATATCTGATTCCCTGCCTCTGTTTCCCCGCCTCTGATTCCCCACCTCTGTTTCCCCATATCTGATTCCCCGCCTCTGATTCCCCAACTCTAATACCCTGCCTCTGATTCCCCAGCTCTGATTACCCGCCTCTGATTCCCCGCATCTGATTCCCCATCATTGATTCACCACCTCTAATTCCCCACCTCTGATTCCCCATATCTAATTCCCCGCCTCTGTTTTCCCGCCTCTGATTCCCCGCTTCTGTTTCCCCATATCTGATTCCCCGCCTCTGAATCCCCAACTCTGATTCCCTGCCTCAGATTCCCCAGCTCTGATTCCCCGCCTTTGATTCCCCCCGTCTGATTCCCAGCCTCTGATTCCCCATATCTGATTCCCTGCCTCTGTTTCCCCGCCTCTGATTCCCCACCTCTGTTTCCCCATATCTGATTCCCCGCCTCTGATTCCCCAACTCTAATACCCTGCCTCTGATTCCCCAGCTCTGATTCCCCGCCTCTGATTCCCCGCATCTGATTCCCTGCCTCTGATTCCCCGCCTCTGATTCCAGGCCTCTGATTTCCCGCATCTGATTCCCTGCCTCTGATTCCCGGCCTCTGATTCCAGGCCTCTGATTCCCAGCATCTGATTCCGGCCTCTGATTCCCGGCCTCTGATTCCCTGCTTCTGATTCTGATTCCCTGCCTCTGATTCCCCATCTCTGATTCCGCACATCTGATTCCCTGCCTCTGATTCCCCACCTCTGATTCCCCATATCTGATTCCCCGCCTCTGATTCTCCGCCTCTGATTCCCCGCCTCTGTTTCCCCATATCTGATTCCCCGCCTCTTATTCCCCAACTCTGATTCCCCTCCTCTAATTCGCCAGCTATGATTCCCCGCCTCTGATTCCCCACCTCTGATGCCCCAACTCTGATTCCCCGCCTCTGTTTCCCCATATCTGATTCCCCACCTCTGATTCCCAACTATGATTCCCCGCCTCTGATTCCCCGCCTCTGATTCCCTGCATCCGATTCCCCATATCTGGTTCCCCGCATCTGTTTCCCCGCCACTGATTCCCCGCCTCTGTTTCCCCATATCTGATTCCCCGCCTCTGATTCCCAACTATGATTCCCCGCCTCTGATTCCCCAGCTCTGATTCCCTGCCTCTGATTCCCCGCGTTCTATTCCCTGCCTCTGATTCCCCGCCTGTGATTCCCCATCACTGATTCACCACCTCTGATTCCCCACCTCTGATTCCCCATATCTAATTCCCCTCCTCTGTTTTCCAGCCTCTGATTCCCCGCCTCTGTTTCCCCATATCTGATTCCCCGCCTCTGAATCCCCAACTCTGATTCCCTGCCTCAGATTCCCCAGCTCTGATTCCCCGCCTTTGATTCCCCCGTCTGATTCCCAGCCTCTGAATCCCCGTGTCTTATTTCCTGCCTCTGATTCCCCGCCTCTGATTCCCCATCTCTGATTCACCGCCTCTGATTCCCCACCTCTGATTCCCCATCTCTGATTCCGCACATCCAATTCCCTGCCTCCGATTCCCCAACTCTGATTCCCCACCTCTGATTCCCCAGCTCTGATTCCCCGCCTCAGATTCCCCGCGTCTGATTCCCTGCCTCTGATTCCCCGCCTCTGATTCCCTGCCTCTGATTCCCCATATCTGATTCCCCGCCTCTGATTCCCCAACTCTGATTCCCCGCTTCTGATTCCCCAGCTCTGAATCCCCGCCTCTGATTCCCCGCGTATGATTCCCTGCCTCTGATTCCCCGCCTCTAATTCCCCATCTGTGATTCACAACCTCTGATGCCCCACCTCTGATTCCCCATATCTGATTCCCCGCCTCTGTTTCCCCGCCTCTGATTCCCCGCCTCTGATTCCCCATATCTGATTCCCCGCCTATGATTGCCCACCTCTGATTCCCCGCGTCTGATTCCCTGCCTCTGATTCCCCGCCTCTGATTCCCCATATCTGATTCACCACCTCTGATTCCCGGCCTCTGATTCCCCATCTCTGATTCCGCACATCCGATTCCCTGCCTATGATTCCCCACCTCTGATTCCCCGCCTCTGATTCCCCATATCTGATTCCCTGCCTCTCTTTCCCCGCCTCTGATTCCCCACCTCTGTTTCCCCATATCTGATTCCCCGCCTCTGATTCCCCAACTCTAATACCCTGCCTCTGATTCCCCAGCTCTGATTCCCCGCCTCTGATTCCCCGCATCTGATTCCCTGCCTCTGATTCCCCGCCTCTGATTCCAGGCCTCTGATTTCCCGCATCTGATTCCCTGCCTCTGATTCCCCGCCTCTGATTCCAGGCCTCTGATCCCAGCATCTGATTCCGGCCTCTGATTCCCAGCCTCTGATTCCCTGCTTCTGATTCTGATTCCCTGCCTCTTATTCCCCATCTCTGATTCCGCACATCTGATTCCCTGCCTCTGATTCCCCACCTCTGATTCCCCATATCTGATTCCCTGCCTCTGTTTCCCCGCCTCTGATTCCCCGCCTCTGTTTCCCCATATCTGATTCCCCGCCTCTGATTCCCCAACTCAGATTCCCCTCCTCTAATTCGCCAGCTATAATCCCCGCCTCTGATTTCCTGCGTCTGATTCCCTGCCTCTGATTCCCAGCCTCTGATTCCCCTTCTCTGATTCACCACCTCTGAATCCCCACCTCTGATTCCCCATCTCTGATTCCGCACATCCGATTCCCTGCCTCTGATTCCCCGCCTCTGATTCCCCGCCTCTGATTCGCAACCTCTAATTCCCCACCTCTGATTCCCCATATCTGATTCCCCGCCTCTGTTTCCCTGCCTCTGATTCCCGGCCTCGGTTTCCCCATATCTGATTCCCCTCCTCTGATTCCCCAACTCTGATTCCCCGCCTCTGATTCCCCAGCTCTGATTCCCCGCCTTTTATTCGCGGCCTCTGATTCCCTGCCACTGATTCCCCGCCCCTGATTCCCCACCTCTGATTCCCCATATCTGATTCCCCGCCTCTGTTTCCCCAGCTCTCATTCCCCACCTCTGATTCCCCAGCTCTGATTCCCTGCCACTGATTCCCCGCCCCTGATTCCCTACCTCTGATTCCCCATATCTGATTCCCCGCCTCTGTTTCCCCAGCTCTGATTCCCTGCCTCTGATTCCCTGCCCTGATTCCCCATCTCTGTTTCACCGCCTTTGATTCGCCACCTCTGATTCCCCATATCTGATTCCCCGCCTCTGTTTCCCCGCCTCTGATTCCCTGCCTCTGATTCCCTGCCTCTGATTCCCCACCTCTGATTCCCCATATCTGATTCCCCGCCTCTGTTTCCCCGCCTCTGATTCCCCGCCTCTGTTTCCCTATATCTAATTCCCCACATTTGATGCCCAAACTCTGATTCCCCGCCTCTGATTCCCCAGCTCTGATTCCCCGCCTCTGATTCCCTGCATCCGATTCCCCATATCTGATTCCCCGCCTCTGTTTCCCCGCCTCTGATTCCCCGCCTCTGTTTCCCCATATCTGATTCCCCGCCTCTGATTCCCAACTATGATTCCCCGCCTCTGATTCCCCAGCTCTGATTCCCTGCCTCTGATTCCCCGCCTGTGATTCCCCATCACTGATTCACCACCTCTGATTCCCCACCTCTGATTCCCCATATCTAATTCCCCGCCTCTGTTTTCCCGCCTCTGATTCCCCGCCTCTGTTTCCCCATATCTGATTCCCCGCCTCTGAATCCCCAACTCTGATTCCCTGCCTCAGATTCCCCAGCTCTGATTCCCCGCCTTTGATTCCCCCCGTCTGATTCCCAGCCTCTGAATCCCCGTGTCTGATTTCCTGCCTCTGATTCCCTGCCTCTGATTCCCCATCTCTGATTCACCGCCTCTGATTCCCCACCTCTGATTCCCCATCTCTGATTCCGCACATCCAATTCCCTGCCTCTGATTCCCCAACTCTGATTCCCCACCTCTGATTCCCCAGCTCTGATTCCCCGCCTCAGATTCCCCACGTCTGATTCCCTGCCTCTGATTCCCCGCCTCTGATTCCCTGCCTCTGATTCCCCATATCTGATTCCCCGCCTCTGATTCCCCAACTCTGATTCCCCGCTTCTGATTCCCCAGCTCTGAATCCCCGCCTCTGATTCCCCGCGTCTGATTCCCTGCCTCTGATTCTTTGCCTCTAATTCCCCATCTGTGATTCACAACCTCTGATGCCCCACCTCTGATTCCCCATATCTGATTCCCCACCTGTTTCCCCGCCTCTGATTCCCCACCTCTGATTCCCCATATCTTATTCCCCGCCTCTGATTGCCCACCTCTGATTCCCCGCGTCTGATTCCCTGCCTCTGATTCCCCGCCTCTGATTCCCCATATCTGATTCACCACCTCTGATTCCCGGCCTCTGATTCCCCATCTCTGATTCCGCACATCCGATTCCCTGCCTATGATTCCCCACCTCTGATTCCCCGCCTCTGATTCCCCATATCTGATTCCCTGCCTCTGTTTCCCCGCCTCTGATTCCCCACCTCTGTTTCCCCATATCTGATTCCCCGCCTCTGATTCCCCAACTCTAATACCCTGCCTCTGATTCCCCAGCTCTGATTCCCCGCCTCTGATTCCCCGCATCTGATTCACTGCCTCTGATTCCCCGCCTCTGATTCCATGCCTCTGATTCCCAGCATCTGATTCCGGCCTCTGATTCCCGGCCTCTGATTCCCTGCTTCTGATTCTGATTCCCTGCCTCTGATTCCCCATCTCTGATTCCGCACATCTGATTCCCTGCCTCTGATTCCCCACATCTGATTCCCCATATCTGATTCCCCGCCTCTGTTTCCCCGCCTCTGATTCCCCGCCTCTGTTTCCCCATATCTGATTCCCCGCCTCTGATTCCCCGCCTCTGATTCCCTGCGTCTGATTCCCTGCCTCTGATTCCCAGCCTCTGATTCCCCTTCTCTGATTCACCACCTCTGAATCCCCACCTCTGATTCCCCATCTCTGATTCCGCACATCCGATTCCCTGCCTCTGATTCCCCGCCTCTGATATCCAGCCTCTGATTCGCAACCTCTAATTCCCCACCTCTGATTTCCCATATCTGATTCCCCGCCTCTGTTTCCCTGCCTCTGATTCCCCGCCTCTGATTCCCCAGCTTTGATTCCCCGCCTTTTATTCCCGGCCTCTGATTCCCTGCCACTGATTCCCCGCCTCTGATTCCCCACCTCTGATTCCCCATATCTGATTCCCCGCCTCTGTTTCCCCACCTCTGATTCCCGCCCTCTTATTCCCAGCATCTGATTCCCGGCCTCTGATTCCCTGCCTCTGATTCCCCGCCTCTGATTCCCCATCTCTGATTCCCCGCCTCTGATTCCCCGTGTCTGATTCCCTGCCTCTGATTCCCCGTCTCTGATTCCCCGCGTCTGATTCCCTGCCACTGATTCCCTGCCCCTGATTCCCCACCTCTGATTCCCCATATCTGATTCCCCGCCTCTGTTTCCCCAACTCTGATTCCCTTCCTCTAATTCGACAGCTATGATTCCCCGCCTCTTATTCCCTGCCACTGATTCCCTGCCTCTGATTCCCAGCCTCTGATTCCCCTTCTCTGATTCACCACCTCTGAATCCCCACCTCTGATTCCCCATCTCTGATTCCGCACATCCGATTCCCTGCCTCTGATTCACCGCCTCTGATTCCCCGCCTCTGATTCCCCGCCTCTGATTCCCCGCGTCTGATTCCCTGCCACTGATTCCCTGCCCCTGATTCCCCACCTCTGATTCCCCATATCTGATTCCCCGCCTCTGTTTCCCCACCTCTGATTCCCCGCCTCTGTTTCCCCATATCTGATTCCCCGCCTCTGATTCCCCAACTCTGATTCCCCTCCTCTAATTCGCCAGCTATGATTCCCCGCCTCTGATTCCCTGCATCTGATTCCCTGCCTCTGATTCCCAGCCTCTGATTCCCCTTCTCTGATTCCCCGCGTCTGATTCCCTCCCTCTGATTCCCAGCCTTGATTCCCCATCTCTGATTCACAACCTCTGATTCCCCACCTCTGATTCCCCATATCTGATTCCCCGCCTCTGAATCCCCATCTCTGATTCCCGGACTCTGATTCCCCACCTCTGATTCCCGGCCTCTTATTCCCAGCATCTGATTCCCGGCCACTGATTCCCGGCCTCTTATTCCCCGCTTCTGATTCTGATTCCCTGCCTCTGATTCCCCATCTCTGATTCCGCACATCTGATTCCCTGCCTGTGATTCCCCACCTCTGATTCCCCATATCTGATTCCCCGCCTCTGTTTCCCCGCCTCTGATTCCCCGCCTCTGTTTCCCCATATCTAATTCCCCACCACTGATGCCCCAACTCTGATTCCCGGCCTCTGATTCCCCAGCTCTGATTCCCCGCCTCTGATTCCCCGCAACCGATTCCCCATGTCTGATTCCCCGCCTCTGTTTCCCCGCCTCTGATTCCCCGCCTCTGTTTCCCCATATCTGATTCCCCGCCTCTGATTCCCCAGCTCTGATTCCCTGCCTCTGATTCCCCGCGTTCCATTCGCTGCCTCTGATTCCCCTTCTGTGATTCCCCATCTCTGATTCACCACCTCTGATTCCCCACCTCTGATTCCCCATATCTAATTCCCCGCCTCTGCTTGCCCGCCTCTCATTCCCCGCCTCTGTTTCCCCATATCTGATTCCCCGCCTCTGAATCCCCAACTCTGATTCACTGCCTCTGATTCACCAGCTCTGATTCCCCGCCTTTGATTCCCCCCGTCTGATTCCCAGCCTCTGAATCCCCGTCTGATTTCTTGCCTCTGATTCCCCGCCTCTGATTCCCCATCTCTGATTCACTGCCTCTGATTCCCCACATCTGATTCCCCATCTCTGATTCCGCACAACCGATTCCCTGCCTCTTATTCCCCGACTCTGATTCCACACCTCTGATTCCCCAGCTCTGATTCCCCGCCTCTGATTCCCCGCGTCTGATTCCCTGCCTGTGATTCCCCGCCTCTGATTCCCCATCTCTGATTCCCCACCTCTGATTCCCCGTGTCTGATTCCCTTCCTTTGATTCCCCGCCTCTGATTCCCCGCCTCTGATTCCCTGCCACTGATTCCCCGCCCCTGATTCCCCACCTCTGATTCCCCATATCTTATTCCCCGCCTCTGTTTCCCCCCCCTCTGATTCCCAGCCTCTGATTCCCCATATCTGATTCCCCGCCTCTGATTCCCCATATCTGATTCCCCGCTTCTATTTCCCCATATCTGCTTCGCCGCCTCTGATTCCCCAACTCTGATTCCCCGCCTCTGATTCCCCAGCTCTGATTTCCCGCCTCTGATTCCCGGCATCCGATTCCCTGCCTCTGATTCCCCGCCTCTGATTCCCCATCTCTGATTCCCCGCCTCTGATTCCCCGTGTCTGATTCCCTGCCTCTGATTCCCCGCCTCTGATTCCCCATATCTGATTCCCCGCCTCTGTTTTCCCGCCTCTGATTCCCTGCCTCTGATTCCCCATATCTGATTCCCCGCCTCTGATTCCCCAACTCTGATTCCCCGCCTCTGATTCCCCAGCTCTGAATCCCCGCCTCTGATTCCCCGCGTCTGATTCCCTGCCTCTGATTCCCCGCCTCTGATTCCCCATCTGTGATTCACAACCTCTGATGCCCCACCTCTGATTCCACATATCTGATTCCCCGCCTCTGTTTCCCCGCCTTTGATTCCCCGCCTCTGATTCCCCATATCTGATTCCCCGCCTCTGATTGCCCACCTCTGATTCCCCGCGTCTGATTCCCTGCCTCTGATTCCCCGCCTCTGATTCCCCATCTCTGATTCACCACCTCTGATTCCCGGCCTCTGATTCCCCATCTCTGATTCCGCACATCCGATTCCCTGCCTATGATTCCCCACCTCTGATTCCCCGCCTCTGATTCCCCATATCTGATTCCCTGCCTCTGTTTCCCCGCCTCTGATTCCCCACCTCTGTTTCCCCATATCTGATTCCCCGCCTCTGATTCCCCAACTCTAATACCCCGCCTCTGATTCCCCAGCTCTGATTCCCCGCCTCTGATTCCCCGCATCTGATTCCCTGCCGCTGATTCCCCGCCTCTGATTCCAGCCTCTGATTCCCGGCCTCTGATTCCCTGCTTCTGATTCTGATTCCCTGCCTCTGATTCCCCATCTCTGATTCCGCACATCTGATTCCTTGCCTCTGATTCCTCACCTCTGATTCCCCATATCTGATTCCCCGCCTCTGTTTTCCCGCCTCTGATTCCCTGCCTCTGATTCCCCATATCTGATTCCCCGCCTCTGATTCCCCAACTCTGATTCCCCGCCTCTGATTCCCCAGCTCTGAATCCCCGCCTCTGATTCCCCGCGTCTGATTCCCTGCCTCTGATTCCCCGCCTCTGATTCCCCATCTGTGATTCACAACCTCTGATGCCCCACCTCTGATTCCCCATATCTGATTCCCCGCCTCTGTTTCCCCGCGTCTGATTCCCCGCCTCTGATTCCCCATATCTTATTCCCCGCCTCTGATTGCCCACCTCTGATTCCCCGCGTCTGATTCCCTGCCTCTGATTCCCCGCCTCTGATTCCCCATCTCTGATTCACCACCTCTGATTCCCGGCCTCTGATTCCCCATCTCTGATTCCGCACATCCGATTCCCTGCCTATGATTCCCCACCTCTGATTCCCCGCCTCTGATTCCCCATATCTGATTCCCTGCCTCTGTTTCCCCGCCTCTGATTCCCCACCTCTGTTTCCCCATATCTGATTCCCCGCCTCTGATTCCCCAACTCTAATACCCCGCCTCTGATTCCCTAGCTCTGATTCCCCGCCTCTGATTCCCCGCATCTGATTCCCTGCCGCTGATTCCCCGCCTCTGATTCCAGCCTCTGATTCCCGGCCTCTGATTCCCTGCTTCTGATTCTGATTCCCTGCCTCTGATTCCCCATCTCTGATTCCGCACATCTGATTCCTTGCCTCTGATTCCCCACCTCTGATTCCCCATATCTGATTCCCCGCCTGGGTTTCCCCGCCTCTGATTCCCCGCCTCTGTTTCCCAATATCTAAGTCCCCGCCTCTGATTCCCCAAATCTGATTCCCCACATCTGATTCCCCAGCTCTGATTCCCCGCCTCTGATTCCCCGCATCTGATTCCCTGCATCTGATTCTGATTCCCTGCCTCTGATTCCCCATCTCTGATTCCGCACATCTGATTCCTTGCCTCTGATTCCCCGCCTCTGATTCCCTGCCTCTGATTCCCCATCTCCGATTCCGCACATCTGATTCCCTTCCTCTGATTCCCCGCCTCTGATTCCCCGCCTCTGATTCCCTGCCTCTGATTCCGAACCTCGGATACCCCACCTCTGATTCCCCATATCTGATTCCCCGCCTCTGTTTCCCCGCCTCTGTTTCCCCGCCTCTGATTCCCCGCCTCTGTTTCCCTATATCTAATTCCCCACCTCTGATGCCCCAACTCTGATTCCCCGCCTCTGATTCCCCAGCTCTGATTCCCCGCCTCTGATTCCCTGCATCCGATTCCCCATATCTGATTCCCCGCCTCTGTTTCCCCGCCACTGATTCCCTGCCTCTGTTTCCCCATATCTGATTCCCCGCCTCTGATTCCCAACTATGATTCCCCGCCTCTGATTCCCCAGCTCTGATTCACTGCCTCTGATTCCCCGCGTTCTATTCCCTGCCTCTCATTCCCCGCCTGATTCCCCATCACTGATTCACCACCTCTGATTCCCCACCTCTGATTCCCCATATCTAATTCCCCGCCTCTGTTTTCCCGCCTCTGATTCCCCGCCTCTGTTTCCCCATATCTGATTCCCCGCCTCTGAATCCCCAACTCTGATTCCCTGCCTCAGATTCCCCAGCTCTGATTCCCCGCCTTTGATTCCCCCCGTCTGATTCCCAGCCTCTGAATCCCCGTGTCTGATTTCCTGCCTCTGATTCCCCGCCTCTGAATCCCCACCTCTGATTCCCCATCTCTGATTCCGCACATCCAATTCCCTGCCTCTGATTCCCCAACTCTGATTCCCCACCTCTGATACCCCAGCTCTGATTCCCCGCCTCAGATTCCCCGCGTCTGATTCCCTGCCTCTGATTCCCCGCCTCTGATTCCCTGCCTCTGATTCCCCATATCTGATTCCCCGCCTCTGATTCCCCAACTCTGATTCCCCGCTTCTGATTCCCCAGCTCTGAATCCCCGCCTCTGATTCCCCGCGTCTGATTCCCTGCCTCTGATTCCCCGCCTCTAATTCCCCATCTGTGATTCACAACCTCTGATGCCCCACCTCTGATTCCCCATATCTGATTCCCCGCCTCTGTTTCCCCGCCTCTGATTCCCCGCCTCTGATTCCCCATATCTGATTCCCGCCTCTGATTGCCCACCTCTGATTCCCCGCGTCTGATTCCCTGCCTCTGATTCCCCGCCTCTGATTCCCCATATCTGATTCACCACCTCTGATTCCCGGCCTCTGATTCCCCATCTCTGATTCCGCACATCCGATTCCCTGCCTATGATTCCCCACCTCTGATTCCCCGCCTCTGATTCCCCATATCTGATTCCCTGCCTCTGTTTCCCCGCCTCTGATTCCCCACCTCTGTTTCCCCATATCTGATTCCCCGCCTCTGATTCCCCAACTCTAATACCCTGCCTCTGATTGCCCAGCTCTGATTCCCCGCCTCTGATTCACCGCATCTGATTCCCCATCACTGATTCACCACCTCTGATTCCCCACCTCTGATTCCCCATATCTAATTCCCCGCCTCTGTTTTCCCGCCTCTGATTCCCCGCCTCTGTTTCCCCATATCTGATTCCCCGCCTCTGAATCCCCAACTCTGATTCCCTGCCTCAGATTCCCCAGCTCTGATTCCCCGCCTTTGATTCCCCCCGTCTGATTCCCAGCCTCTGATTCCCCATATCTGATTCCCTGCCTCTGTTTCCCCGCCTCTGATTCCCCACCTCTGTTTCCCCATATCTGATTCCCCGCCTCTGATTCCCCAACTCTAATACCCTGCCTCTGATTCCCCAGCTCTGATTCCCCGCCTCTGATTCCCCGCATCTGATTCCCTGCCTCTGATTCCCCGCCTCTGATTCCAGGCGTCTGATTTCCCGCATCTGATTCCCTGCCTCTGATTCCCCGCCTCTGATTCCAGGCCTCTGATTCCCAGCATCTGATTCCGGCCTCTGATTCCCGGCCTCTGATTCCCTGCTTCTGATTCTGATTCCCTGCCTCTGATTCCCCATCTCTGATTCCGCACATCTGATTCCCTGCCTCTGATTCCCCACCTCTGATTCCCCATATCTGATTCCCCGCCTCTGATTCTCCGCCTCTGATTCCCCGCCTCTGTTTCCCCTTATCTGATTCCCCGCCTCTGATTCCCCAACTCTGATTCCCCTCCTCTAATTCGCCAGCTATGATTCCCCGCCTCTGATTCCCTGCGTCTGATTCCCTGCCTCTGATTCCCAGCCTCTGATTCCCCTTCTCTGATTCACCATCTCTGAATCCCCACCTCTGATTCCCCATCTCTGATTCCGCACATCCGATTCCCTGCCTCTGATTCCCCGCCTCTGATTCCCCGCCTCTGATTCGCAACCTCTAATTCCCCACCTCTGATTCCCCATATCTGATTCCCCGCCTCTGTTTCCCTGCCTCTGATTCCCGGCCTCTGTTTCCCCATATCTGATTCCCCTCCTCTGATTCCCCAACTCTGATTCCCCGCCTCTGATTCCCCAGCTCTGATTCCCCGCCTTTTATTCCCGGCCTCTGATTCCCTGCCACTGATTCCCCGCCCCTGATTCCCCACCTCTGATTCCCCATATCTGATTCCCCGCCTCTGTTTCCCCAGCTCTGATTCCCCACCTCTGATTCCCCAGCTCTGATTCCCTGCCACTGATTCCCCGCCCCTGATTCCCCACCTCTGATTCCCCGCCTCTGTTTCCCCAGCTCTGATTCCCTGCCTCTGATTCCCCATATCTGATTCCCCGCCTCTATTTCCCCATATCTGATTCCCCGCCTCTGATTCCCCAACTCAGATTCCCCGCCTCTGATTCCCCATCTCTGATTCCCCGCCTCTGATTTCCGGCGTCCGATTCCCTGCCTCTGATTCCCCGCCTCTGATTCCCCATCTCTGATTCACCACCTCTGATTCCCCACCTCTGATTCCCCATATCTAATTCCCCGCCTCTGTTTTCCCGCCTCTGATTCCCCGCCTCTGTTTCCCCATATCTGATTCCCCGCCACTGAATCCCCAACTCTGATTCCCTGCCTCAGATTCCCCAGCTCTGATTCCCCGCCTTTGATTCCCCCCGTCTGATTCCCAGCCTCTGAATCCCCGTGTCTGATTTCCTGCCTCTGATTCCCCGCCTCTGATTCCCCATCTCTGATTCACCGCCTCTGATTCCCCACCTCTGATTCCCCATCTCTGATTCCGCACATCCAATTCCCTGCCTCTGATTCCCCAACTCTGATTCCCCACCTCTGATTCCCCAGCTCTGATTCCCCGCCTCAGATTCCCCACGTCTGATTCCCTGCCTCTGATTCCCCGCCTCTGATTCCCTGCCTCTGATTCCCCATATCTGATTCCCCGCCTCTGATTCCCCAACTCTGATTCCCCGCTTCTGATTCCCCAGCTCTGAATCCCCGCCTCTGATTCCCCGCGTCTGATTCCCTGCCTCTGATTCCCCGCCTCTAATTCCCCATCTGTGATTCACAACTTCTGATGCCCCACCTCTGATTCCCCATATCTGATTCCCCGCCTCTGTTTCCCCGCCTCTGATTCCCCGCCTCTGATTCCCTGCCTCTGATTCCCAACCTCGGATTCCCCACCTCTGATTCCCCATATCTGATTCCCCGCCTCTGATTCCCCAACTCTGATTCCCCATATCTAATTCCCCGCCTCTGTTTTCCCGCCTCTGATTCCCCGCCTCTGTTTCCCCATATCTGATTCCCCGCCACTGAATCCCCAACTCTGATTCCCTGCCTCAGATTCCCCAGCTCTGATTCCCCGCCTTTGATTCCCCCCGTCTGATTCCCAGCCTCTGAATCCCCGTGTCTGATTTCCTGCCTCTGATTCCCCGCCTCTGATTCCCCATCTCTGATTCACCGCCTCTGATACCCCACCTCTGATTCCCCATCTCTGATTCCGCACATCCAATTCCCTGCCTCTGATTCCCCAACTCTGATTCCCCACCTCTGATTCCCCAGCTCTGATTCCCCGCCTCAGATTCCCCACGTCTGATTCCCTGCCTCTGATTCCCCGCCTCTGATTCCCTGCCTCTGATTCCCCATATCTGATTCCCCGCCTCTGATTCCCCAACTCTGATTCCCCGCTTCTGATTCCCCAGCTCTGAATCCCCGCCTCTGATTCCCCGCGTCTGATTCCCTGCCTCTGATTCCCCGCCTCTAATTCCCCATCTGTGATTCACAACTTCTGATGCCCCACCTCTGATTCCCCATATCTGATTCCCCGCCTCTGTTTCCCCGCCTCTGATTCCCCGCCTCTGATTCCCTGCCTCTGATTCCCAACCTCAGATTCCCCACCTCTGATTCCCCATATCTGATTCCCCGCCTCTGTTTCCCCGCCTCTGTTTCCCCGCCTCTGATTCCCCGCCTCTGTTTCCCTATATCTAATTCCCCACCTCTGATGCCCCAACTCTGATTCCCCGCCTCTGTTTCCCCATATCTGATTCCCCGCCTCTGATTCCCAACTATGTTTCCCCGCCTCTGATTCCCCGCCTCTGATTCCCTGCATCCGATTCCCCGCCTCTGTTTCCCCGCCACTGATTCCCCGCCTCTGTTTCCCCATATCTGATTCCCCATATCTGATTCCCAACTATGATTCCCCGCCTCTGATTCCCCGCCTCTGATTCCCCAGCTCTGATTCCCTGCCTCTGATTCCCCGCGTTCTATTCCCTGCCTCTGATTCCCCGCCTGTGATTCCCCATCACTGATTCACCACCTCTGATTCCCCACCTCTGATTCCCCATATCTAATTCCCCTCCTCTGTTTTCCAGCCTCTGATTCCCCGCCTCTGTTTCCCCATATCTGATTCCCCGCCTCTGAATCCCCAACTCTGATTCCCTGCCTCAGATTCCCCAGCTCTGATTCCCCGCCTTTGATTCCCCCCGTCTGATTCCCAGCCTCTGAATCCCCGTGTCTGATTTCCTGCCTCTGATTCCCCGCCTCTGATTCCCCATCTCTGATTCACCGCCTCTGATTCCCCACCTCTGATTCCCCATCTCTGATTCTGCACATCCAATTCCCTGCCTCTGATTCCCCAACTCTGATTCCCCACCTCTGATTCCCCAGCTCTGATTCCCCGCCTCAGATTCCCCGCATCTGATTCCCTGCCTCTGATTCCCCGCCTCTGATTCCCTGCCTCTGATTCCCCATATCTGATTCCCCACCTCTGATTCCCCAACTCTGATTCCCCGCTTCTGATTCCCCAGCTCTGAATCCCCGCCTCTGATTCCCCGCGTCTGATTCCCTGCCTCTGATTCCCCGCCTCTAATTCCCCATCTGTGATTCACAACCTCTGATGCCCCACCTCTGATTCCCCATATCTGATTCCCCGCCTCTGTTTCCCCGCCTCTGATTCCCCGCCTCTGATTCCCCATATCTGATTCCCCGCCTATGATTGCCCACCTCTGATTCCCCGCGTCTGATTCCCTGCCTCTGATTCCCCGCCTCTGATTCCCCATATCTGATTCACCACCTCTGATTCCCGGCCTCTGATTCCCCATCTCTGATTCCGCACATCCGATTCCCTGCCTATGATTCCCCACCTCTGATTCCCCGCCTCTGATTCCCCATATCTGATTCCCTGCCTCTGTTTCCCCGCCTCTGATTCCCCACCTCTGTTTCCCCATATCTGATTCCCCGCCTCTGATTCCCCAACTCTAATACCCTGCCTCTGATTCCCCAGCTCTGATTCCCCGCCTCTGATTCCCCGCATCTGATTCCCTGCCTCTGATTCCCCGCCTCTGATTCCAGGCCTCTGATTTCCCGCATCTGATTCCCTGCCTCTGATTCCCCGCCTCTGATTCCAGGCCTCTGATCCCAGCATCTGATTCCGGCCTCTGATTCCCAGCCTCTGATTCCCTGCTTCTGATTCTGATTCCCTGCCTCTTATTCCCCATCTCTGATTCCGCACATCTGATTCCCTGCCTCTGATTCCCCACCTCTGATTCCCCATATCTGATTCCCCGCCTCTATTTCCCCATATCTGATTCCCCGCCTCTGATTCCCCAACTCTGATTCCCCGCCTCTGATTCCCCATCTCTGATTCCCCGCCTCTGATTTCCGGCGTCCGATTCCCTGCCTCTGATTCCCCGCCTCTGATTCCCCATCTCTGATTCACCACCTCTGATTCCCCACCTCTGATTCCCCATATCTAATTCCCCGCCTCTGTTTTCCCGCCTCTGATTCCCCGCCTCTGTTTCCCCATATCTGATTCCCCGCCACTGAATCCCCAACTCTGCTTCCCTGCCTCAGATTCCCCAGCTCTGATTCCCCGCCTTTGATTCCCCCCGTCTGATTCCCAGCCTCTGAATCCCCGTGTCTGATTTCCTGCCTCTGATTCCCCGCCTCTGATTCCCCATCTCTGATTCACCGCCTCTGATTCCCCACCTCTGATTCCCCATCTCTGATTCCGCACATCCAATTCCCTGCCTCTGATTCCCCAACTCTGATTCCCCACCTCTGATTCCCCAGCTCTGATTCCCCGCCTCAGATTCCCCACGTCTGATTCCCTGCCTCTGATTCCCCGCCTCTGATTCCCTGCCTCTGATTCCCCATATCTGATTCCCCGCCTCTGATTCCCCAACTCTGATTCCCCGCTTCTGATTCCCCAGCTCTGAATCCCCGCCTCTGATTCCCCGCGTCTGATTCCCTGCCTCTGATTCCCCGCCTCTAATTCCCCATCTGTGATTCACAACTTCTGATGCCCCACCTCTGATTCCCCATATCTGATTCCCCGCCTCTGTTTCCCCGCCTCTGATTCCCCGCCTCTGATTCCCTGCCTCTGATTCCCAACCTCGGATTCCCCACCTCTGATTCCCCATATCTGATTCCCCGCCTCTGATTCCCCAACTCTGATTCCCCATATCTAATTCCCCGCCTCTGTTTTCCCGCCTCTGATTCCCCGCCTCTGTTTCCCCATATCTGATTCCCCGCCACTGAATCCCCAACTCTGATTCCCTGCCTCAGATTCCCCAGCTCTGATTCCCCGCCTTTGATTCCCCCCGTCTGATTCCCAGCCTCTGAATCCCCGTGTCTGATTTCCTGCCTCTGATTCCCCGCCTCTGATTCCCCATCTCTGATTCACCGCCTCTGATACCCCACCTCTGATTCCCCATCTCTGATTCCGCACATCCAATTCCCTGCCTCTGATTCCCCAACTCTGATTCCCCACCTCTGATTCCCCAGCTCTGATTCCCCGCCTCAGATTCCCCACGTCTGATTCCCTGCCTCTGATTCCCCGCCTCTGATTCCCTGCCTCTGATTCCCCATATCTGATTCCCCGCCTCTGATTCCCCAACTCTGATTCCCCGCTTCTGATTCCCCAGCTCTGAATCCCCGCCTCTGATTCCCCGCGTCTGATTCCCTGCCTCTGATTCCCCGCCTCTAATTCCCCATCTGTGATTCACAACTTCTGATGCCCCACCTCTGATTCCCCATATCTGATTCCCCGCCTCTGTTTCCCCGCCTCTGATTCCCCGCCTCTGATTCCCTGCCTCTGATTCCCAACCTCAGATTCCCCACCTCTGATTCCCCATATCTGATTCCCCGCCTCTGTTTCCCCGCCTCTGTTTCCCCGCCTCTGATTCCCCGCCTCTGTTTCCCTATATCTAATTCCCCACCTCTGATGCCCCAACTCTGATTCCCCGCCTCTGTTTCCCCATATCTGATTCCCCGCCTCTGATTCCCAACTATGATTCCCCGCCTCTGATTCCCCGCCTCTGATTCCCTGCATCCGATTCCCCGCCTCTGTTTCCCCGCCACTGATTCCCCGCCTCTGTTTCCCCATATCTGATTCCCCATATCTGATTCCCAACTATGATTCCCCGCCTCTGATTCCCCGCCTCTGATTCCCCAGCTCTGATTCCCTGCCTCTGATTCCCCGCGTTCTATTCCCTGCCTCTGATTCCCCGCCTGTGATTCCCCATCACTGATTCACCACCTCTGATTCCCCACCTCTGATTCCCCATATCTAATTCCCCTCCTCTGTTTTCCAGCCTCTGATTCCCCGCCTCTGTTTCCCCATATCTGATTCCCCGCCTCTGAATCCCCAACTCTGATTCCCTGCCTCAGATTCCCCAGCTCTGATTCCCCGCCTTTGATTCCCCCCGTCTGATTCCCAGCCTCTGAATCCCCGTGTCTGATTTCCTGCCTCTGATTCCCCGCCTCTGATTCCCCATCTCTGATTCACCGCCTCTGATTCCCCACCTCTGATTCCCCATCTCTGATTCTGCACATCCAATTCCCTGCCTCTGATTCCCCAACTCTGATTCCCCACCTCTGATTCCCCAGCTCTGATTCCCCGCCTCAGATTCCCCGCATCTGATTCCCTGCCTCTGATTCCCCGCCTCTGATTCCCTGCCTCTGATTCCCCATATCTGATTCCCCGCCTCTGATTCCCCAACTCTGATTCCCCGCTTCTGATTCCCCAGCTCTGAATCCCCGCCTCTGATTCCCCGCGTCTGATTCCCTGCCTCTGATTCCCCGCCTCTAATTCCCCATCTGTGATTCACAACCTCTGATGCCCCACCTCTGATTCCCCATATCTGATTCCCCGCCTCTGTTTCCCCGCCTCTGATTCCCCGCCTCTGATTCCCCATATCTGATTCCCCGCCTATGATTGCCCACCTCTGATTCCCCGCGTCTGATTCCCTGCCTCTGATTCCCCGCCTCTGATTCCCCATATCTGATTCACCACCTCTGATTCCCGGCCTCTGATTCCCCATCTCTGATTCCGCACATCCGATTCCCTGCCTATGATTCCCCACCTCTGATTCCCCGCCTCTGATTCCCCATATCTGATTCCCTGCCTCTGTTTCCCCGCCTCTGATTCCCCACCTCTGTTTCCCCATATCTGATTCCCCGCCTCTGATTCCCCAACTCTAATACCCTGCCTCTGATTCCCCAGCTCTGATTCCCCGCCTCTGATTCCCCGCATCTGATTCCCTGCCTCTGATTCCCCGCCTCTGATTCCAGGCCTCTGATTTCCCGCATCTGATTCCCTGCCTCTGATTCCCCGCCTCTGATTCCAGGCCTCTGATCCCAGCATCTGATTCCGGCCTCTGATTCCCAGCCTCTGATTCCCTGCTTCTGATTCTGATTCCCTGCCTCTTATTCCCCATCTCTGATTCCGCACATCTGATTCCCTGCCTCTGATTCCCCACCTCTGATTCCCCATATCTGATTCCCTGCCTCTGTTTCCCCGCCTCTGATTCCCCGCCTCTGTTTCCCCATATCTGATTCCCCGCCTCTGATTCCCCAACTCTGATTCCCCTCCTCTAATTCGCCAGCTATAATCCCCGCCTCTGATTTCCTGCGTCTGATTCCCTGCCTCTGATTCCCAGCCTCTGATTCCCCTTCTCTGATTCACCACCTCTGAATCCCCACCTCTGATTCTCCATCTCTGATTCCGCACATCCGATTCCCTGCCTCTGATTCCCCGCCTCTGATTCCCCGCCTCTGATTCGCAACCTCTAATTCCCCACCTCTGATTCCCCATATCTGATTCCCCGCCTCTGTTTCCCTGCCTCTGATTCCCGGCCTCGGTTTCCCCATATCTGATTCCCCTCCTCTGATTCCCCAACTCTGATTCCCCGCCTCTGATTCCCCAGCTCTGATTCCCCGCCTTTTATTCGCGGCCTCTGATTCCCTGCCACTGATTCCCCGCCCCTGATTCCCCACCTCTGATTCCCCATATCTGATTCCCCGCCTCTGTTTCCCCAGCTCTGATTCCCCTCCTCTGATTCCCCAGCTCTGATTCCCTGCCACTGATTCCCCGCCCCTGATTCCCCACCTCTGATTCCCCATATCTGATTCCCCGCCTCTGTTTCCCCAGCTCTGATTCCCTGCCTCTGATTCCCTGCCCTGATTCCCCATCTCTGTTTCACCACCTTTGATTCGCCACCTCTGATTCCCCATATCTGATTCCCCGCCTCTGTTTCCCCGCCTCTGATTCCCTGCCTCTGATTCCCAACCTCTGATTCCACACCTCTGATTCCCCATATCTGATTCCCCGCCTCTATTTCCCCATATCTGATTCTCCGCCTCTGATTCCCCAACTCTGATTCCCCGCCTCTGATTCCCCAGCTCTGATTCCCCGCCTCTGATTCCCGGCGTCCGATTCCCTGCCTCTGATTCCCCTCCTCTGATTCCCCATCTCTGATTCACCACCTCTGATTCCCCACCTCTGATTCCCCATATCTAATTCCCCGCCTCCTTTTTCCCGCCTCTGATTCCCCGCCTCTGTTTCCCCATATCTGATTCCCCGCCTCTGATTCCCTGCCTCTGATTCCCCATATCTGATTCCCCGCCTCTGATTCCCAAACTCTGATTCCCTGCCTCATATTCCCCAGCTCTGATTCCCCGCCTTTGATTCCCCCCGTCTGATTCCCAGCCTCTGATTCCCCGTGTCTGATTTCCTGCCTCTGATTCCCCGCCTCTGATTCCCCATCTCTGATTCACCGCCTCTGATTCCCCACCTCTGATTCCCCATCTCTGATTCCGCACATCCAATTCCCTGCCTCTGATTCCCCAACTCTGATTCCCCACCTCTGATTCCCCAGCTCTGATTCCCCGCCTCAGATTCCCCGCGTCTGATTCCCTGCCTCTGATTCCCCGCCTCTGATTCCCTGCCTCTGATTCCCCATATCTGATTCCCCGCCTCTGATTCCCCAACTCTGATTCCCCGCTTCTGATTCCCCAGCTCTGAATCCCCGCCTCTGATTCCCCGCGTCTGATTCCCTGCCTCTGATTCCCCGCCTCTAATTCCCCATCTGTGATTCACAACTTCTGATGCCCCACCTCTGATTCCCCATATCTGATTCCCCGCCTCTGTTTCCCCGCCTCTGATTCCCCGCCTCTGATTCCCCATATCTGATTCCCCGCCTCTGATTGCCCACCTCTGATTCCCCGCGTCTGATTCCCTGCCTCTGATTCCCCGCCTCTGATTCCCCATATCTGATTCACCACCTCTCATTCCCGGCCTCTGATTCCCCATCTCTGATTCCGCACATCCGATTCCCTGCCTCTGATTCCCCGCTTCTGATTCCCCGCCTCTGATTCGCAACCTCTAATTCCCCACCTCTGATTCCCCATATCTGATTCCCCGCCTCTGTTTCCCTGCCTCTGATTCCCGGCCTCTGTTTCCCCATATCTGATTCCCCTCCTCTGATTCCCCAACTCTGATTCCCCGCCTCTGATTCCCCAGCTCTGATTCCCCGCCTTTTATTCCCGGCCTCTGATTCCCTGCCACTGATTCCCCGCCCCTGATTCCCCACCTCTGATTCCCCATATCTGATTCCCCGCCTCTGTTTCCCCAGCTCTGATTCCCCACCTCTGATTCCCCAGCTCTGATTCCCTGCCACTGATTCCCCGCCCCTGATTCCCCACCTCTGATTCCCCGCCTCTGTTTCCCCAGCTCTGATTCCCTGCCTCTGATTCCCCATATCTGATTCCCCGCCTCTATTTCCCCATATCTGATTCCCCGCCTCTGATTCCCCAACTCAGATTCCCCGCCTCTGATTCCCCATCTCTGATTCCCCGCCTCTGATTTCCGGCGTCCGATTCCCTGCCTCTGATTCCCCGCCTCTGATTCCCCATCTCTGATTCACCACCTCTGATTCCCCACCTCTGATTCCCCATATCTAATTCCCCGCCTCTGTTTTCCCGCCTCTGATTCCCCGCCTCTGTTTCCCCATATCTGATTCCCCGCCACTGAATCCCCAACTCTGATTCCCTGCCTCAGATTCCCCAGCTCTGATTCCCCGCCTTTGATTCCCCCCGTCTGATTCCCAGCCTCTGAATCCCCGTGTCTGATTTCCTGCCTCTGATTCCCCGCCTCTGATTCCCCATCTCTGATTCACCGCCTCTGATTCCCCACCTCTGATTCCCCATCTCTGATTCCGCACATCCAATTCCCTGCCTCTGATTCCCCAACTCTGATTCCCCACCTCTGATTCCCCAGCTCTGATTCCCCGCCTCAGATTCCCCACGTCTGATTCCCTGCCTCTGATTCCCCGCCTCTGATTCCCTGCCTCTGATTCCCCATATCTGATTCCCCGCCTCTGATTCCCCAACTCTGATTCCCCGCTTCTGATTCCCCAGCTCTGAATCCCCGCCTCTGATTCCCCGCGTCTGATTCCCTGCCTCTGATTCCCCGCCTCTAATTCCCCATCTGTGATTCACAACTTCTGATGCCCCACCTCTGATTCCCCATATCTGATTCCCCGCCTCTGTTTCCCCGCCTCTGATTCCCCGCCTCTGATTCCCTGCCTCTGATTCCCAACCTCGGATTCCCCACCTCTGATTCCCCATATCTGATTCCCCGCCTCTGATTCCCCAACTCTGATTCCCCATATCTAATTCCCCGCCTCTGTTTTCCCGCCTCTGATTCCCCGCCTCTGTTTCCCCATATCTGATTCCCCGCCACTGAATCCCCAACTCTGATTCCCTGCCTCAGATTCCCCAGCTCTGATTCCCCGCCTTTGATTCCCCCCGTCTGATTCCCAGCCTCTGAATCCCCGTGTCTGATTTCCTGCCTCTGATTCCCCGCCTCTGATTCCCCATCTCTGATTCACCGCCTCTGATACCCCACCTCTGATTCCCCATCTCTGATTCCGCACATCCAATTCCCTGCCTCTGATTCCCCAACTCTGATTCCCCACCTCTGATTCCCCAGCTCTGATTCCCCGCCTCAGATTCCCCACGTCTGATTCCCTGCCTCTGATTCCCCGCCTCTGATTCCCTGCCTCTGATTCCCCATATCTGATTCCCCGCCTCTGATTCCCCAACTCTGATTCCCCGCTTCTGATTCCCCAGCTCTGAATCCCCGCCTCTGATTCCCCGCGTCTGATTCCCTGCCTCTGATTCCCCGCCTCTAATTCCCCATCTGTGATTCACAACTTCTGATGCCCCACCTCTGATTCCCCATATCTGATTCCCCGCCTCTGTTTCCCCGCCTCTGATTCCCCGCCTCTGATTCCCTGCCTCTGATTCCCAACCTCAGATTCCCCACCTCTGATTCCCCATATCTGATTCCCCGCCTCTGTTTCCCCGCCTCTGTTTCCCCGCCTCTGATTCCCCGCCTCTGTTTCCCTATATCTAATTCCCCACCTCTGATGCCCCAACTCTGATTCCCCGCCTCTGTTTCCCCATATCTGATTCCCCGCCTCTGATTCCCAACTATGATTCCCCGCCTCTGATTCCCCGCCTCTGATTCCCTGCATCCGATTCCCCGCCTCTGTTTCCCCGCCACTGATTCCCCGCCTCTGTTTCCCCATATCTGATTCCCCATATCTGATTCCCAACTATGATTCCCCGCCTCTGATTCCCCGCCTCTGATTCCCCAGCTCTGATTCCCTGCCTCTGATTCCCCGCGTTCTATTCCCTGCCTCTGATTCCCCGCCTGTGATTCCCCATCACTGATTCACCACCTCTGATTCCCCACCACTGATTCCCCATATCTAATTCCCCTCCTCTGTTTTCCAGCCTCTGATTCCCCGCCTCTGTTTCCCCATATCTGATTCCCCGCCTCTGAATCCCCAACTCTGATTCCCTGCCTCAGATTCCCCAGCTCTGATTCCCCGCCTTTGATTCCCCCCGTCTGATTCCCAGCCTCTGAATCCCCGTGTCTGATTTCCTGCCTCTGATTCCCCGCCTCTGATTCCCCATCTCTGATTCACCGCCTCTGATTCCCCACCTCTGATTCCCCATCTCTGATTCTGCACATCCAATTCCCTGCCTCTGATTCCCCAACTCTGATTCCCCACCTCTGATTCCCCAGCTCTGATTCCCCGCCTCAGATTCCCCGCATCTGATTCCCTGCCTCTGATTCCCCGCCTCTGATTCCCTGCCTCTGATTCCCCATATCTGATTCCCCGCCTCTGATTCCCCAACTCTGATTCCCCGCTTCTGATTCCCCAGCTCTGAATCCCCGCCTCTGATTCCCCGCGTCTGATTCCCTGCCTCTGATTCCCCGCCTCTAATTCCCCATCTGTGATTCACAACCTCTGATGCCCCACCTCTGATTCCCCATATCTGATTCCCCGCCTCTGTTTCCCCGCCTCTGATTCCCCGCCTCTGATTCCCCATATCTGATTCCCCGCCTATGATTGCCCACCTCTGATTCCCCGCGTCTGATTCCCTGCCTCTGATTCCCCGCCTCTGATTCCCCATATCTGATTCACCACCTCTGATTCCCGGCCTCTGATTCCCCATCTCTGATTCCGCACATCCGATTCCCTGCCTATGATTCCCCACCTCTGATTCCCCGCCTCTGATTCCCCATATCTGATTCCCTGCCTCTGTTTCCCCGCCTCTGATTCCCCACCTCTGTTTCCCCATATCTGATTCCCCGCCTCTGATTCCCCAACTCTAATACCCTGCCTCTGATTCCCCAGCTCTGATTCCCCGCCTCTGATTCCCCGCATCTGATTCCCTGCCTCTGATTCCCCGCCTCTGATTCCAGGCCTCTGATTTCCCGCATCTGATTCCCTGCCTCTGATTCCCCGCCTCTGATTCCAGGCCTCTGATCCCAGCATCTGATTCCGGCCTCTGATTCCCAGCCTCTGATTCCCTGCTTCTGATTCTGATTCCCTGCCTCTTATTCCCCATCTCTGATTCCGCACATCTGATTCCCTGCCTCTGATTCCCCACCTCTGATTCCCCATATCTGATTCCCCGCCTCTATTTCCCCATATCTGATTCCCCGCCTCTGATTCCCCAACTCTGATTCCCCGCCTCTGATTCCCCATCTCTGATTCCCCGCCTCTGATTTCCGGCGTCCGATTCCCTGCCTCTGATTCCCCGCCTCTGATTCCCCATCTCTGATTCACCACCTCTGATTCCCCACCTCTGATTCCCCATATCTAATTCCCCGCCTCTGTTTTCCCGCCTCTGATTCCCCGCCTCTGTTTCCCCATATCTGATTCCCCGCCACTGAATCCCCAACTCTGCTTCCCTGCCTCAGATTCCCCAGCTCTGATTCCCCGCCTTTGATTCCCCCCGTCTGATTCCCAGCCTCTGAATCCCCGTGTCTGATTTCCTGCCTCTGATTCCCCGCCTCTGATTCCCCATCTCTGATTCACCGCCTCTGATTCCCCACCTCTGATTCCCCATCTCTGATTCCGCACATCCAATTCCCTGCCTCTGATTCCCCAACTCTGATTCCCCACCTCTGATTCCCCAGCTCTGATTCCCCGCCTCAGATTCCCCACGTCTGATTCCCTGCCTCTGATTCCCCGCCTCTGATTCCCTGCCTCTGATTCCCCATATCTGATTCCCCGCCTCTGATTCCCCAACTCTGATTCCCCGCTTCTGATTCCCCAGCTCTGAATCCCCGCCTCTGATTCCCCGCGTCTGATTCCCTGCCTCTGATTCCCCGCCTCTAATTCCCCATCTGTGATTCACAACTTCTGATGCCCCACCTCTGATTCCCCATATCTGATTCCCCGCCTCTGTTTCCCCGCCTCTGATTCCCCGCCTCTGATTCCCTGCCTCTGATTCCCAACCTCGGATTCCCCACCTCTGATTCCCCATATCTGATTCCCCGCCTCTGATTCCCCAACTCTGATTCCCCATATCTAATTCCCCGCCTCTGTTTTCCCGCCTCTGATTCCCCGCCTCTGTTTCCCCATATCTGATTCCCCGCCACTGAATCCCCAACTCTGATTCCCTGCCTCAGATTCCCCAGCTCTGATTCCCCGCCTTTGATTCCCCCCGTCTGATTCCCAGCCTCTGAATCCCCGTGTCTGATTTCCTGCCTCTGATTCCCCGCCTCTGATTCCCCATCTCTGATTCACCGCCTCTGATACCCCACCTCTGATTCCCCATCTCTGATTCCGCACATCCAATTCCCTGCCTCTGATTCCCCAACTCTGATTCCCCACCTCTGATTCCCCAGCTCTGATTCCCCGCCTCAGATTCCCCACGTCTGATTCCCTGCCTCTGATTCCCCGCCTCTGATTCCCTGCCTCTGATTCCCCATATCTGATTCCCCGCCTCTGATTCCCCAACTCTGATTCCCCGCTTCTGATTCCCCAGCTCTGAATCCCCGCCTCTGATTCCCCGCGTCTGATTCCCTGCCTCTGATTCCCCGCCTCTAATTCCCCATCTGTGATTCACAACTTCTGATGCCCCACCTCTGATTCCCCATATCTGATTCCCCGCCTCTGTTTCCCCGCCTCTGATTCCCCGCCTCTGATTCCCTGCCTCTGATTCCCAACCTCAGATTCCCCACCTCTGATTCCCCATATCTGATTCCCCGCCTCTGTTTCCCCGCCTCTGTTTCCCCGCCTCTGATTCCCCGCCTCTGTTTCCCTATATCTAATTCCCCACCTCTGATGCCCCAACTCTGATTCCCCGCCTCTGTTTCCCCATATCTGATTCCCCGCCTCTGATTCCCAACTATGATTCCCCGCCTCTGATTCCCCGCCTCTGATTCCCTGCATCCGATTCCCCGCCTCTGTTTCCCCGCCACTGATTCCCCGCCTCTGTTTCCCCATATCTGATTCCCCATATCTGATTCCCAACTATGATTCCCCGCCTCTGATTCCCCGCCTCTGATTCCCCAGCTCTGATTCCCTGCCTCTGATTCCCCGCGTTCTATTCCCTGCCTCTGATTCCCCGCCTGTGATTCCCCATCACTGATTCACCACCTCTGATTCCCCACCTCTGATTCCCCATATCTAATTCCCCTCCTCTGTTTTCCAGCCTCTGATTCCCCGCCTCTGTTTCCCCATATCTGATTCCCCGCCTCTGAATCCCCAACTCTGATTCCCTGCCTCAGATTCCCCAGCTCTGATTCCCCGCCTTTGATTCCCCCCGTCTGATTCCCAGCCTCTGAATCCCCGTGTCTGATTTCCTGCCTCTGATTCCCCGCCTCTGATTCCCCATCTCTGATTCACCGCCTCTGATTCCCCACCTCTGATTCCCCATCTCTGATTCTGCACATCCAATTCCCTGCCTCTGATTCCCCAACTCTGATTCCCCACCTCTGATTCCCCAGCTCTGATTCCCCGCCTCAGATTCCCCGCATCTGATTCCCTGCCTCTGATTCCCCGCCTCTGATTCCCTGCCTCTGATTCCCCATATCTGATTCCCCGCCTCTGATTCCCCAACTCTGATTCCCCGCTTCTGATTCCCCAGCTCTGAATCCCCGCCTCTGATTCCCCGCGTCTGATTCCCTGCCTCTGATTCCCCGCCTCTAATTCCCCATCTGTGATTCACAACCTCTGATGCCCCACCTCTGATTCCCCATATCTGATTCCCCGCCTCTGTTTCCCCGCCTCTGATTCCCCGCCTCTGATTCCCCATATCTGATTCCCCGCCTATGATTGCCCACCTCTGATTCCCCGCGTCTGATTCCCTGCCTCTGATTCCCCGCCTCTGATTCCCCATATCTGATTCACCACCTCTGATTCCCGGCCTCTGATTCCCCATCTCTGATTCCGCACATCCGATTCCCTGCCTATGATTCCCCACCTCTGATTCCCCGCCTCTGATTCCCCATATCTGATTCCCTGCCTCTGTTTCCCCGCCTCTGATTCCCCACCTCTGTTTCCCCATATCTGATTCCCCGCCTCTGATTCCCCAACTCTAATACCCTGCCTCTGATTCCCCAGCTCTGATTCCCCGCCTCTGATTCCCCGCATCTGATTCCCTGCCTCTGATTCCCCGCCTCTGATTCCAGGCCTCTGATTTCCCGCATCTGATTCCCTGCCTCTGATTCCCCGCCTCTGATTCCAGGCCTCTGATCCCAGCATCTGATTCCGGCCTCTGATTCCCAGCCTCTGATTCCCTGCTTCTGATTCTGATTCCCTGCCTCTTATTCCCCATCTCTGATTCCGCACATCTGATTCCCTGCCTCTGATTCCCCACCTCTGATTCCCCATATCTGATTCCCTGCCTCTGTTTCCCCGCCTCTGATTCCCCGCCTCTGTTTCCCCATATCTGATTCCCCGCCTCTGATTCCCCAACTCTGATTCCCCTCCTCTAATTCGCCAGCTATAATCCCCGCCTCTGATTTCCTGCGTCTGATTCCCTGCCTCTGATTCCCAGCCTCTGATTCCCCTTCTCTGATTCACCACCTCTGAATCCCCACCTCTGATTCTCCATCTCTGATTCCGCACATCCGATTCCCTGCCTCTGATTCCCCGCCTCTGATTCCCCGCCTCTGATTCGCAACCTCTAATTCCCCACCTCTGATTCCCCATATCTGATTCCCCGCCTCTGTTTCCCTGCCTCTGATTCCCGGCCTCGGTTTCCCCATATCTGATTCCCCTCCTCTGATTCCCCAACTCTGATTCCCCGCCTCTGATTCCCCAGCTCTGATTCCCCGCCTTTTATTCGCGGCCTCTGATTCCCTGCCACTGATTCCCCGCCCCTGATTCCCCACCTCTGATTCCCCATATCTGATTCCCCGCCTCTGTTTCCCCAGCTCTGATTCCCCTCCTCTGATTCCCCAGCTCTGATTCCCTGCCACTGATTCCCCGCCCCTGATTCCCCACCTCTGATTCCCCATATCTGATTCCCCGCCTCTGTTTCCCCAGCTCTGATTCCCTGCCTCTGATTCCCTGCCCTGATTCCCCATCTCTGTTTCACCACCTTTGATTCGCCACCTCTGATTCCCCATATCTGATTCCCCGCCTCTGTTTCCCCGCCTCTGATTCCCTGCATCTGATTCCCAACCTCTGATTCCACACCTCTGATTCCCCATATCTGATTCCCCGCCTCTATTTCCCCATATCTGATTCTCCGCCTCTGATTCCCCAACTCTGATTCCCCGCCTCTGATTCCCCAGCTCTGATTCCCCGCCTCTGATTCCCGGCGTCCGATTCCCTGCCTCTGATTCCCCTCCTCTGATTCCCCATCTCTGATTCACCACCTCTGATTCCCCACCTCTGATTCCCCATATCTAATTCCCCGCCTCCTTTTTCCCGCCTCTGATTCCCCGCCTCTGTTTCCCCATATCTGATTCCCCGCCTCTGATTCCCTGCCTCTGATTCCCCATATCTGATTCCCCGCCTCTGATTCCCAAACTCTGATTCCCTGCCTCATATTCCCCAGCTCTGATTCCCCGCCTTTGATTCCCCCCGTCTGATTCCCAGCCTCTGATTCCCCGTGTCTGATTTCCTGCCTCTGATTCCCCGCCTCTGATTCCCCATCTCTGATTCACCGCCTCTGATTCCCCACCTCTGATTCCCCATCTCTGATTCCGCACATCCAATTCCCTGCCTCTGATTCCCCAACTCTGATTCCCCACCTCTGATTCCCCAGCTCTGATTCCCCGCCTCAGATTCCCCGCGTCTGATTCCCTGCCTCTGATTCCCCGCCTCTGATTCCCTGCCTCTGATTCCCCATATCTGATTCCCCGCCTCTGATTCCCCAACTCTGATTCCCCGCTTCTGATTCCCCAGCTCTGAATCCCCGCCTCTGATTCCCCGCGTCTGATTCCCTGCCTCTGATTCCCCGCCTCTAATTCCCCATCTGTGATTCACAACTTCTGATGCCCCACCTCTGATTCCCCATATCTGATTCCCCGCCTCTGTTTCCCCGCCTCTGATTCCCCGCCTCTGATTCCCCATATCTGATTCCCCGCCTCTGATTGCCCACCTCTGATTCCCCGCGTCTGATTCCCTGCCTCTGATTCCCCGCCTCTGATTCCCCATATCTGATTCACCACCTCTCATTCCCGGCCTCTGATTCCCCATCTCTGATTCCGCACATCCGATTCCCTGCCTCTGATTCCCCGCTTCTGATTCCCCGCCTCTGATTCGCAACCTCTAATTCCCCACCTCTGATTCCCCATATCTGATTCCCCGCCTCTGTTTCCCTGCCTCTGATTCCCGGCCTCTGTTTCCCCATATCTGATTCCCCTCCTCTGATTCCCCAACTCTGATTCCCCGCCTCTGATTCCCCAGCTCTGATTCCCCGCCTTTTATTCCCGGCCTCTGATTCCCTGCCACTGATTCCCTGCCCCTGATTCCCCACCTCTGATTCCCCATATCTGATTCCCCGCCTCTGTTTCCCCAGCTCTGATTCCCTGCCTCTGATTCCCCGCCTCTGATTCCCCATCTCTGTTTCACCGCCTTTGATTCACCACCTCTGATTCCCCATATCTGATTCCCCGCCTCTGTTTACCCGCCTCTGATTCCCTGCCTCTGATTCCCAACCTCCTATTCCACACCTCTGATTCCCCATATCTGATTCCCCGCCTCTATTTCCCCATATCTGATTCCCCGCCTCTGATTCCCCAACACTGATTCCCCGCCTCTGATTCACCAGCTCTGATTCCCCGCCTCTGATTCCCGGCATCTGATTCCATGCCTCTGATTCCCCGCCTCTGATTCCCCATCTCTGATTCCCCGCCTCTGATTCCCCGTGTCTGATTCCCAGCCTCTGATTCCCCGCCTCAGATTCCCCGCCTCTGATTCCCTGCCACTGATTCCCTGCCCCTGATTCCCCACCTCTGATTCCCCATATCTGATTCCCCGCCTCTGTTTCCCCGCCTCTGATTCCCCGCCTCTGATTCCCCATATCTGATTCCCTGCCTCTGATTCCCCAACTCTGATTCCCCGCCTCTGATTCCCCAGCTCTGAATCCCCGCCTCTGATTCCCCGCGTCTGATTCCCTCCCTCTGATTCCCCGCCTTGACTCCCCATCTCTGATTCACAACCTCTGATTCCCCACCTCTGATTCCCCATATCTGATTCCCCGCCTCTGTTTCCCCGCCTCTGATTCCCCGCCTCTGATTCCCCATATCTGATTCCCCGGCTCTGATTGCCCACCTCTGATTCCCCGCCTCTGATTCGCCAGCTCTGATTCCCCGCCTCTGAATCCCCGCATCTGATTCCCTGCCTCTGATTCCCCGCCTCTGATTCCCCATCTCTGATTCACCGCCTTTGATTCGCCACCTCTGATTCCCCATATCTGATTCCCCACCTCTGTTTCCCCGCCCCTGATTCCCCGCCTCTGATTCTCCATATCTCATTCCCCGCCTCTGAATCCCCATCTCTGATTCCCAGACTCTGATTCCCCACCTCTGATTCCCGGCCTCTTATTCCCAGCATCTGATTCCCCATATCTGATTCCCCACCTCTGTTTCCCTGCCTCTGATTCCGGCCTCTGTTTCCCCATATCTGATTCCCCTCCTCTGATTCCCCAACTCTGATTCCCCGCCTCTGATTCCCCAGCTCCGATTCCCCGCCTTTTATTCCCGGCCTCTGATTCCCTGCCACTGATTCCCCGCCCCGGATTCCCCACCTCTGATTCCCCATATCTGATTCCCCGCCTCTGTTTCCCCAGCTCTGATTCCCCACCTCTGATTCCCCAGCTCTGATTCCCTGCCACTGATTCCCCGCCCCTGATTCCCCACCTCTGATTCCCCATATCTGATTCCCCGCCTCTGTTTCCCCATCACTGATTCACCACCTCTGATTCCCCGCCTCTGTTTCCCCATATCTGATTCCCCGCCTCTGAATCCCCAACTCTGATTCCCTGCCTCAGATTCCCCAGCTCTGATTCCCCACCTTTGATTCCCCCCGTCTGATTCCCAGCCTCTGAATCCCCGTGTCTGATTTCCTGCCTCTGATTCCCCGCCTCTGATTCCCCATCTCTGATTCACCGCCTCTGATTCCCCACCTCTGATTCCCCATATCTGATTCCCGCCTCTGTTTCCCCGCCTCTGATTCCCCGCCTCTGATTCCCCATATCTGATTCCCCGCCGCTGATTGCCCACCTCTGATTCCCCGTGTCTGATTCCCTGCCTCTGATTCCCCGCCTCTGATTCCCCATATCTGATTCACCACCTCTGATTCCCGGCCTCTGATTCCCCATCTCTGATTCCGCACATCCGATTCCCTGCCTATGATTCCCCACCTCTGATTCCCCGACTCTGATTCCCCATATCTGATTCCCTGCCTCTGTTTCCCCGCCTCTGATTCCCCACCTCTGTTTCCCCATATCTGATTCCCCGCCTCTGATTCCCCAACTCTAATACCCTGCCTCTGATTCCCCAGCTCTGATTCCCCGCCTCTGATTCCCCGCATCTGATTGACTGCCTCTGATTCCCCGCCTCTGATTCCAGGCCTCTGATTTCCCGCATCTGATTCCCTGCCTCTGATTCCCCGCCTCTGATTCCAGGCCTCTGATCCCAGCATCTGATTCCCTGCTTCTGATTCTGATTCCCTGCCTCTTATTCCCCATCTCTGATTCCGCACATCTGATTCCCTGCCTCTGATTCCCCACCTCTTATTCCCCATATCTGATTCCCCGCCTCTGTTTCCCCGCCTCTGATTCCCCGCCTCTGTTTCCCCATATCTGATTCCCCGCCTCTGATTCCCCAACTCTGATTCCCCTCCTCTAATTCGCCAGCTATGATCCCCGCCTCTGATTTCCTGCGTCTGATTCCCTGCCTCTGATTCCCAGCCTCTGATTCCCCTTCTCTGATTCACCACCTCTGAATCCCCACCTCTGATTCCCCATCTCTGATTCCGCACATCCGATTCCCTGCCTCTGATTCCCTGCCTCTGATTCCCAACCTCTGATTCCACACCTCTGATTCCCCATATCTGATTCCCCGCCTCTATTTCCCCATATCTGATTCTCCGCCTCTGATTACCCAACTCTGATTCCCCGCCTCTGATTCCCCAGCTCTGATTCCCCGCCTCTGATTCCCGGCGTCCGATTCCCTGCCTCTGATTCCCCTCCTCTGATTCCCCATCTCTGATTCACCACCTCTGATTCCCCACCTCTGATTCCCCATATCTAATTCCCCGCCTCTGTTTTCCCGCCTCTGATTCCCCGCCTCTGTTTCCCCATATCTGATTCCCCGCCTCTGATTCCCTGCCTCTGATTCCCCATATCTGATTCCCCGCCTCTGATTCCCCAACTCTGATACCCTGCCTCATATTCCCCAGCTCTGATTCCCCGCCTTTGATTCCCCCCGTCTGATTCCCAGCCTCTGATTCCCCGTGTCTGATTTCCTGCCTCTGATTCCCCGCCTCTGATTCCCCATCTCTGATTCACCGCCTCTGATTCCCCACCTCTGATTCCCCATCTCTGATTCCGCACATCCAATTCCCAACCTCTGATTCCACACCTCTGATTCCCCATATCTGATTCCCCGCCTCTATTTCCCCATATCTGATTCTCCGCCTCTGATTCCCCAACTCTGATTCCCCGCCTCTGATTCCCCAGCTCTGATTCCCCGCCTCTGATTCCCGGCGTCCGATTCCCTGCCTCTGATTCCCCTCCTCTGATTCCCCATCTCTGATTCACCACCTCTGATTCCCCACCTCTGATTCCCCATATCTAATTCCCCGCCTCTGTTTTCCCGCCTCTGATTCCCCGCCTCTGTCTCCCCATATCTGATTCCCCGCCTCTGATTCCCTGCCTCTGATTCCCCATATCTGATTCCCCGCCTCTGATTCCCAAACTCTGATTCCCTGCCTCATATTCCACAGCTCTGATTCCCCGCCTTTGATTCCCCCCGTCTGATTCCCAGCCTCTGATTCCCCGTTTCTGATTTCCTGCCTCTGATTCCCCGCCTCTGATTCCCCATCTCTGATTCACCGCCTCTGATTCCCCACCTCTGATTCCCCATCTCTGATTCCGCACATCCAATTCCCTGCCTCTGATTCCCCAACTCTGATTCCCCACCTCTGATTCCCCAGCTCTGATTCCCCGCCTCAGATTCCCCGCGTCTGATTCCCTGCCTCTGATTCCCCGCCTCTGATTCCCTGCCTCTGATTCCCCATATCTGATTCCCCGCCTCTGATTCCCCAACTCTGATTCCCCGCTTCTGATTCCCCAGCTCTGAATCCCCGCCTCTGATTCCCCGCGTCTGATTCCCTGCCTCTGATTCCCCGCCTCTAATTCCCCATCTGTGATTCACAACTTCTGATGCCCCACCTCTGATTCCCCATATCTGATTCCCCGCCTCTGTTTCCCCGCCTCTGATTCCCCGCCTCTGATTCCCCATATCTGATTCCCCGCCTCTGATTGCCCACCTCTGATTCCCCGCGTCTGATTCCCTGCCTCTGATTCCCCGCCTCTGATTCCCCATATCTGATTCACCACCTCTCATTCCCGGCCTCTGATTCCCCATCTCTGATTCCGCACATCCGATTCCCTGCCTCTGATTCCCCGCTTCTGATTCCCCGCCTCTGATTCGCAACCTCTAATTCCCCACCTCTGATTCCCCATATCTGATTCCCCGCCTCTGTTTCCCTGCCTCTGATTCCCGGCCTCTGTTTCCCCATATCTGATTCCCCTCCTCTGATTCCCCAACTCTGATTCCCCGCCTCTGATTCCCCAGCTCTGATTCCCCGCCTTTTATTCCCGGCCTCTGATTCCCTGCCACTGATTCCCTGCCCCTGATTCCCCACCTCTGATTCCCCATATCTGATTCCCCGCCTCTGTTTCCCCAGCTCTGATTCCCTGCCTCTGATTCCCCGCCTCTGATTCCCCATCTCTGTTTCACCGCCTTTGATTCACCACCTCTGATTCCCCATATCTGATTCCCCGCCTCTGTTTACCCGCCTCTGATTCCCTGCCTCTGATTCCCAACCTCCTATTCCACACCTCTGATTCCCCATATCTGATTCCCCGCCTCTATTTCCCCATATCTGATTCCCCGCCTCTGATTCCCCAACTCTGATTCCCCGCCTCTGATTCACCAGCTCTGATTCCCCGCCTCTGATTCCCGGCATCTGATTCCATGCCTCTGATTCCCCGCCTCTGATTCCCCATCTCTGATTCCCCGCCTCTGATTCCCCGTGTCTGATTCCCAGCCTCTGATTCCCCGCCTCAGATTCCCCGCCTCTGATTCCCTGCCACTGATTCCCTGCCCCTGATTCCCAACCTCTGATTCCCCATATCTGATTCCCCGCCTCTGTTTCCCCGCCTCTGATTCCCCGCCTCTGATTCCCCATATCTGATTCCCTGCCTCTGATTCCCCAACTCTGATTCCCCGCCTCTGATTCCCCAGCTCTGAATCCCCGCCTCTGATTCCCCGCGTCTGATTCCCTCCCTCTGATTCCCCGCCTTGACTCCCCATCTCTGATTCACAACCTCTGATTCCCCACCTCTGATTCCCCATATCTGATTCCCCGCCTCTGTTTCCCCGCCTCTGATTCCCCGCCTCTGATTCCCCATATCTGATTCCCCGGCTCTGATTGCCCACCTCTGATTCCCCGCCTCTGATTCGCCAGCTCTGATTCCCCGCCTCTGAATCCCCGCATCTGATTCCCTGCCTCTGATTCCCCGCCTCTGATTCCCCATCTCTGATTCACCGCCTTTGATTCGCCACCTCTGATTCCCCATATCTGATTCCCCACCTCTGTTTCCCCGCCCCTGATTCCCCGCCTCTGATTCTCCATATCTCATTCCCCGCCTCTGAATCCCCATCTCTGATTCCCAGACTCTGATTCCCCACCTCTGATTCCCGGCCTCTTATTCCCAGCATCTGATTCCCCATATCTGATTCCCCACCTCTGTTTCCCTGCCTCTGATTCCGGCCTCTGTTTCCCCATATCTGATTCCCCTCCTCTGATTCCCCAACTCTGATTCCCCGCCTCTGATTCCCCAGCTCCGATTCCCCGCCTTTTATTCCAGGCCTCTGATTCCCTGCCACTGATTCCCCGCCCCGGATTCCCCACCTCTGATTCCCCATATCTGATTCCCCGCCTCTGTTTCCCCAGCTCTGATTCCCCACCTCTGATTCCCCAGCTCTGATTCCCTGCCACTGATTCCCCGCCCCTGATTCCCCACCTCTGATTCCCCATATCTGATTCCCCGCCTCTGTTTCCCCATCACTGATTCACCACCTCTGATTCCCCACCTCTGATTACCCATATCTAATTCCCCTCCTCTGTTTTCCCGCCTCTGATTCCCCGCCTCTGTTTCCCCATATCTGATTCCCCGCCTCTGAATCCCCAACTCTGATTCCCTGCCTCAGATTCCCCAGCTCTGATTCCCCGCCTTTGATTCCCCCCGTCTGATTCCCAGCCTCTGAATCCCCGTGTCTGATTTCCTGCCTCTGATTCCCCGCCTCTGATTCCCCATCTCTGATTCACCGCCTCTGATTCCCCACCTCTGATTCCCCATATCTGATTCCCCGCCTCTGTTTCCCCGCCTCTGATTCCCCGCCTCTGATTCCCCATATCTGATTCCCCGCCGCTGATTGCCCACCTCTGATTCCCCGTGTCTGATTCCCTGCCTCTGATTCCCCGCCTCTGATTCCCCATATCTGATTCACCACCTCTGATTCCCGGCCTCTGATTCCCCATCTCTGATTCCGCACATCCGATTCCCTGCCTATGATTCCCCACCTCTGATTCCCCGCCTCTGATTCCCCATATCTGATTCCCTGCCTCTGTTTCCCCGCCTCTGATTCCCCACCTCTGTTTCCCCATATCTGATTCCCCGCCTCTGATTCCCCAACTCTAATACCCTGCCTCTGATTCCCCAGCTCTGATTCCCCGCCTCTGATTCCCCGCATCTGATTGACTGCCTCTGATTCCCCGCCTCTGATTCCAGGCCTCTGATTTCCCGCATCTGATTCCCTGCCTCTGATTCCCCGCCTCTGATTCCAGGCCTCTGATCCCAGCATCTGATTCCCTGCTTCTGATTCTGATTCCCTGCCTCTTATTCCCCATCTCTGATTCCGCACATCTGATTCCCTGCCTCTGATTCCCCACCTCTTATTCCCCATATCTGATTCCCCGCCTCTGTTTCCCCGCCTCTGATTCCCCGCCTCTGTTTCCCCATATCTGATTCCCCGCCTCTGATTCCCCAACTCTGATTCCCCTCCTCTAATTCGCCAGCTATGATCCCCGCCTCTGATTTCCTGCGTCTGATTCCCTGCCTCTGATTCCCAGCCTCTGATTCCCCTTCTCTGATTCACCACCTCTGAATCCCCACCTCTGATTCCCCATCTCTGATTCCGCACATCCGATTCCCTGCCTCTGATTCCCTGCCTCTGATTCCCAACCTCTGATTCCACACCTCTGATTCCCCATATCTGATTCCCCGCCTCTATTTCCCCATATCTGATTCTCCGCCTCTGATTACCCAACTCTGATTCCCCGCCTCTGATTCCCCAGCTCTGATTCCCCGCCTCTGATTCCCGGCGTCCGATTCCCTGCCTCTGATTCCCCTCCTCTGATTCCCCATCTCTGATTCACCACCTCTGATTCCCCACCTCTGATTCCCCATATCTAATTCCCCGCCTCTGTTTTCCCGCCTCTGATTCCCCGCCTCTGTTTCCCCATATCTGATTCCCCGCCTCTGATTCCCTGCCTCTGATTCCCCATATCTGATTCCCCGCCTCTGATTCCCCAACTCTGATACCCTGCCTCATATTCCCCAGCTCTGATTCCCCGCCTTTGATTCCCCCCGTCTGATTCCCAGCCTCTGATTCCCCGTGTCTGATTTCCTGCCTCTGATTGCCCGCCTCTGATTCCCCATCTCTGATTCACCGCCTCTGATTCCCCACCTCTGATTCCCCATCTCTGATTCCGCACATCCAATTCCCTGCCTCTGATTCCCCAACTCTGATTCCCCACCTCTGATTCCCCAGCTCTGATTCCCCGCCTCAGATTCCCCGCGTCTGATTCCCTGCCTCTGATTCCCCGCCTCTGATTCCCTGCCTCTGATTCCCCATATCTGATTCCCCGCCTCTGATTCCCCAACTCTGATTCCCCGCTTCTGATTCCCCAGCTCTGAATCCCCGCCTCTGATTCCCCGCGTCTGATTCCCTGCCTCTGATTCCCCGCCTCTAATTCCCCATCTGTGATTCACAACTTCTGATGCCCCACCTCTGATTCCCCATATCTGATTCCCCGCCTCTGTTTCCCCGCCTCTGATTCCCCGCCTCTGATTCCCCATATCTGATTCCCCGCCTCTGATTGCCCACCTCTGATTCCCCGCGTCTGATTCCCTGCCTCTGATTCCCCGCCTCTGATTCCCCATATCTGATTCACCACCTCTCATTCCCGGCCTCTGATTCCCCATCTCTGATTCCGCACATCCGATTCCCTGCCTATGATTCCCCACCTCTGATTCCCCGCCTCTGATTCCCCATATCTGATTCCCTGCCTCTGTTTCCCCATATCTGATTCCCCACCTCTGTTTCCCCATATCTGATTCCCCGCCTCTGATTCCCCAACTCTAATACCCTGCCTCTGATTCCCCAGCTCTGATTCCCCGCCTCTGATTCCCCGCATCTGATTCCCTGCCTCTGATTCCCCGCCTCTGATTCCAGGCCTCTGATTCCCAGCATATGATTCCGGCCTCTGATTCCCGGCCTCTGATTCCCTGCTTCTGATTCTGATTCCCTGCCTCTGATTCCCCATCTCTGATTCCGCACATCTGATTCCCTGCCTCTGATTCCCCACCTCTGATTCCCCATATCTGATTACCCGCCTCTGTTTCCCCGCCTCTGATTCCCCGCCTCTGTTTCCCCATATCTGATTCCCCGACTCTGATTCCCCAACTCTCATTCCCCTCCTCTAATTCGCCAGCTATGATTCCCCGCCTCTGATTCCCTGCGTCTGATTCCCTGCCTCTGATTCCCAGCCTCTGATTCCCCTTCTCTGATTCACCACCTCTGAATCCCCACCTCTGATTCCCCATCTCTGATTCCGCACATCCGATTCCCTGCCTCTGATTCCCCGCCTCTGATTCCCCGCCTCTGATTCGCAACCTCTAATTCCCCTCCTCTGATTCCCCATATCTGATTCCCCGCCTCTGTTTCCCTGCCTCTGATTCCCGGCCTCTGTTTCCCCATATCTGATTCCCCTCCTCTGATTCCCCAACTCTGATTCCCCGCCTCTGATTCCCCAGCACTGATTCCCCGCCTTTTATTCCCGGCCTCTGATTCCCTGCCACTGATTCCCTGCCCCTGATTCCCCACCTCTGATTCCCCATATCTGATTCCCCGCCTCTGTTTCCCCAGCTCTGATTCCCTGCCTCTGATTCCCCGCCTCTGATTCCCCATCTCTGTTTCACCGCCTTTGATTCACCACCTCTGATTCCCCATATCTGATTCCCCGCCTCTGTTTACCCGCCTCTGATTCCCTGCCTCTGATTCCCAACCTCCTATTCCACACCTCTGATTCCCCATATCTGATTCCCCGCCTCTATTTCCCCATATCTGATTCCCCGCCTCTGATTCCCCAACTCTGATTCCCCGCCTCTGATTCACCAGCTCTGATTCCCCGCCTCTGATTCCCGGCATCTGATTCCATGCCTCTGATTCCCCGCCTCTGATTCCCCATCTCTGATTCCCCGCCTCTGATTCCCCGTGTCTGATTCCCAGCCTCTGATTCCCCGCCTCAGATTCCCCGCCTCTGATTCCCTGCCACTGATTCCCTGCCCCTGATTCCCCACCTCTGATTCCCCATATCTGATTCCCCGCCTCTGTTTCCCCGCCTCTGATTCCCCGCCTCTGATTCCCCATATCTGATTCCCTGCCTCTGATTCCCCAACTCTGATTCCCCGCCTCTGATTCCCCAGCTCTGAATCCCCGCCTCTGATTCCCCGCGTCTGATTCCCTCCCTCTGATTCCCCGCCTTGACTCCCCATCTCTGATTCACAACCTCTGATTCCCCACCTCTGATTCCCCATATCTGATTCCCCGCCTCTGTTTCCCCGCCTCTGATTCCCCGCCTCTGATTCCCCATATCTGATTCCCCAGCTCTGATTGCCCACCTCTGATTCCCCGCCTCTGATTCGCCAGCTCTGATTCCCCGCCTCTGAATCCCCGCATCTGATTCCCTGCCTCTGATTCCCCGCCTCTGATTCCCCATCTCTGATTCACCGCCTTTGATTCGCCACCTCTGATTCCCCATATCTGATTCCCCACCTCTGTTTCCCCGCCCCTGATTCCCCGCCTCTGATTCTCCATATCTCATTCCCCGCCTCTGAATCCCCATCTCTGATTCCCAGACTCTGATTCCCCACCTCTGATTCCCGGCCTCTTATTCCCAGCATCTGATTCCCCATATCTCATTCCCCGCCTCTGTTTCCCTGCCTCTGATTCCGGCCTCTGTTTCCCCATATCTGATTCCCCTCCTCTGATTCCCCAACTCTGATTCCCCGCCTCTGATTCCCCAGCTCTGATTCCCCGCCTTTTATTCCCGGCCTCTGATTCCCTGCCACTGATTCCCCGCCCCGGATTCCCCACCTCTGATTCCCCATATCTGATTCCCCGACTCTGGTTCCCCAGCTCTGATTCCCCACCTCTGATTCCCCAGCTCTGATTCCCTGCCACTGATTCCCCGCCCCTGATTCCCCACCTCTGATTCCCCATATCTGATTCCCCGCCTCTGTTTCCCCATCACTGATTAACCACTTCTGATTCCCCACCTCTGATTCCCCATATCTAATTCCCCTCCTCTGTTTTCCCGCCTCTGATTCCCCGCCTCTGTTTCCCCATATCTGATTCCCCGCCTCTGAATCCCCAACTCTGATTCCCTGCCTCAGATTCCCCAGCTCTGATTCCCCGCCTTTGATTCCCCCCATCTGATTCCCAGCCTCTGAATCCCCGTGTCTGATTTCCTGCCTCTGATTCCCAGCCTCTGATTCCCCATCTCTGATTCACCGCCTCTGATTCCCCACCTCTGATTCCCCATCTCTGATTCCGCACATCCAATTCCCTGCCTCTGATTCCCCAACTCTGATTCCCCACCTCTGATTCCCCAGCTCTGATTCCCCGCCTCAGATTCCCCGCGTCTGATTCCCTTCCTCTGATTCCCCGCCTCTGATTCCCTGCCTCTGATTCCCCATATCTGATTCCCCGCCTCTGATTCCCCAACTCTGATTCCCCGCTTCTGATTCCCCAGCTCTGAATCCCCGCCTCTGATTCCCCGCGTCTGATTCCCTGCCTCTGATTCCCCGCCTCTAATTCCCCATCTGTGATTCACAACCTCTGATGCCCCACCTCTGATTCCCCATATCTGATTCCCCGCCTCTGTTTCCCCGCCTCTGATTCCCCGCCTCTGATTCCCCATATATGATTCCCCGCCTCTGATTGCCCACCTCTGATTCCCAGTGTCTGATTCCCTGCCTCTGATTCCCCGCCTCTGATTCCCCATATCTGATTCACCACCTCTGATTCCCGGCCTCTGATTCCCATCTCTGATTCCGCACATCCGATTCCCTGCCTATGATTCCCCACCTCTGATTCCCCGCCTCTGATTCCCCATATCTGATTCCCTGCCTCTGTTTCCCCGCCTCTGATTCCCCACCTCTGTTTCCCCATATCTGATTCCCCGCCTCTGATTCCCCAACTCTAATACCCTGCCTCTGATTCCCCAGCTCTGATTCCCCGCCTCTGATTCCCCGCATCTGATTCCCTGACTCTGATTCCCCGCCTCTGATTCCAGGCCTCTGATTTCCCGCATCTGATTCCCTGCCTCTGATTCCCCGCCTCTGATTCCAGGCCTCTGATCCCAGCATCTGATTCCGGCCTCTGATTCCCAGCCTCTGATTCCCTGCTTCTGATTCTGATTCCCTGCCTCTTATTCCCCATCTCTGATTCCGCACATCTGATTCCCTGCCTCTGATTCCCCACCTCTGATTCCCCATATCTGATTCCCCGCCTCTGTTTCCCCGCCTCTGATTCCCCGCCTCTGTTTCCCCATATCTGATTCCCCGCCTCTGATTCCCCAACTCTGATTCCCCTCCTCTAATTCGCCAGCTATGATCCCCGCCTCTGATTTCCTGCGTCTGATTCCCTGCCTCTGATTCCCAGCCTCTGATTCCCCTTCTCTGATTCACCACCTCTGAATCCCCACCTCTGATTCCCCATCTCTGATTCCGCACATCTGATTCCCTGCCTCTGATTCCCCACCTCTGATTCCCCATATCTGATTACCCGCCTCTGTTTCCCCGCCTCTGATTCCCCGCCTCTGTTTCCCCATATCTGATTCCCCGACTCTGATTCCCCAACTCTCATTCCCCTCCTCTAATTCGCCAGCTATGATTCCCCGCCTCTGATTCCCTGCGTCTGATTCCCTGCCTCTGATTCCCAGCCTCTGATTCCCCTTCTCTGATTCACCACCTCTGAATCCCCACCTCTGATTCCCCATCTCTGATTCCGCACATCCGATTCCCTGCCTCTGATTCCCCGCCTCTGATTCCCCGCCTCTGATTCGCAACCTCTAATTCCCCACCTCTGATTCCCCATATCTGATTCCCCGCCTCTGTTTCCCTGCCTCTGATTCCCGGCCTCTGTTTCCCCATATCTGATTCCCCTCCTCTGATTCCCCAACTCTGATTCCCCGCCTCTGATTCCCCAGCACTGATTCCCCGCCTTTTATTCCCGGCCTCTGATTCCCTGCCACTGATTCCCTGCCCCTGATTCCCCACCTCTGATTCCCCATATCTGATTCCCCGCCTCTGTTTCCCCAGCTCTGATTCCCTGCCTCTGATTCCCCGCCTCTGATTCCCCATCTCTGTTTCACCGCCTTTGATTCACCACCTCTGATTCCCCATATCTGATTCCCCGCCTCTGTTTACCCGCCTCTGATTCCCTGCCTCTGATTCCCAACCTCCTATTCCACACCTCTGATTCCCCATATCTGATTCCCCGCCTCTATTTCCCCATATCTGATTCCCCGCCTCTGATTCCCCAACTCTGATTCCCCGCCTCTGATTCACCAGCTCTGATTCCCCGCCTCTGATTCCCGGCATCTGATTCCATGCCTCTGATTCCCCGCCTCTGATTCCCCATCTCTGATTCCCCGCCTCTGATTCCCCGTGTCTGATTCCCAGCCTCTGATTCCCCGCCTCAGATTCCCCGCCTCTGATTCCCTGCCACTGATTCCCTGCCCCTGATTCCCCACCTCTGATTCCCCATATCTGATTCCCCGCCTCTGTTTCCCCGCCTCTGATTCCCCGCCTCTGATTCCCCATATCTGATTCCCTGCCTCTGATTCCCCAACTCTGATTCCCCGCCTCTGATTCCCCAGCTCTGAATCCCCGCCTCTGATTCCCCGCGTCTGATTCCCTCCCTCTGATTCCCCGCCTTGACTCCCCATCTCTGATTCACAACCTCTGATTCCCCACCTCTGATTCCCCATATCTGATTCCCCGCCTCTGTTTCCCCGCCTCTGATTCCCCGCCTCTGATTCCCCATATCTGATTCCCCAGCTCTGATTGCCCACCTCTGATTCCCCGCCTCTGATTCGCCAGCTCTGATTCCCCGCCTCTGAATCCCCGCATCTGATTCCCTGCCTCTGATTCCCCGCCTCTGATTCCCCATCTCTGATTCACCGCCTTTGATTCGCCACCTCTGATTCCCCATATCTGATTCCCACCTCTGTTTCCCCGCCCCTGATTCCCCGCCTCTGATTCTCCATATCTCATTCCCCGCCTCTGAATCCCCATCTCTGATTCCCAGACTCTGATTCCCCACCTCTGATTCCCGGCCTCTTATTCCCAGCATCTGATTCCCCATATCTCATTCCCCGCCTCTGTTTCCCTGCCTCTGATTCCGGCCTCTGTTTCCCCATATCTGATTCCCCTCCTCTGATTCCCCAACTCTGATTCCCCGCCTCTGATTCCCCAGCTCTGATTCCCCGCCTTTTATTCCCGGCCTCTGATTCCCTGCCACTGATTCCCCGCCCCGGATTCCCCACCTCTGATTCCCCATATCTGATTCCCCGACTCTGGTTCCCCAGCTCTGATTCCCCACCTCTGATTCCCCAGCTCTGATTCCCTGCCACTGATTCCCCGCCCCTGATTCCCCACCTCTGATTCCCCATATCTGATTCCCCGCCTCTGTTTCCCCATCACTGATTAACCACTTCTGATTCCCCACCTCTGATTCCCCATATCTAATTCCCCTCCTCTGTTTTCCCGCCTCTGATTCCCCGCCTCTGTTTCCCCATATCTGATTCCCCGCCTCTGAATCCCCAACTCTGATTCCCTGCCTCAGATTCCCCAGCTCTGATTCCCCGCCTTTGATTCCCCCCATCTGATTCCCAGCCTCTGAATCCCCGTGTCTGATTTCCTGCCTCTGATTCCCAGCCTCTGATTCCCCATCTCTGATTCACCGCCTCTGATTCCCCACCTCTGATTCCCCATCTCTGATTCCGCACATCCAATTCCCTGCCTCTGATTCCCCAACTCTGATTCCCCACCTCTGATTCCCCAGCTCTGATTCCCCGCCTCAGATTCCCCGCGTCTGATTCCCTTCCTCTGATTCCCCGCCTCTGATTCCCTGCCTCTGATTCCCCATATCTGATTCCCCGCCTCTGATTCCCCAACTCTGATTCCCCGCTTCTGATTCCCCAGCTCTGAATCCCCGCCTCTGATTCCCCGCGTCTGATTCCCTGCCTCTGATTCCCCGCCTCTAATTCCCCATCTGTGATTCACAACCTCTGATGCCCCACCTCTGATTCCCCATATCTGATTCCCCGCCTCTGTTTCCCCGCCTCTGATTCCCCGCCTCTGATTCCCCATATATGATTCCCCGCCTCTGATTGCCCACCTCTGATTCCCAGTGTCTGATTCCCTGCCTCTGATTCCCCGCCTCTGATTCCCCATATCTGATTCACCACCTCTGATTCCCGGCCTCTGATTCCCATCTCTGATTCCGCACATCCGATTCCCTGCCTATGATTCCCCACCTCTGATTCCCCGCCTCTGATTCCCCATATCTGATTCCCTGCCTCTGTTTCCCCGCCTCTGATTCCCCACCTCTGTTTCCCCATATCTGATTCCCCGCCTCTGATTCCCCAACTCTAATACCCTGCCTCTGATTCCCCAGCTCTGATTCCCCGCCTCTGATTCCCCGCATCTGATTCCCTGACTCTGATTCCCCGCCTCTGATTCCAGGCCTCTGATTTCCCGCATCTGATTCCCTGCCTCTGATTCCCCGCCTCTGATTCCAGGCCTCTGATCCCAGCATCTGATTCCGGCCTCTGATTCCCAGCCTCTGATTCCCTGCTTCTGATTCTGATTCCCTGCCTCTTATTCCCCATCTCTGATTCCGCACATCTGATTCCCTGCCTCTGATTCCCCACCTCTGATTCCCCATATCTGATTCCCCGCCTCTGTTTCCCCGCCTCTGATTCCCCGCCTCTGTTTCCCCATATCTGATTCCCCGCCTCTGATTCCCCAACTCTGATTCCCCTCCTCTAATTCGCCAGCTATGATCCCCGCCTCTGATTTCCTGCGTCTGATTCCCTGCCTCTGATTCCCAGCCTCTGATTCCCCTTCTCTGATTCACCACCTCTGAATCCCCACCTCTGATTCCCCATCTCTGATTCCGCACATCCGATTCCCTGCCTCTGATTCCCCGCCTCTGATTCCCCGCCTCTGATTCGCAACCTCTAATTCCCCACCTCTGATTCCCCATATCTGATTCCCCGCCTCTGTTTCCCTGCCTCTGATTCCCGGCCTCTTTTTCCCCATATCTGATTCCCCTCCTCTGATTCCCCAACTCTGATTCCCCGCCTCTCATTCCCCAGCTCTGATTCCTCGCCTTTTATTCGCGGCCTCTGATTCCCTGCCACTGATTCCCCGCCCCTGATTCCCCACCTCTGATTCCCCATATCTGATTCCCCGCCTCTGTTTCCCCAGCTCTGATTCCCCACCTCTGATTCCCCAGCTCTGATTCCCTGCCTCTGATTCCCTGCCCTGATTCCCCATCTCTGTTTCACCGCCTTTGATTCGCCACCTCTTATTCCCATATCTGATTCCCCGCCTCTGTTTCCCCGCCTCTGATTCCCTGCCTCTGATTCCCAACCTCTGATTCCACACCTCTGATTCCCCATATCTGATTCCCCGCCTCTATTTCCCCATATCTGATTCTCCGCCTCTGATTCCCCAACTCTGATTCCCCGCCTCTGATTCCCCAGCTCTGATTCCCCGCCTCTGATTCCCGGCGTCCGATTCCCTGCCTCTGATTCCCCTCCTCTGATTCCCCATCTCTGATTCACCACCTCTGATTCCCCACCTCTGATTCCCCATATCTAATTCCCCGCCTCTGTTTTCCCGCCTCTGATTCCCCGCCTCTGTTTCCCCATATCTGATTCCCCGCCTCTGATTCCCTGCCTCTGATTCCCCATATCTGATTCCCCGCCTCTGATTCCCCAACTCTGATTCCCTGCCTCATATTCCCCAGCTCTGATTCCCCACCTTTGATTCCCCCCGTCTGATTCCCAGCCTCTGATTCCCCGTGTCTGATTTCCTGCCTCTGATTCCCTGCCTCTGATTCCCCATCTCTGATTCACCGCCTCTGATTCCCCACCTCTGATTCCCCATCTCTGATTCCGCACATCCAATTCCCTGCCTCTGATTCCCCAACTCTGATTCCCCACCTCTGATTCTCCAGCTCTGATTCCCCGCCTCAGATTCCCCGCGTCTGATTCCCTGCCTCTGATTCCCCGCCTCTGATTCCCTGCCTCTGATTCCCCATATCTGATTCCCCGCCTCTGATTCCCCAACTCTGATTCCCCGCTTCTGATTCCCCAGCTCTGAATCCCCGCCTCTGATTCCCCGCGTCTGATTCCCTGCCTCTGATTCCCCGCCTCTAATTCCCCATCTGTGATTCACAACTTCTGATGCCCCACCTCTGATTCCCCATATCTGATTCCCCGCCTCTGTTTCCCCGCCTCTGATTCCCCGCCTCTGATTCCACATATCTGATTCCCCGCCTCTGATTGCCCACCTCTGATTCCCCGCGTCTGATTCCCTGCCTCTGATTCCCCGCCTCTGATTCCCCATCTGTGATTCACAACCTCTGATGCCCCACCTCTGATTCCCCATATCTGATTCCCCGCCTCTGTTTCCCCGCCTCTGATTCCCCGCCTCTGATTCCCCATATCTGATTCCCCGCCTCTGATTGCCCACCTCTGATTCCCCGTGTCTGATTCCCTGCCTCTGATTCCCCGCCTCTGATTCCCCATATCTGATTCACCACCTCTGATTCCCGGCCTCTGATTCCCCATCTCTGATTCCGCACATCCGATTCCCTGCCTATGATTCCCCACCTCTGATTCCCCGCCTCTGATTCCCCATATCTGATTCCCTGCCTCTGTTTCCCCGCCTCTGATTCCCCACCTCTGTTTCTCCATATCTGATTCCCCGCCTCTGATTCCCCAACTCTAATACCCTGCCTCTGATTCCCCAGCTCTGATTCCCCGCCTCTGATTCCCCGCATCTGATTGACTGCCTCTGATTCCCCGCCTCTGATTCCAGGCCTCTGATTTCCCGCATCTGATTCCCTGCCTCTGATTCCCCGCCTCTGATTCCAGGCCTCTGATCCCAGCATCTGATTCCGGCCTCTGATTCCCAGCCTCTGATTCCCTGCTTCTGATTCTGATTCCCTGCCTCTTATTCCCCATCTCTGATTCCGCACATCTGATTCCCTGCCTCTGATTCCCCACCTCTGATTCCCCATATCTGATTCCCCGCCTCTGTTTCCCCGCCTCTGATTCCCCACCTCTGTTTCCCCATATCTGATTCCCCGCCTCTGATTCCCCAACTCTGATTCCCCTCCTCTAATTCGCCAGCTATGATCCCCGCCTCTGATTTCCTGCGTCTGATTCCCTGCCTCTGATTCCCAGCCTCTGATTCCCCTTCTCTGATTCACCACCTCTGAATCCCCACCTCTGATTCCCCATCTCTGATTCCGCACATCCGATTCCCTGCCTCTGATTCCCTGCCTCTGATTCCCAACCTCTGATTCCACACCTCTGATTCCCCATATCTGATTCCCCGCCTCTATTTCCCCATATCTGATTCTCCGCCTCTGATTCCCCAACTCTGATACCCCGCCTCTGATTCCCCAGCTCTGATTCCCCGCCTCTGATTCCCGGCGTCCGATTCCCTGCCTCTGATTCCCCTCCTCTGATTCCCCATCTCTGATTCACCACCTCTGATTCCCCACCTCTGATTCCCCATATCTAATTCCCCGCCTCTGTTTTCCCGCCTCTGATTCCCCGCCTCTGTTTCCCCATATCTGATTCCCCGCCTCTGATTCCCTGCCTCTGATTCCCCATATCTGATTCCCCGCCTCTGATTCCCCAACTCTGATACCCTGCCTCATATTCCCCAGCTCTGATTCCCCGCCTTTGATTCCCCCCGTCTGATTCCCAGCCTCTGATTCCCCGTGTCTGATTTCCTGCCTCTGATTCCCCGCCTCTGATTTCCCATCTCTGATTCACCGCCTCTGATTCCCCACCTCTGATTCCCCATCTCTGATTCCGCACATCCAATTCCCTGCCTCTGATTCCCCAACTCTGATTCCCCACCTCTGATTCCCCAGCTCTGATTCCCCGCCTCTGATTCCCCGCCTCTGATTCCCTGCCTCTGATTCCCCATATCTGATTCCCCGCCTCTGATTCCCCAACTCTGATTCCCCGCTTCTGATTCCCCAGCTCTGAATCCCCGCCTCTGATTCCCCGCGTCTGATTCCCTGCCTCTGATTCCCCGCCTCTAATTCCCCATCTGTGATTCACAACTTCTGATGCCCCACCTCTGATTCCCCATATCTGATTCCCCGCCTCTGTTTCCCCGCCTCTGATTCCCCGCCTCTGATTCCCCATATCTGATTCCCCGCCTCTGATTGCCCACCTCTGATTCCCCGCGTCTGATTCCCTGCCTCTGATTCCCCGCCTCTGATTCCCCATATCTGATTCACCACCTCTCATTCCCGGCCTCTGATTCCCCATCTCTGATTCCGCACATCCGATTCCCTGCCTATGATTCCCCACCTCTGATTCCCCGCCTCTGATTCCCCATATCTGATTCCCTGCCTCTGTTTCCCCGCCTCTGATTCCCCACCTCTGTTTCCCCATATCTGATTCCCCGCCTCTGATTCCCCAACTCTAATACCCTGCCTCTGATTCCCCAGCTCTGATTCCCCGCCTCTGATTCCCCGCATCTGATTCCCTGCCTCTGATTCCCCGCCTCTGATTCCAGGCCTCTGATTCCCAGCATATGATTCCGGCCTCTGATTCCCGGCCTCTGATTCCCTGCTTCTGATTCTGATTCCCTGCCTCTGATTCCCCATCTCTGATTCCGCACATCTGATTCCCTGCCTCTGATTCCCCACCTCTGATTCCCCATATCTGATTACCCGCCTCTGTTTCCCCGCCTCTGATTCCCCGCCTCTGTTTCCCCATATCTGATTCCCCGACTCTGATTCCCCAACTCTGATTCCCCTCCTCTAATTCGCCAGCTATGATTCCCCGCCTCTGATTCCCTGCGTCTGATTCCCTGCCTCTGATTCCCAGCCTCTGATTCCCCTTCTCTGATTCACCACCTCTGAATCCCCACCTCTGATTCCCCATCTCTGATTCCGCACATCCGATTCCCTGCCTCTGATTCCCCGCCTCTGATTCCCCGCCTCTGATTCGCAACCTCTAATTCCCCACCTCTGATTCCCCATATCTGATTCCCCGCCTCTGTTTCCCTGCCTCTGATTCCCGGCCTCTGTTTCCCCATATCTGATTCCCCTCCTCTGATTCCCCAACTCTGATTCCCCGCCTCTGATTCCCCAGCTCTGATTCCCCGCCTTTTATTCCCGGCCTCTGATTCCCTGCCACTGATTCCCTGCCCCTGATTCCCCACCTCTGATTCCCCATATCTGATTCCCCGCCTCTGTTTCCCCAGCTCTGATTCCCTGCCTCTGATTCCCCGCCTCTGATTCCCCATCTCTGATTCACCGCCTTTGATTCGCCACCTCTGATTCCCCATATCTGATTCCCCACCTCTGTTTCCCCGCCCCTGATTCCCCGCCTCTGATTCTCCATATCTCATTCCCCGCCTCTGAATCCCCATCTCTGATTCCCAGACTCTGATTCCCCACCTCTGATTCCCGGCCTCTTATTCCCAGCATCTGATTCCCCATATCTGATTCCCCGCCTCTGTTTCCCTGCCTCTGATTCCGGCCTCTGTTTCCCCATATCTGATTCCCCTCCTCTGATTCCCCAACTCTGATTCCCCGCCTCTGATTCCCCAGCTCTGATTCCCCGCCTTTTATTCCCGGCCTCTTATTCCCTGCCACTGATTCCCCGCCCCGGATTCCCCACCTCTGATTCCCCATATCTGATTCCCCGCCTCTGTTTCCCCAGCTCTGATTCCCCACCTCTGATTCCCCAGCTCTGATTCCCTGCCACTGATTCCCCGCCCCTGATTCCCCACCTCTGATTCCCCATATCTGATTCCCCGCCTCTGTTTCCCCATCACTGATTAACCACCTCTGATTCCCCACCTCTGATTCCCCATATCTAATTCCCCTCCTCTGTTTTCCCGCCTCTGATTCCCCGCCTCTGTTTCCCCATATCTGATTCCCCGCCTCTGAATCCCCAACTCTGATTCCCTGCCTCAGATTCCCCAGCTCTGATTCCCCGCCTTTGATTCCCCCCGTCTGATTCCCAGCCTCTGAATCCCCGTGTCTGATTTCCTGCCTCTGATTCCCCGCCTCTGATTCCCCATCTCTGATTCACCGCCTCTGATTCCCCACCTCTGATTCCCCATCTCTGATTCCGCACATCCAATTCCCTGCCTCTGATTCCCCAACTCTGATTCCCCACCTCTGATTCCCCAGCTCTGATTCCCCGCCTCAGATTCCCCGCGTCTGATTCCCTGCCTCTGATTCCCCGCCTCTGATTCCCTGCCTCTGATTCCCCATATCTGATTCCCCGCCTCTGATTCCCAACTCTGATTCCCCGCTTCTGATTCCCCAGCTCTGAATCCCCGCCTCTGATTCCCCGCGTCTGATTCCCTGCCTCTGATTCCCCGCCTCTAATTCCCCATCTGTGATTCACAACCTCTGATGCCCCACCTCTGATTCCCCATATCTGATTCCCCGCCTCTGTTTCCCCGCCTCTGATTCCCCGCCTCTGATTCCCCATATATGATTCCCCGCCTCTGATTGCCCACCTCTGATTCCCAGTGTCTGATTCCCTGCCTCTGATTCCCCGCCTCTGATTCCCCATATCTGATTCACCACCTCTGATTCCCGGCCTCTGATTCCCCATCTCTGATTCCGCACATCCGATTCCCTGCCTTTGATTCCCCACCTCTGATTCCCCGCCTCTGATTCCCCATATCTGATTCCCTGCCTCTGTTTCCCCGCCTCTGATTCCCCACCTCTGTTTCCCCATATCTGATTCCCCGCCTCTGATTCCCCAACTCTAATACCCTGCCTCTGATTCCCCAGCTCTGATTCCCCGCCTCTGATTCCCCGCATCTGATTCCCTGCCTCTGATTCCCCGCCTCTGATTCCAGGCCTCTGATTTCCCGCATCTGATTCCCTGCCTCTGATTCCCCGCCTCTGATTCCAGGCCTCTGATCCCAGCATCTGATTCCGGCCTCTGATTCCCAGCCTCTGATTCCCTGCTTCTGATTCTGATTCCCTGCCTCTTATTCCCCATCTCTGATTCCGCACATCTGATTCCCTGCCTCTGATTCCCCACCTCTGATTCCCCATATCTGATTCCCCGCCTCTGTTTCCCCGCCTCTGATTCCCCGCCTCTGTTTCCCCATATCTGATTCCCCGCCTCTGATTCCCCAACTCTGATTCCCCTCCTCTAATTCGCCAGCTATGATCCCCGCCTCTGATTTCCTGCGTCTGATTCCCTGCCTCTGATTCCCAGCCTCTGATTCCCCTTCTCTGATTCACCACCTCTGAATCCCCACCTCTGATTCCCCATCTCTGATTCCGCACATCCGATTCCCTGCCTCTGATTCCCCGCCTCTGATTCCCCGCCTCTGATTCGCAACCTCTAATTCCCCACCTCTGATTCCCCATATCTGATTCCCCGCCTCTGTTTCCCTGCCTCTGATTCCCGGCCTCTGTTTCCCCATATCTGATTCCCCTCCTCTGATTCCCCAACTCTGATTCCCCGCCTCTCATTCCCCAGCTCTGATTCCCCGCCTTTTTTTCGCGGCCTCTGATTCCCTGCCACTGATTCCCCGCCCCTGATTCCCCACCTCTGATTCCCCATATCTGATTCCCCGCCTCTGTTTCCCCAGCTCTGATTCCCCACCTCTGATTCCCCAGCTCTGATTCCCTGCCACTGATTCCCCGCCCCTGATTCCCCACCTCTGATTCCCCATATCTGATTCCCCGCCTCTGTTTCCCCAGCTCTGATTCCCTGCCTCTGATTCCCTGCCCTGATTCCCCATCTCTGTTTCACCGCCTTTGATTCGCCACCTCTTATTCCCCATATCTGATTCCCCGCCTCTGTTTCCCCGCCTCTGATTCCCTGCCTCTGATTCCCAACCTCTGATTCCACACCTCTGATTCCCCATATCTGATTCCCCGCCTCTATTTCCCCATATCTGATTCTCCGCCTCTGATTCCCCAACTCTGATTCCCCGCCTCTGATTCCCCAGCTCTGATTCCCCGCCTCTGATTCCCGGCGTCCGATTCCCTGCCTCTGATTCCCCTCCTCTGATTCCCCATCTCTGATTCACCACCTCTGATTCCCCACCTCTGATTCCCCATATCTAATTCCCCGCCTCTGTTTTCCCGCCTCTGATTCCCCGCCTCTGTTTCCCCATATCTGATTCCCCGCCTCTGATTCCCTGCCTCTGATTCCCCATATCTGAATCCCCGCCTCTGATTCCCCAACTCTGATTCCCTGCCTCATATTCCCCAGCTCTGATTCCCCGCCTTTGATTCCCCCCGTCTGATTCCCAGCCTCTGATTCCCCGTGTCTGATTTCCTGCCTCTGATTCCCTGCCTCTGATTCCCCATCTCTGATTCACCGCCTCTGATTCCCCACCTCTGATTCCCCATCTCTGATTCCGCACATCCAATTCCCTGCCTCTGATTCCCCAACTCTGATTCCCCACCTCTGATTCCCCAGCTCTGATTCCCCACCTCAGATTCCCCGCGTCTGATTCCCTGCCTCTGATTCCCCGCATCTGATTCCCTGCCTCTGATTCCCCATATCTGATTCCCCGCCTCTGATTCCCCAACTCTGATTCCCCGCTTCTGATTCCCCAGCTCTGAATCCCCGCCTCTGATTCCCCGCGTCTGATTCCCTGCCTCTGATTCCCCGCCTCTAATTCCCCATCTGTGATTCACAACTTCTGATGCCCCACCTCTGATTCCCCATATCTGATTCCCCGCCTCTGTTTCCCCATATCTGATTCCCTGCCACTGATTCCCCGCCCCTGATTCCCCACCTCTGATTCCCCATATCTGATTCCCCGCCTCTGTTTCCCCAGCTCTGATTCCCTGCCTCTGATTCCCTGCCCTGATTCCCCATCTCTGTTTCACCGCCTTTGATTCGCCACCTCTTATTCCCCATATCTGATTCCCCGCCTCTGTTTCCCCGCCTCTGATTCCCTGCCTCTGATTCCCAACCTCTGATTCCACACCTCTGATTCCCCATATCTGATTCCCCGCCTCTATTTCCCCATATCTGATTCTCCGCCTCTGATTCCCCAACTCTGATTCCCCGCCTCTGATTCCCCAGCTCTGATTCCCCGCCTCTGATTCCCGGCGTCCGATTCCCTGCCTCTGATTCCCCTCCTCTGATTCCCCATCTCTGATTCACCACCTCTGATTCCCCACCTCTGATTCCCCATATCTAATTCCCCGCCTCTGTTTTCCCGCCTCTGATTCCCCGCCTCTGTTTCCCCATATCTGATTCCCCGCCTCTGATTCCCTGCCTCTGATTCCCCATATCTGATTCCCCGCCTCTGATTCCCCAACTCTGATTCCCTGCCTCATATTCCCCAGCTCTGATTCCCCGCCTTTGATTCCCCCCGTCTGATTCCCAGCCTCTGATTCCCCGTGTCTGATTTCCTGCCTCTGATTCCCTGCCTCTGATTCCCCATCTCTGATTCACCGCCTCTGATTCCCCACCTCTGATTCCCCATCTCTGATTCCGCACATCCAATTCCCTGCCTCTGATTCCCCAACTCTGATTCCCCACCTCTGATTCCCCAGCTCTGATTCCCCGCCTCAGATTCCCCGCGTCTGATTCCCTGCCTCTGATTCCCCGCCTCTGATTCCCTGCCTCTGATTCCCCATATCTGATTCCCCGCCTCTGATTCCCCAACTCTGATTCCCCGCTTCTGATTCCCCAGCTCTGAATCCCCGCCTCTGATTCCCCGCGTCTGATTCCCTGCCTCTGATTCCCCGCCTCTAATTCCCCATCTGTGATTCACAACTTCTGATGCCCCACCTCTGATTCCCCATATCTGATTCCCCGCCTCTGTTTCCCCGCCTCTGATTCCCCGCCTCTGATTCCACATATCTGATTCCCCGCCTCTGATTGCCCACCTCTGATTCCCCGCTTCTGATTCCCTGCCTCTGATTCCCCGCCTCTGATTCCCCATATCTGATTCACCACCTCTGATTCCCGGCCTCTGATTCCCCATCTCTGATTCCGCACATCCGATTCCCTGCCTATGATTCCCCACCTCTGATTCCCCGCCTCTGATTCCCCATATCTGATTCCCTGCCTCTGTTTCCACGCCTCTGATTCCCAGCCTCTGATTCCCCTTCTCTGATTCACCACCTCTGAATCCCCACCTCTGATTCCCCATCTCTGATTCCGCACATCCGATTCCCTGCCTCTGATTCCCCGCCTCTGATTCCCCGCCTCTGATTCGCAACCTCTAATTCCCCACCTCTGATTCCCCATATCTGATTCCCCGCCTCTGTTTCCCTGCCTCTGATTCCCGGCCTCTGTTTCCCCATATCTGATTCCCCTCCTCTGATTCCCCAACTCTGATTCCCCGCCTCTGATTCCCCAGCTCTGATTCCCCGCCTTTTATTCCCGGCCTCTGATTCCCTGCCACTGATTCCCTGCCCCTGATTCCCCACCTCTGATTCCCCATATCTGATTCCCCGCCTCTGTTTCCCCAGCTCTGATTCCCTGCCTCTGATTCCCCGCCTCTGATTCCCCATCTCTGATTCACCGCCTTTGATTCGCCACCTCTGATTCCCCATATCTGATTCCCCACCTCTGTTTCCCCGCCCCTGATTCCCCGCCTCTGATTCTCCATATCTCATTCCCCGCCTCTGAATCCCCATCTCTGATTCCCAGACTCTGATTCCCCACCTCTGATTCCCGGCCTCTTATTCCCAGCATCTGATTCCCCATATCTGATTCCCCGCCTCTGTTTCCCTGCCTCTGATTCCGGCCTCTGTTTCCCCATATCTGATTCCCCTCCTCTGATTCCCCAACTCTGATTCCCCGCCTCTGATTCCCCAGCTCTGATTCCCCGCCTTTTATTCCCGGCCTCTTATTCCCTGCCACTGATTCCCCGCCCCGGATTCCCCACCTCTGATTCCCCATATCTGATTCCCCGCCTCTGTTTCCCCAGCTCTGATTCCCCACCTCTGATTCCCCAGCTCTGATTCCCTGCCACTGATTCCCCGCCCCTGATTCCCCACCTCTGATTCCCCATATCTGATTCCCCGCCTCTGTTTCCCCATCACTGATTAACCACCTCTGATTCCCCACCTCTGATTCCCCATATCTAATTCCCCTCCTCTGTTTTCCCGCCTCTGATTCCCCGCCTCTGTTTCCCCATATCTGATTCCCCGCCTCTGAATCCCCAACTCTGATTCCCTGCCTCAGATTCCCCAGCTCTGATTCCCCGCCTTTGATTCCCCCCGTCTGATTCCCAGCCTCTGAATCCCCGTGTCTGATTTCCTGCCTCTGATTCCCCGCCTCTGATTCCCCATCTCTGATTCACCGCCTCTGATTCCCCACCTCTGATTCCCCATCTCTGATTCCGCACATCCAATTCCCTGCCTCTGATTCCCCAACTCTGATTCCCCACCTCTGATTCCCCAGCTCTGATTCCCCGCCTCAGATTCCCCGCGTCTGATTCCCTGCCTCTGATTCCCCGCCTCTGATTCCCTGCCTCTGATTCCCCATATCTGATTCCCCGCCTCTGATTCCCAACTCTGATTCCCCGCTTCTGATTCCCCAGCTCTGAATCCCCGCCTCTGATTCCCCGCGTCTGATTCCCTGCCTCTGATTCCCCGCCTCTAATTCCCCATCTGTGATTCACAACCTCTGATGCCCCACCTCTGATTCCCCATATCTGATTCCCCGCCTCTGTTTCCCCGCCTCTGATTCCCCGCCTCTGATTCCCCATATATGATTCCCCGCCTCTGATTGCCCACCTCTGATTCCCAGTGTCTGATTCCCTGCCTCTGATTCCCCGCCTCTGATTCCCCATATCTGATTCACCACCTCTGATTCCCGGCCTCTGATTCCCCATCTCTGATTCCGCACATCCGATTCCCTGCCTATGATTCCCCACCTCTGATTCCCCGCCTCTGATTCCCCATATCTGATTCCCTGCCTCTGTTTCCCCGCCTCTGATTCCCCACCTCTGTTTCCCCATATCTGATTCCCCGCCTCTGATTCCCCAACTCTAATACCCTGCCTCTGATTCCCCAGCTCTGATTCCCCGCCTCTGATTCCCCGCATCTGATTCCCTGCCTCTGATTCCCCGCCTCTGATTCCAGGCCTCTGATTTCCCGCATCTGATTCCCTGCCTCTGATTCCCCGCCTCTGATTCCAGGCCTCTGATCCCAGCATCTGATTCCGGCCTCTGATTCCCAGCCTCTGATTCCCTGCTTCTGATTCTGATTCCCTGCCTCTTATTCCCCATCTCTGATTCCGCACATCTGATTCCCTGCCTCTGATTCCCCACCTCTGATTCCCCATATCTGATTCCCCGCCTCTGTTTCCCCGCCTCTGATTCCCCGCCTCTGTTTCCCCATATCTGATTCCCCGCCTCTGATTCCCCAACTCTGATTCCCCTCCTCTAATTCGCCAGCTATGATCCCCGCCTCTGATTTCCTGCGTCTGATTCCCTGCCTCTGATTCCCAGCCTCTGATTCCCCTTCTCTGATTCACCACCTCTGAATCCCCACCTCTGATTCCCCATCTCTGATTCCGCACATCCGATTCCCTGCCTCTGATTCCCCGCCTCTGATTCCCCGCCTCTGATTCGCAACCTCTAATTCCCCACCTCTGATTCCCCATATCTGATTCCCCGCCTCTGTTTCCCTGCCTCTGATTCCCGGCCTCTGTTTCCCCATATCTGATTCCCCTCCTCTGATTCCCCAACTCTGATTCCCCGCCTCTCATTCCCCAGCTCTGATTCCCCGCCTTTTTTTCGCGGCCTCTGATTCCCTGCCACTGATTCCCCGCCCCTGATTCCCCACCTCTGATTCCCCATATCTGATTCCCCGCCTCTGTTTCCCCAGCTCTGATTCCCCACCTCTGATTCCCCAGCTCTGATTCCCTGCCACTGATTCCCCGCCCCTGATTCCCCACCTCTGATTCCCCATATCTGATTCCCCGCCTCTGTTTCCCCAGCTCTGATTCCCTGCCTCTGATTCCCTGCCCTGATTCCCCATCTCTGTTTCACCGCCTTTGATTCGCCACCTCTTATTCCCCATATCTGATTCCCCGCCTCTGTTTCCCCGCCTCTGATTCCCTGCCTCTGATTCCCAACCTCTGATTCCACACCTCTGATTCCCCATATCTGATTCCCCGCCTCTATTTCCCCATATCTGATTCTCCGCCTCTGATTCCCCAACTCTGATTCCCCGCCTCTGATTCCCCAGCTCTGATTCCCCGCCTCTGATTCCCGGCGTCCGATTCCCTGCCTCTGATTCCCCTCCTCTGATTCCCCATCTCTGATTCACCACCTCTGATTCCCCACCTCTGATTCCCCATATCTAATTCCCCGCCTCTGTTTTCCCGCCTCTGATTCCCCGCCTCTGTTTCCCCATATCTGATTCCCCGCCTCTGATTCCCTGCCTCTGATTCCCCATATCTGATTCCCCGCCTCTGATTCCCCAACTCTGATTCCCTGCCTCATATTCCCCAGCTCTGATTCCCCGCCTTTGATTCCCCCCGTCTGATTCCCAGCCTCTGATTCCCCGTGTCTGATTTCCTGCCTCTGATTCCCTGCCTCTGATTCCCCATCTCTGATTCACCGCCTCTGATTCCCCACCTCTGATTCCCCATCTCTGATTCCGCACATCCAATTCCCTGCCTCTGATTCCCCAACTCTGATTCCCCACCTCTGATTCCCCAGCTCTGATTCCCCACCTCAGATTCCCCGCGTCTGATTCCCTGCCTCTGATTCCCCGCATCTGATTCCCTGCCTCTGATTCCCCATATCTGATTCCCCGCCTCTGATTCCCCAACTCTGATTCCCCGCTTCTGATTCCCCAGCTCTGAATCCCCGCCTCTGATTCCCCGCGTCTGATTCCCTGCCTCTGATTCCCCGCCTCTAATTCCCCATCTGTGATTCACAACTTCTGATGCCCCACCTCTGATTCCCCATATCTGATTCCCCGCCTCTGTTTAACCATATCTGATTCCCTGCCACTGATTCCCCGCCCCTGATTCCCCACCTCTGATTCCCCATATCTGATTCCCCGCCTCTGTTTCCCCAGCTCTGATTCCCTGCCTCTGATTCCCTGCCCTGATTCCCCATCTCTGTTTCACCGCCTTTGATTCGCCACCTCTTATTCCCCATATCTGATTCCCCGCCTCTGTTTCCCCGCCTCTGATTCCCTGCCTCTGATTCCCAACCTCTGATTCCACACCTCTGATTCCCCATATCTGATTCCCCGCCTCTATTTCCCCATATCTGATTCTCCGCCTCTGATTCCCCAACTCTGATTCCCCGCCTCTGATTCCCCAGCTCTGATTCCCCGCCTCTGATTCCCGGCGTCCGATTCCATGCCTCTGATTCCCCTCCTCTGATTCCCCATCTCTGATTCACCACCTCTGATTCCCCACCTCTGATTCCCCATATCTAATTCCCCGCCTCTGTTTTCCCGCCTCTGATTCCCCGCCTCTGTTTCCCCATATCTGATTCCCCGCCTCTGATTCCCTGCCTCTGATTCCCCATATCTGATTCCCCGCCTCTGATTCCCCAACTCTGATTCCCTGCCTCATATTCCCCAGCTCTGATTCCCCGCCTTTGATTCCCCCCGTCTGATTCCCAGCCTCTGATTCCCCGTGTCTGATTTCCTGCCTCTGATTCCCTGCCTCTGATTCCCCATCTCTGATTCACCGCCTCTGATTCCCCACCTCTGATTCCCCATCTCTGATTCCGCACATCCAATTCCCTGCCTCTGATTCCCCAACTCTGATTCCCCACCTCTGATTCCCCAGCTCTGATTCCCCGCCTCAGATTCCCCGCGTCTGATTCCCTGCCTCTGATTCCCCGCCTCTGATTCCCTGCCTCTGATTCCCCATATCTGATTCCCCGCCTCTGATTCCCCAACTCTGATTCCCCGCTTCTGATTCCCCAGCTCTGAATCCCCGCCTCTGATTCCCCGCGTCTGATTCCCTGCCTCTGATTCCCCGCCTCTAATTCCCCATCTGTGATTCACAACTTCTGATGCCCCACCTCTGATTCCCCATATCTGATTCCCCGCCTCTGTTTCCCCGCCTCTGATTCCCCGCCTCTGATTCCACATATCTGATTCCCCGCCTCTGATTGCCCACCTCTGATTCCCCGCTTCTGATTCCCTGCCTCTGATTCCCCGCCTCTGATTCCCCATATCTGATTCACCACCTCTGATTCCCGGCCTCTGATTCCCCATCTCTGATTCCGCACATCCGATTCCCTGCCTATGATTCCCCACCTCTGATTCCCCGCCTCTGATTCCCCATATCTGATTCCCTGCCTCTGTTTCCACGCCTCTGATTCCCCACCTCTGTTTCCCCATATCTGATTCCCCGCCTCTGATTCACCAACTCTAATACCCTGCCTCTGATTCCCCAGCTCTGATTCCCCGCCTCTGATTCCCCGCATCTGATTCCCTGCCTCTGATTCCCAGCCTCTGATTCCAGGCCTCTGATTCCCAGCATCTGATTCCGGCCTCTGATTCCCAGCCTCTGATTCCCTGCTTCTGATTCTGATTCCCTGCCTCTGATTCCCCATCTCTGATTCCGCACATCTGATTCCCTGCCTCTGATTCCCCACCTCTGATTCCCCATATCTGATTACCCGCCTCTGTTTCCCCGCCTCTGATTCCCCGACTCTGTTTCCCCATATCTGATTCCCCGACTCTGATTCCCCAACTCTGATTCCCCTCCTCTAATTCGCCAGCTATGATTCCCCGCCTCTGATTCCCTGCGTCTGATTCCCTGCCTCTGATTCCCAGCCTCTGATTCCCCTTCTCTGATTCACCACCTCTGAATCCCCACCTCTGATTCCCCATCTCTGATTCCGCACATCCGATTCCCTGCCTCTGATTCCCCGCCTCTGATTCCCCGCCTCTGATTCGCAACCTCTAATTCCCCACCTCTGATTCCCCATATCTGATTCCCCGCCTCTGATTCCCTGCCTCTGATTCCCGGCCTCTGTTTACCCATATCTGATTCCCCTCCTCTGATTCCCCAACTCTGATTCCCCGCCTCTGATTCCCCAGCTCTGATTCCCCGCCTTTTATTCCCGGCCTCTGATTCCCTGCCACTGATTCCCTGCCCCTGATTCCCCACCTCTGATTCCCCATATCTGATTCCCCGCCTCTGTTTCCCCAGCTCTGATTCCCTGCCTCTGATTCCCCGCCTCTGATTCCCCATCTCTGTTTCACCGCCTTTGATTCGCCACCTCTGATTCCCCATATCTGATTCCCCGCCTCTGATTCCCCGCCTCTGATTCCCCGCATCTGATTCCCTGCCTCTGATTCCCCACCTCTGATTCCAGGCCTCTGATTCCCAGCATCTGATTCCGGCCTCTGATTCCCGGCCTCTGATTCCCTGCTTCTGATTCTGATTCCCTGCCTCTGATTCCCCATCTCTGATTCCGCACATCTGATTCCCTGCCTCTGATTCCCCACCTCTGATTCCCCAGCTCTGATTCCCCGCCTCTGATTCCCCGCATCTGATACCCTGCATCTGATTCCAAGCCTCTGATTCCCTGCCTCTGATTCCCAACCTCTGATTCCCCACCTCTGATTCCCCATATCTGATTCCCCGCCTCTGTTTCCCCGCCTCGGATTCCCCGCCTCTGTTTCCCCATATCTGATTCCCGGCCTCTGATTCCCCGCCTCTGATTCCCCATATCTGATTCCCTGCCTCTGATTCCCCAACTCTGATTCCCCGCCTCTGATTCCCCAGCTCTGAATCCCCGCCTCTGATTCCCCGCGTCTGATTCCCTGCCTCTGATTCCAAGCTTTGATTCCCCATCTCTGATTCACAACCTCTGATTCCCCACCTCTGATTCCCTATATTTGATTCCCCGCCTCTGTTTCCCCGCCTCTGATTCCCCGCCTCTGATTCCCCATATCTGATTCCCCGCCTCTGATTGCCCACCTCTGATTCCCAGCCTCTGATTCGCCAGCTCTGATTCCCCGCCTCTGATTCCCCGCATCTGATTCCCTGCCTCTGATTCCCCGCCTCTGATTCCCCATCTCTGATTCACCGCCTTTGATTCGCCACCTCTGATTCCCCATATCTGATTCCCCACCTCTGTTTCCCCGCCTCTGATTCCCCGCCTCTGATTCTCCATATCTCATTCCCCGCCTCTGAATCCCCATCTCTGATTCCCGGACTCTGATTCCCCTCCTCTGATTCCCGGCCTCTTATTCCCATCATCTGATTCCCGGCCTCTGATTCCCGGCCTCTGATTCCCCGCTTCTGATTCCCTGCCTCTGATTCCCCATCTCTGATTCCGCACATCTGATTCCCTGCCTCTGATTCCCCACCTCTGATTCCCCATATCTGATTCCCCGCCTCTGTTTCCCCGCCTCTGATTCCCCGCCTCTGTTTCCCTATATCTAATTCACCACCTCTGATGCCCCAACTCTGATTCCCCGCCTCTGATTCCCCAGCTCTGATTCCCCGCCTCTGATTCCCTGCATCCGATTCCCCATATCTGATTCCCCGCCTCTGTTTCCCCGCCTCTGATTCCCCGCCTCTGTTTCCACATATCTGATTCCCGCCTCTGATTCCCCAACTCTGATTCCCCGCTTCTGATTCCCCAGCTCTGAATCCCCGCCTCTGATTCCCCGCGTCTGATTCCCTGCCTCTGATTCCCCGCCTCTGATTCCCCATCTGTGATTCACAACCTCTGATGCCCCACCTCTGATTCCCCATATCTGATTCCCTGCCTCTGTTTCCCCGCCTCTGATTCCCCACCTCTGTTTCCCCATATCTGATTCCCCGCCTCTGATTCCCCAACTCTAATACCCCGCCTCTGATTCCCCAGCTCTGATTCCCCGCCTCTGATTCCCCGCATCTGATTCCCTGCCTCTGATTCCCCGCCTCTGATTCCAGGCATCTGATTCCCAGCATCTGATTCCGGCCTCTGATTCCCGGCCTCTGATTCCCTGCTTCTGATTCTGATTCCCTGCCTCTGATTCCCCATCTCTGATTCCGCACATCTGATTCCCTGCCTCTGATTCCCCACCTCTGATTCCCCAGCTCTGATTCCCCGCCTCTGATTCCCCGCATCTGATACCCTGCATCTGATTCCAAGCCTCTGATTCCCTGCCTCTGATTCCCAACCTCTGATTCCCCACCTCTGATTCCCCATATCTGATTCCCCGCCTCTGTTTCCCCGCCTCGGATTCCCCGCCTCTGTTTCCCCATATCTGAATCCCGGCCTCTGATTCCCCGCCTCTGATTCCCCATATCTGATTCCCTGCCTCTGATTCCCCAACTCTGATTCCCCGCCTCTGATTCCCCAGCTCTGAATCCCCGCCTCTGATTCCCCGCGTCTGATTCCCTGCCTCTGATTCCCCGCTTTGATTCCCCATCTCTGATTCACAACCTCTGATTCCCCACCTCTGATTCCCTATATTTGATTCCCCGCCTCTGTTTCCCCGCCTCTGATTCCCCGCCTCTGATTCCCCATATCTGATTCCCCGCCTCTGATTGCCCACCTCTGATTCCCAGCCTCTGATTCGCCAGCTCTGATTCCCTGCCTCTGATTCCCCGCATCTGATTCCCTGCCTCTGATTCCCCGCCTCTGATTCCCCATCTCTGATTCACCGCCTTTGATTCCCCACCTCTGATTCCCCATATCTGATTCCCCACCTCTGTTTCCCCGCCTCTGATTCCCCGCCTCTGATTCTCCATATCTCATTCCCCGCCTCTGAATCCCCATCTCTGATTCCCGGACTCTGATTCCCCTCCTCTGATTCCCGGCCTCTTATTCCCATCATCTGATTCCCGGCCTCTGATTCCCGGCCTCTGATTCCCCGCTTCTGATTCCCTGCCTCTGATTCCCCATCTCTGATTCCGCACATCTGATTCCCTGCCTCTGATTCCCCACCTCTGATTCCCCATATCTGATTCCCCGCCTCTGTTTCCCCGCCTCTGATTCCCCGCCTCTGTTTCCCTATATCTAATTCACCACCTCTGATGCCCCAACTCTGATTCCCCGCCTCTGATTCCCCAGCTCTGATTCCCCGCCTCTGATTCCCTGCATCCGATTCCCCATATCTGATTCCCGCCTCTGATTCCCAACTATGATTCCCCTCCTCTGATTTCCCAGCTCTGATTCCCTGCCTCTGATTCCCCGCGTTCTATTCCCTGCCTCTGATTCCCCGCCTGTGATTCCCCATCACTGATTCACCACCTCTGATTCCCTACCTCTGATTCCCCATATCTAATTCCCCGCCTCTGTTTGCCCGCCTCTGATTCCCCGCCTCTGTTTCCCCATATCTGATTCCCCGCCTCTGAATCCCCAACTCTGATTCCCTGCCTCAGATTCCCCAGCTCTGATTCCCCGCCTTTGATTCCCCCCGTCTGATTCCCAGCCTCTGAATCCCCGTGTCTGATTTCCTGCCTCTGATTCCCTGCCTCTGATTCCCCATCTCTGATTCCCCGCCTCTGATTCCCCACCTCTGATTCCCCATCTCTGATTCCCCGCCTCTGATTCCCCAACTCTGAATCCCCGCCTCTGATTCCCCAGCTCTGATTCCCCGCCTCCGATTCCCCGCATCTGATTCCCTGCCTCTGATTCCCCGCCTCTGATTCCAGGCCTCTGATTCCCAGCATCTGATTCCGGCCTCTGATTCCCGGCCTCTGATTCCCTGCTTCTGATTCTGATTCCCTGCCTCTGATTCCCCATCTCTGATTCCGCACATCTGATTCCTTGCCTCTGATTCCCCACCTCTGATTCCCCATATCTGATTCCCCGCCTGGGTTTCCCCGCCTCTGATTCCCCGCCTCTGTTTCCCAATATCTAAGTCCCCGCCTCTGATTCCCCAAATCTGATTCCCCACCTCTGATTCCCCAGCTCTGATTCCCCGCCTCTGATTCCCCGCATCTGATTCCCTGCATCTGATTCCAAGCCTCTGATTCCCTGCCTCTGATTCCCAACCTCTGATTCCCCACCTCTGATTCCCCATATCTGATTCCCCGCCTCTGTTTCCCCGCCTCGGATTCCCCGCCTCTGTTTACCCATATCTGATTCCCGGCCTCTGATTCCCCGCCTCTGATTCCCCGCCTCTGATTCCCTGCCTCTGATTCCCCATCTCCGATTCCGCACATCTGATTCCCTTCCTCTGATTCCCCGCCTCTGATTTTCCGCCTCTGATTCTCTGCCTCTGATTCCCAACCTCGGATTCCCCACCTCTGATTCCCCATATCTGATTCCCCGCCTCTGTTTCCCCGCCTCTGATTCCCCGCCTCTGATTCCCAACTCTGATAACCCGCCTCTGATTCCCCAGCTCTGATTCCCCGCGTTTGATTCCCTGCCTCTGATTCCCTGCCCTGATTCCCCATCTCTGTTTCACCGCCTTTGATTCGCCACCTCTGATTCCCCATATCTGATTCCCCGCCTCTGTTTCCCCGACTCTGATTCCCTGCCTCTGATTCCCAACCTCTGATTCCACACCTCTGATTCCCCATATCTGATTCCCCGCCTCTATTTCCCCATATCTGATTCCCCGCCTCTGATTCCCCAACTCTGATTCCCCGCCTCTGATTCCCCAGCTCTGATTCCCCGACTCTGATTCCCGGCATCCGATTCCCTGCATTTGATTCCCCGCCTCTGATTCCCCATATCTAATTCCCCGCCTCTGTTTGCCCGCCTCTGATTCCCCGCCTCTGTTTCCCAATATCAGATTCCCCGCCTCTGAATCCCCAACTCTGATTCCCTGCCTCAGATTCCCCAGCTCTGATTCCCCGCCTTTGATTCCCCCCGTCTGATTCCCAGCCTCTGAATCCCCGTGTCTGATTTCCTGCCTCTGATTCCCCGCCTCTGATTCCCCATCTCTGATTCACCGCCTCTGATACCCAACCTCTGATTCCCCCTCTCTGATTCCGCACATCCAATTCCCTGCTACTGATTCCCCAACTCTGATTCCCCACCTCTGATTCCCCAGCTCTGATTCCCCGCCTCAGATTCCCCGCGTCTGATTCCCTGCCTCTGATTCCCCGCCTCTGATTCCCTGCCTCTGATTCCCCATATCTGATTCCCCGCCTCTGATTCCCCAACTCTGATTCCCCGCTTCAGATTCCCCAGCTCTGAATCCCCGCCTCTGATTCCCCGCGTCTGATTCCCTGCCTCTGATTCCCCGCCTCTGATTCCCCATCTGTGATTCACAACCTCTGATGCCCCACCTCTGATTCCCCATATCTGATTCCCTGCCTCTGTTTCCCCGCCTCTGATTCCCCACCTCTGTTTCCCCATATCTGATTCCCCGCCTCTGATTCCCCAACTCTAATACCCCGCCTCTGATTCCCCAGCTCTGATTCCCCGCCTCTGATTCCAGGCCTCTGATTCCCAGCATCTGATTCCGGCCTCTGATTCCCGGCCTCTGATTCCCTGCTTCTGATTCTGATTCCCTGCCTCTGATTCCCCATCTCTGATTCCGCACATCTGATTCCCTGCCTCTGATTCCCCACCTCTGATTCCCCAGCTCTGATTCCCCGCCTCTGATTCCCCGCATCTGATACCCTGCATCTGATTCCAAGCCTCTGATTCCCTGCCTCTGATTCCCAACCTCTGATTCCCCACCTCTGATTCCCCATATCTGATTCCCCGCCTCTGTTTCCCCGCCTCGGATTCCCCGCCTCTGTTTCCCCATATCTGATTCCCGGCCTCTGATTCCCCGCCTCTGATTCCCCATATCTGATTCCCTGCCTCTGATTCCCCAACTCTGATTCCCCGCCTCTGATTCCCCAGCTCTGAATCCCCGCCTCTGATTCCCCGCGTCTGATTCCCTGCCTCTGATTCCCCGCTTTGATTCCCCATCTCTGATTCACAACCTCTGATTCCCCACCTCTGATTCCCTATATTTGATTCCCCGCCTCTGTTTCCCCGCCTCTGATTCCCCGCCTCTGATTCCCCATATCTGATTCCCCGCCTCTGATTGCCCACCTCTGATTCCCAGGCTCTGATTCGCCAGCTCTGATTCCCCGCCTCTGATTCCCCGCATCTGATTCCCTGCCTCTGATTCCCCGCCTCTGAATCCCCATCTCTGATTCACCGCCTTTGATTCGCCACCTCTGATTCCCCATTTCTGATTCCCCACCTCTGATTCCCCGCCTCTGATTCCCCGCCTCTGATTCTCCATATCTCATTCCCCGCCTCTGAATCCCCATCTCTGATTCCCGGACTCTGATTCCCCTCCTCTGATTCCCGGCCTCTTATTCCCATCATCTGATTCCCGGCCTCTGATTCCCGGCCTCTTATTCCCCGCTTCTGATTCCCTGCCTCTGATTCCCCATCTCTGATTCCGCACATCTGATTCCCTGCCTCTGATTCCCCACCTCTGATTCCCCATATCTGATTCCCCGCCTCTGTTTCCCCGCCTCTGATTCCCCGCCTCTGTTTCCCTATATCTAATTCACCACCTCTGATGCCCCAACTCTGATTCCCCGCCTCTGATTCCCCAGCTTTGATTCCCCGCCTCTGATTCCCTGCATCCGATTCCCCATATCTGATTCCCCGCCTCTGTTTCCCCGCCTCTGATTCCCCGCCTCTGTTTCCACATATCTGATTCCCGCCTCTGATTCCCCAAGTCTGATTCCCCGCTTCTGATTCCCCAGCTCTGAATCCCCGCCTCTGATTCCCCGCGTCTGATTCCCTGCCTCTGATTCCCCTCCTCTGATTCCCCATCTGTGATTCACAACCTCTGATGCCCCACCTCTGATTCCCCATATCTGATTCCCTGCCACTGTTTCCCCGCCTCTGATTCCCCACCTCTGTTTCCCCATATCTGATTCCCCGCCTCTGATTCCCCAACTCTAATACCCCGCCTCTGATTCCCCAGCTCTGATTCCCCGCCTCTGATTCACCGCATCTGATTCCCTGCCTCTGATTCCCCGCCTCTGATTCCAGGCCTCTGATTCCCAGCATCTGATTCCGGCCTCTGATTCCCGGCCTCTGATTCCCTGCTTCTGATTCTGATTCCCTGCCTCTGATTCCCCATCTCTGATTCCGCACATCTGATTCCCTGCCTCTGATTCCCCACCTCTGATTCCCCAGCTCTGATTCCCCGCCTCCGATTCCCCGCATCTGATACCCTGCATCTGATTCCAAGCCTCTGATTCCCTGCCTCTGATTCCCAACCTCTGATTCCCCACCTCTGATTCCCCATATCTGATTCCCCGCCTCTGTTTCCCCGCCTCGGATTCCCCGCCTCTGTTTCCCCATATCTGATTCCCGGCCTCTGATTCCCCGCCTCTGATTCCCCATATCTGAATCCCTGCCTCTGATTCCCCAACTCTGATTCCCCGCCTCTGATTCCCCAGCTCTGAATCCCCGCCTCTGATTCCCCGCGTCTGATTCCCTGCCTCTGATTCCCCGCTTTGATTCCCCATCTCTGATTCACAACCTCTGATTCCCCACCTCTGATTCCCTATATTTGATTCCCCGCCTCTGTTTCCCCGCCTCTGATTCCCCGCCTCTGATTCCCCATATCTGATTCCCCGCCTCTGATTGCCCACCTCTGATTCCCAGCCTCTGATTCGCCAGCTCTGATTCCCCGCCTCTGATTCCCCGCATCTGATTCCCTGCCTCTGATTCCCCGCCTCTGATTCCCCATCTCTGATTCACCGCCTTTGATTCGCCACCTCTGATTCCCCATATCTGATTCCCCACCTCTGTTTCCCCGCCTCTGATTCCCCGCCTCTGATTCTCCATATCTCATTCCCCGCCTCTGAATCCCCATCTCTGATTCCCGGACTCTGATTCCCCTCCTCTGATTCCCGGCCTCTTATTCCCATCATCTGCTTCCCGGCCTCTGATTCCCGGCCTCTGATTCCCCGCTTCTGATTCCCTGCCTCTGATTCCCCATCTCTGATTCCGCACATCTGATTCCCTGCCTCTGATTCCCCACCTCTGATTCCCCATATCTGATTCCCCGCCTCTGTTTCCCCGCCTCTGATTCCCCGCCTCTGTTTCCCTATATCTAATTCACCACCTCTGATGCCCCAACTCTGATTCCCCGCCTCTGATTCCCCAGCTCTGATTCCCCGCCTCTGATACCCTGCATCCGATTCCCCATATCTGATTCCCCGTCTCTGTTTCCCCGCCTCTGATTCCCCGCCTCTGTTTCCCCATATCTGATTCCCGCCTCTGATTCCCAACTATGATTCCCCTCCTCTGATTTCCCAGCTCTGATTCCCTGCCTCTGATTCCCCGCGTTCTATTCCCTGCCTCTGATTTCCCGCCTGTGATTCCCCATCACTGATTCACCACCTCTGATTCCCTACCTCTGATTCCCCATATCTAATTCCCCGCCTCTGTTTGCCCGCCTCTGATTCCCCGCCTCTGTTTCCCCATATCTGATTCCCCGCCTCTGAATCCCCAACTCTGATTCCCTGCCTCAGATTCCCCAGCTCTGATTCCCCGCCTTTGATTCCCCCCGTCTGATTCCCAGCCTCTGAATCCCCGTGTCTGATTTCCTGCCTCTGATTCCCCGCCTCTGATTCCCCATCTCTGATTCACCGCCTCTGATTCCCCACCTCTGATTCCCCATCTCTGATTCCGCACATCCAATTCCCTGCCTCTGATTCCCCAACTCTGATTCCCCACCTCTGATTCCCCAGCTCTGATTCCCCGCCTCAGATTCCCCGCGTCGGATTCCCTGCCTCTGATTCCCCGCCTCTGATTCCCTGCCTCTGATTCCCCATATCTGATTCCCCGCCTCTGATTCCCCAACTCTGATTCCCCGCTTCTGATTCCCCAGCTCTGAATCCCCGCCTCTGATTCCCCGCATCTGATTCCCTGCCTCTGATTCCCCGCCTCTGATTCCCCACCTGTGATTCACAACCTCTGATGCCCCACCTCTGATTCCCCATATCTGATTCCCCGCCTCTGTTTCCCCGCCTCTGATTCCCCGCCTCTGATTCCCCATATCTGATTCCCCGCTTCTGATTGCCCACCTCTGATTCCCCGCGTCTGATACCCTGCCTCTGATTCCCCGCCTCTGATTCCCCATCTCTGATTCACCACCTCTGATTCCCGGCCTCTGATTCCCCATCTCTGATTCCGCACATCCGATTCCCTGCCTATGATTCCCCACCTCTGATTCCCCGCCTCTGAATCCCCATATCTGATTCCCTGCCTCTGTTTCCCCACCTCTGATTCCCTACCTCTGTTTCCCCATAATGATTCCCCGCCTCTGATTCCCCAACTCTCATACCCCGCCTCTGATTCCCCAGCTCTGATTCCCCGCCTCTGATTCCCCGCATCTGATTCCCTGCCTCTGATTCCCCGCCTCTGATTCCAGGCCTCTGATACCCATCATCTGATTCCGGCCTCTGATTCCCGGCCTCTGATTCCCTGCTTCTGATTCTGATTCCCTGCCTCTGATTCCCCATCTATGATTCCGCACATCTGATTCCCTACCTCTGATTCCCCACCTCTGATTCCCCATATCTGATTCCCCGCCTCTGTTTCCCCGCCTCTGATTCCCCGCCTCTGATTCCCCATCTCTGATTCACCGCCTTTGATTCGCCACCTCTGATTCCCCATATCTGATTCCCCACCTCTGTTTCCCCGCCTCTGATGCCCCGCCTCTGATTCTCCATATCTCATTCCCCGCCTCTGAATCCCCATCTCTGATTCCCGGACTCTGATTCCCCTCCTCTGATTCCCGGCCTCTTATTCCCATCATCTGATTCCCGGCCTCTGATTCCCGGCCTCTGATTCCCCGCTTCTGATTCCCTGCCTCTGATTCCCCATCTCTGATTCCGCACATCTGATTCCCTGCCTCTGATTCCCCACCTCTGATTCCCCATATCTGATTCCCCGCCTCTGTTTCCCCGCCTCTGATTCCCCGCCTCTGTTTCCCTATATCTAATTCACCACCTCTGATGCCCCAACTCTGATTCCCCGCCTCTGATTCCCCAGCTCTGATTCCCCGCCTCTGATTCCCTGCATCCGATTCCCCATATCTGATTCCCCGCCTCTGTTTCCCCGCCTCTGATTCCCCGCCTCTGTTTCCACATATCTGATTCCCGCCTCTGATTCCCCAACTCTGATTCCCCGCTTCTGATTCCCCAGCTCTGAATCCCCGCCTCTGATTCCCCGCGTCTGATTCCCTGCCTCTGATTCCCCGCCTCTGATTCCCCATCTGTGATTCACAACCTCTGATGCCCCACCTCTGATTCCCCATATCTGATTCCCTGCCTCTGTTTCCCCGCCTCTGATTCCCCACCTCTGTTTCCCCATATCTGATTCCCCGCCTCTGATTCCCCAACTCTAATACCCCGCCTCTGATTCCCCAGCTCTGATTCCCCGCCTCTGATTCCCCGCATCTGATTCCCTGCCTCTGATTCCCCGCCTCTGATTCCAGGCCTCTGATTCCCAGCATCTGATTCCGGCCTCTGATTCCCGGCCTCTGATTCCCTGCTTCTGATTCTGATTCCCTGCCTCTGATTCCCCATCTCTGATTCCGCACATCTGATTCCCTGCCTCTGATTCCCCACCTCTGATTCCCCAGCTCTGATTCCCCGCCTCTGATTCCCCGCATCTGATACCCTGCATCTGATTCCAAGCCTCTGATTCCCTGCCTCTGATTCCCAACCTCTGATTCCCCACCTCTGATTCCCCATATCTGATTCCCCGCCTCTGTTTCCCCGCCTCGGATTCCCCGCCTCTGTTTCCCCATATCTGATTCCCGTCCTCTGATTCCCCGCCTCTGATTCCCCATATCTGATTCCCTGCCTCTGATTCCCCAACTCTGATTCCCCGCCTCTGATTCCCCAGCTCTGAATCCCCGCCTCTGATTCCCCGCGTCTGATTCCCTGCCTCTGATTCCCCGCTTTGATTCCCCATCTCTGATTCACAACCTCTGATTCCCCACCTCTGATTCCCTATATTTGATTCCCCGCCTCTGTTTCCCCGCCTCTGATTCCCCGCCTCTGATTCCCCATATCTGATTCCCCGCCTCTGATTGCCCACCTCTGATTCCCAGCCTCTGATTCGCCAGCTCTGATTCCCTGCCTCTGATTCCCCGCATCTGATTCCCTGCCTCTGATTCCCCGCCTCTGATTCCCCATCTCTGATTCACCGCCTTTGATTCCCCACCTCTGATTCCCCATATCTGATTCCCCACCTCTGTTTCCCCGCCTCTGATTCCCCGCCTCTGAATCTCCATATCTCATTCCCCGCCTCTGAATCCCCATCTCTGATTCCCGGACTCAGATTCCCCTCCTCTGATTCCCGGCCTCTTATTCCCATCATCTGATTCCCGGCCTCTGATTCCCGGCCTCTGATTCCCCGCTTCTGATTCCCTGCCTCTGATTCCCCATCTCTGATTCCGCACATCTGATTCCCTGCCTCTGATTCCCCACCTCTGATTCCCCATATCTGATTCCCCGCCTCTGTTTCCCCGCCTCTGATTCCCCGCCTCTGTTTCCCTATATCTAATTCACCACCTCTGATGCCCCAACTCTGATTCCCCGCCTCTGATTCCCCAGCTCTGATTCCCCGCCTCTGATTCCCTGCATCCGATTCCCCATATCTGATTCCCGCCTCTGATTCCCAACTATGATTCCCCTCCTCTGATTTCCCAGCTCTGATTCCCTGCCTCTGATTCCCCGCGTTCTATTCCCTGCCTCTGATTCCCCGCCTGTGATTCCCCATCACTGATTCACCACCTCTGATTCCCTACCTCTGATTCCCCATATCTAATTCCCCGCCTCTGTTTGCCCGCCTCTGATTCCCCGCCTCTGTTTCCCCATATCTGATTCCCCGCCTCTGAATCCCCAACTCTGATTCCCTGCCTCAGATTCCCCAGCTCTGATTCCCCGCCTTTGATTCCCCCCGTCTGATTCCCAGCCTCTGAATCCCCGTGTCTGATTTCCTGCCTCTGATTCCCTGCCTCTGATTCCCCATCTCTGATTCCCCGCCTCTGATTCCCCACCTCTGATTCCCCATCTCTGATTCCCCGCCTCTGATTCCCCAACTCTGAATCCCCGCCTCTGATTCCCCAGCTCTGATTCCCCGCCTCCGATTCCCCGCATCTGATTCCCTGCCTCTGATTCCCCGCCTCTGATTCCAGGCCTCTGATTCCCAGCATCTGATTCCGGCCTCTGATTCCCGGCCTCTGATTCCCTGCTTCTGATTCTGATTCCCTGCCTCTGATTCCCCAACTCTGATTCCGCACATCTGATTCCTTGCCTCTGATTCCCCACCTCTGATTCCCCATATCTGATTCCCCGCCTGGGTTTCCCCGCCTCTGATTCCCCGCCTCTGTTTCCCAATATCTAAGTCCCCGCCTCTGATTCCCCAAATCTGATTCCCCACCTCTGATTCCCCAGCTCTGATTCCCCGCCTCTGATTCCCCGCATCTGATTCCCTGCATCTGATTCCAAGCCTCTGATTCCCTGCCTCTGATTCCCAACCTCTGATTCCCCACCTCTGATTCCCCATATCTGATTCCCCGCCTCTGTTTCCCCGCCTCGGATTCCCCGCCTCTGTTTACCCATATCTGATTCCCGGCCTCTGATTCCCCGCCTCTGATTCCCCGCCTCTGATTCCCTGCCTCTGATTCCCCATCTCCGATTCCGCACATCTGATTCCCTTCCTCTGATTCCCCGCCTCTGATTTTCCGCCTCTGATTCTCTGCCTCTGATTCCCAACCTCGGATTCCCCACCTCTGATTCCCCATATCTGATTCCCCGCCTCTGTTTCCCCGCCTCTGATTCCCCGCCTCTGATTCCCAACTCTGATAACCCGCCTCTGATTCCCCAGCTCTGATTCCCCGCGTTTGATTCCCTGCCTCTGATTCCCTGCCCTGATTCCCCATCTCTGTTTCACCGCCTTTGATTCGCCACCTCTGATTCCCCATATCTGATTCCCCGCCTCTGTTTCCCCGACTCTGATTTCCTGCCTCTGATTCCCAACCTCTGATTCCACACCTCTGATTCCCCATATCTGATTCCCCGCCTCTATTTCCCCATATCTGATTCCCCGCCTCTGATTCCCCAACTCTGATTCCCCGCCTCTGATTCCCCAGCTCTGATTCCCCGACTCTGATTCCCGGCATCCGATTCCCTGCATTTGATTCCCCGCCTCTGATTCCCCATATCTAATTCCCCGCCTCTGTTTGCCCGCCTCTGATTCCCCGCCTCTGTTTCCCCATATCTGATTCCCCGCCTCTGAATCCCCAACTCTGATTCCCTGCCTCAGATTCCCCAGCTCTGATTCCCCGCCTTTGATTCCCCCCGTCTGATTCCCAGCCTCTGAATCCCCGTGTCTGATTTCCTGCCTCTGATTCCCCGCCTCTGATTCCCCATCTCTGATTCACCGCCTCTGATACCCAACCTCTGATTCCCCCTCTCTGATTCCGCACATCCAATTCCCTGCTACTGATTCCCCAACTCTGATTCCCCACCTCTGATTCCCCAGCTCTGATTCCCCGCCTCAGATTCCCCGCGTCTGATTCCCTGCCTCTGATTCCCCGCCTCTGATTCCCTGCCTCTGATTCCCCATATCTGATTCCCCGCCTCTGATTCCCCAACTCTGATTCCCCGCTTCAGATTCCCCAGCTCTGAATCCCCGCCTCTGATTCCCCGCGTCTGATTCCCTGCCTCTGATTCCCCGCCTCTGATTCCCCATCTGTGATTCACAACCTCTGATGCCCCACCTCTGATTCCCCATATCTGATTCCCTGCCTCTGTTTCCCCGCCTCTGATTCCCCACCTCTGTTTCCCCATATCTGATTCCCCGCCTCTGATTCCCCAACTCTAATACCCCGCCTCTGATTCCCCAGCTCTGATTCCCCGCCTCTGATTCCCCGCATCTGATTCCCTGCCTCTGATTCCCCGCCTCTGATTCCAGGCCTCTGATTCCCAGCATCTGATTCCGGCCTCTGATTCCCGGCCTCTGATTCCCTGCTTCTGATTCTGATTCCCTGCCTCTGATTCCCCATCTCTGATTCCGCACATCTGATTCCCTGCCTCTGATTCCCCACCTCTGATTCCCCAGCTCTGATTCCCCGCCTCTGATTCCCCGCATCTGATACACTGCATCTGATTCCAAGCCTCTGATTCCCTGCCTCTGATTCCCAACCTCTGATTCCCCACCTCTGATTCCCCATATCTGATTCCCCGCCTCTGTTTCCCCGCCTCGGATTCCCCGCCTCTGTTTCCCCATATCTGATTCCCGGCCTCTGATTCCCCGCCTCTGATTCCCCATATCTGATTCCCTGCCTCTGATTCCCCAACTCTGATTCCCCGCCTCTGATTCCCCAGCTCTGAATCCCCGCCTCTGATTCCCCGCGTCTGATTCCCTGCCTCTGATTCCCCACTTTGATTCCCCATCTCTGATTCACAACCTCTGATTTCCCACCTCTGATTCCCTATATTTGAATCCCCGCCTCTGTTTCCCCGCCTCTGATTCCCCGCCTCTGATTCCCCATATCTGATTCCCCGCCTCTGATTGCCCACCTCTGATTCCCAGGCTCTGATTCGCCAGCTCTGATTCCCCGCCTCTGATTCCCCGCATCTGATTCCCTGCCTCTGATTCCCCGCCTCTGATTCCCCATCTCTGATTCACCGCCTTTGATTCGCCACCTCTGATTCCCCATTTCTGATTCCCCACCTCTGTTTCCCCGCCTCTGATTCCCCGCCTCTGATTCTCCATATCTCATTCCCCGCCTCTGAATCCCCATCTCTGATTCCCGGACTCTGATTCCCCTCCTCTGATTCCCGGCCTCTTATTCCCATCATCTGATTCCCGGCCTCTGATTCCCGGCCTCTGATTCCCCGCTTCTGATTCCCTGCCTCTGATTCCCCATCTCTGATTCCGCACATCTGATTCCCTGCCTCTGATTCCCCACCTCTGATTCCCCATATCTGATTCCCCGCCTCTGTTTCCCCGCCTCTGATTCCCCGCCTCTGTTTCCCTATATCTAATTCACCACCTCTGATGCCCCAACTCTGATTCCCCGCCTCTGATTCCCCAGCTCTGATTCCCCGCCTCTGATTCCCTGCATCCGATTCCCCATATCTGATTCCCCGCCTCTGTTTCCCCGCCTCTGATTCCCCGCCTCTGTTTCCACATATCTGATTCCCGCCTCTGATTCCCCAAGTCTGATTCCCCGCTTCTGATTCCCCAGCTCTGAATCCCCGCCTCTGATTCCCCGCGTCTGATTCCCTGCCTCTGATTCCCCGCCTCTGATTCCCCATCTGTGATTCACAACCTCTGATGCCCCACCTCTGATTCCCCATATCTGATTCCCTGCCACTGTTTCCCCGCCTCTGATTCCCCACCTCTGTTTCCCCATATCTGATTCCCCGCCTCTGATTCCCCAACTCTAATACCCCGCCTCTGATTCCCCAGCTCTGATTCCCCGCCTCTGATTCCCCGCATCTGATTCCCTGCCTCTGATTCCCCGCCTCTGATTCCAGGCCTCTGATTCCCAGCATCTGATTCCGGCCTCTGATTCCCGGCCTCTGATTCCCTGCTTCTGATTCTGATTCCCTGCCTCTGATTCCCCATCTCTGATTCCGCACATCTGATTCCCTGCCTCTGATTCCCCACCTCTGATTCCCCAGCTCTGATTCCCCGCCTCTGATTCCCCGCATCTGATACCCTGCATCTGATTCCAAGCCTCTGATTCCCTACCTCTGATTCCCAACCTCTGATTCCCCACCTCTGATTCCCCATATCTGATTCCCCACCTCTGTTTCCCCGCCTCGGATTCCCCGCCTCTGTTTCCCCATATCTGATTCCCGGCCTCTGATTCCCCGCCTCTGATTCCCCATATCTGATTCCCTGCCTCTGATTCCCCAACTCTGATTCCCCGCCTCTGATTCCCCAGCTCTGAATCCCCGCCTCTGATTCCCCGCGTCTGATTCCCTGCCTCTGATTCCCCGCTTTGATTCCCCATCTCTGATTCACAACCTCTGATTCCCCACTTCTGATTCCCTATATTTGATTCCCCGCCTCTGTTTCCCCGCCTCTGATTCCCCGCCTCTGATTCCCCATATCTGATTCCCCGCCTCTGATTGCCCACCTCTGATTCCCAGGCTCTGATTCGCCAGCTCTGATTCCCCGCCTCTGATTCCCCGCATCTGATTCCCTGCCTCTGATTCCCCGCCTCTGATTCCCCATCTCTGATTCACCGCCTTTGATTCGCCTCCTCTGATTCCCCATTTCTGATTCCCCACCTCTGTTTCCCCGCCTCTGATTCCCCGCCTCTGATTCTCCATATCTCATTCCCCGCCTCTGAATCCCCATCTCTGATTCCCGGACTCTGATTCCCCTCCTCTGATTCCCGGCCTCTTATTCCCATCATCTGATTCCCGGCCTCTGATTCCCGGCCTCTGATTCCCCGCTTCTGATTCCCTGCCTCTGATTCCCCATCTCTGATTCCGCACATCTGATTCCCTGCCTCTGATTCCCCACCTCTGATTCCCCATATCTGATTCCCCGCCTCTGTTTCCCCGCCTCTGATTCCCCGCCTCTGTTTCCCTATATCTAATTCACCACCTCTGATGCCCCAACTCTGATTCCCCGCCTCTGATTCCCCAGCTCTGATTCCCCGCCTCTGATTCCCTGCATCCGATTCCCCATATCTGATTCCCCGCCTCTGTTTCCCCGCCTCTGATTCCCCGCCTCTGTTTCCACATATCTGATTCCCGCCTCTGATTCCCCAAGTCTGATTCCCCGCTTCTGATTCCCCAGCTCTGAATCCCCGCCTCTGATTCCCCGCGTCTGATTCCCTGCCTCTGATTCCCTGCCTCTGATTCCCCATCTGTGATTCACAACCTCTGATGCCCCACCTCTGATTCCCCATATCTGATTCCCTGCCACTGTTTCCCCGCCTCTGATTCCCCACCTCTGTTTCCCCATATCTGATTCCCCGCCTCTGATTCCCCAACTCTAATACCCCGCCTCTGATTCCCCAGCTCTGATTCCCCGCCTCTGATTCCCCGCATCTGATTCCCTGCCTCTGATTCCCCGCCTCTGATTCCAGGCCTCTGATTCCCAGCATCTGATTCCGGCCTCTGATTCCCGGCCTCTGATTCCCTGCTTCTGATTCTGATTCCCTGCCTCTGATTCCCCATCTCTGATTCCGCACATCTGATTCCCTGCCTCTGATTCCCCACCTCTGATTCCCCAGCTCTGATTCCCCGCCTCCGATTCCCCGCATCTGATACCCTGCATCTGATTCCAAGCCTCTGATTCCCTGCCTCTGATTCCCAACCTCTGATTCCCCACCTCTGATTCCCCATATCTGATTCCCCGCCTCTGTTTCCCCGCCTCGGATTCCCCGCCTCTGTTTCCCCATATCTGATTCCCGGCCTCTGATTCCCCGCCTCTGATTCCCCATATCTGAATCCCTGCCTCTGATTCCCCAACTCTGATTCCCCGCCTCTGATTCCCCAGCTCTGAATCCCCGCCTCTGATTCCCCGCGTCTGATTCCCTGCCTCTGATTCCCCGCTTTGATTCCCCATCTCTGATTCACAACCTCTGATTCCCCACCTCTGATTCCCCATATCTGATTCCCCGCCTCTGATTGCCCACCTCTGATTCCCAGCCTCTGATTCGCCAGCTCTGATTCCCCGCCTCTGATTCCCCGCATCTGATTCCCTGCCTCTGATTCCCCGCCTCTGATTCCCCATCTCTGATTCACCGCCTTTGATTCGCCACCTCTGATTCCCCATATCTGATTCCCCACCTCTGTTTCCCCGCCTCTGATTCCCCGCCTCTGATTCTCCATATCTCATTCCCCGCCTCTGAATCCCCATCTCTGATTCCCGGACTCTGATTCCCCTCCTCTGATTCCCGGCCTCTTATTCCCATCATCTGCTTCCCGGCCTCTGATTCCCGGCCTCTGATTCCCCGCTTCTGATTCCCTGCCTCTGATTCCCCATCTCTGATTCCGCACATCTGATTCCCTGCCTCTGATTCCCCACCTCTGATTCCCCATATCTGATTCCCCGCCTCTGTTTCCCCGCCTCTGATTCCCCGCCTCTGTTTCCCTATATCTAATTCACCACCTCTGATGCCCCAACTCTGATTCCCCGCCTCTGATTCCCCAGCTCTGATTCCCCGCCTCTGATTCCCTGCATCCGATTCCCCATATCTGATTCCCCGTCTCTGTTTCCCCGCCTCTGATTCCCCGCCTCTGTTTCCCCATATCTGATTCCCGCCTCTGATTCCCAACTATGATTCCCCTCCTCTGATTTCCCAGCTCTGATTCCCTGCCTCTGATTCCCCGCGTTCTATTCCCTGCCTCTGATTTCCCGCCTGTTATTCCCCATCACTGATTCACCACCTCTGATTCCCTACCTCTGATTCCCCATATCTAATTCCCCGCCTCTGTTTGCCCGCCTCTGATTCCCCGCCTCTGTTTCCCCATATCTGATTCCCCGCCTCTGAATCCCCAACTCTGATTCCCTGCCTCAGATTCCCCAGCTCTGATTCCCCGCCTTTGATTCCCCCCGTCTGATTCCCAGCCTCTGAATCCCCGTGTCTGATTTCCTGCCTCTGATTCCCCGCCTCTGATTCACCATCTCTGATTCACCGCCTCTGATTCCCCACCTCTGATTCCCCATCTCTGATTCCGCACATCCAATTCCCTGCCTCTGATTCCCCAACTCTGATTCCCCACCTCTGATTCCCCAGCTCTGATTCCCCGCCTCAGATTCCCCGCGTCGGATTCCCTGCCTCTGATTCCCCGCCTCTGATTCCCTGCCTCTGATTCCCCATATCTGATTCCCCGCCTCTGATTCCCCAACTCTGATTCCCCGCTTCTGATTCCCCAGCTCTGAATCCCCGCCTCTGATTCCCCGCATCTGATTCCCTGCCTCTGATTCCCCGCCTCTGATTCCCCACCTGTGATTCACAACCTCTGATGCCCCACCTCTGATTCCCCATATCTGATTCCCCGCCTCTGTTTCCCCGCCTCTGATTCCCCGCCTCTGATTCCCCATATCTGATTCCCCGCTTCTGATTGCCCACCTCTGATTCCCCGCGTCTGATACCCTGCCTCTGATTCCCCGCCTCTGATTCCCCATCTCTGATTCACCACCTCTGATTCCCGGCCTCTGATTCCCCATCTCTGATTCCGCACATCCGATTCCCTGCCTATGATTCCCCACCTCTGATTCCCCGCCTCTGAATCCCCATATCTGATTCCCTGCCTCTGTTTCCCCACCTCTGATTCCCTACCTCTGTTTCCCCATAATGATTCCCCGCCTCTGATTCCCCAACTCTCATACCCCGCCTCTGATTCCCCAGCTCTGATTCCCCACCTCTGATTCCCCGCATCTGATTCCCTGCCTCTGATTCCCCGCCTCTGATTCCAGGCCTCTGATTCCCATCATCTGATTCCGGCCTCTGATTCCCGGCCTCTGATTCCCTGCTTCTGATTCTGATTCCCTGCCTCTGATTCCCCATCTATGATTCCGCACATCTGATTCCCTACCTCTGATTCCCCACCTCTGATTCCCCATATCTGATTCCCCGCCTCTGTTTCCCCGCCTCTGATTCCCCGCCTCTGTTTCCCAATATCTAAGTCCCCACCTCTGATTCCCCAAATCTGATTCCCCACCTCTGATTCCCCAGCTCTGATTCCCCGCCTCTGATTCCCCGCATCTGATTCCCTGCATCTGATTCCAAGCCTCTGATTCCCTGCCTCTGATTCCCAACCTCTGATTCCCCACCTCTGATTCCCCATATCTGATTCCCCGCCTCTGTTTCCCCGCCTCGGATTCCCCGCCTCAGTTTCCCCATATCTGATTCCCGGCCTCTGATTCCCCGCCTCTGATTCCCCGCCTCTGATTCCCCGCCTCTTATTCCTGCCTCTGATTCCCCATCTCCGATTCCCTGCCTCTGATTCCCAACCTCTGATTCCCCACCTCTGATTCCCCATATCTGATTCCCCGCCTCTGTTTCCCCGCCTCTGATTCCCCGCCTCTGATTCCCAACTCTGATTCCCCGCCTCTGATTCCCCAGCTCTGATTCCCCGTGTTTGATTCCCTGCCTCTGATTCCCTGCCCTGATTCCCCATCTCTGTTTCACCGCCTTTGATTCGCCACCTCTGATTCCACATATCTGATTCCCCGCCTCTGTTTCCCCGACTCTGATTCCCTTCCTCTGATTCCCAACCTCTGATTCCACACCTCTGATTCCCCATATCTGATTCCCCGCCTCTGATTCCCCACCTCTGATTCCCCAGCTCTGATTCCCCGACTCTGATTCCCGGCGTCCGATTCCCTGCCTCTGATTCCCCGCCTCTGATTCCCCATCTCTGATTCCCCGCCTCTGATTCCCCGTGTCTGATTCCCTGCCTCTGATTCCCCGCCTCTGATTCCCCGCCTCTGATTCCCTGACACTGAATCCCTTCCCCTGATTCCCCACCTCTGATTCCCCATATCTGATTCCCCGCCTCTGTTTCCCCGCCTCTGATTCCCCGCCTCTGATTCCCCATATCTGATTCCCTGCCTCTGATTCCCCAACTCTGATTCCCCGCCCCTGATTCCCCAGCTCTGAATCCCCGCCTCTGATTCCCCGTGTCTGATTCCCTGCTTCTGATTCCCCGCCTTGATTCCCCATCTCTGATTCACAACCTCTGATTCCCCACCTCTGATTCCCTATATTTGATTCCCCGCCTCTGTTTCCCCGCCTCTGATTCCCCGCCTCTGATTCCCCATATCTGATTCCCCGCCTCTGATTGCCCACCTCTGATTCCCCGCCTCTGATTCGCCAGCTCTGATTCCCCGCCTCTGATTCCCCGCATCTGATTCCCTGCCTCTGATTCCCCGCCTCTGATTCCCCATCTCTGATACACCGCCTTTGATTCGCCACCTCTGATTCCCCATATCTGATTCCCCACCTCTGTTTCCCGGCCTCTGATTCCCCGCCTCTGATTCTCCATATCTCATTCCCCGCCTCTGAATCCCCATCTCTGATTCCCGGACTCTGATTCCCCACCTCTGATTCCCGGCCTCTTATTCCCAGCATCTGATTCCCGGCCTCTGATTCCCGGCCTCTGATTCCCCGCTTCTGATTCTGATTCCCTGCCTCTGATTCCCCATCTCTGATTCCGCACATCTGATTCCCTGCCTCTGATTCCCCACCTCTGATTCCCCATTTCTTATTCCCCGCCTCTGTTTCCCCGCCTCTGATTCCCCGCCTCTGTTTCCCTATATCTAATTCCCCACCTCTGATGCCCCAACTCTGATTCCCCGCCTCTGATTCCCCAGCTCTGATTCCCCGCCTCTGATTCCCCGCATCCAATTCCCCATATCTTATTCCCCGCCTCTGTTTCCCCGCCTCTGATTCCCCGCCTCTGTTTCCCCATATCTGATTCCCCGCCTCTGATTCCCAACTATGATTCCCCGCCTCTGATTCCCCAGCTCTGATTCCCTGCGTCTGATTCCCTGCGTTCTATTCCCTGCCTCTGATTCCCCGCCTGTGATTCCCCATCACTGATTCACCACCTCTGATTCCCCACCTCTGATTCCCCATATCTAATTCCACGCCTCTGTTTGCCCACCTCTGATTCCCCGCCTCTGTTTCCCCATATCTGATTCCCCGTCTCTGAATCCCCAACTCTGATTCCCTGCCTCTGATTCCCCAGCTCTGATTCCCCGCCTTTGATTCCCCCCGTCTGAATCCCAGCCTCAGAATACCCGTGTCTGATTTCCTGCCTCTGATTCCCCGCCTCTGATTCCCCATCTCTGATTCCTCTGATTCCCCACATCTGATTCCCCATCTCTGATTCCGCACATCCGATTCCCTGCCTCTGATTCCCCAACTCTGATTCCCCACCTCTGATTCCTCAGCTCTGATTCCCCGCCTCAGATTCCCCGCGTCTGATTCCCTGCCTCTGATTCCCCGCCTCTGATTCCCCATCTCTGATTCCCCACCTCTGATTCCCCGTGTCTGATTCCCTGCCTCTGATTCCCCGCCTCTGAATCCCAGCCTCTGATTCCCCGCCTCTGATTCCCTGCCTCTGATTCCCCGCCTCTGAATCCCAGCCTCTGATTCCCCGCCTTTGATTCCCCCCGTCTGATTCCCAGCCTCTGAATCCCCGTGTCTGATTTCCTGCCTCTGATTCCCCGCCTCTGATTCCCCATCTCTGATTCCGCACATCTGATTCCCTGCCTCTGATTCCCCACCTCTGATTCCCCATATCTGATTCCCCGCCTCTGTTTCCCCGCCTCTGATTCCCCGCCTCTGTTTCCCTATATCTAATTCACCACCTCTGATGCCCCAACTCTGATTCCCCGCCTCTGATTCCCCAGCTCTGATTCCCCGCCTCTGATTCCCTGCATCCGATTCCCCATATCTGATTCCCCGCCTCTGTTTCCCCGCCTCTGATTCCCCGCCTCTGTTTCCACATATCTGATTCCCGCCTCTGATTCCCCAAGTCTGATTCCCCGCTTCTGATTCCCCAGCTCTGAATCCCCGCCTCTGATTCCCCGCGTCTGATTCCCTGCCACTGTTTCCCCGCCTCTGATTCCCCACCTCTGTTTCCCCATATCTGATTCCCCGCCTCTGATTCCCCAACTCTAATACCCCGCCTCTGATTCCCCAGCTCTGATTCCCCGCCTCTGATTCCCCGCATCTGATTCCCTGCCTCTGATTCCCCGCCTCTGATTCCAGGCCTCTGATTCCCAGCATCTGATTCCGGCCTCTGATTCCCGGCCTCTGATTCCCTGCTTCTGATTCTGATACCCTGCCTCTGATTCCCCATCTCTGATTCCGCACATCTGATTCCCTGCCTCTGATTCCCCACCTCTGATTCCCCAGCTCTGATTCCCCGCCTCCGATTCCCCGCATCTGATACCCTGCATCTGATTCCAAGCCTCTGATTCCCTGCCTCTGATTCCCAACCTCTGATTCCCCACCTCTGATTCCCCATATCTGATTCCCCGCCTCTGTTTCCCCGCCTCGGATTCCCCGCCTCTGTTTCCCCATATCTGATTCCCGGCCTCTGATTCCCCGCCTCTGATTCCCCATATCTGAATCCCTGCCTCTGATTCCCCAACTCTGATTCCCCGCCTCTGATTCCCCAGCTCTGAATCCCCGCCTCTGATTCCCCGCGTCTGATTCCCTGCCTCTGATTCCCCGCTTTGATTCCCCATCTCTGATTCACAACCTCTGATTCCCCACCTCTGATTCCCTATATTTGATTCCCCGCCTCTGTTTCCCCGCCTCTGATTCCCCGCCTCTGATTCCCCATATCTGATTCCCCGCCTCTGATTGCCCACCTCTGATTCCCAGCCTCTGATTCGCCAGCTCTGATTCCCCGCCTCTGATTCCCCGCATCTGATTCCCTGCCTCTGATTCCCCGCCTCTGATTCCCCATCTCTGATTCACCGCCTTTGATTCGCCACCTCTGATTCCCCATATCTGATTCCCCACCTCTGTTTCCCCGCCTCTGATTCCCCGCCTCTGATTCTCCATATCTCATTCCCCGCCTCTGAATCCCCATCTCTGATTCCCGCACTCTGATTCCCCTCCTCTGATTCCCGGCCTCTTATTCCCATCATCTGCTTCCCGGCCTCTGATTCCCGGCCTCTGATTCCCCGCTTCTGATTCCCTGCCTCTGATTCCCCATCTCTGATTCCGCACATCTGATTCCCTGCCTCTGATTCCCCACCTCTGATTCCCCATATCTGATTCCCCGCCTCTGTTTCCCCGCCTCTGATTCCCCGCCTCTGTTTCCCTATATCTAATTCACCACCTCTGATGCCCCAACTCTTATTCCCCGCCTCTGATTCCCCAGCTCTGATTCCCCGCCTCTGATTCCCTGCATCCGATTCCCCATATCTGATTCCCCGTCTCTGTTTCCCCGCCTCTGATTCCCCGCCTCTGTTTCCCCATATCTGATTCCCGCCTCTGATTCCCAACTATGATTCCCCTCCTCTGATTTCCCAGCTCTGATTCCCTGCCTCTGATTCCCCGCGTTCTATTCCCTGCCTCTGATTTCCCGCCTGTGATTCCCCATCACTGATTCACCACCTCTGATTCCCTACCTCTGATTCCCCATATCTAATTCCCCGCCTCTGTTTGCCCGCCTCTGATTCCCCGCCTCTGTTTCCCCATATCTGATTCCCCGCCTCTGAATCCCCAACTCTGATTCCCTGCCTCAGATTCCCCAGCTCTGATTCCCCGCCTTTGATACCCCCCGTCTGATTCCCAGCCTCTGAATCCCCGTGTCTGATTTCCTGCCTCTGATTCCCCGCCTCTGATTCCCCATCTCTGATTCACCGCCTCTGATTCCCCACCTCTGATTCCCCATCTCTGATTCCGCACATCCAATTCCCTGCCTCTGATTCCCCAACTCTGATTCCCCACCTCTGATTCCCCAGCTCTGATTCCCCGCCTCAGATTCCCCGCGTCGGATTCCCTGCCTCTGATTCCCCGCCTCTGATTCCCTGCCTCTGATTCCCCATATCTGATTCCCCGCCTCTGATTCCCCAACTCTGATTCCCCGCTTCTGATTCCCCAGCTCTGAATCCCCGCCTCTGATTCCCCGCATCTGATTCCCTGCCTCTGATTCCCCGCCTCTGATTCCCCACCTGTGATTCACAACCTCTGATGCCCCACCTCTGATTCCCCATATCTGATTCCCCACATCTGTTTCCCCGCCTCTGATTCCCCGCCTCTGATTCCCCATATCTGATTCCCCGCTTCTGATTGCCCACCTCTGATTCCCCGCGTCTGATACCCTGCCTCTGATTCCCCGCCTCTGATTCCCCATCTCTGATTCACCACCTCTGATTCCCGGCCTCTGATTCCCCATCTCTGATTCCGCACATCCGATTCCCTGCCTATGATTCCCCACCTCTGATTCCCCGCCTCTGAATCCCCATATCTGATTCCCTGCCTCTGTTTCCCCACCTCTGATTCCCTACCTCTGTTTCCCCATAATGATTCCCCGCCTCTGATTCCCCAACTCTCATACCCCGCCTCTGATTCCCCAGCTCTGATTCCCCGCCTCTGATTCTCCGCATCTGATTCCCTGCCTCTGATTCCCCGCCTCTGATTCCAGGCCTCTGATTCCCATCATCTGATTCCGGCCTCTGATTCCCGGCCTCTGATTCCCTGCTTCTGATTCTGATTCCCTGCCTCTGATTCCCCATCTATGATTCCGCACATCTGATTCCCTACCTCTGATTCCCCACCTCTGATTCCCCATATCTGATTCCCCGCCTCTGTTTCCCCGCCTCTGATTCCCCGCCTCTGTTTCCCAATATCTAAGTCCCCACCTCTGATTCCCCAAATCTGATTCCCCACCTCTGATTCCCCAGCTCTGATTCCCCGCCTCTGATTCCCCGCATCTGATTCCCTGCATCTGATTCCAAGCCTCTGATTCCCTGCCTCTGATTCCCAACCTCTGATTCCCCACCTCTGATTCCCCATATCTGATTCCCCGCCTCTGTTTCCCCGCCTCGGATTCCCCGCCTCAGTTTCCCCATATCTGATTCCCGGCCTCTGATTCCCCGCCTCTGATTCCCCGCCTCTGATTCCCCGCCTCTTATTCCTGCCTCTGATTCCCCATCTCCGATTCCCTGCCTCTGATTCCCAACCTCTGATTCCCCACCTCTGATTCCCCATATCTGATTCCCCGCCTCTGTTTCCCCGCCTCTGATTCCCCGCCTCTGATTCCCAACTCTGATTCCCCGCCTCTGATTCCCCAGCTCTGATTCCCCGTGTTTGATTCCCTGCCTCTGATTCCCTGCCCTGATTCCCCATCTCTGTTTCACCGCCTTTGATTCGCCACCTCTGATTCCACATATCTGATTCCCCGCCTCTGTTTCCCCGACTCTGATTCCCTTCCTCTGATTCCCAACCTCTGATTCCACACCTCTGATTCCCCATATCTGATTCCCCGCCTCTGATTCCCCACCTCTGATTCCCCAGCTCTGATTCCCCGACTCTGAATCCCGGCGTCCGATTCCCTGCCTCTGATTCCCCGCCTCTGATTCCCCATCTCTGATTCCCCACCTCTGATTCCCCGTGTCTGATTCCCTGCCTCTGATTCCCCGCCTCTGATTCCCCGCCTCTGATTCCCTGACACTGAATCCCTTCCCCTGATTCCCCACCTCTGATTCCCCATATCTGAATCCCCGCCTCTGTTTCCCCGCCTCTGATTCCCCGCCTCTGATTCCCCATATCTGATTCCCTGCCTCTGATTCCCCAACTCTGATTCCCCGCCCCTGATTCCCCAGCTCTGAATCCCCGCCTCTGATTCCCCGTGTCTGATTCCCTGCTTCTGATTCCCCGCCTTGATTCCCCATCTCTGATTCACAACCTCTGATTCCCCACCTCTGATTCCCTATATTTGATTCCCCGCCTCTGTTTCCCCGCCTCTGATTCCCCGCCTCTGATTCCCCATATCTGATTCCCCGCCTCTGATTGCCCACCTCTGATTCCCCGCCTCTGATTCACCAGCTCTGATTCCCCGCCTCTGATTCCCCGCATCTGATTCCCTGCCTCTGATTCCCCGCCTCTGATTCCCCATCTCTGATACACCGCCTTTGATTCGCCACCTCTGATTCCCCATATCTGATTCCCCACCTCTGTTTCCCGGCCTCTGATTCCCCGCCTCTGATTCTCCATATCTCATTCCCCGCCTCTGAATCCCCATCTCTGATTCCCGGACTCTGATTCCCCACCTCTGATTCCCGGCCTCTTATTCCCAGCATCTGATTCCCGGCCTCTGATTCCCGGCCTCTGATTCCCCGCTTCTGATTCTGATTCCCTGCCTCTGATTCCCCATCTCTGATTCCGCACATCTGATTCCCTGCCTCTGATTCCCCACCTCTGATTCCCCATTTCTTATTCCCCGCCTCTGTTTCCCCGCCTCTGATTCCCCGCCTCTGTTTCCCTATATCTAATTCCCCACCTCTGATGCCCCAACTCTGATTCCCCGCCTCTGATTCCCCAGCTCTGATTCCCCGCCTCTGATTCCCCGCATCCAATTCCCCATATCTTATTCCCCGCCTCTGTTTCCCCGCCTCTGATTCCCCGCCTCTGTTTCCCCATATCTGATTCCCCGCCTCTGATTCCCAACTATGATTCCCCGCCTCTGATTCCCCAGCTCTGAATCCCCGCCTCTGATTCCCTGCTTCTGATTCTGATACCCTGCCTCTGATTCCCCATCTCTGATTCCGCACATCTGATTCCCTGCCTCTGATTCCCCACCTCTGATTCCCCAGCTCTGATTCCCCGCCTCCGATTCCCCGCATCTGATACCCTGCATCTGATTCCAAGCCTCTGATTCCCTGCCTCTGATTCCCAACCTCTGATTCCCCACCTCTGATTCCCCATATCTGATTCCCCGCCTCTGTTTCCCCGCCTCGGATTCCCCGCCTCTGTTTCCCCATATCTGATTCCCGGCCTCTGATTCCCCGCCTCTGATTCCCCATATCTGAATCCCTGCCTCTGATTCCCCAACTCTGATTCCCCGCCTCTGATTCCCCAGCTCTGAATCCCCGCCTCTGATTCCCCGCGTCTGATTCCCTGCCTCTGATTCCCCGCTTTGATTCCCCATCTCTGATTCACAACCTCTGATTCCCCACCTCTGATTCCCTATATTTGATTCCCCGCCTCTGTTTCCCCGCCTCTGATTCCCCGCCTCTGATTCCCCATATCTGATTCCCCGCCTCTGATTGCCCACCTCTGATTCCCAGCCTCTGATTCGCCAGCTCTGATTCCCCGCCTCTGATTCCCCGCATCTGATTCCCTGCCTCTGATTCCCCGCCTCTGATTCCCCATCTCTGATTCACCGCCTTTGATTCGCCACCTCTGATTCCCCATATCTGATTCCCCACCTCTGTTTCCCCGCCTCTGATTCCCCGCCTCTGATTCTCCATATCTCATTCCCCGCCTCTGAATCCCCATCTCTGATTCCCGCACTCTGATTCCCCTCCTCTGATTCCCGGCCTCTTATTCCCATCATCTGCTTCCCGGCCTCTGATTCCCGGCCTCTGATTCCCCGCTTCTGATTCCCTGCCTCTGATTCCCCATCTCTGATTCCGCACATCTGATTCCCTGCCTCTGATTCCCCACCTCTGATTCCCCATATCTGATTCCCCGCCTCTGTTTCCCCGCCTCTGATTCCCCGCCTCTGTTTCCCTATATCTAATTCACCACCTCTGATGCCCCAACTCTTATTCCCCGCCTCTGATTCCCCAGCTCTGATTCCCCGCCTCTGATTCCCTGCATCCGATTCCCCATATCTGATTCCCCGTCTCTGTTTCCCCGCCTCTGATTCCCCGCCTCTGTTTCCCCATATCTGATTCCCGCCTCTGATTCCCAACTATGATTCCCCTCCTCTGATTTCCCAGCTCTGATTCCCTGCCTCTGATTCCCCGCGTTCTATTCCCTGCCTCTGATTTCCCGCCTGTGATTCCCCATCACTGATTCACCACCTCTGATTCCCTACCTCTGATTCCCCATATCTAATTCCCCGCCTCTGTTTGCCCGCCTCTGATTCCCCGCCTCTGTTTCCCCATATCTGATTCCCCGCCTCTGAATCCCCAACTCTGATTCCCTGCCTCAGATTCCCCAGCTCTGATTCCCCGCCTTTGATACCCCCCGTCTGATTCCCAGCCTCTGAATCCCCGTGTCTGATTTCCTGCCTCTGATTCCCCGCCTCTGATTCCCCATCTCTGATTCACCGCCTCTGATTCCCCACCTCTGATTCCCCATCTCTGATTCCGCACATCCAATTCCCTGCCTCTGATTCCCCAACTCTGATTCCCCACCTCTGATTCCCCAGCTCTGATTCCCCGCCTCAGATTCCCCGCGTCGGATTCCCTGCCTCTGATTCCCCGCCTCTGATTCCCTGCCTCTGATTCCCCATATCTGATTCCCCGCCTCTGATTCCCCAACTCTGATTCCCCGCTTCTGATTCCCCAGCTCTGAATCCCCGCCTCTGATTCCCCGCATCTGATTCCCTGCCTCTGATTCCCCGCCTCTGATTCCCCACCTGTGATTCACAACCTCTGATGCCCCACCTCTGATTCCCCATATCTGATTCCCCACATCTGTTTCCCCGCCTCTGATTCCCCGCCTCTGATTCCCCATATCTGATTCCCCGCTTCTGATTGCCCACCTCTGATTCCCCGCGTCTGATACCCTGCCTCTGATTCCCCGCCTCTGATTCCCCATCTCTGATTCACCACCTCTGATTCCCGGCCTCTGATTCCCCATCTCTGATTCCGCACATCCGATTCCCTGCCTATGATTCCCCACCTCTGATTCCCCGCCTCTGAATCCCCATATCTGATTCCCTGCCTCTGTTTCCCCACCTCTGATTCCCTACCTCTGTTTCCCCATAATGATTCCCCGCCTCTGATTCCCCAACTCTCATACCCCGCCTCTGATTCCCCAGCTCTGATTCCCCGCCTCTGATTCTCCGCATCTGATTCCCTGCCTCTGATTCCCCGCCTCTGATTCCAGGCCTCTGATTCCCATCATCTGATTCCGGCCTCTGATTCCCGGCCTCTGATTCCCTGCTTCTGATTCTGATTCCCTGCCTCTGATTCCCCATCTATGATTCCGCACATCTGATTCCCTACCTCTGATTCCCCACCTCTGATTCCCCATATCTGATTCCCCGCCTCTGTTTCCCCGCCTCTGATTCCCCGCCTCTGTTTCCCAATATCTAAGTCCCCACCTCTGATTCCCCAAATCTGATTCCCCACCTCTGATTCCCCAGCTCTGATTCCCCGCCTCTGATTCCCCGCATCTGATTCCCTGCATCTGATTCCAAGCCTCTGATTCCCTGCCTCTGATTCCCAACCTCTGATTCCCCACCTCTGATTCCCCATATCTGATTCCCCGCCTCTGTTTCCCCGCCTCGGATTCCCCGCCTCAGTTTCCCCATATCTGATTCCCGGCCTCTGATTCCCCGCCTCTGATTCCCCGCCTCTGATTCCCCGCCTCTTATTCCTGCCTCTGATTCCCCATCTCCGATTCCCTGCCTCTGATTCCCAACCTCTGATTCCCCACCTCTGATTCCCCATATCTGATTCCCCGCCTCTGTTTCCCCGCCTCTGATTCCCCGCCTCTGATTCCCAACTCTGATTCCCCGCCTCTGATTCCCCAGCTCTGATTCCCCGTGTTTGATTCCCTGCCTCTGATTCCCTGCCCTGATTCCCCATCTCTGTTTCACCGCCTTTGATTCGCCACCTCTGATTCCACATATCTGATTCCCCGCCTCTGTTTCCCCGACTCTGATTCCCTTCCTCTGATTCCCAACCTCTGATTCCACACCTCTGATTCCCCATATCTGATTCCCCGCCTCTGATTCCCCACCTCTGATTCCCCAGCTCTGATTCCCCGACTCTGAATCCCGGCGTCCGATTCCCTGCCTCTGATTCCCCGCCTCTGATTCCCCATCTCTGATTCCCCACCTCTGATTCCCCGTGTCTGATTCCCTGCCTCTGATTCCCCGCCTCTGATTCCCCGCCTCTGATTCCCTGACACTGAATCCCTTCCCCTGATTCCCCACCTCTGATTCCCCATATCTGAATCCCCGCCTCTGTTTCCCCGCCTCTGATTCCCCGCCTCTGATTCCCCATATCTGATTCCCTGCCTCTGATTCCCCAACTCTGATTCCCCGCCCCTGATTCCCCAGCTCTGAATCCCCGCCTCTGATTCCCCGTGTCTGATTCCCTGCTTCTGATTCCCCGCCTTGATTCCCCATCTCTGATTCACAACCTCTGATTCCCCACCTCTGATTCCCTATATTTGATTCCCCGCCTCTGTTTCCCCGCCTCTGATTCCCCGCCTCTGATTCCCCATATCTGATTCCCCGCCTCTGATTGCCCACCTCTGATTCCCCGCCTCTGATTCACCAGCTCTGATTCCCCGCCTCTGATTCCCCGCATCTGATTCCCTGCCTCTGATTCCCCGCCTCTGATTCCCCATCTCTGATACACCGCCTTTGATTCGCCACCTCTGATTCCCCATATCTGATTCCCCACCTCTGTTTCCCGGCCTCTGATTCCCCGCCTCTGATTCTCCATATCTCATTCCCCGCCTCTGAATCCCCATCTCTGATTCCCGGACTCTGATTCCCCACCTCTGATTCCCGGCCTCTTATTCCCAGCATCTGATTCCCGGCCTCTGATTCCCGGCCTCTGATTCCCCGCTTCTGATTCTGATTCCCTGCCTCTGATTCCCCATCTCTGATTCCGCACATCTGATTCCCTGCCTCTGATTCCCCACCTCTGATTCCCCATTTCTTATTCCCCGCCTCTGTTTCCCCGCCTCTGATTCCCCGCCTCTGTTTCCCTATATCTAATTCCCCACCTCTGATGCCCCAACTCTGATTCCCCGCCTCTGATTCCCCAGCTCTGATTCCCCGCCTCTGATTCCCCGCATCCAATTCCCCATATCTTATTCCCCGCCTCTGTTTCCCCGCCTCTGATTCCCCGCCTCTGTTTCCCCATATCTGATTCCCCGCCTCTGATTCCCAACTATGATTCCCCGCCTCTGATTCCCCAGCTCTGATTCCCTGCGTCTGATTCCCTGCGTTCTATTCCCTGCCTCTGATTCCCCGCCTGTGATTCCCCATCACTGATTCACCACCTCTGATTCCCCACCTCTGATTCCCCATATCTAATTCCACGCCTCTGTTTGCCCACCTCTGATTCCCCGCCTCTGTTTCCCCATATCTGATTCCCCGTCTCTGAATCCCCAACTCTGATTCCCTGCCTCTGATTCCCCAGCTCTGATTCCCCGCCTTTGATTCCCCCCGTCTGAATCCCAGCCTCTGAATACCCGTGTCTGATTTCCTGCCTCTGATTCCCCGCCTCTGATTCCCCATCTCTGATTCCTCTGATTCCCCACATCTGATTCCCCATCTCTGATTCCGCACATCCGATTCCCTGCCTCTGATTCCCCAACTCTGATTCCCCACCTCTGATTCCTCAGCTCTGATTCCCCGCCTCAGATTCCCCGCGTCTGATTCCCTGCCTCTGATTCCCCGCCTCTGATTCCCCATCTCTGATTCCCCACCTCTGATTCCCCGTGTCTGATTCCCTGCCTCTGATTCCCCGCCTCTGAATCCCAGCCTCTGATTCCCCGCCTCTGATTCCCTGCCTCTGATTCCCCGCCTCTGAATCCCAGCCTCTGATTCCCCGCCTTTGATTCCCCCCGTCTGATTCCCAGCCTCTGAATCCCCGTGTCTGATTTCCTGCCTCTGATTCCCCGCCTCTGATTCCCCATCTCTGATTCACCGCCTCTGATTCCCCATCTCTGATTCCCCACCTCTGATTCCCCATATCTGATTCCCTGCCTCTGTTTCCCCGCCTCTGATTCCCCACCTCTGTATCCCCATATCTGATTCCCCGCCTCTGATTCCCCAACTCTAATACCCCGCCTCTGATTCCCCAGCCCTGATTCCCCGCCTCTGATTCCCCGCATCTGATTCCCTGCCTCTGATTCCCCGCCTCTGATTCCAGGCCTCTGATTCCCAGCATCTGATTCCGGCCTCTGATTCCCGGCCTCTGATTCCCTGCTTCTGATTCTGATTCCCTGCCTCTGATTCCCCATCTCTGATTCCGCACATCTGATTCCTTGCCTCTGATTCCCCACCTCTGATTCCCCATATCTGATTCCCCGCCTGGGTTTCCCCGCCTCTGATTCCCCGCCTCTGTTTCCCAATATCTAAGTCCCCGCCTCTGATTCCCCAAATCTGATTCCCCACCTCTAATTCCCCAGCTCTGATTCCCCGCCTCTGATTCCCCGCATATGATTCCCTGCATCTGATTCCAAGCCTCTGATTCCCTGCCTCTGATTCCCAACCTCTGATTCCCCACCTCTGATTCCCCATATCTGATTCCCCGCCTCTGTTTCCCCGTCTCGGATTCCCCGCCTCTGTTTCCCCATATCTGATTCCCGGCCTCTGATTCCCCGCCTCTGATTCCCCGCCTCTGATTCCCTGCCTCTGATTCCCCATCTCCGATTCCCCTCGTCTAATACCCCGCCTCTGATTCTCTGCCACTGATTCACCGCATCTGATTCCACGCCTCTGATTCCCCCCCTCTGATTCCCCGCCTGTGATTCCCCGCCTCTGATTCCCCGCCTCTGATTCCCCGCCTTTGTTTACCCGCCTCTGATTCCCCGCCTCTGATCCCACGCCTCTGATTCCCCGCCTCTGATTCCCCGCCTCTAATTCCCCGCCTCTGATACCGCACCTCTGATGTCCCGCATCTGATTCCCTGCATCTGATTCCCCGCCTCAGATTCCCCGCCTCTGATTTCCCGGCTCTGATTCCCCGCCTCTGATTCCCCACCTATGTTTACCCGCCTCTGTTTACTCGCCTGTTTTCCCGCCTATGGTTCCCCAACACAGATTCCCTGCCTCAGATTCCCTGCCTCTGATTCCCCACTTCTGATTCCCCGCCTCTGATTCACCGCCTCTGTTTCCCCGCCTCTGATTCCCCGCCTCTGATTCCCCACTTCTGATTGCCCGCCTCTGATTCCCTGCCTCTGATTCCCCGCCTCTGATTCCCCACATCTGATTCCCCACTTCTGATTCCCCGCCTCTGATTCCCCGCCTCTGATTCCACGCCTCTGATTCCCCGCCTCTGATTCCCCGCCTCTGATTCCCCGCCTCTGATTCCCCTCATCTAATACCCCACCTCTGATTCCCCGCCTCTGATTCCCCGCATCTTATTCCCCACCTCTGATTCCCCGCCTCTGATTCACCGCCTCTGATTCCCCGCCTCTGATTCCCTGCCTCTGATTCCCCGCCTATGTTTACCCGCCTCTGTTTACCCGCCTGTTTCCCCGCCTCTGATTCCCTGCCTCTGATTCCCTGCATCTGAATGCCCATCTCTGATTCTCAACCTCTGATACCCCGCCTCTGATTCCCCACCTCTGTTTCCCCGCTTCTGATTCCCCGCCTCTGATTCCCCGCCTCAGATTCCCCGCCTCTGATTCCCCGCCTCTGATTCCCCACCTCTGATTCACTGCCTCCCTTTCCGCTCAACTTTCCTGGCCTACGTTTCCCCACATATCTTTCCCCGCCTCTGATTCCCTGCCTCTGATTCCCCGCCTCTGATTCCCCGCCTCTGATTCCCCACCACTGTCTCTACGCCTCTCTTTTGCCTGCACTCTTTCCCCTCCACTCTTTCCGTGCCTCTCTTTCCCTCCCTCAATTTCAACAACTCTGTTTGATCTGTTCTGTGTAACTCATTTTCAACATACAAGTTCCAACCACTATGTTTCGCCCATCTCTTTCGCCGCCTCTATTTATGCACCTATGTTTACCCGCTTCTGTTTACCCGCCTGTTTCCCCACATCTCTTTCCCCACCTCTGATTCCACGCCTCAGATTCGCCGTCTCTGATTTCCCGCCTCTGATTCCCTGCCTCTGATTCCCCACCTCTGATTCCCCGCTTTTGATTCCCCCCTCTGATTCCCCGCCTCTGATTCCCCGCCTCTGATTCCCCGCCTCTGATTTCCCGCCTCTGATTCCCAACTCTGATTCCCCGCCTCTGATTCCCCAGCTCTGATTCCCCGTGTTTGATTCCCTGCCTCTGATTCCCTGCCCTGATTCCCCATCTCTGTTTCACCGCCTTTGATTCGCCACCTCTGATTCCACATATCTGATTCCCCGCCTCTGTTTCCCCGACTCTGATTCCCTTCCTCTGATTCCCAACCTCTCATTCCACACCTCTGATTCCCCATATCTGATTCCCCGCCTCTATTTCCCCATATCTGAATCCCGGCCTCTGATTCCCCAACTCTGATTCCCCGCCTCTGATTCCCCAGCTCTGATTCCCCGACTCTGATTCCCGGCGTCCGATTCCCTGCCTCTGATTCCCCGCCTCTGATTCCCCATCTCTGATTCTCCATATCTCATTCACCGCCTCTGAATCCCCATCTCTGATTCCCGGACTCTGATTCCCCGCCTCTGATTCCCTGACACTGAATCCCCTCCCCTGATTCCCCACCTCTGATTCCCCATATCTGATTCCCCGCCTCTGTTTCCCCGCCTCTGATTCCCCGCCTCTGATTCCCCATATCTGATTCCCTGCCTCTGATTCCCCAACTCTGATTCCCCGCCTCTGATTCCCCCGCCTTGATTCCCCATCTCTGATTCACAACCTCTGATTCCCCACCTCTGATTCCCTATATTTGTTTCCCCGCCTCTGTTTCCCCGCCTCTGATTCCCCGCCTCTGATTCCCCATATCTGATTCCCCGCCTCTGATTGCCCACCTCTGATTCCCCGCCTCTGATTCCCCACATCTGATTCCCCACTTCTGATTCCCCGCCTCTGATTCCCCGCCTCTGATTCCACGCCTCTGATTCCCCGCCTCTGATTCCCCGCCTCTGATTCCCCGCCTCTGATTCCCCTCATCTAATACCCCACCTCTGATTCCCCGCCTCTGATTCCCCGCATCTGATTCCCCGCCTCTGATTCCCCGCCTCTGATTCACCTCCTCTGATTCCCCGCCTCTGATTCCCTGCCTCTGATTCCCCGCCTATGTTTACCCGCCTCTGTTTACCCGCCTGTTTCCCCGCCTCTGATTCCCCACCTCAGATTCCCTACCTCAGATTCCGTGACTCTGATTCCCTGCCTCTGATTCCCTGCCTCTGATTCCCTGCATCTGAATGCCCATCTCTGATTCTCAACCTCTGATACCCCGCCTCTGATTCCCCACCTCTGATTCCCCGCTTCTGATTCGCCGCCTCTGATTCCCCGCCTCTGATTTCCCGCCTCTGATTCCCAGCCTCTGATTCCCCACCTCTGATTCACTGCCTCCCTTTCCGCTCAACTTTCCTGGCCTACGTTTCCCCACATATCTTTCCCCGCCTCTGATTCCCTGCCTCTGATTCCCCGCCTCTGATTCCCCGCCTCTGATTCCCCACCACTGTCTCTACGCCTCTCTTTTGCCTGCACTCTTTCCCCTCCACTCTTTCCGTGCCTCTCTTTCCCTCCCTCAATTTCAACAACTCTGTTTGATCTGTTCTGTGTAACTCATTTTCAACATACAAGTTCCAACCACTATGTTTCGCCCATCTCTTTCGCCGCCTCTATTTATGCACCTATGTTTACCCGCTTCTGTTTACCCGCCTGTTTCCCCACATCTCTTTCCCCACCTCTGATTCCACGCCTCTGATTCGCCGCCTCTGATTGCCCCCCTCTGATTCCCTGCCTCTGATTCCCCGCCTCTGATTCCCCGCCTCTGATTCACCGCCTCCCTTTCCGTGCATCTTTCCTGGCCTACGTTTCCCCACATCCCTTTCCCCACCTCTGATTCCACGCCTCAGATTCGCCGTCTCTGATTTCCCGCCTCTGATTCCCTGCCTCTGATTCCCCGCCTCTGATTCCCCGCCTCTGATTCCCCCCTCTGATTCCCCGCCTCTGATTCCCCGCCTCTGATTCCCCACCTCTGATTCCCCGCCTCTGATTCCCTGCCTCTCTTTCCCTGCCTCTATTTCCGTGCCTCTTTCTCTGCATCTCGTTTCCCAAATCTCATTTCCCCCTTCTGATAACCCTCATCAGATTCCCTGCCACAGATTCCCTGCCTCAGATTCCCTGCCTCAGATTCCCTGCATCAGAGTCCCTTCATCTGATTCCCTGCCTCAGATTCCCTGCATCAGAGTCCCTTCATCTGAATCCCTGCCTCTGATTCCCCGCCTCTGATTCCCCACCTCTGACTCCCTGCCTCAGATTCCCTGCCTCTGATTCCCTGCCTCTGATTCCCTGCCTCTGATTTCCTGAATCTGATTGCCCGCCTATGATTCTCCGCCTCTGATTCCCCGCCTCTGATTCCCCACCTCTCATTCTCCGCCTCTGATTCCACGCCTCTGATTCCCCGCATCTGATTCCCACCCTCTGATAACCTGCCTCTGATTCCCTGCCTCTGATTCCCTGCCTCTGAGTCCCCACCTCTGATTCCCCGCGTCCGATTCCGCACCCATGTTTCACCGCCTCTGTTGCTATGCTTCTGATTTCCCGGCTCAGATTCACCGGCTCTGATTCCGCACCTCTGATTCCACGCCTCTCTTTCTGTGTCTCTGATTCCCCGCCTCTGATTCCACGCCTCTGATTACCCGCCTCTGATACCCTGCCTCTCTTTCCCTGCCTCTATTTCCGTGCCTCTTTCTCTGCATCTCGTTTCCCACATCTCATTTCCCCCTTCTGATAACCCGCATCAGATTTTCTGCCACAGATTCCCTGCCTAGGATTCCCTGCCTAAGATTCCCTGCATCAGATTCCCTTCATCTGATTCCCTGCCTCTGATTCCCCGCGGCTGATTCCCTGCCTCTGATTCCCAGCCTCTGTTTACCCGCCTGTTTCCCCGCCTCTGATTCACTACCTCATATTCGCCCCCTCAGATTCCCTGCCTCTGATTCCCTGCCTCTGATTCCCTGCCTCTGATTCCCTGCATCTGATTGCCCGCCTCTGATTCCCTGCCTCTGATTCCCCGCCTCTGATTCCCCGCCTCTGATTCCCCGCCTCTGATTCCCCACCTCTGATTCCCCACTTCTGATTCCCCGCCTCTGATTCCCCGCCTCTGATTCCCCGCCTCTGATTCCCCGCCTCTGATTCCCCACCTCTGATTCACTGCCTCCATTTCCGCTCAACTTTCCTGGCCTACGTTTCCCCACATATCTTTCCCCGCCTCTGAATTCCCGCCTCTGATTCCACGCCTCTGATTCCCCGCCTCTGATTCCCCGCCTCTGATTCCCCGCCTCTGATTCCCCTCCTCTGATACCCCGCTTCTGATTCCCCACCTCTGATTCCCCGCATCTGATTCCCCGCATCTGATTCCCCGCCTCTGATTCCCCGCCTCTGATTCCCCGCTTCTGATTCCCCGCCTCTGATTCCCCGCCTCTGATTCCCCGCCTATGTTTACCCGCCTCTGTTTACCCGCCTGTTTCCCCGCCTCAGATTCCCTGCCTCAGATTCCCTGCATCAGATTCCCTTCATCTGATTCCCTGCCTCTGATTCCCTGCCTCTGATTCCCCGCCTCTGATTCCCCGCCTCTGATTCCCCACCTCAGATTCCCCCCTCTGATTCCCCGCCTCTGATTCACCGCCTCTGATTCCCCGCCTCTGAATCCCCCCTCTGATTCCCCGCCTCTGATTCCCCGCCTCTGATTCCCCACATCAGATTCCCTGCCTCCGATTCCCTGCCTCAGATTCCCTGCCTCAGATTCCCTGCATCAGATTCCCTTCATCTGATTCCCTGCCTCTGATTCCACGCCTCTGATTCCCCGCCACTGATTCGCCACCTCTGTCTCTACGCCTCTATTTTGCCTGCACTCTTTCCCCTCCACTCTTTCCGTGCCTCTCTTTCCCTCCCTCAATTTCAACAACTCTGTTTGATCTGTTCTGTGTAACTCATTTTCAACATACAAGTTCCAACCACTATGTTTCGCCCATCTCTTTCGCCGCCTCTATTTATGCACCTATGTTTACCCGCTTCTGTTTACCCGCCTGTTTCCCCACATCTCTTTCCACACCTCTGATTCCACGCCTCTGATTCGCCGCCTCTGATTGCCCCCCTCTGATTCCCTGCCTCTGATTCCCCGCCTCTAATTCGCCGCCTCTGATTCACCGCCTCCCTTTCCGCGCAACTTTCCTGGCCTACGTTTCCCCACATCTCTTTCCCCACCTCTGATTCCACGCCTCAGATTCGCCGTCTCTGATTTCCCGCCTCTGATTCCCTGCCTCTGATTCCCCGCCTCTGATTCCCTGCCTCTGATTCCCCGCCTCTAATTCGCCGCCTCTGATTCACCGCCTCCCTTTCCGCGCAACTTTCCTGGCCTACGTTTCCCCACATCTCTTTCCCCACCTCTGATTCCACGCCTCAGATTCGCCGTCTCTGATTTCCCGCCTCTGATTCCCTGCCTCTGATTCCCCGCCTCTGATTCCCTGCCTCTGATTCCCCCCTCTGATTCCCCGCCTCTGATTCCCCACCTCTGATTCCCCGCCTCTGATTCGCTGCCTCTCTTTCCCTGCCTCTATTTCCGTGCCTCTTTCTCTGCATCTCGTTTCCCAAATCTCATTTCCCCCTTCTGATAACCCTCATCAGATTCCCTGCCACAGATTCCCTGCCTCAGATTCCCTGCCTCAGATTCCCTGCATCAGATTCCCTTCATCTGATTCCCTGCCTCTGATTCCCCGCCTCTGATTCCCCACCTCTGACTCCCTGCCTCAGATTCCCTGCCTCTGATTCCCTGCCTCTGATTCCCTGCCTCTGATTTCCTGCATCTGATTGCCCGCCTATGATTCTCCGCCTCTGATTCCCCGCCTCTGATTCCCCGCCTCTGATTCCCCGCCTCTGATTCCCCGCCTCTGATTCCCCGCATCAGATTCCCTGCCTCTGATAACCTGCCTATGATTCCCTGCCTCTGATTCCCTGCCTCTGAGTCCCCACCTCTGATTCCCCGCGTCCTATTCCGCACCCATGTTTCACCGCCTCTGTTGCTATGCTTCTGATTTCCCGGCTCAGATTCACCGGCTCTGATTCCGCACCTCTGATTCCACGCCTCTCTTTCTGTGTCTCTGATTCCCCGCCTCTGATTCCACGCCTCTGATTATCCGCCTCTGATATCCTGCCTCTCTTTCCCTGCCTCTATTTCCGTGCCTCTTTCTCTGCATCTCGTTTCCCACATCTCATTTCCCCCTTCTGATAACCCGCATCAGATTTTCTGCCACAGATTCCCTGCCTCAGATTCCCTGCCTCAGATTCCCTGCATCAGATTCCCTGCCTCAGATTCCCTGCATCTGATTGCCCGCCTCTGATTCCCTGCCTCTGATTCCCTGCATCTGATTGCCCGCCTTTGATTCCCTGCCTCTGATTCCCCGCCTCTGATTCCCCACCTCTGATTCCCCACCTCTGATTCCCCGCCTCTGATTCCCCGCCTCTGATTCCCCGCCTCTGATTCCCCACCTCTGATTCACTGCCTCCATTTCCGCTCAACTTTCCTGGCCTACGTTTCCCCACATATCTTTCCCCACCTCTGAATTCCCGCCTCTGATTCCACGCCTCTGATTCCCCGCCTCTGATTCCCCACCTCTGATTCCCCGCCTCTGATTCCCCTCCTCTGATACCCCGCTTCTGATTCCCCACCTCTGATTCCCCGCATCTGATTCCCCGCATCTGATTCCCCGCCTCTGATTCCCCGCCTCTGATTCCCCGCCTCTGATTCCCCGCCTCTGACTCCGCACCTCTGATTCCCCGCCTCTGTTTCCCCGCCTCTGATTCCCCGCCTCTGATTTCCCATATCTGATTCCCAGCCTCTGATTGCCCACCTCTGATTCCCCGCCTCTGATTCGCCAGCTCTGATTCCCCGCCTCTGATTCCCCGCATCTGATTCCCTGCCTCTGATTCCCCGCCTCTGATTCCCCATCTCTGATACACCGCCTTTGATTCGCCACCTCTGATTCCCCATATCTGATTCCCCACCTCTGTTTCCCGGCCTCTGATTCCCCGCCTCTGATTCTCCATATCTCATTCCCCGCCTCTGAATCCCCATCTCTGATTCCCGGACTCTGATTCCCCACCTCTGATTCCCGGCCTCTTATTCCCAGCATCTGATTCCCGGCCTCTGATTCCCGGCCTCTGATTCCCCGCTTCTGATTCTGATTCCCTGCCTCTGATTCCCCATCTCTGATTCCGCACATCTGATTCCCTGCCTCTGATTCCCCACCTCTGATTCCCCATTTCTTATTCCCCGCCTCTGTTTCCCCGCCTCTGATTCCCCGCCTCTGTTTCCCTATATCTAATTCCCCACCTCTGATGCCCCAACTCTTATTCCCCGCCTCTGATTCCCCGCATCCAATTCCCCATATCTTATTCCCCGCCTCTGTTTCCCCGCCTCTGATTCCCCGCCTCTGTTTCCCCATATCTGATTCCCCGCCTCTGATTCCCAACTATGATTCCCCGCCTCTGATTCCCCAGCTCTGATTCCCTGCGTCTGATTCCCTGCGTTCTATTCCCTGCCTCAGATTCCCCGCCTGTGATTCCCCATCACTGATTCACCACCTCTGATTCCCCACCTCTGATTCCCCATATCTAATTCCCCGCCTCTGTTTGCCCACCTCTGATTCCCCGCCTCTGTTTCCCCATATCTGATTCCCCGTCTCTGAATCCCCAACTCTGATTCCCTGCCTCTGATTCCCCAGCTCTGATTCCCCGCCTTTGATTCCCCCCGTCTGATTCCCAGCCTCTGAATACCCGTGTCTGATTTCCTCCCTCTGATTCCCCGCCTCTGATTCCCCATCTCTGATTCCTCTGATTCCCCACATCTGATTCCCCATCTCTGATTCCGCACATCCGATTCCCTGCCTCTGATTCCCCAACTCTGATTCCCCACCTCTGATTCCTCAGCTCTGATTCCCCGCCTCAGATTCCCCGCGTCTGATTCCCTGCCTCTGATTCCCCGCCTCTGATTCCCCATCTCTGATTCCCCACCTCTGATTCCCCGTGTCTGATTCCCTGCCTCTGATTCCCCGCCTCTGAATCCCAGCCTCTGATTCCCCGCCTCTGATTCCCTGCCTCTGATTCCCCGCCTCTGAATCCCAGCCTCTGATTCCCCGCCTTTGATTCCCCCCGTCTGATTCCCAGCCTCTGAATCCCCGTGTCTGATTTCCTGCCTCTGATTCCCCGCCTCTGATTCCCCATCTCTGATTCCCCGCCTCTGATTCCACGCCTCTGATTCCCCGCCTCTGATTCCCCGCCTCTAATTCCCCGCCTCTGATACCGCACCTCTGATGTCCCGCATCTGATTCCCTGCATCTGATTCCCCGCCTCAGATTCCCCGCCTCTGATTTCCCGGCTCTGATTCCCCGCCTCTGATTCCCCACCTATGTTTACCCGCCTCTGTTTACTCGCCTGTTTTCCCGCCTCTGGTTCCCCAACACAGATTCCCTGCCTCAGATTCCCTGCCTCTGATTCCCCACTTCTGATTCCCCGCCTCTGATTCACCGCCTCTGTTTCCCCGCCTCTGATTCCCCGCCTCTGATTCCCCACTTCTGATTGCCCGCCTCTGATTCCTTGCCTCTGATTCCCCGCCTCTGATTCCCCACATCTGATTCCCCACTTCTGATTCCCCGCCTCTGATTCCCTGCCTCTGATTCCACGCCTCTGATTCCCCGCCTCTGATTCCCCGCCTCTGATTCCCCGCCTCTGATTCCCCTCATCTAATACCCCACCTCTGATTCCCCGCCTCTGATTCCCCGCATCTTATTCCCCGCCTCTGATTCCCCGCCTCTGATTCACCGCCTCTGATTCCCCGCCTCTGATTCCCTGCGTCTGATTCCCCGCCTATGTTTACCCGCCTCTGTTTACCCGCCTGTTTCCCCATCTCTGATTCCGCACATCCGATTCCCTGCCTCTGATTCCCCAACTCTGATTCCCCACCTCTGATTCCTCAGCTCTGATTCCCCGCCTCAGATTCCCCGCGTCTGATTCCCTGCCTCTGATTCCCCGCCTCTGATTCCCCATCTCTGATTCCCCACCTCTGATTCCCCGTGTCTGATTCCCTGCCTCTGATTCCCCGCCTCTGAATCCCAGCCTCTGATTCCCCGCCTCTGATTCCCTGCCTCTGATTCCCCGCCTCTGAATCCCAGCCTCTGATTCCCCGCCTTTGATTCCCCCCGTCTGATTCCCAGCCTCTGAATCCCCGTGTCTGATTTCCTGCCTCTGATTCCCCGCCTCTGATTCCCCATCTCTGATTCCCCGCCTCTGATTCCACGCCTCTGATTCCCCGCCTCTGATTCCCCGCCTCTAATTCCCCGCCTCTGATACCGCACCTCTGATGTCCCGCATCTGATTCCCTGCATCTGATTCCCCGCCTCAGATTCCCCGCCTCTGATTTCCCGGCTCTGATTCCCCGCCTCTGATTCCCCACCTATGTTTACCCGCCTCTGTTTACTCGCCTGTTTTCCCGCCTCTGGTTCCCCAACACAGATTCCCTGCCTCAGATTCCCTGCCTCTGATTCCCCACTTCTGATTCCCCGCCTCTGATTCACCGCCTCTGTTTCCCCGCCTCTGATTCCCCGCCTCTGATTCCCCACTTCTGATTGCCCGCCTCTGATTCCTTGCCTCTGATTCCCCGCCTCTGATTCCCCACATCTGATTCCCCACTTCTGATTCCCCGCCTCTGATTCCCTGCCTCTGATTCCACGCCTCTGATTCCCCGCCTCTGATTCCCCGCCTCTGATTCCCCGCCTCTGATTCCCCTCATCTAATACCCCACCTCTGATTCCCCGCCTCTGATTCCCCGCATCTTATTCCCCGCCTCTGATTCCCCGCCTCTGATTCACCGCCTCTGATTCCCCGCCTCTGATTCCCTGCCTCTGATTCCCCGCCTATGTTTACCCGCCTCTGTTTACCCGCCTGTTTCCCCGCCTCTGATTCCCTGCCTCTGATTCCCTGCATCTGAATGCCCATCTCTGATTCTCAACCTCTGATACCCCGCCTCTGATTCCCCACCTCTGTTTCCCCGCTTCTGATTCCCCGCCTCTGATTCCCCGCCTCAGATTCCCCGCCTCTGATTCCCCGCCTCTGATTCCCCACCTCTGATTCACTGCCTCCCTTTCCGCTCAACTTTCCTGGCCTACGTTTCCCCACATATCTTTCCCCGCCTCTGATTCCCTGCCTCTGATTCCCCGCCTCTGATTCCCCGCCTCTGATTCCCCACCACTGTCTCTACGCCTCTCTTTTGCCTGCACTCTTTCCCCTCCACTCTTTCCGTCTCTCTCTTACCCTCCCTCAATTTCAACAACTCTGTTTGATCTGTTCTGTGTAACTCATTTTCAACATACAAGTTCCAACCACTATGTTTCGCCCATCTCTTTCGCCGCCTCTATTTATGCACCTATGTTTACCCGCTTCTGTTTACCCGCCTGTTTCCCCACATCTCTTTCCCCACCTCTGATTCCACGCCTCTGATTCCCCGCCTCTCATTCCCCGCCTCTGATCCACCACCTCTGATTCCCCACTTCTGATTCCCCGCCTCTGATTCCCTGTCTCTGATTCCACGCCTCTGATTCCCCGCATCTGATTCCGCGCCTCTGATTCCCCGCCTCTGATACCCCGCCTCTGATTCCCCGCCTCTGTTTCCCTGCATCTTATTCCCTGCCTCAGATTCCCTGCCTCTGATTCCCCGACTCTGATTCCCAGCCTCTGATTCCCCGCCTCTGATTCCCCGCCTCTGATTCCCCACCTATGTTTACCCGCCTCTGTTTACCCGCCTGTTTTCCCGCCTCTGATTGCCCACCTCAGATTCCCTGCCTCAGATTCCCTGCCTCAGATTCCCTGCCTCTGATTCCCTGCCTCTGATTGCCCGCCTCTGATAACCTGCCTCTGATTCCCCGCCTCAGATTCCCCACCTCTGATTCCCCACTTCTGATTCCCCGCCTCTGATTCCCGCGTCTGATTCCCCGCCTCGAAATCACCGCCTCTGATTCCCCGCCTCTGATTCCCCGCCTCTGATTCCCCGCCTCTGATTCCCTGCATCTGATTCCCCGCCTCAGATTCCCCGCCTCTGATTCCCCGACTCTGATTCCCCACTTCTGATTGCCCGCCTCTGATTCCACGCCTCCGATTCCCCGCCTCTGATTCCCCACCTCTGATTCCCCACTTCTGATTCCCCACCTCTGATTCCCCGCCTCTGATTCCACGCCTCTGATTCCCCACCTCTGATTCCCCGCATCTGATTCCCCGCCTCTGATTCCCCGCCTCAGATTCCCCGCCTCTGATTCCCCGCCTCTGATTCCCCACCTCTGATTCCCTGCATCAGATTCCCTTCATCTGATTCCCTGCCTCTGATTCCCCGCCTCTGAATCCCCACCTCTGAGTCCCTGCCTCAGATTCCCTGCCTCTGATTCTCTGCCTCTGATTCCCTGCCTCTGATTCCCTTCATCTGATTGCCCGCCTCTGATTCTCCGCCTCTGACTCCCCGCCTCTGATTCCCCGCCTCTGATTCCCCGCCTCTGATTCCTCGCCTCTTATTCCCCGCCTCTGATTCCCTGCCTCTGATAACCTGCCTCTGATTCCCTGCCTCTGAGTCCCCACTTCTTATTCCCCGCGTCCGATTCCGCACCCATGTTTCACCGCCTCTGTTGCTCTGCTTCTGATTTCCCGGCTCAGATTCACCGGCTCTGATTCCGCACCTCTGATTCCACGCCTCTCTTTCTGTGTCTCTGATTCCCCGCCTCTGATTCCACGCCTCTGATTACCCGCCTCTGATACCCTGCCTCTGAGTCCCCACCTTTGATTCCCCGCGTCCGATTCCGCACCCATGTTTCAACGCCTCTGTTGCTCTTCTTCTGATTTCCCGGCTCAGATTCACCGGCTCTGATTCCGCACCTCTGATTCCACGCCTCTCTTTCTGTGTCTCTGATTCCCCGCCTCTGATTCCACGCCTCTGAATACCAACATCTGATACCCTGCCTCTCTTTCCCTGCCTCTATTTCCGTGCCTCTTACTCTGCATCTCGTTTCCCACATCTCATTTCCCCCTTCTGATAACCCGCATCAGATTCCCTGCCACAGATTCCCTGCCTCAGATTCCCTGCATCAGATTCCCTTCATCCGATTCCCTGCCTCTGATTCCCCGCCTCTGATTCCCTGCCTCTGATTCCCCGCCTCTGTTTACCCGCCTGTTCCCCGCCACTGATTCACCACCTCATATTCGCCGCCTCAGATTCCCTGCCTCTGATTCCCTGCCTCTGATTCCCTGCATCTGATTGGCCGCCTCTGATTCCCTGCCTCTGATTCCCCGCCTCTGATTCCCCGCCTCTGATTCCCCGCCTCTGATTTCCCACCTCTGATTCCCCACTTCAGATTCCCCGCCTCTGATTCCCCGCCTCTGATTCCACGCCTCTGATTCCCTGCCTCCGATTCCCTCCCTCAGATTCCCCGCCTCTGATTCCCCGCCTCTGATTCCCCGCCTCTGATTCCCCGCATCTGATTCCCCACCTCTGTCTCTATGCCTCTATTTTGCCTGCACTCTTTCCCCTCCACTCTTTCCGTACCTCTCTTTCCCTCCCTCAATTTCAACAACTCTGTTTGATCTGTTCTGTGTACCTAATTTTCAACACACAAGTTCCAACCACTATGTTTCGCCCATCTCTTTCGCTGCATCTATTTATGCAGCTATGTTTACCCGCTTCTGTTTACCCGCCTGTTTCCCCACATCTCTTTCCCCACCTCCGATTCCACGCCTCTGATTCCCCGCCTCTGATTCCCCGCCTCTGATTCCACACCTCTGATTCACCGCCTCCCTTTCCGCGCAACTTTCCTGGCCTACGTTTCCCCACATCTCTTTCCCCACCTCTGATTCCACGCCTCAGATTCCCCGCCTCTGATTTAACGGCTCTGATTCCCCGCCTCTGATTCCCCGACTCTGATTCCCTGCCTCTGATTCCCCACCTATGTTTACCTGCCTCTGTTTACCCGCCTGTTTTCCCGCCTCTAGTTCCCCAACACAGATTCCCTGCCTCAGATTCCCTGCCTCTGATTCCCTGCCACTGATTAACTGCCTCTGATTCCCTGCATCTGAGTGCCTGCCTCTGATTCCCCGCCTCTGATTCCCCGCCTCTGATTCCCCACCTCTGATTCCCCACTTCTGATTCCCAGCCTCTGATTCCCCGCCTCTGATTCCCCGCCTCTGATTCACCGCCTCTGAATCCCCGCCTCTGATTCCCCGCCTCTGATTCCCCACTTCTGATGGCCCGCCTCTGATTCCCTGCCTCTGATTCCCCGCCTCTGATTCCCAACATCTGATTCCCCACTTCTGATTCCCCGCCTCCGATTCCCCGCCTCTGATTCCACGCCTCTGATACCGCGCCTCTGATTCCCCGCATCTGATTCCCTGCATCTGATTCCCCGCCTCAGATTCCCCGCCTCTGATTTAACGGCTCTGATTCCCCGCCTCTGATTCCCCGACTCTGATTCCCTGCCTCTGATTCCCCGCCTCTGATTCCCCACATCTGATTCCCCACTTCTGATTCCCCGCCTCCGATTCCCCGCCTCTGATTCCACGCCTCTGATTCCCCGCCTCTGATTCCCCGCCTCTGATTCCCCGCCTCTGATTCCCCTCCTCTGATATCCCGCCTCTGATTCCCCGCCTCTGATTCCCCGCATCTGATTCCCCGCCTCTGATTCCCCGCCTCTGATTCCCCGCCTCTGATTCCCCGCCTCTGATTCCCCGCCTCTGATTCCCTCTTCTGATTCCCCGCCTATGTTTACCCGCCTCTGATTCCCCGCCTCTGATTCCCCGCCTCTGATTCCCCACCTCTGATTCCCTGCCTCTGATTCCCAGCCTCTGATTCCCCGCGTCTGATTCCCCGCCTCTGATTCCCCGCCTCTGATTCCCTCCTCTGATTCCCCGCCTATGTTTACCCGCCTCTGATTCCCCACCTCTGATTCCCTGCCTCTGATTCCCCGCCTCTGATTCCCCGCCTCTGATTCCCCGCCTCTGATTCCCCACTTCTGATTGCCCGCCTCTGTTTCCCTGCCTCTGATTCCCCGCCTCTGATTCCCCACATCTGATTCCCCACTTCTGATTCCCCGCCCCTGATTCCCCGCCTCTGATTCCACGCCTCTGATTCCCCGCCTCTGATTCCCCGCCTCTGATTCCCCGCCTCTCATTTTCCTCCTCTGATACCCCGCCTCTGATTCCCCGCCTCTGATTCCCCGCATCTGATTCCCCGCCTCTGATTCCCCGCCTCTAATTCCCCGCCTCTGATTCCCCGCCTCTGATTCCCCGCCTCTGATTCCCTCCTCTGATTCCCCGCCTATGTTTACCCACCTCTGATTCCCCGCCTCTGATTACCTGCCTCTGATTCCCCGCCTCTGATTCCCCGCGTCTGATTCCCCACCTCTGATTCACTGCCTCCCTTTACGCTCAACTTTCCTGGCCTACGTTTCCCCACATATCTTTCCCCGCCTCTGATACCCCTCCTCTGATTCCCCGCCTCTGATACCCTGCCTCTGATAACTTTTTACTGATTCCCTGCCTCAGATTCCCAGCCTCAAATTCCCTGCATCAGATTCCCTTCATCTGATTCCCTGCCTCTGATTCCCCGCCTCTGATTCCCAGCCTCTGATTCCCCACCTCTGTCTCTACGCCTCTCTTTTGCCTGCACTCTTTCCCCTCCACTCTTTCCGTGCCTCTCTTTCCCTCCCTCAATTTCAACAACTCTGTTTGATCTGTTCTGTGTACCTCATTTTCAACATACAAGTTCCAACCACTATGTTTCGCCCATCTCTTTCGCCGCCTCTATTTATCCACCTATGTTTACCCGCTTCTGTTTACCCACCTGTTTCCCCACATCTCTTTCCCCACCTCTGATTCCACGCCTCTGATTTCCCGCCTCTCATTCCCCGCCTCTCATTCCCGCCTCTGATACCGCGCCTCTGATTCCCCGCATCTGATTCCCTGCATCTGATTCCCCGCCTCAGATTCCCCGCCTCTGATTTCCCGGCTCTGATTCCCCGCCTCTGATTCCCCTCCTCTGATACCCCGCCTCTGATTCCCCACTTCTGATTCCCCGCCTCTGATTCCCCACCTCTGATTCCCCTCCTCTGATACCCCGCCTCTGATTCCCCGCCTCTGATTGCCCCCCTCTGATTCCCTGCCTCTGATTCCGCGCCTCTGATTCCCCGCCTCTGATTCACCGCCTCCCTTTCCGTTCATCTTTCCTGGCCTACGTTTCCCCACATCTCTTTCCCCACCTCTGATTCCACGCCTCAGATTCGCCGTCTCTGATTTCCCGCCTCTGATTCCCTGCCTCTGATTCCCCGCCTCTGATTCCCCGCTTCTGATTCCCCCCTCTGATTCCCCGCCTCTGATTCCCCGCCTCTGATTCCCCGCCTCTGATTCCCCGCCTCTGATTCCCAACTCTGATTCCCCGCCTCTGATTCCCCAGCTCTGATTCCCCGTGTTTGATTCCCTGCCTCTGATTCCCTGCCCTGATTCCCCATCTCTGTTTCACCGCCTTTGATTCGCCACCTCTGATTCCACATATCTGATTCCCCGCCTCTGTTTCCCCGACTCTGATTCCCTTCCTCTGATTCCCAACCTCTGATTCCACACCTCTGATTCCCCCCTCTGATTCCCCGCCTCTGATTCCCCGCCTCTGATTCCCCACCTCTGATTCCCCGCCTCTGATTCCCTGCCTCTCTTTCCCTGCCTCTATTTCCGTGCCTCTTTCTCTGCATCTCGTTTCCCAAATCTCATTTCCCCCTTCTGATAACCCTCATCAGATTCCCTGCCACAGATTCCCTGCCTCAGATTCCCTGCCTCAGATTCCCTGCATCAGAGTCCCTTCATCTGATTCCCTGCCTCAGATTCCCTGCATCAGAGTCCCTTCATCTGATTCCCTGCCTCTGATTCCCCGCCTCTGATTCCCCACCTCTGACTCCCTGCCTCAGATTCCCTGCCTCTGATTCCCTGCCTCTGATTCCCTGCCTCTGATTTCCTGAATCTGATTGCCCGCCTATGATTCTCCGCCTCTGATTCCCATCCTCTGATTCCCCACCTCTCATTCTCCGCCTCTGATTCCACGCCTCTGATTCCCCGCATCTGATTCCCACCCTCTGATAACCTGCCTCTGATTCCCTGCCTCTGATTCCCTGCCTCTGAGTCCCCACCTCTGATTCCCCGCGTCCGATTCCGCACCCATGTTTCACCGCCTCTGTTGCTATGCTTCTGATTTCCCGGCTCAGATTCACCGGCTCTGATTCCGCACCTCTGATTCCACGCCTCTCTTTCTGTGTCTCTGATTCCCCGCCTCTGATTCCACGCCTCTGATTACCCGCCTCTGATACCCTGCCTCCCTTTCCCTGCCTCTATTTCCGTGCCTCTTTCTCTGCATCTCGTTTCCCACATCTCATTTCCCCCTTCTGATAACCCGCATCAGATTTTCTGCCACAGATTCCCTGCCTCAGATTCCCTGCCTAAGATTCCCTGCATCAGATTCCCTTCATCTGATTCCCTGCCTCTGATTCCCCGCGGCTGATTCCCTGCCTCTGATTCCCAGCCTCTGTTTACCCGCCTGTTTCCCCGCCTCTGATTCACTACCTCATATTCGCCCCCTCAGATTCCCTGCCTCTGATTCCCTGCCTCTGATTCCCTGCCTCTGATTCCCTGCATCTGATTGCCCGCCTCTGATTCCCTGCCTCTGATTCCCCGCCTCTGATTCCCCGCCTCTGATTCCCCGCCTCTGATTCCCCACCTCTGATTCCCCACTTCTGATTCCCCGCCTCTGATTCCCCGCCTCTGATTCCCCGCCTCTGATTCCCCGCCTCTGATTCCCCACCTCTGATTCACTGCCTCCATTTCCGCTCAACTTTCCTGGCCTACGTTTCCCCACATATCTTTCCCCGCCTCTGAATTCCCGCCTCTGATTCCACGCCTCTGATTCCCCGCCTCTGATTCCCCGCCTCTGATTCCCCGCCTCTGATTCCCCTCCTCTGATACCCCGCTTCTGATTCCCCACCTCTGATTCCCCGCATCTGATTCCCCGCATCTGATTCCCCGCCTCTGATTCCCCGCCTCTGATTCCCCGCTTCTGATTCCCCGCCTCTGATTCCCCGCCTCTGATTCCCCGCCTATGTTTACCCGCCTCTGTTTACCCGCCTGTTTCCCCGCCTCAGATTCCCTGCCTCAGATTCCCTGCATCAGATTCCCTTCATCTGATTCCCTGCCTCTGATTCCCCGCATCTGATTCCCCGCATCTGATTCCCCGCCTCTGATTCCCCGCCTCTGATTCCCCGCCTCTGATTCCCCGCCTCTGACTCCGCACCTCTGATTCCCCGCCTCTGTTTCCCCGCCTCTGATTCCCCGCCTCTGATTCCCCATATCTGATTCCCAGCCTCTGATTGCCCACCTCTGATTCCCCGCCTCTGATTCGCCAGCTCTGATTCCCCGCCTCTGATTCCCCGCATCTGATTCCCTGCCTCTGATTCCCCGCCTCTGATTCCCCATCTCTGATACACCGCCTTTGATTCGCCACCTCTGATTCCCCATATCTGATTCCCCACCTCTGTTTCCCGGCCTCTGATTCCCCGCCTCTGATTCTCCATATCTCATTCCCCGCCTCTGAATCCCCATCTCTGATTCCCGGACTCTGATTCCCCACCTCTGATTCCCGGCCTCTTATTCCCAGCATCTGATTCCCGGCCTCTGATTCCCGGCCTCTGATTCCCCGCTTCTGATTCTGATTCCCTGCCTCTGATTCCCCATCTCTGATTCCGCACATCTGATTCCCTGCCTCTGATTCCCCACCTCTGATTCCCCATTTCTTATTCCCCGCCTCTGTTTCCCCGCCTCTGATTCCCCGCCTCTGTTTCCCTATATCTAATTCCCCACCTCTGATGCCCCAACTCTTATTCCCCGCCTCTGATTCCCCAGCTCTGATTCCCCGCCTCTGATTCCCCGCAACCAATTCCCCATATCTTATTCCCCGCCTCTGTTTCCCCGCCTCTGATTCCCCGCCTCTGTTTCCCCATATCTGATTCCCCGCCTCTGATTCCCAACTATGATTCCCCGCCTCTGATTCCCCAGCTCTGATTCCCTGCGTCTGATTCCCTGCGTTCTATTCCCTGCCTCTGATTCCCCGCCTGTGATTCCCCATCACTGATTCACCACCTCTGATTCCCCACCTCTGATTCCCCATATCTAATTCCACGCCTCTGTTTGCCCACCTCTGATTCCCCGCCTCTGTTTCCCCATATCTGATTCCCCGTCTCTGAATCCCCAACTCTGATTCCCTGCCTCTGATTCCCCAGCTCTGATTCCCCGCCTTTGATTCCCCCCGTCTGATTCCCAGCCTCTGAATACCCGTGTCTGATTTCCTCCCTCTGATTCCCCGCCTCTGATTCCCCATCTCTGATTCCTCTGATTCCCCACTTCTGATTGCCCGCCTCTGATTCCTTGCCTCTGATTCCCCGCCTCTGATTCCCCACATCTGATTCCCCACTTCTGATTCCCCGCCTCTGATTCCCTGCCTCTGATTCCACGCCTCTGATTCCCCGCCTCTGATTCCCCGCCTCTGATTCCCCGCCTCTGATTCCCCTCATCTAATACCCCACCTCTGATTCCCCGCCTCTGATTCCCCGCATCTTATTCCCCGCCTCTGATTCCCCGCCTCTGATTCACCGCCTCTGATTCCCCGCCTCTGATTCCCTGCCTCTGATTCCCCGCCTATGTTTACCCGCCTCTGTTTACCCGCCTGTTTCCCCATCTCTGATTCCGCACATCCGATTCCCTGCCTCTGATTCCCCAACTCTGATTCCCCACCTCTGATTCCTCAGCTCTGATTCCCCGCCTCAGATTCCCCGCGTCTGATTCCCTGCCTCTGATTCCCCGCCTCTGATTCCCCATCTCTGATTCCCCACCTCTGATTCCTCTGATTCCCCACTTCTGATTGCCCGCCTCTGATTCCTTGCCTCTGATTCCCCGCCTCTGATTCCCCACATCTGATTCCCCACTTCTGATTCCCCGCCTCTGATTCCCTGCCTCTGATTCCACGCCTCTGATTCCCCGCCTCTGATTCCCCGCCTCTGATTCCCCGCCTCTGATTCCCCTCATCTAATACCCCACCTCTGATTCCCCGCCTCTGATTCCCCGCATCTTATTCCCCGCCTCTGATTCCCCGCCTCTGATTCACCGCCTCTGATTCCCCGCCTCTGATTCCCTGCCTCTGATTCCCCGCCTATGTTTACCCGCCTCTGTTTACCCGCCTGTTTCCCCATCTCTGATTCCGCACATCCGATTCCCTGCCTCTGATTCCCCAACTCTGATTCCCCACCTCTGATTCCTCAGCTCTGATTCCCCGCCTCAGATTCCCCGCGTCTGATTCCCTGCCTCTGATTCCCCGCCTCTGATTCCCCACATCAGATTCCCTGCCTCCGATTCCCTGCCTCAGATTCCCTGCCTCAGATTCCCTGCATCAGATTCCCTTCATCTGATTCCCTGCCTCTGATTCCACGCCTCTGATTCCCCGCCACTGATTCGCCACCTCTGTCTCTACGCCTCTATTTTGCCTGCACTCTTTCCCCTCCACTCTTTCCGTGCCTCTCTTTCCCTCCCTCAATTTCAACAACTCTGATCTGTTCTGTGTAACTCATTTTCAACATACAAGTTCCAACCACTATGTTTCGCCCATCTCTTTCGCCGCCTCTATTTATGCACCTATGTTTACCCGCTTCTGTTTACCCGCCTGTTTCCCCACATCTCTTTCCACACCTCTGATTCCACGCCTCTGATTCGCCGCCTCTGATTGCCCCCCTCTGATTCCCTGCCTCTGATTCCCCGCCTCTAATTCGCCGCCTCTGATTCACCGCCTCCCTTTCCGCGCAACTTTCCTGGCCTACGTTTCCCCACATCTCTTTCCCCACCTCTGATTCCACGCCTCAGATTCGCCGTCTCTGATTTCCCGCCTCTGATTCCCTGCCTCTGATTCCCCGCCTCTGATTCCCTGCCTCTGATTCCCCGCCTCTAATTCGCCGCCTCTGATTCACCGCCTCCCTTTCCGCGCAACTTTCCTGGCCTACGTTTCCCCATATCTCTTTCCCCACCTCTGATTCCACGCCTCAGATTCGCCGTCTCTGATTTCCCGCCTCTGATTCCCTGCCTCTGATTCCCCGCCTCTGATTCCCTGCCTCTGATTCCCCCCTCTGATTCCCCGCCTCTGATTCCCCACCTCTGATTCCCCGCCTCTGATTCGCTGCCTCTCTTTCCCTGCCTCTATTTCGGTGCCTCTTTCTCTGCATCTCGTTTCCCAAATCTCATTTCCCCCTTCTGATAACCCTCATCAGATTCCCTGCCACAGATTCCCTGCCTCAGATTCCCTGCCTCAGATTCCCTGCATCAGATTCCCTTCATCTGATTCCCTGCCTCTGATTCCCCGCCTCTGATTCCCCACCTCTGACTCCCTGCCTCAGATTCCCTGCCTCTGATTCCCTGCCTCTGATTCCCTGCCTCTGATTTCCTGCATCTGATTGCCCGCCTATGATTCTCCGCCTCTGATTCCCCGCCTCTGATTCCCCGCCTCTGATTCCCCGCCTCTGATTCCCCGCCTCTGATTCCCCGCATCAGATTCCCTGCCTCTGATAACCTGCCTCTGATTCCCTGCCTCTGATTCCCTGCCTCTGAGTCCCCACCTCTGATTCCCCGCGTCCTATTCCGCACCCATGTTTCACCGCCTCTGTTCCTATGCTTCTGATTTCCCGGCTCAGATTCACCGGCTCTGATTCCGCACCTCTGATTCCACGCCTCTCTTTCTGTGTCTCTGATTCCCCGCCTCTGATTCCACGCCTCTGATTACCCGCCTCTGATACCCTGCCTCTCTTTCCCTGCCTCTATTTCCGTGCCTCTTTCTCTGCATCTCGTTTCCCACATCTCATTTCCCCCTTCTGATAACCCGCATCAGATTTTCTGCCACAGATTCCCTGCCTCAGATTCCCTGCCTCAGATTCCCTGCATCAGATTCCCTGCCTCAGATTCCCTGCATCTGATTGCCCGCCTCTGATTCCCTGCCTCTGATTCCCTGCATCTGATTGCCCGCCTTTGATTCCCTGCCTCTGATTCCCCGCCTCTGATTCCCCACCTCTGATTCCCCGCCTCTGATTCCCCACCTCTGATTCCCCACTTCTGATTCCCCGCCTCTGATTCCCCGCCTCTGATTCCCCGCCTCTGATTCCCCGCCTCTGATTCCCCACCTCTGATTCACTGCCTCCATTTCCGCTCAACTTTCCTGGCCTACGTTTCCCCACATATCTTTCCCCACCTCTGAATTCCCGCCTCTGATTCCACGCCTCTGATTCCCCGCCTCTGATTCCCCACCTCTGATTCCCCGCCTCTGATTCCCCTCCTCTGATACCCCGCTTCTGATTCCCCACCTCTGATTCCCCGCATCTGATTCCCCACATCTGATTCCCCGCCTCTGATTCCCCGCCTCTGATTCCCCGCCTCTGATTCCCCGCCTCTGATTCCGCACCTCTGATTCCCCGCCTCTGTTTCCCCGCCTCTGATTCCCCGCCTCTGATTCCCCATATCTGATTCCCCGCCTCTGATTGCCCACCTCTGATTCCCCGCCTCTGATTCGCCAGCTCTGATTCCCCGCCTCTGATTCCCCACCTATGTTTACCCGCCTCTGTTTACTCGCCTGTTTTCCCGCCTCTGGTTCCCCAACACAGATTCCCTGCCTCAGATTCCCTGCCTCTGATTCCCCACTTCTGATTCCCCGCCTCTGATTCACCGCCTCTGTTTCCCCGCCTCTGATTCCCCGCCTCTGATTCCCCACTTCTGATTGCCCGCCTCTGATTCCTTGCCCCTGATTCCCCGCCTCTGATTCCCCACATCTGATTCCCCACTTCTGATTCCCCGCCTCTGATTCCCTGCCTCTGATTCCACGCCTCTGATTCCCCGCCTCTGATTCCCCGCCTCTGATTCCCCGCCTCTGATTCCCCTCATCTAATACCCCACCTCTGATTCCCCGCCTCTGATTCCCCGCATCTTATTCCCCGCCTCTGATTACCCGCCTCTGATTCACCACCTCTGATTCCCCGCCTCTGATTCCCTGCCTCTGATTCCCCGCCTATGTTTACCCGCCTCTGTTTACCCGCCTGTTTCCCCATCTCTGATTCCGCACATCCGATTCCCTGCCTCTGATTCCCCAACTCTGATTCCCCACCTCTGATTCCTCAGCTCTGATTCCCCGCCTCAGATTCCCCGCGTCTGATTCCCTGCCTCTGATTCCCCGCCTCTGATTCCCCATCTCTGATTCCCCACCTCTGATTCCCCGTGTCTGATTCCCTGCCTCTGATTCCCCGCCTCTGAATCCCAGCCTCTGATTCCCCGCCTCTGATTCCCTGCCTCTGATTCCCCGCCTCTGAATCCCAGCCTCTGATTCCCCGCCTTTGATTCCCCCCGTCTGATTCCCAGCCTCTGAATCCCCGTGTCTGATTTCCTGCCTCTGATTCCCCGCCTCTGATTCCCCATCTCTGATTCCCCGCCTCTGATTCCACGCCTCTGATTCCCCGCCTCTGATTCCCCGCCTCTAATTCCCCGCCTCTGATACCGCACCTCTGATGTCCCGCATCTGATTCCCTGCATCTGATTCCCCGCCTCAGATTCCCCGCCTCTGATTTCCCGGCTCTGATTCCCCGCCTCTGATTCCCCACCTATGTTTACCCGCCTCTGTTTACTCGCCTGTTTTCCCGCCTCTGGTTCCCCAACACAGATTCCCTGCCTCAGATTCCCTGCCTCTGATTCCCCACTTCTGATTCCCCGCCTCTGATTCACCGCCTCTGTTTCCCCGCCTCTGATTCCCCGCCTCTGATTCCCCACTTCTGATTGCCCGCCTCTGATTCCTTGCCTCTGATTCCCCGCCTCTGATTCCCCACATCTGATTCCCCACTTCTGATTCCCCGCCTCTGATTCCCTGCCTCTGATTCCACGCCTCTGATTCCCCGCCTCTGATTCCCCGCCTCTGATTCCCCGCCTCTGATTCCCCTCATCTAATACCCCACCTCTGATTCCCCGCCTCTGATTCCCCGCATCTTATTCCCTGCCTCTGATTCCCCGCCTCTGATTCACCGCCTCTGATTCCCCGCCTCTGATTCCCTGCCTCTGATTCCCCGCCTATGTTTACCCGCCTCTGTTTACCCGCCTGTTTCCCCGCCTCTGATTCCCTGCCTCTGATTCCCTGCATCTGAATGCCCATCTCTGATTCTCAACCTCTGATACCCCGCCTCTGATTCCCCACCTCTGTTTCCCCGCTTCTGATTCCCCGCCTCTGATTCCCCGCCTCAGATTTCCCGCCTCTGATTCCCCGCCTCTGATTCCCCACCTCTGATTCACTGCCTCCCTTTCCGCTCAACTTTCCTGGCCTACGTTTCCCCACATATCTTTCCCCGCCTCTGATTCCCTGCCTCTGATTCGCCGCCTCTGATTCCCCGCCTCTGATTCCCCACCACTGTCTCTACGCCTCTCTTTTGCCTGCACTCTTTCCCCTCCACTCTTTCCGTCTCTCTCTTACCCTCCCTCAATTTCAACAACTCTGTTTGATCTGTTCTGTGTAACTCATTTTCAACATACAAGTTCCAACCACTATGTTTCGCCCATCTCTTTCGCCGCCTCTATTTATGCACCTATGTTTACCCGCTTCTGTTTACCCGCCTGTTTCCCCACATCTCTTTCCCCACCTCTGATTCCACGCCTCTGATTCGCCGCCTCTGATTGCCCCCCTCTGATTCCCTGCCTCTGATTCCGCGCCTCTGATTCCCCGCCTCTGATTCACCGCCTCCCTTTCCGTTCATCTTTCCTGGCCTACGTTTCCCCACATCTCTTTCCCCACCTCTGATTCCACGCCTCAGATTCGCCGTCTCTGATTTCCCGCCTCTGATTCCCTGCCTCTGATTCCCCGCCTCTGATTCCCCGCTTCTGATTCCCCCCTCTGATTCCCCGCCTCTGATTCCCCGCCTCTGATTCCCCGCCTCTGATTCCCCGCCTCTGATTCCCAACTCTGATTCCCCGCCTCTGATTCCCCAGCTCTGATTCCCCGTGTTTGATTCCCTGCCTCTGATTCCCTGCCCTGATTCCCCATCTCTGTTTCACCGCCTTTGATTCGCCACCTCTGATTCCACATATCTGATTCCCCGCCTCTGTTTCCCCGACTCTGATTCCCTTCCTCTGATTCCCAACCTCTGATTCCACACCTCTGATTCCCCCCTCTGATTCCCCGCCTCTGATTCCCCGCCTCTGATTCCCCACCTCTGATTCCCCGCCTCTGATTCCCTGCCTCTCTTTCCCTGCCTCTATTTCCGTGCCTCTTTCTCTGCATCTCGTTTCCCAAATCTCATTTCCCCCTTCTGATAACCCTCATCAGATTCCCTGCCACAGATTCCCTGCCTCAGATTCCCTGCCTCAGATTCCCTGCATCAGTCCCTTCATCTGATTCCCTGCCTCAGATTCCCTGCATCAGAGTCCCTTCATCTGATTCCCTGCCTCTGATTCCCCGCCTCTGATTCCCCACCTCTGACTCCCTGCCTCAGATTCCCTGCCTCTGATTCCCTGCCTCTGATTCCCTGCCTCTGATTTCCTGAATCTGATTGCCCGCCTATGATTCTCCGCCTCTGATTCCCATCCTCTGATTCCCCACCTCTCATTCTCCGCCTCTGATTCCACGCCTCTGATTCCCCGCATCTGATTCCCACCCTCTGATAACCTGCCTCTGATTCCCTGCCTCTGATTCCCTGCCTCTGAGTCCCCACCTCTGATTCCCCGCGTCCGATTCCGCACCCATGTTTCACCGCCTCTGTTGCTATGCTTCTGATTTCCCGGCTCAGATTCACCGGCTCTGATTCCGCACCTCTGATTCCACGCCTCTCTTTCTGTGTCTCTGATTCCCCGCCTCTGATTCCACGCCTCTGATTACCCGCCTCTGATACCCTGCCTCCCTTTCCCTGCCTCTATTTCCGTGCCTCTTTCTCTGCATCTCGTTTCCCACATCTCATTTCCCCCTTCTGATAACCCGCATCAGATTTTCTGCCACAGATTCCCTGCCTCAGATTCCCTGCCTAAGATTCCCTGCATCAGATTCCCTTCATCTGATTCCCTGCCTCTGATTCCCCGCGGCTGATTCCCTGCCTCTGATTCCCAGCCTCTGTTTACCCGCCTGTTTCCCCGCCTCTGATTCACTACCTCATATTCGCCCCCTCAGATTCCCTGCCTCTGATTCCCTGCCTCTGATTCCCTGCCTCTGATTCCCTGCATCTGATTGCCCGCCTCTGATTCCCCGCCTCTGATTCCCCGCCTCTGATTCCCCGCCTCTGATTCCCCACCTCTGATTCCCCACTTCTGATTCCCCGCCTCTGATTCCCCGCCTCTGATTCCCCGCCTCTGATTCCCCGCCTCTGATTCCCCACCTCTGATTCACTGCCTCCATTTCCGCTCAACTTTCCTGGCCTACGTTTCCCCACATATCTTTCCCCGCCTCTGAATTCCCGCCTCTGATTCCACGCCTCTGATTCCCCGCCTCTGATTCCCCGCCTCTGATTCCCCGCCTCTGATTCCCCTCCTCTGATACCCCGCTTCTGATTCCCCACCTCTGATTCCCCGCATCTGATTCCCCGCATCTGATTCCCCGCCTCTGATTCCCCGCCTCTGATTCCCCGCTTCTGATTCCCCGCCTCTGATTCCCCGCCTCTGATTCCCCGCCTATGTTTACCCGCCTCTGTTTACCCGCCTGTTTCCCCGCCTCAGATTCCCTGCCTCAGATTCCCTGCATCAGATTCCCTTCATCTGATTCCCTGCCTCTGATTCCCTGCCTCTGATTCCCCGCCTCTGATTCCCCGCCTCTGATTCCCCACCTCAGATTCCCCCCTCTGATTCCCCGCCTCTGATTCCCCGCCTCTGATTCCCCGCCTCTGAATCCCCCCTCTGATTCCCCGCCTCTGATTCCCCGCCTCTGATTCCCCACATCAGATTCCCTGCCTCCGATTCCCTGCCTCAGATTCCCTGCCTCAGATTCCCTGCATCAGATTCCCTTCATCTGATTCCCTGCCTCTGATTCCACGCCTCTGATTCCCCGCCACTGATTCGCCACCTCTGTCTCTACGCCTCTATTTTGCCTGCACTCTTTCCCCTCCACTCTTTCCGTGCCTCTCTTTCCCTCCCTCAATTTCAACAACTCTGATCTGTTCTGTGTAACTCATTTTCAACATACAAGTTCCAACCACTATGTTTCGCCCATCTCTTTCGCCGCCTCTATTTATGCACCTATGTTTACCCGCTTCTGTTTACCCGCCTGTTTCCCCACATCTCTTTCCACACCTCTGATTCCACGCCTCTGATTCGCCGCCTCTGATTGCCCCCCTCTGATTCCCTGCCTCTGATTCCCCGCCTCTAATTCGCCGCCTCTGATTCACCGCCTCCCTTTCCGCGCAACTTTCCTGGCCTACGTTTCCCCACATCTCTTTCCCCACCTCTGATTCCACGCCTCAGATTCGCCGTCTCTGATTTCCCGCCTCTGATTCCCTGCCTCTGATTCCCCGCCTCTGATTCCCTGCCTCTGATTCCCCGCCTCTAATTCGCCGCCTCTGATTCACCGCCTCCCTTTCCGCGCAACTTTCCTGGCCTACGTTTCCCCATATCTCTTTCCCCACCTCTGATTCCACGCCTCAGATTCGCCGTCTCTGATTTCCCGCCTCTGATTCCCTGCCTCTGATTCCCCGCCTCTGATTCCCTGCCTCTGATTCCCCCCTCTGATTCCCCGCCTCTGATTCCCCACCTCTGATTCCCCGCCTCTGATTCGCTGCCTCTCTTTCCCTGCCTCTATTTCGGTGCCTCTTTCTCTGCATCTCGTTTCCCAAATCTCATTTCCCCCTTCTGATAACCCTCATCAGATTCCCTGCCACAGATTCCCTGCCTCAGATTCCCTGCCTCAGATTCCCTGCATCAGATTCCCTTCATCTGATTCCCTGCCTCTGATTCCCCGCCTCTGATTCCCCACCTCTGACTCCCTGCCTCAGATTCCCTGCCTCTGATTCCCTGCCTCTGATTCCCTGCCTCTGATTTCCTGCATCTGATTGCCCGCCTATGATTCTCCGCCTCTGATTCCCCGCCTCTGATTCCCCGCCTCTGATTCCCCGCCTCTGATTCCCCGCCTCTGATTCCCCGCATCAGATTCCCTGCCTCTGATAACCTGCCTCTGATTCCCTGCCTCTGATTCCCTGCCTCTGAGTCCCCACCTCTGATTCCCCGCGTCCTATTCCGCACCCATGTTTCACCGCCTCTGTTCCTATGCTTCTGATTTCCCGGCTCAGATTCACCGGCTCTGATTCCGCACCTCTGATTCCACGCCTCTCTTTCTGTGTCTCTGATTCCCCGCCTCTGATTCCACGCCTCTGATTACCCGCCTCTGATACCCTGCCTCTCTTTCCCTGCCTCTATTTCCGTGCCTCTTTCTCTGCATCTCGTTTCCCACATCTCATTTCCCCCTTCTGATAACCCGCATCAGATTTTCTGCCACAGATTCCCTGCCTCAGATTCCCTGCCTCAGATTCCCTGCATCAGATTCCCTGCCTCAGATTCCCTGCATCTGATTGCCCGCCTCTGATTCCCTGCCTCTGATTCCCTGCATCTGATTGCCCGCCTTTGATTCCCTGCCTCTGATTCCCCGCCTCTGATTCCCCACCTCTGATTCCCCACCTCTGATTCCCCACCTCTGATTCCCCACTTCTGATTCCCCGCCTCTGATTCCCCGCCTCTGATTCCCCGCCTCTGATTCCCCGCCTCTGATTCCCCACCTCTGATTCACTGCCTCCATTTCCGCTCAACTTTCCTGGCCTACGTTTCCCCACATATCTTTCCCCACCTCTGAATTCCCGCCTCTGATTCCACGCCTCTGATTCCCCGCCTCTGATTCCCCACCTCTGATTCCCCGCCTCTGATTCCCCTCCTCTGATACCCCGCTTCTGATTCCCCACCTCTGATTCCCCGCATCTGATTCCCCACATCTGATTCCCCGCCTCTGATTCCCCGCCTCTGATTCCCCGCCTCTGATTCCCCGCCTCTGATTCCGCACCTCTGATTCCCCGCCTCTGTTTCCCCGCCTCTGATTCCCCGCCTCTGATTCCCCATATCTGATTCCCCGCCTCTGATTGCCCACCTCTGATTCCCCGCCTCTGATTCGCCAGCTCTGATTCCCCGCCTCTGATTCCCCGCATCTGATTCCCTGCCTCTGATTCCCCGCCTCTGATTCCCCATCTCTGATACACCGCCTTTGATTCGCCACCTCTGATTCCCCATATCTGATTCCCCACCTCTGTTTCCCGGCCTCTGATTCCCCGCCTCTGATTCTCCATATCTCATTCCCCGCCTCTGAATCCCCATCTCTGATTCCCGGACTCTGATTCCCCACCTCTGATTCCCGGCCTCTTATTCCCAGCATCTGATTCCCGGCCTCTGATTCCCGGCCTCTGATTCCCCGCTTCTGATTCTGATTCCCTGCCTCTGATTCCCCATCTCTGATTCCGCACATCTGATTCCCTGCCTCTGATTCCCCACCTCTGATTCCCCATTTCTTATTCCCCGCCTCTGTTTCCCCGCCTCTGATTCCCCGCCTCTGTTTCCCTATATCTAATTCCCCACCTCTGATGCCCCAACTCTGATTCCCCGCCTCTGATTCCCCAGCTCTGATTCCCCGCCTCTGATTCCCCGCATCCAATTCCCCATATCTTATTCCCCGCCTCTGTTTCCCCGCCTCTGATTCCCCGCCTCTGTTTCCCCATATCTGATTCCCCGCCTCTGATTCCCAACTATGATTCCCCGCCTCTGATTCCCCAGCTCTGATTCCCTGCGTCTGATTCCCTGCGTTCTATTCCCTGCCTCTGATTCCCCGCCTGTGATTCCCCATCACTGATTCACCACCTCTGATTCCCCACCTCTGATTCCCCATATCTAATTCCCCGCCTCTGTTTGCCCACCTCTGATTCCCCGCCTCTGTTTCCCCATATCTGATTCCCCGTCTCTGAATCCCCAACTCTGATTCCCTGCCTCTGATTCCCCAGCTCTGATTCCCCGCCTTTGATTCCCCCCGTCTGATTCCCAGCCTCTGAATACCCGTGTCTGATTTCCTGCCTCTGATTCCCCGCCTCTGATTCCCCATCTCTGATTCCTCTGATTCCCCACATCTGATTCCCCATCTCTGATTCCGCACATCCGATTCCCTGCCTCTGATTCCCCAACTCTGATTCCCCACCTCTGATTCCTCAGCTCTTATTCCCCGCCTCAGATTCCCCGCGTCTGATTCCCTGCCTCTGATTCCCCGCCTCTGATTCCCCATCTCTGATTCCCCACCTCTGATTCCCCGTGTCTGATTCCCTGCCTCTGATTCCCCGCCTCTGAATCCCAGCCTCTGATTCCCCGCCTCTGATTCCCTGCCTCTGATTCCCCGCCTCTGAATCCCAGCCTCTGATTCCCCGCCTTTGATTCCCCCCGTCTGATTCCCAGCCTCTGAATCCCCGTGTCTGATTTCCTGCCTCTGATTCCCCGCCTCTGATTCCCCATCTCTGATTCACCGCCTCTGATTCCCCATCTCTGATTCCCCACCTCTGATTCCCCATATCTGATTCCCTGCCTCTGTTTCCCCGCCTCTGATTCCCCACCTCTGTATCCCCATATCTGATTCCCCGCCTCTGATTCCCCAACTCTAATACCCCGCCTCTGATTCCCCAGCCCTGATTCCCCGCCTCTGATTCCCCGCATCTGATTCCCTGCCTCTGATTCCCCGCCTCTGATTCCAGGCCTCTGATTCCCAGCATCTGATTCCGGCCTCTGATTCCCGTCCTCTGATTCCCTGCTTCTGATTCTGATTCCCTGCCTCTGATTCCCCATCTCTGATTCCGCACATCTGATTCCTTGCCTCTGATTCCCCACCTCTGATTCCCCATATCTGATTCCCCGCCTGGGTTTCCCCGCCTCTGATTCCCCGCCTCTGTTTCCCAATATCTAAGTCCCCGCCTCTGATTCCCCAAATCTGATTCCCCACCTCTAATTCCCCAGCTCTGATTCCCCGCCTCTGATTCCCCGCATCTGATTCCCTGCATCTGATTCCAAGCCTCTGATTCCCTGCCTCTGATTCCCAACCTCTGATTCCCCACCTCTGATTCCCCATATCTGATTCCCCGCCTCTGTTTCCCCGTCTCGGATTCCCCGCCTCTGTTTCCCCATATCTGATTCCCGGCCTCTGATTCCCCGCCTCTGATTCCCCGCCTCTGATTCCCTGCCTCTGATTCCCCATCTCCGATTCCCCTCGTCTAATACCCCGCCTCTGATTCTCTGCCACTGATTCACCGCATCTGATTCCACGCCTCTGATTCCCCCCCTCTGATTCCCCGCCTGTGATTCCCCGACTCTGATTCCCCGCCTCTGATTCCCCGCCTATGTTTACCCGCCTCTGATTCCCCGCCTCTGATTCCACGCCTCTGATTCCCCGCCTCTGATTCCCCGCCTCTAATTCCCCGCCTCTGATACCGCACCTCTGATGTCCCGCATCTGATTCCCTGCATCTGATTCCCCGCCTCAGATTCCCCGCCACTGATTTCCCGGCTCTGATTCCCCGCCTCTGATTCCCCACCTATGTTTACCCGCCTCTGTTTACTCGCCTGTTTTCCCGCCTCTGGTTCCCCAACACAGATTCCCTGCCTCAGATTCCCTGCCTCTGATTCCCCACTTCTGATTCCCCGCCTCTGATTCACCGCCTCTGTTTCCCCGCCTCTGATTCCCCGCCTCTGATTCCCCACTTCTGATTGCCCGCCTCTGATTCCCTGCCTCTGATTCCCCGCCTCTGATTCCCCACATCTGATTCCCCACTTCTGATTCCCCGCCTCTGATTCCCCGCCTCTGATTCCACGCCTCTGATTCCCCGCCTCTGATTCCCCGCCTCTGATTCCCCGCCTCTGATTCCCCTCATCTAATACCCCACCTCTGATTCCCCGCCTCTGATTCCCCGCATCTTATTCCCCGCCTCTGATTCCCCGCCTCTGATTCACCGCCTCTGATTCCCCGCCTCTGATTCCCTGCCTCTGATTCCCCGCCTATGTTTACCCGCCTCTGTTTACCCGCCTGTTTCCCCGCCTCTGATTCCCTGCCTCTGATTCCCTGCATCTGAATGCCCATCTCTGATTCTCAACCTCTGATACCCCGCCTCTGATTCCCCACCTCTGTTTCCCCGCTTCTGATTCCCCGCCTCTGATTCCCCGCCTCAGATTCCCCGCCTCTGATTCCCCGCCTCTGATTCCCCACCTCTGATTCACTGCCTCCCTTTCCGCTCAACTTTCCTGGCCTACGTTTCCCCACATATCTTTCCCCGCCTCTGATTCCCTGCCTCTGATTCCCCGCCTCTGATTCCCCGCCTCTGATTCCCCACCACTGTCTCTACGCCTCTCTTTTGCCTGCACTCTTTCCCCTCCACTCTTTCCGTGCCTCTCTTTCCCTCCCTCAATTTCAACAACTCTGTTTGATCTGTTCTGTGTAACTCATTTTCAACATACAAGTTCCAACCACTATGTTTCGCCCATCTCTTTCGCCGCCTCTATTTATGCACCTATGTTTACCCGCTTCTGTTTACCCGCCTGTTTCCCCACATTTCTTTCCCCACCTCTGATTCCACGCCTCTGATTCGCCGCCTCTGATTGCCCCCCTCTGATTCCCTGCCTCTGATTCCGCGCCTCTGATTCCCCGCCTCTGATTCACCGCCTCCCTTTCCGTGCATCTTTCCTGGCCTACGTTTCCCCACATCTCTTTCCCCACCTCTGATTCCACGCCTCAGATTCGCCGTCTCTGATTTCCCGCCTCTGATTCCCTGCCTCTGATTCCCCGCCTCTGATTCCCCGCTTCTGATTCCCCCCTCTGATTCCCCGCCTCTGATTCCCCGCCTCTGATTCCCCGCCTCTGATTCCCCGCCTCTGATTCCCAACTCTGATTCCCCGCCTCTGATTCCCCAGCTCTGATTCCCCGTGTTTGATTCCCTGCCTCTGATTCCCTGCCCTGATTCCCCATCTCTGTTTCACCGCCTTTGATTCGCCACCTCTGATTCCACATATCTGATTCCCCGCCTCTGTTTCCCCGACTCTGATTCCCTTCCTCTGATTCCCAACCTCTGATTCCACACCTCTGATTCCCCATATCTGATTCCCCGCCTCTATTTCCCCATATCTGAATCCCCGCCTCTGATTCCCCAACTCTGATACCCCGCCTCTGTTTCCCCAGCTCTGATTCCCCGACTCTGATTCCCGGCGTCCGATTCCCTGCCTCTGATTCCCCGCCTCTGATTCCCCATCTCTGATTCTCCATATCTCATTCCCCGCCTCTGAATCCCCATCTCTGATTCCCGGACTCTGATTCCCCGCCTCTGATTCCCTGACACTGAATCCCTTCCCCTGATTCCCCACCTCTGATTCCCCATATCTGATTCCCCGCCTCTGTTTCCCCGCCTCTGATTCCCCGCCTCTGATTCCCCATATCTGATTCCCTGCCTCTGATTCCCCAACTCTGATTCCCCGCCTCTGATTCCCCAGCTCTGAATCCCCGCCTCTGATTCCCCGTGTCTGATTCCCTGCCTCTGATCCCCCGCCTTGATTCCCCATCTCTGATTCACAACCTCTGATTCCCCACCTCTGATTCCCTATATTTGATTCCCCGCCTCTGTTTCCCCGCCTCTGATTCCCCGCCTCTGATTCCCCATATCTGATTCCCCGCCTCTGATTGCCCACCTCTGATTCCCCGCCTCTGATTCCCCACATCTGATTCCCCACTTCTGATTCCCCGCCTCTGATTCCCCGCCTCTGATTCCACGCCTCTGATTCCCCGCCTCTGATTCCCCGCCTCTGATTCCCCGCCTCTGATTCCCCTCATCTAATACCCCACCTCTGATTCCCCGCCTCTGATTCCCCGCATCTGATTCCCCGCCTCTGATTCCCCGCCTCTGATTCACCGCCTCTGATTCCCCGCCTCTGATTCCCTGCCTCTGATTCCCCGCCTATGTTTACCCGCCTCTGTTTACCCGCCTGTTTCCCCGCCTCTGATTCCCCACCTCAGATTCCCTACCTCAGATTCCGTGACTCTGATTCCCTGCCTCTGATTCCCTGCCTCTGATTCCCTGCATCTGAATGCCCATCTCTGATTCTCAACCTCTGATACCCCGCCTCTGATTCCCCACCTCTGATTCCCCGCTTCTGATTCGCCGCCTCTGATTCCCCGCCTCTGATTTCCCGCCTCTGATTCCCCGCCTCTGATTCCCCACCTCTGATTCACTGCCTCCCTTTCCGCTCAACTTTCCTGGCCTACGTTTCCCCACATATCTTTCCCCGCCTCTGATTCCCTGCCTCTGATTCCCCGCCTCTGATTCCCCGCCTCTGATTCCCCACCACTGTCTCTACGCCTCTCTTTTGCCTGCACTCTTTCCCCTCCACTCTTTCCGTGCCTCTCTTTCCCTCCCTCAATTTCAACAACTCTGTTTGATCTGTTCTGTGTAACTCATTTTCAACATACAAGTTCCAACCACTATGTTTCGCCCATCTCTTTCGCCGCCTCTATTTATGCACCTATGTTTACCCGCTTCTGTTTACCCGCCTGTTTCCCCACATCTCTTTCCCCACCTCTGATTCCACGCCTCTGATTCGCCGCCTCTGATTGCCCCCCTCTGATTCCCTGCCTCTGATTCCCCGCCTCTGATTCCCCGCCTCTGATTCACCGCCTCCCTTTCCGTGCATCTTTCCTGGCCTACGTTTCCCCACATCTCTTTCCCCACCTCTGATTCCACGCCTCAGATTCGCCGTCTCTGATTTCCCGCCTCTGATTCCCTGCCTCTGATTCCCCGCCTCTGATTCCCCGCCTCTGATTCCCCCCTCTGATTCCCCGCCTCTGATTCCCCGCCTCTGATTCCCCACCTCTGATTCCCCGCCTCTGATTCCCTGCCTCTCTTTCCCTGCCTCTATTTCCGTGCCTCTTTCTCTGCATCTCGTTTCCCAAATCTCATTTCCCCCTTCTGATAACCCTCATCAGATTCCCTGCCACAGATTCCCTGCCTCAGATTCCCTGCCTCAGATTCCCTGCATCAGAGTCCCTTCATCTGATTCCCTGCCTCAGATTCCCTGCATCAGAGTCCCTTCATCTGATTCCCTGCCTCTGATTCCCCGCCTCTGATTCCCCACCTCTGACTCCCTGCCTCAGATTCCCTGCCTCTGATTCCCTGCCTCTGATTCCCTGCCTCTGATTTCCTGAATCTGATTGCCCGCCTATGATTCTCCGCCTCTGATTCCCCGCCTCTGATTCCCCACCTCTCATTCTCCGCCTCTGATTCCACGCCTCTGATTCCCCGCATCTGATTCCCACCCTCTGATAACCTGCCTCTGATTCCCTGCCTCTGATTCCCTGCCTCTGAGTCCCCACCTCTGATTCCCCGCGTCCGATTCCGCACCCATGTTTCACCGCCTCTGTTGCTATGCTTCTGATTTCCCGGCTCAGATTCACCGGCTCTGATTCCGCACCTCTGATTCCACGCCTCTCTCTCTGTGTCTCTGATTCCCCGCCTCTGATTCCACGCCTCTGATTACCCGCCTCTGATACCCTGCCTCTCTTTCCCTGCCTCTATTTCCGTGCCTCTTTCTCTGCATCTCGTTTCCCACATCTCATTTCCCCCTTCTGATAACCCGCATCAGATTTTCTGCCACAGATTCCCTGCCTCAGATTCCCTGCCTAAGATTCCCTGCATCAGATTCCCTTCATCTGATTCCCTGCCTCTGATTCCGCGCGGCTGATTCCCTGCCTCTGATTCCCAGCCTCTGTTTACCCGCCTGTTTCCCCGCCTCTGATTCACTACCTCATATTCGCCCCCTCAGATTCCCTGCCTCTGATTCCCTGCCTCTGATTCCCTGCCTCTGATTCCCTGCATCTGATTGCCCGCCTCTGATTCCCTGCCTCTGATTCCCCGCCTCTGATTCCCCGCCTCTGATTCCCCGCCTCTGATTCCCCACCTCTGATTCCCCACTTCTGATTCCCCGCCTCTGATTCCCCGCCTCTGATTACCCGCCTCTGATTCCCCGCCTCTGATTCCCCACCTCTGATTAACTGCCTCCATTTCCGCTCAACTTTCCTGGCCTACGTTTCCCCACATATCTTTCCCCGCCTCTGAATTCCCGCCTCTGATTCCACGCCTCTGATTCCCCGCCTCTGATTCCCCGCCTCTGATTCCCCGCCTCTGATTCCCCTCCTCTGATACCCCGCTTCTGATTCCCCACCTCTGATTCCCTGCATCTGATTCCCCGCATCTGATTCCCCGCCTCTGATTCCCCGCCTCTGATTCCCCGCTTCTGATTCCCCGCCTCTGATTCCCCGCCTCTGATTCCCCGCCTATGTTTACCCGCCTCTGTTTACCCGCCTGTTTCCCCGCCTCAGATTCCCTGCCTCAGATTCCCTGCATCAGATTCCCTTCATCTGATTCCCTGCCTCTGATTCCCTGCCTCTGATTCCCCGCCTCTGATTCCCCGCCTCTGATTCCCCACCTCAGATTCCCCCCTCTGATTCCCCGCCTCTGATTCCCCGCCTCTGATTCCCCGCCTCTGAATCCCCCCTCTGATTCCCCGCCTCTGATTCCCCGCCTCTGATTCCCCACATCAGATTCCCTGCCTCCGATTCCCTGCCTCAGATTCCCTGCCTCAGATTCCCTGCATCAGATTCCCTTCATCTGATTCCCTGCCTCTGATTCCACGCCTCTGATTCCCCGCCACTGATTCACCACCTCTGTCTCTACGCCTCTATTTTGCCTGCACTCTTTCCCCTCCACTCTTTCCGTGCCTCTCTTTCCCTCCCTCAATTTCAACAACTCTGTTTGATCTGTTCTGTGTAACTCATTTTCAACATACAAGTTCCAACCACTATGTTTCGCCCATCTCTTTCGCCGCCTCTATTTATGCACCTATGTTTACCCGCTTCTGTTTACCCGCCTGTTTCCCCACATCTCTTTCCACACCTCTGATTCCACGCCTCTGATTCGCCGCCTCTGATTGCCCCCCTCTGATTCCCTGCCTATGATTCCCCGCCTCTAATTCGCCGCCTCTGATTCACCGCCTCCCTTTCCGCGCAACTTTCCTGGCCTACGTTTCCCCACATCTCTTTCCCCACCTCTGATTCCACGCCTCAGATTCGCCGTCTCTGATTTCCCGCCTCTGATTCCCTGCCTCTGATTCCCCGCCTCTGATTCCCTGCCTCTGATTCCCCCCTCTGATTCCCCGCCTCTGATTCTCCACCTCTGATTCCCCGCCTCTGATTCGCTGCCTCTCTTTCCCTGCCTCTATTTCCGTGCCTCTTTCTCTGCATCTCGTTTCCCAAATCTCATTTCCCCCTTCTGATAACCCTCATCAGATTCCCTGCCACAGATTCCCTGCCTCAGATTCCCTGCCTCAGATTCCCTGCATCAGATTCCCTTCATCTGATTCCCTGCCTCTGATTCCCCGCCTCTGATTCCCCACCTCTGACTCCCTGCCTCAGATTCCCTGCCTCTGATTCCCTGCCTCTGATTCCCTGCCTCTGATTTCCTGCATCTGATTGCCCGCCTATGATTCTCCGCCTCTGATTCCCCGCCTCTGATTCCCCGCCTCTGATTCCCCGCCTCTGATTCCCCGCCTCTGATTCCCCGCATCAGATTCCCTGCCTCTGATAACCTGCCTCTGATTCCCTGCCTCTGATTCCCTGCCTCTGAGTCCCCACCTCTGATTCCCCGCGTCCTATTCCGCACCCATGTTTCACCGCCTCTGTTGCTATGCTTCTGATTTCCCGGCTCAGATTCACCGGCTCTGATTCCGCACCTCTGATTCCACGCCTCTCTTTCTGTGTCTCTGATTCCCCGCCTCTGATTCCACGCCTCTGATTACCCGCCTCTGATACCCTGCCTCTCTTTCCCTGCCTCTATTTCCGTGCCTCTTTCTCTGCATCTCGTTTCCCACATCTCATTTCCCCCTTCTGATAACCGCATCAGATTTTCTGCCACAGATTCCCTGCCTCAGATTCCCTGCCTCAGATTCCCTGCATCAGATTCCCTGCCTCAGATTCCCTGCATCTGATTGCCCGCCTCTGATTCCCTGCCTCTGATTCCCTGCATCTGATTGCCCGCCTTTGATTCCCTGCCTCTGATTCCCCGCCTCTGATTCCCCACCTCTGATTCCCCGCCTCTGATTCCCCACCTCTGATTCCCCACTTCTGATTCCCCGCCTCTGATTCCCCGCCTCTGATTCCCCGCCTCTGATTCCCCGCCTCTGATTCCCCACCTCTGATTCACTGCCTCCATTTCCGCTCAACTTTCCTGGCCTACGTTTCCCCACATATCTTTCCCCACCTCTGAATTCCCGCCTCTGATTCCACGCCTCTGATTCCCCGCCTCTGATTCCCCACCTCTGATTCCCCACCACTGTCTCTACGCCTCTCTTTTGCCTGCACTCTTTCCCCTCCACTCTTTCCGTGCCTCTCTTTCCCTCCCTCAATTTCAACAACTCTGTTTGATCTGTTCTGTGTAACTCATTTTCAACATACAAGTTCCAACCACTATGTTTCGCCCATCTCTTTCGCCGCCTCTATTTATGCACCTATGTTTACCCGCTTCTGTTTACCCGCCTGTTTCCCCACATCTCTTTCCCCACCTCTGATTCCACGCCTCTGATTCGCCGCCTCTGATTGCCCCCCTCTGATTCCCTGCCTCTGATTCCCCGCCTCTGATTCCCCGCCTCTGATTCACCGCCTCCCTTTCCGTGCATCTTTCCTGGCCTACGTTTCCCCACATCTCTTTCCCCACCTCTGATTCCACGCCTCAGATTCGCCGTCTCTGATTTCCCGCCTCTGATTCCCTGCCTCTGATTCCCCGCCTCTGATTCCCCGCCTCTGATTCCCCCCTCTGATTCCCCGCCTCTGATTCCCCGCCTCTGATTCCCCACCTCTGATTCCCCGCCTCTGATTCCCTGCCTCTCTTTCCCTGCCTCTATTTCCGTGCCTCTTTCTCTGCATCTCGTTTCCCAAATCTCATTTCCCCCTTCTGATAACCCTCATCAGATTCCCTGCCACAGATTCCCTGCCTCAGATTCCCTGCCTCAGATTCCCTGCATCAGAGTCCCTTCATCTGATTCCCTGCCTCAGATTCCCTGCATCAGAGTCCCTTCATCTGATTCCCTGCCTCTGATTCCCCGCCTCTGATTCCCCACCTCTGACTCCCTGCCTCAGATTCCCTGCCTCTGATTCCCTGCCTCTGATTCCCTGCCTCTGATTTCCTGAATCTGATTGCCCGCCTATGATTCTCCGCCTCTGATTCCCCGCCTCTGATTCCCCACCTCTCATTCTCCGCCTCTGATTCCACGCCTCTGATTCCCCGCATCTGATTCCCACCCTCTGATAACCTGCCTCTGATTCCCTGCCTCTGATTCCCTGCCTCTGAGTCCCCACCTCTGATTCCCCGCGTCCGATTCCGCACCCATGTTTCACCGCCTCTGTTGCTATGCTTCTGATTTCCCGGCTCAGATTCACCGGCTCTGATTCCGCACCTCTGATTCCACGCCTCTCTCTCTGTGTCTCTGATTCCCCGCCTCTGATTCCACGCCTCTGATTACCCGCCTCTGATACCCTGCCTCTCTTTCCCTGCCTCTATTTCCGTGCCTCTTTCTCTGCATCTCGTTTCCCACATCTCATTTCCCCCTTCTGATAACCCGCATCAGATTTTCTGCCACAGATTCCCTGCCTCAGATTCCCTGCCTAAGATTCCCTGCATCAGATTCCCTTCATCTGATTCCCTGCCTCTGATTCCGCGCGGCTGATTCCCTGCCTCTGATTCCCAGCCTCTGTTTACCCGCCTGTTTCCCCGCCTCTGATTCACTACCTCATATTCGCCCCCTCAGATTCCCTGCCTCTGATTCCCTGCCTCTGATTCCCTGCCTCTGATTCCCTGCATCTGATTGCCCGCCTCTGATTCCCTGCCTCTGATTCCCCGCCTCTGATTCCCCGCCTCTGATTCCCCGCCTCTGATTCCCCACCTCTGATTCCCCACTTCTGATTCCCCGCCTCTGATTCCCCGCCTCTGATTACCCGCCTCTGATTCCCCGCCTCTGATTCCCCACCTCTGATTAACTGCCTCCATTTCCGCTCAACTTTCCTGGCCTACGTTTCCCCACATATCTTTCCCCGCCTCTGAATTCCCGCCTCTGATTCCACGCCTCTGATTCCCCGCCTCTGATTCCCCGCCTCTGATTCCCCGCCTCTGATTCCCCTCCTCTGATACCCCGCTTCTGATTCCCCACCTCTGATTCCCTGCATCTGATTCCCCGCATCTGATTCCCCGCCTCTGATTCCCCGCCTCTGATTCCCCGCTTCTGATTCCCCGCCTCTGATTCCCCGCCTCTGATTCCCCGCCTATGTTTACCCGCCTCTGTTTACCCGCCTGTTTCCCCGCCTCAGATTCCCTGCCTCAGATTCCCTGCATCAGATTCCCTTCATCTGATTCCCTGCCTCTGATTCCCTGCCTCTGATTCCCCGCCTCTGATTCCCCGCCTCTGATTCCCCACCTCAGATTCCCCCCTCTGATTCCCCGCCTCTGATTCCCCGCCTCTGATTCCCCGCCTCTGAATCCCCCCTCTGATTCCCCGCCTCTGATTCCCCGCCTCTGATTCCCCACATCAGATTCCCTGCCTCCGATTCCCTGCCTCAGATTCCCTGCCTCAGATTCCCTGCATCAGATTCCCTTCATCTGATTCCCTGCCTCTGATTCCACGCCTCTGATTCCCCGCCACTGATTCGCCACCTCTGTCTCTACGCCTCTATTTTGCCTGCACTCTTTCCCCTCCACTCTTTCCGTGCCTCTCTTTCCCTCCCTCAATTTCAACAACTCTGTTTGATCTGTTCTGTGTAACTCATTTTCAACATACAAGTTCCAACCACTATGTTTCGCCCATCTCTTTCGCCGCCTCTATTTATGCACCTATGTTTACCCGCTTCTGTTTACCCGCCTGTTTCCCCACATCTCTTTCCACACCTCTGATTCCACGCCTCTGATTCGCCGCCTCTGATTGCCCCCCTCTGATTCCCTGCCTATGATTCCCCGCCTCTAATTCGCCGCCTCTGATTCACCGCCTCCCTTTCCGCGCAACTTTCCTGGCCTACGTTTCCCCACATCTCTTTCCCCACCTCTGATTCCACGCCTCAGATTCGCCGTCTCTGATTTCCCGCCTCTGATTCCCTGCCTCTGATTCCCCGCCTCTGATTCCCTGCCTCTGATTCCCCCCTCTGATTCCCCGCCTCTGATTCTCCACCTCTGATTCCCCGCCTCTGATTCGCTGCCTCTCTTTCCCTGCCTCTATTTCCGTGCCTCTTTCTCTGCATCTCGTTTCCCAAATCTCATTTCCCCCTTCTGATAACCCTCATCAGATTCCCTGCCACAGATTCCCTGCCTCAGATTCCCTGCCTCAGATTCCCTGCATCAGATTCCCTTCATCTGATTCCCTGCCTCTGATTCCCCGCCTCTGATTCCCCACCTCTGACTCCCTGCCTCAGATTCCCTGCCTCTGATTCCCTGCCTCTGATTCCCTGCCTCTGATTTCCTGCATCTGATTGCCCGCCTATGATTCTCCGCCTCTGATTCCCCGCCTCTGATTCCCCGCCTCTGATTCCCCGCCTCTGATTCCCCGCCTCTGATTCCCCGCATCAGATTCCCTGCCTCTGATAACCTGCCTCTGATTCCCTGCCTCTGATTCCCTGCCTCTGAGTCCCCACCTCTGATTCCCCGCGTCCTATTCCGCACCCATGTTTCACCGCCTCTGTTGCTATGCTTCTGATTTCCCGGCTCAGATTCACCGGCTCTGATTCCGCACATCTGATTCCACGCCTCTCTTTCTGTGTCTCTGATTCCCCGCCTCTGATTCCACGCCTCTGATTACCCGCCTCTGATACCCTGCCTCTCTTTCCCTGCCTCTATTTCCGTGCCTCTTTCTCTGCATCTCGTTTCCCACATCTCATTTCCCCCTTCTGATAACCGCATCAGATTTTCTGCCACAGATTCCCTGCCTCAGATTCCCTGCCTCAGATTCCCTGCATCAGATTCCCTGCCTCAGATTCCCTGCATCTGATTGCCCGCCTCTGATTCCCTGCCTCTGATTCCCTGCATCTGATTGCCCGCCTTTGATTCCCTGCCTCTGATTCCCCGCCTCTGATTCCCCACCTCTGATTCCCCGCCTCTGATTCCCCACCTCTGATTCCCCACTTCTGATTCCCCGCCTCTGATTCCCCGCCTCTGATTCCCCGCCTCTGATTCCCCGCCTCTGATTCCCCACCTCTGATTCACTGCCTCCATTTCCGCTCAACTTTCCTGGCCTACGTTTCCCCACATATCTTTCCCCACCTCTGAATTCCCGCCTCTGATTCCACGCCTCTGATTCCCCGCCTCTGATTCCCCACCTCTGATTCCCCGCCTCTGATTCCCCTCCTCTGATACCCCGCTTCTGATTCCCCACCTCTGATTCCCCGCATCTGATTCCCCGCATCTGATTCCCCGCCTCTGATTCCCCGCCTCTGATTCCCCGCCTCTGATTCCCCGCCTCTGATTCCCCGCCTCTGATTCCCCGCCTATGTTTACCCGCCTCTGTTTACCCGCCTGTTTCCCCGCCTCAGATTCCCTGCCTCAGTTTCACTGCATCAGATTCCCTTCATCTGATTCCCTGCCTCTGATTCCCCGCCTCTGTTTACCCGACTGTTTCCCCGCCTCTGATTCACCACCTCATATTCGCCATCTCAGGTTCCCTGCCTCAGATTCCCTGCCTCAGATTCCCTGCATCAGATTCCCTTCATTTGATTCCCTGCGTCTGATTCCCTGCCTCTGATTCCCTGCATCTGATTGCCCGCCTCTGATTCCCCGCCTCTGATTCCCCGCCTCTGATTCCCCACCTCTGATTCCCCACTTCTGATTCCCCGCCTCTGATTCCCCGCCTCTGATTCCCCGCCTCTGATTCACCGCCTCTGATTCCCCGCCTCTGATTCCCCACCTCTGATTCCCCACTTCTGATTGCCCGCCTCTGATTCCACGCCTCTGATTCCCCGCCTCTGATTCCCCACCTCTGATTCCCCACTTCTGATTCCCCACCTCTGATTCCCCGCCTCTGATTCCACGCCTCTGATTCCCCACTTCTGAATCCCCACCTCTGATTCTCCGCCTCTGATACCCTGCCTCTGATAACTTTTTACTGATTCCCTGCCTCAGATTCCCTGCCTCCGATTCCCTGCCTCAGATTCCCTGCCTCAGATTCCCTGCATCAGATTCCCTTCATCTGATTCCCCGCCTCTGATTCCCCACCTCTGTCTCTACGCCTCTATTTTGCCTGCACTCTTTCCCCTCCACTCTTTCTGTGCCTCTCTTTCCCTCCCTCAATTTCAACAACTCTGTTTGATCTGTTCTGTGTACCTAATTTTCAACACACAAGTTCCAACCACTATGTTTCGCCCATCTCTTTCGCTGCCTCTATTTATGCAGCTATGTTTACCCGCTTCTGTTTACCCGCCTGATTCCCCACATCTCTTTCCCCACCTCTGATTCCACGCCTCTGATTCCCCGCCTCTGATTCCCCGCCTCTGATTCCCCGCCTCTGATTCACCGCCTTCCTTTCCGTGCAACTTTCCTGGCCTACGTTTCCCCACATCTCTTTCCCCACCTCTGATTCCACGCCTCAGATTCGCCGCCTCTGATTTCCCGCCTCTGATTCCCTGCCTCTGATTCCCTGCCTCTGATTCCCCACCTCTGATTCCCCCCTCTGATTCCCCGCCTCTGATTCCCAGCCTCTGATTCCCCACCTCTGATTCCCCGCCTCTGATTCCCTGCCTGTCTTTCCCTGCCTCTATTTCCGTGCCTCTTTCTCTGCATCTCGTTTCCCACATCTCATTTCCCCCTTCTGATAACCCGCATCAGATTCCCTGCCACAGATTCCCTGCCTCAGATTCCCTGCCTCAGATTCCCTGCATCAGATTCCCTTCATCTGATTCCCTGCCTCTGATTCCCCGCCTCTGATTCCCCACCTCTGATTCCCTGCCTCAGATTCCCTGCCTCTGATTCCCTGCCTCTGATTCCCTGCCTCTGATTTCCTGCATCTGATTGCCCGCCTCTGATTCTCCGCCTCTGATTCCCCGCCTCTGATTCCCCGCCTCTGATTCGCCGCCTCTGATTCCCCGCCTCTGATTTCCCACCTCTGATTCCCTGCCTCTGATAACCTGCCTCTGATTCCCTGCCTCTGATTCCCGGCCTCTGAGTCCCCACCTCTGATTCCCCGTGTCCGATTCCGCACCCATGTTTCACCACCTCTGTTGCTCTGCTTCTGATTTCCCGGCTCAGATTCACCGGCTCTGATTCCGCACCTCTGATTCCACGCCTCTCTTTCTGTGTCTCTGATTCCCCGCCTCTGATTCCACGCCTCTGATTCCCCGCCTCTGATTCCCGGCCTCTGAGTCCCCACCTCTGATTCCCCGTGTCCGATTCCGCACCCATGTTTCACCACCTCTGTTGCTCTGCTTCTGATTTCCCGGCTCAGATTCACCGGCTCTGATTCCGCACCTCTGATTCCACGCCTCTCTTTCTGTGTCTCTGATTCCCCGCCTCTGATTCCCAGCCTCTGATTTCCCACCTCTGATTCCCCACTTCTGATTCCCCGCCTCTGATTCCCCGTCTCTGATTCCACGCCTCTGATTCCCCGCCTCTGATTCCGCGCCTCTGATTCCCCGCCTCTGATACCCCGCCTCTGATTCCCCGCCTCTGATTCCCTGCATCTGATTCCCCGCCTCAGATTCCCCGCCTCTGATTCCCCGACTCTGATTCCCCGCCTCTGATTCCCCGCCTCTGATTCCCCGCCTCTGATTCCCCGCCTATGTTTACCCGCCTCTGTTTACCCGCCTGTTTTCCCACCTCTGATTGCCCACCTCAGATTCCCTGCCTCAGATTCCCTGCCTCAGATTCCCTGCCTCTGATTCCCTGCCTCTGATTCCCTGCATCTGATTGCCCGCCTCTGATTACCTGCCTCTGATTCCCCGCCTCTGATTCCCCACCTCTGATTCCACACTTCTGATTCCCCGCCTCTGATTCCCCGCGTCTGATTCCCCGCCTCTGATTCACCTCCTCTGATTCCCCGCCTCTGATTCCCCGCCTCTGATTCCCCACCTCTGATTGCCCCGCCTCTGATTCGCTGATTCAGATTCCCCGGCTCTGATTCCCCACCTCTGATTCCCCACTTCTGATTCCCCACCTCTGATTCCCCGCCTCTGATTGCACGCCTCTGATTCCCCGCCTCTGATTCCCCGCCTCTGATTCCCCGCCTCTGATTCCCCTCCTCTGATACCCCGCCTCTGATTCCCCACCTCTGATTCCCCGCATCTGATTCCCCGCCTCTGATTCCCCGCCTCTGATTCCCTGCCTCTGATTACCAACTCTGATTCCGCGCCTCTGATTCCCCGCCTATGTTTACCCGCCTCTGTTTACCCACCTGTTTCCCCGCCTCTGATTCCCCACCTCAGATTCCCTGCCTCAGATTCCCTGCCTCTGATTCCCTGCCTCTGATTCCCTGCCTGTGATTCCCTGCATCTGATTGCCCGCCTCTGATTCTCCGCCTCTGATTCCCCGCCTCTGATTCCCAACCTCTGATTACCCGCTTCTGATTCCCTGCCTCTGATTCCCCGCCTCTGATTCCCCGCCTCTGATTCCCCGCCTCTGATTCCCCACCTCTGATTCAATGCCTCCCTTTCCGCTCAACTTTCCTGGCCTACTTTTCCCCACATATCTTTCCCCGCCTCTGATTTCCCGCCTCTGATTCCACGCCTCTGAATCCCCGCCTATGTTTACCCGCCTCTGTTTAACCGCCTGTTTTTCCGCCACTGATTCCCCACCACAGATTCCCTCCATTTGATTCCCTGCGTCTGGTTCCCTGCCTCTGATTCCCTGCCTCTGATTCCCTGCATCTGATTGCCCGCCTCTGATTCCCCGCCTCTGATTCCCCACCTCTGATTCCCCACTTCTGATTCCCCGCCTCTGATTCCCCTCCTCTGATTCCCCGCATCTGATTCACCGCCTCTGATTCCCCGCCTCTGATTCCCGGCCTCTGATTCCCCACTTCTGATTGCCCGCCTCTGATTCCCCACCTCTGATTCCCCACTTCTGATTCCCCACCTCTGATTCCCCGCCTCTGATTCCACGCCTCTGATTCCCCACCTCTGATTCCCCACTTCTGATTCCCCACCTCTGATTCTCCGCCTCTGATACCCTGCCTCTGATAACTTTTTACTGATTCCCTGCTTCAGATTCCCTGCCTCCGATTCCCTGCCTCAGATTCCCTGCCTCAGATTCCCTGCATTAGATTCCCTTCATCTGATTCCCTGCCTCTGATTCCCCTCTCTGATTTCCCGCCTCTGATTCCCCGCCTCTGATTCCACGCCTCTGATTACCCGCCTCTGATACCCTGCCTCTCTTTCCCTGCCTCTATTTCCGTGCCTCTTTCTCTGCATCTCGTTTCCCACATCTCATTTCCCCCTTCTGATAACCCGCATCAGATTCCCTGCCACAGATTCCCTGCCTCAGATTCCCTGCCTCAGATTCCCTGCATCAGATTCCCTTCATCTGATTCCCTGCCTCTGATTCCCCGCCTCTGATTCCCCGCCTATGTTTACCCGCCTCTGTTTACCCGCCTGTTTTCCCGCCTCTGATTGCCCACCTCAGATTCCCTGCCTCAGATTCCCTGCCTCAGATTCCCTGCCTCTGATTCCCTGCTTCTGATTCCCCGCCTCTGATTCCCCACCTCTGATTCCCCACTTCTGATTCCCCGCCTCTGATTCCCCGCGTCTGATTCCCCGCCTCTGATTCCCCGCCTCTGATTCACCGCCTCTGATTCCCCGCCTCTGATTCACCGCCTCTGATTCCCCACCTCTGATTGCCCCGCCTCTGATTCGCTGATTCTGATTCCCCGCCTCTGATTCCCCACCTCTGATTCCCCACTTCTGATTCCCCGCTTCTGATTCCCCGCGTCTGATTCCCCGCCTCTGATTCACCGCCTCTGATTCCCCGCCTCTGATTCCTACCTCTGATTCCCCACTTCTGATTCCCCGCCTCTGATTCCCCGCTTCTGATTCCACGCCTCTGATTCCCCGCCTCTGATTCCCCGCCTCTGATTCCCCGCCTCTGATTCCCCACCTCTGATTCACTGCCTCCATTTCCGCTCAACTTTCCTGGCCTACGTTTCCCCACATATCTTTCCCCGCCTCTGAATTCCCGCCTCTGATTCCACGCCTCTGATTCCCCGCCTCTGATTCCCCGCCTCTGATTCCCCGCCTCTGATTCCCCTCCTCTGATACCCCGCTTCTGATTCCCCACCTCTGATTCCCCGCATCTGATTCCCCGCATCTGATTCCCCGCCTCTGATTCCCCGCCTCTGATTCCCCGCTTCTGATTCCCCGCCTCTGATTCCCCGCCTCTGTTTCCCCGCCTATGTTTACCCGCCTCTGTTTACCCGCCTGTTTCCCCGCCTCAGATTCCCTGCCTCAGATTCCCTGCATCAGATTCCCTTCATCTGATTCCCTGCCTCTGATTCCCTGCCTCTGATTCCCCGCCTCTGATTCCTCGCCTCTGATTCCCCGCCTCTGATTCCCTGCCTCTGATTACCAACTCTGATTCCGCGCCTCTGATTCCCCGCCTATGTTTACCCGCCTCTGTTTACCCACCTGTTTCCCCGCCTCTGATTCCCCACCTCAGATTCCCTGCCTCAGATTCCCTGCCTCTGATTCCCTGCCTCTGATTCCCTGCCTGTGATTCCCTGCATCTGATTGCCCGCCTCTGATTCTCCGCCTCTGATTCCCCGCCTCTGATTCCCAACCTCTGATTACCCGCTTCTGATTCCCTGCCTCTGATTCCCCGCCTCTGATTCCCCGCCTCTGATTCCCCGCCTCTGATTCCCCACCTCTGATTCAATGCCTCCCTTTCCGCTCAACTTTCCTGGCCTACTTTTCCCCACATATCTTTCCCCGCCTCTGATTTCCCGCCTCTGATTCCACGCCTCTGAATCCCCGCCTATGTTTACCCGCCTCTGTTTAACCGCCTGTTTTTCCGCCACTGATTCCCCACCACAGATTCCCTCCATTTGATTCCCTGCGTCTGGTTCCCTGCCTCTGATTCCCTGCCTCTGATTCCCTGCATCTGATTGCCCGCCTCTGATTCCCCGCCTCTGATTCCCCACCTCTGATTCCCCACTTCTGATTCCCCGCCTCTGATTCCCCTCCTCTGATTCCCCGCATCTGATTCACCGCCTCTGATTCCCCGCCTCTGATTCCCGGCCTCTGATTCCCCACTTCTGATTGCCCGCCTCTGATTCCCCACCTCTGATTCCCCACTTCTGATTCCCCACCTCTGATTCCCCGCCTCTGATTCCACGCCTCTGATTCCCCACCTCTGATTCCCCACTTCTGATTCCCCACCTCTGATTCTCCGCCTCTGATACCCTGCCTCTGATAACTTTTTACTGATTCCCTGCTTCAGATTCCCTGCCTCCGATTCCCTGCCTCAGATTCCCTGCCTCAGATTCCCTGCATTAGATTCCCTTCATCTGATTCCCTGCCTCTGATTCCCCTCTCTGATTTCCCGCCTCTGATTCCCCGCCTCTGATTCCACGCCTCTGATTACCCGCCTCTGATACCCTGCCTCTCTTTCCCTGCCTCTATTTCCGTGCCTCTTTCTCTGCATCTCGTTTCCCACATCTCATTTCGCCCTTCTGATAACCCGCATCAGATTCCCTGCCACAGATTCCCTGCCTCAGATTCCCTGCCTCAGATTCCCTGCATCAGATTCCCTTCATCTGATTCCCTGCCTCTGATTCCCCGCCTCTGATTCCCCGCCTATGTTTACCCGCCTCTGTTTACCCGCCTGTTTTCCCGCCTCTGATTGCCCACCTCAGATTCCCTGCCTCAGATTCCCTGCCTCAGATTCCCTGCCTCTGATTCCCTGCTTCTGATTCCCCGCCTCTGATTCCCCACCTCTGATTCCCCACTTCTGATTCCCCGCCTCTGATTCCCCGCGTCTGATTCCCCGCCTCTGATTCCCCGCCTCTGATTCACCGCCTCTGATTCCCCGCCTCTGATTCACCGCCTCTGATTCCCCACCTCTGATTGCCCCGCCTCTGATTCGCTGATTCTGATTCCCCGCCTCTGATTCCCCACCTCTGATTCCCGGCCTCTGATTCCACGCCTCTGATTCCCCGCCTCTGATTCCCCACCTCTGATTCCCCACTTCTGATTCCCCACCTCTGATTCCCCGCCTCTGATTCCACGCCTCTGATTCCCCACTTCTGAATCCCCACCTCTGATTCTCCGCCTCTGATACCCTGCCTCTGATAACTTTTTACTGATTCCCTGCCTCAGATTCCCTGCCTCCGATTCCCTGCCTCAGATTCCCTGCCTCAGATTCCCTGCATCAGATTCCCTTCATCTGATTCCCCGCCTCTGATTCCCCACCTCTGTCTCTACGCCTCTATTTTGCCTGCACTCTTTCCCCTCCACTCTTTCTGTGCCTCTCTTTCCCTCCCTCAATTTCAACAACTCTGTTTGATCTGTTCTGTGTACCTAATTTTCAACACACAAGTTCCAACCACTATGTTTCGCCCATCTCTTTCGCTGCCTCTATTTATGCAGCTATGTTTACCCGCTTCTGTTTACCCGCCTGATTCCCCACATCTCTTTCCCCACCTCTGATTCCACGCCTCTGATTCCCCGCCTCTGATTCCCCGCCTCTGATTCCCCGCCTCTGATTCACCGCCTTCCTTTCCGTGCAACTTTCCTGGCCTACGTTTCCCCACATCTCTTTCCCCACCTCTGATTCCACGCCTCAGATTCGCCGCCTCTGATTTCCCGCCTCTGATTCCCTGCCTCTGATTCCCTGCCTCTGATTCCCCACCTCTGATTCCCCCCTCTGATTCCCCGCCTCTGATTCCCAGCCTCTGATTCCCCACCTCTGATTCCCCGCCTCTGATTCCCTGCCTGTCTTTCCCTGCCTCTATTTCCGTGCCTCTTTCTCTGCATCTCGTTTCCCACATCTCATTTCCCCCTTCTGATAACCCGCATCAGATTCCCTGCCACAGATTCCCTGCCTCAGATTCCCTGCCTCAGATTCCCTGCATCAGATTCCCTTCATCTGATTCCCTGCCTCTGATTCCCCGCCTCTGATTCCCCACCTCTGATTCCCTGCCTCAGATTCCCTGCCTCTGATTCCCTGCCTCTGATTCCCTGCCTCTGATTTCCTGCATCTGATTGCCCGCCTCTGATTCTCCGCCTCTGATTCCCCGCCTCTGATTCCCCGCCTCTGATTCGCCGCCTCTGATTCCCCGCCTCTGATTTCCCACCTCTGATTCCCTGCCTCTGATAACCTGCCTCTGATTCCCTGCCTCTGATTCCCGGCCTCTGAGTCCCCACCTCTGATTCCCCGTGTCCGATTCCGCACCCATGTTTCACCACCTCTGTTGCTCTGCTTCTGATTTCCCGGCTCAGATTCACCGGCTCTGATTCCGCACCTCTGATTCCACGCCTCTCTTTCTGTGTCTCTGATTCCCCGCCTCTGATTCCACGCCTCTGATTCCCCGCCTCTGATTCCCGGCCTCTGAGTCCCCACCTCTGATTCCCCGTGTCCGATTCCGCACCCATGTTTCACCACCTCTGTTGCTCTGCTTCTGATTTCCCGGCTCAGATTCACCGGCTCTGATTCCGCACCTCTGATTCCACGCCTCTCTTTCTGTGTCTCTGATTCCCCGCCTCTGATTCCCAGCCTCTGATTTCCCACCTCTGATTCCCCACTTCTGATTCCCCGCCTCTGATTCCCCGTCTCTGATTCCACGCCTCTGATTCCCCGCCTCTGATTCCGCGCCTCTGATTCCCCGCCTCTGATACCCCGCCTCTGATTCCCCGCCTCTGATTCCCTGCATCTGATTCCCCGCCTCAGATTCCCCGCCTCTGATTCCCCGACTCTGATTCCCCGCCTCTGATTCCCCGCCTCTGATTCCCCGCCTCTGATTCCCCGCCTATGTTTACCCGCCTCTGTTTACCCGCCTGTTTTCCCACCTCTGATTGCCCACCTCAGATTCCCTGCCTCAGATTCCCTGCCTCAGATTCCCTGCCTCTGATTCCCTGCCTCTGATTCCCTGCATCTGATTGCCCGCCTCTGATTACCTGCCTCTGATTCCCCGCCTCTGATTCCCCACCTCTGATTCCACACTTCTGATTCCCCGCCTCTGATTCCCCGCGTCTGATTCCCCGCCTCTGATTCACCTCCTCTGATTCCCCGCCTCTGATTCCCCGCCTCTGATTCCCCACCTCTGATTGCCCCGCCTCTGATTCGCTGATTCAGATTCCCCGGCTCTGATTCCCCACCTCTGATTCCCCACTTCTGATTCCCCACCTCTGATTCCCCGCCTCTGATTGCACGCCTCTGATTCCCCGCCTCTGATTCCCCGCCTCTGATTCCCCGCCTCTGATTCCCCTCCTCTGATACCCCGCCTCTGATTCCCCACCTCTGATTCCCCGCATCTGATTCCCCGCCTCTGATTCCCCGCCTCTGATTCCCTGCCTCTGATTACCAACTCTGATTCCGCGCCTCTGATTCCCCGCCTATGTTTACCCGCCTCTGTTTACCCACCTGTTTCCCCGCCTCTGATTCCCCACCTCAGATTCCCTGCCTCAGATTCCCTGCCTCTGATTCCCTGCCTCTGATTCCCTGCCTGTGATTCCCTGCATCTGATTGCCCGCCTCTGATTCTCCGCCTCTGATTCCCCGCCTCTGATTCCCAACCTCTGATTACCCGCTTCTGATTCCCTGCCTCTGATTCCCCGCCTCTGATTCCCCGCCTCTGATTCCCCGCCTCTGATTCCCCACCTCTGATTCAATGCCTCCCTTTCCGCTCAACTTTCCTGGCCTACTTTTCCCCACATATCTTTCCCCGCCTCTGATTTCCCGCCTCTGATTCCACGCCTCTGAATCCCCGCCTATGTTTACCCGCCTCTGTTTAACCGCCTGTTTTTCCGCCACTGATTCCCCACCACAGATTCCCTCCATTTGATTCCCTGCGTCTGGTTCCCTGCCTCTGATTCCCTGCCTCTGATTCCCTGCATCTGATTGCCCGCCTCTGATTCCCCGCCTCTGATTCCCCACCTCTGATTCCCCACTTCTGATTCCCCGCCTCTGATTCCCCTCCTCTGATTCCCCGCATCTGATTCACCGCCTCTGATTCCCCGCCTCTGATTCCCGGCCTCTGATTCCCCACTTCTGATTGCCCGCCTCTGATTCCCCACCTCTGATTCCCCACTTCTGATTCCCCACCTCTGATTCCCCGCCTCTGATTCCACGCCTCTGATTCCCCACCTCTGATTCCCCACTTCTGATTCCCCACCTCTGATTCTCCGCCTCTGATACCCTGCCTCTGATAACTTTTTACTGATTCCCTGCTTCAGATTCCCTGCCTCCGATTCCCTGCCTCAGATTCCCTGCCTCAGATTCCCTGCATTAGATTCCCTTCATCTGATTCCCTGCCTCTGATTCCCCTCTCTGATTTCCCGCCTCTGATTCCCCGCCTCTGATTCCACGCCTCTGATTACCCGCCTCTGATACCCTGCCTCTCTTTCCCTGCCTCTATTTCCGTGCCTCTTTCTCTGCATCTCGTTTCCCACATCTCATTTCCCCCTTCTGATAACCCGCATCAGATTCCCTGCCACAGATTCCCTGCCTCAGATTCCCTGCCTCAGATTCCCTGCATCAGATTCCCTTCATCTGATTCCCTGCCTCTGATTCCCCGCCTCTGATTCCCCGCCTATGTTTACCCGCCTCTGTTTACCCGCCTGTTTTCCCGCCTCTGATTGCCCACCTCAGATTCCCTGCCTCAGATTCCCTGCCTCAGATTCCCTGCCTCTGATTCCCTGCTTCTGATTCCCCGCCTCTGATTCCCCACCTCTGATTCCCCACTTCTGATTCCCCGCCTCTGATTCCCCGCGTCTGATTCCCCGCCTCTGATTCCCCGCCTCTGATTCACCGCCTCTGATTCCCCGCCTCTGATTCACCGCCTCTGATTCCCCACCTCTGATTGCCCCGCCTCTGATTCGCTGATTCTGATTCCCCGCCTCTGATTCCCCACCTCTGATTCCCCACTTCTGATTCCCCGCTTCTGATTCCCCGCGTCTGATTCCCCGCCTCTGATTCACCGCCTCTGATTCCCCGCCTCTGATTCCTACCTCTGATTCCCCACTTCTGATTCCCCGCCTCTGATTCCCCGCTTCTGATTCCACGCCTCTGATTCCCCGCCTCTGATTCCCCGCCTCTGATTCCCCGCCTCTGATTCCCCACCTCTGATTCACTGCCTCCATTTCCGCTCAACTTTCCTGGCCTACGTTTCCCCACATATCTTTCCCCGCCTCTGAATTCCCGCCTCTGATTCCACGCCTCTGATTCCCCGCCTCTGATTCCCCGCCTCTGATTCCCCGCCTCTGATTCCCCTCCTCTGATACCCCGCTTCTGATTCCCCACCTCTGATTCCCCGCATCTGATTCCCCGCATCTGATTCCCCGCCTCTGATTCCCCGCCTCTGATTCCCCGCTTCTGATTCCCCGCCTCTGATTCCCCGCCTCTGTTTCCCCGCCTATGTTTACCCGCCTCTGTTTACCCGCCTGTTTCCCCGCCTCAGATTCCCTGCCTCAGATTCCCTGCATCAGATTCCCTTCATCTGATTCCCTGCCTCTGATTCCCTGCCTCTGATTCCCCGCCTCTGATTCCTCGCCTCTGATTCCCCGCCTCTGATTCCCTGCCTCTGATTACCAACTCTGATTCCGCGCCTCTGATTCCCCGCCTATGTTTACCCGCCTCTGTTTACCCACCTGTTTCCCCGCCTCTGATTCCCCACCTCAGATTCCCTGCCTCAGATTCCCTGCCTCTGATTCCCTGCCTCTGATTCCCTGCCTGTGATTCCCTGCATCTGATTGCCCGCCTCTGATTCTCCGCCTCTGATTCCCCGCCTCTGATTCCCAACCTCTGATTACCCGCTTCTGATTCCCTGCCTCTGATTCCCCGCCTCTGATTCCCCGCCTCTGATTCCCCGCCTCTGATTCCCCACCTCTGATTCAATGCCTCCCTTTCCGCTCAACTTTCCTGGCCTACTTTTCCCCACATATCTTTCCCCGCCTCTGATTTCCCGCCTCTGATTCCACGCCTCTGAATCCCCGCCTATGTTTACCCGCCTCTGTTTAACCGCCTGTTTTTCCGCCACTGATTCCCCACCACAGATTCCCTCCATTTGATTCCCTGCGTCTGGTTCCCTGCCTCTGATTCCCTGCCTCTGATTCCCTGCATCTGATTGCCCGCCTCTGATTCCCCGCCTCTGATTCCCCACCTCTGATTCCCCACTTCTGATTCCCCGCCTCTGATTCCCCTCCTCTGATTCCCCGCATCTGATTCACCGCCTCTGATTCCCCGCCTCTGATTCCCGGCCTCTGATTCCCCACTTCTGATTGCCCGCCTCTGATTCCCCACCTCTGATTCCCCACTTCTGATTCCCCACCTCTGATTCCCCGCCTCTGATTCCACGCCTCTGATTCCCCACCTCTGATTCCCCACTTCTGATTCCCCACCTCTGATTCTCCGCCTCTGATACCCTGCCTCTGATAACTTTTTACTGATTCCCTGCTTCAGATTCCCTGCCTCCGATTCCCTGCCTCAGATTCCCTGCCTCAGATTCCCTGCATTAGATTCCCTTCATCTGATTCCCTGCCTCTGATTCCCCTCTCTGATTTCCCGCCTCTGATTCCCCGCCTCTGATTCCACGCCTCTGATTACCCGCCTCTGATACCCTGCCTCTCTTTCCCTGCCTCTATTTCCGTGCCTCTTTCTCTGCATCTCGTTTCCCACATCTCATTTCGCCCTTCTGATAACCCGCATCAGATTCCCTGCCACAGATTCCCTGCCTCAGATTCCCTGCCTCAGATTCCCTGCATCAGATTCCCTTCATCTGATTCCCTGCCTCTGATTCCCCGCCTCTGATTCCCCGCCTATGTTTACCCGCCTCTGTTTACCCGCCTGTTTTCCCGCCTCTGATTGCCCACCTCAGATTCCCTGCCTCAGATTCCCTGCCTCAGATTCCCTGCCTCTGATTCCCTGCTTCTGATTCCCCGCCTCTGATTCCCCACCTCTGATTCCCCACTTCTGATTCCCCGCCTCTGATTCCCCGCGTCTGATTCCCCGCCTCTGATTCCCCGCCTCTGATTCACCGCCTCTGATTCCCCGCCTCTGATTCACCGCCTCTGATTCCCCACCTCTGATTGCCCCGCCTCTGATTCGCTGATTCTGATTCCCCGCCTCTGATTCCCCACCTCTGATTCCCCACTTCTGATTCCCCGCTTCTGATTCCCCGCGTCTGATTCCCCGCCTCTGATTCACCGCCTCTGATTCCCCGCCTCTGATTCCTACCTCTGATTCCCCACTTCTGATTCCCCGCCTCTGATTCCCCGCTTCTGATTCCACGCCTCTGATTCCCCGCCTCTGATTCCCCGCCTCTGATTCCCCGCCTCTGATTCCCCACCTCTGATTCACTGCCTCCATTTCCGCTCAACTTTCCTGGCCTACGTTTCCCCACATATCTTTCCCCGCCTCTGAATTCCCGCCTCTGATTCCACGCCTCTGATTCCCCGCCTCTGATTCCCCGCCTCTGATTCCCCGCCTCTGATTCCCCTCCTCTGATACCCCGCTTCTGATTCCCCACCTCTGATTCCCCGCATCTGATTCCCCGCATCTGATTCCCCGCCTCTGATTCCCCGCCTCTGATTCCCCGCTTCTGATTCCCCGCCTCTGATTCCCCGCCTCTGTTTCCCCGCCTATGTTTACCCGCCTCTGTTTACCCGCCTGTTTCCCCGCCTCAGATTCCCTGCCTCAGATTCCCTGCATCAGATTCCCTTCATCTGATTCCCTGTCTCTGATTCCCTGCCTCTGATTCCCCGCCTCTGATTCCTCGCCTCTGATTCCCCACCTCAGATTCCCCCCTCTGATTCCCCGCCTCTGATTCCCCGCCTCTGATTCCCCGCCTCTGAATCCCCCCTCTGATTCCCCGCCTCTGATTCCCCGCCTCTGATTCCCCACATCAGATTCCCTGCCTCCGATTCCCTGCCTCAGATTCCCTGCCTCAGATTCCCTGCATCAGATTACCTTCATCTGATTCCCTGCCTCTGATTCCACGCCTCTGATTCCCCGCCACTGATTCGCCACCTCTGTCTCTACGCCTCTATTTTGCCTGCACTCTTTCCCCTCCACTCTTTCCGTGCCTCTCTTTCCCTCCCTCAATTTCAACAACTCTGTTTGATCTGTTCTGTGTAACTCAATTTCAACATACAAGTTCCAACCACTATGTTTCGCCCATCTCTTTCGCCGCCTCTATTTATGCACCTATGTTTACCCGCTTCTGTTTACCCGCCTGTTTCCCCACATCTCTTTCCACACCTCTGATTCCACGCCTCTGATTCGCCGCCTCTGATTGCCCCCCTCTGATTCCCTGCCTCTGATTCCCCGCCTCTAATTCGCCGCCTCTGATTCACCGCCTCCCTTTCCGCGCAACTTTCCTGGCCTACGTTTCCCCACATCTCTTTCCCCACCTCTGATTCCACGCCTCAGATTCGCCGTCTCTGATTTCCCGCCTCTGATTCCCTGCCTCTGATTCCCCGCCTCTGATTCCCCCCTCTGATTCCCCGCCTCTGATTCCCCACCTCTGATTCCCCGCCTCTGATTCGCTGCCTCTCTTTCCCTGCCTCTATTTCCGTGCCTCTTTCTCTGCATCTCGTTTCCCAAATCTCATTTCCCCCTTCTGATAACCCTCATCAGATTCCCTGCCACAGATTCCCTGCCTCAGATTCCCTGCCTCAGATTCCCTGCATCAGATTCCCTTCATCTGATTCCCTGCCTCTGATTCCCCGCCTCTGATTCCCCACCTCTGACTCCCTGCCTCAGATTCCCTGCCTCTGATTCCCTGCCTCTGATTCCCTGCCTCTGATTTCCTGCATCTGATTGCCCGCCTATGATTCTCCGCCTCTGATTCCCCGCCTCTGATTCCCCGCCTCTGATTCCCCGCCTCTGATTCCCCGCCTCTGATTCCCCGCATCAGATTCCCTGCCTCTGATAACCTGCCTCTGATTCCCTGCCTCTGATTCCCTGCCTCTGAGTCCCCACCTCTGATTGCCCGCATCCTATTCCGCACCCATGTTTCACCGCCTCTGTTGCTATGCTTCTGATTTCCCGGCTCAGATTCACCGGCTCTGATTCCGCACCTCTGATTCCACGCCTCTCTTTCTGTGTCTCTGATTCCCCGCCTCTGATTCCACGCCTCTGATTACCCGCCTCTGATACCCTGCCTCTCTTTCCCTGCCTCTATTTCCGTGCCTCTTTCTCTGCATCTCGTTTCCCACATCTCATTTCCCCCTTCTGATAACCCGCATCAGATTTTCTGCCACAGATTCCCTGCCTCAGATTCCCTGCCTCAGATTCCCTGCATCAGATTCCCTGCCTCAGATTCCCTGCATCTGATTGCCCGCCTCTGATTCCCTGCCTCTGATTCCCTGCATCTGATTGCCCGCCTCTGATTCCCTGCCTCTGATTCCCCGCCTCTGATTCCCCACCTCTGATTCCCCGCCTCTGATTCCCCACCTCTGATTCCCCACTTCTGATTCCCCGCCTCTGATTCCCCGCCTCTGATTCCCCGCCTCTGATTCCCCGCCTCTGATTCCCCACCTCTGATTCACTGCCTCCATTTCCGCTCAACTTTCCTGGCCTACGTTTCCCCACATATCTTTCCCCGCCTCTGAATTCCCGCCTCTGATTCCACGCCTCTGATTCCCCGCCTCTGATTCCCCACCTCTGATTCCCCGCCTCTGATTCCCCTCCTCTGATACCCCGCTTCTGATTCCCCACCTCTGATTCCCCGCATCTGATTCCCCGCATCTGATTCCCCGCCTCTGATTCCCCGCCTCTGATTCCCCGCCTCTGATTCCCCGCCTCTGATTCCCCGCCTCTGATTCCCCGCCTATGTTTACCCGCCTCTGTTTACCCGCCTGTTTCCCCGCCTCAGATTCCCTGCCTCAGATTCACTGCATCAGATTCCCTTCATCTGATTCCCTGCCTCTGATTCCCCGCCTCTGTTTACCCGACTGTTTCCCCGCCTCTGATTCACCACCTCATATTCGCCATCTCAGGTTCCCTGCCTCAGATTCCCTGCCTCAGATTCCCTGCATCAGATTCCCTTCATTTGATTCCCTGCGTCTGATTCCCTGCCTCTGATTCCCTGCATCTGATTGCCCGCCTCTGATTCCCCGCCTCTGATTCCCCGCCTCTGATTCCCCACTTCTGATTCCCCACCTCTGATTCCCCGCCTCTGATTGCACGCCTCTGATTCCCCACTTCTGAATCCCCACCTCTGATTCTCCGCCTCTGATACCCTGCCTCTGATAACTTTTTACTGATTCCCTGCCTCAGATTCCCTGCCTCCGATTCCCTGCCTCAGATTCCCTGCCTCAGATTCCCTGCATCAGATTCCCTTCATCTGATTCCCCGCCTCTGATTCCCCACCTCTGTCTCTACGCCTCTATTTTGCCTGCACTCTTTCCCCTCCACTCTTTCTGTGCCTCTCTTTCCCTCCCTCAATTTCAACAACTCTGTTTGATCTGTTCTGTGTACCTAATTTTCAACACACAAGTTCCAACCACTATGTTTCGCCCATCTCTTTCGCTGCCTCTATTTATGCAGCTATGTTTACCCGCTTCTGTTTACCCGCCTGATTCCCCACATCTCTTTCCCCACCTCTGATTCCACGCCTCTGATTCCCCGCCTCTGATTCCCCGCCTCTGATTCCCCGCCTCTGATTCACCGCCTCCCTTTCCGTGCAACTTTCCTGGCCTACGTTTCCCCACATCTCTTTCCCCACCTCTGATTCCACGCCTCAGATTCGCCGCCTCTGATTTCCCGCCTCTGATTCCCTGCCTCTGATTCCCTGCCTCTGATTCCCCACCTCTGATTCCCCCCTCTGATTCCCCGCCTCTGATTCCCAGCCTCTGATTCTCCACCTCTGATTCCCCGCCTCTGATTCCCTGCCTGTCTTTCCCTGCCTCTATTTCCGTGCCTCTTTCTCTGCATCTCGTTTCCCACATCTCATTTCCCCCTTCTGATAACCCGCATCAGATTCCCTGCCACAGATTCCCTGCCTCAGATTCCCTGCCTCAGATTCCCTGCATCAGATTCCCTTCATCTGATTCCCTGCCTCTGATTCCCCGCCTCTGATTCCCCACCTCTGATTCCCTGCCTCAGATTCCCTGCCTCTGATTCCCTGCCTCTGATTCCCTGCCTCTGATTTCCTGCATCTGATTGCCCGCCTCTGATTCTCCGCCTCTGATTCCCCGCCTCTGATTCCCCGCCTCTGATTCGCCGCCTCTGATTCCCCGCCTCTGATTTCCCACCTCTGATTCCCTGCCTCTGATAACCTGCCTCTGATTCCCTTCCTCTGATTCCCGGCCTCTGAGTCCCCACCTCTGATTCCCCGTGTCCGATTCCGCACCCATGTTTCACCACCTCTGTTGCTCTGCTTCTGATTTCCCGGCTCAGATTCACCGGCTCTGATTCCGCACCTCTGATTCCACGCCTCTCTTTCTGTGTCTCTGATTCCCCGCCTCTGATTCCACGCCTCTGATTACCCGCCTCTGATACCCTGCCTCTCTTTCCCTGCCTCTATTTCCGTGCCTCTTTCTCTGCATCTCGTTTCCCACATCTCATTTCCCCCTTCTGATAACCCGCATCAGATTCCCTGCCACAGATTCCCTGCCTCAGATACCCTGCCTCAGATTCCCTGCATCAGATTCCCTTCATCTGATTCCCTGCCTCTGATTCCCCACGGCTGATTCCCTGCCTCTGATTCCCCGCCTCTGTTTACCCGACTGTTTCCCCGCCTCTGATTCACCACCTCATATTCGCCATCTCAGGTTCCCTGCCTCTGATTCCCTGCCTCAGATTCCCTGCCTCTGATTCCCTGCATCTGATTGCCCGCCTCTGATACCCTGCCTCTGATTCCCCGCCTCTGATACCCCGCCTCTGATTCCCAGCCTCTGATTTCCCACCTCTGATTCCCCACTTCTGATTCCCCGCCTCTGATTCCCCGTCTCTGATTCCACGCCTCTGATTCCCCGCCTCTGATTCCGCGCCTCTGATTCCCCGCCTCTGATACCCCGCCTCTGATTCCCCGCCTCTGATTCCCTGCATCTGATTCCCCGCCTCAGATTCCCCGCCTCTGATTCCCCGACTCTGATTCCCCGCCTCTGATTCCCCGCCTCTGATTCCCCGCCTCTGATTCCCTGCCTATGTTTACCCGCCTCTGTTTACCCGCCTGTTTTCCCACCTCTGATTGCCCACCTCAGATTCCCTGCCTCAGATTCCCTGCCTCAGATTCCCTGCCTCTGATTCCCTGCCTCTGATTCCCTGCATCTGATTGCCCGCCTCTGATTACCTGCCTCTGATTCCCCGCCTCTGATTCCCCACCTCTGATTCCCCACTTCTGATTCCCCGCCTCTGATTCCCCGCGTCTGATTCCCCGCCTCTGATTCACCTCCTCTGATTCCCCGCCTCTGATTCCCCGCCTCTGATTCCCCACCTCTGATTGCCCCGCCTCTGATTCGCTGATTCAGATTCCCCGGCTCTGATTCCCCACCTCTGATTCCCCACTTCTGATTCCCCACCTCTGATTCCCCGCCTCTGATTGCACGCCTCTGATTCCCCGCCTCTGATTCCCCGCCTCTGATTCCCCGCCTCTGATTCCCCTCCTCTGATACCCCGCCTCTGATTCCCCACCTCTGATTCCCCGCATCTGATTCCCCGCCTCTGATTCCCCGCCTCTGATTCCCTGCCTCTGATTCCCCACCTCTGATTCCGCGCCTCTGATTCCCCGCCTATGTTTACCCGCCTCTGTTTACCCACCTGTTTCCCCGCCTCTGATTCTCCACCTCAGATTCCCTGCCTCAGATTCCCTGCCTCTGATTCCCTGCCTCTGATTCCCTGCATCTGATTGCCCGCCTCTGATTCTCCGCCTCTGATTCCCCGCCTCTGATTCCCAACCTCTGATTACCCGCTTCTGATTCCCTGCCTCTGATTCCCCGCCTCTGATTCCCCGCCTCTGATTCCCCGCCTCTGATTCCCCACCTCTGATTCAATGCCTCCCTTTCCGCTCAACTTTCCTGGCCTACTTTTCCCCACATATCTTTCCCCGCCTCTGATTTCCCGCCTCTGATTCCACGCCTCTGAATCCCCGCCTATGTTTACCCGCCTCTGTTTAACCGCCTGTTTTTCCGCCACTGATTCCCCACCACAGATTCCCTCCCTCAGATTCCCTGCCTCAGATTCCCTGCATCAGATTCCCTTCATTTGATTCCCTGCGTCTGGTTCCCTGCCTCTGATTCCCTGCCTCTGATTCCCTGCAACTGATTGCCCGCCTCTGATTCCCCGCCTCTGATTCCCCACCTCTGATTCCCCACTTCTGATTCCCCGCCTCTGATTCCCCGCCTCTGATTCCCCGCATCTGATTCACCGCCTCTGATTCCCCGCGTCTGATTCCCCGCCTCTGATTCCCCACTTCTGATTGCCCGCCTCTGATTCCACGCCTCTGATTCCCCGCCTCTGATTCCCCACCTCTGATTCCCCACTTCTGATTCCCCACCTCTGATTCCCCGCCTCTGATTCCACGCCTCTGATTCCCCACCTCTGATTCCCCACTTCTGATTCCCCACCTCTGATTCTCCGCCTCTGATACCCTGCCTCTGATAACTTTTTACTGATTCCCTGCTTCAGATTCCCTGCCTCCGATTCCCTGCCTCAGATTCCCTGCCTCAGATTCCCTGCATTAGATTCCCTTCATCTGATTCCCTGCCTCTGATTCCCCTCTCTGATTTCCCGCCTCTGATTCCCCGCCTCTGATTCCACGCCTCTGATTACCCGCCTCTGATACCCTGCCTCTCTTTCCCTGCCTCTATTTCCGTGCCTCTTTCTCTGCATCTCGTTTCCCACATCTCATTTCCCCCTTCTGATAACCCGCATCAGATTCCCTGCCACAGATTCCCTGCCTCAGATTCCCTGCCTCAGATTCCCTGCATCAGATTCCCTTCATCTGATTCCCTGCCTCTGATTCCCCGCCTCTGATTCCCTGCATCTGATTCCCAGCCTCTGTTTACCCGCCTGTTTCCCCGCCTCTGATTCACCACCTCATATTCGCCACCTCAGGTTCCCTGCCTCTGATTCCCTGCCTCTGATTCCCTGCCTCTGATTCCCTGCATCTGATTGCCCGCCTCTGATACCCTGCCTCTGATTCCCCGCCTCTGATTCCCCGCCTCTGATTCCCCGCCTCTGATTTCCCACCTCTGATTCCCCACTTCTGATTCCCCGCCTCTGATTCCCCGTCTGTGATTCCACGCCTCTGATTCCCCGCCTCTGATTCCGCGCCTCTGATTCCCCGCCTCTGATACCCCGCCTCTGATTCCCCACCTCTGATTCCCTGCATCTGATTCCCCGCCTCAGATTCCCCGCCTCTGATTCCCCGACTCTGATTCCCCGCCTCTGATTCCCCGCCTCTGATTCCCCGCCTATGTTTACCCACCTCTGTTTACCCGCCTGTTTTCCCGCCTCTGATTGCCCACCTCAGATTACCTGCCTCAGATTCCCTGCCTCAGATTCCCTGCCTCTGATTCCCTGCTTCTGATTCCCCGCCTCTGATTCCCCACCTCTGATTCCCCACATCTGATTCCCCGCCTCTGAATCCCCGCGTCTGATTCCCCGCCTCTGATTCCCCGCCTCTGATTCACCGCCTCTGATTCCCCGCCTCTGATTCCCCGCCTCTGATTCCCCACCTCTGATTGCCCCGCCTCTGATTCGCTGATTCTGATTCCCCGCCTCTGATTCCCCACCTCTGATTCCCCACTTCTGATTCCCCGCCTCTGATTCCCCGCGTCTGATTCCCCGCCTCTGATTCACCGCCTCTGATTCCCCGCCTCTGATTCCCCACCTCTGATTCCCCACTTCTGATTCCCCGCCTCTGATTCCCCGCCTCTGATTCCACGCCTCTGATTCCCCGCCTCTGATTCCCCGCCTCTGATTCCCCGCCTCTGATTCCACGCCTCTGATTCCCCTCCTCTGATACCCAGCCTCTGATTCCCCACCTCTGATTCCCCGCATCTGATTCCCCGCCTCTGATTCCCCGCCTCTGATTCCCCGCCTCTGATTCCGCGCCTCTGATTCCCCGCCTATGTTTACCCACCTCTGTTTACCCACCTGTTTCACCGCCTCTGATTCTCCGCCTCTGTTTCCCCGCCTCTGATTCCCCACCTCTGATTCCCCACTTCTGATTCCCCGCCTCTGATTCCCCGCCTCTGATTCCCCGCCTCTGATTCCCCGCCTCTGATTCCCCACCTCTGATTCACTGCCTCCCTTTCCGCTCAACTTTCCTGGCCTACTTTTCCCCACATATCTTTCCCCGCCTCTGATTTCCCGCCTCTGATTCCACGCCTCTGATTCCCCGCCTATGTTTACCCGCCTCTGTTTACCCGCCTGTTTTCCCGCCTCTGATTCCCCACCACAGATTCCCTGCCTCAGATTCCCTGCCTCAGATTCCCTGCATCAGATTCCCTTCATTTGATTCCCTGCGTCTGATTCCCTGCCTCTGATTCCCTGCATCTGATTGCCCGCCTCTGATTCCCCGCCTCTGATTCCCCGCCTCTGATTCCCCACCTCTGATTCCCCACTTCTGATTCCCCGCCTCTGATTCCCCGCCTCTGATTCCCCGCCTCTGATTCACCGCCTCTGATTCCCCACCTCTGATTCCACGCCTCTGATTACCTGCCTCTGATACCCTGCCTCTCTTTCCCTGCCTCTATTTCCGTGCCTCTTTCTCTGCATCTCGTTTCCAACATCTCATTTCCCCCTTCTGATAACCCGCATCAGATTCCCTGCCTCCGATTCCCTGCCTCAGATTCCCTGCCTCAGATTCCCTGCATTAGATTCCCTTCATCTGATTCCCTGCCTCTGATTCCCCGCCTCTGATTCCCCGCCACTGATTCGCCACCTCTGTCTCTACGCGTCTATTTTGCCTGCACTCTTTCCCCTCCACTCTTTCTGTGCCTCTCTTTCCCTCCCTCAATTTCAACAACTCTGTTTGATCTGTTCTGTGTACCTAATTTTCAACACACAAGTTCCAACCACTATGTTTCGCCCATCTCTTTCGCTGCCTCTATTTATGCAGCTATGTTTACCCGCTTCTGTTTACCCGCCTGTTTCCCCACATCTCTTTCCCCACCTCTGATTCCACGCCTCTGATTCCCCGCCTCTGATTCATCGACTCTGATTCCCCGCCTCTGATTCACCGCCTCCCTTTCCGCGCAACTTTCCTGGCCTACGTTTCCCCACATCTCTTTCCCCACCTCTGATTCCACGCCTCAGATTCGCCGCCTCTGATTTCCCGCCTCTGATTCCCTGCCTCAGATTCCCTGCCTCTGATTCCCCACCTCTGATTCCCTGCCTCTGATTCCCCGCCTCTGATTCCCCACCTCTGATTCCCTGCCTCAGATTCCCTGCCTCTGATTCCCTGCCTCTGATTCCCTGCCTCTGATTTCCTGCATCTTATTGCCCGCCTCTGATTCTCCGCCTCTGATTTCCCACCTCTGATTCCCTGCCTCTGATAACCTGCCTCTGAGTCCCCACCTCTGATTCCCCGTGTCCGATTCCGCACCCATGTTTCACCACCTCTGTTGCTCTGCTTCTGATTTCCCGGCTCAGATTCACCGGCTCTGATTCCGCACTTCTGATTCCACGCCTCTCTTTCTGTGTCTCTGATTCCCCGCCTCTGATTCCATGCCTCTGATTACCCGCCTCTGATACCCTGCCTCTCTTTCCCTGCCTCTATTTCCGTGCCTCTTTCTCTGCATCTCGTTTCCCAAATCACATTTCCCCCTTCTGATAACCCGCATCAGATTCCCTGCCACAGATTCCCTGCCTCAGATACCCTGCCTCAGATTCCCTGCATCAGATTCCCTTCATCTGATTCCCTGCCTCTGATTCCCCGCGGCTGATTCCCTGCCTCTGATTCCCCGCCTCTGTTTCCCCATATCTGATTCCCCGCCTCTGATTCCCAACTATGATTCCCCGCCTCTGATTCCCCAGCTCTGATTCCCTGCCTCTGATTCCCTGCGTTCTATTCCCTGCCTCTGATTCCCCGCCTGTGATTCCCCATCACTGATTCACCACCTCTGATTCCCCACATCTGATTCCCCATATCTAATTCCCCGCCTCTGTTTGCCCGCCTCTGATTCCCCGCCTCTGTTTCCCCATATCTGATTCCCCGTCTCTGAATCCCCAACTCTGATTCCCTGCCTCTGATTCCCCAGCTCTGATTCCCCGCCTTTGATTCCCCCCGTCTGATTCCCAGCCTCTGAATCCCCGTGTCTGATTTCCTGCCTCTGATTCCCCGCCTCTGATTCCCCACCTCTGATTCCCCATCTCTGATTCCGCACATCCGATTCCCTGCCTCTGATTCCCCAACTCTGATTCCCCGCCTCTGATTCCCCATCTCTGATTCCCCACCTCTGATTCCCCGTGTTTGATTCCCTGCCTCTGATTCCCCGCCTCTGAATACATGCCTCTGATTCCCCATATCTGATTCCCCGCCTCTGATTCCCTGCCTCTGATTCCCCAGCTCTGATTCCCCGCCTTTGATTCCCCCCGTCTGATTCCCAGCCTCTGAATCCCCGTGTCTGATTTCCTGCCTCTGATTCCCCGCCTCTGATTCCCCATCTCTGATTCACCGCCTCTGATTCCCCATCTCTGATTCCCCACCTCTGATTCCCCGTGTCTGATTCCCCGTGTCTGATACCCTGCCTCTGATTCCACGCCTCTGATTCCCCATATCTGATTCCCTGCCACTGATTCCCCGCCTCTGATTCCCCATCTCTGATTCACCACCTCTGATTCCCGGCCTCTGATTGCCCACCTCTGATTCCCCGCCTCAGATTCGCCAGCTATGATTCCCCCCCTCTGATTCCCCGCCTCTGATTCCCCGCCTCTGATTCCCCAACTCTAATACCCCGCCTCTGATTCCCCAGCTCTGATTCCCCTCCTCTGATTCCCCGCATCTGATTCCCTGCCTCTGATTCCACGCCTCTGATTCCAGGCCTCTGATTCCCAACGTCTGATTCCCCACCTCTGATTCCCAATATCTGATTCCCCGCCTCTGTTTCACCGCCTCTGATTCCCCGCCTCTGTTTCCCCGCCTGTGATTCCCCAGCACTGATTCCCCGCCTCTGATTCCCCATATCTGATTCCCATCCTCTGATTGCCCACCTCTGATTCCCCGCCTCTGATTCGCCAGCTCTGATTCCCCGCCTCTGATTCCCCGCATCTGATTCCCTGCCTCTGATTCCCCGCCTCTGATTCCCCATCTCTGATTCCCCGCCTGTGATTCCCCAGCTCTGATTCCCCGCCTCTGATTCCCCAGCTCTGATTCCCAGCCTCTGATTCCCCGTGTTTGATCCCCTGCCTCTGATTACCTTCCTCTGATTCCCGGCCACTGATATCCCGCTTCTGATTCTGATTCCCTGCCTCTGATTCCCCATCTCTGATTCAACACATCTGAATCCCCGCCTCTGTTTCCACGCCTCTGATTCCCTGCCTCTGATTCCCAACCTCTGATTCCCCACCCCTGATTCCCCATATCTGATTCCCCGCCTCTGTTTCCCTGCCTCTGATTCCCCGCCCCTGTTTCCCCATATCTGATTCCCCGCCTCTGATTCCCCAACTCTGATTCCCCGCCTCTGATTCCCCAGCTCTGATTCCCCGCCTCTGATTCCCCGTGTTTGATTCCCTGCCTCTGATTCCCTGCCTCTGATTCCCCATCTCTGATTCACCGCCTTTGATTCGCCACCTCTGATTCCCCATATCTGATTCCCCACCTCTGTTACCCCGCCTCTGATTCCCCGCCTCTGATTCCCCATATATCATTCCTCGCCTCTGAATCCCCACCTCTGATTGCCCCGCCTCTGATTCGCTGATTCAGATTCCCCGGCTCTGATTCCCCACCTCTGATTCCCCACTTCTGATTCCCCACCTCTGATTCCCCGCCTCTGATTGCACGCCTCTGATTCCCCGCCTCTGATTCCCCGCCTCTGATTCCCCGCCTCTGATTCCCCTCCTCTGATACCCCGCCTCTGATTCCCCACCTCTGATTCCCCGCATCTGATTCCCCGCCTCTGATTCCCCGCCTCTGATTCCCTGCCTCTGATTCCCCACCTCTGATTCCGCGCCTCTGATTCCCCGCCTATGTTTACCCGCCTCTGTTTACCCACCTGTTTCCCCGCCTCTGATTCCCCACCTCAGATTCCCTGCCTCAGATTCCCTGCCTCTGATTCCCTGCCTCTGATTCCCTGCCTCTGATTCCCTGCATCTGATTGCCCGCCTCTGATTCTCCGCCTCTGATTCCCCGTCTCTGATTCCCAACCTCTGATTACCCGCTTCTGATTCCCTGCCTCTGATTCCCCGCCTCTGATTCCCCGCCTCTGATTCCCCGCCTCTGATTCCCCACCTCTGATTCAATGCCTCCCTTTCCGCTCAACTTTCCTGGCCTACTTTTCCCCACATATCTTTCCCCGCCTCTGATTTCCCGCCTCTGATTCCACGCCTCTGAATCCCCACCTATGTTTACCCGCCTCTGTTTAACCGCCTGTTTTTCCGCCACTGATTCCCCACCACAGATTCCCTCCCTCAGATTCCCTGCCTCAGATTCCCTGCATCAGATTCCCTTCATTTGATTCCCTGCGTCTGGTTCCCTGCCTCTGATTCCCTGCCTCTGATTCCCTGCATCTGATTGCCCGCCTCTGATTCCCCGCCTCTGATTCCCCACCTCTGATTCCCCACTTCTGATTCCCCGCCTCTGATTCCCCGCCTCTGATTCCCCGCATCTGATTCACCACCTCTGATTCCCCGCCTCTGATTCCCCGCCTCTGATTCCCCACTTCTGATTGCCCGCCTCTGATTCCACGCCTCTGATTCCCCGCCTCTGATTCCCCACCTCTGATTCCCCACTTCTGATTCCCCACCTCTGATTCCCCGCCTCTGATTCCACGCCTCTGATTCCCCACCTCTGATTCCCCACTTCTGATTCCCCACCTCTGATTCTCCGCCTCTGATACCCTGCCTCTGATAACTTTTTACTGATTCCCTGCTTCAGATTCCCTGCCTCCGATTCCCTGCCTCAGATTCCCTGCCTCAGATTCCCTGCATTAGATTCCCTTCATCTGATTCCCTGCCTCTGATTCCCCTCTCTGATTTCCCGCCTCTGATTCCCCGCCTCTGATTCCACGCCTCTGATTACCCGCCTCTGATACCCTGCCTCTCTTTCCCTGCCTCTATTTCCGTGCCTCTTTCTCTGCATCTCGTTTCCCACATCTCATTTCCCCCTTCTGATAACCCGCATCAGATTCCCTGCCACAGATTCCCTGCCTCAGATTCCCTGCCTCAGATTCCCTGCATCAGATTCCCTTCATCTGATTCCCTGCCTCTGATTCCCCGCCTCTGATTCCCTGCATCTGATTCCCAGCCTCTGTTTACCCGCCTGTTTCCCCGCCTCTGATTCACCACCTCATATTCGCCACCTCAGGTTCCCTGCCTCTGATTCCCTGCCTCTGATTCCCTGCCTCTGATTCCCTGCATCTGATTGCCCGCCTCTGATACCCTGCCTCTGATTCCCCGCCTCTGATTCCCCGCCTCTGATTCCCCGCCTCTGATTTCCAACCTCTGATTCCCCACTTCTGATTCCCCGCCTCTGATTCCCCGTCTGTGATTCCACGCCTCTGATTCCCCGCCTCTGATTCCGCGCCTCTGATTCCCCGCCTCTGATACCCCGCCTCTGATTCCCCGCCTCTGATTCCCTGCATCTGATTCCCCGCCTCTGTTTACCCGCCTGTTTTCCCGCCTCTGATTGCCCACCTCAGATTACCTGCCTCAGATTCCCTGCCTCAGATTCCCTGCCTCTGATTCCCTGCTTCTGATTCCCCGCCTCTGATTCCCCACCTCTGATTCCCCACTTCTGATTCCCCGCCTCTGATTCCCCGCGTCTGATTCCCCGCCTCTGATTCCCCGCCTCTGATTCACCGCCTCTGATTCCCCGCCTCTGATTCCCCGCCTCTGATTCCCCACCTCTGATTGCCCCGCCTCTGATTCCCCACTTCTGATTCCCCGCCTCTGATTCCCCACCTCTGATTCCCCACTTCTGATTCCCCGCCTCTGATTCCCCGCGTCTGATTCCCCGCCTCTGATTCACCGCCTCTGATTCCCCGCCTCTGATTCCCCACCTCTGATTCCCCACTTCTGATTCCCCGCCTCTGATTCCCCGCCTCTGATTCCACGCCTCTGATTCCCCGCCTCTGATTCCCCGCCTCTGATTCCCCGCCTCTGATTCCACGCCTCTGATTCCCCTCCTCTGATACCCAGCCTCTGATTCCCCACCTCTGATTCCCCGCATCTCATTCCCCGCCTCTGATTCCCCGCCTCTGATTCCCCGCCTCTGATTCCGCGCCTCTGATTCCCCGCCTATGTTTACCCACCTCTGTTTACCCACCTGTTTCACCGCCTCTGATTCTCCGCCTCTGTTTCCCCGCCTCTGATTCCCCACCTCTGATTCCCCACTTCTGATTCCCCGCCTCTGATTCCCCGCCTCTGATTCCCCGCCTCTGATTCCCCGCCTCTGATTCCCCACCTCTGATTCACTGCCTCCCTTTCCGCTCAACTTTCCTGGCCTACTTTTCCCCACATATTTTTCCCCGCCTCTGATTTCCCGCCTCTGATTCCACGCCTCTGATTCCCCGCCTATGTTTACCCGCCTCTGTTTACCCGCCTGTTTTCCCGCCTCTGATTCCCCACCACAGATTCCCTGCCTCAGATTCCCTGCCTCAGATTCCCTGCATCAGATTCCCTTCATTTTATTCCCTGCGTCTGATTCCCTGCCTCTGATTCCCTGCATCTGATTGCCCGCCTCTGATTCCCCGCCTCTGATTCCCCGCCTCTGATTCCCCACCTCTGATTCCCCACTTCTGATTCCCCGCCTCTGATTCCCCGCCTCTGATTCCCCGCCTCTGATTCACCGCCTCTGATTCCCCACCTCTGATTCCACGCCTCTGATTACCTGCCTCTGATACCCTGCCTCTCTTTCCCTGCCTCTATTTCCGTGCCTCTTTCTCTGCATCTCGTTTCCAACATCTCATTTCCCCCTTCTGATAACCCGCATCAGATTCCCTGCCTCCGATTCCCTGCCTCAGATTTCCTGCCTCAGATTCCCTGCATTAGATTCCCTTCATCTGATTCCCTGCCTCTGATTCCCCGCCTCTGATTCCCCGCCACTGATTCGCCACCTCTGTCTCTACGCCTCTATTTTGCCTGCACTCTTTCCCCTCCACTCTTTCTGTGCCTCTCTTTCCCTCCCTCAATTTCAACAACTCTGTTTGATCTGTTCTGTGTACCTAATTTTCAACACACAAGTTCCAACCACTATGTTTCGCCCATCTCTTTCGCTGCCTCTATTTATGCAGCTATGTTTACCCGCTTCTGTTTACCCGCCTGTTTCCCCACATCTCTTTCCCCACCTCTGATTCCCCGCCTCTGATTCCCCGCCTCTGATTCACCGCCTCCCTTTCCGCGCAACTTTCCTGGCCTACGTTTCCCCACATCTCTTTCCCCACCTCTGATTCCACGCCTCAGATTCGCCGCCTCTGATTTCCCGCCTCTGATTCCCTGCCTCAGATTCCCTGCCTCTGATTCCCCACCTCTGATTCCCTGCCTCTGATTCCCCGCCTCTGATTCCCCACCTCTGATTCCCTGCCTCAGATTCCCTGCCTCTGATTCCCTGCCTCTGATTCCCTGCCTCTGATTTCCTGCATCTGATTGCCCGCCTCTGATTCTCCGCCTCCTATTCCCCGCCTCTGATTCCCCGCCTCTGATTCGCCGCCTCTGATTCCCCGCCTCTGATTTCCCACCTCTGATTCCCTGCCTCTGATAACCTGCCTCTGATTCCCTGCCTCTGATTCCCGGCCTCTGAGTCCCCACCTCTGATTCCCCGTGTCCGATTCCGCACCCATGTTTCACCACCTCTGTTGCTCTGCTTCTGATTTCCCGGCTCAGATTCACCGGCTCTGATTCCGCACCTCTGATTCCACGCCTCTCTTTCTGTGTCTCTGATTCCCCGCCTCTGATTCCATGCCTCTGATTACCCGCCTCTGATACCCTGCCTCTCTTTCCCTGCCTCTATTTCCGTGCCTCTTTCTCTGCATCTCGTTTCCCAAATCACATTTCCCCCTTCTGATAACCCGCATCAGATTCCCTGCCACAGATTCCCTGCCTCAGATACCCTGCCTCAGATTCCCTGCATCAGATTCCCTTCATCTGATTCCCTGCCTCTGATTCCCCGCGGCTGATTCCCTGCCTCTGATTCCCCGCCTCTGTTTCCCCATATCTGATTCCCCGCCTCTGATTCCCAACTATGATTCCCCGCCTCTGATTCCCCAGCTCTGATTCCCTGCCTCTGATTCCCTGCGTTCTATTCCCTGCCTCTGATTCCCCGCCTGTGATTCCCCATCACTGATTCACCACCTCTGATTCCCCACATCTGATTCCCCATATCTAATTCCCCGCCTCTGTTTGCCCGCCTCTGATTCCCCGCCTCTGTTTCCCCATATCTGATTCCCCGTCTCTGAATCCCCAACTCTGATTCCCTGCCTCTGATTCCCCAGCTCTGATTCCCCGCCTTTGATTCCCCCCGTCTGATTCCCAGCCTCTGAATCCCCGTGTCTGATTTCCTGCCTCTGATTCCCCGCCTCTGATTCCCCACCTCTGATTCCCCATCTCTGATTCCGCACATCCGATTCCCTGCCTCTGATTCCCCAACTCTGATTCCCCGCCTCTGATTCCCCATCTCTGATTCCCCACCTCTGATTCCCCGTGTTTGATTCCCTGCCTCTGATTCCCCGCCTCTGAATACCAGCCTCTGATTCCCCATATCTGATTCCCCGCCTCTGATTCCCTGCCTCTGATTCCCCAGCTCTGATTCCCCGCCTTTGATTCCCCCCGTCTGATTCCCAGCCTATGAATCCCCGTGTCTGATTTCCTGCCTCTGATTCCCCGCCTCTGATTCCCCATCTCTGATTCACCGCCTCTGATTCCCCATCTCTGATTCCCCTCCTCTGATTCCCCGTGTCTGATTCCCCGTGTCTGATACCCTGCCTCTGATTCCACGCCTCTGATTCCCCATATCTGATTCCCTGCCACTGATTCCCCGCCTCTGATTCCCCATCTCTGATTCACCACCTCTGATTCCCGGCCTCTGATTGCCCACCTCTGATTCCCCGCCTCTGATTCGCCAGCTATGATTCCCCCCCTCTGATTCCCCGCGTCTGATTCCCCGCCTCTGATTCCCCAACTCTAATACCCCGCCTCTGATTCCCCAGCTCTGATTCCCCTCCTCTGATTCCCCGCATCTGATTCCCTGCCTCTGATTCCACGCCTCTGATTCCAGGCCTCTGATTCCCAACCTCTGATTCCCCACCTCTGATTCCCAATATCTGATTCCCCGCCTCTGTTTCACCGCCTCTGATTCCCCGCCTCTGTTTCCCCGCCTGTGATTCCCCAGCTCTGATTCCCCGCCTCTGATTCCCCATATCTGATTCCCATCCTCTGATTGCCCACCTCTGATTCCCCGCCTCTGATTCGCCAGCTCTGATTCCCCGCCTCTGATTCCCCGCATCTGATTCCCTGCCTCTGATTCCCCGCCTCTGATTCCCCATCTCTGATTCCCCGCCTGTGATTCCCCAGCTCTGATTCCCCGCCTCTGATTCCCCAGCTCTGATTCCCAGCCTCTGATTCCCCGTGTTTGATCCCCTGCCTCTGATTACCTTCCTCTGATTCCCGGCCACTGATATCCCGCTTCTGATTCTGATTCCCTGCCTCTGATTCCCCATCTCTGATTCAACACATCTGAATCCCCGCCTCTGTTTCCACGCCTCTGATTCCCTGCCTCTGATTCCCAACCTCTGATTCCCCACCCCTGATTCCCCATATCTGATTCCCCGCCTCTGTTTCCCTGCCTCTGATTCCCCGCCCCTGTTTCCCCATATCTGATTCCCCGCCTCTGATTCCCCAACTCTGATTCCCCGCCTCTGATTCCCCAGCTCTGATTCCCCGCCTCTGATTCCCCGTGTTTGATTCCCTGCCTCTGATTCCCCGCCTCTGATTCCCCATCTCTGATTCACCGCCTTTGATTCGCCACCTCTGATTCCCCATATCTGATTCCCCACCTCTGTTACCCCGCCTCTGATTCCCCGCCTCTGATTCCCGATATATCATTCCCCGCCTCTGAATCCCCATCTCTGATTCCCGGACTCTGATTCCCCACCTCTGATTCCCGGCCTCTTATTCCCGGCATCTGAATCCCGGCCTCTGATTCCCGGCCTCTGATTCCCCGCTTCTGATTCTGATTCCCTGCCTCTGATTCCCCATCTCTGATTCCGCACATCTGATTCCCTGCCTCTGATTCCCCACCTCTGATTCCCCATATCTGATTCCCCGCCTCTGTTTCCCCGCCTCTGATTCCCCGCCTCTGTTTCCCCATATCTAATTCCCCACCTCAGATGCCCCAACTCTGATACCCCGCCTCTGATTCCCCAGCTCTGATTCCCCGCCTCTGATTCCCCGCATCCGATTCCCCATATCTGATTCCCCGCCTCTGTTTCCCCACCTTTGATTCCCCGCCTCTGTTTCCCCATATCTGATTCCCCGCCTCTGATTCCCAACTATGATTCCCCGCCTCTGATTCCCCAGCTCTGATTCCCCGCCTCTGATTCCCCGCGTTCTATTCCCTGCCTCTGATTCCCCGCCTGTGATTCCCCATCTCTGATTCACCACCTCTGATTCCCCACCTCTGATTCCCCATATCTAATTCCCTGCCTCTGATTCCCCGCCTCTGATTCCCCGCCTCTGATTCCCTGCCACTGATTCCCTGCCCCTGATACCCCACCTCTGATTCCCCATATCTGATTCCCTGCCTCTGTTTCCCCGCCTCTGATTCCCCGCCTCTGATTCCCCATATCTGATTCCCCGCCTCTGATTCCCCAACTCTGATTCCCCGCCTCTGATTCCCCAGCTCTGAATCCCCGCCTCTGATTCCCCGCGTCTGTTTCCCCGCCTCTGATTCCCCGCCTCTGTTTCCCCATATCTAAGTCCCCGACTCTGATTCCCCAACTCTGATTCCCCACCTCTGATTCCCCAGCTCTGATTCCCCGCCTCTGATTCCCCGCATCTGATTCCCTGCATCTGATTCCCAGCCTCTGATTCCCTGCCTCTGATTCCCAACCTCTGATGCCCCACCTCTGATTCCCCATATCTGATTCCCCGCCTCTGTTTCCCCGCCTTTGATTCCCCGCCTCTGTTTCCCCATATCTGATTCCCGGCCTCTGATTTTCCGCCTCTGATTCCCCGCCTCTGATTCACTGCCTCTGATTCCCCATCTCCGATTCCGCACATCGGATTCCCTGCCTCTGATTCCCCGCCTCTGATTCCCCGCCTCTGATTCCCTGCTTCTGATTCCCAACCTCTGATTCCCAACCTCTGATTCCCCATATCTAATTCCCCGCCTCTGTTTCCCCGCCTCTGATTTTCCAACTCTGAATCCCCGCCTCTGATTCCCCAGCTCTGATTCCCCGCCTCTGATTTCCCGTGTTTGATTCCCTGCCTCTGATTCCCTGCCCTGATTCCCCATCTCTGATACACCGCCTTTAATTCGCCACCGCTGATTCCCCATATCTGATTCCCCGCCTCTGTTTCCCCGTCTCTGATTCCCCTCCTCTGTTTCGCCATATCTAATTCCACGCCTCTGATTCCCCAACTCTGATTCCCCGCCTCTGATTCCCCAGCTCTGATTCCCTGCCTCTGATTCCCCGCATCTGATTCCCTGCCTCTGATTCCCCGCCTCTGATTCCCTGCCTCTGATTCCCAACCTCTGATTCCCCACCTCTGAATCCCCATATCTGATTCCCCGCCTCTGTTTCCCCGCCTCTGATTCCCCGCCTCTGTTTCCCCATATCTGATTCCCCGCCTCTGATTCCCCAACTCTGATTCCCCTCCTCTGATTCGCCAGCTATGATTCCCCGCCTTTGATTCCCTGCATCTGATTCCCTGCATCTGATTCCCCGCCTCTGATTCCCCTTCTCTGATCCTCCACCTCTGATTCCCCACCTCTGATTCCCCATCTCTGATTCCGCTCATCCGATTCCCTGCCTCTGATTCCCTGCCTCTGATTCCCCGCCTCTGATTCCCCGCCTCTGATTCCCTGCCTCTGATTCGCAACCTCTAATTCCCCACCTCTGATTCCCCATCTCTGATTCCCCGCCTCTGTTTCCCTGCCTCTGATTCCCGGCCTCTGTTTCCCCATATCTGATTCCCCAACTCTGATTCCCCGCCTCTGATACCCCGCCTCTGATTCCCCATCTCTAATTCATCACATCTGATTCCCCACCTCTGCTTCCCCATCTCTGATTCTCTACCTCTGATTCGCCACCTCTGATTGCCCATATCTGATTCACCGCCTCTGTTTCCCCGCGTCTGTTTCCCCGCCTCTGATTCCCCGCCTCTGTTTCCCCATATCTAAGTCCCCGACTCTGATTCCCCAACTCTGATTCCCCACCTCTGATTCCCCAGCTCTGATTCCCCGCCTCTGATTCCCCGCATCTGATTCCCTGCATCTGATTCCCAGCCTCTGATTCCCTGCCTCTGATTCCCAACCTCTGATTCCCCACCTCTGATTCCCCATATCTGATTCCCCGCCTCTGTTTCCCAGCCTTTGATTCCCCGCCTCTGTTTCCCCATATCTGATTCCCGGCCTCTGATTTTCCGCCTCTGATTCCCCGCCTCTGATTCACTGCCTCTGATTCCCCATCTCCGATTCCGCACATCGGATTCCCTGCCTCTGATTCCCCGCCTCTGATTCCCCGCCTCTGATTCCCTGCTTCTGATTCCCAACCTCTGATTCCCAACCTCTGATTCCCCATATCTGATTCCCCGCCTCTGTTTCCCTGCCTCTGATTCCCGGCCTCTGTTTCCCCATATCTGATTCCGCTCCTCTGATTCCCCAACTCTGATTCCCCGCCTCTGATACCCCGCCTCTGATTCCCCATCTCTAATTCATCACATCTGATTCCCCACCTCTGCTTCCCCATCTCTGATTCTCTACCTCTGATTCGCCACCTCTGATTGCCCATATCTGATTCACCGCCTCTGTTTCCCCGCATCTGATTCCCCGCCTCTGATTCCCCATATTTGATTCCCCGCCTCTGATTCCCCATCTCTGATTCCCGGACTCATTCCCCAACTCTGATTCTCCGCCACTGATTCCCCATATTTGATTCCCCTCCTCTGATTTCCCATCTCTGATTCCCGGACTCTGATTCCCCAACTCTGATTTCCCCGCCTCCGAATCCCCAGCTCTGATTTCCCGCCTCTGATTCCCCACCTGTGATACAACATATCTGATTCCCGGCCTCTGTTTCCCCGCCTCTGATTCCCCACCTCTGATTCACCATATCTGATTCCCCGCCTCTGATTCCCCACCACTGATTCCCCTCCTCTGATTCGCCAGTTATGATTGCCCGCCTCTGATTCCCCGTTTCTGATTCCCTGCCTCTGATTCCCCGCCTCTGATTCCCCATGTCTGACTCACCACCTCTGATTCCCCACCTCTGATACCCCATCTCTGATTCCGCACATCCGATTCCCTGCCTCTGATTCCCCGCCTCTGATTCCCCGCCTCTGATTCCCTGCCTCTGATTCGCAACCTCTTATTCCCCACCTCTGATTCCCCATATCTGATTCCCCGCCTCTGTTTCCCCGCCTCTGATTGGCACCTCTGATACCCCGCCTCTGATTCCCCATCTCTAATTCATCACATCTGATTCCCCACCTCTGCTTCCCCATCTCCGATTCTCTACCTCTGATTCGCCACCTCTGATTCCCAATATCTGATTCACCGCCTCTGTTTCCCTGCCTCTGATTCCCCGCCTCTGATTCCCCATATCTGATTCCCCGCCTCTGATTCCCCATCTCTGATTCCCGGTCTCTGATTCCCCACCTCTGTTTCCCGGCCTCTGATTCCCAATCCCTGATTCACCGCCTCTGACTCCCAGTGTCTGATTCCCTGCCTCTGATTCCCCGCCTCTGAATCCCCTCCTCTGATTCCCTGCCTCTGATTCCCCGCCTCTGATTCCCCATGTCTGACTCACCACCTCTGATTCCCCACCTCTGATACCCTGCCTCTGATTCGCAACCTCTTATTCCCCACCTCTGATTCCCCATATCTGATTCCTCGCCTCTGTTTCCCTGCCTCTGATTCCCCACCTCTGATTCCCCATATCTGATTCCCTGCCTCTGATTCCCCAACTCTGATTCCCCGCCTCTGATTCCCCAGCTCTGATTCCCCGCCTCTGATTCCCCACCTCTGATCCAACATATCTGATTCCACGCCTCTGTTTCCCCGCCTCTGATTCCCCACCTCTGATTCCCCATATCTGATTCCCCGCCTATGATTCCCCACCTCTGATTCCCCGCCTCTGATTCGCCAGCTATGATTCCCCTCCTCTGGTTCCCCGCATCTGATTCCCCGCCTCTGATTCCCCGTGTCTGACCCTTCCTCTGATTCCACGCCTTTGATTCCCCATCTCTGATTCACCACCTCTGATTCCCCACCTCTGATTCCCCATCTCTGATTCTGCACATCCGATTCCCTGCCTCTGATTCCCCGCCTCTGATTCCCCGCCTCTGATTCCCTGCCTCTGATTCGCAACCTGTTATTCCCCACCTCTGAATCCCCATATCTGATTCCCCGCCTCTGTTTCCCTGCCTCTGATTCCCCGCCTCTGTTTCCCCATATCTGATTCCCCGCCTCTGTTTCACCGCCTCTGATTGGCACCTCTGATACCCCGCCTCTGATTCCCCATCTCTAATTCATCACATCTGATTCCCCACCTCTGCTTCCCCATCTCTGATTCTCTACCTCTGATTCGCAACCTCTGCTTCCGAATATCTGATTCACCGCCTCTGTTTCCCCGCTTCTGATTCCCCGCCTCTGATTCCCCATATCTGATTCCCCGCCTCTGATTCCCCATCTCTGATTCCCGGTCTCTGATTCCCCACCTCTGTTTCCCGGCCTCTCATTCCCCATCCCTGATTCACCGCCTCTGATTCCCAGTGTCTGATTCCCTGCCTCTGATTCCCCGCCTCTGAATCCCCTCCTCTGATTCCCTGCCACTGATTCCCCGCCCCTGATTCCCCACCTCTGATACCCCATATCTGATTCCCCGCCTCTGTTTCCCCGCCTCTGATTCCCCACCTCTGATTTCCCATATCTGATTCCACGACTCTGATTCCCCGCCTCTGATTGGCCGCCTCTGATACCCCGCCTCTGATTCCCCATCTCTAATTCATCACATCTGATTCCCCACCTCTGCTTCCCCATCTCTGATTCTCAACCTCTGATTCGCCACCTCTGATTCCCCATATCTGATTCACCGCCTCTGTATCCCCGCCTCTGATTCCCCGCCTCTGATTCCCCATATTTGATTCCCCGCCTCTGATTCCCCATCTCTGATTCCCGGACTCTGATTCCCCAACTCTGATTCCCCGCCTCTGATTCCCCAGCTCTGATTTCCCGTCTCTGATTCCCCACGTCTGCTTCCCCATCTCTGATTCTCTACCTCTGATTCGCCACCTCTGATTGCCCATATCTGATTCACCGCCTCTGTTTCCCCGCCTCTGATTCCCCGCCTCTTATTCCCCATATTTGATTCCCCGCCTCTGATTCCCCATCTCTGATTCCCGGACTCTGATTCCCCAACTCTGATTCCCCGCCTCTGATTCCCCATATTTGATTCCCCTCCTCTGATTTCCCATCTCTGATTCCCGGACTCTGATTCCCCAACTCTGATTTCCCCGCCTCTGATTCCCCAGCTCTGATTTCCCGCCTCTGATTCCCCACCTGTGATACAACATATCTGATTCCCGGCCTCTGTTTCCCCGCCTCTGATTCCCCACCTCTGATTCACCATATCTGATTCCCCGCCTCTGATTCCCCACCACTGATTCCCCTCCTCTGATTCGCCAGTTATGATTGCCCGCCTCTGATTTCCCGTTTCTGATTCCCTGCCTCTGATTCCCCGCCTCTGATTCCCCATCTCTGACTCACCGCCTCTGTTTCCCTGCCTCTGATTCCCCGCCTCTGATTCCCCATATCTGATTCCCCGCCTCTGATTCCCCATCTCTGATTCCCGGTCTCTGATTCCCCACCTCTGTTTCCCGGCCTCTGATTCCCAATCCCTGATTCCCCGCCTCTGAATCCCCTCCTCTGATTCCCTGCCACTGATTCCCCGCCCCTGATTCCCCACCTCTGACACCCCATATCTGATTCCCCGCCTCTGTTTCCCCGCCTCTGATTCCCCACCGCTGATTCCCCATATCTGATTCCCTGCCTCTGATTCCCCAACTCTGATTCCCCGCCTCTGATTCCCCAGCTCTGATTCCCCGCCTCTGATTCCCCACCTCTGATCCAACATATCTGATTCCCTGCCCCTGTTTCCCCGCCTCTGATTCCCCACCTCTGATTCCCCATATCTGATTCCCCGCCTATGATTCCCCACCTCTGATTCCCCGCCTCTGATTCGCCAGCTATGATTCCCCTCCTCTGGTTCCCCGCATCTGATTCCCCGCCTCTGATTCCCCGTGTCTGACCCTGCCTCTGATTCCACGCCTTTGATTCCCCATCTCTGATTCACCACCTCTGATTCCCCACCTCTGATTCCCCATCTCTGATTCTGCACATCCGATTCCCTGCCTCTGATTCCCCGCCTCTGATTCCCCGCCTCTGTTTCCCCATATCTGATTCCCCGCCTCTGTTTCACCGCCTCTGATTGGCACCTCTGATTCCCCGCCTCTGATTCCCCATCTCTCATTCACCGCCTCTGATTCCCCATCTCTGATTCCCCACCTCTGATTCCCCGCCTCTGTTTCACCGCCTCTGATTGGCACCTCTGATACCCCGCCTCTGATTCCCCATCTCTAATTCATCACATCTGATTCCCCACCTCTGCTTCCCCATCTCTGATTCTCTACCTCTGAATCGCAACCTCTGATTCCGAATATCTGATTCACCGCCTCTGTTTCCCCGCTTCTGTTTCCCGGCCTCTCATTCCCCATCCCTGATTCACCGCCTCTGATTCCCAGTGTCTGATTCCCTGCCTCTGATTCCCCGCCTCTGAATCCCCTCCTCTGATTCCCTGCCACTGATTCCCCGCCCCTGATTCCCCACCTCTGATACCCCATATCTGATTCCCCGCCTCTGTTTCCCCGCCTCTGATTCCCCACCTCTGATTTCCCATATCTGATTCCACGACTCTGATTCCCCGCCTCTGATTGGCCGCCTCTGATACCCCGCCTCTGATTCCCCATCTCTAATTCATCACATCTGATTCCCCACCTCTGCTTCCCCATCTCTGATTCTCAACCTCTGATTCGCCACCTCTGATTCCCCATATCTGATTCACCGCCTCTGTATCCCCGCCTCTGATTCCCCGCCTCAGATTCCCCATATTTGATTCCCCGCCTCTGATTCCCCATCTCTGATTCCCGGACTCTGATTCCCCAACTCTGATTCCCCGCCTCTGATTCCCCAGCTCTGATTTCCCGCCTCTGATTCCCCACCTCTGCTTCCCCATCTCTGATTCTCTACCTCTGATTCGCCACCTCTGATTGCCCATATCTGATTCACCGCCTCTGTTACCCCGCCTCTGATTCCCCGCCTCTTATTCCCCATATTTGATTCCCCGCCTCTGATTCCCCATCTCTGATTCCCGGACTCTGATTCCCCAACTCTGATTCCCCGCATCTGATTCCCCATATTTGATTCCCCTCCTCTGATTTCCCATCTCTGATTCCCGGACTCTGATTCCCCAACTCTGATTTCCCCACCTCTGATTCCCCAGCTCTGATTTCCCGCCTCTGATTCCCCACCTCTGATACAACATATCTGATTCCCGGCCTCTGTTTCCCCGCCTCTGATTCCCCACCTCTGATTCACCATATCTGATTCCCCGCCTCTGATTCCCCACCACTGATTCCCCTCCTCTGATTCGCCAGTTATGATTGCCCGCCTCTGATTCCCCGTTTCTGATTCCCTGCCTCTGATTCCCCGCCTCTGATTCCCCATCTCTGACTCACCGCCTCTGTTTCCCTGCCTCTGATTCCCCGCCTCTGATTCCCCATATCTGATTCCCCGCCTATGATTCCCCACCTCTGATTCCCCGCCTCTGATTCGCCAGCTATGATTCCCCTCCTCTGGTTCCCCGCATCTGATTCCCCGCCTCTGATTCCCCGTGTCTGACCCTGCCTCTGATTCCACGCCTTTGATTCCCCATCTCTGATTCACCACCTCTGATTCCCCACCTCTGATTCCCCATCTCTGATTCTGCACATCCGATTCCCTGCCTCTGATTCCCCGCCTCTGATTCCCCATATCTGATTCCCCGCCTCTGATTCCCCATCTCTGATTCCCGGTCTCTGATTCCCCACCTCTGTTTCCCGGCCTCTGATTCCCAATCCCTGATTCCCCGCCTCTGAATCCCCTCCTCTGATTCCCTGCCACTGATTCCCCGCCCCTGATTCCCCACCTCTGATACCCCATATCTGATTCCCCGCCTCTGTTTCCCCGCCTCTGATTCCCCACCTCTGATTCCCCATATCTGATTCCCTGCCTCTGATTCCCCAACTCTGATTCCCCGCCTCTGATTCCCCAGCTCTGATTCCCCGCCTCTGATTCCCCACCTCTGATCCAACATATCTGATTCCCCGCCTCTGTTTCCCCGCCTCTGATTCCCCACCTCTGATTCCCCATATCTGATTCCCCGCCTATGATTCCCCACCTCTGATTCCCCGCCTCTGATTCGCCAGCTATGATTCCCCTCCTCTGGTTCCCCGCATCTGATTCCCCGCCTCTGATTCCCCGTGTCTGACCCTGCCTCTGATTCCACGCCTTTGATTCCCCATCTCTGATTCACCACCTCTGATTCCCCACCTCTGATTCCCCATCTCTGATTCTGCACATCCGATTCCCTGCCTCTGATTCCCCGCCTCTGATTCCCCGCCTCTGATTCCCTGCCTCTGATTCGCAACCTGTTATTCCCCACCTCTGAATCCCCATATCTGATTCCCCGCCTCTGTTTCCCTGCCTCTGATTCCCCGCCTCTGTTTCCCCATATCTGATTCCCCGCCTCTGTTTCACCGCCTCTGATTGGCACCTCTGATTCCCCGCCTCTGATTCCCCATCTCTCATTCACCGCCTCTGATTCCCCATCTCTGATTCCCCACCTCTGATTCCCCGCCTCTGTTTCACCGCCTCTGATTGGCACCTCTGATACCCCGCCTCTGATTCCCCATCTCTAATTCATCACATCTGATTCCCCACCTCTGCTTCCCCATCTCTGATTCTCTACCTCTGAATCGCAACCTCTGATTCCGAATATCTGATTCACCGCCTCTGTTTCCCCGCTTCTGTTTCCCGGCCTCTCATTCCCCATCCCTGATTCACCGCCTCTGATTCCCAGTGTCTGATTCCCTGCCTCTGATTCCCCGCCTCTGAATCCCCTCCTCTGATTCCCTGCCACTGATTCCCCGCCCCTGATTCCCCACCTCTGATACCCCATATCTGATTCCCCGCCTCTGTTTCCCCGCCTCTGATTCCCCACTTCTGATTTCCCATATCTGATTCCACGACTCTGATTCCCCGCCTCTGATTGGCCGCATCTGATACCCCGCCTCTGATTCCCCATCTCTAATTCATCACATCTGATTCCCCACCTCTGCTTCCCCATCTCTGATTCTCAACCTCTGATTCGCCACCTCTGATTCCCCATATCTGATTCACCGCCTCTGTATCCCCGCCTCTGATTCCCCGCCTCTGATTCCCCATATTTGATTCCCCGCCTCTGATTCCCCATCTCTGATTCCCGGACTCTGATTCCCCAACTCTGATTCCCCGCCTCTGATTCCCCAGCTCTGATTTCCCGCCTCTGATTCCCCACCTCTTCTTCCCCATCTCTGATTCTCTACCTCTGATTCGCCACCTCTGATTGCCCATATCTGATTCACCGCCTCTGTTACCCCGCCTCTGATTCCCCGCCTCTTATTCCCCATATTTGATTCCCCGCCTCTGATTCCCCATCTCTGATTCCCAGACTCTGATTCCCCAACTCTGATTCCCCGCATCTGATTCCCCATATTTGATTCCCCTCCTCTGATTTCCCATCTCTGATTCCCGGACTCTGATTCCCCAACTCTGATTTCCCCGCCTCTGATTCCCCAGCTCTGATTTCCCGCCTCTGATTCCCCACCTCTGATACAACATATCTGATTCCCGGCCTCTGTTTCCCCGCCACTGATTCCCCACCTCTGATTCACCATATCTGATTCCCCGCCTCTGATTCCCCACCACTGATTCCCCTCCTCTGATTCGCCAGTTATGATTGCCCGCCTCTGATTCCCCGTTTCTGATTCCCTGCCTCTGATTCCCCGCCTCTGATTCGCCATCTCTGACTCACCGCCTCTGTTTCCCTGCCTCTGATTCCCCGCCTCTGATTCCCCATATCTGATTCCCCGCCTCTGATTCCCCATCTCTGATTCCCGGTCTCTGATTCCCCACCTCTGTTTCCCGGCCTCTGATTCCCAATCCCTGATTCCCCGCCTCTGAATCCCCTCCTCTGATTCCCTGCCACTGATTCCCCGCCCCTGATTCCCCACCTCTGATACCCCATATCTGATTCCCCGCCTCTGTTTCCCCGCCTCTGATTCCCCACCTCTGATTCCCCATATCTGATTCCCTGCCTCTGATTCCCCAACTCTGATTCCCCGCCTCTGATTCCCCAGCTCTGATTCCCCGCCTCTGATTCCCCACCTCTGATCCAACATATCTGATTCCCCGCCTCTGTTTCCCCGCCTCTGATTCCCCACCTCTGATTCCCCATATCTGATTCCCCGCCTATGATTCCCCACCTCTGATTCCCCGCCTCTGATTCGCCAGCTATGATTCCCCTCCTCTGGTTCCCCGCATCTGAATCCCCGCCTCTGATTCCCCGTGTCTGACCCTGCCTCTGATTCCACGCCTTTGATTCCCCATCTCTGATTCACCACCTCTGATTCCCCACCTCTGATTCCCCATCTCTGATTCTGCACATCCGATTCCCTGCCTCTGATTCCCCGCCTCTGATTCCCCGCCTCTGATTCCCTGCCTCTGATTCGCAACCTGTTATTCCCCACCTCTGAATCCCCATATCTGATTCCCCGTCTCTGTTTCCCTGCCTCTGATTCCCCGCCTCTGTTTCCCCATATCTGATTCCCCGCCTCTGTTTCACCGCCTCTGATTGGCACCTCTGATACCCCGCCTCTGATTCCCCATCTCTAATTCATCACATCTGATTCCCCACCTCTGCTTCCCCATCTCTGATTCTCTACCTCTGATTCTCAACCTCTGATTCCGAATATCTGATTCACCGCCTCTGTTTCCCCGCTTCTGATTCCCCGCCTCTGATTCCCCATATCTGATTCCCCGCCTCTGATTCCCCATCTCAGATTCCCGGTCTCTGATTCCCCACCTCTGTTTCCCGGCCTCTCATTCCCCATCCCTGATTCACCGCTTCTGATTCCCAGTGTCTGATTCCCTGCCTCTGATTCCCCGCCTCTGAATCCCCTCCTCTGATTCCCTGCCACTGATTCCCCGCCCCTGATTCCCCACCTCTGATACCCCATATCTGATTCCCCGCCTCTGATTCCCCGCCTCTGATTCCCCATCTCTCATTCACCGCCTCTGATTCCCCATCTCTGATTCCCCACCTCTGATTCCCCGTGTCTGATTCCCCGTGTCTGATTCCCTGCCACTGATTCCCCGCCTCTGATTCCCCATCTCTGATTCACCACCTCTGATTCCCGGCCTCTGATTGCCCACCTCTGATTCCCCGCCTCTGATTCGCCAGCTATGATTCCCCCCCTCTGATTCCACGCGTCTGATTCCCCGCCTCTGATTCCCCAACTCTAATACCCCGCCTCTGATTCCCCAGCTCTGATTCCCCTCCTCTGATTCCCCGCATCTGATTCCCTGCCTCTGATTCCACGCCTCTGATTCCAGGCCTCTGATTCCCAACCTCTGATTCCCCACCTCTGATTCCCAATATCTGATTCCCCGCCTCTGTTTCACCGCCTCTGATTCCCCGCCTCTGTTTCCCCGCCTGTGATTCCCCAGCTCTGATTCCCCGCCTCTGATTCCCCATATCTGATTCCCATCCTCTGATTGCCCACCTCTGATTCCCCGCCTCTGATTCGCCAGCTCTGATTCCCCGCCTCTGATTCCCCGCATCTGATTCCCTGCCTCTGATTCCCCGCCTCTGATTCCCCATCTCTGATTCCCCGCCTGTGATTCCCCAGCTCTGATTCCCCGCCTCTGATTCCCCAGCTCTGATTCCCAGCCTCTGATTCCCCGTGTTTGATCCCCTGCCTCTGATTACCTTCCTCTGATTCCCGGCCACTGATACCCCGCTTCTGATTCTGATTCCCTGCCTCTGATTCCCCATCTCTGATTCACCACATCTGAATCCCCGCCTCTGTTTCCACGCCTCTGATTCCCTGCCTCTGATTCCCAACCTCTGATTCCCCACCCCTGATTCCCCATATCTGATTCCCCGCCTCTGTTTCCCTGCCTCTGATTCCCCGCCCCTGTTTCCCCATATCTGATTCCCCGCCTCTGATTCCCCAACTCTGATTCCCCGCCTCTGATTCCCCAGCTCTGATTCTCCGCCTCTGATTCCCCGTGTTTGATTCCCTGCCTCTGATTCCCCGCCTCTGATTCCCCATCTCTGATTCACCGCCTTTGATTCGCCACCTCTGATTCCCCATATCTGATTCCCCACCTCTGTTACCCCGCCTCAGATTCCCCGCCTCTGATTCCCCATATATCATTCCCCGCCTCTGAATCCCCATCTCTGATTCCCGGAATCTGATTCCCCACCTCTGATTCCCGGCCTCTTATTCCCGGCATCTGAATCCCGGCCTCTGATTCCCGGCCTCTGATTCCCCGCTTCTGATTCTGATTCCCTGCCTCTGATTCCCCATCTCTGATTCCGCACATCTGATTCCCTGCCTCTGATTCCCCACCTCTGATTCCCCATATCTGATTCCCCGCCTCTGTTTCCCCGCCTCTGATTCCCCGCCTCTGTTTCCCCATATATAATTCCCCACCTCAGATGCCCCAACTCTGATTCCCCGCCTCTGATTCCCCAGCTCTGATTCCCCGCCTCTGACTCCCCGCATCTGATTCCCCATATCTGATTCCCCCCCTCTGTTTCCCCGCCTTTGATTCCCCGCCTCTGTTTCCCCATATCTTATTCCCCGCCTCTGATTCCCAACTATGATTCCCCACCTCTGATTCCCCAGCTCTGATTCCCCGCCTCTGATTCCCCGCGTTCTATTCCCTGCCTCTGATTCCCCGCCTGTGATTCCCCATCCCTGATTCACCACCTCTGATTCCCCACCTCTGATTCCCCATATCTAATTCCCCGCCTCTGTTTGCCCGCCTCTGATTTTCCGCCTCTGTTTCCCCATATCTGATTCCCCGTGTCTGATTCCCTGCCTCTGATTCCCCGCCTCTGATTCCCCGCCTCTGATTCCCTGCCACTGATTCCCTGCCCCTGATACCCCACCTCTGATTCACCATATCTGATTCCCTGCCTCTGTTTCCCCGCCTCTGATTCCCCGCCTCTGATTCCCCATATCTGATTCCCCGCCTCTGATTCCCCAACTCTGATTCCCCGCCTCTGATTCCCCAGCTCTGAATCCCCGCCTCTGATTCCCCGCGTCTGTTTCCCAGCCTCTGATTCCCCGCCTCTGTTTCCCCATATCTAAGTCCCCGACTCTGATTCCCCAACTCTGATTCCCCACCTCTGATTCCCCAGCTCTGATTCCCCGCCTCTGATTCCCCGCATCTGATTCCCTGCATCTGATTCCCAGCCTCTGATTCCCTGCCTCTGATTCCCAACCTCTGATTCCCCACCTCTGATTCCCCATATCTGATTCCCCACCTCTGTTTCCCCGCCTCTGATTCCCCGCCTCTGTTTCCCCATATCTGATTCCCGGCCTCTGATTCTCCGCCTCTGATTCCCCGCCTCTGATTCCCTGCCTCTGATTCCCCATCTCCGATTCCGCACATCGGATTCCCTGCCTCTGATTCCCCGCCTCTGATTCCCCGCCTTTGATTCCCTGCTTCTGATTCCCAACCTCTGATTCCCCACCTCTGATTCCCCATATCTGATTCCCCGCCTCTGTTTCCCCGCCTCTGATTCCCCAACTCTGAATCCCCGCCTCTGATTCCCCAGCTCTGATTCCCCGCCTCTGATTCCCCGTGTTTGATTCCCTGCCTCTGATTCCCTGCCCTGATTCCCCATCTCTGATACACCGCCTTTAATTCGCCACCGCTGATTCCCCATATCTGATTCCCCGCCTCTGTTTCCCTGTCTCTGATTCCCCTCCTCTGTTTCGCCATATCTAATTCCACGCCTCTGATTCCCCAACTCTGATTCCCCGCCTCTGATTCCCCAGCTCTGATTCCCTGCCTCTGATTCCCCGCATCTGATTCCCTGCCTCTGATTCCCCGCCTCTGATTCCCTGCCTCTGATTCCCAACCTCTGATTCCCCACCTCTGAATCCCCATATCTGATTCCCCGCCTCTGTTTCCCCGCCTCTGATTCCCCGCCTCTGTTTCCCCTTATCTGATTCCCCGCCTCTGATTCCCCAACTCTGATTCCCCTCCTCTGATTCGCCAGCTATGATTCCCCGCCTCTGATTCCCTGCATCTGATTCCCTGCATCTGTTTCACCGCCTCTGATTCCCCGCCTCTGTTTCCCCGCCTGTGATTCCCCAGCTCTGATTCCCCGCCTCTGATTCCCCATATCTGATTCCCATCCTCTGATTGCCCACCTCTGATTCCCCGCCTCTGATTCGCCAGCTCTGATTCCCCGCCTCTGATTCCCCGCATCTGATTCCCTGCCTCTGATTCCCCGCCTCTGATTCCCCATCTCTGATTCCCCGCCTGTGATTCCCCAGCTCTGATTCCCCGCCTCTGATTCCCCAGCTCTGATTCCCAGCCTCTGATTCCCCGTGTTTGATCCCCTGCCTCTGATTACCTTCCTCTGATTCCCGGCCACTGATACCCCGCTTCTGATTCTGATTCCCTGCCTCTGATTCCCCATCTCTGATTCACCACATCTGAATCCCCGCCTCTGTTTCCACGCCTCTGATTCCCTGCCTCTGATTCCCAACCTCTGATTCCCCACCCCTGATTCCCCATATCTGATTCCCCGCCTCTGTTTCCCTGCCTCTGATTCCCCGCCCCTGTTTCCCCATATCTGATTCCCCGCCTCTGATTCCCCAACTCTGATTCCCCGCCTCTGATTCCCCAGCTCTGATTCTCCGCCTCTGATTCCCCGTGTTTGATTCCCTGCCTCTGATTCCCCGCCTCTGATTCCCCATCTCTGATTCACCGCCTTTGATTCGCCACCTCTGATTCCCCATATCTGATTCCCCACCTCTGTTACCCCGCCTCTGATTCCCCGCCTCTGATTCCCCATATATCATTCCCCGCCTCTGAATCCCCATCTCTGATTCCCGGAATCTGATTCCCCACCTCTGATTCCCGGCCTCTTATTCCCGGCATCTGAATCCCGGCCTCTGATTCCCGGCCTCTGATTCCCCGCTTCTGATTCTGATTCCCTGCCTCTGATTCCCCATCTCTGATTCCGCACATCTGATTCCCTGCCTCTGATTCCCCACCTCTGATTCCCCATATCTGATTCCCCGCCTCTGTTTCCCCGCCTCTGATTCCCCGCCTCTGTTTCCCCATATATAATTCCCCACCTCAGATGCCCCAACTCTGATACCCCGCCTCTGATTCCCCAGCTCTGATTCCCCGCCTCTGACTCCCCGCATCCGATTCCCCATATCTGATTCCCCGCCTCTGTTTCCCCGCCTTTGATTCCCCGCCTCTGTTTCCCCATATCTTATTCCCCGCCTCTGATTCCCAACTATGATTCCCCACCTCTGATTCCCCAGCTCTGATTCCCCGCCTCTGATTCCCCGCGTTCTATTCCCTGCCTCTGATTCCCCGCCTGTGATTCCCCATCTCTGATTCACCACCTCTGATTCCCCACCTCTGATTCCCCATATCTAATTCCCCGCCTCTGTTTGCCCGCCTCTGATTTTCCGCCTCTGTTTCCCCATATCTGATTCCCCGTGTCTGATTCCCTGCCTCTGATTCCCCGCCTCTGATTCCCCGCCTCTGATTCCCTGCCACTGATTCCCTGCCCCTGATACCCCACCTCTGATTCACCATATCTGATTCCCTGCCTCTGTTTCCCCGCCTCTGATTCCCCACCTCTGATTCCCCATATCTGATTCCCCGCCTCTGATTCCCCAACTCTGATTCCCCGCCTCTGATTCCCCAGCTCTGAATCCCCGCCTCTGATTCCCCGCGTCTGTTTCCCAGCCTCTGATTCCCCGCCTCTGTTTCCCCATATCTAAGTCCCCGACTCTGATTCCCCAACTCTGATTCCCCACCTCTGATTCCCCAGCTCTGATTCCCCGCCTCTGATTCCCCGCATCTGATTCCCTGCATCTGATTCCCAGCCTCTGATTCCCTGCCTCTGATTCCCAACCTCTGATTCCCCACCTCTGATTCCCCATATCTGATTCCCCGCCTCTGTTTCCCCGCCTCTGATTCCCCGCCTCTGTTTCCCCATATCTGATTCCCGGCCTCTGATTCTCCGCCTCTGATTCCCCGCCTCTGATTCCCTGCCTCTGATTCCCCATCTCCGATTCCGCACATCGGATTCCCTGCCTCTGATTCCCCGCCTCTGATTCCCCGCCTCTGATTCCCTGCTTCTGATTCCCAACCTCTGATTCCCCACCTCTGATTCCCCATATCTGATTCCCCGCCTCTGTTTCCCCGCCTCTGATTCCCCAACTCTGAATCCCCGCCTCTGATTCCCCAGCTCTGATTCCCCGCCTCTGATTCCCCGTGTTTGATTCCCTGCCTCTGATTCCCTGCCCTGATTCCCCATCTCTGATACACCGCCTTTAATTCGCCACCGCTGATTCCCCATATCTGATTCCCCGCCTCTGTTTCCCCGTCTCTGATTCCCCTCCTCTGTTTCGCCATATCTAATTCCACGCCTCTGATTCCCCAACTCTGATTCCCCGCCTCTGATTCCCCAGTTCTGATTCCCTGCCTCTGATTCCCCGCATCTGATTCCCTGCCTCTGATTCCCCGCCTCTGATTCCCTGCCTCTGATTCCCAACCTCTGATTCCCCACCTCTGAATCCCCATATCTGATTCCCCGCCTCTGTTTCCCCGCCTCTGATTCCCCGCCTCTGTTTCCCCATATCTGATTCCCCGCCTCTGATTCCCCAACTCTGATTCCCCTCCTCTGATTCGCCAGCTATGATTCCCCGCCTCTGATTCCCTGCATCTGATTCCCTGCATCTGATTCCCCGCCTCTGATTCCCCTTCTCTGATTCTCCACCTCTGATTCCCCACCTCTGATTCCCCAACTCTGATTCCGCTCATCCGATTCCCTGCCTCTGAATCCCCGCCTCTGATTCCCCGCCTCTGATTCCCTGCCTCTGATTCGCAACCTCTAATCCCCCACCTCTGATTCCCCATATCTGATTCCCCGCCTCTGTTTCCCTGCCTCTGATTCCCGGCCTCTGTTTCCCCATATCTGATTCCCCTCCTCTGATTCCCCAACTCTGATTCCCCGCCTCTGATACCCCGCCTCTGATTCCCCATCTCTAATTCATCACATCTGATTCCCCACCTCTGCTTCCCCATCTCTGATTCTCTACCTTTGATTCGCCACCTCTGATTGCCCATATCTGATTCACCGCCTCTGTTTCCCCGCATCTGATTCCCCGCCTCTGATTCCCCATATTTGATTCCCCGCCTCTGATTCCCCATCTCTGATTCCCGGACTCATTCCCCAACTCTGATTCCCCGCCTCTGATTCCCCATATTTGATTCCCCTCCTCTGATTTCCCATCTCTGATTCCCGGACTCTGATTCCCCAACTCTGATTTCCCCGCCTCTGAATCCCCAGCTCTGATTTCCCGCCTCTGATTCCCCACCTGTGATACAACATATCTGATTCCCGGCCTCTGTTTCCCCGCCTCTGATTCCCCACCTCTGATTCACCATATCTGATTCCCCGCCTCTGATTCCCCACCACTGATTCCCTGCATCTGATTCGCCAGTTATGATTGCCCGCCTCTGATTACCCGTTTCTGATTCCCTGCCTCTGATTCCCCGCCTCTGATTCCCCATGTCTGACTCACCACCTCTGATTCCCCACCTCTGATACCCCATCTCTGATTCCGCACATCCGATTCCCTGCCTCTGATTCCCCACCTCTGATTCCCCGCCTCTGATTCCCTGCCTCTGATTCGCAACCTCTTATTCCCCACCTCTGATTCCCCATATCTGATTCGCCGCCTCTGTTTCCCCGCCTCTGATTGGCACCTCTGATACCCCGCCTCTGATTCCCCATCTCTAATTCATCACATCTGATTCCCCACCTCTGCTTCCCCATCTCCGATTCTCTACCTCTGATTCGCCACCTCTGATTCCCAATATCTGATTCACCGCCTCTGTTTCCCTGCCTCTGATTCCCCGCCTCTGATTCCCCATATCTGATTCCCCGCCTCTAATTCCCCATCTCTGATTCCCGGTCTCTGATTCCCCACCTCTGTTTCCCGGCCTCTGATTCCCAATCCCTGATTCACCGCCTCTGACTCCCAGTGTCTGATTCCCTGCCTCTGATTCCCCGCCTCTGAATCCCCTCCTCTGATTCCCTGCCACTGATTCCCCGCGCCTGATTCCCCACCTCTGATACCCCATATCTGATTCCCCGCCTCTGTTTCCCCGCCTCTGATTCCCCACCTCTGATTCCCCATATCTGATTCCCTGCCTCTGATTCCCCAACTCTGATTCCCCGCCTCTGATTCCCCAGCTCTGATTCCCCGCCACTGATTCCCCACCTCTGATCCAACATATCTGATTCCCTGCCTCTGTTTCCCCGCCTCTGATTCCCCACCTCTGATTCCCCATATCTGATTCCCCGCCTATGATACCCCATATCTGATTCCCCGCCTCTGTTTCCCCGCCTCTGATTCCCCACCTCTGATTTCCCATATCTGATTCCACGACTCTGATTCCCCGCCTCTGATTGGCCGCCTCTGATACCCCGCCTCTGATTCCCCATCTCTAATTCATCACATCTGATTCCCCACCTCTGCTTCCCCATCTCTGATTCTCAACCTCTGATTCGCCACCTCTGATTCCCCATATCTGATTCACCGCCTCTGTTTCCCCACCTCTGATTCCCCGCCTCTGATTCCCAATATTTGATTCCCCACCTCTGATTCCCCATCTCTGATTCCCGGACTCTGATTCCCCAACTCTGATTCCCCGCCTCTGATTCCCCAGCTCTGATTTCCCGCCTCTGATTCCCCACCTCTGCTTCCCCATCTCTGATTCTCTACCTCTGATTCGCCACCTCTGATTGCCCATATCTGATTCACCGCCTCTGTTTCCCCGCCTCTGATTCCCCGCCTCTTATTCCCCATGTTTGATTTCCCACCTCTGATTCCCCATCTCTGATTCCCGGACTCTGATTCCCCAACTCTGATTCCCCGCCTCTGATTCCCCATATTTGATTCCCCTCCTCTGATTTCCCATCTCTGATTCCCGGACTCTGATTCCCCAACTCTGATTTCCCCGCCTCTGATTCCCCAGCTCTGATTTCCCGCCTCTGATTCCCCACCTCTGATACAACATATCTGATTCCCGGCCTCTGTTTCCCCGCCTCTGATTCCCCACCTCTGATTCACCATATCTGATTCCCCGCCTCTGATTCCCCACCACTGATTCCCCTCCTCTGATTCGCCAGTTATGATTGCCCGCCTCTGATTCCCCGTTTCTGATTCCCTGCCTCTGATTCCCCGCCTCTGATTCCCCATCTCTGACTTACCGCCTCTGTTTCCCTGCCTCTGATTCCCCGCCTCTGATTCCCCATATCTGATTCCCCGCCTCTGATTCCCCATCTCTGATTCCCGGTCTCTGATTCCCCACCTCTGTTTCCCGGCCTCTGATTCCCAATCCCTGATTCACCGCCTCTGACTCTCAGTGTCTGATTCCCTGCCTCTGATTCCCCGCCTCTGAATCCCCTCCTCTGATTCCCTGCCACTGATTCCACGCCCCTGATTCCCACCTCTGATACCCCATATCTGATTCCCCGCCTCTGTTTCCCCGCCTCTGATTCCCCACCTCTGATTCCCCATATCTGATTCCCTGCCTCTGATTCCCCAACTCTGATTCCCCGCCTCTGATTCCCCAGCTCTGATACCCCGCCTCTGATTCCCCACCTCTGATCCAACATATCTGATTCCCCGCCTCTGTTTCCCCGCCTCTGATTCCCCACCTCTGATTCCCCATATCTGATTCCCCGCCTATGATTCCCCACCTCTGATTCCCCGCCTCTGATTCGCCAGCTATGATTCCCCTCCTCTGGTTCCCCGCATCTGATTCCCCGCCTCTGATTCCCCGTGTCTGACCCTGCCTCTGATTCCACGCCTTTGATTCCCCATCTCTGATTCACCACCTCTGATTCCCCACCTTAGATTCCCCATCTCTGATTCTGCACATCCGATTCCCTGCCTCTGATTCCCCGCCTCTGATTCCCCGCCTCTGATTCCCTGCCTCTGATTCGCAACCTGTTATTCCCCACCTCTGAATCCCCATATCTGATTCCCCGCCTCTGTTTCCCTGCCTCTGATTCCCCGCCTCTGTTTCCCCATATCTGATTCCCCGCCTCTGTTTCACCGCCTCTGATTGGCACCTCTGATACCCCGCCTCTGATTCCCCATCTCTAATTCATCACATCTGATTCCCCACCTCTGCTTCCCCATCTCTGATTCTCTACCTCTGATTCGCAACCTCTGATTCCGAATATCTGATTCACCGCCTCTGTTTCCCCGCTTCTGATTCCCCGCCTCTGATTCCCCATATCTGATTCCCCGCCTCTGATTCCCCATCTCTGATTCCCGGTCTCTGATTCCCCACCTCTGTTTCCCGGCCTCTCATTCCCCATCCCTGATTCACCGCCTCTGATTCCCAGTGTCTGATTCCCTGCCTCTGATTCCCCGCCTCTGAATCCCCTCCTCTGATTCCCTGCCACTGATTCCCCGCCCCTGATTCCCCACCTCTGATACCCCATATCTGATTCCCCGCCTCTGATTCCCCGCCTCTGATTCCCCATCTCTCATTCACGGCCTCTGATTCCCCATCTCTGATTCCCCACCTCTGATTCCCCGTGTCTGATTCCCTGCCTCTGATTCCACGCCTCTGCTTCCCCATATCTGATTCCCTGCCACTGATTCCCCGCCTCTGATTCCCCATCTCTGATTCACCACCTCTGATTCCCGGCCTCTGATTGCCCACCTCTGATTCCCCGCCTCTGATTCGCCAGCTATGATTCCCCCCCTCTGATTCCCCGAGTCTGATTCCCCGCCTCTGATTCCCCAACTCTAATACCCCGCCTCTGATTCCCCAGCTCTGATTCCCCTCCTCTGATTCCCCGCATCTGATTCCCTGCCTCTGATTCCACGCCTCTGATTCCAGGCCTCTGATTCCCAACCTCTGATTCCCCACCTCTGATTCCCAATATCTGATTCCCCGCCTCTGTTTCACCGCCTCTGATTCCCCGCCTCTGTTTCCCCGCCTGTGATTCCCCAGCTCTGATTCCCCGCCTCTGATTCCCCATATCTGATTCCCATCCTCTGATTGCCCACCTCTGATTCCCCGCCTCTGATTCGCCAGCTCTGATTCCCCGCCTCTGATTCCCCGCATCTGATTCCCTGCCTCTGATTCCCCGCCTCTGATTCCCCATCTCTGATTCCCCGCCTGTGATTCCCCAGCTCTGATTCCCCGCCTCTGATTCCCCAGCTCTGATTCCCAGCCTCTGATTCCACGTGTTTGATCCCCTGCCTCTGATTACCTTCCTCTGATTCCCGGCCACTGATAGCCCGCTTCTGATTCTGATTCCCTGCCTCTGATTCCCCATCTCTGATTCACCACATCTGAATCCCCGCCTCTGTTTCCACGCCTCTGATTCCCTGCCTCTGATTCCCAACCTCTGATTCCCCACCCCTGTTTCCCCATATCTGATTCCCCGCCTCTGTTTCCCTGCCTCTGATTCCCCGCCCCTGTTTCCCCATATCTGATTCCCCGCCTCTGATTCCCCAACTCTGATTCCCCGCCTCTGATTCCCCAGCTCTGATTCCCCGCCTCTGATTCCCCGTGTTTGATTCCCTGCCTCTGATTCCCCGCCTCTGATTCCCCATCTCTGATTCACCGCCTTTGATTCGCCACCTCTGATTCCCCATATCTGATTCCCCACCTCTGTTACCCCGCCTCTGATTCCCCGCCTCTGACTCCCCATATATCATTCCCCGCCTCTGAATCCCCATCTCTGATTCCCGGACTCTGATTCCCCACCTCTGATTCCCGGCCTCTTATTCCCGGCATCTGAATCCCGGCCTCTGATTCCCGGCCTCTGATTCCCCGCTTCTGATTCTGATTCCCTGCCTCTGATTCCCCATCTCTGATTCCGCACATCTGATTCCCTGCCTCTGATTCCCCACCTCTGATTCCCCATATCTGATTCCCCGCCTCTGTTTCCCCGCCTCTGATTCCCCGCCTCTGTTTCCCCATATCTAATTCCCCACCTCAGATGCCCCAACTCTGATACCCCGCCTCTCATTCCCCAGCTCTGATTCCCCGCCTCTGATTCCCCGCATCCGATTCCCCATATCTGATTCCCCGCCTCTGTTTACCCGCCTTTGATTCCCCGCCTCTGTTTCCCCATATCTGATTCCCCGCCTCTGATTCCCAACTATGATTCCCCGCCTCTGATTCCCCAGCTCTGATTCCCCGCCTCTGATTCCCCGCGTTCTATTCCCTGCCTCTGATTCCCCGCCTGTGATTCCCCATCTCTGATTCACCACCTCTGATTCCCCACCTCTGATTCCCCATATCTAATTCCCCACCTCTGTTTGCCCGCCTCTGATTCCCCGCCTCTGTTTCCCCATATCTGATTACCCGTGTCTGATTCCGTGCCTCTGATTCCCCGCCTCTGATTCCCCGCCTCTGATTCCCTGCCACTGATTCCCTGCCCCTGATACCCCACCTCTGATTCCCCATATCTGATTCCCTGCCTCTGTTTCCCCGCCTCTGATTCCCCGCCTCTGATTCCCCATATCTGATTCCCCGCCTCTGATTCCCCAACTCTGATTCCCCGCCTCTGATTCCCCAGCTCTGAATCCCCGCCTCTGATTCCCCGCGTCTGTTTCCCCGCCTCTGATTCCCCGCCTCTGTTTCCCCATATCTAATTCCCCGACTCTGATTCCCCAACTCTGATTCCCAACCTCTGATTCCCCAGCTCTGATTCCCCGCCTCTGATTCCCCGCATCTGATTCCCTGCATCTGATTCCCAGCCTCTGATTCCCTGCCTCTGATTCCCAACCTCTGATTCCCCACCTCTGATTCCCCATATCTGATTCCCCGCCTCTGTTTCCCCGCCTCTGATTCCCCGCCTCTGTTTCCCCATATCTGATTCCCGGCCTCTGATTCTCCGCCTCTGATTCCCCGCCTCTGATTCCCTGCCTCTGATTCCCCATCTCCGATTCCGCACATCGGATTCCCTGCCTCTGATTCCCCGCCTCTGATTCCCCGCCTCTGATTCCCTGTTTCTGATTCCCAACCTCTGATTCCCCACCTCTGATTCCCCATATCTGATTCCCCGCCTCTGTTTCCCAGCCTCTGATTCCCCAACTCTGAATCCCCGCCTCTGATTCCCCAGCTCTGATTCCCCGCCTCTGATTCCCCGTGTTTGATTCCCTGCCTCTGATTCCCTGCCCTGATTCCCCATCTCTGATACACCGCCTTTAATTCGCCACCGCTGATTCCCCATATCTGATTCCCCGCCTCTGTTTCCCTGTCTCTGATTCCCCTCCTCTGTTTCGCCATATCTAATTCCACGCCTCTGATTCCCCAACTCTGATTCCCCGCCTCTGATTCCCCAGCACTGATTCCCTGCCTCTGATTCCCCGCATCTGATTCCCTGCCTCTGATTCCCCGCCTCTGATTCCCTGCCTCTGATTCCCAACCTCTGATTCCCCACCTCTGAATCCCCATATCTGATTCCCCGCCTCTGTTTCCCCGCCTCTGATTCCCCGCCTCTGTTTCCCCATATCTGATTCCCCGCCTCTGATTCCCCAACTCTGATTCCCCTCCTCTGATTCGCCAGCTATGATTCCCCGCCTCTGATTCCCTGCATCTGATTCCCTGCATCTGATTCCCCGCCTCTGATTCCCCTTCTCTGATTCTCCACCTCTGATTCCCCACCTCTGATTCCCCATCTCTGATTCCGCTCATCCGATTCCCTGCCTCTGATTCCCCGCCTCTGATTCCCCGCCTCTGATTCCCTGCCTCTGATTCGCAACCTCTAATTCCACACCTCTGATTCCCCATATCTGATTCCCCGCCTCTGTTTCCCTGCCTCTGATTCCCGGCCTCTGTTTCCCCATATCTGATTCCCCTCCTCTGATTCCCCAACTCTGATTCCCCGCCTCTGATACCCCGCCTCTGATTCCCCATCTCTAATTAATCACATCTGATTCCCCACCTCTGCTTCCCCATCTCTGATTCTCTACCTCTGATTCGCCACCTCTGATTGCCCATATCTGATTCACCGCCTCTGTTTCCCCGCATCTGATTCCCCGCCTCTGATTCCCCATATTTGATTCCCCGCCTCTGATTCCCCATCTCTGATTCCCGGACTCATTCCCCAACTCTGATTCCCCGCCTCTGATTCCCCATATTTGATTCCCCTCCTCTGATTTCCCATCTCTGATTCCCGGACTCTGATTCCCCAACTCTGATTTCCCCGCCTCTGAATCCCCAGCTCTGATTTCCCGCCTCTGATTCCCCACCTGTGATACAACATATCTGATTCCCGGCCTCTGTTTCCCCGCCTCTGATTCCCCACCTCTGATTCACCATATCTGATTCCCCGCCTCTGATTCCCCACCACTGATTCCCCTCCTCTGATTCGCCAGTTATGATTGCCCGCCTCTGATTCCCCGTTTCTGATTCCCTGCCTCTGATACCCCATCTCTGATTCCGCACATCCGATTCCCTGCCTCTGATTCCCCGCCTCTGATTCCCCATATCTGATTCCCCGCCTCTGTTTCCCCGCCTCTGATTGGCACCTCTGATACCCCGCCTCTGATTCCCCATCTCTAATTCATCACATCTGATTCCCCACCTCTGCTTCCCCATCTCCGATTCTCTACCTCTGATTCGCCACCTCTGATTCCCAATATCTGATTCACCGCCTCTGATTCCCTGCCTCTGATTCCCCGCCTCTGATTCCCCATATCTGATTCCCCGCCTCTGATTCCCCATCTCTGATTCCCGGTCTCTGATTCCCCACCTCTGTTTCCCGGCCTCTGATTCCCAATCCCTGATTCACCGCCTCTGACTCCCAGTGTCTGATTCCCTGCCTCTGATTCCCCGCCTCTGAATCCTCTCCTCTGATTCCCTGCCACTGATTCCCCGCCCCTGATTCCCCACCTCTGATACCCCATATCTGATTCCCCGCCTCTGTTTCCCCGCCTCTGATTCCCAACCTCTGATTCCCCATATCTGATTCCCTGCCTCTGATTCCCCAACTCTGATTCCCCGCCTCTGATTCCCCAGCTCTGATTCCCCGCCACTGATTCCCCACCTCTGATCCAACATATCTGATTCCCCGCCTCTGTTTCCCCGCCTCATATTCCCCACCTCTGATTCCCCATATCTGATTCCCCGCCTATGATTCCCCACCTCTGATTCCCCGCCTCTGATTCGCCAGCTATGATTCCCCATCTCTGATTCTGCACATCCGATTCCCTGCCTCTGATTCCCCGCCTCTGATTCCCCGCCTCTGAATCCCTGCCTCTGATTCGCAACCTGTTATTCCCCACCTCTGAATCCCCATATCTGATTCCCCGCCTCTGTTTCCCTGCCTCTGATTCCCCGCCTCTGTTTCCCCATATCTGATTCCCCGCCTCTGTTTCACCGCCTCTGATTGGCACCTCTGATACCACGCCTCTGATTCCCCATCTCTAATTCATCACATCTGATTCCCCACCTCTGCTTCCCCATCTCTGATTCTCTTCCTATGATTCGCAACCTCTGATTCCGAATATCTGATTCACCGCCTCTGTTTCCCCGCTTCTGATTCCCCGCCTCTGATTCCCCATATCTGATTCCCCGCCTCTGATTCCCCATCTCTGATTCCCGGTCTCTGATTCCCCACCTCTGTTTCCCGGCCTCTCATTCCCCATCCCTGATTCACCGCCTCTGATTCCCAGTGTCTGATTCCCTGCCTCTGATTCCCCGCCTCTGAATCCCCTCCTCTGATTCCCTGCCACTGATTCCCCGCCCCTGATTCCCCACCTCTGATACCCCATATCTGATTCCCCGCCTCTGTTTCCCCGCCTCTGATTCCCCACCTCTGATTTCCCATATCTGATTCCACGACTCTGATTCCCCGCCTCTGATTGGCCGCCTCTGATACCCCGCCTCTGATTCCCCATCTCTAATTCATCACATCTGATTCCCCACCTCTGCTTCCCCATCTCTGATTCTCAACCTCTGATTCGCCACCTCTGATTCCCCATATCTGATTCACCGCCTCTGTTTCCCCGCCTCTGATTCCCCGCCTCTGATTCCCCATATTTGATTCCCCACCTCTGATTCCCCATCTCTGATTCCCGGACTCTGATTCCCCAACTCTGATTCCCCGCCTCTGATTCCCCAGCTCTGATTTCCCGCCTCTGATTCCCCACCTCTGCTTCCCCATCTCTGATTCTCTACCTCTGATTCGCCACCTCTGATTGCCCATATTTGATTCACCGCCTCTGTTTCCCCGCCTCTGATTCCCCGCCTCTTATTCCCCATATTTGATTTCCCGCCTCTGATTCCCCATCTCTGATTCCCGGACTCTGATTCCCCAACTCTGATTCCCCGCCTCTGATTCCCCATATTTGATTCCCCTCCTCTGATTTCCCATCTCTGATTCCCGGACTCTGATTCCCCAACTCTGATTTCCCCGCCTCTGATTCCCCAGCTCTGATTTCCCGCCTCTGATTCCCCACCTCTGATACAACATATCTGATTCCCGGCCTCTGTTTCCCCGCCTCTGATTCCCCACCTCTGATTCACCATATCTGATTCCCCGCCTCTGATTCCCCACCACTGATTCCCCTCCTCTGATTCGCCAGTTATGATTGCCCGCCTCTGATTCCCCGTTTCTGATTCCCTGCCTCTGATTCCCCGCCTCTGATTCCCCATCTCTGACTTACCGCCTCTGTTTCCCTGCCTCTGATTCCCCGCCTCTGATTCCCCATATCTGATTCCCCGCCTCTGATTCCCCATCTCTGATTCCCGGTCTCTGATTCCCCACCTCTGTTTCCCGGCCTCTGATTCCCAATCCCTGATTCACCGCCTCTGACTCTCAGTGTCTGATTCCCTGCCTCTGATTCCCCGCCTCTGAATCCCCTCCTCTGATTCCCTGCCACTGATTCCACGCCCCTGATTCCCACCTCTGATACCCCATATCTGATTCCCCGCCTCTGTTTCCCCGCCTCTGATTCCCCACCTCTGATTCCCCATATCTGATTCCCTGCCTCTGATTCCCCAACTCTGATTCCCCGCCTCTGATTCCCCAGCTCTGATACCCCGCCTCTGATTCCCCACCTCTGATCCAACATATCTGATTCCCCGCCTCTGTTTCCCCGCCTCTGATTCCCCACCTCTGATTCCCCATATCTGATTCCCCGCCTATGATTCCCCACCTCTGATTCCCCGCCTCTGATTCGCCAGCTATGATTCCCCTCCTCTGGTTCCCCGCATCTGATTCCCCGCCTCTGATTCCCCGTGTCTGACCCTGCCTCTGATTCCACGCCTTTGATTCCCCATCTCTGATTCACCACCTCTGATTCCCCACCTCTGATTCCCCATCTCTGATTCTGCACATCCGATTCCCTGCCTCTGATTCCCCGCCTCTGATTCCCCGCCTCTGATTCCCTGCCTCTGATTCGCAACCTGTTATTCCCCACCTCTGAATCCCCATATCTGATTCCCCGCCTCTGTTTCCCTGCCTCTGATTCCCCGCCTCTGTTTCCCCATATCTGATTCCCCGCCTCTGTTTCACCGCCTCTGATTGGCACCTCTGATACCCCGCCTCTGATTCCCCATCTCTAATTCATCACATCTGATTCCCCACCTCTGCTTCCCCATCTCTGATTCTCTACCTCTGATTCGCAACCTCTGATTCCGAATATCTGATTCACCGCCTCTGTTTCCCCGCTTCTGATTCCCCGCCTCTGATTCCCCATATCTGATTCCCCGCCTCTGATTCCCCATCTCTGATTCCCGGTCTCTGATTCCCCACCTCTGTTTCCCGGCCTCTCATTCCCCATCCCTGATTCACCGCCTCTGATTCCCAGTGTCTGATTCCCTGCCTCTGATTCCCCGCCTCTGAATCCCCTCCTCTGATTCCCTGCCACTGATTCCCCGCCCCTGATTCCCCACCTCTGATACCCCATATCTGATTCCCCGCCTCTGTTTCCCCGCCTCTGATTCCCCACCTCTGATTTCCCATATCTGATTCCACGCCTCTGATTCCCCGCCTCTGATTGGCCGCCTCTGATACCCCGCCTCTGATTCCCCATCTCTAATTCATCACATCTGATTCCCCACCTCTGCTTCCCCATCTCTGATTATCAACCTCTGATTCGCCACCTCTGATTCCCCATATCTGATTCACCGCCTCTGTTTCCCCGCCTCTGATTCCCCGCCTCTGATTCCCCATATTTGATTCCCCGCCTCTGATTATCCATCTCTGATTCCCGGACTCTGATTCCCCAACTCTGATTCCCCGCCTCTGATTCCCCAGCTCTGATTCCCCGCCTCTGATTCCCCATCTCTGATTCCCGGACTCTGATTCCCCAACTCTGATTCCCCGCCTCTGATTCCCCAGCTCTGGTTTCCCGCCTCTGATTCCCCATCTCTGCTTCCCCATCTCTGATTCTCTACCTCTGATTCGCCACCTCTGATTGCCCATATCTGATTCACCGCCTCTGTTTCCCCGCCTCTGATTCCCCGCCTCTTATTCCCCATATTTGATTCCCCGCCTCTGATTCCCCATCTCTGATTCCCGGACTCTGATTCCCCAACTCTGATTCTGCACATCTGATTCCCTGCCTCTGATTCCCCATCTCTGATTCTGCACATCTGATTCCCTGCCTCTGATTCCCCACCTCTGATTCCCCATATCTGATTCCCCACCTCTGTTTCCCCGCCTCTGATTCCCCGCCTCTGTTTCCCCATATCTGATTCCCCGCCTCTGATTCCCCAACTCTGATTCCCCTCCTCTAATTCGCAAGCTATGATTCCCCGCCTCTGATTCCCTGCGTCTGATTCCCTGCCTCTGATTCCCAGCCTCTGATTCCCCTTCTCTGATTCACCACCTCTGAATCCCCACCTCTGATTCCCCATCTCTGATTCCGCACATCCGATTCCCTGCCTCTGATTCCCCGCCTCTGATACCCCGCCTCTGATACGCAACCTCTAATTCCCCACCTCTGATTGCCCATATCTGATTCCCCGCCTCTGTTTCCCTGCCTCTGATTCCCGGCCTCTGTTTCCCCAGCTCTGATTCCCCATCTCTGCTTCCCCATCTCTGATTCTCTACCTCTGATTCCCCTCCTCTGATTCCCCAACTCTGATTCCCCGCCTCTGATTCCCCGCCTTTTATTCCCGGCCTCTGATTCCCTGCCACTGATTCCCCGCCCCTGATTCCCCACCTCTGATTCCCCATATCTGATTCCCCGCCTCTGTTTCCCCAGCTCTGATTCCCCACCTCTGATTCCCCAGCTCTGATTCCCTGCCACTGATTCCCCGCCCCTGATTCCCCACCTCTGATTCCCCATATCTGATTCCCCGCCTCTGTTTCCCCAGCTCTGATTCCCTGCCTCTGATTCCCTGCCCTGATTCCCCATCTCTGTTTCACCGCCTTTCATTCGCCACCTCTGATTCCCCATATCTGATTCACCGCCTCTGTTTCCCCACCTCTAATTCCCCGCCTCTGTTTCCCCATATCTGATTCCCCGCCTCTGATTCCACAACTCTGATTCCCCTCCTCTAATTCTCCAGCTATGATTCACCGCCTCTGATTCCCTGCATCTGATTCCCTGCCTCTGATTCCCAGCCTCTGATTCCCCTTCTCTGATTCACCACCTCTGAATCCCCACCTCTGATTCCCCATCTCTGATTCGGCACATCCGATTCCCTGCCTCTGGTTCCCCGCCTTTTATTCCCGGCCTCTGATTCCCTGCCACTGATTCCCTGCTTCTGATTCTGATTCCCTGCCTCTGATTCCCCATCTCTGATTCTGCACATCTGATTCCCTGCCTCTGATTCCCCACCTCTGATTCCCCATATCTGATTCCCCGCCTCTGTTTCCCCGCCTCTGATTCCCCGCCTCTGTTTCCCCATATCTGATTCCCCGCCTCTGATTCCCCAACTCTGATTCCCCTCCTCTAATTCGCAAGCTATGATTCCCCGCCTCTGATTCCCTGCGTCTGATTCCCTGCCTCTGATTCCCAGCCTCTGATTCCCCTTCTCTGATTCACCACCTCTGAATCCCCACCTCTGATTCCCCATCTCTGATTCCGCACATCCGATTCCCTGCCTCTGATTCCCCGCCTCTGATACCCCGCCTCTGATACGCAACCTCTAATTCCCCACCTCTGATTGCCCATATCTGATTCCCCGCCTCTGTTTCCCTGCCTCTGATTCCCGGCCTCTGTTTCCCCATATCTGATTCCCCTCCTCTGATTCCCCAACTCTGATTCCCCGCCTCTGATTCCCCAGCTCTGATTCCCCGCCTTTTATTCCAGGCCTCTGATTCCCTGCCACTGATTCCCCGCCCCTGATTCCCCACCTCTGATTCCCCATATCTGATTCCCCGCCTCTGTTTCCCCAGCTCTGATTCCCCACCTCTGATTCCCCAGCTCTGATTCCCTGCCACTGATTCCCCGCCCCTGATTCCCCACCTCTGATTCCCCATATCTGATTCCCCGCCTCTGTTTCCCCAGCTCTGATTCCCTGCCTCTGATTCCCTGCCCTGATTCCCCATCTCTGTTTCACCGCCTTTGATTCGCCACCTCTGATTCCCCATATCTGATTCCCCGCCTCTGTTTCCCCGCCTCTGATTCCCAACCTCTGATTCCACACCTCTGATTCCCCATATCTGATTCCCCGCCTCTATTTCCCAATATCTGATTCCCCGCCTCTGATTCCCCAACTCTGATTCCCCGCCTCTGATTCCCCAGCTCTGATTCCCCGCCTCTGATTCCCGGCGTCCGATTCCCTGCCTCTGATTCCCCGCCTCTGATTCGCCATCTCTGATTCCCCGCTCTGACTCCCCGTGTCTGATTCCCTGCCTCTGATTCCCCGCCTCAGATTCCCCGCCTCTGATTCCCTGCCACTGATTCCCTGCCCCTGATTCCCCACCTCTGATTCCCCATATCTGATTCCCCGCCTCTGTTTCTCCGCCTCTGATTCCCCGCCTCTGATTCCCCATATCTGATTCCCTGCCTCTGATTCCACAACTCTGATTCCCCGCCTCTGATTCCCCAGCTCTGAATCCCCGCCTCTGATTCCCCGCGTCTGATTCCCTCCCTCTGATTCACAACCTCTGATTCCCCACCTCTGATTCCCCATATCTGATTCCCCGCCTCTGTTTCCCCGCCTCTGATTCCCCGCATCTGATTCCCCATATCTGATTCCCCGGCTCTGATTGCCCACCTCTGATTCCCCGCCTCTGATTCGCCAGCTCTGATTCCCCGCCTCAGAATCCCCGCATCTGATTCCCTGCCTCTGATTCCCCGCCTCTGATTCCCCATCTCTGATTCACCGCCTTTGATTCGCCACCTCTGATTCCCCGTATCTGATTCCCCACCTCTGTTTCCCCGCCTCTGATTCCCCGCCTCTGATTCTCCATATCTCATTCCCCGCCTCTGAATCCCCATCTCTGATTCCCGGACTCTGATTCCCCACCTCTGATTCCCGGCCTCTTATTCCCAGCATCTGATTCCCGGCCTCTGATTCCCGGCCTCTGATTCCCCGCTTCTGATTCTGATTCCCTGCCTCTGATTCCCCATCTCTGATTCCGCACATCTGATTCCCTGCCTCTGATTCCCCACCTCTGATTCCCCATATCTGATTCCCCGCCTCTGTTTCCCCGCCTCTGATTCCCCATCTCTGTTTCCCCATATCTAATTCCCCACCTCTGATGCCCCAACTCTGATTCCCCGCCTCTGATTCCCCAGCTCTGATTCCCCGCCTCTGATTCCCCGCATCCGATTCCCCATGTCTGATTCCCCGCCTCTGTTTCCCCGCCTCTGATTCCCCGCCTCTATTTCCCCATATCTGATTCCCCGCCTCTGATTCCCCAGCTCTGATTCCCTGCCTCTGATTCCACGCGTTCTATTCGCTGCCTCTGATTCCCCGCCTGTGATTCCCCATCTCTGATTCACCACCTCTGATTCCCCACCTCTGATTCCCCATATCTAATTCCCCGCCTCTGCTTGCCCGCCTCTCATTCCCCGCCTCTGTTTCCCCATATCTGATTCCCCGACTCTGAATCCCCAACTCTGATTCCCTGCCTCTGATTCACCAGCTCTGATTCCCCGCCTTTGATTCCCCCCGTCTGATTCCCAGCTTCTGAATCCCCGTCTGATTTCTTGCCTCTGATTCCCCGCCTCTGATTCCCCATCTCTGATTCACTGCCTCTGATTCCCCACATCTGATTCCCCGCCTCTGATTCCCCGCATCTGATTCCCTGCCTCTGATTCCCCGCCTCTGATTCCCCATCTCTGATTCCCCGCCTGTGATTCCCCAGCTCTGATTCCCCGCCTCTGATTCCCCAGCTCTGATTCCCAGCCTCTGATTCCCCGTGTTTGATCCCCTGCCTCTGATTACCTTCCTCTGATTCCCCGCATCTGATTCCCCGCCTCTGATTCCCCATATTTGATTCCCCGCCTCTGAATCCCCATCTCTGATTCCCGGACTCTGATTCCCCACCTCTGATTCCCGGCCTCTTATTCCCAGCATCTGATTCCCGGCCTCTGATTCCCGGCCTCTGATTCCCCGCTTCTGATTCTGATTCCCTGCCTCTGATTCCCCATCTCTGATTCCGCACATCTGATTCCCTGCCTCTGATTCCCCACCTCTGATTCCCCATATCTGATTCCCCGCCTCTGTTTCCCCGCCTCTGATTCCCCATCTCTGTTTCCCCATATCTAATTCCCCACCTCTGATGCCCCAACTCTGATTCCCCGCCTCTGATTCCCCAGCTCTGATTCCCCGCCTCTGATTCCCCGCATCCGATTCCCCATGTCTGATTCCCCGCCTCTGTTTCCCCGCCTCTGATTCCCCGCCTCTATTTCCCCATATCTCATTCCCCGCCTCTGATTCCCCAGCTCTGATTCCCTGCCTCTGATTCCCCGCGTTCTATTTGCTGCCTCTGATTCCCCGCCTGTGATTCCCATCTCTGATTCACCACCTCTGATTCCCCACCTCTGATTCCCCATATCTAATTCCCCGCCTCTGCTTGCCCGCCTCTCATTCCCCGCCTCTGTTTCCCCATATCTGATTCCCCGACTCTGAATCCCCAACTCTGATTCCCTGCCTCTGATTCACCAGCTCTGATTCCCCGCCTTTGATTCCCCCCGTCTGATTCCCAGCTTCTGAATCCCCGTCTGATTTCTTGCCTCTGATTCCCCGCCTCTGATTCCCCATCTCTGATTCACTGCCTCTGATTCCCCACATCTGATTCCCCGCCTCTGATTCCCCGCATCTGATTCCCTGCCTCTGATTCCCCGCCTCTGATTCCCCATCTCTGATTCCCCGCCTGTGATTCCCCAGCTCTGATTCCCCGCCTCTGATTCCCCAGCTCTGATTCCCAGCCTCTGATTCCCCGTGTTTGATCCCCTGCCTCTGATTACCTTCCTCTGATTCCCCGCATCTGATTCCCCGCCTCTGATTCCCCATATTTTATTCCCCGCCTCTGATTCCCCATCTCTGATTCCCGGACTCATTCCCCAACTCTGATTCCCCGCCTCTGATTCCCCATATTTGATTCCCCTCCTCTGATTTCCCATCTCTGATTCCCGGACTCTGATTCCCCAACTCTGATTTCCCCGCCTCTGAATCCCCAGCTCTGATTTCCCGCCTCTGATTCCCCACCTGTGATACAACATATCTGATTCCCGGCCTCTGTTTCCCCGCCTCTGATTCCCCACCTCTGATTCACCATATCTGATTCCCCGCCTCTGATTCCCCACCACTGATTCCCCTCCTCTGATTCGCCAGTTATGATTGCCCGCCTCTGATTCCCCGTTTCTGATTCCCTGCCTCTGATTCCCCGCCTCTGATTCCCCATGTCTGACTCACCACCTCTGATTCCCCACCTCTGATACCGCATCTCTGATTCCGCACATCCGATTCCCTGCCTCTGATTCCCCGCCTCTGATTCCCCGCCTCTGATTCCCTGCCTCTGATTCGCAACCTCTTATTCCCCACCTCTGATTCCCCATATCTGATTCCCCGCCTCTGTTTCCCCGCCTCTGATTGGCACCTCTGATACCCCGCCTCTGATTCCCCATCTCTAATTCATCACATCTGATTCCCCACCTCTGCTTCCCCATCTCCGATTCTCTACCTCTGATTCGCCACCTCTGATTCCCAATATCTGATTCACCGCCTCTGTTTCCCTGCCTCTGATTCCCCGCCTCTGATTCCCCATATCTGATTCCCCGCCTCTGTTTCCCCGCCTCTGATTCCCAACCTCTGATTCCACACCTCTGATTCCCCATATCTGATTCCCCGCCTCTATTTCCCAATATCTGATTCCCCGCCTCTGATTCCCCAACTCTGATTCCCCGCCTCTGATTCCCCAGCTCTGATTCCCCGCCTCTGATTCCCGGCGTCCGATTCCCTGCCTCTGATTCCCCGCCTCTGATTCGCCATCTCTGATTCCCCGCTCTGACTCCCCGTGTCTGATTCCCTGCCTCTGATTCCCCGCCTCAGATTCCCCGCCTCTGATTCCCTGCCACTGATTCCCTGCCCCTGATTCCCCACCTCTGATTCCCCATATCTGATTCCCCGCCTCTGTTTCTCCGCCTCTTATTCCCCGCCTCTGATTCCCCATATCTGATTCCCTGCCTCTGATTCCACAACTCTGATTCCCTGCCTCTGATTCCCCAGCTCTGAATCCCCGCCTCTGATTCCCCGCGTCTGATTCCCTCCCTCTTATTCACAACCTCTGATTCCCCACCTCTGATTCCCCATATCTGATTCCCCGCCTCTGTTTCCCCGCCTCTGATTCCCCGCATCTGATTCCCCATATCTGATTCCCCGGCTCTGATTGCCCACCTCTGATTCCCCGCCTCTGATTCGCCAGCTCTGATTCCCCGCCTCAGAATCCCCGCATCTGATTCCCTGCCTCTGATTCCCCGCCTCTGATTCCCCATCTCTGATTCACCGCCTTTGATTCGCCACCTCTGATTCCCCATATCTGATTCCCCACCTCTGTTTCCCCGCCTCTGATTCCCCGCCTCTGATTCTCCATATCTCATTCCCCGCCTCTGAATCCCCATCTCTGATTCCCGGACTCTGATTCCCCACCTCTGATTCCCGGCCTCTTATTCCCAGCATCTGATTCCCGGCCTCTGATTCCCGGCCTCTGATTCCCCGCTTCTGATTCTGATTCCCTGCCTCTGATTCCCCATCTCTGATTCCGCACATCTGATTCCCTGCCTCTGATTCCCCACCTCTGATTCCCCATATCTGATTCCCCGCCTCTGTTTCCCCGCCTCTGATTCCCCATCTCTGTTTCCCCATATCTAATTCCCCACCTCTGATGCCCCAACTCTGATTACCCGCCTCTGATTCCCCAGCTCTGATTCCCCGCCTCTGATTCCCCGCATCCGATTCCCCATGTCTGATTCCCCGCCTCTGTTTCCCCGCCTCTGATTCCCCGCCTCTATTTCCCCATATCTGATTCCCCGCCTCTGATTCCCCAGCTCTGATTCCCTGCCTCTGATTCCCCGCGTTCTATTCGCTGCCTCTGATTCCCCGCCTGTGATTCCCCATCTCTGATTCACCACCTCTGATTCCCCACCTCTGATTCCCCATATCTAATTCCCCGCCTCTGCTTGCCCGCCTCTCATTCCCCGCCTCTGTTTCCCCATATCTGATTCCCCGACTCTGAATCCCCAACTCTGATTCCCTGCCTCTGATTCACCAGCTCTGATTCCCCGCCTTTGATTCCCCCCGTCTGATTCCCAGCTTCTGAATCCCCGTCTGATTTCTTGCCTCTGATTCCCCGCCTCTGATTCCCCATCTCTGATTCACTGCCTCTGATTCCCCACATCTGATTCCCCGCCTCTGATTCCCCGCATCTGATTCCCTGCCTCTGATTCCCCGCCTCTGATTCCCCATCTCTGATTCCCCGCCTGTGATTCCCCAGCTCTGATTCCCCGCCTCTGATTCCCCAGCTCTGATTCCCAGCCTCTGATTCCCCGTGTTTGATCCCCTGCCTCTGATTACCTTCCTCTGATTCCCCGCATCTGATTCCCCGCCTCTGATTCCCCATATTTGATTCCCCGCCTCTGAATCCCCATCTCTGATTCCCGGACTCTGATTCCCCACCTCTGATTCCCGGCCTCTTATTCCCAGCATCTGATTCCCGGCCTCTGATTCCCGGCCTCTGATTCCCCGCTTCTGATTCTGATTCCCTGCCTCTGATTCCCCATCTCTGATTCCGCACATCTGATTCCCTGCCTCTGATTCCCCACCTCTGATTCCCCATATCTGATTCCCCGCCTCTGTTTCCCCGCCTCTGATTCCCCATCTCTGTTTCCCCATATCTAATTCCCCACCTCTGATGCCCCAACTCTGATTCCCCGCCTCTGATTCCCCAGCTCTGATTCCCCGCCTCTGATTCCCCGCATCCGATTCCCCATGTCTGATTCCCCGCCTCTGTTTCCCCGCCTCTGATTCCCCGCCTCTATTTCCCCATATCTCATTCCCCGCCTCTGATTCCCCAGCTCTGATTCCCTGCCTCTGATTCCCCGCGTTCTATTCGCTGCCTCTGATACCCCGCCTGTGATTCCCCATCTCTGATGCCCCGCCTTTGATTCCCCCCGTCTGATTCCCAGCTTCTGAATCCCCGTCTGATTTCTTGCCTCTGATTCCCCGCCTCTGATTCCCCATCTCTGATTCACTGCCTCTGATTCCCCACATCTGATTCCCCGCCTCTGATTCCCCGCATCTGATTCCCTGCCTCTGATTCCCCGCCTCTGATTCCCCATCTCTGATTCCCCGCCTGTGATTCCCCAGCTCTGATTCCCCGCCTCTGATTCCCCAGCTCTGATTCCCAGCCTCTGATTCCCCGTGTTTGATCCCCTGCCTCTGATTACCTTCCTCTGATTCCCCGCATCTGATTCCCCGCCTCTGATTACCCATATTTGATTCCCCGCCTCTGATTCCCCATCTCTGATTCCCGGACTCATTCCCCAACTCTGATTCCCCGCCTCTGATTCCCCATATTTGATTCCCCTCCTCTGATTTCACATCTCTGATTCCCGGACTCTGATTCCCCAACTCTGATTTCCCCGCCTCTGAATCCCCAGCTCTGATTTCCCGCCTCTGATTCCCCACCTGTGATACAACATATCTGATTCCCGGCCTCTGTTTCCCCGCCTCTGATTCCCCACCTCTGATTCACCATATCTGATTCCCCTCCTCTGATTCGCCAGTTATGATTGCCCGCCTCTGATTCCCCGTTTCTGATTCCCTGCCTCTGATTCCCCGCCTCTGATTCCCCATGTCTGACTCACCACCTCTGATTCCCCACCTCTGATACCGCATCTCTGATTCCGCACATCCGATTCCCTGCCTCTGATTCCCCGCCTCTGATTCCCCGCCTCTGATTCCCTGCCTCTGATTCGCAACCTCTTATTCCCCACCTCTGATTCCCCATATCTGATTCCCCGCCTCTGTTTCCCCGCCTCTGATTGGCACCTCTGATACCCCGCCTCTGATTCCCCATCTCTAATTCATCACATCTGATTCCCCACCTCTGCTTCCCCATCTCCGATTCTCTACCTCTGATTCGCCACCTCTGATTCCCAATATCTGATTCACCGCCTCTGTTTCCCTGCCTCTGATTCCCCGCCTCTGATTCCCCATATCTGATTCCCCGCCTCTGATTCCCCATCTCTGATTCCCGGTCTCTGATTCCCCACCTCTGTTTCCCGGCGTCTGATTCCCAATCCCTGATTCACCGCCTCTGACTCCCAGTGTCTGATTCCCTGCCTCTGATTCCCCGCCTCTGAATCCCCTCCTCTGATTCCCTGCCACTGATTCCCCGCCCCTGATTCCCCACCTCTGATACCCTATATCTGATTCCCCGCCTCTGTTTCCCCGCCTCTGATTCCCCACCTCTGATTCCCCATATCTGATTCCCTGCCTCTGATTCCCCAACTCTGATTCCCCGCCTCTGATTCCCCAGCTCTGATTCCCTGCCTCTGATTCCCCACCTCTGATCCAACATATCTGATTCCCCGCCTCTGTTTCCCCGCCTCTGATTCCCCACCTCTGATTCCCCATATCTGATTCCCCGCCTATGATTCCCCACCTCTGATTCCCCGCCTCTGATTCGCCAGCTATGATTCCCCTCCTCTGATTCCCGGACTCTGATTCCCCAACTCTGATTCCCCGTCTCTGATTCCCCATATTTGATTCCCCGCCTCTGATTCCCCATCTCTGATTCCCGGACTCTGATTCCCCAACTCTGATTCCCCGCCTCAGATTCCCCATATTTGATTCCCCTCCTCTGATTTCCCATCTCTGATTCCCGGACTCTGATTCCCCAACTCTGATTTCCCCGCCTCTGATTCCCCAGCTCTGATTTCCCGCCTCTGATTCCCCACCTCTGATACAACATATCTGATTCCCGGCCTCTGTTTCCCCGCCTCTGATTCCCCACCTCTGATTCACCATATCTGATTCCCCGCCTCTGATTCCCCACCACTGATTCCCCTCCTCTGATTCGCCAGTTATGATTGCCCGCCTCTGATTCCCCGTTTCTGATTCCCTGCCTCTGATTCCCCGCCTCTGATTCCCCATCTCTGACTCACCGCCTCTGTTTCCCTGCCTCTGATTCCCCGCCTCTGATTCCCCATATCTGATTCCCCGCCTCTGATTCCCCATCTCTGATTCCCGGTCTCTGATTCCCCACCTCTGTTTCCCGGCCTCTGATTCCCAATCCCTGATTCACCGCCTCTGACTCCCAGTGTCTGATTCCCTGCCTCTGATTCCCCGCCTCTGAATCCCCTCCTCTGATTCCCTGCCACTGATTCCCCGCCCCTGATTCCCCACCTCTGATACCCCATATCTGATTCCCCGCCTCTGTTTCCCCGCCTCTGATTCCCCACCTCTGATTCCCCATATCTGATTCCCTGCCTCTGATTCCCCAACTCTGATTCCCCGCCTCTGATTCCCCAGCTCTGATTCCCCACCTCTGACTCCCCACCTCTGATCCAACATATCTGATTCCCCGCCTCTGTTTCCCCGCCTCTGATTCCCCACCTCTGATTCCCCATATCTGATTCCCCGCCTATGATTCCCCACCTCTGATTCCCCGCTTCTGATTCGCCAGCTATGATTCCCCTCCTCTGGTTCCCCGCATCTGATTCCCCGCCTCTGATTCCCCGTGTCTGACCCTGCCTCTGATTCCACGCCTTTGATTCCCCATCTCTGATTCACCACCTCTGATTCCCCACCTCTGATTCCCCATCTCTGATTCTGCACATCCGATTCCCTGCCTCTGATTCCCCGCCTCTGATTCCCCGCCTCTGATTCCCTGCCTCTGATTCGCAACCTGTTATTCCCCACCTCTGAATCCCCATATCTGATTCCCCGCCTCTGTTTCCCTGCCTCTGATTCCCCGCCTCTGATTCCCCATCTCTGATTCCCGGTCTCTGATTCACCACCTCTGTTTCCCGGCCTCTCATTCCCCATCCCTGATTCACCGCCTCTGATTCCCAGTGTAAGATTCCCTGCCTCTGATTCCCCGCCTCTGAATCCCCTCCTCTGATTCCCTGCCACTGATTCCCCGCCCCTGATTCCCCACCTCTGATACCCCATATCTGATTCCCCGCCTCTGTTTCCCCGCCTCTGATTCCCCTCCTCTGATTTCCCATATCTGATTCCACGCCTCTGATTCCCCGCCTCTGATTGGCCGCCTCTGATACCCCGCCTCTGATTCCCCATCTCTAATTCATCACATCTGATTCCCCACCTCTGCTTCCCCATCTCTGATTCTCAACCTCTGATTCGCCACCTCTGATTCCCCATATCTGATTCACCGCCTCTGTTTCCCCGCCTCTGATTCCCCGCCTCTGATTCCCCATATTTGATTCCCCGCCTCTGATTCCCCATCTCTGATTCCCGGACTCTGATTCCCCAACTCTGATTCCCCGCCTCTGATTCCCCAGCTCTGATTTCCCGCCTCTGATTCCCCATCTCTGCTTCCAAATGTCTGATTCTCTACCTCTGATTCGCCACCTCTGATTGCCCATATCTGATTCACCGCCTCTGTTTCCCCGCCTCTGATTCCCCGCCTCTTATTCCCCATATTTGATTCCCCGCCTCTGATTCCCCATCTCTGATTCCCGGACTCTGATTCCCCAACTCTGATTCCCCGCCTCTGATTCCCCATATTTGATTCCCCTCCTCTGATTTCCCATCTCTGATTCCCGGACTCTGATTCCACAACTCTGATTTCCCCGCCTCTGATTCCCCAGCTCTGATTTCCCGCCTCTGATTCCCCACCTCTGATACAACATATCTGATTCCCGGCCTCTGTTTCCCCGCCTCTGATTCCCCACCTCTGATTCACCATATCTGATTCCCCGCCTCTGATTCCCCACCACTGATTCCCCTCCTCTGATTCGCCAGTTATGATTGCCCGCCTCTGATTCCCCGTTTCTGATTCCCTGCCTCTGATTCCCCGCCTCTGATTCCCCATCTCTGACTCACCACCTCTGATTCCACACCTCTGACAACCCATCTCTGATTCCGCACATCCAATTCCCAGCCTATGATTCCCCACCTCTGATTCCCCGCCTCTGATTCCCCATATCTGATTCCCTGCCTCTGTTTCCCCGCCTCTGATTCCCCTCCTCTGTTTCGCCATATCTAATTCCACGCCTCTGATTCCCCAACTCTGATTCCCCGCCTCTGATTCCCCAGCTCTGATTCCCTGCCTCTGATTCCCCGCATCTGATTCCCTGCCTCTGATTCCCCGCCTCTGATTCCCTGCCTCTGATTCCCAACCTCTGATTCCCCACCTCTGAATCCCCATATCTGATTCCCCGCCTCTGTTTCCCCGCCTCTGATTCCCCGCCTCTGTTTCCCCATATCTGATTCCCCGCTTCTGATTCCCCAACTCTGATTCCCCTCCTCTGATTCGCCAGCTATGATTCCCCGCCTCTGATTCCCCAACTCTGATTCCCCTCCTCTAATTCGCCAGCTATGATTCACCGCCTCTGATTCCCTGCATCTGATTCCCTGCCTCTGATTCCCAGCCTCTGATTCCCCTTCTCTGATTCACCACCTCTGAATCCCCACCTCTGATTCCCCATCTCTGATTCCGCACATCCGATTCCCTGCCTCTGGTTCCCCGCCTTTTATTCCCGGCCTCTGATTCCCTGCCACTGATTCCCTGCTTCTGATTCTGATTCCCTGCCTCTGATTCCCCATCTCTGATTCTGCACATCTGATTCCCTGCCTCTGATTCCCCACCTCTGATTCCCCATATCTGATTCCCCGCCTCTGTTTCCCCGCCTCTGATTCCCTGCCTCTGTTTCCCCATATCTGATTCCCCGCCTCTGATTCCCCAACTCTGATTCCCCTCCTCTAATTCGCAAGCTATGATTCCCCGCCTCTGATTCCCTGCGTCTGATTCCCTGCCTCTGATTCCCAGACTCTGATTCCCCTTCTCTGATTCACCACCTCTGAATCCCCACCTCTGATTCCCCATCTCTGATTCCGCACATCCGATTCCCTGCCTCTGATTCCCCGCCTCTGATACCCCGCCTCTGATACGCAACCTCTAATTCCCCACCTCTGATTGCCCATATCTGATTCCCCGCCTCTGTTTCCCTGCCTCTGATTCCCGGCCTCTGTTTCCCCATATCTGATTCCCCTCCTCTGATTCCCCAACTCTGATTCCCCGCCTCTGATTCCCCAGCTGTGATTCCCCGCCTTTTATTCCCGGCCTCTGATTCCCTGCCACTGATTCCCCGCCCCTGATTCCCCACCTCTGATTCCCCATATCTGATTCCCCGCCTCTGTTTCCCCAGCTCTGATTCCCCACCTCTGATTCCCCAGCTCTGATTCCCTGCCACTGATTCCCCGCCCCTGATTCCCCACCTCTGATTCCCCATATCTGATTCCCCGCCTCTGTTTCCCCAGCTCTGATTCCCTGCCTCTGATTCCCTGCCCTGATTCCCCATCTCTGTTTCACCGCCTTTGATTCGCCACCTCTGATTCCCCATATCTGATTCCCCGCCTCTGTTTCCCCGCCTCTGATTCCCTGCCTCTGATTCCCAACCTCTGATTCCACACCTCTGATTCCCCATATCTGATTCCCCGCCTCTATTTCCCAATATCTGATTCCCCGCCTCTGATTCCCCAACTCTGATTCCCCGCCTCTGATTCCCCAGCTCTGATTCCCCGCCTCTGATTCCCGGCGTCCGATTCCCTGCCTCTGATTCCCCGCCTCTGATTCGCCATCTCTGATTCCCCGCTCTGATTCCCCGTGTCTGATTCCCTGCCTCTGATTCCCCGCCTCAGATTCCCCGCCTCTGATTCCCTGCCACTGATTCCCTGCCCCTGATTCCCCACCTCTGATTCCCCATATCTGATTCCCCGCCTCTGTTTCTCCGCCTCTGATTCCCCGCCTCTGATTCCCCATATCTGATTCCCTGCCTCTGATTCCACAACTCTGATTCCCCGCCTCTGATTCCCCAGCTCTGAATCCCCGCCTCTGATTCCCCGCGTCTGATTCCCTCCCTCTGATTCACAACCTCTGATTCCCCACCTCTGATTCCCCATATCTGATTCCCCGCCTCTGTTTCCCCGCCTCTGATTCCCCGCATCTGATTCCCCATATCTGATTCCCCGGCTCTGATTGCCCACCTCTGATTCCCCGCCTCTGATTCGCCAGCTCTGATTCCCCGCCTCAGAATCCCCGCATCTGATTCCCTGCCTCTGATTCCCCGCCTCTGATTCCCCATCTCTGATTCACCACCTCTGATTCCCCACCTCTGATTCCCCATCTCTGATTCTGCACATCCGATTCCCTGCCTCTGATTCCCCGCCTCTGATTCCCCGCCTCTGATTCCCTGCCTCTGATTCGCAACCTGTTATTCCCCACCTCTGAATCCCCATATCTGATTCCCCGCCTCTGTTTCCCTGCCTCTGATTCCCCGCCTCTGTTTCCCCATATCTGATTCCCCGCCTCTGTTTCACCGCCTCTGATTGGCACCTCTGATACCCCGCCTCTGATTCCCCATCTCTAATTCATCACATCTGATTCCCCACCTCTGCTTCCCCATCTCTGATTCTCTACCTCTGATTCGCAACCTCTGATTCCGAATATCTGATTCACCGCCTCTGTTTCCCCGCTTCTGATTCCCCGCCTCTGATTCCCCATATCTGATTCCCCGCCTCTGATTCCCCATCTCTGATTCCCGGTCTCTGATTCCCCACCTCTGTTTCCCGGCCTCTCATTCCCCATCCCTGATTCACCGCCTCTGATTCCCAGTGTCTGATTCCCTGCCTCTGATTCCCCGCCTCTGAATCCCCTCCTCTGATTCCCTGCCACTGATTCCCCGCCCCTGATTCCCCACCTCTGATACCCCATATCTGATTCCCCGCCTCTGTTTCCCCGCCTCTGATTCCCCACCTCTGATTTCCCATATCTGATTCCACGCCTCTGATTCCCCGCCTCTGATTGGCCGCCTCTGATACCCCGCCTCTGATTCCCCATCTCTAATTCATCACATCTGATTCCCCACCTCTGCTTCCCCATCTCTGATTATCAACCTCTGATTCGCCACCTCTGATTCCCCATATCTGATTCACCGCCTCTGTTTCCCCGCCTCTGATTCCCCGCCTCTGATTCCCCATATTTGATTCCCCGCCTCTGATTATCCATCTCTGATTCCCGGACTCTGATTCCCCAACTCTGATTCCCCGCCTCTGATTCCCCAGCTCTGATTCCCCGCCTCTGATTCCCCATCTCTGATTCCCGGACTCTGATTCCCCAACTCTGATTCCCCGCCTCTGATTCCCCAGCTCTGGTTTCCCGCCTCTGATTCCCCATCTCTGCTTCCCCATCTCTGATTCTCTACCTCTGATTCGCCACCTCTGATTGCCCATATCTGATTCACCGCCTCTGTTTCCCCGCCTCTGATTCCCCGCCTCTTATTCCCCATATTTGATTCCCCGCCTCTGATTCCCCATCTCTGATTCCCGGACTCTGATTCCCCAACTCTGATTCTGCACATCTGATTCCCTGCCTCTGATTCCCCATCTCTGATTCTGCACATCTGATTCCCTGCCTCTGATTCCCCACCTCTGATTCCCCATATCTGATTCCCCACCTCTGTTTCCCCGCCTCTGATTCCCCGCCTCTGTTTCCCCATATCTGATTCCCCGCCTCTGATTCCCCAACTCTGATTCCCCTCCTCTAATTCGCAAGCTATGATTCCCCGCCTCTGATTCCCTGCGTCTGATTCCCTGCCTCTGATTCCCAGCCTCTGATTCCCCTTCTCTGATTCACCACCTCTGAATCCCCACCTCTGATTCCCCATCTCTGATTCCGCACATCCGATTCCCTGCCTCTGATTCCCCGCCTCTGATACCCCGCCTCTGATACGCAACCTCTAATTCCCCACCTCTGATTGCCCATATCTGATTCCCCGCCTCTGTTTCCCTGCCTCTGATTCCCGGCCTCTGTTTCCCCAGCTCTGATTCCCCATCTCTGCTTCCCCATCTCTGATTCTCTACCTCTGATTCCCCTCCTCTGATTCCCCAACTCTGATTCCCCGCCTCTGATTCCCCGCCTTTTATTCCCGGCCTCTGATTCCCTGCCACTGATTCCCCGCCCCTGATTCCCCACCTCTGATTCCCCATATCTGATTCCCCGCCTCTGTTTCCCCAGCTCTGATTCCCCACCTCTGATTCCCCAGCTCTGATTCCCTGCCACTGATTCCCCGCCCCTGATTCCCCACCTCTGATTCCCCATATCTGATTCCCCGCCTCTGTTTCCCCAGCTCTGATTCCCTGCCTCTGATTCCCTGCCCTGATTCCCCATCTCTGTTTCACCGCCTTTCATTCGCCACCTCTGATTCCCCATATCTGATTCACCGCCTCTGTTTCCCCACCTCTGATTCCCCGCCTCTGTTTCCCCATATCTGATTCCCCGCCTCTGATTCCACAACTCTGATTCCCCTCCTCTAATTCTCCAGCTATGATTCACCGCCTCTGATTCCCTGCATCTGATTCCCTGCCTCTGATTCCCAGCCTCTGATTCCCCTTCTCTGATTCACCACCTCTGAATCCCCACCTCTGATTCCCCATCTCTGATTCGGCACATCCGATTCCCTGCCTCTGGTTCCCCGCCTTTTATTCCCGGCCTCTGATTCCCTGCCACTGATTCCCTGCTTCTGATTCTGATTCCCTGCCTCTGATTCCCCATCTCTGATTCTGCACATCTGATTCCCTGCCTCTGATTCCCCACCTCTGATTCCCCATATCTGATTCCCCGCCTCTGTTTCCCCGCCTCTGATTCCCCGCCTCTGTTTCCCCATATCTGATTCCCCGCCTCTGATTCCCCAACTCTGATTCCCCTCCTCTAATTCGCAAGCTATGATTCCCCGCCTCTGATTCCCTGCGTCTGATTCCCTGCCTCTGATTCCCAGCCTCTGATTCCCCTTCTCTGATTCACCACCTCTGAATCCCCACCTCTGATTACCCATCTCTGATTCCGCACATCCGATTCCCTGCCTCTGATTCCCCGCCTCTGATACCCCGCCTCTGATACGCAACCTCTAATTCCCCACCTCTGATTGCCCATATCTGATTCCCCGCCTCTGTTTCCCTGCCTCTGATTCCCGGCCTCTGTTTCCCCATATCTGATTCCCCTCCTCTGATTCCCCAACTCTGATTCCCCGCCTCTGATTCCCCAGCTCAGATTCCCCGCCTTTTATTCCAGGCCTCTGATTCCCTGCCACTGATTCCCCGCCCCTGATTCCCCACCTCTGATTCCCCATATCTGATTCCCCGCCTCTGTTTCCCCAGCTCTGATTCCCCACCTCTGATTCCCCAGCTCTGATTCCCTGCCACTGATTCCCCGCCCCTGATTCCCCACCTCTGATTCCCCATATCTGATTCCCCGCCTCTGTTTCCCCAGCTCTGATTCCCTGCCTCTGATTCCCTGCCCTGATTCCCCATCTCTGTTTCACCGCCTTTGATTCGCCACCTCTGATTCCCCATATCTGATTCCCCGCCTCTGTTTCCCCGCCTCTGATTCCCAACCTCTGATTCCACACCTCTGATTCCCCATATCTGATTCCCCGCCTCTATTTCCCAATATCTGATTCCCCGCCTCTGATTCCCCAACTCTGATTCCCCGCCTCTGATTCCCCAGCTCTGATTCCCCGCCTCTGATTCCCGGCGTCCGATTCCCTGCCTCTGATTCCCCGCCTCTGATTCGCCATCTCTGATTCCCCGCTCTGACTCCCCGTGTCTGATTCCCTGCCTCTGATTCCCCGCCTCAGATTCCCCGCCTCTGATTCCCTGCCACTGATTCACTGCCCCTGATTCCCCACCTCTGATTCCCCATATCTGATTCCCCGCCTCTGTTTCTCCGCCTCTGATTCCCCGCCTCTGATTCCCCATATCTGATTCCCTGCCTCTGATTCCACAACTCTGATTCCCCGCCTCTGATTCCCCAGCTCTGAATCCCCGCCTCTGATTCCCCGCGTCTGATTCCCTCCCTCTGATTCACAACCTCTGATTCCCCACCTCTGATTCCCCATATCTGATTCCCCGCCTCTGTTTCCCCGCCTCTGATTCCCCGCATCTGATTCCCCATATCTGATTCCCCGGCTCTGATTGCCCACCTCTGATTCCCCGCCTCTGATTCGCCAGCTCTGATTCCCCGCCTCAGAATCCCCGCATCTGATTCCCTGCCTCTGATTCCCCGCCTCTGATTCCCCATCTCTGATTCACCGCCTTTGATTCGCCACCTCTGATTCCCCGTATCTGATTCCCCACCTCTGTTTCCCCGCCTCTGATTCCCCGCCTCTGATTCTCCATATCTCATTCCCCGCCTCTGAATCCCCATCTCTGATTCCCGGACTCTGATTCCCCACCTCTGATTCCCGGCCTCTTATTCCCAGCATCTGATTCCCGGCCTCTGATTCCCGGCCTCTGATTCCCCGCTTCTGATTCTGATTCCCTGCCTCTGATTCCCCATCTCTGATTCCGCACATCTGATTCCCTGCCTCTGATTCCCCACCTCTGATTCCCCATATCTGATTCCCCGCCTCTGTTTCCCCGCCTCTGATTCCCCATCTCTGTTTCCCCATATCTAATTCCCCACCTCTGATGCCCCAACTCTGATTCCCCGCCTCTGATTCCCCAGCTCTGATTCCCCGCCTCTGATTCCCCGCATCCGATTCCCCATGTCTGATTCCCCGCCTCTGTTTCCCCGCCTCTGATTCCCCGCCTCTATTTCCCCATATCTGATTCCCCGCCTCTGATTCCCCAGCTCTGATTCCCTGCCTCTGATTCCACGCGTTCTATTCGCTGCCTCTGATTCCCCGCCTGTGATTCCCCATCTCTGATTCACCACCTCTGATTCCCCACCTCTGATTCCCCATATCTAATTCCCCGCCTCTGCTTGCCCGCCTCTCATTCCCCGCCTCTGTTTCCCCATATCTGATTCCCCGACTCTGAATCCCCAACTCTGATTCCCTGCCTCTGATTCACCAGCTCTGATTCCCCGCCTTTGATTCCCCCCGTCTGATTCCCAGCTTCTGAATCCCCGTCTGATTTCTTGCCTCTGATTCCCCGCCTCTGATTCCCCATCTCTGATTCACTGCCTCTGATTCCCCACATCTGATTCCCCGCCTCTGATTCCCCGCATCTGATTCCCTGCCTCTGATTCCCCGCCTCTGATTCCCCATCTCTGATTCCCCGCCTGTGATTCCCCAGCTCTGATTCCCCGCCTCTGATTCCCCAGCTCTGATTCCCAGCCTCTGATTCCCCGTGTTTGATCCCCTGCCTCTGATTACCTTCCTCTGATTCCCCGCATCTGATTCCCCGCCTCTGATTCCCCATATTTGATTCCCCGCCTCTGAATCCCCATCTCTGATTCCCGGACTCTGATTCCCCACCTCTGATTCCCGGCCTCTTATTCCCAGCATCTGATTCCCGGCCTCTGATTCCCGGCCTCTGATTCCCCGCTTCTGATTCTGATTCCCTGCCTCTGATTCCCCATCTCTGATTCCGCACATCTGATTCCCTGCCTCTGATTCCCCACCTCTGATTCCCCATATCTGATTCCCCGCCTCTGTTTCCCCGCCTCTGATTCCCCATCTCTGTTTCCCCATATCTAATTCCCCACCTCTGATGCCCCAACTCTGATTCCCCGCCTCTGATTCCCCAGCTCTGATTCCCCGCCTCTGATTCCCCGCATCCGATTCCCCATGTCTGATTCCCCGCCTCTGTTTCCCCGCCTCTGATTCCCCGCCTCTATTTCCCCATATCTCATTCCCCGCCTCTGATTCCCCAGCTCTGATTCCCTGCCTCTGATTCCCCGCGTTCTATTTGCTGCCTCTGATTCCCCGCCTGTGATTCCCCATCTCTGATTCACCACCTCTGATTCCCCACCTCTGATTCCCCATATCTAATTCCCCGCCTCTGCTTGCCCGCCTCTCATTCCCCGCCTCTGTTTCCCCATATCTGATTCCCCGACTCTGAATCCCCAACTCTGATTCCCTGCCTCTGATTCACCAGCTCTGATTCCCCGCCTTTGATTCCCCCCGTCTGATTCCCAGCTTCTGAATCCCCGTCTGATTTCTTGCCTCTGATTCCCCGCCTCTGATTCCCCATCTCTGATTCACTGCCTCTGATTCCCCACATCTGATTCCCCGCCTCTGATTCCCCGCATCTGATTCCCTGCCTCTGATTCCCCGCCTCTGATTCCCCATCTCTGATTCCCCGCCTGTGATTCCCCAGCTCTGATTCCCCGCCTCTGATTCCCCAGCTCTGATTCCCAGCCTCTGATTCCCCGTGTTTGATCCCCTGCCTCTGATTACCTTCCTCTGATTCCCCGCATCTGATTCCCCGCCTCTGATTCCCCATATTTGATTCCCCGCCTCTGATTCCCCATCTCTGATTCCCGGACTCATTCCCCAACTCTGATTCCCCGCCTCTGATTCCCCATATTTGATTCCCCTCCTCTGATTTCCCATCTCTGATTCCCGGACTCTGATTCCCCAACTCTGATTTCCCCGCCTCTGAATCCCCAGCTCTGATTTCCCGCCTCTGATTCCCCACCTGTGATACAACATATCTGATTCCCGGCCTCTGTTTCCCCGCCTCTGATTCCCCACCTCTGATTCACCATATCTGATTCCCCGCCTCTGATTCCCCACCACTGATTCCCCTCCTCTGATTCGCCAGTTATGATTGCCCGCCTCTGATTCCCCGTTTCTGATTCCCTGCCTCTGATTCCCCGCCTCTGATTCCCCATGTCTGACTCACCACCTCTGATTCCCCACCTCTGATACCGCATCTCTGATTCCGCACATCCGATTCCCTGCCTCTGATTCCCCGCCTCTGATTCCCCGCCTCTGATTCCCTGCCTCTGATTCGCAACCTCTTATTCCCCACCTCTGATTCCCCATATCTGATTCCCCGCCTCTGTTTCCCCGCCTCTGATTGGCACCTCTGATACCCCGCCTCTGATTCCCCATCTCTAATTCATCACATCTGATTCCCCACCTCTGCTTCCCCATCTCCGATTCTCTACCTCTGATTCGCCACCTCTGATTCCCAATATCTGATTCACCGCCTCTGTTTCCCTGCCTCTGATTCCCCGCCTCTGATTCCCCATATCTGATTCCCCGCCTCTGTTTCCCCGCCTCTGATTCCCAACCTCTGATTCCACACCTCTGATTCCCCATATCTGATTCCCCGCCTCTATTTCCCAATATCTGATTCCCCGCCTCTGATTCCCCAACTCTGATTCCCCGCCTCTGATTCCCCAGCTCTGATTCCCCGCCTCTGATTCCCGGCGTCCGATTCCCTGCCTCTGATTCCCCGCCTCTGATTCGCCATCTCTGATTCCCCGCTCTGACTCCCCGTGTCTGATTCCCTGCCTCTGATTCCCCGCCTCAGATTCCCCGCCTCTGATTCCCTGCCACTGATTCCCTGCCCCTGATTCCCCACCTCTGATTCCCCATATCTGATTCCCCGCCTCTGTTTCTCCGCCTCTGATTCCCCGCCTCTGATTCCCCATATCTGATTCCCTGCCTCTGATTCCACAACTCTGATTCCCTGCCTCTGATTCCCCAGCTCTGAATCCCCGCCTCTGATTCCCCGCGTCTGATTCCCTCCCTCTTATTCACAACCTCTGATTCCCCACCTCTGATTCCCCATATCTGATTCCCCGCCTCTGTTTCCCCGCCTCTGATTCCCCGCATCTGATTCCCCATATCTGATTCCCCGGCTCTGATTGCCCACCTCTGATTCCCCGCCTCTGATTCGCCAGCTCTGATTCCCCGCCTCAGAATCCCCGCATCTGATTCCCTGCCTCTGATTCCCCGCCTCTGATTCCCCATCTCTGATTCACCGCCTTTGATTCGCCACCTCTGATTCCCCATATCTGATTCCCCACCTCTGTTTCCCCGCCTCTGATTCCCCGCCTCTGATTCTCCATATCTCATTCCCCGCCTCTGAATCCCCATCTCTGATTCCCGGACTCTGATTCCCCACCTCTGATTCCCGGCCTCTTATTCCCAGCATCTGATTCCCGGACTCTGATTCCCGGCCTCTGATTCCCCGCTTCTGATTCTGATTCCCTGCCTCTGATTCCCCATCTCTGATTCCGCACATCTGATTCCCTGCCTCTGATTCCCCACCTCTGATTCCCCATATCTGATTCCCCGCCTCTGTTTCCCCGCCTCTGATTCCCCATCTCTGTTTCCCCATATCTAATTCCCCACCTCTGATGCCCCAACTCTGATTACCCGCCTCTGATTCCCCAGCTCTGATTCCCCGCCTCTGATTCCCCGCATCCGATTCCCCATGTCTGATTCCCCGCCTCTGTTTCCCCGCCTCTGATTCCCCGCCTCTATTTCCCCATATCTGATTCCCCGCCTCTGATTCCCCAGCTCTGATTCCATGCCTCTGATTCCCCGCGTTCTATTCGCTGCCTCTGATTCCCCGCCTGTGATTCCCCATCTCTGATTCACCACCTCTGATTCCCCACCTCTGATTCCCCATATCTAATTCCCCGCCTCTGCTTGCCCGCCTCTCATTCCCCGCCTCTGTTTCCCCATATCTGATTCCCCGACTCTGAATCCCCAACTCTGATTCCCTGCCTCTGATTCACCAGCTCTGATTCCCCGCCTTTGATTCCCCCCGTCTGATTCCCAGCTTCTGAATCCCCGTCTGATTTCTTGCCTCTGATTCCCCGCCTCTGATTCCCCATCTCTGATTCACTGCCTCTGATTCCCCACATCTGATTCCCCGCCTCTGATTCCCCGCATCTGATTCCCTGCCTCTGATTCCCCGCCTCTGATTCCCCATCTCTGATTCCCCGCCTGTGATTCCCCAGCTCTGATTCCCCGCCTCTGATTCCCCAGCTCTGATTCCCAGCCTCTGATTCCCCGTGTTTGATCCCCTGCCTCTGATTACCTTCCTCTGATTCCCCGCATCTGATTCCCCGCCTCTGATTCCCCATATTTGATTCCCCGCCTCTGAATCCCCATCTCTGATTCCCGGACTCTGATTCCCCACCTCTGATTCCCGGCCTCTTATTCCCAGCATCTGATTCCCGGCCTCTGATTCCCGGCCTCTGATTCCCCGCTTCTGATTCTGATTCCCTGCCTCTGATTCCCCATCTCTGATTCCGCACATCTGATTCCCTGCCTCTGATTCCCCACCTCTGATTCCCCATATCTGATTCCCCGCCTCTGTTTCCCCGCCTCTGATTCCCCATCTCTGTTTCCCCATATCTAATTCCCCACCTCTGATGCCCCAACTCTGATTCCCCGCCTCTGATTCCCCAGCTCTGATTCCCCGCCTCTGATTCCCCGCATCCGATTCCCCATGTCTGATTCCCCGCCTCTGTTTCCCCGCCTCTGATTCCCCGCCTCTATTTCCCCATATCTCATTCCCCGCCTCTGATTCCCCAGCTCTGATTCCCTGCCTCTGATTCCCCGCGTTCTATTCGCTGCCTCTGATACCCCGCCTGTGATTCCCCATCTCTGATTCACCACCTCTGATTCCCCACCTCTGATTCCCCATATCTAATTCCCCGCCTCTGCTTGCCCGCCTCTCATTCCCCGCCTCTGTTTCCCCATATCTGATTCCCCGACTCTGAATCCCCAACTCTGATTCCCTGCCTCTGATTCACCAGCTCTGATTCCCCGCCTTTGATTCCCCCCGTCTGATTCCCAGCTTCTGAATCCCCGTCTGATTTCTTGCCTCTGATTCCCCGCCTCTGATTCCCCATCTCTGATTCACTGCCTCTGATTCCCCACATCTGATTCCCCGCCTCTGATTCCCCGCATCTGATTCCCTGCCTCTGATTCCCCGCCTCTGATTCCCCATCTCTGATTCCCCGCCTGTGATTCCCCAGCTCTGATTCCCCGCCTCTGATTCCCCAGCTCTGATTCCCAGCCTCTGATTCCCCGTGTTTGATCCCCTGCCTCTGATTACCTTCCTCTGATTCCCCGCATCTGATTCCCCGCCTCTGATTCCCCATATTTGATTCCCCGCCTCTGATTCCCCATCTCTGATTCCCGGACTCATTCCCCAACTCTGATTCCCCGCCTCTGATTCCCCATATTTGATTCCCCTCCTCTGATTTCCCATCTCTGATTCCCGGACTCTGATTCCCCAACTCTGATTTCCCCGCCTCTGAATCCCCAGCTCTGATTTCCCGCCTCTGATTCCCCACCTGTGATACAACATATCTGATTCCCGGCCTCTGTTTCCCCGCCTCTGATTCCCCACCTCTGATTCACCATATCTGATTCCCCTCCTCTGATTCGCCAGTTATGATTGCCCGCCTCTGATTCCCCGTTTCTGATTCCCTGCCTCTGATTCCCCGCCTCTGATTCCCCATGTCTGACTCACCACCTCTGATTCCCCACCTCTGATACCGCATCTCTGATTCCGCACATCCGATTCCCTGCCTCTGATTCCCCGCCTCTGATTCCCCGCCTCTGATTCCCTGCCTCTGATTCGCAACCTCTTATTCCCCACCTCTGATTCCCCATATCTGATTCCCCGCCTCTGTTTCCCCGCCTCTGATTGGCACCTCTGATACCCCGCCTCTGATTCCCCATCTCTAATTCATCACATCTGATTCCCCACCTCTGCTTCCCCATCTCCGATTCTCTACCTCTGATTCGCCACCTCTGATTCCCAATATCTGATTCACCGCCTCTGTTTCCCTGCCTCTGATTCCCCGCCTCTGATTCCCCATATCTGATTCCCCGCCTCTGATTCCCCATCTCTGATTCCCGGTCTCTGATTCCCCACCTCTGTTTCCCGGCGTCTGATTCCCAATCCCTGATTCACCGCCTCTGACTCCCAGTGTCTGATTCCCTGCCTCTGATTCCCCGCCTCTGAATCCCCTCCTCTGATTCCCTGCCACTGATTCCCCGCCCCTGATTCCCCACCTCTGATACCCTATATCTGATTCCCCGCCTCTGTTTCCCCGCCTCTGATTCCCCACCTCTGATTCCCCATATCTGATTCCCTGCCTCTGATTCCCCAACTCTGATTCCCCGCCTCTGATTCCCCAGCTCTGATTCCCTGCCTCTGATTCCCCACCTCTGATCCAACATATCTGATTCCCCGCCTCTGTTTCCCCGCCTCTGATTCCCCACCTCTGATTCCCCATATCTGATTCCCCGCCTATGATTCCCCACCTCTGATTCCCCGCCTCTGATTCGCCAGCTATGATTCCCCTCCTCTGATTCCCGGACTCTGATTCCCCAACTCTGATTCCCCGTCTCTGATTCCCCATATTTGATTCCCCGCCTCTGATTCCCCATCTCTGATTCCCGGACTCTGATTCCCCAACTCTGATTCCCCGCCTCAGATTCCCCATATTTGATTCCCCTCCTCTGATTTCCCATCTCTGATTCCCGGACTCTGATTCCCCAACTCTGATTTCCCCGCCTCTGATTCCCCAGCTCTGATTTCCCGCCTCTGATTCCCCACCTCTGATACAACATATCTGATTCCCGGCCTCTGTTTCCCCGCCTCTGATTCCCCACCTCTGATTCACCATATCTGATTCCCCGCCTCTGATTCCCCACCACTGATTCCCCTCCTCTGATTCGCCAGTTATGATTGCCCGCCTCTGATTCCCCGTTTCTGATTCCCTGCCTCTGATTCCCCGCCTCTGATTCCCCATCTCTGACTCACCGCCTCTGTTTCCCTGCCTCTGATTCCCCGCCTCTGATTCCCCATATCTGATTCCCCGCCTCTGATTCCCCATCTCTGATTCCCGGTCTCTGATTCCCCACCTCTGTTTCCCGGCCTCTGATTCCCAATCCCTGATTCACCGCCTCTGACTCCCAGTGTCTGATTCCCTGCCTCTGATTCCCCGCCTCTGAATCCCCTCCTCTGATTCCCCGCGTTCTATTCGCTGCCTCTGATACCCCGCCTGTGATTCCCCATCTCTGATTCACCACCTCTGATTCCCCACCTCTGATTCCCCATATCTAATTCCCCGCCTCTGCTTGCCCGCCTCTCATTCCCCGCCTCTGTTTCCCCATATCTGATTCCCCGACTCTGAATCCCCAACTCTGATTCCCTGCCTCTGATTCACCAGCTCTGATTCCCCGCCTTTGATTCCCCCCGTCTGATTCCCAGCTTCTGAATCCCCGTCTGATTTCTTGCCTCTGATTCCCCGCCTCTGATTCCCCATCTCTGATTCACTGCCTCTGATTCCCCACATCTGATTCCCCGCCTCTGATTCCCCGCATCTGATTCCCTGCCTCTGATTCCCCGCCTCTGATTCCCCATCTCTGATTCCCCGCCTGTGATTCCCCAGCTCTGATTCCCCGCCTCTGATTCCCCAGCTCTGATTCCCAGCCTCTGATTCCCCGTGTTTGATCCCCTGCCTCTGATTACCTTCCTCTGATTCCCCGCATCTGATTCCCCGCCTCTGATTCCCCATATTTGATTCCCCGCCTCTGATTCCCCATCTCTGATTCCCGGACTCATTCCCCAACTCTGATTCCCCGCCTCTGATTCCCCATATTTGATTCCCCTCCTCTGATTTCCCATCTCTGATTCCCGGACTCTGATTCCCCAACTCTGATTTCCCCGCCTCTGAATCCCCAGCTCTGATTTCCCGCCTCTGATTCCCCACCTGTGATACAACATATCTGATTCCCGGCCTCTGTTTCCCCGCCTCTGATTCCCCACCTCTGATTCACCATATCTGATTCCCCTCCTCTGATTCGCCAGTTATGATTGCCCGCCTCTGATTCCCCGTTTCTGATTCCCTGCCTCTGATTCCCCGCCTCTGATTCCCCATGTCTGACTCACCACCTCTGATTCCCCACCTCTGATACCGCATCTCTGATTCCGCACATCCGATTCCCTGCCTCTGATTCCCCGCCTCTGATTCCCCGCCTCTGATTCCCTGCCTCTGATTCGCAACCTCTTATTCCCCACCTCTGATTCCCCATATCTGATTCCCCGCCTCTGTTTCCCCGCCTCTGATTGGCACCTCTGATACCCCGCCTCTGATTCCCCATCTCTAATTCATCACATCTGATTCCCCACCTCTGCTTCCCCATCTCCGATTCTCTACCTCTGATTCGCCACCTCTGATTCCCAATATCTGATTCACCGCCTCTGTTTCCCTGCCTCTGATTCCCCGCCTCTGATTCCCCATATCTGATTCCCCGCCTCTGATTCCCCATCTCTGATTCCCGGTCTCTGATTCCCCACCTCTGTTTCCCGGCGTCTGATTCCCAATCCCTGATTCACCGCCTCTGACTCCCAGTGTCTGATTCCCTGCCTCTGATTCCCCGCCTCTGAATCCCCTCCTCTGATTCCCTGCCACTGATTCCCCGCCCCTGATTCCCCACCTCTGATACCCTATATCTGATTCCCCGCCTCTGTTTCCCCGCCTCTGATTCCCCACCTCTGATTCCCCATATCTGATTCCCTGCCTCTGATTCCCCAACTCTGATTCCCCGCCTCTGATTCCCCAGCTCTGATTCCCTGCCTCTGATTCCCCACCTCTGATCCAACATATCTGATTCCCCGCCTCTGTTTCCCCGCCTCTGATTCCCCACCTCTGATTCCCCATATCTGATTCCCCGCCTATGATTCCCCACCTCTGATTCCCCGCCTCTGATTCGCCAGCTATGATTCCCCTCCTCTGATTCCCGGACTCTGATTCCCCAACTCTGATTCCCCGTCTCTGATTCCCCATATTTGATTCCCCGCCTCTGATTCCCCATCTCTGATTCCCGGACTCTGATTCCCCAACTCTGATTCCCCGCCTCAGATTCCCCATATTTGATTCCCCTCCTCTGATTTCCCATCTCTGATTCCCGGACTCTGATTCCCCAACTCTGATTTCCCCGCCTCTGATTCCCCAGCTCTGATTTCCCGCCTCTGATTCCCCACCTCTGATACAACATATCTGATTCCCGGCCTCTGTTTCCCCGCCTCTGATTCCCCACCTCTGATTCACCATATCTGATTCCCCGCCTCTGATTCCCCACCACTGATTCCCCTCCTCTGATTCGCCAGTTATGATTGCCCGCCTCTGATTCCCCGTTTCTGATTCCCTGCCTCTGATTCCCCGCCTCTGATTCCCCATCTCTGACTCACCGCCTCTGTTTCCCTGCCTCTGATTCCCCGCCTCTGATTCCCCATATCTGATTCCCCGCCTCTGATTCCCCATCTCTGATTCCCGGTCTCTGATTCCCCACCTCTGTTTCCCGGCCTCTGATTCCCAATCCCTGATTCACCGCCTCTGACTCCCAGTGTCTGATTCCCTGCCTCTGATTCCCCGCCTCTGAATCCCCTCCTCTGATTCCCTGCCACTGATTCCCCGCCCCTGATTCCCCACCTCTGATACCCCATATCTGATTCCCCGCCTCTGTTTCCCCGCCTCTGATTCCCCACCTCTGATTCCCCATATCTGATTCCCTGCCTCTGATTCCCCAACTCTGATTCCCCGCCTCTGATTCCCCAGCTCTGATTCCCCACCTCTGACTCCCCACCTCTGATCCAACATATCTGATTCCCCGCCTCTGTTTCCCCGCCTCTGATTCCCCACCTCTGATTCCCCATATCTGATTCCCCGCCTATGATTCCCCACCTCTGATTCCCCGCTTCTGATTCGCCAGCTATGATTCCCCTCCTCTGGTTCCCCGCATCTGATTCCCCGCCTCTGATTCCCCGTGTCTGACCCTGCCTCTGATTCCACGCCTTTGATTCCCCATCTCTGATTCACCACCTCTGATTCCCCACCTCTGATTCCCCATCTCTGATTCTGCACATCCGATTCCCTGCCTCTGATTCCCCGCCTCTGATTCCCCGCCTCTGATTCCCTGCCTCTGATTCGCAACCTGTTATTCCCCACCTCTGAATCCCCATATCTGATTCCCCGCCTCTGTTTCCCTGCCTCTGATTCCCCGCCTCTGATTCCCCATCTCTGATTCCCGGTCTCTGATTCACCACCTCTGTTTCCCGGCCTCTCATTCCCCATCCCTGATTCACCGCCTCTGATTCCCAGTGTAAGATTCCCTGCCTCTGATTCCCCGCCTCTGAATCCCCTCCTCTGATTCCCTGCCACTGATTCCCCGCCCCTGATTCCCCACCTCTGATACCCCATATCTGATTCCCCGCCTCTGTTTCCCCGCCTCTGATTCCCCACCTCTGATTTCCCATATCTGATTCCACGCCTCTGATTCCCCGCCTCTGATTGGCCGCCTCTGATACCCCGCCTCTGATTCCCCATCTCTAATTCATCACATCTGATTCCCCACCTCTGCTTCCCCATCTCTGATTCTCAACCTCTGATTCGCCACCTCTGATTCCCCATATCTGATTCACCGCCTCTGTTTCCCCGCCTCTGATTCCCCGCCTCTGATTCCCCATATTTGATTCCCCGCCTCTGATTCCCCATCTCTGATTCCCGGACTCTGATTCCCCAACTCTGATTCCCCGCCTCTGATTCCCCAGCTCTGATTTCCCGCCTCTGATTCCCCATCTCTGCTTCCCCATGTCTGATTCTCTACCTCTGATTCGCCACCTCTGATTGCCCATATCTGATTCACCGCCTCTGTTTCCCCGCCTCTGATTCCCCGCCTCTTATTCCCCATATTTGATTCCCCGCCTCTGATTCCCCATCTCTGATTCCCGGACTCTGATTCCCCAACTCTGATTCCCCGCCTCTGATTCCCCATATTTGATTCCCCTCCTCTGATTTCCCATCTCTGATTCCCGGACTCTGATTCCCCAACTCTGATTTCCCCGCCTCTGATTCCCCAGCTCTGATTTCCCGCCTCTGATTCCCCACCTCTGATACAACATATCTGATTCCCGGCCTCTGTTTCCCCGCCTCTGATTCCCCACCTCTGATTCACCATATCTGATTCCCCGCCTCTGATTCCCCACCACTGATTCCCCTCCTCTGATTCGCCAGTTATGATTGCCCGCCTCTGATTCCCCGTTTCTGATTCCCTGCCTCTGATTCCCCGCCTCTGATTCCCCATCTCTGACTCACCACCTCTGATTCCACACCTCTGACAACCCATCTCTGATTCCGCACATCCAATTCCCAGCCTATGATTCCCCACCTCTGATTCCCCGCCTCTGATTCCCCATATCTGATTCCCTGCCTCTGTTTCCCCGCCTCTGATTCCCCTCCTCTGTTTCGCCATATCTAATTCCACGCCTCTGATTCCCCAACTCTGATTCCCCGCCTCTGATTCCCCAGCTCTGATTCCCTGCCTCTGATTCCCCGCATCTGATTCCCTGCCTCTGATTCCCCGCCTCTGATTCCCTGCCTCTGATTCCCAACCTCTGATTCCCCACCTCTGAATCCCCATATCTGATTCCCCGCCTCTGTTTCCCCGCCTCTGATTCCCCGCCTCTGTTTCCCCATATCTGATTCCCCGCTTCTGATTCCCCAACTCTGATTCCCCTCCTCTGATTCGCCAGCTATGATTCCCCGCCTCTGATTCCCCAACTCTGATTCCCCTCCTCTAATTCGCCAGCTATGATTCACCGCCTCTGATTCCCTGCATCTGATTCCCTGCCTCTGATTCCCAGCCTCTGATTCCCCTTCTCTGATTCACCACCTCTGAATCCCCACCTCTGATTCCCCATCTCTGATTCCGCACATCCGATTCCCTGCCTCTGGTTCCCCGCCTTTTATTCCCGGCCTCTGATTCCCTGCCACTGATTCCCTGCTTCTGATTCTGATTCCCTGCCTCTGATTCCCCATCTCTGATTCTGCACATCTGATTCCCTGCCTCTGATTCCCCACCTCTGATTCCCCATATCTGATTCCCCGCCTCTGTTTCCCCGCCTCTGATTCCCCGCCTCTGTTTCCCCATATCTGATTCCCCGCCTCTGATTCCCCAACTCTGATTCCCCTCCTCTAATTCGCAAGCTATGATTCCCCGCCTCTGATTCCCTGCGTCTGATTCCCTGCCTCTGATTCCCAGACTCTGATTCCCCTTCTCTGATTCACCACCTCTGAATCCCCACCTCTGATTCCCCATCTCTGATTCCGCACATCCGATTCCCTGCCTCTGATTCCCCGCCTCTGATACCCCGCCTCTGATACGCAACCTCTAATTCCCCACCTCTGATTGCCCATATCTGATTCCCCGCCTCTGTTTCCCTGCCTCTGATTCCCGGCCTCTGTTTCCCCATATCTGATTCCCCTCCTCTGATTCCCCAACTCTGATTCCCCGCCTCTGATTCCCCAGCTGTGATTCCCCGCCTTTTATTCCCGGCCTCTGATTCCCTGCCACTGATTCCCCGCCCCTGATTCCCCACCTCTGATTCCCCATATCTGATTCCCCGCCTCTGTTTCCCCAGCTCTGATTCCCCACCTCTGATTCCCCAGCTCTGATTCCCTGCCACTGATTCCCCGCCCCTGATTCCCCACCTCTGATTCCCCATATCTGATTCCCCGCCTCTGTTTCCCCAGCTCCGATTCCCTGCCTCTGATTCCCTGCCCTGATTCCCCATCTCTGTTTCACCGCCTTTGATTCGCCACCTCTGATTCCCCATATCTGATTCCCCGCCTCTGTTTCCCCGCCTCTGATTCCCTGCCTCTGATTCCCAACCTCTGATTCCACACCTCTGATTCCCCATATCTGATTCCCCGCCTCTATTTCCCAATATCTGATTCCCCGCCTCTGATTCCCCAACTCTGATTCCCCGCCTCTGATTCCCCAGCTCTGATTCCCCGCCTCTGATTCCCGGCGTCCGATTCCCTGCCTCTGATTCCCCGCCTCTGATTCGCCATCTCTGATTCCCCGCTCTGATTCCCCGTGTCTGATTCCCTGCCTCTGATTCCCCGCCTCAGATTCCCCGCCTCTGATTCCCTGCCACTGATTCCCTGCCCCTGATTCCCCACCTCTGATTCCCCATATCTGATTCCCCGCCTCTGTTTCTCCGCCTCTGATTCCCCGCCTCTGATTCCCCAGCTCTGAATCCCCGCCTCTGATTCCCCGCGTCTGATTCCCTCCCTCTGATTCACAACCTCTGATTCCCCACCTCTGATTCCCCATATCTGATTCCCCGCCTCTGTTTCCCCGCCTCTGATTCCCCGCATCTGATTCCCCATATCTGATTCCCCGGCTCTGATTGCCCACCTCTGATTCCCCGCCTCTGATTCGCCAGCTCTGATTCCCCGCCTCAGAATCCCCGCATCTGATTCCCTGCCTCTGATTCCCCGCCTCTGATTCCCCATCTCTGATTCACCGCCTTTGATTCGCCACCTCTGATTCCCCATATCTGATTCCCCACCTCTGTTTCCCCGCCTCTGATTCCCCGCCTCTGATTCTCCATATCTCATTCCCCGCCTCTGAATCCCCATCTCTGATTCCCGGACTCTGATTCCCCACCTCTGATTACCGGCCTCTTATTCCCAGCATCTGATTCCCGGCCTCTGATTCCCGGCCTCTGATTCCCCGCTTCTGATTCTGATTCCCTGCCTCTGATTCCCCATCTCTGATTCCGCACATCTGATTCCCTGCCTCTGATTCCCCACCTCTGATTCCCCATATCTGATTCCCCGCCTCTGTTTCCCCGCCTCTGATTCCCCATCTCTGTTTCCCCATATCTAATTCCCCACCTCTGATGCCCCAACTCTGATTCCCCGCCTCTGATTCCCCAGCTCTGATTCCCCGCCTCTGATTCCCCGCATCCGATTCCCCATGTCTGATTCCCCGCCTCTGTTTCCCCGCCTCTGATTCCCCGCCTCTATTTCCCCATATCTGATTCCCCGCCTCTGATTCCCCAGCTCTGATTCCCTGCCTCTGATTCCCCGCGTTCTATTCGCTGCCTCTGATTCCCCGCCTGTGATTCCCCATCTCTGATTCACCACCTCTGATTCCCCACCTCTGATTCCCCATATCTAATTCCCCGCCTCTGCTTGCCCGCCTCTCATTCCCCGCCTCTGTTTCCCCATATCTGATTCCCCGACTCTGAATCCCCAACTCTGATTCCCTGCCTCTGATTCACCAGCTCTGATTCCCCGCCTTTGATTCCCCCCGTCTGATTCCCAGCTTCTGAATCACCGTCTGATTTCTTGCCTCTGATTCCCCGCCTCTGATTCCCCATCTCTGATTCACTGCCTCTGATTCCCCACATCTGATTCCCCGCCTCTGATTCCCCGCATCAAATTCCCTGCCTCTGATTCCCCGCCTCTGATTCCCCATCTCTGATTCCCCGCCTGTGAGTCCCCAGCTCTGATTCCCCGCCTCTGATTCCCCAGCTCTGATTCCCAGCCTCTGATTCCCCGTGTTTGATCCCCTGCCTCTGATTACCTTCCTCTGATTCCCCGCATCTGATTCCCCGCCTCTGATTCCCCATATTTGATTCCCCGCCTCTGATTCCCCATCTCTGATTCCCGGACTCATTCCCCAACTCTGATTCCCCGCCTCTGATTCCCCATATTTGATTCCCCTCCTCTGATTTCCCATCTCTGATTCCCGGACTCTGATTCCCCAACTCTGATTTCCCCGCCTCTGAATCCCCAGCTCTGATTTCCCGCCTCTGATTCCCCACCTGTGATACAACATATCAGATTCCCGGCCTCTGTTTCCCCGCCTCTGATTCCCCACCTCTGATTCACCATATCTGATTCCCCGCCTCTGATTCCCCACCACTGATTCCCCTCCTCTGATTCGCCAGTTATGATTGCCCGCCTCTGATTCCCCGTTTCTGATTCCCTGCCTCTGATTCCCCGCCTCTGATTCCCCATGTCTGACTCACCACCTCTGATTCCCCACCTCTGATACCGCATCTCTGATTCCGCACATCCGATTCCCTGCCTCTGATTCCCCGCCTCTGATTCCCCGCCTCTGATTCCCTGCCTCTGATTCGCAACCTCTTATTCCCCACCTCTGATTCCCCATATCTGATTCCCCGCCTCTGTTTCCCCGCCTCTGATTGGCACCTCTGATACCCCGCCTCTGATTCCCCATCTCTAATTCATCACATCTGATTCCCCACCTCTGCTTCCCCATCTCCGATTCTCTACCTCTGATTCGCCACCTCTGATTCCCAATATCTGATTCACCGCCTCTGTTTCCCTGCCTCTGATTCCCCGCCTCTGATTCCCCATATCTGATTCCCCGCCTCTGATTCCCCATCTCTGATTCCCGGTCTCTGATTCCCCACCTCTGTTTCCCGGCGTCTGATTCCCAATCCCTGATTCACCGCCTCTGACTCCCAGTGTCTGATTCCCTGCCTCTGATTCCCCGCCTCTGAATCCCCTCCTCTGATTCCCTGCCACTGATTCCCCGCCCCTGATTCCCCACCTCTGATACCCTATATCTGATTCCCCGCCTCTGTTTCTCCGCCTCTGATTCCCCACCTCTGATTCCCCATGTCTGATTCCCTGCCTCTGATTCCCCAACTCTGATTCCCCGCCTCTGATTCCCCAGCTCTGATTCCCTGCCTCTGATTCCCCACCTCTGATCCAACATATCTGATTCCCCGCCTCTGTTTCCCCGCCTCTGATTCCCCACCTCTGATTCCCCATATCTGATTCCCCGCCTATGATTCCCCACCTCTGATTCCCCGCCTCTGATTCGCCAGCTATGATTCCCCTCCTCTGATTCCCGGACTCTGATGCCCCAACTCTGATTCCCCGACTCTGATTCCCCATATTTGATTCCCCGCCTCTGATTCCCCATCTCTGATTCCCGGACTCTGATTCCCCAACTCTGATTCCCCGCCTCTGATTCCCCATATTTGATTCCCCTCCTCTGATTTCCCATCTCTGATTCCCGGACTCTGATTCCCCAACTCTGATTTCCCCGCCTCTGATTCCCCAGCTCTGATTTCCCGCCTCTGATTCCCCACCTCTGATACAACATATCTGATTCCCGGCCTCTGTTTCCCCGCCTCTGATTCCCCACCTCTGATTCACCATATCTGATTCCCCGCCTCTGATTCCCCACCACTGATTCCCCTCCTCTGATTCGCCAGTTATGATTGCCCGCCTCTGATTCCCCGTTTCTGATTCCCTGCCTCTGATTCCCCGCCTCTGATTCCCCATCTCTGACTCACCGCCTCTGTTTCCCTGCCTCTGATTCCCCGCCTCTGATTCCCCATATCTGATTCCCCGCCTCTGATTCCCCATCTCTGATTCCCGGTCTCTGATTCCCCACCTCTGTTTCCCGGCCTCTGATTCCCAATCCCTGATTCACCGCCTCTGACTCCCAGTGTCTGATTCCCTGCCTCTGATTCCCCGCCTCTGAATCCCCTCCTCTGATTCCCTGCCAGTGATTCCCCGCCCCTGATTCCCCACCTCTGATACCCCATATCTGATTCCCCGCCTCTGTTTCCCCGCCTCTGATTCCCCACCTCTGATTCCCCATATCTGATTCCCTGCCTCTGATTCCCCAACTCTGATTCCCCGCCTCTGATTCCCCAGCTCTGATTCCCCGCCTCTGATTCCCCACCTCTGATCCAACATATCTGATTCCCCGCCTCTGTTTCCCCGCCTCTGATTCCCCACCTCTGATTCCCCATATCTGATTCCCCGCTTATGATTCCCCACCTCTGATTCCCCGCCTCTGATTCGCCAGCTATGATTCCCCTCCTCTGGTTCCCCGCATCTGATACCCCGCCTCTGATTCCCCGTGTCTGACCCTGCCTCTGATTCCACGCCTTTGATTCCCCATCTCTGATTCACCACCTCTGATTCCCCACCTCTGATTCCCCATCTCTGATTCTGCACATCCGATTCCCTGCCTCTGATTCCCCGCCTCTGATTCCCCGCCTCTGATTCCCTGCCTCTGATTCGCAACCTGTTATTCCCCACCTCTGAATCCCCATATCTGATTCCCCGCCTCTGTTTCCCTGCCTCTGATTCCCCGCCTCTGTTTCCCCATATCTGATTCCCCGCCTCTGTTTCACCGCCTCTGATTGGCACCTCTGATACCCCGCCTCTGATTCCCCATCTCTAATTCATCACATCTGATTTCCCACCTCTGCTTCCCCATCTCTGATTCTCTACCTCTGATTCGCAACCTCTGATTCCGAATATCTGATTCACCGCCTCTGTTTCCCCGCCTCTGATTCCCCATCTCTGATTCCCGGTCTCTGATTCACCACCTCTGTTTCCCGGCCTCTCATTCCCCATCCCTGATTCACCGCCTCTGATTCCCAGTGTCTGATTCCCTGCCTCTGATTCCCCGCCTCTGAATCCCCTCCTCTGATTCCCTGCCACTGATTCCCCGCCCCTGATTCCCCACCTCTGATACCCCATATCTGATTCCCCGCTTCTGTTTCCCCGCCTCTGATTCCCCACCTCTGATTTCCCATATCTGATTCCACGCCTCTGATTTCCCGCCTCTGATTGGCCGCCTCTGATACCCCGCCTCTGATTCCCCATCTCTAATTCATCACATCTGATTCCCCACCTCTGCTTCCCCATCTCTGATTCTCAACCTCTGATTCGCCACCTCTGATTCCCCATATCTGATTCACCGCCTCTGTTTCCCCGCCTCTGATTCCCCGCCTCTGATTCCCCATATTTGATTCCCCGCCTCTGATTCCCCATCTCTGATTCCCGGACTCTGATTCCCCAACTCTGATTCCCCGCCTCTGATTCCCCAGCTCTGATTTCCCGCCTCTGATTCCCCATCTCTGCTTCCCCATCTCTGATTCTCTACATCTGATTCGCCACCTCTGATTGCCCATATCTGATTCACCGCCTCTGTTTCCCCGCCTCTGATTCCCCGCCTCTTATTCCCCATATTTGATTCCCCGCCTCTGATTCCCCATCTCTGATTCCCGGACTCTGATTCCCCAACTCTGATTCCCCGCCTCTGATTCCCCATATTTGATTCCCCTCCTCTGATTTCCCATCTCTGATTCCCGGACTCTGATTCCCCAACTCTGATTTCCCCGCCTCTGATTCCCCAGCTCTGATTTCCCGCCTCTGATTCCCCACCTCTGATACAACATATCTGATTCCCGGCCTCTGTTTCCCCGCCTCTGATTCCCCACCTCTGATTCACCATATCTGATTCCCCGCCTCTGATTCCCCACCACTGATTCCCCTCCTCTGATTCGCCAGTTATGATTGCCCGCCTCTGATTCCCCGTTTCTGATTCCCTGCCTCTGATTCCCCGCCTCTGATTCCCCATCTCTGACTCACCACCTCTGATTCCCCACCTCTGACAACCCATCTCTGATTCCGCACATCCAATTCCCAGCCTATGATTCCCCGCCTCTGTTTCCCCGCCTCTGATTCCCCGCCTCTGTTTCCCCATATCTGATTCCCCGCCTCTGATTCCCCAACTCTGATTCCCCTCCTCTAATTCGCAAGCTATGATTCCCCGCCTCTGATTCCCTGCGTCTGATTCCCTGCCTCTGATTCCCAGCCTCTGATTCCCCTTCTCTGATTCACCACCTCTGAATCCCCACCTCTGATTCCCCATCTCTGATTCCGCACATCCGATTCCCTGCCTCTGATTCCCCGCCTCTGATACCCCGCCTCTGATACGCAACCTCTAATTCCCCACCTCTGATTGCCCATATCTGATTCCCCGCCTCTGTTTCCCTGCCTCTGATTCCCGGCCTCTGTTTCCCCATATCTGATTCCCCTCCTCTGATTCCCCAACTCTGATTCCCCGCCTCTGATTCCCCATATTTGATTCCCCTCCTCTGATTTCCCATCTCTGATTCCCGGACTCTGATTCCCCAACTCTGATTTCCCCGCCTCTGAATCCCCAGCTCTGATTTCCCGCCTCTGATTCCCCACCTGTGATACAACATATCAGATTCCCGGCCTCTGTTTCCCCGCCTCTGATTCCCCACCTCTGATTCACCATATCTGATTCCCCGCCTCTGATTCCCCACCACTGATTCCCCTCCTCTGATTCGCCAGTTATGATTGCCCGCCTCTGATTCCCCGTTTCTGATTCCCTGCCTCTGATTCCCCGCCTCTGATTCCCCATGTCTGACTCACCACCTCTGATTCCCCACCTCTGATACCGCATCTCTGATTCCGCACATCCGATTCCCTGCCTCTGATTCCCCGCCTCTGATTCCCCGCCTCTGATTCCCTGCCTCTGATTCGCAACCTCTTATTCCCCACCTCTGATTCCCCATATCTGATTCCCCGCCTCTGTTTCCCCGCCTCTGATTGGCACCTCTGATACCCCGCCTCTGATTCCCCATCTCTAATTCATCACATCTGATTCCCCACCTCTGCTTCCCCATCTCCGATTCTCTACCTCTGATTCGCCACCTCTGATTCCCAATATCTGATTCACCGCCTCTGTTTCCCTGCCTCTGATTCCCCGCCTCTGATTCCCCATATCTGATTCCCCGCCTCTGATTCCCCATCTCTGATTCCCGGTCTCTGATTCCCCACCTCTGTTTCCCGGCGTCTGATTCCCAATCCCTGATTCACCGCCTCTGACTCCCAGTGTCTGATTCCCTGCCTCTGATTCCCCGCCTCTGAATCCCCTCCTCTGATTCCCTGCCACTGATTCCCCGCCCCTGATTCCCCACCTCTGATACCCTATATCTGATTCCCCGCCTCTGTTTCTCCGCCTCTGATTCCCCACCTCTGATTCCCCATATCTGATTCCCTGCCTCTGATTCCCCAACTCTGATTCCCCGCCTCTGATTCCCCAGCTCTGATTCCCTGCCTCTGATTCCCCACCTCTGATCCAACATATCTGATTCCCCGCCTCTTTTTCCCCGCCTCTGATTCCCCACCTCTGATTCCCCATATCTGATTCCCCGCCTATGATTCCCCACCTCTGATTCCCCGCCTCTGATTCGCCAGCTATGATTCCCCTCCTCTGATTCCCGGACTCTGATGCCCCAACTCTGATTCCCCGTCTCTGATTCCCCATATTTGATTCCCCGCCTCTGATTCCCCATCTCTGATTCCCGGACTCTGATTCCCCAACTCTGATTCCCCGCCTCTGATTCCCCATATTTGATTCCCCTCCTCTGATTTCCCATCTCTGATTCCCGGACTCTGATTCCCCAACTCTGATTTCCCCGCCTCTGATTCCCCAGCTCTGATTTCCCGCCTCTGATTCCCCACCTCTGATACAACATATCTGATTCCCGGCCTCTGTTTCCCCGCCTCTGATTCCCCACCTCTGATTCACCATATCTGATTCCCCGCCTCTGATTCCCCACCACTGATTCCCCTCCTCTGATTCGCCAGTTATGATTGCCCGCCTCTGATTCCCCGTTTCTGATTCCCTGCCTCTGATTCCCCGCCTCTGATTCCCCATCTCTGACTCACCGCCTCTGTTTCCCTGCCTCTGATTCCCCGCCTCTGATTCCCCATATCTGATTCCCCGCCTCTGATTCCCCATCTCTGATTCCCGGTCTCTGATTCCCCACCTCTGTTTCCCGGCCTCTGATTCCCAATCCCTGATTCACCGCCTCTGACTCCCAGTGTCTGATTCCCTGCCTCTGATTCCCCGCCTCTGAATCCCCTCCTCTGATTCCCTGCCACTGATTCCCCGCCCCTGATTCCCCACCTCTGATACCCCATATCTGATTCCCCGCCTCTGTTTCCCCGCCTCTGATTCCCCACCTCTGATTCCCCATATCTGATTCCCTGCCTCTGATTCCCCAACTCTGATTCCCCGCCTCTGATTCCCCAGCTCTGATTCCCCGCCTCTGATTCCCCACCTCTGATCCAACATATCTGATTCCCCGCCTCTGTTTCCCCGCCTCTGATTCCCCACCTCTGATTCCCCATATCTGATTCCCCGCTTATGATTCCCCACCTCTGATTCCCCGCCTCTGATTCGCCAGCTATGATTCCCCTCCTCTGGTTCCCCGCATCTGATTCCCCGCCTCTGATTCCCCGTGTCTGACCCTGCCTCTGATTCCACGCCTTTGATTCCCCATCTCTGATTCACCACCTCTGATTCCCCACCTCTGATTCCCCATCTCTGATTCTGCACATCCGATTCCCTGACTCTGATTCCCCGCCTCTGATTCCCCGCCTCTGATTCCCTGCCTCTGATTCGCAACATGTTATTCCCCACCTCTGAATCCCCATATCTGATTCCCCGCCTCTGTTTCCCTGCCTCTGATTCCCCGCCTCTGTTTCCCCATATCTGATTCCCCGCCTCTGTTTCACCGCCTCTGATTGGCACCTCTGATACCCCGCCTCTGATTCCCCATCTCTAATTCATCACATCTGATTTCCCACCTCTGCTTCCCCATCTCTGATTCTCTACCTCTGATTCGCAACCTCTGATTCCGAATATCTGATTCACCGCCTCTGTTTCCCCGCCTCTGATTCCCCATCTCTGATTCCCGGTCTCTGATTCACCACCTCTGTTTCCCGGCCTCTCATTCCCCATCCCTGATTCACCGCCTCTGATTCCCAGTGTCTGATTCCCTGCCTCTGATTCCCCGCCTCTGAATCCCCTCCTCTGATTCCCTGCCACTGATTCCCCGCCCCTGATTCCCCACCTCTGATACCCCATATCTGATTCCCCGCTTCTGTTTCCCCGCCTCTGATTCCCCACCTCTGATTTCCCATATCTGATTCCACGCCTCTGATTTCCCGCCTCTGATTGGCCGCCTCTGATACCCCGCCTCTGATTCCCCATCTCTAATTCATCACATCTGATTCCCCACCTCTGCTTCCCCATCTCTGATTCTCAACCTCTGATTCGCCACCTCTGATTCCCCATATCTGATTCACCGCCTCTGTTTCCCCGCCTCTGATTCCCCGCCTCTGATTCCCCATATTTGATTCCCCGCCTCTGATTCCCCATCTCTGATTCCCGGACTCTGATTCCCCAGCTCTGATTTCCCGCCTCTGATTCCCCATCTCTGCTTCCCCATCTCTGATTCTCTACCTCTGATTCGCCACCTCTGATTGCCCATATCTGATTCACCGCCTCTGTTTCCCCGCCTCTGATTCCCCGCCTCTTATTCCCCATATTTGATTCCCCGCCTCTGATTCCCCATCTCTGATTCCCGGACTCTGATTCCCCAACTCTGATTCCCCGCCTCTGATTCCCCATATTTGATTCCCCTCCTCTGATTTCCCATCTCTGATTCCCGGACTCTGATTCCCCAACTCTGATTTCCCCGCCTCTGATTCCCCAGCTCTGATTTCCCGCCTCTGATTCCCCACCTCTGATACAACATATCTGATTCCCGGCCTCTGTTTCCCCGCCTCTGATACCCCACCTCTGATTCACCATATCTGATTCCCCGCCTCTGATTCCCCACCACTGATTCCCCTCCTCTGATTCGCCAGTTATGATTGCCCGCCTCTGATTCCCCGTTTCTGATTCCCTGCCTCTGATTCCCCGCCTCTGATTCCCCATCTCTGACTCACCACCTCTGATTCCCCACCTCTGACAACCCATCTCTGATTCCGCACATCCAATTCCCAGCCTATGATTCCCCACCTCTGATTCCCCGCCTCTGATTCCCCATATCTGATTCCCTGCCTCTGTTTCCCCGCCTCTGATTCCCCTCCTCTGTTTCGCCATATCTAATTCCACGCCTCTGATTCCCCAACTCTGATTCCCCGCCTCTGATTCCCCAGCTCTGATTCCCTGCCTCTGATTCCCCGCATCTGATTCCCTGCCTCTGATTCCTCGCCTCTGATTCCCTGCCTCTGATTCCCAACCTCTGATTCCCCACCTCTGAATCCCCATATCTGATTCCCCGCCTCTGTTTCCCCGCCTCTGATTCCCCGCCTCTGTTTCCCCATATCTGATTCCCCGCTTCTGATTCCCCAACTCTGATTCCCCTCCTCTGATTCGCCAGCTATTATTCCCCGCCTCTGATTCCCTGCATCTGATTCCCTGCATCTGATTCCCCGCCTCTGATTCCCCTTCTCTGATTCTCCACCTCTGATTCCCCACCTCTGATTCCGCTCATCCGATTCCCTGCCTCTGATTCCCCGCCTCTGATTCCCCGCCTCTGATTCCCTGCCTCTGATTCGCAACCTCTAATTCCCTACCTCTGATTCCCCATATCTGATTCCCCGCCTCTGTTTCCCTGCCTCTGATTCCCGGCCTCTGTTTCCCCATATCTGATTCCCCTTTTCTGATTCCCCAACTCTGATTCCCCGCCTCTGATACCCCGCCTCTGATTCCCCATCTCTAATTCATCACATCTGATTCCCCACCTCTGCTTCCCCATCTCTGATTCTCTACCTCTGATTCGCCACCTCTGATTGCCCATATCTGATTCACCGCCTCTGTTTCCCCGCATCTGATTCCCCGCCTCTGATTCCCCATATTTGATTCCCCGCCTCTGATTCCCCATCTCTGATTCCCGGACTCATTCCCCAACTCTGATTCCCCGCCTCTGATTCCCCATATTTGATTCCCCTCCTCTGATTTCCCATCTCTGATTCCCGGACTCTGATTCCCCAACTCTGATTTCCCCGCCTCTGAATCCCCAGCTCTGATTTCCCGCCTCTGATTCCCCACCTCTGATACAACATATCTGATTCCCGGCCTCTGTTTCCCCGCCTCTGATTCCCCACCTCTGATTCACCATATCTGATTCCCCGCCTCTGATTCCCCACCACGGATTCCCCTCCTCTGATTCGCCAGTTATGATTGCCCGCCTCTGATTCCCCGTTTCTGATTCCCTGCCTCTGATTCCCCGCCTCTGATTCCCCATGTCTGACTCACCACCTCTGATTCCCCACCTCTGATACCCCATCTCTGATTCCGCACATCCGATTCCCTGCCTCTCATTCCCCGCCTCTGATTCCCCGCCTCTGATACCCTGCCTCTGATTCGCAACCTCTTATTCCCCACCTCTGATTCCCCATGTCTGATTCCCCGCCTCTGTTTCCCCGCCTCTGATTGGCACCTCTGATACCCCGCCTCTGATTCCCCATCTCTAATTCATCACATCTGATTCCCCACCTCTGCTTCCCCATCTCCGATTCTCAACCTCTGATTCGCCACCTCTGATTCCCAATATCTGATTCACCGCCTCTGTTTCCCTGCCTCTGATTCCCCGCCTCTGATTCCCCATATTTGATTCCCCTCCTCTGATTCCCCATCTCTGATTCCCGGACTCTGATTCCCCAACTCTGATTCCCCGCCTCTGATTCCCCATATTTGATTCCCCTCCTCTGATTTCCCTTCTCTGATTCCCGGACTCTGATTCCCCAACTCTGATTTCCCCGCCTCTGATTCCCCAGCTCTGATTTCCCGCCTCTGATTCCCCACCTCTGATACAACATATCTGATTCCCGGCCTCTGTTTCCCCGCCTCTGAATCCCACCTCTGATTCACCATATCTGATTCCCCGCCTCTGATTCCCCACCACTGATTCCCCTCCTCTGATTCGCCAGTTATGATTGCCCGCCTCTGATTCCCCGTTTCTGATTCCCTGCCTCTGATTCCCCGCCTCTGATTCCCAATCTCTGACTCACCACCTCTGATTCCCCACCTCTGACACCCCATCTCTGATTCCGCACATCCGATTCCCTGCCTATGATTCCCCACCTCTGATTCCCCGCCTCTGATTCCCCATATCTGATTCCCTGCCTCTGTTTCCCCGCCTCTGATTCCCCACCTCTGTTTCCCCATATCTGATTCCCCGCCTCTGATTCCCCAACTCTAATACCCTGCCTCTGATTCCCCAGCTCTGATTCCCCGCCTCTGATTCCCCGCATCTGATTCCCTGCCTCTGATTCCCCGCCTCTGATTCCAGGCCTCTGATTCCCAGCATCTGATTCCGGCCTCTGATTCCCTGCTTCTGATTCTGATTCCCTGCCTCTAATTCCCCATCTCTGATTCCGCACATCTGATTCCCTGCCTCTGATTCCCCACCTCTGATTCCCCATATCTGATTCCCCGCCTCTGTTTCCCCGCCTCTGATTCCCCGCCTCTGTTTCCCCATATCTGATTCCCCGCCTCTGATTCCCCAACTCTGATTCCCCTCCTCTGATTCCCCAGCTCTGATTCCCCGCCTCTGATTCCCTGCGTCTTATTCCATGCCTCTGATACCCAGCCTCTGATTCCCCTTCTCTGATTCACCACCTCTGAATCCCCACCTCTGATTCCCCATCTCTGATTCCGCACATCCGATTCCGTGCCTCTGATTCCCCGCCTCTGATTCCCCGCCTCTGATTCGCAACCTCTAATTCCCCACCTCTGATTCCCCATATCTGATTCCCCGCCTCTGTTTCCCTGCCTCTGATTCCCGGCCTCTGTTTCCCCATATCTGATTCCCCTCCTCTGATTCCCCAACTCTGATTCCCCGCCTCTGATTCCCCAGCTTTGATTCTCCGTCTTTTATTCCCGGCCTCTGATTCCCTGCCACTGATTCCCCGCCCCTGATTCCCCACCTCTGATTCCCCATATCTGATTCCCCGCCTCTGTTTCCCCACCTCTGATTCCCGGCCTCTTATTCCCAGCATCTGATTCCCGGCCACTGATTCCCTGCCTCTGATTCCACGCCTCTGATTCCCCATCTCTGATTCCCCGGCTCTGATTCCCCGTGTCTGATTCCCTGCCTCTGATTCCCCGCCTCTGATTCCCCGCGTCTGATTCCCTGCCACTGATTCCCTGCCCCTGATTCCCTACCTCTGATTCCCCATATCTGATTCCCCGCCTCTGTTTCCCCAACTCTGATTCCCTTCCTCTAATTCACCAGCTATGATTCCCCGCCTCTGATTCCTTGCCACTGATTCCCTGCCCCTGATTCCCCACCTCTGATTCCCCATATATGATTCCCCGCCTCTGATTCCCCAACTCTGATACCCCTCCTCTAATTCGCCAGCTATGATTCCCCGCCTCTTATTCCCTGCGTCTAATTCCCTGCCTCTGATTCCCAGCCTCTGATTCCCCTTCTCTGATTCACCACCTCTGAATCCCCACCTCTGATTCCCCATCTCTGATTCCGCACATCCGATTCCCTGCCTCTGATTCCCCGCCTCTGATTCCCCGCCTCTGATTCCCCGCCTCTGATTCCCCGCGTCTGATTCCCTGCCACTGATTCCCTGCCCTTGATTCCCCACCTCTGATTCCCCATCTCTGATTCCCCGCCTCTGTTTCCCCACCTCTGATTCCCCGCCTCTGTTTCCCCATATCTGATTCCCCGCCTCTGATTCCCCAACTCTGATTCCCCTCCTCTAATTCGCCAGCTATGATTCACCGCCTCTGATTCCCTGCATCTGATTCCCTGCCTCTGATTCCCAGCCTCTGATTCCCCTTCTCTGATTCACCACCTCTGAATCCCCACCTCTGATTCCCCATCTCTGATTCCGCACATCCGATTCCCTGCCTCTGGTTCCCCGCCTTTTATTCCCGGCCTCTGATTCCCTGCCACTGATTCCCTGCTTCTGATTCTGATTCCCTGCCTCTGATTCCCCATCTCTGATTCTGCACATCTGATTCCCTGCCTCTGATTCCCCACCTCTGATTCCCCATATCTGATTCCCCGCCTCTGTTTCCCCGCCTCTGATTCCCCGCCTCTGTTTCCCCATATCTGATTCCCCGCCTCTGATTCCCCAGCTCTGAATCCCCGCCTCTGATTCCCCGCGTCTGATTCCCTCCCTCTGATTCACAACCTCTGATTCCCCACCTCTGATTCCCCATATCTGATTCCCCGCCTCTGTTTCCCCGCCTCTGATTCCCCGCATCTGATTCCCCATATCTGATTCCCCGGCTCTGATTGCCCACCTCTGATTCCCCGCCTCTGATTCGCCAGCTCTGATTCCCCGCCTCTGAATCCCCGCATCTGATTCCCTGCCTCTGATTCCCCGCCTCTGATTCCCCATCTCTGATTCACCGCCTTTGATTCGCCACCTCTGATTCCCCATATCTGATTCCCCACCTCTGTTTCCCCGCCTCTGATTCCCCGCCTCTGATTCTCCATATCTCATTCCCCGCCTCTGAATCCCCATCTCTGATTCCCGGACTCTGATTCCCCACCTCTGATTCCCGGCCTCTTATTCCCAGCATCTGATTCCCGGCCTCTGATTCCCGGCCTCTGATTCCCCGCTTCTGATTCTGATTCCCTGCCTCTGATTCCCCATCTCTGATTCCGCACATCTGATTCCCTGCCTCTGATTCACCACCTCTGATTCCCCATATCTGATTCCCCGCCTCTGTTTCCCCGCCTCTGATTCCCCGCCTCTGTTTCCCCATATCTAATTCCCCACCTCTGATGCCCCAACTCTGATTCCCCGCCTCTGATTCCCCAGCTCTGATTCCCCGCCTCTGATTCCCCGCATCCGATTCCCCATGTCTGATTCCCCGCCTCTGTTTCCCCGCCTCTGATTCCCCGCCTCTATTTCCCCATATCTGATTCCCCGCCTCTGATTCCCCAGCTCTGATTCCCTGCCTCTGATTCCCCGCGTTCTATTCGCTGCCTCTGATTCCCCGCCTGTGATTCCCCATCTCTGATTCACCACCTCTGATTCCCCACCTCTGATTCCCCATATCTAATTCCCCGCCTCTGCTTGCCCGCCTCTCATTCCCCGCCTCTGTTTCCCCATATCTGATTCCCCGCCTCTGAATCCCCAACTCTGATTCCCTGCCTCTGATTCACCAGCTCTGATTCCCCGCCTTTGATTCCCCCCGTCTGATTCCCAGCTTCTGAATCCCCGTCTGATTTCTTGCCTCTGATTCCCCGCCTCTGATTCCCCATCTCTGATTCACTGCCTCTGATTCCCCACATCTGATTCCCCGCCTCTGATTCCCCGCATCTGATTCCCTGCCTCTGATTCCCCGCCTCTGATTCCCCATCTCTGATTCCCCGCCTGTGATTCCCCAGCTCTGATTCCCCGCCTCTGATTCCCCAGCTCTGATTCCCAGCCTCTGATTCCCCGTGTTTGATCCCCTGCCTCTGATTACCTTCCTCTGATTCCCGGCCACTGATACCCCGCTTCTGATTCTGATTCCCTGCCTCTGATTCCCCATCTCTGATTCACCACATCTGAATCCCCGCCTGTGTTTCCACGCCTCTGATTCCCTGCCTCTGATTCCCAACCTCTGATTCCCCACCCCTGATTCCCCATATCTGATTCCCCGCCTCTGTTTCCCTGCCTCTGATTCCCCGCCCCTGTTTCCCCATATCTGATTCCCCGCCTCTGATTCCCCAACTCTGATTCCCCGCCTCTGATTCCCCAGCTCTGATTCCCCGCCTCTGATTCCCCGTGTTTGATTCCCTGCCTCTGATTCCCCGCCTCTGATTCCCCATCTCTGATTCACCGCCTTTGATTCGCCACCTCTGATTCCCCATATCTGATTCCCCACCTCTGTTACCCCGCCTCTGATTCCCCGCCTCTGATTCCCCATATATCATTCCCCGCCTCTGAATCCCCATCTCTGATTCCCGGACTCTGATTCCCCATCTCTGATTCCCGGCCTCTTATTCCCGGCATCTGAATCCCGGCCTCTGATTCCCGGCCTCTGATTCCCCGCTTCTGATTCTGATTCCCTGCCTCTGATTCCCCATCTCTGATTCCGCACATCTGATTCCCTGCCTCTGATTCCCCACCTCTGATTCCCCATATCTGATTCCCCGCCTCTGTTTCCCCGCCTCTGATTCCCCGCCTCTGTTTTCCCATATCTAATTCCCCACCTCAGATGCCCCAACTCTGATACCCCGCCTCTGATTCCCCAGCTCTTATTCCCCGCCTCTGATTCCCCGCATCCGATTCCCCATATCTGACTCCCCGCCTCTCTTTCCCCGCCTTTGATTCCCCGCCTCTGTTTCCCCATATCTGATTCCCCGCCTCTGATTCCCAACTATGATTCCCCGCCTCTGATTCCCCAGCTCTGATTCCCCGCCTCTGATTCCCCGCGTTCTATTCCCTGCTTCTGATTCCCTGCCTGTGATTCCCCATCTCTGATTCACCACCTCTGATTCCCCACCTCTGATTCCCCATATCTAATTCCCCGCCTCTGTTTGCCCGCCTCTGATTCCCCGCCTCTGTTTCCCCATATCTGATTCCCCGTGTCTGATTCCCTGCCTCTGATTCCCCGCCTCTGATTCCCCGCCTCTGATTCCCTGCCACTGATTCCCTGCCCCTGATACCCCACCTCTGATTCCCCATATCTGATTCCCTGCCTCTGTTTCCCCGCCTCTGATTCCCCGCCTCTGATTCCCCATATCTGAATCCCCGCCTCTGATTCCCCAACTCTGATTCCCCGCCTCTGATTCCCCAGCTCTGAATCCCCGCCTCTGATTCCCCGCGTCTGTTTCCCCGCCTCTGATTCCCCGCCTCTGTTTCCCCATATCTAAGTCCCCGACTCTGATTCCCCAACTCTGATTCCCCACCTCTGATTCCCCAGCTCTGATTCCCCGCCTCTGATTCCCCGCATCTGATTCCCTGCATCTGATTCCCAGCCTCTGATTCCCTGCCTCTGATTCCCAACCTCTGATTCCCCACCTCTGATTCCCCATATCTGATTCCCCGCCTCTGTTTCCCCGCCTCTGATTCCCCGCCTCTGTTTCCCCATATCTGATTCCCGGCCTCTGATTCTCCGCCTCTGATTCCCCGCCTCTGATTCCCTGCCTCTGATTCCCCATCTCCGATTCCGCACATCGGATTCCCTGCCTCTGATTCCCCGCCTCTGATTCCCTGCTTCTGATTCCCAACCTCTAATTCCCCACCTCTGATTCCCCATATCTGATTCCCCGCCTCTTTTTCCCCGCCTCTGATTCCCCAACTCTGAATCCCCGCCTCTGATTCCCCAGCTCTGATTCCCCGCCTCTGATTCCCCGTGTTTGATTCCCTGCCTCTGATTCCCTGCCCTGATTCCCCATCTCTGATACACCGCCTTTAATTCGCCACCGCTGATTCCCCATATCTGATTCCCCGCCTCTGTTTCCCCGTCTCTGATTCCCCTCCTCTGTTTCGCCATATCTTATTCCACGCCTCTGATTCCCCAACTCTGATTCCCCGCCTCTGATTCCCCAGCTCTGATTCCCTGTCTCTGATTCCCCGCATCTGTTTCCCTGTCTCTGATTCCCCGCCTCTGATTCCCTGCCTCTGATTCCCAACCTCTGATTCCCCACCTCTGAATCCCCATATCTGATTCCCCGCCTCTGTTTCCCCGCCTCTAATTCCCCGCCTCTGTTTCCCCATATCTGATTCCCCGCTTCTGATTCCCCAACTCTGATTCCCCTCCTCTGATTCGCCAGCTATGATTCCCCGCCTCTGATTCCCTGCATCTGATTCCCTGCATCTGATTCCCCGCCTCTGATTCCCCTTCTCTGATTCTCCACCTCTGATTCCCCACCTCTGATTCCGCTCATCCGATTCCCTGCCTCTGATTCCCCGCCTCTGATTCCCCGCCTCTGATTCCCTGCCTCTGATTCGCAACCCCTAATTCCCTACCTCTGATTCCCCATATCTGATTCCCCGCCTCTGTTTCCCTGCCTCTGATTCCCGGCCTCTGTTTCCCCATATCTGATTCCCCTTTTCTGATTCCCCAACTCTGATTCCCCGCCTCTGATACCCCGCCTCTGATTCCCCATCTCTAATTCATCACATCTGATTCCCCACCTCTGCTTCCCCATCTCTGATTCTCTACCTCTGATTCGCCACCTCTGATTGCCCATATCTGATTCACCGCCTCTGTTTCCCCGCATCTGATTCCCTGCCTCTGTTTCCCCGCCTCTGATTCCCCTCCTCTGTTTCGCCATATCTAATTCCACGCCTCTGATTCCCCAACTCTGATTCCCCGCCTCTGTTTCCCCGCCTCTGATTCCCCGCATCTGATTCCCCATATCTGATTCCCCGGCTCTGATTGCCCACCTCTGATTCCCCGCCTCTGATTCGCCAGCTCTGATTCCCCGCCTCTGAATCCCCGCATCTGATTCCCTGCCTCTGATTCCCCGCCTCTGATTCCCCATCTCTGATTCACCGCCTTTGATTCGCCACCTCTGATTCCCCATATCTGATTCCCCACCTCTGTTTCCCCGCCTCTGATTCCCCGCCTCTGATTCTCCATATCTCATTCCCCGCCTCTGAATCCCCATCTCTGATTCCCGGACTCTGATTCCGCACATCCGATTCCCTGCCTCTGATTCCCCGCCTCTGATTCCCCGCCTCTGATTCCCCGCCTCTGATTCCCCGCGTCTGATTCCCTGCCACTGATTCCCTGCCCTTGATTCCCCACCTCTGATTCCCCATCTCTGATTCCCCGCCTCTGTTTCCCCACCTCTGATTCCCCGCCTCTGTTTCCCCATATCTGATTCCCCGCCTCTGATTCCCCAACTCTGATTCCCCTCCTCTAATTCGCCAGCTATGATTCACCGCCTCTGATTCCCTGCATCTGATTCCCTGCCTCTGATTCCCAGCCTCTGATTCCCCTTCTCTGATTCACCACCTCTGAATCCCCACCTCTGATTCCCCATCTCTGATTCCGCACATCCGATTCCCTGCCTCTGGTTCCCCGCCTTTTATTCCCGGCCTCTGATTCCCTGCCACTGATTCCCTGCTTCTGATTCTGATTCCCTGCCTCTGATTCCCCATCTCTGATTCTGCACATCTGATTCCCTGCCTCTGATTCCCCACCTCTGATTCCCCATATCTGATTCCCCGCCTCTGTTTCCCCGCCTCTGATTCCCCGCCTCTGTTTCCCCATATCTGATTCCCCGCCTCTGATTCCCCAACTCTGATTCCGCTCCTCTAATTCGCAAGCTATGATTCCCCGCCTCTGATTCCCTGCGTCTGATTCCCTGCCTCTGATTCCCAGCCTCTGATTCCCCTTCTCTGATTCACCACCTCTGAATCCCCACCTCTGATTCCCCATCTCTGATTCTGCACATCCGATTCCCTGCCTCTGATTCCCCGCCTCTGTTACCCCGCCTCTGATACGCAACCTCTAATTCCCCACCTCTGATTCCCCATATCTGATTCCCCGCCTCTGTTTCCCTGCCTCTGATTCCCGGCCTCTGTTTCCCCATATCTGATTCCCCTCCTCTGATTCCCCAACTCTGATTCCCCGCCTCTGATTCCCCAGCTCTGATTCCCCGCCTTTTATTCCCGGCCTCTGATTCCCTGCCACTGATTCCCCGCCCCTGATTCCCCACCTCTGATTCCCCATATCTGATTCCCCGCCTCTGTTTCCCCAGCTCTGATTCCCCACCTCTGATTCCCCACCTCTGATTCCCTGCCACTGATTCCCCGCCCCTGATTCCCCACCTCTGATTCCCCATATCTGATTCCCCGCCTCTGTTTCCCCAGCTCTGATTCCCTGCCTCTGATTCCCTGCCCTGATTCCCCATCTCTGTTTCACCGCCTTTGATTCGCCACCTCTGATTCCCCATATCTGATTCCCCGCCTCTGTTTCCCCGCCTCTGATTCCCTGCCTCTGATTCCCAACCTCTGATTCCACACCTCTGATTCCCCATATCTGATTCCCCACCTCTATTTCCCCATATCTGATTCCCCGCCTCTGATTCCCCAACTCTGATTCCCCGCCTCTGATTCCCCAGCTCTGATTCCCCGCCTCTGATTCCCGGCGTCCGATTCCCTGCCTCTGATTCCCCGCCTCTGATTCGCCATCTCTGATTCCCCGCCTCTGATTCCCCGTGTCTGATTCCCTGCCTCTGATTCCCCGCCTCAGATTCCCCGCCTCTGATTCCCTGCCACTGATTCCCTGCCCCTGATTCCCCACCTCTGATTCCCCATATCTGATTCCCCGCCTCTGTTTCTCCGCCTCTGATTCCCCGCCTCTGATTCCCCATATCTGATTCCCTGCCTCTGATTCCACAACTCTGATTCCCCGCCTCTGATTCCCCAGCTCTGAATCCCCGCCTCTGATTCCCCGCGTCTGATTCCCTCCCTCTGATTCACAACCTCTGATTCCCCACCTCTGATTCCCCATATCTGATTCCCCGCCTCTGTTTCCCCGCCTCTGATTCCCCGCATCTGATTCCCCATATCTGATTCCCCGGCTCTGATTGCCCACCTCTGATTCCCCGCCTCTGATTCGCCAGCTCTGATTCCCCGCCTCTGAATCCCCGCATCTGATTCCCTGCCTCTGATTCCCCGCCTCTGATTCCCCATCTCTGATTCACCGCCTTTGATTCGCCACCTCTGATTCCCCATATCTGATTCCCCACCTCTGTTTCCCCGCCTCTGATTCCCCGCCTCTGATTCTCCATATCTCATTCCCCGCCTCTGAATCCCCATCTCTGATTCCCGGACTCTGATTCCCCACCTCTGATTCCCGGCCTCTTATTCCCAGCATCTGATTCCCGGCCTCTGATTCCCGGCCTCTGATTCCCCGCTTCTGATTCTGATTCCCTGCCTCTGATTCCCCATCTCTGATTCCGCACATCTGATTCCCTGCCTCTGATTCACCACCTCTGATTCCCCATATCTGATTCCCCGCCTCTGTTTCCCCGCCTCTGATTCCCCGCCTCTGTTTCCCCATATCTAATTCCCCACCTCTGATGCCCCAACTCTGATTCCCCGCCTCTGATTCCCCAGCTCTGATTCCCCGCCTCTGATTCCCCGCATCCGATTCCCCATGTCTGATTCCCCGCCTCTGTTTCCCCGCCTCTGATTCCCCGCCTCTATTTCCCCATATCTGATTCCCCGCCTCTGATTCCCCAGCTCTGATTCCCTGCCTCTGATTCCCCGCGTTCTATTCGCTGCCTCTGATTCCCCGCCTGTGATTCCCCATCTCTGATTCACCACCTCTGATTCCCCACCTCTGATTCCCCATATCTAATTCCCCGCCTCTGCTTGACCGCCTCTCATTCCCCGCCTCTGTTTCCCCATATCTGATTCCCCGCCTCTGAATCCCCAACTCTGATTCCCTGCCTCTGATTCACCAGCTCTGATTCCCCGCCTTTGATTCCCCCCGTCTGATTCCCAGCTTCTGAATCCCCGTCTGATTTCTTGCCTCTGATTCCCCGCCTCTGATTCCCCATCTCTGATTCACTGCCTCTGATTCCCCACATCTGATTCCCCGCCTCTGATTCCCCGCATCTGATTCCCTGCCTCTGATTCCCCGCCTCTGATTCCCCATCTCTGATTCCCCGCCTGTGATTCCCCAGCTCTGATTCCCCGCCTCTGATTCCCCAGCTCTGATTCCCAGCCTCTGATTCCCCGTGTTTGATCCCCTGCCTCTGATTACCTTCCTCTGATTCCCGGCCACTGATACCCCGCTTCTGATTCTGATTCCCTGCCTCTGATTCCCCATCTCTGATTCACCACATCTGAATCCCCGCCTGTGTTTCCACGCCTCTGATTCCCTGCCTCTGATTCCCAACCTCTGATTCCCCACCCCTGATTCCCCATATCTGATTCCCCGCCTCTGTTTCCCTGCCTCTGATTCCCCGCCCCTGTTTCCCCATATCTGATTCCCCGCCTCTGATTCCCCAACTCTGATTCCCCGCCTCTGATTCCCCAGCTCTGATTCCCCGCCTCTGATTCCCCGTGTTTGATTCCCTGCCTCTGATTCCCCGCCTCTGATTCCCCATCTCTGATTCACCGCCTTTGATTCGCCACCTCTGATTCCCCATATCTGATTCCCCACCTCTGTTACCCCGCCTCTGATTCCCCGCCTCTGATTCCCCATATATCATTCCCCGCCTCTGAATCCCCATCTCTGATTCCCGGACTCTGATTCCCCACCTCTGATTCCCGGCCTCTTATTCCCGGCATCTGAATCCCGGCCTCTGATTCCCGGCCTCTGATTCCCCGCTTCTGATTCTGATTCCCTGCCTCTGATTCCCCATCTCTGATTCCGCACATCTGATTCCCTGCCTCTGATTCCCCACCTCTGATTCCCCATATCTGATTCCCCGCCTCTGTTTCCCCGCCTCTGATTCCCCGCCTCTGTTTTCCCATATCTAATTCCCCACCTCAGATGCCCCAACTCTGATACCCCGCCTCTGATTCCCCAGCTCTGATTCCCCGCCTCTGATTCCCCGCATCCGATTCCCCATATCTGACTCCCCGCCTCTCTTTCCCCGCCTTTGATTCCCCGCCTCTGTTTCCCCATATCTGATTCCCCGCCTCTGATTCCCAACTATGATTCCCCGCCTCTGATTCCCCAGCTCTGATTCCCCGCCTCTGATTCCCCGCGTTCTATTCCCTGCCTCTGATTCCCTGCCTGTGATTCCCCATCTCTGATTCACCACCTCTGATTCCCCACCTCTGATTCCCCATATCTAATTCCCCGCCTCTGTTTGCCCGCCTCTGATTCCCCGCCTCTGTTTCCCCATATCTGATTCCCCGTGTCTGATTCCCTGCCTCTGATTCCCCGCCTCTGATTCCCCGCCTCTGATTCCCTGCCACTGATTCCCTGCCCCTGATACCCCACCTCTGATTCCCCATATCTGATTCCCTGCCTCTGTTTCCCCGCCTCTGATTCCCCGCCTCTGATTCCCCATATCTGAATCCCCGCCTCTGATTCCCCAACTCTGATTCCCCGCCTCTGATTCCCCAGCTCTGAATCCCCGCCTCTGATTCCCCGCGTCTGTTTCCCCGCCTCTGATTCCCCGCCTCTGTTTCCCCATATCTAAGTCCCCGACTCTGATTCCCCAACTCTGATTCCCCACCTCTGATTCCCCAGCTCTGATTCCCCGCCTCTGATTCCCCGCATCTGATTCCCTGCATCTGATTCCCAGCCTCTGATTCCCTGCCTCTGATTCCCAACCTCTGATTCCCCACCTCTGATTCCCCATATCTGATTCCCCGCCTCTGTTTCCCCGCCTCTGATTCCCCGCCTCTGTTTCCCCATATCTGATTCCCGGCCTCTGATTCTCCGCCTCTGATTCCCCGCCTCTGATTCCCTGCCTCTGATTCCCCATCTCCGATTCCGCACATCGGATTCCCTGCCTCTGATTCCCCGACTCTGATTCCCTGCTTCTGATTCCCAACCTCTAATTCCCCACCTCTGATTCCCCATATCTGATTCCCCGCCTCTTTTTCCCCGCCTCTGATTCCCCAACTCTGAATCCCCGCCTCTGATTCCCCAGCTCTGATTCCCCGCCTCTGATTCCCCGTGTTTGATTCCCTGCCTCTGATTCCCTGCCCTGATTCCCCATCTCTGATACACCGCCTTTAATTCGCCACCGCTGATTCCCCATATCTGATTCCCCGCCTCTGTTTCCCCGTCTCTGATTCCCCTCCTCTGTTTCGCCATATCTTATTCCACGCCTCTGATTCCCCAACTCTGATTCCCCGCCTCTGATTCCCCAGCTCTGATTCCCTGTCTCTGATTCCCCGCATCTGTTTCCCTGCCTCTGATTCCCCGCCTCTGATTCCCTGCCTCTGATTCCCAACCTCTGATTCCCCACCTCTGAATCCCCATATCTGATTCCCCGCCTCTGTTTCCCCGCCTCTAATTCCCCGCCTCTGTTTCCCCATATCTGATTCCCCGCTTCTGATTCCCCAACTCTGATTCCCCTCCTCTGATTCGCCAGCTATGATTCCCCGCCTCTGATTCCCTGCATCTGATTCCCTGCATCTGATTCCCCGCCTCTGATTCCCCTTCTCTGATTCTCCACCTCTGATTCCCCACCTCTGATTCCGCTCATCCGATTCCCTGCCTCTGATTCCCCGCCTCTGATTCCCCGCCTCTGATTCCCTGCCTCTGATTCGCAACCTCTAATTCCCTACCTCTGATTCCCCATATCTGATTCCCCGCCTCTGTTTCCCTGCCTCTGATTCCCGGCCTCTGTTTCCCCATATCTGATTCCCCTTTTCTGATTCCCCAACTCTGATTCCCCGCCTCTGATACCCCGCCTCTGATTCCCCATCTCTAATTCATCACATCTGATTCCCCACCTCTGCTTCCCCATCTCTGATTCTCTACCTCTGATTCGCCACCTCTGATTGCCCATATCTGATTCACCGCCTCTGTTTCCCCGCATCTGATTCCCCGCCTCTGATTCCCCATATTTGATTCCCCGCCTCTAATTCACCATCTCTGATTCCCGGACTCATTCCCCAACTCTGATTCCCCGCCTCTGATTCCCCATATTTGATTCCCCTCCTCTGATTTCCCATCTCTGATTCCCGGACTCTGATTCCCCAACTCTGATTTCCCCGCCTCTGAATCCCCAGCTCTGATTTCCCGCCTCTGATTCCCCACCTGTGATACAACATATCTGATTCCCGGCCTCTGTTTCCCCGCCTCTGATTCCCCACCTCTGATTCACCATATCTGATTCCCCGCCTCTGATTCCCCACCACTGATTTCCCTCCTCTGATTCGCCAGTTATGATTGCCCGCCTCTGATTCCCCGTTTCTGATTCCCTGCCTCTGATTCCCCGCCTCTGATTCCCCATGTCTGACTCACCACCTCTGATTCCCCACCTCTGATACCCCATCTCTGATTCCGCACATCCGATTCCCTGCCTCTGATTCCCCGCCTCTGATTCCCCGCCTCTGATTCCCTGCCTCTGATTCGCAACCTCTTATTCCCCACCTCTGATTCCCCATATCTGATTCCCCGCCTCTGCTTCCCCGCCTCTGATTGGCACCTCTGATACCCCGCCTCTGATTCCCCATCTCTAATTCATCACATCTGATTCCCCACCTCTGCTTCCCCATCTCCGATTCTCTACCTCTGATTCGCCACCTCTGATTCCCAATATCTGATTCACCGCCTCTGTTTCCCTGCCTCTGATTCCCCGCCTCTGATTCCCCATATCTGATTCCCCGCCTCTGATTCCCCATCTCTGATTCCCGGTCTCTGATTCCCCACCTCTGTTTCTCGGCGTCTGATTCCCAATCCCTGATTCACCGCCTCTGACTCCCAGTGTCTGATTCCCTGCCTCTGATTCCCCGCCTCTGAATCCCCTCCTCTGATTCCCTGCCACTGATTCCCCGCCCCTGATTCCCCACCTCTGATACCCTATATCTGATTCCCCGCCTCTGTTTCCCCGCCTCTGATTCCCCACCTCTGATTCCCCATATCTGATTCCCTGCCTCTGATCCCCCAACTCTGATTCCCCGCCTCTGATTCCCCAGCTCTGATTCCCTGCCTCTGATTCCCCACCTCTGATCCAACATATCTGATTCCCCGCCTCTGTTTCCCCGCCTCTGATTCCCCACCTCTGATTCCCCATATCTGATTCCCCGCCTATGATTCCCCACCTCTGATTCCCCGCCTCTGATTCGCCAGCTATGATTCCCCTCCTCTGATTCCCGGACTCTGATTCCCCAACTCTGATTCCCCGTCTCTGATTCCCCATATTTGATTCCCCGCCTCTGATTCCCCATCTCTGATTCCCGGACTCTGATTCCCCAACTCTGATTCCCCGCCTCTGATTCCCCATATTTGATTCCCCTCCTCTGATTTCCCATCTCTGATTCCCGGACTCTGATTCCCCAACTCTGATTTCCCCGCCTCTGATTCCCCAGCTCTGATTTCCCGCCTCTGATTCCCCACCTCTGATACAACATATCTGATTCCCGGCCTCTGTTTCCCCGCCTCTGATTCCCCACCTCTGATTCCCCATATCTGATTCCCCGCCTCTGATTCCCCACCACTGATTCCCCTCCACTGATTCGCCAGTTATGATTGCCCGCCTCTGATTCCCCGTTTCTGATTCCCTGCCTCTGATTCCCCGCCTCTGATTCCCCATCTCTGACTCACCGCCTCTGTTTCCCTGCCTCTGATTCCCCGCCTCTGATTCCCCATATCTGATTCCCCGCCTCTGATTCCCCATCTCTGATTCCCGGTCTCTGATTCCCCACCTCTGTTTCCCGGCCTCTGATTCCCAATCCCTGATTCACCGCCTCTGACTCCCAGTGTCTGATTCCCTGCCTCTGATTCCCCGCCTCTGAATCCCCTCCTCTGATTCCCTGCCACTGATTCCCCGCCCCTGATTCCCCACCTCTGATACCCCATATCTGATTCCCCGCCTCTGTTTCCCCGCCTCTGATTCCCCACCTCTGATTCCCCATATCTGATTCCCTGCCTCTGATTCCCCAACTCTGATTCCCCGCCTCTGATTCCCCAGCTCTGATTCCCCGCCTCTGATTCCCCACCTCTGATCCAACATATCTGATTCCCCGCCTCTGTTTCCCCGCCTCTGATTCCCCACCTCTGATTCCCCATATCTGATTCCCCGCCTATGATTCCCCACCTCTGATTCCCCGCCTCTGATTCGCCAGCTATGATTCCCCTCCTCTGGTTCCCCGCATCTGATTCCCCGCCTCTGATTCCCCGTGTCTGACCCTGCCTCTGATTCCACGCCTTTGATTCCCCATCTCTGATTCACCACCTCTGATTCCCCACCTCTTATTCCCCATCTCTGATTCTGCACATCCGATTCCCTGCCTCTGATTCCCCGCCTCTGATTCCCCGCCTCTGATTCCCTGCCTCTGATTCGCAACCTGTTATTCCCCACCTCTGAATCCCCATATCTGATTCCCCGCCTCTGTTTCCCTGCCTCTGATTCCCCGCCTCTGTTTCCCCATATCTGATTCCCCGCCTCTGTTTCACCGCCTCTGATTGGCACCTCTGATACCCCGCCTCTGATTCCCCATCTCTAATTCATCACATCTGATTCCCCACCTCTGCTTCCCCATCTCTGATTCTCTACCTCTGATTCGCAACCTCTGATTCCGAATATCTGATTCACCGCCTCTGTTTCCCCGCTTCTGATTCCCCGCCTCTGATTCCCCATATCTGATTCCCCGCCTCTGATTCCCTATCTCTGATTCCCGGTCTCTGATTCACCACCTCTGTTTCCCGGCCTCTCATTCCCCATCCCTGATTCACCGCCTCTGATTCCCAGTGTCTGATTCCCTGCCTCTGATTCCCCGCCTCTGAATCCCCTCCTCTGATTCCCTGCCACTGATTCCCCGCCCCTGATTCCCCACCTCTGATACCCCATATCTGATTCCCCGCCTCTGTTTCCCCGCCTCTGATTCCCCACCTCTGATTTCCCATATCTGATTCCACGCCTCTGATTCCCCGCCTCTGATTGGCCGCCTCTGATACCCCGCCTCTGATTCCCAATCTCTAATTCATCACATCTGATTCCCCACCTCTGCTTCCCCATCTCTGATTCTCAACCTCTGATTCGCCACCTCTGATTCCCCATATCTGATTCACCGCCTCTGTTTCCCCGCCTCTGATTCCCCGCCTCTGATTCCCCATATTTGATTCCCCGCCTCTGATTCCCCATCTCTGATTCCCGGACTCTGATTCCCCAACTCTGATTCCCCGCCTCTGATTCCCCAGCTCTGATTTCCCGCCTCTGATTCCCCATCTCTGCTTCCTTATCTCTGATTCTCTACCTCTGATTCGCCACCTCTGATTGCCCACATCTGATTCCCCGCCTCTGATTCCCCGCATCTGATTCCCTGCCTCTGATTCCCCGCCTCTGATTCCCCATCTCTGATTCCCCGCCTGTGATTCCCCAGCTCTGATTCCCCGCCTCTGATTCCCCAGCTCTGATTCCCAGCCTCTGATTCCCCGTGTTTGATCCCCTGCCTCTGATTACCTTCCTCTGATTCCCGGCCACTGATACCCCGCTTCTGATTCTGATTCCCTGCCTCTGATTCCCCATCTCTGATTCACCACATCTGAAACCCCGCCTGTGTTTCCACGCCTCTGATTCCCTGCCTCTGATTCCCAACCTCTGATTCCCCACCCCTGATTCCCCATATCTGATTCCCCGCCTCTGTTTCCCTGCCTCTGATTCCCCGCCCCTGTTTCCCCATATCTGATTCCCCGCCTCTGATTCCCCAACTCTGATTCCCCGCCTCTGATTCCCCAGCTCTGATTCCCCGCCTCTGATTCCCCATCTCTGATTCACCGCCTTTGATTCGCCTCCTCTGATTCCCCATATCTGATTCCCCACCTCTGTTACCCCGCCTCTGATTCCCCGCCTCTGATTCCCCATATATCATTCCCCGCCTCTGAATCCCCATCTCTGATTCCCGGACTCTGATTCCCCACCACTGATTCCCGGCCTCTTATTCCCGGCATCTGAATCCCGGCCTCTGATTCCCGGCCTCTGATTCCCCGCTTCTGATTCTGATTCCCTGCCTCTGATTCCCCATCTCTGATTCCGCACATCTGATTCCCTGCCTCTGATTCCCCACCTCTGATTCCCCATATCTGATTCCCCGCCTCTGTTTCCCCGCCTCTGATTCCCCGCCTCTGTTTCCCCATATCTAATTCCCCACCTCAGATGCCCCAACTCTGATACCCCGCCTCTGATTCCCCAGCTCTGATTCCCCGCCTCTGATTCCCCGCATCCGATTCCCCATATCTGACTCCCCGCCTCTGTTTCCCCGCCTTTGATTCCCCGCCTCTGTTTCCCCATATCTGATTCCCCGCCTCTGATTCCCAACTATGATTCCCCGCCTCTGATTCCCCAGCTCTGATTCCCCGCCTCTGATTCCCCGCGTTCTATTCCCTGCCTCTGATTCCCCGCCTGTGATTCCCCATCTCTGATTCACCACCTCTGATTCCCCACCTCTGATTCCCCATATCTAATTCCCCGCCTCTGTTTGCCCGCCTCTGATTCCCCGCCTCTGTTTCCCCATATCTGATTCCCCGTGTCTGATTCCCTGCCTCTGATTCCCCGCCTCTGATTCCCCGCCTCTGATTCCCTGCCACTGATTCCCTGCCCCTGATACCCCACCTCTGATTCCCCATATCTGATTCCCTGCCTCTGTTTCCCCGCCTCTGATTCCCCGCCTCTGATTCCCCATATCTGAATCCCCGCCTCTGATTCCCCAACTCTGATTCCCCGCCTCTGATTCCCCAGCTCTGAATCCCCGCCTCTGATTCCCCGCGTCTGTTTCCCCGCCTCTGATTCCCCGCCTCTGTTTCCCCATATCTAAGTCCCCGACTCTGATTCCCCAACTCTGATTCCCCACCTCTGATTCCCCAGCTCTGATTCCCCGCCTCTGATTCCCCGCATCTGATTCCCTGCATCTGATTCCCAGCCTCTCATTCCCTGCCTCTGATTCCCAACCTCTGATTCCCCACCTCTGATTCCCCATATCTGATTCCCCGCCTCTGTTTCCCCGCCTCTGATTCCCCGCCTCTGTTTCCCCATATCTGATTCCCGGCCTCTGATTCTCCGCCTCTGATTCCCCGCCTCTGATTCCCTGCCTCTGATTCCCCATCTCCGATTCCGCACATCGGATTCCCTGCCTCTGATTCCCCGCCTCTGATTCCCCGCCTCTGATTCCCTGCTTCTGATTCCCAACCTCTAATTCCCCTCCTCTGATTCCCCAAATCTGATTCCCCGCCTCTGTTTCCCCGCCTCTGATTCCCCAACTCTGAATCCCCGCCTCTGATTCCCCAGCTCTGATTCCCCGCCTCTGATTCCCCGTGTTTGATTCCCTGCCTCTGATTCCCTGCCCTGATTCCCCATCTCTGATACACCGCCTTTAATTCGCCACCGCTGATTCCCCATATCTGATTCCCCGCCTCTGTTCCCCCGTCTCTGATTCCCCTCCTCTGTTTCGCCATATCTAATTCCACGCCTCTGATTCCCCAACTCTGATTCCCCGCCTCTGATTCCCCAGCTCTGATTCCCTGCCTCTGATTCCCCGCATCTGATTCCCTGCCTCTGATTCCCCGCCTCTGATTCCCTGCCTCTGATTCCCAACCTCTGATTCCCCACCTCTGAATCCCCATATCTGATTCCACGCCTCTGTTTCCCCGCCTCTGATTCCCCGCCTCTGTTTCCCCATATCTGATTCCCCGCTTCTGATTCCCCAACTCTGATTCCCCTCCTCTGATTCGCCAGCTATGATTCCCCGCCTCTGATTCCCTGCATCTGATTCCCTGCATCTGATTCCCCGCCTCTGATTCCCCTTCTCTGATTCTCCACCTCTGATTCCCCACCTCTGATTCCGCTCATCCGATTCCCTGCCTCTGATTCCCCGCCTCTGATTCCCCGCCTCTGATTCCCTGCCTCTGATTCGCAACCTCTAATTCCCTACCTCTGATTCCCCATATCTGATTCCCCGCCTCTGTTTCCCTGCCTCTGATTCCCGGCCTCTGTTTCCCCATATCTGATTCCCCTTTTCTGATTCCCCAACTCTGATTCCCCGTCTCTGATACCCCGCCTCTGATTCCCCATCTCTAATTCATCACATCTGATTCCCCACCTCTGCTTCCCCATCTCTGATTCTCTACCTCTGATTCGCCACCTCTGATTGCCCATATCTGATTCACAGCCTCTGTTTCCCCGCATCTTATTCCCCGCCTCTGATTCCCCATATTTGATTCCCCGCCTCTGATTCCCCATCTCTGATTCCCGGACTCATTCCCCAACTCTGATTCCCCGCCTCTGATTCCCCATATTTGATTCCCCTCCTCTGATTTCCCATCTCTGATTCCCGGACTCTGATTCCCCAACTCTGATTTCCCCGCCTCTGAATCCCCAGCTCTGATTTCCCGCCTCTGATTCCCCACCTGTGATACAACATATCTGATTCCCGGCCTCTGTTTCCCCGCCTCTGATTCCCCACCTCTGATTCACCATATCTGATTCCCCGCCTCTGATTCCCCACCACTGATTCCCCTCCTCTGATTCGCCAGTTATGATTGCCCGCCTCTGATTCCCCGTTTCTGATTCCCTGCCTCTGATTCCCCGCCTCTGATTCCCCATGTCTGACTCACCACCTCTGATTCCCCACCTCTGATACCCCATCTCTGATTCCGCACATCCGATTCCCTGCCTCTGATTCCCCGCCTCTGATTCCCCGCCTCTGATTCCCTGCCTCTGATTCGCAACCTCTTATTCCCCACCTCTGATTCCCCATATCTGATTCCCCGCCTCTGTTTCCCCGCCTCTGATTGGCACCTCTGATACCCCGCCTCTGATTCCCCATCTCTAATTCATCACATCTGATTCCCCACCTCTGCTTCCCCATCTCCGATTCTCTACCTCTGATTCGCCACCTCTGATTCCCAATATCTGATTCACTGCCTCTGTTTCCCTGCCTCTGATTCCCCGCCTCGGATTCCCCATATCTGATTCCCCGCCTCTGATTCCCCATCTCTGATTCCCGGTCTCTGATTCCCCACCTCTGTTTCTCGGCGTCTGATTCCCAATCCCTGATTCACCGCCTCTGACTCCCAGTGTCTGATTCCCTGCCTCTGATTCCCCGCCTCTGAATCCCCTCCTCTGATTCCCTGCCACTGATTCCCCGCCTCTGATTCCCCACCTCTGATACCCTATATCTGATTCCCCGCCTCTGTTTCCCCGCCTCTGATTCCCCACCACTGATTCCCCTCCACTGATTCGCCAGTTATGATTGCCCGCCTCTGATTCCCCGTTTCTGATTCCCTGCCTCTGATTCCCCGCCTCTGATTCCCCATCTCTGACTCACCGCCTCTGTTTCCCTGCCTCTGATTCCCCGCCTCTGATTCCCCATATCTGATTCCCCGCCTCTGATTCCCCATCTCTGATTCCCGGTCTCTGATTCCCCACCTCTGTTTCCCGGCCTCTGATTCCCAATCCCTGATTCACCGCCTCTGACTCCCAGTGTCTGATTCCCTGCCTCTGATTCCCCGTCTCTGAATCCCCTCCTCTGATTCCCTGCCACTGATTCCCCGCCCCTGATTCCCCACCTCTGATACCCCATATCTGATTCCCCGCCTCTGTTTCCCCGCCTCTGATTCCCCACCTCTGATTCCCCATATCTGATTCCCTGCCTCTGATTCCCCAACTCTGATTCCCCGCCTCTGATTCCCCAGCTCTGATTTCCCGCCTCTGATTCCCCACCTGTGATACAACATATCTGATTCCCGGCCTCTGTTTCCCCGCCTCTGATTCCCCACCTCTGATTCACCATATCTGATTCCCCGCCTCTGATTCCCCACCACTGATTCCCCTCCTCTGATTCGCCAGTTATGATTGCCCGCCTCTGATTCCCCGTTTCTGATTCCCTGCCTCTGATTCCCCGCCTCTGATTCCCCATGTCTGACTCACCACCTCTGATTCCCCACCTCTGATACCCCATCTCTGATTCCGCACATCCGATTCCCTGCCTCTGATTCCCCGCCTCTGATTCCCCACCTCTGATTCCCTGCCTCTGATTCGCAACCTCTTATTCCCCACCTCTGATTCCCCATATCTGATTCCCCGCCTCTGTTTCCCCGCCTCTGATTGGCACCTCTGATACCCCGCCTCTGATTCCCCATCTCTAATTCATCACATCTGATTCCCCACCTCTGCTTCCCCATCTCCGACTCTCTACCTCTGATTCGCCACCTCTGATTCCCAATATCTGATTCACCGCCTCTGTTTCCCTGCCTCTGATTCCCCGCCTCGGATTCCCCATATCTGATTCCCCGCCTCTGATTCCCCATCTCTGATTCCCGGTCTCTGATTCCCCACCTCTGTTTCTCGGCGTCTGATTCCCAATCCCTGATTCACCGCCTCTGACTCCCAGTGTCTGATTCCCTGCCTCTGATTCCCCGCCTCTGAATCCCCTCCTCTGATTCCCTGCCACTGATTCCCCGCCTCTGATTCCCCACCTCTGATACCCTATATCTGATTCCCCGCCTCTGTTTCCCCGCCTCTGATTCCCCACCTCTGATTCCCCATATCTGATTCCCTGCCTCTGATTCCCCAACTCTGATTCCCCGCCTCTGATTCCCCAGCTCTGATTCCCTGCCTCTGATTCCCCACCTCTGATCCAACATATCTGATTCCCCGCCTCTGTTTCCCCGCCTCTGATTCCCCACCTCTGATTCCCCATATCTGATTCCCCGCCTATGATTCCCCACCTCTGATTCCCCGCCTCTGATTCGCCAGCTATGATTCCCCTCCTCTGATTCCCGGACTCTGATTCCCCAACTCTGATTCCCCGTCTCTGATTCCCCATATTTGATTCCCCGCCTCTGATTCCCCATCTCTGATTCCCGGACTCTGATTCCCCAACTCTGATTCCCCGCCTCTGATTCCCCATATTTGATTCCCCTCCTCTGATTTCCCATCTCTGATTCCCGGACTCTGATTCCCCAACTCTGATTTCCCCGCCTCTGATTCCCCAGCTCTGATTTCCCGCCTCTGATTCCCCACCTCTGATACAACATATCTGATTCCCGGCCTCTGTTTCCCCGCCTCTGATTCCCCACCTCTGATTCACCATATCTGATTCCCCGCCTCTGATTCCCCACCACTGATTCCCCTCCTCTGATTCGCCAGTTATGATTGCCCGCCTCTGATTCCCCGTTTCTGATTCCCTGCCTCTGATTCCCCGCCTCTGATTCCCCATCTCTGACTCACTGCCTCTGTTTCCCTGCCTCTGATTCCCCGCCTCTGATTCCCCATATCTGATTCCCCGCCTCTGATTCCCCATCTCTGATTCCCGGTCTCTGATTCCCCACCTCTGTTTCCCGGCCTCTGATTCCCAATCCCTGATTCACCGCCTCTGACTCCCAGTGTCTGATTCCCTGCCTCTGATTCCCCGTCTCTGAATCCCCTCCTCTGATTCCCTGCCACTGATTCCCCGCCCCTGATTCCCCACCTCTGATACCCCATATCTGATTCCCCGCCTCTGTTTCCCCGCCTCTGATTCCCCACCTCTGATTCCCCATATCTGATTCCCTGCCTCTGATTCCCCAACTCTGATTCCCCGCCTCTGATTCCCCAGCTCTGATTCCCCGCCTCTGATTCCCCACCTCTGATCCAACATATCTGATTCCCCGCCTCTGTTTCCCCGCCTCTGATTCCCCACCTCTGATTCCCCACCTCTGACTCACCGCCTCTGTTTCCCTGCCTCTGATTCCCCGCCTCTGATTCCCCATATCTGATTCCCCGCCTCTGATTCCCCATCTCTGATTCCCGGTCTCTGATTCCCCACCTCTGTTTCCCGGCCTCTGATCCCCAATCCCTGATTCACCGCCTCTGACTCCCAGTGTCTGATTCCCTGCCTCTGATTCCCCGTCTCTGAATCCCCTCCTCTGATTCCCTGCCACTGATTCCCCGCCCCTGATTCCCCACCTCTGATACCCCATATCTGATACCCCGCCTCTGTTTCCCCGCCTCTGATTCCCCACCTCTGATTCCCCATATCTGATTCCCTGCCTCTGATTCCCCAACTCTGATTCCCCGCCTCTGATTCCCCAGCTCTGATTCCCCGCCTCTGATTCCCCACCTCTGATCCAACATATCTGATTCCCCGCCTCTGTTTCCCCGCCTCTGATTCCCCACCTCTGATTCCCCACCTCTGATTCCCCGACTCTGATTCGCCAGCTATGATTCCCCTCCTCTGGTTCCCCGCATCTGATTCCCCGCCTCTGATTCCCCGTGTCTGACCCTGCCTCTGATTCCACGCCTTTGATTCCCCATCTCTGATTCACCACCTCTGATTCCCCACCTCTGATTCCCCATCTCTGATTCTGCACATCCGATTCCCTGCCTCTGATTCCCCGCCTCTGATTCCCCGCCTCTGATTCCCTGCCTCTGATTCGCAACCTGTTATTCCCCACCTCTGAATCCCCATATCTGATTCCCCGCCTCTGTTTCCCTGCCTCTGATTCCCCGCCTCTGTTTCCCCATATCTGATTCCCCGCCTCTGTTTCACCGCCTCTGATTGGCACCTCTGATACCCCGCCTCTGATTCCCCATCTCTAATTCATCACATCTGATTCCCCACCTCTGCTTCCCCATCTCTGATTCTCTACCTCTGATTCACAACCTCTGATTCCGAATATCTGATTCACCGCCTCTGTTTCCCCGCTTCTGATTCCCCGCCTCTGATTCCCCATATCTGATTCCCCGCCTCTGATTCCCCATCTCTGATTCCCGGTCTCTGATTCACCACCTCTGTTTCCCGGCCTCTCATTCCCCATCCCTGATTCACCGCCTCTGATTCCCAGTGTCTGATTCCCTGCCTCTGATTCCCCGCCTCTGAAGACCCTCCTCTGATTCCCTGCCACTGATTCCCCGAACCTGATTCCCCACCTCTGATACCCCATATCTGATTCCCCGCCTCTGTTTCCCCGCCTCTGATTCCCCACCTCTGATTTCCCATATCTGATTCCACGCCTCTGATTCCCCGCCTCTGATTGGCCACCTCTGATACCCCGCCTCTGATTCCCCATCTCTAATTCATCACATCTGATTCCCCACCTCTGCTTCCCCATCTCTGATTCTCAACCTCTGATTCGCCACCTCTGATTCCCCATATCTGATTCACCGCCTCTGTTTCCCCGCCTCTGATTCCCCGCCTCTGATTCCCCATATTTGATTCCCCGCCTCTGATTCCCCATCTCTGATTCCCGGACTCTGATTCCCCAACTCTGATTCCCCGCCTCTGATTCCCCAGCTCTGATTTCCCGCCTCTGATTCCCCATCTCTGCTTCCCCATCTCTGATTCTCTACCTCTGATTCGCCACCTCTGATTGCCCATATCTGATTCACCGCCTCTGTTTCCCCGCCTCTGATTCCCCGCCTCTTATTCCCCATATTTGATTCCCCGCCTCTGATTCCCCATCTCTGATTCCCGGACTCTGATTCCCCAACTCTGATTCCCCGCCTCTGATTCCCCATATTTGATTCCCCTCCTCTGATTTCCCATCTCAGATTCCCGGACTCTGATTCCCCAACTCTGATTTCCCCGCCTCTGATTCCCCAGCTCTGATTTCCCGCCTCTGATTCCCCACCTCTGATACAACATATCTGATTCCCGGCCTCTGTTTCCCCGCCTCTGATTCCCCACCTCTGATTCACCATATCTGATTCCCCGCCTCTGATTCCCCACCACTGATTCCCCTCCTCTGATTCGCCAGTTATGATTGCCCGCCTCTGATTCACCGTTTCTGATTCCCTGCCTCTGATTCCCCGCCTCTGATTCCCCATCTCTGACTCACCACCTCTGATTCCCCACCTCTGACAACCCATCTCTGATTCCGCACATCCAATTCCCTGCCTATGATTCCCCACCTCTGATTCCCCGCCTCTGATTCGCCATATCTGATTCCCTGCCTCTGTTTCCCCGCCTCTGATTCCCCTCCTCTGTTTCGCCATATCGAATTCCACGCCTCTGATTCCCCAACTCTGATTCCCCGCCTCTGATTCCCCAGCTCTGATTCCCTGCCTCTGATTCCCCGCATCTGATTCCCTGCCTCTGATTCCCCGCCTCTGATTCCCTGCCTCTGATTCCCAACCTCTGATTCCCCACCTCTGAATCCCCATATCTGATTCCCCGCCTCTGTTTCCCCGCCTCTGTTTCCCCATATCTGATTCCCCGCCTCTGATTCCCCTTCTCTGATTCTCCACCTCTGATTCCCCACCTCTGATTCCGCTCATCCGATTCCCTGCCTCTGATTCCCCGCCTCTGATTCCCCGCCTCTGATTCCCTGCCTCTGATTCGCAACCTCTAATTCCCTACCTCTGATTCCCCATATCTGATTCCCCGCCTCTGTTTCCCTGCCTCTGATTCCCGGCCTCTGTTTCCCCATATCTGATTCCCCTTTTCTGATTCCCCAACTCTGATTCCCCGCCTCTGATACCCCGCCTCTGATTCCCCATCTCTAATTCATCACATCTGATTCCCCACCTCTGCTTCCCCATCTCTGATTCTCTACCTCTGATTCGCCACCTCTGATTGCCCATATCTGATTCACCGCCTCTGTTTCCCCGCATCTGATTCCCCGCCTCTGATTCCCCATATTTGATTCCCCGCCTCTGATTCCACATCTCTGATTCCCGGACTCATTCCCCAACTCTGATTCCCCGCCTCTGATTCCCCATATTTGATTCCCCTCCTCTGATTTCCCATCTCTGATTCCCGGACTCTGATTCCCCAACTCTGATTTCCCCGCCTCTGAATCCCCAGCTCTGATTTCCCGCCTCTGATTCCCCACCTGTGATACAACATATCTGATTCCCGGCCTCTGTTTCCCCGCCTCTTATTCCCCACCTCTGATTCACCATATCTGATTCCCCGCCTCTGATTCCCAACCACTGATTCCCCTCCTCTGATTCGCCAGTTATGATTGCCCGCCTCTGATTCCCCGTTTCTGATTCCCTGCCTCTGATTCCCCGCCTCTGATTCCCCATGTCTGACTCACCACCTCTGATTCCCCACCTCTGATACCCCATCTCTGATTCCGCACATCCGATTCCCTGCCTCTGATTCCCCGCCTCTGATTCCTCGCCTCTGATTCCCTGCATCTGATTCGCAACCTCTTATTCCCCACCTCTGATTCCCCATATCTGATTCCCCGCCTCTGTTTCCCCGCCTCTGATTGGCACCTCTGATACCCCGCCTCTGATTCCCCATCTCTAATTCATCACATCTGATTCCCCACCTCTGCTTCCCCATCTCCGATTCTCTACCTCTGATTCGCCACCTCTGATTCCCAATATCTGATTCACCGCCTCTGTTTCCCTGCCTCTGATTCCCCGCCTCTGATTCCCCATATCTGATTCCCCGCCTCTGATTCCCCATCTCTGATTCCCGGTCTCTGATTCCCCACCTCTGTTTCCCGGCGTCTGATTCCCAATCCCTGATTCACCGCCTCTGACTCCCAGTGTCTGATTCCCTGCCTCTGATTCCCCGCCTCTGAATCCCCTCCTCTGATTCCCTGCCACTGATTCCCCGCCCCTGATTCCCCACCTCTGATACCCTATATCTGATTCCCCGCCTCTGTTTCCCCGCCTCTGATTCCCCACCTCTGATTCCCCATATCTGATTCCCTGCCTCTGATTCCCCAACTCTGATTCCCCGCCTCTGATTCCCCAGCTCTGATTCCCTGCCTCTGATTCCCCACCTCTGATCCAACATATCTGATTCCCCGCCTCTGTTTCCCCGCCTCTGATTCCCCACCTCTGATTCCCCATATCTGATTCCCCGCCTATGATTCCCCACCTCTGATTCCCCGCCTCTGATTCGCCAGCTATGATTCCCCTCCTCTGATTCCCGGACTCTGATTCCCCAACTCTGATTCCCCGTCTCTGATTCCCCATATTTGATTCCCCGCCTCTGATTCCCCATCTCTGATTCCCGGACTCTGATTCCCCAACTCTGATTCCCCGCCTCTGATTCCCCATATTTGATTCCCCTCCTCTGATTTCCCATCTCTGATTCCCGGACTCTGATTCCCCAACTCTGATTTCCCCGCCTCTGATTCCCCAGCTCTGATTTCCCGCCTCTGATTCCCCACCTCTGATACAACATATCTGATTCCCGGCCTCTGTTTCCCCGCCTCTGATTCCCAACCTCTGATTCACCATATCTGATTCCCCGCCTCTGATTCCCCACCACTGATTCCCCTCCTCTGATACGCCAGTTATGATTGCCCGCCTCTGATTCCCCGTTTCTGATTCCCTGCCTCTGTTTCCCCGCCTCTGATTCCCCATCTCTGACTCACCGCCTCTGTTTCCCTGCCTCTGATTCCCCGCCTCTGATTCCCCATATCTGATTCCCCGCCTCTGATTCTCCATCTCTGATTCCCGGTCTCTGATTCCCCACCTCTGTTTCCCGGCCTCTGATTCCCAATCCCTGATTCACCGCCTCTGACTCCCAGTGTCTGATTCCCTGCCTCTGATTCCCCGCCTCTGAATCCCCTCCTCTGATTCCCTGCCACTGATTCCCCGCCCCTGATTCCCCACCTCTGATACCCCATATCTGATTCCCCGCCTCTGTTTCCCCGCCTCTGATTCCCCACCTCTGATTCCCCATATCTGATTCCCTGCCTCTGATTCCCCAACTCTGATTCCCCGCCTCTGATTCCCCAGCTCTGATTCCCCGCCTCTGATTCCCCACCTCTGATCCAACATATCTGATTCCCCGCCTCTGTTTCCCCGCCTCTGATTCCCCACCTCTGATTCCCCATATCTGATTCCCCGCCAATGATTCCCCACCTCTGATTCCCCGCCTCTGATTCGCCAGCTATGATTCCCCTCCTCTGGTTCCCCGCATCTGATTCCCCGCCTCTGATTCCCCGTGTCTGACCCTGCCTCTGATTCCACGCCTTTGATTCCCCATCTCTGATTCACCACCTCTGATTCCCCACCTCTGATTCCCCATCTCTGATTCTGCACATCCGATTCCCTGCCTCTGATTCCCCGCCTCTGATTCCCCGCCTCTGATTCCCTGCCTCTGATTCGCAACCTGTTATTCCCCACCTCTGAATCCCCATATCTGATTCCCCGCCTCTGTTTCCCTGCCTCTGATTCCCCGCCTCTGTTTCCCCATATCTGATTCCCCGCCTCTGTTTCACCGCCTCTGATTGGCACCTCTGATACCCCGCCTCTGATTCCCCATCTCTAATTCATCACATCTGATTCCCCACCTCTGCTTCCCCATCTCTGATTCTCTACCTCTGATTTGCAACCTCTGATTCCGAATATCTGATTCACCGCCTCTGTTTCCCCGCTTCTGATTCCCCGCCTCTGATTCCCCATATCTGATTCCCCGCCTCTGATTCCCCATCTCTGATTCCCGGTCTCTGATTCCCCACCTCTGTTTCCCGGCCTCTCATTCCCCATCCCTGATTCACCGCCTCTGATTCCCAGTGTCTGATTCCCTGCCTCTGATTCCCCGCCTCTGAATCCCCTCCTCTGATTCCCTGCCACTGATTCCCCGCCCCTGATTCCCCACCTCTGATACCCCATATCTGATTCCCCGCCTCTGTTTCCCCGCCTCTGATTCCCCACCTCTGATTTCCCATATCTGATTCCACGCCTCTGATTCCCCGCCTCTGATTGGCCGCCTCTGATACCCCGCCTCTGATTCCCCATCTCTAATTCATCACATCTGATTCCCCACCTCTGCTTCCCCATCTCTGATTCTCAACCTCTGATTCGCCACCTCTGATTCCCCATATCTGATTCACCGCCTCTGTTTCCCCGCCTCTGATTCCCCGCCTCTGATTCCCCATATTTGATTCCCCGCCTCTGATTCCCCATCTCTGATTCCCGGACTCTGATTCCCCAACTCTGATTCCCCGCCTCTGATTCCCCAGCTCTGATTTCCCGCCTCTGATTCCCCATCTCTGCTTCCCCATCTCTGATTCTCTACCTCTGATTCGCCACCTCTGATTGCCCATATCTGATTCACCGCCTCTGTTTCCCCGCCTCTGATTCCCCGCCTCTTATTCCCCATATTTGATTCCCCGCCTCTGATTCCCCATCTCTGATTCCCGGACTCTGATTCCCCAACTCTGATTCCCCGCCTCTGATTCCCCATATTTGATTCCCCTCCTCTGATTTCCCATCTCTGATTCCCGGACTCTGATTCCCCAACTCTGATTTCCCCGCCTCTGATTCCCCAGCTCTGATTTCCCGCCTCTGATTCCCCACCTCTGATACAACATATCTGATTCCCGGCCTCTGTTTCCCCGCCTCTGATTCCCCACCTCTGATTCACCATATCTGATTCCCCGCCTCTGATTCCCCACCACTGATTCCCCTCCTCTGATTCGCCAGTTATGATTGCCCGCCTCTGATTCCCCGTTTCTGATTCCCTGCCTCTGATTCCCCGCCTCTGATTCCCCATCTCTGACTCACCACCTCTGATTCCCCACCTCTGACAACCCATCTCTGATTCCGCACATCCGATTCCCTGCCTATGATTCCCCACCTCTGATTCCCCGCCTCTGATTCCCCATATCTGATTCCCTGCCTCTGTTTCCCCGCCTCTGATTCCCCACCTCTGTTTCCCCATATCTGATTCCCCGCCTTTGATTCCCCAACTCTAATACCCTGCCTCTGATTCCCCAGCTCTGATTCCCCGCCTCTGATTCCCCGCATCTGATTCCCTGCCTCTGATTCCCCGCCTCTGATTCCAGGCCTCTGATTCCCAGCATCTGATTCCGGCCTCTGATTCCCGGCCTCTGATTCCCTGCTTCTGATTCTGATTCCCTGCCTCTGATTCCCCATCTCTGATTCCGCACATCTGATTCCCTGCCTCTGATTCCCCACCTCTGATTCCCCATATCTGATTCCCCGCCTCTGTTTCCCCGCCTCTGATTCCCCGCCTCTGTTTCCCCATATCTGATTCCCCGCCTCTGATTCCCCAACTCTGATTCCCCTCCTCTAATTCGCCAGCTATGATTCCCCGCCTCTGATTCCCTGCGTCTGATTCCATGCCTCTGATTCCCAGCCTCTGATTCCCCTTCTCTGATTCACCACCTCTGAATCCCCACCTCTGATTCTCCATCACTGATTCCGCACATCCGATTCCCTGCCTCTGATTCCCCGCCTCTGATTCCCCGCCTCTGATTCGCAACCTCTAATTCCCCACCTCTGATTCCCCATATCTGATTCCCCGCCTCTGTTTCCCTGCCTCTGATTCCCGGCCTCTGTTTCCCCATATCTGATTCCCCTCCTCTGATTCCCCAACTCTGATTCCCCGCCTCTGATTCCCCAGCTTTGATTCCCCGTCTTTTATTCCCGGCCTCTGATTCCCTGCCACTGATTCCCCGCCCCTCATTCCCCACCTCTGATTCCCCATATCTGATTCCCCGCTTCTGTTTCCCCACCTCTGATTCCCGGGCTCTTATTCCCAGCATCTGATTCCCGGCCACTGATTCCCTGCCTCTGATTCCCCGCCTCTGATTCCCCATCTCTGATTCCCCGCCTCTGATTCCCCGTGTCTGATTCCCTGCCTCTGATTCCCCGCCTCTGATTCCCCGCGTCTGATTCCCTGCCACTGATTCCCTGCCCCTGATTCCCCACCTCTGATTCCCCATATCTGATTCCCCGCCTCTGTTTCCCCAACTCTGATTGCCTTCCTCTAATTCGCCAGCTATGATTCCCCGCCTCTGATTCCCTGCCACTGATTCCCTGCCCCTGATTCCCCACCTCTGATTCCCCATATATGATTCCCCGCCTCTGATTCCCCAACTCTGATTCCCCTCCTCTAATTCGCCAGCTATGATTCCCCGCCTCATTCCCTGCGTCTGATTCCCTGCCTCTGATTCCCAGCCTCTGATTCCCCTTCTCTGATTCACCACCTCTGAATCCCCACCTCTGATTCCCCATCTCTGATTCCGCACATCCGATTCCCTGCCTCTGATTCCCCGCCTCTGTCTCCCCGCCTCTGATTCCCCGCCTCTGATTCCCCGTGTCTGATTCCCTGCCACTGATTCCCTGCCCCTGATTCCCCACCTCTGATTCCCCATCTCTGATTCCCCGCCTCTGTTTCCCCACCTCTGATTCCCCGCCTCTGTTTCCCCATATCTGATTCCCCGCCTCTGATTCCCCAACGCTGATTCCCCTCCTCTAATTCGCCAGCTATGATTCCCCGCCTCTTATTCCCTGCATCTGATTCCCTGCCTCTGATTCCCAGCCTCTGATTCCCCTTCTCTGATTCACCACCTCTGAACCCCACCTCTGATTCCCCATCTCTGATTCCGCACATCCGATTCCCTGCCTCTGATTCCCCGCCTTTTATTCCCGGCCTCTGATTCCCTGCCACTGATTCCCTGCTTCTGATTCTGATTCCCTGCCTCTGATTCCCCATCTCTGATTCCGCACATCTGATTTCCTGCCTCTGATTCCCCACCTCTGATTCCCCATATCTGATTCCCCGCCGCTGTTTCCCCGCCTCTGATTCCCCGCCTCTGTTTCCCCATATCTGATTCCCCGCCTCTGATTCCCCAACTCTGATTCCCCTCCTCTAATTCGCAAGCTATGATTCCCCGCCTCTGATTCACTGCGTCTGATTCCCTGCCTCTGATTCACAGCCTCTGATTCCCCTTCTCTGATTCACCACCTCTGAATCCCCACCTCTGATTCCCCATCTCTGATTCCGCACATCCGATTCGCTGCCTCTGATTCCCCGCCTCTGATACCCCGTCTCTGATACGCAACCTCTAATTCCCCACCTCTGATTCCCCATATCTGATTCCCCGCCTCTGTTTCCCTGCCTCTGATTCCCGGCCTCTGTTTCCCCATATCTGATTCCCCTCCTCTGATTCCCCAACTCTGATTCCCCGCCTCTGATTCCCCAGCTCTGATTCCCCGCCTTTTATACCCGGCCTCTGATTCCCTGCCACTGATTCCCCGCCCCTGATTCCCCACCTCTGATTCCCCATATCTGATTCCCCGCCTCTGTTTCCCCAGCTCTGATTCCCCACCTCTGATTCCCCAGCTCTGATTCCCTGCCACTGATTCCCCGCCCCTGATTCCCCACCTCTGATTCCCCATATCTGATTCCCCGCCTCTGTTTCCCCAGCTCTGATTCCCTTCCTCTGATTCCCTGCCCTGATTCCCCATCTCTGTTTCACCGCCTTTGATTCGCCACCTCTGATTCCCCATATCTGATTCCCCGCCTCTGTTTCCCCGCCTCTGATTCCCTGCCTCTGATTCCCAACCTCTGATTCCACACCTCTGATTCCCCATATCTGATTCCCCGCCTCTATTTCCCCATATCTGATTCCCCGCCTCTGATTCCCCAACTCTGATTCCCCGCCTCTGATTCCCCAGCTCTGATTCCCCGCCTCTGATTCCCGGCGTCCGATTCCCTGCCTCTGATTCCCCGCCTCTGATTCGCCATCTCTGATTCCCCGCCTCTGATTCCCCGTGTCTGATTCCCTGCCTCTGATTCCCCGCCTCAGATTCCCCGCCTCTGATTCCCTGCCACTGATTCCCTGCCCCTGATTCCCCACCTCTGATTCCCCATATCTGATTCCCCGCCTCTGTTTCTCCGCCTCTGATTCCCCGCCTCTGATTCCCCATATCTGATTCCCCATATCTGATTCCACAACTCTGATTCCCCGCCTCTGATTCCCCAGCTCTGAATCCCCGCCTCTGATTCCACGCGTCTGATTCCCTCCCTCTGATTCACAACCTCTGATTCCCCACCTCTGATTCCCCATATCTGATTCCCCGCCTCTGTTTCCCCGCCTCTGATTCCCCGCCTCTGATTCCCCATATCTGATTCCCCGGCTCTGATTGCCCACATCTGATTCCCCGCCTCTGATTCGCCAGCTCTGATTCCCCGCCTCTGAATCCCCGCATCTGATTCCCTGCCTCTGATTCCCCGCCTCTGATTCCCCATCTCTGATTCACCGCCTTTGATTCGCCACCTCTGATTCCCCATATCTGATTCCCCACCTCTTTTTCCCCGCCTCTGATTCCCCGCCTCTGATTCTCCATATCTCATTCCCCGCCTCTGAATCCCCATCTCTGATTCGCCAGCTATGATTCCCCGCCTCTGATTCCCTGCATCTGATTCCCTGCATCTGATTCCCCGCCTCTGATTCCCCTTCTCTGATTCTCCACCTCTGATTCCCCACCTCTGATTCCGCTCATCCGATTCCCTGCCTCTGATTCCCCGCCTCTGATTCCCCGCCTCTGATTCCCTGCCTCTGATTCGCAACCTCTAATTCCCTACCTCTGATTCCCCATATCTGATTCCCCGCCTCTGTTTCCCTGCCTCTGATTCCCGGCCTCTGTTTCCCCATATCTGATTCCCCTTTTCTGATTCCCCAACTCTGATTCCCCGCCTCTGATACCCCGCCTCTGATTCCCCATCTCTAATTCATCACATCTGATTCCCCACCTCTACTTCCCCATCTCTGATTCTCTACCTCTGATTCGCCACCTCTGATTGCCCATATCTGATTCACCGCCTCTGTTTCCCCGCATCTTATTCCCCGCCTCTGATTCCCCATATTTGATTCCCCGCCTCTGATTCCCCATCTCTGATTCCCGGACTCATTCCCCAACTCTGATTCCCCGCCTCTGATTCCCCATATTTGATTCACCTCCTCTGATTTCCCATCTCTGATTCCCGGACTCTGATTCCCCAACTCTGATTTCCCCGCCTCTGAATCCCCAGCTCTGATTTCCCGCCTCTGATTCCCCACCTGTGATACAACATATCTGATTCCCGGCCTCTGTTTCCCCGCCTCTGATTCCCCACCTCTGATTCACCATATCTGATTCCCCGCCTCTGATTCCCCACCACTGATTCCCCTCCTCTGATTCGCCAGTTATGATTGCCCGCCTCTGATTCCCCTTTTCTGATTCCCTGCCTCTGATTCCCCGCCTCTGATTCCCCATGTCTGACTCACCACCTCTGATTCTCCACCTCTGATACCCCATCTCTGATTCCGCACATCCGATTCCCTGCCTCTGATTCCCCGCCTCTGATTCCCCGCCTCTGATTCCCTGCCTCTGATTCGCAACCTCTTATTCCCCACCTCTGATTCCCCATATCTGATTCCCCGCCTCTGTTTCCCCGCCTCTGATTGGCACCTCTGATACCCCGCCTCTGATTCCCCATCTCTAATTCATCACATCTGATTCCCCACCTCTGCTTCCCCATCTCCGATTCTCTACCTCTGATTCGCCACCTCTGATTCCCAATATCTGATTCACCGCCTCTGTTTCCCTGCCTCTGATTCCCCGCCTCGGATTCCCCATATCTGATTCCCCGCCTCTGATTCCCCATCTCTGATTCCCGGTCTCTGATTCCCCACCTCTGTTTCTCGGCGTCTGATTCCCAATCCCTGATTCACCGCCTCTGACTCCAAGTGTCTGATTCCCTGCCTCTGATTCCCCGCCTCTGAATCCCCTCCTCTGATTCCCTGCCACTGATTCCCCGCCTCTGATTCCCCACCTCTGATACCCTATATCTGATTCCCCGCCTCTGTTTCCCCGCCTCTGATTCCCCACCTCTGATTCCCCATATCTGATTCCCTGCCTCTGATTCCCCAACTCTGATTCCCCGCCTCTGATTCCCCAGCTCTGATTCCCTGCCTCTGATTCCCCACCTCTGATCCAACATATCTGATTCCCCGCCTCTGTTTCCCCGCCTCTGATTCCCCACCTCTGATTCCCCATATCTGATTCCCCGCCTATGATTCCCCACCTCTGATTCCCCGCCTCTGATTCGCCAGCTATGATTCCCCTCCTCTGATTCCCGGACTCTGATTCCCCAACTCTGATTCCCCGTCTCTGATTCCCCATATTTGATTCCCCGCCTCTGATTCCCCATCTCTGATTCCCGGACTCTGATTCCCCAACTCTGATTCCCCGCCTCTGATTCCCCATATTTGATTCCCCTTTTCTGATTTCCCATTTCTGATTCCCGGACTCTGATTCCCCAACTCTGATTTCCCCGCCTCTGATTCCCCAGCTCTGATTTCCCGCCTCTGATTCCCCACCTCTGATACAACATATCTGATTCCCGGCCTCTGTTTCCCCGCCTCTGATTCCCCACCTCTGATTCACCATATCTGATTCCCCGCCTCTGATTCCCCACCACTGATTCCCCTCCTCTGATTCGCCAGTTATGATTGCCCGCCTCTGATTCCCCGTTTCTGATTCCCTGCCTCTGATTCCCCGCCTCTGATTCCCCATCTCTGACTCACCGCCTCTGTTTCCCTGCCTCTGATTCCCCGCCTCTGATTCCCCATATCTGATTCCCCGCCTCTGATTCCCCATCTCTGATTCCCGGTCTCTGATTCCCCACCTCTGTTTCCCGGCCTCTGATTCCCAATCCCTGATTCCCCGCCTCTGACTCCCAGTGTCTGATTCCCTGCCTCTGATTCCCCGTCTCTGAATCCCCTCCTCTGATTCCCTGCCACTGATTCCCCGCCCCTGATTCCCCACCTCTGATACCCCAGATCTGATTCCCCGCCTCTGTTTCCCCGCCTCTGATTCCCCACCTCTGATTCCCCATATCTGATTCCCTGCCTCTGATTCCCCAACTCTGATTCCCCGCCTCTGATTCCCCAGCTCTGATTCCCCGCCTCTGATTCCCCACCTCTGATCCAACATATCTGATTCCCCGCCTCTGTTTCCCCGCCTCTGATTCCCCACCTCTGATTCCCCACCTCTGACTCACCGCCTCTGTTTCCCTGCCTCTGATTCCCCGCCTCTGATTCCCCATATCTGATTCCCCGCCTCTGATTCCCCATCTCTGATTCCCGGTCTCTGATTCCCCACCTCTGTTTCCCGGCCTCTGATTCCCAATCCCTGATTCACCGCCTCTGACTCCCAGTGTCTGATTCCCTGCCTCTGATTCCCCGTCTCTGAATGCCCTCCTCTGATTCCCTGCCACTGATTCCCCGCCCCTGATTCCCCACCTCTGATACCCCATATCTGATTCCCCGCCTCTGTTTCCCCGCCTCTGATTCCCCACCTCTGATTCCCCATATCTGATTCCCTGCCTCTGATTCCCCAACTCTGATTCCCCGCCTCTGATTCCCCAGCTCTGATTCCCCGCCTCTGATTCCCCACCTCTGATCCAACATATCTGATTCCCCGCCTCTGTTTCCCCGCCTCTGATTCCCCACCTCTGATTCCCCACCTCTGATTCCCCGACTCTGATTCGCCAGCTATGATTCCCCTCCTCTGGTTCCCCGCATCTGATTCCCCGCCTCTGATTCCCCGTGTCTGACCCTGCCTCTGATTCCACGCCTTTGATTCCCCATCTCTGATTCACCACCTCTGATTCCCCACCTCTGATTCCCCATCTCTGATTCTGCACATCCGATTCCCTGCCTCTGATTCCCCGCCTCTGATTCCCCGCCTCTGATTCCCTGCCTCTGATTCGCAACCTGTTATTCCCCACCTCTGAATCCCCATATCTGATTCCCCGCCTCTGTTTCCCTGCCTCTGATTCCCGGCCTCTGTTTCCCCATATCTGATTCCCCTTTTCTGATTCCCCAACTCTGATTCCCCGCCTCTGATACCCCGCCTCTGATTCCCCATCTCTAATTCATCACATCTGATTCCCCACCTCTGCTTCCCCATCTCTGATTCTCTACCTCTGATTCGCCACCTCTGATTGCCCATATCTGATTCACCGCCTCTGTTTCCCCGCATCTTATTCCCCGCCTCTGATTCCCCATATTTGATTCCCCGCCTCTGATTCCCCATCTCTGATTCCCGGACTCATTCCCCAACTCTGATTCCCCGCCTCTGATTCCCCATATTTGATTCCCCTCCTCTGATTTCCCATCTCTGATTCCCGGACTCTGATTCCCCAACTCTGATTTCCCCGCCTCTGAATCCCCAGCTCTGATTTCCCGCCTCTGATTCCCCACCTGTGATACAACATATCTGATTCCCGGCCTCTGTTTCCCCGCCTCTGATTCCCCACCTCTGATTCACCATATCTGATTCCCCGCCTCTGATTCCCCACCACTGATTCCCCTCCTCTGATTCGCCAGTTATGATTGCCCGCCTCTGATTCCCCGTTTCTGATTCCCTGCCTCTGATTCCCCGCCTCTGATTCCCCATGTCTGACTCACCACCTCTGATTCCCCACCTCTGATACCCCATCTCTGATTCCGCACATCCGATTCCCTGCCTCTGATTCCCCGCCTCTGATTCCCCGCCTCTGATTCCCTGCCTCTGATTCGCAACCTCTTATTCCCCACCTCTGATTCCCCATATCTGATTCCCCGCCTCTGTTTCCCCGCCTCTGATTGGCACCTCTGATACCCCGCCTCTGATTCCCCATCTCTAATTCATCACATCTGATTCCCCACCTCTGCTTCCCCATCTCCGATTCTCTACCTCTGATTCGCCACCTCTGATTCCCAATATCTGATTCACCGCCTCTGTTTCCCTGCCTCTGATTCCCCGCCTCGGATTCCCCATATCTGATTCCCCGCCTCTGATTCCCCATCTCTGATTCCCGGTCTCTGATTCCCCACCTCTGTTTCTCGGCGTCTGATTACCAATCCCTGATTCACCGCCTCTGACTCCAAGTGTCTGATTCCCTGCCTCTGATTCCCCGCCTCTGAATCCCCTCCTCTGATTCCCTGCCACTGATTCCCCGCCTCTGATTCCCCACCTCTGATACCCTATATCTGATTCCCCGCCTCTGTTTCCCCGCCTCTGATTCCCCACCTCTGATTCCCCATATCTGATTCCCTGCCTCTGATTCCCCAACTCTGATTCCCCGCCTCTGATTCCCCAGCTCTGATTCCCTGCCTCTGATTCCCCACCTCTGATCCAACATATCTGATTCCCCGCCTCTGTTTCCCCGCCTCTGATTCCCCACCTCTGATTCCCCATATCTGATTCCCCGCCTATGATTCCCCACCTCTGATTCCCCGCCTCTGATTCGCCAGCTATGATTCCCCTCCTCTGATTCCCGGACTCTGATTCCCCAACTCTGATTCCCCGTCTCTGATTCCCCATATTTGATTCCCCGCCTCTGATTCCCCATCTCTGATTCCCGGACTCTGATTCCCCAACTCTGATTCCCCGCCTCTGATTCCCCATATTTGATTCCCCTCCTCTGATTTCCCATCTCTGATTCCCGGACTCTGATTCCCCAACTCTGATTTCCCCGCCTCTGATTCCCCAGCTCTGATTTCCCGCCTCTGATTCCCCACCTCTGATACAACATATCTGATTCCCGGCCTCTGTTTCCCCGCCTCTGATTCCCCACCTCTGATTCACCATATCTGATTCCCCGCCTCTGATTCCCCACCACTGATTCCCCTCCTCTGATTCGCCAGTTATGATTGCCCGCCTCTGATTCCCCGTTTCTGATTCCCTGCCTCTGATTCCCCGCCTCTGATTCCCCATCTCTGACTCACCGCCTCTGTTTCCCTGCCTCTGATTCCCCGCCTCTGATTCCCCATATCTGATTCCCCGCCTCTGATTCCCCACCTCTGTTTCCCGGCCTCTGATTCCCAATCCCTGATTCACCGCCTCTGACTCCCAGTGTCTGATTCCCTGCCTCTGATTCCCCGTCTCTGAATCCCCTCCTCTGATTCCCTGCCACTGATTCCCCGCCCCTGATTCCCCACCTCTGATACCCCATATCTGATTCCCCGCCTCTGTTTCCCCGCCTCTGATTCCCCACCTCTGATTCCCCATATCTGATTCCCTGCCTCTGATTCCCCAACTCTGATTCCCCGCCTCTGATTCCCCAGCTCTGATTCCCCGCCTCTGATTCCCCACCTCTGATCCAACATATCTGATTCCCCGCCTCTGTTTCCCCGCCTCCGATTCCCCACCTCTGATTCCCCACCTCTGACTCACCGCCTCTGTTTCCCTGCCTCTGATTCCCCGCCTCTGATTCCCCATATCTGATTCCCCGCCTCTGATTCCCCATCTCTGATTCCCGGTCTCTGATTCCCCACCTCTGTTTCCCGGCCTCTGATTCCCAATCCCTGATTCACCGCCTCTGACTCCCAGTGTCTGATTCCCTGCCTCTGATTCCCCGTCTCTGAATCCCCTCCTCTGATTCCCTGCCACTGATTCCCCGCCCCTGATTCCCCACCTCTGATACCCCATATCTGATTCCCCGCCTCTGTTTCCCCGCCTCTGATTCCCCACCTCTGATTCCCCATATCTGATTCCCTGCCTCTGATTCCCCAACTCTGATTCCCCGCCTCTGATTCCCCAGCTCTGATTCCCCGCCTCTGATTCCCCACCTCTGATCCAACATATCTGATTCCCCGCCTCTGTTTCCCCGCCTCTGATTCCCCACCTCTGATTCCCCACCTCTGATTCCCCGACTCTGATTCGCCAGCTATGATTCCCCTCCTCTGGTTCCCCGCATCTGATTCCCCGCCTCTGATTCCCCGTGTCTGACCCTGCCTCTGATTCCACGCCTTTGATTCCCCATCTCTGATTCACCACCTCTGATTCCCCACCTCTGATTCCCCATCTCTGATTCTGCACATCCGATTCCCTGCCTCTGATTCCCCGCCTCTGATTCCCCGCCTCTGATTCCCTGCCTCTGATTCGCAACCTGTTATTCCCCACCTCTGAATCCCCATATCTGATTCCCCGCCTCTGTTTCCCTGCCTCTGATTCCCCGCCTCTGTTTCCCCATATCTGATTCCCCGCCTCTGTTTCACCGCCTCTGATTGGCACCTCTGATACCCCGCCTCTGATTCCCCATCTCTAATTCATCACATCTGATTCCCCACCTCTGCTTCCCCATCTCTGATTCTCTACCTCTGATTCGCAACCTCTGATTCCGAATATCTGATTCACCGCCTCTGTTTCCCCGCTTCTGATTCCCCGCCTCTGATTCCCCATATCTGATTCCCCGCCTCTGATTCCCCATCTCTGATTCCCGGTCTCTGATTCACCACCTCTGTTTCCCGGCCTCTCATTCCCCATCCCTGATTCACCGCCTCTGATTCCCAGTGTCTGATTCCCTGCCTCTGATTCCCCGCCTCTGAAGACCCTCCTCTGATTCCCTGCCACTGATTCCCCGCCCCTGATTCCCCACCTCTGATACCCCATATCTGATTCCCCGCCTCTGTTTCCCCGCCTCTGATTCCCCACCTCTGATGTCCCATATCTGATTCCACGCCTCTGATTCCCCGCCTCTGATTGGCCACCTCTGATACCCCGCCTCTGATTCCCCATCTCTAATTCATCACATCTGATTCCCCACCTCTGCTTCCCCATCTCTGATTCTCAACCTCTGATTCGCCACCTCTGATTCCCCATATCTGATTCACCGCCTCTGTTTCCCCGCCTCTGATTCCCCGCCTCTGATTCCCCATATTTGATTCCCCGCCTCTGATTCCCCATCTCTGATTCCCGGACTCTGATTCCCCAACTCTGATTCCCCGCCTCTGATTCCCCAGCTCTGATTTCCCGCCTCTGATTCCCCATCTCTGCTTCCCCATCTCTGACTCTACCTCTGATTCGCCACCTCTGATTGCCCATATCTGATTCACCGCCTCTGTTTCCCCGCCTCTGATTCCCCGCCTCTTATTCCCCATATTTGATTCCCCGCCTCTGATTCCCCATCTCTGATTCCCGGACTCTGATTCCCCAACTCTGATTCCCCGCCTCTGATTCCCCATATTTGATTCCCCTCCTCTGATTTCCCATCTCTGATTCCCGGACTCTGATTCCCCAACTCTGATTTCCCCGCCTCTGATTCCCCAGCTCTGATTTCCCGCCTCTGATTCCCCACCTCTGATACAACATATCTGATTCCCGGCCTCTGTTTCCCCGCCTCTGATTCCCCACCTCTGATTCACCATATCTGATTCCCCGCCTCTGATTCCCCACCACTGATTCCCCTCCTCTGATTCGCCAGTTATGATTGCCCGCCTCTGATTCCCCGTTTCTGATTCCCTGCCTCTGATTCCCCGCCTCTGATTCCCCATCTCTGACTCACCACCTCTGATTCCCCACCTCTGACAACCCATCTCTGATTCCGCACATCCAATTCCCTGCCTATGATTCCCCACCTCTGATTCCCCGCCTCTGATTCGCCATATCTGATTCCCTGCCTCTGTTTCCCCGCCTCTGATTCCCCTCCTCTGTTTCGCCATATCGAATTCCACGCCTCTGATTCCCCAACTCTGATTCCCCGCCTCTGATTCCCCAGCTCTGATTCCCTGCCTCTGATTCCCCGCATCTGATTCCCTGCCTCTGATTCCCCGCCTCTGATTCCCTGCCTCTGATTCCCAACCTCTGATTCCCCACCTCTGAATCCCCATATCTGATTCCCCGCCTCTGTTTCCCCGCCTCTGTTTCCCCATATCTGATTCCCCGCCTCTGATTCCCCTTCTCTGATTCTCCACCTCTGATTCCCCACCTCTGATTCCGCTCATCCGATTCCCTGCCTCTGATTCCCCGCCTCTGATTCCCCGCCTCTGATTCCCTGCCTCTGATTCGCAACCTCTAATTCCCTACCTCTGATTCCCCATATCTGATTCCCCGCCTCTGTTTCCCTGCCTCTGATTCCCGGCCTCTGTTTCCCCATATCTGATTCCCCTTTTCTGATTCCCCAACTCTGATTCCCCGCCTCTGATACCCCGCCTCTGATTCCCCATCTCTAATTCATCACATCTGATTCCCCGCCTCTGATTCCCCAGCTCTGATTCCCCGCCTCTGATTCCCCACCTCTGATCCAACATATCTGATTCCCCGCCTCTGTTTCCCCGCCTCCGATTCCCCACCTCTGATTCCCCACCTCTGACTCACCGCCTCTGTTTCCCTGCCTCTGATTCCCCGCCTCTGATTCCCCATATCTGATTCCCCGCCTCTGATTCCCCATCTCTGATTCCCGGTCTCTGATTCCCCACCTCTGTTTCCCGGCCTCTGATTCCCAATCCCTGATTCACCGCCTCTGACTCCCAGTGTCTGATTCCCTGCCTCTGATTCCCCGTCTCTGAATCCCCTCCTCTGATTCCCTGCCACTGATTCCCCGCCCCTGATTCCCCACCTCTGATACCCCATATCTGATTCCCCGCCTCTGTTTCCCCGCCTCTGATTCCCCACCTCTGATTCCCCATATCTGATTCCCTGCCTCTGATTCCCCAACTCTGATTCCCCGCCTCTGATTCCCCAGCTCTGATTCCCCGCCTCTGATTCCCCACCTCTGATCCAACATATCTGATTCCCCGCCTCTGTTTCCCCGCCTCTGATTCCCCACCTCTGATTCCCCACCTCTGATTCCCCGACTCTGATTCGCCAGCTATGATTCCCCTCCTCTGGTTCCCCGCATCTGATTCCCCGCCTCTGATTCCCCGTGTCTGACCCTGCCTCTGATTCCACGCCTTTGATTCCCCATCTCTGATTCACCACCTCTGATTCCCCACCTCTGATTCCCCATCTCTGATTCTGCACATCCGATTCCCTGCCTCTGATTCCCCGCCTCTGATTCCCCGCCTCTGATTCCCTGCCTCTGATTCGCAACCTGTTATTCCCCACCTCTGAATCCCCATATCTGATTCCCCGCCTCTGTTTCCCTGCCTCTGATTCCCCGCCTCTGTTTCCCCATATCTGATTCCCCGCCTCTGTTTCACCGCCTCTGATTGGCACCTCTGATACCCCGCCTCTGATTCCCCATCTCTAATTCATCACATCTGATTCCCCACCTCTGCTTCCCCATCTCTGATTCTCTACCTCTGATTCGCAACCTCTGATTCCGAATATCTGATTCACCGCCTCTGTTTCCCCGCTTCTGATTCCCCGCCTCTGATTCCCCATATCTGATTCCCCGCCTCTGATTCCCCATCTCTGATTCCCGGTCTCTGATTCACCACCTCTGTTTCCCGGCCTCTCATTCCCCATCCCTGATTCACCGCCTCTGATTCCCAGTGTCTGATTCCCTGCCTCTGATTCCCCGCCTCTGAAGACCCTCCTCTGATTCCCTGCCACTGATTCCCCGCCCCTGATTCCCCACCTCTGATACCCCATATCTGATTCCCCGCCTCTGTTTCCCCGCCTCTGATTCCCCACCTCTGATGTCCCATATCTGATTCCACGCCTCTGATTCCCCGCCTCTGATTGGCCACCTCTGATACCCCGCCTCTGATTCCCCATCTCTAATTCATCACATCTGATTCCCCACCTCTGCTTCCCCATCTCTGATTCTCAACCTCTGATTCGCCACCTCTGATTCCCCATATCTGATTCACCGCCTCTGTTTCCCCGCCTCTGATTCCCCGCCTCTGATTCCCCATATTTGATTCCCCGCCTCTGATTCCCCATCTCTGATTCCCGGACTCTGATTCCCCAACTCTGATTCCCCGCCTCTGATTCCCCAGCTCTGATTTCCCGCCTCTGATTCCCCATCTCTGCTTCCCCATCTCTGACTCTACCTCTGATTCGCCACCTCTGATTGCCCATATCTGATTCACCGCCTCTGTTTCCCCGCCTCTGATTCCCCGCCTCTTATTCCCCATATTTGATTCCCCGCCTCTGATTCCCCATCTCTGATTCCCGGACTCTGATTCCCCAACTCTGATTCCCCGCCTCTGATTCCCCATATTTGATTCCCCTCCTCTGATTTCCCATCTCTGATTCCCGGACTCTGATTCCCCAACTCTGATTTCCCCGCCTCTGATTCCCCAGCTCTGATTTCCCGCCTCTGATTCCCCACCTCTGATACAACATATCTGATTCCCGGCCTCTGTTTCCCCGCCTCTGATTCCCCACCTCTGATTCACCATATCTGATTCCCCGCCTCTGATTCCCCACCACTGATTCCCCTCCTCTGATTCGCCAGTTATGATTGCCCGCCTCTGATTCCCCGTTTCTGATTCCCTGCCTCTGATTCCCCGCCTCTGATTCCCCATCTCTGACTCACCACCTCTGATTCCCCACCTCTGACAACCCATCTCTGATTCCGCACATCCAATTCCCTGCCTATGATTCCCCACCTCTGATTCCCCGCCTCTGATTCGCCATATCTGATTCCCTGCCTCTGTTTCCCCGCCTCTGATTCCCCTCCTCTGTTTCGCCATATCGAATTCCACGCCTCTGATTCCCCAACTCTGATTCCCCGCCTCTGATTCCCCAGCTCTGATTCCCTGCCTCTGATTCCCCGCATCTGATTCCCTGCCTCTGATTCCCCGCCTCTGATTCCCTGCCTCTGATTCCCAACCTCTGATTCCCCACCTCTGAATCCCCATATCTGATTCCCCGCCTCTGTTTCCCCGCCTCTGTTTCCCCATATCTGATTCCCCGCCTCTGATTCCCCTTCTCTGATTCTCCACCTCTGATTCCCCACCTCTGATTCCGCTCATCCGATTCCCTGCCTCTGATTCCCCGCCTCTGATTCCCCGCCTCTGATTCCCTGCCTCTGATTCGCAACCTCTAATTCCCTACCTCTGATTCCCCATATCTGATTCCCCGCCTCTGTTTCCCTGCCTCTGATTCCCGGCCTCTGTTTCCCCATATCTGATTCCCCTTTTCTGATTCCCCAACTCTGATTCCCCGCCTCTGATACCCCGCCTCTGATTCCCCATCTCTAATTCATCACATCTGATTCCCCACCTCTGCTTCCCCATCTCTGATTCTCTACCTCTGATTCGCCACCTCTGATGGCCCATATCTGATTCACCGCCTCTGTTTCCCCGCATCTGATTCCCCGCCTCTGATTCCCCATATTTGATTCCCCGCCTCTGATTCCACATCTCTGATTCCCGGACTCATTCCCCAACTCTGATTCCCCGCCTCTGATTCCCCATATTTGATTCCCCTCCTCTGATTTCCCATCTCTGATTCCCGGACTCTGATTCCCCAACTCTGATTTCCCCGCCTCTGAATCCCCAGCTCTGATTTCCCGCCTCTGATTCCCCACCTGTGATACAACATATCTGATTCCCGGCCTCTGTTTCCCCGCCTCTGATTCCCCACCTCTGATTCACCATATCTGATTCCCCGCCTCTGATTCCCCACCACTGATTCCCCTCCTCTGATTCGCCAGTTATGATTGCCCGCCTCTGATTCCCCGTTTCTGATTCCCTGCCTCTGATTCCCCGCCTCTGATTCCCCATGTCTGACTCACCACCTCTGATTCCCCACCTCTGATACCCCATCTCTGATTCCGCACATCCGATTCCCTGCCTCTGATTCCCCGCCTCTGATTCCTCGCCTCTGATTCCCTGCCTCTGATTCGCAACCTCTTATTCCCCACCTCTGATTCCCCATATCTGATTCCCCGCCTCTGTTTCCCCGCCTCTGATTGGCACCTCTGATACCCCGCCTCTGATTCCCCATCTCTTATTCATCACATCTGATTCCCCACCTCTGCTTCCCCATCTCCGATTCTCTACCTCTGATTCGCCACCTCTGATTCCCAATATCTGATTCACCGCCTCTGTTTCCCTGCCTCTGATTCCCCGCCTCTGATTCCCCATATCTGATTCCCCGCCTCTGATTCCCCATCTCTGATTCCCGGTCTCTGATTCCCCACCTCTGTTTCCCGGCGTCTGATTCCCAATCCCTGATTCACCGCCTCTGACTCCCAGTGTCTGATTCCCTGCCTCTGATTCCCCGCCTCTGAATCCCCTCCTCTGATTCCCTGCCACTGATTCCCCGCCCCTGATTCCCCACCTCTGATACCCTATATCTGATTCCCCGCCTCTGTTTCCCCGCCTCTGATTCCCCACCTCTGATTCCCCATATCTGATTCCCTGCCTCTGATTCCCCAACTCTGATTCCCCGCCTCTGATTCCCCAGCTCTGATTCCCTGCCTCTGATTCCCCACCTCTGATCCAACATATCTGATTCCCCGCCTCTGTTTCCCCGCCTCTGATTCCCCACCTCTGATTCCCCATATCTGATTCCCCGCCTATGATTCCCCACCTCTGATTCCCCGCCTCTGATTCGCCAGCTATGATTCCCCTCCTCTGATTCCCGGACTCTGATTCCCCAACTCTTATTCCCCGTCTCTGATTCCCCATATTTGATTCCCCGCCTCTGATTCCCCATCTCTGATTCCCGGACTCTGATTCCCCAACTCTGATTCCCCGCCTCTGATTCCCCATATTTGATTCCCCTCCTCTGATTTCCCATCTCTGATTCCCGGACTCTGATTCCCCAACTCTGATTTCCCCGCCTCTGATTCCCCAGCTCTGATTTCCCGCCTCTGATTCCCCACCTCTGATACAACATATCTGATTCCCGGCCTCTGTTTCCCCGCCTCTGATTCCCCACCTCTGATTCACCATATCTGATTCCCCGCCTCTGATTCCCCACCACTGATTCCCCTCCTCTGATACGCCAGTTATGATTGCCCGCCTCTGATTCCCCGTTTCTGATTCCCTGCCTCTGATTCCCCGCCTCTGATTCCCCATCTCTGACTCACCGCCTCTGTTTCCCTGCCTCTGATTCCCCGCCTCTGATTCCCCATATCTGATTCCCCGCCTCTGATTCTCCATCTCTGATTCCCGGTCTCTGATTCCCCACCTCTGTTTCCCGGCCTCTGATTCCCAATCCCTGATTCACCGCCTCTGACTCCCAGTGTCTGATTCCCTGCCTCTGATTCCCCGCCTCTGAATCCCCTCCTCTGATTCCCTGCCACTGATTCCCCGCCCCTGATTCCCCACCTCTGATACCCCATATCTGATTCCCCGCCTCTGTTTCCCCGCCTCTGATTCCCCACCTCTGATTCCCCATATCTGATTCCCTGCCTCTGATTCCCCAACTCTGATTCCCCGCCTCTGATTCCCCAGCTCTGATTCCCCGCCTCTGATTCCCCACCTCTGATCCAACATATCTGATTCCCCGCCTCTGTTTCCCCGCCTCTGATTCCCCACCTCTGATTCCCCATATCTGATTCCCCGCCAATGATTCCCCACCTCTGATTCCCCGCCTCTGATTCGCCAGCTATGATTCCCCTCCTCTGGTTCCCCGCATCTGATTCCCCGCCTCTGATTCCCCGTGTCTGACCCTGCCTCTGATTCCACGCCTTTGATTCACCATCTCTGATTCACCACCTCTGATTCCCCACCTCTGATTCCCCATCTCTGATTCTGCACATCCGATTCCCTGCCTCTGATTCCCCGCCTCTGATTCCCCGCCTCTGATTCCCTGCCTCTGATTCGCAACCTGTTATTCCCCACCTCTGAATCCCCATATCTGATTCCCCGCCTCTGTTTCCCTGCCTCTGATTCCCCGCCTCTGTTTCCCCATATCTGATTCCCCGCCTCTGTTTCACCGCCTCTGATTGGCACCTCTGATACCCCGCCTCTGATTCCCCATCTCTAATTCATCACATCTGATTCCCCACCTCTGCTTCCCCATCTCTGATTCTCTACCTCTGATTTGCAACCTCTGATTCCGAATATCTGATTCACCGCCTCTGTTTCCCCGCTTCTGATTCCCCGCCTCTGATTCCCCATATCTGATTCCCCGCCTCTGATTCCCCATCTCTGATTCCCGGTCTCTGATTCCCCACCTCTGTTTCCCGGCCTCTCATTCCCCATCCCTGATTCACCGCCTCTGATTCCCAGTGTCTGATTCCCTGCCTCTGATTCCCCGCCTCTGAATCCCCTCCTCTGATTCCCTGCCACTGATTCCCCGCCCCTGATTCCCCACCTCTGATACCCCATATCTGATTCCCCGCCTCTGTTTCCCCGCCTCTGATTCCCCACCTCTGATTTCCCATATCTGATTCCACGCCTCTGATTCCCCGCCTCTGATTGGCCGCCTCTGATACCCCGCCTCTGATTCCCCATCTCTAATTCATCACATCTGATTCCCCACCTCTGCTTCCCCATCTCTGATTCTCAACCTCTGATTCGCCACCTCTGATTCCCCATATCTGACTCACCGCCTCTGTTTCCCCGCCTCTGATTCCCCGCCTCTGATTCCCCATATTTGATTCCCCGCCTCTGATTCCCCATCTCTGATTCCCGGACTCTGATTCCCCAACTCTGATTCCCCGCCTCTGATTCCCCAGCTCTGATTTCCCGCCTCTGATTCCCCATCTCTGCTTCCCCATCTCTGATTCTCTACCTCTGATTCGCCACCTCTGATTGCCCATATCTGATTCACCGCCTCTGTTTCCCCGCCTCTGATTAGCCGCCTCTTATTCCCCATATTTGATTCCCCGCCTCTGATTCCCCATCTCTGATTCCCGGACTCTGATTCCCCAACTCTGATTCCCCGCCTCTGATTCCCCATATTTGATTCCCCTCCTCTGATTTCCCATCTCTGATTCCCGGACTCTGATTCCCCAACTCTGATTTCCCTGCCTCTGATTCCCCAGCTCTGATTTCCCGCCTCTGATTCCCCACCTCTGATACAACATATCTGATTCCCGGCCTCTGTTTCCCCGCCTCTGATTCCCCACCTCTGATTCACCATATCTGATTCCCCGCCTCTGATTCCCCACCACTGATTCCCCTCCTCTGATTCGCCAGTTATGATTGCCCGCCTCTGATTCCCCGTTTCTGATTCCCTGCCTCTGATTCCCCGCCTCTGATTCCCCATCTCTGACTCACCACCTCTGATTCCCCACCTCTGACAACCCATCTCTGATTCCGCACATCCGATTCCCTGCCTATGATTCCCCACCTCTGATTCCCCGCCTCTGATTCCCCATATCTGATTCCCTGCCTCTGTTTCCCCGCCTCTGATTCCCCACCTCTGTTTCCCCATATCTGATTCCCCGCCTTTGATTCCCCAACTCTAATACCCTGCCTCTGATTCCCCAGCTCTGATTCCCCGCCTCTGATTCCCCGCATCTGATTCCCTGCCTCTGATTCCCCGCCTCTGATTCCAGGCCTCTGATTCCCAGCATCTGATTCCGGCCTCTGATTCCCGGCCTCTGATTCCCTGCTTCTGATTCTGATTCCCTGCCTCTGATTCCCCATCTCTGATTCCGCACATCTGATTCCCTGCCTCTGATTCCCCACCTCTGATTCCCCATATCTGATTCCCCGCCTCTGTTTCCCCGCCTCTGATTCCCCGCCTCTGTTTCCCCATATCTGATTCCCCGCCTCTGATTCCCCAACTCTGATTCCCCTCCTCTAATTCGCCAGCTATGATTCCCCGCCTCTGATTCCCTGCGTCTGATTCCATGCCTCTGATTCCCAGCCTCTGATTCCCCTTCTCTGATTCACCACCTCTGAATCCCCACCTCTGATTCCCCATCACTGATTCCGCACATCCGATTCCCTGCCTCTGATTCCCCGCCTCTGATTCCCCGCCTCTGATTCGCAACCTCTAATTCCCCACCTCTGATTCCCCATATCTGATTCCCCGCCTCTGTTTCCCTGCCTCTGATTCCCGGCCTCTGTTTCCCCATATCTGATTCCCCTCCTCTGATTCCCCAACTCTGATTCCCCGCCTCTGATTCCCCAGCTTTGATTCCCCGTCTTTTATTCCCGGCCTCTGATTCCCTGCCACTGATTCCCCGCCCCTCATTCCCCACCTCTGATTCCCCATATCTGATTCCCCGCTTCTGTTTCCCCACCTCTGATTCCCGGCCTCTTATTCCCAGCATCTGATTCCCGGCCACTGATTCCCTGCCTCTGATTCCCCGCCTCTGATTCCCCATCACTGATTCCCCGCCTCTGATTCCCCGTGTCTGATTCCCTGCCTCTGATTCCCCGCCTCTGATTCCCCGCGTCTGATTCCCTGCCACTGATTCCCTGCCCCTGATTCCCCACCTCTGATTCCCCATATCTGATTCCCCGCCTCTGTTTCCCCAACTCTGATTCCCTTCCTCTAATTCGCCAGCTATGATTCCCCGCCTCTGATTCCCTGCCACTGATTCCCTGCCCCTGATTCCCCACCTCTGATTCCCCATATATGATTCCCCGCCTCTGATTCCCCAACTCTGATTCCCCTCCTCTAATTCGCCAGCTATGATTCCCCGCCTCATTCCCTGCGTCTGATTCCCTGCCTCTGATTCCCAGACTCTGATTCCCCTTCTCTGATTCACCACCTCTGAATCCCCACCTCTGATTCCCCATCTCTGATTCCGCACATCCGATTCCCTGCCTCTGATTCCCCGCCTCTGTCTCCCCGCCTCTGATTCCCCGCCTCTGATTCCCCGTGTCTGATTCCCTGCCACTGATTCCCTGCCCCTGATTCCCCACCTCTGATTCCCCATCTCTGATTCCCCGCCTCTGTTTCCCCACCTCTGATTCCCCGCCTCTGTTTCCCCATATCTGATTCCCCGCCTCTGATTCCCCAACTCTGATTCCCCTCCTCTAATTCGCCAGCTATGATTCCCCGCCTCTTATTCCCTGCATCTGATTCCCTGCCTCTGATTCCAAGCCTCTGATTCCCCTTCTCTGATTCACCACCTCTGAACCCCACCTCTGATTCCCCATCTCTGATTCCGCACATCCGATTCCCTGCCTCTGATTCCCCGCCTTTTATTCCCGGCCTCTGATTCCCTGCCACTGATTCCCTGCTTCTGATTCTGATTCCCTGCCTCTGATTCCCCATCTCTGATTCCGCACAACTGATTCCCTGCCTCTGATTCCCCACCTCTGATTCCCCATATCTGATTCCCCGCCGCTGTTTCCCCGCCTCTGATTCCCCGCCTCTGTTTCCCCATATCTGATTCCCCGCCTCTGATTCCCCAACTCTGATTCCCCTCCTCTAATTCGCAAGCTATGATTCCCCGCCTCTGATTCACTGCGTCTGATTCCCTGCCTCTGATTCACAGCCTCTGATTCCCCTTCTCTGATTCACCACCTCTGAATCCCCACCTCTGATTCCCCATCTCTGATTCCGCACATCCGATTCGCTGCCTCTGATTCCCCGCCTCTGATACCCCGTCTCTGATACGCAACCTCTAATTCCCCACCTCTGATTCCCCATATCTGATTCCCCGCCTCTGTTTCCCTGCCTCTGATTCCCGGCCTCTGTTTCCCCATATCTGATTCCCCTCCTCTGATTCCCCAACTCTGATTCCCCGCCTCTGATTCCCCAGCTCTGATTCCCCGCCTTTTATACCCGGCCTCTGATTCCCTGCCACTGATTCCCCGCCCCTGATTCCCCACCTCTGATTCCCCATATCTGATTCCCCGCCTCTGTTTCCCCAGCTCTGATTCCCCACCTCTGATTCCCCAGCTCTGATTCCCTGCCACTGATTCCCCGCCCCTGATTCCCCACCTCTGATTCCCCATATCTGATTCCCCGCCTCTGTTTCCCCAGCTCTGATTCCCTTCCTCTGATTGCCTGCCCTGATTCCCCATCTCTGTTTCACCGCCTTTGATTCGCCACCTCTGATTCCCCATATCTGATTCCCCGCCTCTGTTTCCCCGCCTCTGATTCCCTGTCTCTGATTCCCAACCTCTGATTCCACACCTCTGATTCCCCATATCTGATTCCCCGCCTCTATTTCCCCATATCTGATTCCCCGCCTCTGATTCCCCAACTCTGATTCCCCGCCTCTGATTCCCCAGCTCTGATTCCCCGCCTCTGATTCCCGGCGTCCGATTCCCTGCCTCTGATTCCCCGCCTCTGATTCGCCATCTCTGATTCCCCGCCTCTGATTCCCCGTGTCTGATTCCCTGCCTCTGATTCCCCGCCTCAGATTCCCCGCCTCTGATTCCCTGCCACTGATTCCCTGCCCCTGATTCCCCACCTCTGATTCCCCATATCTGATTCCCCGCCTCTGTTTCTCCGCCTCTGATTCCCCGCCTCTGATTCCCCATATCTGATTCCCCATATCTGATTCCACAACTCTGATTCCCCGCCTCTGATTCCCCAGCTCTGAATCCCCGCCTCTGATTCCCCGCGTCTGATTCCCTCCCTCTGATTCACAACCTCTGATTCCCCACCTCTGATTCCCCATATCTGATTCCCCGCCTCTGTTTCCCCGCCTCTGATTCCCCGCCTCTGATTCCCCATATCTGATTCCCCGGCTCTGATTGCCCACCTCTGATTCCCCGCCTCTGATTCGCCAGCTCTGATTCCCCGCCTCTGAATCCCCGCATCTGATTCACTGCCTCTGATTCCCCGCCTCTGATTCCCCATCTCTGATTCACCGCCTTTGATTCGCCACCTCTGATTCCCCATATCTGATTCCCCACCTCTTTTTCCCCGCCTCTGATTCCCCGCCTCTGATTCTCCATATCTCATTCCCCGCCTCTGAATCCCCATCTCTGATTCCCGGACTCTGATTCCCCACCTCTGATTCCCGGCCTCTTATTCCCAGCATCTGATTCCCGGCCTCTGATTCCCGGCCTCTGATTCTCCGCTTCTGATTCTGATTCCCTGCCTCTGATTCCCCATCTCCGATTCCGCACATCTGATTCCCTGCCTCTGATTCCCCACCTCTGATTCCCCATATCTGATTCCCCGCCTCTGTTTCCCCGCCTCTGATTCCCCGCCTCTGTTTCCCCATATCTAATTCCCGACCTCTGATGCCCCAACTCTGATTCCCCGCCTCTGATTCCCCAGCTCTGATTCCCCGCCTCTGATTCCCCGCATCCGATTCCCCATGTCTGATTCCCCGCCTCTGTTTCCCCGCCTCTGATTCCCCGCCTCTGTTTCCCCATATCTGATTCCCCGCCTCTGATTCCCCAGCTCTGATTCCCTGGCTCTGATTCCCCGCGTTCTATTCGCTGCCTCTGATTCCCCGCCTGTGATTCCCCATCTCTGATTCACCACCTCTGATTCCCCACCTCTGATTCCCCATATCTAATTCCCCGCCTCTGCTTGCCCGCCTCTCATTCCCCGCCTCTGTTTCCCCATATCTGATTCCCCGCCTCTGAATCCCCAACTCTGATTCCCTGCCTCTGATTCACCAGCTCTGATTCCCCGCCTTTGATTCCCCCCGTCTGATTCCCAGCCTCTGAATCCCCATCTGATTTCTTGCCTCTGATTCCCCGCCTCTGATTCCCCATCTCTGATTCACTGCCTCTGATTCCCCACATCTGATTCCCCATCTCTGATTCCGCACAACCGATTCCCTGCCTCTGACTCCCCGACTCTGATTCCCCACCTCTGATTCCCCAGCTCTGATTCCCCGCCTCTGATTCCCCGCGTCTGATTCCCTGCCTGTGATTCCCCGCCTCTGAGTCCCCATCTCTGATTCCCCACCTCTGATTCCCCGTGTCTGATTCCCTTCCTTTGATTCCCCGCCTCTGATTCCCCGCCTCTGATTCCCTGCCACTGATTCCCCGCCCCTGATTCCCCACATCTGATTCCCCATATCTTATTCCCCGTCTCTGTTTCCCCCCCTCTGATTCCCAGCCTCTGATTCCCCATATCTGATTCCCCGCCTCTGATTCCCCATATCTGATTCCCCGCCTCTATTTCCCCATATCTGCTTCGCCGCCTCTGATTCCCCAACTCTGATTCCCCGCCTCTGATTCCCCAGCTCTGATTTCCCGCCTCTGATTCCCGGCATCCGATTCCCTGCCTCTGATTCCCCGCCTCTGATTCCCCGCCTCTGATTCCTCGCCTCTGATTCCCCGTGTCTGATTCCCTGCCTCTGATTCCCCAGCTCTGAATCCCCGCCTCTGATTCCCCGCGTCTGATTCCCTGCCTCTGATTCCCCGCCTCTGATTCCCCATCTGTGATTCACAACCTCTGATGCCCCACCTCTGATTCCCCATATCTGATTCCCCGCCTCTGTTTCCCTGCCTCTGATTCCCGGCCTCTGTTTCCCCATATCTGATTCCCCTCCTCTGATTCCCCAACTCTGATTCCCCGCCTCTGATTCCCCAGCTCTGATTCCCCGCCTTTTATTCCCGGCCTCTGATTCCCTGCCACTGATTCCCCGCCCCTGATTCCCCACCTCTGATTCCCCATATCTGATTCCCCGCCTCTGTTTCCCCAGCTCTGATTCCCCACCTCTGATTCCCCAGCTCTGATACAACATATCTGATTCCCGGCCTCTGTTTCCCCGCCTCTGATTCCCCACCTCTGATTCACCATATCTGATTCCCCGCCTCTGATTCCCCACCACTGATTCCCCTCCTCTGATTCGCCAGTTATGATTGCCCGCCTCTGATTCCCCGTTTCTGATTCCCTGCCTCTGATTCCCCGCCTCTGATTCCCCATCTCTGACTCACCGCCTCTGTTTCCCTGCCTCTGATTCCCCGCCTCTGATTCCCCACATCTGATTCCCCGCCTCTGATTCCCCATCTCTGATTCCCGGTCTCTGATTCCCCACCTCTGTTTCCCGGCCTCTGATTCCCAATCCCTGATTCACCGCCTCTGACTCCCAGTGTCTGATTCCCTGCCTCTGATTCCCCGCCTCTGAATCCCCTCCTCTGATTCCCTGCCACTGATTCCCCGCCCCTGATTCCCCACCTCTGATACCCCATATCTGATTCCCCGCCTCTGTTTCCCCGCCTCTGATTCCCCACGTCTGATTCCCCATATCTGATTCCCTGCCTCTGATTCCCCAACTCTGATTCCCCGCCTCTGATTCCCCAGCTCTGATTCCCCGCCTCTGATTCCCCACCTCTGATCCAACATATCTGATTCCCCGCCTCTGTTTCCCCGCCTCTGATTCCCCACCTCTGATTCCCCATATCTGATTCCCCGCCAATGATTCCCCACCTCTGATTCCCCGCCTCTGATTCGCCAGCTATGATTCCCCTCCTCTGGTTCCCCGCATCTGATTCCCCGCCTCTGATTCCCCGTGTCTGACCCTGCCTCTGATTCCACGCCTTTGATTCCCCATCTCTGATTCACCACCTCTGATTCCCCACCTCTGATTCCCCATCTCTGATTCTGCACATCCGATTCCCTGCCTCTGATTCCCCGCCTCTGATTCCCCGCCTCTGATTCCCTGCCTCTGATTCGCAACCTGTTATTCCCCACCTCTGAATCCCCATATCTGATTCCCCGCCTCTGTTTCCCTGCCTCTGATTCCCCGCCTCTGTTTCCCCATATCTGATTCCCCGCCTCTGTTTCACCGCCTCTGATTGGCACCTCTGATACCCCGCCTCTGATTCCCCATCTCTAATTCATCACATCTGATTCCCCACCTCTGCTTCCCCATCTCTGATTCTCTACCTCTGATTTGCAACCTCTGATTTCGAATATCTGATTCACCGCCTCTGTTTCCCCGCTTCTGATTCCCCGCCTCTGATTCCCCATATCTGATTCCCCGCCTCTGATTCCCCATCTCTGATTCCCGGTCTCTGATTCCCCACCTCTGTTTCCCGGCCTCTCATTCCCCATCCCTGATTCACCGCCTCTGATTCCCAGTGTCTGATTCCCTGCCTCTGATTCCCCGCCTCTGAATCCCCTCCTCTGATTCCCTGCCACTGATTCCCCGCCCCTGATTCCCCACCTCTGATACCCCATATCTGATTCCCCGCCTCTGTTTCCCCGCCTCTGATTCCCCACCTCTGATTTCCCATATCTGATTCCACGCCTCTGATTCCCCGCCTCTGATTGGCCGCCTCTGATACCCCGCCTCTGATTCCCCATCTCTAATTCATCACATCTGATTCCCCACCTCTGCTTCCCCATCTCTGATTCTCAACCTCTGATTCGCCACCTCTGATTCCCCATATCTGATTCACCGCCTCTGTTTCCCCGCCTCTGATTCCCCGCCTCTGATTCCCCATATTTGATTCCCCGCCTCTGATTCCCCATCTCTGATTCCCGGACTCTGATTCCCCAACTCTGATTCCCCATATATGATTCCCCGCCTCTGATTCCCCAACTCTGATTCCCCTCCTCTAATTCGCCAGCTATGATTCCCCGCCTCATTCCCTGCGTCTGATTCCCTGCCTCTGATTCCCAGCCTCTGATTCCCCTTCTCTGATTCACCACCTCTGAATCCCCACCTCTGATTCCCCATCTCTGATTCCGCACATCCGATTCCCTGCCTCTGATTCCCCGCCTCTGTCTCCCCGCCTCTGATTCCCCGCCTCTGATTCCCCGTGTCTGATTCCCTGCCACTGATTCCCTGCCCCTGATTCCCCACCTCTGATTCCCCATCTCTGATTCCCCGCCTCTGTTTCCCCACCTCTGATTCCCCGCCTCTGTTTCCCCATATCTGATTCCCCGCCTCTGATTCCCCTCCTCTAATTCGCCAGCTATGATTCCCCGCCTCTGATTCCCTGCATCTGATTCCCTGCCTCTGATTCCCAGCCTCTGATTCCCCTTCTCTGATTCACCACCTCTGAACCCCACCTCTGATTCCCCATCTCTGATTCCGCACATCCGATTCCCTGCCTCTGATACCCCGCCTTTTATTCCCGGCCTCTGATTCCCTGCCACTGATTCCCTGCTTCTGATTCTGATTCCCTGCCTCTGATTCCCCATCTCTGATTCCGCACATCTGATTCCCTGCCTCTGATTCCCCACCTCTGATTCCCCATATCTGATTCCCCGCCTCTGTTTCCCCGCCTCTGATTCCCCGCCTCTGTTTCCCCATATCTGATTCCCCGCCTCTGATTCCCCAACTCTGATTCCCCTCCTCTAATTCGCAAGCTATGATTCCCCGCCTCTGATTCACTGCGTCTGATTCCCTGCCTCTGATTCACAGCCTCTGATTCCCCTTCTCTGATTCACCACCTCTGAATCCCCACCTCTGATTCCCCATCTCTGATTCCGCACATCCGATTCCCTGCCTCTGATTCCCCGCCTCTGATACCCCGTCTCTGATACGCAACCTCTAATTCCCCACCTCTGATTCCCCATATCTGATTCCCCGCCTCTGTTTCCCTGCCTCTGATTCCCGGCCTCTGTTTCCCCATATCTGATTCCCCTCCTCTCATTCCCCAACTCTGATTCCCCGCCTCTGATTCCCCAGCTCTGATTCCCCGCCTTTTATACCCGGCCTCTGATTCCCTGCCACTGATTCCCCGCCCCTGATTCCCCACCTCTGATTCCCCATATCTGATTCCCCGCCTCTGTTTCCCCAGCTCTGATTCCCTAGCTCTGATTCCCCAGCTCTGATTCCCTGCCACTGATTCCCCGCCCCTGATTCCCCACCTCTGATTCCCCATATCTGATTCCCCGCCTCTGTTTCCCCAGCTCTGATTCCCTGCCTCTGATTCCCTGCCCTGATTCCCCATCTCTGTTTCACCGCCTTTGATTCGCCACCTCTGATTCCCCATATCTGATTCCCCGCCTCTGTTTCCCCGCCTCTGATTCCCTGCCTCTGATTCCCAACCTCTGATTCCACACCTCTGATTCCCCATATCTGATTCCCCGCCTCTATTTCCCCATATCTGATTCCCCGCCTCTGATTCCCCAACTCTGATTCCCCGCCTCTGATTCCCCAGCTCTGATTCCCCGCCTCTGATTCCCGGCGTCCGATTCCCTGCCTCTGATTCCCCGCCTCTGATTCGCCATCTCTGATTCCCCGCCTCTGATTCCCCGTGTCTGATTCCCTGCCTCTGATTCCCCGCCTGAGATTCCCCGCCTCTGATTCCCTGCCACTGATTCCCTGCCCCTGATTCCCCACCTCTGATTCCCCATATCTGATTCCCCGCCTCTGTTTCTCCGCCTCTGATTCCCCACCTCTGATTCCCCATATCTGATTCCCCATATCTGATTCCACAACTCTGATTCCCCGCCTCTGATTCCCCAGCTCTGAATCCCCGCCTCTGATTCCCCGCGTCTGATTCCCTCCCTCTGATTCACAACCTCTGATTCCCCACCTCTGATTCCCCATATCTGATTCCTCGCCTCTGTTTCCCCGCCTCTGATTCCCCGCCTCTGATTCCCCATATCTGATTCCCCGGCTCTGATTGCCCACCTCTGATTCCCCGCCTCTGATTCGCCAGCTCTGATTCCCCGCCTCTGAATCCCCGCATCTGATTCCCTGCCTCTGATTCCCCATCTCTGATTCCGCACATCTGATTCCCTGCCTCTGATTCCCCACCTCTGATTCCCCATATCTGATTCCCCGCCTCTGTTTCCCCGCCTCTGATTCCCCGCCTCTGTTTCCCCATATCTGATTCCCCGCCTCTGATTCCCCAACTCTGATTCCCCTCCTCTAATTCGCCAGCTATGATTCCCCGCCTCTGATTCCCTGGGTCTGATTCCATGCCTCTGATTCCCAGCCTCTGATTCCCCTTCTCTGATTCACCACCTCTGAATCCCCACCTCTGATTCCCCATCTCTGATTCCGCACATCCGATTCCCTGCCTCTGATTCCCCGCCTCTGATTCCCCGCCTCTGATTCGCAACCTCTAATTCCCCACCTCTGATTCCCCATATCTGATTCCCCGCCTCTGTTTCCCTGCCTCTGATTCCCGGCCTCTGTTTCCCCATATCTGATTCCCCAACTCTGATTCCCCGCCTCTGATTCCCCAGCTTTGATTCCCCGTCTTTTATTCCCGGCCTCTGATTCCCTGCCACTGATTCCCCGCCCCTCATTCCCCACCTCTGATTCCCCATATCTGATTCCCCGCTTCTGTTTCCCCACCTCTGATTCCCGGCCTCTTATTCCCAGCATCTGATTCCCGGCCACTGATTCCCTGCCTCTGATTCCCCGCCTCTGATTCCCCATCTCTGATTCCCCGCCTCTGATTCCCCGTGTCTGATTCCCTGCCTCTGATTCCCCGCCTCTGATTCCCCGCGTCTGATTCCCTGCCACTGATTCCCTGCCCCTGATTCCCCACCTCTGATTCCCCATATCTGATTCCCCGCCTCTGTTTCCCCAACTCTGATTCCCTTCCTCTAATTCGCCAGCTATGATTCCCCGCCTCTGATTCCCTGCCACTGATTCCCTGCCCCTGATTCCCCACCTCTGATTCCCCATATATGATTCCCCGCCTCTGATTCCCCAACTCTGATTCCCCTCCTCTAATTCGCCAGCTATGATTCCCCGCCTCATTCCCTGCGTCTGATTCCCTGCCTCTGATTCCCAGCCTCTGATTCCCCTTCTCTGATTCACCACCTCTGAATCCCCACCTCTGATTCCCCATCTCTGATTCCGCACATCCGATTCCCTGCCTCTGATTCCCCGCCTCTGTCTCCCCGCCTCTGATTCCCCGCCTCTGATTCCCCGTGTCTGATTCCCTGCCACTGATTCCCTGCCCCTGATTCCCCACCTCTGATTCCCCATCTCTGATTCCCCGCCTCTGTTTCCCCACCTCTGATTCCCCGCCTCTGTTTCCCCATATCTGATTCCCCGCCTCTGATTCCCCAACTCTGATTCCCCTCCTCTAATTCACCAGCTATGATTCCCCGCCTCTGATTCCCTGCATCTGATTCCCTGCCTCTGATTCCCAGCCTCTGATTCCCCTTCTCTGATTCACCACCTCTGAACCCCACCTCTGATTCCCCATCTCTGATTCCGCACATCCGATTCCCTGCCTCTGATTCCCCGCCTTTTATTCCCGGCCTCTGATTCCCTGCCACTGATTCCCTGCTTCTGATTCTGATTCCCTGCCTCTGATTCCCCATCTCTGATTCCGCACATCTGATTCCCTGCCTCTGATTCCCCACCTCTGATTCCCCATATCTGATTCCCCGCCTCTGTTTCCCCGCCTCTGATTCCCCGCCTCTGTTTCCCCATATCTGATTCCCCGCCTCTGATTCCCCAACTCTGATTCCCCTCCTCTAATTCGCAAGCTATGATTCCCCGCCTCTGATTCACTGCGTCTGATTCCCTGCCTCTGATTCACAGCCTCTGATTCCCCTTCTCTGATTCACCACCTCTGAATCCCCACCTCTGATTCCCCATCTCTGATTCCGCACATCCGATTCCCTGCCTCTGATTCCCCGCCTCTGATACCCCGTCTCTGATACGCAACCTCTAATTCCCCACCTCTGATTCCCCATATCTGATTCCCCGCCTCTGTTTCCCTGCCTCTGATTCCCGGCCTCTGTTTCCCCATATCTGATTCCCCTCCTCTCATTCCCCAACTCTGATTCCCCGCCTCTGATTCCCCAGCTCTGATTCCCCGCCTTTTATACCCGGCCTCTGATTCCCTGCCACTGATTCCCCGCCCCTGATTCCCCACCTCTGATTCCCCATATCTGATTCCCCGCCTCTGTTTCCCCAGCTCTGATTCCCCACCTCTGATTCCCCAGCTCTGATTCCCTGCCACTGATTCCCCGCCCCTGATTCCCCACCTCTGATTCCCCATATCTGATTCCCCGCCTCTGTTTCCCCAGCTCTGATTCCCTGCCTCTGATTCCCTGCCCTGATTCCCCATCTCTGTTTCACCGCCTTTGATTCGCCACCTCTGATTCCCCATATCTGATTCCCCGCCTCTGTTTCCCCGCCTCTGATTCCCTGCCTCTGATTCCCAACCTCTGATTCCACACCTCTGATTCCCCATATCTGATTCCCCGCCTCTATTTTCCCATATCTGATTCCCCGCCTCTGATTCCCCAACTCTGATTCCCCGCCTCTGATTCCCCAGCTCTGATTCCCCGCCTCTGATTCCCGGCGTCCGATTCCCTGCCTCTGATTCCCCGCCTCTGATTCGCCATCTCTGATTCCCCGCCTCTGATTCCCCGTGTCTGATTCCCTGCCTCTGATTCCCCGCCTGAGATTCCCCGCCTCTGATTCCCTGCCACTGATTCCCTGCCCCTGATTCCCCACCTCTGATTCCCCATATCTGATTCCCCGCCTCTGTTTCTCCGCCTCTGATTCCCCGCCTCTGATTCCCCATATCTGATTCCCCATATCTGATTCCACAACTCTGATTCCCCGCCTCTGATTCCCCAGCTCTGAATCCCCGCCTCTGATTCCCCGCGTCTGATTCCCTCCCTCTGATTCACAACCTCTGATTCCCCACCTCTGATTCCCCATATCTGATTCCTCGCCTCTGTTTCCCCGCCTCTGATTCCCCGCCTCTGATTCCCCATATCTGATTCCCCGGCTCTGATTGCCCACCTCTGATTCCCCGCCTCTGATTCGCCAGCTCTGATTCCCCGCCTCTGAATCCCCGCATCTGATTCCCTGCCTCTGATTCCCCGCCTCTGATTCCCCATCTCTGATTCACCGCCTTTGATTCGCCACCTCTGATTCCCCATATCTGATTCCCCACCTCTGTTTCCCCGCCTCTGATTCCCCGCCTCTGATTCTCCATATCTCATTCCCCGCCTCTGAATCCCCATCTCTGATTCCCGGACTCTGATTCCCCACCTCTGATTCCCGGCCTCTTATTCCCAGCATCTGATTCCCGGCCTCTGATTCCCGGCCTCTGATTCTCCGCTTCTGATTCTGATTCCCTGCCTCTGATTCCCCATCTCTGATTCCGCACATCTGATTCCCTGCCTCTGATTCCCCACCTCTGATTCCCCATATCTGATTCCCCGCCTCTGTTTCCCCGCCTCTGATTCCCCGCCTCTGTTTCCCCATATCTAATTCCCGACCTCTGATGTCCCAACTCTGATTCCCCGCCTCTGATTCCCCAGCTCTGATTCCCCGCCTCTGATTCCCCGCATCCGATTCCCCATGTCTGATTCCCCGCCTCTGTTTCCCCGCCTCTGATTCCCCGCCTCTGTTTCCCCATATCTGATTCCCCGCCTCTGATTCCCCAGCTCTGATTCCCTGCCTCTGATTCCCCGCGTTCTATTCGCTGCCTCTGATTCCCCGCCTGTGATTCCCCATCTCTGATTCACCACCTCTGATTCCCCACCTCTGATTCCCCATATCTAATTCCCCGCCTCTGCTTGCCCGCCTCTCATTCCCCGCCTCTGTTTCCCCATATCTGATTCCCCGCCTCTGAATCCCCAACTCTGATTCCCTGCCTCTGATTCACCAGCTCTGATTCCCCGCCTTTGATTCCCCCCGTCTGATTCCCAGCCTCTGAATCCCCGTCTGATTTCTTGCCTCTGATTCCCCGCCTCTGATTCCCCATCTCTGATTCACTGCCTCTGATTCCCCACATCTGATTCCCCATCTCTGATTCCGCACAACCGATTCCCTGCCTCTGACTCCCCGACTCTGATTCCCCACCTCTGATTCCCCAGCTCTGATTCCCCGCCTCTGATTCCCCGCGTCTGATTCCCTGCCTGTGATTCCCCGCCTCTGATTCCCCATCTCTGATTCCCCACCTCTGATTCCCCGTGTCAGATTCCCTTCCTTTGATTCCCCGCCTCTGATTCCCCGCCTCTGATTCCCTGCCACTGATTCCCCGCCCCTGATTCCCCACATCTGATTCCCCATATCTTATTCCCCGCCTCTGTTTCCCCCCCTCTGATTCCCAGCCTCTGATTCCCCATATCTGATTCCCCGCCTCTGATTCCCCATATCTGATTCCCCGCCTCTATTTCCCCATATCTGCTTCGCCGCCTCTGATTCCCCAACTCTGATTCCCCGCCTCTGATTCCCCAGCTCTGATTTCCCGCCTCTGATTCCCGGCATCCGATTCCCTGCCTCTGATTCCCCGCCTCTGATTCCCCGCCTCTGATTCCCCGCCTCTGATTCCCCGTGTCTGATTCCCTGCCTCTGATTCCCCAGCTCTGAATCCCCGCCTCTGATTCCCCGCGTCTGATTCCCTGCCTCTGATTCCCCGCCTCTGATTCCCCATCTGTGATTCACAACCTCTGATGCCCCACCTCTGATTCCCCATATCTGATTCCCCGCCTCTGTTTCCCTGCCTCTGATTCCCGGCCTCTGTTTCCCCATATCTGATTCCCCTCCTCTGATTCCCCAACTCTGATTCCCCGCCTCTGATTCCCCAGCTCTGATTCCCCGCCTTTTATACCCGGCCTCTGATTCCCTGCCACTGATTCCCCGCCCCTGATTCCCCACCTCTGATTCCCCATATCTGATTCCCCGCCTCTGTTTCCCCAGCTCTGATTCCCCACCTCTGATTCCCCAGCTCTGATTCCCTGCCACTGATTCCCCGCCCCTGATTCCCCACCTCTGATTCCCCATATCTGATTCCCCGCCTCTGTTTCCCCAGCTCTGATTCCCTGCCTCTGATTCCCTGCCCTGATTCCCCATCTCTGTTTCACCGCCTTTGATTCGCCACCTCTGATTCCCCATATCTGATTCCCCGCCTCTGTTTCCCCAGCTCTGATTCCCCACCTCTGATTCCCCAGCTCTGATTCCCTGCCACTGATTCCCCGCCCCTGATTCCCCACCTCTGATTCCCCATATCTGATTCCCCGCCTCTGTTTCCCCGCCTCTGATTCCCTGCCTCTGATTCCCAACCTCTGATTCCACACCTCTGATTCCCCATATCTGATTCCCCGCCTCTATTTCCCCATATCTGATTCCCCGCCTCTGATTCCCCAACTCTGATTCCCCGCCTCTGATTCCCCAGCTCTGATTCCCCGCCTCTGATTCCCGGCGTCCGATTCCCTGCCTCTGATTCCCCGCCTCTGATTCGCCATCTCTGATTCCCCGCCTCTGATTCCCCGTGTCTGATTCCCTGCCTCTGATTCCCCGCCTCAGATTCCCCGCCTCTGATTCCCTGCCACTGATTCCCCGCCCCTGATTCCCCACCTCTGATTCCCCATATCTGATTCCACACCTCTGTTTCTCCGCCTCTGATTCCCCGCCTCTGATTCCCCATATCTGATTCCCTGCCTCTGATTCCACAACTCTGATTCCACGCCTCTGATTCCCCAGCTCTGAATCCCCGACTCTGATTCCCCGCGTCTGATTCCCTCCCTCTGATTCACAACCTCTGATTCCCCACCTCTGATTCCCCATATCTGATTCCCCGCCTCTGTTTCCCCGCCTCTGATTCCCCGCCTCTGATTCCCCATATCTGATTCCCCGGCTCTGATTGCCCACCTCTGATTCCCCGCCTCTGATTCGCCAGCTCTGATTCACCGCCTTTGATTCGCCACCTCTGATTCCCCATATCTGATTCCCCACCTCTGTTTCCCCGCCTCTGATTACCCGCCTCTGATTCTCCATATCTCATTCCCCGCCTCTGAATCCCCATCTCTGATTCCCGGACTCTGATTCCCCACCTCTGATTCCCGGCCTCTTATTCCCAGCATCTGATTCCCGGCCTCTGATTCCCGGCCTCTGATTCCCCGCTTCTGATTCTGATTCCCTGCCTCTGATTCCCCATCTCTGATTCCGCACATCTGATTCCCTGCCTCTGATTCCCCACCTCTGATTCCCCATATCTGATTCCCAGCCTCTGATTCCCCTTCTCTGATTCACCACCTCTGAATCCCCACCTCTGATTCCCCATCTCTGATTCCGCACATCCGATTCCCTGCCTCTGATTCCCCGCCTCTGTCTCCCCGCCTCTGATTCCCCGCCTCTGATTCCCCGTGTCTGATTCCCTGCCACTGATTCCCTGCCTCTGATTCCCCAACTCTGATTCCCCTCCTCTAATTCGCCAGCTATGATTCCCCGCCTCTGATTCCCTGCATCTGATTCCCTGCCTCTGATTCCCAGCCTCTGATTCCCCTTCTCTGAATCACCACCTCTGAACCCCACCTCTGATTCCCCATCTCTGATTCCGCACATCCGATTCCCTGCCTCTGATTCCCCGCCTTTTATTCCCGGCCTCTGATTCCCTGCCACTGATTCCCTGCTTCTGATTCTGATTCCCTGCCTCTGATTCCCCATCTCTGATTCCGCACATCTGATTCCCTGCCTCTGATTCCCCACCTCTGATTCCCCATATCTGATTCCCCGCCTCTGTTTCCCCGCCTCTGATTCCCCGCCTCTGTTTCCCCATATCTGATTCCCCGCCTCTGATTCCCCAACTCTGATTCCCCTCCTCTAATTCGCAAGCTATGATTCCCCGCCTCTGATTCACTGCGTCTGATTCCCAGCCTCTGATTCCCCTTCTCTGATTCACCACCTCTGAATCCCCACCTCTGATTCCCCATCTCTGATTCCGCACATCCGATTCCCTGCCTCTGATTCCCCGCCTCTGATACCCCGTCTCTGATACGCAACCTCTAATTCCCCACCTCTGATTCCCCATATCTGATTCCCCGCCTCTGTTTCCCTGCCTCTGATTCCCGGCCTCTGTTTCCCCATATCTGATTCCCCTCCTCTGATTCCCCAACTCTGATTCCCCGCCTCTGATTCCCCAGCTCTGATTCCCCGCCTTTTATACCCGGCCTCTGATTCCCTGCCACTGATTCCCCGCCCCTGATTCCCCACCTCTGATTCCCCATATCTGATTCCCCGCCTCTGTTTCCCCAGCTCTGATTCCCCACCTCTGATTCCCCAGCTCTGATTCCCTGCCACTGATTCCCCGCCCCTGATTCCCCACCTCTGATTCCCCATATCTGATTCCCCGCCTCTGTTTCCCCAGCTCTGATTCCCTGCCTCTGATTCCCTGCCCTGATTCCCCATCTCTGTTTCACCGCCTTTGATTCGCCACCTCTGATTCCCCATATCTGATTCCCCGCCTCTGTTTCCCCGCCTCTGATTCCCTGCCTCTGATTCCCAACCTCTGATTCCACACCTCTGATTCCCCATATCTGATTCCCCGCCTCTATTTCCCCATATCTGATTCCCCGCCTCTGATTCCCCAACTCTGATTCCCCGCCTCTGATTCCCCAGCTCTGATTCCCCGCCTCTGATTCCCGGCGTCCGATTCCCTGCCTCTGATTCCCCGCCTCTGATTCGCCATCTCTGATTCCCCGCCTCTGATTCCCCGTGTCTGATTCCCTGCCTCTGATTCCCCGCCTCAGATTCCCCACCTCTGATTCCCTGCCACTGATTCCCTGCCCCTGATTCCCCACCTCTGATTCCCCATATCTGATTCCCCGCCTCTGTTTCTCCGCCTCTGATTCCCCGCCTCTGATTCCCCATATCTGATTCCCCATATCTGATTCCACAACTCTGATTCCCCGCCTCTGATTCCCCAGCTCTGAATCCCCGCCTCTGATTCCCCGCGTCTGATTCCCTCCCTCTGATTAACAACCTCTGATTCCCCACCTCTGATTCCCCATATCTGATTCCCCGCCTCTGTTTCCCCGCCTCTGATTCCCCGCCTCTGATTCCCCATATCTGATTCCCCGGCTCTGATTGCCCACCTCTGATTCCCCGCCTCTGATTCGCCAGCTCTGATTCCCCGCCTCTGAATCCCCGCATCTGATTCCCTGCCTCTGATTCCCCGCCTCTGATTCCCCATCTCTGATTCACCACCTTTGATTCGCCACCTCTGATTCCCCATATCTGATTCCCCACCTCTGTTTCCCCGCCTCTGATTCCCCGCCTCTGATTCTCCATATCTCATTCCCCGCCTCTGAATCCCCGCCTCTGAATCCCCATCTCTGATTCCCGGCCTCTTATTCCCGGCATCTGATTCCCGGCCTCTGATTCTCCGCTTCTGATTCTGATTCCCTGCCTCTGATTCCCCATCTCTGATTCCGCACATCTGATTCCCTGCCTCTGATTCCCCACCTCTGATTCCCCATATCTGATTCCCCGCCTCTGTTTCCCCGCCTCTGATTCCCCGCCTCTGTTTCCCCATATCTAATTCCCGACCTCTGATGTCCCAACTCTGATTCCCCGCCTCTGATTCCCCAACTCTGATTCCCCGCCTCTGATTCCCCGCATCCGATTCCCCATGTCTGATTCCCCGCCTCTGTTTCCCCGCCTCTGATTCCCCGCCTCTGTTTCCCCATATCTGATTCCCCGCCTCTGATTCCCCAGCTCTGATTCCCTGCCTCTGATTCCCCGCGTTCTATTCGCTGCCTCTGATTCCCCGCCTGTTATTCCCCATCTCTGATTCACCACCTCTGATTCCCCACCTCTGATTCCCCATATCTAATTCCCCGCCTCTGCTTGCCCGCCTCTCATTCCCCGCCTCTGTTTCCCCATATCTGATTCCCCGCCTCTGAATCCCCAACTCTGATTCCCTGCCTCTGATTCACCAGCTCTGATTCCCCGCCTTTGATTCCCCCCGTCTGATTCCCAGCCTCTGAATCCCCGTCTGATTTCTTGCCTCTGATTCCCCGCCTCTGATTCCCCATCTCTGATTCACTGCCTCTGATTCCCCACATCTGATTCCCCATCTCTGATTCCGCACAACCGATTCCCTGCCTCTGACTCCCCGACTCTGATTCCCCACCTCTGATTCCCCAGCTCTGATTCCCCGCCTCTGATTCCCCGCGTCTGATTCCCTGCCTGTGATTCCCCGCCTCTGATTCCCCATCTCTGATTCCCCACCTCTGATTCCCCGTGTCTGATTCCCTTCCTTTGATTCCCCGCCTCTGATTCCCCGCCTCTGATTCCCTGCCACTGATTCCCCGCCCCTTATTCCCCACATCTGATTCCCCATATCTTATTCCCCGCCTCTGTTTCCCCCCCTCTGATTCCCAGCCTCTGATTCCCCATATCTGATTCCCCGCCTCTGATTCCCCATATCTGATTCCCCGCCTCTATTTCCCCATATCTGCTTCGCCGCCTCTGATTCCCCAACTCTGATTCCCCGCCTCTGATTCCCCAGCTCTGATTTCCCGCCTCTGATTCCCGGCATCCGATTCCCTGCCTCTGATTCCCCGCCTCTGATTCCCCGCCTCTGATTCCCCGCCTCTGATTCCCCGTGTCTGATTCCCTGCCTCTGATTCCCCAGCTCTGAATCCCCGCCTCTGATTCCCCGCGTCTGATTCCCTGCCTCTGATTCCCCGCCTCTGATTCCCCATCTGTGATTCACAACCTCTGATGCCCCACCTCTGATTCCCCATATCTGATTCCCCGCCTCTGTTTCCCTGCCTCTGATTCCCGGCCTCTGTTTCCCCATATCTGATTCCCCTCCTCTGATTCCCCAACTCTGATTCCCCGCCTCTGATTCCCCAGCACTGATTCCCCGCCTTTTATTCCCGGCCTCTGATTCCCTGCCACTGATTCCCCGCCCCTGATTCCCCACCTCTGATTCCGCATATCTGATTCCCCGCCTCTGTTTCCACAGCTCTGATTCCCCACCTCTGATTCCCCAGCTCTGATTCCCTGCCACTGATTCCCCGCCCCTGATTCCCCACCTCTGATTCCCCATATCTGATTCCCCGCCTCTGTTTCCCCAGCTCTGATTCCCTGCCTCTGATTCCCTGCCCTGATTCCCCATCTCTGTTTCACCGCCTTTGATTCGCCACCTCTGATTCCCCATATCTGATTCCCCGCCTCTGTTTCCCCGCCTCTGATTCCCTGCCTCTGATTCCCAACCTCTGATTCCACACCTCTGATTCCCCATATCTGATTCCCCGCCTCTATTTCCCCATATCTGATTCCCCGCCTCTGATTCCCCAACTCTGATTCCCCGCCTCTGATTCCCCAGCTCTGATTCCCCGCCTCTGATTCCCGGCGTCCGATTCCCTGCCTCTGATTCCCCGCCTCAGATTCCCCGCCTCTGATTCCCTGCCACTGATTCCCTGCCCCTGATTCCCCACCTCTGATTCCCCATATCTGATTCCCCACCTCTGTTTCTCCGCCTCTGATTCCCCGCCTCTGATTCCCCATATCTGATTCCCTGCCTCTGATTCCACAACTCTGATTCCACGCCTCTGATTCCCCAGCTCTGAATCCCCGCCTCTGATTCCCCGCGTCTGATTCCCTCCCTCTGATTCACAACCTCTGATTCCCCACCTCTGATTCCCCATATCTGATTCCCCGCCTCTGTTTCCCCGCCTCTGATTCCCCGCCTCTGATTCCCCATATCTGATTCCCCGGCTCTGATTGCCCACCTCTGATTCCCCGCCTCTGATTCGCCAGCTCTGATTCACCGCCTTTGATTCGCCACCTCTGATTCCCCATATCTGATTCCCCACCTCTGTTTCCCCGCCTCTGATTCCCCACCTCTGATTCTCCATATCTCATTCCCCGCCTCTGAATCCCCATCTCTGATTCCCGGACTCTGATTCCCGGCCTCTGATTCCCGGCCTCTGATTCCCCGCTTCTGATTCTGATTCCCTGCCTCTGATTCCCCATCTCTGATTCCGCACATCTGATTCCCTGCCTCTGATTCCCCACCTCTGATTCCCCATATCTGATTCCCCGCCTCTGTTTCCCCGCCTCTGATTCCCCGCCTCTGTTTCCCCATATGTAATTCCCCACCTCTGATGCCCCAACTCTGATTCCCCGCCTCTGATTCCCCAGCTCTGATTCCCCGCCTCTGATTCCCCTCATCCGATTCCCCATGTCTGATTCCCCGCCTCTGATTCCCCGCCTCTGATTCCCCAGCTCTGATTCCCTGCCTCTGATTTCCCGCGTTCTATTCGCTGCCTCTGATTCCCCGCCTGTGATTCCCCATCTCTGATTCACCACCTCTGATTCCCCACTTCTGATTCCCCATATCTAATTCCCCGCCTCTGCTTGCCCGCCTCTCATTCCCCGCCTCTGTTTCCCCATATCTGATTCCCCGCCTCTGAATCCCCAACTCTGATTCCCTGCCTCTGATTCACCAGCTCTGATTCCCCGCCTTTGATTCCCCCCGTCTGATTCCCAGCCTCTGAATCCCCGTCTGATTTCTTGCCTCTGATTCCCCGCCTCTGATTCCCCATCTCTGATTCACTGCCTCTGATTCCCCACATCTGATTCCCCATCTCTGATTCCGCACAACCGATTCCCTGCCTCTGACTCCCCGACTCTGATTCCCCACCTCTGATTCAACAGCTCTGATTCCCCGCCTCTGATTCCCCGCGTCTGATTCCCTGCCTGTGATTCCCCGCCTCTGATTCCCCATCTCTGATTCCCCACCTCTGATTCCCCGTGTCTGATTCCCTTCCTTTGATTCCCCGCCTCTGATTCCCCGCCTCTGATTCCCTGCCTGTGATTCCCCGCCTCTGTTTCCCCCCCTCTGATTCCCAGCCTCTGATTCCCCATATCTGATTCCCCGCCTCTGATTCCCCATATCTGATTCCCCGCCTCTATTTCCCCATATCTGCTTCGCCGCCTCTGATTCCCCAACTCTGATTCCCCGCCTCTGATTCCCCAGCTCTGATTTCCCGCCTCTGATTCCCGGCATCCGATTCCCTGCCTCTGATTCCCCGCCTCTGATTCCCCGCCTCTGATTCCCCGCCTCTGATTCCCCGTGTCTGATTCCCTGCCTCTGATTCCCCAGCTCTGAATCCCCGCCTCTGATTCCCCGCGTCTGATTCCCTGCCTCTGATTCCCCGCCTCTGATTCCCCATCTGTGATTCACAACCTCTGATGCCCCACCTCTGATTCCCCATATCTGATTCCCCGCCTCTGTTTCCCTGCCTCTGATTCCCGGCCTCTGTTTCCCCATATCTGATTCCCCTCCTCTGATTCCCCAACTCTGATTCCCCGCCTCTGATTCCCAAGCACTGATTCCCCGCCTTTTATTCCCGGCCTCTGATTCCCTGCCACTGATTCCCCGCCCCTGATTCCCCACCTCTGATTCCGCATATCTGATTCCCCGCCTCTGTTTCCCCAGCTCTGATTCCCCACCTCTGATTCCCCAGCTCTGATTCCCTGCCACTGATTCCCCGCCCCTGATTCCCCACCTCTGATTCCCCATATCTGATTCCCCGCCTCTGTTTCCCCAGCTCTGATTCCCTGCCTCTGATTCCCTGCCCTGATTCCCCATCTCTGTTTCACCGCCTTTGATTCGCCACCACTGATTCCCCATATCTGATTCCCCGCCTCTGTTTCCCCGCCTCTGATTCCCTGCCTCTGATTCCCAACCTCTGATTCCACACCTCTGATTCCCCATATCTGATTCCCCGCCTCTATTTCCCCATATCTGATTCCCCGCCTCTGATTCCCCAACTCTGATTCCCCGCCTCTGATTCCCCAGCTCTGATTCCCCGCCTCTGATTCCCGGCGTCCGATTCCCTGCCTCTGATTCCCCGCCTCAGATTCCCCGCCTCTGATTCCCTGCCACTGATTCCCTGCCCCTGATTCCCCACCTCTGATTCCCCATATCTGATTCCCCACCTCTGTTTCTCCGCCTCTGATTCCCCGCCTCTGATTCCCCATATCTGATTCCCTGCCTCTGATTCCACAACTCTGATTCCACGCCTCTGATTCCCCAGCTCTGAATCCCCGCCTCTGATTCCCCACGTCTGATTCCCTCCCTCTGATTCACAACCTCTGATTCCCCACCTCTGATTCCCCATATCTGATTCCCCGCCTCTGTTTCCCCGCCTCTGATTCCCCGCCTCTGATTCCCCATATCTGATTCCCCGGCTCTGATTGCCCACCTCTGATTCCCCGCCTCTGATTCGCCAGCTCTGATTCACCGCCTTTGATTCGCCACCTCTGATTCCCCATATCTGATTCCCCACCTCTGTTTCCCCGCCTCTGATTCCCCACCTCTGATTCTCCATATCTCATTCCCCGCCTCTGAATCCCCATCTCTGATTCCCGGACTCTGATTCCCGGCCTCTGATTCCCGGCCTCTGATTCCCCGCTTCTGATTCTGATTCCCTGCCTCTGATTCCCCGCCTCTGATTCCCCGCCTCTGATTCCCCATATCTGATTCCCCGCCTCTGTTTCCCCGCCTCTGATTCCCCGCCTCTGATTCCCCATATCTGATTCCCCGGCTCTGATTGCCCACCTCTGATTCCCCGCCTCTGATTCGCCAGCTCTGATTCACCGCCTTTGATTCGCCACCTCTGATTCCCCATATCTGATTCCCCACCTCTGTTTCCCCGCCTCTGATTACCCGCCTCTGATTCTCCATATCTCATTCCCCGCCTCTGAATCCCCATCTCTGATTCCCGGACTCTGATTCCCCACCTCTGATTCCCGGCCTCTTATTCCCAGCATCTGATTCCCGGCCTCTGATTCCCGGCCTCTGATTCCCCGCTTCTGATTCTGATTCCCTGCCTCTGATTCCCCATCTCTGATTCCGCACATCTGATTCCCTGCCTCTGATTCCCCACCTCTGATTCCCCATATCTGATTCCCAGCCTCTGATTCCCCTTCTCTGATTCACCACCTCTGAATCCCCACCTCTGATTCCCCATCTCTGATTCCGCACATCCGATTCCCTGCCTCTGATTCCCCGCCTCTGTCTCCCCGCCTCTGATTCCCCGCCTCTGATTCCCCGTGTCTGATTCCCTGCCACTGATTCCCTGCCTCTGATTCCCCAACTCTGATTCCCCTCCTCTAATTCGCCAGCTATGATTCCCCGCCTCTGATTCCCTGCATCTGATTCCCTGCCTCTGATTCCCAGCCTCTGATTCCCCTTCTCTGAATCACCACCTCTGAACCCCACCTCTGATTCCCCATCTCTGATTCCGCACATCCGATTCCCTGCCTCTGATTCCCCGCCTTTTATTCCCGGCCTCTGATTCCCTGCCACTGATTCCCTGCTTCTGATTCTGATTCCCTGCCTCTGATTCCCCATCTCTGATTCCGCACATCTGATTCCCTGCCTCTGATTCCCCACCTCTGATTCCCCATATCTGATTCCCCGCCTCTGTTTCCCCGCCTCTGATTCCCCGCCTCTGTTTCCCCATATCTGATTCCCCGCCTCTGATTCCCCAACTCTGATTCCCCTCCTCTAATTCGCAAGCTATGATTCCCCGCCTCTGATTCACTGCGTCTGATTCCCAGCCTCTGATTCCCCTTCTCTGATTCACCACCTCTGAATCCCCACCTCTGATTCCCCATCTCTGATTCCGCACATCCGATTCCCTGCCTCTGATTCCCCGCCTCTGATACCCCGTCTCTGATACGCAACCTCTAATTCCCCACCTCTGATTCCCCATATCTGATTCCCCGCCTCTGTTTCCCTGCCTCTGATTCCCGGCCTCTGTTTCCCCATATCTGATTCCCCTCCTCTGATTCCCCAACTCTGATTCCCCGCCTCTGATTCCCCAGCTCTGATTCCCCGCCTTTTATACCCGGCCTCTGATTCCCTGCCACTGATTCCCCGCCCCTGATTCCCCACCTCTGATTCCCCATATCTGATTCCCCGCCTCTGTTTCCCCAGCTCTGATTCCCCACCTCTGATTCCCCAGCTCTGATTCCCTGCCACTGATTCCCCGCCCCTGATTCCCCACCTCTGATTCCCCATATCTGATTCCCCGCCTCTGTTTCCCCAGCTCTGATTCCCTGCCTCTGATTCCCTGCCCTGATTCCCCATCTCTGTTTCACCGCCTTTGATTCGCCACCTCTGATTCCCCATATCTGATTCCCCGCCTCTGTTTCCCCGCCTCTGATTCCCTGCCTCTGATTCCCAACCTCTGATTCCACACCTCTGATTCCCCATATCTGATTCCCCGCCTCTATTTCCCCATATCTGATTCCCCGCCTCTGATTCCCCAACTCTGATTCCCCGCCTCTGATTCCCCAGCTCTGATTCCCCGCCTCTGATTCCCGGCGTCCGATTCCCTGCCTCTGATTCCCCGCCTCTGATTCGCCATCTCTGATTCCCCGCCTCTGATTCCCCGTGTCTGATTCCCTGCCTCTGATTCCCCGCCTCAGATTCCCCACCTCTGATTCCCTGCCACTGATTCCCTGCCCCTGATTCCCCACCTCTGATTCCCCATATCTGATTCCCCGCCTCTGTTTCTCCGCCTCTGATTCCCCGCCTCTGATTCCCCATATCTGATTCCCCATATCTGATTCCACAACTCTGATTCCCCGCCTCTGATTCCCCAGCTCTGAATCCCCGCCTCTGATTCCCCGCGTCTGATTCCCTCCCTCTGATTAACAACCTCTGATTCCCCACCTCTGATTCCCCATATCTGATTCCCCGCCTCTGTTTCCCCGCCTCTGATTCCCCGCCTCTGATTCCCCATATCTGATTCCCCGGCTCTGATTGCCCACCTCTGATTCCCCGCCTCTGATTCGCCAGCTCTGATTCCCCGCCTCTGAATCCCCGCATCTGATTCCCTGCCTCTGATTCCCCGCCTCTGATTCCCCATCTCTGATTCACCACCTTTGATTCGCCACCTCTGATTCCCCATATCTGATTCCCCACCTCTGTTTCCCCGCCTCTGATTCCCCGCCTCTGATTCTCCATATCTCATTCCCCGCCTCTGAATCCCCGCCTCTGAATCCCCATCTCTGATTCCCGGCCTCTTATTCCCGGCATCTGATTCCCGGCCTCTGATTCTCCGCTTCTGATTCTGATTCCCTGCCTCTGATTCCCCATCTCTGATTCCGCACATCTGATTCCCTGCCTCTGATTCCCCACCTCTGATTCCCCATATCTGATTCCCCGCCTCTGTTTCCCCGCCTCTGATTCCCCGCCTCTGTTTCCCCATATCTAATTCCCGACCTCTGATGTCCCAACTCTGATTCCCCGCCTCTGATTCCCCAACTCTGATTCCCCGCCTCTGATTCCCCGCATCCGATTCCCCATGTCTGATTCCCCGCCTCTGTTTCCCCGCCTCTGATTCCCCGCCTCTGTTTCCCCATATCTGATTCCCCGCCTCTGATTCCCCAGCTCTGATTCCCTGCCTCTGATTCCCCGCGTTCTATTCGCTGCCTCTGATTCCCCGCCTGTTATTCCCCATCTCTGATTCACCACCTCTGATTCCCCACCTCTGATTCCCCATATCTAATTCCCCGCCTCTGCTTGCCCGCCTCTCATTCCCCGCCTCTGTTTCCCCATATCTGATTCCCCGCCTCTGAATCCCCAACTCTGATTCCCTGCCTCTGATTCACCAGCTCTGATTCCCCGCCTTTGATTCCCCCCGTCTGATTCCCAGCCTCTGAATCCCCGTCTGATTTCTTGCCTCTGATTCCCCGCCTCTGATTCCCCATCTCTGATTCACTGCCTCTGATTCCCCACATCTGATTCCCCATCTCTGATTCCGCACAACCGATTCCCTGCCTCTGACTCCCCGACTCTGATTCCCCACCTCTGATTCCCCAGCTCTGATTCCCCGCCTCTGATTCCCCGCGTCTGATTCCCTGCCTGTGATTCCCCGCCTCTGATTCCCCATCTCTGATTCCCCACCTCTGATTCCCCGTGTCTGATTCCCTTCCTTTGATTCCCCGCCTCTGATTCCCCGCCTCTGATTCCCTGCCACTGATTCCCCGCCCCTTATTCCCCACATCTGATTCCCCATATCTTATTCCCCGCCTCTGTTTCCCCCCCTCTGATTCCCAGCCTCTGATTCCCCATATCTGATTCCCCGCCTCTGATTCCCCATATCTGATTCCCCGCCTCTATTTCCCCATATCTGCTTCGCCGCCTCTGATTCCCCAACTCTGATTCCCCGCCTCTGATTCCCCAGCTCTGATTTCCCGCCTCTGATTCCCGGCATCCGATTCCCTGCCTCTGATTCCCCGCCTCTGATTCCCCGCCTCTGATTCCCCGCCTCTGATTCCCCGTGTCTGATTCCCTGCCTCTGATTCCCCAGCTCTGAATCCCCGCCTCTGATTCCCCGCGTCTGATTCCCTGCCTCTGATTCCCCGCCTCTGATTCCCCATCTGTGATTCACAACCTCTGATGCCCCACCTCTGATTCCCCATATCTGATTCCCCGCCTCTGTTTCCCTGCCTCTGATTCCCGGCCTCTGTTTCCCCATATCTGATTCCCCTCCTCTGATTCCCCAACTCTGATTCCCCGCCTCTGATTCCCCAGCACTGATTCCCCGCCTTTTATTCCCGGCCTCTGATTCCCTGCCACTGATTCCCCGCCCCTGATTCCCCACCTCTGATTCCGCATATCTGATTCCCCGCCTCTGTTTCCACAGCTCTGATTCCCCACCTCTGATTCCCCAGCTCTGATTCCCTGCCACTGATTCCCCGCCCCTGATTCCCCACCTCTGATTCCCCATATCTGATTCCCCGCCTCTGTTTCCCCAGCTCTGATTCCCTGCCTCTGATTCCCTGCCCTGATTCCCCATCTCTGTTTCACCGCCTTTGATTCGCCACCTCTGATTCCCCATATCTGATTCCCCGCCTCTGTTTCCCCGCCTCTGATTCCCTGCCTCTGATTCCCAACCTCTGATTCCACACCTCTGATTCCCCATATCTGATTCCCCGCCTCTATTTCCCCATATCTGATTCCCCGCCTCTGATTCCCCAACTCTGATTCCCCGCCTCTGATTCCCCAGCTCTGATTCCCCGCCTCTGATTCCCGGCGTCCGATTCCCTGCCTCTGATTCCCCGCCTCAGATTCCCCGCCTCTGATTCCCTGCCACTGATTCCCTGCCCCTGATTCCCCACCTCTGATTCCCCATATCTGATTCCCCACCTCTGTTTCTCCGCCTCTGATTCCCCGCCTCTGATTCCCCATATCTGATTCCCTGCCTCTGATTCCACAACTCTGATTCCACGCCTCTGATTCCCCAGCTCTGAATCCCCGCCTCTGATTCCCCGCGTCTGATTCCCTCCCTCTGATTCACAACCTCTGATTCCCCACCTCTGATTCCCCATATCTGATTCCCCGCCTCTGTTTCCCCGCCTCTGATTCCCCGCCTCTGATTCCCCATATCTGATTCCCCGGCTCTGATTGCCCACCTCTGATTCCCCGCCTCTGATTCGCCAGCTCTGATTCACCGCCTTTGATTCGCCACCTCTGATTCCCCATATCTGATTCCCCACCTCTGTTTCCCCGCCTCTGATTCCCCACCTCTGATTCTCCATATCTCATTCCCCGCCTCTGAATCCCCATCTCTGATTCCCGGACTCTGATTCCCGGCCTCTGATTCCCGGCCTCTGATTCCCCGCTTCTGATTCTGATTCCCTGCCTCTGATTCCCCATCTCTGATTCCGCACATCTGATTCCCTGCCTCTGATTCCCCACCTCTGATTCCCCATATCTGATTCCCCGCCTCTGTTTCCCCGCCTCTGATTCCCCGCCTCTGTTTCCCCATATGTAATTCCCCACCTCTGATGCCCCAACTCTGATTCCCCGCCTCTGATTCCCCAGCTCTGATTCCCCGCCTCTGATTCCCCTCATCCGATTCCCCATGTCTGATTCCCCGCCTCTGATTCCCCGCCTCTGATTCCCCAGCTCTGATTCCCTGCCTCTGATTTCCCGCGTTCTATTCGCTGCCTCTGATTCCCCGCCTGTGATTCCCCATCTCTGATTCACCACCTCTGATTCCCCACTTCTGATTCCCCATATCTAATTCCCCGCCTCTGCTTGCCCGCCTCTCATTCCCCGCCTCTGTTTCCCCATATCTGATTCCCCGCCTCTGAATCCCCAACTCTGATTCCCTGCCTCTGATTCACCAGCTCTGATTCCCCGCCTTTGATTCCCCCCGTCTGATTCCCAGCCTCTGAATCCCCGTCTGATTTCTTGCCTCTGATTCCCCGCCTCTGATTCCCCATCTCTGATTCACTGCCTCTGATTCCCCACATCTGATTCCCCATCTCTGATTCCGCACAACCGATTCCCTGCCTCTGACTCCCCGACTCTGATTCCCCACCTCTGATTCAACAGCTCTGATTCCCCGCCTCTGATTCCCCGCGTCTGATTCCCTGCCTGTGATTCCCCGCCTCTGATTCCCCATCTCTGATTCCCCACCTCTGATTCCCCGTGTCTGATTCCCTTCCTTTGATTCCCCGCCTCTGATTCCCCGCCTCTGATTCCCTGCCTGTGATTCCCCGCCTCTGTTTCCCCCCCTCTGATTCCCAGCCTCTGATTCCCCATATCTGATTCCCCGCCTCTGATTCCCCATATCTGATTCCCCGCCTCTATTTCCCCATATCTGCTTCGCCGCCTCTGATTCCCCAACTCTGATTCCCCGCCTCTGATTCCCCAGCTCTGATTTCCCGCCTCTGATTCCCGGCATCCGATTCCCTGCCTCTGATTCCCCGCCTCTGATTCCCCGCCTCTGATTCCCCGCCTCTGATTCCCCGTGTCTGATTCCCTGCCTCTGATTCCCCAGCTCTGAATCCCCGCCTCTGATTCCCCGCGTCTGATTCCCTGCCTCTGATTCCCCGCCTCTGATTCCCCATCTGTGATTCACAACCTCTGATGCCCCACCTCTGATTCCCCATATCTGATTCCCCGCCTCTGTTTCCCTGCCTCTGATTCCCGGCCTCTGTTTCCCCATATCTGATTCCCCTCCTCTGATTCCCCAACTCTGATTCCCCGCCTCTGTTTCCCCAGCTCTGATTCCCCGCCTTTTATTCCCGGCCTCTGATTCCCTGCCACTGATTCCCCGCCCCTGATTCCCCACCTCTGATTCCCCATATCTGATTCCCCGCCTCTGTTTCCCCAGCTCTGATTCCCTGCCTCTGATTCCCTGCCCTGATTCCCCATCTCTGTTTCACCGCCTTTGATTCGCCACCACTGATTCCCCATATCTGATTCCCCGCCTCTGTTTCCCCGCCTCTGATTCCCTGCCTCTGATTCCCAACCTCTGATTCCACACCTCTGATTCCCCATATCTGATTCCCCGCCTCTATTTCCCCATATCTGATTCCCCGCCTCTGATTCCCCAACTCTGATTCCCCGCCTCTGATTCCCCAGCTCTGATTCCCCGCCTCTGATTCCCGGCGTCCGATTCCCTGCCTCTGATTCCCCGCCTCAGATTCCCCGCCTCTGATTCCCTGCCACTGATTCCCTGCCCCTGATTCCCCACCTCTGATTCCCCATATCTGATTCCCCACCTCTGTTTCTCCGCCTCTGATTCCCCGCCTCTGATTCCCCATATCTGATTCCCTGCCTCTGATTCCACAACTCTGATTCCACGCCTCTGATTCCCCAGCTCTGAATCCCCGCCTCTGATTCCCCACGTCTGATTCCCTCCCTCTGATTCACAACCTCTGATTCCCCACCTCTGATTCCCCATATCTGATTCCCCGCCTCTGTTTCCCCGCCTCTGATTCCCCGCCTCTGATTCCCCATATCTGATTCCCCGGCTCTGATTGCCCACCTCTGATTCCCCGCCTCTGATTCGCCAGCTCTGATTCACCGCCTTTGATTCGCCACCTCTGATTCCCCATATCTGATTCCCCACCTCTGTTTCCCCGCCTCTGATTCCCCACCTCTGATTCTCCATATCTCATTCCCCGCCTCTGAATCCCCATCTCTGATTCCCGGACTCTGATTCCCGGCCTCTGATTCCCGGCCTCTGATTCCCCGCTTCTGATTCTGATTCCCTGCCTCTGATTCCCCATCTCTGATTCCGCACATCTGATTCCCTGCCTCTGATTCCCCACCTCTGATTCCCCATATCTGATTCCCCGCCTCTGTTTCCCCGCCTCTGATTCCCCGCCTCTGTTTCCCCATATGTAATTCCCCACCTCTGATGCCCCAACTCTGATTCCCCGCCTCTGATTCCCCAGCTCTGATTCCCCGCCTCTGATTCCCCTCATCCGATTCCCCATGTCTGATTCCCCGCCTCTGATTCCCCGCCTCTGATTCCCCAGCTCTGATTCCCTGCCTCTGATTTCCCGCGTTCTATTCGCTGCCTCTGATTCCCCGCCTGTGATTCCCCATCTCTGATTCACCACCTCTGATTCCCCACCTCTGATTCCCCATATCTAATTCCCCGCCTCTGCTTGCCCGCCTCTCATTCCCCGCCTCTGTTTCCCCATATCTGATTCCCCGCCTCTGAATCCCCAACTCTGATTCCCTGCCTCTGATTCACCTGCTCTGATTCCCCGCCTTTGATTCCCCCCGTCTGATTCCCAGCCTCTGAATCCCCGTCTGATTTCTTGCCTCTGATTCCCCGCCTCTGATTCCCCATCTCTGATTCACTGCCTCTGATTCCCCACATCTGATTCCCCATCTCTGATTCCGCACAACCGATTCCCTGCCTCTGACTCCCCGACTCTGATTCCCCACCTCAAATTCAACAGCTCTGATTCCCCGCCTCTGATTCCCCGCGTCTGATTCCCTGCCTGTGATTCCCCGCCTCTGATTCCCCATCTCTGATTCCCCACCTCTGATTCCCCGTGTCTGATTCCCTTCCTTTGATTCCCCGCCTCTGATTCCCCGCCTCTGATTCCCTGCCACTGATTCCCCGCCCCTGATTCCCCACATCTGATTCCCCATATCTTATTCCCCGCCTCTGTTTCCCCCCCTCTGATTCCCAGCCTCTGATTCCCCATATCTGATTCCCCGCCTCTGATTCCCCATATCTGATTCCCCGCCTCTATTTCCCCATATCTGCTTCGCCCCCTCTGATTCCCCAACTCTGATTCCCCGCCTCTGATTCCCCAGCTCTGATTTCCCGCCTCTGATTCCCGGCATCCGATTCCCTGCCTCTGATTCCCCGCCTCTGATTCCCCGCCTCTGATTCCCCGTCTCTGATTCCCCGTGTCTGATTCCCTGCCTCTGATTCCCCAGCTCTGAATCCCCGCCTCTGATTCCCCGCGTCTGATTCCCTGCCTCTGATTCCCCGCCTCTGATTCCCCATCTGTGATTCACAACCTCTGATGCCCCACCTCTGATTCCCCATATCTGATTCCCCGCCTCTGTTTCCCCGCCTCTGATTCCCCGCCTCTGATTCCCCATATCTGATTCCCCGCCTCTGATTGCCCACCTCTGATTCCCCGCGTCTGATTCCCTGCCTCTGATTCCCCGCCTCTGATTCCCCATCTCTGATTCACCACCTCTGATTCCCGGCCTCTGATTCCCCATCTCTGATTCCGCACATCCGATTCCCTGCCTATGATTCCCCACCTCTGATTCCCCGCCTCTGATTCCCCATATCTGATTCCCTGCCTCTGTTTCCCCGCCTCTGATTCCCCACCTCTGTTTCCCCATATCAGATTCGCCGCCTCTGATTCCCCAACTCTAATACCCCGCCTCTGATTCCCCAGCTCTGATTCCCCGCCTCTGATTCCCCGCATCTGATTCCAGGCCTCTGATTCCCAGCATCTGATTCCGGCCTCTGATTCCCGGCCTCTGATTCCCTGCTTCTGATTCTGATTCCCTGCCTCTGATTCCCCATCTCTGATTCCGCACATCTGATTCCTTGCCTCTGATTCCCCACCTCTGATTCCCCATATCTGATTCCCCGCCTGGGTTTCCCCGCCTCTGATTCCCCGCCTCTGTTTCCCAATATCTAAGTCCCCGCCTCTGATTCCCCAAATCTGATTCCCCACCTCTGATTCCCCAGCTCTGATTCCCCGCCTCTGATTCCCCGCATCTGATTCCCTGCCTCTGATTCCCAACCTCTGATTCCCCACCTCTGCTTCCCCATATCTGATTCCCCGCCTCTGTTTCCCCGCCTCGGATTCCCCGCCTCTGTTTCCCCATATCTGATTCCCGGCCTCTGATTCCCCGCCTCTGTTTCCCCATATCTGATTCCCCGCCTCTGATTCCCCAACTCTGATGCTCCTCCTATGCTCCTCTGATGCTCCTGCTCCTGCTCCTGCTCCTGCTCCTGCTCCTGCTCCTGCTCCTGCTCCTGCTCCTGCTCCTGCTCCTGCTCCTGCTCCTGCTCCTGTTCCTGCTCCTGCTCCTGCTCCTGCACCTCTGATGCTCCTCTGATGCACCTCTGATACTCCTCTGATGCTCCTCTGATGCTCCTCTGATGCTCCTCCTATGCTCCTCTGATGCTCCTGCTCCTGCTCCTGCTCCTGCTCCTGCTCCTGCTCCTGCTCCTGCTCCTGCTCCTGCTCCTGCTCCTGCTCCTGCTCCTGCTCCTGCTCCTGCTACTGCTCCTGCTCCTGTTCCTGCTCCTGCTCCTGCTCCTGCACCTCTGATGCTCCTCTGATGCACCTCTGATACTCCTCTGATGCTCCTCAGATGCTCCTCTGATGCTCCTCTGATGCTCCTCTGATGCACCTCTGATGCTCCTCTGATGCTCCTCTGATGCTCCTCAGATGCTCCTCTGATGCTCCTCTGATGCTCCTCTGATGCTCCTCTGATGCTCCCCTGATGCACCTCTGATGCTCCTCTGATGCTCCTCTGATACTCCTCTGATGCTCCTCAGATGCTCCTCTGATGCTCCTCTGATGCTCCTCTGATGCTCCTCTGATGCTCCTCTGATGCTCCTCTGATGCTCATGCTCCTACTCCTGCTCCTCTGATGCTCCTCTGATGCTCCTCTGATCCTCCTATGATGCTCCTCTGATGCTCCTCTGATGCTCCTCTGATGCTCCTCTGATGCTCCTCTGATGCTCCTCTGATGCTCCTCTGATGCTCCTCTGATGCTCCTCTGATGCTCCTCTGATGCTCCTCTGATGCTCCTCTGATCCTCCTCTGATGCTCCACTGATGCTCCTCTGATGCTCCACTGATGCTCCTCTGATGCTCCTCTGATGCTCCTCTGATGCTCCTCTGATGCTCCTCTGATGCTCCTCTGACGCTCCACTGATGCTCCTCTGATGCTCCTCTGATGCTCCTGCTCCTGCTCCTGCTCCTCTGATGCTCCTCTGATGACCTCTGATGCTCCTGCTCCTGCTCCTGCTCCTGCTCCTGCTCCTGCTCCTCTGATGCTCCTCTGATGCTCCTCTGATGCTCCTCTGATGCTCCTCTGATGGTCCTCTGATGGTCCTCTGATGCTCCTCTGATCCTCCTCTGATCATCCTCTGATGCTCCTCTGATGCTCCTCTGATGCTCCTCTGATGCTCCTCTGATGCTCCTCTGATCCTCCTCTGATGCTCCACTGATGCTCCTCTGATGCTCCTCTGATGCTCCTCTGATGCTCCTCTGAGGCTCCTCTGAGGCTCCTCTGAGGCTCCTCTGATGCTCCTCTGATGCTCCTCTGATGCTCCTCTGATGCTTCTGTGATGCTCCTCTGATGCTCCTCTGATGCTCCTCTGATGCTCCTGTGATGCTCCTCTGATGCTCCTCTGCTGCTCCTCTGATGCTGATCTGATTCTCCTCTGATGCTCCTCTGATGCTCCTCTGATGCTCCTCTGATGCTCCTCTGATGCTCCTCTGATGCTCCTCTGATGCTCCTCTGATGCTCCTCTGATGCTCCTCTGAGGCTCCTCTGATGCTCCTCTGATGCTCCTCTGATGCTCCTCTGATGCTCCTCTGATGCTCCTCTGATACTCCTCTGATGCTCCTCTCATGCTCCTGTGATGCTCCTCTGATGCTCCTCTGCTGCTCCTCTGATGCTCATCTGATGCTCCTCTGATTCTCCTCTGATGCTCCTCTGATGCTCCTCTGATACTCCTCTGATCCACCTCTGATGCTCCTCTGATGCTCCTCTGATGCTCCTCTGATGCTCCTCTGATGCTCCTGTGATGCTCCTCTGATGCTCCTCTGCTGCTCCTCTGATGCTCATCTGATGCTCCTCTGATTCTCCTCTGATGCTCCTCTGATGCTCCTCTGATGCTCCTCTTATGCTCCTCTGATCCTCCTCTGATGCTCATCTGATGCTCCTCTGATGCTCCTCTGATGCTCCTCTGATGCTCCTCTGATGCTACTCTGATGCTACTCTGATGCTCCTCTGATGCTCCTCTGATGCTCCTCTGATGCTCCTCTGATGCTCCTCTGATGCTCCTCTGATGCTCCTCTGATCCTCCTCTGATGCTCCTCTGATGCTCCTCTGATGCTCCTCTGATGCTCCTCTGATGCTCCTCTGAGGCTACTCTGAGGCTCCTCTGATGCTCCTCTGATGCTCCTCTGATGCTCCTCTGATGCTCCTCTGATGCTCCTGTGATGCTCCTCTGATGCTCCTGTGATCCTCTTCTGATGCTCCTCTGATGCTCCTCTGATGCTCCTCTGATCCTCCTCTGATGCTCCTCTGATGCTCCTCTGATGCTCCTCTGATGCTCCTCTGATGCTCCTCTGATGCTCCTCTGAGGCTCCTCTGAGGCTCCTCTGAGGCTCCTCTGATTCTCTTCTGATGCTCCTCTGATGCTCCTCTGATGCTCCTCTGATGCTCCTGTGATGCTCCTGTGATGCTCCTCTGATGCTCCTGTGATGCTCCTCTGCTGTTCCTCTGCTGTTCCTCTGATGCTCCTCTGATGCTCCTCTGATGCTCCTCTGAGGCTCCTCTGATGCTCCTCTGATGCTCCTCTGATCCTCATCTGATGCTCCTCTGATGCTCCTCTGATGCTCCTCTGATGCTCTTCTGATGCTCCTCTGATGCTCCTCTGATGCTCCTCTGATCCTCCTCTGATGCTCCTCTGATGCTCCTCTGATGCTCCTCTGATGCTCCTCTGATGCTCCTCTGATGCTCCTCTGATGCTCCTGCTCCTTCTCCTGCTCCTGCTCCTGCTCCTGCTCCTGCTCCTGCTCCTGCTCCTGCTCCTGCTCCTGCTCCTGCTCCTGCTCCTGCTCCTGCTCCTGCTCCTGCTCCTGCTCCTGCTCCTGCTCCTGCACTTCTGATGCTCCTCTGATGCACCTCTGATGCTCCTCTGATGCTCCTCTGATACTCCTCTGATGCTCCTTAGATGCTCCTCTGATGCTCCTCTGATGCTCCTCTGTTGCTCCTCTGATGCCTCTGTGATGCTCCTCTGATGCTCCTCTGATTCTCCTCTGATGCTCCGCTGATGCTCCTCTGATGCTCCTCTGATGCTCCTCTGATGATCCTCTGATCCTCCTCTTATGCTCCACTGATGCTCCTCTGATGCTCCTGTGATGCTCCTGTGATGCTTCTCTGATTCTCCTCTGATGCTCCTCTGATGCTCCTCTGATGCTCCTCTGATGCTCCTCTGATGCTCCTCTGATGCTCCTCTGATGCTCCTCTGATGTTCCTCTGATGCTCCTCTGATGCTCCTCTGATGCTCCTGCTCCTGCTCCTGCTCCTGCTCCTGCTCCTGCTCCTGCTCCTGCTCCTGCTCCTGCTCATGCTCCTGCTCCTGCTCCTGCTCCTGCTCCTGCTCCTGCTCCTGCCCCTGCTCCTGCTCCTGCTACTGCTCCTGCTCCTGCTCCTGCTCCTGCTCCTGCTCCTGCTCCGGCTCCTGCTCCTGCACCTCTGATGCTCCTGCTCCTGCTCGATGCTCCTCTGATGCACCTCTGATGCTCCTCTGATGCTCCTGCTCCTGCTCCTGCTCCTGCTCCTGCTCCTGCTCCTGCTCCTGCTCCTGCTCCTGCTCCTGCTCCTGCCCCTGCTCCTGCTCCTGCTACTGCTCCTGCTCCTGCTCCTGCTCCTGCTCCTGCTCCGGCTCCTGCTCCTGCACCTCTGATGCTCCTGCTCCTGCTCGATGCTCCTCTGATGCTCCTCTGATGCTCCTCTGATGCTCCTGCTCCTGCTCCTGCTCCTGCTCCTGCTCCTGCTCCTGCTCCTGCTCCTGCTCCTGCTCCTGCTCCTGCTCCTGCTCCTGCTCCTGCTCCTGCTCCTGCCCCTGCTCCTGCTCCTGCTACTGCTCCTGCTCCTGCTCCTGCTCCTGCTCCTGCTCCTGCTCCGGCTCCTGCTCCTGCACCTCTGATGCTCCTGCTCCTGCACGATGCTCCTCTGATGCACCTCTGATGCTCCTCTGATGCTCCTCTGATGCTCCTGTGATGCTCCTCTGATGCTCCTTTGATGCTCCTCTGATGCTCCTCTGATGCTCCTCTGATGCTCCTCTGATGCTCCTCTGATGCTCCTCTGATGCTCCTCTGATCCCCCTCTGATCCTCCTCTGATGCTCCTCTGATGCTCCTCTGATGCTCCTGTGATGCTCCTGTGATGCTCCTCTGATGCTCCTGTGATCCTCCTCTGATGCTCCTCTGATGCTCCTCTGATGCTCCTCTGATCCTCCTCTGATGCTCCTCTGATGCTCCTCTGATGCTCCTCTGATGCTCCTCTGATGCTCCTCTGATGCTCCTCTGATGCTCCTCTGAGGCTCCTCTGAGGCTCCTCTGTTTCTCTTCTGATACCTCTCTGATGCTCCTCTGATGCTCATCTGATGCTCTTGTGACGCTCCTGTGATGCTCCTCTGATGCTCCTGTGATGCTCCTCTGCTGTTCCTCTGCTGTTCCTCTGATGCTCCTCTGATGCTCCTCTGATGCTCCTCTGAGGCTCCTCTGATGCTCCTCTGATGCTCCTCTGATCCTCATCTGATGCTCCTCTGATGCTCCTCTGATGCTCCTCTGATGCTCCTCTGATGCTCCTCTGATGCTCCTCTGATGCTCCTCTGATGCTCCTCTGATGCTCCTCTGATCCTCCTCTGATGCTCCTCTGATGCTCCTCTGATGCTCCTCTGATGCTCCTCTGATGCTCCTCTGATGCTCGTCTGATGCTCCTGTGATGCTCCTCTGATGCTCCTTTGATGCTCCTCTTATGCTCCTCTGATGCTCCTCTGATGCTCCTCTGATGCTCCTCTGATGCTCCTCTGATGCTCCTCTGAACCCCCTCTGATCCTCCTCTGATGCTCCTCTGATGCTCCTCTGATGCTCCTCTGATGCTCCTCTGATGCTCTTCTGATGCTCCTCTGATGCTCCTCTGATGCTCTTCTGATGCTCCTCTGATGCTCCTCTGTTGCTCCTCTGATGATCCTCTGATGCTCCTCTGATGCTCCTCTGATGCTCCTCTGATGCTCCTCTGATGCTCCTCTGATGCTCCTCTGAGGCTCCTCTGATTCTCCTCTGATGCTCCTCTGATGCTCCTCTGATGCTCCACTGATGCTCCTCTGAGGCTCCTCTGAGGCTCCTCTGGGGCTCCTCTGATGCTCCTCTGATGCTCCTCTGATGCTCCTCTGATGCTCCTCTGATGCTCCTCTGATGCTCCTCTGATGCTCCTGCTCCTGTTCCTGCTCCACTGATGCTCCTCTGATACTCCTCTGATGCTCCTGCTCCTGCTCCTGCTCCTGCTCCTGCTCATCTGATGCTCCTCTGATGCTCCTGCTCCTGCTCCTGCTCCTGCTCCTGCTCCTGCTCCTGCTCCTGCTCCTGCTCCTGCTCCTGCTCCTGCTCCTGCTCCTGCTCCTGCTCCTGCTCCTCTGATGCTCCTCTGATGCTCCTCTGATGCTCCTCTGATGTTCCTCTGATGCTCCTCTGATGCTCCACTGATGCTCCTCTGATGCTCCTCTGATGCTCCTCTGATGCTCCTCTGATGCTCCTCTTATGCTCCTCTGATGCTCCTCTGTTGCTCCTCTGATGCTCCCCTGATGCTCCTCTTATGCTCCTCTGATCCTCCACTGATGCTCTTCTAATGCTCCTCTGATGATCCTCTGATGCTCCTCTGATGCTCCTCTGATGCTCCTCTGAGGCTCCTCTGAGGCTCCTCTGAGGCTCCTCTGATGCTCCTCTGATGCTCCTCTGATGCTCCTCTGATGCTCCTCTGAGGCTCCTCTGAGGCTCCTCTGATGCTCCTCTGATGCTCCTCTGATGCTCCTCTGATGCTCCTCTGATGCTCCTCTGAGGCTCCTCTGATGCTCCTCTGATGCTCCTCTGATGCTCCTCTGATGCTCCTCTGATGCTCCTGTGATGCTCCTCTGATGCTCCTGTGATCCTCCTCTGATGCTCCTCTGATGCTCCTCTGATGCTCCTCTGATCCTCCTCTGATGCTCCTCTGATGCTCCTCTGATGCTCCTCTGATGCTCCTCTGATGCTCCTCTGATGCTCCTCTGATGCTCCTCTGAGGCTCCTCTGAGGCTCCTCTGTTTCTCTTCTGATACCTCTCTGATGCTCCTCTGATGCTCCTCTGATGCTCTTGTGACGCTCCTGTGATGCTCCTCTGATGTTCCTGTGATGCTCCTCTGCTGTTCCTCTGCTGTTCCTCTGATGCTCCTCTGATGCTCCTCTGATGCTCCTCTGAGGCTCCTCTGATGCTCCTCTGATGCGCCTCTGATCCTCATCTGATGCTCCTCTGATGCTCCTCTGATGCTCCTCTGATGCTCCTCTGATGCTCCTCTGATGCTCCTCTGATGCTCCTCTGATGCTCCTCTGATCCTCCTCTGATGCTCCTCTGATGCTCCTCTGATGCTCCTCTGATGCTCCTCTGATGCTCCTCTGATGCTCCTCTGATGCTCCTGCTCCTGCTCCTGCTCCTGCTCCTGCTCCTGCTCCTGCTCCTGCTCCTGCTCCTGCTCCTGCTCCTGCTCCTGCTCCTGCTCCTTCTCCTGCTCCTGCTCCTGCTCCTGCTCCTGCTCCTGCTCCTGCTCCTGCTCCTGCTCCTGCTCCTGCTCCTGCTCCTGCTCCTGCTCCTGCACCTCTGATGCTCCTCTGATGCACCTCTGATGCTCCTCTGATGCTCCTCTGATACTCCTCTGATGCTCCTTAGATGCTCATCTGATGCTCCTCTGATGCTCCTCTGTTGCTCCTCTGATGCCTCTGTGATGCTCCTCTGATGCTCCTCTGATTCTCCTCTGATGCTCCGCTGATGCTCCTCTGATGCTCCTCTGATGCTCCTCTCATGATCCTCTGATCCTCCTCTGATGCTCCACTGATACTCCTCTGATGCTCCTGTGATGCTCCTGTGATGCTTCTCTGATTCTCCTCTGATGCTCCTCTGATGCTCCTCTGATGCTCCTCTGATGCTCCTCTGATGTTCCTCTGATGCTCCTCTGATGCTCCTCTGATGCTCCTGCTCCTGCTCCTGCTCCTGCTCCTGCTCCTGCTCCTGCTCCTGCTCCTGCTCCTGCTCCTGCTCCTGCTCCTGCTCCTGCTCCTGCTCCTGCTCCTGCTCCTGCCCGTGCTCCTGCTCCTGCTACTGCTCCTGCTCCTGCTCCTGCTCCTGCTCCTGCTCCTGCTCCGGCTCCTGCTCCTGCACCTCTGATGCTCCTGCTCCTGCTCGATGCTCCTCTGATGCACCTCTGATGCTCCTCTGATGCTCCTGCTCCTGCTCCTGCTCCTGCTCCTGCTCCTGCTCCTGCTCCTGCTCCTGCTCCTGCTCCTGCTCCTGCCCCTGCTCCTGCTCCTGCTACTGCTCCTGCTCCTGCTCCTGCTCCTGCTCCTGCTCCGGCTCCTGCTCCTGCACCTCTGATGCTCCTGCTCCTGCTCGATGCTCCTCTGATGCTCCTCTGATGCTCCTCTGATGCTCCTGCTCCTGCTCCTGCTCCTGCTCCTGCTCCTGCTCCTGCTCCTGCTCCTGCTCCTGCTCCTGCTCCTGCTCCTGCTCCTGCTCCTGCTCCTGCCCCTGCTCCTGCTCCTGCTACTGCTCCTGCTCCTGCTCCTGCTCCTGCTCCTGCTCCTGCTCCGGCTCCTGCTCCTGCACCTCTGATGCTCCTGCTCCTGCACGATGCTCCTCTGATGCACCTCTGATGCTCCTCTGATGCTCCTCTGATGCTCCTCTGATGCTCCTCAGATGCTCCTCTGATGCACCTCTGATGCTCCTCTGATGCTCCTCTGATGCTCCTCTGATGCTCCTCAGATGCTCCTCTGATGCACCTCTGATGCTCCTCTGATGCTCCTCTGATGCTCCTCTGATGCTCCTCTGTTGCTCCTCTGATGCTCCTCTGATGCTCCTCTGATGCTCCTCTGATGCTCCAATGATGCTCCAATGATGCTCCTCTGATGCTCCTGTGATGCTCCTCTGATGCTCCTTTGATGCTCCTCTGATGCTCCTCTGATGCTCCTCTGATGCTCCTCTGATGCTCCTCTGATGCTCCTCTGATGCTCCTCTGATCACCCTCTGATCCTCCTCTGATGCTCCTCTGATGCTCCTCTGATGCTCCTCTGATGCTCCTCTGATCCTCTTCTGATCCTCCTCTGATGCTCCTCTGATGCTCTTCTGATGCTCCTCTGATGCTCCTCTGTTGCTCCTCTGATGATCCTCTGATGCTCCTCTGATGCTCCTCTGATGCTCCTCTGATGCTCCTCTGATGCTCCTCTGATGCTCCTCTGATGCTCCTCTGAGGCTCCTCTGATGCTCCTCTGATGCTCCTCTGATGCTCCTCTGATGCTCCACTGATGCTCCTCTGAGGCTCCTCTGAGGCTCCTCTGGGGCTCCTCTGATGCTCCTCTGATGCACCTCTGATGCTCCTCTGATGCTCCTCTGATGCTCCTCTGATGCTCCTCTGATGCTCCTGCTCCTGTTCCTGCTCCACTGATGCTCCTCTGATACTCCTCTGATGCTCCTGCTCCTGCTCCTGCTCCTGCTCCTGCTCATCTGATGCTCCTCTGATGCTCCTGCTCCTGCTCCTGCTCCTGCTCCTGCTCCTGCTCCTGCTCCTGCTCCTGCTCCTGCTCCTGCTCCTGCTCCTGCTCCTGCTCCTGCTCCTGCTCCTCTGATGCTCCTCTGATGCTCCTCTGATGCTCCTCTGATGTTCCTCTGATGCTCCTCTGATGCTCCACTGATGCTCCTCTGATGCTCCTCTGATGCTCCTCTGATGCTCCTCTGATGCTCCTCTTATGCTCCTCTGATGCTCCTCTGTTGCTCCTCTGATGCTCCCCTGATGCTCCTCTTATGCTCCTCTGATGCTCCACTGATGCTCTTCTAATGCTCCTCTGATGCTCCTCTGATGCTCCTCTGATGCTCCTCTGATGCCTCTGAGGCTCCTCTGAGGCTCCTCTGAGGCTCCTCTGATGCTCCTCTGATGCTCCTCTGATGCTCCTCTGATGCTCCTCTGATGCTCCTCTGATGCTCCTCTGAGGCTCCTCTGATGCTCCTCTGATGCTCCTCTGATGCTCCTCTGATGCTCCTCTGATGCTCCTCTGAGGCTCCTCTGATGCTCCTCTGATGCTCCTCTGATGCTCCTCTGATGCTCCTCTGATGCTCCTGTGATGCTCCTCTGATGCTCCTGTGATCCTCCTCTGATGCTCCTCTGATGCTCCTCTGATGCTCCTCTGATCCTCCTCTGATGCTCCTCTGATGCTCCTCTGATGCTCCTCTGATGCTCCTCTGATGCTCCTCTGATGCTCCTCTGATGCTCCTCTGAGGCTCCTCTGAGGCTCCTCTGTTTCTCTTCTGATACCTCTCTGATGCTCCTCTGATGCTCCTCTGATGCTCTTGTGACGCTCCTGTGATGCTCCTCTGATGCTCCTGTGATGCTCCTCTGCTGTTCCTCTGCTGTTCCTCTGATGCTCCTCTGATGCTCCTCTGATGCTCCTCTGAGGCTCCTCTGATGCTCCTCTGATGCTCCTCTGATCCTCATCTGATGCTCCTCTGATGCTCCTCTGATGCTCCTCTGATGCTCCTCTGATGCTCCTCTGATGCTCCTCTGATGCTCCTCTGATGCTCCTCTGATGCTCCTCTGATCCTCCTCTGATGCTCCTCTGATGCTCCTCTGATGCTCCTCTGATGCTCCTCTGATGCTCCTCTGATGCTCCTCTGATGCTCCTCTGATGCTCCTCTGATGCTCCTCTGAGGCTCCTCTGAGGCTCCTCTGAGGCTCCTCTGATTCTCTTCTGATGCTCCTCTGATGCTCCTCTGATGCTCCTCTGATGCTCCTGTGATGCTCCTGTGATGCTCCTCTGATGCTCCTGTGATGCTCCTCTGCTGTTCCTCTGCTGTTCCTCTGATGCTCCTCTGATGCTCCTCTGATGCTCCTCTGAGGCTCCTCTGATGCTCCTCTGATGCTCCTCTGATCCTCATCTGATGCTCCTCTGATGCTCCTCTGATGCTCCTCTGATGCTCTTCTGATGCTCCTCTGATGCTCCTCTGATGCTCCTCTGATCCTCCTCTGATGCTCCTCTGATGCTCCTCTGATGCTCCTCTGATGCTCCTCTGATGCTCCTCTGATGCTCCTCTGATGCTCCTCTGATGCTCCTGCTCCTGCTCCTGCTCCTGCTCCTGCTCCTGCTCCTGCTCCTGCTCCTGCTCCTGCTCCTGCTCCTGCTCCTGCTCCTGCTCCTGCTCCTGCTCCTGCTCCTGCTCCTGCTCCTGCTCCTGCACTTCTGATGCTCCTCTGATGCACCTCTGATGCTCCTCTGATGCTCCTCTGATACTCCTCTGATGCTCCTTAGATGCTCCTCTGATGCTCCTCTGATGCTCCTCTGTTGCTCCTCTGATGCCTCTGTGATGCTCCTCTGATGCTCCTCTGATTCTCCTCTGATGCTCCGCTGATGCTCCTCTGATGCTCCTCTGATGCTCCTCTGATGATCCTCTGATCCTCCTCTGATGCTCCACTGATGCTCCTCTGATGCTCCTGTGATGCTCCTGTGATGCTTCTCTGATTCTCCTCTGATGCTCCTCTGATGCTCCTCTGATGCTCCTCTGATGCTCCTCTGATGCTCCTCTGATGCTCCTCTGATGCTCCTCTGATGTTCCTCTGATGCTCCTCTGATGCTCCTCTGATGCTCCTGCTCCTGCTCCTGCTCCTGCTCCTGCTCCTGCTCCTGCTCCTGCTCCTGCTCCTGCTCATGCTCCTGCTCCTGCTCCTGCTCCTGCTCCTGCTCCTGCTCCTGCCCCTGCTCCTGCTCCTGCTACTGCTCCTGCTCCTGCTCCTGCTCCTGCTCCTGCTCCTGCTCCGGCTCCTGCTCCTGCACCTCTGATGCTCCTGCTCCTGCTCGATGCTCCTCTGATGCACCTCTGATGCTCCTCTGATGCTCCTGCTCCTGCTCCTGCTCCTGCTCCTGCTCCTGCTCCTGCTCCTGCTCCTGCTCCTGCTCCTGCTCCTGCCCCTGCTCCTGCTCCTGCTACTGCTCCTGCTCCTGCTCCTGCTCCTGCTCCTGCTCCGGCTCCTGCTCCTGCACCTCTGATGCTCCTGCTCCTGCTCGATGCTCCTCTGATGCTCCTCTGATGCTCCTCTGATGCTCCTGCTCCTGCTCATGCTCCTGCTCCTGCTCCTGCTCCTGCTCCTGCTCCTGCTCCTGCTCCTGCTCCTGCTCCTGCTCCTGCTCCTGCTCCTGCTCCTGCCCCTGCTCCTGCTCCTGCTACTGCTCCTGCTCCTGCTCCTGCTCCTGCTCCTGCTCCTGCTCCGGCTCCTGCTCCTGCACCTCTGATGCTCCTGCTCCTGCACGATGCTCCTCTGATGCACCTCTGATGCTCCTCTGATGCTCCTCTGATGCTCCTGTGATGCTCCTCTGATGCTCCTTTGATGCTCCTCTGATGCTCCTCTGATGCTCCTCTGATGCTCCTCTGATGCTCCTCTGATGCTCCTCTGATGCTCCTCTGATCCCCCTCTGATCCTCCTCTGATGCTCCTCTGATGCTCCTCTGATGCTCCTCTGATGCTCCTGTGATGCTCCTCTGATGCTCCTGTGATCCTCCTCTGATGCTCCTCTGATGCTCCTCTGATGCTCCTCTGATCCTCCTCTGATGCTCCTCTGATGCTCCTCTGATGCTCCTCTGATGCTCCTCTGATGCTCCTCTGATGCTCCTCTGATGCTCCTCTGAGGCTCCTCTGAGGCTCCTCTGTTTCTCTTCTGATACCTCTCTGATGCTCCTCTGATGCTCCTCTGATGCTCTTGTGACGCTCCTGTGGTGCTCCTCTGATGCTCCTGTGATGCTCCTCTGCTGTTCCTCTGCTGTTCCTCTGATGCTCCTCTGATGCTCCTCTGATGCTCCTCTGAGGCTCCTCTGATGCTCCTCTGATGCTCCTCTGATCCTCATCTGATGCTCCTCTGATGCTCCTCTGATGCTCCTCTGATGCTCCTCTGATGCTCCTCTGATGCTCCTCTGATGCTCCTCTGATGCTCCTCTGATGCTCCTCTGATCCTCCTCTGATGCTCCTCTGATGCTCCTCTGATGCTCCTCTGATGCTCCTCTGATGCTCCTCTGATGCTCGTCTGATGCTCCTGTGATGCTCCTCTGATGCTCCTTTGATGCTCCTCTGATGCTCCTCTGATGCTCCTCTGATGCTCCTCTGATGCTCCTCTGATGCTCCTCTGATGCTCCTCTGAACCCCCTCTGATCCTCCTCTGATGCTCCTCTGATGCTCCTCTGATGCTCCTCTGATGCTCCTCTGATGCTCTTCTGATGCTCCTCTGATGCTCCTCTGATGCTCTTCTGATGCTCCTCTGATGCTCCTCTGTTGCTCCTCTGATGATCCTCTGATGCTCCTCTGATGCTCCTCTGATGCTCCTCTGATGCTCCTCTGATGCTCCTCTGATGCTCCTCTGAGGCTCCTCTGATGCTCCTCTGATGCTCCTCTGATGCTCCTCTGATGCTCCACTGATGCTCCTCTGAGGCTCCTCTGAGGCTCCTCTGGGGCTCCTCTGATGCTCCTCTGATGCTCCTCTGATGCTCCTCTGATGCTCCTCTGATGCTCCTCTGATGCTCCTCTGATGCTCCTGCTCCTGTTCCTGCTCCACTGATGCTCCTCTGATACTCCTCTGATGCTCCTGCTCCTGCTCCTGCTCCTGCTCCTGCTCATCTGATGCTCCTCTGATGCTCCTGCTCCTGCTCCTGCTCCTGCTCCTGCTCCTGCTCCTGCTCCTGCTCCTGCTCCTGCTCCTGCTCCTGCTCCTGCTCCTGCTCCTGCTCCTGCTCCTGCTCCTCTGATGCTCCTCTGATGCTCCTCTGATGCTCCTCTGATGTTCCTCTGATGCTCCTCTGATGCTCCACTGATGCTCCTCTGATGCTCCTCTGATGCTCCTCTGATGCTCCTCTGATGCTCCTCTTATGCTCCTCTGATGCTCCTCTGTTGCTCCTCTGATGCTCCCCTGATGCTCCTCTTATGCTCCTCTGATCCTCCACTGATGCTCTTCTAATGCTCCTCTGATGCTCCTCTGATGCTCCTCTGATGCTCCTCTGATGCTCCTCTGAGGCTCCTCTGAGGCTCCTCTGAGGCTCCTCTGATGCTCCTCTGATGCTCCTCTGATGCTCCTCTGATGCTCCTCTGATGCTCCTCTGAGGCTCCTCTGAGGCTCCTCTGATGCTCCTCTGATGCTCCTCTGATGCTCCTCTGATGCTCCTCTGATGCTCCTCTGAGGCTCCTCTGATGCTCCTCTGATGCTCCTCTGATGCTCCTCTGATGCTCCTCTGATGCTCCTGTGATGCTCCTCTGATGCTCCTGTGATCCTCCTCTGATGCTCCTCTGATGCTCCTCTGATGCTCCTCTGATCCTCCTCTGATGCTCCTCTGATGCTCCTCTGATGCTCCTCTGATGCTCCTCTGATGCTCCTCTGATGCTCCTCTGATGCTCCTCTGAGGCTCCTCTGAGGCTCCTCTGTTTCTCTTCTGATACCTCTCCGATGCTCCTCTGATGCTCCTCTGATGCTCTTGTGACGCTCCTGTGATGCTCCTCTGATGCTCCTGTGATGCTCCTCTGCTGTTCCTCTGCTGTTCCTCTGATGCTCCTCTGATGCTCCTCTGATGCTCCTCTGAGGCTCCTCTGATGCTCCTCTGATGCTCCTCTGATCCTCATCTGATGCTCCTCTGATGCTCCTCTGATGCTCCTCTGATGCTCCTCTGATGCTCCTCTGATGCTCCTCTGATGCTCCTCTGATGCTCCTCTGATGCTCCTCTGATCCTCCTCTGATGCTCCTCTGATGCTCCTCTGATGCTCCTCTGATGCTCCTCTGATGCTCCTCTGATGCTCCTCTGATGCTCCTGCTCCTGCTCCTGCTCCTGCTCCTGCTCCTGCTCCTGCTCCTGCTCCTGCTCCTGCTCCTGCTCCTGCTCCTGCTCCTGCTCCTGCTCCTGCTCCTGCTCCTGCTCCTGCTCCTGCTCCTGCTCCTGCTCCTGCTCCTGCTCCTGCTCCTGCTCCTGCTCCTGCTCCTGCTCCTGCTCCTGCTCCTGCTCCTGCTCCTGCTCCTGCACCTCTGATGCTCCTCTGATGCACCTCTGATGCTCCTCTGATGCTCCTCTGATACTCCTCTGATGCTCCTTAGATGCTCATCTGATGCTCCTCTGATGCTCCTCTGTTGCTCCTCTGATGCCTCTGTGATGCTCCTCTGATGCTCCTCTGATTCTCCTCTGATGCTCCGCTGATGCTCCTCTGATGCTCCTCTGATGCTCCTCTCATGATCCTCTGATCCTCCTCTGATGCTCCACTGATACTCCTCTGATGCTCCTGTGATGCTCCTGTGATGCTTCTCTGATTCTCCTCTGATGCTCCTCTGATGCTCCTCTGATGCTCCTCTGATGCTCCTCTGATGCTCCTCTGATGCTCCTCTGATGTTCCTCTGATGCTCCTCTGATGCTCCTCTGATGCTCCTGCTCCTGCTCCTGCTCCTGCTCCTGCTCCTGCTCCTGCTCCTGCTCCTGCTCCTGCTCCTGCTCCTGCTCCTGCTCCTGCTCCTGCCCCTGCTCCTGCTCCTGCTACTGCTCCTGCTCCTGCTCCTGCTCCTGCTCCTGCTCCTGCTCTGGCTCCTGCTCCTGCACCTCTGATGCTCCTGCTCCTGCTCGATGCTCCTCTGATGCACCTCTGATGCTCCTCTGATGCTCCTCTGATGCTCCTCTGATGCTCCTCAGATGCTCCTCTGATGCACCTCTGATGCTCCTCTGATGCTCCTCTGATGCTCCTCTGATGCTCCTTTGATGCTCCTCTGATGCTCCTCTGATGCTCCTCTGATGCTCCTCTGATGCTCCTCTGATGCTCCTCTGATCCTCCTCTGATCCTCCTCTGATGCTCCTCTGATGCTCCTCTGATGCTCCTCTGATGCTCCTCTGATGCTCCTGCTCCTGCTCCTGCTCCTGCTCCTGCTCCTGCTCCTGCTCCTGCTCCTGCTCCTGCTCCTGCTCCTGCTCCTGCTCCTGCTCCTGCTCCTGCTCCTGCCCCTGCTCCTGCTCCTGCTACTGCTCCTGCTCCTGCTCCTGCTCCTGCTCCTGCTCCTGCTCCTGCTCCTGCACTTCTGATGCTCCTCTGATGCACCTCTGATGCTCCTCTGATGCTCCTCTGATACTCCTCTGATGCTCCTTAGATGCTCCTCTGATGCTCCTCTGATGCTCCTCTGTTGCTCCTCTGATGCCTCTGTGATGCTCCTCTGATGCTCCTCTGATTCTCCTCTGATGCTCCGCTGATGCTCCTCTGATGCTCCTCTGATGCTCCTCTGATGATCCTCTGATCCTCCTCTGATGCTCCACTGATGCTCCTCTGATGCTCCTGTGATGCTCCTGTGATGCTTCTCTGATTCTCCTCTGATGCTCCTCTGATGCTCCTCTGATGCTCCTCTGATGCTCCTCTGATGCTCCTCTGATGCTCCTCTGATGCTCCTCTGATGTTCCTCTGATGCTCCTCTGATGCTCCTCTGATGCTCCTGCTCCTGCTCCTGCTCCTGCTCCTGCTCCTGCTCCTGCTCCTGCTCCTGCTCCTGCTCCTGCTCCTGCTCCTGCTCCTGCTCCTGCTCCTGCTCCTGCCCCTGCTCCTGCTCCTGCTACTGCTCCTGCTCCTGCTCCTGCTCCTGCTCCTGCTCCTGCTCCGGCTCCTGCTCCTGCACCTCTGATGCTCCTGCTCCTGCTCGATGCTCCTCTGATGCACCTCTGATGCTCCTCTGATGCTCCTGCTCCTGCTCCTGCTCCTGCTCCTGCTCCTGCTCCTGCTCCTGCTCCTGCTCCTGCTCCTGCTCCTGCCCCTGCTCCTGCTCCTGCTACTGCTCCTGCTCCTGCTCCTGCTCCTGCTCCTGCTCCGGCTCCTGCTCCTGCACCTCTGATGCTCCTGCTCCTGCTCGATGCTCCTCTGATGCTCCTCTGAGTCTCCTCTGATGCTCCTGCTCCTGCTCCTGCTCCTGCTCCTGCTCCTGCTCCTGCTCCTGCTCCTGCTCCTGCTCCTGCTCCTGCTCCTGCTCCTGCTCCTGCTCCTGCTCCTGCCCCTGCTCCTGCTCCTGCTACTGCTCCTGCTCCTGCTCCTGCTCCTGCTCCTGCTCCTGCTCCGGCTCCTGCTCCTGCACCTCTGATGCTCCTGCTCCTGCACGATGCTCCTCTGATGCACCTCTGATGCTCCTCTGATGCTCCTCTGATGCTCCTCTGATGCTCCTCAGATGCTCCTCTGATGCACCTCTGATGCTCCTCTGATGCTCCTCTGATGCTCCTCTGATGCTCCTCAGATGCTCCTCTGATGCACCTCTGATGCTCCTCTGATGCTCCTCTGATGCTCCCCTGTTGCTCCTCTGATGCTCCTCTGATGCTCCTCTGATGCTCCTCTGATGCTCCAATGATGCTCCAATGATGCTCCTCTGATGCTCCTGTGATGCTCCTCTGATGCTCCTTTGATGCTCCTCTGATGCTCCTCTGATGCTCCTCTGATGCTCCTCTGATGCTCCTCTGATGCTCCTCTGATGCTCCTCTGATCCCCCTCTGATCCTCCTCTGATGCTCCTCTGATGCTCCTCTGATGCTCCTCTGATGCTCCTCTGATGCTCTTCTGATCCTCCTCTGATGCTCCTCTGATGCTCTTCTGATGCTCCTCTGATGCTCCTCTGTTGCTCCTCTGATGATCCTCTGATGCTCCTCTGATGCTCCTCTGATGCTCCTCTGATGCTCCTCTGATGCTCCTCTGATGCTCCTCTGATGCTCCTCTGAGGCTCCTCTGATGCTCCTCTGATGCTCCTCTGATGCTCCTCTGATGCTCCACTGATGCTCCTCTGAGGCTCCTCTGAGGCTCCTCTGGGGCTCCTCTGATGCTCCTCTGATGCACCTCTGATGCTCCTCTGATGCTCCTCTGATGCTCCTCTGATGCTCCTCTGATGCTCCTGCTCCTGTTCCTGCTCCACTGATGCTCCTCTGATACTCCTCTGATGCTCCTGCTCCTGCTCCTGCTCCTGCTCCTGCTCATCTGATGCTCCTCTGATGCTCCTGCTCCTGCTCCTGCTCCTGCTCCTGCTCCTGCTCCTGCTCCTGCTCCTGCTCCTGCTCCTGCTCCTGCTCCTGCTCCTGCTCCTGCTCCTCTGATGCTCCTCTGATGCTCCTCTGATGCTCCTCTGATGTTCCTCTGATGCTCCTCTGATGCTCCACTGATGCTCCTCTGATGCTCCTCTGATGCTCCTCTGATGCTCCTCTGATGCTCCTCTTATGCTCCTCTGATGCTCCTCTGTTGCTCCTCTGATGCTCCCCTGATGCTCCTCTTATGCTCCTCTGATGCTCCACTGATGCTCTTCTAATGCTCCTCTGATGCTCCTCTGATGCTCCTCTGATGCTCCTCTGATGCCTCTGAGGCTCCTCTGAGGCTCCTCTGAGGCTCCTCTGATGCTCCTCTGATGCTCCTCTGATGCTCCTCTGATGCTCCTCTGATGCTCCTCTGATGCTCCTCTGAGGCTCCTCTGATGCTCCTCTGATGCTCCTCTGATGCTCCTCTGATGCTCCTCTGAGGCTCCTCTGATGCTCCTCTGATGCTCCTCTGATGCTCCTCTGATGCTCCTCTGATACTCCTCTGATCCTCCTCTGATGCTCCTCTGATGCTCCTCTGATGCTCCTCTGATGCTCCTCTGATGCTCCTCTGATGCTCCTCTGATGCTCCTCTGAGGCTCCTCTGAGGCTCCTCTGTTTCTCTTCTGATACCTCTCTGATGCTCCTCTGATGCTCCTCTGATGCTCTTGTGACGCTCCTGTGATGCTCCTCTGATGCTCCTGTGATGCTCCTCTGCTGTTCCTCTGCTGTTCCTCTGATGCTCCTCTGATGCTCCTCTGATGCTCCTCTGAGGCTCCTCTGATGCTCCTCTGATGCTCCTCTGATCCTCATCTGATGCTCCTCTGATGCTCCTCTGATGCTCCTCTGATGCTCCTCTGATGCTCCTCTGATGCTCCTCTGATGCTCCTCTGATGCTCCTCTGATCCTCCTCTGATGCTCCTCTGATGCTCCTCTGATGCTCCTCTGATGCTCCTCTGATGCTCCTCTGATGCTCCTCTGATGCTCCTCTGATGCTCCTCTGATGCTCCTGCTCCTGCTCCTGCTCCTGCTCCTGCTCCTGCTCCTGCTCCTCCTCCTGCTCCTGCTCCTGCTCCTGCTCCTGCTCCTGCTCCTGCTCCTGCTCCTGCTCCTGCTCCTGCTCCTGCTCCTGCTCCTGCTCCTGCTCCTGCTCCTGCTCCTGCTCCTGCTCCTGCTCCTGCTCCTGCTCCTGCTCCTGCACCTCTGATGCTCCTCTGATGCACCTCTGAATCTCCTCTGATGCTCCTCTGATACTCCTCTGATGCTCCTTAGATGCTCATCTGATGCTCCTCTGATGCTCCTCTGTTGCTCCTCTGATGCCTCTGTGATGCTCCTCTGATGCTCCTCTGATTCTCCTCTGATGCTCCGCTGATGCTCCTCTGATGCTCCTCTGATGCTCCCCTGATGATCCTCTGATCCTCCTCTGATGCTCCACTGATGCTCCTCTGATGCTCCTGTGATGCTCCTGTGATGCTTCTCTGATTCTCCTCTGATGCTCCTCTGATGCTCCTCTGATGCTCCTCTGATGCTCCTCTGATGCTCCTCTGATGCTCCTCTGATGTTCCTCTGATGCTCCTCTGATGCTCCTCTGATGCTCCTGCTCCTGCTCCTGCTCCTGCTCCTGCTCCTGCTCCTGCTCCTGCTCCTGCTCCTGCTCCTGCTCCTGCTCCTGCTCCTGCTCCTGCTCCTGCCCCTGCTCCTGCTCCTGCTACTGCTCCTGCTCCTGCTCCTGCTCCTGTTCCTGCTCCTGCTCCGGCTCCTGCTCCTGCACCTCTGATGCTCCATCTCCTGCTCGATGCTCCTCTGATGCACCTCTGATGCTCCTCTGATGCTCCTCTGATGCTCCTCTGATGCTCCTCAGATGCTCCTCTGATGCACCTCTGATGCTCCTCTGATGCTCCTCTGATGCTCCTCTGATGCTCCTTTGATGCTCCTCTGATGCTCCTCTGATGCTCCTCTGATGCTCCTCTGATGCTCCTCTGATGCTCCTCTGATGCTCCTCTGATCCTCCTCTGATCCTCCTCTGATGCTCCTCTGATGCTCCTCTGATGCTCCTCTGATGCTCCTCTGATGCTCTTCTGATATTCCTCTGATGCTCCTCTGATGCTCCTCTGATGCTCCTCTGTTGCTCCTCTGATGATCCTCTGATGCTCCTCTGATGCTCCTCTGATGCTCCTCTGATGCTCCTCTGATGCTCCTCTGATGCTCCTCTGATGCTCCTCTGATGCTCTTCTGAGGCTCCTCTGATGCTCCTCTGATGCTCCTCTGATGCTCCTCTGATGCTCCTCTGAGGCTCCTCTGAGGCTCCTCTGGGGCTCCTCTGATGCTCCTCTGATGCTCCTCTGAGGCTCCTCTGAGGCTCCTCTGGGGCTCCTCTGATGCTCCTCTGATGCTCCTCTGATGCTCCTCTGATGCTCCTCTGATGCTCCTCTGATGCTCCTCTGATGCTCCTGCTCCTGCTCCTGCTCCACTGATGCTCCTCTGATACTCCTCTGATGCTCCTGCTCCTGCTCCTGCTCCTGCTCCTGCTCATCTGATGCTCCTCTGATGCTCCTGCTCCTGCTCCTGCTCCTGCTCCTGCTCCTGCTCCTGCTCCTGCTCCTGCTCCTGCTCCGGCTCCTGCTCCTGCACCTTTGATGCTCCTGCTCCTGCTCGATGCTCCTCTGATGCACCTCTGATGCTCCTCTGATGCTCCTCTGATGCTCCTCTGATGCTCCTCAGATGCTCCTCTGATGCACCTCTGATGCTCCTCTGATGCTCCTCTGATGCTCCTCTGATGCTCCTTTGATGCTCCTCTGATGCTCCTCTGATGCTCCTCTGATGCTCCTCTGATGCTCCTCTGATGCTCCTCTGATGCTCCTCTGATCCTCCTCTGATCATCCTCTGATGCTCCTCTGATGCTCCTCTGATGCTCCTCTGATGCTCCTCTGATGCTCCTCTGATGCTCCTCTGATGCTCCTCTGATGCTCCTCTGATGCTCTTCTGAGGCTCCTCTGATGCTCCTCTGATGCTCCTCTGATGCTCCTCTGATGCTCCTCTGAGGCTCCTCTGAGGCTCCTCTGGGGCTCCTCTGATGCTCCTCTGATGCTCCTCTGAGGCTCCTCTGAGGCTCCTCTGGGGCTCCTCTGATGCTCCTCTGATGCTCCTCTGATGCTCCTCTGATGCTCCTCTGATGCTCCTCTGATGCTCCTCTGATGCTCCTGCTCCTGCTCCTGCTCCACTGATGCTCCTCTGATACTCCTCTGATGCTCCTGCTCCTGCTCCTGCTCCTGCTCCTGCTCATCTGATGCTCCTCTGATGCTCCTGCTCCTGCTCCTGCTCCTGCTCCTGCTCCTGCTCCTGCTCCTGCTCCTGCTCCTGCTCCTGCTCCTCTGATGCTCCTCTGATGCTCCTCTGATGCTCCTCTGATGTTCCTCTGATGCTCCTCTGATGCTCCACTGATGCTCCTCTGATGCTCCTCTGATGCTCCTCTGATGCACCTCTGATGCTCCTCTGATGCTCCTCTGATGCTCCTCTGTTGCTCCTCTGATGCTCCCCTGATGCTCCTCTGATGCTCCTCTGATGCTCCACTGATGCTCTTCTGATGCACCTCTGATGCTCCTCTGATGCTCCTCTGATGCTCCTCTGATGCTCCTCTGAGGCTCCTCTGAGGCTCCTCTGAGGCTCCTCTGATGCTCCTCTGATGCTCCTCTGATGCTCCTCTGATGCTCCTCTGATGCTCCTCTGATGCTCCTCTGATGCTCCTCTGATCCTCCTCTGATGCTCCTCTGATGCTCCTCTGATGCTCATCTGATGCTCCTCTGATACTCATCTGATGCTCCTCTGAGGCTCCTCTGATGCTCCTCTGATGCTCCTCTGATGCTCCTCTGATGCTCCTCTGATGCTCCTCTGAGGCTCCTCTGATGCTCCTCTGATGCTCCTCTGATCCTCCTCTGATGCTCCTCTGATGCTCCTCTGATGCTCCTCTGATGCTCCTCTGATGCTCCTCTGATGCTCCTCTGATGCTCCTCTGATGCTCCTCTGATGCTCCTATGATGCTCCTCTGATGCTCCTCTGATGCTCCTCTGATGCTCCTCTGATCCTCCTCTGATGCTCCTCCGATGCTCCTCTGATGCTCCTCTGACGCTCCTCTGATGGTCCTCTGATGCTCCTCCTATGCTCCTCTGATGCTCCTGCTCCTGCTCCTGCTCCTGCTCCTGCTCCTGCTCCTGCTCCTGCTCCTGCTCCTGCTCCTGCTCCTGCTCCTGCTCCTGCTCCTGCTCCTTCTCCTGCTCCTGCTCCTGCTCCTGCTCCTGCTCCTGCTCCTGCTCCTGTTCCTGCTCCTGCTCCTGCTCCTGCACCTCTGATGCTCCTCTGATGCACCTCTGATGCTCCACTGATGCTCTTCTGATGCTCCTCTGATGCTCCTCTGATGCTCCTCTGATGCTCCTCTGATGCTCCTCTGAGGCTCCTCTGAGGCTCCTCTGAGGCTCCTCTGATGCTCCTCTGATGCTCCTCTGATGCTCCTCTGATGCTCCTCTGATGCTCCTCTTTTGCTCCTCTGATGCTCCCCTGATGCTCCTCTGATGCTCCTCTGATGCTCCACTGATGCTCTTCTGATGCTCCTCTGATGCTCCTCTGATGCTCCTCTGATGCTCCTCTGATGCTCCTCTGAGGCTCCTCTGAGGCTCCTCTGAGGCTCCTCTGATGCTCCTCTGATGCTCCTCTGATGCTCCTCTGATGCTCCTCTGATGCTCCTCTGTTGCTCCTCTGAGGCTCCTCTGATGCTCCTCTGATGCTCCTCTGATGCTACTCTGATGCTCCTCTGATGCTCCTCTGATGCTCCTCTGATTCTCCTCTGATGCTACTCTGATCCTCCTCTGATGCTCCTCTGATGCTCCTCTGATGCTCATCTGATGCTCCTCTGATACTCCTCTGATGCTCCTCTGAGGCTCCTCTGAGGCTCCTCTGATGCTCCTCTGATGCTCCTCTGATGCTCCTCTGATGCTCCTCTGATGCTCCTGTGATCCTCCTCTGATGCTCCTGTGCTGCTCCTCTGATGCTCCTCTGTTGCTCCTCTGATGCTCCTCTGATGCTCCTCTGAGGCTTCTCTGATGCTCCTCTGATGCTCCTCTGATCCTCCTCTGATGCTCCTCTGATGCTTCTCTGATGCTCCTCTGATGCTCCTCTGATGCTCCTCTGATGCTCCTCTGATGCTCCTCTGATGCTCCTCTGAAGCTCCTCTGATGCTCCTCTGATGCTCCTCTGATGCTCCTGTGATGCTCCTCTGATGCTCCTCTGCTGTTCCTCTGATGCTCATCTGATGCTCCTCTGATGCTCCTCTGATGCTCCTCTGAGGCTCCTCTGATGCTCCTCTGATGCTCCTCTGATGCTCCTCTGATGCTCCTCTGATGCTCCTCTGATGCTCCTCTGATGCTCCTCTGATTCTCCTCTGATCCTCCTCTGATGCTCCTCCGATGCTCCTCTGATGCTCCTCTGATGCTCCTCTGATTGTCCTCTGATGCTCCTCCTATGCTCCTCTGATGCTCCTGCTGCTGCTCCTGCTCCTGCTCCTGCTCCTGCTCCTGCTCCTGCTCCTGCTCCTGCTCCTGCTCCTGCTCCTGCTCCTGCTCCTGCTCCTGCTCCTGCTCCTGCTCCTGCTCCTTCTCCTGCTCCTGCTCCTGCTCCTGCTCCTGCTCCTGCTCCTGCTCCCTGTTCCTGCTCCTGCTCCTGCTCCTGCACCTCTGATGCTCCTCTGATGCACCTCTGATGCTCCTCTGATGCTCCTCTGATACTCCTCTGATGCTCCTCAGATGCTCCTCTGATGCTCCTCTGATGCTCCTCTGATGCTCCTCTGATACTCCTCTGATGCTCCTCAGATGCTCCTCTGATGCTCCTCTGATGCTCCTCTGATGCTCCTCTGATGCTCCTCTGATGCACCTCTGATGCTCCTCTCATGCACCTCTGATGCTCCTCTGATGCTCCTCTGATACTCCTCTGATGCTCCTCAGATGCTCCTCTGATGCTCCTTTGATACTCCTCTGATGCTCCTCAGATGCTCCTCTGATGCTCCTCTGATGCTCCTCTGATGCTCCTCTGATGCTCCTCTGATGCTCCTCTGATGCTCATGCTCCTACTCCTGCTCCTCTGATGCTCCTCTGATGCTCCTCTGATCCTCCTCTGATGCTCCTCTGATGCTCCTCTGATGCTCCTCTGATGCTCCTCTGATGCTCCTCTGATTCTCCTCTGATGCTCCTCTGATCCTCCTCTGATGCTCCTCTGACGCTCCTCTGATGCTCCTCTGATGCTCCTCTGATGCTCCTCTGATGCTCCTCTGATGCTCCTCTGATGCTCCTCTGATCCTCCTCTGATGCTCCACTGATGCTCCTCTGATGCTCCTCTGATGCTCCTCTGATGCTCCTCTGATGCTCCTGCTCCTGCTCCTGCTCCTGCTCCTGCTCCTGCTCCTGCTCCTGCTCCTGCTCCTGCTCCTCTGATGCTCCTCTGATGCTCCTCTGATGCTCCTCTGATACTCCTCTGATGCTCCTCTGATGCTCCTCTGATGCTCCTCTGATCCTCCTCTGATGCTCCACTGATGCTTCTCTGATGCTCCACTGATGCTCCTCTGATGCTCCTCTGATGCTTCTCTGATGCTCCTCTGATGCTCCTCTGATGCTCCTCTGACGCTCCTCTGATGCTCCTCTGATGCTCCTCTGATGCTCCTCTGATGCTCCTGCTCCTGCTCCTGCTCCTCTGATGCTCCTCTGATGACCTCTGATGCTCCTGCTCATGCTCCTGCTCCTGCTCCTGCTCCTGCTCATCTGATGCTCCTCTGATGCTCCTCTGATCCTCCTCTGATGCTCCTCTGATGCTCCTCTGATGCTCCTCTGATGCTCCTCTGAGGCTCCTCTGATGCTCCTCTGATGCTCCTCTGATGCTCCTCTGATGCTCCTCTTATGCTCCTCTGATGCTCCTGTGATGCTCCTCTGATGCTCCTCTGATGCTCCTCTGATGCTCCTGTGATGCTCCTCTGATGCTCCTCTGCTGCTCCTCTGATGCTGATCTGATTCTCCTCTGATGCTCCTCTGATGCTCCTCTGATGCTCCTCTGATGCTCCTCTGATGCTCCTCTGATGCTCCTCTGATGCTCCTCTGATCCTCCTCTGATGCTACTCTGATGCTCCTCTGATGCTCCTCTGATGCTCCTCTGAGGCTCCTCTGATGCTCCTCTGATGCTCCTCTGATGCTCCTCTGATGCTCCTCTGATGCTCCTCTGATACTCCTCTGATGCTCCTCTGATGCTCCTGTGATGCTCCTCTGATGCTCCTCTGCTGCTCCTCTGATGCTCATCTGATGCTCCTCTGATTCTCCTCTGATGCTACTCTGATGCTCCTCTGAGGCTCCTCTGATGCTCCTCTGATCCACCTCTGATGCTCCTCTGATGCTCCTCTGATGCTCATCTGATGCTCCTGTGATGCTCCTCTGATGCTCCTCTGCTGCTCCTCTGATGCTCATCTGATGCTCCTCTGATTCTCCTCTGATGCTCCTCTGATGCTCCTCTGATGCTCCTCTTATGCTCCTCTGATCCTCCTCTGATGCTCCTCTGATGCTCCTCTGATGCTCCTCTGATGCTCCTCTGATGCTCCTCTGATGCTACTCTGATGCTACTCTGATTCTCCTGTGATGCTCCTCTGATGCTCCTCTGATGCTCCTCTGATGCTCCTCTGAATCTCCTCTGATCCTCCTCTGCTGCTCCTCTGATGCTCCTCTGATGCTCCTCTGATGCTCCTCTGATGCTCCTCTGATGCTCCTCTGAGGCTCCTCTGATGCTCCTCTGATGCTCCTCTGATGCTCCTCTGATGCTCCTCTGATGCTCCTCTGATGGTCCTCTGATGCTCCTGTGATGCTCCTCTGATGCTCCTGTGATCCTCCTCTGATGCTCCTCTGATGCTCCTCTGATGCTCCTCTGATCCTCCTCTGATGCTCCTCTGATGCTCCTCTGATGCTCCTCTGATGCTCCTCTGATGCTCCTCTGATGCTCCTCTGAGGCACCTCTGAGGCTCCTCTGATTCTCTTCTGATGCTCCTCTGATGCTCCTCTGATGCTCCTCTGATGCTCCTGTGATGCTCCTCTGATGCTCCTGTGATGCTCCTCTGCTGTTCCTCTGCTGTTCCTCTGATGCTCCTCTGATGCTCCTCTGATGCTCCTCTGAGGCTCCTCTGATGCTCCTCTGATGCTCCTCTGATCCTCCTCTGATGCTCCTCTGATGCTCCTCTGATGCTCCTCTGATGCTCCTCTGATGCTCCTCTGATGCTCCTCTGATGCTCCTGCTCCTGCTCCTGCTCCTGCTCCTGCTCCTGCTCCTGCTCCTGCTCCTGCTCCTGCTCCTGCTCCTGCTCCTGCTCCTGCTCCTGCTCCTGCTCCTATTCCTGCTCCTGCTGCTGCTCCTGCTCCTGCACCTCTGATGCTCCTCTGATGCACCTCTGATGCTCCTCTGATGCTCCTCTGATACTCCTCTGATGCTCCTTAGATGCTCCTCTGATGCTCCTCTGATGCTCCTCTGATGCTCCTCTGATGCCTCTGTGATGCTCCTCTGATGCTCCTCTGATTCTCCTCTGATGCTCCGCTGATGCTCCTCTGATGCTCCTCTGATGCTCCTCTGATGATCCTCTGATCCTCCTCTGATGTTCCACTGATGCTCCTCTGATGCTCCTGTGATGCTCCTGTAATGCTCCTCTGATTCTCCTCTGATGCTACTCTGATGCTCCTCTGATGCTCCTCTGATGCTCCTCTGATGCTCCTCTGATGCTCCTCTGATGCTCCTCTGATGTTCCTCTGATGCTCCTCTGATGTTCCTCTGATGCTCCTGTAATGCTCCTCTGATTCTCCTCTGATGCTACTCTGATGCTCCTCTGATGCTCCTCTGATGCTCCTCTGATGCTCCTCTGATGCTCCTCTGATGCTCCTCTGATGCTCCTCTGATGCTCCTCTGATGCTCCTCTGATGCACCTCTGATGTTCCTCTGATGCTCCTCTGATGCTCCTCTGATGCTCCTGCTCCTGCTCCTGCTCCTGCTCCTGCTCCTGCTCCTGTTCCTGCTCCTGCTCCTGCCCCTGCTCCTGCTCCTGCTCCTGCTCCTGCTCCTGCTCCTGCTCCTGCTCCGGCTCCTGCTCCGGCTCCTGCTCCGGCTCCTGCTCCTGCACCTCAGATGCTCCTGCTCCTGCTCGATGCTCCTCTGATGCACCTCTGATGCTCCTCTGATGCTCCTCTGATGCTCCACTGATGCTCCTCAGATGCTCCTCTGATGCACCTCTGATGCTCCTCTGATGCTCCTATGATGCTCCTCTGATGCTCCTCAGATGCTCCTCTGATGCACCTCTGATGCTCCTCTGATGCTCCTCTGATGCTCCTCTGATGCTCCTCTGATGCTCCTCTGTTGCTCCTCTGATGCTCCTCTGATGCTCCTCTGATGCTCCAATGATGCTCCAATGATGCTCCACTGATGCTCCTGTGATGCTCCTCTGATGCTCCTCTGATGCTCCTCTGATCCTCCTCTGATCCTCCTCTGATGCTCCTCTGATGCTCCTCTGATGCTCCTCTGATGCTCCTCTGATGCTCCTCTGATCCTCCTCTGATGCTCCTCTGATGCTCCTCTGATGCTCCTCTGATGCTCCTCTGAGGCTCCTCTGAGGCTCCTCTGAGGCTCCTCTGATGCTCCTCTGAGGCTCCTCTGATGCTCCTCTGATGCTCCTCTGATGCTCCTCTGATGCTCCTCTGATGCTCCTGTGATGCTCCTCTGATGCTCCTCTGCTGCTCCTCTGATGCTCATCTGATTCTCCTCTGATGCTCCTCTGATGCTCCTCTGATGCTCCTCTGATCCTCCTCTGATCCTCCTCTGATGCTCCTCTGATGCTCCTCTGATGCTCCTCTGATGCTCCTCTGATGCTCTTCTGATGCTCCTCTGATGCTCCTCTGAGGCTCCTCTGATGCTCCTCTGATGCTCCTCTGATGCTCCTCTGATGCTCCTCTGATGCTCCTCTGATGCTCCTGTGATGCTCCTCTGATGCTCCTCTGCTGCTCCTCTGATGCTCATCTGATGCTCCTCTGATTCTCCTCTGATGCTCCTCTGATGCTCCTCTGATGCTCTTCTTATGCTCCTCTGATCCTCCTCTGATGCTCCTCTGATGCTCCTCTGATGCTCCTCTGATGCTCCTCTGATGCTCCTCTGATGCTCCACTGATGCTCCTCTGCTGCTCCTCTGATGCTCATCTGATGCTCCTCTGATGCTCCTCTGATGCTCCTCTGATGCTCCTCTGATGCTCTTCTTATGCTCCTCTGATCCTCCTCTGATGCTCCTCTGATGCTCCTCTGATGCTCCTCTGATGCTCCTCTGATGCTCCTCTGATGCTACTCTGATGCTACTCTGATGCTCCTCTGATGCTCCTCTGATGCTCCTCTGATGCTCCTCTGATGCTCCTCTGATGCTCCTCTGATGCTCCTTTGATGCTCCTCTGATGCTCCTCTGATGCTCCTCAGAGGCTCCTCTGATGCTCCTCTGATGCTCCTCTGATGCTCCTCTGATGCTCCTCTGATGCTCCTCTGATGCTCCTCTGATGCTCCTGTGATCCTCCTCTGATGCTCCTCTGATGCTCCTCTGATGCTCCTCTGATCCTCCTCTGATGCTCCTCTGATGCTCCTCTGATGCTCCTCTGATGCTCCTCTGATCCTCCTCTGATGCTCCACTGATGCTCCTCTGATCCTCCTCTGATGCTCCTCTGATGCTCCTCTGATGCTCCTCTGATGCTCCTCTGATGCTCCTCTGATGCTCCTCTGATGCTCCTCTGATGCTCCACTGATGCTCCTCTGATGCTCCACTGATGCTCCTCTGATGCTCCTCTGATGCTCCTCTGATGCTCCTCTGATGCTCCTCTGATGCTCCTCTGATGCTCCTCTGATGCTCCTCTGATGCTCCTACTCCTACTCCTGCTCCTCTGATGCTCCTCTGATGACCTCTGATGCTCCTCTGATGCTCCTCTGATGCTCCTGCTCCTGCTCCTGCTCCTGCTCCTGCTCCTGCTCCTACTCCTGCTCCTGCTCCTGCTCCTGCTCCTGCTCCTGCTCCTGCTCCTGCTCCTGCTCCTGCTCCTGCTCCTGCTCCTGCTCCTGCTCCTGCTCCTGCTCCTGCTCCTGCTCCTGTTCCTCTGATGCTCCTCTGATGCTCCTGCTCCTGCACCTGCTCCTGCTCCTGCTCCTGCTCCTGCTCCTGCTCCTGCTCCTGCTCCTGCTCCTCTGATGCTCCTCTGATGTTCCTCTGATGCTCCTCTGATGCTCCTCTGATGCTCCACTGATGCTCCTCTGATGCTCCTCTGATGCTCCTCTGATGCTCCTCTGATGCTCCTCTGATGCTCTTCTGATGCTCCTCTGATGCTCCTCTGATGCTCCTCTGATGCTCCAATGATGCACCTCTGATGCTCCTGTGATGCTCCTGTGATGCTCCTGTGATGCTCCTCTGATGCTCCTCTGATGCTCCTCTGATGCTCCTCTGATGCTGCTCTGATGCTCCTCTGATCCTCCTCTGATCCTCCTCTGATGCTCCTCTGATGCTCCTCTGATGCTCCTCTGATGCTCCTCTGATGCTCCTCTGAGGCTCCTCTGAGGCTCCTCTGAGGCTCATCTGAGGCTCCTCTGATGCTCCTCTGATGCTCCTCTGATTCTCCTCTGAGTCTCCTCTGATGCTCCTCTGATGCTCCTCTGATGCTCCTGTGATGCTCCTCTGATGCTCCTCTGATCCTCCTCTGATGCTCCACTGATGCTCCTCTGATGCTCCTCTGATGCTCCTCTGATGCTCCTCTGATGCTCCTCTGATGCTCCTCTGATGCCTCTCTGATGCTCCTCTGATGCTCCTCTGATGCTCCTCTGATGCTCCGCTGATGCTACTCTGATGCTCCTCTGATGCTCCTCTGATGCTCCTCTGATGCTCCTCTGAGGCTCCTCTGATGCTCCTCTGATGCTCCTCTGATGCTCCTCTGATGCTCCTCTGATGCTCCTCTGATGATCCTGTGATGCTCCTCTGATGCTCCTGTGATCCTCCTCTGATGCTCCTCTGCTGCTCCTCTGATGCTCCTCTGATGCTCCTCTGATGCTCCTCTGATGCTCCTCTGAGACTCCTCTGATGCTCCTCTGATGCTCCTCTGATCCTCCTCTGATGCTCCTCTGATGCTCCTCTGATGCTCCTCTGATGCTCCTCTGATGCTCCTCTGATGCTCCTCTGATGCTCCTCTGATCCTCCTCTGATGCTCCTCTGATGCTCCTCTGATGCTCCTCTGATGCTCCTCTGATCCTCCTCTGATGCTCCTCTGATGCTCCTCTGATGCTCCTGTGATGCTCCTCTGATGCTCCTCTGATGCTCCTGTGATGCTCCTCTGATGCTCATCTGATGCTCCTCTGCTGTTCCTCTGATGCTCCACTGATGCTCCAATGATGCTCCTCTGATGCTCCTGTGATGCTCCTCTGATGCTCCTCTGATGCTCCTGTGATGCTCCTCTGATGCTCATCTGATGCTCCTCGCTGTTCCTCTGATGCTCCTCTGATGCTCCTCTGATGCTCCTCTGAGGCTCCTCTGAGGCTCCTCTGATGCTCCTCTGATGCTCCTCTGATGCTCCTATGATGCTCCTCTGATGCTCCTCTGATGATCCTGTGATGCTCCTCTGATGCTCCTGTGATCCTCCTCTGATGCTCCTCTGCTGCTCCTCTGATGCTCCTCTGTGGCTCCTCTGATGCACCTCTGATGCTCCTTGATCCTCCTCTGATGCTCGTCTGATGCTCCTCTGATGCTCCTCTGATGCTCCTCTGATGCTCCTCTGATGCTCCTCTGATGCTCCTCTGAGGCTCCTCTGATGCTCCTCTGATGCTCCTCTGATCCTCCTCTGATGCTCCTCTGATGCTCCTCTGATGCTCCTCTGATGCTCCTCTGATGCTCCTCTGAAGCTCCTCTGATGCTCCTCTGAAGCTCCTCTGATGCTCCTCTGATGCTCCTCTGATGCTCCTCTGATGCTCCTCTGATGCTCCTCTGATCCTCCTCTGATGCTCCTCTGATGCTCCTCTGATGCTCCTCTGATGCTCCTCTGATGCTCCTCTGATGCTCCTCCTATGATCCTCTGATGCTCCTGCTCCTGCTCCTGCTCCTGCTCCTGCTCATGCTCCTGCTCCTGCTCCTGCTCCTGCTCCTGCTCATCTGATGCTCCTCTGATGCTCCTGCTCCTGCTCCTGCTCCTGCTCCTGCTCCTGCTCCTGCTCCTGCTCCTGCTCCTGCTCCTGCTCCTGCTCCTGCTCCTCTGATGCTCCTCTGATGCTCCTCTGATGCTCCTCTGATGTTCCTCTGATGCTCCTCTGATGCTCCACTGATGCTCCTCTGATGCTCCTCTGATGCTCCTCTGATGCTCCTCTAATGCTCCTCTGATGCTCCTCTGTTGCTCCTCTGATGCTCCCCTGATGCTCCTCTGATGCTCCTCTGATGCTCCACTGATGCTCTTCTGATGCTCCTCTGATGCTCCTCTGATGCTCCTCTGATGCTCCTCTGATGCTCCTCTGATGCTCCTGTGATCCTCCTCTGATGCTCCTGTGCTGCTCCTCTGATGCTCCTCTGATGCTCCTCTGATGCTCCTCTGAGGCTCCTCTGATGCTCCTCTGATGCTCCTCTGATGCTCCTGCTCCTGCTCCTGCTCCTGCTCCTGCTCCTGCTCCTGCTCCTGCTCCTGCCCCTGCTCCTGCTCCTGCTCCTGCTCCTGCTCCTGCTCCTGCTCCTGCTCCTGCTCCTGCTCCTGCTCCTGCTCCTGCTCCTGCTCCTGCTCCTGCTCCTGCTCCTGTTCCTGCTCCTGCTCCTGCTCCTGCACCTCTGATGCTCCTCTGATGCACCTCTGATGCTCCTCTGATGCTCCTCTGATACTCCTCTGATGCTCCTCAGATGCTCCTCTGATGCTCCTCTGATGCTCCTCCGATGCTCCTCTGATACTCCTCTGATGCTCCTCAGATGCTCCTCCGATGCTCCTCTGATGCCTCTCTGATGCTCCTCTGATGCTCCTCTGATGCACCTCTGATTCTCCTCTGATGCACCTCTGATGCTCCTCTGATGCTCCTCTGATACTCCTCTGATGCTCCTCAGATGCTCCTCTGATGCTCCTCTGATACTCCTCTGATGCTCCTCAGATGCTCCTCTGATGCTCCTCTGATGCTCCTCTGATGCTCCTCTGATCCTCCTCTGATGCTCTTCTGATGCTCCTCTGATGCTCCTCTGATGCTCCTGTGATGCTCCTCTGATGCTCCTCTGATGCTCCTGTGATGCTCCTCTGATGCTCATCTGATGCTCCTCTGCTGTTCCTCTGATGCTCCACTGATGCTCCAATGATGCTCCTCTGATGCTCCTGTGATGCTCCTCTGATGCTCCTCTGATGCTCCTGTGATGCTCCTCTGATGCTCATCTGATGCTCCTCGCTGTTTCTCTGATGCTCCTCTGATGCTCCTCTGATGCTCCTCTGATGCTCCTCTGAGGCTCCTCTGATGCTCCTCTGATGCTCCTCTGATGCTCCTCTGATGCTCCTATGATGCTCCTCTGATGCTCCTCTGATGCTCTTGTGATGCTCCTCTGATGCTCCTGTGATCCTCCTCTGATGCTCCTCTGCTGCTCCTCTGATGCTCCTCTGTGGCTCCTCTGATGCACCTCTGATGCTCCTTGATCCTCCTCTGATGCTCGTCTGATGCTCCTCTGATGCTCCTCTGATGCTCCTCTGATGCTCCTCTGATGCTCCTCTGATGCTCCTCTGAGGCTCCTCTGATGCTCCTCTGATGCTCCTCTGATCCTCCTCTGATGCTCCTCTGATGCTCCTCTGATGCTCCTCTGATGCTCCTCTGATGCTCCTCTGAAGCTCCTCTGATGCTCCTCTGAAGCTCCTCTGATGCTCCTCTGATGCTCCTCTGATGCTCCTCTGATGCTCCTCTGATGCTCCTCTGATCCTCCTCTGATGCTCCTCTGATGCTCCTCTGATGCTCCTCTGATGCTCCTCTGATGCTCCTCTGATGCTCCTCCTATGATCCTCTGATGCTCCTGCTCCTGCTCCTGCTCCTGCTCCTGCTCATGCTCCTGCTCCTGCTCCTGCTCCTGCTCCTGCTCATCTGATGCTCCTCTGATGCTCCTGCTCCTGCTCCTGCTCCTGCTCCTGCTCCTGCTCCTGCTCCTGCTCCTGCTCCTGCTCCTGCTCCTGCTCCTCTGATGCTCCTCTGATGCTCCTCTGATGCTCCTCTGATGTTCCTCTGATGCTCCTCTGATGCTCCACTGATGCTCCTCTGATGCTCCTCTGATGCTCCTCTGATGCTCCTCTAATGCTCCTCTGATGCTCCTCTGTTGCTCCTCTGATGCTCCCCTGATGCTCCTCTGATGCTCCTCTGATGCTCCACTGATGCTCTTCTGATGCTCCTCTGATGCTCCTCTGATGCTCCTCTGATGCTCCTCTGATGCTCCTCTGATGCTCCTGTGATCCTCCTCTGATGCTCCTGTGCTGCTCCTCTGATGCTCCTCTGATGCTCCTCTGATGCTCCTCTGAGGCTCCTCTGATGCTCCTCTGATGCTCCTCTGATGCTCCTGCTCCTGCTCCTGCTCCTGCTCCTGCTCCTGCTCCTGCTCCTGCTCCTGCCCCTGCTCCTGCTCCTGCTCCTGCTCCTGCTCCTGCTCCTGCTCCTGCTCCTGCTCCTGCTCCTGCTCCTGCTCCTGCTCCTGCTCCTGCTCCTGCTCCTGCTCCTGTTCCTGCTCCTGCTCCTGCTCCTGCACCTCTGATGCTCCTCTGATGCACCTCTGATGCTCCTCTGATGCTCCTCTGATACTCCTCTGATGCTCCTCAGATGCTCCTCTGATGCTCCTCTGATGCTCCTCCGATGCTCCTCTGATACTCCTCTGATGCTCCTCAGATGCTCCTCCGATGCTCCTCTGATGCCTCTCTGATGCTCCTCTGATGCTCCTCTGATGCACCTCTGATTCTCCTCTGATGCACCTCTGATGCTCCTCTGATGCTCCTCTGATACTCCTCTGATGCTCCTCAGATGCTCCTCTGATGCTCCTCTGATACTCCTCTGATGCTCCTCAGATGCTCCTCTGATGCTCCTCTGATGCTCCTCTGATGCTCCTCTGATCCTCCTCTGATGCTCTTCTGATGCTCCTCTGATGCTCCTCTGATGCTCCTCTGATGCTCCTCTGATGCTCCTCTGATCCTCCTCTGATGCTCCTCTGATGCACCTCTGATGCTCCTCTGATGCTCCTCTGATGCTCCTCTGATGCTCCTCTGATCCTCCTCTGATGCTCCTCTGATGCTCCTCTGATGCTCCTCTGATGCTCCTCTGATGCTCCTCTGATGCTCTTCTTATGCTCCTCTGATCCTCCTCTGATGCTCCTCTGATGCTCCTCTGATGCTCCTCTGATGCTCCTCTGATGCTCCTCTGATGCTACTCTGATGCTACTCTGATGCTCCTCTGATGCTCCTCTGATGCTCCTCTGATGCTCCTCTGATGCACCTCTGATGCTCCTCTGATGCTCCTCTGATCCTCCTCTGATGCTCCTCTGATGCTCCTTTGATGCTCCTCTGATGCTCCTCTGATGCTCCTCTGATGCTCCTCTGATGCTCCTCTGATGCTCCTCTGATGCTCCTCTGATGCTCCTGTGATCCTCCTCTGATGCTCCTCTAATGCTCCTCTGATGCTCCTCTGATCCTCCTCTGATGCTCCTCTGATGCTCCTCTGATGCTCCTCTGATGCTCCTCTGATCCTCCTCTTATGCTCCTCTGATGCTCCACTGATGCTCCTCTGATCCTCCTCTGATGCTCCTCTGATGCTCCTCTGATGCTCCTCTGATGCTCCTCTGATGCTCCTCTGATGCTCCACTGATGCTCCTCTGATGCTCCACTGATGCTCCTCTGATGCTCCTCTGATGCTCCTCTGATGCTCCTCTGATGCTCCTCTGATGCTCCTCTGATGCTCCTCTGATGCTCCTCTGATGCTCCTACTCCTACTCCTGCTCCTCTGATGCTCCTCTGATGACCTCTGATGCTCCTCTGATGCTCCTCTGATGCTCCTGCTCCTGCTCCTGCTCCTGCTCCTGCTCCTGCTCCTGCTCCTGCTCCTGCTCCTGCTCCTGCTCCTGCTCCTGCTCCTGCTCCTGCTCCTGCTCCTGCTCCTGCTCCTGCTCCTGCTCCTGCTCCTGCTTTTGCTCCTGCTCCTGCTCCTGCTCCTGCTCCTGCTCCTGCTCCTGCTCCTCTGATGCTCCTCTGATGCTCCTGCTCCTGCACCTGCTCCTGCTCCTGCTCCTGCTCCTGCTCCTGCTCCTGCTCCTGCTCCTCTGATGCTCCTCTGATGTTCCTCTGATGCTCCTCTGATGCTCCTCTGATGCTCCACTGATGCTCCTCTGATGCTCCTCTGATGCTCCTCTGATGCTCCTCTGATGCTCCTCTGATGCTCTTCTGATGCTCCTCTGATGCTCCTCTGATGCTCCTCTGATGCTCCAATGATGCACCTCTGATGCTCCTGTGATGCTCCTGTGATGCTCCTGTGATGCTCCTCTGATGCTCCTCTGATGCTCCTCTGATGCTGCTCTGATGCTCCTCTGATCCTCCTCTGATGCTCCTCTGATGCTCCTCTGATGCTCCTCTGATGCTCCTCTGATGCTCCTCTGAGGCTCCTCTGAGGCTCCTCTGAGGCTCCTCTGAGGCTCCTCTGATGCTCCTCTGATGCTCCTCTGATTCTCCTCTGAGGCTCCTCTGATGCTCCTCTGATGCTCCTCTGATGCTCCTGAGATGCTCCTCTGATGCTCCTCTGATCCTCCTCTGATGCTCCACTGATGCTCCTCTGATGCTCCTCTAATGCTCCTCTGATGCTCCTCTGATGCTCCTCTGATGCTCCTCTGATCCTCCTCTGATGCTCCTCTGATGCCTCTCTGATGCTCCTCTGATGCTCCTCTGATGCTCCTCCGATGCTCCTCTGATGCTACTCTGATGCTCCTCTGATGCTCCTCTGATGCTCCTCTGATGCTCCTCTGATGCTCCTCTGATCCTCCTCTGATGCTCCTCTGATGCTCCTCTGATGCTCTTCTGATGCTCCTCTGATGCTCCTCTGATGCTCCTCTGAGTCTCCTCTGATGCTCCTCTGATGCTCCTCTGATGCTCCTCTGATGCTCCTCTGATGCTCCTCTGATGATCCTGTGATGCTCCTCTGATGCTCCTGTGATCCTCCTCTGATGCTCCTCTGCTGCTCCTCTGATGCTCCTCTGATGCTCCTCTGATGCTCCTCTGATGCTCCTCTGAGGCTCCTCTGATGCTCCTCTGATGCTCCTCTGATCCTCCTCTGATGCTCCTCTGATGCTCCTCTGATGCTCCTCTGATGCTCCTCTGATGCTCCTCTGATGCTCCTCTGATGCTCCTCTGATCCTCCTCTGATGCTCCTCTGATGCTCCTCTGATGCTCCTCTGATGCTCCTCTGATCCTCCTCTGATGCTCCTCTGATGCTCCTCTGATGCTCCTGTGATGCTGCTCTGATGCTCCTCTGATGCTCCTGTGATGCTCCTCTGATGCTCATCTGATGCTCCTCTGCTGTTCCTCTGATGCTCCACTGATGCTCCAATGATGCTCCTCTGATGCTCCTGTGATGCTCCTCTGATGCTCCTCTGATGCTCCTGTGATGCTCCTCTGATGCTCATCTGATGTTCCTCGCTGTTCCTCTGATGCTCCTCTGATGCTCCTCTGATGCTCCTCTGATGCTCCTCTGAGGCTCCTCTGATGCTCCTCTGATGCTCCTCTGATGCTCCTCTGATGCTCCTATGATGCTCCTCTGATGCTCCTCTGATGCTCCTCTGATGCTCCTGTGATGCTCCTCTGATGCTCCTGTGATCCTCCTCTGATGCTCCTCTGCTGCTCCTCTGATGCTCCTCTGAGGCTCCTCTGATGCACCTCTGATGCTCCTCTGATCCTCCTCTGATGCTCGTCTGATGCTCCTCTGATGCTCCTCTGATGCTCCTCTGATGCTCCTCTGATCCTCCTCTGATGCTCCTCTGAGGCTCCTCTGATGCTCCTCTGATGCTCCTCTGATCCTCCTCTGATGCTCCTCTGATGCTCCTCTGATGCTCCTCTGATGCTCCTCTGATGCTCCTCCTATGATCCTCTGATGCTCCTGCTCCTGCTCCTGCTCCTGCTCATGCTCCTGCTCCTGCTCCTGCTCCTGCTCCTGCTCATCTGATGCTCCTCTGATGCTCCTGCTCCTGCTCCTGCTCCTGCTCCTGCTCCTGCTCCTGCTCCTGCTCCTGCTCCTGCTCCTGCTCCTGCTCCTGCTCCTCTGATGCTCCTCTGATGCTCCTCTGATGCTCCTCTGATGCTCCTCTGATGCTCCTCTGATGCTCCTCTGATGCTCCACTGATGCTCCTCTGATGCTCCACTGATGCTCCTCTGATGCTCCTCTGATGCTCCTCTGATGCTCCTCTGATGCTCCTCTGATGCTCCTCTGATGCTCCTCTGATGCTCCTCTGATGCTCCTACTCCTACTCCTGCTCCTCTGATGCTCCTCTGATGACCTCTGATGCTCCTCTGATGCTCCTCTGATGCTCCTGCTACTGCTCCTGCTCCTGCTCCTGCTCCTGCTCCTGCTCCTGCTCCTGCTCCTGCTCCTGCTCCTGCTCCTGCTCCTGCTCCTGCTCCTGCTCCTGCTCCTGCTCCTGCTCCTGCTCCTGCTCCTGCTCCTGCTCCTGCTCCTCTGATGCTCCTCTGATGCTCCTGCTCCTGCACCTGCTCCTGCTCCTGCTCCTGCTCCTGCTCCTGCTCCTGCTCCTGCTCCTGCTCCTCTGATGCTCCTCTGATGTTCCTCTGATGCTCCTCTGATGCTCCTCTGATGCTCCACTGATGCTCCTCTGATGCTCCTCTGATGCTCCTCTGATGCTCCTCTGATGCTCCTCTGATGCTCCTCTGATGCTCTTCTGATGCTCCTCTGATGCTCCTCTGATGCTCCTCTGATGCTCCAATGATGCACCTCTGATGCTCCTGTGATGCTCCTGTGATGCTCCTGTGATGCTCCTCTGATGCTCCTCTGATGCTCCTCTGATGCTCCTCTGATGCTGCTCTGATGCTCCTCTGATCCTCCTCTGATCCTCCTCTGATGCTCCTCTGATGCTCCTCTGATGCTCCTCTGATGCTCCTCTGATGCTCCTCTGAGGCTCCTCTGAGGCTCCTCTGAGGCTCCTCTGAGGCTCCTCTGATGCTCCTCTGATGCTCCTCTGATTCTCCTCTGAGTCTCCTCTGATGCTCCTCTGATGCTCCTCTGATGCTCCTGTGATGCTCCTCTGATGCTCCTCTGATCCTCCTCTGATGCTCCACTGATGCTCCTCTGATGCTCCTCTGATGCTCCTCTGATGCTCCTCTGATGCTCCTCTGATGCTCCTCTGATGCCTCTCTGATGCTCCTCTGATGCTCCTCTGATGCTCCTCTGATGCTCCTCTGATGCTACTCTGATGCTCCTCTGATGCTCCTCTGATGCTCCTCTGATGCTCCTCTGAGGCTCCTCTGATGCTCCTCTGATGCTCCTCTGATGCTCCTCTTATGCTCCTCTGATGCTCCTCTGATGATCCTGTGATGCTCCTCTGATGCTCCTGTGATCCTCCTCTGATGCTCCTCTGCTGCTCCTCTGATGCTCCTCTGATGCTCCTCTGATGCTCCTCTGAGGCTCCTCTGATGCTCCTCTGATGCTCCTCTGATCCTCCTCTGATGCTCCTCTGATGCTCCTCTGATGCTCCTCTGATGCTCCTCTGATGCTCCTCTGATGCTCCTCTGATGCTCCTCTGATCCTCCTCTGATGCTCCTCTGATGCTCCTCTGATGCTCCTCTGATGCTCCTCTGATCCTCCTCTGATGCTCCTCTGATGCTCCTCTGATGCTCCTGTGATGCTCCTCTGATGCTCCTCTGATGCTCCTGTGATGCTCCTCTGATGCTAATCTGATGCTCCTCTGCTGTTCCTCTGATGCTCCACTGATGCTCCAATGATGCTCCTCTGATGCTCCTGTGATGCTCCTCTGATGCTCCTCTGATGCTCCTGTGATGCTCCTCTGATGTTCCTCTGATGCTCCTCTGATGCTCCTCTGATGCTCCACTGATGCTCCTCTGATGCTCCTCTGATGCTCCTCTGATGCTCCTCTGATGCTCCTCTGATGCTCCTCTGATGCTCTTCTGATGCTCCTCTGATGCTCCTCTGATGCTCCTCTGATGCTCCAATGATGCACCTCTGATGCTCCTGTGATGCTCCTGTGATGCTCCTGTGATGCTCCTCTGATGCTCCTCTGATGCTCCTCTGATGCTCCTCTGATGCTGCTCTGATGCTCCTCTGATCCTCCTCTGATCCTCCTCTGATGCTCCTCTGATGCTCCTCTGATGCTCCTCTGATGCTCCTCTGATGCTCCTCTGAGGCTCCTCTGAGGCTCCTCTGAGGCTCCTCTGAGGCTCCTCTGATGCTCCTCTGATGCTCCTCTGATTCTCCTCTGAGTCTCCTCTGATGCTCCTCTGATGCTCCTCTGATGCTCCTGTGATGCTCCTCTGATGCTCCTCTGATCCTCCTCTGATGCTCCACTGATGCTCCTCTGATGCTCCTCTGATGCTCCTCTGATGCTCCTCTGATGCTCCTCTGATGCTCCTCTGATGCCTCTCTGATGCTCCTCTGATGCTCCTCTGATGCTCCTCTGATGCTCCTCTGATGCTACTCTGATGCTCCTCTGATGCTCCTCTGATGCTCCTCTGATGCTCCTCTGAGGCTCCTCTGATGCTCCTCTGATGCTCCTCTGATGCTCCTCTGATGCTCCTCTGATGCTCCTCTGATGATCCTGTGATGCTCCTCTGATGCTCCTGTGATCCTCCTCTGATGCTCCTCTGCTGCTCCTCTGATGCTCCTCTGATGCTCCTCTGATGCTCCTCTGAGGCTCCTCTGATGCTCCTCTGATGCTCCTCTGATCCTCCTCTGATGCTCCTCTGATGCTCCTCTGATGCTCCTCTGATGCTCCTCTGATGCTCCTCTGATGCTCCTCTGATGCTCCTCTGATCCTCCTCTGATGCTCCTCTGATGCTCCTCTGATGCTCCTCTGATGCTCCTCTGATCCTCCTCTGATGCTCCTCTGATGCTCCTCTGATGCTCCTGTGATGCTCCTCTGATGCTCCTCTGATGCTCCTGTGATGCTCCTCTGATGCTCATCTGATGCTCCTCTGCTGTTCCTCTGATGCTCCACTGATGCTCCAATGATGCTCCTCTGATGCTCCTGTGATGCTCCTCTGATGCTCCTCTGATGCTCCTGTGATGCTCCTCTGATGCTCCTCTGATGCTCCTGTGATGCTCCTCTGATGCTCCTCTGATGCTCCTCTGAGGCTCCTCTGATGCTCCTCTGATGCTCCTCTGATGCTCCTCTGATGCTCCTATGATGCTCCTCTGATGCTCCTCTGATGCTCCTGTGATGCTCCTCTGATGCTCCTGTGATCCTCCTCTGATGCTCCTCTGCTGCTCCTCTGATGCTCCTCTGTGGCTCCTCTGATGCACCTCTGATGCTCCTTGATCCTCCTCTGATGCTCGTCTGATGCTCCTCTGATGCTCCTCTGATGCTCCTCTGATGCTCCTCTGATGCTCCTCTGATGCTCCTCTGAGGCTCCTCTGATGCTCCTCTGATGCTCCTCTGATCCTCCTCTGATGCTCCTCTGATGCTCCTCTGATGCTCCTCTGATGCTCCTCTGATGCTCCTCTGAAGCTCCTCTGATGCTCCTCTGAAGCTCCTCTGATGCTCCTCTGATGCTCCTCTGATGCTCCTCTGATGCTCCTCTGATGCTCCTCTGATCCTCCTCTGATGCTCCTCTGATGCTCCTCTGATGCTCCTCTGATGCTCCTCTGATGCTCCTCTGATGCTCCTCCTATGATCCTCTGATGCTCCTGCTCCTGCTCCTGCTCCTGCTCCTGCTCATGCTCCTGCTCCTGCTCCTGCTCCTGCTCCTGCTCATCTGATGCTCCTCTGATGCTCCTGCTCCTGCTCCTGCTCCTGCTCCTGCTCCTGCTCCTGCTCCTGCTCCTGCTCCTGCTCCTGCTCCTGCTCCTCTGATGCTCCTCTGATGCTCCTCTGATGCTCCTCTGATGTTCCTCTGATGCTCCTCTGATGCTCCACTGATGCTCCTCTGATGCTCCTCTGATGCTCCTCTGATGCTCCTCTAATGCTCCTCTGATGCTCCTCTGTTGCTCCTCTGATGCTCCCCTGATGCTCCTCTGATGCTCCTCTGATGCTCCACTGATGCTCTTCTGATGCTCCTCTGATGCTCCTCTGATGCTCCTCTGATGCTCCTCTGATGCTCCTCTGATGCTCCTGTGATCCTCCTCTGATGCTCCTGTGCTGCTCCTCTGATGCTCCTCTGATGCTCCTCTGATGCTCCTCTGAGGCTCCTCTGATGCTCCTCTGATGCTCCTGCTCCTGCTCCTGCTCCTGCTCCTGCTCCTGCTCCTGCTCCTGCTCCTGCCCCTGCTCCTGCTCCTGCTCCTGCTCCTGCTCCTGCTCCTGCTCCTGCTCCTGCTCCTGCTCCTGCTCCTGCTCCTGCTCCTGCTCCTGCTCCTGCTCCTGCTCCTGTTCCTGCTCCTGCTCCTGCTCCTGCACCTCTGATGCTCCTCTGATGCACCTCTGATGCTCCTCTGATGCTCCTCTGATACTCCTCTGATGCTCCTCAGATGCTCCTCTGATGCTCCTCTGATGCTCCTCCGATGCTCCTCTGATACTCCTCTGATGCTCCTCAGATGCTCCTCCGATGCTCCTCTGATGCCTCTCTGATGCTCCTCTGATGCTCCTCTGATGCACCTCTGATTCTCCTCTGATGCACCTCTGATGCTCCTCTGATGCTCCTCTGATACTCCTCTGATGCTCCTCAGATGCTCCTCTGATGCTCCTCTGATACTCCTCTGATGCTCCTCAGATGCTCCTCTGATGCTCCTCTGATGCTCCTCTGATGCTCCTCTGATCCTCCTCTGATGCTCTTCTGATGCTCCTCTGATGCTCCTCTGATGCTCCTGTGATGCTCCTCTGATGCTCCTCTGATGCTCCTGTGATGCTCCTCTGATGCTCATCTGATGCTCCTCTGCTGTTCCTCTGATGCTCCACTGATGCTCCAATGATGCTCCTCTGATGCTCCTGTGATGCTCCTCTGATGCTCCTCTGATGCTCCTGTGATGCTCCTCTGATGCTCATCTGATGCTCCTCGCTGTTCCTCTGATGCTCCTCTGATGCTCCTCTGATGCTCCTCTGATGCTCCTCTGAGGCTCCTCTGATGCTCCTCTGATGCTCCTCTGATGCTCCTCTGATGCTCCTATGATGCTCCTCTGATGCTCCTCTGATGCTCCTGTGATGCTCCTCTGATGCTCCTGTGATCCTCCTCTGATGCTCCTCTGCTGCTCCTCTGATGCTCCTCTGTGGCTCCTCTGATGCACCTCTGATGCTCCTTGATCCTCCTCTGATGCTCGTCTGATGCTCCTCTGATGCTCCTCTGATGCTCCTCTGATGCTCCTCTGATGCTCCTCTGATGCTCCTCTGAGGCTCCTCTGATGCTCCTCTGATGCTCCTCTGATCCTCCTCTGATGCTCCTCTGATGCTCCTCTGATGCTCCTCTGATGCTCCTCTGATGCTCCTCTGAAGCTCCTCTGATGCTCCTCTGAAGCTCCTCTGATGCTCCTCTGATGCTCCTCTGATGCTCCTCTGATGCTCCTCTGATGCTCCTCTGATCCTCCTCTGATGCTCCTCTGATGCTCCTCTGATGCTCCTCTGATGCTCCTCTGATGCTCCTCTGATGCTCCTCCTATGATCCTCTGATGCTCCTGCTCCTGCTCCTGCTCCTGCTCCTGCTCATGCTCCTGCTCCTGCTCCTGCTCCAGCTCCTGCTCATCTGATGCTCCTCTGATGCTCCTGCTCCTGCTCCTGCTCCTGCTCCTGCTCCTGCTCCTGCTCCTGCTCCTGCTCCTGCTCCTGCTCCTGCTCCTCTGATGCTCCTCTGATGCTCCTCTGATGCTCCTCTGATGTTCCTCTGATGCTCCTCTGATGCTCCACTGATGCTCCTCTGATGCTCCTCTGATGCTCCTCTGATGCTCCTCTAATGCTCCTCTGATGCTCCTCTGTTGCTCCTCTGATGCTCCCCTGATGCTCCTCTGATGCTCCTCTGATGCTCCACTGATGCTCTTCTGATGCTCCTCTGATGCTCCTCTGATGCTCCTCTGATGCTCCTCTGATGTTCCTCTGATGCTCCTGTGATCCTCCTCTGATGCTCCTGTGCTGCTCCTCTGATGCTCCTCTGATGCTCCTCTGATGCTCCTCTGAGGCTCCTCTGATGCTCCTCTGATGCTCCTCTGATGCTCCTGCTCCTGCTCCTGCTCCTGCTCCTGCTCCTGCTCCTGCTCCTGCTCCTGCCCCTGCTCCTGCTCCTGCTCCTGCTCCTGCTCCTGCTCCTGCTCCTGCTCCTGCTCCTGCTCCTGCTCCTGCTCCTGCTCCTGCTCCTGCTCCTGCTCCTGCTCCTGCTCCTGCTCCTGCACCTCTGATGCTCCTCTGATGCACCTCTGATGCTCCTCTGATGCTCCTCTGATACTCCTCTGATGCTCCTCAGATGCTCCTCTGATGCTCCTCTGATGCTCCTCCGATGCTCCTCTGATACTCCTCTGATGCTCCTCAGATGCTCCTCCGATGCTCCTCTGATGCCTCTCTGATGCTCCTCTGATGCTCCTCTGATGCACCTCTGATTCTCCTCTGATGCACCTCTGATGCTCCTCTGATGCTCCTCTGATACTCCTCTGATGCTCCTCAGATGCTCCTCTGATGCTCCTCTGATACTCCTCTGATGCTCCTCAGATGCTCCTCTGATGCTCCTCTGATGCTCCTCTGATGCTCCTCTGATCCTCCTCTGATGCTCTTCTGATGCTCCTCTGATGCTCCTCTGATGCTCCTCTGATGCTCCTCTGATGCTCCTCTGATCCTCCTCTGATGCTCCTCTGATGCTCCTCTGATGCTCCTCTGATGCTCCTCTGATGCTCCTCTGATGCTCCTCTGATGCTCCTCTGATCCTCCTCTGATGCTCCTCTAATGCTCCTCTGATGCTCCTCTGATGCTCCTCTGATGCTCCTCTGATGCTCTTCTTATGCTCCTCTGATCCTCCTCTGATGCTCCTCTGATGCTCCTCTGATGCTCCTCTGATGCTCCTCTGATGCTACTCTGATGCTACTCTGATGCTCCTCTGATGCTCCTCTGATGCTCCTCTGATGCTCCTCTGATGCTCCTCTGATGCTCCTCTGATGCTCCTCTGATCCTCCTCTGATGCTCCTCTGATGCTCCTTTGATGCTCCTCTGATGCTCCTCTGATGCTCCTCTGATGCTCCTCTGATGCTCCTCTGATGCTCCTCTGATGCTCCTCTGATGCTCCTGTGATCCTCCTCTGATGCTCCTCTAATGCTCCTCTGATGCTCCTCTGATCCTCCTCTGATGCTCCTCTGATGCTCCTCTGATGCTCCTCTGATGCTCCTCTGATCCTCCTCTTATGCTCCTCTGATGCTCCACTGATGCTCCTCTGATCCTCCTCTGATGCTCCTCTGATGCTCCTCTGATGCTCCTCTGATGCTCCTCTGATGCTCCTCTGATGCTCCACTGATGCTCCTCTGATGCTCCACTGATGCTCCTCTGATGCTCCTCTGATGCTCCTCTGATGCTCCTCTGATGCTCCTCTGATGCTCCTCTGATGCTCCTCTGATGCTCCTACTCCTACTCCTGCTCCTCTGATGCTCCTCTGATGCTCCTCTGATGACCTCTGATGCTCCTCTGATGCTCCTCTGATGCTCCTGCTCCTGCTCCTGCTCCTGCTCCTGCTCCTGCTCCTGCTCCTGCTCCTGCTCCTGCTCCTGCTCCTGCTCCTGCTCCTGCTCCTGCTCCTGCTCCTGCTCCTGCTCCTGCTCCTGCTCCTGCTCCTGCTCCTGCTCCTGCTCCTGCTCCTGCTCCTGCTCCTCTGATGCTCCTCTGATGCTCCTGCTCCTGCACCTGCTCCTGCTCCTGCTCCTGCTCCTGCTCCTGCTCCTGCTCCTGCTCCTCTGATGCTCCTCTGATGTTCCTCTGATGCTCCTCTGATGCTCCTCTGATGCTCCACTGATGCTCCTCTGATGCTCCTCTGATGCTCCTCTGATGCTCCTCTGATGCTCCTCTGATGCTCTTCTGATGCTCCTCTGATGCTCCTCTGATGCTCCTCTGATGCTCCAATGATGCACCTCTGATGCTCCTGTGATGCTCCTCTGATGCTCCTGTGATGCTCCTCTGATGCTCCTCTGATGCTCCTCTGATGCTGCTCTGATGCTCCTCTGATCCTCCTCTGATGCTCCTCTGATGCTCCTCTGATGCTCCTCTGATGCTCCTCTGATGCTCCTCTGAGGCTCCTCTGAGGCTCCTCTGAGGCTCCTCTGAGGCTCCTCTGATGCTCCTCTGATGCTCCTCTGATTCTCCTCTGAGGCTCCTCTGATGCTCCTCTGATGCTCCTCTGATGCTCCTGAGATGCTCCTCTGATGCTCCTCTGATCCTCCTCTGATGCTCCACTGATGCTCCTCTGATGCTCCTCTGATGCTCCTCTGATGCTCCTCTGATGCTCCTCTGATGCTCCTCTGATCCTCCTCTGATGCTCCTCTGATGCCTCTCTGATGCTCCTCTGATGCTCCTCTGATGCTCCTCCGATGCTCCTCTGATGCTACTCTGATGCTCCTCTGATGCTCCTCTGATGCTCCTCTGATGCTCCTCTGATGCTCCTCTGATCCTCCTCTGATGCTCCTCTGATGCTCCTCTGATGCTCTTCTGATGCTCCTCTGATGCTCCTCTGATGCTCCTCTGAGTCTCCTCTGATGCTCCTCTGATGCTCCTCTGATGCTCCTCTGATGCTCCTCTGATGCTCCTCTGATGATCCTGTGATGCTCCTCTGATGCTCCTGTGATCCTCCTCTGATGCTCCTCTGCTGCTCCTCTGATGCTCCTCTGATGCTCCTCTGATGCTCCTCTGATGCTCCTCTGAGGCTCCTCTGATGCTCCTCTGATGCTCCTCTGATCCTCCTCTGATGCTCCTCTGATGCTCCTCTGATGCTCCTCTGATGCTCCTCTGATGCTCCTCTGATGCTCCTCTGATGCTCCTCTGATCCTCCTCTGATGCTCCTCTGATGCTCCTCTGATGCTCCTCTGATGCTCCTCTGATCCTCCTCTGATGCTCCTCTGATGCTCCTCTGATGCTCCTGTGATGCTGCTCTGATGCTCCTCTGATGCTCCTGTGATGCTCCTCTGATGCTCATCTGATGCTCCTCTGCTGTTCCTCTGATGCTCCACTGATGCTCCAATGATGCTCCTCTGATGCTCCTGTGATGCTCCTCTGATGCTCCTCTGATGCTCCTGTGATGCTCCTCTGATGCTCATCTGATGTTCCTCGCTGTTCCTCTGATGCTCCTCTGATGCTCCTCTGATGCTCCTCTGATGCTCCTCTGAGGCTCCTCTGATGCTCCTCTGATGCTCCTCTGATGCTCCTCTGATGCTCCTATGATGCTCCTCTGATGCTCCTCTGATGCTCCTCTGATGCTCCTGTGATGCTCCTCTGATGCTCCTGTGATCCTCCTCTGATGCTCCTCTGCTGCTCCTCTGATGCTCCTCTGAGGCTCCTCTGATGCACCTCTGATGCTCCTCTGATCCTCCTCTGATGCTCGTCTGATGCTCCTCTGATGCTCCTCTGATGCTCCTCTGATGCTCCTCTGATGCTCCTCTGATGCTCCTCTGAGGCTCCTCTGATGCTCCTCTGATGCTCCTCTGATCCTCCTCTGATGCTCCTCTGATGCTCCTCTGATGCTCCTCTGATGCTCCTCTGATGCTCCTCCTATGATCCTCTGATGCTCCTGCTCCTGCTCCTGCTCCTGCTCCTGCTCATGCTCCTGCTCCTGCTCCTGCTCCTGCTCCTGCTCATCTGATGCTCCTCTGATGCTCCTGCTCCTGCTCCTGCTCCTGCTCCTGCTCCTGCTCCTGCTCCTGCTCCTGCTCCTGCTCCTGCTCCTGCTCCTGCTCCTCTGATGCTCCTCTGATGCTCCTCTGATGCTCCTCTGATGTTCCTCTGATGCTCCTCTGATGCTCCACTGATGCTCCTCTGATGCACCTCTGATGCTCCTCTGATGCTCCTCTGATGCTCCTCTGATGCTCCTCTGTTGCTCCTCTGATGCTCCCCTGATGCTCCTCTGATGCTCCTCTGATGCTCCACTGATGCTCTTCTGATGCTCCTCTGATGCTCCTCTGATGCTCCTCTGATGCTCCTCTGATGCTCCTGTGATCCTCCTCTGATGCTCCTGTGCTGCTCCTCTGATGCTCCTCTGATGCTCCTCTGATGCTCCTCTGAGGCTCCTCTGATGCTCCTCTGATGCTCCTCTGATGCTCCTGCTCCTGCTCCTGCTCCTGCTCCTGCTCCTGCTCCTGCTCCTGCTCCTGCTCCTGCTCCTGCTCCTGCTCCTGCTCCTGCTCCTGCTCCTTCTCCTGCTCCTGCTCCTGCTCCTGTTCCTGCTCCTGCTCCTGCTCCTGCACCTCTGATGCTCCTCTGATGCACCTCTGATGCTCCTCTGATGCTCCTCTGATACTCCTCTGATGCTCCTCAGATGCTCCTCTGATGCTCCTCTGATGCTCCTCCGATGCTCCTCTGATACTCCTCTGATGCTCCTCAGATGCTCCTCCGATGCTCCTCTGATGCTCCTCTGATGCTCCTCTGATGCTCCTCTGATGCACCTCTGATGCTCCTCTGATGCACCTCTGATGCTCCTCTGATGCTCCTCTGATACTCCTCTGATGCTCCTCAGATGCTCCTCTGATGCTCCTCTGATACTCCTCTGATGCTCCTCAGATGCTCCTCTGATGCTCCTCTGATGCTCCTCTGATGCTCCTCTGATGCTCCTCTGAACCTCCTCTGATGCTCTTCTGATGCTCCTCTGATGCTCCTCTGATGCTCCTCTGATGCTCCTCTGATGCTCCTCTGATCCTCCTCTGATGCTCCTCTGATGCTCCTCTGATGCTCCTCTGATGCTCCTCTGATGTTCCTCTGATGCTCCTCTGATGCTCCTCTGATCCTCCTCTGATCCTCCTCTGATGCTCCACTGATGCTCCTCTGATGCTCCTCTGATGCTCCTCTGATGCTCCTGCTCCTGCTCCTGCTCCTGCTCCTGCTCCTGCTCCTGCTCCTGCTCCTGCTCCTGCTCCTCTGATGCTCCTCGGATGCTCCTCTGATGCTCCTCTGATGCTCCTCTGATGCTCCTCTGATGCTCCTCTGATGCTCCTCTGATCCTCCTCTGATGCTCCACTGATGCTCCTGATGCTCCACTGATGCTCCTCTGATGCTCCTCTGATGCTCCTCTGATGCTCCTCTGATGCTCCTCTGACGCTCCTCTGATGCTCCTCTGATGCTCCTCTGATGCTCCTGCTCCTGCTCCTGCTCCTCTGATGCTCCTCTGATGCTCCTCTGATACTCCTCTGATGCTCCTCAGATGCTCCTCCGATGCTCCTCTGATGCTCCTCTGATGCTCCTCTGATGCTCCTCTGATGCACCTCTGATGCTCCTCTGATGCACCTCTGATGCTCCTCTGATGCTCCTCTGATACTCCTCTGATGCTCCTCAGATGCTCCTCTGATGCTCCTCTGATACTCCTCTGATGCTCCTCAGATGCTCCTCTGATGCTCCTCTGATGCTCCTCTGATGCTCCTCTGATGCTCCTCTGATGCTCCTCTGATGCTCCTCTGATCCTCCTCTGATGCTCCTCTGATGCTCCTCTGATGCTCCTCTGATGCTCCTCTGATGCTCCTCTGATGCTCCTCTGATCCTCCTCTAATGCTCCTCTGATGCTCCTCTGATGCTCCTCTGATGCTCCTCTGATGCTCCTCTGATGCTCCTCTGATCCTCCTCTGATCCTCCTCTGATGCTCCACTGATGCTCCTCTGATGCTCCTCTGATGCTCCTCTGATGCTCCTCTGATGCTCCTGCTCATGCTCCTGCTCCTGCTCCTGCTCCTGCTCCTGCTCCTGCTCCTGCTCCTGCTCCTCTGATGCTCCTCTGATGCTCCTCCGATGCTCCTCTGATGCTCCTCTGATGCTCCTCTGATGCTCCTCTGATGCTCCTCTTATGCTCCTCTGATCCTCCTCTGATGCTCCACTGATGCTCCTCTGATGCTCCACTGATGCTCCTCTGATGCTCCTCTGATGCTCCTCTGATGCTCCTCTGATGCTCCTCTGATGCTCCTCTGACGCTCCTCTGATGCTCCTCTGATGCTCCTCTGATGCTCCTGCTCCTGCTCCTGCTCCTCTGATGCTCCTCTGCTGACCTCTGATGCTCCTGCTCCTGCTCCTGCTCCTGCTCCTCTGATGCTCCTCTGATGCTCCTCTGATCCTCCTCTGATGCTCCTCTGATGCTCCTCTGATGCTCCTCTGATGCTCCTCTGATGCTCCTCTGATGCTCCTCTGATGCTCCTCTGATCCTCCTCTGATGCTCCTCTGATGCTCCTCTGATGCTCCTCTGATGCTCCTCTGATGCTCCTCTGATGCTCTTCTTATGCTCCTCTGATCCTCCTCTGATGCTCCTCTGATGCTCCTCTGATGCTCCTCTGATGCTCCTCTGATGCTCCTCTGATGCTACTCTGATGCTACTCTGATGCTCCTCTGATGCTCCTCTGATGCTCCTCTGATGCTCCTCTGATGCACCTCTGATGCTCCTCTGATGCTCCTCTGATCCTCCTCTGATGCTCCTCTGATGCTCCTTTGATGCTCCTCTGATGCTCCTCTGATGCTCCTCTGATGCTCCTCTGATGCTCCTCTGATGCTCCTCTGATGCTCCTCTGATGCTCCTGTGATCCTCCTCTGATGCTCCTCTAATGCTCCTCTGATGCTCCTCTGATCCTCCTCTGATGCTCCTCTGATGCTCCTCTGATGCTCCTCTGATGCTCCTCTGATCCTCCTCTTATGCTCCTCTGATGCTCCACTGATGCTCCTCTGATCCTCCTCTGATGCTCCTCTGATGCTCCTCTGATGCTCCTCTGATGCTCCTCTGATGCTCCTCTGATGCTCCTCTGATGCTCCACTGATGCTCCTCTGATGCTCCACTGATGCTCCTCTGATGCTCCTCTGATGCTCCTCTGATGCTCCTCTGATGCTCCTCTGATGCTCCTCTGATGCTCCTCTGATGCTCCTCTGATGCTCCTACTCCTACTCCTGCTCCTCTGATGCTCCTCTGATGACCTCTGATGCTCCTCTGATGCTCCTCTGATGCTCCTGCTCCTGCTCCTGCTCCTGCTCCTGCTCCTGCTCCTGCTCCTGCTCCTGCTCCTGCTCCTGCTCCTGCTCCTGCTCCTGCTCCTGCTCCTGCTCCTGCTCCTGCTCCTGCTCCTGCTCCTGCTCCTGCTCCTGCTCCTGCTCCTGCACCTGCTCCTGCTCCTGCTCCTCTGATGCTCCTCTGATGCTCCTGCTCCTGCACCTGCTCCTGCTCCTGCTCCTGCTCCTGCTCCTGCTCCTGCTCCTGCTCCTCTGATGCTCCTCTGATGTTCCTCTGATGCTCCTCTGATGCTCCTCTGATGCTCCACTGATGCTCCTCTGATGCTCCTCTGATGCTCCTCTGATGCTCCTCTGATGCTCCTCTGATGCTCTTCTGATGCTCCTCTGATGCTCCTCTGATGCTCCTCTGATGCTCCAATGATGCACCTCTGATGCTCCTGTGATGCTCCTGTGATGCTCCTGTGATGCTCCTCTGATGCTCCTCTGATGCTCCTCTGATGCTGCTCTGATGCTCCTCTGATCCTCCTCTGATGCTCCTCTGATGCTCCTCTGATGCTCCTCTGATGCTCCTCTGATGCTCCTCTGAGGCTCCTCTGAGGCTCCTCTGAGGCTCCTCTGAGGCTCCTCTGATGCTCCTCTGATGCTCCTCTGATTCTCCTCTGAGGCTCCTCTGATGCTCCTCTGATGCTCCTCTGATGCTCCTGAGATGCTCCTCTGATGCTCCTCTGATCCTCCTCTGATGCTCCACTGATGCTCCTCTGATGCTCCTCTGATGCTCCTCTGATGCTCCTCTGATGCTCCTCTGATGCTCCTCTGATCCTCCTCTGATGCTCCTCTGATGCCTCTCTGATGCTCCTCTGATGCTCCTCTGATGCTCCTCCGATGCTCCTCTGATGCTACTCTGATGCTCCTCTGATGCTCCTCTGATGCTCCTCTGATGCTCCTCTGATGCTCCTCTGATCCTCCTCTGATGCTCCTCTGATGCTCCTCTGATGCTCTTCTGATGCTCCTCTGATGCTCCTCTGATGCTCCTCTGAGTCTCCTCTGATGCTCCTCTGATGCTCCTCTGATGCTCCTCTGATGCTCCTCTGATGCTCCTCTGATGATCCTGTGATGCTCCTCTGATGCTCCTGTGATCCTCCTCTGATGCTCCTCTGCTGCTCCTCTGATGCTCCTCTGATGCTCCTCTGATGCTCCTCTGAGGCTCCTCTGATGCTCCTCTGATGCTCCTCTGATCCTCCTCTGATGCTCCTCTGATGCTCCTCTGATGCTCCTCTGATGCTCCTCTGATGCTCCTCTGATGCTCCTATGATGCTCCTCTGATCGTCCTCTGATGCTCCTCTGATGCTCCTCTGATGCTCCTCTGATGCTCCTCTGATCCTCCTCTGATGCTCCTCTGATGCTCCTCTGATGCTCCTGTGATGCTGCTCTGATGCTCCTCTGATGCTCCTGTGATGCTCCTCTGATGCTCATCTGATGCTCCTCTGCTGTTCCTCTGATGCTCCACTGATGCTCCAATGATGCTCCTCTGATGCTCCTGTGATGCTCCTCTGATGCTCCTCTGATGCTCCTGTGATGCTCCTCTGATGCTCATCTGATGTTCCTCGCTGTTCCTCTGATGCTCCTCTGATGCTCCTCTGATGCTCCTCTGATGCTCCTCTGAGGCTCCTCTGATGCTCCTCTGATGCTCCTCTGATGCTCCTCTGATGCTCCTATGATGCTCCTCTGATGCTCCTCTGATGCTCCTCTGATGCTCCTGTGATGCTCCTCTGATGCTCCTGTGATCCTCCTCTGATGCTCCTCTGCTGCTCCTCTGATGCTCCTCTGAGGCTCCTCTGATGCACCTCTGATGCTCCTCTGATCCTCCTCTGATGCTCGTCTGATGCTCCTCTGATGCTCCTCTGATGCTCCTCTGATGCTCCTCTGATGCTCCTCTGATGCTCCTCTGATGCTCCACTGATGCTCCTCTGATGCTCCACTGATGCTCCTCTGATGCTCCTCTGATGCTCCTCTGATGCTCCTCTGATGCTCCTCTGATGCTCCTCTGATGCTCCTCTGATGCTCCTCTGATGCTCCTACTCCTACTCCTGCTCCTCTGATGCTCCTCTGATGCTCCTCTGATGCTCCTCTGATGCTCCTCTGATGCTCCTCTGATGCTCCTCTGATGCTCCTCTGATGCTCCTACTCCTACTCCTGCTCCTCTGATGCTCCTCTGATGACCTCTGATGCTCCTCTGATGCTCCTCTGATGCTCCTGCTACTGCTCATGCTCCTGCTCCTGCTCCTGCTCCTGCTCCTGCTCATCTGATGCTCATCTGATGCTCCTGCTCCTGCTCCTGCTCCTGCTCCTGCTCCTGCTCCTGCTCCTGCTCCTGCTCCTGCTCCTGCTCCTGCTCCTGCTCCTCTGATGCTCCTCTGATGCTCCTCTGATGCTCCTCTGATGCTCCTCTGATGCTCCTCTGATGCTCCTCTGATGCTCCTCTGATGCTCCACTGATGCTCCTCTGATGCTCCACTGATGCTCCTCTGATGCTCCTCTGATGCTCCTCTGATGCTCCTCTGATGCTCCTCTGATGCTCCTCTGATGCTCCTCTGATGCTCCTCTGATGCTCCTACTCCTACTCCTGCTCCTCTGATGCTCCTCTGATGACCTCTGATGCTCCTCTGATGCTCCTCTGATGCTCCTGCTACTGCTCCTGCTCCTGCTCCTGCTCCTGCTCCTGCTCCTGCTCCTGCTCCTGCTCCTGCTCCTGCTCCTGCTCCTGCTCCTGCTCCTGCTCCTGCTCCTGCTCCTGCTCCTGCTCCTGCTCCTGCTCCTGCTCCTGCTCCTGCTCCTGCTCCTCTGATGCTCCTCTGATGCTCCTGCTCCTGCACCTGCTCCTGCTCCTGCTCCTGCTCCTGCTCCTGCTCCTGCTCCTGCTCCTGCTCCTCTGATGCTCCTCTGATGTTCCTCTGATGCTCCTCTGATGCTCCTCTGATGCTCCACTGATGCTCCTCTGATGCTCCTCTGATGCTCCTCTGATGCTCCTCTGATGCTCCTCTGATGCTCCTCTGATGCTCTTCTGATGCTCCTCTGATGCTCCTCTGATGCTCCTCTGATGCTCCAATGATGCACCTCTGATGCTCCTGGGATGCTCCTGTGATGCTCCTGTGATGCTCCTCTGATGCTCCTCTGATGCTCCTCTGATGCTCCTCTGATGCTGCTCTGATGCTCCTCTGATCCTCCTCTGATCCTCCTCTGATGCTCCTCTGATGCTCCTCTGATGCTCCTCTGATGCTCCTCTGATGCTCCTCTGAGGCTCCTCTGAGGCTCCTCTGAGGCTCCTCTGAGGCTCCTCTGATGCTCCTCTGATGCTCCTCTGATTCTCCTCTGAGTCTCCTCTGATGCTCCTCTGATGCTCCTCTGATGCTCCTGTGATGCTCCTCTGATGCTCCTCTGATCCTCCTCTGATGCTCCACTGATGCTCCTCTGATGCTCCTCTGATGCTCCTCTGATGCTCCTCTGATGCTCCTCTGATGCTCCTCTGATGCCTCTCTGATGCTCCTCTGATGCTCCTCTGATGCTCCTCTGATGCTCCTCTGATGCTACTCTGATGCTCCTCTGATGCTCCTCTGATGCTCCTCTGATGCTCCTCTGAGGCTCCTCTGATGCTCCTCTGATGCTCCTCTGATGCTCCTCTTATGCTCCTCTGATGCTCCTCTAATGATCCTGTGATGCTCCTCTGATGCTCCTGTGATCCTCCTCTGATGCTCCTCTGCTGCTCCTCTGATGCTCCTCTGATGCTCCTCTGATGCTCCTCTGAGGCTCCTCTGATGCTCCTCTGATGCTCCTCTGATCCTCCTCTGATGCTCCTCTGATGCTCCTCTGATGCTCCTCTGATGCTCCTCTGATGCTCCTCTGATGCTCCTCTGATGCTCCTCTGATCCTCCTCTGATGCTCCTCTGATGCTCCTCTGATGCTCCTCTGATGCTCCTCTGATCCTCCTCTGATGCTCCTCTGATGCTCCTCTGATGCTCCTGTGATGCTCCTCTGATGCTCCTCTGATGCTCCTGTGATGCTCCTCTGATGCTCATCTGATGCTCCTCTGCTGTTCCTCTGATGCTCCACTGATGCTCCAATGATGCTCCTCTGATGCTCCTGTGATGCTCCTCTGATGCTCCTCTGATGCTCCTGTGATGCTCCTCTGATGTTCCTCTGATGCTCCTCTGATGCTCCTCTGATGCTCCACTGATGCTCCTCTGATGCTCCTCTGATGCTCCTCTGATGCTCCTCTGATGCTCCTCTGATGCTCCTCTGATGCTCCTCTGATGCTCCTCTGATGCTCCTCTGATGCTCCAATGATGCACCTCTGATGCTCCTGTGATGCTCCTGTGATGCTCCTGTGATGCTCCTCTGATGCTCCTCTGATGCTCCTCTGATGCTCCTCTGATGCTGCTCTGATGCTCCTCTGATCCTCCTCTGATCCTCCTCTGATGCTCCTCTGATGCTCCTCTGATGCTCCTCTGATGCTCCTCTGATGCTCCTCTGAGGCTCCTCTGAGGCTCCTCTGAGGCTCCTCTGAGGCTCCTCTGATGCTCCTCTGATGCTCCTCTGATTCTCCTCTGAGTCTCCTCTGATGCTCCTCTGATGCTCCTCTGATGCTCCTGTGATGCTCCTCTGATGCTCCTCTGATCCTCCTCTGATGCTCCACTGATGCTCCTCTGATGCTCCTCTGATGCTCCTCTGATGCTCCTCTGATGCTCCTCTGATGCTCCTCTGATGCCTCTCTGATGCTCCTCTGATGCTCCTCTGATGCTCCTCTGATGCTCCTCTGATGCTACTCTGATGCTCCTCTGATGCTCCTCTGATGCTCCTCTGATGCTCCTCTGAGGCTCCTCTGATGCTCCTCTGATGCTCCTCTGATGCTCCTCTGATGCTCCTCTGATGCTCCTCTGATGATCCTGTGATGCTCCTCTGATGCTCCTGTGATCCTCCTCTGATGCTCCTCTGCTGCTCCTCTGATGCTCCTCTGATGCTCCTCTGATGCTCCTCTGAGGCTCCTCTGATGCTCCTCTGATGCTCCTCTGATCCTCCTCTGATGCTCCTCTGATGCTCCTCTGATGCTCCTCTGATGCTCCTGTGATGCTCCTCTGATGCTCCTCTGATGCTCCTCTGATCCTCCTCTGATGCTCCTCTGATGCTCCTCTGATGCTCCTCTGATGCTCCTCTGATCCTCCTCTGATGCTCCTCTGATGCTCCTCTGATGCTCCTGTGATGCTCCTCTGATGCTCCTCTGATGCTCCTGTGATGCTCCTCTGATGCTCATCTGATGCTCCTCTGCTGTTCCTCTAATGCTCCACTGATGCTCCAATGATGCTCCTCTGATGCTCCTGTGATGCTCCTCTGATGCTCCTCTGATGCTCCTGTGATGCTCCTCTGATGCTCCTCTGATGCTCCTGTGATGCTCCTCTGATGCTCCTCTGATGCTCCTCTGAGGCTCCTCTGATGCTCCTCTGATGCTCCTCTGATGCTCCTCTGATGCTCATATGATGCTCCTCTGATGCTCCTCTGATGCTCCTGTGATGCTCCTCTGATGCTCCTGTGATCCTCCTCTGATGCTCCTCTGCTGCTCCTCTGATGCTCCTCTGTGGCTCCTCTGATGCACCTCTGATGCTCCTTGATCCTCCTCTGATGCTCGTCTGATGCTCCTCTGATGCTCCTCTGATGCTCCTCTGATGCTCCTCTGATGCTCCTCTGATGCTCCTCTGAGGCTCCTCTGATGCTCCTCTGATGCTCCTCTGATCCTCCTCTGATGCTCCTCTGATGCTCCTCTGATGCTCCTCTGATGCTCCTCTGATGCTCCTCTGAAGCTCCTCTGATGCTCCTCTGAAGCTCCTCTGATGCTCCTCTGATGCTCCTCTGATGCTCCTCTGATGCTCCTCTGATGCTCCTCTGATCCTCCTCTGATGCTCCTCTGATGCTCCTCTGATGCTCCTCTGATGCTCCTCTGATGCTCCTCTGATGCTCCTCCTATGATCCTCTGATGCTCCTGCTCCTGCTCCTGCTCCTGCTCCTGCTCATGCTCCTGCTCCTGCTCCTGCTCCTGCTCCTGCTCATCTGATGCTCCTCTGATGCTCCTGCTCCTGCTCCTGCTCCTGCTCCTGCTCCTGCTCCTGCTCCTGCTCCTGCTCCTGCTCCTGCTCCTGCTCCTCTGATGCTCCTCTGATGCTCCTCTGATGCTCCTCTGATGTTCCTCTGATGCTCCTCTGATGCTCCACTGATGCTCCTCTGATGCTCCTCTGATGCTCCTCTGATGCTCCTCTAATGCTCCTCTGATGCTCCTCTGTTGCTCCTCTGATGCTCCCCTGATGCTCCTCTGATGCTCCTCTGATGCTCCACTGATGCTCTTCTGATGCTCCTCTGATGCTCCTCTGATGCTCCTCTGATGCTCCTCTGATGCTCCTCTGATGCTCCTGTGATCCTCCTCTGATGCTCCTGTGCTGCTCCTCTGATGCTCCTCTGATGCTCCTCTGATGCTCCTCTGAGGCTCCTCTGATGCTCCTCTGATGCTCCTGCTCCTGCTCCTGCTCCTGCTCCTGCTCCTGCTCCTGCTCCTGCTCCTGCCCCTGCTCCTGCTCCTGCTCCTGCTCCTGCTCCTGCTCCTGCTCCTGCTCCTGCTCCTGCTCCTGCTCCTGCTCCTGCTCCTGCTCCTGCTCCTGCTCCTGCTCCTGTTCCTGCTCCTGCTCCTGCTCCTGCACCTCTGATGCTCCTCTGATGCACCTCTGATGCTCCTCTGATGCTCCTCTGATACTCCTCTGATGCTCCTCAGATGCTCCTCTGATGCTCCTCTGATGCTCCTCCGATGCTCCTCTGATACTCCTCTGATGCTCCTCAGATGCTCCTCCGATGCTCCTCTGATGCCTCTCTGATGCTCCTCTGATGCTCCTCTGATGCACCTCTGATTCTCCTCTGATGCACCTCTGATGCTCCTCTGATGCTCCTCTGATACTCCTCTGATGCTCCTCAGATGCTCCTCTGATGCTCCTCTGATACTCCTCTGATGCTCCTCAGATGCTCCTCTGATGCTCCTCTGATGCTCCTCTGATGCTCCTCTGATCCTCCTCTGATGCTCTTCTGATGCTCCTCTGATGCTCCTCTGATGCTCCTGTGATGCTCCTCTGATGCTCCTCTGATGCTCCTGTGATGCTCCTCTGATGCTCATCTGATGCTCCTCTGCTGTTCCTCTGATGCTCCACTGATGCTCCAATGATGCTCCTCTGATGCTCCTGTGATGCTCCTCTGATGCTCCTCTGATGCTCCTGTGATGCTCCTCTGATGCTCATCTGATGCTCCTCGCTGTTCCTCTGATGCTCCTCTGATGCTCCTCTGATGCTCCTCTGATGCTCCTCTGAGGCTCCTCTGATGCTCCTCTGATGCTCCTCTGATGCTCCTCTGATGCTCCTATGATGCTCCTCTGATGCTCCTCTGATGCTCCTGTGATGCTCCTCTGATGCTCCTGTGATCCTCCTCTGATGCTCCTCTGCTGCTCCTCTGATGCTCCTCTGTGGCTCCTCTGATGCACCTCTGATGCTCCTTGATCCTCCTCTGATGCTCGTCTGATGCTCCTCTGATGCTCCTCTGATGCTCCTCTGATGCTCCTCTGATGCTCCTCTGATGCTCCTCTGAGGCTCCTCTGATGCTCCTCTGATGCTCCTCTGATCCTCCTCTGATGCTCCTCTGATGCTCCTCTGATGCTCCTCTGATGCTCCTCTGATGCTCCTCTGAAGCTCCTCTGATGCTCCTCTGAAGCTCCTCTGATGCTCCTCTGATGCTCCTCTGATGCTCCTCTGATGCTCCTCTGATGCTCCTCTGATCCTCCTCTGATGCTCCTCTGATGCTCCTCTGATGCTCCTCTGATGCTCCTCTGATGCTCCTCTGATGCTCCTCCTATGATCCTCTGATGCTCCTGCTCCTGCTCCTGCTCCTGCTCCTGCTCATGCTCCTGCTCCTGCTCCTGCTCCTGCTCCTGCTCATCTGATGCTCCTCTGATGCTCCTGCTCCTGCTCCTGCTCCTGCTCCTGCTCCTGCTCCTGCTCCTGCTCCTGCTCCTGCTCCTGCTCCTGCTCCTCTGATGCTCCTCTGATGCTCCTCTGATGCTCCTCTGATGTTCCTCTGATGCTCCTCTGATGCTCCACTGATGCTCCTCTGATGCTCCTCTGATGCTCCTCTGATGCTCCTCTAATGCTCCTCTGATGCTCCTCTGTTGCTCCTCTGATGCTCCCCTGATGCTCCTCTGATGCTCCTCTGATGCTCCACTGATGCTCTTCTGATGCTCCTCTGATGCTCCTCTGATGCTCCTCTGATGCTCCTCTGATGTTCCTCTGATGCTCCTGTGATCCTCCTCTGATGCTCCTGTGCTGCTCCTCTGATGCTCCTCTGATGCTCCTCTGATGCTCCTCTGAGGCTCCTCTGATGCTCCTCTGATGCTCCTCTGATGCTCCTGCTCCTGCTCCTGCTCCTGCTCCTGCTCCTGCTCCTGCTCCTGCTCCTGCCCCTGCTCCTGCTCCTGCTCCTGCTCCTGCTCCTGCTCCTGCTCCTGCTCCTGCTCCTGCTCCTGCTCCTGCTCCTGCTCCTGCTCCTGCTCCTGCTCCTGCACCTCTGATGCTCCTCTGATGCACCTCTGATGCTCCTCTGATGCTCCTCTGATACTCCTCTGATGCTCCTCAGATGCTCCTCTGATGCTCCTCTGATGCTCCTCCGATGCTCCTCTGATACTCCTCTGATGCTCCTCAGATGCTCCTCCGATGCTCCTCTTATGCCTCTCTGATTCTCCTCTGATGCTCCTCTGATGCACCTCTGATTCTCCTCTGATGCACCTCTGATGCTCCTCTGATGCTCCTCTGATACTCCTCTGATGCTCCTCAGATGCTCCTCTGATGCTCCTCTGATACTCCTCTGATGCTCCTCAGATGCTCCTCTGATGCTCCTCTGATGCTCCTCTGATGCTCCTCTGATCCTCCTCTGATGCTCTTCTGATGCTCCTCTGATGCTCCTCTGATGCTCCTCTGATGCTCCTCTGATGCTCCTCTGATCCTCCTCTGATGCTCCTCTGATGCTCCTCTGATGCTCCTCTGATGCTCCTCTGATGCTCCTCTGATGCTCCTCTGATGCTCCTCTGATCCTCCTCTGATGCTCCTCTAATGCTCCTCTGATGCTCCTCTGATGCTCCTCTGATGCTCCTCTGATGCTCTTCTTATGCTCCTCTGATCCTCCTCTGATGCTCCTCTGATGCTCCTCTGATGCTCCTCTGATGCTCCTCTGATGCTACTCTGATGCTACTCTGATGCTCCTCTGATGCTCCTCTGATGCTCCTCTGATGCTCCTCTGATGCTCCTCTGATGCTCCTCTGATGCTCCTCTGATCCTCCTCTGATGCTCCTCTGATGCTCCTTTGATGCTCCTCTGATGCTCCTCTGATGCTCCTCTGATGCTCCTCTGATGCTCCTCTGATGCTCGTCTGATGCTCCTCTGATGCTCCTGTGATCCTCCTCTGATGCTCCTCTAATGCTCCTCTGATGCTCCTCTGATCCTCCTCTGATGCTCCTCTGATGCTCCTCTGATGCTCCTCTGATGCTCCTCTGATCCTCCTCTTATGCTCCTCTGATGCTCCACTGATGCTCCTCTGATCCTCCTCTGATGCTCCTCTGATGCTCCTCTGATGCTCCTCTGATGCTCCTCTGATGCTCCTCTGATGCTCCTCTGATGCTCCACTGATGCTCCTCTGATGCTCCACTGATGCTCCTCTGATGCTCCTCTGATGCTCCTCTGATGCTCCTCTGATGCTCCTCTGATGCTCCTCTGATGCTCCTCTGATGCTCCTACTCCTACTCCTGCTCCTCTGATGCTCCTCTGATGACCTCTGATGCTCCTCTGATGCTCCTCTGATGCTCCTGCTCCTGCTCCTGCTCCTGCTCCTGCTCCTGCTCCTGCTCCTGCTCCTGCTCCTGCTCCTGCTCCTGCTCCTGCTCCTGCTCCTGCTCCTGCTCCTGCTCCTGCTCCTGCTCCTGCTCCTGCTCCTGCTCCTGCTCCTGCTCCTGCTCCTGCTCCTGCTCCTGCTCCTGCTCCTGCTCCTCTGATGCTCCTCTGATGCTCCTGCTCCTGCACCTGCTCCTGCTCCTGCTCCTGCTCCTGCTCCTGCTCCTGCTCCTGCTCCTCTGATGCTCCTCTGATGTTCCTCTGATGCTCCTCTGATGCTCCTCTGATGCTCCACTGATGCTCCTCTGATGCTCCTCTGATGCTCCTCTGATGCTCCTCTGATGCTCCTCTGATGCTCTTCTGATGCTCCTCTGATGCTCCTCTGATGCTCCTCTGATGCTCCAATGATGCACCTCTGATGCTCCTGTGATGCTCCTGTGATGCTCCTGTGATGCTCCTCTGATGCTCCTCTGATGCTCCTCTGATGCTGCTCTGATGCTCCTCTGATCCTCCTCTGATGCTCCTCTGATGCTCCTCTGATGCTCCTCTGATGCTCCTCTGAGGCTCCTCTGAGGCTCCTCTGAGGCTCCTCTGAGGCTCCTCTGATGCTCCTCTGATGCTCCTCTGATTCTCCTCTGAGGCTCCTCTGATGCTCCTCTGATGCTCCTCTGATGCTCCTGAGATGCTCCTCTGATGCTCCTCTGATCCTCCTCTGATGCTCCACTGATGCTCCTCTGATGCTCCTCTGATGCTCCTCTGATGCTCCTCTGATGCTCCTCTGATGCTCCTCTGATCCTCCTCTGATGCTCCTCTGATGCCTCTCTGATGCTCCTCTGATGCTCCTCTGATGCTCCTCCGATGCTCCTCTGATGCTACTCTGATGCTCCTCTGATGCTCCTCTGATGCTCCTCTGATGCTCCTCTGATGCTCCTCTGATCCTCCTCTGATGCTCCTCTGATGCTCCTCTGATGCTCTTCTGATGCTCCTCTGATGCTCCTCTGATGCTCCTCTGAGTCTCCTCTGATGCTCCTCTGATGCTCCTCTGATGCTCCTCTGATGCTCCTCTGATGCTCCTCTGATGATCCTGTGATGCTCCTCTGATGCTCCTGTGATCCTCCTCTGATGCTCCTCTGCTGCTCCTCTGATGCTCCTCTGATGCTCCTCTGATGCTCCTCTGATGCTCCTCTGAGGCTCCTCTGATGCTCCTCTGATGCTCCTCTGATCCTCCTCTGATGCTCCTCTGATGCTCCTCTGATGCTCCTCTGATGCTCCTCTGATGCTCCTCTGATGCTCCTCTGATGCTCCTCTGATCCTCCTCTGATGCTCCTCTGATGCTCCTCTGATGCTCCTCTGATGCTCCTCTGATCCTCCTCTGATGCTCCTCTGATGCTCCTCTGATGCTCCTGTGATGCTGCTCTGATGCTCCTCTGATGCTCCTGTGATGCTCCTCTGATGCTCATCTGATGCTCCTCTGCTGTTCCTCTGATGCTCCACTGATGCTCCAATGATGCTCCTCTGATGCTCCTGTGATGCTCCTCTGATGCTCCTCTGATGCTCCTGTGATGCTCCTCTGATGCTCATCTGATGTTCCTCGCTGTTCCTCTGATGCTCCTCTGATGCTCCTCTGATGCTCCTCTGATGCTCCTCTGAGGCTCCTCTGATGCTCCTCTGATGCTCCTCTGATGCTCCTCTGATGCTCCTATGATGCTCCTCTGATGCTCCTCTGATGCTCCTCTGATGCTCCTGTGATGCTCCTCTGATGCTCCTGTGATCCTCCTCTGATGCTCCTCTGCTGCTCCTCTGATGCTCCTCTGAGGCTCCTCTGATGCACCTCTGATGCTCCTCTGATCCTCCTCTGATGCTCGTCTGATGCTCCTCTGATGCTCCTATGATGCTCCTCTGATGCTCCTCTGATGCTCCTCTGATGCTCCTCTGAGGCTCCTCTGATGCTCCTCTGATGCTCCTCTGATCCTCCTCTGATGCTCCTCTGATGCTCCTCTGATGCTCCTCTGATGCTCCTCTGATGCTCCTCCTATGATCCTCTGATGCTCCTGCTCCTGCTCCTGCTCCTGCTCCTGCTCATGCTCCTGCTCCTGCTCCTGCTCCTGCTCCTGCTCATCTGATGCTCCTCTGATGCTCCTGCTCCTGCTCCTGCTCCTGCTCCTGCTCCTGCTCCTGCTCCTGCTCCTGCTCCTGCTCCTGCTCCTGCTCCTGCTCCTCTGATGCTCCTCTGATGCTCCTCTGATGCTCCTCTGATGTTCCTCTGATGCTCCTCTGATGCTCCACTGATGCTCCTCTGATGCACCTCTGATGCTCCTCTGATGCTCCTCTGATGCTCCTCTGATGCTCCTCTGTTGCTCCTCTGATGCTCCCCTGATGCTCCTCTGATGCTCCTCTGATGCTCCACTGATGCTCTTCTGATGCTCCTCTGATGCTCCTCTGATGCTCCTCTGATGCTCCTCTGATGCTCCTGTGATCCTCCTCTGATGCTCCTGTGCTGCTCCTCTGATGCTCCTCTGATGCTCCTCTGATGCTCCTCTGAGGCTCCTCTGATGCTCCTCTGATGCTCCTCTGATGCTCCTGCTCCTGCTCCTGCTCCTGCTCCTGCTCCTGCTCCTGCTCCTGCTCCTGCTCCTGCTCCTGCTCCTGCTCCTGCTCCTGCTCCTGCTCCTGCTCCTGCTCCTGCTCCTGCTCCTGCTCCTGCTCCTGCTCCTGCTCCTTCTCCTGCTCCTGCTCCTGCTCCTGTTCCTGCTCCTGCTCCTGCTCCTGCACCTCTGATGCTCCTCTGATGCACCTCTGATGCTCCTCTGATGCTCCTCTGATACTCCTCTGATGCTCCTCAGATGCTCCTCTGATGCTCCTCTGATGCTCCTCCGATGCTCCTCTGATACTCCTCTGATGCTCCTCAGATGCTCCTCCGATGCTCCTCTGATGCTCCTCTGATGCTCCTCTGATGCTCCTCTGATGCACCTCTGATGCTCCTCTGATGCACCTCTGATGCTCCTCTGATGCTCCTCTGATACTCCTCTGATGCTCCTCAGATGCTCCTCTGATGCTCCTCTGATACTCCTCTGATGCTCCTCAGATGCTCCTCTGATGCTCCTCTGATGCTCCTCTGATGCTCCTCTGATGCTCCTCTGATCCTCCTCTGATGCTCTTCTGATGCTCCTCTGATGCTCCTCTGATGCTCCTCTGATGCTCCTCTGATGCTCCTCTGATCCTCCTCTGATGCTCCTCTGATGCTCCTCTGATGCTCCTCTGATGCTCCTCTGATGTTCCTCTGATGCTCCTCTGATGCTCCTCTGATCCTCCTCTGATCCTCCTCTGATGCTCCACTGATGCTCCTCTGATGCTCCTCTGATGCTCCTCTGATGCTCCTGCTCCTGCTCCTGCTCCTGCTCCTGCTCCTGCTCCTGCTCCTGCTCCTTCTCCTGCTCCTCTGATGCTCCTCGGATGCTCCTCTGATGCTCCTCTGATGCTCCTCTGATGCTCCTCTGATGCTCCTCTGATGCTCCTCTGATCCTCCTCTGATGCTCCACTGATGCTCCTGATGCTCCACTGATGCTCCTCTGATGCTCCTCTGATGCTCCTCTGATGCTCCTCTGATGCTCCTCTGATGCTCCTCTGACGCTCCTCTGATGCTCCTCTGATGCTCCTCTGATGCTCCTGCTCCTGCTCCTGCTCCTCTGATGCTCCTCTGATGCTCCTCTGATACTCCTCTGATGCTCCTCAGATGCTCCTCCGATGCTCCTCTGATGCTCCTCTGATGCTCCTCTGATGCTCCTCTGATGCACCTCTGATGCTCCTCTGATGCACCTCTGATGCTCCTCTGATGCTCCTCTGATACTCCTCTGATGCTCCTCAGATGCTCCTCTGATGCTCCTCTGATACTCCTCTGATGCTCCTCAGATGCTCCTCTGATGCTCCTCTGATGCTCCTCTGATGCTCCTCTGATGCTCCTCTGATGCTCCTCTGATGCTCCTCTGATCCTCCTCTGATGCTCCTCTGATGCTCCTCTGATGCTCCTCTGATGCTCCTCTGATGCTCCTCTGATCCTCCTCTGATGCTCCTCTGATGCTCCTCTGATGCTCCTCTGATGCTCCTCTGATGCTCCTCTGATGCTCCTCTGATCCTCCTCTGATCCTCCTCTGATGCTCCACTGATGCTCCTCTGATGCTCCTCTGATGCTCCTCTGATGCTCCTCTGATGCTCCTGCTCATGCTCCTGCTCCTGCTCCTGCTCCTGCTCCTGCTCCTGCTCCTGCTCCTCTGATGCTCCTCTGATGCTCCTCTGATGCTCCTCTGATGCTCCTCTGATGCTCCTCTGATGCTCCTCTGATGCTCCTCTTATGCTCCTCTGATCCTCCTCTGATGCTCCTCTGATGCTCCTCTGATGCTCCTCTGAGTCTCCTCTGATGCTCCTCTGATGCTCCTCTGATGCTCCTCTGATGCTCCTCTGATGCTCCTCTGATGATCCTGTGATGCTCCTCTGATGCTCCTGTGATCCTCCTCTGATGCTCCTCTGCTGCTCCTCTGATGCTCCTCTGATGCTCCTCTGATGCTCCTCTGATGCTCCTCTGAGGCTCCTCTGATGCTCCTCTGATGCTCCTCTGATCCTCCTCTGATGCTCCTCTGATGCTCCTCTGATGCTCCTCTGATGCTCCTCTGATGCTCCTCTGATGCTCCTCTGATGCTCCTCTGATCCTCCTCTGATGCTCCTCTGATGCTCCTCTGATGCTCCTCTGATGCTCCTCTGATCCTCCTCTGATGCTCCTCTGATGCTCCTCTGATGCTCCTGTGATGCTGCTCTGATGCTCCTCTGATGCTCCTGTGATGCTCCTCTGATGCTCATCTGATGCTCCTCTGCTGTTCCTCTGATGCTCCACTGATGCTCCAATGATGCTCCTCTGATGCTCCTGTGATGCTCCTCTGATGCTCCTCTGATGCTCCTGTGATGCTCCTCTGATGCTCATCTGATGTTCCTCGCTGTTCCTCTGATGCTCCTCTGATGCTCCTCTGATGCTCCTCTGATGCTCCTCTGAGGCTCCTCTGATGCTCCTCTGATGCTCCTCTGATGCTCCTCTGATGCTCCTATGATGCTCCTCTGATGCTCCTCTGATGCTCCTCTGATGCTCCTGTGATGCTCCTCTGATGCTCCTGTGATCCTCCTCTGATGCTCCTCTGCTGCTCCTCTGATGCTCCTCTGAGGCTCCTCTGATGCACCTCTGATGCTCCTCTGATCCTCCTCTGATGCTCGTCTGATGCTCCTCTGATGCTCCTCTGATGCTCCTCTGATGCTCCTCTGATGCTCCTCTGATGCTCCTCTGAGGCTCCTCTGATGCTCCTCTGATGCTCCTCTGATCCTCCTCTGATGCTCCTCTGATGCTCCTCTGATGCTCCTCTGATGCTCCTCTGATGCTCCTCCTATGATCCTCTGATGCTCCTGCTCCTGCTCCTGCTCCTGCTCCTGCTCATGCTCCTGCTCCTGCTCCTGCTCCTGCTCCTGCTCATCTGATGCTCCTCTGATGCTCCTGCTCCTGCTCCTGCTCCTGCTCCTGCTCCTGCTCCTGCTCCTGCTCCTGCTCCTGCTCCTGCTCCTGCTCCTGCTCCTCTGATGCTCCTCTGATGCTCCTCTGATGCTCCTCTGATGTTCCTCTGATGCTCCTCTGATGCTCCACTGATGCTCCTCTGATGCACCTCTGATGCTCCTCTGATGCTCCTCTGATGCTCCTCTGATGCTCCTCTGTTGCTCCTCTGATGCTCCCCTGATGCTCCTCTGATGCTCCTCTGATGCTCCACTGATGCTCTTCTGATGCTCCTCTGATGCTCCTCTGATGCTCCTCTGATGCTCCTCTGATGCTCCTGTGATCCTCCTCTGATGCTCCTGTGCTGCTCCTCTGATGCTCCTCTGATGCTCCTCTGATGCTCCTCTGAGGCTCCTCTGATGCTCCTCTGATGCTCCTCTGATGCTCCTGCTCCTGCTCCTGCTCCTGCTCCTGCTCCTGCTCCTGCTCCTGCTCCTGCTCCTGCTCCTGCTCCTGCTCCTGCTCCTGCTCCTGCTCCTGCTCCTGCTCCTGCTCCTGCTCCTGCTCCTGCTCCTGCTCCTGCTCCTGCTCCTTCTCCTGCTCCTGCTCCTGCTCCTGTTCCTGCTCCTGCTCCTGCTCCTGCACCTCTGATGCTCCTCTGATGCACCTCTGATGCTCCTCTGATGCTCCTCTGATACTCCTCTGATGCTCCTCAGATGCTCCTCTGATGCTCCTCTGATGCTCCTCCGATGCTCCTCTGATACTCCTCTGATGCTCCTCAGATGCTCCTCCGATGCTCCTCTGATGCTCCTCTGATGCTCCTCTGATGCTCCTCTGATGCACCTCTGATGCTCCTCTGATGCACCTCTGATGCTCCTCTGATGCTCCTCTGATACTCCTCTGATGCTCCTCAGATGCTCCTCTGATGCTCCTCTGATACTCCTCTGATGCTCCTCAGATGCTCCTCTGATGCTCCTCTGATGCTCCTCTGATGCTCCTCTGATGCTCCTCTGATCCTCCTCTGATGCTCTTCTGATGCTCCTCTGATGCTCCTCTGATGCTCCTCTGATGCTCCTCTGATGCTCCTCTGATCCTCCTCTGATGCTCCTCTGATGCTCCTCTGATGCTCCTCTGATGCTCCTCTGATGTTCCTCTGATGCTCCTCTGATGCTCCTCTGATCCTCCTCTGATCCTCCTCTGATGCTCCACTGATGCTCCTCTGATGCTCCTCTGATGCTCCTCTGATGCTCCTGCTCCTGCTCCTGCTCCTGCTCCTGCTCCTGCTCCTGCTCCTGCTCCTGCTCCTGCTCCTCTGATGCTCCTCGGATGCTCCTCTGATGCTCCTCTGATGCTCCTCTGATGCTCCTCTGATGCTCCTCTGATGCTCCTCTGATCCTCCTCTGATGCTCCACTGATGCTCCTGATGCTCCACTGATGCTCCTCTGATGCTCCTCTGATGCTCCTCTGATGCTCCTCTGATGCTCCTCTGATGCTCCTCTGACGCTCCTCTGATGCTCCTCTGATGCTCCTCTGATGCTCCTGCTCCTGCTCCTGCTCCTCTGATGCTCCTCTGATGCTCCTCTGATACTCCTCTGATGCTCCTCAGATGCTCCTCCGATGCTCCTCTGATGCTCCTCTGATGCTCCTCTGATGCTCCTCTGATGCACCTCTGATGCTCCTCTGATGCACCTCTGATGCTCCTCTGATGCTCCTCTGATACTCCTCTGATGCTCCTCAGATGCTCCTCTGATGCTCCTCTGATACTCCTCTGATGCTCCTCAGATGCTCCTCTGATGCTCCTCTGATGCTCCTCTGATGCTCCTCTGATGCTCCTCTGATGCTCCTCTGATGCTCCTCTGATCCTCCTCTGATGCTCCTCTGATGCTCCTCTGATGCTCCTCTGATGCTCCTCTGATGCTCCTCTGATGCTCCTCTGATCCTCCTCTGATGCTCCTCTGATGCTCCTCTGATGCTCCTCTGATGCTCCTCTGATGCTCCTCTGATGCTCCTCTGATCCTCCTCTGATCCTCCTCTGATGCTCCACTGATGCTCCTCTGATGCTCCTCTGATGCTCCTCTGATGCTCCTCTGATGCTCCTGCTCATGCTCCTGCTCCTGCTCCTGCTCCTGCTCCTGCTCCTGCTCCTGCTCCTGCTCCTCTGATGCTCCTCTGATGCTCCTCTGATGCTCCTCTGATGCTCCTCTGATGCTCCTCTGATGCTCCTCTGATGCTCCTCTTATGCTCCTCTGATCCTCCTCTGATGCTCCACTGATGCTCCTCTGATGCTCCACTGATGCTCCTCTGATGCTCCTCTGATGCTCCTCTGATGCTCCTCTGATGCTCCTCTGATGCTCCTCTGACGCTCCTCTGATGCTCCTCTGATGCTCCTCTGATGCTCCTGCTCCTGCTCCTGCTCCTCTGATGCTCCTCTGCTGACCTCTGATGCTCCTGCTCCTGCTCCTGCTCCTGCTCCTCTGATGCTCCTCTGATGCTCCTCTGATCCTCCTCTGATGCTCCTCTGATGCTCCTCTGATGCTCCTCTGATGCTCCTCTGAGGCTCCTCTGATGCTCCTCTGATGCTCCTCTGATGCTCCTCTGATGCTCCTCTGATGCTCCTCTGATGCTCCTGTGATGCTCCTCTAATGCTCCACTGATGCTCCTCTGATGCTCCTGTGATGCTCCTCTGATGCTCCTCTGCTGCTCCTCTGATGCTGATCTGATTCTCCTCTGATGCTCCTCTGATGCTCCTCTGATGCTCCTCTGATGCTCCTCTGATGCTCCTCTGATCCTCCTCTGATGCTCCTCTGATGCTCCTCTGATGCTCCTCTGATGCTCCTCTGATGCTCCTCTGATCCTCCTCTGATGCTCCTCTGATGCTCCTCTGATGCTCCTCTGATGCTCCTCTGATACTCCTCTGATGCTCCTGTGATGCTCCTGTGATGCTCCTCTGATGCTCCTCTGCTGCTCCTCTGATGCTCATCTGATGCTCCTCTGATGCTCCTCTGATGCTCCTCTGATGCTCCTCTGATGCTCCTCTGATGCTCCTCTGATCCACCTCTGATGCTCCTCTGATGCTCCTCTGATGCTCCTCTGATGCTCCTGTGATGCTCCTCTGATGCTCCTCTGCTGCTCCTCTGATGCTCAACTGATGCTCCTCTGATTCTCCTCTGATGCTCCTCTGATTCTCCTCTGATGCTCCTCTTATGCTCTTCTGATCCTCCTCTGATGCTCCTCTGATGCTCCTCTGATGCTCCTCTGATGCTCCTCTGATGCTCCTCTGATGCTACTCTGATGCTCCTCTGATTCTCCTCTGATGCTCCTCTGATGCTCCTCTGATGCTCCTCTGATGCTCCTCTGATGCTCCTCTGATCCTCCTCTGCTGCTCCTCTGATGCTCCTCTGATGCTCCTCTAATGCTCCTCTGATGATCCTGTGATGCTCCTCTGATGCTCCTGTGATCCTCCTCTGATGCTCCTCTGCTGCTCCTCTGATGCTCCTCTGATGCTCCTCTGATGCTCCTCTGATGCTCCTCTGAGGCTCCTCTGATGCTCCTCTGATGCTCCTCTGATCCTCCTCTGATGCTCCTCTGATGCTCCTCTGATGCTCCTCCGATGCTCCTCTGATGCTCCTCTGATGCTCCTCTGATGCTCCTCTGATGCTCCTCTGATCCTCCTCTGATGCTCCTCTGATGCTCCTCTGATGCTCCTCTGATGCTCCTCTGATGCTCCTCTGATGCTCCAATGATGCTCCTCTGATGCTCCTGTGATGCTCCTCTGATGCTCCTCTGATGCTCCTGTGATGCTCCTCTGATGCTCATCTGATGCTCCTCGCTGTTCCTCTGATGCTCCTCTGATGCTCCTCTGATGCTCATCTGATGCTCCTCTGCTGTTCCTCTGATGCTCCACTGATGCTCCAATGATGCTCCTCTGATGCTCCTGTGATGCTCCTCTGATGCTCCTCTGATGCTCCTGTGATGCTCCTCTGATGCTCATCTGATGCTCCTCGCTGTTCCTCTGATGCTCCTCTGATGCTCCTCTGATGCTCCTCTGATGCTCCTCTGAGGCTCCTCTGATGCTCCTCTGATGCTCCTCTGATGCTCCTCTGATGCTCCTCTGATGCTCCTCTGATGCTCCTCTGATGCTCCTGTGATGCTCCTCTGATGCTCCTGTGATCCTACTCTGATGCTCCTCTGATGCTCCTCTGATGCTCCTCTGATGCTCGTCTGATGCTCCTCTGATGCTCCTCTGATTCTCCTCTGATGCTCCTCTGATGCTCCTCTGAGGCTCCTCTGATGCTCCTCTGATGCTCCTCTGATGCTCCTCTGAAGCTCCTCTGATGCTCCTCTGAAGCTCCTCTGATGCTCCTCTGATGCTCCTCTGATGCTCCTCTGATGCTCCTCTGATGCTCCTCTGATCCTCCTCCGATGCTCCTCTGATGCTCCTCTGATGCTCCTCTGATGCTCCTCTGATGCTCCTCCTATGATCCTCTGATGCTCCTGCTCCTGCTCCTGCTCCTGCTCCTGCTCATGCTCCTGCTCCTGCTCCTGCTCCTGCTCCTGCTCATCTGATGCTCCTCTGATGCTCCTGCTCCTGCTCCTGCTCCTGCTCCTGCTCCTGCTCCTGCTCCTGCTCCTGCTCCTGCTCCTGCTCCTGCTCCTGCTCCTGCTCCTGCTCCTCTGATGCTCCTCTGATGCTCCTCTGATGCTCCTCTGATGTTCCTCTGATGCTCCTCTGATGCTCCACTGATGCTCCTCTGATGCTCCTCTGATGCTCCTCTGATGCTCCTCTGATGCTCCTCTGATGCTCCTCTGTTGCTCCTCTGATGCTCCCCTGATGGTCCTCTGATGCTCCTCTGATGCTCCACTGATGCTCTTCTGATGCTCCTCTGATGCTCCTCTGATGCTCCTCTGATGCTCCTCTGATGCTCCTCTGAGGCTCCTCTGAGGCTCCTCTGAGTCTCCTCTGATGCTCCTCTGATGCTCCTCTGATGCTCCTCTGATGCTCCTCTGATGCTCCTCTGATGCTCCTCTGATGCTCCTCTGAGGCTCCTCTGATGCTCCTCTGATGCTCCTCTGATGCTCCTCTGATGCTCCTCTGAGGCTCCTCTGATGCTCCTCTGATGCTCCTCTGATGATCCTCTGATGCTCCTCTGATCCTCCTCTGATGCTCCTCTGATGCTCCTCTGATGCTCCTCTGATACTCCTCTGATGCTCCTCTGAGGCTCCTCTGATGCTCCTCTGATGCTCCTCTGATGCTCCTCTGATGCTCCTCTGATGCTCCTCTGATGCTCCTGTGATCCTCCTCTGATGCTCCTGTGCTGCTCCTCTGATGCTCCTCTGATGCTCCTCTGATGCTCCTCTGAGTCTCCTCTGATGCTCCTCTGATGCTCCTCTGATGCTCCTGCTCCTGCTCCTGCTCCTGCTCCTGCTCCTGCTCCTGCTCCTGCTCCTGCTCCTGCTCCTGCTCCTGCTCCTGCTCCTGCTCCTGCTCCTGCTCCTGCTCCTGCTCCTGCTCCTGCTCCTGCTCGTGCTCCTGCTCCTGCTCCTGCTCCTGTTCCTGCTCCTGCTCCTGCTCCTGCACCTCTGATGCTCCTCTGATGCTCCTCTGAGGCTCCTCTGATGCTCCTCTGATGCTCCTCTAATGCTCCTCTGATGCACCTCTGATGCTCCTCTGATGCACCTCTGATGCTCCTCTGATGCTCCTCTGATACTCCTCTGATGCTCCTCAGATGCTCCTCTGATGCTCCTCTGATACTCCTCTGATGCTCCTCAGATGCTCCTCTGATGCTCCTCTGATGCTCCTCTGATGCTCCTCTGATGCTCCTCTGATCCTCCTCTGATGCTCCTCTGATGCTCCTCTGATGCTCCTCTGATGCTCCTCTGATGCTCCTCTGATGCTCCTCTGATCCTCCTCTGATGCTCCTCTGATGCTCCTCTGATGCTCCTCTGATGCTCCTCTGATGCTCCTCTGATGCTCCTCTGATCCTCCTCTGATCCTCCTCTGATGCTCCACTGATGCTCCTCTGATGCTCCTCTGATGCTCCTCTGATGCTCCTCTGATGCTCCTGCTCCTGCTCCTGCTCCTGCTCCTGCTCCTGCTCCTGCTCCTGCTCCTGCTCCTGCTCCTCTGATGCTCCTCTGATGCTCCTCTGATGCTCCTCTGATGCTCCTCTGATGCTCCTCTGATGCTCCTCTGATGCTCCTCTGATGCTCCTCTGATCCTCCTCTGATGCTCCACTGATGCTCCTCTGATGCTCCACTGATGCTCCTCTGATGCTCCTCTGATGCTCCTCTGATGCTCCTCTGATGCTCCTCTGACGCTCCTCTGATGCTCCTCTGATGCTCCTCTGATGCTCCTGCTCCTGCTCCTGCTCCTCTGATGCTCCTCTGATGACCTCTGATGCTCCTGCTCCTGCTCCTGCTCCTGCTCCTGCTCCTGCTCCTCTGATGCTCCTCTGATGCTCCTCTGATCCTCCTCTGATGCTCCTCTGATGCTCCTCTGATGCTCCTCTGATGCTCCTCTGATGCTCCTCTGATGCTCCTCTGATGCTCCTGTGATGCTCCTCTAATGCTCCACTGATGCTCCTCTGATGCTCCTGTGATGCTCCTCTGATGCTCCTCTGCTGCTCCTCTGATGCTGATCTGATTCTCCTCTGATGCTCCTCTGATGCTCCTCTGATGCTCCTCTGATGCTCCTCTGATGCTCCTCTGATCCTCCTCTGATGCTCCTCTGATGCTCCTCTGATGCTCCTCTGATGCTCCTCTGATGCTCCTCTGATCCTCCTCTGATGCTCCTCTGATGCTCCTCTGATGCTCCTCTGATGCTCCTCTGATACTCCTCTGATGCTCCTGTGATGCTCCTGTGATGCTCCTCTGATGCTCCTCTGCTGCTCCTCTGATGCTCATCTGATGCTCCTCTGATGCTCCTCTGATGCTCCTCTGATGCTCCTCTGATGCTCCTCTGATGCTCCTCTGATCCACCTCTGATGCTCCTCTGATGCTCCTCTGATGCTCCTCTGATGCTCCTGTGATGCTCCTCTGATGCTCCTCTGCTGCTCCTCTGATGCTCAACTGATGCTCCTCTGATTCTCCTCTGATGCTCCTCTGATTCTCCTCTGATGCTCCTCTTATGCTCTTCTGATCCTCCTCTGATGCTCCTCTGATGCTCCTCTGATGCTCCTCTGATGCTCCTCTGATGCTCCTCTGATGCTACTCTGATGCTCCTCTGATGCTCCTCTGATGCTCCTCTGATGCTCCTCTGATGCTCCTCTGATGCTCCTCTGATGCTCCTCTGATCCTCCTCTGCTGCTCCTCTGATGCTCCTCTGATGCTCCTCTAATGCTCCTCTGATGATCCTGTGATGCTCCTCTGATGCTCCTGTGATCCTCCTCTGATGCTCCTCTGCTGCTCCTCTGATGCTCCTCTGATGCTCCTCTGATGCTCCTCTGATGCTCCTCTGAGGCTCCTCTGATGCTCCTCTGATGCTCCTCTGATCCTCCTCTGATGCTCCTCTGATGCTCCTCTGATGCTCCTCTGATGCTCCTCTGATGCTCCTCTGATGCTCCTCTGATGCTCCTCTGATGCTCCTCTGATCCTCCTCTGATGCTCCTCTGATGCTCCTCTGATGCTCCTCTGATGCTCCTCTGATGCTCCTCTGATGCTCCAATGATGCTCCTCTGATGCTCCTGTGATGCTCCTCTGATGCTCCTCTGATGCTCCTGTGATGCTCCTCTGATGCTCATCTGATGCTCCTCGCTGTTCCTCTGATGCTCCTCTGATGCTCCTCTGATGCTCATCTGATGCTCCTCTGCTGTTCCTCTGATGCTCCACTGATGCTCCAATGATGCTCCTCTGATGCTCCTGTGATGCTCCTCTGATGCTCCTCTGATGCTCCTGTGATGCTCCTCTGATGCTCATCTGATGCTCCTCGCTGTTCCTCTGATGCTCCTCTGATGCTCCTCTGATGCTCCTCTGATGCTCCTCTGAGGCTCCTCTGATGCTCCTCTGATGCTCCTCTGATGCTCCTCTGATGCTCCTCTGATGCTCCTCTGATGCTCCTCTGATGCTCCTCTGATGCTCCTGTGATGCTCCTCTGATGCTCCTGTGATCCTACTCTGATGCTCCTCTGCTGCTCCTCTGATGCTCCTCTTAGGCTCCTCTGATGCACCTCTGATGCTCCTCTGATCCTCCTCTGATGCTCGTCTGATGCTCCTCTGATGCTCCTCTGATTCTCCTCTGATGCTCCTCTGATGCTCCTCTGAGGCTCCTCTGATGCTCCTCTGATGCTCCTCTGATGCTCCTCTGAAGCTCCTCTGATGCTCCTCTGAAGCTCCTCTGATGCTCCTCTGATGCTCCTCTGATGCTCCTCTGATGCTCCTCTGATGCTCCTCTGATCCTCCTCTGATGCTCCTCTGATGCTCCTCTGATGCTCCTCTGATGCTCCTCTGATGCTCCTCCTATGATCCTCTGATGCTCCTGCTCCTGCTCCTGCTCCTGTTCCTGCTCATGCTCCTGCTCCTGCTCCTGCTCCTGCTCCTGCTCATCTGATGCTCCTCTGATGCTCCTGCTCCTGCTCCTGCTCCTGCTCCTGCTCCTGCTCCTGCTCCTGCTCCTGCTCCTGCTCCTGCTCCTGCTCCTGCTCCTGCTCCTGCTCCTCTGATGCTCCTCTGATGCTCCTCTGATGCTCCTCTGATGTTCCTCTGATGCTCCTCTGATGCTCCACTGATGCTCCTCTGATGCTCCTCTGATGCTCCTCTGATGCTCCTCTGATGCTCCTCTGATGCTCCTCTATTGCTCCTCTGATGCTCCCCTGATGGTCCTCTGATGCTCCTCTGATGCTCCACTGATGCTCTTCTGATGCTCCTCTGATGCTCCTCTGATGCTCCTCTGATGCTCCTCTGATGCTCCTCTGAGGCTCCTCTGAGGCTCCTCTGAGTCTCCTCTGATGCTCCTCTGATGCTCCTCTGATGCTCCTCTGATGCTCCTCTGATGCTCCTCTGATGCTCCTCTGATGCTCCTCTGAGGCTCCTCTGATGCTCCTCTGATGCTCCTCTGATGCTCCTCTGATGCTCCTCTGAGGCTCCTCTGATGCTCCTCTGATGCTCCTCTGATGATCCTCTGATGCTCCTCTGATCCTCCTCTGATGCTCCTCTGATGCTCCTCTGATGCTCCTCTGATACTCCTCTGATGCTCCTCTGAGGCTCCTCTGATGCTCCTCTGATGCTCCTCTGATGCTCCTCTGATGCTCCTCTGATGCTCCTCTGATGCTCCTGTGATCCTCCTCTGATGCTCCTGTGCTGCTCCTCTGATGCTCCTCTGATGCTCCTCTGATGCTCCTCTGAGTCTCCTCTGATGCTCCTCTGATGCTCCTCTGATGCTCCTGCTCCTGCTCCTGCTCCTGCTCCTGCTCCTGCTCCTGCTCCTGCTCCTGCTCCTGCTCCTGCTCCTGCTCCTGCTCCTGCTCCTGCTCCTGCTCCTGCTCCTGCTCCTGCTCCTGCTCCTGCTCGTGCTCCTGCTCCTGCTCCTGCTCCTGTTCCTGCTCCTGCTCCTGCTCCTGCACCTCTGATGCTCCTCTGATGCTCCTCTGAGGCTCCTCTGATGCTCCTCTGATGCTCCTCTGATGCTCCTCTGATGCACCTCTGATGCTCCTCTGATGCACCTCTGATGCTCCTCTGATGCTCCTCTGATACTCCTCTGATGCTCCTCAGATGCTCCTCTGATGCTCCTCTGATACTCCTCTGATGCTCCTCAGATGCTCCTCTGATGCTCCTCTGATGCTCCTCTGATGCTCCTCTGATGCTCCTCTGATCCTCCTCTGATGCTCCTCTGATGCTCCTCTGATGCTCCTCTGATGCTCCTCTGATGCTCCTCTGATGCTCCTCTGATCCTCCTCTGATGCTCCTCTGATGCTCCTCTGATGCTCCTCTGATGCTCCTCTGATGCTCCTCTGATGCTCCTCTGATCCTCCTCTGATCCTCCTCTGATGCTCCACTGATGCTCCTCTGATGCTCCTCTGATGCTCCTCTGATGCTCCTCTGATGCTCCTGCTCCTGCTCCTGCTCCTGCTCCTGCTCCTGCTCCTGCTCCTGCTCCTGCTCCTGCTCCTCTGATGCTCCTCTGATGCTCCTCTGATGCTCCTCTGATGCTCCTCTGATGCTCCTCTGATGCTCCTCTGATGCTCCTCTGATGCTCCTCTGATCCTCCTCTGATGCTCCACTGATGCTCCTCTGATGCTCCACTGATGCTCCTCTGATGCTCCTCTGATGCTCCTCTGATGCTCCTCTGATGCTCCTCTGATGCTCCTCTGACGCTCCTCTGATGCTCCTCTGATGCTCCTCTGATGCTCCTGCTCCTGCTCCTGCTCCTCTGATGCTCCTCTGATGACCTCTGATGCTCCTGCTCCTGCTCCTGCTCCTGCTCCTGCTCCTGCTCCTCTGATGCTCCTCTGATGCTCCTCTGATCCTCCTCTGATGCTCCTCTGATGCTCCTCTGATGCTCCTCTGATGCTCCTCTGAGGCTCCTCTGATGCTCCTCTGATGCTCCTCCGATGCTCCTCTGATACTCCTCTGATGCTCCTCAGATGCTCCTCCGCTCCTCTGATGCTCCTCTGATGCTCCTCTGATGCTCCTCTGATGCACCTCTGATGCTCCTCTGATGCACCTCTGATGCTCCTCTGATGCTCCTCTGATACTCCTCTGATGCTCCTCAGATGCTCCTCTGATGCTCCTCTGATACTCCTCTGATGCTCCTCAGATGCTCCTCTGATGCTCCTCTGATGCTCCTCTGATGCTCCTCTGATGCTCCTCTGATCCTCCTCTGATGCTCCTCTGATGCTCCTCTGATGCTCCTCTGATGCTCCTCTGATGCTCCTCTGATGCTCCTCTGATGCTCCTCTGATCCTCCTCTGATCCTCCTCTGATGCTCCACTGATGCTCCTCTGATGCTCCTCTGATGCTTCTCTGATGCTCCTCTGATGCTCCTGCTCCTGCTCCTGCTCCTGCTCCTGCTCCTGCTCCTGCTCCTGCTCCTGCTCCTGCTCCTCTGATGCTCCTCTGATGCTCCTCGGATGCTCCTCTGATGCTCCTCTGATGCTCCTCTGATGCTCCTCTGATGCTCCTCTGATGCTCCTCTGATCCTCCTCTGATGCTCCACTGATGCTCCACTGATGCTCCACTGATGCTCCTCTGATGCTCCTCTGATGCTCCTCTGATGCTCCTCTGATGCTCCTCTGATGCTCCTCTGATGCTCCTCTGATGCTCCTGCTCCTGCTCCTGCTCCTCTGATGCTCCTCTGATGCTCCTCTGAGGCTCCTCTGATGCTCCTCTGATGCTCCTCTGATCCTCCTCTGATGCTCCTCTGATACTCCTCTGATGCTCCTCTGATGCTCCTCTGATGCTCCTATGATGCTCCTCTGATGCTCCTCTGATGCTCCTCTGATGCTCATCTGATGCTCCTCTGATGCTCCTCGAATGCTCCTCTGATGCTCCTCTGATCCTCCTCTGATGCTCCTCTGATGCTCCTCTGATGCTCCTCTGATGCTCCTCTGATGCTCCTCTGATGCTCCTCTGATGCTCCTCTGATGCTCCTCTGATCCTCCTCTGATGCTCCTCTGATGCTCCTCTGATGCTCCTCTGATGCTCCTCTGATGCTCCTCTGATGCTCCTCTGATCCTCCTCTGATGCTCCTCTGATGCTCCTCTGATGCTCCTCTGATGCTCCTCTGATGCTCCTCTGATGCTCCTCTGATCCTCCTCTGATCCTCCTCTGATGCTCCACTGATGCTCCTCTGATGCTCCTCTGATGCTCCTCTGATGCTCCTCTGATGCTCCTGCTCATGCTCCTGCTCCTGCTCCTGCTCCTGCTCCTGCTCCTGCTCCTGCTCCTGCTCCTCTGATGCTCCTCTGATGCTCCTCTGATGCTCCTCTGATGCTCCTCTGATGCTCCTCTGATGCTCCTCTGATGCTCCTCTTATGCTCCTCTGATCCTCCTCTGATGCTCCACTGATGCTCCTCTGATGCTCCACTGATGCTCCTCTGATGCTCCTCTGATGCTCCTCTGATGCTCCTCTGATGCTCCTCTGATGCTCCTCTGTTGCTCCTCTGATGCTCCCCTGATGGTCCTCTGATGCTCCTCTGATGCTCCACTGATGCTCTTCTGATGCTCCTCTGATGCTCCTCTGATGCTCCTCTGATGCTCCTCTGATGCTCCTCTGAGGCTCCTCTGAGGCTCCTCTGAGTCTCCTCTGATGCTCCTCTGATGCTCCTCTGATGCTCCTCTGATGCTCCTCTGATGCTCCTCTGATGCTCCTCTGATGCTCCTCTGAGGCTCCTCTGATGCTCCTCTGATGCTCCTCTGATGCTCCTCTGATGCTCCTCTGAGGCTCCTCTGATGCTCCTCTGATGCTCCTCTGATGATCCTCTGATGCTCCTCTGATCCTCCTCTGATGCTCCTCTGATGCTCCTCTGATACTCCTCTGATGCTCCTCTGAGGCTCCTCTGATGCTCCTCTGATGCTCCTCTGATGCTCCTCTGATGCTCCTCTGATGCTCCTCTGATGCTCCTGTGATCCTCCTCTGATGCTCCTGTGCTGCTCCTCTGATGCTCCTCTGATGCTCCTCTGATGCTCCTCTGAGTCTCCTCTGATGCTCCTCTGATGCTCCTCTGATGCTCCTGCTCCTGCTCCTGCTCCTGCTCCTGCTCCTGCTCCTGCTCCTGCTCCTGCTCCTGCTCCTGCTCCTGCTCCTGCTCCTGCTCCTGCTCCTGCTCCTGCTCCTGCTCCTGCTCCTGCTCCTGCTCCTGCTCCTCTGATGCTCCTCTGATGTTCCTCTGATGCTCCTCTGATGCTCCTCTGATGCTCCACTGATGCTCCTCTGATGCTCCTCTGATGCTCCTCTGATGCTCCTCTGATTCTCCTCTGATGCTCTTCTGATGCTCCTCTGATGCTCCTCTGATGCTCCTCTGATGCTCCAATGATGCACCTCTGATGCTCCTGTGATGCTCCTGTGATGCTCCTGTGATGCTCCTCTGATGCTCCTCTGATGCTCCTCTGATGCTGCTCTGATGCTCCTCTGATCCTCCTCTGATGCTCCTCTGATGCTCCTCTGATGCTCCTCTGATGCTCCTCTGATGCTCCTCTGAGGCTCCTCTGAGGCTCCTCTGAGGCTCCTCTGAGGCTCCTCTGATGCTCCTCTGATGCTCCTCTGATTCTCCTCTGAGGCTCCTCTGATGCTCCTCTGATGCTCCTCTGATGCTCCTGAGATGCTCCTCTGATGCTCCTCTGATCCTCCTCTGATGCTCCACTGATGCTCCTCTGATGCTCCTCTGATGCTCCTCTGATGCTCCTCTGATGCTCCTCTGATGCTCCTCTGATCCTCCTCTGATGCTCCTCTGATGCCTCTCTGATGCTCCTCTGATGCTCCTCTGATGCTCCTCCGATGCTCCTCTGATGCTACTCTGATGCTCCTCTGATGCTCCTCTGATGCTCCTCTGATGCTCCTCTGATGCTCCTCTGATCCTCCTCTGATGCTCCTCTGATGCTCCTCTGATGCTCTTCTGATGCTCCTCTGATGCTCCTCTGAGTCTCCTCTGATGCTCCTCTGATGCTCCTCTGATGCTCCTCTGATGCTCCTCTGATGCTCCTCTGATGATCCTGTGATGCTCCTCTGATGCTCCTGTGATCCTCCTCTGATGCTCCTCTGCTGCTCCTCTGATGCTCCTCTGATGCTCCTCTGATGCTCCTCTGATGCTCCTCTGATCCTCCTCTGATGCTCCTCTGATGCTCCTCTGATGCTCCTCTGATGCTCCTCTGATGCTCCTCTGATGCTCCTCTGATGCTCCTCTGATCCTCCTCTGATGCTCCTCTGATGCTCCTCTGATGCTCCTCTGATCCTCCTCTGATGCTCCTCTGATGCTCCTCTGATGCTCCTCTGATCCTCCTCTGATGCTCCTCTGATGCTCCTCTGATGCTCCTGTGATGCTGCTCTGATGCTCCTCTGATGCTCCTGTGATGCTCCTCTGATGCTCATCTGATGCTCCTCTGCTGTTCCTCTGATGCTCCACTGATGCTCCAATGATGCTCCTCTGATGCTCCTGTGATGCTCCTCTGATGCTCCTCTGATGCTCCTGTGATGCTCCTCTGATGCTCATCTGATGTTCCTCGCTGTTCCTCTGATGCTCCTCTGATGCTCCTCTGATGCTCCTCTGATGCTCCTCTGAGGCTCCTCTGATGCTCCTCTGATGCTCCTCTGATGCTCCTATGATGCTCCTCTGATGCTCCTCTGATGCTCCTCTGATGCTCCTGTGATGCTCCTCTGATGCTCCTGTGATCCTCCTCTGATGCTCCTCTGCTGCTCCTCTGATGCTCCTCTGAGGCTCCTCTGATGCACCTCTGATGCTCCTCTGATCCTCCTCTGATGCTCGTCTGATGCTCCTCTGATGCTCCTCTGATGCTCCTCTGATGCTCCTCTGATGCTCCTCTTATGCTCCTCTGAGGCTCCTCTGATGCTCCTCTGATGCTCCTCTGATCCTCCTCTGATGCTCCTCTGATGCTCCTCTGATGCTCCTCTGATGCTCCTCTGATGCTCCTCCTATGATCCTCTGATGCTCCTGCTCCTGCTCCTGCTCCTGCTCCTGCTCATGCTCCTGCTCCTGCTCCTGCTCCTGCTCCTGCTCATCTGATGCTCCTCTGATGCTCCTGCTCCTGCTCCTGCTCCTGCTCCTGCTCCTGCTCCTGCTCCTGCTCCTGCTCCTGCTCCTGCTCCTGCTCCTGCTCCTCTGATGCTCCTCTGATGCTCCTCTGATGCTCCTCTGATGTTCCTCTGATGCTCCTCTGATGCTCCACTGATGCTCCTCTGATGCACCTCTGATGCTCCTCTGATGCTCCTCTGATGCTCCTCTGATGCTCCTCTGTTGCTCCTCTGATGCTCCCCTGATGCTCCTCTGATGCTCCTCTGATGCTCCACTGATGCTCTTCTGATGCTCCTCTGATGCTCCTCTGATGCTCCTCTGATGCTCCTCTGATGCTCCTCTGATGTTCCTCTGATGCTCCTCTGATGCTCCACTGATGCTCCTCTGATGCACCTCTGATGCTCCTCTGATGCTCCTCTGATGCTCCTCTGATGCTCCTCTGTTGCTCCTCTGATGCTCCCCTGATGCTCCTCTGATGCTCCTCTGATGCTCCACTGATGCTCTTCTGATGCTCCTCTGATGCTCCTCTGATGCTCCTCTGATGCTCCTCTGATGCTCCTGTGATCCTCCTCTGATGCTCCTGTGCTGCTCCTCTGATGCTCCTCTGATGCTCCTCTGATGCTCCTCTGAGGCTCCTCTGATGCTCCTCTGATGCTCCTCTGATGCTCCTGCTCCTGCTCCTGCTCCTGCTCCTGCTCCTGCTCCTGCTCCTGCTCCTGCTCCTGCTCCTGCTCCTGCTCCTGCTCCTGCTCCTGCTCCTGCTCCTGCTCCTGCTCCTGCTCCTGCTCCTGCTCCTGCTCCTGCTCCTGCTCCTGCTCCTGCTCCTGTTCCTGCTCCTGCTCCTGCTCCTGCACCTCTGATGCTCCTCTGATGCACCTCTGATGCTCCTCTGATGCTCCTCTGATACTCCTCTGATGCTCCTCAGATGCTCCTCTGATGCTCCTCTGATGCTCCTCCGATGCTCCTCTGATACTCCTCTGATGCTCCTCAGATGCTCCTCCGATGCTCCTCTGATGCTCCTCTGATGCTCCTCTGATGCTCCTCTGATGCACCTCAGATGCTCCTCTGATGCACCTCTGATGCTCCTCTGATGCTCCTCTGATACTCCTCTGATGCTCCTCAGATGCTCCTCTGATGCTCCTCTGATACTCCTCTGATGCTCCTCAGATGCTCCTCTGATGCTCCTCTGATGCTCCTCTGATGCTCCTCTGATGCTCCTCTGATCCTCCTCTGATGCTCTTCTGATGCTCCTCTGATGCTCCTCTGATGCTCCTCTGATGCTCCTCTGATGCTCCTCTGATCCTCCTCTGATGCTCCTCTGATGCTCCTCTGATGCTCCTCTGATGCTCCTCTGATGTTCCTCTGATGCTCCTCTGATGCTCCTCTGATCCTCCTCTGATCCTCCTCTGATGCTCCACTGATGCTCCTCTGATGCTCCTCTGATGCTCCTCTGATGCTCCTGCTCCTGCTCCTGCTCCTGCTCCTGCTCCTGCTCCTGCTCCTGCTCCTGCTCCTGCTCCTCTGATGCTCCTCGGATGCTCCTCTGATGCTCCTCTGATGCTCCTCTGATGCTCCTCTGATGCTCCTCTGATGCTCCTCTGATCCTCCTCTGATGCTCCACTGATGCTCCTGATGCTCCACTGATGCTCCTCTGATGCTCCTCTGATGCTCCTCTGATGCTCCTCTGATGCTCCTCTGATGCTCCTCTGACGCTCCTCTGATGCTCCTCTGATGCTCCTCTGATGCTCCTGCTCCTGCTCCTGCTCCTCTGATGCTCCTCTGATGCTCCTCTGATACTCCTCTGATGCTCCTCAGATGCTCCTCCGATGCTCCTCTGATGCTCCTCTGATGCTCCTCTGATGCTCCTCTGATGCACCTCTGATGCTCCTCTGATGCACCTCTGATGCTCCTCTGATGCTCCTCTGATACTCCTCTGATGCTCCTCAGATGCTCCTCTGATGCTCCTCTGATACTCCTCTGATGCTCCTCAGATGCTCCTCTGATGCTCCTCTGATGCTCCTCTGATGCTCCTCTGATGCTCCTCTGATGATCCTGTGATGCTCCTCTGATGCTCCTGTGATCCTCCTCTGATGCTCCTCTGCTGCTCCTCTGATGCTCCTCTGATGCTCCTCTGATGCTCCTCTGATGCTCCTCTGAGGCTCCTCTGATGCTCCTCTGATGCTCCTCTGATCCTCCTCTGATGCTCCTCTGATGCTCCTCTGATGCTCCTCTGATGCTCCTCTGATGCTCCTCTGATGCTCCTCTGATGCTCCTCTGATCCTCCTCTGATGCTCCTCTGATGCTCCTCTGATGCTCCTCTGATCCTCCTCTGATGCTCCTCTGATGCTCCTCTGATGCTCCTCTGATCCTCCTCTGATGCTCCTCTGATGCTCCTCTGATGCTCCTGTGATGCTGCTCTGATGCTCCTCTGATGCTCCTGTGATGCTCCTCTGATGCTCATCTGATGCTCCTCTGCTGTTCCTCTGATGCTCCACTGATGCTCCAATGATGCTCCTCTGATGCTCCTGTGATGCTCCTCTGATGCTCCTCTAATGCTCCTGTGATGCTCCTCTGATGCTCATCTGATGTTCCTCGCTGTTCCTCTGATGCTCCTCTGATGCTCCTCTGATGCTCCTCTGATGCTCCTCTGAGGCTTCTCTGATGCTCCTCTGATGCTCCTCTGATGCTCCTCTGATGCTCCTATGATGCTCCTCTGATGCTCCTCTGATGCTCCTCTGATGCTCCTGTGATGCTCCTCTGATGCTCCTGTGATCCTCCTCTGATGCTCCTCTGCTGCTCCTCTGATGCTCCTCTGAGGCTCCTCTGATGCACCTCTGATGCTCCTCTGATCCTCCTCTGATGCTCGTCTGATGCTCCTCTGATGCTCCTCTGATGCTCCTCTGATGCTCCTCTGATGCTCCTCTGATGCTCCTCTGAGGCTCCTCTGATGCTCCTCTGATGCTCCTCTGATCCTCCTCTGATGCTCCTCTGATGCTCCTCTGATGCTCCTCTGATGCTCCTCTGATGCTCCTCCTATGATCCTCTGATGCTCCTGCTCCTGCTCCTGCTCCTGCTCCTGCTCATGCTCCTGCTCCTGCTCCTGCTCCTGCTCCTGCTCATCTGATGCTCCTCTGATGCTCCTGCTCCTGCTCCTGCTCCTGCTCCTGCTCCTGCTCCTGCTCCTGCTCCTGCTCCTGCTCCTGCTCCTGCTCCTGCTCCTCTGATGCTCCTCTGATGCTCCTCTGATGCTCCTCTGATGTTCCTCTGATGCTCCTCTGATGCTCCACTGATGCTCCTCTGATGCACCTCTGATGCTCCTCTGATGCTCCTCTGATGCTCCTCTGATGCTCCTCTGTTGCTCCTCTGATGCTCCCCTGATGCTCCTCTGATGCTCCTCTGATGCTCCACTGATGCTCTTCTGATGCTCCTCTGATGCTCCTCTGATGCTCCTCTGATGCTCCTCTGATGCTCCTCTGATGTTCCTCTGATGCTCCTCTGATGCTCCACTGATGCTCCTCTGATGCACCTCTGATGCTCCTCTGATGCTCCTCTGATGCTCCTCTGATGCTCCTCTGTTGCTCCTCTGATGCTCCCCTGATGCTCCTCTGATGCTCCTCTGATGCTCCACTGATGCTCTTCTGATGCTCCTCTGATGCTCCTCTGATGCTCCTCTGATGCTCCTCTGATGCTCCTGTGATCCTCCTCTGATGCTCCTGTGCTGCTCCTCTGATGCTCCTCTGATGCTCCTCTGATGCTCCTCTGAGGCTCCTCTGATGCTCCTCTGATGCTCCTCTGATGCTCCTGCTCCTGCTCCTGCTCCTGCTCCTGCTCCTGCTCCTGCTCCTGCTCCTGCTCCTGCTCCTGCTCCTGCTCCTGCTCCTGCTCCTGCTCCTGCTCCTGCTCCTGCTCCTGCTCCTGCTCCTGCTCCTGCTCCTGCTCCTGCTCCTGCTCCTGCTCCTGCTCCTGCTCCTGCTCCTGCTCCTGTTCCTGCTCCTGCTCCTGCTCCTGCACCTCTGATGCTCCTCTGATGCACCTCTGATGCTCCTCTGATGCTCCTCTGATACTCCTCTGATGCTCCTCAGATGCTCCTCTGATGCTCCTCTGATGCTCCTCCGATGCTCCTCTGATACTCCTCTGATGCTCCTCAGATGCTCCTCCGATGCTCCTCTGATGCTCCTCTGATGCTCCTCTGATGCTCCTCTGATGCACCTCTGATGCTCCTCTGATGCACCTCTGATGCTCCTCTGATGCTCCTCTGATACTCCTCTGATGCTCCTCAGATGCTCCTCTGATGCTCCTCTGATACTCCTCTGATGCTCCTCAGATGCTCCTCTGATGCTCCTCTGATGCTCCTCTGATGCTCCTCTGATGCTCCTCTGATCCTCCTCTGATGCTCTTCTGATGCTCCTCTGATGCTCCTCTGATGCTCCTCTGATGCTCCTCTGATGCTCCTCTGATCCTCCTCTGATGCTCCTCTGATGCTCCTCTGATGCTCCTCTGATGCTCCTCTGATGCTCCTCTGATGCTCCTCTGATCCTCCTCTGATCCTCCTCTGATGCTCCACTGATGCTCCTCTGATGCTCCTCTGATGCTCCTCTGATGCTCCTGCTCCTGCTCCTGCTCCTGCTCCTGCTCCTGCTCCTGCTCCTGCTCCTGCTCCTGCTCCTCTGATGCTCCTCGGATGCTCCTCTGATGCTCCTCTGATGCTCCTCTGATGCTCCTCTGATGCTCCTCTGATGCTCCTCTGATCCTCCTCTGATGCTCCACTGATGCTCCTGATGCTCCACTGATGCTCCTCTGATGCTCCTCTGATGCTCCTCTGATGCTCCTCTGATGCTCCTCTGATGCTCCTCTGACGCTCCTCTGATGCTCCTCTGATGCTCCTCTGATGCTCCTGCTCCTGCTCCTGCTCCTCTGATGCTCCTCTGATGCTCCTCTGATACTCCTCTGATGCTCCTCAGATGCTCCTCCGATGCTCCTCTGATGCTCCTCTGATGCTCCTCTGATGCTCCTCTGATGCACCTCTGATGCTCCTCTGATGCACCTCTGATGCTCCTCTGATGCTCCTCTGATACTCCTCTGATGCTCCTCAGATGCTCCTCTGATGCTCCTCTGATACTCCTCTGATGCTCCTCAGATGCTCCTGCTCATGCTCCTGCTCCTGCTCCTGCTCCTGCTCCTGCTCCTGCTCCTGCTCCTGCTCCTCTGATGCTCCTCTGATGCTCCTCTGATGCTCCTCTGATGCTCCTCTGATGCTCCTCTGATGCTCCTCTGATGCTCCTCTTATGCTCCTCTGATCCTCCTCTGATGCTCCACTGATGCTCCTCTGATGCTCCACTGATGCTCCTCTGATGCTCCTCTGATGCTCCTCTGATGCTCCTCTGATGCTCCTCTGATGCTCCTCTGACGCTCCTCTGATGCTCCTCTGATGCTCCTCTGATGCTCCTGCTCCTGCTCCTGCTCCTCTGATGCTCCTCTGCTGACCTCTGATGCTCCTGCTCCTGCTCCTGCTCCTGCTCCTCTGATGCTCCTCTGATGCTCCTCTGATCCTCCTCTGATGCTCCTCTGATGCTCCTCTGATGCTCCTCTGATGCTCCTCTGAGGCTCCTCTGATGCTCCTCTGATGCTCCTCTGATGCTCCTCTGATGCTCCTCTGATGCTCCTCTGATGCTCCTGTGATGCTCCTCTAATGCTCCACTGATGCTCCTCTGATGCTCCTGTGATGCTCCTCTGATGCTCCTCTGCTGCTCCTCTGATGCTGATCTGATTCTCCTCTGATGCTCCTCTGATGCTCCTCTGATGCTCCTCTGATGCTCCTCTGATGCTCCTCTGATCCTCCTCTGATGCTCCTCTGATGCTCCTCTGATGCTCCTCTGATGCTCCTCTGAGGCTCCTCTGATGCTCCTCTGATGCTCCTCTGATGCTCCTCTGATGCTCCTCTGATGCTCCTCTGATACTCCTCTGATGCTCCTGTGATGCTCCTGTGATGCTCCTCTGATGCTCCTCTGCTGCTCCTCTGATGCTCATCTGATGCTCCTCTGATTCTCCTCTGATGCTCCTCTGATGCTCCTCTGATGCTCCTCTGATGCTCCTCTGATCCACCTCCTCTGATGCTCCTCTGATGCTCCTCTGATGCTCCTCTGCTCCTGTGATGCTCCTCTGATGCTCCTCTGCTGCTCCTCTGATGCTCAACTGATGCTCCTCTGATTCTCCTCTGATGCTCCTCTGATTCTCCTCTGATGCTCCTCTTATGCTCTTCTGATCCTCCTCTGATGCTCCTCTGATGCTCCTCTGATGCTCCTCTGATGCTCCTCTGATGCTCCTCTGATGCTACTCTGATGCTCCTCTGATGCTCCTCTGATGCTCCTCTGATGCTCCTCTGATGCTCCTCTGATGCTCCTCTGATGCTCCTCTGATCCTCCTCTGCTGCTCCTCTGATGCTCCTCTGATGCTCCTCTAATGCTCCTCTGATGATCCTGTGATGCTCCTCTGATGCTCCTGTGATCCTCCTCTGATGCTCCTCTGCTGCTCCTCTGATGCTCCTCTGATGCTCCTCTGATGCTCCTCTGATGCTCCTCTGAGGCTCCTCTGATGCTCCTCTGATGCTCCTCTGATCCTCCTCTGATGCTCCTCTGATGCTCCTCTGATGCTCCTCTGATGCTCCTCTGATGCTCCTCTGATGCTCCTCTGATGCTCCTCTGATGCTCCTCTGATCCTCCTCTGATGCTCCTCTGATGCTCCTCTGATGCTCCTCTGATGCTCCTCTGATGCTCCTCTGATGCTCCAATGATGCTA